>NC_091251.1:37172500-42752500 GCF_042477335.2 Ovis canadensis | reverse complement strand
GGCAGCTTGGTTGTTTAGGAGGCCTAATCCGGTACCAGTCATTCCCAAAATTTCCTAATGCATTAGCAATCTCTCAGAAAATGCTATCATTTCTGTACTAATCTGCAGCCAAAGGAGAGGAAACATCTTTAAACGGTGATTTATTTCTTTTGGTTAAACACTGCTATATATTCATGGTAAATAACAGATTTATTGATATGGAGAAAATGTGTCAGTGGGTTAAAATTTTCCATATTACTAGAAGATGGACGTTAAGGTCAGCTAAATAAGCTAAGCTCAACAGAAATATCCATTAAAAATTCGAATGAATACAAATTGCTACTATATAAAACTTATGCCATCAATATCATCATCTATAAAAATGACTATCACTTTTGCATCACACTCCTTCTAGATGCTGTATCAGGAATGCTTTTTTTTTTTTTCATAAAGAACACTCTTCTTTTTTATAAAGGGCAATCGCTAAAGTCTGAATAAGTTATACCTCAGATATCTTAAGTTGCTAACAGAATTGACTCAAGTCTGGAGACATTTAAAAACCACCTTGCTCTAGAAATTTAAAAAAAGAATAAAAAACATGCTTTGCTAAGAGGAGGAGAGACATCCATTCTATATGTTAACTATCCTATCAGATTGTGCAGACATTGCCTAGACTATTAAAACCTGCTAGAAACTGATAGGTAATTGTTCAACGGCTGACTGTGGTGGTACACAGCAGACAGAAGCTGTGAGAGAAGCCCTCCTTACATGGAGCACTTGCTGCTACTGCAACAGTTAATGCCCACAGTACCGAGTCATCTTTAATGCAAACACACATTTTCTGCCTTGCTTCTATGTTTTCTATTATAATGCAACATGAAAACAGTGTACATTTCATTCCATCCCTATGAGGTTTGCATAAGCAGTTCCAAGTCAGACTAAATATTGTATTGCTCTTATTACGGTGGATAAATATTTTAAAGTTTAGGAATTAAATATTTTATTTTTTCAGTATGCTCTCTGCAACTATTATGAACTTTTTACAGCTTCTTCATTCATGGGAAGTCTTCAGGGTTTTCTTTTTTAAATGTAAGACTATTATTTGTTTCCCCACACAGAAGCAGATAAGAGTTAACAAATAAGTTCAATAAATCACTTCATCCTTAGTGTTAATAAGAACAGTATGCTTCTCCATATAAAGAAAGACTTCTAGAAGGCATGTATCTTTTAATATAATAAAAGTTTGCTAACAACAAAAATGAGTCAAGTAAATGTTACATCTTTAGGTATACAATTTCTCTCCTCATTTTTGTAACAGCATGGGTTGTCTTGCCATACATCTCTGTACTTGACACAGGTATTTCTCACACTAAATTAAGACAACACATCTAAAGAAGAGCATGTCCTGAGCTGTTTGGTTGAAATTTCCCACAAAATAAGAGATCAAGAAGCTGTTTACTCATTTATTTGAAAAGAAACAGACTAATTAAGTTAACTGATTTATTAATACATGAAGCTCTTGGTCCAATTATTAAAAGTACAAAGAGACCAGGGAACAATTTAAATGTCTACTGCACCTCAAAATCTTTTTTTTTTTAAAGGTTAATTATAATTCTAAGCAGAGCCACTCTACACAGGCCCCTTAGGTTTTATGTAGGTTTAAATAAAATAACAACAATAACATTACCTCATTGGCTAGCTCCAGGAGCACTGGGGCAGCTCCATTTTCCCCCACTCCATTCAGATACCTAGATAAGACAAAGCCAAATGGTAAGGCAGTGACAAGAAAAGGCCAGCATAGACTTGTCAGCATCCCCTGTGTATACATGTTTTTCCTGGGCAAATGCCACACTCAGCTCTAGTTCAAGGATGCTGTCACAGGAAAACACTGAAGGGAAAGAATAACAAAAACAACTTACCTCAAAACCACTGGCAACTAACTAAGCGAAGGTGGGGGCAGGAGGTCTGAGCATACCCATCTTCCAAAAGAACTAACCCTATTACCCTGGCATTATCTATACCATAACCACTTCATGGGAAGGAAATAAGTTTACTCGTGAAAAAAGTATCCATGCAAGCATATCATCTTTTGATTTACTTTTAGTTCACAGGGTTGGTTGGCACCTGATTAGGGAAAAAGAATGGAAGAGACTTTTCATCAGTGGGTCACCAACCCTTTAACAGGCAACACAAGCCATCATCTTATCTGCTCTAGATTTCTGTCATTACCTCTAGCTCTCCTCGTCCCCTAACGCTATAAAAACAAACAAACAAAAAAGTCCCCAAATTCATCCCAGACGTGGATGCCAGAGTGATTTTTTTAGGACAAAAATTCGAACACACCATTCTCCTTCAGCATGCTTGGGGCTGGTGCATGGGGATGACCCAGAGAGATGTTATGGGGAGGGAGGTGGGAGAGGGGTTCATGTTTGGGAACACATGTAAGAATTAAAGATATTAAAATTTAAAAAAAAAATAATAATAAAGATAGTACTTTGGGTGAAAAAAAATATTTCAAAAGCCCCATACAAAATCTCAAAATTAAATTATAATCACTTAAAAATTCTTGTAAGGTTCTTTATAATCCAGTGCCTACCTACTCTCTTCAGCCAGCCTCATCACTAGTCACTGTTTGTCACTCTGACCTTTCACCTGGATAACTCATAATCCACCCTGCACATCACCTTTCTCATCCACCACAACCAGGACTATGTTAAGTGTCCCTCAATGTGCAATCGAGGAGCACCCTGTTCATCTCTCCATCAGCCCAGAACACTGTATCTGCTGAGTCACTCGTCCACCTCAGACACATCCCAATTGTAAGGCTGAAAGCTTCATGAAGGTAGAAAACTTTCATTTTATTCAGTTTATTATGCGTAGCACACTTCTTGGCTTATAATAGGTAATTGTACTGTAATATATATTTTTTCTTTAATAAATGAGTAATTAAATAATTAAAAACATTTTAGATAAGAAAATAGAATTAAGTATGAACATTTTCTCTACAGTGTACTGTTTGATTGAATAAATTAATGACATTTGTTTGATAGTAAAAATCAAAGTCAACAGATGAGGTGTTCTTTGTAACTGCCAGGAGAAAATACTAAATTAAATTATACTATTTTACGTGTATGTTTATAAAGATGTATAATTTCCAATAAACAAAGTGGAATAAAATCAAATTATTTAAGGTGGGTAAAAGTGTCAGGGTCATTATAACTTCAAAGTAATTCTAATAAATCCATTTTTATCTGTCGGCTCTTCCTTTAAAAAAATTGTTTAGGAATCTAACTGGGAAATAAGTACTTTCATTTCAAGATCAAAGGAAAAACAAAACAAAAAATAAAAACAAACAAGGCAAGTGTGGTTGAGAGAAAGCTCCTTGGGAAATAGGTCAGCTGAGATCTTCACAATCAACTTACAGAATTTCCATTGCACTGATAGGCCTGCTCAAGAAACAACCAATCAGTTCCATCAAACTGGAGCAACTAACCAGATGCTTAACTAATCCATTAAGCATTTTGATTCTGGGTCAGGGTATTTAAGCCTATAATAGGATATCTTTACAACTCTCCACTTAACATTCACTTATCCCATAAACATTTTGAGAGCTGACTAGTTGTCAGACCTTATTCCAGGTTCTGAAGAAGCAGCAGGGAGCAAAACTTTAGCTCCTACCATCACAGAGATTATACTGCAATGGAAAGACAGAGAAACAAATGTATGGAATAATGACATATATTATAACATAAGTTGGGTTTCCCTGGTGGCTCAGATGGTAAAGAATCTGCCTGTGATGCAGGAGATGCAGATTCGATTCCTGGGTTGGGAAGATTACCCTGGAGAAGGGAATGGCAACCCACTCCAGTATTCTTGCCTGGAGAATTCCATGGACAGAAGAACCTGGCGGGCTACAGTCCATGGGGTTGCCAAGAGTTGGACATGACTGAGTGACTAACACTTTCACAATATAAATTAGATGGGCTGCTCAGGAAGTCCCTCTCTAAGGAAGTGACTCTGAAGTAGAAACAGACAAAAAGGAAAGCAGCAAGCCATCAGAGGAAGGATATTCCCAACAAGAGAACAGTAGGTGCAAATGTCAGGAACGGGCCTGGGCTATCTGAGGACCAGGAAAGGCTCTAGTGCCACCAGAGCAGAACCTCTTCTCAGAGGTTGATCTGGAAAGAATGAAAGAGGATAGCTAGATCCCAGATCACTGCCTGTGCCAGAAAACTGTCATCTTGAATCCAAATTATATGGCTTTACATAAACGCTACATCAATCACTATCCTGGTAATAACCAATAGGATACTTCCATTAAGTTTAAAGAAACAGGAGCTGGTCAAACAACGATAGATAACACAGACTAAATGTCATCCTTCAGTCTGCCACAGGAAGACTAACAAATGTATAACTTGTAGGTGAAACCATCCTTTAAAGACCTTCACAGAAGGTCCATTTTATGGCATTTTTTTAGTGTGAAAGAGCGGTTAGCATCTAAGATTAAAAACAATATGTACTGATTTTAAACATAAGGCAAAGTTATCTAATCTTTAATATTTTTATAACAACTATTATGGGAAAACTTCAAAAACTACCGAAAGTCTTCACTAAGCTTACATCTGAACACCACCTTTGTTGATTCTATATCGAAAAATCTCTGGAACCCATCTCCATGTCTGCAGCTACTTTCCCAGGGAACAAAATAGCTGAGGACAGGTACTTGTGGTTCTTATACTTGGTTCCTAGCACAGCAGACGGGACACATTGAGTGCAAAGAAAACGGAGCTAATTAAACAAAAAAGTGGTTCAAATTTTCAGAAACTATTTGTATCATTTGATGTCAATATCATATTTGAACTAACCTTTTTTTCCCATGTGAACACCTGAATAAAATCTAATTGGTCTGATTCTTCAAAGCTAATAAAGGTAGCCCCTTGGACAGTATGTGTTGAGAGAAGGGAGGAGATGAGAGACAATGTTTCTAAACTTTGCTACTGATGAGGAAACATGCAAATCTGACCAAGTTGTGAGTGTGTGTGTGTGTGTATACCCACATGTGCCTATAAGCCTGTGTGCACCGATCTAGAGAAATCTAAATAAATTTTACCAAGTATATTTCCTGTTTAGAACTAAAATACCATCATTACAGTGGGAAAGAATTGAGAGCTGTTTTCAATATGAACACTCAAGCTCTGTCTATACACGCACAACATGAAGAACTGAGGATATTTCCTCAATAATTCAAAGGGAAAATATTTTCAACTGGTGTCTGGGTAATTTCAAATTTCAGTTGACCACAATGGAATCACACTGTGGACTATATGGTCTTAAATACAGACTTCAAATTCTGAATTGAGGTCATCTCAATACTAGCAAGAATACAGAGACACAGGAATTCTCTGATACTGCTAGTAGAAATAAAACCATTACAACCTTTCTAGGCTGTAATTACATTATTTCTAGTCTGTATTATATTACAATAAAATCGTATGTGTTCATTATTTGCACCAGTAATTCCATCTACAGAAATATTGAGAAACTAATCCAAAATGCAAAGACTTAAGCACCGCAATATTTATCAAAGCATTATTTATATCAGAAAAGTGGCAACATATATGTGTGACGGAAGAATATTTCAATGAACTTTGATACCTTCATACGATGATGTACCAAAATGTTTACAAAAAGCTTTCTTGAAAACAATACCATGTTATACGCATTTTTCCAAGTATAAAGTTCAGAATTCACCGCTGCATATATATAGTATGACCTCATCTATGTAAAAGTGGATTGACAGAAGCCCGAGAAGAAAAATACCAGTGGTTTTATCTATGAACGCCACAATTTCAGGCTATTCATTCATTTCTTTTTTATACCATTACACATGTGCTTAATTTTCACAATAGGCAAGTATTACTTTTATAAAAAAAAAATAAGTTGTTAAGATTGTCAAACTGCTTAAGCATGCTTTGATATAATTTTGCCTTTATGCTAATCAGCTAGAAAACAAAAATCTTTTTGGGCCAATTTACCACACAGAATACAGAAACATTCAACCTGCACATTTAGAAGAAGAGGCCTATGAGATCAAATCATCTGCAAAGTAACAACAAAGCCTGTCTCCAAGCACAAGGTGTGGGCCAAAAAGTAAGGAAGTGCGGTAATAAAGTAAGAAACGAGTCAGACTGCTTTCCTGTTAGTCTGTCCATTACAGCCTAACTTCAAGTTTTTGTTTCAAACATTGTGACTCCACAAAATTGAGACTCTTATATCTAACAAAATTTAAAGAAACACAAATATGTTTCTGCATTTTCATTATTACCCACTCAACTGTTCCTTGAGTAACCATACTTAAAGGAAAGATTTTTGTTTCTGGCCTAAACTATCCAGATAACCCAATAAAGTATGTTCATACTTTAGAAAGCAAATATACTCTTTAATGAACCTAACTTTTTTTTAAAGTAGTATTTAGAGATCTTAGGAATCATCTAATTAAAACAGACTTTATACAATGAAAAAAAAAAAAAAAGATTATTAGAGGGCAGCCCCATGGCCTGTTAGCAAATCTCCAAATTTCTAGAAAATGCTCTGTTCTCCTTTGTTGATGTTAACAGGGCCTTAAAGTCTGGATAGAGAACCATACTTTTATGTGAAAGCCTAAGACTATATGTTTTATATAAGAACATACTTTTTGACACATGAACCACTTTTCAGTCTTTCTGTGGAGGGTCTGTTTGCCAAAGCAGTTGCTGGTTTCATGGCATGTTATGGGCCGTTCTCAATTTTATATGTATGATTTAGGTGATGACTTTAATTTAGATGTTAATTTCACTGAGGAGATTATGACTTTTGAATAAGTCAATTCAAACTTTATAAACACTTCTTGGAGAGTAATTCTCCGAGACATAAAAGTGTCTATGTGTGTGTTGGGGGGTGGGGGATGGGGGTGGCCTGCAGGCATGGTGTATATGCATGTATATTTCTTTAACAGACATTTCCACTCAAAACAGAACATATTTTTACCACATTTGGCATAGTGAATACTTTCTTCAAAACCTAACTCGAATAACTTTTCAATAAATATTTCTCAATTCTTTAAAAATATGACTTTACAGAAACACAATTCTAATATTTTATCTGTATATTCACTTAGTTCATAGAATTTTCATGCATAAAAATCATTCATCTAAAGTCAGTGGTATCATTCTCACCATAGAAAGACTGCTCTGCCAATCTTAAGTATAATAATTTTAGACTACATTTCAAACAGTTTTCCTTTCCAGTATGTCCCTAAAATACTTCAGAAAGCAACCAACAATTTTTAATTTAAATCATTATTATTTACCATTATAAGTTATTCACTCATATTACAAAGATTAATTTTTTAATTTTTTTTTTAAAAAAGGAGCTATTTTAAAGACTTTTTGTTTCAGAACAAGAAAGGTTGGGAACTCTATAATAAATTAGGCTGAAATTAAAAGATTTCCTTTTAAAATATAAACCCCTCTTAAAATCTGACAGTTGTACATTATTATATATCTCCATTTCTCCTCACTTGATATATATCTTTTTTTTGCATTTCTAAAATGGCTAACCAATACCTACCATGCAAAATACACCTGTACCAAAATTCAATCTTACTTTCTAATATATTTTTCAACTTGCTGATTTACATGAGAAATAAAAATTGGCTTGAGAACGTTCACATATACACATAGATATACGTATCCATGAACATATGCATCTATCAAAGATATGCACTTACAGTTAATTTCAAGCATCCAATGGGGATACATAGTAAAGATTTCACACACATGTAAATTAAGATAGTCTCACTATATTCTTTAAATTTATGCAACATAGTATTTGAGAAATTTTAAAAATATACTTTAAGTCTTAAATAACAGACTTAAAATGTCTTGGAATGTTACATAGAATATCAATTTATTAATCTAATTTATTCATAATTATTATTACAGTTAATAGGTATTATGATACCCTCTAGTGGGGCAGGCAGGTCATACCTCTGGTAATAACTTTCAATCGCTTCTGAAGTATGATGTTTGGCATGTGTTCTCTTAATATGTTTCTGAAACAAAATAAAAAAGATCTTTATGTTGTGTCACAGATCAGGTTCAAGAACAAAAATGACATATTTCTTGATCCCCACATCTAACAAAAAGGGCAAACCGAATAATAGTTTGGGGATTTGGGCGGCAGCGGATATTTTTTCCCTTCTCTTCTATGAACCTATGCATTTTAATCTCTATTGCATGGCTGGGATGTCTCCAGTCTGTACCGCAAGGTACAGTATATATGTAAAAGCCAACAGGGTCATAGTAATTGAATCTAAATAAGTTTGCTTAGGGTTGTAGAGGGCAGAGAAAAACTTGTTCCCTCTTTCAACCTTTGTATTAATTTTCCCTCAATTCAATTCCATCTAAGTCCTCTGCAGTTTAGTTTTACAATCCAATTGCCATTTTTAACCAGGAAGAACATTGCTTAAAAACAACTTATTTGAAAACTACAAAAAGTAATTCCATAGAGACTTGCCACTTGACTGACACCTGTCATCTCATGATAAATGACTCCATTTTCTGCCTCTCTTGCCTTCTGCCACTCCAGCAGTGGTCATTTATCATCATCTCTGTCAGCAATGGAAAGCGGCACTGACAGTGCAAGTCAGCAAACATTTAGCACATGGAACCACGCAACACGGGGAAATTATTATTGTCAGAATAATAATGGTTTAGCATAATTTATTACAGGTCCACCAAATAAGCAAAGGCTAGATGTTATTAGACAGATGGATGGGTAGGCTTGGCAGGCCTCCACTGAGACGCAGGCGGTGCTTGATGTGGAAAGGAGAACATCCTCCAACCCAATCAGAGAGCTGGCAGTTCAATTACAAAGAAATAAAGGGACATTCATCATTCAATTAGGCACCTGTCAACCCTCACAAAGGAGAAAACTTCTAACCTGGTACTCCTGGGAGAAGATGCTCAGCAGAGTGGCCTGCGATTGACTGGAACAAATAAAAGAAGGACAAAGTTAATTACTGGAGTGCACGGCAAAGAAACAAAAGAGAAAGGAGCTTCAAAGGTAGGCCTGCTGCCCTGTAATCTAACAGAACATGAAAACAAGTGTGGAAAAGTTGTTCCAGATGAACACCTCAAACAAAGGCTTCCTGCTGCTAGGTCAAGGAGAGGGAGAAAGGGAAAGGGGGAAATGCAGACCGTCTCAAAGCAAACCATCATATGATCTGGATTTTCTTAAACTTCAGAATGACTGTAAATCATGTCTGTAGCGTGCAGGTATGTTGAAAAGGGACCCAAGGTGGCAAGGTTTACTCCCACTGATAAATGATAAGAGTTAAATCCCATAAACAGTAGAAAACATGCAATGTATTCACTGGCAACATTCTGAAATTTATTTTGTTAGCAGGCAGGTGTCCTCTTCTGTAGCTCTCTCAGATTCAACGGGGGAGAAAACGTTGCGCTTCGCTAGAAGTAGTGCAGAGACCACTGGAACATTCCCACCGACACGGGCCTGCTTTGAATAGAGCAGGAAGCGGGGTCCTTGAGGACATCGCTCCCTAAGACTGCCATAAGCCTTATTCATCTAAGACTCCACACAATCTCAAACACCTGGCCGTGAAGCAACCTGGAAAACATTCTCCCCAAGTGGGGATTTTCCTCTCACAATTGTTAACATTTAGAAATGGAACAGATTTTTTTTTTTTCCCCTTGTCTAAAAAGCAATCAATAGCCCACTGCTATTCTTTCTGATTGCCTTCTATAGATAGAGTTGCCTTATCATATGTTGAAAATGATTAGTTATTTCTGATATATTTTCCTACTAGAAGGTATCCAACTTTCATAGTATACCAAAGCATGGTGAATAATGAAAGTTTTTCTATTCATGAATGAAACTGCTTAAGCTCATCACAAGGTAGTTTAGAGAGTATGAAATAAACACAATGACACCATATCTCTTTACTCACTGTCAGTATTGTCATCTCTTGCATATCATTATAGTTTGGGTTTCTAACCCCTTTCCATTCTTATTGGCTTACAAAAGAATATGTTGTGTTTTTTTTTTTTTAAAAGATGCCAAAAATGTTTATCAAGGAAAATCAATAATTACTAAAGGACTGTTTTGATAACTCCAAAAGTACTGAGAAATGACTGAATAAAATTATAAATTCATTATAGTCCAGTTTTTTTTCAATGTCTCTTTAAAAATGGAAGCCACCTTTGAAAGAGCCAGTTTTCTGTATAAAATCTTCCTAGTGTGCTTGGCTTGCCTGAGCATCACATGCAAATCACAGACCCTAGTAGGGTTGTTGAAAACCATCTCATGAAAACAAAAAAGGCAAAATTAAGCCCCAAATCTTTATAAACGACTGAATAAGTCACTATGTTAGGTATTTATGTACAATAAATAGACCGCTCATTGCACAGCAAAATATATTTATCTTAACCAATTAATGGAGGGCAAAATGTCAGTGTCTCTGTGTCAAACAATATGATGGAAATAAATGTGCATGTAACAGGCAAGTCAGGGACCAATGACTAACAAGGAAGAAACTAAACTGAATAAAACAAAAATGTAATTATAGATGCTCAGAAAGGAAAGACTAACAGACAGCTAGAGGAATAAGCCCAGGAATAAACAATTCAAAGTGAGAAGTTCATCAAGAGTTGAAAGCACCATCAAAACTGAGGGCAAGATAATGTCTTCAACCAGGAAACCATCTTCAAATAGCTTGTAATTCAGTTCATCTGAAGTCTTGGACATAGCCTATGAAGCAATGCATTTTCTCAGTGGCCAAGAGGGTTAGTTACAGTATAAATTCAACATTCCCTCCGTTCATTTCACAAAGAATATGGTTTCTAGCTAAGAAGAAAGAGAGGAGATGGTTCTGAGAACTGAAAGGCTTATCTTGAATATCACAGTCAGTTCCATCAGTGGTTTTCATTGAGCATCCACAGTGTCCTGAGGTCATGTGTATGGGAAAACATGCCTCCAAAATAAAACATTTAAAGCAGACAGGAACTGATTTAGAGGAAACTTTCCACATATACATGCAAAAAAAGTAAAAATTAAAATATTATTAAGCACTCACATATTTTTTAGGAATTAAGTAGAGTAAATCATACCCTCGGAGAAGGCAATGGCACCCTACTCCAGTACTCTTGCCTGGACAACTCCATGGATGGAGGAGCCTGGTAGGCTGCAGTCCATGGGGTCACTAAGGGTTGGACACGACTGAGCGACTTCACTTTCACTTTTCACTTTCACGCATTGGAGAAGGAAATGGCAACCCACTCCAGTGTTCTTGCCTGGAGAATCCCAGGGACGGGGGAACCTGGTGGGCTGCCGTTTATGGGGTCACACAGAGTCGGACACGACTGAAGTGACTTGGCAGCAAATCATACCCTGACTCTTCATATATTTCAAGACTGTACTGGCTTTGGAACATATACATGCCACTTAGGATATAAGTGTTTTCAATATACATATTAAAAAATATAATCACTTAATTTGCATACATGCCCAAAATGGATTATGAAGTCTCTTCAAAGATAATTTTGTCTGTTTTTTCCCCATACTATGCTTCCAGATTAAGCTCCTCACCCTGCAGGTGTCTGAAAAAAGAAGAGCGCTGAGTGGACTCCTACACAGGCTCTCTGTAAAACCTTGTCTGAGGTGTGTGACAAATGGCTTATGGAGCAGTGTAAGTCATATTGCAGCAGTGGGGAAACGAGAGGACAAAGTCAACACACTGAGGACGATGCAACAGAAGAGGGAAAGACCTCGGGTCCTTGAGGACGCTGCTGAGCTGCTCAAGACCACAGCGTGAAGTGACTGCCTTCCACACTTCTTTTGAGTAATAACACGTCTTGTTTTGAAGGAAGGAAGGAAGGAGGGGAGGGAGGGAGGCAGAAGGGAGGTGGAAGGAAAGGAGGAGGAAAGAAGGAAGGGAGGAAAGAGAGGGGAGGGGAGGGAGGGAGGGAAGGTTTTTATCTCCTATGTGCCCAGGAGGCAGGAGACACGACGGAAGAAGGGCATGGCGACAGGGTGCTCCATCATGACGGCACCCGCACAGACGTGACACTCAGGAAGGGCTGTCCACTTTTACACTCTGCAGTCCTCTTCCTAACTGGCAGCTACTGTACTGGGCTTCCTTAAAACGGTTCCTCTGTCACTCCGTCACTAAACCGAGGTGCCTAGAGATCGTAAATTGCTGTGTGTGAGTGACTTTTCCTCACAGAATTTAAACACTGACGGGATACTCTTTACCCTCATTTTATACTGCATTTAAGACTTCAAATGCCAGGTACTTAACAGGCAATAAACCAGGGCCCCATACTGTATTGAACTCCAGACCCATCCAGCTAAGATGCTCAGTAACCTAAAGGACATAAAAGAAAATGACATCAGGGGGTTGAATGAAAGTGTTGAGAATCCCAGGGAGACTTAAAGCAAGCAGAACCTTAAGGAACACGATACTACACATTATAAATTCTTCCTTTTCTCAAGTGCCTAACCTTCAAAAAAGACCATAAAGAAAGAAATGTTTTTATTTAACTTTCAAGCTCCTTTTGCTCTAGAACCTAGGATACGTCAGTGTCTCTAATAGGCTTGAAATCCTCTAAACAAGATCAATGTTATTTCTGGAACTCAGGAAGCAGTAAGTCAAACTAAGGATGATAAAGTAAGATATTCCAAAAAAGCCTTAGGTTTGCAGGCCTCACAAGGTACAATACAACCTTTCTAAACCGGTGAAAGAATACAACTAAACCACTGGCTCTGTGTGGTCAATGACTTAGTACTAGTCAAGGACGCTTTTCCATAAAAGCAATGCCCTACCCTCTGTCACGGGCTTCCCTGGTGGCTCAGTGGTAAAGAATCCTCCTGCCAGTGCAGGAGATGCAGGTTTGATCCCTGAGTTGGGAAGATACCCTAGAGAAGGAAATGGCAACCCCCTCCAGTAGTCTTGCCTGAGAAATCCCATGGACAGAGGAGCTTGGTGGGCTATAGTCCATGGGGTCTCAAAAAAGAGTCGGACATGACTTAGTGACTAAACAACAACATACTTATGTTTTATGTTAGCTACCTCAGTTGTGTCCAACTCTTCGTGAACCCATGGACTGTGGCCCACCAGGCTCCTCTGTCCATGGAATTCTTTAGGCAAGAATACTGGAGTGGGTTGCCATTCCCTTCTCCAGGGGATCTTCCTGACCCAAGAATTGAACCTGGGTCTCCTGCTCTGCAGGCAGATCTTTACCATCTGAGCCACTAGGGAAGCCCACTTATATTTTATATATATGAAAAAAGTGGTTACTGTTCCAGGCACTTAACTAATTTTGCTAGTAGGTTAATGTAAAGCCATATGCAAAACAGGTCCATCTACAGCAAGAGCTAAGAGTTATATATCAACAGCTAGTTTGTGCTACACACTACACTCTGCCTTTTATTATACCCTCAAAGCAAGCCTCTAAAGTAGGTACCATTATTGTTCTTATTTTAAAGATGGGAAATGGAGGAAGAGAAGTTAATGGAAGTAAACAATTGAAGACCTAGGTAACTGGGAGAATTGGAAATCAAAATCCAGTTCCGATTCCAGAACTCAAGCCCTTAATCCCCATGCTAATCTGCCGTTCTAGTGTGTGCTAACACCCATTGCTTAAGGTTAAGCATTTATGTTACATTACCCTCCAAGCAACCCTTAAAGGTGGGCATTGTTGCTTTGGGACAGAAAATTGAAGCCACAGGAGATAAAGAGTTCTGATCAAATCTCACAGCTTTAGACAATATTCCTTAAAAAAAAAACTTAAATTGCAGCCTTACTTTAATTAACTACATAAAAAAAAGTTCCTATAGGAAAGAGTCAATGATTAAAAAATTATTGGGTAATTTTCATTATTCTTCCTGAGGCTAAGGTGTATTTTGTTATTAATAATAATCACACCATTGCCTGAAGTGTCTCTATGTGATTGCAAATATGTCTTTTGCCCAAATGCTATCTACTACAGACAAAACAGCTTTAAATCCTTCCCTGAACAACACACGTTCAAACCCAATCAATCTTCTCTATAGAGGACAACACCCTCCAGACATGTTAACTTCATTATATAATATTTAATGAAGTTTTCTAGTCATAAATGAACATATTCTGTGTAAAATCCATAGACATCTATCTGTATTTCTGTGTATTTTATTCTATGTCTGGTGTGTATGTGTGTGTCTATACACAAAAATAAAATTTCAAAAATTGTGTTTTAAACATACTTTTGTAACATACCTTCATTACATAAAATATTAACATTTATCTATTCCACAACACATTAATCTTTTAAAAATCATTTTTATTGGGAATAAGACAAACCACATAACCACTTTGACTACCAAACAGAATACTCCTGGGATCCAAAAAGGCATTCTGTCTGATCGCCACCCTTTCTCTCTCCAGATGAATCTGATCTTTAACACAGTGCGTATTCTTTTGCATACGTCTTCTTTTACTCAATATGTCTACGTGAGTGACTCTTGCTAATTTTAAGTATAGTTAATTCATTTTCACTGCGGTATGGTATATTCTATTGTATAAGTATACTCCACATTTATCTATTCAATTGATGAACCTCTGAACTGTTTCTAGTCTTTTGCAATGAGAATGATGCTGCTGTGAACATTTCTGCATGTTTTCTGGGGCATGTGTGTACACATTTCTGATGGGTATAAATGTGGAGTAGAATTCTGGACCATCTGATATGCAAATCTCTAGCTTAGTAGATACTGTCAAACAATTTTCAAAGTATTTATAACAATTTTCAGCCCCTGCCAACACTAAATGAGAGTTCCCAATGCTAAACAGCCTTGTCACACCTTCAAGTTAATGGCTTGTATTTCTATTTTCTTTCTAGTGTCTTCTGGAGGGCAGATATTTTTAATTTTGATGAAGTCCAATGTAGCAATTCTTTATTATTGTTACCTTTTATGTGTGTTGTGTGTCTTTTCTAAGACATCTTTGCCTATTCACAGTCATGAAGATAATTTTGCATGTTTTCTTTTAGAAGCTTAAGAGTACTAGGTCGATGATCTATCTTGAGTTAATTTAATGAGCTGAGATAGGAGTCACATTTTGCTTTTATTATTTTTGTACACATATCCAGTTGGTCACACCACCATTTACCCATGAACTATCACGTTGCCAGCGAGGAAACCAAATATCTAAGGGTCTATTTTGGGACTCTCTAATCTGTTCCACTGATTTATATGTTTATCTTTGCACAGATACCACATTGATCTGATTTACTATTGGCAAAGTCTGTACATTTAAAGTATGTTCTAATATATTTAGGTTTAAGTTTATATCTTACTGAAAGCTAGTTTTCTTAGTCACCATACACTTCTTTTATTGTATTCTTTTATGCTGAAGCTGAAACTCCAATACTTTAGCCACCTCATGCGAAGAGTTGACTCATTGGAAAAGACCCTGATGCTGGGAGGGATTGAGGGCAGGAGGAGAAGGGGAAGACAGAGGATGAGATGGCTGGATGGCATCACCAACTCAATGGACACAAGTTTGGGTAAACTCCAGGAGCTGGTGATGGACAGGGAGGCCTGGCAGGCTGCGATTCATGGTATCGCAAAGAGTCGGACACGACTGAGCAACTGGACTGGACTGAAAGTGATTTACTATTTATTTTTCATTATTTTCCCTGTCAACTTGGAAGTTATATATTCTTATACTATTAATAATTATCCTGCATACACACATGCCCAAGTTAAACTTGGTGATTAACTGCTGCTTGGAAAATACAAAAACTTTACAACACTATCTATACTTCTTCCATTCTGATATATAGGATATAACTGACATTGTTTTAATTCTACATACATCTTAAAATTCACAAGACACTGCTATTGATTTCTAAAGGTTCTGTTCATTCTGATATACTCACATATGTAGCATTTCATTGCCCTTCCTTCCTTATCCATCTGCAATAACCTTCTTCTAATAATTCAGTCAACACAGATGCGTTGTGATGTCAAATTCTGGTCTTTCAATGAAAATGTACCCTATGTCTCCATCTAGTTTTAATATTTTTTTTAAAAAACTTCACTTATTAGGAGTTTTAACTCTGCCATTTAGTAAACTCCTGCTTACAGTTTGTTGCACTTAAGTACATGACAATTATTTTTTCAAACTTGCTTTAACACTTTTTCTCTCCTGCCCAAGACTCCAAATGAGTCTGTGTTAGCCTTCCCTACTGTAAGCTCCATCTCTTATTTTCTCTTCATATTTTATATCTTTTCATTATTCTGTATTACTTTATGGGTATTTTCCTCTCATCTATCCTCCAGTTCACTATTTCTCTCTTCAGTAATGTCTACCTTGCTATTAAATACATCCACTGAATTAAATCCATCCAATTTCAATTACTGTGTTTATAGATACTCTATTTGATTATTTTTCAAATAAGTTCCCTACAGACTTTCAATCTTCTTTTTTAACATCTTGAATAAGCTACAATTATAAAAATTCTGTTTAGGTAGTCCCAATCGCCAGAGCCCTGTTAAGTCTATTTCTATAGCTTCCACTGGCCTCCATTTATGTCGTCATGTCTCCTTACGTGACTTCTCCCATGATGTGCCACACTATGTGAAAAACTGCTTTATGAAAAATATGAATATGCAAATGGTTAACTTTCTCCGGGATTCTGATTTGATTCTGGGAGTGCTAGGAGTCTAGGATCACCTTCGTCCAATTACATGTATTAAATTTTTAGGCCAATGAGGTAAATTTGAAGGTAAAATACAGTAATGTAGAGCCCTTTTACTTCCAGTGCACATTAACTCCTAGGATACAGTCTTTTAGGGGGGCCCCCCAACACCTAAGAAAGAGAATGAGATGGTTGGATGGCATCACTGATTCAGTAGACATGAGTTTGAGCAAATTCTGTGAGACAGTGAAGGACAGGGAAGCCTGGCATGCTGCAGTCCATTTGGTCACAAAGAGTCGGACACAACTGAGCGACTGAACAACTCAACGACTGGGGCATTTGCAAGAGTTCCCACCTCTGGTAGACCCTATACCCAAGGATCTCTAAACCTTGTCTTCCAGCTCTACAAAGCTGTCAGGACTTGGCTAGACAATATCTGCTGAAAAGGTAATTAAGTTAGAATTCAACGATTAAACCGTTACTCCCCCAATCCCTTACTTAAACAAATTAATGCATTACTAACTAACCAATAAATTAAATAAGAAATCACAATGGAAATAACAACAACAAAACTTAAAATTGAGCAATGACAGTAGTGCATTTCAACAGTTGTTGTAAATATATTGCATTAATTAAATATAAAGGGGAAAAAATAAACTTATTTTATTCTAGGAAGTTCTAGCAAACTGAAGATCTCAGAAAACAAGAGAGGAAAAGAAATAAGAGAATCAGTTCAGAAAGGAAAGAACCAAATCAAAGCCTCCCTATTTGAAGATGAGAAGGCTTAGAAACATCAAGAGAATCTATAAACAAAGATTTTAAACACTAGTAAGACATCTTAGAAAAGTAACTGGATATAAGATTAATATAAAAAGGAAATAAAATTCTTATAAAATAGTAAAATTAAATTAGCAAATGGAATAGAAAAGTGGACCTCATTCACAATAATAAAAAAAAACCATAAAGTACTGACATATATATTTAACAAAAATGTGTAAAATCTTTGAAAAAAATCATAAAACCTCACTGAAGAGTGCAAAAGAGTTCCTGATGAAGAGATCAGATATTTTCACAAAGAAAATTCCAAGAGTAAAAAGATAGTATTAATTAAAGTGTTAATTCTCTATACATCAATCTATGATTTTAATTAAAATCCAACCAAATTCACTAGTTTTCTGGTGGAATGTGATAAATTTATCTTAAAACTCAGGAAGAAGAATCATGTCAGAAATAGTCAATAAATTCTGAAAAGCAAAAATAGTGCTTTCTTACCCTATCAGGTATCAACATGGATTATATTTCAAAAACATTTACCAAAAAAAAAGCATGCTATAGAATTATACACATATTTGTTACTATTTATATAAAATACAAGAACAGCAAAATATAATTACCTTTTTGCTCATGGACGTTTATGGATATAGCAAAAGAAATACATGAGGCTAAAACACTAAACTCAAGAAAATGGTTACCTCAGGTGAAGGAGAAGAGGAAAGAAATCAAAGTGTCATACTATTTCTTTAAAAAATAAAAATCTTAAAGGCTATAAATTGTTGATACCATCAGAATATTTCTTTCCTATAAAAGTAAAAAGCATCTGAAACAAATATAAACAGAGGTAGATTCAGAGTTTATTATCCTATTCTCTACTCTATGTATGCTATATTTCATAATAAAATTAAATAAGTAGAAGAATAATGAAAAGAATTGAAAAGGAGCCAGATAAATTGATCTAAGTTTTTTTTTCTGCTCTAAGTCCTGCCCTATTCTAAGCGTTCTTATTTAATTAGAGGCTTAAGTATCTATACTTTTTTCCTTTCTAATTTAATCTGGGTTTTAACTTTTTAGAATGAGCCATAACATAAACAAGATAAAGAATAAGAAGACTGGATGAAAGACATTTGATTTTTTTTTCAAGACCAGATATTGGGTCATCTTTCTCTAAAGCAATCCCAATGACTTCAATGCAATATAACAGATACAGTACAGTACAGTGTTAGTAGCTCAGCTATGTCCAACTCTTTGTGATCCCATGGACTGCAGCCCACCAGGTTCCTCTGTCCATGGAATTCTCTAGGAAAGAATAACAGAGTGGGTTGTCATGCCCTCCTCCAGATGATCTTCTTGACCCAGGGTTTGAACCTGGGTCTCTCACACTACAGACAAATTCTTTACTGTCTGAGCTACCAGGGAAGCCCTGTGCAAAATACTTACTGATTCTTTCTTCCTGTAATGATTTATTCTTTCATTCGTTACTAAGTCGGCTAAAACTACATATTTAGAAATCCTTAAATCTGTAGTAATTTTATTATGATTGCCAGAAAGAGTAAAAGAGAAAGTTAACTATAGATAATCTGATAACACAACTGCACTCATCTCACATGCTAGTAAAGTAATGCTCAAAATTCTCCAAGCCAGGCTTCAACAATACGTGAACCGTGAACTTCCAGATGTTCAAGCTGGATTTAGAAAAGGCAGAGGAGCCAGAGATCAAATTGCCAACATCTGCTGGATCATCAAAAAAGCAAGAGAGTTCCATAAAAACATCTATTTCTGCTTTATTGACTATGCCAAAGCCTTTGACTGTGTGGATCACAATAAACTGTGGAAAATTCTGAGAGAGATGGGAATACCAGACCACCTGACCTGCCTCTTGAGAAATCTGTATGCAGGTCAGGAAGCAATAGTTAGAACTGAACATGGAACAATAGACTGGTTCCAAATAGGAAAAGGAGTACATCAAGACTGTATATTGTCACCCTGCTTATTAACTTATATGCAGAGCACATCATGAGAAATGCTGGGCTGGATGAAGCACAAGCTCGAATCAAGACTGCCAGGAGAAATATCAATAACCTCAGGTATGCAGATGACACCACCCTTATGGCAGAAAGTGAAGAAGAACTAAAAAGCCTCTTGATGAAAGTGAAAGAGGAGATTGAAAGAGTTGGCTTAAAGCTCAACATTCAGAAAACGAAGATCATGGAATCTGATCTCATCACTTCATGGCAAATAGATGGGGAAATAGTGGAAACAGTGGCAGACTTTATTGTTTTGGGCTCCAAAATCACTGCAGATGGTGATTGCAGCCATGAAATTAAAAGACACTTACTCCTTGGAAGGAAAGTTATGACCAACCTAGACAGCATATTCAAAAGCAGAGACATTACTTCGCCAACAAAGGTCCGTCTAGTCAAGGCTATGGTTTTTCCAGTGGTCATGTATGGATGTGAGAGTTGGACTGTGAAGAAAGCTGACTGCTGAAGAATTGATGCTTTTGAACTATGGTGTTGGAGAAGACTCTTGAGAGTCTCTTGGACTGCAAGGAGATCCAACCAGTCAATCCTAAAGGAGATCAATCCTGAGTATTCATTGGAAGGACTGATGTTGAAGCTGAAACTCCAATACTTTGGCCACCGCATGCAAAGAGCTGATTCACTTGAAAAGACTCTGATGCTGGGAAAGATTGTAGGCGGGAGGAGAAGGGGACGACAGAGGATGAGATGATTGGATGGCATCACCGACTCAATGGACATGAGTTTGGGTGAACTCTGGGAGTTGGTGATGGACAGGGAGGCCTGGCGTGCTGCAGTCCATGGGGTCATAAAGAGCTGGACACGACTGAGTGACTGAACTGAACTGAACTGAATCTGATAACAGTAGCCTATATGTTCAGATATTTATAATCCTGCCCATGTTGGTTAAAACTCAACTTTCTTCCACCTCTGCATGAAGTATTATCTAATCTATCTTCCATCCTTTCTTCTCCTTGGCTATTCTTCATTTACTTCTGAGCATGCTTCTGTCTTCTTAAGCCACAACCTGCCTAAGGTTCAAACTACTGTCCACTGTTTCCATTCACTACTAAATATTTTTGTCTAGGGGGGGTCTTTGTTCAATAAACCCTATTCAGCCTCCACCCAATGGCAATCTCACTTCTACCCTCACTTGTTAACTAAAACAAAGATACACAGAGACTTCCTCACCAACAAACACCAAAGACATACTTCTTCCCTTAGCTGACCTCATTGCAGGATTTTACACTATTAAATCAAGCTATTTTAATGAAGGAAATCCTTTAAGAGACATAGACCACGGCCAACCCTCTCATTTTAAAAATGACAAAAGTAAAGGTCATAGAGATGAAGTCACTGCCCAAAGTTACACAAAGGATTATTTTACACCAGGTACCTGTAAATCAAGGAAAAAATAAGTTGTGCTACAAGCAGGACTTAGTGGAGGAATACTTAGCTATGTTATCTTAATATATGAGAATATCACATATTTTCAACGCAGTTTTATTATTTCAGTAATCATGATGTTTCTGTAACCAATGTGCATAAATTAAAACAGAAACAAATCAAAAAGCAAAATATACTAGACACAAATTATATCAGCAGTAGACCTCAATCCCCAAGTTCCCACTTTTCACCACCAAAAGATAAAATGAATAAGAGATCAAAATTCTGAATTTTAGTTCTCAATGACAGTTCTTTTTACTATAAATGCAAATGTTATATGATCTTACAGTGTGGAAAGTGACTCTTTTTCCAGGTAATGTGCACTTCTCCTGACTTAGGGCCATTTGTTAGCCCTTTGGAATACTACTTTTCTCCTACAAATTTCTCATGGACATTTTTACATATTCCACAATTTGATTCTTATCAGCTCTACAACTCCAAAATTTAGATTTCTTAAATTTCTCCCTGCTTACAGCACTAAAGCTTTTAAATATAGCTTATCAGAAAACTGTGCCTTGGTCCTTACAATAATGACCTGTCCTCATGTTGACACTGGACACTTCTGTATGGGCCTAATATAGCAGGTCTATTCTAGGTTAATAGCTAGAGTGATTAAATTGTTTATTAAGACTTCTAGGCATTTAAAGTAATCAGACCACAGTATGGGAACATGGGAGGAGAATAATTAACTCCTTTCATTCACTATTGATTATAAGGTACCACATCTCCCACTAGAGGTTAAATAATCACTTCATGGGTCTAGCACCACAACAGTTTCATTGACAAAATCCCAGTCTCCCCCAAATTACCTTATTTTTTGATTCAGACTGAACACACATACTTAATGAAAGAATCAACAGATCTTTACCTGAAAAGCTGATTTTTAAAAATATGTAAGTATATAAATACATAAATAAATATAAATATTCAATCTCACAATTCTCCAAGTACTGACAGACTTTTTTTTTTTTTTAAGAAGGTCTCTAGTTCTAACTAGGTAATCCCAGACAAGCATGTCATCAGGACCTGTAACAATATCTCTCTGCAGCTACTTCAAATCGAATGCTTTACCTGGCTCTCAAGATTTTTCATCATGGTGGCCAATGTTGAGGAAAACAGAAGAAAAATATTTGTCAAAGGGGTTAAAAATACAAGCCTTAGATCAAAACTAGCGCCCAGTAACACTATTCATTTTCCTCAGTAATACTGAGTGCTGAAAAGATTACAGATTCTGACCAACCTTTAGATAATTTTCTTAAAACAGTTACTTATCAAAACTGAGTGAATTAATTTCACTCTCTGAAGTCTGTACTGAAAATTAAAATTTAAGAAGATAATACAGATGGCTAATAAACACATGAAAAGATGTTCAACCTTTATTAGAGCTCATTATTAGGGAAATGCAAATCAAAATTACAATGAGGTATCACCTCACCCCAATCAGAATGGTCATTATCAAAAAATCTACAAATTCTGGACAGGGTGGGGAGAAAAGGAAACCCTCTTGCACTGCTGGTGGGAAGGTAAATTGATACAGCCACTGTGGAGAACAGTATAGAGATTCCTTTAAAAACTAGGAATAAAACTACTATATGTCCCAACAATTCCACTACTGGGCATATACCCTGAGGAAGCCATAATTGGAAAAGACACATGTACACCAATGTTCATTGCAGCACTATTGACAAGAGCTAGGACATGGAAGCAGCCTAGATGTCTGCTGACAGATGAATGGATACAGAAGTTGTAGTACATAAACACAATGCTGCTAAGTCGCTTCAGTCGTGTCCGACTCCGTGCAACCCTATAAACGGCCTCCCACCAGGCTCCACCGTCCCTGGGATTCTCCAGGCAAGAACACTGGAGTGGGTTGCCATTTCCTTCTCCAGTGCATGAAAGTGAAAAGTGAAAGTGAAGCTGCTCAGTCGTGTCCGACTCTTCACGACCCCATGGACTGCAGCCTACCAGGCTCCTCCATCCATGGGATTTTCCAGGCAAGAGTACTGGAGTGGGGTGCCATTGCCTTCTCCCATAAACACAATAACTTAGCCATAAGAAAACATTTGAGTCAGTTCTAATGAGATAGATGAACCTAGAGCCTATTATACAGAGTGAAGAAAGTCAGAAAGAGAAAAACAAATATCATATATTAACGCATGTATGTGGAATCTAGACAGATGGTACTGATGAACCTATACGCAGGGCAGGAATGGAAATGCAGACATAGTGAACAGACTTGTGAACACAGTGGGGGAAGAAGAGGAGGGGAAGAACTGGGAAAGTAGCATTGAAACATATACATTATCATGTATAAAATAGAGAGCCAATGAGAATTTGATGTATGACAGGCAGGGAGCTCAAACTGGTGCTCTGTGACAACCTAGAGGTGTGGGATGGGGTGGAAGGTGGGAGGGAGGTAACATATGTATACCTATGGCTGATTCATGTTGATGTATAGCAGAAACCAACACAATATTGTGAAGCAATTCCTCCATTTAAAACTAAAATAAATTTAATTTTTTAAAAAATTTAATAAACATCCTACCATAGTAAAACATTTTAGTTTGCTATGACTGCTGTAAGAAATAACCATGTATTTGAAGAAGGGATCTTTGAGAGGTAATTAGGGTTAGATTAGGTGAAGTGAAGTGAAATGAAGTAAAGTGAAGTCGCTCAGTCGTGTCCAACTCTTTGCAACCCCGTGGACTATAGCCCACCAGGCTCCTCCATCCACGGGATTCTCCAGGCAAGAATACTGGAGTGGGTTGCCATTTCCTTCTCCAGGGGATCTTCCCGACCCAGGGATCGAACCCAGGTCTCCCGCATTGCAGGCAGATGCTTTAACCTCTGAGCCACTAGGGAAGCCCTTAGATTAGGTATTGAGTCCTTATGAGGGGACTGCTGCTGCTGCTGCTGCTGAGTCACTTCAGTCGTTTCCGACTTTTAGCGACCCCATGGACTGCAGCCCATCAGGCTCCTCCATCCATGGGATTCTCCAGGCAAGAGTGCTGGAGTGGGGTGCCATTGCCTTCTCCAATGAGGGGACTAGCGACCCTCATAGAAGAAGAAGAGGAAAAGAGAGATCAGTCTGAAAGCATGCACCAAGGAAAGGTCAAGTGAGGACACGGAGAAGGTGGCCGACCACAAGCCAGAAAGAAAGTCCTCACCAGGACCCGGCCAGGCTGGCACCCTGATCTTGAACTTCCATTCTCCAGAACTATGAGAAAATAAATGTCTGCTGTCTAATCCATTCAGTCTGTGGTATTTTGTTATGACAGCCCAAAATAGAGTAGACATTCAAGGTCCTTTCACAATAAGGCTGCACTTTGAGAGCTAATGATTGATCACTCACTTCTCCAAGAGTCCCTGATAGCTAGCTAATTCTTCAAGTTTTAGGTCTGGGTCAGGCTCTCCTGAGTTCTTTCCTAACTCTGAGTCTCTTCCTTGGGAAATAGATTTCTAAAAACATCCCTACCCCTTTAAAAATGCCCCCACATCAGCTTATTACTTATACTGAGTTTTATGAAACAAGCTAATTTTACTTCATGTTGCCCAACTTTTTCCCCTTTGAATTTCAAATATTTTCTGGGCTTGTTTATACAGAAAATGCTAAAAAAAAAAAAAAAAAAAAAGAAAATGCTAATGCTTTGAATTGATCTCTTTTCTCAGGAAATTTCTCAGTTTATGAAATCCTGCTAGAATACCAAGTCATTTTGCCAACTCATCATCACAAGTAAATGAACGAACATCTAGAGGCTAATTTAATTCTGTGACCAGAATGTTCCTTATCTATGTCTAAGAAACACAATTGCTTTTGTAACCTTTTCACAAGGTAAAAAGTTTAGAATAGTGTTTAAAACCATTTAAACATTTGCTTATCCTTTTTTCCTATATAAAAATATACTGCTCTCCTAATTTTTCTTAATAGGTCACAGAGATCTTATATAAAACTAGTAAAAATAACTGACTAGATTAACTTTATAATGATTATCATTTATAAAGATTGAACTATCATCTTTACCACTTTCTTCCCAAATAAATTTTTGCTTTTATTAACATAATAGTATTAATAGCCTCGTATCCTTTCTCTGTTTTTTATCCCATATTCCCAACCCCCAATTACCAAACTGATGCTTTGCATTGAAGAATTTAACAAGGAAATGCAGGAATTGGCATAAAAGTAACTTCCTGAATGACTTAATGCTTCTATATAGCCTCAGTAGCGTTCCTATGAGATCAGCAAACTATTCTAAGCTTTAGAAGCTATATTCTCCCTACTACATTAGTTTGAAAAAAACTGTAGATTTTCAACCTTCTCTAAAAACATCATCATCATGATATGGGCTATAATTATTCTAGAACCACCCCACATTAATAATAAATGCTGGGAATATTAAAACAATAAATGGAATGCCTTAAAATGCATTAAACCCTTCTCTTATTAAATGCAAAATTTTAACTCTTACCACAAGGCTTTTATTTTTAATTCACAATCAAATTCTTTTGGCAGTTAATCTCAGTACTTAATGTCATTCACTCCAATAAAACCAACCTTAAATGGCTGCAAATGCCTTCCCTACTTCCTTCCATGTTTTAAAAGAAACCAGAGGAGGAGCTGACTCAATGGACATGAGTTTGAGCAAGCTCCGGGAGATGGAGAAGAACAGGGCACAGGGAAGCCTGGCGTGCAGCAGTCCATGGGGTCGCAAAGAGTCAGACATGACTGAGCAACTGAAAAACAAGCGGAGGAGCAGAGATGGAGCTCAGGTGCTAAGACATACACAACACGGTTATGCTCTGTTATACACTAACTTCCGCCAGAATATCCGATTCGTGACTCTTCCCCGTTTCTGTTGATCTCTACCAGTCTAATTAAAAGTTGGCACTCAACAAACACCACTAATCATGGTGATGACAATGACAAAGATAGCAACCCTGGTGGACAGCTTCTTAGGTACCACACCATTTTATTTAATTATTATTACTATAATATAAAAGTACTAGTAGTATTTGGGAAAAAGCTTCCCTGGTGGCTCAGCGATGAAGAAGAATCCACCTACCAATACAGGAGACTCAGGTTCAATCCCTGGGTTGGGAAGATCCCCTGGAGAAGGAAGTGGCAACCTGCTCCAGTAATCTTGCCTGGAAAATCCCATAGACAGAGGAGCCTACTGGCTACAGTCCATGGGGTTGTAAAGAGTCAAGACATAATTTAGCAACTAAACAACATTTGAGAAACTGAGGGGACTGGAGAAGTATCTTATCCAAATTAACACAGCCAGCATGTGAACATAGTTTGCCCTCAAACTCTGGGTTCTTAATATAGCATCCAAATGATAAAGTACAGCATTTCAATATCACAAGATTCTTCAGTTCAGTTCAGTTCAGTTGCTCAGTCGTGTCCAACTCTTTGCAACCCCATGAATCGCAGCACACCAGGCCTCCCTGTCCATCACCAGCTCCCGGAGTTCACTCAGACTCATGTCCATCGAGTCAGTGATGCCATCCAGCCATCTCATCCTCTGTCGTCCCCTTCTCCTCCTGCCCCCAATCCCTCCCAGCATCAGAGTCTTTTCCAATGAGTCAACTCTTCACATGAGGTGGCCAAAGTACTGGAGTTTCAGCTTCAGCATTATTTCCTCCAAAGAAATCTCAGGGTTGATCTCCCTCAGAGTGGACTGGTTGGATCTCCTTGCAGTCCAAGGGACTCTCAAGAGTCTTCTCCAACACCACAGTTCAAAAGCATCAATTCTTCAGCGCTCAGCTTTCTTCACAGTCCAACTCTCACATCCATACATGACTACTGGAAAAACCATAGCCTTGACTAGAGGGGCCTTAGTCGGCAAAGTAATGTCTCTGCTTTTGAATATGCTATCTAGGTTGGTCATAACTTTTCTTCCAAGGAGTAAGTGTCTTTTAATTTTATGGCTGCAGTCACCATCTGCAGTGATTTTCGAGCCCCCCAAAATAAAGTATAACACTGTTTCCCCATCTTTCCCATGAAGTGATGGCACCAGATGCCATGATCTTCATATTCTGAATGTTGAGCCTTAAGCCAACTTTTTCACGCTCCACTTTCACTTTCATCAAGAGGCTTTTTAGTTCTTCTTCACTTTCTGCCATAAGGGTGGTGTCATCTGCATATCTGAGGTTATTGATATTTCTCCCGGCAATCTTGATTCGAGCTTGCGCTCTTCCAGCCCAGCGTTTCTCATGATGTACTCTGCATAAAAGTTAAATAAGCAGGGTGACAATATACAGCCTTGACAAGATTCTTAGTTGCACACAATCTAGTTTCAGCAGAAAAGGGGAGTTACTAAAGACTTTTAGACAGCTCATGGAATCACTTGCAGGATCAGAAAGTCAGGCTCAGAGTCCTCCTAATCAAGAATAATGCCCAAGCCACTCGGCAGAAGAGCTTTTGTCAGTCAGCATAGCCGCCCCCATGCTCCTGCCCACAGCGCTGAGAGTTCCACCAGTGGGGCCTCCAACAAGTGGTCACTCCTACTGCACCACTGGCCAGAAGACTGGGTCCAAAAGGTTTCCACTTCTTCACCATTGCCAGATCTGAATTCATCACCAGTAAAGTTCACATGTTCCTCCTGGCTGTACATGAATACAGTTTTAGCCATAATTTGAAGTTATATTTACACTGTGTTTATAAGCACAGACTTAAGTAAGCATATGTCCAAGGCCCATAAATGAAGACATAACTATTAAAAAAAAAATGTAAAAGTTTGGGGTTACAGGTAATTTCTTTACTCCTTTCCCCACCCCAGTTTTACTGCTATTTATGTAAGAAATAAAAATTCAGAGGGGAAAAATATACCTTTTCCTTGAGATATAAACAATATCCCTAAAAATGTGACTGGGTTTCATGTGTGTCTCAAAAAACACTACCAAACCAGAAAACACAATAGCATCTTGTTCTTATTCTACAGAACTGTAGCTTCTGTTGTATTACTGTATGAGATTTTCCCGAAATTTAACGTGCCCAGTGTATCAGCAGCCCCAAAGAACTGTGTGTCTCAATATTTTCATAGGAAAGCTTGATTTTGATATAAGACACTTATACTCTCTTTTCAGTGTCATAACGACCTCCCGAGGCTTGCACTCCTCCAGATCAGAGGGAGCCGGGAGGCCGTCTTTGCTGATACAAACCTCAAGGTGATTCAGGAGAGGACCTCACAGGGGCCTCTCTGCTCCACACTGGTCCACCCACAAGATACCTACCTTGGCTTCCTCTCAACCTGTTCTACCAGTTAACAGGGAGAGACGGAAGCCCACAGGCAGGCCCATTAGCTCCAGCTGTCCGTCCTGGCAAGCCCGCTTCACTCCACCGAAGTACACTGGACCACGCCCAGCTTTGCCCTACAAGTGACAGTAGAAGAGCTGGAAAATCTATTCTGAATATAAACTCTTTCCGCTCTGAGGTCCAGATATCAAGGAACATATACTGAAATCTATTTCCAAGCTGAAAAGAATCCAATGCAGGTAACACTATGGTGAAAGAAACAGACACCTTTACTTTAAAAAATTTTCCTCTTCGAGTTTCCCACACATAAAATTCTAACCACTTATAGGGTAGTCCTCATTTCAATGAATTGTGTCCAGTGAAAAAAGAAAAAGAAAGATACATTCACCATGAGGCTAATTTATGGTCTCACTAAATCCAGTGGATTGAAGGATTTCATTTAGTCTACCATGAATTCTTAGACCAAAGCAATTCTATTAAAAGCTCTTGATGGTGGGGGGTTGGCAGGGGGACACTGAACTTGGGTCAGCCAACAAAAGCTTTCCCTAAACATTATGCTTTTATGAAATAACACACTTCCCTCAATTTTGAAACACTAACATCAGTGAATTTGTCTCTCTAAATAAGAGGACAACAAAATTAATTTTTAAATAATTTTTTTTTCAATACTTAGTATCAGCTGGATAAGACTAACACTACTGTATGCAGATTAGAAAACACAGGCTTAAAAAAAGTTATCCAAAATATACATAGACGCTTCTAGGTCCTAAAGGATAGAGACCCTCTAAACTCAATCCCAGAACTCCAAATCCTTGAGACTCAGCTCCTCCCTGCTCACCTGTCCACCTTTGTCTAAAATGCAGCTCTCATCCTCTTGGCTAAAAGATGGCATCTTCCTTCCAGATAATGACATGAAGGAAAAGTCTGTATCATGATTTACAGTTTCCTATATACACACTCAATACCCTTTTCTCCTGGTTTCTCTGTACTTTGCTCACTGGTCCAATGTTAGACTCGGTTGAAACACCACAAAGTTAAATGTTCTCCTTCAGAATTTCTTTTGGAATAAAAATATGGAATATAACTCTGAGTTACTAAAATGACTACATTAAAACTGGGCTGTACTGAATTCTGACAATTATAAAATGTCTCAGGAAGAAAATCAGAGGAAAAACATGTGGCTGCAGACCAAAAAAGCAAACAAAACAGCTCGGAAAGCCCATGTTCTTAAAAATCTTAATTTTATGTGTTCAAAAATATTCTTAGAAGGATCTTTCACTGGCTCTTGGGAGACCAGCACTGCTGTTTCAAGGGCTCTCAATAGAATTACTTTGGTCTAAGAGTTCACAAAACCCTTCAGATTTCTGGATTTAGTGAGCCCATAAATAAGTCTCATGTTGAATTTTAATTTAAAGTATTCTTCCTTTGTTTGCTTTTTTTTTTTTTTCATTACACTCTGAATTATTTACAGCAGGGGTTCCTTTTATCTTTGTATTTTTTAACTTTATAACACCAACATTTACCACAGGCTCTGGTACATAACAGCTTTAAAATGATTACTTAAATGAAGAGTAACTCTCCTCCTCCCATTCCTGAGTATGCACACAGCCCATATCCGACACACACATTCATTTTAAGAGAAAATATAAAAACAGTGCAATTCACAAACACACAGAATAAATATTCATTAAGACAGCATTTGGGTATATCCTTGTGGTGGTGGTCCAGTGGGTAAGATGTCACATTTCCCTTGCAAAGGACATGGGTTCAATCATTGGTCAGGAAGCTATGATCCCACATGCCCACACTGTGGCCAAAAAAAAAAAAAGACATGTGAACACATGACTGAGCACTGCTAAAGGAAAGACTTTTTGTTTCCAATAACTACGGTGCCTAAAACCAGTGATTTTAAGCTTCACAAGAATAAGAGAGGAGCATGCTCCAAATTAATTTTTAAAGCCTAGAAATTTTGGCCATACTAAACACAGGAGAAATATCCAGTATGATCTGGCCTTTGTTGTCACTTTGATAAAAAGATCACAACATCACAAAGTTCATAACAACCAACTATTATTTTTGAAAGACATCAATAAATAGTGAGATTAAAAAAAATAACAATAGTGAGATGGATGACCTCAGGGAAATAACATTCATGGCTAGACTATGAATAAATAAGGATGCCTGAAAAGAGCAGTGATCTGTTCATTATCTAATCAGTATCCTCACCCTAACCAAGCTCCTAATCTTTACAACATCTGGGTAGACAATGCCAGGAGGTAGTCATTGCAGGAAATCTGTGAAAGCCAAATTTGACTCTTAACTCAATCAGGCCAAATCCACAACCAGGAGAGTAGAGATGGTGGGTAACCTTACTGAAGAGCCATATGACTTCCCAGCAATCTGCAAGGTAATAATAACTTTGAAATAGCTCTGAATACGGTGAGAAATGTGGTCTGATCTACCTATACCTTGACCTTATACCCCAGGATTTCAATCTGAGAAAACTCAGCATTTCCACATCTGCATCAGATGGGCTGACGTTCAGCTGCAAGGGATAAAAAAAAATCCAAAATAACTTTGGATTGAACAGGGCACAGATTTGTCTCTTCCAACATAGCAATTCTACTCCAGGAAGCCCCAGGGACCACGGCTTCTTCCAGCTCAACACTCTGGATGGCATGACTAGGGTGCAGGCCTTATCCCCATAGTTAAGATAGCAGCTTCCTAATTCTAGGCAGCAAGTAGGAGAAGGGATCCTGAAGAAAAGTGGCAAAGGCTGTCTCTCAGAAAACCTTCATGAAGCCTGCACTTAATCCACAACGGCCAGAACTCAGTGCCACGGCCACACTAGCTGCGAGGGAGCCTCTGTTCTGGGAAGCCATATGCCTGGTCAAAATGGAGGACTCCATCCCTATGGCAGAAGGAGAGAACAGATACTGGGGAATCGAGTTTCTGCCACAAGCACAGGACTCTACAAGTGAACTCAACAATCATCAACCAAGCTGCTGTAACAATCAACAATGCAACATGGCTAAAAGTTAACTCCCCACTTCAAAGCTGTCTTGATTTTCCTCTTATTTAGTAAATTCAAGCCACTTTAAACTGTTGGCATATGCTATTCCTTTGAGAGGGCTCTCCAGTCATTATTATGATGGATTTCAGTTCTCCAACACCATCGGTAAGCAACAGTATCTAGAGTTGGAAGTAACACCGATTTTCAAATGTGCTATTCATTTGATAAAAGACAAAGCCCTCTCCAATGTTTTCAGTTCAAGACACCATCTCCTTAGTATAATATTTACTGTCTCCAGGAATGAAGTATTTGATTCTCAAAACTCAAAACTTTCCCCCCTCTTCTCATTTGAGATAATTACAATACTGGAAAACTTAAAAAGCAACTTGTTTTATGAGACACGAATGTTTCATTTCATTTCAAAAGAGAAGGAGGTATACCAACCATTCAACTGACCCACAATGATTTTCTACAAATCTTTTCAGTCTCTCTTCACTTCACTAAATCCAGTACTTGATTTTGTATGTTAAGTAACTACACATTTAGAAGCCACTCCTAGTAAGTGTTCAGTTTATGTATTCAGTAATTCAACAAATATTTATCAAGCATCTGTTTGTTAACAAACTCCATGTGCTGAAGAGTGGACTCTCAAAAAGAATGTTGCATAAGACTCTGCCTCCCCAAGTTTTTGCTAAGCAAAAAACACAGTTACTTTCAGAAATGAAGAACTCCCTACTGTTTCAGTACAGCATATACCTACTGTGTTCAGTGAGTACAGTAAGTTTCCAAGAAGTGAAAAGACCAAAAAAAAAAAAAAATTCTTCTTATACTAAGCTCTTTCAAATGACTTGATAAAATGAACCCTGGCACAAAATGGTATGCAGATAATTTGGGTGACATAATTCCAAGAGAATGAGTCAGAAGTATCATCACTCTTCTAACCTTGACCCTGAATTTGGTCTAAAACTTTCATAAGTTTTTAGTAGCATGTGAGAACAGATAATGCTGGAGCACATGAAATGGTGACATTTAAAATTCATAGCAGCAAAAAATCATTACTTTTCCCATTGGATCGCTTGAACTTTAATAATGTCTGACCTGGTTGGCTAATAAGTTCTAAAAGCAGACAGAGGAAAATTGCCAATATTAGATACAACTGGAATAATTTTTCATTTAGAAAGATTTTACAAGTTCTCTTAAAAACAGGTCACCAATTCCGTAGACAATTAATTTTCTTGAGATGGTACCCACTGAAGAGAACAGGTGTCTTAGGATATGCAAAATAGGATTCAGCTGAAAACTAGACTTCATATATTCATATTATCCTTTACAAAAAGTAAAACACACACACACAGTTATATACACACCAATCCAAATCAAAGAAGGTGTGCCAAAGAAGACATGAAAGAAACTTACTCACTTATTTCCCAGGATGAACAGCACAAAAGCTCATTAACTGTCCAAAAAGGCGATACACTATATAGACGAGACTGGATAAAAAGGCTAGATAATCACACATTTATAATTTTCACATTACACAAATGAAAAGATTTATAAAGATACAATTTCAGAGTTTACCTTGCTTAAGTCACTTAAAAGAAGCAAAGTGACAAGAGGAGCAAGCAATTAGCTGCTTCTTCCAAGACTACAATTCCAAGCTGCTTTCTTACAGGCCCCTTGTTTTAGTCAAATGTCATTTCAACTTGCAATTATCTTTGTGCTTTGATGAGGCTGTCATCTGTTTTGTCTTTAATGCAAATACCTGCTTACTGATTGAAAATTTCTCAGATTATGGTTTAAATGGTTGCCTAGATGTTGCTTGTAAAGGACTTGGACAGTTCATTCACTCTTTAGGACCCCTGAGATAACATTCAGCCAGAATAGTTCTAGGGTGCATGCCCTGCTCAGAAAAGTTAAGAGCTAGTAGTGCAGTTACACAGAGACCTGGACAAAGGAGAGGTTCTTATTTAGTTTCTCTCCCAGAGATTGTCAGAAATTTCCTTTCACAGCTTTACAAAAACACCAGCTTCTGGACTGGCAGGGCACTGCACCTTTCTTAAGAGCTTTTACACAGCCTTCATTTATCTTCACAGCATCTCTGTGCAAAGAAGAGGAACTCCTGCTATTCACACTGACAAACAAGAGTTTCCAGAGAGTTCAGTGACTTGCCCAAGGCCATGGTATCTGACAAAGTGAAAGTGAAGTCGCTCAGTCGGGTCCGACTCTGTGACCCCGTGGACGGTGGTCTGCCAGGCTCCTCTGTCCATGGGATTCTCCAGGCAAGAATATTGGAGTGGGTTGCCATTTCCTTCTCCAGGGGATCGGATCCAGGTCTCCTGCATTGCAGGCAGATGCTTTACCCTCTGAGCCACAAGGGAAGCCCATGCTATCTGACAATACAGCTGCAAAACTGGCTTTGGAGGCCAGATCTCGAGTCCTGTCTTAGATTTGCAGGCCTGGATCTAGCAGCCTGGGAAAGGTGATGGACTCTTTGCCATGTTCACCTTAAACAACACATTTCATAAACCATACCTGACTATAACTGCATTTTTAAAAGCAATGGAACTCAGTTCAAGTTTTTTCAAGTTGATAGGGCCCAGATTCTTTATAGTTATTTTTAAAAATTATACTTTTACTGGGTTGCACAATTTTTTATCTTTTAGCATTTACTAACATAGCTCATATCAGAATACCACTTAATTTTAGATGATACGATCAAGTTTATGTGCATAATTTTAAAAGGCAGAGGGAAATATTAAAATACACCTAACTTTTTAAGCTGTATTCAAGAGATGGCTTGCCAATTTTTTTTCAATTTAATATATTATCTGAAGAAAAACACCTTTCACCAAAACAGTGTTTTATCAATCAGAAAGAAATTCATGAAAGAACAATAATATTTTCTTTACAAGAAGGTTACAGATATTCACATTGATTTTCTATACTCTCCTTCTGGAAATAAGATCCTTTTAAAAGAATAAGTCAAACTTACCATCAAGAAACTAAAAAACTAGGAGAAAATACTTGCAGATCATATATATCTAATAAGGGACTGTGTCAAGAATACACAGTACTCTTACAACTCAGTAATAATAAAAAGACAGCCTAAGAGGGCAAGAACGTGAACAGACAGTATTCCAAAGAAAATATATATACAAATAACTAATAAGCACAGGAAAAGATTCTCAACATCATTAGGCCCAGAGGAAATGGAAATCAAAACCACAAGAAGATACCACTTCATATCCAGAAGGATGGCTATAATAAAACAGACAGACAATACACAAGTGTTGGCAAAGACGTTGAGAAACTGGAACCTCATACGTTGCTGGTGGGAATATAAAATGGTACAGACACACTGGAAAACAGTATGATAATTCCTCAAAATGTGAAATCATATTACCCAGAAATTTTACTCCTAGGTCTCTACCCAAAGGAAATAAAAAACATATGATAACAGGAAACTAACACAAATGTTCATAGAAATGTTACATATTCATAATAGTTAAAGAGCAGAAACGACCAAATATTCACAAACTGATGAATGGATAAACAGAATGTGGTATAGTCACACAATGGATTATTCAGCAATAAAGAAAGCAATAACAAGAATGAATCTCAAAACATTATGCTAAGTTAAAGAAGCCAGTCATATTCTATACTACTTAAATAAAATGTTCAGAAAGGTAAATCTACAGAGACAGAGAGTAAAACAGTGGTTGCCTAGGGCTAGGGTGAGCAAAAGTAGAAATGGAGAGTGATTGCTAATGGGTATCCAGGTTCTTTTGGGGGTGATGAAATGTTCTGGACTTTAATAATGGTGATGGTTGCAAACTCTGTGAATAAACTAATTTCTAAACCACTGAATTGTACACTTTAAAGGAGTGTTATGTATGTGAATTTTATATCTCAAGAAAGATTACAATGAAAAAATCAGTATTTATATAACATAAAATTATTTAATTTCAAATTATAAAGTAAATAGAAGAGGAAAAGAAAGCAAAGAAAAAGAAGGAAAAAGAAACGTAGATCAATCTCAAAGAAGAGGTCATGATCATAGACCCATGTCTCCTATGAGACCAAGCCCCTAGATGGAACAGAGCCACATATACATTAAGCCACAGGAAGTAAGGTATTTGATCCTATATTCTGTATTGTAAAATTTTTAAGCAAAATATGCTCTTACTTTATTTTCCCATAGCTTATGTTAAATACTGTAAAATTATGCCCTCAAATTCTTCTGTGAACTATTTGACCAATGTTCTTCATGGTTCACTTCCCTGAGACACCAGAGAAGATGGTAACATTTCCATGAACACAATCTGGGCCCTTAAGCTATCTTCAATTAGGGGTGCCACTTCCCATCCAACTGACAACTCAATAAGGTAATAGTGGAAACAATGGAATATGCAGAAGATCCTTCAAGTTCATCTTCAGTTGGTACCAAGCACCATTACACCCCTGGAGAAGGGAATGGCAACCCACTCCAGGATTCCTGCCTGGAAAATCCCATGGACAGAGAAACCTGGCCGGCTATATAATCCATGGAGTCTCAAAGGGTCTGATACAACTGAGCATGCACACACCATTACACCTGTTGTTCACAGGTTTCCAGTGATACCTAAAACTGTAGCAATGTAACTGAGTGAACACAGGGACCAACAAAAAAACTGTTGTCACCATTACCATTGATTAACCCAGAAAATGCCACCAAAATGGCAGCAGAGAGTTAAGAAATCAATCCCTACTGCTTTAAACGCAAGGTCAAAAGTCTCTCTGTGACTTCCAACCTGTTTGGATTAATCCCTAGACAGGTGGCAACCTTACTTACAGTAAATGAACCACCTCCTAATTGTACAAAAAGAGCTTGCCGGTACTTGACAGGTATACAGTTAAATATGATTATGCCTGTTGGGAATACAAAATCTGCAAGTAATCCTTAGAGGTTAAGGGAATAATGAACTTCTGTAAACAGATTTTTTTTAATTTAACAGAAAATATTCTAAAATAAAGTTTTAGTATAGGGTTTATTAGGAATTGAAATAAGCATCATAAGTAGGTAAATAGAGAGATACTGTGAAAGGGAATTAGATTACTCAAGACTGGTTTTATTCAGAAGTTTTTTAACCTTAATCCTGTATGGCTTATTTTGAATGATTTTCCAACCAGATACTCAAAAGCAATTTCATGTAAGTGCTGCAGTCACAGGCTTACAAAGTGGGGCCCCCGAGTACTCCATCTCCGTATCTCCTGGGGGAAACCTCTACTGCCCGCTCATTCTTTGGGAAGCACGCTTTCCTCCAGTGTACAGAGTTCTCCAGCATAAAACAACTTCTTTTCCCCATTCTCACCAACTTCAAAAAGCAGTCACTTCGTGGAAATGCAGAAGCTGGACTTTCTGTCTCCTTTATAAGCCAAAAAGCGTATCTTTCTCTGAAGAATAAAGCCAGAATCTCTGAAGTAATGCAATCCAAACCTCTGAAATATCATACTCAAATAAGGTGCAATTATTAGCATACTATTTAAAATATATGATGTGTGAAGCATATCAATGTTCTATATATTTATATATAAAATACACAAAGACTGCAGAATGCACAATATGGTTTGGAAAATCCAGCATCAAGGTTATCTGCTGTGACTTACTATCATCAGAGACAAGGAAGTGGGTGGAATTCTGGAACAAGGGTAAGATAACAGTCATGTCAAAAAGAAAAAAAAAAGTCCTTGTCCTCAAGCAAGCTAATGAAGCAAGTGATAAGCTCCAGGTCAAATTCCCACTTCTACAATCAAAACTTATCACAGGAGCCCTTGAAAAGGGAGTGCATCTGTCATATGTTAATGACTTCAAGCCATTCCCTGAACTTCTAGGTGTACAGGAAAACTTAAAAGCACTTCACAACTCCTTGTGGGTATAATTAGCTTGTTGCAATTGTTGGCAATTCTCATCCTCAGACTTTAAAAGGTCACTCCACTCTTTAAGATACCAAATTTGGAGTCACTCTACCTTCTGGACAGATTAAGCACACCCTACAATTAGTATACAGCTGCACCTGTTGCAAAGCTTCTTTCTTCAGTGATGTAAATGGGGACCGTCAACAACATTCTAAATTCTTGAGGGATTATCAGACCTCAGAAACCAAGCAGTGAGCAAGCCTGAAGTCGGCTGTTGAGGTGATGGATGGTGGTCACAGCCTGACCACAGGCAGAAGCCGTGATCTTTATTCTTTAGAGACAATTCCAGCTAGCACAGGCACCACACACTGCCATGACTCTCAATCTATAAGCAGTCAGAGTGTAATTTTGCTATTTAACAGAACTAGGTTTTTCACAAGCTACTTGAGTTTCTACAAAAGAACAAAGAGAATTTCAAAAAAATGTTTTACAAGTTCAACTAGCTAAAATAGGGTTATTTATACTTCAGTAAACCATGGGGAAGGAAAAATGCCACTGGTCACATATGAAGGAAAACTCTATTTTTATAAAGGTCATAGCTCAAAACAGCAAATTCTCCTGTAATTTATCAATCCTTTACGAAAGCATTCTCACATTTCATAAACTGCCAATGATAGTCATTTCACCACTATAGTGCAAAATAACAATATAGATATTTAAAGAATATAGCTTTCAGTGAAAATCTATTTCAGAAAAGAGATGTTAACTTAAAAACCAGATTCATAAAGTTTGTGAAAATCTGATGTAACTGTTAGTAAAAAGTGGTTGAAGTGATTCTTAAATCCATAAACTAAGTTCTTCTTTCCTCCCTTCCTTATTCCATCTCTTTTTTAATGAAACGGAAGTACAGAAGACAGGGTTCTAAAGTCCCCTTTTTCCTCAAGCCATCTCAATCATTAGTATTTTCCACTACATCACAAAAAATGATTCTCTGGTAGCTGATATATGTGGCCACATAAAAAGAAACACTGTAAAGCCTTCTTAAATGAATGATAGTATGCTTAGTAAATTGTTTAGGCAAAATCTCTTATTCAGTTCAGTTCAGTTCATTGTCAACAAAGGTCCATCTAGTCAAGGCTATGGTTTTCCCAGTGGTCATGTATGGATGTGAGAGTTGGACTGTGAAGAAAGCTGAGCACTGAAGAATTGATGCTTTTGAACTGTGATGTCGGAGAAGACTCTTGAGAGTCCCTTGGACTGCAAGGAGATCCAACCTGTCCATTCGGAAGGAGATCAGCCCTGGGATTTCTTTGGAAGGAATGATGCTGAAGCTGAAACTCCAGTACTTTGGCCACCTCATGCGAAGAGTTGACTCATTGGAAAAGACTCTGATTCTGGGAGGGATTGGGGGCAGGAGGAGAAGGGGACGACAGAGGATGAGATAGCTGGATGGCATCACGGACTTGATGGACGTGAGTCTGAGTGAACTCCGGGAGTTGGTGATAGACAGGGAGGCCTGGCGTGCTGCGATTCATGGGGTCGCAAAGAGTCTCTTATTATCACCATGGTATATAACATATATACATATATTTAAGTCTTCCCCTCATATATAAATGCTTTTCAAAACATAATTGGAATTTTACAAACTAAGGGGCAAACATTTCTTCAAAAGAACTTCGTTGTACTTCATTGTTGTTAAGAAGGTACATTTTCTTCTATGTAAATTAAATTCTGTGCACAGATAATTTTAAAAAGCTGACTGAAATAATATAAAAGTTAAATCAGGCTATTTCCAAATTAGCATTCCAACTCAAATTAAGCTAGCAAGGCACTAGATTACATTTTTACCAATCACCTCCAAAAATATTTTCACCTGATATTTACTTTACAACAAATACATACATTTCTGAGTAAAAATAATTTCCTGAAAGGAGACGTGTGTGTGTGTGTGTGTGTGTGTGTGTGTGTATCACTTTTAATATATCCTTTAAAAGTCATTGAACTAAATGATGAAATTGCCAATTCTTTTAGGTTTGCTGTTGGATCTATATAGTAATCAAATTTAGAAAACTATAAATTATATTTAAATTTATTATTTACAAGCAATTAATTATAAAAAACAGCCAGGTGGCTTTCATTACATAAATTACTCTTAATGACAGAGACCTCATGCTGCTACTGTATTCAGCATTTGCAAGTGTCAAGAGCGGTGTGTAACCACCCTCTTCAGGGTGGAACCAGTCACTGATGTTCAAGGAAAGCTGCCTACTGCCTAAGTTTCAGATTGCATCCTAACCAGTTGTTTGAATCTGCAATATTCTCAAGGTTTTAATAACTTGTCTGCTACAGAAACCTGTAATAATATTCTGTTGAAACAGCTTTAAAACCAGATACATAATTACTGAACATCAAATAACGTGTAACTACGCTTAGCTACTCAAAACCCTATCTCTTTAATTTAAACATGAACAAAAAATGTTCAATCAATTCTCACCAAACCAAGAAAGAGAAGTACAGATGTCTCAGAAATGTGGCTTTTAAAGAATTTAACCTATTTCCTCCCATTACAAACTGTGCAAAAGACAATAACTTTTTGCAGAGCTCTGTCTCCCGACTTTACTCAGCCTTTTATACAGATCCTTCCAACTCTACTGCGGGGGTAATTTCCTTTCAGAGGAATGAAGAGTTTGAGCTCTTAAATTTATTTTGAGATAAAGCATGAGTTTCAGTGATATAACAGGGGGAAAAGACCTCATATTGTTACTCTTAATTAAATGCAATTCTTCAACAAACAAGAAGTCCACACCAAACACAGAAAGCAAATAAAAATAAAGGAAGAATTTCATTCTACTTCAAACTCTATCCCAACTAGAGGCCTAAACAAGTAATTCCATCCTTCTCTACAACTGCCATCAGAAAAAGAAAAAAGTTTTATGAAAATGCTTCTTAAGCTGCAGGATAAAATTCTGTAACTACTGTAGTCTTCCTTTCTAAACAAAAAAATTTTTAATTAACTAAAAATCACATACAGAGCTACCTCTATGGTATTCAAAGACTGGCTGATACCTAAGGCTTCACTTTTCCTCCTCCCTTAAGACGTGTGCCTTTCGGCAATTTCATCACTTATTAACCACCACCAGAGAAATGGGTAATAGAAATGATGGGTAGGAAATGTGTTTTAGCTCTGAATACTTAGTTGGAGGAACACAGGAAGGGTGGGGGGTTTGGCGGGGGCGGGGGGGTGGCGGGGGAGGGAGTAGGAGGCTTAAAGAAGAGTCTACATACTTACCCAGTATGGGGATAAAGCAACAGAATGAAATTTTTCAGTGAGCAGACAAGGACAAATTAATCAAACTATTTTTGGCCAAAGTAATCATCCCAGAGAAGGAGTAGAGTCTGTACATTCACTGCCAATGATGCTGCCTTTACTCAGAACTTGTACGTGGAAATCACCTCAGAACAACTTCACAGGCTATACAAGAAAGCCAGCTTCATAGTCACATCTTACATCTTATCAAAATACCGGGGGGCCACCACATCTGGAAATACAGACAAATGTACAGTAAAAGGAAGTTACTGAATTATAAAACATGGCAAAATAATGATATATCCAGACTTTATGATTGTTTTGTAGCATTAGCTCCATTATTTTTCAAATCTAATGATGTTTGCCTGTCTCTGGACACCAGATTCATTCTCAAAGAACCACAGTTTGTCACCACTGGAGATATTTAAAAGACAGTGTTATGTGCTCTAAAAATACTTTTAACAAAGAGTCCCCAAAACATCTCGGCTATCATTAGAATGTGTGTCCAGTAGGAAACACATTTATCCCAGTACTTTTTTTTTTAATGACTCATGATTTCATAGTTGCAATACATGAGGAAGGAAAGTTTAGTTATGTGTAAACACTGGAAGAGTTGACTGAAATACAAAACAGAGGGGCTAACAATTTGGCCAGCACTAAGGGAACAGTGTCAGACTTTATATTTTAGGCTCCAAAATCACTGCAGATGGTGACTGTAGCCATGAAATTAAAAGATGCTTATTCCTTGGAAGGAAAGTTATGACCAACCTAGATAGCATATTTAAAAGCAGAGACATTACTTTGCCAACAAAGGTCTGTCTAGTCAAGGCTATAGTTTTTCCAGTGATCATGTATGAATGTGAGAGTTGAACTGTTAAGAAAGCTGAGCGCCAAAGAATTGATGCTTTTGAACTGTGGTGTTGGAGAAGACAAGATCTTGAGAGTCCCTTGGACTGCAAGGAGATCCAAGCAGCCCATTCTAAAGGAGATCAGTCCTGGGTGTTCTTTGGAAGGAATGATGCTGAAGCTGAAACTCCAGTACTTTGGCCACCTCATGAGAAGAGTTGACTCATTGGAAAAGACCCTGATGCTGGGAGGGATTGGGGGCAAGAGGAGAAGGGGCCGACAGAGGATGAGATGGCTGGATGGCATCACCACTTGATGGACTTGAGTTTGAGTGAACTCCGGGAGTTGGTGATGGACGGGGAGGCCTGGCGTGCTGCGATTCATGGGGGCGCAAAGAGTCAGACACGACTGAGCGACTGAACTGAACTGAACTGAACTGAGGGACACCACCCACCAAAACGACCAACACCTTCCACCACAGTGCGTTGAAGCATTCACAAGTACACATAGTTAAGAATTAACAGTGTGGGGAATTCCCTGGTGGTCCAGTGATTAGGACTCTGCTCTTTCACTGCCAAGGGCAGGGTTCAATCCTTGGTTTGGGAACAAAGATCCCACAAGTTACACAGTGAAGCCATAAAGAAAAGAAGAATTAATAGTATGTGAAATTCACAGTGCTCTCTCTTGTTATTATACTATAATTCTCATCAGTGTAACAAAATTTTTCATGTCTTTTTTAATCTCAACTAGGAACAAGGGCTTTACCCCCATGAACAGAATATAGATTTGAGAACTGCAAATCAGTAACAGGCTGAGTGTTTTGGTGTATGACTGAGTGAATGTTTCAGTGATGCTATGGGTAATGAATGGTCATGATGAGCTTTCAGACAGAAGTCTAGAAAAGCCAGTCAGTAGTGCTTCTATTTATACGATGCTGGAAGTTCTGCAGTGGTAGAGTTCACTGGTGTCACGTTCCAGGCCAAGACGTGAGGATTTTACATAGAGGGTTAAAAGTTCCAGTTGCACAGAAAGCCCAAACCAAAGGCCTGATGGAGACAGTGTGGATAAAGCATCTTATTAACCTGAACAGAAAGTTGAAGGCTGTCTGCTTTGGAAATTGCCATACTATTTGAGACATTATGGCAACACTGAAAGGAGCCCCCCAGAAACTACACAGGCAGCCCATGGGGTGAATATCCTATAGCCGCCCAGTTGTAAATCCCATAAAGAGAAAGTTCACTGAGGTTTAAACGCAGGGGGCAGATCACTTCAGGAGATCCAGTTCTGCAGGAAGAGCATGCCAAAAATCGTAAAGGCATCTATTTCACAAGATCTAGGCGGGGAAGGATCATATTCATCTCCACCTGAATCACAGGAGCTTCATGGTGAGGACTAAGAAAAGAAAAGAGGGAACAGAAAGTGAAAAACACCAAATCTCCAATTACAGGTCTCTGATTCCAGCCTCTGCAGTTTCACACAAAAACCCCCTTTCAGTCTCAGTTATATTGTTCTCAGGGGTAGGACACTTAAACAGGGTACCTAGTGTCAACCCCTAATGAAATCCCAGTTGGTAAGGCCATTCACAGTCTAACTGGAAACTGCTTCTCACAGCATGGAACATTACTACTGCACAATAATCTGCAGCTGAGTAACTGCTCAAAAGGACCTTTTGATCATGTGGAGCATCAAAACACTGTAGCGCTGCTTCCTAAAAATAATAGAAAGAAACTACTTTGAACCATGTGAAGCAAATCTACTGTCTCCAAAGAACAGAAGTCAATAATTGAGTTAGAATTAACAACTATAAATATAAACAGATAAAAAACTCCATCAACAAACAAACACTCACAGGTCAGAATTCTTCCAGGGTTGAACTTCTTTCACCCAGTTTTACATCAAAGCTTTAGAAACTAGTGGAAACAATATTTAGATGAAAATCATAACACCAGTGCTGGTTTTGGTGTAAACGGTACCCATAGTTAATATCTTTGGCATGTGGTCGCAGATTTTTATACCATCACTGGAGTACTCAGTCAATAGCCAAATTTCTACCAAACAAAGCCATAAGCAGATCTTCAACTGAAAAGCTCTGTCTACTCGTTTATAATCTGTTACCTGGAGAAAAGGCAGAAGGTCTCTCTTGCCACCTAATCACCATATCAATGGCACATGCCACAAGAGAGAAGCACTAGTTTATTTGATTGATCATGGTAGATAAACTCCAAATAACAGAGAAATTAACAAATGCTTGACATTTGCTCAACATCCATTATTCTGACACTGCTTTCAGAATTTCAAAGCCTGGGAGTATGCTTAATCAACATTCATATTCCCCTGTGAGCTACAGGCACCATATTGCACCCCGCCTTCATACTGATGAAAACTGCATATTGGCCATTTCCAAAATGTTCTGGGACTCCACACAGGGCCTCTTTTCTCTCTTGTTCCTGCTCTGCAGTTTTCTTTTAAACACTTCCAAGACAAAAGCATCTGCCAGTTTTTCTCTCTAGGGATGTATGCAAAATGAACTTAACAGTTTTAAGGCAGGAGTAACCCTCACATCTAAATTCATTCATAGGACAGAGAAGGGCCTAAGAGGCCTCTCCAGGGACAAAACCCTGCTGAAATTCTCCCCACACACAACAGTGGGAGCTTTATAAAATCTAAGTCCAGACAATTTCCAATTCAAATGCCCAACATAGCATGACCTTTGTCAGATCTCCGAGCCCAAGATGCACCCATGATTTTTTATTCTAACCAGCACAGACATTAGACAGGGCACTACTGCTAAGCAGGAGGTTCAATATTTGCATGCTCTTCTATTGTGAAAATGGAACAGTGACAGCACTGTGTCAAATTCTTTTCCCTCTAGAACTTTAACTCCATAGGAGAGGCATGGCTGACAGATGACTCCCCAACATCTGTGTTATGTACACTGCACAGCTGAGGAGCCCTGGATCACTGTCAGAACATTGCAGAGATGACCTGTGCCTTTCTTATGCCTTCTTCTCCCTGCTCCCCAATATATATATATGTGTGTGTGTGTGCGTGTGTTTATATATGTATGTGTGTACATATATATATCTACAGTACAAATAGTGCAACTTTTAACAAAATATAAAAATGGCAAGTCAGATTAACATAATTTATAGTCATTAGGCTGTTCACGTAGCAGCTCAACATATGTTGTATAAACGTCCTATACCGAATAATTTATCAGATTTGACACAGTGCACATCATATTGTTTTATTTAATACACTTACTAAAATTTCATGGATCAAGCATCACTTCTGAAAGCACAGAGAAAGCACTAGAAAATATTTATTCATCTCCCATGATTTATTTTGATTACCCTTACAGCTACATGATAAAGTGGGACTCACAAAATTACAAGGTTAAGGTTTACACAGCCATTGCTTCATCTACTAAAATATAACAAATGGTTCTATGTCTGCGTTATATTTTACTTTCATTTGGTGTTAAGTAGTACGTGAGGCTAAGCACTTAGCTGCCTACTGAATACTTTAATATTTTTAAATAGGAGTTAAACAGCCTTACCTAGAAACAGAAAGCTTAAGAAACTGTAGAAAGAAAAGCAAGTTCTTTGTGTGGTGCTAGACTGAACAATACTGGCCAAAAAAGAAGAAACACGTTCCTAACTTTTCTTCTTTGCAAAAGGGATCATAAAAATAAGCACTGACCTGTACAAGAAAGTTCACAAGAATTCACTGAATGCACAGAAAGCACCACAATACCGTGCTAGGCACCAATGGGAGGAGTTGGAAGATAAAATCACAGCAAAACACAGGGTTCCTATCCTTAAGGAATTCGCTATCAGTCAAACAGAAAGCAATAGACAGGAATGTACACTTTCCAAATAAACAGGCAAAAGTAACTATAATAGTCAAAGAAAAAACTCTTTACCAATATTCAAAAAACCAAAACGTAAAAGGGGAGAAAGACAGAGAAAGAGAGGGAGAATTAGACAATGGCACTGAAGACTCCTCCTCATCAATTTTCCTTTAAAATATTGTCTCTGGAGGTAGGTTTCTCAGACAAGGAAGATAAGATGAACAGGGTGATACAAATATCAGAAGTGGGAGATGAGAGCCCAGAGTTGAAAAGGTCAATATAATTTTCCAAGAAAAACACAAATACTTGTTGGCCTCGTCATTTCTGAGAGAAGTGTTAAAAACTTCATCAGATCAACTGCTTTGGGAAAGAAAACTAAGGGGGAAAAAAAGGACAACTTTCAATCACCTCTGAACTATTTTGTTTAAAATGATGCAATAAAAGTGAGATGAAAGTAAGACGAGGAAAAGACCTTTCTTAGGAGCTAAATTTCATTTCCGTTTATGAGTGATAATTGTCCCAAGATATCTGCAAAATAGTAATCTTCCCAGGCGTATTATTCTCAGGTACCAAAGAGACTCCAAATGTTTCAAGCTGCAGACACTGCAGCCCAGAAGCAGGGCTCACTTTGCCTCACCATCATATGACAGGAAAGCTGACAGTCAATGAGATACTTCTTGAGGAGCAAAACCACGAAGCCATACTATACTGTATTACTAGTCGGGCAGCAGAGTGATTCTAGGTAACTGGTAACTGTAAAATACTGAAGGGTCTATCATACTGCACCCTTAGAAAGGAAAGATAAAGGCTATGAAGTCAAATAGAGTTCAATATAAAAACAGTAAAGTTCCAATCTCCACAAAGAAAAGAACTAAAAATAGGAAAATAATCTTGCTTGGTTTAATGCATGATAACAGCACCTGAAAGATCCTTGTAAGGAATTTAACCCTTGCAGCTTTATGTCAGAACAAAATCACTTTATCTATACTGAAGACATCATACGAAGATGAGCATCAGTATTAATAGGCAGCATTAAACGTTGGGGTTGGGTGGGGTGGGGGGGCTATGCCTCAAAAAATTCAACAAGAGTTAATTGAGAGCACTGAAGAATGAGTTTGAGTGTTGCAAATTCTTGCTGGGACCCTATCATCACCATAAGTCTGGCATTTTACTTCTAAACAAGAAATACATTTTACCTTTCTGAGATTATTTTCTGGTTACAAGCCAACCATTATGAACCTTTCAGTGAATCACTGAATAGGGCACTTAAAGGGATAAACAATTATAAAAATAACTCTGTCACAAGTGCATACATTTTATTTTATTTAGTGATGTAATAAGCTTAGGGGCATATATCAGGTCCAAAATGGCCTTGGTCATTAATTTAAGCAATAAATCATAGGTCTTGCCAACAATGACGGCAAACAGATGCTAACAAGGAAATGTATTATTTAATATTGCCATGTGTTATAAAAATGTAAGTGTGTTTAAGACATGTCTTAAATTTTTATAATAATATGCATTTAATACATTACTGTTTTGACACATGCAGGAATCAGATTTATAGGTCCCATTCTATAGCTGCTTCTTCTGTGAACATGAGAGCATATTTGGGATTTCTTTTTTTTTTTTTTCCAAACAAAAGTGGAAACCTTTAAAGTACACTCTTGCAACTATATCTAATTGGTTGTCTTGCTATTTTGTAGTAAATAATGTCAACACTGAAACTCATTAAAAAGAAGGAATCTATGTACTTTGCTAGGAGAGAAAAATTGAACATTTTTGAATCACAATTTTTAAAGAAACCATCTAGTCTAAGAAAGTATACAAGCACTTTTTAATCAAGCTGCCAACAAATTTTTTTCACATTCATTTTGAGCATGATCCCAGACAAAAATACACCAACTTGATTAACAAGTTCAACAAAAATATGGAAGTCAGCTAGCTAAGCAAAACCTACTTTATGTCTTCATGAGAAAAATCCTAAGACTCAAACAGTATCTCAACACACAAACTAACTGAAAACTGAGTCTCTGTTCAAAATATGTCAAATCATAATATTCCCTTAATATTCCTTTCAGATCAATAGGCATACATCTCTTAGCAGCAGGTTCAACCCTTCTAGGGAAAAGGCTGGGGAGGGAAGGAAGGAATTAGGAACTAAATCATAAACCCTCTTAAAAAAAAATGAGCTTTTTTAAACATCAACAAGATGCCAACGCTGCTCAAAGTATTTGTCGTTTGCACATTATTCTGTCTGAGTGTCCTTTTCAATCAGCTCTCCTAACTCCCAGCATGGTCTTTCCTCTTTCTTCTGCAGGCAAAAGTCCATGCCTTAGAACACTTGAAGAAGCAGCGCGTGGAGTATGGAAACTCAATTTTCTTCATTAAATCTACTGAAGCAGATATTAAAAATGCATTTAATATACTGGCGATGGTTGGTGGGCACCGCTGACTGTGACAGGCCAGTTACTGATGATGTGCTGTCAGAGGGCCTTCTCAGCAGGCGCCTGGGTCTCGGGCTGCTGAAGGACAGCAATATCTTCCCCTGTGTGTGAGCTCTATTCATCTCCCAAGTATTTACTAAATCACTGGCCTCTGCACACACAGCCCACGTTTCAGCGTATGCTAACAAATGATGGATGGCCTCGTCAATTCGTTATGTCCTGAAAGCATGCTTTCCTGCCATTCCAATCATCAAACCTCAGCGCTCCAGAGCTGATCAGTCCCAGGGAATATATTCTGCAGGCTCGATTAAAAGAGGAGAAGTTCTTTCCCTTAGAAGTCTCTGACACTCTCCCCCTGACTGTTTGTTGTTCCAACCAATTATTTGGGCAGAATATTCACTAAGTGTTCAGAAAACATAACTGCCGGCAGGTTTTTTCCTGATGCTTTGCTAAGGTGCAGTTTCATCTGTGACAAAAGCGTTGAGGCAGTCACTAGTGAAATTTATGTTTTTAAACATTTTTTTCTTCAATGCATGGCAGGTAAAACCTTAAAAATAGTTTATATCATATTATATTATAACATAAATGCATTAGCAGTTGCATTTCAAAGAATGTTTCAAGGGACTAACCAGTCTCTAAATCAACTAAACCTTTTAAGACAATAATTCATGAGAGTTCTCTTAATTATAATCTAGATAAAGGTACAGAGTACTTAAAAATTCTTCTGACAGTTCCAAAGTTAGATGACAAAAGTTCAACTTGTCAAAGAAATAAACCCTCTTCAAAGAAGATGTATTTTCAGTTCCAAGGTTATATATGTCAGTTGTCTTTTCTATAAGCTAGAAGAACATTTTTATTTTTAGCTAAGGCTTATCTACAGAGCAGAAAATAATAGCACACTCATGCCTTTCGCTCAGAAACAGTAAACTTTATAAAAACAGACAAACTTACCACAGCTAAACAGATAGCTGAGCTTTGAGGAAATGGGATGGCATTAAAAAGCTAAACAACTAGCTATAAATAAGCTCCTGGAAATGTTTAAAATTGAAAAAAAAAAAAAAGTGCCAGACTCCCATTTAGCCAATAGCTACGTAGGCTCTGAAGTACCCACAATCAGCATAAGTTCTGCCACGCTGCCCTGCCATTCACCTCCACCTTGACCTCAAGATTAAGCTCACTTTTATTGCGCACAAAGGTCACCTGTATTAGGTCAAAATTCGAAGTCCCTTGTCAGAAAAGGTTGATATATTCCAACCTTTCCTTCTCCATGCATCAAATTTTTCATGGTAAAGTCATATTCAGCAGACAGTATATTCAGCAATTTATTGTGCCACTGTAATACAGTGCGGAATACAATTGTCCAAAAAGCCAGCACATGAATAAAGTATTTTTCATGAAAATGCAGCAAATCTAGTCTCCTTACACCTCTAACATGAAAACCGAATCTTGTTTTCACACTTCACAAGAGTTATATGGAAAATAATTGCCCTCAAAATATAATCTATAGTATAGTTATGACTTTTACTTCCATCTTTGGCTACAGGCAGCTATTTTTCAGAGTGTCACTCAGAATTTTTAAGCATTATTATTTTTTAAAGCATGAAGATTGCTAATCAGTTTTAATACTTTTATTCCAATCTGGCCTAAGCAGTTTAAGTGAAGCATATCAAAAGCTGAAAGCCTCTATGACCAAAAACTTAGAAGATATGCTCTCTGATAAAATAGAAAAGGGGTTTCCCTGGTGGGCTAGTGGTTAAGACTCCACGCTTCCAATGCAGGGGAACATAAGCTCAATCCCTGGTTGGGGAACAAAGATCCCACATGCTGTGGCCGAGCAGCCAATAAATAAATAAATAAAATATAATATCAAAGGACGGGCAAGAATTACTATATTGCCCAACTCATTATTACTGCAACTATATGATCAGCAGAACTGCACAAATATGATAAATTAAGCAAATTCTTTGCAGGCAGCATTCCAGAATACATTGTAATTAATAATAAGCAAAGCCTTAGAAAACAATAAATCAATTTTCTTTAAAAAAGTTTCTATAATTTCTTTGTGTTTACCACAAGGTCTTTTCATAAACAGTATTGGCATCATGAATAGATTTTAAATTGTTTAAAAACACTAGTTCTTCTAAGTTATTAATCTTTATATTAAACAATGAAATCAACATTCACACTCATGTAATGACCTAGAGCATCCAACAAACTCTCCACGCCCTGGAGGACTTTCACTTGAACTCATAATTACTGGACTCAAATGACTTTCTGGTACAAAAGCCTGACTCCAAAACTGGTATTCACACAAATATCTTTCATAAATTCATAACCACTCTGTTATCAAGATGAAGTAAAAACATAAAAGAGCTTCCACAATATGGGGGGGGGGTGCGTTCTGAGAGAAGTAATTATAAGAACATACTTTTCTAAAATTCTCAGGCTTTATCAGCCATCATGGATGGAGCTAGAGACTCTCATACAGAGTGAAGTCAGAGAAAAACACATATCATATAATATCACTTATATATGGGATCTAGAAAAATGATACAGATGAATTTATTCACAGGGCAGAAACAGAGACACAGACATAGAGAAGAAACACATGGACACCAAGGGGGTAAAGGGAGGGTGGAATGAATTGGGAGATAGGGGCTGACATAAATTCACTATTGATACTATGTATATAACAGTTCACTGATAAGAAAGGACTATGGGGCTTCCCAGGTGCCACTAGTGGTAAAGAATGTACCAGCCCATAAGAGATGAGGGTTCAACCCCTGGGCCAGGAAGATGCCTTTGAGTAGGAAATGGCAATGCACTCCAGTACTCTTGCCTGGAAAATTCCATGAACATGGGAAGGAGCCTGGCAGTCTACAGTCCATGGGGCTGAAAAGAATTGGATATGACTGAACAGCTAAGTACATGCACGCACACACAGGAACCCACTATACAGCACAGGGGACCCTACCCAAAGCTCTGTGGCGACCTAAGTGGGAAGGGAATCCAAAAAGGAGGGCATATACATACATGCTAAGTCACTTCAGTCGTGTCCGACTCTGTGCGACCCCATAGACAGCAGCCCACCAGGCTCCCCTGTCCCTGGGATTCTCCAGGCAAGAACAATGGAGTGGGTTGCCATTTCCTTCTCCAGTGCAGGAAAGTGAAAAGTGAAAGAGAAGTCGCTCAGTCGTGTCCGACTCTTAGCGACCCCATGGACTGCAGCCCACCAGGCTCCTCCGTCCATGGGATTTTCCAGGCAAGAGTACTAGAGTGGGGTGCCATTGTTTTCTCCAATATACATATATATGTGTGTGCATATATTTATATTACATATATATTTATATATATAGTATAGCTTACTCTCTTTGCTGTACAGCAGAAACTAACACAGCATTGTAAAGTAACTCTACTCCAATAAAAATTTTAAAAATAAAAGTATCAGGTTTTAACATTTCCAGTTATTCGGTCTTAGGCACTGATCATGTTACATGACCATTTTCTAAGTGGGAGAAATCAATCTAAACCTTGAGATGTCCATTTTGCCACCAATCCAAAAGCACATCATGGTTGCCATTATCAGCTAAGGACTATATTTTCACCCTAATGTGCTAAAAGCTGGTTTCCTATTATACTGGGGTTAAAGAAAAACACTTTGGAAATCTAGAAAATAAGGAGGCTGGTTTAGATAAAATCTTTTCAGTTTCTAACACTGAGTCTATTATAACCACAGATACTATCACAACACACTAACAAAGAAATGCTCAAAATTCTCCAAGTGAGGCTTCAATAGTACGTGAACCAAGAACTTCCAGATGCACAAGCTGGATTTAGAAAAGGCAGAGGAACCAGAGATCAAACTGTCAGCATCCGTTGGATCACAGAAAAAGCAAGAAAGTTCCAGAAAACATTTATTTCTGCTTTATTGAATACACCAAAGCCTTTGACTGTGTGGATCACAACAAACTGCGGAAAATTCTTAAAGAGATGGGAATACCAGAGCACCTGACCTGCCTCCTGAGAAAACTGTATGCAGGTCAGGAAGCAACAGTTAGAACTGGACATGGAACAACAGACTGGTTCCAAATTGGGAAAGGAGTACATCACCCTGCTTATTTAACTTTTATGAAGAGTACGTCACGCGAAATGCCGGGCTGGATGAAGCACAAGCTGGAGTCAAGATTGCCAGGAGAAATATCAATAACCTCAGATATGCAGATGACACCACCCTTATGGCAGAAAGAGAAGAGGAACTAAAAAGCCTCTTGATGAAATAGGAGAGTGAAAAAGCTGGCTTAAACCTCAACATTCAAAAAACTAAGATCACGGCATTTGGTCCCATCACTTCATGTCAAATAGATGGGAAAACAGTGGAAACAGCAACAGATTTTATTTTCTTGGGTTCAAGAATCACTGCAGATGGTGACTGCAGCCATGAAATTAAAAGATGCTTGCTCCTTAGAAGAAAAGCTTTGACCAACCTAGACAGCATATTAAAAAGCAGAGACATTACTTTGCCAACAAAGGTCCATCTAGTCAAAGCTATGGTTTTTCCAATAGTCATGTATGGATGTAAGAGTTGGACTATAAAGAAAGCTGAGGGCCAAAGAATTGATGCTCTTGAACTGTGGTGTTAGAGAAAACTCTTGAGAGTCCCTCGGACTGCAAGGAGATCAAATCAGTAAATCCTAAAGGAAGTCAACACTGAATATTCATTGGAAAAACTGATGCTAAATGAAGCTGAAGCTCCAATACTTCAGCTACCTGATACGAAGAATTGACTCACTGGAAAAGACTCTGAGGTTGGGCAAGATTGAAAGCAGGCGAAGGGGATGACTGAGGATGAGATGGTTGGATGGAATCACTGACTTGATGGACATGAGTTTGAGCAAGCTCTGGGAGCTGGTGATGGACAAGGAAGCCTGCCATGCTGCAGTCCTGGGGTTGTTAAGCGTCAGACACGACTGAGCAACTGAACTGAACTGAACCATTGCAACAAGCAGCCTTAAATCAACAATGATAACAGTAAGAGCAGCAGCAAAATTAACTCAACACAGTACCAGGAACTGCCTAATCATTTCTTACGTACTAACTTATGTCAAGTTCCTAAGAATCCCATTTTATAAACAAGGACACTGAGGCACCAAGGTCACCAGCAAGTAAGTCATGAAGCCAGAATTCAGACGTCTATTTCCAAAGCCAAGTTCTTTAAACCAATATAAAAAACTGCCTCTACAACAAAATACTGAATGGCCTCCTGGAGTTCACAATAATAGGGTTTTGCTTCCTATCGATTTATACAATAATTAACCATAAACAGAGAGAGCTAAATAAACCACCCAAGGTCAATCACAAGCCATGACAACTCTGCCAAACTCAATACCACCAGGCCAGACCAGAGGTGTGGGCCCACCCCCACACGGAATATGTACATTCTGAAATACACATATGCTTGCCTAATGTTGATTTTATTTTCAAATAAAACTTCTGTTTTAGTTGTACGCTGTCACTTTATTACTGATACTTTGGACTTTGAAAAGAAATACTCACATGAACATGTTACAAAACTGTACTAAATCAAATGGTAATCAGTTGGCTATCTCCCCCCATTCCATTGTTTTTCATTACAACTGCAGAGATGTTTATTTTCCTTTTTATACTGGAATAATTGCCAAGTGAAGAGGTAACAACTAACCCTGAAGTCTGTCTTAAAATAATTTCTGACATGATAAACCCTTAGGTATACCGTGGGAGCATTTCTAAATTCCTATAGAATGAATAATCACTAAATTTAGTCAATGACTCTATTCTGAAAGGGGTTAATTTTCCTAAATGAGACATGTATATAGCTTTTGTTTTATAACCAAGCAGCATTTTTTTTTCAGGTCTGTTCAATCAAATGTCCATTACAATATGATTCATAACACCTACAATATACTAGGTACTGACTAGAATTCTAGTTCCCATAATGACCACGGTGGGGGAAAATATTATGTATCCTCTGTTCAGGTCCAAACAAAAAAAAAGCCAAGGGTGAAGGTGAGGGGGAAGAAAGTCCAACATTCACAAAAATATTATAATTTATAAGAATCAATGAAGTACAGATATATGTGTTATGAGCTCTTTTTAGGAAAAAAGCTATAAAAGTCACAGCACACTGGGTAAAGAAAATTCTAGAAAACATATGCCACAGGGCCATAATGTGTAATGCAAAGGTCTCAAATTGCTGATGGCATGCAGTGGTGCAGAGGCTTAAGAAGCGCCTTATATAGATAGATAGCTGCTGGGAAGCCGCTTACAGAGTATAGCATAGGGGGTACAGCTTGGTGCTCTGTGATGACATGGAGAGAGGGGAAGGAGGCGGGGAGAAAGAAAGAGAGAAGGAGGGGAGATAACACACACACACACACACACACACACACACACACACACAGTTGATTCACCGTGTTGTACAGCAAAACTAACACAATATTGTAAAGCAACTATACCTCAGTGAAAAATAAAATAAATGTCTTTGGTAAACTGGGGAGATATGGGTAAGCTGAGGTTTGCACAGTAGCCAATTTTGGTGGTGTCAACACTCCCACTATGGCTGATGCAAGGTCACATTGTACAGAGTGGAGAAAAGATGCTTGCAATTCGCTCTCACAAGCTGGAAAGAGCCAACTTGAGCACCGATGGGCTACAGGCCAAATTCAGCCCACAAACTTAGTCTGTTTGGCCAGGAAACTGTTGGTCCACAGAGTGCTTTTTCAAAATTCAAACAAATTGACAAGATTTAAAATTCAGGATTTTTTTTTTTTTCCCCCTGAAAAATCAGATCTAGAGCTGCTTTCTAGAGAACAGAAGCCCTGGCAGCCATAGGCCCACATTCCGACATGGCAGCAGAGGGCTGGCTAAGGCTGCAGCTGTCCTGTCTGCGCACACAACTGTCCCTTCACTTGGCCACCACCCCAACCAGGCCGGCGCCTCTCCTTCACTCCTTGCTGACACCAGCCTGGCCCGCCAGACTCCAGCGCAGTCGGTGATCTCTCACTAAAGAGTCTGAAAGGGGAGTTTCGCCTCCAGGTGTGCAATTCTGGTCAAATCCTCCTCAGTTTCTGCCTCTCTTAACACTAACCGATTTGACCAGACGATCTCTAGTTATGATCTCAGTCCAGCACTCTCTAAGTCACCGCATCTGAAATAATGAGTTATGCAGATCCCTCAGGAGAGGCTTTTGTGAGCAACACATGACCAGCTCTAAACGTGCCCACCAAAGTGCACATAAAAATTCAAAATATTATGATGCATGCATGCTTGGTTGCTCAGTTGTGTCCAATTTTTTGTGACCCCATGGACTGTAGCCCACCAAGCTCCTCTGTCCATGGGATTTTCCAGCAAGAATACTGGAGTGGGTCACCATGCCCTCTTCCAGGGGACCTTCCCAACCCAGGGATCAAACGTGAATCTCCTGCATTGGCAGGCAGATTCTTTTACCACTGAGCAAACTGGGAAGCCCAAAAATGTTACGAACTGGACATTAAATGTATTTTTATAACAATATATATTTTAGCTGCCCTCAAGAAGTAAGAATCTAGATAATGTTAGCTGCATCAGTTAAGAAATGATGTTTGTGAGCTATCTGTTACATCTAGGCTACAAGAATCTGTGAAGTTTTCAATGCTATACAACCAAGAGTCTCTCTTACAACCCCCAATCCATTTAGTGTCTGAGCTAAATGGACTGGGGATATAAGAGAGAGTCTTGAAGTGCAAGTGAATTTCAAATTTCATTAGCTTTGTCTATCAACAGTATCAGCAAAAACAAACAGCAGTGTAACATACCTTAAACAAAAGATGGTATCAGCTTGAAAGAGTTTTAGACAGAAGCAAAAAATTGAAAAAAAAAAAATCAACAGTCTAACTTCACATATGATTGTAGTAAGATGTGTTTAAATGATGCTTTACTCTCCCACATTCCACCTACGAAAGAGGTCACCTACAAAGAGCCTTAGTCCCCAAGTCTTAGACACCATCTCACAAGTTATGGAATCTTTGGGGGCTAAAGTGTGGCCCAAGCTCGACTGACAAACCACAAAGCGTTTCACCCTGCATTTCTATGTGTCCTGAAGCTGGAGCTGGGTACCCACAGCAGTCTTAAATGAAACACACCCAGTTCTGACTTTTTGAGAGTGATCACAAATATTCATGACAAACACTATTCCCTAAACTTGCTGGGGGTCAATCTGAATTTTCCATGACCCTAGGCTGATGTGGGGAGCAGCAAGTCAGTTAGCTGAGACGTGAGCTTAACTTAATTAAAAAGTACATGACAAACTTTAGAGACCTTTGCCATCCTATGCAGTGCCAGCAGTGTATTTGAGGATTTTCAAAAGTTGTAAATGATATCTCTTCTAAATATCAAGAGTTGATAGCACTTGTAAATATCAAGGGTCTGCTATACCTATTTCCTAAAACAGAATAAATACAAGATCCAAGTTTATATCTCATCTTTTAGGCCTGAAGCAAAGGAAAGGTCTAACAATAACCAGAAGATTGAAAATAAATACATGAGTTATGTTGGAAGGAGTGAAAATGCACCACCTATTTTCTCAGACTGGTAAAATGACTACTGCTCCCAGGACACTCACTCACTCTTGACTACAGTCATGTCTGACTCCTTGTGACCCCATGGACTATACACTCCATGGAATTCTCCAGGCCAGAATACTGGAATGAGGAGCCTTTCCCTTTCCCAGGGGATCTTCCCAACCCAGGGATCGAACCCAGGTCTCCCACATTGCAGATGGATTCTTTACCAGCTGAACCACAAGGGAAGCCCAGGACAACCTAAGAAAAAGCCTGAGCTTCACACAGAATTGCCCCAATTCCCATGAGCCAGCATTCAGCCAAGGAAAGATCCAGTGCTTACGTATTATACTGAACATCAGTATCAAGACACATGAATCCACCGTACTTTTTTCCTCTACTTGTATTGCTTTGTTTCAAAATATTTATTTCCATGGTGTTGAAATTATTTCTCTTAAGTTTAACCGATTTCAAACATTTTTAGCAACTGAATCTCAATGTTTAAAACACATTAAAAAAAATAAGTCCTGAGATATTTTAACATTTTACTTTGGATGGAAAACGACAGAGCTCTTGGTTATTTTAATGAGACTGCAGGTTTTATCGGGTCACAGTTTGAACACCACACTAGGTTAAAACACGAAAACAAAAAACTCATTTGCTGTCTTGAAGGCACAGAAAAGATCACACCTTAGTAAAAGGAAGGTGCTTGAAAAAGCTGACACTGTCAACTGGATCACTGTTCTTTGGCAAAAAGGAAACTGGTTCATAAGGAAGCATTATTAACTCTTAAATACGTTATCAAGATGCTTCCTGAAAGGTAGGGATGGAGAAAAGAAAGAAAAGTAGAAGCAAGAATAAGTTCCCCAAAGTGGCCAGAAAAGGGCTGGATTCATGACCACCCATGTGCCATCATTAATCCATCATGCACAGGTAGCTCCATGCTGGTTTCCAACCCACGGACCAAACCATGCTGGATGCAGCTGTCTGTCTGCTCCCCTAAGAAATGGAGACTTGTCATTCCGTGAGGAACTGTGGCCAAGCGCCTTTCCTGGTATAAGCTCTCCAAAGAAGCAATTTGAAACCCGAATGTCTAAAACAATCACTTGAAGACATTTCCCTTCAAGAAAAAGACAACCAAAAATAAAAGAAAGGAAAATTTATTCTTTACCTGTCTCCCACATGATTTTCATAACAGTACATGACTTTAATATGTTAAGGTCACTTTTCATGCTTACTCTGAAGAAGGGTTTTTATATTGGTTGTTTGCTTTTTTAAGGAAAATTCAACCAATATGGCAAAATTGCACAAAATGTGTAATAAAAACATAATGGGAAATTCAGTCAACATTTGCTGAAAGTCAAATAATAGAACATTATTACCCTATACATCTATTGAACATTTTTCTCCTAGGGAAATATATAATTCCTTTTTATTGTACCAGCAAACATTCCAGGATCAGTTATTACTTAGTAGACTGAAGTCAGATGCCTGAATATAGACTTAAAAATGAAGTCAATAATCTAATAACATAAAAGTCTCCCCCTCAAACTAATAAGAAATATTGTCAGCATATAGGTTCTTCTCTGGATAACACTATATGAGGTTTTCTTCAAATACTCCTTTGCAGGAATTCAAGTTCATATCACTTTTATAACTGTGCACATGTAAAGTGGCACAAATACCTGATAAAAGTTAAGCACTTTGTTCAGAAACTGATGATGCCATATACTTAACAAAATAGGCTTCCAGAAGAGTCTTTCTCCCTGACAGATCAGTTGGTAAAGAATCCGCCTGCAATGCAGGAAACCCGGGTTCAATTTCTGGGTCAGAAGGATCTGCTGGAGAAGAGACAGGCTACCCCAACTCCAGTATTCTTGGGGCTTCCCTTGTGGCTCAGCTGGCAAAGAATCCACCTGCAATGCGGGAGACCTGGGTTCAGTCCCTGGGTTAGGAAGATCCCCTGGAGAAGGGAAAGGGTACCCAGTCCAGAGTGACTTTCACTTTCACTTTTTCACAAACACAGCAACAAAAGAAAAACTTGAAATCTTACAGAGTAAAAAAGCATGTTTTTAAAGATGACTAAAGGAAACACATAAAATAATCATATTCTTAGGCCAATTTCTTTCCCAATTTGCAGTAATGATCAATACAGAAATGTTCCTAAATATAAGTATTATTTTTGAAAGTCATATAAATTAATTATATTTTCTTGGCAAAAACACTTAAAAGAATTTCCAGTTCAATAAAAGGCTGATGTTTTTTCCCTTTATGAGCTATTCTCACTCATGACTCTGGAACTCAGGTATACCATAACATTATCAGAAGTACAGAAAATTGACCACCAATTGAGTACCAACTTTCAATTCAATTGAGAGAACAAGGTCAATAGAAACAATCTTCCAATTTCAGCAAAACCAAGCCCTGTAGTATTAATTATACCGTCAATAAGTGAAAGTGAAAATCACTCAGTCATGCCCCACTCTTTGTGACAACATGAGTGGTGTCACATTAAAGCTACATGGACTGTTGTCTCTAGACAAGAATAATGGAGGGGGTAGCCATTCCTTTCTTCAGGGGATCTTCCCAACTCAGGGATTGAGCTCAGGTCTCCCGCATTACAAGCAGATTCTTTACAGTCTGAGCCACCAGGGAAGCCCATAGCTTCAATGTGCTACTATCATTCTAAAAAAGTCCGTGACTTTAGGTTTAAAAGTTGTTGTTGTTGTTGTTTTAATGGTGTTACATATTGCTATGAAAGATATAAGGCAGGTTTCTGATATATGAGCCATATTCAACTAATGATCAATCTATGTGTTCAAAGGCATACAATCAACTAACTGATCCATATTAAAGCAAATTTGCATCTTCTATGTTTCAAAAGTTACTAGCTAGACATTTCTTCTACTGTAAGCAATTTACTAAATTCTAATAATAACAGTAATTTACTTACCACCTATTAAATACTTACTAGAACCTCGATACTATACTAACTGTTTCTGTTTCACATGCCTTATTTCACTTAATCTTCACAACAGCCTCAAGGAATTGAAGAGGGAGAGGGAGAATCTGGAGTCAGACCCTGACTGAGTTTGAATCCTGTTTCTCTTACTTCCCAGCTGTGGAGCTTTATTCCTCCTTTTCCAGAGGGGCTTTCCTGTTGGCTCAGCGGTAAAGAATTGGCCTGCAATGCAGAAGACCTGCAGAAGATGCGGGTTTGATCCCTGGAGAAGGAAACAGCAACCCGCTCCAGAATTCTTGCCTGGAAAACCCCATGGACAGAGGGGAGCCTGGCGGGTTACAGTCCTTGAGGCTGCAAAGGGTCAGACTGAGTGACTAAACAACAACTGTGACTCAGATAAAACGAGGCAGAGCCCAGTCATTTCCCAAGAACAAACTGTTACAGGAAGCCAAAAAGAATGAAATACAAGATTTCCTATGGGAAAAGTTGACAGGTTAAAATGCACGGGGAAAGGGGTCTTTAGAAAAGGACAACTATAACCAACCAATAGTAGCATCAAATGAAGCTAGGCGACTTGGTAGCTCAGTCACGTCTGACTCTTTGTGACTCCATGGACTCCAGGATCCTCCATCCGTGAAATTTTCCAGGCAAGAGTACTGGAGTGGGTTGCCATTCCCTTCTCCAAGGAATCTTTCTGATCCAGGAATGGATCAAAAATTACTATCTTTTTGATAGTAATTTGTTAATAAACATCAAAATCCTTCAAAATATAAATAACCTTTAGTTTGAAACTGCTAACAGTTGTTAAAGTGAGGCTGATGGACCCCTAGAGTCCCTGTCAGTTCAGTACAGTCGCTCAGTCATGTCTGACTCTGCGACCCCATGAATCACAGCATGCCAGGCCTCCCTGTCCATCATCAACTCCCGGAGTCTACTCAAACTCATGTCCGTTGAGTCGGTGATGCCATCTGCCATCTCATCCTCTGTTGTCCCCTTCTCCTCCTTCCCCCAATCCCTCCCAGCATCAGGGTCTTTTCCAATGAGTCAACTCTTCGCATGAGGTGGCCAAAGTATTGGAGTTTCAGCTTCAACATCAGTCCTTCCAAAGAACACCCAGGACTGATCTCCTTTAGGATGGACTGGTTGGACCTCCTTGCAGCCCAAGGGACTCTCAAGAGTCTTCTCCAACACCACAGTTCAAACGCATCAATTCTTCGGGGCTCAGCCTTCTTCACAGTCCAACTCTCACATCCATACATGACCACTGGAAAAACCATAGCCTTGACTAGACGGACCTTTGTTGGCAAAGTAATGTCTCTGCTTTTCAATATGCTGTCTAGGTTAGTCATAACTTTCCTCCCAAAGAGTAAGCATCTTTTAATTTCATGGCTGCAGTCACCATCTGCAGTGATTTCGGAGCCCCCCAAAATAAAGTCTGACACTGTTTCCCCATCTATTTGCCATGAAGTGATGGGGACCAGATGCCATGATCTTAGTTTTCTGAATGTTGAGCTTTAAGCCAACTTTTTCACTCTCCTCTTTCACTTTCATCAAGAGGCTTTTTAGTTCCTCTTTACTTTCTGCCATAAGGGTGGTGTCATCTACATATCTGAGCTTACTGATATTTCTCCCAGCAATCTTGATTCCAGCTTGTGCTTCTTCCAGCCCAGCGTTTCTCATGATGTACTCTGCATATAAGTTAAATAAGCAGGGTGACAATATATAGCCTTGACTTACTCCTTTTCCTATTCGGAACCAGTCTGTTGTTCCATGTCCAGTTCTAACTGTTGCTTCCTGACCTACATTAGTTTGAAACTGCTGCTGCTGCTGCTGCTGCTGCTGCTGCTGCTGCTGCTAAGTCGCTTCAGTCGTGTCTGACTCTGTGCAACCCCATAGATGGCGGCCCACCAGGCTCCCCCAGCCCTGAGATTCTCCAGGCAAGAACACTGGAGTGGGTTGCCATTTCCTTCTCCAATGCATGGAAGTGAAATGTGAAAGTGAAGTCGCTCAGTCATGTCAACTGCTAACGGCTGTTAAAGTGAGGCTGATGGACCCCTAGAGTCCCTGAGACTCTCTCAAAGGTCTACAAGGTCAAAACTATTTTTACAGAAACAGTAAGACTTGACTTGCTTTTTCTTCTGTGTGACATTAGAACTGATGGTGCAAAAAGAATGGTGGCCCAAACTGCCAGCTCCTGAGCACAAACCAAGGCTGCACACAACTGGCCTAGGGGTCTCATGCTTGCAGGAAGAAAGAAAGCCAGTTTCAAATAAGAATATCCTAAGATTCACCTATTAATTTTATTAAATCTCAACTCTAGATACACATTCTCTTAACATTCTGTATAACAAAATAAGAGGTAAACCCAAAGCACATCTACTGCATGTCGAACCATGATGACTATCTGAAGGGAAAGCATTTGTATGACTGTTTCAGAGCTGAACTCTGGGTGCCCTTTCCATGGAACACCATTTCTTCTTGGATGAATGATGAACAAACTATGATTATTCACATTTGGGTATCTGGCAGACATTTTCTCAAAAATAAACAACATGAGCTTGTCACTTCAAGAAAAACAACCAATAGTATCTGTTGTCAACGAAAAAATTGAGCTTTCAAGGGGAAAATCAAATATTGGAAAACTCTGCATCCATCACCGTGTTACAGCTTCAAATCCTACAGACTTTTCTGATGAAATCAGTGGGGATATAAACAAATGTGATTGTTTTAGATGCTGTGTAATGAAAGGTGACAACATTTAGAAGATTTGCATAACTCACAACCAATATTTTGCAAATGAACAATGCGTGATGATAAGAACTATGCATGGGTGAAAGATCCACTCAAAGTTCAAGACCGGCCAAAAAGTTCTATATATGGTTTCACTTTCCACATTGCAATTAACGTCTAAGAAAAATACCACTTGTTGGGTACTACGTAGTAACAAAAATACTTTTCCAACTACATTTTTGTCTAAGGCCAGAATTTCTTCATATTCTTTAATCAAGATAGCATATCACAAGTTGAATGCCGAAGCAGACAGATCTTGTTTCTGTTAAGACAGGTAGTAAAGGGATTTGCAAAAGTGTAAAACAAGGCCATTTTTCTCACTAGCTTTTTGAAATTATGGTTATTAATCTTTAAAATAAATAAGCAATTTTTAAAATTTCTTAGGTTTAATTTACATTTTGGTAAATATCAACAGATAAATCCCATGTAAACAAAAAAGTTTTCTGGGGTCCTCAGTACTTTTCTAGAGTTTGAAGAGACCAAAAGTTTGAAAACTGATGATATGGTCTTTCTCAATTCCTGAGATTCTAAAGTATTAATAGGAAAGCAAGCAGACTTGGCATGATATAAATACAGAAATAATATCAGAAAATTAGAAAAACAAAACTCTTGATGTCCAGCAAGTACCTCTAGAATGTGGATATTATTAGTTATTTGAAATAAATTATAAGGACTTTCTAAAGATGAGAAATGCTTACAATATGTTAAATGAGAAAAAACAGGACCTATAAACTATATTAGCAGAGAAAGTATTGCACAGAAAAAAAAAGACTAGAAATATTTTTAAAATACATTAACAGAAGTTTTCAGAGCTGAAAGATTATGAATATTTTAAAATTTTCTTTACTGAGCCATGAACTGCTTTTAAAATCAGCAAAGTAAAAATTTTCAGCAATTTTAAAAAGCATTTCAGTACTTTATTTTCAGAATTCAACTTAGGTGAACATCACACAAAAAAATTATTGCTGCTGTTATTAATATCAAAAATAATTAAGGTGGCTTAGCATACAACTCTGAGCTGCAAGTCATGAAACCTGTGTTCTAGACACTTGTGAGCCATCCAATATCTCCAGGCTTTTTGACAAGCCACTTAACTTCTTTGAACCACCAGAAATTATCTCTGAGGTCCTTACTTGACTAATCCTCAGGTAAAATGAACTGTCACACCTAAAGGTTGTTCTAGTCCTTTGCATCCAACATCTAAAGTAAAACAGTGCTATAATGCAAACTGAGGCCAACTCTCAAATTACACACTGTACGGACTTCCTACCCATGCTGCTCTTCAATTGCTTCTGCAGACTGGTAGTACAGCTCTCTCAATAAACTTTCCAGTAAAAGAAGAGTTAGTTATACCCTAAATGGTATTTGAAAGAAGCAAAAATATTTGGAGATACATATCAGATGCCATATCTCAAAAAAGGCATATGAGAATAGGCAAGATACATGGTGCCCCAAAGGAATGGGAGTCTTTCGTAAGTGTACTTCATTAATGCACACATGTAGAATCTAGAAAAATGGTACTGATGAACCTATTTGCAGGGCAGGAAGAGAGACGCAGACATAGAGAACAGACTTGTAGTCACAGGGAGGGGAATGAGAGGGTGGGGTGAATCGAGAGAGTAGCGCTGACATAGACACTATCCTGTGTAAGATAGATAGCTAGTGGGAAGCTGCTGTATAACGCAGGGAGCCCAACCCAGTGCTCACTGAGGAACAGGGGGGTAGGATGGGGGAGGGGTGGGAGAGAGGCTATACATACACACATATAGCTGATTCATGTTTTTATACAGCAAAAACACAACACTGTAAAGCAAGTACATTCCAATTTAAAAAAAAAGACATAAAACCTTAATAAAAGTAAGAAGAGGTTACCTCTAATGGAGAGAAGGTATTTCCTATGGAACAAAAAGGAAAAGAATGAAACAGAGAGAAAGAGAAGAGAGGAAAAGAGAGAAGCAAAAATACAGTGCTAATATAAGTACATAATGAGAGCAGAATTATCTAAGTGCATGATGTATCTTGAAATTGCCCAGAAAAATCTATTCCCTGACCAGCCTTCACCCATTCCAACTCAGTCAATTTTGTTACTTGTTAGCAAATCTGATAAAAAATCCTAAAGACTATAACAGGATAAATTAAATCTGGATAATACTCAAAGGAGATCCCTTCATATTACAGGTTAGGAAAACTGAGTCTTTCAAGGAAAAAACTGAGTCATAAAAGACCTTAAATTTGTACATTACTAACACCAATTATCCAATAATCTCTCTGCTAGAAAACACTTCTTGATGATGTCAAAGACAAGGAAGCTCATGGTGTTCAGTGCCACAGAGTAAAATGGAATAAATTTGGATTTGGCTTTAAAACAGAATAAAGGTAAACAAACATTCTATACTTTAAACATGGGACAAGTACCCTTCTGGTCCTGGATTGGTTCTTTCTGTAATGTCAGGGCCTCAGTTTATACATCTTTAAAATGAGGAAATCTATAGCATATAGTTGCTAAAGTCCTTAGAAAGTTGGATAAGCCTAAAAATCTTTGGAAAAAAGACATGTGCAGGGAGAAGGGAAGTATGAAATACACCTGGAATGTGTATCCAATGTTGTTGTTACTGTTCAGTCGCTCAGTCATGTCCGACTCTTTGCAACCCCACGGACTGCAGCACACCAGGCTTCCCTGTTCTTCACCATCTCCTGGAACTTGCTCAAACTCATGTCCATTGAATTGGTGATGCCATTCAACCATCTCGTCCTCTGTTATCTCCTCTCTCGTCCTCTGCCGTCCCCCATCTGTGCATCCATATTGTTGCTTGATGCAACAGTAGAATCCGTAGGGTACCAGTCTCTGACTGGCTTGGAACACTTGAGGTCACTTTGTTGCAGCAGAGAGCCACAGTCAACCAGAAGAGTCCCCTTTAGGCTTGTACTCTCCTTTGTTTCAAGAGGCCAATTAAAAGTGTCCTCCATTTTCATCTTTTGAATCTACAATTCGTATTTCCACTTTGAGAGAGCCCTGCCACCTGTCATTCATTCCTAGAATCTGCCAATTAGCCACTAGACATTAATGCAAGGAGGTCTCCCTGGTGGATCAAGGGTAAAGAATCTGCCTGCCAATGCAGGAGATGCAGTTCGATCCCTGGGAGGGGAAGATCCACTGGAGAAGGAAATAACCCACGCAAGTACTCTTGCCTGGAGAATTCCATGGACAGAGGAGCCTGGCAGGCTACACAGTCCATGGGGTTGCAAAGAGTAGGACACGACTTAGCAACTAAACAACAATAACAAATTTATGCAGCACCTACTTATGTGCACCCATCAACTAGCAAAACCCAAGTTTTCAACCAACATTTGTTGATTTGAACTTAATTGCATGGCCTTGGAAGGCTGCCTGGGATTCATCCATTAAGACTCTCCTATCAGGCTGGTCAAAGAAGAAACCTTTTTGAATCCCTGATCTCCTAACAACTGACACTCGTGTTCCTCCCCAGTTATGTGTGACACGTGGTTCCTAAGCACCGGCTGGGCTGCCAGGCACAGCTGCTGCAGGCAAAAGGGCTCTGTGGGGGCGAGATGGGCACTTACCTGGGGAACCTCTGCTTCAGCTTCCTCAGGCTCTGCCTGGTAGGCGGCACAGACACTAGGCACTGGGCTATCTCGTCGTACTGGGCTTTGGTCAGTATCATGCTGGGCCAGGGACAGGGAGATGACAAGGGAAAGTAAAGAGAACACCCTTGTCTCGAGCAGGCTTGCTGTTGACAAACGAGGGTGCGTACACAGCAGCACAGCGCTGTGTCCCCGACTTCCTGGCCCCCTAAGCCCCTGCACCCCTGGGTGCACAAGCCTAGACTTCACCAGGTACCTCCGCGGCGGGAGGCGGGCTGTAGACAGACTGCCCTTTCTTGGCTTTCTGAGCAGCCGCAGTAGGCCCAGCCGAAGGCAGCTAGCCGCCATGTCAGTTAAGGGCAAGCCAACCAGGAAGTAACGGCCGCAGGCAGAGGTGGGGCCTAAGTCTCCAAGGGGAGGTCCCTGGGCATGGCCCACCTGGGATTAACGCTGGAGGATCTTGGCTTTAATGCCTTCCCTGTTGCCAGAAGCCAGGGAGTCCTGGCGCATCGATCAGGCAGTGAGTCCGGGAAAACGTCTGCCAGGGCGCGCGATTTGAACACGCATCCAACGCTTCCAAACACACACGTTTAACCGCAGCTCCAATCCGAGACAGGCCTGCAAAGAAACACGCCTTCTCTCAGCGAAGGACTTTTGCGCCCTGGAAGCCTGAGAGGAGGAGCTGTAAAACCGCAAACCCACTGAGATCGTCATAGACTTAACAGCTTGGCTTGTGTTGAGGGAAGTAAAAAAACTTGTGCAGCTCGCGAGGAACACAATTTTGGCCCTGCTGGGAAAGAGGCTAGAAAACAAAACCCACATCATCAAAGAGTAAAGAATGACTGCAATAAAGAATATGACATTCACTCCTCACAATTAGGTGCTCAAGAACTGAAATCATTTCTTATTCATTTGTGAATTCCCGGTTCTCAAAAAATAGTAAGCGTTCAGTAAATATTTGGAGAAATAAGTCAATGGAAGAATTTATCTGTTTTGTGTCTGTGTTATGGGTGGATCTCAGCTTGCCCGAGGCCATTGATTAGGACATTAGCCCCTCCTTTAATCCATTGAAAATAAATAAATCTACTTGGTTCCTAGAAGGCCATGTGTTATGTTTGTTTTCAAATTTTAACATTTTATATGACAAAGTGTTTAAATATAGAATGTGTAAATGGTTATTTTGTTGTTGTTGTTGTTCATTTTTAAATCTGGAATAAGACCTGGGTTAGAAGTTTAGCTTAGATATGCCTCTTTAGATAAATTCTTTACACTGACCAAGCCTCAATTCCTTTGTCTGTAAAACTGATTTTTAATTCATGGGATTATTTTTAAGATTAAATAAGATAGTACAATGAATGGATTCCTTAGCTTCCAGCAGATAGTCTATGGAAGATAAATAGTCTGTATAAAACAGTTGTTCTGCAGTTTGAAGTGAAGTTGCTCAGTCGTGTCCGACTCTTTGCGACCCCATGGACTGCAGCCCACCAGGCTCCTCTGTCCATGCAATTTTCCAGGCAAGAGTACTGGAGTGGGTTGCCGTTTCCTTCTCCAGGGTATCTTCCTGACCCAGGGATCGAACCCAGGTCTCCCGCATTGTAGCCAGATGCTTTTACCATCTGAGCCACTAGGGAAGTCCTGTCCAACTCTTTGTGACCCAGTGGACTGCAGCATGCCAGGCTTCCCTGTCCTTCACCATCTCCCCAAGCCTGCTCAAACTCATGTCCATTGAGTCAGTGATGCCATCCAACCATCTTGTCCTCTGTCGTCCCCTTCTCCTGCCTTCAATCTTTCCCAGCATCAGGGTCTTTTCCAATGAGTCTACTCATTGTATAAGACTACTTGATGGTCATAGGTCAGCGCATTTACCAGGTGGTGTTTGCTCCCCACACTTTGACTCATTTGACTCCTATAATTTCCTCGGAGGCAGATACTATTGCCATCTTCCTCCTCTCCTCCTCCTCCTCCCTTTTGTGCAGGGTGAATAAACTGAGGCGTGAAAAGGATAAGTAACCTCCCAGAGGTCATGAGAATGAGCAAGCAGCAGGGGTAATTTAAACTCCTGAAATTTAGTTCCAGGATCTGTGCTCATGCTAACTCTGAGTAATGCTTAATTACTACACCAAAGAAAGAAAGAAAAAAAGAGCCACACTCTCTTAGGCCAAAGGTTAAGGGTTTTTGGGTTTTTTTTTGAAAGGAGACAATGAATATTTCAAAAAATCTTTTAGTCCAAGTTTTAGAAAAGCTTCATCATTTTATTTTGCCAGGCGTCTCAAAGTCTCATATCAACAGTGGATCCTGAATTCAGCAACCATAGATTCTTTTGAATATTTACATCAGAATGTTTCCTTCCCATATGCTTTGCATCTAGCTCTGGTTGTGTGACATTAGTACATAACTATTTATTTATGGCAGCATGGCCTGGAGTTGCCACCTGGCTAGTTTGTTGCTGACCCTGCCATGACTCTTACATGAAAGCTAGCTGACGATAAGCAGACACCACTTGATCCCCCATTCCTTTCTCCTTCCCCACTTCACTCTTCAATTCACAGCCAACAGATTTTTATAGAAAACATCAGTTCAAGGATGTTTGCACTGGATTATTTTTTATAGTAACTCTTCTCTCTGGCTCTTGTCCTGCATGCACCCTCACAACCCTAAAGGAAAAGGCCAGGTTTGTTTTTCTGTTTTTATTTTTAACATGCTGGCAGTTTAGAATTTTGACCCCAATCCAGTAGATTGTTTAGAGTTAGCGCCAGGGGAAAAGCACAGTGATGTTACTGTTTTCATTGGCAATGACAGTAGTGTTGTTTATTAAGCACAAAATAGAAGCAAAGCAGAAATGTGATGGTTGCCATGTAGGTGTTTCTTATTTTCTTTGAATGTGAGCTAGTTGGAGTAAGCCAATTATTTCTTTGAGACACATTTTCTCCCTCTTTTGCCCCATCTCTTGAAATCCATTCTGTGCCCCCCATCTGCTCTTACTCCTTCTAGAGGAGTCTCCACGCCTGGAGTTGCCCCACTGTTTCTCAATCAGTCTGTCGCTAATACCAACCATTTTCTACTAAGTAAAGTAGGGTCATGAAATGAAAACAAAACCAAATGAAAAACCCAAAGAACTGGCTACCTGTTTAAAATCAGCCATAAATTGTGTGACCTTGAGCAAGTGACAGCCTCTCTGATCTTGAATGTCCTCCGTGTAACCCTAAGAAATGGAACTTTATAGCTCTGATAGGGAGAAAGAATCCAAAAATATTTTTTTAAAAAGTGTAGGAAATCATAACAAGAAGATATGTCAAAATGAGGACTAATACAGCTCTCTGGAAGATGGAACTGAGTCAATAGCTTGACCAGATTTCCTTCTGCCAATTCAGAACCGTGTGAATAACGAAGAATTTTGAAGGAGTGTGGGGTTTGCCAGGGAGGTGACAGAAGGTCATTTCAAGAAGAGTGCAAAACACAATGGACTAAAAATAAGAATGAGCCAAGTCACGCGCATGGGAAAGTTATTCTGGCTGGAGCAAGGAGTTCTAGGCAGAAAGCAAATGAATTGAAGAAGCTTCACCTTGGAAAGAGACACGTTTTAAAACAGTCTATTGTTGAATCTGCCAAATCTAATGCATGTTTTTAAAAGTAAATACTGATATATTTATTATATTTTAAAAACTGATTCTATTCATGGAATCTTGTTAACATCATCTCACTGATTAAAGAAAAATTATTGAAGTTTACTAACTAAATAAAGAAGGCACTTATTATTTAAACACCTAGTCTGCTCAAACATTGTCCCATTAGCCCCTGATTTATAGTTTAGGAAACTGAGGGTCAAAGAGAGTAAAGGACTTACCTAAAGGAGATCAACTCTGGGTGTTCTTTGGAAGGAATGATGCTAAAGCTGAAACTCTGATACTTTGGCCACCTCATGAGAAGAGTTGACTCCTTGGAAAAGACTCTGATGCTGGGAGGGATTGGCGGCAGGAGAAGAAGGGGATGACAGAGGATGAGATGGCTGGATGGCATCACCGACTCAATGGACACGAGTTTGAGTGAACTCCAAGAGTTGGTGATGGACAGGGAGGCCTGGCATGCTGCGATTCATGGGGTCGCAAAGAGTAGGACACGACTGAGCGACTGAACTGAACTGAACTGAACTGAATGCCTGCTGAAGAGGCAGTGACATGTCAATATTGTCAATATTGACATTTAGACACACTTAAAACCTGGCCTTCCTCTTGAGAAATCTATATGCAGGTCAGGAAGCAACAGTTAGAACTGGACATGGAACAACAGACTGGTTCCAAATAGGAAAAGGACTACATCAAGGCTGTATATTGTCACCCTGCTTATTTAACTCATATGCAGAGTACATCATGAGAAACGCTGGACTGGAAGAAACACAGCTGGAATCAAGACTGCTGGGAGAAATATCAATAACCTCAGATATGCAGATGACACCACCCTTATGGCAGAAAGTGAAGAGGAACTAAAAAGCCTCTTGATGAAAGTGAAAGAGGAGAGTGAAAAAGTTGACTTAAAGCTCAACATTCAGAAAACTAAGATCATGGCATCTGGTCCCTCACTTCATGGGAAATAGATGGGGAAACAGAGGAAACAGTGTCAGACTTTATTTTTTGGGGCTCCAAAATCACTGCAGATGGTGACTGCAGCCATGAAATTAAAAGACGCTTGCTCCTTGGAAGAAAAGTTATGACCAACCTAGACAGCATATTCAAAAGCAGAGACATCACTTTGCCAACTAAGGTCCGTCTAGTCAAGGCTATGGTTTTTCCAGTGGTCATGTATGGATGTGAGAGTTGGACTGTGAAGAAGGCTGAGTGCCGAAGAATTGATGCTTTTGAACTGTGGTGTTGGAGAAGACTCTTTAGAGTCCCTTGGACTGCAAGGAGATCCAACCAGTCCATTCTGAAGGAGATCAGCCCTGGGATTTCTTTGGAAGGAATGATGCTAAAGCTGAAACTTCAGTACTTAGGCCACCTCATGCGAAGAGATGACTCATTGGAAAAGACTCTGATGCTGGGAGAGATTGGGGGCAGGAGGAGAAGGGGACAACAGAAGATGAGATGGCTGGATGGCATCACTGACTCGATGGACGTGAGTCTGAGTGAACTCCGGGAGTTGGTGATAGACAGGGAGGCCTGGCGTGCTGCAATTCATGGGGTCGCAAAGAGTCGGACACGACTGAGCGACTGAACTGAACTGAACTGAACTGAAAAAACATTGTCTGGCCTCTTTGACTAGAAGAGACAGCATATATTTTTGTCTTTGCCTTATGAAGTACCATTTAAAGTGATGCATCTTTTGAAACAAAAGTTTCCATCTTTATACTTGTCATCAAGTCAAATGGCAACCCACTCCAGTATTCTTGCCTGGAGAATCCCATGGATGGAGGAGCCTGGTAGGCTACAGTCCATGGGGTCGCTAAGAGTCAGACACGACTGAGCGACTTCACTTTCACTTTTCACTTTCATTCATTGGAGAAGGAAATGGCAACCCACTCCAGTATTCTTGCCTGGAGAATCCCTGGGACAGAGGAGCCTGGTGGGCTGCCGTCTCTGGGGTCACACAGAGTCGGACACGACTGATGCGACTTAGCAGCAGCAGCAGCAAGTCATTTTATCTTGTGTGTGTGTGTGTGTGTGTGTGTGTGTGTGTGTGTGTGAGCTGCTCAGTTGTGTCTGACTCTTTGTGACCCCATGTTCTGTAGCCCTCCAGGCCCCTCTGTCCATGGAATTCTGTAGACAAGAATACTGGAGGGGGTAGCCATTCTCTTCTTCAGGAGATCTTCCTGACACAGGCAGGGATTGAACCCCAGTCTCCCACATTGCAGGCAGATTCTTTACTGTCTGAATCACCAGGGAAGCCCCAATTTATCATAGTCCCCAAATAATACAGATATTTAGTAAACAATAAAGATCAGAATAATGCAGTTATTGAGGGTTGGAGCAATCACTCAATTTAAGGAATTGAGGAAAACAAAAGGAAACATAGAGAAAGACATATCACACCATGATGATGGACCAGTTACACCAAATAGTCCTAAGGCCAAAATCACATACTGCAAGTCAATGATGAATGAACTACTAGCCTATCAGATGGAGTGGCCAGATTCCAGAGACAGGTTCCATGTTGAAGGAGTTATTCCCCAATGACCTATTACAAAACGAAGACTGTGTCCCATGTGCACGCAACTTAGAAGGGCACTTCCCAGGTCTGTCTTACTCAATAATGCTAAGAGCCAGTGTTGTGGGGGGTACTTACCAAGGGTAGGCATCACACTAAGCACCTTACATATACCTATTTTCACTTCATTCTCAAATCCAGCCTCAAGAGGTAAGTGCTATCATTAAATCCATTTTATAGGTGAGAAGCCTTAGGCTTACAGAGGTGGTTTCTATGTAACTCATCAAATGTTTTATGACATTCCAGAATAGTGTTTCTCACAGTATCTGTGTTGAGGGCCCAGTTTTCTCCAAATTTTTTATAGACAAATACTTCTGTAAAATAAGGTAAAAAAACTGAATTACTTTAAACATAAAATTTAAAGAGACAAAAATATAAATGGAAGTCCCAAATTTGTTACTATGAGATTCAACAGACATGTAATTACTGTCAGATCAATACAAAAAGTTCAGTTTCTGTGGTTGTCATATCAAGACATGTAAGAAAAGGTTTGAGGATCAGTACTGGTTTGCTGATCGCATTGTGCTTAGAACTGTGCCAGTACCTTTAGAAGTCCAGAGTGTAAGTCAGGTATGTGTAAAGCCTAGGACATCATACTTTCATGTATTCTTAGCTAGAAGAGCAGTATAACCTGTTTCTTTAGACTTCTAAGTACAGTCATCATTATTTTTGCCTTTATTCTACTATATTTAAGTCTTCTAAGTGATGTATATTCATTAAATTAGCAGTGCAAATTCTTACAGGCTACTTCATACATATCCTATAAAGTTAACACCATGTGTTTTTATAGCATAAAACCTAATTTGTTCTTTATATTATAAACCCATCAATCAGAGCTCATATACCTCTTCAATTCAGAATTACACATGGAACACTATTGGCACGTGATAAAGACTATTAATTGGCATTTACACGTTTCTCGTTACCACATTTGACAAGGATTAGAAACAAAAGTAGTATTTTCAGGGACAATTTCTCTTGGGTGTCTGTGTGTTATAGCAAAAGGAGACACAGGAACATGTTTGCTGAAGAAAGAAAGCCTCTTAAATTTTCTCCTCAGGCTCATCTGGGACTTCTGGATAATTTGCAGGCAATTTGTATTCCCTTTTCCTGCAGGACTAAACCTCAGATGTGATTTCTGCAGTTGTCAATCACTCTTCTTGTCCCACAGACCATTCTGTAAGGATACATCATGTTCTGAGGGTTTTCACACGTTTACAAATTCAGGAATTGATAGGAACTAGAGTAGAAGGCTTCTACTCGAGAGAAAAAGCAATGAGAGACAAGGAATCAGGCCTGTCCTTAATAAGCACTTCTTTCAATGTAAGCTCAAGTTGGAAGCGCATGTCAGATGGAGATTAGCTCTAAGTCTCTTCATTTAAAAAATTACTCTCTTTGCCATCCCACTGGGTTAGACTTTGAAAAGAGCAGGCAAGATGCCAGTCCAGATTTATAACCTTCTTTCTTTCCATGATTGATAGAAGGAGAGTTAAAGGAAGGAGTTCCTTCCGAGATAAGCATAGAGATTATTCTCATAAAAATAGCTTCCTTTATTTTGAGAAGATGAAACCATATTACATAGTTACCCAATGAATCACCATCTCAGAATCTATAACTAGCATTGTTATACCCACTTGGCATATGGAGAAACTGAGACAGAAAATGGCTTGCAGTGTCAGCCAGTTCTGTTTGATTTAACTTTTAGATGTGAGGCTATAAAAATACATCGTTATTCTTATACTTAATTTTTTTCTCATGATCATGAGAGAACATATGCTCCTTGTAGCCAATGACGCAAGATCAGATCCTACAAATCCATAGTCCCATCTCTTGGAAGCCACCAGTGTAAACATGTTGGCATTATTCCTTCCAGTCATTTTTCTACCAAGTTTGTTCTTTTCATAGATAAAAGCAAACTGTGTTTACGGTTTGAGTCCCACTCTGTTCACTTTATGTTATACCATCAGCCAAAAATACTCTTATCAATACTTGGCAGTTTTGACCCTGGTTTAGACTAAGAGTGGAGCAGTAGGTTGCTGGAGTTAGGAGGTAAACTCTCACAAGACCAGTCCTTGAACAAGGTCCTTAGCATAGCCAGCACGAGGCTGGGCCATCCTCTGGTTCCAGCAATGGGTTAAGATTCAGGCAATGTGGGAATGATGTCATGGACCTTCTGAAACAAGGCAGAGATTTCTGTGACTGATGGACACCTTTCCTGGGCATTCCATTCACAGACCTCTGATTGCAATCGTGTCTGTGAGCCTCCTACCACACAGACATTCTGTCAGTCGACACACAGACACAGGAGCTAGCATGCATTTTTTTAAGATGGTTACTAGTTGTATCTGAATATGCAGATTCATTACAGGCCTCAGCGCAGAGTATAAATGCTTTGCATTGCCCAGAGGACAGACATGCTAGATGTCAGTCCTCATGCCAGGACAGTCTGGGTTTCCGTTACACTTTCCAACAACACTAAAAGGTTTAAATTGGTGCAGGGATGAGAAGGGCTTTAAGGTAATGGTTTGGGCAGTAAGTAACAGAGGTGGTTTCTTGAGGAACAGTTAAGCTCTCCACACGTGCGCATGCAAACACACACACACACACACACACACACACCCCTAGTTTTACAAAACAACATGAGCTATTTGTAAAGATTAAAACTTTAAAAAACATAATATGAATGCTTTTAAAATACAACGACCAATGTAACTCGTTTATATTAGTTCCTCTTAGAAAACTATGGGACAAAAAATCATTCATTCATTCATTAGATAATTCACTGAGTGCTACCGTGTGCCAGGCACTGTTCTAGGCCATGTACATAAACAACATACAGGATTGACTAAATCCTCACCGTCAAAGTTTCTATTCCTCAACAGATTAGATTTAGTTTATCAAAAGAGTATTTCGTATTCTAGTTTAAAGGAGGCTTTGTTCAGTCCCTAAAGAGACATACCAACAAAATATAATACCTGACCATAAACTAAATCCTGTACTGGAGGGAAAAGTACAGTTAAGGACATTATTAGATGAACTCACAAAACTGGAACTCAAATGAGAGACTATGTTTTAAGTATGTTACCTTAAATGATCCAGAAAAAATTAAATCAAGAACAATGAGAGAGTAAATGATAAATCAAATAGAGTAAAATGTCAACAGTAGGGGAATATAGAAAAAAGGTATGTGGTCAGTTTTTGTCCTCTTTTTATTTTGTAATGTTTTGGTAAATTTGAGATTATTTTCAAATAAAAAAATTTATTTTTTCTCCTATGTCACAGTGTAAAATGAACGAAAACACAGTGTCCTTCAATCATGCAGCAAGCTCCTGTCAATCATATATGATTTGTAGACATTTGATTGACATGCTGATTTTCTTGGGACTTCAAAGATGGAATTGTATTCCCTAATCAGACCCACAGGATAACTGGGGTATAACTTTCAAAATGTCTTCATGTGCCAGCTCACAACATGGACCATAGATGCTTTCTGTCTCATCCAAGAACCTAATGATTTACTTTTATATCCATAAGAAATATATAATTAATATATAATTACCCCACTCACTGTGTAGTTGTAATCCACACTCTCTGAGTTCATAAACACTGTAAAGAACACAACTATATAATAGAAACAGGAAATTCCACCAAACAATCCCCGAAAACATATACAAATCTTTCCTTCTTCCTTCCGTTTCTCCTTCTCAGGGGTCAGATAGCTCTTCCAGCCTCCTCTCTCTCCCTTTCCACTATTTCCTTCACAGATGATTACCCCAGTAAATCTCTTCATGTCAAATCTTATCTTGACATCTGCTTCTCAGAGAACATAGCCTAACATAGCCTCTATCTTCAGAAGCATCCACATAGAACTAGAGGTTGTACCTAGTCACCATATTGCATTTGAGTGTTTCCCAAGCCTCCATCAGCAATACATTAAAAATGATCTCCCAAGAAGTCAGTCTAACCTAGTATTATAGACTAGACTTTGAAGTCAAAAGGACTCAGGTGGAAGAATTAGTTAGATGATCTTAATATTTAATGTGATCAGATATCTATCTCAGTGATATCCATAATAATAATAGACAGGATTCTATTTTTTATGGACTCTCCTTTTACAGGGACCATGCAGATTTTCTTCTTTTCTAAAGACAGAAGGCAAAGTACCCAGATGTGAACTTCCTCAGGTGCAATCAAAATTCATATTTGTTTCCCCCAAAGAAAGTTAAATTTATACCCAGAAGCCCTGAATTGGAGTTTAACTATTTCTATAATTTCCTAGGCTTATGTTCATCAGGACTGCCTTGGAGTTCTTCATTTCAACAAATGACTAATCAATCCCATGTTGGTTGTTTCTTGGAGAGTAATGCTTATTTCAGTCTCATCCAATGTCTAATAACATCTCTTGTCTGAACCTGAGTGCCCAGAGCCATGTATCCTCTTGTGTACTGCAGATGCCCATCTTGGAAACATGAAGACATCTCATCCACAACTTTTTAACAATTAAGCTCATTTTTATGCCCCTTTATATGTGCTTCCTTTCTTGGAAAATGGTACTACCCCATATCCATTTCTTCACAGCTCAGCTAACACTATGTCCCACCTGTCACCCTGAGATCTACGTCACTGCCATTTTTAAGGCTTTTTCTTTCTTTATTCTATTAGTGCTCTAATGAAATCCCTGCCCTAGGCTGTCTTGACTCCAGTCTTTCACACTGAAAACAAAGTGATTTTTCTAAAACTGTAAACATAAGTCTCTTTGAGATGCTCTTGCCTACTTCGCAGGTTTCATGTCTTCTTCCCATTTCTTGAGTTGCTATTAGGTTGGTGAAAAAGTAATCGCAGTTTTGGACTATGAATTTTAAATCATTATATCTAGGCTCAAACATTTCTTAATCAAAATAGGAGCCATTACAATTAACACATTTTGCCAATAAGAAATAAGTTTGCTTATTTCTATAGCATGAACATCCGTCCTTCAGGATTTGACAAACTCTGGGAAAGCATTTTCTGCCTCCTGCTGGTTGTGGAAGCATTTTCACTGCAAAGGGTTATTGAGATGCTTGAAGAAGTGGTAGTCAGTTGGCGAGAGAGCAGGTGAATATGGCAAATGAGGCAAAACCTTGTAACCCAGTTCGTTCAACTTTTGAAACATTGGTTGTGTGACATGCAGTCAGGGGTTGTTGTGGAGAATAATTGGGCCCTTTCTGTTGACCAACGCTGGCTGCAAGTGTTGCAGTTTACAGCGCATCTAAACTTGCTGAGCATGCTTCTCAGATGTAATAGTTTCACCAGGATTCAGAAAGCTATGGTGGATCAGATGGGCAGCTGACCCCCAAACAGTGACCATGAACATTTCTTTGGTGCAAGTTTGGTTTTGGAAAGTTCTATGGAGCTGCTTCTTGGTCCAGCCACTGAGCTGGTCATTGTTGGTTGTTGTATGCAATCCACTTTTCAATGCATGTCGCAATCTGATTGAGAAATGGTTTGCTGTTTCATAGAATGAGAAGACACTTCAAAGTGATGATTTTTTCAAATTTTTTGGGCAGCTCGTGAGGCACCCATTTATGGAGTTTTCCATCTTTCCAATTTGCTTCAAATGCCCAATGACCGTAGAATGGTTGATGCTGAGTGCTTCAGCAACTCTTTGTGTAGTTGTAAGAGGATCAGATTTGATAATCCTCTCAATTGTCACTGTCAGCTTTTGATGGCCAGGCAGTGTGCTCCTCATCTTCAAGGCTCTCATCACCTTTGCAAAACTTCTTGAACCACCACTGCACTACACATTCGGTAGCAGTTCCTGGGCTAAATGCACTGTGGCTGTTGCGAGTTGTCTCTGCTGCTTTATGACCCATTTTGAACTCAAATAAGAAAATCTGAAAGCTGAAATTTGCTTTTAGTCTAACATAATTTCCCTAGTCTAAAATAAACATAAAATAAACCACACATAATAACTCATTAGGCTTCCCCTAGGCTCAGTGGTAAAGAATCTGCCTGCAATGAAGGAGCTGTAGGAGACATGGGTTCAATCCCTGGGTCGGGAAGATCCGCCTGGAGGAGGAAATAGAAACCCACTCCAGTGTTCTTACCTGGAGAATCCCATGGACAGAGGAACCTGGCTACAGAACATAGGGTTGCAAAAGTTAGACACCACTGAAGGGATGCATGCACACACAATAAGTCATTAGCAAAAAACAAAAAACAAACAAACAAAAAAACCATAAAGTGAGAAATGCACATTAAAATGATGTATAACAACCACATTTATTTAAGAATGTACTCCAACATCAAACAGCAAAGTTTAACAATGCAAAACTGTACTTACTTTTGTACCAACTTAAAATCTCATTTATTAGTTACCTGCAACATGCTAAGCATCAGAAAGAGTCCTTTTCAGCCCTAGGTGGGAGGTATTATCACTTCAAATGAGAAAAATCAGAGAAGATAGATAGCCTGCTCAATATCATAAAACTGACACGGGACAGGGACAAGTCTTTTTGTCTGCAAGGTTACCCCTTTTTTAAAAAAAGTGAAGCATTTTATATATTACATGCATTATAAAGTACAAATTTGAGTGTACGATTTCATAAGAATTGACAAATATAGTCCAGTCAAGTCATAGACCTCTTTCATTACTGTGCAAATTTCCCTCTTATTAAAAAAAAAATGACCTCTAATTTTCACATGGTGAAAAAACATATTTTAAATACCCAATTCTTGAAGACCATTGGTTTTACCCTTTGCCTGCCTGCCCGGCACCAAGCCTGCCTTGATCTTTTATACTGGTATACAAGGGAACAAGCCTATAACCCTTTTGATAATATCTACTCATTTTCCAAGTTTCAGTTTTAACAGTATCTCCATTCTGATGCCTTTCTTATACCCAAACCTGTACCAATACCTAACTTTTCTCTATTTCCTAATAACTGTCACTTTTACTTTTTTTAACCACCTATCATTCCCACTGCAGTCTAGTGGCCAAAATGAGTCTATAATTTCTTTTTCTATTTCTTGCCTAGCATTTAGTCTCTTGACAGTCACATAGTTAGTGTTTAAGACATATTTGTTGAGTAAACAAGTTCATGATGCTAAAGGCACAGGCTAGTGCCTTGCAAGTCTTTAGGTTTGAAAGTGGGAATACTGGGAATGAGCAAACTCTGGGAGATAGTGTAGAGGCTGTTGTGCTGCATTCCATGGGGTTGCAAAGAGCTGGACATGACTGAGTGACCGAATGATAACAAACCAGGCAGCACCGCACTAGATTTCATCAAAGGCTGCCCTTGCTTATCGCTTCAGGTCCAGGGCAATAAGGCCCAGGGCACTTACCATTCTTTACTGGTTTCCCTTAAGTCCGCCCACACCCCGGTAAACAGTGTTTATTGAAATCTCCTCATTCACAGCATTTGAGAGTACCATCTGTTTCCAGCTGGGCCACTACCTAATTGGCACATACAGATGGTACCTGAAGTCCTTGGAGATAAAATCATTCAAAGAAAGCAGATAGAACAAGAAGAGCCCATACAAGAAACAGAAGATGAATTTAAATTCCTTACTCAATACGTTTGCAGAGAAATTCACTCCAGAATAGCAAGCAGAACCAGAGTCAAGGAAGAAGAGTTTCAAGAAGGAGTCAGTGACTTCAGATATTGCAGGAAAATCTAGGAGAATGAGAACTGAAGTAGACTCTTGATGTTGACGCTTAGGATGTCATTGGTGACTCTCTTTCTATTTAATAGAAATGTCTATTTCCCTTTTTAATCAGAGGGAAATTTGCATGGTGATGAAAGAGGTCCATGACTTGATTGGGGTTTATATGTTTGTCAATACTTATGAAACTGTACACTCAAGTCTGTACTCTTTATGTATATATAATGTCTCACTTTTTAAAAAAAAGCTGACTCTTTTTCTATTTTTCTATGTTGGTGACTCTTTTCAAGAGTAGTTTTGGTATAATGGATTAGAGGCATAACTGCAGCGCACTGAGGTAGGAATGGGGGTTGAGAAAGAGTAGATGTAAATGTGGGCTTCCTTAGTTGCTCAGTGGTTGAAAAAAAAAAATCTGCCAGCCAGTGCAGGAGATGTGGGGTCAATCCCTGGGTCAGAAAGATCCCCTGGAGAAGGAAATGGCAACTCGCTCCAGTATTCTTGCCTGGGAAATGCCATGGACAGAGGAGCCTTGCAAACTATAGTCCACTGGATCACAAAGGTTCAGACATGACTTAGTGACTAAACAACAAAGATATAAACATAGACAGACTATTGATTCAGCAGTTTGGAGGGAGAGAAGAGAATCAAGGTAAGGCAGAGCTGTCCTAGAGAAATAGTATAGAAAATGTTTCAAGACTAGAGGGAAATGTGCTTGTCTAGAAGCTAAAGAGAAAGAATCAGTGGGGAAAGTGAGATGAAAGATATAGGAAGGAGGGGAGACAGAGAATAAGGAGGAGGAAAGATGAGAGGATACGCTTCTTAAGGCAGGAACGACCTTTCCCTCAAATGTTTAATGGACCATGTAACAATTAGATGAGCCTCTATTTTTCCCTGTAGCATCCTGCACACATCACTAGCATATGACTGTCACCATTATTTTGCAATTGCCTGTCTACCTTTTTGGTCTTCCTGTACAAACTGCTCCTCCAGGACAGGGTGTACACATCTTCTCTGTATCCTCACTATCTTGTGCGTATGTGCATGCTTAGTTGCTCAGTTGTGTGGACCCTCTGTGACCCCATGGACTGTAGCCCACCAGGCTCTGCTGTCCATGGGATTTCTCAGGCAGGAATACTGGAGTGGGGTGCCATTTCCTACTTCAGGGGATCTTTCCAGTCCGGGGATCAAACCCGTCTCCTGCTTCTCCTACATTGACAGGTAAATCCTTTACCACTGTGCCTGTATAGGAGGCAATACTTTTTTTTTTTTTTTTGAAAAGTTGAAGATTTGACATCTTTGGTTAAAGTTGGAGCAGTTGAGGGATGTTCTAACAGCTGGTTTTGTTTTCTCTATGAAATAGAAGGTTTAGTCTGGCTACAATGGGGAACGTAAAAAATAAAAAGCTCGAGGGAAGAGGTAGGGTCAGAATCTGAATGAATACACAATTTAAACCAGATCCAGTGTCTACACTGTTCACCACTCGTATGTTGCCTCTCTTTGATGCAGCTGAGATGGCCTCAAAAGATCCAATTTCTGCAGAGTTTAAAACTGCTGCAGTTGGGAATATTCTGATTTTTACTCAGCGAGTAGACTTCAGGTTTAATTTGACTTCCCACGTCTGGCCTCCCAAGAATGAAATGAATTATCAAACTGATGTGAAAATTCTGGTTGTGTTTAATTTCTTGATTATGAACTTTTAATTTGATTAGGATGAAGTCTTTCTCAGCCTTATCAATTTGGGTGAATGGTTATAATCTCATTCTAACTCAAAAATCAGAGTAGGCCAGGGGCACACCCTGAAGGTTCTGTGCTCAGAAACCTTGTCCTGAAGCTGGGAGGCTTCTCCCCAGAGCACCCCTTCCGGCTTGCACCGCTGTGCACGTCCAGTTGTCTTCAGTCTCGGTAGCACATACACTCTGTGACAGTGAGTCAATTTTCATATGGAGCCAACTGAATCAGTCTCTTTTCATGGCAGTGAGATTTTATAAAATCATTTTCTACATTGTCAGAGAAAAGTATGGAATTTGAACATGGTCTCTGTGTATGTGTGTGTGTCTGTGTATAATGTAAGTGCAATTTATTTATTAGCTGCTCCCAAAGAGGATTTGAGGGAACTGTTATTTTATTTTGTCTCTTTTTTTTGTATGGGCATAAACGATCTTTTGAGGCCCTAACAGAAGAAGAAGATATTAAGAAGAGGTGGCAAGAATACACAGAACTGTACAAAAAAGATCTTCACGACCCAGATAATCATGATGGTGTGATCACTCATCTAGAGCCAGATATCCTGGAATGTGAAGTCAAGTGGGTCTTAGAAAGCATCACTACGAACAAAGCTAGTGGAGGTGATGGAATTCCAGTTGAGCTATTTCAGATCCTGAAAGATGATGCTGTGAAAGTGCTGCACTCAGTATGCCAGCAAATGTGGAAAACTCAGCAGTGGCCACAGGACTGGAAAAGGTCAGTTTTCACTCAAATCCCTAAGAAAGGCAATGCCAAAGAATGCTCAAACTACCGCACAATTGCACTCATTTCACACGCTAGTAAAGTAATGCTCAAAATTCTCTAGCCAGGCTTCAATAATACGTGAACTGTGAACATCCAGATGTTCAAGCTGGTTTTAGAAAAGGCAGAGGAACCAGAGATCAAATTGCCAGCATCTGCTGGATCATCGAAAAAGCAAGAGAGTTCCATAAAAACATCTATTTCTGCTTTATTGACTATGCCAAAGCCTTTGAATGTGTGGATCACAACAAACTGTGGAAAATTCTGGAAGAGATGGAAATACCAGACCACTTGACCTGCCTCTTGAGAAATCTGTATGCAGATCAGGAAGCAACAGTTAGAACTGGACATGGAACAACAGACTGGTTCCAAATAGGAAAAGGAGTGCGTCAAGGCTGTATATTGTCACCCTGCTTATTTAACTTCTATGCAGAGTACATCATGAGAAACGCTGGGCTGGAAGAGGCACAAGCTGGAATCAAGACTGCTGGGAGAAATATCAATCACCTCAGATATGCAGATGACACCACCCTTATGGCAGAAAGTGAAGAAGAACTAAAAAGCCTCTTGATGAAAGTGAAAGAAGAGAGTGAAAAAGTTGGCTTAAAGCTCAACATTCAGAAAACTAAGATCATGGCATCTGGTCCCATCACTTCATGGGAAATAGACGGGGAAACAGGGGAAACAGTGTCAGACTTTATTTTTTTGGGCTACAAAATCACTGCAGATGGTGACTGCAGCCATGAAATTAAAAGACGCTTACTCGTTGGAAGAAAAGTAATGACCAACCTAGACAGCATATTCAAAAGCAGAGACATTACTTTGCCGACTAAGGTCCGTCTAGTCAAGGCTATAGTTTTTCCAGTGGTCATGTATGGATGTGAGAGTTGGACTATGAAGAAGGCAGAGTGCTGAAGAATTGATGCTTTTGAACTGTGGTGTTGGAGAAGACTCTTGAGAGTCCCTTGGACTGCAAGGAGATCCAACCAGTCCATTCTGAAGATCAGCCCTGGGATTTCTTTGGAGGGAATGATGCTGAAGCTGAAACTCCAGTACTTTGGCCACCTCATGCGAAGAATTGACTCATTGGAAAAGACTCTGATACTGGGAGGGACTGGGAGCAGGAGGAGAAGGGGATGACAGAGGATGAGATGGCTGGATGGCATCATGGACTCGATGGACGTTGAGTCTGAGTGAACTCCGGGAGCTGGTGATGGACAGGGAGGCCTGGCGTGCTGCGATTCATGGGGTTGCAAAGAGTCGGACACGACTGAGCAACTGAACTATACTGAACTGAAACTACATCATGGAGAGGTAACATAATAGAGTGGTGAAGAACATAAACACTGGATCCAGTTTCAATTGTCTGTTCATTTAGATCCTGGCTCTACCATTAAGGAGTGATTGGTGCTTAGGTACATTCACTTAAAACCATGTACAACAGTATCTGGCTCCAACTGTAAATTGGGATAATAATAGTATCTACCTCATAGATAATTATGAGGATTATAAATTAGATTATGGAAAGTATTTCAACTGGTAAGTAGAACATGGCTACATACTGAATTAAGTCCATTAACTCTTATTATTTTTTTAAATTGCTACTGAATGGCCTACCAAAATATCACTAGATTATTCTATGATGCAATGTAACTGTTTAATAATACAGGTAACACATGTAACGTATTTTGTCTGCTAGGTGCTAGGCTAAGTGCTCTCTGTATGTTACCACTGGAAAATGTAACAGAAGAAACAGGCTGAGTGAAGATATATTGTCACCCAGTATCAAACACTTGGCTAAGTGAAATTAGAACCAGGGAGTATGACTCCAAACCTACAGACTTAAGCACAGGAGTCCATTGCTTTCTCTTTGCACATTTATTTTCATCATTAGGCAAAAATATTAGTCAGAATATGATTAGGCTTAGTCAAAACTTACCAAAAAACCTAATGACATTCTGATAAACCATTATGAAACAGTGACTGCTTTTCTCAGAACTGTTGTATTTTATCTTTCTGAGGAGTGTTAGTATATTTTGTCAACTTTATTTGATTTAGGATTCAGATTTTGGAGAAACATTTCTCAGCCTTCACTTGAGAACACACATTGCTGCCCAAACCTTTGAAAGACCCAGTTGCAAATCTGACCTTCTTCCCCCTGTGAATGCAGAATTCCTACTGATTTAATATGCATGAATTAATTTTTAAAAGTAGAGATTTACAAGATGGTCATGAACACTTCCTCCAGGTGGAAATTTTCAACTCAGGAAGACATTATATTTAGATAATTTAAACAGCAATTAGTTTGCTCACACAAAGGGGGAGAAAAATCCTTGATGGTCTCATTTCCCCATGTCTCTAATGTACTTACCTTTAAAAGAAATTCATCCTCTCCTAAGTAAGGTTACATGTCACGAATAATATTACTTTGGATCTATTGCATGTTATGAAGAAATAGCTATAGTAGCTTTTCCCCCATATATCCTTCAAATAAAACAAAATATGTGTGTGTGTGTGACATTTGTAAATAATTTTCCAGGATTCTCACTCATATCCTACTCTAGAGAGTGGCAAGACATATGTGCATGCTCAGTCTGACTCTTTGTGACCCCATGGAATGTAGCCCCCCAGGTTCCTCTGTCAGTGGGATTTTCCAGGCAAGAAAACTAGAGTGGGATGCCATTGCCTTTTCCCAGCTAATGGTATGAGGGAAGTTCTAAAATCAGATAAAATTAGTATGAATTTCATCTTTCTATTCAACTTGAAGTCTCATTTTAAGATTTTAATTTATAGGAACTTCAGCTCTCTCACCCATGAAATGTGGATAATAACACATACTCTTTAAATGTGATTTAAATGAAGTAAAGCTTCTTAGGGCTTCCCCAGTGGTTCAGTGGTAAAGAATCTGCCTGCCGATGCAGAAGAACTGGGTTTGATCTCTGGGTCAGGAAGATACCCTTGAGAAGGGGAAGGCTACTCACTCTAGTATTCTTGCCTGGAGAATTCCGCAAACAGAGGAGCCTGGTGGGCTACAGGTCATGGGGTCACAAAGAGTTGGACAAGACTGAACACACACATATATCTTGCCACTCTCTAGAGCAGAATATTAGCCAGAAACCTGTAAAATTATTTACAAATGCTAAACATGTCAGCAAAGAGCTGACTCACTGGAAAAGACCCTGATGCTGGGAAATATTAAAGGTGGGAGGAGAAGGGGATGACAGAGGATGAGATGGTTGGATGGCATCACCAACTCAATGGAGAGGAGTTTGGGTGAACTCCGGGAGCTGGTGATGGACAGGGAAGCCTGGCGTGCTGCAGTCCATAGGGTTGCAAAGAGTCGGACACAACTGAGCAACCGAACTGAACTGAAACCTGTTATACACATACACTACACGCTACTACAGCTCTTCCATGCAATAGATCTAAAGTGGTATCATTTGGGACATGCAACATCATGTAGGAGAGGAGTAGACTTCCTTGTTTATGGCACTAAGTAGGCATTGCCTGTTTTCATTGACTGACATTATGAATCTTATTTCAGTTGGATTGGATTGGTGGGTGGTGGTTGTTCATTCGCTAAGTCATGTCTGACTCTTTGCGACCCCATGAACTGCAGCACCTCAGGCTTCCCTGTCCTTCACTGCCTCCTGAAGTTTGCTTAGACTCACGTCCACTGAGTCAGTGATGTCATCCAATCATGTCATCCTCTGTCACTCTGGCTTTTCCTCTTGCCATCAGTCTTTCCCAGCATCAGGGTCTTTTGGTAGGTTAGGGCAGATTAGGATCAAGGGTCTAATTTCACTGGTTAAGATAGGCTATGGAATGCTATGCCATGCTATTTCTCCAGAAAGAATAGTTACTAATTCATGGCTGTTTCCTTTGCCCTAGATTCTTTACCCAGAGATTTAGTGAATCACCTAAGGAGTTTAAGCCGCGTGTTCTAGATCACACAGCTCACACACACGGCAGGACCAGATCCCTCTGAGAGCTCCCTTTTCCGTCCCAACTGACTCTACTTCTTTACCTGTCTACTCTGTTTTCCCATTCTGTCTACCACAGCTCAACAATGTCCCTCTTGACTGTAAATAGCACTTTGTTTTCATCGTTCACATAGCTCACATTCATTTCTATTAGCTCCTAAAGTTATCTGAGTTCTTGTATCATTTCCCTGAATCAATAATAAATTCCTTGAGAAGAAGGATGATACCACTGTATCAGTCAGGAGTATTTTTAGCTTTTAACTATATAGAAATTTAATTATCTTGCAAAACAAGGAGTCTAGATGTATATGGTATGGGAATGTAGCAGTTTAGCAATTTCATAAAGGGCCCAACTCTATTTTCTCTCTGCCATATTTGATGTAGTGAAGAGGAGCTAAAAAGCCTCTTGATGAAAGTAAAAGAGGAGAGTGAAAAAGTTGGCTTAAAGCTCAACATTCAGAAAACGAAGATCATGGCATCCGGTCCCATCACTTCATGGGAAATAGATGGGGAAACAGGGGAAACAGTGTCAGACTTTATTTTTTGGGGCTACAAAATCACTGCAGATGGTGATTGCAGCCATGAAATTAAAAGACGCTTACTCCTTGGAAGAAAAGTAATGACCAACCTAGACAGCATATTCAAAAGCAGGGACATCACTTTGCCAACTAAGGTCCGTCTAGTCAAGGCTATAGTTTTTCCAGTGGTCATGTATGGATGTGAGAGTTGGACTGTGAAGAAGGCTGAGTGCCGAAGAATTGATGCTTTTGAACTGTGGTGTTGGAGAAGACTCTTGAGAGTCCCTTGGACTGCAAGGAGATCCAACCAGTCTATTCTGAAGGAGATCAACCCTGGGATTTCTTTGGAGCGAATGATGCTAAAGCTGAAACTCCAGTACTTTGGCCACCTCATGCGAAGAGTTGACTCATTGGAAAAGACTCTGATGCTGGGAGGGATTGAGGGCAGGAGAAGAAGGGGACGACCGAGGATGAGATGGCTGGATGGCCTCAGTGACTCGATGGACGAGTCTGAGTGAACTCTGGGAGTTGGTGATGGACAGGGAGGCCTGGCGTACTGTGATTCATGGGGTCGCAAAGAGTCGGACACGACTGAACGACTGAACTGAACTGAAACTTATATTTTCTCAACTGTCACAGCACAGCTGCAAGATGATGGTCACAGATCCAGGCATATGATTATTATTCAAGGTAGGAAGAGAGGGGAGGGCAGTACCACTGAGCTATTTACTTATGCCTGTCTCTTATGAGACAAGGAAACTCTCCCAGGAGTTCCATGACTAACTTCCTCTTATATCCCATTCCAGAACTGGATCCCTGTATAGGTCTTCAAGTGTGCCAACACAGCCATAACCCCACAATTCTCCAAATGCTGTGATTTATAACCGAAGAAGTTAATGACCTATTTAAAGCCTTAATGACAGTGACTTGTGATAATAAGTAGAGGACCAGAAGCTAAGGGTATACACAGATACCGAACAGTTGTTGAGCACCTCTTCTAAAGACCTATTTCCATATACCAACTTTGTTGCACTTGAAATTTAAACCATGTCTCAGCAAAGTCACAAATTGCAAGGTGGTGCAGATTTTTTTGGCTTTGTTTACAATTAGTCGAACCCTCTGATGTGAAGTCTCCAAATACCAAGGGTCTATTTTAATCTTTTTTCTGATGAACAAGGTGGATTGTGTACACTTCCTACCAAATTATTATCCCTTACATTCTTGAGAGAAAGTCTTTGTTGATGGTTGACTTATAGACCCATGCTTATATGTAGTTATAGTTCCCTCAGGTGCCAACAATAGGTAGAATAAACTTAAAAGATGTTTCAGGTGAAGAGCATTTCACCCTGTACCTTGGTACAAACTGTGATTCAATTATTTATGAGTAGAACCCAATTTGTTTAAATCTCATTGACCTATAATACAGTTATGACATGTGTCTTGACTTGATTCCTCCTTCTATTGATTTGGTCTGGAAAAGTAAAACAAGAGGTGAAATGGCCCCTCAGGGTAAGTTAAAATTGTAGGTTATGGCCACGTTAAATTGCTTTAGTATACTTTGTGTCCTTTAGAGTCAGAAAATGAAGCAATAAAGTAAGTTGATGTAAGTAATTCTTGTTTTTAAAAGGACCTTGAAGTGCTCTTAACAATATCATGGATTTGATAAGATCTGCTTCAGACTTCTTAATTTAAAATGAACATAAAGATGGTAAAGCCGAAGGAATGTTGAAATACTAGTGTTGTGCTAACAGCTTTGAAACTGAATTCATGGAGAGGACCAATGGGAACTCTTCACTATTGTCTTCCATACTCGGGGGAAAAACAGGGCAGCAGTCACTGCTAGGAATTTCCTGGGGGGCATAGCCAGGTGTACAAAATATTTAGGAGGATTTCAAATGTTTTTGCTCATTACTTATGTGTTAGCAAGTTCAGACAGTTTTTAAAACTCAAGACAGTTTTCAATGTTAATTTTTGTGACAGGCAAACCTATTAAATCTGAATGTTCACTTTTTCCTCTCCTTTCCCCTACTTATCTGTGATTATTGTGGTACCGAGGGCTAAGTAGAGAACTGGAAAAAGAGGGAAAGTATTGACTCACTCAGAAAAGGAGAGAGAGCATCATTAGTTGTAAAAAAAAAAAAATAGACTACATGGGAAGTAAAGGTGGAGAAAAAGGATAGCACCAACTTGGGAACATGAGCTGGGTTTAGGGCAGAGAATATTGACATTTAGAGATAGGGAGGAGAGAGAGCTGAGGTATGTTTTATGCATAAAGAAGTAAAGAAAGCCAATTTCAAATATGTTATTATGTTCGATGAATACTGTGTTTTCAGACAGTTAGATATTTATTTAAATTGTTCTTTCAAGGTAAGAACAAGCCAATTTGGCTTTATGCTTTTTTCTATTATTATCCTTGACGTTGTTGTCACTTGCTCTTTATATCCCCTTCTTTCTTACACAACGAAGCACACAACAAAGAGAAAGAGACTCAAGCTGGAGCTGGGTAAGATGGGATTAGATGGTAAACCAGAAGACTCAGGGCACAGAAATACTGGACCAGAACTGAAGGCTTTTGAGATAAAGGAGTAGTTTTGGGGAGAAGTTGTCACTCCCAGAGCCTCAGTTACTGCTTAAACCTTGCTTCTTTGATTTCAGCTTATATTCTTATATATTTGATTCCAGAACTCCATTGTGTCACTAATAACCAGGAGGCTAGTTTGAGCATCTAGAGTTCTGGGTAATATGATATACTAACTCAGACATCCCACACTCTGGAAGATTATATGTCAAGCACATAGCTTGAAATCTGTGTTAAGTATGCCAGAATTAAGGGTTGTGAAAAGACACGCATGAAGTGGCAACTACTACTTTAGAATTATGGAGGAGGTGGGAAGTCTGAACCAAGAAATTACAAAATTCTTTGGGTCAAGAACTTCAAACTCCATTTTTATATCAAAAATAACACATGGGAAGCAGTCAGTACCATTTCTGAGTCATTCTTTCCAGATCCCTACTCTAAAGAATCATTCTTTGGGATCCACTTCAGCTCTGTTGGTCAGTGGCTGTCTCTTTTCTGTGTCTGCCAACCATCTCCTCTGGTTAAACACATAGAAAATGAATGCTTTATACTAGACGCAATGGTGTCTACTCACAGTGTTCATCCTCAAATCAGTGATGAGCATGAAACCACTAAGAGTAGTCAATAGCAAGAATTTTTAAATTGCTGCAGCTCTTTGGAGTTTCATACCCATTATCTAAATTGTATCAGTAATAAGCCCTCAGTGCAGGTGGCACAATGGTAAAAAATCCACTTGCCAATGCAGGAGAAACAGGTTTGATCCCTGGGTCGGGAAGATGCCTTGGAGAAGGAAGTGGCAACCTACTCCAGTCTTCTTGCCTGGAAAATCCCATGAACAGAGGAGCCTGGTGGGTACAGTCCATGTGGTCATAAAGAGTCAGACATGACTTAGCAACTAAATAACAAATGCTGATTATGTATATACATTTGTGTTATTATTTTTACTTATAAAACAAAAAGCTTTAGATCCATTGAGGTTAAGCAACTTATACATTGTTTGACTAAAGCTTGTGACTTATATTTTCTGACTTCAAATTCTATATCCTTTGAAATTAAAACTGTATGTTAAATTGAAATGAGTGAAAAGTTATTTAGTTTAAAAAATATATTAGTAATTTTGAATATAATCGTAAAAGAATGATCAGAATATGGTGTGTATTATTGAAAATATTAAATTTATTATACAGTCTGAAAAGAGATGTGGGTTTAGGAAAGGATATTTATGAAAGTAGAAAAAATTAAGTTATAAATTGATATATTCAATATACATGTGTATGTATATTTAAGATTAAAAATGCATATGAGAGTAAAGCTAGCATTTGGTTAGCACATGCTATATACCAGACATCTGATTTGTATTACCTTGTTTAATATTCACAATAGCCCTCTGAGATAGGATCTATTATTAAATTGTTTTACATTCGAGGAAATAGATGTCAAAGAGATTTTTAAGACTAACTCTGGGTTCTACATAGCAGAACCATGACTCCACCTGTGTGATTTCTGCAGAGCCGTGGGCTCCAGTGTGGTACTGCATAATAGATAGACAGGCACTGAAGATGATAAGGGGCTCTGCTCAGCAAGGAAGCAGATTTGGTACCAGAAGGGTTTCAGGGGTGGGGTCATCATTTGGTAAGTGTCCCTCGGTTTTCTATTAACCATGGTTCAAACTTTTCATCCCTGCCACTCCAAACAGGACAAAACTTCTCAGGCTTAGTAAATATGAAACAAGCATAATTATATCATTTCTTTTCACAGAAGATCTTTGGAAGAACATCTCAAATACAACTAGCATTTATTCTCCTCACTATAATGTTCTTCATGTGGGAAATTCCCTTGAGGATTTCATCCAACTCTCACAGTTAGATTAAATCCCCATATTTACTCTTTTGCTAAGCAAATTTCTTTCTTTCTTTCTTTCTTTTTGTTTTTGGTCCTCAATATAATGCTCACTAGATTTTCTTTGGTCATTATCAGACTTGATATGACTTACGCTGAACTTACCAGCTACATTTTCTCCTTTGAAAGATTCCACTTAAAGCAACCGTGTTCCTACTGTGTTCTCTTCTCAACCCCTTCCCTCCAACCCCATTCCAAGCAACTTCTATTTAGACCAGGTTACAAGGTGATTGGTTTTTTATTGTTGACTTCTTAGTTCCCAGACTCCCCTGACTTGGAATCTTGTTGCACATGGCTAAAAAGTATTGTTCATTCCTTAGATCTTGTATTTCTGTTAATAATGACCTCCAATATGGTCATTCATACTTATCAGGTATTAACTTTTTTCCTTGAAAACTTCCCTATTAGCTAGTCTTACTCACAAAGTCTGTTTTCTCTCTTATGTAACTTAGGCCACCTTGTAGCTTTTAGCTGGCCAACCAAGGTAGCATTCATTTTGCTCTAATACTATTTCCTCTCCTGTTTATCCTCAAAAATTCTTAACTGAGGCTTTTCTGAATGTTTTTTTAAAAAATCCCCTCTTCCTATTGTCATGTCATATGTCTGCTTTTAAAAACAAAACAAAACAAAAAAATGCAAACAAAGACAAACCCCCCAAATAACCCAATTCAAGCCACCACCACCACCAAAAACCTTTACAAACTCCAAGATCTGGGTTTGTCCTGATTTATTATTATCCCATTTTCCACTGTGTCGAAAAAAGAAAAGAAAACCCAACCCAAACTTCCTAACTTCCCTTTTGTGGTTCTTATTAATAAGTATCCATTTTTAAAGGATAGTTATCACCTCCATTGGATTGTAAATCTCCTTGAGGGCAGGAGACTGTGTCTAACCACTAATAGGTACCCACACGTTTATTAGAGAGCAGTGCAACCTCTAGGGGGTCAATAAATACTTGTTGACTCACTGACTATAAATATAAACGGCAAAATAATCAGACATTTTGCTAGCACCTAATTTGCTCCCTGTAGGTAAGTTTGTCTCTTTGGTAGCATTGATTCTTTTAGGCCACCAGGGTTCCATTTAGTGAATTACAACTGCCATGTGCTAACTGGTACCCTGGTGGCCTGAATGAGTTTAAGAGTCTCCCCAAATGAAGGACATCTCCCCTGAGAGTGACTCTGAATCTTGTTGAATGCCTAACCCAACCTTTATTTTCTTCCACAGCATTTTCCCTTTGAGACAAGAGATTCCTTTGCCTTTAGGCCTTTTAGCCTTTTTACAAGGCAGAAACTCTCAAGTCAAGTCATAAACAAATAAAAATGCACTTCATTTACCCTCTTCTTGCTACTTTACATTTTTAAAGAAAAGCATTGCTGAATCACATTGAATGCCAGGCAGGAAATTCACAATTTTCCTTGCAGCATTTTTCATAAGTGAGCAGCTTTCCAACAGCTCCAGCTGTCAACAGTGCCCTCCTACTGTTTGACTCACATTCAGAATTCATTACTATGTGCACTACAATACAAAAATTTTGCAAAGCATTAAGGGAGTACGTAGACTGCTCCCCAGGTATGTCTTCCTCGGATCCAGAAGTCTCACAGCTTTTCTGTTTTGCCTGGTATTCTATACCAAACAATGATCCTTTATGCAATTTTAGAAAACTTGCAACAGGATAAAGTTAATGGATAAATTCATTGCATCCCAGCAGGGAATCTCTGTCATGGATCCTAAGGAATCTGGTCTCTTTTGTTGTGTAGTGAGATAAAAAATCGCAGGCAGACTTGTAAGTGGTTTAGAGTCTTCTGGACTGCAAAGATTCCAAGTTCCCAATTCCCATGACAAGACTGAGAGGATTATGACCTTGAGAGACTTATGGACAATTCTTAAACTGAGTTCAAACACATGTAAGTTGTGAGAAAGGTAATGCCATGTTCTGCTAATACCACTTCATCCTGATTACAGATGTTCCCGAGTGCATTGTCCTCCTTATTCCTGGCCCTCTTTCAGGGCTTGCCAACTCTACGCGGGCCTTCCTATGTCTCTTGAGAAAGATATCCACACCGACTGCAGGTTTTCAGCTACTCCCAATGGCACATCCTTCTTCCTGCTGGGGGATTAGGTTGCCTGCTTTTTACCTGAAGATTGCCTCAGCTTCAGACCCAGTTTCATACCTTCGATTCTGGGATTTTTGGTCTCTCTCTGCATAATTTTATTTAAATACTTGGCTTTTCTTTTTAAAATATATTTGTTTAATTGAAGTACAGTTGATTTACAATATCATGTTAGTTTTGGATGTATAGCACAGCAATTCAGTTATATGCTTTATAAATATATATATATACACTCTTCAGATTCTCTTCCCTTATCGGTTATTACAAAATATTGAGTATAGCTCCCTAGGCTATACAAGTAGGTCCTTGTTGGTACATACATGTTCTTCTCTGGCATGGTCTGCCCTATCCTTTTCCTTTTAGACCTCAACCAGAGATGAGGCTCTGTGGTTACTCTTTGCTGATTCCTGGAGGAAAGTGCAAAGTGCACAGTGCCCAGGGCCCAGAGAAGTTGTCTATTAAACTCCTATTTATGTTAAGCCTGTCCCTGTAATAATAGTTACTGTTTATTGAGCACTTCAGCTGGGCCAAGCACTGTACTGGGTGTTTTCATGTTGTTCTTATTTAATATCCAGGAGATGAAGTCCAGGCGGAGTGAGACAACGTAACTTGCTAAGTTATCAGAAGCTAGTGAGCGGCAGAGCCTGGAGTCAAACCCAGGATTTAGGAGCTAGAATTGTTAAACACAGTGCCATATTGCCCATTTGACATTTTTCTCCCATTAAAATTGTGTCCCCTATTGTTTTCTCATTGAATTTATGCACACACACGTGTGCCTTTGTCCTCTACATATGAGCACTTATCATTTTTGTGATAGATAGCTACTAATATTTTAAACTTCTCCTCTAAACTACTAATTTCAGAAAACAGATTGAGTCTTATTTATCTTTTATGTTCTTCTCCTAAGCTTGGAGCCTGGAACCAAGTGATTGCTCAATAAATGGTAATGATAATATTGGTTTGGTAGAGACATCATTATGGAATAGATTTTAATTTACAGAAGTTTATTCCAATTTCCATCACTATTGTGGTATTATGGCTTGTGATTTTGGCACTCTGAAGGGGAATATTTATAGACTACATGGGCAATTTACAGTTATTCTCTCTTTATGTGCAATACCAGCTAATCAATTGCATATTAAAATTAAGAGTTTATATGAATAGTCTGAATTAAAACATTTCTGTGTTGCAAAGATCACTATAATACAAACACACAAACAAAATTTTTAGTAGCATCTTTAACAGAAAACCTGAAGGAAGCCTTTATTTCATAAAGCAATGCTATAAATGAAAGTCAAAAATTGAACCAGTGCTCCTAAAACTCTTCCCTTTGCTTTTTTGACTTGGCTTTAACATCTCTTAGGGGTTTGACATATATGTAGATGAATTGTCTGACGTGGTCAAAGTAGTTTTGTTTTCTAGTATACACTACTAAAAGGCAAGGTGGTGTGTTAGCTTAGTATAAAGAAAATTGCATTTCTAATCCCCTATATGGCAATGTGGTTTTGGTCATAAGGACATGAGAAAATACTGATGACCCAGTATCATATCACTTCTGCCAGAAAAAGCACCACAGTGAAGAAGTGTCACTGGTATAATTTTTATTTTCACAAAAATTACACACTTCTTAAATATACAATGTAGTGGCCATTTTATCTGAATCAAAGTATTGTTTCTGGATTTTTTTTGTTGCTCAATGGCTAATTTTCATCTCCAGATTTTCTTTATGCGTGCTAAATTTGAGTGTAAAAAAGATCCCCAAATCCAAAATAATAAATGGAGGGTGGGAAAACATAGAAGGATTATTGCAAGACTGCATCATATATTATATAAAGACAGAGTTTCAGCAATTTATTTGGCTCTGTCTGGGTGCTTGCTTAGGGACCTAGAGATCTAGTCTTTCATTCTATCAGCAGCTCTTGCTGTCAATTAATTAGAATATATATTCCTATTAATTCAAGGCTGTGCACTGCCTTCTTTATGTACACTGCAAGAATTTCCTTGAGACTGCATCTGTCCTCGGTTATAACATGCCACATCCCTGCACTGAATTTGACTATTTCTTCCCCAGTCTACATATTGTATGCTTGCTAGGGTGTACAGATGCTTTTTGGATGGAAACTCCATTAATGCTTTTAATAGTATTTTAAAATGTTGAGAATGTAGATTTTCACTTGCGCTCTTTACAAACATAGGTGAATAAAAGCCATTTAATAGATCAGGAATATAGGTGACATCTGATCTGACTATAATACACAAATCAAGTGGTTAAATATCTTTCAGCTGCAAATTTTCCCCAATGATAGAGTTATCTCATAGAAATTAAGTCCACTCCTGAAATAATCGAGGCAGTTTGAAAACAGAAGTACTGAACCCATTATCTTCACCCTCAAACCTGCATTTCCTTATGAAATCTTTTACTTCAGCTAATGGCATTCAGTATACCCTTTTGCCTCAGTTAGAACTCCTGAAGTCATCTTTGACTTATGTCCCTTATTTTCCATGTCCAATTGATCATCAGACCTGTCAGCTCTCCCTCAGAAGCGTCTTCTGGCTAAAATCCCTTTTTATCATCCTCACGGCCACTGGTTTAGAGCCTCATCATTTTTGTTTGGAGTATTAATATAGCCTCCTATCTGATCTCCCTGGCATCTATCTTCCTCCCCTCGAGTCCATTCTTCACATAGACATCAGGATGATCTTTCTGAAAACAATTCTCATCAGGTTACTTCTCTCCTTAAAGACCTCAGCTGGAGTCTGGGTGTTCATAGGATAAACTAAACTCCTAAGCTGGGCCTGCAAGGCTTTGGCAACTGGGCATCAGCTGCTCCAGTTACAGTTCTTGCTGTTTTTTGGGTTGACTCTCCTCTCTGGCTCCATCCCTACACATCTGCATCAAACTCTTATATTAATTGTTATGCTCCGAGCCTGTATCTCCGAACCGACCGAGAGAGCAAGGCCACCACAGTATTGCAAACGCAAGAAGGGAGTTTGTTTATTCCTAGCGTGCTAGGGCCCAAGTCTCATCCCACACAAGGGAATCTGACAAGAGCTGCAAACAAAGAAGTATGGCGGCTTATATACAGGCAGTTCTTTGTCTCAGTTACAGGAGTAGCTGGCGTTACATGATTGGCCAGGCAGGATGAGCGCATATCCTGTCTCTTTCTGGTAAACATGACTCAGGTCCTAGAGACGTCGTTTGGTCCCTAACATTAATTAATTATATTAATGTCTGCCTTTGCATGTTTTCCTTCTGTCTTGTTTTCTCCTTCACCACTTGGCGAATCTTAGCATTTAAGACCATGCTAATATCACCTCCTCTCGAAGTCTTTCCTGACATTGGCAAAATTATTCCTACTCTGCTCTAGATACCATCTTTCTAAATTCCCTACATATGTGTTAGTATAGTGTATTGGTGTTTTTCTTTCTGACTTACTTCACTCTATATAATAGGCTCCATTTGGAGAACAGTATGGAGATTCCTTAAAAAACTGGAAATACAAGGATATTTTTTAAAATGTTGCAACAATGAATGAATGATCCATATTGATCTTTTCCCCACACTACAAGGCTTTTTAACCAAACCAAATGATACTTTTACTTAAGTGCTTCTACTATCACGTGACATTATGCTTTCCTGAGAAATTTGATCTTCTGCAGAAACACAACAAACACAAACAATAAAAAGATCTCATTGGGCATACCATTCAAAATCTCATGTAATAAGAGCACTCACAAAAATAATATTTGGTATCTGACCTACACTGGATCTCTCTGACAGTCTTCCTCAGTGTGGCTGGACATAGAGCAGATATCAATGACAAACGGTTATAATATGGTAGAGATGCTGTAACACTTTGGTTCATGAAGGAGGAGTTGCTGAGATAATGTTGATGGAAGTGAAATCTGAGCCAATGGGGTAGTTAAGGATAGCACTGGGGCAATGCAGCCTGCCTCAAGCCTTGTCTCCTTAGGCTGGCGAATCATCGCTTTGGGGAGGGAGCCTAGAGTGCAAACCCAGATTTAAAATGTTTTATATGCAGATACTGCAGCCTTAAAAGGGTTGCTACAACCAGTGCAACAGTCTTGCTGGGAAACTTTCTTTTTCCTGCAGAAAGCTATCATTCTCCTCTTGCTGTATTTTGGTTCCTCTTCTCTACCAAAACGTGCATATTGAAACAACAGGACCGCCACAGTTCAGTGATGTTTCCCCGCTTATCAATTATGTTCCCTTATTTATGAATTACATATGAGCTAAATCATATTACAGGCAGGGGCAGGTGTTCCAGCAAAGCAGACAGTCTTCATGTAGTTGCATTGCTTAATTATCTAATGCCTATATGACGGCTTATGGTGAACGATGTCGGAATCATGATCTCTGAAGAAGATTTAGCTTCGGGACCAGAGACCAGGCTTGATCACTCAAGAGCTTTTGTGTAGCAGAGTTTTATTAAAGTATAAAAAGGGGCAGAGAAAACTTCTGACAAAGACATCAGAAGGGGGACAGAGTGTCCCCACTCACTAGTCTTATCAAGGCCTTATATATTTTTACCAGACCCACTCCTACAACATACATCTGAAATTAACAAGGTTAGGATTAACAATAGGTCTTACCAGGCCCACTCCCACACCATACTTTTTAGTCAGAAAACCTTGTTAAGGGCAAACATGTCCTCAAGCAAGATACATTGTTTTATTGACTAAAACAAAGCAATGTAGAAAATGTCTTTTTCTCCTTGAGAGCCCCAGACCCCTTTCTTTCTCTTTCTCGGGGGCTCCAGACCGCTTTGTCCTCCTCAGGGACCTTGGACTTCTTATCAACCTACCTAGGAATTGATCCTCTCACTATAGCTTGTCTTTTTAGTGAAATGTTGGAGCTAATTCTCTGAACATAGGGACTGTATGTAATACAGAAAGAATGTGATGTTTTTTCAGCTTTTGACACAAATCTCGTTTAGGTAGCAGTTGCTGCTTTTGGCCAGTCACTTCTTTGCTCTCAGATTCACTCTCTGCCCTGACCTTCTCTGCCTTGTGTTGTGGGGATGCACATTTCTCATTTACACGTGACTTCTGGGTACTTTTGGCCAATGGCAGGCACAGGCGAAAGGCTGGCAGGCAGTAGGGGAGAAGCCAGATGTTTCGCGTTCTGGTTTTCGCTTCAGATTCTCTCTGATGGCGGCTACCCTCCTTCTGTGGTTCTCACGCCTGGGGGATCGCCCCACACACTGTGGCCTCTCTTCCCACCTCTAGTGGGAAGGCAGCTCGCACTAGACAGGCCTGGCTTCTGAGCTCTGGAGACAATGACTCTTCACTTTGTCCCAAAGAGATGGTAGAGGCTTACCACTGCTGCTAATTTCTGGGTTGCTTCCCTGTTCCTTGACCTGCTCCTCAGCTCTTCCATCACCATATTACCATTTTCTGGCATTCAATTGCATCTGCATAGAAGATCTAAAATGTGTTTCCCTGACTGGGCTTGAATATGCTGTTACAAACAACATAGTGTAAAATCAGACCTACTCCAGGCTCCAACTGATCAATTTGTGAGATAGAAAAAAATCACCTTGTCTCTATTCATCCTTTACGAAAACAAGGGTAGTCAATAGTCTCAGTGTCATTGGGAGGGTTAAATGAGGCCTTATGAGTAATTCCTGCAGCATTAAGAAAGCACACACACACTCTTTCACAGCACCTTGATTACACATTTGGACTCACACTCCTATCACCTACAGAAGAGGCTGTAATACTATGCTGCTGATGGTACTTGTGGACACAGCCCTGGGGACTATGCCCAAGCTCATGGCATTTAAAAGCTCATTTTCCTACTTTTCTTTCCAATAGACAATTAACAGAGGGAGAGATTCGAATGTCCTGAAAATTCCAAAATTTCTGTTGCCTATGTTTCTGGACAATTTGTGAGAAATCCTGACATCAACCTCAACTAAACCTGAAAACAAGCAAGTTTCAAATCCATGAAGACTGCCTCCCCTCTCAAAAAAGTACCCCCCCAATCTAAAAAGGAACTGGCTCAGTAGATATGTATGCATGCTCCGTTGCTTCAGTCATGTCCGACTCTTTGTGACCTTATGGACTGGAGCCCCCAGGCTCTTCTGTCCATGGGATTCTCCAGGTAAGAACACTGGAGTGTCGGTTGCCATTCCCTCCTCCAGGGGATCATCTCCCAACCTGGGAAGCAAATGTGCATCTCCTGCAACTCCTTGCATTGCAGGTGGATTTTTACAAAACTTGGTGCTAGAATCTCCTGCAAAAGATGATTTTTGATGTTTCCAAGAGAATAGGAAGATGGGATGTTCATATCCCTACCTAACATCTGCTACTGTGACAAATCCAACTTTTATAGACAAAACGGGTACCAAAGCCATAATCACACAGACTAAGAGAAGAAAAACAGCTCTTTTGAGTCAGGATTAAGATGTATTGGTTGATTGGTTTGGAAAAACAATATTATACTTGGCTTCTAAATACTGCAGAGACCTCTTGTAAATCCTCCAGTAATTTTTTGTAATCCTTCACAAGTAGTAAAATCATTGCTGTGAGGCAGACAGGAGAGGAATCCACAAATAAGACATCTGTTATTGTTATATCAATGATGATATATGCCCAACTGTGAAATAACAACATTTAACAAGAAATGGAACCTTATCCAAAATGAGATCTCACTCACTTCCATGACTTCATTTGCTACATTAATAAGAGTAAACTGAAGTTTATAATTGGGTGATCTTATCTATTAGCATTAGTAATATATCACAGGTATAGGGCTTTATTTTAGATTAATGGAATTCAAACCATTAGAAAAGTCCTATGCTTACGTGTAGCATGCATGGACAGATGAAGTCGGTGATACCTTGAATAAATAGTAAAATATTTAGGGCTATTTGTCTTTTGTTCTGTATTTTTAAAGAAAATTTTCACCTCCTCAAAATTTTCAGTTTGTTTGTTACAGGTTTAAGATACTCTTGCAATAATATATTAAAACAATAATGAAAGACTATTGAAGATTATAATCCTTTCAAAAGACAATATTATGAGTCTTAATATTTAAAATGACTATTTAGAGAAAAAATGTATTTTTGAATCTAAAATATTTTTCCCCCACATTCAGGTGAAAAACAATTTAAATTCTTAAACTCTAAAGGCTATGTTACCATATGTTTGGAGAATTCTTAAGAACCCTAAAGTAGAACTTTGGCAATGGAATAGGTATTATTTGCCAGCCTGAGCAAATCGAAAGGATCTTAGGCTCTTTAAAAACGCCTTCAAATGATACCCAAGAATCTCTTGGTTTTTACTTATCTTTCCATTGTTTTCACTGACCCCTGTACTCTATGTTCTGTTAAAACAAACCTTTGCTGAGCTCTCAGTCTGGAAGGTTGCAGCTCTGTCCTTTCTGCATTTGCCTCTTGGTCTTATGCTCTGTAACACGTGTGGAACGAAAGGCCCTGCACTGATCTGTGGATTTCAAATTCAAACTCTGTTTAATACTTTTCCAGCCTTGTTAACACTGGGGAAGCCAAAGTTAGAATGCTGTGTGGATCTGCCTAGAAAGGGGGTGTTAGGGCCAAGTAGGAAACGTCTAGGTTTCTTGACATTTGCCACCACTGACTACAGCAGCCTTTTGGAAACTCCCTCTTTCTTGTATTTCCATGACATCCCCTTCTGGCTCTTAACTTCCTTGGTCTGACCTTTCTTTCTCAGGTTCCAGTATTAACTCTCATTACTCTTCCCTAGTTTTGTATGTAGGGGCTTTTGGGGCTTTCTCCCTGGTCATCTTCCATATCATTATCATTTCACCTACACGTACTTTTTTTCTGAGCTGTAGTAGGATATAATACAGCTGGGATGAGGTAGTTAGATAGCCTTACAACTTAATGGACATGAGCTTGAGTGACCTCTGGGAGATAGTGGAGGACGGGGAAGCCTGGTGTGCTGCACTCCATGGGGTCATAAAGAGTCAGACACAACTTAGCGACTGAACATGAAGGGTGTAATTTATACACAGAAAGTATGTTGTGTGTGGTGAGAAGTCTTAAGGTCTACCTGTAAGAAATTCTAAGTATACAATAAAATATTGTTGACTATAATCACCATGCTATACATTAAATCTCCAGAGCTTACTCATCTTGTGTAACTGAATCTTTGTACCTTTTAACCAGCATGTCCCCATTTCCGCCCCCCCTCCTCCTGCATACTCGAGAGCCCAGAGTGAATGACTGAACAGTGCCATGGAGTGGTGCGGCAGGTACTGTGTGTTCTACTTAAGACCCTTGCCATATTTCTAAAGCAAACTGTATTACAGCATCATATCTTGAAGAAATAGTAGTATTCTCTCATGTAAACTCAGGAAGAACATCTATTCTGGACTCTTACTAGGCCTGTTTTTCAAACTTCAAGTTGGAGAGGTGTGTTTCTTTTTTCCCTATGTATGTGTCTCTTAATATTGAACAATGATTAGCTTGATTTTTTTCCAAGAGAAGTTAGCCATTACTGAGAAGATTCAGGTACATACGATATAAAACTGTCCAACCACTTCTCAGTAGATAAATTATCAGCCTTTACCTCCGCCAGTCCTGTTAGGCCTATAGATATATGTAAGGGCTGAGGCCATTCATCTCTTAGCTCAGTCTCCCTCAATCCCTGGGCTCAACTCTTGAGAATGCGGAAGACATTAGGAGATTTTGCCTTACCAGGGAATGGGATCTAGAATTAGTCTTGCTTCTATAAACTCTCTAAGACATGCTGTTCTAAGATTAGTTCTGGTACTCATGTATCCCCTAAGATATAGGCTTCCCTTCATCTTTCTGTGGATTTTCAGGGAGTACAAATAAACATTTTCTTGGGTTTTCAATTGTGTCCCAAGACCCTGAAGATGTTAGTTTTCTGCTCTGCATTCAGAAATACAGACTGAGACACCTTGCCTACCTTTTGCCAGCCCCCCTTTCCAGCAGTTAGACCTTGTCTGGCTCCTCAAGCTCCCAGATGGCATCCTGATCCTCAAAAAGACTGAGACTCAAAAATGTGGCTTTGCCACACACTTTGCAGATCACAAAGGTCTGGGCACTCCAGTGCTGTCCCCTTTGGTCAGATGGTCTCCTGGGAACACAAATGCTGATTTGTGCTGTTGGGTCTTTCTCTCAGCTGCCAGAGCTACTGCTGGGTCAGCTTCCCAGCTTCAGTATCAACCTCCTTCCTCCCTTTCGCTCACCAACCTCTGAAGTCCTGATTTGCTTCATAGACCAGGCCACACAGATTTGACAATTTTCACTGGTTTCAATAGGTTGAATTAGACTTAATCAGACAAAATCGCGAATTATTAAAAGGATGTCTATTGGAGAAGGAAGTAACGACCCACTCCAGTATTCTTGCCTGGAGAGTCCCATGGACAGAGGAGCCTGGCAGGCTATAGTCCATGGGGTCACAAAGAGTCGGACATGACTGAAGTGACTTAGCACAGCACACACATGGGTTATATTATTATTCCCTCCAAAATAGTGTTTATTGAGCATCGAAAAGATACTGTCTCATTCAGTGCCAGGAGACAGAGAATTCTAAGACTGTACTTCTGTCCATAAAATGCTTACATTCTAATTGGATAGACATTGATATTTTCATGTGCACACATGCACACACACACTCACACATACACACACTCACACGCTATAGCAATACAAATGCTATCAGAATAAAACCAACAAGCATTATCAGAGGAGTTCAGATAAAAGAGAGATGACTCTGGTGTTGAGTGAACCAGGAAGACATTATGCAGGAGATGGGACTCAGTGTACTGAGGAAAGAAGCAGAGACAGATATAGAGGGAGAAAGGGAAAGGGTAGCAAAGGTTGGAGAGACATCCAACGTGCTCCACTACTGGCACTAATCGAACCCCGAAGGTGATGCCTACAGTTTAGTCTATGATTCTATAAAGGCAAAGACTGGCCCTTTCCCACCTCTGTTCATACCTCTAGGCTTCTGCGGGAGGCTTCTCTTCTCCCAGCAAGGCTATCCTCGTATACTGCAATTGTATTTTTATGTATTCTGTAGAAATGTGGGAGGAATGGGTAAAGGAGTTTGTCTTGGGTATGGTATCTGCTCTTTTTCCTCTAAGGAAGGTTAATCTTGATTCAGCTGGGTTTGCCTAGTACTATGAGAATTATGAAACTGGGTTTTGGAAATAGCGAAGGGCAGGGACTCTGGACCTATGGTATGTGCACACTTAGGAGCATGCTTACAGAACTAGATAATGTGTGAAGAGGTAAAGATTTCTATACCCTCTCATCTCAGTTCTACACCCGTTTCCTACTTGCCTTCTGCTCATTACCCCTCCCTCAGCTACTCAAGACTCTGTGATAATATCTCACACATGACTGTCCTTGCCAAAAGAGTTCTCTAACTCAAATGTACCCTTTTCATCTACTCTATCCACAACTTCTATCATTTCAAAATCACTCCTAATATTTGCCATTTGTTGTATGTATAATATGTACCTAGCACATGCATTGTTTCATTTAATAATTACCCTCTCATAGGGATAATGAAAGTGAAAGTCGCTCAGTTGTGTCCAACTCTTTGTGACCCTATGAACTATATAGTCCATGGAATTCTCTAGGCCAGAATACTGGAGTGGGTAGCCTTTCCCTTCTTCAGGGGATCTTCCCAACCCAGGGACTGAACCCAGATCTCCCGCTTTTGATGGTGGATTCTTTACCAACTGAGCTACCAGGGAAACGCTCTCATACGGAAGCATCAGTGATTAAAATATGAATGTACAGTAATCAGTAGTCCAACTTCTCTCGCCATTAGTTTAGTCAACTTTATAACAAAGATAAGTAGTGACCTTATATATCAGTTTTAAGACTGATGAGGAAACTGAGGCTCAGAAACTTACACTTGGCAACATACAGTGAAAATGTGCTAAACCAGGGTTCAAACACATGGGATCTGATAAAAGTTTGTGCTATCTCATGCCACTGTGCTGCAGCATGAGAATTTCAAACTCCAGCTGAGAGGTGAGAGCTATGAGATTTTCTTAGTATCTAGGTTTGCCAGATAAAACACAGGATGCCCATTAATTGGAATTGAAAATGAACACTACATCATTTTTCAGTATAAATACTGAAAATGTATATACATACCAAATATTACATGGGACATGCTTGCACTTTATAATTCATTGTTTATCTGAAATTAAAATTCTACTGAAATTTAAGTGAATATTCTGTATTTTTTCCCCCTAAATCTGGGAATCCTGCTAGTACTCCATAAATCACATCATATAGACAACTGCTGAAGGGTAGGGAATGTGTTCCTTGAGGCTAAGAGGAAATAAACTTTTATTATTAAGCCCTCTATGGGGTCACACAGAGTCTGACACGACTGAAGTGACTTAGCAGCAGCAGCAGCAGCCTGTCAGAACTGGAAAGGAGCTTAAAGGTCAATGGTCCTCATTTTACCAATGAGAGAACTAGAGATCATGGTAGGGAAATGACTTGAACAAAATCATAGTGCTTAAAAAGAGGCAAGATTTGAAGTCAGGGTTCCCTTGGCCTTGTTAAATGCTGAACCCACCACCCTTAGAGCTGTTGAAAGTTTAGAATTAACCCCAAGTTTTCTAGTGAAAGAAACATGGCTGTCTTATGCATTTTAGGGGCTTAATAAATATTTTGGCAAAAATAATGATTTGATGCTGATCTCGCTCTTGGGATAATACTTTATGTGGAATAAGTACACTCAAATCTTGTTGGTAATGATATGTATCACACACATATACACTAGTATAACCATAAATATACACACATATATTTTTTCTTAGGACCTGAGAGACTATGTTGATATCTCCCAAGTGGATTATTAGATGCCTTGGTAAATATGACAGTTAACTCAAACAACCAATTTTTGATATTCTTGAAGTCTGCGGTAGTTAACAGAGAAACTAGGGCAGCATAACATCCAAATTAGGGGAAAGTATGAACCTCAGAGGTACGCTATTAAAAACAGTTGCCACTAGCTTCATGTGACTATTGGGCAGGTGAAAGGTGGCTAGTCTTAATTGAGATGTGCTGTCAGTATATATTACACACTAGACTTCAAAGATTTAATATAAAAAAGAGTATAAAATAGTATAAAATATCACAATAATTTTTATTTTAGTTACATTTTAAACATTTAATATATTGAGCTAAATAAAAGATATTAAAATAAATTTCACCCCCTTTTCCATTTTTTGACTAAAGACACTAGAGTATTTAAAATTATATATCTGATTATATTTCTATTGGATAACACTGTTCCAGAGGAGTCACATTGATTTAAATAGGAAAAGGAAAAATAGAGGTTAGGACCCAGATACGTATTGCCATCTTTTTATTATGGTGTTTAACTCTCTTATTAGCTTCATTGAAAATTTATGAAACTGCTTTGGAAAATGCAAATCATTATAGAAATATAAAATATCTTCATAATTGTTAAGAAAGAAAAGAATTGGTTATTGCAGTTATTGCAGAATTGGTTACTGGTTATTTCAGAATTCTACAAACATTTGCTGATCTCAAGCTGCTTACCTCTTTGGGGCAAGTCATTTAAGCTTAGGGCTTCCTTGGTGTCTGTAAAGAATCTGCCTGCAACGCAGGAGACACAGGCTTGATCCCTGGGTCTGGAAGATGCCCTGGAGGAGGAAATGATGACCCACTTCTGTATTCTTACTGGGAAAATCCAGTGGATATAAGAGCCTGGGAGGCTACAGTCCATATGGTTGCAAAGAGTTGGAGCTGACTGAGCATACACACACACATTTATGCTTAGTTTACTTAAATGCCTCAGTTTCCTCATCTACAACAGAGATCTCTGAAGGAGAGGCCTGTTCCCAACACCCGCAGAGCACAAGACTTCCAGAACAATGAATAATATGGTCCCACTGTTGCTGACAGATGGCAATCATTCACTTCTTAGTGTATGTTTTCTAAAATGCTTTTGAGTTCACACCTCCTTTGCACTAATGCCATGGTTGTATGCTTTACGTTGCTAGCTAGCCTCCTGCCCCTCACTCTGTCTTCCCAGAAAAGAGAAAGCCTTGCTGCAAACTTCACAGTTGTAAAAATATTTTATTAGTCCATGCCTTCGTAGTCTTTTCTTGTATTTCCCATTAAACTGGGGAAATTCATAGATACAGATAACAAAAGTTATCAGATATATAGGGGGTGGTCTAATCTGATTCCACTTCATTAGAAAGTACCCTAGGAAAGTCTCCTATGTTGAGAGCATTCTGAAGTCCTCTCTTGCTCTGGCAATTGTAAGTTTTAAAATCTTGCTTTTGGCATGGAGGCTATTTTGCAGTTTTGGTTAGTGGCAAAAACCAAACTGACCTCTACTTGTGTTGTCAACTTACTGATTAAAAGACAAAAAGGTGAATATTTTGCAGATTTTTTTTTTTTTTTGGCCATTTCAACCTCATCTTTGTTAGTGCATCTGCACTCCACCTGACCTTTCCTGGTTCTGTTTTTAATTCTCCTCGTATACCAGCTTTTAGTAGAGACTGTGTGCTTTAAGTAACGAAGGTCAAATTTCTGAGCCCTTGTATGCTCACCCAATGATTTCTAGCCGTCTTTAATCCTTCCCTACACCAACTGCTGCAGTAATGAGGGGCAAGGGGCGGCTGAGGATTGAGGTCATGAGCTTTCAGTTTGTAGTCATATATTTCTCTGGTGCTTACATGGAGCAGCTCCTCTTAGTTTCTCAGAGGTGAGTTAAAAAAGAAAAAAAGGAAAGGAACCACTGAATCCTACTACAATGTACTAATATGACTTGTGTGGGTCTTTTTCTACCCATTGAGCCTCCTTATCAGGGAAGGGGAAGCTCTTGAAGTCATATGAAAGAAGGCATCTGAGTGTACACAGTGAATGCTACCTCTTGGCCATCCAGAAAAAGCTGTGGTCTCTTGCCTAGAAATGTCAAATGCAGGGGAGTTTCCTACTCACTAAAGAATCACTGAGCCTCCTGTTTCCTTAAGGCATATCTTCTGCCTATCACCTCTCAAGACATTCATGTCGTTCACTAAAAATACCCTATCTTGAAATCTTTGCAGGTATATATAAAGACAGAATTCTAAAGATCAATTCATCACTCAGTCGTGTCCAACTTTTTGTGACCCCACGGACTACAGCACTCCAGGCTTCCTTGTCCATCACCAGCTCCCGGAGATTGCTCAAACTCATGTCCATGGAGTCGGTGATGCCATCCAACCATTTCATCCTCTGTTGTCCCTTCTGCCTTCAATCTTCTCAGGATGTTCACATTGTTCACTAAAAATACCGTATCTTAAAATATCTGCAAGTGTGTATAAAGGCAGAATGCTAAAGATATTGAATTATTAATCCAGGACTCACTAAACATATTTGCGGTTATTCTACAGCTTTTATTATAAAATGGAACACATTTAAACTGTAAGCTGTGTGCGAGTTAAGTTGCTTCAGTCATGTCAGACTCTCTGCGACTCTATGGACTATAGTTTGCCAGACTCCTCTGTCCATGGGGATTATCCAGGCAAGAATACTGGAGTGGGTTGTCATGCCCTCCTCCAGGGAATCTTCCCGACCCAGGGATCAAACTCAAGTCTCTTATTGTCTCCTGCATTGGCAGGCGGGTTCTTTACCTGGGAAACCCTTAAACTGTAAGAGTCAGTCCTAAAAATCTTAATGAAAACTAGATGTTGAAATACTGATGCTATATAATGCTGTTGCTATAGTTTTAGATTATGGTAATGAAGACTGCTGTTTTTGATGAAATACCAAGGAGGGATAGTGACATTATTCATGAGATACTATAATAAACATTTCCAATCCTAGGGTAGACAAATGGGAGAAAGAGAGAAGGAGAAAAAAATCACTTATTTGTTCCTATGCTTGTTTTTTTTTTCCCCCTGTTGAATTACTTATTCATATGCATTCAACAAGTATTTATTGAGCACTTACTATAGGCATGTACTCTATTGCTCATTGAAGATGCTCTGCCTAGTGACAACTACATATTAATATAAGGAGTTGAGCAGTTAGTCAAATGATTCAAGCACTATTTTCATCAGGTTAATTTTTTTTTAAATTCCTTCTTGGTGTATGATAAGCAGTCTACTTGGTTTCATGGCAGATTGGTACCAATCTTTACGGAGTTTATGTTGTATTAGGGGGTGATGAGACATATATGGAAATCTGTTTTATAAGAACACATGTGGCGAATGTCACAGAGGCACAAATAAGCTGAAATGGAGGTACAGTGATGGCAAAAATATAGAAAAGGCACCTCAAAGGATACCAGACGAAAATCACCAGAGGAAATTACATTTAAGACAGACCTTCAGAGATCCTAATACATGGAGAGTAGCGGAGAGTGGCAAAGAGATTCTAAGAGGAGAGGCTATTAAAAAGATATTGCCAAGTCTGTTTGGAGTATATGGTATATGACATCAGGGAGCAAGACACAAAATTCTGTAGCTGAAGAGCTTTGAACATAAGGTCCAAAGATTTCAACCACACTTTGTAGCATTGTCAGAGATAATGTGACAAAATAGTGGGTCTCTACCTTCAAGTGTTGAAGAATTTTGCAACTCTGGGGATTACATGATGTTCGAGACAAGGTGAGGGGAAAAATAGGCTTGCATCAGAAAATACATATCCAAGGCTTTGCAGTCTTGCTTTGCTTCTCAGTTTGCTCATTTCTTTTTCTTTTTTGATGTCAAGCCCTTTTCCGTACTATTATGATTTTGAGTTTTATCAGTTCAGTTCAGTTCAGTCACTCAGTCGTGTCCGACTCTTTGCGACCCCATGAATCGCAGCACGTCAGGCCTCCCTGTCCGTCACCAACTCGCGGAGTTCACTCAGACTCGCATCCATCGAGTCAGTGATGCCATCCAGCCATCTCATCCTCTATCGTCCCCTTCTTCTCCTGCCCCCAATCCCTCCCAGCATCAAAGTCTTTTCCAATGAGTTAACTCTTTGTGCTAAAATCCTGTTAAAGTATTAGTGATAATGACCAAATGATAGCAAAGCATCATTTTTAAATAAACTTACCTAAAGCAAACAGTTGTGCTTGCTTTGCACCAAAGCCTGCACTGGTACATTTCAGACAGAGAATCTTCAAGCATGTGGGACATAACTCTAAACTAAGAGGATTCTGTAGAGTAGGTGATACTGAAGTCAGCTAGCGTTCTTATTGAGGGGTTCTGTGAGGACACCAAGTGCTTCCTGCAGCTCTGTTATGAGAACAAGACTTCTCCAAATTTCTGGCACTGATACTTAACAGGAGGAAATGAAACTAGTAAGGTAGGAGTAGAGGATGAGTGTGATGAGAAAAAACTTCTAGATTGTAAAATCCCATGTTTTTTAAAAAAGAGCTTCCTGGGAAAACTTCCAGATCATGTTCTGAAGAGCTATCAGATGAAGATACTTGGGAAATTTGTGTGTGTGTGTGTGTGTGTTGGGGATGGAGGTGTTTAATAACACATCATTGTTCTAAATATTTATCTTGCACCTATATTACTTTCAAAAAGTTTTTTATAAGACATGAACACCATTTTATAAAAATTCGGTTCATGCCAGGTAACAAGTGGGAGTCCTCCTTCCTGCCCTGAGATTCTCATCCTAAAACCTTTTCTACTCTTCTTAGAGGTCTTCATCACTGTCAGTTCTTAGATTCTCCCAGATCTTTTAACATACACTCCTACAGTACACATTACCTACAACTTGCTTTTTGAGAACATTCCATATAACACATATGAATTTACCTTTTTTTCTTTTTTAATTGATTCATCATTTCAGTTCAGTTCAGTTGCTCAGTCATGTCTGACTCTCAGTGACCCCATGAACCGCAGCACATCAGGTCTCCTTGTCCATCACCAACTCCCAGAGTTTATCCAAACTCATGTCCATTGAGTCAGTGATGCCATCCAACCATCTCATCTGTCGTCCCCTTTTCCTCCTGCCCTCAATCTTTCCCAGCATCAGGGTCTTTTCCGATGAGTCAGCTCTTTGCATCAGGTGGCCAAAGTATTGGAGTTTCAGCTTCAACATCAGTCTTTCCAAAGAACACCCAGGACTGATCTCCTCTAGGATAGACTGTTTGGATCTCCTTGCAGTCCAAAGTACTCTCAAGCGTCTTCTCCAACACCACAGTTCAAAAGCATCAATTCTTCAGCGCTCAGCTTTCCTTATAGTCCAACTCTCACATCCATACATGACCACTGGAAAAACCATAGCCTTGACTAGATGTACCTTTGTTGGCAAAGTAATATCTCTGCTTTTTAATATGCTGTCTAGCTAGGTTGGTCATAACTTTTCTTCCAAGGAGTAAGCATCTTTTAATTTCATGGCTGCAGTCACCATCTGCAGTGATTTTGGAGCCCCCCAAAATAAAGTCAGCCACTGTTTCCACTGTTTCCCCATCTATTTGCCATGAAGTGATGAGATCGGCTGCCATGATCTTAGTTTTCTGAATGTTGAGCTTTAAGCCAGCTTTTTCACTCTCCTCTTTCACTTTCACCAAGAGGCTCTTTAGTTCTTCATCACTTTCTGCCATAAAGGTGGTGTTCTCTGCATATTGCTTCATAAGACTATGGATTCCTTTGGTTCATTAACCGCTTCTTTATTGAGCATTTAGGATGTTTCCATTTCTTTCACTGTTAAAGACAATGCTATAATAACCATCTTCCTGATTCCTTTTCTGTGCAAGTGTGAGAGTATTTCTCACACTTAGACTCATATACTTAGAAGTGGAGTTGGTGGGTCAAAGAGCAGCTAGAGAGTAAAGATAATAATACACTAATTATCAATGCATTTATGAAATATTTAAAAAATATTCTCTGGCAAAGTCTGAATCCAGTTGAAATCCTGAATCCAAGTGCCTATCAAAATCATTCCCAAGCTCTTGATTTGTTTCTGATAAAGTACAAAATCCACTCTAGAAAAAATGCTGTTTGTGATGAGACATGCCTATCACATGTATTTAGATTTACATGCTGCCACTCCTTTTGCCAGTGCTGTGCACTAAAGCAGGCTTTGCAAGGCTCAGTATGCCTTCAGCAGATCAAATCACCATGGACTTAATAAAGTAAAGCATAGATTTCAAAGGCCTATTGGACAATTAGTTGGGTAGACTTTTGTCTTTGGGTAACCAGATTATCCCAGCAAATTTGGAAAACTCAACAGTGGCCATAGGACTGGAAAAGGTCAGTTTTCCAAAGAAAGGCAATGCCAAAGAATGCTCAAACTACCTCACAATTGCATTGGTCTTGCACACTAGCAAAGTAATACTCAAAATTCTCCAAGCCAGGCTTCAACAGTAAGTGAACCATGAACTTCCAGATGTTCAAGCTGGATTTAGAAAAGGCAGAGGAACCAGAGCTCAAATTGCCAACATCCATTGGATCCATTGAAAAAGTGAGAAATTTCCAGAAAAACATCTACTTCTGCTTTATTGATGATGCCAAAGCCTTTGACTGTGTGGATCACAACAAACTGTGGAAAATTCTTAAAGAGAGGCATACCAGACCACCTGACCTGCCTCCTCCTGAGAAATCTGTATGCAGGTCAGGAAGCAACACTTAGAACTGGACACGGAACAACAGACTGGTTCCAAATTGGGAAAGGAGTATGTCAAGGTTGTATATTGTTACCCTGCTTAGTTAACTTATATGCAGAGTACATTATGCAAAATGTCAGGCTGGATGAACTCAAGCTGGAATCAAGATTGCTGGGAGAAATATCAATAATCTCAGATATGCAGATGACACCACACTTAAGGCAGAAAACGAAGTAGAACTAAAGAGCCTCTTGATGAAAATGAAAGAGGAGAGTGAAAAAGTTGGCTTAAAACTCAACATTCAGAAAACTAAGACCATGGCATCCGGTCTCATCACTTTCTGGCAAATAGATGGCGAAACAATGGAAACAGTGAGAGACTATTTTTGGGGGGCCCCAAAATCATTGCAGATGGTGACTGCAGCCATGAAATTAAAAGATGCTTGCTCCTTGGAAGAAAAGCTATGACCAACTTGGACAGCATACTGAAAAGCAGAGACATTACTTTGCCAACAAAGATCCATCTAGTCAAAGCTTTGGTTTTCCCAGTAGTCACATATGCATGTGAGAGTTGGACTATAAAGAAAGCTGAGCGCTGAAGAGTTGATCCTTTTGAACTGTGGTGTTGGAGAAGACTTTTAAGAGTACTTTGGACTGCAAGGAGATCCAACCAGTCCATCCTAAAGGAAATCAGTCCTGAATATTCACTGAAAGGACTGATGCTGAGGCTGAAACTCCAATACTTTGGCTACCTTCAGATGCGAAGAACTGACTCATTTGAAAAGACCTTGATGCTGGGAAAGATTGAAGGCAGGAGGAAAAGGAGATGACAGAGGATGAGATGGTGGGATAGCATCACTGACTCTATGGACATCAGTTTGAGTAAGCTCTGGGAGTTGGTGATGGACAAGGAGGCCTGGCATGCTGTAGTCTATGGGGTTGCAAAGAGTTGGAGATTATGAGTAACTGAACTGAACTGAACTGGATCATATTATTCAGAGATCCAGCAGAGTGACAGAAAAGCTTAAAATGAAAGTCCTTATTTTGAATTTCCAATATTAGTTTTTCACAGGCATAGTTGTTAACAATGATGTTTTATATGTTCTCTTTCTCAAATGATCCAAACACACTGCATTAAATAGGTATGCAAATAATAGGAAAACCAGATATTTACAAATTCTTTTTTTTTTAGCTCTCACAGAATAAATTATTCAGAGTGCTTGGCGTTCCTTAAAGTGCAAATTTCATATAATAGGTTGTATGATCTTTAAATAAGCTACCTTGAGTGTTTGAGGGAAATAATCCAAAAGCCCTGACTGAGTCTGGGGATTCAGCCTGGTGGAAGCGTTCTTCCAAACTCAGCTTGAGTGAAGTGTCTCCCTGTTCTCTTGCTTAGCAGCCTTTATGATGCGGACATGGGAAAGAGTGAGTTGGGCATCTGGGCCTTGCAGGTGGAAACAATTAAGATTCAAAATGGATTTTGAAAACTGATTTGCTTTTCTCTTTATTTGCCACATGAAAAGTAGTTCTAGGTTCCTAAAATTTCTCAACCACTCATTAAGTAACTGTATTCTTAGAACATTTGGTGTTTTATTGCTTATGATTTTCAAATCTACCTTATTTAATGTATGGAATATGCATATATATGTCTATAACCACACATATATGGTCAAATCTGTGTTTCCCATCAAACATCTACTGTATGTTTCACGAGGGAGACAAGACCCATGTGTTTTGCAGAAGCTTTTAAAGCTGTTTCATTTATTTTATTAGCCTTTAATGAATGTAATTAGAACCCAAGTAATTAAATGCAATTGTGCTCAGTATGTTCCTGTTGTAAATTGCCCTAAACAATGTGCATCGTGTGAACAAATTTGTGGGATTAATCGAGGATAGATAATGTTTTTGGATAGTATTTCACACTAAACGGCCGCAGAGAGAAACAAAGAAGCTGGCGCAGTGTCATTAATCTTAGTCAACTGGCAGCTCTGTTGTAATTTGCATGACTTAGGCAGTGACACAGGATGAGGCTTGCTTGGGATGGGTGTTAGATCACTATGATACGTATGCATTTATTCCCCTTTAGTCTCCTGATTTATACGCAGAAAGAAGTTTGAATGTGGAAATGGATAAAAACAACAATGTTAATGGAAAGAGTTGTAGATACCCTGAATATTACTGGCAATATACATGTTCCTTTGTTTTCATATTGAGTATTTCTGTTTTACAGTTGTTAAAAAGACATCTATGAATCCCTGTCAAGATTGAAAAAAAGGAGATGTATTGTGGCTGGATAGTGAGATATCAGTGGAAGAAGTTGGCTTTTTTTTTTTTTTACTTCTCCCATATCTAATGTATCTTGATTCATTGCTTCAGGAACCCACCCCTTTGGAAGAGGCTCTTTGGAATTGCATTACAGAAAACCTTCAAACTCCACTTATGAAAATATCATTTGAAAATCAGTGCTTGGAAACATGGATAGCAAATGTAAATGCTTTCTTTTTTCATCGTAAGATACAGAATACAATTCTGAATTATAGAAACAATTAGATAAGACATTCTAAAGAAAGCATACAAATTGAGCTTCAAATGTCATAACAGATGACAAATAAAAGGTAAGTGAATTTGGGGAGTTTTGAGCTGAAATGACCATGCCCTCGTGACCTGAAAGACATGCTAATCTCAACTTGCACAAGTGTATCTGACATTTATGAGCACTTGGCCCAGGCCGTTGTATCCTTTTTCTTCTGATTGAGGAGAGTTGCTATCCAACTTACCTATAAAGCAGCCAAAAATTTTTGAGGGCAGCATATAAAACTATTTTGTCTTTGCAAATGCAGTGATCACACACAAGCTATATTTAGATATTTGAGGGGAAACCTTATGTGCGAATAAAGAGATGCATCAGCTCAAAGTAAGAAAAGAATATTCATTGACCAAAGAACTGCATTTAACAATACATCTTAAGTTAAACTTTATACAGATTTTTTTCCTTCCATACACATCTGTTTTATTTTGATAGCAATTTCTTCCATTTTTTCATAAATTATATATCTCATCCTTCTGAAGTTCAATTAAAACCAGAAAATTCAGTGAATTTTACCCTCACCAAAAAAGACTTCTCTTCCTTTGGTGAATATATAGATTTGAACAAAACTTCCTGAATCATAGAAATTTGATCTCTCTCTCAAATCTTTCTAGGCATTATGGAATGTGTGTCTGAGTGTATGAAAATATCCCACTTTATGTTCTTATTTCAGAAACATTTAAAACAACAAAAATAATTAACAATTCATGAGCATAGCTGACTCCTATTAATATGCCATTGACCTGCACACCCTGTTCAACATTTAAAGACCTAGGACAGCAGCGTCTATTATGAGGTCAGCCCTATCGATATAGCATTAAAATGAGTCATATTTAATGTAGTGTCTAGAAATGATCAGTTAATGCAAAAAGTAGCATGGCTGTACAGCTATAGTGAAAATGATACCAGATATTATGAAGTTAAAATATTATCCAAACCACTGAGAGTGAGAAGAAACACAAAGCAAGTTAATGTTGAAGCTGTGCTTATTGCTCTAGATTGGTTAGACATTGGAATAATGGGGAAGAATGAGTTTTGTATGTAGTCAACTCTACTTTCTACTGATGTTATAGTCATTTGAGAACCGTTTGGTTCAGGAGATCAAAAGGCTGTCTTTCCAACTCTGGGAGAAGAATTATTCTAAAAAGGATGTAAACTAGTTCTCCTTAGCTGGGCATCATAACTGATTATTACGTGATTCAATGGATCTGTTGCCTGAGTGATTACCACCATTTCTATGTACCTTCTTGCCCACATCAAAAATACGCGTGTGGCAGAAGAAATTTGTCCAGAGTGCTCAGTAGAATTTCTACTCAGTTGTGCCAAGTAAATGAAAGTAATTTACTGAATGTCTTTGCCTGGTATTACTTTGGTATGTAGTCCAAGCATGATTGGAAACATCTATATGTCAGGAATGCCACTAATTGCTATGTCAAGTTGTCAATAGAATCATGAGTGATACTGCAAGTTTGCAGAATCTGACTTCCCTTGGACTATTCAGTATTTTTCTGCATGTATTGCAATATTTAACTTATAATTTTTACAGCATTGTATCTATTATTGACTTAGATGTTACTCATGGATTATATCTTTACAACATCTGAGATGCTTCTGAAATTAAACCCCTAAAGGCTTACACATAGAATATAGACACTTGGAAGGAAAAAGTTATTTTAAAAATCTGAGTTGTATCTATGTTAAGATTCTTATTATGGAAACTTAAAAATATAGACACTATTAAATCTATTGACATATAAGTACTATAAAGCTTCTGTTAAGATACTGACTAAAAGAGATAAGCCTCTAAGAGTTCATGAATTATAAATAAGTGGTTTTGTAAGAGAAATCACCTTTTTAGAAGAAATCTAGAAAATAATTCCTCTGAAATCTACCTTTTATTACTGGTGTTTTCTGTACAAGTGTTGGATACACATGTTAACCTCATTAACTATTCAGTTCAGTTCAGTTGCTCAGTCGTATCCAACTCCTTGAGACCCCGTGAATCACAGCACACCAGGCCTCCCTGTCCATCACCAACTCCCAGAGTTCATTCAAACTCATGTCCATCGAGTCAGTGATGCCATCCAGCCATCTCATTCTCTGTCGTCCCCTTCTCCTCCTGCCCTCAATCCCTCCCAGCATCAGGGTCTTTTCCAATGAGTCAACTCTTCACATGAGGTGGCCAAAGTATTGGAGTTTCAGCTTCAGCATCAGTCCTTCCAATGAACACTCAGGACTGATCTTTAGGATGGACTGGTTGGATCTCCTTGCAATAGTAACTGCAAAATATAAAACTTTAAGAAATTATTTGCAATAGCGTTCTTTTAATGACATGAGATTTCTAAAGCACAATAAAGCTATATTCCATAATCTGTGGGGTGTATATATACGTGTGTGTGTGTGTGTGTGTGTGTGTGTTACAGTACAGAAAACTGTATAAAGTTAGTTCTCAATTCATACATGAGCTCTGTGCCAAGTCTGTTCTTGGCGTAGCCAGAGCATGAGGGATAATAAAGACTGGCACACAGGACATGCTCACAAATAACAACTCTCTTTTATTGAGCAGTTATTATGCACAAATCATTTTAGGTATGCTCATTCATGTATGCCTCAAAGAAACCTGAGGAAGTAGGTATAAGAAGTTCCATTTTACAGATCACAAAATGGGCTGTCATAGTCAGGGCCTGCACATGCTGCTGGAGCTAGGAAGCAGCAGAGCTTGTAACCGCTATGGGATGTGGATTGTTGAATGAATAGTGACACTTATTCATTCAACACCAAGGCTGTTGCCCAGAGAGGCAGACTGAGGCTGGCAGATATTGTAGGGCTCCCTGGGTGAGTGATTAAGTCCAGTGGAATAACCTAGGCCAGTGTGAATAACCTAGCCATAGGCCCAAGTGGGCAATATGAAATAGGAGACAGGTCATTAGAGTGAAATCCAGGCACCTCCACAGCAAAATAATTAACCTGTCGTGGGTCTCATGTCCTCCTTCATAAAACGGAGCTTATAAGACTTCCCTGGTGGTCAAGTGGTTAAGAATCCATCTGCCAATGAAGGGGACATGGGTTTGATCCCTGGTCTGGGAAGATGCCGCATGCCACGGAGCAACTAAGCCTGTGCACCACAGTGACTGAGCTCACCCTCTAGAGCCTGCGAGCTGCAACGACTGAAGCCCATGCACCCCAGAGCCCAAGGCTGCAACAAGAAAAGCCGCCACAGTGAGAAGCCTGCGCACAGCAAGTAAGACCCAGTATAGCCAAAAATAAATAAATTCAATTTAATCTTTAAAATGGGGCTTATAGAACTACCTCACTCTTAAGGATATTGTGGAAGTTAAGTGAATTTTAGGATAGTATCTTGCACTTTGGAGAATAAGGATTAATATTTAGTAAATCATCTTTAAGCTGCCTTCAAAGTCTATAATTTTGGAATGTAACATTCTGAAGAATTTACAGAGAAGTTTGAGTTTGAATGGGTAGTACCAGGCAGGTGTCATCAAAGCTGCATCCTAGGATAGTTCTGCTTCAGGTGGAACAAAGAAAAGTTGGGTGGCAGTGGGGGTGGTGGTGGGCATGGTGGCTGCCCAGTGCTACTGACCAGAAATAGGGTCCCATCGAGTTGGATTCCTGGCAGAAGATTTGCACAGAGAAGTAGGAGCAAAGATCAGATCAAACAAACAAGACGGGGTCACGGAATTCTCTAGACCAGAATACTGGAGTGCGTAGCCTTTCCCTTCTCCAGGGGATCTTCGAACCCAGGTCTCCTGCATTGTAGACAGATTCTTTACCAGCTGAGCCATGAGGGAAGCCCTCTTTGGTTAAGTCCATCCTTAAAACACAAATCTTTTAGTTGTTCAAGTGCCCAGGTCTGTTAAAGTTTCTGATCCAAGAGGAAGAGAACTGCGTTTTCACTAACTTAGAAACACTTAAGACCTGTCTGAAATCAAGGCCACATTTTCTCCATGGCCTTAAGCTTAGATGGCATTTGAATGTCCATCCTAAGACTCTGTGAGAAACGACTACTGTACTTTCTTTACTCCAGCATCTTCTCAAACCATGAACAGGGGGTCCTTGCATCACAAACATAAACAAATATTGCTTTCTCTCTTCATTGTTTTATATTCTTTGGAGCACATGGGCTGACCTGGGCTCAGAGATATTAATACTAAATGGAAAAAGGATCAGAAGCTTATGAGAGAATTTGCCCCAAGTAAAGGCAAATTTAGAACACATTTATTTTTCAGGGAGGAAAGGATTTAAATGGTGGTTTCAGTTCCAGCTGATCCAGATAAAACCTTTTTCACCTATAATCCAGTTTAATGATCCTTTCTTATAATGTTTCTGTCCTGAGTTCTAGAAAATAGTGCTGGTTGGGGGGAGGCATTTTTTTCTTGCCTCAATTTTTCTGACGTTAAGGATGTTTCTTCTCCCACTCTCTCCCACCTGTAGGGGAGAGGCAGTAAAAGGGCCCCTGACAATTCTGTTGCAGCCATTGCTCAGTAAGGGACCAGGAGTTCCTATTTGCAGGTCAACCTAAACTTTTACACAGTGTAGGCCTGCCCTTAGTATTGTTAACTCCCCTGGTGGCTCAGACAGCAAAGTGTCTGCCTGCAATGCAGGAGACCTAGGTTCAATCCCTGGGTTGGGGAGATCCCCTGGAGAAGGAAATGGCAACCCACTCCAGTACTCTTGCCTGGAAAATCCCATGGACGGAGGAAACTGGTAGGCTACATTTCACGGGGTTGCAAAGAGTTGGACACGACTGAGCGACTTCACTTTAGTATTGTTAGCGAAAATGCTTCACCGCTCAAAAGTCAAAAATGAGGCCAGGTTGGTGGAAGGGAAAATTTGTTTTATTTGGGATGCCGGCAACCGGGGCAGAGGGCAGACACCTATCCAAAGGCCCACTACTGTCAACTGATAATCAGTGGGCAAGAACTTTTACAGGCTGAGGGAGGGGGCTACATGCAGAAACAGCACAGTCTGCTCTGACAGTCATCTTGAAACTGGTCATCGGTGGTCTGACCAGCACCATCTTGATTATTTTAAGAACAGTTAGCTTTCAGTTCCAAGGTCAGTTTGTTCCTATTTGCTTGATGGCAGTTCTCGGAACTTTGGCAGTTTCTGTCATGACTACGGTCTGGTCTTCATATAGTTCACTTCTTCCACCTGGTGAGGGTTTCAGTCTCTATAAGACTCACAGGATGTGCTTCAGAATATCATCTATAGCCCTTGAGAAGGAACAAAAAGTCCTTGACTGTGCTTAATGACATTGTTATTATTTGTTCTCCTTTGACTGTTTTCCTTTGTTTCTGTATGTTTCTCACTTCTCTGGTTAAATTTTATTCTTTGGCTAAAGTTTTTCCACAGACAGAAGGGAGGCAGAGGACATGGAGGGCAAGGACCATAAGGTCTTACTCCGTTTCAACATAAGACTAAGGCACTACTGTTAATTTAAGAAAATGTTAGTGCTGTGAAGAAATAATTTTCTGTTGCTTGGGTAGGGACGCATTTTGAAGGGTTGGTTCTTCTGAATTTGCAGAAGCTTGTCGGTAAAGGAAGGTTACTTCATGTTCAGCAGCCTTCCCTCTTACAACTTTCTTTTTCACAGGACCTCCATAACCCACAATCCTAACTTTCCTCTTAACACTAATAGGACATTCTATCCTGGATTTTTTTCAGGCATATGCTCTTCTCACTGGCTATTAGATTTTGAAGTTCCCCCGTGCTGGCTCTAAAATTGCCCTTCTCTTTTCTATATTCTTCCCTGGTGATCTTATCCACTCCCATGGCACCAAATGCTTTGCTATATAATCGAATGTCTTCCATGTTTATAGTTCCAGCTCAGGCCTCTCTACTGGGTTCAATAGCTGTATATCAACCTGCCTACTTTGCTTTCTTAAGCGGATGTATCAAAAGCACTACAGACACAAGACATTCAAGATAATTCAGATCCTAGCCTCCTCCTGGAGCTCCTACTTGTACAGTGCTTCCCATTTCAGTGAACCTCAAATCAGTGGACTCAAGAAACAAGAGTTTGCCCTTCACACCTCAATTTCCCTTGCTTTCTCATCCAATCCATTCCTGAGTTCTGTTAATGTGACCTCCTAATATTTCTCAGGTCCCTCACATCTCTTCCTCTCTAGTGTCAACCTCTTCTGATAGCACAGGTATGAACTCTGCCAGTTTGCTTTCTCAAATTTTACATGTAAAAATAATTATTTTTTCACATGATAGCCAGGGTGGTCTTTTTGAAGGACACACCTTCTCCAGACTCCACTCTGCTCAAAGCTGTTCCATGGCTTTTTAATGTTCTTGAGATAAAGACTAACGTCCTTAACAGAGTTGATAAGACCCTGTGTGATCTGGTGACAACCCCTTCTTCTAGCCTATTCTTGTAGCACTAGTTTCCTTTCTTGTTACACACAACACCCACTGTCTTTTCAATATTTTAGACATTCTATTCTTCTACCTACCTTTTAGAATGTTCTTGAATATAGAATTTTCTTTGTTTCTGACTTGGCTAAAATATCTCCTACTCTCTCTTAGTACCCCTGTTTAAAGAATACTTTTCCATAGAAGTCTTTGTAAAGATGCTCTAGTCTAGATACAGTCTCTTGACGGTGTACATTCTTTGATGACCAACACCATATCTATTTGGCTCATGTATTTTAAGTCCAGGAAGGATGGAATCATATGACTGGCATATAATAGTTGCTTGATACTTATTGAAAGAATGAAAGAGCTTTGCCCAGGATCATCTTTGCTTGTCATAGTTGTTTCAATCCTACAAGTAAAATGGATGATTTTCTCTTAAAAAGATTTACCTCTTCTACTTATTTTCTCCCCTGGAAGCATCTTTCTTTTATATATTTTTCGATATCTTAGCAATTTTTTTTTAAATGAGACTTAAGGGTTTAAACAGGAAATGTCAAAGCTTCCATTCTGTTGACATATGAATATGAATGTACCTTAATGTCTTTCTTCAGCTTTGTCTCTTAAATTTTTTCTGTCTCACCAAGGTTTTCCCATCAGGTATTGTTTCACAGTTTTCTAAAACATCTTCCAACAGAAATTCTGTCTGAGACAGTCATCACAGAACACAACTGCCATCATCTTTCACCCTATGGTGCACTTCTTAAATTCATATAACTGCTGCTAACACATTTAGTCCTGCCACAAGCTGTGTAGGTTTATCAGAGATAGTCACTTGAGCAAATAAATTTATGACTAGTCATTTTGTACCCAACACCTTGAATAACTGGATGCTGCTTTTGTTGAAAGGCTGAGGCATGTGGTGTTTGGTGAGAGAATTTTCAGTTTTATGTTAGACCATACCAGGCAGCAGATGGCATGGGTCATCATCAAATTTATCTTTGATTCTGTTTTATTGTTTGCTAATATCACCATCATATTTGTGAAATGGTTCACCATTATGCTCATTTTTCTGTTGCTTTATTTTAAAACCTGTAAAGTCCTATGATGCTAATGCAGAGCAACAATTCTTTCCTGTGTTTTCATTGGTACAATTTGTGCTCTATCTTTTTCTTTTTCCTCTCTTCCTATCAAGGTATTGGAGAGCAGAAATTCCAAGAAATTACCTTGTAATAGATGAATGACTGTCTACCTGTAGATTGATTGAGCTGTTTATTTATCTATCTATTGATGGATCTATCAATTGTTGTCTCTTCTGCCTTCTTTTCCCTTGACATTCATTTAGGGTCACCCCATCTTCTTGTTTCTCATTTCATGTGGTTTGCCTGGAATTGGATCTGTGCTCATTTCTGAGTGGGTGCATGGGTCTAAAGAAATTAGTCAATGGGCTTCATACCATCGACCACAGGACTGGTTTAAGCCAATTCAGTTCAGTTTAGTCGCTCAGTCATGTCCGACCCTTTGCGACCCCATGAATCACAGCACGCCAGGTCTCCCTGTCCATCACCAACTCCCGGAGTCTATTCAAACTCATGTCCATTGAGTTGGTGATGCCATCCAGCCATCTCATCCTCTGTTTTCCCCTTCTCCTCCTGCCCCCAATCCCTCCTAGCATCAGGGTCTTTTCTAATGAGTCAACGCTTCACATGAGGTAGTCAAAGTATTGGAGTTTCAGCTTTAGCATCAGTCATTCCAATGAATACCCAGGACTGATCTTTAGGATGGACTGGTTGGATCTCCTTGCACTTCCAAAGGACTCTCAAGAGTCTTCTCCAACACCACAGTTCAAAAGCATCAATTCTTCGGCATTCAGCTTTCTTCTCAGTCCAACTCTCACATCCATGCATGACCACTGGAAAAACCATAGCCTTGACTAGACGGACCTTTGTTGGCAAAGTAATGTCTCTGCTTTTCAATATACTATCTAGGTTGGTCATAACCTTCCTTCCAAGGAGTAAGCATCTTTTAATTTCATGGCTGCAATCACCATCTGTAGTGATTTGGGAGCCCAAAAAAATAAAGTCTGCCACTGTTTTCACATCTATTTCCCATGAAGTGATTGGACCAGATGCCATGATCTTAGTTTTCTGAATGTTGAGCTTTAAGCCAACTTTTTCACTCTCTTCTTTCACTTTCATCAAGAGGCTTTTTAGTTCCTCTTCACTTTCTGCCATAAGGGTGGTGTCATCTGCATATCTGAGGTGATTGATATTTCTCCCAACAATCTTGATTCCAGCTTGTGCTTCTTCTAGCCCAGCATTTCTCATGATGTACCCTGCATAGAAGTTAAATAAACAGGGTGACAATATACAGCCTTGACGTACTCCTTTTCCTATTTGGAACCAGTCTATTGTTCCATGTCCAGTTCTAACTGTTGCTTCCTGACCTACATATAGGTTTCTCAAGAGGCAGGTCAGGTGGTCTGGTATTCCCATCTCTTTCAGAATTTTCCACAGTTTATTGTGATCCACACAGACAAAGGCTTTGGCATAGTCAATAAAGCAGAAATGGATGTTTTTACAAAGTTCAGTTTAAGCAACAATGGTCAGGCCTAGATTTTTCATTGTTTAAAACTTTAGGGGAAAAACGCTGAGTACATGAGTATATGTGTGTTTGTGTGTGTATTTTCAGAGGATTGCAAAGAGGAGAGAATTGAGGCTTAGGACCTGCTAAGGCCATCTTATCACCACAGGTGCAAAGCTGAATTGTCTGAGGATGAAGCCAAAACAGAAAGAGGAAGAAAGAGCCAAGTAATACTGTGAACTCGAATCTTGACTTTATCTTTTATGATCTTGGATCCAGTTGCACCTAAGCCAGCTTTATGTCTTCTTTGTGTTTGCTTTTTCACTAAGCTGGATTGAATCCTGTCTGCCTCCCCACTCGCACTCCATCCCCACCATGATAAGCCAGAGTCCTGGCTAATGTATTCCTTTTTTAATCAAGCTAAGGTAGTTGCTACCCTAAGAATCCTGAGAGAGAAAATACATTATAGCTGTCAACTTTGCCATAGAAGGTAGCAAATTTTCTAGAAGATTGTCTAGACTTGGCATTTGTTTGACAGTAATGCTGACCCTTGGATGGCAAGCATCCGATCAACTGCCATACCAGATGGCCCTTTTAGCTTCTATCAATTCCTGAAAATCTATGATACCAGGGGTTAGACTGTCATGTTCTTACATATTAGAATGAAGCATCCAGATGACTGGTTTTGAATATTTTTATGGAGTAAATTCCTAAAGTTTATGGTGTCTAACACGTCCCTGGAGTTATGAACTTGTCTCCCTTAGTTTCATGTCAATAGTAGTGAAGCTTGTCTTTTGTATCCTTATCCCTTTTTGTCTGGGGAACTCAAGGCATCACAGTCTCATCAAGTTGTGGACTCTTACTATTCTTGGGCTTTCTGGTATGGGTGGTAGAGCTGAATCCATGAAGAGCTCATGGATTTTGTAACACACTGCTTATCCAGTCACATTTTCTCAGAAGGACTTTTAGATCTTGAAAGGTATTAGAACATTAGAACATTACGGCACCCTTACTTGCCATTCAAAAGGCATCTTTTTGTTCTGAATTTAAAAGTTGTAGATACTCAGTGACAAGGCATTTTCTTCAAAAATTAAAACTAAATATTTATAATCCTGTTACCTAGAGATATCCACTATTAATTTTTTGCAATTTAAATAGCAGCCTTGTTTTCTCTGAGTATGAAAACATGTGTGTTTTAATGCACATGGAGCTTTTCCTGCTCTTTTCACTTAACATTTTATTATAAATATTTTCCCAAGTCACTACCAGCTATTCAGAATTTTAATGACTGTACAGTTTTCCCTTCTTTGTGTGTTCCACATGTTTTTGGCCATTCAGTTCAGTTCAGTCGCTCAGTCGTGTCCAACTCTTTGAGACCCCGTGAATTTTGTACTCTGTTAGCTCTCATAAATTTTCTTTAGGAAGTGGTTGTCCACCTTAAGTTTATAATTACTGCTTTCAAGTAATTAAATTTGTGCTCAGAATTTTTAAAGAGATATGAGTATTTTATAAGGATTGCTTTCCTAAGCATTCATTTGCTATTAATTTGTTTATTCATATTTTTTGAGTGCCCACTAGAGGTACAGCATCATGTTCCTAGACATATTTCACAGACCAAGAAAATTGTGCTTTAGAACATTTGTATAATGATAGCTAAATTTCACACTTGCAAAATTACAAAAAGCTGTGTAAAGAGTCAGTTTCTTTGAAGGCATCTTTGGTTCCACTTACTTGTCATTATTTAATCAGAAAAGAGCCTTATTGGGACACATATGGTGTAAATAGTTCAAAAGATATTTGGATGTCTTCATAACAGAGGGTTTTCTTACACGTCAACCCTTAAAATATATTTTATTTTTCCACAACTATGCACTTTTTTTGGAAGGTGGAATGTCATTTTTTTTAAAAACAGAAATTAGCCATATTTTTTTCCCTCTTTCCAAGGAAAATTTTCATTTTATGTGGAATTCTTCTTGCTTGCAGTGATGTGCATGTTTGTAAAGGCAATATTCATGGTTTTAAAGGTTTTATCACATATAAGAGAACTTGTCTCTTTTACTGATTTGAATGGAATTAAACTTTAAAAGAGCAGGTCCATACTATACAACCTGGGAATCTTAAAAAACAGAAGTCCTGTTTAATCTGTGAATTGTTTGCTGAAGAGGTTCAACTGGGGAATGAAAGACAATGACAAGAAACATTTGAATTCAGTTAAATACTATTGAGTTGTCCTGCATTTATGAGAGGTAAGTGAAACCCAGTTGATTTCATTCCATAGGGGGATTTATTACCTCTTTACTTAGGAGCATAAATTACTCTGGATTTTAATTTCAACTTTGGGGTTTGATATTTTCTCGGACTAAAATCAGTATTTTCTGTTTCCTAAAAAGTCTCTTTTGCATTCTATTTGGGTACTCATGCAATTACAGATGTAAAACTGGAAAATAAAAGGTGAGACAAAACTCCTCAATACCCCAAGAGACTTTTTGACTACTTTGAGATTTTACTGTAAAGAACTTGCTTCTTTTCCTCTGGTACCACTGAAATAAAAATGTGCACAAAAAACCTGACTGCATTGCTGCTAAATTAACATTTGTTAGCAGTCTGGAAAGATATATTTTCTCACCTTCCTTCTTTCTTTCATCCTTTTAAACTTCTCCTCTTGGATCTATGATGGGCTGTTTAAGATGGAACCTCTTACAATCTCATGTGGGGCCTTTATAAAATGCTGTTCTCAAATCCAAAGTCGTTTTTATTCCCAGCAGCACTCACCTGGCCTCTATTTGAAGATAATAAGACCTCTCTATATATTCATTTAGAAGCTGAATTTTGCCCTTGATGTTACATTTTATATTGATTATCAATTAACTTTTAAGTTGCAGTTAAGCTTAAGTACTTTTTACACATAGGGAATACAGCACACACTGAATTTTTTAATAGAAGCTTCCCTGAGGGCAACATTTCTATTCAGTTGCAGTATATCATACTAGCCTTTTACTGCATCTTCAGTTTGTGGACAAGTATATTCAATATGATTTGCCCAGCTTTATTTACTATGCTATAAAGTTTACTTTCAACATTTAAAATACTCTTCTTGATATCTAGGTATTTAATGCTGATATCATACTATCACTGAAGAATCAAAACTATGGAACAAGAATTAGTTCTGGGGTCTATTTTGACATTTGTATACTTTTACCACTGGGCTGGCTTTATGACTTTGTTCAAATCAATTAATCACATTGTATCTAATATTACTTGAATATGAAACAATATTGTTTTGTCTTTATAGAGCCCTCAAATCTTTCCTCAAGATCATAACTGCCTTTATAGATTCTCACTGATGCCTGCCCCAATTTCATGCCTACTGTGAGTTTTTGAAATTTTAGCTGATGGAGTACTCTCATTTCACAATCTAAAATTAGTGGCAATTCAATTTGAGAACATTTTTCATCTACTGACTGTGCTTCTTAACAGTGATATAAATATTAACTAATAAATAATGAAATATAGGTAACTTATCCAAGCCACACTGTTCTAAATCAGGAAGTCAGGATTCAGATACCAACTATTGGACTCCAGAGTCCAGGTTTTTTAAAAAAATTTTATAGGAGTATAATTGATTTACAGTGTTGTGTTAGTTCTACGTAAACAGCAAAGCGAATCAGTTATACATAAACATATATCCACTCTTTTTTAGATTGTTTTCCCATATAGGCCACTACAGAGCATTGAGTAGAGTTCCCTGCACTGTACAGTAGGTCCTTATTAGTTATCTTTTTTACATGTAGTAGTGTGTATATGTCAGTGCCAGTCTCCCAACTTACCTCCCTCTTATCTCCAAGTTCTAGATCTATAGCCTGTAACTACTCATACATCAAGTATATCATACAACTTTTAAAGTAGTTTTACTTCACTGTCTCAAACAAGGATTTGATGCAGCACAGATGTCATGCAGTTTACCATCAAATATTAACACACAAGCCAGTTAAAAATTAGGATGAAACAAGGGGTCATAAACATAGAAAAATGGAGGTGAAATTTCTATAATTAAAACAAACAAACAAACTTGTGCTCAACTGATTCCTGTAGCCTAACAGTAAATTTAGGAATGATCCCCACAGGCAAGGCAAAAAAGGAAAACGTGATGAGACACCTGGCTGTCATGGAATAAAAAGGAATATTTACATATTCTTCAGTAGGAACAAACTGACAAACTTTATTTTGATCAACTAAATTCCAATAGTTTATGACAAGGCTCTTTCCTTCCTCTTTTAGTTACTCATTCAACAACTATTTATTGAATGTCTTATATGGCCTTTGTATCACGCTAGTCACTGGGGACTCAGTGGTGCTCCCAGTACAGTAGTGGAGAAAAATCAGTGAATGCTCACATTAGTTTGTGATCACAAAGTAATTACAAAGTGGGATCATTTCTGTGTGTAAAGGAGCACAGTTCTATGCCAGCACATAACAAAATCATGTGAACTAGACCTGGGGTTAGGAAGACTTTTCTAAAGAAGGGAATGACAGAGCTGAAATCTTTTATTTTTAAAAAAATTTTATAGGGATATATTTGCTTTACACTGTTGTATTGGTTTCTGTTGTACAGCAAAGTGAATCAGTTATACATATACAGATATCTCTTCTTTTTTGGATTTCCTTCCCATTTAGGTGGTCACCACAGAGCACTGAGTCGAGTTTCCTGTGCTATTGAGTAGGTTTTCATTACATATCTGTTTTAGAAATTGGGTCATTTGTAGAGACATGGATGGACCTAGAGACTGTCATATGGAGTGAAGTAAGTCAGAAAGAGAAAAACAAATATCATATATTAATGCATATATGTGAAATCTGAAAAAATTGGTATAGATAATCTTATTTGCAATGCAGAAATGGAGACACAGATGTAGAGAATAAACATATAGATACCAAGGAGGATGGCAGCTGGATGGGATGAATTGAGAGACTGGGGTTGACATATAAAACACTGTTGATACTATGTATAAATCAAGCTGAAATCTTAAGGATAAGCAGAAGCTATTTAAGTCCTTGTTTTCAGAGTTCTGCCCATAGGCCAACAGCACCAGCACCAGCTAGGAACTTCTTATTGATGCATAATCTTAGGCTCCAGCTTGTACCTACTGAATGAAGAGTCCACTTCTGTTTTAACAAGGCACACAGGTAATTCTTATGAATGTTAAACTTCAAGAGGCAGGGATTATGGAGAAAGGGAACAGTGTGGTCAAAGGCTCTGTAGCAGAAAGAAGCACGGAGGAATTCTATTTCAGGCAATGTGGCTTGTATTTTTGTCATAAGGGAAGGCAGAATTCTGCATGAGCAGGTCATGGAGATCTACACACACTGGGTCACTGAAGCAGCCTATGAAGGCCCGAAAAAACTCAGGGATCTTTGAAGATTTTTAAGCAGAGAAAGAGGACAATCAGATTCGTATTTGGAAAACATCACTCTGCAGTGCAGAGAGCAGAGAATATTCAGGGTGGAAGCTGCAGGCAATTTCAAGGGCCATTGTGGTAAAAGATGATAGTGTGGAGATGGTGAGAAGAGAGAGACATATTTAGGGGGTTAAATTAATTGGCTTTGGTAACAGATTAAGTATGTGGCTGGTGGAAAGTGAGGGGTCAAAGATTACTCATAGGGTTTCAAAATTGCCCTTTTTGGGTGGATGAAGGTGTTGAGACAGGGACTCCCTGAAAGGAAACCAGATTTGGGGGAGAAATGATCAGTTGAGAATTCTAAATATTGAATTTCAGGTGCCTTTGAGGCAGTGGAAACATCAGAGGTTGTTAGAAAAGTAGATTCAGACTGGTCTGGATTAGAGATATAAATTTGTGAGTGAAATGGGTAATATGCTGGCTAATTTATTTAGGAAAGATGAACAAAATTTTTTCATTGTACTATCTTTCATATTGAATTCCAATAACACTTGCTAATTTAATAAAAAGTGTTTATACAGAGTGCCAAATTAATACAGCCCAGGTCCATTGGCTTCTGTTTTTTAAAGTAGATTCTGTAATAGATTTTAGAGAATCAGAGAGAAATATATAGTGAATGTATTTTTTAAACTTTGCCTAATATAGGTTGTCTTGACCATGCTTTGGCAGAAGTTGGATGGAACTCATTTAAAAGTTGAGTTCCGTGCACATTAACCATGGATATTAGAGGCTGTCAATTGCCTAGTCCATAATAAAACCACAATAATATTTAAGTAACTGATTATTGAAGTGAAAGCTGTATATTTTAGGCATCAGACTTGCAGGTGGTAAAGCTGATATTCTATTATGAAAATTAATGAGCCTGATAAAACTTCTCATTCAAACAGTGTCTTCTATGCAGAGAAGGGCTGCAGAGGTGCTTCTGAGCTCTGCTAAAGCTGCTGCTGCTGCTGCTGCTAAGTCACTTCAGTCGTGTCCGAGTCTGTGTGACCTCATAGATGTCAGCCCACCAGGCTCCCCCATCCCTGAGATTCTCCAGGCAAGAACACGAGTGGGTTGCCATTTCCTTCTCCAATGCATGAAAGTGAAAAGTGACAGTGAAGTTGCTCAGTCGTGTCCGACTCTTAGCGACCCCATGGACCACAGCCCACCAGGCTCCTCCACCCTTGGGATTTTCCAGGCAAGAGTACTGGAGTGGGGTGCCATTGCCTTCTCCGGTGCTAAAACTAACCTTTAAAATATCTTTGATTCTACCTAGTTACATAGACACATAAAAATAGTGTGGAAGATATAATTTGAGTAGAAAATGTAAGCATAGATTTTATCAATCAACTGACTTAGCTATGAAAATATAAATGTGGTTTTTGTAGAATAAGTTTACCATCTGCAAAATACATGCTCAAGAGGCTTAACAAATTAATCCACTGGGTGAAAGAGAAGCTGGCATCAGGAGTTATTACAAAAATATTTAATAATTGATATGGTAATAGCACGAACCAATAAGATATCAGTTAATTTGCTGAGGATGCTGGAGAACCTGTTGCTATAAAGGCATTACTTGAATTAGCTTGGGGTAGGTATTCTGGGGATGAGAAACCAGGCTGCTAAGAGCATGGTCAGTCTTTGGGGGATAAAAGTAGTTATTGGTTTGTGACTATGGATAATAATATTTCATTACTTAAGCAACCAACATGACCTCTTCTATTCAGTTCAGTTTGGTTCAGTTGTTCAGTCGTGTCTGACTCTTTGTGACCCTATGAATCGCAGCATGCCAGGCCTCCCTGTCCATCACCAACTCCTGGAGTTCACTCAGACTCACGTCCATCGAGTCAGTGATGCCATCCAGCCATCTCATCCCCTTCTCCCTTCTGCCTCCAATCCCTCCCAGCATCAGAGTCTTTTCCAATGAGTCAACTCTTCGAATGAGGTGGCCAAAGTATTGGAGTTTGCGCTTTAGCATCAATCCCTCCAAAGAAATCCCAGGGCTGATCTCCTTCAGAAAGGACTGGTTGGATCTCCTTGCAGTCCAAGGGACTCTCAAGAGTCTTCTCCAACACCACAGTTCAAAAGCATCAATTCTTCAGCGCTCAGCCTTCTTCACAGTCCAACACTCACATCCATACATGACCACTGGAAAGACCATAGCCTTGACTAGACGGACCTTAGTCAGCAAAGTAATGTCTGCTTTTCAATATGCTATCTAGATTGGTCATAACTTTTCTTCCAAGGAGTAAGCGTCTTTTAATTTCATGGCTGCAATCACCATCTGCAGTGATTTGGGAGCCCCCAAAAATAAAGTCTGACACTGTTTCCACTGTTTCCCCATCTACTTCCCATGAAGTGATGAGACGAGATGCCATGATTTTCATTTTCTGAATGTTGAGCTTTAAGCCAACTTTTTCACTCTCCTCTTTCACTTTCATCAAGAGGCTTTTTAGTTCCTCTTCACTTTCTGCCATAAGGGTGGTGTCATCTGCATATCTGAGGTTATTGATATTTCTCCCAGCAGTCTTGATTCTAGCTTGTGTTTCTTCCAGCCCAGCATTTCTCATTATGTACTCTGCATATAAGTTAAATAAGCAGGGTGACAATATACAGCCTTGATGTAGTCCTTTTCCTATTTGGAACCAGTCTGTTGTTCCATGTCCAGTTCTAACTGTTGCTTCCTGACCTGCATACAGATTTCTCAAGAGGCTGGTCAGGTGGTCTGGTAGTCCCATCTCTCTCAGAATTTTCCACAGTTTATTGTGATCCACACAGTGAAAGGTTTGACATAGTCAATAAAGCAGAAATAGATGTTTTTCTGGAACTCTCTTGCTTTTTTGATGATCCAGCGGATGTTGGCAATTTGATCTCTGGTTCCTCTGCCTTTTCTAAATCCAGCTTGAACATCTGGAAGTTCATGGTTCACGTATTGCTGAAGCCTGGCTTGGAGAATTTTGAGCATTACTTTACTGGCATGTGAGATGAGTGCAATTGTGCGGTAGTTTGAGCATTCTTTGGCATTGCCTTTCTTTGGGATTGGAATGAAAACTGACCTTTTCCAGTCCTGTGGCCACTGCTGAGTTTTCCAAATTTGCTGGCATATTGAGTGCAGCATTTTCATAGCATCATCTTTCAGGATTTGAAAGAGCTCTACTGGAATTCCATCACCCCCACTAGCTTTGTTCGTAGTGATGCTTCCAAAGGCCCACTTGACTTCACATTTCAGGAAGTCTGGCTCTAGATGAGTGATCACACCATCATGATTATCTGGGCCATGTACTGTCTTTTCTGTACAGTTCTTCTGGGTATTCTTGCCCCTCTTAACATCTTCTGCTTCTGTTAGGTCCATACCATTTCTGTCCTTTATTGAGCCCATCTTTGCATGAAATGTTCCCTTGGTATCTCTAATTTTCTTGAAGAGATCTCTAGTCTTTCCCATTCTGTTGTTTTCCTTTATTTCTTTGCATTGATCGCTGAAGAAAGCTTTCTTATCTCTTCTTGCTATACTTTGGAACTCTGCATTCAGATGCTCATATCTTTCCTTTTCTCCTTTGCTTTTCACCTCTATTCTTTTCACAGCTATTTGTAAGGCCTCCCCAGACAGCCATTTTGCTTTTTTGCGTTTCTTTTCCATGGGGATGGTCTTGATCCCTGTCTCCTGTACAATGTCACGAACCTCATTCCATAGTTCATCAGGCACTCTATCTATCAGATCTAGGCCCTTAAATCTATTTCTCACTTCCACTGTATAATCATAAGGGATTTGATTTAGGTCATACCTGAATGGTCTAGCAGTTTTCCCTACTTTATTCAATTTAAGTCTGAATTTGGTAATAAGGAGTTCATGATCTGAGGCACAATAAGCTCCTGGTCTTGTTTTTGTTGACTGTATAGAGCTTCTCCATCTTTGGCTGCAAAGAATATAATCAATCTGATTTCAGTGTTAACCATCTGGTGATGTCAATGTGTAGAGTCTTCTCTTGTGTTGTTGAAGAGGGTGTTTGCTATGACCAGTGCATTTTCTTGGCAAAACTCTATTAGTCTTTGCCCTGCTTCATTCTGCATTCCAAGGTCAAATTTGCCTGTTACTCCAGGTGTTTCTTGACTTCCTACTTTTGCATTCCAGTCCCCTATAATGAAAAGGACATCTTTTTTGGGTGTTAGTTCTAAAAGGTCTTGTAGGTCTTCATAGAACCATTCAACTTCAGCTTCTTCAGCGTTACTGGTTGGGGCATAGACTTGGATTACGGTGATATTGAATGGTTTGCCTTGGAAACGAACAGAGATCATTCTGTTGTTTTTGAGAGTGCATCTAAGTACTGCATTTGGGACTCTTTTGTTGACCATGATGGCTACTCCATTTCTTCTGAGGGATTCCTGCCTGCAGTAGTAGATATAACGGTCATCTGAGTTAAATTCACCCATTCCAGTCCATTTTAGTTCTCTGATTCCTAGAATGTCGACGTTCACTCTTGCCATCTCTTGTTTGACCACTTCCAAATTGCCTTGATTCATGGACCTGACATTCCAGGTTCCTATGCAATACTGCTCTTTACAGCATTGGACTTTGCTTCTATCATCAGTCACATCCACAGCTGGGTATTGTTTTTGCTTTGGCTCCATCCCTTCATTCTTTCTAGAGTTATTTCTCCACTGATCTCCAGTAGCATATTGGGCACCTACTGACCTGGGGAGTTCCTCTTTCAGTATCCTATCATTTTGCCTTTTCATACTGTTCATGGGGTTCTCAAGGCAAGAATACTGAAATGGTTTGCCATTCTCTTCTCCAGTGGCCCACGTTCTGTCAGACCTCTCCACCATGACCCACCCGTCTTGGGTTACCCAGTGGCTAAATACTAGCCCCACCTACAATTATACATTTGAACAACAGGGAATGATGAAACCAGTAATCTTTGACTTGAAGATGGTTAATATTTTGTTATTATTTTTGGCAGTGATCTGCTTTTTAAGGCCATACACAATAAACCATGTCATTAATAACAGAAGAAATGACTCATCTTCATTGTTTGGTTGGAGGGTAATAATGTGACACATCCTGATGCAATTTCTTATTTACAAGTAAGGAAGGGGAGAAGGAGAGAAATAGAGACCAGTCGTACTACATTACGCTTGAAATATGGTATTTCAAATGACTCTTCCAACCTCCTTTGATTCTGAGAAGGGTTTTATGATACATGCTTTAAGAAAACATTGAATCAGGGCTCTGAGCTGAGATTATATGGTTTGGAGGATGAAGCAATACAGCTTGAAACGATCCTGCCATTGATGGCTTACTTTCCTGACCACCCACCCTCCTGGGGCTGAAAGAACCAGAGTCAAATAAGCAAGAAAGAACCATCGGCTAAATCCAGGTACTTGAGGAAGCCCAGATTTCTCTTCATTGATGCCAATGTCCTGCTTAGAAGCAACCTTTCCCCCCTTCTGTGTCCATCTTTCTGTGTTCTGGATTTTTGACTGTGTTTCTTTCATAATACTGTGAATTCACTTCAGTTTTTGAACTGCACTTTATCTTTAGTAACTAAAATAGTCTCTGATTATTTCCTCTATGTGGTGGTTAAATTGTGGGTCCATTATTTATAAAACTTGCCTCGGCCTTGATCAATCTGAGTATATCAAACAAGCCCCTTTTCCTAGCCTCTGTCTTCATTACGACTTAGCTACTTCTCCCACCTTTGGAGTAATATCTACTATCAATGATTCTGTGACATTTTGCACTGCCCTTTATACATTAGTTTAATGCCAGACTTTAAAGATTATGTTTGTATGAAGTGTGGTCTCTTCTCTAAAATGGCCAGATTCATTCACTCTGAAAATTTGATTTGACTGGCTTATAAACAAAAATACACTAAATCCTGATTTCCAGAAGCATATTATTGGTGAATGGAATAGCATATGATTAGCACATCAGTTACAGTTGAGTGTTTTTCTTTTGTTCGTTTGATGGTGGTATGAATTCCATGAATGAGAATAATCTCAGGATAGAGGTTTATGAAAAATAAGATGTTATTCTACTTGTTGCATTGACAAAGATTTATTATAAGGCTTTGGTTATATTTTTTCTTCAGTCCATCTTATTCTCAATAATAGATAATGATGGTCATACTTATTGAGTACTTATATGTACTTTTATCATAATTCCCAATTAATTAATGTTTCAATGTTAAAGTCATCAATATTGAAATAACCTTATAACTTTAATTTCAGATTTCAATGTTTTATATTTATTATGATTAAGACTTTTTTGCTATCCCAAGATAATGAAACCTTAAGTGAAGAAACATTACTGTTTCTGGAGAACCAAGAGATAAAATGAGAATAATTTCATATGTATGTACATGTAAAAACTTAGCTTAGAAGGATTATTCCATTTGAATAGCTTACAGTGGGAAATTATGGCCTTCAGATAATTTCAAAATTGGCTTAAATTTCACCCTCATTCATAAAAGAATAGGAACAGTCCTAAAAATTCTCATGTTTAATAAATACCTATGAGTCACGGGTCTCATGGAGTTTTGGCTTTAAAAAAGCTAAATAGTTTGGTGTAGTTTTTGAGGAAAAAAGATCTGATTGTGTCCAAGGTGTCATAGCGTTAAAAGTATAACTATCTTTATTAGGACATTATGCATTATTTCTCTTACTGTTGGCAACATTTGAGATATAGGCTAATTTATTGAATCTTGTCAGCTTTATAAAATCCTGTTGTTTCACTTTCCATACAGTTTTTCCTTGTGAAACATTCTGTCTTTTGTCTCCTAATAAATATCCCCTTTCTAAATCCTTTTTCTTTTAAAATGAAAAGATTAAAAGGACTACTTTTGTAATTAAAAGTCATTTTAAAATAACCTCAGAAGATTGTTTCTAGATATCAAAACATCTTTATGGTCCCATTTCTATGGCAAGAAAGACAACGACTGGGATCCTGTACATTTTACTGTAGTCTACATTAATTACCTTCCATTAAAAAATGACAAAGACCTTTTTGAAAGGGAATCTGGCATTCTCTCCAAGAAATGATGGCAGACACCCTACTTTGCTGATTTCTTGACACTTCTAATTACCTGTATTCATTTGAAATCGTTTCCTTTGTAGAGAGTTATTGGCATGATTTTCTGAGAACAAGAGGAAAATGGAAAACATTTTAGCAAGTTAAGAGGAAAAAAAATCAACAGTGTCATTGTTTGCCGCTTTTGTTGAAACTACCTACACGAGTCATTTGAGGGACATGAAGGTAAATGAAAGGTTATACTTTGCCCCGCACGTTGTTGCTGGTATTTGTAATGTCAATAACTGTAGAAGGTTGTCAGGAAACTGGAGAGATAAAGGTCAATAGCAATGACAAATATATCGTTGTATGTGTTTGAATATGCAATATCAGCCTAATCTGCCAGTGGAGGCTTTCACTCCCTGGAAATATCAATCAGGTGCTATGTGAAACCCACCGATTGTTCTCTAGTCTCCTAGAGTGTGATCCAAAGATGGAAAACGCATCAGAGCTTTTTGGGGGAGTGGGTGGGTTGGAATCATTGCTGAATATACATATAAATGCTCATTGTTTCTTTTAAAGGTGGGATTAAAAAAAAGACACTAAAAGTTAACCAGTTTCTCAGACTGCTCCATCGGTGGGAAGTTTAAACATTTTTCCTTTCACCAAGAGGAAGACACAGTGTATTCTGCTTTGTATATCATGACAATGAGGTATATGCCAGAACCTTTCAGTGTTATAAACTAAATTAAATATTAACTATGCCTTGCATACAATCTGGACAAAAATGTAGTTGGCTAATAGTGAACCCTTATACCAGACCCTGCCTCCTGTTGATTTTGACATGTTGGAATGTGTGGACATTTGTATTCAATAATAAATTATTTACAAATGAAATGTACAGTAGGTTACTTAAACTGTGTCTCTACTAAGAATAGACTTGTTAAAATACATTTTGTTGGAGCCAAACCAAAGTATTCAGATTCAGTAGACAAATGCATCTATCTTCCTTTTAGTAAACTGTGCTGAAGAAATCACTTAAAACCTTTAGGGAAATGAAAAGTAAAATAAAATAGCGAGAGATCTTTTAAATGAATGCGCTTCAACTTGGTCTTGAAGAACACCTGCAGGATATAAAGACAGTGTGTTTGAAACACAGAGGGATCATATTTTATGGATATTACTTTTAAAGTTTTGCATCTGCCAGTGCTCTCCATTAAAATATTTTGAAAAATCTACTCTTTCTGAGACATTTTGCGTTTCCTTGGGTATTATGATCCCCTTGCCTAATACTGGCCTAAGGCATAAGTCGTCCTTCCCAAATGCATGTACAACTATATGAGAAGAGAGGTCAGAAAAGAGATCTGCTCCTGATGAGCGTCCAGAGTGACAGGAAGAGAGCAGTGAATTCAGCTGCACCTTGAGGTTACAGAATAAGAGAAAATGTTGTGAGACTCTAAGGAGAAAGAGACAGACAGGAAGACAGAAATTACTTAGGAAGGGGGAAATAAAGATGGGACGTCACCCAGGTAAGATACAAATAGAATTTAACACAAAGAATGTAACTGTTACACAGCAAAAGTGAGTTGCCAATCCTAAACGGGGAGAAAAACGGTAGACTACAGAGGTTGAGCGAGAAAGAGATAATGTTCCCTTTCTAGGAAGAGAAAATCCTCGGCAGAAGGAAAGGAAACAGAAAGAGCAAAGATTTCCTGATGTTTACCAGTGAAGGTGTCTGCCCATTCAGGGGACAACAGATGAGTCACAGGCTCCATGTGCCTCTCCTCTGCACATGCCACACCTAGACAAACGTATTAGAAAGCTCTGTGCCCCATTCCTGGCTGCAAATCTGCATGTGCTCATATATTTCTTTTGACTTTAAATATTCTGTAGAGTTCGTTACGGAGATTTTTACATTAAGATTTTTTTTTCTAAAGCTCTAATTATTTCAGATAAATAATAGTTGTATAAGCCCTCAAACAACAAACCATAAATGGTATAATTGGAGATGGATTAATTCTCCTTTCACTGGTTTCCCTTTGTATTTAGTTGGTTTTTGATTGCATTTCTGACCTTCAGATAAGACTCTTTTGTAAGTCAACAGTCTGGTTATATTCACAGTGTGTCAGATGACAGCTATCGTACTGTCCCAAACGTTTTGCTAATTTTACTTTTAAGTAAAAATAAATAATTTTTCAATTGAAATTATATAAACGGAGGGGAAACTTTACTTTTGTCTTCTTATTTGAAGATAGTATTATCTCCACAAAGGTAATTCAAGGGTTTAAGAAACAATAAAAGGGCCTGTATGCACTAGACATATGTTAAATAGAGTTAACTTTTCTTTGCAATTTCAGCAACTTTAAAGCAGGTGCTGGAAACAATAGAGTCCTGGACTGTCTATGTTGGGGAACCTTCTTTTTATAGACTAACATCTGGGTGAGAATAAAATTTTGAAGGTTATATTTTTTCATTTATTTCTTTCCCTCCCTCTCCTCCTTTCTTGGGTAAAGGTTAGTTTAGAGATGAATGGGTAATACAATGCAAGTCATTTTCTATTTCTTGTAATCTCTTTTTTAAAAAAGTTTGTGATGTAGCACAAATAAAAAAAATGATTGTTTTGCAAAAGTAACTTTGTTCTTTTATGTTAGATGACTGAATTGAAAATTATCTTATGAAGTCATATTTCTATTAAACCTACATGATTTTGTAATTTTTTCTTTCTTTTCACAGCATAATATTTGGGCAATAACAGAATTGCATAGTAATTTTTTGCGGTTTTTCTCTCATTTGTTCATTGTTATTACTGAACCTTTTAATCATCAGTGGTCCACAATGGAAACTACTCAGAAATTGCAGAATTATTCCTCAGATTTTTCTCTCCAGACTAAAAACTGAATATAATTTATAAGTGTTATAACCTACTCTACAAGATGAATGTCCTAAAAGATAATTGTAATTCATAAGTGTTAGGGATGGGAGAGATTAGATATAATTTTATTCATATCTATCTTCTCTATCTTTCTTTGTAGACAGATAAAGTGTTAGACATGACAGAGTGTGCAGTTGTGAGGGAAATCACAAACCTCAGTGTCTTTTCTGAGGCAAGAAAGGAGTAAAGGGCAAATGCTTCCAGTGTTCTAGAAGTTAACTTATGCTTTTTCATACATACAAACACCCTCTCTTCTCTCTTCCTTTTACACTTGTTGCATTAACCAAGTCTTACTTTTTAAAAGGAACACTTATCTAGCTTTTAGTGTAATGTTAATCTTTTCCAGATATTTTCCCTTCTACGAAACTCACTGATCTTATTTATTAAAAGTCAGCTTAAGGAGAACAAATACATAAAGAATTATTTCAATTAATTTTGCATTATAAATAAACGGTTGAGAAACTGATAGCTATGCAAGATATTGTGATCTGAGTTTAAACAAGAGACAACAACCAAAGTAAGAAAGGATAGTTAAGAAGCAAGTAGAAAAAAAGCAGAGTGAAGGTCATTGGTAAAAAGTGGTTAGTCAGTGGAGAGAAAAAAAAATAAGCTTCAAGTATAAAAAAGGAGAGTTCTATTCAATCATAAGTAAGAAAAAAGGTACAGGAGGCCATAGTGGACGTCAAACCAATTACAGGTTAAAAACAGAGCCTTGTTTTTTATACAAAGATACTGATGGATAGTCACAATTCAGGGAATTTAGGGAACATCTACATTATATGCAATATTAATCAGTTCCTTGTTATCACACTGTGTCCTTTAGGGTCCTACCACTTAAGCTGAATGTGCAGAATTTGGAGAAGGTCCAGAGGAAGCAGCAAAATAACGAAAGGCTTGGGAAACAGTCCCAATGAAACAAGGGTAAAGGAACTGGCCGTGTTTAGTCTGGAGAAGAAAAGACTTGGAGGGAATTAATAGCAGTCTTCAAGTTCATGAAGGAACACAGTCCTTTGCAGGTAGAGGGGAACAGCTGGTCTCTGTTTCCTCTGAGGATAGTACAAGACAGCAGGGTCTTAAATGCAGGAGACGGGATTTAGGCAAGATGTTAGGAAGATCTTCTCTACCTTGAGTGGCGTGCAGAGGTAGGCTCCTCTGGATTTAGAATATGTTGAGGGAATTATTATAACTATTTTTTGGAGTCAGTTCAAATTGCAGAATAAAAAGAGAGAATGTTCTCTATAAAATAGGAACCCATGGGGAAAAGGAGCCCTTAAAGAAGGAATACTTGTGATCTAGGGATAAAGGCCCTCTGGGATAAAAGAAATACTAAATTCTAGAAGTGTGTAAGAGTCAGGATACTTGACCAGAAGGGAAAGTACATTGCAGAAAGAAGGAGGAGCTTAAACAGGTAAACAGATTCATCTTTAAAACATTGTTTTAAAGATAAGACAATGAAAATTCATGGGTATGGCATGTATTTGGAAGAAAATGTATAATTTTAATCAAAATTTTGTTTTGGTGGTGGGAAAAAAGTTTTAAATATTTATGTTACAATATATACCAGTTATTAGTAATTTAAAAATTCCATGCTTGACATATCTGAATATTAAAGCTAGGACCAACAAACGTTTGCCATATTTAATGAACAATTTTTAAAGAGAAAAAAACAAAAGATAACAGGGAAATGAACTAGACTTCTCAAATTGTTTTCAGCCTTTTGATCATATGACATATGAGAAAATTGTTATTGTGTGGTAAAAAATGGTATACATATACCACACAAAATAAGAATAAAGGATAGAATTCAAGAAGCAATACTAGAATCCAAAAAAAGATTGCAAAATTTATCAGCATCCTTATCACAGGATATATTAACTGAGCATTCAGTGATCCAAGTTTTAAGCAGATTAAACAAAGGAAAGTGATCCGTGAATTTAAGATATTAGAGTCTAAGTTTGGTTGTTATTTGCTTTACAGGTAAGTCACCTGGAATTGCAGAGCCTATTGCACTTAAAATGATGCTTAAGTGTATAAATATAGAAGTATAAATTACCATTTCAGTGAGTTGAATTGTTAAAGGATGTGCATTAGCTTTTAAAATAATTGTAGAGGTTAAAATTTCCAGTCCCCTGGAACTATGATTGCAACTCAAACCAATAGTCAAAATTGTGCTTAAAGATTACAAATATATTGTGGGAGAGCATAAACACCTTGATTTATAGGATATTTGGTTAGTTTGATCAATTTTCTAGTTACTTTTATTTCTTCAGATAGTCACTCGTTGAAAACAGAATGGATTCTGTGTATGTTTAGCTTTGTTTAAAAATTTTTCAGTATTTCACAGCTGCATTTTGTCATTGATAGTTTCAGTCTAATGTGTTTTGCAACTCACATTTTTTCCCCTCTGATGTTTCAAACTTTCCTTCACTCTCAACTGCAGAAAACAGAATAGTCCATATTTGAATTTTTATTTAGCCAAGATGATAGTTATGTATATTTTATAACATTCTGGTACACAGATCTTAGCAATCTAAAAATAGATTTTTGCAAATATTTTTCACTGCTTTTAAAAAATACAGTTACAAACACTTCAGTTGTAAAAGATTTTGGTTTGGAAATGCATCTTAGTGTCTCTCTCTCGCTCACTCTCGACAAAGAAAAGCCTTTTGTTCTGGTCTCTCTGGCACCACCTCATTCTGTGACTTTCTGCTGTCCCCTAGTGGCATGTTAATCTTCTTGACTACTGTGTGATCGTCTCTGGACCCAGTTCTCTACTCTTCTGAGCTTTTTTTGTGACTCTTATTAGCAGACATTTAAAATACTATTAAACAATCCATGAACTGGCTTTTAGAAGCAATAACCCTGGTGTTTAGTCCAAACAGTTTTCCATTTATGAATTCTTACCAAAGTAAACATGGACAGGGAATGCATGCTATCTAGATTCATTGGGTTACCTCACCACAATAAACATTTCAGGTTTTCAGAATTTAACACAAAACTGATGAAAGCAAAATGTTATCAGTTTTGACGGGTCTATACATAACATACGGTAGCTGAAAGGTAATTTGTGACAGGTCAGACTATTTATGTCAATAGGTTTACAAACAAAAATTGTACTATTCCTTTTCCTTTGCTTTTAAGGTCCTGGTTGGTTACTATCATTTTAATATTTGTTAATTTCACAGTGACATTTTTTGATGAACTATTTAGAAAGATACAATAAAACTGTGTATTTGAAGCATTGGGTGTATCACTTATGGAAAATATTTTACATCAACATATACCATGATGATTAAAACATGTTCTTAAATTTTTCTGGATGTTAAATTTTTACAGGAATCAGAATTATTTTGAAGATTTAAAGATGGTTGGGTTATTTTATCTTCCTTCTATGTTTATGTGCTTTATGTGCTTGAGATACACTGTTCAGCTGTGATAAGGGGGCAGTAAATTTTTCGGTGCAGCATTTTGGTCTTCTGAATTAGCATGCCAAAATATATATAATGAGAATGGAACATAAAAATTTGTTAAAACAGTATTTCAGGTTTTTAAATATTTAACTTTAACTCATGCAGAATCACTATAAGCCTGGCTTACACAATTCTTTTAAAAGATGGCTAAAAACAAACCAAGAAGAATTTACAAGAAAAAAAAAAACGACTGGTGAAATCTGGCCCATTAACTGAACATTACAGAAATCCGAGACGTATACTGAACTAATGATTTCTTGGCACTGCCTTCTTTGGCACTTATTATGGTTTTGACAATTATCACATGAATAGCAACACTTTTTTCTTTCTGAACTTGGGGTGGTGGGGGGAAGTATTCTTGGCAGTGGGGCAGAAGACCCAAAGCCCTGGAAACTCCTGTTTCTTAGTAATTCAGTGTACCGCTTGGCCGTGTGGAAGAAAAAGAACTGAAATGTAAGGCTCCGTTAAATGACAATATTCTTGTTTCTTTAAAGAAAAGTTGGTGTAGTTTTTGAACTACCTCTCTTCTGAAAGGTCAAATTGATGCCCAATTTAGTCATTTTGTCTGTTTATACATGTCTCTATTGGGATAAGATATCCAACAACAAAGCCTTAGATTGCAATCAATCTTGGCTTAAGTGCAAAGCCATCCAACCAATCCAAGAAATCCTATTGACTATCATGTGGAAAGAGAAAAGGAAGAGTTTAAACTCTGAAACTTTTTCTCAAGAGAAAAGATAAGCTGCATTTAAAAAAACTTCCTTAATATATAAGAGAACTCATGTTCCCTTCTTCAGGGTTACCCCACCACCCAACGGGGTCTCAAGTGTTGGATGCAACTTAGCAACTAAACCACCACCACCACCCAATACCTCAAATTCTAATTATATAGTTTCTTAAAAATACATCTTCCATCAAACACTGTAAATTACAATAGCTATTTTTCACAGAGAAATGTCTGATTTCCTTTTTATTTTTAGTTGTCTATTCATCTTGTAAATGTTCTAAAAATGTTCTCCTGGAGTTATTTTTTAAAACTCATGGTATGTTAGGATGATAAATATTGTTACTCTGTCATTGGAAACACTGGAAACATCGTATTTAACAGGCTAATAGGAATGAGAATTCCATTAGAAATTTTAATTAATTTCATTTTAGATAAATGTGATTCTTTCAAAATTTTAGTTCTGTTGACTAAATGAAGAAATTTCTTTGCCACCTTAGCTTCCATTTAGTTAGTTATCTTGTAGAATATTTGGAAAATAAGGGTAGGGAAACATATCCTTTTTGGAAAAAATTAAATCTAGAGACAGTCTTAAATCTTCTCTAATGTAATATAGCATTATCAGTGGCCTATTCTCTACAGAATTAGTTTTTCCAAAACAAATAATAAAGCTGAGCAGTCCTACTTTTTACAACTCTGGAGACTATCTAAACAAAATGAACAGATTTATAGGGCTATTTTTAGTGTGTGTCACTTGCATTACAGTTTACATTTGCTTTCAAACCTTATTTGACATTCTTGGTAGAAAAATACAAGCAGAACACTCATTAAGAGTCTTAATAAAGGACAGTCTCCATAGGGCAGTTACGGAAACCCCAAAGTTGAAGCATGTATAAGAATGTTCTTTGGACTTGACTTTCTGTTGTGCTCCTTCATTTTCAGTTGTCTAAAAAAGGGAAGCCTTCAACCAAAATGCAGATTTAAGGTTCTGTTTATAAAAATCTTTAGGCATTGGGATTGCCTACTAATAATAACTGTGGTAAAAGCACATTTTCAAGGGTAGGAATTTTCACACAGCAACAGGTAAGTGCTGCTCTGCCTAAATAACTATTATTTTTCCATAAATGGTATATTCAGCATTAAAGTGAAAATTAACTTGCTGGAGATGTATAGCACAATGTTGTGACTTTCTGCAAATGGTTCTTCCATGAATAAAAATGCATGGAAAACCTTATGTAATGTTATGAAATATGTCAGCACATATCGATTTATGGAAAATACCATGTTATATTTCAAAATATAGATTTGAGTATTAAATATTTGCATTTCTTCTAAACCAAGTTTCTCTAGCAGTTTGTTCCATGTGAGAAAGGCCAGTGCCTTCCACAGGGAAAGGAACACCATTTCACTTGCATATACAAATAAGGAATGAAGACTCCATCTCCTTTTGTTTACTCTGAAAAGATATTCTATCAAGAGGAAAATAATAGAAAGATAAAATCAGATACATAGTTAACCGCTTTGTCACGTCTTTTTCTCCTGTGTAAAGGGGAACGTTTTGATAAGGTTAGCCTGTACAGGAAACCTAAATTGACACCCTGCTCCATGCCTCGTGGTGCTTTCTCATTAATCGTGTTCATGTAAAACTCCCTAGTAAGGAAATTCCTTAGCTATAGACATCATTCAGCTGAGCCTTATAAATAGAGCTCAAATTCAAAGGTAAGAAAACAGACAAGAATTTTACACCAACCACCCTGATAAGATATGTTTTCAAAGTGAAATCACATCTACAAAGTCTAGTGGGTTGGAAATGTCTGATTAAACACTTAAGAAAACATGCTTTCCCACACAGCAGCCTCTTTCTTTGCATGAAATAATTTCTTAAAACAACAACAAAAAAGTAACTTGGCACAACTATTGGGGCTTATTTAAATGCAGTGTACCACATTTAAACCTGAAAAACAGATTTCTATAAAATTAGAGCTTGACAGATTGTTCTCTATGAACTTAAATAAAAATGAAAAGTGAAAATGATACATTTGTACTAATAGTAATACTCATTGTAACTGCAGAAAAAAGTACAAATGAAGGCACTTTGAGAGGTTTCAAACATTTTGCTTCAGAGAACTCATCTATGAAAGTATTTTTATAGCTTGATGAGTGTTTTTAACTAGTTAAAGATGTTATAGCAGCTACCTTAAAACCATGTTGTAAACAATGCCTCTGATTAAAAGATTGTCACCAATTTTTTTTTTAAATTTGAAGCTTTCAATCATCCCATGCCTTAGGCTTTGCAGTGTAAAGGAATTGTATTTCTATAATAAATTAATCAATTACTAATTAGTTTGGTGGTGAGTGCCTAATTTGAGTTTCTATATAATACAGGGCCAGTTTTTTCTAGCCCTGTTTTATCCCGATCTATTTAACACATGAATTAAGCCCAAATCTCTTTCAAAATTCAGTTCTGTACTTATTCCTGACAAAATAATAAAACATAATTTATTATTGTAATCTCGATTTATGGTTTAGTTAGGTTGACTGAAAATATGACTTCTATAGGAATCCCCATTGTCCCTTAAATTCCAGTTTGCTTTCCATTGGGTTTGTGTGCTGGTGAAAGTTGGTGCAACTAATACTTAACATGTCCATTTAAAAACAAGATGCTTTAGACTTTAAAATAATGTTTAAACAACAGAATAAGAAAAATCTGAGGCTCTTCTGAAATATTATTTTATAACTTTAAATAATCAAAAAAAGATAAACCGAGTCATATGATAAATATATTGCAAGCAGGGAAAGACAAAACATTTTTCAAAATTAAATTGCTATGACAAGCAGTTGTAAGGCAGTCTGCTTTCTTTCCTTTTTTTGGGGGGGGTGGGAATTAGGAGCATTAAAATTGAAAATGTATAACCATAGAAACTAAAATCACCTTTTAAGATATTAAAATTCCTTTATTTTAAAAATGAAATACATACACAATTTTTAAAAATAATTTTGGTGATCTTTACATCCTGATTTTGGTGGACTTATTTCAAATTTTATATCACTTTATGCATTATACACTTTTGTCATGAAGGCATTCTCCAGATGGCAGTTATTTATGTGAAAAATCGAAAAAGGCATGATAGTATGGCTTTTCTCCCTATTCCATTATTGAAATGAAATAAAATTAGCCAGGGCTATGGTTTACAATATTTTGAAAAACAGACTAAATAGATAGATGTCAAACTAATCAAGAAAGAGCTATTATAATTATTTTCAGAAAACACTATACCATTAAATATTTTCAGCTATAAATAATTGTCACGAAGAAAATAGGTTGCATCTTTAAAAATTAGCATACTGTACCTCTTTAGAGTGTTAAAGAGATTCAGTACTCAACTTGGATTTGTGAAAATCGTGATTAAGGAACTGTTCATGATCATAATAAAGTCATATGATTAACCCTGAATTTAGAAGTTGATGATGCAGCAATAGACAATACTGTGACTAAGTATAGTGTCTGTCTCTTTCAATCTGAAAAAAGTGTTTCTAATTCAGCCTCCTCACCTGCAACAAAGGTGCCTCATTTTTGCAGCAAAGAAGTTTACTTTATCCAAATTCCTTTCAGTGCTTTCACTTTGTTACTCAAGTCAGAGACAAAGAACATTTTCTCAGGCATTGTTTTTTTTTTTGTTTTATTTTTTTTTTACTTTCTTGTGGTTAGTAAGAATGTATCATTTAGAGGTCTTGCAGGTTGAAATGCATATAAAAACCAGTTTTGATTTTCAAAAACCATCTATAGTGAGAGCAGCAGGAATTTTAATCATTTTATCATGCACTTCATATCATCTAGGTATACTTTTAATTAAACAGTGCTCCATAAATAAGCAAATAATAGAAGTTAGCAGAGAAGCAGTTGATCTAAATCATGACAGTTGCTCATTTATCTTTGTCCTAACTAGACAATAGGAAATGACACTACGCTGTTGTTTTCTATGCATTAAGATTTCCTTCTTAAACAAATGCAATTGAGGCGGTTTGTTTTCCGACAGCCCGGCATACGCTGCCAGTGGCCAGAGTTTTGTCTCGTCTTCATCCAGAGGAGGATTAATCTTGGTGATGGTGCAAACAAAATGTATGTCTGGGGTCAAAGTGCAGACTGCCTTTTGGGATCTGCATTATATTAATGTCATTTTTGGGTTCCTGACGTTAATCAAAACCAACACCATAAAGCGTCACTTAGCTAATTTGTGTATTATTGTCAATGTTACCATTAATTATGCGTTTGTGAGGAAAAAGAGGATTAATGAGATGTCACAGGTAATTTACAATGATCAGGCTCCCCAGGACATTAAGAAAACACTAGCTGGGTAAGATTACCATGCAATCATAATAGTATTCAAGAAGCAAAAGTCTTTGTGGAGGGACCACACTAATAGTCCATCGTTATCAAAATCTCTCTTCACTAGAATAATACCCAGGATTTATAAATACCTTGCTTGAATTAAATGTTTGGTTAGACTCTAATATATTAACTGTGAGAATTACGTTGAGGTGTGTCCCTCTCCAAGTTCTGAGGATAAGCTAGTGTTTCTATTGAAAGGTAGGCAAGTCACAGAGGATTAATTCTTTAGTGTGCCCCATGAACTTGAATTCACATGTGATAGGAAACCGTTTTAGGTGGTTTGTGTAACTGTATTTAAATCAGGCTGAAAAAGAGACCTCTTAAATCACATCATTTTCTCCAGCCTAGTCCTCACTATGTAAATAAATGGTTTCAGCTTTCTGCCATCCCATTTCTGGAGTTCCCTCAGTGAGGAGAGACATAATAACTTAAGGGAAGAATTGTATCAGCACAATATACCTGGGGACAGGAGCACTGAAGTGCAGTCCCACATTGAAGTCCGAAAGGCCACAGAGTACCCTGGGCCTTGGGCCTCGGCTTCCCTCTGTTGCCTACTTTTCGTGTGGTGGGGTAATTTGGGGGGTGTTCTGCTCAGAGAACAATCTGGAGCTCCCAGGGAGGCATAAGAGAATGGGTTTTACAGCCTATGAGTGAAGGATCAAGCCTAATACAGGTGCTCACTGGGAGCCCAAGGGTCTAGTAGGCAGGCTCTGAGAGTTGAAGTTGAGGAAGGAGGCAGAGTTAGGCACCAGGATGTACCCTGAAGGAATCAGCAGACAGGAAGGTGGGACTTTTTTTGCGAAAAGTGAAGTGTTAGTTGATCGGTTGTGTCGGACACTTTGCAATCCCTTGGTCTGTAGCCTGCCAGGCTCCTCTGTCCATGGAATTCTCAGGCAAGAATACTGGAGTGGATAGCCTTTCCCCCCAGGGATTGAACCTAGGTGCCCTGCATTGCAGGCAGATTCTTTACTGTCTGAGCCACCAAGAGAGCCCTCTTTCTGGTGATGTTTATTTATTTAATAGATATGTGTTGATGCCTCCTCATGCCCTAAGCACCATGACAGGGATGAGGAAAGACTGAGAAGCAAGATCCCAGGGAAGGCAGAGCTCAGGACCTGGGTAACTCAAGTAGCTCTTTTATTGAACTGATGACGTTTGCTGTAGGGTTGGGGAGGGTCAGAACAGTTTCTAGTAGACCCTGCAGAAGGAGACTGGGAGTTCATGTGCTATTTTAATTATTTTAGTTTTGTCTTAGCCTTATTTTTATTTATTTGAAGAATTAGATAATAAAAAAATACAATCACATATTTGCTTTCATATACATATATGCAATTTAGGTTTAAACCCCAGTTCTGGGAGACCTTGAACAAGTTATTTAACCCCTTTATGTGTCAGTATCTTCATCTGTGAAATGGAAATAATTAAATTTACCCAATGGAGTTATGAGGATTCAAGGAGTTGAGGAATATAAATCACTTAGCTCAAGACTTAGCACACAGAAAGCATTTAATAAGGAGTTGTTAACCTTAAATTTGCAATTTGCGTCAGCAACAACTAAAACTAAAAAACAATAGTGCCCTGGGCCATCTTATATAGGTCCTGGGCCAATATATCAAATCTGAATATCTGAGTACTATCTTGGTATATAGCACAGATGAAAATTATTGCAATAAAATTCAATAGTTATCACTGATTATTATCAGTTACTATTAACATTAATATATGCAGTGAAACAAAAAAATTGTATCTGATTAGCCTACGTACGTGGGATAATGAATTTTTTCAAGCATTTATACGTGTAATTGTAATTTTGGGGCTGTATGATTTGAATTGTGGTATATAAAAATCTATGAAATAATGTTATATTGCAATGGCTATTTGTGTGCATACACGTGTACGTGTGTATTTCCCTGGGGTGAATGCAGAAGTTTGAGATGGCTGGTGTTATATGGTGTTATATGAAAGCTGTATTTAAGAAAAATTGTTCATGTACTAGAATAAGGTCAAACCACAAGTGAGCTGAACTTCACCATCTATTAACAAACGAAAATAAAACATTTATTACATTGTCCACTCTTGCTTTTTTTATATTTATGGTATATTCCAAGGAGATTTCCCTGTTGGGATAAAATTTCAGAAGCAGAGAGGGGAAGGCAGGGTGAAGTTTAAATAAAAAATGTTTTATTATTGATTTGGTTGTTGCTGGAGATGACCATATAGATTGTGGAAATAATATAGTTTCTTTTTTTCTTTTTTTATTGGCTCTACAAAGTAATAGCTTAGCATAGCTATTAGTTTATCCTGTAACTAACCTTTGAACTACTTTCTGAGTTGGTTGTTTTCCAGAAAGTACTATATTCGATAGAACAAACACTGAATGCTTTAAAAATAAAGTTAAGTGCACTGAAGGAGAAGATCCTAAAGAAAAGAACTGCTTTTCCTCTGGTCTATGACATTTTATGGATTTGAAATTTTTTACTTTATTATTGTAGTCCTTGAAGTAAAAAAATCCTCACTCTGACTAAAATTAGATATCTATCCATACCCAGAGTTTATATTCTCGAATGGCTAGAGTGTTTTGTTTATTCATCATAATGGCATAGAATGAAGAAAAAGCTTTATCAAAACAAGGTTTACAAAGGGATTAAATGTAATATGTAAAAGACTAGCCATTGTTCTTTTTGTTTCTAATGTGAATTATGACATGCGGGACTGTGGATAAGATCCATTGAAATTACTTAAGACCACAGAAGTGTGTATATGTTCATAGTCATATATTTTATATAAAGGCATTATAGAGATCAGATAACTTGATAATAGGATTGCTAAGATATCCAAGTAAGGACTAGAAAATGTTCCTCAGGCAACCACAGAAACTCTTCTTCAACTTAATTATGACTTTTTAGGATTGAGAAGTTTCCTTTTTCAGGTCAAAGAAAGTTGATGAAGCAACCGTCACAGCATTTCTATCTTCCCAACTGCTGGTCAAAATATCATGGTAACCTTTTGGATCATTAGCGACCAATATTGTCAAATAAGCATCATCAAACCCATAATGTGCTTATGGAGTATAAAGTCCCACATGATTAACATTTCCAAAACAAGTTTTCCTTTAATACCAGTCCAAAAAAGGGAAGCTGCTCTCACATTCAATACCTTGAAAAATAATGCATCTGGATTTTCCTCTTTGAGATTTACAATGTTTTTTGATTTATTAAAAGCTCTTCTTGTAAATAAACATTAAAAAATTTGAAATGGTTGAAAATAATTTATTGCAAGTAAAATATTAACATCACTCAAAATTTCTGCTACATAGAACATACTCTGGTTCCTATGGAGCAAAATAATTACAGTGGCTCATGATATACACATAAGAAAAGGTATTTTGTGGCTCCACCAGCTGGGCTAAGAAGAGCTCCGCAGGAGACGGGAATTTTTAGGAAGTGTGTGCAATCAAGTCATCTTGATATAGAAGAACCAGAGAAAACCCAGGGCTATAGCTGATTCATTGGTGCTGAGGGTCAGGCCTTCAGGGCTAGATGAAGGTCACAATGGGACAGTCAAGAATGTGGGAAAACTTAGGAGTATTGAAGAGGTGGTGGTGGTGGTGGTTTAGTCACTAAGTTGTCTTCAACACTCGTGACCCCATGGACTGTAGCCCACCAGGCTCCTCTGTGGATTTCCCAGGCAAGCATACTGGAGTGGGCTGCCATTTCCTTCTCCAGAGGATCTTCCTGAGCCAGGGATTGAACCTGTGTCTCCTGTATTGCAGGCAATTTCTTTACCATTGAGTCACCAGGGAAGCCACAAGACTGAAATGTGGGAAACAGGAGTTGGTCAATTTTTAATAAGAAAAATCTCACTGCAAGAGTGCTTAAAGTCCTTTTTGATGTGATGTTTATTACAGAGCTTAGAAATGGCATGGATAAAATCTTTAGGACTTAGCTGATAGACCTTTACTTCACAAAGATTGAAGAAAATCATAGGAAATAAGTGTGATCTGTACATCCATGTCAACACCTCTAGTATTTCACATTTTCAGTAGACAGGGGCTATGGTAGCTGCCATGTAAGTTAGATGACCCTAAGAAGTTCTCCAACACCTTTTGATGGCATGATTAGGAATCCAAATTGGTGGTGCTTCTGTTGCAATTTCCAAAGAATAAATAATATGACTGAAGGTAGTCAGTAGGTCTACAGAGTTACACTAGGAGACAGATAGGGTTGTGGAACACTTTCGCAAAGTATGCCAACCAGAAAACTTTTAATAGAGCAAGGAACAGCAATGAAAATAATCTAAATGGCTATCCATGAACTTCTATATAGTAGAAACAATGTTCTGAAGTATACATGCCAGGGTTACTGGAGATTTTCAACTGCTTTAACCAAGGGCAAAACTTCGTTGATGTTGGTATATGAAGAATGGCTCTGAAACAATAACTTGGTGATTATTTTCACTATCGGGAAATGGTCTGGACTTAAGGATATGATCTGGGTTCAGTTTATCTTTGCAGTCTCTGAATGCAACACTCCTAGCACATAATAGGCATAATCTAACATCAGTATATGTTTATGTGGATTAATGTTCAATTTATAAGGTTATCTGAAGTAATGCAATTATGAGCAGGAAAGGTAAAATATTGATGTGTGTTAGAATACCCTGAGATGTGTTTTAAAGCTTATAATAAGACTGTGATTACTAAACAGTTCAGTTTGATAGATTTGTTGTATGCTTGTCAAAACTTGTAGAGTTTTTTGACAACTGGCCTTGTTTCTGAGATCCTATACATATATGTATCCTATATCAGATCCTATAAATAGTGACTATACAACAAATTGAAGGGCAACCATAATGAGTTCACAATGTAGTAAGACCATTTTCAACCTTTTGATCTTTTCTATATATATATATAAATTGGATAGTTCCTTCTTTGAAAATGGAATACAGCAATAAAGCAAATATATCCATAGATTTCATGCATTAAGATGGCCTTTATGTAAGTGGGGATGAAAAGTCAGACTTTCAGATGTATGCATTCCCTTTTTTAACTGTATGGTCTCCTCCATTCAGAAATCTCTTTCTGTATCTTGGAACTCTATGAATAAACAGATGGCCTGGGTTGGAAGGATTATACCTGTGAACCATATGGAGACACTACCATAAATATAAAAAGCTGATGCAGACAAGTATGTATAAGACCTTTGGGCATCCCCTGACCTTGGTGGAGCTGGAATCCCTGGGCACTCATTGTCCTATGCAACTTTTCCTCTACTTTTGTCACTTATCTTTTTTTTTTGTTTCCTTGTCCTTGATCCTGGCCAGTCTTCATGTTCATTTTGGTTTTTCTTGTTTTTAATTTCAATCAGGAGTTTTGATTGTGATTTCTAATAGATTTTTATTGGATAGTTTGGTTTTATATTATTGACCATGAATTGGACTCAAATTTGATTGATAACTTTTTACCATGAAAATCTTTAATGCCTTTCCCTGAAAAGATTTCCTCACCCACCTGTAGAGCATCGCTCAGGAGCAAATATGGAGTAATTCATCCTTTTATTTCTCTCTGTTGTCACTTCTTCCCATCATGGTGTTCCTTCTTTCCCCCTTTCTCTTTCTCTTCCTTCTCACCCCTTGCTTCTTCCTCTCATTCTTCAAATCACTGGGGCTCCAAACTCATTACATTTTCAGTTTTCTATACTGAAGTGAATACATTTGTTCTAAATTAGTAGCCTCAGTTAGCAGATCAAAACATGTATACTATCATGTAAGAATCGAATTGCCAGTCTATGTCTGACGCAGGATACAGCATGCTTGGGGCTGGTGCATGGGGATGACCCAGAGAGATGTTATGGGGAGGAAGGTGGGAGGGGGGTTCATGTTTGGGAACACATGTAAGAATTAAAGATTTTAAAATTAAAAAAATATATATATATTAAAAAAAAACAGATCAAGGAACAAAAGATGTAGACAAGGAAGAAAAAGTGGTAGCAGAGAAATAAATGGAGTTCTGAACATCATTCTATTTCTCTGCCTTTTTCTACCTTAAGTTCTTTCTTCCTGCATCTGAACCCTCACACACACAAAGCTAGCCACACTAATCTTCAAGTAATGCTTTAAAAGTCATTTCTTCAGAGACATTTCCCCCTACCCTCTAGACTTTGACTTTTATATGACTGAATTAAACCCTGTAGACTGAATGCCTCAAATTTAATTAATAGTCTAGATGTATTGATAGAGAAAACAGTGGGCTCAAATGCCATTCTTCCAGAAATTTCGGGCAGTTCCCAGGCAATCAGAAATGTGTGACATGTTCCTTCAGTACAGAAGATGCTGTGGTAGGCAGCCTGTAAATTGGCTTCTAAGATCCCCGCCTTGTGGAATTTGTGCCCCCACAAGCCTTGTGTGTGGGCTAGACATCGTGACTCACTTCTGAAGAATAGGATTCAGCGAAAGTGATGAGGTGTCTCTTCTGAAGTTAGGTTACACAAAGACTGTGACTTTCACGTTACTGGTTCTCTCATGGTCTTCCTCTCATTCTCTCTCTCTCTGAGCTCTCGCCTTGAGGGAAGCCAGATGCCATGCTGTGAAGGCCCTATGGAGAGGGTGCATGACAGGAATTGATGTTTGTAGCCAACAGCTAGCAACATCTTGAGGCTTACCGCCAGCCACGTAAGTGGGCTTGAGAGACCTTCCCTTGGTTCATCCTTGAGATGCAGCACTGTGAGAATCTTGAGCCATGGGACTCAGCTAAGCCAAGCCTGGATTTCTTAACCACAGAATCACTGAGATAATAAGTGTTTATTGTTTTAAGTCATGAAGTCTTGAGTTTGGGGATAAATTCTTACACAGCTGTAGATAAACAATATAGATTTTTCTGGAAGTGGGTTGAAGCTGGAAGGGTATTGAGAAGCAGGTTAGAGAAAGCCTAAGTTCCTTGAACTCCCAGGACAATTTCATCTGTATCCTACAAATTACATCTAACAAGAAAGCATTAACAATAACCTCTATTAAATGTAACAAAGGACATTTGATAGTGTTTTCACACACACACAAAATGCTGATATTAAGGTACCTTAAGTATTGTGGATATTCAAGCTAGTGAATATCTGTGATTTCACATATTGGTAGCCTTTTATATATGTAATTTCATCCTTCTCAGACCATATAATGTACACCTCACATGACGGATATGTATGGTGATTTGATGTAGGCAGGATGCTCTTCTATAGCTTTTTATGAGGTTCTGAATCTTCCCATTAACTTTTTATGGATATATCTGGCTCAAATCTGTGCCTGTGAATAAATGATCACATTTTCTTTTCTCTCTGATGGAGGCAATGCAACTCACTTCAAATCTTGATTCTGTTTACTATACAATTTCCATTATAAATAAACACATTAGGGTATGCATAATGTTCTTGACAGTTTGACTATCTGATCATAGTAAAGGTGCATTCCTTTTGCAAAGTCTTGAACTAAATCCATTTAGTGTTTTTTCTTTACATTAGTTGGGGAGAAAATTGTTACTTATCCTGAAGGAATTCTTACTCATGGGTAAGGGAGAAAAGGATATTCATGGTTTAACTGACTAAAGACATTTGAGTGGAGATATAATGTGTTATTTTATAGATGGTATTCCTTTGGAAGTAAGCATAATTAAATCTTTTAATGTATCATCAGGTAATGTATATATGTGTATATGTACATGTATCTCTTTTTCTCTGTCCCTATCTCTCATATATAGAGTAATATAATACATATCTAATAATATCTAGTTATTTAATCTCATTTGGTAAAAAGAATAATGTTTTATCTAAATTTTGACATTTGAATAAGACATATTTATTTAGTATGACCTTTTCTTTTCCATGTGACTTGAGAAACGGAATCTTTGTAAATTGTTCAATTAAGGTCTAGTGGGACAAAAAGGTAAATATGAGGAAATGCTCTTGGTTCTATTGGCATGTGATTATTTAGCAGAATGTCAGTAACTTGGTAGCAACATGGTTCAACCTTCCAGCATCAATCATTTCTGCTTCCATCACCACCAAGGACTTATATGTATACTTTAAAATTTACCTTTATAAAGGAAAATTACATACATAAACAATCTTACCAGTAGGTAAGGTAGAGTGCTATTTAGGTGATGTACTTTGAAGAAAAGTCTCTGATCAGAAATATCTTCCTCTATGGAATGCCACTAGTCCTAAATTTAAAAATTTCATGTACACTTAAGGATCTTTCAAGAAGCTGTACGTTTCAACTAGGTTAAGCTATCACCCTAAGGGGAGTTATCCAGCAGTTAGCTTGTTGAAAGTGAACATGACAGTGAAGTCACTCAGTCATGTCTGACTCTGTGATCCCATGGACTGTAGCCTAACAGGTTCTTCTGTCCATGGCATTCTCCACGCAAGAGTACTGGAAGTGGGTTGCCATTTCCTTCTCCAGGGGATCTTCCCAACCCAGGGATTGAACCTGGGTCTCCTGCATTGCAGGCAGATGCTTTACTGTCTGAGCCACTAGGGAAGCCCAGTTAGCTTGTTAGCAGGAATTTATTAGTTTATGGGAATAATTGCTACCCATCATTATGCTGTAGAAAAAGGACACAGACTGTCAAGTTTGATGGCAGTGTTTAGAACCAAGGAAGTGTATTTAGGGTTACTGAGTCTTGTGACCCAGCTACCCCTGTTCTCCGTTGCTCAGGGCCCTGGAAAGCTAGGAAGAGGACAATAAAGAACAAGGTGGTACTAAAAAGTGGCATAGCATGTTTTAAAGACACATTATCTTTTTTTCAATCTTGTCTAGAGCTGAAATTTGTTAATTGTTCCTTTTGTGGTTAAATATAAACAATTTATGGATAAAGCCTGTATGAGGGAAGCCCCTGTAAGGAAAGACCCTATTGCCTTAATAACTTAAGTATAATGAAGAACTCATTTTTCAGATTGATTCTGATCATTTTCAAGTGCATATTACATGGTTTCACTACTACTTTTAATGTTTTAGTAGACATCAAAGGGTTTGCAAAAAGGGTTTCCCAGGTGGCGCAGTGGTAAAGAATCCACTTGCCAATGCAGGTGACAGAGGAGACGCAGTTTTGATCCCTGGGTCAAGATCCCCTGGAGGAGGAAATGACAACCCACTCCAGTGTTCTTGTCCGGAGAATTCCATGGGCAGAGGAGCCTGGTGGGCTACAGTCCATGGGGTAGCAAAGAACAGGTTATGACCAAGTGACCGAGCACGCACGTGCTCACACACATACACACAGGTGCATAAAACTGGATTATCCATAATCTTTGGTCACCGTTAGTCAATTCATGACTTCTTCCCTTCCTTCCTCTCTCCCTTCTTTCTTTTTTTCCTCCCTTTCTCCCTCCTCCCTGCCTTTCTCTCTCCCACCCTCCTTCATTTAGGTAATGAATTAGGCAACACAAAAGTTGAGACCTTGAGGGCAACTTCTCTCTGGCTGTGTGGTCCTCTGCAGCATCCTCACTCTGTCTTTTCCTACCTAACATCATCACCATCCCAAGTCTTGTGTTTATTGTTTTCTTGCTTTGCTTTTTGTATCATTTTATCCCATTCAACTATATTTCTAAAAAGAATATATCTATATTTTAATTATTTTAACTTTAAAGGGATCATGCTTTATGTAGTCATTTGTGGCTTTTAAAATCTAATATAAAATTAAGATTAGCCATATTGTTGCACTGTAAACAGCTGTAGAATATAATGATTCATTTTGATTTCTGCATAATAGTTTGCAGATTTAAGAAATATCCAGTTGAAAATCTCCTTTCTCTACTCTTTATCCCTTCTCCTTACCTCTCCTCTTGCTTCTCTTTCTCTTGTTCTCCCTGTATTCCTGTTCTCTCTCCAGTTCACAACTTTTTAATTGCAGCTGTTACATATTTCCATCTGCAAGTCCTGTAGACACCAACTACATTTCCAAAACAGATTTTCTCTTCACATTCCTTCTTTCCCCACAATTCCCCATCAGAGCCCTGAGACAAATGCCCAGCATTCCAAGAAAGAGAATTTGAAAATAACTGAATCAGGCAGTTACCAGATGCATGCATATATTAGAACTCTATTAGTTCACTTCAGTGGGTGTCAAACTTCATCAGAAACACCTGTGACTTGCTAAACCACAGGTTGCCGGACCCCACCCCAGCGTTTCTGATTCAGTTAATCTGGGGTGGAGTTTGATGATGTGCATTCCTAAGCTCCCAGGTGATGCTTATTTTGAGAAGTACTAGTACAGGCTTCCCTGGTGGCTTGGACAGGAGACTCAGTTGGATCCCTGGGTTGGGAAGATCCTCTGGAGAAGGAAATGGCAACCCCGCCCAGCATTCTAGCTTGGAGACAGCTCAGGTTTCCAGTCTCTCTAGCACTAAAGTGCTAGCGTGCATGTGTGTGTGTATGCATGCACCCTCACGCGCGCATGCGTGCGCCCACACACACACACACACACAGACACACATACACACAGTACATTTAAAACATATTTTGAAGTGCTCCATGACCCAAACCTTGTATTAGTCTCATAGAATGAAGCACTTTTCAGGATGTGTTTGAAAGCTGACCTCCAGTCGATCTGGCTAACAATCCAATAATCTTTCAATTATGCAAGACAAAATACATTGGTCCTTTCTTTGAACTTTATAAATTTAAAGTTACACTTGCCTTTCTTGTATATTCACCAAGGATATTTCCTGAAATTAAAAAAGAACAAGTTTTAAAGTAGTGCCATTTATTTTCATACTTTTGTGGGACACATTCTGATTATCTTCTTTAACTTCTACCTACAGATATACCTCCCTAATTTACTTAACAGATATGATTCTGATGGACTGCATGTAGTACACAGTTCTATATACCTAAAAGTATTTCAAATGCACTAAGCAAGCTACCTCTTTAAAAAACTTATGTTAAAAAGTCCTTCTGAATTGTGCATAATTATTCTCCAAATTTTATCTTCTGTAAATTTAGGATTTTGTATAAAATATCTTCCTGAATGAGAGCAAAAATGCCCATGAGAAATACAACAATCTTATAGATGCATTAGGAAGGAATGTGGTAAGAGTAATAGTGACCTCCCTTAGATACCCATGTGCAATTTTAATGACCAAAGTTGTCCCTTTTCATTGTATGTACAGGCCTGTCTTTCCCCAGCTTATAAATGCCACTGATTTGCATCTTCCTGGCTGCTGCCATATACCCATAAACCTCTCTTTTAAGAAACACAGCTTCCATCAAAACAAGTCTTTAAAAATATTTACCAAGCTGTAATAAACAACACTCCTCCAGTGTGCTACATATAAAAAAATAACCTCTTGATGGACAATGTCAGTTTTATTTTCACTAATTAGGCTCTGCACATTTGCCAACACTAGTAAATTATTATGGTCAACCAAGCTTATGAAATAAAGCTTTTTTTCTAAATTTGAAGAGATGATCTATATTCTCTTCTTGGTTATTCCGATAGATTAAATATCACCTCTTCAAAACTGTTCCCTTGGCACTATGAAGATATATAGTTTAGTAAATAGAAATGTACCAGATCAAATTATATTGCCTTTAGCAAATAATAGCAATGTTAGCTTCTTGGTACAGACTAGGTCGTTCAATACGTTTATTAATTTGTGCTATTCAAAGTAAAGAATTCAAATAGCACAGTAAACATTTTGGCTGGAGTGGGAAATGGATTGCTGCTATACCAGGACTGAAGACAACTTGGAAACTTGAGCAGTGTAGCCATGGGGCAGACATAGATTTGAGCCAGAATGAGTCTGCTAATAGCAATGGGTGCATTGACTGTATTTGGGAAATCTATCTAGTGATTGATCTATTTCATAAAAACAAAAGAAACAAACAACAGGAGTAATCTTAATACAAATTAAGCATAAATAATAGAAATAACCATAAGTGAACAATTTCTGATGATTTACCATATAAGAGTAGGTGCTATTTCAATTATGGCTTTCTGAAAAATTCTTCATCTTTTCTAATTAACCACAAAAATATTTGTTGCCCTGTGTATTTTTCCCCCATATTTCTGTCTTGCTCACCTTTTCTTCTCTCATCTTTCTCACTTCTCTCTTTCTCCACTACGTTTTCTCTTTCTTAAATTTCTTCTTTCCTTTCCCTTTTTACATCCCTCTCTGCACATCCCTCTTTTTTGTTCTTCCTTTCATGTCAAGCACTGACCAAGTATTGAAAAGAGGAAACAAAAGATGTGCTGGTTTCTGTCTTAGACTTCCTCAGTTCAGTTCAGTTCAGTCTCTCAGTCGTGTCTGACTCTTTGTGACCCCATGAATTGCAGCACATCCCTGTCCATCAGCAACTCCCGGAGTTCACTCAGACTCACGTCCATCGAGTCAATGATGCCATCCAGCCATCTCATCCTGGGTCGTCCCCTTCTCCTCCTGCCCCTAATCCCTCCCAGCATCAGAGTCTTTTCCAATGAGTCAACTCTTCGCATGAGGTGGCCAAAGTACTGGAGTTTCAGCTTTAGCATCATTCCTTCCAAGGAAATCCCAGGGCTGATCTCCTTCAGAATGGACTGGTTGGATCTCCTTGCAGTCCAAGGGACTCTAAAGAGTCTTCTCCAACACCACAGTTCAAAAGCGTCAATTCTTTGGCACTCAGCCTTCTTCACAGTCCAACTCTCACATCCATACATGACTACTGGAAAAACCATAGCCTTGACTAGATGGACCTTAGTTGGCAAAGTAATATCTCTGCTTTTGAATATGCTATCTAGGTTGGTCATAACTTTTCTTCCAAGGAGTAAGCGTCCTTTTAATTTCATGGCTGCAGTCACCATCTGTAGTGATTTTGGAGCCCCCCAAAATAAAGTCTGACACTGTTTCCACTGTTTCCCTATCTATTTCCCATGAAGTGATGGGACTGGATGCCATGATCTTCGTTTTCTGAATGTTGAGCTTTAACCCAACCTTCAGTCAAGTATAAAAAGAAAATATTCAATAATGTTAAGGTAGAGAAACTATAAAAAAAATTTACTGTTGTTTAGTTGTTAAGTTGTGTCTGATTCTTTTGTGACCCCATAGACTGTAGCCTACTAGGCCCCTCTGTCCATGGGATTTCCCAGGCTGGAGTGGTTTGCCATTTTTCCTTCTTCAGGGGATCTCCCTGACCCAAAGATTGAATCTGCATCTCCAGCCTTGGCAGGCAGATTCTTTACCACTGAGCCACCAGGGAAGCCCATAAAGAACTAGAGGGACTTGTATAATTCATCTTCAAGCATGTGGCAGAGTAGTTGACATAATTTTGTAGCTGGATTCACTCTTTCACAAAGCAGGCTTCACCATTTATTACCTGTGAAATAGTCTCCTAATGGTCTCTGCATAGTCCCTACCAGTCCGTGCTGTCCACGGCTGTTCGCACTTATCATACTTCTCACCAGGTTAATATCCTTAATTTCAAGCAAATCACTCATTCATACCCCCAATGATGAAAATATTGCTCTTTTCTGCCTGTGGGGGGGGGGAAGTAAAAAACTCTTAATGTAGCAAATATATCTATCACACTGGTCCATGCTGGCTTTCATTTTTAATCCCTTCTGTGCGGTGGCTTCCTCCTTGCACCTATTCATTTCTTATTCATTCTTTGAATCACCTTAGATATTCTTTGTATTTTCCCTTTTAAGCCTTTTCTGATTTCTTGTTAATCTTGAGTATGTTGCTTCTTGCTCCTGAAGGTGTTTGGTGTTTTTTTTAAATTTTATTTTAATGTAATTTAATTTTGTTTTTTAATGCTTCTTTTAAAGCACATTCTTGTCCTCAGTAAAATGTAGTTATTTTATTTTTCATCATAAAGTTAATATATGCTTTTTATATCATTGTTCTTCTAGAATGTTTTCTATTCATAAATTTTATAATTTATTATATCACTTTAAAAATAAACAAGCCTCTTCTTGAGAGATTTAATAAATTTTAATTTATATATATATTTTAAGGTTCACATTTCTTTTCTTATTTTTAACTTAAAATTTTTGTAATACAAATATTTTTCATAACATTTAATCTTTTTTATAGAGCTGAAATTTATTTTAGATCCAAATTGATTATAGATTATAATTTCCAAAGAGCTAAACAATTCTGCTAAAATATATGTTGATTTTTTCTTCACTGTCTGGGTATTGCATTATATTTTTCAAGTGGATTACTTGGGAATCCTTACAAAACTCTGCAAGACAGATGTTTTCAAGCTTATTTTACAGATGAGGAATCTCAGACTCTGAGAAGTTAACCATTTGTTCAAGGTCAAACAAGCTGTGGTGTTAAAATGGGGTTCATGTTTTATTATAGTGTCAATAGTTACAGTTTCTTGTTCACTAGGAAACCTAAATGTAAGATTAGTCTTCTTTCCTTATTTCTTTCCAAAACTCTATTTTTGATTTTTACCTGATCTTTATTTTTTATCAACATTAGAAATATTGCTAAGTTTTTTTAAAAATCACAATATAATTCTGATTGGATTTTGTGTATTATGTACATATGAATTAGGGAAAGTAACTCATTGCCTGCATATGAGAAGATACAGACTTTTAAATATATTTTTGTATACATGCTGAAGTTTTAGGAATCAAGTATTACAATGTCTATAACTTTCTTCTAAATGCCTTAACAAAAAACAGAAAAAAATATACAATATATAGATGTAAGGACAAAATGAAAGAGAAAAATTTGGGCCAAAATTTTAAAATTGATGGATTTGATTTAAAAAATGGAGATATTTATTGTATTATTCTGGTAACTTTTTTTGTAGGTATAAAAGTTTCCAAAACGAACAGCTAAAAAAAACTTATACTTGGTCATTTTATTGAGTTATTTTATGAATTCTAAGCTTTTGTGTTGAGTTTCTTTTATGGTAAGACTCTAGGTATATAACCATATCAATTGTAAATCATCAAAATTTTGTCTTGTATTTTCTAACAGTAAATCTCTTATTACTGCTTTATATCTTTTTGAAATTAGACAAAAATTTTAAGAATGCTGTTAAATGAAAACATCAGTTGTCATTTTAGTGCTATTCTTCCTAAGTTTAATTGACGTACCTCTAAATTTAGTTACAGTTGCTGCTGCTGCTAAGTCGCTTCAGTAGTGACCGACTCCACACGACCCCATAGACGGCAGCCCACCAGGCTCCCCGGTCCCTGGGATTCTCCAGGCAAGAACACTGGAGTGGGTTGCCATTTCCTTTTCCAATGCATGAAAGTGAAAAGTGAAAGTGAAGTCGCTCAGTTGCGTCCGCCTCCTAGCAACCCCATGGACTGCAGCCAACCTGGCCCCTCCATCCATGGGATTTTCCAGGCAAGAGTATTGGAGTGGGGTGCCATTAGTTACAGTAAGATCTATCTATTCAGATGTGTCTGTATCTATCATTTTCAAAATTTTGTTAAGAAACCTATTTCCTATTCTTTGTTCCCACTGAGGTTTCCTTCAGCGTGGCTAATGAATTTTGTCAATCTATTGAATAATACAGTCTTTTCTAAATTACTAATATTTCATTTTCACTAGTTTCCCTTACCAGAGATTAGCACATGGTCACAGCAAAAATACCAGGGACAAATAAATGCACAATAAACATTTGTTAAACAAAAGGAAGAGGCAAAGAAAAGCAATTAGAGAAGGATTACAAAGACGAAAAGGAGAGTCAAAAATAATTTGCATTTTTCACTTTAGATGCTGTCATAGTTCTGATTTAAGGGGGATTTTCTTTGATTAGAATTTTAAATATTGCTTTCATTGAATCATATTATGTACATGCTGGCACATGATAGGTACTGAATATACTCTCTTACTGTAACTTCTCTTCTGATTTTCGTATAGCTTTTTCTTCATAGGTAAATGCTCATTTAATCTGTCATGGATAACAAGGGACGCGGTTACTGTTGAAGAAAATGACAGCTGAAGAATCTGCCTTGGCTTTGCGTAACTGTACAGTCTCCTAGTCATCCATATGGAGAAGGCAATGGCACCGCCACTCCAGTACTCTTGGTGGAGGAGCCTGGTGGACTGCAGTCCACAGGGTCGCTAAGAGTCGGACACGACTGAGCGACTTCCCTTTCACTTTTCACTTTCATGCATTGGAGAAGGAAATGGCAACCCACTCCAGCGTTCTTGCCTGGAGAACTCCAGGGACGGGGGAGCCTGGTGGGCTTCCGTCTATGGGGTCGCACAGAGTCGGACACGATTGAAGCGACTTAGCAGCAGCAGCAGCAGCAGCAGCAGCAGCAGCAGCAGCAGCAGCAGCAGCAGTCATAAAGCCTCAAGTGGTTGTCTAGTGGATTTCAACTACTTTTTCATTTAAATATTCTTTAAAAAATGAGGTGGTACCTCTAACTACTCAAAGACCCCAATTTTTTCCCCCTTTAGTACACTTTCCATGATACACACTGTTGGAGGCAATTTATGGGACCTTAACATTTAGATAACTAGTTAAAGCAAAATTAAAATGAGGACAAATAAAAATTAGATATAGGAATCTGAAAAACTGCATAGTTCTTGTAACATGCTGTATAAGAAGGCTCTGTTTCCAAACACTGGAAAAGTAAGGAAGATGCCCTTTAATTTCTTTTTCCTTCCTTCCTCCCCATTTCTCTTCCATCCTTCCCCCCTCCTTCCTTTTCTTCCTTCCTTTTTTCCCTTTTAAATAAGCTGTTTATTTTTAACAACGCCTTTCTCAGCAGCTCCTTCTCTCCAGCTTTTACAGGCTCTCTCTAGGGAATGGGTATAGCCGCCTCCCACGCGTGTTGCACATGCGCAGAACTTCCCGACCCTGTAGCCGCCCTGCGGAACTGCGGCGTGGTGGCAGTGTTCACGCAGTGCGGAGGTTGCGCAGGTTAATGCAAGGCGCATCTGTGAGGCTGGTGGTCATCCAGGGATCAGTACCCACTGGAAGTCGGGCTCTCAGAAGGCTGCGTGAATCCAGTTAGGGAAGGTTCTAGGCCTGGAATGCCCACCACAGGAGTGGTTCCAGTGGCAGTGGCAAACTTCAGCCCAGCTTATGGGTCAGCATTCCTGGAGGATGTGGCGCTGACCTCAGCAGTTTTCAAAGGCGACAATGGCAGGAACCTCCTTCAGAAGTTTCTTCCAGCTTCTCTTCAGAGTAATGAGGTAACGCTATCATTTTTCCCTTTGTAAATGAGTGTTGCTATTGGATATGAAGGTTGGTGCCATCTGAGTGGGTTCCTGTTGCTGCTGCTAAGTCGCTTCAGTCATGTCCGACTCTGTACGACCCCATAGATGGAAGCCAACCAAGCTCCCCCGTCCCTGGAGTTCTCCAGGCAAAAACACTGGAGTGGGTTGCCATTTCCTTCTCCAATGCAGGAAAGTAAAAACTGAAAGTGAAATCGCTCAGCCATGTCCGACTCTTAGAGACCCCATGGACTGCAGCCTACCAGGCTCCGCAGTCCATGGGATTTTCCAGGCAAGAGTATTGCGGTGGGGTGCCATTACCTTCTCCGAGTGGGTTCTTACTGCAAGGAATTTGAGGACATCCTCTTCTTTCATTTGTAGGACATCAGGCGGTCTGTGCATTATCAACTTGTCCTTTAAGTTATGATGGGAACAGAACAACGGCTTCCTGGGTAGGGTGGAAAGTCCTCTTTAATTTTGTCAGGTTTATTTTATCTGTCAAAGAAAAAGAGTAATTCTTTTGAAATTCATTTTTTTGGGGTAGTGATTTGAAAGGGAATAAACAATATTTTAGTGATAAGCTGGTATCTAAAAATCTAATTTGACTTGAAATTATTTTTATTTAATATGGCAAGAATTATATTTGTAGGGAGTACAGTCTATTCTTGGAAACATTTATGTTATTAAACATTGGAAAAAGACAATGCTGCCATTAGATAGTACTCAGGACTAACTGATGAGTGCTGACTCTTTTAGCACAAATGTACTTTGATAAGACTTGCCAGGCAACTTGCAAGTAAAACTCAATGAATGCAGGCCAAAATACTGTTGATCAAAAAAACCTTAATGATACTGTAAATATTTTGGACATTATCTTTCATTCACCCCTCTATCCACTCCTCTATCTATCCATCCATGCAACCACTCATGCTTTCATAGTTCAAAAACAAATGATCAAATAATAATTTTCTACGCTTTTATTTTTACAACAATAAATCTACTTTTTCAGGCAAAGTTATTACTACTTTTTTTTTTCTGTTGAGAAATATACATGAGACACAGGACAAAGTCCCTAACAAGTGTTCTCTAAATATTGTGTGAATAAATATCTAGGCAGTAGAAATGAGACAGATCAATTAGTTCATATTATCTACAAATAGCTATTTTAAAATGATTTTCATCTAAAATTTCCTTATATAGTTTCAAATTCCATATAGTTGCTTACATCCATCTAAAAAATGAATCTACCTTGTGATAACATATTTCAGGAGGAATTTTGCCATCTTGATGATACAGAGACATGAGGACTAAATGATGGTATAGTTAGAGAATTTTCAGCTATTTCAACAATGTTTTCAGAGTTTTGATTAATGGACCAATGTCAGCCTGGAGATTGTATTTCCAGTGACAAGCCATCACAATATTGTAATTATCCTGCAATTAAATAAATAAATAAAATTTAAAATGTCTATCATAGATTCTTCTTCCTCAAAGTTTATTTAAATAATTGGAATGAAGACTTAGATACATTGTGTTCATAGAAGATACAGAATTGAGAGATATATATGAAAACATTGGACCCATCAAATCACTATGGGATAAGACCAACACAATCAAGTTTAATAGTCACACACACACAATGCAAAGTAAGATATGCAAGTATGTAGTCTTGCATTTTGGTTAATAATATCAACTAGAAGTATACATCTCAAGATTATCTCTTTTTTAAAAACTGAGCTCTGTACTAATAAAAATTGAAAACTGATATTTATTAATAAACATGTTTGTTATACAGTCATTTATAAAAGTAAATATTCAAAAGAGAAAAGTACTCTAATCATGATACAGTCACTTAATGAAATGCCATGCATCATTAAAATGAAACTTACAAAGAGAGTTTCCAATAACATGGTAAGATGCTTGCTGCTGCTAAGTCGCTTCAGTCATGTCCGACTCTGTGCGACCCCATAGACGGCAGCCCACCAGGCTCCCCCGTCCCTGGAGTTCTCCAGGCAAGAACACTGGAGTGGGTTGCCATTTCCTACTCCAATTCATGGAAGTGAAAAGTGAAAGGGAAGTCGTTCAGCCATGTCCGACTCTTCGAGACCCCATGGACTGCAGCCTACCAGGCTCCTCCGCCCATGGGATTTTCCAGGCAAGAGTACTGGAGTGGGGTGCCATTGCCTTCTCTGGGTAAGATGCTTATGTATCTTAATAATAATAAAAACCCAGATTGCCAGTTGGATGTCTTAACCTAAAGAAGCAATTAAGATACTGTGCAAATTAAAAATTGAACAAATATGCAGCAAATACTGTCTTTGTCTTTCTAATATGCACTGTCTCTTAGTTCTACTTTTTGCCTCAATTTTTATACTGGATATATATTATTTATTATAATTATATGAAAATTTTAAAATCGGTTACAGAAGTAGTAGATTGAGGATACCTGGCTTGAAAGCAGTTAATTCTGATGGCTAATGACAATCACAGTTTGTTGAAAATCCTGTGCTTTTCGTGCTTTAGCTGACTTAATCCTTACAACAAATGTGAATCCACTTAAGCCTCACAACAACTATATGAAGTATATATCCTCATCTTCATTTTAAAATTCAAGCTTAAAGGCCAAATTATTAGTATATGGTAAAAATCATACTCTGAAAGTTAAACGTGAGCCCACAGTGAAATTGATAATAACATCATAAATTATGATGAGATAATATATGTAAAGTACTTGCCTCAGTACTAATAAGTATTAATAGAAAGTTCTTATGATTACATTGGACGCACACACACAAAGGTTTTGGTGGTAATGAGAGGTCTGACATACTCATTTTACAATATTTTAAAGAGTTGTATGGTAAAGAATTTTTTTTTTGTAGTTTCAAAAGATTGTACTGGGAGAAATTGTGGAAATTAAAGTTTCCATTCAATATAAAAATCCTAAGATATTGGCTTTCTTAGCTCTTTTTTCCTAGAAATAGTAAAGCACAGTCTAAATGGTCATGTATCAGAATATTACATAAAGGAAATTTTATGTTGTATAAAGATTTTTGTGACTATTTATTTAAAATTCTAAAGTTTTTTTAATCCCTACATCCTATAATTTAGTTACATCTTATCTTTCTTAATTCTTCATTATTTTCCACATTCTTCATATGTCCTGTCAAGAAGTGCATCTGTTCCTCTACTGCTTTATTTCAATGTAGGCACTTGTTATAGGAACTAAATGAATGTCCTCTTCACCTTCACGGCTAGAAAGTTTTAAACCTTATCGCAGACTGGGTTTCAAATATCCGTTACAAGCAAATCTGAGTTTTGGATGAACCTGATAAGATGGATGTTGTCCAAAGAAATCAAATATGATCTCCTTTCCATGTGATGGGGCAGGTGGTGTCTCAGAGGCCTGCTCTTGGGCAATGATTTGGATTTGGAGCCAAAGCAGGCGGAGACAATTAGCAGAGGCAAATCTTAGGGGTTTCCAAGGTCAGTACACAAGGTAAACAGTCTGGGAATAGCTGCCAAAGCCAAATGGAACAAAACAAGGAGGGTGAACCATTCTCAAAGCCAAGAGGGAAGAAAGCAAGAGCAGATAATTTCTGAAACGGCTTAGAGCAATGGAATAAAGACAAGAGTGGAGAACTTCTCCAATCTGAATTTCAGATTATGTCATATCCACAACCTTAGGAACTGTGGTAATGGCTGGGAGCGGCAGACACCAGAGCGCACACTAAATTGATACCATCAGGCAACATTAATTTATTAAAAAAATATTTAATGAATGTGTCTTATGAGTAAGGCACTTTGCTAAATACAGTGAAAAAAATTAGTATAGATTTTGTCTCACAGAGTTTATTTTCTAAAGGAGTGGAAAGTGTGAAAATAGATGTCATTCCTAAATTAACTGGTAAGAGAAAAAAGGATTTATTATTGCCTGGTTGTATAAATAGGCAAGTGGGCAAATATGGGGGAAGAATGCAAATAATTAGGAAAAGAAATTTCCAAAAGATGTTGCATCATTTTAAAACTTTCTAGTTCAGTATAATTCTACTCTTAAAATGAATTTAATTTATGAAAGCAAATGCACCAAGTAATAATTCAAAAGCATTAGTGTGAGAAGAGCGCTGGCAACCAATCCATGCCCTCTGTGTGAAGTTTCTAAAGATCAGAGTGGTTGAAGGACTTGCCCAAATCACAGAGCAGTTCCATCTGTGGGAGTTCTATTTGTCTGATTAATAGTCATTCTCAGGAAATGATTGGTTATGTAAGTCTGTATTAACTAGTGGTAAACCACTTTTTGTTACGCATTTTTATATCCTCATTAAACTGCACATGACATAGTTTGATAAGTGTTGTTCAATGGCTGAAAGCACCATGACTGATAAACTTAACTCAAACTGATGCATGAAAATTTATACAACCCCCAAACCATGTGACGGCTGAGTGATGAATATGCTAACACCGTGTGAAAATGCATTTTGGATTCTATATTATTTCTTCTGGTTGTTCCCTCTGATGTAGTATTAGAACATGCTTTATTACAAATACTATATCCTTCTAATCAAACTCTGGTATGGATCGTGATAGCCAACTCCCTTCTACAGCCTTGACACCATGTTGTTAAGGGTTCTACTGTGTCTCAGTGCTAATGCCACACGATGATGATGAAGCTTTCATTCATCTGTGATGCTCTTTACATATCTTTTTAAGAATCACCGAGGAACTAAAAATGAAAAATATGATCTACCTTTGGATATATCATAGTTTTTGTTTTACAATATCTAGTTTAATTTATAACTATTTAAAAATTGAACTTAGAGGGCAAATAGCACCATTTTACCTGGGTTTGTAAGAGAAATCTGAGACACAGAAAGGTCAGAGTGAGTTAATAACAGAAACGCCAAAAAAATATAGCTTTCCCCCCCATACGCTCCTTCTTTCCCAATAAGTATGAAATTTATAAAGTTCAATAAAGACATAAATTCTTTGTATCCTTCATTTTAGTTAGTATAAATAACTATTTGCAGAACCAGCAAGGTTAGTTAAAGGAAAGGGGTTATTAAAATATCCAAATCTTCCAATTCAAAATAATCTTGGGATTGAAGGTTTTTTTTTTTTTCAGTAATTTTCTTAGACAACATTTCAATACTCAAAAACATATGGTGTTTACAGTTTTACCCACAGGCTATTTTTCCAAAATGACTTCAATGATGGGCAATCACAGGATTTTCAGAATAGGTTTCATTTCATAATGTTATTTCCTCTATCCCTTTTCTCACTCTTAACTCTTTGCTACTATCATCGTATCATCAATCACCAAGATAAGTTTATTCAGTTGTAGGAGTAGTAAAATTGCATGTTTTCTTAAAAAATCTATATAAAGCAGAAATGAGCTAATTATTTTATTCATACATATAAATACACAAACATATATGCATATCATTATATATGAAGAATGGTTCTCTCTCCATCTGTATCTATATTCCACATAAATCTATAAATGGATACTCGTTCAAGGATGTAGGACCAATTTTACTGAGTGTGAAAAATCTGGCACAACATTTTAGCTATAACTACTCACAACAATGGAGGAGTTTAATATAATAGTTCCACTTTCATATACTTTGAGCAATAGGTCACCTACCACACCAGCCTGCAGTACAAAGCATTGTAATTAGCTAATGGACATGGACTTAATGCTTTGCTGACAACTGAGGACTAGTTTCTAGCTATGATTTTGTGAGCACATACTATATATCAGACACTTGAAATACATCTTCATTAAGGCCCTTTTTTATATTCTGCCAGCTCTTCATGTTGGACATTGGTGGGAACTAAGTCACATGGAAGTAAAGCATTTGTCCAACATCATACAGATATGAAGTGCTTGACCAGATTTTAAACCCTGATCTTTTTGGCTCCAAAGATCCACTATAGGAGACTGGAAGTGATAAGTTTGAAATGGTGTGTAGTAGTGATCTGTTATGGCAAGCTGTTGATCATTTCTACTAAACCAAAGTTGATTATTAGAGTGCTGCCATAGCTTATTGGTGATTAAAGAGTTGGCAGATCATGTAATCTGTCCAATTGCCTATAAAAGGAGAAGGGCATGCTCAGTCACTAAGTCATTGTTTGACTCTTGCGACCCCAAGGACTGTAGTCAGCCAGGTTCCTCTGTCCATGGGATTTTTCAGGCAAGGATATTGGAGTGGGTTGCCATTTCCTTCTACAAGTGGAAGGGGGTACAGTGCAATTGTTGAGTGCTCGTTCTGGAGTCATTCAGGTCTAGATTGGGGCACAGGTCGTATTGTATTTTAGTTACACAATCATGGGCAAGTTACTTTCTCCAGGTTTCAATTTTTCTCATCAGTAAAATAGGCTTAGTAATAGTCCCTGACAAGTATAGTTATTGAACTTTACTGAGATAATACATGTGAAGTCTGCTATATATACTAGTTAGTGTGTATTAAGTACTCAATAGTGTTCTATTTATTATTACTGATATAAAATTAAAGTTAGAATTTTTTACTTTATTATAGCATAGAAATTGTTGATCTAAAATATTCCTGAATGGTATAGGAACCCATCATAAAAGTTAATGATCATCAAAGATACGTGGGTGTTCAGGGTGGGAATACCAAAATGGCAAGTAATAGAGCAGAGCTTAAAATTCACATTTTGTGCTTTATTCAAATGGCAAGTAGACTTCTGCTTTTAGAAGCCCTGACTAGTGAACTGGCACAATGGAAAATTACTTGATAGTATATTTTAAGATTTTTATAGTGTTTGTGAAAAACTTGAGTGCCAGGTTGACCTAATAGCCGGCCCAAAGTTTTGTAGGTGACAGAGGCGTGGCTTACCCTCAGGTCTAACTTGCTTTTAAGCCTATGTTCTCACCATGCCTTGAAGGCTCCCTGAACATCTCTACCCAGGGCAGTCTGCAGAAGTGCTTAGTTGCTTAGGGATCCAGTACCAGTAAGTTATGGAGAAGAAAATGGCAACCCACTCCAGTATTCTTGCCTGGAAAATTCCATGGACAAAGAGCCTGGTGGGTCACAGTCCATGGGGTCCAAAAGAGTCAGACAAGACCAAGTGAGCGTGCACACATGCACACACTAGTGAGTTAACATTCCAGGACAGACCCTCAATCAATATGGTACAAGAGTTGGTGGATAAATAGTCCACCCTTTAGGCTGTATTCCACAGTCTCTCAGAGGGTTCCCATCCAAGTGGATCCCCATTTGTTTACAGAGATATCGTCCACACGGGCACACCTTTGAAAGTGTTCCTTCTTCTCCCATTTTTTTCTCCTCCCTCACAGTACTTCCTGGTTCATCTGTCAAATAAAATACTTGCATCCAGATCCTAGTTTTCTTCTGGAGGGATCTAAACTGAAGCCCACTATAGTAAGCAAATGAAAATGGCACTGCTTTGGTACAAGCAGCCATGCATACTCTGTGTCCTTTTTCTGCCCAATGAGGCTCCTGCGAACCACTGCTGAACTGATCATTCCGTTGTATGTGACGTGGAAATCCCTGGGACATACCTGACTCTAATGGTATCACTTTATGGGTTTTAGTATTTATCTCAATTCTTAGAACTTGTCCTTGGTTACCAGAAGAAGCTTGAAAGCTGTGGTGTGTGAGTAGAGGCCTTTGAAGTAGGATGTTCAGGTTTCTTATGATAAGTGAATTGTATTTTCTTTTTCGGTTAAAAGAATAGGTGGAATCTTCAAACCATTTGCTTAGATAAATCAATTAAGGTCTCTGGGCTTCATCTGAAAAACACATTAACTTTTAATAAAAAAAAACTAGGCCAGATGGGATTTTTTTTTTTTTTTAGTTCCAAGATGCATGCTTTTAAAATTCTTCAGGATATCCAATTTTAAAATTTTTAACATACTTTTTTATATTTATTTTTTTTCTAATTTTAACATCAATCTGTGTTCATTGTAGAAAATTTCAGAATAACAGGCAATATTAGAGAACAAAAATAATATTTTTTCTTTCACTCTTAGATTCTACTTGTATATATAGATATAAATCAGCATGTACATATAAACACACACATATATAAATATATACTTAAAACATTATGATCAAGTTTATAGCTTGTATCATTTGAAAAACTAAACTCTCTCTCACAATATTTTCCAATATTAGTAAACATTCTTGAAACCATTTTATCCCATAATTGACATGATTCTTTTTCCTCCTTTTAAACACTGACTCTGTTTCTTATGTGTTACCATTACAGTCAAAAGTTGCAGAAATCTTTGTATCTCTAATTTGGAATAAATCCCTAGACATAGGTTTGCTGTTTACAAGGTTAGGAGCAACCTTATTTTTCAAAACATTTTGTCTTCCAGAAAATCAGCATATTCCAACTATTAATAGAAGCACATGAGTGGACTTTAAAAAAATCATTCTAATAGCTTTGAAGATAAAGGTTAAAAAGTAAGCCCCATAATTAATTGAGTTTTAGAAACTGCCCAGTGTTTTCAAGAACTACCTGTTCTAAAACAGTCACTGGAAATGCTGCCCAGTGCTGACTTTGCTTTGCTTTTGCTGTTGATGGAGGCCACAATTTAAATTTAGTGTTCTTTCCTGGAGAGGACCCAATTAGACTACACATCATAAAAACATCCTGGGCTGATAAAACTGTGGTGAAGGGTTTCTTGTTCACAGGATTGTGTTCATGTAGGAGGAGACTGAGTTGGCATGCATTCTCCTTGACGTAGAGAAAGAGAAATGGAAGGGTGACCCTTTGCTTTTGTGCAAAAGAAAAAAGAAATCTTAGTGTTTCAATAGCAGGTGGCTTAACATAAACCACAAATATGGAGTTAGAAATATTTTCTTCACTCTGTAGAAAAAATACTGATATCTCATTTGGATGTTTTCTTTTTTTATTGCAGTATTATGCAAGGAAAGTGGTACTTGAAAAGCCATAATCCATTGCTAAAGGCATTAGTTTCCTCTTACATTTCAGGTGCTAATACAGTATGCTGTGGAAGACATGTTACATTCTTTAATGTTTCTTCTAATAAATAGGGTAGGATTGTGGTCCACATGAATTTCAAATCCTAGAAATTTTCAGCTGAGACCTGCAGTGAAGATAGAGATTTAAAACTATGCCAGGAACTCAAAATCCAGCAAACACAGTTCATTATTAGAGACACTTTCCTACAAGAGAATAAACTTACTAAATGAGTCTCTCCTTTCAGTTAGGTATTAAGAAACAGCTTAAGTGCATGAAAAAATATTTTGTGGTATCAAAAAGCACTTGAATGTTTCAGCTAAGACATTTAATAGCCACCTTTTCACAGACGCTCAGGGATTTTCAGCAATTGGGTTAGAACCTATACGTGCATGTCATGTGGTTACACCGACTTTGCGGGCCTCAAGCACTACCCTCTAAACCTCAATATTTTGTTTCTCTGCCCTCCTTCCCGGGTCTGTTCTGTTTATGTATGTGGGAGAGGCCTGTTGAGTGTGGCTGATCTCTCCCAGCTGTGGCCTCTCCACTCACCCTAATTTCTTTCTCCATAGCTCATTTGGACCCAAGCAGTGGTGAAATTGCTGACTGGTGAGTGTGTCCTGCCACAAAAGACATAGGCAAGACACAGCCGCAACCAAAGGAGCATGAAGGATGGAAAACACCATCTGGACCGTGCAATTTAAAGAGCATAAACCCTTCTGGTTTCTTTTTTTTTTTTTCATTTAAGAAAAATCAGCCATGCAGCCTTTTGTTGCTTTCTGCTGTGGCCAGAAACCACTTAGGTTGCAATCCTCTGTCAGTGAAAGAAAAAGTCTGAAGGGACTACAGGATATGCATTGCCCTCTTTTTAAGTTTTATGCACAGCTTTTTTTGGCTCACATCTCTGTGGACCTTTCCTCTGCTCGGAGCATAGAAAGTGGCTCCCGACTGTACATCTGTCATCGATCATACTGAGAGTGCTCACTATGCTCCTTGGGGATTTGTTTTCCAGTTGTTGGTAGACAAGGAGAGTTTATTATTTTCTGTTTATATGCAGCCAATATCTCCAAAATGAGCAGACCACTCCAGAGAGTCCGTGTTCTTGTACATTTAGGGAAAAATGTATAAAAATGCCTCTTTTGGATTCTTAACAAAATTTAGTCATTCTTTGGCTTTTACTCAGTAATGAAGATCCAGGGAGTTATGTTGTTACATTTGAATAATAATATTTTATAACAGACAGCGATCTGGTTGCATTTATTTTAATTGACTATCAAGACTTACTCTCTAGCCATGAGGGAAACTAACTAGTGGTTTTCTGAGTGATGTAGGTTCATTACAAATAGTATTTGTCTCTGTTAAGGGAGGTCAATATAGTATGTACAATGCTATATCTGCTAAGGATAATGTGGGACTAGATCCAGCCCTGTCACAGATTAGCTGCGTGACTTTAGGCAAGCCACCTAGTCTCTCTAGCCTCAACATCCTCATCTGTGAAAGGAGAATTGAGATCCTCTCTCTCTCTGCAAATCCAAATTTCTTCCTGAATCTTTAGAATGCAAGTTGAGGAGGAAAATAGAATTAAAAAGCTGTCAGTTAATGATGCTTACTAAGTGCTAGCAACATGGAAGAATACATGAAATACTCTACATGTACTGTTCATTGCAATAATTCGAAGAAGTTGTTCAGTTGCAAAGTTGTGTCCAACTCTTTGTGACCTCAGGGACTGCAGCATGCCATGCTCCTCTATCCTCCTCTGTCTCCCGGAGTTTGCTCAAATTCATGTCCACTGAGTTGATGATGCTATCTAACCATTTCATTCTCTGTCACCTCCTTCTCCTCCTCCTGCCCTCAATCTTTCCCAGCATCAGAGTCTTTTCCAGTGAGTCAGCTCTTTGCATCAGGTGGCCAAAGTATTAGAGCTTCAGCTTCAGCATCAGCCCTTCTAATGAATATTCAGGACTGATTTCCTTTAGGATGGACTGGTTGGATCTCCTTGGAGTCCATGGGACTCTCAATAGTCTCCTCTAGCACCACAATTCGAAAGCATTCGTTCTTTGGTGCTTAGCTTTCTTTATGGTCCAACTTTCATGTCTGTACATGACTACTGGAAAAACCATAGTTTTGACTATACGTACCTTTGTTGGCAAAGAGATGTTTCTTTTTAATATGCAGTCTAGGTTTGTCATAGCTTTTCTTCCAAGAAGCAAGTGTCTTTTAATTTCATGGCTATAGTCAAGTAGGTACTACTATTATGTCCATGTTATAGGTGATGAAATTGAGACTTAGAATATTTATGGAATTTCCTAATGCTGCAAGAGATAGAGCTGGAATGAAAGCTCAAGTTTCCCTGATACCAAAGTCTGAGTCTTCATAATTGTTGAGCTCTTGTTAAGTACACAGCAGTTTCTGTATGTTATCCCATTTAATCTTCAAAATAACACTATAAAGCTGCTCTCGTCATTCCCACTCTGCAGATAGAATTGTAGTTTAAAAATCTTTGAATCCTACTTAGAGTTACATGGGAGATACTGAGCAGGAAAGCCAAGATTCATTCCTTAATCAGCTTAATTCCAGAAACCAAGTCCTTTCTACCACACCAGCTGGATGCCTGGACATACCTAACTGTTGGATAATTAAGTAGCACTTTGTTTACTTAAAAATTTTGGATTTGACTCAAGATTGGCACATTTGAATTCATTAGGCCAAATGTTAGGTAATGATATGCAAAATGTTTATTTTCAAAATCTTTGGACAAGGCAATAGAACAAGTTTGGGTTAAGCTCCAGATCCCAAACAAAATTTTTGAGGACCTATAGGATTGATGGTGGAGAGTCACTAAGATCAGATCCATACTGCTAATTTTTATAAAGTAGCCGAAGATAATTTTACAGTTCAAAATTCTCTTTGGAAGAGAAAAGTAGACACTATCTTGAAATCTGGAGAATATCATAAAACATCTAATTTCCCTTCTTTTTTTAACAACATTTTTTGATAAAGTCATGACTATAAATGGGTAGTGCATATTAGGATCTTTTCAACTGATAATTATTAAAGAGAGGTTGAAGATGAGGATATAGTCTATTAGTATCAAGCTGAACGTGGCTAGTTTGTCAGTAAGTAGAGTGACACTTGGCTAGTATTGTCCAGTGTTAAGTTACTTCAGTTGTGTCTGACTCTTTGTGACCCTATGGACTGTAGCTCACCACATTCTTCTGTCCATGGGTGATTTCCAAACCTGGTTGATCAGAAGCATTTGGGAAGTGTTAGAAAAAATTCAGATTTCCCAGCCTCCCTGTAGTTACATTGAGTGAGGATTGCTAGGATGTGTGTCCAGGGCATCTACGTTTTTCGAAAGCTTCCCAGATAGTACTGAGGTGCAGGCAGGTTTGGAGAACCACTGAGTCAGGTTAGAATCTGAGCTTTCAGCACTCTTTTGAAGAAAGTCTATGACTAGGGATAGTGATGCTGTTTCAGGCTGTGTTCCTAGAACTTCGATATCCTATGAAGGTAAAAGGAGAAAATTCACCAGGAAATGTTAAGATGCCGCTTTGTAAAATGGAGGCCTGGGTCACAGAAAATCTCTGAAAGTTACTTATGATTTTCTTTTTTGCTTTACTCTAAAGCATAGTTCTTCTCCCATTTTTTCTTTTGAGGGAATAGACACTGTAACTGTTTAGTCACTGCTTTATACTTTCTGTGGTTAAAGGAGAACTGAAACAGAGCAAATGTCTTGCTTTTCAATCTGAAAGTTTGGAGGATGCCTTTTATGAAAAAACTTGGGTCAGAATGTATTGTACGGAAAAGAAAACCTTAGTATTCATGAATTCTCTTGAGAAATATGTTTTAGAAATGTGTGCACCATGTATCAGGATATTTTAGTTTCTTTAAAATCATACCACATATTTTGACATGCTCTTAATGTAACAAAGCACATTGGTTCTAAAGGATAAACATTTTGGTATTATTAATTTGCTTTAGATTTATAATATCTTTTTTATTATGAATATAAGTTGGGTTTTTTTCCATATTCTTCTCTTAGTTGCAATTAAATAGTTTTGCCTATGAATTTTTTTTTCATTTTTGAAATGATGGGAAGGTCAAGAATTATATTTGGGTCAGTGTGTGAAAAGAAAAAAATAAGAATTTCCTGTGGACTACAAAAGAATGAATAAGTTTTAACAAAATAGAAGGAGAGACCAATTGTGTAGATATTTAGGATAAAATCAATTTCTGGGAAAAACCTTAAAGATTGTAGTTTCTATATATTTTTAAAAATAATAGTGTATTTCCTTTACAATAAAACTTTTTTACTCTCTAGCTAGTTATTTCTAGGACTACTTCTTATCAATTAAGTTAGTCAAGAAAGTACTAAAGGCAGCTCTAAGACTTTTTTCCCCACCGTTTTTCTTGATGTGAAGAATTTGGTTTAGTTGATATGTGGGTAGTTTTCTAGTATTTATATAGTCTAAGATTAGCATTGAATTTATGTGTGAGAAATGAACATTAGGCTTTTTTTGTTTGTTTGTTTTAAGACAAAGAGAAAATCAGAATGTTGTGAGTCTATTCCATTGATTTCTGAAAAAGAAACATACCTGCAGCCCAAAATGCCACCAGAAGGACGTGGGCTAATGACTGTGGGTCTGTTTGCTTTTGATCATTTAAGTTCCATTATGAAAGAGTTCACTGGAAGGAGTATTAAAATCCAAGCTGAAATTGTCATTTAAAATCAGGTTCTTGGGTAAGGTGGAAGGGTAGAGATTGAACTAAAAGTTGTGTATAATGTAACATTGATTTAAAGTTGAACTGTATTTTATGCTTTCCGTGAGGCCATTTGAATCAGAGCATTTCTTTGGATGGACTGTACTTTGTTTCCAAGGCTTGTGTCTATCTGGTCACACTTGGTTTGTGTGGCGATCACAGCACCACCTGGGGCATTCTGCGGTATGTGTGTGTGTGAGAAGTGTTGTCACTAGTCTGCTCCTGTCTTTCCAGGTCATTCACAAATGACCTCACTGCAGGGCCCTGAGTCAGGAAAGGAACTTTTACTCTGTTGGAGCCATTCTTGTCTCTATTCCTGAGCAAAGTGACCCAAAGATAATGTTCTCCTTTGGCTCAACAAAATTGTGTCCCTTTGCATTATAGAATTTTCTTTCTCTAAACTTCAAAAATTTTTTGATATGAGTTCCCGTGCAATCCAACTGGCCTCATGTTGTTCTAGGGTAACATGCACAAATACCATTACTAGCATTTTTGAAAATATTTATGAAAATATTTACTAGTATTTTAAAAAATATTTACCAAGGGTCCATAGTTTGTTCGTCTAAGAGAAAATTCATCTTAGCCACCAGTAAAATAACTTACTAATTTATGTTCTATGACTGCAAATAATATTTTCATATTTGGAGGACAACCTGGAAAAAGAAATGATGCTGCCTAATAAATTCTGATCAAACTTATAATAGTTTGATATAATATAATATAGTACAGTGAATTACTCACTGTAAGGAAGAACACTGAATGAAATGAATGTAAGGTTACTTGGACTTTTCAAGGACAGCCTTTCCTTTGTGTTGTCTAGATGACCAGGCACTTTCTAATCTGTATACAAATTTCAGCCACAAGTGAGCAATCAGCACTTTCTTAACTCACACCCTTTGAATATGTTCTAAGTCCCTATTGAGGACATGGTTATTAAGCTAATATCTCAGTGAAGTAAACAAGCCTATAGATTGTGGGAATGACAAAATTAACAAGTGCACAATCCATCCAACTTTGAGTTGAGCTTGTTTTATTGAGTCGTTTTGCACATGAAGAATCTTCTGGGCTACAGTTATAGTAGTAGCATTTTTGGTTTTCTATGAATTAATATTCCAACAAAATAAATAAAATTTCACTTTTTCTGGAAATATCACACATGTATAAAGTCAAACCATTACCAGAAATATATATTGATAGAAGCTTACACAGCTCTCTGGAGAGATAAGTATTTGTCAGAAAATAAAGATGAAAAAGGAACCTCAACGTTGTCTGTTACTTAGAACTCTGAGGTGGAGTTCAGGTAACAATTCAGGTATTGTTGAACATTTTATTTTCTTACTTTATTCTTACTTTATTTATTTCCCCTTCCAGTTTCATTCAGATATAATTGATATACAACACTGTATAAGTTTAAAGTGTACAGCATAGTGATTTTGATTTACATGTGTTATGAAATGGTGGTCACAATAAGTTTAGTGAACATCTATCTTACATAGATTCAAAGTAAAAGAAAAAGAAAAACATTTCTTCCCCATGATTGGAACTCTTGGGATTTACTTTCTTAACAGTTTTCACATATAACATACAGCAGTGTTAATTATATTTATCATGTCATCCATTACATCCCTAGTGCTTATAAGTGGGGGTTTATACCTTTTGACTGTCTGCATCCAATTTCATCTCCCCTATCCCCACCTCTGGTAACCACAAATTTCATCTTTTTCTATGGGTTTGTTTATTTGTTTCTGAAGTATAATTGAGTGATTTGATGTTTCTATGCATTACAAAATGATCACCACCATAAATCTGTCCTTTTCTAATTCTGGTCTTGGTACATTCTAAATTATGTGTCCTTTTCTCTATCTACAAGAATAGACTTAAAGGGAGTTACTGTGTACATATATGTGTGTGTGTGTGTGTCTCTGCGTGTGTGTTCATGCATCCCTGAGTATGTATATTTAATTAGGTCTATTAAGAAGGGAGTCATCCTATACTAACTATAGAGTTATTAGGCAGTGAATGAATCTGGAAAGTGGCTCTTAGACTTAATGGTTAGAAAAAGTTTTAAAAATTATATCCTATTACCACAGAAATAAAAGTAGAGCATTGAGATGATTTGAAGTTTGTGAAAAATGTAGAAATTAGTAAGTGTTAGGGAGTCCTGCCTCTTTAATGGAAACAAAGCAGATGGATAATGTGGCCAAAGATTCAGAACTATATTTTTCACTTTCAGCATTTGATTTTCTTGTTTTTAGTGTAGCAAATTGTTGTGGTTGATGCTGGAGTGTTGATATTAATGTTTAATGAAACATTTTTTTTCCTTTAAGTATGTGATTTTAGAAGATTTACTACATGCTTAGGTATTATTGTACTTCATTGAGAAGCCAAATTTTTTTCCAACAGAGTGCATCTGTGATTATTGTATAATGGGAAAAGAGTTTATTGGCAAAATTATGTTCTTCAATCGGCCTTTACTGAATAGAACTTGTTGCTTGTATAGCCTCTTCTCTGGTAGAAGTTTTAGTGGGAAATCAGCCGTATTTTACTTAGCCTACTTATTTGAGCAAAAATCTAATTTTTGAGTGATTACCGCTAAGACGAAAACTTCCATATATAGTGACTATACTTGAAATTTTATTCATAAAGGTCATATATATATTTGAAAGAAAGTATATGCTAAACACATTTCCAATCTGTTTCTGGAGGTGCTTGCCATGTATATTATGCCATTTTCATATGATACAACCCACAATAATCATAACTTCCCTTGTACTCACAGCAGCAATGGATTTGTTCAGAAATGGCAACCCACTTCATTATTCTTGCCTGGAGAATCCCATGAACAGAGAAGCCTGGTGGGCTATAGTCCATAGGATCACAAAAAATTGAACACTTTCTGAACAACTGACACTTTCACACTTTCAAAGGAAAGTTACAAAAAATTAACTTTCTCTTTGGGGCCTTGTACATTTGGAAATGTTCTTCAAGTCTGCTTTAGGTTTTGTGAAAGCATACCCTACTTTGCTTCTAAATGATCACTTCCTCTTCTTGCTCCACAAAGCTCCACAAAACAGTTTTGTTTCAAAAACACTCTGAAATTAAAAATCAGATTGAAAATGAAATAATTATGGTCACCTTGTACAGAGCATTGGTTCTGAGGTGAAATAGCATGTAATTCTTTTAGGAGATTTAAATCAAAAATTTATATCTCCTTTTGAGGAGCAAATAGGAACATCAGAATACATGTCTAAACCTTGAGAGCTATAGTAGGCAGAGTAACGGATGCTAGTGATGTCCGTGTCCTAATTTCTGCAAACTGTGAATGAGTTACCTTACATTGTGAAGGCACATTCAGGTTGCAAACAAAAGTAAAATTATTAATCAGCTGGTCTTAAAAGAGGAAGAGTATCCTAGATTATCCATGTAGGTCCAATGTAATCAAAGCAGTTCTTAAAAGTGGAAGAAGGGGGAAGAAGAGGAGGTCAGAGTGATGTAATGTGGGAACTTGACCCACTGTTGCTGGCTTTGATGATATAGAGGGAAGGGTCATAAGCCAAGAAATGTGAGCAGCCTCTAGAAGCTGGAAAAGGCAAGGAAACAGACTCTCTTTTAAAGGAAATGAATTCTCTCTTAGAGACACAAGAGGAACAGAGTCCTGTTGACACAAATTTTAGCCCTGTTGGACCCATTTTAAACTTCTGACCTACAGAACTGTAAGATAATAAATCTGTGTTGCTTTATGCATTGTTATTGATTATTTCTTACAGCAACAATAGAAAAGACACGTGAAGTGTTAGATTCCAGATCTGACTTTGTTGATTCATTTCTCTCAGGTGTGATCGGAGTGGATTATGGTTTAGCCAAAAGAAAGGGTGCTAGAGTTCATCTTCACCCCTCCAATAAACAGCACATTCTTAGCAAGAGGCTTTCAAAGCTGATGAATATGTCTTTGAGATTTATGTGAGTTTTCCCTTAGCTACATGCTCATAAGATCGGTGGAACCGCATGTTCAATTTCTTAATAACTTTTGGAACTGTGTTTGGTAGTTTCACTTATACCAAATGGTAGGGACTAAATGAAGTATCAAAAAATGTACTTTAATTTTAAGCAATTTTACTCCGTTTTGTAAACTTACAGGTGGCTAATTGGAGATTAAAAGCAACTCATTTACAAGACCAGCAAGCTCTCTTTTTGTTGTGAGCTGTGTAAACATAATGAGGGAGGGAGAGAGAAGGAAAGAGAAAGAAACACTTTTTATAAGATTTGTCATTTAATATCCTAACCCAGTCAATGTTAGTGGAAAAAGAGTCAATCTTGCAGTATTGGTTGAAAAATAGTTTTGCTGTCAAAAACTTATACTTGTTCTCATTGACTGATTTGGGTAACCCCAGTGGGAAGGTAAAGTCAGATAAAGTTGAGATTTGACTGGTTTTGCATGACCAATAGTCTTTCCAATTTAATAAAATAAATAGTGCCTCTATGTGTGCTTAATACATTGACATTATCTATACCAGAATGAATTATTTTTGAAGGAACTGCAGCATTATTCTGACATCATGGTAAGGAAGATTTGTGGGAAAAAAGCAGCATGTTATCATCTGGATTCATTATATTAAATGCACAGTGTAAAAAGCTGCCAGGATTAGCCCAGGTTAGGATGATAGTCCTGTCTTGCTGTTCTTGTATGATAACGATATCTCACTGTAAGCTTATGAAAGGAATCTAATGTAAAACTGTAAGGTTGCAGAAAAGCATGGTCATTTAAAATTTTCTGAATTTTCAAGTCATTAGTTCATTATGTGCATCTAAATATATCTCAATAACTTTCTTATGGTGGTTTTATAAATAAATAATATCAGACTTTTAAAAGTAGATTTACAGAAAATGAAATAATTTTCAAGTTTTTCAAAGTTATATTTAGGAAAGTGTGTCAAGACCATCAACAGTGGTGACTTGGCATATGTCAGTATTTTAAAGTATTTTTTTTAAACATTGCAAACTACAAATTAAGAAAAAGAAAAAAAATATATATTAATACTTGCCAAGTATTTTAGCTTTTCTAAATAGGCAAAGAAATACAGCTGGGGCACTGGCTATCTAGAGGGAATATGATTAAGGATAAGACAACTTCCTTTGATATTTTATGGCTCACTGACTTCTTAGAAATTTTAATGAAATCTACGGTACCTTTCTTGTAGCTTCCCAGTGGCTTAGCAGTAAAGAATCTGCCTGCCAGTGCAGGAGACATGAGTTTGACCCTTGAGTTGAGAAGATCTCCTGGAGAAGGAAATGTCAACCCACACTAATTTTCTTGCCTGGGAAATCCCAAGGACAAGGAATCCTGTTCATGGTGGGCTATAGTCCTTGGAGTCTCAGAGAGCTGGACATGACTTAGCGACTAAACAACAACTATGGTACATTTCTTGGAAAAATGTAAATACATGACCTCCATTTGTATATAATATCCTTTCTCAGAGAGTTTATAGAATCCATGAAGTCCATTCCTTCCAAGGTTAAGAACCTGTTCTTTAAAATATTGTGGCTTTCTTGTCTGGACTTTCACTAATACAACCAACTTGAACTTCGATTTCTGAAGAGACTTCAAGAGGAGTGGCGGGGGGTGGGGGATGGATAAAAAGGGGGGAAAAGGTAACTGTGAAGTAATGGATGCTAATTAGCTTGAATATGTTGATCCTTTCACAACGTATATTTATATGAAATCATCATTTTCCCAACCAGATTTATGAGTGAAATTCGAAGTAGGTATGAAAGAGCAAGAGGAGTACCCAGTAGTATTTACTGCTGTGTCATAAAGGCTGGTGGGGTTACATGTACAGAGAATCTGGCAGGAGATTCCAGAGGTACAGGAACAGGTCTTGAGAACCTGAGTACTGAAGTACTGGGCAATGGATCTAGAAGATGATTGGTCAAGTGGAGAAGGTGGGGAATAACTAAGTAATAGGCACTGTAGCTGACTTGATCTTGAACCTTGGTCTTTGGAGGTAGTCAATTTCATGCATTTTCACTAGTATCGGGACAAAAGGCAAGCTAGATTGCGCTCACAAGTGGGAACAAGCCTGCAATCTGGTACAGGCAGAAAAGCAGTGGTAATATAGGCCCCAAAGCATGGTAAACTTTTTAGAAAATCACATGTATTTCTCTATGTAGTCTATATGTATGTGCTATGCTTTGTCACTCATTCGTGACAGTTCTTTGCAACCTCATGGAGTAGAGGTTGCCCTCCAGAGTAGCCCTCCAGGCTCCTCTGTCCATGGGATCCTTCAGGCAAAAATACTAGAATGGGTTGCCATGCCCTCCTCCAGGGGATCTTCCCAACCCAGGGATCAAACCCAGGTCTCCTGCATTGCAGATAGATTCTTTACCATCTGAGCCACCAGGGAGGCCCTGGTAGACAGAGGTACCAAGAGATGGACAGGAGGAACCAAAATACATCTATATTAGCAGGCAAATTCTAGCACAATCTAAAGTCACTCTGTGGAAGTCTTCCAGATCACTCCTCTCTCCCTAATCAAAATCTTTAGTAATGTGATTGAGAAAGATTAGTTTGAATCCTGGTAAAATTTCTGATGACCTTTAATGATCTTCATCTTTGCAGAAGATTTTCTGTGAATTCCTCAGAAGTTTCTTCAGGGATTCATGTTCTCGACTCCAAGACTTTGTGGCTGTCCTTTGATCTTGTTCCTGCATCAACCCAAATGTGGAACTTTATCCATTTTTTATTTTAACTTCACATGGACATGCTTAAGCATGCACACTCAAATATTCATAAAAGTCCACATGTCAAACAAGGCTCTGTGGTAGAGAGTTAACTTTACTGATGGTTTGGGGATATGAAGGTTTAATATATTTTAGCTATTCAGTTGAAAGCAAAATGTTCAAAGGTCTGTATGATAGAGACAAATGAGCACTGAATCTAGCCATTTTGCTCCATAAACCAAGCCACAGACTAGGAAATGGGCTTGTGCTTGCCCACAGGAAGGGTCACCTTTTAAAACTCATACAAAGACAATGCACCATCTACTTACCAACACTATTACTGAGCTTATCTAGAAGTAGTATCTTTCCTGACTTTATTAAGGCTTCATATAAGCTACAGGGCTTCCCAGGTTGTAAAGAATCTGCCTGCCAATGCAGGAGATGCAAGAGACACAGGCTTGATCCCTAGGTCAAGAAGCTCTCCCAGAGAAGGAAATGGCAACCACTCCAGTATTCTTGCCTGGAAAATTCCATGGACAGAGAAGCCTGGTGGGCAGGAAAGCTACAGTCCATGAGGTCAAAAAGTGTCAGACACAACTGAACATGCATGCAGGCAGATAACAAGTAGCGGCTCTGCCTGTGATAGAGTCTTTAGGCCATTCTGCCAAACTGCTCAGCCATCCTTGTGAAGAGTCCCAGAGGCAGAGTGCCTGGATTTGAGTCCTGTGTCTGTCACCTACGGGGCTTCCCTAGTGACTCAGAGGTAAAGAATCTGCCAGCCATGCAGGAGACCCAGGTTCTATCCTTGGGTCAAGAAGATCCATCCCCTGGAGAAGGGAATGGCTACCCACTCCAGTATTCTTGCTTGGAGAATTCCATGGACAAAGGAGCCTGGTGGGGTTGCGAAGAGTCAGATACAACCAAGTGTCTAACACTTTCTGCCACATACTTGTTGTGTGATGATGGGCAAATTATTTAAACTATCTGTATCTTATTTTCCTCATTTGTAAAATAGGAATAATACAGGTCCTACTTACTTTATAGGTTCATTATAAGGGCTAAATGACGCATAAGCATGTAAAATGCTTGAAACATTGTCTAGCACATAGTGCTAAAATAAATGTTCATCACTAATATTCTCCTAAGCATGTCATTTTATGCAATGAATGATAATATTTTATTCACATAGTAAAATTTCTGGTAGTTTCATGTTATTGACAGAATAAAGTTCCCACACCTCAACCTGACATTTAAAGTCCACTCACCACATCCATTAAGTGTACCCTCTTTGACATATGATAAAGCCTTCACTTTAGCCACAGTGGTTTGCTCATAGACAGCCCTATCTTCCTGTGTTCATCCACAACTCTAAGCCCCGTCTCATGTTGCTGAACACACCCAATAGTACAATTCAAAGGTTCATTCATCTCAGAAGACACTTGATAGATGCATATGAAGGTCAAAGAAACTCACTCCTCAGTGGTGAGTGAAAAAATGAAGGAATAAGAGGGAAAGCCACAACTTCTTTAACTGGTAGTAAATGAGAATTTAAATAAAAGATTTTTATTGGGACATTTATCACCCTTGAATACAATACATAGTATGTCTGCTTGTAATTGAAACTACCTGGCAGATACCATATCCAGTTCCCTTTTCCAAACACTTTTCACCTAAAGTATCAATGTCTTTCCCAGAGATACATGATGAAAATGAAGATTAAATGAGGATTAAAGCATCTAAAACATAAGATGTTACAAAGAGTGACATTTTAGGCTTTAACTGAGGTAGAGTGTATAATTTTTTTCCAAGTTGCCTTCAAATATCACCCTTTGGGCTGTTGCTTAATTTGTCAGAATATGAGTATAGTTTGAATGTTAATTAATGAAAGAAGAAAATGTAAAAGATAAAAGGGGAAGAGCACCCTGACCCCTTGTGTTTATTTTTCTGCTCGTCTTCACTGGTGGTGGTCACACTGCTACTTCCAACTATTTAATTGGTCTCTTTTCCATCCTTATGACCTAGTTCTTTCTGCTTTGTGACTATTACTTTGGTGTGAGAGAGAGGCTAAATGCCCTTGATTTCTTTCTTTAATTTTGGTGATTATTTCCACGCCCAGAGGAAAAAGATCATCAGAGAAGCAAACTTAAAAGCTGCTAACAATCTGACAAGGTAATCACGTGGAGATACAGCAATGGAGAAGTTTTTAGGTGCCCATGGGTAAATGAAATAGTTGGTTTAGCTGACCTTTTGCTTCTGAAGTTGGCATCCCAGCAAAATGTCACAGAACTAAGCAGAAGGTCTTTTTGTTCTGACGGGAGAGATGCAAAGCTATGCCACTCCTTGTAAAACACTGAGCTGGAGGGAGGAGATCTACTTTCCACTCTGAGCTCTCATTAGGTCTCTATGGGGCTCTGCATCTTAGTTTATCATCTATAAAATGAAGGGTTGGTCATTGAAATACCTGCTGAGCATCAGGCATGGTTTTAAGTGCTGGGGATTATAGCAATGAGCCAAACTGACAAGATTCCTTCTCTTGGGGTGCTGAAATAGGAAGCATGCAAGGAATGGAGGCAGTCAAAAAACTCATAAATTGATGCAAAAGAAGATTCCAGCTACTGATAGTGGCTGTGAAGAGAACGAAACTGAGTGGAGTGTTAGAACGTGACTGAGGGTGGATTGAGGGGGGGTCTCTCCATGGAGACTGGCATGTATGCTGTGTTTGAATGATGAGGATGAGTTATGATATAGGGAAGCAGGGTTCAGAGAGAAGTCACAGTTGGTGCAAAGAAAGACTTGAAGGCCAAAGTTAGGTTAGTGTCTTTGAGGGACTGATAAAGAGTGAAGAGAGAGTGGCAGAGAGATGGGATTAAAGAGATGCACGGGGGCCAAGGAAGGCCTTGTTGATACTGTAAGGTGTTTGAATTTATTCTTATCATATAAACCCATTGAAGTCTGTCCAATAGAAATATAATGCAAGACGCATGTAATTTTAAATTGTCTAGTAACCACTTTGAGTAAAAAGAAAAAGATAAATTAGATTCAATAATGTATTATTTAGCAGAATATATTAAAAAGACTATCATTTAAACATCTAGCCACTTAAAATTATTAAAGAAATATTTTACACTCTCTTTTTGGATTAAGTCTTTGAAATTCAGTGTGTATATTACATTTATAGTGCATCTCAGTTTGGATGCCAAATTTTCATTGCAGATAATTGATCTGCATTGAGATTTCACAAAATTTACAATTGAAATGGCAGATTCACATATCCAAGTTGTTCCAAACATACTTAAATGCTTTCCAATAATTGAATCAAGCACCAGTTTTAAAATTTAGAATAATTGAACTTAAATTAAAAATTCATTCTTCAGTTACCCTAGACACTGGTGATTAATAGATGCATGTGGCTAGTGGCTGCACTATTGTACAGCTCAGCATTGGAGAGTTTTAAGCAGGGAGTGACAAGACGTGATTTGCTTTGAAAGGATCACTGGTTGCTGTGTGAAGAACTGACTGTGGCAGAGAAAGCATAGGTATAGGGAACCGAGTACACAGAGGTCAGCAGACATTTTCTATGAAGGGCTCGATAGTAAAAGCTGGCCAGATAGTATAAATATTTTAGACTTTGTGGGCCACATAGTCTCTGTGAAAGCGTTGTATAACTGCCATTGTGACGTCAAAGCAGTCATGCTGCTGCTAAGTCGCTTCAGTCGTGTCCGACTCTGCGTGACCCCATAGATGGCAGCCCGCCAGGCTCCCCCATCCCTGGGATTCTCCAGGCAAGAACACTGGAGTGGGTTGCCATTTCCTTCTCCAATGCATGAAAGTGAAAAGTGAAAGTGAAGTCGCTCAGTCGTGTCTGACTCCTAGCGACCCCATGGACTGCAGCCTACCAGGGTCCTTGTCCATGGGATTTGTCAGGCAAGAGTATTAGAGTGGGGTGCCAGAAAGCAGTCATGGGCTCTACATAAAAGAAAGAGCATGACAGTGTTCCACTAAAACTTTATTGATGGACACCAGATTATGAATTTTATATAACTTCATGTCATGAGATGTTATCAGTCTTTTTATTTTTTATGATTATTTAAAGATGTGAAAACTATTCTTAGGTTGTAGGACATACAGAAAGAAGTGGCAAGTAGAATGTGAGTTGCAGTTTGTTGACCCTCAGCTCAGGGTTTTTGGCAGAATCCAGGTGAGAGGGGTTGGTGCTTAGAAGCTGAAGGGTGCAGCAGTGGGAGGAATATGGTTCCCATGGTACTGGGCTGGACTTTCTGATAGTTTGGATTTTGGGGAAAGGAGAGGGAAAAGTCTTAAGAATGAAGGCACCAGGCTTCATTTTGAGCCTGACCAGATGATTTCTAAACTTCTCTTTAGCTCCAACAACTTGTGACCTATGATTTTTAGGTGGAATCCGTTTTTGACCAGAGTTTGGAACGATATTCTTCCTCCTCCTTGAGTGGATGCATTCCAGTGTCTGGAAATTGTAAACCTGGGGATTTTCTGTGCTAAAGGAGTGTTATATATTTTAGCTCTTCACTGACAGCTCCATTAAGCCATTTTATAACTTTTAATTTTTGTGTTGTGGAATTTCATGGCTCTTAAGACACACTTTTGTATGCATCAGCAGTATGTAGAGCTATGATCCTGTTCAAATGCATTAAACTTGCTTTTTTTAAAAATAGGTTCTATGGGAATTCTCGGAGAAGGCAATGGCAACCCACTCCAGTACTCTTGCCTGGAAAATCCCGAGGATGAGGGAGCCTGGTGGGCTGCCGTCTATGGGGTCGCACAGAGTTGGACACAACTGAGCAACTTCACTTTCACTTTTCACTTTCATGCATTGGAGAAGGAAATGGCACCCCACTCCAGTGTTCTTGCCTGGAGAATCCCAGGGACGGGGGAGCCTGGTGGGCTGCCATCTATGGGGTCGCACAGAGTTGGACACGACTGAAATGACTTAGCAGCAGCAGCAGCAGCAGCATGGGAATTCTAGATCACCTAGGTCCTTCTTTCTTCTTTTTTCGTTTCATCCTATTATAGTTATCTCCTGGTGAGGAGAGGTTTCATGGATTAAAACAGCAATTGATTTTGTTTTTAACTTTTATTTGAATGTATCCTTTCTCCTCAAACACATTATGCATCTCCAAAGAAACTCATAAATTATAAACTAAGCAAAAGTTAAAATTAGATCTGAGTGTGGTATAATGCCCAAAGGAAACTATTTGAAAAGGTAACAAGCTGTCAAAAAACAATTTGTATGGTTAAAAGCCACACCGTTAGATGCTGTTAATGGAGTATCTGAAATGATTATTTAGGCATTGGTTGCTTATTATGTCTCTGTGGCAACTAATCAGTTTCTTTGGAAGCCTGAGAGACTCAAAATTCGGCACCTATAATACCAGGGAAGTGTGTAGTAGAATGTGTTTTTCCACATCAAACAAACCGTACCTCTTGTTTCTTCAGATTTTAATAATTCTCCACCCCTCCCAAATTGTCATTGGTGCTGATTGCAAGAATAAAGACTAGTTCCTTCAGTGAAAGGATCCTAAAGTCAATCATGTGGATAAAATTACTGAGCCATCCAGCCAGCTGGTCTCTATTTGGCTCCACTTTGGTTCATTAGTTTATGGGGTGAATTCACTCCATATTTAAGGAAAGCAAAAACGGCATCAAAACTAGTTTGTAATTAATTGCAGCTTTTTAGAAAGGAATGCATTGGCAAATGGAGAATATGCACTGTCAGATCCTGATTTCTGATTATGTTATGAATCTGTTTGAAATGTAGCTTTCTTTTGTGTTTATGTTAACGCTGGGTACAGGTTAGGCACTTTTTCAGACCCTTACCACTATAATCTGTGTTTTAGGAGTTTCTCTGCACAACTTCAAAAACTTTAAAATAACACATTATTGGTTAGTTGGAGCCTGTACATTTCCAAACAATGTTAAGAGTCATTTGGTTGCCAGGCCATATAATCTTGGCGCCTGTCTCATTGTATTGTCATTGAGGTGATTAGATCGGCTTGTGCCACTGTAAGCTGACATTGAAATGACTATACATCACAAAAACATCGTGGTTTCCATGCTTTGTTAGTGGCAAAATGGCTAATGTTAATTACTCAGGCATTTAATGGACCCAGAAATAACACATACATGATCCTCTTGATTTGGAAACCTTTTATAAAAGGACATAAAAGCAGTCAAGCAACTCTGGAGCTGTGCCTCTGTACTTCTAACTCCTTGTAATAATGGCCAAAGTATGTGCAAAAGACACAGATGCTTTTAAACAAAGGGAACCCAGTAGGACGGAGCGCTAATATTTAATGCTACCTCTCATAAACACAGAAAGGAAAAATCTGTTGGAATGAAGAAGCCAAATGTCATAAATATGCCTCCCCATGTCGAAGACTGGAATTAGTTCTCATAGAGCACAACAGGCAAAGGCAAAACAGAACTTCACTTGGCTGCTTATGGTGGAAACAATCCACTCCAGACTAAGTCGAGCCGCTGACAAGAGCATTGCTTTGGAAGTGATGGATATTCAGGACGTAAGCCTGATGCGCATCAAGAGCATGAACTCAGAATGTGTTTGGGGAGATGCCCAACCATGCAAATCTCTGCCAGATGTCATGAGACCCAAGGACTACAGAATTCACCAGGATCCTTATACCTCCTTTGGAGCATCTCATCCCCTTTATCTCTCCAAATCCTACTCCATCTGAACTTGTGAAAAACAACCCATAAATTGAAAGTTGAAGAAAAAGTCAGTAACTTGGAAGCAAGCACTAGGAAAATGAATTTGTTATAAGTGAGTTTTCAATTCCTTTTTCTGAGATCAGGAGACTGAGGTCTAGAAAAATGAAAATGGTGAAGTAACTTGCTCAAATTATGTATTTACTTGGTTGGTTGGGGTTAACAGCAGAACATTTTACAAAATGCCTTTAATGAGTTTTAACTAACCCTCAAAAAAATTTTACCAACTAATTAGGAAAGGTATTATCTTCAAAATATTACAGGTAAAAGAACCAAAATTCAAAATATTACAGGTAAAAGAACTAAAATTCCAAGAGGTAAAATGATTTGCCCAAGACCATATAGCTAGGAAGTCATGATTCTTTAGAATTAGCTCTTTTTGACTCTCTGAACTTTCCATCACTCCAAATTGTCTCCAGATTTAAGTTCCTTTTTCTTCCCCTATAGAAACCAAACGTAATGGAAAGCTGAAATAAAGAAAAAAATGAAGAAAGAGGAATGAAATAAAAAAAGGAAACAGTACAATTACCTTTGTGTCTGATTCCTCAGATGATAGTTTTCTCAATTAGAGTTGATATACTGAATCCCACCTGAACAGACCGATGGAGGAGAAAAACCTAGGATTTTGGCAACAAGACTTCATAGAGGGGCTACTGTTTATACTTTTAGAACTTATTTTTCTTCTCTTCCGTTTCCTCAAAATTTCCCCTCAAAATTAATGGAGGCTTAAATAAAGTAAAAAATGAATTGTTGCTTTTAAAAAATGACGTAGATCCCTTAGAAATGTATCATGTCAGAATGCAATTTTAATGGCTGAAGTTATATAAATGACACATAATAAAACATTATAATTACCTGTATTTACATATGTGGTCTAAGAATTACTTTAATTGGGAGCAGGATTAACAATTTTAATCACTTTATGAAATATTCATGAGCATTCATAAATCCCACAAGGTATTTCTTTAAAGAATTAATGATATTTAATGTCTTTCCACAGAATTTAAGGGCAGAAAAACCTGATTAGGTAGGTCAGTATAAGTTTTCTGAAGTTACTGTCATTCCCCCAAAGAAATGGCTACTACGCATTGCTTTTAACTGTCAGATCTGTCTGTTGTTACACATGTGATTTTTTTTTTTTTGCTTTTAATAATGAACCAGATTCTCCCATCATAGTCTATTGGACATGACAACAACAGTAACAAGAATATCTTTACAGATGGACAGCACTGATACTTTCAAAACGTTCATTCTGATATCAAGGGCAGGAAATGCACTGGTTGTTTTTCCAGAGCCACAGTGTAGGCCACTCTGAGCTCCAGGTGGAGGGACTATGTAGACTCTTAGGGCAGAGAGTTGTTGTGGGGAGGGAGGTGGGAGGGGGGGTCATGTTTGGGAACGCGTGTAAGAATTAAAGATTTTAAAATTAAAAAAAAAATAAAATAAAATGATAAAATGAAAAAAAAAAGATTTGAAACTACTTCTCTCTGTAGTGGAAGAATCAAGATGAAATAGTTGGAGTTAGAAACTTGCATGATGAGCATGCACCACATGTATGCATCTGCGCTGAAGGATCTTCTTAAGTCTTAATCCACCTGCCCAACCCCTACAACTTCTCTGGTACCCAGCAAGGAGATACTGATTGCATTGAGGACTAAAGTAAAATAAATGAGATAATTAAATTTTAACATGTTGTCAAGGAGGTAGTACTGACAAAATGGGGAGAGGTAATAGATAGAAAGGGAATCTTAAGGATGGAGTAAAAGAAATGGTGAGAATGATTGAATGTATCCAATTAGGTACACAGGGTGCTCAACAAATATCAACTGTTATTATCCCTTTGAGCATATTTATAGACCTACTCAATGAAAGGTATTTGGTTCTGCTTTCGGAAACTTTGACAGTTCTATTTTTGGAAGTATTGTTGCTTTGGATAATCTAGACCAGTGTTGCTAGGCTAATAGGAATTGGTTACTTAGAATCCTGTTACTCCTGAGTGAGCTGGGAAATTGGATTCCCAAGTATATAAAGTAGAGGACAAGAACTTGGACTAATAAGGACAGATACTTAATGAAACACTAGAGTGGTTGTTGTTGTTCAGTTGCTCAGTCATGTCCGACTCTGTGACCCCATGGGCTGCAGCACACCAGGCTTCCCTGTCCTTCACCATCTCCCAGAGCTTGCTCAAATTCATGTCCATTGAGTTGGTGATGCCATCCAACCATCTTGTCCTCTGTCATCCCCTTCTCCTCCTGCCTCTAATCTTTCCCAGCATCAGGGTCTTTTCCAATGAATCAGCTCTTTGCATCAGGTGGCCAAAGTATCGGAGTTGCAGCTTCAGCATCAGTCCTTCTAATGAATATTCAGGACTGATTTCCTTTAGGATTGACTGGTTTGATCTCTTTGCTGTGCAAGGGACTCTCAAGAGTCTTCTCCAACACCATAGTTCAAAGGTGTCAATTTGACGCTCAGCGTTCTTTATGGTCCAACTCTCACATCCATACACGACTACTGGAAAAACCAAAGCTTTGACTAGATGGGCTTTTGTTGGCAAAGTAATGCCTCTGCTTTTTAATACACTGTCTAGGTTTGTTGTAGCTTTTCTTCCAAGGAGCAAGTGTTTTTCAATTTCATGGCTGCAGTCACCATCTGCAGTGATTTTGGAGCCCAAGAAAATAATTCTATCACTCTTTGTATTGTTCCCCCATCTATTTGCCTTGAAGTGATGGGACCAGATGCCATGATCTTAGTATTCTGAGTGTTGAGTTTTAAGCCAGCTTTTCCACTCTCCTCTTTCACCTCATCAGGAGGTCAAGTAGGGACCACTAAGAGGAGATATTTAATGAAACACCTGAGTGAACAGGGCTATTATTGGCTATTAGTGGTAAAGAATCTGCCTGCTAATGCAGGAGCTGCAGGAGCTGCAGGTTTTATCCCTGTGTCAGGAAGATCTCCTGGAGGAGGAAATGGCAACCTACTCCAGTATTCTTGTCTGGAAAATTTGATGAACAGAGGAGGCTGGCAAGCTGCAGTCCATGGGGTTGGAAAGAGCTGGATATGATTGAGCAAATGAACATTCATGTGCTATTACCTTTATGGTGGACAGAGACACTTTTTCTTGCTGCAGAGTTGGGAAATATGTAAACAGATACATTCTTGGGGAAACTTGTATGATTTATCCCAATTTCTTGCTGTCATGACCTTCAAAGTGCAAGTAAAAGATACATAAATCTATAAATCTTTGTGCATATATAAACATATAAAATATTACTGATTTTGAATTTTTAAAACCATGTTAGATGACTTTATCAAAGACTTAAAAATTAAAATTAGTGATTGCTTTCTGAAGAATATATAGGACATTTGGAAACTAGCAAAATATGAAAAAGTAATATGAAAAATTATCCAGAATTTCTCCCATTGAGAAAAAGGTCACTATTAATTTTATTGTGTTTTTCTGTTATGCTTTTTATGCACTAAAATACATTAAATTTTATAAAAAAGCTAAAATTGTATCTAGACTGTTGACTGAAATCCAACCCAGTTAGGTTTAGAATGGAAAGGATAGATCTCTTTTCATATTGCAAGTTAAAAAACAAAAACAAAAACAAAAACTTTGAACTGGTTCCATTTTTGGTTATTTGGATAGTTACCATTATAAATGTTAAGTATTTTGTCAATTTCTTTCTATCTTTATCACCTTTAAAAATGCCTGATGACTCATCAGTACATTTTACCTCTATGCTTGCTTTCTGGTAATTTGTGCTGTAATATTATATTTATAGCTTTATTTTGTGATTTACTAACTTCAAGCATTGTCTAAGGAGATGAGATTTTGTAGATTTTTTGGCTATATTGTTACTTTTACCTTTGTAAGGTTTATAATGTTTATCTTTTATTGTATGAAATGAAAGTGAAAGTGTTAGTTGCTCAATTGTGTGCGACTCTCTGTGACCCCACAGGCTTTAGCCTCTGTTCATGGAATTCTCCAGGCAAGAATACTGGAATGAGTTGCCATTCCTTTCTCAGGGGATCTTTCTGACCCAGGGATCACACCTGGGTCTCCTGCATTGCTGGCAGATTCTTTACCATCTGAGCTACCAGGGAAGCCCTTTCTATTTTACGGTTAACTGTTACTATGACTTCATGCTTTGTTTATAAGTTGAGACTAAAATTTTAGGATGAATAAAACAGCCTTTATAATATTATTATTATGCGAATATTACTCATTGTGAAAGCAAATGATATAAATAGACGCATAGAAGAAGAAATGCAGTGAGTGTCCAGTCATCAAACTCCTGTGAAGGAAAATGTTCTTAGCATAATTCAAGAATGGGTAGCAGAATCTCTTACAACACTTTGGAATTTTCTTCACTTCCTCTCATTCATACTCAGTTGCTTCTGTTTCTTTATGTCTTGGGTCATCAGTTTGCATTCTCTTTCATTTTCCTGGGATATCCTTCTCTGTCTATAGTTTTTATGGGAGTGGCTTGGGCAGTAAGTTTTCCTAGTCGTTGCCAGAGTTACAGTTATATTTTGGTTTGTTTTGCTTTTATACTTGAGAATAAAATTATGGGTTCATTTCTTCTCAGACCATTAGAAGAATTGCTTCATTATTTTACAGCATTCAAAGAGAATTTGAACTATCATACTTTCATGCTAATCTTTTTTTTTTTAAGTCTCTTGGGTTCATAGAATTTTCTCTCTTTCTAAAACGCTACTTCCTTTACCCTTTTGCTCTTCTCTGCCTCTCAGTTTCCTGCTAGGTAGATGTCAGAAAGTCGTATCTTTTAATATTTACTTTTTTTGGTTTTCCTCTTAGTTCTAGAAAATTCTCTCAACTCTGTATTCCTGATCACCCGTTTGGTTATTGCATCATTTTTTTCTCCTTTAGTTTATAGAACAAAGTTAGTTTTGTCATTCATATTTCTGATATAGTTTTACGGTCGAGAACAATTTAATTGCTTTTCTTGGGCTTCCCAGGTGGCGCTAGTGGTAATGAACCCATCTGCCAGTGCAGGAGACACAAGGGACACGAGTTCAATCCCTGGGTCAGGAAATCCCCTGGAGGAGGAAATGGCAACTCATTCCAGTATTCTTGCCTGAAGAATTCCATGGACAGAGGAGCCTGGCAGGTTATAGTCCGTAGGGTTGCAAAGAGTTGGACATGACTGAAGTGACTTAGCATGCAGCACGTGCATTGTGGCCTGTCCTGGTTTTATTGATATATTCACTTATTTAGTGTCTTTGAAGAAAGTAATTAGAATTAAAAAAAAATTATTTCCCAGTTTGTACAAAGGTCACATGTTTTGTTGTTTATTTTCATCCTTCCCTTTCTTGTCATTGTCTTTCCTCAAATGGATACTGGTCCTGGATTGTCAATTCATATTTATGAATGATGACCAATTTAATCGATGTAAATGAATTCCATTTACTCTGTAGCTGTAGAGTGTAAGCATACCTTGATATTATGATTTCTCTGTGTTTTCTCTAGTGAAATCCAGGAGGATACAAAGAGAAGGCAGGAACAAGATTTGCAGTAGACACAGATTCCTATAACTGGAGCAGACGTGGAGCCACAGCCAGGACACTGCACCATACAAATAAGGAATAGGCAGACGGGTAAGAGATTTGTCAAAAAACAATTCTGATTTTTCTTTCTCATCCATAGTTATATTTATAAAGGAGCATTTAAAATTTTTTCAAAACCACATTGATTTTGCCTTGCATATGAATTTGTCTGTATGGAAGATAGTACTGAGTTGGCAAAACACTCTGGGGTTGATGTGACTTTTCACTGGCCACTGACATTTCTCACATCGTTTCATTCACTTTCTCAGAATCTGCAGTCTTGGCTTATATTCTAATGGTAATCTCTGCCACGTTCTCCACTGTTTTTGTAAGAATACATTTTCAAAATAAAATTTAAGAGACATCAGTGTCTAAGGGAGAACACAGACATAGAGCCTGTGCGATGACCATTGATTTCCCAACTTCTAAAATATAAAAATAAATTGCTTATGGCGAGAGGCCAAGTTTTTTTCAAACTTAAGTTGCATACTATTGTGGGTTTCCAGTCTCACTCTTTAGAAGTAGCAATTAGGCATTTTACTTATAAATTGTGTTAATATTTCTCTTATCACTGGACAGCCCCCCAGAAAAGAGTCTCAGAGGCTTTGCATGAGGGACAGGGACTATAGATTTGAGTCCTGGCTTAGTCATGCATCAGCTGCTTTATTTTTCATACATTTTTAACTGTTACGAACTTCAGTTTCCTTACTTGTGAAATGATTATTTAACGGCACTTATCTTACATGCTGTGTGTGCTGTGTGCTTAGTTCACTCAGTCTTGTCCGACTCTTTGCGACCCCATGGGTTATAGCCTGCCAGGCTCCTCTGACCATGGACTTCTCCAGGCAAGAGTACTGGAGTGGCTTGCCATGTCCTCCTCCAGGGGATCTTCCCAACCCAGGGACTGAACCCAGGTCTCCTGCATTGCAGGCAGATTCTTTTACCATCTGAGCCATCAGGGAAGCCCAAGAATACTGGAGTGGGTAGCCTATCCCTTCTCCAGGGGAACTTCCAGACCCGGGGCTCCTGCACTGCAGGCAGATACTTGACTGTCAGAGCCACCAGGGAAGCCTTGAGTTTATTGTAAGACTAGCATTTAATTCTTCAGTTGAAATACATAACCAACAGAATTATGGAAACTGAATCACTTAAGAGGATACTGCAGCCTATAAAATACATGTACCATTCTGCAAAGTTTGGAAGTTTAATCATTATTCTGAAATTGGAGCATGAAGAAAAGTGAAATGCTGAGTATTGTTTTAGATTTTTATTAATTTAACACATTGTTAAATGAGATTTTCTTTCTATCTTAGTGTCTTGGTTGTAATCTGAAAGCTGAGGATATCAGTGATAAATGTTTCACATTCTAAGGAAAGGTTTAAGGCTCAACCATCCAGGACTAACTTTTCTAGTCTATAGAACAGAATTCTACAGACTCCTGAGAGACTGAGGATATGTTTATTAACATAGCTCTATGATTGAGATATAATTCACATAAATATAATTCATCAGAGTAAAGTGTACAATCCAGTGGCTTTTAATATAGTCAAATAGTTGAGAAACCATTACAAGAATCAATATTAAAACATTTTCCTTATCCACAAAAGAAACTCCACACCCCTTAGCCATTACCTACTCCCTACTGCTCAGTCCCTAGGCAACCGCTAATCTACTTTCTGCCGCTATAGATTTGCCTATTTTGGATGTATCATACAAATGGAATCATACAAGTTGTAATTTTTGACTACCTTCTTTCACTTAGCATAATGTTTTCAAGTTTTATCCACATTGTAGCATATATCAGTACCTGTTTTTATTGTCTAATAATATTCCAGTGTATAGATATATTATTTTATTTATCTATTCATTAATTGATGGACTTTTGTGTTGGTTTTACTTTCGGTTATTATGAATAGTGCTGCTATAAATATTTGAATACAAATTTTTGCATGCACATATATTTTTATTTTCTCTTGGTTGTGTACCTCAAAGCAGAATTACTGATTAGTATGGTATTAATAACTCTATATTTAACCTTTTTAGACTGTTTTCCAAAATGGCTGAACCATTTTACACTCCCACTAGCAGTATATGAGAATTCCAGTTCTCCCATATTCTTGCCAACACTTGTTATTAACTGCTCTATTGATGATAAACATCCTAGTAAGTATGAAGTCATATCTCGTTTCAGTTTTGATATATATTTCCAAGATAGCTAGTGACGTTGAATATTTTTTCATGTGCTTATGAGTCATTTGTATATCTTCTTTGAAAAACTGTCTATTGAGATTTGTTGCCTATTTTTTTAATCAGTTGTCATTTTGTAGTTAAAAAAAGTTTGTGTTGTTCCCAGTTTCCCCTAGCCATGTGAAATAGCTTCAAAACAATGATACACAGACATTGGAGATATCTGTTGTATCATTCCCCAGCTTCTGAAACTTCCAGGTCCAGAACTGACATTGAGTTGGAAAAGATCTTGGAGAGAGATCTGTGTTAGGACTGGTTTTACTTGGAGAGTTTGAGGGGCACTGAGACTGAGTTTTCCTCAGGGTCTCTGTTGATGGCTAGAGCCATTGAGAAAGTCCCCTGTACACGAGTGTTGCTGTGTAGTGTGTTATGGTCTGAATGTTTGTATTCCCCATCCTCCAAAGTTCATATGTTGAAATCCTATTATAATCCCTGATGTAGAGTATTAGGAGGGCCTTTGGGAGCTGATTGGTCCTGAGGGTAGAGCCCTCATGAATGAGATTAGCACCTTATAAGAGAGGTCAGGAGAATTCCCTTGCTGCTTGCGTTGTGAAAGGTTAAAATGAGAAGTCTGCAATCCAGAAGAGGGTCCTCACCCAACCGTGCTGGTACCCTGGTCTTGGACTTCTTAGCTGCCAGGACTGTGAAAAATAAAGTTCTGTCATTTATAAGCCATGCATTCTAAGATACTTTGTTTCAGCAGCCCGAATGACTAAGACATAGGGGCAGGAGTCATAGGAATTAGAATCAAATTAAAAACTGAGGCAAAATCAGAAGCAGTTAGCCCAACCATGTATTGCCTGTACAGTGATGGGGCAGTACTTACATCCCTGCCTGGGGATATCCAGAGTCCCAAAAGCAGTCCATGAAATGGTGTATAGAGAAAGGACCACATTATATAAGCACCGATCAAGAAAATCTTTGTCCTTTCCACTTATTCCCCTCCTTAGACTGCTTCCTACCCTCATTTTCCCACTTCTTGTATTCAAGTTGCAAGTCTCGCATGGGCTAGGAAGAGGAGAAAGCTTTGAAAGGTTCAAGTTTTGAGTTAAATTGGATTGGATATTTTCACACCTGAAAATAATACTGTTCGGATACCTAAAAGTGACCACAAAAGCCACAAGGGGACTGCCGGAGATATTTTCCAAGAAAGCAGAAAGATCTAGCAGAGAATTTCTTAAAATAGTAGTAGAAAAGGAGAAAACTAATTTTTGATTATAGCCCATCATGTCTAGTCTGTTTAATATAAATACACATGCACACACATACATGTATCTACATATTTTCTCAGTGATGTATTCTTCCTAGGTTGATGAAATATGTCTAAGCCCTTTGGTCTACACATCATAGTAAATAGTGAAATGAATGTAGTTGTACGGAATTTCCAGTCATAGGACACAGAGCAGTGGTGGGGTCAGGGAATAGAAGCCAGGTTTCTGACTGGCAACTTATAACTGGATTATGCAACATATGATTTGGAACTCTTTCTAGGGCTGTCAGTATTATCAGTGACTCTAATAATTGATTGTTTGGTTCATCTGTGTGTGTGCTTATTCGCAGTGTTGTGTCCAACTCTTTGTGTCCCACAGACTGTAGCCTGCCAGGCTCCTCTGTTCATGGGACTTTCTAAGCAAGAATACTGGAGTGGGTTGCCATGCCCTTCTCCAGAGGATCTTTCTGGCCCAGGGATCAGACCTATGCCTCCTGCATCTCCTGCATTGGAAGACGGGTCTTTACCATTGAGTCACTTGGGAAGCCCTTGTTTGGTTTATATTATGTGATTAAAAATCTTCATTCTCCTGGGAGATCTCAGATCTTTTAGTAACAGTTAATTTGATAAGTAAAAACATTTAGTAAACAAAATGCTTCTTTGAAATAATAAGATATGCAGAAACTATTTTCAAATTCATGTTTTAAAATAAACAACATATTAATTGCAGGAAACCAATTGTTTGGGTAGCAGACTCTTAGATGACAGATTGGAGTGACAATACGGGTCAGTCCCGGAGAGTTTGAGCTCTGGGTTTTGGTCATGTCAGGCCCAAGATCAAGAGAAAGTAAAACTACTGAAAAGCTTGGCATAACATCTTAGAGAGGCAGAGCACGGAGGCCCTTCACACAAACAGAACAAATCCTTTTCAGTGCTTTTAGACCTTAACAAACATGGGGTGATGTGTAAAACTTCACCCCCACCCCACCACAGAGCTATCCCCCACCCTGTGAGCCCCTGAACTCTTTTCAGCATTTCTTAAATCTGCCCCATTGAACAATCTGCATTCATTTTAACAAATGCAATCTCATTGAATTAGATTCTGAAGAGACTTTACAGCAAGCAAAAGGAGGACTGATCCTGTATTTTCTTTAATTTAAACAAGGGACAGAGCCCAGCAAATGAGAAATTTTGGGCTAAGTTCACTGAAATGGGTAGGGAGGGACAGAGAAGGGGTGAAAATGGGATGGACTTGTACTGGGTAAGGAATCAATTTCTAGAGTGTTCTAGGAATAGAAAACCAATGTTAAAATTGGTCCTTTAATTGTGTGACTGTTCAGTGTTACTGGATACATTTTCTTTTCCCTGTTCATAATTTGATATATTTAATTGAAATTTCCTTGAATGTAAGGTAGGGCTTAGAGTCAAAATCATCAAAATTATAAAGTGAGAGAAGGAAAACAAGCCACTAGCTATTTGCAGGTATAATAAAGATTCGACTAATCTGCATGTCTATAGTTTGTGTTAGCTTGCTGACCATCACAGTCTGATCAAATTTGCCCTATCACCCAGGCACACACGATTCATTGCCTAGTATCATTATGATTATCTTTGCTCCTCTCATTACTCACCCATTCCTTTGGTTGTATCAGGAGTAAAAATAAAAAGCCATAAGCCTCCCTGCTGTTTAACATAAACAGCAAATCATTCCCAATTCCAAGTCCAGTGTCAATTATGCAAAGCAAACCAGGATCACTCAGACAAATTTCTTCTTCCTCCACTGGGCATCTGACCTCTCTCCCCTGAAACTGTTGACCCATCAGTGTTAAATTTAGGAACTCGGTCTTGGTTTTCAGGAGCAACAAATCCCTAATAACTTAACAAGCAAAATATAGACTCAGCCTTGAAATGTGTCAGCACACGAATTAGCTAGACAAATAAAAAGGATAAAAAAAAATCTTGAAAATAGCACTTATCATCAGTCTCCCATTCAGAAATAATGAAGGGAGATGGTTTATACAGATTTAATAATAAGACATGACATAGATGTAAATATAACGTTACGACCTTTCTTCTGGTAAACAATAAGCATTTTGTTCATTATTCAGAGCCTCTTTATTTCAATGAATGTGGTGATGAATCGAACTTATGACATCAATTAAGTCACAAGTTTATATTATTTTCAAACAGATAAAGTACAGATATTCTAAGGCAGGTAGCAAGAATGATGAGTTACTGTCTATCGTTGTTCCCTAAATGAGTTATACATATTCAAAAAAGGAACATTAAAGATGTTGTACAGAGCCAGGATCATATATTACTTTTTCTCTGAACAAAGATAACATTTGTAGAATCTTATTAGCAATAAATCTTTTAGATTTTTTTCCCTTAAAACCTTATGATCCCAAAGGGAAGAAGTGATAATCGGTAAATAGAACTCTGACATTTGTCAGGAATTTACCTGAATTAAAGTTGAATTGGCTTGACCGAGAGATCAAGAAAAAAAATTATCTTTGAATATATTTGAATTTCTCTTCAAAGATATCACTAAAATGGAAACAAAAATACTTACTTTGTCATATTTGGAAGAACACAGGATATATAATATGTAATCATCAATAATAACAAATAAATATCCTGGAGCAAAATGGTATTCACAGAGCATAGAATAGTTTCAAAGAATATTGAACTATAAATTTTTCTAGAAGTATTATATAAAAAGTACAAATAGTTTAGTATTATGTATTCTCCTTTTAATGATTTCAACATCAGAAATTAGATAAGTATTATAGATTCTCTCTTTTTCTTACTCAACCAATGGTTGTACCAGGAAAGAAAAAGCAAAACAAAGCAAGGTGAGAGAGAATTAAAAACATTCTGGAATATTGTACATGGTATATCCAGTAACACATGGTCATCACTGATGATTTGGAGCATTGCAGTGTCTGGCACTGAATGTGATTTGGTTAGAAGGCCCCTGAGGGTTAAATACCCATTTCCTAGTGCTGTTGAGTTAGGGTCTTTCTATCACTGTATTTCTCTGGAAGGAAGAGGTTCCCCAAAATGGGGACTACCCCCTGAAAGAGGACTTTTATTACGAGTTGCCTCATTAGGATCTCTCTGCAGAGCTCTACTTGCTTTTCCCTTTAAAAAGTGCATTGTCCATGAACTTGAATTGGAGAATGCCCCACATTCGCATCATAGGCTCCCCTGGAAGTTATCAGAAGATGGTGGGATGCAGAAGCAAGAGTACTGGTGGTTGCAACATCAAAGAACAATTCTGTCTCTCAAACCAGCATCTAGATGGTACCAGGAAAGACAACTTATTGTGAATTTACTTAACATTGAGATGAACATTTTATAGACCATGATGGAAAAGGAAAGGCTTAGTTGGGAGTTTATCTAGATATGTAAAATTAAAAGTAATGAAGATATTTTAAGAACAAAAGTTAGGTTTTATAGAAACTATTTTGTAATCCTTCCAACAAATGAAGTAACCAAATCTTAGATTTTTGAGTAATCTTTTCTTATGAAAAGAATCAATTTTACAAAAATATTCTATGCTTTATTAATTTTCAAATGGATTTTCCTAAATCATTTGGTTTTCAAGTTGTTTACTTTTTAATCACATCTACTTTATTTTCTTTTTTTTCATTTGTTTGATCTTGATAGATCTACATCTTTGCCTGTGATGTGAACTGTCTCCAATATCACTTTAATAGACTTTATGAAATCCTGCATTTTATAAAGATTTTCAGTTTAACTTTAAAATTTTTATTCTATTTGCATAGGAAGTTGTAGACATCATTTTTGCAGCAGGATTATACCTGATCAAGATATTGATTCTATTGATTAAAATAGGTGATATACTAAATGCAATGGGAGATGAACTCACAACTAATTTTAAAAATGGTCAGTTCAGTGCTAATAATTTTCATGTTATGACAACTCTTGATTTCCTTGGACAATTTTTAACTGTTGAGACTCACAGAATAAACAGGCAGAAGAGGAATCAGATACCTGTGTCTATTTGACAATTTATTGAAGAGTCAGAGAAAACTATGTAGGTGTTAATAATAGGTAGGCAGATAAGACTTTTTAAAACCATGAACTATGTTATAAACAGTTAGCAAGTATGGATTTGTGCGTTAGAATTCTTACCGTCCTCTGTAAGAAGGAGGGGCTATTTGACTTCTGTTTGCTTATTTTACTCTGAGACCCCTTATATTCCTTTACTGCAGATTTGTTGCTCCGTTCATCTATCACACAAGCATATACAAAGCTTGAGGCTTCCCTGGTTGCTTAGATGGTAAAGAATCTGCCTGCAATGCAGAAGACCCGGGTTCAATTCCTGGGTTGGGAAGATACCTTGGAGAAGGGAATGGCTACCCATCCCAGTATTCTTGCCTGGAGAATTCCATAGACAGAGGAGTCTGGTGGGCTATAGTCTATGGGGTAGCAAAGAATCAGACACAACCGAGTGAGTGATTTACACTTTTTACAGTGCTTACTTACCGTCTGTCAGACACTGTGTCAGGCTTTGGAGATACAAGGATGGACCATGTGTCTCTTTACACAATGAGCTCAGGATCTAATAAGAGAAATACCTGGAGAAACAAGTATAGTACAGTATAATAAAAAAAAAGCTATCTAATTATTATGATACATTTATAATATCAGGCACTGCACCAGATGCTTTACCGTTGTTTCATTTGGATCCTAACAACCTCGTTGGTGGCTGACTCTAGATCTTTTTCAGGCCAACACCATGTTCTGTACCACTGTATTCCACTGCTTCCTCACATAAGTGCAAGACAAAGTTTTATGCCCAGGTACTTTGAGAACATCAGGGAGGCCTCTAAACTAGACTGGGGTGCCAGAGGAAGGCCCTCTGGGGGTATTGTATGAGCTAGAATGCTAGAGGACAAGCTCACAGACTGTGGCAAGGAACAGCCAAGTGGAGATGAGGTTGGAGGGATGGAGAAATTACCCTGTCTTTGTTTTCTTCAGTATTCTAAGCATAGTTATAGTATAAACCATTTTACAGTACATTACCTGGAATATAACAACATAATTTCATTTACAGTCATGCTCAGTGTTCCCAATACCAGAAAATTTCAAATAAAACCTTATGTTTAATCATTGTCCCCATTTTTGTGTAAAAGATTTCTAAAGCTGGCTGCCTCAGGCGGTGTACTTGAAAGACTGTTACTCAGCTGATGACTGCTGCTTCTGATTCCTTCTGCTATGTATATTTACCCAGAAATGTCACATGGGATTTTACATTTATATAATGCTTTTTAGGGCAATGAAAACCCAATAAAATCGGCTGGCTTATTTAATGTTCAAAGTGTTTAATAAGCTTTTTTTTTTTTGAATGAACCATTTAAATGAGTTTTTTTTTTCATTAATTAACTCACCAGTGCACCAAATACGTATCAGATAAATGAGTTGATAGGGTCCCCGGTTTAGTTGAAGATGCAATACGGAAAGCACTAATTAGGCAGGCAAGAGCTCCAGATAATTAAATAGTGATTAATAGATTTTTGTGCTACCAAAATTAAAAGTAACTAATTGGTTGAAAAAATATTTAAAATTGTGTGCTTGGAACTTACATGTTGAATGTGGTTCTGAGGGATACTAAGACTATGTTGGTTTTGTTAAGAGTGAAAGTTTTATTTTTTTCTTTCACTCGATTTTCTCCCCCTTCTGACATCTTATGTCAAAGTGTTCCCATGTTAATAGTAGAATATAATGGAAGTTTATGCAATTAAATACAGCAAGAGAGTTTATAGACCATTTATCATTGGACATGGGTCATATACTGTGAATTTCAGAAAATAAAAGGGAATTCCATTTGTAGTTCACTCTTGCCTGAAGCTCACCTAATGAAATCTTTCTCACTCATAGAATTAACAGTGTATCCAGCTGAAAAGTATTTAACATTCTCTGTGCATACTAAGAATGCAAAAGTAGAATAAAACCTTGCATACTTACAGGGGATTTTTGTTGCTTTTTCTTCAGCCCAAATTAGGCAGTTCTTGTTCATTTAGCGCATTTGAAAGGAGCTGAACTTTTGAAATTCTGAACTGTCAGTCTCCATCGTTTCATCTGACAGCTGACACTTTGAGAGTAAAGAATACACAAATCATGGGAGTGGAGTGAAATACTGCTAATAAATGCTATTGTTTTTCCCGATGGAAAAGGAACACCTTATACAACTGTTTGCAGATCCAATGGGTTTGTTATGATGCAAAATGCATGTTTGGCTGTCACCATTTTTGTTTACTACCTGCAGAGCATAAAATTGCTGATAAAAAAAAATGAAGAAACATAAGGCAAGATTCATTAAGAATAGAAGCATGCTTTTCTCCTCCCCGCCTACCTTAATCACCCCACCCTCTCATCATAATATGATCAACAGTGAGTCTTCCTTCATAAAGGCATGAAACTAAATAAATAACTTATGGTTCTTGAGATAATTACAAGATTTCTGTATTTATGGAAAACTGGAACTCTGAAACATTTGCTTGTCTGCTTGCTAAGTGAGGGAACTTGTGAATATTCATTTTGCTATTTTGGAATTTCGTTTAAGAAGGTCCGTGATAGTTTTGGGCTTCCCTGGTGGCTTAGCAGGTAAAGAATCTGCCTGCAATGCAGGAAACACAGGATATGGGGGTTCAATCCCTGGGTCGGGAAAATCCACTGGAGAAGGGAAAGGCAACCACTCCAGTATTCTTGCCTGGAGAATTGCACGGACAGAGGAACTTGGTAAGCTACAGTCCATGGGGTCTCAAAGAGTTGGACACGACTGAGCAACTAACTAACACTTTGACTTTCATGATAGGTTTAGAAACTGTATAGTATAGCTTTGTTTTCCACCAGCAAACTTCTGAGGTCAAAGTGTTTGTGGGTAAGTTGGAAGGAACCACCTTCCTGATGCAGAAAATCTCAGACCTATTGACCTGACCACACTACACAGAATAACATATCATAATTTATTGAAATCTTCCTTTGTTAACATTAATTAAGATATATTCAGCAGGAAGATCATTCCTATTTTGTTTAATATGTATCTACTGTAGAGAAGCTTCCCTGGTGGCTCAGACAGTAAAGAATCTGCCTGCAAGGCAGGAGACCTGGGTTTGATCCCTGGGTTGGGAAGATCCCTGGGAGAAGGGAATGACAACCCACTCCAGTATTCTTGCCTAGAGAATTTCATGGACAGAGGAGCCTGGAAGTCTACAGCCCATGGGGTCACAAACAGTCAGACATGACTGAGTGACTAACACGCACACACACACACACACTATCAGTTCAGTTCAGTTCAGTCGATCAGTTGTTTCCAACTGTTTGTAACCCCATGGACTGCAGCACACCAGGCTTCCCTGTCCATCACCAACTCCCAGAGCTTACTCAAACTCATATCTGTAGAGTCAGTGATGCCATCCAACCATCTCATCTTCTTCTCCTCCTGCCTTCAATCTTACCCAGCATCAGGGTCTTTTCCAGTGAGTCAGTTCTTCGCATCAAGTGGCCACAGTATTGGAGTTTCAGCTTCAACATCAGTCAATCCAATGAATATTCAGGACTGACTTCCTTTTGGATGGACTAGTTGGATCTTCTTGCAGTCCAAGGGACTCTCAAGAGTCTTCTCCAACACCACAGTTCAAAAGCATCAATTCTTCAGCACTCAGCTTTCTTTATAGTCCAACTCTTGCATCCATGCATGACTACTGGAAAAACCATAGCTTTGACTAGATGGACCCTTGTTGGCAAAGTAGTGTCTCTGCTTTTTAATATGCTGTCTAGGTCGGTCATAACTTTTCTTCCAAGGAGCAAGCATCTTTTACTTTCCTGGCTGAAATCACCATCTGCAGTGATTTTGGAGCCCCTCAAAATAAAGTTTCTCACTGTTTCCATTGTTTCCCCATCTATTTGTCATGAAGTGATGGGACCAGATGCCATGGTTTTGGTTTTCTGAATGTTGAGGTTAAGCCACCTTTTTCATTCTCCTCTTTCACTTTCATCAAGAGGCTCTTTAGTTCTTCTTCACCTTCTGCCTTATAGAAGGGTGGTGTCATCTGCATATCTGAGGTTATTGATATGTCTCTTGGCAATCTTGATTCTAGCTTGTGCTTCATCCAGCCTGCATTTCACATGATGTACTCTGCATATAAGTCAACTAAGCAGGGTGACAATATACAGCCTTGACATACTCCTTTCCCGATTTGGAACCAGTCTGTTGTTCCATATGCAGTTCTAACTGTTGCTTCTTGACCTGCATACAGAATTCTCAGGAGGCAGGTCAGGTGGTCTGGTGTTTCCATCTTTAAGAATTTTCTACAATTTGTTGTAATCCACACAGTCAAGGCTTTGGTGTAATCAATAAAGCAAAAGTAGATGTTTTTCTGGAAATCTCTTGCTTTTTCGATGATCCAGCAGATGTTGGCAATTTGATCTCTAGCCTTTTCTAAATCCAGCTTGAAAATGGTTCACATACTGTTGAAGCCTGGCTTGGAGAATTTGGGGCATTACTTTGCTAGTGTGTGAGATGAGTGCAATTGGGCAGTAGTTTGAGCATTCTTTGGCATTGCCTTTCTTTGTGATTGAAATGAAAACATACTTTTTCCAGTCCTGTGGCCACTGGTGAGGTTTCCAAATTTTCTGGCATATTGTGTGCAGCACATTCACAGCATCATATTTTAGGATTTGAAATAGCTCAACTGAAATTCCATCACACACAGTATAGAGAAAGATAAATTAATGGCTTGGGATATAATGTATTTTGCCTCCCTCATGGTATATTAACTCTCAAAGCACTTTTACATCCTAAATATTTCATAAATATTAAACTTAGCAAATGTCTTCAACTATCTTAGTAAACCTCTGAAAGATTTCAAATAGAATAAAATCAGGTCTGATCCAAATAGAGAACTTGAAAAGTTATAGAATGAGATGTGACAGTTAATTTTAAGTGTCAACTTGATGGGGCCATGGGGTGCCCAGATTTTCAATTATTATTCTGGATGTATAAGGTTGTTTTTGGATGAGATTAGTATTTGAATGTGTAGACTGAATAAAGCAGAATGCTCTCCCTATGTTGATGGGCCTCATCTAATCAGTTGAAGGCCTGACTTGAACAAGAAGTCTGACCCTCCCTTAAGTAAGAGAGAACTCCTCCTGCCTCACTGCTTGATATGGGACTTTGGTCTTTTCCTGACTTCAGACTCAAGCTGAAACATCAGCTCTTAAACTATCACCACTCCTGGTTTTCAGGCCTTTGAACTCAGACTGAAATAATACCACTGGTTACTCTGGCTATTCAATTTTCCAGTGCAGATCTTGGATCTTCTCAGCCTCCACAATCACTTGAGCCAATTTGTTTTAGTAAAGCCAATACTCCTTTCTATATATGTACGTCCTGTTGGTTCTGTCTGTCTGGAGGACTCTCATAAATTCATGGGGTTTTAATTGTGAAAAGAAAAAGTGGAGTTTAATGTGAAAAGTTCAGGAGTGACTGGTATTTCTTTTTTCTTTCTATACAATGACTTTTAGTTTTCAATGCAAATAATAGGAAAAGGAAATTATGTTCTATATTGTTTCTTGCTGATGAACTGACAGAGATAACTCACTTAACTGTCTAGACAGGAAACATACATGCATACCTATGAAAACATTAAAAAGCTCATTACCACATGGCCTTGAACAATGTTAACATCTTATGCACACATTTATACATGTATATACAAAGTGTAATTGATTGAGAAAGGGGAGAGTCCAGTAAATTATTTCTACTGATATTTTACACATAATTCTTTTAGTGCCTCAGTGTATCTTGAAACAAGAAAATGCTTTGGACTTTGATGGAAAAGTGCCCTTAAAATTCAAGGAAATGTGCACACAACTATCAAGCATGTAATTCACGTGGTTTCATGGGAGATTTGGGAAGTCTGTTTGTCCCACTGGAAAACTGAAAGTTCCTTCTGGAGAAGCCATTGCTCTGCTTTCTAGTTCCAGCGCTCTGACCTCTCCCCCAGGTTTTCTCTGAAATATGCTTAACTTTGAGTCACCATCTCTACTGTTTGCTTACTCACCTTCTCAAAATCAACAGGTCAGAAGTCAATGGGTACTTTTTAAAATTCATGACTGTCTTAGGACGTATGATTCCCAAGACAGCTGTGGCAAAGCACCAGGCCTACAGATCGGTAATGTCCAGAATGTTATTCCGTGGCTAAGATTTAACCGGAGTTGCCCCTCATGCCCACAAACAGGCAGTTTGCTTGGTCTGTCATTGCTTCCTGAAGGTACTTAGGAGGGGCAGGAGCCGAGAGTGGGCAGTTACGTTCTTCCATGTGAGAGCACAAGTGAATTAAAGTTCCAGTGCCTCAAGTCTCTGAGGCAATTACACAGGTTTTCAGTAGTTAAACCAAGGTAACTTGCAAAGAGCCCAATTCCATTGCTGACTCGGTCTTTAAATCAATATGTTTCCACAGACGTTATATATGATAGCATATGTGGGCTGGGAAACAAGGAATTGAGACCCTGGAACAGATTTAAAGGGGAGAAAGCGACACTTTATATGAGGCTGGATTTTCAAGTATTATCTAGGGTAAAAGTTTTTTAAAATCTTAAATTACCTGTCACTGTGAAGCAGAGAACAGTTCCAGAGACTTGACTTTGCTCTTACATAGTCACTCCACATGATGTCAGAGACCCCTGAAAGGGTACTTGGAAAGATATATTGCAAATTGTTATGCGATTCCCTGTTCCTCTGGCCAAGAGAATTAGGAATTGGGCAGGATTTTTATGTTGGGTAGGGGAAGGAGGGGGTAAAAATTGACATGGAAATTTATTTTTAAGAGTACTAAAACCTGGGCAGTTTTTACTGCATAGCCCACAGGATACTGGCTACAATAATTTGAAGGAAGGCAGCAGAGAGACTGAACTGATGGCTACAGAACAGGTTCTGGAAAGTCCCTTTTGCCGCAGTTTTCATAGAGGAGGACATCCCTGATCTCACATTCTTTCTAATTTCACTGGAAGGTCTGAGGAGTGAAAGGTCAGACATGGCACTGGCCAGTGTAGTTGGTGTGGCTATTGCATGGAGTGTGCACAAAAGAAAAGCAGCTTTCAGAGGTTCAGAAAAACCTCTGAATCCTGACTGGGACAGAATGCTCGTCTGATAGACTGAGTCATCATCTTTGTAAGTAGTTCATGTGATTAAAAGCTTGGGCTTGGAGGCAGACACATCTTCGTTCAGATCTCAGCTCCACAGTCACTAGATGGGTGCCCTGAAAAATTTACTAACCTCTGTAGGTTCAATTTCTTCTCCTGTAAAATGAGTTCAGTAATAGTATCCATCTCCTTGAGGTTCTATGTGGAACCTGCTTAACAGAGAGGTCCTGGCACTTAGCATGTGCACAGTACGGTTTAGATAATTAGTTACAAGAGAAGCTAATAATGGAAGCTGATATGATCGTGGTAAACATCATACAAAGTATTTAGAGTGAGGCAGTCCAGAAAATCAGACTTGGCTCCATATAACTGAAACACCCTATTGGTAGCACATTGGATTAAAAAAAAACCTTGGATTCATTCTTATTTTTGTCATCTGTGAAAACAGTGCAGAGAGGAGACATTTTAAATGCTTTCTAACAGTGGAAGCTGAAATTTATTATTTATCATGTACCAACCTGGATGGGAAGGGAGTCTGGGGGAGAATGGATACATGTGTATGTATGGCTGAGTTCCTTCACTGTTCATCTGAAACTACCACAACATTGTTAATGGCTATACCCCAATACAAAATAAAAAGTTGAAAGTTAAAAAAATGGACATATATAAAAATGGAACATTCTGGGCTAGAAGTGATTCACTGAATATTCCTCTTGTGTGAGCATGCATTTCAACCTTAACAAATTTGACAGAATTGATAACAATACTTGAAGATAAGACATCATGAAGAGTCATTGTCAAATGACTTTAGTTTGTGTGAATGAACCCTTTGTCAGTGAAAGAACAAGAAAGATGTCACATCACCCTGCCACTCACAAAGCCTAAGGGGGAAAAACCTCAAATATCAGAAACATATGGTTTTAAAGTTCTGTGTCTGAGCTTGCAACACTGATGGGGTTTTATGTAAAGAGATAAAAATCTATGCATGGACTGTCACAAGCTGTTTAGGAGAACAGAGTCCCTGTTGCTAAACCCCTGTTGATGTTCTTAAATGGGTTGCAATGAGAACCACCTGTAAGGCAGACAGGTTTGGGAGTGGTGAAAATCATCAAGGGATCCAGGTCAAAATAACGTAAATAAGATGGGTAAAATGTCAGTGAGTCACATGGCGATGAAAACCTGAAGAACAAAGAATGCAGAAACAGGTGTGACTTTATCAGAAGCATGGCAGAAGTGTGGACCTGAGGGATGAGACTATGATGCACTGCGTGGTAGTCTGGAAAACTAAGATTTCTGGATTCATTCACCTTTCATATAAATTTACCCTGATTATATTAGGCATTAGGTGGGCAGGGGACCTCACAGATTCAGAAAACATATACAGTATTAAGAAAGAGAGTACCTACATTTCGTGGAGAAGAGGGTCTTGGAACAGATGTTGCTGTTGTTCAGTCACTAAGTTGTGTCTGACTCTTTGTGACCCCATGATCTGTAGCACACCAGGCTTCCCTGTACTTTACTATCTCCTGGAGTTTGCTCAGACTCATTTCCATTGAGTTGGTGATGCCATCCAACCATCTCATCCTCTGCCATCCCCTTCTCCTACTGCCCTCAATCTTTCCCAGCATCAGGGTCTTTTCTAATGAATCAGCTCTTTTTATCTGGTGGCCAAAGTATTGGAGCTTCAGCTTCAGCATCAGTCCTTCCAGTGAATATTCAGGGTTGATTTCCTTTAGGATTGACTGATTTGATCTTGCTGTCCAAGGGACACCCAGGAGTCTTCTTGAGCACCACAGTTCAAAAGCAACAGTTCTTTAGTACTTAGCCTTCTTTATGGTCAAACAAGGTATTTGACTCTTGTTGGAATGTGATATGTTGAGTGGGCTACACACATTTGTCAGCTCTTTCATATTTGCCTAGGTGAATTCCCATAACTTACCTCATTTGACCATCAATGGTAGACAGGGTGAAAGAAAATTTGACCAGCAAAAAATTTTCCTGAAGTGTTTTGTTCTAGATGAATTGATGAGTCACCATGAACATTAAGGTAAATCAATATCAAAGGAAATTAGATTGAATCTAAGCATCTGGTTCTCAAAGATTCTGGTCTAATCCTTGGCAGACTCACATTTACAATTTTTCCAGATATTTATCAAATGGTTGAAGTACCATGGATGTTTATGTAGTGGTGATGGTTGGTTGTAATCTGAGATGGTTCCTAAACCCAGTGATTTTGAGAGTGCAGAGGAGACATGCATGTTGATAATTAGCCTTAAAGCAAGTAAAACAAAATAACGGCCAGGTAGAGAAGGAGGATTGCATAAGGGTTGAGCACATAAACTTTGTAATCAATGGCCTGGTTCTGCCACATATTAGCTGGATAAGCTGGAGAAAGCTTTTTCAGCTCTCTACACCAGTCTCCTCCTTGGTAAAGCAGCACCTCTGATGCTATGCTGTAATATATCTGCAGCCCTTATTATAATGCCTGGCATACATTGAGTATTCAAAAATGGAGGCTATCATTATTAATCATTATTAGTGCTATGGTTAGGGATATTACAGAAGATTTGATGGTATGTCATTGGATATGTTTTCTGAAAAATTAAGATTTCAGTGCTGGGAAGCAGTGTGGTATAGGTGATTAAAACAAAATGAAACAAAAAATGCTGGACTTTGATGTGAAGATGCTTGGGTCAGTTTCCTGTTTTCAGTCAATTTTTATTGGCTTTCTCCTACATGTGAGGCTTCCCCTGTGGCTCAGCTGGTAAAGAATCTGCCTGCAATGCAGGAGACCTGGGTTCGACTTTTAAGTTAGCATCTGGATGGTAGGGCTCAGGCCATACATTAAAAAAAAATCAGTCCAGGTGATTCCGATGTCCAGGAACGATTGAAAGTTTTCTTTTGAATTTTCTCTATACACAGCAACTCCTTATTATTTAGAGGAGTCTATTTAAGTTGCAATAAATTTCCATACATTATGGTGGCTTAATGTTAAGATATACCTGGAAATGAAATAAGAAAGACAGAAATCTTGCCACTAGGTTATGGCTCAGGGAAATCAACAATAGCCAGGGCCCTGAGCAGTATGGGGCAGAGAGCATGCTCAGATGCTTGGTGACTGGATCACAGTTCAGAGACAGGAAGGTGACTCTGGTTTAGCTGTGGAGCTGAGTGTTCAGCAGGGTCCAGGGATCCCTTCTCATGTTGCGCTGTGACTGTGACTCAGCTACTTTCCCAATCGGGGCTTCCCTGGTGGCTCAGTGGTAAAGGATCCATCGACAATGCAGGAGATGTGGGTTTGATCCCTGGGTTGGGAAGGTCCCCTGGAGGAGGAAATGGCAACCCACTCCAGTATTCTTGCCTGGAAAATCCCCATGGACTGAGGAGTCTGGCGGGATACAGTCTGTGGAGTCACTAAGAGTCAGATATGACTGAGTGACTAAACGATAACAACTATGAGGTTGCTATAACAACTGTGTTATAGTAATAACAATATCAACTATGAAGTTACTAGTTACTGTTATTATCTCATTTTATGGACAAAGAGAGTCATGGAGAGTCATGGAGGTCATATGGCTAACAGCTGCAAAACTGAGATTTGAACCCAGGTACTCTGGGTACATGCTTACCTGTTGTGTCATTGATGGAATCTGTGTCTGTACATGGTTAGATATACCAAGCTAATAAACCTGTATTTGATCTCATTATGCATGCCAGGCTGATCTACAGAGTGGTGTGAAGACGGGCAGGCAGCCTGGTATCTGCTTCTCAGTGAACTCTAGTCTTCCAAGTCTAGATTCAGTGCCCCCCCATCCTCCTTTTTCCTTGGAAGTTCTGAGTCTGGCCCCAGGAACCCAGTACATATCTATCAAGTAACTGTGGAATGAATAAATGAATTCACGAATACATAAGGAAGTGAGATTTCAGAAATAAACTCAAGAATAATCAAATTGGAGTTTAAAGAAGATGGGAAGAACCTTTGTTGGAGTGGAAAAATAACACATGATCATTTGAGAATTTCAATATTAAGAAAGAGTGGTACCACTTGACTTTGCCTGCTACCCCATGCTGAGACCTGATGAAGTGTTTTAAAGACGTTGTTCTTAATCTCCTCAGTTTGTAAAATGTGAACAATCTGAGTGCAGTTTGCTACACTCCTTGCTGCTTTTCCAGAGAGACCATTATGAGTTATCATTTAGTATTTTGTTGAGTCCTGAGCCATAGCAAAAAAAGAACAACTAAAGGAGAAAAAGTTAAGTGTGAGCTGAAACTACTGAAGCCCATGCATTCTAGAGCCCATACACCACAACTACTGAGCCAGTGGGACTAGAAATCTGTGACAAGAGAAGCCACTGCAATGAGAAGCCCGCACACTGCAACAATGAGTAGCCTCCACTCTATGCAAGTAAAGACAGCCTGTGTGCAGCAACGAAGACCCAGCATAGCCAAAAATAAATAAATATAAATAAAAAATTTAAAAAGGCATCCTTTGTTTTGCTTAAGAAAATCTCATCAACTTTGCAACATGAGGCATATTGGCATTTTATCTGGTTTTTCTTTTACTCATTAAAAAGTAATGATTGAAAGGAAATCTCAGGGACTCTTTTTGGAACATCTTATTCAAAAATATAAGAAGAAAATATTTTTTTTTAGTTACTCAGCAGAGTAAGGATATGTTCATCAGTGAAAATGGGGCACACACACTGAAGGGGAAAATCAAGAGCAGTGAAAGCCAGCAGGTTGTGGAGGAAGCAGCAGGCAGAGCAAAGAAAGTAACAGCTGCAGATGGGCAATAAACAAGCACAGGGGACCAAGTGGGAGCTCGATGCCAAATTAAACCTGTGCAGGAACCTTATTTGTTTCCTTGCAGTTAAGGGGAGACACCACCATTCAAACAGACAATATACAGAAGGAAGACTGTACAAACTGGAATCAGGGTTTCCCATCAGAAAAGGTTGTTGTGTCTTTTCCAGTTAAGAACTTGGTAGATAGCTCTGTTCCATTACAAACATTGGCTCTAGTCAGTTAGAAAGGGAGAGCCTAAGAAATGGCCACACAGAATATTCTGACAATGTTACAGGGTGCCTGCAGCTTATGCCCTCCTTTTAAATGAGAGAAAGAAGATACTTCCTCACTTAGGAACTGCTTCTGATGATCCCATGATATATGCAATCTTATGAATGCAATATATAGGTAATAAGATACTCAAGCAACAGACATGTTATATAATACCCTGTGTTGTCTATATTCTCATTCTTTTTCAGTAAATCAAGTTTTACTTTTAATTCTGTGAAATGGATCATTTCAATTTATTTACACACATTCCCTGTAAGGGAAATAAACTCATCCTTTAATATCCTATGAAACTTATCCCCATTATTTTCCTTCTCTCAATTTCCTTTTTTCCCCCAACCTAGTTCACAGCTATGGCCAAAACATAGAATATGACAAAATAAAAATATGCAGTAAATCTGATTTGTAATTGAGAATCTAAAGAGATAAATGTACTCGGAACTCTTAGCAAGATCATAACAACAAAATGCATATTAGGTACTATAGGAAAAGACTAGAGGAAGAGATATCTTCAATTAGAATTCGTCAAAACCTATCTTTAGAAATGAATACAAATAGAAAGTTACTTAGCTTGACTAATTTACTGTTACATTTTGTAAAGATATTATGCTTATGATCTAATGATTTTTATAGCCTCCAGTAGCATGGTGAAGAACACTAGCTTTCCCAACCACTTTATAATATGGGGGATGGAGACAGAAATAAGTTAAATGACAAGTTTAATTTGTGAGGCAAAAGAAATAGATGATTTTGGCTAATTCAGCATTTCAGTGGCTCCTGTATCTTATGAATTAGTATCTAGTCTCCTTTCTCTTATAAATTTGTTAATTGAAAACCATTATCTGTCTGTCTGTAAATCCAGAGCAAGAATGATTTTCTTGGTGATTTTTGAACAGTTTTGTAAGATAAAGCTAGTTTAAATTTTCAGTAGTCATCTTTAGATTATTGTTGAGGTGGTTGGATGTAGTATTGGCAGTTGAATCTCCGAATCTGGGAGTGAAACTGATAAAACATGAAGTGAGGAAGACATTTGGAAGTTTCAGTTATAGTGGGAGTTCTGGTTCTCTTCCTTTTGGAAACTTGGGAAACTTCAGAGAGTAAAATCTGTTGGTAGCGCTCTGCAAATGGAACATCAGCTCAGCAGGCTGGCTTCCTACTGGCAGATCCCAATCTGCTTTGGTTTAGTAATGTGTCCGTTACCACATTTCCAGGTATTTTGATACTTGATTTAAACAGAAAATATCCTTATGGCATAACCAAATAACCCAGTCGGGTTAATAGAACAGAATACAATAGTAGAAAAGAAATAATATTGGTGAATTTTGCTTTAAATTCTCAATGAAGAGTGCTTAATGGTAAAAATCAAACTAAACCAAGCAAACAATAACAATAGCCACAACAACATACTCAGGAAAAAAAAGAGAGAGAGAGAGATAGGCTTTTGGCTGTCATTAGAAACAAACTGAAAATTTCAAGGTTTCGAGCTTTAGGATAATTTTACAGAGCTAGAAAAACTACTGTGTGTCATTGGCATCTGTTTGTTTCTTTGTTCATTTTAAAAGCTTGTTTGTGTGTGTGTGTTTAGAAATGGTGGTGGTAAACAATTTTTGAGCTATGGGTTCTGAAAAACCTTCATTATTGATAGGGTCAAAGGAAAATATAAGAAAGACTGTTCTGCCCATGTGGCAGCTTCAGTTCAGCAGAAATGAGATAAGAAAGCTAAACACAGCTGTGAAGACAGAAGGCTGAGTAGCAACGTCCTCTTAGTGACTTAGACTGGCTCTCAGCCACTGTTCCCAGTGACAGTGGGGCAATGTAACTCTTCAGTTCTTTAGCATGGAAACAGTGTCACCAGCCCTCACGGATACCTGAGTTTTAAATGAACAAACAAAACGATTGGTCAGGTTTGGCAAAATAAAGGGGAAAATGTTAACCTTCTATGAGGTGGGGGAGTTGAGAAAGACAGAGACGGTAAAGTGATAACCACCAGTGGGAGATTTCTAAAGGTATAGCCACCTTAATCCTCACGTGGCTTTTTCTTTTTTCCCTTTCAATAACTGTATTTAGCAAGATTCTCTGTTTCCTCCCCTTTACTGAATATGGCATTTAAAATGACTAGCCCTTTTGATGTTCCTGAATTAAAACTTGTAGGTTGTGGTGAGATTTTTTTTCTCTCTTATTTAACATGATGGAAAATGATTTTTTGAAGGTATGAGAAAAAAATTATGTTACAAAATGTGGTCCCTGTACTTCACCCCTGGTTTGCCTGATTTTTTCCTTCTGTTCCTCCCTCCCTCACTGTCTTTTTTCTTTCCTTTTTTCCTTTACACTCTTCTTTCTTTGTCTTTTTATTACAAAATGTTTATACTAAGTGTACAAAGCTTGCGAGGCATAAATCAATGCTTTACTAACAAATAACATTTCAATAGCTGATAAATAAATCTTGTTAGTTATTTGCCTTTAATTTGTTCATTTTTTTCAATGGGGGAATTGTTTCTTAATGTATAATTTTAATCACATTTTCGTTTTGAAATATATCAGTGCTCTGCTGTCCAACCTTTTACCAATATGCATACTTTAGCTGGGATTCTTCTGTAGCTTCAGTATAATTCATGATCATATGATATGGCAAGATTCTATGTAAAGTTTGGAATTGTGAAAAAATATCTTCTATCCAGTGTGGGTAAGAAATCCGCATGCAGTGTGGGAGAACTGGGTTCGATCCCTGGGTTGGGAAGATTCCTTGGAGAAGGGAACGGCTACCCACTCCAGTATTCCTGTTTGGAGAATTCCATGGACAGAGGAACCTGGTGGGCTACAGCCTATGGGATTGCAAAGAATCGGACACGACTAAGCGACTTTCGCTTCACTTTCAGTGTGGGTTATATGTGTATATGCGCTCAGTTGTATCTGATTCTTTTCAACCCCATGAACTACAGCCTGCCAGGTACCCCTGTCCACGGGATTCTCCAGGCAAGAACACCAGAATAAGTTTCTATTTCCTCCCTGGAGGGATCTTCCCGACCCATAGATTGAACCCAGGTCTCTTGCGTTACAGGCAAATTCTTTACCACTGAGCCACCAGGGAGGCCACCAGGGAAGTGGGGGTTATAGTGTTATAATTTTTTTCATTACATTCTCATCATCTGAAAATTGGAAATCCAGATGTGGTGTATACAATGACTGCATGCAGGGTGACTAAAATGCTTCATTTTCTATGCATGCCAGATAGTATTATATTTTGAAGCATATTGCATTGTCTTGTTGTTGATGGATTAACCAAAATACCAGGTCAGATGCCTAAACTAGGTGACATTTTGAGAATAGAGAAGCTTTTCCCCTTTCACTCCTAACACCTTAGCTTTGATTATATACATGATTTTTCTCCCATGATATCTGCTCTCAATAACAAGTTGTTTTGAATGATATTATCTTGTCAGATGTTTTACCTTGGTGGAATAAAGGGGTTTTCAAATATAAGAAATAATGTATCTTATGTGTAGTAGTTTAGTTTGGGATCTTACGAACAGAATAATTGTAGTCACTATATTTGGAAAGTAGCCTGATAATGTAGGGGGAAAATATTAAAAATTGTATCTTTAAGGCTATTAATGATAAATTAAATGTATTTCTTTGACAAAATAATTTAAAAATCACTTTATTACTGCGGGCTACACATTTTTTGTTATTGCAATAATTCTGAGTTTTCGCATGTGCATGTTGCTTAGTAGCCCTGCATATTTCCTTGTTTTATGCCTGAAACTAAATTAATTACTGTGTTTAATTTCATGAACATGCCAAGCTGCAGTTATGAATAGCTACTAATATCAGGTGTTTACAGGGAGAGTATGAGATGTTACAATAAATATCTACCCAATTACGCAATGACTGAGGGCAATATTGTTTCTAGGTAAGTTGGACAAATTATAAATTCCATATATTTAACAGGAAATGAAACAATTGCAAAGTCAACTTTTGTTAAAATCTGATAATGCCCACAATGTCCAGTTAAACTTCATTAAGAAACCCATTTTAAAATACAATCTTACCCAAGACGAAGCTTTCTAAAGCCAAAAGATATCAGTGAAAACAGCAATGCACTTTGAATGTCCATTCTACGGGTGCATTCAAAATAGTTTGACAGACCTTCAGCAGGTGAAGGGAAATCAGTGTGGGAGGGCAGTTTAGCACTGAACTTGGCTTTATAGGACATAGCCTAGAAAAAAGATGTAAACATATTTGTCAAATACAAAATAATGACAACAGATTTTTGTACCAATGCTGTAGACTTTGCAGAGTTCACATATTTATGTAAAGTATTTTATTTAATCCTTAAGCAATTTCATGGAAGAAGTTGGTGGAATTAATGTCTCCCCAATGATTCTTATTTTACAAATGAGAGAATTAATGCTGAATTAGAAAGAGCATGCACTCATGCACACAGAATCAGAACTAGGCTGAGGCTGAAGGTCAGATTGCAGGTTAGAGTATGTCCAAACTGAAACTAGGCTGGGCCTCTCCTGTTAAATGACCTGCAGCAGGATTTGCTCCACTTAGTGGAGGTATATCTCTTTCTATCAGGGTGAGGAATGGGAGATAAGATTTGATAGGGTTTGAGATTGTTCCTTTGATGAGGCATTGAGCTCTGAGCCTATATTTAATCCTGAATTATAGCTATCTCTGTTTACCTGGATTGCTAACATTATGAAAATGCATGAATACCTACAAGTTTGGGTTCTATGTTTAACTTCATAGTTGGCGAGATTTCTGCTCAACCTTGTACCTGGTTCCATACCTTCCTCTCCTCTCACAGGATCTGGTCTTATTTATCTCCTCTTTTGAGTTTAGCTGCTGCTAAGTCACTTCAGTCGTGTCCAACTCTGTGCAACCCCATAGATGGAAGCCCACCAGGCTCCCCCGTCCCTGGGATTCTCCAGGCAAGGACACTGGAGTGGGTTGCCATTTCCTTCTCCAATGCATGAAAGTGAAAAGTGAAAGTGAAGTCGCTCAGTCATGTCCGACTCTTCGCAACCCCATGGTCTGCAGCCTACCAGGCTCCTCCGCCCATGGGATTTTCCAGGCAAGAGTACTGGAGCTGGGCAGCAGCAGCAGCAAATCTTATCTAACCACTAAGGATAAATAGCTTTGGCTCTTTGCAGTCACTTTCCTGTCTTGTTGTACTGCTCTGATTCCTGCCTAGAAAGTAGAAAATAGAGACCAAATATACAAAGACCCTGGTAATTACTTCTGTTGTGATCTTAGAGTCTTAGGAGGGGTCTCCAATTCTGAGACTTTTCTGAGTTGCCTCTTGTTCTTTTGCTATATATATTCTTCTACAATTTGGGGCTGTTAGTGAAGTTGTGTTGACTCACTGTTTTTCTGGCGTTACCTCCAGGATGCGCATGTGGGTTAGGAGTGGCACCAAACTCACTGGAATATTTTTGTTTTTGTTCTGCCCTTTCTTTTTCATATATTTGGTGATTTTTATAACCCCTCTAAATTTTAGTTGCTGCTGCTGATCCCACCCAACTTTAAGCTATAATTCGCAAGTTTTTTGGATATTTTGGAAATGAGATTCTGAGTTCTGATTTCACACTTTCACTTGAAAATCACCTCAAACCTTTTCAGTTAAAGCATCTAAAACACTAAATGTGCAATTATACAGTATATTTGTGGTGTTAATATTACAAAGTAGTTTTCTATGAATAATCCTTGTCTAAATGGCTTTTTTAATTTTTATTTTTTAAATTATGAAAATATGATAACACATTTACAGGAGACTTGGAAATTTATCTAAATGGCTGTTGATGACTGAATGTCTCTGTTTTGGACAAGTGGCTGACCCTTTTAGGACATTATAAGCCTGTATTTCATTGACTCACTATGTTGGTGGCATTTTATGATATTGACCATTTCCTCTACAAACTCTATTGTTTTGCTTTTACTAAACTTTTCTGAGTTGATTTCAGTCCTTCTTGTTTTTGCTTGGTTTCTTCATGAGAACTTCTTCCTCTGTCTGCTTTTAAAAGACTGCTTTCCTTGACCCACTGGCCTTTTTGGAGAATATGCATTCCTCTCATATTCTTATATATTATGTACAGGAATGGAAAGAGAGCAGGGGATGGGGGGAAATTTAGTGTTTAGATGGGTCATTTGAGTTTAAGATAGCTATGAAATTTCTAGAAAGTGACTTACTTTAGACATTTAGATATATGAGGCAGGATTAAGAGAAATCCATGCTAGAAATTTAGATAAATAGCCTCAGTTCAGTTCAGTTCAGTTCAGTCACTCAATCATGCCCGACTCTTTGCGACCCCATGGACTGCAGCATGCCAGGCCTCCCTGTGCATTGCCAGCTCGTGAAGTTTACTCAAACTCATGTCCATTGAGTCAGTGATGCCATCCAACCGTCTCATCCTCTGTCGTCCCCTTCTCCTCCTGCCTTCAATATTTCCCAGCATCAGGGTCTTTTCCAGTGAGTCAGTTCTTAGCATCAGGTGGCCAAAGTATTGGAGTTTCAGCTTCAACATCAGTCCTTGCAATGAACACCCAGGACTGATCTCCTTTAGGATGGACTCATTGGATCTCCTTGCTGTTCAAGGGACTCTCAAGAGTCTTCTCCAACACCACAGTTCAAAAGCATTAATTCTTTGGTGCTCAGCTTGCTTTATAGCCCATCTCTCACGTCCATACATGACTACTGGAAAAACCATAGCTTGACTAGATAGACCTTTGTTGGCAAAGTAATGTCTCTGCTTTTTAACATGCTATCTAGTTTGGTCATAGCTTGTCTTCCAAGGAGCAAACGTCTTTTAATTTCATGGTTTCAGTCACCATCTACAGTGATTTTGAAGCCCCCCAAAATAAAGTCTGTCACTGTTCCCACTGTTTCCCCATCTATTTGCCATAGGACCAGATGCCATTATCTTAGTTTTCTGAATGTTGAGTTTTAAGCCAACTTTTTCACTCTCTTCTTTCACTTTCCTCAAGAGGCTTTTTAGTTCTTCTTCACTTTCTGCCATAAGGGTGGTGTCAATCTGCATTATCTGAGGTTATTGATATTTCTCCCAGCAATCTTGATTCCAGCTTGTGCTTCTTCCAGCCCAGAGTTTTTCGTGATGTACTCTGCATAGAAGTTAAATAAGCAGGGTGACAATATACAGCCTTGATGTACTCCTTTTCCTATTTGGAACCAGTCTGTTCTTCCATGTCCAGTTATAACTGTTGATTCCTGACCTGCATACAGATTTCTCAAGAGGCAGGTCAGGTGGTCTGGTATTCCCATCTCTTTCAGAATTTTCCAGAGTTTGTTGTGGTCCACACAGTCAAAAGTTTTGGCACAGTCAATAAAGCAGAAGTAGATGTTTTTCTGGAAATCTCTTGCTCTTTTGATGATCCAGTGGATGTTGATTAAATAGCCTAGAGACCACCAAATACCAAATCTTATCTACTCTATATCTTCCATTTGTTTAATGTTTGAGCTCTGGCACTGCAACCCACCACCTACTGTTTATCTGAATGTCCCAGATAAACACAAATAATAACATGTCCCAACATGTCCCAAATTTCATTTATTGTTCCCCACTCTTCTGCCATCTTTACTTTTCCTGTATTTCCATTTTTGAATTTCACAGATCATGTCACCCTGAGCCCTTCAACCTAGGTTTCCTGGGAGCCAATCTACAACTTCTTTCTTTTCCTCATCATCTATAATGTCATTGATTGAGTACTGTAGACCCCACCTACTGAATATCATGTTTAATCTGTATACTCTTCTGTGTTTATAATAACAGCAATCTGACTAAGTGTTATTTAAACATCAAGGACTTTGGAATTTCACACAACAGAGAGTGTGTGAAATACTGGAGTGAAGCCATTTCCAGCTCTCGTTTAGCAGTCTAGATAGTCTGGAGCGCTCTGAGCTCTAGCACGGCTTTTCTGCAGTGTCCTTGGTCTTCTTTGCTGGGTTGCAGATAGCAATAAACATCACCCTTCACATAACCGTATCCAGAGGCCAAGGGATACAGTTATTTCTTGAAATTCTCCATATCTTTCTCAGGGTGGAAAAATCTTCCCTTAAGAATCCCTCCCTGTTCTCCATACACACACACACACCCTCTCACACCCACCCCCCCACACACACACCCCCACCCACCCATCATCAGCGCTCCCTCAGGTCCCTTGGTCAGGGTTGGGTCACAGCACTGCTGCTGTTTGCCCATCTGGCCTTCTAAGCCTCTGTAATTAGAGGTGGGCTCTGCCAAGAAGGAAGGAAGGTAAGGAAGTGGCTGTTGGGTGTTTGTCACGGTCTCTATCCCCTGCTCCTCCCCCTAGTTTCTCAAATCTTGCTGGATTTAAGGTTTTTATCATGTGTGGCACTAGCTGTTTCAATAGACTTCTGAATTATCTCCCTGTTGTCCTTGTTAGTAACATCAAGTCTACTGGAGTGAGCTTTCTAAAATGCATTGCAAGTATTAAGAAAAAATGCTATTTATTTTAATTCACCATTTTATAATAACATTTCCTTAAAAAGTTTAAACGTGTTAAAAGTACATGTATTCATTAGGAAAGAGATATTTAGAAACTGGATCCACAGGTAAAGTTGATATTTAAAACTTCTCATAAGAAATTACAACTCTTGAGCTCTGAGGGGAGATGGAGGAGGCATTGCCTGGAATGGCATTCCTTTTCCTTGGCCACTAGAAACAGTACAGGTCAGCTGCTACTCTTTGGGCATTGGGAAATGACCTTCTCCTAAATTATTGGACATAAACCTAGTCATTATATTTTAGAAGCAAATAATGTGGACACCTAATATAATTTATATTAAAGGAACATCTGATGAGTTAAATAAATCCTTTTAATAAAATCATAAATTCACAGAGAATTCGTGCTTTTAAAGAACATTGTTCTTTTTTTTTTAATTAAAAAGAAGAATCTCTTGTAATGGAAATAAGTTCAGATTTAGAAAAAACTGCTTTCTGAAATCAAGGAACATTTGGATTATATATATTTTAAATAGAAGTTCAATAAAATATAGAAATGTGACACAGCAAGCTTTTATGCAAATAAAGAAGCTTTCAAGATACCATGGACATTTTGGTCCTGTAGTGTTTGGAAAAAATTATGATAGCCTTGATTTCAATCTTTCTATGTCATGGAAGGATCATTTCAATATCATATTTGATTTAAAGAATTTGTGTTATTATTGAATTCATATTAAAAATGATATTAATGGTATAGTTGTAATGTGTATACCTGGCTGATAATATTTTGGTTTGAATATACATGACTACATCTGTATACAGTGTTAATAGAAAATATTTTTTGTAGAAACAGGATAATCATAATGTTCATATTATTTTATATCTTGCTTTTTTCATTTATAATGTATCATAAATATTAGAATATATTTTCTACTATGTCATAGTTTATATTTTTATAAGAAATTAATTTTTAGTTGTGTTTATAAGTTACTTTTAAAATTAGTATTTCTTCCTAAACTATCCACACTAATGTCTGTGTAGGACTTAATAGCCAGGGTAACCATTGGGCTTTTATATTTCATAAAAGTATAAAACCATTGGGCTTTTTTACTTTATAGTACCATTAATATATAATGTATATAGTTTATGTTTATAAATCCATCCAACGTGGAAAAGGGGCTTGTGTGGGCAGTTTGGGCAAGAAAATCAAGGAGGAGTCTAGTTCTTCATTTGGTGAACAGTGTCTTCCTCTCTTTTCCATGCCCACATTTAAGCTTTTCATCCACAAACTATAAGAGCTAGGAAAGCTCCACATAGGAGGCTGGACTCCCAGGCCCACATATCACATATGGGTTGTGGGTTTTACTTTCTTCTTTTGGAGCTCCTGGCTCCTGGCTTTAGAGGAACAAAGTCCTCAGAACTCCTTATAAAAGAGCACATCACCAGCTTAATCTTGATGGGGCCCATTCGCTGAAGAAGGTCGTATTTATGACTACTTAGAGATGGGAATACCAGACCACCTGACCTGCCTGTTGAGAAATCTGTATGCAGGCCAGGAAGCAATGGTTAGAACTGGACATGGAACAACAGACTGGTTCCAAATAGGAAAAGGAGTACGTCAAGGCTGTATATTGTCACCCTGCTTATTTAACTTCTATGCAGAGTACATCATGAGAAACGCTGGGCTGGAAGAAACACAAGCTGGAATCAAGATTGCCGGGAGAAATATCAATAACCTCAGATATGCAGATGACACCACCCTTATGGCAGAAAGTGAAGAGGAACTAAAAAGCCTCTTGATGAAAGTGAAAGAGGAGAGTGAAAAAGTTGGCTTAAAGCTCAACATTCAGAAAACGAAGATCATGGCATCCGGTCCCATCACTTCATGGGAAACAGATGGGGAAACAGTGGAAACAGTGTCAGACTTTATTTTTTGGGGCTCCAAAATCACTGCAGATGGTGACTGCAGCCATGAAATTAAAAGGCACTTACTCCTTGGAAGAAAAGTTATGACCAACCTAGATAGCATATTCAAAAGCAGAGACATTACTTTGCCGACTAAGGTCCATCTAGTCAAAGCTATGGTTTTTCCAGTAGTCATGTATGGATGTGAGAGTTGGACTGTGAAGAAGGCTGAGCGCCAAAGAATTGATGCTTTTGAACTGTGGTGTTGGAGAAGACTCTTGAGAGTCCCTTGTACTGCAAGGAGATCCAACCAGTCCATTCTGAAGGAGATCAACCCTGGGATTTCTTTGGAAGGAATGATGCTAAAGCTGAAACTCCAATACTTTGGCCACTTCATGTGAAGAGTTGACTCACTGGGAAAGACTCTGATGGTGGGAGGGATTGGGGGCAGGAGGAGAAGGGGACTACAGAGGATGAGATGGCTGGATGGCATCACTGACTCGATGGACTTGAGTCTGAGTGAACTCCGGGAGTTGGTGATGGACAGGGAGGCGTGGCGTGCTGTGATTCATGGGGTTGCAAAGAGTCGGACACGGCTAGGTTATGTATATCACCCCTCTTCCTGTGTGTCAGTTAAGTGATTAAGGAAGAGCTTGACACATAATAAGCACTCAGAAAATAACTATTCTCACTCTTACTATTTTAAAGAATGTTCTGGCTTTAGAGTCCTACCAAATACAAAATCTTGGGCCTCACACCCAAAACTCTAATTTCATTGGTCTAGGTAGGGGACCAGGCATCTCTGTTTTTAAACACTTCCCTTGCTACTTTGAATGTGCCTCCAGCATTGAGACCCAGTGATCTCTATAACAGGCCATTGCATCAGCTAACTTCAGTTGTATATATATTTTGTTGACAGGTGGGATTCTTCATGATTTGCACACTCATTTAAACCTCACAGCAATTTAAACAGGGATTGTCTCTGCTATGAAGATGAGAAAACTGAAGCTCAGAGAGGTATTACGTAACTTGACCAGTGTGACACCGCGGAGGTAAATTGCAGAGCTGGGATTTGAACCCAGAATTGGAGCATGCGGTAAAATAGAATGTCTAGTCATAGGAGCGGCTTCCCAGGTGGCACTAGTGGTAAAGAAGCTGCCTGGCAATGCAAGAGACATAAGAGACGGGGGTTTGATCCCTGGGTCGGGAAGATCCCCTGGAGGAGAGCATGACAATCCTGTCCAGTATTCTTGCCTGGAGAATCCCATGGACAGAGTAGCCTGGCAAACTACATAGGGTTGCAAAGAGTCGGACATAACTAAAGGACTTAACACACACACACACACACACACACACACACACACACACACACACACACACACACACACACACACACACACACACACACACACACACACACACACACACACACACACACACACACACACACACACACACACACACACACATAGTTGTAGGAGACGAATGCTGAAAGCGTCATCACATTTCCCCCTATAGGAATATAATATGTCAGCAATACCAGAACTTGGATTTAATTACTGAAGGGCTAGTTAATATGTCAGTATAGAAATTGGGGATCAAAGACAAATAGATGCTCCTGGATATCACAACCTCATTAGCTTATGAGCAAAGTAGTTATGTCTTTATTACTAAGTTGTAAGTTAAAGTGAATTCTCATTAATTTCTAAAACAAATAATAAATGGATTAGAAATAATAGCAAATCTCTGGTAAACTTACAGTTTAGGATTTTGTAGTCTGCTAAACATCTGAGGAAAAAGAGTGTTTACCGATTTGTTTAGAAGTGAGGATTTGTTCAAAGTTATTATTTTAAATTTGCCCATGTAAGTCTTTGTGGAGTTGACTGTAGCTTACAATTTTTATTTTTCTCACAGTTCTTATTAGACATTTTTGTTAAATAGGAAATACTTAAAATTTTAGTTCATGACTAAGAAAAGTCTTGTCAGTAATTATAAAATAATACATGTAGCTGCCTAAAATTGCAGGTCTCATCTATAAAATGCATCACATTAATCAAAGATATTTTAATTTTCACATTCAGTGACTCAGAATCACATTTAAAATTTGACATTACCCAACATGTTTATGTAGACAAAAAATGTAGGTTTCGGGGATAGAAGGATGGCAAACTTTTGAGAGAAAGTTAGAAGGATCAAGTTTTAGGAAGTAATGTCCTTTTCAGGAGAAGTAAACCTGAGAAAGAACTTTGCAGAATGAGAAGGAAAGATATCTCCATAGCTGGAAAATATCATCAAGTGTTTGACTGTTGGCAAAAAAAGGCTGAGATAGGGGTATATGATGACCAAGATCCTCTCCTTCAGTTCAGTTCAGTTCAGTCGCTCAGTCTTGTCCAACTCTTTGCGACCCCATGAATCGCAGCACGCCAGGCCTCCCTGTCCGTCACCAACTCCTGGAGTTCACTCAGACTCACATCCATTGAGTCAGTGATGCCATCCAGCCATCTCATCCTCTGTTGTCCCCTTCTTCTCCTGCCACCAATCCCTCCCTCCATCAAAGTTTTTTCCAATGAGTCAACTCTTCACATGAAGTGGCCAAAGCATTGGAGTTTCAGCTTTAGCATCATTCCTTCCAAAGAAATCCCAGGGTTGATCTCCTTCAGAATGGACTAGTTGGATCTCCTTGCAGTCCAAGGGACTCTCGAGAATCTTTCCAACACCACAGTTCAAAAGCATCAATTCTTCAGCGCTCAGCCTTCTTCACAGTCCAACTCTCACATCCATACATGACCACTGGAAAGACCATAGCCTTGACTAGACGGACCTTAGTTGGCAAAGTAATGTCTCTGCTTTTGAATATACTATCTAGGTTGGTCATAACTTTTCTTCCAAGGAGTAAGCGTCTTTTAATTTCATGGCTGCAGTCACCATCTGCAGTGATTTTGGAGCCCCCCAAAATAAAGTCTGACACTGTTTCCACTGTTTCTCCATCTATTTCCCATGGAGTGAAGGGACCAGATGCCATGATCTTCGTTTTCTGAATGTTGAGTTTTAAGCCAACATTTTCACTCTCCTCTTTCATTTTCATCAAGAGACTTTTTAGTTCCTCTTCACTTTCTGCCATAAGGGTGGTGTCATCTGCATATCTGAGGTTATTGATATTTCTCCTGGCAATCTTGATTCCAGCTTGTGTTTCTTCCAGCCCAGCGTTTCTCATGATGTACTCTGCATAGAAGTTAAATAAGCAGGGTGACAATATATAGCCTTGACGTACTCCTTTTCCTATTTGGAACCAGTCTGTTCTTCCATGTCCAGTTCTAACTGTTGCTTCCTGACCTGCATACAGATTTCTCAAGAGGCAGGTTAGGTGGTCTGGTATTCCCATCTCTTTCAGAATTTTCCACAGTTTATTGTGATCCACACAGTCAAAGGCTTTGGCATAGTCAACAAAGCAGAAATAGATGTTTTTCTGGAACTCTCTTGCTTTTTTGATGATCCATCGGATGTTGGCAATTTGATCTCTGGTTCCTCTGCCTTTTCTAAAACCAGCTTGAACATCTGGAAGTTTATGGTTCAGGTATTGCTGAAGCCTGGCTTGGAGAATTTTGAGCATTACTTTACTAGCGTGTGAGATGAGTGCAATTGCTCGGTAGTTTGAGCATTCTTTGGCATTGCCTTTCTTTGGGGGTGGAATGAAAACTGACCTTTTCCAGTCCTGTGGCCACTGCTGAGTTTTCCAAATTTGTTGGCATATTGAGTGCAGCACTTTCACAGCATCATCTTTCAGGATTTGAAATAGCTCTACTGGAATTCTATCATTTCCACTAGCTTTGTTCGTAGTGATGCTTCCTAAGGCCCACTTGACTTCACATTCCAGATGTCTGGCTCTAGATGAGTGATCACACTATCGTGATTATCCGGGTTGTGAAGATCCTTTTTGTACAGTTCTTCTGTATATTCTTGCCACCTCTTCTTAATATCGTCTGCTTCTGTTAGGTCCATACCATTTCTGTCCTTTATCGAGCCCATCTTTGCATGAAATGTTCCCTTGGTATCTCTAATTTTCTTGAAGAGATCTCTAGTCTTTCCCATTCTGTTGTTTTCCTCTATTTGTTTGCATTGTTCACTGAAGAAGGCTTTCTTATCTCTCCTTGCTATTCTTTGGAACTCTGCATTCAGATGCTTATATCTTTCCTTTTCTCCTTTGCTTTCACTTCTCTTCTTTTCACAGCTATTTGTAAGGCTTCCCCAGACAGCCATTTACTTTTTGGCATTTCTTTTCCATGGGGATGGTCTTAATCACTGTCTCCTGTACAATTTCACGAACCTCATTCCATAATTCATCAGGCACTATTCAGATCTAGGCCCTTAAATCTATTTCTTACTTCCACTGTATAATCATAAGGGATTTGATTTAGGTCATACCTGAATGGTCTAGCGGTTTTCCCTACTTTATTCAATTTCAGTCTGAATTTGGTAATAAGGAGTTCATGGTCTGAGCCACAGTCATCTCCTGGTCTTGTTTTTGTTGACTGTATAGAGCTTCTCCATCTTTTGCCGCAGAGAATATAATCAATCTGATTTCGGTGCTGACCATCTGGTGATATCCATGCGTAGAGTCTTCTCCTTAAATAGTCGGTATTGTTAATCTGTGCGTGTGGTCATGGATTTCTGGTGATAGAGTAAAAGCTTATAGATGATTGAGCTGTGTAAACACTCACTGCTCAAAACTTAGTGAATAATTAGTGCAAACCTCTACTTTTCTTATTTGTGAGCTACTATGAATTTGGAAAACTCAATTTTGAAAACAAAATTAAAGCCAACTGGCTCTGGTTGTTTTCTTTTTCTTTACTGATGATTTAAGGCCATAATGATGTGATGCACCTTGTTCAGTCTTCTCAAATTTAGGAATTATCTGGTCTAGCATGAACTAGTCAAACATTCCAAGTATTTGGAGTACATTTGTAGCCAACACTGGACATAGATTTCATTATAAAAATCTTAAATACATTACTAATAAATGCCTTCATAAGTCTGTGCAAATGAAGATTGGACATTCTGAATATTTAAGGAAATCTTTATTAACACTTCAAATGTGTCTGAATGTTGAAAATCTTTCATTCATTTCTCTTAATTAGAAATATTTTGAAAGCCAAATTTCTCAGTTTACATTAGTTTTCTAGGCATTATTTTGTTTCTGAAGATGAAATGTCCATTTGAGAAAATAGATATCCTAAATAATTTTAAGAATAATGCTCATGGACAAAAATGAGATTTAGTCTTATTTTTAAGATGAAGCCATTGGGAAGAAACTGGTCTGACATCACTGCCTCCTTATTCCATTATGTTGGTGGTACCTAAGTTAGTAGGTTGGGTAATGTCAAAATTCACATGTGACTCTGAGTTACTGAGTGTGAAAATTAAAATATCTATGCCCTAGAGCTCTTACCAGAGACTGAGCAGACAGAGCCTTCATCTCCATGGTGTGTGTGCTCACTCATGTCATCCTCTTTGCAACCCCATAGACTGTAGCCTGCCAGGCTCCTCTGTCTATGCAGCTTTCTAGGCAAGAATACTGGAGTGGGTTGCCATTTCCTACTCCAGAGGATCTGCCTGACTCAGGGATTGAACCCGCATTTCTGGCATCTCCAGCACTGGCTGGTGGGTTCTTTAATACTGAGCTACCTGGGAAGCCCTCTCTCCATGGCAGCACTATCGTTGAAAAATAAAGTGAGTCGTGTTACAAGTCATACATGTAATTTAAAATTTTCTAGTAGCCACATTAAAAAGAAGTAAAAAGGAAAAAGAGAAATTAGTTTTAATAATTTAACTCTGATCTGAAATGTTATTATTTCAGCATGTAACTGATATAAAAATATTAATAAGATATTTTACCATTTTTTGTACTAACCTTTCAAAACTTGCTTATGTTTGACACTTAACTCAGTCCAGCCATATTTCAAGTGCTTAATAGGCACGTGTTGTCAGTGGCTACCAGATTGGTTAGTAGGATTTGGGGTATTATTGAGCAAACACTTAGGGACCAGCATAGGGAGTGAAGACTTGCCTTTGTTCAGGATCTAGGGTAGGAGCCTCTGTTTCAAGGTTCCTCAGAAAGATGCACACCTATTGGCTCACTGCACTTGGTCAGAAGGGGCTGCTAGATCTGCTAACTTGGGAGCGCTGAAGGACAACAGCAGTGTGCCAAAGCACCTCCGGGTCTTGCAACTGAATGATGACTGCCAAAGGGACTTGGGAAAGGTGGGGACTCTGCCAAGTATCAGCTGAAATAAAAAATCCCCCAATTTATACTGCTCTGCTGCTAGGTCATAAAAACAGAAACTTCTGAGCCTTCTACCACGAGTCCAACTGCCACTCCCTGAGAGAGACAAACAGCCTGACCTGTAGTAACACTGAGAAAAAAGCAATCCTGTAGAGAGGAAGAAAGAGCCCAACTGATTTGGGGAGACTGAGGAAAGAAGCACAACTAGGATGGAAAGAGTTCTGTCAAATTAGAACTCATGAAAAGACGGAAGAGAAATCAAGCAGAAAGGTAGTGACTTTCAAAGAGATACCTTTAGAGTATAAAGGGATTTTTTTAGAACTCGCTAAATCAGCTTGGATCCTAAAATGAAATACCACAGACTGGGTGACCTAAACAGAAAACTGTTATTCTCATGGTTCTGGAATCTAGGAAATCTAAGATCAAGCTGTCGGCAGATTCAGTTTTGGGTCAGGGCCCTCTTCCTGTCTTGCAGACAGCTTTCTTCTCTTGCTGTACCTCACATGCTACAGCATGTACCAAAGAGAGAAACCTCTGGTGTTTCTTCTGATAGGGTCGCTAATCCCATCCTGGGGCCTCCACCCTATAGACTTCATTTAAACCTAAGTACCTCTCAAAGGCCTCTCTTGCTAGTAACATCACATTGGAATTTTGGCTTTAGCATGTGAATCTGGGGGAACATAAACATTCAGTCTATAACTGATTTCCAAATGAAAAAAATTTCATAGTTGAACTGAAAAAGAACATAATGTTTGCTGAGAATAGAATTAGTGTTTGAGGTGATCCAGGGAGAGAAATAACTTACAAATCAGCAAAACCACAAAGAAACATGTCTGTTGGGATCAGGCAATGTTCAGGAAATCTAACATGTGAAAAGCAGGACTCCTAGAAACAGAGAACAGAATATATGAAAAAGCAATAGGTGGAAGATTACACTGTAGTTCAAAAATACTCCTTACTTCACCTCTTCATGGCAGAATATATTTCCTGCTCCACTGACTCTGATCTTGGCCCTATGGATAATGTACCAATTTCTGAGCTGAGACCTGCAGAAGACAGCCAAATTTCTGCCAGCTCTCTGAAATGTCTGCTTTTCTCCACCAAGAGAAGTGCATGCGCTAGAGCTATGGTTTCTTATGATACTGTCCTGGGCAAAGACCTGTGGAGTTAATCTGAACCCTACCCAAGGTTAGGGTCTGGACTACCCACCCCAGCTGAGTCTAGTTAAGACCAGCTGGACTACAGCCAAACTACAGACCTAGGCACAGGTTTGCTGTAACTCAGAACGATTTGGGGTTGTAGATGAGGCAGCATAATTACAATACAAATATGACTAATTCAAAAAAATTCAACAGATAATTGAAGAAAATTTTCTTGAGTTGAAAAGGACTTGAATGTTTAGGTTGAAAAGGCTCATTCAGTCCCAAAGAAAATTAAGGAAAACAAATGACTTTACAAATAAGTATTTATACATTTACAAATAATTCACCAGGATGGTGAATTTTTAAGGATAAAGTATAAAGGATAAAGAATGAGAATCATTCTAGTATTAACATTCTTATCATTCTTTATAAAGAAAACACAATTTTTGTTTTGTTTTGTTTTAAAGAAAACAGAAAAAAGAACTGCTAACCAGAGATTATTTTCTTATCCAAGAAGCCTATCCAAGATAATTTATCTGGCAGGGCAAGACAAAGTTAAAGCATTTGAGAATATACCACTCAGGCATGATTTGAAGAAACTCTTGGAGGAAGGATTGCAACCTTTTGCCAAATGATTCCAATCATTTATCTGAAGACAATAGAAGATAAAGAGGGGAAGAAAGAGTGATAAGAAATCTGGAATAATTAAGCCTTAGTAGGTGAGTAAAAAAAAAAAAGCAAAATGGCTGTCTGAGGAGGCCATACAAATTGCTGAGAAAAGAAGTGAAAAGCAAAGGAAAAAACGAAAGATATACTCATTTGAATGCAGAGTTCCAAAGAATAGCAAGGAGAGATAAGAAAGCCACCTTCAGTGATCAGTGCAAAGAAATAGAGGAAAACAATAGAATGGGAAAGACTAGAGATCTCTTCAAGAAAATTAGAGATACCAAGGGAACATTTCATGCAAAGATGGGCTCGATAAAGGACAGAAATGGTATGGACCTAACAGAAGCAGAAGATATTAAGAAGAGGTGGCAAGAATATACAGAAGAACTGTACAGAAAGGATCTTCACAACCCAGATAATTACAATGGTGTGATCACTCACCTAGAGCCAGACATCCTGGAATGTGAAGTCAAGTGGGCCTTAGGAAGCATCACTACGAACAAAGCTAGTGGAAATGATAGAATTCCAGTTGAGCTATTTCAAATCCTGAAAGATGATGCTATGAAAATGCTGCACAAAATATGCCAACAAATTTGGAACACTCAGCAGTGGCCACAGGACTGGAAAAGGTCAGTTTTCATTCCACCCCCAAAGAACGGCAATGCCAAAGAATGCTTGAACTACTGCACAATTGCACTCATCTCACACGCTAGTAAAGTAATGCTCAAAATTCTCCAAGCCAGGCTTCAGCAATACGTGAACCGTGAACTTCCAGATGTTCAGGCTGGATTTAGAAAAGGCAGAGGAACCAGAGATCAAATTGCCAGCATCTGCTGGATCATCAAAAAAGCAAGAGAGTTCCAGAAAAACATCTATTTCTGCTTTATTGACTATACCAAAACCTTTGACTGTGTGGATCACAATAAACTGTGGAAAATTCTGAAAAAGATGGGAATACCAGACCACTTGACCTGCCTGTTGAGAAACCTGTATGCAGGTCAGGAAGCAACAGTTAGAACTGGGCATGGAACAACAGACTGGTTCCAAATAGGAACAGGAGTATGACAAGGCTATATATTGTCACCCTGCTTATTTAACTTATATGCAGAGTATATCATGAGAAACACTCGTCTGGATGAAGCCCCAGCTGGAATCAAGATTGCTGGGAGAAATATCAATAACCTCACATATGCAGATGACACCACCTTTATGGCAGAAAGCCAAGAAGAACTACAGAGCCTCTTGATGAAAGTCAACGTGGAGAGTGAAAAAGCTGGCTTGAAGCTCAACATTCAGAAAACTAAGATCATGGCATCTCGTCTGGTCACTTCATGGCAAATAGATGGGGAAACAGTGGCAGACTTTATTTTTTTGGGCTCCAAAATCACTGCAGATGGTGACTGCAGCCATGAAATTAAAAGACGCTTACTCCTTGGAAGGAAATTTATGACCAACCTAGATAGCATATTAAAAAGCAGAGACATTACTTTGCCAAGAAAGGTCCATCTAGTCAAGGCTATGGATGTGAGAGTTGGACTGTAAAGAAAGATGAGCATGGAAGAATGGATGCTTTTGAACTGTGGTGTTGGAGAAGACTCTTGAGAGTCCCTTGAATGGCAAGGAGATCCAACCTGTCCGTCCTAAAGGAGATCAGTCCTGGGTGTTCATTGGAAGGACTGATGTTGAAGCTGAAACTCCAATACTTTGGCCACCTAATGCAAAGAAGTGACTCATTTGAAAAGACCCTGATGCTGGGAAATATTGAAGGCAGTAGGTGAAGGGGACAACAGAGGATGAAATGGTTGGATGGCATCACCGTCTCAATGGACATGAGATTGGGTAAACTCTGGGAGTTGGTGTTGGACAGGGAGGCTTGGCGTGCTGTGGACATGGGGTCACAAGGAGTCGGACACGACTGAGCAACTGAACTGAACTGAATTGATTAAAAATTGTGAGAATTTATTATATAAAGTGAAGATTAGTTACACAAAAAGAGAAACACTGAAAGAGGTAACACAATTATAGCTTGAAGTTAAAAATTATAGACTGTTGTTCAGTTGCTAAGTCGTGTCTGACTTTTTGTGACCCTTTTTTGCAATAAACTTTTTTTTAACATTGACATAGTAATAGAAGGTATATTATATATTATCATTATTTGGGATGGGACTATAATAAAAAAAGTAGGAGTGATGACAGATTTTCTTTTCTTGGGCTCCTAAGTCACTGTGGATGGTGACTGCAGCCATGAAGTTAGAGGATGCTTGCTTTTTGGAAGGAAAGTTATCATAAACCTAGACAGCATTTTAAAAAGTAAACACATCACTTTGTTGACAAAAGTCTATATAATCAAAGTTGTGGTTTTCCCAGGAGTCATGAATGGATGTGAGTTAGACCATAAAAAGGCTGCGTGCCATAGAATTGATGCTTTCAAATTGTGGTGCTAGAGAAGGGTCTTGAAAGTCCCTTGGACAGTAAGGAGATCCAACCAGTCAATCCTAAAGAAAATCAACCCTGAATATTCATCAGAAGGACTGATGCTGAAGCTGAAGCTCCAATACTTTGGGTACCTGATGCAAAGAGCTGATTCATTGGAAAAGATCCTGATCTTGGGAAAGATTGAAGGCAAAAGGAGAAGAGGACAGCAGAGGATGAAATGGTTAGGCAGCACCATTGACTCAATGGACATGAATTTGAGCAAACTTCGGGAGATAGTGCAGGACAGGGAATCCTGGTATGCTGCAGTCCATGGGGTCGCAAGGTCAAACACGACCTTGTGAGCAAACAACAGCAAAGAAATAAAGTCAACCATCTCAGTAAATCAAATGAGCTGAGTAATTCGTCATGTGCTAGGTGCTGGTAGAGAATACTGTGTTTTCTACTCTCTTTCGTTTAATACTTTTAGTTTTCTGGCATAGAATACAATTTAGAACTTTAAAACAAAGTTGATTTTATGCTTTTAGTTATGAAAATAGCATTTATATTTTATATTCTGTTCTTATTTCATTATTCCTGTGAAAGTCAGATATAGTTTTCTTTCTCTAAATGTTTAACTATTATGTTGGACTTTAGGGATATTGAGCAAACTGATAATTTAAATTCTGTTTTGCTCAAATATTAAAAATACAAGGTTATTTTTCTGAAATCCTACTAAAACCTGGCTTTTTACTCAATATTTATAATGATTGATGACTAAGTTACACCTTTCTCTTCTTTTGCAGAGTTGTTATCATGTGGTTTTTAGAATAATGCCTTTGTTTATGTTGTTAACATGTACATAGCTTGTTGGATACACTGCTGGAAAATTATCATTGGATTAATTGAAGAGGAATATGTTTTTCAAAGGGACAGTGGGCTATAAGGAAGGATTTTTTCTGAGAGTCTATCAATGAGATATAATATATTATGAGATTCTGCAGGCATGATAAGTATTTAAAGTCCAGGTGCAGTTTCTGATTTCTTCCTCATTATTGAAAGTTACAGAGAAATTTTAGTGGGAAAGGAGAGAACAGGTAACCATTAAGCAGTGATAGTGACCAAGTTTATATGAGTATTTACATTTCAGCTCTCCTATTACAGGTCTGAGCCTAAATCAATCTTGTCTTTTCATTGCGTTTGACATACAGTTCCACTTTTAAAATCAATCTTTTCTTTCTCTTCCTTCTTTTTTTTTCCTTAAAGAAATGTGTCTGACAATTTTCAAAGCTGATGCCCAGGTCTATAAATTGCTCATGATGAAGCACTGTCAGAGACAGAATCCAGAACAAGCTAATGTCTTTCCAGTAGCGCAAAACCATTGTTTCCTGGGTCTCCAAAATCTATTTTTGTAATATTATCAAAAAAAGGTCAAAATCTATTTTCACATTCCCACTTCTCTCTGATCTCCAGAACACAACACCCAAGTCTTTGATTTTTTTTCCCTTGCTGTTTGCCATACAAAGAATTAGACAGCTCAATAAAACAAAAGACTCAGCAGTGAGTGGTTCATCCAAGTGGCTAAAGGGATTTTGAGATAGGTTAATGGTTCTGATTATTTTCTCATATTGATTTTTAAGGCAATTATATTTTATTTATGTGGGGGAAGCTTGGAATTGCATGTGAACTGTCTTGAGGGTAAACTAGGTCTCTTAAAGTTGAAAAGTCTTATGTGAATCTGTAATGACTTAAAGAGAGAAAAACATGCTGATAAATACTCCTCTCATTTTAAGAAACAGTTATGACTTTAGAGAACCTAACTGAACAAAGTGGTTGAATTAGTTTAATTGAATAGATCATATTTAATAGCCACCAAAAGCAGAAACAAAAGGTGATCCTTTCTGACTTTAGTCCAAAGATAGGCCAAAAGAGTGGATTATCTACTGAGGTGCTATGGGGGAGGAGAGAGCACTGTATCTTGGGTAGTCGGGGAGCTGGTTGACGCCTTGCTGCTCAGCTTTTGAGATTACTTACAGCTTTTCAAAAGGTTGCTTCAGATGCCTCTCACATCTAGTTCTAGAATTCTGAGATAAATGCATTTCTTTTTGCAGTGCTGGTTTGAAGTTTTTGGATCTATTTCAAGTGGAGCAGATGACTAATCACCCCCTTCTGCTAGTTGATAATAGGTTGTCTATAAAACCTTGTTTTTGTATGGTTACCTTATTGTGAAGTTCACGTCTTTTGAGGAACGTTCACAACTGAAAGGCAAAGAAAATGTCCACTCCAGGGTGTAGTAAAGCTGACAGGGGGAAAAAAAAAAGCCACTAAATGACTTGGCTCTGTTGTTTTTTAGTTTCCTGAGAGAAAGTGGCCTTGACCCCCATGCATTACTGCTTTTGAGACTGTAACAGCAGATGGTATGAAATGACAGTTGGTGAAGACAACTAAAGGTGTTTATAACATTGCAGGGTTGTGCAGGTGACTTTAAAAACAAAGGATTTGGAAGTGATAAAAAGTGGAGACTGGCAGTAGAGATGTAATAAAGCCACTAGGTACTTGAGGCAATGTCCTTATTTTATTTTTTCTTTTATTGCATCTGATTGCAAATTAAAGTGGAAAAAAATTAACTCCAGGCAAAAAAGAATATTCAGCTCCTGCCTCAGTGGTTTCCAGAACAAAAAAATGTAGTCTTTGATTTTTAGATATGATTTTTTTTTTTTGTTTTGCCTGCTGGTTGCCATACAAAGAGATATAGCTCAATAAAATGAAAGATCCACGGCACTGTGTTTCATAGCAAGGGCCTGGAGGGATTCTGAGCCAGGTTAATAGATATGATGGTTTTCCCTTCATTGATTTTTAAGATGATTATATTTTATTTATAGGCAAGAAAATAATAGTTAAACTTAGATTTATTGAAAACTTATTTCAAGGCTGCATGAATTGATAACAATAACAATACATTTAGGGCAACAAAACTAGAATTGTCTTTAATCCCTTAAGTGTTGATGTGCAGGGAATGTATTGACTTGAAATTAAATGTGCTCTAACCCACAACTGAATCCAGGTGGGGAAGTTATATTTCTCAGGCTGCTCTGAAAGATTTCATTACACAAAGCTTTGATAAACCTGAGGTGTTTTTTTTGGTAAAAACTATGTGAAAAATCCAGGAGCTGGAAGCTCAGGGATATGACTGTGTTACTCTCTGGAGGTTTTAAGAACTGATTTCCAAGTCAACTAGTCATTTGTCAGCTAAAAAGCCTACTGGTCAACCATAATTGTGTCCAGAGGTCTGAATCTTAAACCAGGATGTGTGCATTCTAAGATGTAGAAAAAACTTGAAGCGTTACTTTATCCTAACTCTGAATTCCACTGCCTTAAAACTATTATAATGTGTTTTTATGTCCTGAGTGAGTTCACAGACCTTTTTGGATTTGGGACAAATGAATTCCCATTAGCTAGATATGGACAGTAATTTTGCCCATTAAGGATAAGACACTAAGTCTTTGTCTCTCAAAAGACTGAATAATTGTCAATACAGCCATTTCATATCTGTGGTTCAGAAATGCCAGCTCTCAACTTCTGATATGCAGTGCTTATCAGAGACGAAGGGGCAAAAACTGACTCCCCAGCAATCTTGTTATTCAAAGTTTTCCATAATTGAATGTTTATGTGGAGAAAGAAGAAATATGCAAAATATACTCTAGAGAAAGGGAGCTTTAACCACTGAGTCACTCAAATAATGTAGCATTGTTTTAAAGTATTTCAAAGTTCACTTTTTAAAAAAGTGCCATATTGAACTTGTTTCAGCAACACATATACTAAATTTGGATTGATATACAAAAGCTAAAATGGCTTAATATCATGCTATACTTTATACTAAAAATGTATTACTGTGAGTGACCTTTAATTAGCCCAGTGAAACACCTGGGGTATCTTTCTCCATATCAATGCACAGATATAGTTGCTTATTTATAGTTTTTTTTTAAACTATTGGACACATTTGAATAACATTTATACAGTTATAAAAATAAAGATTTGATTGTGTTCATTCTTTCAAAAAATACTATATTAATTCAGGTTATAGCTAATATGAAAGTTGGAAGTTGGACTTTCACCTGTGTTAAATGATAAATTGAAGCATATTCAAAAATACTAAGAATTTATATAAGCAAAATTAATTCCAAGGGCCAGCATCAAACTGAAGTGGTTAGGAGTATGCCATGGGTGGAAAATTGGAGAAGGAAATGGCAACCCACTCCAGTGTTCTTGCCTGGAGAATCCCAGAGATGGGGGAGCCTGGTGGGCTGCCGTCTATGGGGTCGCACAGAGTTGGACACGACTGAAGTGACTTAGCAGCAGCAGCATGGGTGGAAAAGGTGGAAGCAAAACATGGAAATTATTTGATTGGCTGTACTTAAGCATTTGCCTTATTTGAAAAGGCTGAGTTGGCTGTTTGTGATTGGTTGTCCTTAGGTTTTGATATCTTAACCTTGAGGCATTTAGGTTTAGGTTTAGGTTTGCTTAAGTAGACTGCTAAGGTTTTAGAACCACCTCACTCTAATAGCTTCCTTGTTTAATTAACTTAACACCTGTAAGGCTAATGTTTATTTTCAAATTACACTATAGTCTTGCTTTCCTCAAGACTTGAGTTCAGTGCTCAGTCCCTTTCAGTTAAATGAAGCAACTGTATATGAATATAACTTACACCACTATTGCACATACAAATATCCCCAGCACAAACAAACCAATATTCTAAAATAGATGCCAGAAGGCATTGACTTTCTATGTTTGAATCCAGGATGTAACCAAAATAAGAGGACAGAGAAACAAATTAGCTATGGAATTAATCTTTTGATTATTCCTCTTTTGTTTGATCAACCCATATGATTTTAAGTTCTATATTTTTTAAAAAAGAGAGATTATAAGGAGAATGTCCCAGAAGTTGTATCTCAGGTTCATGAAATGCTGGATAAAGAAGGAAAAGTTATTTTTAAAAGATACTTGGATAACTGAATATCAATAAGTAAAGTTTTATATTTACTTTAAAGTCATGTACTACTTTCCTGCTAGGAAATGAAGTTCAATTCAGTTCAGTTGCTCAGTAGTGTCCAACTCTTTGTAACCCCACAGACTGCAGCACACCAGGCCTCCCTGTCCATCACCAACTTCCAGAGCCTAATCAAGCACATGGCCCTTGAGTCAGTGATGCCATCCAACCATCTCATCCTCTGTTATCCCCTTCTCCTCCTGCCTTCAATCTTTTCCAGCATCAGAGTCTTTTCAGATGAGTCAGTTCTTCACGTGAGTTGGCCAAAGTATTGGAGTTTCAGCTTCAACATAAGTCCTTCCAGTGAATATTCAGGACTGATTTCCTTTAGGATGGACTGGTTGGATCTTCTTGCTGTTCAAGGGATTCTCAAGAGTCTTCTCTAACACCACAGTTCAAGAGCATCAGTTCTTCAGAACTCAGCTTTCTTTATAGTCCAACTCTCACATCCATATATGACTACTGGAAAAACCATAGCCTTGACTAGATAGACCTTTGTTGGCAAAGTAATGTCTCTGCTTTTTAATATGGTCTCTAGTTTGGTCTTAGCTTTTCTTCCAAAGAGCAAGTGCCTTTTACTTTCATGGCTGCAGTCACCATCTGCAATGGTTTTGGAGCCCCCCAAAATAAAGTCTCTCACTGTTTCCATTGTTTCTCCATCTATTTGCCATGAAGTGATGGGATCAGATGCCATGATCTTAGTTTTCTGAATATTTAAACTGTATACAAAAGTAAAAACTCAGAGATAGAATATCAGATAAATATTTAAAGAAAACCCCAAAAGGGAATTTGATTTAGATAAACAAATTTGAAATGAAGCAACAGATGCCCCACACCATGAACACCACACACACACACACACACATGATTTCTTTTATCCTCCTCATTTAACTCCATTTTTTCTTGTCCAGAAAAGCAACCCTGGTGAAGAATTTGTCTGAGCCAAGCCAGTAAAGGATATGAAGATTCTCTCATGAGGAATCCCAATTATCTCAAGATTTTTGACTCATTTTAAAATATATATGCAATTTTAATTATGTTAATGTTTCATCAAAATGCATGGGCCATTTCTGAAAAGAAATTTTGACGTATATGGCCTAACTTACCTTTGAGTCTATCCAAAATTCTTTCTATAATATAGACTCATAATAAGAAACTGAAATGGGACATTATGGTTGGTTTTCCTTTGTTAAAAGGGAAATAGCATCACTTGTGCTAAAAGCTCATGATAACAAACCTAGATATAACACCTAACCTAATTGCAGTTTTAACCTCTCCCATAAATGTAATCTCAGTTGAACAGTCTGCAGTTTTCTGGTGAAGTATGAAAAAGGTAATCTGTCCCATTGGTCCTCTCAATCCCCCAGAGGAAGAAGCGGCAATCTGTGTAACAAAACTCTTGCATTCTGTTCCCTCCTTAAACATGTCTTGTTTTGCTAAGAGCTCCCTTCCCCAGCCTTCTTCCTATAAGACCTTCCATTTTGTACAACCCTCAGAGAGCCCTTGTAGTGGCTAGATACAGCCGAATTCAGATTGCCTGCCCAATAAAACCAATAAGATCTTCAAATTTGTTTCAGGAAGGGGAACCCCTTCCAGGGCCCCAAAGGGGGCTCTTGTCTAACACTCAGAAGCAAATTGTTGGAGGCGGCACACGTGCTGACAAAGCAAGGGATGTTATTGTGAAGGGGTGCCCAGGTGGAGAGTGAGGGTTAGGAGACCCAGGAGGACTGCTTTTTCATATGGCTCACAGTCTCGGACTTGACGGTGATAGAGTTAGTTTCTGGGTTATCTTTGGCCAATTAACCTGATGAAGGGTCCTGTCTAGTGGCACGTGCATTGCTCAGCCAAGAAGGATGCCAGCGAGAAGGATTCTGGGAGGTAGTAGGACACATGAAGTCTCCTTTAACCTTTCCCAGATTTTTCTGGTTGGTGGTGGCTTGTGAGTACCGTATTCCTTACCAGGACTTCTTGTTGTAAAATAACTCACACAAATGGTTACTATGGTGCCTGGCCAGGGTGGGCAGTTTCAGTCAGTGTGTTTCCCCTAACAGATTTACTCTGTTGAATTTTGATTTTTAACACTTTCAATCTAATTTTTTTTCTCATCTAGAAGGTTTTAGATATTTATTGTCAAAAATTTGAAAAATTTAAATGAACAAAATGGAAACAAAGCCCATTACCTGTGAATTTCTAGAGATAATCTCTTTTAATATGTAAACATATGCTTAGAATTGCACATAGTCCTTAGTTTTCTTTTTTCCTTATTTAAGAAAAGTTATTTTTAGTTCAGTTCAGTTGCTCAGTCGTTGTCCGTCTTGATAATCTTGGTCTTGAAGATCTTTTTTGTACAGTTCTTCTGTATATTCTTGCCACCTCTTCTTAATATCTTCTGCTTCTGTTAGGTCCATACCATTTCTGTCCTTTATCGAGCCCATCTTTGCATGAAATGTTCCCTTGGTATCTCTAATTTTCTTGAAGAGATCTCTAGTCTTTCCCATTCTATTGTTTTCTTCTATTTCTTTGCATTGATCACTGAGGAAGGCTTTCTTATCTCTCCTTGGTATTCTCTGGAACTCTGCATTCAGATGCTTACATCTTTCCTTTTCTCCTTTACTTTTCACTTCTCTTCTTTTAACAGCTATTTGTAAGGCCTCCCCTGACAGCCATTTTGCTTTTTTGTATTTCTTTTCCATGGAGATGGTCTTAATCCCTGTCTCCTGTACAATGTCACGAACCTCCGTCCACAGTTCATCAGGCACTCTATCTAACATATCTAGTCCCTTAAATCTATTTCTCATTTCTACTGTATAATCACAAGGGATTTGATTTAGGTCATACCTGAATAGCCTAATGGTTTTCCTTACTTTCTTCAATTTAAGTCTGAATTTGGTAATAAGGAGTTCATGATCTGAGCCACAGTCAGCTCCTGGTTTTGTTTTTGTTGACTGTATAGAGCTTCTCCATCTTTGACTGCAAAGAATGTAATCAGTCTGATTTCAGTGTTGACCATCTGGTGATGTCCATGTGTAGAGTCTTCTCTTGTGTTGTTGGAAGAGGATGCTTGCTATGACCAGTGCATTTTCTTGTCAAAACTCTATTAGTCTTTGCTCTGCTTCATTCCGTATTCCAAGGCCAAATGTGCCTGTTACTCCAGGTGTTTCTTGACTTCCTACTTTTGCAGTCGCTGGGCCGCTGTGACCGGTGCACATAGCGTGGCCCAGAGGAGCTACCCCACGCCTGAGGTCAGGGGCAGAAGCCAGGAGGAACCCCATGCCTGATGGGCGGTGACCAAGAGGAGGTACCCCACATCCGAGGTCAGGGGCAGTGGCTGAGAGTGCCAGGCTGTGACGGGGCAGGAACGGCCGAGAAGAGCTACCCTACATCTGAGGTCAGGGGCCACAGCCGAGAGGAGCTACCCCGCATCCGAGGTCAGGGGTGCTGGCCGAGAGTGCCAGGCTGCGACAGCGCAGGAGCAGCTGAGAGGAGCTACCCCACGCCTGAGGCCAGGGGTGGTGGCAGGGAGGAGCAACCCCATGTCCATGGAGCAACCCCATGTCCAAGGAGCGGTGGCTGCGCGGGCACAGGAGGGCCTAGGGGAGCCATTCCATGTTCAAGGTCAGGAGGGGCAGCGGTGAGGGGATACCCCTCGTCCAAGGTAAGGAGCAGTGGCTGCACTTTGCTGGAGCAGCTGTGAAGAGATACCCTACGTCCAAGATAAGAGAAACCCAAGTAAGAATGTAGGTGTTGCAAGAGGGCATCAGAGGGCAGATACACTGAAACCATAATCACAGAAAACTAGTCAATCTAATCACACTAGGACCACAGCCTTGTCTAACTCAATGAAACTAAGCCATGCCTGCGGGGCAACCCAAGACTGGCAGGTCATGGTGATGGAGAGGTCTGACAGAATGTGGTCCACTGGAGAAGGGATGGCAAGCCACTTCAGTATTCTTGCCTTGAGAACCCTATGAACAGTATGAAGAGGCAAAATGATAGGATACTGAAAGAGGAACTCCCCAGGTCAGTAGGTGCCCAATATGCTACTGGAGATCAGTGGAGAAATAACTCTAGAAAGAATGAAGGGATGGAGCCAAAGCAAAAACAATACCCAGCTGTGGATGTGACTGGTGATAGAAGCAAGGTCCAATGCTGTAAAGAGCAATATAGCATAGGAACCTGGAATGTCAGGTCCATGAATCAAGGCAAATTGGAAGTGGTGAAATAAGAGATGGCAAGAGTGAACGTTGACATTCTAGGAATCAGCGAACTAAAATGGACTGGAATGGGTGAATTTAACTCAGGTGACCATTATATCTACTACTGTGGGCAGGAATCCCTCAGAAGAAATGGAGTAGCCATCATGGTCAACCAAAGGGTCTGAAATGCAGTACTTGGATCTCAAAAACGACAGAATGATCTCTGTTCGTCTCCAAGGCAAACCATTCAGTATCACAGTAATCCAAGTCTATGCCCCAACCAGTAACGCTGAAGAAGCTGAACGGTTCTATGAAGACCTACAAGACCTTTTAGGACTAACACCCAAAAAAGTCATTTTAACCAACAACAAAAAAAATGAATACAGACTGTTCTTTCAAATAATTTAAGCATTTTTAATCACAATGTGTCAGACTCTACATATTCTTGTTCTTTTTGGCCAAATCATGTTTCTGCTAAATTTTGCTATTTTTCAATTTTTATTTCCCTATGTTTCTGAAGGTGAAAATTCAGTTGAGTCAGAACAATGCTTATTGCTTAAGGCTCAACTTATCTTTGTGTTTCATTACTGTAATATTGTAATATGATAAAAAATATATATTTTAGTCTTTCCGCAGGCTCTCAGCCCGAGCTTCTAAAATCTTTGTAATTTCCTAAGTGATAAGAGCAATAGGAGCATCTCTCGTTACATTTAGTTTTTGTCCCTGGCTCCTGAAACAGCCTTTGAGGCCTAAAACTGAAAGGAGCCTCTTCTGTTATTTATATCAAGCCCCTTTCAACCACACCTGTGTTTATGTTAATGATGTGACTTTTGGAATACTCCTGAGGATGATGCTAGTTGTAATGGGGAGCCAACCATATGGTTAGAGGGCTGAAACTTTCACCCCCTCCTCCAGAGAAGGCAGAAGGGCTGGAGGTTGGGTTAATAACTAGCATTGAGTTTTTCTGTTAATTATGTCTATATAGTGAAGAGGCCATAAACACCCTTACTGAAGAGGTTCAGAGAGATTCTGGGTTTGTGAACACATTGAGATGCCAGAAGATGCTGTGCCCAGAGAAGGCATGGCAACTCCATCCCCTTCCACATACCTTGTCCTTATGCCTCGCTTCCATTTGGCTGTTCCGAAATTATATTCTTTGTAATAAAAGAGTAACAGTAAATAAGTCAAATGCTTTCCTGAGTTCTATGAGCCATTCTAGCAAATTATCAAACCCAAGGAAGAGCTCAGGAGAATACCAGCTTCAGTCAGAAGTACATGTGATAACCTGGGATTTGTGTTTGAAATATGAAGTGCAGGAAATCTTGTGATCTGAGCCCTTAACTTTTGGAGTCTGTGCTAACTCTATTCAGTTAGTGTCAGAATTGTTTAATATAAGGAGGGGGGGAAACCCTTATACATTTTGTACCAGAAATATTGTTAGTAGGGAAAAGTAGTTATTCCTTTAATTCCTGCTTTTGGTATCTTACCTTGATCTCACCAAACAGGTTTTTTAATCTGGCTATAGGTGAAGTTGCTCAGTTGTGTCCGACTCTTTGTGACCCCGTGGACTGTAACCTACTAGGCTTCTCCGTCCATGGGATTCTCCAGGCAAGAATACTGGAGTGGGTTGCCAGTTCCTTCTCCAGGGGATCTTCCCGACCCAAGGATCGAACCCGGGTCTCCCGCATTGGAGGCAGACGCTTTAACCTCTGAGCCACCAGGGAAGCCCAATCTGACTATATTTTACTCTTAAAAAAAAAATTGAACTATTGTTGATTTACAATGTGTTAGTTTCAGGTGTACAGCAAAGTGATTCAGTTATATATCCATATATAGGTATATTCTTGTTCATGTTCTTTTCTATTACAGTTTATTACAAAATATTGAATACAGTTTCCTGTGCTATATAGTAGGTCCTTGTTGTTTATCTATTTTATGTATAGTAACTTGCATCTGCTAATCTGAAATTCTTAATTTATCCCTCCTCCATTTCCTCTTTGGTAACCACAACTTTCTATGTCTGTGAGTCTATTTCTGTTTTGTAAATAAAGTCATTTGTATCATCATTTTTTCGATTCTTCATATAAGTGATATCATATGATATTTGTATTTCCCTGACTTACTTCACTTAGTATGATAAACCCTAATTCCATCCATTTTGCTGCTAATGGCATTATTTCATTCTTTTTTATGAATGAATAATATTCCATTGTATGTATCTATCACATCTTTTTTATCCATTCGTCTGTCAGTGGATATTTAGGTTGCTTCTGTGTCTTGGCTATTGAAAAATAGTGCTGCAGTGAACACTAGGGTGCATGTATATTTTCTTTCTTTTTTTATTATTTTTTAAATTTATTTTTTTAATATATTTTCAAATTATTGTTTTCTCCAGATATATTCCTAGGAGTGGGCTTGCTGAAGCATATGAGAACTCTATTTTCAGTTTTTTAAGGAACTTCCAAATTGTCTTCTGTAGCAACTGTGCCAATTTACATTGCCACTAACAGAGCAGAATAGTTCCTTTTTCTCTCCATCCTCTCCAGCTTTATTATGTGTACATTTGTTTTTTTGAAGATAGCAATTCTGACTGGTGTGGGCTAATACCTCATTGTATTTTTGACCCAATCTGCCCATTTTTTGATTTTTGTTTGTTACTGAGTTGTGTGAGCTCTTGATATATATTGGCAGTTAAGCCCTTTGGGTTGCATCCAGTGCATAGGTTCTCTTTTCATTTTGTTTATGGTTTCATTTGATATGCAAAGCATATACGTTTGGTTAGATACTATTTATTTATTTTTGCTTTTATTTATATTGCCTTGGAGATTGACCTAAGAAAACATTGCTATGAATGTCAGAGAATGTTTTGCCTATGTTCTCTTCTAGGAGTTTTATGGTGTCGTGTCTTACATTTGTCTTTAAGCTATTTTAAGTTTACTTTTGTGTATGTTATGAGGATGTGTTCTAACTTCACTGATTTACATGCAGTTGTCCAGCTTTCCCAACACCATTTTCTGAAAACTTTTTCCCCACTGTAGTCTTGCCTGTTTTGTCAAAGTTTAATTGAGCGTAGGTGTGTGGATTTATTTCTGGGCTCTGTATTCTGTTCTGTTGACCCATATGTCTGTTTCTGTGCCAATATTATGTTGTCTTGATTACTGTAGATTTGTAATATTGTCTGAAGCCTGAAAAGTTTTGCTTCCTGCTTTGTTCTTTATCCTCAGGATTACTATGGCAATTCTGGATTTTTTCTGGTTCCATATAAATTTTAGAATTATTTGTTCTAGTTTTGTGAAAATTGTTATGAGTAATTTAATAGGGATTGCATTAAATCTGTAGATTGCTTTGGGTAGTATGACCATTTTAACAGTATTAATTCTTCCAATTCAAGCGCATGGGATATCTTTCCAATTCTTCAAAATTATCTTCAATTTCTTTTACCAATGTTTTATAGTTCTCAGTATGTAAGTCTTTCATTTCCTTGATCAACTTTATTCCTAAGTATTTCATTTTTGATGTTATTTTGTTAAGGTTGTTTTTTCACTTTCCCTTTCTGATATTTCACTACTAGTGTAAAAAATACAACAAGTTTCTGTATGTTTTCTCATACCTTGATACCTTGCTAAATTCATTTATCAGTTCTAGTAGTTTTTGTGTGGAGTCTTAATGGAGTTTTCTATATACAATATCATGTCATCTGCATATAATGACAGTTTGACCTCTTTCTTTCCAATTTGGATACCTTTTATTTCTTTTTCTTGTATGATTACTGTGGATAGGACTTTCAATACATGTTGAATTAAGGTGGCAAAAGTGGTGGGCATCCTTGTCTTATTCCAGATTTTAGCAGAAAGGCTTTCAGCTTTTCACCATTGAGTGTTACTTTGACATGGGTTTGTTATAAACACCTTTTATTATTCTGAGATATGTTCCTCTATGCCTATTTTGGTATTAAAGTTTATCATGAATGGATGTTGAATTTCTACCAAATGCTTTTTATGCATCTATTGAGGTGATCACATGGTTTTTATCTTTTCTTTTGTTGATGTGGTGTATCACATTGATTGATTTGTGTATGTTCATTGAAACGTCCTTATTATCCTGGGGTGTATCCTATTTCATCAAGGTGTATGTCTTTGTTTGTGTGTTGCTGAATTTGGTTACTAATATTTTGTTGAGGATTTTTAACCTCTATATTTATCAAATATGTTGGACTGTAATTCTCTTTTTTGGCAATGTCTTTGTCTGGTTTTGGTAGCAGGGTAATGGTGACTTCATAGAATGAACTTGAGAGTGCTCTCTCAATATTTGGAATGCTTTGAGAAGGATCAGTATATGTTCTCCTTTGTGTGTTTGATAGAATTTCCCACTGAAGTTATCTGGTACTGGACTTTTGTTTGCAGGGAGTTTTTTTCAATTTACATAACCTGAATATATTTCATATACTTGCTAGATTTAATAAAATTTAGGGGTAAATGTTATGAAGATATGTGACCAGAGTAATACTTAGGGCTCTCCAAAGCCTCATTTAAGCTCTAAGTTGACATAAGACATTAATATTTCAAGGAGAATAAGGGAATTATATGTCTGGTATAATAATTTATGAATTTCTTAATAAGTACTATTTTTTCCTTGATCCTTATATATCTAAACAACATTCCTCTTATTGACTTAATATAATCAAGAATTATATTCACTAAAATCATCATTATCACTCAAGACAATCAACTGGAAAACTCAGGATTTCTCAGAATTCATTAAAATTATATAAAACTGCCTTTCTGCATGCCAGAAACAACCTCTGAGAGTCATCATAATGGAAAAATATTTCAATTCATAATGACATCAATTTTATGAAATGCATGAGAATAACCTTAATAAGGGTAACCTATGGTTGGTTTACCCCTTAAACAAATTCTGATTTTACTCCTCATTGACTTCAAGGCAGGACTCAGTGATTGTTCATATTCTCTCCAAAGGAAAATGCTCTTCAAAATATTTTGGGACTTGGTAGAATTTGCTAAAAATGTCATTGGCTCTTGGAAGGAGGGTTTGTATGACTTTTTAAAAAAAAACCATCCCTCTCAAAATGTCTCCACTCTTCTGCCTCTTTTTTGGTTTGTCAATTATATCAGCAGAGGTGCTCCTTTGACCCTACCCCAGTGTAGCCTTAAATCTTGGAAACAAATAGGGTATGCAAATGGTTAAAAACATTTATATATACAGAGGTCATAAAAACTATAGGAAGGCCATTGTTTTTAATATATAGGATATATAAAGGATATAAACAGATAAATACTTAGGAAATACAGTGCTAATATTTTTATGGAAAATGTTCATTCTTAAAAAAATTTCAAGTCAAAGAAATAATAAAACAGACCATTTTGCTTAATAAATTGGTAAAAATTTTAAAGGAAAAGATGAATGTTTTTAAAATTTCTGTGATGTATACGTCATACCTTGGTAGTAGTTGAAATTACTAGTATTCTAATAAGCAACTCAGCAATATCATTAAGAATCTAAAATATAGCCAGTCTCCTTGACTTTACTTCAGAATGTCATCTCAATTGAAATGTCCTCTTAACCTTCCTGATAACAATTTCAATCTCACCACACCAGGCAATATTTTCTTTCTAAGAAACAAATCAGATTATACCAGGACTTTGGGTTGGTCAAAATCCCTAGTAAATGGGATTGTCATTCCATGCAAAGACAAGCACAACCATTCACAGTCTATTAGCAATAAATCTTATTTAATGAACAATTACCATATTTTAGTATGTTTTCTTTCTTTGGGGTTGGAATGAAAACTGACATTTTCCAATCTTGTGGCCACTGATGAGTTTTCCAAATTTGCTGGCATATTGAGTGCAGCACTTTAACAGCATCATCTTTTAGGATTTGAAACAGCCTAGCTGGAATTCCATCACCTCCACTAGTCAAAGAATGTTTCAGTTCAGTTCAGTTCAGTTGCTCAGTCATGTCTGACTCTTTGCGACCCCATGAATCGCAGCACGCCACGCCTCCCTGTCCATCACCAACTCCCAGAGTTCACTCAGACTCACGTCCATCAAGTCCGTGATGCCATCCAGCCATCTCATGTTCTGTCGTCCCCTTCTCCTCCTGCCCACAATCCCTCCCAGCATCAAAGTCTTTTCCAATGAGTCAACTCTTCGCATGAGGTGGCCAAAGTACTGGAGTTTCAGCTTCAGCGTCATTCCTTCCAAGGAAATCCCAGGGTTGATCTCCTTCAGAATTGACTGGTTGGACCTCCTTGCAGTCCAAGGGACTCTCAAGAGTCTTCTCCAACACCGCAGTTCAAAAGCATCAATTCTTTGGCGCTCAGCTTTCTTCACAGTCCAACTCTCACATCCATACATGACCACAGGAAAAACCATAGCCTTGACTAGACGGACCTTAGCTGGCAAAGTAATATCTCTGCTTTTTAATATGCTATCTAGGTTGGTCATAACTTTCCTTCCAAAGAGTAAGCGTCTTTTAATTTCATGGCTGCAGTCACCATCTGCAGTGATTTTGCAATCCAAAAAAATAAAGTCTGACACTGTTTCCACTGTTTCCCCATCTATTTGCTGTGAAGTGATGGGACCAGATGCCATGGTCTTCATTTTCTGAATGTTGAGCTTTAAGCCAACTTTTTCACTCTCCTCTTTCACTTTCATCAAGAGGCTTTTTAGTTCCTCTTCACTTTCTGCCATAAGGGTGGTGTCATCTGCGTATCTGAGGTTATTGATTTTTCTCCCGGCAATCTTGATTCCAGCTTGTGTTTCTTCCAGTCCAGCGTTTCTCATGATGTACTCTCATGTTCTCCAAAGAATGTTTAAACTACTGAAAAACTGCACTCATTTCACATGCTAGCAAAGTAATGATCAAAACTCTCCAAGTTAGGCTTCAACAGTACATGAGCTGAAAAGTTGCAGATATTCAAGCTGAATTTAGAAAAGGCAAGGAACCAGAGATCAAATTGACAACATCTGTTGGATCATAGAGAAAGCAAGAGAATTCCAGAAGTACAACTATTTCTGCTTCATTGACCATGGTAAAGCCTTTGATTTTGTGGATCACAACAAACTGCGAAACATTCTTAAAGAGATGGGAATACAGGACCACCTTATCTGTCTCCTGCAGGTCAAGAAACAACAGTTAGAACTGGGCATGGAACAATGGGCTGGTTCCAGATTGGGAAAGGAGTACACCAAGGCTGTATATTGTCACCCTGCTTATTTAACTTATATGCAGAGTACATGATGAGAAACGCTGGGCTGGAGGAAGCACAAGCTGGAATCAAGATTGCCAGGAGAAATATCAATAACCTCAGATATGCAGATGACACCACCCTTATGGCAGAAAGTGAAGAAGAACTAAAGAGCCTCTTGATGAAAGTGAAAGAGGAGAGTGAAAAAGTTGGCTTAAGGCTCAACATCAGAAAACAAAAATCACGGCCATGTTTCTAAGTTTTCTCCAATGAGATGGAAACTGCAGTTACTGTATGAGACAGAGAGGAAACTTCCTTAAATGGAAAGTTGGGTGGCCTTTTCACCCATTTCTTATTGCTAGAGCTCTATTAGCTAGACTGTGACCTTGAGGATAAAAGACAGTAAAGGGGAAAGATCCAAGAAGCCTGAGAACCTAATGACTTCATATAATCCTTGGCTGCTCACCCATTTTGGGTACACCTCTGTTGTGAGGAGCTGCATGTAACTTGTCACTAATATATTTGTCAAGGATGAAAACTATATTTTATCTTTTTTTTTGTTATATCAAATGTCCAGGTTTCAGGCCCTAGCATAAAGGCACCCCTCAAATGATTGTTCCACATGTGAAACTTTGTACTGGGAAAATGGAAATAATAATACCATAAAATGCAACATAAGCAAGCATTGGAGATTTATGATAATTTTCTCTATAACTGCATCCTGTAATCACATTCAAGCAATACTTTTTACATCCTCAAATGTATGCATGTACTTTTTTTCACTTTTCTGTTTCACTTTTTATCCTGTTTCTGGTGTTTGGATAAAACAGAAAATTGGGACGATATTGTACCTGATTTAAGTTAAGAATGTCTTTATGTCTGAGCATGATGTTGAGACTTGGGTGAAAGTAAAATTTATCCTGAATCATCTTGATAATTGCCTTAACAGTCTATTCTAATAGAACTTATTTTAAATTTGGATATGCTCCTGCTTTTAGAATATATGCTACCTCCAGGGCAGGACTGTGTGAGATAATCTGTATAGTAGTGAGAAGAACGGTAGTTTAAAATATTCAGTTAATATATAGTTGATGGTGCCAAACTGTTTCCTTTGTTATACTGATTATAGAATCCAAGAAAACACAGGATTATATATTGCGCAAGTCAAGTGCACAAATAACTGATTTGAAGGGCAGTAAGAGATTAGGCAAATAAAATAAGAATGCTATTTTAAAATGTAATATCCTGAAACATACCTGATTACATACTTATGATCCTGGATAGATTGAACCAATAAAATCCAAGAAGCATTTTATTTCCACAGTGTATGTGTGCAGCAAACCCTAAGCGATCATTTCAAGAGGCTTATGGTATCCAACCAGTTTCACTTTATCTCTGGCATTCTCCCATAGAGATATTGCAATAAAAATAGACACTCCTACACATATTTTTATTTGTAATTCTGTGATGTTTGTGCATTTGAGGGTATTGCTAACTTCTGGAAACCCATCTGATTTAACTTCTCAATAAGAAATGATTACAGGAACATTTAGCTGAGATGCTCACCACCTCTTCTATTGTGACAGGCCATTTCTTCCTTTTTTCTAGGCTCACCCTTTCCCCACCCATCAGTGAATCTGTCAAGGGGCTTCCGTTATAGATTATCCATTATGTTTTCTCTAGTCTCTTTACCTTAATAAGAAATAATAAGAAGACATTCAGGCCAGCAGCTTAACTATTGTTTCATTTCTCTCCTCTTCAGAGTCTTTTATACTTTACCTTTAACTGTGAGCTTTCAAAGTCATGATTTTCGAGGTGTAAAAACACTCTATGTCTTGATATTAATGGTTAACCTAAAAAAGTATGGATATGTTGCCTTATTTTTCTAGTGTAAAATGTCTAATACAAGATACCCAGAACTCCTTCTATGAACTGTGATTGGAGACCCGTTCCAAATTTGCAGTTGTATAAAGTAGGCAGTTTTGCCCTTCTTCATGGACTTAAGATCTCTCCCATTCCAGAAGTAAAATGATAGGTAACTGAATTTTACTTTATTTCTGTTAAGTGTCGGGCTGCATTTCAGAATTTTGAGATCTCTTGGTTTTCAATTTTTGGGTGGTAAGAAGCTCTGAGGCTCTGTTCAAGTGGCAGCATCCCTGTCCCCTGGAGAGTCCTTGCTGTGAGCACTACAGGTCTTCTTTCTTCATTCAATTTCTTCTTAGATGCCTTTCAGTTCCAAGTACATGTTGACTTATTTCTCCAGCACATTTAATTTTGTTATGCTACCACTATCTGTGACTATCTATATGCACGTCGTCGTGCTCGTGCTAAGTCACTTCAGTTGCGTCCGACTCTTTGCGACCCTATGGACTGTAGCCAGCCAGCCTCCTCTGTCCGTGGGATTCTCCAGGCAAGAATACTGGAGTGGGTTGCCATGCCCTCCTTCAGGGCATCTTACTGACCCAGGGGTTGAACCTCCATTTCTTATGGTCTTTTGCATTGGCAGGAGGGTTCTTTACCACTAGCGCCCCCTGGGAAGCCCATCTATATACAAACCTAACAATTATTTATGTATTTTTATCTGTGAAACATGATAATTCTGATACCTATGAAATTCCAAATAGTAATATATGCTTTATGCACATTTTCTGATTTAACTTAATCCTCAGTTGAACCTTGTAATCCCATATGTATTATGGCATTCTACACAAGAAACTGCATTTTTACTCATCTACTTACAACAACAACAACAACAACAATTTTTCAATGCCTACTGTATAGTAGGCATTGTACTAGGAGCTTTACATGTTTTTTATGTGATTATTTATTGCCTCATTTGAAATGAGATTTAAAGCAGCTTAATTTAACTATTCTTTAATTTTCATAGTAACTCTGAAAATGGAAATCTCATTTTAAGAATGATGAAATGAATGATTCATTCATTCATATAAAGCTCTATTTATTCATTTATATTTATATAAGCAATCCATTAAATGGTACTTTGGGGGAGCCTTTCTTGATTGCCTGCCCTTACCTTGTTTTATTTACCATAGGGCCTTATAGGAGATAGAAATTTTATTTATAGCACTTGTTCCACTTTATGTATGTACTTGCTTTGTAAATGTTACTCTCTATACAAAATTAGAAAATATAGCTAAATGAAAACAGAAAAAATTCTGTTCCTTCTTATAGAATGCTTTATTATGTGGCATCCTTGAGCTAAAGGGTCACGTAGGGGAGATTTCTGGTCCCTAGATTAGGTCTCTCTTTAAAATGTTTCTTTAGCTCTGTGTAATTCTACTTCAAAGAGTTTAGTAGGATTTTGATTAAATAATCCTCTTTTAAAATCAAGACTTTACATTTTTTAGAGCAGTTTTGGGTTCAAAACAAAACTGAGGAGAAGGTGCAGACATTGCTTATATACCCCTGTCCACACACGTTCATAACCTACCTACCATGAACATCCAGCACCACAGTGGTACAGTGATGCATCGTTATCCTCCAAAGTTTGTAGTTTATCTTGTGATTGACTCTTGGTGTCCTAAATTTGATGGGGAAGTATATATGAGATGTATCCACCAGTATAGTGTCATATACAGGGTATTCACATTGCCCTGAAAGTCCTCTGTGCTGTGCCTGTTTATCCTCCCACATCCCTGCAATCACAAATCTTTTTACTGTCTCCTTGGTTTTGTAATTTCGAGGATGTTACATAGTTGGAATTATGCATTCTGTAGGCTTTTCAGATTGACTTTTCCCTTAACAATGTGCGTTTAAGTTTCCTTGATGTTTTTGCATGGCTTGATAGCTCATTTCTGTTTCAGTTCAGTCAGTTCAGTCACTCAGTCGTGTCCAACTCTTTGTGACCCCATAAACCGCAGCACGCCAGGCCTCCTTGTCCATCACCAACTCCCAGAGTCCACCCAAACCCATGTCCATTAAGTCGGTGATGTCATCCAACCATCTCATCTTCTGTCATCCCCTTCTCCTCCTGCCCTCAATCTTTCCCAGCATCAGGGTCTTTTCAAATGAGTCAGCTCTTCGCATCAGGTGGCCAAAATACTGGAGTTTCAGCTGCAACATCAGTCCTTCCAATGAACACCTAGGACTGATCTCCTTTAGAATGGACTGGTTGGATCCCTTGCAGTCCAAGGGACTCTCAAAGAGTCTTCTCCAACACCACAGTTCAAAAATATCAATTCTTCGGCGCTCAGCTTTCTTCACAGTCCAACTCTCACATCCATACATGACTACTGGAAAAACCATAGCCTTGACTAGACAGACCTTTGTTGGCAAAGTAATGTCTCTGGTTTTTCATATGCTCTCTAGGTTGGTCATAACTTTCCTTCCAAGGAGAAAGCTTCTTTTACTTTCATGGCTGCAGTCAGCATCTGCAGTGATTTTGGAGCCCAAAAAAATAAGGTCAGCCACTGTTTCCACTGTTTCCCCATCTCTTTGCTATGAAGTGATGGGACTGGATGCCATGATCTTAGTTTTCTGCATGTTGAGCTTTAAGCCAACTTATTCATTCTCCTCTTTCACTTTCATCAAGAGGCTCTTTAGTTCTTCTTCACTTTCTGCCATAAGGGTGGTGTCATCTGCATATCTGAGGTTATTGATATTTCTCCCATCAATCTTGATGCCAGCTTGTGCTTCCTCCAGCCCAGCGTTTCTCATGATGTACTCTGCATATAAGTTAAATAAGTAGAGTCACAATATACAGCCTTGACGTACTCCTTTTCCTGTTTGAAACCAGTCTGTTGTTCCGTGTCCAGTTTTAACTGTTGCTTCCTGACATGCATACAGATTTATTAAGAGGCATTTCTGTTTAATGCTGAATAATATTCTATTGTCTGAGTCTGCCACAGTTTATTTGCCTACTTACCTTCTGAAGGATATCTTGGTTGCTTCCAAGTTTTGGCAGTTATGAATAAAGTTGCCATAAATATCCATGTGCAGGTTTTTGTGTAGACAAACATTTCAATTCCTTAGTAATCATTTTGTTTTTTTAAAATAAGTTCATTTGATCAATATATATATTTATATCTGTCTTCTTATGTGCCAGGCACTGTGCTAGTTTCTGGATGTGAGGTACCTGCCTTCCTGTCTGCTGTTTTTGGGGAACATTCTGGTCAATGAAGGCAGGCGTGGGTTTAGTGTGTTCATCACTATATTCATGGATTTCATGTTTCCTGATATATTAGATGTATAAAAGACATATCTGTATCAAAGTGACTGAGAAAGGCTGAAAGGAAAAGGATAAGCAAAGATGTAAGAGGTGAATGCAAGACAAAAATCAGGAAGTAGTGTAATAGTATCAGACCACATTGAATCAAATGCATAGCATCTTATAATGATAAAAATATGGTATTCATTGAAAATCTGGTATCAACATTTATGTACTGTGCAGCAAAGCATCAAAATTCATATTAACTAGATAATGAACTTACGGAGAAACCTTCCTCAATTTTTGTATGTACACTTTTTCAGTTTCTTGCCACAAAAGCCCTAGGTATAAGTCATGTGAAACACCTGGATCTGACCATCAGCTCCTGAAATTCAAGTGGATTCTTGAATACTACTCATGAATACAGTGAGGAAGTTCATGGATTATCATAACATATTGAAAAACTGGGGGATTTATTTCTCTTGAGTTAATAGACCCTGTTCACTGCCCTGGTTTGTGGATTTTTTTATTCTCTCCAGGTAATGCTCTGTCATGCTGAAATCAAATCCATGTCTCTGTAACTCTGAAGTCTGCATTCCTTTCACCCCACGTGCTCTCATGAGCCACCAGGGAAGCCCTCCCCATCCCTTCCCCATTCTTTATTTCCTCCTGTGTTTCTATGGGTTCATTAGGCCTTCAGTGGCAACAAATAGAAAAAAAAAGATGAATAAAGGGATATAAAGGCAAAGAAGCCCTTATTTTAAAATACTGAAGTCAAATAACTTGAAAACTGGATTTTAGAAAGTATACAAACTCTCATTTAAATGTAAAGATATACAATTTTCATGCATACAGGAATTAGAAAATGTATCGCTCAAAGACATCTTTGTGAATGTACTAGAGAGTGTGTACTCCTAATAATAATGAGAAATAAATACAGGAGGTAGCAATAAGTGAAAAGTAAGAGTGTCAGTGAATATCTTGCTGAGTACTAGTTTTATCTTTTTTTTTTTTAAGCAAGACAAATGAAACACACACAGATAATACCTAAACAATGCAGAAGTAATAACCTAGACATACCATTTTAGACTGGGGATGAAGGAGGAGACTGAAAATTGAAGGAAATGGCAACCCACTCAAGTATTCTTGCCTGGAGAACCCCACAGATGGAGGAGCTTGGTAGGCTACAGTCCATGGGGTCACAGTTGAATGACTCCACTTTCCACTTTAAGGAGGGAGGTAAGATATAGACGCATTTAAAAAATTATTAGAGTCAGGTAAACATAATACCAATGATGTAGAATGGAGAAGGAAATGGGAACCCATACCAGTATTCTTGCCTGGGGAATCCCATGGACAGAGGAGCCTGGTGGGCTACAGTCCATGGGGTTGCAAGAGTCAGACACGATTCAGCGTCTAAACCAGAAACCAGCAATGAGATATGAACAGAGGAATAGTATGTGCGTGTCTGATGTTAAGGCTGGAAGAAATTTTGTACTTGCTAATAGAATGAGGAAAGAACAATAAAAATTAAAACATATAGAATGATTAAAACCTTGAAATGTGGGAGAACATTCTAATGTAACAATTGTTGTTTAGTCACTAAGTCATGTCTGACTCTTGCAACCCCCTTGACTGTAGCTCCCCAGGCTCCTCTGTCCATAGAATTTTCCAGGCAAGAATGGTAAAGTGGGGTTGCCATTTCATTCTCCAGAATATAACAGTAAATGAATAAAATTTACTAATGAAACATGGAAGCAGTGATTGGATTAAAATATATGATGTATGATAAATAAGGCACCACAAGGAAAGGACAGACAGCAGGTGTTCCAAAAATTAACTCATTAAAAGCAAAAAACTAAAGCTGGATTCCTACCTTATACTATACCCATAGGTGGACACCAAATAAATTAAAGATTTAAATGTGAAGGTCAAGCCATAAAGCGAAGAATAAAATGTTGGGGTCTATCTCTGTGACCTAGGGATCAACAAAAGTAATTTTTCAAATAAAATTGGAAAATAAGAAGCAGAAAGTTGAAAAATAATAGGGAGAGAGAAATGTGACAATAGCAAAATGAAGGAGTCCTGCTGAATAAAGGATTCAATAAACAAAGTTCACATATCAGGCAAAGATGTTTGAAACAACTAAAACCCCCAAGGAATTAATGCCTAGAATGGAAAACAGGAAATCTGAAAGAAAAACACAAAATCTGTAGTAAAATGAACAAAAGGTATACACAATTTCACAGGCAAGAAAACTCAAAAAATTAACATACATTTGAAGAAATGCTTGATATCAATAGTTATCAGAAAAATGTTAATTAGAACAATAATGAGATGACACCTAACACTCAACAGCACATGAGATATTAGAAAAGGAAAGCAGCAAGTTTTTAAAAATTTGTTTATTTACTTTAATTGGAGAATAATTACTTTACAATATTGTGATGGTTTTGCCATGCTTCAGTATGAATCGGCCATAGGCATACATGTGTCCCCTCCATCCTGAACCCTCCTACCACCTCCCTCCCCACCTCATCCCTCCAGGTTGTCACAGAGCACTGGCTTTGGGTACCCTTCATCGTACTTCAAACTCCCACTCGTCATCTATTTTACATATGGTAAAGTATATGTTTCAATCCTATTCTCTCAAATCATCCCACCCTCTGCTTCTCCCACTGAGTCTAAAAGGCTGTTCTTTACATGTGTGTCTCCTTTGCTGCCCTGCATGTAGGATTGTTGAGACCAGCTTTCTAGATTCCATATATATGCAGTAATATATGATATTTGTCTTTCTGACTTACTTCACTCTGTATAATAGGCTCTAAGTTCATCCACCTCATTAGCACTGACTCAAATGTATTCCTTTTTATAGTTGAGTAGACTGTGTGGCGGAGAAGGCAATGGCACCCCACTGCAATACTCTTGCCTGGGAAATCCCATGGATGGAGGAGCCTGGTGGACTTCTGTCTATGGGGTCGCACAGAGTCGGACACGACTGATGCGACTTAGCAGCAGCAGCAGCAGACTGTGTGGATCACAATAAACTGTGGGAAATTCTGAAAGAGATGGGAATACCAGACCACCTGACCTGCCTCTTGAGAAACCTATATGCAGCCACGGTTAGAACTGGACATAGAACAACAAACTGGTTCGAAATAGGAAAAGGAGTACGTCAAGGCTGTATATTGTCACCCTGCTTATTTAACTTATTATGCAGAGCACATCATGAGAAACTCTGGGCTGGAAGAAGCACAAGCTGGAATCAAGATTGCCAGGAGAAATATCAATAACCTCAGATATGCAGATGACACCGCCCTTATGGTGGGAAGTGAGGAGGAACTAAAAAGCCTCTTGATGAAAGTGAAAGAGGAGAATGAAAAAGTTGGCTTAAAGCTCAACATTCAGAAAACGAAGATCATGGCATCTGGTCCCATCACTTCACAGCAAATAGATGGGGAAACAGTGGAAACAGTGGCAGACTTTATTTTTGTGGGCTCCAAAATCACTGCAGATGGTGACTGCAGCCATGAAATTAAAAGACGCTTACTCCTTGGAAGGAAAGTTATGACCAACCTAGATACCATATTGAAAAGCAGAGACATTACTTTGACAACAAAGGTCCATCTCGTCAAGGCTGTGGTTTTTCCAATGGTCATGTATGGGTGTGAGAGTTGGACTGTGAAGAAAGTTGAGCACCGAAGAATTGATGCTTTTGACCTGTGGTATTGGAGAAGACACTCGAGAGTCCCTTGGACTGCAAGGAGATCCAACCAGTCCATTTTGAAGGAGATCAGCCCTGGGTGTTCTTTGGAAGGAATGATGCTAAAGCTGAAACTCCAGTACTTTGGCACCTCACTTGAAGAGTTGACTCATTGGAAAAGACTCTGATGCTGGGAGGGATTGGGGGCAGGAGGAGAAGGGCACGACAGAGGATGAGATGGCTGGATGGCATCACTGACTCAATGGACGTGAGTTTGGGTGAACTCTGGGAGATGGTGATGGACAGGGAGGTCTGGCGTGCTGTGATTCATGGGGTCACAAAGAGTTGGACACTGAGCGACTGAACTGAACTGAGTATTCCATTGTGTATATGTACCACAACTTACTTATCCACTCATCTGGTGATGAACATCTAAGTTGCTTCCACATCCTATCTATTGCAAATAGTACTGAAAGTGGCAAGTAGAGGAGCTATTGTGATCTGTGGTGGGAGGTCCATTCTGCAGGGCAGTTTGGTAGCATTTGGTAAGACTGGGTCTGTATACCCAACAACTCAGTGACCATCCCAGAGAAACTGTCCCCCTTAACCCCAAGGTGATATGTCAAAAATACCTTCAGTTTTCTCTGATGGATGTTGGGTTCATCAATAGAAGAATAGACAAGTAAAATATGACATATTTATATATATGATAGAATCATATGCGCACAAAAGTAAGCTAGACATAGAGATAAAAATCTGAGTAGAACAATATTAAAGGACAAAAGTAGAAAGGTGAACGTGATTTGTGTGATGCCTAGCATCATACCATTGTGTCATTTAAACACATACACACAAAAAACAAGATCTGCTTTACAAGAATACATGCATTTGAAGAAGTACAGTTATCATATTTAAGTAGAAGCCTAAAAAAGGCAGAATAATGGGAGACTGGTGTCCCAAGGGGAGAGAGGGTGAGGGACGGGGAGAGCAAGGGGAGAGAACTGGCTGAAGGGAAGCAAAATGGGTGGGAATCTAGATCTCCAGCTCTCTCTGCACTGCAACAGTTCTTTTTCTTGGGCTCTCTTATTCAATTCCCATGTAGGATTTCACTTTAAAAAGTTTCTAGTGTTAAAAAACGATCTTAAAGACAGGGAGCTAGGAGGATAAAGTACTGCTCTTAGAAGCAGGTGCGTTAAATTCCACAACGTGCTCCAACACAGTCTGTGTGCCTTAGGGTAAGACCCTGAAACCTGTCTTTGTTTCCCCACCTGTAAACTGAGAGTAAAACACCTCTGTTTTTCTTAACCTCTCAAGATTGCTATGATAAGGAAAAAGAACCTGATGACCCTTGAAATTATATCTAAAATCAATGAGTCACACAAGAGAATACCTGTTGCTTTGCCATATTAATGGATAGGATTGTTCTTGCCCAGAGGTTTCTCTGTAGCACCTGTGCACAGTAAAAAATAATTGTATGGGATTAGGCTTAGAAATATGCCTGTGAAAATCTCTGTGCTCAGTCCTGACTCCCCTTCTAACCCCACCCAAGTGAGAAATGAGATGAGGTCCTCAGCTATCTGCCAGTTAGATACTCCCTTATTTGAAGCTGGTCCCTTAGCACTGAATGAATGGTCTGGTTTATAATATGTTTTCTATCTGTTGTTTCTCTTCTCTTGTTCTGATTTATCTTTTTAATTAACCCAGTGGTTCTCAAACTTTTTCGTCCCAGAAACATTTTACACTCTTAAAAATTATTGAGAACTCTACAGAACTTTGACTTTTTTGTGTTATATCTGTTGATATTTACTCCATTAGATCTTAAAACTGAGAAGTTAAAATATTCATCAATTCATTTAAAAATAATTACATACCCATGGCAGTTAGCATAAAAGCATATTTTCCAAAGCAAATACCATATTGTTGTTGTTTAGCTGCTAAATCATGTCTGACTGTTTCTTGATACCATAGACTGCAGTCCGCCAGGCTCCTCTGTCCATGGCATTCTCCAGGCAGACACTGGCGTGAGTTTTCATTTCCTTCTCCAGGGGATCTTCCCTTCCCAGGGATCGAACCCACATCTCCTGCATCTCCTGCACTGTAGGTGATTCTTTACTGCTGAGCCACCAGGGAAGTCCCACTACCTATGTATTCCATAGTAAATAATGCTTTCCAAAAGCAAAAATAAGTTACAATAGTGGTATTGTTTTTAGTTTTGCAGATCTCCTTAGATTTTTATAACTGGTTCCAGAAAAATATGTTCAGTGAAATGTTGAGCGTAGATATCAAGAATTGTCTCAGAAAATTTTACAGCATGGAATATACCATTTCTACAGTTGGAAAATAGCCTACCAGTAGCACTTTCTATTTTAAATCTAATGAAGAGATGCAGGAAAATTAGACTTCAGCATATTTGTTTTACGAATAACCTTTATGAAGAGCACTGAGCCTGTTGGGAAACATTAGGTTGAACTATATGAAATTGCTAATATTTGACCATTTTTTAAACCTATCAAACAGAAATTTCATATGGGTTTTTCCAAAATGAATAGGAGAGTGAAGTCTATTTGTGCAATTAAAAAAGTTTTTATTAAGGAAAATATTTATCTTCTCTAAGTGTTCTTGCTTGGAGAATCCCAGGGACGGGGGAGCCTGGTGGGCTGCCGTCTATGGGGTCGCACAGGGTCGGACACGACTGAAGTGACTTAGCAGCAGCAGCAGCAGCAAGGAGGGATTTAGGTCATACTTTAACATGAAGAGTCATATTGGAGCAGATTCCTGAAAAAGTCTGAAGGCATGGTTAATGGGATGAATCTTGACTAATGATGGAAGACTCAGAATGGTCCAGAAATTTATGATGAATTCATCTGTTATCACCTGTTGAATTTTTATCTACATTTTTAACTACAGTACATAACATTTTGTTTGAGATGAAAACATTTTAATTAAAAAATGTCAAAATAGTAGCTGGGGCAGAGTGGGTAATATAAATCTTAAAATTGTTCATTTTTATTGTTACTGATCAATCCTGTTAGAACTCACCATGATAGTAACAGTATAGCAACAATGCTTTTCTTTGAATAGATAGCAAGAATATATTTATGGTTGTCCATTCAAAAAACTTATTGTGATAAATGTTTTCAACATTTAATCATATAAATATACATTCATGTAGTGATATTTTCTACTTACAATGTACTTCTTCTTAGACCAAAGCCCGTGCTATCAAATTCAAGAGTTATGTAAAGATATTGCTTTGCACCGACGCTTCATATTTTAAAATACAAATAGTTACTGTGTTCTGATATTCTAATGTGCTATAACCAAAGGAATCACTTTTTAATTTATGATGAATCTAAATTTTAATCATTATTTTTTTTCCTTGAACTGTGTACTAGTTATAAATTATTTGGAAGACAGTGTGAAATGTCAACAAATCTTCCATGACAGTATAGCTCATTTTGCGTCTTAAATCAATTGTTTTGCACTGGGAGCTAGGGAACCAAGATTTTTAGCCAAAATCAGGCATAGGAAAATGCAGGAAGGCTTTTACTTTCTCTGACATCATTGTACAGAAAATTCAAAGTGTTTTCTTTTCCAAAGTTTTTAGGACATTAATTTATTTTTTTAACTTTTATTTTGTATTGGAATATATAACTGATTAACAATGTTCTGATAGTTTCAGGTAGACAGCAAAGGCACTCAGCCATCCATATGCATGTATCCATTGTGCTCCAAACTCCCTTCCCATCTAGGTTGCCATGTAACTGTGAGCAGAGTTTCCTGTGCTATACTGTAGGACCTTGTTGGTTATATATTTTGAATATAGGAGTGTGTACATGTTGATCCCCAAATCCCTGACTATTCTTTCCTCCCATCCTTCCTCCTAGTAACTGTAAATTTCTCTAAGCCTATGAGTCTGTTTCTGTTTTGTAGAGTTTGTTTGTATAATTTCTTTTTAGATTTTACATATAAGGGATGTCATAATATTTCTCTTTCTCTGTCTGATTTGCTTCGTTCAGTATGACTATCTCTAGGTCCATCCATATTGCTGCAAGTGGCATTATTTCATCCTTTTTAATGGCCGAATAACATTATATTGTATACTTGTACCACATCTTCTTTATCCACTCCTCCATCAATGGACATTTAGGCTGCTTCTGTGTCGTGGCTATTGAAAACAGTGCCGCAGTGAATACTAGGGTGCATGGATCCTTTTGAACTATTTTTCTCTGGATATATGCCCAAGAGCGGGATTGCAGGGTCATCTCATAGCTATATTTTTGGTCTTTTAAGGAATCTCCATACTGTTCCAAAGCACTTTTTACCATCATCACTCAGTTTTGTATGATCCAGGTCCATGGCTTGTTAAGATACCTGCATTTATTGAGTACCTTCGCAAAGATTGCCCAAAGCATTCTACCACATTCTACCAGTCCTTAAAATAGAGGGATGCCTAAATAAATATAGGACAGAAAGAATGGAAGTAGTATAATACAGACTATAATTTTCAGTGGGAAGTCAGGTTCAGGAAGAATAAGCACCATTTAGTTACTAGCAGGAAGCAGTACACGAAGTCCAAAAACGAGGGTGCAGAACTGTGTCCTTGTCTGCCACAGCCTGCTATTCCTAAACCTGTGACACTCACGGGCCTATCCAGTGCGCAGCCTATTCATCAGGCCGCTTCTCTGCTACATCTGGAGGAGAAGAAACCAAGACACTGATTCTGATGGCAGAATGGGCTCTGGGAATTTGTCAAAGAATAAATCAATCAAAGAGAAGTCAATCTCTTCTCTAATCATGTACCTTTTCCTTCAGAAAGCAGAGCAAAGGTTTAAATGTACTCAGGGAAAAGAGCATAAATCAAGTAATTGCTAGGTTTTCTTTTAGCTTATTTTTTGGGGGGAAGAACTAACCCTAATTCTTCTAGCTTCTTCCCGTAGGCCATGTTTTTGTACAAAGCATTTTTGAATTTCTGTTTTCTGAGCCCTGTGTTTTCTGTACTGTGCCTATGGCATCCAGAAGCCAAACACAGTGTTTGGAAGAGGATTAACTAGCACTGAGTCAGACAATGGAGGGTGGGTAAACCATCTGAATTGTTTAGGGTGTGCATATGATAGGAAATTAGACAGGATGCTAAAATGTATGTTGGGAAAGGATAGCACGTTTTTTTTGCCTGTTAAATCAGTGTGGCATAATATCTTTGTTTGTTTTTCAAGAAGATATGCTAACCTATAATCTTGTGCCCAGATATCAGGAGGAGGCATAGCGGTATAGTATTTTACAAATACTGCCATTTATCAAGGTTTAAGTACTAGTTTCCCCTAAAAGCCTCTGCTAAGAGATCGCTCTCTCTCTCTAAATACTATAAAAGGGGAAATAATTGGGATAATTTTATTAAAACTGTATATATTATGTTTTATCTGTGATTATGGCCCAGCTTTCTTCCACCTGTCCCCTAAACCAAGCCTGATAGTGCAGGTAAACTGGGTCACGTAGGAATGCCCGAGTTAAGTACTTATTCTCATAATGAAGCTAATATGGTCTCGTGTATAGAGAAATGAAACTATTCATTTGAAGTTTGTGACAAAGCTTTGCTAAACATTTTAAATAGGAGTCTGGTTTACCATTTTGGTTCTCTTGATGTCACTGATTGTGTGAAATGGTTATTTAAGTCATAAACTCAGAAATGCTATGGCAAGTGGGTATATTTCCCTTAAAAAGAATCTTGCCTTAGAGTAACTATTACCAAGACCAGCAATACTATACAGATTTCCATTCTTCAGAGAGCAGTTATTCTCAGAAATTTCCTTCAAAACTAGTTAGGTCTTACTATCTTGGCATGCTCGTGAGCTGTTGCCTGACTATCTCAATAATGGGGCGGCTCTATTCTATAAATAGCTTCAGAAAATAACTTCATAAGCACAATGCAATTATACAAATAAGATTTAAAACTACTTTGAAAAAGATAGTTTTGAACTAATTTGATTAAAGCCATAAATTATTATCTATTTCCTTGTACCATTCATGGTTTGACACTTGTGGAGTACACTGATGTTAATATTATGCTTTAGGAAGAATTCCCCTCCTGAGAGCCAGTGTAGCATAGCAAAGTGATATTTAATGTTTTCTATGATATTTATTTAACTAAAATGGGTGATTAGATGTTAAACAGAACAGAGGTTAATGATCTTTATTATTGGTATTATAAAAAATTAAAAAAAGAATAAAATAGGGTTAATGATGTATGCCATTATTGTTATTATGGAGATTAAAAGCATTCAGTTGTTGGCTGCCATGAAAAAACAGGCACCAAGCTGTGAGTAATTAGCAAAAGTGTATTATCTTCTAACATTATAATTAATTACTTTGTAGGGCTATAGTACTTTTTTGGGGTAGTACTTTTTAATGTTGGTCTTCATTGACTTCGTGTAAATCTGTAAACCTGTACATAATTTTAAATCTAAGTGATGAGGGCAAACTTGATGAATTTTACATCTGAGGAAGAATCAATGTAATCTATAACCGTTACTAAAGAAAATGCCTGGGAAGAGATGAAAGAGCCAATAACTTCTAGACGTGGTAGAGCTAAGGGAGACCTATTGGAGGAAACGTTGGAGATCTTCTTTAACTTTGGGAACAATCAAAACTTCTCACTCTCTGACACTTCCACCAATCCAGGAATATTTCTTCATCCCTTAGATTGTTCAGTGAAAAGACTTGGTTTCCTTTTCCACGTGCATTATTTTTAAGATTGCCAGCTTTAGGAAATAAAAGTTACTAGGTCCCCAGCTATATTTAAAGTTTAGATAAAATATGAATACTATTTTCATATAAGTACTCCCTGAGTGACTTCACTTTCACTTTTCACTTTCATGCATTGGAGAAGGAAATGGCAACCCACTCTAGTGTTCTTGCCTGGAAAATCCCAGGGACGGGGGAGCCTGATGGGCTGCCGTCTATGGGGTTGCACAGAGTTGGACACGACTGAAATGATTTAGTAGCAGCAGCAGTGTGCAATATTTGAGACCTACTTATACTAAAAAATTATTTGTTATTTACCTGAAATTTAAATTTAACTGGGATCCTGTGTTTTACCTGGCAAACCTAATTATATTAAGCTTTCTGGATTTTATTGCACTAGCACCTACTAATAAATTCAGGCATTAGATTTGAAATGAAATATTCTCAAAGGCATAAAAATGCAGATATTCTTCGCTTGCAATTTAATTCAACCTTGTAATGCTTTTCTAAACTATACTATTTTTGTATATGTAATTCACAATAACATCTACATCTGTTTATAGAGCATGTTTCTGTATTCTTGGGGCTTCCCTGGTGGCTCAGTGGTAAAGAATTTACCTGACAATTCAGGAGAAATGGGTTCGATCCCTGGGTCAGGAAGATCCCCTGGAGAAGGAAATGACAATCCACTCCAGTATTCTTTCCTGGGAAATTCCATGGGCAAAGGAGTCTGGCAGGCTACAGTCCATAGGGTTGCAAAAGAGTCAGAATCAACGTAACAACTAAACAATAACTATATTGTTGGCCTACATGCATTTCTAAATAAGGGTGCTTTTTTCCTATGTTCTTTATGTCTCTATTATCATAGTTAGAAATTCTATGCTAGAAGAGTATAATAGATTAATGATATAAGCAAGGGGGAAACCATACAATAGTGTTCAGTTTGGTTCAGTTGCTCAGTCGTCTCCGACTCTGCGACCCCATGGATTGCAGGACGCCAGGCTTCCCTGTCCATCACCAAGCTTGCTCAAACTCATGTCCATCATGTCGGTGATGCCATCGAACCATCTCATCCTCTGTTGTCCCCTTCTCCTCCCACCTCCATCTTTCCTAGCATCAGGGCCTTTTCCAGCGAGTCAGTTCTTTGCATCAGGTGGCCAAAGTATTGGAATTTCAGCTTTAGTATCAGTCCTTCTGATGAATATTCAGGACTGATTTCATTTAGGATGGACTGGTTGGATCTCCTTGCAGTCCAAGGGACTCTCAAGAATCTTCTCCAACATCACAGTACAAAAGCATCAATTCTTCGACACTCAGCTTTCTTTATAGTCCAACTCTCACATCCATACATGACTACTGGAAAAACCATAGCTTTGACTAGATGGACCTTTGTTGGCAAAATAATGTCTCTGCTTTTTAATATCAGAGAAGGCAATAGCACCCCATTCCAGTACTCTTGCCTGGAAAATCCCATGGATGGAGGAGCCTGGAAGGCTGCAGTCCATGGGGTCACTGAGGGTTGGGCACGACTGAGCAACTTCACTTTCACTTTTCACTTTCCTGCATTGGAGAAGGAAATGGCAACCCACTCCAGTGTTCTTGCCTGGAGAATCCCAGGGACAGGGGAGCCTGGTGGGCTGCCGTCTATGGGGTCGCACAAAGTAGGACACGACTGAAGTGACTTAGCAGTAGCAGCAGCAGCTTTTTAATTTGCTGTCTAGATTGGTCATAGCTTTTCTTCCAAGAAAATTATATTTTCTTTTAATTTCATGGCTGCAGTCACCATCTGTAATGATTTTGGAGCCCCCAAAATAAAGTCTCTCACTGTTTCCATTGTTTCCCTATCTATTTGCCATGAAGTGATGGGACTGGATGCCATGATCTTAGTTTTCTAAATATTGAGTCTAAAGCCAACATTTTCACTCTCCTCTTTCACCTTCATCAAGAGACTCTTTAGTTCTTTGCTTTCTGCCATAAGGGTGGTGTCATCTGCATATCTGAGGTTATTGATATTTCTCATGGCAATCTTGATTCCAGCTTGTGCTTCATCCAGCCCAGCATTTTGCATGATGTACTCTGCATATAGGTTAAATAAGCAGGGTGACAATATACAGCTCAACACTTAACACAATTTTGTTTATTGTGTTAATACATTTAACACAATAGTGAAAAGTGTGTTGAAAGCTATTACCTTGTTGCTGACTCTGGTAATCCTTCAACATTCCTTCTGGCCTGCATTCTTATTTCTGGTAACAAACAAGTAACGTCCAGAGAATTTTAGATTTCTAATTGCTTATTAGAGATTACTAATACATAATCTTGCTATTTTCTCAGAGAACTAATGAGAGATATGCTAGGAAAGGCTGGGATGTTGGGTTGTGATGACATTTGCAAAGCTAATTTTTTAAATTAATTTTTACTGGATATAAGCAATCTACAAGTTGTGTTAGTTTCTGCTGTACAGCAAAGTGAATCAGTTACACATATACATATATTCTGGGGTTCCCTGGTAGCTCATCTGGTAAAGAATCTGCCTGCAATGCAGGAGACCCTGGTTCAATTCCTGAGTTGGGAAGATACACTGGAAAAGAGATAGGCTACCCACTTCAGTATTTTTGGGCTTCCTGGTGGCTAAGACAGTAAGGAATCTGCCTGCAATGCAGGAGACCTGGGTTTGATCCCTGGGTTGGGAAGAGCCCCTGGAGAAGGGAAGAGCTACCCACTCCAGTATTCTGGCCTGGAGAATTCCATGGACAGAGGAACCTGGGGTTGCAAAGAGTAAGACACAACTGAGGAACTTTCACTTCATATACATATATTCACTCTTTTTTTAGATTCTTTTCCCATATAGGTCATTATAGAGTATTGAGTAGAGTTCTTTGTCTATACAGCAAAAGTGAAAGTTCCTCAGTTGTGTCCAACTCTTTGCAACCCCGTGGACTGCAGTCCATGGAATTCTCCAGGCCAGAATACTGGAGTGGATAGCCTTTCCTTCTGCAGGGGATCTTCCCAACTCAGAGATCGAACCCAGGTCTCCCTCATTGCAGGCAGATTCTTTACCAGTTGAGCTACAAAGGAAGCCCAAGAATACGGGAGTGGGTAGCCTATCCCTTCTCCAGTGGATCTTCCCCACCCAGGAATCCGACCGGGGTCTCCTGCATCTCAGGCTGATTCTTTACCAACTGAGCTAGGAGGGAAGCAATAGGTTCTTATTAGTTATCTATCTTGTAGTAGTGTGTGTATGTCAGTCCCAATCTTCTAATTTATCCCTCCCCTCCCTTCCCTGCTTTGATGACCATAAGTTTGTTTTCTACATCTGTGATTCTTTTTTTGATTTATAAATAAGTCTAATTGTACCATTTTTTAAAGACTCCACATACAAGTGATATCATATGATATTTGTTACAAAGCTAATTTTTGAAGTTAATTTATCATAGTAAATATTTTACATCATTATGTTATTATGTGTGCAATGTGTAGAGAAGAAAATTTGGGGGGTAAATATGCTTGATCTAGACCTCTTAAATTGTTTATTGGTTTTTGAATGTTTGCTTCTATATTTTCTAGTGAGAAAGACATAAAGGCTCTCTGGGTTTGTGGGTTTTTTTTCCCTTTAATTTGTTAGATTCCACATCTTCAGAGAAAATGGAGAAATTAATTTATCCTTGATATGGATCCAGTTTGGATGTAGACCAACAAAGATATGAGTTCTTAGGAGGGATAAGTGTTTACTTTTGTGTTGCTATCAGGGATTAGCATTGTAAAAAGGAACCCATGCAACTGTAATATTTACAAAGGAGTTAAACATGTTGACTTCTATCCTTATGTTTTTGTTGGCATTTGTTTACAGATAAGTTTTCTTAAACTTGTTGATCTATTTTGTATTCATATTAATATAGGAAAAACTCAAAGTTGTTGTGTTAAATAAGGCCATTCTATCAAATTTAATTTTTACTTAATACTTTTTAGTCATTGAATGCTGTGTGGTGGAAGAGCTATATTAAGGTCAAACCATATAAAATTGCTTATATTAGTCTATTTTTAATGAACAAAAACAGAGACCAATTTATATGGTACGTTCAAATATAAGTTCTTCTGTCATCTCTGGAGGAATTTGAGACTATCAGGATTATAATATGTGGTAACATATGGAAAGTTATAGTTGTGGAGGCCAATGCGTTGAACATTTTTGTCATCTGTGTATGTACATTTGTTTACTTAATTTTTTTCAATGACTCACTTTTTAAGACTTAAGCTTAACTCTTTTATGAAGGATTACTCATTAAAGCATGCTAGTTGAAGATGCTAGCTGTGAATTTTCTAGTAGTGCTTATATTTATCGGTGTACCACAAAATTCTCCTTACCTGAGTGAATCTTGCATTGCACCTTGGAAAACCACTAGTATGGACAGAAAATGTTGTAGAAGTTCTGCCACATTGATCATTTTTGAACATTTCTGGCAATTCAGGCTGAGATGTAGGCCTCCAGAGAGAAATTCCTGTTTTCAATAATATAAATCTGAAAGAAAAATAGAGATGAAAAATTTGCCTAAATTCTATATTATATTTTAGGAGGTGTTGCGTTGTACCATAAGAAATCAGCATTTTTATGGACTGAAATGTTTGCATGTTGGCAGTTTTATATAGTTTAATCTAGTATGTAGTGGAAAATATTCCTTTTCTTGAGCAAAAGTAAGCTAACATTATAGTTCAAATATCTATAAAGACACGCAATATATTTCTCAGAAGGGGTTTCCTGTTGTCCATTGCCACAGGTAACTTGTCGAAGGAACTCATTCCTTGGGCCATTTCACAATGGAATTTGCAGTGACCTTTTTTGTATAAGGCAAGTGAAAGCAATGCAGGTTATAGTGGGTCTAGATATAGTAGCAGACCTGCTTATGCTTACCAATATCCTACTCTGATTAGGTGAGACATATACAAAGAAGATCACCTCTTAACAGATAGATCTTTTGCCTCCTATCCACAGCCAGTCGAGTGGATAGAAGTATATCAACATAGCTGGGAGCAATCATCATCTTGCTAAGTATATGGAAGGCAGACAGGCATGAAATATGTGCACAGGAATTGTCCTCTCTCAAAGGTCAAATCGCTGCTTTGCTAGTGTATGCTTGGATGCAGAATGCAAAAATGTCCTGAGTTTAATTTTTCTGATGTACAACTTGGACCCTGTAATATGTGGTGACACTGGAAGATAGTAAGAAAATAAGAGATTTCAGTGGTATGAAAAAGATTTTACTACCTAGAGCTGAGCCAAAATTGCTATGAAAACACGCCTAATTATTTTTAGGCAATTTTTTCTCATCAACAGGTGTTTATTATTATTTCCTTTTTTAAAGAGAGGAAATTTTCTTGAAATTGAGCTTCAATTATGAATACAAATTGCAATGCTTTATACAGAGAAAATTCATGTCATGTTAGCTATATAAAGTACTTAATTCACATTTGGAAAAGATAATATTTCATTATATTCTATAATTCTCTTTTGAGGAATGTTACTCAGGATATTTTTCCAGTGGGGAGATACAATTTTGGTTGCCAAGGAGGTGAAGTAAGATGTGCTTAAACAATTATAGAATTTAAATTGCTGAACACATAGAAAGCGTCCAATAAATAACTGCTTTATTTAAATGCATATTCCAAATTTTTTTTAAAGTGATAAAGTCAACTTTAATAGTTTACCTATTTTTATTAGTATTAAATGCCTCTCACAATTTTCTAAAAGTTTCTTTTTTAAAATTTAGGTACAGCTCAATCTCAGAGATAACCTTCAGAACAATTTTAATCCATTTGTGTATAATGAATACAATAACTATTATTAGATATTTTCTATAGATTCTATTCTGGATTAATATGCACACAAAAATTTTAGCATAAAATAACTGAGTAGGGGGTTCTTAACTATGGTACCTAATAATTCTTAATATAATATTTTTAGTTATTACCTCAACTTACAGTCTTTGAAATGTTACTATTTTAGCCCATATAATTCTTGAATATTTCATAATGCAAAATATCAGTGAGGAATCCTTCTTTCATAAATATATAGAGAGTTATATAGAGAGTTATATAGAGAGTTATATAGAGAGTTATAGCATGGCATTTATACATTCAATTGTTAAATGAAATTTTGTGAGAAAATACTGATAGATATACTAAGCCTATTTTACTGGATATATTCTGTTAGAAGTCTGTCTGAATGAATAGACAAACATCTGCTTTTGAATGGAACATCTACAATTATCAGAATATTTAAGCAAAATGAGCTGAGGTATCTTTATTAATTATTCTAAGATTTTTACAGAGTATCAGCTTTCTTGAAAATGCTGTTTTCCATGTCTTGTTGGATGAATGTACAGGTGCTTATGGCATTATTGTTCATCTATGTATTTTATTTCAATAGATATTGTAGAATTGTATATTCATAACATCATGATCATTTAGTAGATTAAAAAAGATCCGCATTTTTAGGTACTGATGAATTTTCATTCTGATTTATTTATTTACTAAAATGCATTAAAATTCTGTTATAATGGTATGGAAATATGATAAAAACAAACACATATTTTGGTAGAAATGTATTTATTGATCTAGTCAAATGAAAAATTGTAGTTGATGACACATGAAGGGATGATGGAAGGAGAACATTAGCAAGTAATTTTTTTCAGTCATTTTTACAAATGACTTTGAGAACATTAGGTTAAATGTAAAATTTAGCAGGAAAAATGTACACTGCTTCCACCCACATTAGCCATGATGAGTTCATTTGGATAAGGTCTCAATGTTTCCTGTTTTCTTCCCTGTGTTGGGAAATAATTATATAATTTCAAAATAACCAGAACATAAATGCATAACAAACACAAATATGTCTAAAAGTTTTTGAGAAGGTTCATAAGATGGAAATGGGTTCGCAAATCACTCTTTCAAATCAGATTTATTTTCATATCTTATATTTAAAAGCTGTAAATACAGCTTGTTTTACTTTCCTCCATTATCAGCAATAACCTTAAAAATCTTTAACCTTTCATTATACAGGTTCAGTATTAGCTGACAGATAGCACGTTTCAAAGGTTTATTTTTCTATTGAATTTTTGCCCTTTTATCAGCAGTCATGACATAATAACTCTTTAATTTCTTCAGTGAAGCACAAAGTCAGGAGGAAATTATTTTTTGTCTGGATTTGCTTTTTGTAACACCATGCCCGATATAGTAAGTTCTCATATGTGGTACTGGGATCATACTTTGTATATAACAGTTATTGACTGTGTCTAAGTTAGAATACTCAAATCTTAGTTTGTGTTTGTCACATTTGTCCCCTTCCATTTAATTATTAAGTAGAAAACAATATTGATAGCAAATAGTACGTAAAATAGTATAATTTAAATTTAAGACATTTTAGGGATAGTTAAGTAGTTAATAGGACTTCCCTGGTGGCTCAGACGGTAAAGCGTCTGTCTTCAATGCGGGAGACCTGGGTTCAAGCCCTGGGTTGGGAAGATCCCCTGGAGAAGGAAATAGCAATCCACTCCAGTACTATTGCCTGGAAAATCCCATGGACAGAGGAGCCTGGTAGGCTACAGTCTATGGGATCACAAAGAGTCGGTCACAACTGAGCGACTTCACTTTAAAGACTCACTTTAAGTAGTTAATATACTTTTTCACCACAAATAAATTTATAAACCTGATTCTATGTGTATGTGTAAATATATAGTACTTTGATATAATAATCACATTGGAAGTATTGTCTTGAAGGTAAAAGCTTCATCTCTATCATGTGTATTGATAAATAAAGTATTAATCTTTATAAATACTAAAATGTAGAATTACTAGTTATTTTATTATGAAAATAATATAAAAATGAGTTTAGGTTTGGATGTCAGCAGCACAATATTTTTCAGAAAAGAGGTAATTTCTAAGGTTAACTTCAGAATGTAAATAATCGCCTGGTAGCTTAGATGGTAAAGAATCTGCCTGCAATGCAGGAGACCCAGGTTTGTTCGCTGGGTGAGAAAGATCCCCTGGAGAAAAGAATGGCTACTGACTCCAGTATTCTTCCCTGGAGAATTCCATGGACAGAGGAGCCTGGCTGACAGGCTCCAGGCCATGGAGTCTCAAAGAGTTGGACATGAATTGGGTGACTAACACGTCCACTTTCTCTTCATATAAGTTAATCCTTCAAGAATTGAGAAAGAAATGTGGAACTTCCATTTTTGGCCTTGTGAGGCACAAGGAACTCGAAAATTTCATTGTGTAGAATATGTTTGAAAGAGATTTTGTGTTTAAAAACTTATATAATTTGACATTGCTTCAATATTTTAAATGTATTTTACTAGATGATTGATTTTTGAAGGATTGGAAATTAAAGAACAAAACCAAAAAACCTGGTTCTTCATCTCAGGTAATTTGAGAAACATTGGCTTGCTGTGTCCCACTTCTCAGAGGTGGGAGACAAAATGATGGGTTTATAAAAATTGGGAGATATTATCTGATATTTTTGCAAAGGTGGATGTTCAGTGGGTAAGCTACATTAACAATAAGGAAAAGCAAATAATGGAAAATAAGTCATGTCAATGTAAACCTGCTCTGTAGAGGGACATTATGAGGATACTTTAGCTTTGGGTGAATGGAGAAAGTCTCCTGTGAGAATCCATAACAATTCTCTCCCATCCTTGAAAAGCTGTATTACCTATGTGGCTCCACAAAAAAGCAAAAATTAAGTATAAAATATTGAAAGTGAAAGTTGCTCAGTTGTGTCCACTCTTTGCAACCCCCCCCCATGGACTGTATAGTCCATGGAATTCTCCAGGCCAGAATACTGGAGTGGGTAGCCATTCCTTTCTCCAGGGGATCTTCCCAACCCAGGGATCAAACCTAGGTCTCCCACACTGCAGGCAGATTCTTTACCAGCTGAGCTATAAGGGAAGCCCAAGAATACTGGAGTGGGTAGCCTATCTCTTTTCCAGGGGATCTTCCCAACCTAGGAATCGAACCAGGGTCTCCTGCATTGCAGGCAGATTCTTTACCAACTGAGCTATCAGGGAAGCTGTGATAAAATACTGAGTTGCCCGAAAAGTTTTTTTTTGTAGCATTCTGTGCAAAAACCCAAGCAACCCAGTATTTCTGATTTTCCAGATGTAACTTTCTCTTCAAGTAGTGCGCTTGCTTTATTCTAGTCAGTCCCCTTCCAATTTATGTGCTGATATTATTCAAGTCAATGATACTATTAAACTTATAACCAGGACTTCCCCTGGTGGCTCAGATGGTAAAGCGTCTGCCTACAACACAGGAGACCCAGGTTCAATCCCTGGGTTGGGAAGATCTCCTGGAGAAGGAAATGGCAACTCACTCCAGTATTCTTGCCTGGAAAATCCCATGAATGGAGGAGTCTGTTAGGCTACAGTCCATGGGGTCGTAAAGAATAGGACACGACTGAGCGACTTCACTTCATTATTCAAGTCAATAATACTGTTAAACTTAGAACCTTTTAAGTAACATAAATATCTAAGATAACCACTAAATGAATAGGAGTTAAAGACTGGGTTATGAAACTAGTAGAGGAAAAAGTAATAAGAAACATAGAGAAAAGTTGATAGAAATAATTCCAAGTATTTTATGTAAAATTTACATTTCATCACAACAAATGTAAATAGACTGAATTTGTCAATAAAATAAATTATTCTCAAGATGGAAATACAAAGAAAATCTGGCTATATATATGTTCTAAATAAGATACACAAGTAAAATATGAAAATAAAGAAAGGTTCAAAGTAAAAGATACAAAGAAAGATATATCAGTCACATTCAATACAGAACAAAGTGTATTGAAAAGAGGATGAAGTAAATTATAAGTTACAAATACCTCTAGAGATAAAGAGGGTACCAACATTTTGCCTTCTGTCTCTGAGCAATGTATCTGGTGTTTTAAACCTAAGCTCTAGGACATACTAAGACAAAATGAACCTGCAGTAAGACAGTTTGGCATTTGTGTAGAGAAAAAAAACTAGATTGATGAATCAGTGCGCAGAAATCAACTCTTGTATATATTAACATTTATTATGGCAAGAGTTGGCATTGGGAAAAAATGGCTCACTAAATTAAGGGACCTTCATTTAAAATAAGGGAAGCTCATAGCATCCATAGAAGTTAATTCTAGATGGACAGAGACTTTGTTTTTTTTATTTTTTATTTTTTATTTTTTATTTTTATTTTTTTATTTTTTATTTTTTATTTTTTTTTAAAATCTTTAATTCTTACATGCGTTCCCAAACATGAACCCCCCTCCCACCTCCCTCCCCACAACATCTCTCTGGGTCATCCCCATGCACCAGCCCCAAGCATGCTGCACCCTACGTCAGACATGGACTGGCGATTCAATTCTTACATGATAGTATACATGTTAGAATTCCCATTCTCCCAAATCTTCCCACCCTCTCCCTCTCCCTCTGAGTCCAAAAGTCCATTATACACATCTGTGTCTTTTTTCCTGACTTGCATACAGGGTCGTCATTGCCATCTTCCTAAATTCCATATATATGTGTTAGTATACTGTATTGGTGTTTTTCTTTCTGGCTTACTTCACTCTGTATAGTTGGCTCCAGTTTCATCCATCTCATCAGAACTGATTCAAATGAATTCTTTTTAACGGCCGAGTAATACTCCATTGTGTATATGTACCACAGCTTTCTTATCCATTCATCTGCTGGTGGACATCTAGGTTGTTTCCATGTCCTGGCTATTATAAACAGTGCTGCGATGAACATTGGGGTACATGTGTCTCTTTCAATTCTGGTTTCCTCGGTGTGTATGCCCAGAAGTGGGATTGCTGGGTCATAAGGGAGTCCTATTTGCAATTTTTTAAGGAATCTCCACACTGTTCTCCATAGTGGCTGTACTAGTTTGCATTCCCACCAACAGTGTAGGAGGGTTCCCTTTTCTCCACACCCTCTCCAGCATTTATTGCTTGCAGATTTTTGGATCGCAGCCATTCTGACTGGTGTGAAGTGGTACCTCATTGTGGTTTTGATTTGCATTTCTCTAATAATGAGTGATGTTGAGCATCTTTTCATGTGTTTGTTAGCCATCCGTATGTCTTCTTTGGAGAAATGTCTATTTAGTTCTTTGGCCCATTTTTGATTGGGTCGTTTATTTTTCTGGAGTTGAGCTGCATAAGTTGCTTGTATATTTTTGAGATTAGTTGTTTGTCAGTTGCTTCATTTGCTATTATTTTCTCCCATTCAGAAGGCTGTCTTTTCACCTTGCTTAACTCAAAATGGATTAAAGATCTAAATGTAAGATCAGAAACTATAAAACTCCTAGAGGAGAATATAGGCAAAACACTCTCAGAAATAAATCACAGCAGGATCCTCTATGATCCACCTCCCAGAATTCTGGAAATAAAAGCAAAAATAAACAAATGGGATCTAATTAAAATTAAAAGCTTCTGCACAACAATGGACAGAGACTTTGAAAAACAGCTCTTCAAACCGTTAGCATCAATCATAGAGAATATTTTTATGTCCTTGGGGTAGAGAATACTATTTAATACTAAAAAAAAACCCTCAAAAGCATAATGTTGAAAAGTTGATAGTTTTGTTCACATTAAAATTAAGAACTCATTATAAAAGATTAAAAAAATAAAAATGGATTAACATACATATATATATATATACACACAGCATATATATTCCCATGAATCAAAGGAAATAGAAACCACCAACAATCCCATGAAAAAAATGTGAAAAGTTATGAACAGCTATTTCTTAGAAGAGGAACACAAATTTTAATAAATGTATGGAAAGATGCTTAAGTTCATTAGTTCTCGGGGAAATATTAAAGGTCCAATGATATAGCTACCAGATATAAATTTAAAAGTATGATAAGATGACATGTTTTCAGACACGAGGAACAATGAGAAATCTAACACACTGCTGTGAGAATTATAAATTCATGTGTTGTAGAAAACAATTTGCCTTTTCAAAGTGAGTTTCAAAATGTGCCCTATGACCCAGCAGTAGATCAGCTAACATTTCTCTTGTATAGTAGTAAGAGGCTCAGACTAGAACATAACCCTCAACACGCTTGTCAGCAGTACATAAATGAAATTTGATATATTTCGACAGTGGAGTCACATTAAGATGAAATGATGCACAATGATAGGCATGAACATATCTCAAAACTTAATGTTGAGTGTCAAATCATGTCATAGAAGTTTCTTCCATATAATTTCATTTATGCTAAGTTCAAATTTGGGCCAAAAGAACAGATTGTAGAAGTATATAGATATATGTGGCAAAATCCATAGTGAAAAGAGAAAATGACTAATATGAAATATATTGGCTATCTCTGATGGGGAAAACTGCAAGTAAAGATAACAAAAATAAGAAGCTTTAGAAAATACCAGGCTCCAGTGACATAAATTGATTAATGAAAACACAGGTATACGTTTTATTACTACTCTGTAAACTAGCCATGATGCTTGCTTTGGCAGCAGATATCTAAACTAGCCATGTATGTTAAATATGTGTTTCTTTACAAATGTTTGATAATAAAATTCGGTCAACATAAAAGAAATGTGTAAATCATGATCTACTTTATATTTTGGAGCCTATATGCAATGTCTTATTGGAACATTGGGGTTCATGAATGAACTAATGAATCAAACAGGAACTGAAAAAGCAAAACACAGATTCTGTCTGGGCTTAGTTGGGCCCTACCTGTCATAGAAAATATACCTTAATTAATAAATGGTAAAGATTCTATTTTCTGTTGCTAGGACAATACCCTAAATTATCAGTGCTACACAGAGAATCAGAGATCTTAAAAAGTCTTTTTACTATCTGTTATTTTGTCTAGTAAATGGTGAAGTTACTTCATCAAGATCTTTACAGAAGATTTGGCTATAAATATTTGAAAAATGAAGTAAGCATATAAAATTATAATGTTTAGATAATAAATAGCTTAGGTGCACAATGTAAGAGACATTACAAAAATAGGTCAATGATATTTAATTTCACACCAGGCAGAAGTGGCCAGATGACAAGTACACATGTGTGATATGCACATTGCCATGAGCTCTCTGTGATTATTTCTAAATACAAACCCAGTTTGATGATATTGACTGACCTTTTTTGGACTGCAAGGGTATTAACAGCCATTTGAACCAAAATGACTGGAAAAGTATATGTGAAGAAAGAAGAAGAATCATGATTGGGAATTTAGACATAAATTGACAAAATTTACCATTTAAACTTGATCAAAAGGAAAAGCTCCCACTCACATTTTATATGTGATAATAAATGGAAATGATCCCATATATTTTTACTTCTAAGTCTTGTTTATCCTTAAATGACTGCAGGGAAAAATGTTTATGGTGTCAGAAATTTTTAAAGAAACTGAAAAATTGCTGTTGAAAATATGAATTAACTAGATTTCTTCATCTCACATAATCATTTTTTTTAGGGATATTTTTTGTGCTTTTAATATTCAAATGTTCTCCACTTTTTGTTAGTCGTAAGTTGTTAACAATGTCATGGGATAAAGCATGACAAAAGACGGTTGCACCCATAGCTCATGATTTCCGTGTATTATTCTGTTTCAGACAATAAACTAAATTCATAGCTTAATTCTTTATTGAAATTCTTTTCCTTTTCTAACACTAAGAATTTAATTTTATCCCATAACTGCATGTGAGATTAATTGGGACCTTACATTTTAGAAATAATGTTTTGGATCATCTAAAATATTTGGATGGGTTTATTCATCCATCCAAATTATCTTAAATTTACAGTAGATATTTCTATAACAACAAAGGCTTATATGCTAGGTATTGTGCCAAAAGTGTAATTTGTAATCCTCATGTCAGACTTATAAGATAGGCGTAGTTTTATATTTTTTCACTGATGGAAAAAAATGGGCTTAGAGAAGTTAAATGTCCTGCCTAAGATCACACGTCTAGCAAGTGGTCTAATACTCATTACACAACATCAAAGCTGTATTCTCTAAGCATTACACTGCAGTATCTCCTTTGCAGGAAACTTTCTATATATTCATCTTTAATTTCCTGTCTTCTTGTACATCTGTTTCCATCATTTGTTACTTATTTTATGTGTTCTTTTTAGTAAACCAATTTTTACCATCCCATAATAATAATAGTTCTCTTTTTCTTAACTAGTGCTGAAGGTCTCTGGAGCAATAATTGTAGGCTTGAGACCACTGAATTTACATTTATACTTGAAATTTACACAGAAATTGCTCATTTCAGTTTTCTAGTATATGTAGATAAGTTATATTGTCAGTTATTGCTTTATCTGCATTTTTCTGTTTTCCAAAATTTTAATATGAATATATACCATGGTTTATCTATTAAGATATATCTATGTAAATACATCTATATCTATCTATCTGTATTGGAAATCATTTAATTAAAAATTAGTATAAAAAATTTTGCCCCAGGAAGAAATAGTGCAATGGGACATTTGGCTCTGAAAAAGTGCTGGAGTCAAAAAGTTACTAGATTTTTTTTTTTCCTTAAACTCTACAATTAAAAATAAACAAAAGTAGATATACATAAATCTATTAAAAAGTTGTACATTTCTAGTTGTTTGAGATAATTATATACTTTTAAACGCATCCCATTTCAAAGTCTATCTGCTGAAATGCAGCACTATAATCTACTTTCTGAATCCTATAAGGTGTAGTTTTAAAATTAGGGTCACAAGAAGGTGAAGACAGGCAGTAATATACTTGTTGACCCTTCACAGGAATTCCAGATAAAACCCCAGAAGTTGAGTCAGAGATAATCACAAGATCTGGAATTTACAATAACAAACTCTCCATATATCTACCTGTCAGACTTCTTCCTCTTAGGGAGGGACAAAAGGTCACTAAAATAGCTTTTTTCCCTGGAAATGTTTTTACCCTTCTTTGGAGGGTAATGAGAAGTTACAGTGTAAATTAAAATACGAACGTTAGATTTGTTTTTCATAAAACTGTTTATTCTTAAAGAGCTAAATATTAGGATTTTTTTTTCAGGATTATTATTATAGTAAAAGTTGGAAAAGAGTCATAACAAGAACAACACAAAAAGAAAATGAAAGATCAATTACTGAAGTGAAGAGTAAATGTTAGTAAATTTAATAAGATCGAACACATGAGAAAATTCTAATTTAAGTGAAATTCCAATCAAAATCTGCAATTTTTTCAGTACTTATGAAGCCATATGCTAAGGTGAGGTAGTGTGATATTAAATAAAGGCATTGCATGCTTCATCCTTTTTCTACTTTGTAAGTAGAAGAAACCATGAAAATACTGCCAGTTATTATTATAATTTTTCTACTAATAATTCTGTTGAATTGTTTTCTTAGGATTTCATAGACAATAGAAAACAATGTAGAGTTATATTCTTTTAAGTGTGTTATCAGTTCTACAACACTAAAATCATAATTTTACTTTCCTTTACAAATATAAGAGCAGCCATAGCTAAGGATCAAAGAAGTAAATCTATACTCTCATTTCCCATCTCTCTCCACCCTGGGTTTTGGTTTAAAAAGCAAATATCATAGAACGTTTGATTTATTTTCATGAACAGCTTTCATATAGGTCTTAAAATGAACATATGCAATATGCTTGAATTTTATGGTACACTTTAGTAATGTTTAGTGTTTCTATAGCATTTCTAAAAAAAAAAACAGTTTTTCTCCACCTTTTAACTTACCATAAGTCTCAAAGCTTTTAACCAATAGTTGAGTTGTTTAGTAGAAAGAGTCTGACTTGTTTCAGATGAGCATGAGTTGAAATCATGTTGAAGTCTTTTGATTAGAAATTTTATATAATTTTTTTTGTGGTTAAAACAATGGCTTTTACCACAATAAGTTAACTTTATTGAAACAATGGCTTTCACACAATAAGTTAACTTTATGATCCAAGAACATGACACTTCTATCTTAAAAATTCAATGACTGCTTTTCAAAAGAGGAAAATACAATAAGATCTTATTTTCATTTCTTCTTATATGACAGACAATGTTGTGGTTAGAGGCAATCAACATTTTCCAAAAGCCAAACAGTAGGCACATGATGTCACTTATCTAAAGGATCTTATCTATCTGGTGTATATTCTGTCTGGTCTGTGACTTTCCATTAACGTGAGATGGAGATGGGATGGGGAAGGGAATAACATTTATTGAGGTGCCATTTCAATGCTACTTTTCATTTTACAGATGAAGTTAAAGGTGTGGGCCATGCTTGCTTATCTTACTTTTCAATAGAATGAATATTTTTAAATCAAGGAAGCAAGCTTTTCAAATCCTCTGAATAATCAGTTTATATAAAGTGATTAGAAATCCCAACTGGAACCTCCATGATATTGTTTGATCTGCCCATTTAAGAAAAATTTTGCTTGTCTTAGGCATGTTTTCCCTAATTAGTCTTTGTTTTTTTAAAAAATATGGAAACGTGATTGATATTTGTCACTTCCTGACTTATAACTTGTATATATATTCTTGGTTGGTTTATGAATCGTCAGGTTGCATACAAAAAATAATCAGTAAGATGACTTTCTCCATTTCCTTAGTTTTCACTTATAAATTATGTACATCCTCTCTCCAAAGCGAAATAAAATTTCTTATCCAACTTCCCATTTGTTTTAGGAAGTCTGAATTAACAAGAAATTAAAAAAAAATCACTTATCTCAAGCTTTCTATTTGGAATCAAGTTTGTTTTTGAATCATTTTTGTGGTCTCTTCTCAGTTTGTGTGGCATCCTTAACTCTTTGTTGCATCTGATAAAAGGCGTCTCTGCTTTTTCCCCTTTTTAAAATTAATTTTATGTGGAATTTAGATGAGAAAGAATGCAGTGTTGCTTTGACTGCCTGCCATAATATAAAATGTAGTAAAATGTACAGCTGGTGATAGTCTATTTAGAATTTTTTAATGAAATATAAAGGAAAAGACCAGGTGCTTAATTTTTACATGCTGCATTTCATTTTAAAAATTCATGGTATCTTTTTGAATAATTTTTACTCATGCAGATGTTCTGAATATTGGAGACAGACGTTTATTTTATTTCCTTGGTTCCCATTTCACACTAAGCTTTTGCATAAAAAAGGTGGGTTGAATGGCTAAATTATTTGTGAGTCAGGATTCCAAGGATAATTATTCCCAGATAATTGCCAAATGACTCATGGCAAGACTTTCAATAATGTATCTTGGTTTGTCTAGTTCAGATTTGGAGGATAATAGTTGTTTAACATAATAGGAAAGAACTTTAGGCTATTTAAGAAGACATGCCTGCCAGTAGAATATGTTAACTTTTAAAATAATAGACAACCCTATTTATATTATTTCTTAGAGGATGAATCATTGCTATAAGAACTGTATTTCACAAACTTCAGAATTTTGAACTTTATAAATAACCAGAAGTACTTTTTATTTTTTAAGCATAATACACATTATGAGAAACTCTGTCTGAGTCATTTAGAATTAAGTACTTAGAAGTTATAATGATGATTTAAGCTTTGCCCCCCAAATTATCAGTATATAAAAATTTCAACCAATGTCCTACTCTTTAGATAAAATATGGATCCATAGCTGGATAACTTACAGAGCCATGTGTCTGATGATCATGGATAACTCATGTGTTAAAGTGATGATTTGCCAGCTTGGTTAATGAGTGAATATGCAAAGGACATAAGGATATGTTTTGTGAGTGATTATCATTATCCATAATGATGAGAATGAATTCATTGTGAGTTAGGTTACTTCCCGTATTTAATAATCTTCATTTTTCAAAGTTATATCATTCTTGAAAGAAAAATTACTAAAGGACTTCTACTTGACAAATCATCTTTTAGTATTAAATTATAATGCATATGATCCTTTAAAAAAGAATTATTTTCTCACCGCTATTTTTTCTCTTCACATTGACCCTGCTAACAGGAAGAATATATCTGCCTGGGAAAGAGGAATCCCCAAATCTAGGCTTTGTTCTGCCTCTGTTTCCCATTAATTGATTCAAATGTATGTTAAAAATTCCTCAAAAAAGAAAGTCCATTGTCTTGAATGACTACGTATTCTTGCTATTCATAAATTTCATTCTGTTTTCCTGATTTACCCAAAATAAGGCAGTTTTCCTGTTGAGGTTAATTTGGGATATGTAAAATAACCCCATCCTCTAAAAAACAAGGTTGAAATATTTTATCCTGGATATCAGTGACAGTCATTTGTTTTTCACTATATTTAGAGTCTCTCAGTATTCTTCTTAAGTCACAAGTTGACCAAGATTGTGATCTCATTTTGGTATTATGTAAGGCTGTTGAGATGGAAAAGATTAAAACCAAAGCCAAAACAAAACAATTAAAAAATAACTTTTCCAATATTTCAGGTCCCAGTTACCATATTGTGGTTAAAAGCAACTTCCATGTGATCTATCATTCTGATTAGTTTTCTCCTTGATTGTAAATGATACCCCAGACATTCTTGGGCATACAACAAAATAGTTCATGCTAATAAAAACAGTCTGTTCAAGTGTGTGGGAAGTACAGAATTAATTCTGTGCCTTTGGAAAAATTTGACATCTGTACCAACTGCAACACATTTTCATCATTTTTAATATGGCCCCAGGAAGGATAATAGTCCAGCAGGTTTCTCAGTCTTATGATAAAGAGAAAAACTTTTAAAAATGTTCTGTCATTACTTGCATCTTTCATCTCTCAGTGGTAGCTGTTGTTCAGTAGCTAAGTTTTGTCTGATTTTTTGCCACCCCATGGACTGCAGCTCACCAGGCTCCTCTGTCCTGCACTATCTCCCGGAGTTTGCTCAAATTCATGTCCATTGAGTCAGTGATGCTGTCTAAGCATCTCATCCTCTGCTGTCCCTTTCTCCTTTTGCCTTCAGTCTTTCCCAGTGTCAGGATATTTTCCAGTGAGTTGGCTCTTCACATCAGGTGGCCAGATTATTAGAGCTTCATCTTCAGCATCAGTCCTCCCAGTGATTATTCAGGGTTAGTTTCCTTTAGGATTGACTGGCTTGACCTCCTTGCAGTCCAAGGGACTCTCAAGAATTTTCTCAATGGTAATGCTTTGTTGCAAAGTGGAAAGGAGAGTGGTCAAAGTTGACCAGCAGAGCAGGGTATCATGTTGTCAGTTCACTCTGTGTAGAACCAAGTGAGAAAGGCTAGAAGAGATGAGGAAATAGGGTAGGCTGTATAACCATACACACTCATAGGAACGAAATAAAGGGCCATAAGCAGTAAAAAGTAAAAACAATAAATTCTGCCATTGAAATTCTCAAATTTCACATATTTTCTGATAAAGAATGGGCATATGAGAGGACATATTAAAATGATAAGTGTTCAGAATTTCAACGATGGAAACACAACTCACTGCCAAAGTTGTGAAATATTTAGTTTATTATATCAGTACCTTAGCAGGAAATAAATATTGCTAATGCTTCTGTGCTGGGGGGAGCAGGAGTGGAATAGAAAGAAATGTGAAAGAAATTGCGGCCTGTGCAAAGTTTAGGTATTTGACTTCTTGAAATATTTCTCTCCAGGAATCAATGAACAGTGTGTTTTTACCCATTCTTAACGTGACCAAATGGCTTTTTTCTTTAAAACAAAATTGAGGGTAGAATTTCATCTTAATGAAATTACACAAGTGTGTGTGTGTATGTGTGTGTGTGTACATGCCCATGCAAAGCTGAGTAAAGGCAGTGATCATTTTTGAGTTTAATGGACTTCCAAACTCGATAACCAGGCACTCTGTTTTCTAAAGATAGGAAACCGAGATCTGGTAAAGCTGGCTTAGCTGACATCGTTGATTCCTGATACGTTCTCCGCACTGTGCCTCTCCTTGGTGAGTGAGTGAATGAGGCCAAAATGTGATTCAATTGGCAGATTTTTATTTTCCCACTTTCCTGCAAGTGATGATCTCCCTGTCTCTTTATTTCTAACATTGGGACTAAGCTATTGCATCTTCCATCAACTCCTTTTTTAGCATGAATCAGTTAACACCTGTAAATCACTTTATGTCATTCAGGGAAATGTGCGATGTAAATACAAGGTTAGTTGTGAAAAAAAATACCACAAAACCAGAAGCTAATTTCCTTCAAAAAGCATTGATATTTAAGGAACATAATGCTAGCTTTGTCTAGCTGAGCTGCCAATATTTTGCAAACAAAAGTTTTATTGTGCCAGAGGCAGTAAGAGCAGGTGAGCTCTTTCCTAATGAAACAGAGTGCAAAAGAAACATTGAGGGCTCTGCAGCACTGAAAGTGCAGGAGCAGTAACGTGGAGAGAGAAGGCAAAGACAGGCAGAATTACTCTGATGGTATTTAAGTTCGAATGTGGTCTCTTAAAATTATAAATACAAGCAAAAATCAACTTGTGCGTTTTAGACTTTCCCATTGGTTCTCTGACATCAGAATTTATAGGAATAGGTCATTGTATCCCTTTATTCCTTTAGAAGTCAACAGGTTGTATGTTAATGTTATAGAATAGAGAAATCTTACGTATTAACTTTTTAAGAACCTCCTTAGTTACTCCTTGGTTTCTGTCTTGGAAATGCCTTGTATATTAAAAGTAACAACTCATAAAATACCTTTAAAAAAGACAGAAAATGTATTTACCTGCTAAATAATGAATTGGGAAATCTGCTTCATGATGCGCAAAGAATTTAAAATATTTGCTAGCCGTGCCGCAGATACTGGAAAATACCAATATGCTGCCTTAATGATAAATGCTGCCTTGTGTAAAAAGAAAAACAATTAGCTCGAGAAAAAAATAAAGAGGGAGACAGAGAAAAAAGGGAAGGAAAGAAAGAAGGTAGGGAGAAAGGAAAGGACAGAGGAAGAGAGAGAGGAAGAGGAAAGAGAAATAACAAATACCTGCCTTGCTTCAACATTATTGGGAGGAGGGGGGGCAGCATTCACCTCAAAGGATTTTCACAGTTTTAAGAAAGCTTTTAAAAAGAAATTGTTAATACAATGAAGTAAGAGGACAAAATTATACATATAATTAATGGTAAAAATATGAAAAAATATTTATATTAATTGGATATATGTATATATATATATAGAGAGAGAGAGAGAGGGAGAGAGATACAGATTCTTTATTTTTTATTCACTGACCCATTTTGCCTCTCCTCTCAGCTAGGTAAACAGTGGAATGGGTGGTGGAGCAGAAGCCTGAATTTAGTCTCATCTGGTAATTTCAATCTCATTTGGGTATATGTGCAGTCTTTCACTTCCTTCTCCTCTTTCCCGAAATGGGATCTGAGTATATGAGGTAGCCTGACTCATTCTCAAGGAATAGAGCTCCTTGGACCCATGATGCCCTCCACTTCTGATTTCTGTGAAAATGTCCTTTGGTGCTTGCCCAGCTGGCTCTCTTGATTAATGTGATGGTCCATGGGTGTATAGGTCTCAGGGTCTGTTGTTTAAGGCCCAGTGATAGAACCTGCTACTGTGGCTTATTACTCCATGCTGTACTTCTTCATTTTGTGCAAACCTTTAACAACAGTTTAGCTATAGCTAAAAATGGGCTTCCCTGGTAGCTCAGACGGTAAAGCATTTGCCTGTAATGTGGGAGACTTGGGTTCGATCCCTGGTTCAGGAAGATCCCCTGGAGAAGGAAATGGCAACCCACTCCAGTATCCATGCCTGGAAAATCCCATGGACCGAGGAGCCTGGTGGGTTACAATCCATGGGGTCCCAAAGAGTTGGACACGACTGAGTGACTTGACTTGACTTCATAGCTAAAAACACATCGATAGCTGTGCTGAAGAGGAGCTCCATGCTTTGCACAGAGGAGGACAGGAAGGAGAATAGCTCCAGGAAGCAAATGACAGCAAAGTTCTAGAGAATAAAACTGAGGACATGAGTTCAGAGTGAGACCACTGAGAAGAATTAAAGCTATTTGCAGGGAATTAAAGTTATTTGCCTTTCCTCCTCCACTACACCGGCATCTTCAGTAAAATTCCCAAAAGTGAAAAAGTAAACAAGAAATCCCTTAATGGTGATGTTACTGTTTTGCTTTTCAAGTTACCTCTGCTATCAAACGACATAATCTAGTGAGATGCAACTCAAAGTGCATGTAATTACATAGAGTTTCCTTGACAGCAGAATTTGATTTAGGACATACATATCTTTTACATTAACTGAAAAGCGTCTATTTGCTTTATCTCAATGTATTTATGAATTGTTATAATGGGGTACTAGAATAGTACTTTAAATGCCAACCTCAACCTTAAATGGGCTTCCCAGGTGGCTCAGTGGTGAAGAATCCGCCTACCAGTGCAGAAGATGTGGGTTTGATACCTGGGTCAGGAAAATCCCCTGGAGAAGAAAATGGTAACCCACTCCAGTATTCATGCCTAGGAAATCCCATGGACAGAGGAACCTGGCAGGCTACAGTCCATAGGGTCACAAGAAAAGAGTTGGATATGACTTAGCAACTAAACAGGAAAAATCAACCTTAAATACTCTTACAAAAATGTAATACCAGCAGATCATTTGATGTTAAGGAAAATTACTTTTAGTTCTCTTGATAGTCCACCTGTATCTTAAAGTAAGATTTTAGGAGCTTGCAAATTTTACTGAACATATTTTGATAGTACCAGAAAGACACTTAGTTGGTGTTCATCTGTATCATTTATTATCCTACTTATTTTTCATTCTCTGCCTCCACTCTAGACTCTGTAAGAACTTTATTTCCAAATTGTACTTTCTTTACTGTATTTTTTCAGAGATAATTAATTCCAGAATTTTCATCTATTCTTTTACAAAAACTAGTACCATTTTCATTAATCATTTTTGTTCTTACTCATCTCTGGACTTTCCCTATGCCTTCTGAAAACTTGCATTTTCAAAGGAAACAGTCAATTATTAATTTCTAATTTTTCGCAAAGCAAAAAGCATTCTCATGTTTTCCTGTCTTTTAATTTAGTGTAATAACTCATTTGCCTGCTTGACCACTGCATTCTATGCAATAAAATAGTCTGGTGCAAAATGACATTTTAGATGTGAGTTGAAAAGATCTGTATTTCATTAGGACCCCATAATGTGAGTGACTCTTTGGATACTATAGCATGGCAGGGAGCCTGTTTTATAATGGTATATTTGAAAGATATATTTATTGTTCCCCCACAAGAAAAAGCCAAGAAGAGAAGGAAAAATAAAGTTAAACTTCAGTCTTGGGGCAGAATCCCTGGGGTACATTTGGGGCCATCAAAAATCTGACCCCTCTTCCCAAATGAAAGCAAAACTTCCAGGAGTTCTTAGTCAGCTTATAAACAAAGAGGAGAGCATACAGAAGTAATGAAATTTCCAACTGTGGAGAAAAGCACTCAATTATTTTTTTTAAATCAGGGAATGATTGATGTGGTTGCAATTTGATGTTTGCTTTTAAAGAAATTCTTTATTTCACCATTACTCCCTTCCTATCCCCCTCCCCTTCCTCCAGATATTTTATAGCAAAGCAATACTCACCTTATTCAGACTTCCAGGGTTGGATTAAAAGAAAGTTGGTTTGCGTTTTCTGTACTTCCTATTCTCTGCTCCCTAGTAACTCCACATTGTTTCAGTAGTGTAAATTGTGACAAAGTCTTGTCTTTTACCCCTAAACTTTCTATTGCTTTTGAGGTACCTGGTTAATTCTTTGAGTGTGTTCTTCTTTTAGGAAAAACACCTAAGACATGGTTGGTTCTATGTTAGCCAAACTTTCTAAATTTTATTTTTGTGTGTGTGATGAGACTGAATTTATTAAAAGTATGCTTAAAGAATTTCTTTGCTGGTGACCACACTTTTTTAGACCTCACACTGCCTTTTTTTTTCATTAAAATTAAAATTTTTAAATTTGGTTTCTCAAGGCAGGTTTGGGAGGGCTTCACACAGAAGACAAGTAGGGCTGAGTAGTTTATAATTTCCTTCTAGAATGTCCAATGTTAGGATCTTTCTAAAGTACGCATTGACACACACCATAGAGATAGAAGCTCCTTTTCACACCCCATATTTTTCATGTCTTTAGAAATATCCTGTAAGTCAGAGTGTCAGTTTTATCAGAACTGAGGGAGAGGAGCATCCTTTTTTCTTCTTGCTTCTTCTAGAAAAGTCCCCTTAGGAATTATAATAAGAAGGGTCTTCAATGAGATTAATGGGCAACAAATAATATAAAGCACTTAAGACATGAATTTCAGGCTTTCAGAATGGCACACAGAGATCCTTAGTATTACGTGGTTCTTCGTAATAGGAACCACATTCAAAATGCTAGAATGTCAGCCACCAAGCAGGTTCAAAAGTTTGCTCTAATATATGCTGATATCGTTTGTTTTGGTTACCTGGTAACTTTCAGTAAGGGGTGGTTTCCTTTATACTTCTGCATGGACCCCCTTGTCGCTTGTGTCTACCTAAAACCATTTATGACTTTACCAGATGTTTCTGATTTAGAGAGAGTACTTTTTGAACCATTTCTTTCTAACTTCCTTCCCCCTCAACCCCTCCCCTCCCTGCTCTTCTCGGGAGCTAATTCCAGTCAGGTTGGAAATTACAAGCATGTTGTTTAGTGCCGGGGATGATGTGCTGACCGGCAAGCAGAGGTAGGGCTTGAACTGAGGTCCTGAGGAACAGACTTCAGTAGATTAGCATATCCGTCTACTGAGAAATGTGCCATGCAGAAGCTTGACTTCCCTTCAGTCTAACTTAATTTTTCAGATTCCATAACTGAGACTGGCAGTTCTGAGCCCCTTGTTCCTTCAGCACAATTTATCAGCACAAGGTCAGAGAATTCTTTTGGGCCTGTTTCTCATGAGTGGTGATAATTATGCATATAGACAGCCCTACTCACATTATGTAATGTACTGAATGAAGCAAGAGAATGGTTTTGATTTAAAATCACAAGCACCATCACCAGACCCAAATATGTCCAACATCCAACTAACCCAGGAATCACCTCTCATGTTCTGGATCAGATCCATCAACACACCCCCAATGAAGACACATCCTTCTCTTTATGACTATTGATGGCTTTCAGCCTGACAATTCAGAAATGTGCCATTGACGCAGGCCACATTCAGAAGAGAACGCCTTCTGGGATTTCTCAGTCAGCGGCCTAAGTGGGGCTGATTTGGTGGCAGGAAATGTCTCCAGATAATGCATTCTTCTAATTTCTTTTGCAAATACTCTGCATCTTAGCTATTAATCAGGGAAGCTCCCACTTTTCCCTGTCAGAGCCATTCGCCCATTTGGCCCAGGTTTTGGTTGTGGGAATGGATGAACCATGTTCAGTTCACTGCAAGGTTAAGCAGATCAATGCTCCTGTCACTGTCTGGTTAGATGATATTTAACATCACTCTAAACAAAAGCACTTCCAAACAAAGAGGAAGGGAGCGTGTGAGTAGATACTCTGTGCTAGCTTCCTTACACAAAATCCAGAGGATTTTGTTAACATGTAAAGCTTCTTTTGACCTTTAGGGAATTTGCATATTTCACAAGCTGGGTAGCAGAACTAATAACAAAAGCTACTAGATGGAATCATTGCAGCCCTTACTCCTAGAAAATAAATACAGAAAGCTGTTAGGGTTTGCCGTGACTCATCAGATAGTTAAATGCAGGTAAACCAGATACTTTAACGTTTATATCACAGAGGAAAAGTATTAATAAGTCACACAAGCAATGAATGGCCCAGGTCACACTTCAAGGCCACCCAGAAATATTTCTCACGCATTCATTGCACTGGACAAAGCAATTCACACCAGCTGTAGTCATTTTCCCACTTTATTCTAGGAGCCATTGCTATTGCAATATCATGGCTAGCATGTCTTGAGAATCTGCCTATCTGCTGTATGCTGTGATGCTGGATTTGTAAAAACAAGTGTCTTAACCATTTGTTATTTGTACCTTGTTTGGTAGCTTTTCTTTAAGAATTTTCCAAGGTTGTTTATTTTTTGTGTGGCTAAACATAAATATGTTTCATTTCAAAACTTTTCTTCAGTATCAGCGAGGATAAGAAAAACCCAGTTGTATTTTTGGGTGAATTTCCCAGGTTTGTATATTTTGCCTTTCTCTTTACATCATTTCAATCCAATCAGATGTCTCAAGGAAGTGGATGCCAGGAATGATGAATCACTAAAGCCTGTCCGGGATCAAAATTCAATGTAGGTGGAGTATGCTGGAACATTAAAGTATACCATGGCTTTCCAGTAGAAATAATACTTTATGCTTGGCAAATTGAGAACTGACATCTAATAACTTGGTGCATTGGAAACTAGATTATAAATAAATGTATGGTTGAGATAAGTTTTAAATATTATTTTGAGTACCAGAAAGAAATGTACCCTCAGTGGCTCACAGAGATGTAGCTTAGAGAAGCTTTCTTTTGCAACACAATACAGAATCTTGATGGTTATTTTTTATTTAACATTTTAAATAATCCATATGATAAGAAAGTCAAAACTTATTCTGTGAATGGCATTTGACTGCTTTACTATTTGTCTTTATTTGTATGTATTTTGGAGTTATAGAGTCTATATTTGCCATTACCTTCTATCTTAAACTTTACCACAAATTCTGTTATCTTATGGATTATTAAGATTGCTATTGGGAATGATTTTTAATATTCATGCCAAGGCTATGGTTTTTCCAATGGTTATGTATGGATGCGAGAGTTGGACTGTGAAGAAAGCTGAGCACCGAAGAATTGATGCTTTTGAACTGTGGTGTTGGAGAAGACTCTTGAGAGTCCTTTGGACTACAAGGAGATCCAACCAGTCAATTCTAAAGGAGATCAGCCCTGGGTGTTCTTTGGAAGGACTGATGCTAAAGCTGAAACTCCAGTACTTTGGCCACCTCATGCAAAGAGTTGACTCATTGGAAAAGACTCTGATGCTGGGAGGGGTTGGGGGCAGGAGGAGAAGGGAATGACAGAGGATGAGATGGCTGGATGGCATCACTGACTCGATGGACGTGAGTCTGAGTGAACTCCGGGAGTTGGTGATAGACAGGAAGGCCTGGCGTGCTGTGATTCATGGGGTTGCAAAGAGTCGGACACAACTGAGCGACTGAACTGAACTGAATAAGAATATGTTTATATATATACATATATATTTAAAATGCTATTTTACTTTTTCTTTAGCTGGAAATAATAATATCTTTAGGTCAGGTGTTAAAAAATTTTATTCCATTTTATACAACAGTCTTCAGAAAAGCCATGTGGGCTCAAGACAGTATTGTATTGAGAAAACTGTAGTAGAAATACACTTTTGAATATTTTGTGAAAAATTATGAAACATTAACATGGAAGCCACAATATGACTGCTTACCTTATTTCTTGAGAACACATTGTGTCATTCTTTTCATGTCTCAGCAGTTCAGTTTTTACTCTCCCTAATTTCTCCTGTGAGCAGCCGGGTTGGAAAACAGCTTTAGTTTCCATATCAAAATCTTAGAGGTGAGAAGGGAAAGTAAATTTGTAATCCTTCACTAGCTCTTGAGTTGAGATCAGCACAGTTTTGTTCTTGCATAGCAAATATATTTTAGAAAAAGTATGTTTCCTTAGGCATATCTCAAATTAGTTCATCTCTGTCTAACCACCTCTGTATGCTAGGGTCTATAACATGGGGTAGAGGGAAATTCTTCATTTTCTAGCCCCTCAAATCAAGGAGAAATATGTACACTTAAACAAGCTAATAATTAGTAAAAGGATAGGCAATTATCTCAGACTTTCTCAGAAGTTCAGTTCAGTTCAGTTCAGTTCAGTTGCCCAGTTGTGTCCGATTCTTTGCAACCCCATGGACTGCAGCACGCCAGGCTTCCCTGTCCATCACCAACTCCAGGAGTGTACTCAAACTGAAGTCCATTGAGTTGGTGATGCCATCCAACCATCTCATCTTCTGTTGTCCCCTTCTCCTCCTGCCTTCAATCTTTCCCAGCATCAGGATCTTTTCAAATGAGTCAGTTCTTTGCATCAAGTGGCCAAAGTATTGGAGTTTCAGCTTCAGCATCAGTCCTTCCAATGAATATTCTCAGAGGTAGAAAAAACAAAAAGAAGGATCTAGGTGCAAAGGGCACTGAATTTTAATCCATAAGAAATAGTTTTAAAAAGTGGTTTTTTCTCCCAAATTTGGGAGAATGACATTCTAACATGTACACTATCATGTAAGAATTGAATCGCCAGTCTATGTCTGACACAGGATGCAGCATGCTTGGGGCTGGTGCATGGGGATGACCCAGAGAGATGTTATGGGGAGGGAGGTGGGAGGGGGGTTCATGTTTGGGAATGCATGTAAGAATGAAAGATTTTAAAATTTAAAAAAAAAATTAAAAAAAAAAGAAACTGGTAGATTTAGGGATTGTAGAACATCTCAAGGAGAAAGGCTTAATGGGGAAGAAAGTAGAAGGAATTAAGGATTTACATTTAGCTTATGATCTTAATTTTTCACGTTTTTTGGGGGGTGGGCGGTGCGGGGCACACACTGACTGAAACTGCCCACCCTGGCCAGGCACCATAGTAATTATTTGCATGAGTTACTTTCTGACAGGAGGTCCTGGTAAGGAATTTGGAACTAATAAGCCACCACCAACCAGAAGAGTTTGGGAAATGTCAAAAGGAGAGACCACGTGTCTGATCACCTCTCAGAATCCTTCTCGCGCATCCATCTTGGCTGAGCAGTGTGTGCGCCACCAGGAAGGACCCTGAGTCAGAACAATTGACCAAAGACAACCTGGAAACTAATCCCATCACCATAAAATCCAAGAGTGCAAGCCACGTGGCAGAGCAGTCCTCCTGGATTTCCTTACCCTACTGCTCTCCGCCTGGTTGCCCCTTCCCAATAAAATCTCTTGCTTTGTCAAAAAAAAAAAAAAAAAAAAAAAGTGGTTTTTTGAGCTGGTACAGTTTGAGTTGCAAAAAATTTGCAAGGGGTTCTGCCTCAGCCAGTCATGATGATGAAGCAATATTTCCTAAACAAATTAATGATTACCAACTGGAGAAGATGTCTAATGCTAATTATTCTAGGTTTGAAATCAGATGCCTTCTAGAAGTTTTATGCATTGTTATTAGGTATGTGTCCTTAATACCTTTTTAATTATTTCCTGATTCTTGGTCTTGCCAAATGTAGCTTTGCCAACCTCAGTACTTTCCAAGAATGTAACCCCCAAGTTAATGAGGGATTCCTGTGTAGTTGATGCAGAACGGCCAAATGGTACAGGAGCAGTTTAGCACTAAATCAAAATGATCTGTTCCAATAAAGCAGTTGCAGGATTTTTGATGGAGATGAGTATGAACTCGATAGGCCCCTGAGGATTCATTTATATTTGTTTAACATTTATTTATATTTATTCAACATTTATTTATATTTATTTAACATCAGGAGATGATGTTATGCTGGATTCAGGTCTAGTTTTGACAGAAAGGATAGGTGGACACCAGTCACCTTGGGACCTCAGAGAGTCACTGAAGTTCTTTAAAAACTTCCACACTTGTGCCTCTGTCTACGAACTGGACCCAAGCCCATTGATAGCATGAGTAAGCAGACTGATGGTGGTCTGCAAGCTGATGACTGGTCTCAGTTAATGAGGGAAGAGTTTCCAAGCACTCAGTTCTTAATCTAACTTTCTGGCCTCTCATGCTATCACAGAGACAGTTTTTGCTGCTGATGAAGTGGGTTAGGTTCAGATACACTCCAAATGATGCATAAACCGTGTAGCCCTGCCTACTGGCAGCTAACATGTGCCTTTGCTGGGCTCAAGCCAGCTCTGCCCAGCACAGCTGATTTTGTTCATGGTGAAATGGGGCAGAGGGATCATGGTGCCAAAAGAAGCTGGGCCTCATCCTCAGCTACAGAGTTGTCCAGAAGGAACATTTGAGCAGAATTCCTGTGTTTGCTGATCTTAATAGTTAACTCTTACTCTGCATCACTCCAATGTAGGGAAATTTCTCAGACAAGATCACATTTTATTTGAGTAACATCTCCAGACTTCTCTTCACCCCTCTATGTTCCAGTGGTGGTGGTGGTGTGCATTTTCTAAACATCTTAATTGCTTTGCTTTTAAAGCTTTGGTTTCCCAGATAAAATTCAGATTCTAAATCAGTATTATGGAGCAGAACTACTAGTATATCTCTGAAGGCTTTTACTCTTATGGCCCAGAGTTTGCTTGTGCTCCTTAGCTATTTTAATAATAATTTTACTCCTCAAATAGTGTCTCAGGCCCTTGAATGTAGTCTGATATCTTTATCAGCTAGTATTTATTACATATGTAAATATATGCACTTTTAAAAAGACAACAATAAGTACAAATAGTCATTGCTATGAACTCATTTTTTGGGGTGGAGTTGGCCTTTATCTGATAAAATTCCAGGGGGCAGAGAGCTTGAGCCTGGTGGTTAATTTTATATCAGATTTCAGCCAGCCGGCAGTTACCCTCGTCTGCCGGTAGACTACTTTTTCTGTCATTTGGTATTAGATGTATTACACACCAAGCAGTAATTATCTTTGACACATAATTATTATGGTTTTGATGACAAGAAAGTCTTTTCTTTCCCTGCTTTCATAACGTATATTCCTGAAAGTTCAGGCTTGCAAAATGAAGCTAAAAATTAAAAGCACTTGGCTTCAGATCGAACTTGAGGAGAGGGGATGAAACAAAAGAATTGTGTGTGCATGAGGGAGAACAGTTTGGGGGGGGGGGCTAAAATTTAAAAAAGAAAAAGAAAAAGGTACAGACTATTGAAAATTTCTCAGGTAAATGGATGAACAGGGGAGAAACTTCAAGGGTCATTAATGCCCTGGAGAAAAGCTGCTGGGACATGGCCAGACCAAGTTCCCAGCAGAAAAAGGGTGCCTCTAAAGTAATAAACTGATCAAGGCTCAGACTAAAAGAGAGAGGAGAGGAAAAGAGGAGGCTCCTGGCAAGGCCACACAAACCACACGAATGAGTTTCTAATCTTGCCACCCGGGTATTTTCCAGCTCTGCACTCTGAGTCAACCCCAGCTGCAGGCCTGGATGAGCAGTTTAACAATCCTTGCCTCTAAACAAAGATTTAAAAAAAGATTTTTTTTTGCATGATCAGAATGGGACATCCCGAGTTTCTTGATCCTGGGGGCTCTGTAGTATTTAAACAGGCAAGTGCCTGGCACTTCTCCAGTTCTACCTGCAGCTGTGTTTCTTGTAAAGCTGGGTCACCAAGTTTTGGCTGCAGAGGCTGGTCTTGCCTCTCTTGAATGATTCCCTGAAACTTCTGCTTAGGAGTATCTGGGGACAATGGGAGGTGCTGAGAAGGGTGGGTGGGTGGAGACAAGGGAAGAAAAAAAGGATGTATTGGAGGGCTTGCTAGAAGCTGGCATTATAATACATGGATGTAATAATTTAACTCTAGGAAGCTGATGTTATCTAGGATCTGATTAGCACAAGAGGAAATCTATTGGGTTGGCTGATGGTGACTGGACTGAGATGGAAGATGTTTTCCTTTTCCTCATATAAAAAATGTGGGCATCGGGGAGTCACTTAGGTTCCCAGGGGTGCTTCCTCTCCTTATAGACTTCTCAGCTGTAACTCAAATAATAATAATCAAGTGACCAAACCTGAAAGCAGCTCTAATTTTAGTTCGTTTTATTATTTAGAAATGAGGAGTGGAGGGGGGAGGAGGGGGCGGCTGCCATCTATGACTAATGCTGTCTTGCAAGCTCTTAAGCCATATTTAGTAACATGGGGTATAAAAATAAGCTTTTGGTTCAATTTTTTTTTTAAGCAGACTTCTGTTTCCTTTCTTCTATTCCCTCTCCCAAAGACGGATTTAACTAATTACACTTTCAGCTGAATGCTGATAGACATGTATTTATTATCGGTGCTATAAGCCCTGGAATTCTTTCTTCCTCTGTGAGGCCACAGACATATACATTAAACTCCAGTCCCTGTGAGCTGTCAGAGTTATGGTCCAGCCCAGAGCAGTGCAACATGATAAAGTTTTCAGGCCCTGTTTAGTTAAGACTGAAGAGCTGGGACCCAGCCAATCTCCACCACTCAGGGCTCTTTTCACAGTCCAAAATGATTTGGCTTAAACGTTTCCAACTGTGATGAGGTCCCATTTCAGTGATTATGCAGTCATTCACTTTTCCACATCAACATCAAAGTCATTAACAGCCGAGTATTATTGCATTGGCTGGAATTCAGTTAAGGACTAGAGGGAAGTTGCTCTTTATTAAGATAAATCATTGCCTTGGTTATGTCACCCATGAAATAATCAATTTACTGTGTTGGTTAATTTCCTCCCTCTTTGATCTGTGAATTAAATTCAACAGATCATTGTTTCACACAACTACCACTCAAAAGATGTTTTAAGGGAAAAATGCATACACATGTTCTGATGGCTGTGGTCCTACGAGTGTGATAAACACCATAGCACACTGAGGGCTCAGTTCATTCCATCATTCATTTCTGCAGTTATCTTATCTCCCCTATGCTCCAGGGGCAGGGCAACGCCCTGATCTAGCTGGGTGATCCTCTCTCTGAATTCCTGAAGTGTTCTGCTAAGAAATAAAATGTTAAGCAGAGCTAGCCTTAATACTTTGGGGATCATGAGCTTGTACTGAATCCAAGGTGGGATATCCTTGTCTGGAATTCAGAATGAAAAAGCAGTGATCTTTACATGGATACTCACTTATAAATGTGAGGTATCCTTTAGAAAGATCCCTCTCATAAATAGAAGGCATTCTTGGCTCCATAATTCATGGCTTCTTATAGGGGAAGGAAGTTGAGAGGGATGTTTCATTTTTCCTTGCTTTGGTGATTCCTCTGAGAAATGTTCTTGTGCTTGGGTGATTTAAAAATATATATTTTAAAATGAAATATTTCAAACATGCAGACAAGTATAGAAAATAATATAATAAAAATCCATGGACCCACGATACAACTTTATCAAATCTTAACATTGCACTTCAGATGTAGTGTGTGTGTGTATGTGTGTTTTAAAGAAATAAATCTTATGAATGCGGTTGAGGATGCCTGTGTATCCCTTTCCATTCTCTAGCCTCAAAGGGATGACTATCATGAATTTATAGATGTAAATACTTTATTTTTCAAACTTTACTTTTGCTGCCTGTTTTTGCTACTACAACCAACACATATATTACTTTAAAAGTTTTTAAACCTTTTGAAGATGATTTTATCTCTTATGCATCCTTTTGCAGCTTGCTTGTTTTATCTACATAATTTTATTTACCAATGTTGATAAATGTAGATTTGTTACTCATTTGAACTGTGGCATAATATTTCACAGTATGAATGCATTTGACTCTTAGACACATGTTTTTGTTCACAAGTATGAGATTTTTCTGTAGGACCTGTACCAAAAAGACAAGATTATGGGTCATAAGATGAGATCCTTGGATGCCGTCACCAACTCAGTGGCTCATAGGATGAGATGGTCTGATGGCATCACCAATTCAATGGACATAAGTTTGAACAAGCTCTGAAGGACAGGGAAGCCTGGTGTGCTGCAGTCCATGGGGTCACAAAGAGTTGAACATGGCTGAGCGCCTGAACAACAACAATAAGAGTACTCACATCATCAACTTTATGCAGTTCAGTTCAGTTCAGTCGCTCAGTCGTGTCCGACTTTTTGTGACCCCATGAATTGCAGCACGCCAGGCCTCCCTGTCCATCACCAACTCCCAGAGTTCATTCAGACTCACGTCCATTGAATCAGTGATGCCATCCAGCCATCTCATCCTCTGTCGTCCCCTTCTCCTCCTGCCCCCAATCCCTCCCAGCATCAGAGTCTTTTCAAATGAGTCAGCTCTTCACATGAGGTGGCCAAAGTATTGGAGTTTCAGCTTCAGCATCATTCCTTCCAATGAACACCTAGGACCAATCTCCTTTAGAATAGACTGGTTGGATCTCCTTGCAGTCCAAGGGACTCTCAAGGGTCTTCTCCAACACCACAGTTCAAAAGCATCGATTCTTCGGCGCTCAGCTTTCTTCACAGTCCAACTCTCACATCCATATATGACCACTGGGAAAACCATAGCCTTGACTAGACAGACCTTTGTTGGCAAAGTAATATCTCTGCTTTTTAATATGCTATCTAGGTTGGTCATAACTTTCCTTCCAAGGAGTAAGTGCCTTTTAATTTCATGGCTGCAGTCACCATCTGCAGTCATTTTGGAGCCCCCCAAAATAAAGTCTGACACTATTTCCACTGTTTCCCCATCTATTTGCCATGAAGTGATGGGACCAGATGCCATGATCTTCGTTTTCTGAATGTTGAGGTTTAAGCCAACTTTTTCACTCTCCACTTTCACTTTCATCAAGAGGCTTTTTGGTTCCTCTTCACTTTCTGCCATAAGGGTGGTGTCATCTGCATATCTGAGGTTATTGATATTTCTCCTGGCAATCTTGATTCCAGCTTTTGCTTTTTCCAGCCCAGCGTTTCTCATAATGTACTCTGCATAGAAGTTAAATAAGCAGGGTGACAATATACAGCCTTGACGTACTCCTTTTCCTATTTGGAACCAGTCTGTTGTTCCAAGTCCAGTTCTAACTGTTGCTTCCTGACCTGCATATAGGTTTCTCAAGAGGCCAAATTACCAGTTTATTTTTCCAGTACTAGTATATCAGAATCTCGACTTCTCCAAACTTTCTGTGCTAAAATGACTTAAAATAATTTTCTTTTTAAAAATCAGACTGAGGCCACTGTTCTCTGCCTTCTATGCACTCAGTCTCCACATTGAAAGTAATGTAGAAATGTACAGTCAACAAAAGTCCAATGAAGGTAGGAACTGCCCAATATTATTTCTTACTTCTGTTTTAATCTTTACTTTTAATATCTGACTTAAGAGATAGGTACAGTCAAGATAACATGGAGGGCTGAAGACTGGCACACAATATTTTTGAAAAACATGGCTAGCTCTTCATAGTCAGCTGAAATGGAGATATATGATAATTTCTCACATACTTCAGACTCAAAACAACACTTTAACCTAATGGTTACAATGAACATAGGGCTACAATCTCAATCCCTTCAATCTCAAATTTTCATAAAGATGAACTAAGCACTTCAAGAAAACAATATATATTTTTTTATCTTTCTTGCTTCATTAAAATAAAATACCATTTACTGGACACTGAAGAGAATATAGAGCATGATGACAGGTATACTCTTTTCTTATACTCTTAGACTCGGAATCTGGGCTTCCCCAGTGGCTTGGTAGCAAAGAATCCGCTGCAATGCGGGAGCCGCAGGATGCACAGGTACTCAGTGAGAGGTTATCTTTGCCAATTTCATTGTAAACACCTGTGGACAGGAGAAATAGTTCTGATTTTTTTTTTTTTTTTTTTTTTTTACCTCTTATATGGGCTTCCCAGAAGGCTCAGTGGCAAAGAACCTGCCTGCCAATGTGGGAGACATGGATTCAGTCTTTGTACTGAGAAGATGCTCTGGAGGAGGACATGGCAACCCACTCTAGTGTTCTTGCCTGGGAAATCCCATGGACAGAGGAGCCTGGTGGGCTACAGTCCAGGGGGCTGCAGAGTCAGACACGACTGAGCACACGTTTCCTAATTGAGACCCTGGAACCAAATAATCTTGGTTTGACTTCTGGTTCCTTTTCCTGCTAATAGCATAACTTTAGACTAAACTCTAGTTTTCTCATCTGTGACTTCATAGAGGTATAGTGAGAAATCATCAGAAAACAGATGTAAATTAATTAACTCAGCACTAAATGGATGTGAGCTCTAAGAATACATTGTGGTTTTTGTTGTCATGTTTAGTTGCTCCTCAGGTGGCAAAGAGACAGTAAGGACAACAAAAGAACAAACGGTGGGGTTCTGCTGAGTGAGCCTGCTCCTTCCAGGATAGCCAAATGCATCCAAGGGGAACCCTACACCAATGTTCAGTACTGCCCTCATGTGTTTGCTCACTCTTGGTAACATTTAGCTCTCTACCAGACGTGTTTTGTTCTGTTAAGGCTTTGCTGGCTTTTAAAGGCCTTTCCAAGATGTATTATTTTGCAGTGTTCCTTTAAGATGAGGTGATGGCAGGATTTAAAAGATAAACCAAAGACACAGTGATTTCAGATACTCTGAGTTGCATAGCATGTAACAACTAGGTGTTATTTTTCCAGTAAATCAAGTTTTAAGTATAACTTTTAGAGAAGGGAAGAACATGACAAGAATCCTAGAAAGCTTTTCAGCTAATACTTTTTGACCTTGTGGTTCATTTATGACCAGAGGGAATGTTAAGGGGAGGGACAGGTCAGAGATGGTGCTGTTGGTGGAATCATCCTGTGAAATGCATGGAACACTTATCTGCTTAGGGAATCTGTAGGAGCAATGAACATTGCACATACCTTATCCTCAGTTTTTTCACCATGAAAACAAAAGTTTCTGGTTCTTTGAGACTGCTGCTGATGCTGCTAAGTCATTTCAGTCGTATCCGACTCTGTGTGACTAGGTGTCACTGTAGCTGACATCAGGTTATTTTGTGGGCTCACTTCTGAAAAAGCTAAAGATCAGGGAAAAAAATCACAAGTAGTATTCTTCAGTCTGAGACCTTTGTCAGAAATGTTTGACACCTCAAACACATAGAATTTTAAATTTTATAGGTTAATATAAATTACATTTAAACAGCTCAAAAATTTTATGTGTTCTAGGCCAACATACCGGGCTTTATCAAACTTATTTAGTAAATTAGGAAGAAATATATTTCCCGGGGAAATATATGTTGAGAAAATAAGATTGTAGATTTTCTCTGACAATAGTGGTTTCTAAAAAAAGGGGAAAAAAGTGGGTGAAAATGTATGTATGCATGTGGATGTATGTAGATGATTTCTTTTATAATTTATACTACCAAGATAATATCAGTTAGACAACAGTACAGGGGAACATATGAGTTAGAATTGGATTCTGAAATACTGCGGTAATTTCAGTGAGTGCTTATTTTAAAGATAGTCATTTCTGATAAGAATTTCTCATCCTTACCTATTATTATATTTAGTGTTTAAATATATGGAATTTAATGGTAAATAAAGTTTAAAACTAATTACATTTGCTTTTAAATGACTTCATCAATCAGTATCTAAAATTTACCAGAATTGGGCATTAATCCATCAAGTGGTTGGAAATTGCCAGGGTATTCCAGCTACTTTAGCAGTTCATATTTTATAATATTTCTGTCTCCACATTACTAACATTAAGCATAATTTCATGGCAGAAGACAATTAGATTAATGAATGACTCTTGTGTTGTCAAATCCCATGAAAGCCATTTCTGCAAAACGAACTGGAAAATCTGTTCTGTATTTTAGAAGAGGTGGCAGTTTCTACACTAGACAAAGAAGGCCAACTTCTGTATTCAGTTACTAATGTATAATTCTGGCCTGGAAGTCTACCCTCAGAAAATAGTCCAATAAATTCATGTCCAAAACAAGTTCAAGACCAGTGAAGCAGTTCATTATTCATTGGGTAGGATATGAAAGAGAAGCTTAATATTTTACTGATGATTCCAAGCCCAGTAAAATTTGTTATTTCTAATTCAGGTAAAAAGTCAACTCTCTATTACTTGTGATATTTCTGAATTAGAAGTAATTTCCTGTTTGAATTGATGACCATGTAAAGAAATTTCAAGTCTTGATCATTTCTCTTCACTGAGTAACATTTTTTGAGAAGCTGATTTTTCCTGTATTATCATACAGTATGACCTGAAGAAACAGAAGGTTAGATCATTGAGCCTCATTCAAAATTATTTATGCCTGGAACTCTCATTATGCAGGTAATATAATTGTCAGTAGTACTTTGGAATATGTTTCTTACAAAGCCAGATGAAAAGAAAGACTCATATCTTAGTGGTCAGTGAGAAATGTTGGCCTTTGAATACAATGCATCTGATGGTCATTATGTCAATACTTTTGTCTTATAAGAAATAATGGGTCCAAACAACTGAAGTGTAAGAAGTATGTCATTAATAACAGAACAAGAATTAGCATTCAAGGACCTGAATTCTAATTTAGTGCTCTTTCCCCTCTACTTAAGACCTGTCTCTATTTCTATCCCTTCCTTAAAAATCGGTCAGATAGTTCTAAAAAATGCAGTAATGTATGGTGAATGTATGAGAGCAATGCTTTGCTGAAAGATGATGGAAGGGAACTCACACTCAGTTGTGTCCAACTCTTTGCAACCCCGTGAACTGCAGTCCACCACTCCTCTGTCCATGGAATTATCCAGGCAAGAATACTGGAGTGGTTTTGTCATTTCCTGCTCCAAGGGATCTTACCAACCCAGGGATCAAACCCATATCTCCTGTGTCTCCTGCAGGGACAGGCAGATTCTTTACCACTGAGCCACCTGGGAAGCCTAAGATGGTGAAAACTAGATCCTAAAGGGACATGGGCATGGGGCTGCCCTGGCACAAAGGTTCCATGAGCTCGCTGGGTAGCTAAGAAGGGAAGGCTGAAGAAAGGGGCAAATGGGAGCACCTGCAGATAAACCATTCTGAAGTGATATGTTGGGGCAGACAGTATCCCAGACAATGGCCCCCCTAGGCTGCTCAGCCAGGATAGTTAAGAAGAGGAGAATGGAGAAGCATTTCCAAAATTTCGGGGGAAGAATTTTTAAGACATGACAACAAATGTAGCAGTTGTAAAGAAAAAAAAAATAAAAGAAGTAAAACAGAATGAAAAGACAAAGGGGAAAGCAGACGTTTGCATCATAAAAAAATAAGCAGAGAGTTAATATCCCTAGTCAAGCATGCACTTATTGGCAGCGAAAAGAGATAAACATGTAAATGAAAAAATAATAGTAGACCCAAGGAGGAGAAATAGGGAGATATAAAATTTTCACAAACATGAAAAATACTTATCCTCACAAATAATTAACATCATTGAGAAGCTATCTTTCTCATATTGAACGACTAAAAACCAAACAAAAAGTAAAAACAAAATTAAAAAATAGGAGAGAGATGAGTAATAGGCTGTTGCTTATGCTGGCTAAACTTTAATTTGTATAACTTTTTTGGAAAGTAATTTAATAGTTTATCCCTAATGCCTGAAAGTGTCCCTAGTTTTTGACCCAGCAATTCTACCACTAAGAAAGAATCCTAAGGCAATATTCATTAAGCATGAAAGTTTAAAAATGAAAAAAAAAAATGAGTAGAGCTTGGTTAAACAAATAATTATGGATCACATCCAAGTCTATGCCTCAACCACTGATGCAGAAGAAACCGAAGTTGGTTTTATGAAGACCTACAACACCTTCTAGAATTAACCTTCCCTTCAAAGATGTCATTTTCCTCATAAGGGGTTGGAATGAAAAAGTAGGAAATCAAGAGATTCCCAAAATAGCAGGCAAGTTTGGCCTTGGAGTAAAAAATGAAGCAAAGACTAACAGTTTTGTTAAGAGAATATGCTGGTCATAGCAAACACCATTTTTCCAACAACCCAAGAAATGATTTTACACGTGGACATCACTAGATGTCAATACTGAAATTAAATGGGTTGTGTTCTTTGCAGCCAAAGATGGAGAGACTCTATACAGTCAGTGAAAATAAGACTTGGAGCTGACCGTGGCTCAGATCATGAGGCTTAAATAGAGGAAAGTAGGGAAAACCACTAGGCCATTCAGGTATGACCTAAATCAAATCCCTTATGATTATATAGTGGAGGTGATTAATAGATTCAAAGGATTATATCTAGTAGACAGAATTTCTGAAAAGTTATGGATGGAGGTTCATAACATTGTTCAAGAGGGAGTGAGCAAAGCCATCCCAAAGAAAAAGAAATACAAGAACAAAAAATGGTTGTCTGAGGAGGGTTTACAAATAGCTGAGGAAAGAAGAGAAGCAAAAGGCAAGGGAGAAAGGGAATGATATATCCAACTGAATGCAGAGTTCCAGAGACTAGTAAGGAGAGATAAGAAGGCCTTTAGTAAACAATGCAAAGAAACAGGAAGGACTAGAGATCTCTTCTAGAAAATTGGAGATATCAAGGGAACATTTCATGCAAGGATGGGCATGATAAAGGAAAGAGATGGTAAAGACCTAACAGAAGCAGAAGAGATTAATAAAAGGTGGCAAAAATACACAGAAGAACTATACAAAAAAGGTCTTAATGATTCAGATAAACATGATGGTGTGATCACTCACCTAGAACCAAATATCCTAGAGTATGAAGCCAAGTGTGCCTTAGGAAGCATTAGGGAATATTTCACACAAAGATGGGTACAATAAAGGACAGAAATGATATTAGCTGAATAGAAGCAGAAGATATTAAGAGGAAGTGGTAAGAATGCACAGAAGAACTATACAAAAACAAATCTCAATGATCCAGATAACCACATAGGTGTGATCACTCAGCTAGAGCCAGACATCCTGGAGTGTGAAGTCAAGCGGGTCTTAGGAAGCATCACACAAACACAACTAGTGGAGGTGATGGAATTCCAGCTGAGCTTTTTCAAATCCTGAAAGGTGATGCTGTTATAGTGCTGCATTTGATATGCCAGAAAATTAGGAAAACTCAGCAGTGGCCACAGGACTGGAAAAGATCAGTTTTCATTCCAATCCCAAAGAAAGGCAATGCCAAAGAATGTTCAAACTGTCACACACTCATTTCACATGCTAGCAAAGTAATGCTTGAAATTCTTTAAGCCAGGCTTCAATAGTACATGAGTTGAGAACATGCCTTTGTTCAAGCTGGATTTAGAAAAAGCAGAGGAACCAGAGATCAAATTGCCAACATCCGCTGGATCATTGAAAAAACAAGAGAATTCCAGAAAAACATCTACTTCTGCTGCTTTATTGACTACGCCAAAGCCTTTGACTGTGTGGATCACAACAAACTGGAAAATTCTTCAAGAGATGGGAATACCAGACCACCTCACCTGCCTTCTGAGAAATCTGTATGCAGATCAAAGAGCAACAGTTAGAACTGGACATGGAACAACGGACTGGTTCCAAAATTGGGAAAGGAGTATGTCAAGGATGTATATTGTCACCCTGGTTAGTTAACTTACATGCAGAGTATGAATGATGTATTGGATGAAGCACAAGCTGGAATCAAGATTTCAGGGAGAAATATCAGTAACCTCAGATATGGAGATAACACCATCCTTATGGTAGAAAGCGAAGAGGAACTAAAGAGCCTCTTGATGAAAGTGAAAGAGCAGAGTGAAAAAGTTGGCATAAAACTCAACATTCAAAAAACAAAGATCATGGCATCTGGTCCCATCACCTCATGGCAAATAGATGGGGAAACAGTGACAGGCTTTATTTTTGGGGGCTCCAAAATCATTGCAGATGGTGACTGCAGCCATGAAATTAAAAGATGCTTGCTCCTTGAAAGAGAAGCTATGGCCAACCTAGACAGCATACTAAAACTACTACAATATTGTAAAGTAATTAGCCTCCAATTAAAATAAATTAAAAAAAACATGATGTGAGGATAAATAAAGGTATGATATTAAAGTAATTTAGCACAGACATAATATTAATAAAAATAAATAAAAAGCAGAGACATTACTTTGCCTATAAATGGTGTGCTGCAGTCCATAGGGTCACAAAGAGTTGGACATGACTTAGTGGCTGAATAACAACAAGCTATATATGCTCAATAAGTGTAAAGTACAGTTTCCTTATGTATAAAATGTGTATTTTGTTGGCAGTTTATTGAGAAAATGTATGTAATGTATATAATAAGCAGGCACTCAATAGATGTTTAATATTATATATTAATAGTTTGTTCTTTAAATCTTTTAAATGTCTTGGGAAAGAATGTTCCAGGTGAATGGAAATATCCTGCAGGCTTATTCACAGACAGGAAGGTGGGTACTAGACCTGCAGTCCAGTGCGTGCAGGGGAGCAGTGGGAGATGGTGATGATGATGAGTTTGGAGAGGTGACTGGGGCAGATCACATATGGCCTTTTAGGCCATGTTAACAACCTGACATTTTCTATTTATTTGTTTATTGTCTATCCTCCCCACAAGGATTAATCTCTACAAAGGCAAGTATTTTTTTTTTTTTTTTGTTCACTGCTATACCTATAAGCGTTTAGAACTGCTCTGCTCAATATGGTAGCGTAGCCACATGTGACTATGAGCACCTGAAATGTGGCTGGTATGAACTGTGATGTAAACGACCTCTTTAATAAATATTTATATGGGTTTTATATAAATGACATGATAAATCATGATAAATCCGTGATAAATCATGGATATATTGAATTAAATAAAATGTATTATCAGAATTAAGTTTACTCCTTTCTTTTTGCTTTTAGAAATGTGGTTATTAGAAAATTTAAAATTTTATATGTGACTCACATTATACTGTTAAAAGCACAGACATAAATGGTACACAGCTGTCATTCAGCAACTAATTGTTGAATGAATGAATGAGCACATGTTGTATTGTAGCTTGATTCTGTTTGACATGACCTCTGAATTTTAAATTTGACTCAAAAACTATGGGATTTGTGGTTAGATGAGAACTTGTCTCTGATTAATATTTGTCATAACAGCCACTTTTAGATTCAAGTTTCCTCCCAGCTCTCTCTTACTTGGTCCCTCTGAGAGTTACCTGGCTATCCATGTCTTTGGCCGTAGAATAGATAGCTTAGTAAAGGCAGAAAATTCTGCTGTTGTTGATGTAGACAAAGACTCAGACCTGACAGGAGCAAATGTCAGCTCTACTAGTTTGTGAATTTTAGATCTAATATAATCTTGGTGGGTTGTCATAAGGATTTAGCCAGCTACTATATCAATACATATTTAATTTATTGAAAAAGTAACAATCCAACATATATGTAAAGGTAATTATGACATATACCTTTCATACTGAAAAACATGTTTGCACAGGATAAAACTCTAAAGTAAAGAGGCTATGGGGTTTTTTTGCTTGTTTGGTTTGGTTCAAGAAAACTGCATCTTTCTATGTATTTGTTACTGTGGAGGATTATGTTTATATCTGGGCCTTTACCTGTAGGGAGTTCATGGATACCTGTTTTGGCTTGGTACATGTTTATAGAAATCCCTTTTTCCTATCTATAGAAATATAGATAAGTAAATTTTTAAAATTTATGGGCAGCCATAGAAAGTGTTTTCTAAGTAGATGACAGACACTGGGGCTGAATCCTACTTCAGGCAGTAGCAAGCAAGTTAAACCATCACTGATTGACTTTTATTAACTCTGATTTGTAAGCCTGATAGGCTCAGACTTGTAGCTGATGGACAGGTTTTTGTCATCTAGCCAAGATAGGAATCCCAGAGAAATGCCAAAGAGAAAAGACAATGTTGTTCCCCCAAAACCATTGTGCTTTGAACGTTTGCTACTTTGCTTTTTCTATTTTATATACCGGAGCTGAAATGTTTTTACCAATTATTTTGTCATTCTTTATAAAACTTAGTTTAATCAGATGCTGAGTCTGATCTTTGTGCTTTAGGCTATGGCTGTAAATAGCAATGAAGTGGAAATACTGTTTGTTTAAGAAGCTGGAATGCATTGGTTTAGTTAAGAGACAGTGGAAGAATATGAACACACACACTATTTCCTCAACTCCTAGTTCCCCCAAAGAGATATCTTAAAAAAATTATTTTTAAAGAATTCTCTTATGGGCTAGTTAGGTATGACTCGAAATCTGCACATGTAACTAAAATATGATTTCTTTCTTTCTCTTGCTAGGTCGAATTCCAGGCAGATATATGGATATTGTGCTTGATTGCTCCAATCTACTTTTTCATTCAACCACATTTGTTGAGCATCTGAAGGATGAACCTTGGCATGGTAGGTGCTTTTGCAAGCCCTGCATTTCAACTTCACAAAGATGTGACATTCAAGTGTTATTATCCCTATTTTCAAATGAACATGTATTCTCTAAGAGGTTCTAAGAAGTTCCACAGCCATTAAGTAACAATATTCTCTGTTCAGTGATCTTCCTCTTCTTTAGGTGCAGCTAAGTTTTTCTTTTCGTTCCACTCATTAAAACCTCTCTGAAATGATCTGATAATCTCATTCCTGTGAAAAACTAAAGATGAATTAGGCTGAGTAGGTTTCTAATTTTGCTTGAGATTTCTTCTTTGATCCATGGGTTATTCAGAAGTCTGTTGTTTAATTTTGAAATATTTGGAGATTTTCTAGCTATCTTATTGTTACTGAGTTCTAATCAAATACTGTTCTGATCACAGAACATGTCTATCATTTTGATCCTTTACAATTCACTAAGATTTGCTTACTGGATCAGCTATGGACTATTTTAGTGAACGGTCCATTGCACTTGGGAAGAATGTGTGTTTCTCTGTTGTGGGTTATAGTGTTCTATAAAACCATATCAGGCCAAGTTGTGGATATCGTTGTTCAAATTTTCCATATGCTTTCTAATTTTTCTGCTTGTTTTGTTGATTGCCAAGAGAGGGGTATTATATCTACAACAGTGGATCTGTTTATTTACTCATTTTTGATTCACGTATTTGGGAGCTTAGTTATTGGATTCCCAGATATTTAAGATTGTTATGATATCTTGATGAATTGATGTTTCTACTATCATTAAATTTCCTTCTTTATCTGGTAGTGATTTTCTTCTCAAAGTCTCCTTTGGCTGACAAAAATGTACCACGTTAGCTTTTTTAGGCTTAGTGTTTGTATACTATACATTTTTTCATCCTTTCACTTTCAATCTGTCTGTGCCTTAATCTTTTAAGTATATTCTGGTAAACAGCATGTAGTTAAGCTTTGTTTTTGTTTTCCAGTCTGATAATCTTTGCCTTTTAATTTTAGTAATTAGTCCATTTATATTCAACATAATTATTGACATCTGTGAGTTTTGATTTACTCTCTTGATGTTTGCTCTCTTTTTGTCTTATCTGATTTTGTTAATCTATTTCTCCTTTCCTGCTTGTTTTTGGGTGAAATGAATATATTTAATATTTAGATGTTAGTAGTAGATATTCTCTACTTTTAGGTTATGTCTCTTGGCATTATTTTTTAGTGATTATTGTGGAGATTAAAATATTCATCTTTAACTTTTCATAGTCTACATTAAAAAGTATTCTATCTATTTATAATCAGTGCAAGAACCTTAAACTTATATACTTCCAAATACTGGCCATGTCTGCTCATTGTGCTCTTGTTATCATTATATTTTATTTTGACATAGGCTATAAACCCCATAATGCATTGCTATGATTTTGGCTTTAAGGAGATAATGCGCTTTTTAAAAGTTTTCTCTCTCCTGTTTCTCATAAAGACATAGAATTTAAAAATATGTTTACTATAAAATGTATAATTTTAATTTATTAAATATATATTATTTAATTATATAAATATACTATATTATATAAATTATTATATAAATAATCATATAAACACATTAATATTTAATATAATTTTTATAAGATTATATATTTTTATATGTAAAATATTTTACATTATATATGTGTATATATATACCAGAATAAGTTTAAAAATCTTTTATATTTATCTATATATGTGACTTTCTAGGTGTTCTTTGTTTCTTCATGCAGAGTGAGTTTTTCCTTTAACATTTCTTGTAGTGCAGGTCAGCTAGGGATGAATTCTTACAAACTGTCTGTCTGAAAATTTCTTTTTTTTTTTTCCTTCATAAAGGATATTTTCACTGGATATAGAATCAAGGCTGACAGTTTTTTCTTTCTGAACTTAAAAATGTCATTCCATTTTCTCCTGTTCTCCATTGTTTCTGATGAACAGTCATACTTCATTCTGATTGTTGTCCGCCGGTGCATAAAGTGCGACTTTTTTCCCCTTCAGGCTGCTTTCGAGATTATATTTAGCTTTCAGCACTTTGACTATGATGTGTATAGGTGCATTTTTTTTTTTTAGCATTCATCCTGTTTTGGGTAAACACAAGACACGTACTTCTTGGAGCTGTGGGTGATAGTTTATCAGTTATGCAAAATTCTCAATTTTATTATCTCTTCACAAAGTTTTTGCCCCATTTTTCCTGTCTTCTTTATATGAAATTCCAATTATGCACACACAGCTCATTTGACATTGTTCCACACATTTCAGATGCTATATCTTTTAAAAATTTTGTTTCTCTTTATTTTGCAGTTTAATCATTTCTGTGGGCATGTCTTTTAGTTCACTTATTTTTTCCTTCTGTGTCTTATCCATTGATAAGAATGAATGAAAATAATTCTGATAGCCTCTATTGGTATTCTTTTTAGTTCTAGAATTTCCACTTGGATCTTTTGTATGTGGAAAACTATGCAAAATTTTCTGTTTGCTCATCTGTGCCTTTCATTAATAAATATTTTAACGTATTTATTGTATTTAAAGTCTCTCTCTGGTCATTCCAACCTCTGGGCTGTATCTAAGTCTGATTCTTTTCACTGTTTCGTTTCTTAATGATGGGTCACATTTTCTTGTTTCTTTGCATGGCTCAGTTTTTGATTGAATGCTATATATCTATATAAGATAAATGTAAAGATTGAATAAATATTTGTGCCAAGAGAAGGTTTACCCCTTCTGTCATGGAAGTACTGTCAGTATATATTTTTAGTTGAGTAGAGTTGCAGCCATATGTTGTTTAGTTAGATTTAGTTTAGTGAAATCTTCAAATGATTTGAAGGCAAGTTCAATACACTTCTTTTATCAGAGCTTTAGATTTGAGTTCCTGGAGGACGATCCTTTGTTTTCCTGCATTGCCTGCATTTTTTAGCAGGTCCCACACATGTACACATCAGATGAGGAAACTATTTGAGCTCTCTTACTGCTCTTTCTGCTGTAGGAGGCCATTGCTTGCATTCATCATAAGACTCAGAGTTAAAGGAGGATTTCTCTCATTTCTCCTATCCTGACTTTATACTTCACCAGGTTTTGCATGCCTGTGCCTGGCTCTGTGTGTGTGTGTATGTGTGTACATGCTTTGCTTGTGTATATCTGTGTGTGTGTACCAGAAGGTTAGTCTATAAATTGTTGAGAGAAGAGTGAGGAAGTTTCTAGGTGTAACTATAGATTTGTCTATTTTCTCCTTTCAGTTCTGCACATTGTGCTTCACATATTTGTTACTGTTATCTGATGCCTATATTTTAGAATTGATATATCTTCTTGGTGAATTGACTCATTATTATGCAATATATTTGTATACTTTATCTGATATTAATATAGCCACATTTGCTTTCTTTTGATTAATATTTGTATGACATATCTTTTTTCATCCCTAGACTTTCAGCCTGCACTTCAACTAAATTGTAGTTGAAGTGCATCTCTTGTACACAGTAGATAGTTGAGTAATTTTTATAACACATTATGCTAGTCTCTGTCTTTTAATTATCATGCTGCTGCTGCTAAGTCACGTCAGTCATGTCTGACTCTTTATGACCCAATGGACTGTAGCCTACCAGGCTCCTCTGTACATGGGATTCTCCAGGCAAGAATACTGGAGTGGGTTGTCATTTGGTTCACATGTATTTAATTTTTGATATGTTAGATCTTAAGTCAAACTCTTTTTTTTGCGGGGGGGGGGGCTTTAGTTTGTTACTTCTTTTTTTTTTCCTTGCCTTTCTGTGAGTCACGTAAACATTTTTTAGAATTTCTTTTTGATTGATCTGGAGAATTTTAAGAATATCTCTTTGTATAGCTCTTAGTGGTTGTTCTGGGTATTATATTGTATATACATCACTCATCATAGTCTACTTGTGTCAACATTTTACCATTTGAGTACCATGTAGAACCTTGTTTCCCTTTTTGCTCTTTATTCTCTTTTATTACTAATATATTTTATATAATACATACATTTAGAACTATGTCAGATATGATTATAATTTTTTACTTCAATCATCAAGCATAATTTAGACTTTGCCTCGGGAGAAGCACAGTACATTGACATTGTATGTATCTTTATATTTACTCTTCCCATTGTTCTTTCTTCTTTTTTTTGATGTTTCATGATTCCCTCTTTTATCATGTCCTTTCTCTTTAGAAACTTTTCTTTAGCCATTCTTTTAAGGTAATGTACTGATGACAAATTCTCATAGTTTTCTTTTATCTGAGAATGTTTTTATTCCTCTTTAATCTTGAAAGATAAATTTTTATCCAAATGGAATTATGGATTGAGACTTTATCTAAAAGATAATTTTTAATCCAAATAGAATTATTGATTGAGAATTCTTTTTTTTTTTTTTTCATAAATGTCACGCCAATTCCTTACAGCTTCCATAGCTTCCGATGAGAAATCTACTACTGTTAAAATCGTTTTGTCCTTTAGGTAAAATGTTGTTTTTCTCTTGATGCTCTCAAGACAGTTTTTTGTTTTTAGTTCTTAAATGTTTACCCACAGTGCGTCTTGACATGTGTTGCTTTGGTTATCTCCTGTTTGGAGTTTGCTCAGCTTTGTGAATCTGTAAGTTTATGTCTCTTGCAAAATTTGGGAAGCTCTCAGCCATTCTTTCTTTAAATATTTTCCAGCCTGCTCTCTTTATGCTCTTTCTTATATTCTAATGACAAAACTGTTAGATCTTTTATGACAGTCCCACAGATCATTGAGTCTCAGTTAACTTTTTTCAGTCTATTTTCTCTCTATTGTTCAGATTGGGTAGTATCTACTATTCTACCTTAAAGTTTACTGATTGTTTCCTCTGTCCTTCTGTGCTTCTGGTAAGCCCATCCACTGACTTTTTAATTTTAGTTTTCGTATTTTTTAGTTTTAACTTTTTCATCTGGCTCGTATTTATATTTTATATTCTTTGCTGAAAGTGTCTATTTCTTTGCTGAGACTTCCTCTTTTTTTCAGTTGTTTCACATGTGTTTGTGGTTGTTTACTGAAGGATTTATATGATGGCTGATTTAAACTTCTTTGTTAGATAATTTTAGTATTTCTGTTATCTCTATACTTGCAACTATTGATTATCTTTTTTATTCAAGGTAATCTTTTTCTGGTGCTTAGTAACTGATTTTTAAACATTTTTAAAACCTGGATATTTTGGATATTATGTTATAGCACTGTGAAATTGACTTATACCTTCTGGTTTAGCTGGCTTCTTCAATTACCACTATGACATAGGAAATGGAAGGTATTGCCCTACTACTGGCAAATGGGAATAGAAGTCCATGTTCCTCACTCAGCCTCTGCTGACACACATGTTGGGAAGGAGCTCCTCATTATTGTTGGGTAGGAGTGAGGTTTCTAGCTCCTCACTAGTCCTCCACTGATACCGCTGGGAAATGGTCTTGTTACAACTGGTGGTAAAAGTTCTTATTCTTCATTAGACTTCCTCTGACTCTACTTCAGAAGGGTGGCAATAAGCACTTCTTTACTGCTGAATGGAAGTGGTTGTAGGTTCTGGGTGTCCAAATGGTATCCACTGGAAGGATCTCATATGGAGGAGAAGGGGGCGGCAGAGGACGAGATGTTGGATGGCATCGCCAACTCCCTGGACGTGAGTTTGCGCAAACTCCGGAAGATAGTGAAGGACAGGGAAGCCTGGCATGCTGCAGACCATGGGATCACAAAGAGGTGGGCATGACTTAGTGACTGAACAACAACAACGTATTTGTTCAGTGGAGATAAAAACTGACTCTCTGCATGATCTTCTCTGATACCATCCTGGCAGGTGATGGTAGCCTGGCAGAATAGAAATCTAGATTGCCCACTCAGTGTGGTTAGGAGTGAGGTCATAGTTTTTTCCAGTAGTGTTTTCCAAGAGTAAAACATTTGTCAAACTTTTCTATCTTACTAGATTGCCTCATTCCTGGTCTTGCTGGAGAGAGCAGGCTTTGTTAGAAATTTTTTGTTTGTTAGCTTGGACCAGTTGACATTTTCAGCTTTCCAGTTTTTTAGCTCCTAGAATGAGGCATATAAGGCAAAACAACTCAGGTAATTAATTAATGTTCTATTTTTTAGGTCTTACCTCCCATGCCAGTCTGTTTTCATTGTTGTCTTCTTCTTCAATATGTCATCTAAAGATTTTAGTTGTAGGCAACAGGAAAAATAGGGGAAATGATCTCTATTCCGTCCTTTTGTAAGTAGAAGTCTCACTGATCACTTTAAAGATATTTTAAAAAAATGTTGTGATCAGTTTGTAGCTGGCTTGTCCTTGCCTTAGTATCCTCCTGTTTCTAAAAATATTCGTATTTTTGTAGTGAATGAGAGCTTATACCAAAAACAAAAGAAGTTGGTTATGCTATCATTTTATTTGCGAGTCCTTTCTGAGACTTAACAAATGCCACAAAGATTGTGTTGAAATCTCATATACATTGATTTATTTATTTTCAAGGGAGACAATATTTTGGAAATGAATGAATGACAGCAACACACTTGTGTCAATCTTTCTAACCCCTGCTAAAATACAGAAATTTTATATATTAGAAACTGAGAAAGGTTTATAATAGTTTTTACACTTTCTCTGTACTGTGTCTTTTGTGTAGCATAAAGTTTCAGGTAGTGATAAGATTGGAGCAGAAAAAAAAATTCTCCTCTGTTTCATAAAACATAGGCATGTGAGGCCATATGAAGCCAGAGGACAGTCCTGGAGGACTGGGGGGAAACTCCAGGAAATCTCTGAAGTTTGTTTATACCAACAATGTGCTGTGCTGTGCTTAGTTGCTCAGTTGTGTCAGACTCTTTGTGACCCCATGGACTGCAGCCCACCAAGCTCCTCTGTCCATGGAATTCTCCAGGGAAGAATACTGGAGTGGGTTGCCATTCCCTTCTCTTCCCAACCCAGGGTTTGAACCCAGATGTCCGTCATTGTAGGCAGATTCTTTACCATCTGAGCCACCAGGGAAGCAAGTGACACTGGAAATTAAAAACCCAATACCATTTATATTAGATGTAATGTAATTAAAATAAATTTAAGAAAACATGTGTAAGATCTATATGAGAGAAACTATAAAACTCTGATGAAAGCAACCAAAGAACTAAGAAATAGACATTTCATGTTCATGGACAGAAAGACTCAATATTGTCCAAAAATCAGTTCTTTCAAACTCGATGTGTAGATTCAATGCAATTCCAATCAAAATCCTAGCAAGTTATTTTGTGGATATTGACAAACTGATTCTAAAGTTTATACTGAGTCAAAAGACCCAGAATAGCCAAAAATATTGAAGATGAACAAAGTCAGAAAACTGACACTACTCAACTTCAATACTTGCTATAAACCTACAGTAATCAAGAGAATATGGTAGTAATGAAGAAAAAACAGACAAATCAGTGGAACAGAATAGAAAACCCAGAAATAGACTCACATAATATAGTCAATTAATCTTTGACAAGAGTGAAGGCAATACAGTGGAGCAAAGACAGTCTTTTCAACAAATGGTTCCGGAACAACTATATGTACACATGCAAAAAAGAATCTAAATACAGATTTTACACCCTTCAGAAAATTAACTCAAAATGGTTTATAGACCTAAGAGTAAAATGCAAAACTATAAAACTCCTAGAAGACAACAGAGGGAAAAATTTTACGACATTGGGCATTGTGCAAGTTCATATGAGCTATCAGGGCTTCCATCATAGGTCAGTTGGTAAAGAATCCGCATACAACACCAGTTTGATTCCTGGGTTGAGAAGATCCACTGGAGATGGAATAGGCTACCCACTCCAGTATTCTTGGGCTTCCCTTGTTAAAGAATCTGCCTGCAATGCGGGACACCTGGGTTTGATCCCTGGGTTGGGAAGATCCCATGAAGAAGGGAAAGGATTCTCCAGTATTCTGGCCTGGAGAATTCCATGGACTGTAGAGTCCATGGGGTCACAAAGAATTGGACACGATTGAGTGACTTGCACTTTCATTTTCGTATATATATATACACACACACACACACCAAAGACACAGTTCATGAAAGAAATAATTGATAAACTAGACTTCATTAAAAATTAAAAATTTCTGTGCTGAAAAAGATGCTGTCAAACGAATAAGCCACAGACTGGGGGAAAATATTTGAAAAAACAGCTGATAAAGGACCGTTATCTACAAATATATAAAGACCACTAAAACTCAGCAATAAGACATGAACAACCTGATTTTAAAAAGGGAAAAATATCTGAAAAGACGCTTCATCAAAGAAGATGTGCACATTGAGAAGAAGCCTATTAAAATGATGTTCAACACATTGTCTTTAGGGAATTACAAATTACAACAGCAATAAGATACTTTTGTAGGCCTATTAGAATGGCCAAAATCCAAAACACTGATAACACTAGATACTGGTGAGGATGTAGAACCACAGGACTCCCATGTTGTTGGTGGAAATACAAAATGGTAAGCCACTTTAGAAGATAATCTGAATATATTACAAAATTGAATATACTTTTGTTGTATGATTCATCACTTCGGCTCCTTGGTATTCACTGACGGGAGCTGAATGGTTACATCTTCACAAAAACCTGCACACAAATGTTTATAGCAACTTTATTAATAATTGTCCAAAGTTGGAAGCAACCAAGATGGTTTTTAGTAGTTAGCTAGTACAAACTATCTTTAGTAGATAAACTATCTTTAGTAGATAAAGACACTGTGGTGCATCCAGACAATGGAATATTATTCAGTGATGAAATCATCTATTAAGCTATGGAACAGCTGGAGGAAACTTAAAGGCATACTATTAAGTTAGTTAGTTCAGTTGCTCTTTGCGACCCCCTGAATCGCAGCACTCCAGGCCTCCCTGTCCATCACCAACTCCTGGAGTTCACTCAAACTCACGTCCATTGAGTCAGTGATGCCATCCAGCCATCTCATCCTCGGTCGTCCCCTTCTCCTGCCCCCAATCCCACCCGGCATCAAAGTCTTCTCTAGTGAGTCAACTCTTTGCATGAGGTGGCCAAAGTACTGGAGTTTCAGCTTTAGCATCATTCCTTCCAAAGAAATCCCAGGGCTGATCTCCTTTAGAACGGACTGGTTGGATCTCCTTGCAGTCCAAGGGACTCTCAAGAGTCTTCTCCAAAACCACAGTTCAAAAGCATCAATTCTTTGGCACTCAGCTTTCTTCACAGTCCAACTCTCACATCCATACATGACTACTGGAAAAACCATAGCCTTGACTAGACGGACGTTTGTTGGCAAAATAATGTCTCTACTTTTGAATATGCTGTCTAGGTTGGTCATAACTTTTCTTCTAAGGAGTAAGCATCTTTTAATTTCATGGCTGCAATCACCATCTGCAGTCATTTTGGAGCCCCCCAAAAATAAAGTCAGCCACTGTTTCCACTGTTTCCCCATCTATTTCCCGTGAAGTGATGGGACCAGATGCCATGATCTTAGTTTTCTGAATGTTGAGCTTTAAGCCAACTTTTTCACTCTCTTCTTTTACTTTCATCAAGAGGCTCTGTAGTTCTTGGCTTTCTGCCATAAAGGTGGTGTCATCTGCATATGTGAGGTTATTGATATTTCTCCCAGCAATCTTGATTCCAGCTGGGGCTTCATCCAGATGAGTGTTTCTTATGATATACTCTGTATATAAGTTAAATAAGCAGGGTGACAATATATAGCCTTGACATACTCCTATTCCTATTTGGAACCAGTCTGTTGTTCCATGTCCAGTTCTTTTTTTTTTTTTTTTCATGTCCAGTTCTAACTGTTGCATCCTGACCTGCATACAGGTTTCTCAAGAGGCAGGTCAGGTGGTCTGGTATTCCCATCTCTTTCATAATTTTCCACAGTTTATTGTGATCCACACAGTCAAAGGCTTTGGCATAGTAAATAAAGCAGAAATAGATGTTTTTCTGGAACTCTTCTTGCTTTTTCCATGATCCAGTGGATGTTGGCAATTTGATCTCTGGTTCCTCTGCCTTTTGTAAAACCAGCTCGAACATCTGGAAGTTCACGGTTCACGTATGGCTGAAGCCTGGCTTGGAGAATTTTGAGCATGACTTTACTAGTGTGTCAGATGAGTGCAATTGTGCGGTAGTTTGAGCATTCTTTGGCATTGCCTTTCTTTGGGATTGGAATGAAAACTGACCTTTTCCAGTCCTGTGGCCACTGCTGAGTTTTCCAAATTTGCTGGCATATTGAGTGCAGCACTTTCACAGCATCATCTTTCAGGATTTGAAATAGCTCAACTGGAATTCCATCACCTCCACTAGCTTTGTTTGTAGTGATGCTTTCTAAGGCCCACTTGACTTCACATTCCAGGATGTCTGGCTCTAGATGAGTGATCACCCATCATTATTATCCAGGTCGTGAAGATCCTTTTTGTACAGTTCTTCTGTGTATTCTTGCCACCTCTTCTTAATATCTTCTGCTTCTGTTAGGTCCATACCATTTCTGTCCTTTATCGAGCCCATCTTTGCATGAAATGTTCCCTTGGTATCTCTAATTTTCTTGAAGAGATCTCTAGTCTTTCCCATTCTGTTGTTTTCCTCTATTTCTTTGCATTGATTGCTGAAGAAGGCTTTCTTTTCTCTTCTTGCTATTCTTTGAAACTCTACATTCAGATGCTTGTATCTTTCCTTTTCTCCTTTGCTTTCCCTTCTCTTCTTTTCACAGCTATTTGTAAGGCTTCCCCAGACAGCCATTTTGCTTTTTTGCATTTCTTTTCCATGGGGATGGTCTTGATCCCTGTCTCCTGTACAATGTCATGAACCTCATTCCATAGTTCATCAGGCACTCTATCTATCAGATCTAGGCTCTTAAATCTATTTCTCACTTCCACTGTATAATCATAAGGGATTTGATTTAGGTCATGCCTGAATGGTCTAGCGGTTTTCCCTGTTTTATCCAATTTCAGTCTGAATTTGGCAATAAGGATTTCATGATCTGAGCCACAGTCAGCTCCTGGTCTTGTTTTTGTTGACTGTATAGAGCTTCTCCATCTTTTGATGCATTGAATATAATCAATCTGATTTTGGTGTTGAACATCTGGTGATGTCCATGTGTAGAGTCTTCTCTTGTGTTGTTGGAAGAGGGTGTTTGCTATGACCAGTGCATTTTCTTGGCAAAACTCTATTAGTCTTTGCCCTGCTTCATTCCATATTCCAAGGCCAAATTTGCCTGTTACACCAAGTGTTTCTTGACTTCCTACTTTTGCATTCCAGTCCCCAGTAATGAAAAGGACATCTTTTTTGGCTGTTAGTTCTAAAAGGTCTTGTAGGTCTTCATAGAACTGTTCAACTTCAGCTTTTCAGCGTTACCGGTTGGGACATAGACTTGGATTATGTGATATTGAATGGTTTACCTTGGAAACGAACAGAGATCATTCTGTCGTTTTTGAGATTGCATCCAAGTACTGCATTTCAGACTCTTCTGTTGACCATGAAATGGCAACCCACTCCAGTATTCTTGCCTGGAGAATCCCATGGACAGAGGAGTCTGGTGGGCTACAGTCCATGGGGTTGCAAAGAGTCGGATGCAATTGAGTGACCAACACACTGACAATGACTAAGTTAAAGAGAGTGGTCTATAAATGCTAGAAACCATATGATTCCAATTATATGGCATTTGGAAAATGATAAAACTATGGAGATAGGAAAGGGATCTGGGGAAAGCATCAGGGGTTGTGGGGAGAAAAGGATGAGTAGGCAGAGCAGTTTTTAGTAGGGTTTAGCAGTTTTTAGCAGATGAGTACAGTTTTTAGTACAGTGACACTGCTCTGTATTTGCATTTTACTTACTTGTTATTTATGTCATTGGTGCCATTTAAAAGTACAGTGCCTCGAACATAGTACTTATGCAATATATGTTCAACAAAAAGAATACTTAAATGAATGATTGAGTGTTCAGTTCTAGGCAAAATGATGAAATAGGGCGAAGTTTCCTAAAAGATTAAACTGCATTTATAGTTCACGAAGAGTTTCCATAAAGGAAACTACAAAATACTTAGTTGGAAAATACTTAGTCTTCTTTCTTCCTAACATTTGAGCAGCATTTGTGACCTGGAGAAAGCCTTTGATGAATGTGACACAGGCTTATTAGACTGATCACAGAACTACTCATGTTTGGGATAGGTGTCCCCTAGTTAAGATAAATTATAAACATTTGTACAGCAAGGGATTGTTTGCTGTTACTCATTTTATATCCAATGTAGAACCTGGATGGCATGCCTTTTGAATAGTAGATGCTCAATAAACATTTCCTGAATGAATGTTTAAAATAAATCCATTTAGTATCCTGGGTAACTACAAAAGAGGATCTTAATTTAAAGCTGGAATTTATATTTTGTACTAAACATTTCTCTTATGCATTGAACTGTGTCTCCTTCCCACCCACCCCTATCCCCCCCAGAATTCAGTGTTGAAATCTCAAATCCACCACCTCCATGTGTAACCCTATTTGAAGATAAAGACTTTAAAGATGTGACTAAGTTAAAATGAAGCAGTTAGGGTAGGGCTTTAAGGCACTATAATTGGTGTTCTTACGAGAAGACGGAGAGACCCCAGGGGCTTGCACACAGAGAAAAGGCCATGTAAGGCCACAGTGGGAAGGCAGCCATCTGCTAACCAAGGAGTGAGGCCTGAGGAGAACCAAATCTGCCAAAGCCTTGATCTTGGGCTTTTAGCCTCCAGAACTGTGAGAAAGAAATTTCTGTAGTTTAAGCCACCCATTCTGTGCCTTTTATTATGGCAGCCCTAGCAGATTTACATAATTTCTTTGAATTAAAAGCAGGGAAGCCCCATAATTTAATGTTGTGAATGTTTTATTGAACAGATACGTTGCTGTTTCTCCACATGTGAGAAACATGTGCACACTGGCAAATATGTGTTGCTTGCATTTTAAATCATTATTCTGGTAAATATCATGGTATATTTTTTCCCCTCTCTCTTCTTTTGCCATTAAAATTATACCTGAGAATTTTTACACATTCTCTTCCTTTACCCCTAAGAAACTACTGTCTCTGTCTTACTCTGCTTTGGTCTGACGGGTGCTAACTTGACACCCTTTATCCCAGCTGATTGAGATCTGGGGGACCTCAAAGAGTGCTAATCCACACTGCCACACACCATGTCATTTGATATCCAGTTCAGTATTTCTCTGCAGGGTCTGGAATCTACTTTATGCGACAACTTTCCTTCCATACATGTTATTCCCCCCCGCCCCCCAGAACCTTCTTAGATGACACCCTCCCAGGTTAGAATGAAGGAGGAAGCAAACTGATGATATTTTATCAGTGGGCTGTGACTCAAGTATAACTACAACCCCAATTTGGGGAGTCCACTTTTTTAACACTCCTACCGGAGGTAGGGTGATAATGAAGTCAGACACAGACATTTCCTTCAACTTTTGCCAGACAATGTGGCTCCTTGAAATAGATTACAATGAAGTCTGTACAAAGTAAGAGGCATGTTGGAACATCCCTCCCCAGAGGAAAACCAGTTTCTAGTCTGAGACTGACCCCATAAGTGGAGTCAAAATCCAATTGTTACATCACTCTTAAAGCATGCTATTTAACACAAAGGCAGCCTATAAAGTAGAAGTTAGAGCAAAAACCTCTGGCTTTAAGTATCATTAAATACTTTTTAAGAGGAGATATGAGGTTTTCAAAGGGTAGCAACATAAAGTTTTAAAAGGTTTTTATCTATTTCATCTAATTTTTCCTTTTCAGAGAACATCTTTATGTAGGTAAGCCTTGAACTTTTTTAATATGACAGGCAAGACAATTTTGAAACCATAATTACTAAATATTTGTTGTACTATTCACAGCTATCTGATAAAAGTACGTTAATTTAGTCATAAAATGAAGAGACTAGATGCAGTTTCCAGAGAAGGAGATGGCACCTCACTCCAGTACTCTTGCCTGGAAAATCCCATGGACGGAGGAGCCTGGTAGGCTGCAGTCCGTGGGGTCGAGAAGAGTTGGACACGACTGAGTGACTTCACTTTCGCTTTTCACTTTCTTGCATTGGAGAAGGAAATGGCAACCCACTCCAGTGTTCTTGCCTGGAGAATCCCAGGGACGTGGGAGCCTGGTGGGCTGCCGTCTATGGGGTCGCACAGAGTCGGACATGACTGAAGTGACTTAGCAGCAGCAGCAGATGCAGTTTCCAAAGACATTCTATTTCAACTTTGTTCTTTCTTACAATCCTATTTATCACCAATTAGTGCTGTTTCTGGCCTGGCAGTTGGTTCTGGGAGATAGAAAGGAGTAGAAGTCACGGCTGAAGAGGTATTTTGTGACCCAATGTGCTAAAGCAATGTCTGGAACACAGCATATACCATTAAACCCCCCTGTTAAGTGGAACTTTCTGTTCACTAACTGATCAGAGTACTTTTTTTCTTTTTTATGTATTACTGCTGGATCTTCAGTGGTTCCATGAAATTTTATGAGTTTCTTAAGTTGGAGGCTCGCTGTAGGCAGGAGGGACAGACATGATTAAGATTTTTCAGAAACGTCCTCTGTGAGTTGAACAGTGAGTGGTCTGAGATTCATGGGTCATGGGTGTCATGGGTGGTCTTTAGTGTTGTGAAGAAAGCCCTCCAGATTTCTTCCTGACTTAAATTACTCATGTGTGAAATGAGATGGTGAAATTGATTTACCCCCAATTAACATTTTATTTGGTAATGGGGAGGTTATTTGTAGAGAGCTGGTGGCTGTGGTAAAGTGATATCCGGGGACTGCTTTGGAGGGCAGCTACTTCAGAAGCAACCTGCACCTTTTAACGCTGAATCTTGTGCATGGCTTATATGCAAAATTATGGACTTTTTAATATGACCTGTCCTACATGGGTCTCCCTTTCCAGAAATCCTGGGCTGCATGATAGAGAGAAGGAGGTTTTAGATTCTAAAGGGAATTTTGCAAATGATGACGATGTTGGAGATGAAGTGTATCATTATGAATTAACTGCTAAGCTGATTTGGCCAGGAGATGTGAGGGACTGAAACAACTATTTAGATAAATCAAGGCTAATACTAGTTTAGTTTTCTGCCATATTTTAACCATGAGGTCTAGGCATTTGGGTATATAATAGTGAAAAAAATTAAAAGCAGACATAGTCCTTCAGCTTATGCAATGTACAGTCTGGTGGGTGTGACAATAAAAACAAATACTTACATAGTTAAAAATAGTTGGACAAACATAAAAATAAAAGAAGCTAACATATGTGGATTATAATCAATGTATTTTCTTTTAAGAAGTAAGAAGTACCCAGAGTTCCTGTCTCCCCATGTGGACTTAATTAACTTGGTTGATATTCAGAAGTTTTGGGCTTTTTCAGGGGTCAGAGGGGCAATTTTGGTGCCATGGATATTCGCTACTTTGGTTTCAAGAAAGAAAAGTGATAATGATCCATCTTCCATTGTGTGCCTTTTATATAATGCAAACTTACCAAATGTGAAAACTTTAATTGGACTATTCTAAGCAGTACCATTGTTATAGACATCCTCGTCAAGAGGAATCTTACATTAAAAGATTTCTTCCAAGGTACCACAAAACCCAGAATCATTAAAAATCTGAGAATTGCTAAAATACAAAGGCCATGCATCTCCTTACATTGTTTATGCTTTGCATTTCACTCAGCTTGAGTAATGAAACTAAATTGGTTGGTTTCTTTTATACTTTGCCTGTTTCTAATCAGTTTCACTTTTGATTTTCCATGAGCTCACTGAGTGATGTTGTTTTGGGGGTTTACATACTCCTGGCATTATCCATATTCTCAGCAAGCTGTTGGTCATTGAAATAAAACATTTCAGCATATTTCAGGGTTTTTGAAGCCTGGAATACTCTGTTAAAGGAAATTTAAGTTTCAGGTTAAGAATACTTTAACAGGGGGTAGGAATGGAATTGTATGGAACTTGGGTTTATTTTGAAGAAAACTCAAATTTTATCAGTACATCTGTATCTTTCAGTTGCTTAATAAATTTCATAATTATGCTGAATTTTGTTGAAGCACTATAATATGAATGGATATGTTACAGTCTTTAATTTTTATCTCTTGATGTCTGCTATAAATCCTGATAATGCAGGCACCATATATATATAATAAACACAGCTTGGATGCAGCATATCCTCCAACTAAGCATAAAGCAAGCTCAGTAGGATATTAAATCTATGCTAGCTCAGACAATTTCAACAGGAACAAAATGTCTTTGGTTAGCAGATCATTCTATTGCACTCTTAATTGGTAATGTAAGTGAACAATTGATACCTACCTTGCTATACATTCTGCTAGAAGACAAATTAAATAAAACCTTTTAAGGCAAGTGATCATAATTGAATACAAAATAGCCAAACCCCATCATTTATGCCAAGTCTTTCTAATTATTTAGTATTTATGAGTAGAAAGATAGGGTTGCTGCCTCTGGATAGATGACAGAAGCAGAGATGAAGCTGGTGTTATCAGTGGTTTATCATTTAGCTGGAGGATTACCTGCCTCTTCTGCCTCTTCTCTCCTTTGGGTAAGCTGCCTGTGGTCATACTGCTGTCATTAGCACCTCTACCAGAAATGTGCAGGACGAGAAGTTCTAGTCAGCCCCTCTTTACTCTTTGTCAGCAATTTTGGTCAAAGAAGGAGCCGGGGACAAGATTGAAACTAATGGCTGAAATGAGGTTTGAGGATTATCTGTGGTTTTCATTAGTCCTCTCCACTTGTTAACAAGCTGAATCCACAGCTGAATGCAGTATTTTTTCTTTATTCCTCTGAATTTTGCAGTCAGTTTAGTCCCTGATAAAAATTCTGGCTTGCCATTTTGCCCTACCAATAAGGACCTTAGAAAAGCTGAATATACTAAAGAACGGTAAATCAGTTTAGAAAAACTGATGATCTTACTACCCCTATACACATAGACAAGGAAGAGATGTTTTATACACATGAAAACAGGGAGGAAGGGCAAGAGGGAGGAAGAGAAAGAGAGGGGGAGGAGAGAAAGAGAGAGACTTTATAATCAAGTTCTTGCAAAGTCTGTCATCTTTTGTGGTGTTTCCTTAGTTCTTGTGCTTTGGACATAAGCGATTATTTGTGGAAGGCACATGTTAGCCTGAAAGTCCTTCAGTCAGTAGTCCCAAAAGGGGACAAAGAAATTTAACACAGATTTGGTGATAATTTCATGAAACATTAAAAATGCAAGTGTTGGATGTTGTTAGATATACATAGCAATTTAGCATAAAAATCAAGAATATACACTCACAGGGGAAATAATCAGTTTCAGTGTGAATAGATGCTTTGGATAAAGCAGCAAGCATCAGTATTTTATGTGGATTGAAATAGGCCTGTATCTCACAGACCCAGACAGAAGTAAATGGAGAGAGTACACTAGAGAGCTGGTTCAGAGGACTCATGCCATAGCCCTGCTGTTAACCAATAAACTGATGTTAATTAAAGACATGTGTGAAAACTTTAAATAAACTTATTCTGTAAGGTATGTGACATTTTGCATGCATGAATGAAGTAACTGTCCCATTAGTGTATTTCATATAGGCAATTTAAATATGAAAGTATATCTAAATTAATAAGTGAAATAAGTAAACATTTGACAATTTCATTTACATCCCTAATGGAGAAGGCAATGGCAACCCACTCCAATACTCTTGCCTGGAAAATCCCATGGATGGAGGAGCCTGGTAGGCTGCAGTCCATGGGGTTGCGAAGAGTCGGGCATGACTGAGCGACTTCACTTTCACTTTTCACTTTCATGTGTTGGAGAAGAAAATGGCAACCCACTCCAGTACTCTTGCCTGGAAAATCCCATGGATGGAGGAGCCTGGTAGGCTGCTGTCCATGGGGTCGTGAAGAGTCGGACATGACTGAAGCGACTTAGCAGAAGCAGCAGCAGCAGGTATAAAATGAAAGGTACTCAGTTGTGTCCAGCTCTTAGCTACCCATGGACTATACTGTGCATGAAGTTCTTTAGGCCAGAATACTGGAGTGGGTAACCTTTCCCTTCTCTAGGGGATATTCCCAACACAGGGATTGAACCCAGGTCTCCCACATTGCAGGCAGATTCTTTACTAGCTGAGCCACAAGGGAAGCCCCTATATGTATAAAACTTGGTCCCAAATGATTTTGGTATACAGTAAAGAATCTGCCTGGAGTGCAAGAGACCCTGGTTTGATCCCTGGATTGGGAAGATCCCTTGGTGAAGGGAATGGCAACCCACTCCAGCATTCTTGCCTGGAGAATCCCATGAACAGAGGAGCCTGGTGGGCTACAGTCCATGGGGTCACAAAGAGGCAGACATGACTGAGTACACACACACACGTTAGAAATATAAAGGATGATCTTACATTCAGGGTTGGTCTTATATGAGAACATAGAGTTGTTTCCCAAAACATGATTAAATGTTATTATGCTAGCAATTGGCCACCTATTATTGTAGAGGGCAATATTGGATTAAACAATTGCAAAAGGACAATAACATTTGAAGAGAGTTTTATAAATTCAATATAAATATAATGCATCTTAATCATAAATGCCTCCAAAATAGTATAGGCCATTCTATGAAATTTATATATTTTAAACCTGAATTTTTATTATTAGGAAACCTCAGGTAGGAAAGCTCATTGAACTGTCAAACCAAGGCTTTGAGACACAAACCTACAGGGTCTTTTTCAGCTGCCCTGTGGGTGAATCAAAATCTCTGCCCTTTTATTTGCATTTGTTAACAATTATGAAGGGATAGGAATGCACTTTGTAACAAATAGCTGATGTTGCTGCTCATTCCATCACTTCCACTAGCTTTGTTTGTAGTGATGCTTCCTAAGGCCCACTTGACTTCACATTCCAGGATGCCTGGCTCTAGGTGGGTGATCACACCATTGTGATTATCTGGGTTGTGAAGATCTTTTTTGTACAGTTCTGTGTATTCTTGCCACCTCTTCTTAATATCTTCTGTTTCTGTTAGGTCCATACCATTTCTGTCCTTTATTGTGCCCATCTTTGCATGAAATGTTCCCTTAGTATCTTTGATTTTCTTGAAGAGATCTCTAGTCTTTCCCATTTTATTGTTTTCCTCTATTTCTTTGCACTGGTCATTGAGGAAGGCTTTCTAATCTCTCCTTGCTATTCTTTGGAACTCTGCATTTAGATGCTTATATCTTTCCTTTTCTCCTTTGCTTTTCACTTCTTTTCTCAGCTATTTGTAAAGCCTCCTCAGACAGCCATTTTGCTTTTTTGCGTTTCTTTTTCTTGGGTATGGTCTTGATCCTTGTCTCCTGTACAATCTCACGAACCTCCATCCATAGTTCATCAGGCACTCTGTCTATCAGATCTAGTCCCTTAAATCTATTTCTCACTTCCACTGTATAAGGGATTTGATTTAGGTCATACCTGAATGGTCTAGTGGTTTTCCCCACTTTCTTCAATTTGAGTCTGAATTTGGCAATAAGGAGTTCATGATCCAAGCCACAGTCAGCTACATGAACCATGAACATCCAGATGTTCAAGCTGGTTTTAGAAAAGGCAGAGGAACCAGAAATCAAATTGCTAGTATCTGCTGGATCATCAAAAAAGCAAGAGAGTTCCAGAAAACATCTATTTCTGCTTTGTTGACTATGCCAAAGCCTTTGACTGTGTGGATCACAATAAACTGTGGAAAATTGTGAAAGAGATGGGAATACCAGACCATCTGACCTGCCTCTTGAGAAACCTGTATGCAGATCAGGAAGTAACAGAACTAGACATGGAACAACAAACTGGTTCCAAATCAGGAAAGGAGTATGTCAAGGCTGTAAATTGTCACTCTGTTTATTTAACTTATATGCAGAGTACATCATGAGAAACTCTGGTCTGGAAGCACAAGCTGGAATCAAGATTGCCAGGAGAAATATCAATAACCTCAGATATGCAGATGACACCACCCTTATGGCAGAAAGTGAAGAAGAGCTCTTGATGAAAGTGAAAGAGTGAAAAAGTTGGCTTAAAGCTCAACATTCAGAAAACTAAGATCATGGCACCTGGTCCCATCACTTTATGGCAAATAGATAGGGAAACAGTGGAAACGGTGTCAGACTATTTTGGGGGGCTCCAAAATCACTGCAGATGGTGATTGCAGCCATGAAATTAAAAGATGCTTACTCCTTGGCAGGAAAGTTATGTCCAACCTAGACAGCATATTAAAAAGCAGAGACATTACTTTGCCAACAAAGGTCCATCTAGTCAAGGCTATGGTTTTTCCAGTAGTCATGTATGGATGTGAGAGTTGGACCATAAAGAAAGCTGAGCGCCGAAGAATTGAAGCTTTTCAACTGTGATGTTGGAGAAGACTCTTGAGAGTCCCTTGGACCACAAGGAGATCCAACCAGTCCATCCTAAAGGAGATCAGTCCTAAGTGTTCATCAGAAGGACTGATGTTGAAGCTGAAACTCCAATACTTTGGCCACCTGATGCTAAGAACTGACTCACTGGAAAAGACCCTGATGCTGGGAAAGATTGAGGGCAGGAAGAGAAGGGGATGACAGAGGATGAGATGGTTGGATGGCATCACCATCTCAATGGACATGAGTTTGGGTAAACTCCAGGAGTTGGTGATGGACAGGGAGGCCTGGTGTGCTGTGGTCCATGTGGTCTCAAAGAGCTGGACATGACTGAATAACTGAACTGAACAGAACTGCTCATTATTTTTATTTATTTATATTTTCAAATTAGGACCTAGGTAGTAAAGCATTATATAAATGGTAAGAGTGACAATTTTCTGCATTAGTACAATAGATTTTCTATATGCTTTTATCATTTATGGAATAATATATTTTTGTTTATTGTATCAAAAAAGCAACTGAAGTCACAAAAGTTGAACATTATAGCAATGCATAAGATCCAGGCAAGTAAGTAACATCTAGTTTATTACTATCCTTTTTGCTTTAATTCAATATAAACACTAATAAGGTCTGAACCTCCCTCTTCTTTCTGGAATTGGGCTATGCAGACTGTGAGAAAAAAAAATCCCATTTTCATTTAGGTGACCCTGATGTTAGCTTCTGGGGCTTTCCCTGACCAATTTATTAGAATCTGCAAACTGTAGGAATCGTACCAGACCAAATTCTAGAATCCATTGTCTAAGCCTCATAAGACCTCTAATCTGAAACCAAAGCTTATCTTAGAAAACTAGTAAATGCTGAATATCATCTTTCCTGGGAAAGCTGGGAACTTGTTCTCTTCTTTAACATGACTTTTAGAAATCTTTGACTAGTGTCAAATTGCTGTTTTTGCATCTTGGGGAGCAGTCTGAAAACTGGCACTGAAACTGCTAAGTAAAGTCTGAGGGTGTCCTGGAAGCTGGAGTATTACTGATTAATAATTGGTAACGTTATGAGCCTACAGTTTATCTATTATTAGACAAACTCTTAGGAAAAGGGTGCAGTTTAATTGTTAATTTAGAGGATGTTCAGTGTAGCAGTGAAAATTAGTCACTAGGTCATCTTACAGATCACAAAAATGGGCTTGATATGTGTTACAAATAGCAACAACAACAAAAAGGATTTTTTTTATTTTTTGGCTGCAGGGCAGTTTATAGCAAAATAACTTGCTGGAAGAGCAGAAGAGTTAAACTAGCAACATCAAAGTCAGGTTATTTGGAAATGCCACTGCTTTGGAGAAGCAGGGTCTTCTGCTGAAGCTAATGATCTATCTTTTGTGCACAATATTCTCTGAAATCAACTTCAAGTAATGGGAGGGGACTTGGGGGCAATGCTCAAAAGATACAAAAATTCATGTAGCCGTGACATGGCCTGGATGGTCAGAAGGATGAATGCCACCATGGCATCCTTCAGCACGTTCAGAAGTACCATCGTGGTCCATCTTGACTGCTCAGAGTACAGAGACACGAAAGTGGAGGATGGGGAGCCAGTGGCTCCTGTGTAGGTCACTCTGACCTGAAAACGCCCTTGGTGAGCGTGAAAAATTTGGCATTATGTGTCGGTTTGCTCAACAGAGAGAATAGTATGAAAGAAACAACACGACACAACGTTGTAAACCAACTTCAATAAATTATATCTTTAAAAAGAAGCAACATGAGTTCTACATGGTTTTATAGGTTTATTATTATTAGTTGACTTTGGCCTGGCAATTTCTGTTTGTGGAATATTTTTGTCAGTTAAAACATATATGTACCTTTGAGAAATGGTGAGAGCTAAATGAAAACTATTAGCTTCACCTGTATCCATGGGATCGCAAAAAGTCAGACACAAATGAATGACTGAACAACAACATAATTTTACCCAAGTGAGTAAAGCACAGTTAGGAGGCTACATATGAAGGCTGCTATAATGCTTCTACGAGTATCGGATCCACTGATACTGAAACCTGTTCTATCCCCAGTAGCACAGATGAGATCTGTGGTGGCCAATTACACTGGATCAGATGACTCTCTCTCGTGTCACTTTATAGTGGCTCTGTGGGAATCACACCTGGCTTGTCTAGTCTGTAGCAATGAAACCATCATCTTGTTTGGATATTTTAAAATGTTTATTGATGATATTATTAAAGTAGAGGACAATATTTTTAAACTGTAGAACTAGAGTATCTATATGAAAGAGGGTAGTGTTGGTTCACAAACTAGGGAGTTCACCAAATTAAATCTGAATCTGGTCCCTGTACACTTCCCTGGTAGCTCGGTGGTAAAGAATTTGCTTGTGATACAGGAGAATCGGGTTAGATCCCTGGGTCAGGAGGATCCCACAGAGGAGGAAATGCTAACCCACTCCAAGGATTTTTGCCTGGGAAATACCATGGATACAGGAGCCTGGTGGGCTACAGTCCATGGGGTCACAAGAGTTGGGCACGACTTAGTGACTAAACCACCACCACCACCTGGCCTCTAGACATGGAGGGGCAGGAGAGACCAAAGAAAGGGGCAGGATACTCTGGATACGTAGGTGACAGGTTTAACCAACTAGGGAACATACATATGGAACTTGACTTGGGTGGCTGCAAGATGAGTAGATCTTTGCACTTGCCTGCCACAATCTTAAAAATTTATATGGTGACTTTAATAAGGTTCCAGCACGTAAGTCATCCAGATGATATCAATAACAAATTGCTCTCTCAAGGCTGCATCCTTGAAAACAGCTGCTGCTTTGGAAACAGTGGGCAGAATGAACATTTGAAGGATGGGAGGAATAAGGAGCCTCTGATTGCTTCGGTTCAGCTTGAGGGTCTACAGGCAGTCACGTACTATCTATGACTTCCTCCAACAGGTAGGGTACAAAGTTGTAGAAAAATACAGAAGGAATAATGGAAGTAGAAATGGCAGATCTCCAAGAAAATGCTTAGATTTAGAGATATTGTACAGTTAATTAGTTGTATTAGTTTCCATTATTGCTATAACAAATTACCACAAACTTGATGGCTTAAAACAAACTTTTCTCCTACAGTTCTGTGGGTCAGAGATCCCAGAGATCTTGTTGGGCAAAAATTGAAGTGTTGGCAGACTGGTGTTCCTTTTTGGAGTCTGTAGGGGGGAATCCTTTTCCTTGCCTTTTCTAGATTCTAGAGGCAGCCCACATTCCTGGACTCATGGCCCGCTTTCTTCTCCTTTAAATCCAGCAGCATCCTGCCTCTTTGACCCTTCTTCCATCAGTATATCTCATTCTGTAGCTGAGAGATTATCTGCTTAAGAACTCATGTGATTAGAATAGGCCCACCTGAATATGCAGGATTATCTCCCCAGCTCAAAGTCCTGTAACCTTAGTCATTCTGCAAAGTCCCTTTTGCCAAGTAAGGAGACACATTTACAGGTTTTGGAGATTAGGACATAGGCATATTTGGAGACTATTACTCTGCAAAGTTTGTTAATATATTTTGCTTTTTGTTCCTCCTGAATTTCCTGTTTTTGCTTAATCGCACAACTTTACCTTAAGACATTTATCTGTTCAATCTCTGCTCAATTTTTTGTTCATTCATCCATGTCTTTTTATCTATTACTTGCACAAGGATCAAGTATTAGTAATATGGTGTATTTTCTTCAACTGTATCATAACAATATTAGTGGAAATGGACTAAATAATCTAATGAAAATGGAGAGATTTTGTGACGATAAAAACATGATTTAACTATATTTAAAGAGGCATGGCGTAGTATAAAGCCATTAGAAATTGAAAATAAATGTAGAGAAAATATATCATGTGAAGAGTAAGTATTGTCCAAAGAAGGTGATGTGGCTATGTCAATATGAGCTAAGGAGATATTTAAGGAATGAGCATTGTCAGAGATAAGGAGAGACATTTCAGAATGAGAAAGGAAGCAATTTACCAGAAATATATAGCAATCAGAAATGTATATGTATCAAATAATAAATGCTTAAAATACATAGAGCAAAAATTGATAGAACCAAAAGGAGAACTAGACAAACTGACAATCCTTCTCAGTAATGGACAGAAAAACTAGGCCAAAAAAATTATTCAGAGTATAGATATGAATAACACTAGCAACCAACTTGACCTAACAGATACTTGTGGAATGCTAAATATGAAACTACAGACTTCACATATTTTTCAAGTAAACATGATATTTGCAGATAGACCATATATTGGGCTAAAAAATTAATTTTAACTTATTTTAAAAGATTGAATTTTTATAGATAATGGAGTCAATAACTAGAAGTAAATAGCAGTAACATATTTAGAAATGCTCCATGTATTTGGACATTAAACAGAATTTCTAAAATGGCCAATGGGTTATAGAAGAAATTGTAATCGAGTTTAGAAAGTATTTGAACTCAGCAATAATGCAACATCTCAAAACTTATGTGATGCAATGCTCAGAGCAAAATTTATAGTTTTGTATTAGAAAATATAAAAAAAGATTGAAATAAATTATCTAAGCTGCCACCTTAAGAAACTATATAAAGAAGAGAATATCAAATACAAAGTAAGTAGAAGGGAATAACAAAGAAAAGGAGAAACCAGAGAAATATAAAACAGATGAACAATAAAGAAATAAGAAGAGCTCAATGTGACTGCTTTGAAAATAGTAATAAAATTAATAGATTAATAGACTCCTAAGAAAACTGTTTAAAAATAAGAGGGAGAAGTGTGCATCATGATTGAAAGAAGGGCTCACTACATATGTTCCAGGTAGTAAAAAGATAGTGAGAAAATATATGAATAATGTTATTTCAATAAAATCAATAATTTAGATAAAATAGAAAAATCTCTAAAAATGTAATATACCAAAACTATATAGAATATATATATATATATAGAATATCAGAAGGAAGGAAATGAAATAGAATATCAAGGAAATAGAATATCAGAATAGAACTAAATGTATTAAGCAAACACGCAAGAAATATATTAAATAAATAAAGTTCATAGTAAAAGTCTTTTCCACAAAGAAAATTCCAGATTCAGATGATTTCTGTTGTGAAATTTATTAATTATTTTTAAAAGAGCTAAAGCAACTGTTAAAGAGAAAGTGTAATAATTTCAGGAAATAGAGGAGGGAACACTTTCACTTCATTTTGTGATGCTGACATAACCCTGAGACCAAAAGCTGATAAAGATGTTGCCTTTCTTTCCCTGGAAAAAAAAAAAAAAGGCCTAAGAAAATAGTTGTAGAAGGGAATCCCTTCAGTCTTCTAACAGCATTTATGTAAAATCTATAGTTAACACTACCCTTAATGCTACATGACTAAATATTTTCCTCCTAAAATTGGAGAAAGGCAAGGATGCCTGCTTCTACCACTTTGTATTTAATATTGTAGTTGCCAGAGCAGTTAATAAATAAAAATTAAAAAAGCAAAAGCAAAACTATTTTTATTGCACACTATGTAAAAGTGTGCATATATGAGGATCTACATGTAAAATCCTAAGGAATTTACAAAGCAACTACTAGCAATAGTTGTGAAGTTGATAAGTCAGAGTTTCAAGATACAAGGGCCAGTATATAAATATCAGTAGTAGTTTTACATATTTGTAGCAAATAGTTCAAAGTATTTAAAATAACAAAAATAAGACAAAATCAGTTCAGTTCAGGTCAGTCGCTCAGTCGTGTCCGACTCTTTGCAACCCCATGAACCACAGCACGCCAGGCCTCGCTGTCCATCCCCAACTCCCAGAGCTCACCCAAACCCATGTCCATTGAGTCAGTGATGCCATCCAACCATCTCATCCTCTGTTGTCCCCTTCTCCTCCTGCCCTCAATCTTTCCCAGCATCAGGGTCTTTTCAAATGAGTCAGCTCTTCACATCAGGTGACCAGAGTATTGGAGTTTCAGCTTCAACATCAGTCCTTTCAGTGAACACCCAGGACTGATCTCCTTTGGGATGGACTGGTTGGATCTCCTTGCAGTCCAAGGGACTCTCAAGAGTCTTCTTCAACACCACAGTTCAAAAGCATCAATTCCTCGGCACTCAGCTTTCTTCATAGTCCAGCTCTCACATCTATACATGACTACTGGAAAAAACCTAGCCTTGACTAGACGGACCTTTGTTGGCAAAGTAATGTCTCTGCTTTTCAATATGCTATCTAGGTTGGTCATAACTTTCCTTCTGAGGAGTAAGTGTCTTTTAATTTCATGGCTGCAATCTCCATCTGCAGCGATTCTAGAGCCCCCCAAAAGACAAAATACGTATGCATAAATATAACAGAAGATGTACAAGGACTCTGCACCCCAAAATATAAGACATTGTAGAAAGAACTCACAGAAGACCAAATATATGGAGAGAAGCTCATGAATAGGAAGACTCAGCAGTGCTAAAATGTTAGATCTCCCCAAACTGATCTATAAATTCAATGCAATGAAAAAAAATCCCTGTCTTGAAGAAAGAGCTTGTGCTATATGCTAAGTCACATCACTTGTGTCTGACTCTGTGTGACCCCATGGACTACAGCCCATCAGGCTCCTCTGTCCATAAGCTTCTCCAGGTAAGAATACTGGAGTGGGTTGCCATGACCTCCTCCAGGGGATCTTCCCCAAGCTCTAAGAAAGAGCTTGCTGCTGCTAAGTTGCTTCAGTTGTGTCCGACTCTGTGTGACCCCATAGACGACAGCCCACCAGGCTCCCCCATCCCTGGGATTCTCCAGGCAAGAATACTGGAGTGGGTTGCCATTTTCTTCTCCAATGCATGAAAATGAAAAGTGAAAGTGAAGTCGCTCAGTCGTGTCTGACTTTTAGTGACCCCATGGACTGCAGCCTACCAGGCTCCTCTGTCCATGGGATTTTCCAGGTAAGAGTACTGGAGTGGGGTGCCATTGCCTTCACTGAAGAAAGAGCTTAGATGATTCTAAAGTATGTATGGAACCAAGCAAGAATAGCCAATACAATCCTGAAAAAAGAAAAATGCATTTGGAGGACATACACTGCATTACATGAAGATTTACTTTAAAGCTACAGTAATCAGAACATGTTATTACTCTTGACTTCATATTACCAAAATTTAAACACATACAAAAGAAATGAATAGTATAATCTGTAATTCTTACACAGTACCTCCCAATTTTAACAATTATCCACTCTTGGCAGCTACAGTTTTGTCTACATACTCTCTTCTTAACCTTGATTGCTGCTAAGTCGCTTCAGTCATGTCCAATTTTGTGCGACCCCGTGGATGGCAACCAACCAGGCTCCCCCGTCCCTGGGATTCTCCAGGCAAGAACACTGGAGTGGGTTGCCATTTCCTTCTCCAATGCATGAAACTGAAAAGTCAAAGTGAAGTCGCTCAGTCGTGTCCGACTCTTAGCGACCCAGTGGACTGCAGCCCACCAGGCTCCTCCTTCCATGGGATTTTCTAGGCAAGAGTACTGGAGTGGGGTACCATCGCCTTCCCCGACTTAACCTTGATTATTTCTTCTTAATTTACTATCTTGTTGTTGTTGTTCAGTTGCTAAGTTGTGTCTGACTCTTTGTGACCACATGGACTGTTACACTCCAGGCTTTCCTGTCCTTCACTATCTCCTGGAGTTTGCTCAGACTCATGTCCTTTGAGTTGATGATTCCATCCAACAATCTCATCCTGTTTCCCCCTCTCCTCAATCTTTGCCAGCATCAGGGTCTTTTCCAATGAGTTCTCTTCTTCACATCAGGTGGCCAAAGTATTGGAGCTTCAGCTTCAGTATCAGTCCTTCCAATGAGTATTCAGGGTTGATTTCCTTTCAGATTGACTGGTTGGATCTCCCTGCTGTCTAAGGACACTCAAGAGTCCTCTCCAGCACCACAGTTCAAAAGCATCAGTTCCTCAGTGCTCAACCTTTTTTATGGTCCAACTCTTACATCCATATATGACCACTGGAAAAACCAGATCTTTGACTAAATGGACCTTTGTTGGCAAAGTAATGCCTCTGCATTTTAATACATTTAGTTTTGTCAGAGCTTTTACTCCAAGGAGCAAGCATCTTTCAATTTCATGGCTGCAGCTACCATTTCTAGTGATTTTGGAGCCCAAGAAAATAAAATCTGTCACTGTTTCCATTTGTTTTCCTATCTATTTGCTGTGAAATGATGGGACCAGATGCCACATGAAATGCTGGGGTGGATGAATTATAAACTGGAATCAAGATTGCTGGGAGAAATATCGATAACCTCAGATATGCAGATGATACCATCCTAATTTATTATCTTAACACATATAAAAATAAATTTCCACTAGTCACAGCTCACATAGGAAAGAAAAATTTAATTATTTTTTCCCTCTATTTAACAGTTTTTAAAATAATGAATTGATAGCCTAGCATGTACCATAGAAGATCAGTTTTTGTTTAAATATTATCAAGAATGCCTGGATTTAAACATATTGAATGACTTTCAGTGTACTGTAGATATGATATATATTGATGCTCAATTGTTCTATCTTTGGCAAAAAAGCTTGTTTAAATGCATTCCTGAGAATCTTTGATAGCTTTCTTGCTTGTGCCAGGATAATCCTGTATATTTCCTGTTCCAGATCTGGAGCTGGCAATTTCTTAAAGGGTTTCTTTTTCTGTTTTGTAACAAATGGTATTAAAAGAGCAATACTAGGTATCCTGGTTGCCACTGGGTTCGTATACGTTTTTGTAGTGGATAAAACGTGTGTGTGCACACGTGTGTGTGTAAATAAAAACATTGTTGCTTTATAACAATTTAAGTACATCATTAGTTTATACCAATTTAAATTCAAGGTACCAATTTTTTTTAACCTAACCTCACTGATCCCATTTTGTCCTTAACATTTGTTTACTTGTCGCTTTCCCCACTGGAGTATAAGGCCAGACTTTATGGCTTTTCCTCCCTTGTGCCTAGTATGATTTTATGATTTGCTATAAAATTTTGTTGAATGAGGAAACAGGCAAATAATTACAAAGTAATGTTTCCTAAAGAGGTTTACACTTTCTGGGAAATGGCAATGGAATTTTGGTATGTGTTTGTGTGTGTGTGAATGTGTATATGTATTAGTATTACTGGATGTGATATGGACTCTATTCAAAGGGTTAAATAGCCTCTTATAAAGGTAAAACAGGATGCTTCAGATTGAGATAAGAATTTTTGTATAGATTGAAATACTTGAAACTTAACATCAATAATAAAGACATTGCCATTTTTATATACTTTCTAGATAGAATGTCTTGGGTAGAATGAACATATCTGAATAAATTTAATGGACCAAACCCCAACCAATTTATTCATTTTCAGTTTAGTTCAGTTCAGTTCAGTCGCTCAGTCATGTCTGACTCTTTGTGACCCCATGAATTGCAGCATGCCAGGCCTCCCTGTCCATCACCAACTCCCGGAGTTCACTCAGACTCACGTCCATCGAGTCAGTGATGCCATCCAGCCATCTTATCCTCTGTCGTCCCCTTCTCCTCCTGCCCCCAATCCCTCCCAGCATCAGTCTTTTCCAATGAGTCAACTCTTCGCATGAGGTGGCCATAGTACTGGAGTTTCAGCTTTAGCATCATTCCTTCCAAAGAACACCTAGGACTGATCTCCTCTAGAATGGACTGGTTGGATCTCCTTACAGTCCAAGGGACTCTCAAGAGTCTTCTCCAACACCACAGTTCAAAAGCATCAATTCTTTGGCTCTCAGCCTTCTTCACAGTCCAACTCTCACATCCATACATGACCACTGGAAAAACCATAGCCTTGACTAGACGTACCTTAGTCGGCAAAGTAATGTCTCTGCTTTTGAATATGCTCTCTAGGCTGGTCATAAGTTTTCTTCCAAGGAGTAAGTGTCTTTTAATTTCATGGCTGCAGTCACCATCTGCAATGATTTTGGAGCCCCAAAAAATAAAGTCTGACACTGTTTCCACTGTTTCCCCATCTATTTCCCATGAAGTGATGGGACCGGATGCCATGATCTTCGTTTTCTGAATGTTGAGCTTTAGGCCAACTTTTTCACTCTCCACTTTCACTTTCATCAAGAGGCTTTTTATTGTCTTGCACTGAGCATTGGATTACATTACCCTATAGATGTTCTTATTTGGTTGTGCTGAAAATTCTGGGTTGAGTAATTGAGAATTTATTACAACATTGTTTCCTTCTGCTACTTGGAGATACCTACATGACCCACAGTACTGAGGGATGTTAGCCCTGTGTAACCTTTGCCAATAGTTTTCTATGGGAAATAAATATTTCTTGATCTTATTGAAACCACTGGGCAAACATTGCTTTAAGAAAAATCCCACACCTCTTCTTCCTACTGCATTTCTCCCAGCTCCTACAAAGATATTTTATAGCTGCCACTGTGAGGTGATAATGTGTGTTAGTCTCAGTCATGTCTGACTCTTTGTGACCCTGTGGACCGTAGTCCACCAGCCTCCTCTGTCCATGGAATTCTCCAGGCAAGTATACAGGAGTGGGTAGCCATTCCCTTCTCCAGGGGATCTTCCTGACCCAGGGATCGAACTTGAGTCTCCTGCATTGCAGGCTTATTCTTTACCATCTGAGCCACTAGGGAAACCCATAATAATTAAATGGAAAAACAAGGTGTTAATGACAACTTAAGAGGAAAGCAGAACTTCTGTGTTGCATAGTCATAGTTTCATACTAAGTATTTTCACATGAAGCAGTAGTAGTAATGCTGATTCTTGAGTCAACTTACTGGAATCCAGCATTATTTTAAGTACTTTCCATATATTACCACCTCACCTCATAACTACTCTTCTCCCCCCTACCCAGATAAAGAAACTGAGAAACAAAGATGTGAAGGAAGTAGCCTGGCCCAGTTCCTATACTCTTAATTAGTGTCATGGGTTGCCTCTCAGAATGTTATCTAACCTTATTGGCCACTCAAGATAATAATTTTTTCCTATGTGGCTATTACTATTCCCTTTTTGCAGATAGTTAAACTGAGGTCAGAGAGACTAAATGAGTAAGTTACATTCTACAACTTGTAAATTGTATCTAAGGGTGTTCTGAGTCAAAAGCTGGTTCTCTTTTATATACATATAAACAGAACAATTATTTATATACACTAGCTTATCAACAGTATATTTTTAGCCTACCTAGTTTATATTTTATGTATAAGAGGATATTAAAATGTTATAAATTAGAGAACTATAAAACATAGAGTTGTATATTAAATTGCATTTAGCAAGTTGATTCATTAAAGAAATAACTATAGGCAAGAATTTGGATTACAGTAGTTTGTTTTCAGGCAGGTCAGTTTAACCAGTATAGGATATTATTACTGTGCCTGCCTGTCTTTTCTGATAAAAACAGATTAATAAAATGATAATACATTTTGGTATCATGTCTAGCTTTTTGCTGGCAAATTAATTTAAAAATTTGATACATAAGACATGGAAGTAGTGAAATAGTTTATATGAAGAGAAATCAAAATTTATCCTAGAATAATGATTGCTGTATGGATGTGGAAGTCGGACTGTGAAGAAAGCTGAGGGCCGAAGAATTGATGCTTTTGAACTGTGGTGTTGGAGAAGACTCTTGAGAGTCCCTTGGGCTGCAAGGAGATCCAACCAGTCCATTCTAGAGGAGATCAGTCCTGGGTATTCTTTGGAAGGAATGATGCTAAAGCTGAAACTCCAGTACTATGGCCACCTCATGTGAAGAGTTGACTCATTGGAAAAGACTCTGATGCTGGGAGGGATTGGGGGCAGGAGGAGAAGGGGACGACAGAATGAGATGGCTGGATGGCATCACTGACTCAATGGACGTGAGTTTGAGTGAACTCCAGGAGTTGGTGATGGACAGGGAGGCCTGGCGTGCTGCAATTCATGGGGTGGCAAAGAGTTGGACATGACTGAGCGACTGAACTGAGCTGTGAGAGAAATATCCTACAATTCAGTTCAGCTGCTCAGTCATGTCTGACTCTTTGCAGCGCTATGGACTGCAACACACAAGGTTTCCCTGTCATCACTATCTCCCACAGCTTGCTCAAACTCAAGCCCATTTAGTCGGTAATGCTATACCATCTCATTTCTGTCAAGCCCTTCTCCTCCTGACTTCAGTTTTTTTCTAGCATCAGTCTTTTCCAATGAGTCAGTTCTTCAAGTCAGGTGGCCAAAGTATTGGAGTTTCAGCTTCAGCATCAGTCCTTTCAATGAATATTCAGTGTTATCTCCTTTAGGATTGACTGATTTGATCTCCTTGCAGTCCAAGGGACTCTCAAGAGTCTTTTCCAACACCACAGTTTAAAAGCATCAATTCTTTGGCGCCCAGCTTTGTTTATGGTCCAACTCTTACAACCATACATGACTACTGGAAAAACCATAGCTTTGACTAGATGGAACTTTGTAGGCAAAGTAATGTCTCTGCTTTTTAATATGCTGTCTAGGTTGGTATAGCTTTTCTTTCAAGGAGCAAGCATCTTTTAATTTCATGGCTACAGTCACCATCTGCAATGATTTTGGAGCCTAGGAAAATGAAGTCTGTCACTGTTTCCATTGTTTCCCCATCTATTTGCCATGAAGTGATGGGACTGGATGTCATGATCTTAGTTTTTTGAATGTTGAGCTTTAGGTCAGCTTTTTCACTCTATTCTTTCACTTTCATCGAGAGGTTCTTTTGTTCCTCTTCACTTTCTCCTATGGGGGTGTTGTCATTTGCATATCTGAGATTATTGATATTTCTCCTGGAAATCTTGATTCCAGCTTATGCTTCAGCAGCCTGGCATTTCACATGATGTATTCTGCATATAAGATAAATAAGCAGAGTGACAATATACAGCCTTGACATTCTCCTTTCTCACTTGGAACCAGTCTGTGGTTGCATATCTGGTTCTAACTGTTGCTTCTTGACCTATATACAGATTTCTCAAGAGGCAGGTAAGGTGGTCTGGTATTTCCATCTCTTAAAGAGTTTTCCATAGTTTGTTGTGATCCACATAATGAAAGGCTTTGGCATAGCCAATAAAGCAGAAGTAGATATTTTTTTGGAACCCTCTTGCCTTTTCAATGATCCAGCAGATGTTGGCAATTTTTATCTCTGGTTCCTCTGCCTTTTCTAAATCCAGCTTGAACATCTGGAAGTTCTCAGTTCATGTACTGTTGAAGCCTCACTTGGAGAAATTTTGAGCATATTTTTGTTAGCATGTGAGATGAGTGCAATCATGTGATAGTTTGAACATTCTTTGACGTTGCCTTTCTTAGGGATTGGAGTGAAAACTGACCCCAAAGCTAGTGGAGGTGATGGAATTCCAGTTGAGATATTTCAAATCCTAAAAGATGATGATGTGAAAGTGCTGCAGTCAATATGCCAGCAAATTTGGAAAACTCAGCAGTGGCCAGAGAACTGGAAAAGGTCAGTTTTCATCCATCCTACAATTACCCCAGTGGAAACATTGCCTTTGGAAATAACCTTAAAAGGGAAAAGTTTAGAAGTAGTCGGTGTTGTGTAACCATAACAGATACAATAGAAGTCAAATTTAAAAGCCTATTCACAGGCATTAACACTTTATGACCAAGTATATCTACAATCCAGAGATTTAGTCCCCCAAAACATTCATGACATGATAATTATTACATGGGTCACTTATTGGTATCTATGGACATGATTTGTTTTTTCTATGAATTCCATGTTTGATATTTTTGTATTTAAATTCTGTAACTTTCTGTTTTTTCTAGACTTGTAGTCTTCAATAACAATTAGGAGGGAAAAGTATAGAACCAACTTTCTCTTCCAGCTATAATAAACAAAACAGAGCTGTACTTAAAGACCTAGCATGTAGAAATGTCTTTTGGATTGCATTTTAAGAGATGCTCGCTAATTCAGAAATGCCTATAATATATACAGTCTGTAAAATGTGAAAGGATTTAAAAATTTTCACTATAGTCATCCAGTCGCCAATCTTTGAGAGCAAGAGGGTGAATCAAACCAAAGGACAAATGGAACAGAGCGTTGGAGAGTGAAGGTGAAGAGAATTCCATATGACTGGAGGCCAGCTCCCTGACCTTCTACCGGCACTTCTGCAGCCAGTGGTGGGGGAAGTAAGACTGACACTAGCTGTTTATCATGCTTTAAGACCAGAATGTAAAATGAAAACCATTACTACCTCTCAGGATGCAAAGAATGTATAAGAAAGGATTAAATCAATTGAAGATGTTATCTCAATGGGAGAAGGAATTCCAATTAAATTGAAGTCTTAAAAAAAAAAAGCCTGCCTGTTTCAAAAGACTGATAGAGACATATATCTGATGAGTCAACTTGGTCTTTTCAAGGCCTTACCCAGGCCCCTCTTTTATTTATGCTTGTGATTAGAGGGATAAAGAGCTCATGAGAGTTGCTATCTACCAAATCCAACCATGCTGCCTTAGAAGTCACTTTCTGAGTCCGCAGATAATTCTTGCATCAAATAAGTTGATACAAGACACCAAAAGTTAGTAGGATCAGACTGGAGTTAAATCCACTGCATTCACTAAAACTTCCCAGACTGTCTCTAGCATGTGTTGGGGTTTAAGGGATGACCCCACAGATGGCAGCCCACCAAGCTGCCCCGTCCCTGGGATTCTTCAGGCAACAACGCTGGAGTGGGTTGCCATTTCCTTCTCCAATGCATGAAAGTGAAAAGTGAAAGTGAAGTTGCTCAGTCGTGTCTGACTCTTAGTGACCCCATGGATTGCAGCCTACCAGGCTCCTCCATCCATGGGATTTTCCAGGCAAGAGTACTGCAGTGGGGTGCATTGCCTTCCCCCAAAGAAATATGTGGGAAAAATCCATGCCTCAGGGGACTGGTGGCGTGGTGTGCTGGCAAGAGGCAAATACAACAAAAGAGGACAGAATATAATTAATTGAAAGGCAGTGTGGTATAGTGGAGTCAATCTGCAGGCAGACAGGCTTAGTTTGCCTCCGTATGACTGTGGGCTAGCTATTTAACCAGAGCTTTAGTTTTCATATCTGAAAAGTGGAAATAAGAGAGTCAACTTTATGTTTGAAATGATAGACATTTTCCTAGGAAACATTCAATTCAAAACACTAAGCATTCAATTCATAAGGACTGTGAAACAAATGCTACTGAAGATAAAATAAAGTCCCCAGGTGAGAGGCAAAAAATAACTAGATTAATAGGAATACCTATACAGGCTGGAATATTTGAAGATTGTACCTCAGAGTTCAGAGCCAAGTTGGCCCTAAAGTATGAACAAAGGTGAGTAAAGCAAAAATGTGACACATTTAAGAGTCACTAAGGGAACAATCTTCAGACCTTCAGAGTTGCAGGCTGTTTTACTTTGGCCTTGAGGACAAGTGATGACATTTAAATGAATACATTTGTCCATATTCCCCAAATGACTTAGCCATGAGCCTCAGTGGTTATGGTTACTGTGGAACTGGTGCAGCTTTGCCTCATCAAGAATGCCAGATGTAATGTAATTTTAATGACTTCCATTGTGTTTGAGGCTTCCTTCCTAAGATCTAGCATCTCATTGCACATTTAAACTGACCTGAATATACTAATGAAGATTAATTGTTCATTGATTAAGAAAAGATGAATCACCCTATTACTGATGTGAACTGTCTGTCCTAACATAAAAGTGTATTGAACTTCAAAAATACTGGCCCAGATATGGTAGAAAGCTCCATTCAATCGTCTTCCATTTTACTTTGATAGTAATGGTAACAAAATATTTGTTCCTTTTGGAAAAAAAATTATTTAATAGAAGCTTTTAGAGTTTTCTCTAGAAAAAATTTACACATAGTGATTGAGTACAGTAGAGGTTTTTTGTTTTTTGTTTAAATCAGTACCTTTAAAATTATTATTAATATTTTTTTTGTCAAAAGTGGAGTAAATGTGTTCCTATGAATCAAACTCAGTAAGTTTTATTGTTTAGGATTGCATTAAGCTTCAGGTAAATAGAAACCTGAACACAGTGGCTTAACCCAATAAGGGATTAATTTTTCTCATCTAATAGGGATCCTAGGGAACTCAGAAATAAGCTCTACTCTCCCCCTCCCCGCTTTTTGTGGATCTGAGTGTGATATTTGACTTCATGGTTGCAGGATGGCTGCTGTACTAATGTGAATTACGTCTGCATTCCAGGCAAGAAGAAGGACAAAGGCCAAAAATTCCTGTGCTATTTGAATCAGTCTATTTTTAAAAGGCAGGCAATAGCTTTTTCTGCTGCTAAGTCACTTCAGTCGTGTCCGACTCTGTGTGACCCCATAGACGGCAGCCCACCAGGCTCCCTCGTCCCTGGGGTTCTCCGGGCAAGAACACTGGAGTGGGTTGCCATTTCCTTCTCCAATGCATGGAAGTGAAAAGTGAAAGGGAAGTTGCTCAGTTGTGTCTGACTCTTCCCGACCCCATGGACTGCAGCCTACCAGGCTCCTCCGTCCATGGGATTTTCTAGGCAAGAGTACTGGAGTGGGTTGCCATCTCCTTCTCCGTAGCTTTTTCTAGGAGTCACATATGTACCTATATCTCCAATATACTTTTGCTTAAATCTCTGTGGTTGAACCTGTATCTCTGGAAACAGCCATTCATTGTTTCCAGGAAACCTGGGAAACTTTTTTATTAGTTTTTAGCTGGACACATTGCTGTTTCAAACAAACTCAGAGTTGATCTGTTGATTAGCATAGTTAATGGGATTGGATTTCCCTCCCAGGCTTCTCCTTCAGCAGAGATTCTATGAAAGTTGGTGTGACACATGAAGACTCCATGCAGAGTTCCAAACAAAGAATTGGCAAGGAAGGTGGGATTGTGCTATGCACGGTTACCAAGCATAGAATGCTTGACTGGGATGGAAGGACTTCTGAACTTCAAGTTCAGTTCTGTTTCTCTCTTAGGTAAAATAGTCTCTCCATTGTCCCCAGGCAGATTTCCCTCTTACAGAGAACAGCCTTCTTTATTTTAGCAGTATGTTTCCCTGGCATATGTGACATAGACATGGAATCTACATAGGAAAGCGCCACGCAAAAACTATTGCCTCTAGAGGTGGAAAAATTTAGGGCTAAAATGCAATGTTGCCACTAGTTAGCTGTTTTATACCCAGGGCAAATTTTTATATCTTACTATATCTCTATTTTCTGATCTGTCAAATGATAGCATCCTTTCTGATAGTTTAAATGAGTTAATACATGTACAGTGTTTAGAAAAGCATGTTTCACATAGTAAACATGTAGCATTAGCTATTATTTAATTCAATACATTTTCTTTTACCGTAAAACAAAAATATGTGATTGATTTCTAACATTTGAGAATTCATCTATTGGGAAGAAAGATTATATAAAAGTTCTTGAAACCAATTCTAAGGTTTAAGTAACTGCATAGTTGGGTAGTTACCTCTGAGGACACTTTTTGTGACTTTGCATTGTTGTTTCTCTTTCTAGATGAGCATAAATAAAACTCCCTGAATTTGAGCACTGGATCTTCTGCCTCTTTGTATATGCAAGGTCTATGTTAGGTGTGCTTAATGTGATAGACACTCAGTATATATTTATTGATAATTATTGATTATTATGGGAAATTGAACTAATTAAAAGATCATTGTAAATTGATTAGGATAATCAAAATATTCTTCATGAATTATGACAGCTATGATCTGTAAGAAATTCCAAGAATCACTTAGCAGAAAAAGGAAGAACACATCATTTTGTAGGGATGGATAGGGCAAGGTGTGATGGGATACTGCATGAATAGGACACTGGCAGAAAGTGTACAGTATAGATAGTGCTTGACACTGGTTTGTTTGATCTTGGATGTGATGGGGAAGTGGAGAAGCTGGTTTTACCACTTGGTTGAAGACTTTAAATATCTTCTAAATAATTTGGAGTCAGATTTGATCCAAGAGGCAGGGAAAACAGTTTCAGATACTTTCATAGGAACACATGAAGAATGTTGTATTTTAAGAAGATTAAGTAGTAGAATTCATAATTAATAAAATTTAAAAAGGAAATAGACCTACTAGGAGGTGATCAAAGTCCAGAGAGAATGTCTTATGGAGTGCAACTTTTCTTCAAAGGTCTGAGATGAGAAGTAGTCTCAATTTCTTTTTGAGGGCATAATGGTGGCTTCAAAAGGCATCCTAGTCTCTCCTAAATTCCCTGAGGAATTCTAAGCATTTTTCTAAACACTCAAAATCACTTAGGAGAGAATTACTCTTCTTAAATACAGAAAAATAGATCTCAAAGTAGGAAAAAATCATTTGCTAGTATTTATACATTTTTAAAAACCTAACTTATTTTTAAAAGTATTTATTTGCCTGTTTTTTAGTGGTATGAATACTTTTTGAATTTTATTTTACAGAGCTGAATTATTATATGAAAATTCTTGAAAGGATTTTGTCCTTTCTTTATGCATTTCAGCTTCCCCACTAACCTATTGTCCCTTGAAGTAAGTGCTGTGTACTTTTTCACCTTCTGTATTGTTAATAGTGATGGGTTTAATTACTCCAGAAATTCAGTGGAACAAAATCTTTCCAAATTCTTTCTTAAGGTGCTTCCAAATCCATAAATGTTTCTTTGTTTGGCTTATATTTGCTAAGCAAATATTTACTGGTTATGTAGCAATGAATGAAATAGATATAATTCATGCCCTTTTAGAATTTACTATCTAGATTATTATACTGGCCATACAAAGTAAACAGAGAAACAGTCAGGAATTCTGATAAGTTATGAAGAAATTGAACAAAATTCTGTGATGGAGAAGTGTAGGACTGTATAAGCATGAGAGGTGTTGGATCTACCTTAATGGAGAGGTTGGTCACCTCTAAAGAAGCCATGTTTAAACTGGTGTTAAATGTCCATCAACAGAGAAGTGGATAAAGAAGATTTGGTACATACATACAATGGAATAGTATTCAGCCATTAAAGAGAACAAAATACTGCCATTTGCAGCAACATGGGTAGACCTAGAGATTGTTATACTGAGTAGAGTAAGTCATACCTAGACAAATGTCATATGATATCACTTATATGTGGAATCTTAAAAAAAGGATGCAGTGAACAAATTTACAAAACCAAAGAGTTATGGATGTAGAAACAAGCTTATGGTTACCAGGGGATAAGGACAGGTGAAGGGAAAAATTAGGAGATTTGGACGGATATACATATATACATATATATGTATACTATTGTCTATAAAATAGATAACTAATGAGAACTTGCTGTATGGCGCAGGAAAGATTACTCAATACTTTGTAAAGGCCTCTATGGGAAATAATTCTAAAAATAAAAAAGTCTGGATATATGTATATCTATAACTGATTCACTTTGTTGTATACCTGAAACTAACACAGGGTTATAAATCAACTATTGGTTGTTCAGTCACCCAGTCATATCTGACTCTTTTGTGACCCCATGGGCTGCAGCACTCCAGGCCTTCCTGTCTCTCACCATCTCCTGGAGTTTGCCCAAGTTTATGTCCATTGTATCAGTGATGCCATCCAGTTATCTCATCCTCTGGTGCCCTCTTCTCCTTTTGCCCTCAATCTTTCCCAGGATCAGGGAGTTTTCCAATGAGTTGACTGTTCATATCAGGAGACCAAATTACTGGAACTCAGCTTCAGCATCAGTCCTTCCAATGAGTACTCAGGGTTGATTTCCTTTAAGATTGACTGGTCTGATCTCCTTACTGTCAAGGGACGCTCAAGTGTCTTCTCCAGCACACAGTTCAAAAAGCATCATTTTTTGTGCTCTGCCTTCTTTACGGTCCACCTCTTACAACTGTACATCACCACTGGGAAGACCATAGTCTTGACTATACAGACCTTTGTCGGCAGAGTGATGTCTCTGCTTTTCAACTGTTTATCATAGCTTTTCTGCCAAGAAGCCATTGTCTTCTGATTTCATGGCTGGTCCCAACATCCGCAGTGATTTTAGAGCCCAAGAAGAAGAAATCTGTCATTGCTTGCAACTTTTCCCCTTCTATTTGCCATAAAGTAATGGGGCCGAGTGCCATGATCTTAGTTTTTATAATATTTAGTTTTAAGACAGCTTTTTCAATCTCCTCCTTCACTCTCATCAAGAGGTTCTTTAGTTTGCCTTCACTTTCTGCCATTAGAGTGGTATCATCCGCATATCTGAGGTTGTTAATATGTCTCCTGCCTATCTTGATTCTAGCTTATAACTCATCCTTGCCTGGCATTACCCACAACATGCTAAGCATATAAGTTAAAAGAGTGAGACAGACAGCTCTGTTGTGCTCCTTTCTCAGTCTTGAACCAAACCAATCAGTTGTTCCATACAGGGTTTTAACTGTTGCTTCTTGACCCACAAACAGGTTTCTTAGGAGACAGGTAAGATGGTCTGGTATTTCCATCTCCTTAAGAGCTTTCCACAGTTTGTTATGATCCACACAGTTAAAGAATTTAGTGTAGTTGATGAAACAGAGGTAATGTTTTTTCTCAAATTCTCTTGCTTTGTCTGTGATCCAGTGGATGTTGGCAATTTGATCTCTGGTTCCTCTGCCTTTTCTAAACATAGCTTGAAGGTCTGGAAGCTCTTGGTTTGTGTAATGCTGAAGTCTAGCAGTCAAAATTTTAAGCACGACCTTACTAGCATGGGAGATGAGTGCAAGTCTCGGACAGTTTGAACGTTCTTTAGTACTGCCCTCATTGGGAATTGGAATGTGGACCTTTGCCAGTCCTGTGGCCACTGCTGAGTTTTCCAAATTTGTTGGCATATTGAGTGCAGCACTTTCACAGCATCATCTTTTAGGATTTGAAATAGCTGAACTGGAATTCTGTCACCTCTGCTAGCTTTGTTTGCAGTGATGTTTTCTAAGGCCCTCTTGACTTTGCATTCCAGGATTTCTGGTCTAGGTGAGTCTGGCTCTAGGTGAGTGATCACACCATCATGCTTATCTGGGTCATGAAGATTTTTTGTATAGCTTTTCTGTGTATTCTTGCCACCTCTTCTTCAGCTTCTGTTGGGTCCATACCATTTCTGTCCCTTTTTGTGTCCATCTTAGAATGAAATGTTCCCTTTGTATCTCTGATTTTCTTGAAGAAATCTAATCCCTTGAATTTATTCATAACCTTCCCTGCATATTCAGAGGGGATTTGATTTAAGTCATATGTGGCTGGCCTAGTGGTTTCCCCCACTTTATTTAATTTAAGCCTGAATTTTGCAATGAGAAGCTGATGATCTGAGCCACAGTCAGCTCCAGGTCTTGTTTTTGGTGACTACAGCTTCTCTATCTTTGGCTACAAAGAATGTAAACGATTTGATTTCGGTACTGACCATTTGGTGATATCCATGTATAATGTCATCTCTTGTGTTGTTGAAAAAGGGTGTTTGATATGACTAGTGCATTCTCTTGGCAGAATTCAGTTAGCCTTTGCCCTGCTTCATTTTGTACTCCAAGGCCAAACTTGGCTGTTACTGCAGGTATCTCTTAGCTTCCTACTTTTACATTCCAATACCCAATGATGAATATAACTTTTTTTTTTTTTTGGTATTTAGTTTTCAGAAGTCTGCTAGGTCTTCATAGAACGTAGATCAATGTCAGCTTCTTCAGCACCAATAGTAGAGGCATAGACTTCAATTATTGTAACGTTGAATGGCTTGCCTTGGAAACTGACCGAGATCATTCTTTCATTTTTGTGGATGCACCCAAGTACTGCATTTTCGACTCTTTCATTGATTATGAGGGCTACTCCATTTCTTCTATGGGATTTTTGCCCACAATAGTAGATATAATGGTCATCTGAATTAAATTCACCCATTTCTGTTTAGTTCACTGATTCTTAAGATGTTGATGTTTATTCTTACCATCTCCTGCTTGACTATGTCCAATTTACCTTGATTCATGGATCTAACATTCCAGGTTCCTATGCAATATTATTCTTTGCAGCATCGAATTTTACTTTCATCACCAACTGGGAATCGTTTCTGCTTTGGCCCAGCTGCTTTATTCTTTCTAGAGCTATTAGTGGTTATCCTCCACTATTCCCCATTAGACACCTTCCAACCTTGGAGACTCAACTTAACTTTTGGTGTCATATCTTTTTTTCTTTTTATGCAGTTCATGAGGTTCTCATGGCAAGTATACTGGGGTGGTTTGCCATTCCCTCCTCCAGTAGTTTTTTTCAACTAGACTCCAGTAAAAACAAATTTTTTAATGAAAAAATAAATAAAAAGATAAAGGAGCTCGCCTTGTAAAGATTTGGCATACTTAAATGTAGTGGTTGAAGAAGATCTGTATTGAACATTTAATGACAGGACAATTTACAGAAGTATGGACAGAATTAAGAATAATCAACAAGAGAAGGCAAAAATCAACAGCAATGAATTGTTACCACTCATTGGCCTGAAGGAGTAAGAGCTAGAGGACATAATCCAGGATGAATGTAGCTGTAGCTATAAGAAAAAGGAACTATGGCTTTGAGAAGAGGACAGTCACACTGCAGTCCAGCAAACAGTAGCCAAGACAGAAAATCCTGCGATCTCTCTCTCTTCTAAAGTGTATGGAAACTCAATTTAAAGGACAGTTTAGATTGAATTTGCAAAACATTTTTTAAAAGAACAAAGTTGGAATATTTGTTTTTATTTTAAGACTCTTTATAAAGTGATATTAATCAAGACAATGTGGTGAAAAGGAAAATACAGAAAAAAAGAACAAATCCTCACATATATATGGTTAATTGGTCATCTGATTTTCAACAAAGGGGTAAGACTATATGTGGGAAAACCATACTCTTTTCAACAAATGACTCTGAACAATGATATATAGTTGTTCCAGGATTATCTGTCTGTGTATGTGTGTGTGTATTTATGTATCTCTCTTGGAGAAGGGAGTGAAAACCCACTCCAGTATTCCTGTCTGGAGGATGCCACGGACAGAGGAGCCTGGTGTGTTTAAAGTCCATGGGGTCACAAAGAGTCAGACATGACCAAGCGACCAGCACTTTCACTTCATGTATCTATGTATCTTTCATCTGTCTATTCTTTCATCTACCTATTGAGAGAGAATGACACAGAGAGACAAAGAGACACAGTGAGAGTCTAAACTCTATCTTTATCTCTCACCACACATAATAGTAAATTATTTGAGGGGAATCACAGACTTACGCATAAAAGTTCAAATCATGAACTTCCAAAATAAAACATTAAATGAAAACATTTTGTCTTCCTGGAGAAGGAAATGGCAACCCACTCCAGTGTTCTTGCCTGGAGAATCCTAGGGACGGGGGTAACCCCAGTGGGCCGCCGTCTATGGGGTCACACAGAGGCAGACATGACTGAAGTGACTTAGCAGATAGGCAAATCTCTTCAAGCACCCAAAACAATGATCTTTTAAAGAAAATGTTAGACTTCATCAAAATTAAAACTTCTTTTCATCAAAAATCATCATTAGGAAAACAAATAGGCAAGTCAAAAAATGGGAGAAAGTATTTGCAAAAATTATGACTGGCTCCTATCAGAAATGTATATAGAACCCCTCAAGAATAAAAATGCAACCAACCCAGTTAAAAACAGGCAAAATACTGGAATAGATGCTCCTCAAAGGAAGGTATATACCTGATAAGTACATGAAAAAGTACTCATATTATTTGTCATCAGGAAAGTGCAAGTAAAACCAGGTGAGATCTCATTATCTCCCCACCAGATTGTCTGAAAATAAAGAGGAGAAACTAGCGCTGTCATACATTTGGTGGAGTATAAAATGGTATAATGACTCAGGAAAAATCTCTAGTAACTTAATATAAAGATAAACATATGCCTACCCTATGACCCTGAAATTCCATTCCTAGATATTCTTCCTAGATAAATGAAAGCCTAGGTCAACAAAATTTTTGTACAGAAATGCTCACTATAGCTCAATTCAGAGTAGTACAAAACTGGACAAGAGGATGGAAAGCTGAACCTTTGTATATTCATACAATGGAAAGATTTCAGCAATAAACAGAATGAACAACTGATTCAAGCACCAACATGGATAAATTCTTCTTAACATTATGCTGTGTAAAAGGAAGCTTTATACCAAGAGTCATATCGTATAATTTGCTTATATGAATTTTAAGAACAGGCAAAACAAATACATGATGAAAATAATCATGTAGTAATTGCCTCTGGAGCTGTTTGCAGTGGAGATTGACTGAGAAGGGACATGAGAGAAATTTTCTAGAGTTACATTTTCTTTATTTTGATAGGGATTTTGGTTATCCAAGTATAAAAAATTTCAAAACTCAAAGAATGGCACAGTTAAGATTTATGTAATTCATGATACATAAATTTTACCTAAAATAAAATAGTTAATCAGATAGTAAACTCTGGTTAATGATCTACATGCTGAAATGTTTAGAGGTGGCATATACTGATGTCTGCAACTAACTTTGAATTACAACAAAATATGAATTGATAGATAAATAGAAGGCTAGTTTGATGGATAGATATGTAATATGTCAAAATAGAAAAATATTAATTGTAGAATATCAGTGTTACTATATGGGTGGTTACAATTCTTTCAACTTTCCTGTATGTTTGGAAATTTTTATAATTAAATTTTGGGACAAATTACAGGGAATGGTTGAAAGATTCTAGATAAATTCCTCCCTTCAGTTTCAATCATTTTACAATGATATATCAGAGTTGGAATTATGAGAAAAGCAACCTCTTATAAGAATATTCAATAACCATTTTAGTGAAGCATGTAAATGACCCTTCTATTCCAAGATTGACCTGCCCTGTGTACTATTTTTAACCTATGAAATTGGTAATGGCAAAGTGGCTTAACTGTATATGAGCTCAATATGAGATCAAGTCAAAAGTGAATTAAAAATGTTGTATTTAGATCTGGAACTAGGGACTTAAATTCCTAAAGATTAACTATATTAATTCCACCAAATTTGCAGCATTGAGGCAGAGCAACCATTCAGGTTTGGAAATATAGTTAATAGGCCATTATTGTGTCTGTATTCACTCTTTTAGGTTATATATTTCTCCCTGTCTGATGGAGGTATTATTTTAAAGACTGGACTGTTGAAAGTCTACAGTTAATTTATATTGAATCTAGTATCACTTGATATAGTTGCATAGAAAACCAGAAGTTTCTAGAAAACATATTTTCAATGATAAGGTTTTATGGGATACCACATGTGTTTTGACATTTCGTTTCAGGGTTGCTGAGAGCTGGTTTCCTAGCCTACCTGTGACTCTATTTGCAGGAATAATAGACTATTTCTCAGTTATTGCTTTCTAGGAATAAGCCTTTTCTTCCAAAGAAGTCACCTTTGAAATGGAGCACATAATTCTACTGAAAAGATCATACTTGAGAGGTTATTGTACTACATGCTTTCATCCTCTCACACCATTTTTATTAAAGCCACTCTTCTCTTGGAGAATGGGACTAGGGAAGTCAGAGAGGGATGGAAACCTAGAAAACAACCCAAGAAACAGACTACTATCACCACTTCTATAACACACAGAGTTTTCTGGAACTTTGTCAAATGCTCTATCCCTCTGTTTTGCAGGTGGTTAGAGTCATAATTTGAGCCTAAAAAATGTTGTGGCTGGAAATCAAAAGTTAAAAACACCATTAATTATTTACAGGCCTATATTCTGACAAGAGCATTCTTTGGATCAGAGATGAGTTAAGAATCACTTAACAAATAAGCAACCTAGCAGTTTCTTTTTACAGTTCTTGATGGGGCTAAAGAAATAAAAAAGAGACAAGACTTTATTATCTAAATGTGCAGATCTTTTATTTAAAAATATTACTATATCATATAAAGCATTATCTCATGACCAAACATGTAAAGTAAAAAAAAAAAAATTCGATGACCACATAAAAATAGAGATAATCATTTGAACTAAGTGTGACAGCCGCATAGTAAGGAAAACTTATGTATTTTTGTTCATCTCAATCTATATGCCTTTTGGCTATCATACTGAGAGAAATAATTTTTGTTCTTTTCAACCTCTCTTCCTTTTGGCCATTGTAGACAAATATGAATTCCTCCTAAGTAGGTCACAAATAAGCAATGATGCTGCTCATTTCTGTTTTAACAGCAGCACAGGAACAGATAAGCCATATTTTAGAGAGAGGCTTCTGGGTACCAGTTAGAGCAAATGTAAGAATCCAGGCATGATGAGTTTCTACTTTATTCTTTACCCCCCACATGAAAAGTTCTTTGCCCCTAGCCTTGCCTCAGGCCAAAGCCATGAGGCCATAGCCTAAAGCTCCTGATGAATCCTTGTAGACATCTGTGGTCAGAGTTTCTTCAGCAAATTCAGCACAGAACAAATGCTTTACACTTGATGTCTGCCTCTTGAAAGCTTAGGGCAAAGATATCTCTGCAAAGATAGAAAAAAATAAATTTGGAATAATGCTTATATGGTCATTTTTCACTTCTTCCCATTTGTGTAAGGAGCATACACTAAATATTGTATCGCCTAGCAGGAAGTCAAACACAAGAGCCCAATGTGTCTTAAATAAAATAAGAGGCATGTTCACTTAGAGATCGTGAGTGATAATTCAACATGAAAATCTGGGGGCAAGGAAATGATCTTGGGAGCCCGTGGGCAATCCTGGAGAACTGGCACATGGGCAGTCAGCAACCTGGCTTGCCTTCATTACCAATGGGACACACATTGCCTTTTTCCTCCTGTCTTTATTCATTTTTCAACAGCCTGCCACATGCAATATGCCAAATCTCATATAAAAAAAGCCCTGTACACACACGCACACACAGACACATACACACACTGGAACTGAAGAACCTTCAGCAGATCCAGGCATAGACAGTAAAAACAGCCATCTGCACTGAAGCTCAGGATTTATTCAGTTACACTTGCCCGAGTTATTTGTTTGGCTTTGCAATGTAAAGAGTTCTGTTTTATTGTTGGAACTTTTCATGCTGTCGAGTTGTTTTCAAAACTCTTTCCCCAGATGCATTTGGCATTTATCAACAGCAAGCAAGCACTAGCAGTGAAACTCAAAAATGTGTGTGCCTCACATGGGCACCAAAATCTTTACCCAGGTCACTTGCCAGAATCAGACTAAGAGTCCCGGTATTTAATGGAGAGGTTAAAAAAAGTTTACAGGTTTAATGCCTGTGGCACACTGATCATCTTTCAAGGTTCTGAGGATTAAAGTATATGAGATTCTTTTGAGCAAGTTTGAACAGGGTGTGGGGAAGCGCGAATGGCAGGTGGCTGATCTATGAAATGTCAAGCTTCTGAACATGATATTATGAACAGCCAACTTAGATTTCATGTTTGATTCTGAGGATTTTTGTGTTGCTAGAATCAAGTCCAGAAGTGTAGTCAACTCTTCACATTTATATGAAGTAAGCCTTTTTAGTAGTATGTATGCTTTCTACTAAATTACATCATTGCTCTCATACAGTACTATTTGTGAATGTAGCTATTGTCCTCAAACGATCACTATCATTTGTGACAAAAAGGTAAAATATAATAATCATTGAAATTCTTTGTTGTAAATCCTCTATTCTTATTTGCAGTCGTAATGCTGATAGAATTTAAATCAAAATGGAAAGATTTTGTGTTCTATATCAGAATATAGTATCATATCAAAAGAAGCCTGTCACATGCCCTCTTAAATTTAAAGTACAAAGAACATAAAAAGTACACACATTTTGGAAATTCCATGATCAGTGATGAATTCAGTACTTTGGGTGCAAGCTTTGTTTGATATAAGCCTGCTGTAACTGTTTCATACATAAACACAGATTGATATGTATGTATGTATAAGTGTTTCTAATCTCTATCTCTGAATATTGATCACCTTAGTAGTAGCTGGGCATATTTTATCCTGGATCTAACTTATAATGATTATGGAAACTCTAGTTTTTCCTCCAGAAATCTATCTGCATTTGAATATTTTAAACAACCTTTAATTTGTCCCAGTCAGAAATATTTTACTATGTAAAAGAACCAAGCAGAGGACTGCTTACCTAGAGCTTATCCAAAAATTTACACATTTAAAAAGGCTTTTTTTCTCTTCCCTCTTCCTCCCTCCCTTCCTTCCTTCTATCCAGGTGCCAGTATTTGGCTAGTGTTTAAACATAAACTACCTTTTCACTTTTCCAGAAAAGAATGCAAAAGGAAGTTTAAAAAAATTATCACATAAAATTATGTATAAGTAAAGTCCTCGGAGAAGGCAATGGCACCCCACTGCAATACTCTTGCCTGGAAAATCCCATGGACAGAGGAGCCTGGTGGGCTGCAGTCCACGGGGTCGCTAAGAGTCAGACATGACTGAGCGACTTCACTTTGACTTTTCAGTTTCATGCATTGGAGAAGGAAATGGCAACCCACTCCAGTGTTGTTGCCTGGAGAATCCCAGGGACGGGGGAGCCTGGTGGGCTGCCATCTATGGGGTCGCACAGAGTCAGACACAACTGAAGCGACTTAGCAGCAGCAGCAGTGAAGTCCTATATGGGCTTCCCTGGTGGGTCAGACAGTAAAGAATTTGCACACAATGCAGGAGACCTGGATTTGGTTCCTGGTTGGGCAGATCCCCTGAAGAAGGGAATGGCTACCCACTCTAGTATTCTCGCCTGGAGAATCCATGGACAGAGGAGACTGGTGGGCTATAGATCATGGGGTCGCAAAAAGTCAGACATGGCTGAATGACTAACACTTTCATTTTCAAAGTCCTATATGACAAGCATGCCTATTAAAACTAACCAGAATGCTCCCAACTGTAAAATTAGGCAAAATGCCATGCTGATATGCATAATCATACAGTCACCTAACTAGCATTTACCCTCTTGGTGTTTTCCCTTCCTTCCTTTCCTTTCCGTTGAATGATGCAATGTCTCAGATTCAGACTGAAAAAAGGTACCCATAGGTAACACAGCATAGATGACCCTATTATATTCTTGTTTCCCCAAATGCTTGACAGAGGACAACTGCCTTTGTTGAGAGCACTGGCAGGTTTTTGTTTTTCCTGGAGAAATCCCGAGAGACTTGGTCAGTCCTGGTGCTTGGTTAGAAAGTGCACTATGGCCTAAGAAAGATGCTTTTCTTTTTCAAGACAGTAGAAATCCAGGAATTTCTCTGGTTTGTGAGAAGGAAAAGGAGAAACAACCTACAGGAGCAAGTCTTGGTTTGGTATGGGGCCCCTGATTTCCTCTGTTCCCCATTTCCTCTATTTCTTTTCCAGTGTGAATTTGAAACATGGTGGGCTATATCATGATTCTTAAGTGACTCTTTGGTATCAATAGGTTCATGGAGCTGAGTAGCCAGAACTATCCTAGCTGTGATGTTGACATCCCAGCAAACTGCTGCAGATGTTCAGAGTTCTAAGACCTAGACTGAAGTAAGAATGGGATGCATACCACAGCCATCTATGAATGCATTGCTTTACATCTGTTCAGCTTTGCTTTTCTATGAGTAAACAATGACCACTGCTAATTTATATGCTTTCTGAAAATATTGCTTTTTTTTAGATAAAAAATGTGACTTCTTTGTGTCATAAAACTGCTGCTGGATAGATGGATAATTTGCATATATCCTGGTAACATTTAAACCAAGAAAGACAGTGAATTAATTGTATTTTAGTTAGATTAATTGAATTAAACTGCAGCTGATGAGATGGCTATTTGGAATGTGAAACAAACAAGCAAACATAAAAGTATTGTTTGCTGTTTAATGTATACTGGGGCATCTATCGTGTCCCAGTCCCTGACATTTGTTTGCTCAAAAACAATTACTCAATGCCTGCTGTGGACTAGGCACTGTGTTAGCTATTTGGGTTATAATGATAAAATATACCTAGCAAGAGAAATGTGTAAATATCAAGAAGAGTTCAGGGAAAAATGAAAACTAAAACAAGAAATTTAGGAATTTGACCCTTCACTGTGTTAAAAAATACTAGGAGACTTTGAGTTGTTTGACAGATGGAGAAAATTAAGGGTTGGCTTCATAAATTCCTCCAAATGTTTGAAGTATGTTTATAGAGGACATTTCGTGTTTACAGACAATAGTGTGAGTAGGTCAGATTGGTTGCAAATAAAAATTGTGTTTTACTTGACAAACTTCTTGACTTTATACCTAGCATGGGCTTTTAAGGAAGGATATGAATTATCCCTCCTTCATTTGAAGATGTGAGCTGTGGGCTTCCTTCCCACTCTGTCTTAGAATATTTAGAATTTGTCTGCAGAGAGACAGAAGGACTGGACCAGATGGTCCTTTCCAGCTTCACTGATTCTTTGATACACATGTTGGAAAACAGATTTTGTCCCAAAAGTAAGATGCCATTGCTTCATTCTTTATGACCTTTCTTTTCTTCTTGGTACAGAATGAAGTGAGGCTTAGTCAGAAAGAAAGGAATGGAAGATGACAATGAATTTCATAGAATACATACCAGATTCTTTTACCAATGAGGACCTGAGTCATTCATTGCACCACCCTCCTCTTGGGTGGTTAGGCCAGATTTCACTCAGAGATGAAGCAACTCATCTCAGGGACAGTTCCCTTCTATTGCAGCATTGCTCTTTGCAATGCCATGATTAAGGTTCTGTCACTGTTTGTGTTATAAACTTCTATTTCCTGGAATTTATAACCTAAAGCTGAAAATTCCTACTAGGCTGGATATTGGAAACTACAATCTGATCTTATTAGCTGTTGTTTTTTTCCCCCCCTTTCTTCTTTAAAAAAATAACTACAGCTGAGCTTAAAGAGGGCCAGAGATTGAGCAAATTAGTGGAGGATTTCCCATTAAATTTCAACTCAGTTTTGCTTAATGAAGTTCCAGCTTGTAGATTCTGAGCCTTTGCAGGTCAGATATATGCTTTATAGGACAATTTAGAAATAAATCAAGTCTTGGAGGTTGTATCTCCAAGGAAGAGAGTGAAAAAGTTGGTTTAAAACTCAACATTCAGAAAACTAAGATCATGGCATCTGGTCCCATCACTTCATGGCAAATAGATGGGGAAACAATGGAAACAGTGACAGAATTTATTTTGGGGAGGCTCCAAAATCACTGCAGATGGTGACTGCAGCCATGAAATTAAAAGATGCTTGCTCCTTAGAAGAAAAGCTAAGACCAACCTAGACAGCGTATTAAAAAGCAGAGACATTATTTTGCCAACAAAGGTCCATCTAGTCAAGGCTATGGTTTTTCCAGTAGTCATGTATGGATGTGAGAGCTGAACTATAGAGAAAACTGAGCGCCCAAGGATTGATTCTTTTGAACTGTGGTGTTGGAGAAGACTCTTGAGAGTCCCTTGGACTGCAAGGAGATCCAACCAGGCAATCCTAAAGGAAATCAGTCCTGAGTATTCATTGGAAGAACTGATGTTGAAGCTGAAACCCCAATACTTTGGCCACTTGATGCAAAGAACTGATTCCTTGGAAAAGAGCCTGATGCTGGGAAATATTGAAGGCAGGAGGAGAAGGGGACAACAGAGGATGAAATGGTTGGATGGCATCACTGACTTGATGGACATGAGTTTGAGCAAGCTTCGGGAGTTGATGATGCACAGAGAAGCCTGGCATGCTGCAGCCCGTGGTGGTGTAGAGTGGGACACGACCGAGTGACTGAACTGAACTGAACTGGAGTTGTATCTCATCTTTACCGTAATGTTTCACCAAATACTTTCTGAGGAAAGGCTATGAATTAAATAACTAAATAGTCCTTTCCTGAAATTTGCGAGTTTATGTAACTAATTTCTTCGCCATTTCTGAGCTGTCATACTCATACAGCTTTATGACACGTCTCTGAAAGTATGGTCCAAAGAGCATCCACTCATGATAGTAAACAAATAGACCTAAAAAGTGAAGAAAATTTGCTGATAAGAACCAATTTATGCTTATGTTGTTTAGTTTTGATAGGAGATTGAATTCATTGAATATTGCATTGCAAAAGCAGAGAACAAGCTATGTAGAAATGCTACCCTAGTACTATTGATCTTTGAATCTAGAAAGCAAAATTGAAATCAATTGACTTCAACTTGGTTTAAAATAAGTGAATAAGTGAATCTTTAAAAAACGTTGGTACTTTTTCTTTGGCACACAAGTCTAGGTGTAAGAGAGATAAGTAAAATTCACAAGGCTATAAAAAACCTGAAAAGGATAAACATTCATTCATTCTTATCTCTTATATTCATGTCTGGATGTATCTGACCCCCAGACCTAAAAAACCTCTACAAATATCACTGTTCTTATACTTTTCCCTTTTTCTCCCCAGGTGGGCATCCCTAGCATTAAATGTGGATCTCTTTGCTTCTGAAACTTTCAATTCTTTATTTTTTACATAAAACCTAGTATTATTTAAAAGTAGATTTTATTTTTTAAAAAAATACATCAATGCATTTTTTTGTGCTAGGAGGGTGATATTTTATGTTTTTTTATGTTCTCTTCTTTTCACTCCACATGAATAGGCTTACCAGTTTTACTTTTTATGCTCAGACCAACACAATTTCATGTGAAGCTGGACAAATTTATTCAACTCCAGTTCAAGCACTGATTTAAAAATAAATAAATAAAGCAAGATCAGGCTAGCTTTGGTTTTTTATATTTTCTTTTATAATAAATTCTCTCTTAAATGATGCCTATGTGTATATTCTGACATAATCATGGGCACAAATGTGCAGTGCCTGAAATCTAAAATGACACTGGAATATCTTTTCTTGCATTAGCATTATTTTAGCATTCCTGCAACAGGGAATGGTTTGGAGAAATACAGAGGCTTTCAGTTTATATATACACCTCTGATTATTATTCCAGTACCTCGAGTTACAGATCCAATTGCATATCATGATGGATGTATCTCTCAGAGCTCAAAAGAAGTGTTGGCAAAGAGAAGGACTCTAAATAAGGCAGCCATGAGAGCCCAAGATGTGAAATTGAAAATCGAATGCCATAGTGTTAAATGATGATCTGGTTTTCCTTTTGATTTCTACTGCAGTAATGGAGTATATATGGCGTCAAGTGTAACATCATGTGTGAAAAGCATACCAGGAATGCAGAACCACGATGGCTGTAACAGTCATATTCCGTCTTAATTCCATTTTAATCAGTGGCTTCAGGAGCCATTTCCTAGGAGGGCAAAGGTGTCATTTATTAAGAAGAAATATATAAATCAGCATGTGTTAAAGAGGCAGAAAAATTAGGCAAAATGCTGGGAAAAGATGAAAGTGGGCCTATTGTTCTCATTTTATTTGCGGTATTGCGACACTGAGGCACAGTCAGACAGTTGCTGACACAATCTTGGAGATTTCAGGGCATATATTGGCAGTTGCTCTATAGAACATTCTTATAAATGTATTTTCATTGGAGAAAACAAAGACACTGTCAATAGCTGGAAACTATTCTATGCTAAACTTAAGAAGCAAACAATAGTCACCTGGTTTTCTTGCATACAGATGGGCTTATAATGGAAATGTTTGGTATACAACAGAAGTTAGTAGACTCTTTCGGCTTCATACCTGGTTGAAAGTAAGAAGGAAAGAATGACAAAAAGGAGATGAAAAGAAAGAGTCATTCACTTGAGATATGATACTGTGTTTTCAGGAGTCTAAATTTAAAGAGAGAGAACTCTTCACTAAGGTGAAATGTATTTGATATTAACAATATCGTGCAAGTTAATGTATTAAAAATGAAGAGGTAGGGAGGGAGAAGGTAGGTACTGGTGGGTGTAGATGTGGCATGAGAGTGCTGTGGGCTGACATAAGAGGTTCTCATTAGGATGAGGGATCATACATACAGGTAGAGGGCCCTATAGGCTTCCCTGGTGGTTCAGATGGTAAAGAATCTACCCGCAATGCAGGAACCTGGGTTCGATCCCTGGGCAGGGAAGATCGCCTGGAGAGGTGAAAGGCTCCCAATTCCAGTATTCTTGCCTGAAGAATTCCATGGACGGAGGAGTCTGGCGGGCTACAATCTGTAGGGGTGCAAAAAGAGTTGGACACAACGGAACGACTAATACTTCCACTTTCAGGGTGCCCCATAGGGGGAAAAAACAAAAGTCAATTTTTATTTTGTTCTCAGATTTGCCTAAAGTTTGCCTTGAACACAGTCCTGGTAAGTTCTAACAAATTGCCCTTAAAATATCAAAACTTTGTTGATTTCTTTTTCAGGTAAATATGCTAGTTAGTGGGCCAATGATGGGTCCAGAGACGAGTTTAGAGCTTGGGTGTCTACAAACTGTCAGCATCTTTGCATGTATTTTCTTAAATGAGAGAATTTAATGGTGTCTGATATTTCTCTACCTTATAAAATGCACTGTCATCAGAGGATAAAAACTATCTGTCCACTTCTAAGAACTCCAAGTTAAATTGGACAATATCAGGTTTATATCTCCTATAGCCCACATGAAAAATTGATAATCATATTTCATACTAATTTGTGGAATTTTTGGTTAGAATAGTGAGTCAGGTCAAAACCTGTTTGTGAAAGTTGTTATTACTTGCTGCTTCCTTAGGAAGGGTTGCTAAGTCTCTTCAGTGATTTTTCCTTCAAAATGTGATAGTTACAGTGTTTAGGGAGTAATCTGGCAAAAGAGAAGTGAAGGAGAATCTTTCCCTTGAAAATAAATATTTCTGTTTATAATGTGCCTGAGTAATTCTCAGAGGAAAATCCTGGAATAAAAATCCAAGGCCTTTGTAGTCTATATCTATATATCTATATGTATATCTATCTGTTTCTATCTCTGTCTATCTATCATCTATTTTTTCCCTTTACAGCTTTTGTCATATACTGAAAAAATATTGTGATCTAAAATTTTCTTCCTTCTGCATTCTCCTTTCTGTAACTTATAGAATTCTCAACTTGAGAACTTATTTTTCTCTTTCAAAATGTTCATTAAAGCACAAATGACTTTCTCCCTTTTGATGTTGCCAGAGAAACTTGAGCACTATGTAATTAAGCTTCTGTTTTAAAATGTTTCTCTCAACAAACACTGGCTTCTAGGGCTAAGACTGCATAATAGATGTTATTAACTGTACATATAAATAGGAAATGTATCTTGCAGTGCATTATATTTGCTGAATGAGTTTGCTTTATTCCAAAGTCATCTCTTTTACTAATGACTCATGGATTTTCTTTCCATTATTTTAAAATAATGTAATCATAGCCTATTCTATAATAATTTGACATATCTTATATTCATATCTGAGCCTATTAATTAGAGACAACATACGTATTTATAATGTGCCTGTATTATTCAAGTTAATCCCTTTAATCCTATTTGAATGGCCAGATAAGAATTAAGCCCTTCAAACATCTTAATAAACAAACATTTAAATTCACCTATTTCCATCTTTGTTCTTGGCACCTATATGGAAAGCTTTTATGATGAGAATTAATAGAGGCAGTAAATAATCAATCTGGGAAGAATAAAATGTGAATTATTTTTCTTTGCAAAGAAGCTATAGATATTTACAAAAGAGTTCTCCCAGTCTCCAGAGGTAGAAAGTCAGATAATGATTTTAAAGAGTTTAGTCACGTCATTAGAAATTAATGATGCAATTATTCTGAGGGCTTAGGATAGTTGCTGGACTCCTATAATGAACCTGTGTTTCTTACAAAATAAGCAAATGCCTCTTTGAAGCCTTTTTAGCCCAAGTCAACTAGGGCAGTACAAGGCCTTCAGGTTTCTCAGAGGGTCCTCCAGCCTAGGCATTTACTAGCACAAAAATAACAGAGAAGCCATGTTGAAGGCAATTTTAGATTCTTTTTCTGACACTGTGATCTGCACACATGCTAGGTCACTGAAAACAGGAGACGAAGCAGTTGTTTTTCCCTGCTGTGAGCCATGGATTTGAACATGCCTCACACTGTTCACATGCTGCGTTTTTCTTTCCCTCTTCATTTCCCTATAACACAAATGTAAACTGAGCTCAGGAAAATCCTCTGGGCCCTAGAAATAACACAGTCTATCCACATATGGACTGACTATCTTATTTCATTTCTTTTCCTCAAATTATGCAGAGTGAGACAATTAAGTAAAGATGAATGTTTTAGACCAGAAGGAACTGAACAATGGTTGGTATTCATTTATTTTTATTTTGAAAATATTTAGGTTATAACATACAGAAAATTTGAGAGATATAAGTAAAGTAAAAAAAAAAAGAAAACCATCAATAATTCTAAAACTAAAAGGTGACCACTTGTAATTAGTTTTATTTTCTTCCAGGTTTCATATGGTTTCATCGCTGGGATCATGGTTGTCACAATATCATTATGTCTTTTGTCACATTAGTAAATAGTCTTGAAAGCATAGTTTCAATTAACTATGATAGTAATTTGTAATTTCAAAATAATCTGAACCTCTTACTTTAGATTAATTGGCAACATAATATTGGGGAAGTAGGAGAAAACAAGCCACAGTCACGATCTTAAGTAAGGAAAATTGTCTAATGTCACTTGCTTCACAATTAAAAAAATTTTCATTCTTAAAATTATAAAGTAGGAAACAAGTTGACGTACAATGTCACCTCATAAAATATATATGTTAACATTTTAAAATAATAAATACAAAAAGACTTACATTTTCAGGCAATATAGACAAAATATAAGGTAGAAAGTAAACCTTATTTTCTGTTTGAGGCACACACATACCACTTATGCTAAACGGATAGAAAGGGGCAATATATTAAATATGTTATCTATATGGGTACATCAGAGTTTACTGTTCAAAAGTTGTTTCTGCTTACTCAGCATCCTTTGCGCCTTCTTCTGCTAACCCATTTACTTTTCCCAATGGAGCACCAAGTCTGTGTTGTCTCATGGGGGATGGAAAAGCTGACCTTGCCTCCTTCCATGCCGCAGGAATGAACATAAAACACAGGCACAAATCTAACTTTCCTCCGTGAAATTTAAGACTACTGAAAGAAAAGAATCTTTCTTCACCTGAAATTGTGAGCAGTGGACCTGAAGAAATCTGGAGATGCTGGTCATCTTTTCTGCTACTTATCAAGACCTTTCACCTGTTATTTAGTCAGCTAACTGCAAATATATAGGTCAAAAAAAAACAATAATGGCACAAACACAAGAGAAGTTTGTTTGTTGCTCATATAAAATTGAAAGATGGCTTCAAGGTGGAGAGGAGTGGTGGGGAGAAATCTGATCCAAATATCAATTCAGGGACCCAGGTTGTCTAAGGTGTTGCTGCCTTCAGCAACAGGCTTTCAGGAATATCTGGGCATGGAGGATGATGTCTAGAAGGTTTGGGGGATGCATGCCTAGAAGGGGCTCCCATCACTTCTGCTCACATTTTACTGATGAAAACTCAGTCATATGGCCATATTGAGCTGCAAGGAAGGCTGCAAAACAGTCCAGCTGTATGAACAGGTCTTGTTGAGAAGCCAGAAGTCTCTTGCCGTGGTCTTCCTTTTGGCAGATACTGCACCGTTCAGCTGAAGTTCAAGATTCCTCCATGTTGCACACACCTTTCCATCATGTCCACATGTGATTCCTAAGGTTAGGTAACACTTCACTCCAACCCAATATTTAATAGTAAAGCAAGAACAGGATGACAGTGATGTAAGAGCGTAGCTGGGATTGGCTACGTACTTGATTGACAAACCATGGCTTTTATTTAACTTCTCCAAATTTGTTAAATGTCCTCTATCTCCTTATTAAGGATATATTCTCTCTTGGCCATTCCTGAGAGGTTATCCTTGAGTTTTTAATCATCTCTCCAGTTCAATTCAAAGTTCTGGAGCCAAGAACACAGTATTTCAAGCATTTTTAAATGAACACTAATAAATAGTTACATATTTTGGCCCATATACTAGGGACTTATGGTAGGAAACTCCTGGAGCTTCTTAATGTAGCTCTTCCTATGATTTCTCTCCTTTTTCTCCAAGATCTTTGTATGATTGGTTTTTAGCTCTTGACTACCAGTTGTAGAAAACTCTTGAGAGTCCCTTGGACTGCAAGGAGATCCAACCAGTCCATTCTGAAGGAGATCAGCCCTGGGATTTCTTTGGAAGGAATGATGCTAAAGCTGAAACTCCAGTAGTTTGGCCACCTCATGCGAAGAGTTGACTCATTGGAAAAGACTCTGATCCTGGGAGGGGTTGGGGGCAGGAAGAGAAGGGGACGACCGAGGATGAGATGGCTGGATGGCATCACTGACTCGATGGACGTGAGTCTGAGTGAACTCCGGGAGTTGGTGATGGACAGGGAGGCCTGGTGTGCTGCAGTTCATGGGGTTGCAAAGAGTCAGACACAACTGAGCGACTGAACTGAACTGAACTGAACCAGTAATGTTGCTTCACCTTTTGGGGGAGGAGAATGAACTCTAAGATTATGAATATTTCACATCAGTGCTCCATTTTTTGCTGTTCCAAATAAATTAATGTAGGGAAATTCCAATTTTTTCCTTCTTCCTGTGATCTTTTGCTCATAGGTAATAGTTTTGTAGGGGAGGAAAAATAGTTTATCCTCTACCATTCTGAGTTCTTGCTTCCCAGATAGCTTCTTGGTAAAGAATCTGACTACTATTGCAGAAGACTTGGGAGTTGCAGGTTCCATCCTGGGGTCGAGAAGATCCCCTGGAGGAGGAAATGGCAACCAGCTCCATTATTCTTAGACTGTGGAGTCTCAAGAGTCAGACATGATTGAGTATGCATGCACAAACGCACAAGTCTGAGTTCTTGGCTGAGATCCCCTGTAATAAAAGACAGACTAACAAGAGAATGAACAGAAGTTTATTAACATATATACCTCATATATACATGGGAAATATCAGAAAAACTGAGTAAAACTCCCTGAAATGGCCTGAGCCACCATCTTAAATACTGTCTTCAGTTCAGTTCAGTCGCTCAGTTGTGTCTGACTCTTTGCAATTCTATGAACTGCATCATGCCAGGACTCCCTGCCCATCACCAACTCCCAGAGTCCACCCAAACCCATGTCCATTGAGTTGGTGATGCCATCTAACCATCTCATCCTCTGCTGTCCTCTTCTCCTGCCTTCAATCTTTCCCAACGTCAGGGTCTTTTCAGATGAGTCAGCTGTTCACATCAGGTGGCTAAAATGCTGGCATTTCAGCTTTAACAGCAGTCCTTCCAATAAACACCAGGACCGATTTCCCTTAGGATGGACTGGTTGGATCTCCTTGCAGTCCAAGGGACTCTCAAGAGTCTTCTCTAACACCACAGTTCAAAAGCATCAATTCTTCTGCGCTCAGCTTTCTTTATAGTCCAACTCTCACATAAATACATGACCACTGGAAAAACCATGGCCTTGATTAGATGGACTTTTGTTGACAAAGTAATGTCTCTGCGTTTTAATATGCTGTCTAGGTTGGTCATAACTTTCCTTCCAGAGAGTAAGCGTCTTTTAATTTCATGGATGCAGTCTCCATCTGCAGTGATTTTGGAGCCCAGAAATACAAAGTCTGCCACTGTTTCCACTGTTTCCCCTCCATTTGCCATGAAGTGATGGGACCAGACGCATGATCTTAGTTTTCTGAATGTTGAGCTTTAAGCCAACTTTTTCACTCTCTTCTTTCACTTTCATCAAGAGGCTCTTTAGTTCTTCACTTTCTGCCATAAGGGTGGTGTCATCTGCATAGGTGATTGATATTTCTCCCAGCAATCTTGATTCCAGCTTGTGCTTCCTCCAGCCCAGGGTTTCTCATGATATACTCTGCATATAAGTTAAATAAGCAGGGTGACCATATACAGACTTGACATACTCTTTTTCCTGTTTGGAACCAGTCTGTTGTTCCATGTCCAGTTCTAACTGTTGCTTCCTGACCTGCATACAGGTTTCTCAAGAGGCAGGTCAGATGGTCTGGTATTCCCATCTCTTTCAGAATTTTCCACAGTTTATTGTGGTTCACACAGTCAAAAGCTTTGGCATAATCAATAAAGCAGAAATAGATGTGTTTCTGGACTCTCGATGATCCAGCAGATGCTGGCAATTTGATCTCTGGTTTCTCTGACTTTTCTAAAACCAGCTTGAACATCTGGAAGTTCATGGTTCATGTATTGCTGAAGCCTGGCTTAGAGAATTTTGAGCATTACTTTACTAGCGTGTGAGATGAGTGCAATTGTGCAGTAGTTTGAGCATTCTTTGGCATTACCTGCCTTTGGGATTGTAATGAAAATTGACCTTTTCCAGGCCTGTGGCCACTGCTGAGTTTTCCAAATTTGCTGGAATATTGAGTGCAGCACTTTCACAGCATCATCTTTTAGGATTTGAAATAGCTCAGTTAAAGACAAAAAAAGATATCTGAGTAAGAAGCAAGCAGTTCCTAAAAAGTGCAAAGAGGAAATGTTTGCAATAAGATGTCATGTAAAAATATTTGTGGCATTATATATGAAATCTTTCAGAATTACTTATTTTACATTTAATTTTTGTTTAATGCATTTGTAAATTCAGTTCTGATTTAATGAAATTAACAATCACTTTAGTCCTTTATACTCTGACTTGTATTTCTTCTTTGATTTACTGTGTCATCATCAGGAGCATGATTTTGAGTAAGTTTTTCTGAAACATAGTAATATATTTTTAGAGTCTTCTATTTAAGAATATATTTATTTTCATTGTCTTTGTCCAAGAAGAAATATGTTGGCAGATGATGGAATTCTTGAATCTCATCCTTTTTCTACTCAAAACTCTTCAAGATAAATCCAATGTTTTCTGACAGATGATACTGAGAGAAAAGCTAGAAAAGAAAGTGAAGTCGCTCAGTCGTGTCCGACTCTTTGCGACCCCATGGACCGTAGCCTACAAGGCTCCTCTGTCCATGGGATTTTCCAGGCAATAGTACTGGAGTGGATTGCCATTTCCTTTTCCAGAGAGAAAAGCTAAGGCTGGTCTAATTTTTATTTCTTTGTAATTTTTTTTTTCTTTCCTGATCACTGAGGCAATTAATATTTACCCTTGAAATTCAAAAGTACTGCCAAGATATTGCTAGGTATTGGCTATTTACAATATTTCGACAATTATAAGATGTAGTTTTTAAAACAGTTTCAACGTCTCAGAAATTAGGATACACATTGCAATCAATGCCTAGAAAGGATTATGTCATAGTATAATTGGCAATGTTTTGTTTGCTTTTGTAGTACAGTTGAAAAGAATGATATGTTTTCGACTCAAATGGAATCTCAAAGTTGATGAAATAATAAATTACAGTTTCTACCATTATAGTATGTTTATATCTATTTCCCCCCGCCACTGCCCTAAGGGACAATATGTAATTAAGTGCATCTCTGCTACTGTCCTTTATCATATTCATCTCTTTGACCTCTTCCTCTCCCTTTCCTGTCTCATATATGAATGCTAATTTTTCCTGTCTTATATGTCAATGCTAATTGGATATTTTTCCCCTGGATATGTTTATATGTAACCCAGTTATTTTTATTTGTGTATTTTAATTGATATTTTTAAGAAATAAAATAAAATATAGTACTTTCATATTGTAAAACTTTCAAATAGCATTGAGTAAATATTAGCATAATGTAACCTTCATATACATAAATCTGCCACATTCTTTCTCATTGCTATATGTTGCTATTTTTAGTCTTTTATATTATAGAAATTCACTTAGTCATTCCCTAGAATGAATGAACATTTGGATTGTGCCTAGTCTTTTGCTGTTGTAAACAATGCTACAGTGAACATCCTTGACATAGGTTTTCCATTTCCACAAATTATAACTAGAAAATAATTTCTAGAAGTGAATTGATGGGTCAAAAGCTTATGTTTAGTTTAATTTTATATAGATGGTGTCAGTTGCCTGCCAACAAGTTAATGACAGTTTTAATTTCTGGCAATGGCCTTTGAATAAAACTTTTATCCCTGCTATTTGCCAGCATTGTATGTTATTAAGCTTATCCCCTTTTCCTGAATTAAATTTGAAAGCACTATCCAGTTTTAAGTATTTCCTTAATTTTAAGGAAGAGAGTTTGAGCAGTTTTCATAAATTTCTAATTCATTGATTTTTGTTCATGTCCATTATATTCACATTTTTCTTATGTGTAAGAACTTATTAATTTTTTTCATTAAACAAAGTGCAGTAATTTTTGTATGTTTTTTAAGCTTGTGACTTGCTTAAAGCAATCTTACCCCAAGATTATTTTTTAAAATATTGTTCTAGTACTGTGATATATTTTTGCTTACATTACTTGATTCCATCAGAAATTTATTTTAGTATATAGAGTTAGTACAGATTATACTTTTTATAATGATAAAACTGAACTTCTAACACTATTTGATTTAAAATGTAATATCAATTTCAAGGACTGCCCTGTATCTTAAATGGTAAAGAATCTGTCTGCAATGCAGGAGACCTGGGTTCAATCCCTGGGTTGGGAAGATCCCTGGAGAAGAGAATGGCAGTCCACTCCAGGATTCTTGCCTGGAGAGTCCCATGGACAGAGAAGCCTGGCAGAGTCAGACACGACTGAGCATTATGTGCCAGATTAATCACAAACTAATACTGAATAATATACTTCTACTTTTAAACTCTCTATTCCCTTCAATTTGTTGCTGTTGTTTTCATTCAGTTGCTCAGTCATGTCCGATTCTTTGTGACCCCATGGACTGCAGCAGGCCAGGCTTCCCTGTCTTTCACCATCTCCCTGAGTTTGCTCAAACTCATGTCCATTGAGTTGGTGATGCCACCCAACAATCTCATCCTCTGCCACATCCTTCTCCTCCTGTCCTCAATCTTTCCCAGCATCAGGGTCTTTTACGTTGATTCAGCTCTGCACATTAGGTGGCCAAAGTATTGAAACTTCAACCTCAACATCAGTCCTTCCAATGAATATTCAAGGTTGATTTCCTATTGGATTGACTGGTTTGATCTCCTTGCTGTCTAAAGGACTCTCAAGAGTTTGCTCTAGCACCACAATTAAAAAGCATCAGTTCTTCAGCACTCAACCTTCTTTATGGTTCAGCTCTTACATTCATACATGACTACTGGAAAAACCATAATTTTGACCATAATTTTGACAGACCTTTGTTGGCAAAGTGATGTCTGCTTTTTAATATACCGTTTAGATGTGTCATAACTTTTCTCCCAAGGAACAAATGTTTTTTAATTTCATTGCTGCAGTCACCATCTGCAGTGATTTTGAGCCCCCAAAATTAAAGTCTCTCACTGTTTCCATTGTTTCCCCATCTATTTACCATGAAGTGATGGACCCTGGTGCCATGATCTTAGTTTTTAGAATGTTGAGTTCTTAAGCCAGCTTTTTCACTCTCCTCTTTCACCCTTATCCAGAGGCTCTTTTGTTCCTCTTCACTTTCTGCCATTAGATTAGTATCATCTGCATATCTGAGGTTGTTGATATTTCTCCTGGCAATCTTGATTCCAGCTTGTGCTTCATCCAGCCCAGCATTTCACTTGATGTACTCTGCATATAAGTTAAATAAGCAGGGTGACAATATACTGCCTTGAAATACTCCTTTCCCTAATTCGAACCAGTCCATTGTTCCATATCTGGTTCTAACTGTTGCTTCTTGTCCTGCATACAGGTTTCTCAGGAGATAGGTAAGGTGGTCTGGTATTCCCATCTCTTTAAGAATTTTCCACAGTTTGTTGTGATCCACACACAGTCAAAATTTTAGCATAGTCGATGAAGCAGAAGTAGATTCTTTTTGGAATTCCCTTGGTTTTTTTGTGAATCAACAGATGTTGGCAATTTGATCTCTTCAGTAGATCTATTATATATTTTGGATGGAATCAAGTTATCCAAGTAAACAAATGGAGCAATAATATGCTAAAAATATTTAAACAAGTAATCTTGGGGCAAGGCTGGGTAAGTATCTGTTTTAATTTCTGTGGCTTTGATATGTTTTATTGTCTTATATGCATCCTCTGCTTAGATGCATCCCTGATCCCCCAAAACTTGCATGAGTGCTATCAGGTACCTGTTTTCTTTCCAATAATCTTGCTGCTATTTATATGAAAATCACTTTTGGTTTATATGCTTATTTAGAGAGAATTTCTTAGTTTTCTGAATGTTGGGCTTTAAGCCAGCTTTTTCACTCTTCTCTTTCACTTTCATCAGGAGACTTTATAGTTCCCCTTCACTTTCTGCCGTAACAGGCAAATTTGACCTTGGGATACAGAATGAAGGAGGGCAAAGGTTAATAGACTTTTGCCAAGAGAACACACTGGTCATAGCAAACACCCTCTTCCAACAACATAAGAGAAGACTCTACACAGGGACATCACCAGATGGTCAACACTGAAATCAGATTGATTATATTCTTTGCAGCCAAAGATGGAGAAGCTCTATACAGTCAGGAAAAACAGGACCGGGAGCTGACTGTGGCTCAGATCATGAACTCCTTATTGCCAAATTCAGACTTAAATTGAAGAAAGTAGGGAAAACCACTAGACCATTCAGGTATGACCTAAATCAAATCCCTTATGATTATACAGTGGAAGTGAGAAATAGATTTAAGGGACTAGATCTGATAGATAGAGTGCCTGACGAACTATGGAATGAGGTTCGTGACATTGTACAGGAGACAGGGATCGAGACCATCCCCATGGAAAAGAAATGCAAGAAAGCAAAATGGCTGTCTGGGGAGGCCTTACAAGTAGCTGTGAAAAGAAAAGTGAAAAACAAAGGAGAAAAGGAAAGATATAAGCATCTGAATGCAGAGTTCCAAAGAATAGCAAGGAGAGATAAGAGAGCCTTCCTCAGCGATCAGTGCAAAGAAATAGAGGAAAACAACAGAATGGGAAAGACTAGAGATCTCTTCAAGAAAATTAGAGATATCAAGGGAACATTTCATGCAAAGATGAGCTCGATAAAGGACAGAAATGGTATGGACCTAACAGAAGCAGAAGATATTAAGAAGAGGTGGCAAGAATACACAGAAGAACTGTACAAAAAAGATCTTCAAGACCAAGATTATCACGATGGTGTGATCACTCACCTAGAGCCAGACATCCTGGAATGTGAAGTCAAGTGAGCCTTAGAAAGCATCACTGCGAATAAAGCTAGTGGAGGTGATGGAATTCCAGTTGAGCTATTTCAAATCCTGGATGGTGATGCTGTGAAAGTACTGCACTCAATATGCCAGCAAATTTGGAAAACTCAGCAGTGGCCACAGGACTGGAAAAGGTCAGTTTTCATTCCAATCCCAAAGAAAGGCAATGCCAAAGAATGCTCAAACTACTGCACAATTGCACTCATCTCACACGCTAGTAAAGTCATGCTCAAAATTCTCCAAGCCAGGCTTCAGCAATACATGCACCGTGAACTTCAAGATGTTCAAGCTGGTTTTAGAAAAGTCAGAGAAACCAGAGATCAAATTGCCAACATCTGCTGGATCATGGAAAAAGCAACAGAGTTCCAGAAAAAATTCTATTTCTGGTTTAGAAATAGCCACACAGCCTTTGACTGTGTGGATCACAATAAACTGTGGAAAATTCTGGAAGAGATGGGAATACCAGACCATCTGACCTGCTTCTTGAGAAACCTGTGTGCAGGTCAGGAAGCAACAGTTAGAACTGGACATGGAACAACAGACTGGTTCCAAATACGACAAGGAGTATGTCAAGGCTGTGTATTGTCACCCTGCTTATTTAACTTATATGCAGAGTACTTCACGAGAAACGCTGGACTGTAAGAAGCACAAGCTGGAATCATGATTGCTGGGAGAAATATCAATCACCTCAGATATGCAGATGACACCACCCTTATGGCAGAAAGTGAAGAGGAACTAAAAAGCCTCTTGATGAAAGTGAAAGAGGAGAGCAAAAAAGTTGGCTTGAAGCTCAACATTCAGAAAACTAAAATCATGGCATCCAGTCCCATCACTTCATGGGAAATAGATGGGGAAACAGTGGAAACAGTGGCAGACTTTATTTTTGGGGGCTCCAAAATCACTGCAGATTGCAGCCATGAAATTAAAAGACACTCCTTGGACGGAAAGTTATGACTAGCCTAGATAGCATATTCAGAAGCAGACACATTTCTTTGCCAAAAAAGGTCCATCTAGTCAAGGCTATGGTTTTTCCAGAGGTCATGCATGGATGTGAGAGTTGGACTGTGGAGAAAGCTGAGCGCCGAAGAATTGATGCTTTTGAACTGTGGTGTTGGAGAAGACTCCTGAGAGTCCCTTGGACTGCAAGGAGATCCAACCAGTCCATTCTAAAAGAGATTGGTCCTAGGTGTTCATTCGAAGGACTGATGCTGAAGGTTAAAGTCCAATACTTTGGCCACCTCATGTGAAGTGTTGACTCATTGGAAAAGACTCTGATGCTGGGTGGGATTAGGGCAGGAGGAGAAGGGGACGATAGAGGATGAGATGGCTGGATGGCATCACCAACTCGACGGATATGAGTTTGAGTGAACTCCGGGCATTGGTGATGGACAGGGAGGCCTGGTGTGCTGCAGTTCATGGGGTCACAAAGAGTTGGACATGACTGAGTTACTGAACTGAACTGAACTTATAGAGAATTTCATCCATCTGCTGCTGCTGCTAAGTTGTGTCAGTCGTGTCTGACTCTGTGCAACCCCATAGACGGCAGTCCACCAGGCTCCCCTGTCCCTGGGATTCTCCAGGCAAGAACACTGGAGTGGGTTGCCATTTCCTTCTCCAATGCATGAAAGTGAAAAGTGAAAGTGAAGTTGCTCAGTCGTGTCCGACTCTTCGCGACCCCTTGGACTGTAGCCTGCGAGGCTCCTCCATCCATGGGATTTCCCAGGCAAGAGTACTGGAATGGGGTGCCGTTGCCTTCTCTGTTTCATCCATCTAGTATTAGTTTATTTAAAAATTGCCCTTATCTTTCCAGTCTCTCACCTTTGAAAGTCCTTTAATAACTTAAATGACTTTCCCCAAATAAGTCATCCATATTTCTTGTCATATTTATCTCTACTTCGGCTTTTTTTCTCTTGCTACTTCATAATGTATGATGTTTCCTTTCCTAATTGTTTCTAACTCACTTGTGTATGGGAAAGCTATTGATTTTTGTTTCTGATACCTTGCTAAATTATTATCAAGACTTCGTTGATTTTTCAACTGATTCTCTTGGAGTTTCCCTATATATAATCATATCATTGACAAATAGGAACAATTTTCTCCCTCTTTTCTCATACGTGTATCTTAAGTATTTCCTTTGATTCTGAGTGGCCAGGATTTGTTCTGGTTGGTTGGTATAAAATATTTTAAAAAATATTTTAAAAAGTATTTTGCATATCACTTTTGTCTTACAGGATACATTTCTACCGCTCACCAGAGTAGAAGGTATATGTGGTTCATGGTAAAATTTATAATTTTAATTGATTTTGTTCTCTGATTCAGCATGTATTTCTCTCATTTTCACTAGCTGCCTTCAACTTGATTCTATTTTATCTTGGTATTACCTCTACCTGTTTCCTCCATAGAAGGCTTATTGGAATTATTTACTTTGGCTCTGCCTTCACTTTGTGCATCATGGTGTGAAAAGGCATTGTTTGGATAAATTTGTTTTGCTCAACCATCAGATCTATTCTAACTGAAGGATCTCTGATTGGGCTTTGGGACTTTCATTGATTTGGCAACCAGAATCTGCAAGAAATACTACATCCTGTAAGAAAAAACTGTAGAATTTTGTGCATGTTCCCAAGCTGCTTCTTCAATTCCATCCTAAATTCAATATATTTGGCAGATTTTTTTTTTAATATAATCTGAGGCCTCGGTTTGTGACTCTGTCCTCATTTCATAAGAATGGATTGTTGTTTCTATGTTTTCATGTTTTTAGTAAATGATAGAAATGAAGGAAAACTGAAATGATGGCACAGTCTTCATTTCTAATGCAGTTGGTTTGCTGTCTACTTTATCTTTTAATAATACTTCCTTTCATCTTATCTGGTTTGATAAAATTTATATTTTCTTCTATTTTATTGAGAGCACAAACTAATGCATTCAAAAAAGGATATATTCTTAGTTTTTCTTACATTATGTTAAAAATATTTTTTTGTAGGTTTCATTCCCTCCATCTCTTTGGATCAGTTTTTTCCTTTCTTTTGTATTCTAGATTTTAAGATATATATTCCTTAGCTAGTTTTTTTGTTTGCTTTTCTTACCCTTAAAAATGGAGAGAATTTGATAGGTTCTGCCAAACAGCAGACTGTGTATAATCTCTTCGATATGTTTTATGGTTAATGTGTGGATGGGGTGGAATGTTAGAATATACTGTGGGTTTTTTGCTGGAGAACAACATGATGTTCATAGCCCCCGGCTAAATATGTCGTCTAGCAGGCATTTATTTAATGCAGCTTGGCTGGTTTGAGGTGAGATTAGCTTTGCTGTTGAATGGTATTTGCCTTTCTCTTTATTGGCTGGTGCTGTAGCTGTTTACATACCAAAGGACTATAGCAATATATAATTTTTAATTTTCTGAGGCAGAAATTTGACTATCCCTTGCATTGTTTCAGACAGTGGTTTGGCCCCACATGAGCCAACTCACCATTTTAACATCCACATCATAAAAGATCTCTTTGGTTCTTTGTACATTCTAGTCCAAACAAAGTAGGGTCACTGAAGTGCAAAGCAACAGCAATACCTTTTTGTGGTTGTTGTTGGTATAAATGGCCATCCTTGAAATGGATTCCTACTGCTTTCTAAATTTTTTTTTAACCCTGCATTTATAAGATTATTAAAGGTTTTGAAAGGCTTATTGTGCTTGACTGAATTTCAGGAGAGAAATATACACTAGCATGGAATTAAAAAACAAAAGACTATTTAAAGTTTGGGTATTATTTTCTCCTGTGTAACCATGATTTTTCCTAAAAAAACTTCTTGAAAATTTTCTATTTATTCAGAAATGAATTATCTGATTTATTTCTTGGCTCAGTTTTGTGCCTCTTGACTTTGTTAATATCCCTTTAACTGATTTACAGTTCTATCATTTGAATTTACATCTGGGTTGAGCAAAGGAAGCAAGAAGAGAGGAATTTGTAGTCATTGCTTTCATATGTTGATGTACGGTCTTGCATCAGTCTCACCAACACTTTGAAATGTTTGGACCTATTTCTCTACTATTAAGAATAATAAAAAGGACCCTCTTATGTTTGCAGGTGATATTTCTATTTCTCAGCGATTATAAGACTTTCATCTTGGCTTTGAGATGTTAAAATCATTTACAGAAGTGTCAGAGCTGGTGCACAGATATATTCAACACAATTCTCCTTTTAAATGGAAATTTTCATAACAGTTGAGTTGGTGCCTAATTTGATTCTCTGTCAAATGTCTGTGGTTTAGAGTAATCCATGCCAGGGTTTTACCTCTGTTTTCCTAAGTAATCAAAAATTGTTTGAATGTGCAAGTTAGTCTAATTCTCTTTTCAATCATTGAGCTATAATGTCATTTTGTGATATTCTAACATAAATGATGCCCTCTCAATGCTGCCACCCTACCTCCGGGAAATGAATCAGAATGACACATTCAGCCTCTGTCCACACAGGCAAAATGAAGTGCAGAACTGAATTAATTAGCCAGATATTTCAGATAAAAAAGAATCTACTTTTGAAGAGAAAGTAGGAGTTTGAGGCTAGAAAAAATTTTTTCCCTTCAATTGGCTAAATTCAGCAGATAACTGCTCAACTCACCAGATAATTGGCAGCCAGTCTTTGTGGGTGTAGGTGTCTAGTGTTAGTCTTTTATATATTCAAATTCTTGGAATAAAATCCTATTAGAACTAGAGTTACTCTTTCCAAAAACTCTACTCTGTTCTCCCTGAATTTAACTTTTTCCCCCTGACAGGTCAGTCCTCTTTCCTTTCAGTATTACCTAATTCATCAAGAAGGGCTGTTGATATTTAAAGTTACTCTTCTTGAAATGCCTCTCATGATTTTTTTTAAAGAAAGAAAAAGAGAAGTTCTTTTTTATTTTGAAGCCTACCTTTCTCTTTTTTCTAGGTAGGTAATAACAACATCTCTGAACTTCATCATTGGTAAGGTTTTTGGAAGAAACCATTCTTTTTTCCTAAGTAAACCAGATAAGTTAAATTCTTCTTGAAATTAAAATCATCATTTGGACATTTTAAAACATGCCTGGATTTAATCAGTGAAAGCATAAATAAAATATAATGGTGGTTGATAACGAATAGATGCCCCGTATTTTCGAGTATTTACCATTTAACTGGGGTTCAAGCCCAAGTGGAATAAAGCCTGAGAATATTCTCATGAATATCATATTTGCCAGACTAATTTGAGGGAGAACACTTAGAAAATGGGTAAAATTAATCGAATCTTGTGGACCAGAGCAAGAAAGCCTTGGGAATCATTATTTAAAAGGGCAAGTTTGTCGCTTATCTGACAGAAGAAAAGAAGCAATTTTTTGTAACCAAGATTATCAAATAGGGAAACAGGAAAGGAAGGGCAGCCAGGCTATATGAAGTCACAGAAAGCAGAGTTAGTCTGAAACAGTAGATTTTACATCTAGGAAAATAAAGGAATTGGACAAAGTGTTCAGGAGATGCTGTCCTGGCTCTTTCATTGACATGGGTTTTCTGTGGATTTAAGGCACAAGTTTCCAAGGTGGCCACTGAGCCACATGGCTTTGCCACTTCCAAGATGCTGACATAAATAGAAAAGCAGGTGCTAAAGTAAAACTTACACAGATCTGGTCATAAATGCCTAAATGACAATTCCTTAGGGTTCATGTTTTCTTCTTCTCTTGGGTCAACTTGAAACTAAGACACTCTATTTTAATTTCTTTAGGTGTAAAACTATCCAGAAATGAGTACCTTGGGACCCTTTTAAAGCCAATAGCCAACCGAGCAGCAAATCTGTTCAAAGGTACATTTCCTATGAGATGCATACTTAGCATGATATACCGAGGAGGACCATGAAAATCACTGTGGCTGTTGAGAGGAAATGGTCTTCTAACATATTTGTATAGCAGGTATTAAAAAGGGAGAAGTTTTGTTTTTTGTAATAGAAGCTGCAAAACAGCTAACAAGAGTACATTTTTATTTATTTTAATATATGAATACAAACCAAAATGACATGGAATATTTGAACAGTAGCAAAGTTAATTTTTTTTTTTTACAAAATAAAAATGTTCAGCTCTAGCCATAGATGACCCAAAGCTTAGTGATGAGGACTTTTTGAATCATCATATTTTTAGGTTTGCAACTCCAGAAATACTGAAGAGCATTTGTTCTATTCATTTCTTCAATGTGCAACTACTGTGTTTAACATGCTGGGAGGAAACCAAGATGAATCGTATACAAATCCTGCTCTCAGGAGACTTACACAGTAGTAGAAATGTGAAGGCAAAAATAACCAGATGGTAATTAAGTGCTATAAGAAATGAAGTGGGATTGAGGAATGGAATAAGGATTGGAATACATACGTAACAAGCAATGAATTTTTTTCACCTGGGTGGATCCCAGGCAATATAAAGAAGGAAGTGAAATTTGAGCTATACTTTGACTACTAAGTAGCATTTAAGCAGACAAATATAAAAGGAATCACCTTCTAGGCTGAAAGAACAAGCATGGTCTATTGGTTTCTCTGCTGAATACCATCAAAGTTCAGTGCTTGGCACATAGTAAGTGTTTAATACATATTTATAGACTGATTGACTATCTAAATCAGGTAAACTATTTACTTAGCAAAACAATAAAGTAAGCAGAAAGGAGATGAAGAAAATAAGATGGGAAATACAGGCCTCCCATAATATCCCAATATCGGTATTTGGATTTTATTCTCTAGGCAATAGGGAGTCATTGATATGTTTATTTTTTAATTATGTCATTTAAGCAAGAGAAAATGAGCAAGTGTGATTTTAAAACTGTCTGCTTTCACAGTGGGAGTATGTGTGTAGATAAAGGTGGAAAAATTGACAGGGAAAGATTCTTCTCTGTCAGGTAAACTATAATCATACAAAGAATCAGATCCAATCAATCATTTTTTATAGAAGAGGGAATTGGGGGCAGCAGACTTTAAATATTCCTCTTCCACAAACTTACATTTTCCTACTATAGCGTCTGACTTGCTGTCATGTCTTTAAACATTGACAGTACGGACTTTCAGATATAGCCCTATTATTATTAAATTTGTGTTTGTATTCCTGTGTCTATGTGGTAGGCTACACATTTCTTAGAGTCAACGAATATATCTTATTGACTTGGTGTCTTGGGTATCTTTACATCCTTGATGTTCAAAGTCTGTGTAACAACTAAATGAATAATAGATTTTCTGATGCCTTGTGTACATTAGAATAGAGAGATGATGTTAGCTAGAGCATTAGTCATACCACCAAGAAGTCAGTTCTATGTGTTAATCTCAGGGAACTTTGTTGATTACATCTGCCCATGACCAGTAATTCTATTCTCCCCTTGCTGTCAAAATCAGGTTCCTGAGCTTCTGCAAGTCAGACGGTCAGTGAATCAGTGATTCTTCAAAGCAAATGCCATCTTCTATGAGAGTAGGCCTTCTCCAATCACATCCTGATGTCATCACACCTGATCTTCCAAATGGTTCAAATTAGAAAGTAATTTTTTTTTAAATGTTAAAAGATAACAGGATAATAAGCAAAGGTAACTGAGTTCCAAAAGGAGCAACTTGGACTAAATGAAAAGAACTTTCTAATAACTGCCATGCACTTTCACCATATTCTGAATTTCGCTTTTTGAGATGTCAAGAAGCTATCTGTTGGCTTATAAAGATTTGAATAACCTCAATGAACTGGGGGAGTCTTGGTCCATACTTACTCTTTAATTCCATGACACAGTAATTTTTTAATCATTTAATTTGCTTTTTGTGCTTTACTCACTAATAAAGGCAAGCTTTATAAATGCATTCATGGGCAAAATAGATAACAACTTCAGCATGGCCCCTATTTGCCATGTCAGTACAAACTCATATACTGAGAAAAGAGAGCATTTTATTAAATATCACCAAAGACAGCAGAAGAGAAAAACAGTCAGTGAAAAATTTAGTGCTGAGGAACACACACTATATTTTTCACCATTTGCCATATTTACTGAAAAATCAATGGCAGCTCTCCCATACTGTGACTATGATGTGACAGACTCTTATTGTAGGTTAACATCCTATTATACCAGTTCATTTGTGTAAAGCTTTCTGCTGGACTGGCAAATATTAGTAGCGTTGTCAGATAGGAAACAAAAGCTGGAGTCTTCCAAGGGTGAGAGGGAAAGGGGGATCTCTGACAATGGTGATATTTAATTATTGGCTGTATTTTTGTATAAATATTATATTCAACACAAGATCTAAGATTCTTTAACAAGATACACGTGATCCAACAAAAGAGAATCAACATTTAAAATAGATGAAGGAATTAGAATAAAGGAGAAGAATATTAGAAAGATTAAAAAAAATGGAATTGCAAGTAGTATATACATCAAATGTTGCAGGTTTTTTTATTCTTGAGTGAATTAGGCCACGAATGTGACTCTGAAGTTTTGAGCAGCCAACTTAAAGGAGACCCAGTCAGCTTTCTGATTCACAGTATTTAATGAGATAAAAACAAACCAGGTCATTGCTCATGAATATTCTAATTTTTTCCTCCATTCTATGCCCAGAGATAAATTTCTCTTATGGATTCCCAAGGAGAGCCCTGAACCATGGGAGACAGTATTCTTACAGTATTTTCACAATGAGCTTACTTATAATTTTTTACTGCACAGCCTGATAGAATTATACCCCAAAGCAACAAAGTAACAAATCTTTGGGGAACTAACAGAATGTGCTTGAGGGGTGATACTTGCTGCTCCAATGGCATAATGAAATATAGAATTTAAAATATACTAGGAACTGGATGGGCTCTGCATCCTCTTGAAGTTATTTCCAACCTCTCTCTCTTTCTCTTCTTCTCCCTCTCACTGTATCTGTGCTGCTCTCTCTCTCTCATTTTTACTTTTTCATTAAGCTTGAGATTTTTAAGTACTTGGTCTAGGTAACTGGTTAGCTTGGCTGAGCCATATGCTTCAGCTGTTAGTCCTCCTGGGAACGGGATTAACATACTTTTATGAAATTGAGGAGCAGCAAATACATATACCTGAATAGGCCACTCTGCTTCCCCACAGATGTGAACCTAGCACGTGCTAGCATTTTTCTGAAGAGGAACAATCTCTCTAAGGATATGGAGAAACATCTTGGCCATGATGTTCAGAGGGAACCAAATTAATTTGGCAGCATCATGTCAGCGAATAAATAAAAACTGTCTCAGTGGGATGAAAAGATAAAGGAAAGAAAATATATTCAAACCTTCATCACCATCTACTTGTTCAACCTTTGTGTAGCTAGAACACATAGATGTAATCCTCAGATTTGACTGCCTTATCATGCCTACCACTGAACTAGAGCCCCATGATGGAATTATTCCACTCAACTTATGTCTTCACAGAAATTAATATCAATTTTACTTGTGTATTACAGTAGGCAAGTCAACATTGGTTGAATGAATTAATATTGTGGTTTTTTTTAGCCCCACTTACATAAGTATTATAAAAACCACCTTTCCAGTTGAGAGATAACAAACATTTTATTCATAAATTGGTTAACTCATGAAATATATTTGCATTATAAATTTAAGATCTAAGATGAAGGAAGAGAAATTGGGGGAATACTTGACTTGAGTAGAAGTTGACACAACACATTTTCTGTCTTTACTCATCATTTTTTCCATATACTTAAAAAAAAAAGAACAACAACTAGAATCTCTTAGTAGGCTTTTTTATAATATTCATTCAATATATGCTTTCCAGAATTTAACTCTTGTCCAGTGACGGTAAGAACTTTGAATTTTTTATATTGGTTCAGGGTTGTCAGCACTGATTTGGTTTCCAAGCTGAGAAACCAAGGCTGCAGAGAGTGAAGAGGAGTTTTAGGCTCCGTGGGTAACGTCTGGGTCTGGGGCAGAGATACCCTGGGAATTAGGTGCATTTGCCCTGATTCTCAGCCGGTAAATGGGTATCCTCCTGACAGTTTCAAAGTGGTTCTGGCCGTGTTTAACTTCTCTCCCTGTGGGGGGCTAATCTCATAAAGATTTCAGCCACACAAGCAACAGTGTCTGGGGTGTAATGATTGCTTTGAAGTTTGTTTGCTCGCCAGTGCATTTAAAGCATTTAAATGTTCCAGGAATAGGATTAGATGCCCCAGTGAATTCATTTCATTTACCCCCAGCAGTGGTTTCCCGATGCTATGAGAGGTTTACATGGTATCAATTTAGAGGCATGCTGCTTTTGAAGATTTTCCTCTTCACCCTCTCAATTTTCTACCTCTCTCAAGGCCTTGCCTAGAAAAATATTAGGGGTCAGGGCTCAGTAGAAAAGGGCATCATTGTTATGCCTTTAGGGCATGCAAAAGATAATTTTCTGAGCCATCTTCTAAAGTGTTTTTAGCTGAATAAGACGAAAAGAGAAAATGAGGATGAAATTAAGGCTACTTGAAACCTGTGCAAAGATTAAACATGAATGTTGAACCACTGCGTGGTCTCAGCCTCTGGATCAATCTTGCCTGTTAGAAGTGGAGAATTTTGAACCTGGGTTGTAGTACTAGCTATGCAGCCAGTTCCTTTCAGATCATCTTTTGAGGCTTTTCCCTTGAAAATTATGGTGAACGTATATCTCCTTCAAACATAACCCAAACATTGTATTTAAAAATAAATAGTTGACTTGTCATGGACCCTCAATACCTAGTAGTTCTTTGATGCTAAATGATAGCACATGAGGCTTTTCTGGTGGCTCAGATGGTAAAGAATTTACCTGCAATGCCAGGAGACCTGGGTTCGATCCCTGGGTCAGGAAGATACCCTGGAGAAGGGAATGGCAATCCAAATCCACTCCCATATTCTTGCCTGGAAAATCCCTTGGACAGAGGAACCTGGTGGGTTACAGTCCGTGGGGTCACAAAGAGTTGAACGTGACTGAAACGACTTAGCATAAGCACAATGGCACACTGATTCATTATATACAATAATAGATTAGCCTATCTATGTATATGAAAGAAAAAAAGTTCTGAGTTACTATGTTCACTGAAAATTACTTCTGAAATGAGCAAGAATTAATGTGGAGGGTATTTAATATTCTACATGTGGAAAATTTTCATGAACATAAAATCTTCATGGTATAGGAATATTTTATTATTTTTGAACATTCAGGCTCTCCTAGGTAGCTCAAATGATTTATCTTAGCTAAAGTAATATTTTGATTTCACAAAAATTCTTGTGATATTGTCAGATACTTGTCAGATTTAACTATTTCTGCTCTTCTTAGAAGATTATGTATTTCTTAGATATTTTGGTGGTTATTTCTTTCTTAAATTAGAAGTAATGCATGCTCATTTTACAAAACTTAGAAAGGAAGTTATAAAGAAAAAATACTACAGATGAATTTCCACACTGTTGATATTACTGCTGTTAAAATATTGAGATATTTCCTTTTCTTTTTTCTATGTATATTCTTCCACAGTTATCATCATCCTGTAAATAAGTGCCTTCTTCACATAAGTTATATCACGAGCATTTTCTCATGTCATTAAAATTGTTATTCAGTGTAATTTTAGTGGGTGAAGAATACTTCATTAAATAAATATACATAGTTTATTTCAGTATTCCCTTTTCTGTTAGATGTTTAGAATTTGGAAACCTCTTAGTATATAGTTTCTCTATAGGTAGAAATAGTTCTAATTATTTTATTTGGATGGAGTTCCATAGACTGGATACTTTGGGCCAAAAGTCCTGAACATTTTAAGGATTCTGATATTAATTGTCTAATCATATTTTGCAGAAATACTCCTTAAAAGTACGAAAGGTTTAATGTTTTAAAGAATGCTTGTTGGCTTTAGACTTTTTTCATGTTCTTTGCTCATAACCCTGTCATTTGCCTATTTTTGTTGGAGGATGTTTGTGTTGTTCTTAGTGAGTTTTAAAAAGTTCATCCTATTGGGAATATTACTTTTCTCTCTATTTGTTACAAACTCCCTCCATCAATTGAGAATTATTATTTTTTGCACTTCCTGTCTTCTCTTGCTGCTATAGCCTCTAAATAAAATTCTTTAAATGACCCACTTTAGAATTATATAGATTATTAAAATAAAAATAATTTTGTACTGAGGAATTATGATTAATTGCTCCAGTGTTGTGGAGAGCCAATCACAATGCTGCTAAAGGTGTGAAAAGACATTTTCTAAGGGAACCAGATACATTTCAAATAATTGTCTTCACTGGATGATTATGCTTCTTCCATTATCTCCACATTCCCTTCACACTTCACCCTCCCATTACCACCTTCCCCCTGTTTTTTCCCTGAAGAGGAAAACTTTGCTTTCTTTAGAGTGGACAGTCAGTTGATCTTCTCTTCCCACTATCTGGTCAGATTACCTAGGGACCTGCATCACATCTCTTAGAGTATGGTTTCCTTACCATACACAAAAGGCTCTGCATGCAGAAAATGCTAACATCACTCTGCTTGATCCTATTTTAAAGGACTTACAGCATCTTTTTTTTTTTTTTAGGTTTTTTATTTTTTTATTTTTTTTCAAGCTGGTTTTATTTTTATTTTTTTTAAAATTTTAATATCTTTAATTCTTACATGCGATCCCAAACATGAACCCCCCTCCCACCTCCCACCCCAAAACATCTCTCTGGGTCATACCCATGCACCAGCCCCAAGCATGCTGCATCCTGCGTCAGACATAGACTGGCGATTCAATTCTTACATGATAGTATACATGTTAGAATGTCATTCTCCTTACAGCATCTTATACTTAGTGTTACAATGTGTAATCATTTGGGCAATGTGGCTTGATAATCCTTATTCTGATCCACTTCTGTTTAAATCACCAACAGTGAATTGTTGTAATCTCTCACTGCAGTTATTTTGTAGTTATTGTATATAAGAAATATTCTAGGTACTGACCAGTGTTTAATTTTTTTTGACCCAGGAGAAGTAGGTGGCACATACTTTTGACCTGGAGTTAAGAATTTCTCTTACCCTAAGTCAACAGCAACCAACTCCATAGTCTTAATCAATCAAGATAATATTTTATCCTCACTTGAGAACTGGACTTGGAGTTTTGCTAGGCATTTATGGAAAATTATGGAGAAGGAAATGGCAGTCCACTCCAGCACTCTTGCCTGGAAAATCCCATGGACGGAGGAGCCTGATAGTTTACAGTCCGTGGGGTCGCAAAGAGTTGGACACGACTGAGCAACTTCACTTTCATGGAGAATTAGTAATAGACATCCTAGAAGATATGCTCAGATACCAGACACTTAGAAATATTTGTTGTCTCTCCCATGGTTATTAATTTTGAATTTTCTTAAAATGATTATGATATGCTCCTTTTATACAATTACAAAAGTACTTTATGTTTTAGGGTAAAAAGGCTTGTCATGGCATGACCTATGGGAGGGACTATGGAGGTCTTCAACTGTACATGCTGAAGGAACAAACACCACTTAAGCTAGGCTCTGCTTCCTAAACAAGTATTTAATCTCCTCATTAAAGATATATGAAACTAAAAATCAATGAGCTCCGGTGGTTAGGGCTTTTTAGCGGAACTAATGGATACACCTTGTCTAACATTAGAAACTTCATTTGTGGTTTACAGCTGTACAGCTGTACACCAGGAGAAAACATGAATCCAAAAACAAGGTCTCTGGCTAGAGTTGTAATTGGGCTGTGAGTTCTGGATAAGCAGGCCTCATAAATATATAACGTACAGAATAATGTATTGCTGGCTCACATTCTCTTACATTAAATAGATATAGTGAGCTTTTACTATAAAGCTTAAGATTAAAAGTCGGCAAAATTCTGCTTGGTTACATGCCCTATTGAGCCCCATTAGAAAGACTCTTAACTGAGTAAATTTAAACTTCTGACATGCTGACATCATGAACTATTTAAACTGAAAAATATTCTATAAGACTTATTTGGAGATATAAAAAACAGACTTCATTTCACCAGGCAAATACAAGTAAAATACTTATATATCTCAGGTAAATAATATCCTAGATATCTGGACACATACCTAGAGTCTGAAATGAATCTCATATAAACTGTTTTATCAATAATAGTATCTCAAAGAAAATCTTAGGGTATTCATTACCTACTCATTTTGCTACAGATTTCAAAATTCTTTTTGTCTATATATTCTAAACAACGAAAGAAGTCATGAACCCATAAGATAGACCATGAGCTCTATGAGACCAGATATTATTTCTGTCTTTTTCAAAACCTAAATGAGGAGCTCACTTCATTGTACATACTCACATTTTAGTTTTATCAATAAATGAAGCATAATGAAGGTGTTGTATGAAGCCTGGCTAGATTCTGAACTAATGTGGGTCACAAGGAGTCAGCAAGGCCTACTTTCTCAGAGTCCCAAACTTGAATCCTTTCAAGTCTCTGTTTCATTAATCTTTGTGTAAATCCATCTCCAGGTAGTTCAGCCATGCTTTTGTGGCTCTAAATGAGTAAGAAATGAAGTAGCTAAATGCAAAACTCTACTAAAGTCGTAATCCAACCAAAGGAGTTTGCTTTTTTATTCCAAGGATACAGCCAGTAAAATTTATAGAACAAATGTCTCTTGGGAGATGGAGAAGAGTATTTCACACAGCAGCTTAGTCCAGAGGTCTCTTTTCTCTGAACAGTAGAGAAACTCCTACGATTACAGGTGTGGAAAGCATTAACAGAAGTTTCAGGGGCATCTTTGAGAAGTCTAAAAAGAACAATTGACATATATACACTACTGATATTATGTACAAAATAGACAACTAATGAAAATCTACTGAACAGCACAGTGAACTCAAAGATGTGTGCTGACCTAGATGGGAAAGAAATTTTAAAAAGAGAGGATATATGTAAACATATAGCTGGTTCACTTTACAGCAGAAACCAACACAATATTGTAAAGCAACTATACTCCAATAAAAATTAATATAAAAAATAAAGATAACATTCTCCCTAAATAAAGAAAGAACTGAAGCTTTCACAGTTCTAATCTGCACAAGATGGAGAAGGCAATAACACAGAAATAAGAAAAGGAACAGAATCCACACAATCACAGGACAGACATGTGACCCTCTGCCATACTCTAGAGCAGAGTTCACTCAGGAGTTAACCACCCCTATTCCCCATCTGTACTTATATCCACACTTATACTTGCCTTTTTCTCCTTCAGATAACTAGTTAATAATCTGTCTTTGGTTGATTCCATAGTGTAGGTTCAGTCCTTTTAAATGAATCCTGCTGTTGTTTTTATGAAATCCCAATCTTAGAGAATCCCTTTGGCTAAGAGGACTGAACGGGTATACCCAAATGTCTACTTTCTCTTGTTTTCCTGATGAGACATGCAGATGAGCACATCCTTATTATCCATTCATAATGAGTATACATAACACTACATGTAATGATGAAACATTCTTCAAAATAATTCATTCTAGCAGAGCTATTGGGTCATTTTTCTATTTCACTGTATAAAATTATAGCCAGTCACAAAGAGTCATGAAGACTAGATGTTGACTCTGCATGAGAAACTTGTATGCAGATCAAGAAGCAACAGCTAAAACTGGACATGGAACAATGGACTGGTTCAAAATTGGGAAATGAGTATGTTAAGGCTGTATATTGTCACTCTGCTTGTTTATATGCAGAGCACATCATGAGAGATGCTGGGTTGGATGAATCACAAACTGGAGTCATGATTGCCAGGAGAAATATCAATAACCTCAGATATGCAGATGATACCACCTTTATGGCAGAAAGTGAAGAGGAACTAAAGAGCCTCTTGATGAAAGTGAAAGAGGAGAGTGAAAAACCTGGCTTAAAACTCAACATTCAGAAAACTAAGTCCATGGCATCCAGTCCCATCACTTCATGGCAAATAGATATGGAAACACTGAGAGGCTTTATTTTATGGGGCTCCAAAATCACTGCAGATGGTGATTGCAACCATGAAATTAAGACACAGGCTCCTTGGAAGGAAAGTTATGACCAACCTGGACAGCATGTTAAAAAGCAGAGACATTACTTTGCCTCCAAAGGTCCATCTAGTCAAAGCTATGGTTTTTCCAGTAGTCATGTATGGATGTGAGAGTTGGGATATAAAGAAGGCTGAGCACTAAAGAATTGATGCTTTTGAACTGTGGTGTTTCAGAAGACTCTTGTGAGTCCGCTGTACTACAAGGAGATCAAATCAGTCAAACCTAAAGGAAATCAGTCCTGAACATTCATTGGAAGGTTTGATGCTGAAGCTAAAGCTCTAATGCTTGGGTCATCTGATGTGAAAAGCTGACTCATTTGAAAAGACCCTGATACTGCAAAAGATTTAAAGCAAGAGTAGAAGGGGAGGACAGAGGACAAGAGGGGTTGGATGGCATCACTGACTCAATGGACATGAGATTGAGCAAACTATGGGAGATAGTGAAGGACAGGGAAGCTTGGCATGCTGCAGTCCATGGGGTTGCAAAGAGTTGGACATGACTGAGCTATTGAACAACAATAGCATGAGAGGAGTTTTGTAGCTCAAAATAAGGAGCAAGGAAACAGGTGAAGTCTGGCTCACTAGAAGCTTCCAGGGATTGAGAAGAGCTTTCCGTTGTGTTGGACAGCAACTGACCAAACTTTTGTAACTCAGATGCCAAGTTCCTCCTCTATTGCTTTCATGTTGTAGAGTCTCAGGAGGACAGAAAGCAGAATCTTTTTGTGTAGAACTTGGCACCCCTACTGAAAAAATGCTGTATCTTCTCCCAATCTTAATGAGTTTTCTCTGCAAGAAAACCTTTAGAAAAAGAGTGAAATCTGCTTTTTGGCTCGTAGATCAGTGGTTATATTTTTTTAAATGAGTTTAGGTGATTTTATGCTGGTATTTTAAAGTCATGATGCTTACTAACACCAGTTCCTGTTTTATGTATTATAATGTATTCAACTCCATGAATTTTATTTTGATAACTCACTCTGAGGCAGTTCAAAGCCAAATATATAAAGTAAATCTTATGGTTGTGAAGGCATGGTTTTTTGCTACTCAGAGAAGATGCTGTTGAGTATGGTAACTGATAGCTGGATGAGGTAGAAAGAAAATAACAATTATCCACAATTTTTAAGAGAAGAATCATGAAGAGCAGTGAGAATAGACACTGCTCAGCAAGAGGTATTGAAAATAGAAACAGCTTTTAAAGTTACTCAGAGTCTATTAACAGTGCGTTTTATTGTAAAGTGCATGCAATCCCACTTCAGTGGGATTACTTGCTCTTCCTTGAGCCTTTGCTTTTATCAGGGTCTCTATGACTTCTCGTGTCTTCATTTGGCCTCGGCTCGGAAGCCATCTGGCAGGGAGGCCTCTCCTGTGCCCTGTAAGGCCCCTGGGACGCAGTGAGAATCCCTCCTAGTCCGTCTGCAGTCAGTTTCCCGCTTTATTTCTCTGAATGTCACTCACCTGTAATTTAAAAATAATATATATTTTTGTCATGTCTCTTATCCTCTACTTTTATGAGTTGTGTGAGAAAAAGGACTTCGATTTCTGTTGGTATCTTTTTGGTGTGTGAGCTTTGCCTGGTGCATAGCAGGTGCTCAAAACATTTTGTTAAAGGAAGTTATGGACAGATGGCGGTGCAGGTTCTTAAATAAAATCTTTTTCTTTAGGAGATCAATGCACACTTTATAATGCATTCAGAGTCAGCAAGTGCCTTCCATTATGCAGTGTTGATTTAACACATAACCCTCGGCAATAATGATTCACGTCATGTATAATAAAGTGTATGTGCCAATAATAATTTGGAGTTTTTTTTTTCATCAGTAAAAATAGGCTTTTTTTTTTCTGATAAAGAAAAGGGATCACAAGATTAGTATTATTAGTTAAAGACAAACAGGGAATGGAAGCATTTGAAAATTGAATTAATAATAAAAAGTCATATGCCTCTTAATCAGAATGTAATTATTATTATTTTTATAATAGAACTATATATATTATAAAAATTTAGAAAATATCAGAAAACACTAAAACAAAAATATAAATTGCATTTTATTTCAGCATCAGAGGTGACTAAAGTTAATTTGATATATAACATGTTTTGGGTAAGATTTAAAAAAGAAATGATATTATATCTTATGTGTTTTTGAAACTTCTTTTTTCCACTTAATATATCAAAATATATTTTCATATTAAAATTAACTGTTACTCTAATAGCTTAATAGTATTTTACTTTATGAATAAAAATTATTAGTCAGTCCCCTATTAGATATTTACATTGTTTATGATTTTTCACTGTTATAAACAGTAATGCAATTTATATCCATATAGTGAATTTTTATATCTAATAATTATCTCCTTGGGATGAATTTTTGTAAGTGGAAGTTCTTGATTACAGGAAGTACACATTTTTTACTCATTTTATACTTAACTCTAAATTATTCTCTGGAAAAATTACAGAAAATTATTCTTCCTACATCCATGTACAAGACTGTAAGTATATTAATTTTATAAATGAGAAGGTAAAATGCTGATATTTTGACAGCAAACATCAGTTTATTTTAAAATAAAACTGCTTTTGTTTAGAAATAACTGTAACACATTCTTTTTATATATATTAATACTTGCTTTATTTTTATATTTATACATATATTTAGATACAAGCGGTAGAAGATACATCATCTAAGGGCTTAGAAGTTAGTGAGCCAAGGGTAGAAAAACAATTTCATTCTGAACTAGGTAAGGTGGTGAAAGTTTTGGACTAGTTGAATGGAGTAAAACCCCGTGGAAGTATAGGAATATTACATGAGTATTATTATTTAAAAAATAAAATATTACTATTTAAGTGGTTTGCATTGTTGTTATAGAAATCCATCTGAAGTAAAGTTAAATTTATTCTCCTGTGAAAAGTTTGCATTCATGGATTCTTTTAGTAGAAGTTGATAGGAGATTGAGTATATTTGGGAGTCTCTATGGGGCAGCATTCGAGTTAATAAATAAAGAGATAGGTGCCCAGGGGCAAGATGGTGACATGAAAGTCAGGTCCTCAGGGGTGTGCTAAAATTTTGGCAAGGAGCTTTTATTTCCCATTTCACTGGGATGGTGAAGAGATAGACAATGATTAAGTCAAGTTCATTAATTTTCTAGAGGCATAGAGACTCCCATCTGACATCTGGCTTATATATTAATAAACTCTAGATATCATTTTGAAGATCTTTTAACATGAATGTTGAAGTTGTCAAAGGAGGTGATATTCAAAGTCAGTTCTGTTATTTTGTCATTAGATCAAGAATAGTGAGGAGAATAGGGCCTCTTAATTCACATTTAAAATTGAATTAATATTAAAAAGTCATGATGAGATAGGTAAAAGTATATAGAGACTGTAAAGGCAGATCAGGGTGAAAAACATTATGTGTGGATAGGGCTGCAAGATTGAGCAAATAAAAGTATTTATTTTATTTATACAAAAAATTATTTGTTGCTTCTCTGAAATTCTGGAATTCCCTGATGCCTCAGATGGTAAAGAGTGTGCCTGCAATGAGGGAGACTTGGGTTTGATCCCTGGGTCAGGAAGATCCCCTGGAGAAGGAAATGGCAACTCACTCCAGTATTCTTGCCTGGAAAATCCCATGGATGGAGGAGCCTGGCAGTCTGCAGTCTATGGGGTCATAAAGAGTCAGATGTGATTGAGTGACTCACTTTCTTTTTTCTCTGAAATTCTAATTTAACTGGTGTCCTGTATTTTATCTGGCAACTTTAAGCCTGGGTTTCTTAAAAGGATAAAGTGACCATCCAGGCAATGCATATAATGACAAATGTGAATTTCATTTAAAAAGTATAGAACATCCAAAATCAAAATGGTAGATCCAAAGACTTGCAGATGACTGTTCCATGAGATTAGGGCTCAGAGTAGCATTGTCTTTACTGACTAGTATCTCATGAGTCAAGCAATCTTTATGTAATCCTTTCACGGGGATCATAACATTCTTTATTTGGCCTGTGGTTAGTTCAGTTCAGATGTCCAGGACCCTGAGATCAACAGACATAGCAACTTAAAATGTAGGTCTACAATATTTTGATTGTATTGATTTACTTAAATATAAAATGTGGAACACTCATTGGTTACTGCATCTGTCTGTCTTAAGATCAGAAAAGATAAAAATCTCAGAAATTGCTCTGATGTGATAATACTACACAAGAAAAAAATCACCTCCCTGGTTTTGCTCAATGTTTATATCTTTTGACATCTCTAATAATGAAGAAAATTATTGATATTATTTATCATTATTATTTAAAGTGAGTTGTCTTGATATGCCAAGTGCAAAGTAAAACTTTATCAAAATATAATCTATTAATCTCTATTAATATTATATATACTAGAAATTGAATGCCTTTTATTGGTTTTGAAGTTAGAGAGACATGGACTGGAAATCCTAGGGTGCCTTTTCACCTACTAATAACTCAAGTGTATCTCTGGGTATACAAGCAAGAAAAATGCATGTCTGTGTTTCAAAAGACATATGTAAGAATATTTATAGCAACTATAGGGATGTTTTTTACAATACTGTAAACTTTAGTAGTAGACAAAAACTAGAAACAAACTGTCACTCAGGAATAATGAAAATATGTCAGCAAAATAATCTATAATTATACATAACATGAATGAATATCACAAAGACAATAACAAATGAAAAAATAACTCTAGGTAAAGAGCATATATTCTGTAATTCTATTTAAATAAAATTATAAAACAGGCAAAAATAAACTGTGGTGTTTAGGGATGTATAAAGGGCTTCCCTTATGCATAAGGTGCATCGGCAGGCTGGTAAAGAACCTGTCTGCCAATGCGGGAGACAGCAGAGATGTGGGTTCAATCCCTGGGTTGGGAATATCCCCCAGCGTAGGAAACGGCAAGCTATTCCAGGATTCTTGCCTGGAAAATTCCATGGACAAAGGAGCCTGACGGGCTACAGTCCAAGGGGTTGCACAAAGTCAGACACGACTGAACATGAGCCCACCCTCTCTTAAGGATACAGACTTAGACATAAAGGTACAAGAAAACAGCCACTTACCATAATTTAAAAATCAGCATAATGGCTATGAAATGGATGATGAATAGGAAGGAGTAGTGATTGAGAAGGGAAATGAAGGGGCATGTGTATGGCACAGACAACATATTAATTCTTGATGTGCACATGTGCTCAGTTTATAAAAAATCATTGAGCTTTATATCTTTTCCCATGCTTTTTGTATATATATTTCACAACGAAAAGGTTCAAAAAATTAGAACAAAACCAAACTTCAGCCTAGAGTGAATGAAATGATAGGCTCTTCTAATTTTTGGAGCATAATTAATGGCATTATCTCACGTTCTGCTCATGACTATAAAAATTGCCTTGAGCTTTCTAGAATCAAAGAAATAATATATTCAGTCACAAAAAAATTTTTTAGCTGGAAATCTATCATTTTTAGATAAAAATAAGGAACTAGCAATATCACTGAAGAATATTATTAATTATATTCATATCTGATTTTAAAGCATCTCCTCAGGATTCTTTCCCTCTGAGATTATTCCAAAATAATAAAACTGAATATCTTGCCCAGAACTTTTATTTAGCAATTGAGTTTTATAAAGATACCTCAGTCTAGATTGTTATTTAATACTGTTAGCGACTGAGCAACTTCCCTTTCAATTTTCACTTTCATGCATTGGAGAAGGAAATGGCAACCCACTCTAGTATTCTTGCCTAGAGAATCCCAGGGACGGGGGAGCCTGGTGGGCTGCCGTCTATGGGGTTGCACAGAGTCGGACACGACTGAAGCAACTTAGCAGCAGCAGCAGCAACAGCAGCAATGTATAAGCCTGTGTTCTGCCAAACAAAATGTATTACATGGTTTCTAACAGTAATCTACTAACTTTAGATATGCCTGGACACTTGAAGTCATAATCCTGTTCTCTCTGATAGGGATAACAGAAGAAAATCCTACCCGAATCAATGAACTGGATTCAAACTCTAGGTCTGTAAAAGCTTGTATGACAATGTACACATTTAAGTTTCTCCTGTTCTAGTCCTTTTGACTAAATACCACCCACAGATTGGTTCAGGACTTTGGTACAAACTCCACTGTGGAGATAGAAGTACAGCCTCATCCCAATACTTGGCCTGAGTGGAGGGCAGAAGGAGATGACCCAAATCCAGGCTGTTGCCTAAAAGAGGCAATAGATGCTAGAGAGTCAGAGAAACATGTTCACTACAGTTTTAGGAATCAGCCTTGCCTTTGCTTTGATATGCATCTTTAGAATGACAAAGGACACAGGAATTTTTAGGTTGCAATACTCTGCTTTCAAATTATTTACGTATAATTGTATTCATGACCTAACATCATCTCTTTGTTCTGTAACCAGCCCTGAGGCTGAGGTGATAAGCTTTCATAATGGAGGGCATGATAAAGCATGGCTACCCTGAGACTAGTGCCCCGACCCTTAGCCAGCTAGGCCAGTTCCACATGCAGAGGGAATGGGTAGTCCTGATTTTATTCCCATTTAGATCAGTGTGAATGGGCACATTTGGTCCCTGATCGACCAGATGAGACAACACTATTACCATGGATTCCTACAAACAATTTTTCTTCTTGCTGAGCCCAATTGTATCATTGTTTGAGAGATAGGAATGACAATACAAAGGTCAAGGAGGCACTCTAGTTCCAGTACATCAGATACGAAGGACACAAACAAAGCTACTAAGACCGCCTTTCGTTGACGCTTGAAGGAACCCATTATTGGGCCATTTGTATGTTTTCTCTAAAATGGCAACCCTTGGCAGTGATGTCCTGGTAATGATACCTTACACACTCTACAAAGAGCTCATACAGGAAGAGGCTGGGAGAGTACTGTCTCCCCCTGTTATGGAGAAAGGTCAGGCTCATGTCACTTCCTCTGACATGGCATGAGCACTAATCTCTGCATTTGTAGTCAGCCAGAAGCAGAGAGGGCACATGCGACCACTTGCTCAGGGTTCCTGACTGCACCAACTGTCAATTAGCCTGGTCCAACACATGCGCAGCAAAAAAATCCCAATTTAGACTTTCTTCCCTGAACTACTGTAATGATAGTTGTAAGGCCTGTCATTACTTCTGAACTTACAGTCAAATGGGTATGATTTGGCAACTACTTGTGTCTAGATCATTCTGTGCTGTGGGGATGTTGGGGAAGATCACCTTAGGAAGACAGAAAAGAGTACAGTTAAGTGGAAACAAATATGATTGGAAATATCTTCAGAGCTTCTAGTTATTGAAAAATGAACAGTCACTGACGTTTAATGTGAGAATAACTATGAGCATATCTTAGGTTCATCTGCATATGATGATTTTTTCTTTGTTTGTAACATGAGAATTCTTATGAAAATGATGTATAGTCCTGGAGAACTGAAGATGCTGAGTTATCCTATAAAAATTTGATTCTTTAGATAGGACCGTAACTTTAGACAAAGGAATGACACTCTACTCTGTTTAAAATATGCTCTTTTAAGGTTTTGTTTCCTTTTACTTTTAATACAAATAGTATTCAAATAGAAGATTTACATACATTTATTGGGCTTTAGGTGTTTTAAAAATCTTTTTCTACTCTATAACAGAAACAGCTGGCATTTTTCCCTCTCTTACATTTTTTGTCCTCAATTTTCATTGTGTATATTGCCTCTCTAAAGAAATCACAAACAGTTTTTTTGGGGACTGTTTTTATATGGTTGGAGAAGGCAGTGGCACCCCACTCCAGTACTCTTGCCTGGAAAATCCCATGGACGGAGGAGCCTGGTGGGCTGCAGTCCATGGGGGTGCTGAGGGTCAGACACAGCTGAGCAACTACACTTTCACTTTTCACTTTCATGTATTGGAGAAGGAAATGGCAACCCACTCTAGTACTCTTGCCTGGAGAATCCCAGGGATGGGGGAGCCTGGTGGGCTGCCGTCTGTGGGGTCACATAGAGTTGGACACGACTGAAGCAACTTAGCAGTTTATATGGTTATCCATTCGTGAAGTTTTAAAGCCATTTTATTCCTAGTAATAGTTGGTGTTCTATTTTATTCTTTCATATTTGGGGGGAAAATTATAAATATAGTGATATAAAGGTTTTTCTCTTCTATTTTTATTTTATTCATTTGTGTCCAAAACTTACTATTAGTCTCATATTGTATAACTTCTGGAAATTTATGTCACTATAATTTTCCTTGGTAACATATTCCAACGCTCTTCAATAGTTTGGAAGGAAAAATTTCCAGTCTCTCTTATTATTTTATCTGTACCACATAATTTTGTGTCCTTATTTCAAAACTTGGTTTCACATTCTTAAGTAAAATTAACGTTAAAGTTTTCCAGGAAAGTGAAGTGTTAAGGCATCAGAAGATGTGGAGAAGAGGCTAGGATTGAGTCCATGGTGAAAAATGAAAAGGGAGTGTTCACTTAAAATCCATCAACTCCTGGGTGAGGTGTGGAAAAGGAGTGATTTAGTTCTTGGCCATTGTTACTGAGTCTTAACTAATTTAGATGTTTTTCAAAGATTAATATAGTCTTGAAAGAGTAACAAGTCACAGAAAAATTGCTCCTGTAAAGAAAGAGAGAGAGGATAAGGGCGGGGGCGGGGCAGAGAAGAGAGATTCAATTCAGTTTCTTGTTGCTGTCTTGTTTAGCCATGTCTGACTCTTTTGCGACTCTATGGACTATAGCCTGCTAGGCTCCTCTGTCCATGGAGTTTTCCTGCAAGAATACTTGAGTAGGTTTCCATTTCCTTCTCCAAAAGATCTTTCAGGCCTAGGGATGAAAACTGAGTCTCCTGCATTGGCAGGCGGATCCTTTATCACTGAGCCACCAGGGAAGCCCCGATTTCTTGTTATCTTGCCAATTTTGTTGCCTACTTGGTTTTATGCTACTTGATGGTGACCAGCTTTTTCCTTTGTGAAACACTGAAAAAGGAGCCTTTATAAAATTTTAAGCCATTTCAGAAACGTGTGCCCTATTACATTCAATCCAGGAGGTACTCTGAGGAAGCTAAGAGTATTTTGCTTTTTTGCCCCTCTGTCTTTAGGGGCAGTATAATAAAATGACTATAATAACAGGGAAAGGAAATGGGGAAGAAATCATGTGACCAGATGACTTATGGAGGAACATGTTTCCCTAGTGTTCCTATTCATTTATCTCTACTGTATAATGCATTTTTCTTGTTTTACTGGGTAATTAAACCTTCAACACTCCCAAGTCTGTGAGGAATCTGAATCTCATTATGGGGAGATGCCTGAGTTTGATTCCCTTGTATTATTATCAAGAGTTGGCCTCGTTCAAAGGGAATGCTTTTGATAATGTTTGGAGAGGTCTCCAAGGAGAGTCCCTACCCTGGGCAAGTTAAGCACTGTCACATGTCTTGGCAAGGTTTACTGAACTTTTAGGTTAATTCCTACAGCTGTTTCTCCCCCTCCCACTTAAATTTTGTTTTAAACTTACTGCCTTGTCTGCTTCTTAATAGAGTCGGATCGTTTTTCAGAGGTAGAGCTACTCTTTTCTTTCAAGTTACATTTTTATGAAAAGGAAAAAAGAAGAATCCACATCAAAGCCCTGATACTAGAGACACAGGTTTTCTGCATCTGTCTCCTCTAGTATAACAGTAGTCTGATACCAATCTTGGAAGATGAATTACTTAAAAGTTACACTTTCCATTATGACCCTTTGGATTTAAAGCCAACTCTGTGTCATATGTCTTTAATCTGAAATGCATGACAAGGATCATAATTTACATTTCTGATCTGGGGAAGAGGGAGCTACAAACCACTGTTTCAAACGTTTCCTCTCTTTGGATACTTAGATCATGCATCTTTGTTCAACTTTGGGGGGGGTCATAAATAAGCAAAATAAAGTGGTTCTAAATTTTTTTCTGGAAAAGTCATCTAAATAGTCAACTATATATCTCACCTGCCTAAGAAGTTACTCACTTTGGAAAGTAGGAGACCAGGCAGTTTCTACAATGTGTCCTTTTTGAACCAAGCTTTGTAATATATAAATGTGCCCATAAATAGAAGATGCAATTTGAAATGCTGAATACTATTTTTACTTCTTCAAAGAAAAATCAGGGAAGTAATACTCTTAAGATCTCAAAAACTAAATGAAATGATGGATAAACAAGTGAAGGCAGGATTTTAAATCTTGAAGTTATTTGCTTTTAAAAATTCCATTAAACTACTTGAGTTTTCAAAAATATACTGGACTTGGACAAAGCCAAATACATTGACTAAAAGATAATGAGGCAAAGCACATTATTGTGGGATTTTAATTAGTGTTTAATGATTTTTACAGATAATAGAAAGACTGAGAAGTAAAATTCGTATTATTATTTTGGTGAAAACTCCTTGTGCTCCATTTTAATTTTTAATACATTTTCCTTCTGAAAATAACAGGACAATATTGCATTTTAATAAGACAGGTTTTTCTCAACAGCTTGCTTTTGATTTAACAAAAACAAAACAAAACAAACAAAACTCTGGGAGAACTGGATTGTGGTGGTGCCATTTCTGTGAACTTTGAACTTTTATATATGTGCGGATCACCACAAACTGTGGAAAATTCTTAAAGCAATGGGAGTACCAGACCATCTGACCTGCCTCCTGAGAAACCTGTATGCAGGTCAGGAAACAACATTTAAAACTGGACATGGAACCACAGACTGGCTCCAAATTGGGAAAGGAGTATGTTAAGGCTGTATATTGTCACTCTGCTTATTTAACTTATATGCAGAGTACATCGTGAGAAACGCTGGGCTAGATGAAGCACAAGCTGGAATCAAGATTTCTGGGAGAAATATCAATAACCTCAGATATGCAGATGACACCACCCTTATGGCAGAAAGTGGAGAACTAAAGAGCCTCTTGATAAAGGTGAAAGAGGAGAGTGAAAAAGTTGGCTTAAAGCTCAACATTCAGAAAACTAAGATCATGGCATCTGGTCCCACCAGTTCATGGCAAATAGATAGGGAAACAATGGAAACAGTGAAAGATGTTATTTTGGGGGGCTCCAAAATCACTGCAGATGGAGACTGCATCCATGAAATTAAAAGACACTTGCTTCTTGAAAGAAAAGCTATGGCCAACCAAGAGAGCATATTAAAAAGCAGCGACATTACTTTGCCAAAAATAGTCCATCTAGTCAAAGCTTTGGTTTTTCCAGTAGTCATGTATGGATGTGAGAGTTGTACTATAAAGAAAGCTAAGTGCTGAAGAATTGATACTTTTGAACTGCGGTGTTGGAGAAGACTCTTGAGAGTCCCTTGGACAACAAGGAGATCCAACCAGTCCATTCTGAAGGAAATCAGTCCTGAATATTCATTGGAAGGACTGACACTGAAGCTGAAACTCGAACACTTTGGCCACCTGATGAACTGAGTCATTGGAAAAGACCCTGATGCTGAGAAAGATTGAAGGCTGGAGGAGGAAGGGATGACAGAGGATGAGATGGTAGGATGGCATCACCGACTCAATGGATGTGAATTTGAATAAGCTCCAGGAGTTGGTGATGGACAGGGAGGCCAGGCATGCTGCGGTTCATGGGGTCGCAAAGAATCAACCATAGCTGAGCGACTGAACTGAACTGAACTGAATGTTCTTACCTGTAATATATCACTTTAGTCTCTAATGCTCTATAATTCTATAAATAGAGTGTTTTCTGAATACATATTTCATTGAAAACATGGTGACTTTGTTCATCCTATGAGTATAATCTTGATTGCAGTCCCCCTGCTCCTTATATCTGGAGCCTAGACTAAATATTCTAATGTTAAGAGTAATTTTCTCCCCCTCTCAAAAAAAAAAAAAAAAAGAAAAATAGTCTATTCAAGAGCACTAAATGCTCAGAAACCAGATGTGGTTTACATCGGTATTCATTATGAATTTGCTGAAAGTTATAATTACAGAGACAGCCAAACCCAAAGACACACTTTGGAAGATAGTATTAGGAATAGAAATTTAAGTAATTCTGAAACAAAAAGACTTTTTAAGAAATGTTTAAATGTCAATTATTTCAGCTTGGTGGGATGGCAATACAAATTAGGAAGAGGTGCTCTTATTCTTCATGCTAACAAGGACTTCTGTTCTGATTTCAGAGCCTTTGGTCAGGGTGCAAGGCTTACTTTGTGCCCTGGGGCATAGTGCATAATGGGGTTATGACAAAACTCTGATTCCAGATGAACTGGGATTGACTCTTGGCTGTAGCCATTTGCTAAAAATTTAACCTTGAAAGACTGAAAATTTCAGAGTATTTTTCCTAATTCAGATATCTGTCAGTTCAGCCTGTTAGCCATGTCTGATTCTTTGCGACCCCATGGACTGCAACATGCCAGGCCTCCCTGTCCCAAAGCTTGCTCAGACTCATGTCCATCAAATCAATGATGCCAGCCAATCATCTCATCCTCTGCTGTACCCTTCTCTTCCTGGCTTCAATCTTTCCCAGTATCAGGGTCTTTTCCAATGAGTCAGTTCTTCAAATCAGGTGGCCAAAGTATTGGAGCTTCAGCTTCAGCATCAGTCCTTCTGATGAACATTCAGAGCTGGTTTCCTTTAGGATTAACTGGTTTGATCTCTTAGCAGTCCAAGGGACTCTCAAGAGTTTTCTCCAACATCACAGTTCAAAGGTATCAATTCTTCAGCACTCAACTTCCTTTATGGTCTAACTGCCATGTCCATCTATGTCTACTGGAAAACCATAGCTTTGAGTAGACAGACCTTTGCCAGCAATGTCTCTGCTTTTTAATATGCTGCCTAGGTCGGTCATAGCTTTTCTTCCAAGAAGCAAACATCTTTTAATTTCATGGCTGCAGTCACCATCTGCAGTGATTTTGGAGCCCAAGAAAATAAAGTCTGTCACAGTTTCCACTGTTTTTCCATTTTCCATTAAGTGATGAGACCAGATGCCATGATCTTTGAAAAGCTCTAACACCACATGGTCACCCCTGGCACACTCACCAAAACACAAAAGGAGAGCAAGCCTGCCACCGTATAGGGTCCTCCCTCCCCGGAGGCAGAGAGGCAGGCATGGGACAGCCAGAGCTGGAAGGCAAGGGACTGCTGCAATCTCGGCTACAGAGATGACATCATCCACCAATCTGTGAGCAGGCTCCCAGTTGCTAACCATGTCTTCCTGGTATCCTGGATGGTTGACATCTGCCAGGAGCACCACAGCCTGAGATCCACTTCCCAGAGGAGACATAAGGCACACCTGGGATTGTGCTCTCGTGGTGCACTCGGGAAACTGAGCAGCCCACAGAGAGTGAGTCAGACCTGCCTTTGAGTGTTTGAATGTCTCCTGCAGAGACACGGGTCAGCAGTGGCCTGCCACAGAGACAGGGGCTCTGGCTTCAGCAGACCTGCGTCACACAGTGTGGCATAAGTGGCATAAGCCCTCTTGGAGGAGGTTGCCATCAGCCCCACCATAGAACCACAAAACAGACAATGCATAAACTATGGAACAATTATACCAATAAATTCTCGCAGTAGGACCCACAAATTCTAGGACCCACAACAGATTTCTCAACCTGGGGGTTCTAGCAAAAGGACTGAGAATCCCCAGGGAATTTAACTTCAAAGGCCAGTGGGATTTGATTACAGAACCTCCACAGACTCTTGGAGGGTGCAAACAAAACCTGATGTGTACCAGGAGCCAGGAGAAAGAAACAGTGTCCCCACAAGAGACTGAGCCAGGCTTGCCTGTGAGTGTCCAGGAGTCTCCAGCAGAGGAGTGGGTGGACAGTGGCCTGCTGCAGGGTGTGCACAAGTGAATTCACAGTGTGAACACAACAGGGCACACACAAGTCCTTTTGATGAAGGTTACCATTACCTTCATTACCCCTACCATAGTTTGGCCTCAGGCCAAACAACAGGGAAGGGACACAGCTCTGCCCATCAATAGAAAGTTGGATTAAAGATTTACTGAGCATGGCCACACCCATCAGAACAAGACCCATTTTCCCCCACAATCAGTTTTTCCCATCAGGAAGCTTCCATAAGCCTCTCATCCTTACCCATCAGAGGGCAGACAGAATGAAAATCATAATCACAGAAAACTAAAGAAACTGATCATATGGATCACAGCCTTGTCTAACTCAATGAAAATTTAGTGAGAAATGGGAATAATAACACCTACCTGGTAGAGTCATTGTTAGAATTAAAGATAATCTTCACCTAACACAAATTATGTGCTCTTCTATGGAGAGATGTTGGGATTCCCTCATAGCTCAGTTGGTAAAGAATCTGCCTGCAATGCAGGAGACGAGTTTGATTCCTGGGTGGGAAAGATCCTCTGGGGAAGGAAATAGCAACCCCCTCCAGTATTCTTGCCTGGAGAATCCCTTGGACACAGAAGCCTGGAGGGCTACAGTCCATGGGGGTTGCAAGAGTCAGACATAGAGACTAAACCACCACCAAACCAGAGCTGTTAGTGATATTATTAGTTAGAGCAGCTGATCATGTGTATCTTTTAAAGGATAATTAGTAAGCTCTGAAGCTTGTTGGTCAAGTAGCATAAATGAGGGTTGAAAACAGGAGGCACTGTCTGTGTTTGGCACGGCAGAGGAGTATATTCCAGTGGAAAGCTTGGGGAAAGCTTAAACCTTGAAAAGTAGGGAGGTACAGAAAGTGTAAGTTACAGATGAATTGTAATGACTGCACTATTTTATTGATGGCTAGCTCTAGGAGGCTGCCTGCTTTTGAAAGAGTGGGAAGTTTCTTTATGTCCTTAAGATCCAGATGGTTTTGTGAGACAAAAATGTATAGCTTACCATAGTAATTTTTATTTTTCTAATATTACCGATATCTTATGTGTTCACAGTAGATGTTTACGCTTCTTCTGTCAGGACTTTTTATCTTTTCTGGGAGCAGCCCTTTGATATCTTTCAGAAACTAAATTGCCCTCTTTTCTAGTCTCAGCTAAGTGGTTTGCATGAGATTGATGCCACACTCAGCTCCTAGAGGTGACCTGGAATTGTTTAATCCTGTCAGCACATTAACGGACATCTTTTAACAGAGAGGGGGTTTGGAGTGAGCGCTTCAAAACCTGTACGTCTTGTTGGAGTCTCTAGACTTTTGCTTCGAATGCTGGGACATGGGCTCTCTTTTCCCCTTTGGGCTTAAAGCAAGAAGCCTAGAGCCTTGGAAATTGCCAGAACCATCTGGCAATTGCAAAGGTAGAAAATACTTGAGAAAAGGATCAACAATACAGAAGCAGAGCAGAGAATGGAGAGGGTAGAACAGTTAACAGCACTTTCTATGTGAGTCAGTTAATCAACCACGCTGAAAAATTTCACTTTTGTTCACCATATTTCACTGTTGAAGTACAAGTCCCCTCCATTTATAAGATGGAAATTTGCCTGTAAAGAAGCTTATCTGACTCTTCAGTTATATGAGCCCCCAAATATATATATTTTTGGTATGAACTATCTTTGGTTTGGTTTTCTGAAACTCTAAAGATACTAATGGCAACCTGTTAATCATAGAAAATTTAGAAATAGGCAAAGAAAACGTATTCTATTTATAATCCTAATACCTATACATCATCATATGTTTATGGGATATATAGATCCAGTCATCAATTTCTGTGAGCATATGTGCACAAGCATACATTGAGATATTTAGAAACACATTTCTTGTAATCTACTTCTTTGATAAAACAGGCATAACTTTTGTATATAACTATTATGCAACAATCCCATTTTTAATGGTTTCATAGTCTATTGTATGGATATACCATAATTTCTTTAGTGAAATTTCTACAATAGACAAATTATAACTCTATTTTCACTATTTCAAGCAATGTTGTAATGAATAACCTTGTAAGTAATAAGGCTTGATGCATATTCTCAAATAGGTTCAACAGTAAAAATCCTGAAAAGTGAATTTGATGATCAATGTGTTTGTATCTTTTTAAGATATAAATAACATTTATGTGCCTTCCCGAACATAATATATCAATTCATATTTTTGCTACTTGTGACTGAAGGTTCTTTCATGGGAAAAAAACACTATTACTATTAGAACATTGTTAATATGATGGATACCAATTGCTAGCTGTAAGGACCATCCCATGTATAGATATATAGATATGAGGTAGAGCTCTTGCAGATACTAGTGTGCATAGAGGAATTTTTTTCTCTTAAAGCTGCAAGAATGTCAAACCATGGACATTTTTCAGTGGTGCTCCAGGATTAACTAAATTGGTGATCCATGTCAATTGAACAATGATTTCATGCATTTTTACAGACTTACTGCTTATCATAGAGAAAGTGTAATAGAGATGAGCAAATATGTAAGTTACTCTACAGAGTGACAGAGCTTCCTGGTGGCTCAGTGGTAAAGATTTTGGTGGCTCAGCAACCAAAGATTCATGGTCGCAATGCAGGAGACACAAGAGACACCAGTTAGATTTCTGGGTCAGGAAAATCACCTGAAGGAGGAAATGTCTATTCACTCCGGTATTCTTGCCTGGAGACTCCCATGGACAGAGGAGCCTGGCAGGCTACAGTCTGCAGTGTTGCAAGGAGTCAAACACAGGACTTAGTGACTGAACAACAACAATAACAGAGTAGCAATTGATTGTTTACTACAATTTGGTATGTTTTATAGTGTGAAAATATAAGGTATATAGAAACTTGTATGCAGTTCTGTGTCACAGGCAACACAGTGTATGTCACCTGGTACTCTTTTCCACCATTGTTGTTGCTCTTCAACTAAAGGTGTTTCATAGGTAATTTTCTTTTTTTTTTTTTTGACAAGTAATTTCAGATTTTTATTTTTAAAAAGAACAATTAATGTAAGAAATGTAATTTGATTATTTTTGCCTCATTTAACTGTACTGGTAAGCTTGATTAAAAATGCACAATTTTAAATATTGTTTCATAGACAAGAGAGACAAACGCAACCAAACATCATTTTATCCATGTGCTCAGTTGCTATAGTCATGTCCAAATCTTTGAGACCCCACAGACTGCAGCCTGACAGGCTCCTCTGTTCCTGGAATTTTCCAGGCAAGAATACTGTAGTGGTTTGCCATTTCCTATTCCAATTTTATCCATATATATTGCCAAAATATAATCCCTTCATGGAAACATTTTTTGAGAAGATGCCTTTTGTATTAAGTTTATTGTTTTTTCTAAGTGCCTTAAGCTAGATCCATTATTATATATAACTATAATGTGGTCTTACATTGTTTTTAGATCAATAGTTTTATTTTTTTTTTCTGCATTGGAACATTTTATTTTTATTTTTGAAGGCAGTTGTAAAATTCACTAATGAATATTTTTCTAATAACCAAGTCAACCAAGGTGACTATTTTAATCCACAGCATAGAGGCTTTTGGTTTCTTACAATTTCTTGCTTTTGAAAACATTTCATTTTAAATATGTCTAGTTGATTGTCATACATGTTAAAAATCTCTGATTGGAAAGATATATACTGAATACACTGAAAATATAGGCTTATGCACTTTAAAGCTAATTGCTAATCTCAAAAATATACAAGCAACTCCTGCAGCTCAATTCCAGAAAAATAAACGACCCAATCAAAAAATGGGCCAAAGAACTAAATAGACATTTCTCCAAAGAAGACATACGGATGGCTAACAAACACGTGAAACGATGCTCAACATCACTCATTATTAGAGAAATGCAAATCAAAACCACAATGAGGTACCACTTCACACCAGTCAGAATGGCTGCGATCCAAAACTCTGCAAGCAATAAATGCTGGAGAGGGTGTGGAGAAAAGGGAACCCTCTTACACTGTTGGTGGGAATGCAAACTAGTACAGCCACTATGGAGAACAGTGTGGAGATTCCTTAAAAAATTGCAAATAGAACTACCTTATGACCCAGCAATCCCACTGCTGGGCATACACACCGAGGAAACCAGAATTGAAAGAGACACATGTACCCCAATGTTCATCGCAGCACTGTTTATAATAGCCAGGACATGGAAACAACCTAGATGTCCATCAGCAGATGAATGGATAAGAAAGCTGTGGTACATATACACAATGGAGTATTACTCAGCCGTAAAAAAGAATTCATTTGAATCAGTTCTGATGAGATGGATGAAACTGGAGCCGATTATACAGAGTGAAGTAAGCCAGAAAGAAAAACACCAATACAGTATACTAACACATATATATGGAATTTAGGAAGATGGCAATGACGACCCTGTATGCAAGACAGGGAAAGAGACACAGATGTGTATAACGGACTTTTGGACTCAGAGGGAGAGGGAGAGGGTGGGATGATTTGGGAGAATGACATTCTAACATGTATACTATCATGTAAGAATTGAATCGCCAGTCTATGTCTGACGCAGGATGCAGCATGCTTGGGGCTGGTGCATGGGGATGACCCAGAGAGATGTTATGGGGAGGGAGGTGGGAGGGGGGTTCATGTTTGGAAACACATGTAAGAATTAAAGATATTAAAATTAAAAAAAAATACAAGGATGACGCATCTAACCTGCTCAAGTTACCCATTCATCTAGTAGAAGAGGCTCAACAATTAGCTTTAAAGTGCATAGGTAATTTTCAAAAGGCTGATCTAGTTGCCTGAAATGTTTCACTTTCCAAGGCCACAGTAGACATGCTTTTAAAGAAGCTCAACAAAAAAACAGAAAGACCTATGGAGAAAGACAGGGAACATAAGGAAAAGTGGGATCAGAGCAGCATTAAATGATACAACCCAATTGTGCTCCTAAGTCACTTTATTTGGTTGAAGAAAGTGCAGGTCCTTGCTTTCAAGCTACCGAACTTCCCTGTCTTAAAGGCTGAGTGATTGGGGTCACCACAATATGACACTTCAAAATACTCATCTGGTTTGGTTGAAATATCCTCTTAGCAACTCACTGATTCTTTCGGGTCAGGGTTAAGGTACATATGACAGCACTGTTACTGACCAGAGAATTATCAGACCCCAAAAGATGTAATTGCTAGCAATATGAGGGGCTGCAAGAGATAGAGATGATTTTTTTTTAATCCCATTTCAAAAATGGCTATACCTTTCTCACCTTGACAGGGAAAGTAGATCTTCTTGAAATGCTTCAACCAGCTTCTTTGTCTGGGTGACTGTGAACACTTGAAGACAAAAACCTTCCTGATCCCTACAGCTATTTCCGTTAACTCCTTGAAAACCAAATAATGTGTGCACTCAGCTGCTTTAACTGTTTTAATGAGGTGCCACTGATTTTAATGGGGCAAAAAGATGGATGATTTACACCAGATGTCCATAAGAGCCATTCGGGGATTGCTTTGCTGGACACATAGTACATCATGTTGCTCATTGAATTCTTAAGGGGTTAACTTGACCTTTCCCTTTAACACAGCACTAAAAATAATGTAATTTCCATTCTCTGTGTCTCTTTTATTTATATAGAAAAGCTTCGTGACAAACCCACTAGGCCTCTGAGAACAAGTTACTCATTTATGTCCTTTGCCATCTATGAACCCTGGTGGGTGATTTTTGAACGTGAGAATAGACACTGGTAGATGCTTCCCTCATGAGCATGAGCTCGGCTTTTTAATATCAACACTTCCAGTACTGAATCATTCCAGGACAAAAGGAATTATTTTCTGAAGATTGTTGGTCACTGTTATGTGCCTCTTTTCTAAAAAGTTTATTTCAGCTCACATAATAAATACTCTTTCCTCTTGGAGTATGAAAATAAAATTAAGCATAAGGAGAAGGAAGCATGAATCTTTTTGAAAAGATAACCTTTTAGGCATTATGTTACAGTATTAGTCCTTAAATTTCTAGATTTTGGTGATAGGTTATGTGGCTTTTATTTAAACCTATCAAATTGTATGATATATCATAGAATTTTACAAGGTGGAAACTTGACTGATATTCATCAGAATTCTTAATTCAGAATATCTTTTGTTTAAAAACAGGACCAGAGGGTTAATATTTTGCCTCTTGTGTGGGCCCAACACCTGGATTAGGCATTCTACTTGAAATTCTCATGTACTTATTTCAACTTTTATAAAAATGAAAACCTTACTTATTTGGTGTTTATCATAATTTTTGCTACTTTGGCCACCTGATGGGAAGAACTGACTCATTGGAAAAGACCCTGATGCTGGGAAAGATTGAAGGTGAGAGGAGAAGGGGGCTACAGAAGATGAGATGGTTGGATGGCATCACTGACTCAATGGACATGAGTTTGAGTAAACTCTGGGAGTTGGTGATGGACAGGGAGGCCTGGCATGCTGCAGTCCATGGGGTTACAAAGAGTAGGACATGACTGAACAACTGAACTGAACTGAACTGATGATCTTTGCAGCAAGTAAAGCATCATCCTTTGTTTTATATTTTCTTTAAAATCAAATATTACATTTCATTGAAAAAGAAATCCAGAAACTTAAAGGCTTATAATGATCAATCAACAATGGAGGCACATTTTCATAGAGATCTAATGCATGACCAAATGATAATTCCATCACTTCTTTCTTACTTCTGTATTTTTAGGGATTAACTATCATTTTGAACTCCAGATGAGAAATTTTATTTTGCCTTAGAGGTAGCAGAGCAGTAACCACATAGTCAAAAAATAAATATTCATGTTTTTTTTATTACAAATTTGATTTGTGCATGTTGAGTTTTTTATGTCTGTGTATTCTTTTGTGATGCCTAAATATTTTCTTAAATATATGATAATTTGTAAGTTATATTGGCTTCCTTAAAAAATTATACTTGGGCAATAAAGCAGAAGGGAAAAAAAAGACAGAAAATGCCCCTGAGAGGAGCAGACAGCCTTCCTCTCATTTTCCTCTGATGGCTTCCATGATGGCTCAGCGAATAAAGAATCTGCCTGCAGTGCAGGAGGCACAACAGACTCCAGTTCGATCCCTGGGTCAGGAAAATCCCCTGGAGAAGGGAGATGGCAACCCACTCCTGTATTCTTGCCTGAAAAATCCCGTGGAGAGAGGAGCCTGGCTGGTTACCACCCAAAGGGTCTCAAAAGAGTGAGACATGACTGAGCAACGAAACACACATGCATCTTTCTCTGATACTGAAGATCCTAGTTTTTTGTTTGAGGGATAATAGAAGCTTGATTTATCTGTTTAGTCTTAATGTGATATTTACTTTCAGTGTAGGTTAACCAGTTAATCAAGCACACTGAAATATTTTGCACTTTCTCAGCATATTATTTCACTGTTTAGGTACAAAACCCTTTCATTACGTGTTAGACAGTGCTTCTCATTTCACCAATTCCACGTTTTCACTCAGTTGAAAAGGATGTGAGCTTTGTCACCAATTATCTTCAGTGACCTTAGTCTGATTTCCTATCTCTATTACTTCCTATATCTTCATGTGTGTCTGCCTCTACAATGCTGTGATAATTAAAGCTAACTAAGGTTTTACAACATTTTGCTTTATAGGCCTACCTCCATTTCTTTTGTTCTAAAATCTTGATCTGATTATAAGTATGTTTAAGACCAAGTGCAAAAATGATCCCAATGCTCACCTTTCTCTATATATTCAATCATCAAGAAGTAAAGATCTTTTGAATCTGGACTGGCTTTGTTAAGCTATGACTTCTATTGATCAATAATATACAATAGAACTGATAATGTGCCAGTTCTGAGTCTTAAATCTCTTGATGAGGCTTAGACATATATATGTATATTAATATACATATATAATATATATGCTTTCTCTTACTCCTCTATCGTCCCCAGAAGAATACACCATATTTTACTCTTTTTTCAGCTTTATTGAGGTATAATTGACAAAAATTGTATTTAAGACATACAATTTGATGTTTGATATACACTGTGAAATACTCATCACAATTAAGGTAATTAACATCCATCACCATACATAGTTAACATCCAGCACCATACATAGTTACTTTGTGTTAACAATCAGATCTTAATATTCTGTATCTTATGGACTAAAATACGTTTAACAACCAACATACCTTATTTTCAATAATCAAGGAAAAAAGAAGCAAAAAAGGATATGTTTAGCTTAAATAACTATATATATGAATAGTAACAAATTTATAGAGATGTTATAGACTTTGTTTCCAGAGTTGTTAATGAGGCCTTACCAGTGTTTATGACTTTCACTTTCCATGTTTTCTTTGCTTTCAGCCAATATCTCATTTAATTGGTAATCCTTACCCAATGAGGTGTCCCAGATCTTCGTTTCTCAGAATCCAGAGCCCTTAAACAGCATTACATAAAGGTAGTACTGCATTGAGAAAACTGTTCTTATCCTCATTTTTCTATATCATAACTACTGTCTGCATGTGACTATTGAACAGTTGAAATAAGGCCAATGAGACAGATAAACTGAATTTTTAACTATATGAATTGTTAAATAAATACTCAACAAACACTTATTAAATAATGTAGCTAGATAACTGCAGTATCTTTCATTTACTGTTACTTCCAGACTTAGAAATATCTGGAGGTACTTCGAAGCATCACCTGGATTCTATTTGTATTCCATGTTGCTTTCTTTGAGAGTCTTCTAGATCCTCTTTGAGGGAGTAAATAACTTATTGGAAGATGCATGGCACGTGATAGATCTACTCTCGTGTTTACAACTCCCGAATTTTTGGGGTTTCATCTTCCATTTTAAATCAATAGATGTAGGGCATTTTTGTCTTAATTTAGATCTCTATTATAATTTAGATACATTGTCAAGTAATTAACACCATTTCCAGTCACTCAGATAAGCACGTTTATTTGATAAAAATAATATCAATTCAAAATCTGTTCTCTTCTTCTATCACACTCTGAATCTATTCCTATATATACTCTCAAATATCTCCAAATAAAGTATAGCAAAACTTCAAAATTCATTTGGAGCATAAGCTGCTGTTTTCTCAGTTTGATTTCATAATTTATTTATGAGGATTGCCGGATTCTGAATTAACTTATACTCAAGGAGATGGTAAAGGAGGAGTGTATTGTGTGAAGGCTGGGGAAGTGGGACATGACAAGAATTTATTTTCTTTTAAACAACCACTGCTACTGAAGGGGAACAACAGTTTCCAAGGACTATTTCCTTTCAATATGTGTAAGTTCAACTGGGCCCAGTAACTAATCCAAGATTCTCTTGTTTGCATCACTGATTTCTTTAGAAGTCAAGATTTTATTTGTTAAACAAAAAAGCTGACCATGATTAATTTAGACAAGACAAGAATTTACAAACATCAGAATCAATGGACTGGTTGGAAAAATAGTCAAGGCAAAGATGCTGCCAAGATCCTATGACCAGCTTCTATTCTCAATATCACTAGACATCTGCTGTCATCATTGCTGCTACCGCAGCCATTGGGCACCCATGGCCATGGTACTGAACTCATTTTTTCTTTAAATAAACATTGTATTTTAGAATGTATTTAATTTGATAGAACAAACACTCAGTCCATAACAGAGTCTAAATTTAGTTTTTTCAAATATGGATATCCTATTGTTCCAGCATCACTTCTTATAAAACAGTTCTACCTTGAACTGTCTTTGCTCTTCTATCAAAGATCAGTTGACTGTTTGTGTGAGCCTATTTCTGGGCTTTCTATTTTGTTCCATTGATCTATGTGTTTATTTTTTCATCAATACCACACTCTCTTGATTACCATCAGTTCAGTTCAGTTTAGTCACTCGGTCCTGTCTGATCTTTGCAACCCCATGGACTGCAGCAGGCTAGGCCTCCCTGTCCATCACCAACTCCTGGAGCTTACTCAAACTCATGTCCATTGAGTTGGTGATGCAATTCAACCATCTCATCCTCTGTCGTCCCCTTCTCCTCCTGCCCTCAGTCTTTCTCAGCATCAGGGTCTTTTCAAATGAGTCAGCTCTTCACATCAGGTGGCCAAAGTATTGGAGTTTCAGCTTCAATATCAGTCCTTCCAATGAACACCCAGGACTGATCTCCTTTAGGATAGACTGTTTGGATCTCCTTGCAGTCCAAGGGACTCTCAAGAGTCTTCTCCAACACCACAGTTCAAAAGCATCAATTCTTCTGTGCTCAGCTTTCTTTATAGTCCAACTCTCACATCCATACATGACCACTGGAAAAACCATAGCTTTGATTAGATGGACCTTTGTTGGCAAAGTAATGTCTCTGCTTTTTAATATGCTGTCTAGGTTGGTCATAACTTCCCTTCCAAGGAGTAAGCGTCATTTAATTTCCTGGCTGCAGTCACCATCTGCAGTGATTTTGGAGCCCCCCAAAATAAAGTCTGCCACTGTTTCCACTGTTTCCCCATCTATTTGCCATGAAGTGATGTGACCAGATGCCATGATCTTTGTTTTCTGAATGTTGAGCTTTAAGCCAACTTTTTCACTCTCCTCTTTCACTTTCATCAAGAGGCTTTTTAGTTCCTCTTCACTTGCTGCCATAAGGGTGGTGTCATCTGCATATCTGAGGTGATTGATATTTCTCCCAGCAATGTTGATTCCAGCTTGTGTTTCTTCCAGCCCAGCATTTCTCATGACATACTCTGCATATAAGTTAAATAAGCAGGGTGACAATATACAGCCTTGACGTACCCCTTTTCCTATTTTTCCTATTTGGAACCAGTCTGTTGTTCCATGTCCAGTTGTAGCTGTTGCTTCCTGACCTGCATACAGATTTCTCAAGAGGCAGGTCAGGTGGTCTGATATTCCCATCTCTCTCAGAATTTTCCACAGTTTATTGTGATCTACCCAGTCAAAGGCTTTGGCATAGTCAATAAAGCAGAAATAGATGTTTTTCTGGAATTCTCTTGCTTTTTCCATGATCCAGTGGATGTTGGTAATTTGATCTCTGTTTCCTCTGCTTTTTCTAAAACCAGCTTGAACATCAGGAAGTTCACGGTTCTCATATTGTTGAAGCCGGACTTGGAGAATTTTGAGCATTACTTTGCTAGCCTGTGAGATGAGTGCAATTGTGCAGTAGTTTGAGCATTCTTTGGCATTGCCTTTCTTAGGGACTGGAATGAAAACTGACCTTTTCTAGTCCTGTTGATTACTGTGCTGCTAAGTCGCTTCAGTCGTGTCCGACTCTGTGAGACCCCATAGATGGCAGCCCATCAGGCTCCCCTCGTCCCTGGGATTCTCCAGGCAAGAACACTGGGGAGTGGGTTGCCATTTCCTTCTCTAGTGCAGGAAAGTGAAAAGGGAAAGTGAAGTCGCTCAGTCGTATCCGACTCTTGGCAACCCCATGGACCGCAGCCTACCAGGCTCCTCCATCCGTGGGATTTTCCAGGCAAGAGAACTGGAGTGGGGTGCCATAGTAAATCTTGACGTTCTGGAATGTCAGTCTTCCATCTTTGTTTTTCTTCTTCAGTATTATATTGTCTATCCTTGACCTTTTGATTTTCCATATAAACTTCAGAATCAGCTTGAAGATATTCACAAAATAGCTTGATAGAATAACATTAGGAATACATTAAATCTATAGATCAAGAAGATGAATATCAACAATTCAAAATTTTCCAATGTAAACATGGAATATCTCATTTAGATTTCTTTTTTTTTAATTTTATTTTTACTTTATTTTACTTTACAATACTGTATTGGTTTTGCCATACATTGACATGAATCCACCATGGGTGTATATGAGCTCCCAATCCTGAATCCCCCTCCCACCTCCCGCCCCATATCATCCCTCTGGATCATCCCCGTGCACCAGCCCCAAGCATCCTGTATCCTGTATCGAACATAGACTGGCACTTCATTTCTCACATGATAGTATACATGTTTCAATGCCATTCTCTCAAATCATCCCACCCTCTCCCTCTCCCTCAGAGTCCAAAAGTCCGTTCTATACATCTGTGTCTCTTTTGCTGTCTCGCATACAGGGTCATCATTACCATCTTTCTAAATTCCGTATATATGTGTCAGTATACTGTATTGGTGTTTTTCTTTCTGGCTTACTTCACTCTGTATAATCGGCTCTAGTTTCATCCATCTCATTAGAACTGATTCAAATTTATTCTTAATGGCTGAATTTCTCATCTCGTTGCACTCTGTATACAGATCTGTATATATACATACATATATATTTTAGATTTGTATCTGAGTATTTCAAACTTCTGGTGCTATTATAAATTATATATATATGTATATATATATATAAATTCAAAATATAATTATTTGTTGGTGGTATATAAGAAAGTAATTAATTTTAGCATATTGCATAAGTACAATGTTATTGTTAGTCTTGTTCCTTTAGATTTGGTGTTTCTTCTTGCTGGTCCCCAACTTCTTTCAAGGTTTTGTTTTTGTCTGTGGTTTTCAGCAGTTAAAATTTTATATGTGTAGGGGTGTGTGTGTATGTTTGGTTTATTTCCTGCCTTGTGTTCAGTGAGCTCCCTGGATCTGTGGTTTCGTGTCTGTCATTAAGTTGGAAACACTTTCAATCACTACTATTTAAAATATGTCTTCTACTCCATTCTGTTTTTTCTGTCTCGTATTGCAGTTATGTGAATGTTACATATTTGGAAGTTATGCCACAATTCTTGAATGTTTTCTCTTTTTTTAAAAATTTTATTTTCCTCTTTGCATTTTAGTTTGGGAAATTTCTGTTGGTCTATATTCATGTTCCTCAGTTGTTTCAGGTCTCCTGAAGAACACATTGAGGCCTTTATTTCAATTACACCTTTTTTATTTCTTAAATTTCCTTTTGATTATTTCTTAGAGTTTCAGTCTCTCTGATTACATTACACATTTGTTTTTTTCTTGTTTTTCACGTTTTCCATTAGAGCTCTTAACATATAGTTATTTTTAAGTCTCTGATAAAACATGTTGCAGTCTGATTCTGATACTTACTTTTTCTCTTCAGACTCTTTTCTTGTTCTTTGACATACCAGACACATTGAATCAGATACGAGGAACTTTTAGGAGGTAATTAGGCCATTAGTGAAGGATTTATGTTAATTTGACTGTGATTTGGGTTGTGTTAATATTTGCTATGCATGTCAGAGGCTTCAGATTCCTTTTATGTCTTTTTTTATGTCTTCCCTTTTGACTTAGGGCTTCCCTAATTACTCCTCCTCAGAGAGAGTATGTGTCTTGCAGCTTTTTCAGCTTTTACTGTGGTTATTTTATTGCTGTGTTTGTAAATTTGGGGGAAGGAGGAATATTCTATATTCCTCTAATTATCTCTTAGTCTTTTAGTAGACCTGTGTCCTAAGACTATGACCTTCACAAGTATTTCTCCAGTGGTTTAGTTTTTTCCTCTGCATCCTACGCTTTTCCCTGGCTTCAGTATCCCAAATCTATTTTCCCAAAGACCTAATTGTTGTCCAGAGTTTCCCCCATAATTTAGGTGAAACAGGAAGGCTAGAGAAAACTGGAGTGGGAAGACTTTTCATCCTCACAGAAGGAAATAAGTCTTTAGCAATGTCTTTTGTTTTGGAAAATAGGCCTTTGTTATGGAGAAGGCTTAAAGAAAAGGCTCTGGATATATTCCACAAAGATTACTCCACTCTCCCTGCCAGAGCCAAGAGGGAACTTTTCTCATATCTTTACCATGAAGATCTGGTAGGGTTCTTGGAGATAAAGCCAGCAAAAATATGGGAGCTCCTGTAAAACTGTGGCTCCTGGGAAGTTTCTCACTTCCACATTAGCCTCAAACTTGGCCCCCAGCCATTTGTCAAAATGACTATTTGCATGTTCCTACTGGTTCATGGCACAAGCAGCTTTAGTTCTAGGTAAGCAGATCTCAATAACTGTGGAAAACTCTGAAAGAGATGGGAATACCAGACTACCTTACCTGCCTCTTGAGAAATCTGTATGCAGGTCAGGAAGCAACAGTTAGAACTGGACATGGAACAACAGAATGGTTCCAAATAGGAAAAGGAGTACGTCAAGGCTATATATTGTCACCCTGCTTATTTAACTTATGCGCAGAGTACATCATGAGAAACGCTGGGCTGGAAGAAGCACAAGCTGGAATCAAGATTGCCAGGAGAAATATCAATAACCTCAGATATGCAGATGACACCACCCTTATGGCAGAAAGTGAAGAGGAACTAAAAAGCCTCTTGATGAAAGTGAAAGAGGAGAGTGAAAAAGTTGGCTTAAACCTCAACATTCAGAAAACGAAGATCATGGCATCTGGTCCCATCACTTTATGGCAAGTAGACGTGGAAACAGTGTCAGACTTTATCTTTTTGGGCTCCAAAATCATTGCAGATGGTGACTGCAGCCATGAAATTAAAAGACGCTTACTCTTTGGAAGGAAAGTTATGACCAACGTAGGTAGCATATTAAAAAGCAGAGACATTACTTTGCCACCAAAGGTCCATCTAGTCAAGGCTATGGTTTTTCCAGTGGTCATGTATGGATGTGAGTTGGACTGTGAAGAAAGCTGAGCGCTGAAGAATTGATGCTTTTGAACTGTGGTGTTGGGGAAGACTCTTGAGAGTCCCTTGGACTGCAAGGAGATCCAACCAGTCCATCCTAAAGGAGATCAGCCTTGGGTGTTCGTTGGAAGGACTGATGCTAAAGCTGAAACTCCAGTACTTTGGCCACCTCATGCGAAGAGTTGACTCATTGGGAAAGACTCTGATGCTGGGAGGGATTTGGGGGCAGGAGGAGAAGGGGATGACAGAGGATGAGATGGCTGGATGGCATCGCCTACTCGGTGGACATGAGTTTGAGTGAACTCCGGGAGTTGGTGATGGAACGGGAGGCCTGGTGTGCTGCGATTCATGGGGTCGCAAAGAGTTGGACTGAGTGACTGAACTGAACTGAACTGAAGCAGATCTCAGTTACAATTGCTGGATATGCCTCCAGGTTTTGATGTCACTCTTCCCAAGACCTCAGTTGTCTGATGCATCTGAGAAAAATCACTGATTTTCATTTGTCTCAGTTAAGTTCAGTTGCTCAGTCATGTCCGACTGTTTGCAACCCCATGGACTGCAGCATGCCAGGTTTCCCAGTCATCACCAACTCCCAACTCCTGTCAAGTTTTTATTTTGTTTGTTTTTTTTTGGGGGGGGTGGGGGTTACAAAGATAGAATGAAGACTTCTAAGCTTTTACCATGTCAGAACTGAAGTCACAAATTCCTCACTGAATTCTTGGATCCATTGAAATAATTCATAACAATTTTTAGACTGTTGTTTTACTTCCTCAATATCTATAATCTTTCTTCTCAGGAGTGTTCTCTACCAACAGGAAACTAAACTGTTTCCTGTCATATATGACATTTCTATATGATCGCTTATAACAAACGAAGCCTGTCATTTGTGACATTTCTCTGAAAGAGCAATAGTGCCTTGATTCTGTGCAGCCATTCAGAAGACTATCAAATATTAAATGGCTAAATCTGAAAGATGTTTTTTCCAATAGGTATGTACCATTAAAATTGTGCTTAGAATTCTGGATGTCTTATAAATACTGAGTGATTAGGATTTTTAGATCATCACTCTCTCCAACCTAAACAGTCACAAATTGCTTGTCATTTTTTTAGAACACAGACCAGAATGTTATCTCCTGGCTTGGTCCTGCCTTCTGATATAGCCTCGTTTTATGTCATTGTTCCCCTCATTCAATAACTACACGCACACTGGCCTCCTTAAGTTTCTTGCACTTTTTTTCCTAATGTATTACCTTCATATGTGCAGTTATCTATGACTACGATGCTCCTCTTTTTCCTGCATAATTTCAGCTCCTACTTAAACTTTCACTCTGCCAGTTTTTCAGAGAACTCTTCTTTAGTCTTTAGAGTGAGTCTCCCTAATATATACTTTCACAGAAAGATGTATATATATTTTGGAATTATCTAAACTGCAATAAACTTGTTTATCATGTAATTCTTGCTTAATAGCTGTCTTTCACTTTTGAATATAAAACTCCAGGAGATCGGGGACTGCCTGTTCTGTTGCATTGTCATTTCCTTTGCAACAGCTGAGTCCTGGGAAACATTTTTTTAATGCATGAATTATGAATGAATGAAAGTTCAACCTTCATTTTCATTGTATGGCAAAGCAAATACTTGATTTGGGGTTAGAGACCACAGGAGCATCAAGAGGCAGTAATGACACCACTACAGGTTTTCAAAGAGAAAACTAGGAGCAGACATTTAGTTTGAGTAATGATATAAAATTTCTCCCCTAGGGAAAGGCAGAAATATTGTTAAGGAGACTTGACTTCTTACAGTTATACTGATGTGGACATGACCTAATTTCTTTGGATACCAAACAAAAGGATGAACTCAGAGTGCTGGAGAATTCAGGAGTACTCAAATTACAGCAGCAGTAAAAATATGATTATCATTATTATCAACTAGCTAATCTTTTCTCCTCGAGTTTCTCAATGATTAGAATGAAACATGAGAAAATGCCTCAAAACCACTGATGACAGAGTGATTTCCTGGGCAAAGTTTGTGGTAATCTTCAGTCTCCTGAAGTCATCTTAGGACTTCAGGTTTGAAAATGGCCTTCAATGACTGCTTCTGATGAATGTCACAGCTCACTCACTTGTGGGCTTGTAACTATGTTCTTAGCAACACATAACATAAAGGTTTTACTAGATGGAGATTTAAATCCATCAAACTGGGCAAGTAATTACAGTGCACTGGGTTTGTTCTTATATATCATCACATTTAATTTTCGAAAGAATTCCATTGAGTAGGCTTCATTATTTCTATTTTTTCAACTCACAGAAAAGGTATAAGATGATTGAGTAACTTAGCCATGATTATATAGTTAATTTAGTGCCATAGAAAAGACATGAACCTTAGCTTTCTAACACCTTTTAGGTGGTTAACCTCATTTTGTGAACAGTTTTATAGTCATTATCAACTGTGAATGGCATTTTTAGAATTGTTTTCATTTTTGTGCTTTCATACTTGATCACTTATAACAATGCAACATTAAATCTGTATACTCACTGAGCCACAACAAAACATAATACTATATTTCTTTTTGCCAAAATTGGCCATAATTACTGTCCCAGCCTCAGTCCAAGAAAAGCATTGCCTATACCCAAAATAAAAACTCTCAAAAAATGTGCATTTAAACAAGAAAACATGGAAATGTGTAGGATATCAAGGTTGTTAAAGCAGCTGTCATGCATAGAAAGTGAGCGCACTTTATGGCAGTTTTTAGTATCTGTTCCAGCTGCAAATGTGTAATATAATCTGAAAATTATACAGGGTACTATTCATTTAAATGTGTAAACTTTATTGACAAGAAGACAGCTTCAAAAGAAATGGCAGAGCCTGTTTTGTCAATTTCATTTGGAGGGATTTCTTGGTAAATAAGGACAGAACAGAGCATGATAACTTACATTACACTTTAAATGGTATTTCAGGGCATCCAGCCAGTTTTACAACCTTCAAAGTATGAATAAGAAAGCAATTTTGTTTAATTAGAACAGTAGGCAATCTTGATAAATGTATGTGTTGATATTCATATATATGATGTGTATGTATATTATTCACACTGATACACGGAAACACACATTCCCCACCCCCCCCCCCCCACACACACACAGTTCTTGTTGTTGTTTTTACAGGAAAAAACAAGTGATAGCGAGGTGACTCAGGCAAACCATTACCAGAACATTTCATGTTGTAGGATTTTTCTGTGGATTGTAGAGCATCCATTATCTCTGGTTTCTGCCTACCAAATGCCAACAGCATCTCCCAGTTGTTAAGATAACCAAAAAAGTACCCCCGCAAATTTCCAAAACCCCTCTTCAGGAAATGCATAACTCCTATTGAGAACAGCTGCTCTGAGAGGTGGCATAGAACGCAAATTAGGTCAATTGGAGTCCTTCCCCAGGGATTTTCAAACTGGTACTGTCCAAGCTGTGAGATTAACCATGGAAACTGTCAATGGCCTGTGCTTGGGTAAATGGAAGCAATTGATCTGTGATGAGAGATTAAAACTGATACATAGAGGAGAAGAGAGGCAGCAGATGGAGCTAGACTGTAGTGATATTTCCTTGTCCTCCCCTTGATTTGGTGACATTTCTGCTTTTTTGCTGTAGCTAGTCCTGGGTGGGTTTCTGTTGCTTGCTTGCCACTAAAAGAGTTCTAAGATACTATAAGTAATTATCTTCACATTATCAGTCTATGTCAGGTATCATCCATAACCATTATAATATGATGAAAGGAGCTGAACAAAGAAGATATTCAATAAAGTCAAAAGAATGAGGATAAAACAAATAGAAGGCTACTTAAGATTATGATGAACTATACCACAAAAATAAATTTCCAAAAACACTTGACAAAACTTATATATATTTTGAAAATAAAATAGATAATAAATATTGAGTATGGAAATTGTGTGCTGATTTTAAATATTAAGGAAGAAAAGGTGTCCAAGGATAGCTAAAACGTTATGTCTGTTCCATGTAAATTCCTTTCTTGAATTATAAAGCTAGCGCACTTACTTCTCCTCACATAATCTTTATTGGTGTTATTAAGTGCTCTCTGGCAAGGCAGATGTTTTCATTGGAAATGGCTATCTTATTAATATAGTAGATGTTTTCAGGATACTAGAGTCTATCAAAAGTTTGTCTTTGGTCCAGTTTTAATATGGATGCTCTTTGGAAAGTCTGCATAAGAAATTTTCATTATAATAGAATATTTAGTTCAAAGATATCAGCTATAAAATGTGGACTAGGATGTCTAAGGAAAAGAAAGCGAAGTCACTCAGTTGTGTCCGACTCTTTGCGACCCCATGGACTGTAGCCTACCAGGCTCCTCTGTCCCTGGGATTTTCCAGGCAATAGTACTGAAGTGGATTGCCATTTCCTTCTCCAGCGGATCTTCCCGACCCAGGGGTGGAACCCAGGTCTCCCACATTGTAGACAGACGCTTTACTGTCTGAGCCATGTCTAATGAAGTACAATTCAAATCAACAAAATGTTAAAGAATGATAAATATTACTATGTCTTGTACTGTTTCTCTAGTAGGGTGTGAGGCATATACTCTTTGTCTGATAATCAGCTGAAGTTAGAGATGAAAAACATGGACATTAAGATTTAAGAGGAGAATCCTTTAATGAAAACTTCAATGAATTCATATCATATTTTCAGTTTGATTTTAAAAATAATCCATTCAGACACATGCAGATATTGAGTTGTGAAGACTACAAAGTGAAAAATGTTAATATTTGTTTACTTTTTTGTTAATCTCCATTTCTCTCTGTTTCTCATTAAAATTGCTCTTTATTGTTATGAGAACTACCAATCTCCCACCTCTTCCCTAATCTCCTGACCCATGATGATTCTTATGACTTCATTTGCTGGTCTACCTAGCCTGGATCCCTAGGTTAAAGTTTTTTAAATTGACACACCTAGCAGCAAAAGAGAAGTCACATAAATAATAGGTATCAGAATGGGTACTCAAAGTCAAGTGCTGTTGCTGCCAAGACCTTTGTAACGCTGCTATGACTGCCATTTCCTTCCTCAATGCTACAGTGTATCACAGGCTTCAAAGATAAGAACTGACGTTCATTTTTATCTTTTTCATAGAGCAGAATAAAGTATTGGACATGCAGTAGGCAACTACATGTATTTATATTTGTGCAAGAGAATTAAATTGTTTACATTCTGTTTTATATATATATATATACACAAACATATATATATAATAAACATATATATGGATGTATTCAGTTCAGTTCAGTTGCTCAATTGTGTCTAACTCTTTACAACCCCATGAACCGCAGCATGCCAGGCCTCCCTGTCCATCACCAACTCCCGGAGTCTACCCAAACCCATGTCCATTGAGTCGGTGAGGCCATCCAACCATCTCATCCTCTGTCATCCCCTTCTCCTCCTGCCCTTAGTCTTTCTCAGCATCAGGGTCTTTTCAAATGAGTCAGCTCTTCACATCAGGTGGCCAAAGTACTGGAGTTTCAGCTTCAACATCAGTCCTTCCAATGAACACCCAGGACTGATCTCCTTCAGGATGGACTGGTTGGATCTCCTTGCAGTCCAAGGGACTCTCAAGAGTCTTCTCCAACACCACAGTTCAAAAGCATCAATTCTTCAGTGCTCAGCTTTCTTTATAGTCCAACTCTCACATCCATACATGACTTACTGGAAAAACCATAGCCTTGACTAGACGGACCTTTTTTGGCAAGGTAATATCCCTGCTTTTTAATATGCTGTCTAGGTTGGTCATTACTTTCCTTCCAAGGAGTAAGCGTCTTTTAATTTCATGGCTTCAATCACCATCTGCAGTGATTCTGGAGCCCAGAAAACAAAGTCAGCCACTGTGTCCACTGTTTCCCCTTCTATTTGCCATGAAGTGATGGGACTGGATGCCATGATCTTAGTTTTCTGAATGTTGAGCTTTAAACCAACTTTTTCACTCTCCTCTTTCACCTTCATCAAGAGGCTCTTTAGTTCTTCTTCACTTTCTGCCATAAGGGTGGTGTCATCTCCATTTCTGAGGTTATTGATATTTCTCCAGGCAATCTTGATTCCAGCTTGTGCTTCCTCCAGCTTAGCGATTCTCATGATGTACTCTGCATAGAAGTTAAATAAGCAGGGTGACAATATACAGCCTTAACATACTCCTTTTCCTGTTTGGAACCAGTCTGTTGTTCCATGTCCGGTTCTAACTGTTGCTTCCTGACCTGCATACAGGTTTCTCAAGAGGCAGGTCAGGTGGTCTGGTATTCCCATTTCTTTCAAAATTTTCCAGTTTATTGTGTACATAGTCAAAGGCTTTGGCATAGTCAGTAAAGCAGAAATAAATATATACATATATACATATGGATTTATATATACATTTGTATATGTATATATGGTTTTTCCAATAATCATGTATGGATGTGAGAGTTGGACCTTAAAGAAAACTGAGCACCAAAGAATTGATGCTTTTCAACTGTGGCATTAGAGAAGACTATTGAGAGTCCCTTGGAATGCAAGGAGATCAAACCAGTTAATCCTAAAGGAAAACAACTCTGAATATTCATTGGAAGGACTGACGGTAAACCTCCAATTCTTTGGCTGCCTGATGCAAAGAACAGACTCATTAGAAAAGACCCTGATGCTGGGAAAGATTGAAGGCAGGAGAGGCAGGGGATGACAGAGCATGAGATAGTTGGATGGCATCACCCACTCGATGGACATGAGTTTGAGCTAGCTCCGGGAGATGGTGAAGGAGAAGGAAGCCTGGTGTGCTGCAGTCCATGGGGTTGGAAAGAGCTGGATATGACTGAGCAACTGAACTGACCTAATATACATATATAATTCATTTTTGGATATTGATTAGGTTAAAATTCTGATTAAACACACACAAACTCTTTCACTTTATCTACCTGAAAATTACTGTTAAGCAGAATATTGGATGATAGAAAAAAAATGTTTATTTATTTGGCAATTGATCCTGAGAGATGGAAAGAATTAGATTCTTAGTAAAAGTTCACATTTTAAAAATGTCAATTAAACAGGAAAGAAAACAGGAGTACTCTAAGATGTATTCAGCTCAAAAACATTAAAATGGTTGGATATCAAATTCAATGATAAGAGAATAAAGCAAAAATAAGCAGTTTCAATAATTTGCTTTAGTGGAGATACTAGTCTCCTTATTTTAGACATCAGCTTCTACCATGCTTCTATCACACCATCCTTTTTTCATACATTCATATTCTATCTGCTTTTTGTATATATGTACATATATATTTACTTGCTTGGTGGCTATCATCTCCATTAGACTTTAAGTGCCATATGGCCTGGATCCCTTTTATTTATTTATTTAAGTATAGTTGATTAAAAATTTTTCAGGTGTACAGCAAAGTGATTCAGTTATACACATACACACATTATCAGATTATTTTCCATTACAAAGTATTACAAGGTATTGAATATTATTCTCTGTGCTATACAGTCCTGTGCTTAGTTGCTCAGTCATGTCCTCTGTCCAAGGGGATTCTCCAGGCAAGAATACTGGAGTGGGTCCCTATGCCCTCCTCCAGGGGATCTTCCTAACCCAGATATTGAACTCAGGTCTCCCACATTGCAGGCAGATTCTTTACTGAGTGAGCCACCAGGGAAACCCAAGAATACTGGAAAGGGTAAGCCTATCCCTTCTCCAAGGGATCTTCCTGACTCAGAAATCAAACTGGGATCTCCTGCATTGCAGGTGGATTCTTTACTAGCTGAGCTACCAGGGGAAGTAGGTTCTTGCTTATTTTATGTATGCTGCTGCTACTGCTAAGTCGCTTCAGTCCTGTCCGACTCTGTGCGACCCTATAGACAGCGGCCCACCAGGCTCCCCCATCCCTGGGATTCTCCAGGCAAGAACACTGGAGTGGGTTACCATTTCCTTCTCCAATGCATGAAAGTGAAAAGTGAAAGTGAAGTCGCTCAGTCGTGTCCAACTCTTCGCGACCCCATGGACTACAGCCTACCACACTCCTCCATCCATGGGATTTTCCAGGCAAGAGTACTGGAGTGGGGTGCCATTGCCTTCTCTGATTTTATGTATAGTAGTATATAATCTGTTAACCCCCAATTCTTAATTTAACTCCCTTCCCTTTGGTAACATGTTTGGTTTTTATGAGTTTGTATTTTGTAAATAAGTTCATTTGTATCATTTTTTGAGATTCTACATATAAGTGATATCATATTATATTTGTCTTTCTCTGATTTACATCTCTTAGTGTGATAATCTCTGGGTCCATCCATGTTGCTGAAAATGGCATTATTTCATTTTTGTGGCCGAGCAATATTCCATTGCATAAACATATCACATCTCCTTTATCCATTCATCTGTCACTGAACCCTTAGGTTGCTTCTATGTCTTGACTATTCTGAATAGTGCTGCTGTGAACAATGGGATGTATGTATCTTTTCCAACTAGAGTGTTTATCTCTTCCAGATATAGAGCAAGGATCTCTTTTACTCACTGCTGTGATTTCATCATCTCATCTAGATGTAAGGCATGGGTTTTTGTCTGCTTTTTTCATATGCTATATTTGTTGTTGTTATTCATTCGCTAAGTCATGTCTGATTTTATGCAACCCAAAGAACTGCAGAATATCAGGCTCCTCTTTCCTTCACTGTCTCCCAGAATTTGCTCAAATTCATGTCTATTGAGTTGGTAATGCTATCTGACCATCTCATCCTCTGCCACCCTTTCTCATTTTGCCTTCAATATTTCCCAGCATCAGGGTCTTTTCCAATGAGTTGGTACTTCACATTAGGTGGCCAAAGTATGGGAGCTTCACTTTCAGCATCAGTCCTTCCAATGAAAATGTGAGTTTCTTTTGCTTTAGGACTGGCTAATTTGATCTTGCAGTCCAAAGGACTCTCAAGAGTTTTCTCCAGTACCACTGTTTGAAAGTATCAATTCTTCAATGGTCAGCCTTTATGGTCCAACTCTCACATCTGTATATGACTTCTGGAAAAACCATAGTTTTGACTATATGGACCTTTGTCAGCAAAATGATGTCTCTGCTTTTTAATATGCTGTCTAGGTTTGTCATAACTTTCCTTCCAAAAGCAAGCATCTTGTAATTTCATGGCTGCAGTCATGGTGCACAGTGATTTTGGAGCCCAAGAAGATAAAATCTGTCACTGTTTCTACCTTTCCCCCTTCTGCCATGAAGTGATGTGACCAGATGCCATAATCTTTTTTATAATGTTGAGGAGTTTTAAGCCAGCTTTTTCACTCTCCTCTTTCACCCTCATCAAGAGGCTCTTTAGTTCCTCTTCACTTTCTGTCATTAGAGGGGTATCATCTGGATATCTGAGGTAGTTGATATTTCTCCCAGCAATCTTGATTCCAGGTTGTCATTCATCCAGCCAAACATTTTGCATGATGTATTCTGTATAGAAGTTGAATAAGCAGGGTAACAATATATAGCCTTGACGTACTCCTTTCCTACTTTTGAACCAGTTCTTCCAAGTCTGGTTCTAACTGCTGCTTCTTGACCTACATATAGGTTTCTCAGGAGACAGGTAAGATGGTCTGGCATAATTTTCCACCGTTTGCTTGAGCCACACAGTCAAAGGCTTTAGTGAAGTCAATGAAGCAGAAGTAGATATTTTTCTGAAATTCCCTTGCTTTCTCATGATCCATTGGAGGTTGGCAATTTGATCGCTGGTTCCTCTGCCTTTTCTAAACCCAGCTCGTACATCTGAAAGTTGTCAGTTCATATACTGTTGAAGCCTAGCTTGGAGAATTTTGAGCATTACTTTGCTAGAGTGTGAAATGAGTGCAACTGTGCAGTGGTTTGAACATTCTTTGGTTCAAACTTGGTTCATTCTTTGGTATTGTCCTTCTTTGGGATTGGAATGAAAACTGACCTTTTTCCAGTCCTGTGGCCACTGCCGAGTTTTTCAAATTTTGAAAAATTTGAGTGCTGCACTCAATATGCCCTGCTTACTGATAAAAGGAAACAGTTCACAAGGTCTTATGTATTGTCCAGTGTGCTTGAGAGAATCTCAAGAAGGGGATGGGGAAAAACAAGTGATGGCTCTTTCTGGACACAGAATTTTTGTGTCATCACTTGGTATTTTCTGTATTCCTCGAAATATTATAAGCTGGCATGATGGGCATAACTATAACAATTTTCCTATTTAACAGTTTTTTATGAGGAAGAAACTCCAATTATTTGGTAATGATAGGATAGATTTTCTAAGAATACACTCATCTATTTTCAGTCATATTTGGCACTAATGCCAGGTAATAGATGAGAAACCTCATTATCATAAAGTTAAAATTAATCAATCCTTAAAAATATGCCCATATTATCAACAATTATTGCTCGTTTGTGTCTCAATAATAACATGACTTGAAATAGTAACTTGGAGTAAAAAAAAAACACAAAACAGCACACACTTGTCTTTTCCTCCCTCCCTTTGTACATTTTAACTTTTCTAAATATGGGCTTCCCTGGTGACTCGGTGGTAAAGAATCCGCCTGCCAGTGCAGAGACACAAGAGATGCGGGTTTGATCCCTGGGTCAGGAACATCCCCTGGAGGAGGAAATGGCAACCCATTCCAGTATTTTTGCCTGGAAAATTCCATGGAGGAAGAAAAATGCTGGGCTACAGTCCAGGGGATTCAAAGAGCCGGACACAACTGATCTGAGAAAGAGATGCTACAGATTGTTTTTCTATATTTTAACTTTAATGATCATTTCTCTCCTGCACCAGCGTGTCTAGAATTGAGGAGGTAAGTGACTAGAAATGTGAATAGGGGGAATCGAATGAGAAAGGAGGAAAAAACGCAGCACTGTTTATAATAGCCAGGACATGGAAACAACCTAGATGTCCATCAGCAGATGAATGGATAAGAAAGCTGTGGTACATATACACAATGGAGTATTACTCAGACATTAAAAAGAATTCATTTGAATCAGTTCTGATGAGATGGATGAAACTGGAGCCAACTATACAGAGTGAAGTAAGCCAGAAAGAAAAACACCAATACAGTATACTAACACATATATATGGAATTTAGGAAGATGGCAATGACGACCCTGTATGCAAGTCAGGAAAAAAGACACAGATGTGTATAACGGACTTTTGGACTCTGAGGGAGCGGGAGAGGGTGGGATGATTTGGGAGAATGGGAATTCTAACATGTATACTATCATGTAAGAATTGAATCGCCAGTCCATGTCTGACGTAGGGTGCAGCATGCCTGGGGCTGGTGCATGGGGATGACCCAGAGGGATGTTGTGGGGAGGGAGGTGGGAGGGGGGGTCATGTTTGGGAACGCATGTAAGAATTAAAGTTTTTAAAATTAAAAAAAAAAAAAGAAAGTGAATGTCTTTCCTAAAAAGAAACCAGCAGAATAATTTCAGTCCTTTTACTAAATGATAGACTATTTGCCTTCATAATCCCATCTTTACCCTAGCTACCTGATTCACTCATGCCCATGAACATTTTTTTTAAATGAAAGAAAAATGCATGTATATTTATATGTACCAAGTCAAGTTATGTTGATATTTTCCTTTCTTCATTTCTGTAACTGATTTTGGCACCTTAATACAATGATGATAGCAAGCAAATCTTATACAGTAACCTAGTTAGGATTCCTACACTAAATAATTCCCATATCCATCACTTTTAAAGCATCATTGCAAACAGTAGAGTGCAGCAATGTGCCCTTATGTTTCTTATTTTCCAGATCAATCTGTTTTTCTTAATTTTAATTTATAATCAGCACAACTGAAGCTTCCTAACCATATCAGACATGCCAATCCTTTCAAAAGCAAATCTGATTTAACATCAAGGAGCCTGGCTTGTGTTCACGGAGGAGGAGGTTTTTTCCTCACTGCTCCCCAGAAGTTTCTGGGTGGGACTTAACATTTACACAGATGACATCCAAACCTATTTCCTAATACTTGGTGGACAAAAATCTCTCTCAGTTGAGCCAAATAATCTACCATCTGGTCAGCATAGAAGAGGGTTTGCCCAAGCAGGTGACTCTGGAATTTCTTACTTGTAGTTTTGGTGAAGAGGAAAAGAAATGAAAGGAAATTGCTCTTAAAAAAAGTCTGGAATAAAACAGTAGCTGCTTCACTGAAGGTGGAGATGTATTTACTGTAAACTTTTAAAGAGAGGTATGGAGAGGAATAGAATATAGGCTTATTGTTCTATTTTGATTTGCATCTCAGAACAGTTTAATCTAACAGACAAACACCACTGCTCCTATCTTAAGGGACATACAATTTTCCAAGGAAGCACTGTGTGGGTATTTTTGGCCTATAAAAGAGATAGGGGATGAGCTTCCCTTACTAGCTACAAGCTGGAGCCTGTGTCAGGCTTCACTAGGCACACAAGGCTCTGATTTTGTATCATTAAAGACTCATTATCTCTTTTAACTTCTGTTGAAAGCATTCATCTGTAACTCTTGCTACTACTGAAACAATAGAGTCTCCTAGCTCAGTTATAATCCTTTTTTTTTTTTTTTTGCCAGCTTAAACAGCCTTTAAAGGATGGATTGGCTTTCACAATGCAGACACAAAAAGCTTGTGCTCAGGAAAATATACAAGATTATTTTTGTAACTTCAGTTTTAAAGAGTGGAAGAAAAGCATCCGATGTGAGTTTCTCAGAGCTGGGAATCTGAGCATACCTGAATGCTAAATTCCAATTGGACAAAACATTACTTTTTCCAAAGGAGAATGACATGTCTTTCTTATGGTTAATTTCAAAGAGAAAAATACTTTAATAAGAATGAAACAGGCTTGGTGTATTGATCTTTCCAATTTGTTTGGTATTAATATATATTTGGCAGGGAGCTAAACTCTCCATTGAATTCAACAGTGGATTATATGAACAGTAATTTCTATATTTACCCGCTTTGTTTACACTTTCATTATACCTCTACCGCATTATCTGATGCCTTCATACAGTTTTCAATCTTATAGCCACTTTAATCTCCTCTTGCACTCAGCATATCTGAGTGAGTTTGTTGGCATAGGGGAATTTTGAAGGTTATATTACAGTACATGAATCAACGGAAAATGAAATGCACTGGAGACACGATCAGCCAGTTTTAATTCATTGCAGAAAGTTACAGATACCAACATGCATTTAATGTAATCTGATCTCTTTATTCAGTCCTGAATTTATGAGCAATTCACCAGGAGTCAAATGACAACTTTGTTTTAAAAATAGTAGTCTATATCGAATGCTACTTTAATATATCTCTGACATATTTGCATTTAAAAAGTAGGGGAAAAGTAGAATCTTTGAACATAAATTTCTCTTTTCATAGAAAAGCAAAGCCTCAAAAAGATGATGCTTTTGTTCATTAATTATCTGTTGTTGTAATGTATGTCAGTTTGATGAAAACAGTTAAATAAATCCAGTTCATCAGTACAGCTGGTAAACAGACTGGAAGCCCCCTACATTACTGAGCATCATTTTAAAAAGGAGGCAAATAGCATCATTGTGTTCAGGTATAATGAAAACATTTTATGTCAGCAAGCCTACTCTTTGCCTAGAATGATCAAATGTTCTCAGTTCAGGGTGGTCAACAAGAAGACATGAACAGTGGCTTTCCAGACAATTTCTGTACCAGCAACACAGATAGATGTTAAATCTTGGTCAGTTATTTTTTGGTTATAAGATGTGATCCTTCATTTGGGGTCCTAAGTTGTTTTGGTAATGCTGACCTTGTCAAAATTACTTGTCTTACCTGAGAATTTCTCATATTTCTTATATTTGAGAAATCTCCTTTTCTCACACACCATAGCCCTGGAATTTAGGTTGAAGGGCATATGTGGGAATACTACTCGCTATTTTTATTTCAACACACAGAATTTGTAATCTGTTCCAAAACCAACAAAATTTCTTTTTTGTGTTTCTGAAAGTTTCTTATTATTTATGTTGAAAAGTTATGTAATTTTATAAAGCCCAAGGAAATAACATAGCCTTTTGCAACTAGTGCTTTGATAGCATCTTAGCTTATTAGATGCCAAAATTATTATCACTATTATAAAAATAATGGATAATACTTATAGAAGCTATGAATATTTTATATATTATGCTTCTATTAGTTATAAATAAAATTGTATAAATAATAAATATTTTTATTAAGTATGAACAATACAATTTTAGGTTTCACCAGAAATATTATGTAATAATAATAACATTTAGATGGAGGCCTTTCTGAGTGATTAGTTTGATAGATAATTTTGTAGCTAGAACTAAATTCTACATCACTTTAGAATTACATTTATGATAAATATTTTCCTAACAATAGTCAAATCTCTAGTTCTTATTTAATAGGTGTAAATTTTTATTCTGAGAATATGTCAAACCAAAAATGCACTTTTTTGAAATTCCTTTACTTATTTGGTTTATTTTACTCTGAGAAAATAATGAAATACTACTACATTTCTTTTATATTGCTTTCAAAAGTCGATCATAGAGATGAGAGCAGAGATAAATGAGTTAACATATTGAAAGGGAAATTATTTTTAGAATCCATGGCCAGATGCCCTAGAATTTCTGGTTCAAAGAAATCAGGAGTAAAAACAATTTATGAGAATCATCTACCAATGGTCTGTCCAAATAGAACTATATCCCCAGAGGGAAAGCTTGATCCAATCCAGTTCAAATGAAGTAAGAAAAAGGATTTCCACCATTTCCTTTGAAAGGGTGATTTTTCCAGAGTCCGACAAACATCAGTGTTAGAAAATACCTCTTAATACGCAGTGTTGAGTATTCCCTTACTCGATTGCTCCACTTCTGTGTTCCTTTCAAAAAATCATTGACTAAGTCATACCCTTCCTCAATTTCCACTTATTCAAGCTACATTTAGTTATGTATTTTTTTCATTATGGTTCAATTCCGCTAATCAAAGATATTTATTTTTCTCATTTTAAACTTTTTTATTTTTGGTAAATCTGTGGCAAAATAGTGTTTTAACTATATGCTTTTATGAGTGGTGTGAAGAAAGTCTTTTCTAGCTTGTGAACATAATCTCTAATAATGTAGCCCAATTTAGGATGCTCAAGAAAATCGTATACTGAGAGCTGTTCAGTCCTAACTTGCTGCTTCTCTTCCTGTTGAATATGCACATATTTTGACTTTTTTTAGGGTAAATCTCAAGTGATCTTTATTTCTTCTACCTACGTGACTTGTTTCAGTTATGCCAGATTTGCCAATTAGAATGAGAATTATATATATATATATATATATATATATATATATATATATATATATATATAGTTTATCTTCCCTCCTCTGAGTGCCCTTTCGCTATCTTGGTAACTGTTTCAATTATATTTAAATCACAAAAGTGAGCACAGCAAAAATATAATACACTTAGAAAATGAAATCATTAGCATCATTTTTGGGTATATAGTCTTAAAGTAAAATTAATGACTGATTTAAATTATTTCCTTTTGATATTAATGGAAGCCTGGGGTGAAATGGCAAAGTCTTATTTGACATAAAAGTTGATTTTCTTTTACTTTTAGGGGAGAAGAATGGTGGTGGTGCTGGAGTAAATTGAGTGAAAACACCTAAGTTTTAGTGATTAGAAGCCATGAGAATGGCGTCTTAAACAACACTTTGGAGGAGGCTATGCTCTCCATTTAGGAGCAAAGATGCAGAACATTGAAATGAGCACTTATAGGAGATGAATCCCTATGGTTCACTTACACCATCCTAAATGCCGTATCAACAATCTCCAACTCTCTCTATATCTATCAGCATTCTTTCCTCCTTCTTGGCAGCTTCTTCTTCACCCATTCAGAGTTGACTTTGAAGGGATTAAAATTTTATTCATTCTAGGAAACTTCAAATTTTAACAAGACTTTGCAGGAAAAAAGGCTTCAAGATTTCAAGTGTGCAGAAGACATTTTTAAACATGATGCTCTTTGCACACATCATTTCAGGGTTCTTACAGATGGAGTAAATTTATCTAATCCACTCAAATTTCAATTGTTTTCCAAATTTTCAAATCATCTAGATATAATAGAGAAATATTTTGTAGTTGTCAGAAGTGTGATAGAATTAATCAGGTATATGAAACCAGTTATGCAAATTGGCAAGTATAAGGAAGCATTCTTTGGTTCCCCTACAATGCTAACATTGAGCGTTACTCATCTTAGTAGAAAAAGGTAGTTTAAAAAAAACTATGAAGATCAGCATTTTTTTAAAGATTACTATCTTATCTCAATAACCTGTGCCTTCTCCAACAATTTTTGTTTTGTTACTCCTCTGCAATATGCTGTCTATGACACCTTTTAAATTTGTCGCATGGGCAGTTATTTATGTGTCTTTTTGAAAACGTGAGACTGTTCTCTGGAATAAATGTTAAAAACAGTTATAATCTTGATGAGAACAAATGAAGCAATGATTAATTGATGATACTCATAAAAGAATAAATATTGCAATATTATGAATGCTAATACAACCTCTGGCCTTACACCACACTTTGAAATTTGATTTTGCCACTGATCAGTAATTGAATATAATCAAGTATTATTCCATTATATATATATTAATGTAAATACTCATAACTGTCTTGCATTTGAAAATTTGCCATCTAACTATGTCACCAATATTATCATAGAGTACAGAAAGGAAAAGAAAAAATGAATAGAGATGTCAAACAGAAAGTGAAAACTCTTAGTGTAGAGGCTGAAGGTTAGGGGCAAAGGTGTGGAAAGGGAAGCTAGGATAAAAAATGATGCCTATTAATTCATATAGCAACTGCATGCATCCATTTGAGATAATGCAAACACATGAAAAAAGTTAAATGACCGAATCCAATTATATGCATCAATTCTATCTTCTTTAGCAATTATCATTCTTTTGTAAACTGTAATTTTGGCCACTTGTGTGTACCAACCCTTAATTGTCAGTAATTCTCTAGTTTTCTAGTATTTTGTAATGAGATATTTAGCACACAACACTGCTGCTGCCAACTATTTACATTGTAGAACTGAATTACCAAATAGACATACAAAAATCAAAGGAGGCAGCCACTTGTGGCATTAAGTATTTTTCTCTTTTATTGTTATTTAAATAATTCAAATTTTTGACAGAATCAGTGATAATCATGAGTCTTGGGGCCACATTTACTATTTTTCTTGCCATGTAACAACATAATCAAGAATTGTAGAAAGCTCTTTCTTTTATTAAATGATACAGATATAAAGAAGGACTGTCAGGACTACTTCTGCTGATAATGTACTAAACCCTCCATTTTACTTAGAAATATAATTTTTTAATAAACAGTAGGGATAGAGACTTGTCATAATAATATATAAACTAATCTTTCAGAAATGTCTATGTGAACTTCCTAAAGGATACAGACTTGACCAATGTTTTCTATGTAGTCAAGTCAGTGGGTTGGTGACATCATTTAGGAATTTCTAATGTCATGTGGAATCCAGGATAGGCACGATTGAGAAGACTCCCTAGATTTTTTCACTCTTTTTTTTTTTTTTAAAGGAAGCCATTGGGAATCTTTAATGCATGTTATTAAGTGAAAGTAGCCAATCTGAAAAGGCTACATATTGTATGATTCCAACGATATGACATTCTGGAAAAGGCAAATTACAGTGAAAACAAAAAGATCAGGGGTAGTCAGAGTTAGGGTGAATGTGGGAAAATGAGTAGGCAGAGCACAGAGGATTCTTAGGGCAGTGAAAATACTCTGTAAGATATTATGATAAATACATGTCATAGTACTTTGGTCCAAGCCTGTAGAATGTGCAACACAAAGAGTGAACCCTAAGGTAAACCATGGATTTGAGGTGATTATAATATGCCAATATAGATTCATCCTGGGTAAAAGATAAAATGTACCATTTGGTGAGTGTATGAGCATGTCAAGGCTGTATATTGTTACTACTTATTTAACTTATATGCAGAGTACATCATGAGAAATGCTGGGCTGGATGAAGCACAAGCTAGAATCAAGATTTCTGGGAGAAATATCAATAACCTCATATATTCAAATGACACCACCCTTATGGCAGAAAATGAAGAAGAACTAAAGAGCCTCTTGATGAAGGTGAAAGAGGAGAGTGGAAAAGTTGGCTTAAAGCTCAACATTCAGAAAACTAAGATCATGGCATCCTGTCCCATCACTTCATGGGAAATAGATGGGGAAACAGTGGAAACACTGGCAGATTTTATTTTCTTGGGCTCCAAAAGGACTGCAGATGGTGACTGCAGCCATGAAATTAAGACACTTACTCCTTGGAAGGAAAGTTATGACCAGCCTAGACAGCATATTAAAAAGCAGAGATATTACTTTGCCAACAAAGTTCCATCTAGTCAAAGCTATGGTTTTTCCAGTAAGTCATGTATGGATGTGAGAGTTGGACTATAAAGAAAGCTGAGTTCAGAAGAACTGATGCTTTTGAACTGTGGTGTTGGAGAAGACTCTTGAGAGTCCCTTGGACTGCAAGGAGATCCAACCAGTCCATCCTAAAGGAGATCAATCCTCAGTGTTCATTGGAAGGACTGATGCTGAAGCTGAAACTCCAATACTTTGGCCACCTCATGCAAAGAGTTGACTCATTTGAAAAGACCCTGATGCTGGGAAAGATTGAAGGCGGAGGAGAAGGGGACGACAGAGGATGAGATGGTTGGATGGCATCACTGACTCAATGGACATGAGTTTGGGTGAACTCTGGGAGTTGGTGATGGACAGGGAAGCCTGGCATGCTGCGATTCATGGGGTTGCAAAGAGTCAGACACGACTGAGTGACTGAACTGAACTGATGTTGATTATGGGGGAGACTATGCATGTGTGTGAGCAAGGGGTAAGTAAATGGGAAATCTCTGTACTTCCCACTTAATTTTATGGTAGAACTAAAACTACTCTAAAAAAAGAACTAAAAAGGAAGCCATTGCACGGGTTCATCTCAAAGATGCCTCATGGGTCTCTAAGAGTAGCCTTTAGTGATACTTTAAAATGGTACGTGAAGGTGATGCTGATGGCTAGTGGAAAATCTGATCCTGGACTCAGGAGATTTTAGTTATCCCAAACCTCTTTCTCTCACTAGTTATGCAGTTCATGTACAGAGCCAGGGGTTTGATTTCCTCCTCTATCCAATGAAGACACTGAATGAGATTTGTAAAGTACCTTCAAATCCTCCCCTCTTTTTTTCTTTTTTTAAACAACCAGTGATTTGTAAATTGTGTGTTTTCCCAAGTATTGAATTGCTCACGGGTATTTGAAATTATGTTTATAATATCTTTATGGTTTTTTGATTGCCTATTTCTGTATTTGTTGCCTTTTAAAATGGACTCTTAAAAAAGTCTAAATGTAAGCTATTTTGAAATGAATAGTTTCTCCTCTTATTTCTTTTATCATTTGACTAACCTTTTTCTCCTGTTATTTTGGGACTGCTAACTTGAAAAAACTTTAAAAATTCTGTTTCCTAATCTCTCTTTGGAATGCTTTTGAATTTGATCTTGTTTAGCAGTTCTCATAATGTTCCATTTAGTTCATGAACATCCCAAGATCTTTCAGAAATCTTAAAAATCAGAAATTTCAGAATTCTGCCCACCCTAATCTTGATTTTCTTGTTGCATATTCATTTGAATTTAGAATATCTTCCAATATATGTTGTCACTTTAATTTATTTTTTTAGTTCTAATTAGCATTCTATTTAGTCCATTCCTGTATGGATATCCATCATCGTATGTCTAAAACTAAGCCTTTTCATCCCAAAATGTTCCTGTGCCCTCTTTGCTCTCTTAGAAAATGATGTCACTATCTACAAAGTCTCCACTGCTGTTGAATTTGCAGCATCCTCAGTTTCCCTGGTGGCTCAGACAATAAAGAATCTGCCTGCAGTGCAGGACACTCAGGAGACTGATCCCTGAGTTGGGAAGATCCCTGGAAAAAGGAATGGCAGCACACTCTAGAATTCTTGCCTGGGGAATTCCGTGACCAGAGGAGCCTGACAGGCTACAGTCCATGGGGTCGCAAAGAGTTGGATATGACTGAGCAAGTGACATGTACACTCAGCCCCATTTTTTTCTTATTCCTCATCCAATAATTTACCATCCTCAATGCCATAGTCTCACCTTATACTTCCTAATACCATGTGCCATCACTTCTGGAGGTATAGTCTTTATAATGTAGAGCTCTGTGAGAGGAGTCCAGAAGGTTGAGGATGCCTACAAGAACAGTGATTGGCATCAGTTGGTCATTTGGCTGGACAACTGACTTGTTCATTTGCCCAGCATCTATCTGGGCAGGACAAAAACCACGAGAGTGAAAGAGATGACAGCCCAGAGCAAAGGAACAGAGATGGAGTGGCCTCTGTCATACACAAAGGTGTGTGAGTTCCCCAAAGGTCAACGGGGAGTCCCAGAGGCCCGGAGCTTGTGTCAAAAGCCTCAGAAAGAAGCTCTATGGTTTTTGCTGGGGATAGGAGCTGGAATGTTTGGAGGAAATTCAGCTGGATCTGCTTTAATGCCTGCACAAAGAGATCCAAACAGCCAGAAAAACAGAGATAGGTAACGTGGAAAGATGCCCATAGAATTAGGCCTGGAAAATAGAAAGTGAAAGAAGTTATGTCTCAGGGTGGAGCATGTGTCCTAGAGTAGATCATGAAGACCTCCAGCCCCTCCAACAAGGTCAAGGAGAAGAAAGAAGAATTAGAAAAGGAAACCTGCCCTTTCCTTCTTCAGATCCCTGCAGCCATAAACCTTAGCTACATGAATATTTAAGTGTGGTTAAAAAAAATAGCTTTCAAGAGACTACTGGCTGAAAATGAAGTTACAACTTTAATAACTGGAAGTGTTTGAAATCTGCTAAGATGTGGTTTAGTACACGTCTACAGGATAGGGCAATTTGACATACTGAAAAGGACAATGGTTTGAGAAAAAGAAAAATGATGTCCTGTCTTTACTCCACCAAGTGAGACAATTCCACAAACCACTTAGCTATCACTTACCATATTGTGTGGCATTTCTATTTACAAATCTGTTTTCCTCCTAGGGCACCTGTTATCCCTAAAACCTTGCATTTCTTGCATACTCAAAGGCATGTGTTAATGAATGTAGAAATATATACATGAACAAATGTGTTCAAAGCAGGTACACAGGCAGATATGAAATCCTCATTAAGGAAAAGAATTAGACAAAAATAATAAACTGTATCCCTATTGGACAGGTTCCATTTAAATACTGATAACATGTATATTCATCACTAATAATTCATAACAAGCTGCCCATTTGTACTCCATCCTACTCCCCTTTCCATCCTGGCCTCTCTCTTTTAATCTAAATTCTTCCATCCCACAAAAGACATAGGATTGCTATTGTATTTTAAATACCTCTTGTGTCTTTTCTCTATTGACTGGCTAGTTCTGTATAATAACTGCTATTTAGAAACTTGGATGATTATGTAAACTTTGAATTAAAAGAGGCCATCATTTTTGCTGGGTCATCATTTTTCTTCTCCACGTTTTATAATGCAAGACTCTCAAATCATCTGGTGTAGTTGTTTTAACAAGTTTTGAAACTGCAAAGGTGAACTTTTCAGGGTTTTAGACCCTTGCCCATGTGAGCCTCTTTCAGAAGATTGAGAATATGCTGCTTTTATTCTTAAAAAAAAAAAATAGTACTTTTCATTGCTTTCTGCTTTGGAGTTGCAAACCAATACTGCCATCCACTGTTCCTTTGGATAATCTTTTTCCCACAGTTCTTGCCAAGATGTTTTGTGAAGAGAAACCTGACAACAGAATTAAATTCTTTGAAAGGATGGGGAGTTTGTTACTTTCCAGCAAGCATTGCACTGAAGATCATAAAGGAATTGAACATCACGACATATTCATTTTGCAAGTGCCTTGATGGAGAAGACACAATCTCAAAATGTGAACAAGTAAATGAGCAATTTATAGAGTCAACTTCTTCCTGGACATCACAGGAGGGAAAAAAATCACCTCGTGCCTCTTTGATCACTCTTTAACTTTGCTTCATGTGGCTCCCCAGGCTCAAGGTTATTTCTCATCGTAGAAACATTTTAACGTTTATGGAAGGAAGCCAGTCCTTTCCTCCGAGCCAGAAATCAAGGTTCTCTGTTTTTCTTATACTACTCTCAGAGAAGCCCTCCAACTGTTTAGGAGCAGAGCATGAATTCCTAATGTCTAACACTTCTAAACGATTTGATTCCATCTTGTTCTGCTCCACAGGTAATGTATTTGTATTATGCATCTCCTTTTAGCCTTACCTTTTCTTTCTTTGGGAAGCCTACTTGGCTCAGTGGTAAATAATCTTCCTGCCAGTGCATGAGATGCCAGAGACATGAGTTCGATCCCTGGGTTGGGAAGATCCCCTGGAGGAGGAGATGGCAAGCTGGCAGGCTACAGTTACGGGGTCGCAAACAGTCAGACACATTGAGCGCATACTACTCTCTTCAGTGGTTTCCAACAAATAAATTCGTAACTAAGCTTATGAGGAATTCTTTATTTTCCTCTCATGTGAAACAGAATGGACTCCTCCGGTAATTTAAACATAATCAAGGACCAAAAATTTAAGGCTGATAATGTCATTGCTGAAAGTCTTTGAGGTGACTCAGTCCAATTCCCTGACTCTATGTGTGAAGAAACCTAGACCCAGAGAGGAGAATTAAAACATCTAAAGCTATGGAGTCAGTGATGGCACAGCCAGTGGCAGAAGCCAGTCTCTCAACACTAGTCAGAGCCTTTTTCTTGTGAAATGCTCCTTGTAGAAGCACAGTCCATCTCTTCATCCCTGGGTTATAAGACATCATCAGCTTCTTTGAGGGCATCTCTGTCCTTCTGTGCCCTCATATTCCTCTCAACTTCCGGGAAAGTAGCAAGATGTCTAGGTTGAGAAAGAGTTCATGACGTGACATCCTTTCTTCCTTTCAGTCAGAAGAGGAAAAGGCATGTGAACATGATAGCCTGCAAAGAATAAAGAGGAGGATTTAGTTATCTCAGCTTATAGCTCCTACACCGGGAGACCTCAGTTCCTTCATTCACACAAGCGCCATTTACATCTGAACCATTCTTTGGATCTATGTGGTCATAGTGCATTAGTATCTCTTGAAATAGCCCTAAAGCAGATCACATGGTGATACTGGAGAACTGAGTGGCTGTCTCAATGTTTTTTCAATGCTATTCATTCAGCAACCACAACCTGCTTGAAAGAACACACCAATATGTGATTCCTGTTCCTATCAGATTTCAATCCGATGTGGGTGCCGGCACTTTTTACTTTATGGATTGACATTGTGTGTGGGTGAGGTTGAACTCTACAAGGGTTTACTGCAGAAAAAGATGGTGCTGGAATGTTTTGAGAAAAATAATTTATTTCTCTAATGATAGATTTTTTTTCTAAATAAATGATTCTCAAAGATAAAAATGATAGAAAAGTTAGTGCAAGCTGGTAGGTAAAAAGTACACTGAGAGAAGGACCATCAGTTAGTCAGTTTAGTTGTTCAGTCATGTCCAACTCTGCGACCTCATGGATTGCAGCATGCCAGGCTCCCCTCTCCTTCACCATCTCCTGGAGCTTGCTCAAACCCATGTCCATTGAGTCAGTGATGCCACCCAACCAACTCATCCTCTGTCATCCCCTTCCCCTCCAGCCTCCAATCTTTCCCAGCATCAGGATCTTTTCAAATAAGTCAGTTCTTTGCATCAGGTAGCCGAAGTATTGTAGCTTCAGCATCAGTCTCAGTCCTTCCAATGAATATTCAGGACTGATTTCCTTTAGGATCAACTGGTTTGATCTCCTTGTTGTCCAAGGGACTCTCAAGAGTCTTCTCCAACACCATAGTTCAAAAGCATCAATTCTTTGGCATTCAGCTTTCTTTATAGTCCAACTCTTACATCCATACATGACTACTGGAAAAACCATACCTTTGGCAAAATGAACCTTTGTTGGCAAAGTAATGTCTCTGCTTTTTAATATGCTGTCTAGGGTGGTCATAGCTTTTCTTCCAAGAAGCAAGCATCTTTTAATTTCATGGCTGCAGTCACCATCTGCAGTGATTTTGGAGCTGAGGAAAATAAAGTCTGTCACTGTTTCTATTGTTTCCCCATCTATTTGCCATGAAGTGATGAGACCAGATGCCATGATCTTAGAAAAGGACCATAGTGGGCAGGAAAGGGGCTGAGAAGTTTAATTATAAGATAAAAAATCATAACAAAATGACTCTTTACCAAAATTGTACATATTAAGTATCATATTAGGAATTAGAAATATATTATCTTATTCTTCATGATGTTCTGGATGTAATTATGAGTATACCCCTTTTTCAGATGAATAAACTAAAACTGGAAGAATAAGGGACTTCCCTGTGGTCACTTAGCAAATAACAGCCAACATGAGGAATGAATCCAGGTGTGTCTGAATAGAAAGCTTGTAGAAGAAGGTAAGCTTAAGGCATCTACTGGAAATAAGAAGTTTATTTACTTGCCTGGAGTGGAAAACTCATAAAGAATATTGGGACAAGAACACAGAAAGAGAGAAACTCTGAATACTAAGTTGAATAGGAAATCATTGGTATTCTTAAGTGTTAAGGAGGAGTCATCAAAATTGTGTTTTAGAAAAAAAGTATCTGGTAGTCCTGCGCAAAGTAGACATTGCAAACCCGACCAATTTGAGAGCTATTCCAATAGCCCAGGAATGATGATAATGGGCAGATAAAAATAAGCAATTTTTGTAAGGTGACCTTAAAGCAAAACACAAAATAACCAGATGTCAAGAATTTATTTTATTTTTTATTGGGGTATAGTTGCTTCACAATGCTATTTGTTTCTGCTGTACAAAGAAGTGAATCAGCATAGGTATACATATACCCCTCTCCCTCTTAAACCTTCCTCCCACCCCACCCCCATCCCACCCACCTAGGTCACCACAGAGCACCCAGCTGAGCCCTGTGCTATTCATCAGGTTCCCGCTAGATAGCTGCATTACTCCTGGCAGAGCACGTGTGTCAGTCACAGCCTCCCAGTTCATCCCTTCCTCCCCCCAGCTGTCCACGCAGCTGTTCCCTATGTTTGCATCTCTATTCCTGCCCTTCAAACAGGTTCATCTGTTCCATTTTTCTAGATTCCATATACATACCTTAATATACAATGTTTGTTTCTCTCTTTCTGACTTAACTTCATTCTGTATGACGAACTCTAGGTCCATCCACAACTCTGCAAACGACCCAGCTTCATCTCTTTTTATTGCTAAGTGATATTCCATTGTGTATATACCACATCTTCTTCATCTATTCATCTGTTGATGGACGTTTAGATGTTTCCATGTCCTAGCTTTTGTGAATAGTGCGGCAGCAAATGTTGGGGTGCATGTGTAGTTCTGAATTACAGTTTTCTCTGGATATATCCCCAGTAGTGGGATCGCTGGGACATATGGTAGCTCTGTTTTTAGTTTTTTAAGGTACTTCCGTACAGCTCTTCATAGTGACTGTGTCAACAATTTATGCATTCATTCATTTCATTAATATTTATCACTAGTCTAAGGACTGGCCTCTTAAACTTCAATCAGGAACTTGTATTTTTAAATTGAACATTTTATTTGGAAATAATTAAGATTATTAGAATTATAGACTCATATGCAATTTTAAGAAACAATACAGAGATATCTTGTGTACCCTTTATCCAGTTTCCCCTATTTTAAACATCTTGCAGAATTCTCATTTATATCATCACCACTATACTGACATTGGTATAGTCCACTGATCTTATTCAGATTTCCCCAGGTTAGAGTTTAAAATATTGTTTAATCTATAGGCACAGTATGTTCTTACTACACTCGTTTAACTAGTTTCTGTCTAAATCCTCACCATTTCCCCCAGCTCACCACAAGGTGAGTCTAAGAACATTATTATGCACCATGGACCGACTTGCTCATCACTCTGGTCTCAAGCAAACAGTGCTGAAACTATGCTTAAGACCTACTTCTTATGGTTAAAAACTGTCTATCCTATCCTTCAACTGACTTTTGTCCATCCTGAAATTTGGGGGAACTTGTGAGATATTTTTTCTTCCTTTCATTCCAGGAAACATAGTTTATTCATATACTGGAATGGCCCTCATTTTTAAAGAGCTGGTATTCTCAGGATTAATATTCTTTAACCTGCATGGATCTATTTGAAGACCTTCAAGTGGGTCATGTAAGACCCATAGATGTTATTTCTGACTCATGAACAGTGTGACTTTTGAGTTGCAATAGTCTTATTCCTTTCATTCCAAAATCTCATGATGCTGCGGGAAGTTTACCCTTCATTTTCTGTCCTTTTCATTCTTGTTTTGTGTCTACTTTTTATCCTTTCAGGATACCCAGGTTCTCATTTTGCCTGCTCAGTGTCCCCTAAAACCTTTACAGGAGAAGGTCTGAGGATGTATTACATACCATGTATATGGTCCATGCAGCTATCAAGGTGCATCAAATGTGTGGGCATCAGCAGTGCTTTGGGGATGCTTTTAACTGGGGAGATCCAGGATGGCCTTCCTATGGGAAGTGGTGCAATATAAAGAGCACTAGACCCTGAAAATGGGCTGCCTGGATTTGTACCCAGGCTTTGTGACTTACTGGCTGTGTGACACTGGGAAGTTACTCACCATCACTGAGCAATTTCTACATTTGTAACATGTGAAAAGGAACAGTTCTTCACAGCACTGGTTTAAGTATTAGATGAGATACTGTGACTAAAGTACATAGCTTTGTGTTTGGCACACAGTAAGCATTCAACTATTGTTGATGTTGTTCAGTCACTAAGGCATGCCCGACTTTTGAGACTCCATGGACTGCAGCACACCAGGCTTCCCTGTCCTTCACTACCTCCCAGAGTTTGCTCAAACTCATGCCCTTTGAGTCAGTGATGCCATCCAATCATCTCATTCTCTGTTGCCCTCTTCTCTTTCCCTCAGTCTTTCCCAGTATCAGGGTCTTTTCCAGAAAGTCAGCCCTGCACATCAGGTGGCCAAAATATTAGTAATTTAATTCTAAAGAGTATGAATATAAATGACATGTGGCATTCATTCTGCACCTATAGATCTTCTATCGATCTCCTAATGACTAGATTATTGTAAAAACTGCCTCTTATTTCCCAAACTTCTTCTCTATACCTCATATTTCATGTGTTGCTAAATAATATGGCAAAATTATTAAAATGTTTGAATTTTGTGTTTAAAGACTAATAAGATGCATGTTTATGGAGGCTTTCTTGTATCTATGTCATGCCACGAAGATATCTATGTGTGTGTGTTTGGAAAAGGGGAAAGGGACAAGTGCAGTTTAATATATATTAATCAGGAATCTATATTTTGTTTGGAAATAATTAGAATCATTTGCAATGATAAGAAATAGCATAGAAATATCCTGTGTACTCCTTACCCAGTTTCATCCATTTTTAACATGTATTTTGTATAGTCTTATACTAACACACTTTTTTAACTTAAATAATCTTTAAAATAACTCTTTGGAGCAGGTATCAAATTCTGCAATACTTAGGAGAAGATATCAAGACTCAGAGAGATTAAATAACTTGTTCAAGGCCTCAAGTCTAATCCCTGACAAGTCAAAAACAGAACACAATACTCTACACTATATCTCCCTGCTCTTCTAACTATTCTGTGTGTTCCTGGAGGAGCTGTAGTAAAAAGAAACGATAGGTTAATAAATATGTTAATGCAATAATAAATTTAAGAATTTGGTGACCTTTTTTTTTTTTTAATAATTTTTAAAAACGTATTTTGAAGTGAGATTTCCAAGTCTACTTTTCCATTGCCAATTCCAGGAAAAGCCCAACTAAGGGCATTAAAATGAAATTAACTTTAAAAATGTTTACATTTTTATCTTTTTAAGTTGAGTTAACATGGTCTTAACAACTCAAAGTGCTTCTTTGATATCTCATTTCTTGCTTTGCATCTTGTAGTTAGGTAACAGTCACAAAATAATATTTTGAGAGAGAATGAAAATGACAGGGCCAATGATTTGGTGATGTTTAAGAGCACCAAAATATTTTCAGCACAGTGTTGATTCTTGCCATATTTATGCCTTTTCCTTTTCCCAACCCTGCTAGAATTCTCTGCTAGCAATCAAGCTGGCCAAGATTACCAGGTGAAGCAATTGCTACCCCAGACTGAACTAATAGCTAGGCAAAATGCCCTCTGAATAAATTTTTGTCAAGGTCAGAGGGATTCTCAGTTTTGGGAGCAGAAATGTCCTGTGAAGGAAAAAAGGGTTGAGTCAGCAACAGTTCCAGAATCCATACCTCAAAGGATCCACCCCTCTTTCAGTCACAAACAAACACAATTTATCTAACTGTTGTTCAAGTCCTTCCTAATTCTGGAAGTTATCAGCAGCTTTTTCCTGATAATTGATGCTTAGGCCTTAGGTTCTGATATGCAGTCTCTTTCCCCCTTGATATGGCTTTTTCTTGTGTGATCTCTGAATTTGTTTTATAAGTGACAGAAAATCACAGAAAATTCAATTATGTGGGAAGAGTTTATTGGATCATAGAATCCAAGAAAATGTTGATCAGGGAACTTTAGACCTAATTGAGGACTCATTGGCTTCAACAATAATATTTGAATTATTTCCCAAATCTTGAATGTCAAACTTGAAGCCTTCATAGTCTGTCTCTGAGATTTTTAGAAAACAGTAGAACTATGACATTTTTCTTGTTATACTTAGCAAGCCTAATATAGTATTCTAATAAAAGGTAATTGATGGTCAGATATCACTATACTGTCATCGACAGGTTTCTGATATGGAGCTCAAAGTTTTTACTATTGAGTGTGAATGTGATTCATGCAAATTTAGTTTAACTAAAAACATAACATAAAATTTAGGCAATACTTTATAAAGATATTGAAAATAATTAAGAATCAAAACTCTACATCTACTTCAATTATGTTTAGCCATGGATTGTGTTTTAAAATAATAATAAATTCTTTTAGTCTTATATCTAGACTTCTGACTATATCTCCTATTCTGAAAAATGCTTGTAAGCACATTCGATTGTAGTTTTCTTAATATCTAGAAAACCTGAATTATTAATGTATTCAGAACACATACAGGATAGTCTTCTTCCAAAATAATTACTTACCTTTGCAGATTCCTTTTCTTCTTTGTATGAGAGAGTGATAGGATTAAAATTTTTTAGATGTTGGCTTTATCAAATTTATGTGTAATATTCCTTCAATTTTGAAGCATTTTCTAATTAAAAAGACTTTTGTTATCACTGTACATTTCTCATCAACAATTTTTTTCACATGAGCTGATTTTACCTACCAAATTTTCAAATTAAATTGCGTATTTTAATAAATCTTTTAATTGAATCAGAAACATTACTCTATAGACTATAATAATACAAGTAAAATGGAATATTTGTTTCCATACCAAATCTCCTACTGAGAACAACTAGAAGAGATAGATTAATTAAAAGATCATATGTTAAAGAACATCAGAGATTTGTCAAAATAATGAGGAATAAGGGAACTAAGAATATGGAGAGGGGAGAGCCATAGACTAGAGGGCTGATATTTTGCAGTTTCTTTTACTCTGGTTGTATTTGCAGTCTGTATCTGCGCAAGAAGCTGAGCTCTTGGGCTTTGCACAGGCAGGGAGTAGCTGCTGTCAGACTGAGAAGTCCACAGTGCATTTGGCAGTTTTGCAGGACTGCATTAACAAAGCTGGAAACTCTTGAAACCTCAAATTCATGGTCAATTTTCCCCTTAACACTTATACTGGATTCTGAAATTTGGGATGTGGAAAGATAAATAGCTAGGCAAAAAGCAGAAAAACAGAGCAGAGTTTTCTTTAGAATCATGGTAAAGAGATAAAGACGTCACATGCTTCCAGAGAAAGAGGTCTGGTAACAAACCAGGCTTTCGTTGACAGAGCTTGTGAGCTATGCCATGTAAAGAAGAAATGAACCAAAGTTAAACTGAACTCAGCTAAGTCCCTAATTGGATCAGATTGATAAGCTTCTACACTGCCTAACTGAAACAATGGATTAAGCAACTAGGCAGATAAGCTCATCCTTTACCCTCTACAATGTCTATATGCAAATTTATGACATTAAATCTAAAATTATTAGGCTTGTCAAAAGATAGAAACATGAAACTAAAACTCAAGATATTTAATAGTGATCAGAATATAAAAAAATGAGAAACAGACTTAAAGGCAATCTATATATTAGAGTTAGAAGACATGAATTTTAAATTTAGCAAAGATTAATCATTTTCAGGACTAAATGAAAGGTAAGGGCATATAGATGAAAAGGGGGAGAGTTTTACTAGATAATTAGAATCTGTGAAATAAAAGGACATTCTATATCTGATGCAATCACAATGTCTGAAATTAACTCAATGAAATGTTCAACACAACAGAAGACAGAGTTTGTAAACTGGAAGACTGCCTAATAGAAAATATCCAATTGAAATATGAAGAGAAAAATGATTGAAAATACAGAAAAGAGCATAAGAGACATGTAGGGCAATTTCCAAAGCTCTTGAATACATTGTAACTGTCTCTTCAAAAAGCAGGAGATCCTGAGGAAGGAAATGGCAACCCACTCCAGTATTCTTGCCTGGAGAATCCCACAGAGAGAGGAGCCTGGGGTCACAAAAAGTCAGATATGACTGAGTGACTTCTCTATGGACACCTTATCTTTGACAAAGGAGGCAAGAACATCCAATGGAGAAAAGACAATCTCTTTAACAAGTGGTGCTCGGAAAACTGGTCAACCACTTGTAAAAGAATGAAACTAGAACACTTTCTAACACCATACACAAAAATAAAGTGGATTAAAGATCTAAATGTAAGACCAGAAACTATAAAACTTCCAGAAGAAAACATAGGCAAAACACTCTCTGACATAAATCACAGCAGGATCCTCTCTGACCCACCTCCCAATTGAGGTGGAATAAATACTGGAAATAAAAGCAAAAATAAACAAATGGGACCTAATTAAACTTAAAAGCTTTTGCATAATGAAGGAAACTATAAGCAAGGTGAAAAGATAGCCTTCAGAATGGGAGAAAATAATAGCAAATGAAGCAACTGACAAACAGCTAATCTCAAAAATATACAAGCAACTCCTGCAGCTCAATTCCAGAAAAATAAATGACCCAATCAAAAAATGGGCCAAAGAACTAAACACACATTTCTCCAAAGAAGACATACAGATGGCTAACAAACACATGAAAAGATGCTCGACATCCCTCATTATCAGAGAAATGCAAATCAAAACCACAATGAGGTACCATCTCACGCTGGTCAGAATGGCTGCTATCAAAAAATCTACAAACAATAAATGGTGCAGAGGGTGTGGAGAAAAGGGAACCCTCTTACACTGTTGGTGGGAATGCAAACTAATACAGCCACTATGGAGAACAGTATGGAGATTCCTTAAAAAACTGGAAATAGACCTGCCATCAGTTCAGTTCAGTTCAGTTCAGTCACTCAGTCGTGTCCGACTCTTTACGACCCAATGAATCGCAGCATGCCAGGCCTCTCTATCCATCACCAACTCCCAGAATTCACTCAAACTCATGTCCATCGAGTTGGTGATGCCATCCAGCCATCTCATCCTCTGTCGTCCCCTTCTCCTCCTGCCCCCAATCCCTCCCTGCCCCCTGTCTTTTCCAATGAGTCAACTCTTTGCATGAGGTGGCCAAAGTATTGCAGTTTCAGTTTTAGCATCAGTCCTTCCAATGAACAACCAGGACTGATCTCCTTTAGGATGGACTGGTTGGATCTCCTTGTAGTCCAAGGGACTCTCAAGAGTCTTCTCCAACACCACAGTTCCAAAGCATCAATTCTTCTGCACTCAACTTTCTTCACAGTCCAACTCTCACATCCATACAACTCTCACATCCATACATGACCACTGGAAAAAGCTTAGCCTTGACTAGACGGATGTTTGTTGGCAAAGTAATATCTCTGCTTTTTAACATGCTGTCTAGGTTGGTCGTAACTTTCCTTCCAAGGAGTAAGCGTCTTTTAATTTCATGGCTGCAATCACCATCTGCAGTGATTTTGGAACCCCCCAAAATAAAGTCTGACACTGTTTCCACTGTTTCCTCATCTATTTGCCATGAAGTGATGGGACCAGATGCCATGATCTTTGTTTTCTGAATGTTGAGCTTTAAGCCAGATTTCTCACTTTCCTCTTTCACTTTCATCAAGAGGCTTTTTAGTTCCTCTTCACTTTCTGCCATAAGGGTGGTGTCATCTGCATATCTGAGGTTATTGATATTTCTCCTGGCAATCTTGATCCAGCTTGTGCTTCTTCCATCAGTTCAGTTCAGTCACTCAGTCGTGTCCGACTCTGCAACCTCATGAATCGCAGCACACCAGGCCTCCCTGTCCATCACCAACTCCCGGAGTTCGCTCAAATTCACCTCCATTGAGTCGATGATGCCATCCAGCCATCTCATCCTCTGTTGTCCCCTTTTCCTCCTGCCCCCAATCCCTCCCAGCATCAGAGTCTTTTCCAGTGAGACAACTCTTTGCATGAGGTGGCCAAAGTACTGCCATTTCAGCTTTAGCATCATTCCTTCCAAAGAACACCCAGAGCTGATCTCCTTTAGAATGGACTGGTTGGATCTCCTTGCAGTCCAAGGGACTCTCAGGAGTCTTCTCCAACACCATAATTCAAAAGCATCAATTCTTCTGCTCTCAGCTTTCTTCTTCCATATGACCCAGTAATTCCACTGCTGGGCATACACACCAAGGAAACCAGAATTGAAAGAGACACATGTACCCCAGTGTTCATCACAGCACTGTTTATAATAGCCAGGACATGGAAGCAATCTAGATGTCCATTGGCAGACGAATGGATAAGAAAGCTGTGGTATATATACACGATGGAATATTAGTCAGCTAATAAAAAGAATGCATTTGAATCAATTCTAATGAGGTGGATAAAACTGGAACCTATTATACAGAGTGAAGTAAGTCAGAAAGAAAAATACTAATACAGTATATTACCGCATATATATGGTTTTTCCAGTGGTCATGTATGGATGTGAGAGTTGGACTGTAAAGAAAGCTGAGCACTGAAAAATTGATGCTTTTGAACTGTGGTGCTGGAGAAGACTCTTGAGAGTCCCTTGGACTGCAAGGAGAGCCAACCTGTCCATCCTAAAAGAGATCAGTCCTGAGTGTTCATTGGAAAGACTAATGTTGAAGCTGAAACTCCAGTACTTTGGCCACCTGATGCAAAGAGCTAACTCATTGGAAAAGACCTTGATGCTGGAAAAGATTGAAGGCAGAAGGAGAAAGGGACAGCAGAGGATGAGATGGTTGGATGGCATCACCGACTCAATGGACATGGGTTTGAGTGGACTCTGTGAGTTGGTGATGGACAGCGAGGTCTGGTGTGCTGTGGTTCATGGGGTTGCAAAGAGTCAGACACGAGTGAGCAACTGAACTGAACTGAATGGAATTTAGAAAGACAGTAAGGATGACCCTATATATGAGACAGCAAAAGAGACACAGATGTAAAGAACATACTTTTGGACTCTGTAGAAGAAGGTGAGGGAGGGATGATTTGAGAAAATAGCATTGAATCATGTATATTATCATATGTGAAATAGATCACCAGTCCAGGTTTGATGCATGAGACAGGGTGCTCAGGGCTGGAATGACCCTGAGGGATGGGATGTGGAGGGAGGTGGGAGGGGGGTTCAGGATGGAGAACACATGTACACCCATGGCTGATTCATGTCAATGTATGGCAAAAACCACTACAATATTGTAAAGTAATTAGCCTCCAATTACATTAATTAATTAAAAAGAGAAAAGTAAAACCTAAAAAAAAAATAAAAGAAAGTTAAAACAAGGAAGCAGGAGAGGAGAATAAGAAAGAAGCTGCATATGAAAAGCTAATGGTAGAGAATTTTCCAAAACTGATGACAGATGAAGACCTGTAAGTTCAAGAAGCTAAGTGAACTTCCAGCAAAAAAATACAAAGAAAACAAGACTTAGGCATGCTATAATTTTATGGTTAAAGACCAAAAACACAGAGAAAAATGTTAAAAGGGTGCAGGTAATTTAAAGGCAGTACCTGTTAATACTAATACGCTTACAATTGACTTCTCAATACAAACTGTGGAAGTTCAGAAAATAGAAAATGCTGAAAGAAAAAGATGTTAAATTATCCATCAACAACAAAAATAAAATAAATAAAATCGACTACACTTCAACAGTGAAAGTAAAACAGTAAAAATAAAGTTTAAAAAGGCCTCTGATTATTAGTGAAAATTTCTCAGAAGCTGAAATATGTTGTCATCAACAGACCGTCATTAAAACAAATACTAATGGAAGTTTTTCAACTAGGAAAAAAAAAAAAAAAGTCCCAGAAGTAAACAGAAATGCAAAAGGCAAAAGAGAGATAAATAAAAGTATTTCAAATTCTAGCATTACAAGGAAAGGATTAAAACTAATTATTAGTAGTAGTCTATCCCAGGTCAAGGATGGATATTGCAATATCTAAGATCACAAAAATGACAATAATACATAACAGACAAATTAATATGGTGGGATAAATTAAGAATATTAATCTAAAGGAAGATAAAGGAAGAGAAAATAAACATAGTACATATAGATCAAATGGAAAATAGAAGCAACATGGAAGATATAAATTTAAATGAATCCATGATCACATTATACCCGAAGAATATCTTTAAATCTCTAAGAAAGGAAAAACAACCCAGTAGAAAAATGGTAAAAATATTTGAGTAGGCAGTTATGAAAGAGGGTTACCTGATGACAAGTAGACCTGAGAATTTCTCAGTTGCATCATGGAAGTATAAATTACTTTGAGATTTCTTACACATGCTCCAAAATGGCTAAAATTATAAAAAGACAGATAACATGAAAGAGTGGGTATGGCCCCATTTGTGTAGAGATCAAAAGCAGGAAAAATTAATCAATGCTATAATAAGTCAAAATAATGACTTTTTCTGGTTTTACTTTGTAGAAGTTATGGGTAGGGGCTTGAATTTTGCATTAGAGAAGCTTCTGGGGTGCTGATATTCTATTGCCTGACCTGGTTGCTGGTTCCACAGGTATGTACCCCTTGTGACCATTCGTTAGGGCTGTGCACTAGGAGAATGCATGTTTTGGTATGTGTGTTATCTTTCAATAATGTACATAGGATTGAAATTTGCAAATATCCCTTGTAAATTGCTTTTCTACATTATTAAGTATTCTGCTAGTAATTTCCCATTGTTACCTATACTGAAAAATTGTAGAGTAGCCAAATAGTAATGAAAATGATACAATGATTGTTTATTTTGTGTCACTTCAGTTCAGTTCAGTCGCTCAGTTGTGTCCAACTCTTTGTGACCCCATGAATCGCAGCACGCCAGGCCTCCCTGTCCATCATCAACTCCCGGAATTCACTCAGACTCACGTCCATCGAGTCCGTGATGCCATCCAGCCATCTCATCCTCTGTCATCCCCTTCTCCTCCTGCCCTCAATCCCTCCCAGCATCAGAGTCTTTTCCAGTGAGTCAACTCTTCACATGAGGTGGCCAAAGTACTGGAGTTTCAGCTTTAGCATCATTCCTTCCAAAGAAATCCCAGGGCTGATCTCCTTCAGAATGGACTGGTTGGATCTCCTTGCAGTCCAAGGGACTCTCAAGAGTCTTCTCCAACACCACAGTTCAAAAGCATCAGTTCTTCAGTGCTCAGCCTTCTTCACAGTCCAACTCTCACATCCATAAATGACCACAGGAAAAACCATAGCCTTGACTAGACGGACCTTAGTCGGCAAAGTAATGTCTCTGCTTTTGAATATACTATCTAGGTTGGTCATAACTTTTTTTCCAAGGAGTAAGCGTCTTTTAATCTCATGGCTGCAGTCACCATCTGCAGTGATTTGGGAGCCAAAAAATATACTTTAAAAATTTACCTATATTACTTTAACCTCACAATAATCATGTTTTATAATATTGCACATAAAGCAGCTTATTTCTTCAGAAAATTAATAGAAATAAAAAAGACAAAATAAAACAAACTCATGATTATTCAAAAAGTTGAAATCTGCTAAGCCAAGTAGCCCAGCATCTAAGAATTTGTTAATTACATCTATTTGCATGGCAGTTAAACAATTCAATTAACATTTATTGAAAACTTACTATATGCTCTGGCTCCCCTCACAGCTCAGTTGGTAAAGAATCCACTTGCAATGAAGGAGAGCCTGGTTTGATTCCTGGGTTGGGAAAATCTGCTGGAGAAGGAATAGGCTACCCACTCCCGTATTCTTGGGCTTCCCTTGTGGCTCAGCTGGTAAAGAATCCTCCTGCAATGAGGGAGACCTGGGTTCTATCCCTAGGTTGGGAAGATCCCATGGAGAAGGGAAAGGCTACCCACTCCAGTATTCGGACCTGGAGAATTCCATGAACTGTATAGTCCATGGGGTTCCAAAGAGTTGAACATGACTGAGTGACTTTCACACACAATTTCACTACTATATGCCTAGTATTGTGAAGTACTGTGAAAATTATGAAAGAGGAGTATATACTGGTTCCATTCCTTAAGAATCAAATAATATATTCAGGCCCAGAAGAGTTAAATCTGAAAAGCAAAAAAAAAAAAAAAAAAAAAAAAAAGAACAACACAAAGAAATGTAATTTAAACTATTAAGTGTCAGATATTCCATGCATAGTCTGAAATGAAAAATAGGAATACAGAATAGAGAGATTGGAAGGCTTATTGGACAAGGTGAAGCCAGAGCTAGGCTTTAAGAAAGTGATTGACTAGCAAAGTTTCTTGGAGATCTAATTAACACATCTGTGTTGGACAGTTGAAGATTACCTGTTTTATAATAGTGTGAATTGATATCACAAATGGTTCTGATGCCATAATGATGTATCATGTGTGAATAATTCATGCATAGACTAATGGAGCCATACAATGGAACTGCAGGGGTGTTACAAATTAGAATTTATGTGCATTGACATAGCAGTGAGTGGAAGCTGGTGCAGCGCTTGCCCCTCTCACTGTTCACTATGCTTTACTCTTATCAGGGTTAGTGTGTGTGTGTGTGTGATTTTTAGGGAAACAAAATCCAGAAATGCATTGAGTGAGTTCACAATAATGTTTCACAAAATCATTTGTACAAAGAATATTACAATATATGTTTCAAGAAAAACTGGAGGAAAGGAACAGAATTGCTTGAGACAGAGTTTTACAAAGGGACCAGTCTTCTGAACATTACTTGTAACTTGTTAGAATTTTAGTTGAGAATATAAGTGGTTACGTTATCTTAAAATGCTAAGTATTTTTAGAAAATTTCCTGGATAAGCCTATTGTTCATTTCATATTACCAATGGAGTTTTCTTTTTGTCTTTGAAATTATCAAGACTATTGCATTAGTTTGCTAGGTTTTTTTTTTTTTGAGAGGTGGGGGAAGAAGGGGACATACTTTAATCCACAATAACTAGTTGTAACTATTATTTGTTTATCAAGTTGTGGTGTTGTGTATTTTAGTTCTATTACAAGGATAGCAAAGCACTTAAAAGCTCTGCTTTGTAGCATGTACCATGGTATAGCATGTCTCCACTTGTGTGTAGATGAAATAATTTAGAATAATCTCACATTGCAGAGCATTTTAAAAGTAAATTTACTTTTATTAAGTCACTACTATGTGCATGGAAGAAGAACCCAGTTCTTATTTTGGTATTGTCAGATACACTCAGAAGTTCAAAGTCTTAGTATTGGAAAGAACTATAAATGTTCAGTAATTCCTAGATGGTAATCAAGGGACTGATGCTATTCAGGACAGAGGTTTTGCCATTACTGTACCAAAGTGAGGAAATTAAAACCCATGTTGTTTCTTGACTTAACTAGCTATTTTATCTGAGGAAGTTAGGAATTATCCTTAAAAAAACATTTTTTTTTGTTTATTTTTGAAGACTGGCTTTAATTTTATTATTATGTCTGCTTATGTTTTTATTTAAAATATAGTTTATTTTATGAAATTATACTGATCATCAGTTTTGGTTTGAAGGTCCTTGGCATTATAAAAAGTTAGTAAGCAGGTTTTAAGTTTCTTATTTTTTAAAAGTATATCTGTGTGTATATATTCCTTGTCTATAAACTTAGAGTAGGAATCATTGACCTGTTCAAATGGCCCATCTGATTAATGAATTTCCTCCACAACGTGTCTACCATATTCTAGTTAAAAAGAAGAAATTCCACCATTTTCAACATAGTCATTTTCATCCTCAATTTTCTTAGAAAACTCTTATTAAAAATTTAGCTGAGACTTTTCTTAAAAATTTCTCATTTTGGTTTTTAAAGCCTCTGAAATCATACTAAGGAAATGTACTCCCTATTCTAAATTCAACCCTTCAAATATATGAAGAAAAGGACTGTTTTCCCTGTGAATCTTCTGTTGACTAAACAACCTGGTTTTCTTTGTTCCGCATACAAGATGATTTCAAGTAATTGAACTTCTTTTATTCTTTTCCAAACCTGTTTTAGTTTGTCAATGATATTCAAACTCTTGACACCTGGGACTGAATGAAAAACAAAGCAGATATAAATTCCTAGTCAAGAGGGACTATCACTTACCAGTCTCTTGATCTTATGTTTTAGGATGCTTTATTATTTTATTAGCCATTTTGCCAATTGCAACTCTTCTCAAGTTTTCAATTGAATGAGTCTTTACAATTTTTTCTGCCTCTGGCTTACTCTTCTTACCGAGAGAACTAGAAGGTATCATACTAAAAAATGACAACTAAACATTCACTTGTGGGTGATTCACATCAGGCAGACTATTGAGCTTGCCTTAAAAGAAAAGATAAAAGCAAATTCTCTCCTCAGTGTCTAGCAGCTCCTTAGATGGTCATCTCCTTGTTAAAAATCAGTTTTTGGTACAGAATAGAAAATTGTAAAAGAGAATTCTTCCCATGAGCCTCTTCATTTTATCCAAGTTCAGGGCTATAAAGTATAGCAGGGTCAGCACACTGCAGCCCAAGGACTGAATCCACCTCTCTGCCTATTTTGCTGTGTTAGGAACACAGCCACACCCATTCATTTAATTGTATCCATTACTGCTTTTGCATGACATTGGCAGGGTTGAGTCTTATTGCAGATGCCATATGAACACAAAAGCTTGCATTTTTATTTTGCGGCCCTTTACAGAAAAATGTTGTCAGTTCCCGAGTTACAGAAGCATTCCTATTATGAAATTAAAAAAAGCATGATCAAAGAGAATAAGAAAAGCTGAGACGCTTTAGCAAACACCTGACATTAGAACTAGTTCTCAATCTAGCCAGCAAGAGGTCAGTATGGGTTGGAAGAAGAAATGAACAGCACTGCTAATTATTATAGATTTGACATTTGCTTGAAAAGAGATTTGTTCCATATGGTAAAGATGAAAAATTAGATGCCGCAGTGCTGAGTGGCTGTAGAGGAGGCCAGAATGTGCTGGAAGAGTATATGTCCTGTTATTTGCAGCATGAACTGCATTAAACCTCTTTCTGTCGCCATGCTCAGGCTTCCTTCAATTTGAAAAAGAGAAAAGGTAGGCCAAGGAATCCTATGCTTCACTATGCAGTGTTCACCAATGAGGAAATTTTTAAGGGCTGACTAAACAGATCTAAAATAAGTCAAATTAACATTCAGACATACGGTGCTGCTTTGGGAATTAGGGAACTAGCATCTGAAGAGACGCCACCATTTTTAGGAAAATCAGTTTCTGTTTTATCAACCACATAGCAACAGGATCCAGCAGATGTAATTATATCTGGGAGGTGGTTTTGAAAAGATCCTTTTATATTATAAAAATGCATTTTTTTTTCCAATCTGGAAAACAAGTGAGTAACCAATTTATTCTTAATTTCTTTGTGTGAAATGCATTCCAGCCTCTACAAACGAAATGTAAGAAAGGAAAGAAAAAGACAAATATTTGAAAAACATGTTAAAAATCTCAGTGTAGAAAATTTCAGTTTGTGAATTAACAAACAAATAGAGGAAAATCTACCATTGCAGTTGAACGAATTAACATAGAAGACCATAGGCAAAGCTATGACTGGGCAAAATTGTTTTCCCCTATGTTCCTCTATCTTTCTTTGGAGTTGCCTAGTGGTAAAGAACCAACCTGCCAATGCAGGAGATGCAAGAGACCTGGGTTTGATCCCTGGGTTGGGAAGATCCCCTGGAGAAGGAAATGGCAAGTTACTCCAGTATTCTTGCCTGGAAAATGCCTGGTGGGCTAGTCCATGGGGTCTCAAAGAGTCTGACAGAATTGAGCACAAGCATCTCATCTCTCCTTATCCTTCCTAGGAATTTTATACATTTGTGCTGCCCAGGATGGTCCACAGTGTGTTCAGTTCTGCTGATTAGGCTCCATTTCTTTAGTGGCTCTGGATATTTCCCTTCCATCACAACTCATTGTCTTATATGCCCTTTTCTCAGGGACTCTGGATAATATCATGAATCCTGCTCAAGAGACTCCAGAATTAAATGTGCCTATCTGCAGCACCAACTTTAGGAGAAAATTTTAAACTCTAGCTAATCTCTTTGCCCATGGTTAACCCTTATAAACCTGCCTGGAGGGGATCATGATCACTGCCATGGGCCAGAAATCAGACTAATCGTAAATCACTACACAGTAATGCAGGGTCATAAAATAAATAGAACACCTGTCTTTATTTAAAATTTTGATATTTTGTTCACTGTGGGGGTTTATTTTTCATTTAAATATATTATTTAAAACTGTTGATTTTGATCACTAACCTTTCTTTAAATTTTGCTCCTGAGGTGAGTACCTCACTTGCCTCTCTTTAATCCTGGCCCTATTAAATCTATTTTTCAGATTCTGCCTAAGATGCTAAGTTGCTCTTTAAGAAGCAAAAAAGGAAAAAAATCTCTTGTTCATCTTCTCTAATATATGCTTCTAGCCTAGTGTTTTTCAAATGTGCTAGGAACATAAGAGTTTTGGAGATATTACTAGGTGTTTCAAAAAGAAAGGCATTTACAAAGAAATTTGAGAAATTGCATAGTATGTCTGTCTCTGTCTCTCTGGAAATACACAGCTATATTAGCATATTGAGGTTCTGAGAAGTCCCATAGCAAAGATAGCTGTTGTACATGTTTAAACACATGCATTTGAGCATCTATTATTATCTCAGTAGACACGTGTTATTTAACTATTGCTACATAACAAATGACCCCCCAAACTTAGTGGCTTAGAATGATAATAAACCTTTATTATTCTCACAGTTTCTATGGGTCAGAACTTTGGGAGTGGTTTAGGTGGATGAGTAGAGTATGGAGTCCCTTGGGAAGTTTAGTCTTGATATTCTCAGATCGTCATGTTGCAGTCTTGTGAAAGCTTAACTGAATGGATCAGCTTCTTACAGGTTGGTTGGCAAGATGTTGTTGACTACTAGCAGAGGCTTCAACTCAGAGAGGATCAGACATGAATCTTCTTACAACATTCCCGAGTACTTGTGACACTGCAGCTGACTTCCTCTGGAGTGAGCGATCCAAGAGAGAGGGCCTTGCAGAAGCTATTATTTTTATGATCTAGCCTCAGAAGTGAAATAGCATCACTTTCGTGGTTTCACAATATTATTCATTGAAAGCAAGTCATGAAGTCCAGCCTACATTTAAGAGGAAGGAGGTAGGTTTTACTTCTAGAAGGGAAGTGTGTAAATTGTGAACCTATTTTAAAAATCATTATGGAACATAAAAATGCAGGAATTTTGTTACAATCTTTTCTTCTATTTTCCACCTAGATATTTCTACTCATTGAGGGCAGAAATCCAAGCTTAAAACTAGACCCACAGCTGGCTAGCCATCCACTCTAATAAACACTAATAAGCTTGGATGATTGTAAGAGACCTCTGTTGTTTCACCACCCTTCCTCTCTGATTACAGCAATCACTTTTATTTTCTTCTGAGTAACCATTTCTCCACAACCCACTGTGGCCATGCTTGGGATGGGGATCATGTTGCCACCAGTACCACCATCATCTTAGAGGCGGACATAGAACCACGTGGCCAATCAGAAACCTCCAGTCCCCTGTTCCTAATGATTGTATTAGTGATAGGCATATGGGAAAAAAAATTCTCTAGTATTTGATATGTATTGTTAGGAGAGTAACAGATGCAAGGTTGTAAGGTGGAAACACATCTGAAGGAGAAGAGAAAAAAAAAACAAACCAGTGATAAAAAAACAGAAATGAAGCTGCCACACTCACCCTCTGCAATGGCTCACACTCTGTCTGTGGAGTGTCATTCTTTCTGTATTTGAATAAATCCACTTACCTATCACTTTGTCTCTCACTGAATTCTTTCTGTGCAAAACCTCTTGTTTAACTATCTGCCCATTCCTCTCACCAGCTCAGTAATGGCACAATTAGTTACTCAATTGCTCAAGCAAAAACCTAGGACTTAATTTATTCTCCTTCTCCTTTTCCCTGTCAATTTCCCCCTCCCCGTCACTTCTTCCTCCTTCTTCTTGTATCTTATTATCTTTTTTTAAACTGTGTAATGGAAAATTTTGATATATATAAAAATTTACCCATGTTTAAAAAAAAAAAAAAAGCAGAGATGAAGAGAGTACTGATGATTCATTTAAGCCCCCAGATCCACTTCTACCTGAAACCATTTAACTTATATGGGTCATTCTCTTCTTTTAAAACTTAGTTTGAAGAGGATATCTTTTACAACTTATGAAGTCCTAAAAATTCAGGTACGATGACACAGCATAGATAACACACATGACTTTTTAACAGTACTTTTTAAACACTAGGCCAAGCTAAGAGATAAATATAAGTTTATGGAACTGGTCTGTTAGAGATGAAGTTATAAAAACGTTATTTTCCTCTACATCATTCAGTGTTATGTTTATTCACTTTTTCCCTACCTGAGTTATCTTTGCAGATTGTCTAGCTTTTCTGGTCACTCTCAGATATTAATAAACACATGCTTTATTTAATTAATAGAAAGTATAGTCCACACTCATGCTAAACAACCAAATTGGATGCAAATTAAGGGAGTTTTGACTCCCTGCCTCTTCAGTTCAGGCTGGACACAGAATCAGTTCAGTTTAGTTCAGTCACTCAGTGGTGTCCGACTCTTTGTGACCCCATGAATCACAGCACACCAGGCCTCCCTGTCCATCACCATCTCCCGGAGTTCACTCAGACTCACATCCTTCGAGTCCGTGATGCCATCCAGCCATCTCATCCTGGGTCATCCCTTTCTCCTCCTGCCCCCAAACCCTCCCAGCATCAGAGTCTTTTCCAATGAGTCAACTCTTCGCATGAGGTGTCCAAAGTACTGGAGCTTCAGCTTCAGCATCGTTCCTTCCAAAGAAATCCCAGGACTGATCTCCTTCAGAATGGACTGGTTGGATCTCCTTGCAGTCCAAGTGACTCTCAAGAGTCTTCTCCAACACCGCAGTTCAAAAGCATCAATTCTTTGGCTCTCAGCCTTCTTCACAGTCCAACTCTCACATCCATACATGACCACAGGAAAAGCCATAGCCTTCACTGGTGGTGGTGGTGAAGTCGCTCAGTTGTGTCCGACTCTTTGCAACCCCATGGACTGTAACCTACTAGGCTTCTCCGTCCATGGGATTCTCCAGGCAAGATACTGGAGTGGATTGCCATTTCCTTCTCCAGGGGATCTTCCGGAACCAGGGATTGAACCCAGGTCTCCCGCATTGCAGGGAGATGCTTTAACCTCTGAGCCACCAGGGAAGCACTAACTAGACGGACCTTAGTCAGCAAAGTAATGTCTCTGCTTTTGAATATACTATCTAGGTTGGTCATAACTTTTCTTCCAAGGAGTAAGCGTCTTTTAATTTCATGGCTGCAGTCACCATCTGCAGTGATTTTGGAGCCCCCCAAAATAAAGTCTGACACTGTTTCTACTGTTTCCCCGTCTATTTCCCATGAAGTGATGGGACCAGATGCCATGATCTTCGTTTTCTGAATGTTGAGCTTTAGGCCAACTTTTTCACTCTCCTCTTTCACTTTCATCAGGAGGCTTTTTAGCTCCTCTTCACTTGCTGCCATAAGGGTGGTGTCATCTGCATATCTGAGGTTATTGATATTTCTCCCAGCAGTCTTGATTCCAGCTTGTGTTTCTTCCAGTCCTGCCTTTCTCATGATGTACTCTGCATATAAGTTAAATAAGCAGGGTGACAGTATACAGCCTTGACGTACTCCTTTTCCTATTTGGAACCAGTCTGTTGTTCCAAGTCCAGTTCTAACTGTTGACTCCTGACTTGCATATAGATTTCTCAAGAGGCAAGTCAGGTGGTCTGGTATTCCCATCTCTTTCAGAATTTTCCACAGTTTATTGTGATCCACACAGTCAAAGGCTTTGGCATAGTCAATGAAGCAGAAATAGATGTTTTTCTGGAACTTTGTTGCTTTTTCCATCATCCAGCGGATGTTGGCAATTTGATCTCTCGTTCCTCTGCCTTTTCTAAAACCAGCTTGAACATCAGGGAGTTCATGGTTCACATATTGCTGAAGTCTGGCTTGGAGAATTTTGTGCGTTACTTTACTAGCATGCGAGATGAGTGCAATTGTGCAGTAGTTTGAGCATTCTGGCATTGCCTTTCTTTGGGATTGGAATGAAAACTGACCTTTTCCAGTCCTGTGGCCACTGCTGAGTTCTCCAAACTTGTTGGCATATAGAGAGCAGCACTTTCACAGCATCATCTTTCAGGATTTCAAACAGCTCAACTGGAATTCCATCACCTCTACTAGCTTTGTTCGTAGTGATGCTTTCTAAGGCCCACTTAGCTTCACATTCCAAGATGTCTGGCTCTAGATGAGTGATCACATCATCATGATTATCTGGGTCATGAAGATCTTTTTTGTACAGTTCTTCCGTGTATTCTTGCCACCTCTTTTTAATATTTTCTGCTTCTGTTAGGTCCATAACATTTCTGTCCTTTATCGAGCCCATCTGTGCATGAAATGTTCCCTTGGTACCTCTAATTTTCTTGAAGAGATCTCTAGTCTTTCCCATTCTGTTCTTTTCCTCTATTTCTTTGCATTGATCGCTGAGGAAGGCTTTCTTATCTCTTCTTGCTATTTGGAACTCTGCATTCAGATGCTTATATCTTTCCTTTTCTCCTTTGCTTTTTGCCTCTCTTCTTTTCACAGCTACTTGTAAGGCCTCCCCAGACAGCCATTTTGCTTTTTTGCATTTCTTTTCCATGGGGATGGTCTTCATCCCTATCTCCTGTACAATGTCACGAACCTCATTCCATAGTTCATCAGGCACTCTATCTATCAGATCTAGTCCCTTAAATCTATTTCTCACTTCCACTGTATAATCATAAGGGATTTGATTTAGGTCATACCTGAATGGTCTAGCGGTTTTCCCTACTTTCTTCAATTTAAGTCTGAATTTGGCAATAAGGAGTTCATGATGTGAGCCACAGTCAGCTCCTGGTCTTGTTTTTGTTGACTGTATAGAGCTTCTCCATCTTTGGCTGCAAAGAATATAATCAATCTGATTTTGCTCTACACATGGACATCACCAGATGGTCAACAGTGAAATCAGATTGATTATATTCTTTGCAGCCAAAGATGGACACAGAATAGGTTTTAATTATGCCCAACCCCTTTCACTCATGGGACTGCAGAGAGTCGGACATGACTGACTAAGCACACACACGCTCACCTTTCTATCCATTCTTACCAATACTCGATGACTCTGCTGCCTTTACCAAGGTTTGGGAATGAGGATAGAGACAAAGGTCTGAAACAGAAAGTGTCTTGTTTGACTGGTGTATTTGATCGACTGGCATTGGTGCCTTCTGGGTCACTGAATGTTCAAATTCTTATCTTCTTTCATGAGTCTCTTTGGAGATCACATACACACTTGCATACTTTCACACATTTCCTGAGACTTCTTACAGGGTCCTCACAGGATTCATTGGTGCAACATCCTTTGGGTGTCTGCTTATGACTTGATATCTGACTTCTAGAAGACTGCTCCCACAGATTTTATTTGTTGAATTCACTTTTCTCTGTAGATGTTCATCTTAGCCAGAGTCCAAGACCACACAAGTCTTCTTTGAGGTCACATCTTACCAAGGGAATCAACCATCATCTTGCCTCATCAAACTGGAGGTACAGGCTTTTCCTGGAGTGGTTGATGCCTAGGGTTCACCAGCTTTCTTCTTCAGTGGATGCCTAGAAAGTCCCAGCATATTATTTTAGACTAGAAAGTGCTTAGATTTCTTGACTCTAGGGTCTTAACTAAAATTAGATAACAGGCAAGACCCCATTTTAATAGTCTTCACAGCTATGTAACTAGCTTTCAGAATGGATTTTGGGCAACAAGCTTCTGCTACTGCTTTCCCCTGATCCTTCTTTTTATTAACCCAACAGTATCTGCTTATATTAAGGCCAGTCCTGGTAATGACTTATTTAAGCTAAATCTATGATCAGGAGAGTGTGTTTTAAATGTACTTTGTAGGAAATTGAAAAGGAAGCAGTTAAAGTTCTTGTCCTTGGTTTGTTTATTATTAAATAGATGTGGTAGGGTTATCACAAATGGGTTCCCACAACCCCTTGTCAGCTTGGTGGATATACAACAATCACCATTACCATTCTAAAGATGGGCTCAGGACCAGGTAGCCAATCAGAGACGTCCAGTCCCCTGTTCCTAGTGATTTGCATTTGTGATAGGCTTATGGCCTGATAACACCAAAGTGTAGTTCATTTCTGAAAGTTATTTGTTAAGGGGGAAACGCCTGATAACTGAGAAACAGAAAGTCTGAGAAGGGCTAAGGCTTCTTGAATGCATATGGTCCCACTCAAAATATGCATGGTTAGCCTACTTTGTATAAAGTAAACGTGAAAGTCGCTCAGTCGTGTCCAACTCTGTGATCCCATGGACTATTCAGTTCATGGAATTCTCCAGGCCAGAATACTGGAGTGGGTTGCCATTCCCTTCTCGAGGGGGTCTTTTCCAACCCAGGTATTGAACCCAGGTCTCCCATATTGCAGGCAGATTCTTTACCAGCTGAGCCACCGGGGAAGCCCACTTTGTATAAGGGATATAATATTAAATTTTGGATTTATGTAATCTAGAAGTCCCTTAAAGAGCATATAATATGATAGAAGATATGATAAATATAATAAAATAGATATAATGAAAGAATACAATCTTTATATTAGATACTGCATTTTTTGAACATAGCTTGCTTCTTAAAAAATTTACTAGAGCAAACCATTAACACTTGATTTTAGACTTGGAGATGGAGCCACATTCTTTACCTGTTAAGGCAAAGGCTTCTAACCTTTGAACTGAATGAAATGGTCTTTCCTAAGGTCCTGAAAGGTACTTGGTGCAAAGTGTTCTTTTATTGATTTTTAAAATGCTTTAATCAATAGTGCAAACCATTCATACCTAATTTAAGTCCTCCCCTTATAACTGCTTTCTATTTCTTTTTTACTTCTTGCAAACTCACCTCTAATGCATCCATTTTTGGCTGTGGTTGTAGTTCTAATTTTCTCCATTTAAGTTATTCAACAGTATAACTTTAGAGCAGTCAATGAGTCAGTTTTATAACTTAACAAACATTGCCCTGAGAGACAGGTAACATTCTATGACTATATGGCTGAAATTTATATCTATATAATTTTGTATCTATATCTGTATATATTGAATTCTATTTTCTAGTGCCATCATTGCTTAAACTATTGATTTGATCAGACAGCAGATAAGATTGAATCAGTGAACTTTCCAAATTTGTGTAAACTGCTATTTAAAAAAAAAATATGATCTGGCCTTATGATATAAGCACAAATTTAAAATTCCAAAAATTTTATTGGAAAAGTGTTTAAAATCTTTAATGTAGCCTACTAGGTCTTGAGTAAAAGAATATATTTTTTTGTGATAGCAAAAGAGGCCAATGGTTAAAGAAACCTACAAGAGCCTACAAGAACCTACAAGAGCAATTTCTCACTGCTTGCATCTTCAGTCAGGCAAAATGCAGTGTTTCTTAAGAAAATGCCAAGCTTAGCTGAAGGGAACATCTAGCAGGATGACAATGGGGTAGGGTTGGAGATAGCTAAAACCAAGTCAAGGTTAGACTGTGTCAGCATTCAAAGACGTGTGTGGGCATGTGGACGTTATTCTGTAGTCAGTAAGATACTCTCAATGAATTCTAAGCAGTGGCACAGCATGATCAAATCTGGGGCTGACTGTAATGTGGGAGAAAAATTTGAAAAGTGAAAAGTTAGAGGCAAACAAGCTAGAGGCTGTTATAGTGATCCAAGGGGCTTCCCAGTTGGCGCTAGTGGGAACCTGCCTTCCAATACAGGAGACATAAGAGACTCGGATTTGATCCCTGGCTTGGGAAGATCCCCTGGAGGAGGGCATGGCAACCCAGGCCAGTATTCTTTCCTGGAGAATCCCATGCACAGAGATGCCTGATGGACTACAGGCCACAGGATAGCAAAGTCGGACACGACTGAAGTGACTTAGCACAGCACAGCATGTAATGATCCTACTCATGTATGACACATTCTTCACTAGAATGTTACCCTGAATCATTACTCGATAGTTAGCCTAGAATTAAGAAGTGTATCAGAAAGTTTCACTGGTAATACTTAGATTAAGTTTATTCAGGGACATCAGAGTTTTATCACTGGCCTTGTGCTACTGGCCAGTGATGATCCAGACATGAGTCAAGGATCCTGCCTGGGATCTCCAAATTCTACTGTCAGAGAAGTCCAGGCAATAATAAAGTTGGGAGATGATAGGAAATTTTAGAGTTTGAAATTATATAGCTATTGGGGTTTCAACTAAAATTTGGTGTCACAGTAAGGGTTTTTTTGTTTTTGTTTTTCCCTAAGTGATATTTAGTTTCAAGATTAGAGGTAATAAACATCTGAAAACTTGGATGATGTGAATTGGGCATATTATTGACAAATAAACACAGTATTTAAATGGTTAAAAGAAGTCCTATTGGAGCATATATTCCTTTCTACTTTAGTTATTTAGCAGAAAATCTACTTTTATTCAGTTTTATGCAGTGATCACCCAAAGGAGTAGTAAGAGAAACATGATTTAGAGAATGATGGAACAATGTGTTGGAATAGACAATGGGTATAGCTTTGATATCACAAAGATTATGGATCTAGATAAGGCACTTAAATAATAATGAAGGCTTTAGTTTCTCATGTTGAATGATTCAGTAAAGCACTATAAGATCCTGGGATATTCTGGCTCTTACTACTTGAAGTTAGTAGAAATGGAATTAGAAAAATCCAGGCTTTGCATTTATACCTCATGTCATTGAAATTCTATCTTCCAGGAATAAAGAGATTTAGATTCAAGTGTTTAGAAGGACTAAGATGTGTGTGTGTGTGCATGTGTGTGTGAGTGCATTGAGTGTGTGTGTGAAGTATGAGCTTTTAGTTGGCAAAATACTGATCTTTGATGAGGGAAGCAAAAATTGTTTCAAATTATATATCACAGACCTCAATTGCTCTGCAGAACCATTTTCCAGTTTGGTGAGTTATTTTATTCCTTGATTCCTGTTCATACTTTTCTAGTCAACCTAGGGAAAATGAAATGGATCCTATTCAGCTAGAATTCTCTTCTTAGGTCTTATGAACTCACTGTCTTATTAACAGTGCACCAGCACAAAACAAACCCCATTCTTTCTATTGGAAAATTTCTACACAGGCTTCATCTCAACTCTGTTCTATAGAGAGGACCCATAAGCATTTTCAAGGAGCATAGATTTTATGACTGCAGCTTGAATGCAGCTGTGTCTTTTCCAATCTAGGGCCAAGAGACAAAATGCAACATGAGATTTTTAAACATTCCAAAGCCCATCTGCCATGTAAGCCACTTATCTTTGTGGCTGCAAGTTCTTTATTGATCCAAAATGGTAAAGGAAAAAAAAAGAAAAGGCAACAAAGGGGGAAAAGTAGGGGGAGAGAAAAGCCATAAATCCATTCTTTTGTTGTTCTTCCAGCAGCATCTGTGAGCAATTGTCACAATTACTAGTCAAACTGTATTTGACTTGTTGCCAACATGAATTTTCCAAAAACCCAATGTAAACAAACTCTGCAAGTACTTCCTCATTTGCCAAGCCAGTAATTATTTACTTTGTTTGGGCCTAGCATTAATGTCAGTTCAGCTTTACAGCCTGTAATGTGTTTGTTAATGAAACCGTGAGGTCTAAAGCTATATATTAACCTTGCCACCCTTCAATTTTGAGCTCAATAAAGTTGCACCATGGTTTTGTAAACTAGTGTTGGGGGACAGGCAAATGATTAATTATATTTTTCCCTTTTTCTTTATCCAAGCAAATTGTTAATCTTTAAACCTGCCTCTCATTTTAAAGTTAACAAACCCAAATCCAGCCTCTGGGAGATATGATATCATTTAGACAAGTCTCCGTGGCTGTTTGGATGCCATATTTGGAAGTTGTGAGCCATGGTGCCTGCATTCAGGTTAAGTAACTTGCATTTCAGGCTCTGTATGCTTCATGAAAAGAAGGAATATTCTTTGGAGAATCAGGGAACGTCAATTTGGTAAAGAAGCAATGGAATGCATGGTTGGGACCTAGTGTTCATTGTGTGGAGACTAAATGTGAGGCAGGTGGTTTGAGGATGTTGCACAATTCAGAGACGGAAATTCATGATCCAGGTGAGAAAGCAGAGAGGGTTGGGAGAAGACTTAGGAGCCTAAGGATGTAATATTTCTCTCTCAGACACAATGGACTCTGCTTCTGTCTCTGGTCTGTTAAATATACTGTGCACTGACCATGACCTAAAAGGTAATAGTGTGCGTGCTCAGTCGTGTCCCACTCTTTGCAGTCCTATGGACTGTAGCCCACCAGACTTCTCCGTCCATGGGATTCTCCAGGCAAGAATACTGGAGTGGGTTGCCATGCCCTGCTCCAGGGGATCTTCCCAACGCAGGAATCGAACCTGTGTCTCTTACCTCTCATGCACTGCAGGCAGGTTCTTTACTGCTGAGCCACCAGGGAAAGCCCAGGAGACAACAGAGGACAAGTAAAAACCCTGTTCTCATAGAACTTCTATTCCAGTGGGAAATGGGGAAACCAGATAATAAACAAGGAAACAGGCAAATTAGTTTCAGATCGTGATGACTATTTCGAAGTCAATGAAACCAAAGGGATAAAACATGAAATTCCTGATGAAGCCACTTTTGATGTGTGATCAGAGAAGGTGTCCCTAGGACAGGGACAGCTGAGTTGAAACTTTGACAGTGTGACAAAACCCCAATTTGAATGTACAAGGACAAAACTTTCAGGAAGAGGGGACAACAGCAAGTGTTAGAGCTGTTCATGGTGTACCAAGAAGAGGGGGAAAGGCAATGTAGGTGTCTCCAGTGAGGTGGGGGCAAAGTGAGGGGGCTGGGAGGAGATGAGCTTGTGTATTGCTTCCCAAAGCAACACTGGATGAGAAAGAGAGGAAGTGATAGGGTTTTGGGATTACACCTTCTACAAAGAGAAATTCTTCCCAAGATTAATTTGGCAGTCTTGATTTGTTTTAGGGAGGAACTAACATGAAGGAGACAGCATCTGGCAAATAGGAGATAAAAATTCCTTGGGAAAAATGTCACTTTTCATAAGCTCCTTCACGACCACCTCCTTCTCTAGGTATTTGAAGGTTTAAAGCCTCAGGAACTGTCTAGAAATTTGACTTACAGATGAAATTTAGTTCTTTACTGTGGAGCTATGACTATTTGATTTACCTGACATGGAAATTGACTCCAGATAGAGGTGTCTATTTTATCTAATGTAAAGCTATAATGTTTCAGGAAGTGAGAAGATTATTTTCCCCTTTATCTCCAGAGAAGGTGTGAATAAATTCCCCCAAAGGGATAATTTTGTTTAGCATCAGAAACTGATGGTTGTGTTTGATTATGTAGTTCTGAGCTCAGAATAGGCCTTTTATGCAAAAATCAATATGAATTATGGAAAGAATCTAGCATTTTAGTTACACAGTGTAAGGATTTTATAGTTAGCTCCAGTGAGGAAGGAAACTGCAGAAGGCAATTTCAAGAATCTTTCAGGAATCCTTTTTTGGGGGAAACACTTTATACTTAACAGTATAAGTTGATGAAAAATGCACAAATTGGACATTCTCAAAATAAATGATGAGAATGTAAAGAATCATGAATAATGTCAATTCCTTGTGAAAAAATTATATTTTAACTTTCTTGTATGCCAAGAATCCTTGCATTTGTATCTTGTGGATTTACTTAACATATTTATTTTGAGGTAATCTTAGCTTACGAGCTAAAATTTTCAACTTGTCATACCGAAAATATTTTTAAAACAACAACCCTCCAACCCTAGTATACATAAATCAGGAACAGAACCTAAATTTGTGGATAATTGGATTGAGCTCTGAGCTTAAAGATGAAGGAGACAAAAGCATGTCCCAAAGCAGCATTTGATAGTCTTAGCCTTATCTGTGGATGTTTTACACCAGGCGGGGAGGCAGTATTTGTTTACAGTGATTTGTGCTATTTGCAGTGACATTTTATTTGAGCTGGTGTCCTGTATCCAAGCCAAAACATCCATGTGGAAGGGCTCGTTTTGCTCTTTCCTTTTGGTTCAAAAGTGACGCTAAAGCAGCAGTGCCTCTTCTGATGACCAGGTCGGCAAGCCAAGGAGGTGGTTTGTGATGCAGTAATACAGGCTGTTGAGCAAGGATGATAACAGAAGACAATGGCATGTCATGGGAGCTTTGTGACAGCTGTAGCCTTCACAGGGACAGAAACAGTGCTGCGAGCAACCTTCATAGACTTAAAATGCAGAACTCAATAAATTTAAATTCACTGGATTTGGGAGAAATTGCAAACTGACTATCCCCTTGCTTATATTTTGCAAGTAAATCCTAAAAATCCCCTGTGATATCTGAGTTTTGAAGAAGCATCTGCTTTTGTGATAATGATCCTTGGAAGATAAGCAGAGAGACTCTTCCATAGTGTTTATGACTGGAAGCTAAAGATCCACTGCTTTCTCCTTGATGAGGCCATGGGCCAAACATGTTTTAATGCATAAAATTGAGCCATGCTATAAAGATGGGCGCTCTGTAAAGCTCCAAAGTATTTTCCACTTTTTTCTTGTTCATAGTGTTTCGTATCTTTTTGTCTACCCTCACTCTTAGCTAATCTTTCTGGAGAATTCTAAGTTGATGATGATAATCAGTTGAAACTAACTTCAGTAGACATTGTTAAGTTAATGGCCAGTGATTTTGTGTGTTTTTTAAAATTTTGACTTATACAGGTGATAGCAAAAAAAAGTTTATGATTTACAAAAGCATTTAAAAATTTCCTACCTATCTGTGCAAAGTTAAAAGTATGAAAAAGAGAGAAAGTTTCAAAAATGTGGAAAGATGAGAAAATTTCAACAATTATTTCAAAATTATTCAACAAAAATACTTGTTTTCCAAATGTACTGGTAGAAACCAATGATAGTATCCATATTTAAACTAATCCAGAATTAAACTGGCTGTTCAACACTGGCTGTTCACTGATTTAATCGGTGTTGCAAAGTTAAAACTCCTGGAAACAACACAATCATTTTAAACTTCAGTCTCTGTCTCTCTACTTCTCTTTTTGTGTGTGTTTTAGTCTCTCCGACTAACACAGTCATGTCCGACTCAGTAGCCTGCCAGTCTCCTCTATCCATGGAATTCTCCAGACAAGAATACTGGAGGGGGTAGCCATTTCCTTCTCTGGGGAGTGTTCCTGACCCAGGAATTGAACCCAGCTTTCCTGCATTGCAGGTGGATTCTTTACTGTCTAAGCCACCAGGAAAGCCTAGTTCTCTCTCTCTCTTTGGCCTCTAGCTTTTATGAGGAAACCCACATGTGGCTTAATCAGTTCATGTTTATTTCAGTAACAAAGTGATGAAGAACTGTATCTCACTGGCCATACACATCACTTGCATATTCTCCTTTCATTTATTCATTTGCTGATCCGTTGATTCACTTTTTTTTTTCTTGACTATGAGAAAAGCACTGAGGATATAAAGAAAAAAGACCCAGGGACTTTGTCATTTAGGGCACGTTTGCATGTACTCACATACATCTACCCCCTCCCCCCACCCCCACACACATGGATATATTGCCAAAGTGTTTTATCTGCCAAATGACGGTTTTGCTTGTCCACTTGTAATCTGGTAGTTTGAGTGTGAAGAAAAACTTATTTTCAGGCTTAGGCCCAGAAAATAATTGATACTTTTCTGACCAGATAAAAAATAGTCATGAGGATTCAAGAAAAAATTCCCTCTTCTCTTTAGAATAAATAGTATTCTACCTACTGAGCTGGAAAGAAACTTGTTTCTTAGACCTATTCAGGTCTCAAAATACACACCTATTATAGATGTTAAATGGGTTGCAATGTCTCCTCTGAATACAGACACTGCAGACAGAATCCCAATTCTGTTTCTATAAAACCTTAGAAAGCTAAAGGCATCAACTACATATCTCAAATCCCACAAATATGCACATTGGTATTTGTGATTTTTTTCATAGTCTTTTCATGTATATCTTCTAAATTCTAATTTTTTAGTGAAGAGCCTATCAATTCTCAGTGTTGCTGAACCAGTATCCTTGATAAAAACTTCTTTTGCTCTTTTGGGAGGTAAATTCACTTATGCTAGAATATTGAGAAATCTATTTTTGTTTATACCTTGAATTCTTCTAAATATTATTTGAAGATACTGGGTGAAGTATAATCTTCAGCTCATATTGTGTCAATGCCTATTTGCTTTGATACAATGGCTTTTCTGAGTTTGGGAATTCATTTGATTTTAAAAGGTTAAGCATAAGCTCATATCTGTAAGATGAAGAACTATAATTATGCTTCTTAAGTTGCATTATGACTACTTTTATCATCAACATGACAGTAAGCCCATTGAGGACAAGCATTGCCTATTATTGATTTCTATGACTCCAGTAACTAATTCTGTGCTGAAACATAGGAAAGCCTTGAATAGACAAGATCTAAAACTGAAACATGGAAGAGTCAATCATGAAGGTGGCAATAAGTTGTGATTTCAAATGTAAAACATATTTTTGAAATACAAACACACTTTCACTTTCTGAAAAGCAAATTCACCCTGGGTCATAGTATCTACAGTGTTTGGATGTGTGCTATTATTGATTAAGCTCTTAGTTTGAATTACAGACTGTGTACCAAGAACTTTGATACATTATCTCATTCAATCCTCTCAATGACAGAAAAAAATAGGTAAAAGCAGTTTAGTTCAGTTCAGTTCATTCGCTCAGTCGTGTCCGACCGACTCTTTGTGACTCCGTGAACCACAGCACGCCAGGCCTCCCTGTCCATCACCAACTCTCAGAGTTCATCCAAACCCATGTCCATTGAGTCAGTGATGACATCCAACCATCTCATCCTCTGTTGTCCCCTTCTCCTCCAGCCCTCAAACTTTCCCAGCATCAGAGTCTTTTCAAATGAGTCAGCTCTTCGCATCAGGTGGCCAATGTATTGGAGTTTGAGCTTCAACATCAGTACTACCAATGAACACCCAAGACTGATCTCCTTTAGGATGGACTGGTTTGATCTCCCTGCAGTCTAAGGGACTCTCAAGAGTCTTCTCCAACACCACAGTTTAAAAGCATCAATTCTTCAGTGCTCAGTTTTCTTTATAGTCCAACTCTCACATCCATACATGGCCACTGGAAAAACCATAGCCTTGACTAGACAGACCTTTGTTGACAAAGTTATGGTTCAGCAAAGAGATGTTATGATAGCTAAATACACACTTTATGAGAGCCAGAATGCATTCTGTTTCTTACTCTGTTACTGATTTGTATCTCTAGTAACTAAAATGATGCCTGGTGCCAAAGGTGGATTTACCACAGATGAAAAGACTGTGCTTGGGCTTGAGGGGAATTGAAATGTTTAAGGGGAAACCTTTTCCCTTGAGGCCTGGAGTTTTTTGAACGTATTTGGTATTTAGAAGAGCATTTGTAAACTTGGTGACAAAAGTTGCATTAGAATATTCAGGACTAAAGCCAGATTGCAAGGGACTGAGAAGGCATACACACTGCAGAAGTCAGTCGAATGTATGGCATGTTCTTCCAAGAGGTTTAATGAAAAGAACAAGAGGGAAGGAACGAATCTGGGGGGAGTCAAGTTTAAAAGGCCACTGTCTTCTTACCATTTTTCTCAGTCAAGAAATTGAATCCATTATTGGTAACCAAGGGCAGATAATAGTAGTAAGGAATATAGCAAAAAACACAATGAGGGTAGAAGCCAGTTATAGGGAGAAGAAAAAAGATTATAATAAGATCACTGATATATAATTCTAATTTTTTGAAAATTGAAATTAATTTCCTTTTAAAATATGCCTATTTATAGCCTATGAGATATTCCATGAAGGCTTTCCTTAGACTTCTTATCTAATTTTCATTAAACTTATTGTTTATTATGATTCAAAACACTTGTCCAAGAAAATGAACATACTTTTAAATAGAATTTTATTAAAAAATAATAATTGATGATAAAAGTAATGTCTCTTAGAGAAAATTTAGAAAATACAGATGAGCCAAATAACATATTTTAATTCATTTTAAACATAAACATTGGCCTACCATCAACAGAAATTATGATGATGATAATCACTACTAAATAAGTCTTCCTCTACCACTTATCCATGTTTTGAAAAGTTTTATTCCTTTTTTTGAAGCAAAAATGGGATCATATAGCAAAAACTGTTCTAAAAATCTTCTTTTGTGAAATAATATTTCTTAGCAACTTGTCATGTCATGCCGCATAATTCTTTCTCATAATTTTATTGACTAAAGAGAATTAAGTTGTATGCAGGGAGGCCTGGTGTGCTGTGATTCATGGGGTCGCAAAGAGTCGGACACGACTGAGCGACTGAACTGAACTGAACTAATCGAGTAATTTCTTATTATATTTTTACATTATATTATACTCCTTTTATATTTGTATATTATAAGCAACTACTCATGACTATCCTCAAAATACTAGCAATGACTTGCTGAGTCATAGTATGTATCATTGTATGGGTTTTTACTAAATTTTTCCTGCTTGCCCTTCATAGAGGGTGATTTCAGATTAATTTGAGAGTAATATAATTATGTTGTCAGATATGCAGTTAGAATTTAAGATCATTATAACCTCCATAGAGTCTATAACAATTTACACTCCTACGAATAAAATATGAGAGTAGCTGCTGCTCACATCCTAGTGACTTCCAGGGATTAGCATTAAAAAATCCTATCAAATATCAAATATTATTTGATAGAGGTACTTCATTATAATTTTCCTTTCCACTTTCACTGTAATAAGGTTGAACTTATTTCTGTTGGTTCTTTGTCATTCCTTGCTCATTTTCTTTTGTTGTTGTTCAGTTACTAAGTAGTGTCTGACTCTTTGCGACCCTATGAACTGCAGCACCCCAGACTTCCTGTCCTTCACTATCTCCTGGAGTTTGCTTCACTCATGTCCATTGAGTCAGAAATGCCATGCAACCGTCTTATCCTGTGTCACCCCAATCTCCTCCTGCTCTCGATCTTTCCCAGCATCAAGTTATTTTCCAGTAAGTCAGTTCTCCACATCAGGTGGCTATAGTATTGAGGCTTTAGCTTCAGCATTGGTCCTTCCAATGCATATTCAGGGTTGATTTCCTTTAGGATTGACTGGTTTGATCTCCTTGCTGTCTGAGGGACTCTGAAGAGTCTTCTCCAGCACTACAATTCAAAAGTGTCAATTCTTCAGCCCTTACCCTTCTTTATAGTTCAGCTCTTACATCTGTACGTGATGTGAGAAAAGCTACTGGAAAAACCATAGCTTTGACTGTATGAACTGTTTTTGGCAAAATGATGTCACTGCTTTTTAACAGACTGTCTAGATTTATCATAGCTTTTCTTTCAAGGAGCAAGTGTCTTTTAATTTCATGGCTGTAGTCACCATCTGCAGTGATTTTGGAACCCCCCAAAATAAAGTCTCTCACTGTTCCCATTATTTCCACGTCTATTTGCCTTGAAGTGATGGGACCTTATGCCATGATCTTAGTTTTTTGAATGTTGAGTTTTAAGCCAGCTTTTTCACTCTCCTCTTTCACTCTCATCAAGAGGCTCTTTAGTTCTTCATAGCTTTCTGCCATTAGAGTAGTATCATCTGCATAACTGAGGTTGTTGATATTTCTTTCAGTGATCTTGATTCCAGCTTGTGATTCATCCAGCCTAGCATTTCTCATGATGTACTCTGCATGTAAGTTAAATAATCAGGGTGACAGTATACAACCCTGATGTACTCCCTTCCCAGTTTGGAACCAGTCCATTGATTCATGTCCAGTTCTAACTGTTGCATCTTGACCTGCAAGTTTCTCAGGAGGCAGGTAAGGTGGTCTGGTATTCCAGTCTCTTGAAGAGTTTTCCAGAATTTGACATGATCCACACAGTCAAAGGCTTTAGAATAGTCAATGAAGCAAAAGTAGATGTTTTCTTGCTGTAAGAAGTAGATTCCCTTGCTTTTTCTATGATTCCATGGACATTAACAGTTTGTCCCCTGGTCCTCTGCCTTTTCTAAATTCAGCTTGTACATCTGGAAGTTCTTGGTTCACATACTGTTAAAGCCTAGCTTGAAGGATTTTGAGCATTACCTCACTGGCATATAAAATGAGCGCAATTTCACGGTAGTTTGAACTTTCTTTGCCATTGTTATTTGATATATTTTACATTAGGGATGAATTTCTGTATAAGTGTGTTACAAATAGTTTTTGTGTTCCATATCGAAATATGAACCATTTATTAGACATTTATATTCTGTAAAGTTTTCTCCTTTTTGTTATTTGCAATTTATACAGTTTAGGCCATGCGTAAATTTTAAAATTGTAATATATTAATTCTTTTTTTTTAATGGTTTCTGCCTCTTCTATGAGCCTAAGGACTCTATAAATATTCACCTAGTATGCTTGGATTCGATCCCTGGGTGGGGAAGATCCCTTGGAGAAGGAAATGGCAACCCACTCCAGTGCTCTTGCCTGGAGAATCCCATGGAGGGAGGAGCCTGGTAGGCTACAGGCCATGGGGTCTCAAAGAGTTGGACACAACTGAGCGACTTCACTTCACTTCACTTCACTTCACTTCACTTCAGTATGCTTATAATTTCAGTTTTTACATTTGAATCTTTAAATTGTGATTAATGTCATTATGGTATCAGGTATGCAATTAGAATCTAAGATTATTTTTATGTTTAATAGTCATCTAAACATCACTTCTTGAATAATCAATTATCTCAATAATTGATTTGAGGCAAAGTCTTACTATATATTGAATTCTTATAAATACCGTATCTTATGTCTAAACAACATTATAATTTTCTCTATTACCATGTCTGTCATTTCCTGCAATAATATCACACTGTTTATATTATCGTAGATTTATAGTGTCATATGGATAAGATTCCCATATGTTCTGCAACTTCAAAATGATTTGGTTCTTTTAACATTTATTTTATTGGTAATCTCACAGTTACTTTGGGAGCAATATTCATACAGTAGAATACTATTCAGCAATAAAAACACTACTAGCACGTGGTGCACAAAAGATGAACCTCAAAAATATTATGCTAATAAAAGCTAGGAACAAGAGACCTCATAATGTAAGCTTTCTCTTAAATGAAATGTCTCAGTTCAGTTCAGTTCAGTCGCTCAGTTGTATCCAACTCTTTACGACCCCATGAACTGCAGCATGCCAGGCCTCCCTGTCCATCACCACATCCCAGAGCTTACTCAAACTCATGTCCAATGAGTAGGTGATGCATCCAACCATCTCATCCTCTGTCGTCCCCTTCTCCTCCTGCCCCCAATCCCTCCCAGCATCAGAGTCTTTTCCAGTGAGTCAACTCTTCGCATCAGGTGGCCAAAGTATTGGAGTTTCAGCTTCAGCATCAGTCCTTCCAATGAACATCCAGGACTGATCTCCTTTAGGATGGACTTGTTGGATCTCCTTGCAGTCCAAGGGACTCTCAAGAGTCTTCTCCAACACCACAGTTCAAAAGCGTCAGTTCTTTGAACCTTAGCTTTCTTTATAGTCCAACACTTACATCCATACATGACTACTGGAAAAACCATAGCCTGGACTAGATGGACCTTTGTTGGCAAAGTGATGTCTCTGCTTTTTAATATGCTGTCTAGGTTAGTCACAACTTTTCTTCCAAGGAGCAAGCGTCTTTTAATTTCATGGCTGCAGTCATCTGCTGCAGTGATTTTAGTAAAGTCGCTCAGTCGTGTCTGACTCTTTGCGACCCTATAGACTGTAGCCTACCAGCCTCCTCCCTCCATGGGATTCTCCAGGCAAGAGTACTGGAGTGGGTTGCCATTTCCTTCTCCAGGGGATCTTCCCAACCCAGGGATCGAACCCAGGTCTCCTGCATTCCAGGCAGATGCTTTAACCTCTGAGCCACCAGGGAAGCCCCCAAAATAAAGTCTGTCACTGTTTCCATTGCTTCCCCATCTATTTGCCATGAAGTGATGGGACCAGATGCCATGATCTTCATTTTCTGAATGTTGAGCTTTAAGCCAACTTTTTCACTCTCCTCTTTCACTTTCATCAAGAAACTCTTTAGTTCTTTGTTTTTTGCCATAAGGGTGGTGTCATCTGCATATCTGAGGTTATTGATATTTCTCTCAGCAATCTTGACTCCAGCTTGTGCTTCCTCCAGCCCAGCATTTCTCATGATGTACTCTGCCTATAAGTTAAATAAGCAGGGTGACAATATACAGCCTTGAGGTACTCCTTTCCTGATTTGGAACCAGTCTGTTGTTCCATGTCCAGTTCTAACTGTTGCTTCCTGACCTGCATACAGATTTCTCAGGAGGCAGGTCAGGCGGTCTGGTATTCCCATAAGGCAAATATATAGATGTTGCTGCTGCTGCTGCTAAGTCGCTTCAGTCGTGTCCGACTCTGTGTGACCCCATAATGGCAGCTCACCAGGCCCCGCCGTCCCCGGGATTCTCCAGGCAAGAACACTGGAGTGGGTTGCCATTTCCTTCTCCAGTGGATGAAAGTGAAAAGTGAAAGTGAAGTCGCTCAGTCATGTCCGACTCTTAGCGACCCCATGGACTGCAGCCCACCAGGTTCCTCCACCCATGGGATTTTCCAGGCAAGAGTACTGAAGTGGGGTGCCATTGCCTTCTCCAAATATATAGATGAAGAAAGTAGATTAATGGTTAATGGGGGCTACAGGTGGAAGTAAGAATGACCTGTACATAGGTATGAGGGATCTTTTGGGGGTGATAGAGTGTTTAAAACTTAAGTTGATGGCTTCACTCAGTAGTAAGTAAAGATTATTAAAGATCATTAGGTTGTGACTTGAAATGAGTGAAATTTCTGATATAAGAAATATATTTAAGTCAAGTTGTTTTTAGGAAAGAATTATTCTGGAAAGTTAATCGAAAATTAACACTGTGTTTTGTTTGGAATTGGACTATGTGTAAACATATTAGTTTCAGAATTGACATCTGATAATATTAAATTTCTTTTTTAAACTATGATATTTCCCAGAAAATATTTATAACTTTATTCCTACAAATTCACAAGTTTTCCAGTTAATTCCTTGGGCTAATAGAATTATTGTTTGCTTTATTTTTGTTTGTGGTTGCCATTGTCGAAGATTTTGTAAATAGAATAACTGGTTATTGATAATATAACAAGGGACTGATTGATTTTTATGTATTTTACCATCTTATTAATGAAAACACTCATTAGCTCTAACATTCAAGAATGCATTGAGGGATGTGTGTTACATTAGCAATCTGACTGACCTCTAGCCCAGACACTTTAGAATGACAGGTTATAGATTTAGCTATGAGTTCAATACTTTCAATGTGAGTTTTTCCCCTAAGTTGTTAGTGGAGGTCACTTGGTCCTGGTGATTTATCAATGTCTAGTTTGTCAATTTGGTTTAAATTTAGAATATCTACTACCAATATCAGACCTTAAACCTATGATCTACAACTAGAAAATAGAGTTTTAGAGTAGGATATTTTATAACAGCATGCTTAGTAAATTAATTATCTAATATAACAGTGACTGGAATTTCATTGAAGTTAAGCATATGTCAAGAGATCATAATCAGAATGCTAACAATCAGGTAAATTAACAAACCATTTGGCTGGGAACCGATGATTAGCACAGGGATAATCTGCTCTGTTACTGATGCTTATGGGGCATGATACAGTTATCTGATAGCTACATGTTTTAGTAAAGACTGAGCAAACCTTTACCACTAGGGGAAAAAAAAATAAAGATTTTGTTTCCTTACATTTTGTTGCTAACAGCTTTTCTATTTAAATACAGTCTAATGTACCAATGTTCCCTCTAATTACTAGATAAAGGTATAGGAGAATAAGAAAGTTCAAGTGATAGTCAAATTATAAAAGTAATTTTTTTTGAAAGAGAATATATTGTATAGGAATTCACTTAAAAATGTTAGGCAGTGTGAGAATAGAAATGCCCTTTCACAGAAGCTCTAGGGTCTGTAGCTTCATAGTGGGAAAGTTATACGAAACAGGCTCAAAATGGTGGTCTTAACCTCAACACTTCTGGCACATCTAATATATTTAAATTGAAGATTTTTATTCTGTGAATTAACTAGAAAAAATTTATCTTATTTTCATATTTTAAACCCAGTAAGTCATTGCCTTATCCGGCTGGAATACATATTTCTGAACTGGTCAGGATTCTTGTTCTAAGAAAAAGTGATCCTGGAATATTTGAGCATTGAAAGTATTTATTTAAAGGCTATTGCAGTATGATAATCTGGCTTGTTTAGACTTGAAGTACCTTTTGGTAACTTTTTATTGCTAGATGTCATCATATAAAGAGACATTTCAGAAATCTGCTGGTTATGTGTAAACACTTCCCATTGTATGGCAATTACGAAATATTTCTCCTGACAGTTAGGCTTTTCCCCCTAGCCAGTATTATAATCCTTTAATTTGCCATTTGCCTTTTGGCACAAAAGACTCCAAAATTGCTGGATTTCAATATCAGCTTATCCTTAAATTGTTAGTGCTCGGTGGCGGAAGCATACATCTCAGAGATACTAAAGTTCTAAATCAATAGAATCAAGACGGATAGGGTTAAAAGTGTTAATGAATTATTATTTGAACAAGTAGAAGCCACTACTCCTGTTCTCATTGTTTGGTTTCCAGTTGCTTGGTATACAGCTATAAAAGAAACAACGTCATATAGTGTTTCTGATTTGCAGCATCCATTTCCATTCTATGAAAGCAGCTTCTGTGCAATGAGATGTCTGATAGCGAAGTCATGGAATGTAGCCCATTGTGCATCACGTTTTACTTTGTTCAGGAGCAATATTGTGTAGGATTTCCTGTTGGAGTACAAAGTGCTCAGAAACTCCACAGATTTTAGAGTTAGAGACAGTACAGCAGGCAGAGAAAAAAATTCAAATCCAAATTAAATATTTAATCTATGTCACAGATTGGATTCTTCAGGAAGCAGATTCTGAGACAGACTTGTAGACAGGATGTTTATTGAAGAGTGCTTGTGATCATCACCTGTGGGTGAGTGAGGGAATGAGAACTGGAAGGGAGGAGATGAACCGTGAGGCAGCAAAGACAAAGCTGTCAGCCAGTCCCTACTGTGAGGTCCTGAACTCACAAGAGCCTCAGGTTAGTCTTGCACTGGAACATAGAGGCTGAGGCTTTTGTGTAGCCCCATCAAATGCATCTCAAGTGTATCATATGTAATCTCAGTTAAATGCCAGGAGGATTTCTTTTTAGTACTTGGTAGCTGGTTCTAAAATATGTATGTATTGATATAAAGGGCCAGGAGTAGCTAAGATATTTAAGAAGGAAAACAAGTAGGGGAAGTTGGTACTCCAGATATGAAAACTTAAAACTCTACTAAGACAGTGTGAATTGGCCTAAAGGAAGAAAAAGAGAGGCCAGGTGAAGGGATTCTTGCAAATGTGATACGTAACAGATTTGACATAGTAGATCAGTGAAAAAATAAAAGACTTTTCATAAGTGAAATATTTGGAATTGAGTATTCATATAAAAATAAAATTGGACCTTTTCTCATCTTATACACAAAATTTATCAATGGCTCAGAGAGCTAAATAAGAGTGAGAACACTTCACACTTTGAAAGGTGCTGTAAGAGAATGGATCGCACCCTTCAGATTAATTAAAAATTTTAAAGTCTAACAATACCAATGTTGGGGGAGGCAGAGGATGAGACAGTTAGATAGTATCACCTACTCAATAGATATGAATTTGAGTAAACTCCGGGAGATAGTGGAGGACAGAGGAGCCTGGCCTGCTTCAGTCCATGGGGTCACAGAGAGTTGGACATGACTTGGTGACTAAACAATAAAAAGTAATGTTGGTGAGCAGATAGAGCAGCCAAAACCTGCAAGCTGCTTGTCAGAGTGTAAATTTGATTTCTTTAGTTGGAATTCAGTATGATAATATATATTAAAGTTGACTGTGAGCATACCCTATAACCCAACAATTCCAGCATCAGTATCAGTATTTCTAATAGACACGCAACTGGAAGCCCCCTAAATGCCCATCAGCAGAATTCTAAATAGTGTTCAATTCATACAATGGAATACTATGCAGCAATGAAAATGAACAAACTAGAACTAATGCAACATCCTGGATTAATTTTAAAAATATAACATTAAACAAAAGTAGCAAAAGCAAAAGAAAACATATAGTATGATATCATTCACATAAAGTTAAAAAAATCAGGGTTGTGGCTCCTCTGGAGAAAGAACAGGTTTTGATTCTGAAGAAACACTATAGAGTCTAATGTTTAACCTCATCCTTAGAGGAATTTATGGGTGTTTGCTTTAAAAGTATTTCTTAACTTCTACATTTTTTTTGTTTTTGTTTTTCCCTTTAAGAGTTATCTTTCATATGAACATCTTCAAAAGCAAAGCACACAGAAGAAATATTTGAGTATTTCCCTCATGACCTGTATGTTTACCTGTACCTTTTGTGAGCTTTGAACTGGAAGGTGAAAAGTATATCAATGGCCTTTGACTATATAATCTCTCTGGGAAGTTGGCATCATGGATGGTTACTCAGCCTGGATTTTCAAAGCAGCCACACACTGGGAATGGACTTTCTGATAGCATTCCTATTGTCAGTTCAGTCACTCAGTCATGTCCAACTCTTTCTGACTCCATGGACTGCAGCACACCAGGCCTCCCTGTCCATCACAGACTCCCAGAGTTCACTCAGACTCACGTCCATAGAGTCAGTGATGCCATCCAGCCATCTCATCCTCTGTCGTCCCCTTCTCCTCCTGCCCCCAATCCGTCCCAGCATCAGAGTCTTTTCCAATGAGTCAACTCTTCACATGAGGTGGCCAAAGTACTGGAGTTTCAGCTTTAGCATCATTCCTTCCAAAGAAATCCCAGGGCTGATCTCCTTCAGAATGGACTGGTTGGATCTCCTTGCAGTCCAAGGGACTCTCAAGAGTCTTCTCCAACACCACAGTTCAAAAGCATCAATTCTTTGGTGCTCAGCCTTCTTCACAATCCAACTCTCACATCCATACATGACCACAGGAAAAACTATGCCTTGACTAGAAAGACCTTAGTTGGCAAAGTAATGTCTCTGCTTTTGAATATACTATCTAGGTTGGTCATAACCTTTCTTCCAAGGAGTAAGCGTCTTTTAATTTCATGGCTGCAGTCACCATCTGCAGTGATTTTGGAGCCCCCCAAAAATAAAGTCTGTCACTGTTTCCACTGTTTCCCCATCTATTTGCTGTGAAGTGATGGGACCAGATGCCATGATCTTCGTTTTCTGAATGTTGAGCTTTGAGCCAACTTTTTCACTCTCCACTTTCAGTTTCATCAAGAGGCTTTTTAGTTCCCCTTCACTTTCTGCCATAAGGGTGGTGTTCTGCATATTTGAGGTTATTGATATTTCTCCCAGCAATCTTGATTCCAGCTTGTGTTTCTTCCAGTCCAGCGTTTCTCATGAGGTACTTTGCATATAAGTTAAACAAGCAGGGTGACAATATACAGCCTTGACGTACTCCTTTTCCTATTTAGAACCAGTCTGTTGTTCCATGTCCAGTTCTAACTGTTGCTTCCTGACCTGCATACAGATTTCTCAAGAGGCAGGTCAGGTGGTCTGGTATTCCCATCTCCTTCAGAATTTTCCACAGTTTATTGTGATCCACACAGTCAAAGGCTTTGGCATAGTCAATAAAACAGAAATAGATGTTTTTCTGGAACTTTCTCGCTTTTTCGATGATCCAGCAGATGTTGCAATTTGATCTCTGGTTCTTCTGCCTTTTTAAAAACCAGCTTGAACATCAGGAAGTTCACAGTTCACATATTGCTGAAGCCTGGCTTGGAGAATTTTGAGCATTACTTTATTAGCATGTGAGATGAGTGAATGTGCTAGACCATTCAGGTATGACCTAAATCAAATCCCTTATGATTATACAGTGGAAGTGAGAAATAGATTTAAGGGCCTAGATCTGATAGATAGAGTGCCTGATGAACTATGGAATGAGGTTCATGACATTGTACAGGAGACAGGGATCAAGACCATCTCCATGGAAAAGAAATGCAAAAAAGCAAAATGGCTGTCTGAGGAGGCCTTACAAATAGCTGTAAAAAGAAGAAAGGTGAAAAGCAAAGGAGAAAAGGAAAGATAGCATCTGAATGCAGAGTTTCAAAGAATAGCAAGAAGAGACAAGAAAGTCTTTTTCAGCGATCAATGCAAAGAAATAGAGGAAAAGAACAGAATGGGAAAGACTAGAGATCTCTTCAAGAAAATTAGAGATACCAAGGGAACATTTCATGCAAAGATGGGCTTGATAAAGCACAGAAATGGTATGGACCTAACAGAAGCAGAAGATATTAAGAAGAGGTGGCAAGAATACACAGAAGAACTGTACAAAAAAGATCTTCACGACCCAGATAATCACAATGGTGTGATCACTAGTCTAGAGCCAGACATCCTGGAATGTGAAGTCAAGTGGGCCTTAGAAAACATCACTACGAACAAAGCTCGTGGAGGTGATGGAATTCCTATTGAGCTGTTTCAAATCCTGAAAGATAATGCTGTGAAAGTGCTGCACTCAGTATGCCAGCAAATTTGGAAAACTCAGCAGTGGCCACAGGACTGGAAAAGGTCAGTTTTCATTCCAATTCCAAAGAAAGGCAATGCCAAAGAATGCTCAAACTACCACACAATTGCACTCATCTCACATGCTAGTAAAGTGCTCAAAATTCTTATTGTAATTATGCGTATTTAAATTCTCAGCACCTGAGTCAGTAATTGTCTTTTTTGGGGGGCTGTGCTCGGTCTTCATTTCTTTGCTCGGGCTTTCCCTAATTGTAATGATCAGGGGCTACTCTTCCATTTCGGTGAGTGGGCTTCTCACTGTGCTGGCTTCTCTTATTATGGAGCACAGGCTTTAAGCACGCCGGCTTCAGCAGCTGCAGCACGTGGGCTCAGTATCTGTGGTATATCAGTTCAGTTGCTCCGAGGCATGAAAATCTTCCTGGACCAGGGATCAAAACTGTGTCCCCTGCATTGGCAGGCAGATTCTTATCCATTGAGCCACCAGGGATGTCCCAGTGACTGGCTTTTTAAAACTTCTTAATGTGTTTGTTAGCCATCCGTATGTCTTCTTTGGAGAAATGTCTATTTAGTTCTTTGGCCCATTTTTTGATTGGGTCATTTATTTTTCTGGAATTGAGTTGCATAAGTTGCTTGTATATTTTTGAGATTAGTTGTTTGTCAGTTGTTTCATTTGCTATTATTTTCTCCCATTCAGAAGGCTGTCTTTTCACCTTGCTTATATTTTCCTTTGTTGAAAGAGACACATGTACCCCAATGTTCATCGCAGCACTGTTTATAATAGCCAGGACATGGAAACAACCTAGATGTCCATCAGCAGATGAATGGATAAGAAAGCTGTGATACATATACACGATGGAGTATTACTCAGCCATTAGAAAGAATACATTTGAATCAGTTCTGATGAGATGGATGAAACTGGAGCCTATTATACAGAGTGAAGTAGGCCAGAAAGAAAAACACCAATACAGTATACTAACACATATATATGGAATTTAGAAAGATGGCAATAATGACCTTGTATGCAAGACAGCAAAAAAGACACAGATGTGTATAGCGGACTTTAGGACTCAGAGGGAGAGGGAGAGGGTGGGATGATTTGGGAAAATGGCATTGAAACATGTATACTACCATGTAAGAATCGAATCGCCAGTCTATGTCTGATGCAGGATACAGCATGCTTGGGGCTGGTGCACGGGGATGACCCAGAGGGATGTTGTGGGGAGGGAGGTGGGAGGGGGGTTTATGTTTGGGATCGCATGTACACCCATGGTGGATTCATGTCAATGTATGGCAAAACCAATATAGTATTGTACAGTAAAATAAAGTAAAAATAAAAATTAAAAAAAAAATAGAAGGAAAAAAAAACTTATTAATGCATGTTTTCTGAATGGATGATTGAGTAAATGAATGAGTGAGCAGTGCCTCTTTCTGAAGCCTGTTGACTCATTGCAGAGCCTCACTGTAGATTAATTTCTTTTTAGAAAACTATAAATAAATATGAAAGAATAAAAATCTCCCACTCTGGAGCTTGAAGTAACTTTCAGAATTATATATGGACCTACCTTTGAGAAACAGGAGAAAACTGAGTTCTGCATAGGAACTCCTGAATCAGCCTGTTAAGGAAGGACCCTATTTGGTATTGAAGAATCATTAGAAAATATTTTGATACATTTCCCTGGGAAGATATGTGGCATAAAGAACATTGAATAACTATGTCTGCTAAATTCTAAACTACCTTACTCTATTTGAAAATTTGGGAGTGTTTTTTTCCTCTTTATTTATATCTTTTAACAGATTTCTGTAAAATACATCAACCCACTTTCCACCTTATTTCAGTTACAGCCTCCCATTCAGAAGCAAAATGGCTCTCCATGGTAAGCAAATATGTAATTAAGATTTACTTTGGTTCAGTGAAAATATGCCTTCTTTATAAAGAAGCCCCCAGGCTAGGTTCAGAGTAGGCAAGGTTAGCTATGGTGGATTTATCAGCAAATTTAGCCCAATTTAAGAGGCATGCCTTCAAACCTATTAAAGATGGTGCTTATGTGATATTCTGTGATGTCTTCCGCCTAAGGATCTGGGCAATTCATGCAGTTTACTTCAGCCTTGAAAGTGGATTTATATGAGAGAAAAGGAAAGTGCTGAGGATTTTTTTTTTTATCTAACATCCTCCCTTTGACCACATAATAGTCCAAAAAACTCGCACAAGCAATTCCATATGGAGATGAGGAATGTGTAGCCAAAACAAGTTGTTCAGCTTATTAGCCTTGGGCTGAATAAGTTACTCAGAATATCTGGCATGGCCACCCCGTTTAAAAAGGAGGGGTGGGATGGATATGCTTGCCTTTTCTTTCTTCCCTCTAGAGTTTTAGATGAGAAAACAAACGGTTAGTGAGGCAACGCTGCAGGCCAGAAGCCCTGTGCTCAACTGTTTTCTCTGCACATTTGAAAAGCCTCACAAGTGCAACGACGCAAATTTCTTTGCACTTGACTGGCTACAGAGAAGGGCGCATTGCGCAATTTTCACTGTCATCTAGTTTCACATTTGATCCTTCTTGGGCAAGACTATCAAGTTGCTTTGGTGTGAATCTTGGCAGAAAAAACCTCTTCTCTCCAAGAATTTGAAAGACTGTGAACTGCAAAATAAATTGGCTCCAACTGTAAGCTCTATTGTACAGGAGTTGTAAGATAGCAGATGGAGCATTAGAATACATTTTAAGATCTTCTAGAAATTAAATTTTAAAAACATTGTAAGGATAAGGTGTATACAGTTGAATTCAAATTTAATTGTAATGCAATTTGATTTTTTTTTTTCTCCCAGTCAGGTCAGTAGGAAGCTCAGTTGATCCCTTTGTCTCTAGTTTAAGTATTAATTGACACATCATGCAGTTATTTTGCCTGCCTATTTTGGCATCACTCAGATTCACAAAATAAAGGATGAGTCACTTAGTACTAATTTTTCCACCAACTCTTATTCATTCTACGTATATGTTCAATCTTCCTTCTGGTTCTCTCTCTTTCTCCCTCTCTCCATTCCTCTTTTCTTTCCTTTAAAAAAGCAGACACATTCACTTTCAGTTAGATTACTAGAGAATCTTTGAAACTAATACTGAGAAATATTAAAAGTATCTAATATAAAACTTCTTCATATATAGTTCATGAAAGAGTGTATTAAAAAAAAAATTACTCTACCACAATTTTCCAGATTCCTCACCTTTTAAAAAAGTTATTGACTCTCTTTTGAGGGTGATCATCTAGTAAATAATTCTAGTTTCTGCAGCTTGTTAATGAGGCTACCATGGCATGACATCCAAATGGAAGAGCTTAGAGATAGAGCACGGTAGGTTAAACTACACACTGGCTTGGCCTCCACTGTAACTTTATGTCACATCAGTTCAATTCAACAAAATCCAAGAGACTGAGAGACACTTCCAGGAGCAGTCAAAAGCAGCTGTGGCAATCACCCACAACAGGATTCCTTTTGCCTTTGAAATGCTGATTTCAAAGCATTTGTGTGATATACAATTTGCCAATAATTACCCTGATATTTTGATGGGGCCTAACTTGACTATTTGTAAATATTTATGGTTGCTAATTTACCAGCTATGCTTATCTGCGTTTGTGTACCATTTCATTATGTGGCAAGAAGAGAAGTTTTATTTTTAATTATTATTATTATTTTTTGGCCACTCCAGGTGGCATGCAGGATCTTCACTCCCTGACCAGGGATCAAACTTATGCCCCCTGCATTGGGAGCAGAGTCTTAAACACCTTGGCTACCAAGGAAGCCCCAAGAGGAGATGTTTTAGACTTAACAGCAAAGAGCTCTTACCTTCTACTGGATACTTCTTTAGGAGTTTCTAATAGAAATCTTTAGTACCATATCAGATACTGAAAATTTCAATACTTATAATGACTGAGCATTTCTGGTTTATTACGTTGTTTATTTCTAACACGTACTCTGTTTAGGTGGAAGAAAATCAGGTAATCGTTTAATATTTCTTTAAAGTCAGTTCTTTAAGTTTAAAGTTCTTTAAGTGAGACCCTGTATTAGGTCCTTTGGGGGAATTTCAGGATGTTTCTCAGCTTTTCCTAAGAGCCTAAGAGAGAAGATAAGATTCACAAAAACAACTCAAGAATACCCGAAACCTAACTGCTTGTAGTCCTCTCTAGCCAATGAGGGCTGAAATCACCCACCTGCTGCCATGGGAACTCCAGACAGTGTCCCCTCCAGCACTTCTAGGAAAGCTGAATGAATATTTCCCATGTATTCACAAACTGAGTTGACAGCTTCAGTTACTGTGAGGCATCTACCTGCCTTTCCTCTTCCACACTAGCTTGCCCTTTTCATTGTCTTCCTTTTATGAAGCTCCTTGAGAAGTCATCACATTCATTCATTCCTTAGATAATTAATGAATATTCCCTGTAAGCCAAGGACCCACTTTCTTCTATGGATAAGTGATGAGTACAACAGATAAAACCCCCTGACTCTTAGGATGGGAGGTGGAGTGTGGTAAAAGGAAAGGCAAAGAAGATGTCACATAGTGACAAGTACCTCAAATAACAGTAGGTGAGATTGAAGCTGATGGAGGGTGATAGAAAAGATGCTCAGAGGTTGCCTCTCTAAAGAGGAGTGTTTGACTTGATGAAAAGTGGCTATTGAGATCACTGTCCACCAAGAGAATTCCAGTCACCCTGCCGAGGGTTCTGTGGGCACCTTCTTGATCTCTGCGAATCTTCATTTTGTCAGGATAATTATAGATTATGGACACATTACAACTTTTGCCACACTTCATTATCCAGATCCCAAATAGCACACTTATTCCCAATCTCATGATGTTTTTCATCAACACAACTCCTTCAGCTCTGGGTCCCTCCGCAGTACTCATCTCCCTCTCTCTCCCCAGGTACTAATCAGGCTTTGTGGGCACTGACATCTGTACAGTCTTGGACAGTCTTCAGTGGAAAAAAACACAAGAATACGTAATTAGGTACAGGGACTTGGCAAGGGCCCGAGGTTACTCTTCTTTCTGTTGCAAAGAGAAGCCCCCACATAGGACAACCATCACATAGATCCCCAGGGGAGTTCTCTGCCCTTGATCTTTACACGTGCCACAATATGAATGTCAGTTCAAGGTCCCATATTGTACAGATAGAAAGATGTTTTCACCATATAATAGATAGATAAGGGCAGGAGTTGAAAAGAGGTGATCAGTGAACAACTTTGATGTTACCTGAGCTGCATCTTGAAGGATGAATAAAATTTTCATATTCAGAAAAGATAACTTCACTGAGTGCCTTATCTGTATACAGTCACTATATCCTACGTTACCCTTTTAAGAACATTGCACAGTTGGAAGTGTCGTTTTACAGATGATTAAGCTAAAGTCTCAAAGTCATATAACTATCATATTGCATAAATCACTTAATTTGTTTAAGCCATGTTCCCCACTCAGCCCCATCTGAGTTGAGTGCTCTTGCCATTATGCCAGGCTGACTCTAATTTTGAGTGAGGGCATGAAGATTGCAAACCTGAAGCACGCATGGAACATAAACAATTGAGAGGTTGGCTGAATCACAAGGAGTAGTGGAGAAGTAGCACAGGATTAGGTTATTGAGGGCTTAAATGTCATTAAGTGAGTAGGATTTTAGTTGATGTTAACACATAGCAGTAAACAATATCACGACTAATGATCAACCTCCATCAGCAGAACCTCTTGCTAAAGCTGAATATAGTCAAGGTGAATTGCTATGAAAATCCGGTTTGCATCAACTTTCCATCAGGAAAGTTCACAAAGTATGATATCAGGACTGCTGCAAAATAACCTTCACCGTTTTACTGATGTTTGAAATACCACCATGTAAGCTGCACCCTTTGCCTGGCTGTTAAACTCTGAGCTCTGAAAGAGGTAAACAATGAATGTAATAGAGAGTATTAGTTTCTCCCATGGGAGCAGCTTTTAAAAAAACAGGGAACATAAAGGTACAGGGAGGAAACCTAGCATCAAAGAAGAGAGAAATCTTCATAATTTTCATTGATCTTTACTTCTAGTCATGTGGATTTCACTCTGGTGGCTCAGATAATAAAGAATCTGCTTGCAATGCAGGAGATTGGGCTCAATCCCTGGGTCCAGAAGATCCCCTGGGTAAGGGAATGGCAGTCCACTCCAGTATTATTTCCTGGAAAATTCCATGGACAGAGGAGCCTAGCAGGCTACAGTCCATGGGGTTGCCAAGTCAGACACAACTGAGCAACTAACACTTTCAGTGCCCAAAGTAGAATGAGAATCCAGAGCCAAAGCCATGGGGAAAGGTAGGGTTAAGTTTTGAGTAAGGAACAGCGATTCTGCTCTATTGAAGCCATCTCCTAAGGATCTTTTCAAGTAGGGCAAATGCAAGCAAGGGGAAGAGGAGGGAGAAGTCTGGTAAGTAGAGGATGGCTGCAGAAGCCCTCCTAGCTGCAGATCCTGTGGTCTTATTGTTGGTGGGCTGTCAGCATCTTACCCGCTGCTTCCTAATGGCCCTGACTTGGTGTGTCTGGGAAGCTTCACAAACTTTGATTCAAATTGCATTTTGTTTTTCTCCTTTAGAGGTTTTTCATCTGGGATCCCATGGAGGGACTGGCAGAGACACGTGTTTCTATTTTTAAGAATACAATAGTTGTTGAAAAAAAAATGTGAAAGGAAGCGCAAAGACTACGTTCTGTGGCAGAGAGGAACTTTGGCCTATTTGTACCTTTAAACAGTGCCAAGCTCCATCTGGCAGCTCAACCTTGATTTTGCCATCAACTGAGGGTAACCAGCATTCCACAGACTTCTGCCATCTGTTTTGAAGCAAGAGAAATTGATTGGACTTCATAAAGTCATTAAGATAGTCAGGGAGGGTTGATCAAGGTGTGCATAATTTTGTTGGGTTGACCAAACAGTTCATATGGAGTTTTTCTGTAACATGGAACTTTGTCCCATGAACAAACTTTCAAGGAACTCAGTTTCTTTGCTGGAAAAGTGTTGGGGAAGCGGGGTGGAATAGACATTTTTTATCAGGGTTTTAATTTTGAAAGATTTCACATGACAAGCCTAGAAGAAAAGGACCCACTCAGCTCATAAAACTCGAAACTCATCTCAACTTGTTCATCTGACATTTATTATAGATTGATAATTAGTCATTCTTCAACAAAATTAGTAAATAAAAATATTTACTATTTATTGATGTGTATGTGATAGTCACAAGTACTGGACAAGTAACAGTCACAAGTGCTGTTGACTAATTGTTTAACTGTATCTTTACTATTCCATGCATTGGTTCCTTCATTGACAAATTGCAGATAAAAATATAACAGTTGTTTCAGTTCATGTAAAGTGTTTAACACAGTGTCAAGCACAGAGTAAATGTTTAATAAATGTTAGGTACTGTTATCAGATATATCAAGCATTGCATTCCTTATCTCATTTAACCTCATAACAACCCAGTGTTATAACCATCACTATTTCCATTTGAAGATTAAAACAAAGCAAAACTGTTATTTACAGAAGTGGAGTAACTTGCTCAATGACATGATTTTAAGTGGTGGAACCAGGACTCAAGCCAAAATGTGTATGATTTCAATGCCTTAGGTTATACATCTGACATCCTGATTTTATTGGGTTGGGATAGAGCCCCAGTACTGATACATTTAAAAAGTTCTCCTGGTAATTCTATGTGTATATAACTGTTATTGAAAACCACTAAGATTTTTAGCCCCTGCCTCTATCCTACAACCTCAACCAAAGTATTGAATTACAGTCTCTAGGAATAGAGCCTGGAAAATTGTCTTATAAATGACCATCCCAGGTGATTCTAATGATCAGATAATTTTGGCTAATATTTCCCTGTGTATGTCTTTCTCTTCTATCAGAAGATCGGTTGCTTAAGATTTTCTCTTTTTATTTCCTTGTCACTTTAGCATTTAATCGAGTGCATTATAGTTTTAATAAAGTAAGTTCTCATTGGTTGTTGAATGGTTGAGAACATAGTAAGAACGAGTTTGTTGAGAAAAGTGTACAGGTTGAATTAGGGCTGAGATGATAACCTAGGAGTGGTGTGCAGGTGAATAATATAGAATAACTTTAAGGCAGCTAAACACCTGGGCAGATGGCTTTCTTTTCACTGTGTTCTCACATGATATTTGCTTGACGTGTTTGGGTGGAGAGACAGAGGAAACAAGCTCTCTGATACATCTTCTTAAAGGGGTACTAATCCCAGGAGGCCCCACCCTCATCAGTTCAGTTCAGTTCAGTTCAGTTGCTCAGTCATTTCCAACTCTTTGTGACCGCATGAATCGCCAGGCCTCTCTGTCCATCACCATCTCCCGGAGTTCACTCAAATTCATGTCCGTCGAGTCGGTGATGGCATCCAGCCATCTTATCCTCTGCCGTTCCCTTTTCCTCCTGTCCCCAATCCCTCCCAGCATCAGAGTTTTTTCCAGTGAGTCAACTCTTCACATGAGGTGGCCAAAGTACTGGAGTTTCAGCTTTAGCATCAGTACTTCCAAAGAACACCCAGGACTGATTTCCCTTAGAATGGACTGGTTGGCTCTCCTTACAGTCCAAGGGACTCTCAAGAGTCTTCTCCAACACCACAGTTCAAAAGCATCAATTCTTCAGTGCTCAGCTTTCTTCACAGTCCAACTCTCACATCCATACATGACCACTGGAGAAACCATAGCCTTGACTAGATGGACCTTTGTTGGGAAAGTAATGTCTCTGCTTTTCAATATGCTATCTAGGTTGGTCATAACTTTTCTTCCAAGGAGTAAGCATCTTTTAATTTCATGGCTGCAGTCACCATCTGCAGTGATTTTGGAGCCCAAAAAGATAAAGTCTGACACTGTTTCCACTGTTTCCCCATCTATTTGCCATGAAGTGATGGGACCAGATGCCATGATCTTCGTTTTTTGAATGTTGAGCTTTAAGCCAACATTTTCACTCTCCTCTTTCACTTTTATCAAGAGGGTTTTTAGTTCCTCTTCACTTTCTGCCATAAGGGTGGTGTCATCTGCATATCTGAGGTTATTGCTATTTCTCCCAGCAATCTTGATTCCAGCTTGTGCTTCTTCCAGCCCAGTGTTTCTCATGATGTACTCTGCAAATAAGTTAAATAAGCAGGGTGATAATATACAGCCTTGATGTAGTCCTTTTCCTATTTGGAACCAGTCTGTTGTTCCATGTCCAGTTCTAACTTGCTTCCTGACCTGCATATAGGTTTCTCAAGAGGCATGGTCTGGTATTCCCATCTCTTTCAGAATTTTCCATAGTTTATTGGGATCCACACAGTCAAAGGCTTTGGCATAGTCAATAAAGCAGAAATAGATGTTTTTCTGGAACTCTCTTGCTTTTTCGACGATCCAGTGGATGTTGACAATTTGATCTCTGGTTCCTCTGCCTTTTCTAAAACCAGCTTGAACATCTGGAAGTTCATGGTTCACGTATTGCTAAAGCCTGGCTTGGAGAATTTTGTGCATTACTTTACTAGCATGTGAGATGAGTGCAATTGTGCAGTAGTTTGAGCATTCTTTGGCATTGCCTTTCTTTGGGATTAGAATGAAAACTGACCTTTTCCAGTCCTGTGGCCACTGCTGAGTTTTCCAAATTTGCTGGCAGATTGAGCACTTTCACAGCATCATCTTTCAGGATTTGAAAGAGCTCAACACCTCATGCGAAGAGTTGACTCATTGGAAAAGACTCTGATGCTGGGAGGGATTGGGGTCAGGAGGAGAAGGGGATGACAGAGGATGAGATGGCTGGATGGCATCACTGACTCGATGGACGTGAATCTGAGTGAACTCTAGGAGTTGGTGATGGACAGGGAGGCCTGGCGTGCTGTGATTCATGGGGTCGCAAAGAGTTGGACACGACTGAGCGACTGAACTGAACTGAACTGAACTGGAATTCCATCACCTCCACTAGCTTTGTTCGTAGTGGTGGTTTCTAAGGCCCACTTGACTTCACATTCCAGTATGTCTGGCTCTAGATGAGTGATTATACCATCATGATTATCTTGGTCATGAAGATCTTTTCTGTACAGTTCTTCTGTGTATTCTTGCCACCTCTTCTTAATATCTTCTGCTTCTGTTAGGTCCATACCATTTCTGTCCTTTATCAAGCTTATCTTTGCATGAAATGTTCCCTTGCTTTCTCTAATTTGGCTTCATCTAAATCTAATTACCTTCTTACTCATTTCCAAATGCCATTACATTCAGGATTAGAGCTTCAGTATACCAGGGCTTCCCTGGTGGCTCAGCTGGTAAAGAATCTGCCTGCAATGCATGAGACCTGGGTCTGATCCCTGGGTTTGGAAGATCTCCTGGAGAAAGGAACAGCTACTCACTCCAGTATTCTGGCCTGGAGAACTCCATCGACTATATGATCCATGGAGTCGCAAAGAATTGGACACGACTGAGCAACTTTCAATTTCATATGAATTTTCAGGGAACACAATTTAGTTCATAGCAGAAATATATATCTTGCTAGGATGTACTTTTCCAAACTCATCAAAAGCTCAGTTTTGTCTTGACTCTTTGTGACCCCATGGACTGTAGCTTACCATGCTCCATCCATGGGATTTTCCAGGCAAGAGTACTGGAGTGGGTTGCCATTTCCTTCTGCAGAGGATCTTCCCAACCCAGGGATCGAACCTGGGTCTGCCACATTTTAGGCAGACGGTTTACCATCTGAGCCACCAGGGAAGCATATACTTAATACATATGTACTTAACCAATAATAAACTTCAATATGACAAAATTATATATTCAACATTCGTATATATGCATTCACAATTATATGTGCACATATATACATTCCGAATTATACATTCAGCATTAAATTTCTGTAAAATATATGTATTCAGCATCCACATAAGATATAGTCAATGAATAAACAGAATAAAACTCTATAGCTGAAAGAAGTCACTTATCTTTATTTTGCAAAAACAACAACAACAACAACAACAAAACACCAAATGTAAACAGAATGGGCTAAATTAGCCTATACATCTACATGTATCTTGACCGTAGTTCAAAATTATAAGGGCAAGGAGACAATTCTAAAAGTTCCCAAAGAAAATCAGATTGACATCAGACATATTGACAAAGCTGCTGCTGCTGCTGCTGCTGCTGCTAAGTCGCTTCAGTCGTGTCCGACTCTGTGCTACCCCATAGACGGCAGCCCAACAGGCTCCTCTGTCCCTGGGATTCTCCAGGCAAGAACACTGGAGTGGGTTGCCATTTCCTTCTCCAATGCAGGAAAGTGAAAAGTGAAAGTGAAGTCACTCAGTCGTGTCAGACTCTTAGCGACCCCATGGACTGCAGCCTACCAGGCTTTTCCACCCATGGGACTTTCCAAGCAAGAGTACTAGAGTGGGGTGCCATTGCCTTCTCTGATTAACAATGCTAGATAGTGGTAAAGCTAGAATTCTAATCCTAGACAAACTAACATTCAAGTGTGTATGAAGAATAAAAATACTCTGAGATGTCCAAGGATTTGTAAATTTTACCATCCACAAACTAATTCTAAAAGGATTATTCAGGGTAATCTGCTGCACAAAAGTAAACACATTAACAACAACAACAACAAAGAGCACACAAAAAGCCAAGACCTAGAAAGGCTACCTAGAAAGTGTAAGGAGAAAAGTAAAACCCAGAAATACTTGTTAATGTAAGCGGTTGGTTGTATATCTGGAAAATCAAAGGAAGTCCTTAAGAGCATTCAATATAAGGCTGATAACAATGTCGATATCCAACAAAGCCAATGCTTTTCTTACATATCAGCAATAACCACCTAGAAAACAAAATGAAGAATACTCTTTTTACAATGAAAAGAGCAAATACATAGAAATAAACTTAAAACATGTACAGAGATTATGTGAGGAAAACTGTAATGCAACTGAGGATCATGAATAATAACGAATAAATAGAAACATCATTTTCTTGTATAAGAAGAATCAACATTATCAGAATGCAACTGTACCCTAAATTAACCAATAAGTTCTACAATTTTAAAATAAAAATCCCAGTGACATAATGTTTTGGAAAGTTGACTAATTTGTCCTGATATTCATATGGTAAAATAAGCATAGGCTGTGTAGAAAAATTCTTCGGAAGAATAAGTTAGCAAAATGACTTACCCCATCAAATATTAGAATAAAAAACTATAGTCATTGAAAGAGTGTACTTTTGCTAAGGAGATAGGCATGCTAGTCAAAGGAGCAAGACTTGTTTATTATAAATTGTTTGATGTCATGAATTTTGTGTCCCCAGAAAATTCATATGTTGAAATATTTACTACCCTCCAGCACCTCAGAATGTGACCTTATTTGGAAATAGGGTCATTGCATATATCATTAGTTAAGGTGAGATCATATTGCAGAGGTGCACCCATGGATTTACATACAGGATATTTGTTTCTAATTTTGAAAATTAGGAATCACCAGAATAAGGAACAACATTTATTGCATTAAAATATGCTATATCTAAGTGGCAAAATACTATGCAGCCAAAAATATAATGTAGAAAATACTATATACTGAATGATTGCAATTTGTGGGAAAACATAGATACATGTACAAATACTTAGAAAAATTGACAAGCAAATAACAGAATGTTATGTTTTTATTTCTGAAATAAGAGTCACATTGTTGATATTTCTTTATAATTCTTTATAATTTGTATATAATACAATTAAAATATATATAGTATGGGTAGACTTTTGCTATTATTCTCAAACAATGAGTCACACATACAATCTATATGTATTATGGAAAAACACAAATTTGAGATAAATTTTTCTTTTTTTCTTCCCTTGTCAAACCCATCTTCCTTTTGCCACATGTTGCTCATCTTGAAGCAGTCCTTTCTGATGCTCCTTTACCCAGAGCTCAGTAAGAAGGCTCTGTACACAACAGGAATCAAAGTGTACCATCCGGGAGACAGATAACCCTTTCCGAGAAAAGCTCTATTTTCATCCTTCCTTGCCCCTCCCCCTGCTCTTGTTCTGATACTTTTGGAGATTAGAGATTTTAACTGTATGACTTGTGAAATGCCATTTTTCTTCCAACAGCTGTGTTTATGATATATAATCTATTAGCTGCCCATATGCCAGCATTTAAAAGCATTCTGATGGATAATACTCAGCAAGGGATTAATCTTTTCCAGCATCACCCTCTTGACCTGCAAATGTACATTAGTGGGGGGTATAATGCCTGCTCTGACATTTGTTTGCAATGTATCCAAATACATTCTGGAATGCACATTCAGGTTTCCTGGCATTGAGACAGACAGGCGAGTCAGCACTGAGACATATAGTTCCCATATGCCAGGGTTAAGGGAACTAGGACTTGTTGAGTCTTTTCACTGAGCTTTGCACTGTGTACTTTCATGGCGTCCTCCCTTCAGTTTTACTCTGCTGCACATTAACCATGCCAGCTAAAGTACAATGAGGTCATGTGGCAAAAAAGATGCATTACCGGGTTTGGGCCTTCTTATGTGTTCTCGGTGGATCATGTGACCAGGAAACCCTGCAATATAGGGCTTTGGAGACCTCCCTACTTTTCCACCAGCTTCTCTTGTGAGATCTGAAATTCAGTTTCACATCCTGGTTTTGCCATCTGCTATCTGTGTGAACTTGAGTTAGATTACCTAGTGTTTCAAGGCTCTGTGATGGGAATAATATTATCTATATCACAGAGGTTGGGAGAAAATAGAATAAATCATGTAGGTGAACCAGTGTAGACCTGAAACATATGAATTATGTATTACATGTTTGTGAAAACAAAATAACATTTTATGTTTTAAGACTGATTATTTTGAGTCATAAAGTAACATGTTGTTGTTCATGATTTCTCTATTGAGATAAAACTCTTTTTAGGAGAAGTAGTACTATATGCTGGAAATAGTTAACAATTCAGGTTAATTGACAGCTTCTTGAAACTAATAAGACCCACTGGAGAAGGATCATAAAATTAATTTTGAGGGGATCAAAGGAGCAAAGTCTTTAGTTAGTGGATCTGGTCTTCTGCCATCAGTTAATATCTTTATTTTGAGTAATTTCCCTTCTAAAGTTTCTGCTATATATAAGCAATGAGTTTTCTCTGAAAAAACAGCTTATATAATCTTATTTACATGGATCTAGTATTACATCTTGAGTATTTTTCACTTCCTTTTATTAAACAATTCAAAAGGAGAATATCATTTGAATATTTAATATTCAAATATTATAATATAATATTGAAATGTAAATATTAATAAAATTGTAGGTTGAGCCATAATAATATTTCCTACTCTTAGTCAGCTTTGAAGTTTGAACTTGACTTTCCTAGTTATGAAACAGAAAAGGAGAGTAGAATTATCATAAACCTTGAGATTATTCATTATATTGGGTGATAATTTGGGGCAAACTGCCTGATTTCTCCAGTCTCAATTTCCCTGTTAAGTGGGATAATAATATCTATTTTTGAAGGTTGTAATAGGGTTTGATGAGATCAGATATGGGGAAACACATCTATCACAGAGTTTGATGTGTTGGCAAGCAAAACTGGTAGCATTATAATTATTTTATTATTTTGCTAGTTACTATCACATTGTTCATATTCTCGACTGAAATGCTTTGAGAGGGACAAGAGACCAATATGCGTTAGAGTGTGAGGACAACTCTGAAATTGTGGTCTGTTTCAAAGTTTTAATTGGTTTACTGGATGGACTAAAATGAGATTACAATTGTAAATAATTACAAATGGTTTAAATAAATATTATTTTTCTGGTTAGGGAGAATTTCAAGTTTTGATTCATTTTTGAGACTGACCATTAAACCCAATTACTGCAATATGTCAATTCCCTTAAGCCAAGGAGTAGAAGCACACCTCTCATTAAACATGGTTCCGTTTATTGGCTTATTACAATGAGGGAGAACACACTATGGACCTCTAAGAATGAAGGTGTTAGGCACGACTTCTGGGATTTTCCTGGAGAAGGGAATGGCATCCCACTCCGGTACTCTTGCCTGGAAAATCCCACGGATGGAGAAGCCTGGTAGGCTATAGTCCATGGGGTCACAAAGAGTCGGACAGGACTGAGAGACTTCACTTTCACTTTCTGGGCTTTAAGCTTGTGGTAGACCTGGGACAGGCTTAAGGAAGTGAAGCTTTGCATGGGATTGAATGCTCTTAGGAAGCATGGGTAAATCTATGCTGGAGTATTTTCATAAATCTTAGCTGGATGATGGACAGAATAAAGCGAGGCTAAAGGAACAGTCACTCACATCAGCCAGAATGGGCATATTCTTGGTCATTTCTGTGGGTTTAGTCTTTTGTCTTGATCCATTGTGGTCACAGAATGGCTGGCCTTTTCCCATGCTGGTATTTTGTGAAATTGTTTATGTTCAATTTCTGTTTATACCCCTGCCTGCCTAAGAGTGCCAGGCCAGTTCCCAGTTTTCAGTTCCTTTCTAAGTTTCCTATTTTCAAAGAATAACATTTACAGGTCAAGGAGGCATCCCTAACTATTTATTTTGAGTTTAAGTTCTGACAAAAATGAACCAACACCAAGGTTTCCCCAGTTTTATCCAGTACCATATTATATAATTATCACTCAGTATTGTTAACCAGTTCCATTGCAAATTAAATGAATATTTTACAAAGAAACTTTATTTCATTTCTGTAAATAGGCATTAATATTTAGTGACTCGTAATAAGAGCTAAATATAAAAGAAAATACAATGTAATAAATTCTAGCTGGATGATTTTTCCTGCTAAAGATTTTGAGGCTAAAGCCTGCTCTCATTTCATTAAAAAAATTTTTTTTGAACTTGAAGAGAGGTTTAAAATTATCAGCATATTGAGATTTTTCACTTGGTATGATTTTAAGAATTGAAAAATAAGCACAAATTAAACTTATTACTATGATCATCATCAGTATTTGATACCAAGTTTGAATGCTATCTAAAACAATCATACCCATTCTTATTTTTACCGTGTTTGTATGCCTCTCACGTATTAAAAAAACACTCACCTATACATTCTATATATATGTTTAGCTTTCTGAGTCTGAAATATCCAGAAGATAATTTTTGCATTTGGTGATCTATTACAGCTGTTTTATTGAAAACAGAGTGCTTCCATAAGAAAGAAAATTGCTCTAATTCATTTTATTAACTCTTTGACATAGGTTGTTTTGCCCGTAGAAGGAAAGTCTTTGTACACTGCATAGGGATTTACATAGGATCTAATTTCCAGTACACACCATCTGCAAGTGCTCTTTCTTTGTTTACAGTTATCCTTGCTTCCATTAATTTTTAAGCAGCAAGATGAAATAGCACATAAGAAAGAAAACTAAGCCAAACCACAGGACACTTGGGCCTCCTTCTTTCAAAAGCTATCGCTATAACATTGGGCATATCACTTGCTTCATTTTTCTCATCTCTGAAGTCTTAACCCAATTCATGTATTTGTCGTAAGAATGAAATGAAGTGATAAGCTGAATGATAATATGACTATTTACTAATAAGAAGCAAAATTCTTCTACTTAGGCAGCTTGTGTTGTACCCATAGGTTTACAGCCTTAGCAAGCTTTTTTTCAGTGAGAGACTTCACATAGCAGTTTTGATCACAGAGGGTTAATCTTAAGCCTGTAACTTTTCATGATCATCTAAACTTTAGTTGTGGATTGAATGCTAAGTTGTTTTCGTTTCTTTTGAACTTGGAAGGCCTTCTTCCAGATGGTGTCATGCGGCACAGTGTTCGTGTTGTAGTTCCTGATGACTTTGAAAGCTCATTCCATCAGAGATGCCTCACCACCTCACTAGGGACCCAGAATAGCCAGCCTTACCATATGTTTCTCCATCCCTGCCCTCCAAGTTCTTTTGCTGCTTTGCCTGCATGACAAATATAAATATGGCTCTGGACCTAGATTTCTCCCAGATGAGCAGACTTCAAAGTAAGTGTGAGGTCTCCAGGAGAAGACTTTTCCTTTGTCCATCTGTGTGCCCATTGCCAACTACGTGTCTGGTTTTCTTAGCGATAGAGTGATTAAAGGAGGTGACAAAAGTAGGGAGACAGAAAAGAGCCCAAAGTGGTTTGTGATTATCCAGAGCTGGAAGTGAATGGGGGAAATCAGATAAAAGTAAATTTTCCATCTGGAACAACACATTACATTGAGAATGACAAATTTAGTGCAAGTAGCAGGTTAGCAGTGACATGGCATCAACACATACACTGTAACTTTGCATGTCATTATTTAACATGCTAATATATCACTATTATATGCTCATTACTGGCAGCAGCATCACGCTGCCCAAGAGATCATTATTTACTCGAGGGCCATGTCAGTGACTGATGAGGATCGTATAATGCAGCAGCTACCCTAGGTTTTTCATAATGGAAATGAAATAAGACTTGTGGGTAAGTCAAACTACAGATATGGTGGAGTGAAGTAGAATGGCCTTCCAGTTCTTTCTGGGGACTTGACTATCATTCCCAATCTGAGTATATAACGTTCATCTGCAAACTCTTAGACTAACACTTTTTCACTTTTTCTTTCTGCTTTCTTTTCTTTATCTTTCTCTTCTTTTGAAAGTGTTTGCCATGTTTTGCTTTCTTGCTTCTTTATCTTTTGCAGTCTCTTCCTCTTGGGCCGAGGAATAGTTCCCTATAAATGCTGTATTTCTTTCTATTCTTAAACAACGTACAAGTATTTATGGAGTAGGCTCTCAGTGCTTCCCAGTTGTGAGGTTCTGTTCATAGTTGTTGAACTTCACTTCCTTCCTCTCAGAGCACTGCATATTATGAAATCATGGAATGCCTGGCTTGCTTTAATATAATGGTGCCTCTTGGCAGGAGGTATGACAAAGGCCAAAACGTTGGTACCAGTACAAGAAAATGTTCATCAGACTATGAACTTACATGCAGGGGACATTAGATCTTTCATATTGTACCATGTTGTGGGCAAGATGCCTGACATACTGGAAATACTCAGTAAATAATGCTTTCAGAAAAAGAGACATTCATCTTCATGGTGGATGTTGACTAACGTTTTACAGAATGAATAGAGTGAATAAATGAATGCTGTTTATTCAGTTTTATTTTCCTACCCTTGTTTAAATCTAGATAGCTTTTTCATCACATTAGGTAATTGTGAAAAGAGTTAAGGAAATTTGGTATTAATTATTTCAATGCATTTTTCTCTTACTACAAACCCTTATGGGGCTCTTTTATCGCGTTTGAGGAGTGAAATGACTAAGGATAATATTTTAGTAATAATTTAATTATCACCACAATCTTGGGAAATTTCATCATCCCCTTTTTGATTCTTCATCTTTTTTTACATTTTTTAATTTTTTAATATAAATTTATTTATTTTAATTGGAGGTTAATTACTTTATAATATTGAATATTATATACTGAATATATTATAATATATTATATATATTATAAAGTAATATTATATTACTTTATAATATTGAATATTGAACCTGGACTGGCAATTTGTTTCACACATGATATTATACATGTTTCAGTGTCATTCTCCCAAATCATCCCACCCTCTCCCTCTCTCACAGAGTCCAAAAGACTGTTCTATACATCTGTGTCTCTTTTGCTGTCTCACATACAGGGTTATCATTACCATCTTTCTAAATTCCACATATATGCATTAGTATACTGTATTGGTGTTTTTCTTTCTGGCTTACTTCACTCTGTATAATAGGCTCCAGTTTCATCCACCTCATTAGAACTGATTCAAATGTATTCTTTTTAATGGCTGAGTAATACTCCATTGTGTATATGTACCACAGCTTTCTTATCCATTCATCTGCTGATGGACATCTAGGTTGTTTCCATGTCCTGGCTATTATAAACAGTGCTGCAATGAACACTGGGATACACATGTCTCCTTCAATTCTGGTTTCCTCGGTGTGTATGCCCAGCAGTGGGATTGCCAGGTCATAAGGCAGTTCTATTTCCAGTTTTTTAAGGAATCTCCACACTTTCTCCATAGTGGCTGTACTAGTTTGCATTCCCAGCAACAGTGTAAGAGGGTTCCCTTTTCTCCACACCCTCTCCAGCATTTATTGCTTGTAGACTTTTGGATTGCAGCCATTCTGACTGGTGTGAAATGGTAACTCATTGTGGTTTTGATTTGCATTTCTCTGATAATGAGTGATGTTGAGTATATTTTCATGTGTTTGTTGGCCATCTGTATGTCTTCTTTGGAGAAATGTCTATTAGGTTCTTTGGCCTGTTTTTTGATAGGGTCGTTTATTTTTCTGGAAGTGAGCTGCAGGAGTTGCTTGTATATTTTTGAGATTAGTTGTTTGTCAGTTGCTTCATTTGCTATTATTTTCTCCCATTCTGAAGGCTATCTTTTCACCTTGCTTATAGTTTCCTTTGTTGTGCAGAAGCTTTTAAGTTTAATTAGGTCCCATTTGTTTATTTTTGCTTTTATTTCCAATATTATGGGAGGTGGATCATAGAGGATCCTGCTGTGATGTGTGTTGGAGAGTGTTTTGCCTATGTTCTCCTCTAGGAATTTTATAGTTTCTGGTCTTATGTTTAGATCTTTAATCCATTTTGAGTTTATTTTTGTGTATGGTGTTAGAAAGTGTTCTAGTTTCATTCTTTTACAAGTGGTTGACCAGTTTTCCATTCTTCATCTTCTTTACCATAATCAGTGATGAGAAAAATAGACCTGTCTAGAAAAACATATTTTCCAGGACAATATTTCTTTTTCCAGTTCTCATATTATCACAGATTTGCTGCTTGAACCAAAGTCCTGGTAGGGCTGGTTATAGGACCACCAGGACCATTTGGGGATATATGCTCAAAATCAAAGTCTAGGAAATCCCTTGTCAATCTTTATCTAATAATTCCTGTTAGATCATTTAATTTCAGAATTTGCTTTAAGAAACTCCCCTAGAAAAATTAAATATGACACAGAAAGTTGACATCAACATGAAATATTAACTGCTTTATAATTTTTCCTTTTGTTGATCATTTTCCTTTAATGTATTTGCAATTTAATTTTGATGTGTAACCATTTCTTTATTGCTTATTTTTCTGACCTCATTATCAAGCTCATCCCCATAGTAAGATTTTTCAGTATTCATTAAATGTTTATTGATATTATTGCTATCAAATCTTAAAGGAAAAATTTTGTTGTCATTTGAAAAAGCAATGCATCAAAAAGCAGATGACTAATGATTTTCCAAAGGTTAAAGAAATACATTGTTCATTTTGAAAAATGTAAATCTTAAATCATTTTCTATGAATGTACTAACAAAACTTCCTCCTAAAAATTGTAGTACTGGAATAAAAACATTTTCTGTTGTTCTTAGGAACTTGGTAAACATTTTTTTATATTGAAAATAACTATACTTATTAAAAATAAAATATAAAACTCATTTTCACTAAGTGATGAAGCAATATGCATTTCTTAAGCTACCTGGCCAAACAAGGTAGCTTCATTAACAAGGACATGTTAATTCATATCACGATACATAGACACACCAAGAACAGAGCCAAAGTTTAATGCTGCCAGCAGTAATGTAGCCCTGCTAGTGAGGTAGACTTCATGCCTCTGCTGTGGACTCCTTGCCAGTAGACTGTATCTGATAGATGATCTACACTGCTCATTACTTGGTTTATTCTTTTCAAGGATGATGGGAAGAATAAGTCTATAGTAGCCATGTTTTTCCTTCATTTCTCAGACTGTCTGAAATGTAAAGAGAACACAGTCCATACATTTTTGTTTTTATTTACCCTTAATTCATCTATATACTATTTTGTAAATATAAGTTAATAACCAGAAACTTGTTGGAGTCTTCATTTCTAAATATAGAAGAAATCCCCCTTTGTCACAAATAAACTAACTTGTCGCTAGGGAGTTTAGTTTTTATTCCAAATTAAAAAATAAAAATTATAACAGGTTACAACTATAGAAGGACTTTATTATAATATTTCAATATATAACAAGTACTAAAAAGAGATCATCTATCAGATAGATGCAAAGCACCAGGCAAAGATGACTTGGTTAATGTAAGTACCTTAGAGCTCTCTCTGTAGGTAAATATGCATATGTATATGTGTATATATATGTGAGTGTGTAGTCTGTTGCCAAAAAAAAGGGTCGTTGCTCAGGCAACTCATATAGCTCTCACAAGCAAATCAGAAACATCGGAGCTCCTTCCCTCATCCTCCTGTCTTAAAACCCTTCCTTGTGCATCTGGGTGCTTATGCTCAGTTGTGTTTGACTATTTGCGACCTATGGACTGTAGCCTGCCAGGCTCCTCTCCTCTAGGCAAGAATGCTGGAGTGGGTAGCCATTTCCTACTCCAGGGGATCTTCCTGACCCATGGATCAAAACTGCATCTCCTGCTTCTCCGGCATTGGCAGATGGATTCTTTACCACTGCACCACCCAGGAAACTCATCTTAAGTGCCTCTTATTAACAAAATTAACAAGAAATACAGTTTGTAGAGTCCCAGTCACAGCCACAAAAAGCAGAGGAGAGAATTGGGGCTGAAAATAGAATAACTGAAACAGAAAGCAAGCATCCAAACAGCCTCAGCTGTAGATCCACTTTGTACTGCAAATAACCACTCTTCATGAATGTCTTATGTTAATTTATTTGTTTTAATACAATGTTTTGTTAGAGCCTCACAAAAGCTACTATCTTAGGGGTAAGCACAGAACCCTAACTCCATGTAACTGCCTTTTGTTCCCTTGCTGTTTCCTGCAGACTCTTCTCATCCAAGACATACATTCCTATTAGCACATAGCTCCTAGTTTGATCATAGAAATAAAAGCACAGTGTTAGCCAAACTCATTCTCAGTAAGATTCAAACGTATTTTCAGCCCTCAGTAGCTGAAGCATGAGCTAAGAAATGCAAAGCTTGGGCTTCCCAACAAAATCTGGTCCTTTAGGATTTTCAGTAACTTACAAAGCATGGTTTGCCAACCTGGATGCCCCATGGTGTTAGCTGAGAGGCATCTCAACGTTCATCATATTCTCCCTCCTCAGCCTCTGAGTGTTTTGAGAAGTGCTTCATTTGTTCTGAAATGAATGCCTTGCCACTTCTTTCCTGTATGTTTGCATGATATTTTACATATACTTAATCCATTTTATGTATTTAGTTAGATAAAATAAATTTGCCTTGTAAATAGTTAAAGGTTCCTCAAGATAATAAAAATATCAAATTCTGATCTGGTAAATGTATGTTCTTTGGAAGTGAAAATTTACAGATATGAGGGCAAAATGATAGGTTAAAAATTGAAGTGCACAGAGAATATGGCAAATGCTGCAAGTGAATCATGAGGGTAGATGGTTAGGATTGAAAAAAAAAAGATTTTTGAAAATAGTATGCTCAAGTAGAAACCCTAATTCTGGCACTAATTGGCCATAAGCTCTTGGTCAAGATTCTTGACCTAACTGGGACTCAGTTTCCTCATTAGGAATACTGTTAGTATTTCTGTTATTGTTGTTCAGTTGCTTAGTCATGTCTGACTCTTTGTACCCCATGGACTGCAGCACCTCAGGCTTCCCTGTCCTTCACCATCTCCCGGAGCTTGCTCAAACTCATGTCCATTGAGTTGGTGATGCCATCCAACCATCTCATCCTCTGTTGTCCCCTTCTTCTCCTGCCTTCAATCTTTCCCAGCATCAGGGTATTTTCTAATGAGTCAGCTTTTTGCATCAGGTGGCCATAAATACTGCTAGTATTTACTTCATAAAATTATTGTGAAGTTGGAATGAGATTGTCTATGTAAAGAATTTAATCTAGAACCTGGAATGCAGTAAATACTCAAAAAATGCTTGAGGGTGAGAAAAATTCCAGGCCCATGTAAATATAGTTTTTTAAATTAAATGTGATGAAATTCCTCGTTTCTTCCTTTCAGTCTATGTAAAACATGTAAGAACTAAAATTCAGACTTGTTTCTGCTATGTTTACAAACTGATTGCTCTTATTCCTTACAAATTTGTCTTTTTATTTTTAATGCTTTTAAAATTATTTTAAAGGCATTTTAGAGAATATTACTGTCTCTATATTTGTCCCTTTTAACAGAAGTTTAGGAGAGATTGATGCTGGCAAGAGAGAAATATGGAAGACAGTGGGCTAAAATCCCCAGGGCCCTTTTGGCTTCTCTATGCCTATCCATATTACATGATATCCAACATGCATCCTCTGATCACAATGCAGTGAGATACTGGGTAAGAACAAACCCAGTTGACTTCAGGAGGCCAGATGCAATTTAGTCTAACCTACCTGTCCCCTTACTTGTTCACTGAACAACAAGTCATTCTGGATACTGTAAAAACAGATGAAAACACACTGCCATTAATATTTCTTGCTTTATCCTCCTCTTTGTTCCTTTTGGAAACGGAAGGTTTTTGTTGGCTGCTAAGATTTAAAAGTTAGGATATGATCTAAAAGTTGGCTGATTTGGAATTTTGTGTGATCTCTGTTCCAGTTGTATTTCTCCGGGTATAATCAAGTAGAGGCTGATGCAGAAGAGCCTCACCTTCTCATAGGTCCATGGAACTGTGTACAACCATCAGTTGCACCCTCAGCAATTTTTAAGCCATTCTTTTAAATTCTGCTCAAAAGTCTCCCAGGATTGTAACCCCGATGCCTCTCCTCATGTGTAGATCTGTCTCACGTTCATGGGACCACTTCTTTCCTGTCTGCTTCCTTACTAGACCATAATCAACCTGAACTCAGGACTAAGCCTTATTGAATTTGCACTTCTGGACCTAACTGTACCTTGCACATAGTGGGCATTCAATAAAATATAAATATTAATAAATATATATTAATATGTATTCAATACAGGATATGCTAATAAATTGATGAACACAGTTCAGTAAAGGTTACATTAATAAATAGATGAGGATATTTCAAATGGCTGAATGTGGCGTAAAGTCTGAGAAGGAATTGGCAAATGGGGATAACATGGAATATCGAAACTGACAAGGATATTACTTGACTGGATAAAAAGAGCCATAAATCTAAGTGGGGTTTAAATGGAGATAGAGATGAGAACACTTGTGAAGATAAGTTAATAGACTTTCTGTTTTTATTTATAAACACATTTTTCTGGTTATAGTAACATTTGGTGCTCAAATAAAGGTCAAGGTAATTACTGAATTATTCTAATAGATCATGAAGGAAGTAGAATGTTATTCAGAGTGGTAATTAAGTAACTTCCAAGTTTGACCACACTTTGCTGATTAAACTCTCTTCGAAAATAGCAGTGAAGTAAATAAAAGTATAAATGAATCATATGTTGTGCACCTGAAACTAATATGATGTTGTATGTCAATTATAACTCTAAAAATAAAAAAAATACTTTTAAAAAGTACACATTTATATCATATGCAACTTATAAAGTACTTGTAGCATCAGAAGATTTAGTGTGTTGAATATAGTGATGGAATTGTCAAAGCTTTATATATGGAATGAAGCAGTTTGGAAAAGAAATTTTTTATAAAATTTCACATTGGTTTTAGGAATGCAAAGTCCTTTGCAATGTGCCTATTCCAACCTCAACCCTATGTATCTCTACAACCTCATTTCTTCCCAGTTTCTTCCAGACCTCAGTGGAAGTGTCACCATTCAATTCTAGTCTTTTGCATACGTGTCTTCCTCCATTCCATCCTTTAGAATCTGCTCAAATTCCAGCTGTTCTTTGGAGTCTACCCCGACTCCATCAGTTTGGGCAATTCCAGCGTCTGTGCTTCAGCAGTTAACTATATCACTTAACTTACGCCTCTGTCTCCGCCACACCAGAGGGTGTGTCCTGAAAATCAGGGGCCATGTTATATTTGTATTTATGCTTTTACCACCTAGCACCCTGCCTGCTATAGAGTGTCCTTGTCATTGTTTAGTTGTTAAGTCATGTCTGACTTGTTTGCAACCCCATGGACTGTCGACCACCACGTTTCTCTATCCATGGGATTTCCCAGGCAAGAATACTGGAGTGGGTCACCATTTCCTTCTCCAGGGATCTTCCTGACCCAGGGATTGAACCCATGTCTCCTGCATTGGCAGGCGGATTCTTTGCCAGTGAGCCACCTGGGAAGCTCGTTATAGAGTGTGTATGTGATGAATAAATCAATGCTAAGTGAGACTTTAGGACCTCATGATTTATTTTTCTCTTTGGCCAGGCGGGGTCCTTATTGCTGCCCGGGCTTTTCTCCAGTGGTGCATGAGCTTCTCATTGCGGTAGCTTCTCTTACTGCAGAGCACGGGCCCTAGGGCGTATGGGCTTCAGTACTTGCAGCACATGGCTCAGTAGTACTCCCAGGCTCCAGAGTACAGGTTCAGTGTTTGGCTCATGGGCTTAGTTGTTCCGTGGCGTGTAGAGTCTCCCCAGATCAGGGACTGAACCTGTGTCTCCTGTAATGGAAGGCAGGTTATTTACCACTGAGCCACCAGGGAAGCCCTCAGGAATTTGGAATGAAAAAAAAAAATCTAATTGAATTAAGTGAAGAGTTGACTCATTGGAAAAGACCCTGATGCTGGGAGGGATTGGGGGCAGGAGGAGAAGGGACAACAGAGGATGAGATGGCTGGATGGCATCACCGACTTGATGGGCATGAGTTTACGTGAACTCCGGGAGTTGGTGATGGACAGGGAGGCCTGGCATGCAGCAATTCATGGGGCTGCAAAGAGTTGGACACGACTGAGCGACTGAACTGAACTGAACTGAACTGATGATAATGCTTCTATATTTGGATGTGATGTGTTATATTAATTGTGGGGAAAAGTAATTTGGGAAAAAAGGAGAGGAAAAAAATAGGCCCAGCAAATAGCTGGAGCCTCAGAATCAGAGGGCAGGCCTGGGCTACACTGCAGTTTTTGCCACAGTATAAATCTTACTTGGTTTTAAACCCAAGAAGATGTACAGCCGAGCTTTCACAAATCAACATTTTCTAGGTATATGAAAGATCCATTTGGAGTTCAGGCCTACCAGTTCAATACCTTTTCCCTCAATGACCATAGCAAGCAGAAGGTATTTAACTTCATGAATTATAAAATGACAAGAAACATTTCTGTATTGGTTGTGGATTCAATCCCACAACAGGTTCAAAAGTTCAGAAGCAGCTAATACCTGAATTTATCATAGTAAAGGTTACTACATGAGCAGCACTTTTAAATAATATATACTTTAAATTATTGAAGGTAAGCAGCAACAGGTAAGAACATAGTCTTTTTAAGTATCTCTTGTTTCCTAAAATGCTTCAGTGCTTTTCCAGTATTCCTTAGGGTAATAAATTATAGAACTATGTACATTTTATTATTAGCAGAAAACTGCTTAGAATATTTTATTATAAATAGATATTTTAAGTCTCATTTTCTCCAGATGTACTAATTATAATGGAACACTTATTGAATGTTCTGTGCCTGGCACTACAAAAACATTTCATAGACATTAACTCATTTAACAATCTTATAAAGTGATTTCTATTATCAACCCCATTGTACAGATGAAAAAACTATAGCTGAGAGAGCACCAGAAACAATCTTTTCTTACTTTTATCTCCAAAGTTTTGCTAATTCTATTGCCTTTGCCCAGAAAGTTTCCTCTCTCTCAATCCTCTATTCTAGTTTCTCTTCAAGGCTAATTTAAAATTTCTTTCATGCACTTTCCTTCAATCTTCCCAAAGTTTTCTGGACTACTGTGGCTTCCTTTATACAATTATTCATTAATTCATTCATCCATCCATTGTCCATCCACCCATCCATTCACTTTTATTAGATATTATTGTGGGAAAGGTGTGGGAATTCTCTGGTGATCCTGCATTCATTTATATGTTGACTTGTGCTTTTGCTTCGCATGGTAGGCTTGTCTCCCTAATGAGGTCAGAAACTGCTGGAGGGCAAGCATATCTGAAGCTTCTTTTAAATGAACTCAGAACCTGCATACTTTGTGTTAGGAAGTTCAAAAGAAACCAGAGTAGGAGAAAGAAGTGGTCAGACAATGTGCAGAACCAGGAGAATGTTCAGTACTATTTAGATCTTCAGAGTGGTTTATAAAGATGACAAACAACCAAAAAGACAACTGTGTTTAGATATAGTTGGGGGCAAAGTTTCTATTCTTGACACTCAGTGCTTCTACTACTTGAAAAGAGACCCTTGGTGCCTAGAAAGTGGTGTTAGTCTTGGGGCTGAGAGCCAGATATCAGAGAATTTAGGAGGTTAATGAGGAAGTGAAGAAAGTAGCTTTAGGTCTCTCATTCAAGTATTTGACAGAAAATGGAAAGCAAATGAAATTCTAATTATGAAAAGGCCAAAGAATGAGATTTTTAACATACAAGAACCTATACCTGCTAGAAAGCAAACACTTACAGAGAAATGGTTGAAGAATTTCCATGACTGACATGAAATTGTCCCCCACCCCTTCTAAGGGAAAAGAGAAGATAATCCAGTTCATTCCTCTGACCCTTGCAAGTGCCAGCTAACCCTCTGGGCTATTGAGATCTGTCCTTCATTCCTAACTGTCAGACAGAGCAGTTCCTTTCCCTGCCTAAAAGGCTGTCTGACAGATATTGACCAAATATAGCTGCTTTTTTCTTTCATCACCATTCAATTTGCTTAAATAAAAAGTCCAATGAAAAATGACTTCCTCGAATATATCTATACTGCATCCATCCTCTCCCGTTATTTTTGGATGTCTCTCTGGAGTGATTTGGTTATATGCATGTAACTCCCCATTCACCAAGTCTAATATGCAAGTCTTAAATTTTTAAAATTGCCTGGGCGGTCTATGGACAGTACAGAAACAGTGCAGGTCGTCCGTTTGTGACTTGAAATCTGATACTCTGAATCCAAAGGAATTACCTACCATATCCATCTCTATTGCATTTCGTGTCTCCTTTTCCTCCCCGTCGTTCACCAGACAGTAATGTTCTCAGATCAAATATCCTCTATAAATTGAGAGGACATTTAGCTGATTTATGGGGCTTTTAGCTATTATATACTTACCTATTCAATAAAAGTAAGTACTTACATCACATGACACATATGCTACCTTCACAATGTAAGATCTTTCCTTCAAGGGATTCAGGCATCAAATTGTAATGAGATTTCTTGTAGCTAATACATCACTTAAGGGCAAACTGACATTCTGAATCTATTTCTTTCTTTCTTTTTTTTTTCTCAATGGAATTCTGAACACAGCATTCTTCATAAGATCCTTAACATTATTAAAATTTTTATTCTCTTTTTTAAACAGAATGTAAACCTGTTGCATAAAGAAACTAGGAGCAGGAATATTGGTTTTGCACATAAAATCAGAAAAGGAATATTGCCTTGGTCTTTTATATAACATTGCCAATTTCCAGAGCCAGAAGCAGAGTAAATGCTGTCTTAGCATCTACGCTGTAGGAAAACCTTGAGGGTAAATACATCTATGTGGGATCTTATTTCAGTGTATCAATCAACCCATCAACAAGAAATGAACAAATATTTACTCCACAAAGTATCTGAGTATATAAAGAAGCGTAAGACATATCCCAATAGAGTAAATTGCTTGAAAGTCACTGTAAATTCAGGCTTTCTCAGCATTGGCTCTATTGACATTTTGGGCCAGATGGCACTTTGTCGTGGGTGGCCATCCTGTGCATTGTAGATAGTTTAGCAAAAATCTACCAGCTGGAAGCTAGTAGCACCCCTCCCCCAATTGTGAAAACTAAAAAAAAAAAGTCTCGAGACCTTGCTAGTGGTCTCCTGGAGGACAACATCACCCTCAGTTGAAAAACTCTGCTCTGACCATACCTACCAAGTGAATATGATTATTGCAAAATTCCAGTCTGTTTGGATTTACTACTGCAAAACCATGTTATGACTCTGGGAATATTGGAAATGTTACCTCTTTTATTCCCCGTTATTATGCTTCTTGGTGCTGTGAATGTTAATTAATTAGTAAATGTGATGGGCTTTCCTGGAGGCTCACTAAAGAATCCACCTGCCAAGCAGGAGATGTGGGTTCAATTCCTGGGTTGGGAAGATCCCCTAGAGAAGGAAATGGCAACCCACTCCCCAATATTCTTGCCTGGGAAATCCCCTGCACAGAAGAGCCTGGCAGACCACAGTCCATGGGGTCACAAAAGAGTCAGGCATGGCTTAGCAACTAAACAACAACAAGCATGGTGATAAACACTTTCAAGAGACAGGTTTTAGTAAACCTGTTTGCTATATTGTGGTTTAGGGAGGCTCAGAAATTAAAGCAGATCTGAATCACAATTATGGAGTAAGAGAAGGTGGTTGCTGGTACTCATCCCATAGTATTGTTCATTGGAGTGACCTAAAACCTACTTCTGGCTAGAGATTCCTCTATTTCAGACCTACACAATATTCATTACTCATCATCTCATTGTAACTCAAACTGATATTGCCTAAAAGTGAATTTAACATCCTGCTGTATGCTGAAGGTTGATTTCCCTCCCAAACTTGCAGGTCACAACAAGAAGATGGCCATTTATGAACAAGAAAATGGGTTCTTATTAGACACTAAATCTGCCAACAACTTGATCTTGGACTTCCCAGTTTCCAAAACTGTGAGTAATAAATTTCTGTTGTTTATAGGCCACCTCATTTATGATATTCTGTTATAGCATCCTGAACAGACTAAAACAAATCCCATTGCAAAAATAAGTCTGCTTCCCAATCAGCCTATTTCTGTTTATGGGGTCAGTATTCTCTAAAGGTCTTATCCAACCTGTCCATATCCTTCCCCATATTCCAGAAGCTTCCAGGTCCTACTGGATCTTCCTCTTCAGTGTCATTTCAGTTGAACACTAACCTCTCTTGTTTCTGAGGATCAGCATCCTCACAGTCACCTGGCTGAGTCATTGCCACACTTCCAAGGGCTCCTAGCCTCAATGTCCCCCTTCCTCAGACCCTCTTGCATGTGCTCTCAGACTTTAAATACCATCTGCCACCCACTTCAGGGAACTGTATCATGTAACTCTAACTTTTTGAAACAAATACAGATTTCTTAGCATGCTGTTCTGAGTTGTTCCTCTGTTTATTTCATTTTTTCCATCTCAACAGTTTTTGTTTGTTTTGTTTTGTTTGCAGGTCTGACTAGATCTTCCCAATTCATATTCACATTCTAATCACCCCAATCTCTGTAGTTTATGTTTCCTAATCCAGTATGTTCTTTCCTCCCTGCTGCTAACCCAACTTTATACTTGGAATAATGATAATTACTATTTATTGAAAACCTAAATCCAAACAGGTGCAGGGCTAAGTGTTTACCTATGTTACATCAGGTACTCTTAGCCCTACTTGTCAAGCTCTGAGAAGTTAAGTACTGTGTCCAACTTCACACAGCTAGGATATGGCAGGATAAGTATTTGAATCTCATTCCATCTGGCTGCCACACCCAAGTTCTTAACCATTAAGTGCAGTGTGTTACACAATCCCTTATGGGTTTACATGTTTGGTGTTAAGTGAAAGATGGGTAAACACAGAATAAGAAGAGTTTCTTTCCTGAAATGACCTGTCTTCCAAGGAGGATCTCTGGAAGTTTACTCTTTTCAGGAGTAAGTCTGACAATCCATGGGCTCTTCAGTTGTAAAGAGAAACAATAGACTTTGACGAAAGAGTAGCTGGAAATTTGCATGCTGTGGAACTAAGATTATAAAACCCATGCATGACAGCATTTGGCTAGTAAATACACCCAGTGGGCACCTTAGGTATCCACCACTAGTCAGTAAGGTCAAGAATATAACTCAAGAAGAAGGCAAAAAATAAAAAGGAGCAGAAGAAAGTAGATTAGATCTAACACTGAGAATCTAAGAGTGACTGGAAGAGGGAAATCTTTTTCTAGTGAGGAAAAATTTATGATAGAATGAGCTCTCTACCTATATTAGAGAGAATTAATTGGGTATATACATTTTCTTTACTTGAGTTTAATAAATTTTAATAGGAAAAATTATTTGTTATATTGGTTCATCTAAGCTAAACTTGTTTCTATTTAATTAAAATCTATGGTCTTATTTAAGGTATTGTACAATTGTAATGTAAGAGAATATAAGCATTTGAAAGGTATTATCTAAATGTACAAGATAGGATTCCTTTTGATTGATTCTTTTAGGTTATCTGTTACATAATAAGCTCTTACACAGTCTCAAAAGAGGACATAGTTTGCTTATTGTCTAATTAATAATATTATATTAGGTACCTTGGGTAAACCAAAAATTATTATAACACAATTCCCAGTCACCAAGGAACTTAAAATCTAGCAGGGTAATTAAGACAAACTCACAAAGAGGTATAACATAATGCAGAAGGTAATACATGCTATAAATATTCTAAAACAGACTTCAGAGATTTCTGGAAAAGGAAACATTTGAGGTGGTTCTTAAAGGCATGGTTTGGAAGATATAAAAAGGAGATGAAGGAAAAGAAGGGATTTTACATACAGGAAATCTTATGATTCACTCATATCACATCACATAAAGATTTGAGGGTAAGGGTGGGTGCTGGGGTCTTGTTCCATCAACAGCTATAGGTAGTATGAGAAATTTCAACAAATTTTCCTGAACAGTACTTGTATTCCTGGCCAGCTGGATAAAGCCCAGGTCTGATCTTATGGACTGGAAGAAGCCACTTGAGTATATAACTTGGGGAACTTTGAATCTGACATTAGAGACAAATTTGTACAATACACAGTCTTTTAACATTTTAGATAGGAACCCATGTGCAATATGTAAAAAGAAATTACTTTTTACACAGATCTCATAGGCAGATGAATATAGGAACCTAGTCAGGTTTATGAGATTATTAGATGCTCCAGGAATAAGATAATGCAAGAATGGAAAACAGACTTATAAATGAGAATTATAACAAGAGAGGTGATCAAAATTTAGCAATTGATTTGTTGAAATGCATGTGTTGGCAACAATTTATCTCTTGCAGTGTCACAAACTAAGTTTATTTGCTCTTCTAAACATGGGAAAATCTGATTAAATAATTTTTATTACTTTGTATATATACAATTAAAAAAGAGTTGATGAGAACTTCAATGAGTGTATTAATATTTTGAGAGTAGTTTGGCTAGTTTTATCTTTGGCTTCAGAAGAGATCTGAAGAATTAAAAAATTTCTCAAAATTCAAAAAAATTTTTGAAGGTGATAGATTTTTTAAAGGTCAGAAACAAAATTAAGACCAAAAAAGAAAAGGAAATTCAGAAGCCTGGTTTATCTAGACTAGCTACATTCCAGAAATTGAGTTGGTAGTATTGATATAATTTATCTTCAACATCCCCATCTTTACTTTAAACAGGACTTAATAAAAAACAATAAACAGCTATGACTTTTTAAAACTAAAACTGAAATATTATAAAGGGAAAATTAGCTTGGGATTTACCCAAGGGATTTACCCTGGCATATCACATCCGTTGATTGTAAGTATCAAGGCATTTTTATTTTTTCTTCTAACGGTATAAAAATAAACAAAAGCTGCATTCTTAATAGCTACATTTAAAAAATGGGAAGGACAGCACTCATGATGCCAATACAAATACTGCATCAATACACTACAAGCATACAAAATGCCAGCCAGCTTGGCAAAAAATCCTTTCAGTAGTGTTCTCAAGCCCACTGCCATCTCAACCCCTATTGGAGCTAAGGTTGAAAGGATAAAAACACACCCTTGTCTACAATTCTGTCAGTCAGGGTCAAAGGGAACAAGAATTGAATTAACACTCTGAAAGGTTTCCTATTGCAGGTGATAAACCCAAAAGGTATATATAAAATCACCGCAAAGGAGAAATCTGTTGTCACTTGTTTTGTCTGGTGATACAAATGGGAAACTAAGAGGCTGCTAGTTTCTAAATAACATCTCTTCGCAGATAAGATAGATGCTGCCTAAAGAATCGGTCAACCCAGGGAAACAACTGATCTTACCTGAGCTTGGGATCATGTAGATTAAATAGTGGGTAGACTTTTCTCCCTAGATTTTATCTGGTTTGTATAGTGTACTATAGTCCAGTGAAAACATCACTGGGCCAGGACCAAATCATATTCAGCAGTCAGAGTGATGTCTAGGAGAATGTTGGAGGTGTCTACCCATGAAAACAGCATCTATCCATGAAAACTTGAATTTGGTCTAAAGTCTTTTCCTTGTTCTTAGTGGATCTTCATCTGGGCAACATAAGAAACTTACCTGAATATTCGTTTTGATTTCTTTTTCTTTTCTTTACTGGGAGGAATAGTTATAAAGCCAGTGTCATTTTATTTTTAACAGAAAATTTTCTAAGGGAGATTCCTAGAGGCACAATATAACACTTAATGTTAGATTTGTGTTAGAGAATTAAATGCAGATCTCAGATTTATAATTGCAAAATAAAGGCATAGAAAACTTTGGATTTTGAGAATCTCACCATGTGTTAGAATAAAAGGACCCATGGTGGTCCTTCTGTAGAATAGTTTGGTTAAAAGCACACAAATGAAAACATGACAATAATCATTTTTAGAAACTTGAAAATAAATTTTGACTGATGAGCTAAACTATTTCTCCCTCCTCTGGAGACAGAAAAAAGATGAAATGTTTTTACTCTGAGTGAGAGAAATTAAGGTAAGATATAATAAACTTCTGGACCAGAACTATCCAGTAAAACTTTCTTCAGTGAAATAGAACTGCCTCTGTGCTGTCCAGTATGTTAGCCACTTGCCATATGTTGCTAATGGATATTTGAAATGGGGCTGATGTGACTAAGGAACTAAAATTTTAATAAATACTCACATGCGGGTAGTGGCTCCTGGATTGGACCAGGTGGGTCCAGAAAAAGGGAGTTGTTAAACATCAGACATGAGGACCTCAGTGAAGTAGGAGAGTGTCAGCAATCTCACAAGGCCCTTTGCTGGTCTCCTTTTACTTCAAGTTGGGCCCCCTCTACCACAGCCTGACTTTGTCTCATTTATCTAATGAGGATTCCAAAAGTTAGAATAAATCCTGAATTTGAAAATCTGAAATAGCTGAATAGAGGCCTCATTTTTAAAACATTTAATTATTTATTTGTCTGCTCCTGGTCTTAGTTGTGGCCTGTGGGATCTAGTTCCCTGACCAGGGATTGAACTCAGGCCAGCTGCTGGGAGCATGGAGTCTTGGCCACTGAACTACCAGAGAAGTCCTGAGACCTCATTTTTAAATATTAAGAAGCATAAGTTATATTTAAAAGGCCATGAAGACACTCAGTTATCATTTGGCTAGGGGAAGAGCTTAAGATATATTATTATTCAAAATATATCTCTTGAGAAGACCACAGATGATAATATGATATACTATCCATGTTACAGATGATGTCCAATATAAAATGAGTTTGTGTTTCAAAAGTTCATGTGTATATATAGTAAAGTAGAATGTGTAAGTAGCAAACAGAACTCAGAATGTATTTTCCCATTGAAAACTTAAAATTAGATTACAAAGTAACCAAAGTAGAAAACAAATCACTCAATAGTATTACAGCATAATACCAGGGCTGCTATTCAGTGGTATGAACTGACATAGCTTTACTAATAACTACAACCTTGCAGTATTTTTATATACTTGTTAAATAGCTGCTACTTTATTCTACCCCTTCACAACCACAACCCCTTAAGACTCTCCGACCTTCCTCAATCCAGACTTAGGAGCTGAAGCCTGGATCAGCAAGGGGACTCCTGGACCCTCCTGCAGTTGGCAGTTTTTTACAATCAGTCAGTGTCTAAGCTATAGTAGTTGCTGAATAATTTCCCTGCCATCTTCAGCATGTTCTTCCTAGAGTACTTCTATAACACATGGTACTGTGATTTCTGGGCTTCCTAGGTGGCTCAGTGGTAAAGAATCCTCCTGACAATACAGGAGACTTGAGTTTGATCCCTGGGTTGGGAAGATGCCCCAGAGAAGGGAATGGGAACCCACTCCAGTATTCTTGCCTGGGAAATCCCATCAACAGAGGAGCCTGAAGGGCTACAGTCCATGGGGTCACAAAGGCAACTAAACAACAAAAACAAAACTGTGATTTCTGGAAAATCACATGCTTTTAAAACTGAGTATTGAGGGCTTGGACTGTATGGAAATTATGTTTCCTCACAGATTCTAAGTCCTGTGCAGAAGCATACCTAACTGCCATGTTTTGTGTTCAGGCACAGGTGTATGCTGTCTAAAGCCCTTCTTCGCATAGCTGTCACCCACCAATAAGTCTCTTTGCCTACTATCTGTGGGTAGGGTGGAACCCCTCTCCAGCTATGTTCCTATTTGGTAGAGCTTGCCACTGGGAAGAGCCTAAGGTGCAGTGAATCATGAAGAACAATTTAAAAATGGAACAGTATATTCTCTTGAGACCTGCTTTCTAAGTAGCATTTTTTTGGTATGGTATTAAATACTTTGGATAGTTACTTGAATATGAAAATGTTTTTAAAATTTTTAATTCTGAAGAACTGGGGAAAGGGTAATCATTGAGAAGAAAATGAATCCATTCAAAGCATTTTTTCCCCTTCCTTCAATGCCCTTGCATATTTCTTTCTTTCTTTTTTTTATTTCACCAAATTCTAAAATTCTTAGTAGTGTGTGAATAAGCCAACTATAACATTATTTCTGAATAAGCCTATGATCAGTGACTTGAAAAAGTCATGAAACCTCTGCCTCACTTCTGATAATTATAAATTAGGAACTGTATTCCCTGTTCTTAATTACTTTTCAAGGGTATTTATATAAATTAGATCATCCAACTAAAATGTTTTGAGAATTTAAGCTACTCCTTTGTTCTTCTGCTCCCTTGAAAACTATAAAGCAATCATATTTTGTAATTTCATTTTAACATTTTATATATTTATGACATATATTTACTTGACAACTGTTTATCTAGAATTTCACCACTACAGAAGGGGTTAGGAGTTAATATAGTTTATATATTAAATGGGCTTTCCTGGTAGCTCAGATATTAAATAGCTGTTGTCTCAAGAAATGAATGGTGTTCACATTTTCCATTATAGTTAATGCTTTCACTTGTCTCAAGAGTCCATGTAGATTCTGAGAGTCTGGTTTAAAATTAATTACTATGATTTCAATAAATATTTTCAAAGGAAAAATAATGAACACCACTATTAACACCCAAACCACTATTGGAGGGGTTTCCACTGGGATACTATGGAATTTTATTTTTTGGCCCTAAAAAGATGTATTTTTTTTTCAATTCAAAAGAAATTTGGAGTCCTAAGTAAACAGGGAGGATACTGGATACAATATCTATCTTTTTCTTTTCTTTCCTTCTTACTTTCAAGTAATTACTTTGCTTTATGCTCTTGCCAGCTGGACCAGAACCAAGCTTCTTACACAGTCAGTCAAAACTAATCCATCTTGTCTATTGGAAAGGGTGATAGACTGCCCCCATCCAATACTCTTTCAGAAGGCAAACACATACGGAAAAGCCTCTTTCAAAAGACCACCAGTTAGAAAACTGGTACCTCTCAAAGAGCCATTCCATTTAATACCAGTCATCTAAAAGAATAGGTCAATTTTCATTACCTGTTGTCAGTAGTCTATAACACAGCCACTACTGCAACACAAGAGATTATTCCCTTGCTTCACATTTGTGAACAAAACCAGCAGACAGCAAATATATGGCAAAGCAGAACTTCTCAGCACATCAAATTCCTAACATACATGTTGACTATCCTCTATCAGACACAAAGACATTTTGAAAATAAAACAGAATTAACAAAACTGTCTCATTGCTTGGAATTCTTTAGGTAAATGTTGCATCTCCAAGCTTAGGAAGACCACCTGAAGTTGTAATAGCAATCACACAAAGTGTGGACTGAAGTTTGGTAGAAACTGAATTTGGAGGTTCCAAATGGGAAGACATCATGGAATTAAAGGCCCTGGATTTTAGGTCCACAGTCATCACTAACTAGAAGCAAGAGGTAAGCGTTTCATTTCCTTAAGTCTAACTTTCTGTATCTGCTAAAAAGAACAAGAATATCACTTACTCATCCATATAAAGGCTATTATGAAGTCTGGAGGAATTTTTGCAGCTGCCTGACCCTCAAATGGGCTCCCCATCCTTCTGGGAAGCATATAGCAGTGGTGACAGGTCCTTAAAACCACAGAATAAAAACACTGCATCTTCCCAGGGCATCAGTTTTGTTATAAGATTTTGTAGAATAGGTTAACTTGTTTTGATTTGGACCTCTAATTAAAATAAACACAGTTATATCATGAATTTTTGCATGAACTTTTGAGATGAAATGTAAGATTTCAAAGAATTTTCTTACTTTTGAGGACCTACTTTGGTCTGTACTCCTGGATCTTCAGTGTTAACCATTAATTTTTGTCTGCTGTTTATGCTTCTTTACTAAAAAAGTTTGATAATCCCAGTGAAGGAAAGTATCTTTCACAACTTAAAAGCTCTCTATTAATGCATGCTCTTGGTTGTTGTCTCTTTAGTAACCATGTCAAGGAAGGGAGTATTCTCAAAAACATTTTTTTACTTTTTAATATAAACTATCTTTGTTTTTATTTAAATTTTTTCATTGAAGAATAGTTGATTTACAATATTATATTAGTTTCAGGTGTATGTACAATGGAGTAATTCAATATTCTTACAGATTATCTCCATTCAAAGTTATTATAAAATAATGGCTATATTTCTCTGAACTGAACAATATTTCCTAGTTGCTTATTTATTTTATACATAGTAATTAGAATCTCTTAGTCCCCTAATGCTATCTTGTCCTCCACCCTTCCCTCTCTCCACTGGTAACCATTAGTTTGTTCTCTGCTTCTATGTGTGTTTTCCTGTCTTATTAAACACCTTCGATTTATTTTTTAGATTCCACATATAAATGATAACGTACAGTGTTTGTCTTTCCCTGTCTGACATATTTCACTAAGCATAATACCTTCTAAGTCCATTTACATCATTGCAAATAGCAAAAATTTCATTCCTTTATGGTTGAATAAGAAAGAGTCGGACATGAACTGAAGCCATTTGGCACACATTCACACAAAGTTACACTGTAGGCTTCCCAGGTGGGACTGGTGGTAAAGAACCTGCTTGCTAATGCAGGAGACCTGAGAGATGTGGGTTTGATCCCTGGGTCAGGAAGATCCCCTGGAGAAGGGAATGGCAACCCACTCCAGTATTCTTGCCTGGAGAATTCCATGGGTGGAGGAGCCTGATGGGCTATAGTCCACGGGGTCGCAAAGAGTTGGACATGACTGAATTCTCCCAGCCAGGCTTCAGCAACACGTGAACTGTGAACTTCCTGATGTTCAAGCTGGTTTTAGAAAAGGCAGAGGAACCAGAGATCAAATTGCCAACATCCACTGTATCATGGAAAAAGCAAGAGTTCCAGAAAAACATCTATTTCTGCTTTATTGATTATGCCAAAGCCTTTGACTGTGTGGATCACAATAAACTGTGGAAAATTCTGAAAGAGATGGGAATACCAGACCACCTGACCTGCCTCTTGAGAAATCTGTATGCAGGCCAGGAAGCAACAGTTAGAACTGGACATGGAACAACAGACTGGTTCCAAATAGGAGAAGGAGTACGTCAAGGCTGTATACTGTCACCCTGCTTATTTAACTTAAATGCAGAGTACATCATGAGAAATGCTGGACTGGAAGAAACACAAGCTAGAATCAAGATTGCCAGGAGAAATATCAATAACCTCAGATATGCAGATGATACCACCCTTATGGCAGAAAGTGAAGAGGAACTAAAAAGCCTCTTGATGAAAGTGAAAGAGGAGAGTGAAAAAATTGGCTTAAAACTCAACATTCAGAAAATGAAGATCATGGCATCTGGTTCCATCGCTTCATGGGAAATAGATGGGAAACAGTGGAAACAGTGTCAGACTTTATTTTGGGGGGCTCCAAAATCACTGCAGATGGTGATTGCAGCCATGAAATTAAAAGACGCTTACTCCTTGGAAGAAAAGTTATGACCAACCTAGATAGTATATTCAAAAGCAGAGACATTACTTTGCCGACTAAGGTCCGTCTAGTCAAGGCTATGGTTTTTCCAGTAGTCATGTATGGATGTGAGAACTGGACTGTGAAGAAGGCTGAGCACCGAAGAATTGATGCTTTTGAACTGTGGTGTTGGAGAAGACTCTTGAGAGTCCCTTGGACTGTAAGGAGATCCAACCAGTCCATTCTGAAGGAGATTAGTCCTGGGATTTCTTTGAAAGGAATGATGCTAAAGCTGAAACTCCAGTACTTTGGCCACCTCATGCGAAGAATTGACTCATTGGAAAAGACTCTGATGCTGGGAGGGATTGGGGGCAGGAGAAGAAAGGGACAACAGAGGATGAGATGGCTGGATGGCATCACTGACTCGATGGACGCGAGTCTGAGTGAACTCCGGGAGTTGGTGATGGACAGGGAGGCCTGGCGTGCTGCGATTCATGGGGGTGCAGAGTCGGACATGACTGAGTGACTGAACTGAACTGAACTGAAGTGACTTAGCATGCAAGCATACACAGTATTGTGTGTGTGTGTGTGTGTGTGTGTGTGTGTATGTGTGGTATCACATATTCTTTATCCAGTCATCTGTTGATAGATGCTTAGGTTGCTTCCATATCTTGGCTATTGTAAATAATGTTGCTATGAACATTGGGGGTGCATGTATCTTTTTGAATTAGTTTTTATTTTTTAGAGTGGCTATTTTCCATAGCAACTGTACTAGTTTATAGTCCCAGCAATATGTACAAGGGTTCCCTTTTCTCCATATCCTCCCCAATACTTATTTGTAGACTCAAAATTATTTTCATCTGACTTCTACTCTCTTTTACACAGAAGTGACCTTTTTTACTCTGTTTGGAATGTTGACTTTATCATCATCTATATCTACTTACTTTTTAAAAATTAGGCTCATTGCCCAGTGAACAAGTAGATCTGAGAAACCAAACTAAGCAGTCCTTGGAAATGAAAGAACTGACCAATAAATGCTGGCCACACTGGCCCTCATGTCCATGGGGCAGAGCTGAGCAGAAGATGGGGGTGTACGCTTTCCAGCTAGCCAAGCTCCATCTCCTCTCCCTGCTTCTGGCCATCTCAGACTGCAGCTGTTCTACATGCAGTCTCATTTTTCTAAAGGATGCAGAATATTTTTAATTAAGCATTATAAAATTTTAACCAAATAGAAAGTCTGTAGACTATATTCTGTGTCAGAAGGTAGTGATATTTGCTTTGGAGCTTCCAATATGAAAACAAACTCTAGTGATACTGAACATACGAGAGGCAAGAATAACTCTGGGTAGCTCAAATCTAGCTGCCTTGTTCCATTGTAATGCAAGCTCAAAATAAAACCTGTGGTCCTCCTCTAGCCAGCATAGAAAGAAAGCTTTACAAAAAGCACGCCATAAATTAATTTCCCTTTTTGTTTTGTTTATGTCTTTTTACTCTGATTTTTTCTTTACCCCAATTTCATCGTCATTTGAAGTATTTTACTTTGTTGTGTGTGTGGACATGCATGTGCGTGTGTGTGTACTTGGTACCAACCTTGAATAGTGTAGCCCTCTGTGTTTGTGACTTCCACATCTGCAGATTCAACCAACTGTGGATTGGAAATATTCAGAAAAAAAAATTCCTGCAAGTTCCAAAAAGCAAAACTTGAATTTGCCAGACTGGCAACTATTTACATAGCATTTACATTGTATTTACAACTATTTACATAACATTTACATTGTTTAGGCATTATAAGTAATCTAGAGATGATTTAAAGTATACATAGGATGTATATAGGTTATATGTAAATACTATGCCATTTTGTATAAGGGAAATGAATATGTTCAAATTTGCATATCCCACGGGTCCTAGAACAGACACCCTACTGGTACCTGAAGGATGATTGTATAAGTAAATATTGTATTTTTCTTTTTTTTTCACTCTTTTGCTTGTACAGTCTGTAACATGATTGGAGAAGATGAGGAACAATGGTACTGTGAAATTATTTATAGCAAGCTTTTCCATGTCATATATGTGTGTGTTGGTCCCTCAGTCATGTCCAACTCTTTGCGACCCCATGGATTGTAGTGCACCAGGCTCCTCTGTCCATGGGATTCTCCAGGCAAGAATATTGGGGTGGGTTGCCTTTCTCTTCTCCAGAAGATCTTCCTGACCCTGGGATAGAACCCAGGTCTCCTGCATTATAGGTAGATTCTTTATCGTCTGAGATACAGGGAAGGCCTAAAATATGACAGAGTTCTTATGTTTTAGCCTTCTTTTTTCCATGTCTACATTACACATTCACACATGATTAGAAGTTACTGAAGGGCTTTCCTGGTGTCTCAGTGGTAAAGAATCTGTCTGCCAATATAGGAGATGAGTGTTCGATCCCTGGGTTGGGAAGATCCCCTGGAGGAGGGCATAGCAAACCACTCCAGTATTCCTGCCTGGGAAATTCCATGGACAGAGGAGGCTGGCAGGTTATGTATGGCCCAGGGGCTCTCAAAGAGTCAGACACAGCTTAGCAACTTAACGACAACAGAATTTACTGAAACTGAGTCTCCCTAAAATTGAGTTGCTCCGCAAAGTTCATGATTAACCACTCTATTCAAAACGTTATTCCCTTTCTCATCCCATACCTGTTCTCCCTCAAGATTGAGGAGTATCAAAACATGGGGGATTGTAACCAAGCAGGACCCCATGACGCCTTCCTGGGACAGATCCCTCCATGTCCTCTGCATGCCTCTTGTTTGTAGAAAAACTGTACCCTCCTAGACCTTTTGCAATTCCAAAGAGCAAATTTAATCACAGAAGTGAGGAAATACAGACACAAAGGAAAAGAGTCAAGCAAGACAAAATAGTAATAGTTTAGCCATTCAACAAAGTCAAGCACTTTAGTTCTTCCTCAAAGACTATAGATAATATCCTGAGCCGTGCCCTTGAGCTGTTTTGCAGATACTAAAAGCCTCACCAGGTGGGAGAAATTAAACGTATGAGGTTGATGATGTTGACTCCCAATTACTTCATCTCCAGCCAATCGGAAGGATGTTGATTAGCTGATCACATACCTTGAAACCCTCTCCCTCATCCTGTCTTTAAAAACCTGAAACCTGTTGGGGAGTTTGAGTCTTTTGAGCATGAGCTGCGCTTACTGCTTGCCTGGTCTTGTACTAAACGCTGCACCTTCCTTCACCACAGCCTTCAGTAAATTGGCTTCACTGCGTGCCAGTGAGTGGACCCAAGCTTGGTTTGGTTACATTACCTTGTAGAAACCTTGCTGCAATACTTTTATTGGTCTGCTAAGTACTACGATGAAACAGGAATTGTACTAGGTATTTTTGCTTAGGGTCTTCCCTGGTAGCTCAGACGGTCGATTATTTTGTGGAATTCTTGTGTAGTCTTTGGTAGTCTTCGGTGCCTGTGTGTTTCTTAGCATCTCATTCCCTGATGCTCCCCTCTCCCCAGCCAGTCCTCCAGTGTCCTGCGCCCCGTCCTCACCCAGGCCACGCATTTGAGGTCTCCTTCAACCACCAAAGGTGAGTCACATGACCAGAGCTTTGGGGGAGTGAGAGACTGTTGGGAGGTGCGGGAGAATGTGAGGAGAGGGATGTTGGGGTGGGAGAGGTTAGAGGGGTCAGAAAACAGGGTAAATGTTCCTGACAGTCTGGTAAATTTTTCTTGTTTGGGGTTTTAATGTTGTTTAATGTATTTTTTAGTGTAATTATTATATATACTTTCTCTTCAAATTGTTCCTTTTTGTTAACAAGGGGAGGATGGGGATGGAGGACATAAATATCTAACCCCAGGAACTTGCAGGACAGGAGTGGGTCGATGCCTTCTAAGGACATTTTTTACCTTGTTTAAACTTTTTACAAAGAACAAACAATGTGTGTCTCTATCTCACACAAACAAAAGTGCAACTTTTTTTTTTTTAAATTTAAGGTGCTTTATCTTCAGTCTTAAAACAGCAACATCTTCAAAGTTATATTCAGTTCAGTTCAGTTCAGTCGCTCAGTTGCGACCCCATGAATCGCAGCACGCCAGGCCTCCCTGTCCATCACCAACTCCCGGAGTTCACTCAGACTCTCATCCATCGAGTCAGTGATGCCATCCAGCCATCTCATCCTCGGTTGTCCCCTTCTCCTCCTGCCCCCAATCCCTCCCAGCATCAGAGTCTTTTCCAATGAGTCAACTCTTTGCATGAGGTGGCCAAAGTACTGGAGTTTCAGCTTTAGCATCATTCCTTCCAAAGAACACCTAGGGCTGATCTCCTTTAGAATGGACTGGTTGGATTTCCTTGCAGTCCCAGGGACTCAAAGTTATATGGGGGTTGGGGGGTGGGGGTGGAAAATAGTGATATAGGCATAGATTCTAGAGAAATGGAAGCATTCAAAAGGTTCCAGGTAAGGAGGCAGATAGGGAGGAACAGCTGAAAGTGGACCCCAGGAATGTTCCCAGCTGTAGACATTTGGGTCATCAGTGGCCTCTGGGAAACCAAATAAAGGATTTCCTTCTCCTCTGACCCTCTTAGCTACTTGGTGGAGGGGCTGGTGCTGATAAGTATCAACCCCAATGGCAAAGGATGGATCTGCTGGGCTGCCACCGAGGTGAGTGTGGTCTAACTCTTCAGCTAGGGAAGGGTGTGGGGCCATTCTCATGAGGGAGCAGGGGCTGCTGGGCTGGGCATCTCTAGGAGCTCTCTTCATTTTAGAGAAAAGAAAATAGAATTGCTTTCACTTTAAGGCCCCTTAGTTACAGTCAGAATTCTCTGAAGCACTGTATTGTCACCAGAAAATTTAAAAAAAATGCCATTTTAAGACTAATATCAATAACAGTCCTTCTTGACTACATGCCAGCAGCAGGCATAGCGCTGGTCTTGCCAGAGCTGCTATTTTACTTAATCCTTTCAGCAGACTTTGAGATGGGGCTTACTCATTTTATAGCTGAAGATTCTTGGGTAAAATAAGGTTCTATGACTTCCCTAAGACCACCCAACTACTAAACATTAGAACCAAATTGATACCAGGCCTGCCTGTTCTATTGCCAGGGACAACATTGTTTAGTTATAGCTGCTAACTGTTCACTGTCCATAGGTTGCGGGCAGGGTGTCACTCTGAGCACTGATTTCCTAAGTTATTTTCCTGGTTGGAAATGAGTTTCCTAAGATACATCCTGCCCCCATGATGAAAGAAAAAAAACAATAAAACAATAATTCAAAATAAGAGAGAAGAAGAAATAAAGAGTATAAATGAATTTAAAAGAAGGAATCTGGCTGGGAAACTTGGCTGGGATTCCTGTTTGTTGGTTGATAACTCACCTTTGTGAAGTGACCATATGTTCTGTCCTTACTAACTAGCAATAATGAGAAGAGCATGCTGCTCCCATGCCTCTTGGCTGGGGTGCTTCTCATTGCAGTCCTCTTCAGTCTAGAGGCATCACTTACTTAACAGCTGTAATCATGCTATTAAAAGCAGTATATATAGTTTAAAAAACAAAATCCTAGATATATGTATCTACCGTCATTGCTGGCTCATCCAGCTCAATGTTGTGTTGAGAGGAGCCATATTGGCTGGGGAAAAAAGTTGCTCTCTACCACTGCAGTTTCTGCAGCCCATCATTATATACATGTCTACCAAGGCAATGGCACCCCACTCCAGTACTCTTGCCTGCACAATCCCATGGATTTTGGGATTTGGGGATCCCATAAAAAAATCTCAGTCATGTCCCACTCTTTGTGACCCCATGGACTGTAGCCTACCAGGCTCCTCCGTCCATGGGATCACTAGGAGTCGGACTCGACTGAGCGACTTCACTTTCACTTTTCACTTTCATGCATTGGAGAAGGTAATGGCAACCCACTCCAGTGTTCTTGCCTGGAGAATCCCAAGGATGGGGGAGCCTGGTGGGCTGCCGTCTATGGGGTCACACAGAGTTGGACACGACTGAAGCGACTTAGCAGCAGCAGCAGCAGCAGCAGCACCATCCCAGGTGGCTCAGATGGTAATGAATCTGCCCGCAATGCGGGAAACCTGGGTTTGATCCCTGGGTTGGGAAGATCCCCTTGAGGAGGGCATGGCAACCCATTCCAGTATTCTTGCCTGGAGAGCCCATGGACAGAGGCGCCTGGCAGGCACAGTCCATGGGGTCACAAAGAGTGGGACATGACTGAGATTGTTTCACACACACATACATACCATTGAATGTAGACAAAAGGACTGGTGAGCAGCTGTGAGCAAGAATCTGAGTTACTTGGGATTTCAAACTCTGGCGATCCCTGTGATCTTAGCCCATCCTTAGTGTGTGCAGTGTGAGGAATCCTTATGTCTGTAGGGGATTTGTGCATTCTCACTGGTTGGTTATTTCTGATATTACTTTGAATTCTGCTCTTCAGTTTTAGTGTATTATCATTTATCTTTCCTCTTCGCTAGCAGTAGTTAACCTAACATGTCCTGACTTAACCCACCAGGCAAAGTGAGAGCTGGGAAATGAGGATTTGCTTGTAGAACAGACCACTTTTAATCAGTTCGAAATCATCCAAGAATAAAGAACTGAGGTAAGAGTATTTTCACAACTTTACCGCATTCAGATGTTTACCATGGCTTAACTAGAACAAATTTCTTTATGTAACAAATTTCTCTGTAAAGAGAAGTTCCAGTGAGTAGAATGAGGTATTAGACCTGAATCACGCAGGTTTTCCTTGTCTTGTGTTATTTTCCATTTGTTTCCTATGTCTTTTCTCATCAGTAAGTTTGGAGGTAAGTGGAAGGTAGGGGCTGTTATTTACTATCCACCATCCATGGGACTTTGAGATAGCTTAATAAACTTTTCTGAATTGAGGTATAATTGAAATATTATACATTAGTTTTAAAGTGAAGTCGCTCAGTCGTGTCCGACTCTGTGCAACCCCGTGGACAGTAGCCTACCAGGCTGCGCCATCCATGGGATTTTCCAGGCAAGAATACTGGAGCGGGCTGCCATTTAGGTGCATATTATATTAGGTATATATACATGTATTGATTCACTATTTGCATATATTGTGAAATGATACCATAATAAATCTAGTTAACATCCATGATAAATCTAGTTAACATCCAACACCATGCATAGTTAGAAAAATTTTTTTTCTGGAGGTGAGAATGTTTAAGATCCATTCTCATAGCAACTGTGAAATACACAATACAAGTTTTATTGAGTATAGTCAGCATGCTGTATTTGCACCTCCTGACTTATTACATCTCCCTGAGAAAGATCAGTCTCCATTATCAATGAGCTCTATTGTTGTGGGAGTGGTGGTGATGATTGTGACTTGTGTTTTAGATCCCACCCATAAGTGAGATCATACAATATTTGTCTTTCTCTGTCTGTTTCATTTAGCATAATTCCCTCAAGTTTTATCCATGTTGCTGTAAATGGCAAGATTTCTTGCTTTATTATGGCTGAATAATAAATGTGTGTATCCCCCATTTTCTTTATCCATTCCTGCATTCATAGACACATGTGGCTTCCATATCTTGTCTATCATAAATAACGGTGCAGTGAATGTAGGGGTGCATATCTTTTTGAGCTAGTATTTTCATTTTCTTTGGCTAAATATCCAGAAGTTGATCATACAGTAGTTCTATTTTTATTTTCTGAGGAATTTCCATATTGTTTTCCATAGTGGCTGCATCAGTTTACATTTCTACCAGTGCTTGAGGGTTCCCTTCCTGGCACATCCTTGCCAACATGTGTTATTACTTGACTTTTTGATAATAACCATTCTAGCTTGTAAGGTGATATCTCACCATGGTTTTGATTTGCATTTCCCTGGTGATGTTGAGCATCTTTTCATGTACATTTTGGCCATCTGTATATCTTCTTGGGAAAAATGCCAATTCAGATCCTGTGTCCATTTTTTAACTGGATTGTTTCTGCTATTGAGTTGTATGCATTTTTATATATTTTGGATATTAAACTCTCATCAGATATAAGATTTGCAAATATTCTCTCCCATTCCATGTTTACCTTTTCATTTTGTTGATGGTTTTGTTTTCTGTGAAGAACTTTTTAGTTTGAAGTTGTCCCACTTATCTATTTTTGCATTTGTTGTCTTTGATGTCAAACCTAAAATATCCTTGCAGAGACCAATGTCAAGAAGCTTACCACCTTTGTTTTCTTTTAGGAATTTTATGATTTCAGGTTTTACACTCAAGTCTTTAATCCACTTTTTGTATATATTTGGTGTGAGGTAGTAGTGAAGTTTCATTTCTTGTATGTAGTTGTCCAATATTCCCAACACTTTAATTGGAGATACTGCACTTTCTGCATTTTATGTCTTTGATTCCTTTGTTATAAACTGATTATGTGTGTGGGGATTTATTTCTGAATATATTCTTAATAAAAAGTTAAATTTTTATTTAACATTTAAGTTAAGCTTTTAAATTTCAAACTCCCTAAGTACGGATAGTTCTTAAAACAGCTTGTAAGTATGGTTCTTAGGAAGTGCTATGCCTGCTTTACAAAAAAGTAGACACAGCACATGTCTGGGCTTCTGAAACTTTTATCTGCAGATCATATTTAATATCAATTTTTATTACATAATCAACAGTAGGAAGTTCTAAAATCAGTAACCAAATTGTGCTTTTTGTTCTTTTGACAAGGTACAGAAAGTGCTGCAAGCTGAATAAAAAATTGGTGGAGGGTGGTGCCCAGTAATCAGGCAGAATTGTATCTGAGTCCTGGAGTGTGTATGCCTTTGCTCTCCCTACAGAGTCCGCCATACTACCTGGTGAGGTCTGGCTATCTGGTTTCTTCTTTTAGTCCTGATCTCACTGTGCACTCTGGCTCTACTATGGCCTAAATGTTTTTCTCTCCCCCAGAGTCATAAGTTGAAATCCTGAAGTCCAATGGGATGATATTAAAAGGTGGGTCCTTTGAGAGGTTCTTCAATCATGAGAGTGGATCCCTCCTGAAGTGGGATTATTGCTTTTATAAGGAGACCCCATGTCACTCCCATCCCTATTTTTCCCACATGAGGTCACAGAGAAGTTGAGAAGTTGGTAGTATGCAACCTGGAAAAGGGCCTTCACCAGAATATGACTATGCTGGAAATCTGATGTAGACTTCCAGCCTCCAGAACTATGGGAAATAAATTTCTGTTGTTCATAAACCACCCAGACTGTAGCATTTGGGTGTAGCAGCCTGAACAGAATTAAAAAGTCTCACAATTCTAGCCATCCCCAGTTTAGATAGCTGCCAATCTTGACACTCAGTTACTGGGCTCTTGGGCACAGGCTTTCCAAGTGTTAACCTGTATCTGTTCTCAGCTGGAACAAATGCATTCCTCTCCTATCAATACAAGCTAAGACACTTAAGTAGGCAACAAGGCAAATCTTGTATAAAGCAATACTAACTGGTCATTTTATTCTATTATAATACATTTAAAATTCTAAAAGTTTGGAAATTGTAAAAGTCTGAAGGAGTCGACTTTAGAATCAGAACCATTTAACATCACTGTTACCTAAAATGCAACTTCTTTGAGCACAGAGACTATGGATATTCTGCAAGGTATGTATAGAAACATAAATTAACTGGAACTTATAAGTGTTTTTTAATGCTTATGATAATGAATATATGATCAAGAGCTGAGTAGTAAATTTCAAAACTAGTAACTAGAAAGTAAAAAATTAAAGATTTGCATTTATAGCTTAAAAATATATATCAAAGGAAAAAGAATGAAATCTTTAAGCCTCTGAGGTCTTCACTTCTAGTATTTATATGGGATTTTAGTCATACATTTCCTTAACTGTGTCCCCTATTAAAAAAGTTAATGAGAGTGTGGGTTTGTGTCATATTTGTATCTGTATTGCTAGAACATAGTGCAGCATCTAGAACACCAAAAGCGAGATTAAAAATAAAGCCATAAAAATGAAAGTATGTATGGATTAAAGAATCGGTCAGTCAATAAACATATTACTAAGAAATAGGAAAGCTCAGGATGGAGATGAGTAACCAATAGTGATCTCCTTCTGTGTTCATCGCTCAGCCATGTCCAATCCTTTGTGACCCCATGGACTGCAACATGCCAAGCTTCCCTGTCCCTCACCATCACCTGGAGCTTGCTCAAAACTAATGTGCATTGAGGTGGTCTTGCCGTCCAACCATCTCATCCTCTGTTATTCCCTTCTCTTCCTGCTATCAATCTTTCCCAGCATCAGGGTCATTTCCAATGAGTTGGTTCTTTGCATCTGGGTTAGCCAAAATATTGGAGTTTCAACTTCATCATCAGTCCTTCCAATGAATATTCAGGACTGATTCCCTTTAGGACTGACTGGTTTGATCTCCTTGAAATCCAAAGGAGTCTCAAGAGTCTTCTCCAACACCACAGTTTGAAAGCATCAGTTCTTGGGTGCTCAGCCTTCTTTATGGTCCAACTCTCACATCCATACATGATTACTGGAAAAATCATAGCTTTGACTGTGTGGATGTCTGTTGGCAAAGTAATATCTCTGCTTTTTAATACACTGTCTAGGTTTGTCATAGCTTTTCTTCCAAGGAGCAAGCATCTTTTTCCATGGCTGCAGTCACCATCCACAGTGATTTTGGAGCCTAAGAAAATAAAGTTTGTCACTGTTTCCACTTTTTCCTCTTCTATTTGCTATAAAGTGATAGGACCAGATGCCATGATCTTAGATTTTTGAATGTTGAGTTTTAAACCAGAATTTTCACTCTCCTCTATCACTTTTATCAAGAGGCTTTTTAGTTCCTCTTCACTTTCTGCCATAAGCATGGTATTATCTACATATCTGAGGTTGATATTTCTCCTGGCAATCTTGATTCCAACTTGTGCTTCATCCATTCCAGTATTTCACATGATGTACTCTGCATATAAGTTAAATAAGCAGGGTGACAGTATACAGCCTTGACATACTCCTTTCCCAATTTGGAACCAGTCTATTGTTCCATTTTTGGTTCTAACTGTTGCTTCTTGACCTGCATACTGGTTTCTCAGGAGACAGGTAAGGTGGTCTGGTATTCCCATCTCTTAAGAATTTTCCATAGTTTGTTGCAATCCACACAGTCAAAGGAGTAGTCAATGAAGCAGATGTTTTTCTGTAATTATCTTGCTTTTTTATGATCCAGCGGATGTTGGCAATTTGACCTCTGGCTCCTCTGCCTTTTCTAAATCCAGCTTGTACATTTGGAAATGCCCGGTTCATGTACTTAAGCCTAACTTGGGTTTTGAGCATAACCTTGCTAGCATGAGAAATGAATGCAGTTGTTTGGTAGTTTGAACATTCTTTGTCATTGCTCCCTAATTAATCTTAAATTTGTCCTGTACATCTGTAAGCTGGTTGTCCATAACATGCCATAATGACCTACACCAATTCTAACTTGCTTTCTCATTGGTTAGCATAAAACTTATTGGCCTCAACAAAGATAATTATTTAGATATCAGATCTAGGTTTTAGGAGAATATTTTTTAGTGCAGGTAGAATTGATGTACAATATTATATAAATTTGAAGTGTACAACATAGTGATTCCCAATATTTAAACATTATACTCCATTTATAGTTATAAAATATTGGTATGTTCCTTGTACCTTATAATATATTCATGCAGTTTATTTATTTTATGTGTAGTGAAAGTGAGAGAAGTCACTCAGTCGTGTCCAACTCTTTGCGACCCGTGCACTGTAGCCCACCAAGCTCCTCCATCCACCGGATTCTCCAGGCAAGAATACTGGAGTGGGTTGCCATTTCCTTCTCCAGGGGATCTTGCCGACCCAGGGATTGATCCCAGGTCTCCCACATTGCAGGCAGATGCTTTAACCTCTGCACCACCAGGGAAGCCTACTACTTTGTATGTAGTTCAGTTCAATTTAGTCACTCAGTCGTGTCCGACTCTTTGCGACCCCATGGACCACAGCACGCCAGGTTTCCCTGTCCATCACCAACTCCCGGAGTTTACCCAAACTCATGTCCATTAAGTCAGTGATGCCATCCAACCATCTCATCCTCTGTCATCCCCTTCTCCTCCTGCCTTCAATCTTTCCTAGCATCAGGGTCTTTTCAAATGAATCAGTTCTTTGCCTCAGGTGGCCAAAGTATTGGAGTTTCAGATTCAACGTAAGTTCTTCCAGTGAATATTCAGGACTGATTTCCTTTAAGATGGACTGGTTGGATCTCCTTGCAAAGAGTCTTCTCCAACACAACAGTTCAAAAGCATCAATTCTTCGGCATTCAGCTTTCTTTATAGTCCAACTCTCACATCCATACATGACTACTGGAAATACCATAGCCTTGACTAGACAGACCTTTGTTGGCAAAGTAACATCTCTGCTCTTTAATATGCTGTCTAGGTTGGTCATAACTTTTCTTCCAAGGAGCAAGCATCTTTTAATTTCCTGGCTGCAGTCACCATCTGCAGTGAGTTTATACTATAATCTCTTGCCCCTATCTTGCCTATCTCTTGTTCTCTATATCTGTGAGTCTGTTTCTTTCTGTGAAGTTTGCTAGTTTAATTTTTTTAGTTCCACATGTGATATCATGCAGTGTTTTTCTCTGTCTGACTCATTTCACTAAGCATAATACCTTCTGAGTCAATTAATGTCTTTGTAACTATTAATTTTATTCTATTTTATGTCTGAGTAGTATTTCAATTATTATTTCAATTCCAATTATTAAGGAATCAGATCTAGGTCTTAGAAAAATTTTAAAAAGCTATACAATCAGTAATATCCTTTTCTAAAAGTGCTTTTAGTATGTATACCAGAACTCATAACATTGAAAAATAGCATTGCAACAGAACTAAATATACATTATGATTTTAGTTACTATATACTATAAATTAAATCTGTAAGATTTAACCAAAAGAAATTATGTAATGTATAGTTGTTCCCTAGCTGTGTGCTGTGCTTAATCGCTCAGTCATGTCCAACTCTTTGCGACCCCGTGGATTGTATCCCGCCAGGCTCCTCTGTCCCTGGGAATTTTCCAGGAAAGACTACTAGACTGGGTTGCCATGCCCTCCTCCAGGGAATCTTCCAAATCCATGGATCAAATCCAGGTCCCCTGCATAGCAGGCAGATTCTTTACCATCTGAGCCACCAGGGATGTCCAGGGTAGCCTATCCCTTTTCCAGAGGATCTTCCTGACCCAGGATTTGATAGAATTGAGTATATACAAAAACTTAATGCACATATATAGGAAAGTAAAAGAAAAACAATACACTAAGCTACTAACAGTGATTGCTCTGAGATGATGGAGTTATGGATAATTTCTAGGCTTTCAACACTAAGCATATATTCTTCATAATCAGTTTAAAACTTAATTTTAAGAAAAATTTTGAAAATGCAATGTTACATAAAGTTCTGATTAGCCTGGTGTCTGCTGACCACAGGAAAACTGGCTTCCAAAATAAAGCAAGGATGAAAATGATAGATTTTAGTCTGCACAAATGAGAGACTTCTAGTGGAAGTGAGTTCATGCCTAAATGAGAAGGCAAGAGGGCCCTTCAGTATGCACCAGAGTTCCTGGCTAGATTCACTCCCTTGACTTATGGTCATGCTGGTATGTGTATTTGCTCTGTATAACATGGACCAGTTCAAGCAAGTTATTTGAATTTGGTCTCACATTTCAAGCTTGTGAGATGCCATACAGAAAATAAAAATCACGTTTCTTGTTTCTCTTGAAAATCGAATACATTGCAATACTTAATCCATATTTGTGCATGGCAATAACTTTGAGCTCTTATGTAACATGAGTTGCTCACTCTTTCTTCATTTTGGTTTTCCCTCTTCATCTAGCTCACTTCACCCTTTTATTTAGCCTGCCTGAGGCCTGGAGAGGTATCTGAGGATATGACTATTCTACTTCTTTTTCCTTTTCAAATGAAAAAACTAAACTTTGGGGAAAAATATAGATTGATTTTGCCTTTCTTTCTTTATATGGTTTCTTTTCTGAGTTTTGTGTGAAGACTGGGAATGAGAAGAGAGGATGTTGATCTTTAAGATTTAATCAAAATATGTATAGTTGTTTCCTTAAAATTGAGTATGTATAAAAACTTGAAATTCCACATCATAGACTTTGTAAGTGGCTGAAATTTTAGCAAAGAGATAATTTTTTTGAAACTAATTCCAAATTTGCCTTTTTTGGAAATTAATGTTCTAAAGCAAAAGTGACAAATTTGAGGGATGATTTCTGAAATGACTGATTGTATTTAGAGGTCCTTTTGGGCCAAGATGGGTTAAATATGACTGTTAAAGACAGACATTTAAATTATGTCAGATTAGAAAATTGAGGCATCCTTCTCAATGGAAAAGATGAATTTACCAGGGAGTAATCTGAACTTTACCTGGGCACACTCAAAAATAACTCTCTCTCCAGGAGAGTGGGAGTGGAGGAGGAGAGGGAAAAGACTGAACAAAATTAATGGCCTCTGGAGCTCCCAGATGTGTATGACTCAGTTTTCTTTAATATTTGGAGAAGGACAAATACAGGTGAGATGAAAATAGCCAACATATGTGCCTCTTCTCTCTGAGGGTATTCTTCTCTCATGACCCTCCAAAGATGCTGGCACTGCTCATGTGCAGCTGGAGCCCCTGCCTGAGTTGCCGTGAGAATCTAACTCAAACCTTATGATGGGTGTTTCTGATCAAAAGCAAGGTAGCTACATTCTAACTGGCCTCCATCCTCAAACACAGTGATAGAGAAAAGTAAAATCTTTTCTTATTTTTAACATCATGTAATGTTCAAAGGGTTTTTTCTTTCCATTTTCCAATTATGTTTAACTCGCATTTTATTTTTTTCTTATCTCCTTAGTCTATGTCATGATCATTAGGTCTCCTCCCATGTATAAATCTGACACATCAGACCGCAATTTGCACTGTCAGCTCCTATGAGTGAAATCTATTGCCCTTGCCGAGCTGTCCCGCTTTTGCCTTTGTAGCAACTTTTAGACCACAATAACCATCATCAGTTTAAAGCAGGCAGATCCATTACATTTCCTCTGTTCCTACAGCCCCACATTAAGCTAATATTATCTATTTCCCAAGTGAAAAGAGTCCTTCCAGTCGTATCAATTATTAATTCCTTGCTTGCAGCTAATGTTTTCTTTGAATTATTTAAATGCATCTTCATTTATCAATAAACATAAAATGTTAAACAAAGAATACTGATGAAGGGCATTATTTAAGCTATAACATTTTATGAGATTATTTCAAGCGCCTTTTCTGATTTATTAACACAATATGTTTTATAATTATTTTTCCATTTCTTAAAAAATTATTCTGGGTATTATCCAGAGATTTGGAAATTTTGTGAGTGCTCTCTTCAACTTCTATTGTGATTTTGACAAGTTTCTTTTAAAATATTCTCAGTGTATATATGTGTCTGTGTGCCTCTCTCTCTCTCTCTCTCTATATATGTACATATATATACACACACCACATACAAATGTGTATATGTAGAAGTACAGGAGTATTTTTGTTTACTAATATGCAAGTTCATTATCCCTGATATTGTTCTCAAAGTAGTAGAGACACCATTATGTCTAAATATTCTGTTGTGAATTCCTATAGCATTATATTCAGCAAAGCATATTTACAGCTTTTACCAGAACATACACACATACATGTATTAGGCAAGTAGACAAAGAACAATGGCTTTTTAAAGATAAAACCTTAGGTATGAAACAAAAAACCTTAGGTAGGACAACAAAATTGCCTATTTTATTGGCTATTATTTTTCTTTTAAAATCTTGGCAGTAACACCCAAATGTGCACACACACACAAAAATCAATCCTATTTACCAATGTTCTTTTTCTTTTCCAAAATTTGTAACCCAAAATAAATTGCAGGCTATTGAGAAATCCAGCTTTAATAGGAATATACTTTATTCTGTCATCTTCTGAGATAGAGTAAAACTGAGTATTCTGAAGTAAATATTCCAAGTACAACAAGCTAAAAAATATTTTCTATTTTTCAGTGTGTATACTTGAAAAATAAAAAAAAAAAAAGCAATTAATGTAACTATAATATAATCCAATCCATACCACTCTTTGGCCCTTCTCACTGACATTTATTTTTAAAAAAATGATATTCTTCAGACTTTATGGAGGTGGTATCAGTGGATCCAGTCTTTCTCCAATTTTGAGAGCTCAGAATTTTCTGCTGATCCAAATTATCCAAAAAAGAAAATATTTCCATAAGCTTGTAATAATGCTCTGTGATAAAACACAGATGTATTTTAATGATCATTATAAAATTAAATATTCAACAATATGCTTCAAAATATCCAAGATTAATTCATAATCCTCAAGAATTCAAATAATTCATCATATATTATCCCAGCAATTCATTTTGAAAGCAGAAAAAGATCTTGGAAGTCATATAATCCAAGCCTTGCTCTATAAAAATGAAGAAACAGAGATCTAGAAATGTTATGGACTTGCCCATAGTCGTAAACCTAGTTACACTCAACTGCTGAAGTTCAGAGATACATGTTAAGTTTTAAAGAAAAACTGTATATTTCAAATGGCGTTTATGGTCTATCAAATTTGTTTTAGGTTGAGAGTCATACATTTTTTAAAAAAGTCGATGGCAAGAATTACCTCTCAATAGATAAGGTTGTAATTTTGTGAACAAATACTTGCCTAGGAAAGGGTATGAAAGTTCAGGTATTGTTGCCAAATCATGGACTTCATTGTGATCATTCACAAGTTTTAAAATTGTATGTAGCATAAGGGTCTATAAATTATTAAGGGACATAAACTCAGAATGAGCCCTAGGCAGAATGTGAACTAAAGAATGTACAGTAGTTCTTTTATGCCCTAGTCTCTTCTTTTTAAATAGTGACAGGTCTCTAAGGCAATCGCTGATGATTGTTTACACTTGTTACCTCGCATTTAAGGTATTTTAAAAGCTAGATATCATTTACTATCCTAGACACTTTAAATACAATGTTATAATTACTTATAACAATCATTTCAGCCAGACATTATGTCTGCTCTACAGATGGGAGAACCCATACTCAAAGAAGTGAAAGTGATTTAGCTGGTAGGAAAACCTTAAAGCCCATTTTTTTTCCCCACTAAAAACCTTGCATTTTATCACATGAGAAGTATGGAGAGCCATTGGAGAGGTTTTTGTAATTTTTTTGAACGGCTTTATTAAGGTTATTAGTGACTTGTAAAGAAGTGAAGTGAAAGTCACTCAGTCGTGTCCAACTCTGCGGCCCTGTGGACTACACAGGCCATGGAATTCTCCAGGCCGGAAGGCTGGAGTGGGTAGCCTATCCCTTCTCCAGGCGATCTTCCTGACCCAGAAATTGGACTGGAGTCTCCTGCATTGCAGGTAGATTCTTTACCAGCTGAGCTACCAGGGGAGCCCTTGTAAAGAAGTTTCACAAATTTAAAGTGTATATTTTGACAGATGCATGTTCATGACGTGGGTATCCTTGTCAAAGGCAAGTTAGAATAGTCATGACTGTCTAGATAATCTGTGGATCAGTTTGGGGAGATTTGATATCTTGGTGAGATTACATTTTCCTATCCATAAGCAAGGTAAATTTCTCTAATTAATTACATCACCTTTACTTTCTGTCAGTGACATTTTGTAATTTTCAGGCTACAGATTGTGCACATTTTTGGTTGAATTATCCTTACATATTTTATATTTTTGATGCTATTGTAAATGGTAGTTTACAAAATTTAATTTCCAATTGTTTGTTCTTAATACCTAAAAATAAAATTGATACTTGAATATTGATCTTGTAAACTATCACTTTGCTCTACTCAATGGTTCTAGTAGCCTTCTTATAGATTCCAGTGGATTTTTTACATAGGAAATCATGTCATCTGTGAATAAAGCCAGTGTTACTGCTCCCTTTCCAATCTAGATGCCTTTTCTTTCCTTGTTATATTAGCTAGAACCTCTAAGAGAATGTTGAATAAAGTTGAAAAAGACATTCTCGTCTTGTTCCTAAGTTAAGTGGGAAAGCACAGTTTCCTACCACTAAGTGGTATGTTGGTGGTAGCAGTGAAGTGAAAGTTGCTACGTCATGTCTGACTCTTTGTCACCCTATGGACTATACAGTCCATGGAATTCTCCAGGACAGAATACTGGAGTGGGTAGTCTTTCCCTTCTCCAGAGGATCTTCCCAACTCAGGGATCGAACCTAGGTTTCCCACATTGCAGGCAGATTCTTTACCAGCTGAGCCACAAGGGAAATTTTTTTCAATGCTTTTTCTATGCCTAATAAGAAGATCATAGTAGTTTTTCACGTTTAGCCTGTTAATACAGTAGATTATGTTGATATTTTTTTTGAGTATTAAACCACACTTGCATTCCTAAAATAAACCCTGCCTTTCATGATTCATTTTATCCCCTTTATACTTTTTTTGGATTTGAATTGCTTAATTTGTGTTTAGAATATTTTTATATCTTTGTAATTTTCAGTTCAGTTCAGTCACTCAGTCTTGTCCGACTCTTTGCGACCCCATGAATCACAGCATGCCAGGCCTCCCTGTCCATCACCAACTCCCAGAGTTCACTCAGACTCACATCCATCGAGTCAGTGATGCCATCCAGCCATCTCATCCTCTGTCGTCCCCTTCTCCTGCCCCCAATCCCTCCCAGCATCAGAGTCTTTTCCAATGAGTCAACTCTTCACATGAGGTGGCAAAGTACTGGAGTTTCAGCTTTAGCATCAGTCCTTCCAAAGAACACACAGGGCTAATCTCCTTTAGAATGCACTGGTTGGATCTCCTTGCAGTCCAAGGGACTCTCAAGAGTCTTCTGCAACACCACAGTTCAAAAGCATCAATTCTTCAGTGGTCAGCCGCCTTCACAGTCCAAGTCTTGCATCCATACATGACCACTGGAAAAACCATAGCCTTGACTAGATGGACCTTTGTTAGCAAAGTAATGTCTCTGCTTTTCAATATGCTGTCTAGGTTGGTCATAACTTTTCTTCCAAGGAGTAAGCATCTTTGTAATTTTAGATCTATGTAATTTTAAACATACCTTTATGTAAATGAAATTATAGTTTTCTTTTCTCATACTGTTTCTTTCTGGTTTTGATAGACTCATAAAATAAGCTTGGAAGCATTCCTTCAATATTCATGAAGAATTTGTGTAGAAATGGTATTTTTCTCTCACTTAAATATTTGATAGAATTCATCAGTGAAGCCATCTGGGCCTGAAATTTTCTTGAGAAAAAAATATTTTAAACAGAAAAATCAATTTCTTAATGGATATACAGGTGTTCAGGTTATCTATTTCTTCTTGTATGAGCTTTCGTAGTTTGTACTTTTCAAATAATTTGTTCATTTCCTCTGAATTATTGAATTTATTGGCATAGAATTATTCACAACCTTTCCTTTGTATCACTTTAATGTCTAATATGTAGTGAAGATCATTCTCTCATTCTTGATATGGTCATTTGTGCTTCTCTCTTTTACTCCTGTTGACTCAAAGTTTATCACTTTTGTTGATCCCACAGAAAGAGAATTTGGTTTCATTGATGTTTTTGTTTTCTATTTAATTGATTTATGTTCTGATCTCTATTATCACTTATCTCCTCTTTGGTTTAACTTTGTTTTTATTTTAATGTTTTTTTAACTGAATAAAAGATTCTTTAAATTCTATAATGCTTTACAGCTTTCAAAAGTTTCACATAGATGATTTCATGTAATCTCATAATAACTTTTTTTCCCCCTAATCCTATACTGCCCCTTCTTTCTTCTCCCCACTGATAACCATGTTTGTCCTTTACATCTGTAACTTGGCTTTTTCTTCATTTTATTCTCTAGTTTGTTGTATTTTTTTAAATTCCTCTAGCTCTGTTCTTCATCAAGATTGTTTTGACTTTTCTAGGCCTTTTGTGTTTCTCTTTTTATAATTTATTAAAGATGCAATCATTAATTTGAGAGTGTTCTTTTTTTAGAATATAGGTATTTATGTTATATGTTTTCCCTCAGTAATGTTTAAATGACATCCTACAAATTGTTAATATTGTGTTTTTATTTTCATTCAGTTTGAAATACTTTCTAATTAGAAGAAATCATATAGTGTTTCATCTGATATGTATGTATAGTCATCCCTCTACATCCATATAGGATTGGCTCCAAGACCCCTCAAATACCAAAATGTGTTGATGCTCAAGTCCCTTAAATAAAATAGCATAGTATTTGCATATAGCCTACACACATCCTCCTGTATACTTTAAATCATCTCTAGATTACTTATACCTAATACGATGTAAATGATATGTAAATAGTTGTAAATACACTGTAAATACTAGGTAAATTGTTGCCCAGCTGGCAAATTCAAGTTTTGCTTTTTGGAACTTTCTGGACTTTTATCTGAATGTTTTATATCTGTGGTTGAGTCTTGGACGTGGAACCCAGCAATACTGAGGGTTTACTGTAATTAGGTCTCAACTAATGGTGATGGTGAAAATGAAAGTGATTAGAGATTCAGTAGGATTCACTGACTTGCTTTGAAAAAAGCCTTGGAAAAGTAAAAAAATAAAGTAAATGAGAATAGAGTTTGTTTCGATGGAATGATAGTTTTGGTTTTAATATGTGAGTTTCAATGTCAGCGAACACTTAGAAATAGTTTCAGCATCCATTTGGAAATTTGAACTGGTATTTAGAAGAGCTATCAGAGATAAAATGTCTTAAGACAAAATACTGGATTAGGTACCTAAAGAATACAGTGACAGAAGTGTTGACTTACCCATATATGGAACTAACTATGTGCCAGGCATTATTGTAAGGCCTTTGCATACATGAACTAATTTAGCACACAGCCTCATGAAGAAGGTGCTGTTATTATTTGTATTTTATAAGTAGATGAATAAAGATACAGATAAGCTAGTTAAGTAATAAAACAGGAATTTGAATCTAAAGCACTGGCTCCAGAGTTCATGTTTAAACTATTACACTGGACAGCCATTCCCCCTCACATGATATACACCATAATATCTAAAACAAGTGTATAGACATTATGGCAAGATATGTTTTTAAGATATGAACTTGTGCTTTCACAGTTGAGAGGAATAAGAAAGAATAAGCGCTCTCAAACATCTATTCCCTTTTACCTATTCTCATTTAAAGAAAGTAGCTAAGGCCTCTGTGTTTGCTTGCTTCATTCAGTGATTGCGTTCTGGGTCTAAAGCAGAAGTCAGCTGAACAAAACTTGACTCTTGCTTGTTTTTTCTTTTTGTGAAAGTGTCAGTTCATTAAGTCTATGAAAGGGTTATGTTGAGGGGAGTGGTAGAGGCAAGTTCTAGCTTGACTGGGGAGGAGATGGGTTGTGAAAGTAGGTAGAGAGCGTGTATATTCCCCAAGAACAAGTGTTCTGCAGGGACAGAAACTCAGAGGGGATGACCAAGTCCTGCATATAGTGCCTGACTCCAGGTACTAGATTTCTCAGCCTCAGGAAAGTTGCCCTGCTGAGGCTTGACACAATTTAGCAGGATGACCTGTCCACAGGAACATGTAGGTTGAACAGTGGAAAAACCTAAGGCAGCCATAACAGAGTTTAAAAAAAAGAGTTTTTATTCTGTTTGCCAACTTTCATGCACCTCATAAAATTTGTAGATTTGAGGACTTCCAAAATGACAAAATTAAATTTATTGTCAGTCCAGTAGGATGGAGACTTGGAGGAAGATTTAATATGATCAAAAATTGGTTTAGAAATGTAATAAATGAAATTTATGTGTCTTTTACATCTGAATTTTCAGAGAAAGATATTAACTTCATACCTTCATTTTAGAAACACACTCATTCAATCATACTTACCTTAAAATATGTTTAAAGCTCTTAGGCGCCATATGTTTATATAAGGTATGGGATTCCAAATGTTCGTAAGATGTTCTCCTTGACATTGAAAATGGCACAGTTTGGTAATTACAATTGCAATTGAATAAGCAATAAGACAGATTTATGTGTGAAGCATCAAGAGAGACAAGAAAATGAAGCAAATTTCATAAAAAGAATTATATGAAATATAGGTGCTAAAAGCTAAATATAAACAGATTAACAGGTAGAATAGGAAGAGATATTACAGAAAGAAGAAAATCCCCTTGGAAAGAGCATACAAGTGCAGACAAAAAGCACTTCTGAGGAACACCAGTCAGCCTGGTATCGCGGATAGACGGTGGAGGCAGGTGGGTCTCAGGTCGAATGCCGCCTCAATCATTTAGGAAACATGGATTGGAACTCTTCTGGGCCATGGTTTGTTGCTGTTGCTGTTTCATTTTTAAAATAGAAGTTATTAGCCTCTTCGTGGAGTTCTTGTAGAATAGGAGGAGACAACACACACAAGACCCAGCATAACCCTTGGCCCTTTACAAATACTTAATTCCTGCCTTCCCAGACCATCCTCAGTATAAACTTTTGTTATTTGTTGTTGTTTAGTCACTGAGTCATGCCTGACTCTTCGGTGACCCCATGGACTATAGCCTTCCGCTATAGCCTATCTTTATGTTCATGGGATTTTTCCAGGCAAGAATACTGGAGTGGGTTTCCATTTCCTTCTCCATGGGTTCTTCCCCACCCAGAGGTCAAACTTTGTCTCCTGTACTGGCAGGCAGATTCTTTACCACTGAGCCAGTATAAACTTCTGAAATTCCAAATGTGACCAGAGGAAAGAGAATGAGTTTCAACGCCATGATATGAACTTGGAAGAGTGTTTGGGGGATGGATTGGAAAAGACCATGAGTATTACCCTAAGGACTTCAGAGTTAATCCTATACTGAGCTTAAAGGTCCTAAGCAGGGGCATGATGTAATTAAATAACTGTTTTTAAGTGGGGAGGACATGAAAGAGGGAGGGGAGCCTGGAAGGCAGGGCTAGTTCAGGAGCTACTGCATAAGGTGAATGACAAATGAGAAGACAGAGGCCCTGGAGGTGGGAAAGGAAGGAAATATTCAAAAGGGATTTTGAAAGTGGAAGTGATAGCACTCCAGATGCGCACACTTAGGAACTGAAAGGAGGCCATGATGGACTGAGACCTCTAACCTTCCATCACTGAGACAGTGCCACCATGAGTGACTTTCGTAGGGAACAGAGGAAAGTGTGTGAGGATCTCCAGTTTTTTAGAGGTGTCAAATTTGAGGAGCCTAAAGAGGATCCATGAAATTATAAACTTGTGGGAAGTTACACACACATATAATTGAAAATTAGGAGCACACTGACCCAAAGGAGAAAAATATTTTATCCCTCTCTTTTATCCCTCCTTCTATTTTGTTCCAGAATATATCAAAATCCATCAGAGGTATGAAAAAGGAAGAGGCCTGATGTTTGTTTAGTAGCGTGACTTTATAGCAACACCTCTGGTCTGTCACACCATGTCACAAGACTTAGTTCTAATTATTATTAGTTTTTCAGTTTTGTAGATGGAGAAATATATTAAATCAGGAAGAAACATAAGATTTTTTCTCCCAAACATAACCATCAGAAGAAAAGATGAAATTTGGAAAAGATGAAGTGAATAGTAGTGTAACCTTACACTGGGCTGTGGAGACTTGTCTGAATTAGAAAAGGGGTGACATTAGGGATTACTAAGAAAAAAAGATGAAGAAATTGTAAACCAGTCAACAGATTGAAGACGTATGCTGGAAAATATTATGCGAGCTCTTACTGATGTGCCTGGTATGACATAAATCTTAAAGTGAAAGATTTATGTTCAAACATATTGTTAACATACTTGTTCATGTATTCAAGTAATTTGCTCATTTAACATTTTTGAGTTCTCTCCTATGTGGCAGGTGTTCAGTTAAGTGCTGAGGTTAGAAAGAATAAATAAGAAATACACCGAAGTGTTGAGTAATTCATGTTTAGGGGAAGAATGGAAAAATGGTCATTTGAACTATGTAGTGAGACATTCCAATAAACGTGCACCCAGAAATTTCAGCAAGCATAGAACTGAGTCAGGGGAAGGAAGTAGCAGAGAAGACTTCCTGGAGGGAGGGATGCTGGACTGGAATTTTAAAATAGGAGGAGGAAGCTAGTCTGTGGATGGGAAAGAAGGGGGTTCTGGGCAGAGAAGTTGGCATGAATAAAGCAAGGAGGCGAGAAACAATGTGATTCATGTGAGGAGTCCTTAGCTGCTCCTTTAATGCAAGCAGTAAGAGATAAGTGAGGTGAGTCAGTTTGTGTTGGACCTTATTCGCTTCTACCGCCCCAAGTGTTTGCCAGATCACCCAGCTGTTGAGTTTTTCCAATAAGATGGTGGCCTGCCCTAGGGCTAAGACAGCAGGAATGGACATTGATCACGTTTTCCTTGATTTCTGAAGCACTGACTCAATTGAATTGAGATGGTTTTTGCCTTTTCAGAAGTGAATCCTATTAGACATTTGAAGAGACTGCACAAAAGTCATTCCAGAAAAGGTTCTTAAATTCAAAATTGGAAGTCAGGCTTTATTGCCCTACTTGTTCATCCCCCTCGAACTCCTTTCAAGAAATGACAGGCACCATTAGGGATTAGATTCTATTCCGAGAAACCTGACTGGGCTGCGACTGCTGCCCCAGCAGTCAGCAATACGTATTTCCTGGAAGAACATTTCAGTGTCAGAAGTGCTGACTGACTCCGACAACCCTTATGCCAACCAGAAAATTTATGAGTGAACCCTCAGTATAATTCCCCCTGGTTCCAGACTCAGGTCGAGAGCGTGTCAGATGTTTCCTTCTTCCCTTAAAATCTTTAAAAAGCACTTGTTAGGTAACTAAGTTAGAAAACAAAATCTATACTGTGTTTCTATTCTGGAGTGAAATTCTTGTTGAAGCCTGTATTACAGTCACATTAATATCACATTAGCTCTTCATGATTAATATTAGTGCCGTGAATGAATTAATAATGATTAGCCACTAAGGTTTTCCTTCTTCCCACCATGACATGAAGAGGATCCAGGGCATTGATTATCACAAATATAATGGATTGATTTATCATTTATGGGAAAAGAGCTTCTCTTCCCATAAAGCTTATTTTTTGCTCCCTCATTCCCCTGTCTCCTGGAAATATGTCTTTGGCAGCAACTCAAAACCATCCACAGATTATTCACTACAGCCAACAGTTATAATTAAAAATGGTGATTTGAATACAAGCTTTGAATGAGTAACTGGGTCTTACACAAATGAACTGTCCTATAGAAGTGCAAACCAGAAGGGGGCTCCTTTCCTCTCCTCCATCTCCCCCTGAATAGTAACCTTTGGATAGCACGGTTGTCTTCTTAATAGGATAAGCAGTTAGTTACCCTGTTGGCCTAATTTTAAGGGAAATACTATCTACTGTATTGCCTACTGGAAACCTCAAAACCTATTTAGGAGGTAGTATCTTTACGTACTTGCTTCGATGGCTACTCATCTTTTTAGCAGGTGTGCATTTACTGAATTAACTGTCCGATTTATTCCTTGAGTTTTTTCTTGGGCTTGATATACAACATCCCTGTTGGAAAGAGTTATTATGCTTTTGTCCTCCTAATAGAAAAACATTTCTCTACCACAATCTCTTGTGATTAAAAGCATAGCCTTCAGGATTGTCCTCATACTAGGACCTTTGGATAGGATGATACAGACTGAAATTTTCACTGTTATCTAACTTGAGCTCACTGCAGCAATTTGACACAGTTACATCTTTAATTGCATTTTAAAGATATTGGTGCATTCTTTCTTATTGATATTTTATCCATATATTAAAATCCAGTAATAACCTCAAAATTTCTACACCTCGGCTATGCATTAAGATGATGTCTGTATATTGCCACACTTCACATTGTATTGTTGCCTTTTACATAAACTCCAGTTTACTAATAAGCATTTATGGTTTCATAAAGAAATGGTCCATATTTTTCCCTAGGACTTTGGGCAATTGGTCTACAAAAGTGGCTGTGTTTTATACATGCATAAATGTGAAACAGCAAAAATTCAATGTGAGCACACACTACTTCATTTTGACAAGCATCTATAGAGGGCCTACTGTGTGCTAGGCTCTACATTGTTCAGGGCATTGAGATTTACAAAAACAAAAGACAACCTCCCATTTTTTTTAGAGAAAACAGACATATAAAATCATTTCAGTGCCATATGGCATATTGAATAATGAATATTTTTATACATATGATATAGAACCAAAGTAGGGTCAAAAAGGAGGTGATAGCTGAAGAAGCTTTAGGCCAGGAGGGACCCACAATAATCCTCATTTTCTTTCTGCTCTGGAAATAAAGAAGCTGGTAGAAATTATACTACCACCAAGTACCAGCAGGCTTTAGTTTTGTTTATCTAGGGTTTTGTGAGTTGTGTAAAGGCATTAGGCCTTAATGATTTATTAGAGTCCTTTTATTTAATATATACCCCTACCAAAAAAATCCACATGATATATATCTTAGTTTTATGACATCATAAACTCATCCATTATTGTCTGTGAGCTAGTCATAGTCCTAAACTTGAAAAATTAAAATAATTGACAAGAGAAAACATTGTGAAAGGTAGCCTTCCTACGTTGATAGTCTCTAAAGATGTAGTAAGAATTGAGATAGAGCACCCCTTGTTTTGGGATTTTCGTAATTCAGAAGTGGCCTACTCATTAGAGATTAAAACAAAGCACATAGATTTGTGTTGAAGAGCAAGTTTATGATTAAGTCAAGGAAAAGAGTTTGTTAGTAATTACATGGTGTGCTACAGAAGAATTACTACTTATGTCATCTGGCTTTTATAACCTAGAGTTGGAGTCATGATTCTGATTTTTGTTTATAAACTTATTTTTAGATTCACCAATATATAATGATATCTCGTTCCACATAATGCTCTTAAAGAACTGATGGAAAAAATTTATTCCATAGTACTTGGAACATGCAAAGCATGACAGTTTGTATGTCATTTTTAAAATGTAAAAATCACTCTCATATTAATAAGTATATACATTTTCTTTGGCAGAAATATTGAAAGTAAAGACAGTGATATTGATTATTACTACCACCCCTGTGGTAGAGAAAGAATTTTTCATTTATGATACAGAGCTAAAGGTTTTTTAAACTCGAAAGAGAGAGGGAGAGAGATGATTTGAAGGCCAAGGATATATATAATTTCACTCTTTCTGTTGTTTGATCTGTCTGCTTACTATTGATTTGTTTTCGAAAGGAAAAAAGTTGAGGCTGATGTACCTCTGCTCTGTGATTTCTAGCTATATTACATCTCTCAAATTCAACATTTCTAACCTACATCTTCGTTAAAAACCCCTAATTTAAATTTTCCTTATTTTTCTTATGTTCCTCTACCTCTTCTTTCCTTATAACAGTCTCTCCTTCACTCTCCGGTCAGATAGACTTTCTAAAGTTTATATCTAATTATGTAATTCCCCATTGCTTATCAAATTAAATGCAGTTTCCTTACCCAACCCTTTGAATCCAAGCAGACTGGATTCCTACTAAACTTTCCCTCATATAACTGACAATCCTCTCTTATTGGACAATTCATTTTTCCCCTGATGCCCCATAGCCTTATCCTGGGACCTTGTGTTCATTCTCTTTTCTCTGCATAGAACATTCTCCCCACTTTCCAATCTCCACTAATGGAAATTCTACCCATTTTGAAACCTATCCTCAAGTGTCATCTGTCACATGAGAGTTGTCTTGATCATTGTTCATTATCCCTCTTATTTGAACTCCGGTGGTATATGGTACATCTCCCGTGGTGTTTATTTCCATACACATATTGATGTAATCTAACTAGAAAGAAGTGTGCCAAGCAGTGAGAAATTAAGGGTAAGTAAAAAGATTCTGACACAGTTCCCTGGAAAAGGCTGGGAACACGCATAATTGTTCTCAATACAGTGTTGATAAGTATTGTGGTGAGTCCAGAGCCCTGAAGGAGAAAGAAAGAATAAAGAAAGAAAACAAAACCCTCAGACTAAATGATTTGGGGAAGACATACCGAAGCAAATGGTATGACAGTGAGAGTGAAGGTGGCTCAGTTCTGTCTGATTCTTTGCGACCCCATGGACTGTAGCCTGCCAGGCTCCTCTGTGGTGGGATTCTCCAGGCCAGAATACTGGAGTGGGTAGCTGTTCCCTTCTCCTGGGGATCTTCCAACCCAGATATTGAACAAGGTCTCCCACATGGCTGATGGATTCTTTACCATCTGAGACACCAGGGAAGCATGGGGGTGGGTGAGGGGGGCACAGGGAGGAGCTTAACATTTGTATAGAAATTATCCAGGCTGGAAGGAAAAGGGAGTTTTAAGCTATGTCAGTGCAGAAGGCATAGAGGTGGGAACAGTAGGATGCTGAGCTGGGCTGTGCAGCCTCACAAGAGTTACTGTGAAATAGTCAGGAACTTTAAGAGCTTCTTGTTCAACTGTTGATTGTTTGAAAGCCATGCTGGGAGTATGTATATCATGGATATTGACAAACATTAAAAACTAGAGGTTTTTAATTTGTTTTCAGAAAGCAAGTTAACCAGGGCACCCCTGGTAGTAAGAGAACATGCAAGGTTCAGAGAATTGCAAGTAATTTAAATTTTACTCTAGTTGGAAATTTGCACACAAAAAAATAACCCTTGGATTAGATTCGAAGCTTCCAGAAGGAAGGAATGTTTAATTATTCATCTTAAAATCCTCTTATTGTGCCTCTGATGAAAGTAGGTAGGTAGTCAACATAGTCCATCGATTTATTCTAGCTTAGAGAAGAATGAATCACTTCAGACAAAAATGTGCTTCTTAAATTTTAGTTAAATGCATTTGCCTTTTACTGCTTATGATTACTTTCTCTCTCAGTGAAAATAAACAGCTCTTAAAGTATTGGGTTTAGAAGCAGTTATCTGCCAGAAAGGACACTAGGGAATTATAGTGGTATTTATACAAAAGGTTTAGTTTTTACTTGTATCTATTTAGCAGGATTTCCTAATAATCCTTTTCTTAAAACATTTTGCTTAAAGTTGAGAAATTATCAGTTGTCCAGATTAATAAACGTTATGACATTGAGAAAGGAGCTTTTAGAAAAGATAATTTCAAGGAGAACAGAAAGTTCTCTTACATTCAGTTCAAGTTTTCATTTATGTTCATGCCTCTGCCAACAGTTGGCCCAGTTGACTGTAAGAACAAGCTGTAATGTTTGTTAAATGGATGGATAAATTATTTTTAAAATAACCAATATTTATCAAGTATTTTCTTGGTGTCTGGTACTGTTCTAAACCTTTGCATAATTATCTCGTAAGACCTAATTTCCTTTTACAAATTAGGAAACTGAGACTATCACATTTGGTAGGTCTTAAAGAGCTTTAAAGATCCTTAAAGAAAGGATCTCCCTGGTGGCTCAGACGGTAAAGCGTCTGCCTGCCCATGCAGGAGACCCCGGTTTGATCCCTGGGTTGGGAAGATCCACTGGCGAAGGAAATGGCAACCCACTCCAGTAATCTTGCCTGGAAAATCCTATGGACTGAGGAGCCTGGTGGGCTACAATCCATGGGGTCGCAGAGAGTCTGACACAACTGAGCAACTTCACTTCACTTCAAAGAAGTTTCTAATAATGAAAGACCAGATATCTGATGTAAATAATAAATTCTCTCACACTTGTATGAATATATGCTAACCTCTTTCTGTTAGGATTTAAGAACATAAAATTAGATTAACTAGAAATTCAGGGAACAGAGTTGTTGTTTAGTCACTAAGTTATGTCCAACTCCTGTAACCCCAAGGACTGGAGCCCACCAGGTTCCCTCTCTCCATGGGATTTCCCTGGCAAGAATACTGGAGTGCATTGCCATTTCCTTTCCCAGGGGATCACCCTGACTCAGAGATTGAACCCGCTTTTCCTGTGGTGCCTGCATTGGCAGGCAGGCTCTTTACCACTGAGCCACCAGGGAACCCCGAGGGAAGAGTAGCTTATTGCATTTTCTGATTAACTGTTAAAACTAATGCTTAAAAATAATTCCTAGAGAGATGGTATGGGGAGGGAGGTGGGAGGGGGTTCAGGATTGGGAACACGTGTGCACCCGTGGCAGATTCATGTTGATGTATGGCAAAACCAATACAGTATTGTAAAGTAAAATAAAGTAAAAAAATAAATAAAATATTGACCTTGAAATGAAGTTGCTCAGTCGTGTCCGACTCTTTGCGACCCCATGGATTGTAGCCCACCAGGCCCCTCAGTCCATGGAATTTTCCAGGCAATATTACTGGAGTGGGTTGCCATTTCCTTCTCCAGCGGATCTTCCCAACCCAGGGATTGAACCCAGGTCTCCCTCACGGCAGGCAGATGCTTTACCGTCTGAGCCATGACCTTATAAGCATCCAAAAAAAAAAAAAAATCCTAAAAAGTGGCTTCAAATTTTCTGAAGTAGATCCGCGTCTAAATTCCTCTTTTAAAGTAATATAGATTATACATATGGTTACTGGGGAATTTTCATTTCTTTCTATTTCCCCCCCACCCCGCACCTAGGTCACCACCATCTAGTGTAGTGTAGATGGAGGGAATTTAGGGGAATTTCTAATAAACTAAGACAACATGCCAATTCCTTTAATATATTTTATTATTTGCTTTTTTAAACCTGAAATTTAGGCAGAGTAAAATATGTTTATTCAATATTTCAACTCATTCGGTTATAGCTAATTAAGTCTTTATTATATATTTTGTTCTTTTAATATTAGCCTAGCCTAGACTGTGGAGTCCATATCACTCAACCTGACTAGGTTAAGTCAGTGGTCTGACTTGGTGACTGGAACTTGTCTGAGCTTGCCTGAACTTTCTTTACTCTCAGAAGTATCCTTTGAATGACATAATTTCTAATATCAAGAAAGACTTACTTGTAGATTCATCAGATATTTTCTTTGTTTTAAAGTATTTTTTTAAGTTGTTCCTAATATCTTGGTTGTTTATTTGCCCATTTCTATCCCCATAGATTGTTTTGAAATTAGTGTGTCCAGTTGTTAAAGTCAAGATGATTCTTGTTCACATCCAGAGTTTCCATTGTGGAAGATTGGGTTGCTACTCCCAATACTCTCTCCTCCTTGGGAAAGCATTACTCATCCCTGTCCACTGCTGTGTGATCCTCAGTACCTGCTGTGAAGATGCCGCTGTATGTCGACTAAATAAGACACACAACATGACGGTTTTGAGTTAAGTTTTATTGGGGGCAAAATGAGGCCTGCAGCCCGGGAGACAGCACCTCAGTTAGTTCTAAGAGACTGCTCCAAAGAGGCAGTGGGGGAAGGTCATTATATATGAGATTTTGGTGAAGGGGGAGTTCAGTACAATTAGCTGCTCATTTTACAAAAGGTTTTCTGCCAGCCATGAGGAGCTGATGTCATCATGAAGGGATTTAGTGCTTTTCTAGATATGAAGAGAAGCAAGGATTGGGATTATGATATCAGTTCCTGAAAATATCTATCTAAAGGCAGGTCCCACCAGATTCCCTGGAGCACAGAGTGCCTCAGTCCATCCTGAACTCCCTCAGGAGGTGTTGAAGGTGAACACCTGCAGCAGAACAAGGTTCAGCCTCCATCCAGGCAGATGGCAAACGCCCTTGTTGTTCAGCTTCTGGCAAGTCTCTTGACAAGTGCCAATTTGTAGTTGACATGTATGACTCACTTGGGCAAGGAAACGAAAGCAGAGGCCTAAGAGCCACCACAGGGTTCTGCGAGCCCTCTGCAACAAGAAGGCTTACCTCCGACAGAAACGGCTCTTTCAGCACAGACCCAGAAAGAAGATACTTCTCTGACTAGAGTTGCTGAGCAGAGATAGTCAGCTATCTCCAGCCAACATCTGACCTAAGCAGTCACTGTTTTGTTGGTATAAATCTCTGATATTTGAGAGGTTTGTTACTTCAGTGTAAGTACTGAAAAGCTGAGTTGTACATCGTGTAACATGTCAAGAAAAGCAACGTGAAATTAATCAAGGAGAGCAGGTTGACTTCTCTCTTTGCTATTTGCCATGTATACTTGGTCACATTGAGCCATAATGAGAGTTTATGATTCTTTCCTGGTATGAACTTCTACTGAAAGGACTTTAGTCATACTTCCCATCTCCTGATGAAAATGATCCTGGGGCACTGGCATGAAACTGTTTCTGTGATCCTTTTGCTGATTCTTTGCAAATATGTTCTCCTATAAGTTCCACAATGATGGTAGAAAATATTCCATGTCCCTGGGAATAGATGGAATTGTCTCAAAGTCCTTAGGGCATAAGCTTTCTCATGAAATCTTCGTTTTTCCTTCAGAGACCTCGTTGCACACACCCCAAGAAGGCCGTGATTCCTCCTTTTGTCTCATTTCCAGAAGAGTCCCTTAGTAATATATTGGCCTTAATTTCATGAGTATAGACTTCTTGCTTCTACTGACTCTAGATCTAGTTACTGCGTCTACTCCCTGAGATATTTACCCCTTAAGACTATTTTCCTGTTTGGAAATTATTGCTATAAACTGATTAAGGAAGCCACCCTCTCCTTTCTTAAAGATAGGCTTAGTTATTACTTCAGAAGCAATGTGATTACACAAGATTAGTTAGATTAATCAATGCTTTACAAGGTTAGTGAGCTCTCCTAAATTGGATAGTGCCTTAGCCACTTCCTCATTTTGACCACTGCCAAGATAATTCAAATGTTTTGCTTTTTTTTTTTCCTCCTAAGAGGATCCAATTCTCATTACTAAATGTGACATCCCACCCCCCAACCCCACCACCAGTGCAACTTGTGAATGAGAAGGTTGATATTTTCCCCGTTATGTCCTGAAAGAATTGGTGATGTAGTTATTCTGTCAGAAGAATGAATGCCATTCCTTAAAGCTTGGGGCTTTCTTTTGGTCTTTGGAAGACTTTTTGTTTTGGTTTGCCAGTCACTGAACTTTCAGTCACAATCCAAGCTGAGAGGTCTCAGGCAGAGTCAATACTACAGCTTGTTAATGATACTCCATCTATTGACCTATGAGGGGGTACCAGAGTAAACTGTGCTCTGTGAGGCAAATTTTGATCACCCTTGAACTTAAGAAGGGTCAGAAACTGCCAGAATAATAAACAAAATGACATCCACTTTCAGCTTTGGTCTTCCTCACCCCCTACCCCAAGCATCTGACTCAGGAGTCACTTTTTACTAGTAGGATTTTCTTATACATTTGCCCTTGAATACACATTGTACTTTACTTATAATTGTGGATAACTGTGATCTGCTTCACGAAGCCACTTGTAAAAACCTGTTACAATATGTTGCCTGTATAAAGACACATTTTATTTGATAGCAGTATTGCTTAATTTTTAAGAGCAGGTTTCTTTCTTTCTTTTTTTAAGACATTTATCTTTTATTTGTATTTATTCTATAAACCAGGCAACTGATTTTGGGAAATACCAGCAAAGCTGGATTTTGGAATCCTATTCCTTCACATATGGTATTAATATATGTCTGTCTTTGCATTCATGAAACACAGCAGCAGATGTCTAACATTTCTGGTTTTTAATAGGCATCTGATCTTGGGAAGGTCCTTTTTTGGAATAGGCAATTGTATATGTTTTTAAAGCTACAGATCATTTACAAGATTGTGTTTTATAGAATTTGTTTTTACTAATGATATAGATTTCACCCTCATTCTGAAATTTTCATTAAACATATAAGCCAGCAGCAAATTTGCTTGGTGTGCAGATGAATACTTGCATCATTAATATCCTTAAAAGGAAAGATTGGCTTTAACTCTACCTGGAAGTAGAATACGGTGACCTGTGGTCATGCGCCTTTAATTGATACAGCCTATTTTAACTTTTCACAGATGTGCTATTGGTGCAGCTCTTTCACATACATTCTGACAGCTTTGGTCAAATAGTTCTGGTTTAGAATCTGTAGAGGAGATAGTGGAGGGGTAGAGACGTTTTTAGTGAAAAGTTGAATTTCATTTTCACCATGGGACGTCACAGTAAAGACTGTCACTAATTTATTTATTTATTTTTATTATAGCATTTCAGACCTGGTTGAAAAGATTATGAACCATGCAGGGAGATTTTAGTTCACGTGTAGTCTGAAGGGTTAGTCTATAAGGGGCAATATCTTCATTTCTATTAGTAAATGCTATAAGGAGCTTTATAAGCCTGATGATAATTTTATAGTGATATACTCTTGAGTTTAGCTTTCTATGATTATTCTGGGTTGATCAAAAAGTTTGTTTGGTTTTTCCATACCATCCTCCAGAAAAGAAACAGACAAACCTTTTGGCCAACCCAGTATCATATTAAAACAACAACAAAAAATGCTAGCAGTACTGGAAAACTTTCTGATTAACCAATACAATATTCAAATTTGAGATTATTTTATAGTTGTATTCAAAATGTCAACTACAGAGAACAAACGAGAATACACTTGAAATTCATCATAATGGCATGTGGGATAAGTTTACTGGCACCTGTAATTTCTATATGAGGATGGATTGAAAAAATTTTAAGATTGAAAAAATCTAATCAATGCCTCATACTCAAAACATTTTAGGGGAAAGACTAGTTTTTCAGAAATATACTCTTTTAGACTATTTATTCAATGTTCCTTAGTTTTCCAGTTTTTAATTAAGAGAAGCAATCAAATTTAAGTGTTTTGCACTTAATATTTCAATGCCTACTTTAAATATGAAGTTACTAGTTTAATAGAATGCTAAATTTTAGACATTGAGGGAAAAAGAGTGAGTGAGTGTGTATTCTCCACTCTTCACCTCAAAACAGGAATACTATAGGTAAATCAGCATAATAATTTCTTATTGCAGAAAATCGTGAGTGTAGGGGGTATAGAATATTTGTATTTCGTTCAGGAGAAAAGACGCTTAATCGAGGATCAAACAGCGTAGAGCTAAAAGAATAGCCAGATTCAATCTGTTCTAATTTTTAGACCGCCTATCATCAACCAAGATTTTAAAAAATGAATTAAATAAGACTATAAGGAGATAATTATATCAATCTACCTTGGTGCAGAAAGCAATAAAATAACCTCACAAAGTTTATATGTTGGTTTGTAAAATTCTATTTGCCTTTATTAACAAGTGCTTAAGGCTAATTTCTCAGCCTAGATCATAATTTTATCCATTTCTCATGCTGTGCTTTCATCAGGGTTACAGTGAGAGGCTGAGAAACCTCATTCTTGGGAAGGCTATAAGGAGGCTGCTATTTTGATTGTTTTTGATCAACTGCCTTAATTAGGTCACCAAAAAAAAGTGTATTTTAATAACCTTTGTCATTATCACACAAAAGGGATTTAAATTCTACTCTAAAGAGCTTTCTTTAGTGTCAAACATCTGTTCTAAAACTTATCATGGCAATATAGTCACTGAATTGCATGAACAAATTTGATTAGCATCAACTTCTGGGAATGGTTTCTAGCTGATTGACCTGGGGACCCTATCTTTAAATATTGGCATTGTATGGATTAACCAAAATCCAAGAGAATGTCAGATATTAAGACACATAATTGCAGGTTAATTGGAAGATAAAGATACTTAATCTAATGTTGAGCTGGGGAAATATTGATGGTATTAACTTATTAGCTTGGCTGAGGAGAATAATCTTATTACCATAAGGAGAACTAAGGTAGCATTGTCTTTGTGTAAATGTTTCTTTCCTGAAATTTCTGTAATAAACAATTTGGGATTCTGACCCTAAGTGATTGTTTTATTTGTTTTTTTAACTGATGCTCCCTACCACATAGTAACCAGCTATATGAATAAAGAAATTTCAGATAAATTAGAATTTCTTAATTTTTAGAGAAACACAAATAGTGGTGCCTGTACAATGTAATAGCTCCCTTTCTAGCTGGTATTTAAGGAACATAGTATTTATTACAATGTCTAAGGAAAATATTTTGGATATATTCACAAATTTATTGAATCCCAAATGGCAGAAAGATTCCAGTTTAGGGAAATGGGAAGAGACAAGGAGATAAAACAGTAACTCTTGAAATGTAGGGGAAGATGTTCAGTGTTTTAAATCTTCTGCTATGTTTTTGATGCTTTAGTTTTAAACTGCCTTCAAAAAGCTGCATCCAAAGCTAAGATTTATTTATACAAGACTGTTGCTCAGGGCTAAAGGGAGGTTTCCGGGGCTTCCTAGGTGGCTCAGCGGTGAAGAATCTGCCTGTCCATGCAGGAGGTATAGGAGACATGAGTTCTATCCTTGTGTTAGGAAGATCCCTGGAGACGGAAATGGCAACCCACTTTAGTGTTCTTGCCTAGAAAATTCCATGGATAGAGGAGCCTGGCCAGGCTACAGGCCTTGGGACCTCAAAGAGTCAGACACAACTGAGTGAGTGAGCATAAAGGGAGGGTTAAGAGAAAAAATTGGAGAAGGCAATGGCAACCCACGCCAGTACTCTTGCCTGGAAAATCCCATGGATGGAGGAGCCTGGTAGGCTGCCTTCTATGGGGTTGCACAGAGTTGGACACAACTGAAGCAACTTAGCAGAAACAGCAGCAGCAAGAGAAAAAATTAGCTTTTTCTAAGCACCTGATAGAGTAGCCACTTTATGACTTGGGTGGGTGAGGAGTGGAGTGTCATTAAAGATCTTTTCAGGCTTTCAAGTTTCTTTCAAGTCAGGTAACTCCCTTGAGGTCACACAAATGTAAATGTGAAAGTGATATGGAACCCAGGGTTTCCTGATTTGAGAATTCATGATTCCACTTATTATGTTACAACTTTATGTGTAAGAATAAGTTACTTATGTGTCTAAGACACATCATCTCCAAATTCCTTTCTCTATCAGCTCTGTTCACTCTTGGGGGCTTCTGTGTGAAGTCGCTCAGTCATGTCAACTCTTTGCAATCCCATGGACTGTAGCCTACCAGGCTCCTCTGTCCATGGGATTTTCCAAGCAATAGTACTGAAGTGGATTGCCATTTCCTTCTCCAGGGGATCTTCCCAACCTAGGGATGGAACCCAGGTCTCCTGCATTGTAGACAGACGCTTTACCATCTAAGCCACCAGGGAAGTCCCTTGGGGGGCTTCTACTGGGACATAAATGACATAACAGAATAAGCGGTGCTGGTAAAGTGATGATCAAGGAAGCCTTATAGTAATGGCCCCAAGTGAGGAAGGCAATTCTATTTCAGTTTTAATAGGTTTTTCTTATGATTATGGCTCTGATGTGAACTGGTGATGTGAAGTTAGACAAATGTAACCTTATTTCATGTCCTGTAAAATTGTGGAGTTCATAATGGGATGGGCAGTGGGCTTTACTGTAATCAGAGGAGAGTGCTAGAATTGGGAGGATGGTTCTCTACCAAACTGGCCAAGTCCTCAGCTGATGCTGAGGCACCAGTAGTTTACGCAACAGTTAAGAAGGATAATTTCCTAGATTAGCTCCAGTTCTCAATGTTAAATCATAATTCTAGTTTTCATTTTTTTGTAACAAAATTCTTTGTACCAGATTCATTGCATCAGTTCAGTTCTGGCTCCTGTCAGTCTTAAATCCATGGCAAGGCCCCATTGGTAAGCGGAGGAAGGAGATACAAAGGGGATATTCTGATTTTATAATACTTCAAAATCTGACATTTTTATAGCTAAACCATTTTTTAAATGCTGGAAACTCAATGTACCTAACTAATCATATAGGCTTTTACTTAGAAACAAAGCTCTGAACACAAGGTGTGCTTTTTGCTACCAGTTACTACCAGGACTCTTGGTGAACAGAATTAGGAAATATATGTGTGTATACACACATATACATATGTATATCACATATCCACCTATACAACCCTTTCTCTCCTTATGTGTGTGCAAATCCATACACACACATCTATTTCTCTATCAATCTGTATATAGTAGATAAGCACATATGTAGATTGATAGAGAACTAGATATGTATGGATAAACATGTGAAAATGTAGTCACACAGTTGTATCCGACTCTTTGTGATCCCATGGACTATAGCCTGCCAGGCTCCTCTGTCCATAGAATTCTCTAGGCAAGGATACTGGAGTGGATCGCCATTCCCTTCTCCAGGGGATCTTCCCAACCCAGGAATTGAACCTGAGTCTCCTGCATTGCAGGCAGATTTTTTACCAGCTGAGCCACCAGGGAAGCCCCACGGATATGCATGGACATATATACTTCGTGTATATGCACAAGTACGTATTATATGTATATACACACATATAATCATGAATTCATTCATATAACTCTAGTCTCAACCCAATTCTGCTGGGTTTATCCTAGCTTCTCCCCTTTCCATATATATATTTTCCCTTGGACAATGAGCAATCTGTCTTTCATTGTCCACAGTATATTTACTTATTTTACTAAATCCTAGATTACATAGAAAGTAATTTCAAAATCACTTATTCATAACTCTGTAGGAGAAAAGAAGATTACCAAAAGGGTTTAACATTTTTTTATAATTCTTTTGTCTTTAGCTTGAGGGCATATAACCCAAATACTATTGCAGAAATACATATGTCCCCCCTTCCCCTTCGCTGTAGTTATACTATTAACCTGAGACTGAGTTTGGTCCATTTGGTTCTGTTTAGTTTTCATTTTGGAGCTTTCTCCCTTATCCTTTCAGGTTATATACATTTTTGTTAGTTATATTTGTAAGGTGATTGCAAAAATAAGAACTATGCAAAAATGTATACTCAGAGAAATGTCTATCTGCCTATTCTATCCATCTCATGTAGGTCATCTGTATCTTTAGTTTTTAATTCACCCCTCAATTTTGCATATATGAGCAGACATAGGCATATTTTCTTATTCCACATTTTTTTCTTACATATCTTCTTTCCTTTATTATGTTTTTTCTTATCATAGCATTATAAAGTAACACAGGTATTTCTCATTCTTTTACACAGTTGCATAATACTCTCAAGAAACAAAATACAATCATGTTTATTCAGCAACTATCATATATAGGCAATCACATTGTTTATAATCCTTTGAAATTGCAAATAATGCTCAATAAAGAGCTTTGTACATGCGAGTTTGTGTGTGTGTGTGTGTGTGTTTAGCAATGTATCTTTAGGCTGAATCCCAGAATTGGCACTAGTATATTAAAGTTAAATAGTTTTGGTGGTAGTGATGGTGGTTTAGTTGCTAAATCGTGTCCAACTCTTGTGAACACATGGACTGCAGCCTGCCAGAATCCCTTTCCATGGGATTCTCCACGCAAGAATACTGGAGTGGGTTGCCAGTTTCTTCTCCGGGAGATCTTCCAACCCAGGAATTGAACCTGGGTCTCCTGCATTGCAGGCAGATTCTTCACCAACTGAGCTACAAGGGAAGCCCAGATAGTTTTGGTAGATATTGCCAAATCTTCTATAAGAAAACTTAATCTTTTCACTAGCAAATTATGAGTGCCTGTTTCTCCACAGCCTTTCTCTAAAAGAGTGTATTTTCATACTTTGAAATTTTTGCTAATCTGATTGTTTCCTTGTGATTTTAATTTACTTTCTCTTGTGAGGGTGTTTGTTTATCTTTTCATATGCTGAAGAACTACTTTAGTAGCTTTTAAAATATTATCTTGTTTATATCTTTGGGAAATTGGTCTATTAGGGTTTTTAGTTCTATTTTCTTCTATTTTAAAGATTTCTTAAAATATTAGAGATCAATCCTTTACCTATAAGATATATTACAAATATTTTTATTTTTAGTGTCTTTGTTTATAGTAATTTTGACATGAAGATAGCTTCTAAAATTATGAATCCAGCTTTACAATTGTTTCTTGTATCTGTGTTTTGAGCAATTAGGTATGGAATGTTCTTTTAAGGCTTTTGTGTGTCCTTTGAATGTCCCTTGGTGGTCCTCCTCTATTCCAAATCCTCTCAACCATGAAATAATTACTATTCCTTTTTGGGGGGGGTTAATGTAATCATTTTCTGTGATTTTTACCACACATATTACTAACCTAAACAAGGTATTATTTATTGTTGTGTATTTTTGAACTTAGGATAACTGTAAACACACTATATCATGTATGTCTTGATCAATCATATTTTGTGACTTACTGTCATTCAATACTATCCTGCTGAATTATTCATCTTGTTTCCCATAGCTTCGCTGCTGTATAGTGTTCTATTGCATAAATATGATATAGCATTTGAGTCATTTCTAGGCTTTATTTTCCTACTATAAAGGAATATGAATTATATGAATGTTTCTTACACATACAGAAGTTTCTCTAAATTCCTATATCTCGATATTCCTATATCTATATTCTATATATATTCCTTTATCTAGGAATAGAATTTCTAAGTCACAGGTGAGAGTGGTTTTCAATTCCAGTATATATATGCCAAAGTGCTTTTTATTATAAAATTGCTAGTACCCATTTATACTCCCACCAGCAGTGTATAGAAATTTCTCCTCAGTCACATCAGAAACAATATTTTCTAGTTATTTATGAATTTGTTTATTTTTTTAAAAGCATGTTGGCTTTTTTGCCTTTCCTTTTTAGGGAAGTGCCTGTCAAAGTCTTTTGCCTTTTGGGGATTGCCTTTTTTCTTAATGATTCACTAAAGTTCTAGATCTGAATCATTTGTTTGTTTTGTGCTATTAATACAAGTATTTCCTCCAAGTCTACTCACTTTTTAGTATACTTTGAACTAGAAGGTTTTAATTTTCATGTTGTTGAAAATAACACTTTTTCCTTGCCTTGAACACTTCTTGTATCTTGCTCAAAATATACATCCCCACCTTGAGGACAGAAAAACATTCTCTTATTGTTTCCTAAAATTTTCATCAATTTTGCATTCACAATTTAAGCTTTAATTCACCTGGAGTTGATTTTTAGTTATGCAATGACATAATCAAGTTTCTTTTCATTTGTATAACCAAGTGTCTCTCAAGTTATTTATTGAAAAATGTATGTATCTCATATTTACCTGCAATACCAACTCTGCCATAAGTCAAATATTCATAGCTCTACTCTATTTCAAGATTTTTTTGTTCTGTTTAATTGCTATATCCCTGAAAAAGTACCACATTGTCTGAAATAGTACAGTATTATTTTAAGGTTGGATGTCTGCTAAGAAAATTCCCCTAAAAGTCATCATGTTCAGTAACAATGTGTTATTTTTGTCCCTCTTTGCTTCCTCATAAATTTTAGATCAGTTTTCAAGAATTTCCCAGACTCATTCTCTCTCCTCTCCCACACATACACACCCTATTGGCATTTTGATTGGATCAACTTGAATCCACAGATTAATTTGGGGAAAATTAACATTTTCCCAATATTAAGTGATATAATTTCATAATATATCTCTATTTTTAGAACTTCTTACAGTAAAATTTATATTTTTCCCATAATGGGTTCGCACATTTTAAAAATATCCTTTTTTATCTTTTATAAATACTTGCTATTTTGTGAATTAATTTTTTGCATTTTGTAAACAAAAATGAAATTGATTTGATATCTAAGAAATTTGTTACATATAAATTTTAATTTTAACAAATTACCTATTGATTCCTTTGGGACAGTGTTGACAATCAAATTATTTGTCAATAATACACATTTTCTTCTTTTCCAGTACTTATATCTTTTATACTTCTTTATTTTCTGCATCATTTGTTCTAGTTTCATAAAATATGGTGGAAGTTTTCTTCTTTTTCTATATTCCTTAATTGTGTGTATAATTTTAGAATTATTTGTTCCTTCACTACTAGATAGACTTAGAAAAATCTGAGCCTAGTGTTTTCTTTTTTGGGAGGGCTTTTTGTTGTTGTTTATTTTTGTTTTACTAGCATTTACATATATGCTAAATTTGACCTCAGTCGTAATATTTGGTTAAAAGTCACTATTCAGCTTCTTCCTCAACCTCTGGAAACCTCAGAAGACAAATACTACTTTGATAAGAAATGTGCAACTAGAATTTATGCATGATCAGTGATCATGTGGCCGGCCAGGCAGCATTTCCATGCATCTAATGAGGAACAACTGTCTCAATACAAACAAGCTGATATTCAATTTACTATTAAAGTACAAATCTTCATGTAGATAAGCATTCTAGAAGTAGTATATATTTCTTCCTTATATGTTAGCTATTTTTTCCTCAATATATCTATTTGAACATTTATATTAATGATGAATGCTAAAACTTTTAGACCCATCCTAGCATTCACCATCAATATAAACATTCAAATAGTTAAGAACTAATGTATATTAAGAAAAGCCACTATATGAATTTAATAAGACTATTTTATTATTTTGAGCCAAATTATGCTTCTAAAAAGTTAAGTATTAATATAAGGGGGAACAGTGGATATTGGATTATATTTCAATCCGAAACTTGGAAAGTTATTTATTTTATCATAATTCCCATCAACAAATGGATTGTGAATAATATAAATATTATCAGCTATAAATAGTATGAAAAATTAAACTTCAATATAACACAAAATTTAATCTATGAGTCACTAAATGTACATATATATAAACATAAATAATATGAAGAAAATAATATGCTAGAGAAATTTTATTCTTGCTAAGAAAACTTGGCTTGGATGTAATTTAAGATGATTCTTAGGGTTTTTATGGAGTCTAAAAATGTAAAAGAAAATACATATAAAAATGACAGCCATGGATTCATAACAAATTTTAGTAGCTGAAAGTATAAGAACTTCTTTAAAAAAAATTTATCCAATTTTTAAAATTCCACATGTGAATTTACTACTAGAAAATATTTTTGAAGAACTTTTTCCTCTATTTTATTTAGCCAGCTATAAAGAAGTTTGTTATGTTTTTAAATATGCCAGTTGAAAAAAGAGTGTATTTGGTATCACTATAGCTTGGCTACGTGACAACTGACCCTAAAAAGAAATTACTGTTCTTTAGCCAATTATGAAAGTTTGACACTATAATTGCTATCAGAAAAAAAATATTTCAAATAAATTTTAGATTTACTACTGTATTCCAGAAATTTATTCTGTGATAATTTTATTTGAATTTGGCCTTGGCTTTGGTTGAATGTTTGTTTAATATTTGGCAATAGCATATGACCAAAGTGAACTTTTAGTACAACTCTAATTATATAATTCTTCAGATTTTCTATTTCCTCATTAGCTTTTCTAAAAATCAATTTCATCTATGTTCTCAAGTGTATTGCTAAAAAGTTATATTTAATGTTCACATTTTCTCTTTTAAATACTTACATCATCTAAGTTGTATACTCTTTTATCTTAAAATTGTTTTATTCTCTCATTTTTTTTGGTCAATCTACTTTAATGTTTGTACATTTCATTAGTCTATTTAGAAAAACCTAACTTGTGGCTTTACTGTCTCTCTTCTAGATTCCTTTTTTAAATAAAGTTTTATTGGAATATAGTTGCTTTGCAATGTTGTTTTAGTTTCTACTGTACAGCAAAATGAATCAGCCATACATGTACATATATCCCCTCCCGTTTGGACTTCTTTCCGTTCAGGTCACCACAGTGGACAGTTCCCTGTGCTATACAGTATGTTCTCATTAGTTACCTGTTTCATCCATAGTATCAGTAGTGTATATGTCTCAGTCTGAAATTACTTTTCATTGTTATCTTAAGCCTTTCTGTTGAGGAATAACATGTATACTGTAAAGTGCACAAGTCTAAAATATGCAGTCAAATGAATTTTACAAACGAATATACCTGTGAAACCACCATCCAGGTCAAGAGACAGAACATTTCAGAGAGTTCAGTTCCCTTGTGCCCCTTTCCAGTTATTCTCCTCAGAGAAAATTTCTGTCATTTTCATCACCGCTGATTCGTCTGCCCTTGAACTTCATGGAATAAAATCATACAGTACCTAACCTTTTGCACCTGGTTGCTTTTAATTGACATTATATCTATGAGAAACATCCAGATTGTTGTGAAGTAATAGTAAGTAGTTTGTTCTCTTTTTTATTGCTATGTATTATTCCTTCTTTTAATCCCCACCCCCACTTCTTTTCCTAAGATATAAAATGTAAGTAATTAGCTCACTGATTGAGACTTTCTTTTCTTTTATTAAAAAGGTACTAATTTTGCTGTGTTTTGTTAATTATAATATTAAGTATTTTCACTTTTCCATTCTGAATTTTTTAAAAAATCTTGTGATCTAACTCATGAGAAATTTAGGAAGGCACTCATTAATTTTCAAAAGTATAGTGTGGGTTTTGTTTTATGAGTATTGTTTTCTTATTAGTTCTAATTTCCTTGCAGTATGGTCAAACAAATTTGTTAAGATTTCTCTAAGGCTATGTTTATAATCAGTTTTCATAAATGTTTTGTGTGCTTAGAAGGAATATCTGTTACCGGTGTAGTATATAATTTTCTTCTATTTTTCTTTTTTAGTGTATAATTTTCTATGTGTCTATAAAATCAGGGTTGCTTGTTTCTTCAGATTCTCTTTATTTCTGATTTTTTGGCCTATTTTATCGATAAATTATGAAGAAATATGTATTAAAATATCCAACTATGATGGTGAATTAATCAGATTCTCTCTGTAGTTTTGTCAGTCTTTACATTATATGATTTGCTTCATAAAACTTAGAATTCTTATACATTTTTAATAAAGTGAATTTTTATCATTTGCCTCTGCCTTAAAGTTGGAGAAGGCAATGGCAACCCACTCCAGTACTCTTGCCTGGAAAATCCCATGGATGGAGGAGCCTGGTAGGCTGCAGTCCATGGGGTCGCAGAGTCGGACATGACTGAGCGACTTCACTTTCACTTTTCACTTTCATGCATTGGAGAAGGAAATGGCAACCCACTCTAGTTTTCTTGCCTGGAGAATCCCAGGGACGGAGGAGCCTGGTAGGCTGCAGTCTATGGGGTCACACAGAGTTGGACACGACTGAAGCGACTTAGCAGCAGCAGCAGCTGCTGCCTTAGTTTCTTTTGTCTGATACAACATATCTATGAGGAGTTTATTTGGATAATTATGTGTCTTCTATGGTCTTTAATGGGCTTCCCTGGTGGCTCAGATGGTAAAGCGTCTGCCTGCAATACGGGAGACCCGGGTTCGATTCCTGGGTCGGGGAGATCCCCTGGAGAAGGAAATGGCAATCCACTCCAGCACTCTTGGAAAATCCCATGGACCGAGAAGCCTGATAGGTTACAGTCCATGGGGTAGTAAAGAGTCAGACACGACTGAGCGACTTCACTTTCACTTTCATGCTCTTTAACACTTTCATTATTTAAATTAATTTTTATTGAGAATAGTTGATTTATAATGTTTTTCTGTTGTACAGCAAAGTGAATCAGTTATATATATAGATGTATCCACTTTTTTATAAATTCTTTCCCCATGTAGGTTATTACAGAGCATCAAGTAGAGTTCTCTGTGCTATAGAGTAGATTCTTATTAGTTATTTATCTCATATTTAGTAGTGTGAATATGTCAGTCCCAATCTCTGAATTTACCCCTCCCCCCTTTTCCCCCTTGGTATGCATAAGTTTGTTTTCTACATTTGTGACTTTTTCTTTTTGTTAGTTTTAAACACTTTTATATAAAAGCTTTTTGTATAGATTGCCCTTCTGTAAATATCATATAGCTTTTTATTTTGTCAGTCCTGTTAGACTTTGTATATTCAGGAATTTTGTATCCTTATATTTTAGACTGACCTCTATAAATATCATATATTTTTTAATATTTTCATTTCTGTTAGACTTTAGATATTAAAATAAGTAATCCTTATGATAAATATTATAGTACTATAATAAATAATTAAAGCTCTTTAAATATTTAAATGTAATCACATATTTTATATGACAGATATTTTTATTTTGTGCATTCTATTTGATCCACTGTTTTTATTTTCTCCTTACCTTTTGATGAATAGATCAAATACATTATATCATTCCATTCTTAAAATCCTCTAATTTTAGTATACTGATTTATACCATCAAATTTCTATGTTTTAGAATTCATTAAGTCAAGGTTTACATATTTCCTGCACAATACAAGGACCTTAAAACATTTTATCTCCATTTAAGATGGCCTGATTGTTAACAGTATTTTAATTTCTCTCATATGTAATTTTTATTGAGCTATAATTAACTTATCGTTAGTTTTAGATATACAACGTAATAATTTAGTATTTTTATCTATTGTAAAATGGCCACCACAATAGATCTAGTTAACATCCATCACAATACAAAATTATCAGTTCAGTTCAGTCACTCAGTTGTGTCCGACCCTTTGTGACCCCATGAATCGCAGCACACCAGGCCTCCCTGTCCATCACCAACTCCCAGAGTTCACTCAGACTCACGTCCATAGAGTCAGTGATGCCATCCAGCCATCTCATCCTCTGTCATCCCCTTCTCCTCCTGCCCCCAATCCCTCCCAGCATCAGAGTCTTTTCCAGTGAGTCAACTCTTCGCATGAGGTGGCCAAAGTACTGGAGTTTCAGCTTTAGCATCATTCCTTCCAAAGAATGCCAGGGCCGATCTCCTTCAGAATGGACTGGTTGGATCTCCTTACAGTCCAAGGGACTCTCAAGAGTCTTCTCCAACACCACAGTTCAAAGGCATCAATTCTTCAGCACTCAGCTTTCTTTACAGTCCAACTCTCACATCCATACATGACCACTGGAAAAATCATAGCCTTGACTAGATGGACCTTTGTTGGCAAAGTAATGTCTCTGCTTTTTAATATGCTCTCTAGGTTGGCCATAACTTTTCTTCCAAGGAGTAAGCATCTTTTAATTTCATGGCTGCAGTCACCATCTGCAGAGATTTTGGAGCCCAGGAAAATAAAGTCTGACACTGTTTCCACTGTTTCCCCATCTATTTGCCATGAAGTGATGGGACCAGATGCCATGATCTTCGTTTTCTGAATGTTGAGCTTTAAGCCAACTTTTTCACTCTCCTCTTTCACTTTCATCAAGAGGCTTTTTAGTTGCTCTTCACATTCTGCGTAAGAGTGGTGTCATCTGCATATCTGAGGTTATTGATATTTCTCCCGGCAATCTTGATTCCAGCTTGTGCTTCTTCCAGCCCCACACTTCTCATGATGTACTCTGCATAGAAGTTACATAAGCAGGGTGGCAATATACAGCCTTCATGTACTCTTTTTCCTATTTGGAACCAGTCTGTTGTCCCATGTCCAGTTCTAACTGTGGCTTCCTGACCTGCATACAGATTTCTCAAGAGGCAGGTCAGGTGGTCTGGTATTCCCATCTCTTTCAGAATTTTCCACAGTTTATTGTGATCCACACAGTCAAAGGGCTTTGGCATAGTCAATAAAGCAGAAGTAGATGTTTTTCTGGAACTCTCTTGCTTTTTCAATGATCCAGTGGATGTTGGCAATTTGATCTCTGGTTCCTCTGCCTTTTCCAAAACCAGCTTGAACATCTGGAAGTTCACGGTTCACATTTTCTGAAGCCTGGCCTGGAGAATTTTGAGCATTACTTTACATACAAAATTATAAAATGTGTTTATTCTTGTTATGAGAGCTTTTAAGTTCTAATCTCCTAGCAACCTTCAAATATACAATAAAATATTGTTAGCTCTAGTCACTATGTTGTGCATTAAATCTCCATGCCTTATAATTGAAAGATAGCAGTTTTTAACTCCCTTCACACTTTTCAGAAACCACAAACCCCTGCCTCTGGCAACCACCTATCTGATTCTCTGTCTCCAAGAGTTAATTTAATTTTTATTCTAGATATAAATGAAATCATGTAGTATTTGTCTTTTTCTGTCTGATTTATTTCATTTAGAATAATGCCCTGAAGTTCCATCCAAATTGTTGCAATTAGCAATATATATTTCTTATGGCTGAAAAATAATCCATGGTATATATAAACCATAATTTATTTATCCATTCATCTATTGATGGATACTTAGGTTGAATCCATATCTTTGCTATTGTAAATAATTCTGCAATGAATATGGGGATATGTATATATTTTTGAGTTAGAATATTTATTTTCTTCAGATATATACCCAAAAGTCGAATTTCAGAATCATACGGAGGTTCCATTTTTAATTTTTTGAGGACCCTTCATACAATTTTCATGAAAGCTACCCCAATCTACATTCCTACTGTCAACTACAAATTGGCACTTACCAAGAGCATTGCCCACAACTGAACAACAAAGGTATTTGCCATCTGCCTCTATGGAGATTGAACCCCATGCTGCTATAGCTGTGACCTTCAACAATCCCTGAGGGAGTTCAGGGTGGAGTGAGGCACTCTGTGCTGCAGGGAATCTTTAGATAGTTGGATGTTTTTAGGAACAGATTTTATGATCTCAACCCTTGCATCTCCTCATATCTAGAGAAGTACTTATATTGACTTCCCCCCACTGCTGCTTAGGAGCAGTCTCTCAGAGGTATCTGAGATGCTGCCTTCTGGGCTGCAGTCCTCATTTTGCCCCAGATAAAACTTAACTCGCAACTCTCAAGCTATACATCTTTTCTTTTAGTCAAAACTACCAATAGTACAGAGAGTTTCCTTTTCTGTAGATTCCTACAAACACTTGTTATTTCTTATATTTTTTGATGATGGCCATTCTAACAGATGGGAGGTGATACCTTACTGTGGCCTTGATTTCCATTTCCCTGATGATTTGTGATGCTAAGCCCCTTTTCATGTACCCTTTAGCCACCTGTATGTCGTCTTTTGAAAACATCTATTCAAATCTGCACATTTTGAAATTAGATGATTTATTTCTTGCTAATGAGTTATATGAGTTATTTATATAGATTTGAAGTTAAACCCTTATCAGATAGATAATTTGCAAATATTTTCTGCCATTCAGTAGACTGTCTTATCATTTTTCTTGATGGTTTCCTTTGTTGTGCAGAAGCTTTTAAGTTCAATGTAATCCCACTTGTTCATTTTTGCTTTTGTGACTTTCCTCTGGTGTCAGATACCAAAAAAGTCATCACCAAGACCAATGAGAAGAGTTTACTACCCTGTTTTCTTCCAGGAGTTTTATGGTTTCAGATCTTATATTTAGGTTTTAAATCCATTTTAAATTAATTTTTCTGTATGGTGAAAGATAGTGTTTCAGTTTCAGTCTTTTTCTTGTAGCTGTCCTGTTTTCCAAATATTGCTGATTGATAACAGATTGTTACTTATAACAAATATTATTGAGTAAACATTTCTTTACCTATTGTATATTCTTAACTCCTTTGTCATAAATTAATGGATCATATATGTGCGGGTTTATTTTGGACCTCTATAATCTATTCCATTGATTTCAGTGTCTGGTTTTATGCCAGTCTTATACTGTTTTGATTTCTATAGCTTCGCGATAGAGTTTGAAATCAAGGACCATGATGCTTCCAACTTTGTTATTCTACATCAACATTGCCTTGATTATTCAGGTTGTTTTATGGTTCCATAAAAACTGTAGGATTATTTGTTCTATATTTGTTAAGTATTGCTGAAATGTTGATAGGGATTGCATTGAATCAATCGATTGCTTTGGGAAGTATGGACATTTTAAGACTATTCTTCCAATCCATGAACACAAACTATCTTTCCATTTATTTATTTCTTCAGTTTCTTTTATAAATCTCTTATGGTTTTCAGTGTACATGTCTTTCATCTCCTTGGATAAATTTATTCCCATGTACTTTATTATTTTTGATGCAACTGTAAATGTGATTGCTTTCTAAAATTCTCTGATAGTTTGTTACTATATAAAAATACAACAGATTTTATATATTGATTTTGTATCCTGTAATTTTTTGGAATTTGTTGATTAGTTCTTACAATTTTGACTGAAGCCTTTAGGGTTTTGAATATATAACATCATGTCATTTTAAATATTGATTGTTTCATTTCTTCCTTTCCAATTTGGATGGCTTTTATTTCTTTTTCTTCCCTGTTACTCCTCCTAGGACTTCTAATACTATGTTGAATAGAAGTGGTGAGAATGGGCATCCTCATCTTGTTTTTGTTCTTAGGGGAAAAGCTTCCAGTTTTACATCATTGGGTATGATGTTAGCTGTGGCCATATGACATATGGCTTTTACTTTGTTAAGAATTTTTTTGTACATGAATATCAAATTTTGTCAATGCTTTATTTGCACCTATTGAGATTATATGATTTCTACCCTTCATTTTGTTAATGGGGTATATAAAATTAATTGATTTTGCAAATATTGAGCTTTCCTTGAATCCCTGAAATGAATCCCACTTGATCATAGTGTATGATTTTCTAATACTTTATCATATTCATTTTGAGGATTTTTGTCTCCGTTTCCACTGGGGATATTGGGCTGCAATCTGGTGTGTGTGTGTGTGTGTGTGTGACCCTTGTCTGGTTGTTGTATCAAGAAAATGCTGGCCCAGTGAAATGATTTTGGACTGTTCCTTCTTTTATATTTTGGAAGAGTTTGAGAATAACTGGTATTGATTCTTCTTTAAATATTTGGTAGAATTTACCATTGATTCACATCCTTGATTTTTGTTGATATTGGGAGGTTTCTGATTATCAATTCAATCTCCTAATCAATTTGTTAACATTTTCTATTCATCATTTGGTCTGGGTATATTGTATTTTTCTAGTAATTTGTCTCTTTTTTCAAAGTTGTACAGTTTGTTAGTATATAATTGTTCCTACTAGTCTCTTACAATTATTTGTATTCTGTGGTTTCAGGTGTAATGTTCATTTTTTTAATTTTAAATTTGTATGATTCTTCACTGTTTTCTTGGTGAGTCTAACTAAAGATTTGTCAACTTTACTTACCTTTTCAAAGAACTGCCTCTTAGTCTTTGACCTTTTCTTTTGTCTTTTTAATCTCTATTATATTTATTTCTGCTCTGATCTTTGTTATTTCCTTCCATTAACTTGGATTTTTATATCTTATTTTTTTACTGGTTCTTTGAGATGTCAGTTTAGGTTTCTTATTTGAGATTTGTCTTGTTTCTGGCGGTATTAAATAGACATTCATTATTATGTTTGTCTTGCAATTACTTTTACTGCTTCCCACGTTTTGATAAATTGTATTTCCATGTTTCCAAATTTTTAAATTTCTCTTGATTTCTTCTTTGACCTGTTGATTGTTCAGTAGTATGTTTGAAGCTCTACAAATTGGTGAATTTTCCAGTTTTCTTCTTGTAATTGAAATCTGCTACTGCTAAGTCACTTCAGTCGTGTCCGACTCTGTGCGACCCCATAGATGGCAGCCCACGAGGCTCCCCCGTCCCTGGGATTCTCCAGGCAAAAACACTGGAGTGAGTTGCCATTTCCTTCTCCAATGCATGAAAGTGAAAAGTGAAAGTGAAGTCGCTCAGTCATGTCTGACTCTTCGCGACCCCATGGACTGCAGCCCACCAGGCTTCTCTATCCATGGGATTTCCCAGGCAAGAGTACTGGAGTGGGGTGCCATTGCCTTCTTCGAATTGATATCTAGTTTCATACTATTGTGGTTGGAAAAGATACTTGATATGATTAGAGTCATCTTTAATATATTAAGACTTTTATAAGTGACCTAATATATAATCTATATTAGAGCATGCTTCATGATTGCCTGAGAAGAATGTGTATACGTTGTTTTGGGATGAAATGTTCTTTATATATCTGTAAAGTTCTTCTAGTCTGATATGTTGTTTAAGGCCAATGTTTTCTCAACTAATATCTATGTGACTGAACTACCTATTGATAAAAATGGAGTATTACCCTACTATAATTGTATTGCTGTCTATTTCTCCCTTTAGGTCTGTTAGTATTTGCTGCATGTAGTTAGGTGCTCCTTTGTTGGATACATAATTACTGTAAGATCTTATATCTTCTTGTTTGTTTGCTTCCTTTATCATAATGTTATAACTTCTTTGTCTCTTATAACACTCTTTGTTTCAAAATCTCTTTGTCTGATATCAGTATAGCTTCTTCAGCTGTCTTTGGTGTCCGTTTTCATGGAATATCATTTCCCATCCTTTCACTTTCAGTCCCTGTGTTTTTACATTTGAAGTGAACCTTTTGTAGGCAACATAAATATGACTTAGATGTATCCTTGGTAGCAGCTACAATATCAGGGTGCTAGATGGGATCCATGCTTCTTTCTTGGAGGTACCAGAGAGTTGCAGTACGTCTGAGGAAAAGTACAAAGGTGGCACCTGCCAGCCTTCATCCCCGGAGAGGACCACAGTTTGTTTTGTTAAATTAGATGCAGTCTAGTGTTTTGTTAAATTAGATGCCTGGCTCTCAGGATGGTCCTTTAGGATAAGCAAATACCCTTCTTTCACATACAGTCTTGATGCTTTTTAAAACACTCTGTAGTGGGCCCTGGGATAGATGAATCCATGTATGAGCCTTTTAAGAATGATTTCTCAATTCACCATGACCTTTTAAATCTTCGAGATTCAAGCCCATTGGCTTTCAGAGCTAAATGTTTTAGGGGCTCATCTCTCAAGTGCAGTTCTTAAAAGATGAAGTGCCCAAAGTGGGACTGAAACCTTTCACTCCTCAGGGAGAAGCTCTGTGATCTGAGTTCCTTCTTGTAGTGGTCACTGCACAGGGGGTAGACTTATAGCAAGATTTTCTCTTTGCCTCTCCTATGCACTTTGATGTGGACTTTTCCCCTCATTTTCCTGATGTGTAGGAGTCACTTACATAGTCTTTAGGTTGTTTTCAAAGGGAAACCATTAACTTCCCTAGTATTTTGTATAATACATATTTTATGGTTACAGTTATCATTTAATTTTAAGTTAAAGAATACCAAGGTAGAATTGTTACTGATTAGAAAAGCAAAAGCATTCTCCAGGATGAATCTAGCAAATTTGGACTTTAGACCTCTTTTTATTTTAAGGAGAGGGTTAGTATGATTGTTTATGATACAAGGGCTAGCTGTATTATATAAAATGAGAACATGTTGCTTTCACTATTATTTGAAAGGTAATTAAAAGCAGTTTGAGTGTGGAATCTGCATACCTGAAGGGCTTGGCACTTAACTATCCTTTCCAACTTTTTAATAATGTGTATTCACTGGTGATGGTAAAGGAAGGCAGTTTATTTCCCATCATCCCTTACATTGAACATATACCTTGCAAGGGCTTAGACCTATGTACTCATCTGAAACAAGCTTTGGTTACCATCTTTCAGGTCCTTTGAAGGCCTGAAAACTAAAGCTCAAGATGACCCGGGTTTAGTAAGACCCAGAGTAAAAGTAGGCTTCTGTCTTCTGCCTGCCTCTCTTGGTTCATATTTCCATTTTCACCTTTGGGAATTCTTGCGAGCTGATCAATACATTAAAGTAGCAAAACTGTCCATATGTTTAGGTGACAAGCAGTAGAACGGTAGTTCCAGACCATTTGGTTTGTCAGGTGGTAGTAGGGAGCCTGTGAATGGTAAATATTTTGGTCTTTGTGTGGGTGAAATATATATGTGTGTGTATCTATGTGGGCTTCCTCAGTGGCTCAGCGGTAAAGAATCAGCCTGAAGTGCAGGAGTTGCAGGAGACACAGATTCAATCCCTGGGTTGGGAAGATCCCTTGGAGGAGGGCATGGCAACCCAGTCCAGTATTCTTGCCTGGAGAATCCCATGGACAGAGGAGCCTAGCAGGCTACAATCCGTAGAGTCACAAAGAGTCGGACACGACTGAAGCAACTTAGCATGAATGCACATGTATGTATATATATATACATAGAGAGAGAGGAGAGAAACACCTGACAAAGCCACAGCTGAGCCAGGAAGTGCCAGTTTGTATGGTGTTGACTAGGGGTTCTCTGCCACCCTGCCCTCTACTTCAACTTCCTAATAAATAATCTAAGAGAAAGAAGAGTCAGTACTGCTGTGCTGGACACTGTCTATGGTGCTTCAAGAAGTGTCTGACTCAAGTCTCCCTATGGAATAATGGGCTTTGAGGAGAACACTTTTATTGATGTTACCAAGCATGTGTTTTTTTCTATAAGCCTATGCCTCTGTATCATATCTTGCTAGTGCTATACACTCATGGCCTTTGCATGCAATATTTTCCTTCTATAATATTGAATAATTAGTACCCTCAGAATTTTGATATCCTTTCATTATCATCTGATCTCTATTACATTTTACTTTTTACAGAAATAGTTGATTTACAATGTTGTGTTAGTTTTATGTATATATATATATATATATGAGTTACTTTGCTATGTATGTATGTATATGCATTAACACATACAGATTCTTCTTAAATTCTTTTCCATTATAGGTTATTAAAAGGTATTAAATATAATTCTGTATGCTGAACAGTAGGTCCTTGTGGGTTATCTATTTTATAAATAATAGTGTATATATTTTACTCCCAAATGCCTAATTCATCCCTTCCCACCTTTCATCTCTGGTAACCATAAAATTTTTTTCTATATCTATGAGTCTATTTCATAAATAAGCTCATTGGTATAATTTTCTTTAGATTTCACATACATGCAATGTCATATGATATTTGTCTTTATTATGTTTAATGAAAAGTTTTCTGTTAGTTCAAATACCTTTCCTTTGTAGGGTATCAACCCTTTCTGTCTTGTTGATGCTGTTCACTAAGTCGTATCTGACTCTTTGCAACCCAATGAACAGCAGCATGCCAGGCCTCCCTGTCCTTCACCGTCTCCTGGAGCTTGGTCAGACTCATGTCCATTGAGTCAGTGATGCCATCCATTCATCTCATCCTCTCTCAACCCCTTCTCCTCTTGCCCTCAATCTGGTGGCTTCTAAAATAATTTTGTCTATTCTGCAATTTAACTTTGCTATTCCAGAGTGTTTTATTTTTAATTATCTACTTATATTTACCCTGCTTATTACTTTGAATCCACTTTCGATGTTAGGACAGTTGGTAAATTCTCATTTCTTCACTAATTTCCTCTGTGCCATTTCCTCTGCTGTCTTCTTCTGAAACTATAATGTGATAGAAATTAGGACTGCACACTTACAATCTGTCCTCCATGGCTTTCCTATCTTCTACCCCCACCTGCCCTTCTGTTTGTTGTTATCTTGCATGCTGCGTTCTGGGTGAATTTCTCATTTAATTCACTAATTTTTTCCAGTGCCAAGTTACTACATCATTTAGTGTTTGATTAGGAAGGCTGCATAACTCTTTTCTAGCATTTTTAGTAGAATTTGTTTCATATTTTGTTGATTGCTTCATGTCTGCCTTTTTGTTTGTTTCATGTTGTTGCTTTTTAAAATAGAAATTATACTTCAATGTGGACACTAAACATTTATTTTAAAGATTTTCAGACTGTTTCATCATATTAACTTCTTGAGACAATATAGGTTTCTTCAGCTGATATTTGTGGCTTAATCTTCTCAGCATCCACCTTAGTTTGTATTCTCCATAGAGAAGACCTTGACAAGAAAAACAAAACAAAACTGAATGCAACTAGTTTATTTGGAAAGCGAAGTCACACCAATAGACAGAAGAATAATGGAGAAGGGAGACAGGGAAGGAAATAGGCAATAGAAGTCAGTACCCCTGTGTGTAACTAGAGGTCACTTCTACTAGGAAAATTTTGGGACTGAGTGTACAAGAGACCTCTCAGTTATCTTACTCGTATTGTGAGAACATTTATGCACACATTTCCTTTAGTCAGTGTAAAGATGTGCCTAGAAGGCATTAGCTTTATACCACTTTTAGTTTATCAGACCAATGCGCAAAGCAGGCTTCAGAGACAACAGGGAAACTGAAATAATAAAATGCAGGGGTTCGCTGGTGGTCCAGTGGTTAGGACTGCATGCTTTCACTGCTGAGGGTGTAGGTTTGATCCCTCATCAGGGAACTAAGATCCTGCAAGCTGGCAGGGCAAAAGGAAAAAAAAAATGCAAGTGTTGAAAAGTCATACCAATGGACACTCAAGCAGTGAGAGGATGGAGATAGAGGCAAAGCACCAAGGGCACCTATTGCTGGATTAGGTCTTTTCCTGTTTGGGAATTTGGTTTGTGAGAGAAATTTCACTTGTATTTTGTTCTGTCCCTTTATCTATGTTGCAGATGTTTTAGCATAGCATTTACCCAGCCTTCCATCCTCAGCCCATATGTGGCCAAGAGTATGGGATGACCTTATGGGGCTCCTATCTCACTCACTGAGGATAATACAGTTTCAGTCAATAGGCTGGTATCTAGGCTTCTCTGACCACTGCCTTGTTGCAAGAATGTATCTACCTTCTCACTCCCAGCCTGCCTTGTTAAAAAGCCTTAGCTCTAGCTAATGTCCAGCAACTTTTTTTCAGTCCTATTTTATCCGGAAAGCCTTGTCTCTAAGGAGTCTTGTTTACAACGCAGAATGTTAGAGTGCTCATCATCACCTGCTTCTTACCTTGGAGCAGAGCAAGACTGGGAGTTCAGACTCTCATTGATTTGCATTTTTTAAGCTTTTACTTTGCAAAGTTATTTTCCTTTTTAACCTGGCTGTGTATTTTGGTGCTCTATGTTTATATTTTATTGATCATTTATATATGTATTTGGGCAGAGAAATACTACAAAATGTAATTTTACTGTGCTATAGTGGCTAGATGCTTACTGCTTTTTATTTTAGATAAAATCATATAATTTTTAAAATTTAGATGATGTGTTCTTGAATTCTTATCTAAATTAAAGGAACGGTGTCTAGTGGAAAATGGTAGTTACACAATCTCGTGGAAACCATTTTCTGACACTTTGTGTGTTTTTAATTAATTTTTTCTATATGTGAGTTTTTTTGTGGGGGGGAGAAGGGACAATCTGCTTTTTTGTACCCTCTTGTGGCTCAGTCAGTAAAGAATCTGCCTGCAGTGCAGGAGACCCGGGTTCGATCCCTGGGTCGGGAAGATCCCCTGGAGAAGGGAATGGCAACCCACTCCAGTATCCTTGCCTGGAAAATCTCATAGACACAGGAGCCTGGTGGTCTGCAGTCCATGAGGTCTCAAAGAGCTGGGCACGACTGAATGACTAACACTTACTTACATACTTAAGAATACTAAATTGCAATGAGAGAGTCTCAGTTTGGAGTTTTCAAATTCATTTAGAAAAAGTTATAACTGTAATCTTTTCTGTGTCCTAAATATGTCCTCCTAAAAATAAATCAAAGCTTCTGAGAGTCACTGTTGACTTAGATGTGCTAAAAATAATAACTTCCCCAATATTTAAGGTATAGATAACTTAGAAATGGTCCCAATAGAGTAAATGAGACCAGTAAAAGTTTGAGGAATTAAATATCCAAGAATGGAGAATTAAGAATTGCACAGAATAATTCAAAGGGACTTTACCACTTTCTACAACTACATCAACATCTGTAGTGTGAGCAGAAAGACCCTACCTCAGTTCCTCTCTCCAGTCTTGCCCACACCCACACCCCTCAGTACTTACTCCAGAGTCTTCAGGGTTGGGACAATTCCTGACCTCACACGGGACAAGAGTTCCTCATGACTGCTGTGTATTACATGTATGAAAAAAGGACAGAGGAAACTACCCAGACTTCCCAGGATTGGGGATGATAGCTATAAGAACAAAAGAAAATATCCTGGACAAAAGAATTTCATAGTAAGACCTAATTAAATTTTTTAAAAATTTATTTATTTTGTGTGTGTGTGCATGTATGCTAAGTTGCTTCAGTTATGTCTGACTCTGTGACCCTATGGACTGTATCCATCAGGCTTCTCTTTCTGTGGAATTCTCCAAGCAAGAATACTGGGATGGGTTGCCATTCCCTTCTCCAGGGGATCTTCCCAACCCAGGGATTGAACCTGAGTCTCTTATGTCTCCTGAATTGGCAGATGGGGTCTTTACCACTAGCACCACCTGGCAAACCCATTTATGTTTTATTGATGTCTAATTGACATGTTATATTGAGCATTCTTTGGCATTGCCTTTCTTTGGGATTAGAATGAAAACTGACCTTTTCCAGTCCTGTGGCCACTGCTGACTTTTCCATATTTGCTGGCATATTGCATGTAGCACTTTCACAGCATCATCTTTCATCATGAACTATGAACTTCCAGATGTTCAAGCTGGTTTTAGAAAAGGCAGAGGAACCAGAGATCAAATTGCCAACATCCACTGGATCATCAAAAAAGCAAGAGTTCCAGAAAAACATCTCTTTCTGCTTTATTGACTATGCCAATGCCTTTGACTGTGTGGATCACAATAAACTCTGGAAAATTCTGAAAGAGATGGGAATACCAGACCACCTGACCTGCCTCTTGAGAAACCTACATGCAGGTCAGGAAGCAACAGTTAGAACTGGACATGGAACAACAGACTGGTTTCAAATAGGAAAAGGAGTACGTCAAGGCTATATATTGTCATCCTGCTTATTTAACTTCTATGCAGAGTACATCATGAGAAACCCTGGGCTGGAAGAAGCAGAAGCTGAAATCAGGATTGCCGGGAGAAATACAATAACCTCAGATATGCAGATGACACCACCCTTATAGCAGAAAGTGAAGAGGAACTAAAAAGCCTCTTGATGAAAGTGAAAGAGGAGAGTGAAAAAGTTGGCTTAAAGCTCAACATTCAGAAAATGAAGAACATGGCATCTAGTCCCATCACTTTATGGGAAATAGATGGGGAAACAGTGGAAACAGTGTAAGACTTTATCTTTTTGGGCTCCAAAATCACTGCAGATGGTGATTGCAGCCATGAAATTAAAAGATGCTTACTCCTTGGAAGAAAAGTTATGACCAACCTAGATAGCATATTGAAAAGCAGAGACATTACTTTGCCAACAAAGGTCCATCTAGTCAAGGCTATGGTTTTTCTAGTAGTCATGTATGGATGTGAGAGTTGGACTGTGAAGAAAGCTGAGCGCCAAAGAATTGATGCTTTTGAACTGTGGTGTTGGAGAAGACTCTTGAGAGTCCCTTGGACTGCAAGGACATCCAACCAGTCCATTCTGAAGGAGATCAGCCCTGGGATTTCTTTGGAAGTACTGATGCTAAAGCTGAAACTCCAGTACTTTGGCCACCTCATGCGAAGAGTTGACTCACTGGAAAAGACTCTGATGCTGGGAGGGATTGGGGGCAGGAGGAAAAGGGGACGACAGAGGATGAGATGGCTGGATGGCATCACCGACTCAATGGACATGAGTCTGAGTGATCTCCGGGAGTTGGTGATGGACAGGGAGGCCTGGCGTACTGCGATTCATGGGGTTGCAAAGAGTTGGACACGACTGAGCGACTGAACTGAACTGACATATTAGTTCCAGATGTAGAACACAATGACTAGACATTTGTGTATGTTGGTGTATGTTTGTTGAGCTCTTTTCAGGGAGGGGAAAAGACCTGAGGGGAGCTGAGAGAGCATGCAGAGCTGGGCTCCCCTGGCCCCGGCGTGCACCTTTGCAGGCCCCAAGCTGTGCACCAAACCAGAAGCCTTTTCTCATGCCAAAGCTCTTGGACAAGCAAAAGGCCTCTTTTGCAAAACTACTGAGGATGTGTTTCAGTGTGCTGTCTGTGCAGGGCCCTAGGACTGATAGCTGGCTGAGACTTGCTCTCTAATTGTTACAGCCCCCTGGGATGCAGGAAGGCAAGCTTACCTAGAGGCATGTAGAACACCCTCCATAGATATCAGATATAGTTTCTTTGGATCCCAGCAGAGGGAGATGCAAAAAACAAATCAAAACAAATCACGTGCACTTGGAGATTTCTCCAGAGGATTAAGTTAGCCAAAGTCAAGTGGAAGTCGGTCAGAAACATCGGACCCTTTGTGATCCCACAGATGCAGCCCGCCAGGCTCCTCTGACCATGGAATTCTCCAGGCAAGAATACTTGAGTTAGTTGCTATTTCATTCTCCAGGGAATCTTACCAACCCAGAAACTGCACCCAGGTCTCCTGCATTGCAGGCAGACTCTACCATCTGAGCCAACAGGGAAGTCCCACCTGTGTTTAATCAGAAGCCTGCTACTATGGAGATAAGCTATTATAAGTCCTTTCACAGAGAGACTAGGGTCCTGAGTCTGTTTCCTCCTGGGGTGCTCTGAGGGTAGTCATCACTTAAGAATCTTTCTCTGTTGGTTATTCTCCTGTGGGACCCACGAGCATAGTCTCCACTGGCGGTCAGAACCAAGTGGGCTAGAGGTATCACCAGTGGAAGACACAAAAGTTGGGCACCAGAGGAGGGCAGAAGCTCCTTTCTGGTGGTACTGGTGAGCAAAGAGGACAAAAATGGTGCCTGCCAGCCTCCGTCCCCAGTGGGTACCCCAGGGGGCCCCTAGGTGTGTGCTAGATTAGTTGCCTGCCCACCAGGTCAATGCTCTGTGATAAGCAAATAGGCCTCTGACACAAGTCTGGGTACCTCTCAATAGGCTGCTCCTGTGCTGAGCTCTGCAGGAGAGAGCAAACGGCCCCTTTAACAGTCATTTCTTCAGTTCCCTATAGCCTTGGGTCTGATGACTATGAGCTCCTTTGGTTTTCAAAGCTGGATGTTTGGGGATCTCATCTCTCAGGTGCAGGTCTTAAAAGTTGGGGTGCCCAGTGTGGGTTTCAAATCCCTCCTCAGAAAGAAGCTCTGGGTGGGAGTGTCTTAGCTGGTTTTTGTAGCTTTTTTTTTTTTTTTCCCCAGAGAAACATTTTCCACATGTAGCTCTGGATTCAGTGTGTCTATAGGAGGAAGTAGGTTCAGGATCTTTCTACATCACATCCCGACCTGGAGCCCCTACATCGAGTTAATGTTGAAATACACTTCTTTTACCCATTCCCAATTTATACTCACACACGACGGTAACTGGATTAGGTGTTCTAATTCAGGGTATCCTGGTGCGTTCCAAATGAGAGAAACGCTGACTTTCTTAACATAATACAATGATTTCTTTCACATGGTGTATATTTTTGTATTGGATGGAACAAAAAACTATGATATAAAATTAATTAAACACTGGTAGGAACTACTACCAGTGGAGAAATCACAAAATCCCCAAATTCCCATTCTTAGAGAATTTTCCAAAATAATATTAAGACCCAAATAGTCTTCCTGAAGACTAAGATGGAAGCTAATACTGTGGAACTCCCATTGCCACTTTGTGCCAGACAGTGTGTTACAGAGGGGTGTATGTGTGTGTGAGAATATATGATGTTTGTGTGTGTGTGCTCAATCTTTAAGCATTACTTAGAACTTGCCAGCCAAATATTAGTTTAGAAAAAAACATATTCAGAGAGCCAGAAAGGAACTGAGCCAGCATTCAAATCATTTCCATCTCATTTAAAACCTTATACTCTATGCTACAGTGTGGTGGTACAGTGTGAGGGCTGGACATACTGTATGCATATTTAGCACATAGTAACGTGAAATAAATGTGAGCCATCGTGACTTGTTACACACTTCCTCCAAATGGATTAGCACAGGTCCTGTGCTACTTTTTGCATTGATCGCTGAGGAAGGCTTTCTTATCTCTCCTTGCTGTTCTTTGGAACTCTGCATTCAGCTGCTTATATCTTCCCTTTTCTCCTTTGCTTTTCGCTTCTCTTCTTTTCAGAGCTATTTGTAAGGCCTCCCCAGACAGCCATTTTACTTTTTTGCGTTTCTTTTCCATGGGGATGGTCTTGATCCCTGTCTCCTGCACAATGTCACAAACCTCTGTCCATAGTTCATCAGGCACTCTATCAGATCTAGGCCCTTAAATCTATTTCTCACTTCCACTGTATAATTGTAAGGGATTTGATTTAGGTCATGCCTGAATGGTCTAGTGGTTTTCCCTACTTTCTTCAATTTAAGTCTAAATTTGGTAATAAGGAGTTCATGATCTGAGCCACAGTCAGCTCCTGGTCTTGTTTTTGCTGACTGTATAGAGCTTCTCCATCTTTGGCTGCAAAGAATATAATCAATCTGATTTCAGTGTTGACTATCTGGTGATATCCATGTGTAGGGTCTTCTCTTGTGTTGTTGGAAGAGGGTGTTTGCTATGACCAGTGCATTTTCTTGGCAAAACTCTATTAGTCTTTGCCCTGCTTCATTCCGCATTCCAAGGCCAAATTTGCCTGTTACTCCATGTGTTTCTTGACTTCCTACTTTTGCCTTCCAGTCCCCTATAGTGGAAAGGATATCTTTTTGGGGTGTTAGTTCTAAAAGGTCTTGTAGGTCTTCATAGAACCTTTCAACTTCAGCTTCTTCAGCATTACTGGTTGGGGCATAGACTTGGATAACTGTGATATTGAGTGGTTTGCCTTGGAAACGAACAGAGATCATTCTGTCATTTTTGAGATTGCATCCAAGTACTGCATTTCAGACTCTTTTGCTGACCATGATAGCTACTCCATTTCTTCTGAGGGATTCCTGCCCACAATGGTAGATATAATGGTCATCTGAGTTAAATTCACCCATTCCAGTCCATTTTAGTTCACTGATTCCTAGAATATCGATGTTCACTCTTGCTATCTCTTGTTTGACCACTTCCAATTTGCCTTGATTCATGGACCTAACATTCCAGGTTTCTATGCAATACTGCTCTTTACAGCATCAGGCCTTGCTTCTATCACCAGTCACATCCACAACTGGGTATTGTTGTTGCCTTGGCTCCATCCCTTCATTCCTTCTGGAGTTATTTCTCCTCTGATCTCCAGCAGCATATTGGGCACCTACCGACCTGGGGAGTTCCTCTTTCAGTATCTTATCATTTTGCTTTTTCATACTATTCATGGGAAATATATTTTTGGGCTCCAAAATCACTGCAGATGGTGATTGCAGCCATGAAATTAAAAGACGCTTACTCCTTAGAAGAAAAGTTATGACCAACCTAGATAGCATATTGAAAAGCTGAGACATTACTTTGCCAACAAAGGTCCATTTAGTCAAGGCTATGGTTTTTCCAGTAGTCACATATGGATGTGAGAGTTGGACTGTGAAGAAGACTGAGCGCCAAAGAATTGATGCTTTTGAACTGTGATGTTGGAGAAGACTCTTGAGAGTCCCTTGGACTGCAAGGACATCCAACCAGTCCATTCTGAAGGAGATCAGCCCTGGGTGTTCTTTGGAAGTACTGATGCTAAAGCTGAAACTCCAGTACTTTGGCCACCTCATGTGAAGAGTTGACTCATTGGAAAAGATTCTGATGCTGGGAGAGATTGAGGGCTGGAGGAAAAGGGGATGACAGAGGATGAGATGGCTGGATGGCATCACCGACTCAATGGGCGTGAGTCTGAGTGAACTCCGGGAGTTGGTGATGAAGAGCGAGGCCTGGCGTGCTGCAATTCATGGGGTCACAGAGTTGGACACGACTGAGCGACTGAACTGAACTGTGCTACTTTTATAGAGGCATTTTACAGAATGTTTGCTTCCCACTTTTAGAACACATTGTGGCCACTAACTACTTGAATACGAAATAGTCGTTGTTCAGTCGTTCAGTCATGTGTGACTCTGAGGCTTCATGGACTGCAACATTCCAGGCTTCCCTGTCCTTCACCATCTCCTGGAGCTTGCTCAAACTCATGTCCTTTGAGTCCATGATGCCATCCAACTATCTCATCTTCTGTTGACCCCTTCTCCTCCTACGTTCAATCTTTCCCAGCATCAGGGTCTTTTCGATTGAGTTGGCTCTTTGCATCAGTGGCCAAAGTATTGGAGCTTCAGCTTCAGCATCAGTAGTTCCAATGAATAGTCAGGAATTTCACTTGGGATTTTCTCTGACTTGAAGCGGTTGTGAAGAGGCTTGGCAAAATTGAAGGAGAGACTATTCCACAGAGAACCTTCTCCCTCTCTTTGTCAGCCTTTTCCTTTCTTTTCAGCTACTCTTAGCTGCCTATCCCTTGCCACAGAGTATTTTATTCCTTTCACTTTTTTTTTTTTTTTAACAGAAGACCAGAGGACCTAGTTGCATAGTAAACTCAATGAAATAGCTAGGATTGACTGGTTTGATCTCCTTGCAGTCCAAAGGACTCGCAACAGTCTTCTCCAACACCGCAGTACAAAAGCATCAGTTCTTCAATATCAGACTTTATGTCCAACTCTCAGATCCATACATGACTACTGGAGAAACCATAGCTTTGAGTATATGGATTTTTGTCGGGCAAAGTATTTTGCATATTTGTATGCAAAATAGAGACAGCCTAATTTGCTAGCACATTCCGAGAAAGTTATCCCTCCAGAGACTCAAAACCCCTGACCCCCTCCTCACAGCTATATACAGTGAAGCTTAGAAGCTGTGAATGGGTCTCCTGGTTAGACTCTCAATGTTGAATTTGACACTGTCAGCTCTTCAAGTTTACTCAGTATTGGAGAAGTGCCAGGGAAAAGTGCTTCTCTGATGGCTCAGATGGTAAAGAATCTACCTGCAATATAGGAGGCCCAGGTTCAATCCCTGGATGAGGAAGATCCCCTGGAGAAGGGAATGGCCACCTGCTCCAGTATTCTTGCCTGGAGAATCCCATGCACAGAGGAGCCTGGCAGGCTACAGTCCATGAGGTTGAGAAGTAAGGGGAGAAAGGATCATTTAGCTATTTGGGAGAATGAAATGCCAAATGAATCACCACAGAGTAGAGAAGTGTCTGCTTAGGATTCCCTGGGGCTTTCTGAATAAACAACCAAGGGCTGAAAAATGCACTTGGGATTTTCTCTGACTTGAAGTGCTTGGAAAGAGGCTTGGTGAATTTGGAAGGAGTGACTGTTCCACAGGGAACTTTCTCCCTCTCTTTGTCAGCCTTTTCCTCTCTTTTCAGCTGCTCTTAGCTGCCCATCCCTCACCACAGAGTATTTTGTTCCTTTTGTTTTTTTCTTTATAGACCTGAGGCCCTACTTGCATAGTAAACCCAATGAGATAGCTACATTTTAATTAAATTTACGCAGCTTTTATGACACCAGTGGGTAGCCCTCAGTGGTACCCAGAGAAACCCCAGAGCCATCAGATATACTTCATATGTAATTAATCTCTAATGTTCGATTTTGTAAGATATGTAATAATGCTGCCTGGATAGAAATGAGAGCTTCAGAGAAAAGTCATATTAAAGATGAAGAGAGAAGCTTTAGGAGGAATTGGTTTTCAAGAGAGCAACTAAGTGTGAACTTTATTAAAAGGAAAAGAAATAATGGGGATATCTCGCATTAAGTAAAAATGCTTGACATCTTCAATTTTTCTGTTTCTTTTATTTTGCCCCAGACAAATGTTTCAGAGTTTGTTTTTATAATGTATACCATGTGTAATGTTACTTTTGTAGCTTCATAGATTTAATATTTGAGCAAAGGAAAGATTTGCTGTATTCAGAAATTGCAGAGAGAAAACCCCCACGGTGACTAAAGCTTCGATAGAATTTAAATCCCTTTCCCTGCAAATGTTTTGAGAAGTTTTCAATCAAGTCTTTTTTTAAAAATTTTTTTAAAGCTTTTAATTTTGTACTGAGGTATTGTTGTTGTTCAGTTGCTAAGTGGTGTCTGACTCTGTGACGCCATGGACTGAGGCACACCAGGGTTCCCTGCGCTTCACCATCTCCCCAAGTTTGCTCAAACTCATGTCCATTGAGTCAATGATACCATCCAGCCATCTTGTCTTCTGATGCCCCTTTCTTTTCTTGCCCTCAATCTTTCCCAGCATCAGGGTCTTTTCCAGTGAGTCAGCTCTTCATTGGCCAAAGTATTAGAGCGTCAGTTTCAGCATCAGTCCTTCCAATAAATATTTAAAGTTGTTTTCCTTTAGGATTGATCTCCTTGCTGTCCAAGGGACTCTCAGGATTCTTCTCCAGCACCACAGTTCAAAAGCATCAATTTTTGGCGCTCAGCTTTTTTGATGGTCCAACTCTCATATCTGTACATGACTACAGGAAAATCCATAGTTTTGACTATATGAACCTTTGTTGGCAAAGCACTGGGCTATAGCAGGTTTACAAACAATATTGTAATAATTTCAGGTGAATAGCAAAGGGGTTCAGCCATACATATACATGTATCCGTTCTCCCCCAACTCTCCCCCCATCTAGTCTGCCACATAACATTGAGCAGGGTTCCATGTGTTTCAAGTATTTGTTTTTAATTATCAAACAAATGACAAAATATTACCTAAATCAGTTGTTCTACACCTTATCTCTATCAGTACATGCTCAGATGTGTCCGATTCTTTTCTACAACTTGTAGTTTTCACTAAAAGTTCACCATCTCACTTAATCCTCACACACAGTGGGAGAAGGGACGAGATAACATTTTTACTCTTTCCATAAATTACAAAAAAATCTGCTTGTGGAGATCAAATTATTTTTCCAAGGTCAACCAAGTGGCTGAGGAAGACTATGAGTTCTGATTTACAATCTAATGGCTTTTCAATTCTACCATCCCTATCTTTTAAAATCATTATGTATATCCCAATATAAACTTCATATTAAAGTCGTTATAATGATGCTTAAGCTTAGGGGATAAATTACCTAGAAGAGATCATTCCATCACTTTCTCAACAACACCTCTGCTGTAACATGTGTGGCTTCCGTGACACAAGACCTCTTTCTGGTACCTCCTTTGCCAGCTCACCCTTTTCTTGGATTCTCCATGTGGGCAAATAGTATCTCTATCCAATCTGGAGGCCATGCTTCACTTTTCTTGACTCTCTTTACTCACTCACCCTATTTAGTTACCAAGTTCTTTAATCCTGCCTTCAAAATGATCCCAAATAGCCTTCATTCTGCTCATTTCCACTGTCACTGCTAAGATTTAAATTCTTATCTCTTTTCTGAAATTTGCCTATTAATCATGATTCTAATTTTTCCTCGCTCTATCCTCCTTACTGTGACTAGAATTATTATTGGAAAATTTTGCTTCAGTCATGATTCTTCCCCACCTAGAAACCTCTATTGACTCTATTTACAGGCAGAGTAACATGCAAATATGCTGTTATGTGAGACTCGCCATATCTACACTCAACATCTCTTTCTGCTCACTTCCTTCCCATTATTCACTTTATGCTGTACCCCCAGTGGACAAGTCCCTGACTTACCATTCTTTGACTGTTTCATGATGTCCAAATGCCTGTGCCCTTGTTTGTGGCCAATTTCTTTCCCTTTACAAGCTCAGACCCATCTATAAAGTCCTAATCAATTTCTGGGACTCAGTTCAAATGAAAGTTTCCCTGACAGCTCCCACAACCTCAAGGAACTTCTCACCAGCTTCTCTCTGCTTCCCATCATGTTAAACATTCCTTTATTTCAGCCCTTTCAAATTACATTTTAATTATTCATTTTTTATTAATAACTGGTAGTTGGGAAACAGATTAAATGGGCTTTGTGGGAAGAGTCAGGTCCCCATGAATTAACCCTAAATTATTTGATTAAATGTAATAGAATGAAAACTTGCATAGCCCACACTCTGAATTAGTAACATTTAGTCTTCTTTCCTTACCTTTCAAAAAATACCTTCTAAGCCTCAAAGGGTGAAAGGGCAAACTTAATTGTGACTTCATGGACTGTAGCCCACCAGGCTCCTCTATCCATGGAATTCTCCAGATAAGAATATTGAAGTCATTATCCATTCCCTTCTCCAAGCAATCTTCCCTACCCAGGGATTAAACCCAGATCTCCTGCATTGCAGGCAGGTTCTTTACCGTCTGAGATACCAGGGAACCCCTTTTAAAAAGGCAAGAGGGAGTAAAAGGAACCAGTCCAGTTCTATTTATATCCAGCAGAGCTTAGGTGCTGGTGTCTCATTTACAGTCACTCAAGTAGACAAGGTAGAGTAATAAAGGGTTAACCTGAGTGATAGAATTACGTATGTTTTGGGGAGCCATTCCAAACTCTAGCTGCTCTCCCACTGTTCTAAGAGCAGTGTGTGTTACCCATGAATCTCATATTCTCCTTGAGTAGTCCAGCTAGTCTGTCCTTTTCCATTAACTGATAGTGTTAATAGAGGATGAATATTCGCCTCAACACCTGAAAATACTTGTACGCAGAAAAACCCAAGCCTATTGGATGTATCCTTAGGCACCTTTTCAGACTCTCTAAGCTTCAACTATATCTAGTTTCAGCCACTCCTGTGGTGACCAACAGTGAGTAGGCTCCAGTCATATTCCCCCCCGAAACAACTGTATTGTTCTGTGTTTGGAGAACATGTCCTTTATAATTTTAATTCTCAGATTTTTTTGAAGACTTGTTTCATAGCCCAGAATACTATCCATTTTGGTAAAAAAAAATTCCATGTGCACTTGAAAGAATGAATACCCTGCCATTGTTCAGGAATGCGTTATGGGTGTCAGTAAGGTTAATTTTGTTATTTTTTATTTTCTATTTTCACGTGAATTGTTTGCTTGCTTGTTGTGGCATGTTTTCAGTTACTGATAGTCTTCTAATAGGGTTGCAGATTTTTCTATTTCTTCTTTTGTTTTTTGCCCTATATATTTTGAAATTGTATTATTAAGATACATAAAAACTTAGAATATGTACTTCTTATAAGTCAAACTCTTAATCACTATAAAATATTCCTGCTTTTATTTTACTGTTGAATCTTGCCTAAATATTTGGGAGCTACATTATTAGGTACATAAAAATTTAGAATTGTTATGTTTTTCTTATAGGTTTAGCTATTTTTTTAAACAATAGGTTTAACTTAATCATTATGAAATATTCCCCTTTAATTTTGACATTGAATCTTACCTAGGATATTTGATTCAGCTTTCTTTTGGATATTGTTTTCATGATATTCTTGTTTTCAACACCCTACTTTCATCCTTGTATTTAAGATGCACCTCTCACATGGGGCATATATTTTTTTAATTAAATCTACTTTACCATTTATTGTCCAGTTACATTTGATGTAGTTATTAATTTTTTAATCTATCATCTTATATTAGTTTTCTGCTTATCTTACCTGATTTGTAAATTAGTGGTTTTTAGCCACTTTTCAGGTAATGCGAAAACCTTTAGGGTACTCCTCTCATCGCTTTTTTGTGTCATGCCCTTCAATTCTATTATAAATACATCTCAAATCTCACAAGACATCATTATAATTGTTTTGCAGTCATTTTACCACATTTTAATCATATCTGTTTATCACCATCCCTTCCTGCATCTTGGAGTTTTAATATAGGAACATTTTTTCCTTTTACTTCAAGAATTTCCTTTAGTGTTTACTTCAGCTGGGATATATTGGAGATAAGCGCTCTCTGTACATGTGTGCCTAGAAGTCTATTTTTGTCTTCCTACTGAAGATTATCATCACCAGATATAAAGTCCTAAACTTGAAGTTTTAATTTGTTCTAGTACTTTGAAGATAGTACTCTGTTGTCTTCTGTATCACATCATTCCTGTTGAGAAACCGGCTATAAGTCTTAATGTTGCTCTTCTGAAGGCATTGTGCATTTTCCCCTCTAACTGCAGTTACATCTTGTGGCTCAGCTGGTAAAGAATCTGCCTGCAGTGTGGGAGACCTGGGTTCGATCCCTGGGTTGGGAAGATCCCCTGGAGAAGGGAAAGGCTACCCACTCCAGTATTGTGGCCTGGAGAATTCCATGAACTGTATAGCCCATGGGCTCGCAAAGAGTCAGATGAATGACTTTCATATCTATCTATATCTATCTATATCTATCTATCTATATATATGGTCATGGACTTCTGAATCTTTCGCATAATGACTTCTGTTAGGTCTGGAAAATTCTTGCCCATTCCCTTTAAAAATTGATTTGGCCCATTTTCTGTCTCCTACATTTTTGGGACTATAATTGCATATATTGATAAGTTAGACCTTTTCTTACATGCTCCATCTATCTCTATTGATACTTTCTGTACCTTCCTTCTATTTTACTCTTGATGTGTGAGTTTGGATACTTTATACTCATCTCTTTTTCTTTGTCCAATCTGATATTTAAGCCAAATGTTAAATTTGTAGTTTCAGTGACTGCATTTTTCAGTTTCTGAATTTTCACTGAAATATTTTTATGGATTCTATATATACAAATATATATAGTGAAATTCTTCATCATTTTATCCATTTTTCATTGAACGAATTAACCACAGTCATTTTCAACTAGTGTCTCAGTTAGTTGTAGGCCTGTTTCTATTGTCAGTGTTTTCTTTGGGGCCTCTTTACTGGTATGTTAGGTAATCTTTGTTGAATGACAGACTTTGTATTTGAGAAATTACAGATGGGTGTTATTGATTACAATGGGTGTTCTCTCTCAGTACAGAAGATTCCCTTTTTTTCCTGGTAAGCAACTAGAGTAGCCATCTAAACACAGTGGGAAAATGATCTGATTTCAGACTGAGTCTCAGAGCTCCTAATATCAATCCTACCTCTATTTCACCTCAACTCCTAGGGTGAAGGCTCCCAGGGACCCCAAATGAGATTCTAGAGTGTTTATTAGGGCCTTTCATATTTGCTGGGTCCTGAACTCACGTTTTTCTCTTTGAAGCACCGAGAACAATCACAAGTTTTGTTGAGTTTTTTTGGTTGCCTTTTGTATCACACAACTAAGAATTATCAAGTTATTCAAAAGGGAAACTAGCGTGCAGTGTCAAGCTTGTTTCCTTATACCTCTCTTTTCTCCGAGATGCTAGTCACTCAAATCCTGATTATCTTAAATCCTAATTCTAATTTTTATCTCCTTAATGTCATGAGGTCATCAAAACTTTGCTTATACTTCTCCTCTTAGCAGTTCCTTTTTTTCTGGGTTCTCAGCCTTCTGTCCTATACTGCTTAAGAACTGTCATATGTCTCGAGGACAAAAGTAGTAATCAGACTGTTGGGATCACTTCAGTGAACTCTAAAATTTTGGTCCCTCAAGTTGTGAACTCCCTGGAAGCTCCCTGCTGGCTTCAAACAATTTTTCCCCCCAAATTTTACTCAGATTTTCTAGTTACTAGCTGACATAGAAATACATTGCTGCTGCTGCTAAGTCACTTCAGTCATGTCTGACTCTGTGCGACCCCATAGATGGCAGCCCACCAGGCTCCACCGTCCCTGGGATTCTCCAGGCATGAACACTGGAGTGGGTTGCCATTTCCTGCTCCAATGCATGAAAGTGAAAAGTGAAAGTGAAGTCGCTCAGTCGTGTCCAAATCCTAGTGACCCCATGGACTGCAGCCCACCAGGCTCCTCCACCCATGGGATTTTCCAGGCAAGAGAACCTGAGTGGGGTCCCATTGCCTTCTCCGAGAAATACGTTAACTTTACCAATCACAGCTTTTTGCATTATTTCTCTTTCCACTCTCAAATGAAGCTGTCTCTTATAAGAAAGACTATGGTTTTGAAGGAATAATATAGGTGTGTAAACTCATTTACTTATGCACATTTACTGAGTGTCCCATTACTATTCTGATGCTCTGCTAGTTGCTAAAAATAGAGTAGTAGCACAATCTTCATCCTCAAGGATTCCCAGTTCGGTTGGGTGATAAGAAGGTAAACACATGATGAGTACAGGTGTTAAGTGCGGTCTTAAGACAGGTGCACAGGATTCTCCCATAAGCAGGACAAGGAGACTCATTTAGTCAGACAGCTGGGGAGGGAAACAAATCTTGTCACTTTGGCACATTCTGATTTTCTCCATTTAAAATGTCCCTACTGCTATATAGGATCAAAGAGTACAGCTCCCCAGGTAACACAGAGATGGGTCAAAGTATTTTTAGCTCTTCATTGTCCACTCCAGATTGGTTTCAAAAACACTGTGCGAAAGAAAGGAATGTAACCTATATATCAGCTGGGGATTTCAGGGTATAAATTGACCTGGAATCCAGAAAATTTCCACAGCTTACATTATCTGCTAATTTGGAAAATTTATAATCTCAAGGCCCCATGACTTCTGCCTGCTACAACCTTGTACTGTGTATAGTTTTACTCTAAACATATGTCAGTTTGGGATCTTTATGTTGCAAATAATGAGAATTCCAACTCAAACTATAAGAGGCTTAAATATTAAAGGTGATTTCCTGAATTACCTATCTGGAAAACTAAATTGAGGAGTGAAGGTTAGTTAACCCAACATCCCGACATCATTACCTCTGTGCTCTGCTATTCAAGTATAAGCTTCATCTAAACCTGACTCCCTCAGGGTCTTAGGACACAACCAGAGCTGCATTATAATTTGTTCAAGCCCAAGTGAGAGGATTTTCCTCTTAGAATTCCAGCAAAGTTCCTAACCCTCATTCTGACTGCGCCAGATAAGGTGAGGAGGAGGAGCACATGCTCAGTTGTGTCTGACTCGTAGCAACCCCACGGACTAGCCCACCAGGCTCCACTGTCCATGGAATGTTCCAAGCAAGCATACTGGAGTGGGTTGCCATTTTCTACTCCAGGGGATCTTCCAGAACCAGGGATCGAAACCACGTCTCTTGTATCTTCTGCCTCAGCAGGTGGATTCTTTGTCTCTAGTGCCGCCAAGATTACATGCCCGCTATTGAAGCGTGTCCACATCTATGGGCAGGAAAACAGAATGTGCCGTCTGGAGTTATTCTTCCACAAGCACAGGAACTATGATTGAAGGATGGACGCCAGAATGAAATCTGGATTTTGTTAAGAAAGGAGAACAAAAGACTACTGATTTTTGGTACATAAGCAAAAACATCCATTATATCCACTGACAGAAAAGTCAGTTCCCACTGGAGTTCCTTCCAAAGGAACTAGCTACACACAAATCCTACTGAAAAATGTAGGTGTTACCAAAGAGTTTCTGAGCGACAGAGTTAGCTGTGTAATATGCATATATCACAGTGCATAATTTATTTAAAAATGTCCATCTTAGCTATGGTTGCCTTCCTTTCCCAATTTTCTTTTCAGCCATCCCTTATCTGGTGTTTCAAATGTCCCTTACCTGTCCCTCACCTTCTTCCCAGAGAAAGTGTCCAGATTCTCTGATTTCTTTTCTTTAGGGGAAGTCTTGATACCAGGCAGCAGTGGATTTAAAGTAGGAAGTTTGAACAGACCTCTACCCTAACTCTTATTCACATGTCTCTCAAAAACTACAGTCTCCTTAAAAGGAATTAATGGAGAATAAAAATGTGACCATCTTATCACACTATTAAATGCTCCTTCGTATTAATAAAAGGGAAATATTTCCACACAATTATTTGTATCCAAAGATAGCAGTATTATTCGTTATAGCTAAAAAGTGGGAACTTTCTAAATGTCAATCTGTGAGTGAAAGGATACACAAAATGTAAAGTATTAGTACAGTAGAACACTGCTCGGCAATAAAAAGGAACAGTTACTAATACACATCATGTTGTGAATGCACTTTAAAAACATTATACTAACTGAAAACAAGCCGGATGAAAAGGGCCATTTATTTTATTCTATTTATCTTTAATGCCAAGAGAAAGAAAATCTGTGGAGACTGAAAGGAGACCATTGGTTGCCTGGGCCTAGAGTAGGAATGGAGAATTGGCAAGTAAATGTGCAGAATCTTTGGGGGATGAGAAATATGTTCTAAAATGGGATTGAGGTAAAGGGCATGCAGCTCTGTAAACTTACTAAAAATCACTGAATGCTTAAAATGGGTAAGTTTTATGGTATATCAATTATACCATAATAAGCCTCTTAAAAAAAAAAAGTAGGTATGATGTGTGCTTTGCTCACCAAAACGTGAGTAAATTGAACATGTCACTTTAAGGCAAAACACTGACAGCCTGCACACGAGTCTTATCAACTCTTTCCTCTGATTCAGTAACCATGGGGGTAAATGTTTCAGTAGAGCTTCCCTCAGCCCTGCCCTGCTCTCTGTGTGATGACAAAGAGCAGAGCCCCCACCACGCCATGGTGAACATGGCCATGAGCAGGAAACAGACCCTTGTTTGATAAAGCCACTGTAGTTTAAAGATACACACATACACACACACACACACACACATACATATATATTAAAAATACACAATAAAAATGAGAGATGTTAATAACACCGCAATGCTTTTCATTAAAAACTCAGATTTTTTGGTACCATATAAACAGTATATTGTTGGACATGGAATGGCTTTAGACTGCTCCTCCTATGCCACCAGTTAATTAAGGCTTTGAGGATTCCAGGAATAGGGGGGAAACGCCTATTTTGCCTCATAAATGCCACAAACCCAGGATGTGAGACGTAAGTTTCACCTGCTTCCTTGATTTTTCCAATCTCCGAGTCTCATGGCAACGAGAGCGAGCGAGCCATGCAATACTTTGAGCTTCGAAAAATAATTAGAAGCTGCAAGGTGTCTGTGTCTCACTCTAAAGTCAAAATGATTTATGCTACTTATTATTTAATGACCGATGCTTTGACATCCTCGTTTCACAACTGCAATTGAAAAATATCACATTGTAATATTTATGTTGTTGAAGGCAAGCATTTTTGTTTTTATACTTTGTATTTAATTCATTCAACATCCTTTTCACTTCATTGCTCCCTCTCTCCCTTGGCAAGAACACACTCATGTACAGAGCTCAGATCAGCTGTCAGTATCTGTGAGCTCTGAGAGGGCCCTAAATTTGGCAGGATATCCTCCCCTTTGCAAGAGATATTCCAAATGAACCAGCCAAATGCTGGGCTTTCCTCTGCTTGCAACCCACATTTTTCAAAAGTCTTTAAACTCCTTCCTTCTCCCTTCAACTCTCAAGGGGAATTGCACTGATAAGGTTTCTGTTCATCAAAAGAATGGAATGGCAGTGGCTCTGCTATTCCCAGGACACCTCCTTCTGGAAAAGGGCTGCTTCTCCCCTGAGAAGCTATTATAAAGAACAGGAGTTCTCCAGCTCCCATCATGAATGTATCACTCCACTTCAGTTATTGTTTCTGTGGATTCCTTTTTCCTCCTGTCTCTCTCCCCCACCCTCAAGCAGTTTTTAAAATCCATTACCTAGGGAGTTTCAAATTGTATCTGACCTATTGATTCCATGAGATGGCCGTGTCCAATGGGCATGCAATGCAATATACAGCTTGGAGCCTAGGAAAAGGCAACTCACTGATGAAATAAGGAATACAAAACAGTAAACCACAATTTGGAATTTCTAGGGAGATGAAAGAAATATTAAGTATCCTGAGATGGAGTTGGGAAATGAAATGGTATACGTAATGAATCTATGGAAAGCACTATGCAAAGATAAGATGTTGCCTTTATTAATTGCTAGAAAATCTAATCTTAGTTCATTAGGGGCTACATGTGCTTCATCCACATCTCTCTCATGGATTTTAGGATATTTTGTTGCTGGCATACACCTGTAATCAGATGATGCTTAAAAGGGAGGGAGGCATTATATTAAAAGTTGTCAGTTTTCACCCTTTTGCAAATTGAGGGAAAGTTTTGTGGGAGGTAACAACACCTCAGAAACAAACACTGGTTAAACGACCCCGTGATGCAGGGCATCTATCAAAAGAAGGGTCTGCTAGAAATCTGCCTCTTTTGCTCTCATAGTAGATATGACTGTCTGGTCTGAGATAATTGCTATGCCATGGACCAAGATATTGGATAATTCAGTCTGTTTAATTCAACCAAATCTTTATTTTGTGCTAACCTGTGACCCAACTGCTGTGTTCATCTCTCTGGGGATATTAAAAATATGTAAGACATGGCCCATAACCTCAAGGAGTTAAGATTATAATTGAAGGAACTTAACGATCAAATTGGTTTTAAAATGGAGGAGGCATTACAAATGGTTAAGATTGATTCTTCATTTTCTTTCTCTAACATATTAGCTTGAACAATCAAGAAATAGTCATGCTTTGGAGGAAAAATGAACATATTCAAATAAAATGGAAACACGAGCTTTTTATATTGTGCCTCAAGTAACAAAGCTTCCCTTTTTTCATTCAGCAGAATGAGTGGAGGGACCTACAGAATTAGATATATAATGTGTGGCCACTCTTCAGTAACCACTATTGAACTTCAAAATGAGTTTAGTCATTAGCTTTGACAAATGAGGAGTCTGTTATTGATTTTTACACATGTCTATCATGGGATCTATTTAAAAAGATCAGTCAATTCCAAGAAAGATTATGTTAATCTTACTGGTTTGATTTCCTAATGGGAGGAGGCAGAGCAGGAAGTCAAAGGAGAGGTCCAGAAACTGGCAGTATCTGTATCATTTTCTTAAATCAATTCAAAAAAAGAAATTGGAAAAAAAAATCAAGTGTCTCTGTCTTATATAAAAAAGTGAAGAAGTTATTGATAAATCATTCCAGACAATGTTAACCAACAGCTTGAGAAGTTCACAAAAAGGGACAATGACAGGAGGGATACAATTACTAATTTATTTGTCTTTTTATGGTTCAGTTAAGAGTATCTTAGGTAGTTGAGCACATGGCAGCCCGTCAGACTTCACAGGGTAGCTGTCAGAGTTTTGACTGATGTACAAACACTACTTGCTCGGTTTGCCCTTCCTTTCAGTGGAGTGCACTGAAGACAGCTTGTTGGTAATTTTTATTTAATGCTCCCAGGATCTTGGCTGCACTTTGATCGAAAGTTCTAACAATAAAACACCACTCCCTGAAATTTCCAAGGTTTCTGCTATAAGCACTTCTCCACTTAAACAAGATCTTCCTTTGGGATGAGACAACCGTTTAGGGTCTTTTCTGATGCTTTCTGATGTCGGAAACAGTTGTTTAGCATGTTGGAGAGCATTTTATTTTGTTTGTTTTTGATGAGCTACCTAAGAAAGTCTAAAAGAAAAATAAAACGCAAGGAATTAGCAGTGCAAAGACTCAGCAGGGCTGTAGGAGGCCTTCATAATTCTGAATTGGCAAATGACAAGGTGCACCCCCTCCGACAATTTTCAACCTTCTTATCCCCTCTCCTCATTCCTCACCGTCAGTCTAATCTACTCATTATGGGAAACTGTTGATATCATAACAGTCTGTGATGTACATCTAGAATTTTATCTTAGTTTTCTCAAAATTGAGTCTTCTGGTCCAAAACCTCTTTCAAACAGTCGTGGACTGTTTGGTATTTGATCTGCTGCTGCTGCTAAGTCGCTTCAGTCGTGTCTGACTCTGTGCGAACCCATAGACGACAGCCCACCAGGCTTCACCGTCCCTGGGATTCTCCAGGTATTTGATCTGAAGCCTTTTAATTATATGGGAATTACAGACCAGTTTTTATACCATTTAAAATCCTTGAGCACATGTTTGAAGGTAGTCAATTGTAATATGGCCTTGAAATCCTTTTACATAATAAGGCAGCCACCTGGTACACATCATCTGATAACCTCTTCCATCCATAGAAGATCCTCTCAGTGAGATATTCAGAGACTGTGTTTCTAAAGCTATCATGATTCTCAATACAAAACCCAATTGAGTTGTATTCTCATAGAGAAACTCTGAAGTGCTATGACATAGGCTTAATGAGCAAATCTTTTGAAGGCATACTTTGGCAGTAACTGGGATTAATCTCTCCTAAACTGGCAGTCATATGGTATATTTTTATTGTATTTATTTAACTTTTTGGATTAATATTTGCATAAGTCCAACATTTTGGAATCCTACCCCTAACAGAGTGATAATCACTTCATACAGGAAATGATATTTTATCATAGAAAAAAAATGTAGGAAGAATATAAACTCAGAATAAAGTCCAGTTCTTTAAACTGAACAAATTTAGCTTTATGAAAATATCATTTCATTGTTATATCAGTTAAGTTTGATTATTCTGTAGAAAAAAATCCTAAAACCTTAGAGCCCTTAAAATGCATTCCTTGATCAAGCCATATATACACTGGGTCTTTTTTTGAGGGATCTCTACATTTTTCCATAATGTGAGAAGCATGGAAAAAGTAAGAGAGTGAGAGGCAACCTACAGGCTGAAACTTAACATTTCTGCAAGGAAGAAATAATATGATCTCCATTCATATTCTATTGTCCAAACAAACCACATGGGTTCAGCCCTGACTCAACGAGGTAGAAGTGCATACATACTTTTGCATGGAGTGACTCTGGAAACTCATGGGTATTATGTAGTCTATACTTTTCACCTTGAAGAAGCCCCAGTTATTTCTCACCTCTTTATCCTAAATGCCTATCACTCCATCTGACCCACAGGATTAGTAATTGATTCAAAACTTAAACCCAGGTGTTTTGACTCAATTTCTTCCCCACCTCAAGACCTGTTCCACAATAGCTGATACTGTTAAACATCTACAAAGATAAAGACCATGTTTATAGAGAAGTCCTGAGGAATGCTCATCATTATATTTTTGTTTCAGAACAATCCCCCAAGATAATTATGACAGCTGTTTTAATCCTGATTATGGATTTAAGGAAACTGAGGTTTAGAGGGAAGGAAAATGGCTGACCCAAGATCCTATAATAAATGGTGGAGTGAGGGCTCAAGGCAAGATTCCTGCCTGAATCGCTGAATCCTACTGAGTTGGCAGGGATAATGTGTATCAGCAGCCCGGTGGCAGCAAGCCCCGGGATTAGAAGTGCCCCTGTGACATCTGTTGCCCTGCATCTGTTTCAAGGTCAGTTCTCCCCAAACTTTAGCTTTGTAAATTTCTTTTCATTGAGTTCTGATTCCATTTGAATGGAAAACTCTAGCCTCGGTTTCTACAGATGTGCTGAATCAGTCCTTTGCTCTGGCATCTCTCCCTAGACTCCTTTGGCAGGCAGAGAATACCCATCCCTGTGGGGAGGTGAAAGTGAAAGTCACTCAGTTGTGTCCGACTCTTTATGGCCCCATGGACTGTTACAGCTCATGGAATTCTCCAGGCCAGAATACTGGGATGGGTAGCCGTTCCCTTCTCCAGGGCATCTTCCCAGCCCAGGGATCAAATGCAGATCTCCGGCATTGTAGGATTCTTTACCAGCTGAGCCACCAGGGAAGCCGCATGGTGAGACACTAGAGCTGAAATGTAGTACACATGTTTCCCTTAGGATATGAGCCTGAGACTACAGTGTAGGCAAAACAGCATAAGATGACAAGTTGCTTGCGGAAAAAGGCCTCCACAAAATCTGCTTTCAAACTTTTTGAGATTTATTTACAAAAATGTTTCAAAATATTATTTCTGATAATAATAATCAAATACTGGATAATTATAGTGATTTTTTTGTTTTAGTAATTTGATTTTTTAAAAAAATCATACACTTTTTTCATTTGTTCCTGTCATAGTACTGCATACTTTCTATGTTTTATTGACTGAGGAAATTTCAAAATTATCTCCCTTTTACTGTGAGACGCCAGGAAGATACAAGAGAATACTGTTTGTAACTCTCAACTGAAAAGAAACCTATTCTATTTTCTAAATTTTCATTGATATTCAGTTCAGTTCAGTCGCTCAGTCATGTCCGACTCTTTGCGACCCCATGAATTGCAGCATGCCAGGCCTCCTTGTCTATCACCAACTCCCAGAGTTCACTCAAACTCATGTCCATCGAGTCGGTGATGCCATCCAGCCATCTCATCCTCTGTCGTCCCCTTCTCTTCCTGCCCCCAATCCCTCCCAGCATCAGAGTCTTTTCCAATGAGTCAATTCTCCCCATGAGGTGGCCAAAGTGCTGGAGTTTCAGCTTTAGCATCAGTCCTTCCAGTGAACACCCAGGACTAATCTCCTTTAGAATGGACTGGTTGGATCTCCTTGCAGTCCAAGGGACTCTCAAGAGTCTTCTCCAACACCACAGTTCAAAAGCATCAGTTCTTCGGTGCTCAGCTTTCTTCACAGTCCAACTCTCACATCCATACATGACTACTGGAAAAACTATAGCCTTGACTAGATGGACCTTTGTTGGCAAAGTAATGTCTCTGCTTTTCAATATGCTATCTAGGTTGGTCATAACTTTTCTTCCAAGGAGTAAGCGTCTTTTAATTTCATGGCTGCAATCACCATCTGCAGTGACTGATATTCAGCTACATTTATATGCTACCAAAAGATTGTCTCTCTTGTGAGCCTATTCTCCCTGAGATTTTATCTCTAGGTTGAAGCAATTTTGACTCTTCAGAGAATGTTTGCCTCAACCTTCCACAAAAGTATATAAAGATCAAATAGCTACACTAAGAGCAAGGCTGATATGTTTGTATTTTAATTGTAGTTACAGAAAGAAACATTTTCTTAGAAAATTATTTTACTCTAAAGGGAATGTGGTTGGTTTAGGTGTTGAAGGACTATTCCTTTCCCTGTGGTTTCTGGGAAGTTCAAATGTTTTCAAGATGGCATTATGTATGAAAACTGTATATTTAGGAAGATCCAACCTCTTATACTTTCTCTGGAAGTAAATAAGTTTAACATTTTGATGTTCTTATGTGAATATAGAAATTAATATAATGAGATTTTGCAATGTCTTAGAAATTAAATATCATTTCAGTTATGTCCATATAATCTCTTTAAAGTTATTATAATATGCCAGTAAATCTCACTTAACATATATTTAGGGACTAATGTGATAATCAAAATGTCAATTTATTGAATGAAAATTTTAAAAAAATGTCAAAATTGATTTGTTCTGAGACTATTATGAAGTCCTCTCAATATTTAGAAAAATAGAGTATTTACTTTAAAATGAGATAAAATTTGTGTTTTTCTTGTTTGTAAAGTGGGGTGACAATACCTTTCAAACTAATATGAATATTAGATATATTAGCATTTAAAGTGAAAGTGGCTCAGTCATGTCCAACTCTTTGTGACCCCCATGGACTATATGGTCCATGGAATTCTCCAGGCCAGAATACTGGGATGGGTTGCCATTCCCTTCTACAGGGGATCTTCCCAACCAAGGGATCGAAACCAGGTCTCCCTCATTGCAGGCAGATTCTTTACCAGTGGAGTTATGAGGGAAACTTTTAAGACAGTGGCAATTTTACAGACATTGGTTTAGAAACATTTTTCAGCAGTAACTTTATAAATCAAGTGCTTACATATTTACAAGTCTCTCTGGACTCTATTCTGTCCCATTGGTCTGTTTATCCTTGTACCAATTGTTGTTGTTCAGTCACTCCTTTGTGTCCAACTCTTTGTGACACCATGGACTGCAGAATGCCAGGCTTCCCTGTCCTTCGCTATTTCCCAGAGTTTGCTGAAACTCATGTCCATTGAGTTGGAGATGCCATCCAATCATCTTGTCCTCTGTCGCCCCTTTCTCCTCCTGCCTGCAATCTTTCCCAGCATCAGGGTCTTTTCAAATGAGTCAGTTCTTCACATCACATGGCCAAAGTATTGGAGCTTCAGCTTCAGTCCTTCCAATGAATATTTAGGGTTTATTTCCTTTATGATTGATTGGTTTCATCTCCTTCCTATACAAGGGACTCTCAAGAGTCTTCTCCAGCACCACAGTTCAAAGACATCAGTTCTCTGGTGCTCAGCAATTTTTATTGTCCAGTTCTCATATTCATACATGACTCCCGGAAAAACCATAGCTTTGACTAGACAGACCTTTGTTGGCAAAGTAATATGCTGTCTACGTTTGCCAGATTTTTTCTTCCAAGGGGCAAGTATCTTTTAATTTCATGGCTGCAGTCACTGTCCACAGTGATTTTGGAGCCCAGGAAAATAAAATCTGTCACTGTTCCTATTGCTTCCCCATCTATTTGCCATGAAGTGATAGGGCTGGATGCCAGGATCTTAGTTTTTTGAATGTTGAGTTTTAAGCCAGATTTTTCACTCTTCTCTTTCACCTTCATCCAGAGACTCTTTAATTCTCCTGTGCTTTCTGCCATAAGGGTGGTATCATCTGCATATCTGAAGTTATTGATATTTCTCCCAGAAATCTTGATTCCAGCTTGTGCTTCATCCAGCTTGGCATTTAGCATGATGTACTCTGTATATAAATTAAATAAGCACAGTGACAATGTACAGCCTTGACATACTCCTTTCCCAGTTTTGAACCAGTCCTTTGTTCCATGTCCGGTTCTAACTGTTGCTTCTTGACCTACATACAGGTTTCTCAGGAGGCAGGTAAGGTGGTCTGATAGTCCCATCTCCTTAAGAATTTTCCACACTTTTTTGTGATTCATGCAGTCAAAGTCTTTACATAGAGAATGAAGCAGAAGTAAATGTTTTTCTGGAATTCTCTTGATTTTTCTACGATCCAACAGGCAATTTGATCTCTGGTTCTTCTGCCTTTTCTAAATTCTTTTCTATATCTGGAAGTTCTTGGTTACATACTGTTGAAGCCTAGCTTGGAGAATTTTGAACTTTGCTTTGCTAGCATGTGAAATGAGTGTAATTGTGTGGTAGTTTGAACATTCTTTGTCATTGCCTTTCTTTGGGATTGGAATGAAAACTGATGTTTTCCAGTCCTATGGCCATTGCTGAGTTTTCCAAATTTACTGGCATATTGAGTGCAGCCCTTTACCAGCATAACCTTTTAGGATTTGAAATAGCTCAGCTGGAATTCTATCACCTCCACTAGCTTTGTTTGTAGTAACCACCAAAGACTCACTTGACTCCACATGCCAGGATATCTGACTCTAGGTATGTGATCACATCATTGTGGTTATCCAGCTCATGAAGATCTTTTTTGTGTAGTCCTTCTGTGTATTCTTGTCACCACTTCTTAATATCTTCTGCTTCTGTTAGGTCTTTCTGATAGCTCAGTTGGTGAAGAATCTGCCTGCAATGCAGGAGACCTGGGTTTGATCCCTGGATTGGGAAGATCCCCTGGAGAAGGGAAAGGTTACCCACTCCAGTATTCTGGCCTAGAGAATTTCATAGACTGTATAGTCCATGGGGTCGCAAAGAGTAGGATACGACTGAGCGATTTTCACTTTCACTTTTCACCTTCTGTTAGGTCTAAACTGTTTCTGTCCTTTATTGTGTCCATCTTTGCAAGAAATGTTCCCTTGGTATCTCTAATTTTCTTGATGAGATCTCTAGTCTTTCCCATTCTACTTTTCCCCCCTATTTCTTTGCCTTGTTCGCTTAGGCTGTCTTATCCATCGTTGCTATTTGGAACTCTGCTTTCAGATGGGTATATCTTTCCTTTTCTCCTTTGCCTTTTATTTCTCTTCTTTTCCCAGCTATTTGTAAGGCCTCCTCAGACAACTTTTGCCTTTTTGCATTTCTTTGTCTTAGGGATGGTTTTGATCACCACCTCCTATACAATGTTACGAACTTCATCCAGAGTTCTTCAGGCAGTCTATCAGCTGTAATCCCTTGAATCTATTTGTCAGTTCCACTGCATAATCACAACAGATTTGATTTAGGTCATACCTAATGGCCTAGTAATTTTCTCTGCTTTCTTCAATTTAAGTCTGGATTTTGCAATATGGAGATCATGATCAGAGCCACATTTAGCTCCTGGTCTAATTATTGCTGCCTGTATATAGCTTCTCCATCTTTGGCTACAAAGAATATATTAATCTGATTTTGGTATTGACCATCTAGTGAACCTTCTAATTTATGTAGATTTAGAAGTCTTATATGTGGTAGTATAAGTTGTAATGCAAATCTTCTGAATATGTTCTTGAGTTTTATTTTGGTCCTTTGTGCTTCCATACAAATTTTGGAATGTCAATATCCACAAAGAAAAATTTCCTAAGATTATGATTGGGTATCAGTTTTCCCAAAATATAATCTCCATCTATAAATGCATCATATTTCCCACTTGTTTAGTTCTCTTTAATTTTTCTAAGAAATTTTTTTATCATCTTCTGTACAGAAGGCTTTCATGTCTTTTTACTTTCATGTTCTTCCTGTGGATTTATTCCTAGTATTTTATTTTACGCTCTTGTGAGCAGTGTTGCTTTTAAATTCCATTTTCTAAATGTCTGCAACTGGTACATAAGAGAAATGTACCTCGTGGCCAGGGATCTTGGTAAATTCACTTGATAATCCTGTTGGTTTTAGTGTTTTGTTTTGTTTTCATTTTCAGGAAAACAAACATTTTTTTTGTGTGTGAATAATTCTGTTTTATTTCCACATGTCCATTCCATATCCCTTTATTTTTTTTCCAGCTTCACTGAGATGTAAGTGACATATGACACTGTATAAGTTTAAGGTGTTCAGCATGATTTGATATCTTTATATGTTGTGAAATGATCATGGCAGTAGGGTTAGTAACACCTATGTCACCTTCAGTTCAGTTCAGTTCAGTCACATCCGACTCTTTGTGACCCCATGAATCACAGCACGCCAGGCCTCCCTGTCCATCACCAACTCCCGGAGTTCACTCAGACTCACGTCCATCGAGTCAGTGATGCCATCCAGCCATCTCATCCTCTGTCGTCCCCTTCTCCTCCTGCCACCAAACCCTCCCAGCATCAGCCTTTTCCAACGAGTCAACTCTTCGCATGAGGTGGCCAAAGTACTGGAGTTTCAGCTTTAGCATCAGTCCTTCCAAAGAAATCCCAGGGTTGATCTCCTTTAGAATGGACTGGTTGGATCTCCTTGCAGTCCAAGGGACTCTCAAGAGTCTTCTCTAACACCACAGTTCAAAAGCATCGATTCTTCGGTGCTCAGCTTTCTTCACAGTCCAAGTCTTGCATCCATACATGACCATTGGAAAAACCATAGCCTTGACTAGACGGACCTTTGTTGGCAAAGTAATGTCTCTGCTTTTTAATATGCTGTCTAGGTTGGTCATAACTTTTCTTCAAAGGAGTAAGTGTCTTTTCATTTCATGGCTGCAGTCACATCTGCAGTGATTTTGGAGCCCCCCAAAATAAAGTCTGACATTGTTTCCACTGTTTCCCCATCTATTTTCCATAAAGTGATGGGAACAGATGCCATGATCTTCGTTTTCTGAATGTTGAGCTTTAAGCCAACTTTTTCACACTCCTCTTTCACTTTCATCAAGAGGCTTTTTAGTTCTTCACTTTCTGCCATAAGGGTGGTATCATCTGCATATCTGAGGTTATTGATATTTCTCCCGGCAATCTTGATTCCAGCTTGTGTTTCTTCCAGTCCAGTGTTTCTCATGATGTACTCTGCACATAAGTTAAATAAGCAGGGTGACAATATGTAGCCTTGACGTACTCCTTTTTCTATTTGGAACCAGTCTGTTGTTCCATGTCCAGTTCTAACTGTTGCTTCCTGGCCTGCATATAGGTTTCTCAAGAGGCAGGTCTGGTATTCCCATCTCTTTTAGAATTTTCCACAGTTTACTGTGATCCACACAGTCAAAGGCTTTGGCATAGTCAATAAAGCAGAAATAGATGTTTTTCTGGAACTCTCTTGCTTTTTCCATGATCCAGCAGATGTTGACAATTTGATCTATGTATTTTTTCTGTGATGAGAACATTTAAGATCTACTTTCTTAGCAATACATTACTGTTATATTGCAACTCAAACTTTTAAATGAAAAGTTTTGCCTTCCCTGTACTTTCAGTTTCTATTTCTTGACTAGGACCTCTAGTATAGCATTTAATAGAAGCATTATGCTTCTAGGCTTTTTTTTTTTTTTTTAGTGTAAAAGAAGTTCCATATGATTTCTTAGTTTGCTAAGTTGGTTGATGTGTGTGTGTGTGTAAATCATGAAGGGCTCTTGGATTTTATCACAAACTTTTCTAGATGTATTGAAATTGTAGGATTTTTTTCTTGTAATATGTCAACATGATTATATGCAAGTTATTTAATGTTCTGTCAGGTTTTGGATACCCCGTTATACTATTCTCATGAGTTGGAAAGCATTCTTTTTCTATCCTTGGGAAGAGTTGTGTTTGATTGGTGCTATTTTTTCTTTAGATATTTGAAATTATTTATCTGTGAAGATATTTGGGCCCATTTTCCTTGTGGAAAGATTGTAAATTCAATATTCTGTTTCTTTAAAAGATATCAAACTATGAGGTTTTCTCATTTTATCTTTTGTCCATTTTGGCAATATGTTTTTTGGGGAATTAGTCATCTAATTTTTCAAATTTATTGATAAGTTGTTCATCATATCCTTGAATAATCTTTGTAATGTCTGTACCTCAAGAGGAATACCCTATTTTCCTTTCTTATTAAAGCTATTTGTACTTTTTCCCCTTTGCAATAAAGCCTGTATTTCAGATGATTATTACTTTTGTTCATCTTTCAAAAAAACTTTTTTAAAAATTTCTTCATTATTGCATGCTTTTTTTAAAACAAAATATTTTGGTTATTTTGACATTGACATTTTGCAACTGATTATAATTATGGTCAAAGAATATGCTTTATATAATTTGAATATTTTGTATTGGTATATGTTCTGTTTACTCCTGAAAATAATGTGTATCTTGTAAGCTATTGGATATAGGATTCTATATCTATCAATTAGAACAAATCTTGGTATTCAAAATTTGTATTTATTTTCTCCTTTCATGTTCTATCACTTATTGAGAGAGATGTTTTAAAATTTCCTATTAAGATTGTGGATTTTTTTTCCTATCAATTTTTGCTTTTTAAGTCTATATTATTTGTGTATAAATCCAGAATTATATCATCCTAGATTATCTAGGACCCCTCATTATTATTAAATGCTCCTCTTATACTATATCTTGTCTTCCATTCTACTTAGAATGATACTAAATTGTGTAGTTATACCAACTTTCCAGAAGAAAATGTTTGGTAATGTTTTTATCCTTTTAACTTTTCTCTATGTTAAAATTTAAGGTATGTTTCTTGTGATTAGCATATTGTTAACTTGCAGTCTGACAGAATTTGGTTTTCGAGTGTAATCTTTAGTATTTACATGAAAGGCAATTGGTAATATTTGTGAATTGAATTCAATTATCTAACTATATTTTTTATTTTTTCCTGTTTTAATTAAATCTCGTAGCAACACCATACTGTACATTATATCCCCGTGACTTATTTTACAACAGGAAGTTTATACCTTTTGATCTCCTTTACTCATTTCACCAGATCTACAGTCTGCCCCCACTCTGTCCCTCCAAACCACCAATCTGTTCTGTTTCTATGAGTTTTCTTTTCAAAATTGACATAAAATTAAGATCATATGGCATATGTCCTTCCCTGACTTAATTTTACTTACCATACTCTCAATTCATCCATGTTGTCACAGTTGTCAACTTTTTCTTCTTTTTATGGCCAAATAATATTCTACTACATGAATATGCCACACTTTTGCTTTTCCTGTTTATTCATTGACAGGCTTTAGGTTATTTCCATACATTGCCTATTGTAAATAATTCTACAATGAACATAGGTGAGCATAAGGCTTTTTGAGTAAGTGTTTTTCATTTTCTTTGAATAAGCATCCAGGAGTGGAATTGCTAGATTAAGTTGTTGTTGTTTGGTTACTAAGTCATGTCCAAATCTTGGCAACTCCATGAACTACAACATTCCAGGCTTCCCTATCCTTCACTATCTCCCAGAGTTTGCTCAAATTTATGTCCTTTGAGTTGGTGATGCTATCTAACCATCTTATCCTCTGCCACTCTCTTCTCCTTTTGCCTTCAATATTTCCCAGCATCAGGGTCTTTTGCAATGAGTTGGCCACTGAGGTGGCCAAAGCATTGGAGCTTCAGCTTCAGCATCAGTCCTTCCTCTGAATATTCAGGGCTGATTTCCTTTAGGATTGACTGGTTTGATCTCTTGCAGTGCAAGGGACTCTTGAATCTTCTCCAGGACCACAGTTCAAAAGCATCAATTCTCCAGCCCTCAGCCTTTTTATAGTCCAACTCTCACATCCATACAAGACTACTGGGAAAATCATAACTGTTACTATACAGACCTTTATTGGCAAAGTAATATCTCTGCCTTTTAATATGCTGTCTACGTTTGTCACAGATTTCCTTCCAAGGAGCAAGCATCTTTTAATTTCATGGCTGCAATCACCATCCATGGTGATTTTGGAGCCCAGGAAAAGAAAATTTGTCACTGCTTCTCCTTTTTCTCCTTCTATTTGCCATGATCTTAGTTCCCCCCCCCCCCTTTTATTGAGTTTCAAGCCAGCTTTTTCACGCTCTTCTTTCACCCTTATCAAGAGGCTCTTTAGTTTCTCTTCACTTTCTGCCATAAGAGTGATATTGTCTGCATGTCTGAGGTTGTTGATGTTCTTTCTCCTGATAATCTTGATTCCAGCTTGTGATTTATCCATCCCAGCATTTTGCATGATGTATTCTGCATATAAGTTAAATAAACAGGGTGAGAATATACAGCCTTGTTGTACTCTTTTCTCATTTTTGAACCAGTTCGTTGTTCCATGTAAGGTTCTAACTGTTGTTTCTTGACCTGCATGCAGGTTTCTCAGGAAATATAAAAGGTGGTCTGGTGTTCCCATCTCTTAATAGTTTACCACAGTTGTTGTGATCCACAAAGTCAAATGCTTTCACATAATCAATGAAGCTGGAATCCCCTTGCTTTCTTATGATCCAACAGATGTTGCCAATTTAATCTCTGGTTCCTTTGCCTTTTCTAAAACCCAGCTTGTACATCTGGAAGTTCTTGGTTCACATACAGCTGAAGCCAAGCTTGGAGTATTTTGAGCATAACTTTGCTGGTATGTGAAATGAGTGAAATTGTATGGTAGTTTGAACAGTTTTTGACACTATCCTTATTTGCGATTGGAATGAAACCCTGCCTTTTAAAGTCCTATAGCCACTGCTGAGTATTCCAAATTTGCTGACATTATGAGTGGAACACTTTCACAGCATCATCTTTTAGGATTTGAAATAGCTCAGCTAGAATTCTATCACCTCCATTAGCTTCTCTGCAGTAATGATCCTAAGGCCCACCTGACTCCACAGTCCAGGATGTTTGGCTCTAGGTGACTGACTACACCCTTGTGAATACCTCAGTCATTAAGACCTTTTAGGTATACTTCTGTTGAATTATATAGTAGTTCTATTTTTAATTTTTTGAGGAACATCCAACTGTTTTCCATTGTGGCTGCACCAACTTACAGTCCCACAAACAGTGCATAAGGGTTTCCTTTTCTTGCCAACACATGGTTCAGTTCAGTTCATTTGCGAAGTCATGTCTGACTCCTTGTGACCCCATGAACAGCAGCACGCCAGACCTCCCTGTCCATCACCAACTCCTGGAGTCTACCCAAATTCATGTCAGTTGAGTCAGTGATGCCATCTAACCATCTCATCTACTGTTGTCCCCTTCTCCTCCTGCCTTCAATCTTTCCCAACATCAGGGTTTTTTCAAATAGATCAGCTCTTCACATCAGGTGGCCAACGTATTGGAGTTTCAGCTTCAGCATCAGTCCTTCCAAAGGACGTTCAGGACTGATTTCCTTAGGGTGGACTGGTTGGATCTCCTTGGAATCCAAGGGACTCTCAAGAGTCTTCTCCAACACCAGAGTTCAAAAGCATCAATTCTTCAGCGCTCAGCTTTCTTTATAGTCCAACTCTCACATCCATACATGACCGCTGGTAAAACCATAGCCTTGACTAGACGGACCTTTGTTGACAAAGTAATGTCTCTGCTTTTTAATATGCTGTCTAGGTTGATCATAAGCTTCCTGCCAAGGAGTAAGCGTCTTTTAATTTCTTGGCTGCAGTCACCATCTGCAGTGATTTTGGAGCCCCCCAAATAAAGTCAGCCACTGTTTCCACTCTTTCCCCATCAATTTGCCATGAAGTGATGGGACTAGATGCCATGATCTTCGTTTTCTGAATGTTGAGCTTTAAGCCAACTTTTTCACTCCCTCTTTCACTTTCATCAAGAGGCTCTTTAGTTCTTCCTGACTTTCTGCCATAAGGGTGATGTCATCTCCATGTCAGAGGTTACTGATATTTATCCCAGCAATCTTGACTCTAGCTTGTCCTTCATTCAGCCCAGCACTTCTCATGATGTACTCTGCATATAAGTTAAATAAGCAGGGTGACAGTATACAGCCTTGACGCAATCCTTTTCCTATTTGGAACCAGTCTGCTGTTCCATGTCCAGTTCTAACTGTTGCTTCCTGACCTGCATACAGGTTTCTTAAGAGGCAAGTCAGGTGGTCTGGTATTCTCATCTCTTTCAGAATTTTCCACAGTATATTGTGATCCACACAGTCAAAGGCTTTGGCATAATCAATAAAGCAGAAAGAGATGTTTTTCTGGAACTCTCTTGCTTTTTTGATGATCCAGTGAATGTTGGCAATTTGATCTCTGGTTCCTCTGCCTTTTCTAAAACCAGCTTGAATCTGAAAGTTCACAGTTCATGTATTGCTGAAGCCTGCTTTGGAGAATTTTGAGCATTATTCTACTAGTGTGTGAGATGAGTGCAATTGTGCAGTAGTTTGAGCATTCTTTGGCATTGCCTTTCTTTGGGATTGGAATGAAAACTGACCTTTTCCAGTTCTGTGGCCACTGCTGAGTTTTCCCAATTTGCTGATGTATTGAGTGCAGCACTTTCACAGCATCATCTTTCAGCATTTGAAATAGCTCAACTGGAATTCCATAACCTCCACTAGCTTTGTTTGTAGTGATACTTCCTAAGGCTTGCTTGACACTTCGTATTTTTCTCTTTTTCATCATAGTCTAGTTCTAGTAGATATGACGTGAGACATGTTACTGTGGGTTTGCTTTGCACTTCCTGCATGATTAGTGATGTTTAGAATCTTTTCAAGTAACTATTGGCATCTGGACATTTACTTTATAAAAATTTCCATTTAGACTCTCTGCTCACTTTTTATTTTATTTTATTTTACTGACATATAGCTGATTTACAGTATTGCGGTAATTTCTAACATACAGCAAAGCAATTCAGTTATTCATTGCACTTCAGTTGCTCAGTCGTGTCCGACTCTTTTGACTCCCTTGGACTGCAGTACACCAGGCCTCCTTGTCCATCACCAACTCCCGAAGTTTACTCAAACTCATGTCCACTGAGTTGGTGTTGCCATCCAACCATCTCATCCTCTGATGGCCCCTTCTCCTCCTGCCTTCAGTCTTTCCCAGCTTCAGGGTCTTTTCAAATGAGTCAGTTCTTCACATCAGGTGGCCAAAGTATTGGAGTTTCAGCTTCAGCATCAGTCCTTCCAATGAACATTCAGGACTGATTTCCTTTAAGATGGACTGGTTGGATCGCCTTGCAGTCCAAAGGACTCTCAAGAGTCTTCTCCAACACCAGAGTTCAAAAGCATCAATTCTTCAGTGCTCAGCTTTCTTTATAGTCCAACTCTAACATCCATACATGACTGCTAGTAAAACCATAGCCTTGACTATCCGGACCTTTGTTGGCAAAGTAATGTCTCTGCTTTTTAATATGCTGTCTAGGTTGATCATAACTTTCCTGCCAAGGAGTAAGTGTCTTTCAATTTCATGGCTGCAATCACCATCTGCAGTGGTTTTGGAGCCCCCCAAAATAAAGTCAGCCACTGTTTTCCTATCTATTTCCTATGAAGTGATGGGACCGGATGCCATGATCTTCATTTTCTGAATGTTGAGCTTTAAGCCAACTTTTTCACTCTCCACTTTCACTTTCATCAAGAGGCTCTTTAGTTCCTCTTCTTTCTGCCATAATGGTGGTGTCATCTGCATATCTGAGTTTATTGATATTTCTCCCAGCTATCTTGATTCCAGCATGTGCTTTCTCCATCCCAGCGTTTCTCATGATGTACTCTGCATATAAGGTAAATAAGCAGGGTGACAATATACAGCCTTGATGTACTCCTTTTCCTATTTGGAACCAGTCTGTTGTTCCATGTCCAGTTCTAACTGTGGCTTCCTGACCTGCATACAGATTTCTGAAGAGGCAGGTCAGGTGGTCTGGTATTCCCATCTCTTTGAGAATTTTCCACAGTTTATGTGATCCACATAGTCAAAGTCTTTGGCATAGTCAATAAAGCAGAAAGAGATGTTTTTCTGGAACTCTCTTGCTTTTTTGATGGTATGATAGATGTTGGCAATTTGATCTCTGGTTCCTTTGCCTTCTCTAAATCCAGCTTGAACATCTGAAAGTTTGTGGTTTACATACTGTTGAAGCCTGGATTGGAGAATTTTGACAATTACTTTGCTAGTGTGTGAGATGAGCGCAATTGTGTGGTAGTTTGAACATTCTTTGCCATTGCCTTTCTTTAGGATTGGAATGAAAGCTCACCTTTTCCAGTCCTGTGGCCACTGCTGAGTTTTCCAGATTTGCTGGCATATTGAGTGCAGCACTTTAATAGCATCATCTTTTAGAATTTGAAATAGCTCCACTGGAATGCCATCACCTCCACTGGCTTTGTTCATAGTGATACTTCCTAAGGCCCACTTGACTTTACATTCCATACATTTTTTTGGTATTCTTTTCCATTATGGTTTATCACAGGATATGAAACATAGCTCCATATGCTATGCAGTAGGAACTTCTTGTTTATCCATTTTGTATATAATAGTTTGCATCTGCTACCCAAACTCCCATACCTTCCCTCCTCCACCCCTCTCCCCCTTGGCAACTACCAGTTGATTCTCTATGAGTCTGTTTCTATTTTTTAGATAAATTCATTTTTGTCATATTTTAGATTCCAAATATAAGTGGTATCATATGGTATTTGTCTTTTTCTGACTAATTTCACTTAGTTTGATAATCTCTAGGTCCATCCATGTTGCTGCAAATGACATTATTTTTTTCTTAATGGCTAAGTAGTAATATTGTGCCATTGTATATGTGTGTGTGTGTATAACCACATCAATTTTTATCCATTCCTCAGTTGATAAACATTTAGATTGTTTCTATGTCTTGGTTATTGTAAACAGTGCTGGTATGAATGTGAAAAGTGAAAGTATTAGTCACTGAGTTGTGTCCAACTCTGCAACTCCATAGATTATAGCCCACCAGATTCCTCTGTCTATGGAATTTTCCAGGCAAGAATACTGGAATGGGTAGCCATTCTTTTATCCAGGGGACATTCCCAACCCAGGGATCAAACCCAGGTCTCCTGCATTGCAGGTAGATTCTTTACTATCTGAGCCACCAGGGAAGTGCATATATCTTTTCAAATTTGAGTTTTCTCCAGATACAACTGGAAGTGAGATTGCTGGGTCATACGACAACTCTGTATTTTTTTAAGGAACATCCATACTCTTTTCTATACTTGCTGCACCAATTTTCGTTCCCACCAGTGCTTGGGTTCTCTTTTCCCCATACCCTCTCCAACATTTGTTATTTGTACACTTTTAATGATGGCCATTCTGTCCAGTGTTAGGAGTTACTTCATTGTTTTGATTTTCTGCCCCCTTTTTAAACTGTTTTCTTAGTATTCATTTCTATCAGTCTGTTACATATTTTGCATAGTAACTCTTTATCAGATATATGATTTGCAAGTATTTTCACCCATTCAGGAGTTTCCCTTTTCATTGTTGATAGTTCCTTTTGCTGTGCAAGTTTTTAGTTTGTTATAGTCCTACTTGTTTATTTTGCCTTTTTTTTGCCTTTTGGTGTCAAATTCATAAAATCATTCTCAAGATCAATGTCAGGAAGCTTACCACCTATTTTTCTTCTAGGAATTTTATGGTTTCAGAAGCATTTCGGTGCATTTTGTATTGATTTTTGTGTAATGATATAAGGCAATGGTCTAGTTTCATTCCTTTGTACATGGTTGTCCAATTTTCCAAACACCATTAATTGAAGAGACTCTTTTTCCCCACTTTATATTCCTGGCTGATTTTAACAATATTAAACCTTCAATCCATGAACTCAGAATATCTTCTCATTTTTTTTCCTATAATTTCTTCTTACAATTTTTGGTGTGTAGATCTTACACCTCCTTGACTAAATTATTCTTATATATTATTTTTGATGCAATTAGCTTTAATTTCTTTCCAATAATTCATTTTTAGTATATAGACATACCACAGATTTCCACATATTGCTTTTATATCCTATGAATTTAATGTGTTGATTAGTTCTAACAGTTATTTTGGTGAAGCCTTCAGGGTTTTGAATACATAATATCATGTCATCTGCAAAATCAACAGTTTTGCTTCTTCATTTCTAACTTGGATGCTTTTTTTTTTTTTCCCTAGCCTAATTGCTCCAGCTAGTACTTTTAACATTAAGTTGAATGGAAGTGGTGAGAGTTGGCATCCTTGTCTTGATTCTAATTTTGGAGGACACCTTTTTAGCTTTTCATAGTTGAGTATGATGTTAGCTGGGGGCTTATCATATATGGGCTTTATTATGTTAAGTTACATTCCCTCCATACACACTTTGTTGAGAGGTTTTATCATAAATGGATGTTGAACTTTGTTGAATGCTTTTTCTGCATCTATTGAGATGACCATGTAATTTTTATCCTTCATTTTGTTAATGGGGTAAATAACATTGATTAATTCATGGATGTTGAACCATTCTTTCATCCCTGGGATAAATCCCGCTTGATTATGGTGTTCAGTTCAGTTCCGTTACTCAGTTGTGTCCGACTCTTTGCAACCCCATGAATCGCAGCACGCCAGGCCTCCCTGTCCATCACCATCTCCCAGAGTTCACTCAGACTCACATCCATCGAGTCAGTGATGCCATCCAGCCATCTCATCCTCTGTCGTCCCCTTCTCCTCCTGCCCCCAATCCCTCCCAGCATCAGAGTCTTTTCCAATGAGTCAACTCTTTGCATGAGGTGGCCAAAGTACTGGAGTTTCAGCTTTAGCATCATTCCTTCCAAAGAAATCCCAGGGCTGATCTCCTTCAGAATGGACAGGTTGGCTGTCCTTGCAGTCCAAGGGACTCTCAAGAGTCTTCTCCAACACCACAGTTCAAAAGCATCAATTCTTCGGTGCTTAGCTTATGGTTATTATGGTGTATGATCTTTTAAATGTATTACTGAACTGATCTGCTAATACTTGTTGAGGATTTTTTCCCCTATACTTCACAGGGATATTGGCCTATAATTTGTGTGTGTGTTTCATCCTTGTCTGGTTTTGGTATCAGGGTAATCTGGTCTTGTAAAATGAGGTTGAAAGTGTTCTTTTCCTCTTACATTTTTTGGAAGAATTTGAAGAGACTCTGTATTAATTCTGTTTGAATTCTACCAAACATTTAACCAGTGAAGTCATCTGTTCCTGAGCTTTCATTTGCTGGGAAGTTTTTTTAAAAAAATTGATTAAATCTTCTTGTTGGTAATCAGTCTGTTCATATTTTTTTTCTTTCTTGATAATTCAATCTTGCCTGGTTGTATGCATCTAGAAATTTAGCCATTTCTTGTAGATTGTCCAAATTGTTGGTGTATGATTATTTATTCTCTCTCATCCTTTGTATTTCTGTGGTTTTGGTGTAGTATCTCTTTTCATTTCTGATTCTGAGTCCTTTATTTTGTTTGGTGAGTGTAGTTAATTGTGTCAATTTTGATGCTCATTTCAAAGAAACAGCTCTTAGTTTCATTGATCTTTTTAATGTCTTCTCAGTCTCTATTTACTTCCATTCTAATCTTTATTATTTCCTTCCTTCTATTAACCTTGCACTTAATTTGTTCTTGTTTCACTAGTTCTTGAGTCATTAAGTTATATTATTTGATATGTTTCTTATTTCTTAATGAAGGCATTTATCACTATGAACTTCCCTCTTAGAATTGCTTTTTCTTTGAATCCCATATGCTTTGGTATGTTGTACTTTTATTTTTGTTTGTCTTAAGGTATTTCTTGATTTGTCTTTTAATTCTTTGACCCAGCAGTTATCAGTGAATTTTAATCTCCATATATTTGTATATTTTCCAGTTTTCACCTCATAATTTATTTCTTGTTTCATACTGTTATGGTTGGGAAAAGAGGCCTGATATAATTTCAATATTCTTAAATTTATGTTTTATGGTCATAAATATGATCTACCTTAAGGACTGTTCCATGTGCATTTGAAAAGAATGCATTCTATTGCTTTGGGATGAAATGGTCTATATATGTAAATAAACATATATTTACATATATAGAGAAAAGTTAAAAACTTAATATTAAGCTGTTCAATTCTTACCATTTGTTTCTTACCACTTATTCAACAAATCCAATGATTATTTTTCTCAATTCTTAAGCCTGACTTTTTAAAGAATGTTTGACACTGCTTACCATCTATTTCTTGAAGATTCCTCTTAAACTACTGCAAGAATGAACTAATCTACTATCGTTCTCACAATCCTGATTCTTCATATTCTTCTCAAATTTCTCTTTCCTCCCCACATACGATGTACCTAATTGATTTTTCCCACTTTTCATTTTCTTTCTATATTGTCTTAGCAATCTTATTTATTCTAATTGCAGCAATTATTTGTAAAACTACGTTTATAATTTTCTGTTGCCTGTTGGATATTCTATTGTAGAAGATATCTGAACTTCCAACCTTAATTGTCCAAAGAATTATCATCATTCTCACTACTAAATTCTAAAGCAAAACACCTGTGGTTTTTCACAGTTCTGTCACTGTTAATCAAGGACAACATTCTCATAATTATCCAAGTTTGAAATTTTAGTTATTCTTTGATTGCACAAACTTTCAGCATGACAGTGTTCAATAAATTACTAACTTAATGTTCTAACTCTAAACTCTGATGAATTCATCTTGAACTCATTGTCTTTTTACCTTATCTATAAATTCATTTTTTCACCTAAACTTGGACTATCGAATAGGCCCCTAAATGACCTCTTGCTTTCAGTTTTTCCCTTTGCCAGCTATCCATCAAGTCACTTCTATACTAACCATCTGATCATTCTGTCCTATTGCTTAGGGGAAAACAAGTAAACAATTAGAGGAAGAAAAAATGCTTTTATACTGCCTAGAGACCAAAGCCTAAAATTTCTCACCTGCTTTATTGATCCATCTTTTCTTTAGTCCTCATTTTCTTATTCTTTAATCTATTTTTTAATGTATATCTTGTACTATTATACACATACTTCAAGTTCTGACTGGAAAATTTAATCCGTATTTTCTGAATATGACCTGAAATCTTGCACCTTAATTTTGTATGTAGCAGTAGTACAGGGTTGAGTGAGTTTTAATCACCTCCTTAACCATGTCCTCTGGCCAATTAGTCACCTGAAGTTTTCTAACCCAAGTGAAAATACGGAACTGGTACTGAAAAGATAATTTCAAGACAAGACTCTATCATCGAGCCTCCTAACAACCACATGTTGCTGCTAAGTCTGTCCTGTGTAGAAATATTAAAACAACCACTCTGTTGAAACCTTCCCATCCTATTAAATCTAAACTCAGATTTTAACATATCCATTCCTTTTTTTTCTTTTATGTGTTAAGTTGGAAGAATTTCTCCTGGCACTTACTTTAGCATTTTCTTTAACTTTTCTAATGAGCTATTGGAGATAGTTAAAACTCCCTCAACCCTGTACTACTGCTACAGACACATAGTGCTAAGTAAATGTTCAATGCCTGAATGTTTAGTAAATTGATTTCTTTTTTGAAGACTCAAAATATGGAACATTGATTTGTAATTTGCATATTACAGAAATTTTTTTTTGTCTTTCTGTGGTAACTAAAAATGCAACTGCCTTTCACTTAATTAAGTGTGACTTCCAAGTCATATATATGGCAGGAGAAAAAAAATTAAACGTTTTTGGGAGGGAGACAACATTTCTCCTCAAACTCAAACTGAGGAGTCTGTAGAATGCCATATATAGTTATGAATTTGGAGTTATTCTGAAACTGGCAAACATCTGCATCTTCCACATCTGGGGCAGCATCTGTTCTGTGTTGATAGAAGAAAAAAAAGACAAGAAAATTGGGGTAAACACCACAGCACGATATCAAATTTTACAGATCTAACAAATATATTTATTTATTGTTGATCAAGTGGCCAAGAAGTGGTGTGAGGCCCATACTAACATGCTTGATAATTGCATTTCTCAACTCCCTTTAGAAAGCGCCATACTCTAGGCCTGGAAATAACAAGCTTTTGCATAACAGCACAGGGGCCTATAAATAAGAAACTCATTAAGCTACCTGTAGCAGGCCTCTACCCCAGCCCTGCACTGGCTTGGGGAGCTTAATGAGGTGATAATGAGGAGAAAATGGTTTAGCTCCTTTTGGCCTGGTTTGCGATGGTTAGGGAAATCCCAGTCTTCAGTGAAACAGCCACCATAGAGCCCAATTCATCATTCAGGGTCAGTCTATACCAGAAAAATAATTTGCTTCTAGGCCCTGAAGTTATTTGGCTTCCCTGTCTATGGAAACAAAGCAAGCTATTCATTCACATTTGAAGGGACTGTCCGAATAACACCAATAAAGGATGTTAAACTAGCTGGTCATTAGCATTTGAAGGGAATGGCCAAATAACACCAACAAAGGGTGTTAAACCAATCCACATTGGGGTGGGTGGAGCACTGTGCAATTCTAAGTGGATTAATGCCAGCATTATTTTCTCAGTATGAGTCCAGCCTCCCAAGATTTCATATTCATTCATGGCTGGACCAAACCTTCTTGGCCAATCTCACCCCTTCTTTTTTCCTATAAAAAAACTAAAGCAGTGCACTGGGATTGAGAATATAACATTTAGCATATTAGAAATGAGACAGAGATCAGATCACCAAACTGTTGGTCATCCAGGCCACAATGCCAAATTCAGTAGATATTGTATGGCAGTCCCGAAGACAGGTCCAAAAAAAATAGATGAATGATCAGTTTCATTTGATAAAAGCTTTTCTAAATTATGTTAAATGCTGCTGTTGATAATCCTCGAAGAAAAAAGAAAGGTGGATTCATAATCTCAAGAGGAAAGTATCTCAGTGTTCCAAATTCTCTATCTTGTGTCCCTGAGGGAAGGACATTCAATCTCTAATTGAAAGCAGCACAGAAAATTCAGAAAATCATATAGCTGATAAATGTCAAGGTATCATCATACTGTTCTGTTCAGTCGCTCAGTCATGTCCTACTCTTTGCAACCCCATGAATCGCAGCACGCCAGGCCTCCCTGTCCATCACCAACTCCCGGAGTTCACTCAAACTCACGTCCATCGAGTCAGTGACGCCATCCAGCCATCTCATCCTCTGTCGTCCCCTTCTCCTCCTGCCTCCAATCTCTCCCAGCATCAGAGTATTTTCCAATGAGTCAACTCTTTGCATGAGGTGGCCAAAGTACTGGAGTTTCAGCTTTAGCATCATTCCTTCCAAAGAACAGCCAGGGCTGATCTCCTTCAGAATGGACTGGTTGGATCTCCTTACAGTCCAAGGGATTCTCAAGAGTCTTCTCCAAAAGCATCAATTCTTTGGCGCTCAGCTTTCTTCACAGTCCAACCCTCACATCCATACATGACCGCTGGAAAAACCATAGCCTTGACTAGACAGACCTTAGTCAGCAAAATAATATCTCTGCTTTTGAATATGCTATCTAGGTTGGTCATAACTTTCCTTCCAAGGAGTAAGCGTCTTTTAATTTCATGGCTACAGTCACCATCTGCAGTGATTTTGGAGCCCCCCAAAATAAAGTAAGCCACTGTTTCCACTGTTTCCCCATCTATTTCCCATGAAGTGATGGGACCAGACGCCATGATCTTTATTTTCTGAATGTTGAGCTTTAAGCCAACTTTTTTACTCTCCTCTTTCACTTTCATCAAGAGGCTTTTTAGTTCCTCTTCAATTTCTGCCATACTGTAGGTGCTACTACTACTCTACCTGGTAGAAATGGGAAGATAATACACATATGCTACAGAGCTCAGTAATTTTATTTATGTTATTTGTTCTTTAAATATTTTTGTGGGTTATATAATAGCCTCATTTAGTAGATAAGCTATTTAATTTCTTAGCTGACATGCTCTTATCTTGCCTAAAATAACTAGTAAGAACTAGAGCCAAAATTTGCACACAGAAACCACTGTTTGCAGTAATCGCACAAAATTGGGGCCCAGAGAACCTAATGACCTCAGCTGATAGGCTAGTGATAATTCAGATATAATTTTCAAGTAGAGGTTTCAAGGAAATTATGGCCTGTTAGACATGAATTTATCTTAACCCTTTACCATATCAACAACAAAGGATAAAAAATATTGCCAGCTAATGGGAGAGAAAAAGATAGCGTTTGAGAATGATGCACAGCATATAACAAAGCAAAACATTATAAAGTTGAACTCTTATTATCCACTAGGGATGAGGGAAGGCAAGGTCAATGAGAAGCAAGTCAATTCATGCTGCAAAATGGGGTTGGGTATGTGGGAGTTTGGGAGTAGGAGGAGGCAACAGAGTTGTGAGCTAAGATACAAGACAAGGCCAAAACAAGAAGACTGATTTAATAACTGTTCAGCTCCCTGACACTCTCCCATTGCCAGGTTAGAAAGCTTAGCAAATGTCCCTTCTTACAACCTTCATCTCCACAATTTGTGGTCTATTGGTCAGGCTGATTCATAATGTCTACTTATAACCTTGAAACTCAGTAGGACCCCAAACTTCATTTTCCTCTTAAAACTAATTTCCCTTCTGAAATTTAACATTTTGGTGAATTTTACCATCATTATTCTATTGGGATATTTTATTAATTTGTAGTAGATTTTGTGATATACTGATATGAATCCTTGATTATGTATTCTCCCAGTTTGTGGTTTATCTTTTCATGTTTGTATTTTAATAAGCAAATTTAAAATCAAAGTATATTTACCAATATTTATTTTTTAGTTAGCATCTGTGTGTATTTTTCTGAAGAGAAAACCTTTGTAATCTAAGTCTTTAAAGATATTCTCCTAAAGTTTATCCTAAAACTATAAAGTTTTGAATTGCACATTTAATTCTAATCTACTTGGAGCTTCTTTTCTTATATTTTACTGTGTAAGCCTATATGTTGCTATTTCTACATGGATTAACAATTGTCACAGCACCATTTAATAGAGTTGCTCATTTCCCCATGATCTGTAAAATCACCTTTGTGGTACATGTTTCCGCAGATGCATATATCTGTTTATGGCTGTTCTTCTCTCACATTTATCCTGTTCCTGCACTAGTACCATACTGCCCTGATTGCCACCACTTTATGATGGCTTTTGGTATCAGGCAGAGTAAGCTTTCATTATTTCTTCAGGAGGAGTTTCCCTTTTTCAGTCTTAGTCCTTTCCTATACATTTTAGTATCTGTTTGTCACTATCCTATTACAAAATATCTGTTGGGGTTATGATCAAAATCACAAACTTTTTTAGTAATTTTGAGTTTTTATAAACCATGAATATGGTACTACCCTTATTTTTTTTCAGCTTTTGTTTAATCAATGAAGCAGAAGTAGATGTTTTTCTGGAATTCTCTTGCTTTCTCTATGATCTGGAGAATGTTGGCAATCTGATCACTGATTCCGCTGCTTCTCTTATTTTTCTTTTTTTTTCCCCCTTAGAGGATAATTGCTTTACAATATTGTGCTGGCCTCTGTCATACATAAACATGAATCAGCCACAGATACATATATATATACACACACACACACACACACACACACACACACACACATACATATATGTCCTCTCGTTCCTAGACCCCTTTCCCATCCCATCCCCTCCAGAGCTGGGTTGAGCTCCCTGTGTCACACAGCAAATTCCCACTTGCTATCTATTTTACATATGGTAATGTATGTTTCCATGTTATTATCTCAGTTTGTCCCACCCTCTTCTTCCCCCACTGTGTCCACTAGTCTGTTCCTTATGTCTGCATCTCCATTGCTGCCCTGCAAATAAGTTCATCAGTACCATCTTTCTAGATTCCATACACACGCATTAATAACAATATGTCTTTTTCTGACTTGCTCCACTTTGTGTAATAGGCTCTAGGTTCATCCACCTCATTAGGACAGACTCAAATGCATTCTTTTTATAGTTGAGTAATATTCCATTGCACATATATGCCACAATTTGTGTATCCCTTCATCTGTCAATGAACATCTAGGTTGCGTCTGTGCCCTAGCTGTTGTAAAAAGTGCTGTGAAGAACGCTGGGGTACATATCTCTCTTTCAACTATGATTTTCTCAGGGTTTATGCCCAGTAGTGGGATTGTTGGGTCATATACTAGTTCTATTCCTAGTTTTCTAAGGCATTTCCATACTGTTTTCCATAGCAGCTGTATCTTATTTACATTCCCACCAATAGTACCCTTTATTATTGAGATTTTCTGTGTGTATTTTTCATAAGTCATCCATTTTTAAGACTTCTAGTTACCATCTGTTTTTTGTTGTACTTTGTAACTATTCTTTTTGCTATTGTGTACAAACTTACCGAGTTTTTATATAATCTTATATCTAGCAACCTTATTAATCCATCTAATCTTCCAAAAATTGTTTCGTATTGCATATCCTCTGTAGTTGTCTATATTGAGAAACTTTTATCAGTTGTTTATTGACTGTTCTGTTTTTTCTTCTCCAAACCTTGTAACTTTTTTTCCACCTCTTATTATGTGGGGCAGAAACTCTAGGACAATGTTGGTAAAAATCAATGTTAGTGTTTGTCCATTCTCATAGTAAGTTATGATTATGTTTCACCATTAAGGTATTATTTGTCTAGTTTGCTAAAAGATTTTATTGAACTATTAATATTGAATTTCATAAGCTTCATTTTACCAACTAATAAAATCATTTTCTCAGAATCAATCCCCAGACAAGATGGCAAAGTAGAAGTACTTGAATTCATCCTCTCATGCAAAATCACAATTAACTGAACAACTGAACCACTATTGACAGAAAACCTACTGAAGGACAATACTTCCAAAGACAAAGAAGCCACAAGATGGTAGAAAGGACACATTCACAATACAATAAAATCCCATATATACCGAGTGGGTGTCTCACAAACTGAAAAGTAATTTTATCACAGAGGTTCTCTTACAGGAGTGAGAGCTCTGAGCCCTATGTCAGGATCCCCCAGTCTGGGGGTTTGGCATCAGGGAGAGGGGCCTCCAGAGCATTTGGCTTTGAAAGCCATTGGAGCTTGATCTCAGTAACTCCACAGGACTGTGGGAAACAGAAATGCCACTCTTGGATGGTGAATATAAGATCTGATACAGTTACTTCATGTGAACCTGGGCGAAACCTACCTTCTGGTCTTGGAGGTTGTCCTGGGGAGGTGAGGGTGGCTGTGGCTCACTGCAGGGACAAGCACACTGGTGGTAGACATTCCGGGAAGTGCTCATTGGTGTGAGCTGTCCTGGAAACTGCCATTTTGACATCACACCAACACCTGGCCCCAGCCAACAACCCAAACGTTCTAGTGCTGTGAAACCTCAGGCAAGACAACCAGCAGGGTGGAAACACCTGCCCCCCATCAGCAAACAGACAGACTGTTTCAAGTATTTCTGAGCCCACAGCCATCTCTAAACACAGTCCTGACCACCAGGGGCCAGGCACCAGAAGCAAGAAGAACTATAATCTTGAGCATATTCAGGGCCACAAACACAGAAAGTTAGAAAAAATGAGATGGCAGTGAAGTATGTTCCAGAGGAAGGAACAACATAAAACCCCAGAAGAACAACTGAGTGAAGTGGATGGAGATAGGCAATCTCCCTGAAAAATAATTCAGACAAATGATACTAAGATTTCAGAAAAACAATGAAGATAAAGACCAAGAAGATACAAGAAATATTTAACAAAGAGATAGAAGATTTAAAGAACAGAGATGAACTCTACAATAACTGAAATGAAAAATAAACTAGAAGGGATCAGTAGCAGAATAACTGAGGCAGAAGAACAAATAAGTAACCTGAAAACAGAATGGTGGACATCATTGCCACAGAACAGAATAAGGAAAAAAGGCATAGTAACCAAAGCAGTACAGTACGGGCACAAAGCAGAAATATAGATCAATGAAACTGTATAGAAAGCCTAGAAATAAACCCATACACCTATGGTCAATTTATGACAAGGGAGGCAAGAATATATGATGGAGAAAAGAAAATCACTTTTCTGTACACCTGGCTGCCTCAGTTATTCTTTCTATGGATGAATGAATGGATAAAGATGGGATATATATATACCATTTGCATCAAAATGGATGGATCAAGAGATTATCATAGTAAGTTAGATAGAGACAATATGATATCATTTATATGTGGAATCTAAAAAAAGATACAAATGAACTTATTTACAAAACAAACAGATTCACACTCTTGTCAAACACACTTATGGTTAACTTACGGCTACTAAAGGGTAGTGATGGGGGGATAAATTAAGAGATTGAGATTAATATATACACACTTCTAAATATGTACAATAGATAATCAAGATGGACCTACTGATGAGCACAGGGAGCTCTATTTAATGTTCTATAATAACCTATCTGAAAAAGAATAGATTTATGTATGTGTATAATTTGGAGAAGGAAATGGCATCCCACTCCAATATTCTTGCCTGGGAAATCCCATGGACAGAGGAGCCTGGTGGGCTACAGTGCATGGGGTCACAAAAGAGTCAGACAAGTCTTAGCAACTAAACAACAGCAACAATATGTATAACTGAATCACTTTTCTGGAATGTCAGGTCCATGAATCAAGGAAAATTGGAAGTGGTCAAACAAGAGATAGCAAGAGTGAACGTCGACATTCTAGGAATCAGCGAACTGAAATGGACTGAAATGGGTGAATTTAACTCAGATGACCATTATGTCTACTACTGTGGGCAAGAATCCCTCAGAAGAAATGGAGTAGCTATCATGGTCAGCAAAAGAGTCTGAAATGCAGTACTTGGATGCAATCTCAAAAACGACAGAATGATCTCTGTTCGTTTCCAAGGCAAACCATTCAATATCACAGTTATCCAAGTCTATGCCCCAACCAGTAATGCTGAAGAAGCTGAAATTGAACGATTTTATGAAGACCTACAAGACCTTTTAGAACTAAGACCCGAAAAAGATGTCCTTTTCATTATAGGGGACTGGAATGCAAAAGTAGGAAGTCAAGAAACTCCTGGAGTAACAGGCAAATTTGGCCTTGGAATGCAGAATGAAGCACGGCAAAGGCTAATAGAGTTTTGGCAAGAAAATGCACTGGTCATAGCAAACACCCTCTTCCAACAACACAAGAGAAGACTCTATACATGGACATCACCAGATGGTCAACACTGAAATCAGATTGATTATATTCTTTGCAGCCAAGATGGAGAAGCTCTATACAGTTAGCAAAAACAAGACCGGGAGCTGACTGTGGCTCAGATCATGAACTCCTTATTGCCAAATTCAGACTTAAATTGAAGAAAGTAGGGAAAACCGCTAGACCATTTAGGTATGACCTCATCAAATCCCTTATGATTATACAGTGGAAGTGAGAAATAGATTTAAGGGCCTGGATCTGATAGATAGAGTGCCTGATGAACTATGGAATGAGGTTTGTGACATTGTACAGGAGACAGGGATCAAGACCATCTCCATGGAAAAAAAATGCAAAAAAACAAAATGGCTGTCTGGGGAGGCCTTACAAATAGCTGTGAAAAGAGAAGAGAAAAGCAAAGCAGAAAAGGAAAGATGTAGGCATCTGAATGCAGAGTTCCAAAGAATAGCAAGGAGAGATAAGAAAGCCTTCTTCAGCCATCAATGCAAAGAAATAGAGGAAAACAACAGAATGGGAAAGACTAGAGATCTCTTCAAGAAAATTAGAGATACCAAGGGAACATTTCATGCAAAGATGGGCTCAATAAAAGACAGAAATGGTATCGACCTAACAGAGGCAGAAGTTATTAAGAAGAGGTGGCAAGAATACACAGAACAACTGTACAAAAAAGATCTTCATGACCCAGATAATCACGATGGTGTGATCACTCACCTAGAGCCAGACATCCTGGAATGTGAAGTCAAGTGGGCCTTAGAAGGTATCACTACGAACAAAGCTAGTGGAGGTGATGGAATTCCAGTTGAGCTATTTCAAATCCTGAAAGATGATACTGTGAAAGTACTGCACTCAATATGCCAGCAACTGTGGAAAACTCAGCAGTGGCCACAGGACTGGAAAAGGTCACTTTTCATTCCAATCCCAAAGAAAGGCAATGCCAAAGAATGCTCAAACTGCTGAAAAATTGCACTCATCTCACACGCTAGTAAAGTAATGCTCAAAATTCTCCAAGCCAGGCTTCAACCATATGTCAACCGTGAACTTCCTGATGTTCAAGCTGGTTTTAGAAAAGGCAGAGGAACCAGAGATCAAATTGCCAACATCTGCTGGATCACGGAAAAAGCAACAGAGTTCCAGAAAAACATCTATTTCTGCTTTATTGACTATGCCAAAGCCTTTGAGTGGATCGCAAAAACTGTGGAAAATTCTGAGAGAGATGGGAATACCAGACCACCTGACCTGCCTCTTGAGAAAGGAAGCCACAGTTAGAACTGGACATGGAACAACAGACTGGTTCCAAACAGGAAAAGGAGTACGTCAAGGCTGTATATTGTCACCCTGCTTATTTAACTTATATGCAGAGTACATCATGAGAAACACGGGACTGGAAGAAACACAAGCTGGAATCAAGATTGCTGGGAGAAATATCAATAACCTCAGACATGCAGATGACACCACCCTTATGGCAGAAAGTGAAGAGGAACTAAAAAGCCTCTTGATGAAAGTCAAAGAGGAAAGCGAAAAAGTTGGCTTAAAGCTCATCAGAAAACGAAGGTCATGGCATCTGGTCCCATCACTTCATGGGAAATAGATGGGGAAACAGTGGAAACAGTGTCAGACTTTATTTTGGGGGGCTCCAAAATCACTGCAGATGATGACTGCAGCCATGAAATTAAAAGACGCTTACTCCTTGGAAGAAAAGTTATGACCAACCTAGACAGCATATTCAAAACCAGAGACATTACTTTGCCAACAAAGGTCCATCTAGTCAAGGCTATGGTTTTTCCAGTGGTCATGTATGGATGTGAGAGTTGGACTGTGATGAAGGCTGAGTGCCGAAGAATTGATGCTTTTGAACTGTGGTGTTGGAGAAGACTCTTGAGAGTCCCTTGGACTGCAAGGAGATCCAACCAGTCCATTCTGAAGGAGATCAACCCTGGGATTTCTTTAGGAGGAATGATGCTAAAGCTGAAACTCCAATACTTTGGCCACCTCATGCAAAGAGTTGACTCATTGGAAAAGACTCTGATGCTGGGAGGGATTGGGGGCAGGAGGAGAAGGGGAGGACAGAGGATGAGATGGCTGGATGGCATCACAGACTCGATGGACGTGAGTCTGAGTGAACTCCGGGAGTTGGTGATGGACAGGGAGGCCTGGCGAGCTGTGATTCATGGGGTCGCAAAGAGTCAGACACGACTGAGGGACTGAACCGATCTGAACTGAAAACTAACAACATTGTAATTCAAATATACTCCAATATAAAATAAATAAACCTTTTTCCTTTTATCTGCCTATATGGTAAGTTATAGTTGTAAATTTAATAGCATTAAATCACACTGAAATTCCTGTAATAAATGTAATCACACCTTTTTCTCTTACGTTTTTGTGGAAATTTTCATATAAATCCATGAATGAAACTGACTTTTGATTTTCCTACTTTGAACACCCTTTTTTATTTCAGAGTTATACTAGTCTTATATTGTGATTTATAGTGCCCTTTATTTTTATGTCCTCTGAAAAATTTATATAAGATTGAAATGGTATGTTTCTTCAATGGTAGAATTTCCAGGAAAATCATCTGGTTCTGGTTTTCACATCTTTTAATGAACATATAATAAGTTGTTTTTCAATGTCTTTTCAAGTAATTTGTAATAAGTTAGATTTTTCTAGAAATGTATCACTTTTCTAATTTTCACATTTATTGTTATTAAGAAATTCACAGTTCTTGGTTACATTTAAATTTTAATCTATTTAGTATTTTGCATTTTATAACTATTTATGCATCATCTCCATTTTCCTATTTTTAAAATCAATTTCACATTAGGTTTTCTTTAAAGAAGCATTCCTTTGTAGATAGTCTTTTGCACTTAGTTTTTTAAAAATTTTATTTGTATTATTTCATGGGCCTAAGGCATAGTTTCCTTTTCTTATTCCAGTACTAATATTAGCATTTACCCCACAGGTAGAATTTACTTTCTTATTGCTTTTATCTTGCCAGTCTTATTTCACTTTCAGATCACTGTTCTTTTATGTGTTTATTGGTTTCTAGGAAAGTTTCGGTTTCTTACACATGACTTTGGCAATTCATTAAAGCATAATTGTGCTACTGTATCCAGAATGCAGTTAGTGTCTAATAGGGAAGCCGTGGTTAATACCTAGTAAACTCTAAGAATCTTCTCCAACTACACGTTGGCAATTTTTACTCACAAAATGAAATGAAAATATAGGGCATTCCAAAGCCTGGAATGTTGTCCTATATTTTCACCTATTTAGAATACTCAACTCTATGGTTCCCCAGGGAGAAGGCGATGGCACCCCACTCCAGTACTCTTGCCTGGAAAATTGCATGGACGGAGGAGCCTGGTAGGCTGCAGTCCATGGGGTCGCGAAGAGTCAGACACGACTGAACAACTTCACTTTCACTTTTCACTTCCCCACTCTGGTGTTCTTGCCTGGAGAATCCCAGGGACGGGAGAGCCTGGTGGGCTGCCGTCTATGGGGTCGCACAGAGTCGGACACGACTGAAGAGACTTAGCAGCAGCAGCAGCATGGTTCCCCGGTCGCATGCCAAGGAAAGATAGAATAAGAAACAGAACTAGTAGTCTAAAAAAAGGTTTGCTTTAGATAAGTATGCTTAATTTCAGGCTCACACAATTTCTGGTGTATGTAATTACTTATACTGAGTTAAAAGATCGCCCTCTCTGGCTCTTAGTGAAAAGCAAGTAAATAGAATAGATAATGTCAAATTTCTTGACTATATAAAAAGGTGATTGGAATAGATGTGCTCTAAGATGCCCTTCAGTTCTAAAAAATATTCCTGTGTCTAAAACAATAAGATAGTGTTTCCTGTTAATTATGTACCAGTGAATAATTGAGAGTTAAGTAAACATTGTATTTTCCCTCTGTTAACAGTAGCAACTTCTAAAGTATCTTTTCACCCTGTAGTCCTTACAATCAATCTAATGTTGCCTTCAAGTAACTAATAATTGTTGCTGTATTTACCTGTTGTTTATGAATTGGAGATCTAGCGCAGTGTTTGTTAGTAAATGCAGATGGGTAATCCATCCCTAAAATCAAAGTAATCAAAGTTCAAGTATGTGCCCTTGGAACAGGACTCCGGAGACAGAGCAATAGCTTGTCTCACAGCCCAGAACCAGAGAGTTCAAAATATAAAAATAAAAAAAAAACAGGCTGATTAAACTTAGGCAAATTTGACCCAGTGATATTTATGAACTAAGAAACCAGGAAGAAGAAACCAAGTTTGTAAGAAAATATGAGTGGTTTTGAGAACAACAGTCATGTTCTGTGAAAACAAGTACTAACAGAATATTTATTAAAAATATAGGTAGTATGTATATGTGAAAGTGAAAGTGTTAGTCACTCAGTCATGTCTGACTTTTTGTGACCCAATGGACTGTAGCCCACCAGACTCCTCTGTCCATGGGATTCTCCAGGCAAGAATATTGGAGTGGGTAGCCATTCTCTTCTCCAGGAGATCATCCTGACCCAGAGATCGAATGAAGTTCTCCTGCATTGCAGGCAGGTTCTTTTACTGTCTGAGCTACCAGGGAAGCCCACATGAATTCACACAGACACACACAAATGAAATAAGCTTTTAAGAATATACCATTACTTCCTCTGTAAAAGTCCTCAAAAATGAGACTTTATTTTACTCAGAATAATTTGGATTTAACTCAAGTACTGAAATACAAGAGTCCTTAATGATCTTTGTGGGGTCTATAAATAAAACTTTAGAAAATACAATTTGAAAATGTTCATTCCTGAGATCAGATTCATAGGAAATCTGTACATGTATTGGCTTTAATTGTTACACAATAATATAATGTAAAAACAATAAATAGTACTATGCAGAATGGAGATTAATCACATAGGCAATAATTTCACTTTATAAAGGATTCAAGATTGATAGACTTGTATGAATCATACTACTGTAAAGTATAAAATTTAACATTTTTCAGCTTGAAAGGTTGACAGTTGAAATATTTGTGAAGGAATGACTATGCAGCATAAGGAATTAAATTAGATATCTCAATAAGTCAAAATCAATCTCTGCCATTAATTTTTTGGAAGTAAATTAACTTAGTGTCTTTTTACTTTTTCAGGGTTGAAATTCCTGCTTATTCTCTAGTTTTCAAGTCTAAAAGATGAAAAATAATGTGTAATTCATCTTATAGTATTAATGGATAAAAGAGAAGCCTCTACATAAGAAGCAACTCATTCAAAAATGGATTGGAATGTTCTCCTCTCACTCTCAGAATTTTCTTCTTGTGTATCAATTTTCTTATAAGAAGTGAACATAGAGTAACAGCAGCATTGTTTGTCAATATCTTCATGTAATTATTAGCAATACATCCTTGCACACATTGTTTCAGACAAAAAATTAGTATTTTGCATTAGAAGTGGATAATTAGGCAATAAGATACAAAAGCGAGTGTGGTTATCATGAGATAAACACACACATGGGGTGTTATGAGGCACAGCCAAGTGTCTGTAATCCCTCTAGGGTATGATTAGCTCGTGATAACCACACACCCTGGAGTTGCCTTATTGCTATTATAAAATATCTTTATTATAGGAAGAAATGTGCATTTTTGTGCAGAAAGGAGATGGAGCTGGCAATTTAGAATGCTGAACAGCAGTTTCAGCTGAGCTATGTGGTTTACATAGATTAATCTATCCCATTGGAATGTTTCCCCAGCCAAAAAAATGTTCCCTAAATCCAAGCAGTCATAATCTGTAGTGATGTGCAGGTATTTGGAGCATTTGAGAAATTCCCTGCCTGGTTCTTAAGTTGTTGGTTTGATGGTTGCATTAGGTGAATGCTGAGATGCACAATGACAAGAGAATCTATACAGTGTTCTGAGAACCCAAATTGTGATTCAGGGAACTGTCAAAATTCTGGACCATAGTTTTATCTGGTTTCTTGATCTGAATAAATGGCTTAAATTTCTTGAGGAAACAGCATCTGATAACAGAAACATTGGTAAGAGAGAGAAATCACTAGGGTGGAAACATGAAGACTGAAATGAACTCAAAATTGTGAGAAAGAATTAATGAATGTCCCATAAGACATTACAAACTTGAGGTCAATAGACTAAAGAAACCTAGGGCTTTAAGCCTAAAGAAAGTCAAGGGAAAGAATGTTATACATCCATAAATACCTGCATTATAATCATCTGGACTGCATTCATTCTGTATGGCTCCAGAGACAGAATTAACTAAAAAAATCAAAGGGGAATTTCATTTTCCCAAAAGAACCCACTTCTAAAATTTGAATGTACCTGTTTTTCCTTAAAAAAAAAAATTCAGCAAAAACTGAGTGTTATATTGAGAGATTGCTCCATTAGAGATTTCCCGTATCTCAAAAATTGATTCTATAATTAAAAAAAGTTATGGATATATATAAATAAATCTGAGAAGATTCAACATCACCTAATATGTAAAACTGAAAAGAGACTGAATCTAAAGTATTTCTTAGATATTTTCTGTTAGGAATAGAAATAGCTAGTTCTTACATGTATCATGAATTTTTAGGTGTACTAAATATATTAAAATAGGATTCAATTGTATTGAGATACTCTTGTGTATAAGTATAGAGGATTGGCTACATATATCCTGTTTGATTTAAAAGTTACAGCTCACTTTTCTATGAATTTGATTGTTAACCTAATATAAAACTGTTGAAATCAGGATGGGCAGTAAACATTTCAATAAATTTCTATTGTTAAATTGTGAGGTAAAACCAGCAATGGACCAATCTGTAAATTGTGTGTAAAATAAAAATCAATATTTATATTCTTGTACAGTCAACCAAATCCTTGGGAAAAATTCTGAGAATTTAGCCCAGTTTTGGTATTTTCACAGTACTAATCAAAATGTGTCAACTCTAATGTAAGACTGTTGCTTAATATGGGATATAATGTTGATGTAATTGATTTGATTGAATTTATTTAGAAACCTAAGAATGTATGTCACATTTAAGACAAATGAAGCAAAGCCAATAATTGGTTTAAGTGTAAAAATAAATTGTATCTAGAGATCTCCTACCCAGCCATGGTGATGCTTTATTGGTTTCTGCATTTCACTAACTAATACGCTTTCATGTAAAATCAATACCTCACAATCTAATATATTTTGCATTGTCATGGTGTGGGTTCTATAGGGTAAACTATATTTTTGATGCAGAACTCCAAATCTTTTACAATAAAACTTGCCATAGGGAAAATTTAAAGGGGCACCGTTTGTTTTCTAAATATGCAACAGCATCTTACACAGAAATGCCAATTGTTTCACTATCATTTCTAGTCTAAATCTCATCTTTTAATTTAGCCCTAGGCCATACCTTTCAAAGAAACTGCCATCCACAAAAAATCAGATGCTCCAACAGGGCCAGACTTGTGTACCTCCCTAGTAGAGCTGTGTGAAAATTTCACACCTACAATGAAACTGCCAAAATATGCTTCTTCACTCTTTTCAGTACCAGTGGGAAAACATATACTTTTTCCCTTTGGGCAGTTTTGACAGTTTTAATACAAGTGAAAAGCAGGTTTTGCCAGCATTAAAAAAGGGAAAAGAGAGAAATCTTGAAATTATAATGTGAGAACATCAGAGTGTTAGCAGGAGGTGAAGGGGAGAGGAGAGTGAAAATCTAATACTTAGTCTTATCCAAGGCTGACCACATGATCGGCAATGTTCACTGTTTGCTAGGGAGGAGGGGCCAGGCTCCTCGGTCCATGGGATTTTCCAGGAAAGAACACTGGAGTGGGTTGCCATTTCCTTCTCTAGGGAATCTTCCTGACCCAGAGATCAAACCTGGGTCTCCCACATTGCAGGCAAACTCTTAACCTTCTGGGCCACCAGGAAAGTTGTAAAGCCAATACTAAGTAAAAATAATGGCAATAAAACTTGAACCTCCTGCAGCATTTTCCCTCAGAGTTTGATCCTAAGTAAAGCCAATTAGTTCTAACAATCTCTTCCACACTGCCCAAGCTTACTTTCCCGGCTCTGGCCCCCTCCCTGTGTACTGTCAAGATTTAGAAATCTTCCTTGGCTTTAAGGAGAGAAATAAAAATATCAAAGTCAACTAATATATCCTTGAGCCATCTTACTACCCTTTGGAAAAATCATTTTCCTTTTCATTTCTTTCTCTTGAAATTTTTGGGGAAGGCTTTAGCTGTATAAAAGAAAGAAGCTTTTTGCTGAAAGGTTTTTAAATAGAAAATTGTCATTTACAATGACCACTTTCCTCAATCACTGCAATCCCAAAACACTCAAAAGGCTTGGAGAAAAAAAATAATAGGTCTAGAAAATTCATATAGATGTAGCTCAGGGAATTCAGCCAAGCAGAGAATTCTTCTGGACCCATGGATTCCTATAGCGTTTTCACACTCTTTAGTCATGCTTTAAAACAACTGAATAAACAATGTAAATATCAAGCCAGTGGAAAATCAAATGTGCTGAACCATTTTGCTTCCACCCAAACTCATCTGTTAGAGTACCGTACTTTTAGAACACGTGGAATGAATTTTAACTTGATTCTTACGTGGAAGTCTGCAGTACATATAGTTCAAATCATTTACATAAAGACGCCTCTCGTCCCTTTGAAGATAGGGTTACTGTGGACTGAGAGACAGAAATTGACATTTTATAAATATATGAAGAGGGGACATAGCTCTTGTCTTGTTTGGCTTTTATAACAATTTTAGAAAGGCGATAGTTCTGAGTCCTATATTTGTAATTTAGAGAAAAACTGCTGGTGAATGTATTTGAGGAATGCATTTACCCTATGGGTTATTTTGTATATTGTCCATTAAATAATGAAAATAGTCATGAGTAAATGCTATTATTTCAACTTTTCTGTACCCAACTACTATAGACTGTTGAATTTGTGAAACTAAACACCTAGGCATAAGATAAGCAGAAACTATATCATATGTCAACATTTCTACAGGGAGGTAAACAGAGGTATAAATTTGTTTTACTATTTTTATAGTAAAAACAAACAGGACTTTTCCAATGACCTCACAGTAACTTTTTACTGTTTTTCATGGCTGAGAGTTGACTTTCTTTCCCCGGGATTCCTTCTAATCAACTATCTTTCAACATGGTGGTTCTGGGAATTGGAGCTGAGACCAGATCAATTCCTGGGTCAGGAAGATCCCCTGAAGAAGGGAATGGCAACCCACTCCAGTATTCTTGCCTGGAGAAGTCCATGGACAGATGAGCCTGGCGGGCTATAGTCCATGAGGTTGCAAAGAGTTGGACATGACTGAGCAACTAACATTTCCAGTGCCTAGTCATTTCCTCTACCACTTTCCTCTACTGAGGTAGGACCTCCAGGTAGGCCGGGTGGCCCCTGCCCCATGACTGCTAATGCCAACTCCAGCCCAACAATCTAGTCCTGAAGCCATTTATGCTGCTCGAGCACCACTGAGGCAGGTGTTACCCTTGAACTACTTCTCAGTAGTGCCTTATCTCAAGACCCTGGAAGGTTGCATCCAACTAACTCTGCATTGCTCTTTCTGAACTGACTTTAGGTGAAAAGTGTTATTTCTTGTTAAAAACTTTTTAGCTGTCTCTTTCCCAAGGACTCAGATATATGTGGATGAGGCCAGTCAAAAAGATGTGCAAGTGGCCTACCCCATGTAATCCTCAGCCCTGTTCCTTTCTGTCAACAATGGAAGGAACACTATGGGACAAAGCTCTTACCTTTGGTTTCCTCTTAGGATTTTTGTTGTTTGTTTGTTTTTTTCCCAGATTCCTCCCTTGCTCATTCTGACTTCTAAACAAGAAAACATACCCCAAATACACTGATTTTTTGCTATTGCTAAGTTGCTTCAGTCATGTCCGACTCTGTGCGACCCCATAGACGGCAGCCCGACAGGCTCCTCTGTCCCTGGGATTCTCCAGGCAAGAACACTAGAGTGGGTTGCCATTTCCTTCTCCAATGCATGAAAGTGAAAAGTGAAAGTGAAGTTGCTCAGTCGTGTCCAACTCTTCGCGACCCCATGGACTGCAGCCTACCAGGCTCCTCTGTCCATGGGATTCTCCAGGCAGGAGTACTGGAGTGGGTTACCATTGCCTTCTCCAAAATACACTGATAGTTGGGCCAAATTGTGACAGACACTACTAATTTTCTTCCAGTGTCCATTTGCTGCCTTTTCATTTTAGTTATAGAACCTCCCCATCATACCTGGTCTCAGCATAGCATGTAGCAAGTCAACTAGACACCATATTTCCCAGTCTGCCTTAAGGTAACATGTAACTTAATGGCTTTGTGCTTGTAGTAGGTTTGTCAAGAAATGGTGTTTTGAGGTTTTGACCTTAAACACTGCCCTACGTGCATTCTTTCTTTCTCCTGACTAGGAGATAGCAACAGCAGGAACAGCTGCCTTGGGTCAGCTGAGGATGACAGAGTGAATCCAGCAGCCTGAGCACTCCATTTCCTATGGAGAAAGGGAAGCTTCCAGCTCTGGACTGTTTAGCTCTGAGTTGTAACGCAAAAGGGAAATAGATTTCTAATTGGTTTGTTCCACTCAGTTGCTGAGTCTCTTTATTACAGCATTCTGATCTGTATTTGAACCAATATACTAGGGTTGAAAGAGAAAGGGGATATTCTACATGTATTTTATCATATATCAGAAAGTACAGTAAATTAGTGAACTCAATCAGCTTTCTTTGATATTTTGGAAGTAGGCTTAGGGAACAATAATTCCACAATTACATCTTGGAAATGGTAATAGAAGATAACTGGATACCTTTAAAATGAAGACAAATATAGCTTGCAAAAAATTGAACCACTACCTCAAGATAAACAAATGAAACTATATAAAATTGTATATGTAAGAATTTTGTGGGCCATAAAGTATTAGCTACATAATAATTATTAATGATTAATAATTTAAATTTTTACTGATAATCATTATTACTTGTGTTCTAGCCAGTTCAGAGACCTAAACAGAACATATTTCTACCAGTATTTAAACTATACTTTAAAAAAATCATAAAATGGTATATTTCAATCATTACACTCATTCATTCAGCATATATTTGTGGACCACAAAAACAGGCCACCTGTGTAACAGTGACCCTACAAAAACTCAAGTTTTATATATGTTTGAATTCAGATAAATACTCAAATAACATCCTAAAATGTTTCTAATGAGAAAATTTGCAATTGCATGTTTAATTCATGTTTATGAATATAGAATATTTGCATATAGAAAACTATACAGAACTAATGAGGACAAGGCTTAAAAGAGTTAGTGCCATTATTATTTTTTAATTGTAAGGAAACAATAACAAAGTGAATGACTTGTTTAAAGAAGAATTGAATGAGATAAGGGTATTTCTATGGAATATCATAAGATAGGAAACTCACATTTTTTCCTACTTAAAATTTGTGGGAAGCCTTTTTTAATGTTGCATACCTCTTTGCGTGTGTGGTTATATAACGGCCTTGTCTTCTGTTGAAGATAACTGGTTAAGCCTGTGAAATGTTCATTGATCTAAATGGATGGGTCTGAGGGGAAAGGCTTGTCAGCTGAGACAGCTTATCAGAAGAGGGTTGTTCTTCCACCCCCCTTCTTATTTATCCCTAAACCAGGGAAAATTCCCCTGGGAGCATAGAGGCCTCAGCGGGAACATTACAGAGACTCAAGAGAGGAGAAATGGTTTGTAAATGAACATTTAAAACAAGAAAACACTTCTGTTTTTAAAGCCAATGAGTATAAAGTACCAGTGGGAGACGTGAGTTGACAGCTGGGACTCTGCATCCGTCTGGCCGAGGGATTCTGAGTCAATCTCTGACAGATGAAAAGTGGGACTTGGAGAACTTGGGACTGTCAGAACCTACTCAAAATTCCTCGGCTTGCCATTTCAAACCAAATTCAAACCTTCCAGATCTTGAGATTAAAGAGAGTGCTTACAGAAAAATAAAAGAGGTTTGAAAACGCTTATTAAGAGGCATCTTAGAAATCTTTATAAAGCATCATCTGTGATGATTTACATGCAAATGAATACGAATGTGCTTGGCATACATTATGTAGGGTTTTCAGATTTGATCAAATCCAGACTGATCATAGAGAAAGAAACCCACAGACCAGAGCCACTAGAGAGACTGAAGGAAGGATAGCTTGCCCATTCCTGGTTTGTGGCAGAGGAGAGATGAAAGAGAACACAATTTTATTCAGTCACTTAAGGACAACTATTGCTCCCAGGGCTACAGTCTGAGACCAGAGATGACTCAAGAGGTTTCTGGGAGCCTGAGATGCCCTCAGAGCTGCAAGTGTGTATTGAAGAAGGCTTGAGCAGGGATTTACCCCATACTCCAAAATGCCCCAGGCTATAGTCTCATTCCAGTGTTTCTTGGGGGCCTCATTACTTCCATCATGAGTTTCTAGGCTTCCCAGGTGTCTGAAGTGACCTCTCTCGGTGACAGGACAGGAACCAGGACCCTGGGCCTTTGCTAATCAGTCTGAATTATTAAAGAGGTTTCCCAAGTTCAGAAAGTTGCTACAGAATGTAAGATGTAGATAAATTGTAAAAAGGGACCAAAAAATGCCACCAGGTCCTCAAACTGCCATAAGCAGGAAAGTCTGACAGGGTTATATAACAAGCTAAAATAGGTCTCTTGAAAAACTAATGGAACTTCTGAGTTCTTATTTAATGCTAAGTGACTAATTTTTTTTCACAAAAGATATGAGTTCTAAAAATTACACAGAGCAAACAAGTAGGGAAGTGTGTGTTGCTCCATCAAAGAGAATCATCTGCTTAGTGCATTACATAGTACAGAATCCAGGGAGTATCAGGCAGGCAAGTCCTTAACGCCAGCCAGGTTTTCCTGATTTTCTCCCTCAGTCTCTTCTAAAATCAACAACTCAAACTCAAGGCAAAAAATGGCCCTGAAAACAATATGAAGTAGGCACAAGTTAGCTTTGATGCCTATCCTCTCTTATTTTCCCACCCTTGTTCATGTCTCTATGTCAAGTCACCTCCAATCCCTAAAAATAAGAGTAAAGATGACCTCAAAAGGTTTCTGTCCTCAAAAAATATCGGTATGTTTAAAAGTAAATAAACATGTACTAGATAATACAGTACAGTACAGTTCAGTTGCTCAGTCGTATCCAACTCTTTGCGACCCCATGAACCACAGCACGCCAGGCCAAATCCCAGAGTACACCCAAACGCATGTCCATTGAGTCGGTGATGCCATTCAATCATCTCATACCCTGTCATCCCCTTCTCCTCCTGCCCTCAATCTTTCTCAAAATCAGGGTCTTTTCAAATGAGTCAGCTCTTTGCATCAGGTGGCCAAAGTATTGGAGTTTCAGCTTCAACATCAGTCCTTCCAATGAACACCTAGGACTGATCTCCTTTAGGATGGACTGGTTGGATCTCTTTGCAGTGCAAGGGACTCTCAAGAGTCTTCTCCAACACCACAGTTCAAAAGCATCAATTCTTCAGCGCTCAGCTTTTTAAATTTAGTTTATTTTCTATAAACCTCTTACTTACCCATTAGTGTTTCACTGGGTAAGTCTGGTTATCTGTACAAAACAGAATTTTCCCCAGATCATTCAAATGAAGACACTGTTATGAAAGGCAAACTTTTAGAGGCATAGGCATGGCCAAAAGAAAAAAATGAAGAATGGTGAGGAACCCAGAAACTAGCAACAGAAGAAACAATTAACACTCCTACTGCTTAAGGAGCAAGTGAGAAAACAGCTTTACTGAGCTCATAGGACTGGAATGCAAAAGTAGGAAGTCAAGAAACACCTGGAGTAACAGGCAAATTTGGCCTTGGAGTACAGAATGAAACAGGACAAAGGCTAATAGAGTTCTGCCAAGAGAACACACTGGTCATAGCAAACACCCTCTTCCAACAACACAAGAGAAGAATCTACACATGGACATCTCGCCAGATGGTCTATACTGAAATCAGATTGATTATATTCTTTCCAGCCAAAGATGAAGAAGCTCTATACAGTTAGCAAAAACAAGACCAGGAGCTGACAGTGGCTCGGATCATGAACTCCTTATTGCCAAATTCAGACTGAAAATGAAGAAAGTGGAGAAAACCACTAGACCATTCAGGTATGACCTAAATCAAATCCCTTATGACTATGCAGTGAAAATGAGAAATAGATTTAAGGGACTAGATCTGATAGAGTGCCTGATGAACTGTGGATGGAGGTTTGAGGCACTGTACAGGAGACGGGAATCAAGACCATCCTCAAGAAAAAGAAATGCAAAAAAGCAAAATGGCTGTCTGAGGAGGCCTTACAAATAGTGGCGAAAAGAAGGGAAGTAAAAAGCAAAGGAGAAAAGGAGAGATATACCCATTTGAATGCAGAGTTCCAAACAATAGCAAGGAGAGATAAGAAAGCCTTTCTCAGCTATCAGTACAAAGATATAGAGGAAAACAACAGAATGGGAAAGACTAGAGATCTCTTCAAGAAAATTAGAGATACCAAGGGAACATTTCATGCAGAGATGGGTTCAATAATGGACAGAAATGGTAGGGACCTAACAGAAGCAGAAGATATTAAGGAGAGGCAAGAATACACAGAAGAACTGTACAAAAAAGATCTTCAAGACCAAGATAATCACAATGGTGTGCTCACTCACCTAGAGCTAGACATCCTGGAATGTGAAGTCAAGTGGGCCTTAGAAAGCATCACTATGAACAAAGCTAGTGGAGGTGATGGAATTCCAGTTGAGCTATTCCAAATCCTGAAAGATGATGCAGTGAAAGTGCTGCACTCAATATGCCAGCAAATTTGGAAAACTCAGCAGTGGCCACAGGACTGGAAAAGGTCAGTTTTCATTCCAGTCTCAAAGAAAGACAATGCCAAAGAATGCTCAAAGCACCAAACAATTGTACTCATCTCACACGCTAGTAAAGTAATGCTCAAAATTCTCCAAGCCAGGCTTCAGCAATACATGAACCATGAACTTCCAGATGTTCAAGCTGGATTTAGAAAAGGCAGAGGAACCAGAGATCAAATTGCCAACATCTGCTGGATCATCAAAAAAGCAAGAGAGTTCTAGAAAAACATCTATTTCTGCTTTCCTGACTATGCCAAAGCCTGTGACTGTGTGGATCACAATAAACTGTGGAAAATTCTGAAAGAGATGGGAATACCAGACCACCTAACCTCCCTTTTGAGAAATCTATATGCAGAGCAGGAAGCAACAGTTAGAACTGGACATGGAACAACAGACTGGTTCCAAATAGGAAAAGGAGTACGTCAAGGCTGTATATTGTCATCCTGCTTATTTAACTTATATGCAGAGTACATCATGAGAAACGCTGGGCTGGAGGAAGCACAAGCTGGAATCAAGATTGCTGGGAGAAATATCAATAACCTCAGGCATGCAGATGACACCACCCTTATGGCAGGAAGTGAAGAAGCACTAAAGAGCCTCTTGATGAAAGTGAAAGAGGAGAGTGAAAAAGTTGGCTCAAAGCTCAACATTCAGAAAACTAAGATCATGGTATCTGATCATCACTTCATGGCAAATAGATGGGGAAACAGTGGCTGACTTTATTTTTCTGGGCTCCAAAATTACTGCAGATGGTGATTGCAGCCATGAAATTAAAAGACACTTACTCCTTGGAAGGAAAGTTATGACCAACCTAAACAGCATATTAAAAATCAGAGACATTACTTTGCCAATAAAGGTCCATCTAGTCAAGGCTATGGTTTTTCCAGTTGTCATGTATGGATGTGAGAGTTGGACTCTAAAGAAAGCAGAGTGCAGAAGAATTAACGCTCTTGAACTGTGGTGTTGGAGAAGACTCTTGAGAGTCCCTTGGACTGCCAGGAGATACAACCAGTCCATCCTAAAGGAGATCAGTCCTGGGTGTTCATTGGAAGGACTGATGCTGAAGCTGAAACTCTAATACTTTGGCCACCTGATGCAAAGAACTGACTCATTGGAAAAGACCCTGATGCTGGGAAAGATTGAGGGCAGGAGGAGAAGGGGATGACAGAGGATGAGATGGCTGGATTGCATCACTGACTCTATCAACATGGGTTTGGGTGGACTCTGGGTGTTGGTGATGGACAGGGAGGGCTGGCATGCTGCGGTTCATGGGATTGCAAAGAGTTGGACGCAACTGAGCAACTGAACTGAACTGAGCTCATAGAGCTGCAGTCATAGAGGGAGGTAACTGTTTCTAGAGTAATGATGCCAAAGTGGGCAGAGAGCAGGAAGATATATCCCAAACATGTTATCCTCCTGCTGTTATTTCCCATTGGTTGAACTTAGCCAGAATCAAAGTGCAAGGGAGTCCAAGTGACTGACACTTCTGTAGAGGTCAGCCAACTAGGGCACCAACCAGAGCAGAGGATACCATGTGGAGTGGTGCATGAGTTGAAAGTAGAAGAAAAATCAGCACATTAATTTCCTTTTCTTATAGCTCCATGAGGATGTTCCTAACACCCCACATTCTACATGGTATTTGTGTCATTCTAACTTCTTGTAGGGATTCAGATAAGTTCAGTTTCAAAATCTCTTTAGTATCACGAAAATTTCCTATTTTTTTCTGTTCTATTCACTTTCTCAATAATCTAATTAATCTTAAAATACTACACAACTCAGTTATTCTAAAAGCCAGCTCCAATGCTACCACTTTTACCATGATTTTCTTAGTTGCCCCAGATGCAGATGAGGGCTCCTGTTTTCAGTTCTTAAGTATGCTGTCTGAACCACTGTAGGTATTTATCACATGCCTCCTGGTGCCTCCGAAAATCAGGTGCATTCCTTTCCTCCTATAGCATGCCAAATCTTCTTAAAAGCTGGTATGGTTTCTTGGATATGTCTATATCCCATACTAGGTCACTGTATTCACTTGCTTTCTTTTTACATAGTAATCACACCTTAAACATTTATTAGATGTCAACTTACAGATGAATATTCCCTCCACCTCTCTCTTCTTTGCTTGACAGTTCCATTTGCTCTATAATTATCAGCTTAAATGTCATTTTCTCAAGGAAGCCATCCTTGACCTTTGTCTGCTCCCAACGATATGTACTCCTCCTGGGTACCCTGTGCTTTGGCCAGCATAGCATTTAACATAGTCATACAGCTTAAAATGATAGAGCCATGTTTCAATTAAGTTCTACATGATTCCAATAATCATAGTTTTATGACGTATCATACTAATTCTCAAAGAGAAAGTAAGAAGGAAAAATTGCACTGGGGTAATGAGATAAAAGACTTCATGAAAAAGGGAGTGATTGAGATAAACTTCGAAATGCAATTAATTTTAGCAGGTATATACTGCTAAGGCAGGCATTATACACATAGAGAATAAAAGGCATAAAGGCATGGACCTATTGTAATACGGACCATGTCTGAAGCATTGTGGGAAATAAGGCTGCTTATGGTTGATGCCATGTTGTGGAGGACCTTTGTGGTAGGAGCCTATGGCTGCAATTTGTGGACCCTAGGACAGAGCAGATTAGTGAAGAGTGGAGAATGAATCTAGCCACATAAAGGAATATAACTGATGGAGGATGGAGAAAGAATGGCAGAGTAGGGGAACTTGAACTAACCTCCTGTCATGAAAACACCAAAATCACAGCTCTGAATAATTGACAAAAATTTTTGAACCTACCAAAAATTATATCCTATATCTAACGCAGCAGCAGCAGTGAGACACTAGGAGAGGCATTTTTGTGATATAATCAACTCGCATACCCATGGGGTGGGTGACCCACAAACTGGAAAATAATTCTATCACAGAGGTTCTCCCACAGGAGTGAGGGTTCTGAGCTCCATGTCAGTCTCTCCAGCCTGGCAGTCTGACATCAGGAGGAGCCCCCAGAGAACTTGGCTTTGAAGGCTAGCAGAGCTTTTGTGCAGGAATTCTATAAAATTAGAGGAAAGAGACCTTTCCTAAGACCTTCAAGGCCCCCTGGAGCTGTGTCCATGGAAGGTATCATGGGGTCTCTGGTGACCACCCCTCAGCATTTCATGTGGACCAGGGTGTGACGCAGCTTCAGGGCACCTCAGGCTTTTCAGGGTACCATGTATTCACTGAGTGGAAAAATGCTCATGGTGTGTGGGAGGTCAGAGTTGTGAAGCCCATGAGGCAGCCCATCCCAAGTGTCACATCTACATGGGGACAGCCCTGCTGGGGACTCCTGTAGGATGAAGTCTCCAGAATAAAAAACTATAACAGTGGTGTTCAAACTGAAGCATTTTGGAACATTTTTATTAAAAAAACACAAGGAGAAAAGGAAAGATATAAGCATCTGAATGCAGAATTCCAAAGAATAGCAAGAGGAGATAAGAAAGCCTTCCTCAGTGATCAATGTGAAGAAATAGAGGAAAACAACAGAATGGGTAAGACTAGAGATCTCTTCAAGAAAATTAGAGATACCAAGGGAACATTTCATGCAGAGATGGGCTCGATAAAGGACAGAAATGGTATGGACCTAACAGAAGCAGAAGATATTAAGAAGAGGTGGCAAGAATACGCAGAACAACTGTACAAAAAAGATCTTCAAGACCAAGATAATCATGATGCTGTGATCACTCACCCAGAGCCAGACATCCTGGAATGTGAAGTCAAGTGGGCCTTAGAAAGCATCACTACGAACAAAGCTAGTGGAGGTGATGGAATTCCAGTTGAGCTGTTTGAAATCCTGAAAGATGATGCTGTGAAAGTGCTGCTCTCTATATGCCAGCAAGTTTGGAGAACTCAGCAGTGGCCACAGGACTGGAAAACGTCAGTTTTCATTCGAGTTCCAAAGAAAGGCAATGCCAAAGAATGCTCAAACTACCGCACAACTGCACTCATCTCACGTTAGTAAAGTAATGCTCAAAATTCTCCAAGCCAGGCTTCAGCAATACATGAACCATGAACTCCCTGATGTTCAAGCTGGATTTAGAAAAGGCAGAGGAACCAGAGATCAAATTGCCAACATCCGCTGGATCATCAAAACAGCAAGAGAGTTCCAGAAAAACATCTCTTTCTGCTTTCCTGACTATGCCAAAGCCTTTGACTGTGTGGATCACAATAAACTGTGGAAAATTCTGAAAGAGATAGGAATACCAGACCACCTGACCTGCCCCTTGAGAAACCTATATGCAGGTCAGAAAGCAACAGTTAGAACTGGACATGGAACAACAGACTGGTTCCAAATAGGAAAAAGAGTATGTCAAGGCTGTATATTGTCATCCTGCTTATTTAACTTATATGCAGAGTACATCATGAGAAACGCTGGGCTGGAAGAAGCACAAGCTGGAATCAAGATTGCTGGGAGAAATATCAATAACCTCAGATATTCAGATGATACCACCCTTAGGGCAGAAAGTGAAGAGGAACTAAAAAGCCTCTTGATGAAAGTGAAAGTGGAGAGTGAAAAATTTGGCTTATAGCTCAACATTCAGAAAACGAAGATCAAGGCATCTGGTCCCATCACTTCGTGTGAAATAGATGAGGAAAAAGCAGAAACAGTGTCAGACTTTATTTTGGGGGGCTCAAAAATCACTGCAGATGGTTACTGCAGCCATGAAATTAAAAGACGCTTACTCCTTGGAAGGAAAGTTATGACCAACCTAGACAGCATACTGAAACGCAGAGGCATTATTTTGCCAACAAAGGTCCATCTAGTCAAGGCTATGGTTTTTCCAGCAATCATGTATGGATGTGAGTGTTGGACTGTGAAGAAAGCTGAGTGCTGAAGAATTGATGCTTTTGAACTGTGGTGTTGGAGAAGACTCTGGAGAGTCCCTTGGACTGCAAGGAGATCCAACCAGTACATTCTAAAGGAGATCAGTCCTGGGTGTTCTTCGGAAGGAATAAGAGTTGACTCATTGGAAAAGACTTGATGCTGGGAGGGATTGAGGGCAGGAGGAGAAGGGGATGACAGAGGATGAGATGGCTAGATGTCATCACTGACTCGATGGACGTGAGTTTGAGTGAACTTCAGGAGATGGTGATGGACAGGGAGGCCTTGCGTGCTGTGATTCATGGGGTCGCAAAGAGTCGGACACGACTGAACAACTAATCTGAACTGCACTGATGGGATCTCTATTTTCAAATGGTTCTAGAATGAATTCACTTCCATGACACTTCACACTGAACATGGTGACCCTTGCTCAAAAAACTTGAGAATTAACAGCCAAGTATTGTTGAATATGTTGTCTTAACTAAAGCAGCTTCCTTCCTAGGAAGCAGAATTATGGGGAGCTCATCTAAGAACTGCATCCAAGGGTGTTTCTTCCCTCAAATGTAAAATGTCCTTAGGTGATAGGCTTTGTAACATGAAACTGGGACCAGACTTGTACTGAAGTATAGGTAAGGATGGGCTTGCCTAGTGGCTCAGACAATAAAGAATCCTCCTGCAGTGAGGGAGACCTGGGCTTGATTCTTGGGTTGGGAAGATTCCCTGGAGGAGGGCATGGCAACCCACTCCAGTATTCTTGGCTTGGAGGATCCCCATGGACAGAGGAGCCTGGCGGCCTACAGGCCATGGAGTCACAGTCAGACACAACTGAGTGACTAAGCACAGCACAGGGGAAAGAGAGACCCATTCTTAGAGGACTCACAAAGGTTTTATGTGTACTGGGACCAGAGCAAAGCACTGACTCTAGGAGCAGGAGCTAGCCCACCTGTGAGTCTCGGAGAGTCTCCAGGGGAGGCAGAGGCTCACAATGGGGGCAAGGACACTGCTGACAGAGGACCAAGTGAATATTCATCAGTGTGAGTTCTTATGGAGGCCACCATTTTGGCACTGAGACCTAGCCCTACCTAACAGCCTGCAGGCTCCAGTACTGAGATGCCTCAGGCAAAACAACCAACAGGGTGGAAATACAACCCCACCAATTAGCAGAGAGGTTGCCCAAAGTCCTACTGATCCCACAGCTAGCTCTAAACACACTCCTTGACATGCCATTGCTGACAAGGGGGACAAGATCCAGGTCTTCCCACCAGTGGACAGACACCAGTCTCTCACCAGTAAGCCTGCATAAGCCTCTAAGTCAATTTCATCCAGTTGAGCTATTTCATATCCTAAAAGATGATGCTGTGAAAGTGCTGCACTCAATGTGTCAGCAAATTCGAAAACTCAGCAGTGGCCACAGGACTGGAAAAGGTCAGTTTTCATTCCAATCTCAAAGAAAGGCAATGCCAAGAATGCTCAAACTACCGCACAACTGCACTCATCTCACACGCTAGTAAAGTAATGCTCAAAATTCTCCAACCCAGGGTTCAACAATATGTGAACTTCCAGATGTTCAAGCTGGATTTAGAAAAGGCAGAGGAACCAGAGATCAAATTGCCAACATCTGCTGGATCATCAAAACAGCAAGAGAGTTCCAGAAAAACATCTATTTCTGCTTTCCTGACTATGCCAAAGCCTTTGACTGTGTGAATCACAATAAACTGTGGAAAATTCTGAAAGAGATGGGAATACCAGACCACCTGACCTGCCTCTTGAGAAATCTGTATGCAGGTCAGGAAGCAACAGTTAGAACTGGACATGGAACAACAGACTGGTTCCAAATAGGAAAAGGAGTATGTCAAGGATGTATATTATCACTCTGCTTATTTAACTTAAATGCAGAGTACATCATGAGAAACGCTGGGCTGGAAGAAGCACAAGCCGGCGTCAAGATTGCCAGGAGAAATATCAATAACCTCAGATATTCAGATGATACCACTCTTATGGCAGAAAGTGAAGAACTAAAGAGCTTCTTGATGAAAGTAAAAGAGGAGAGTGAAAAATGTACCTTAAAGCTCAACATTTAGAAAGCTAAGATCATGGCATCTGGCCCCATTACTTCATGGCAAATAGATGGGGAAACAATGGGAACTGTGGCTGGCTTTATTTTTTGGGGCTCCAAAATCACTGCAGATGGTGATTGCAGCCATGAAATTAAAAGACGCTTACTCCTTGGAAGGAAAGTTATGACCAAGACTAGAGATCTCTTCAAGAAAATTAGAGATACTAAGGGAACAGTTCATGCAAAGATGGGCCTGATAAAGGACAGAAATGGTATGGACCTAACAGAAGCAGAAGATATTAAGAAGAGGTAGCAAGAATACATGGAAGAACTGTACAAAAAAGATCTTCACGACCCAGATAATCATGATGATGTAATCACGAATCTAGAGCCAGACATCTTGGAATGTGAAGTCAAGTGGGCCTTAGAAAGCATCACTATGAACAAACCTAGTGGAAGTGATGGAATTCCAGTTGAGCTGCTTCAAATCCTGAAAGATGATGCTGTGAAAGTGCTGCTCTCAATATGCCGGCAAGTTTGGAAAACTCAGCAGTGGCCACAGGAGTGGAAAAGGTCCGTTTTCATTCCAATTCCAAAGAAAGGCAATGCCAAAGAATGCTCAAACTACCGCACAATTACACTCATCTCACATGCTAGTAAAGTAATGCTCAAAATTCTCCAAGCCAGACTTCAGCAATACGTGAACTGTGAACTCCCTGATGTTCAAGCTGGTTTTAGAAAAGGCAGAGGAACCAAAGATCAAATTGCCAACATCTGCTGGATCATCAAAAAAGCAAGAGAGTTCTAGAAAAACATCTATTTCTGCTTTCCTGACTATGCCAAAGCCTGTGACTGTGTGGATCACAATAAACTCTGGAAAATTCTGAAAGAGATGGGAATACCAGACCACCTGACTTGCCTCTTGAAAAATCTGTATGCAGGTCAGGAAGCCACAGTTAGAACTGGACATGGAACAACAGACTGGTTCCAAATAGGAAAAGGAGTACGTCAAGGCTGTATATTGTCATCCTGCTTATTTAACTTATATGCAGAGTACATCATGAGAAACTCTGGGCTGGAAGAAACACAAGCTGGAATCAAGATTGCTGGGAGAAATATCAATAACCTCAGACATGCAGATGATACCACTCTTACGCAGAATGTGAAGAGCAACTAAAAAGCCTCTTGATGAAAGTGAAAGAGGAGAGTGAAAAAGTTGGCTTAAAGCTCAACATTCAGAAAACGAAGATCATGGCATCTAGTCCCATCACTTCATGGGAAATAGATGGGGAAACAGTAGAAACAGTGTCAGACTTTATTTTTTGGGGCTCAAAATCACTGCAGATGGTGACTGCAGCCATGAAATTAAAAGACGCTTACTCCTTGGAAGAAAAGTTATGACCAACCTAGATAGTATATTCAAAAGCAGAGACATTACTTTGCTGACTAAGGTCTGTCTAGTCAAGGCTATGGTTTTTCTTGTGGTCATGTATGGATGTGAGAGTTAGACTGTGAAGAAGGCTGAGCGCCGAAGAATTGATGCTTTTGAACTGTGGTGTTGGAGAAGACTCTTGAGGGTCCCTTGGACTGCAAGGAGATTCAACCAGACCATTCTGAAGGAGATCAGCCCTGGGATTTCTTTGGAAGGAATGATGCTAAAGCTGAAGCTCCAGTACTTTGGACACCTCATGCGAAGAGTTGACTCATTGGAAAAGACTCTGATGCTGGGAGGGATTGGGGGCAGGAGGAGAAGGGGATGACCCAGGATGAGATGGCTGGATGGCATCACAGACTCAATGGACGTGAGTCTGGGTGAACTCCGGGAGATGGTGATGGACAGGCAGGCCTGGCGTGCTGTGAGTCATGGGGTCGAAAGAGTCGGACACGACTCAGCAACTGAACTGACTGAACTGAACTGAGACAGCATATTAAAAGCAGAGACAGTTTGCCAACAAAGGTCCATCTAGCCAAGGCTATGGTTTTTCCAGTGGTCATGTATGGATGTGAGAGTTGGACTGTGAAGAAAGCTGAGCACTGAAGAATTGATGCTTTTAAACTGTAGTGTTGGATTTTTGAAAATCCGTTGTACTTCAAGGAGATCCAACTAGTCCATCCTAAAAGCTCAGTCTTGGGTGTTCATTGAAAGGACTGATGCTGAAGCTGAAACTCCTGATGTGAAGAGCTGACTCGTTGGAAAAGACCCTGATGCTGGGAAAGATTGAGAGCAGAAGAAGGGGATGACAGAGGATGAGATAGTTGGATGGCATCACTGACTCAATGGACATGAATTTGAATGGACTCTAGGAGTTGGTGATGGACAGGGAGGCCTGCCATGCTGCGGTTCTTGGGGTCGGAAAGAGTTGGACACATCTGAGCGATTGACTAAACAATTTCATCCACTAGGGGGCAGACACTAGAAGTAACAGGAACAACAATCCTACAGCCTGAGGAATCGAGGCCACAAACACAGAAAGTCAGACAAAATGAAACAAAATGAGAAGGCAGAGAATAATGTTACAGAAAGAAGAACAAGATAAAAGTTCAGAATAACAACTAAGTGATGCGGAGATAGGCAATCTTACTGAAAAAGAATTCAGAGTAATGATAGTAAAGATAATCCAAGATCTCAAGAAAGAATTGAGGCACAGATTGAGAAAACACGTGAAATGCTTACCAAAGAACGGGAAGATTTAAAGGATAAACAAGATAACAAATACAATAACAAAAAATAAACTAGAAGGAATTGATAGAATAAATAAGACAGAAAAATGAATAAGTGAGCTGGAAGACAGATTATTAGAAATCACTGCTATGAAATAAAATGAAAAAAGAATGGAAAGGAGTAAGGATAGTCTAAGAAACATCTGGGACAAAATTAAACATACCCACATTCATATTTTAGTGGTATTAGAAGAAGACAGAGAGAATTAGGCCTGAGAAAATGTTTGAAGAGGTAACAGGCAAAAACTTCCATAACATGGGAAAGGAAATACTCAAGTCCAGGAAGAGTAAAAAGTCTCATACAGGATAAATTCAAGGAGGAACATGATGAGACACAGATTAAACAAACTGATAAAAATTAAAGAAAGAGAAAATATTAAAAGCAACAAGAGAAAAGCAACAAATAAGATATAAGGGACTCTCCATAAGGTTATCAGCTGAGTTATCAGCTACCCAGCAAGATTCCTATTCAGATTTGATGGAGAAATCAAAAGCTTTACAGACAAGCAAAACCTAAGAGAATTTAACACAACCAAACCAGCTTACAACAATACTAAAGGAACTTCTCTAGACAAAAGAGAAAAAGCCACAACTAAAAACAAGAAAATTACAAATGTGAAAGCTCACTCATAAACGCAAACATAGAGTAAAGGTAACATCCATACATAAATGTGATATCAAAATCAGCAATTGTGAGGGGAGTACAAATGCAGGATACTGGAAATGCATTTAAAATTAAGAGACCAGCAACTTTAAACAATCTTGTGTGTGTGTTAGCCTGTTAATCACACTGCTATCAAAACCTCCTGTTAATCACAAACCAAAAATCGTAGATACACACATACACAAAAGAAAGCAATCCAAACACAACACTAAGGATAGTAATCAAATAACGAGAGAACAAAATAAGAAGGGAAGAAAAAAGACCTACAAATCCAAAACAATTAACAAAAATGGCAATAAGAACATATTTATTGGTAACACATTAAATGTAAACAGATTAAATGCTCAAACCAAAAGACATAGACAGGCTGAATGGATAGAAAAACAAACTCTCTACATATGCTGTCTACAAGAGACCCATTTCAGATCTAGGAACATGCACTAACTGAAAGTAAGATAGAAAATGTTATTCTATGAAGATGGAAATCAAAAGAAACCTGCTGCTGCTGCTAAGTCGCTTCAGTCGTGTCCGACTCTATGCAACTCCATAGACGGCAGCCCACCAGGTCCCCCCAGTCCCTGGGATTCTCCAAGCAAGAACACTTGAATGGGTAAAGAAAGCTAGAGTAGAGTAACAATACTCATATCAAACAAAATATACTTTAAAGACTGTTACAAGAGACAAAGAGGGACACTACACAATGATCAAGGGATCAATCTAAGAAGAAGCTATAGCAATTTTATATCTATCTATCTATCTATATATATGCACCCAACATAGGAGCACCTCAATATGTATAATGTAAACACTAAAGCCATAGAAGGAGCAATCAACAGTAACACAGTGATAGTAGTGGACTTTAGCACCCCACTTTCACCAATGGACAGATGATCCAGACAAAATCAAAAGAAAACACAGGCCTTACATGACAAATTAGGCAAGATGAACTTGATATTTCTAGAGCATCCCATCCAAAAGCATAGAATACACATTTTCCTCTAATGTACCTGTTGTGTGTTCTCCAAGATTGATCACATGCTGGGCCATAAAGTAAGCCTAGGAAGATTTAAGAAAATTGAAGTCAAATCAAGAACCAAACAACTCTATGAGATTAGGAATCACCTACAAAAAACTATAAAAATTACAGACACATAGAGGTGAAGTAATACCCTACCAAGCAACCAATTGGAGCAGACTCTTGAGAGTCCCTTGGATTGAAAGGAGATGAAACCAGTCAATTCTAAAGGAAATCAATCCTTAATATTCATTGAAAGGACTTACACTGAAGCTGAAGCTCCAATACTTTGGCCACCTGATATGAAGAACTAACTCATTTGAAAAGACCCTGATGCTGGGAAAGATTGAAGGCAGGAGGAGAAGGGGATGACAGAGGCTGAGATGGTTGGATGGCATCACTGACTCAATGGACATGAGTTTGAGCAAGCTCCATGAGACAGTGAAGGACAGGGAAGCCTGGCATGTTGCAGTCCACGGGGCACAAAGAGTCAAACACGACTGAGTGACTGAATGGAACTGAACTGAAGCAACCAATGGATCACTAAAGAAATCAAAGAATACCTACAGACAAATGAAAACAAAAGCATGAAAATTCAAAACCTATGGGATGCAGCAAAAACTAGTTCTAAGAGGAAAGTTTGTAGCAAAGCCATTTTACCTCAGGAAACAAGAAAAATCTCAAAGAACCTAACCAATCTAACCTTACACTTAAAGCAACTAGAGAAAGAAGTACAAACAGCACCCAAATTTGGAAGGAAAGATACCAAAAAGATCAAAGCAGAAATAAATGAAATGGACATGAAGAAAGCAATATAAAAGATCAATGAAACTAAAAGCTGGTTTTTTGAAAAGATGAACAAAATTGATAAACCTTCAATTAGACTCATTAAGAAAAAAAGAGTGTGTGAGATCAATAAAATTAGAAATGAAAAAAGGAGAAGTTAATACTGACACCATAGTAATACAAAGGATCATAAGAGACTATGACCAACAAATGTATGCCAATAAAATGAACAATCTAGAGGAAAAGGACAGAATCTCAGGAAGGTACAAACTTCCAACCTGAACCAGGAAGAATTAAAAAATATTAATAGACCATCATAAGTACTGAAATTGAAACTATGATTTAAAAACATCCATCAAACAAAAGTGCAGGCCAGATGGCTTCACAGGTAAATTCTATCAAATATTTAGGAAGAGATAACACCTATCCTTCTGAACCTATTTCAAAGAATTGCTGAGGAATGAACACTTCCATACTCATTCTATGAGGCCACCATTACCCTGATATAAAAAATCAGAGAAAGATACCACAAAAAATAAAATTACAGGCCAATACATAGGAAGAATCCATATTATCAAAATGACTGTATTCCTCAAAGCAATCTGCAGTCAATGCAATCCCTATCAAACTATCAATGGCGTTTTTCAGAGAAATGAAAAAAATTTTTTTTTAATTTGTATGAAAAAAAGAAAGACCTTGAATAGTCAAAGTAATCTGAAGAAAGAACAAAGGTCTGAGGAAATCAGACTTCCTGACTTCAAACTATACTACAAAGCTACAGTAATCCAAACGGTATGAAACTGGCACAGAAATTGACATGTACATGAATGGAACAGGATGGAAAGCCTGAAAAGAATCCCACACACCTATGGTCAATTAATCTACAACTAAAGAGGTCTCTTCAATAAACTGTGCTGGGAAAACTGGAGAGCTACATGTAAAAGAATAAAATAGAACATTCTCTAACATCACACACAATTCAGAATGGATAAAAGATCTACATGTAACACTGGATACTATTAACAACTCTTAGAAGAAAACATAGGCAGATCACTCTTTGACATAAATTATAACAATATCTTTTTGTATCTACCTCCTAGAACAATGAAAATAAAAACAAAAATGAACAAATAGTACCTAATTAAACTAAAACGTTTTGCACAGCCAAAGAAACCATAAGCAAAATGAAAAGAGATCCCAGAAAATGGGAGGAAATATGTGCAAATGATACAACTGACAAGGGATTAATCTCCAAAATATGCAAACAGCTCATGCAGCTCAACAGGGAAAAAAAAAATCAAAAAATGGGAAGAAAATCTAACGGACATTTCTCCAAAGAAGATATACAGATGGCCAAAAACCACACACAAAGATGTTCAACATCACCCATTATTAGAGAAATACAAATCAAAACTACAATGAACTATCACCTCACAATGGTAAGAATAGCCATCATCAAAAATCTATTAAAAAAAAAAATAAACGCTGGAGAGGGTGTGGAGAAAAGAGAACACTCCTATACCATTGGTGAGAAAAAAATGGACACAACCACTATTGATAGCAATATGGGCACTCCTTGAACTAAAAATAGAGCTACCATATGATCTGGCAATCCCACTCCTGGGCATATGTACAGACAAAGCATAATTTAAAAGATACATGCAGCCCAATGTACATCACAGCTCTATTTACAATAGCCAAGATATGGAAGCAACCTAAATGTCCATTGACAGAGGAATGGGTAAAGATATGTGGTGTATGTGTTTGTGTATACATATATGTGTGTATATATACATATACATATATGTGTACACATGCATATATATATAATATGCTGGAATATTACTCATCCATAATACAGAAAGAAGTAATGCCATGCCATTTGTAGCAACATGGATAGGGCTAGAGATCATCAGAGTGAAGTAAGTCATAGAGAAAAAAGACAAATATATAATATTACTTATATGTATAATCTAGAAAAATGGTACAGATGAACTTATTTGAAAAGAAGAAATAGAGTCACAGATGTAGAAAACAAACTTATGGTTACCAAGTAGGGAAGGGGCGTGGGTTGAATTGGGATTGATAAATATTCACTACTATATATAAAATATAAAATGAACTCTATTCAATATTCTGTGATAACCCATATGGGAAAAGAACCTGGAAAAGACTAGAATATGTACATGTATAACTGAATCACTTTTCTATATAACCAAAACTAATACAGAAAGAGTAGAGAAATAGCTCCAGAGAGAATGAAGAAGCAGGGCCAAAGCAGAAATGATGCTCAGTTGTAGATGTGTCTAGTGTGAAAGTAAAGCCCAGTGCTGTAAAGAATAATATTGCATAGGAACCTGGAATGCTAGGTTCATAAATCAAGGTAAACTGGACATGGTTGAAGAGGAGATAGCAAGAATGAACACTGGCATTTTTGGAATCAATGAACTAAAATGGGTGGGAATGGGTGAATGTAATTTAGATGACCATTGTACCTACTACTGTGGGCAAGAATCCCTTAGAAGAAATGGAGTAGCCCTCATTGTCACCAAAAGAGTCTAAAATACAGCACTTGGGTATAATCTCAGGACATATATATATAAACCTGTGGTTGAGGTTTGACAGAAACAACAAAATTCTGTATAGCAATTTTCCCTCAATTAAAAAAAGAAAAACGGAATGATCTTTGTTTATTTTCAAGGCAAACCATTCAACATCACAGTAATCCAAGTCTATGCGCCAACCACTAATGCTGAAGCTGAAACTGAATGGTTCTATGAAGACCTCTAATACCTTCTAGAACTAATAACACAAGAAAAGGTGCCCTTTTCAACATAAGGTATTGGAATGCAAAAATAGGAAGTCAAGAGATACCTGGAGTAACAGGCAAGTTTGACCTCAGAGTACAAAATGAAATAGGGCTAAGGCTAACAGGGTTTGCCAAAAGAATGCACTGGTCAAAGAAAACACCCTCTTCCAACAATATGTCCATGTCTACACATGGACATAACCAAATGATCAACACCAAAATCAGATTGATTATGTTCTTTGCAGCCTAAGATGGAGAAGATCTATAACAGTTAGCAAAAACAAGAACTGGAGTTGACTGTGGTTCAGATCATGAGTTCCTCCTTGCAAAATTCAGGCTTTAATTGAAGAAAGTAGGGAAAATCACTAGACCATTCAAGTTTAACCTAAATCAAATCCCTTATAATTATATAGTGGAAGTGACAAATAGATTCAAAGGATTAGATATGGTAGATAGTGTCTGAAGAACTGTGTTGCAGTGTCTGAAGAACTATGATAGAGGTTCATAACATTGTATACAATGTGATGACCAAAATAATCCCCAAGAAAAAGAAATACAAGAAAGCAAAGTAGTTGACTGAGGAGGGTTTATAAATAGCTGAGAAAAGCAGCAAAGTGAAAGGCAAAGGGGAAAGGGAAAGATATACCTAACTGACTACAGAGTTCCAGAGACTAGCAAGGAGAGATATGAAAGTCTTCTTAAGTGAACAAAACAGAGAAATAGAGGGAAAGAATAGAATGAGAAAGACTAAAGATCTCTTTAAGAAAATTGGAGATACTAAGGGTATATTTCATGCAAAGACAGGCACAATAAAGGACAGAAACGGCAAGGACCTAACAGAAGCAGAAGACATTGAGAAGAGGTGGCAAGAATCCATAGAAGAACTGTAAAAAAACAAAAGTTTTAATGACCCAGACGATCACAATGATGTGGTCATTCACCTGCAGCCAGACATCTAGGAATTTGAAATCAAATGGGCCTTAGCAAGCATTACTAAGAACAAAGCTAGTAAGGGTAATGAAATTCCAGCCGGGCTATTTCAAATCCTAAAAGATGATGCTGTGAAAGCACTTCACTCAATATGCCAGCAAATTTGGAAAACTCAGCAGTGGTCACAGGACTGGAAAAGGTTAGTTTTCACTCCAATCCCAAAGAAAGGCAATGCCAAAGAATGTACAGACTACCATATAATTGTGCTCATTTCACAAGCTAGCAAGGTAATCCTCAAAATCCTTCAAACTAGGCTTCAATAGTATGTGAACCAAGAACTTCCAGATGTACAAACTGCATTTAGAAAAGGCAGAGGAACAAGAGATCAAATACCACCTTACCTGCATCCTGAGAAACCTGTATGCAGGTCAGAAACTACAGTTAGAAGCAGACATGGAACAAGGGACTGGTTCAAAATTGGGAAAGGAGTATATCGGGGCTGTATATTGTCACCCTGTTAATTTAACTTATATGCAGAGTACATCATAGGGCTGAATGAGTCATGAGCTGGAGTCAAGATTTCCAGGAGAAATATCAACAACCCCAGATATGCAGATGATACCCTTCTAATGGCAGAAAGCAAAGAGGAACTAAAGAGCCTCTTGATGAATGTGAAAAATGAGAGGGAAAGAGCTGGCTTAAAACTCAACATTCAAAAAATTAAGATCATGGCATTGGTCTCATCACTTCATAGCAAATAGATGGGGAAAAAGTGGAAAGAGTGACAGATTATATTTCCTTTGGCTCCAAAATCACTGTGGATAGTGACTGTAATCACAAAATTAAAAGACACTTGCTCCTTGGGAGAAAAGCTATGACCAACCTAAACAGGGTATTAAAACACAGAGACGTCACTTTGCTAACAAAGATTTGTATAGTCAAAGCTATAGTTTCTCCAATAATCATACACTGATGTGAGAAGTGGACCATAAAGAAGGCTGAGTGCTGAAGAATTGATGCTTTCAAACTGTGGTGCTGGAGAAGACTCTTGAGAGTGCCTTGGACAGCAAGATCAAACCATTCAATCCTAAAAGAAATCAGCCCTGAATAGTCAGCTTGTGCTGAAGCTCTAATACTTAGGCCACCTCATACGAAGAGGTGACTCATTGGAAAAGTCCCTGATGCTGGGGAAGATTGAGGGCAGGGAGAAAAGGGCAACAGAGGATGAGATAGTTGGACGGCATCACAGACTCAATGAACACGAGTTTGAGCAAGCTCCAGGAGATACTGAAAGACCGGGAAGCCTCGTGTGTTGCAGTCCATGCAGTTGCAGAGTCTGACACCACTTAGTGACTGAACCACCACAAAAGTCCAATAAAAATTAAATTAAAAAAGGTATATTCCTGGCAAGCTATATTTTTGAATATGAAAATACTAATTTGTTTTGTTGCTTTTTTTTTTTAACATGAGCCTTCTAAAACATTGTTTTAACTCTCATAAGTGACTTTGGACTCTAAAATCTTACCACCAAATATATCCTTTACACATGTGGGTATAGAAATAGGTAATGTTGAAAATGGGTTGCCGTAGATTGTCAGTTAAGAAGAGGCAGCCTGTTGAAAAAGTTCTTTTATGAGAAACAAGAGACTTCAGGAAAGAGGCTTTGGCTTACAAAGTTAAATGTGCAGGTTTCTAGGATGGGTGTGGGGGGGTCTGTGTGCTTAGTCGTGTCTCTTTGTGACCCCATCCTCCAGGCTCTTCCGTCCATGGATTTTTCTAGGCCAGAGTTATGAAGTGGGTTGCCATCTTGTCCCCCTGGGTATCTTCCCAACCCAGCGATCAAACACATGTGTCTTGCATCCCCTGCACTGGCAGGCGGATTCTTTACTACTAGCACCACCCAGGAAGCCCCTAGGATGGTTAGAATTAATCCTCCCCTAGGTGATCTTTCCTTGTGGCTCAGCTGGTAAAGAATCCGCCTGCAATTTGGGAGACCTGGGTTCAATCTCTGCGTTGGGAAGATCCCCTGGTAAAGGGAAAGGCTACCCACTCCAGTATTCTGGCCTGGAGAATTCTAACGACTGTATAGTCCATTGTGTTGCAAAGAGTCAGACATTTCCGGTGATCTACTGCTTTTTCTCACATACATACAGGCTGTTACTAGCTACTAGAAAATTACTTTAAAATGTCCCATGTACTGTTTTATCAAATACTGTATATGTTCCTTTCTCATTTATCCTACTTGGGCTCCAATTATAATATGTTCTGTATTTTTCAGTGTGTCCTATGTGTTTCTCATGTTCTTTAATCTTTACATTATTGTTTCTCTTTGTTCTTTAGATATATTCTAACCAATATAATTATATTGGTTACAATTATATAATTATAATAAGTTGGCTTAAAACTCAACATTCAGAAAACTAAGACCATGGCATCTGGTCCCATCACTTCATGGCAAATAGATGGGGAAACAGTGGAAACAGTGACAGACTTTATTTTCTTGGGCTCCAAAATCACTGCAGATGGTGACTGCAGCCATGAAATTAAAAGACGCTTGCTCCTTGGGAGAAAAATTATGACCAACTTAGACAGCATATTAAAAAGCAGAGACATTACTTTGCCAACAAAGATCAGTCTAGTCAAAGCTATGGTTTTCTCAGTAGTCACGTATGCATGTAAGAGTTGGACTATAAAGAAAGCTGACTGCCAAAGAATTGATGCTTTCAAAATGTGGTGTTGGAGAAGACTCTTGAGAGTCCCTTGGACTGAAAGGACATCTAACCAGTCCATCCTAAAGATCAGTCCTGAGTATTCATTGGAAGGACTGATGCTGAAGCTGAAATTCCAATACTTTGGTCACCTGGTGCAAAGAACTGACTTATTTGAAAAGACCCTGATGCTGGGAAAGATTGAAGGCAGGAGGAAAAGGGGATGACAGAGGGTGAGATGGTTGGATGGCATCACCGACTCAATGGAGATGAGTTTGAGTAAACTCTGGGAGTTGGCGATGGACAGGGAGGCCTGGAGTGCTGCAGTCTATGGGGTCGTAAAGAGTCAGACACAACTGAGTGACTGAACTGCACTAAACCAATATATATTCTATATCCTTGTACCAAGTCACTAATCTCAATTTCTTCTGTGTTTAATCTTCTATTAGATCTATCTATTGAGTACTTAACTTTCAGTTGCAGTTTTCTTTTTCAAAATTTTCATTTGATTCTATCTCATAGTTCTAACTTTCTAGTGTAATTCTCCTTTTCCATTTGTTTTTATCCATCTATTTTAATATACCATTATTAGTTTAATTCAGTCTTTGCTAATATAAATACTTAAATTTCCTGTTTGTTTTGCCTTAAAAAAAAACTTGTTTTATTTGTTGGGGGGAATTGTATAGTTCTCTTAGCATGACTATTTTTGGCTGAATGGCAGATATGGTATATATGAATATCACAGGAATTAATATTCAGCTGATATTATTCTCTTTTAGAGAATGTCACCCTTTCCCCTACTAGGCAGAGTAGAGGCTTATCATCTTAGGCAAATCAATTGCTTTACTAAGACAAGAGTGCAAGCTTAGTTAAGTTCTTGGTAGTTAGCTCTTGTTTCTAGGGTGTAGCTGTCCATGATTTTTCATTTTAGGAACTGGTACATTCACCATTACTTTGCCAACAAAGGTTCATCTAGTCAAGGCTATGGTTTTTCCAGTGGTCATGTATGGATGTGAGAGTCGGACTATAAAGAAAGCTGAGCGCTGAAGAATTGATTCTTTTGAACTGTGGTGTTGGAGAAGACTCTTGAGAGTCCCTTGGACTGCCAGGAGATCCAACCAATCCATCCTAAAGGAGATCAGTCCTGGGTGTTTATTGGAAGGACTGATGTTGAAGCTGAAACTCTAATACTTTGGCCACCTGATGTGAAGAGCTGACTCACTGGAAAAGACCCTGATGCTGGGAAAGATTGAGGGCAGGAGGAGAAGGGGACAACAGAGGATGAGACGGCTGGATGGCATCACCAACTCAATGGACATGAGTTTGAGTAAACTCTGGGAGTTGCTGATGGACAGGGAGGCCTGGGGAGAAGGCAATGGCACCCCACTCCAGTACTCTTGCCTGGAAAATTCCATGGATGGAGGTGCCTGGTAGGCTGCAGTCTATGGGATCGCACAGAGTCGGACACGACTGAAGCAACTTAGCAGCAGCAGCAGCAGCAGCAGGGAGGCCTGGCATGCTGCAGTCCATGGTATCACAAAGAGCTGGATACAGCTGAGCAACTGAACTGAACTGATGTTCAGTTCAGATCCTGATGACAGGATCCCCACCCACTCTTTTTGGATGATATTCTATACTCAACAATCCTTTTTGTAGTAAAGCAAAACAGCAAAAAATTCTGTTTTTTATAGATGTTCTACTTAGTTTCATGTTCTCCTGTTCTTTGCAGCTTCAGAACTCAGCAAATACCCTTAGGGGAAAACTAGCTGGGTATCAGGCCCAGTTCTATCCCTTCCTTCTCACTGTGATCTTAAGCACTCAAGTTTCCAATTTTATCTCCCCAGTCTCATAAGACTGCTTATTTCTCTGTGGCTCATCAGTGGCTCTTTATCCACATGAAATCTGGATTCTCAGGTTTTCTTTATGTGATAGAATCAATAAATGCCTTCAAAGGAAAATGACTACATGTAAGCTCATATTTGAAGCTCTCTATCTCTGTAAATATTTTCTTTCATGTCACAGTTGCTTCAATAGTTCTCTGATGTCTTTAGCAGATTGTGTGTGTGTGTGCAAGTGGCATGGATGACTTTTTAACTTATATGCAGAGTACATCATGAGAAATGCTGGGCTGGAGGAAGCACAAGTTAGAATCAAGATTCTCGGGAAAAATATCAATAACAACAGATATGCAGATGACACCACCCTTATGGCAGAAAGTGAAGAAGAACTAAAGAGCCTCTTGATGAAAGTGAAATGGGAGAGTGAAAATGTTGGCTTAAAGCTCAACATTCAGAAAACTGAGATCATGGCATCTGGTCCCATCACTTCATGGCAAATAGACTGGGAAAGAGGGGAAACAGTGGCTGACTTTATTTTTTCTGGGCTCCAAAATCACTGCAGATGGTGATTGCAGCCATGAAATTAAAAGATGCTTACTCCTTGGAAGGAAAGTTATGACCAACCTAGACAGCATATTCAAAAGCAGAGACATTGCTTTGTCAACAAAGGTCCATCTAGTCAAGGCGATGGTTTTTCCAGTGGTCATGTATGGATGTGAGAGTTGAACTGTAAAGAAAGCTGAGCACCGAAGAACTGATGCTTTTGAACTGTGGTGTTGGAGAAGGCTCTTGAGAGTCCCTTGGACTGCAAGGAAACCCAACCAGTCATTCCTAAAGGAGATCAGTCCTGAGTGTTCATTGGAAGGACTGATGTTGAAGCTGAAACTCCCATACTTTGGCCAACTGATGTGAAGAGCTGCCTCATTGGAAAAGACCCTGATGCTGGGAAACATTAAGGGCAGGAGGAGAAGGGGACGATAGAGGATGAAATGGTTGGATGGCATCACTGACTCAGTGGACATGGGTTGGGTGGACCCAGGAGTTGGTGATGGACAGGGAGGCCTGGCATGCTCTGGTTCATGGGGTCACAAAGAGACGGACACAACTAAGCGATTGAACTGAACTGAACTGAACATGGTCTGTGGTTGGCTGAATCCATGAATGTACAGGAACAGTTGATATGGAAGACCATCTATAAGATGTATGTTGATTAACCCCCAAATTGTTCAAAGTTCACCTGTAGTGTGATCAAAAATTTGATTTGTTAACTGAGAATTAGGGCACATGGGATAGATCTCTGGCTCTGCAATTAATAAACTATATATATCATTGGCCTCTTTACTTTGATTTCTTACATCTTTGTTTTCCTATCTGAAAATTAAAAACATTAGATAAGTTCTAAGGTATTTTCTTTGATTCTATGAGCTTGTATTCTCATGATTTGAACACTTTTATTGGTTTATAAGTAGAATTTGATATGTCATAGACCATCCTATAGAATCATCATCATCATAATAGCAAAAATAATATGTAATTAAATCATAAATATGCTTAGAAAATGATGGGTCTTTAGGGTTCCATTTTCATTGTAGTTTAATTAATATAACCAAAGACTTTTAAAGTTACTAAGTTAACAAGTTTTTGTAAGTTTATTTATATTAACCATTACAATTAAGGTGATCATATGTACTTACCTGGGACATTCCCAATTTATATTTGCTGGCCCCAAAGAATTATGACCAGTTTCTCCATTTACTCTAAAAGTATTTCATTTTGTCTAAAAAGATATATAGTCATTCTAGTTATAATTACAAATGAAAGAGAAGCTCAAGGTTGATTACATGAATAACTTCTTTTATGATTAATTGTTTAATTCTAATTAGAATATTGAGTGTGCCGAAAACCAAAAATGATTATTGATAGAAGCTATATTATAATTTAAGACATAATATTGGTAGCATCTAGAATATTCAGGCAATGTTTGGGTCCTTAGATACACAGTGGTTTCCTAAATGTGTTCATGTTTCTCATAGAAGAGAGAATCACTTGGACAAGATGTTATTTACAATAGGCCAATAAAATATCATCCAGTTACTATCAGGGCTTTTAACAAACATAAATAACATAAAGACAAGATATCATCCATAGTGCAAAAGTCAGTGATGGAGAACTCTAAGAGGACATGTACCTCTTATACTAATGATCTCTATAGACCTGTCTACCTAATTATATATCTCATAGTTTAGTTATGAGGTTACAAATGACTTTAATGAAGATAGTTCAGTTTATCACTAGATTTATATACAAAAAATATTTTACTAGTTGCCTCTCTTATAGGCAAAAGATGTACAAGACACATATTTTGAAAATACTCTGGAAATTAAAAGAAATTATCTTCATTCATAGGATTCCGGTTTAGGACGTGCCTTAGAAAGATCATGAACTCATCTCCTCCCATTAACACACTGAATCTACAGCTACATGTGGAGCAATTTTCTCTGGGAAAAACCCTAAAAACTAGCTGAATGTCTTCTCTACACATGAGGTAAATGAGAAAAAATCCACATCAAAGTGGGAAGGAGAGGTTGACACACAATCTCGCTATAAAGCCTATTCCTACACAGCCACCCACAGTTGGGAGGAAACTCAAAGTCAAGAACTTGATTTGAACTCCACATCAGCACTCCCAGATTTAAGGACTGCATCTGAAAGAGGATCATTCAAAACATCTAGCTTTGAAAACCAGAGAGGCTCAAGTCCCGAAGACACAGAAGACTATAGTGAGCTGAGAATTGGCTTTTTTTTTTTTTTTTTTTTTTTTTTTTATTTTTTTATTTTTTAAATTTTAAAATCTTTAATTCTTACATGCATTCCCAAACATGAACCCCCCTCCCACCTCCCTCCCCAGAACATCTTTCTGGGTCATCCCCATGCACCAGCCCCAAGCATGCTGCATCCTGCGTCAGACATCGACTGGCGATTCAATTCACATGATAGTATACATGTTAGAATGTCATTCTCCCAAATCATCCCACCCTCTCCCTCTCCCTCTGAGTCCAAAAGTCCGTTATACACATCTGTGTCTCTTTCCCTGTCTTGCATACAGGGTCGTCATTGCCATCTTCCTAAATTCCATATATATGTGTTAGTATACTGTATTGGTGTTTTTCTTTCTGGCTTACTTCACTCTGTATAATCGGCTCCAGTTTCATCCATCTCATCAGAACTGATTCAAATGAATTCTTTTTAACGGCTGAGTAATACTCCATTGTGTATATGTACCACAGCTTTCTTATCCATTCATCTGCTGATGGACATCTAGGTTGTTTGAATGGGAGAAAATAATAGCAAATGAAGCAACTGACAAACAACTAATCTCAAAAATATACAAGCAACTTATGCAGCTCAACTCCAGAAAAATAAACGACCCAATCAAAAAATGGGCCAAAGAACTAAATAGACATTTCTCCAAAGAAGACATACGGATGGCTAACAAACACATGAAAAGATGCTCAACATCACTCATTATTAGAGAAATGCAAATCAAAACCACAATGAGGTACCACTTCACACCAGTCAGAATGGCTGCGATCCAAAAATCTGCAAGCAATAAATGCTGGAGAGGGTGTGGAGAAAAGGGAACCCTCCTACACTGTTGGTGGGAATGCAAACTAGTACAGCCACTATGGAGAACAGTGTGGAGATTCCTTAAAAAATTGCAAATAGAACTACCTTATGACCCAGCAATCCCACTTCTGGGCATACACACCGAGGAAACCAGAATTGAAAGAGACACATGTACCCCAATGTTCATTGCAGCACTGTTTATAATAGCCAGGACATGAGAATTGGCTTTTAAAGGGCTCACAAGCTCAGATTCACTGCCCCAGGGCCCAGGGCAGAAGCAGCCAATTGAGGCACCCAGACTTTATGTGAAAGGAGTTGATATGACTATCTTAAAGTGTTGGCCTGAGGGGCAGGCATCTAATTTAACACACATCTAAGGACCAATTGCAGTAATCTCTGGGGATACAAGGTGGCAGACACCATCATTACACTCTCTTTCCGCCTTTGTCTAGCTTACTGACACTCCCAGAAAGGAACTTGTACCCTCTTATGGGGACTCAATTTTTGTAGCTAACACCCTCAGACACATCTAGATCTTCTGACTCTTGTGGACAGTAGGGATTACACATGAGGGTCCCACAGGACCCTAGTCAACCAAGAAAGAGTTTTAAATATTAATGACTACCATCTCCAGGACACAGCAAGAGGAAATAGTCTGAGAAGCCTAGTCTTTCTGGGAAAGAGACCTATTAGCATATAGCATATATATTAGCATTCATAGCTGTAACACAAGGGGTCTCCTCAGACCTCAGAAGATGGGTACCATCTTTACAGTCTTCCTGTCATGCTCCAGAGTGCAAGTATCTCCTGGAGAAAAACTTTTACATGCATTTGCAGCCCCAGTTTTTAGATCTGGTGACCCAGATTTAGAGGGTGCTGCACAGGGGACTGCTGCTGATCACATGGGTCTGTTGGCCATTCCCAGGTCCCAAAGGACTGTGACAATCAGAGAGAGAGATCTTGAATGAGTAACACCCCCAGGACACTGCACACAGAACAGACTGAAACACAACCCATCTTTCAGTGAGAGGCCTTTTTTTGTCCAAGTGCTTTAGCTTAAAGGGAAGGTTTCTACTTTGGTCTACATCTGGAAACTGGAGGAGATATTCTCAGGGAACAAAGACCAGTGATGTAACTTTTGTGCTCTCTCTCTGCCTTATTTCAGCTCATCAATATCTCCAAGAAAGCAGATTATGCCCTTGTCTGGTGCCTTAATTTTTCTGTTTATAGCCAGTAAACACCTATAGAATGCCAACTCTGGTGGCTAGTGAGCTTATACTTATGGTGCCACAGAATTGTATGTGTATAGACACAAGTTGAATGGTTGTATATGAAGTTGAATGGTTCTGTGAAGAGATACAAAACCTTGGCCTTGGGGTACAAAATGAAGCAGGGCAAAGGTTAACAGAGTTTTGCCAAGAGAATGCACTGGTCATAGCAAATACCCTCTTGCAACAACACAAGAGACGACTCTACACATGGATATCACCGGATGGTCATACTAAAATCATATTGAGCATATTCTTTGCAGCTCAAGATGGAGAAGTTTGATACAGTCAGCAAAAACAAAACTGGGAGCTGACTGTAGTTCAGATCATGAACTCCTTATGATAAAATTCAGACTTAAATTGAAGAAAGTAGGGAAAAATCACTAGACCATTTAGGTATGACCTAAATCAAATCATTTATGATTATACAGTGGAAGTGACAAATAGATTCAAAGGATTGGATTGGGTAGATAGAATGCCTGAAGAAATATGAATGGAAGTTCATAACATTGTATAGGAGGCAGTGACCAAAACCATCACCAAGAAAAAGAAATGTAACAAGGCAAAATAGTTATCTGAGGAGGCCTTACAAATAGCTGAGGAAAGACGAGAAGCAAAAGAAAAAGGAGAAAAGGAAAGATGTATCCATCTGAATGCAGAGTTCTAAAGAATAGTAAGGGGGGCTAAGAAAGCCTTCTTAAGTGAACAATGCAAAGAAATAGAGGAAAACAATAGAATGGGAAAGACTAGTGATCTCTTGGAGAAAATTGGAGATACCAAGGGAACATTTCATGCAAAGAAGGCCACAATAAAGGACAGAAATGGTATGGACCTAACAGAAGCAGAAGATATAAAGAAGAGGGGGCAAGAAGACATAGAAGAATTATACAAAAAAGGACTTAATGATCCAGATAACCACCATGGTATGATCACTCACCTAGAACCAGACATCCTGGACTGTAAAGTCAAGTGGGCCTTAGGAAGTTACTAAGAACAAAGCCAGTGGAGGTGGTGAAATTCCAGCTAAGCTGCTTCAAATCCTAAAAGATGATGCTGTGAAAGTACTACACTCAATATGCCAGCAAATTTGGAAAACTCAGCAGTGGCCACAGGACTGGAAAAAGGTCAGTTTTCATTCCAATCCCAAAGAAGGGCAATGCCAAAGAATGTTCAAACTACCACACAATGGCACTCATTTTACATGCTAGCAAGGTAATGTTCAAAATCCTTCAAGCTAGGCTTCAGTAGTAGCTCAACCAAGAACTTCCAGTTGTACAAGCTGGACTTAGAAAAGGCAGAGGAGCCAGACATCAAATTGCCAACATCATTTTGATCATAGAAAAATCAAGAGAGTTCCAGAAAAACATCTGCTTCATTGACTACGCTAAAGTCTTTGACTGTGTAGATCACAACAAAATGTGGAAAATCCTTAAAGAAATGGAAGTCCCAGACCATCTTACCTGCTTCCTGAGAAACCAGTATGCAGGTCAAGAAGCAACAGTTAGAACCAGACATGGAATAATGGACTGGTTCAATATTGGGAAAGGAGTATGTCATGGCTGTATACTGTCACCTTGCTTGCTTAACTTATATGCAGAGTACATCATGCAAATGCCAGACTGGATGAAACTTCGGCTGGAATCAAGGTTTCCAGGAGAAAAGACAGATGATACAGACGATACTACCCTCTTTGCAGAATGTGAAGAAGAACTAAGGAACCTCTTGATGAAAGTGAAAGAGGAGAGTGAAAAAGCTGGCTTAAAACTTCGCATTCAAGACACTAAGATTATGGCATCTAGTTCCATCACTTAATGGTAAATATGTGGGGAATCAATGGGGCTCCAAAATCACTGCAGCCATAAAATTAAAATATGCCTGTTTCTTGGAAGAAAGGCTATGACAAACCTAAACATCATATTAAAAAGCAGAGACATCACTTTGCTGACAAAGGTCCATATAGTCAAATCTGTTTTTTCCAGTATTCATGTACAGATGTGAAAGCTGGGCCATAAAGAAGTCTGAGCACTGAAGAACTGATGCTTTCAAACTGTAGTGCTGGAGAAGACTCTTGAGAGTTTCTTAGATAGAAGGGAGATCAAACCAGTCAATCCCAAAGGAAATCAACCCTAAAGATTCATTGGAAAGACTGATGCTGAAACTGAAAAGCTCTGATTGTTTGGCCACCTGATGCAAATAACCAACTCATTGGACAAGTTCTAATGCTGGGGAAGATTGGGGGCAGGAGAGAAGGGGGTGACAGAGGATGAGATGGTTGGATGGCATTACCAACTCAATAGGCATGAGTTTGAGGAAACTCTGGGAGATAGTGAAGGACAGGGAAGCCTGGCATGCTGCAGTTCATGGAGTCATGAAGAGCTAGAGAAGACTGATCAACTGAACACCACCACCCAAACAGACATATATATTAACACATTCTTTAAAAGTTACTGCCTGAGAGTGTGACTTCCAATCAGTCTGAATCTAGGTGCTGACTGAGATCCTCCCCTTTGGGACACATGTAGGTCTTGGCATACCCTCAAATACTGGGAGCCATTTAAAATAAAATAGACTTCTTGGACAATCTCGATGTTTTGAGACAACCAAGATGTAGGGAGACTTCCCTAGTAGCTCAGGCAGTAATGAATCTGCCTGCAGTGCAGGAGACCCAGGTTTGTTCCCTGGGTTGGGAAGATCCCCTGGAGAAGATCATGGTGACCCACTCCAGTATTCTTGCCTGGACAATTCCATGGACAGAGGAGTCTGGTGGGCTGGCAAAGAGTCCATGGGGTCGCAAAGAGTTGGACATGACTAAGTGACTAACACACACCCATATTTTGTAGGGCAGGGTTAAAGAACAAGGTTCATCTCCTACTTGAGGAGTAGGAGTCTTTCAAGAGTGGGAGAGGTGGCTATTTTATTTAGTGTATAGAAACCAACACAGAATGAAAGAAAATAGCAAAATATAAAAAAAAAACTTCCTAATGAATTAGAAATAATTTACTGATACAGAGTTAAAAATAATGGTCATAAAAGTGTCCACTAAACTTGGGAGAAGAATAGATAAGCACAGGGAGAAGTTCAATAAAGAGCCATAAAGTATAAGAAAGTACTAAATAGAAGTCACAGAGCTAAAGAATAAAAAAGGCATCCACATCAAGGCATATTACAATTAAAATGTAAACATTTAAAGACAGAGAATCCTGAAAGCAGCAAGAGAAGAATTATTGTTAAGTTCAAGGGAATCCCCATAAGATAATAAGCAGATTTTTAGCAGAAACTGTGCAGGCCAAAAAGGAGTTACACAATATATTCAAAGTGCTAAAAGAAAAAACTTCCAACTAGGATACATACACTATTGATACTATGTTTAAAATAGATAACTAGTGAGATCCTACTGTATAGCACACAGAACTCTACTCAGTGCTCTGTGGTAACCTAAATATGAAGGATATTCAACAAAGCAGGGATATATGTATAGCCAATCCACTTTGCTGTACAATAGAAATTAACAACATTGTAAAGCATACACTCAAATAAATCTCATTTAAAAAAAAATACTCTGCCAGGAATACCTGACATTCAGAATTAAAGGAGAGAGAGAGAGCTTCAAGATAAGCAAAAGCTAGAGCAGCTCATCACCACTAAACTAGCTTTACAAGAAACGTTAAAGAGACTTCTTAAAATGAAAAGAAAGGATGCTAATTACGAACAAAAAACATATAAAAGTGTAAATCTCACTGATAAAGTTAAATACATAGTAAAGTCAGGGAATTTATCCCTTAGAAAGCTAGTACAAAAGTTAAAAGACACTTTAAAAGTAGCTAAAAAATAACTGCAACTACAATAATTAGTAAATAGATACACACATTTTAGAGATGTAAAATGTGACATCAAAAACATAAATCATGCGAGGGGACTGAAATGTATAGTTCAGCATGCTTTCACTTAGGTTTTTATATGTAAGACTCTCAGTAACCACAAATCAAAAACCTATAGCAAATACACAAAATAAAATCATCGAACTACAAAGGAAGAGAACCTGAAGAAAGGAACACAAGAGACTACAAAACAACCACGAAACAATTAACATATGGCAAGCAAAGTGTCAGACACGACTGCATGCTTACACACTCACTCACACACAGACAAACACACACTCTTACCTATCAATGATTACTTAAAGTGTCCAAAGACAGAGTGACTGAATGGGTAAGAAAACAAGACCCTTCTTTATGATGCCTACAATAGTCTCATTCAGATGTAAAGACACACAAAGACAAAGTGAAGGAATGGAAAGAGTATTTTGTGCAAATAGAAACCAAAAGAAAGTTGGGGTAGCTATACTTATATCTAACAAAATAGAGTTTAAAATAAATATTGAAATAAGAAACAAAAAAGACATTACATAATGACATGGGTCAATTCAACAAAATGATATAACATTTGTAAATATTTATGTGCTTAAATATATAAAGCAAATATTCACAAAGGAGAAGTAGACAGCAATATAATAAGTAGGGAACTTTTAATACCCCATCTCATGAAAGGATAGATCATCCAGACAGAAACATACTGAAGAAGGAATTCATAGGGCCTGGATTCCATCTTAGGCCTGTTCATGCTGATCATGCTCAGACACGTTTCCAATGGGCTCTGAAATCTGTGTTTAGTGCCTATGAAAACAACAACAGAAGGATAAGACCCCATCCTCAGACAGGGGAACCTTGAAGATCTAGGTTACTCATCGCCTAAGAGAAAACATACACTAATCAAACCTTCCTCCAGACAGGCCATACATTTTTCTATATCTATCGGAGTGTAACCTCGGGTTTATTGATTATTGGCTAATTGCTTGACTGTTTGAGCACATGAGCACATACCACGTGAATGATGGGGTTACTGGGATTATATTTTCCTTGGTTTATGTAAGTCACAAGGAATTTGGAGTGGTGGGTTCAGACGCGTACACATGGGGTATAAAAGATTTTCACAAATGCTGGTCGGGGGTCCTTGGCTAAGAGGAGACTCTGCCTTGGGCCCGCTGGTGTAATAAACTGCACTCCACTATCTGCATTGTCCTTCTGAGTGAGTTTGTTTCCCAGAACGAATGGCTGCAAAAATACCAAGGGACGTTGTCCTTAAACAAATTAGACCAGAGCAACTTAACAGACAGAGAACATTCCATCTAAAAGGAACACAATGCACATTCTTCTCAACTAATTATGGTACATTTCTAGGATAGATCATGTTAGGCCACAAAACAGGCCTTAGAAAATTTAAAATTAAAATTATATCAGGGAATCAGGCATCTTTTCCAAACTAGAAATCATTAAAGAGGAAAATTTTAAAAACTCATAAATAAGTGGAGATTACAAATGACATGTCACTAAACAACCAGCTGGTAAAGAAATCAAAAAAGAAATTAAAAAAATATCTTGGAAAATTAAAAATGGAAATACACCAAACCAAAACTTACATGGTGCATCAAAATAGTTCTAAGAGGGAAGTTCCTACAGGTAAACCCCTACCTCCAGAATAAAAACTCTCAAATGAACAACCTAGAACAATAAGGAACTAGAAAAAGAAGAACAAACAAAGCCCTGCATTAGTATAAGAAGTAAAAAAAGATGAGTAGACCCAAAAAAAGAAACTAAAAATAATCAGAAAATATCAATGAAACTAAAAGCTGGTTCTATAAACAGATTAATAAAAAGGCCAAACTATTATCTAGATTCACCAAGAGAAAAAGAGGACTCAGTATCAGAAATGGAAGAGAAGATGCTACCATGAAAATACAAAGGAACAGGGGAGACTCCTATAAACACTTATACACCGTTAAATTGGACAACCTTAAAGATATGGATAAATTCCTAGAGATATACAAACTACCAAGATTAAATCATGAATAAATAGAAAACTTCAACAGATGGATTACTAGCAAGGAGATTAAATCAGTACTCAAATACTTCTCACAAACAAAAGCCCAGGACCACCCAATAAATTCTACCAAACATTTAAATAAGAATTAATGCTATCATTTCCCAACTCATCTGCAAAAAATAGAAGAGCAAAGAACATTTTCAAACTCATTTTATGAAGTCAACATTACCCTATCAGAACCAGATAAGGACACTACAAGGGAAAAAAACAAGTCAATGTCCCTGATAAATAGGAGGCAAAAATCCTCAATAAAATATTAGCAAACTGAATTCAGCAATACATTAAGAGGAACCTACACCATGATCAAGAGGAATTTATTCTAGGGATGTGAGAATGCTTCAATATGCAAAAGTCAATCAAGATAATATTCCTCGTTAAAATGAAAGATCGAGCAAATGATCATCTCAATAGAGGAAGAAAAAGGATTCTACAAAATTCAACATTCATTTATGATAAAAGCAATCAACAAAGTAGGAATACAGGGAACAACCTCAGTAAAGGACATATATGACAAGTCTTTAGATAATATCATTCTCAATGATGTAAAGCTACAAACTTTTCTGGTAATATCATGATCAAGACAAGGATGCCCACTTTCACTACTTTAAATCAACATAATATTCAAAGTTCTAGCCTCTGCAATTAAACAAGGAAAACAAAAGATATCTAAATTGAAAAGAAAAAAGGAAAACTGTCACTATTTGTGGGTGATGTGATAATATATATATAGAAAACTCTTAAGAATTAACCATAAAACTATTAGATTCAGCAAATTCTGTGAAGTTGAATGATACCAAATATATATGCAAAATCTTTTGGATTTTTATATGCTAATAATGAACTTTCAGAGAGAAAAAATTTAAAAAAAAATCTAGTTTATGATTGCACCCAAAAAATATCCAAGAATAGTTTTAACCAAGGAGGTAAAAGACCTGTACACTGAAAACTAGAAGACGTTCATGAAAGAATTTGCAAAAGGTACCAATAGATTGAAAGCTATTCATTGGTTATGGATGGGAAGAACTTTATATTATTAAAATGTCCATACTACGCAAAGCAATCTGCAGATTCAATGCAACCCCTATCAAAATTCCAGTGACATTTTCATAGAAATAGAATAAACAATCTGAAGTTTGTAGGAATCAAAAAAGACTCTGGATGGTCAAAGCAATCTTAAGATAGAAAAAATTAGAGATCTCATGCTCCATGATTTACAGTTCTATTACAAAGCTATAGTTCTGGCAAAAAAACAGAGACACAGATCAGTGGAAGAGAACAGATAGTCAAGAAATAAACCCATACATATATGGACAATTAATTTATGACAAAGCAGCCACTACTATAAAATGGGAAAACAGTCTTTTCAATAAATGGTATTGGGAAAACTGGACTGTCACATGAAAAAGAATAAATCTGGACTGTCATCTTACAGTATATACAAAAATAACTTAAAATGGATTAAATACTTGAATGTAAGACCTGAAAACATAAAATTCTTAGAAAAAATATAGACAGTAATATAGACATTGATCTTTCTGAGGATTATTTTGACTTGACAAAGGCAGGAAATACAAAAATAAGCAAATGGGACTACAAACTAGAGAGCTTCTACATAGTAAAGAAAGCCATCAATAAAATAAAAAAGACAATCTACTAAAAATATTTGCAAATCATGTATCTTACAAGGGGTTAATATCCAAAATATAAAAGCAACTCAAATGCTAACAAAACACACAGTATGAATAAAAAATGGGCAGAGGATCTGAGTAGACATTTTGCCAATGAAGACATGCAGATGGCCACAAGTGCGTGAAAAGATGTTTACCATTACCATCATCAGGGATTCCCTGGTGGCTCAGACGGTAAAGAGTCTGCCTGCAATGTGGGAGACCTGAGTTTGATCCCTGGGTCAGGAAGATCCCCTGGAGAAGAAAATGGCAACCCACTCCAGTATTCTTGCCTGGAGAATCCCGCTGATGGAGGAGAAGCCTGATGGGCTACAGTCCATAGGGTCACAAAAAGTCGGACGTGACTGAGCGCCTTCACTTTCACTTTCATCAGAGAAATACAAGGCAAAACCTAATGAGATATCATCTCACATAACTTAGAATGGCTATTGTCAAAAGGCAAAAAAATGAGAAGTGTTGCAAAGGATGTGTTAAATAGTAAATGTTTGAGCATTGCTGGTGGGAATATAAATTGTGTCCACTATGAAAAAGAATATATGAAGTTCTCTCAAAAATGAAAATAAACTGCCATATTATTCAGAAATTCAACTTCTGGGTATTCATCTGAAGAACACAAAATGGTAAGTGAAAAAGATTTATGCACTACCATGTTTATTGCAACATTGTTTATAATAGCCAAGATATGGAAATAACCTAAGTGTCCACTAAAGGTGAGAGTATTATGCTAGTGAGATGGAAAAAGGCATTACCGCATGATCTTAATTATATTTGGTGTCTACAAACAAACCCAAATAACATACAAAAAAGCAAGCTCATGGATACAGAGAACAGATAGAAGGTTGCCAGAAGTGAGGGCTGGGGAGTTAGGGAGTGGGAGATATTGTGAAGACAGTCAAAATGTACAAACTTCCAGTTATAAGGATATAATGTACAGCACAGTAACTAGCTAATAAAACCTGCATATTTAAAAGAGCTAAGCGAGTCAATCTTAAAACTTCTCATCACAAGAAAACAATTTTAGTATGTATAAATTAGACGTGGAACAACGGACTGGTTCAAAATTGGGAAATAAGCATGCCAAGGCTGTATATTTTCACCTTCCCTGTTTAACTTATAGGCAGAGTACATTGTGTGAAATGCCAGGCTGGATGAATCACAAGCTGAAATCAAGATTGCTGGGATAAACATCAGAAAGGGTTTCCCTGGTGGCTCAAATGGTAAAAAGTCTGCCTGTAATGTGGGAGACCCGGGTTCAATCCCTGGATTGGGACCATCCCCTGGAGAAGGAAATGGCAACCTGCTCTATTATTCTTGCTTAAAAATCCCATGGACAGAGGATCCTAGCAGGCTACGGTACATGGGGTCGCAAAGAGACAGATACGACTGAGTGACTAACACACACACACACACACACACACACACAGAGATTTGCAGATGATACCACTTAAAGGCAGAAAGCAAAGAGGAACTAAAGAGCCTCTTGATGAGGGTGAAAGAGGAGAGTGAAAAAACTGGCTGAAAATTAATGTTCAAAAAACTAGATCATGCCATCCAGCCCCATCCCTTCATGGCAAATAGATGGTGAAAATGTGGAAACTGACAGATTTTATTTTCTTGGGCTGCAAAATCACTGTGGACAGTGACTGCAGTGATGAAATTAAGACGCTTGCTCCTTAGACGAAAAGCTATAACAAACCTAGACAGTATATTAAAAAGCAGAGACATCATTCTGCCAACAGATTTATAATGGTCAAAGCTATGGTTTTTACAGTAGTCATGTATGAATGCGAGAGCTGGACCACAAAGAAGGCTAAGCACTGAAAAACTGATGCTTTCAAACTGTGTTTCTGGGAAAGACTCTTGAGAGTCCCTTGGACAGCAAGGAGATTAAACCAGTCAATCCTAAAGGAAATCAACACAATAGTCATTGGAATTACTGATACTGAAGCTGAAGATCTCCGATACTTTGGTCAGCTGAAGAAAGAGCCGACTCATTGGCAAAGGTCCTAATGCTGAGAAAGATTGAGGGCAGGAAGAGAATGGAGCAACGGAGAATGAAATAGTTGGATAGCATCACCAACTCAATGGACGTGAGTTTGAGGAAGCTGTGGGAGATAGTGAAGGACATGGAAGCCTGGCATGGTGCAGTCCATGAGATCACAAAAAGTTGGACATAACTTAGTAACTAAACAGCAGTGATGATCGCTGTAACTAGACTTAACTATGATCTGTGTATATTTTGCCATATGCACAAATGTTTTATGTCTGAAACTAATGTGGTGTTATATGTCAATTGTGCCACAATAATAAAAGAAAAATACATATGAAAAGAAGTTTTCATTTTAGTATAAAGCCATCAATGGCTTTTTGTTGTCAATGACATGTGTATAAAACTTTTAAACTATTTTAGAATTTTATGTTAGCAGTATTAAATAGTACCAAAACTTTATTGAAGACTGAAAAAATATATTTAAGTATTCTTTTCTCTATTGATGCAAATTTCATTTTAGTGTTTGTCCCCAACCTGCAGTGAATTTACTATGCAATAAGTTAGTGGTTGATTTTTCTACCTCTACTGATAGAAGTGCCTAGAAACAATAGTGTGCCTGATATGTCTGCAGTCATTTCATTTGATCACTCATTCATTCATCCATCAACACATACCTATTAAATCACTATTTTTGATGCTGGTTTATAGTGCTTTTATCATTTAAATTTATTAAATCATAAGAATTTTGAAGCTACTGCCTGATATTTAAACCTATAGTAATTAATGACCAATACAATTCTACCGACAATATGTAAACGTTTTCTTAATCATTCTATTGTTTGCTCTCTTTGTTATTTCTGGAGGTTTCCACAACTGTAGAGGAGAAGGCAATGGCAACCCACTCCAGTACTCTTTCCTGGAAAATCCCATGGACGGAGGAGTCTGGTGGGCTGCAGTCCATGGAGTTGCAAAGAGTCGGACACAACTGAGCAATTTGAATTTCACTTTTCACTTTGATGCATTGGAAAGGAAATGGCAACCCACTCCAGTGTTCTGGTCTGGAGAATCCCAGGGATGGGGGAGCCTGGTGGAGTGTCGTCTAAGGGGTCACACAGAGTCGGACACGACTGAAGCGACTTAGCAGCAGCAGCCACAACTGTAGAGCAGTAAACATCTGCATATAAAGCATTTTGCAGGTTTGGGATTATTTCCCTAGAACTGTTTATCAGAATTAAAATTACTGGGTCAAGAACATTTTTAAGGTCATTTGTATATATTACCAAATTGCTTTACAAACTGTCTGTATCAATGTATGTTACCAACAGCAAGATATCAATTTGACTTTATAAATGAAACTTGCCACTTTCATTGTAGACAGCACAAATAAAAATGATAGATGACAATAAAATCTTAACACAGGGCATTAGAAACTGACTTTTAATTTCACACATTTCTTTCAAGATAAAAAATTTTTTCCTCAGTGTTTCAGATGCCAAATTTGCTTCCTTTTAATTGTGTTTTATTTTTGAACTTATAAAAACAAAAAAAATCATTTTTAGTGTATAATAAAGAATGCAAATATCTGTAAAGTAGAATACCTTTAGGTGAAGAACTGGAACCATGCTTCTAAAAGCATAGGTTTATTTGTAAAAAAAAAAAAAAGAGAGGGAGAGAGAGAGAGAATAATATTGTATGTGAATCTCTCCTTCCTTTATAGCTTATAACTTCCTCAAATCTATTTTTTAAAAACTAATAGGAGATTGACGTTCATAGGCTAATAAGCTCAGAAGCATGTTACTGGGCTTAATTATATAACTTATATTTGAGTACATACATCTATCCTTAATTCAACCTGACTGGAAATAAGTTTTATTCCAATCTTGCTTTGGAATATTTTCCATATTGAAGACTGTGATATTCATTAACTTTTCCATACTGTTTTCATTGAAGCAGCAATTCTAGTCAGTGTATGTACTTTACAATGGATGTTTATTTAGTATGCTGAATAATAATCTGACAGCACTTGGCTTCCTGATATAGTCTTTGATGTTCTCAAATGAAGCTTGATCCCACTTGCATCTGTATTGTTATTGATGGCAACATAGTTCTGGAAAACCTTATTGAAGAACACTTCCTTTAAACACACACACAGAAACATGTATGTCGAGAGTTGAGTTCTAAACAAACATTCTTTGAATAATGACTAGGAACAGAATTATCTGTTTAGAACTGTTTATCTCCAAGATCTTTCTACCAAAGGAGAAATTTAAATTTATTATATTTATATTAAATATATTAATATATTGATTTATATTGATATATATTAAATTTATATTTTATATTAAATTTATTATTATAATTTAAAATTATTCTATTTTATGATCTAACACACACTCACATCACATTTTCATACATACACAAATTATAGCCAAAATTGCCTTTTCAAAAGCTAAAATATGTAAAGCATATCATATAATCACCACAGCAAAACAAATTATCCAGGTGTAGCTCTCATTTGTTGACCATTAATTACATTAAATGTTCTCAAAATGTAACATATCAAATTCCTTTAATTTTTTCAGAAAAAAATATATTAATTGATCAGGATTCAGGAAAATTTGATTGCTCACATGTAATACTTCATAGATTTTGCAATGCAAAATCCATACTGAATGTTGTGATGATTGATTTATCATCCAAGTAATTATTGGGTGGACTTAATTATTTTATGTGCATGCAACATATTTAATAAATCTTAATGTTGCATTTAGTACAGGAAACAAAGCTTCAGAAATGGAAGCCTACGTTATATTTATGGTCTGTTGTTTGGAAACCAATGATTTTTTCTTCTGGGCATTTGACATTGCATTCCCATTCCTGACTTCCATGATAAATTACTCTCTTGACCTTAGTTCTCTGACTGCTATTCTCTGATTACTCTTTGCCATGAGGGTTGGTAACTCCTAAGCATATTTACAGACTTGTTTCTCTTTTTCACTTTAGGGAATTCATATACTCAAAAGAAACACTTTACCAACTTTATTGTGTCTGCTTTCGGTTTGATAATGTATCGTTTTGCAGTTATGACGCTTTAGTTCTGTCCTGAAAAACATCAATTAGATTAAATACCAAAACCTAAAGGTGGATATGTCAGAAATTAAAGTTGGCACTTCTCCTCCACAATCTGCCACTCCTTAATTTTTCATTACTTTCTACATCATTAACATCTTTTTTGTTTTCCTTTGACACCTGCAGTCATTTCTTGTTACCTCTTTCTTATCAGCACCGTTGTATTAGATACAACAAAGAGACCCAGATCTTCTTCCCATCTCCATATTACCCACTACAAGTTAGGCCCTAACCATTACTGAAACATGGATAATCACACAGATTTTAACTTTAGAAATGCTTCCTTGAATTTCCTTGTTCCTAGGACTTATTTGTGCTTATAACATTAAAGCTAAATCACTGTCTGTCTTGCCAAATTATTTTTACTGCCTTTCAGGTAAGTTTTGTTCAACACATAAAATTTGTGTGATTCTTTTGAAAATATAATTTTCCTCCTTCTTCCCAAACCTATTTTCAAATAAATCCTTTCCATTTGTGGTTTGCATAATTTTCAGGTGCGTTCAGCATTCTGACACTGTAATTAGACTACTAACTCTTCTGTTTCTTTCATACAAAGTTAGAGCAGAGCTTGCCAGGCTCAGCACCTAGTCTTTGTCCTGTCAATGTTTTTGTTGACTAAACTGTGCCATGGGATAAATATACAGAAATAAACATCTGTTGTTAATGGGGAGAGGGTGGTCTTTAAGTATGTGACAGTATCAGGAGAATATTAGAATCTATGAAGGGGCCTCTTCCCCACTACAAGACCATAGAAATCTAAGATTAAGAGAAATGTTCAAATGTTTGTAATAGCTATTTGCAGAAAATCACCCAAGACACTGTTTATGATACATGGCTAAAAAGTCTTGAGAATGCCTACGCCCAATTTACATAATGAGAATGCAACCTCAACTTTAGCTGATGAGGTTTAACTAAGTTCATTCTAATGTAATGAAGTTAGAAACCAGAAAAGAATCAGTCATATTGAGACCTAAAGAAAGGTGTGAGCAGAGATGGGGTGGTCTAAAAGAAGTCTGGAAAACAGATGAGCTGGAGACTACAAATATTTATGAACAGTGCCAGAGAGAGGGATACTGAATATGAAAAGACAGGAGCCTTCTGAGAAAGGAAGCATTCTCTATGCCTTTCCATGTCATCAATAAATATTCACCTAGGATTTCCATGGGCTCAGCCTCAATGAACTGAACAAACTTTATTTGCCCCTCCAGATCCAGGTTCCATTCCTCTCTGCCTTGCTCTGTTTCCCTGGATGCTACCTTCCTCAGCCTGTATATGAGGACTTCTGTGTAATTCAAACTTCTACTTGGTCTCAGTGGGATAGAGGTGGAAGTGTTCCAGGTGGAGAAGGGAGTTAGGAGGAGAAGTCAAGGTGCAGTCCTTGACCTAAAGCTGTAGTTTCAGGCGGCCTCTCTTCAAAGGCTACAGATCTTGCCAGGTTTTGGTCACAGCTAGCTCCCTTTGACCTTCCTGGCCAATACAGGAATACTGACCATTGTGCTGAGATACTTCTTGGATTCTTCTTCAGCTCATCATCCCTAAGTCTTGATCGCATCTATTTCAAGAGACCTCCAACTATATGTTCTTCAAGTACCTACTTTGTGTATGTCCTTTGCTTCCTCCTGGGACCCTAACTTATACACATAGTCACTTATTGACTGCTTTCTAACTTCTTTAGAACTCTGTTACTGAAATAGGGGATAGAAAGAAGTATATTCTGGTCAATGATTTTAAACACATGTGTATGTGTGCATATATAATGTGTGTGCATGTGTGTTTACGTGCCCCCCTCATTGTAAAAGAATGAGCTTTCATTCTAGCTTAAAAATCTCTAAAGGGTTTGGCTTGCCTGAATCAATCTTGGAGAACACGTGCTACTTTGGATACACTAACAAACTTGAAATGTGGGGCCACTGGGCATTACAGAACTTCAGACTGAGTGAGAAACAGGCACAGAGATCTTACCTATGTTGAGAATTTTTAGGAAAATGTCAGAGATGAAGCCATTGAAGACAGAAGCTAATTCAGATTTTAATCATATAGTAGCAGTTTTATGATGAAGTTGGGCCAAACTTGGTTTCTTCTATGGAGCAGAATTACTGAAGCAGTCTTATACAGGAATATGTTACATGATCTCTACGTACTTTTCAACTACTGAGTCATTTTTTAAGATATGTAATGGAAATATTATCTTTCAGCTTGGGGCCATGATGGTGCATTTTGATGGCCTGCCTAAACATGATGAAAACAATTCTTTAATTTTCTAAAAAGAGATTAGCAAAAGATCACCAACCATAGAGAAAGGAAAGCTTTATATATAAAGAGACAATAAACATAAATGACACGCAAACAGTGTCTAACAATATGAAAAGATGCTCAGATTTACTCATAAAAGAGGTCATAGTGATGAGAGAGAAAATCGACAATCTGAGTGAAGTATTTCATCACTAGAAAATAAAATTCCTCATCACTATTAGGGTCATGTTAAAACAAAAACTTCAGAAACCAACTGAAAAAGGCTCCCATTTTCCTACATAGAACATTTTGAGCATCAATAAGGGGCATCAAGCAAAGACAGCTAATCCATAAATTTATACTTAAATCCATGAGACCATGATAATCTTAAAACAGCTAGTTTGTCATATTTGAAACATTCCAGGGAAATAACTTTCTATTTTAGAAACTGATTTTAGAAACTGAAGCATCAATTCTTCGGTGCTCAGCTTTCTTTATAGTCCAATTTTCATATCCATACATGACTACTGGAAAAACCATAGCTTCAGTTAGACAGACCTTTGTTGGCAAAGTAATGTCTCTGCTTTTGAATATGCTTTCTAGGTTGGTCATAACTTTCCTTCCAAGGAGTAAGCGTCTTTTAATTTCATGGCTGCAATCACCATCTGCAGTGATTTTGGAGGCCCCCCAGATAAGGTCTGCCACTGTTTCCACTGTTTCTCCATTTATTTGCCATGAACTGATGGGACTGGATGCCATGATCTTCGTTTTCTGAATGTTGAGCTTTAAGCCAACTTTTTCACTCTCCTCTTTCACCTTTATCAAGAGGCTCTTTAGTTCCTCTTCACTTTCTGCCATAAGGGTGGTGTCATCTGCATATCTGAGGTTATTGTATTTCTCCTGGCAGTCTTGATTCCAGCTTTTGCTTCATCCAGCCCAGCATTTCTTATGATGTACTTTGCACATAAGTTAAATAAGCAGAGTGACAATATACAGCCTTGACATACTCCTTTTCCTATTTGGAACCAGTCTGTTGGAAATGTCCAGTTCTAACTGTTGCTTCCTGACCTGCATACAAATTTCTCAAGAGCCAGGTCAGGTGGTCTGGTGTTTCCATCTCTTTCAGAATTTGTAAATTACAGTTCAGCTTTTCCTACCTGGCTCTCATTACCACAGTGGTTTCTACTTAATGAGTGTCTGCTTTGATTAGGTTGTTAGTCTATGTATTCACCTTTTGGTATCTCCAAGTTTGGGGGCAGCTGTTTTCCTTTCATCCTCACCTTTTGTGGATGCTAGAAGAGTTGTTGATTTTTCAGTCTGTTCAGCTTTTTACTTGTTAGGATGGAGTAGCAATCTCTAAACTCCGTACATGTGGAACTGGAAACCCTGTCCTCATCTATACTTCGTAGTACAACATTTGTTGATTCTGAATTCAAGTTTAGATGCAAAAGGAGTGCCTCTTCAGCACAGATTGATGAAAAGGGAAAATAATGCAAAGTGATCTGAAGTTTGGATTCCCAGGTGATGGAAACTGCCAGTAGCTTTTAGGAAGACAATGCTTTGCTCAGTTTCAGACAAGATGATTTTGAGATAATAAGATAATATTCATGTGAAAGTATTTCTTAGGTAGTTGGGCAGATGCACGTGGGTGTCTACTTTCAGTACTTTCCCATATCTGATGGTTCAGAACTGGAGGTCTATCATATTCTATTTAGAGAGGGGAATGTCAAATATATTTTAACTACATGTTTAAAAAAAAAAGTCATCCAAATGAAGTAATGTTATGTCTTGGCACATAAATTTCTGATTAGCTCTTAAATATCTACCTACTTAGTGACTTTTCTATAGTGGTTATTAATCTATGGCTAGTCCACCTTGTGGAGAAGGCGATGGCACCCCACTCCAGTACTCTTGCCTGGAAAATCCCATGGACAGAGGAGCCTTGTAGGCTACAGTCCATGGGGTCGCGAAGAGTGGGGTATTACTGAGCGACTTCACTTTCACTTTTCACTCTCAAGCATTGGAGAAGGAAATGGCAACCTACTCCAGTATTCTTGCCTGGAGAATCCCAGGAACAGAGGAGCCTGGTGGGCTGCTGCTGTCTATGGGATCGCACAGGGTCAGACACGACTGAAGCGACTTAGCAGCAGCAGCAGTCCACCTTGCCTCTCAGCAGAGTACCTAATCTATGTACTTGTTACACTGTCCCACAATTCAGCTGATATTTTTTGGAGAATGCTAATAAATATTTATATGTTTCTAAGCAAAATAAAATTAAGCAGTAAGTCTTCTTTGGACAAAACATAATATTCCCAAACTAAAAGCAAGTGACCTTTGTATTATTTGTACTTGTATTTTCTCCCATTGACATGGAAATAGGAGAGCTGGTTTATAAACTGTGTATGAGAGAGAAGAAAGATTACAGAAACTGAAATTAGTAATAATGACAGCCAGCATAAGTGAAGAGAGATGCATGGACAGAAAGCAAACAGAAAACACACCCATTTTAATTAGTTAAGAGGAGGATTTTAATTCTAAACTTTATTACATAGTTTCCTTCAGCCTTCCAGAACCACACTCTTGCCCTGTGGACACACTTTCAGGAGGCAGAGCAGTGAGGAGAGGTTAATTACAGATTTTACTAAGTAAATGTTTCACTTCAGCTGCATCATTAAAAGTGACAGAGACATCACCAGAATTTCACATGGGTGCCAAATGGAGCTCATGAATAAAAATAAGGAAAGATCAATTATAAATATTTGCTGGATAGGAAAAAATAAATTTCAGGAATGGAAGAGATTATTTCCATGTCCAGACAGTTCAGTGCTGTCTAATTCAGCATCCAATTTATATATTCAATTGTAACCCAAGTATACTCTTAGTTGAGCATTGCAGGTTTAAAAATAATTCTTGTGACTGCAGAAATTTGATTCATGGCATCCTAACTGAGCAAGGTCAGATGTATAGAAGGGTACCCCATGTGCTAAGTCTTTGTCCATTTTACCATTTTTCTCAACTCCCTGATACTTGAGGCTCAAGCTCTCAGCCCTGCTTTCTTGATAAAGCCTGAACACTTGCCAAGCAGGAAAGACTCTCCAGAATTTTGCCCTGAGATGCATTTCTTCCTTGCCTCTTTATCTTCCATCTAAAAATTTCAAGCTCTAGCCAAAATCAACTACTCAAGACTCTTGCTTTTCACCATTTATTATTTGTGCAAGTAGTGGCCTCAATTGCAATACTTACTACTTTGGGCCTATCTATATTCTCCACTTTTTCTAGAAAGCCTTTCCCAATTCCCCAGTTGGACATAATAGCTTTTTCCTCTAAAGCACTTATTGGATATGCAAGTTTTGTAGCATACATCTCCCACTTTTCTTAACATGAGTTACTTCTGTGTATTTTGTATAAAGTGTCCCTCACACTATTTGTATCATTGTGTCTCCCATGATAAGCATTCATTAAAGAGCATCCTACTTAGGCTCTCATGGTCTGAGAAAGTGTCTAACTTGGGCATAGGTTAGTGATGCCTCCCCTTCTCAAGTCTGATTTTTATACTGTGCATTTCAAAGGGCAGTATCTTCTTTATGCCAGGCATTGTGTTTGAATGCGTTTGTTATTTCTCATGTTCATACATATCTCTCATATCTTCATTGTTAATAAATCAGGAAACTTAGAATTCATATAAGTTACTCAAGGTCATGTATTGTATAAATGTCTGTGCCTGCACTCTATCCCAGTCCCCACCTGAGCCACAAGGGAAGCATCTCAGTCTCACCAGCCTTTATATCTTACTTGCTTTTACTGTGCCCTGATATTTTCCCTACATATTTCTTATTTGACCATTTATCTTTAAAAAACAGGATAATTTCTTCATACAGAATGTGTGTCTAAGTTTACCTTTTAAGTACAGAGGCTAAATTCTCCCTCTGCTTAGCCCGTGTCTCAACTTTTTCCCTAAATCCCTACCCCCACCGCACAATCACTCTCTCTCTGATATACATGTCGGTTGGGCATGTGGCGGTGGTTTCTGTACATACTTTTAAAAAAAAACTCTGAAATTCCTGCCTAGTGATTCTGGGAACTTCAGAGTTAAAACAATAGGATCCCTGACAGCAGTTCAGGGTAATATTTCTGACCATAAGCTCCTAAACTAAGACAATTTAGACCCCAAATCCATTGGTCAAATGACTCTCCCCTCCAAGGTTTATACCAAGTGAAGGAGTTTGCTCTATGGGGCGATAGACATTTTGTACAAAAACTTGCTCCAGAGACCTTTGGTATCAGAAAGGAAAGATCAATTTTACCTAATCTCTGAGGTGATCCTTCAGATTATTCTCTGACCTAAATCTTAGGCCTTTGTAGCATGACAGTATGAAAAAGCATCAAACATACACAAAGTTTCACCACTATTCCCTTGCCCAGGAAGAGGGACTTATAAACAAAATGATTCAGAAAGCAGGTTTTCCTTACTTTGCATCCCAGTTCTGCTGCTTCCTTGCCATGTGGTCTTGCCTCAGTGTGGATGGCATTACTACTTTATTGAGGTTTATTTTGACTGGATTAAAATAAAAAGGATGTATATCTCATAATTTGTATCCAAAATGTTAGCTATTACTATTATTATTAGATTTCTAAAAATCTATGGTGACTATTGAATCCTGATTAGAAGAAGAAAATAACTGAAAGAAGCTAACAGAAGCTAAATTGACTTATTTAGGTGGGGATAAAATACATTAAGAATAAATTTTATTATTTTAACCAGCTTTAAATGTTCAATTTAATGACTTTCAGTATATCTATGAAACAACCCAGTGTCCATCAACTGATTAATGGGTAAACAAAATATCATGTGTCTATACAATGGAATGAAGAAGGCAATGGCACCCCACTCCAGCACTCTTGCCTGGAAAATCCCATGGATGGGGGAGCCTGGTGGGCTGCAGTCCATGGGGTCGCTAAGAATCGGATACAACTGAGCGACTTCACTTTCACTTTTCGCTTTGATGCATTGGAGAAGAAAATGGCAACCCACTCCAGTGTTCTTGCCTGGAGAATCCCAGGGACCGGGGAGCCTCATGGGCTGCCATCTGTGGGGTCGCACAGAGTCAGACACAACTGAAGTGACTTAGCAGCATACAATGGAATATTATTCAGCTATAAAAGGGAATGAAGCCATTAAAAAAGAATACATACAACAGAAACAAACCTTAAAAACATTATGCTAAGTGAAAGAAGCCAGAACAAAAAGGCTACATATTATATGATTCCATCTAAATGAAATATAGAGAATTAGATACTGTAGAGAAAAAATGTATCAGTGGTTGCTATGAGCTTAGGATTAGGAGAAGAATGGGGACTGACTGCTTAATAGATATGAGTTTCATTTAAGGTAATGAAAATTTTCTGGAGCTATATAACTGTAATGGCTTTATGCATATGTGCATGCACAGATACACAATGAAATCACATATTTCTTTCACTTCCCTGGCGGGCTTTCCTGGTGGCTTACACCACCCTTATGGCAGAAAGTGAAGAGGAACTAAAAAGCCTCTTGATGAAAGTGAAAGAGGAGAGTGAAAATGTTGGCTTAAAGCTCAACATTCAGAAGACGAAGATCATGGCATCCAGTCCCATCACTTCATGGGAAATAGATGGGGAAACAGTGTCAGATTTTATTTTTGGGGGGCTCCAAAATCACTGCAGATGGTGACTGCAGCCATGAAATTAAAAGACGCTTACTCCTTGGAAGAAAAGTTATGACCAACCTAGATGGTATATTCAAAAGCAGAGACATTACTTTGCCAACAAAGTTCCGTCTAGTCAAGGCTATGGTTTTTCCAGTGGTCATGTATGGATGTGAGAGTTGGACTGTAAAGAAGGCTGAGCACTGAAGAATTGATGCTTTTGAACTGTGGTGTTGGAGAGGACTCTTGAGAGTCCCTTGGACTGTAAGGAGATCCAACCAGACCATTCTGAAGGAGATCAGCCCTGGGATTTCTTTGGAAGGAATGATGCTAAAGCTGAAACTCCAGTACTTTGGCCACCTCATGGGAAGAGTTGACTCATGGTAAAAGACTCTGATGCTGGGAGAGATTGGGGGCAGGAGGAGAAGGGGACGACCGAGGATGAGATGGCTGGATGGCATCACGGACTCGATGGATATGAGTTTGAGTGAACTCTGGGAGATGGTGATGGACAGGGAGGCCTGACGTGCTGCAGTTCATGAGGTCGCAAAGAGTCGGACACGACTGAGCAACTGAACTGAAATGAAATGAACCATATGGTAAAGAATCTGCCTGCAACATGGGAGACTGGGTTTCATCCCTGGTTTAGGAAGATTCCCTGGAGAAGAAAATGGCAACCCAGTCCAGTATTCTTGCTTGGAGAATTCCCTGGTCAGAGGAGCCTGCTGGGCTAAAGTCCATGAGGTTGCAAAGAGTCAGACATGACTGAATGACTAACACACATGTATTTGGATCATCTTTTTTAATCCATTCTGAAGGAGAGTAGATGATGGCAACAACTAAGTTAAAGACTACAAAACTCTTACTGAAACATAGCTATTCTTTCTTCACTGGGCATTCCCCTGGTTGAGTTATATTTTGATTAGGTTCCCTAAACCCAATCATTGCTTTTGTAGAAGAGTTTTGAGTTTTCTACTCCATTTTTGCTGATGTCATTTAGTTAATTGATTTGTTTTAAAAGGACTGTAGAATTGGAAGAACACAGCTAAAGTTTCAACAGGTAAAGAAGAAAAGAGACTGGAACATGTGTTTGGTGTCCCCAAGGCTACTTCCAGGCTCAATGATTATTAGAAGAATTGGGCATATAATTGTACTCATGACAGTGTTCTTTTACAATTAAAATACACAAAGCAAAACAAGGAAAAAGAAAACACACATGAGGCAAAGTCTAGAGGAAACCATCCACAAGCTCTAATGAGTTATCTTTGAATGGAGTTAAGCAGAGTGTACTTAATTCCTCCAGCAACAAATGGCAACATCAATAGTGACAAATCCATTAGAAAGTCAGTGCCCAGAGTTTTTACTGGGGGATAGTCATATAGGCACTCTGCCTGCCTCATAAAAAAAATTACAGACTCCCCAAAATAACCCAGGTGTTTTGTATAAACAACATTGTTTATAGAAACAGTTTAAACATCAGTTCAGTTCAGTTGCTCAGTCATGTCCGACTCTTTGCAACCCCATGAATCACAGCATGCCAGGCCGCCCTGTCCATCACCATCTCCTGGAGTTCACTCAAACTCACATCCATCAAGTCGGTGATGCCATCCAGCCATCTCATCCTCTGTCATCCCGTTCTCCTCCTGCCCCCAGTCCCTCCCAACATCAGAGTCTTTTCCATGAATCAACTCTTCGCATGAGGTGGCCAAAGTATTGGAGTTTCAGCTTTAGCATCATTCCTTCCAAAAGAACACTCAGAGCTGATCTCCTTTAGAATGGTCTGGTTGGATCTCCTTGCAGTCCAAGGGACTCTCAAGAGTCTTCTCCAACACCACAGCTCAAAAGCATCAATTCTTCAGTGCTCAGCTTTCTTTACAGTCCAACTCTCACATCCATACATGACCACTGGAAAAACCATAGCCTTGACTAGACGGAACTTTGTTGGCAAAGTAATGTCTCTGCTTTTGAATATACTATCTAGGTTGGTCATAACTTTTCTTCCAAGGAGTAAGCATCTTTTAATTTCATGGCTGCAGTCACCATCTGCAGTGATTTTGAGCCCAAAAAAATAGAGTCAGCCACTGTTTCCACTGTTTCCCCATCTATTTCCCATGAAGTGATGGGACCAGATGCCATGATCTTCGTTTTCTGAATGTTGAGCTTTAGGCCAACTTTTTCACTCTCCTCTTTCACTCTCATCAAGAGGCTTTTTAGTTCCTCTTCACTTTCTGCCATAAGGGTGGTGTCATCTGCATATGTGAGGTTATTGATATTTGTCCCGGCAATCTTGATTCCAGCTTGTGCTTCTTCCAGCACAGCGTTTCTCATGATGTACTCTGCATATAAGTTAAATAAGCAGGGTGACAATATACAGCCTGACATACTCCTTTTCCTATTTGGAACCAGTCCGTTGTTCCATGTCCAGTTCTAACTGTTGCTTCCTGACCTGCATATAGGTTTCTCAAGAGGTAGATCAGGTGGTCTGGTATTCTCATCTCTTTCAGAATTTTCCACAGTTTATTGTGATCCACATAGGCAAAGGCTTTGGCATAGTCAATAAAGCAGACGTAGATGTTTTTCTGGAACTCTCTTGGTTTTTCAATGATCCAGCAGATGTTGGCAATTTGATGTCTGGTTCCTCTGCCTTTTCTAAAACCAGCTTGAACATCTGAAAGTTCACAGTTCATGAACTGCTGAACCCTGTGTTGGAGAATTTTGAGCACTACTTTACTAGCATTTGAGATGAGTACAGTTGGGCAGTAGTTTGAGCATTCTTTGGCATTGCCTTTCTTTAACATAGTGACCCATTATTATTAGTAAGAGTAGTGGGAATCTTTCTGAAATCCAAGGTCATAAATATCAGCCAACCCTGAAGCTGGTCTTTCTAAAACAGTAGTCTCAGGCTACCATGTAAACTCTTTATTACACAGGGCACTTGCCACATGGTATTAATCTCTGGTACATAAGTGAGTGGCAAAGATTCTTAGGAAGTTTTATAGTGTATTTTGTGATATACTTTCCCCTTTAGTCTTTTTTTATTTTTTTCAGCAGATGCCAAGAAAGACTTTCAACCTCATAGTAACCACAAGCAAAACCTATAGTAGACACATGAAGAGGGAAAGAATTCTAAGCATAACACCTCAGAAAATATTCAAATCATAAAGGAAGAGAGCAGATGAAGAATGGAACAAAGGAACTACAAAACAGAAGACAGTTAACAAAAGGGTAATATGTAATAGCTATCAATAATTACTTTAAATGTAAATGAACTAAGTTTTCTAATCAAAAGACAGTGTGGCTGAATGGTTAAAAAAGGAAAACAACTATATGCTGCCTACAAGAGATTTAGTTCAGATGTAAGGACACACGCAAAGTGAAGGGATGAAAAAGTTATTTCATGAAAAAGAAAACAAAAAGAAAGTTGAGGTAGCTATACTTATATCAGATAAAATGGACTTTCCAATAAAGACTTACATAAGAGACAATGAAGGACACACATAATGATAAAGGGGTCAATTTGATATGAGGATGTGCAACATAGGAGCTCCTAATATGTAAAGCAAATCAATAGGCCTAAATAGGGAGAGAAATAAACTACAATACAGTAATAGCAGGAAATTTTAATACCCCATTTTCATCAGTGGATATATCATCTGGATAGAAAATCAACAAGAAAACATCAGCCTTACACAACACATTAGGCCAGATTGTTTTAACAGAAGAATATAGGACATTCCATCCAAAAGTAACAAAATACACATTCTTCTCAAATGCACATAACATTATTCAGCATAGATCTTAGGCCACAAACAAGTCTTAATAAATTTAAGATTGAAATCATATCAAATATCCTTTTCAACCACAAGGGCATGAAAACTAGAAATAATTTATAAGAGAAAATTTGGAAATTTCACAAATATGTGGAAATTAATTATGTTTCTGATCAATGGGTCAAATAATTCAAAAGAGAATTTAAAAAATCTTAAATTAAAATGGTAATGCACATACAAAATCTTATGGGATGCAGTAAAAAATAGTTCTAAAAGGGAAGCTCATAGCAATAAATGGTAACCTCAAAGACACAAGAAAAATCTCAGGTAAACAACCTAACTTAACATTGTAAAGAACTAGAAAAAGAAGAATAAATGAAGCTCAAAGTGAAAAAGTGAGTAAAAGGAAGGAAATAGAGGTAAGAGTAGAAATATATAAGATAAACTAAGGGTTGGGTTTTTGAAAAGATAAAATTAACAAGCAAGAGTCAATAAGAGAAAGAGAGAGAAGACAAGAAAAATCAGAAGTGAATTAAGAGATTTATCACTGATACTGAGGGAATACAAAGGATCACGAGACTACTATTCATATATAGCAACAAATTGGACACCCTGTAAGAAATGGATGCGTTCCTAGAATCATGCAACCTACCATGAATAAATCACAAGTAGAAAATATGAACATACTATTAGTAAGGAAACTGAATTATTAATCAAAAACAAACCATAACAAAAGCCTGAAACCAAACAACTTCACTGGTGAATTCTACTACACATTTAAAGGAAGAATTAATCCATCCTTCTCAAAATCTTCCAAAATATAGAAAAGCATAGATCTTGCTTTTCTTGAAAGTGTTTTTTCAAGCTCTTTTTATGAGGCCAGCATTACCTTGTGACCAAAACTAGACAGGAAAACAAAATTACAAGCCAATATCCCTTATCAACATAGAAAACATAGATGCAAAAACCCTCAACAAAAAATTAGCAAATAAAATTTAACAATACATTAAAAGAATCACATGCCATGATCAAGTGGGATTTATTCCTGGGATGCAAGGATGGTTTACCATCTGCAAAAACAGTGTGGTGCATCACATTAACAAAACTGAGGATAAAAGTAATATGATCATCTCAGTGAATGCAGAAAAGTATTTGAAAATATTCAAAACCATTTATTAAAAACTCTCACCGAAGTTGGTATAGAGAGAACATACCTCAACATAAAGACCATACATGACAATCATACAACTAATATCATACTCCAAAGTGAAAAGTTAAAAGCTTTTCCTTTAAGATCAGGAACAAAGAAGGATGCTCAGTCTTGAAATTTTTATTCAACATAATATTGGAAGTCCTAGCCAGAACAATTAGACAAAAAATTAAAATAAATAAAAGGTATCCAAATTGGAAAGAAGAAATGAAACTGCCACTATTTACAAATGATTTCATATTAAATATTAAAAACCCTGAAGAAGGAAATGGCAACCCACTTCAGTATTCTTGCTTGGAGAACTCCATCCACAGAGGAGGCTGGGGATAGTCCATGGGGTTGCAAAGAGTCAAACAGGATTGAGCAACTAACACAGAAAGATCCTACCAAAAATGGTTAGAACAAATCAACAAGTTCGGTGAAATAGTAAAATACAAAATCAACATATAAACTCTATTTCATTTCTATATGCTAATAAACTCTCAGAATGAAAAATTCAAAATATTATCCAATTGACAATTGCATCAAAAAGAATAAAAGCCTAGGAATAAATTTAATAAATTTAACACCTGTTTCACCTGTTTTTTAAACACCTGTTTTTTAAATATGGATTTAAAAAAATACTGAAGACACAAATAAATTAAGAGATATTATATGTTCATGGCTTATAATAATATTGTTAAAATGTCTAAACTACCCAAAGCAATCTACAGATTTAATACAATCCTTATCAAAATTCCATTGTCATCTTTCACAGAAATAGAATGAACAATTCAAAAGTTTGTTAGAATTCACAAAAGACTCCACATAGCCAAAGCAAATAAAGTTAGAGTCTTTATAGGCTCATATTTCAAACTATATTGCAAGCTATGATCATCAAAACAGTATGGTATTAGCATAAAAACAAGCACACAGACCAGTGAAACAGAGAGCCCAGAGGAAATAAACTTACACATACACAGTTAATTACTTTATGACAAGTGAGCCAAGAATTTACAATAGGGAAAGGACAGTCTTTCCTATAAACGGTTCTGGGAAAATTGAACAGCCACATACAAAAGGATAAAACTGAACCAATCTCTCACACTACACATGAAATTAATTCAAATGGATTAAATATTAATTAGAAGGTAAGACCTGAAACCATATTGGTCTATGGAAATGAATTTTTTGGGATTTGACACCAAAGCAAAGGCAACAAAAGCAAAAATAAGCATGTGGGACTATATCAAACTAGAAGACTTCTGCAAAACAAAGAAAGCCATCAACAAAATGAAAAGGCAATTTACCAGATAGGAAAAATTATTGGAAAATTGTATCTGATAAGAGGTATATATCCAAAATATATAGAGAACTCATACAGCTCAATAGACAAAATCCAAACTACCCAACTGAAAAATAGGACAGAGAATACAAATAGAGGTTTTTCAAAGAAGCCATACAGATGGCCAACAGGTACATGAAAAGATGCTCAACATCACTAATCATCAGGGAAATGTAAATGAAAAGCAAGGTGAGATATCACCTCACACGTGTCAGAATGGCTATTATCAAAAAGTAAAGAAATAACAAGCACTGAGAGGATACAGATAAAAAGGAACCCCAATGCACTGTTGGTGGAACTGTAAATTGCTGCAGCCTCCATGGAAAACAGCACAGAAGTTCCTCAGAAATTAAAGTACTATATGATCCAGCAATTCTTCTGGGTATTTAATCCAAAGAAAACAAAAAACACTAATTTGAAAACAAATGCACCCGCAGGTTTACTGCAGCATTTCTTACCATAGTCAAGACATGAAAACAACCTCAGTGTCCATCAGTGGATAAATGGATACAGAAAGTGAGGCACACATACACACAAGGAAACATTACTCAGCAATAAAAAATGAAATCGGCCCATTTGGACAACACAGATGGACCTTAAGGACATTATGCCACGTGAAGTAAGTTAGATAAAGACCAATACTGCATAATTTCACTTACCTGGGGAATCCAAAAGAAGTGGGCTTGAGCTAATGGGTAAAAAGGTACAAACTTCCAGATAAAAAATAAATGACTTGGGATTATAATGCACAGCATAGTGACTATAGTTAATAAGGCTCGATTGCATGTGTGAAATTTGTTACAAGAGTGGACTTTAAAAATACTTATCACAAGAAAAATAGATTTTGTAACTCTCTGGTGACATATTAACTAGACTTATTGTGGTGATCATTTTTCAATACATAAAAATATCAAATTATATCATATATATATTTCAATCTTGATTTTTTTTAAAGATCTGAAATATTTTTAATGCTTTGGAGTAGCAATGGTTTGGTTACAACACAGTGCTGAGATGGATCTTAAGTTGGAAACATAAAATTTCGGTTTTACTCACATTTTGGGGGCAGAGTTCTAGAGAGAGTTCAGCTAGAATAAGGCAAATAAAAAATCATGTCTCACTTCAGTGTCTCAAACAAACAGAGCACCAGGAAGCCCCACTATGGACTTGGTGTCAAATTGCATTCCATAAATCAGAAAACATTTTCCCATCTCCTCAGGGTCACTGCTGTGGAAGCAGCCCAGGCCATCACTGTAGCTGCTTAGGGGTTTGGTATTCAAATAGTCAATGTGGAACAACAGGAGACAAGACAAAAGCACCAGCTGCTATCACATGGCCATAAAAATGCAACCACCACATCGTGAAAGACAGGGCGTGGAAGGCATGGCAAGAGGCACCACATACTGGGTAAAAGGGGGGAAATGGCCGTTTGCAACTACATGGAATCACCCATGAAATCCATCCTAGCAGGCTTTAGCTGCCACAAAGTGGGTGCTTCAATACTGTTCTTCTCACAGTTCTGGAGATTGGAAGTCCAAGATCAAGCTAAAGCAGTTTTGATTTCTCCTGACACCTCTCTCCTTAGCTTATAGATAGCCAACTTATCTGTGTCCTCACATGGTCTTTTTTGTGTGTGCACATCCTTGATGTCTTTCTTCTTATAAGGATACCAGGCATATCAGATTACAGTCCACTCTTATGATATCATTTGAACCTCAATTACTTCCTTCAAAGATCTTATCTCCAAATAGTCACACTGGGGGTTATGGTATTAACAGAAGAATTTTGAGGCATCACAGTTTACTCCATAACACCATTCCACACCTATTCTATAAAAAACTGTATTACTTATATGCTCCCCCAACCCCACCCAGGGTCTTCAGGAGGTTGGAATTCTACTGCGTAAACTGGGTTAACTCTTCTTTTAAAATCATATTATATTTTGATAGCTCATCTGGAAGCTGCTTTCATGGTTAATTTGAATATTTGAAAACTATTAAGTAAGCTACTAGCTCTTTTTAACATTTTTAGAAAAGTAGCAGCAACATACAGAATCATACTACTAAAGACAGATAGAAATATCATTTCTGCACCCAGACCATGTTCAAAGAACTAGTTTGAATAAATTCACCATTTTTAGAACCACAGTATGTAAATGATCTCATTTTAACTATATAAAATAATTTATAAAACTTAAATAGTTTTATCTATGAATGAATGAATATTTCTTTTTTACACTGAAACCTATATGTAGTTATACTTCTGGGGAAAACAAAGAAAATAATTTTAGGTTCAAGCAAAATGCTGATTTCCAAAGTCTCAGTCTCAGTTCAGTTGCTCAGTCGTGTCCAACTCTTTGAGACCCCATGAACCACAGCATGCCAGGCCTCCCTGTCCATCAAAACTCCTGGAGTTCACCCAAACCCATGTCCATCAAGTTGGTGATGCCATCCAACAATCTCATCCTCTGTCGTCCCCTTCTCCTGCCCTCAATCTTTCCGAGCATTGGGATCTTTCAAATGAATCAGCTCTTCGCATCAGGTGGCCAAAGTATTGGAATTTCAGCTTCAACATCAATCCTTGCAATGAACACCCAGGACTGTCTCCTTTAGGATGGATTGGTTGGATCTCCTTGCAGTCCAAGGGACTCTCAAGAGTCTTCTCCAAAACCACAGTTCAAAAGAATCAATTTTTTGGTGCTCAGCTTTTTTTATAGTCCAACTCTCACATCCATACATGACCACTGGAAAAACCATAGCCTTGACTAGATGGACCTTTGTTGGCAAAGTAATGTCTCTGCTTTTGAATATGTTGTCTAGGTTGGTCATAACTTTTCTTTCAAGGAGTAAGCATCTTTTAATTTCATGGCTGCAGTCACCATCTACAGTGATTTTAGAGCCCAGAAAATTTGGAGCCCGGAAGATTTCCTTCTCCAGGGGATCTTTCCAACCCAGGGATCAAACCTGGATCTCCTGCATTGTAGGCAGATGCTTTACAGTGATTAAGAAATGCTACTTTGATTAAATTATTTATCTTTAATAATCTGAGACATCAACCCACGGATACCTTCTATGTCAGTTTTACAGTATTTTCAAGTAGCTTTGGTGTGTTTATCTTCTGACTTTTGGTCATGTGTTTATAAACCCAACATGAAATTCCATTATCCCACCTGAGCTCCTGACTGCTCTAAAACAAATCAGACAAATCAAAGAACCAACCAGTGGTATAGTCCGCACGAGTCAGCAAGCTAGAAGAATACAGTGTATTTACTCAGTATTTTTTCCACAAAAGCTCAAGTAATTTGTGATCCAAAGAGGACTTTAAATATGAGGCTTCTAAGACATGTTCTAGCATGTTCTCTGTTATCTCCCAAAGCTGAATAATGTGATGGTGATAGCATCCAGGGCAGAGTTTTGATATCATTATGTCTAATTGTCTGTAACTTGAAATATTTTATTAGCATTTTTACAGAGCATGTGTTGACCTAATCCCAATTAATTAACCAAAGCTTCAGCATCGGGCTAATAAATAAAACTAATACAGTATTTAAGATAAGTGGCACAGGGCAGTCTCTCCATGGATTGTGGAATGTGTTAAAGGTTTTGTCTTTCATGTCCACATAAGAGAAGAACAAGGAAAGCTGAAGGGAAAGGACTCATTAAAAGTCCTTTGTTTAAAAAACTCGGGAAGTTTGACATCTTATTCTTCCTGACCTCTGAATGATCACCACTATAGCCAGGAATAATGTTTTTAACATTGCAGTTTGAACATGGCCCAATATTTTAAATTAAATCCACAGATTAAACCTTCTTATAAATTTCCTGGTTCCGTTGCATTACATTATTGGATATATTTCTGTTTCCTTTGCTTTCATAGACCTAAATAATGAAAACTCTTTATAGTTCATCCAAAGCTCACTGACTCTGACATGTGGAATTCACATTTTGTGAGTAATTTCCAGGGTACTTCCTATTTTTCTGCTGAGTTATATGCCAAGATAACTGTTGGAAGGTATAGCCACATGGGTAATTGGCAACTATCCAGGTTTGTGTTAGATATGTTATGGAAGTGTTTCTGTAAATTAGAAATCCATGCAAACAGGTAAATTTTATTATCTAATAATAATTCTCATTGGAAGTATTCTTTTACTTTACCTCCCTTTTTCATGTATTTACATGAAATTGCCTCAAATGATGCTTTCTCTTTTCTCTTAAAGAGCCCATCAATAGATATCCAAAGACAGCCATAATTAGGTAAGCTGGCCAATTAAATAAGGAAACACAATATCTTGTTAGCAATTGGCATCAACTGTTGGGTGACATTTTGATAAACTGCTTCAATATAGTGTATAGCATTTTGGTGCCTTTTCACTTCTTAAAAGGTCAGTCTCTGTAACATCAAGATAGCTGATATTTAAAGGGTATAGGAAAATTCAAATAAATAGTCTGTTCTACTTCTAGATCTTTCTTCTTGCAGTAAAATCCCTGAAAATCTACTTGGCTTTTTTATTATTAATATTGTACTTATTGAGGTCTCCATTTTTAGAAGGGGACGATGATATATCTTTTTTTCCTCTAATTCCGATTTGCTGTCACTTGAAACCTCACTCTGTATTTTCAATAAAGAGTTTAACATTGACTCATTTGGGAAAAATTATGTGGTTACAAGTGCTTCCCTTCCTAAGATAGAACTACAAGTATTTCTAGAACAATACCCATTAGTGAGACTTTTAGGAAACCTCTTCAAACCACTGTGAGGAGTGTGCACTGCACTGCTCACAGGTGGGAATCAATCCCACCAAGACACTAGGCTGGTGTTTCTTACAACAGAAAGAAAGAAAGTGAAGTCGCTCAGTTGTGTCCGACTCTTTGCAACCCCATGGACTGTAGCCCGCCAGGCTCCTCCGTCCATGGGATTTTCCAAGCAAGAATACTGGAGTGGGTTGCCAGTTCCTTCTCCAGATCTTCCTGACCTAGGGATTGAACCTGGGTCCTCCACATTGTAGGCAGACGCTTTACCATCTGAGCCACCAGGGAAGTTTCTTACAATATGACCCCACAAACCATCTACCTTAAAACAGCATCTGAAAAGTGCTTTATCAAAAATGCAGATACTTGAGTTAAAGTCCAGAACAACTCAATCAGAATCACTAAAGGCGGGGTCGAAAATGCCTAATTTTTTTTCTTTAAATAAGATCTCCAGGTAATTCTTAAACTTACTTTGAACATCACAGCTCTGTGCCAGTGAGGGACTTAGAACTAAATTCTGTCTCTTTCTTCATTCATATTAAACTTCTCACATCTCATCCAGCAGGGAAACCACTTCTATCTAACACAGCTTTAAAATGAAAAAACAAGTTGCCTTTTTCTAAAATGACTCATCTTTGACTTTTTATCCAGACTGTTGCAAAGGATCTGTCTTGCACATTGTGTACTGCTCATGGACATTTTGGGGCTGAGTATAATATCATTTTATTAGGAGTGGATAATTTTTCTTTTCAATTGTCCTATGTAGTGTAGGAAATGTCACATAAACTTCTTTTACAGCTTTGCTAGAAAGGTCTGAGAGCTAGAGCAAATACATGTCTGTGCATGAGCAGAGCCCTATCAGGGCTTTGCTGAGCATGAATTGGTTGAATCAGCCAGTGGTCCCATTGTTCAGTCAGTGGCCCACAAGAGTGCAGGTGGCATAACTGCTCTTTCAAAGAAGTACGGCTGTATCTATTTTATCCTTTACCTAGTACATAAGTTTTATTCATTCTAAATAATATTTGATATTTAGCTCAACAAATGTTGTAGTTAAAGGGTTCCAAAAAGCAATCTCTCGACAACAAAATAGTTGAAAATACATTGCAGGTTATTAAAATCAAGAGCTTCCCTGGTGGCTCAGTGGTAAAGAATCTGCCTGTCAATTCAGGAGATGCAGGTTCAATCCCTGGGTGAGGAAGATCCCCTGGAGGAGAAAATAGCAACCCACTCCAGTATTCCTGCCTGGGAAATCTCAAGGATAGAGGAGCCTGATAGGCTACAGTCCATAGGGTCACAAAGAGTTGGACATGGCTTAGCAACCAAACAACAACAACGAATTGCAGGAGGTTAACAAGGCTGGAACATGTTCACATCAAGTCTCCTCATTCCTAAAAGCACCTGCCCTGGAGGTCAATGCTTAAGTAGCTAGTAAGATCCCAATACATGCGAGGCCCAGGTGATGGACACTTCACACATCTTATGAGTCCTTATTTAGCTTTGAGAAAGAAAGTGAAGTATATCTGTCTATCCTCACTCAGATCACATCCATCAATCTGTATAGTTTATTTAAAAAGAATGTTTAGCGAGCTTCAGCTATAATTTATTGTCCTGCTGCCTAGCACATACTTTTTCCTCCTACGGTCCCTCCTTCCCTATGCTCCATTAGCTCTGAGATACTGGATATCTTATCAATCTTCATCAGGAGAATTTACTGTTTCTTTGATTCTTCAGGTTCAGGATCCTGTGCCAAACTGGCTTATTTGTGAAAATTAATATTTTGTGTTTTTCCTCATATGGTTTGGATCTCCTGATAAAGACTGGATTTCTTACTTGATCTAAGAGCTGGAAAGCTAGATTCAGTACTTAGCCAAAGCCACTGGCCTTTCCCGTTCTTGAGTGTCTGTAGCCTTCCTTTTCCTGAGCACTTGCTTGCTATAGGTAACATTTGCCAAGTTCTCCTAACCAAGTAGCTCCTGGATCTGGTACGTGGCTACTGGCTATCATGACTTTGTACTGACAGCAAAAGTAAAAATTACTGATGGTATGTGAATATAACCCAGTTCTAAAATCCCTTTAATGATTTTTCATTGAATTACATAAAGCACAAGAGGAATTAAGAAACAAGTAGTTCATACTGGGGGTGGGGTGGAGAAATTAATATGTATGGAATGCTTGCTGAGGATTGGACATGTTCTCTTCCTTATGGTAAGAAAACGCTTCTTGGTAATGGGAAAAGGAAAATAGAGCACATCGAACAGTAGATAAAGTGATAAAAATTACTTTAAGAACAAAGTATGAGAGCATATCATTTTAAAGAAAAACTGTGTATAAGAAGGTGAATATGAAAATAGTCAAGAGACACATAAGAATAATTCAATATTAAAAAATAATGCTTCAGAGGAAATTTCAGAAATCATATTCAGAAATTGAAATATTCACCCTTTAAACAATGAATGTAATCATCATGTCTCTCTTGTTTATTAGTCTATTCTCTTAACATAGTTTTTGACACATGATAGGAACACCAAAATATTTCTTAAATGAAGGAATGAAATAATTTCTCAGTCAGCAAAGTAAACTGCGTTATACAGTGAAAGTATATACAGTGACATTGGTGCATTCACTAATATTTTAAAAAATAACCTGAATGTTGTATCCAAAATAAATGTGGTTTAGGAAATACATTTTGCTAGTTGATATTTTTCAATAAAGGTTAAAGATATTGGTCATCTATCTGCCTATTTTCTTCTAAATATATTAAAAGCTTTACTGTTTCTTAATGCATTCTTCTTTATGCATTAACTCACTATGTCTTTGCACAGTACTTTTTCACATTATTTAGAGAAAATTTGTCTTTCTGCTAAAAATTTTTGCATTGTATATACAGTGTTACTTATTGCTTGGATAATGCCCTATTAATTTCAATGGATTCCTTTTGACATAAAAATGGATTTGCACTGAAGGGCAAACACTACCTCCATATGTATCCAGGCTGCATTACAATTGAATCCATCACATTATACATTTATAGGTGTCTACCCCTGTTACACTGCTGAAATGGCCTGCCATAAAAAATGGCCATGTGAAAAGCTGGTTTAAATTTCATGCATTTTTACTTGCAAAGTATCTGGATAGATGAACAGAAGCCTCCAAGATGAAATCTTTTCCTACATGAATATGCTAACATGACTCCCTGGAAGCAACACCTCAGCACTTCGTCCAGTGCCTTTTCTTTAGTTTCCAATGACAGATTTGTTTTAGGGTCAGCATGTTGCAAAGCAGTAAGAATTTATTTTTCCAGGCTCACAGTGGTAAATGGTGCATTGAGAGAGGAAAATGTAGTCTCCTCTGTTCTCTTTGGCACCACTGATGCTAGTAGATGAGAGAGGACCCCTATATGGAAATCGAAAGTCCAATTTAGCATGTAGGACCTTTTGGATTATATCTTTTGAAATAATTGATTGGTATACCTACTAAAGTTTTTAGACAATTAAAATGCCTTCATTTTCCTTATTAAGCATGGAAAACCATGTCTATGAACCTGACTTCAGGTATGGAGGCAAAACATGATCCTCATATGAAGCATAAAAACTAGACTCAATATGTCCTTCTGTTTGGGGTGCCTTGAAAGTGGGGGTCCAGAGTTTAGAAGAAGATCAATTTTGTGGAATCTCATCAAGTTTCCTAATTTTTCTTTAAGTAAATACTCTCAAATAGAGGCCAATGAAATATAACAAATAATAACATACTAGAATAGGAGGAGAAAGAAAACACTAGATCCCTATCTATGACTTAAACAAGAAAAAGTGTTGGCTCATGTTTTGAGATTTTACTTCTTGAATAATAAAAACAAAATAGAACAGGGGGTGACAATAAAACATCAGATTGGAATCAGAATATTTGGGTTTACAATCCAGTCCTGTGCTTTCTAGATCTACAATTTCAAAAAGGCACTGGGCTTCTATAATATGATGTACTTTACCTATAAAATGAGGATTTTCCATAAGAAGTTGCTCCATACATTTTAAAAAATTAAAGCCAGCATTTAAAAATCAATTTCTGCATAAAAACATAGATTTATGGTCTCAGTTGCTTTATATGTAAAATGGGGATAAAAATAATCTACTACTTTTGTGCCCTTTATATAGAGTGAATAAGATATATTTTGAAAATTTGAAATTAATATTATTTACCATTTATTAAATTCATATTATTCTTGATTTTAGTAGCTTCTTTTGTCTCTAGTTTAGCTCTATTTTTCTTCTTACAATTCCAGGAATTAACCATAATATTTTATTCTTGATGCTTTGAAGACTACAGTTTAGTTGGGCTTGACCCATGAAATCTGACTCACAACTTTTTCCACTCAAATTATTAAAAGATGACTTTATTTATTGTAATGTATGAAAGGAATATAAATGAGGCTCAGGGTACATCAGCTCCCATATATGAATACACATGGGTCTAGTCATGTATAAGGGGATATGGAGTGAATTTTGAGATGAGTGAATTTTGAGATGATAAAGATGTGGATAAAGTTAAGTTTCTTTTTTCTTCCCTTCTATCAATAAAAGCTATTAAACACATAAAATGTAAAAATAATACATATTGATGCAGATTGAACTGGAAACTTGTGAGTTTTTAAATATAGGGACCATAATTACTCTTTTGTCCCTCAATATGTTAAAATATATTTTGTTAAATTGTATTGTAACCCTCGAATCAGTCTGGTCTTTTTAAAACAGGTTTTTTATAGAAGTTAGTGGAATCAAAGATAAGATTAAAAATTAGCAGTACCTTAAGTTACAAAAGATTTGTAAAACTCTTTCTCTAGCTGGGAGTTTGAGAACCAACTATTAATCATGTTATAACTACAAAAGATATAAATGTGTGCCAAGCATAAAGAATTCAGTTCAGGTCTGCTGGCCCAAATACAATGGGCTGAATAGCAAAGTCCTGAGATTTCTTAGATGCATAATGTTCTTACAAATGGCCCATGCTATGCTAATAAAACTATTGTGACTCGGAGCTTTTGCAGTAGAAACTGACAGATGAGGCCGAGTTAAGTACTTTTTCAGACAAGCTACTACAGTACATCATTAAAGCGCACAAACAATCATCCTTCATCAGTGTGCAATTTGTTGCATAGCAATTGCAAATCGAAAACAATGTAAACAAACAAATCGACAACTAATGAACATCCCCCACCGCTCACTGTAAATAGATCTACAACTTTAGAAGAACACTTTATCCAACACATTGTCAACTCATTGTAAACACATCTACAACTCATAAACAACTCATTACCCAGTCTGTTGTCACCTCATTGCAATTAAAGTTGAATGTTAACTGTACTGTATGTTCCCGCTATGAATCAGATTATACCCTAAGAAGAAAATGCTAAGGAGAGCCTGTTCAGAAATGAGAAGCCTTTTATTTTACTTTTCTCCCACATCAGCTTGACTTTTAAAATTACTTGACCAGGCTCACATAGAAATTAAACTGAATTTTTACCCTTTCCTCAGGTATCCTACATTTTCCATTTGCATAGAGAAGGCAGTGGTTTCATAGCACACGTTTCTTTCATAGAGGAAAAGTAAATGTGTAAAGTATTCCCCAAGCAGTTGTAAAACTCACAGCTTTTACTGTAATTACTTTGTGTGAACTGCATTTGGCATCCCTACCTGGTATATAATCTTTTGGTTGGGCCAGTGTTTTTTTACAATTTACAGGATGAATATTTTTGGAAAGCAAATATGAACTTATGAATGTCACCACAATTCTCTTGTAATGTTAATTTTGCCTAAGATTTTAAGTGGATTTATTTTCACCATTCTGATTTACATAGTCCTTATATCACATAGGGTATGTTGTCATATTATATGTGTGTGCTTATGTATAATATATGGATAAACAGATATATAACACATAAGTAGACTTTTTGGGATTATTTGACCCGTTATAAAGGGTGAGTCTTTGAGGTGAGGGTACAATTTTATAGTTGTTTTTTTTTTTTTTTTTCTGATTGAGATTAATCTTTCTGGGTTACTCTGTGTGGAAGATAGAAGGATGTGAACTGGAATTCTACTAAATGAAAATGACCTAGACATTCAAGATACAATCCAATATTTTCAACTATATTTATAATTTAACATGTGTATGAGCATCTTATTCATACCAGTCAACACAAAAGGGCCATGGTATAAGTGAAAAGCAACAAAGAGGTCTTGATCCTCTGGCCAATTTTGTTTCTAAAGAATTAAGATATTCCTCAAATTTGTACTCCAAAGGGTGAGTCACAGATTCCTTCCTAGGAAAGATGATCTCTAGAGGTCTTTTGAACTCTATTTTTAATATTCTAAGCATCTATGGTATAGCTTTCACTGAAGTGCTTGGGAGGACACATAAGAAGAAATTATTTTTTATCTTATGAAATAGTGGGATGCATTAAAGCTTTGCAGTCAGATACTGAATCTGAATACAGTTCTGTCACCTCCTGGCTATGTAATGTGTCCTCTCTGAGCCTTAGTTTCTATACCAATACATTGAGCATGTGGAATTATTGTGAGAATTAAAGATTCAAATACTTGTCAGATATCTAGTACAATGCTCAGCGCTGAACAAGTGTTCAATAGATGGTAGTAATGATGATGACGATAATCAAAGTAGGTTATAGTTTCTCTCTAGAGAAAATCCAGACCAATAAAAAACTCATTTATCCCTATATCCTCTTTCATATTCTCTTGCCATTATAGAGAGGGCATAACATTATACATTATTCACATTAGTGTTTCTTAAAAGAAAAATATGTTTGAGGAGGGCCATGAATTTTCTATTTCCTTTTTCTGTGACATATTCTGTGATGAAGCCATCCTAAGTACCCTAAATATTAAAGTATGAACTCCAAATTTAAATATTATTAAAAATAAGGATGACATTTTTACTGCAGAAGAGACTTTTGAAATTTTTCTCTTGTGTGCTGTTAATATACTGCTGCTGCTGCTAAGTTGCGTCAGTCATGTCCAACTCTGTGCAACCCCATGGACGGCAGCCCACCAGGCTCCCCCGTCCCTGGGATTCTCCAGGCAAGAACACTGGAGTGGGTTGCCATTTCCTCCTCCAATGCATGAAAGTGGAAAGTGAAAATTGAAAGTGAAGTCGCTCAGTCGTGTCCAAGTCTTCACAACCCCATGGACTGCAGCCTACCAGGCTCCTCTGTCCATGGGATTTTCCAGGCAAGAGTACTAGAGTGGGTTGCCAGTGCCTTCTCCATTAATATACTAACTTATTATAAAGAGAGTATCTTGTTACAGGATAGAGATCAGTGCACTTTGAACTGAGAAGGTTTAGTTTTAGTTCTGCCCATAAACAAGAAATTGAGCTTGAGCAACTCCCTCAACTCATTTAGATGAAATTAAATATTTGGTTCCCATTTGTCTTTCCCATTTCTCACTCCAAATTCCTTTCAGATCATTTTCTCATATAACAAATACTCACTGATCACTTCCAGGTGCTAGGAACTCTTATAAAAACTTGGGATCCATTATGAGCAAGACAGACAAGTCCCTGTACTCAGGGAGCTGACATTCTAGTGGCTGAGACAGATGAGCGCATAAGCAAGTTAAAGCAATATCAAGTAAAACTGGGGTAAAGAATGAAGCACATAGGAGGTTTGAGAGTAATGGCAAGTCATAGTTATTAAGACAGAATGGTGAGAATAGTCCTCTCTAATGATGATATTTGATTAAAAAATTGAGTGAGAAAAATGCATAGTAGACTCAATGGCTATAGAATACAAAGATTAAAATGTTACATCTTTCTGTTTTTCTCTGTCTCAAGGCTAGCAGAATCCATTCCTACTATTCTCCATAGCCTCTATCTTTTAAGGTATAGGAAAAATGTTTCTCTCTCTACCCCGGCACACTCAATTTGTCATTCCTATCCTCTGTCTTCATCTGACATCAGAAAGTAAGTTTGTAACATTTTTATAAATTTAGCCCATAGCAGCAAATCAAAATATTTATTATAAAAAAAGAATACGATAGAAAGAACACAAAGAGGTCAACTATTTGAGATAGAGAGTTGCAGGATATGAAGTCAGGGACTTATCAAGAGCTGAATTATGTAGGCTATTCCATGCCAGAGGAAAGGTTTTGGGTTTTGTTCTGATCAAGATAAGGTTCTACTGGAGCTCTATGTTGAATGGACGCTGACAAAGCACAGTTGGAACAGAGACCAGCCAAGAATCTCTTGCAGTAACCCGAGCAAGAGATGATAAAGGTATAGACGAGTATAGTATAGGGGTGGTGAAATGTAGTTGGATTTGTGACTTTTGAAGATCTAGGACTCAGGAATTTTTGATGGGTTGGCTGGTAGCATGGAAGGTGAGATGAAAAGAGCATTTAATGTCCTGCAGACCTGAATGTACTTGACTAGTTATGAATCGGAAGACTTTAGGCAAGTCAGTTAATCTCTCTGACCCTCAGAGTTCCCTCGTCAATTTGTTATGTAGATTAAAAGGATTGGATGGAATATAGTCACCTCTCAAAAAATATTAGCTTCTATCTCTTAATCCTTCCTTTACATTCCAAACATACTAGAAATAGTTCTGAGATAATGACACAGATCCTTTTATCTTCTGACTGCTCGCAATGATAAACAGAAATTTTAAAAATAAATTCTGAGACAAGTAATGAAAAAAATAATGCAGGTCATAAAAAACTAAAAGGTAATATTAGATTATCCAGATATATGCTAGAAACCACTTTTCTTGACCCAAATTGTGGATTCTCAGTAGTAAAAGCTGCCACCTTACAGGTATGAGTCATCAAAGAGGCTTCCCAATAGAGCTAGCCGTGTGCTGGCAGCGGCACTGGCTTTCCTAAGACCTACCGCCTTCTGGAAAAGTTGGATCTGGCTCCAAAACGGCTGCCAGCTTTCCCTGAAGTCACAGCAATGCAAATGCTATATTTCCTTGGGACATTCTGATCAAGTCTTCTTTTTTTCTTACCCCTCCAAAATATCTATTCGTCTCTGGACAAAGCAAACCAGCATGAAAATATTAACTATCGAACCAGTCTCAGGTTATCTGGTGCTCAAATCAATTATGAAAAGAAAGTGACTATTGCAAGATGCTTTCTAGAGAGGTAAAACTTGTGACCAGAGACTGAATTTCTAACCTCGGAATGATACGTTCATGAAAGTGAATGGAGAAGAGACAGAAAACACAGTAACGTGATAAAAACCTCTGTTTATTGAGGACTATCTATATTCCAGATCTTTTATATTTAATAGCTTATTTGCACAACTCCTCTGTAAAACATGTACTCTCCTTGTAATGTTTACTTCCATAAATAAACTGAGAGATGGAGAGGCAATTTTTTTTTTTCCCCTGAACACAGCTAAGCAGTGGCCAAGCCAGGATTTGAACCCAGGTCATCTGGCCCTGGAGGCTGCACTTTGAAATATTTCTCAATATTGCCTCTATCATTGTGCTCAGAAATGTATCAACTTATATCAAGCCATTAAAAACATTTTTCTGTGTTAGAAACAGCATCCCATGAATACAAAGAGAGAAGGTGAGCTAAGAGGCAAACAAAGGTCTAAAAGACTTGTGTCTGGTAATCTTTACCATTTAAAGGACCCGAGTCCCTAGTGCTGCAGTATAAACCACATTGTTTTACGTTTTTCTGAGAGAGCCTTTAAGTCAGCTGTTCTCCCCATTGCCAGTCAGGTCAGAGCTTCTGGGTGGCCTTCAAAGGGAAACTCAACCAGAATAGACTGAAGAATTTATGGAGTAAAAAGAGAGGATGACAAGATCTCAGCAGGGAAATAATATTATACCTTCCATGTGAAAATTCCCCGAAAAAAATGTGTTCCGTCTTAGCTCTCAACTCTCTCCTTTTCTCTCCACTCATTCTTTGTCCTATACACCCAGATTTTTCTTGAAGCGTATTAAATTTCCAGATGAAAATATGTGTTCAAAATGTGCTAATACTGTACATGTGTACAAAACAGATGTATGTACATTATGCTATAGGTACTAGGCATTTAAGACACATAATTGCTAAGATTTGAATCCTAAACTTTAATTCAAGCAGGATACCATGTAGAATGTCGTTCCACATCATATGTACTTCAAAGTCAAGGAGGTTGGCGCTGATTTAGAACCTCTATAAAAGTATACGTAAATGATTTTAACAAATGTTCTGTTTTATTTTTTTCTTTCTGGTTACTTCTTATTTTTTAAGATCTATGCTCCTCATGATATGGATTCTTTCAGTGAATCATGCTGCTTATAAAATTTACAGTTGATCTGTAGTTTGATGCTTATAATATTACTAGCATTTAAATCATACTCATTCCTGGAAACAATAGGAAAGGAACCTTTTCATAAATTCAGGTCAACCTTGCCCTGCAAATATGGAGCTCCCCAGAGCCATTGACATTTCAGGTTATACACTGTACTTAAAACAAGTGAATTCTGCCAACCTCCACACCATCTGGTTGTTTTTTCAACACTTTCCATAATGCATCCTTGTTACAACTTCTGGCCTCTTTTTTGTTTTTCTGCTCCTTTTAAGTCATGTCAGAATTTGCCTATTTTGTCACTCAGCGGAGACTTATCTCAGAACTTCCTTCTAAATCTTGGCTAACTTCAGACTAAATTCCAGATAACTAGGTAGAATTGAAATATGCATGTAGAGAAATTTTAGATGAAACATTTGTTGCACAAATGGAGGTGATTTTTAACAAACCCTAGTCTTCATTTGATCAATTTCGTTTTGGTTTGGGTTTGACTTCCTAAACAAGATCATAGCTATATAGACTTTTAATATCACTTTATCCTCAAAACTGAAAAAAATCAAATCATAAAGTAAAAAAAAAGTTCATTACTAGGTACCGTGTTTTAATATCTACCCACAGTGTTTCTATGCTATTCACAGAAAACTTGGAAAATGCAAAAAACAAAATAAAAATCACTGACACTAAATTTTCTTTGAAAACAAAACGTCCTATGTGTTAGACATTTAGACTATTTTCTGTTTTACTGTTACAAACTAAACAGTAATGAATATTCTTTAATATTAGTAGTTGTTACTTGGGATTTAAAAACAGGAAACATATCTTCAACCATTTGCCATCAAATTTCTACACCCACAGGGATTTCTCAGAAGACAGGAATTTCTCAGAAATTAGTTTAACTACACATTCATAGGTCTTGTTATCTGAAACAAGATTATCTAAAGAAGTCAAGTTTTAAAATCATGCATTGCAGTAAGTGGTTATGAAATATGTTTATAAAGTATATTTTAATTAACTTTTCAAATCTGCTTATTAAATTTCAGAGGAGACTAATAATGGAATACTTTGTAAATAAGTATCTTTCTGTACTTAGCATGGAAAATGTCTATGAGAATCTTATAGGAAAAATGCAAGCAGTTTTTATATTCTAGCTATCATAAATGGTAAAAATAAATATCAAACATGTATAACTTACCTTATAAAAATAAATGTGTTACTTATCTACAATTTGGTTAGATTTTTAATACATAGAGTTTGATCACTATATACAGTTTTATAATTATTTTAATTCTAGTTTTCACAAAGAAATTAGAAAATTTTTCATGACCATGAAAGGCTTGGGACTCTGAATGAAATGTTTCAACTGTCAGACTAGTGACCTTTGTACTCAATGAGTGATGGATTAGGAGTGAAAGGGTTAAGCTGTGTGTGTCCTGGCACACTACAGCCAGGAAGTAAGTTCAAGACACCATAGTTCAGATAGGTCATACCCTAGTGATGTCAAAGATGAGGGAAATTAAGCATTCAGTGATCTGGGGACCTAGAGGATCATGCCCTGGAGAATTTCAAGGAAGCAAGGTATAAAAACCCCACTTGGAGCCAGGGGCCAGGCTATTGCACCAGTACTGGCCCAGAACAGAGATTAATGTTGTAATCCTAAACCACTCCCTCTAGCATGGTGCTTTCTGTCCCTGAAAAGGCTTGAACTGGTCATGGAGAAAAAGATGAAGGGCCTCTTTCCTTGAATTTCCATAGCCTAGTTAATCAGAGCCACTAACGCACAAGATTTGGAAGCCCACAAGAAAACATTCAAACCAATGGAACAATCCAGCCTTGGGTTGTTAGAAGGGGTTGGAAACAGATTAGAGGACAGATTCCATTAGATAAAGACCTTCACCCACCTGAATCTTGGCCCCCTGGCTACAATCCATTAGCACATACATAGCTTAAAGTAGAGTTATCAGAATCAGGCCCTTCAACTGGAGTAAAGATGTATGAGAGAAGCATAATAGTCACTGAGGCAATGTGATGTATTGTTGGAAAAGCACAGGCTCTGAGTCAAAACAGCCAGATTAAAATCTTATCCCATATTTATTAAATGTGACATTAACTCACTGATCTCTTTGAACCTCTTTTCTCTTTCATAAAATACTAAGCAACAATACCTCCTTGTAGTTTCTATCACGCATTAGAGGTAATCTAAACATGAGGTAAGACCCATGGGATATTTACAATAAGTAGAAGATATTATTATCATTTGTATTACTACTACCATTACTGTTATTTAAATTTTTACCGACTGGATTCATGCTGATGTATGGAAAAACCAATACAATATTGTAAAGTAATTAACCTTCAATTAAAATAAACAAATTCATATTTAAAATAAATAAATAAATTTTTACCAAGTAAATAATAGAGATTATAATAATATAATAAAGAGGCAGCCTACAATTATCAAATAACCAACAAAATCCAATGGTATTTCTCCTTCCACTTCACCTTAGTTTGTCCAATTCTCCCAAAAGTTTAATAATTTTTACTCATTCTGAAGCTTTCAAGGACCTAGTATAGTAAGGATTTGTTGTTTAGAGCCAAAGTCAGAATTGCACAGGTGAATATTTTACATAAGTGAAATAGTCACAGATGCTATTTACTGAGAACCTGCTTAATTATAGGCACTATGTATTAGGTGAACCCCACGTATTCTTGTTTTATATTCACAAAACTCTGTAAGGTGGGTATTATTATCCATTTTATCGTTGAATGAATGAATCAAGTACTTTATCTATGGTTACCTAGTTGGCAAGAGGTGGAACTAGAAATTGATATGTTTAAATTGCAATGCCATAAAATATGCACCTTGTGTTCATCTGAGGCTTATTTAATCATGACTAAACATGTGTTTATATACTTTGACCCTTTCTCTTTCATTGAGTTTCTTGTGATTCTGAGTATTCTGAAATTCCTGGGATGAGTCAGGGGAAATTTACTAATTCCTTTAGTAGGTAATCATTGAATCATTAAGGGCTTACTAACTTGAGGTACCTGTTGGCTTTTTTTATGTTGTGAAATAGGATGACTGCAATATGAAATGAGTTTGGAGGTAGAATTGAGGTCAGGACTAGCAATGGAGGTATGTAGCTTACTGGCACACAGAGAGTGCTCAGTAAATATATCTGTGAAGTCAATTAGTCCATTAATCTCAGAAATGGATGGATTCATTGAAGGGTGACTTATATAGTAAAAAGAAAGGTAAAAATAGAGACTGAGGAGCATGTAAAAATGAGTAGAGGAGGTCATAGGACATTGAAGTAAGAGAAAAATTGGGAAAGAATGTCAGCAGTAATCATATAGCCCAAAGTAAGCATGATCTTCAAGAACTGAGTGACTTTTTCCATTTCTGTTATAGCCAGGGCAACAATTGAAAGCATGCAATGTCCTTACTATGGTGGTGAAGCTAATTTTTTAGCACTCATGGTGTCAGAAACCATAATGCAATGTGTTTTAGAAATAAAGAGATGGTAATATAAGTGATGTAATAGACATTGTTCTTTCAAATACTTTATCTGTGAAGGTAAGTGAAGTGGTGATGCAGAAGGTAGAGAAATTTTAAAATAAGAAAGAAAAACATCAATGTGCTGGTGAAAACTGAGGCTGAAGATAAATATGAACTATGACAGAAGTCTTTGAGGGAATTAGGGACTGGCGTGGGGTTAGACATGGGATCTGAGGAGTAGGTAGCAATTTTCTGCCTTGAGTAAGAGGATATAATCTTAGATCAAGATTTGAGGGGTGAAGATGCCTTGGCAGAATTATAAGTTGAACATATTCTTTGAGAGGCTGGAGTATGAACTTGAAGAAAGTAGGAGAAACCTGAAATAACTGTAAAGCAGATAAAAAACTGAGTTAGCAGGCAGTGTTGAGGATTTAATAAAGTTCTGATTCCTGATTGTTATTTTTTCTATTTGGTAACAATTCTATAAAACTCTTACAGATTTCTTTACAGCTTTCAGATTACTAATCAGTTGAAGGTCAAATAATTTATACTAGGGTATTTTGCTGAAAGGAAGACTTAGGTTTTCATTATTTTTGCAGCTAACTACTGTGTAACATTGGGTGAAACATGCATCTTCAATAATTAGTAATAATATATTCGTTCTCAACAGTGGTGTTCACAATAGTAATGAAAGTCTATGATGCTGCCAGTAAAATGATTGCCATTTCCCACCCCACCCCCCAATTTGCAGCAAATATACAAGAGAAATGAAGAGTAATATTTTATAAATAAATGTATTATAAACAAAAGCATGATTTTATAAACATGAATATTACAAAACTCTAAAAACTTAATTGCTTAACAGGTCAAAAACAGGTTCTTTAGTGCTATTGTGCTCTATACATCACTTCAAAAATCAACCCCTGTGAATTCCTTCGCAGTCCAGCAGTTAGGGCTTGGCACTTTAACCTCCGTGTGCTCAAGTGCTGGTCAGGGAACTAAGATTCTTCAAGCCACTCAGCATGGCCATAGACACACACACACAAGTCAATTCCCAAAATTAGTAAATTTTTTCACCCTCAGTTTTGGTTTGAAAGAAGTTAAAAGATTTTTTGTTATGATGGATATCATAAACTACTAATACGGGATAGAAAAAACAGAATTTATATGTTCTAAATAGCACTCATAGAGTCAGATTTCATAGCACCTGTACAGCTTACCTAAGATCTATTTAGCAGTTCTTACCTAGCTATTAACATCTCTTGATGGGTCCTCACCTCATTGGAAGGATTAATTTTGAGAAGGAGGATAAAATTCTTCAAATTACTTCATGACACCTTATGTAGTAATATAAAAAAAAAGTTTTTGGAGGGACTCAGCCCTACGTATACATGTATCCATTCTCCCCCAAACTCCCTCTCCCACCCAAGTTGCCACATGATATTGAGAAGAGTTCCATGTGCTATATAGTAAGTCCTAGTTGGTTATCCATTTTAAATATAGTAGTGTCTACATGTCCATCTCAAACTCTCTGTCTCTTCCCTTTGTCCTCCCCTCCCCCAACCATAAGCCCATTCTATATGTCTGTTAAGTCTGTTTCTGTTCTGTAACTAATTTCATTTGTATCGTTTCTTTTTAGATTACACATACAAGGGATATCATAGGATATTTCTCCTTCTCTGACTTACTTCACTCAGCATGACACTCTCTAGGTTCTTACTCCTAACCTTACAGAAAGGGAAAAAGGAACTTTTTCAGGAAGTGTAGTTCAGAATCATTACTCTTGAATGCATCTGAAGGAAAAGGTGATTAGGTGAAGCCCTAGTGAAATAGCTGATATGAAGTGTCTCAGAAGTCCAAAGTCTCTTTGGGATTTCCCTGGTGGTTCAGACAGTAAAGCATCTGTCTACAATTCAGGAGACCCAGCTTTGATCCCTGGGTTGGGAAGATCCCCTGGAGAAGGAAATGGCAATCCACTCCAGGACTATTGCCTGGAAAATCCCTTGGACAGAGGAGCCTGGTAGGCTACAGTCCATGGGGTCTCAAAGAGTCGGACATGACTGAGCAACTTCACTTTCTTTCTTCTTTCTTTCAGTGGTTAAGAATCTGCTTTGCAATGCAGGGGATACAGGTTTAATCCCTGGCCAGGGAACTAAAATTCTACGTGCTGTGACCGCAAGCACCACCTCAAGCTGCAAATAAGTAAATATTCTTTAAAAAAAATAAGTAAATATTCTTAAAAAAATAAGTAAATATTCTTAAAAAAAAAACGAACACCATCAAAGGAACCTACCTCAACATAGTAAAGCCCATATATGATAAACCCATAGCAAACATTATTCTCAATGGTGAGAAACTGAAAGCATTCCCTCTAAGATAAGGAATAAGACAAGGATGCCCACTATTATTCAACAAAGTTTTGGAAGTCCTAGCTATGAAAATCAGAGAAGAAAAAGAAATGAAAGGAATCCAGATTGGAAAAGAAAAGTAAAACTCTCACTGTTTGCAGACAACATGATACTATACACAAGTGAAGTCACTCAGTCATGTCTGACTCTTTGCGACCCCGTGGACTGTAGCCCACCAGGCTCCTCTGTCCATGGGATTCTCCAGGCAAGAATACTGGAGTGGGTTGCCATTTCCTTCTCCAGGGGATATTCTCGACCCAGGGATCAAACCCAGGTCTCCTGCACTGCAGGCAGACACTAACTTCTGAGACACCAGGGAAGCCTGATACTATACACAGAAAACCCTAAACATACTACCAGAATACTATTAGAGCTAATCAATGAATTTAGTAAAGTCACAGTATACAAAATCAATACACAGAAATCACTTGCATTCCTGTACACTAACAATAAATCAGAAAGAGAAATTAAGAAATCAATCACATTTATCATTTCAAAAAAAGAATAAAATACCTAGGAATAAACCTATCTAATGAGACAGAAGAGCTATATATAGAAAACTATAAGAATGATGAAAGAAATAAAAAAGATATAAACAGCTGGAGATATATTCCATGTTCCTAGGTTGGAAGAATCAATATTATGAAAATGAATATACTACCAAATGTGATTTATAGATTCAATGCAATCCCGATCAAATTGCTAATGGTACTTCTTACAGAACTAGAACAAAAAATTTCATAGTTTGTGTGGAGATACAAAAGATCCCAAATAGCAAAAGCAATCTTGAGAAAAAAGAATGGAACTGGAGGAATCAGACTTCCTGACTTCATACTATACTACAAAGCTATAGTTATGAAGACAGTATGGTACTGGCATAAAAACAGAAATATAGACCAATGGAACAAAATAGAAAGCCGAGAGATTAACCCATGTGCCTATGGACACCTCATCTTTGACAAAGAAGGCATGAATATACAATGGAGAAAAGAAAGTCTCTTCAATAATTGGTGCTGGGAAAAGAGGACAGCTACATGGAAAGAACAAAGTTAGAACACTTTCTAACAGTATACACAAAGTTAAACTCAAAATGGACTAAAGACCTAAATATAGGACAGAAACTATAACACTTTTAGAGGAAAACTTAGGCAGAACACGCTGACATAAATCACAACAAGATCCTATATGATCCACCTCTTAGAGTAATGACAATAAAAACAAAAACAAACAGGTGGGGCGTAATTAAACTTAAAAGCTTTTACACAGCAAAGGAAACTATAAACAAGGTGAAACAACAAACCTCAGAGTGGGAGAAAATAACAGCAAATGAAACAACCGACAAAGGATTAATCTCCAAAATATACAGGCAGCTTATGCAGCTCAATATCAGAAAAACAAACAACCCAACAAAAAGTAAGCAAAAGACCTAAAGACATTTCTCTAAAGACATGCAGATGGCTAATAAACACATGAAAAGATGCTCAACATCTCCCTTTATCAGAGAAATGCAAATCAAAACTGCAATGAGATATTACCTCATACCAGTCAGTATGGCCATCATCAAAAAAACCTATGAGCAATACATGCTGGAGAGGGTGTGGAGTAAAGGGAACCCTCTTGCACTGTCAGTGGAATGTAAATTGATATAGCCATTGTGGAAGACAGTGTGGAGATTCCTTAAAACACTAGGAATAAAACTACCATGAAAAGTGAAAGTGAAGTCACTCAGTCGTGTCCGTCTCTTTTCGACCCCATGGACTGTAGCCTATCAGGCTCCTCCATCCATGGGATTTTCCAGGCAAGAGTGCTGGAGTGGATTGCCATTTCCTTCTCCAGGGGATCTTCCCAACCCAGGAATCGAAGCCGGGTCTCCCACATTGCAGGCAGATGCTTTACCATCTGAGCCACCAGGGAAGCCCCCAAATTACCATATGACCCAACAATCCCACTGCTGCGCATATACCCTGAGAAAACCAAAATTGAAAAAGACACATGTACCAACATGTTCACTGCAGCACTATTTACAATAGCTAGGACTTGGAAGCAACCTAGCTGTCCATCAACAGATGAATGGATAAAGAAGCGGTGCTTAGTTGTATCTTACTCTTTGCAACCCCGTGGACTACAGCCCGCCAGGCTCCTCTGTCCTTGGGATTCTCCAGGCAAGAATACTGGAGTGGGTAGCCATTCCCTTCTCCGGGGGATCTTCCTGACCCAGGGATTGAACCCAGGTCTCCTGAATTTTAGGCAGATGCTTTACTATCTGAGCAACCAGGGAAGCCCAAGTACATATATACAATGGAATATTTTTCAGCCATAAAAAGAAACTCATTTGACTCAGTGCTAATAAAGTGATGGACCTAGGAGCCTATTATGCAGTGTGAAGTAAGTCAGAAAGAGATAAACAAATATCGTATATTGATGCATATATATGGAATCTAGAAAGATGGTGCTGATGAAACTCTTTGCAGCAATGGAGATGCAGACACAGGGGACAAGTGTGTGGAGGGTATGAAGGAGAAGGTGGGACTAAAGGAGAGAGTAGCATGGAAACATATACATTAACATATGTATAATAGATCGCCAGTGGGGATTTACTGTATGACTCAGAGAACTCAAACCAGGGCTCTGTGACAATACAGAGGAGTCGGATGGGGTAGGAGGTGGGAGCGAAGTTCAAAAGGGAGAGGACATATGTATACCTATGGCTGATCCATGTTGATGTATGGCAGAAACAAACAATATTGTAACTATCCTTCAATTAAAAATAAAGAAAAATAAAAAAGAATGCCAGTAAAATATTTTTTTAAAGTCTTCATTTTTACTGTCAAGTATTTGGTTTAACATCGTTACCTAGTCATCAACTATCTATCAATTCATAAAGCATTTATTTTGATTAAGACACAGTACTAAGATTCACAGATAGTTTCTGCCCTCAAGGTGTTCAAAGTCAAGCACAGGAAAACATTAAAAAGCAAAATTATAACAGAGGGTGATCTGTTCACAGTGGATGTACACATAAAGCATAGAACTAGCACAGAAAGAATGATTTCTTCTATTAGAAGGCCTTTCAGGAGAGAAAATTTATGGACTGACATTGGACAAATCAATTTTAGTTCACTATGTATGGTTAAATGATATACTTTGCATTATACAGACAACTGCCATGAGGATGAATATCACTAGGATATCATGTCCAAATCAAAACCTCACATCTTCCAAGTTTCCTTGACTCACTCTTGATCATCCTGTATCCTGTGTTTCTACTGTACTCACACATAGGTAACTATTTCTCAATTTTTAATTGTTCAGTTCTTCAAAGTGCTTCATGTTTTTCTCCCTAAAATTACTCACTGTGTCCCAAACTGAACTATTTTGGGAACCAACACCTCGAATGCTATTCAAAACTCCATTCATAATAACTTGTGTTTCATTTTATCAGTGGAGTACAAAAGGGGCATGAACATGAGATTCAAACTTTGTGCCTCCAAATATAGACCAATGGAACAGAATAGAAAGCCCAGAGACAAATCCATGTGCCTATGGGCCCTTATCTTTGAAAAGGAGGCAAAAATACACAATAGAGAAAAGATAGTCTCCTCAAGCGGTGTTGGGAAAACTGGTCAGTTATGTGTGAAGGAATGAAATTAGCATAATTAACACCATACACAAAGATAAACTCAAAATGGATTAAAGACCTAAATGTAAGACCAGAAATTATAAAACTCTAAGAGGAAAACATAAGCAGAACACTCTGACATAAATCATAGCAAGATCTTCTATGACTCACCTCCTAGAGTAATGGAAATAAAAACAAAAATAAACAAATGGAGCCTAATTAAACTTAAAAGCTCTTGCACAGTGAAGGAAACTATAAGCAAGGTGCAAAGACAACCCTCAGAATGGGAGAAAATGATAGCAAATGAAACAACTGATGAATTCTTAATCTCCAAAATATACAACCAGCTCAACACCAGAAAAACAAACAATCCAATCAAAAAATGAGCAAAAGACATAAACATACATTTCTCCAAAGAAGACATATAAGATGGCTAATAAACACATGAAAAGATGCTCAACATCGCTCATTATTAGATAACTGCAAATCAAAACTACAACGAGGTATCAGAGGTATCTCACATGGGTTAAAATGGTCATCATCAAAATGTCTACAGATAGTAAATGTTGGGAAGGGTGTGAAGAAAAGGGAACCCTCTTGCACTGTTGGTGGGAATGTAAATTGTTGCAGCCACTGTGAAGAACACTATGGAGATTCCTTAAAAACCTAAGACTAAAACTACCATATGATCCAACAATCCCACTACTGGGCATATACCCCGAGGAAATCACAACAGGAAAAGACACATATACCCCAGTGTTCATTGCCACACTATTTACAACAGCTAGGACATGGAAGCAACCTAGATGCCCATCAACAGATGAGTAAAGAAGTGTGGTACATATACACAATGGAATATTACTCAGCTATAAAAAAGAACTGATTTGAGTCAGTTATGATGAGGTGGATGAACCTAGAGCCTATCATATAGAGTGAAGTAAGTCAGAAAGAGAATAACAAATATCGTATATAATGCATATATATGGAATCTAGAAAGATTCTATTTGCAGGGCAGCAAAGAATATGCAGACCTAAAGGACAGACTTTTGGACACAAGGGAGGGAGGAAAAAGAGGGATGATTTAAGGGAATAGCATTGAAATACATATATTATCATATGTAAAGCAGATAGGCAGGGAAATTTGCTATATGATTCAGGGATACAAAGCTGGTGCTCAGTGACAACCCAGAAGGGTGGGATGGGGAGGAAAATGGGAGGTTCAAGAGGGAGGGGAAGTATGTATACCTGTGGCTGATTCATGTTGATGTACAGCAGAAATCATCACCATATTGTAAAGTAACTATCCTCCAATTAAACATAAAAAAGGTGTGCCTCAGTAAAGCCAAAAGTCTGTAGTAAATTATTTCTAGATGAAAAAATCCAGAATGAAATGATTCATCATAAGATTATAGTCGCAAATAGAAAGAGTTGCTAAATTTAGATCAGTAAAAAAAGGAGACTATGTGTTGAGATGCAAAATTTTTAGAGCCACCTGATACATTCACAGTTATTCAAATAACTTTAAATATTCAAAGACTTGATATTTAAAGTATTTATAGTTGTAGGGAAATTAAAATGGAGATAGTCTTGTTCAGGCTTCAGAAGTAGGAGAGCAGGCCTCTGACTGAACTCTGATCTAGCCTGGACCTTTCCTGGACTACATGCCTGCCCATAAGCACACAAGCTGTTACCAGCAAATCAAGCAGTATTTTAGATAAGAAAGGGAATGGGTCTTTCAATCCCTTAAGCCCTTGAGGGCTTGGCCAGCCCCCTGAGTAACTGCCAATGCAAGAGATGCAAGAGACACAGGTTCAATTCCTGGGTTGGGAAGATCCCCTGGAGAAGGAAATGGCAACCCACTCCAGTATTTCTTGGAGTGGGAAATCCCATGGACAGAGGAGCCTGGAGGGCTACAGTCCATGAGGTCACAAAAAGAGTCAGACACAACTGAGCAGCAGCAGTATGACTCATGAGGTGAAACAAACAGCATTGTAAAGGTTAAAACCAGAGCTGTATTTGGGCATGCAAACTGATAATATCAGTTTGTGGCTTGGGATTATAAGCGGGAGCCCACAAAACTGCAATCTGAAGTCTCACTCTTGGGTGTGGATGCACTGCTTGGGATCCTTTCCCAACTGAGACTCCAGATGCTGTTAATGAGGGACTTCCCAGCAATGTTCCAGTCTGGATGCAGGTTGTCAGCCCAATTTGGTAATGTAGTGCTGTTGCTTCTATATACTGTTTCTATTTATTTTCTTTTAAAGACTACATATTGAAATGAAGTCAAATAATAGTCTATAGAATATTGAAATTGTTTCATTTAGTTCAGTTGTTCAGTCGTGTCTGACCCTTTGCATCCCATGGACTGTAGCATGCCAGGCTTCCCTGTCCATCACAAACTCCCAGAGCCTGTTCAAACTCATGTCCATCAAGTTGTTGATGTGACCCAACTATCTCATCCTCTGTCATCCCCTTCTCCTCCTGCCTTCAATCTTGCTCAGCATCAAGGTCTTTTCCAATGAGTCAATTCTTCTCATCAGGTGGCCAAAGTATTGGAGTTCCAGCTTCAGCATCAGTTCTTCCAATGAATATTCAGAACTGATTTCCTTTAAGATGGACTGGTTGGATCTCCTTGCAGTCCAAGAAGACTCTCAAGTCTTCTCCAACACCACAGTTCAAAAGCACCAGTTCTTTGGCACTCAGCTTTCTTTATAGTTAAACTCTCATATCCATACATGACTCCTGGAAAAACCACAGCTTTGACTAGATGGACTTTTGTTATCAAAGTAATGTCTCTGCTTTTTAATATGCTGTCTAGGGTGGTCATAGCTTTTCTTCCAAGTAGCAAGTGATTTTAATTTCATGACTGCAGACACCATCTGCAGTGATTTTGGAGCCCCAAAAATAAAGTCTGTGACTGTTTCCATTGTTTCTTCATCTATTTGACATGCAATTATGGGACCAGATGCCATGATCTTAGTTTTCTGAATGTAGGGTTTTAAGCCAGCTTTTCATTCTCCTTTTTCACTTTCATCAAGAGGCTCTTTAGTTCTTCTTCACTTTCTTCTGTAAAGGTCATGTTATCTGCATATCTGAGGTTATTGATATTTCTCCCAGCAATCTTGATTCCAACTTGTGCTTCCTCCAGCCCAGTGTTTCTCATGATGTACTCTGTATATAAGTTAAATAAGCAAGGTGACAATATACAGCCTTGACATACTCCTTTACCTATTTGGAACCAGTCTGTTGTACCATGTCCAGTTCTAACTGTTGCTTATTGACCTGCATACAGATTTCTCAGGAGGCAATAAGGTGGTCTGGTATTTCCAACTCTTGAAGAATTTTCCAAAGTTTGTTGTGATCTACACAGTCAAAGGCTTTGGCATAATCAATAAAGCAGAAATAGATATTTTTCTGAAACTCTCTTGCTTTTTCTATGATATAATGGATGTTGGCAATTTGATTTCTGGTTCCTCTGCCTTTTCTAAACCCAGCTTAATTATCTGGGAGCTCATGGTTCACATACTGTTGAAGCCTGGCTTAGAGAATTTTGAGCAATACTTTGCTAGCATGTGAGATGAGTACAACTGAGCATTCTTTGGTACTTTGAGCATTCTTTGGCATTGCCCTTTTTGGGGATTGCAATGAAAACTGACCTTTTCCAATCCTGTGACCACTGCTGAGTTTTTCGAATTTGCTGGCATATTGAGTGCAGCACTTGAACAGCATTATCTTTTAGGATTTGAAATAGCTCAACTAAAATTCCTTCACCTCCACTAGCTCTGTTCGCAGTGATGCTTCCTAAAGCCCATTTCACTTCACATTCCAGGATGTCTGGCTCTAGCTGAGTGATCACACCATCTGCTTATCTAGGCCATGAAAATCTTTTTTCTATAGTTCTTCTGTGTATTCTTGCCACCTCTTCTTAATATCTTCTGTTTCTGTTAGGTCCATGCCATTTCTGTCCTTTACTATGCCCATCTTTATATGAAATGTTCCCTTGGTATCTCTAATTTTCTTGAGGGATCTCTAGTCTTCCCCATTTTGTCGTTTTAGTCTATTTCTTTGCACTGATCACAGAGGAAGGCTTTCTTATCTCTACTTGCTATTGTTTGGAACTCTGCATTCAGATGGGTATATCTTTCCTTTCCTCCTTTGCTTTTCACTTCTCTACTTTTCACAGCTATTTGTTAAGCCTCCTCAGACAGCAATTTTGCCGTTTTGCTTTTCTTTTTCTTGGAGATGGTTTTGATCACTGACTCCTGTACAATGTCATGAACCTCTCTCTCTAGTTCTTCAGGTACTCTATCAGATCTAACCTTAGAATTTATTTGTTACTTCCACTGTAAAACCATAAGGGGTTTGGATTAGGTCATAAAGAATGAAGCAGGGCAAAGGCGAATAGAGTTCTGCCAAGAGATAGCAATGGTCATAGCAAACACCCTCTTCCAACAACACAAGAGAAGACTCTACACATGGACATCACCAGATGGTCAACACCGAAATCAGACTGATTATATTCTTTGCAGCCAAAGATGGAGAAGCTCTATACAGTCAGCAAAAACAAGACCAGGAGCTGACTGTGGCTCAGATCATGAACTCCTTATTGCCAAATTCAGACTTAAACTGAAAAAGTGGGGAAAACCACCAGACCATTCAGGTATGACATAAATTAAATCCAGTATTACTATACAGTGGAAGTGAGAAATAGATTTAAGGGACTAGGTCTGATAGACAGAGTGCCTGATGAACTATGGATGGAGGTTCGTGACATTGTACAGGAGACAGGGATCAAGACCATCCATAAGAAAAAGAAATTTTAAGAAAGCAAAATGGCTGACGGAGAAAGCATTACGAACAGCTGTGAAAAGGAGAGATGTGAAAAGCAAAGGAGAAAAGGAAAGATACACCCATGTGAATGCCAAAGAGTTCCAAAGAATAGCAAGGAGAGATAAGAAAGTCTTCCTTAGCAATCAATACAAAGAAATAGAGGAAAACAATAGAATGGGAAAGACTAGAGATCTCTTCAAGAAAATTAGAGATACCAAGGGAACATTTCATGGAAAGATGGACACAATAACGGACAGAAATGGTAGGGACCTAACAGAAGCAGAAGATATTAAGAATACGTGGCAAGAATACACAGAAAAACTGTACAAAAAAGATCTTCAAGACCTAGATAATTACAATGGTGTGATCACTCATGCTCACCTAGAGACAAACATCCTAGAATGTGAAGTCAAGTGGGCCTTAGGAAGCATCACTATGAACAAAGCTAGTGGAGGTGATGGAATACCAGTTGAGCTATTTCAAATCCTAAAAGATGATGCTGTGAAAGTGCTGCACTCAATATGCCAACAAATTTGGAAAACTCAGCAGTGGCCACAGGACTGGAAAAGGTCAGTTTTCATTCCAATTCCAAAGAAAGGCAATGCCAAAGAATACTCAGACTATCACATAACCGCACTCATCTCACATGCTAGTAAAGTAATGCTCAAAATTCTCCAAGGCAGGCTTCAGCAATATGTGAATCGTGAACTTCCAAATGTTCAAGCTGGTTTTAGAAACGGCAGAGGAACCAGACATCAAATTGCCAACATCTGCTGGATCGTTAAAAAGCAAGAGAGTTCCTGAAAAACATCTATTTCTGCTTTATTGACTATGCCAAAGCCTTTGACTATGTGGATCACAATAAACTGTGGAAAATTCGGAGAGAGATGGGAATACCAGACCACCTGACCTGCCTCTTGAGAAACCTGTATGCAGGTCAGGAAGCAACAGTTAGAACTGGACATGGAACAACGGTCTGGTTCCAAATAGGAAAAGGAGTACGTCAAGGCTGTATATTGTCATCCTGCTTATTTAACTTATATGCAGAGTACATCATGAGAAATGCTGGGCTGGAAGAAGCACAAGCTGGAATCAAGATTGCTGGGAGAAATATCAGTAACCTCAGTTATGCAGATGATACCATCCTTATGGCAGAAAGTGAAGAAGAATTAATGAGCCTTTTGTGAAAGTGAAGGAGGAGAGCAAAAACATTGGCTTAAAACTCAACATTCAGGAAACTGAGATCATGGCATCTGGTCCCATCACTTCATGGGAAATAGATGGGGAAACAGTGGAAACAGTGGCTGACTTTATTTTTTGGGGCTCCAAAATCACTGCAGATGGTGATTGAAGCCATGAAATTAAAAGATGCTTACTCCTTGGAAGGAAAGTTATGATCATCCTAGACAGCGTATTGAAAAAAGAGACATTAGTTTGTCAACAAAGATCTGTCTAGTCAAGGCTATGGATTTTCCAGTAGCCATGTATGGATGTGAGAGTTGGACTATAAAGAAAGCTGAGTGCTAAAGAATTGATGCTTTTGAACTATGGTGTTGGAGAAGACTATTTAGAGTCCCTTGGACTGCCAGGAGATCCAACCAGTCCATCCTAAAGGAAATCAGTCCTGGGTGTTCATTTGAAGGACTGATATTAAAGCTGAAACTCCAATACTTTGGCCACCTGATGCAAAGAGCTGACTCATTTGAAAAGACCCTGATGCTGGGAAAGATTGAGGGCAGGGGGAGAAGGGGACGCAGAGGATGAGTTGTTGGATGGCATCACTGAGTGAATGGACATTGGTTTGTGTGAACTCCGGGAGTTGGTGATACACAGGCAGGCCTGGCATGCTGCGGTTGATGGGGTTGCAGAGAGTCAGACAGGACTGAGCGACTGAACTGAATGACTGACTGGTCTAGTGATTTTCCCTACTCACTTCAATTTAAGTCTGAATCTGACAGTAAGGAATTCATGATGAACCACAGTGCTCCTGGTCTTATTTTTGCTGACTGTATAGAGCTTTTCCTTATTTGCATGTAACAAGTTATTTCTTTTGTTTATCAATCCTTGGAACCTAAAATGAAAGTAAAACTTTCAGCCAAACAATAGTGTATATTTATACATCTCAATAATCTTGTTTTTCCAAGAAAGATATATTTTATATATCTTTTCATTCTTCTGTCCCTAACTTTTGCTTCCTGTTTTAAAAACATATTGCTATCTTAGTTCACAGTTATCCCAGACCCTTTTTGAACAAAATCCTTCTAGAGGAAATCCTGGCTTCATTACAATTCTCTTTTCAATCTGTTAAAATCTATCCAAATTTGTGTTCTCTAATTGCATAGGAGATTTAGAGAAATGTTCAAGAATCTCCAGGACTTGTAACCTCTTTTTTCCTTCACTTGTTTCTAAACTGCATCAGTGTTGTCAGACAAAATATTGATAGAGCTTGCTTAGCTAGATTTAGTAGCATCTAGGAGAGTGATTTATAGAGTAGAGGGAAATCCATGTTAAACCTTCAGGTCTGGAAATTTAAGCTTTATATTGATATCTATTTGGATTGGTATTTCCTTTCCTTGCTATAAAAATAAAATGATGTGTGAATGGGTAACCCAGAAACACAAAACATAATGTTTAACATTACACTTGCCAGTTGCAAGTCAGAAGTTGTGTTAGTACTTTAAAGATTCCCAAAGTGAAAGCATGTCAACACTATATAGGATAGAGTTGTGCTCTGAGAGTACATTGAAGGATAAGAAACATTGTTTTAGACTAAGAGGGACAAAGGGTAAGTTTGGAAGCATATGAACTTCATATTAGACTAGAAATAGAAGATGAAATGCACATCTGGACTTTAAGTACATGTAAATATATGTGTATATGCAAACAGCATATATGGCACAGTTGTATATATGTATGTGTGTGTACATACACACACACAAGTACACATGGAGTGTATATGAGTTTCTAAACATATACACATATACTGCTGTTGTCGTCCTTAGGGGATAGGCTGGTCAAACCAGCTGCTGACAGACAGGCAGACTGGCCTTTTGCCTCTGGCAGGATGTCCTGAGGTAGAATTCTGCATGTGGCAGGCAGCCAGTACAATACATCACTACAGCTGGATTAGGAGGATAACACCAAGGCCAGACCAGGAATAAGAATGAATCCTTTTTGTAGAATTGTATAGGGGGTTTTGCAGATGACTTTTTTTTTTTTTAATCCAAAATCACTATTTCCAAAGCCAAAACGGAAGGAAACAGTTGTCATCCAGAAAAGGGTGAAAAAGAGGACAGTGGGCCTCTTGAACTAGGGCACGAACCTGCACGAAGTCGAGACTCCATCCAGCCATTGAAAGGGTTAGGGGAGGAGGTGGCTACACTGGGATACAGCAAGACAGGGTTCAAAGGCAACCAAGAGAGGCCTCAAGAGTTTGGATCCTGGATTCAAGTTTCCTGGCCCTATTTACTGAGCTTTTCCTCAGGAAGTTTATTGAGATTTAAAAATAGCTTTAGCGTGGAATCCAGATTTATACAAGCACTTGTTATTTTCAAATATGAGCGAATAGCCAGACTTTAATTGAATCGCCCTTGTTTCATCTATTGATGAGTTTTTAAATGAGTCCCAACAATCTGCTTAAATCAGATCATCCTCCTAAGAAGATTTGAAGTTTATTTTGCCAGAATCTACTTTGGTTACTATTTAAACAACTTTACAGATCTCAGAAATGATTTTAAATAATAAGCTCACAACAATACAAGAACATTTTGCTTATTAGCATAACCTTTTACCAACCACATCTACTCCCCATACAAAAATATAAGAACTCAGAATTTGCACTTGGTGGCCATCTGTTTTTCCTCTGAACATTTTACTTTTAAGTCTCTTTCTTTGGGTTGTTATTAAGATATTTTAAATCATGATGTTCTTGCACAGCATGTCAGATAGAAATAATGATAATAAAATAAGCGTGTATAGCAATTTACTTAGAAACGGGAGAGAGCAAAAGAAAATTAGCGACTGTTTAATTCTAGGCAGAGGTCCAAACTATCCCAAACCCCCTCCTCCATCTGCCCTTGCCATAATTTAAGAAACCCACCTTCAAGAAGTATAACTTCCTTTGTCTATTCAGCAGAATTTTCTTAAAGTAATGGGTAATAGAAGGGTTAACTGCAAGGCTCTGGAACCACACAGGCTAAGTCCAAACCCCAGTTCTGCTACTTATTTGCTGTGTGGCCTTTATAAAACTATTCAACATTTCTGTACCTTGGGTTCTCATTTTATAAAATGAGGGTGACAGTCGTCTAACTTAGATTTATTATGAGGATTATGTCAGGTAATGTGGGTAATGTCTCCAAAACAGCATTGATAAGCACTGAGGACAAGCACAGTGTAAGACTTTAAATAGTTGGCTATTATTTATTTTTAAAAATTTTACCGAGGCTTAGTTTATTTACAATGTGTTAATTTCTGCTGTACAGCAAAGTGACTCAGTTATGCATATATATTTTTTCAAATTCTTTTCAATTATGGTTTATTACAGAATATTGAATATAGTGCCCTGTTCTATATATTGGATCTTGATGCCTATCCATCCTGTACATAGTAGTGTGCATCTACTAATCCCAAACTCCCACCCTATTATTATTTTTAAGAATGCTAATTATTATGATCATTTAGTTCATTAATCTGTCTTTAGTCAAGGCTATGTACCTTGATGCAGTCTTTAAAATCTCTATAGATGACCACTTCTTGTTGCATCTGTATTCATGAAAATACCATTTCCAGTATATTGGATAAAATTTAGCTGCTCATCCTTATCCCCCAAATCAACTATTCGTCAGAGGAACAAAGAATTTTCTGTGGAATCAGCCTTGTGTCATGTCCCAGGTTCCCCTTGGTTAGTGTATATTTGGATTGTGGCCAAGTCCCCATTGACTTTATATCAACCATGTTCATTGGATTAACTTGAAAAGGATGATAAAGGAACTGGGTAGGGGAGTATCTTCATATGTTTATGTTTCTAAACAATGAACACTTGGCATCTAAGCTTCTACGTGAGCAATATTTGTACCTGAATGTGAAATAATGACATCAGAAAATTTTTTTTTCGTCCCTCTTTGGTACCTTTACAAATGTGCTGGTATATGGCTACCCAGGTGCATTTTACTGCACATTCTCATAGCAGAAGGGGCATTTGAAATGCTTTTTACAAGCAGTTGGCTGTAGATAGAGAACCTCATTTAACAGGCAAAAGGAGATGGCTCTGTTTCACAACTGTCTCTTCCCCTTTAAGGTGATATTATTTCTTTTTTTTTTTTTCACTCTCTTGATTCCTGAAATGATTATTAAAATCTCTTTAAGGTTGTTATCTAAAACTTTTCATAATAAGTTAAAGTCAAAGTATAAAATTTCTGGTTTTCTGTGAATACTGACATATTAAAAAATCCCTTAATACTTCTGGAATTTTAGTCTATCATAATCTACTTAAAAAAATAAATGAGATTGCTTTTTAAAATTGAGAATTTTATAGCCTTCCTCTTTCTCCTAAAATTGTACATTTATTCCAATTTCCCAAATAAATTTTTCAGCACACACATTTTTAATTGTGAAGGTCTTTTATTGATTGCTCTATGTTACTTCTCTGTAATAAAAAATGCGTGTAAATTAAAACCTTATTTATTTTCCTTTCGTGTAAGACTCTACAAGAATATATTTCTAATTTGGTTATTATAACAAGTATTATTGGTACTGGTAAACAAAGGATGAAGAGAGTAGAAATAAGACATAAATCTGGATAAATAATAATTATGTATAATAAATTTCATTGGAAATGCTTTTCATAATGAGATGGATGGGGCTGGTTTCATTTTCAATTGATTCATGTATTTATGGATAAATATTACTGCCAGAAGGAAACAGAGTTGAGCATCAATTCTGTTCCTTTCCTCATTTATAGATATAAACACTGCAAAATCTTGTGCACACAATAGGTAAATGTAGATAGAATTTTGTTATAGCATTGTCACTCAAATTTTTGGTATTTGAGTTATATGCCAAAATATATAGTAATCTATCATCAAAAAATATTTCTAGTGCTCTATCAGCTAACAATTTGACTAGGTGCTCCTTCAAATTTACTGAAAACAAAGATTTATAAACATCCTGTTTTGCAAAAGGCTTTGTCACCCAGTCATTAGAGTTATTCATTGCCCCAGCTTCTGGAGAGTAAACCAAGAAGGTTTTTATCAATACCTATCAAATAACTATTAATTATTCCTGCTACTTGTTTACTTTGAAGCACTTTGTGTGAGTTCTAATACGCTCAAAAGAAAGCTGGGAAATTAAAATATAGTTAATTTCAGTGCATCGTTGCCAATATATTTTTAAATAAAATGCTGTTACCAATGCTTTCAATATATTTTTGTCAAAACTTAGAGCTGAAGATTTTCAAACCATTTTTTGGAAATGTTTGCCATTTAACCTACTTGGCAAAGACAGTTCTCACTGTCTAACCAATCAATCAAATTAAATTTACTTTAAATAGAAAAAAGTCTGATGTTTTTATGTTGCCCTGTTAGAAGATCTCACTCCTGAATCCTAGCTCTAAGATACATTAAGTAATTTTAAAGATAGATCAGGCCTGAAGATTTGCTATAAATCTATTACCTCATAACCCTTCATATTTCTCATCATTTCTCTCTGCTTTGCTCCCAAGGGTCTCTCTGATGATTTTCATTCATTTTTTGACAATAGTTCTCAGGGGAAAACGACAAGATTCTTGGAAGAAGATATACCTCTGCTACCTATTTTACAAATATGCTTAGAATATGCTATCTCAGAGGAAGACAAATATTATGATATCATTCATATATAGAAACTGAAAAAAAAAAGATACAAATTGAACTTATTTACAAAATAGAAAGAGACCCATGGACATAGAAAAGAAACTTATGGTTACCAAAGGGGAAAAGGAGGGATAAATTAGGCATTTAGTATTAACATATACATACTATTAGGATTCCCTGATGGCTCACAGGTAAAGAGTTTGCCTGCAATGCAGGAGACAGGAGTTTGATTCTTGGGTTGGGAAGATCCCCTGGAGAGGGAAAGGCTATCCATTCCAGTATTCAGGCCTGGAGAATTCCTGGAGTGTAGTCCATGAGGTCACAAAGAGTTGGACATGACTGAGTAACTTTCACTTTCACTTTGGTTACAGGAAGTTTCACAGACAAACCATATTGAAAATTATCCCTCCTTTGTGGCTGATTCATGCTGATGTTTGGCAGAAACTAACAAAATTCTGTAAAGCAATCATCCTTCAGTTAAAAAACAAGTTTAAAATTAAAAAAAAAATTCCTTATTGGTATGCTGGACCATTTTACACATGGGGCTAAACTGGTGAGTGGTATGACTTTCTTTTATGAAGCAGGAGGACAATTGTCAAAGAGGAGCTATCAGAAAAGAACCAGGGTGATGCCTCAGCCACACACCCAGTATCAGACAAAGTTCATGTGGATGCTGAAGACGAGGAAACTGACTTCCTTAAAACTATTTCTGCTATGTAATTTTGGAAAAGCATGCTGCGCATGTACATGTATCTTGCATGAATATTGCTAGGTTATAGGACTCTCTAACTATGGATTTCAGCCATGAAATTAAAAGATGATTGCTTCCTGGAAGAAAAGCTTTGACCAACCTAGACAGCATATTAAAAAGCAGAGACATTACTTTGCCAACAAAAGTCCATACAGTCAAAGCTATGGTTTTTCCAGTAGTCATGTAAGGATGTGAGAGTCGGACCATAGAGAAGCTCAATGGCTAAGAATGGATATTTTTGAGCTGTGGTGTTGGAGAAGGCTCTTGAGATTCCCTTGGACAGCACGGAGATCCAACCAGGAAATCCTAAAGGAAATCAATCCCAAATATTCATTGAAAGGACTGATGCTGAAGCTGAAGCTACAACACTTTGGCCACCTGCTGTGAAGAACTGACTCATTGGAAAAGACCCTGATGCTGGGAAAGACTGAAGGCAGAAGGAGAAGGGGACGACAGAAGACAAGACAGTTGCAAGGCACCCCGACTCAGTGGACATGAGTTTGAGTAAGCCCTGGGAGATGGTGAAGGACAGGGAAGCCTGGCATGCTGCAGTCCATGGGGTCGCAAAGAGTCAGACACGACTGAGAGATTGAGCAACAACAACAGATAGGACTCTAAGACCCTCTGAAAGTAATCTTAGTAAAGGCACTGTGCAGAGCTCATGCACAAGTAGAGTAAGTGACTATCAGCTTGGTATGCATTCAAGAGCTTGAACTGTTTCTCTCTCAATCCCTCTGCCTCAGCTTTTGATGCCTGAAATTCCATTATCAAAGATTCATTTTACTTTCATCACCCAGAAAATGCTCTTTCAACCCCTAGAAAGATATCATTGAACCCTGTAAGCCTTTTGTATCTTAAAACCTCAGTGTAAATGAGATTTTAATCCTTGTCTAAGAAAATGTAAGAGTGGAGAACATATAAAGATTGATGGAGATGGAAGGCGATAATGACGTAAAAATGGTTCACTGAACGTAGACTGTTTCATTCTACCCAGGAATACTATGTGCTCTGGCTTCCAGCTGCAGGGGACTGTTGACATCAGTATGTAAGTTTCTATTTCCTGTCAATTTAGATGAGTCTATTTGCATCAGTAATTGTAGCTATGATTTATTGCATGCTATAGGGTACCAATCTCAGGCTAGCTTCCAATACCTTCCATACATATTTTATCACTTCTTTAAACCTTGAGATGATCCCCTGTTTAAGTATCATTATTCCGATTCAGGAATCAGGTCTCCTTGGTCATGCAGGTGGTATGTTTTCCTGGTTTCAAAATCCGTAGTCTTTATATATTGTATATAAATTGCCTTAATCTTTTAGACCATATTTCAAATCCTGAAAGATGATGCTGTGAAAGTGCTGTACTCAATATGCCAGCAAATCTGGAAAACTCAGCAGTGGCCACAGGACTGGAAAAGGTCAGTTTTCATTCCAATCCCAAAGAAAGGCAATGCCAAAGAATGCTCAAACTACCGCACAATTGCACTCATCTCACATGCTAGTAAAGTAATGCTCAAAATTCTCCAAGCCAAGCTTCAGCAGTATGTGAACTGTGAACTTCCAGATGTTCAAGCTGGTTTTAGAAAAGGCAGAGGAACCAGAGATCAAATTGCCAACATCTGCTGGATCATGGAAAAAGCAAGAGAGTTCCAGAAAAACATCTATTTCTGCTTTATTGACTATGCCAAAGCCTTTGACTATGTGGGTCACAATACACTGTGGAAAATTCTGAAGAGATGGGAATACCAGACCACCTAACCTGCCTCTTGAGAAACCTATATGCAAGTCAGGAAGCAACAGTTAGAACTGGACATGGAACAACAGACTGGTTCCAAATAGGAAAAGGAGTACGTCAAGGCTGTATATTGTCACCCTGCTTATTTAACTTATATGCAGAGTACATCATGAGAAACGTTGGGCTGGAAGAAGCACAAGCTGGAATCAAGATTGCTGGGAGAAATATCAATCACCTCAGATATGCAGATGACACCACCCTTATGGCAGAAAGTGAAGAGGAACTAAAAAGCCTCTTGATGAAAGTGAAAGAGGAGTGTGAAAAAGTGGCTTAAAGCTCAACATTCAGAAAACGAAGATCATGGCATCTGGCCCCATCACTTCATGGGAAATAGATGGGGAAACAGTGCAAACAGTGTCAGACTTTATTTTTTGGGGCTCCAAAATCACTGCAGATGGTGATTGAAGCCATGAAATTAAAAGACACTTATTCCTTGGAAGAAAAGTTATGACCAACCTAGATAGCATATTGTAAAGCAGAGACATTACTTTGCCAACAAAGGTCCATCTAGTCAAGGCTATGGTTTTTCCAGTGGTCATGTATGGATGTGAGAGTTGGACTGTAAAGAAAGCTGAGCACCGAAGAATTAATCCTTTTGAAATGTGGTGTTGGAGAAGACTCTTGAGAGTCCCTTGGACTGCAAGGAGATCCAACCAGTCCATTCTAAAGGAGATCAGCCCTAGGTGTTCTTTGGAAGGAATGATGCTAAAGCTGAAACTCCAGTACTTTGGCCACCTCATGTGAAGAGTTGACTCATTGGAAGAGACTCTGATGCTGGGAGGGATTGGGGGCAGGAGGAGAAGTGGACGACAGAGAATGAGATGGCTGGATGGCATCACCGACTCGATGGATGTGAGTTTGAGTGAACTCTGGGAGATGGTGATGGACAGGGAGGCCTGGCGTGCTGCAATACATGGGGTCACAAAGAGTTGGACATGACTGAGAGACTGAACTGAACTGAACTAATGGTACCCAAATACCAAGTGTCCTTACATTCTTATTTTTAGCTTCCACACATAATTATTTATGAGCAAGCAACATATAAAAGTGAATGTGATTTAGAGAGGTGCAAGAGAGGATTCTAATCACGTTCACAATCTCTTGTTCTTACCTCCTTTCTGTATGAGATGGGGCAGTCTCTTTTGCCCACTCATCTAGCCATTTTGGCTATTGTGTCTTCCTTCCCTAACATGACAATCTCCAACCTCAAATGCCCTCTATTATATATAGAAATTTATCTAGATCAAAATTATATCCCAAATGGCATACCTTTGTTTATTTAAAGCAAAGATGTGATAATTATCAGAACCTATTGGTCTTTATAAACAAATTAGGAGCCTTTTTTTTGTGTGTTTTTAGCATGCTCTTTTAAAGTCTTAGGCTCATCTCAAGGGGCTCATCTTGGAAGGGCCCTAACAAATGTGGACTTTCCCCTTCAAAGAATTCTCAGACCAACTACTAAGAAAATAAAAGAGTCTGTGTGTTGTTTGCATTAAAGTTCTATGTTCAGTAGATATTAAGAGTTCACTAAATTTATGGTTGCAATCATTTCATTATGTATATAAATAGAAGCATTATGCTATATACCATAAATTACATAGTGCTGCATGTCAATTATATGTCAATAAAATGATATATATAAATTTGAGCATCTTTTTTATATCAATTATATCTCAATGAAGTTGGAAAAAAAAGCAAAGAATAGACAAGAAAGGACAACAAGGCAGGAGATGGTCATTATTAGTATTCTTGCATGTTATATTGAATCAGAAAATAATTAAAATTTTTAATTGGAAAACCTTTCCTATCAATTTCACAAAGTTGTTGTGAGGGTCAAAATAAGTTATTTTTTTCCTTGGAAACTATCTGTTCTGGAAGACATGAAGTACTGTGCAAATGGAAATGATATTATTTTAATAGATTTTTTTTTAAAACAACAGAGTATTAGGCAAATGGGTCATGTGAAAATAAACACCGTGGATCTAGAAAGAGATCAGTGTTTAATCACACAGTGAATGAACACACACAAGCAAGTTGAGAGGGCATGCAGGTTTAAAACCACTGGCTAATAGGAAAAGATTACAAATGAAGTATTATCTAAACTTTCTATTAGGACATAAAATGTCCTTCAGATTTGGGGCCCTGCATCCTTTTTTCTTCCAGCTTCATTGAGATATAACTGACACATAACACTGTTAAGTTTAATGTATATAATGTATAGATTTGATGCACTTATACATTACAAAATAATTACCATTGTAGCATTAACTAACATCTCCATCAGGTCCCACAATTACCATTTCCTTTATGTCTACTCCCATAGCAATTTCCAAGTATATAATAATACAGTATTTCTGACTAAAATCACCATGCTGTACATTAGATTCCCTAGAACTTACTGATCGTATAACTGATAACCTTTGGCTGATCTCTCTATTTCTGCCACCTCACTACCTCATGTTACTAGCTTTCTATTTCTAGGAGTTTGCCTTTTTCAGATTCACATACAGGTGATATTTTACAGTATTTGGCTTTCTTTGACATATCATTTGCCATAATGCCTTCAAGGCTGATCCATGTTGCTAATGGCAGGATTTTCCTTTCTTGTGACCAAAGAGTATTTTATTATACATACACACTACATTTTCTTTATCCATTCATCCATCAATGAACACAGGTTGTTTCTATGTCCTGGCTATTGTGAACAGTGCTGCAGTGAACATGGAGTGTAAGTATCTCTGAGATCATGTTTTCATTTCCTTTGGATATATATCCAGAAGTAGAATTGCTGGATTATATATGGTAGTTCTTTTTAAAAAGTCTTTTTAGGAACCTCCATGCTGTTTCCCATAGTAGCTATACCAATTTACATCCCCACCAACAGTGTAAAGGTGTTCCTTTTCTCTACTTCCTTGCCAATGCTTGTTATCTCTGTTCTTGCTGACACTCTAAGTATGAGATGGTATCTCCTTCTGATTTGCACTTTGCTAATTATTAGTGGTGTTCAGCTTCTATTTGTGTACCTTTCGGCCATTTTCATATCTTCATTTTCTGCTGACTCTAAGTCTTATCTCCTCTGTCCCTCCACACCTCATACCTATCTTCCTAAATGCTCTACACTGTCTTGTCTTTGCATGTGCTATCTCCCAAGCCTGGGATTTCCTTTGAGTTTGATAAACTCCACTTGTCCTTAAAGACCCAAATCTGACTTCCCTAGCCAAAGTAGATGTACACTCCTTACTTTTCCTGCAGGGTTTTGCATCCACATCTAGTATTCTGACTACTCCTATTAACGACAGTATGCACTATTTGCTTTTTGCTAAGCATTTTATGTGGTACTTTATGTTGACTATCTCAAATTCTCATGATTAAAATGCAATCATTTGTTGATCTGTTATTTCAAGTTAATAACGAGTAACATTGTTAGCTGCAGTTTGTATTCCAGCAAACATCACATGTCAACTTTTGAACAAACTAACATACTGAAAACATGGTTTGTGGTAGTACAATACTTGTCACTGGGATAGAAAAGAAATGATAGCCTCTGTCTTTAAGGAGGTCATCACCTAGTGAGGAGGCAGGCATTTAATCAACAAGCGAAGTTAGAAAGGCTTAATATCAAATAGGAGAAGTCTGGTCCTACCTACGAATGCAAGGAAGAAAGTGGCCATAATCCACCTCCAGATGAAAACAGGAAACAGGACAGAGGAACGTTCTTAGAAGCAAGCCATTATTCCCCTGCTACAAGGAAGGGAAATACATGATGCCTATACAATAAAAATTGGATCACTTTGTAAACTTGGGTTTGCTATGTAAAGTGATGAGAAACATTGCAAGGTCATAAAGCAGTTAACAAAAAATGTATCAAAAGCCAATTTTGTCAGCAGCTTCTCTAAATCCCAGAGCTCAACTAGGAAAGGCCATCATCTTGCTCTGAAGATTCCAACCTGCCTTCCAAATGGGAAATGCAAACATAAATGACACATTTGGTGGAACTGTGATCACCTGACTTCCCTCCTTCAATGGGCTCTTTTCCCATTACACAGCTAAAAGTCTATGTTAGGATTTAACCTACGGACTATGAAACAACTGACAGGTCTACCTTTCTTTCTGCTTCCAACTCCAAAAGAAGGCATCTGGTAAAATGAACATTGAGTATGAAAAGTAACCCCAATGCAGTCTTTTCCCAAATCATAATCTATTATTAATAATAGAATCCAGATTAATGGAATTTTACTATTGACATGTTAACATTGTTAGCTGTGGGGTAAATACATCAAAATACATCATACCAAATATGGTAACATTTTAATTATATTTAACAAAGATTTACATATGCTAAATAATATGACAACCCCAAAATGTTATTTATTTTCTAGTGTTCCCCTTACCTAAGCATTGATATGTAGATGATCTCTAATGTATACATAATATTTAAACCATCAGTAATGTTGATAGTGCTATTTGTCATGTTTTAAAAATAGTCCACAAAAATGTTGTCACTTTATGTATTTACACCTCTCATACAGAAAGTGACCATATGTAGCTTTTTTTGATTAGATGCCACATCCAAAGACTCATGGCAGTATGTTACATGACAGGTTAAAGCAAAATCAAACAAACAGAAAAAATCCTGTGATTTTGCTGTAACTTGAAATTGTATATGGTATTATATATTTGCTAGGAATTTGATATTTAGAGAAAAGAAAATACAGTTGGCCCTTCAATATCTGTATATCCATGATATTCATCCAAAGATGGAAAATATTTGGGAAAAAATTTCCATGAAATTCCAAAAAGCAAAACTTGAATTTGCCACTCATCTTCAACTATTTACATAGCACTTACATTATATCTGGGCTTCCCTGGTGGCTTAGACAGTAAAGAATCTGCCTGCAGTGTAGGAGACATGGGTTCAATCCCTGGATTGAGAAGATCTTCTGGAGAAGGGAATGGCAACCCACTCCAGTATTGTTACCTGGAGAATTCCATGGACAGAGGAGCCTGATGAGCTACAGTCCATGGAGTTCCAAAGAGTTGGACACGACTGAGTGACTGACACTACTACTAAGATGTTATTGAGGGAAACTGTAGTGCCACTAGGAAATGGTAGCTGAGGAGATGAGAAATATAAACATCTTTTTAAATGTTGAAACCATGGAGACAAGTGTTTGTCTAAGCTGCTTTGTTTTGCTTTGTTCTGTTCATCTGGCTGGGAGGTAAGAGGGAAAGAAAGGAATCTTGGCAAAAAGTATACAATTCTAGTATATGATGTATTTAATATATATTATTATCTTAGAATACACTAAAGTTAAAAGTATAATACATGTTAATTTGCAAAAAAGTTAGTGCAAGTTTGAGATTAATGTAAAGTAACTAATGCAGTGCATAGTAAAAAAAAAATAGATAAACAGTGCATATAACTATTAGTAGCAGGAATAGACAGAATGGTAGGAATACACACAAAACGGCAGGCGTAGGGAAGGCTATGCAGTCCACTTCACCTAAGGAAGTCAGATCTTGGTCTTAAAGCATGACTGGGAATTCATCAAACAGTCCAGAAAGGAAATCCTGGGCTTGGGTGACAGCATGTGCAAAGATATGGAGATAAAACTATACAGCATTTAGGAAGGTGAAGGTAAGGTATGAGTAGGGAGGGGACAGTGAAACTTGAAAAAGAGGCAGAGGCCAAAGTCTGAAGAGTCTTTTATGCCATAAGAAGACACTATTTCATTCACATTTTTTTCCTATAAGCTGGTGGGTTCCATTCTGTACATGACTTACTTAGGGAAATTTTTAAAATACTTATGTCAGATACAACTGAGCACACACACACACACATGTTCAGTTTCCTCACAACAAATGCAAACATATAGCCAGATTTTGCAAATAAAAATGTAAAATACCCAGTTAAATCAGTATTTTAGATAAACACAATTTTTAGTATGTTTTTGAAAGTATGTCCAGTACATATTTACTGGAAATTCAAAGTTACCTGGGTGTCTTGTATTTTTTTTTTCTGGAAGACCTACTCCCTCAGAATAATAAGATCAGAAGCTCTGAGGTAGAGGCCTGGCCACCAGCATTTCCTAAAGCTTTCTCTAGGATTTTCATGTGCAGGCAGGGTTAACAACCACTAGTCTAAGTGATGAACAGTCAAAGAATTTCAAACAAAGGAGTGACATGTTGAGAAAGATTACTGGAAAAAACCATCTGACCAGTGTATTAGAGACTAAAGGAAGAAGACGGGTGGCAGGGAGTCTATTAAGAGTTATTGCAGGCATCTGGTAAAGAGATGGCATTGGCTTGAATTAAAGCATCGTAGAAGACACAGAGAAAAAATGAGATTCTCGACCAGTGACAGGACATGATGACTAAGAACTCGTGGGGAGAGAGGGCACAGTAGGAGGGGAAGATGCCCACTCATCCCTGCCCATTCCTTACCTCCACCTCCCCCACTCTTTCTTCAGCTTGGGTTTGAGCACAGCTGCATTTTATTATCTAGATGACCTTGGACAAGACACTTAACCTTTGTGAGACTCAATAATTCTTCCATAAAATGGTGAAAGGGTAATAGTAACCTATCTTGGAACATTATTTTTAAGGATTAAATGAAACACTACATTAAAAATCCTCATTCTGCCAAGCATGCTAAGCACTCAATGTGTTGCCCATTTACTGGTATGTTGTTGTAATTATAAATTTAATCAACCTGATTCTGATTACTTTTTCTTCCCTCTCTTTCCATTCTCTCCCTATTTCTCCTCCATTTCTGGTTTCTTACTCATTTTTTTTTCTTTTATTATCCCTCAATAATGATGTTTTGAATCCTGGAGTGTCAGGAGTTACCTATTTAAGAACAGTCTTGCTGAGGCTGGTTTAGAATCATTTAAGTAATGACAAGAGGCTGAACATGGAAGCTGTAACTAATTCTGAGAATAAATAACTGTAGAACAGCTTAGGAAACCACCAAACTATTCCAATATTCCACTCGTTGGATAGTAGTGTCACAACATCACATGATTCATGACTATCAGAGTGGAAAGGACCTTTAGAATGTATAGACCTACGATGATGATATATAGATCAATATAATGGCTGCACTTTGGCACAAGCTTTTGTACTTAATTCTTCTAACCTGTAAAGATCTCACTCCACATCCAGTATTCTGGAGAGGCTGTAGACAGAGTAGTTAAGAGGGCAAGCTCTTCCTTGATGGGACCCCGGGTCAAAAATAATAGGGTCAAAAAGTCATTTGGGGAACTTCCCTGGTGGTCCAGGGGTTTGGAATCCACCTTACAATGCAGGGGATGTGAGTTTGACCCCTGATCAGAGAACTAAGATCTCACATCCCACTGGGCAACTTAGCCCATATGCCAAAACTGCTCTACTGAACCCATGGGCTCTGAAGCTCGAGTGCCATAACCAGCTAAGCCGTGCACTGCAACAAAAGATCCCACGTGATGCCCCAAAGATCTCACATGCCACAACAAAGATCTGATGCAGCCAAGTAAATAATAAAAAAAAAATCATTTGGAGGGCAATCTGGAAAATTTGCATGTAGACTACTGGATGATGTTATTGAATAAATGTTTATTTTTTATGATGCAGAATGGCATTTTGATTAAATGGGAGAATGTTTTTATTTTCTGAAGCATCATAGTGACTGTAACTTACTTTCAGATGGTTTAGCCATGTGAATTAATACACAAATGAGTGTATGAATATACTTATATGTGTGTATGTATTTAAATATATGTCTGTGTGTGGTATGAAGGGAAGGAAAAACAGATTATCGGCATTGATGAATCTAGCTGAAGGGTATGTGTGTGTTTGTTGTATAATCTTTTTAAAAGAAAATAATTTTAAATGTTAAAGAATCAGGAAAGAAAGTAAATTTTTAAAATAGAATGACTATTAGTATCAAAAAAAAAAAAAAAAGAGGGAGGAACAGGCTCTGGAATCAGACAGATTAGGTTCCATTCCCAGTTGGCAATATTAGACAAGTTAGAAAACCTCCCTAAACCTCAGTTTCCTCATCTACAGAAAGAGGTTGATAAGTATAAGAATGTGCTTAGTCACTCAGTTGTGTCTCTTTGTGACCCCCAGGGACTATAGCCCACCAGGATCCACTATCCATGGGGATTCTGGTGAGAATACAGGAATGGTTGCCATTCCCTTCTCCAGGAGACCTTTACAATCCAGGGATCAAACCCAGGTCTCCTGTATAGGAGGCAGATTTTCTACCATCTGAGCCACCAGGGAAGCCCGCCTGTTCCTGCACTGTCGTTATTGTAATAACTGAATAATAAAGGTGAAGTGCTTAGCACCACGCCAATTGTCTAACTGGAGTTCTTGCCCCTGCACAGTCTCAGAGCCACACAGTTGTAAAATCAGGAATACGCTCTCTGTTCAATCCATGGTTTCTGCAAGATCACTTTTTTAACTTTTTAAAATTGATCCTTCTGCAAAAAAAAAAAAAAAAACTGGGACATCAATAAAAAGCTGGACCATTCTTTTGTGGGATAAATAAGTACAAACAGAAAGCCCTCAACTGTAGCATAGGTAGCATAAAGGTGGCATTCTCCTCACTGTCATCTCTAAAGTCAGCAATAAACAAATCATAAAAAATGTGCTTGGAAATTTCAGCTCCACAGTAATAGCTGAAACAAAGGCAGAAAATTGCAGCTCTCTGTGTAATAACTAAGGCTTTCGTTATGTGCTGCTGTATTAAATATAAAACATTTTCATTTCCTTTGTATAGGAAATTCAATAGGACCTGAAAAGGGGGTCAACCGAGTACTGTGACTTCCACAATAAAATGTGAGTGGTGCTAATATTCCTTTTCCAACTCTCGAGTGACTGCAAATAACCAAACAGATAAAATGTAGCTTTCATAAAACTCGAGGTTTGGTGGAGAATTAGCATGAGACTTGTGCTTGCTACTTGCTAAAGGAAGGTTGGCCAAGAGCTCAGATTTATGCCATGAAATTTAAATGGTTTTCTCCTGAGGTTTTCTTCACAATATCATTGTATGCGGCTGAGTTAGTTTATTGGCACTTTTGTGTGGGGATTGTTTTTGGAGGAGTGGGGAGTGTGGGGGGTAGGGGTGAAGGTAACCTATTTCTTTAAGAAATCCAGCACTTATAGGGCCCTAGGGAATTCTAAAGCAGGGAATTTGGAAGAGTAACACATGCAAGAGTCTCCAAATGGTGAGGCAGAATCAACAACATTTACAAAATTACGTTGGGGAAAAAAATAACATGGTAAGATCACAGTTCTTTTGTTGGGGTGTTTATAACATAACACATGGCTTCATCTCACTAGGCTTCCGAAATTAGAATGATATTGCTAGAAGATTTTTATGGATCAGGCTTTGAATTTGTATGCAAGTTTGCAGGGAATTTTGTATGAAGAAACCTCAAATTGAATTCAGACGTGGGTATTTTAACAGCCAGGAAAGGTTATTCATGGTGTGTCCAATACAATGTCACTAACTAACTTAGAAACAAGAGGTCACAGATAGAAGTTAAGGAGGGTTAGGCCTATAAGCAATTCAAGCAGAATTTAATTACAAAAAGGGTAGCTGAACAATGGCACTCATAGCTAAAGGCAGCAATAGATGCAGGAATTGTAAATCAGTTCAAGGAAGCCAAGAGAAAAAGGAAATCAAAAAAGAGAAACAAATCAACTTTCTTAAAAATATCCTAAGGTTAACTGAGCAAGCCTCAATGGATCAGAGAGTCAAGGCTTTATCCTTTCAACATCCCTGTGCTTTGAAAAAGACACCTAAACAGCAGTTCATTGATTTCCGCAAAGGCCAAAGACCTGTGTCATCCACCCAATTGAATTCTTTTGTGCTGTACATGTGCTTACCCTATATTGTCTGCCCCCTTACAATTTTATCTCCCCATGTATACATTTCTCACACCCTGGGTAGGACACAATTATTCCATTCTTGCCAACATGCACTATATAATCACCTTGGGAACTGACATTTCATTCTTGCCCTTGCAATACACAAGAGGAATTAAAGGTCCATGTCCTTGGTGTCTTTAATGTTTTATTCCTTCTGTGCATTTCAAGGGTAGTAGCTAAATGCAAGACAGAATTTGTCTCAAGCTGGAACTTAAAAAATATACACATCCAATAATAATTATGCTGTTTTTAAAATGACTATATTCCTGGACAAGGAAATAAAAAGCAGTAAGGCCAACATTAAAATGCCAAAATAGCAGAGGATGCCTGTGGAATGGAGCTTACAATGGGACTGCCAGAAAGCTTGAGCTAACATTAGAAGCATGTGAAAGTTGGCAACCTCGACTCACGTGGAGCTAAAGAAACTGTGTTTTTGTATATTCCAGTTCCTGTTGGTTTTGATCCCTTGAATGTTGCTTGGGGTATTACACTCCCAATTCCAAACAAATTTCAGCTAAACTTCAAAATATTTTCAACTATAAGAAACCAAACATGATTTCTCCTAAGCATAATAAATCAGCTCAAATTTCAGTAAAGCTTTAAGAATCTACATAGAACCCTGAGGTGTTAACGAAGTCCCTAGGAAAGAACTAACCATCCTCATGTCTAATTTTTAATGTTTTTCTTTCTTCTATGTTATATATAAATGCTTAATTTTTTAAAATTTTATAATTTTAATCAGTCTCACTCCTATTGCCCAGAACGTCTCAATGAAGCATTCCATGCTTTTAAATCAGGCTGCTTATTTAAAAAAAAAAAATAACCCACTTGACATTTATTGGGCAGGTGGCAGGCAGGCGTCTCCTCTATAGGGAGAGAAAATGATTTTAGGTGTTTTCCCTACTCTCCTGCCTTTCTGACTAAGTGAATTTCAGCTCCTGATCCAAATCACAAAGGTCATCTATTAGCAGAAGGCAGAAATTAATTTGGCTTTCCCTGGCATCTTTCATATTCCATGATCATCTAAGACTTTGCATGGTCATAAGACGGAGCCTTGGAGAATGGCCTGTGTGCAGGCTGCATATTAGAATGCCACCACATTCTTAGAGCCAACTGAAAACGCAACTTCAGACATAAAGATCTATTGAGAGGAGGTGGCTGTTCATGTTTTAACTAGCATGCTTTATACATTTAGTTGTCATTAAAAAAAAACTGGGTCTGAACTATTTTACTCACCAACATTCATAAAACAAAAGCTACACAAGTAGATCCATGGTGTATTTTTCTCCCTTTTGTCACACTGTCTTGTCTCCGCTGTCATTAGTTCAACAACTTATCACTTCAAAACAGTAGGCCTAGAAAAGACATTTGACACTTCTAAACTAATATTTGATTGCCGACATGATTACTGTGACATCCTAGATCTAGATGGAATGTGTGAGGTAGATTCTCCCTCTGCCTTCCACTGGCTTCTCTTACAGAAAGAAAAGAACAGATTAAGAAAACCAAGAAGAATAAATAAAGGTGAAGAATCTGCTGACGCAGCCCTACATGAAGAATTGCATTACTTATTTTTAGATTTATGCTTAGAAGACAAAGAAATCTATCTGATCCCCTGGCTGCCTGCATCTTTCCTTTAAACTCTTAAAAAACACATGCATATATATTCATACACACACGTATATAATACATAATGCAATCACTTTGATATATTCTAGAGATGTACTTTTTCATTCTCTCCTTTCGATTGATAACTTTTTTACTTTTCTTACACAAGTCAAAACTTTTCACTTATAACCCAAGATCTAGGGAACCCAAATCAGTACTGTTCTGAGTGTCTTGTGCGGTGATCCTAAGTAGCCCGTAAACACTTTTGTCAATATGTATTGATGGGATTCACAGGCACTCTGAGTGATCCCACTTTGGAAGGGCATAAACCCATGGCAAGTTGAGCAGGGAGGGAAGTGGTCCTGCTGTAGGCCAGAGCTGGTAAGGCAGTAACAGGATGCTCAGGGGCCATTGACAAAACGTCAAAGATTTCAAAGTTCTGACTAGCTCTCTGGTTAATGCCATGCTAAGCAGAAACATGACTTATTTCCTCCAAGGAACCAACAGACACACAAACATACAGAAATAAACATGGATTCTATTTTTTCTCCTCCAGTTGCTCACTCTGCTTTCTCTGTCTCACATGCGCCCGTGTGCATGTCTACATACACACACACACACACATGGTCTACGGGGAAATTAAGCGGTGCCAACAAAACAGTGTACTGAGAAAGTTCTTGGATAAATTAACAACGCAATTACATTACATGACATGCCACAAGATGGATGAGGAAAACTTGGCTGGTATTATGTTCTGTTTTCAAATTGCAATTTATTTGAGGGTTTTAATGGATGCCTTATTAAAACATCTCGGCCCTGGTCAGGTTTCAGCATATGTCACAGTGGCCTGTGATTGATGACACCCTCTGCTGCTTCTCTTGCACATTTGCAGGGAATTTAAGCAAAGAGGGAATGAGCTGAGGCCCAGCTTCGTATTGATCGTGCGGAGGTGCACTGCCTGGGAGCACAGTCTAATAACATTCTCTTAGCTGAACTGCTTCACATGAAGGCATTTATTACAAGAACTAAAATGTTATATTGCTCAGAATAAAAGAATATTGTACAAACAAAAGAGTTAGCACTGAGCGTGGGAGACCGAGAGAGGCTATGGTGTGCTCTGAAACCATGTCTTGTTGTTATCTTTCAGAGGTCACATTTTTAAGGGTTGATGAAAAAAATGAATAAAACTATGCTTAAAAAGGTAAAATGCTGTGGGCTTTATTTTTGCTTATTTCAATCAGTTATATGTAATTGCTGAATTTCATGAGAAAAAAATGCCAGGTGAGTACTGAGGCAAGCTAAGTTAGTTGGAAAATAAATATCAAAATTGATCTCAGGACATTGTTTGTAGTGCCATCTGAAATCTCTAATTTACATGTGCCATAGTTAATTTTTTTGACAAGCTCCCATTAAAACAGTGAGAGCTATTTGTACCTAAGAATTAATTGTACTCCCACCCAAACAATAGCGATTGGATAGATTTTTGTCATATTTTTAATTATGAAAAAATTATATTTGAAGTTTTATAAGCCTTTATGTTTATTGTCAAGAAATTTGTATTTCATACTCCCTACTCAAAAAAGTATGATTCCAGTCACATATACGTCAAATATACATGTATATCTAGTCATAGGAAAAAAAAACGACTAGAAAGATACAAAATAAAAGGACAATGTTAGTTACCATTAGGAAAATACTAATTCCACTGTGCCTTTTTATAGTTTAATTTTCTGCAATACATTACTTTTAAAATAAAATAAAAAAAAAATTTCAAAGAAATTTGTTACATCTCATTTTATAAGAATTATTAGGCAAATAAGTATTCTTGAAAGAGTCTAGAAAAAATAATCAAGGAAAATAATTCATATTTCAGTAACATTTGAGTCGTTTTTGGCAAGCAGAATCTATGCATTGAACATTTTAAAAGACATCAGTAGTAGGTGAGGCAGAATGAAAACATCCTTATGCAATACTAAAAAAAGAAAATTTTTAAAAAACTAAGAATAAGGAAAGAGTGTTGCATTTCCAGACTCTGGTAATGTTAAGATTTGTCAATTTCAGTTCAAAGGTTTTTTTTTTTTTTTTTTTTTTTTTTTGCTTGACCTGCTATGCTTGCTATTATTTGAACTGCCACATTTATTATTTTGTTAGCCTTTGAGGGCCTATAAGAATCTCACCTAATTGTATTGGAATCATCTAGCATTGCAGTCTAAGCCAAAGAAGGTGAGAAAATGGCCAACGTTTTTTCTTGAAATGGAAGGAAAAAATAGTTAAAGAATGAACAAACAGCAGCAACCAAAAATACTCTGAAAGTCAGCTTTATGAGTCTCTCAAGAAATGGATACAGAAAACATTTTTTAAATGTTGACAGAAATTGTTAAGTTGTAAAAATGGATTTCCTAGCATTGTCAGTTGAATGTACCTTCTAATGTACAAGAATTCCAAATTTACAGTCTTTGAATAGGTTATGACAGCTTTGGTGGCATGGTGCTGTGCAAGAAAAGGGAAATGTTAGCTAACCTCAGAAGCCTCTTTTTCTCTTGGATTTTAGATTTCATGTTCCTCTTCTGTCTTTTCATGGCCCTTTTCTTTTATGCCTGAATGCTTATATGTGTATCAAAAGGGAATAACTTTCCATTTACCATGGAAATAGTTATACAATATCAGAAACAATGGATGCTTTTGTTCCAGAATGAAGACCAATTTTCCAAATTTGGAAAATTGTTTAACTTCAAGTCAATGAACATTTATTAAACATCATCTACCTGTAAAGCTAAAACTCAACATTCAGAAAACTAAGATCATGGTATCTGATCCTATCACTTCATAGCAAATAGATGGGGAAAAACTGGAAACAGTGACAGATTTTACTTTCTTGGGCTCCAGAATCACTGTGGATGGTGACTGCCACCACGAAATTAAAAGATGCTTTCTCTTTGGGAAGAAAAGCTATGACAAACCTAGACAGCATATTAGAAAGCAGAAACATGACTATGCCGACAAAGGTCCATTTACTTAAAGCTATGGTTTTTCCAGTAGTGTGTTTGGATTGAGAGTTGGACCATACAGAAGGCTGAACACCAAAGAATTGATGCTTTCAAACTGTGGTGCTGGAGAAGACTCTTGAGAGTCCCTTGGACAACAAGGAGATCAAGCCAGTCAATCCTAAAGAAAGTCAACCCCAAATATTCAGTGGAAGGACTGATGCTGAAGCTCCAATACTTTTGCCACCTGATATGAAGAGCTGACTCATTGGAAAAGACCCTCATGCTGGGAAAGATAGAGGGCAGGAGGAGAAGCGGGTGACAGTGGATGACATGGTTGGATGGCATCACCATCTCAAGGGATGTGAGTTGAGAAAACTCTAGGAGATGGTGAAGGACAGGGAAGCCTGGCATGCTGCAGTCCATGGGGTCTCAAAGAGTCAGATACAACTTAGTGACTGACAACAGCAACCTGTAAAGCAGTGTGCCTGGCAGTAGCACCATGATTCTTTGCCTCTTTGTGGTGATAGCCAGCTTTAAGAACCAGGACCTTCTCACTATAAATTGCCTACATCCACACATGCCACAATTTAGCTATCCATTAACCCCAGGTTAGAACTGATGCAATAAAATGACAATGAGCTACTGTCCCTAAAATGGTAGAGATGGAAACACGTATCAATAATTACACAGTTCAGCATTTGAGAGGAGCTATGGATGGGAAAAATGCATTGTATCTTCAGGATGATTCACACATTGTATGTGAATTTTACACCAAGTGTCCAATAGCGTAGAGGAGACGACGAGCTCAGAGTAAACATGAAAGGAAAGCCACAGCACACCACAAATGTCAGAACAACATCGGGAGGCACTTGGTGGTGCTATTTGCAATAAAAGAATTCCCTGATGATATGGGGAAGGGGATGCAGAAACATGGGACAAAGGGAAAAACAGAGACACAGAAAATCCAAGAGAATACAGAAATAAAGAGGGAATGCACAGTGCATCTTAAACGAATACAATGTTCTATAACAATTATAGAAATGAAACCGGAAAAAGAATACTGCTTAGGACACAAAGTTGTCAAATACTGTGATTATTCTTTGAGTAACTTCTAGACTGAGATCCATACAACGTATATAAAAGGTAAATGAGAAATGGAGACTCAGATTCCTGAGTCTAGAAGCGGCTGAGTTACTATCACTGTCTGTCTCATAAACGGTTCCATCAATCACTCTCTGGTAAGGAATATTTATAACCCAAACTAACATACATGTGTTCCACTCATAACTTCTAAGTGAATCTGTGTAAGGGTGTTCATGGTGGTTGTATGTTATTCTCAAGTAATCCTTTGCATTTTCAAAGTCCCTATGTTATTTCAGGTTCTTGGTTGCACTAGCAACTAATTTTAGGTAAATTAGTAGAATGTAATTTCTTGGCAAACTGTTAAGCTCAGAGAGCCCATGAGAGGATAGGTAACAGAAAATGGGGACAGGCAGATAAGCTGAGAATTGTCTGGTTCTAGACAACCTCCCTTCAATGTTTGATGATAATTTTGCAAAGAAGCCACTGGTTCAGGGGTCTCTCTTCATACCTCATAGGCCTTTGCACGCTGTGGACAGGTTTTAAAAGGAGCAAACAAGAGACAGTAACCTAATGGATGAGTGCTTTCCAAGCCTCTGCTTGCATCATATTTACTTATATCCTATTGGCCGAAACATAAGGCCATATGGTCATGTCTAGAGTCAGTGTGGAGGGGAGGCACAACAGAATGGGTACAGAAAAGTGTAATTCACTGGGAGCCATTACTGTATTTATATATCAGCTTCTGGCTTCCATAATAGAAGGGAGATGCCTGTAATTTCATCCCGCAAAGCTTACTCACAATAAACAAATAATGGAATACAAGGGAACAGGATGATATTAAGAAAATGGGTAATGGGTAGCAAAATAAATGATAAATGACCACCATGCAACCCTATTTAGATTTTTAAAGTGAAATTATCTGAATCCTTATAGACACTATTTTATTCCTCTGAAAATTCTGGGCTATAGCGAGGTATCATCCAGAAAGGATTCATGATTTTCCTAAATGACCAGTTTCCCCATTATATGCATGTGAACTCTTCAGACTAGCCAAGAAAACTGTGAATTATAATCTTGGTCTTTTTTTTTTTCTTGAACAACCTTAATAAATATTCCTCAATTGATTTAGGTTACATCTGTTCACATACCAATTTTTGTATCTAAATGAAAAATAATAAAGCCAAATATGAAATGTATATTTTGAAAGAATCTCACTGCTCTAGAAACTTGTTATCTTACGTGTCACACACTTTCAGTTTGCTTGGTAAATAACAGTAATTGTACATAACCACACTACTAAAAGTACACAGTGAAATGAAAATAAGTAGATATTTTCTGGCATTTTAGTGCACAAATATAACCTCTTAACCTGAAGCATTCAAAGGTTAAATCTCAAAACTGAGTCCATTAACCTTTCTAAATGGTTGTGATATTAAAAACTGACTCTTAATAGCTATGGGTCATCATCTAATGCAATAACCATCAGCAATAAAGAGTTATGGATTAAGAACATTATCTATCTATAAAATGGTCATTTATGACACTTGTGCACAGACCATCTCTAAAATGCACAGATACCCATGACCAAGAGTTCAGACCTAATAATACACATTATGCATTTATTAGTATAGTTAGATATTAGCGAGTTTTTAAGAGAAAAAAATCATTACATTTATAAAAGTTTCATAGTATTTACTTCAAACATGAAACTAAAAGAAAAACATCTTCAAAATTACCTTTCATTGAGTTATAACTCAGGCAGGTGGAGCTAAATAACTTATATTATTAAATAAAAATAAAAATTAGCGTGTTTTTGTCTAGTGGCTGTGCCACAGGACAGATTTGGACTCATCTACATAATTGAGGAACAGCCACTCACATGAACACTTCCATATCTTTTCAAATAGATAATTGTTCATTTGCATTAAGCTATATTTTGTTTCTTATAACTTAGACAATTAATCCAATATGTGGTTACACAATAGTTACTATGTATCATCACCAAGGTATGCAATGTTTGAACTTCATAGTTATGAATGAAACTTTGATTTAACAGGGACTTAGCCCCAGTAAATATTCTTAAAGACCAGCAGCGCCTCAAAATACACTCTTACTTCTGCAAAAATAGACCCACAAAATTAACCCAAGTTAGCTGTATTTTCTAATGTAGCTACTATATTAACCTGTGTTTTGTCTTCAACCTTACAAAAGCAAGAGGAAATGTATTCATGGCTGAAATCACATTGGATCCTGTTCTTTGGAGAAGAAAGGCAAAGATACAAGAAAAAAATAGACAGGAATTTAGGGTGCTTTGCATCTTACTAATCTTAAAAAAAAATATGAGAATAATTTCTTTTTCCTGTGTTACATGAAATTTGTTTATTTGGATTTCTCCCTCTATATTTAGTGAACAATTTATATCTTCATTAGAACTATATGACTATTGGATACATAATTAATGCCCCTTATGCATATTATTTTTATTTTAAAATCCAAAGTAGCGATAACCCTGTATATGAGACAGCAAAAGAGACACAGATGTATACAACAGTCTTTTGGACTCTGTGGGAGAGGGCGAGGGTGGGATGATTTGGGAGAATGGCACTGAAACATGTATCATATCATATATGAAATGAATCGCCAGTCCAGATTTGATGCATGATACTGGATGCTTGGGGCTGGTGCACTGGGACGACCCAGAGGGATGGTACAGGGAGGGAGGAGGGAGGGGGGTTCAGGATGGGGAACATGTGTATATCTGTGGCAGATTCATGTTGATGTATGGCAAAACCAATACAATATTGTAAAGTAATTGACCTCCAATTAAAATAAATAAATTTATATTAAAAAAATAAAATCCAAAGTAGCAATGAAATAAAAGAATGCCAGTATTCAGAAAAACAATGTGCAAATTCATTAATAGGGATCTGCTTTTTATGTTATTTTTTCTAAAATGTTTAAAAACACACTTAAAAGCAACTTATAAATATGCATTCTCTACCCAGAAGAGCAATAAACAGGTCATCTTTAATAACTCTTAATTTTAAAACTTTTTTTTCCGCCACTCCTTCTAGGAATCAAAGTTCTGATGAATTAGAACTTGGGCCTGCTCTAAAGAGGCAACAACCTCTTGGTCAGTGGAGATCTTTATCTTCATAATCTAACAGATCATCTAGGCCACACACTTCCATCCAAGAGTCCCTCAAGATACCTCTTGCCACCATCTTTATGACTCTCTGGGCTAGGGTAACAGATATCTGATCTAGGATTAATAAATAATGTGTAAGGCTCAAAAATTTTTTGTCAAATTAAATTACTAAAGCAAAATCTCTTTTGTACTCCCCTGCCCATAGTTCACTCCTAAATTATTGTTATGACAATCTCAGGTCAGGATATTTCAGACCAATGTCAAGAAACTAAAAAAATTCTTCAGGGTTAAATTAGTAAGTAATATACCATATTCAAATTGTTAAGGTGATAGAAAAACAATCTATAAGACCTACTGGATCCATAATAATCATAGAAGCATACCTTATGATTTTTGTTTCCTCTTATAGAAGCCTAAATATTTATTTGGCATGCTAGACTATAAGTGTCTCGGAAGAGTGATTTATATACTATTAACCTTTTCAGCCAGCATGTATAAAATAGAAACCAGAGCATCATGAATATTTACAAGTTGACAATAACAACTATCAAGCATCATGTAGTTGAATGTTCAATATGTTTCAGAGAGTTAAAGCTCTTAAAATTGTCTCCAAATCATATTCTCAATAGAGCCACCAAGTACAAACAGAGTTGAAGCAGACAGATTTCTTTCTTTTGGTAAATTTCCTTAGAATCTGTCCTGTAATGTGGTTAGTTTGCCAGACTGCTTTCACCACAGGATGTTAAAACAACACAATAATCAACCAAACTATGTTAACCAGAGTCCCTAAAGGCATATATTTTATGAAATAAGTAGAAGCAATGCAATTTCACAATAAGAATAACATCATTATAAATTCTTCTGTCAGCAATTCTAATTCTTAAAAGGCACCTTGTATATTATCTCTTTATTCAAATATCTAGACTTTTGTAGTTATCCTTGTACTTTTTATAATAATCCATTGAGATTTCACATATGTTTCTCCCATTTTTTTCTATTCCTATTTCTTTATCTTCTTCATCACCTTTACCTTTCCTCTTATTCATCTCCCTCTCCCCCTCTATACTCTCCTTTTGCTTGTTAAAAAAAAAAAATTACTGATAGTATGATAGATATCCCATTTCTCCGTATTTCATTTCCTCAAATGCTGGGCATCCAACAAGTTTTATTCTAACCACCGTCAGTTGGATCATTAACCAGGCACTGATATAGAGGGAAAAAGAACCTGCTTTATATGAAGCATTAGCTTAAAGAGCAATGTACATCAATCATTTTTTGTTGTTATTTAATGGCACAGAGGAGTATTCAAAATAATCACCTTTGTAGGATACTTACTTATCCCAACAAAAAAAGATACCACAAGAAACAAACAAAAAAATTCATACTTCTCTTCTGAAGTTATATCTAGATACTATGACATGTTTATTTATTTTTAAAATACATTTTGTTAAATAATTCTTTAGATAAATGTGAGCATTTTTACTTGAAAATGGTTCAGGGAATAAGTTGAATAAAAGGCAGGTTTTAGACTTTACCATAAGTCAGAAGTTTATATATATATATATATATATTTTATTTTAAAGTTGTCTTCTTTCAAATAGAAATATGGTTCTGCTTAGATAATCTGGCAGAGCTTGCCTTCCTTTGGTGGAAGGACTGAATTCCTATATGTCTTAAGGAACCAAACAACTGATCACGACCACATTTACCTAAAAAGGGAGCTGTCTTTGAAACTCTTTTATGGCTTGAAGATCCTTAAGAAAAGGTAGAGAATAAAGATTATGAGGATCTTTTCCACTAGAAAGCTCCTCCCTAAGAGGACTCAATTATAGAAATGATAACAACATGGAACTATAACAGAGAGCATGATCCCCTTCCATCTGCTTCCAGTTGGATCTCCCAAAAAAGTAATACCATTATTAATGCATTGCAGTTCACTGATCTCAGCGAAGCCTGCCTAATTTGCCAAAGAACAAAGGCCCAGAAATTCACATGGAGTCTTATCCACCTTTCTGACTTCTTTACTATTTTCTATCCTCCCACTGTTCCTCATTCCAGCACCTAAACAGCACATAGCACGTGGAGGCATTCACTCAATATTTACTAAGAAGACAGAAGGGATAGATGGCAAACTTCAGCTTGTTGCCTATTCATCCTCTTTCCACAGATGCAAGGGGAACAGGACGTAGGATACACATGAGGATATTAAGCCTCTCAAATGAAATCTCCAGTACACACTGAACTCCCTCTATCTTTTCCTCTCTCCAAACTATTTTTTTAACCAGTAGTATCCTGGGAACGCATCATTACTTGGACTTTGGCATAAAGCCACTTATTTTCCTAGGAAAAATAATTCTACCCCATCCTCATCTTCTCATATTAAAATGTGTGTGTGTGTATGTATGTGCGTTTATATACATATATATATATTTCATTCCCTTTATTAGTAATTGGTTTTGGAGTAGACATGCAGCCAAGTTGTAGATGATGATATATGTCATATGTGCAGGGAAACAGTTTAAAGACATTTCTAGAAAAGGTTCAACAAAAATACACAAGATACAGACAGTTGCATTTTTCGCTCTAGTGCTGGGATATGGAGATATGATCCCTGGGATTAAGTGCCCATCTTGAGACCAACAAGGATAACAGTTATGCTGAGGATAGCAGAGTGGGAAAAGGAATAGGATCAGGATTCTTGGTAATGCAAGTAAACTGGTATATTACCCAGTCCTGAGATTCCATACCTTATGACTTAGCATATAACATTTTTTAAAAAATTCCATCCTGTTTGGGATATTTTGAGTTTTCTGAAGAATTGCAACCTAAAACATCCTAACATTCCTCAAAATGAATTTTTAAAATGCTCCTTACTCTGTACCTAGGAAACTGGTTTCATTACTACAGCATCTGATCCTTATCTGAGGCCGTTAAATTCCTAGGGCTGCTGGGCAAGAGGCTTAAGCAATTATCTAAAAATCTTTACTTACTGCTATAACAGAGATGGGATCTAGGATTTTAAGACAGAAAGAAATTCCTCTCTTCATTTTAGTTTGCTTTCTGATTTTCATTTTGACACTTTAATTTCTTAAACCATTGAAATTATGTATTCTCTATAGCTTACAAAAAGGCAAAACAGCAAACTAACTTAAAGCATAGGCTCTGCAATCGAAGGTCCTTATCCAAATCTTACGATCTTCTCTACCTTGAGCAAATTATATAACACATGTATTAAAAACTATTAAGGCCTCTGTTTCCCATCTGTAAGTGGGTATGATAGAAATTGCCTAACAATGTTATACCTGGAACATAGCTAGCCTTGACTGCAGTGAACTTATTCTATATTCATTAAAACTTCCATTAAATTTACCTTGACAGACAAGCTGCCAATAGACAGACTTTGGGAATGCTCTGGACAATCCAGACAGAGAATTATACGCTTTGAAGGAATAATTCTGCATGGAAATATACCTACTTATTTGGAGCTTCATTGAGAATTGTGAACAGACTTGTGTCTTTTGAAAGAGATGGGAGAGAAAAGCCCTCTATTGAAAAAGAGTGTGGATGGAGGGCTTCTTCTTCACCTTTGTACTAGAAAAGACACTGCTAATGAGCCCTGCCAAGCTGAGGTGAGAGAGCCAGGTTGAGCATCACCCAGAACCTCCCCTAAAGGGTGTGTGTTTCTTGTTATGTCTGTGAAGAGAAATGGAAATAGAACTTTTTTTTTTTTTTACTTTGGGAAGCAACAAGATATATTGAAAGCTCTGCCTTTTCATTGATTTCATCTCATCTTTGATTTTCCCCCCCAGGTAATATAGTTAAAGATCTGACCACAAAATAGACAAAAGAATTGCAGAAGAGGGACTTTCCTCTCAAAATAAGCTTAAGCACCTAGCACAGAGGCAGAGTTTACCAAAAACAAACAAACAAAATCACATAATGGATAAACACTGCCATACCTTCAGTGCATCCTTCAAGTCTTAGAATATTTGCAAGTTGTTTATTTGCAAATATGTGTTTCCGGGGCTTCTTGTCTCCAAATTCCAATTTTGCATAATTTAAATGCTAAACATTATGTAGATAATGTGGACTCCAAAAGTCTACCTTTATGACACTGACAGTAGCTATAGCAACATTTTCAGGTAATAATGTAAAAACCTTGGATTTTAAATGTTTCCTTTAAGAATAATTGCCTGGTTTAGCACTGCAAATGTCTTGACAAGGCAATAAAGCTTTGTGACTTTACAGCCTTGTGCTTAAAGAGCTATGCTATGGCATTTGGTGACCATTAGGCAACCCACTCCAGTGTTCTTGCCTGGAGAATCCCAGGGACGGGGGAGCCTGGTGGGCTGCCGTCTATGGGGTCGCACAGAGTCGGACACGACTGAAGCGACTTAGCAGCAGCGGCAGCAGGCCCACTTAACTTGATAGCTTCCCTGTATTTGGCCCACTCCTACTTCACACCCACCAAGAGTTTAAAAAAAAAATACTCTCAGAACTTTAGGACAATTTTTGAAGATTTCCATTGTTCCTTGAGTCCTCATCTCATTATTAAGTATTCAACAGTGCACCCTTGGAAGAAGTAATGGAAGCAATCATATTTGGAGGTTAATTCCAGGGGTATGAGACAGTCATAAGTGGAGAATGGAGAAGGAGCCACAGAGAAACCAATAGCACCTTTTAAACTCGAAGATTTATGCTGTATTAATTATTTGGCATAGAAGATCATTTGTACTTTTTACAATTATTAAATTCCCTCTTTGCACTGGGGAGAAACTGCTACATGTTTTGATATCTGTCTGTACCTTCAAGTAGTCTTTGAGGAGTGCTGTGTTAAATAGAAGTACAAAACCAAGCCCATGTGTTTTCTGACCTTATGGGAATTTGATATCTAACTAAGCACGAACATGCATTAAATCATATTCATGTCCAAATCTCCAAATCTCTTGAATTAAGAAACTGCTACAGGAAGTCTTTTTGTTTTGTTTCTTTCAAACACTTTGTCTACATGGGAAACAAACCTCAGACAAAAGACTGGGGTCTTACTCAGGGGAAAACTGTTAAAACACAGCAGAGCAGAAGCACTACAGAAACCCAGCATTTGCCTAGCAGATTTCGCACAAGTCTCCCAGGCACGGTCTACTTTGTACCTCACTTCTTACCCCTGTGATTTGATTTGGATGTATGTAGGCTGTCTAGGATTTTTATGTGTCCCCTTTTTTTCTGATCATCTCTAAACTGTGCCCTTAAAAATAATAGCCTTTTAGAATCTCTATAAAACTAAAATTTATCTTTCTTACCTTATGTCCATTTTCTTCCAAAACACACATATCTTGTGGATTTCTTTATACAAAATAAAATGTTATCAGCCACTCTCAAATACAAAATAAACCCAGTTTACCCTAATAGAGTTATCTTTACAAAAAGAGCTTATCCTTAGTATGTAGATGGCTAATAAAGGAATGCACCTACAAGATACTTTGCCTCCCTTAGAATGCCAAGACTTCCAATATATTTTTTTTCTTCTGAATTCTGTTAAACTAATTTTGTGTGATAGGCAAATATGTCCTCCACATGCTGGTGAATTAAAATTCAGCTTTCAGTGAATAAGATTAATTGCCTCTTCAGACAAAGCTGGATTTGCGCTCCTATTAGAGAAAGGGGAGGAGGGAGAAGCAAGGGGCAGGGTGCCAGCTAGACTGCAGTATTCAGTTACACGTGAAATGATTTGTAATTCTGAGTAATCACTTAGGACAAGCCCTTGCACCATTTTATCTATACATGACTCTAGGCCAAAGTCAATACTCATAGTAAAATAATGAGATGAAGCTAACTGAGCCCTTTTATTAATGCTCCAAGGAACAAATCTGATGCTTGAGTTTTTCCCCACTGAAAGTATCCACTTCTTCCTAAAAAATGAACAAGTGGGTCAGGATGCCCAGTAGCGGCCAGGGTACCTGCTTCAGTGAAAGTGTAAATACTTGTTTGTGCACCAGGCTTCACCCGGCACAGGTGAAAGCACATGAATTTTGCATTACCTCTAGGCTCATTAAAGAGATCTGGCTTTCCCCTAATAGTTTCCCCTGATTTGGGGGGAGACACACACACACACACACACACACACACACACACACAGAGCATGATGAATCTTGAGAAAAACAATGCACAGTACTTTTTTCTCCTCCTCATCAGTCTTATAAAGAAAATACACTGTTGTAGCAAAGGCACAGCTTGGTAACAGTCAGCCTGCAACTGTTGGGAAAGTGAGATGGATAACCAGCTGTCCCCGTTTCCTGGAGATGGGGCACAAGACAAGAAAGGGTGCTGGGAAGGAGAGGGGATGGAAGGGGTTGGGGAAATCCTTGATTGTAGCCCCCAAATTTCATTTCCACCTGTGTCACCACCTGTCAGGTAACCAATCTGGCAGTCAGCATCAAATGGCTCGCTCACTCAGTAATGGGCAGTGTATTACTCTACTCTGTGCTTATTGAAAGCCTAAAGAATGTTGTTTTCTAGGACTTATCAATTTACGTGGTGAGTATTTTTTTTTTATTAGAAAAACCCAATAGAATATTTCCACTTTTCACGGAAAAAAATTTAAAAAAATGGAACCAATTTTTCTTAGGCAAAATCATACACATGTACTCCAAAATAAAACAACATAGGTATAATAGAAGAAAGGGAACAAAAGGTACCTGCAAATTCCAAGTTTGTCTCCTCTTAGCTTGATGATTCTTTCAAGTCCCTTGATATCTCTGAGCATAGTCTTCTCATCTATAAAAGGAGGATTACACACTTACAGTCAAATTGTGAAGAGTAATACTTAGTTCAACATCTCACACATAAACAGTTATTCATATCCCTCCCTCTCTTGGATTATTCATGTTATAGGGGGTGGGAAATAGTGATATAAACAGATCATAGAGAGATTTCAATGCAATTACTCCTTCCAACTTTTCTCTGATTAGAGCTTTCTGTAGAGGGCCAAAATAGCTTATTTGCTGTGCCCATACCAACAAACATGAAATTTCCTTCTAAAAAGCTTATATGAATTGCCAATCAAATGATCAGTCATGGAGCACAGAGAAATTACTAAAATATTAAAGTATCTACCTATTGAGCACATATAAAATTCACATTAATTCTGTTTTCCCAGACTATAATGCAGTGTTGCCCAGAATCTAAACGTGGAGTTTTCTTATAATGATTTCAAGATGCAAAGTTCCTATGACTAAATAGCTCACACTGTCCTTGGAGAAACATTCAGTCTAATGAGGACTCAAGGAACACAACACCAAACATACACACATTCACATGAACACACACAAAGCAACTTGAAAAGAGCATTTAGGTGACACAACACATATAAGGTTACCAACACTGAAGAAAGCTTGCTATTAGGAGCGGGCCTGCAAAAATTTTGGCGTACCTGGAGTGCAGAGAATAATGGAGGAATAGAAAGAACTGAGACCCAAAAAGGCAAAAAGCCAGAGTCAGGCGGCACTTAGCAGCAATTCTCAAGTGTTTACACCTGATATGGAGGAAAGGCACGCTCAAATTTTAGGTGAAGAAGAATCACGTAATGAGCTTGTTAAAAACACAGAGTCTAGGTCCTTCCACCACCAGTTCCAGCTCAGAAATCCTGGGGTGATTCCTGAGACTCTTCTTCCTAACAGACTCTCCAGGTGATTCTGATGCAAGGGGATATGCAAAACTCTAAGAAACTGTGGCAGTAAATGCACTAGGAGTCATTTTATCAGAAGAGTGATGCAATCAGATGTATGGTATAGGAAGATAAATTGGAGGACATGAAGACTAGAAGGATGTGAATAATCCAATCATGAAGCTTTTTCAGTGGGGCAAGTGAAAGTCACTCAAGTCATGTCTGTCTCTTTGCAACTCCGTGGACTGTACAGTCCATGGAATTCTCCAGGCCAGAGTACTGGAGTGGGTAGCCTTTCCCTTCTTCAGGGAATCTTCCCAATCCAGGGATCAAATCCAGGTCTCTCACATTGCAGGTGGATTCTTTATCAGCTGAGCCACAAGAGAAGCCTTCAGTGGGGCAGCAGGGAAATAATAAAACCACTGAACTAAATACCATTAGATAATAATGCAGGGAAGAGGTAACAAAAATTTAGTATGGCCCAGTGTCTTATGGCTTGGAGAAGGGAGGAATCTAGCATGACTTCTAATTTTCTGTTCTGGGTTTAGCTCTAGATGACTATGTTTGTTGAAATGAATTATATAGGGAGACGTGTAAAGAATATGCATTAAATTTTGGATACATCAGGTTTAGTAAAGTGGTTAAAAGCATGGACTTTGGGGTCAGATGAGCTGGGTTTAAAATCTTGTTTTGCCACTGAATTTCTATGTGATGTGAACAAGTTGCCTATCATTCTGATGTCAGAGTGGGGCAAAATTAGGAATTTTTTAAGTAAATCGGTTAATATAGGAATACCTTACCAAAGCACCTGAAAGTGATTAATTAATGTTAATAACATTAATAAGCATTATTAATTTTAATGTCATCATCACTAGCTAGCTGGAGATATTCCATAAACAGATAAAAATATCATACAGATGGTTGTGAAAACTTTTTTTAATAGATAAGATTATCCGGAGAGAGAAACATTTGAAGTAGTAAGAACTAATAGGATCCAGGAGAATACAAATACTTTAGTTGACAGATGAACACAATAAAGCTGAGGAATAGTTATGCAGAAAGAAATCAGAAGATATTACAGATTAAGAATATACAGCAACTTAAGGCAGAGGAAGCTGTCAACAGTATCACATGATTCAGAAAAGTTAGGTAAAGTAAAAGTCAAAAACTGTCCATTGTATTTGACAAATGGGAAGACACTGGTGACCTTAACTAGAATGACTTCAGTGACTTGGGCAAAAGTCTCTTTTTTTAGGATGTGGAAGAGTGAGCAGGAGCTGAGAGAATAACTAAATTGTGTAAAATGAGAAACAGTAGAGTCTTCATTAGAAAAAATTTGAGTTTTTTTATCTGTTCATCATCCTGGAAGATTTCCACATTTATGTGGATGACCCATTAAGCACCCTTAATTGACATGAGCACATTTTCAAGCTTAGAGAAATGACTCAGTGCAGAGGTAAAAAAAGAATCATTGACGGAGGAGAGTCTAAGGGGTGATAGTGAAGGATGAAATAGGAAAAAAAAAAGTTCTAAGTGGGGCCTCAGTCAGTTCAGTTCAGTTCAGTAGCTCAGTCATGTCCGACTCTTTGCGACCCCATGAATTGCAGCACGCCAGGCCACCCTGTCCATCACCATCTCCCGGAGTTCACTCAGACTCAGGTCCATCGAATCCATGATGCCATCCAGCCATCTCATCCTCTGTCGTCCCCTTCTCCTCCTGCCCCCAATCCCTCCCAGCATCAGAGTCTTTTCCAATGAGTCAGCTCTTCGCATGAGGTGGCCAAAGTACTGGAGTTTCAGCTTTAGCATCAGTCCTTCCAAAGAACACCCAGGGCTGATCTCCTTTAGAATGGACTGGTTGGATCTCCTGGCAGTCCAAGGGACTCTCAAGAGTCTTCTCCAACACCACAGTTCAAAAGCATCAGTTCTTCGGTGCTCAGCTTTCTTCACAGTCCAACTCTCACATCCATATATGACCACTGGAAAAACCACAACCTTGACTAGACGGACCTTAGTCGGTAAAGTAATGTCTCTGCTTTTGAATATGCTATCTAGGTTGGTAATAACTTCTCTTCCAAGGAGTAATCATCTTTTAATTTCATGGCTGCAGTCACCATCTGCAGTGATTTTGGAGCCCAGAAAAATAAAGTCTGACACTGTTTCCACTGTTTCCCCATCTATTTCCCATGAAGTGATGGGACCAGATGCCATGATCTTCGTTTTGTGAATAGTCTTGGACAATAAAGGGAAACATCTTCCCTTGTCCCTCAAAAGAAAGACTTAGACAAATGGCCAATATTTTAGAAGCCTGAGGCAGCAGTATATAAAGATGATTATATTCCTGCCAGAGAATATCAAGTTTTTCTATAAAATTTAAGGAAAATCTCTGGTGAAAGTGAAGAGTCTATCCCGAGAAGTAGAGTAGGCACTAGAGCAGAGAGGTAAAAATTTGTACTAAAAAACAAGGAATAAGGAAGTTGGCCAAGGACTATCAGAGCCAGCAGGCAGCATGGAGGCACACAATGGTCTGTGAGCTTAGAATTTGGTTTTCTCTAGCTCTCTTAAAAGTGTGAGTGGTTGTAAGATCAAAGAAGATGGACTGTGGACTTCATTTGCATTTTACAGAGAGGATGTGATAGAAGCACAAGGCCATAAAAAGAGGGTGTTGGAGACAATGGCGTTACAGTACTGTAGACCAAGTTTAAAAGTGAAGCAAGTGGAGGTGGAGAGAAGCTGTTAATCTGAGAGCAAACTGAATACTCAAAGGAGTGGCAGGCTCACTCAGGTGGAAGAACAGGCCAAGAAAGACAAAAAAATAAGAAAAATGATGGGCCAGCATATAAATTAGGGATATATCATTTCAGAGGTAAAGTAGTCTCAGATAGTGATAAAATTGTGTATGTGACCATGGACAGGGCTGACATTTGAACCATTTCATGACGAGTATAGATAGGTCAGGCTGCCCCTGACACTGGAGCTGTGTCCTGCTGTTCCTCAGAATCAAGGATTTGCTGGGCTTTATTGCTGGGCTGTGGAGTGTTCTGGAGAGGTCCCACAGGAGCAGAGGAGCATGGCAGATGGGTAGGAAGCATTTGGGCAGACAGTGTTTAGCATCTAGTACACAAGGAGATATAAGAAAGCCTTCCTCAGGGATCAGTGCAAAGAAATAGAGGAAAACAACAGAATGGGAAAGACTAGAGATCTCTTCAAGAAAATTAGAGATGCCAAGGGAACTTTTCATGCAAAGATGGGCACAAAAAAAGGACAGAAACTGTATGACCTAACAGAAGCAGAAGATATTAAGAAGAGATGGTAAGAATACACAGAAGAATTGTACAAAGAAAGATCTTCACAACCCAGATAGTCATGATGGTGTGATCACTCACCTAGGGCCAGACAACCTGGAATGCGAAGACAAGTGGGCCTTAGGAAGCATCACTACAAACAGAGCTAGGGGAGGTGATAGAATTCCAGTTGAGCTATTTCAAATCCTGAAAGATGATACTGTGAAAGCGCCACACTCAATATGCCAGCAAATTTGGAAAACTCAGCAGTGCCCACAGGACTGAAAAACGTCAGTTTTCATTCCAATCCCAAAGAAATACTCAAACTACAGCACAATTGCACTCATCTCACATCCTCAAAATTCTCCAAGCCAGGCTTCAACAGTACATGAACCATGGACTTCCAGATGTTCAAGCTGTTTTAGTTAAGGCAGAGGAGCCAGAGATCAAATTGCCAACATCCACTGGATCATCAAAAAAGCAAGAGAGTTCCAGAAAAACATCTACTTCTGCTTTATTGACTATGCCAAAGCCTTTGACTGTGTGGATCACAACAAACTGTGGAAGATTCTTAAAGAGATAAGAATACCAGACCACCTAACCTGCATCTTGAGAAATCTGTATGCAGGTCAGGAAGCAACAGCTAGAACTAGACATGGAACAACTGACTGGTTCCAAATTGGGAAAGGAGTACATCAAGGCTATATTGACAATATTGTCACTGTGCTTATTTAACTTATATGCAGAGTACATAATGAGAAATGCTGGGCTGGATGAAGCACAAGCTGGAATCAAGATTTCTGTGAGAAATATCAATCACCTCAGATATGCAGATGACACCACCCTTATGGAAAAAAATGAAGAATAACTAAAGAGCTTTTTGATGAAGGTGAAAGAGGAGAGTGAAAAAGTTAGCTTAAAACTCAACATTCAGAAAACTAAGATCATGGCATCTGGTCCCATCACTTCATGGCAATAGATGGGGAAACATTGGAAACAGTGAGAGACTTTATTTTTCTGGGCCCCAAAATCATTGCAGATGGTGACTGCAGCCATGAAATTGAAAGATACTTCTTCCCTGGAAGAAAAGTATGACCAACCTAGACAACATATTAAAATGCAGAGACATTATTTTGCCAACAAAGGTCTGTCTAGTCAAAGCTATGCTTTTTCCAGTAGTCATGTATGGATGTGAGAGTTGGACTATAAAGGAGGCTGAGCACCAAAGAATTGATGCTTTTGAACTCTGGTGTTGGAGAAGACTCTTGAGAGTCCCTTGGACTGCAAGGAGATCCAACCAGTCCATCCTAAAGGAGATCAGTCCTGAATATTCATTGGAAGGACTGATGCTGAAGCTGAAACTCCAATACTTTGGCCACCTGATGCAAAGAACTGACTCATGTAAAAAGACCCTGATGCTGGGAGAGATTGAAGGTGGGAGGAGAAGGGGACAACAGAGGATGAGATGGTTGGATGGCATCACTGACTCAATGGACATGAATTTGAGTAAACTCTGGGAGTTGATGATGGACAGTCAAACCTGGCGTGCTGCAGTCCATGGGGTCACAGAGTCGGACATTACTGAGCAACTGAACGGAACAAAACTGAACACATATATGTTACTATTTCAATAGCTAGGTATACTGGCCCTGAACTGGGTGACTGAAGTGGAGTAATGATCAAGATCACCACGGTAGAAGTTCAGGAAGGGTGCTTAATGGGTCATCCATATAAATGTGGAAATCTCTCAGGTGATGAACAGATTTGATTCAAGAAAATATCTAGGGGAGGTCTTAATTATTTAATGAACACAGGTCACTTCCCTGGTAATTGATAGAAAATATTCATGAAGAAAAGATAAAAACAGCATAAGTTAATGCATGGAAAATTTTAAAAGTCAGCAATTTCCAAATATTTGTTTGAGGGAAATCAATGATCTGTAAGAAACAACTTGAAATTTAGGAAATTGATTTCTATTTTGCTTAGAAATGTGGGACTGAGGAGGAATGACTCAAGGTACTTGCTTTTGGTCTTGCTTTTCCTTCTCCCAATGCCTGGGCCCAAATCTGAGGTTTACTTTCTGCGTTTCAGCCTGGAATATCTGGCTATTGTTCATGTCAACTCCCATGTCATGTAATTTTTAATGCCTTCCCTCTGTCTATATAGGTAGACACTGTTACTACAATCCAGATAAAGTGGATTATGAATATATTTATTTGATTGTCATTTGGAGGCTTTCTATTTGTCTGTTATCTAAAATGAGGCCTTTTGAGCAGAGGCTTGCTGGAGTTTGGGAGTAATTATTGGAAACTTAGAATTCCAACCATGTATGGTAGCTAAAAAGCCTCCTGATGAAAGTGAAAGAGGAGAGCGAAAAAGTTAAAGCTCAACATTCAGAAAACAAAGATCATGGCATCCGGTCCCATCACTTCATGGGAAATAGATGGGGAAACAGTAGAAACAGTGTCAGACTTTATTTTTTGGGGCTCCAAAATCATTGCAGATGGTGACTGCAGCCATGAAATTAAAAGACGCTTACTCCTTGGAAGAAAAGCTATGACCAACCTAGATAGCATATTCAAAAGCAGAGACATTACTTTGCCGACTAAGGTCCGTCTAGTCAAGGCTATGGTTTTTCCTGTGGTCATGTATGGATGTGAGAGTTGGACTGTGAAGAAGGCTGAGTGCCGAAGAATTGATGCATTTGAACTCTGGTGTTGGAGAAGACTCTTGAGAATCCCTTGGACTGCAAGGAGATCCAAGCAGTCCATTCTGAAGGAGATCAGCCCTGGGATTTCTTTGGAAGGAATGATGCTAAAGCTGAAACTCCAGTATTTTGGCCACCTCACATGAAGAGTTGACTCATTGGAAAAGACTCTGATGCTGGGAGGGATTGGGGGCAGGAGGAGAAGGGGACGACAGAGGATGAGATGGCTGGATGGCATCATGGATTCGATGGACCTGAGTCTGAGTGAACTCCGGGAGATGGTGATGGACAGGGTGGCCTGGCGTGCTGCAATTCATGGGATCGCAAAGAGTCGGACATGACTGAGCGACTGAACTGGATTGATGGTACTCTCCATTGCAGTCTTTCTTCTGTGTGGTATTTTTTTTATTTTTTATTTTATTTTTCCATTTGGATGCCCAGTTGTTCTTTTTTTTTAAATTTTTTAAATTTTAATATCTTTAATTCTTACATGCGTTCCCAAACATGAACCCCCCTCCCACCTCCCTCCCCATAATATCTCTCTGGGTCATCCCCATGCACCAGCCCCAAGCATGCTGCAACCTGCGTCAGACATAGACTGGCGATTCAATTCTTACATGATAGTATACATGTTAGAATGTCATTCTCCCAAATCATCCCACCCTCTCCCTCTCCCTCTGAGTCCAAAGGTCCGTTATACACATCTGTGTCTCTTTCCCTGTCTTGCATACAGGGTCGTCATTGCCATCTTCCTAAATTCCATATATATGTGTTAGTATACTGTATTGGTGTTTTTCTTTCTGGCTTACTTCACTCTGTATAATCGGCTCCAGTTTCATCCATCTCATCAGAACTGATTCAAATGAATTCTATTTTACGGCTGAGTAATACTCCATTGTGTATATGTACCACAGCTTTCTTATCCATTCATCTGCTGATGGACATCTAGGTTGTTTCCATGTCCTGGCTATTATAAACAGTGCTGCGATGAACATTGGGGTACATGTGTCTCTTTCATTTCTGGTTTCCTCGGTGTGTATGCCCAGCAGTGGGATTGCTGGGTCATAAGGTAGTTCTATTTGCAATTTTTTAAGGAATCTCCACACTGTTCTCCATAGTGGCTGTATTAGTTTGCATTTCCACCAACAGTGTAGGAGGGTTCCCTTTTCTCCACACCCTCTCCAGCATTTATTGCTTGCAGATTTTTGGATCGCAGCCATTCTGACTGGTGTGAAGTGGTACCTCATTGTGGTTTTGATTTGCATTTCTCTAAATATGAGTGATGTTGAGCATCTTTTCATGTGTTTGTTAGCCATCCGTATGTCTTCTTTGGAGAAGTGTCTATTTAGTTCTTTGGCCCATCTTTTGATTGGGTCGTTTATTTTTATGGAATTGAGCTGCAGAAGTTGCTTGTATATTTTTGAGATAAGTTGTTTGTCAGTTGCTTCATTTGCTATTATTTTCTCCCATTCAGAAGGCTGTCTTTTCACCTTGCTTATAGTTTCCTTTGTTGTGCAGAAGCTTTTAATTTTAATTAGATCCCATTTGTTTATTTTTGCTTTCATTTCCAGAATTCTGGGAGGTGGATCATAGAGGATCCTGCTGTGATTTATGTCGGAGAGTGTTTTGCCTATGTTCTAATTCCTTCCTGTCATCCTAACTTCCTACTAACTTTTGTTTTTCTTATTTTATATTTATTCTCAGCTTCTTGCTTAAATCTAAAGTCATTTTTAGATGTTCTGAAGCTACCCAGCTGGCCCCTCTCCGTCATCTGCAAACCTGCTGCTGCTGCTAAGTCGCTTCAGTCGTGTCTGACTCTGTGACCTCAGAGACGGCAGCCCACCAGGCTCCCCTGTCCCTGCGATTCTCCGGGCAAGAACACTGGAGTGGGTTGCCATTTCCTTCTCCAAGGCATGAAAGTGAAAGTGAAGTCGCTTAGTTGTGTCCAACTCTTTGCGACCCCATGGACTGCAGCCTACCAGGCTCCTCCGCCCATGGGATTTTTCAGGCAACAGTACTGGAGTGGGGTGCCATTGCTTTCTCCGCATCTGCAAACCTAGAATCCCTTAAATTTAGAGAACACCTTTGTGCCTTGTAAACCCAAGCTAGTTGTTTAGTAGGCAAGTTTTGGCAAAGGTCTCTGATAAGTTCTCTCTCTCAGTTTCCCTATGTGGAAAAATATCCATCATTAACCCTATTGTTCTCCTGAAACTGTTAACAGACTTAACAATATAAGCTACTGTATTAAAAAGGAACTATATTTTTAAAGTCAAAATAAAGCTGGTGTGACTGCAAATTGGCGTTATTAAAAGCAAGTTATTCAAGTGTCTACGATGTTGCTACTACAAGTGGTTAAAATAATTAAAAATAAGTTTTTATTGTAAATTAGAATATATAAACATTTAAACCCTACTTTGAGTGAAAACTGATCTATTGAAAGGATTTTCTCATTTAAAAAATGTCTATTTTTCTACAACATAAAGATAGAAGGAAATATTTATATTTAAGCTTATGTAAAACTAAATATATATAGATTTGATACATAGAAATGTAGTTAGTAGTAAAGACTGAGTTTTTTTTTCCTATTAAAATCAAACAATTAATAACTTTTGATATTCCACTGAAATATATTATTAGAAAAAGGAATCTCAAAACCCTGCATGCCTTTTTTCCCCTACTTCTTTGTCTTTGAATAACTTGGGAAGGAAACCACAACATTTTATTTGATTATTTAAGAGTTCCCTTTGGATTGGAAGTAGATAGGGTTTGCTATCACTATGATAAATAAATAATTTGAAGGTTTTCTATGTCCAGATAAAATTCTAAAATCTGATAAGTGGGTTTCATTTTATCTCTTGTTATTTTAGTGGTGGAAAGCCTGGTTCTTTTCTTCCCCTCAATGGCCTGCATTCCTCCCAAGATTGCTCCCCCCAGGCTCTCCTGTGGTTTGAGGGATGTATTTAGGATCTCATCAGCCCTTTTAATCTGACTGCCATTCTACATCTTAATCCTTGCTTCTCAGTCCTCTCATTAATTGGGAAGTACAGCAGTTTCTTGTCCTTTTCTCCACCTCCTAAAATCAGGCTCAGTCCATACAGCACAAGAATGATATTAATAAAATTCCAAATTATAGATCTGCTTCATTATGAAAACGTATTTGGTGACACTTTTCTTTTGACAGTCAGCAATGGAAGAGTCAGGAAACAAGCTTATAGCTGTGTATGCCATTCAGTATTGTGATGGTTGCTAGTGACGGCTGAATGCTTTATAAAAAGGTAAATGGAATTTATCAGTTCATTTCTTAATTGTTTAAAAACAAATATTTGCTTAACACCTAAAATATGCCAGGAATTCGGCTAGGCATTAGGAATACAGAGATGGATAAACATGTTTCCTGCCTTCAAAAACTCACAGTCAAGCAAACAGACAGTCATGTAAATAAATTATTATAACAGAGTATTACAAAAAAATAAAGTATGAAATTCCATTTGGGCACAGAGGATGGTGAACTAACCAACTAAGTGGAAGGTTTGGAATGGTCAAGTTGGATATCACACAGAAAATAATGTTTGAACAGTTTTCGAAGGAAGAATATGAGATAATAGAAGGAAGCCATTTCAGGCAAAGATTTATACAAAGGCCCAGAAGAAAATAACAGCACCATGACATTGTTATACAGCGGTCTGAGTTTGGCATACAAAGAATATAAGATGACAACTGGCATATTGTTGAATTTGGACATTTTAAATTCCTGGAAGGAAGCAATGCCGTTTCTTTTCAGTACCAGAATCTCCTCAACATAATTTGTCCCTGAAGTCCCAGGGTAGTGCAGAAGAACACTGGTACAGCTCCTAGAATCTTAGAAAAACATATCAGAGTCATGATGCTTTCCTGCAACAGGTAATGTGATCTTTCAAGCCTGGTTCAAAGGAGTGCCTTTGATAAAGAAGTAAAAAGTAAAGGAAACTTTTTCTAAGATAAAATAAAATGTATACTATCCTTGCATAGCCCTATCAGAGCACAGAACAGAATTTGTAGCAGTTTAGAGAAATGTAATATATTCCTAACAGAGGTCATCATCAACAACTATACCAGAAGCAAAACCATTCTTTTAAAGATCTTCTTCTCTCGTTACACTTCGTATTCTTCTGGAGCTTTCCCACCGTGACACTGTCCTCATGGAGAGCTCCAATCCTTTATCTTCATCACTTCACTTCTATGAAACAAACCTCCTCAGGAATTCACTTCCCTCTTTCAATAACTCTTGTTCCAGAACCCTTTCTTATAATGACTCTTCTGCACATGTCCTCTGAGCTCTTTCTCCTTCCATCATATCCACTTTGCAAACTCCAGTGGTGAAGCCAACAGGCATTTTCTCTGAGCAGCATCCACAGAAGTAAGTACTGCTGGGCAAAAATGTTACAGCAGAGAAGATTGTGATCATGGCTCAGTCATGGTCACCAGCCTCGAGTGGTCCTCCGACAGAGACTGAAGAAGCCTTCCACTCATCACCACGGTGACTATTCAACACCTTCTCCGTGCCCCTCCAATTGTCCCACTCCCTTTTGTTCTGAGTAGATAACCCAACTTCATGGGTTATCTGGAAATATAGAAACAAGATAATAAATACTACATCAATTTCTTATGACTAAATCTGCATCTTCAGTCATCTACTCATCCCCTTCTTTTTGTTACAAAGGAGGAGATAATCTTTCTTTCAAAATTTTTTCTTTTTCAATGTTTCAAGTAATGTTTTTAAAAATTAAACACAGGCTCACCACTATTACTTCCCAAGGTACTCTCGCTTATATTCCCACCATTCCAGCTCTTTCTTGGATCACCAATCATTTATATCACCAAACCAGTTCTTGTATTACTAAAGCTCTCAGTTACATTCAAAATTCTTTTGCACTTCTTCCTTTCTAAAGAAGACTCTGCTTCTGTAATAGTACATCTCCTGCCCGTTTTGTTTCTTTGGTTCTTCCTTTTTGGATCCAAAGCAGAGCCTGAGATGGGGATTTGTGTATAAGTAGGCTTCCCAGGTAGCACAAATGGTAAAGAACCCACCTGCTGATGCAGGAGTCGTGGGTTCAATCCCTGGGTCAGGAAGACCCCCTAGAAAGGGAAATGGCAACCTGCTCCAGTATTCTTGCCTGGAAAATTCCATGGACAGAGGGGCCTAGTGGGCTACAGTCCTTGGGGTCACAAAGAGTCTGACACAACTGAGTGACTGAACACACACACAGTTGAGAGGTGATCCAAGAACACAGGTGTTCCTAGACTTTGTAGAGTAAGATAGGCAAAGAGGTTAAAGTGATAGAAATGCGTTATCAAGATCAACATGGTAGGAAAGAGGGACAAAAAGATTAATTCCTCTCAGGCCTCCTGAGAAGTGTATAGAATGCTTCTCCTTAATTGTCTAAAAAATTTTGCTGTTTCTTCCTTCTTTACCTATCATTTAATTTTTATGTTCCTCATGATTCAGTCCTGGGCCACCTTCTCTTTCCACTTTGATATCCCTTCCTAATAATCTCAAACATTCTTATGCTATAAATAGCATAAAATGTTTACAATCCCTAGAATTTTATATGCAATGTAGTTTACTATTCCAAGTAGAGCTTAAACATGTTTTCTCCATTTGGAGGCTCATCAGATATACCACATTTAGGATTCCCAAAATAATCTCTTATTTCCCCACTTCTGGCCCAAATCTGCTGCTTCTTTAATTTTCTACACCTTAACAAGTGGCACTTCCAAATGGAAGTTATACAGATTAAGTCACACACATTGTATACAAGTTATGTAACTGAATAAACCTGGAGGTCCTCTGACAAGCCCCTCCTCTCCCTGCATGCGTGCATGCATCCATGCGTGGATGCTCACCCACTCAGTGGGGTCCAACTCTTTGCGACCCCATGATTGAAGCCCACCAGGCACCTCTGTCCATGGAATTTTCCTGGCCAGAATACTGGAGTGGGTTGTCATTTCCTGCTCCAGGGGATCTTTTCCACCCAGGTATTGAACCCATGTCGCCTTTGTCTCCTGCACTGGCAGTCGGATTCTTTACCACTGAGCCAAATTGTAGGGGCTTCCTCTCCCTACCTACATTCAATCCATCATCAAGTTTTGATAATCCTACTGCCAAAGTATGTCTCAAATTTGCCCAAATTTTATTATCCTCATTAGACTACTACAAGGGTATTCTTCCATTTTTGCTTTCCTCCAAGCCACTCTGCACAGAGTAGACAGACTGATCTTTCAAAAACATAAATCAGCCTAAAGGATGTGTCTTCATTTTATCTTTAAGTAGATAACAATTTGCACTAATTTTCTTGGAGCAAGTCCTGATTTGTTCTAGCTTAATTATTAGCAGTATCTACTTTCATTATCCAAAGGGCCCCGTTTTGGACAATAAATCATATGGTCACCCTCCTTTTAAATATAAATCCTGTAATTATACTTACTTAAAACTCATCTCATGTTATTACTAGCCACCTTGCAAGCACCCATTATCTCCTGCTTTAGGGTCCTTGCACATTCTGTTCCCTCTGAGTACAGTATACTCTCTTAGATCCTCCACTTGGCTAACTTACACTCTTTCAGAGTCCACTTAAGATCACCTTCTTCCGTCATATAAATCACTTCCACTAAGACATTTCCTTGTTTTTTGTATCTTCCCACTTTCATTTTTAATTACAAATTTATTTTTACATTCATTTGTTAGTGCATACTTTCCCCATTAAACAGTGAGCATGTGGGCAAGAAAACATATCCTCCACTTAGTAACGTATATTCTGGCACAGCTCTGGATCCCACTGTGGGTGTTCTTTAATATCCTTAAAAGAATGAAGAATAGAGGAGAGAGAAATAGCCATCAGGGCCTTTTAATACAACCATGGGCATCTTATCTTTGACAAAACAGGCAAGAATATACAATGGGGCAATGAAAACCTCTTCAATAAGTGGTGCTGGGAAAACTGGACAGCTCTGTGTAAAAGAAGGAAATTAGAATACTTCCTAACACCATACACAATGATAAACTCAAATGCATTAAAGACCTAAACCTAAGACCAGAAACTATAAAACTCTTAAAGGAAAACATAGGCAGAACACTCTTTGATATAAATCACACCAAGATCCTCTATGACCCACTTCCTGAAGTAATGGAAATAAAAACAAAAACAAACAGTGGGACTTAATTAAACTTAAAAGCTTTTGCACAGCAAAGGAAACTATGAACAAGGTGAAAAATCAACCCTCAGAATGGGAGAAAAATAATAGCAAATGAAACAACCAACAAAGGATTAATCTCTAAAATACACAAACAGTTGATGCAACTCAATAACAGAAAAACAAACAACCCAATCAAAAAGTGGGCAAAAGAAATAAACAGACATTTATCCAAAGAAGACATAAAGATAGCTAATAAACACATGAGAAGATGTCCAACACTGCTCATTATCAGAGAAATGCAAATCAAAACTACAATAAGCTACCTCGTGGCAGTCAGAATGGCCATCATTAAAAAAAATCTACAAACAATAAATTCTGGAGAGGGTGTAGAGAAAAGGGAACCCTCTTGCACTTTCAATGGAATATAAATTTATACAGCCACTATGGAAGATAGTGTGAAGATTCCTTAAAAAACTAAGAATAAAACCACCATGACCCAACAATCCCACTACTAGGATTGAGGAAACCAAAACTGAAAAAGACACATATACCCCAATATTCACTGCAGCACTATTTACAATAACTAGAACATGGAAGCAACCTTGATGTTCATCAACAGATGAATGGATAAAGACGCTGTGGTACATATACACAATGGAATATTACTTAGCCATAAAAAGTAATGTATTTGAGTCAGCTCTAATGATATGGATGAACCTAGAGCCTATTCAGTTCAGTTCAGTTCAGTTCAGTCGCTCAGCTGTGTCCGACTCTTTGTGACCCCATGAATCGCAGCATGCCAGGCCTACCTGTCCATCACCATCTCCTGGAGTTCACTCAGACTCAGGTCCATCGAGTCCGTGATGCCATCCAGCCATCTCATCCTGGGTCATCCCCTTCTCCTCCTGCCCCCAATCCCTCCCAGCATCAGAGTCTTTCCAATGAGTCAACTCTTCGCATGAGGTGGCCAAAGTACTGGAGTTTCAGCTTTAGCATCATTCCTTCCAAAGAAATCCCAGGGTTGATCTCCTTCAGAATGGACTGCTTGGATCTCCTTGCAATCCAAGGGACTCTCAAGAGTCTTCTCCAACACCACAGTTCAAATCCATCAATTCTTCGGCTCTCAGCCTTCTTCACAGTCCAACTCTCACATCCATACATGACCACAGGAAAAACCATAGCCTTGACTAGACGGACCTTAGTCTGCAAAGTAATGTCTCTCCTTTTGAATATGCTATCTAGGTTGGTCATAACTTTTCTTCCAAGGAGTAAGTGTCTTTTAATTTCATGGCTGCCATCACCATCTGCAGTGATTTTGGAGCCCCCCAAAATAAATTCTGACACTGTTTCTACTGTTTCCCCATCTATTTCCCATGAAGTGATGGGACCAGATGCCATGATCTTCATTTTCTGAATGTTGAGCTTTAAGCCAACTTTTTCGCTCTCCTCTTTCACTTTCATCAAGAGGCTTTTTAGCTCCTCTTCACTTTCTGCCATAAGGGTGGTGTCATCTGCATGTCTGAGGTTATTAATATTTCTCCTGGCAATCTTGATTCCAGCTTGTGTTTTTTTCTAGTCCAGCGTTTCTCATGATGTACTCTGCATATAAGTTAAATAAGCAGGGTGACAATATACAGCCTTGACATACTCCTTTTCCTATTTGGAACCAGTCTGTTGTTCCATGTCCAGTTCTAACTGTTGCTTCCTGACCTGCATACAGATTTCTCAAAGGCAGGTTAGGTGGTCTGGTATTCCCACATAGTGAAATAAGTCAGAAAGAGAAAAACAAATATTTTATACTAACACATACATATGAAATCTAGCAGGATGGTTCAGATGAAATTGTATGCAGCAATGGAGACACAGACATAGGGAACAGACTTATGGACACATTGCTGGGGGTTGGGGTGGAAGAAGAGGGTGGGATGTGTGGAAAGAATAACATGGAAACTTAAATTACCATATATAAAGTAAGTAGCCAATGGGAATTTGCTGTGTGACTCAAGGGACTCAAATTGGGGCTCTGTAACAACCTAGAAGGGTGGGATGGAGAGGAAGGTGGGAGGGAGGTTTAGAGGGAGGGGATATATGCATGCCTATGGCTGATTCATACTGATGTTTGGCAGAAACCAACACAATTCTATAAAGCAATTATCCTTCAATTAAAAAAAAACCCATTTCTTTAATAAAACTAAAAAAGTATATATATATATATATATATATATATATATATATATATATATACCCATTTACTAAATATGAATAAATACAAAACCTCTTCTGCACTCTGACCTACTAGGATGCAGTGAAGATGTTGAAAGAATCACATATGAGGTGTACATAAAATTTTCTAGTACTCTGTGAAAATGAAAAAAATTATTTAAACTCAGTGGAGACTAGTTCTACACAGGCAATAGTTTAAAATGCCTTGATCAATAGAGGAACTATATTTCCTCTCTAAAAACAAATTAAATAAAAGTATAACATATCTAACGAAAAATTTAGCTTAAAACAAAAGAACATTTACATGAGAATACATACCAAATTAGTTCTCTGATTAAGGATCATAGATTGATGAAGTCTTAGAGCTCTGGACATGAGCTAGTTCAGTTCTATCATTTTGCAGAAAGGAAGCTGAGACACAGGGATCAGAGATGAAGTTTTAAAGTCCACAGTAATCAATTGTCTCCCAAATTACTGCATAATGAGATAGGTCTTACAAAAATATGTATTCTATAGTGACTAATACAAAATCTTAATAATACATACTTCTGGAGAAATGAAAATAAATATACTAGGTCTATAAGAAGATGATTTGTATACTAAGAACTATCTTCTGCTCATTGGTCTCATATAAGGGAGAAATTAAGATGTCACAGTGAAAATAATACACATTCAGATTTGTAGAACCCAGTTGAAATGTGAATTATTAAATTACACTTCAAAGCATTTTTTCAATGAAATAATGTATCAACTATTGTCATATAGTTAATGAATTACTTTATTTTTTAAAATTAAAATGTGTTCTTAGGTTCCTCCCCTTTGATGGCTTTTATTTTTTGCTTCATGAAGAAAATATCTCTATGTAAGTGATTCTAACAATGAATTCACAATCTCTCACTCAGTTTTGAGCCTTTAAAAACTGACACATATTTCACAGGGGGGTAGTTGCTTTAAACAGTTTGGCTCTAGGATCATGCACTGGCTACTTTCTTTGCAATAAGAAAAGTCATGGATCTTTTACAGAAAGCTCACTCCATTTGTTTTTCAAAACAAAAGTCACTGATCCATCTTCCCACCCTGAACAGAAAGGTCATATTTAAGAACTGTGATTTCTATAGACAGCCCGCATCACTGCAGTATGCCAACATGTAAGGCTATAATGGCAGGATTGTAAGGGTGTAAGTAACACTGCTGTATGCCAAGATAAACATCCCATTGTAACTTCTAAGAGTGTTCTGAGAGGGCAAATATTTTCCAAACAGACATTCTGTGCCCTAACAAATTCCTCTCTAAATTCTTCTGACCAAATACAGATTTAGTGACTCACAGACCTTATGCACAGTATAGTATTTAATTCCAGAATGTAAATATTGTCTGCTATCTCTTGTGCTGTATACTATATTTAATAAATGTAAAAATGATGTTGCATGCCTAAGTATGAATATTAAAGAATGCAAGCACTTTCAGTGCATATTAAGAGTATAATTTCCATTGAATAAAAATACCTGTCAAAGAGCCTCAGTAATACAACAAATAAATGGAGTGGAGAGATAGCTATGGAAGAAATTATTCCCTCATCAAGACTCTCCAATATGTGACATTATTTCAAAGAAAACATACGTAGAATATTCTCCACCCCAGAAATGTAAGCCAGTATTTAGCAGTTATGTGAACAATGACTTTGAAGGCAGCTAAGAGCCCTATGTGAGGTTTTCATTACAAAGACCCTATTTCAGATATGTCAGGTCTAACTTGGAATTTGTAATTGTTTCTATTGAAGTTCCGGGCTTGACTTCTTTTCTTGCGCACTTTGGCTTCCCTTGTTTAGTGGGGGAAAGTGACTAATGATGCCCTGGAAATGATTAACTTAAAAAGAAACAGCTAAGAGTATTTGATCCTCCTTTGATGAAGTGTGAACACTGGATCCCTTTCCCCCCTAAAAGGAACCGGACTAAGCTAGCTCTGAGGGAAGGAAGAGGGTGTTAGCAGAGGGAGCAAAAAGAATGCATTTGTTACTGTTCCTTTATCTCAGAGAAGCTATTTCAAGTGATCACTAGTGGAAAATGCTGATAGTCAATCTCATATTTTCACTCCACGTTTGACATCAATGTTGTCAATACGACATAACCGTCTCTGTCAAAAGCATCATTCATTTCCAAACTGCAGAGTTATTTACAGTCGTGTCTTCACTCAGTGTAACACTACCACTCAACACTCAGCTGTCCCTTCTCTGTTTTAAGTAAACATTCGGGCAGACTTTTAAAGAAGCTCTATTTTAGGTTAGGCTAACAACCTGAAAATGAACCCAAAGAGAAAAACTTCTTCTCTTGTCCAAATACCATTTGGACAAACGGATAAAGTTTTTCACAAAAACTGGCATTTCAAATTGAGTTCTGTTTGGTAAGAGACATGGTGCTGAAAAGTGACATTTATAATGACAGCAATATGGATCCCCAATAAAAAAGACTGGATTATATTTTTCTCTAATTATAACCATTTAAATTTGTGTGTGCATTTTTAAACATTTGGAAATCAATTATAATAATGTAGCTTCTAGTTAAGTACCTACTGGAAATCTCTTTGCGAAAACATGGCTGATGCGGGTGTTTGAATACAATTAAATAGAAAATATTGTAAGGAAAACTCAGTCTTATGTTTTTAAACACCCGAATGAATAACTACTTACTTCATGACTTCTAAGCACTCAGCATGGTGCTAGCTGAATACCATATGAAAAAATGATGGCAATACGAAGGAAACAAGGATAAATGGAAATCTGGCAGTATTTTTAAAATAAACAACTTGTCTTTTCCATCTATTCTTTCAGAGAACAAATCTTAAAACTCTTGGTATATCCAGAAGTGTTTCCCAGAGGCACCTGCATATGTCTTTTTACTAGCAGAAGACGTGATGATGTCTAAAAAGAGGTGGATAGAATTTTGAAGATGAAAAAGCAGGATTAAAGCTAATTTGACCGACAAACAGAATTTTGGTGATCTAATGACCCTCAGAAGCTATTTATTTTCAGAGCTTTCCCTAAGAAAAATATAAATATCACTGTCAATCTGTGTGGAATCCATTCTTGTTATAAAATGCATCAAGCATATAAACTAAAAAATAAACCAGTCATTCTAGATATAGATTTGTTATCTGAACAAATTGGAATGGGTTATTTTGAAACCAGTGGATTTAAAAATAATGATAGCTACTACTTACTTTAAGTCTTCAGTATGTCAGACACTTTGCATCAGGGACTCTTTTAGGCCTCCCTCCATACCATGGATGTATTAATATCATTTTCATTGTATATATTAGACATTCAAGATGGACACAGTTTCAAGGATTTTCTTAATATTCAGTAGTTAGTTTTAATAGTAGTTCAGCCAACAATAACCCTCAACATAAATACTGTGACCATTTCATGGGCTTTCTCTTTAATTCTCACATAATTTAGGGGTTGGTACTGTGAATATCTTCATTTTAAAGATCAAGAAACCAATTAAATCAACAACTTGTGTTGTAACAGATTACTTACTAGTTCATGATTGGGCTAGGATTTTAACATAGCTTTTTTACTCTGACATCACTGCTTTTCTCAAGTGGCCATACCCATCTCTCCAAGACCAAAAGTGGAATTTGAATCCATATCATCTGTTTCTTATAAGTGCACAAGTTCCATTCTACCTCACTATCCTAGAGGAAGTTAAGAACATCAGAATGGTTGCTCACTGTCTCTGTTTCCCTGGCTTGCCATTTCCCTTTGTCTCCCTCTTAGTACCCCATGCTTGTTCAGGCCTACCCAGGACCCCTGGACTCGCTATATATTGAAAACACTGCCTTTAATTTTGTTCATCAGACGGTTTCTGGGCCAATGCTAATGTTTGCTTTTCAATTTATTGTGTTCTCCAATATTTTCCCAACTTTTCCAATAGCATTCTAATATCAGGAGACAAGGCTTCTGTGAAACCAGACCATTCTCCATTCTGAATACCGCACTGCAAATTTCTCCAGTTATTCTATATCACAGTTTGTTGGCTGGAGACAAAGCACAGTACTACCAGATATGCTTTATATCTGATTATGTCCTTGGCCTCAAACCCTCTTTTATTACCAGAATTGTTTGCATTGACTATATCCCTATCGTGTTTCCTCTCAACCTCTTGACATTTTCCTCCTGTTCTCCATTTTTTAAAATATTCTATTTTCTATTCTGCTTCCACATGTGCATGCTTCTCTAGCATTCCATTTGCTCACCCTTTATGCTCATCCTCTTCATGCTTTCTATATACTCACATCAGCACTATTTTTCTGCCTCCGTCAGAATAAAAAAAAGATTTTGAGTCCATTTTGGGGTTGCATACACACAGTTAACACAAGCAGAAACAATATACCCAACCACAGAAGAACTCATACATCATGGTAGTTGTGTTATTTTTAATGAACACATCTTTTACTGTGATTGTTCCTGTCTTTGTACAATTATATGTATTATGCTTCCAGTTTACCTTCCTACTTCTTATGTTCTTGATTAACATTAAAAAAATAAAGAGTCCAGTTAATAAGTATTAGTTATTGAATTGTCACCTTCTCATTCTAGTCACTGACAATAATTTGTAAATAGCAAACATCTCGTCTGATTATTAGGCCATCCATTTACCATGACCTGGGGCCACTTCTAAGTGATTAATGATGTGTGGGCTTGTTGCAATATTAAAAAGATCAACCCAACCTTAACTCTAAGGCTTACAATAATTTTGCTTATTTTTTATTTCTAGATATCTACAATCAAATAAGTAAATCTCCTTGACTTCTTAACTTTGAAAAAATTGACTTAAATAATTTACCTACAATTTAATATCAGTAGGTATTGTAAAAATCTGTGTTCTTCTGAAATTTTTAAGCCAGTGATGAACAGGCTATGATACACACATGCATACACACACATACCCACACCACACTCATATGGTTCCGAATGAGAAAATAAAGGGATTTGGGGGACATTTTACTTCCGGATATTATAATGCTATGGAATATTTCAGAATCCTTCTTGTTATACATTTCTCCTGAATAGTAATTTAGTTTATAATGTATGCTTTAAACTTATAGTATCTCACTTCCTGTAAGGTAGCTAGGGCAAGTAATACTAGAAATGGAATGGTGTAGGGACTATTGAATGGTTTGCCAAAGTCATATACTAATCTGGGGCTTGAATCTGATTCCTAGATCATGGTTCTTTCTATGCTGCTGCTGCTAAGTCACTTCAGTCGCATCCAACTCTGTGTGACCCCACCAGGCTCCCCTGTCCCTGGGATTCTCCAGGCAGGAACACTGGAGTGGGTTGCCATTTCCTTCTCCAATGCATGAAAGTGAAAAGTGAAAGTGAAGTCTCTCAGTCGTGTCCGACCCTCAGTGACCCCATGGACTGCAGCCTTCCAGGCTCCTCCATCCATGGGATTTTCCAGGCAAGAGTACTGGAGTGGGGTGCCATTGCCTTCTCCTTTTCCTATGCTATATAGTTACTTAAATTTAGGTCAGGTATATACTACATAAAATGAAAATTAAGGCTTAATTCTTTAAACAGAGAAAAGTTTTAAAACTTATATCATCATACTTTATTTGTGATGAAGGAAAGGAACATTTTGATTAATTTTGTTTTCTGGTTTTTAATTTCTAAGAATTCAAAACTCAAAAAAATATATTTAACATCAGAGAATTTAAACAAACCTTAATTCAGAGAGCACTTTAAAATCCTACAGGACTTTAAGGTTTTAATTTCTTCCACTAAATTTTATTCTTTCATAGAGACAGTGTCAACTAAGAGAGAACATTCCAACACTATAGCACTTTTAAAAATGTATATATATTTTTTAATTGAAGGGTAATTGCTGTACAGAATTTTGTTGTTTTCTGTCAAACCTCAATATGAATCAGCCATAGGTATTCATATATCCCCTCCCCTTTGAAACTCCCTCCCATATCCATCCCCATTCCACCCCTTTAGATTGATACAGAGCCCCTGTTTGAGTTTCCTGAGTCATACAGCAAATTCCCACTGGCTATCAATTTTATATATGGTAATATAAGTTTCCATGTTACTCTTTCCATACATTTCACCCTCTCCTTCCCTCTCCCCATGTCTATAAGTCTATTTTCTATGTCTGTTTCTCCATTCAGTTAAGTTCAGTCGCTCAGTCATGTCCGACTCTGCGACCCCATGAATCACAGCACACCAGGCCTCCCTATCCATCACCATCTCCCAGAGTTCACTCAGACTCGCATCCATCGAGTCTGTGATGCCATCCAGCCATCTCATCCTCTGTCGTCCCCTTCTCCTCCTGCCCTCAATCCCTCCCAGCATCAGAGTCTTTTCCAATGAGTCAACTCTTCGCATGAGGTGGCCAAAGTACTGGAGTTTCAGCTTTAGCATCAGTCCTTCCAAAGAACACCCAGGACTGATCTCCTTCAGAATGGACTGGTTGGATCTCCTTGCAGTCCAAGGGACTCTCAAGAGTCTTCTCCAACACCACAGTTCAAAAGCATCAATTCTTTGGTGCTCAGCTTTCTTCACAGTCCAACTCTCACATCCATACATGACCACTGGAAAAACTGTAGGCTTGACTAGATGGACTTTTGTTGGCAAAGTAATGTCTCTGCTTTTGAATATGCTATTTAGGTTGGTCATAACTTTTCTTCCAAGGAGTAAGCGTCTTTTAATTTCATGGCTGCAGTCACCATCTGCAGTGATTTTGGATTCCCCAAAAATAAAGTTTGACATTGTTTCCACTGTTTCCCCATCTATTTCCCATGAAGTGATGGGACCGGATGCCATGATCTTCGTCTTCTGAATGTTGAGCTTTAAGCCAACTTTTTCACTCTCCTCAAGAGGCTTTTTAGTTCCTCTTCACTTTCTGCTATAAGTGTGGTGTCACCTGCATATCTGAGGTTATTGATATTTCTCCCAGCAATCTTGATTCCAGCTTGTGCTTCTTCCAGCCCAGCGTTTCTCATGATGTACTCTGCATAGAAGTTAAATAAGCAGGGTGACAATATACAGCCTTGACATACTCCTTTTCCTATCTGGAACCAGTCTGTTGTTCCATGTCCAGTTCTAACTGTTGCTTCCTGACCTGCATATAGGTTTCTCAAGAGGCAGGTCAGATGGTCTGGTATTCCCATCTCTTTCAGAATTTTCCACAATTTATTGTGATCCACACAGTCACAGGCTTTGGCATAGTCAATAAAGCAGAAATAGATGTTTTTCTGGAACTCTCTTGATTTTTTGATGATCCAGTGGATGTTGGAAATTTGATCTCTGGTTCCTCTGCCTTTTCTAAAACCAGCTTGAACATCTGGAAGTTCATGGTTCATGTATTGCTGAAGCCTGGCTTGGAGAATTTCTCCATTGCTGTCTGGTAAATAAATTCTTCAGTACCATTTTTCTAGATTCCGTATATATGTGTTAGAATACAATATTTATCTTTCTCTTTCTGACTTATTTCAGTCTGTATAATAGGCTCTAGGTTCATCCACCTCATTAGAACTAAGTTAAATGCATTCCCTTTTTATGGCTGAGTAATATTCTATTTTGTATATGTACCACAGCTTCTTTATCCATTCATCTGACCATGGACATCTAGGTTGCTTCCTTGTTCTAGCTATTGTAAATACTGTTGCAATTAGCATTGGGATACATGTGTCTTTTTCAATTTTGGTTTCCTCAGGGTATATGCCTAGGAGTGGGATTGCTGGATCATATGGTTGGAGAAGGAAATGGCAACCCACTCCAGTGTTCTTGCCTAGAGAATCTCAGGGACGGGGGAGCCTGGTGGGCTGCCGTCTATGGGGTCACATAGAGTCGGACACGACTGAAGTGACTTAGCAGCAGTAGCAGCATGGTGGTTTTATTCCTAGCTTTTAAAGGAATCTCCATAATGTCTTCCATAGTGGGTGTATGAATTTACATTCCTGCCAACAGTGCAAGAACATTCCCTTTTCTCCACACCCTCTCCAGCATTTATTGTTTATAGACTTTTTGATGATAGCCATGCTGACTGCTGTGAAGTAATATCATCGCAGTTTTGATTTGCATTTCTCTGATAAGGAGTGATGTTGAGCATATTTTCATGTGTTTGTTAGCCATCTGTATATCTTCTTTGGAGAAATGTCTGTTTAGGTCTTTTCCTACTTTTTGATTAGGTTACTTTTCTGGTATTGAGTTGTATGGCCTGCTTGTATATTTTGGAAATTAATCCTTTGTTATTGTTTCATTTACTATTATTTTCTCCTATTCTGAGGGTTGTCTCTTCACCTTGCTTATAGTTTCCTTTGCTGTGCAGAAGCTTTTAAGTTTAATAAAAAACTTTTGTTTTTATTTCCATTGCTCTAGGAGGTGGGTCATAGAGGATCTTGCTTCGATTTATGTCATCGAGTGTTCTGCCTATTTTTTCCTCTGCGAGTTTTATAGTTTTTGGTCTCACATTTAGGTCTTTAATCCAATTTGAGTTTATCTTTGTGTACAGTGTTAGGAACTATTCTAATTTCATTCTTTTAATGTAGCTGTCCAGTTTTTCCAGTACCACTTATTGAAGAGGCTGTCTTTTCCCCAGTGTATAGTCTTGCTGCTTTGTCAAAAATAAGGTACCCATAGGTGCGTGGGTTTATTTCTGGGCTTTCTATCTTGTTCCATTGGTCTCGATTCCTGTTTTTGTGCCAGTACCACACTGTCTTGATGACTGTAACTTTATAGTATAATCTGAAGTCAGGAAGGTTGATTCCTCCAGCTCCATTCTTCTTTCTCAAGACTGCTTTGGCTATTCAGGGTCTTTTGTGTTTCCATATGAATTGTGAAATTTTTTGTTCTAGTTTTGTGAAAAATGCCATTGGTGATTTGATAGGGATTGCACTGAATCTGTAGATTGCATTTGGTAGTATAGTCATTTTCACATAATTGATTCTTCCTACCCAGGAACATGGAATATTTCTCCATCTGTTTATGTCATCTTTGATTTCTTTTACCAGTGTCTTATAACTTTCTGTGTACAGTTATTTTGTCTCCTTAGGTAAGTTTATTCTGAGATATTTTATTGTTTTTGTTGCAATGGTGAATGGGATTGATTCCTTAATTTCTCTTTCTGAGTTTTCATTGTTAGTATACAGAAATGCAAGTGATTTTCTGGCATTGAGTTTGTATCCTGCAACTTTGCTAAATTTACTGATTAGCTCTAGTAATTTTCTGATACTATTTTTAGGGTTTTCTATGTACAGCATCATGTCATCTGCAAACAACAAGAGCATTACTTCTTTTCTGATCTGGATTCCCTTTATTTCTTTTTCTTCTCTGATTGCTGTAGCTAGGACTTCCAAAACTATGTTGAATAATAGTGGTGAAAGTGGAACCCTTATCTTGTTCCTGATATTAGGGGGAATGCTTTCAGTTTTTCACCATTGAAAATAATGTTTGCTGTAGGCTTATATATGGCCTTTACTATGTTGAGGTAGGTTCCTTCTAAGCCCATTTATTGAAGAGTTTTAATCTAAATGGGTGATGAATTTTGTCAAAGCTTTTTCTGTATCTATGACAAAAACTGTCATATAGTTTTTATCTTTCAATTTGTTAACATGGTGTATCACACTGATTGATTTGCATATATTGAAGAATCTTTGCATCCTTGGAATAAACCCAGCTTGGTCATGGTGTATGAGTTTTTTGATGTGTTGCTGAATTCTGTTTGCTAAAATTTGTTGAGGATTTTTGCATCTATGTTCATCAGTGATATTGGCCTATAGTTTTCTTTTTGTGTGTTGTCTTTGTCTGGTTTTGGTATCAGGGTGATGGTGGCCTCATAGAATGAATTTGAAAATGTTCCTTCCTCTTCAATTTTTTGAAAGAGTTTTATTTATTTTTAATATAAATTTATTTATTTTAATCGGAGGTTAATTACTTTACAATATTATATTGGTTTTGCCATACATCAACATGAATCCACCACGGTATACATGTGTTCCCCATCCTGAACCCCCTCCCTCCTCCTTCCCCATACCATCCCTCTGGGTCATCCCAGTGCACCAGCCCCAAGCATCCAGTATCATGCATCAAACCTGGACTGGCAATTTGTTTCATATATGATATTATACATGTCTCAATGCCATTCTCTTAAATCATCCTACCCTTTCCCTCTCCCACAGAGCCCAAAAGACTGTTCTATACATCTGTGTCTCTTTTGCTGTCTTGCATACAGGGTTATTGTTACCATCTTTCTAAATTCCATATATATGCGTTAGTATACTGTATTGGTGTTTTTCTTTCTGGCTTGCTTCACTCTGTATAATCGGCTCCAGGTTCATCCACCTCATTAGAACTGATTCAAATGTATTCTTTTTAATGGCTGAGTAGTAATACTCCATTGTGTATATGTACCACAGCTTTCTTATCCATTCATCTGCTGATGGACATCTAGGTTGCTTCCATGTCCTGGCTATTATAAACAGTGCTGAGATGAACATTGGGGTACATGTGTCTCTTTCATTTCTGGTTTCCTCAGTGTGTATGCCCAGCAGTGGGATTTCTGGGTCATAAGGCAGTTCTATTTCCAGTTTTTTAAGGAATCTCCACACTGTTCTCCATAGTGGCTGTACTAGTTTGCATTCCCACCAACAGTGTAAGAGGGTTCCCTTTTCTCCACACCCTCTCCAGCATTTATTGCTTGTAGACTTTTGGATCATAGCCATTCTGACTGGCATAAAATGGTACCTCATTGTGGTTTTGATTTGTATTTCTCTGATAATGAGTGATGTTGAGCATCTTTTCATGTGTTTGTTAGCAATCTGTATGTCTTCTTTGGAGAAATGTCTATTTGGTTCTTTGGCCCATTTTTTGCAAAAACAAGACCCCTATATATGTTGTCTACAAGAGACCCACCTCAAAACGGGACACATACAGACTGAAAGTGAAGGGCTGGAAAAAGATATTCCATGCAAATAGAGACCAAAAGAAAGCAGGAGTAGCAATACTCATATCAGACAAAATAGACTTTAAAACAAAGGCTGTGAAAAGAGACAAAGAAGGACACTACATAATGATCAAAGGATCAATCCAAGAAGATATAACAATTATAAATATATATGCACCCAACATAGGACCACTGCAATATGTAAGACAAATGCTAACAAGTATGAAAGGGGAAATTAACAATAACACAATAATAGTGGGAGAATTTAATACCCCACTCACACCTATGGATAGATCAACTAAACAGAAAATTAACAAGGAAACACAAACTTTAAATGATACAATAGACCAGTTAGACCTAATTGAAAGAGTTTTAGAAGGATAGGCATTAGCTCTTCTCTAAATGTTTGATAGAATTCTCCTGGGAAGCTATCTGGTCCTGGGCTTTTGTTTTCAGGGAGATTTTATATCAAAGCTTCAATATCAGTGCTTGTAATTGGGTTGCTCATAATTTCTATTTCTTCCCGGTTCAGTCTTGGAAGATTGACCTTTTCTAAGAATCTGTCCATTTCTTCCAGGTTATCCATTTTATTGCCATATAGTTGTTAATAATAGTCTATTAATCCTTTGTATTTCTGCATTGCCTGTTATAACTTCTCCATTTTCATTTCTAATTTGTTGATTTGTTGTTTGTTTCTAATTTTTTTCCATTTGTTGATTTGATTCTTCTTTCCTTTTTTTCATGATGAGTCTGGCTAAAGGTTTCTCAATTTTGTTTATCTTCTTAAAAAAACAGATTTTAGTTTTATTAATCTTTACTATGATGGACTGCAAGGAGATCCAACCAGTCCATCCTAATGGAGATCAGTCCTGGGTGTTCACTGAAGGGACTGATGCTGAAGCTGAAACTCCAATATTTTGGCCACCTCATGGGAAGAGTTGACTCATTGGAAAAGACCCTGATGCTGGGAGGGATTGGGGGCCAGAGGAGAAGGGGATGACAGAGGATGAGATGGCTAGATGGCATCACCAACTTGACGGACATGAGTTTGAGTGAACTCTGGGAGTTGGTGATGGACAGGGAGGCCTGGCATGTGTGATTCATGGGGTCGCAAGGAGTCGGACACGACTGAGCAACTGAACTGAACTGAACTGATTGTTTCTTTCATTTCTTTTTCATTTATTTCTGCTTGGATCTTTATGATTTCTTTCCTTCTACTAATGGGGGGGGAGGTGTTCTTCTTTTTCCAGTTGTTTTAGGTGTAAAGTTAGGTTGTCTATTCAATGTTTTTATTGTTTTTTTTTTGAGGTAGGAGTGTATTGCTATAAACTTCCATCTTAGAACTGCTTTTGCTGCATCCCATAGGTTTTGAGTTGTCGTGTTTTCATTGTAATTTGTTTCTAGAAATCTTTTGATTTTTTCAGTAACCTGTTGGTTATTTAGAAACATATTAGTTAATCTCCATGTATTTGTGCTTTTTACATTCTTTTTCTTGTAATTGATATCTAGTCTCATAACATTGTGGTCGGAGAAGATGCTTGATACAATTTCAATTTTCTTAAATTTACAGAGGTTCCATTTGTGACTCAAGATGTGGTTTATCCTGAAGAATGTTTCATGTGTGCTTGAGAAGAAGCTGTATTCTGTACTTGGATGGAATGTACTGAAGATATCAATGAGATCCATCTCATCTAATGTGTCATTTAAGACCCATGTTTCCTTATTAATTTTCTGTTTTAATAATCTGTCCATTGGTGTGAGTGGGGTGTTAAAGTCTCCTACTATTATTGTGTTACTGTCAATTTCTCCTTTTATATCTGTTAGTGTTTGTCTTATTTACTGAGGTGCTCCTATGTTGGGTGCATAGATATTTACAATTCCTATGTCTTCCTCTTGGATTGATCCCTTGATCATTATGTAGTCCCCTTCCTTATCTCTCATAATCTTTATTTTAAGGTCTTTTTTGTCTGATATGAGGATTGCTACTCCAGCTTTCGTTTCCCATTTTCATAGAATATATTTTTCCATCCTCTCACTTCCAGTCTATATGCGTCTTTAGGTCTGAAGTGGGTTTCTTGTATATATGGGTCTTGTTTTTGTATCCATTTAGCCAGGCTGTGCCTTTTGTTTGGATCATTTGATCTGTTTGCATTTAAGTAATTTTTGATACATATGTTCCTATTGCCATTTTCTTAATTATTTGGGGTTGATTTTGTAGATCTTTTTCTTCCCTTGTATTTCTTAACTATATAAGTCCCTTTAACATTTGTTGTAAGCTGGTTTGGTGGTATTGAATTCTCTTAACTTTTGATTGTCTGAAAAGCTTTTTATTTTTCTATCAGTGTTGACTGTGCTCCTTGCTGGGTACAGTAATCTTGGTTGTAGATTTTCCCCTTTCAATACTTTAAATATATCCTGCCATTCCCTTCTGGCCTGCAGAGTTTCTGCTGAAAGATCAGCTGTTAAGTGTATAGAGTTTCCCTTGTATGTTACTTGTTGCTTTTCCCTTGATGCTTTTATTATTCTTTCTTTGAGTTTAGTCTTTGTTAGTTTGATTACTATGTCTCTTGGCATGTTTCACCTTGGGTTTATCCTGTATGGGACACTTTGAACCTCTTGGACTTGATTGACTATTTTCTTTTCCATGTTGGGGAAATTTTTAACTATAATCTCTTCAAAATTTTTCTCATACCCTTTCTTTTTATCTTCTTCTTCTGGGACCCTTATAATTTGAATGTTGGTATGTTTAATATTATCCCAGAGGTCTCTGAAACTATCCTCAGTTCTTCCCATTCTTTTTACTTTATTCTGCTCTTCTGCAGTTATTTCCACCATTTTATCTTCCAGCTCACTGATTCATTCTTCTGCTTCAGATATTCTGCAATTGATTCCTTCTAGAGTATTTTTAATTTCAATTGTGTTGTTTGTCTTTGCATGTTTATTCTTTAATTCTTCAAAGTCTTTGTAATTGACTTTTGCATTTTCTCCATTCTGTTTTCAAGGGTTTTGTTCATCTTTACTGTCATTATTCTGAATTCTTTTTCAGGTAGTTTGCTTATTTCATTTATTTGGACTTCTGTGTTTCCGGTTTGTTCCTTCATTTGTGTAGTATTGCTCTGCCATTTCATTATTGTTTTTTTTTTAACTGATTGTGTTCGAGGTCTCCTTTTCCCAGGCTTCAAGGTTGAATTCTTTCTTCCTTTTGGTTTCTGTCCTCCTAAGGTTGGTCCAGTTGTTTGTGTAAGCTTTGTATAGGGTGAGATTTGTGCTGAGTTTTTTGTTTTGTTTTGTTTGGAGTCAATGCTCTCACTCCAAAGGCTCAGGGCTTGATCTCTGGTCAGGGCCAAAACCATAACAAAGTGGTTTGTTATGGCATTAAGTTAGATTAAAACAAATACCTAAAAACAAGAAACCAAAGGTAAACCCCAGACAAATGGAAGTTACAAAATCAGGCAAACAATAATTAAAATAATGGAATATAAACATAAACATATACACCCATAAGCAAAATTGAAACAGTCCAACAAAAATATAGTAGATTAATGCAGCAAACAAAGGAAATCGATTTATATCAAATCATAGGAAATCAATTTTAATTATAGGAAATCAATTTTAATCAATCAAATTATATCTACCAGTTAAGAACAAAACTAACTAAAACACAAACTGGAAAACAAAACTAAAGCAAGGTGCCAAGTGGGGAATAAAGCAATGAAAACAAAGGTAACAAATATGTTGAGAGGAAAGGAAATAGAGGAAAGAAAGAAATTATAGATATATAAAGTTAAATATAGGTAGGTAAAGAAGATTTATATACATTAAAGATTAACTGCAAGAGGAAAAAACAGTAGGAAAAGCAAACAAAAGAATAAATGTGGAAAAATGTAATAGGTTTTAAAAAATTAAATTATAAAAAGAGAAAAGAAAAAGAAAGGAAGAATAAAGAAATAAATTAAAAAAAAGGAAAACTCCACAGAACTGCAAAAGCCCAACATAGAGGAAGTGGTTTATAACAATAAAAAGTGTGACTGAATATACACTTATACATATACACCCATAAGTAAAATCAAAACAGTCCAACTAAGATAAAGTACACTAGATTGACCCAGTGAATAAAGGAAAATGAAAATTATATCTACCATTTAAGAACAAAACTAACTAAAGGACAAACTAGAAAACAAAACTAAAGTGAGGTGCCAAGTGGGGAATAAAGTAATGAAAACAGAACTAACAAGTATGTTGAGAGGAAAGGAAAGAAAGAAAGAATATATATGCAAAGTTAAACAGACATAAATAAAGAAGACATACATTAAAGATTAACTGCAAAGGGAAAAGAATAAGCAAACAAAGGAATAAATGTAAAAAAAATAATAATAGGTTTTAAAAAATTAAAATTAAAAAAGAGAAAAGAAAAAAAAAGGAAAACTCCACAGAACTGCAAAAACCCAATGTAGAGGCAGAGGTTTATAGCAACAATAAAAGAATGTGACTGAGGAGGGAATAAAAAAGCTCAAAAACTTAATTAGATCTCATAGTGCCAATAAAATCGACACCTACAACAGATGGGGAGAAAATTTAAAAAAAAGTAAAAAGAGGGTGGGATGATTCGGGAGAATGGCATTCTAACATGTATACTATCATGTAAGAATTGAATCGCCAGTCTATGTCTGACGCAGGATACAGCATGCTTGGGGCTGGTGCATGGGGATGACCCAGAGAGATGTTATGGGGAGGGAGGTGGGAGGGGGGTTCATGTTTGGGAACGCATGTAAAGAATTAAAGATTTTAAAATTTAAAAAATAAAAAAACTAAAAAAAAAAAATAAAAATAAAAATTAAAAAAAAAAAAGTAAAAAGAAAAGTCCAAAAGAATCTATAGAACAAGAGAATAAGTTAAAACATAAGAATGATAAATGTTTTTCTTGAGTCACTGCTGTCAGAGTCCTTTCCCTTACCTCCCTAGGATGCCCTGCAACACTGTGCTGGTCTCTGGACCTGCTGTGGGGCAGCTCAGATTCTAATCTGTTCCTACTCCTTTGTGTTCTTGCCACCAATGTCCATAGCTATCAGGGGCATTTTCTTTTGTGCAAGTTCTCAATGTCCTTTTATATATTCCATAGACACAGAGTCTGCCTAGTTGGTCTGCAGCTTGTACTGCTGGTGGGAAGGTTTTGGGTCTTCTTCCTTAGCCACACTGCCCCTGAGTTTCAACTGTGGTTTTATTTTCACCTCTGCATGTGGGTCATCCGCTGGGGTTTGCTCCTGTGGCTGCTCTGGAGGACTTGGGTCTGCCCTAGTGAGGGCCAGGTGTGGAGGTGGTGCAGCTGCTTGTTGCAGGGGTTCTGGTAGCACCAGATATTCAGGGAAGTTGGCAGCTAGGGCAGCAGGAAATATAGTGCTCTAGAAGGGTATGGCAACCAGTATTGGCCGATACACTCCAGTATTCTTGCCTGGAGAACCCTCCTGACAGGAGAAGCCTGGCAGGCCACAGTCCACCAGGTCGTGAAGAGTTGGACTCAACTGAAGCGACCCTGCATGCATAGACACAAGAATTTTTTGCCTGTAGCAGCTCTACCCCAGTGAGGGTTGAGCATGAAAGTGGCATAGCTGCTTGGTAATGCGGGGACCCTGGTGGCGCCAAGTGTGCAGGGACATGGACTTCCTCTGCCACAGGAATTATGGCGCTATCAGAGTCTTTTTTCAAACCTCTTGTAGCTAGCGATCAGAAGGCCTCTTTGGCCGGTCTTTCTCCATAGCACCACCTGTTCAGGCACTTGGAAGGCTCACTTGCCTGGGGACCATCTCTGTTGTTAGGCTCATCAGGCACAGAGAGAGGCCCTCCTGGCTGGGGTCCTACTCTGTAGATCGGCACTTCAGGCACTTAACGAGGCATGCTGGGTGTGGTCCTACTCTGTAGTTCACTGCATCAGGCATTTGATGGGCCAGCCTCTCTATTGTTCAGCTGCTGATGCTGGCCTGTGGGGAGAGAGAGGCTATGGTGATGTCCCCACCCTCTACACGTGACTCAGCAGTATTGCCTTGTTTCCATGGCTGCTTAGAAGCAGGCATTTCCCACCAAAATCTCCTCCCTCACATCTCCTTGATCCATTTTTCCACAGTCAACAGCAGCCCACGCCCTGGGGTTGCTCCATAGTCCCTAAACTCCACCTCCCAGCAGCCATGCCTTCTAGGGGGCCCGAGTCCCTGTCTGGGGTGTGTATGGCTGTGGCAAGGACTGTCTGATTCTCATTCCATTTAGGCTGACACAGATCAGCTGTTTCACTCTCAGCCTTAAGTGTTTCTCCTCTGACTCAGACGATTGCCCCTATGTGGGAATCAGACTCCTGCTTCCCTTCCCCAACCCACTGAGGGCAGGTCCAGTCTTACTAACAATCCTACTTTTCCCTCTAGTTCCTTCATCCTACTGAGTTTTGCATGGTTCTACATATTCTTTTCTGCTGGTCAGATCCTCCTTTCTGCTCTCAGCTGGTGTTCTGCATGCACTTTTGTGTCTGAAGGTGTATCCCTATTGTATTCATGGAGAGAGATGCTCTCTACATCCACCTACTCTTCCACCATCTTGTTCACTCCCCCAAAACACTTTTTTTCTGTCATTTGGTCAATACAAATGAACCACAAAGTAATAAGCTGTTTTCTTTTTTTCAGAGCAAAAACATTTAAAGTAATTGCACATTTTGATACAAAAAGCTTTTAATTATGTGAGCATAATTTTTCTAAGAAAGGGCTTCTTTCTCATTAAAATGTTGGTTGCAAATATTTTGAAAATACACTTTACTACGCTTTCAAATGGAATATTTATTTTAGGTATATGCAGTAATGACTAGTTTCACTTTGAACACCAAGCCTATAAATATATACATATTTTTTCCCTGAATGGTCTTACATATTAAATGAGAAAAGTGAGAAAGTTGAGGAAAGTGGAGGCTAAAATGGGTCATAAAATAGAGAAGTAAAGTTTACCCCACCAAAATGTGTGTTATGTGTATACTTATCTTCCTACTGATCCTTATTAACTACCACAAATGTAGAGACTTCAAATAGCGTACATTTTTATCCTACAGTGCAAGAGGTCAAAAGTCTAAACTGGCTCTTATGGGGCTAAAAATGAGGGTGTCAGAAGAGCCGAGTTTCTCTGGAGCCTGTCCCCAAAAGGGATTCTTTCATTTTCTCATTTGGAATCTTATGTGTGTGTGTGCATAAGTGTGTGTGTATTCCAGGATGTTCATCACTGGCTAACAAATTTCAGAATAACATATTTTCACAGATTTTCTGAATTCTCTGTCAGAGTATTAATTTCTAGCTTTGTCTGACTTCTCAAGACTTCCTGCATTCCTTGGTTTGTGGCCACATTACTCTGACCTCTGTTTCCATTGTTACACCTCCTTCTCTGATTCTAAAACCCTCCTGCCTCTGATTTATAGCGATTCTTGTGATTATAACAGACCCACACAGATAATCCAGAGTAATCTCCCCTTCTCAAAGTCCTTAACTTAATCACATCCACAAAGTCCTTTTTCCACACAGGTTTTGGAGATTCGGCTGCAGATATCTTTGGGAGGCCATTCTGTCCTTTGTGATGTACATAAAATATTATAACTTTTAAATCAACATTGAGATAATGACATATTGAAAAAAAACTTTTATGTGAAATTGATTTCTTTATATGAATATTGGAATCTGTGTAGAAAAATATGAGATGTTAATGTTACCTGTCAGCTGTTCTAAAATACACTTAAAGTTTGATTAGTAAATCCAATATCTGAAAGCAGTTTTTCAGTGTGGGAGTGTGTGTTTCTTCTTTTACAGTAGCATGCAAAAATTTAAATTTTGAAAAAGGGTTTTAAGCCAAATTTGTACTGTGGGATATGTTTAAAAGTAGTTTTCAATTAATAATAAAATTGGCATTTATGAGTCTCCTGCCAATAGCTTGTACAGGATTAGCTGTGACTTCATTAGTAAAATAAGTAAGGAAGATAAGAGTATATTATTGAACTGATACCCAATTTAATTGTGTCCTAGTGAATGAGGAGTTAAGGAAATATTGTGTCACCAAAATTAATTGAGGTAAGGCAGAGGACGTTTTCTGACTCTTATTCAAACACTATCTCATCCTGTGTTTTTGAAGTTACTTTTAGTAACACCTAGAAATGGGGCAACTTAAAATGACATCCTTAAGACTTTGAATCAAATAACTTTACTCTTTAAAGATGTGAGGCAAAGACAACAGGTTATTATTATTGTTGTTGCTATAATTACTAGTTTGTCCTAATTCTTAAGGATGACTCTCTATGAATCACTCAGTTCAGTTCAGTCACTCAGTCATGTCCGACTCTTTGCGAACCCATGAATTGCAGCACTCCAGGCCTCCCTGTCCATCACCATCTCCCGGAGTTCACTCAAACTCACGTCCATCGAGTCAGTGATGCCATCCAGCCATCTCATCCTCTGTCGTCCCCTTCTCCTCTGGCCCCCAATCCCTCCCAGCATCAGAGTCTTTTCCAATGAGTCAATTCTTCGCATGAGGTGGCCAGGGTACTGGAGTTTCAGCTTTAGCATCATTCCTTCCAAAGAACACCCAGGACTGATCTCCTTCAGAATGGACTAGTTGGATCTCCTTGCAGTCCAAGGGACTCTCAAGAGTCTTCTCCAACACCACAGTTCAAAAGCATCAATTCTTTGGTGCTCAGCTTTCTTCACAGTCATCCATACATGACTACTGGAAAAATCATAGCCTTGACTAGATGGACCTTTGTTGACAAAGTAATGTCTCTGCTTTTGAATATGCTATCTAGGTTGGTCATAACTTTTCCTCCAATGAGTAAGTATCTTTTAATTTTATGGCTACAATCACTAGATTTGTCTTTTATGGTAGGTAATTCTATCCTTTGAATATTTTAAATTTTTCCCTGTCTTTCTGTATGTGTTCCCTTGTTCTACTAACTGCATCATAGAATCAAGAAAATGCATCTTTTAAAATATATTATTCCAATGGTGTGCTAGAGTCTGCTTGCACCAGATCCTGAAAATTGATTTTGTGTGTATCTCCTCCCAGCTCTGAGTTCAGAGATTTAACACTAGTAGCTTGAAATGGGTTATGGTGGGAGTATTTATACCACAGAATTAGCAAATGCTACAAATAAGAGCTTTTTCTCTCCCAGAAAGCTGATTATAGAACATTTATCAGCATTCCTCCATGCACAGACTCAGTGCTGATTGGGTTAAGGATTTAAAGAATCTTCAATGAATCATGGCCCCTTGGAAGCCAATAAGATTTCTATTAAATGATATAATATGGCATGTTTTGAACTGTTTAGATTTTCTCACCTGTCAGATCTGTGATGCTGGATTATAGTTCATTAATATTGTCACACAATTAAAAGACAAAGATAATGTAGGAAAGTAAATTTTTACTTGGTAATACATAGTATTGATTTCAAGTACCCTCTAATATAACACACTGAGGACACATCACTTCTGGTACGTTCTTGTCAAAAATGCATAACCTTAACTAAGAGAAAACATCAGACAAACCCAGACAGTAGAACATTTTACCCACAAAATGATCAATATTCTTTTTAAAAGTGTTGAGGTATCAAAAGACAAAGACCTGGGAATTGTTGCATATTGGAGAAGACTAAAGAGATATGACACCAAAAGTAAGGCAGGATTCTGTATTGGATTGTAAACAAGAAAAAAGATATTAGTGGGGAAACGGGGAAAATTTGAAAAAAAATTCTATAGATTAATGAATAATATTGTGTGAACATTAATTTTCTGGTTGTAGTAGACAATCTACACTTACATGAGATAACTTCAGAAGAATCTGGCAAGAGGATATACGCAAGGTTTTATACTCTTTTGTAACTTTTAAGTCTAAAGTTATATCAAAATACAAAGTTAAAAAATGTTTCTTTAGAAGAGTATGTGCTTTGGAAGTAGGCAAATCTGGATTTGAACCTTGGTTTTACAAAGATTTATTGTGTGACTTCAAATTTCTAATTTATGAAAGGAAAATTATAATTGTCTTTATTTTACAGTGTTAGTAGTTAATGAGATAATGCTTTCTAAACTTTCTAACACAGTGTCTGGCACACAGTATGCATTGAATAAAAAAGTTAATGAAGCTTTATTGACGGTGAAGAAAATTTAAGGAAACAGTTACTACTTTTTTGCAGTTGTAAAATTCTGAATGTCCAGGCATGGTTCTTCTAAGCCCTTGACTATATACATGACTGTAAAAAAAATACATATATATATATATATGTATATATATACATATATATATATATATATAAAACACACAGAAGACTTAAATGATAGATGCTCAGCATCACTAATTATTAAAGAAATGCAAATCAACACTACAATGAAGTATTACCTCATACTAGTCAGAATGGCCATCATCAAAAAGTCTACAAACAATAAATGCTAGGGAGGGTATGGAGAAAGGGGAATCCTCCTACACTGATGGTAGGAATGTGAATTGGTATAACCATTATGGAGAACAGTATAGAGGTCCTTAAAATACTAAAAATAGAACTACCATATGATCTAGCAATACCACTGCTGGGTATATATGCAGAGAAAACTATAATTCAAAAAGATACATATACCACAAATGTTCACTGAAGCACTATTTACAGTAGCCAAAACATGGAAGCAACCTAAATGTCTATCAATAAAAGAATGTGTAAAGAAAATGTGGTATATAAGTGAAATGGAATATTACTCAGCCATAAAAAAGAATAAAATAATGCCATTTGCTGAAACATGGATGGATTTAGAGATTTTAATACTAAGTCAAGTAAGTCAGACAGATGTTATATGATATCATGCATATATGTAATCTAATCTTTAAAGAAAGATACAAATGAATTTATTTATAAAACAAAAATAGATTCAGAAAGCAAACATGGGATAAAGGGATAAATTAAGAGTTTAGAATTAAGATACACACACTCAGTCAGTCAGTTCAGTCACTCACTCATGTTCAACTGTTTGCAACTCCATGGACTGCAGTACGCCAGGCTTCCCTGTCAATTACCAACTCCCAGAGTCTGCTCAAACTCATGTCCATTGAGTTGGTGATACCATCCAACCATCTCATCCTCTTCTGCCTTCAATCTTTCCCAGCATCAGGGTTATTCCAATGAGTCAGTTCTTCTCGTCAGGTATATATAAAATAGATATTCAACAAAGACCTACTGTATAGTACAGAGAACTCTACTCAATATTCTGTAATAATCTATACAGGAAACAAATCTGAAAAAGAATGGACATATGTATATGCAAATTGAATTACTTAGCTGTATACCTGAAACTAACATAACACTGTAAATCAACTATACTCCAATATAAGTTAAAAATTAAACTTAAAAAGCATGTCTTTCTAAAAGATAAAATTAAAAACTCCCATAAAACTTTTGTTGCATAAGGATTATAGTTTCGGGCCTAAAGTAAGGAGAAGAGCATGAGGAATCCTAGTGGTAGGAAATGGCCAAAGGTAGACAAGCTGTACTTCAGCTGAGTTCAGTTCAGTAGCTCAGTTGTGTCCAGTGATTTGCGACCCCATGGACTGCAGCACGCCAGGCCTCCCCATCCTTTACAAACTCCTAAAAGCTTCCCTGGTGACTCAGAGGTTAAATTGTCTGCCTGCAATGCAGGAGACCTGGGTTCGATCCCTGGGTCAGGAAGATCCCCTGGAGAAGGAAATGGCAACCCACTCCAGTATTCTTGCCTGGAAAATCCCATGGATGGAGGAGCCTGGTGGGCTACAGTGCACGGGGTTGCAGAGTTGGACACAACTGAGCGACTTCACTTTCTTCTTTCAAAGTTTACTCAAACTCATGTCCATTGAGTCAGTGATGGCATCCAACCACCTCATCCTCTGTCGTCCCCTTCTCCTCCCTCCTTCAATCTTTCCCAGCATCAGGGTCTTTTCAAATGAGTCAGCTCTTCCCATCAGGTGGCCAAAGTCAGTCCTTCAAATGAATATTCAGGACTGATCTCCTTTAGGATGGACTGGTTGGATCTCTTTGCAGTCCAAGGGACTCTGAACAGTCCTCTCCAACACCGTAGTTCAAAAGCATCAAAGCATCAATTCTTCCGTGCTCAGCTTTCTTTATAGTCCAACTCTGAGATCTACACATGACTACTGGAAAAACCATCTATGAAGTTGCTCAGTCATGTCTGACTCTTTGAGACCCCGTGGACTGTAGCCCACCAGCTCCTCCATCCATGGGATTCTCTGGGCAAGAATACTGGAGTGGGTTGCCATAGCCTTAACTAGATGGACCTTTGTTGGCAAAGTAATGTCTCTGCATTTTAATATGTTGTCTAGGTTGGTCATAACTTTTCTTCTAAGGAGTAAGCGTCATTTAATTTCATGGCTACAATCACTATCTGCAGCAATTTTGGAGCCTCCCAAAATAAAGTCAGCTACTGTTTCCACTGTTTCTCTGTTTGCTATGAAGTGATGGGACCAGGTGCCATGATCTTTGTTTTCTGAGTGTTGAGTTTTAAGTCAACATTTTCACTCATCTCTTTCACTTTCATCAAGAGGCTTTTTAGTTCTTCTTCATTTTCTCCCATAAGGGTGGTGTCATCTGCATATCTGAGGTTATTGATATTTCTCCTGCAGCTTGTGCTTCATCCAGCCAAGTGTTTCTCATGATGTACTCTGCATATAAGTTAAATAAGCAGGGTGACAACATACAGCCTTGATATACTCCTTTTCCTATTTGGAACCAGTCTGTTGTTCCAAGTCCAGTTCTAACTATTGCTTCCTGACCTGCATACAGGTTTCTCAAGAGGCAGGTCAGATGGTCTGGTATTCCCATCTCTTTCAGAATTCCCCACAGTTTATTCTGATCTATACAGTCAAAGACTTTGGCATAGTCAATAAAGCAGAAATCGATGTTTTTCTGAAACTCTCTTGCTTCTTTCATGATCCAGTGTATGTTGACAATTTGATCTCTGGTTCCTCTGCCTTTTTTAAATCCAGCTTGAACATCTGGAAGTTCACAGTTTATGTATTGTTGAAGCCTGGCTTGGGGAATTTTGAGCATTACTTTACTAGCATATGAGATGAATGAAATTGTGTGGTAGTTTGAGCTATATTTGGCATTGCCTTTCTTTGGGGGTGGAATGAAAACTGACCTTTTCCAGTCCTGTGGCCACTGCTGAGCTTTCCAGATTTGCTGACATATTGAGTGCAACACTTTCACAGCATCATCTTTTAGGATTTGAAATAGCTTAGCTGGAATTCCACCACCTCCACTAGCTTTGTTTGTAGTGATGCTTCTTAAGGCCCACTTGATTTCACCTCCTGGATTTCTGTCTCTAGGTGAGTGAGCACACCATTGTGATTATCTAGGTCATAAAGATCTTTTTTGTACAGTTCTTCTGTGTATTCTTGCCACCTCTTCTTAATATCTTCTGCTTCTGTTCAGTTCAGTTCAGTCGCTCAGTTGTGTCAGACTCTTTGCGACCCCACAAATCACAGCACGCCAGGCCTCCCTGTCCATCACCAACTCCCAGATTTCACTCAGACTCACATCCATTGAGTCAGTGATGCCATCCAGCCATCTCATCCTCTGTCTTCCCCTTTTCCTCCTGCCCCCAATCCCTCCCAGCATCAGAGTCTTTCCCAATGAGTCAACTCTTCGCATGAGGTGGCCAAAGTACTGGAGTTTCAGCTTTAGCATCATTCCTTCAAAAGAAATCCCAGGGCTAATCTCCTTCAGAATGGACTGGTTGGATCTCCTTGCAGTCCAAGGGACTCTCAAGAGTCTTCTTCAATACTACAGTTCAAAAGCATCAATTCTTCAGTGCTCAGCCTTCTTCACAGTCCAACTCTCACATTCATACATGACCACTGGAAAAACCATAGCCTTGACTAGACGGACCTTAGTAGGCAAAGTAATGTCTCTGTTTTTGAATATGCTATCTAGGTTGGTCATAACTTTCCTTCCAAGGAATAAGCATCTTTTAATTTCATGGCTGCAGTCACCATCTGCAGTGATTTTGGAGCCCCCCCAAAATAAAGTCTGACGCTGTTTCCACTGTTTCCCCATCTATTTGCCATGAAGTGATGGGACCGGATGCCATGATCTTTGTTTTCTGAATGTTGAGCTTTTAGCCAACTTTTTCACTCTCCACTTTTGGTTCTGTTAGGTCCATACAATTTCTGTCCTTTATTGAGCCCATCTTTGCATGAAATGTTCCTTTGGTGTCTCTAATTTTATTGAAGAGATCTCTAGGTTTTCCCATTCTATTGTTTTCTTCTATTTCTTTGTATTGATCACTGAGAAAGGCTTTCTTATCTCTCCTTGCTATTCTTTGGAACTCTGCATTCAAAGGGTATATTTTTCCTTTTCTCCTTTGCTTTTTGCTTGTTCTTTTCACAGCTATTTGTAACGTTTCCTCAGAGAGCCATTTTGCCTTTTGCATTTCTTTTTCTTGGGGATGGTCTTGATCACTGCCTTCTGTACAATGTCACAAACCTCTTTCCATAGTTCATCAGGCACTCAGTCTATCATATCTAATCCCTTGAATCTATTTGTCACTCCCTCTGTGTCATTGTAAGAGATTTGATGTAGGTCATACATACCTGAATAGTCTAGCTATTTCCCCTACTTACTTCAATTTAAGTCTGAATTTGGCAATAAGGAGTAGGAGTTCATGATCTAAGCCACAGTCAGCTTCCGGTCTTGTTTTTGTTGACTGTATAGAGCATCTCCATCTTTGATGCAAAGAATATAATCAATCTGGGCAGTCCTAAAATGGCAGAGGAATAGGACAGGGAGACCACTTTCTCCTCCACAAATTCATCAAAAGATCATTTGAATGCTGAGCAAATTCCACAAAACAACTTCTGAATGCTGGTAGAGGAAAACAGGCACCCAGAAAGACAGCCCGTTCTCTTTGAGAGGAGGTAGGATAAAATATAAAAGACAAAAAGAGAGACAAAAGAATTAGGGACAGAGACCCATTCCAGGGAGGGAGTCATGAAGGAGAAGTTTCCAAACACCAGGAAACCTTCTCATCCTCGGGTCTGTGGGGAGTTTTGGAATCTCAGAGGACAACATAACTAGGAGAAAAAACAAACAAACAAACAAACAAACACAGAATATACCCCTAACCTTAACTCCCAGTGCAGAAATAGCCCAGACACTCGTGTACGCCTGCAGTGAGCAAGGGCTGAACAGGGAGGCGTGGGTTGCATGCTTAGGGTAAGGACTGGGCCTGAATGCCCTGAGGAGAATCTGAGGGAGCTAACATGAGATAGCAACCCAAACTGTAGGATAGCCAAAGAGAGAACAAAAGGAAAAAAAGAGAGAGACGGAGAGAGAACTTTCCCATGAAAAGCTCTAAGGCATTGCTTGGCCTGCTCACAGAACAAAGGATTGAGCAATCACAAGAGGAGAGCTAGCCAGCTGCAAACTAGCCCATCCCCTTGCTGGAGGCAGAGAGGCAGGTGGGCTACAGCCAGAGCTGGAAGGTGAGAGGCAATCTCGACCCCAGAGACAGCATCCTCCAGCAAACTGTGAGCAGGCCTCCAGTTGCTAACCAAGTCTTCCTGAGATCCTGGACTGTTGGCAGGGGGACTGCAGAGCAACCTGAAGCCTGAGCAATGTAGACCAGGAAAGCACATATGCCATGAGCTGGGGCAAACCCTGTGTGGCCCAGACACTGTGAGTACTCCCCACACATGCCAGTGATATTTGTTTGCAGTGTTCCTCCATCCGCACAACACAACTGAACAAGTGAGCCTAATTAAGTGACCACCTTCACCCCCTTGTGTCAGGGCAGAAATTAGGGACTGAAGAGATTTGCAAACAGAGAAAGCCAAAATAAACAAAGAGGGGAACCACTTTGGAACTGACAGGTGCAACAGATTCAAACCCTATGGTTAGCATTGACTACATTGGAAGGGGCCTATAAATCTTGAGAAGAAGTATAAGCTAGAACAAGTATCTGAAACTGAATTGACTGCCTGAATACTGCCCTCAACAGATCCAGAAAAATTCCTAGATATATCTTACTATTATCATTTTTTAATTTAAATTTTTTTATTTTTAAGTTCTTTATTACTCCTTTAATTTTCATTTTTATAACCTACTATTACCTTGCCCTCCAAAATTCTATTTTTAAAGCAAATTTCATATATATATTTATAATTTTGTGATTTTGTTTTTTTAATATTGTATTTTTGAGAGTCTAACTTTTACTCTTGATGAAAGTGAAAGAAGAGAGTGAAAAAGTTGGCTTAAAGCTCAAAATTCAGAAAACTAAGATCATGGCATCCAGTCCTATCACTTCATGGCAAATAGATGGGGAAACAGTGGAAACAGTGTCAGACTTATTTTTTTGGTCTCCAAAATCACTGCAGATGGTGATTGCAGCCATGAAATTAAAAGACGCTTACTCCTTGGAAGAAAAGTTATGACCAACCTAGAGAGCATATTAAAAAGCAGAGACATTACTTTGCCAACAAAGGGCCATCTAGTCAAGGCTATGGTTTTTCCAGTGGTCATGTATGGATGTGAGAGTTGAACTATAAAGAAAACTGAGCACCAAAGAATTGATGCTTTTGAACTGCGGTGTTGGAGAAGACCCTTGACAGTCCCCTGGGCTGCAAGGAGATCCAACCAGTCCATCCTAAAGGACATCAGTCCTGGGTGTTCATTGGTAGGACTGATGTTGAAGCTGAAACTCCAATACTTTGGCCACCTGATGCGAAGAGCTGACTCATTTGAAAAGACCCTGATTCTGGGAAAGATTGAGGGCAGGAGGAGAAAGAGATGACAGAGGATGAGATGGCTGGATGGCATCACTGACTCAATGGACATGGGTTTTGGTGAATGGACAGGGAGGCCTGGTGTGCCTCAATTCATGGGGTTACGAAGAATCTGATATGACTGAGTGACTGAACTGAACTGAACTGAAATTTTACACTTGATTTTTAATCTTTGGTTTTTGGTATTTGTTATCAATTTTGCACCTTTAAGAATCTAATCTTCAGTACCCATTTTTATGTAGGGGTGTGATTACTGGCTTATTTGCTCTCTCCCCTTTTGACTCTCCTTTTCTCCCCCAGGTCACCTCTATCTCCTCGCTCCCCCTTCTCTTCCCTACCTAACTCTGTGAATCTCTGTGGGTGTTCCAGGCTGTGGAGAACACTTAGGGAACTGATGACTGGCTAGATTGGTCTCTCTCCTTTTGACCCCCCCTCTTCTCCTCCTGGTCACCTCTATCTTCTTCTTCCCTCTTCTCTTTTCTAGGTAACTCCATGAACCTCTCTAAGTGTTCCAGACTGTGGAGAGCACATAGGGAATTGATTACTGGCTAGATTGCTCTCTCCCATTTTGATTCCCCTTCTTCTCCTCCTGGTCAGCTCTATCTCCTTCTTCCCTCTTCTCTTCTCCATGTAACTCTGTGAGCCTCTCTGGATGTCCCTCACTGTGGAGAATCTTTTCACCATTAACCTAGATGTCTTATCATCGGTGCTGTATGGATGGAGAATTCTCAAGACTACTGTAAGAATAAGACTGAAAGCCAGAGGCAGGAGGCTTCAATCCAAAACTTGAGAACACCAGAAAACTCCTGACCCCATGGAACATTAATTGACAAGAGCTCATCCAAAAGCCTCCATACCTACTCTGAAACCAAGCTCCGCCCAAGAGCCAACAAGTTTCAGAGCAAGACATACCAAGCTAATTCTCCAACAATGCGGGAACATAAACCTGAGCACTAATATACAGGTGGCCAAAAGTCACACCATACCCATAGACATCTCAGATCTTACTACTGGACACTTCATTGCACTCTAGAGAGACAAGATCCAGCTCCACCCACCAGAATACCGATGCAAGCTTCCCTAACCAGGAAACCTTGACAAGTCACTTGTCCAATCCCAACCACAGGGGAGGAACCTCCACAATAAAGAGGAACCACAAACTTCCAGCATACAGAAAGGCTGCCCCAAACACAGTAATCTAAACATGATGAAAAGGCAGAGAAATATTCAGCAGGTAAAGGAACATGGTAAATGCCCACCAAATCAAACAAAAGACGAAGAGATAGGGAGTCTACCTGAAAAAGAATCCAGAATAATGATAGTAAAAATGATCCAAAATCTTGAAAACAAAATGGAGTTACAGATAAATAGTCTGGAGACAAGGATTGAGAAGATGCAAGAAAGTTTAAGAAGGACCTAGAAGAAATTAAAAAAAGTCAATCAATAATGAATAATGCAATAACAGAGATCAAAAGCACTCTGGAGGGAACAAACAGACTAACTGATGCAGAAGATAGGAAAAGTGAGGTGGAAGATAGAATCATAGAAATAAATGAAGCAGAGAGGAAAAAAGAAAAAAAGAATTAAAAGAAATGAGGACACCTCAGAGGGGTCTGAGACAATGTTAAATGTCCCAACATTTGAATCATAGAGTCCCAGAAGAAGAAGACAAAAAGAAAGGCTGTGAGAAAATACTTGAGGTGATAATAGTTGAAAACATCCCTAAAATAATAATCACCCAAGTCCAAGAAACCCAGAGTCCAAAACAGGATAAACCCAAAGCAAAACACCCCAAGACACATATTAATCAAATTAAAAAGATCAAACACAAAGAACAAATACTAAAAGCAGCAAGGGAAAAATAACAAATAACACACAAAGGGATTCCCATAAGGTTAACAGCTGAACTTTCAATAGAAACTCTTCACACCAGAAGGGAATGGCAGAACATACTTAAAGTGATGAAAGAGAAAAAACTACAACTCAGATTACTGTACCCAGCAAGGATCTCATTCAAATATGAAGGAGAACTCAAAAGCTTTACAGACAAGCAAAAGCTGGGAGAATTCAGCACCACCAAATCAGCTCTTCAACAAATGCTAACAGGAAATATGGAAAAGGTTTATAAACGTGAACCCAAAAAAACAAAGTAAATGGCAATGGGATCATACTTATCAATAATTACCTTAAATGTAAATGGGTTGAATGCCCCAAGCAAAAGAGAAAGACTGGCTAAATGGATACAAAAACAAGACCCCTATATATGCTTTCTACAAGAGACCCATCTATTGTAGGTGGACACATACAGACTGAAAATGAAGGGCTGGGAAAAGATATTTCACACAAATGGAGACAAAAAGCAGGAGTAGCAATACTCATATCAGATAAAAAAGACTTTGAAATACAGGCCATGAAAAGAGACAAAGAAGGACACTACATAATAATCAAAGGATCAATCCAAGAAGATATAGCAATTATAAATATATATGCACCCAACATAGGAGCACTGCAATATGTAAGACAAATGCTAACAAGTATGAAAGGGGAATTAACAGTAACACAAGAACAATGGGAGACTTTAAAACCTCACTCACACCTATGGATAGATCAACTAAACAGAAAATTATTAGCAAGGAAACACAAATCTTAAATGATACAATGGACCAGGTAAACCTAATTGATATCTATAGGACAATTCACCACAAAACAATGAATATCACTTTTTTCTCAAGGGTACACAGAACCTTCTCCAGGATAGATCACATCTTAGGCAATAAATCTAGCCTTGGTAAATTCTAAAAAATTGAAATCATTTCAAGCATCTTTTCTGATCACAATGCAGTAAGATTAGATGTCAACTACAGGGGAAAAAAAACTATTAAAAATACAAACATAGGGAGGCTAAACAGTATGCTTCTGAATAACCAACAAATCACAGAAGAAATCAAAATAGCAATCAAAATATGCATAGAAATGAATGAAAATGAAAACACAAATACCCAAAACCTATGGGATTCAGTAAAAGCAGTGCTAAGGGGAAGGTTCATAGCAATACAAGCTTAACCTCAAGAAATGAGAAAAATCAAATAAATAACATAACTCTACACCTAAAGCAACTAGAAAAAGAAGAAATGAAGAACTCCAGGGTTAGTAGAAGGAAAGGAATCATAAAAATTAGGGCAGAAGTAAGTGAAAAAGAAACAAAGGGGACCATAGCAAAAATCAACAAAGCTAAAAGCTGGTTCTTTGAGAAGATAAATAAAATAGACAAACCATTAGCCAGACTCATTAAGAAAAAAAAGGGGAAAATGGAGAAATCACAACAGACAACACAGAAATACAAAGGATCATCAGAGACTACTATCATCAATTATATGCCAATAAAATGGACAACTTGGATGAAAGGGACAAATTCTTAGAAAAGTATAACATTCCAAAACTGAACCAGGAAAAATTAGAAAATCTTAAAAGACCCACCACAAGCATGGAAATCAAAACTGTAATAAAAAATCTTCCAAAAAACAAAAGCCCAGCACCAGATGGCTTCATAGCTGAATTCTACCAAAAATTTAAAGAGCTAACACCTATCCTACTCAAATTCTTCCAGAAAATTGCAGAAGAAGGTAAACTTCCAAATTCATTCTATGAGGCCACCATCACCCTAATACCAAAACCTGATTAAAGATGCCACAAGAAAAGAAAACTACAGGGCAATATCACTAATGAACATAGATACAAAAATCCTTAGCAAAATTCTAGCAAGCAGAATCCAACAACATATTAAAAAGATCATACATCATGACCAAGTGGGCTTTATCCCAGGGATGCAAGGATTCTTCAATATTTGCAAATCAATCAATGTGATATACCACATTAACAAATTGAAAGATAAAAACCATATGATTATCTCAATAGATGCAGAGAAAACCTTTGACAGAATTCAGCATCCATTTATGATAAAAACCCTCCAGAAAGCAGGCATAGAAGGAACATACCTCAACATAATAAAAGCTATATATGACAAACCTACAGCAAACATTATCCTCAATGGTGAAAAATTGAAAGCATTTCCCCTAAAGTTAGGAACAAGACAACAGTGCCCACTCTCACCACTACTATTCAACATAGTTTTGGAAGTTTTAGACACAGCAACCTGAGACGAAGGAAATAAAAGGAATCCAGATTGGAAAAGAAGTAAAACTCTCACTGTTTGCAGAAGACATGATCCTCTACATAGAAAACCCTAAAGACTGTACCAGAAAATTACTAGAGCTAATCAATGAATATAGTAAATTTGCAGGATACAAAATTAACACACAGAAAATCCCTTGCATTCCTATACACTAACAATGATAAAACAGAAAAGGAAATGAAGGAAACAATTCCATCCACCATTGCAATGAAAAGAATAAAATACTTAGGAATAAATCTACCTAAACAAACAAAAACTTATATATAGAAAAGTATAAAACACTGATGAAAGAAATCAAAGATGACACAAATAGATGGAGAAGTGTACCATGTTCATGGATTGGAACAATCAATATAGTAAAAATGAGTATACTACCCAAAACAATCTATAGATTTAATGCAATCTCAATCAAGCTACCAACAGTATTTTTCACAGAACTGCTGCTGCTGCTAAGTCGCTAGGTCGTGCTCCACTCTGTGCGACCCCATAGATGGCAGCCCACTAGGCTCCCCCTTCCCTGGTATTCTCCAGGCAAGAACACTGGAGTGGGTTGCCATTTCCTTCTCCAATGCATGAAAGTGAAAAGTGAAAGTGAAGTCATTCAGTCGTATCCAACTCTTAGCAATCCCATGGACTACAGCCCACCAGGCTCCTCTGTCCATGGGATTTTCCAGGCAAGAGTACTGGAGTGGGGTGCCATTGCCTTCTCCTTTCACAGAACTAGAACAAATAATTTCACAATTTGTATGGAAATACAAAAAACCTCAAATAGCCAAAGCAATCTTGAGAAAGAAGAATGGAACTGGAGGAATCAACCTGCCTGACTTCAGGCTCTACTACAAAGCCACAGTCATCAAGACAGTATAGTACTGGCACAAAGACAGAAATATAGATCAATGAAACAAAATAGAAGGCCCAGAGATAAATCCACTCACCTATGGACACCTTATCTTCAACAAAGGAGGCAAGAATATACAATGGATTAAAGACAATCTCTTTAACAAGTGGTGCTGGGAAAACTGGTCAACCACTTGTAAAAGAATGAAACTAGAACACTTTCTAACACCATACACAAAAATAAACTCAAAATGGATTAAAGATCTAAACGTAAGACCAGAAACTATAAAACTCCTATAGGAGAACATAGGCAAAACACTCTCTGACATACATCACAGCAGGATCCTCTATGACCCACCTCCCAAAGTAATGGAAATAAAAGCAAAAATAAACAAATGGGACCTAATTAAACTTAGAAACTTTTGCATGAAGGAAACTATAATCAAGATGAAAAGAAAGCCTTCAGAATGGGAGAAAATATTAGCAAATGAAGCAACTGACAAATAATTAATCTCAAAAATATACAAGCAACTCCTGCAGCTCAATTCCAGAAAAATAAGGGACCCAATCAAAAAATGGGCCAAAGAACTAAGCAGACATTTCTTCAAAGAAGACACACAGATGGCTAACAAACACATGAAAAGATGCTCAAAAGATCAAATGTGATCAAAAGATCACTCATTATCAGAGAAATGCAAATCAAAACCACAATGAGGTACCATCTCACGCCGGTCAGAATGGCTGCTATCAAAAAGTCTACAAGCAATAAATGCTGGAAAGGTTGTGGAGAAAAGGGAAACCTCTTACACTGTTGGTGGGAACACACATTAGTACAGCCACTATGGAGAACAGTGTGGAGAACCCTTAAAAACCTGGAAATAGAACTGCCTTATGACCCAGTAATCCCACTTCTGGGCATACACACCGATGAAACAAGAGTTGAAAGATACATGTGTACCCCAGTGTTCACTGCTGCACTGTTTGCAATAGCCAGGACAGGGAAGCAATCTAGATGTCCATTGGCAGATGAATGGATAAGAAAGCTGTGGTACATATACACAATGGGATATTACTCAGCTAATAAAAAGAATGCATTTGAATCAGTTCTAATGAAGTGGATGAAACTGCAGCCTATTATACAGAGTGAAGTAAGTCAGAAAGAAAAACAGCAATACAGTATATTAATACATATATATGGAATTTAGAAAGATGGTAATGATGACCTTATATGTGAGACAGCAAAAGAGACACAGATGTAAAGAACAGACTTTTGGACTCTGTGCAAGAAGGTGAGGCTGGGATGATTTGAGAGAATAGCATTGAAACATCTGTATTATCATATGTGAAACAGATCACCAGTTCAGGTTCAATGCATGAGACAGGGTGCTCAGGGCTGGTGCAATGGGATGACCTTGAGGGATGGGATAGGGAGGGATGAGGGAGGGGTTTCAGGATGGGAAACACATGTACATCCATGGCTGATTCATTTCAATGTATGGCAAAAACCACTATAATATTGTAAAGTAATTAGCCTCCAATTAAAATAAATAAATTAATTTAAACACACACACACACACACACACACACAAAGAATATAATCTATCTGATTTCAGTATTGACCATCTGGTAATGTCCATGTGTAGAGTCTTCTCTTGTGTTGTTGGAAGAGGGTGTTTACTATGACCCGTGTGTTCTCTGTGCAACTCTGTTAGCCTTTGCCTTGCTTCATTATGCATTCCAAGACCAAATTTGCCCATTACTCCAGGTATTTCTTAACTTCTTACTTTTGCATTCAAGTCCCCTATAATGAAAAGGACATCTTTTTTGGGTATTAGTTCTAGGTCTTGTAGGTCTTCATAGAACCGTTCAACTTCAGCTTCTTCAGCATTACTGGTCAGGGCATAGACTTGGATCACCATAATATTAAGTGGTTTGCCTTTGAAATGAACAGAGATCATTCTGTCATTTTTGAGATTGCATCCAAGCACAGCATTTTGGACTCTTGTTGACTGTGATGGCTACCCCATTTCTTCTAAGGAATTCCTGCCCACAGTAGTAGATAAATTCACCCACTCCAGTCCATTTTAGTTCTCTGATTCCTAAAATGTTGATGTTCACACTTGCCATCTCCTGTTTGACCACTTCCGATTTGCTTTGATTCATGGACCTAACATTCTAGGTTCCTATGCAATATTGCTCCTTATAGCATCAGACCTTGCTTCCATCACTAGTCACATCTACAGCTGGGTGGTGTTTTTGCTTTGGCTTTTACTGAGCATGGCCCTGCCCATCAGAACAAGACCCAGTTTTCCCCTCAGTCAGTCTATCCCATCAGAAAGCTTCCATAAGCTTCTTATCCTTCTCCATCAGAGGGCAGGCAGTCTGAAAACCACAATCACAGAAAACTAACGAATCTAATCACATGGACCACAGCCTTGTCTAACTCAATGAAACAATGAGCCATGCCATGTAGAGCCACCCAAGACAGACAGGTCATGGTGGAGAGTTCTAACAAAATGTGGTCCACTGAAGAAGGGAATTGCAAACCACTTCAGTATTCTTGCCTTGAGAACCCCATGAACAGCATAAAAAGGCAAAAAGATAGGACACAGAAAGATGAACTCCCCAGGTCAGTAAGTGCCCAATATGCTACTGGAGATCAGTGGAGAAACAACTTCAGAAAAAATGAAGCTGTACTTTAGGATCTGTTAATGTAAACAGGGTGTCATGGCCTTGTCATTAAACACTGAAGACATAAATCTTATGGTTTCTGAATTGGATAATAACATAGTTGCCTGTCAGCTACTATATGCAATCTCCAATGTTGTGCAATCATATCTTCTTGCACAAATACCAACTAAATGGCAGCTTAAGTTTAATCATGTAAACTTGAAAGTGAGATGTGCTTCTAGTGTGCCAGAGATTTCCCCTGGTGACAAATTTCATACATTCTAATAAGTTTTACTCTTATGGGCTAAATGCCAATTGTTCCAAGAAACACTGCCCAAGGCCTGTGCCCACTATTGCTCTCTCTGTATGAATGTATTTATACACAATATATACATAAATGCACACACACATATATACATATATAAAATGTGTGTATATGTATGTATATATATACTATAATCACTTGTATCTATCTATATATATACTAAAAATCTGTGTATAAACATATATATATTTATATACACACATATATACATACACTTCTCAGTTCAGTTCAGTTCAGTTCAGTCGCTCAGTCGTGTCTGACTCTTTGCGACCCCATGAATCGCAGCACGTCAGGCCTCCCTGTCCATCACCAACTCCCGGAGTTCACTCAGACTCACGTCCATCGACTCAGTGATGCCATCCAGCCATCTCATCCTCGGTCGTCCTCTTCTCCTCCTGCCCCCAATCCCTCCCAGCATCAGAGTCTTTTCCAATGAGTCAACTCTTCATGTGAGGTGGCCAAAATACTGGAGTTTCAGCTTCAGCATCATTCCTTCCAAAGAAATCCCAGGGCTGATCTCCTTCAGAATGGATTGGTTGGATCTCCTTGCACTCCAAGGGACTCTCAAGAGTCTTAACACCACAGTTCAAAAGCATCAATTCTTCTCAGTCTTGTCCAAATATAAGCAGAATTTGTGATAGCTAAGCCAAAGCCAAGTTAAGAAAATGATACCATCAAAGCAAATGTCAAAACTTTTCTTGTAATTAATATAAAATTAATTTTAAAAAAGTCGAAAGGTGGCACATATTTTATTATGCTTAGTTCTCAATATCACATTCATTTTTACTTATCAGGATTGATCACAACTTCCAAATAGTGTGACTAACCAAATGAAGGTATGTATTGCTTTTGAAACGTGTATAAATTATTTTAATAAGTTTTACCTGCAGACAAAGCCATCTGCTCCCATATCCTGTAGCCTCATTTTTAAAGCAAATTTTATGACAGAGGATGAGATGGTTGGATGGCATCACTGACTCGATGGATATGAGTTTGAGCAAGCTCCGGGGGTTGGTGATGGACAGGGTAGCCTGGCGTGCTGCAGTCCATAGGGTTGCAAAGAGTCAGACACAACTGAGTGACTGGACTGTACTGAACTTATACATCTTACCGATACTAACATAAAAACAGAACAAGTAAATGACCCAATAGCATCAGAAATATGAAAAAAAAAAAAAAGTCATGAAAATTCTTCTCACAGTTGCCAGGAAGAAACTGAGAAGCAAAACCTGTGAACTGTGTTGTGATATCAGAAAGTACCTTGCGTGTGGTTAGGCCTGAAAATACAGGTTTCTAAGAAATACAGATTTCTAATTCTCAGTTCAGAAGGTTTTTCACCCAGCCATTCTCCACCCAGGCACATGGAAAGCTTTCTGTGAAGTGAGCAGCAGATTTCAAGTGCAGCTTTCAGCTGCAGAGCCTGGACTTTGCTATTCATCTTTGTGGCAAGAAAGGAAAGACCATTCTCAAGTACCTCTAGGGGCTTTATAGATTCTCTTACTTCAACTTAGTATTTCTAGTCTCCATAAAACAAGAACACTGAGGATGACATAGTAAAGTAGTGAGTTTATTCCAAATGCTGAAGTGCTTACTCTACCTTACATTTTACAAGTTTACAATTTTTGAGTCATTTGAACTCCTCATTGGCTCAGTGGTGCAATAATTTTTTAAAGTTATTTCTGACCGTAACAGACACTTTTAGACTTGCAGTGATGAGCAAACCCCAGAGGCAAAATACAATAAAGATTTAAAGGGCTGCTCTGTGCAGCACTGTAGCTTCTTTGTGTAGGACAGAAACAGAAGTGGAAGGGCTGGCTGGGTGTGTGATTATTTCTGACAACTCTGTAGTTTGTTTAAATTTCAATTTATGCTAGCACTTTGGGGCATTGGAAAGTATGATCCAAAGAAAGATAAGTTTTCATCTAAGATGTGAAAGGGTTTTTGTTTTGTTTTAAATGGTATTATTCCTTTTATATTTGGCAAACAAATTGTGTTTGAAAGAGATAAAATATCTAGAAACCAAACTCAAAATACTTCTATTTTACCCACCCCAACCCCTTATGATTGGGTTTCTTTGCATGTGGGAAAAGATGAGACACATTGCACTCTGTATTTCAGTTACTTTCACTAGATAAAGAAGGCCCAGCTTATGCTATTGTTTATTCTATATGAAAAAGGAAATGTAATCTATTTCTTATCATAAAACTCTGAGTTTATGGCAATATTATTAGAGATATGTTTGCCATTTTTGAAGACATCTGTCTTGCAGTGTTTCTGTTATCCTTGTTAGTATTTTATTTTACTAGAAATATAAACTGGATTATAAACAATTCAGTTTAGCCTTCATTTGAGGACCATAGAATTTTAGTGAGTCCCAGGTTCAGCCAAATATTCTTTTATGGATATGTTTAGTGGATCCCTTTCCTAGTGAAAGTAATTAATATGAATTTTCTTATACTCTTGCTTCAGTATTGATAAGGAAAAAAAAAGAATGAAGAAAGAAAGGAAATGAATGTGTTTCTATATTTGTTATATAAACATATGCTATTCATAATATATACATATATAGTTATTTCTTGCCTGGAAAATTCCATGGACAGATGAGCCTGGTGGTCTACCATCCATGGGATCATAAAAAATTGGACACAACTGAGCACCAGTCACCACCACCCTATATAGTTATATATATATATATATATATACACATATATATATATATATATACACACACAGAGGATGAGATGGCTGGATGGCATCACTGACTCGATGGACGTGAGTCTGAGTGAACTCCAGGAGATGGTGATGGACAGGGAGGCCTGGCATGCTGCGATTCATGGGGTCACAAGAGTCAGACACGACTGAGCGACTGAACTAACTAACTACACATATACATACATACCAGTTGCCATACTTACTTATCCATATGTGTTTATACCTACTACAAATATTCCTTTCTTCACATTTATTGATGATCACATGGACTTTCTAGAAGATTGAATATAAGGAAAAAATAGATATGTTCTTGCAATTAGTAGGATGCCAAGTTGGCAAGGAGAAAACATACATTTTTTTGTAAAGACAGAGAGGCCAGAGTTTATGCCTCTAGTTTAAGAAGTGGAAGGAACTAGGGAGTTTCATTATTAAAAAAGAAGTTTATAAAAGAGAAAAAATTCCCATTATTTTATATAACCAGCATATCAGTATGATTTAGGGAATTGTTACATTTATTGACCATGTCTACCATTATATTAAGTGAAAATATGATTATATTACATTTTTTCCTTCCATGTTGTGAGATGCATAGTTTGTCCCTTGACGATATTTAGGTTTGGGGCTTTGTTTCTACTGAGCTGGCTTTCAAAATTTATTTTGAGGAAAACAATATTGACTAAAAAATTTTAACGTGATGTTATCTATGGTTCTTTGAAACATAAAGTTGTCTTAAGAATCTGAAAACATCCTAACTTCTGTCCACATCATATGAAAGATGAGTTGTGTGAAAAAATAAACTATAATGTGCCATTGATAGCATCATAAGAATTTTTCCCAAAGATAATTTTTCTAATTTTTGAATGGCATCAGCTCCTAAGCAAGGCCAAGGGCATTAATTATAGAGAAGATGCTAGGGAGGAATACTTATGTACCTTTCATTGTCACAGAACCTCATTTGGAAGTTAATATCAGGGCCATCTCCAGTACCATTCATCTGACACTTGGGAAATGAGTTGTCAGTAAAGGTGAAAATATATTAATACTACAGATCACTTGAAACGGGTGCTCTTATGTGTTTTACCAGAAAATTCTCCCTTCAGTTAACTCAATATCTTTTCTGACACATTTTCGTTGCACTAAAGTGTCTTTTATAGTGTGTCAGAGTTATGAATACTGATAGACCTTCTCCTAAAGTGCCCCTCAAGTTCACTGCCATTTGCTCATTAGGTTTGCTTTTTATTGCATGTCAGAAAGTGCCTCCTTTTAAGCACCTACTAATAAATGGGAATTGATGAGAACCATATCTCCAGAGCAGGCGGTAAATTCAAAGGTCTTAAATGAGGACGTCTGTGAGGCATCTAAGATCAGGACATGTGCCCATGGATCTTGATCTGGCTCATAGGGGATAGTTGATTTGATTTTAAGATTGAAGAGACACACGTTTCTAAATAGGACTTGAAGTCCTGAAATGGAAACAGTTCATTTTCCCGTTGATGAAAGAACATAATAAACTATCTCTTAAAAGATGTCTCCAGAATCATTCCCAATGGCAATTTATTTATATGAGTCACATGCATTGTAACTTTACAGAAAGCATTAATACACTATTTCTGACTCTAACATAAAACACATAAGGTGAACGGTGGTGGTGAGTGGATGAAGATGCAGAGACAAAGAAAATGGTGGTGGTTACTAAATGTGGAGGTGGAGGCAGCAGATCACTGTATGTGCCTTGCAGTCATTTGAAGAATCTGAGGGTGAGGTTGTGGCAGAGGAGGCACGGGGACAGGAGACAGTGATGACCCTGCCTCAGGTATAGAGTTCTCTTGGGCAGAGCATGGCATGGAGAACCACCCCTATGCTACCTGCTCTGGGAAACTCTGAAAAGCAAGAGCATCTCTAGAAATTAGGTCTTTAGTCCATGGAGATGTTGCTAAGCTGGCTTGGTAAGCTCATATTAAATAGAAAAAAAATCATGAATTAGGCTTGCTTCTGAAATGAGATATGGGGGAAAGTTGGTTATGTGATATGCAGATATGCAGATGACACCACACTTATGGCAGAAAGCTAAGAAGAACTAAAGAGCCTCTTGATGAAAGTGAAAGAGGAGAGTGAAAAAACTTGCTTACAACTCAACATTCAGAAAACTAAGATCATGGCATCTGGTCCCATCATTTCATGGCAAATAGATGGGGAAACAGTAGAAACAGTGACAGAGTTTATTGTTTGGGCTCCAAAATCACTGCAGATGGTGAGTGCAGCCATGAAATTAAGACACTTGTTCCTTGGAAGAAAACTTATGATCAACCTAGACAGCATATTAAAATGCAGAGACATTACTTTGCCAGCAAAGGTCTGTCTAGTCAAGGCTATGGAGAGTTGAACTATAAAGAAAGCTGAGCGCTGAAGAATTGATGCTTTTGACCTGTGGTGTTGGAGAAGACTCTTGAGAGTCCCTTGGACAGCAAGGAAAGCCAACCAGTACATCCTAAAGGAAATCAGTCCTGAATATCCATTGGAAGGACTGATGTTTTGAAGCTGAAACTCCAACACTTTGCCCACCTGATGCAAAGAACTAACTCATTTGAAAAGACCCTGATGCTGGGCAAGACTGAAGGTGGAAAGAGAATGGGACGACAAAGGATGAGATGGTTGGATGGCATCACTGACTCAATGAACATGAGTTTGAGTAAATTCCAGGAGTCGGTGATGGACAGGGAGGCCTGGCATGCTGCAGTCTCTTGGGTCGCAAAGAGTCGACATGACTGAGCGACTGAACTGAATTGAACTGAACTGAACTGGTTATGTGAGTTCCAACTATGGCATTTAATAGCTTGCTAACTCAAAAATTAAAAAAAGAAAAGAAAAGATAAAGGGCAGAAAATCAATAAGCCAGGAAAGTATTACTATTGAGCAACAACTCATTAGTAAAGAAGGGAAAACCTAGAATCTGACAATTTTCCAGAAATTCTGAGTCAGTGTTTCTCAATGATTAATATACTGGTGTAGGTATATCCATAAGTATTTTTTAATGAATCAACTTCAGTTCACTTCAGTCTCTCAGACACATCTGACTCTTTGTGATAACCCTGTCCATCACCAGCTCCCAGGGCATTCTCAAACTCATATCCATTGTGTCGGTGATACCATCCAACCATCTCATCCTCTGTTGTCCCCTTCTCCTCCCATCTTCAATCTTGCCCAGCAGCAGGGTCTTTTCCAATGATTCGGTTCTTTGCATCAGGTGGCCAAAGTTTCAGCTTCAGCATCATCCTTCCAATGGATATTCAGGACTGATTTCCTTTAGGATGGACTGCAGCCCATCCTAAAGTTGGGTCTCCCTGCAGTTCAAGGAACTCTCAAGAGTCCTCTTCAACACCACAGTTCAAAAGCATAAATTCTTCACTGCTCAGCTTTCTTTACAGTCCAGTTCTCATATCCAACATGACTACTGGAAAAACCATGACTTAGACTAGATGGACCTTTGATGGCAAAGTAATGTCTCTGCTTTTTAATATGCTGCCTAGGTTGGCCATAGCTTTTCTTCCAAGGAACAAGTGTCTTTTAACTTCATGGCTGCAGTCACCATCTGCAGTGATTTTGGAGCCGAGAAAAATAAAGTCTGTCACTGTTTCCATTATTTGCTCATCTGTTTGTCATGAAGTGATGGGACTAGATGCCATGATCTTAAGTTTTCTGAATGTTGAGATTTAAGTAAACTTTTTCACTCTCCCATTTCATCTTCATCAAGAGGCTCTTTAGTTCTCACTTTCTGCCATAAGGGTGGTATCATATGCATATCTGAGGTTATTGACATGTCTCCCAGTAATCTTGATTTCAGCTTTTGCTTCATCCAGCCCAGCATTTCGCATGATGTATTCTGTGTATAAGTTAAATAAGCAGGGTGACAATACACAACTTTGACATACTCCTTTTCCTATTTGTTGTTCCAACCAGTCTGTTGTTCCATGTCCAGTTCTAACTGTTGCTTTTTGACCTGCATACAGATTTCTCAGGAGGCAGTTCAGGTGGTCTGGTATTCCCATTTCTTTAAGAATTTTCCAGTTTTTTGTGAAGCACACAATCAAAGGCTTTGGTCTAGTTAATAAAACAAAAGTAGATGGTTTTCTGGAACTCTCTTGCTTTTTCAATGATCCAGCAGATGTTGGCAATATGATCTGTGGCTCCTCTGCCTTTTCTAAATCCAGCTTGAACATCTGGAAGTTCACAGTTGATGTATTGTTGAAGCCTGGCTTGGAGAATTTTGAGCATTACTTTGCTAGCATGTGAGATGAGTGCAATTGTGCGGTAGTTTGAGCATTCTTTGGCATTGCCTTTCTTTGGAATTGGAATGAAAACTGACCTTTTCCAGTCCTGTGGCCACTGTTGAGTTTTCCAAATTTGCTGGCATATTGAGTGTGGCACTTTCACAGCATCATCTTTTAGGATTTGAAATAGCTCAACTGGAATTCCATCTCCTTCACTAGCTTTGTTCCTAGTGATGCTTCCCAAGGCCCACTTGACTTCACATCCCAGGATGTCTGGCTCTAGGTGAGTGATCACACCATGGTGATTATCTGGGTCATGAAGATCTGTTTTGTATAGTTCTGTGTATTCTTGCCACCTCTTCTTAATATCTTCTGCTTCTTTTAGGTCCATATCATTTCTGCACTTTATTGTGCCCATCTTTGCATGAGATTTTCCCTTGGTATCTCTAATTTTCTTGAAGAGATTTATAGTCTTTCCCATCGTATTGTTTTCCTCTATTTGTTTTCACTTATCACTGAGGAAAGCCTTCTTCTCTCTCCTTGCTATTCTTTGGAACTCTGCATTCAAATAGGTATATCTTTCCTTTTCTCCTTTGCTTTTAGCTTCTCTTCTTTTCTCAGCTAATTGTAAGGCCTAGTCAGACAACCATTTTGCCTTTCATTTTCTTGGGGATGATCTTGATCATTGCCTTCTGTATAATGTCACAAATCTCTAATCCATAGTTCTTCAGGTACTCTGTCTGTCAGATCTAATCCCTTGAATCTATTTGTCACTTCATCTGTATATGTAAGGGATTTGATTTAGTCATACCCGGATGGCTTAGTGGTTTTCCCTACTTTCTTCAATTTAAGTCTGAAGTTGGCAATAAGGATTTCATGACCTGAGCCACATTCTGTTCCCTGTCTTGTTTTTGCTGACTGTATAGAGCATCTCCATCTTTGGCTGCAAAGAATATAATCAATCTGATTTCAGTATTGACCATCTGGTGATGTCCATGTGTAGAGTCTTCTCTTGTGTTGTTGGAAGATGGTTTTTGCTATGACCAGTGCATTCTCTGGGCAACATTCTGTTAGCCTTTGACCTGGATCGTTTTATAAATAAACTTAGCTATTTTTAAAACTTTGTCTTGTTCTGTGTAATAATATGTGTGATATATTAGCTTTGTCTTTTCTAATACATATTAAATTTAAAACATAGCTATTAAAATTAAAAATTTAAACTCCTGTGAAACTCCTAGAGGAGAACATAGGCAAAACAGTCTCTGACATAAATCACAGCAGGATCCTCTATGATCCACCTCCCAGAATACTGGAAATAAAAGCAAAAGTAAACAAATGGGATCTAATTAAAATTGAAAGCTTCTGCACAACAAAGGAAACTATAAGCAAGGTGAAAAGACAGCCTTTAGAATGGGAGAAAATAATAGCAAATGAAGCAACTGACAAACAACTAATTTCAAAAATATACAAGCAACTTATGCAGCTCAATTCCAGAAAAATAAATGACCCAATCAAAAAATGGGCCAAAGATCTAAATAGCCATTTCTCCAAAGAAGACATACAGATGGCTAACAAACACATGAAAAGATGCTCAACATCACTCATTATCAGAGAAATGCAAATCAAGACCACAATGAGGTACCATTTCACACTAGTCAGAATGGCTGCGATCCAAAAGTCTACAAGCAATAAATGCTGGAGAGGGTGTGGAGAAAAGGGAACCCTCTTACACTGTTGGTGGGAATGCAAACTAGTACAGCCACTATGGAGAAGAGTGTAGTGATTCCTTAAAAAACTGGAAATTGAACTGCCTTATGACCCAGCAATCCCACTGCTGGGCATACACACCAAGGAAACCAGAATTGAAAGAGACACATGTACCCCAATGTTCTTTGCAGCACTGTTTATAATAGCCAGGACATGGAAGCAACCTAGATGTCCATCAGCAGATGAATGGATAAGAAAGCTGTGGTATATATACACAATGGAGTATTACTCAGCCATTAAAAAGAATACATTTGAATTTGTTCTAATGAGGTGGATGAAACCGGAACTGATTATACAGAGTGAAGTAAGCACGAAAGAAAAACACCAATACAGTATACTAACACATATATCAGGTGGCTGCGACCGAGCGCACTAAGCTGGAATTCCAATCCCAAAGAAAGGCAATGCCAAAGAATGCTCAAACTACCGCACAGTTGCACTCATCTCACATACTAGTAAAGTAACGCTCAAAATTCTCCAAGCCAGGCTTCAGCAATACGTGAACCGTGAACTCCCTGGTGTTCAAGCTGGTTTTAGAAAAGGCAGAGGAACCAGGGATCAAATTGCCAACATCTGCTGGATCATGGAAAAAGCAAGAGAGTTCCAGAAAAACATCTATTTCTGCTTTATTGACTATGCCAAAGCCTTTGACTGTGTGGATCACAATAAACTGCGGAAAATTCTGAGAGATGGAAATACCAGACCACCTGACCTGCCTCTTGAGAAATCTGTATGCAGGTCAGGAAGCAACAGTTAGAACTAGACATAGAACAACAGACTGGTTCCAAGAAGGAAAAGGAGTACGTCAAGGCTGTATATGGTTACCCTGCTTATTTAGCTTATATGCAGAGTACATCATGAGAAACGTTGGACTGGAAGAAACACAAGCTGGAATCAGGATTGCTGGGAGACATATCAATAACCTCAGATATGCAGATGACACCACCCTGATGGCATAAAGTGAAGAGGAACTAAAAAGCCTCTTGATGAAAGTGAAAGAGGAGAGTGAAAAAGTTGGCTTAAAGCTCAACATTCAGAAAACAAAGATCACGGCATCTGGTCCCATCATTTCATGGGAAATAGATGGGGAAACAGTGTCAGACTTTATTTTTTGGGGCTTCAAAGTGACTGCATATGGTGACTGCAGCCATGAAATTAAAAGATGCTTACTCCTTGGAAGAAAAGTTATGACCAACCTAGATAGCATATTCAAAAACAGAGACATTACTTTGCCGACTAAGGTCCGTCTAGTCAAGGCTATGGTTTTTCCTGTGGTCATGTATGGATGTGAGAGTTGGACTGTGAAGAAGGCAGAGTGCTGAAGAATTGATGCTTTTGAACTGTGGTGTTGGAGAAGACTCTTGAGAGTCCCTTGGACTGCAAGGAGATCCAACCAGTCCATTCTGAAGATCAGCCCTGGGATTTGTTTGGAAGGAATGATGCTAAAGCTGAAACTCCAGTACTTTGGCCACCTCATGCGAAGAGTTGACTCATTGGAAAAAACTCTGATGCTGGGAGGGATTGGGAACAGAGGATGAGATGGCTGGATGGCATCACTGACTCGACGGACGTGAGTCTGAGTGAACTCCGGGAGTTGGTGATGGACAGGGAGGCCTGGCGTGCTGCGATTCATGGGGTTGCAAAGAGTCGGACATGACTGAGCGACTGAACTGAACTGAACACATATATATGGAATTTAGAAAGACGGTAATGATAACCCTGTATGCAAGACAACAAAAGAGACACAGATTTATAGAACAGACTTTTGGAGTCTGTTGGAGAGGGAGAGGGTGGGATGATTCAGGAGAATGGCATTGAAACGTTTATACTATCATGTAAGAAATGAATCACCAGTCTAGGTTTGATACAGGATACAGGATGCTTGGGGCTGGTGCACTGGGATGACCCAGAGATATGATATACTCATGTACACCCGTGGCGGATTCATGTCAATGTATGGCAAAAACCAATACAGTATTGTAAAGTAAAATTTAAAAAAAATTAAAAATTTAGAAATCTCATGTCTACCTTAAAATTTCTCTTTGTTTTGCCTTTAGTACAAGTCCTGTGTTTTGGGAACTCTATTCTAAACATGAAGAGAGATGTTTGTCACAGATTTTGAGGGACCCAATCAGCATGGGCCAGGGGAAGAAACTTAATATTGTGTGTTTGCAATTTAAATCCTGCATGCTTTCAGAAGGATTTAAAGGTGACATAAGACATGAAAGCAAAAAGAATATTAAGATAAAAAATATATAAATATTAGAAACTTGCCGAAAGAGAAAGAAAATATACTGTTCCTTTAGGTTAAAATAGCTACTATGTTGAGTATTAGATTTAATTCTGTGCCTTCTGGGAAGGTCAGTGTTATATCCAATTTGCTCATGGCTCTATGACCTCTGTTGACCCTTGTTATCTAAGGGAGATATATCCATATGGTGAAGTAGAGTATTCTTTTTCTATGTTAAGAAATTTTGAAGTTTCCTAGAATTTCTATTGAAAATTCACCTACCCAGCCATCAATTTCAAACCTGACAGTTTTCACTAACAGATAGAATGGGAGAGCTGGATCTGTCAAGGTGAGTGGTGTGCGCAGGAGTCAGTTGGTGAGGCTTGATGAGGGACTTGCTTGGAAGAGGTGAATGTGCATCTGAGGTCTGATGTTATGAGTCTGTGGGCAGCCAGCACTGTGATTTCTGTGCCAACTATTCCAGCTGCTTTTGCTATTTAACAAATCACTTTTAAACTTAGTAGGATTAAAATAAAAATTATTGTATCTTAAAGTCTGTGAGTGAACTGGGGGCACATCTGGGCAGTTTTCACTTGGGGTCCCTCAAGAAACTGCACTTAAGAGCAGCTGTCAGCTTGGTGCAGGGTCATTTGAAAATCAACTGGGCTGGATGTTCAAGATGGCACACTCATTGGCTAGCTATTAATACAGGCCATACTAGTCTGAAGTTTTGGTGGGCTGGAGCATCTAGACATGCTTTTGTCATGTGGCTCCAGCTTCTCACAGTGCAGAGACTTAGTTCTGAGAGAAAATGTCTCAACAGCAACTCTCCAAAAAGCAGGAAGCATAAGCTTCCAGGCTGCTTAAGATTTATGCTCAAAACTGGCATACTACCACTTCTTCTGTGCCCTATTGAAGAGAAAAATCACAGTGTTCATTCAGATTCAGAGAAGTTGGAGATGAAAACTCTTAATGGGAAAGTGGAAAGGTCACAATATAGAAGAGTATATGAAATGGAAAATATTATGTGACTATCTTTGGAAAAAATATAATCTACCACATCCTCCAAAAGGCTTCTGCAATCTGGAATTAAGGCAGATTAAAGAAAAACCACCAACACAGGAATAATCTGGGTTGGGGTACAGTATTTTAAGTGTTGTGTGAAGTTGCACAGGCAATGAACAAAGTTATGGTGACTTTGGTGTGATTTGATTATATAATGGGGTGACAAGAAAGTGTCCTAGATGAAATTTCTCCTGGCTATGCACTTTATTCCCTCTGTAGTCCTGGCATAGTACCTAGGCCTTATATCTTTGTATTAGTAACAACAATTCAGAGTTGCATGATCTATGAGAGGCCTTCTCATTTTTAATAATTAGCGAATAAGTGAACTTAATGGTCATTTGCCTGCTGTGGGTCAAAGGGAATGATGTGATGAATGAACTGCTCATAAATTAAAAGAACACATTTGGAGCAGGGTTGGCTTTTCTTGGAATAAATAGTTGACATTAAATACTGAAGAGAAAGTTAGAGATGGTGTTGATTGTTAGATTATTCCTTTGTCTCTATAGTCCTAGGAAGGCATTATCTAGTGATCTTAGATAACAGACAAACTTTTAAGTTGTTTTTTTCTCTTTTTATGTTTTTCACTCTAACCTAAACTTCAGGAAATAATTTCTGGTCTTCTAACCCTAACCTAGACAGCATATTAAAAAGTAGAGACATTACTTTGCCAACAAAGGTCTGTCTAGTCAAGGCTATGGTTTTTCCAGTGGTCATGTATGGATGTGAGAATTGGACTGTGAAGAAAGCTGAGCGCCGAAGAATTGATGCTTTTGAACTGTGGTGTTAGAGAAAACTCTTGAGAGTCCCTTGGACGGCAAGGAGATCAACCAGTCCATCCTAAAGGAGTTCAGTCCTGAGTGTTCATTAGAACGACTAATGCCGAAGCTGAAACTCCAATACTTTGGCCACGTGATGTGAAAAGCTGACTCATTTGAAAAGACCCTGATGATGGGAAAGATTGATGGCAGGAGGAGAAGGGGGCAACAGAGGATGAGATGGTTGGATGGCATCACCAACTCAATGGACATGAGTTTGGGTGTACTTGGGAGCTGGTGATGGACAGGGACGCCTGGAGTGCTATGGTTCATGGGGTTGCAAAGAGTCGGACACAACTGAGCGACTGAACTGAACTGATGATTGATTAGTTGCTTCATTTTGACCTATGAATAAATATGACAAACCAATAATTGATGCTTTTGAAATGTGGTGCTGGAGAAGACTCTCAAGAGTCCCTTGGATAGTAAAGAGATCAAACCAGTCAATCTTAAAGGAAATCAACCCTGAATATTCAGTGGAAGGACGGATGCTGAAGCTGAAGCTCCGATAAATACTGTTACCACCTGATGCAAAGAGCTGACTCATTGGGAAAGACCCTGATCCTGGGAAAGACTGAAGGCAGAAGGAGAAAAGGGTGCAGAGGATGAGATGGTTGGATGGCATCACCAATTCAATGGACATGAATTTGAGCAAACTCCGGGAAATAGTGAAGGATAGGGAAACCTGGTGTGCTGCAGTCCATGGGGTTGCAGAGTTAGACACCACTGCGCAACCCAACAATACTTGAAATAGAGTAAAAATGGATTGTTAAGATATACTAGAACTGCTAGATTTCAGGCTCAGAAGTTCTTCTTTTCCCAGCAACAGAGACTTCAATGGTTTAAGGATGGGGGCTCTTATATATCAGAAGCAAGGTCCTGGAGCAACACCCCACTGTGTGCGGCTGATGGCAGGGCAGGACATGGTAGGAGGCTTCCCTCCGGGGCAGAGGGAAGTTACCAGTTAAAGAAGGAACTGATGGCAGGCTGCCTCATCAGTTACCAGGGTAACCAGCAGAGGAGCGCACCCCTTATGGACACTTTGATGAGTTATCAAGTGGCTAAAGTTACAACAATCATTAGCTGGGGCCTGGGACAAGCATGTAAGGTCAGTCAAGTGAGTCGGATGTAGGTGAAGCAGGGACTGGTTGCATTTAGCAGATACAGAAGTTCTTATTTATTTATTTACACAGCCAACATGGTAGGCATATCTTTGTTACTTCTTAAAGCATATAAGGGCTTTCCTGGTGGCTCAGATGGTAAAGAATCTGCCTGCAATGCAGGAGACCTGGGTTTGATCACTGGGTTGTGAAAATCCACTGGAGAAGAGAATGGCAACTTGCTCCAGTATTCTTGCCTAGAGAATTCCATTCAGAGAGGAGCCTGGCAAGCTATAGTCCATGTGGTCACAAAGAGTCAGACATAACTGACTAATACAAACAAAGTACATAAGGAAATGAAAAGAAAGATTAAAAGGAAAGGACTTTTAGAATCCTTCTATAGTTTTCTGGGCTCATTAACGTAAGTAGCCTAACTCACTCATCCATAGCTGAAGCATTGTCTTGCAGAATTTCCATTCATCCTGAGGTATGACTGAAAATTATGAGTTGACAATGCAACTTTAAACTTTGACAAATGCTCTTTGGTGTTGTTATTGATTTTGTGACTTGTTTTATTACTTTTTTTGTCTTAAGTTTCAAAGGTGAAATTTTAAGATACAACTCTAGACCTTTCAATCTTGGAATTCCAAGGAAACATTAGAAAATTGCTTTTCAACTCTTGAGGAATAATAATTACATTGATGGTGGCACAATGAATAGAATGATTTATTGATACTATATTGTAGACGTGAAGAAATTGTATTTACTCTTCTAAGATATCTTACCTGAAGTGGTATCCATGATGGCAATGTTATTAAAAGATGAAATGTTTTGAAGTTTGATTTCCTGATATATGTATATATGCAAGAGGGAAAAAGTAGGTGATATATGAGAAGAGGGCCCACTGATTAAGGAAACATCAGTTCAGTTCAGTTCAGTTCAGTCTCTCAGTCATGTCAGACTCTTTGTGACCCCATGCATCACAGCACGCCAGGCCTCCCTGTCCATCACCAACTCCCAGAGTTCACTCAGACTCACATCCATCGAGTCAGTGATGCCATCCAGCCATCTCATCCTCTGTCGTCCCCTTCTCCTCCTGCCCCCAATCCCTCCCATCATCAGTCTTTTCCAGTGAGTCATGCCTGATACCAAATAACCAGTATGCTTGTTCCTCCCTGTCCACTTTCCACAGCCCAACTTAACCAGTTGCCATTGTGTTTATAGACACAGCTCAAGATGATCAAAGATTTTCCATTGGTTTGCCGCTATTTGTTTAAAATTCAGTTACCTCTGCTGCTGCTGCTGCTAAGTCACTTCAGTCGTGTCCAACTCTGTGCGACCCCATAGATGGTAGCCCATCAGGCTCCCCCATCCCTGGGATTCTCCAGGCAAGAGTACTGGAGTGGGTTGCCATTGCCTTCTCCTACAGCCTAAATAAAGACCAAAAAAAAAAAAAAGGGGGGGGGGGATAAAGTTCAACTGCTGTTTAAAATAAATTAACAAATTGTCAAAATAACAACAGTGCCCTAATATAAACTTACAGTATATGGGAATCTGAGTCAGGGCAGCTGCAATAATCTTAATAGAGCAGTTCACAGCCCACCAATTATACACATACAATCCATCAGCCTACTTGCTCTTGCTGACCCTGTGAAGCTGATACACATGTGCCACAACTGGTAGGCAAATCAGAATTGAAGGCAGAGACTTGAAATTTGATTTTGTTAGAGTGTTTCCTAAAACATATTTCTCAGGTTTACATCAGGGCTTTACACTTTATAAGGCAAAATTTGAAATTTTCTGGCACACCCAGACATGGAACCAGAAGACAATAAAGCTATGCATTACTTTTGGCATAAATCTGTCTATTCATAGAAGAATCTAAAATCGTCATTGATTTTATAATATTTTAAGCTGAAAACACATACATGTATGCAAGTCAATGCTTTCTTTTTGTACCTCTGTGTTCTTTTCCAAACTAACCACAAAAGTAAACTTTTGGCAAATATGATTCAGGTTCAGCAAAATACTAAATAACTTTTGCAAAAGTTATTTTCCCTTACATTTTAAGTCCCTGTCCATTCTGGGGAAAACACAACCCACATATCTCTAATTAATTTATGTTTAATGAAGTGAAATATTTTGTCAGTGGTCTGCTGTCCAAAAGGATTTTGGAGATTTCCCCCCAGTTTTCTCCTTGTTTTCATGTCTCCTCTGATCTAATTCCAATAGAAATTTTCTAACTAGTGATGCTTACTTAGTAAAATATTCCTTTAAGTTTGAAATCTGGTAAAAGGCACTTTTCTCTCACTTTTTATTGCCGTTCTGTGACCTTTAAATATAGTTTTAAAATATCTAACAAAACCTTACTGAGTTATATGTTTTCTTTTCCCTTTTTTATGTTAAAAAAAATAGAACAAACAAACAAAAGAATTCTGAATATGATCAAGTACTTCTCAGCTTGCCAGTTTGTGTCAGAATGAAGATTAATTAAGCACCACTTTGTTCTTTTCACTATTTGATTCTAGATAATTTAATGTAGATTAATACAGTCTTTTCTGCAAAGAGCATTGAAACCATGATGTTTCTTTTCCTATATTTCATATTAATACATATTATTTAATATGGAAGAATTGACTTTTTCTGACCGCTTCTACCATCACAATCATATACCCCCAACCCCTATTAATCATATTTTATTTTCATTTGAAATAATGTAACACATCTGCTGGAATCATGGAAAAAAGAAAAAGAAATGTAAATTCTGGGGAAAGTCAGACATGTTGATGACAGTCTGTAGCCTGATACACTTGAAATAGGCAAAGGAAATTTCATGAAATAATAAACCACAAAAGCGTACTATATGAAGAACAGCAATGGAACTATAGAGGTGGAGTACTATAGCGTGATGCTAGAGACTAATTCCCAGGAAAGTAGATTCCCTAACCTCAATTTTTATGTCAAATGGATGGACAAAATATAGTCAAAATATTTTTTTTCCTCTAAGCTAAATATCTCATATAGCTATTAAATTATTTTATTGTATCAAGCCATCTATAAACATTCAATCAGCTGGATTCTAAGGTCTCCTATAGAAATGTGTTTCATTTTTTAAAATCATCAATAAACCATAGGATCTTTGGAAGAAGATAGAGACATGAGATATTGAAGATCACTTTGTAACAGAACTGACTAGAGAGAACAGCATGTGAAAAAAAATGTGTCAGTCAGTCAGTTGTGTCTGACTCTTTGCGACCCCATGAACTGTGGCCTGCCAGGCTCCTCTTCCATTCCTCTGTCCATGAAATTCTCCAGGCAAGAATACAGGAGTGGGTAGCCATTCGCTTCTCCAGGGGATCTTCCAGATCCCCTTCCCAGGTGTCCTGCAGGCAGATTCTTTACCATCTGAGCCACCAAGGAAGAGTAATTACAAAGGTGTTGCCACCAGGTGATGTGGGTTTAAAACCTTCCTCTACTGTTTATTAAACATTGTCTTTGGATAAGATACCTAACCTATCTGTGCCTCAGTTTACTCAAATAAAAGATTACATAGTTCTTACTTGCATAGCTGTTGTAGAATTTAGTAAAGTACTTCCTGTAAAGCAAGTATGCCTAGATAAATAGCTCATCCATGTCCCTCTTCTATATCTTTCCAGAGCCCATTGCTTGCTGTTTTGTTAATACTTGCTCAACTTAATCTTCAAAACCAGGCTATACATTCACTTCCTCCTTGAAGAGCTCTGCCATCAATCTATTTAACTCCAATCTCTGCTACTCAACCTTATGTCAGGACTCCAGTAGTGATTTTACTACTGGGGAATTTATTATTTTGACATGATATCAGCACAGCTCAGTTCAGTTCAGTCGTGTCCGACTCTTTGTGACCCCATGAATCATAGCACGCCAGGCCTCCCTGTTCATCACCAACTCCCGGAGTTCACTCAGACTCAGGTCCATCGAGTCCATGTCGCCATCCAGCCATCTCATCCTCGGTCATCCCCTTCTCCTGCCCCGAATCCCTCCCAGCATCAGAGTTTTTCCAATGAGTCAACTCTTCAAGTGAGGTGGCCAAAGTACTGGAGTTTCAGCTTTAGCATCATTCATTCCAAAGAAATCCCAGGGTTGATCTCCTTCAGAATGGACTGGTTAGATTTCCTTGCAGTCCAAGGGACTTTCAAGAGTCTTCTCCAACACCACAGTTCAAAAGCATCAATTCTTCAGCACTCTGCCTTCTTCACAGTCCAACTCTCACATCCATACATGACCACAGGAAAAACCACAGCCTTGACTAGACGGACCTTAGTCGGCAAAATAATGTCTCTGTTTTTGAATATGCTATCTAGGTTGGTCATAACTTTGCTTCCAAGGAGTAAGCATCTTTTAATTTCATGCCTGCAGTCACCATATGCAGTCACTTTGGAGCCCAAAAAAATTAAGTCTGACACTGTTTCCACTGTTTCCCCATCTATTTCCCATGAAGTGGTGGGACCGGATGCCATGATCTTCGTCTTCTGAATGTTGAGCTTTAAGCCAACTTTTTCACTCTCCTCTTTCACTTTCATCAAGAGGCTTTTTAGCTCCTCTTCACTTTCTGCCATCAGGGTGGTGTCATCTGCATATCTGAGGTTATTGATATTTCTCCCAGCAATCTTGATTCCAGCTTGTGTTTCTTCCAGTCCAGCGTTTCTCATGATGTACTCTGCATAGAAGTTAAATAAGCAGGGTGACAATATACAGCCTTGACGTAATCCTTTTCCTATTTGGAACCAGTCTGTTGTTCCATGTCCAGTTCTAACTGTTGCTTCCTGACCTGCATACAGATTTCTTAAGAGGCAGGTCAGGTGGTCTGGTATTCCCATCTCTTTCAGAATTTTCCACAGTTTATTGTGATCCACACAGTCAAAGGCTTTGGTGTAGTCAATAAAGCAGAAATAGATGTTTTTCTGGAACTCTCTTGCTTTTTCCATGATCCAGCGGATGTTGGCAATTTGATCTCTGGTTCCTCTGCCTTTTCTAAAACCAGCTTGAACATCAGGGAGTTCATGGTTCACATATTACTGAAGCGTGGCTTAGAGAATTTTGAGCATTGCTTTACTAGCATGTGAGAAGAGTGCAATTGCACGGTAGTTTGAGCATTCTTTGGCATTGCCTTTCTTTGGGATTGGAATGAAAACTGACCTTTTCCAGTCCTGTGGCCACTGCTGAGTTTTCCAAATTTGCTGGCATATTGAGTGCAGCACTTCGACAGCATCATCTTTCAGGATTTGAAACAGCTCAATTGGAATTCCGTCACCTCCACTAGCTTTGTTCGTAGTGATGCTTTCTAAGGCCCACCTGACTTCACATTCCAAGATGTCTGGTTCTAGATTAGTGATCACATCATCATGACTATCTGGGTCATGAAGATCTTTTTCGTACAGTTCTTCCTTGTATTCTTGCCACCTCTTAATATCTTCTGCTTCTGTTAGGTCCATACCATTTCTGTCCTTTATCCAATCCCATCTTTGCATGAAATGTTCCCTTGGTATCTCTAATTTTCTTGAAGAGATCTCTAGTCTTTCCCATTCTGTTCTTTTCCTCTATTTCTTTGCATTGATCGCTGAAGGCTTTTTTATCTCTTCTTGCTATTCTTTGGAACTCTGCATTTAGATGCTTATATCTTTCCTTTTCTCCTTTTCTTTTTGCCTCTCTTCTCTCCCCAGACAGCCATTTTGCTTTTTTGCATTTCTTTTCCATGGGGATGGTCTTGATCCCTGTCTCCTGCACAATGTCATGAACCTCATTCCATAGTTCATCAGGCACTCCATCCATCAGATCTAGGCCCTTAAATCTATTTCTCACTTCCACTGTTTAATCATAAGGGATTTGATTTGGGTCATACCTAAATGGTCTAGCGGTTTTCCCTGTTTTCTTCAATTTCAGTCTGAGTTTGGTAATAAGGAGTTCATGATCTGAGCCACAGTCAGCTCCTGGTCTTGTTTTTGTTGACTGTATAGAGCTTCTCCATCTTTGGCTGCATAGAATATAATCAATCTGATTTCGGTGTTGACTATCTGGTGATGTCCATGTGTAGAGTCTTCTCTTGTGTTGTCAGAAGAGGGTGTTTGCTATGACCAGTGCATTTTCTTGGCAAAACTCTATTAGTCTTTGCCTTGCTTCATTCTGTATTCCAAATTTTCCTGTTACTCCAGGAGTTTCTTGACTTCCTACTTTTGCATTCCAGTCCCCTATAATGAAAAGGACATCTTTTTTTGGTGTTAGTTCTAAAAGGTCTTGTAGGTCTTCATAGAACCGTTCAACTTCAGCTTCTTCAGTGTTACCGGTTGGGGCATAGACCTAGATTATGTGATATTGAGTGGTTTGCCTTGGAAACAAACAGAGATCATTCTGTCGTTTTTGAGATTGCATCCAAGTACTGCATTTCAGACTCTTCTGTTGACCATGATGGCTACTCCGTTTTCTGAGGTGTTCCTGCCCGCAGTAGTAGATATAATGGTCATCTGAGTTAAATTCACCCATTCCAGTCCATTTTAGTTCAGTGATTCCTAGAATGTCGACGTTCACTCTTGCCATCTCTTGTTTGACCACTTCCAATTTGCCTTGATTCATGGACCTGACATTCCAGGTTCCTATGGAATATTGCTCTTTACAGCATCAGATCTTGCTTATATCACCAGTCACATCCACAGCTCGGTATTGTTTTTGCTTTGGCTCCATCCTTTTTTTCTTTCTGGAGTTATTTCTCCACTGACCTCCAGTAGCATATTGGGCCCCTACTGACCTGGGGAGTTCCTCTTTCAGTATCCTATCATATTGCCTTTTCATACTGTTCATGGGGTTCTCAAGGCAAGAATCCTGAAGTGGCTTGCCATTCCCTTCTCCAGTGGACCACATTCTGTCAGACCTCTCGGTCACCATGACCTGCCTGTGTTGGGTTGCCCCACAGGCATGGCTTGGTTTCATTAACTTAGATAAGGCTGTGGTCCTAGTGTGATTAGATTGACTAGTTTTCTGTGAGTATGATTTCAGTGTGTCTGCCCTCTGATGCCCTCTTGCAACACCTACTATCTTACTTGGGTTTCTCTTACCTTGGATGTGGGGGTATCTCTTCATGGCTGCTCCAGTAAAGCACACCCGCTGCTCCTTACCTTGGATGAGCGGTATCTCCTTACCGCCACCATTCCTGACCTTCAACATGGGATAGTTCCTCTAGGCCTGCGCAGCCACTGCTCCTGGGGTTGCTCCTCCTGGCTGCGGGCCCTGGCCTTGGGCATGGGTGGCTCCTCCCAGCTGCCACCCCTGGCCTTGGGCTCGGGGTGGCTCCTCAGGGTTACCGCCCTGGCCTCGATCGCGAGGTGGCTTCTCCCGGCCGCCCCTGACCTCGGACGTGGGGCGCATTATCTGTCTAATTAGAAACCCAGCTCTTCTTATATATCTATGGGTTTTGCTCCATCTTATTTTCTTCTCTATACCACATAGATATATGGAAATATTAAAAATAATTTCTTTATTTCATTCATTTCTTTAATGAAGAATGAAATATTATTTTTAAATGATTTTTACTTAATTTAAAAAAATGCAGTAAATACGTGAAACAAAATTTAACCATTTTTAAGTGTACAGTTCAGAGCATTAAATACATTCACCTTGTTGTACAACTAATATTCAGATCTTTTTTGCCTTATAAACTGAAATTCTATACCCATAATAACCCCTTATTTCTCTCTTCTCACAGTTCTTGGCTATCATCATTCTACTTTCTGTTTCTATGAGTTGGACTACTCTAGGTACCTCATATAAGTGGGATTATACAGTATTTGTCTTTTTGTGACTGGGTTATTTCACTTAGTATAACATCCTCAAGTTTCATTCATGCTGTACCATATGTGAAAAGCTTCCGTTTTTTAAGGCTGAATAATGTTCCAATGTGGGTGTATACCACATTTTATTTACCTATCTGTTGATACACTTTTGGTTACTTTCACCTTTTGTGAATAACACTGCTGAGAACATAGGTATGCACATATCTCTTTAAGACTCAGGTTTCTGTTCTTTTAGATATATACCTGGAAGAAATTAATTCCATAGTTATTGAATACCAGATACTGTGCTAGGTCCTGGTTGGTGGGAAGGGCATACAAAGATCAACAGAACATGGTCTGTACCCTTCAGAATCTCATTCACATGATATCAACTCCTGTTGTATTAACAGTAATAAAAGGTATATGAGCCCTAAAAAGGGAGGAAAGGCTTCATCTAAGAGGTAATCTTTGGGTTGATTCCTAGGTCAAAAGTAAAAATTTACTAGGCAGAGGATAAAGAAAAGGCATTCTAGGGAAAAGAAACAACAGGTACAAAAATACAAGCTGTGGAACAGCACACTGTGTTAAGGAAATCTTCAAATTGCTATGACTTGAACTTAGGCCATGTGGTTGAATAACTAAGTTGGGGAAAGGGACTGAAGAACTAAATTGAGGCCAAATTTAAGTCTGATTATGAAGGACACTAGATGAGAAAGTAAGAGCTCAAAATTTATCTTCTAGGCAAAGGAGCTCCAATCTGTTAGGAAAGAACACTGATTTAAATTGCTTCTGGGAAGATCAAGAATAGTATGAAGATGCTTCTGGGGATAGTGGATAAGAGGCCATTGAAATAGTGCAGGGAGGAGGTAAGGTCCATCCTTCTGTTTGGTTATTTTTGATAAAAGTGACTACTGAAAAGGGTTTGGAAGCAGAAAACCAGAGGCTGAATCCCTGCTTTTCACTTATTAGTTGTCACTTAGACTTCCCTGAGTTTTCAGATCCTATCTATAAAATATGAACAATAATACCTGGGGATTTATGAGGATCAAGGAAAGGGATGTATATGAATGTACTGTGTAAACTGCCAACATTCTGTGCAAGTGTAAAGTAACATTGATATTATAATTCTATATTCATCAACTGATAATTTATTCAAAACAATGCATTAAGTATATTTTCCAACTAACAAGGTATCCTATTTTCAGTTAACAATACAAGGTTGAATAAATCAAATCTCATTAAATAGAAGTCAATTTTTTCTAGTCTCTTGATTTAAAATAAGTGATATAAAATAGTGTGGAAGAAAATAAAATGGAGCTGATTAATCATTTCTGATCTAATTGCATTCACTTTTGCCCATTTTTTTGTCTAAGTTACCCGACCCTTTTACTCTCAGTGAAGACTGCAAATTTTAGACATGTATATAACCCCCAAAAGTTCTTCTTTAATCTCGCAGTTTTCTTAGCCATAGCCACACAAAGGTAGAAATACAGAACATTTGTCAAGATGATTTGATATTGTACAGATGGGCAATATATAAATGCAGATAGTGTTGGGATATTTAAAGTACCATCGATGAAAAGGAGGACATTTTAGATTCGAACTGACATAGACTCTAGACACAATAATGATAATAGGAATTAGCAAGACTGTCCATTTATTCCATGCATTAACAGCTGAGTTGGACATTTCCCCACTACACCATGAGAGGAAAGCATGGCAGCCCTTGAAGGTTTTTTCCCCCCATGAGAAGAGATATAAAGAAAATAGCAATAAAAAAAAATCTAGCATAAATTTGCTAAGAATTTGACTTGGAAAAGTAAAAATGGGATTTTGATTACACTTCCTCTCATACATGAGGAGTCAGGAGAATAATCGTTAGAATGATTTGGAGGGAAATTTTAAACTAAGCAAAAGAGTTACATGTCAATCAGAAAGTAACAGGTTGTTTACATTGATTGAGTCATGTGTCAATATTTTTGGCACCTATAGTTTGAGCAAGACAGTAGTCCTTGATATACAGGGTAAGTTGCTTAGCATTTCAAATATGCCTTCAATTTAGGAGAGTAAGAGGTAATGAAGTTCAAAAGGTGGCCTGCTGTAACTCATATTCAATGATCTATGCAAGTGTGCACTTAAGAGTCTACCATTAGAATTCTGCATGGATTTCTTTTACTGATGGCTATCTCTGGTTTAGTGGACCTGCTACCTACTATGGCATCAGCTCCACATCATTCTTTCCAAATACTTTAAGCTGATTATTAATTTTTACTCCAAAATATGTATAATGCACATCCCTATTATTTCCAGAATGGATCTGAGTCAGAATTATAGGAACATTTTAATGTGTTATCTTCATAAATATTTGCATATTTCTGATCATTTTCTCTGTTGATGTATTTACCTACATATGAGGACATATTTCCTTTCTGTCTGTCAACCAGCCCCACTGGCCATGTCAAGTTGATTCCTACCATTAGAGGAAACTAACAACAGCAATGTAAATACCCTTCTCTACCAAAGGACACTATTTGGTTGAATGAATCCAGTAGAATGTTTAAGATAGTTTTTCCAAAGTTACAAATGAATGAGACTTTTACAAGCTGATAGAGGCAGGTCAAACTCAAGCAAAATCTAAAGCTCAGGAATAGCCTTCCAGGAAAGGAGTGATAAGTACAAAAACTGCATATAGTAACTGCTGCTTCAAGTCTGCAGGACAATCTTCAACAACAACATACTCCTAAGATATACCAAGTGAATGAATGAATGATGTGACCCCAGGTGTCTAGAAGTCAGTTAGTAGAAAAAACAAACAAATGTGCTTTCCTTACACCATTCCATACTTCTGACAGTTTCAACTTCCTTAGTTTATTATTTCCCATAGCATATAAAAGCACCTGGCTACTATGCAGAAAAAGAGAGTGAGAACCTTTGTGGATATATTTTTCTTTGTGTTAATAAGCCATATATTCATCATAACAATATTTTCCTATAGCCACCCATTTCTTAAACACAGGGGAGAAAGGTATAGATTGTGGTGCCAGAATCAGAATAAGATGTGTGGTCACCTGCATGGAGGAGGCTGCCTTCCAGGTAGGCATGGGAGTATATTATTTTGTCATTTATTTCTGCTCTGCCTCCAACACCATTTGAGCCTCCCTTTGAGAAAGCAGCCCTTTCCTTGTGTGCAGTTGTGCTGGGAATTAGTGTCCACTGCTTTCTACAAGAGCCGAGGCATCTAAACCATCCTGTTCCTGCCTCAGGACAGTCAAGGAGACATACCTGATTCAGGCTGAACAGATCTGATACCCTTTTCTGGGAGGTGAATTTAAAGGAATACATTGAGAAATGCCAGCCCATTCCTGCTTCAGAATCTGCCTCAGTTCTCAGTTCCCAGTCCTCCAGTACTCCCTCTCTTCTTTTCTGCTTTTCCACCTGATCCTCCACGTCCCTGCTGATTTGATAGTCCCCAGAGCGATATGCAGATGACACCACCCTTATGGCAAAAAGTGAAGAGGAACTAAAAAGCCTCTTGATGAAAGTGAAAGTGGAGAGTGAAAAAGTTGGCTTAAAGCTCAACATTCAGAAAACGAAGATCATGGCATCTGGTCCCATCACTTCATGGGAAATAGATGGGGAAACAGTGGAAACAGTGTCAGACTTTTTTTGGGGGGGGGCTCCAAAATCACTGCAGATGGTGACTGCAGCCATGAAATTAAAAGACGCTTACTCCTTGGAAGAAAAGTTATGACCAACCTAAATAGCATACTCAAAAGCAGAGACATTACTTTGCCGACTAAGGTCCGTCTAGTCAAGGCTATGGTTTTTCCAGTAGTCACGTATGGATGTGAGAGTTGGACTGTGAAGAAGGCTGAGTGCCCAAGAATTGACGCTTTTGAGCTGTGGCGTTGGAGAAGACTCTTGAGAATCCCTTGGACTGCAAGGAGATCCAACCAGTCCATTCTGACGGAGATCAGCCCTGGGATTTGTTTGGAAGGAACGATGCTAAAGCTGGAACTCCAGTACTTAGGCCACCTCATGCAAAGAGTTGACTTATTGGAAAAGACTCTGATGCTGGGAGGGATTGAGGGCAGGAGAAGAAGGGGACGACAGAGGATGAGATGGCTGGATGGCATCACTGACTCGATGGATGTGAGTCTGAGTGAACTCCGGGAGTTGGTGATGGACAGGGAGGCCTGGCATGCTGTGATTCATGGGGTTGCAAAGAGCCAGACACGACTGAGTGACTGAACTGAACTGAACTGAGAGCTTTCTAGATAATCAGAAAATTCCCTTTTCTCAATAGAAACAGTCATTTCTGGTGCTTATGGAAATGAACCCTGACTAATACAGATATAAATAACAGACATGAATCTTGCTTGCAGTGATATTGGGGAATTCAAGTTCCTTGTTTTAAGTATAGCATGAACTCAACCTAGGGAAATTCTCTCTGGCACTAGAGCCATTAGATCTGACAATCAGGAAACAAGCGTTAAGGGTCACAGACATAACACAGCAGGAACTACTAAAATGAAAGGCAGATTCCACTGTTAATCCAGTGGATAGAATGACCTTCTGTGATCCTCTCACTGGGATTGGATAGAATCATAGATGACTTTCAAACTTTAGGCTGTGTAAGAGTCACTTTGGAAGGCTTGCTTAAAAAATGCACTGCCCCAACTGTCCTTTCAGAAATGCTAATCTACAATTTCTATTGGGAAATTGGGAAAATTTGGAGGAAAGGAGAAATAAGTATTGCCTATGAAAGGATTCAATTACTTAGGAAATGTAGCAAATCAACATATGTTATATCCAAACTGTACTGAGCCTGCTAGGATTCAATTTTGTAGACTTAGGAAAAGTAAAAAAAATGGATAGATAAGCAAAACTATAAACAGAGTAAACAGTTCTGCCTTCCCTCTCTAGAAAAGTACATGTGTCATTGGCCAGGCTTGGCATCACTGTGCCTCTCAATGTGACCATTTCACCAGTTGCAATGATTTTAATGTCTATAGATGTGGACATTTAAAAAAATAAGGTCCCCAAACATGTATCAGTTATTTTATCAGGTACTCAACCAAACAAGCAGCAATCTGTCCCAAGCTTTCAAAAAAGAAGGCCACATTGGATTTATCAAGAGACCTTGTTAGGAATTTTCAGGGTTATTTTGCTAACAGTGCCCCTGAGTAAGATGAAAGTGCTAGTAGCCCAGTAATGTCTGACTTTGCATTCCCGTGGACTGTAACCTGCCAGGCTCCTTTGTCCATGGAATTCTCCAGGCAGGAATACTGGAGTAGGTTGCCATTCCCTGCTCTTATTAAGCCCAGCATTGACAGAGGCAATAGAGTGTAAAGCAGGGGTCAAATGCCTTTATTTTTGAGCCAGATTGAGTGAGTTCAAATTCTTGCTCTAGCATTTATTAACTGTGTGACTTTGGGCAAGTTGCTTACCCCTCCATGCTCAGCTTCCTCACCTGTAAAATAATAGTTTCTCTTTCACAAGGAGGGACTCTGGGTTACAGACTGCAAGACCAACCACAGGTAAATCTTGGCACAGATAAAGGATAGAATCCCTTCCTTACTTTTCTCCACTTCCCAAGGCCAGAGTCCTGCAATAGTGCACTGGACTAATGTTTCATTGAAATTCAAGCCAAGTGAAAGCACAGCAAATACTGGAAAAATAGCTGCCCTGGTTTCACTATAAGCAAAGCCACAGTTGCAAGATTCCATGTGTAGGCTGAAAAAAGTCAGTTAAGTCTTTTTTAAAATAAATTTATTTATTTTAATTGGAAGTTAATCACTTTACAATATTGTATTGGTTTTGTCATACATCAACATGAATCCGCCACAGGTATACACATGCTCCCCATCCTGAACCCCCCTCCTTCCTCCCTCCCCGTACCATCCTTCTGGGTCTTCTCAGTGTACCAGCCCCAAGCATCCAGTATCATGCATTGAACCTGGACTGGCTATTCATTTCATATATGATATTATACATGTCTCAATGCCGTTCTCCCAAATCATCCCACCCTCTCCCTCTCCCACAGAGTCCAAAAGACTGTTCTATACATCTGTGTCTCTTTTGCTGTCTCACATACAGGGTTATCATTACCATCTTTCTAAATTCCATATATATGCATTAGTATACTGTATTGGTGTTTTTCTTTCTGGCTTGCTTCACTCTGTATAATAGGCTGCAGTTTCATCCACCTCATTAGAACTGATTCAAATGTATTCTTTTTAATGGCTGAGTAATACTCCATCGTGTATATGTACCACAGCTTTCTTATCCATTCATTCTGCTGATGGACAACTAGGTTGCTTCCATGTCCTGGCTATTGTGAACAGTGCTGCAATGAACACTGGGGTACACATGTCTGTTTCAATTCTGGTTTCCTTGGTGTGTATGCCCAGCAGTGGGATTGCCAGGTCATAAGGCAGTTCTATTTCCAGTTTTTAAGGAATCTCCACACTGTTCTCCATAGTGGCTGTACTAGTTTACATTCTCACCAACAGTGTAAGAGGGTTCCCTTTTCTCCACACCCTCTCCAGCATTTATTGCTTATAGACTTTTGGATCGCAGCCATTCTGACTGGTGTGAAATAGTACCTTATTGTGGTTTTGATTTGCATTTCTCTGATAATAACTGATGTTGAGCATCTTTTCATGTGTTTGTTAGCCATCTGTATGTCTTCTTTGGAGAAATGTCCACCAGAAAATTACTAGAGCTAATCAATGAATATAGTAAAGTTGCAGGATATAAAATCAACACACAGAAATCCCTTGCATTCCTATACACTAATAATGAGAACATAGAAAGAGAAATTAAGGAAACATTCCCATTCACCATTGCAACAGAAAGAATAAAATTACTTAGGAATATATCTACCTAAAGTAACTAAAGACCTATATATAGAAAACTATAAAACACTGGTGAAAGAAATCAAAGAGGACACTATTAGACGGAGAAATATACCATGATCATGGATCAGAAGAATCAATATAGTGAATATGAGTATAATACCCAAAGCAATTTATAGATTCAATGCAATCCCTATCAAGCTACCAACGGCATTTTTCACAGAGCTAGAACAAATAATTTCACAATTTGTATGGAAATACAAAAAACCTCGAATAGCCAGAGCAATCTTGACAAAGAAGAATGGAACTGGAGGAATCAACCTGCCTGATTTCAGGCTCTACTACAAAGCCACAGTCATCAAGAGAGTATGGTACTGGCATAAAGACAGAAATATAGATCAATGGAACAAAATAGAAAGCCCAGAGATAAATCCACTCACCTATGGACACCTTATCTTCAACAAAGGAGGCAAGAATATACAATGGATTAAAGACAATCTCTTTAACAAGTGGTGCTGGGAAAACTGGTCAACCACTTGTAAAAGAATGAAACTAGAACACTTTCTAACACTGCACACAAAAATAAACTCAAAATGGATTAAAGATCTAAACGTAAGACCAGAAACTATAAAACTCCTATAGGAGAACATGGGCAAAACACTCTGACATAAATCACAGCAGGATCCTCTATGACCCACCTCCCAGAGTAATGGAAATAAAAGCAAAAATAAACAAATGGGACCTAATTAAACTTAAAAGTTTCTGCACAACAAAGGAAACTATAAGCAAGGTGAAAAGACAGCCTTCAGAATGGGAGAAAATAATAGCAAATAAAGCAACTGACAAACAACTAATCTCAAAAATATGCAAGCAACTCCTGCAGCTCAATTCCAGAAAAATAAATGACCCAATCAAAAAATGGGCCAAATTCAAGTCTTTTAGATACTGAATTATCACAGTAAGGATCATGAAGTTGGATTAAAACTGGAAGCCTTCCCTGTCCACCAGCCTAGGCTGGATCCCCTAGTCATATACTCTCTAGGGATCCTCTAATTCTCCATGGTAAGACTTATCAAAATTTTATTTATATAATATTTAATGTCTATCACTCCTTTGTCTCTGATATCACTGAGGCCCAATGCCCCAGAATATAACTACATGGGGACCCTTCCACTCCTACTCACCAATATTTAACATAGTGCTTTGAGTAATTCAGGCATTTGATAAATATTTACTGAATAAATGAATGTGTGAATGACAATCATATACATACATTTTAGATATTCTCTATTTTTAAAGTGTGGGCTATGAGTAAGGAAAGGGACCAATATCCATTTCCATATTGTCAGTTTTAAGTCAGCCATATGCTCCACCATACTAAGTGTTCACCCATTCATCTGAACTCAACAACACTTCTCCAGCACTACCATGTGCTATATTGCTCAGGATACAGAGATGTTCTCGATGAGTTATCCTCCTCTACATCTCCTTTTCCCACCAAATGCACAGGAAGGGGAACTTCATATTATCCTTTTATTAAACAAGCACTTTTCGATGGATTGTTATATGCTCTGTTAAGTATCTCTGGTTCTGTACTTCATTTGGTGCCTTCTTTCTGGTGGTCCGGGAAGGTTTCCAGTTTTAACCCAAGTCATTCTTACTGTGATGATTTGGTATCTCAAAGGTATAGACAAGAATCTGTACTCTCTTCATTATGCATTGTATGACTTTACCAGTGAACAATTATTCATTTGCTCTATAAATATAAATGAGTCTCCTGGGTGAGACACCCAAGTCTGAGGCAATGATATGTTCTTGTCTACAGACCAGATAACACTGCTGTTAGAGACCTCAAAATACTCAAATGTATTTCTTGCTGTCCCAAGTTCTCTGTAAGTTCAATGTCTCTCCAAAGCCGCTGTCTTCCAAGTACCAGTGATCTGATCATTTCCATCTTGTGGCTCTGCTGTCTCAGCATTTAGCCTGCAAGGTTGCCATGTCAGGGGAGTAGAGACAATGAAGAACCCACAGTGCTCCTCTATTCTTTAGTCTAGAGACACAACCTATCTAGAGTTCATTGATCAGAAAGAGTAACATGTCCTTACCTAACTGTAATGGATCCAGGAAGGAGAGGTGAAACGGATATGGTTAATTGCTAAAAATTTCTACCACATTGTTGTACTATACTCTTATCGGAAGCAATCTCAATCTGTAGAGTAAACTCTGAGATAATAGAAGACCACTAAACTAGATGTTAGGGAGTATCTTCCATTCCACTAATTTTTCATAAAGGAGGCTGAGGCTTAAAGATAATTCGTGATTTCAGAACTATTTAGCAGAAATACCAGAACTGGTGATTAGGCACCCATAATCCCTATCCAGCATATTTTTCCCACTACACAATGATCCTCTCACAACACAGCCCACATGGCATTCTATGTGGCCTCCCCATCAGTAGGAGGCTGCAGAATCAGAGAAAAACAGAGCATTCACAGTTCAACCAGAACCAACTGTCTCATGTCAGCTGATTAAATGGATTACAGCCATCTATCTATTGAAATTCCATTTCCTTAGACCTTCCATTTTAAATGCAGTATGTTATTTTCAATGAGAAATTCAGTAGGCAGGAACTAAATTTGTTGAGCCCTGAGGCCTGGATTTTAAATTTTTATTAAGTATGTATGTTGCCCTCGCACATCAAGCACAGATAGTTAAATTCTAGTTTGGAAACTTTGCTGGCATTTACTGGGCATATATGAACTGGGTTGTATCTTGTATTAAATAGCACAGTGAGCTTGATTTTTAGGTTATTCTTTTCTATTTATAATTTTTACTGGCATTGAAAATAGATTTAAAAGTAGGCAGTTTACTTTCCATAATAGCAGAAAATACATTTGGAAGAGGGGAAAGTTTTAAAGAGAATATTTTCAAAGGTAAGCTACCTGATCTAGGGTTTAGTTCATAAGTGGCCAAACTGTACAGAATATCTGTCTCTCTTCTTTCCCCACCATCTCTTGTTTTCACATATATATACCAAACATGCTTCTCTACTCAAAGGCCCTTTTCACCCTGACATCAGACGTGACAAAGAAAGTGATGTTGGCAAACATCTTCTAGGCAGGAGATGGAAAGTCACGGTCCTTCAGACAGATGTCGACCAAACCCCAAATACCGCCCCCCCCCCCCCCCCCCCCGCCACATGCATGTCCTCTGATATGCTTAAAAAGTCCTTTTAGGACCACAGTAGCCAGAAGCACATCTTCAGGCCATTTCAAGTTCCAGTCAACAGCTATTTCTGGACATTTACTAAGAAAAGTATTTCTGTCCTTGAGAACTCCTTCAGCACAGCCTCTCCCACTCTACCTAGCAGCCTGGACAGTTCTGACATCACTCCATTTTCTAAGTCGCCTCACATTAACACACATATACTCTCTCTCACACACACACACAAAAGAGGAAAGAAAAGGAAAGAGAGAAAGGAAAAAGAAAATTACATTTAAAATACGATTAGGTCTCATTTTCTTTATCCCTTTCAAAAAAGTCTGCTCCATTATCTTAGTGCCATCTAGTTGTGCATGGAGATTAGTGACTTTTTCAGATTCATTGCCAATGATCAGTCTACAAATTGGCTGACAAGCAGGGCCAAGAGACCAGGCACATGCCCCCTTGACACATGCATGCCCTCTGATGAATGTATATTCTCCCTCCCCTTCTCTGTAACCCAGTTAGCTTCTTGAATTGACATGACTCTGTCAGTCCAAGTTGAGGCCCAAAGTGGGCATTCTATCATGCAATTCAATATGGTCCTGCTTAGCAATAGGGCAGCTCATGATACAGTTTTATCACAGTGTTCTATGAATTATCAGGAGTAGAACAGGTAAGGTTTGTCAAAGCCCCATGGGACCAGTTTTCTGTGAGATACCATATGTATTCTTGATACCTTACCTATCACCAGATACTAAATTATGAGACCTTGGTCAAGTCACTGAACTTCCCTGGGTTTCATCCTTGTGAACTATAGAATGGAGACCTTAGTGTACTTGTTCTTCTTTCCCACGTGATATGTACAGAAAAACGAGACATAGTCATAAAATACTTTGAATAATTATTTTAAAAAACATGATAATTACAAGCTCATGGATTGCTCATGGGGGTATTAAAAGGTGTGTGTGTGTGTGTGTGTGTGTGTGTGTTAGTTGCTCAGTTGTGTCTGACTTTTTGTGATCTCATGGACTATAGCCCACCAGGGTCCTCTGTCTGTGCTATACCCCAGGCAAGAATACTAGAGTGAGTTGCCATGTCCTCCTCCAGGGGATCTTCCCCACCCAGGGATCGAACCAATGTCTCTTATATCTCCTGCATTGGTAGGGGGATTCTTTACCACTGAACCATCTGGTAAGCTTGTATTAAAAGGTATAACCACTGAAAACTATTAATAACTTGGAGTATTACTACACTCGTTGGAATTATATCTGACTGTGACAGAAAGTCTAAAACAACAGAGGCTTATACAAGAAATAAGTTCATATTTCTCCAATTAAGTCTCAAGGAATAAACCCTCTTACTAGAAAGGCAGCTCCAGGAAGTTATGCAGGTTCCTCCTGGATCTAACTTCCCTACAGCAGGGACCTTATGCTCTTAGTCCAAAATGACCCCTAGATCTTTGGTCAACATATCTTTAAATCTGATACCAGAGACAAGGAAGGGAACAGAACCAAGGAAAAGTCAATGGATATATAACAGCTATCTCTTTAAGTAATATACTGAAAACTGCCATACATTTTTACTTACTCTTCATTGGCCAAAATTTAAATTGTCATACTTAGCAGCAAGGGAGGGTTGGAAATGTTTCCTCCAGAAATCCCTATGTCCAACTGAAAATTAAGGAAGAATAAGTTTTAAAGTTGGCAACTAGTAGTTTTTGTTCTGCCAAATGAAATTGAACCTGATCATAAGTAGCTTATAATCCAACAAGTCTGTATCTGGGTGTGTGGCCTAGAGAAGCCCTTTCATATGGCAAGAGTGACAAATGGACAGAAATTTTCATTATGACACTGCTTGCCATCCTAAGAATGCTCTGTGCTTTACCTATTCATCCTCCACCCTTCTCCTGAAGCCCTGGCAATACAACCACTGTACAATCTATTTCAGATGAGATGGGGCAGGGACTTGTACCTACAGCAAGGTACAATTAATTAATTTTTTCCTCTTTTGTACTATATTAAAAGCTTCTGTTTCCATTGCTAGAGATACTTTCCTTTGGCAATCCTGTGCAAACCCTTCCCCCTTTAGAAAGGGGGGAAATTCAGAGAGACAATGCCTTTACAGGTAATTTTCACTAGAAGAACATAAGTTCATGGAAAAATTCTATGGATATTACTAACAAAACTCTTTTGCTTATTTCAACTAAGGATTATTGAGACATATAATCATTTATTGATATAAAGGCCTATACCTACAGAAACAAATTGCTTTCTTTTAAAGTCTTGACTGGAATGGGTGAATTTAACTCAGATGACCATTATATCTACCACTGCGGGCAGGAACACCTCAGAAGAAATGGAGTAGCCATCATGGTCAACAAAAGAGTCCAAAATGCAGTACTTGGATACAATCTCAAAAACGACAGAATGATCTCTGTTTGTTTCCAAGGCAAACCATTCAATATCACAGTAAACCAAGTATATAACCTGACCAGTAATGCTGAAGAAGCTGGAGTTGAACAGTTTATGAAGACCTACAAGACCTTTTAGAACTAACACCCAAAAAAGATGCCCTTTTCATTATAGGGGACTGGAATGCAAAAGTAGGAAGTCAAGAAACACCTGGAGTAACAGGCAAATTTGACCTTGGAGTACAGAATGAAGCAGGGCAAAGGCTAATAGAGTTCTGCCAAGAGAACGCACTGGTCATAGCAAAAACCCTCTTCCAACAACAAAACAGAAGACTCAACACATGGAATCACCAGATGGTTGACACTGAAATCAGATTGCTTATATTCTTTACAGCCAAAGATGGAGAAGCTCTCTACAGTCAGCAAAAACAAGACTGGGAGCTGATTGTGGCTCAGATCATGAACTCCTTATTGCCAAACTCAGACTGAAATTGAAGAAAGTGGAGAAAGCCACTAGATCATTCAGGCATGATGTAAATCAAATCCCTTCTGACTATACAGTGGAAGTGAGAAATAGATTTAAGGGACTAGATCTGATAGACAAAGTGCCTGAAGAACTATGGATGGAGGTTTGTGAAACTGTGCAGGAGACAGGGATCAAGACCATCACTAAGAAAAAGAAATGCAAAAAAGCAAAATAGCCATCTGAGGAGGCCATACACATAGTTGTAAAATGAAGGGAAGCGAAAAGCAAAGGAGAAAAGGAAGGATATACCGATTTGAATGCAGAGTTCCAAAAACAGCAAGGAGAGATAAGAAAGCCTTCCTCAGTGATCAATGCAAAGAAATAAAGGAAAGCAATACAATGGGAAAGAATAGAGATCTCTTCAAGAAAATTAGAGATATCAAGGGAACATTTCATGCAAAGATGGGCACAATAAAGGAGAGAAATGGTAAGGACCTAACAGAAACAGAATATATTAAGAAGAGGTGGCAAGAATACACAGAAGAACTGTACAAAAAAGATCTTCACGACCCAGATAATCATGATGGTGTGATTGCTCACCTAGAGCCAGACATCCTGGAATGTGAAGTCAAATGGGCCTTAGGAAGCATCACTATGAACAAAGCTCGTGGAGGTGATGGAATGCCAGTGGAGCTATTTCAAATCCTGAAAGGTGATGCTGTTCAGTGCTGTACTCAATATGCCAGCAAATTTGGAAAACTCAGCAGTGGCCACAGGACTGGAAAAGGTCAGTTTTCATTCCAATTCCAAAGAAAGACAATGCCAAAGAATGTTCAAACTACTGCACAATTGCACTCATCTCACACACTAGCAAAGTTGGCTAAGTCACTTCAGTTGTGTCCGACTTTGTGTGACCACATAGATGGCAGCCCACCAGGCTACCCGGTCCCTGGGATTCTCCAGGCAAGAACACTGGAGTGGGTTGCCATTTCCTTCTCCAATGCATGAAAGTGAAAAGTGAAAGTGAAGTCGCTCAGTCGTGTCCGACTCTTTGCAACCCCATGGACTGCTGCCCACTAGGTTCCTCTGTCCATGGGATTTTCCAGGCAAGAGTACTGGAATGGGGTGCCATTGCCTTTTCCCACACACTAGCAAAGTGATGCTTAAAAGTCTCCAAGCCAGGCTTCAGCAATACATGAACTGTGAACTTCCTGATGTTCAAGCTGGTTTTAGAAAAGGAAGAGGAACCAGAGATCAAAATGCCAACATCCACTAGATCATCAAAAAACCAAGAGAGTTCCAGAAAAACATCTATTTCTGCTTTATTGACTATGCCAAAGCCTTTGACTGTGTGGATCACAATAAACTATGGGACATTCTGAAAGTGATGGGAATACCAGACCTCCTGACCTGTCTCTTGAGAAACCTACATGCAGGTCAGGAAGCAACAGTTAGAACTGGACATGGAACAACAGACTGGTTCCAAATAGGAAAAGGAGTACATCAAAGCTGTATATTGTCAGTCTGCTTATTTAACTTTTATACAGAGTATATCATGAGAAATGCTGGGCTGGAGGAAGCACGTGCTGGAATCAAGATTGCCGGGAGAAATATCAATAACCTCAGATATGTAGATGATACCACCCTTATGGCAGAAAGTGAAGAAGAACTAAAGAGCCTCTTGATGAAAGTGAAAGAGGAGAGTAAAAATGTTGGCTTAAAGCTCAACATTCCGAAAACTAAGATCATGGCATCTGGTCCCATCACTTCATGGCAAATAGATGGGGAAACAGTGGATACAGTGGCTGACTTTATTTTTTAGGGGCTTCAAAATCACTGCAGATGGTGATTGCAGCCAAGAAATTAAAAGACACTTACTCCTTGGCAGGAAACTTACGATCAACCTAGACAGCATATTCAAAAGCAGAGACATTACTTTGCCACTAAAGGTCCGTCTAGTCAAGGCTATGGTTTTACCAGCAGTCATGTATGGATGTGAGAGTTGGACGATAAAGAAAGCTGAGTGCTGAACAATTGATGCTTTTGAACTGTGGTGTTGGAGAAGACTCTTGAGAGTCTCTTGGACTGTAAGGAGATCCAACCAGTCCATCCTAAAGGAGATCAGTCCTGGGTGTTCATTGGAAGGACTGATGCTGAAGCTGAAACTCCAATACTTTGGCCATCTGATGCGAAGAGCTGACTAACTAAAAAAGGCCCTGATGCTGGGAAAGATTGAGGGCAGGAGGAGAAGGGGACACCAGAGGATGAGATAGTTGGATGGCATCACTGACTCCATGGACATGGATTTGCGTGTACTCTGGGAGTTGGTGATGGACAGGGAGCCTGGCGTGCTGCGATTCCTGGGGTCGCAAAGAGTCAGACACGACTGAGCAACTGAACTGAACTGAAAGTCTTGACAATCAACCATTCTCTGATTAAACCCTAAAGTAAAAGCTTTTCCACTGATTACTACCTTGCTTATAAATATCAGTTTCCAAATGCCATGGGACTATATTCTTTTTACTGGGTACAGTATTTCTTCCATAGACTCTTGTATGTACAAAAAGTGTTCATGTAAGTTTGAAGATTCCATTACAGATTCCCAAAGAGGATTTATTTTCCTTCTATTTTGTCCTAACTTCAGACACAGTAACTAGAGTTCTCAAAGGAATTTCTATTGCCATGCTAAAATTTGAAATGGCAAAATTTTAATTTTTTTATTGCTCAATGACTTAGCATAGGGCTTTCTAGGTGGTGCAGTGGTAAAAAATCCACCTGCCAACACAGGAGATGCAAGAAACATGGGTTCAATCCCTGGGTTTAGAAGATCCCCTGGAGAAGGAAATAGCAACTCACTCCAGTATTCTTGCCTGGGAAAGTCACGGACAAAGGAGCCTGATGGGCTACAGTCCATGGGGTCACAAAGAGTTGGACACAACTTATCAACTGAGCACATACAACTTAGCATAAGATATTTTCAAAGGAGAAATAAGCTAGGTGTTACTTTTTAAAAGGAAAGAAGACAGTGAAAAAATAAATATTGCTTAGTTCCAATTCTTGAGGGCATGGTTTCCAGTGGCTTTCAAAATGCCTCAATTGTATGTTATTTGAATATCCAAATTTGATACCCCTTGTAGCTCAGCTGGTAAAAAATCTGCCTGCAATGCAGGAGACCTGGGTTTGATTCCTGAGTCAAGAAGATCCCCTGAAGAAGGAAATGGCAACCCACTGCAGTATTCTTGCCTGGAAAATCCCATGGACACAGGAGCCTGGAAGGTTACAGTCTAGGGGTCCCAAGAGTCGGACACGACTGAGCGACTAAGCACATAGGTGGATTCAACACCCTCTGTGACTTGCTTAGAGAATCTTCAGAGTAGCCTACAAACTAAAACTATTTTCTTCACTGATGTCTCTGTACATATAACCTCTACCAGTTATTTTCTTCCTCTGTCCCTTACAAGAATTCTCCTACTCCCTACTGCCTACAAAGCAACAAAGTTGATAATGTAGTAGTCATGTATGGATGTGAGAGTTGGACCATAAAATACAGTGAATGCCAAATAATTGATGCCTTCAAATTGCGGCTCTGGAGAAAACTCTTGAGAGTCCCTTGGACAGCAAGGAGATAAAACCAGTCAAACCTAAAGGAAATCAACCCTGAATATTCATTGGAAGGACTGATGCTGAAGCTATACTTCAATACTTTGGCCATGTGATGCAAAGAGCCATCTCATTAGAAAAGACCCTGATGCTGGGAAGGATTGAAAGCAAGAGGAAAAGGGGATGAGAGAGGATGATTGGATGGCATCAACGACTCAATGGACATGAATTTGAGCAAACTCCAGGAGATGGGGAAGGACAGGAAAGCCTGGCATGCTGCATTCCATGGGGTCGCAAAGAGTCAGACAGGACTGAATACTGAACAACAAAATACATTATACTGGGGCAAATAATGTTAGATTATCAATAGTTTATTGTTTTTGTCATTGAGTAGTATTCCATTGTATGTATGGTCCACAATTTGTTCATTCATTTTACCAGTTGACGAGTATTTGAATTTTTCCACTTGAGGCTATTATGAATAAAACTGCTCTGAACAACCTATATACAAGTCTTTCTATGAAAGTATACTTTCATTCCTCTTGGATAAGTATCCAGAAGGGAGATTGCTGGATCATATGGTAAATACATCTTTAACCTTATAGGAAATGGCCAAACTGTTTTCCAAGTTTTTTTTTTTTTTTTAACCCTTGTACATTACTCCCAGCATGTATGAGAGTTCTAGTTGCTCCACATCCTCAAGGCCTTTTAGAGGAGGATAAAAAGAATAACAGAAGGATATTAGTACAATATAAAACCCTTGTCAGGAGTTCCCTGTGTTGGAAGATGCCTCCCAGTGACTCTCCCTCTCTCTCGTCTACCTCAGTCACTTCTATCTGCAGATGCTCAGAAAAAGGTATTGTTTATATCCATCTCCCTGGATGAGATAAAGGTCTGCCTTCAGTTATGAAAGGTGTTTTGTAGCCTATCTACCTGCTTCCTTTCTCCTGCCTTTTCAGATTCCTCAGTCCTCCTAACCTTTTTGCCCTCATTCGAGGCCTTTTACCTCCTTTGATCCTAGTTAGTTGTGCTGTCCAGGTTGTCATCTGCCCAGTGGGCCTGCTTTACCTTCCCTTTTCATTGATGCTGTGACTTGGGTTCCTTATGCATGAATCTACTTTGCTCAGCGTGGTGGCTTTACTCTTTAACTCTTTTTGCACTCTAGCCTAAGCTAATTTGGTCACATCTCTTTTGACATTTTTGGAACATAATTAAATTATATATTTAATTATAGCCATAGCCTCTTCATTATTAATAGCACGTTTCCAACCCAAGTCTCCCAAATGTGTTGACATTTGTTAAACAGTTACTAGCAAGCAGGCACAGAACAGTTTGAATAGTCTATTCCATAAATTCAATGAAACCCTAATTCTCCATGTTTTAAGTGTGTTTGCCACACCTTGTGTGAGAGATTTGCTGGAGGTAGATGGATCAGTATTCTAAGGGCAGGATTTCATGGCCCTAATAACCTACATTAGTACCAATAGCTAGATAAAGGATAAAGCTGCAGGACCATCCTTGAGCATACAGGATACAAAAGGCCAGCTAGGTTCTTAATTCCTAGCTTATGGAAGTATCAGGAGTATCTCTAAAATATTCCACCCTTTCCACATACCAAGATGCTACTAATTTCACCAATGAAACCTACTTCTGCAGTCTATTATACTAATTAATGAACCACAAATTTAACCAATGAAAAGTCATCTCTATGTTTCATTCTAGCATCTGTTGCTAATCAAATATAAATAAAACCAAAGAACCTTATAAACATTCTAGAGTTTATGATATCATCTGATCACCCCTGAAAACTGAATTTCTGATTAGGACAGTGCATAGCATATGACTGAAACTAAACAGTGCTGATATGCATCACACAGGTTGCTGTTGTCTTTTTTTTTTTTTTAGAAGCACTTTATAGTAAATTATAGATATTGTAGCAACTCTTGAATCCTGTCTTTGACATAACTTTTGTTGAGTACTCACTACATTCCAGGCAGTCTGCTAGGTGCTTTAAAATTGCATTTATACTTCTCATCTAGAAAATTATAATATCTCAATAAGGTAAGTATCACTGTATGCCCATTTTACAAATAAAAACTCTAATTTATCCAAAATCAAATGATAGAGCTCTAGCTTAAATCTACCTACCCCTAAAGTGATATTTCAGCTATCTTTCAGTTTAAGCAATATAAACACATTTGTTAGTATCTACTCAAAGATGTAACTAATTCACTACTTATTAAAATTTCTTATACTTTTGGTTAATGAATACCTACCTTGGAGAATGTGGTGAAAACACTTGCCTCTCTCCCCATTGAATGGATGTCATGGCTAATTTTGTCAATAACTTCAAGAAATTTGTGAAAACTTCCCCTTTCCTGCCTATGACCACATGAATCTCAGATTAAGAATCCCTGCAATGAAACATATTAAGTGTTTCTTTACTTTAGGATTGTAATCTATACTATTTGCTCTGGTCCCTCTGTTTGCACTTCTGAATGTGTTACTTGTTTCTAAGATACAGAAGCTACATACCCTTTCTGTAATTGTACTTACTATTTCTTTGGATTAAAATGCTTCTAGAGGCAGTCTGTTTGCAGATATTAGCAGCAGAGACCCCTTCCTGGTGACTACATTTGGTATCTATATTCACAAGGTATAGTTCTCACTGAATTCATATCTCAGAAACTACTTAATGAGTACAAGGTCACTGTGGAAATAGGCTCTTTTAATCCAAAGGCCATATGCCTGCCCATTCAGAGATCAACTGTCTGCTGCCTGACAAGTTACTTGTGAGAACAGTCCATGAAACAGCAACACTTTCATCACCTGAGCACAACAGCACATCTGTATCTTTCTGTTGCCTTCCATGTTCTTCATTGCTTCTGACATTATGTGAATTTTCCCAGGCTTGGCCTGCTGCCAGGGTCTCATGTGACCAAAGGCCCTTCTTTAAAAAGAATGCACAAACCACTCGTTAGCATAATTTAAACATTAATTATGAAAACAGTCCCCCAAATGCCATGAAAACAAACCACTGAACAACTACTGAGCAAACTATCTTACTGCTGAGGTTCAGACAAACAATAGAATGATTAACAAAAATGCATTACTGGTCTCAGTTATATTTCACACAATATTTAACAATCCATAGGGCGCACTCCTTTTGCCCATAAATAAGATACACAATTTAATGGTTCTCTTTTATCTTGCACATCATCGTGAATCTCAGAGAACATCACTTCACCTCTTCAATACATCTTTCAGCCACTGTATACATACAGATAAGAATGAGAAGAAATATAAATTTCTTTATTTTATTCTACATATATGTACTTTTGTGTTTCCTCTAATAGAGTGAAAATACATATTCAAATATAGAAAAATTGCTATTGTCATACTTTAAGAAAGATTATGAAGTTTATTAAAATGCAATAAGCTACAGAATTTGCTATTTTGCTACTTGCTGAATCCATTCCAAAGTATTTCATTATTTGGAATTACTAGAAGAACCTTATCACAATATACTCTTTCCAATAACTCAATCTTGAGGCATGAGTAGAAATTACAGCATGAAAATGAAGCTATAATGAGTTTTAATTCATATCCCAAACTCAAAATACATGAGTTTTATCCAAGGCAGAAAATAATCTAGTGTTATAATAAACCTCTGCTTTAAAAACTAAAAAAAACAGGGCTTCCCAGGTGGCTCAGTGGTAAAGAATCCACCTGCCAATGCAGGAGAAATGGATTCAGTCCCTGGTTTGGGAAAACCCCACATGCCACAGAGCAACTATGCCCATGTGCCACAGCTACTGAGCTCGTACATTTCACAATCTATACCTGACCATACTCCTTAAAACTGTCACAGTTATTAAAGCTAGGAATCTAAGAAACTATCAGAACAAGAGGAGCCTAAGGAGACATGGTAACTAAATATGTGTTATTTGGGATAGGATTCTGGAATAGAAAAAGGATATTAGATAAAACATAAGGAAATCTGAATATATAATGAAATTTAGTTTCTAATATATCAATATTGGCTCATTAAATGTGATAAATGTACCATATTAATGTACTTGTATGAAATGTACCATTACAATGTATCCATAATTAATTATTAATAGATGAAATTAGGTACAGGGTATATGGGAACTCTCCGCACTATCTTCTTAAACTTTCTGTAAACCTAAGAACCCCATGAACCATATGAAAAGGCAAAATGATAGGATACTGAAAGAGGTACTCCCCAGGTCAGTAGGGGCCCAATATGCTACTGGAGGTCAGTGGAGAAATAACTCCAGAAAGAATGAAGGGTTGGAGCCAAAGCAAAAACAATACACAGCTGTGGATGTGACTGGTGATAGAAGCAAGGTCCGATGCTGTAAAAAGCAATATTCCATAGGAACCTGGAATGTCAGGTCCATGAATCAAGGCAAATTGGAAGTGGTCAAACAGGAGATGGCAAGAGTGAATGTTGACATTCTAGGAATCACTGAACTAAAATGGACTGGAATGGGTGAATTTAACCAGATGACCATTATATCTACTACTGTGGGCAGGAACACCTCAGAAGAAACGGAGTAGCTATCATGGTCAACAGAAGAGTCTGAAATGCAGTACTTGGATGCAATCTCAAAAACGACAGAATGATCTCTGTTTGTTTCCAAGGCAAACCATTCAATATCACAGTAATCCAGGTCTATGCCCCAACTGGTAATGCTGAAGAAGCTGAAGTTGAATGGTTCTATGAAGACCTACAAGACCTTTTAGAACTAACACCCAAAAAAGATGTCCTTTTCATTATAGGGGACTGGAATGCAAAAGTAGGAAGTCAAGAAACACCTGGAGTAACAGGAAAATTTGGCCTTGGAATACGGAATGAAGCAGGGCAAAGACTAAAACAGCTTTGCCAAGAAAACGCACTGGTCATAGCAAACACCCTCTTCCAACAACACAAGAGAAGACTCTACACATGGACATCACCAGATGGTCAACACCAAAATCAGATTGATTATATTCTTTGCAGCCAAAGATGGAGAAGCTCTATACAGTCAACAAAAACAAGACCAGGAGCTGACTGTGGCTCAGATCATGAACTTCTTATTACCAAATTCAGACTGAAATTGAAGAAAACAGGGAAAACCACTAGACCATTCAGGTATGACCTAAATCAAATCCCTTAAGATTATACAGTGGAAGTGAGAAATAGATTTAAGGGCCTAGATCTGATAGATAGAGTGCCTGATGAACTATGGAATGAGGTTCGTGACATTGTACAGGAGACAGGCATCAAGACCATCCCCATGGAAAAGAAATGCAAAAAAGCAAAATGGCTGTCTGGGGAAGCCTTACAAATAGCTGTGAAAAGAAGAGAAGCGAAAAGCCAAGGAGAAAAGGAAAGATATAAGCATCTGAATGCAGAATTTCAAAGAATAGCAAGAAGAGATAAGAAAGCCTTCTTCAGTGATCAGTGCAAAGAAATAGAGGAAAAGAACAGAATGGGAAAGACTAGAGTTCTCTTCAAGAAAATTAGAGATACCAAGGGAACATTTCATGCAAAGATGGGCTCAATAAAGGACAGAAATGGTATGGACCTAACAGAAGCAGAAGATATTAAGAAGAGGTGGCAAGAATACACAGAAGAACTGTACAAAAAAGATCTTCATGACCCGGATAATAACAATGGTGTGATCACTTATCTAGAGCCAGATATCCTGGAATGTGAAGTCAAGTGGGCCCTAGAAAGCATCACTATGAACAAAGCTAGTGGAGGTGATGGCATTCCAGTTGAGCTATTTCAAATCCTGAAAGATGATGCTTTCAAAGTGCTGCACTCAACATGCCAGCAAATGTGGAAAATTCAGCAGTGGCCACAGGACTGGAAAAGGTCAGTTTTCATTCCAATCCCAAAGAAAGGCAATGCCAAAGAATGCTCAAACTACCGCACAATTGCACTCATCTCACATACTAGTAAAGTAATGCTCAAAATTCTCCAAGCCAGGCTTCAGCAATATGTGAACCGTGAACTTCCTGATGTTCAAGCTGATTTCAGAAAAGGCAGAGGAACCAGAGATCAAATTGCCAACATCTGCTGGATCATAGAAAAAGCAAGACAATTCCAGAAAAACATCTACTTCTGCTTTATTGACTATGCCAAAGCCTTTGACTATGTGGATCACAATAAACTGTGGAAAATTTTGCAGGAAATGGGAATATCAGACCACCTGACCTGCCTCTTGAGAAATCTGTATACAGGTCAGGAAGCAACAGTTAGAACTGGACATGGAACAACAGACTGGTTCCAGATAGGAAAAGGAGTACGTCAAGGCTGTATGCTGTCACCCTGCTTATTTAACTTATACGCAGAATGCATCCTGAGACACGCTGGACTGGAAGAAACACAAGCTGAAATCAAGATTGCCAGGAGAAATATCAATAACCTCAGATATGCAGATGACACCACCCTTATGGCAGAAAGTGAAGAGGAAATAAAAAGCCTCTTGATGAAAGTGAAAGAGGAGACTGGGGAAGTTGGCCTAAAGCTCAACATTCAGAAAACGAAGATCATGGCATCCGGTCCCATCACTTCACGGGAAATAGATGGGGAAACAGTGGAAACAGTATCAGACTTTTTTGGGGGGGGCTCCAAAATCACTGCAGATGGTGACTGCAGCCATGAAATTAAAAGATACTTACTTCTTGGAAGAAAAGTTATGACCAACCTAGATAGCATATTCAAAAGCAGAGACATTACTTTGCCAACTAAGGTCCGTCTAGACAAGGCTATGGTTTTTCCAGAAGTCATGTACGGATGTGAAAGTTGGACTGTGAAGAAGGCTGAGTGCCGAAGAATTGATGCTTTTGAACTGTGGTGTTGAAGACGACTCTTGAGAGTCCCTTGGACTGCAAGGAGATCCAACCAGTCCATTCTGAAGGAGATTAGCCCTGGGATTTCTTTGGAAGGAATGATGCTAAAGCTGAAACTCCAGTACTTTGGCACCTCACTTGAAGAGTTGACTCATTGGAAAAGACTCTGATGCTAGGAGGGATTGGAGGCAGGAGGAGAATGAGGATGAGATGGCTGGATGGCATCACTGACTCGATGGACGTGAATCTGAGTGAACTCCGGGAGTTGGTGATGGACAGGGAGGCCTGGCATGCTGCAATTCATGGGGTCGCAAAGAGTCAGACACGACTGAGTGACTGAACTGAACTGAGATGAGTGCAATTGTGTGGTAGTTTGAGCATTCTTTGGCATTGCCTTTCTTAGGGATTGGAATGAAAACTGACCTCTTCCAGTCCTGTGGCCACTGCTGAGTTTTCCAAATTTGCTGATATATTGAACGCAGCACTTGAACAGCCTCATCTCTCAGGATTTGAAATAGCTCAACTGGAATTCCATTACCTCCACTAGCTTTGTTCGTAGTGATGCTTCCTAAGGCTCAGTTGCCTTCTCATTCCAGGATGTCTGACCTTAGGTGAGTGATCACACCATCATGACTATCTGGGCCATGAAGATATTTTTTTGTATAGCTTTTCCAAGTATTCTTGCCACCTTTTCTTAATATCTTCTACTTCTCTTAGGTCCATACAATTTCTGTCCTTTATTGTGCCCATCTTTGCATGAAATGTTCCCTCGGTATCTCTAAGTTTCTTGAAGAGATCTCTAGTCTTTCCCATTGTAATGTTTTCCTCTATTTCTTTGCACTGATCACTGAGGAAGGCTTTCTTATCTCTCCTTGGTATTCTTTGGAACTCTGCGTTCAAATGGGTATATCTTTCCTTTTCTCCTTTGCTTTTCACTTCTCTTCTTTTCATAGCATTTTCATAGCTGTTTCATAGCAGTAAGGCCTCCTCAGACAACCATTTTGCCTTTTTGCATTTCTTTTTCTTTGGGATGGTCTTGATCACTGCCTCCCGTACAATATCATGAACCTCCATTCATAGTTCTTCAGGCATTCTGTCTATCAGACTAATCTGTTGAGTCTATTTGTCACTTCCACTGTATAGTTGTAGGGAATTTGATTTAGGTCATACCTGAATGGACTAGTGGTTTTCCCTACTTTCTTCAATTTAAGTCTGAATTTGGCAATAAGGAATTCATGATCTGAGCCACAGTCAGCTCCTGGTCTTATTTTTGCTAACTGTATAGAGCTTCTCCATCCTTTGCTGCAAAGAATATAAACACTCTGATTTCGGTGTTGAGCATCTGGTGATATCCATGTGTAGAGTCTTGTGTTGTTGGAAGAGGGTGTTTTTTTATGACCAGTGCATTTTCTTTGGCAAAACTCTATTAGCCTTTGCCCTGCTTCATTCTGTACTCCAAGGCCAAATTTGCTCAATACTCCAGGTATTTCTTGACTTCTTACTTTTGCATTCCTGTCCCCTATAATGAAAAGGACATCTTTTTTGGGTGTTAGTTCTAAAAGGTCTTGTAGGTCTTCGAAGAATTGTTCAGCTTCTTCAGCGTTACTGGTTGGGGCATAGACTTGGATTACTGTGATATTGAATGGTTTGCCTTGGAAATGAACAGAGATCATTCTGTTGTTTTTGAGATGGCATCCAAGTACTACATTTTGGACTCTTTTGTTGACTATGATAGCTAGTTCGTTTCTTCTAAGGGATTCCTGCCCACAGTAGTAGATATAATGGTCATCTGAGTTAAATTCACCCATTCCAGTCCATTTTAGTTCACTGATTCCTAAAATGTTGATGTTCACTTTTGCCATCTCCTGTTTGACCGCTTACAATTTGCCTTGATTCATGGATGTAACATTCTGGTTCCTATGCAATATTGCTCTTTACAGCATTGGACTTCACTTTCATCACCAGTCACATCCACAACTGGGTGTTGTTTTTGCTTTGGCTCCATCTCTTCATTCTTTCTGGAGTTATTTCTCCACTGATCTCCAGTAGCACATTGGGCACCTACCGACCTGGAGAGTTCATCTTCAGTGTCCTATCATTTTGCCTTTTCATACTGTTCATAGGGTTCTCAAGGCAAGAATACTGAAGTGGTTTGCCATTCCCTTCTCCAGTGGACCACATTTTGTCAGAACTCTCCAGCATGACCTGTCCATCTTGGGTGGCCTTACACGGCGTGGCTCGCAGTTTCAGTGAGTTAGACAAGGCTGTGGTCCATGTGATCAGATTGTTTAGTTTCCTCTGATTGTGGTTTTCAGTCTGCCTGCCCTCTGATGGAGACAGATAAGAGGCTTATGGAAGCTTCCTGATGGGTGAATCTGTTTAATCCAATTTTCTGTTGAGAAAAGGAAAAATACTTAGAAGGGGTTTTGTTTAAAACCCTTTGAATCACAGCAGACAGGCATCTTTCTATTCTACTTCTCCCAGATATTTTTCTCATTACATGTCCTTCTGCTACATGAAACATGAAATACTTGACTTTATCTACACTATATTTATTTTACAGAGTTTTAACAGTATTTACTGAGAATTTCAGAATAAAGTTCATATATAATCCCACGTTAGGCATAGTTTTTGAAAGTGTTTTTACATGGTAATTGGTAAATTTACTTCTGTGTTTTACTCTTGCCATTGTATTCACTCATTCAATAAATATTATTGAATGTCTACTGTTGGTCACGCATTATTCTAGATATTAGAATACATCACTGAATAAAACAAACAAAATTCCTAATTGCATGGAGCTTGTGTTCTATTGGGGGAGAGAAAAATAAAAGTAATAAACTGAAAGCTAAGAAATTATATATATATACATATTTTAAAAAAGAATAAAGCCTGGTAAGAAGGGTTTTCAGTGACAGCTGAGATGGTGTTGGTTTAGTCGCTAAGTCGTGTCCGACTCTTGAGACTCCATGGACTGTAGCCCGCCAGGCTCCTCTCTTCATGGGATTTCCAGGCACAAGCACTGGAGTGGGTTGCCATTTCCTTCTCCAGGGGGTCTTCCTGACCCAGGAATTGAATCCAGGTCTCCTGCACTGCAGGCAGATTCTTTACCGACAGCTATGAGGGAAATGTTGTTGACAATTGAGGAGGAGGATAAAATTTAAAATAATATATCTAGGGAGTCATCCTTTAAAAGTGACGTTAGAGAAGACTTGCAGGAGGTGAGTTAGACATGTGGATACTTAGGGAAGGCAACTTCCAGACAGAGTAAATAGTTGGTGCCAAGGAATCCTTAGATGGGGCCAATGGCCCCATTTGGTGCCAGTGACCCTTTAGTCAGGGCCATGTCTGAGGAACAGTAGAGAGGCCAGCGTGACTGAAGCAGAGTGACTGACAGAGAGGGAACAAAACGATGATGTCCAAGAAATACTGAAGGTGAAAACATGTAAGGCATTGTAAGTTATCACAAGGGCTTTGGCTTAACTACTATGTGATGTTGGACAAGTGTTTAATCGTTATATGGCTCAATTTAATCTGTGAAAGGAGGAACAACGGACCCAAAAGAGAAATATATCTAATAAACGAATAATGGAATGGAAATGAAAAAATAAAAGTAATATTAAATAAAGCCAAATAAAAGGAAAATGGAACAAAAAAGATGGAACAAAGGGAAAACCAATAGTAAGATAGTACATTTAAACTCAACCACAGAGTGGATACATGTATATGTAGAGCTGATTCACTTAGATGTACATCTGAAACTAACACAACATTGCAAACCAACTATACTGCAAAAATTTTTTAAAAACTCAAACAATATGGAAAGATAATTACATTAATTATAGATAATCTAAATGCTTCAATTAAAGAGCAGATTGTCAGATGAATAAAATACCAAGACACAACTGTGTATAAGAATCACACCTTGAATATAAACTACAGAGAGGTTAAAAGCAAAAGAGTGGAAAAGTTTTATCATACTAAATTCAATTTTTAAAAGTTGGAGTGCTGTATCAATAGCAGAAAAGTAGATTTTAGAGTAGAAATTGGGGCAAATACAGTTAGGATTGCCATGTTTTATTGATGTATTGAATCCTTTTGTCAAACCACACTCATTCTCTTTAAAAAAAAAAAAAAATTCCTTTGGCTGCACCAGGTCTTAGCTGGAGCATGTGGGATCTAGTTCCCTAACAGGGATTGAACATGGGTCTCCTGCATTGGGAGCAGGGAGTCTTAGTCACTGGATCACCAGGGAAGTCCCAGATATCCATTCTTGATAAACAAAAAATGCTCAGCAAATTAAGAATAGAAAAGAACTTCTTCAGTTTGTTAAAAGGCTTGAAAAAACTCACATCTAGCATCATACCTGTTGGTGAAAGATCTTGTAAAATCAAGAACAAGGAAAGGATTTCTCCCCTCACTGATTCTATTCATACTATATACTAAGGTCCTTACTGATAAGAAAAGAAGAAAAAAAGAAAAGGTAGTTTAGAAATAAAACTTTCTTTGCAGAAAATATAACCATCTATATGAAATATTTTAGTCAATATAAATGTATTTATGTATACTAGAAATAAAACAATTGGAAATTTCAATTTAAAATATTTACAATATGAGAAAAATGTAAAATACTTAGGGATAAGTTTTATAAAAAATTTATAAAAGGATACCTTTTATAAAAGATATATAGAACTGTATGGTGAAAACTACAAAATATTGCTGAAAAAGTCAACAATTAGTAAGTGTGAAGATAACTCATTCTTCAGATTGTAAGACTCAGATATACAACATGTTAGTATGTTAATTCTCCCCAAACTGAGGTATATATTCAGTGTAGTTCAATTCAAATTCCAGTAAGAACTCTCATAAATTACTAGTAGAAATGTAAAATAGTACAGCCACATTGAAAGACAATTGGGCAATTTCTTATAAAGTTAAATGTAGACTTACTATATGACCCAGCAATTACACTCCTAGGTATTTACACACGAATTGAAAATTATATTCTCACAGAAGTGTGTAGCAGCTTTGCTTACAATTGCCAAATGCTGAAAGTAACCAACTCAGTAATAAACAATTCAATTTCAAAATATTAATAGTCAAAAAACCCCACAAAGTTTACCCAAATATATGTATGGATGCCAAATAAGCACATGGAAACATATTCAATATCATTAGTCATTAGGGAAATGCAAACTAAAGCCATAATCAGATACCAATACACAACTAGTAGAGAAGCTAAAATTTCAGATACTAACACTCACTGTTAAATTTGGCAACAAAGTCACATACGTGGCTGGCAGAAATGCAAACTGATTAACTACTTTGGAAAACAGCAGTTTCTTATTATCATCGTGAACATCTGCTACAAAGATTTGTATAGATATATGTTTTCATTTATCTTGGGTAAATTCACAGGAATGGAATAATCCAGAGGACTTTCTTTTTTAAAAAATAATATACATGTATATATTATTTAAATTTATTTATTATATAAACAATTTTATTTTATAAAATTTATATATTATTTAATTTTATTTATTATATAAATACATTTTTTTATTCATTATTTTGGCTGTCCTAGGCCTTTGTTGTTGCAGAGGCATTTCCCTAGTGTAACAAGCACAGGCTCTCTAGTTCTGACTTCTGGGCTCAGTAGTTACAGTTCCTGGACTCTGGAGCACAGGCTCAACAGTTCTGGCACAGGGGCTTAGTTGCTCTGCGGCATATGGGATCTTCCCAGACTAGGGACTAAACTCTTGTTTCCTGCATTGGCAGGAGGATTATTTACCACTGAGCCACCAGGGAAACCCAGAGGACTTTCTAAGTAGTGGATAATGAACTACATCAGGCTTTCCAGGTGACTCGGTGGTAAAGAATCCACCAGCCAAACAGGAGATGCAGGTTCAAACTCTGGGTAGGGAAGACCCCTCCCTACAGAAGGAAATGGCAACTCACTCCAGTAATCTTGCCTGGGAAATCCCATGGATAGAGGAGCCTGGCAGGCTACAGTCTACAGGATCACAAAGAATCAGACTCGAGTTAGGAACTAAATTGCAGCAGCAATGAACTACATGGTAGTGCTAAGAAGAAGGATACTTCCCCAGAATTTTCGAGTGATAGAAAAGAGGAGAGCTAAACAATGGAAGCAGGAAAGTGAATGGTGTTACCGTCAACAATAGGAATGGTCAAAGAATTGATGAGGAATGCTAGTAAGGGAACACTCCAGTTCCCTGGCAGCTCAGCTGGTAAAGAACCCTCTGCAATGCAGGAGACCCCAGTTCAATTCCTGGGTTGGGAAAATTCCCTGGAGAAGGGATAGGCTACCAACTCCAGTATTCTTGCCTGGAGAATCCCCATGGACAGAGGAGCCTGGTGGGCAACAGTCCACGGGGTCACAAAGAGTCAGACACAACTGAGCGACTAAGCACAGCACATAGAAAGGGAACAACTCTGGAAGTAGGTAAAATAAAAGGTTCTATTCTCTCATACTACAGGGTTATGACACTTGAAAGGGACTGGGAGGAAGAGCTGACTTAGATAACTTGCAGGTCCACAATCTTTCCAAATAAGGGACAATAAGCAATCTCATAAATATAGCAGAAATGTAAGCACCCACAAAAGACCTGAGCATTTATCCTCCAGATCAGGATGCATAGCATTCAACACTCTCTGAATCTAATGTGGTTCCAAGAGCTCTAGTTGCTACAGAGAAGCCTTTCTGGGTCGAGCTAGTCCTAGATGCCTAAGGACACACAAAAGCAGTGAGTTGTGTGATAGGACTAGGCACATGTGGGAAATAGTAACTTAACAGACTAGAGCATAAGGTGTGTGAAGAGGAAAATAAGATCGGAGAAGCAAATTAAATTCAGGCTCAGAAGGGCCCTGAATGTCCTCCTTATGATTCTAATTCTATTGTATATTCGGTGCTTAATTCTAGAATTTCACAGTTGGAAGAGTAGAGGACATTTGGTTAATAAATATACCACTGCATGGTCAAAACATTATATAATTAGCTGTGTCTAATTATTTTGGGGGCTCATAGTGCTGCTGACATTCGTTACAGGTTGAAAGTGCACTAATTGGTGTTTACTGGAGGGAACCAAAAACTGTGGCTCCATCTTCTATATACACCAGGACCTAGGTTACTAGCTACAAATGATTCCAAAGAGAGAACTCTGCCCCCTTCATGCCTTTGCTCATACTGCTTCCTTTGTTATGAATATGTGTCTCTCCATACTCATATCCTATGATTTAATGGTTAAGGGAAAGGACTTTAAAGTCAAAGGGTATCTGGTAACATAAGAATTCAGTAAATGTTAGCTGTTTCTATTAATACCCACCCTTTAAGCTCAAATATCAATCTCTTGATAGTTTTCCTTTTATGCCCTGCATCTCTTTTTCTCCCAGGCCATAAGGATTCTTTCCGTCTCCCCCAAAGCCATATCACTCTGCCAATGTCTACTTTTCGTTGGCGTTCTAACATACTTTCATTAGTCCCCTAGCTAGATGGTGAGTTCCTTGAAAGCATGTCCTTATCTGTCTTGCCTTCACGTCCCTCACTGTGTCTGAGAGGACACCTTACAGTTGGTGTTACAGTAAAGCATGCATTGATGGTAATGTCATAAAAAGGTATCACTTAACTTTTAAAGATATTTCCTACTCTTTGCATAAAACTTGAAATTTGGTAATATAAGAAAGCTAACATATGATCATTATAAAAGTGTTTTTGAAAATATCAAGGTACTAATATTTGAAGCTAATCTGCCCTCTTCATACTGAGATAATCAAAAGAAATAATATATATAAAGAAATCTGCACATCCATGAAGTGTATGACAGTTATACTGATCCAGAAGAAATGACAAGAAGCCATTTTGCTTTTGTTTTCATTTTGTTTTTGCTAAAGAAACATGATATTCATCAGCATAATTTTATGTGAGATAATTTTAAGAATCTCATATTCTTAAAGAAAGCCTTAGTTATTGTTTTTTCTTTATTCTAAGTTACAAGAGGAAAAATTTATTACTAATTTCTCAGTTATTTCATTATGCCACACTAATAAAAAAAAGTCTTGACATCTCCATTGTGTTTAGAAAATATCATGTAACTTAATAAATAATTTTCACTAAAGTGATTATTTAGTTAAAAAATAGAAAATATAGAGAGAGCTTCAGTCGTATTTTCCTGGAGCCATATAATAAAATAATTATGCAATTAGTAATAAACAGGGTGCAAGAATGACAAATGTCTTATTTACAACTTGGTGAATAGAAGCACATCACTTGTGCTTTTTCCAAGTGAACACAATCCTATGGTATATTAATCAAAGGGGCTTTTTTATGCCTCTGGCGGCAGTGTTTTAAAGTAAACCCTTAATATCAGATCCCAATCCCCAGTTTCAATTTGCTTTCAATGGAAAGGACATTAGAGTTTATAAAATACTCCTTGATTACTTTTTTGAAGGCCTGAAATCTTGACATGTCCGTGACTTGCTCGCACTGCATCAATATACAGTGGTTGAAAGAGCAATACCCATCGTGAACATTGCCACATTGACTTATAGAATCATGCCCTTGAGAAAAAGCCAGAGAAAAAAGGAGCACCAGGCAGTGACAAAAATGAAATAGAACTGTCATCTGGCAGTTCTTCATAGTCCGTCAAGGAAACTATTAAAGATGTACAAAGAGCCAGAGAGTGCTTGGGCAAAGGTTGTTAAACCCGCACTTCAAGGGCAGGTCACTGCAGGATGCTCAAGACTTAGGGAAAAGACTAGCTAGCACTCGCTGAGGGGGCTCTGGGGCAAAAAAAATGAAGCTTTCTGTCCCGAGGCAGCTGGAGATGAGGAATCTAAAATCAATCGAAAATTAACTCCTAAGTGTACACTTTTTCTAGTAGCAGATATTATGGAGATTATTTTTGGTCTGGCTAGGAATATTATTATTAAATGCTATCCTGGTGTCGCTTAACCCAGGTTCAAATGATCAGTCTGCCCAGCTTGCAGCACCTTTGCCAAATTATTTAGCTTCCCTGAGCCCGTTTCCTCCTTTTCACACACTGGAAGCATGAGACTAGAGCTTGTCCTTTGCCTCCTTCATCATTTGCACTTGCTCTATTTTTCTTATCCGGTGTACTGCTACTTATTCTGTGCTCCCCTCATTTTATAGTTTCCTAAGTCCTAGATCCGATAGATCAGATTTGCTTTACTGGTCAACTATTAGTTGGTCCAAAGAAAAGTAGCTGGTCAACCGTGCCCCCTCCCGCCCCCACCCCACCGTGCCCCCTCCCGCCCCCACCCCCACCCCCACCACACACACACTCTGCCCGAATGTCACGCATATCAGCTTTCCGGAGGGAATGGAATTGGACCTGAAGACTTTGTTTATCCCTCCAATTATTCGAATGTCGAATTTCACCTAGGAAAGGAAGTGCAAAGGATGCCACATCCTAAATGAGAACTATCTGGAGAAGGTTAGGCATTTCCCCTCTCTTCGTATCATTCAACATTCATCCTTATCACTCAAAAATAGAATTGGAGAAATTATCTAAAAATGGAATAGGCTCAAATATCACATTGTATAAAACACTGCTGACAAAATTACCGTGTCCCTAAATCTCATTATGATTTGGGTTTAAAATTAGTAATAAGACATCTTGAATATGAAAGGCAATAGGAAAATACACTTCAGTTTATAAAAATCAAAATTTAGCTTCAATCACATGTAGAAATTAAATCTCTAAAGTGATTATGGGGATAATGGTAATTCAAATTTTATTCTATTTTTGGTGTTTAAAAATCATACTTTTATGATGATTCCTCCATTCATTCTAATGGAGTTTTCGTCTTCAGCTACCACTGCAGTTTAGGGGTCTATTTTGGAGGTATTTCTTTTATAATTCTCATATTTTAAAAGTGTATTATAGACTTTTAATAGTGTAAGTAAACTATGGACTTATAGTAATAACGATATTTTCAGCCCCACTAATCTCTCATGCAGATGGGACATATTATTTTATTCTAGGCTTCTAGAATACTTCTTTGGCTAGACCAAATATACACTATTTCAACCCAAAAGATTTTATTTCTCATAACATTAGAAGGTATGTTATAGAATTCAATTTATAAACTTGGCTACAGTCATAACTACAATAAATAATTCCAAAAACATCAGTTACAAAAGCATAATATAAAATGAGTAATTTCCTGCTGAATGGCAAATATAGAAATTTGCTGTAGAAGCCAATTTTTTTGGACAGATCATCAGGGGGCCGTCACCACAATTGTCACTAAATACTTTTAGCAGTGACCCAAGGCTTCTGCATTTATGAGAATGGCTTCTTGCAAAAGAAATTGATTCTGCACTCTGGAAATTTACTTTTCAAAGGAGATGAGAGACAATAGGCATGGATAGCATTTAATTCACATATTACAGTTTCAGGGTTTTTTTTGCATGGTAGTGCTTTTAAATATGTTCCCTTTTTTTCATCCCCCAGTTAAAGCACTCTATAAATTATTTTTCTGCTAAAACAATATAGAGCAGATTATTTCTGACTTGCATTGTGACCAGAAAAGAGGGCCAAGTACATATAACAAACTAGCAAAACTATAGAGCCATTGTTAATTTCAATGATCACTTAATATTGAAGCTCTGTATTGGTTAACAATCTTACCCAAATCTGCACTATGCTAGAAATAGTATGTATATGGTAATAATCATAACAATGAGGATGAGGAAGAGAAGGAGGAGAAAATCTAATATATACAGGACAGGTATTCAACATACATCAGTCAGTTCAATCACTCAGTCGTGTCCAACTCTTTGTGATCCCATGGACTGCAGCACTCCAGGCTTCCTTGTCCATCACCAGCTCTCGGAGCTTACTCAAACTCAAGTCCACTGAGTCGATAATGCCATCCAACCATCTCATCCTCTGTCATCCCTATCTCCCACCTTCAATCTTTCCCAGCATCAGGGTCTTTTCAAATGAGTCAGTTCTTCATATCAGGTGGCCAAAGTATTGGAGTTTCAGCTTCAGCATCATTCCTTCCAATCAATATTCAGGACTGATTTCCTTTGGGATGGACAGGTTGGCAGCAACAGTGGCAACATACATGCTATATTTAATTTTTATAAGAACTCTATGTGAGAGAGACTATTATTTTCCCCTTTTCACAGATGAAGAAACTGAGGCACAGCCAATAACCTGTGTGAGGTTCTGGTAAGTAGCAGAACCAGGATTTGAACCCTGAGCTATTCGACTCCAGAATCTTTGCTCTCGATTCTTACCTTTACAACTTGAAGATACAAGAAATACACATATAGGAGCATTCATGATTATGGTAGCAGAGCAGTGCAGATGGAGTCTAAGATACAAACGTTTGACTAGAACCATCTATTTCCATGTTAATAATATAATAAGGATAGTAACTGTAAAAGTGATTTATAAAAGAAGAGAGTGATGAGAGTTGGCATCATTGCAAGAAAATGTTTAAATAAGGTAGAACCTGAGAATGAGCAAAATCTAGATCAGCTGAATTTGGAGTGCAGGAGTAAGACATTGTACACAAGAGAATGATATGAATATGGGCACGTAGGTAAAAATTGTACATGTATGTCACTGGGAAAAGGACAGGTGCAAAATTGCCTGGAATTGTCTCAGTCAGTCTCTATTACATTTTAATTTTATCTCAATATTCTATAAGACATACTTATGTTAAAAATTGTTATTTTGTCTGATATTCAAATTTATCTCAACAGCTGTTATTTTTATTTGTTAAATCTGACAACCCTATATAACACTGAAATTTACCTGATTTTTCAAATTGTCTTTCCTCCCCTATGCCCTATGCTAGGACATATGCTCCATTCAATAAGAAACCTCATCAGTCTTATTTCCCCACTCTATCCTCAATATGTAGAATATCAACTTGCATTTATAGGTGCTCAGTAGATGCTTGTGAATAAAAGAGGGAACGGCTATTTACTATTTATTTAATTCCAAAGTTACCAAGTTTGAAAGCAGAGGAACAAAAAAGTAGGAAATTTAAAATTGGGTTGGAGCATGGAGGGTATGCTTCCCAGGTGGCGCTAGTGGTAAAGAATCTGCCTGCCAATGCAGGAAACAAAGAGATAAGGGTTCAATACATGGGTCAGGAAGATTCCCTGGAGAAGGGAATGGCAACCCACTACAGTATTCTTGCCTGGAGAATTCCCTGAACAGAGAAGCCTGGCAGGCTACAGTCCATGGGATAGCAAATAGTCAGACACAACTGAAGCGACTTAGCATGCATGAAGGATAGGATCCAGAGAGGTGTTAAGGACTAAAGAGAGAGGGAGAGAGGCTCTCTTAAACTACTGTGGAACCTGATACAGATGAAAACTGACATGAATAGCAACAGATGTTCTCCTTATAACGTTTTTTTTCTTCTTCAAAATACCAAGATGGATTAGAAATGTGCAAAACGAAAGAGTTAAACTAACCCAAATTCTTCTAATTCTCTAACTGCAGAAACAGGGCTGTAACCAATTTTTCTTTTTTCTTTTTTTGGTTTAAACATGAGGAATAATTTTATCCTGACTAGTACTCCCATCCTTCAGTCTATGTAATATAATATTGTAGAGTTGCTCTTAACTAAAAAGTCACATTTCTGTTGGGTACACATTTAGGCTATTTAAACAATGGTTCTGGTAGCTGTATTTGGAGGTTTCATAACCTAAAATGAACAATGCAGACTTTCTCCAATTCGTTAATTTGAAAAATCAAATTTCTTAAATTATTTCTCTCATAGTTTTTCTCATATATTTGGCACCTGTCACTCTTCATCTATAGGAGAAGCTAGCATAAGATGGTATGTGATTTAGCACAAAATGGTACATTACACAATTTTAGCTTTATATGTCAACATTTTATGATGTTCAGTAAATGCCATCATGATTTCCAGATGTTTCGCCACCTGAATCAGATTTAAATCATGGTAAAATCTTTGATACAAATGCTTGAAAAATAGAGAGGAGCATATATGTTCGAATATATTATCTCAACCTAAGCTCAAAAAATGCCTTCTCTCCAGCCAGGTCACCAATTTCAAAATTTATTTAAAATATTCTCCCATAGTGGGAACTGTATCCCACCCTCTCCTGTTAGTGTTAATATAACAACATTTACCTCCCTTTTCCCTGAGGGCTCTGAAGGAATAAGTAATACTCAATGTCATGAGCACTGCTGGTATACAGAAATGATGACTCAATTAAATCATTACCAAATAACTGTTGGGCAACTATTAAATAGTTTGTGCAAGATAAAGTACTCTAAAGGTTGCAATCCCCACCTTCAATGAGCTCAGAGCTGAGTTGGCAAAATGCCACATAAATATGATCAGTTGTCTTAGTACAATATTCAAGAAAATACTGATTTAAGAGATACTAAAAGACATACATGTATGCATTTTGACAATAAATTGAGGCAGAAAAAGAGTCATAAATAAAGGGGGAAAATAATGGTAGGAGGAGAAATACATGGAAAAAAGAGAAATGGAAGAGCACATGCAATCCCTGCCTTCAGTGTGTTACATAACCAAATAACGTAACCGAATTCAGTGTTCATAACCAAATTACAAGTTTTGTTGACTTTACTATTTGGTTTATAAATTGAAATGTGCATCTTTGTTTTATTATTCTTAAAAAATAAATTAAAAGGAATATCAAAACCATCTTTGTATTTTCCTCCTAAATCCAGAAGACTTAGGAATACAGTAGGTGCTTAATACATGTTGAATTTGTTAATTAGTTAACTAAATGGTGAAATATTATTATTGCTCAGGTATAAAGCTATGATTCAAATATGTATATATTACATAAAATATCCCAAAGCATATTCTATAAAATATTAATTCACTTAGGTGTACCACTATGGGTGGGGAGACAGATTCTGAACTGACATGTATTGTGGAAACATACATATTCATACTTACTTCATCCAAGATATCCACCATGCATGTTAATATTGTTAAGAGTTTAAATTGTGATTTTTCTAGTTCAAAAGTAGAAAAAGTTGTGATGCAGCTAAAACACCTTAAATTTAAAATATACATACTACCTTATTAAAAATAAAATAGAGAAGTAAAAAGTTTCACAAAGCATCAATCTGGTTTACATACAATTATTTGATTGGTGCATATTTTATGGGTAATTTGGTCACTCTATAGTATTCAAGGAACACATAAACCATGGAGCTCAAGAGTCTAGATCAGTTATTTTTTGGCTTCAGAACATTTTACCTGACACTTAAATTTCTAAATTAAAAAAAAATAATATAGTAAAGAAAATATCATAGGAGAGCTCTCATATACTATACATGGGTATATATGTACACTACATATATATTTGGGAGAGACCAAGTATGCAACAGACATCTAATAGGCATCTTTATTTTCTTGGGCTCCAAAATCACTGCAGATGATGACTGCATCCATGAAATTAAAAGATGCTTACTCCTTGGGAGAAAAATGATGACACACCTAGACAGCATATTAAAAAGCAGAGACATCACCTTGCTGTCAAAGGTCCATATAATCAAAGCTATCTATGGTTTTTTCAGTAGTCACATATGGATGTGAGAGTTGGACTATAAAGAAAGCTGAGAGCTGAAGAATTGATGCTTTTGAACTGTGATCTTGGAGAAGACTCTTGAGAGTCCCTTGGACTGCAAGGAGATCCAACCAGTCAATCCTAAAGGAAATCAGTCCTGAATATTCATTGGAAGGACTGATGCTGAAGCTGAAACTCCAATACTTTGGCCACCTGATGCAAAGAACTGATTCAATGGAAAAGACCCTGATGCTGGGCTAGATTGAAGGCAGGAGGAGAAGGGGATGACAGAGGATGAGACGGTTGGATGGTATCACTGACCCAATGGACATGAGTTTGAGCAAGCTCCAGGAGTTGGTGATGGACAAGAAAGCCTGGCATCCTGCAGCCCATAGGGTCGCAAAGAGTCACACATGACTGAGCGACTGAACTGAACTGAAGTATGCAATAGTCAATTAATCTTGGCACACTGGCTAATTTGAACAATGACAGAAATGGCAACCCACTCCAGTACTCTTGCCTGGAGAATAGCATGGCCAGAGGAGCCTGGTGGATTATGGCCCATGGGATCGCCAAGAGTTGGACACGACTGAGTGACTAAGCATGCATGCAACAAAAATATAAAATTCACCAGGTAGCACAAGTGTTTGGGGCCATACTCAAAATCATATCAACTTAAATAATGATTTTCTGCAAAACAGGTACAGAATAGTTCTGATCACAGTAATAAAACATCAAAAAAGTCACTTCTTCTGCTTTATAAATTACACAAAGGAAGTTTTGCATTTAAACTCGGCTGTTGTAACTGAGTTTACTGCTTAGATACTTTCAATTATCTTTTTTTGTTATGGAAACTGGATGCATGGTGGTTGAAAACTATGGTTAAACATTTAAGCCAATTACAAATAATTATTTAAGTGCCAGTGGTAAAGGACTGTGGGCCAGGGGGCTTAATATGTCAATGAATGAGACAGAAAGAGACTCAGCTTTAGGCTATATGAAGTGACTATTTTTGTTCAATCACTAAGTTGTATCCGACTCTTTGCAACCCCATGGACTGCAGCATGCAGGCTTCCCTGTCCTTCACCATCTCCTGGAGTTTGCTCAAAATATATCCACTGAGTTGATGATGCCATCCAACTATCTCATTCTCTCTCTTTCCCCTCCCCTCCTGCCCTCAATCTTTCCTAGCATCAGGGTCTTTTCCAGTGAGTTGGCTCTTTGCATCAGGTAGGCCAAAGTTTTGGAGCTTCAGCTTCAGCATCAGTCCTTCCAGTGAATATTCAGGCTTGATTTCCTTCAGGATTGACTGGTTTTATCTCCTTACTGTCCAAGGGACTCGCAAAAATTTTCTCCAGGACCACAGTTTGAAAGCATCAATTCTTCGGTGCTCAGCCTTCTTTATGGTGTAATTCTCACATCCATACATGACTACTGGAAAAACCAAAGCTTTGACTAGATAGACCTTTGTCAGCAAGGTGAAGTCTCTGCTTTTTAATATGCTGTCTAGGTTTGTCATAGCTTTTCTTTCAAGGAGTAAGTGTCTTTTAATTTCATGGCTGCAGTCACCAATCATTTTCTTTGGAGCTCAAGAAAATAAAATCTGCCACTGTGTCCATTTGTTCCCCATCTATTTGCACCTGACTAGAGAGATGTATATATTTCTATTCTTGTAGCTTTCATCACCAACCCTACTACATGTCCTTAGTTATTTTGAGCAATTTTAAAAATAGTGTGATTCTTCCAATGTGTTAATATTACAAACTATGTCTTTTGATTTTGTATCCCCAGTGCACAGATCAAGGTTATGTGTATACTAGGTGTTTGATAAATTGTTGTATTTAACAATGAACATTAATTAACCAAAGGGCTACCTCAGAATACCCATCCCTTAATATTAGCAGGGGTAGGAGTTCTTCATGATTGTACATTTCTGCAAATATCACCATAGCATCTTTCTGGACTAATTAGGCACATCATGTCATAGTTGCTAATCTGATATATTTTTGGATTAGAAGAAATTGTCTATGGATTATACACAGAAAGCATCTACAAATCCTTACCTCTGCTAGACTATTTAGAAAGACTTAAAACATGGTATTAGATAATATGCCAGTACCATGAGATGGTATTTACCAAACTTTAATCATTAGTGGACCAATATCATAATTGCTCAATCCCCAGATTCCAGAGTATCTTATAATTTAAATTCAAATGGGCTAAGTGGATTGTCATGGCACTGCCTGCCTTAACTTAATTTAAGCATAATTATGCATAATCTATGCATAATTAAGCATAAAATGTACTAAGTTCAACAAACTTTTATTAAATATATATTTTATTTAAGCCAAACATCTACTGAAAGTAACTGTAACTAATATAACATTTATTCTTATGAATTTATATTCTGGAGTAGATACATTTTAAAAATGTAATATGTCATTAGAGTTATACACTAGCTATGTTTTTCATAATAGTGTGGCATAACAAAGCACCCCAATACTAAGTGGCTTAAAAATAATACACATTTATTTCTTCCATGAGTTTGTGGACCATTTATTTAGGGCTTGGCTGTTCAGCTCTCCTAGTCTCCAAAGAATCTGCTCACAAAGCCAAAACTCAGCCAGATGTGAGCTGATCTAGACCACTATAGCTGGGATAAGTAGGGTTAGTCAGTCTTACCCTAGTAACTTTATTCTCCCAACGGTTTTCATAGAAACTGCATGAGAGTAATGGTTAAACAGAAAGAAGCACACACTTTCAAGCTTCAACCTACATCATATTTGCTAACATACCATTGGCCAAATCAAGTTACATAGCCAAGCCCAGAGTCAGAGTGATAGAGACTAGAATCACATGGCAAAGAGGGCATATTGTGATGGGATGACAAATAGGGACCATTTCTCCCATTCTACCACTGGGCATAACAGTTATGGAGAAAACCAAAGCAGGGTGAAGGCAATAGGGAAGGGGCCAAATCAGGTGATATTTAAGCAAAGTCTTGAATTAAGTGAGGAAGAGAGCCATTTGGATAGTTTGGAAAAGAGAATTCTAGATAGAGGAAAGAATATTCCAAAGGCCTGAAACCATATTACATTCAGCATGACAGAGAAACAGCAAGGAAGCTGCAGGTGAGTGTAGGAAATAAAATCAGTCAAGTAGCCAAAGGAAAGATGTGGCCTGGCTTGTGGACCATGGCAAGGATATTGGCTTTAATTATGAGTGAGAGGAAAAACCACTGCAAGATTTTGAGCTGACAAAATCAGTTCCTAACCTATGTTTTTAAAGCTTCTATCTGATTCCCATTAGAGAGATCAACTACAGGGAGGCAGGGTAGAAGTAGAGAGGTCAGTTAGTAGACTATGCTCTTAATTTATCAGAGACATCATGGTGGCTGGCTCATGAATATAGTGTGAAGACAGTGAGATGGCATACTGGATATTTCTAAGGTACTGCTAAAAACTTTATACACACATACTGTATATATTACTTTACTAGAATAATGCTCAAAATTCTCCAAGCCAGGCTTCAGCAATACGTGAACCGTGAACTTCCTGACGTTCAAGCTGGTTTTAGAAAAGGTAGAGGAACCAGAGATCAAATTGCCAACATCTGCTGAATCATCGAAAAAGCAAGAGAGTTCCAGAAAAACATCTATTTCTGCTTTATTGACTACGCCAAAGTCTTTGACTGTGTGGGTCACAATAAACTGTGGAAAATTCTGAAAGAGATGGGAATACCAGACCACCTGACCTGCCTCTTGAGAAACCTATATGCAGGTCAGGAAGCAACAGTTAGAACTGGACATGGAACAACAGACTGGTTCCAAATAGGAAAAGGAGTATGTCAAGGCTGTATATTGTCACCTTGCTTATGAAACTTACATGCAGAATACAGCATGAGAAACGCTGGGCTGTAGGAAGCACAAGCTGGAATCAAGATTGCTGGGAGAAATATCAATTACCTCAGATATGGAGATGACACCACCCTTATGGCAGAAAGTGAAGAGGAAATAAAAAGCCTCTTAATGAAAGTGAAAGAGGAGAGTGAAAAATTTGGCTTAAAGCTCAACATTCAGAAGACAAAGATCATGGCATCCGGTCCCATCACTTCATGGGAAATAGATGGGGAAACAGTGGAAACAGTGCCAGACTTTATTTTCGGGAGCTCCAAAATCACTGCAGATGGTGATTGCAGCCATGAAATTAACAGACACTTACTCCTTGGAAGGAAAATTATGACCAACCTAGATAGTATACTCAAAAGCAGAGACGTTACTTTGCCAACAACGGTCTGTCTAGTCAAGGCTATGGTTTTCCTGTGGTCATGTATGGATGTGAGAGTTGGACTGTGAAGAAAGCTGAGCGCTGAAGTATTGATGCTTTTGAAGAGTGGTGTTGGAGAAGACTCTTGAGAGTCCCTTGGACTGCAAGGAGATCCAACCAGTCCATTCTGAAGGAGATCAGTCATGGGTGTTCTTTGGAAGGATTGATGCTAAAGCTGAAACTCCAGTACTTAGGCCACCTCATGCGAGGGGTTGACTCATTGGAAAAGACCCTGATGCTTGGAGGGATTGAGGGCAGGAGGAGAAGGGGATGACAGAGGATGAGATGGCTGGATGGCATCACTGACTCAATGGACATAAGTTTGGGTGAACTCCGGGAGTTGGTGATGGACAGGGAGGCCTGGCGTGCTGCAATTCATGGGACCACAAAGCGTCAGACACGACTGAGTGACTGAACTGAACTGAACTGTATATATACATATTCAATTACTCATTAAAATATTTACATAGTTAATGTAAATCATCCTTGTAGCACCTAAAATCATCTCCTATACCTCCGGAAGGTGGTTATGTGACAACTAACTTTCGGAAACATGCCTTGCCTTCAGACAAACATTTAGACTAGTCACCTATGTTAAAACTCCTAACATAAATTAAATGGTCAAAGATGCCTGAGTGAAAAAGTCACAGACTCTTAAATTGTCTTGATCACTCAAAGTATAATACCAAAGTAAATGACATGTTTATTTTACTAGAACTTTGTAAAAGGAAATTTTTCTTGTCCCCAGTGCTTGTCATGTCTTGTCATGTCTATGATTTCCCCATAATCACACAAATTTCTGGCATTGATTCCTCATATTAGAGAATTTTTCTCAAAGTGTTTAATAACCTAGGTTTTATTTCCTTGGTTTATTATGCTCATAACTTGTGAAGCTGCCCAGGAGTTCTTTCTTATGGGAATAGAGGCATACACAATCCTCAAAGTTTTAAGTACCTACTACTGTGGGACAGGTGTTATGTAAATGCAAAGAGAACACAGTACTGCCACCCTCCCCTAAAATTATAAGAATCTATGTATGTTTTATTCTTACTGTCATTTTATTTTATTAAAATAAAAAGGCAGTTTTCACAGGTATTAAATTTTCATTTTTGCCACAGAAAAAAAAAAGAAAATTTCTGCACAAATTATAAATTTCCATAGCAGCAACTTCATAAAAATGTATGATCTTCCCCCTCAGGGTGCCTCCTCACTTGTTTGAAATGAAAAGCTGTTTGTACTCATGGTTAGAAATACACACATAAGAAAAAATTATTCATGCAAATAGTTGCAAAGTTGGAACAGTAATTGTTGGGAGCCTCTACAGCAGGCTGGGCACAACATCATAGATAGAAATACTAGAGAGAACTCCAAAGAATGACTCGTTTGAACAAAGCTAGGACTGAAGTCCCATCTCATAGGCTAACAGTGCTACTAAAAATATATGAGATATACTTTTTAAAGAATTAAGTTTTGACAGTCATGATGCTAAATAGTATGATGTAATTTTCCTTAAACATCTGTAAATGGTACAATGATAGACAAGATTTAGAAATTAGAAAGGGCATTTTTTTGCAGAGGGTGGCTATTTGCCCTGGCAATGTGCTCATCTTTATCTAAGGGATATTATTATGAACATTCCAATTTATTTGATTTATATTTTCAAACGGGAAAGGGTACTATTTTTTGTAATTCACTTTAATGTTTATGGGAAATTGATTTAAAATGAAATACACTTGTTATTATGTTAAAGGATAAAAAGTTGATCCACTGGTTCCACTGGAAGAATATTGCCAAGAACATTGGGAAGGGATTTTGATGGCATGTGATGGCTCTGTGTATGACCTGGAACATGGTGCTGGGTCTCTCACAGTGAAAGTCTGGAGAGCTGGACATAAGACATGCTTAAAGGCCAAACAATTCCCTTACCTATCTCTGCTTGCAGATCTCTGCATTCCTTCTGCTCAAAACAAGACGGAAGAAAGAACAAAGCAACTTAGTATGAGAGCAAATCAGAAGTTCTGATGGACCAACTACATAATGAGTAAAGACCAGTGCAAAAGGAAAATGTGAGGCTTTTGTTCAAATACTAGTAAGAATCTCAAGATGGTTGCAGCAGGGCATGAAGCAATCATGGAGCCCTGTCTGAATGCAGAGGCCACATACTCATGAAGTTAATACTGATTCCTAACATAAGACGTATAGGGGACTTCGCTGGTGGTCAGCGGTTAAGACTTCACTTTCCAATGCACAGAGTGCAGGTTCCACCTCTTGTTGGGGAGCTATGATCTCACATGCACCATGACTGCAAAACACAAAACAGAAAGAATATTATAACAAAGTCAATAAAGACATTAACACTGGTCCATATCAAACTAAAAAAGAAGTGTAGGCCTCAAATCAAGAATTTTATGCCTTTTTGGTATTCAGGCCAAACTGCTAAGAGAACATCTCTGATCCAGAGGGCAGGTACTAAGTGACTCACTCACTTTGAGGGCTTAAAGAAAACAATTTAGCAAGGCTATTTAGATTGGGTCTTTTGAGAACTAAAGAATCTGTGTGCTGTCCTTTAGGTTCCCTTTAAAATGGCATCTTGGAATAAGATGAAAGCCAGCACTGCATTTTCTAAGCATTAGGAGACTTGGTGTATTTTATTTCTTAGAACTTTGAAGGCTACAGGCAACTGCTAAGTCATCTGAGAGCCTCAAGTGCATCTGTGGTCACGACAGCATTAGTACCTTGCCTAATAGAATTATGCCAAGACCTGACCCTTCGCCTGATTTCTTCTGATCCTGAATTTTCTCATTGTCAGGAATTCTGAATAAATTCCTATTATCCACTTAAGGTAGATGTCCTAAAGAAGGCATGAGAAATTACCAGAAGCAAACAATAAAATTTATCCACTCAAATATGTAAATAAAATGACAAAATAGGCAAAAAGAAAAAAAATTTCGGTATGGAGTTTTTGTTGTTGTCATTTGGTTAAATCTTCTTTATGATTTTCTTTTAGTGATGCTACATGATGATTTCTTGAGTGTTCAAACCACTAAAACATCACTCTCAGTATATTCCAATAAATATAGTGACTGTTGTTTACACTGACTGAGCTTACTTGCTGTGGTGAAGGGTTCCAGTTTTTGAAGATGAAGAAAAAAAGGTATTTTGTTCTTTTATGATGCATCAGTAGTAACAAGTAAGATACAGTTTCTCAATTAGAAGCCCCTTCATATATCCAATCAGCTCAGGAACATCAACGATGGTGGAGGTGGTTTAGTCACTAAGTCGTGTCCAACTCTTGTGACCCCATGGATTGTAGCCTGCCAGGCTCCTCTGTCCATGGGATTTTCCAGGCAAGAATATTGGAGGAGATTGCCATTTCCTTCTCCAGAAGAATCTTCCCAACCCAGGAATCAAACCTGGGTCTCCTGCATTACAGGCAGATTCTTTACCGACTGAGCTAAAAGGGAAGCCCATCAATGTTCTCAGGAACATCAATATTCTCACTTAAAACCAAGATAAAGAGAAACCCTTGAGATATTCCCGTCATTTCAGCATATCCTCAAGGCTAACCAGGGATCAAGTTGTGCTGTTTTCACTCATGTAGAAATGTCCTTGAAAGAGGGGGAAGGAGAGTGTGTCTTTGTCCCCACTCTCACCTCTAGTGACTCTTCGGCTATAGTATCAAATGGATTTTAAACATTCAACTCTGTTGACACCATTATCCACACTGTTAATCCTTTGGTGTAATTCTTGCTTTCATGTTCTGCTGTAATAATAAGCTTGATGGTTGCATGTGTGCTAAGTCGCTTCAGTTGTGTCTAACTCTTTCTGACCCTATGGACTGTAGCCTGTCAGGTTCCACTGTCCATGGGATCCTCCAGGCAAGAATACTGGAGTGGGTTGCCATGCCCTTCTCCAGGGGATCTTCCCAACCCAGGGCTAGAATCAGCATCTCATAAGTCTCCTGCATTGGCAAACAGGGTCTTTACCACTAGCACCACCTGGGAAGCCCAGTTAACCATCTTTTGCTTATTTTTATCATCCTTTGCAGCTTGCCACCCAGCAGGAGGACTTCAAACCCCCAAATTCAATTACCTCTCCAACACAGGAGAGCTGTTAAAAGTAATAGAGTCAAGTCAATGGAGAAAACTCAAGTTTTATTAGGCTGATTCATCATACAAACTCTCAGTTGACTATAGTTTTTCGCAAACTAGGAAGCAGAGAACGAGTCTATGTAAGGAGTAGGGCTCAAGCACAACCTTCAGCTTCTTTAACTAAAGTCAGTACATCACCAAACGGGTTTGTGATACAGTTTGTTGTTTAGGAATGCTCCTGCTGAAATAATACTACTGACTCCAAAAATGACAGACAACAAGGAAGAAGTATTGGATTCTTCTAATTCCATAGGCATCGTTATCAGGAACCTCCAAAATACACTATACAAAAATTTTAGTACAACCAGTTTAAACCTGCAGTAAGATCATAGAAGATCTCTTTTTGATAACTCTGTATAAGATACAAGTCTGAATGGAGAAAGTGTAAAAGCTAAAAGGAGTCAGAAGAAAAGAAGCAATCTCAGCCAGCAGTCTCAGGGTTAATCTTTCATTTGTGTAAATACCACATAAGTAGTCCTTGCTGTCTAAACTACGAAAGATATGGAGTTATGAGCCCTTTGAGCAATTTAATGCTTACAAGTTTGGAACTCAGATTCAAACTGTTATGAATTCCCAGAACACCTGACAAATCCTTATGATTGAGGACATATGTGATGTCAAATACACAAGTGATCCTGGATCATCCTTGTTGGTGCTCCCCTCCAGTTAGCTAGATAATCCAACAAATACATGGATATATGTTGCCTGCTGGAAGCTCTGAGCCAAAAAGAAAACTGTCAGCCATTACCAAGGCCTGACTTTATCCCGACCAATCCACCTGGGAACACTAGAAATCCATTCATATTTTGATATTTTATTGATTAACTAGATTAATAACTTTGATTTTTGAATGCCTTTAATGTCTAGGGAGGAGTGTCAAATTGTATCACTTGCTCAAAATACTATGCTCATTGCCTTATTCTTCCCACTCACCACTACTTATGACACAATAAACTTTTCAAACTTGCTAAAAATGCATCGACAGCATTAATCACCCAAACTAGACCCTTGGACTGCAAAGCTGAACTTTCCTACAGACAACGCTTCAGTCTTCTGAAAAGTTCAGGGATCTCTCTAATTAACTGTCTAAAGGGGAAAAAAGAGGATTTAAACTTTATTTTGCCAATCAAAAAATATCCCTGGTGTGGTCACTAGGTCTTGGCATCACCAGGATTGCACATCTACCTACTCTGTCTTGTTAGTAGTTTTTGGTCTTTCATATGACAATTACTTGCAATGTGTAGTTGCTGTCTCCTAGGCGGGAATGAGATGGGGATAGTGGGGGGGAAAGCCCAGCAATTACTGTACAATACTCAAATCTGCCTGCCAACAGGAGAACAGTGATTTGTGAGACACATCAAGAAGTGCTGGCAAGATCAATCTGCGGAGATCCCTCTGATAGTGGAATAATGAGTTGACAAAGACCAGTGTTCAGTTGGGTCCAAGCCCAATAAGATTACTGTTCAGCATCATCAATATTGTCTCTGTTTGGAACTGACACAATCAGACTGGAATCAATTGTATTTTCCACAGCACTGTCACACATGATTTTTAACTTTGGCTCACAACTCTGTAGAGGAGCTTGCAGATGTTGGCAGATTTTTTGTTAACTTACAGGATGTCATTATTAAGTAGGAGTTGCACCCCACAGTAATTTGTGGTTCTGCAGTGTTTCTCTGATGTCTGTATATTGAAGAGAGAAGACAAGAAGGAAGAGAAGGAGGAGATGAGAGACTAGCACAAGAGAGATTTTCTGTTTAAACTCCCTCCTTTTATTTTTGTTTTGTTTACTGTAATGACCAAATGGACTGTATGGACTATAGCTCTCCAAGCACCTCTGTCCATGGAATTCTCCAGGCAAGAATATCAGAGTGGGTTAGCCATTCCCTTCTCCAGGGAATCTTTCTGACCCAGAGATTGAACCTGGGTCTCCTGCACTGCAGGAAGATTCTTTACAATGGAAATCCATTGACCAAAAATCATGTGAAAATATGTAGGATAGTTCTTAGCTTCAGCTTAATTTAAGTTGACGATCAAAGATTTTTACTGACACAGAATCATGAAAATTTTTTTGCTATGAAGCAACATAACAATAAAATTGTTATAGTTTACCACTAAAAGACAGAGGGTATATGTAGATGGCTGTCTACAAAACATTAGAAGTTATTTAAGGAGCTAGAAAATCTAATAGGCGATTTGATTTTTAAGCAATCTCTAGTCTCCTCTAGTCATTATTCCCACTAAAGAAAGCAATCAACTTATTTCATGAGACACATTTGTTTCTTTAGCCTTACCCAAATGAGCATCCTAGATGCCTGATACTAGCTGACAGATCAAGTTATCCAGCAGCGAAATGTGGCTCATGGCTACAGAATTACATACTGAAAAAATCAAATAAGGGACAGGGGCTGGATTTCTCTTTTGCCACAAGCATAATGCCATAAGGACATACCTGAATGTTCCCCATTGAGATCCATCTAAATGTAAATAGTGTGAGAAGTAAGTGCCCCTGCAGAGACAATGAAACTTACTATTCTGAACTCTCCAACTTAATAGGTTTAAATTTTAAATTTAGGTCTTTAAACCTGATCAAAGGTCAGTAATCCTGTCCCATCAAATCTCCCACTTGTTATAGTGTATCTCTCCCCAGTCCATGATGACATCAGTGTTTTGGAATATTATGCGAAGCAGATATTCATGGTGGCCTCTCTGGTCCCTGATCACCCCTGACATGGTCTTTGTCCAAGCCCATGTTGGTCCCCAAGAGACAGGCATGTGCCCACCTTCTTGGGCAGGATATCTCTGTGGAGCTTAGGAACCTTGGTACCTATGGTCTGGCTTCCTTAGGTGAATCAAACAGTCAGTTCCTCTTGATACCCCGCTTCTGCACTGCTGCTGCTGCTAAGTCGCTTCAGTCGTGTCCGACTCTGTGCAACCCCATAGATGGCAGCCTACCAGGCTCCTCCATACCTGGGATTCTCCAGGCAAGAACGCTGGAGTGGGTTGCCATTTCCTTCTCCAATGCATGAAAGTGAAAAGTGAAAGTGAAAGTCGCTCAGTCGTGCCCAACTCTTAGTGACTCCATGGACTGCAGCCCACCAGGCTCCTCAGTCTGTGGGAGTTTCCAGGCAAGAGCACTGGAGTGGGGTGTCATTGCCGTCTCCTAAGGCTCTGTAAAGAAGTGAAAGCACCAATTTCAAGGTATCTCAGATTACAGTGGCTTCTCCTTTAGGAGAATCTCCCTTTTCCTTCATACTCACTGCAGTAAACTTTCTCCTCTCATCCAAGGGTTTCACTGCTTTCTCTTTCCCTGAAATAACCCCCTCAAAGAGGTCAGTTTAGAAAACAAAGCTGGTTACTTTGATTTTGACCCATAACAAAGGGCTCGAGGAAAAAAAGGCTATTTCAAGATGAGGTTGGAAAAAATGAGAACAAATCACAAATCAAAATATTAATAAATAATTCTGTCACACCTGCAGCTAGGTGGCCTTGAAAAAGTCCTAGAATAATCCCAGATCTATCACCTCACTGTAATCTCAGATCTAAAAAAAAAAAAAGAATACTTATGAGGATCAAAGGAGAATGTGCATGTGAAATGTTTTGTTGATACTAAAATGTGAGTGGCAGCAGTAATTCTTCATTTTTTAATGCCCCTTGCAAAGCAGATAGCAATTTGCAGGAAAGACATGGGAAGGGAAAGAACAAAGTCCAGTCTTCGACGCACTTGATTTCTTAGGTGGTTTGGATATGGTAACAAACTGCCCTACTGGGCTCCAAGCTAACTGAAATCCCTGGAGACTTTGCAGTCATTGCATTCAGCACTCCTCTGGCAGACTAAGAAATGCCAGTTGCTCCATTAGGCAAACTCACAGAGGAGCAGCTCCATTCTCATGGGGGTTCCCAACATCAGCTCAGCCTTAAATATTACGAGCATCTAGGGAAGCAGGGGCGTGAAAATGTCAGTGTGTGTGAGTGGTTTGAATCTCTTTGTGTGCAGCACTGAAGACTTGAGTGTCTCTGGAGGACATTTAAATAAATGCCAATGTTCAGGGCTGGCTTTATGTATAGGTGGATTAAGCCTCTGCCTGTTGTGTTTAAATATACCAAAACCATCCCTGACTGAAAATGGAATTCCTATCAAGTCTTTCTTTAGCCCTGGAAGCACTTCCTTAAGGAAATGCTTAATTTGACTTGTATTAGATATTACTTGATACCTAATAAATAGAGAGCAGCAAGGGTCAGTTTACCTTACCATTACCCAGTAGAATTGTGTATCTTGAGGGTCCACGACAGAGGAAGAGTACATTATCTTGTGAAGAAGAAAGTCAAAGCACAAACGGGGGACAAGGGGTTGTGGGTACTGAATGGAACAGGTAGAAAAACCAAAGCAGAAGACAGTGTGCATCCAGGAGACGCACGGTGGTTCCAGGTACCAGATCAGAGAACAGTGAAGATGTGCCAGCTGAAGAAAGAAAGGAAAAGCACAAAAGATTTGCCTCTGCTACAAATGCTGGCCAGTGTCCTTCCCTCATTCTCATTCACAGATGTGAATTAAGCATGAGTATCATAGACAAATGGGGCTTCCCTTGTGCCTCAGACTGTAAAGAACCTGCCTGGAATGCAGGAGACCCATGTTGGATTCCTGGGTTGGGAAGATCTCCTGGAGAAGGGAATGGCAACCCACTCCAGTATTCTTGCCAGGAGAATTCCATAGACAGAAAAGCTTGGTGGGCTACAGTTCACAGGGTCGCAAAGAGTCGGACATGATTGAGCAACTAATGCTTTCATTTTCATCATAGAGAAATATTTTCTACAAAATATGTTCAGTAAAATTTAACAAACATGGGCTGAAGGTGCTATTCATACACTAGGAACCATGTGTCTGGTCTGTAGTCCACCATATATTAGCCATGCTGCTGTGTGTGCTGGGCTTAGTTACTTAGTCCGTAGGGTCACAAAGAGTGGGACACTATTGAGCGAGTTCACTTTCACTTTCACTTGTGTCTGACTCTTTGTGACTCTATGGACTGTAGCCTGCCAGGCTCCTCTGTCCATGCGGATTCTCCAGGCAAGAATACTGGAGTGGGTTACATACCCTTCTCCAGAGGATCTTCCCAACCCAGGATCAAACCCAGGTCTCTCACGTTGCAGGCGGATTCATTACCAATTGAGCCACCAGGGAAGCCCATGTATTAGCTATATTAGCTATATATTCATAGCATTTACATTATCTGAGTCTCAGTTTCTTCATCTGGAAATCGATGATAATAGTATCTGTTGGACTAGATAGATTAAATCCAAGCATATCCCCAAGAGGATCAACCATTTCTCCCACTGACAATATGGAGGAAAAGAAACAACAAATTCTTTCCCGCTATTGTTCTGGGAATAAGATATAAGAAAATGGGCTAACGTAGTAAACTGAGCCCAGGCTCACTGCTGGGTCTGTCTCTTGCTTAGACTCCAAGGTGAGAATCATATTTTGGGGACTCCAGTTGCCTGTTTAATGTGTTTCTATGGACATTACTTTGCCAACAAAGGTCTGTCTAGTCAAGGCTATGGTTTTTCCAGTGGTCATGTATGGATGTGAGAGTTGGACTTGATGCTTTTGAATTGATGCTTTTGAACTGTGGTGTTGGAGAAACCTCTTGAGAGTCCCTTGGACTGAAAGGAGATCCAACCAGTCCATTCTGAAGGAGATCAGCCCTGGGATTTCTTTGGAGGGAATGATGTTGAAGCTGAAACTCCAGTACTTTGGCCACCTCATGTGAAGAGTTGACTCATTAGAAAAGACTCTGATGCTGGGAGGGATTGGGGGCAGGAGGAGAAGGGGACGATAGAAGATGAGATGGCTGGATGGCATCACTGACTCGATGGATGTGAGTCTGAGTGAGCTCCGGGAGTTGGTGATGGACAGGGAGGCCTGGCGTGCTGCGATTCATGGGGTCGCAAAGAGTCAGACACGACTGAGCGACTGAACTGAACTGAAGTGAACTGATGGTCTTCACATATTTTTCTCCATGAACTCTATTGATAAGCACTTGTGATGAGAACCCAAAAAAGGATACAACCCCTACACATGAACCGATATTTACAAAGGTTCCTTTACTATCCACCCTTTTCTGCTTTTCTAGGTTCTACACTAAGAGGCCCACCCTTGTGAGTGAGACTAAGAATTGCAATTAAGGGGGCTTCCTTGGTGGTTAAGATTCTGCACTTTGTGTTGGGAGCATGGCTCCCATCCCTGGTCTCGGAACTAAAGATTCCAGGTGAGTGAGACTAAGAATTGCAATTAAGGGGGCATCTTTGGTGTTTAAGATTCTGTGCTTTCAGTGTTGGGGCATGGTCTCAGAACTAAGATTCCACATGCCATGCAGCATGGCCAAAAAACAAAACAAACAAACAAAAGACAAGAGAATTGCAATTAGGAATATTCAGTGAACTACTCAGTTCTTTGCTGGATTACTGACTCAGCCTGCTGAAGCTGCTGCTGCTGCTTAGTCACGGCCAATTCTTTGTGACCCTATGGATTGTAGCCTGCCAGGCTTCTCTCTCCATGGAATTCTCCAGGCAAGAATACTGGAGTGGGGTGCCATTTCCTACTCCAAGGGATCTTCCCAACTCAGGGATTGAACTCTCTCCTGCATTACAGGTTGATTCTTCACCACTAGCATCACCTGGGAATCCCTGACCTGCTGAAGAGTAGTTCTTAAACTACGAGACTCATAAGAATTAACTGGAGACTTTTTTTTTTTTTAAATGATGATGATTCCTGAGGTCTCTCAGTCCACTAGGTTTTCCTTTCTTCTGTGAACTTTCCAGAAAATACTCTAATATTAAAAATTATTGCCTATTCATCCTTGTCTTGCTACAATTCAGTTTCATTATTTCTTTCTCAATATGCTAAATGACATGGCCTGGATAGATAAAATTTGGTGTTATTTTTCAGAGGGTAAAAGGCAAATGTATCATTACAGAAAATCCTTCAAAGTTATCCCAGCCTTAATGATACTCCAGAAACTCAGTTTTACCAGAAAATGAACATTATAATGAACACAGATTTTTTATATTATATATTTAATTTTATGCTCAAATAAAAAATAATTTTAACATATTTATGTATACACATTTTACATTGAACTTTGTCAGATGTCTTGCTTAAGTCAGAATACTACTCCTTTCCCAAGCTTCTTCAACTACTATAGCTGGCCTCATTATTGAATATTGTTATAACTGGATAAAAAACTAAAATAAAGGAACAGAGAGTGAGGTAGTATATTTCTTAGCTTGGATGTCTATGTATTAATTGTTCAGTGTCCCTCTATTAGGTCATTTCCCCAACTCTCCTGAGAGATAAGAGGGAATTATTCAGTTTGATGATCTTTTTTCGGGTTACACTTTCCTCGTTTCTCCTCTTTGTGGGTTGAGCTGATAAGATTAGCAATAAAGGAATATGGAATTTCTCAAAAGCAATAGCTTTGTGCTTCACTTTAGGAAGAGGTAGGATAGTAAAATGGTTAACAGCATGGTTCTGGAAATAGATGGTTCTGATTCAAACCATCAAACTACCATTTATCATCCATACAGCCTCTCTTTATCTCAATTTCCTCATCTGTAAAATGAGGGTGATACTAGTACCATGTCTCACAGAAATTCTGTAGGATTGAGTTAATACATGCAAAACACTGAGAACAGTGTCTGGGACACAGACAGCAACAATTAATGTTAGTTATTTTATGAGAAATATAGGTGCTGTGTTAAGAAATTAAATACTATATGTGGTGAACCCTCATTATGGATATTAAATGTTATTATTTATTAAAATGCTAAATTAGGTTTTAAAATTAAAACTGCTAACAAATTATATTTAAATAATTTAGAGCCTAATAATATGGAAATATATTTCTAGGGGGAATATACTCAAAAGTTTTAAAAAATCCTACAGAAAGATTATTGAGTTATTTCAGTTAATTGAGACAGACTACGACAAAGCAGACCCAAAATCACAGATTGGAAGGAATTCCAGACAATGGGATAAAACACAACAATTGAAGAGGAAGTTAATAAACAGACATTAGGACAAGCACTAAGGAATCTATTACCACATATTAGGGAATGCAGAATGGTGGTGGTGGCTCAAGATATTCTTATCTCACCCAAACCAAAGAGACAAGAAAATCTGAATGGAGTAGCTTCTCCCCATCTATGGGGATATGTTCCAAGACCCCTTATTGTTGCCAGAAATGCAGATAGTATCAAATCCTCTTTCATACTATGTTTATCCTATGCATACATACCTATGATAAAGTTTAGTTTATAAATTAGGCATAGTAAGCCGCAGCCTTCGCTAAGTCGCTTCAGGTGTGTTCGACTCTGTATGACCCCATAGGCGGCAGCCCACCAGGTTCCTCTGTCCCTGGAATTCTCCAGGCAAGAATACTGGAGTGGGTTACCATTTCCTTCTCTAATGCATGCATGCATGCTAAGTCACTTCAGTCGTTTCCGACTCTGTGTGACCCCATGGACACAGCCCACCAGGCTCCTCCCTCCACAGGATTCTCTAGGCAAGAATACGGAGTGGGTTTGCCATTTCCTTCTCCAAGGCATAGTAACAGAATGGTGGAATTGCCAGCATCACTACTCTTGTATTTTGGGGCCATTATTAAGTAAAATAAGGGTTACTTGAACACAGACACTGGGATACTGCAACAGTTGATCTGATAACTTAGATAGCTAAGTGACTAATGGTAGGTAAGAGGGATGATTGACCTCCCAGCAAGACAGGGTAGAACAGTGCAAGATTTCATCATGCTATTCAGAATGGCCTGTAATTTGAAATTTCTGAATTGTTTATTTCTGGAATTTTGGACTGGTTGACTGTGGGTAATTGAAACCACAGAAACTAAAACTGCAAATGAGGGGAAATGACTGCAATGGTGATATATGCATAAATCTTATCTAGACAGGCCTTGGGAGAGATCTGTGAGAAGATAATGGGGAGTAGGGTCCCAGCTTAGAGCTGGGATATAAGATCAAACTCCTGCCATTGGAGTGAAGTCTGAACGGAATAAAGGGTCTAAGTCATTTTGTGATGTGAAGGCAGGAATTGGTCTAGCCTACCATGTTCCTCCGTCCATGGGATTTTCCAGGCAAGAATACTGGAGTGGGTTGTCATTTCCTTCTCCAGGTAGGAAAGAATACAAATTCTGTTTTGAGAACTAGGAATGAGTTGGTGGCTAGTTCCTAAACAAGTCATATCCTGGTAGATGTTAAATTGACTCCTCAGGGTTAAGGTCTGTTTTTGTTTTTTTGTTTTTTTTATAGTTCGCCAATGTCTAAACTACAGTAGTACAAGTACTCCCAACATGGCTGATTTCAAGCTACCTATGTAACATCCACTAGCTGCATAATTTCTCAAAAATGAACAATGGATTTCTATGAGCCAATACAAGTCAGCTCCAGCTCACAGAAGGAGGTCTGATTTTCAGAATATCAATGATAAGTCAGAATATAAATCCTGAATCATCAAATCATAGACTAGACCTTCTATGTGTGCCTGCCTGCTAAGTTGCTTCAGTCATGTCCGACTCTAAGAGACACTATGGACTGTAGCCCGCCAGGCTCCTCAATCCATGGGATTCTCCAGGCAAGAATGGGACCTTCTATATTCTTATGCTAACGGTTGAGAATGCTCTTGAGACACAAAGCAAGGCTAAGCTTTAAAGGGAGGCAATCAGGAAGCCCCAGTGGAAAGAAGAGATATAAGCAAGCTCCACACTCCTTGGCTGGCTATACATCAGCCACCCCCATACTGTTTTATCTGCATGGCTTAGACTGGAAAAGGTGCAATTATGTAATCCTGAGCCAACAACACTGGCTGACCCCCAGGTAGGCTCAACACAGAAAGTCTGGACATGCAACATGGACTCGCCAGGGAATCGGTAAACGCTCTTCTAGAAAAGAAAGTACCATCTCATTTTATCATTTGTAAATTAAACTGCTTTCTCCTAGAAGGAAGTTCCAAAACAACTGGTGACAATAATAACATTAATGGCATTACCCAAGCAAATATTACATGGCTGGCATTATTCAAGATCCTTTACTTTCATGGTCTCCAATAAACCATATCAAAGTGGGTTTCTACCACTATTCCTGGAGCTCAGAGCTTCATAGAGATGCCAGAAGGATTACCAGAAGAAGGAAGACAAAGCCAGGGCATGGGGCTTTGTCAGCATAGCAGCTCCACATACATATATTTATGTAATGAAGTTTCATCTAAGATGCCTTTTCAAAGAGGGACTCTATTGATAAAAAAAAAAAAAAAATTTGTGACCAACCAAACCTTTAAATAGTCCTACAAAACTGTTATATATTTTTCTTGTTTAAAAATATTTAATTCTATCTAAGGTAAAAGACAAATACATTCACCTCCGTAATAAAACTACTATTAACCTTTTATTGTATGCCCTTCCGGATTTTTTTTAATGTACACGTATTAAGGTAGATTTTACTTTCTACATTTAACAGCTGAGAAAATACAGATGAGCAGGGACACTAACTCAGCTCTGTCTTCTATGTTCTTACCTCTCATTCTCTTGTATACCATTTAAATTAGTCCCTTTGTCTTTCTGTGAAATCTCGTGTTATGACTAATGATGGTGCTCACATCTGCCTACTCTATCACTTCTATCTGAGTCATTTGTTCCCTAGAGGAGGAAGGCTCACACTAAATTCCATAACATGTATTACATACTCATGGAAAGAAAGCAGACTAGATAGACAGTTTATACCCTGGCCCCATGCATTGGTATAGTTCTTAAATATTATCTCCTCCTTAGACCAGGCTTTCATCATTGAGCATTAAAATAATTTTAAAAGGGATAAAAATTGTTACAAACTTTGAAAGGTTTCAAGAGCAAATAAATGCTAGCATATCAATTTCACAGTCAAAGAATATTAAAATTAGATTAAAAATATACAATTAACCTAATACATTTTGAATTTGGACTAATTGTTTGAAATTCAAAAGGACCCCAGGATATTTTTCACTTGAAACACAGAAATAAAAAATTCATACTAAACAGGCAGAGTTGCCCTCAAGGTTGAAAACATTAATCATCATGCATCTAACTGTTAACTGTAAAAAATCATTTTTCTTCTGATTTAAAGGGAATTATTTAGTGAGTGTTTTTAACTTCTCAGCTTTCTCAAGCAGAAGCAGTAACACAGGGTCAGGTTCCAGGCTCCTCTGCCCCTTCACGTCTCCCTTCTCTACAAAAAACTGCCTTTGATATACAAGGAAGCTCTTGGCCCAGAAAAGAATACACAAAGCCCACAAAGAAATGAGAGTCTGCTTGGAATGTAATTGAGATTTAGTTACTAAATTCAGGAAATGACTGGAGCTGAACAGTCTTTCTAAGAAGGGACATATTAACCCCAAGTAAACATGGACTTGAGGTGACAGATGAATCAGTAGGGGTGAGTCTTCACAGAACTTCCAAGTTTCTGACAATCTTTCCATAGTTTTCAAAAAATCATCAAACTAGAAGTAACCACTTTAAAGAAAAAATTGACTTTCTATAAAATGGACAGGTATATTTCATATCAGAAAGGAAATATAATAAATCAAATATACTTAATAGCCTATTTGTGGTGCTGTCTCATGGTCCAAACCATCACAACTATCTATCTGGCCTACAATACTATGTGTGGGCTTGTCAGTATTGAAATCGCATTAGGTGGGCTCCAAGGTAGCTTTTCTAATATAAAACTATATTCTACCAGAAATATTGGAATAAGACTCAAAAGGATTCATCATCTCTGACTTTAGGGTTGATATTTGTCTCACTAGAGACAAGGGAATTTTAAATTTTTGTTTTTAACTTCTGGTTCTGGACAACATTTTTGTCCTGCAGTGCTGTAGATGGCATCCTTTCTCTATATAGGTATTAATTTTAGAAAAATGTCCACTGTTCATTAGCTAAACTTCGCTTTCTCTTTCAAACTACAGTATGAAGGTTAACCTTGATTATATGTCAAAGTAAGTTTTTAAAATGATTCTCTTTCTTTCTCTTCCTAAATATTTGGAGCCATGAATTTTGCTATAAAATCTAAGGAATCTTGGGCTTCCCTGGTGGCTCAGATTGTAAAGAATCTGCCTGCAAAGCAGGAGACCTGGATTCGATCCCCTGGAGAATGCAATGGCTACCCATTCCAATATTCTTGCCTGGAGAATTCCATGGACAGAGGAGCCTGGAAGGCTACAGTCCATGGGGTCACAAAGAATCAGACATGACTGAGTGATCAACATACACACAAAGTCCTTGTCATCCCACCCTCTAATCCAGTTTTATACAGTGACCCCAGAATAGGACTATAAAAGAATAATGTGAGGACTCTTTGCACATAATTATTATAACAAAAATATCTACCACATGAATAATAATTTTATATAACACTAACCAAATCTCTGGACATATGCTCTCTTTTTAAAATCACATGTTTGACCAGTAAAATAGATTGTTATTATTCTCCTAATATCATACTGGGTGATCAGAGTTTAGAGCAACATGTTTGTATTCTAATCATATTATAGAAGGTTCATTTTAGAAATGTGGTTTATTCAGCAACTAATTTTAACCTAATTCCGGTATTATTTATCTCATACATTAAAAAATGAAATATATTTAGCAACTTACTTACTCAGTGCTAGGTCTTATGCTATAGGAACAAGTACTGCTTTACAGTTACTGATCATGTTACTACTTTCATAATTAAAGAAAATGCAAAATTTTAGTAGAAGCTAGTAAAAATACAAGCATATTTTCTTTCCAGTGAAGTCTGTGGACTCCATGGACCTACATTAAGACAGAGCCTTATAAGTTATTACAGTCACTGTCCACTTTGCCCGTATCTTCTCGGATTCCTTTACTAGTTACATGCATACCAGCTTCCAGTGTGCTTTTATGGCAAACAGGCTCTATATCTGTAACTGGAAAGCAGGAAGTATAGGTATTTTTGTTACCTTGGGAACATGCCTTCAACAATGACTGAGATATACAGGGGTCAAAATATTCTAGCTTTTTTTGCCCCAAGTTGAATTCTTCTGAGGTGTCATCAACATGGTCTTCAGGGCCCCTCTGCATGATTAAGCCAAAGTTACAATTCTTGGATCTTGGATCCTTCTATGTCCCTATCAGTTTTTCCCAGGAATACTTCCCAATAAAATACATGCACAAGAGTCTTGATCAGAGTGTCTTCTTCTGAGCTTGAGGCAAGACACACTTCATGGTTAAGACTTAGATCAACAGGTATAAAGTATAGACATACATGTTCCAGCTTACTTTGTAAGTACATGATCCAGCTTACTTTGTATAAACAATCAATAATTTCCCAAATAAAATTTCATCTAAACTCTAACCAATAAGCTATTTAAATTCATAAAAGACTGAGAAAGAATTAGGACAAATTTAAGGAGAGTCCACTTTCAGTAACAGCAGACTAGGTAATTCAGATTAAATCACCTCCTGAGGAAGTCCAGAGCTGAACAAAACACACATCCAAAAGCGTATGTTTAAAGGCACAAAGGAACTGATTAAGTAGCCAAGACTTATCAGTTGAAGATCTAGGGAAGAATAGAGACCCAGGGAGATGAGTGCATTTTGAGGGCTCCTTTTCCTCTGAGGGCATCTGTTAATTTAAGAAGGGGGAGCCTCTTAAGTATAAGGACCAGTATCAAGTTAAGGGGTCTCCAAGGAAAGGGGTCCTATGAACTCCTACTGCTTTGGGTTAAGATCTAGAAAAACTGTGTGGGAAAAGCAAGGGCAAACTAAAGTCAGATAAGACCTCAGAATGACTGTCATGCAGCTTTAAAGAATCCCAGTGCCAGATACCAGATTAACTTCCCTGAATGAGTTTCTATACAATATTCCTCAGGCATCTGGAAGAAACAAATACTATCTAGAAGAAGACATCATCCCAGTTCTCATATTATTTTTGTAAACAATTTTTCACATAAATTAAAAAAAAAACTAACCAGGGATGCAGAGACACGAAAATATAACCTTAAAGACAGTAAAAACCACATTAGACAGACTCACAAGGGTTCAGTACAAATCCTACAGATCTGAGTAGACACAGGTGACACAGTTAAAAGACCTACAGTTTCAAACATATAGTTCAGAGTCTGATAAAGAGGAAAAAAGAGAATGAATCAAGGGCAACATTTGAAACATAATGGTTGAGAATATTTTAAAATTAAAGAAAAATATCAAGCCGCAGATTCAAGAAAACTTATGAACCCCCAAAAAATTAATACAAAGAAAGCTATCACAAAAGATATATTAGCAAATCCTGAAAAGGTGTAGATTATAGCCTATTTATCAACAGAAACAATGAGAGATAGAAGATAATGCAAAAATATATTTAAGATATTGGAAAGTTGCTGTCAACTTAAAAGTCCTAGTTTTCTATAATTTTTCTTCTAGAATAAAAATTATTCATCTAGTGAAAGTGAAAGTCACTCAGTCATGTCTGACTATTTGTGACCCTATGGACTATACAGTCCATGGAATTCTCCAGGCCAGAATACTGGGAGTGGGTAGCCTTTCCCTTCTCCAGGGGATTTTCCCAATCCAGGGATCAAATCCAGGTCTCTCACATTGCAGGTGGATTCTTTACCAGCTGAGTGACAAGAGAAGCCCAAGATGGAGTGGGTGGCCTATCCCTTCTCCAGCAGATCTTCCTTACCCAGGAAATGAACTGGGGTCTCCTGCATTGCAGGTGTATTCTTTACCAACTAGCTATCAGGCAAGAGCTAAATACAGCTCAAACAAACTCAGAGAATTTGTCACCAGCAGACCTACAATAAATAATGCATTACGGCTTTCTTCATATGAAGGAAAATAATCTCAGGTGGAAAACTGGAAAATAAGGAAAAATTGGAAACTTACAAAAGCAAATATTAATAAATATTTACTACAAAATATTTATATTTTCACTTGCATTTATATATAAAAGAAGGAGAGAGTAAGTGAAATTAACTTATTTAAGAAGAGACTAAGAACATCAATTAATATCAGACATTTGTAAGTCAGAGATGAATGCTGTAATTTTTAGTATAATCATCAAAAGGATAATAAATGAATTATGACTTCTATGCCAACAGAATCAAAGAAAATTATGAAAAATAATTACTCAAAAAGAAAATAGAAAGGAGAAACAGGAACACATATGCACAAATAGAAACCATATGAAACAATAGTGTATTTAAGCCAAATATATCAATAAATACAATTAAATGTAAGTGGACTAAATGCTTCAGTTAAAGACTAAGATTGTCAGATGATTAAAAAGAATGCAAAAGAAGCCATCAATAAAACAAAAACATAACCTACAGAATGGGGGAAAATATTTGCAAACAATATAACTGACAAGGGGTTAATACCCAAAATACACAAACAGCTCATACACCTCAATACTGAAAATCAAACGACCCAATCAAAAACTGTGAAGAAGACCTAAAAAGACATTTTTCCACAAAAGATATACAGACAGCCAATGGGCAGCCAATGAAAAGATGCTTGATATGGCTAATTATTAAAACAAATGAAAATCTAAACCACAATAAGGTATCACTTCCCATCAGTCAAAATGGCTATCATCAAAAAGTCTACAAATAACCAATACTGGAGAGGATGTAGAAAAAAGGATATCTTTGCATACTTTTCATGGGAATGTAAATTGGTGCAGCCACTAAGAGAAACTGTATGGAGTTTCCTTAATAAATTAAAATAGAACTGCCATATTATCCAGCATTGTTACCTCTGGTTATATATCTGGAAAAAAAAAAACCCTCTAATTTGAAATGATATATGGATCCTAATGGTCATAGCTGCATTATTTACCATAGGCAAGATATGGAAATAACCCAAGTGCCCATCAACAGATGACAAGCTTAAGAAGATGTAGTAAATATATTGGAATATTACTCAGCCATAAAGAATGAAATCTTGCCATTTGTCCAACATGGATGGACCTAGAGGGACACTATAATGATTAAAAGTATAATTCAGCAGAAACTTAGAGCAATTCTACATGTATATGCCCTTATCATAGCCTTAGGTACATAAAGTAAAAACTAACAAAACTAAAGAGACAAATGGACAATCATAATGAAAGATTTTTCTTAGTAACTTGATAAAACACACAGACAAAATTAGAAATCATATAGATGTATTTGCTGCTGCTGCTGCTAAGTTGCTTCAGTTGTGTCCGACTCTGTGTGACCCCATAGACGGCAGCCCGCCAGGCTCCCTTGTCCCTGGGATCTCCAGGCAAGAATACTGGAGTGGGTTGCCATTTCCTTCTCCAATGCACGAAAGTGAAAAGTGAAAGTGAAATCGCTCAGTCGTGTCCTACTCTTAGTGACCCCATGGACTGCCGCCCACCAGGCTCCTCCATCCATGGGATTTTCCAGGCAAGAATACTGGAGTGGGGTGCCATTGCCTTCTCCGATAGATGTATTTAACAATATGATAATAAACATATTTCAAACATGGCCATCATTTCAGTGTACATATTCTTTTCAAGCATATACAAAATTGTCCCAGCTTACCATTTCTTGGGTCGTAAAGCAATTTTAACAAATTTCTAAAGAACAAAAACATACAGAATATGCACTCTGATAACAATGCAAATAAACTAAAAATATGTGGAAACAATTTGGAAAATCCCTATGTTTGAAATTAAGTAATATACTTTAAATAACTCATGGGTGAAGTAAAATAAAAATGGAAATTAGAAAATATTTTAAACTAAATGATAGTAAACTATGACCTCTCAAAACTTATGGAATATTGCTGAAGTTGTTTGTAAATGGAATTTATAGCTTTAAATCCATATATTAGAAAAGAAGAAAAAGTAAAACTTGATCTTTTTAAATTATGGAAAGAACATAAATTACAGCCAAAGAGAACAGATGAAAGTATACAAGGAAAAGAGGAGAAACGGCAAATTAAACATATATCATAGAGAACTCAACAAAATCAAATTTTTTAAGACTAATAAAATTGATAAATCCTGATACAACTGATTAAAATTAAAAGAATGGTAGGCATAAATAACCAATATCAGTATTTTAAATTGACATCTTTATAGATGCTACAGATATTAACGATGTCATGAAAATAAATTTGAAAATTTAGATTAAATAGAATATCTAGAAAAATTAACTCTAAAAATATTGACCAAGTTTGTAAAAATTTGAATAGATTACCTGTTCATCAAAATATATTAATTCAAGGGTAAAAAGACAAACCATACAGTGGAATATCTAGAGCACATAACTAATACAGACTCTATTACAAAACTTTAAAAAATGATAACTGTGACAAACCAATAAAGAAAAAACTGCCATTCACAAAGAGTAAGCCAATACATACACAGAGTGTTCAATCCCATTACTAACAAGGGAAGAGGAAATTAAAAGCACAATAAGACATCACAAGAATGACTATTATTTTAAAAATTTTAAAATAACTAATAATGACAACAAAGTAAAAATCAAGTCTCTCTAACACTCCCAATAGAGGTTGTAAATTGATTGGTACAGCCACTTTGAAAAACAGATAAACATTATCTTCTTAAATTGAGCATACTGCTACTGCTGCTAAGTCGCTTCAGTCGTGTCCGACTCTGTGCAACCCCATAGACAGCAGCCCACCAGGCTCCCCCGTCCCTGGGATTCTCCAGGCAAGAACACTGGAGTGGGTTGCCATTTCCTTCTCCAATGCATGAAAGTGAAAAGTGAAAGTAAAGTCATTCAGTCGTGTCCGACCCTCAGCGACCCCATGGACTGCAGCCCACCAGGCTCCTCCGTCCATGGGATTTTCCAGGCAAGAGTACTGGAGTGGGGTGCCATTGCCTTCTCCAAAATTGAGCATGCATATACCTTATCTCTCAGCAATTCTTCTTATAGACACCTACTCCACAAGAGTGCATGCACAAGGGTTCCAGGAAACATGTAAAAGGTTTAAGGCAGCATTGTCTAAAATCATCCCAAACTGGAAAGTACCCAATATCCATCCATTCAATAAAATACTATACAGTTCTTACAGCAACATGAAACTTCATAAGGAAGCCAGACATAAGAGAATCTACATTGTATGATTTTCTTCATCTAAGTTTTAAAAACAGATAAAACTAAATCTTGACTTTAGGTGATAAAACTAAAGGGAAAAAAGGATGGTGATTACCATGATGGGAGGCAGAAGGAAGGCAATGATTGGAAAGAAGTTCCTAAGGTGCTAATTGATATTTCATCTGACAGGTGGCCACCCAGGGGTTTCCTTCACAGTAAATCATTGAATGATACACATTTGCTTTATAAATTTTTCCATATAAATATTTTTAATAAAAGTCTTAATTATTTAAAAAAATAAAATAATAAAGTTGATTTTTACTATTGGAAATGCTAATGTTACACAGTCTTTGTTTTTGATGTTATTGTTTGAATGGCCAGATTCTATTTCATAGATAATTTCAGAAGATTATAATATTGGGCAGCTCATAAATGACTGATAATTGGCATTTCTGAATATAAGTCTTTAGAAAACTCCAACAAATGCAGATTCATTTAAGTTTGGCCTGTTCTCTATTAGAGATGGGGTAGGATATTCGGGTTATTCAATTACTCTAAATAGTACAGTTACTATCTATATCATGCTGCTGCTGCTGCTAAGTCGCTTCAGTCGTGTCCGACTCTGTGTGACCCCAAAGACGGCAGCTCACCAGGCTCCTTTGTCCCTGGGATTCTCCAGGCAAGAATACTGGAGTGGGTTGCCATTTCCTTCTCCTATCTATATCATCAGTTCGGTTCAGTTCAGTCGCTCAGTCGTGTCCGACTCTTTGCATACACAAATTGTATATTTTTAAGTTGTTAGAATCTATTTTTAAAATCATTGTATACTAATAAGGCTGGGCATAATTAAACTATTAGTAATTTGAAAGGCAAAAATTTACCTTGCTTAAATCTGTTTAGGACAATCATATGTGTGTGTTAAGTCACTTCAGTCATGTCTGACTCTTTGCGACCCTATGGACGGTACCTGGCCAGGCTCCTCTGTCCATGAGATTCTCCAGGCAAGAATACTGGAATGGATTGACATGCTCTCCTCCAGGGGATCTTCCAGACCCAGGGATCAAACCAGAGTCTCATATTTCCTGCTTTGGCAGGCAGGTTCTTTACCACTAGAGCCACTGGGAAGCCCCAAGGATAATCATAATGAGCATCAGTTGTCATTGTACTGTTGACTTCATAGGAGGGCCAGGTAAACATAGATTTTGGTCAATGGAACTTAAAGTAAGAGCATTTCTAGTTAGTGTCTCACAGGGCATTTATAGTGACTCCGTACCTGGAAAACTGAAACTCTATTTGGACAATATTTAAAGCATATTTTGTCATGAGTTTCAGTGATGAAAGAACTGCTTTTCTTCTCACTTCTTTCCTCTGTCATTACAATAATCCATCCTAATCTTAAGGCTTATTAGTGTATGAACACATGCATATGCACACAGGGAATGCTTTTGAGTTTACATTTGCATAGATTTTTAGAGTAAACATCTGTTTTCTATAACTCCAAAAGACTTTTCAAAATTTATTTTTAGAGGGCAGAGGATCAATACACAGACAATACAAAGTTGGTGCTATGAATTCAAAGATAGTACTACTATGTACCCAAGACATTGCAATCCTAATATTAAAGGTATAAAAATGATAATGTAAATTACTCTAGGGATGAAGCTGCCTATTATAACCATTGGCTGTTAGTTTCATACAAACTCTGAAAGTGGTCTAAAATTTCTGATTTTTGTGTGTAAGTTGAAATGTAAAAGTCTTTTGATGTTTTCATGTTACTTGGTTTCAAAAGCAAGGCTCTAAAATATTCATAGTTTAATCTAAATATAGCCTAAAATGATAGAATCAGCCTCTCTCCAACATCAGCATATAACCTTCCCAACACACACACACACACACACACACACACACACACACACACACACATGCTGTATCATTAAAAAAAAATTTACTCTCAATCTAACTTGGCACATTTTTATTATTATGGCTAAGGTTCAACCAGGACTTTTAGCCATCGTGTAAAATTTCAGTGGCAATGAAAAGTAAGTAAAATACTTCAAAGACAGGGTGAACTGACTCATAAAGTGCCCTGCCTCAGAGAACAATAACAAATGGTATCCTTCTAAGTTCAGAGACTAAGAAAAGGTTTGAGCTAAAACTATATGATTTAATTTTTTCTCATGGAGAGAAAACTGTACTTCCTCTACCTATACACTTCTATTTCTATAACTAAGTTTGATATGGTTCTAGTTTAAATAGAATAGAAACAAAGGGAGGAAGTTATGTTTGATATATTTAACATTTATGTCTTCAAGGTTGTTTGGAAATCTTTTAGGCAGTTTTCCTTTCTCCAAAGTTCTCTTCTGCTGTGTCTTTAATTGGAAGAGGTTTTTTTAAAATTTTATATACTGTATATTTCATATATATATATATATATATAGTTCTGGGCATGTTATTTGCTTTCCTTAGAGACATAAATTGCTTTTGTTCATTTACCTTCTTTGAAATTCATTTCTAGTAGCTGCAGAGCTGCTGCTATGAGTGTTAATAGGCTTCTAACATAGCTGTCATTTCAAGTAATAGGTGCCAAGCTTTCAGCAGCTTATTAACACATTATAACAGCAGCCCCTATACTAAACAAACAAATTTCACAGAGGAGGACACAAGCAAAATTACTGTATATAAATATATATATTCTTATGTATACATACATACAGCATATACTTAGGACTTACCAACATGTTTGGTTCCATACATGATTAGCCCAGAATTGGCACTTTGTTTTTTATGAATATTCACAGGGAGAAAGAGTGGATCGGATTTGTATTTGGTCCCAAATGTGAGACGAATACAAACTGGTATAATTACTGAAAGATTTCCATCCTCTCAACCCAGCGCTGCTCTCAAGACCGAAAAATTGCAGACTTGTGGTATTTCACATCATGGAACTGTGCTAACGTGATCTTTCAGCGCCACTTCATGGGGGATGCTGCAGAGGAAGAAAAAGTGGAAATCAGCAAAGAAATACACCAACTGGCAAAACCACTGAGAAAGAAAGAGATGCAAATTTGAAAATTTTCTTCAAAGAGTCAAATTTGCATTTGGATATGAACACTGGACCAACTCTACAAATGTAAATATATTCTTCCAGATGCAGGGACAGACATATGTACAGATAAATATAAGAGTGTGTATTCATGCATGCTTTATATAAATATGTATAAATACACATACACACATATATATATACATATGTATGTGTTTAGAGATACACTGTACTTTCAAGTGTTTATATATTTAATGGTTTCATAAAAAATTTAGCAGCTTTTTTGAAGACATATTTCAATGAAGGCTCTAAATTTTACATTGTAGTAAAAGCTAACCTTTTTTCTGAGTATAAAAAAAAATCGCAAAGCAATTTGTAATCACCCTGTAATATATTCGGAGGTTGTAAATATGTTAAATTCTACTTTTAAATCAGTTGGATCATTTTCTAAAATTCACTAAAATTTGTAGTATAAGGAGGATAACTTGATGGCCTCTAGCTATCTTGCAAGATTTAAGATGTGTGACTTTTATTGTCACTAATAATGACAGGTGGCATTATTAATTGTTCAGTAAGCACAAGTCTGAGCTAGGAACTTTATATTACTCCAAATGTTTCTATAATACTATGTCCTGACAATTTTCCAATATTGGGAAGTGAGAAAATTCAAAACCAAAATGCCAAATTTAGTGATAAAATTTAAGATAACTGACTAACAATTGAGTTTTTCAAAACAACTCCTCCTCAATAATATTCTTGTTGGACTAGACACAACTTAACATCATAGTTGGAAGGAAAATTATTTTGAACTTTATAATAAAAAACAATAATTGATTTTAAGAAACTCTATTATAGAAAATGTTCAGATCATATAGTGTGTGTGCTAAGTTACTTCAGTCCTGTCCAACTCTTTGCGACCCTATGGGCTGCAGTCTGCGAGGCTCCTCTGTCCATGGGATTCTCCAGACAAGGAACTGGCATGGATTACCAGTGCCCTCCTCAAGAGGATCTTCCCAAACTAGGGACTGAACCCACGACTCTATTGTCTAACCTGCATTGGCAGGTGGGTTCTTTATCACTAGAGCCACTTGGGAAGCCCAGATCATATAGTACAAACATACAACTGACTATGCTTGCTTGCTTGCTTAGTCGCTTCAGTTGTGCCCAACTTTTTGTGAACCTATGGTCCATAGCCCACCAGCTTCCTCTCTAGGAAGGGATTCTCTAGGTAAGAATGCTGGAATGGGTTGCCATGCCTTCCTTGCGGGGATCTTCCTGACCCAGGGATTGAATACGCATCTCCTGCGTCTTCTGCCCTGCATGCAGATTCTTCACCACTGAGCCACCAAGGAAACCCATGACTGACTATAAGAACCTCTTGAAGCTTACTTGCCATAATGTCATAATTCACAGAAATAATTAATGACGTTTAGCAAAGAACATTTTCTTTTCAAGGTGGAAATAACAGTATGTAGGTAACAAAGTCCCCAAATTTGAGATCTATCTCAAGGTTCTCCCAATCACATTACTTACATTGGCTCCCATATACTCTGTATAGTAATAATTTGTATTCTATCTTCATTGTGCTTATCTAGTGTTTAATACTTCAAGTTGTTTTTTATACATAAAAGCCTTTGGAAAATAAATAATTCCTTTTATTTGATACTTTGGAAGTCCTTGGAGAAGGAAATGGCCACCCATTCCAGTATTCTTGCCTGGAAAATTCCATGGACAGAGGAGTCTGGCGGGCTCTAGTCCATGGAGTCACAAAGAGTCAGTCACAACAGGGTGACTGAGCACTGGAAGTCCTTCTGTGAATTATATCCTCACTACTTCACTCATTTCTAGACATTTCAGATCATACTGGTATATAGGCACACTGCTCACAGCTTTATGCTGCTAAGTTGCTCCAGTCGTGTCCGACTCTGTGCGACCCCATAGATGGTAGCCCACCAGGCTCCCCCGTCCCTGGGATTCTCCAGGCAAGAACACTGGAGTGGGTTGCCATTTCCTTCTCCAATGCATGAAAGTGAAAAGTGAAAGTGAAGTCGCTCAGTCGTGTCCGACTCTAGCGACCCCATGGACTGCAGCCTACCAGGCTCCTCCGCCCATGGGATTTTCCAGGTCAAAATACTGGAGTGGGGTGCTGTTGCTTTCTCTGACTCACAGCTTTATAGAATAAGCTCTTTCAAGATTGTGTCCTCTAGATACAAGCTCCTTGGGAGATGTCTGTGTTTTATTTGTCTTTGTTTCTCTCTGCCAAGTATAGTACCTTGTTCATGACAGCTGTTTCTTAAATGTTGAATAAATGAACAAATTAATGAATAAAGACTAAGTCTACTCTGTTTTTCCTAATCTGTCTTAGCTCTTCCTGCTTAGTCAAATTCAATTTCATTTTCCCATAAATATCTGTTTCTAGTTCTGACAACAATCTATACCTTAAGTTAGAGCCAGAGAGAAGCGTCTGAAAGTTAGGACCCGATCTTTCTCTAAGAACTTCTTCTGTTTCTTTGCCTGAGTAAATTGATGCCAACAAAAAATAAATATGTAGTAGGGTCAGGGTTAAGGGTCCTTTTGTATGATTTTAGTAAAAACATATTTTCATAGAAAAGTATCTGCAATAGCCTCCCTAGAGTTTGGTCAAATCACCCCAGAATTTGGTTTCCAATGACAGTTATATGATATATGTGTGAAAATAATAGGCAGTGGTTTCAGATTATGAATGTTATTTTGGTTGACATTCTGAGCAACTACCATGATTTTAAAATGGGAGAGCAAAAGTAAAATAATAAATAAGAGGAAAGGGAAGAAAACAAAAAGATAACAAAAATTCTAGCTCTATCTTTACAGAAACTATCCCAGCCAATTTGGAAAGGCTGAATGCCACATGACCCATAAAATATGAACTTTGAGTTTCCAAACAAACTATGAGGGGAAGTTGCTCTGCATTTCCACCAGAATTTTTTTAAGTCCCCTATAAATATATACATGGTTGAATTCTTTGATTATAACACAACAATAAAGGTTTGTAGAAAAATCTGTTTTCTACCTCAACATTGTTTATGCTATTTTAATAAGTCCAATAAACTTGGGAGACTAAGAAAATGTCACTTTTCCAACTCTGCTAGGAAGGAATCTGACAACTGTGACATAATCATTGAAATGCTGCAATTTGTTAAAATGCTCCTAATAATTTTTTCCTGACTTTTATTCAAAGGCTAACATATTACAGAGAGAAAGAGAAAGAATTAGACTAATGGTGATTAACATATTGCATGAGGGAAACTTACAATGATGTTTAATTTCAGAGTCGAAATGCTAGGGAGTTGGCACCTTCATAGAATCTCTGATCATGGGAGGGAGCAGGAGTTTGAAAAGAGTGCAGAAAAACACAGCCTTTAAAATAATGAACAGCTTTCCCGAGCCTTTCCATATCACAAAAATACCCATATACCACACATGCATACAATTCCCAGGGTCTCATAAATTACTTTAGTGACAAAGGATTGTACCCTGAATGATATAGGTCCAGTACTACTATTATCTTGTGGATAATTGAGGCCATAAAATAGTTCCAAAGCACCTTTTATTTGTCATTTGCTGACAATTCAACCCACTCTCCTGTCTGCCATCCTCCATATTTAATGGGTCCCTATCGAAGTATGCGATGCACTCGTTTGTATGGGAAGGACGTCTTCATAGTGCTATGCTGCTGCATATCCTTTACTTTCTTATCTTGTTCATCAGTCTACCTCCTGCTCTTTTTTCCTGTGACACCTCTGAGATGGTACCCATAGCAACACCTCTGAGGAGAAGTGAAAGTGAAGATGCCACCGTCATCCCCAGCACACAGTGCTGGCAATGCCAGTCATTAATGCAGCAGCTCCTGCCTGCTCAGATCTCCCTCGCTCCTCTCTGGTCTTGCTTCCCTTCAGTCGCAGCCGCAGAGCTCACTCACAGAGATCCAGAGACTTGCTGTTAATGATTTGTCACTTGTTTAGAACACCTCAGGATGGCAGCTCTGTATAATCTGCCCTCAGTGGCACTGCCAGGTTGCATTAGGAAACAATTACCTGGTTTATGACTAGCAAAGTAGGCACCAGAATTTCCAATTAAACTCACAGGTTTCCAAAGGAGCCTGGGTGCTCCTATATTTGAGGAAAGGGAGAGAAACCACCATTAGAGATAGTTGTACTCACTACTGCTTCACAGTAAGCCACATGAGATTTAGTGCACTCTAGATTAATAAACTGAGAGTCACAGAATGTAGAGAATGATTTTATGTGACTTTAGTCATTGCCCTTTATTAGGTTCTCACCCTTTGTCAGGATTTGGGTAAAATGAAACAATGCACACACTTGCCTAAATGCCTTTATAGTAGAGAACCAACCAACCAAACAAACAAAAAATAAGAGGCTAACATGCAGCTTTATTACTTTAGCCACTGCCCTCCTTCTGTGTGTGTGCTCACACCCATGTGTATGTGAATACATAATAATTATGGCACTTTTTTCTTTCTTTTATAAGTTGAATAAATGCTGGGGTTTGTAGATTATTATCACCATGAAAGGTATATTGTATTGTTAAAATGATCTATTATTGAATGTTTAACATAAAATACAAATATAAACTTGTATAAATTGACTAAAATTTTACATTGACCAGATCTTGACTTAAATATGCCCTATGGATTTAAATCACTATGAGGACAGAATAAGATATTTTTCGTAGGTAAGAGAGGTCAAATGTTATTGACTGTCAACTCCAAAAATTTATAGTCTGGAGTTTCCATGCAATGGCTCTCATAATATCAGATAACAATAACATTCATTAATAATAAACTTAAAATCTTATTAAAAGTTCCAGAAAGAGTATACAGATATTTAATAAAAGACCTGTGTACAAAAAGATCACATACTCCTATATTTCTATTCTGTCCCTCTCAAAAGGAGGGGGAAAAAAACTAACCATTTATCAGTAGCAGTGTGAAAGGAGAAGATTTATCATTTTAAATTTTTCATTGCAGATGGTTTTCATTTTAAAAAGCAAGGAAGCGATTTTTTTGAAATCATTTTTTTCCCTAATGCAATTGAGCCAGACGTCTCTCGTAAATCTTGTTGCTTTAGTAGACAATACTCCAATTCCCTAAATTTTATATGCAATAGCCAGCTTTTTTTTTTTTTTAAGATGCTTGTCTCCTAGGCATGAAAATGAAATCCTCCTGAAAGGTGGCATCATATACAAAGTGTGCCACCTAGGCCACTCCCCTTTTCCTTAGCTCACAGCTCTAGGATATTCATCTTTGTGCCCAAACAAAATGATAATTTTTCAATAACATTTTTAAAGATTCCTTCTTCTTTCTGTATATTTTCTTTTTTGTTTGTAAATATGGGGGGAAATACATGAGTCTGCTAGTCAATATATCTTTTGAGTCAAATAGCAAGCAGCACCCAGTGATTCACTAAGTTCATTGAGTCAGGGAGCCAAGATGAAAAGCAACTCATGACAGAAAAAGCAGGGCAGGGATGCTGCATTTGAAATTAAAAGAAAAAAGAATCATTTAATACTGGATTTGAATTTCTTACATGATGTCACCTCCTTTAAGGAAGACCAATTTAACATTTGTGGTACAGCACTGGATATTCACATTGAGCCGATGACACGATGGTACTGTGCTGACTAAATTCATTGTTATTCATTAAGTACATTTGCTGTCAGTTTCTGAGTCCATGGCATGCCTAGAATCAAAATGCTCATTAAAATACCATCAACTGAAAAAAGAAAAATACCATCAATCATCTTTACATGAAAAGTTAGTTATATATACATAAATACACATGTACATGTATATATATAAAATCTTCTAAAGGGAGATTACTTCCCATTTGCCCAGACCAAAAACATGTTGCTTTTTTAGATATTGAGGTTGGTTCTCTTGTGACTATTTATGTTCCCAGCTTCACAGACACCAAGGATTGAATAAAATACAATCACTGGTTGGTATGTATTTTGTAAGCTCCAAATGGGCAGATCCAAAGATGAATTCTACCAAGATTCATATTTGCAGATATTTCAAAGAGATACAAACAAAATCAATAAAGACCTACAGAAAATCTTTCCTTTTAGAATCAAAGGTAGTAAACAGTGGGCAAGATCTCTTGGATGGGAGTGATAGAAGGAATACTGGATCCTCAGTCCCCTGATATTCAGTTCAGTGTTCATGCTACAATTTGTAGCTTCATACAGAAGTGAGTGAACATTGAACATTTTAGAAATACAGAAAATGATCTCTAATCAATTATCTTTAAGTTCATTTCGAAGAGTATCTGTCATGATATTTGCTATAGTATAGAATATACTTCTCCCTCTCATTGCCTTTTGTATGTATATGGGTTTCTATTATTAAAATATGAAAATTACTTGGAAAAATAATCCCACTTTTGAGGTCTCTATGTCCCTACAGCAAAAAATTATAACATTTATTTGAAAGAAATTTTTCATAAACATCTGAAAAATATGTCAAAATGATAAGCTGAGATACAAAAAGCCTTTGCTCCAAGACTGCATTCTTAAATATAGTATTAAAAAGTATAAATAGGAAAATGAAAATCACTCATAATCCCATCACTAACAGATTATATATCTTGTGTGATACATATTTGTTTTCCTAAATCAAATCATATTTTACATAGAAACTCACTCTCCAGGGTTTTATAGGAATACAGTGTAAGTCACTTTTTATTTCCCCTCCTTAACAATCTTGCACAGAACCTAGAATATAAAATACAGAAAATTTTAGAAGGGCCTCTGTCCTTGAGTCATTTGTATCCCCCATATCAATGGTCTCTACTCAAACATATGTTCTGGCTCCTCCTCTGCTATGCAGTCCCTAGCCATGTGGACACACTACTACAGCTCAGTTCAGTTCAGTTCAGTAGCTCAGTCATGTCCGACTCTTTGCGACCTCATGAATTGCAGCATACCAGGCCTCCCTGTCCATCACCAACTCCCGGAGTTCACTCAGACTCGCGTCCATCGACTCAGTGATGCCATCCAGCCGTCTCATCCTCTGTCGTCCCCTTCTCCTCCTGCCCCAATCCCTCCCAGCATCAGAGTCTTTTCCAATGAGTCAACTCTTCGCATGAGGTGGCCTAAGTACTGGAGTTTCAGCTTTAGCATCATTCCTTCCAAAGAAATCCCAGGGTTGATCTCCTTCAGAATGGACTGGTTGGATCTCCTTGCAGTCCAAGGGACTCTCAAGAGTCTTCTCCAACACCACAGTTCAAAAGCATCAATTCTTCGGCGCTCAGCCTTCTTCACAGTCCAACTCTGACATCCATACATGACCACTGGAAAAATCATAGCCTTGACTAGATGGACCTTTGTTGGCAAAGTAATGTCTCTGCTTTTGAATATGCTATCTAGGTTGGTCATAACTTTTCTTCCAAGGAGTAAGCGTCTTTTAATTTCATGGCTGCAGTCACCATCTGCAGTGATGTTGGAGCCCCAAATAATAAAGTCTGACACTGTTTGCACTGTTTCCCCATCCATTTCCCATGAAGTGATGGGACCAGATGCCATGATCTTCGTTTTCTGAATGTTGAGCTTTAAGCCAACTTTTTCACTCTTCTCTTTCACTTTCATCAAGAGGCTTTTTATTTCCTCTTCACTTTCTGCCATAAGGATGGTGTCATCTGCATATCTGAGGTTATTGATATTTCTCCCGGCAATCTTGATTCCAGCTTGTGTTTCTCCCAGTCCAGTGTTTCTCATGATGTACTCTGCATATAAGTTAAATAAGCAAGACCAGGTTAAATATTCTTTAAAAGCATATTTTTATATTTGTATGTTTCATCCTATCACTCTGCTGTGGTTAGAGTGATAACTCCTTCAGCCATCTTTTTATTCTCTGATATTTGGATTCTTTCAAAATTTCTTGTTGCTGTTGATAATCCTACATATTACATTTATACATAAGCCTTTGGCCACATCTCAATTTCATAAGGATAGATTCTTAGCAGTAAGACTTCTGTGTTAAGAAGTACAGACAGTTTTAAGGATCTTTATTCAAACTTCAAAATTACTTTTCCAAAATCAAGTTAACATATTAATGATTTAGTCCTTTCAAAATATTTGTTGTAAATTTTCTTCCTTGTCTACCTTTCACATTTTTTGAAACACAGTGAAGTTTTAAATTATTATTCAGTTCAGTTATGCATATTTTTGCAGTTTTTGCTTTTGACAGCCATAGGAATTCTTTCCATATCCTGACATTTAATATTATCTTCTTACATTTTAATTTTATTCAGTTTATACTTTATTCTAAAATTTATTTGCCACCAAGAATGAACTTAGGTTATAGTTTCTTCAATAGCTAAATCAATTCTCCCACCACCATTTTCTTTCTCCAGTAATTTATATACTATCTTTCACAGATGACCTAAACAGCTCCATGTTGAGACTTAGGCCTTGGGTGAGATGAGTGAGGAATTTATCTGTAGGGTAAAATTTGAGGGGGTACTAAAAACACATCAATAACCAAGATAAATAATATTTTCATGCAATATTTCAAAAAATCAAAACTAATCCAAAAATTAATCAGGAACAATATATTTAAATTTTAAGTAAAGACAGAATCAAGTTCTATACCTTTCTGGGATTATTTTTTAAAATAAAATCTATATAAAGTCTCATTACTAGCAGTCTCCCTGATATTTCCAGGGATTCCTGTGGAGAGTTACATTCTCTGGGTGCTCATCTCTCATAGCAAACTTGCTCAGTTGTCAACCACTTCTATAATTATCTCATCACCACTCAGCACAGCTTCATTCTCAGCATGGACATAGCACCTTCATCTTTATTTCTCAAGGCACTGCTAACACAGGGCTATTACACATAAAAGATTTTTACTGAAAGTTTGGAGATAGTTGAAGATGGAAGGGGAAACACCCTAAGATTCATTATAAAATATCATTGTGTCTAAAATTTCACAGTGGCATCCTCCAATCACTGTCAGGATGATTTCTCCTTAGACTGGCCAAATGCCAAGTTTCCCTTTTCCCTATTGAGTTCTCTCACTTGTCATATGTCTTTCCCAAGCTCCGCAATTATCAACCATCCTTCACCACCTTTCCTTAGTTCAGGTTATCACAGGAAAACTAAAAAGTCTGATATCTTTGCTATGCAAAATAAATGTTCAGAATACTGGTTTTTGAATACTAGCAGGTCGCTAAGAGTTGGACACGACTGAGCGACTTCACTTTCACTTTTCACTTTCATGCATTGGAGAAGGAAATGGCAACCCACTCCAGAGTTCTTGCCTGGAGAATCCCAGGGAAGGGGGAGCCTGACGGGCTGCTGTCTATGGGGTCGCACACAGTCGGACACGACTGAAGTGACTTAGCAGCATCAGCAGCAGCAGCAGAGTATTGCTAGTTCGTCATCTATATCTCCTTGCCTTTAGCCCTTCAGTGCTTACTGGTCTGACTTCCAACTGAGAGCACCTGGATTTATTCTCTGAGGCATTATTTGGCCACCAAAATTGTTTGGTCCTTGGGAGTAGAAGGTTGGAACTACCCAGAGATTAATACATGCCCCTTTCCCAATCAAGCATCCCTCAACTAAAAACTGTTGTGTAATTACCCAAGTTCTCTTACCCTTGATAGGTTGGAGCAGATGAGTCCAGGTAGGTATTATACACCAGCTCCCAGATTTCTCCAGCAAGATCAGGTTCCATTTGCCCACAGCAATAAGGTAATTGACAACAAAAACTTCCTTGGCTACCTTCCTTCCCTGTCTTATTTTTCCATTCCCCTGCCAGTATTTCCTAGGACTACCTCCCAAATCAACCACTTGCACTCAAATATTATACTTATCTCAGGGTCCTCTTCTTAAGACCACATTCATAACCAAAGGGAAGTCAAACTTGACCCTGTGGCCTTAGCTTTACAAAGAGCAAGCAGAGCTTTGGAATCTGAATTTGTCTTTAAAATGACTTTAAATTTTGTGTACTAAATTTTTTGGTTGAATTAATTTCTGACTAACAGCTCTATAAGCAGAAAGGGAGAAGATGTTGGGCAGGATTTGAAAGACAATATTTATTCTCCTGCTAGTTCAGGTAAACTCCAGAGGATGAAGCTCTTTTTATCTTTCCATTTCACTTAAATTCTAGTATATATAAGAACTGCCCTGGCAGTCCAGTGGTTAAGACTCCATGCTCCCACTGCAAAAGGCACGGGTTTGATCCCTGGTCGGGGAACTAAGATTCTGCAAGTTGCGCGGACAAAATAATAAAGAATTCATCTATCTATCTATCTATCTATCTATCTATACACACACACACACATACATACAAAATGTGTCTTTTTTTCCCCTGGTTTCCATTTTTATTTTCATTGCCAGTATATATTTTAATTATTATAGCTATATAATGTTTTTTAATTATATATAATTTTGCCTTTGATTTTTGCCCTTTATTTTCTTGTCTAGTATCACTTATATTTTCATGTCAACTTAAAAATACCAAATTTAAGGAAAAAAAGCTTTTTAGGAGCTAAAATAAAATTGAATTAAACCTAGAAATTACTTTCTGAAGAATTATCTTTCTACATTGAAACATGAAGCATTTCTCCATTAATTTCAGTCTTCTTTAATGTCTCTCCGTAAAAATGGGCTATTGTTTCAAATAATGAAGCACATCTTTCTTATTGCAAATATGAATTTCATTTGGCTGCAAATACAAATTCTCAAAGTGAAATTAGACCTACAGCCAAAAATAAAATAAAGGGCTTCCCAGGTGGTGCTAATGGTAAAGAACCTGCCTGCCAATGCAGTAGATGTAAGAGATGAGCGTTTAATCCCTGGATCGGAAAGATCCTCTGGAGGAGGAAATGACAACCCACTCCAGTGTTCTTGCCTGGAGAATTCTATGGACAGAGGAGCCTAGGGGGGCAACAGTCCATGGGGTCACAAAGAGTTGGACACAACTGAAGCAACTTAGCACACAGCACACATAAGTAATAAAAGTTAAAAAAAATGCTTCCTTTATAGTAAATTCATTCACAATATGGTGCAATGAAATAGATTCAAGTACAGTGATCTATTTTAGTTTACAGATAGAAGTCCAAAAAGCTTTCATTCAAAAATGGCCTCTAGCATACAGGAAGTTTTTACCAGTATTTAATGCAGACTTAATACTATTAAGTATGCAACATTTGATTTCAGAGAAAATCAACAGGGTAGGCAATGTAACAGCAAGTTTATGATTGGTGTTAATTTTATTTTATGAAATTTCATTTTTGAAATTTCAAATTTTCTTATACCCAAAAAAATGACTTGGAATAGCTTAAAATAAAAGACATGGATGATAAGCTTAATTAAATAAGAACCAAGGAAAGGCTTCTCTGGTGGCTCAGATGGTAAAGAATCCACTTGCAATGCGGGAGATCTGGGTTCAATCCCTGGGTTGGGAAGATTCCCTGGAGAAGTGAACAACTACCCATTCCAGTATTCTTGCCTGGAGAATTCTATGGACAGAGAAGCCTGGCAGGCTACAGTCCATGGGGTCACAAAGAGTCGGACACAACTGAGCAACTTTTACTTTCATTTTTCAAGGAAAGAAGGAAGTATTTGCTTCTTTTCTCACAGAAATATTTATTTAGACTCAGTCTTGTTTCCATTTAGATACTTTTTAGATTCTAGGGTCAGTACCAAGTGATCTGAATGTTTTAAGCATATGACTACAATATGACTGAGAGGTCATAAACTTTAGAAAATGTATAGACCATGGAAAACAGGGGCAATGCACTGAATTTATAGGAATCTAAAATAACAAGTTTTGCTCTCATCTGTGTATGAGAATGGGCTTCAGAATCCACCTTTGCCTTTAACTCTCTGTGAGATATTGGCCAGATTACACAACTTTTTTGGGCCTCTAGTTTTTTCCACCAGTAGTTACAAACTCTCTTCCAGCATTAAAATCTTTGGTCTAGAATACTTGGAATTGCTAAATCTGGGTGGCTTTCTAAACAATTTATGTTTGTTTGCTTATATTTGTTCACTTGCAGCAATCTAGAATGTGTACTTATTTTTTTAACACCCTTATGGAAATATAATTTACATACCATAAATTCATATCACCCATTTAAGGTGTATAATGCAATGGTAATTTTAGTCAAAATTCCATGAGTTGGATAAAGTGGAAGGGGTTATTTAGATCATAAATTCTTATTAAATGTATGGCAAATTCACTAAACCTATTGGTAAAATGAGAAGGTCACTGAAGTTCCTATTTTTTCAATGTGCTTTCATTTTATTTGATGCATTTCAAATTCCCATGATATCAGACATAATACTCAAATATGTCTACAAACATTTCAGAGACAAATGAAATGTATTAGGGGAAACTCAGGACTCTGCTTAAAACATGATAGGTAAACCAGTTTCAGATAATAAATAGTCAGACTCACAGACAGATGGTATGGCTCAACATCTCAACAATAGAAGAAAAAGACATGAATCTGACATTACACTACCCCTGCTCTGTGACTCTTGCAAATTTCCTATACCTTTGTTTTCTCATGGTTAATAAAAGTCGATTATACTATAATCTCTCTTAACTAATCTGATAATGATAGATATTTTTATTAATTACATATTAATATTAACTATGCTCCAAAATTAAAACTTGGTCCTCAGAACCATAAAATATTCATGTTTTGATGTGAACCAGTGGCCATTGTTGGAATTGTATGCAACAGTGATTAAAGAAAGAATATGCAGAGATTAAATGTCAAAGAGAAATTTTAAAACCTTGAGACAAATGAAAATGAAAGTACACCAAAATTTTTAGAATGTACCAAAAGTTATTCTATGAGGGAAGTTCACAGCAACAAATGTTAACCTCAAGAAACAAGAAAGAAGTCTCAAACAAAAAGCCTAACTTTACACCTCAAAAAGCTGGAAAGAAAGAAAGAAAAAAAAAAAGCCCAAAGTTAATAAAAAGAAGGAAATAAAAAAGATTAGGGAAGAATTATAAAGACACCAAATGAAAGAAGTCCAATGAAACAGAGCTGGTTCTTCAAGAAGAGAAATAAAATTGAGAAGCCATTAGCTAAACTCACCAAAAAAAAGAAAAGAAAAACAACATATCAATAAAATCAGAAATGAAACATTACAATGATACCACAGAAACATAAAGGACCATAATAGACTGTGTTGTGCTGTGCTTATTCACTCAGTCATGTCTGACTCTTTGGGATCCCATGGACTATAACCCACTAGGCTCCTTGTCCATGGGGAGTCTCCAGGCAAGAATACTAGAATGGGTTGCCATGCCCTACTCCAGGGGATCTTCCCAACCCAGGAATCAAACCCAGATCTCCTGCATTGCAGACACATTTTACTTTCTGAGCCTCCAGGGAAGCCCTCAAAATAGACTACTCTGAACAATTACATGCCAAGAAATTCAACAACCTAGAAGCACACACCCTACCAAAACTGAATCATGAAACAGAAAATTTGAACAGACTGATTACTAGCAAGGAGATTGAATCAGGCATCATAAACCTCCCAACAAACAAAAGTCCAAGAATAAATGGCTTCACTAGTGAATTCCACCAAACATTTAATGAGGAGTTAATAACCATCTTACTCAAATTCTTCCAAAACAGAGAAGAAGAGTGAACTCTTTTAAACTAATTTTATGAGACCAGGATTACCTTGATATCAATACCAGACAAAGATATCACAAGAAAAGAAAATTACAGGCCAATAACCCTGATCAACACAGATGACAACATCCTCAACAAAATATTAGAAAACCAAACTCAACAATATATTAAAAGGATCATACGCCATAATTAAGTGGGGTTTATTCCAGAGAGACAAAGATGGTTTGGCATTTGCAGTCAGTCAGTGTGACATACCATATTAAAAAAGTGAAGGATGAAAATCATATGATTATCTCAATAAAAGCAGGAAAGGGATTTGGTAAAACTCAACATCTATTTATGATAAAACTCTCAACAAAGTGGATATAGAAGGAACATTTATTGTTGTTTAGTCTCTAAGCTTACAATAAAGGCCAAATATGAAAAGCCCTCAGCTAATATAATACTCAACAGTGAAAAGCTAAATCTTTTTTGCTAAGATCAAGAACAAACAAGGATAACCGTCCTCATCACTTTTATTCAACATGGTATTGGAAGTCTTGGCCAGAGCAATTAGGTAAGAAAAATAATTGAAAGGAACACAAATTAGAAAGTAAAATTAAAATTCTCACTAATTACAGGTGACATATTATCACTAATTACAGATGACATAATAGTATATATAGAAAATCCTAAAGGCTTCATCAAAAAACTGTTAAGACTAATAAACAAAGTCAGTAAAGTTACAGGATACAAAATCAATAAGTAAAAAATCTGCTCCATTTCTATACACTAATAATGAACTATTAGAAAGAGAAGTTAAGAAAAACATGCCATTTACAACTGAATCAGAAAGTATAAAATACCTTGGAATAAATTTAACCAAAGAAGTAAAAGACCTGTATATTGAAAACTACAAGACATTAATGTAATAAATTGATTACCAAAGGAATGGAAAGAGATACCATGATTATGGATTAGAAGAATGGATGATTTTGAGATATCCATCCTACCCAAAGCAATTTGCTGATTCAATGTAATCCCTATCAAAATTCTGATAGCATTTTTCACAGAAATAGAACAATAATCCTAATATTTGTATGGCACATGAAAAGACCCTGAAGAGCCAAAGCAATCTTGAGAAAGAAAAAACATGGAGGCATCATATCCCTGATTTCAAACTATACTACAAAGCTAATAGTTAATGAAACAGTATGGTATTGGCATAAAGGCAGACATATAGATCAATGGAACAAAATAGAGAGAGACCCAAATTAAACACACGCATATTTTGTAAATTAATTTGTGATCAAAAAGCCCAGAATATACAACTGGGAAAGGACATTCCTTCAATAAATGGTATTGGAAAAACTGTACAGCCACGTGCAAAAAAATAAAACTGGACCTCTATCTTATACAACACACTAAAATCAACTCAGTATGAATTAAATACTTGAACATAAGACTTGAAACCATAAAACTCCTAGGAGAAAATGTGGGTAGAATCTCCCTGACATCAAACTTAGTGATGTTTTTTTGGATATGACACTAAAAGGAAAAACAACAAAAGCAAAAAATAAACATGTGTGATTACATTAAAATAAAAAGCTTCAGAAACAACAAAGTGAAAAGACAGCCTATTAAAATATTTTTATATCACATATCTAGTAAAGAGGCTATAATCCAAAACAGCTAAATAACTTTTGTATCATTCAGCTGTAAAAAAAAAAAGTAAATTTAAAAATAAAAACAAGCAACCTGGTTTAAAAATGAGTAGAAGATCTGAATAGATATTTTCCAAAGAGGACATACAGAGGGGCCACGGGAACTCGAAAGATACATGCTCGATGTCAGTAAACACCAGGGAAATGCAAATTAAAACCACAGCAAGTCATCTCACACATGTTAGAATGGCTATTATCAAAAAGACAAGAAATAACAAGCATTGGCAAGGATATGGCCAAAAGGAAATCTTTGTGCAGTGTTCGTGGGAATGTAAGTTGCTGTAACTACTATGGAAAACAATATTAAAGTGTTAGTCACTCAGTTGTGTCTGACTCTTTGTGACCACATGGACTGCAGTCCACCAGGCTCCTCTGTTCATGGAATTCTCCAGGTAAGAATACTGGAGTGGGTAGCCATTCTCGTCTCTAGGGGAACTTCCCAACCTGACCCAGGGATTAAACCTCAGTCTCCTGCATTGCAGGCAGATTCTTTACCTTCTGAGAAACCAGGGAAGCCCATGGGAAATGATATGAAGTTTCCTCAAAAGATACGAAAAAAAAGAAAAAACCCAGCAGAACTATCATATTATACAAAATTCCACTTCTGGGATTTTATCTGAAGAAAACCAGCTCGAAAAGATATGTACACCCCGTATTCACTGCAGTATTATTTACTATAGCTAAGATATTGAAACAGACTAAGTGTCCATCATTAGATAAATGGATAAAGAAACTGTGGTATAAATGCACAATGAAATATTATTCGTTCATAGAAAGAACTAAAACTTGCCATTTGTGACAACATGAATGGATCTCAAGGGCATTATGCTAAGTGAAATATGTCAGACAAAGAAAGACAAATGCCATATGATCCCTCTCATATGTAGAATCTAAAAAAGAAAAGTTCAGAGACACAGAGAAAAGGTTCATGGCTACTAGAGGTTCGGGGTGGGATTGAGGGAGGTAGGATAAATGGATGAATAAAAGTAGTTAAAAAAACTAAATTAAAAACTTGTTTGTTTTAATGGGAACCTGTGATCATGGTTAGAATACTATGCTACAGTAACTATAGAAAATACATAGAAAAAAATACTTGGTCAAAGTAAAAGATTCATATTTTTAATTTGAGAATAAATTACAAGCAAAGCATTTAGTTATTTTTGTAGTGAGTAAATCATTACTATATTTAAACTTACTTCTGTAAGAAGTTTCTGAGATGACCCACCATATTCAGGGAAAGTCAAATTTAATTTCATGGCTGAGCTGTATGATCGGCCAAATTCTATGTTTGACAGAATTCCATTTATGATTCAAAATATTGATTTAACATGACTTTGGCTAGTGTGAATCCTGCTTTCCACAGTGGAATTGGTGTCTGAGTGAGCTAGATAGATATGACAAGGGAAACAGGTGGTGGTGAACATCTGAACCCTGAGCTGGTGGCTTCTTCCAGCATGAGTTCCCAAGCTGGTCGCTACTCTCCATCCTGCTGCACTGAAAGAAGAAATTCAAAGGTGTTCACTGCACATCATGGCAACCCACTCCAGTACTCTTGTCTGGAAAATCTCATGGACGGAGGAGCCTGGTGGGCTACAGTCCATGGGGTCACAAAGAGTCAGACATGACTGAGCGACTAAACTTTCACTTTTCCCTTTCACTGCACATATGTGTTTCAGACCTATGTAGTCTGAATAACAAATAGTTCTTCACAGTAATGATCAGTAAAATAAGTATGTATTAAACACATATTATAGACAAAATCCTGTACTAAGAGCTGTAGCATATGCAAAGATGAATGCTAAAAGGCCCCTGGCTTACAAGAGGTTGGGTAGTATGCATAAGTAACCTTAAATCAAGGCAGACTATGAGAGGATATTATAAGTGGGAAGAGGAGACAAACTGACTGAGGGTTCAGGGAGGCTTCTTCAAAGATTGGAGATTTGAGACTGGCTTTAAAGTGTTAGTCAGTCAGCCATGTCCAACTCTTTGCAACTCCATGGGTTGTAGCTTTCCAGGCTCCTCTGTCTATGGAATTCTCCAGGGAAGAATACTGGAGTGTGTTGCCATTATCTTCCTGATCCACGGATGGAACCCATGTCACCTGGGACCCCTGCTTTGCCATCAGATTCTTTACCAGCTGAGCCGCCAGGTTTTAAAGGTAGACCTTAATTGCCTACCTTAACCCGGATTAAGTCACCATGACTAAATAAATTTTGATTCAAGGCCTTAATCATCAGTGAAAGATTTGCCAAATCTTCTATGTGTATACAAAGTAAATATTAAGCCATGTGTTATGTATATTGCTTTTGTAGAAAGCACAATAGTGAATGTAAAAATCAGAGAAGTTACTCCTTTATGTATAAAATATAATTCCCATGCCTAAATATTTAGATGCTAATATTCAGATAAAAACACTATCCTATGGCTTCCAACAGATACAATACAGAAATAAAAGACTGATTTTTTTTAAATTTTTTTGGCCGTGTTGTGTGGCTTGCAGGATCTTAGTTCCCAGACCAAGGACTGAACCCTGGCCCATGGTGAGTACTAACCACTGGACAACCAGGGAATTCCCAAAAGGATGATTAAAAAAAAAAAAAAACCCAAACCATAGCTGTAATCTGAAATCACAGATGCATAACTGAATGCAGGAAATTTTGTGCTTAGTTGCTCAGTGGTGTCTGACTCTTTTAGGCTCAATAATCTGTAGTCCACCATGCTCCTCTGTTCAAGGGATTTTCCAGGCAAGAATACTGGATTGGGTTGCCATTTCCTACTCCGGGGTATCTTCCCGACCCAGGGATCAAACCTGCATCTCTTGCACCTTCTGCGTTGGCAGGTGGTTTCTTTACTGCTAGCACCACCAGGGAAGCCCCTGCAGGACATTTTAGCCTGGGCTTAATGCACTGGAAATAACTGGGTCTCAATTTGCAGGGCTCCTCTTTCTTGACTATTCAGCTTTCATGGCATTATTCAGTTCTGAGTCAGTGGGAACATCACCCACCAGGCCACTGCCCCACCCACACTTGCCCAGGATGCCTTTGATGTATGATGCTAAATCATTATATAATGAAGAACCAAGTACTCAAGCTTTTCTAATTTTCACAGAAAGCGAACTCTAATTCCAAACTATGCCTGGCTAATTAAACTTTCCTGTGATCTAATTTGCTCTAATTATTTCCATAAATTGAGATATAGCAGGGGTTATATAAAATTATTATAACAGAAAATTGAGTTTTAGTCTGAGTTTTAAGCTAAGGTGAAGTTTCTGAATTATTGCAACCTGTTGATAAATGTGAATACCCTTATACAAAAGTCACAACCAAATAAAATAAAGTTTTTTCTCTTCCTTTTTGAAATCCTAAGTTTCACTGTCTTAAAATACTAGAGACTGAAGTCATACTGCACAAATAAAGCTGAACAAACAGTTTCAATTTAGATCCCATGAAAAACTGAGATATATGAATCTAAACATTGACCATCCAATACTAACTATAAGCTAAACTACTTCCCACTTCTTGAAGGATGTAAAATCTAATTATATCCTATATTAAAAAGCATTAATATCACTATCCAATTATATTTTCATATCTCTGTGGCACTAGGATGGCAACTTTTGAAATGTTTCCAACACATTTTTTTGTTGTTGGTGGTGAGAAAGAAGGGAAAGGGCAACAACCTATGGAAGAAATAAAATGATTATCATAAATGGGAACATAAACTGAACCAGAGAACTTTGCCCAGAGTTAGAACCAAGACTCAAAAGATGACATGAACAGAATGAACTCACCACCCAAACCATTAAAACAAACATAATTTTGGACCTTAGGATATTCTTCATTGTGGCTAACTAGATCCCTTTCTACCCATGCTGGTGTAAATCTCACCATAACACAGAGCCTGGACTCCACCAATGGGAATAACAGCCATCTATAGAAGTCTTGTGAGACTGCCTGATGAAAGTTATTTTTTTTTGGTAATCAATTAAATAAATATATTAAATTAAACTCATATATATTTTTAATGTACCTCATTGTAGTTCATTATGTAAGACCCCCATATGTTCTGTATCATTAGTGAAACATTCTCAGCGGTGTAATGATGTAGTACATACACATGGGGTAAAGTAATGCGTTTTTCATTTTTTCTGCACATTTCATTATAGGGTGGAGATGCTGCAATTTTTCACTTAAGATTCCATTTTGGTGTGGGAGAAGGGAAATAGACCCAGAGCTAGAGCTGCTTCCAATTTCTCTAATTTCATAATTCAGCAACTGATAATTTGCTGAGGATAACTTTTCTTAACAGTTCTCTTCCCATCAGTGCTCAGTAAAAGAGAGATAGAGACTTCAGTTCCTAGCATTTTTTTTTTCAAATAAACCCAAGGTGTTTGATTTTTTGAAGAAAACTAATGCTTTCATTCCCATTGACCACTTTTGCCAATAATAATTATGATTTATGATCCAGTTCCTTAAAGGGAAATTCCAGTTTAAGGAAGATGGGAAATGTAGGATCCCATACGTCTCAAAGTTAGTTCTTTTTGCTTTAAGGATTATCCACTCGAGTTTACTTTATTATTATTATTATTATTATTATTATTATTATTATTGGCTTGATTGGTGCAAGTAGAGCTTTTTGATGACCTCATCAAAAATGACTGCTCCACAGAGTAGTCTATAACTTTAGGATGATTTGAAAGGCTGTTGGATCATAGCCTATAAATAGCTGTGCACTGATCCCATGGCATGTCTGTTTCTAATGAAAGGTTACAAGCCAACACAAAGGTACAAAAGTTAAGTATTTCCATGGGATATTTCAAGGACCCTACGACTGAAGCGACTTAGCAGCAGCAGCAGTATTTATAACTGCTGCTTCTTCATTTGCTGAGCTTGTTTGCCCTTTCGTTTCTCATTTATCAACAACAATGAAAGGGCTTCTCAGAGTCTGAGCGCTAAACTGGTTGTGTAATATCCTTCCCTCAGTCTCTCATCTTGCGTCATCTTGGTCCAGGTATGCAAGGCAGCTGCAACATGACCCACCCCACCTATCTCCATCTTCCCTGTGCCCCTATCCCTGCACAAGTCAAGAAGCATGTCTTTCTATAAGAAATGTCATTACATATTTTTTCGTTAAGAGACTCCTATTGAGTGGGGATGGCCAATGGGCTCAATTAAATGATTCTTGGGACATGTGTGGCTATTATGGACTGATACCAGACAACAAGTCTCATCTTCCATGGGGTGTATCCAGCAATATGCATTTTTCTCTCTCACCATTTGCAAATATCTGATCTAACATATTTTTCATTCCTTTACTTTTTCTGCGGATTTTAATATTAATAATTACTATCCTCTTTTCCTTTGACCTGTCTAAGTTAGGATAAGGCCTGAGTGAGGGAGAGAAGAAGAAAGAAGGAAGAGGAAGGAGCAGAAGAAACCCCCAGGGGTTGGTAGGAAGAAAAAAAAAGGTTAAAGTAATAACCTACAAGCCAGCAGTCCCGGTTGTCTACTGACTGCCTCTTTAATAAGAAGTCAGGGAGACAATGACATTGAACAGTTGCTATTTTCTGTTGAGCATCACCTCCTTATCTGACATTAAGTTGATATCCAAGAAGGCAATGGGAGACCCAGTTCTGTCTGCACTCCTCAAGCTCAAATACTTGCAGGATAGTCAAGGCACAGATGAGTCAATGAATATGGTACTTTGTTGCAACAAGAGTTGATCAGTTGCTCAGTTGTGTCTGACTACTTGCAACCTCATGGACTGTAGCCTTCCAGGCTCCTCTGTCCATGGGATTTCCCAGGCAAGAATACTGGAGTAGGTTTCCATTTCCTACTCTACTGTTCTGTTTTCTAAGGTAAATTTCTCTGTGGAGGAGGCAGAAAAAAAATTAATATAAAGAAAAATAAAAGCCAAACTGAAGTGCAGGGCTAACTACGTTTGCTGGCTCCTCTAACATATTTCCTTTCAAGTCAACAGAAGCAGGCAGCATCTACCATGGGATAGTCCATTCCTCGACAAATAATGACCCACATAGAACGGTGCACATTATCTGGCTGACAGATGTTGGGTTAGGGCCGCAGTTGATACAGTTCATATGCAGAAAGAAAAAGAACAGTCCATTAGTGCTAATTCTCTTCTTTTTTAACAGGTTCACTATTTGAACCAGACCCTCCACTTAGTTTATCTGTAAAACATAGTAGATTCAGTATCTTCTTGATGTTCTGTTTCAGAGAAGAGTTACTCGGGTTAAAGGTTTTGGCCTTTAGCCAAAACCTCTGGTTCCAGGCTTTAAACAGGAATGCTCTCACTTTCCCCCTGGTCTCCATAACTATGTTCTCCGGGGAGTTTAAGCTGAAATTAGATGGCTACAAGTGATAACACCTGCTACAAGTTCATCAGTTTTTGCTGACTTTACAGCAGTCTCAGGCATTTCAGCAGTTTGTTCAGTAAAAGATGGAGAAGGGAGTAGTGGCCCTATTATGGTGCGTCATTTTTTCTTGGTGGCTTTTCTCATGTTCTGCCTTCACAGCCACACTATGACTGAGCACTCTGTCTTCCCTCTGACTTCCAAGTCATTACAGACACCCACAGAAATAAGACCAATGGAGGCAGCCACAAATGCCTTCCTCATCTGAGAGAGCTAGAAGTTCATGAAGGTGACCTCATTCTTAATATTTATAGCTTTTCCTTTTTAATCAGTATGTGCAGGCTAGGGTGGTAAGGAAGATGGCCCACTCTCCGATTCTGTTGGGAAAAAAAAACCCCACAATTTGAGGAGGTCTCAGACTTATGTGGAAAATGAGAACCAGATGAAAATGTCTTACTGGCCACTCCCAAAACTTAGCACAAACAAGTGGGAATGGATCTCAGCTGGGAACTTTAGTCTTGAGAGGTTCGGAGAGGTGGGGGGAATGAGGGAGGGAATGAGAGATCCTGAAATCAAAGACTAATTCTTACTGTCCCCCTTTCACCAGGAAGGACCCTCATGGCAGGGAGATGCCCAGTCTAAAATGTCCTGCCATCATTCACAGCTATTCCTCCAAAGGAGAGGCAAACCCCAACATCAGCTAAGCTGGGAGAGCATGTCCGACAAATGTACCTGCTGCCCTGGTCTGCTCTGGTCTAGCTGCACATCTTGCATTGTTATAAAGCTCTCCTGACAAAGAATTCCAACATTAAACAGGCTCTTGCCTGGGTTCTAAACTGTGTCTGCTTCATCCCTCTTTCTTTTCATCCTACCATTTAAACTCAGGCAAGCTCTTATCATCTATACCCTTCTAGTTTCTGAAAGCACAAGTTTTATCATGCTCTCCTATTTAGTATTCTGCTCTAAACTGCTGTGTATAAAAGGCAATTTTTACTCCAGGTCTGCTGGCATGCATGGGGACTAGCCCAGTGAGTTCTTGTCTCTCTCTGCATTTCATTCCTAGTGAACTGCCTCCTTACCACAGCAGGATTTGACTCCATCTCTCTTCCCTTTCTGAGGTTTGAAGAACACAAACAACGAAAACTGAGACTCTCACCAGTCTACTTGGTGTTGTCTGGGAAGACCCATAATTAAGACATTTCTAACACATTTGCATTCAAAGGTAATATCTACACTTTTTCTCTAAAAGTCCCATTGTCCCAGAATCCTAGATTAGAGCAACCAAGGCACCTTCAAAAGACTGTCATTTCTTTCAACTTCATTATGCTAGAATTGAAGCTGAGGCACCCAAAGATGAAATACTTTGTGCAATTTAGTGTTTATTCTAATTTTTTTAATTAAAATTTGTTTTATGCATGTTAAAACACAAATCTCTAAGCCCTTGGTTAAGAGGATATAGCCAGAGGGTATGAAGTGAAACTTCTTTCCCTTTAATTCCATACTAATTTCCTCTGGCTATACAAAAAAGAAACTATACAAGAACTATACAAAAAAGATCATGAGCTGGATAACCATGATGGTGTGATCACTCACCTAGAACCTGACATCCTGGAATGTGAAGTCAAGTCGGTCTTAGGAAGCATCACTATGAACAAGCTACTGGAGGTGATAGAATTCCAGTTGAGCTATTTCAAATCCTAAAAGATGGTGCTGTTCAAGTGCTGCACTCAATATGCCAGCAAATTTGAAAAACTCAGCAGTAGCCACAGGACTGGAAAAGGTCAGTTTTCATTTTAATCCCAAAGATAGGCAATGTCAAAGAATGTTCAAACTACCACACAATAGCATTCATCTCACATGCTAGCAAAGTAATGCTCAAAATTCTCCAAGCCAGGCTTCAACAGTATGTGAACCGTGAACTTTCAGATGTTCAACTTGCATTTAGAAAAGGTAGAAGAACCAGAGATCAAATTGCCACCATCCGCTGGATCATCAAAAAAGCAAGAGAGTTCCAGAAAAACATCTACTTCTGCTTTATTGACTATGCCAAAGCCTTTGACTGTGTGGATCACAACAAACTGTGGACCATTCTTAAAGAGATGGGAATACCAGATCACCTTACCTGCCTCCTGAGAAACCTGTACACAGGTCAAAAAGCAACAGTTAGAATTGGTCATGGAACAACAGACTGGTTTCAAACTGGGAAACAAGTACCTTAAGGCTATATATTGTCACCCTGTTTATTTAACTTATATGCAGGGTACATTCATGCAAAAAGCCGGGGTGGATGAAGCACAAGCTGAAATCAAGATTCCTTGGAGAAATATCAGTACCCTCAGATATGCAGATGACACCACCCTTATGGTAGAAAGCAAAGAAAAACTAAACAGCCTCTTGATGAAAGTGAAAGAGGAGAGTGAACAGTTTGGCTTAAAGCTCAACATTAAAAAACAAAAAAACAAAAAAACTAAGATCATGGCATCTAGTCCCATCACTTCATGGCAAATAGATGAGGAAACAACGGAAACAGTGAGAAACTTTACTTTTCGAGGCTCTAAAATCACTGCAGATGGTGACTGCAGCCATGAAATTAAAAGACAGTTGTTCCTTGGAAGAAGAGCCATATAGACAGCATTAAAAAGCAGAGACATTACTTTGCTGACAAATGTCCATGTAGTCAAAGCTATGGTTTCTCCAGTAGTGAGAGTTGGACTATAAAGAAAGCTGAGTGCCAAAGAATTGATGCTTCTCAGCTGTGGTGTTGGAAAACACTCTTGAGAGTCCCTTGGACTGCAAGGGGATCCAACCAGTCCATGCTAAAGGAAATCAGTCCTGAATATTCATTGGAAGGACTGATGCTGAAGCTGAAACTCTAATAATGTGGCCACTTGATGGGAAGAGCTGACTTACTGGAAAAGGCCCTGATGCTGTGAAAGATTGAAGGCAGGAGGAGAAGGGGACAATAAAGAATGAGATGGTTGGATGGTATCACCAACTCGATGGACATGAATTTGAGCAAGCTCTGGGAGTTGGTGATGGACAGGGAAGCCTGGCGTGCTGCAGTCCACGGGGTCGCAGAGTCGGACATGACTAAGTGACTGAACTAACTTCCCTCTGGCTTCCCAATTGGTGCGGTGGTAAATAAAAATCTGCCTGTCAATCCAGGAGGCAAGGATTTGATCCCTGGATAAGGGAGATCTCCTAGAGGAGGAAATGGCAAACCACTCCAGTATTCTTGGCTAGAAAATCCCGTGGACAGAGGAGCCCAGTGGGCTACAGTCCATGGGGTTTCAGAGAGTTTTCCTCGGCCACGTACTGAGCAGTTTGCCTCTAGACTATCTTCACCTGGAGGCTGAAGCGTTGCTGGGCAAAGCCGTCGAGGCAGAAGTCAACTGAGAACATACATCCCAGTAGCACCTGCTGTAATCTGTCCTGCATAGTGGAAGCAGAAAGCAGGGCTTTTACATGCTTGTCTCCCTCAGACTTCAGCTGCAGGTGGAAGCACAGCAAGGACTATGGGCAGGTAGGGTCTTCTCACCTTCCGTGAGTGTTTAACAACATAGAGAAGATGATCACTTCCAAAGAGATACCCTCTGAGGATGGCCTAGGAGGCACAGTGGGTGACTAACATTTCATCTCTGTGTTCTGAGCCTACCTTCACCACTGGAAAGGCGTTGGGTGACAGCATATGACTTAGCCCCTTCCTCAAGTCCCCAGGTACCATTTTGACTGGCAGGCTGTGATCAACACCAACCCAGAGGGAGAAGAGTGGGAATGTGGCAGATGAGGACAGAAATACAGGGACAGTGCCCCATGCTATCCTGTTCTCTTTAAAACCTCTGCTGTGAGCTTTGCCACATACAGATGACATTCCCCCAAATTATTAAAGTAGAGAAAAAAATCCCCATCACAATTACATGGATGTTCTGTCAACAGCAGTAACAGTAGCAGTTACAGAATAACTACAGATAATTACAATCATTTAATTCAAAGTACCAAGTCACTTCATGCAGAACATGACTCATTTATCATTATTGACCTTAGAAGAAGCAAATTTACCCAAATCAATAAAGGTTCCAAATATCCATTAGAGCAGACAGAGATTGGTTACAAGTGTTAGGAGCTTCTATATACCTGGATTAATAGGGGTAGGTAGATCTGGATGTTTTTGATTAATGAAGAGGTTTTTTTTTTCCCCTTTTGAGACAGTTATTTGAAACAGAATTGACCTTAATTTCTCCTTTAATTCATGTTATGGAAAGTGAGTTGTTTTTGTTAAGAAGTTTCTTTCCCATTAGTTGCTGAAATATAGTGTAATTATAAAGAGAAGTAATCTATAAGGTAGAGTTCAACTTTGTTTTTAATGGACTGTTCAGGGAGCTGTGAATATTCATATGGCAGAGATCCATCTTGCGGCAATGAGTAAGAGAGTCTGGTAGGAATGGCCAGACATCATTGTGGGCCCCTTTTAAACTACTGCTTCTTCACACTCAGATAAATTTCACCCAAATTATGAAAGAGAGGAAAAAAAATGATCGAAACAATTACAGAGATGCTCTATCAGCAACAATAGTAGCAGTTTCAGAGTAACTATGGACAATTACACTATCTCTGTTGTATAAATGAGAAGATGTGGGCTGCTTTGGAGATTTGGGTACTGAAAAATAAAATGCAATCTGGAAGGAAATGAGATAATAAATCAGTTTAGTCACTTAACTATCAAATAGTTCAAACTGATTTCCAGGTATATTACAAACAAACATTACACTCTCCCCTTCCTCCTCAGCAGCTTTTGACGGCTGGTAGGGAGGAAGGGGAGAATTAGAGTAAAAATCCTCCTGCCTTAGCTAAATACACACAGATTAGAACATGCCCCACCCAGCATCCCAATCCAATGTCCAAGGTAGAGAATTCAGATTTCCGTTGAAAACAAAAACAGAATAGGGCATGTATTAGCATAAAATTGGCTATTGTATGAGGGGGAAAGAAAAAAGGTGACAAGTCTATTTGTTTTGAAATTGTTAAAATTACAAGATTTCCTTCATGACAAAAATTTAAAATGTTCCACATTTAAAGTATTGTTCCACAGGAAGTATTGTGCCACAGGAAGTCCCCTCACTACACTGTCTGACTGGTCTCCTGCCACACTCCCCAAACTGTAAGCCACACCACTAGATCCTCATCCCACCTGACTGATGCAGAAACTGAACTGACTTTTCCAAGGTCATCCAGTCAGTAAAGACAGAGCTGACGTCTGAGTTGGGCTGCAAAGGCCATCTTCTTACTGCATAAGAAGTCTTCTTATGCCATACCTTACTGTTTCCAGCAAAGACAGAATGATCCCTAGCAAAGAAGGCATTCTGCAAAGAAGTCATCTGGAAGAACTAAATCAACATTCTGAAATAGGTTTTGAATGCTCCATACTCCCAAGAAGAATAAATGATCTTTCCCACTCCTGCGGGGGTCTCTCAGAATCAGGTGAAGGGTAGCCCACACTTTACACTGATTAGTTCTTGTAAAGAAGCCAAATTCCACAGCCCTTTGAGTATGGAGTTTAAAATCCTTACTTGAGGAACTGAGAAAATTCACCCCTGCTAAAAATCCAGCCCAACAGGAAATCCAGGTACTGGCAGAGAGAGAATCAGCTGGAACCACTAAAGAAACAATTGCTTCCTTAACACCATCTGGGGAGGAGAAGCTAGAGTGGGGGGTTGAGAACATGGAAGGAGGCTCTGAGAAGAGGGAAAACGGCACAAGATGCCTGGGACATGTCACTGGGACTGAAAATTTGTTCCATTTGTGTCTTTCTGCAGGAAGAAATAAAGAAATGCTGACAAGGCATGCCAGTCTGAATCCCTCGAGCAGTTGGCCTGTTTGACTTTGTGTGATGGTGGGCCAACCTGTGTGCCTGCCGGCTCACACCACTGTAGCTCTTCAAACACATTCTATAGATCTCGCTAATAAATTCCGTTTGGCTGCAACCCTTTCCCGGTTCCAGGCAGTCGCCTCTGAAGTGTAAGTGCAGCCTGTCTTTAAGCCAGGCTACTGCCACTTACTGGTGATCTGTACCTCTTTGGAAAACTAATCTACACTGCATTTGAAGGCAGGAAGCAAGAGTTTGAATGAAAATGCAGTACCATGGCTAGAGGACACAGCGCTCACACCTTCTGCGGCTCCAGAATAAGTGCTATGTTTTAAAAATATATATGTATGTGTTGGCAACATTGAAAAGGGGGCTAAAAAAACATCCCCCACAGAAGTGAGAGCAGCAGCAAAAGAAACGTTAGCACCCTGCTGACGGGAACAATAGAGCATATGGACATCACACTGCGCTTGCCAAGCAGACGAGGGCAGGGTGATCAAAATGGAGTCAATCTGCTTCTCTAATAGCAGAAGAATTGCCTGTGTGAACAATGTCTCCAAGTGTGTTCCGAGGCTCTTTAATTGCCTGAGAAAGGAGAGAAGGTTTGGTTCACATTTTAGCCAAGCATGCTCCTTCCCCTGGGGCTTTTATCTCAGGGCCTGTGCCATGATGAGTCCTACAGGTGGCCACCATCTGTGGACCTACACACCTGAGACTTAGCAGTAAAACAGAACACACCCTGTGTGAGAACACAGGGTTCTCACCCCAGAAACCATTCTTGACTGTCACCAGGGTAGAGCTGACTCAATGCGTAGCATAAACCAAGATATACAAAGCTCAGCTCAAGCACAGGTTCATCATTGTCCATCAAGCAACTTCTTGGTTCCTACATATTTCCTTCCAAATTCAATGCCTTTGCCCTTCAGGAAATCTACATAGAAATCTATTTTTAATTGCTATGGGTTGATTAGTAAACTGCTCTTCTGACAGCCCTGTTGGAATGACACTCTAGAATATTGTTTCCCTTTATAGGGACTTTTGACCCGCAAAACACACTATGAGCATAACTGGAGGCCTTGGGTCTTTTACTTGTCTCTGTGACTAAAATACTGTACACAAGTATACCTCCAAATTTACATTTAAAGCATAGAACCCTCTTCTGATCTCCAGACTCATGTGTCTAAATGCCCATTTAACATCTCAACTTGGAGGTCACACAGGCATTTAAAATTGTGCCACAATACATTGATTTCTCCCCACTGCTTTCTCTCCAGTTCAAATTACATTATGTTTCATCTGGACAACCATGAAACTCTCCTTGATGATTATCATCCTTCATGAGCTTCCTACCATCTACTCTCCAAGCAAAAGCTAGGGTATTTTTAAAACACTAATTGTATGACTTGATTTTCCTACTTCAAACATTTCAGTCATTTGTCATCGCACTTTCATTAAAAGCCAAATTCCTCCCCATAATGTTTGAAGTCCTGTACAATCCCATATACCTTCTAATTTCATCTTTTCAATATAGTTCTCCCATTACCCACAGTGGCTCCCCTAGTGACTCAGTCTGTAAAGAAGCCACCTGCAATGCGGGAGATTGTCTGCAGGTCAGGAGACCATTCACAGAGCTGCAATCACAGAGGCCTCCTTAATTTTTTTTGAACCTGCTCAAAAAAAAAAAAAAAAATGCTTTCGAGCCTCAGTGCCGCTGCACATATTGGAATGCTCCTCCCCTACTCCATGTCCACGGTTTAATTTTCTACTTTCCTCAGTTCACAGCTGAAATGTCACTTCCTCAGAATCTTCTGAGATAGTCCTCTCTATTTAGGGTTCTCTGCCTCCCCCATCGTTATTGTTCATCCCTGGATCACGTTTACTTCCTTCATAATGCTCATAATTTATTACTACAAATTTACCTGTTTATTTTTAATTTATTTTCAATCTCCTACATCCCACCAAAAGCTCAATGAGAGAAGAGCCAAGCCTGTTTCTTTACCACACTGTCTACTTAGTACCTAGCAAGCATCTATTATATAATAGGTATGTGGCTAATACTAGTTGAAAGAATTAACAAACATGCCAAATGAGAAAAGGGAGTCAGTAGAGTTGAAAAAGGAGGCAAAGAAACAAAAGAGGAAAGAAAAAAATGCGGAGGTAAATGGGCATCAGTATAAACTTAGGTTCGATTAGGCAAAATCAGAAAATGTTGAGATAGTACATGCCAGGTGTGGAGGAGGCAAAAACCTCAAAGATTGTAATTTCCTATCAGACATAATTTTAAAATACCAAAAGAGCATATTGTCCCTACTTAAAGCCATTCAGTATAACTAATGGACTTCAGAAAAATGAATATGATCATAATTGTACTGATCAAGGCAATGCTAACCACTGTAAGAGATAAACCTACAAATATCAGTGACTTAACACACTGAAAGGTAATTTCTGGCTCTCATAATAGTCCTTTGTAGGAGTCTCTAACTGGGTGGTATCTCTATTAGGAGATGAGTCAGAGACTCAGGCTCCACCATTTTCAACAAGCATTTCCAGTGTCTCCCAGGGGCTGACTCTATCGTAGCTAACTGGAAAAAGATGAGAAGGTGAAGAGTAAAAAGTGGGGAAGCTTTTATGGCCAGGCCCACAAGTGGGTATGTAATTTCTGATTAGTTTCCATTGACTGAAACCCAGTTTCATGGCCACACCTAACTACAAAGGAGGGCTGGAAGTGGAGTTAGCCTTGTGACCAGAGAGTAAAGGAAATGAAGGAAATGGGCTAGTGATCTGTGTCATAATATTCTCTAACTTTGAGGAATGCCTTTTAAATATTTTATTCAAGTTGTCAGTTATGTGAAAAAAAATGATGTTTATAGCATATGACTGACAACCCTAAAAACAGAATGAGCCCATTTAGCACATAATTTGTAATAAAATTTTTCTCAGGTGCCAAGGGGCACACTGTCCATGAGATCCTAGTCAGTCTCCTTCCTTCATTAACAAGTGAGTTGCAGGAGACAGTGAAGCATGCACTCTGCTTGTGTCCTTAAAGTGTTAATGTGCAAGGTCTGTCTGCAGAAGGCAAGCTGCCATAGATCTCATCGACTTTGGCAGCAACTCAGGGGTTATATTTTTCTCAGGGATGAAATATTCTTGGATAATTGTTCCAACATGTGAGACCTCAAAATTTTTTCAGAAAAGATCTCAGGAAATAGAGACAGACAAAAAAAAAAAAAAAAAGCCTACTAAGTTATCTAGACCATCCCTTGAGAATCCCAAGCAGATTTATATACTTCAAGATATTTCAAAGGATAATCCATTTGTATGTGGAACAGTCAGCCACGGACCTCCCTGTCAGTCTGCCTTTATGGTGCATGACACACAACCCCACCCCACTCACATGCACAATCATCTCTCTCAAACACAGGCTGAGTTGGCTTTACAAGTGTGCATAGAATTAACAGATGCCTATGTAATATGGTATGAGAGATGCTGGAAAAAGACTCCATGTCCAAAAATATCTCCCTACCTAGAGTGTAACACTTTCCTACAATTCTGCTATGAACAGATACACAATATGAACCTCTAACCTATGTGTAAATTAGGTTACCAGATCCTTCTCCTCCAGAACACTTTGCTAAGATCAAGAACATCACTATTTTAAAAGATAAAATAAGATGGAAAAAGATAAGCAAGGAGTGTACGACTCTGTACAAGACGGGGAGCTCCAGACACTTGCAAATGGGAAGTAACTGTACAGAAAAGACATTGATATCATTATCAGATGCTTGTGTAGATATTCAAGCTCGTTCACTGACATTAAATTCAATAATGGCAAGTCAGTTCTGCAAGATCAGTGAATAACTACTAGAATAATTTTATTCTATTTTAACTTCTGAATAGATTCTTGTAACCAACCGACTCATGCCATCTATTTTAACCCTATTGGAGGGTTTTGCCCTATGATTCCCTCGTGGATAATATTCTTTTATCAATCCTCCCATTTCACAGATAAGAAGCCAAGGCCTGGAGACATTAAGATCTCATAGTGGCAAAGCTAGGACTATAACTTGAGTCTCTAGATTTCTCATTCATTATTATTTATCTAAAGTAATAGTATTTAGTATGTATGAAGTCTTGACTCAGTCCTGGGCACTTTGAGTGAAACAAAGCACTAATATGGTAGTGCTTGCTCTCAAACTTCTCATCTTTAGGGGAAACTAAACCTATACATATAAAATAATTAGCAAAAGATAACAATGTTAATGGAAAATATATTTTTCCCATTCCTTGTGTTTCCTTCCTATGAAGGGAACCCGAGATGTGCAATTCTAGGTTTCACCCTACGCTTGGGGAGGCAGAGTGCTTTATCTTACAGTTTAATTTGGAAAGGATCCCTGGGCATGCCTAGATCTACTCTGTCCTTCTGCCTCTTATGAATTGTCCTTACAGAAGAGACCTCAGCTTTGTCTCTGCACTGCCATGCTTAAGCTGTACTGCCCAAAACAAAGTGGATAAGTCTGCCCAATTTGGAGCTTTGGTTACAATACCAGCAGTTTCATACTACACTAGGTCCTCCAAGGCAGGTAAAGAAAACTACAATGGATATATAAAGACACTGAACTGTGCAAACAGAGAGGAGAATTTATGTTGAGAAAGAGAAGCCTAAAATCTCACAATTGAAGAAATCTTTCAAATCAGATGTTGAAAACTCAAGTGTGTTCAAGAACTAGGCAGGTTAAAGACAAATATATGAAGTGAATAATTATGGCAATAAAATAAGGTAGACTCTGGAAATTAATGAACAAATGAGTTCTGCTCCATCTAAATATATATAAGCTCTTTCTTTAATTCTTCATGATATTAAGTGAGCCAATCAAACAAAAAAATACATCGAAGAGACTATCTAACTGAAGAATAGATGAAGCTAATCACTCCTGAAGAATAGATGCCCAGTGTAGACTTAGGCCCAGGATACTTAGGTATTGCTCTGTAAATCAGAAAATATTCTTTCACAGAAGCAAAATCTGACTCCTATAAATTCAAACCCCTTTCTTGCTAATTTGAGTCTTGAGATCATACAAAATAAGCCTAATTTCACTCACACCTCAGCATTCAGTGGACCATCAGAAATCAGTGTTCTTGTCTTCTTCTGAGTGTCTTCTTAGGACATGTTGTTTTTATTCCTTCAAGTCCTTGCTGTCAACCTTTGAAAAACTGTTTGATTCTGTCTGGGTTACTTTTAAAATATGGCTCCCAACATTTTATAGGATAGAGTATTACAGAAATGTTATTCCTAGGTTTTTGAGGACTCTCCGTGCTATTCTCCATGGTGGCTATATCAATTTACATTCCCACCAACAGTATAAGGTTTTCTCCATAACCTCTTCGACATTCATTGTTTTCAGATTTTTTTTTTTTTTTGATGATGGCCATTCTGACTGGGATGAGGTGGTACCCCAATGTACCTCTGATTTGCATTTCTCTAATAATGAACAATGTTGAGCATCTTTTCTTGCATTTATTGGCCACCTACATATCTTCTTTGGAGAAGTATCAGTTTAGGTCTTCTACCCATTTTTATGGACACATAGTGTGGGCGGCCGTGACCGGCGCACAGAGCGTGGCCGAGAGGAGCTACCCCACATCAGAGGTCAGGGGCAGAAGCCAGGAGGACCCCATGCCGGAGAGGCAGTGGCCAAGAGGAGCTATCTGATGTCCGAGGTCAGGGGCGGCAGCCAAGAGTGCTAGGCTGTGACAGTGCAGGAGCAGCTGAGAGGAGCTACCCCACGTCCGAGGCCAGGGGCGGCAGCCTGGAGGAGCTAATCCAGGTGAGCCCAGGGGCAGTGGCTGGGAGGACCAATCCCATGTCCAAAGAGCAGTGGTTGTGCAGGCGCAGGAAGGCCTAGAGGAGCTACTCCATGTTCAAGGTCAGGAGAGGCGGCGGTGAGGAGATACCCCTTGTCCAAGGTAAGGTGCAGCGGCTGTACTTTGCTGGAGCAGCCGTGAAGAGATAACCCACGCCCAAGGTAAGAGAAACCCAAGTAAGATGGTAGGTGTTGCAAGAGGGCAGAGACACTGAAAGCATACTCACAGAAAACGAGTCAATCTAATCACACTAGGACCACAGCCTTGTCTAACCCAGTGAAACCAAGCCATGCCCGTGGGGCCACCCAAGACGGGCGGGTCATGGTGATGGAGAGGTCTGACAGAACGAGGTCCACTGGAGAAGGGAATGGCAAACCCCTTCAGTATTCATGCCTTGAGAACCCCATGAACAGTATGAAAAGGCAAAATGATAGGATACTGAAAGAGGAACTCCCCAGGTCAGTAGGTGCCCAATATACTACTGGAGATCAGTGGAGAAATAACTCCAGAAAGAATGAAGGGATGGAGCCAAGGCAAAAACAATACCCAGCTATGGATGTGACTGGTGATAGAAGCAAGGTCTGATGCTGTAAAGAGCAATATTCCATAGGAACCTGGAATGTTAGATCCATGAATCAAGGCAAATTGGAAGTGGTCAAACAGGAGATAGCAAGAGTGAATGTTGACATTCTAGGAATCAGCGAACTAAAATGAACTGGAATGGGTGAATTTAACTCAGATGACCATTATATATACTACTGCAGGAAGGAATCCCTCAGAAGAAACGGAGTAGCCATTATGGTCAACAAAAGAGTACTAAATGCAGTACTTGGATGCAATCTCAAAACCAACAGAATGATCTCTGTTCGTTTCCAAGGCAAACCATTCAATATCACAGTAATCTAAGTCTATGCCCCAACCAGTAACGCTGAAGAAGCTGAAGTTGAATGGTTCTATGAAGATCTACCAGACCTTTTAGAACTAACACCCAAAAATGATATCCTTTTCATTATAGGGGACTGGAATGCAAAAGTAGGAAATCAAGAAACACCTGCAGTAACAGGCAAATTTGGCCTCAGAATACGGAATGAAGCAGGGCAAAGATTAATAGAGTTCTGCCAAGAAAATGCACTGGTCATAGCAAACACCCTCTTCCAACAACACAAGAGAAGACTCTACACATGGACAACACCAGATGGTCAATACTGAAATCAGATTGATTATATTCTTTGCAACCAAAGATGGAGAAGCTGTATACAGTCAACAAAAACAAGACCAGGAGCTGACTGTGGCTCAGATCATGAACTCCTTATTGCCAGAGTCAGAATTAAATTGAAGAAAGTAGGGAAGACCGCTAGACCATTCAGGTATGACCTAAATCAAATCCCTTATGATTATACAGTGGAAGTGAGAAATATATTTAAGGGACTAGATCTGATAGATATAGTGCCTGACAAACTATGGACGGATGTTCGCGACATTGTAGAGGAGACAGGGATTAAGACCATCCCCATGGAAAAGAAATGCAAAAAAGCAAACACAAAAGCTGTCTGGGGAGGCCTTACAAATAGCTGTGAAAAGAAGAGAAGCGAAAAGCAAAAGAGAAAAGGAAAGACATAAGCATCTGAATGCAGAGTTCCAAAGAATAGCAAGAAGGAATAAGAAAGCCTTCCTCAGCGATCAATGCAAAAAAATAGAGAAAACAACAGAATGGAAAAGACTAGAGATCTCTTCAAGAAAATTAGAAATACCAAGGGAACACTTTATGCAAAGATGGGGTTGGATAAAGGACAGAAATGGTATGGACCTAACAGAAGCAGAAGATATTAAGAAGAGGTGGCAAGAATACACAGAAGAACTGTACAAAATAGAGCTTTATGACCCAGATAGTCACAATGGTGTGATCACTCACCTAGAGCCAGATATCCTGGAATGTGAAGTCAAGTGGGCCTTAGAGAGCATCAGTACGAACAAAGTTAGTGGAGGTGATGGAATTCCAGTTGAGCTATTTCAAATCCTGAAAGATGATGCTGTGAAAGTGCTGCACTCAATATGCCAGCAAATCTGGAAAGCTCAGCAGCGGCCACAAGACTGGAAAATGTCAGCTTTCATTCCAATCCCAAAGAAAGGCAATGCCAAAGGATGCTCAAACTACTGCACAATTGCACTCTTCTCACATGCTAGTAAAGTAATGCTCAAAATTCTCCAAGCCAGGCTTCAGCAATACGTGAACCGTGAACTTCCTGATATTCAAACTGGTTTTAGAAAAGGCAGAGGAACCAAAGATCAAATTGCCAACATCTGCTGGATCATCGAAAAAGCAAGAGAGTTCCAGAAAAACATCTATTTCTGCTTCATTGATTATGCCAAAGCCTTTGACTGTGTGGATCACAATAAACTGTGGAAAATTCGGAGAGAGATGGGAATACCAGACCACCTGACCTGCCTCTTGAGAAACCTATATGCAAGTCAGGAAGCAACAGTTAGAACTGGACATGGAACAATAGACTGGTTCCAAATAGGAAAGGGAGTACATCAAGGCTGTATATTGTCACCCTACTTATTTAACTTATATGCAGAGTACATCATGAAGAACACCGGGCTGGAAGAAGCACAAGCTGGAATCAAGATTGCCGGGAGAAATATCAATTACATCAGATATGCAGATGACACCACTCTTATGGCAGAAAATGAAGAGGAACTAAAGAGCCTCTTGATGAAAGTGAAGGAGGAGAGTAAAAAAGTTGGCTTAAGCTCAACATTCAGAAAACGAAGATCATGGCATCTGGTCCCATCACTTCATGGCAAATAGATGGGGAAACAGGGGAAACAGTGGAAACAGTGTCAGACTTTATTTTGGGGGGCTCCAAAATCACTGCAGATGGTGACTGCAGCCATGAAATTAAAAGACGTTTACTCCTGGAAGAAAAGTTATGACCAACCTGGATAGCATATGAAAAGCAGAGACATTACTTTGCCAACAAAGGTCCGTGTAGTCAAGGCTAGACTATAAAGAAGGCTGAGCACCGAAGAATTGATGCTTTTGAACTGTGGTGTTGGAGGAGACTCTTGAGAGTCCCTTGGACTTCAAGGAGATCCAACCTGTCCATTCTGAAGGAGATCAACCCTGGGATTTCTTTAGAAGGAATGACGCTAAAGCTGAAACTCCAGTACTTAAGCCACCGCATGGGAGGAGCTGACTCATTGGAAAAGACTCTGATGCTGGGAGGGATTGGGGGCAGGAAGAGAAGGGTACGACAGAGGATGAGATGGCTGGATGGCATCACTGAGTCGATGGACGTGAGTCTGAGTGAACTCCGGGAGTTGGTGATGGACAGGGAGGCCTGGGGTGTTGCGATTCATGGGGGTCCCAAAGAGTCGGACATGACTGAGTGACTGAACTAACTAACTAACCCACTTTATGATTGCATTGTTTCCTTTTCTGACATTGAGCTGCATGAGCTGCTTATATATTTTGAAGATTATTCCTTTGTCAGTTGTTTTATATACAATGAAATACTTTTGTTCTTCAGCTGCTGAGTTGTGTCTGACTTTTTGCGGCCCCATGGACTGCAGCTTACCAGGCTTCCCTGTCCTTCAACATCTCATGGAACTGTTCAAAATCGTTGTCAATGAACGGGTGATGCCATCCAATTACCTGGTCCTCTGTCGTCCCCTTCTCCTCCTGCCCCCAATCTTTCCCAGCATCAGGGTCTTTTCTAATGAGTTGGCTCTTCACATAGATGACCAAAGTATTGGTGCTTCAGCTTCAGCATTAGCCCTTCCAATGAATATTCAGGACTGATTTCCTTTAGAATTGACTGGTTTGATGTCCTTGCAGTCCAAGGGACTCTCAAGAGTCTTCTCCAACACCACAGTTCAAAAGCATCAATGCTTCAGTGCTCAGCCTTCATCTCTCACCTTCATACATGACTACCAGAAAAACCATAACTTTGACTATCCAGACATTTGCAGGCAAACTAATATTTCTGCTTTTTAACATGCTGTCTAAGTTTGTTATAACTTTTCTTCCAAGGAACAAGTGTCTTTTAATTTCATGGCTGCAGTCACCATCTGCAGTGATTTTGGAGCCCAAGAAAAAAAGTCTGTCACTGTTCCATCGTTTCTCCATCTATTTGCCATGAAGTGATGGGATGGCATGCCATGATGTTAGGTTTTTTTTTTTTTTTTTTTTTAATGTTAAGCCAGTTTTTTCATTCTCCTCTTTCACCTTCATCAAGAGGCTCTTTGCTTTCTGCCATCAGGGTGGCATCATCTGCATATCTGAGGTTGTTGATAATTCTCCCAGCAATCTTGATACCAGCTTGTGCTTCATCCATCCTGGCATTTTGCAAGATGTACTCTGCATATAAGTTAAATAAGCAGGGCGACAATATACAGCCTTGACATACTCCTTTCCCAATTTGGGACTAGTCCATTGTTCCATGTCCAGTTCTAACTGTTGCTTCTTGACCTGCATACAGGTTTCTCAGGAGCAGGTAAGGTGGTTTGTTGTTCCAATCTCTTTAAGAAATTTTCCACAGATTTTTTTGTGATCTACACAGTCAAAGCCTTTAGCATAGTGAAGCAGAAGTAGACGTTTTTCTGGAATTCTCTTGCTTTTTTGATGATCCAGTAGATGTTGACAATTTGATCTCTGGTTCCTCTGCCTTTTCTAAATTCAGCTTGAGCATCTCAAAGTTCTTGATTCATGTACTGTTGTAGCCTAGCTTGGAGAATTTTCAGCATTACATTGCAAGTCTGAACATTCTTTAGCGTTGCCTTTCTTTGGGATTGGAATGATAACTGACATTTTCCAGTCCTGTGGCTACTGCTGAGTCTTCCAAATTTGCTGGCATATTGAGTGTAGCAGCATCATCTTTTAGGATTTGAAATAGCTCAGCTGGAATTCCATCACCTCCACTAGCTTTGTCCATAGTGATGTTTTCTAAGGCTCACTTGACTTCACATTCAAGGATGTCTGGCTCTAGGTGAGTGATCACACCATTGTGGTTATCTGGGTCATGAGGATCTTTTTTGTATAGTTCTTCTGTGTATTCTTGCCTCCTCTTCTTAATATCTTCTGCTTATGTCAGGTCCATACTGTTTCTGTCCTTTTTTTGGGCCCGTCTTTGCATGAAATCTTCTCTTGGTATCTCTAATTTTCTTGAAGAGATCTCTAGGGAAGGAACACAGCTCCACCCATCAGCAGAAAATTGGATTATAGATTTACTGTCATGGCCCCACCCACCAGAGCAAAACCCAGTTTTCCCCAGAGTCAGCCCCTTCCACAGTCAGCCCCTCCCATCAGGAAGTTTCCATAAGCCTCTTATCCTCATCCATAAGAGGGCAGACAGAATGAAAATCCCAATCACAGAAAACTAAACAAACTGATCACATGGATCATAGCCTTGTCTAACTCAGTGAGCCAGGCCATGTAGGACTACCCAAGGACGGGTTATGGTGAGGATTTCTGACAAAACATGGTCCACTGGAGAAGGGAATGGCAAACCACTTCAGCATTCTTGCCTTGAGAACTTCATGAACACCATGAAAAGACAAAAAGGTATGACACTGAAAGATGAACTCCCCAGGTTGGTAGGTTCCCAATATGCTACTGGGAGAAGAGTGGAGAAATAGCTCCAGAAGGAATCAGAAAAGTCTGCACCAAAGTGGAAACAATCCCAGTTGTGGATGTGTCTGGTGGTGAAAGTAGAGTCTGATGCTGCAAAGAACAATATTGCATAGGAACCTGGAATATTAGGTCCATGAATGAATGTAAATTTGAAGCAGTCAAATAGGAGATGGCAAGAGTTGAACACTGACAGTTTAGGAATCAATAAACTAAAATGGACTGGAATGGGCAGATTTAATTCAGATGACTATTATATCTACCACTGTGGGCAAGAATCCCTTAGAAGAAGTAGAGTGGCCCTCGTCAACAAAAGAGTCCAAAATGCAGTACTTGGATGCAATTACAAAAATGAACAAAAACTGTTCATTTCCAAGGCAAACCATTCATATCACAGTAATCCAAGTCTATGCCCCAACACCAAGGCTAAAGGAGCTGAAGTTGAGTGGTTCTATGAAGACCTACAAGACCTTCTAGAACTAACACCCAAAAAAGATGTCCTTTTCATCATAGGGACTGGAATGCAAAAGTAGGAAGTCAAGAGATACCTAAAGTGACAGGCAAGTTTGGCCTTGGAGTTCAAAATGAAGCAGGGCAAAAGCTAAAAAGTTTTGCCAAGAGAACGCACTGGTCACAACAAACACTCTCTTCCAACAACACAAGAGATAACTCTACACATGGACATCACAGATTGCCAATACCAAAATCAGATTGATTATATTCTTTGCAGTAGAAGATGGAGAAGCTCTATACAGTCAGCAAAAACAAGACCAGGAACTGGTTGTGGCTCAGACTGTGAACAACAGAATATCAGTCAGACAAAAAAAAAGGGATGAATTTGAGCCAGTTGTAGTGAAGTATATGAGCCTGTTATACAGAGTAAAGTAAGTCAGAAAGAGAAAAACAAATATAGTATATTAAAGCATATATATGGAATCTAGGAAAACGGTACTGTTGAACCTATTTGCATGGAAGGAATGAAGACACAGGCATAGAGAATGGATTTTTAGACACAGTGGGGGAAGGACAGGGTGGGACAAATTGGTAAAGTAGCATGGACATACATACATTATCGTGGAAAATAGATAGCTGCTATATAATATGAAGAGACTGCAAATGAGCCAGCCTGCTGCTTTGTGATGACCTAAAGAGGCAGGAGGTGGAGAGGGAAGGGAGGTCTAAAATGGAAGAAATATATATATATATATATATTTATTTATGCCTGAGAAAAAGTATGCCCCAAAATGTTCAAACTACCATAAAATTATGCTCATTTCACATGCTAACAAGGTAATGCTCCAGATCTTTCAAGCTAGGATTCAATAGTATGTGAACCAAGAATTTTCAAATGTATAAGCTGGACTTAGAGAAGGCGAGGAATCAGAGATCAAATTGCCAACATCTGTTGGATTATAGAAAGAGCAAGAGAATTCCAGTAAAACATCCACTTCAGCTTCTTTGATTATGCTAAAGCCTTTGACTGTGTGGATCACAACAATCTAGAAGATTCTTCAAGAGATGGGAATACCTGTCTCCTGAGAAACCTGTATGCAGGTCAAAAAGCAACAATTAGAACCAGATGTGCAACAACAGACTAGTTCAAAATTGGGAAAGGAGCACATCAAGGCTGTATATTGTCACCCTGCTTATTTAACTTATATTCAGAGTACATCATGCAAAATGCCAGGCAGGATGAAGCACAAACTGGAATCAAGATAGCCAGGAGAAATATCAACCACCTCAGGTATGCAGAAGATACCACCCCAATGGCAGAAAGCAAAGAGCCTCTTGATGAAGGTGAAAGAAAAGAGTGAAAAAGCTGGCTTAAAACTCAACAGTCAAAAAACTAATGGCTGCGATCCAAAAGTCTACAAGCAATAAATGCTGGAGAGGGTGTGGAGAAAAGGGAACCCTCTTACACTGTTGGTGGGAATGCAAACTAGTACAGCCACTATGGAGAACAGTGTGGAGATTCCTTAAAAACTGGAAATAGAACTGCATTATGGCCCAGCAATCTCACTGCTGGGCATACACACCGAGGAAACCAGAATTGAAAGAGACACATGTACCCCAATGTTTATCGCAGCACTATTTATAATAGCCAGGACATGGAAGCAACCTAGATGTCCATCAGCAGATGAATGGATAAGAAAGCTGTGGTACATATACACAATGGAACACTACTCAGCCATTAAAAAGAATACATTTGAATCAGTTCTAATGAGGTGGATGAAACTGGAGCCTGTTATACAGAGTGAAGTAAGCCAGAAAGAAAAACACCAATACAGTATACTAATGCATATATATGGAATTTAGAAAGATGGTAATGATAACCCTGTATGCAAGACAGCAAAAGAGACACAGATGTATAGAACAGGCTTTTGGACTCTGTGGGAGAGGGAAAGGGTGGGATGATTTGGGAGAATGGCATTGAAACATGTATAATATCATATATGAAATGAATCGCCAGTCCAGGTTCAATGCTTGATACTGGATGCTTGGGGCTGGTGCACTGGGACAACCCAGAGGGATGGTACAGGGAGGGAGGAGGGAGGGGGGTTCAGGATGGGGAACACGTGTATACCTGTGGCAGATTCATGTTGATGTATGGCAAAACCAATACAATATTATAAGTAATTAACCTCCAATTAAAATAAATAAATTTATATTAAAAAATAAATAAAACTAAGATCATAGTGTCCAGTCCCATCACTTCATGGCAAAAAGATGGGCGGAAAATGGAAATAGAGACAAATTTTATTTTCTTGGGCTCCAAAATCACTGTGAATGGTGAAACTGCACCCATGAAATTAAGAGACACTTGCTCCTTAAAATAAAAGCTATGACAAACCTAGACAGCATGTTAAAAGGCAGAGACATCACTTTACTGACAAAGGTCTGTATAGTCAAAGCTATGGCTTTTCTAGTAGTCATGTATGGATGTGAGAGTTGGACCATTAAGAAGGCTAAGCACCAAAGAACTGATGCTTTTGAACTGTGATGCTGGAGAAGATTCTTGAGACTCCCTTGAACAGCAAAGGGATCAAACCAGTCAATCTTAAAGGAAATCAATGCTGAATATTTATTGGAAGGACTGATGGTGAAGTTCCAATACCTTGGCCACCTGATGTGAAGAGTTGATGAGTTAGAAAAGACCCTGATGTTGGGAAAGATTGAGAGCAGGACAAGAAGGAGGCAACAGAAGATGAGATGGTTGGATGGCATCATCGACTCAATGGACATGTGTTTGGGCAAACTCCAGGAGATAGAGATGCCTGGCTTGCTGCAGTCCATGGGGTTGCAAAGAGTTGGACACAACTGAGTGACTGAACAACAGTGGGGTAGGATATGGCGGAAGGGGAAGGCTCAAAATTGAGGAGATATATATATATATATATATATATATATATATATATGTATGTGTGTGTATATATATATATATTTATGACTGATTTACAATGTTGTATGGCAGAAACCAATATAACATTGTAAAACAATTATCCCTAATAAAATTTTTTTAAAAATAAATTTCTCTGGATAGTTTTGAGAAAGAGAGAAAAAAGTCTTAGGTAATTACAGTTATTTTCACACCAGCAAGGGAGAATATAGGATTATAACTTCCAGTGCTCTACACACCTTATTTACCCGTATTGATGCTCCCTATAATCACATTGCTCCCAGATGAGGTTACAGTAGACTAAAACTCCAGGTCAACTTTATTCACGTAGATAATAAGCCACATAGCCTACCCTATATATCTTATACTTGATTAGAATATTTTTCACATTTAATTTCACATAGTTAGTGCCGGTCCCTAATGGTAATGGACAAAATGCAACAACCAAGTATCCAGTAGGTGCCTCTTATTTCTTTGGATGCTAACAATTTTGTGATAGAAGTAGTAAATAGTAAATACAAATAGTAAAACTATTGTAATCAAATAGCTCACAGGTAGTCAGGACACTAAGAAGTACATAAAAGAAACCACAACATGAGGAATGTTATGATAGAAGGTTATGGAAAATGCTGTGAAGACAAAATTAAGAAGGATTTAATCTTAAGAGGGTTAAGAGAATTGAGGAAAACAGCAGAGAGAATATGATATCAAGCTAGACTTTGAAGTATATGTAAGAGTATTTTATTTGTTTTATTAAGGCTTTATTTTTTTATGTAGTTTTAAGTTCACAACAAAATTGAAGGGAAGATCAGAAGTTTCCCATATTCCCCTGGATTGTTGTTGTTCAGTGTCTAAGTTGTATCCACCTCTTTGCAACCCCATGGGCTGCAGCAGGCCTCCCTGTCCCTCCCTAAAGTCCCAGAGTTTACCCAAGTCCACTGAATTGGTGATGCTATTCAACCATCTCATCCTCTGCTACTCTTTTCTCCTCTTGCCTTCAATCTTCATCAGCATCAGGGTCTTTTCCAGTGAGTTGGCTCTTTGCATTAAATGGCTAAAGTATTGGAGCTTCAGCTTCAGCATCAGTCCTTCCAATGAATATTTAGGGTTGATTTCATTTAGGATTAACAGGTTTGCTCTCCTTGCCGTCCAAGGGACTCTTAAGAGTCTTCTCCAGCACCATAATTCTAAAGCATCAATTCTTTGGCACTCAGCCTTTATGGTCCAGCTCTCACATCCATACATGACTACTGGAAAAATCATAGGTTTGTCTGTAAGGACCTTTGTCAGCAATGTGATGTCTCTGCTTTTCAATACGCTATCTAGGTCCACCACAGCTTTCCTTCTGAGAAGCAAGCGTCTTTTAAGTTCATCACTGCAGTCACCATCTGCAGTGATTTTGGAGCTGAAGAATAGAAAATCTGTAAAGCTTCTACTTTTTCCCCTTTTATTTGCCATGAAGTAGCATCCCCTGATGGAGAAGCCAATGGAGACCCACTCCAGTACTCTTGCCTAGAAAATCCCATGGGCGGACAAAATCCCTGGTAGGCTGCAGTCCATGGGGCCGCGAACAGTCAGACATGACTGAGCGACTTCAATTTCACTTTTCACTTTCATGCATTGGAGAAGGAAATGGCAACCCACTCCAGTGTTCTTGCCTGGAGAATCCCAGGGACGGGGCAGCCTGGTGGGCTGCCATCTATGGGGTCGCACAGAGTCAGACACGACTGAAGCAACTTAGCTGCAGCAGCAGCAGCATCCCCTGAATAGTCTCCCCCATTATCAACACCCTACCACAATAGTGGCAGGTTTATTACAATTGAAACACTGACACATCATAATCACCCAAAGTCCACAGCTAACCATTCACTTTTGGTGTTGTATAATCTATGAGTTTATAATGACATTTATCCATCATTTTGGTATCATGAGAGTATTTTCACTGTCCTAAAAATCCTCTGTACTCTGTTCATCCCTCCCCTGCCTACCCAACCCAAACCCTGGCAATCTTTTAATTTTTTCCATAGTTTTGCCTTTTCAGAAGGTTATACAGTTGGAATCATGCAGGATGTAGCTTTTCAGATTGGCTTCTTTCACTTTGTGTTGGTTTAGTTGCTAAGTTGTGTCTGACTCTTGTGACCCCATAGACTGCAGCCTGCCAGGCTCCTCTGTCTACAGGATTTCCCAGCAAGAATACTGGAGTGGGTTGTCATTTTCTTCTCTAGGGATCTTCCTGATCCAGTGATCAAACTCAGGTCTTCTACGTTGCAGGCAGTCTCTTTACCGACTGAACCACTGGGGAAGCCCTTCTTTCAATTACTAAAATGCATTTAAGATTCATGCAAGTCTTTTCATGGCTTGATAGCTCATTTCTTTTTAGAACTGAATAATACTCATTGTCTGGATGTACCACAGCTTATTTATCCACTCACCTACTGAAAGACACGTTGGCAGTTATGAATAAAGCTGCCATGAACACTGGTATGCAGGTTTTGTGTGGATATATGTTTTCAACTTATTTGGATAAATATCAAGGAATGTGATTTATAGATTGCATGATAAGCATAAGTAGGAATTTTTTAAGGAGAAAGAACACTTGTAGCATGAGATTGTTTCCAAATGATGAAACCCCTTAAGGAAAGTTACTGAAGTGTGAAAAGTCAAGACGCATGAAGAAATTGTTGGGCAAGCTAGAGTACAAGGTGTGGGAAACACAATGGCAAGAAATAAAGACTGATGCTCCAGGATGAGAATCATGCACTCCAGCCTGAAGATGATAAAGAACCATAAAGTAAGGGAGAGATAAGTCTATATCTTATGGATTCTGATTCTTTTGAAGAAAAAAAAAAGCACTCCATATTCCTTTCAGAGTCCTGCCATCTGCCTATTTAATATTGATTTGTATATTTCATCCAAGTTAATTGATTAAAATGTTGACAAGGACAGCCCAGCCAAAAGAAAGTTTCCTTCATGTTTATATCAGTCCATTCATCTAATGCCAAGAGAGGTAGGGAAAGAGTCTAAGGAAAAATATAAAGTACTCTTCAGATGAAAGAAAAAAATTGGTAATAATCTGGTTATATGGAATGATGGAGAGGCAGAATCAAGGATAATTTCAAGGTCCTCAGCCTGGATGAATGGGAAAAATGTAGTTCTGGAAACAGAGAGTAAGATTATGAAAAGATAGAGAAGGTATGGAAAATGTGCCAACTTTGGTTTGAGAGCTACTGAATATCAGGAGTCTGCAAAGTCTAAAAGTCTTGAAGCTTGTTATAAACTGAGTACTGAAGTTTGAGTGAGAGATCAGTGCTAAAAATGAAGATTTGGAATATATCCACTTGGATGATTATCTGAAACTGAGAGTAAACAATGTTTTGGAGAGAAGCAAACTTGAAAAGTCATAAATAATTCAACATGATTTGTTTTGCTCAGATCTATTATATTACTAGTAGGTAGATGATAGAAACAAGTTAGTGAATTTCTCTTATCTGTCTTTAATGATCCAGGAATATGTGAAGAATATTAGATGAGTTGAGAATTTCAACACTCAAGGATTACCATCAATAGGCTGATTCTTCACTGCATACTGAGTCATCAAAGAAACATAACTGAATCCAGGCTATAATATATGCTCTGAGTTTAAAATCATGTCCATGTTTTTTTAAAAATGAATCTCCTTTCTTGAAATGTTTTGCCGTCACAGATAGAGGAAAAAATCATGCTGATGAAAGCATGCTATAGAAACAGAGTGATGCCATTTGTATTTGATTAGTATTTAATAAGGTCTGCTTTTATTATACCACTTAGCTATAGGAACTCTGTTTATTATTTCATCATTGAGCTTTTGCTAATATTCCTTCAGCCTAGCTTTAACCCTTGCTTCCAATGGAGTGGGAGGGGAGCATGTGTGTATATGGACACATGATATACTTTATTTTGCTTTGTAAGCCATCCCTCTCCACTGAAAAACTATGATTTTTAAGGGTTTAATCACAATAGAGAATAATTGCCTAAAACCCAATTTCTTCATTTCTTATATATCTCTATTAGAAAACTCATCCCCTAAGACAGTATAAGGTACCACGAAAAGGTGAATATTGTTTTTGTAAAATTCTTTTATAGTTAAAGAGAAACTTTGTACAAAAATCATTTTTCAGTTCAACCTTTCTTCACTCCTGGCATCCTGCAACAGGCACACATTTGTGCATAGATTTACACTGTCCCACTGCATCTTCTTATCTGAAATTATTAATTTGATGGCAAAGGCCTCCCATTAATATTGTTCTCCTTTGGCAAAAGTCAAATCTCCTCAAAATCACCTTCAAAATAGCTTGACCAGTGACTAAATTTATGAATTTTTAAAATATTGTCAGTCAGCATTGAATGCATTTACCTACTTAAAATGAGTTTTGTTTCAAAGCACTTTGCTGCCATCCATGGTAATTGGAAAGTCAGTTTGAGATATCTTCTAATGTGCTTTTTAAAATTGACCAAGGCTGCAGAAACAGCTTCTTAAACCTAATATAATTAATTTCTATCTGTCCAATCTGATCACTGTAAGATGACAGTCCCTCATATTCTTTATTTTTAATGTATGTGTATTTTTTTTTCCAATAGAGAACATTGGCCTTTCATCTCTCCCTTTCCCTCTGCAAATTGGCACTTTCTGTCTTCTAGGAGTCTCATTACCATCCAATGATTTTTCATTCCACTTCACAATAAAGGCACTAAACTGGGACACCTACAAGAAAACACTCACACCTACTTATACAGCACATTTTATTTTCTTCCTCTGAATCTTCCTCCATGTGGTCTTTATGGTTTCAATAGTTCTCAAGTGTCAACAAGACCTGAAACTTTTCAGCCGTTGGCTGCCTACCTCATTCACCCTCCATTCCTCCCAGGCAGCATCCTAAGTGGAATAGAATGTTACAGCACCTGATTGGCTCATAGAGAGAGCATTCATTCTCTAGGAATGCCCTATAGATACCAATTGAAACTGCATCATCCATAAAAGTAATCCATAGACCCATTTGCTTTTCATTTTTGGCTTATGATAGCAATAATGACTGTAACACAGGGCCCAGGAATTGATGACCAGCTGGGGTTAATGGCCCTTGGCTGCACTGTGGGCTATCAACTCCCCGAGCTGGTCATTAATCCCCAGGAAATGCCCCATACCTTGATCGTTATTACTTAATTAATGCCTCTTTCACTTTCAGCCTAAGTGGTCAGAGCACTGTAACCCTAACAGCATCTTGCAGTTGGAAATGCACATTTCCACTCAAATACTGGAATTCCCTATGGCTGCATACATATTTTAAATTTTTCCTAGAATAGTTGATTGTTTGCCTCAGGCCTTTTCCCCCCCTTACAAAGCGGGGTGGTGGCTTTGAGGATTTGTTTTTCAAGTGAAAAATTGCTACTTACATATCAGAGCTAGAAAACTTACAGGTGCTCATCTTGCCTTTTGTTTTTAGGTCTTTGGGAATGCTTTTTCTTCAAGAGAATTAAATGCAGAAGTAAACAAGAGTAAGAAGGGGACCATCCCTTCTGCAGCTGTTTAAAACAGACTTCACAGTCCTTGAAGCGGCATAATAACAGAATTTATTCCACTGTTGTAAAACTCCAATTGCTTTCATAAGTAGCTAAATAACACCTGAAATACTCATAGTATTAACATTATTAGGTATCATATTTTCAGAAATTGCTTTAAACTATCATTGAAAAATAAGTTACCAGGCTGACAAAGACGGTTAGATTTGTTTGGTTTAGTGGTAACTGGCAAATGTGACTAACGGGGAATATAAGGGGAGTTTTGTCTGAGCACACAGTTACCACAAGGAACAAGCCAGATGCTGGTTTGGATCCTCTGGGTTTATATACAAAGAACCACCTGTTTATAAACCAAATACCAACCAAAGTGATCTTAACTTCTTTGTTCTCAAGTAAATGTCTACTTTTATTCTCAGTGCAGGCATAAAGGAAATGCAGTCTTTCTTTCCACTCCGTATTCTGAGAGAAACTGATGTTATCTGGAGAAATATGTTTCTAAGAGATTAGGAGTGATTCATGACCATCGGAGGCTCAAGCATGTAGAAAAACTTAGAGGAGATCATTTGGGAAGATCCAAACTGTGATGCTTTATCTTAAAGTTTACTTTGAGAATCACACATCTCCAGGATGAATGTTACAAGTAGAAATGAACTTTCACCGCTGGAACCATTGAATCTTAGGACTGGACAAAGCATTTTGCAATCGTTTTGCTCCCTGACTTGACTTCCTACGAGCTTAGGCATAAACTAACTCCAGTAGATAAAAATCTATCCAGAATAGAGTTGTATGACCACTTTCCTAAGTGTATCTTAATGATAAACAGTTGTAACTGATGGGTAATTTTTTTCTTATACTCAAGTTTGGGTTAATTTTCTCTTCCACCTTCAATTCAAATGGAAATACCTTACTGAACCATGAAGATTTTTATTAAATTAACTTCTCTTTTAGGCTCCTAAAGAAACAAAGTCTATTTCCTTTATCCTTTCTTTCGAATACTTATTTGCCTACAAATTGTCATCTTTTTGTTCCTGCTGCTCCTGCTGCTAAGTCGCTTCAATCACGTCCAACTCTGTGCAACCCCATAGACGGCAGCCCACCAGGCTTCCCCATCCCTGGGATTCTCCAGGCAAGAACACTAGAGTGGGTTGCCATTTCCTTCTCCAATGCATGAAAGTTAAAAGTGAAAGTGAAGTCGCTTAGTCGTGTCTGACTCTTCGAGACCCCAAGGACTGCAGCCTTCCAGGCTCCTCCGCCCATGGGATTTTCCAGGCAAGAGTACTGGAGTGGGGTGCCATTGCCTTCTCCGCCTTTTTAAAACAAAAACAAAAACAAAAACAACTTTTTGTTACTAGTTCCTTTCAATTCCCTAAAAATCTGCTTTTGGTTGTGTGCTTGCAGATTGTATATAGGTTGTGTTGGGAGCTGAACAATGAAAGGTATTTATTGAGGATTCCCTCATGACTCATGATATCTGCACTAAATTACAAAATATCAGAATCTAGGTTTGTCTCTGTTGATATCCTGTCAAATACTTGAGAGAACTCAATATGGGTACCCTGGCTTATTTTTGCCAATTCTTTTATTCTGCAAACATAGGAGAGTATTTACAGTGATTGCACATTGTACTAAGAATGGAACATGATACAGAGATTTAAACAACAAAAAAAGAAAAGAAATTCACAAGTGATAGCAGAAAACTAAGAGATAAACAGATATGGTTCAGGTCAAAAGAACTGTCTCTAATAGAAAGTTCAGGACACCATAAAAGACACAAAGGAGGGGCACTCAACTCAACCTGGAGAGTTAGGGACCTTTCCCCCACTAACCAAAATATAATATCAAAACTGAATTGCAAAGATGGAATTGGAGTTAATGAAAAAGGAAGAGTGTACCCAGCAAAAGAAGCAGCCACAAAAATATGAAAATAGGTGCTCCTGCAAATGGTTCAGATGTTGACATTCATATTGGTCTCATGGCTTCTTCTATTCATTTAGTGAATTTCTAAGTTATTTCTTACAGAATCTTCCCAACTCATCCTTTTCCTCTCCCTGAATCTCATTTTCCACCTGCCTCATTATACATTCTTGCATTTCTGTAGCTGGTTTTCTGAGTAGGACTGGCTTCCAGGGCCAACCCTCCCTCTGTCTCATCTCATTGTCTGACCAGCCTGATGAGCTCTGGGCTCCTATTCAGAATCCTCCCCTAGCCATACCTTGAGTGTGTGCATGTGTGTGTGCGTGTGTGAAGTCACTCAGTCACGTCTGACTCTTTTGCAACCCTATGGACTGTAGCCCGCCAGGGTCCCCGTCCATAGAATTTTCCATGCGAAGAATACTGGAGTGGGTTACCATTTCCTACTCTAGGGGATCTTTCTGGAGTCCTGCTTCTCCTGCATCAGCAGGTGGATTCTTCACCACTAGCGCCACCTAGGAAGCCTAACCATATCTTGAACATCTGTTAAGGGTTATTAGTACAAGAGCTGCACACCCCTAATTTGCACATCACTGTAATACATTATCATTATCATGACCAGGAATACAGAGTTAAAATTTATTACTCTGTCTAAATCCAACAAATCTTTCCCAAGTGTGTATATTATATTTGCTCTTTTGTGACTTTAACCTATTATCTAGGCTTAGAATCAAAACTCCTCTTATATTCACCATAGGAGAACTGTGAAATCTACCTCATCACCAACAAAAATGTTAAACACTATATACTCTAAGAGTAATAGAAATATAGAATACTCTTGGTTGTGGAAATTATTCACAATTTCCTAATACTTTTATTATAAATCTAGCAATCTGACTCATATTTCTTTGGTCATATACTATATAAAATTGAAAATGATAACGAGAATAAATCTACAGAGTAATCTTGAATGTCCCATACATTCTATTTAAAATTATATAATTTATTTCCAAAAGTTAAATCATATCTGAAATATGTAAATTCTTATATCAGGTAGGATATGATAGTAAACAAAAATATCAATAACAGTCATACACAAAGAATACTTTTCTTTAAACATTCAACAAACTTTCTGATTTTAGAAAAACTTTAAAACTACAGAAAAATTGCAAAAGTGTTGCAGAGAGTTCCCATATACCCCATACCCAAGTACTACAATACATTTGTCACAACTAATACCAATAATGTTACATTAGAAATAATTAAGGCCCATACTTTATTTAGGTTTCCTTAGTTTTTACCTACCCTGGAGAAGGAAATGGCAACCCATTTCAGTATCCTTGCCTGGCAAATCCCATGGACAGAAGAGCTTGTTGGGCTATAGTCGATGGGGTCACAAAAAAGTTGGATGCGGCTGAGCGCAGCATAGTTTTTACCTAGTGTCTATTTTGATTCTAGGAGCCCATCCAGGATATCATTGTATATTAAGTTGTAAAATCTCCTTAGGCTCCTCTAGACTGGGAAAGTTTCTCAGACTTCTCTTGTTTTCGATGACCTTGATGAGAAATATTGGTCAGGTGTTTTGCCCAATGTCCTTTCATTTGGGTTTGTCTGATGCGTTTCTTATGGCTAGATGGGGTTATGGCATATAGAAAGGAAGACTACACAGGTAAATCACCCCTATCGCATGTTATCAAGATATATGCTATCCACATGACCACTGATTACTGATGACTTATCAACATAACTTAACTCTTAACCTGGATCACCCTGCTAAAGTAGTGTTTGCAAGTTTTCTCCACTGTAAGTTAATCTTTTCCTCCCCTTTCATACTGTACCTTTAGAACAAAGTCCCCATGAGCATCTCACAATTAAGCAGTGGTGAATTATGCTCTACCTCCTTGAGCGGAAGTACCTATATATCTTAGTTGGAATTGTGCAACAGATAGTTTTTAGTGTAAAAAATTCACTTTGTAATAATGTATATAATCTGTCAGTATATGCATTTTTAAAAGGATGATAGGTAGATCAATAGATACAGGGAAAGATAATGTAATGAATATGTAAGGACACATAAACCAAAAACATGTTTTTCTTTAGTAGTAGGAACTAGAACAGTGTGGGATGATACCTTATTTACCACTGAATACAATAATTCAATTTTGTGTTTCTTATTTACTTTGTCCTTCTATTTTTTTTAAGTATTTAAAATGTAATCATGTATGGATGTAGGTCAAGACAATGCAGAAGAGAGATGAATGGTCACAATGCTTTATGCATATTCTGTTATAATGAAGAATAGTAACAGATCAGTGATTTCAATGATCATTTTCTGCACCTCATGATAGATCCCAGAGCACCTTAATGTATACAAGTTAGAAGTCAATGTTAGTGGTTAGTTTTGATAATGAATAGTGTATGCCAGAGTTGTATGCCTGTGTTTGGTGGTAAAGGCAATTGGGCAAGAGAATCAATAGCCTGATTAAAAACAGAAAGCCCAAGAGTCTTCTAAACTTAAAATTTTGATTTGCTATTTTAGTACATGTCATTGAATGTACAAAGTACCCTGGTCACCAGATTTACTAGGAGAATTATCCTCCACATAGGTTTCAACAAAGATTAATATTGGCATTGATAAGGAGAAACACTCATGTTAGATTATTCCCTTGAAACATGCTTTATTTTATATTGTAGAACCAGTGATTCCCAGGGGATAAATAATCTGAATTGCACCTCACAGATGCATTACAGAGCTCATGTTTGTTTTGAGTTTCTACTGAAGTAAGCTTTCACTATTCCACGTTAGATAGGAGATAGGGATTATGTTGTTCAATGGTTCATTAATGGGAGTAAACTAAGGGACTAAAAGAAACCCTTCTAAATTGGGGAGCAAAATATTGTGACAAGAGTTAATCTAGACAAAATAGGAATAATGAAAAGAGACTGAATTTAAAACTAGAAAGTAAAGTGGGATGGTTTTTAGGAACTATCAAAACTGATCATTTCTGATGATTGAGAAGGGAGAAATAGACATTGAGAAGAAATTGAATGTATTTGCCGTCTGATAGCAGGAACCTACTTGATTTTATATGGCTCTCTCCACAGGCCTTTGCATAGATTAAGCACTGTTTTAATATTGATTGTTTAACCTTATATTGGAGAAGGAAAAGGCAACCCACTCCAGTATTCTTGCCTGGCAAATCCCAGGGACAGAGGAGCCTGTTGGGCTGCTGTCTATGGGGTCGCACAGAGTTGGACACGACTGAAGCAACTTAGCAGCAGCAGCAGCAGCTTTATATAGACTGTGATGGTGTCTGAAGATGCTAATTTTCTACATGATACATAAATAGTCGAAGAAAAAAAAGAGAAATCATAAGGCTGACCAAAGAAAGTAGGTCCGAGGAACAAGCACAGAGTAACATATTTTTAGAAAACTGGGTTGCTGAGAACATATTTTAAATCTTTTGGTCATCTCAGGAAGCCACAGCTTCTCTTCAGATTAATGTATATGATCACAAATTTATTTCTAAAATTATAGCCATAACCAGACAAAGTGCACTCTAAACAAAATTCTGTGCCAAATTTCAACGAGTATCAAATGAGTTCTATGTTCTCTGACACACAGAAGATATATAATAAACTGGCAGTTCTTTAATTGAGAGGAGACTATAGCTTAATTTTTATACCATCTCACTACAAAATTTTATCAATGCTGTTTCATTAGGAATGGATACAGGAGTAATGTTGTCTCCTAATATGTTATTTTATGTCAGCATCAGATTCACAAATGGAACTAAAGGGTCTTAAGATGAAGCCTTTACTCTATAAGCTTAGCAATATTTGCAACAAATTTGGAGCTTATTTCATGATAAGTCTAAAAAAATTGGATGGCATTTGAATGAATGTATTACATATCCCTAAAATCTAAACTAAATAACATATATGGAAGGGTAATGATTTATCTGATTTAAAAAGTTAATGTCATTTTAATTTCCAGACATGTCAATCATTAGAGTATTAATGATTGGAATATAAATGATCTTAATCATATACTTTAATACACAAAATAAGTATTTTATTTCAATTGTACTGTTGAATGGTATTTGGTTATACGGATCTTGGTCAAAAAACAGAATGTGTTTCATCTAGTGTTTTAGTATTTCTAGTAGATGAGACTATGTCATTAGGCACTACACATTGATTTTAATTAGAATAGGCACACCACCATTAATATGAGTTGTGATGCCACTAAGCCAGTTGTCAAGGGGGGATTAATTAATTAATTATAAATTAATTAATTGAGAGTGAATTAAATCAACCTAGCAAAATGGATATAGAACTCAGGGAGGAGGGTTAAACTCACAAAGCAGATTGAAAACCCAAGACAATCTAAATTTTTAATCAAGACAGAAGAAAATTAAGCAACTCATTATAAAAGAGGACCTGTTGTTTTTGAAAAAGGAAAGCAAAAGCCAAAAAAAGCAATAAGTTAAATTTAAACATTACCCTTAAAAATAGGAAATGAAATTGTGGAAAATACTAAGACTTTGTCACTCTATGTTTTAGACCTAGAAAGATAAATTGTACTTAATAACACTCTTCACAAATTTAATCACCTCATTTTCTGTTTATTGTTACAGAGGAAATTCACTCACATGCTTAAAAGGAAATAAATACATCAAATTGAAGAAAAAGTCTTTTAAAGGGAGAGTTGTGCCCTCTTTTTTAAATGAGTTTCCCTCTAGTTACTGGATTCCAATGTTTATGAAACTCAATGCTTCAGGGCTGAGCAACATAGATGTTTGACTAACAATTGAAGGTTATATTTGAGAAAAAAAATTAGATGTAAACAAATTTTATGACTTCAGTTATAAAAAATACACATTAAATAGACAAGCTGATAATATATTAAAATGAAAATATTGTGTTAAAAATGATGCTTTTACTAAAAATGTGTTTAATATTTCTGTGCCTGCACATATACACACAAAGAAAAATAATCAGATTTCCTAAAGACCAATGAAAGATCATATGTCAATTACAACCTATTAGTTAGGATTGAGATAAAATAGTCCAAAGTGAAAATTAAACTCAGATGTGTATGAGCCTCTGATTTCTTAAAAATGAAAGTATATATATATAACATGTTCTAGATAGTCTATCCTTGTAGACAATGTCTTTCTAGGGACAAGGCATTGGAAATGAATGCCAGGAAGAGAAAAACTATTTGCTCTTGCTATATCTGCCTGCAAACATAATGTTACTTCTGCTAAAACATAAGCAGAAACCATTAATAAGCAGTGCTAAACTTTATTAGATCTTTGTTAGACAATCAATAAACAGAGTGGCAACATGTCAAATGGCAAGAAAAGGGCATGCCTCTGAGTGCCCTTAACAGGTTTAGGGATAGCAACTCACTCCAATACTCTTGCCTGGAAAATCCCATGGGTGGAAGTGCCTGGTAGGCTGCAGTCCATGGGGTCGCTAAGAGTCAGACACGACTGAGCGGCTTCACTTTCACTTCCACTTTGGTCAAAGGAACACACTGCATTACACCGCAGGTATCCCTGATTTAACCTTAAAAGCAGGGTATGATATGAGCCTGCCTACAGTAACTGCCTATTGGTCTTCCCTGGTGGCTCAGATGGTAAAGAATCTGCCTGCAGTGCAGGAGACCTGGGTTCAATCCTTGGGTCAGGAACATGCCCTGGAGAAAAAAATGGCTACCCATTCCAATATTCTTGCCTGGAGAATTCCATGGACAGAGGAGCCTGGTGGACTACAGTCCATAGGGTCACAAAGAGTCAGATACAGCTGAGCAACTAACACTTTGACTTTTCATAATCACTTAATTTGTCTATAATCACAAAAAGGCAGTTGTAATTTGTCCTAGAATAGTTAACAGTGACCCTGTAGTACCTTCAAAAACACACTGTAATTTCTCAAATATGAATTAGTTTGTTAATTTAATAACTGTTTATTGTGTATATATTATGATTCATACACTGTTCCAGGAGACTGGGATATATGTGTAATTTTTTCTTAAATACCTCTGCCCTTAAGAATTTTATATTCTAGCAAATTGACATAAAGTATCAACAAAGGAAAAGCATAAAAAGCAACTAATGTATTACTAATATATTAGAAATAAGTTGGTGAAAAAAAAAGAAAAAGTAGATCAGAATATGGGAATTTAGGATAAGGATTCAATTTTAAATTTGGTGATCACATTATACTTCTTACCTCATTAAGAAAGTCAACTTGGAATATTCTTATTCCACATAGAAGAGACAGCCCCCAAAATTTCTGAAATGAATAAAAGGTTTTGAAATGATTACCTGATTACCTGCCTGGCATATTTGGGGAAACAAGGTGAATGAGAGTAGTAAGGACATCAAAGAGAATTTGGAGAGCCAGAATGTAGAGCTATACCCAAGTAATGATCAGAATGAATCTTTGCTCATTTCCAAGGCAAACCATTCAATATCACAGTAATCCAAGTCTATGACCCAACCAGTTGAAGAAGCTGAAGTTGAATGGTTCTATGAAGACCTGCAAGACCTTCTAGAACTAACATCCCCCCCCCAAAAAAAAAAGATGTATTTTTCATTCTAGGGGACTGGAATGCAAAAGTAGGAAGTTAAGAGATACCTGGAGTAACGGGCAAGTTTGCCTTTGGAATACAAAATGAAGCAGGTCAAAGGCTAACAGAGTTTTGCAAAGAGAACACACTGGTCATAACAAACAACCTCTTTCAACAACACAAGAGAAGATTCTACACATGGATATCACCAGATGGTCAATACTGAAATCAGATTGATTACATTCTTTGTAGCCAAAGATGGAGAAGCTCTATACAGTCAGCAAAAACAAAACCAGGAGCTGACTGTGGCTCAGATCATGAGCTCCTTATTGCCAAATTCAGACATAAATTGAAGAAAGGAGGGAAAAACCACTAGACCATTCAGGCAGGATCTATATCAAATCCCTTATGACTATACAGTTGAGGTGACAAATAAATTCATGGGATTAGATTTGAAAGACAGAGTGCCTGAAGAAATATGGACGGAGGTTCGCGACATTGTATAGGAGGAAGATGTCAAGACCATCCCCAAGAAAAAGAAATGCAAAACGCAAAATGGTTGTTTGAGGAGGGCTTACCAATAGGTGAGAAAAGAAGAGAAGCTAAAGCAAAGGAGAAAAGGAAAGATATACCGATTTGAATGCAGAGTTCCAAAGAATAGCAAGGAGAGATAAGAAAGCCTTCTTCAGTGATCAGTGCAAAGAAGTAGAGGAAAACAACAAAATGGGAAAGACTAGAGAGCTCTTCAAGAAAATTAGAGATACCAAGGGAACATTTCATGCAAAGATGGGCACAATAAAGGACAGAAAATCTATGGCCCTAACAGAAGCAGAAGATATTAAGAAGAGGTGGCAAGAATACACAGAAGAACTGTACAAAAAAATTTCATGACCCAGATAACCACAATGGTGTGATCACTCACCTAGAGCCAGACATCCTGAAATGCAAAGTCAAGTGGGCCTTGGGAAGCATCACTATGAACAAACCTAGTAGAGGTAATGGAATTCCAGTTGAGCTATTTCAAATCCTAAAAGATGGTCTGTGAAAGTGCTGTACTCAATATGCCAGCAAATTTGGAAAACTCAACAGTGGCCACAGGACTGGAAAAGGTCAGTTTTCATTCCAATCCCTAAGAAAGGCAATGCCAAAGAATGTTCAATTGTGTGAGATGAGTATCTCACACACTAGCAAAGTGATGCTCAAAATTCTCTAAGTCAGGCTTCAACAGTACATGAGCCATGAACTTTCTGATGTTCAAGCTAGATTTAGAAAATGCAGAGGAACCAGAGATCAAATTGCCAACATCCATTGATCATAGAAAAAGCAAGAGAGTTCCATAAAAACATCTACTTCTGGTTTATTGACTATGCCAAAGCCTTTGACTGTGTGGATCACAGCAATCTGTGGACCATTCTTAAAGAGATGGGATTACCTGACCACCTTACCAGCCTGCTGAGAAATCTGTATGCAGATCAAGAAGCAACAGATAGAACTGAACATGGAACAACAGACTGGTTCCAAATCAGGAAAGGAGTACTTCAAGGCTGTATAATGTCACTTTGTTTATTTTACTTATATGCAGAATACATCAAGGGAAATGACAGGGTTGATGAAGCACAAGCTAGAATCAAGATCGCCGGGAGAAATGTCAATAACTCAGATAGTCAGATGACACCACCCTTATGGCAGAAAGTGAAGAACTAAAGAGCCTCTTAATGAAAAGGAAAGAGGAGAGTGAAAAAGTTGGCTTAAAACTCAACATTCAGAAAACTAAGATCATGGCATCTAGTCCCATCACTTCGTGTCAAATAGATGGGGAAACAACGGAAACAGTGACAGACTTTTTGGGGGGCTCCAAAATACTGCAGATAGTGACTGCAGCCATGAAATTAAAAGTCATTTGCTCCTTGGAAGAAAGCTATGACCAACTTAGACAGCATATTAAAATGCAGAGACATTACTTTGCCAACAAAGGTCCGTCTAGTCAAAGCTATGGTTGTTCCAGTATTCAAGTGTGGATGTGAGATTGAACTATAAAGAAAGCTGAGTGCCGAAGAACTGATGCTTTTGAACTCTTGTGTTGGAGAGGACTCTTGAGAGTTCCTTGGACAGCAAGGAGATCCAACTAGTTCATCCTAAAGAAAATAAGTCCTGAATATTCATTAGAAGAACTGATGCTGAAGCTGAAACTCCAATACTTTGGCCACCTAATGGGAAGAGCAGACTCACTGGAAAAGACCCTAACGCTAGGAAAGATTAAAGATTGGAGGAGAAGGGGATGACAGAGGATGAGATCATTGGATGGCATCATCAATTCAATGGACATGAGTTTGAGCCAGCTCCAGGAGTTGGTGATGGACAGGAAAGCCTGGCGTGCTGCAGTCCATGGGCTCGCAAACAGTCTGACATGACTGAGCAACTAAACGGAACTGAACACTTGAGTAAAACAGAGAACTATTATATGATTTGGGAGAAGAGAGCTGATGGGATGTTCCATTTCAAAAGGATCACCATGGCTGCTCTGCTGATGATAAGGGACAAGGGTAGACACAGAGAGATCAGTTAAGAGGAGATTGTGATAGTCCATAAGAGAAATGATAAAGGCCTAAAGCAGGGTGGTATCAGTAGAGACCGTAAAAATTGATCCAATAATTCTATTCCAAATATATTTAAGTGTTAATGCCAACAGGATTTGCTAATGTAGTGAATATGGGGTATGAAAGAGAGAGGAAAAAAAGGATGACACCATGACACCAATGAGTTTGACCTGAACACTGGGGAGGATGCCATTGCCTTCAACTGGGAGAGGACAAACTAAGACAGAGCAAGTTTCAGAGAAAATATATGATTTGGGCAGGCTGAGTTTGAGTTAATAGATATCTATAAAGAAATATATATATATATATAATAGGTATCTATAAAAAATAGATATCATATGAAATAATGGTGAAAATCATATTTTATGCCTTGATTCTGGATATCATCAAAGGACTGAGTGTTGACAGAGAATTGGAAAGGACCAAGGACTAAGCACTAGATCATACCAGCATCCTACTCCTTGAAGAAAAGAAGAGGGATCAACAAAAAGGACAAATGGATTGATAAATGAGGTAGGAGGAAAACTGAGAGAGTATGAGGTCCTAGAAGTCAAGTGAAGAATGTGTCTTCAGGAAGAAGGAATGATCAACTAAGTTGATATTGAGTTGTGAGCAGGTAGAGTAGATTTATAAAATAGAGAACTCACTCATTAGAATTAACGATCAATTTCAAAGAGATTTAATAGCAAAATTTTATATGATTATGAGCTCTAGAGTTAAGGATTTAAATCCCTACTCTAATTCACCATCTTTAGCTGGTTGCTCTATGATTTCTGAAGCTGGTTTCCTAGATACCTACCTCCCAGATTTTCTGTAAAGTTCAGTGAAATAATTTGTATTGAATCACCAATTAAATGTTTGTGAAGTAATAGGTTCTTATCACTTTAAATATAACAGGTAATATAAATAATACAACTATCAACAAGCTCAAATACTTTATTATATAATTGTTATATTGTTATAGTCATTACATGACTTTTGTTATTGCCATGTTAGTCACAATTAATTTATTCATTTGTTACATCAATTATGTAATAAATATCTTTAACACTTTACTCTTTGACAAGTATTGGCATCCAAGGAGACAAAGATGCATAAGACATGGAACTTATCACTCCTATAATTAAAGTATACCAATCTCTGCAATGTATACTTGACAGAGTTTATTTCTTCATTTCATGTGTGGAATTTGGGCAGTAGTTCTATCATAAATAAGTCACTCAAGCTCCCTGACCCTCAGAAAAATGGGGATACATTTTATCTATTTGCAAGGTGATTGGAAAGATCAACAAAGATACAGTAAATATTCTAGCATCTATTGCTGGATAGACATTCACTGTTTAGGTCATATTAGTACTGTAAATTCTGTACATCCTGTCAAAGAGAATATAGACTCTCTTGACATGAATAACTCATGGTTTTCACTTTTATTGAAAGTTGACATTTTTAAGATAATATAAACTGGCACCTTGATAAACAATATTTTATTTGTTTATAATTACTTATATTCTGTCTCACAAAATATTTAAGATAGTTTATGTAAAGCGATAAAAATATAAAATCAAGAATGTAGACATGCTGAACATATCTGTTATCATGACTATTTAATATTTTATTCTGCCTTTCAAATTTAATTCCAAGCTTCCTGGAAGTCAAAACTAAATAGAAATATCAGTTAAACAATTCTAGTTATCAACAGAGAAGAAGTTTCTAGAGCCTCATAAAAAGAACATTTACTTAGCATTGAACTCAAAAGATATATCTTAGTAGAAACTTCATATAGGATATATGAAGTGATATAGGTTATAATCTTAATTATTTTTGTAACAAATTTAGTATGAATTTTACAGAGATGTCTCTTGCAATATCTTTTGATTTAAAACTAAGTTCCAGTGTAAGAAATAATTGGGTAATAATTCTGCAAAAAGTTGAACACCATCCAAATATGTAATAATCAAGCTGTATGATAATCTAAAAATGCAAAAATGCTCTCCAATTTCCTGTGTGCATCTCGTCACCCCTAATATAATAAATGCTTATTTGTTTATTTATAATTACCTATATGTACATATATACACATGTATGTTCTATATTTGTACCCATTTAGAATTTTTAGAGGAATAAATGATCTTTAAGTGATCAATAATAAATACTGCTTCTCTTTTCAGACTTTCAATGGGAGCTGGATACCAGACAAAGACCTAGGAACCTATGTTCCATATTGCTAGATGAGAACAGAGGGATATTCTTCAAGAACAAAGCTAACATGGTAAGCTTGACATTCCATTAGAAAAATTATGACCTTCCCACGATTTTCACATTGATGGACATCCAGGTAGCTACTCTCACCACCATATGACCCTAATTCTGAAGGTTTGCAGATAATACAAGAAGAATTCTCAGGAAGAATTCATGGTCAATTATCACAGAAACAAATATACCTTTGAAATTCCAATGGTGAACTCTGTTAAAAATATATCTTTCCAATAATATAACACTATAATTTTCTTTATGTAAACCCAGATACTCATAATGCCTCATGAACCTGGTTCACATTTGAAAGAGAACATCCACATCTTGCTTCTTGCAACTTTTATAGAAATTTCTGACATTCTTAGTTGTTATCTTTTTTGTTTGTTGTTGTTATTGCTGTTGTTAATTTCTCTTCCTTTTTTAAAAAAATTATTGGCCAATCCTGATTTTCCTTTAAGGATGCGTTGATACTATTAGGGAAATGTCAGAAATAATGAAGAAAAATCTTAACATGCTGTCCTACAGAAGTTCATCTTTTGAAATGAAAAACACTCATAATGAAAATGAGTTGACAGCTTACTTGATGATATTTACAGCTGGATGTGACGTCAATCGGAAGGATAGTACAGATCAATTTTAATGGCAAGCAGCTAAGCACGCTTATTGATCTGGCAGCTTGCTACTCTACAAATGGCAAAGATCATTAATATGCTAGCACCAGGAACATGGGAGAAGCATAAAACAACAAGCGACTTTGAGCCTTTAAAGAAGATAATTTAAGAGTGATGATTTGATGATCACAAGGGAAAGTGTGAATTCATAATTTAACCTCATTCACTACCTCTCAACTAAAAATTGATTACCACTCCTAGGAGTCATATTTCATTTGAGAGAAATTTAATATATTTCATAATTTCCTCTTTAAGCCTTTTGCTTTAAGGAGTGCCATTTGCAGTCCAGCTAATCCTAAAGTAGGCCTTTTTTCCCCTGAAAGAACAGAATAATTCCTGCTAGAGCAGAAGGACCACATAGGTGAAACATGAATCAAAAGCTTATAAGAATATCATGCATCCCCCTTGTCTTCTTTCATATTTCCTTTCTATCCTATAAGGATGATAGCATTATTCCCTCCCTGGAATATGAAAGTGGCTAAGATCATGTCTTTAAAGTACTGCTAGAAGATATTTATTTTAGGAACCAGTAAAAGCCAACAGTAGTACCCACTTAGTATTCAATATTACAAATATATATCACTTGAATGTCGCCACTGCTATTGAGACTAAACTTTTCCTCATCTAGAGGAGATGTAAACACTCTGTTGATCACTGAATAAGCTTTTCATTCAGACATTTTGAAATGTATTTTAATATACCTAATGGAGTCTAACCAAGAGGATGTTAGGTGGGCTGTCTGTAATAATGAACTCCCTAACCTCTAGAGATGCAGTACATCTGCTCAGATCAAAATGTGTTGTTTATGAAGCACCCACACTCTAGAGACATATGTACAGTAACAATGTGAAAATAACAAGTTTCAAACTCTTAAAAAATAGTTCCCTGTCAGCCAATAAGGAAACATTAACCCTCACAATGTGGAATGAATCCTTCTGCAAATTTGCAAATGGTTCAAACCCTCTGTAACAGTATCTAATATACAAAGATACTTACATGACCATTGCTAAAAGAGAAAATGATCAGTTTCAAACCCACAGAGCTTTTGTTTTCCTGCATAAATCCAAATGGCCCATTAAGGTGAAAGCAAAGAAGAACCAAGTCAAGAGCTCATGGTGGTTATTGAACTCTTATAATCAAGACTTCTCCTCCTCCTTTCTTAATGCTGACTGATAGATTAAAGTTAATTTTTTGTGTGGTCTCTAACAAATTTTTAAAAAAATTCATTTTCATCAAATACATTGTCTCAATACCTGTTGTTAATACACAGTAATGACCTTTGTAAGAGATTTGAAGCTTCCTAGATATTTATAAATCTTAGTGCTAATCTCCAAATGTACAAAGGCAGTCCCAAATTGTGTACTTATAATACTGCCATTGCACTCTTATTTTAAGAATACTTTCCCCTACTTATTTTTCTATCACTTTATTAAGATTATTGCTTCATTCTATGAAAAATTTTGTATAAAGTAAAATAAAGCATTTTTTTGTTGTTGAAAGTACATATCCTATTAACATTTTCTTGGTGAATAGGGATGGGTAAAGAATTTCTAAAATATGACATGTAACTTATTTCTAGAGGCTTTCCAGGTGGTGAAGTGGTAAAGAATCCACCTGTCAGTGCAGGAGATGCAAGATGTGCAGGTTTGATCCCTGGGTTAGGAAGATTCTCTGGAGTAGGAAATGCAACCCACTCCTGACTGGCAGGGTATAGTCCATGGGGGTCACAAAGAATTGGACATGACTTGAGCAACTGAGCACATACACAACTTATTTTTAGCATTCTTTGGTAGGAAATGTCAATATTGGGATTTACCAACCCAGGAACGGTGGAGCCTGGTGGGCTACCGTCTATGGGGTTGCACAGAGTCGGACACAACTGAAGCAACTTAGCAGCAGCAGCAGCAACATTTATATTGCTTAGTGTTAGCCACTCAATTGTGGGTGAATGGCTGATTCTTTGTGACCCCATGGACTGTAGCCTACCAGGTTCCTCTGTCCATAGGATTCTCCAGGCAAGAATACTAGAGTGGGTTACCATTCCCTTCTCCAGGGGATTTTCCCTATCGAGCTATTAAACCCAGCTCTCCCATACTGCAGGCAGATTCTGTACCATTGAACCACCAGGGAAGCCCTATATTGCTTAAGAACATTTCAAAATTCAATCACTCATCAAAAATAATTCATTGAGCAGCTAATAAACAAGTTTACTCTAACAAAATAACAGAAATATGAAATGCATGTTTCATATGTTAAATAGGAAAGGTGTTAAAATTACTAAAGACATTAAAAATAATATTAAAAGAAAGTGAAAGTTTTAGTTGCTTAGTTGTGTCCATCTCTGCAATCCCATGGACTGTAGCCCACCAGACTCCTCTGTCCCATGAATTCTCCAGGCAAGAGTACTAAAATGTGTAGCCATTCCCTTCTCCAGTGGATCTTCCCTACCTAAGGATCAAACCTGGGTCTCCTGGATTGCAGATTATTTATCACTGAGTCATCAGGGAAATCCCTAAAAATAAAATTAATTAAATGTTAAATTAAACATTTTGAATTTATAACTTTTTAAAAATACTAAAAACATTAGAAAAGAATGTCAAATAAAGTAAATACTGTTGGTACCCTGCCCAGATCCCCTTCATTGGGTAAGCATGAGATGTTATGAGTGCTAGAGAAATGCCTTTGACCTAAGGAGAGCCACTTCACCTGGAAAATCTCACACACCCATACACACACACACACACACACACATACACAATAAGGTGGTATAAACAACTTCCTGCCAATGATTGACTCACAAAAAGGTACACAAGGTCAGCTGTTTACCTCATCGTGAGAGACCAAATCTAAGGTACAATTTATGCTTCAGAACTTCTCTCTTTTCTCCCAAGAGCATCCACTCAATAAAAAACATGTACCCAAATTTCTGTCTCAGGCTCTGCTTCTAGAGAACATGAGCAAGATATTAATTAAGTACTAGATTACCAAACACAAGAAAAACACATAATTCTGAGGCCCTTCCTTAATAAAATCTTAGCAACAGTTTTGTTTTGTTTTTAACAGGCAGTTTTGGGAGAATGTTGGTGCAACAAAATGAAACCATGACAAGTGATTGAATATTTTAATATATAAAAATTCAAATCTCCAGCTCTAGAAGTTTTAATTTGCTGTGAGTTCTTGCCTTGATACCTAGACTCTTACCACCCCTAATACTAATATTCCAGCGATGATTTTGCTGAGGTTTATTTCTGAAGGCAGCCCGTACATATCATTCATCTTCTCCTTCACTCACCTTCTCTGCCATCTAGTCAATATTTTGTGTTATTAAATCTATCATTTTTAGGGCAAAACCTTCAGAAATACCTTACACAGTAGGAACTAGATATCTGTTCAGTTCAGTTCAGTCACTCAGTCGTGTCCGACTCTTTGCGACCCCATGAATCGCAGCACGCCAGGCCTCCCTGTCCATCACCAACACCCAGAGTTCACACAAACTCACGTCCATTGAGTCGGTGATGCCATCCAGCCATCTCATCCTCAGTCGTCCCCTTCTCCTCCTGCTCCCAATCCCTCCCAGCATCAGAGTATTTTCCATGAGACAGCTCTTCGCATGAGGCGGCCAAAGTACTGGAGTTTCAGCTTTAGCATCATTCCTTCCAAAGAACGCCCAGGACTGATCTCCTTTAGAATGGACTGGTTGGATCTCCTGGCAGTCCAAGGGACTCTCAAGAGTCTTCTCCAACACCACAGTTCAAAAGCATCAACTCTTCGGTGCTCAGCTTTATTCACAGTCCAACTCTCACATCCATACATGACCACAGGAAAAACCATAGCCTTGACTAGACGGACCTTTGTTGGCAAAGTAATGTCTCTGCTTTTGAATATGCTATCTAGGTTGGTCATAACTTTCCTTCCAAGGAGTAAGCGTCTTTTAATTTCATGGCTTCAATCACCATCTGCAGTGATTTTGGAGCCCAAAAAATTAAGTCTGACACTGTTTCCACTGTTTCCCTATCTATTTGCCATGAAGTGATGGGACCAGATGCCATGATCTTAGTTTTCTGAATGTTCAGCTTTAAGCCAACTTTTTCACTCTTCTCTTTCACTTTCATCAAGAGGCTTTTTAGTTCCTCTTCACTTTCTGCCATAAGGGTGGTGTCATCTGCATATCTGAGGTTATTGATATTTCTCCCGGCAATCTTGATTCCAGCTTGGGCTTCTTGCAGCCCAGAGTTTCTCATGATGTATTCTGCATATAAGTTAAATAAACAGGGTGACAATATACAGTCTTGACGTACTCCTTTTCCTATTTGGAACCAGTCTGTTGTTCCATGTCCAGTTCTAACTGTTGCTTCCTGACCTGCATATAGGTTTCTCAAGAGGCAGGTCAGGTGGTCTGGTATTCCCATCTCTTTCAGAATTTTCCACAGTTTATTGTGATCCACACAGTCAAAGGCTTTGGCATAATCAATGAAGCAGAAATAGATGGTTTTCTGGAACCCTCTTGCTTTTTCGATGATCCAGAGAATGTTGGCAATTTGATCTCTGCTTCCTCTGCCTTTTTGTGTGATTTCCCATTCTTTCTCTCTAAATGTACAGTTGACCTTAATAATTAATTTGTATAGTCAAATAAAATAAACTTAACAGATATCTGCTAAGATCTAAGAGAAAGCAGGTAAAGTTACTGAAGGGTTCAACCATACATTTAGAGAGAAAGAATGGGAAATCACTCATTCCCACATGGGTTCGAAGACAAGGGACAGAGATCCATCCCTAATCATTGTCACTGGTTCTAGAGAGAACCAGAGACAAGAGAGGATGCCAGCGTTAAATTATTCTTGACTCCTCTTGATCCCCCCAAAAGAATATTATTTCTCTTCAATTCACATATGGTGCCCACAATTGAGCTTCCTGAAATTTCTATTAAGAATACAGATTCCATAGCAATAATATGTAGATGCCACAGTATCTGCTAACAATGAGCTCCAAAAGAAGGACAATGGAAAAGGAAATAAGCCATAAGCCAGTTCAGAGCTGCAGAGATTTGGGGACAGTTTGAATGGATATGAATGAAGGATGGAATTTACATCAGGTAGAAATCACAGTTCATAAACTCAAGCTGCAAGAAATATGCATTATCTCATTTTTATTTAAGCCAATTTCTTTTCTCTTTCAAGCCCTATTACTTGGTTCTGCTAAATTAGCAGAAAATTTAACCTTACTATTTTGGGAGGTTCCTACTCCTCTTCCTCAAGGTTCACTAGTTCCCAGGAGGATTTTCGTAGGGCTGGGTACTTTGAAAAGATATTGTGAGTAAGGACGTAGGGAAGCAATTAATGGCTGAAAGTCAGTCATATGGTTTGTGGTTGACTTTTTCCTGATTCCTTTCCAAAAGGCTTCCATGAGCAGGGGTCATCCTGCAAGGCCTTGCCTACACATCTCTGTGAGGCTATCTACATGCATATTTCAGCATTCCATTCTTTGGGGTCAAAACAACTATCCACTCTACTGGACTCATTTTCTGGGAGTTTACTGATCTCTCTACATTCATTATTATTCTGTATCTCTGCTCTTTCTACTCCTGATCCAAAGGAATCCTTTCAATTCTAAGGGAAAACCTTTTCCCTTCTATTTACATTTGCATCAAAAGCACCCTCCCCCCAACTTTTTTTCTCATTTCCAGATATAGTAGAGCCTCAAGCTTGTTGGGTCCACAAATTTTGCCTGCCACTGAGTAGTAAATTTGCTCAGGGAAATGAACAAGTATATATTCTAGCCTTGGGCTCTATCTTCATTTATTTTCTAAGAATCATACTATCTCTAAAACCTATTAAAAATCAATCCATTTCTCATAGATGACAAGTTAGTTTCACAATTAAAAAAAAAGTTGATGATCCAACTTGAAATTAATTGAAGTGTGTTTATATTTAACTTTTCTTACTCATAAGGTGACCCTCTGTCCCCAGAGAACCCTGTGAAATACTCCTGTTGAAGTTTCCCCCATATTACTATATACTAAAAAGTCTGTTTAATGGTAAATGACCTCGCCTATTAGAGAGTGTCTGCCAAGTAAATTCTTAATGTTTCCAAAATAAACAAATTAAAAGGAAGATGGCATGCTTGGCAAAGATGAGGAAGCTAGGAATACAGTCAGAAAATTCAAGAGATACCAGTTTAGGCTTCAGATAATACTAACACTAGCAAGGCTAGGGACACTTTCAGATCAGTTTTAATAGCTAAATATCAGAAATTCAAACCAGTTCTCTACATGATGAGAAATAAAAATTCTTTGACTATGCAGGAAACATAATTCTCCATCCATGGAAGAAAAGAGTTAAGATCTTTCTGTTTTTAACTCCCAACTAGTAAAGTTTTTGAGAAATCCTAAGAGATGGATTGGAACCAAGTCTGAAGTCAGTCGCCTTTCGTTTTGATTTATTTCAGTCTCTTTTCACAGAGACAGCCATTGAGACAAGTATTTTTTATGTCAACTCGCTGAGGACTGACTGCAGTCATCGGAAAGACGCAATAATTGATTTCAATAATTAATTCCTGCTTGCCGAAGTACTGTTGCTTATGCACTCTTCCTCAGGCCCCAGTTAAAAGGAACTCAGAGGCAGGAGTGCATAAACAGCTACATTACTTTGGGGAGTGAAAGTCCCCTAACATACTGTAGATTTGGGAAGAGCTTTCAGGCCCGGGGCTATTTAAAGTTAATTCCTATAGAGTCCCCTGTTACCTCACGTTGTCCATGATTTTCTAACCAATTCAGAGGAGTAGAAAGCCAAGTGGGGAGATAGGCATCTTTGCAACAATTGATCTCAGCTCAATCAGAAAATCCATCTTCACACTATATCAAAAGTTTTCTCAAAATCAAAAGAGAGAAAGAAAGAGTTCCGAAGGAAGGAGGAGAGCTGGGAGTAGAAAAATAATCAGAGATGAATGTCAGGAGGAAAACAAAGAAACTGGAAAATGCTGTTTGGGAAACCAAATGACCCCTGCTCCCTTTTCATTGAAATGATTTTTAAAACCCCAAACTGCTTCTAACTGTAGTCAAAAATGTTAAAATTAAGTCATTATGATCATTTCAAAAAGGTTAAATAGGCTGTGCTATCTCGTATGCCTAATATAAACAAAAACTAAACTGACTCCATATGAGAGTATTTTATTGCTTCCTCAAAGATATTTCCATATATTTTTTAAAACAATATTTTGTATGCCCTAATGCAACCATGTAAAAGTAAAATTCAACTCAGACACAATATTTTACAGTATTTATCCTTAATGGAAAAGCTGTTAAAGACTCAGATCTTTGCAAATTTATCACTGAAAAATAACTTTAACCATCTCCTTTACCCTCGATTATGTATGCAGCTCCTCTTGACCCAAGTTATGTCACAACACAGGCTTTTCACTAATCAGGGGATTTACAACCCCAAACTGATTGTGCTGTCAATGCTTTATTGTTAATGAAGGTCTGTAAAGGACTGAAAAGCATAAATGGAAAGCAGGCCCTTATTAGGCATGGACCATGCATGTATAGCCATACCCAGGTACAAGAACTGACCTCTTGTTACTACTTGGTCCCAGGGTGATAAGGTTCCTGATGTAAAGAGCAGATTAAAAGTAAAACTAGACCAGATGTTTTTCCTATTAGATGGATTAAGTCAGACCAAACCTAAAATTAGGAAAACACGCAGGGCTGATTTACTACCGTGCTGTGATGGGTAGCTGTGCTGGGAGCCATGGCCAGTGGCTGCAGAGTCAGTGCTCCCTTTATTAATGGGGCTGTGGGAGCAGGAAGGCCTCACCCCTGACTGCTCTAAAAATGCTGAACGAAGACTCCAACCTGGTGATGAAAGCTGCTGTCTGAAGGTGAAACCTTGGTTAAAAACAACATTAAAATCTACTTCAAACGCAGTTGATGATACAAAGGAAAGAAAGGAAATCTAAGCTTTAGTATCTTCTTTAATAAAAAAATATTTGAGAAATAAGAGTACCAAATGAGCCCAGCTCAAAGCATTTTTTTTTCCTGAAAATGCAATCTTGTTATGACTAGGGAAATAATCTTCATTGTGTCTCATGTAGACCCAAATCAGACAATTCAACCCCAAAGCGTTTCTTTGCATGCTGAGCTCTGAGAGTGTCTAATAGAATACTTGCTACTGTAAGGGTTTGCGAGATTAGCCTTACAGTATAGAAGAGAGACCAGATTTAACACAGCGAAGAGTCAGAATGTTCAGAAACTCTACTGCAACTGCAGTTCTTTGTATTGCAGCAGTTGCACGTAGCTCCTAGTCAAGAACTTGACACAAGAAATAATTATTTGAAGACTATCCTGTTATCTTAAAATCTTATTTAAAATGTTTCCCACACAGTGAATTAAATGTAATATCAAGTAATCCTTTGGACAGGTGCACCTTTGATAAAAATCTTTCTCAAAAAATAAACTGCTTTATAGTTCTGTTAAGTTTTTTTATAATGCAGTTACTCTTCAGTGTCTTTAAATAAGTGTTGTTGCTCTTGCTGCTTGTTTTACTCTGCTTTCATTTTGCATCCTCAGAGCCAACTTTATTGTAATAGGCTAGGTGGATACAAACCCAGACTTAGGTTGGAACTCCTGAGCTGTCATGTAATAGCTGTGACTTTAGATATATCACATAAACCTCTATAAACTTCAGTCTTCTTATTAGTATAAACAAGGTCAAATGTGCATCTTATAAGGTGAGATAAGATAATGCCTCTAAAAGTACATAGGACCCCAGTCCGTTCACACCAATTATGTGTCTGTCAACCTCCTTAAGGTTTGCATTACACCAGTTCTCATAAGAAAAAATTGCTCAAGATCATAAAACTGACAAGAAAGCTAGCCTTAAGTCTCCTCCCAAGACCATTCCCTCAGTCACAGGAACTCCTAGGAAAACTAACTCCTTTCCACTTTTGCAGGGATTATACTGATGCATTTTCCAATTTTGAATTGTTTCCAGCCCTCAAATGCTACACAGGGTTACAAAACATTTTTGTAGGCAGGACTGAGTTATGGTAGCCTCTGTAGATATATACTTAGCATAATGCCAGAACTGAGAGCCCTTGGTCAATCAAAGAGATCCAGATGGCATATTGGTAGGAAAGAGAGGAATACAAACAGACCCCCAGTATAGACCAATAGCCATCAGATGATGTATTTATGGCTATAAACCAGATATCTAGGCTGGACCTGAAAGCAGGAATGTAATACACAGGCACAGTCATGATTTCCAGGGAGCCCAGAAACCAAACCAAAAGAAAAACAAGTGGAGACTGAAAAGAAGAAAAATGTCACACACACACACAAGCTGATAGGATATGTCATTCTAGTTTTGTCTTTTTCTCCTACAGCAGGCAGCTTCAGATAGCAATATCTATAGGTGAAGCAAAATGATGCCACAAATACTTTACTGAAACTTTTAAATAAGCATTTGGGAAATCTGCCATTTGTATTCATAAGCTGTTAGCCAGCAGATGGAAAAATATTACTTTTGCAGGAACAAATGGTCACCACCTAATTTATGGCACACATTGTCTCAGAAATATTGCTCTTCTATTTCTTGTGGCTGAGGAGACACATCAGAATTATAGTACAGCAACAAGAGAATTTGTTGTACCTGTACAACAAATGTACCTGTACATGTTAATTTGGGGCTCTTCTATGCTGTACCAGTGGCCAGACACAGCATTTTGAAGTTTTTGACCTTATATCCTCACTTGTGGAATGCCAGAAATATGATCTACTCTAATATGATAAATGTTCCAAAATAGTGGTTAATACATGATCTGAGTATGGCAATAACCTAGTAGAGTGGCTACAATATAATAGTGGTGATGTCATTTAGGGAAACTTGAATTTGTTTTTCTAGCTGGGTTCTTGACATTTAGTATGATTTCAATTCTTTAGGGAAGGATGTCTAATTTTCCTAAGAAGGACTCTCTCACTAGACACTCCAATTTGGAGTAAATATATACTAAGTTCAGTTCAGTCGCTCAGTCGTGTCCAACTCTTTGCAGCCCCATGAATCGCAGCACACCAGGCCTCCCTGTCCATCACCAACTCCCAGAGTTCACTCAAACTCATGTCCATCGAGTCAGTGATGCCATCCAGCCATCTCATCCTCTGTCGTCCCCTTAATCCCTCCCAGCATCAGAGTCTGTTCCAATGAGTCAACTCTTCGCATGAGGTGGCCAAAGTATTGGAGTTTCAGCTTTAGCATCAGTCCTTCCAAAGAACACCCAGGGCTGATCTCCTTTAGAATGGACTGGTTGGATCTCCTTGCAGTCCAAGGGACTCTCAAGAGTCTTCTCCAACACTACAGTTCAAAAGCATCAATTCTTTGGCACTCAGCCTTCTTCACAGTTCAACTCTCACATCCATACATGACCACTGGAAAAACCATAGCCTTGACTAGACGGACCTTTGTTGGCAAAGTAATGTCTCTGCTTTTGAATATGCTATCTAGGTTGGTCATAACTTTCCTTCCAAGGAGTAAGTGTCTTTTAATTTCATGGCTGCAATTACCATCTGCAGTGATTTTGGAGCCCCCCAAAATAAAGTCTGACACTATCTTACTTGTACTAAATACTTTCTTCTTAAGTCTAGAATTCATGCAGCCTTTTCTAGCTTGTCAAGTTGAGCACAGATATGTCTACTGTCAAAATACTCTGTCCAGTTTCCTCATATGGTATATACAAATCTATTTATCAAGTGCAAAATGGGGGCCATGGTGTTGACAGAGAGGTGGGCCATCTATTTATGTGTTTGTAAAGGTTCTCTATGAAACTGTCATTATTAAAAAACCATAGCCTCTCTGAAGACAGTTACCCCATTCCTAAGAGAAATTATCTTTGATTTAGTTACAACTAAAAGTTTCTATAGGTAGCTACCTTAATTATCACAGAACCAAGAAGAGCATTTGCAGACCACTTATTTCACAAAGTGTAGTCTCAGTGAATGCATTCTCAGTGAAAAATGCTGGTTAGTTCATGACTTGATTCAATGCCAGCTTTAAAGAGCATAAATATCTCTCTGATTTCTTGAGATAGTTGTGTATAGTCTAGATTTTAAAGAATTATCATGAAAAATTAGAAATTAATGGATAGTGTTCTGAGGAGACATTCTTTTCATTAACATTTGGTGTAGTCCTACGTTTACCTTAAAAGAAATCATTTTAGTAGATGAAATCTGTTTGGTATCCACCTTTATAAAAGTTCCAAATTATGTACCAAGTTTTACAGAAGGTGCAGCTTTTGTGTTCTCTTTACAACTGTTGCTACGGTAATCACAAGGCAGAATGGGATCTTAAGAACTACCCAAACAGCCCCTTGCCTCTATTCACAACTATATTTAAACCAGAAAGATGGCTGTTCACACCGTTCTTTAAAGCCTGCATGGAAGCATACAGTTGTTAGATTATCATGGTAACTGTGCAATATCTGTGAGTAATATATACAACTGCCTTTTTATGGCTACTGCACTGAGTATTTCTATTCATTCCATTTTAAGCTATATTCAAATGTAAGTGTGAATTCACTGTTAAACAGAAACAAAACCTACATAACTCAAAGGAGAACAGAATGTCAAAGAATGAAAATTGCTCTACATGAAAATCATGTTATATTACTTTGGTTGTACTAAACTGTTAACAAAAATTTTCAAGTGTGATTCTCTTTACACAATAAAATACTTCTGAAAAGTTCTGCAAGGTGAATCATATGGAAAGATCTCCATTTAAAGGAATCGTAAATAAATATAATCTTTTTTTATGAATTCAAATGTATTTTCACCTAAAGTGACACCCATATGTATTCATTTATTTTAATACTCAAATTAATTGTCACACCAAACTGTATAGATCCCTCTTCTATTGGACCAATAGGAATCCAAATTTTCTGCTTGATATCTTTTATTACAAAGTCATTATCTCAGTAAGTTTATTAATTCAGACTACTACAATAAAAACACCACAGCCTGGGTAGCTTAAACAACAAGCATTGATTTCTCATGATTCTGGAGGTTGAAAAGTCCATGATTAAGCCCCGTGTAGATCCAGTGTCTGATGAGGGCCTATTTCCTCGTTTCTAGTAAATAAGTGGTGTCTCACTCTGTCCTCACATGGCCAAAAGAGAGAAGGGAAGCAGGCTCTCTCATGCCTCTTCATAGAAGGACACTAATCCTGTAATGAGGGCACCACTCATGATCTAATTACCTTCTGATGGCCCAATCTCCAAATACTATCACATGGAGACAGAGGCTTCAACATACAAACTTTGGAAACATAAACATTTGGTCCCTAGCAGTTGTTCTGAAGTTATCTTTCATAAGATACAGCATCAAACTATACAAAATTTGAAAGAGATAAAAGAGACTATTGCGAAAAGTAAATTACCCTTTCTGTGGGCTAAATTGTGGTCTCCCTTAAAAATTCATATGTTAAAACTTTAACTCCTAATACCTCAGAATGTGACTAAATGTGGAGATAGGGCCTTTAAAGAGGTGATTAAGCTACAATGAGGTCATTTGGGTAGGGCTTAATCCAATCTGGTTAGTGTCTTTCTAAGAAGAGGAAATTCGGACACACGAAAAAACACCAAGGATGTGTACTCACAAAGGAAAGACCACGTGAATGCAAAACAAGAAGGTGGCGATCCATAGGCCAGAGAGAGAGACCTCAGAAGAAACGGAACCTGCCAGCACCTTGATCTGGAACTTCTAGCCTTAAGGACTGAGAGAATAAGTTTCTGTTGTTTACGCCAGCCTGTGTGCGGTACTTAGTTATGGAAGTCCTAGCAAACTAATGTACCCATTAAATCTAGTTATGTATATATCATTTTATAAATAATTGATACCTATAATAGAATGAGTCTTCCTATGTAATACTGACAACTTCTTTTCCAGTTACATCATTTTAGAATTTCCATTACTATTACATTGTTCCCCTTATATAGATCTTACAGGGTTGCTCTTTCATTTATTGCTAAGTATCTTATCATTCTTTGCCTTTAAATGGAAAGTGACACATTCAGAAAAAAAGATGGAAGTCTAAGTATAAATAAAGAAATAATGCTCAAGACAGAAAAGAGATTACCAATAAGCAAAAATTAACCATACGGTCATCCAACCTCTTATTTGCAACATTTGAAGCTATCAAACTAGAGATCACTGATGGAGAGAAATTATTCACACATCAAGATGGAAAATAATTTTAGACTACAATAAATCAGACAGTAATCACTCAATCCATATCAACAATAAACAAATAAGTACTCAAGCCAAATAACAAATGAGTCAAAAATCAGACTTTATAGTGAGGAAAGATGAAGAAAAGGAACCAAGGTAAATAATAAACTTCAAAAGATAGATAAATAGACCATGGATAGATGGTAGATAGATATTGTAAGATAATAGAAATATGTTATATGAGTGTTTTCTATGTCTTTTAAAACTGAGAAAACATAGAGCAAAGAAAGTTCTAATTATTGTACAGAGCTAAAAGCACTAAGCTGTCTAACTGAAACTTAGAAATGTCAGTAGGGGTAAGACAGGAGAAAATAATGTTCTAAAATTTAGGCTGGGGTAGGGAAGGGAAAGATGAGAGAAGCAAAATCATCCCAGCAGTTTTCTCTTTATGAAAAAGTAAGGAACCAAAAGAAATACAGCATCTTGCTGAGTGGCATGGTATCTTGTTTTCCAACAGCAGTAGGAAAAAAAATATTTGTCTGAATATGAGAGTTAGGAAGGGATATAACAATAAGTTAAATGAAAATCAGAAAAGAATTTTCAGAATAACCATGGGAAAAAATAGATAAATGGCAACTTAATCAAACCAACAAAAATATGGGAAAGAAAAATGAGGAGAGAAACAGATTAAATAGAAAAACATAAATGTAAGCTGAAATCCATAAAATTAATAAATTGGTCATTACACTAGATTGCCTAAATCTCCCATTATAAATTTAAAAACTGCTAAATTAGGTCTACAAAAGAAAAGCCAGTTTTATGCAGTTTATAAGGAACATACTTAAATTGAAAAATAAAAATTTATATTGTAAATCCTATAGAAACTACCAAAAGTTTTTAAAAGAGATATAAATAGTAAATAAATAGAAATAAAATAGAATTATAAAAAATGTTCAGTTAAACCCTAGAGTACAAAAAAAAGGGAAAAGAAATAAAGATGTAATAAAAACAAAATAGGAAAAGTCTAGTATCTTTCTATATTTAAAGCCAACCAAATCAATTATCATTTTACATAAGAATTATCTAAACATACTCATTAAACAACAGAGATTCTCAGATTGTATAAGATGAGATCCACCTAGAGGCCATTTCAAAGCAACCCACTTTAAATATAATGTACATTCATTAAAGTAAGAGGATAGAGAAGGTATAGCGTGCACACACTAACCAAAAGAAAACTGGAATAACTATATTAATTTCCAATAAAATAGAATTCAGAACAGGGATATTATGGATGATAAGGAGGAACATTACATGATGATAGTAAGGTCAACTCACAAAGATGATATATTGTTGTTTATTTGATATGTCATATGGAACTCTTTGCAATCCCATGGACTACAGCACGTCAGTCTTCCCTATCCTTCACTATCTCCCAGAATTTATTCAAACTCATATCCATTGAGTCGATGATGCCATCCAACCATCTCATCCTCTGTCTTCCCCTTCTCCTCACACCCTCAATCTTCCCCAGCATCAGAGTCTTTTCCAAAATGTCAGCTCTTTGCATCAGCTGGCCAAAGTATTGGAGCTTCAGCTTTGCATCAGTCCTTCCAATGTATATTCAGGGTTTATTTCCTTTAAATCTGATTGGTTTGATCTCCTTGCAGTCCAAGGGACTCTCAAGAGTCTTCTCCAGCACCACAGTTCAAAAGAGTCAATTCTTTGGCACTCAGCTTTCTTCATGGTCCAACTCTTACATTCCTACATGACTACTGTAAAAACAATAGATTTGACTATACAGATCTCTGTTGGCAAGTGATGTCTCTGCTTTTTAATATGCTGTCTAGGTTTGTCAAAGCTTTTCTTCCATGGAGCAAATGTCTTTTAATTTTGTGGCTGCAGTCACTGTTTGCAGTGATTTTGAAACCCAAGAAAATAAAATTTATCACTGTTTCCACTTTTTCTCAATCTATTTGCCATGAAGTGATGGAACTGAATGCCATGATCTGAGTTTTTTGAATGTTGAGGTTTTATTTTTTATTTTTTTTTATTTTTTTAATTTTAAAATCTTTAATTCTTACATGCGTTCCCAAACATGAACCCCCCTCCCACCTCCCTCCCCATAGCATCTCTCTGGGTCATCCCCATGCACCAGCCCCAAACATGCTGTATCCTGCGTCAGACATAGACTGGCGATTCGATTCTTACATGATAGTATACATGTTAGAATGCCATTCTCCCAAATAAGCCAGCTTTTTCACTATACTCTTTTCACTCTCATCAAGAGGCTCTGTAGTTCCTCTTTGCTTTCTGCCATTAGAGTGGTATCATCTGCATATCCGGAGAAGGCAATGGCACTCCACTCCAGTACTCTTGCCTGGAAAATCCCATGGACAGAGGAGCCTGGTAGGCTGACATCTATGGGGTCGCACAGAGTCAGACATGACTGAGGCAACTTAGCAGCAGCAGCATCTGCGTATCTGAGGTTGTTGATATTTCTCCCAGCAATATTGATTCCAGCTTTTGATTCATCCAGCCTAGCATTTCACATAATGTACTCTGTATATAAGTTAAACAAGCAGGGTGAAATATACAGCCTTGATGTACTCCTTTCCCTATTTGAACCAGTCCATTGTTCCCTGTCTGGTTCTAACTATTGCTTCCTGACCTGCATCCAGGTTTCTCAGGGAGCAAGTAAGGTGGCCTGGTACTACAATCTCTTTAAGAATTTTCCACAGTTTGTTGTGATCCGCACAATCAAAGGCTTTAGCATAGTCAATGAAGCAGAAGTAGATATTTTCCTGGAATTCTTTTGCTTTTTCTATGATCCAAAGGATGTTAGCAATTTAATCTCTGGTTCCTCTGCCTTTTCTAAATCCGGTTTGTACATCTGGAAGATCTCGGTCCCCATACTGTTGAAGCCTGGCTTAAATGATTTTGAGCTTTATCTTGTTAGTATGTGAAATAAGCACAATTGAAAGATAATTTGAAGATTCTTTGGCATTGCCTTTCTTTGGGAATGGAATGAAACCTGACCTTTTCCATTCCTGAGGCCAATGCTGAGTTTTCCAAGTTTGCTGGCATATTGAATGCAACATCATCTTTCAGGACTGTAAATAGTTTAGCTGGAATTCTATTGTTTCTACTAGCTTTGTTCATAGCAATGCTTCCTAAGGCCTACTTGACTTCACACTGCAGGATGTCTGGCTCTAGGTGAGTGACTACACCGTTGTGGTTATCTGAGTCATTAAGACCTTTTTTTATAGTTCTGCATATTCTTGCTACCCCTCCTTAATCGCCTGCTTCTATTGGGTCCTTGCTGTTATTGTCCTTTATTGCGCCCATCTTTGCATGAAATGTTCTCTTGGTAACTCCAATTTTCTGGAAGAGATCTTTAGTCTTTCCCATTCTATTGTTTTCCTTTATTTCTTTGTATTGTTCACTTAACAATGCTTTCTTAGCTCTCTTTTCTAGTCTCTGGAACTCTATCTTCAATAGGTATATCTTTCCCTTTCTCCTTTGCCTTTCACTTCCCTTCTTTTCTCAGCTATATGTAAGTCCTCCTCAAAGAGTACCACTTTGCTTTCTTGCATTTCTTTTTCTTGGGGATGGTTTTGGTCACCATTTCCTGTACAATGTTATGAACCTTTGTCCATAGTTCTTGGGAAACTCTGTCTACCAGATCTAATAGTTTGAATCTATTCATCACCACTGTGTAATCATAAGGGATTTGGTTTAGGTCATACCTGAACGGCCTAGTGCTTTTCCATACTTTCTTTAAATTAAGCCTGAATTTTACAATAAGGAACTCATGATCCAAGCCACAGTCAGCTCCAGGTCTTGTTTTTGCTTAAATATTTAGGATATTTAAGGCATAAATATCCTAAATATGTATTAACAACAGAACTTCAATATACATGAATCAAATACTGATAGGTGTTTAAAAGAAAGAAAGAAAAGAAAAACGATAGTGAAGTTCATGTTTAGAGTTAGAGGCTTTTGTCTTTCAGTAACTGATAGAATAAGTAGGAGGAAAACAGTAAGGATATTGATGACCAAAATAATCAGATAATATAGTCTATTATATATTTATCATGTATTCTACCCAACAAAACTATACCATACATTCTTTTCAAGTGCACATGGAACAGTGCTTTGAGGAAATTTTATACCATTAAATGCCTGTATTAGAAAAGAACAAAAATCTAAAATAAATAAATATCTTCCAACTTAAGGAACTAAAAAGAGGCTTCCTGGGTGGCTCAGTGGCGAAGAATCTGCCTGCCAATGGAGGAGACACAGGTTCAGTCACTGATCTGGGAAGATCCCACATGCTGTGGCACGAGGCAACGAAGCCCATGAGCCCCAACTACTGAGCCTGTGTTCTAGAGGCCAGGAGCCACTACTACTTAAGCCTATGTTTGTAAAGCCTGTGCTCCACAACAAGAGAAGCTTCCACAATAAGAAGCCTGTGTTTTGAAACTGGAGAAGAGCCCCTGCTCACCACAACTAGAGAAAAGCCCATGCAGGAAGGAACACCCAGCTAAACCAAAATAAATAAATAAAATTATTTTTAAAAAAGAAACTAGAGAAAGGGGACCAAACTAAATGTAAAGCATCTTGTAGCACCAAATAAGTGTTCAAAAACTTAGAAATAAAAAAAATGGAAGCATGTCAAAAGGACAGAGAAGGCAAACTAAAAGAGCCCCCATTGGTCAAATCTGTTTTTGTTTGAGCATCAAAATTAAAAACCATAATATTGAGTTATTATCAAAAGAATAAAATAAATACCCTTGAGTCAATGCTGATATAAACACATGACTAAATGAATGAATGAATAGATATGTCTGTGAGTGTGTATGTGTGCTTAGTTGCTCAGTCTTGTCCAGCTCTTTGTGACCCCATGGACTGTAGCCCACCAGGCTCCTCTGTCCAAGGAATTCTCCAGGCAAGAGTACTGGAGTAGGTAGCCATTCCCTTCTCTAGGGGGTCTCCCCAACCCAGGGACTGAACCTGTCTCCTGTGTCTGTTGCATTGGCAGACAGATTCTTTACCACTGCACCAACTGGGAAGCTAAATATATACATAGACAGGTAAAGACTGACAAATCTTTACAGAAGAAATCTAAATAATATACATAAATATCCTCCTGCCAGAAAGTGGAGTTTAATTTCCTTCCTCTTCAGGGTAAGTTGGACTTGGTGACTCATTGGTAAGGATTTGAATATAGAAAAGGAAGAAAAATATTACTTTTACACTGGAGAAACCTAGCAGACATGATGTTAACCAAGTGATCAAGGTTAATATCACCTTTGGTAAGTCATGTAGATAACAGGTACTCCCTGATGTGATGAAAAGGGCACGTCACCTCTGTGGCATTCTTCCAAAAAAAAAAAAAAAACCATAATTCCAGTCTCATCATAAGAAAACATCAGACAAATCTAAATTGAGGGATATTTTACCAAATACTTGAACAACATTCTTCAAACTTGTCAATGCCATGAAAAACAAGAAAAGACTTGAGAAGCTCCCCTGAGAATTAAATGAAGCGATATGAGTATTAAATGTACATGGTAACCTGAATTTGATGCTAGACTAGAAGAAGGACATGGTGAATTCTGAATGAAGTCTATTAATTATGCTGAACCTATGAAAACTTTAATTTTGATAAATGTACTATGATTAATTAGGAGAAACTAGATGGAGGGTTTCTCTATACACCTTTGCACCTTTTCTGTTAAACTAAGATTATTTAAAAATAAAACTTTAAAAACCTATCTGCCAAACATGACTATAGTCTCCGAGTAGAGTTTCACATAATGCCCATATTTTTAAGTTACTTTGACATCCATAGAAGTGTCTCACTGTAGTTTTTTTTTTAAATACATAGTTAGTTACAGTGGCAAACTCTTTAAAGTCTAAATAATAAGGGAAAATCTTGTACTTCTTAAAAAAAAAAAACTTGCTAGGTTGCATGCAGTGATAGAGATGCCTTTAAGAATGTTTCACAGATGCTTCAAATCATTCATTCTTCATAAACATATGGGGTCTATTCTTCTGTCACTGTGTGTAATTCCTATTGACACTAATGGGAACTATGCATGCATATCACTGTAATTTGCCTCAAACAAACTAAAAATCATCACTGTTGAGAGAGTAAAGAAATCGAATAAGGAGAGCAACTGACTCCCTAAAGCTCAGATGCTAGAATCTCTTGCCACAAGAAGTTCCAGTCAAAGAGAATTAATCCATAGGGATTCCAACACAATAAACTACAATAAGTCAAAATATAATACTGAAGGATAGAAGAATTTGCATCCCAAAATATGCTTCTTTGGCCTAAGGATTATTTTAGGCTGATTATTTTTAAGAAAGACCAGATACTGGAGAAGCTCTGAAAACCAAGTAGAAGTTACCCTTTTGAAAGAGATACCTACATATATAAAGGAAATCTCCATTTTTTAAAGAGTGCCTCATTTCTGTAGTGGAAAGAGAAGGATGACTCTGAAAATTCTTATTAACGCAGAAGGCAGGGACTTAAATCTGCATAACAACCTTGTCCTTATTCACTCTGCTTTTCCTAGTAATTTCCCATACTGGCCTTCCCCTAACCCCACCACCTCCAAATCTTTTTTCTTTATCTGGAGGTGATATTTAAGATGGTAGCTTGGCCCATCTGGGGAAGTTACTCAGTTTTCCTGGGCATCTTTCCTGAGTGTACAGGAAGTATACATGTTATCAATATTTTGTTTATTTTTCTCCCATCAATCTGTCTTTTTATTACAGGGGTGTCTCAGCCAAGAACCTAGAAGGGTAGACAGAAAATTCTTTTTCTCCCCCCACAATACTTACAGATATTAGACTTTAGAGCACATTATCTTCCTGAATATAATAAACTATTTTTTTAACTGTAATACAGAAATAGCTAAACATTTTGTGATATAACTGAACAAAACTCTCAATGCTACAAAAATAGCTGTAAGCTACTAGGTGGCAACATTATGTGTAATACATTTTTAGGATTTTTATTCAGATCTATTGGCTGCTCATTTGTTCAAATCTCCTTTTGCAAGATTATATCCCTACTTTTAGTCTTTAAATACAGAATTTTTTTTTTCCTATTTAAAATTTAAGATTATAATATGTATCCTCCAAGAAGGAGAGTCTCAAATTAGGGAGATTTGTTCACTGTTCTGTTGTCCCGTTTCCACATCAGAAAACATAACAAAGTTCCTGGTTGTGTATCTCAGCAGTGTCATCTTGGCCAGATTCCAGGATGTAGGAGGTTGCTTCAGATCTCAGTGGGAGGCAGCCGTTATGTGTTTGGGGGAAGCCATTTGAAGCTGGCAGGTGAGCCAATTCTATCACTGAGGAGAAAGTACTGCTAGTAAAGTCACCTTGTGACAAGTGTCTCCCCGCTGTGGGTTAACTTCCAGAAAGAAGGTTTGGAGAACACATAACAGTTCACAACAAGGAAATCAAACAAAATAAATTGGGCATAATTTGACACTGTTAAAATAAGAAGTGTCACTGGCGCAGCTATGAAGTAGGAGTTATGAAGAGCTTCTGCCGAGATTAAACATTTAGCTAGACAATAAAATAGCTTGCTGGTCAAGCCAAAGACATTATTCTTAATGCTTAAACTGATGGAGACTAGTGAATAAGTCTTTTCAACAAGAAGGGCTGCCAAAGAGTAACAACTAGGTCTTAAGAAGCATGCATCTGTTCATGTAGTTATTATGCCACAAACAGAAATAAATAGAAATACCATTTAAAAAATAGAGTATGATGAGTTTTTAAAGAAACTGTCAACAGTTCTATAGAACTGGCCAGAAATAAGTATTGTGTAGAAACAGTTTCCTTTCCAAGTCCACTTGGCTCTTGTTAGACTGAACAGAAATAATTCCACAGCATCGTTTTCTAAAACCAAAATACGGTCATTCAATTTTTAAATGCTCTTCAGCACATTTCCAAGCGGTTTAAACTATGTGTAAGGTTAGTCCCGTGGAAAGAAAATGAAGTTACATGAAATAGTTCAACAGAAATATTGGCAGAAATTAGCAAAGAAAAAAAAATCACAATTAATAAGAGCATTTTCAGTGATTTCACAGCTGCACATCCCTCTCCCACTTATTAATAAATAAGCCACACAGGCACTTCTTTACAGGTAGCCATTTTTCTCACTAGGACTTTCACATCCCCACTGCATGTCTGCTTAGAATGAACTCTATTCCTCACTCCATTTCCTTATTTTTTTAATTAGTCTATTTGTTATTGAAGAATAATTGCTTTACAGAATTTTGTTGTTTTCTGTCAAACCTCAACATGAATCAGTCATAGGTGTACATATTTCTGAATTTCTATTAGAAAGAAAGCAATTCGAGTAAATTAATTCACCTTAATGTATGAATCACTATCCTCATAAATTGTTTGCTCTTTAAGGCAGTATTTCTCAAAGTCTCATTTCTTGTCACCCCAAAATGTATTTCTTTGGAAAAGGATTATTTTAGGAGGATTATTTTAAGAAAGAGTGGACACAGGGTAAACTCTGAAAACCAGGTAGAAGTTACCCTTTTGTAAGGGACATTTATGGGCTTCCCTGGTGGCTCAGATGGTAAAGAATGCGCCTGCAATCAGGGAGACCTGGGTTCGATCCCTGGGTTGGGAAGATCCCCTAGAGAAGGGAATGGCTACCCACTCCATTATTCTTGCCTGGAGAATCCCATGGGCAGAAGAGCCTGGTGGGCTACAATCCATGGGGTCACAAAAACTCAGACATGACTAAGTGACTAAGCACAGCACCCAGCAAAGGATATTTATAAGTGAAATCTCCATTTTTAAGGGTGACTCCCTTAGTATACCAGGAAGAGGAGGATGACCAAATTTCGAGAAACTTATCAATGAATGGAGAAGGCAACAAAAAAAATCTAATCTGTATAATAATCATACCCTTTTTTACTGTGCTTTCTTGGTGACCTTCCATAACCTTTCTCTTCTCCCTTCATCCACCTCACCCTCTGCCTCCTCCAGCATTTTTTGTCTTCAGCTGAAGAAGTTATTTAAGATGGTGTCTTGAGCTTTTGCAGGGAGTAACTCAATTTCCCTCAGCATCTCTCACATATACAGGAGGCATATATGTTATTAAACTTCTGTTTCTTTTTCTCCTATTAATTTGTCTTTTATTACATGGATGTCTCAGCCAAGAACCTAGAAGAGTAGAGGAAAATAATTTTTTTCCTTCATATCAAATATTCAGATTTCTAGGTCCATTATTGAATCAGAAGTGCTGTATATTAAACAACTTCCCCTGTTGGTGGTTGCAGCAACAACATAGGGAATCACTATTAAATAAAAGTGATAATTCAAAACACTGGCCTCCAGAATTGCAAAAAGAGCAATAGGGAGACATATTTCCCAAAGGAGAGCTTTCCAAATCATACCAAAAGTCATTGTCTTGGGTGTTGCCTGAATACGGTTGAGATTGGCAACATTACTAATAAACTACTGCTGGATTAACTCCAATGAAAAGGGTGAATGACTTTTGAAATCAGGAAAGAACAGAAAACTAAGAGATATATTTGTTCTAGCTATATAGCTTTTTGGTTTGCAATGCTGATTTTCAGACACTAAAGCCTAAATAAAACCACAGCTTTTTGCCACATGATGCTATGAGATACAATGAAACTAACTCATTTTATTTTATTTGACATGCAAGAAAAAAAGTGAATAAGAGGAACAAATGCAGTATAACTTCAATTATTAAAATAAGAACTCAGATTATGATTTGGCCACGTAGCTTTTTTTTTTTTTTCAAATATATCCTGTGCTTTCTTCAGTTCAGTTCACTCAGTTGTGTCTGACTCTTTGTGACCCCATGGACTGTAGCACGCCAGGCTTCCCTGTCCATCACCAACTCCAGGAGCTTGCTCAAACTCATGTCCACTGAGTCAGTGATGCCATCCAACCATCTCATCCTCTATTGTCCTCTTCTCCTCCTGCCTTCAATCTTTCCCATCATCAGGGTCTTTTCCAATGAGTCAGTTCTTTGTATCAGGTGACCAAAGTACTGGAACTTCAGCTTCTACATCAGTCCTTCCAATGAATCTTCAGGACTGATTTCCTTTAAGATTGAATGGTTTGATCTCCTGGCAGTCCAAGGGAGTCAAGAGTCTTCTTGAACACCACAGTTCAAAAGCATCAATTCTTTGGCACTCAGCTTTCTTTATAGTCCAACTCTCACATCCATACATGACTACTGGAAAAACCATAGCTTTGACTAGATGGACCTTTGTTGGCAAAGTAATGTCTCTGCTTTTTAACATGCTGACTAGCTTATCTTTTGTCATAGCTTTTCTTCCAAGGAGCAAGCATCTTTTAATTTCATGGCTGCAGTCACCATCTGCAGTGATTTTGGGGCCCAAGAAAATAAAGTCTCTCACTATTTACACTGTTTCCCCATATATTTGCCATGAAATGATGGGACTGGATGCCATGATCTTTTAGAATGTTGAGCTGTAAGCCAACTTTTCCATTCTCCTCTTTGGCTTTCATCAAGAGGCTCTTCAGTTCCTCTTCACTTTCTGCCATAAGGGTAGTATCATCTGCATATCTTAGGGTATTGATATTTCTCCTAGCAATCTTGATTCCAGCTTGTGCTTCATCCAGCCCAGCATTTCACATGATGTACTCTGCATATATGTTAAATAAGCAGGGTAACAATATACAGCCTTAATGTACTCCTATCCCAGTTTGGAACCAGTCTGTTGTTCCATGTCTGGTTCTAACTGTTGCTTCTTGACCTGCGTACTGGAAATCCTCTATTATTGCTCCTTTCAGCCCCTGAATAGTAGCCTCCACCTGAGACTTCCCAGTCATTTGTAGGAGGATCTGAGAGAAATTCTAGCCATCTGTTTTCTCTTTGATGCCTCCTGTTCACTGGAAGGACTGATGTTGAAGCTGAAACTCCAATACTTTGGCCACCTAATGGGAAGGATTGACTCACTGGAAAAGACCCTAATGCTAGGAAAGATTGAAGGTCAGAGAAAGGGACGACAGAGGATGAGATTGTTGGATGGCATCACCAACTCAATGGACATGAGTTTGAGCAAGCTCCAGGAGTTGGTGATGGACAGGGAAGCCTGGCATGCTGCAGTCCATGGGCTCGCAAACAGTCTGACACGACTGAGCAACTGAACTGAACTGAACACTTGAGTAAAACAGAGAACCATTATATGATTTGGGAGAAGAGAGCTGATGGGATGTTCCATTTCAAAAGGATCACCATGGCTGCTCTGCTGATGATAAGGGACAAGGGTAGACACAGAGAGATCAGTTAAGAGGAGATTGTGATAGTCCATAAGAGAAATGATGAAGGCTTAAAGCAGGGTGGTATCAGTAGAGACCGTAAAAATTGATCCAATAATTCTATTCTAAATATATATAATAGATATCTATAAAAAATAGATTGGATGGCATCAACAACTTGATAGACATAAGTTGGAGCAGGCTCCAGGAGTTGGTAATGGACAGGGAAGCCTGGTGTGCTACAGTCCATGGTGTCACAGAGAGTCAGACACGACTGAGTGACTGAACTGAACTGAACTGAACTGATCTGTCTATATGTTTGTGTCTGGCTATGCTGTAGATGTGTGATTTTTTTCTACCTCCATATGGTATTGGCAAAATTAAATTGTGATGAGGTCTATTTAATTGGATTAAATTTAAACCTATGAATTAAATATTCCTAAAACAGAAATATAGAAACTAACCCAAATATTTTTGAAGTTCCTGTGATCTGAGATTACCTTTGGTAAACAAAGATAGTTTGTTTAATTAAAATGGATGTTTTTAGAGCTATCAACATTGAATATAATACAGACATACTTTTTTTTGCCAAGGTTTATTAGTTAAATAAATTCAGGATATCTCTATTATGAAACTTGTCAATAAGAGAAAACAAAAAACAATAACTTAGAATTATGGCTGACATCTAATTTCTCTTTTGTGAGTAGTCTAAACATAATTATTTGGGATAGATAAATCTGAGATAAGAGTTTTTAGGTAAACTTTTCAATAATAATTATATTTTGTATATTGTGTACTTAAAATAGTTTTCCCAAATCTTTTTCATAATTTAATACCTTTAAAGTTTTTACTAATAAGTTAAATGATGGAAATTTATATAGTATCTAGATGATTAAAAATAAGATAAAATAATGAAACACTAATTACTGAACTTAGGTTTATATACTTTTGGCTTCTTATTATAGGGAAATGAAAGATACTTGGATTTGTTAGTAAACATGTCTTGCACCACATTGTAAGACTGTACAATACAAAATATTTTTGTACTGTACTGTACAAAAATAAGACTGGAAGACATTTTTTAAAAAGATGCATGTGTCTAGAAATAATAAAATGTATCCATAAACTTGCCAATCTAAAAAAATACAGTGTAACAGACATTTTATAATTGTCTACTTCTTAGTTTTCACTAAAAATTAAAGTTTTTAAGGGTAAAGGATTCTAGTTAACATGTTTAATTAAAACTACTAGAAATAATAAGCAAAAGTAGAAGTGTTTGGGGGTAAGAAAATGTATCAGGTATAAAGATACATTATTGTTTAGGGTAAAGAGGTAATTTGTTCCTAAAGTAAAAAAAATTTGTTCCTAAAATAAAAAAATTTTTAGAATAGGGAAGAGTAGTGTAAAGAACAAAATGACATAGAAAGTTGGAAAGAAAGCAAGAAAAAGTGAATTTTACCTTGCACAGCTAAGTTGCTAAAAATTATTATTATATGGGGTTTGAAAAATAATCTTTAATAGCTATAGTTTACTTTTCTGAAACTAAAACTTGATTTTATTTCATCTTCTAAAAGTGCAAAGTTCTATTGGACTATTGATCTGCTCTTAGCTGTTATGAAAGATTTTTTCTTCACCTTTTAAGTAATTTGCCTAGAAAGCAAAGATTGTATGTCTTATCAAAATAGCTTCCTGTGCTTCATGTTGTCTTAATTAGATATTTGACTACTTAAAATAACTGAATCTTATCCATTTTAAAAGAGCTAAATTTTGCCCAGCTATAGTTGCCTTTGAAATCTTCTGTCACTTTAGTTAAATAGATAGATAACTAAGTATTGTTTTATAATAATCTGTAACCCTTATTTAGTCATGTGTTCAAATCTTTTGATATTTATAACAAACTTCCAAAATCGAAATTCTAAATGAAGTATTTTCAACTTCAAACTAACTTTGGGATTTTTCCAGAAAGCTCTTGGAACATTTCAAAGAGTTCTTTATTCTCTTTATTAAAAAAAGAGAGAGGGAAAGAAATGTTAAGCTAACTAGGCTTATTCGATATGCTAAATTATATGGGAAGCATTGTCAAATAAGAAGTAATACTAGGTCTTCCTTATGTTGTAGTTGTATAGTTACATATATATTCTAGACTTGCATGAAATTTCTAGAAATGAGAAGCCCTTGTATAAATAATTACTTATAATTCTAGCTATCTTAAAATGTTGTATGTGCCATAGAAGGAACCAATTTCCTTGTCAATTTCCTTGTCAATTGCATTAACACAAACTCTTATCATATCATTAATCATGACCATTTTGGAGTCCTTTGTCATTTACAGTTATTGTTTGATGCTTTTGAAAATACACTTCATCTTCAAGGAGATGGAAAAGATTCTGGCAAGTACAGGTTTCCGTTATCATTAAGATTTTGAAACTAAACTGGTTAAGAGTTTTCAGAACAAATGGAAAAACTGGATTCAAGCAAAATAAGAAATAATAACATGAGACTGAATAAACTGATGAGGATGACTATAATTTTTATAACATTTTGGACAAAACTGATGGTTCTTTAATTTTTTTTCCTAGATTTAAGAAAACATTTTTTAATTCTCCTAAGTTAACTATGACTTAGAGCAATTTGGTAAAGTGTAAATTTGTGAACAAAATAAAGCAATTATTTTTTTCTCCCTTCCTAATCCCTCTAGAACTTGAAAACTCTGAATATTCTTATTTTTCATGGCAATATATTAATATTTATTTACATAAGTTCAACAAGACTGTGTTCTCCTTGTAATAGGACACAATTGGAAACCTTGGTTATATTATCAAGGCCTTCACTGGAATGTCATATTTGAGAACGACATGCATAAAATCAGATACGGCAGACAGCTTTAAGGAACTAAGGTTGACTATGAAGCCGGTAAAGCCTTTCGTAAACACAGTGTGGTGCCTTTTGTACAGGACTCCAAACAGTCTAACCAAGTAAGGGAGGTCACTTCCTGGCTGGTACAGGAATCACAGGATATTTGAGGGCCTTCAAGAAGAAAATAATTCACCCAAATCTGCATATATTGTAGGCAAAATCTAATGTTGAGTCCTTGACGTGTTTTCTTGGCCTTCAGAAACTTTTCAAAGTTCAATAAGAGATTGTGTACAAAAAGTTCCAGCAAACCAGATTTAAAAGAGCCTATATGGTCAAATCATTATTCTTGCTTCACTTACAGAAATAAGCAGGCCAGGCTTACTGAAATTAGATTTGTTTTGCAAACAAATTAGTCTTACTTTGGCTTTCTTTGATGTAATGAGGGTGATTTTAGAGAGGAAAAATATTTCTCCATAGTAACTACAATATACACTTGTGGATATATCAGGTTTTATTTCTTTTAATTGTCTTTCATGTTTTCTTTTCTATGTGTAAGTTCAGTTGGGTATAAAATTCTTCTAATTTCTCAAATATCTGTCTAATAAATTCCAAACATTTCTCATTTTCTCAGTATTTTCTCCCAAAATTTCTCTTGATTTGGAATTTCTAAGGAAAAAAAAAGATGCCTTTTTCCCTTTAGCCCTGCAAATTGTCTATAAACCTCTTGGCATAAACTCCAGAAAAACTGCAATAATAGCCATGTTTAGACAACCTTTGTGCTGCTGCTGTGTGGGCCACTCAGAAAGTTTACATGAACACCCAGTGACATCATCAGAGACATTCAAACTGCAAAAGGTACTTTCATCCCTACATCTGAAATCTCTTCTTTCTTCTGGCTGCCCTCTGGACTCAGGCTGGGTTTATCTTCTGCCCCAAACATAACCTTTGGTTTTCTTTAGTTCCCATATAAATGCCTCTTATTAGATACATGATTGCTTGCTCATACAATAAAGGCCTAACTTTGAGGCTCATCTTCATCATTGTCTCCAGAAATGAGACATAACTGTTTAACTGAATTGACCTATTCTGAGACTGGTTACAGAGCAATCTAACAACTTTAACTCCAGATTACTAAGGATGCAAAATGTGGTGTTAAATATTCAGGTGCAATACTAGATAAACAAGTAAGAATTTAGAACTCAGTAGAAAGGTCAGAGCTAAAGTATAAACGTAGTAATCACGTGACTATAAATGGGATTGACAGTCACGTAACTAGAGATGACTTAGGAGTAAGAATACCTAGAAAAGAGAGAAGGGCCAGGAAGGAGGCAGCGAAAAATCCTTATCAGTTCCACACACAATCCACCTATTCTGCATTTCCAGTTAATCCTTTAAGATTCAGCTTAAATAAGAGCTTTTCTATCAAGGCTTCCTTACTCCCACGGCACCCTATACATGCCATTGTAACAGAAAAAAAATGGCACAATGAGTTTTCTTAATATGCCATCGACTTGAAGTTTTGTGGTTGGGACTGTACTAATTCTCACTACATCCTCAGTACCTTTTATGGTCACTGAAATATAAAAAATGGTCATTAACTTTGTTAACCAAAAGGAAGGAATGAATACATATCACTGCATCAGTTAGAAAAATGCAGTACTATTAAAAGATTCACTAGTATAAGGAGGAATTGATTACCATTTTTCTTCCAGCTCTTTCTAGGACAAGCAAATGTTCTTTCATACTATGAACCTGGAAATTAGTAACATTCAAGAGAGGTACATATAATTTTAAAAAATAATAATGGAGCAAAAATCCCCAGAGGAAGATTTAAAAATAAATCAGCTACAAAGAAATTCTATCAGAAATTCAAAACAAATTTGGTTAAAATTTTTGGCAAGAATCCTAAGGACACTGAGTGGTTGATATTGTAGACAATGAGAGCAAAACTCTGCAAGGGCACTTCTTGAAACACTTTAAAAAATTGAAAATAATCTGCTCTATCTTTTCTCTTCTTTCATGTCTAGCTCTTATTTCTATGATGTCAAAATAGTCTGCTTTATGTTGAACTACTGTGAAAACAAAACAAAAGAAATTTATAGAATTGTCCATTATTTAGAGAGACTATAATTATTCTAAAATATTCAAAGCCATTCCTAAAATTAATATATTTTATCCTAGGACTACTTAAAATCTAAAACAGATTGTTAAGTACTGATTTATATAATAGTTAAAAACTGCTATTAACAAACACTGTATATAATATCTATAAAAAATTTACTTTTTAAAAAAATGGACAAAAACCCTTGAATTTATAGCAAATACACTAAAAATTGTCTGCATTTATATAATATTCTTTGAGGAATTTCTCTTTGTCCCATTAGCACATTTATTCCGATTCGTTTCTAAATTCTATCATCATCCTGAGAAGTTTTGGAGTAAGTTATGTTAGATTATTTTTCTTTTCATTTGTTTTGAAATTAAGAAAAATGACAAAAACATGACTGCATGTCACCTATCTTCGAAAACCTTCTCAATTTCCCTTTTGCCTTTGCCCCAATCAACTCTCCTATTCACTTTCTTCTTCTTTCTATATTTCTATACTTTAGGCAAAGGAGAAAGAAAGAAAGTGAAGTCAGTCAGTCGTGTCCAAGTCTTTGTGACCCCATGGACTGTAGCCTACCATGATATCCATGGGATTTTCCAGGCAAGAGTTCTGGAGTGGGTTACCATTTCCTTCTTCAGAGGATCTTCTGGACCCAGGGATTGAACCCGGCTCTCCCACATTGTAGGCAGATGCTTTACTGTTTGAGCCATCAGGGCTAGAATCCAGGCAAAAGAGAGGAGAGATTTAAACAAGAAAACAGAAAAAAATAAATAAATAAGAGTAGAAGTAAAGGCTCCTGAAACAGATTGAAGGAAAATGGGAGAATCATCTACCTTTCCCATCTAAAGAAGGGTTCAAATGCATTATTAACCTTGGGGAGGTTTTTAAGAATATAAAGATAAGTAGGAAATGTATTTAGGTTATGACATGATTAAGTTTTAAGAGACAGACAGTGGTAACTTGGACCACAGGATTCCTTCACAGGGTGAGTGCTTCAAACTTATTTATCCCTTCCAAAGACAGTATATCTTCAGTTTTTTGTTCAATTCAGTTCAGTTCACTCACTCAGTCATGTCTGACTCTTTGCGACCCCATGAACCGCAGCACACCAGGCCTCCCTGTCCATCACCAACTCCCGGAGTCTACCCAAACCCATGTCCATCGAGTCGGTGATGCCATCCAACCATCTCATCCTCTGTCCTCCCCTTCTCCTCCTGCCTTCAATCTTTCCCAGTATCAGGGTCTTTTCCAATGAGTCAGCTCTTCTCATCAGGTGGCCAACATATTGGAGTTTCAGCTTCAACATCAGTCCCTCCAATGAACACCCAGGACTGATCTCATTTAGGATGGACTGGTTGGGTCTCCTTGCAGTCCAAGGGACTCTCAAGAGTCTTCTCCAACACCACAGTTCAAAAGCATCAATTCTTCGGTGCTCAGCCTTCTTTATAGCCCAACTCTCACATCCATTCATGATCACTGGAAGAACCATAGCCATGACTAGATGGAACTTTGTTGGCAAAGTAATGTCTCTGCTTTTGAATATGCTGTCTAGGTTGGTCATAATTTTCTTTCCAAGGAGTAAGCATCTTTTAATTTCATGGCTGCAGTCACCATCTGGACTGATTTTGGAGCCCCCCCAAAATAAAGTCTGTCACTGTTTCCATTGTTTCCCCATCTATTTGCCATGAAGTGATGGAACCAGATGCCATGATCTTCATTTTCTGATTGAGTTTTAAGCCAACTTTTTCACTCTCCTCTTTCACTTTCATCAAGAGGCTCTTGAGCTCTTCTTTGCTTTCTGCCATAAGGGTGGTGTCATCTGAGTATTTGAGGTTATTGATATTTCTCCGGGCAATCTTGATTCCAGCTTGTGCTTCACTCATCCAGCCCCACATTTCACATCATGTACTGTGCATATAAGTTAAATAAGCAAGGTGACAATATACATCCTTGATGTACTCCTTTCCCGATTTGGAACCAGGCTGTTGTTCCACGTCTGGTTCTAACTGTTGCTTCTAACTGCATACAGATTTCTCAGGAGGCAGATCAGGTAGTCTGGTATTCCCATCTCTTTCAGAATTTTCCACAGTTTGTTGTGATCTGCACAGTCAAAGGCTTTGGTGTAGTCAATAAAGCAAAAGTAGATGTTTTTCTGGAACTTTCTTGCTTAATTGCTGTTTTGATAGGCTGAATAACTTCCCAAGTTTTTAGTAGGGTTGAGGTTCAAACTAAGACCATTTAGATCCAAAGTCAAGCTGTACATTTAACAAGTGTGATATATAGTCTGTTGTGGGATTTGATCAGAGCATTTAATAGGCTAATGTGATTGTGGATCTCCAAAAGGGAGATGCACCAAACAGCATTTTCCACTTATTTGATTATAAACCCCCTCCTCTTTTTTTTTTTTTTTGACAGAATTTGGCACCACTTGCAGAATGCTCTTCACTGCTCCCCCCTCAGTTGAGGACAGGATTTCCCTTCTTTTCTCTCTCCCCCATTCTTTGTTCTACTCCTCTCAGGATAGGCCCTACAATTGTGTATTTTCTACTTCTTTAGGAACTAACTCTCAATTAAAGGAAGCCTCATCCCCCAAAAGCCAAAATACTGACATTTTTTAAACATCTTAGTCCTAGGATGGTATGTCCTGTGCCACTGAATCTTTCTTTTCATAACAGAAGTCACTCGTGAAGCTTTTTAATTTTCATGACCTGAGGATCCATAAGTCAAGGACTTCCCTTCTTACATCTGCTAACTTTTCATGTGTCTGTTTTGAGTCTTCTATGGAGCAGATACTGTCTCTTAGTACATTTTATGGTTACTAGGTGTATTGCAAACAGTAGGCATTTAAGGGTAATTAGGGCCATAAGCTGTCAGGTCCTTTCCAATTCTAGAAATCTATGTTCATGTTGGAAATATAATTTATTCTTTATGCATTCCATACTAAATACATTAGTATTTAGTTATATTTTAATTGGCCAGCTCTCCAAGTACCGAAAGAAAGCAGGAGAAAGATTTTCAGATAATTGTGACTGTGTTAAAATCCCTAAATGGGAGTTCTACTGAACATTGTTTTTCTCTTTCCCCTCATTTCCTACAATTTATTGAAAAGTGACACATATGGGTATTCATATACTTCTCACATGAAGTTTAGCCCAAGAATATAGAGTGAGTTTTTTACATTTGTCATCCCTTTAAACCTAATCTTATAAATATCCATGAATGGAAAACTGGCTAGATAGGAACTTACAAGAGTTCTTTTCCTTCTCATCATACTATCCATCTGCCTCTTAAAATAGATCTATACATAGGCCTAATTGGTAATGCACATCCAGATGCATAGTTAGTTGCCCAATTGCCCAGGCAACTGGGTTGCAATGGGTATAGATGTATTTTTCTTAGGAGCTCTTCTGGCAAATAGCATCAGTGATTTAGCCCATGGAAAATGAGCCCTGTTTTGCTTGATGTTTTAGGTTAGGGAGTGGCTGGCAGCATTCTGTGAAAAAGTGACACTTTCAACACTGTAAGTGATTTGCTGACTTTATTTAACAATATCTAAACCATTTTAACCAACAGTATCATATAGCTTGGCACATTATACCACTACAGATCTTCCGGAAAGGATGAAATGGCCAAATATTTACATGTATTCCGTTTTCTTTACATATTTGTATTTCTACCATTTTGAAAATTAGAATATAAACATTCTGTTTAAAAATCTGTTCTCCCCCACATACTACATATTCAAAGAGCAAACACAATTTTTTTCCCTTTGGTGTATATATATATATATATATATATATATATAGGTGTGTTTGGGTTCCCATATTTTAAACATCAATGACCATCAACCCTTTGTTTTATGATGTGAAGCAAAATTATAAAATCTGCTATCTCTGTAATTACTTTGCCCTTTGCCATCTCTTTCTAAAAAGGGGAAATAAAAGGTTGTGTTCAAGTTTTCCCCCTGTTTTATTTGCACCCTATTAACAACTGTTACTGGAGCTTTAATTATGCCCCGGTGATTGCGGAGTTGTGGCTGACTTGTGTCATTTTCTTCCCAGGGGATGCTTTATAATTACCAGCATCCATCGTGGCTGCCTGTAAGCTGATGCTTTTTTATTACCAGTTCAATAATCACTGCATCCTTGTGAACATCTGCTCTGCAAGCCATGCATCGGGGGTCCCAGCGCCTGTCACTTGATGTTCCCTCACCACAGTGACCCTGGTGCCCTCGCCTTCGGTTTATATCTAATTTGTTTACCAGAGGCTCTGTCCAGAAAGTCTCCCAGGAATGCAATTAATACACTAGATTTGCAAACAAAAGAAAATTTTGCCCTTTTTCTCCTTACTTTTTTTCCAGATTATTGTTTTACTCTTAGATTCCACAATTTTTATTCTTAGGAGGATGAATCTGTTTAAGACTTACAGGGAGAATGAAAGATGAGTTTATTTGGGAGCTATCCTTCTGCTTGTATTGAAAAGTAGGTGGATGTTTTCTGGTATGTTTTCTCTTGACTATATATGATGGTGACAAGCAAGTAAAAGGAGGGTATTGTATGTAGAATACTCTGCTTATGTGAAGGAAAAGACAATTCATTTGTCCCTGGTCTGCTTGTATTTTCTTTCAGACCTCATGTCTCATTTTCTTCCTTCTCCTAAATAAACTCTCTGCTTTTTGTTTTATGGAATAATTCCTCCCTCTGCAATCACTTTTGTGTTTCAGTCTTTTGCTCTACTTCATCTGTCTTTTCCTTCTTCCTTACCATTTTACAAAAACAGTACAAGTAAAAGTTAAAAATGGGTAAAAGCAGCACATCTTGGGCACAGCTTCTAGTCCTCCTGACGGTGCTTCTCCCTTCTGACTCACTATTTTTTGCTAATAAAGTTAATCTGGGCACTTCTTACTAATCCTGCCTAGGTCTTATTTCTTTAAATTAAAAAAAAAAACAAAGAAACAAACTAGAGTTTTAAAGTTTCCGTTATTTTCATAGGCATTTCAGAAGCTGTGCTGATTTTTGGGAGCAGATGAGAGAAAGCTGAACTCTTTCCGTTGCGCTGATCAAATCCATGCAATCCTTTGACATGCATATATGCTCTTACCCTCTCATGTTCTTAAGTAACTGCCATCGCAAACCTGATGAGAACATTTTGCGAATATCTATTGCAAATGCTTTTATTTATTGAACCACCTGAACCACTGAAAGATGAACTCCCCAGGTTGGTAGGTACCCAAAAAAGAATGAAGAGGCCAAGCCAAAGAAAAAACATCAACACTCAGTGTGGATGTGATTGGTGATGGAAGTAAGGTCCGATGCTGTAAAGAACAATATTGGATAGGAACCTGAAATGTTAGGTTCATGAATCAAGGTAAATTGGAAGTAGTCAAACAGGAGATGGCAAGAGTGAACATCAACATTTTAGGAATCAATGAACTACAATGGACTGGAATAGGCAAATTTAATTCAGATGACCATTATAATTACTACTGTGGGCAAGAATCCCTTAGAAAAAATGAAGTAGCCCTCACTGTCAACAAAAGAGTCTGAAATGCAGTACTTGGAGGCAATCTCAAAAATTAAAAAAATAAATAAATGATCTGTTTGTTTGTTTCAAAGGCAAACTGTATGTCGGGGAACTTCTTGAGTGGCAGCAAGGGTATGAAGGACCCTTTCGAAGTTCAAGATGGAAGGTGTGATTAGCCTCGAGACGCCTCAGAGGAAATGGGTCTCATCTTGCCGGGAGGGGAGAACCTCCTGGATTTTCTTGAGTTGCGGCAGGTGCCTCTCGAGTTACGACAGGGACCTCAGGGACCCGCTCTGGTGGCCTCAGGAAAGGCCAGTCTCCATGCGAGTTGCTAGGGGGCCTCTCGGGAAGTCAGGAGATACCTGGAGTAACAGGCAAACTTGGCCTTGGAGTGCAAAATGAAGCAAGGCAAATGCTAACAGAGCTTTGACAAGAGAACACACTGGTCATAACAAACACCCTCTTCCAACAACACAAGAGAAGACTCTACACATGGATACCACCAGATGGTCAATACCATTTAAATTGATTATATTCTTTGCTGCCAAGATGGAGAAGCTCTATACAGTCAGCTAAAACAAGACAAGGAGCTGACTGTGGCTCAGATCATGACTCCTTATTCCAAAATTCAGACATAAATGGAGAAAGGAGGGAAAACCACTGACCATTCAGGCATGATCTGTATCAAATCCCTGATGATAATACAGTGGAAGTAATAAATAGATTCAAGGAATCTACAGACAGAGTGTCTGAGAACTATAAATAGAGGTTCATAACATTGTATAGGAGGCAGTGATCAAAACTATCAACAAGTAAAAGAAATGCAAAAAGGCAAAATGGTTACCTGAGGAGGCCTTACCAATAGGTGAGAAAAGAAGGGAAGCTAAAGCAAAGGAGAAAAGGAAAGATATACCCATCTAAATGCAGAGTTCCAAAGAATAGTGATGAGAGATAAGAAAGCCTTCCTCAGTGATCAATGCAAAGAAATAGAGGAAAACAATAGAATGGGAAAGATTAGATATCTCTTCAAGAAAATTAGAGATACAAAGGGAATATTTGATGCAAAGATGGGCACAATAAAGGATATATATGGGATGGACCTAACAAAAGTAGAAGATAATAAGTGGTGGCAAAAATACACAGAAGAACTATTCCAAAAAGATCTTAATGACCCAGATAACCACAATGCTGTGATCACTCACCCAGAGCCAGGCATCCTGCAGTGTGAAGTCAAGTGGGCCTTGGGAAGCATCAGTACAAACAAAGCTAGTGGAGGTGACAGAATTCTAGCTGAGCTATTTCAAATCCTAAAAGATGATGCTGTGAAAGGGCTGCACTTAATATGCCCACAAGTTTGGAAAACCCAGCAGTGGCCACAGGACTGGAAAAGGTCAGTTTTCATTCCAATCCCAAAGAAAGGCTATGCCAAAGAATGTTCAAACTACTGCACAATTGCACTCACCTCACACACTAGCCAGGTAATGCTGAAAATTCTCCAAACTAGGCTTCAACAGTATGTGAACTGTGAACTTCCAGATATTGAAGCTGGATTTACAAGTGGCAGAGGAACTAGAGATCAAATTGCCAACATCTGGTGGATCACAGAAAAAGCAAGAGAATTCCTGAAAAACATCTACTTCTGTTGTATTGACTATGCCAAAGCCTTTGACTGTGTGGATCACAACAAACTGTGGACCATTCCTAAAGAAATGTGAATAACAGATCACCATACCTGCCTCCTGAGAAACCTGTATGCAAGTCAAGAAGAAACAGTTAGAGCTGGACACGAAACAACAGACTGGTTCCAAATCAGGAAAGGAGTATGTCAAGGATGTATACTGTTACCCTGCTTATTTAACTTATATGCAGAGTACATTATGTGAAATGCCAGGCTGGATGAAGCAGAAGATGGAATCAAGATTGCCGGAAGAAATATCAATAATCTCAGATATGCAGATGATACTACCCTTATGGCAGAAAGTGAAGAAGAGCTCAAGAGCCTCTTGATGAAAGTGAAAGAGGAGAGTGAAAAGCTTGCTTAAAACTCAACCTTCGAAAAATGAATATCCTGGTACCCAGTCCCATCACTTCATGGCAAATACATGGGGAAACAATGGAAACAGTGACAGACTTTATTTTGGGGGGCTCCAAAATCACTGCAGATGGTGACTGCAGCCATGATATTAAAAGATGCTTGCTCCTTGGAAGAAATTCCATGACCAAACTAGACAGCAATTAAAAAGCAGAGACATTACTTTGCCCACAAAGTTCTATCTAGTCAAAGCAATGGTTTTTCCAGTAGTCATGTAATGATGTGAGAGTTGGACCATAAAGAAAGCTGAGTGCTGAAGAACTGATTTTTTTTGAACTATGATGTTGGAGAAGACTCCTTAGAGTCTGTTGGAATGTGAGGAGATCCAACCAGTCAATCCTAAAGGAAATCAGTCCTGAAGATTCATTGGAAGGACTCATGCTGCAGCTGAAACTCCAATACTTTGGCCACCTGATGCAAAGAGCTGACTCATTTAGAAAAAAACCTTGATGCTGGGAAAGATTGAAGGCAGGAGGAAAAGGGGATGCCAGAGGATGTGATGACTGAATGGCACCACTGACTCAGTGGACATGAGTTTGAGCAAGCTCCTGGAGTTGGTGATGAACAGGGAATCTTGCTTGCTGTAGTCCATGGGGCCATAAAGAGTCGGACATGACTGAGTGACTGAACTGAACTGATTTGAACCATAGTAATGCAGATGACACCACCCTTATGGCAGAAAGTGAAGAGGAACTAAAAAGCCTCTTGATGAAAGTGAAAGAGGAGAGTGAAAAAGTTGCCTTTTTAAGGCTCAACATTCAGAAAACTAAGATCATGGCATCTGGTCCCATCACTTCATGGGAAATAGATGGGGAAACAGTGTCAGACTTTATTTTTTGGGGCTCCAAAATCACTGCAGATGGTGATTGCAGCCATGAAATTAAAAGACACTTACTCCTTGGAAGGAAAGTTTTGACCAACCTAGATAGCATATTCAAAAGCAGAGACATTACTTTGCCAACAAAGGTCCATCTAGTTAAGGCTATAGTTTTTCCTGTGGTCATGTATGGATGTGAGAGTTGGGCTGTGAAGAAAGCTGAGTGCCCAAGAACTGATGCTTTTGAACTGTGGTGTTGGAGAAGACTCTTGAGAGTCCCTTGGACTGCAAGGAGATCCAACCTGTCCATTCTAAAGGAGATCAGCCCTGGGTGTTCTTTGGGAGGAATGACGCTAAAGCTGAAATTCCAGTACTTTGGCCACATCATGCGAAGAGTTGACTTATTGGAAAAGACTCTGATGCTGGGAGGGATTAAGGGGACGACAGAGGATGAGATGGCTGGATGGCATCACCGACTCGATGGATGTGAGTTTGAGTGAACTCTGGGAGTTGGTGATGGACAGGGAGGCCTAGTGTGCTGTGATTCATGGCATCGTAAAGAGTCGGACATGACTGAGTGACTGAACTGAACTGAATTCCTAAAATCTCAACACTCAGTAGAGATCACATAAGGTCAAACTTGCAGCAAAGTCAAGAACAAGGGAGGTTATCAATTCTGTCTCCTCTATGGGCCTAAAGAAGCATTGAGGAGGGGCCTCTGACTTATTTTTCTCTGTACCCACAGAAACCAGTGTTCTGCTTGGTATGTGGTAAATGATTCTTGGGTGATTGAATTATACTACTTGTGGATGACATTCCAATTCAAATCCATTAACATATTATGTCATTTAACCTCAACCTTAAATGAAAACTACACACACACACGCACTTGCTCTAGAAATATAATACTCAAGATCTTGAGACTGCTTGTCAAGACTGTGATTCAAATCCAAGCTTTAAAGTGGAAGTGAAGTGTTAGTCGCTCAGTCGTGTCTGACTCTTTGTGACCTCATGGGTTGTAGCCCTCCAGGAGAATCCTCTGGACAGAGTAGCCTGATGGGTTACAGTCCATGGGGTCACAAAGAGTCAGATACAACTGAACAACTAAGCACCCCTTCCAGGGACACAGGTCCCAGGCTTCTCTATCCATGGAATTCTCTAGGCAAGAATACTGGAGTGGGTTGCCTTTTCCTACTTCAGGGGATCTTCCCAAATCAGGGATCAAACCCAGGTCTCTTGCATTGTAGGCAAATTCTTTGCCATCTGAGCCACCAGGGGAGCCCAAAGGTTCACAGAGTTCAGTTGAATCTCTGCAGAGAAACAAGAACTTAAAATGCACCCTCAGGAGGCCGGAAGCCAAAAGAAGGTTCACTGCTTGGGAAAAAGTAAGACCCTCTCCACTTACCTCCCATATTATCAAATTCCACTTAAGATAAGAATCTGGAGAATACTGCAACTGAATGTAGACAAGGTCTACATCTCACAGGGAGTAAGATTGTAGAGGTAAATCTGGTCCAACTCATCAAATATTTGGTGACCAAATCTAAGAAATAGAAATATCTAATAGCACTGTGGGGTATCAGAACTGAATTATCAGTTCAAGACTTAGGAGACTACCATGAGGCAAGCATATCAGAGAAGAGTTTAGGGGAAGAAGGAGGAAAGAAGGGAGGAAGTGAAAGAAGAAACAAGTGAAGAAGAAAGGCCGTGTCAGTAAAATCTATTTGGGAGATTAATTCAATACAAATGAAATGAAGATAATACCACCACAATGTGGAAATTAATGCCAAAGAATAATAAACAGAAAATGCTCCACTGCTTAAAAAAAAAAAAAGATCATAAAACAGATTATACAAGGTCAGGTAGATATGAAAAAAGAACCAATTAAATCAAGAAAATGAAAATACATAAAAAATAATTAAAATTTAATATATCACATGTTAAACTCTAAACTGAACATAGTTGAAGAAAGAATAAGTAAATAAAAAGAAGGTACTAAGAAACTGTTCCAGAATGTAGCATCAAAATATAAACAGAATAAACAACATGAAAAAATAGTTAAGCAAGATGGAATTAATTCAAAGGTTTCAAAATACATTTGACATAAATTCTAGAATAAGACATTGGTTGAATGGCATAAAAATAAAATTTTTAACGAGATAATACTCAAGCATATTCCAGGATTGAAGAAAGACATATGTAGTACAACTAAAGATGTAAAGCATAGATTTGAAAAAAATGAATTATCTATAAGACAGTGTTTATCAAAAACGTAACATTATTGTTAAGAGTTTCAAAATATCCTCAAAGTAGAAATAATCATGGACATTAAATATGAGATCACTTTTATAACACTTCTAGATTTTTTGTCTTTATAAGTTGTTTTCAAATATGGCTAAAAATATACAGAAAACGATTAACCCCTTCATTACTCAGAATACCTTGTTGATAGATGAATACTCGAATATATTGAAATTGATATTTACTACTTTGAGCACTGGTAACAGCCAGATCAGAGTCTTTTCCAGTGAGTCAACTCTTTGCATGAGGTGGCCAAAGTACTGGAGCTTCAGCTTCAGCATCATTCCTTCCAAAGTAATCCCAGGGTTGATCTCCTTCAGAATGGACAGGTTGGATCTCCTTGCAGTCCAAGGGACTCTTAAGAGTCTTCTCCAACACCACAGTTAAAAAGCATCAATTCTTTGGTGCTCAGCCTTCTTCACAGTCCAACTCTCACATCCATACATGACCACAGGAAAAACCATAGCCTTGACTAGACTGGAAGGGATTGGTGGCAGGAGGAGAAGGGGACAACCGAGGATGAGATGGCTGGATGGCATCACGGACTCAATGGACGTGAGTCTGAGTGAAATCCAGGAGATGGTGATGGACGGGGAGGCCTGGCATGCTTCGATTCATGGGGTTGCAAAGAGTCGGACACGACTGAGCGACTGAACTGAACTGAACAGCCAGATTCTTCTGAGTCTTGAAAGCAAAATAATTAGGCACATACCATATAAAAAATGTTAGTGCCTTAGTGATTGGGATGACTCAAAATTGTGTATCTAATTACAGCACAAAATTGTTGAATCTGGCTACAATTCAGTATATATATATATGGGGAAGGAAATGGCAACCCACTCCAGTGTTCTTGCCTGGAGAATCCCATGGACAGAGGAGCCTTGGTGGGCTGCTGTCCATGGGGTCGCACAGAGTTGGACATGACTGAAATACTTTCACTCACTCTATTGCTTAATATATTTTATGTGTGTTAAATTTTATTTGTTCCATTTTTTCTTATTTTTTAATTTGTTTGCTGTCTTTACTTTTGCCACCTTTTGAAAAGAACGTGGAAATTTAAAAGTAGAAACACACTTTAGATATTTATCCAATTTCAAATGTGGTTAGCATAATTTTTTCATGTTGCAAACTTTAAGTCCCAGAAACTCTTTAATCACATTATCATTTATGGCAATAAAATACACAAAAAAGCAATTTTTTATAGCCTCAGATTACAATAAGATAGGAAACTGGTCACTGTACTGATACATAATAATGGCATTTCATCTGCTAAAGCTCCTAAGAAGTTTCCAGTGTATATAAAACTAGTTCTCAACCACATTTCAACAGAGAGGAAGCTAGCTACAAGAGATTGAGATTTGTAACTATTTTGAAAACCTGGGGTCATCAAACTCAGCTAATGCAAATATAAAATACAAGTCGACATGTTTGAATTATAGGTATCATAAATTATAGAAAGTGATTTGTTCCTCAGTAATCAGCATTTTATTTCAGTTCATTTGAGAGTGTAGGGGTTTTATCTCATGCTGCTGTTACCTATTCATTAAGGTGGAACAAAAGCATCAGGTTGCTCCCAGCATGAAGGAAGAGAAAGCGGGGCAGAAAGACAGATAGGACAAGCTAGAAGGGTCTATTCTGGCGTCTGTATTTGAACGTGTTAAGACCGATGATCAGAATGTTCTGTCCTTTATAGTTAGGATACCAAAGCCTCTGCAGCAGCTGACATCACCAGAAGTGGTTTCCAACATACTCTCATGTAGTTCCAATGGTTCCTCCCATTGAAGGAATTGCTACGAAGTCTTATGTGATGTGATGTTATGTTATGTTTTATGGTATGGATATGTTGTACGTGTTAAGTGCTAGTCGCTCAGTTGTGCCCAACTCTTTGCAACCCCATGGACTGCAGTCCACCAGGCTCCTCTGTCCATGAGATTTTCCAGGCAAGGATACTGGAGTAGGTTGCCATTTCCTTCTCCAGGGGACATTCTCAATCCAGGGATCAAACCCAGGTCCCCTGCACTGCAGGTAGATTCTTTACCGACTGAGCTACAAGGGAAGATGTTATGTTATGTTATGTTATGTTATGTTATGTTATGTTATGTTATGTTATGTTATGCTATGTTATAAATTGCTTCAGTTGTGTACAACTCTTTGCGACACTATAGACTGTAGTCTGCCAGGCTCCTCTGTCCATGGGATTCGCCAGAGAAGAACACTGGAATAGGCTGCCATTTCCTCCTCCAGGGGATCTTCCCAACCCAAGAGTCAAATCCGTGTCTCTTATGTCTCCTGCATTGGCAGACAGGCTTTTTACCACTAGTGCCACCTGGGAGGCCCGGTTCTTAACTGCTCCTAATCCCTAAGGTATTTTCATGCTTCCCTCCTTTGATGTTCCATTTGTTGCTTTGCCCCTCCTTTCCAGGACTGCTTGATCTCCACTGTAGTCCTCAGGGACCTTGTGTCAGATTAACTCTGCTCCAATCCCACCCCTTAGAGGTTTGACACCTGGTTTGTCAAGCCCAGTGCTGAGACAGGACTCAATATCCTCATGTGAAAAGAAGGCCATAGCAAAATGGGACCAGAAAACACTTCAAATCTAGGGTGCTAAGGAAGTTCTTCACATGGAAGGATCCTACTATTAAACTGCATCTGAGGGTACTGCTGGAAGTTGTTGGACACTGTGTACTACTGACCACAGCGGCATGCAGGAACCAGGTGCCGCAGGAGCCTTGCTTGGGGAAGTTACCCTGAGATGCAGGCAGGACTGGCTGCTTTTTTTTTTTTTTTGCAGGACCTAGTTCCAAATGAATGTGGGGCACCTTGTTCCAACAGTATTAAGTATTTCAAGATGGTAACAGCAGAGCACAAATGATGTACAGAGCCTTGGGTTTCTGCACAGATTGCATATTAATGAAAATGGCTCTCAGTGTAGAAAACTCTTTGTTTGTTTGGGCAGGCTACAGAAGGCCTCTATGCTATAGAACTCTGCCCAAAGAAGCATAAATTACCTGGAAGAAAAAATCTTTTCCTCCTGTAGTGTCTTGCCAGTGCCTTCTATGAACCTAGCTTAACATGGTATGGCAAGAAAAAGGAAAATATTTGAAGGGCTCATCCCTGTTGCAAATCAATCAATGATGGGTGGATCTGGAGCTGGAGGCAACAAATTGATCACTACAACAAGTGGCAAAGGTCCATAGCACTGGAATAGGGTACTATTGACCCAAGTGGAACCCAAATCTATAAATTTGACCTCATTAACATTTATTTCTCTATTTACTTTTTGCTGAGAGGTAAAAAATTCACATTTAAAAACATTGGTTGGTCATTCTGATTTCCACACAGGCATAGTCAGCATACCACCGAAGCTCAAATATATAATTCTCTTGACCAAAACAAATATAGCTGCAGGCTCAATTGTCTAATCCTTCAATTAGTCTAGAAGGGTACACGGACTATGTAGCTCTGTCAATCTAATCTAAATACCCAGCCATTTATTCTATCAGACTGTATTTCTGGTTCCCTTTTCTTTTTTCCCCCCAAAACAGAAAAAAGTTGAGTAATTCATTCTGTTTGTTAGTTGACCCAAAACATTTCACTAAAACAGAGGATTAAGATGCATTTGCCAGACAAACCCATTGGATCTTTTCCTGCCCTGGGCATATTCTCAGCTTCTGGCTCTATTACCTGATTGGCAAGTGATGGAAACTGATTGACAGATGTGGCACTGAATAACTCAGTGCATTAAGCCCAGAATATCTGGTTTTACAAATGCAACCTAGACTAAAAGGGGAGATTCACAGCAGTTTGACTGTAGCATAGGAACTTCCTGCATCACCACACTGGGAAAGTAAAGCCTGCAGAAGAAAAACTAGCCTGAAGGCTGAGGTGCTCTGCTCAGGCTTCAGCTTGGTATACCAGGCCGCAGGGAGGGTGCTATCACCAAAGCAGTTTCTGCCCAGGAAACCTTCCTCATGCTGCCCTATTTACAATGGTGACAAGGGCCTAGGAATGGTGGGGTGGTGAATCAACTTCAGAATAACGTTCCTCTTCATTTTTATCCCTGGCACAACAGGAGAGACCTAGACCTGTCCCTTCTTCTTCCATACTGCACAGTCAACCCTAAGCTCCATCAAGATGGAGAAGTTTTGGCTATTTTGCTTCCATGCTATGCTTCTAGCAGCTAGAACAGCACCACCAAGCACTGTTTCAGTTCAGTTCGTTCAGTTCAGTTCAATCACTCAGTCATGTCCGACTCTTTGCGACCCAATGAATCGCAGCACACCAGGCCTCCCGGTCCATCACCGACTCCCAGAGTTTACCCAAACTCATGCCCAGGTCGGTAAGTGCCCAATATGCTACTGGAGATCAGTGGAGAAATAACTCCAGAAAGAATGAAGGGATGGAGCCAAAGAAAAAAAGAGCACTGTTTAGTGGTGCCATAACTACCACTGGGTCTAGAATGGAACCTCTGTGAGGACAGGGATTTTAATCTGTTTTGTTTACTGCTTCATTGCCAGCACCAAAGAAGAACTGGTACTTTGGTGAACTCCTTTTCTCTCTCCCACTCTCTTAAGGATGTGCTTTCATCTGGTGATGACAATATGGACTTGCCTGTCCAATCCCTCCCCTTCTACTACCCTTTGGATCTGTACTGATGACCCTACCTCCTGTGTCCCCCGAAATCGATATGGTGAGACTCATGAGTTCATCTCCAAATACAGTTTACCTCAGGAGTAGCCAATTAGTGTCCCCTCCTGAGATATTTCAATCTGTTATTGGGAGGTAGGTTTAATTGATTCTGATGGTAGAAGCCATGAAGATATAAAACTTAAGAGCTAGCTGTAGCCATGTTGCTTAACAAGAAAGGAATAGTTCTCTCTAAATTAAGGGAAAATAAAATTTATACAAGACATAGGATAAAAAGATAGAAGAAAAGAGTCCTGGTAGCATCTAAGAATCTGGTTTTCTACTGTGCCTACCTGGAACCAGCTATATCTCTGACTTTCCCATAGTTTTGGTTCTCCAACCCTTCCTGGGTTTTCATTACTCAGTAGATTTCCTCTTTCCCAAGATAGCTTAGGCTTAACTAAAAGAGCCTAACATTCTTGACCTCCATGATCTATTTTCCACACAGCAGCCCAGGAGACATGTTTAAAACATCTCTGTTTTATTAGAATTCTCCAGTGGTTTCCCATTGCATTTAGAATAGAATCCAAACTTCTAAGATGATTTACAAAGCCTCTGCACTCATCTTTAACCCCAACCTCCCCTTTGCTCCTAGCCCTTTTTAAACTCTTTAAACAGTCTAAGTCTCATTCTATTCAGAATTTTGGCACAAGTCAGTCTCTCTGCTGGGAATGTCCCCTCTCTCCATCTTCACTTTCCTGAGTCTTTACTGCCATTCAAAGTTCAGTTCAAGTATCACTTCCTCAGAATGGCTCTTTATGACCACCTAATATAAATGGCCATTGAATCACTCTATCTCAGTCCATTTTTTCTTTCTCAATAGCAGAAAATTATCACCACATGGCATGTTTTCCTTTTTGTCTTTTAAATTTGTTGTCTGCCCCTTCCCACCCCAAGTCTGCAGAAGAAGAGAGGCTTCATGTGTCTTACTTAACTATATATCCCCAATTACCTAGAACTGTGCCTAACACATTGTTGTTATTCAGTCATTAAGTTGAATTCAGCTCTTTGTGACCCCATGAACTACAGCATGCCAGGCTTCCCTGTCCTTTACTATCTCCCAGAGTTGGCTCAAACTCATCTCCATTGAGTTGGTGATGATATCCAACCATCTCATCCTCTGTCACTCCCTTCTCCTCCTGTCTTCAACCTTTCCCAGCATCAGGGTCTTTTCCAATGAGTCAGCTCTTCACATCAGGTGGCCTAAGTATTGGAGCTTCAGCTTTAGCATCAATCCTTCCAATGAATATTCAGGGTTAATTTCCTATAGGATTGATTGATTGATCTCCTTACTGTTCAAGGGACTCTCAAGAGTTTCTCCAGCACCACAATTCAAAAGCACCAATCCTTCCATGCTTAGCCTTGGTTATGGTCCAGCTCACAGCTGTACATGACTATTGGAAAAAAAAAATACCTTTGACTATACAGCTCTTTGTTGGCAAAGTGATGGCTCTGCTTTTTAATACACTGACTAAGTTTGTCATAGCTTTCCTTCCAAGGAGCAAGCTTTTAATTTCATGGCTGTAGTCACCATCCTCAGTGACTTTGGAGCCCAAGAAAATAAAATCTGTCACTGTTTCACTTTTTCCCTTTTGATTTGCTATGAAATGATAGGACCGGATGCCATGATCTTAGTTTTTTGAATGTTGAGCTTTAAGCCAGGTCTTTCACTCTCCTCTTTCACGTTCCTTGAGAGGCTCTTTAGTTCTTCTTCACTTTCTGCCATTAGAGTGGTGTCATCTGCATATCTAAGGCTGTTGCTTTTTCTCCCGGCAATCTTGATTCCCGCTTGTGCTTCATCTAGCCCAGCATTTCACAAGACTACTCTGCATATAAGTTAAATAAGCAGGATGACAATATACATCCTTGATGTACTCCTTTCCCAACTTGGAACCAGTCTGTTGTTCCATGTCTGGTTAAAGCTATTGCTTCTTGTCCTGCATACAGGTTTCTCAGGAGACAGGTAAGGTGATCTGGTACACCTGTCTCTTTAAGAATGGTCCACAGATTATTGTGATCCACACAGTTAAAGGCTTTAGAATGGTCAATGAAGCAGAAGTCTTTCTGGAATTCCCTTGTCTTCTCTATGATCTAACAAATGCCGGCAATTTGAACTCTGGTTCCTCTGCCTTTTCTAAATCCAGTTTATACATCCGGAAGTTCTTGGTTCACACAATGCTGAAGCCTAGCTTGAAGGATTTTGAGCATTACCTTGCTAACATATGAAATAAATGCAACTGTACAGTACCTTGAACATTCTTTGGCACTACCCTACTTTGGGATTGGAATGAAAATTGACATTTTCCAGTCCTGTAGTCACTGCTGAGTTTTACAAATTTGCTTACATTTGCTTACAAATTTGCTTATTGAGTGCAGCACTTTAGCAGCAGCATCTTTAGGCCTTCCCTGGTGGCTCAGACAGTAAAGAATCTGCCTGCAATGCAGGAGACCCAGGTTTGATCCCTGGGTCGGAAAGATTCCCTGAAGAAGGGAATGGCTACCCACTCCAGTATTCTTGGGCTTCCTTGGTGGCTCAGATGGTAAAGAACCCACCTGCAAAGCTGGAGAATCAGGTCTGATCTCTGGGTCCTGGAAAACGGAATGACTACACACTTCAGTATTCTTGCCTGGAGAATTCCATGGCAAGAGGAACCTGGTGGGTTATAGTCCATGGGACTGTAGAGTTGGACACGTGCCTAACACATGAAGTGAAGTGAAGTGAAGTCACTCAGTCGTGTCTGACTCTTTGAGACCCCATGGACTGTAGCATACCAGGCTCCTCTGTCCCTGGGATTCTCCAGACAGGAATACTGGAGTGGGTTGCCATTTGCTTCTTCAGGAGATCTTCCCAACCCAGGGATCGAACCTGGGTCTCCTGTATTGCAGGCAGACGCTTTACCATCTGAGCCGCCAGTCAGTGTCAATAAATATGCCCTGAATAACTAAATTCTTTACACCTTTTGCCATCTGAAATTCCAGTCATCACCAGGCTCCAAATGAGAAGGAGAGTGGATCCTTCTAACTAAGAGTTTGGGGACCTTTAATGTTATTAAATTAAGCTGGTAAAAACATTTCAACTTAAAAACAGTATATCACTCTCTATTTGATATCCAGCAAGCAGAGTACCCACAATGGTTAGATAGCTAGGTAGGTAGATAGGTAAGCAGATAGATAAATAAATAGATAGATAGTAGATAGATAGCAAACCCTAGTTGGTTAGGTATTAGGTAAGATATCAGCTTACTGACTGAAGGACCTGTCAATGAAAAAAATTAATGTAATGGATAACATATATAAAATTAAATAGATCATCTTTATAAACCTATTACAATATGCTAGGCATGGAGTTTTACAAGTATTAATTGTTTAAGCCTCATAAAACCCTATGAGGCAGGTACTATTATTTTTTAAGATAACAAAACTTGCCCAAGGTCTCAGGTCCAGTATGAAGTAGTCCCAGGACACAGATACAGGCAGTCTGCTTCATGCTTTTAATAACACTCTGAACCACTTATATATATTATGAGAATACACCAGAACTATCAAATATGTTTGGGCAATATCAAAGAGCCATCATCTAATTGTTTGATTTGGGGATTCTGTGTAGCACACTGGCCTTCCCAGGTGGCACTAGTGGTACAGAAACTGCCTGTCAATGCAGGAAACATAAGAGACGTGGGTTCAATCCCTGGGTTGGGAAGATCCCTTGAAGGAGGGAATGGCAGTCCACTCCAGTATTCTTGATGGAGAATCCTACGGACAGAGGAGCCTGGCAGGGTACAGTCCATAATGTCACAAGGAGTTGGACACAACTAAAGTAAATAAGCACACATTCACACATATAGCCCATAACCACATATATGAGAGCTAGCTGATGTTTCTTACATATCCAATAAGTAGTAAAAAGCACTTATCACATAAGGATGATTTTCTTTAAAAACGAGTACAGATATTAATGATAGACACCACAGGGCCAGGCATGGGACTTTGGGGACTAATGGTACTTCTTCATTCCCATTCTCATCGTTTTTACCTCAGCTCATGAATAACTGGATGGAGTTTGTGGTTTTCTTTCCAAATCAATGAAATGATTTTCAACTTAGAAGGGTAATTTAAATTTACTGTCCATATATCCATGTCATGTCTACCCCTCCTCTAAACCTGATAATATATGATTATTTACAAATGTTTCTAGTTTTTAGCTAGTGTCTACATGATGAATATGCAGGTCCCCATATCAAACACCCTGATTAATGAAAATGTGATCATTTGTCAGTGTTAAGAGAGCAAAGCATGATGCGCCCACACACCACTCCAATCAAAACTATCTGGGTCTCCACCCACAAGAAAAATATCAGTCCTTTAACAGAGGATGTCACATTGCCTGCTGACAGAGTAAACAAACTAAGAAAAATAGAATGTGTGCTTGTGCTTTAGTGCTGCCTTACTAAAAGCAGTTTCCTTTGTGTCTAGGTATTGAAGGAAACATTCACTTATATACAGCAAATTTTATTATCAATAAAAGACAACTGAGTTTTGAAAACCTTGTCACTGCTCATTCTTCCTCCAAGGGGGCTGAAATTTTTGTCTAGGAATTTATTTTTAAGCTTAAGTAGTTAAAGTTGTAGATGGAGTTCCTCTTTTTTTCTATAGATAAAGCCTAGAGAAAAAGGAAAAATAAAGCATAGTATATATGCACCAATAATTGGACCATTATGAGGGTAAAGTTGGTCTAATACAGCTCTTTGGTGGGAAATGTAATTTTATCAGATCATCACTGATTATCCTAAGTCTTTGAGAACAATTATAATTCATCTTAATTTATCTAAATAAATTCTTAATTTATCTAAATAAATTTATCTAAGTAATTCTAATTTATCTAAATAAATTTATCTAAAAAAATTCTTTAAAACTTTGGAATTTTAAAATACATATCACTATAACTTTAATACAGGCCTCTGAAATATGTGAGAACACAAAATTCAACAATGTTACTCAAGTAGAATAGATGGAAAAGTAAATGATATAGGTTTAATGTCTGTAGCAATAAACAAATTAGGTTTTCTCATAAAGCTTCAGTTTCCTCATCTGTAAAATGACTTAAATGAACCTAACACATGGGGTTATAGGAAGTTTTTCATGAACATTTATGTACATCATCTAACATAGTGCTTAAGACTGACAGACTTCCATAAATAGTAGCTATTATAATTAATAATAATTTATGTGATCATTATAATCATTTATAGCCCTTATGAGAAACTAACAGGTTGCATCACTAGCAATAAAGATTATTTAAAGTTGAAATTCAGAGTTGTGTTTGATAACATGAGATTTTTTTCAGCAGTAATCTTGTGTATCTTATTCTTAAACATGAAATATTCACACGGCTCTGTTATATATATACTCTTACTATTTGAATATGTACATTAATGTATGTAGAATTAACCCTTAGTTTATATATTATAAGAGGGCTATTAATTAAATATCACTAAATAAACTGATACCGTTCATTTTTTTCATTGCTTTCTATGACTTCTACAATTAAAAAGTCTCACAATTAAATTAAAAAATTGAGTTGAAGGGCAGTATGTTTTCATATTTAGCAATATCTTCTGAGATATGGATTCTCCCATTATTATTTACTTGACTTTCCTTTTTTCCTTCTTCATTTTGATCATTTGACCATAAGAATGTTTACAAATAATAATACTTTAATAAACATATAAAATGTCTAGAATTTCTCTAAGTTCTCTTTTAGTGCGGGTGTCTACAAATAAGCAGAATTGAAATTTGTTAAAACATATCTTTTTTTTTCAACTTTCCTTGTTTTCTAATAATCTTAGTGTAATGACTATGAAAGTGGGCTTCGAGGCCATATTGCCTGAGTTCAAATCTCTGCTCTGTCATTTACTAGCAGATTATCCTTGGACAAGAGACTTCACACTATTCTGAAGACTTCTCTTCTGTAGGTGAGAATTAAAATAGTAATCCCTATCCCAAATGGTTGTTATGAGGATTAAAGGAGTTAATGTGTCTGCTTAGCACATGCTATATAAAAACCACTCAATGAATATTTGTTAGTACTGTAACAGCTCCTACATTTTTTAGTTTAAGATATTCTTTCAGACATGGCAAAATAGTTTTATGACCTTAATTAATGTTTTCCCCACCTTCCCCTCCACTCCAGTTTAATGGCTCTAAATTTCTGTAAAACATGTCTACTTAAAATAGTCTTAAAAATGTATGATATTTCCCATGACTAGTATTTTTCAAGTAGTGAATATCCAACAACGTCAACCTATCAGCAGATGGATTCTACATTGACATTTTTTTGTCATGTTTTATAATTAATTGTTTCTTAGGACTCATTGGCACATCAAATGCATGATTCTTAAAGTTTGGCGAAGAGAAAATTGATACACTTAATTTACTCTTTGTCCTACATAATTAACTGTTAGCGGCAGATACATCTTCCACTGTCCTAATCGGGGAAACATAAGCCACAAATGAGAGAGAAATATTTATAGTCTTGAATGTTGCCCTAGTCATTTCTTCAATTGCTTCCACCTCTAGAAATGCATCATGGAGTTAGAAATTTTAAATTACCTAGGAGGGCTCTCAAAACAAGTTCTGTTAGTTTATCGAGTTTTAAAAAGTCTTTGCAACCATAAAAAAAGATTTGAAGCATCTTTACAAAGTCTGAGATGTAATGTTTGGAACTAACAAACTAGGCACTTGGGTAAAGTCTAGCTTCTGTGAGACTTAACAAAATCTGCATAACATAGGAATACCATCTGCATTCCTGTCGAGAAAGCTCCCATTGAGTGTCATTCAAACACCAGTAAGAATTGCATATGATACTCAAATGGTTTGTAAAGTATCATCAAATGCAATTTCTTTGGTAACAGGAGACAAATTTTACCCATCTTATTTTTCATCATAGCAGAGATCAGGTCTCTTTCGAATGTTTGTATAACATAGTCATTTATCAGCCTCAAAGTCTTTCTTATACCTTGGGTGGCCACTCTAGTTGGGGTCTGTGCTTTTTACTGGTATGCTATTTATTGCCTGGTTTCATATGTAGGAAGACATCTAGACTATATTAATTCTTGTAGTTTACTGATTAACTTTTGATCATTCCTCTTACGTTCACTTTTTTTGAGTTGTATAATTAATATCTGCTATTTTTATTTATTGTCACAAAATGAAATGTCCTGCTTCCCTATACAGGTCTGCTGTGTTGCCCAAAATAAAACACTACAGAAGAGATATAACTTTCCACATTAATGCTAGTTTTTCACTTAAGTGCAAAATTTTCAGAGAATACATGGTCAGTCTACAAAGCAAAAGAAAAAAAACCATTAATAAAAAAATGTTTTACCTCAGAGGAAAAGAGGGGCTGGGGTTTTAGACCATTAACTCCTAACTTTGAAAACTACAATGTTACAAACACATTGTTTTTACTTCAACAATTGTCTTTCTTCTTTTAGGTTAAAAAAAAAAAAAAGAAGAAGTGATGGAAAATGCAATTTCTGTTTGTTTACAATGTGTTAAATAGCAAAGTTATTTACCAAATATTGGATATTTTATTTCTTTTCATGAGCTGAGGGGAGGCAGAGTCCTCATCAATAAATATTTTTTTATTATCATGTTAAAAGTATGACTTTCATGAACTTGTAGTATCATTAATCCTTCACAATGAGCTATCAAGTTTAAAAAAAAAGCGTTCAAAGGATTATGCTTTGTTGCAAGAATATTATGAAAAAAAAAAAAAAGTTTTCACTACTGCAGATAAGGTCACAGCTGGTATTCCTTCTGTTCTCACATGCTTTTCACTTTTTCTTTCCTCATGTAAAATGCAACCTCACTTACAATGGACTTTTACTTGAAACTCATGTAAATAATGCATGTTCCCATTGTTTGTCAAAGATGAATAAGCAACCTGCTTTTATGTCACAGACTAGTTTCTGCCAAATCTAAGGGTTTTATGTTCTAATTTATAATGAGAATGTCAATTCTTTTTACTTTCAAGACTTTCCCAAAGACCAGACTTGAAAACACTTTTCAAGCCAAGTGTCTACCTAAAGTCCTGGGTGACTGACTGATCTAGGGCAGGTCAAAGTCAGTTTAGAGCTTGAAGGCCAGCAGGAAGACAATTCAGACTAAAATTAGCTTTGCTTTTACTCTAGTTCACTACTGAACTCACAAGTAAGTTCCATGAAAAATATATAAAGAAAGGAGAAGAGCAAATGCACACAGACTACTGGTGACCCTGGCTTCAAAGACATGCCCCTAAAGTTATTTGATCAACTCAGCCCACCCACAGTGAAAAATCTGCCAGGAGACAGGAACTCATGATGGGGACTCACTGCCCTATTGACGAGTGGTGATCTTCACACTACATCAAGTATCTGCAGTTCACCCTACTACCACATAAGAATGTCTTGCCATAATTATTATCAACCTTCCGATTCTGTGACACATCACATTGGTGGGTCTATGGCAGATTGGTCATGGATGATGATTCTGTTTATTGCCAGTTAAGTCCTGTATTAATCTTCTGTCATTCAAAGCATTTCATAATTTGGGCCCACCTTAATGTACAAATATCTGTCTCTTCTCTCTCCATCCCTCACAACCCTCAGTCCAGTCAGTCCTTTGCCTATTTATCATTCACATGGTTCCTACCCCATGGAATAGCCCCTGCCATCTGGGAAAGATTTCTCTTCTCCTTTCTCTTCAGTCAGTTCAGTCACTCAGTCATGCCCAGCTCTTTGCGACCTCATGGACTACAGCACGCCTGGCCTCCCTGTCCATCACCAACTCCCGGAGCCTACCCAAACTCATGACCATCACATCCTCTGTCATACCCTTCTCCTCCTGCCTTCAATCTTTCCCAGCATCAGGGTCGTTCCCAATAAGTCAGTTCACATCAGAATTCTTTTGTGACACCATGGACTATACAGTCCATGGAATTCTCTAGGCCAGAATACTGGAATGGGTAGCCTTTCCCTTCTCCAGGGGATCTTCCCAACCCAGGGACTGAACACAGATCTCCCACATTGCAGGTGGATTCTTCACCAGCTGAGCCACAATGGAGGCCCTCCTTTCTCTTAGTCATATCTATGTGCTGTGCTGTGCTTAGTTGCTTGTTCTTAGTTGCTCAGTCCTTTCAGACTCTTTGTAATCCCCGGGACTGTAGCCTGCCAGGCTCCTCTGTCCATGTGGATTCTCCAGGTAAGAATACTGAAGTGGGTTGCCATGCCCTTCTCTAGGGGATCTTGCCAACCCAGGGATCAAACTCAGGTCTGCCACATTGCAGGTGGATTCTTTACCATCTAAGCCATCAGGGAAGCTCATGAATACTGAAGTGGGTAGCCTATCTCTTCTCCAGGGGATCTTCCCAATCAAGGAATTGAACTGGGATCTCCTGCATTGCAGGTGGAGTCTTTACCAGTTGAGCTACCAGGGAAATCCAGTCATGTCTATACTTATTATGAAATCCTTCCTAACAATACAAATTCACCCCAGCTTCTCATTTCTCCTCATCACTGACTCTCCAGCATTTACTACTATTAACAAGTTTATACAAATTAGAACCTAATATAAGTTAACTCTTAAAATTACCAAGTTGGGGTGAAATGTCCTATAAATATCAATCAGGTCTAACTAGTCTATTGTATTGTACTGCTAGGCATACACACCAAGGAAACCAGAATTGAAAGAGACACGTGTACCCCAATGTTCATCACAGCACTGTTTATAATAGCCAGGACGTGGAAACAACCTAGATGTCCATCAGCAGATGAATGGATAAGAAAGCTGTGGTACATATACACAATGGAGTATTACTCAGCCATTAAAAAGAATACATTTGAATCAGTTCTAATGAGGTGGATGAAACTGAAGCCTATTATACAGAGAGAAGTAAGCCAGAAAGAAAAACACCAATACAGTATACTAATATATATATGGAATTTAGAAAGATGGCAATGATAACCCTGTATGTGAGACGGCAAAAGAGACACAGATATATAGAAGAGAATTTTGGACTCTGAGGGAGAGGGAGAGGGTGGGATGATTTGGGAGAATGGCACTGAAACATGTATAATATCATATAAGGAACGAATTGCCAGTCCAGGTTTGATGCAGGATACAGGATGCTTGGGGCTGGTGCACTGGGATGACCCAGAGGGGTAGTATGGGGAGGGAGGTGGAGAGGGGATTCAGGATGGGGAACACATGTACACCTGTGGTGGATTCATGTTGATGTATGGCAAAACCAATAAAATATTGTAAAGTAATTAGCCTCCAATTAAAATAAATGAATTTAAATTTAAAAAAATTACCAAGTTGTATACATTAATTCCCTATAGCTTTTTATATATCAACAAAAATTAAGACTAAAGACATAGAGTTACAGTGGGAGGAGAGAGTTAAAAAAATATTAAAAGCCTTCACAATTACTCACTTTTCATATTCATTCCTGTCTTTCATGCTCACTGTTCTCAGTGGGTTTTTTTCTTATACTCTCTAATCCCCCATGCATTTATGTACCCCCAAAAAGGAAAACCTGAACACTAGTGGGAAAACTAGTAAAACTGGATAAAGCATACTTCAGTTTCAAAAACAGAAGACATCAATACAAACCAAATATTAAAAATGTATAATAAGCTCTTTAAGGTCAAAGAAAATGTTTTTATGACTTGTCAGTCCATAATAGACACTAAATATTTCATACTGCTGTTTCTGCTAATAATAACTGTTTTGGATATTCTTTACTTTTCTTCCAGACCCACCTTCCATTCTTCTCAACTTTCTTTATACCCTGACCTTTTTGGACGGCACCAGCTTAGTTCCCAGTTGTGTTCAGACAATGAGAGGCACTAGATAAATAGTAGTTAAAGAGAGATTGGGGTATCATTACTCTACGCTCTCCTATCTAGACTACAGATTGACAGAGACTGAATTTTTCCACCAAAGTTTTAAAGTTCTTGCTGATCATTCTACAGTTACAGCTACCAATCCCCTCCAGGTTCTGGGAAATACTTCATCTTGCTCCTTCATGCTTAATAGTAAAGGCCTCTTGCCCTTGCTCGTCCCAATATGCTTCACTATCTCTTGTTGGTTTCCCTTAATTCTGTCTAAATTTATCAAAATGTCCCTTTTATAAACTCCCTTCTGTCACCCTATTTGAGTGCCATTTATTTCTTAAAGAGTCTCTGAGAAATATGAGGAGGAGATGTTTTATATCCCATCAAAAATTCATCAATTTGCTTCTATTTAGCAGCAACTCTCAAATATTTTAGTGAGAAGAATGGCATTTTCACATATTTTTTAATATCTTACTTAATAAAAGAGGCTAGATTCTCATATTTGCTTTTGCATTCAATCTGTTGTGATGTGTTGGTGTAGCACATGAAGAAAATCCAGCTTCTCACAGGCATGTTGATAGAAAAAGGAGTAATATAATTATCTTTTTAGATAATTGTGGATATTCTTATTTGATAATACATCGGAACTTGACAAGTAATAGTTACTTAAATGTTAGTGGCAATGTAGAATCTGAAATTTATTAATAAGCTCTTATTTCTCTTTCCATTAAAATCCACTGATCTAGCTTGCATTTACATGCGTCTTTTACTCACACATGATTTTGTTAACATCATGAATTAGTCATTTAGAAAATATTGTCTCACTAAATTTTACAGAGCTTTCAAATGTCACATGATATTGTATAATGTCAAAATATAACATTTAGCTATATCACCACCAAATTTATCAAAAGGTTTTTTTAATATGGAAATCTATTAAGCTTATTATGAGAGATATAAGTTATCCAAAAATACACAATTACAAGAGTGGTTATCTTCAAGATAACTATTATACTTAGGCATGCAGCAGAAGTGTTCTACCATATTTCCCATAGATTGCTAAATATATATATATTCAAAGAATGAGATTTAATCAAATTAATCATTGCTATTGTTTCACAAAGGACATTCTTAAGTGAAACTAGCATTTATTTTGTGAGTGCATGTTAGGGATGACTACAAATGACTGCCAGTACAGTTGGGTTCCACTGCCTTGTTTCTTGCTAAGGCACCAGCAGTTTTATCCAGCAATACTTTCGCAAATGACAAAAAAGTTGGTCCAGGACAAACTGTGAGATTCAAAACAGCTATTCAATACTTTAAAGTACTTTGAATATTGCACCAGTACTTGTCTGATTGCCAAGTATTCATACACAAAAACAAAGATTCTTGCAGATTTGTTAATGCAGAGACCAGGAAAACAAGCAAAACAGCAAGTTCAGCCAAGGCTATGGAGTTACCCTTTTGTAACTCAAAAACCATACTCTGCTCAAAGATATTAACTCAGCCTTCAGGTTTACAGTTAAATCTTTGATTCAGTGTATCAGTTAGCACTGTCATGATTTTTACTGATTTCTTATCTACTTGGAATTCAGCACTGTAAACCATACAAGCTATTGTGTAAACTTCCCCAGTCAAGGCAGTGTGATAACTTATCCTGTAAGATAATTCATTTTTCATTTCTAGTTTTAAAAAAATGTAACAGACAATTTTTGCCTTTTAAAGAGTTCATGTCTACATTTAATATCTCAAAATAATCCTACAATATAACTGGCACCTTACTACTATTCAAAAATATTTTAAAGCATAAATACAATAAGGGAAGTGTCTAACATCTATAAAACCAAAGATAAGATAGCTTACATCATATTTCCATTTATTTTTTATTTTTTTCCCAATTTCTTTGAAGTAAATTTTTCCTTCCATGAGATTTCACCCTTTTTGGCAACTTTAGACAAAGCACAGAGCTAAACTGAAAAGGCAAGTCTTCTACTCTCCTTTTTAAAGCCAGTGATTCAACTTTAATAAAAACATACATTAATTTTAAAACTTTAGAATAAATATTACTAAATATTAAATATAGCTTAAATAAAACAAACATATAATACTCAAAAATATTTTTCTTAATATTACTGTAAAACAAGATGCATACTACACTTATTTCTTATGTTTCTGAGTAGCTGCAAGGGAAATTTCAGCATTTAACAGTAACAATTTATTGGATAATAATGAGTTACAGAGATTACAGGAGGGAAAATAACTGTAAAAGCAAGAGAGAAATAATTGAGAACAAATGGAGCTAATTTCTAAAACTGCACATATATTTATATACCCAAATCATTACCTTAGAAAATTCTATTAAACATAAGAATTCACAAGTAAAGGAAAATTTCATTATTGTCAGATCAGTAACAGTAGCACAAGTCATGTGGCATCTGGAAATCTTTATACTCCTGAGAGAATGAGACTGAAAAGGCAAATAATATCTTAGTGTTATTATGAAAAGAGTTTTGTCCTTGAAGACATCTTGAAAGAATCTGAAGGACTCCTAGGGGTCCCTTGAGCCACACTTTGAGAACCACAGATTACAGATTGTTATGTGCAGAATTATTTTATCATTTGCTTATGAGTTATGAACTTTGAAATATGAAGTGGCTTGAATTCATTGGCTCAGCAAACTAGATCCTGACAGTACTAAAAGCAAAGTTATAAGTTAAAAACCTATTAAATTTCATGTAAGGGGCAAAACTAATATACAAACATACTGTCAGTTGTCTGGTAGTTCTGTAAGCTCATAAGATAAATAAGCATGAATAAAATCATGACTTCTCAAAATTTTTAGTCTAAGGGCATGCTTTTTAACTTCAAAAAATATTTGCAAATATTCCACATGATATCAAATGTACTTTTAGTTTCCATTCATTAAAAAAAGGAAAAGTCTATTATGAAGACTACATGGGATAATAAATGCAAACTGTCTAGCACGGTGCAGACACATTAAATAAGTGCCAGTTAAGTCTATTCCTTCTCACCCCCAGAAAGTTTTCCTTTAATATATTGAGTAATACAAATTTGCCAGAATTTCCAGGTAAGTATTCAAACTTTGAATCAATGCCACAAAAGGTCTTAAGTGCAAAAACTTCAAGAAATATATTGTAATAATCTATGTTGGAATATAATCGAAAAAAAAAGAATCACTATGCCGTATACCCATAATCATAATACTATAAATCAACCATATTTCAAATAAATAAATACAATTTCAAGAAATATATATTTATCATAGCAAGGACTGCAAATCATTTAGAAAGATTTAAGCTGGTTTCAGATAAGGTAAAGTGATTCTAGGTTGGCATCAAACTTCAGGATTGTATATATAGGTAACAGAATGACGAATTTTAAGTTTTATTTGAAAATTCCTTTGAGGTGTCTTAAAACTTCAGTATTTTCAGTCTTATATAATCTTTGTGTCTATTGGTAGTTATCTCGTCTATCAATTAAAACTCCAAAGTATAGAGCATTTATTTCTGTAGATCAACATCATTTTTAATATGGAAATGATATAAGACATTTTACCAGCTATTTTCCAAAGGGCAATAATAAACCAAACATGCTCTGAATTTATTATTTTTCAATTTGTATCTCTCAATGAACCCATCCCTATTGCCTTTAGGCAGACTTTAAAAAAAAAGAAATTCTTAACACAGTTAAATCAAAACATGCCATGAAAGTGATCAACAAGACAAACAAACAATAAAACAAATATCAACCCATTCTCAAAACTAACATCACCTTTAAAACAAATTCCCCTGTCTCAGCAACAAGTTCCCTGGAGCATATGCTCTAGCAAATTGATAGATCTTGGCTATGAAGTTAAAATGCCCAGAATCTGTTAAAACAATATTAGAAACTGATTCCATAAAGAATTGTCTTCTATTTGAAATGGTGTCTGTCCTATACTCCATTGTGTAAATCTATGGCAAGCAAGATCTATTGTCTAATAGATGTCTTTATGATCTGGATTTATAATTTGGCCTGATCACTAATAGTTCTCAATAAAATTTGTTAAATTATTATGATAAATTCATGAGTCCACAAAATAATAAAATGGCAAGAAATTTTAACCAAAACAATGATACAGAGAAGAATACATTGTAATATGTATGATGTAAAGGACTTTTAACTAAGGAGTCCCTTCCAGAAAGTTTCTGCTTTGTGGAGGACATAGCAGTATATATAAATCCCTTCTCACTAGAGCAACCCAGAGAGACAGTAAAGCATTGAAGGCAATGGTATATGTTCAGAAATTAGAAGACTTGGCATATATACACGGGCTTCCCAGGTGGTGCTAGTGGTAAAAGAACACAGGTATCAAAGCAGGAGGCTTAAGAGATGCGAGTTAGATCCCTGGGTTGGGAAAATCCCCTGGAAGAGGGCATGGCAACCCACTCCAGTATTCTTGCCTGGAGAATCCCATAAACTGAGGAACCCGGCAGGCTACAGTCCACAGGGTGGCAAAAGATGGACATGACTGAAGTGACTTAGTACAGCACACACAGAAATTAGAGGATTTGTCATGTATACAGAAATTGGAAGATTTCAAGACCTCTTGAAGTTCCATTACGTGCAAGAATGCTGCTGCTGCTAAGTCACTTCAGTCGTGTCTGACTCTGTGCGACCCCATAGATGGCAGCCCACCAGGCTCCCCCATCCCTGGTATTCTACAGGCAAGAACACTGGAGTGGGTTGCCAGTTCCTTCTCCAATGCATGAAAGTGAAAAGTGAAAGTGAAGTCTCAGTCGTGTCCGACTCTTCACGACCCCAAGGACTGCAGCCTACCAGGCTCCTCTGCCCATGGAATTTTTCAGGCAAGAGAACTGGAGTGGGGTGCCATTGCCTTCTCCGCAAGAATGATGAAGAGAGGCTTAAGTGAGAATCAACAAGTGATTGAGAGGTAGAAGACCAAGAAGTGGCAGAATTCAGATCAGAAGCAAGATGTAGTCATCTCTCTTACAGCTCCTAATTTAGATTTCCATATATTTCTTAGGGGACTGGTTACTGTGTGTAAATATTACACAATTGAGGTTTAATAATAAATTTTAACAAATAGAATTGTGATACAACTAATCTGAGGTGTAAAGTACATCACTACTTCACATAACATGTCTGGTTATTTCAGTCAAATTTGTCTCTTCAGCATCTACTTTATATAACATTTCCTTCCCATTGCTAACTTTGTCCTCTCTAAGCAAAGAGGTAATTCATAAACTCATATTTATGAATTTATCAAAACTCATAAAACTCATTTAATAAGTTTGTATGCAGTTGGACTGTTTTGTTCTTTTTTTTTCCTTGCTCTTTTTTTGAGTCTTGCTTTGTTTCATTGTCTTAAGCATTGCTTTCAAACATTTTTTTTTTTTTTTTTTTTTTGGTAGTCTTCTATATTTTATTTTTTTTTATTTTTTTTTTTAATTTTTAGTTTTTTATTTTTTAAATTTTAAAATCTTTAATTCTTACATGCATTCCCAAACATGAACCCCCCTGCTTTCAAACATTTTTGATGGAGTAAACTCTTATGGATTCTTAGATAGCTCACTGCTTCCTGTTTGCTTGATTTCTGACAGTTTTGCACTTTTTTAGCTCTCCATAAAAAGTCAAGATACAGAGACTTCCCTTGTGGTCCAGTGGTTAGACTTTGAGCTTCAGTGCCAGGGATAGGGAGTAGGGGGGTAGGGGGTGTGCAGGTTCGATCCCTGGTCTGGAAATAGACTCCATATGCCATAACTAATAGATCCCACATGCCACAACAAAGATTAAAGATTCCGAGTGCTTCAGCTAAGACCCAGCACAGTCAAATAAATACAATGTTTTAAAAGAATACAAAAATAATAATACCAAAAAAAAAAAAGTCAAGGTAGGAAAAAAGATAAATCACAGAGAGCTCTATTTGGCTTGCTTACTGGCAGTTTGGTAAGCATACTGAAAAATTAAGATCATTAATGAATCTAAGTTTTGTATTTCGTGTGTTTTCATTTAATAGTGTATTTATTTTCTTTCCTCCTATAAAAATTGGCTTGGTAGAGAGTTGCTTTTGTTCCCCTCTGTGTGCCCTTGATTAGCTGTGGATGTTTTGTTGCACTGTTGATGTCTTCTGCAAATATTTCAGTACTTACTAGTAAAAGCTGAAATTGAAACAACCTAAGTGGTGCTTGGGCCCTAACCTCTCTAGTGAAATGTGACTTATTAAAAAGCTAGATTTAAATCAGTGATGGCCTACAACAGAATACAAGGGTTTACAACAGCCTGGGAAATAAAGCTTGAATCTAGTCTTCCAGGCTTCTTTCTGTTGAGGAATTTGTCCTGCCTCCACACTACTATCTTGACTCAATCAACCTTCGTTTTTCAAAAGTCTGTGCTCCCAAATTTGATCTTAAGAAATAAATCATGCAGACCCTTTAAAATTGGAATTTAGCCCACCATACACCAGTCTCTCCCTAGAAGAAGTGGAACAGTGTTTGTAAGTGAGGAGGGAGTCAGGCAAGTTGAGAAAGCGGCGAACTTCCTATGCCCTAGTGAATAGAGACAGAATGACAGCACATTCCATTCCATCAGCAGGGCAATACCCTCATACTCAAGCGTGCTGCTGCTGCTAAGTCACTTCAGTCGTGTCAGACTCTGTGCGACCCCATAGACGGCAGCCCACCAGGCGTAAACGAATATAAAAATGTTCCTCCTAAGACAAGTACAGATATTCTGGGGACTATTTCCCTTCTATTAGTACAAATACTTTGAAGTTAACAGAATCTTGCTAGCTTTAAGGCTATCTATTCTGCAGTCTTCATCCTTTCAGAAAACATCTAGCCAAGAAACATCAGGCACTGCTCTACAGAGCACTAAGGGTGTCATTTAAGTAAATAGAGGCATTCCCTAGAAACATCACCATGTTTCGATTTCTAAACCTAAACAAAATGATACACATTTAAATATGGCATGGATTTCTAGTCTACAGGTTTCTACTCTTTGCAGATTGAACCATTAGTTTTTCTTTTTTCTATATAAACACAGATCTTGAAGTAAGTCACAAAAATGAAGTATGTTCACTTTTAAAAGAGACTGAACTTTTAAAGAAAATGGTCAAATATTCAGCTCTCTTCTATTCTTTTAAATATAGCTTCAGTGGAAGCAGTAGATTGATTTAATTTGGCTCAGAAATGCACTTGATTAACTGGAAAAAGAAAACATTACAGCTGGAAGGTTACACCATGCTCACTGTAGGCACTGTGCATTTTTGTGTGTTTGTGTGTGTGTATATTTGTTCATTTATACTTAATGAACACCTGTGGAGAGACATCATGAGTAAGTCAATATTTACTCTCCCACGTACTTTTAAGAACATTTGGCAGGTTATTTGTTAAATGGGTAGGAGAAAAGGAGATGGGAGATCATGCCCAAAGCTTTTTAGCATAGCCTGACATTTCTGTAGATAAAGCATTGAACAGATGGCTTAGGACTTCACAAAATTCTAGTTTTAAAGTTGATCACTCTTGGATAACCCTTACAAACTCTGGTTACTTTAAACCAAACTTATTCTTCAACATACAGAGTAAATCCAGTTCCCAGTATGCTTTTGTCATTAACAAAAACTCTGAGGGTGGTTTCACAGGGATTTTTATGCATTGTTCTGTGTTCTTTGTTTGATTTATAAACTGCTGAGGGGAAATGGGGTTGTAAACCTAATCCAGGTTTATGATATAAAAGGGCAGCACATTTTAGAAACACCTTGTGGTCTTACAAATAGAGTTAACTTTAAGCAATTTATTTAGCTAAATAACTGACTCAACTATGTATTAAATTGCTGCCAGTTGGAAATAATGGAGCTTGGCAGTTTTACTGTCAAATATAGTGGGTATAGGAAAATATGTGGAGACTGGAGACTTGCAAAAGACTCAGCTGCTGTAGCATTTAGTGATGGAAAAATCAAGTAATTCACCTTGACTGTACTCAAAGGGAAAAATTTGAAAAGTAAGTTCCCACTATTAAATAGTTAATTATAGTGTGTTTATGTGTACAGGGCTTGATTGTTAATTGCTTAAACTAAACTGTCCTATAAAGAGAAGCGCTCGCCTGGATTCCTATGTGCTTTGAGACAGATCTCAGTGGTCGGCTGGTTTGTTTCGCAGGGTGCAAATTTATTGACATGAATTTGTAGTCTGAATTTTAGAAAAGAGGTTTTATTGACTGTGTTGAGCCTAAGATAAACTGTGGAAAATCCACAACTTTAATGGTGAAATTTAAAATATTACATGCTCTGTCTTACCATGTCTTTTGAAGAAGCATTTATTCACCTCTTTATTCCTATCAGTGAGAAAAGGGGAAAAAAAAACCGAAAAGAAAAAGAGGAAAAGAGATGAAATATAACAAATTCTGGATTATATGATTTTATGGGTTCAGGGGATTTGCGATTAGTTATGGAAAATAAAATCCCCGGGGAAAGATCAAGGAACATGGAATTGTTTGGTGCCAGAGCAAGGAAAGTGGAAGACTAATGAATGAACTTCAATCTTATGAAAGCCATATAGGAAACAAACAATCAGCCATTCTATTTGAATATGGACAAGCTTAATAGGCAAAAGTTGCAATGAAAACAGTTTGGGATGGAAACAGTGTGAATCATTGTGTCTGTTCTTAAAGGTTTACTTTTTTTTAAATTAGACACTAGGATTATAAAATGACATAGTGTCACTCCATATAGAAAATAGACCCCTATTTCAAATTTTGCATTACAAATTCTTATGAACCTCGGTTACCAAACCTTTGGATTTGATCCGCAGAGGATTCCGGAAGGGGCTTCCCAGGCAGCTCAGCAGTAAAGTGAAGTGAAGTTGCTCAGTTGTGTTCAACTCTTTGCAACCCCATGGTCTCTAGCCTACCAGGCTCCTCCATCCATGGGATTTCCCAGGCAAGCGTACTGGAATGGGTTGCCATTTCCTTCTTGACAGCAGTGAAGAATCTGCCCAATATTTCAGGAGATGCTGGTTTGATACCAGAGTTGGGAAGATCCCCTGAAGAAGGAAAGAGCAACCTACTCCAGCATTTATGCCTGAAGAATCCCATGGACAGAGGAACCTGTGGGCTACAGTCCATGGGGTCTCAAGAGTTATCAGACACGACTTAGCAACTAACAACACGCTTCAGGAAAACTATTAACTACAGCATGTAGTTAAATTATAGGCTTATAAATATCCAGAATAAAATAGGAATAATGATGAAAAGTAACTCAGTGTCAGGTGTGGTCATTCTGTTCTTTACATCTAGTTAAAATTGGTTGAAGGTCCCTCCCCTATATCCCTTAGAAGGTCCACACCCTCCAAGATTTCTGAAAATTTCCCAAGGCCAAGAGCCCCATGGCTGCAAATTCCTTTGAACTGGGAACTCTGAGTCTCACTTGAGCCTCAAATTCCAATTTAAAAAGTAATAACAATAAACCCAGTGTTATAATGCATTTTGTGTATAATGAACTTTCACATCAAACCAAATTTCTCTTCTTATATGAGTCATTATATAGGTACACTAGCATTCTCAGACATTAACTGCTGTTAAGTGAGTGAGCCTCAACTATATTAGGTAAAGATGGTCTACAGAAAAGTATAGCTAGTCTTTGTAATAAATCCTGGAAAAACTATAGCCAGTAAATTCCAAAAGCAAGTCACCTAAAGCAAGTTTCATCATGCCTTTCTCCACCGCAGGCTTTCTGTAGTTACAGAGAAGGGTGCATCTGATAGAATTCAGGAGAGTAATTAACTGAAGGACAGCATGCAGTTTTGAAGTAAGTTGTGTCTGGTTCAAATCAGGAGTAGAGAACAGAGCTTTTTCTTTTTTCCTTCTGTGAACTTCAGGCTCCAAGGTGTAAAAACTGTTCAAAAAGGGAGTATGATGGAGAAAATTAAGAGATAACTATGATCTTAAAGTAATATAATACTGCAAAAATAATTTTTTGCAATAATGAAAGTAAACAAAGGCCTTTCCACATTTCTTGTTTATAATAGTCCCTGTTTATTTTGTTTTATCAAACTTGGTGTTTTTCCTCCATTATTCTTACTAGCTTTCTTTGAGTTAAAGTATGGCTCTTAAAAAGGAATGAAATCATCTGTTCAGTAACTTTCTACTCCCAACTACAGCTCTCATAATTTTACTAGTTACCATTCTTCTCATCTATTTTCACATTCCTTAGCTTGCATGTCAGTCCCAAATACCTCAACCCATCAGTTAAATTATTTCTATTTTTTACAATAGCTCACAAAAGGTTTTACAGCTGAAAGTCTTCCTCTAATCTAGCTTTTCTTGCTACATGTACTATTTCTTTATTGACCTTAGCTTTGGAGAGCTTTAAAAATAATATATATATGAGCAAGAGTTGCATGCTTTCTAATCATATGTTTTTCTCCTGCTAATCATTCAGTTACATGATTAGAAACAGATGCAACCTATTTGAAATGTGAACTTAAGAGTGAACTGCTCTTAATGGTTGCATATTTTTGAGATTTTCTATGTCTATGTTGTGAAATGCCCTAGAATGATTTCAATAGTAAGCACTTAGATGATATTTTATAGCTACAAGCCTTTTTCCTACCAAATCACCCATTTCAACCAATATAAACTGATAAACTAAACAAGCAACAAAGAACATTTAACCAACACTGAAAGCCCCAACATTTATAAGTAATCAGCAAACAAGAGTACTTGAACTGTGATAATGCAAATTTTAAACAGACAAATATCCTGTACTCAAAGAACTCATGATATATTGAGAGAAGTAAATACATAAACAACTATTTATTATACAATGCAAATATAATAATTACTTCAAATAAACTACATGCAAAGTCTTAGGTAAAAAGAGAGGAGAGAAAAAAAAGATATTTCTAAGGAGTAAGGATCTATATCGATAGCACAATGCCAACCAAAGGGACTTGAGCCATGTAAAAACTACGTCTGTAGAATACCAAATATAAATATACTAAAATATTTGTTTAATCAGACTGCCAGGTGAACTGAAATTTTCATAAAAGAAATAAAAGAATAGACTGAATCTCCTCAAACTATAACTGAATCTATGAGGGCTTTTTGATTAAGACTTGATTTTTTTAGAGCAGTTTTAGGTTCATAGTAAAATTAAAGGAAAAGTACAGAGATTTCACAACTACTCCCTGCCCCCACACATGCAGAGCCACCACTGTTATCAACATCCTCCACAAAAATGGCACATTTGTTATGATTGATAAACAACCAATTGACACATCATAATCACCCAAAGTCTATAGTTTACATTACAGTTGATTTTTTTTTTACTTTTATAAAAATAAAATCAGGGCAATCAATATATTCTCAAAATTGAATCAGAGCTAAACTGGTATTTATTACACGTGGTTCACATCTGCAGTTATCAATAAAACCCCAGTTTGGTCAACTGAACAACAAATTTTCAGTCTTAGTAAACTAAGACTTTTACAACAACTATTTGACCATTTGGAGAGTCTTTGTTTACAATAATTCTCATCAAAGGCAAAATACAGAGAGAAAGTTCCTAAGTTTAAATTCCCTGGTTCAGCATTTAAATTAGATTCTTTCCTGTGGCCAATTGTTTTGTTCAGACAAGTCAGGGTGGATACAGAAGTATCTGGGGGAATATTTTTGCTGAGGACTGGTTAGTAATAATAATAACCAGATACATCAAAATTCACTGCTTCCTAGTTAATAGATGCTTGTCAAGTGACTGGTGGGTTCATCCCAACATACATACGCTCTTTGTATACATGGTCTTTTCACCAATCATGAGAAGCAGAAAGGTAGGGATCTGACAACTAAATGGCCCTTTTTACATTGCTTTGATCCACCACCAATTCTATTTAGTCATCTCTGCTCTGAAAACCTAGTTCCTCTATAACTCTGAGGGCACATGATGGCTTGTTTTGGCACTGGCTGTGTGGAGCTAAAACTCTAGGCTACAGAAACAGAAAGATTTAAGAGCCTCTCACCTCACAAACTTGAGTTTCAGGTTGGGGCAGTGACAACCTGTCAGAATCTCGTTTGTGGCACCCAAGCAAACCAAGCACATGGACAGCGGAAATGGCTAGAAAAATCCTCAAACCCTGGTTCTCTTGGTCATTAATTCCATTGATTATTTTGCTGTTTAAATACTGAGACAGGCCCTGGTGCCAGCCCAAAATACAACTAGTCAACTCACATTTCCCTTGGCCTTTTAGAAAATGCAGATGTGCCCAAATCTTAAAAAATAGCTGAGTTTTTTTTTTATTCAAAAAAGGAAAGAAAAAGAAAGAAGCAGGGAGGAAAAAGTGTTCCAAACAAACGAAATGTTGATCTGCCTTTTATTAATTTCATTTTTTATCTTCTTGTGTACAGACGTTTGACAGCTGTGACATTCATGGGCAATGCATTTGAAAAAGAAGACATAAATATTCAGAGACATATTAGAATGCTGTTCAATGTAAGCACCTGTCTACTTAGTGTTGACAGAAAATCATTTACTTTGCTTTATGCATGTTCCCTCCAGAGACCACAGAGGTCCTATTTTATTTAAAGAGCTGGTCCCAATATCAGTGCTTGCTCTTGAAACTGAAGTATATATAGCTAATTATATTTATCGAGGAAACAATTTTATTTTATATTTTCAATAATACTTAAAAATTTTGTCAATCTTGACCTCAGAAACAATTTCCCCAAGGATTCAGTTAACAAAAGACTTCATACAAGGCCTGATATAAGCATCCTGACATTACACTGTTTCCATTATCACCAAGGGAAGTTTTTCAAGTATCACTTTCATGAAGGAGAAGTATACAAGAGGAAACTGCAAGATCTTTGTGGATGTTATGAAAAACGTAACAAGTCAAAATCCATGCTGGTATTTGTATAAATGCATTTATTAGTTATTATACTTTGACTTATATACTCAAAACAAGATTAGTATTGCATAAAGTAATACATTATTAAAAGACACATAAATCATAACTTTTCAATTATATATCAAATTTGGTAAATCTTTGTTCTTTCTCTACTCTGGCCAAATTAAAAAAAGAGTAATCTTGGAACTTAACTGAACCAGGTGACCAAGCACAAAGAAAGAAAGAATAAAGAGCAAGCAACCTTCGTCAGGATGCTTAGGTTGCTGTGGGGTCCTCATGAGGTAGTTCTGATACCTATTCATGAAACCTTCGACTTGTTCCCAAGTGATTAAAATAGGTATGCTTAAGTTAAATTAGTTATTCACTCCAAATATAATTTCCCTTTCTGTCCTTGGTAAAATGTCTATCTTGAAGGTGTATGGTTTGCCATGGGTTAACATTGGACTACAGAGAAGCCTCCTTTAGCTGAATCTCAGGTCAAAATTACAAATGTACCATATTGTCAGAGATATAAATGAAACACAGACTGAAGTGAACAAAGCCTACTTTTTTGGCTATGACATTTCTCTCCATTTTAGTTTTACCTGAGTGTGTAATAATGTTAGCTTGGCCTGATGAGGAGGGGGCGGGGCGGGGTGGAGGGTGTGAGCTGTGAGGCGTCGGGGAAAGGCAGAACAGGCAAAGACCTCAGAGTTCAAGACTTCCAAAACCTTACAATGCTGCCACCTACAGGCCAAAACTTTCAAGGCGGATTCTATCGATACTGTTTTCTGACCCTTAACAATGAAAAACATGCAAAATGGTGATGGAAGACCACAGCCCCACACTCAGAATCCCACAAAGAGTTAAATTGCCAGGTGATATGAAAGCACAGACCCTCTGGCTCAGCTAGCTCGGTGCCGTTACATAATTTAATTAGGATCATCACGCGGCAACCGAGGCTGTCTAGAGGAATTATGAGCCACAAGTTCAGATCACATGTGAATCCTTTTGCTCAATTAAAGCGAAGCAATTTTTAAGGTTTTTTTTCCTCTTTGCAGTATATGCAAAGAGCACTGAAGCATGGCCTGCATATTTTTCACATTAAAATTATTACATAAAGCTTGTAACATTTGAAATACTTATGGAAATCAAAATGTTACACTCTGACCTTGGGCATTTAAACTTCCTCATTTTTAAAGCTATTGTTGCCATGCTCTCCTTTGTTCTAAGAAAATTACTGTAGTTAGTTATAAAAGCTGGATGAATAATTACTGTGGGAAGAAAAGAAGTATGTAATAATGCTGAAATGATTCTTGAGCCTATGTTACTACTAAACAGAGTTTTAATTCGGTTTTGAAGTCCCGGCATTGTGACTAAAGGCATTATCTTACTTCTCCTTACCCTGCTGCTCCTACTATAAAAGTCACCCTTTTCTTGCTCCGCAGGCTATCCAGTCTGCTTACCTGTATGTCAAGAAAAACTCTGCTAAGAACTTGATGAGGGAAGAAAACTTCTGGAGGAGTCTACTTTTATAATGTAAGCACATGCAGCATGAAGCATACTAGGTTAATGTTTAAGCTTTCTTTCTAAAGTTTTAAACTTCCTTCAGGCTTTTTGCTTCCTTTCTCACTGCTTGTATCAAGCAGACAAAAAAGATGGCAGTACTTCCTCATTTTAGTTATGCTTTAAACTTCTATAATCAGATGTTGTTCAGTCGCTAAGTCATATCTGACTCTTTGCAACCCTGTGGACTGCAGCTTGCCAGGCTCCTCTGTCCTCCACTATCTCCCGGAGTTTGCTCAAATATAATTAGATACGAAATTATAATTTTAGTAATTGAAAATTATGGCTTGTAATCATACTTGTTATTTGTGCTTATGAAAATGACTATTTTCAAATCAAGCTACTTTAAATTTCCCAAACTAATGGAGATTTAAAGTTAATTTTTAAATGTTTATTTTGGGGAATAAGTATTACTCTTAATAAAAGATCATCCTAATAAAAATAAAATGGGAGGATGCAAAGAAATATCAGTGCTAGGCAGAAGCTTACATTCAGTTGAGAATCTCAGCAACTTTGAATTGCTTTATTTTTTGTTTGCTTTGTGTTTAAAATCCCCAGTATTTCCAGATGTATTGCTTAAGACAATTGAAATTAGAGCAGACAATAAAACTTGCAGTGAGTACTGTGGGAAATTATTCAGTAACTCATAGATCAAAGAAAATAGGCAAAACTCATTTTTCAGTAGTACAGCCTACTTGTTATTTGCAATAGGAAAAAACATTTCTAGATTTGAAGGGCACATACAGTGTATCCGAGTCAACATATTGTTTATTAGTTTCTTAGATGAGAGGGTGCGCAAAATGCAAAAATGAGGCAATCCTTATTTTCACAAAATCTAAAAAGGTTAATCCTTTCTTCTTTTGCAACCAGATATTTGCAGGATTAACAACCACTTTAAACACTAGTTGGATTTAGCTATAATAAGAATATAAATATAATAAGACATTCCTAAGGGGAATACAATTTTTAAAAAATTTCCATATTTGCTACAATAAATGTTATGCCTAGAAATTTTATAGCTAACAGAAACACAGAAAATACTATACCCAGAGCTAGAAAACTGTTCCAGTACAAAGCAAGTCTGATATATTACCTCCCAAATACACAGCATATCCCTGGTAAAGTTGTAAATTATGGTTGCAAATGAGGCCACAAACAAAATTTTGCTCAAGGCATGAATCATAAATTCAAACAATAATCATCTCCTACGTGAAGCCCAACTACTTTGTTTACTTCTTAGACACTGTTTCCTAAACATGAAGATGAAAGTAGGTCAAGGAAATTTAGCATCTTTTTCTCATGAAGCATGATCTGATATTGGGTGCACTGTCTTATTTACAATTGCACAAACCTTTTAAATATTAAAAATGTGTGTTTTCACAATGCTGGGCCCTTAAGCTTATCGAGAATTTACCTCATGATCACACAATATCATCAAAACTATAGATGTTTACTAAGGAAAACTAAGCACTTCAAATAGTAACTTGCCAGCTGGAAGTCAGATGCATTTTTCCTATTGAAAATAAAAATATATTTAGCTAATATTCAGTGATATTTTTAATCTGTTTATTAGATATAGTTGTTTGCTATCACTAGACCATATCTTAGGAGTCAAAGGTTTTTCTGATTTTTACATTTTAGAATTTCTAAAGGCATACCACTAAACTCTTTTTACGTATGAAGCTTAAGAAGTCTGTCCTTTAATTCAATGTGTTCAAATCATAAAATCATTAAGCACCAGGTCTAAGAATTACCTTGAAAGAACATGCAATTGTAAAATATTGTTTGGAATGCAGATTTTTAATATTAACCCAACAATTTCTATCTATGGATAATAAGAATGAATAGCAGCTTGTTCATGAATAGATACTTGTTCATCTCCAAGGGATCTGGATGCTTCAAACTTCCTATTCTTTCAGCAATGAATATCAATCACTGTAACAATCACCATATTAAGTGCCTACAGTATACTTAAAACTGTGCTAGATGCTTTATACAAATTATCTCATTTAATTTCACAATAACTCTTTAAAGCAGTGAGGATATTTATATCTGTTTTACAGATGATGAAAGTGAAGCTTTGAAAGAAAAATAAAACACCTTTTCCATGTCACCATGAGCTAAGCACTGGGTATTCAAAGACAGATGGAAGGCAGCCTATTTTCTAAAGAAACCAACACTTTCCTAAAGAAACTATTAAACTTTCTATCATTGTATAAACCAAGGGGGTGTCAAATAAATCAAATAAAATTTGATTTATTTTAAGTCTATTCAGCTGGAATGACAATTTTTGAGTAGTCATTTGAACTAATAAACTGGCACAATGGTCCATGTGATGCAATCTTTCAGAAAGTATTTATTAAATGACTCTTAAATGACAGGAGACTCAAGAGAGGAAGGTTCAACCCTGAGTTAGGAAGATCCCTTAGAGTATGAAATGGCAACCCACTCCAGTACTCTTGCCTGGAAAACTCCATGGACAGAAGAGCCTGGCAGGCTACAGTCCATGGGGTTGCAAACAGTCAGACACGACTGAGCACAACACACAAATGTACCACGAGGCAATGTGAATTCAGTGATGAGCAAAATGGAGGCATCCCTGTTTCTGCCTTCAAGGAGTTTTTATAGTAGTGGAAAATCAAGCAAAATATTTTTAGGAGAAACCTAAGTGTAAGTGTACCAGGAACAGATGAGTGGTGAGTCACACCCACCCACCCCAAGTCTTCTCCATCTCAGTTATAGCACCTCCACACAGTTGTCCAAGCTGAAAAGATAGGTGTTATACTCAATTTCTCTTGGCCCTCACACCCTACATTCACTCAGTGAACTAGTCCTGTTAGCTGGAACACATTATTCTGAATCTATCGACTCCTTTTCCATTCACCATCCCAGAGCAATTATAATCACCTCTTGGCTGGACTACTGCTATAGATTCCTAACTGAGGTGCCTACTTCTACATGGCTTCCTTCAATTTTATTCTCCTCACAGCAGCCAGATCCATCTCTTAAAAATGAAAACCAGTTCACATACCTAACCTATATTAAACCCTCCAACAGCTATCCTCTGTTTGTATATCCATATGATGTGTTCCAATTTGTCTCTCAGATTTCCAGTCAGGCTCCTCTGTCCTTGGGAATTCTCCAGGCAAGAATACTGGAGTGGGTTGCCATGCCCTCCTCCAGGGGATCTTCCCAACCCAGGGATCTAACCCAGCTCTCCTGGGTTGCAGGGAGATTCTTTACCATCTGAGCCACCAGGGAAGCAAAGAATAGTAGAGTGGGTAGCCTACCTCTTCTCCAGGGAAACTTCCTGACCCAGGAATTGAATGGGGTCTCATGCATTACAGGCAGATTCTTTACCAGCTGAGCTACACAGGAAGCCCCTCTACTTAAATGCTACTTCTAAATGAGGCCTTCTCACATGACTTAATCCAAAATGGTGTTTTCTCATTCTAACACATCATATTTTTTTTTAACTTTCTGTTCATGGAATATATTCATCTCCTGGAACATATGATTTTTGAAGAAGAATCTTATCTATCTTAGAAACTGTCTCTCCATCACTTAGAACAATACCTAGCAGATAGCAGACACTTAAACTGAAAGAGTTGAGAGTAGAGGTCAAATCACCCATGGACTCTTTGGACACAGTAAGGAGTCAAGGTTTTTATTCCAAGTTCAAAGAGGAACTCTTGGGAAATTCTAAGCAGGGGGACTGGAGAAGGAATTGGCAACCACTTCAGTATTCTTACCTGGAAATTCTCATGGACAAAGGAGCCTGGTGGGCTAGAGTTCACAGAGTTGCAGAGTCGGAAGCAACTTAGCATGCATGCATGCAAGCAGGGGGACAAAAATAATGCCAGCTATTCTTTATGAAGAACATACTGAAGACAAGCATGAGAAGAAGCAAGAAAATTCAAGAGAAGTCAATTCAGAAGTCCAAGATCAAGATGGGTTTGGCTTGGACTAGGATGGCAGTATAGAAAAGAGAGGAGAGATGGAGAAATTTGTGATATAATTTCACTTGATGATGGAGGAAGGAGTGTAAGAGATTAAGAATGACTTATATACTTATATATTGTATGGCCTGAGGTGGCAGGAAGGGAGTAGTTAAAGGAGGATGGACCTGGAGGTAGGACAATTAATTTGAATTGGATGCATTTAATCACCTTGAGCCAGACTGTATTTTCTTGGGACACATGGGGGTTTGCCTCAGGCCTAATATTTCTCCTCAGAGGGGAAATTTAAATAAAGGTCAATCTATTAACAGAAACAAATATTTCTTCAGCAGCCATCCTACCTTGATTGGATCAAGCATCATAAGATGCAAATAACAGCCCATGAAGGATGATGAATATTTAGCTTGTCATTTTTTAATACCAGTTTTTCAAAGAGGCCAAAAATAATTTTGTCAAAGAATTTCCAGCCCTAAATATAATATATGGAAGAACTCACAGATTAGTAAGGCTTTCACTGCACTTAGTTGAAAGATGATGCTGTCATAGGTTTTCACTCTTCCATTCCACCTCATAATCCCTCTAGTCAATCTTTAGCAGCATGGGGGTACAGCTCAGAGAGTAATAGAGATGATCTGATGCCATCAGCAATGTGTTAGTCACTGTTAGTGAGGCCTGAGAATATGATCCCTAGCAGTAGAGCTGAAGGAGGAAGCCAACGTGAGAGTCCAAGAGTGACAGTGATTGTGGAAGGAGTAGTGGTTAAAGGATAAATAACGCTGGACAAAGGAGCATAACAAGAGACTGAAAATACCTTGCATATCTCTTGATTCTAAAATGAAATGAAATGTTGCTTTTCAAAAGGTTTCCTAATCAAGTTGAAGGTTGATATTCTAGTAGTTATCAAATTATTAAGAAATTAAAAATCTCTTTCATTGATATTTTATCTTTATGACCCAGCTAGTCATTACATTCATCTTCATTCTTCTAGTAATGCTGTTTATGAAACAATAGTGTATTGGGCTCTAATACAATTCCTAATTTGTCAACAAGCTAGTAAACATAGATTTTGAATGCTTGGTAAAGATTAAGAATGCAACCAAAAGTAGGTAAATGACAATAAGGACATTACTTTGGATATAATTGTTCTTACTATCCTTAAATCACTAAATTGTTAATTAAGAAATCTGTGCCAGGGATGTCCACCTCTGCTCATCCCAGATGCAGATGGTTTGAAGTATCTGATTCCAGACATAAAGTACAGACACAAGAGTCTCTCCCTCCATTCTACTGGGCCCAGAGTCATGTTAGGAATTCTAAGTCTCCTGGGTCACAAATAATCCTATTCCCCAAGGAGTCCAAACGTCAAATAAGCATACATTCGGTCCCCAAACAGTACTGATTCCCTTCCTGTAATGACTGCACAGTATGCTGGCAGCATGCGTCCTCCTTTGGCCTCTATTTTGGGGCAGGCTCTGATTCTTTTCTACATGGCTGCTGGGTGCTTGATAGTTTAGCTTCACAGCAGTTCTTCTCCTAAGCAATTGACTACAGTACCTTTCGGCCACAGGCTGCCTACTGGATAATTCTCAGGCATGAGGGACACATGCCCCAAAGTTCCTGCCCCATTGCCTTTGTTCTTTGAGTTTCCTCTTTTTGTTTGCATTTCCTCTATCTTTTGTTCTTCATCCCACTTGTTTTCTTCCCCATAGGATTTGATATCCCATCAGAAAGAGACTGTCAGCAAGGACATCAGCATTCAGCCACATGTAATTTATTTACCTTCTTTGAAGCAGAAGGTGCCAAATACTCAATGCACACCTAGTTGTACAAAAGAGGGAGGAAATGACTTTACTCCTTTTGTTGTCTTAGACATTCTTAGAGTGGCTTGTAAATAGAAAATGTTGAATAGTAAACATACACTATTTTTAGTGTATGTGTTTTCATACCTGGTTGTAAACACTCACATTGAAACAGTTCTTTCCATCAAGTGATTCCCTAAATCTTAAGATCCTACATTCTTTCTCTTTTGTAAAATGGACCAAGACTATTCCCTATATGACAGTGATGCTTTGAAGCATCAGAAGATCCTCAAAAATCTATTTCACCATCCTAAAGTGCTATTTTAACCAAAACCCAAAGAAAATAAAAAAATAGACTTTACTAATACTAACCTGACTCAGTTTGTATATGGTAAAATTAGTAAATAGAGCAGAGTATTCTAGAATACATAGCTACTGTCCTTAAATTCTTTCAAGAAAAAAAGACAAAATTTGCAAAACTTTAATCCCTCCAAAAAATAAAATGAAGTGGTTCTCATTCACCCACTTCAGGTAAATATATATTTATATACACTGAAACCATTCAGGCATATGATAAAACTGAAAATGGTGAGGCATGCCTATGTGCTACGTTGCTTCAGTCATGCCCAACTCTTTGCCACCTCATGGACTGTAGCCCACCAGGCTCCTCTATCCATGGAATTTTCCAGGCAAGAATACTGGAATGGGTTGCCGTCCCCTCCTCCAGGGAATCTTCCTGACCCAGGGATCAAACCCATATCTCTTATGTCTACTCTGTTGACAGATGGGTTCTTTACAACTAGCGCCACCTGGGAAGCCTGAAAATGGCAATACACCTTCATAACTGAATATGAGCCAGCTCGGTTGATAAGCCCATCAGGTCCTTCTCATCAAAGTGATGTCATTTACCTTTTAGAATATATTTGTAAAGATATTGCCATAACCTGTTAGTGTTAAAGCAGGATATTTTGAACTTTACTATAATTTAGACCCCATTCATATTAAATGTAGCACTACATCGGTTTTAAAAATTGGTGCTAATTCACACTCTAAAACTGACTGAGCACTCATTTTCTGAACTTTAGTCTGGGTAAATATTTTATAGACTGGTTATAAACCCTAAATATGGAGAGTAGTGATGAAAAGTACAAGCCTCCCCAAAATGATAATAATACATTCAATAAATCTTTTCTTTCTAGTTTTACCAAACTACACATGAAAAATGTAAGCATATAAATTCATACCATGTGTAAACACAATTGTGAAATGAAATCCAGCAGGAAATGAGCATCAGAAGTTGTAGCCTGAACTATGCAGGTAAGGTGAGAGTTTTGAGTACTATTTCTCTGCTTCCCATAATTTCATTAATGCATATCATCTAACGTTGCTAATGTTGATACTCCATTTTCTTAGCAGTCTATGAAACAGTCCTGTGAACTGCATTAGTACTATTCCTATAATATAAATGAGACACTGAGGGGAAAAAAATAGCCACACAGATAGTCAAAGTTGATAAGGAGAGATTCCGTACTCTTTGTGTTTGACTGCTCTGCACATTAGGGGTCAGCAAGCCATGAGATTCACAGCCACAAAGTAGCCCAAAACTATCAAACTGCCCAAAATATCGGCTTCTGGATTCAAGAGGAAATGCTAACATAGACAAAATATGATTCTAGCAACCTCAGATTATTTTTAAATCCATGAATAACAAGTTCATGTGGTTTTCCTCCTCTTTGTCACTATTTTTTACTACACTGTATTGAAGGACTATGCCTGCATTATGAACTGGTTGGCAAGGGTACATAAATATTTACATTAAAGGTATGTGTGATTTACATACAATTATGAAGACAATTATGGCCACCTCATGCAAAGAGTTGACTCACTGGAAAAGACTCTGATGCTGGGAGGGATTGGGGGCAGGAGGAGAAGGGGACGACAGAGGATGAGATGGCTGGATGGCATTACCGACTCGATGGACATGAGTTTGAGTGAACTCCAGGAGCTGGTGATAGACAGGGAGGCCTGGTGTGCTGCAATTCATGGGGTCGCAAAGGGTCAGACACGACTAAGTGACTGAACTGAACTGAACTGAACCGATGAAGAAAACATTTTGTATTCTTGGACCACTTTCAGGATAACAGTCTCATATACCAGAAGTGAATAGATCAATGATAAAAACAATAAGACAATCACCAACTAAATGAGAACTAATTGACCAACCAAGAAGAAACTCAGTGCTTACCTGCTGGTCAGCCCTCTAGAGAAAGAAGTAAAAGAGATAGTATAGACCACTAAAAACTTTTGCTAAAGGCTTAGAGGAATACCATTTGCTTCAAGAGAATTAAAGAAGTAGAAAATCATTCTTCTTATTTTGGAGAAGTATAAAATCCCATTGAGAGGAAAAACACATACTACTGGGGACAAAAGAGACTTGAAACACTTAAAATCAATAAAATCAAGAATGGAAAAAAAAAGAGTAAACAGGACATTCCTACAATGTAATACTAAAATTGAAAGAGAAGGGCTTTGGAGTCAGAGAACTAAGGCTTCATCATTCAGTGCTTAAACGACCTCAGCCAAGTTCTGAAATTCACCTACCCTCACTTTCTTCACAGTAAAATGAGGATAATACTAGCAGTTGTTACCACAAGAGTGTGATATGTTCAATAAGTTAGTCATTATAAACCAAAATGAAGTCAAGTGGAAACTTCACCAGGAAAGCCTTGTGTCTAAGGTGTTAAGTCTCAATTCTAATAGTTTATCTTGAAGACTTTTCCTTATATGTAGCATACTGTCAGAGAACCCAGGAAATTTAAAGATGGTAACTAAATAGATTTCAAGACACTTTAAAATAAAACTGAGTAAATAAAAATAATTTATAAAGCTGAAGAAATTAAAGTATATGGCAATTAGTTACTTACCCAGACTTTTAAAATGTTTCTAAGTGTATAGAAGTATTTTAACCAAGAATCTATTCTAATTCTTGATAACCCACAGTAGCAATAGGAATTTTATCTATAAAAGTAGCTCCAAGGCAAGCCTGACAGCCTATCTTGTACTGCAAAACTCAGCAATGATTATTGAATATGCTTTCCCAATGTTGAGATGTTACCAAGCACTCTATAAAGATTTTGTACTTAGCAAAAATCACATATTTTTTCCATATCCTCCTCCAGTTTAACTGATCCCCATGCCTCATAACAGCCTGGGGTCTGGAGACCTGGCTCATATAAGGACTCACATCTGCTGGTTCTGTGGAGTCTCAGGGTTTTCTGCAGTAGCAACATTTACATGCTCATTACAGAAACTTCCCAACCAGATAATGTCACTTTATATGCTGTAGACCCTCTCAGTCTTCCAAATGCTTGGCATCGGATCCACAAGAACCTGTTCTTATCAGACAGTTTTCTTTCACTGTCCTTGCACTAAACTGCTTGCCTAGCCAAAGATTCCCCTTACCTTGCCTTATGACCCATTTCTTCAGATTTTCCTTTGGCAGCAAGATTTCCAAGGGAGTGTAAGTATTGAGTCCCTAGATGCTTTTAGTTGCACCTGTTTTATTCTTTATGGAGTCATTAGAATCTGGCTGAGACGACTGAACAGCGGGTAAGCATTGAGTTTCTAAAAGAGCAGCTCACCATGGCACTTTTTTTTCCAAAGTGCAATGGAGTGCAACTAAAACAGAAAACTTAGCCACAACCAGCCACCTTAGTGTTTTATAATTTGGTGCTCTCACACTATCTGTTCCTAGAATTTCTCCCTCTGGTCTTGACGCTTCAGGCAAACTCTGAATAATGAATGGGAGGAGCTGGGGTAGGGGGAGCTGGAGAGAAAGTGTCAAGAACCCTATACCAGGAAATGAAAATAAAAAGACCCTGTGCAGTCTATATTGGATACAGATGTACACAAAACAGAAACTCTGTCCTGTAAATTTGCCATGAATGCACCAGCTACATATGATCTCATAGTAGGATGGAGAACAGTGATAGGATAATCTAATAAGCATTCTTTTGCCATGAGAAACAGAGCTATAAACTGCTCTGTGGGCCTGGATCTACATGATACCTCAACAGTTAATGAATACTCGGAGTGGGCAGAGGACTGGTTTAGGAACTGGAACCACACCTCTCCTAGCCTTTTTTCCTCCCATGTCCACAGCCACTGGTCAGGCCCTCATTAATTCTCAGCTGGATTCTTAAAATCATTTTCTAATAGATCTCTCCCCTTCCAAACTAGCTCTCCATTACCATAGGACTGATTTTTATAAAATATAGCTTTGATCACTTCACTCATCAAAAGCCTTCAGTGGCTCTTCACTGTAAGCCCAACTAGGTCCAAAGGTCTCAGCTTAGCATTTAAGACCTTTTACAATGTGGTCTTTTTCTCCTTGTCTTTCTTCTCTGCTGTCTCTGGTCTGGCCTCTGGGCAAATCCCATGAAGTCAGCAATCCTCTAGATTCTCCAAAGTAAGCAAGTGTGAAATAGCCAGAGTGTCAGGGCATTCTGGGAGTTTCCTCAGACTCAGGGATTGAAGGGGTACAGGAGTATCCTTAGTTGAAGAAAGTTTGGTGATAGCCAACAAACTGCAGCCTTGGTAAAGTCAGAAAGTGCCCTCCAACCTGCAGACGGTGTAGATGTTACATGTTTCCTACACGTCATTTAACCAGATAGTTCTCTCTGGAAGACATTCTTGAAAGCATAGAACTAAGCCCATGTGAGGTGGTGTTGGTATATGAGGACATGGTGGTGACAGCAATTATGCCCAGCTTTCTTTTTCTCCCTCCCTGGTGGACCAGCCTGAGGACTGAGTATGTAAGCCATCACCTTCTCCTCCCTGACTTGGAAAATATTTTTTTCTTTTTCACAAATAGTTCTAGGTTACATAAGAAAACACTCGTTATTTAAAATATCATCACCCACTTCTGAGTGGCATTCTGTTTGTGAACCTTAAAAGAGCAGGAAAGAAAGACATTGAAATACTAAAAGGTGAAGATCTGAGTAAGTTAGGTCGGGACTGAGAATATGGATGACCTGTGTGGCACATTGCCATTACCTTCTCCCTGAGATGAGGGATAAGCTATGTTTGTAATTTCTACTTTAATCAAACACTGTATTGGAGAGTGCAAATGGAGAGTGCAAAAAGGCAAAAATAAAGAAACAAAGAGTTTATAAGATGAGAGCTCATTATTCACAGATGACTTGACTGTGGTTGAATAATCTACAAAAGTTCTCAGAGTTAACAAATTTAGCAAAGTTACTGGATACAAGAGCAATGTACAAACATTAATTATATATCAGTAAAACAATTAGAAACAGAATTTTAAAAATACAACTTACAATAGCATCAAAACCAATGAATACCTAGGGATAAATCTAACAAAAGATTGTGCAAGTCCTTTAATAGAAACTATAAAACACTGCTAAGACCTGAATAATTATAGATTGGAAGACCTGGTTATAGACTGGAAGACTAGATGTTCTAAAGAGCTTAATTCTCCTCAAATTGATCTGCAGAGTGAATCAAAATCCAACCAAGTGAGGTGGTTATTTTTGTTTTATTTTGTTGTTGTTTCATAATACATGGTATGCATATATGTAGAAATCAACAAGCAAATTCCAGAATGTATATGGACCTGCAGGGTGTCAAATATGGTCAAGACAACCTTGAAGATGAAGAACTAAACTGAAGGATTTATCCAACTAGATGTATAACTTTATTATAAAGCTATAATATTTAAGATAGTGTGGTACTGGCACAACAATAATCAAAAGGATCAATGGAACAAAGGAGACCAGACACAGATCCATGTATATACAGACACGCCTGCTTTATAAGAAAGGTAGCACAACAGTGTGCTAAGGAAAAAGGTAGTCTTTGGAGTCAGTGATCTACATGGAAAAAAGAACTCATCTTGATCTGCACACCTAATATCACACACTAAAATTAATTCCAGTTAGACTATAGGTCTAAATGTGAAAGGAAAACCAATTAAGTTTTAGGAAGTTGGAAATATTTTCATTTCCTTGGAGTAAAGTAAAAATTTTCTTAAACAAGATACAAAAAACCTATCATAAAATAAATGATTAATAACTTGAAAGACATTAAAATTAGAAATTTCTTTTCATCAGAAACACCAGTGAGAGAGAAAAGGCAAGCCACAGAGTGGCAGAAAATAATCAAACTACATGTGATCAACAAAGGACTCATTTCTAGAATGATAAACAACTCTCATAAGCCAATTTATTTAAAAAAAAAAAGAGGAAAAGATTTGAGTCAGGGCTTCACAAGAGGCTATGCAAATAGAAAATTATCATATGAAAATATGTTCATTCTTATTAGTAATCAGGAACGTGCAAGGTAAAACCACAGTATACTATCCAGCTAAAATTGATAAAATTAGAAAGCTTTACAATACCAAATGTTGACAAGGTTGTGGAACAACTGGAACTCATATACACTGCTATTGGGAATGTAAATCATACAACTGTGTTGAGAAACTGTTTAGCCTCATCTGTTAAAGCTTAACATATACTAATTTTAAGATCCATTCAGTTCAGTTCAGTTCAGTTCAGTTCAGTTCAGTTCAGTCTCTCAGTTGTGTCTGACTCTTTGTGACCCCATGAATTACAGCACACCAGGCCTCCCTGTCCATCACCAACTCCCGGAGTTCACTCAGACTCACGTTCATCGAGTCCGTGATGCCATCCAGCCATCTCATCTTCTGTCGTCCCCTTCTCCTCCTGCCACCAATCCCTCCCAGCATCAGAGTCTTTTCCAAATGGGTCAACTCTTCTCATGAGGTGTCCAAAGTACTGGAGTTTCAGCTTCAGCATCATTCCCTCCAAAGAAATCCCAGGGCTGATCTCCTTCAGAATGGACTGGTTGGGTCTCCTTGCAGTCCAAGGGACTCTCAAAAATCTTCTCCAACACCACAGTTCAAAAGCATCAATTATTCGGTGCTCAGCCTTCTTCACAGCCCAACTCTCACATCCATACATGACTACTGGAAAAACCATATCCTTGACTAGACGGACCTTTGTTGGCAAAGTAATGTCTCTGCTTTTCAATATGCTATCTAGGTTGGTCATAACTTTTCTTCCAAGGAGTAAGTGTCTTTTAATTTCGTGGCTGCAGTCACCATCTACTGTGATTTTGGAGCCCCCAAAAATAAAGTCTGACACTGTTTCCACTGTTTCCCCATCTATTTCCCATGAAGTGATGGGACTGGATGCCATGATCTTTGTTTTCTGAATGTTGAGCTTTAAGCCAACTTTTTCACTCTCCTCTTTCACTTTCATCAAGAGGCTTTTTAGTTCCTCTTCACTTTTTGCCATAAGGGTGGTGTCACCTGCATATCTGAGGTTATTGATATTTCTCCCGGCAATCTTGATTCCAGCTTGTGCTTCTTCCAGCCCAGCATTTCTTATGATGTACTTCCACCCAAAAAGAAATGCATGCATATATGCACCTCAATTATGTACACGTGGCTCCTCAAAAAGTTCAACATAGAATTACCATATGACTTAATGATTCCACTCTAAAAGAAATGAAAACATACATTTACACAGAAACATGTTTGGAAATGTATATAGCAGCATCATACAAAAGATGAAAATAGTCAAAATGTTGAAACAGCCCAAATGCCCATAGATGAGTTCAAGAAAAAAAAAAAAACAGAGGTATATCTATGCTATGGTATATTAATCAACCATAAAAAGGAATGAAGTGCTGATATATGCTACAACTTGGGTGAACCTTCATCATGTTTGGTGAAGGAAGCCAGATACGAAGGTCACACTTTGTATGATTGCTTTTATACAACATATAGGGAAATCCACAAAGACAGAAAATAAATTGTTAGTACTAGGGAATGGGGGAGGGAAAATAGGTGACTGCTAAATTAGTACAGAGTAGTGGGGCTTGTTTGTTTGTTTTTGGTGCAATGAAAAAGTTCTGAAAGTTGAGAGAGATGGTAGTTGTATAACACTGTGAATACACTGAATGCCACTGAACTGTACACTTTAAAATGATTGTGTTATGTGAATTTCACCTTAATTTCTAAAAGACATTAAAAATGACTTTTTCTGTTCTGATTTTAATCTTCTCTGGAAACTATATCCCTATTCTATACAGGCAGTTCTCACCTTAGGTGGTACTGGCGTGAATTCCAGTTACCACAGTTAAGTTCAATTGTATCAGTCCTCCAATGCTGCTAAGTCAATTCAGTCATGTCTGACTCTGTGCGACTCCATAGAGGACAACCTACCAGGCTCCTCCGTCCATGGGATTTTCCAGGCAAGAGTACTGGAGTGGGGTGCCATTGCCTTCTCAGAGTCCTCCAATAAAAAGGCTCAAATTTCAGTTACGATTGTATACTCATTGCATGAAGTACAAACTTCACACCTAACTCTTCAGTCCACAGATCACTATGTAAATAATAGCCAAGCATCATAATCAGTGGCCAATCACATCACTTCTTTCAAAGTCTGCCAGAGATTGGCCACTGCATACCTGATATTCAGTTCCAGCACAGACAGGAAAGCATACAATTGTGTTGTTTTAAGAATTAAGGATTTTAAAATTTAAAAAATAAAAAAAAATTAAAAAAAAATAAAAATGGATAATTGAAAGAGAGAATTGGTCAACAAATATAAAAACACTAACAAAGAAATGAAATGTAGCAACTTCAAAAGTGAAATTCTCATCCATCATAAACAAGTTATAGAAGAAGTAGCTGACTATGGGATTGTTGACAGAGAAACCATTTGTGAGACTAAGGATACACAGCCAAAGGGACTTAGTGAAGGTGAACTTATCAACATAAATGATGAAAGTGGTTTTGACAAAAAGGATGAAGATGTCCCAGAGGAAGTAATGCTGGCAAACAACTTCAACATTAAAGAAACTCTCAAATATTTTGCGACTTTGAAAGCATGAAGAATAAAATGTTGGAAATTAGAAAATCAAAACTTATAAAGGAGTATGACAGTAGGTCAGTGCATAGAAAAAGTGTTCAGTCCCTATCATAAATTATAGGCAAGAAAATAACAGATACCGTTAAAAACCACTTTTGATAGGTACTTTTTTTACAAAAACAATAATATAATGTATTTTAATTTTCAGTGTTTCTAATGTCTTTGATCACAGTGTATTAAATAGTTTCAATGTTTTAATTTCCCTATATATTTATAATTGAAAACAACAATTTTTATTCTTCTGACAATAATTTTTAAAAAGTCACTGGACAGTTGTAATTTTCCCACTGATTATTAAGTTCACTTTGCATGGTTTCAACTTGCACATTCATTTTTATGAACCTACACTATTATGTAAAACTAAAACAGCCTGTACCGTATTCTTTATATATTCCATTTCTCAGTCAAATATTCACAATTACCACCAGTTTAAAATATTTCTATATCTCCTAGCAGTATCTCTGCCACATGATATTGGCTTAAGAAATTTTGCTTCTACCACTCCCTCCCTATCCAGTGACTTTGATTGATGTTTCCTTACCCTATAATTTCTTCCTCTTACAAATTTAAATTCACCTTCCTTCATGAAGACATTGTCTGGTTTCCTGCTCCTCAAAGTAAGGTGATCCCTCCATCCTTTGAAGTTTCTGCCTAGTTTAACAAGAGATACTTTAAAATTTGCAACAAGCACCTCTTAATATACCTTTGTTGTAAAGTTATATATGTCTGTGCTTTTGTTTGGGTTTTCTTTTTGTCTGTTTTTGCAAATAGAGAATTGTGTGGTTAAAATGGCATGTAGTTGAACATGTGCTTATAAAAATAAAGGCAAAATGGACAAAGGAGGGGAAAACTAGAAGTTCTCTTTCTTTTCTTTTCTTTTTAATAAATATAAAAATTACAAAGCAAACTTTTCCTGGAAAAGTGTTAACATACGATTATGGCTTTTTATTTGAGTATTTATAGAATATTGGATACCCCTAAAACATTTATGTTAGTAACACAGTCTGTGTGAGTTTTATTCCTCAAGGATGTGGGGAAAGACAACATTGTGCCCTGCAAGTATTTCAGCAGGCACTCCAAGCACCCTCACAATTGCTGTATTCAATTGCACTTTTATACATTGTCCTTGAATAAATAGTTACTTGGCTCTGAAATTTCTTGAACTGACAACTCTTTGTTGAAGACCTCACAAGACTTTCAATAAAGACAACTAAAAAGCAATTGATTTTCCCCCTGATTGGAGTATGTATTCAAAAGAGTGGTAAACAATACCCACCATGTTCTCCCTTAAGAATGCATCCTTTGATTTATACTTTGAAAAAAATATACATATAAGTCAATATTTGTGTTCTTTGTATAATAACCACATGCAGAGTTTTCTGGGACAGTAATACAATATAGCTACTGTTGTTGAAGATTGGGACAAATGTTTTTTTTCTTTACTCTCTCTCATTCTACTTGACTTATCTGAAGTTAGTTCTAGTTGATACATGCTTGGATCAATTTCAGCCCATATCACACACAACATGCTACATTACACTGCCTGGCCCTCTACATCTACATCAGCAGCCATATTTTTTATAACCCAAACCCCTTGGCCATGGTTGATTGGCCCAAGAAGTGCACCTACCTCAATCTCAACCTAACAGACACCCTTCTATCATAAATTGAATTTAGAACTGAAAGGATATCATTTTAGGAGTGTCTGGATCTGTGAGATGTATACTAAGAAACGTGAGACAGAGATTTTACTTGTCATGCAGAAGAAATCAGCCTTCAGGAAGAAAAGGAAAAAGTTTTCTAGTCCTTAGTTTCAACTCCTTCCTAATCACCAAATCCTTCCCATACTGGATTCCATGATACATCGTTGTATCTTTGTAATGTATTCTTCTTGCAAACCTAAGCTTACTAGAATTTCTTTATGCTACCTGCGTCTGTAATTCACAACAAAAACAAGAATATTCTAATATGGTTCTGTACAGAAACTATCCCTGAAACAGGAATGATGATGACAGTTCAGTTCAGTTCAGTGGCTCAGTCATGTCTGACTCTTTGCAACCCCATGAAACACAGCACGCCAGACCTCCCTGTCCATCACCAATTCCCGGAGTCCATCCAAGCCCATGTCCATTGAGTTGGCGATGCCATCCAACCATCTCATCCTCCATTGTCCCCTTCTGCTCCTGCCCTCAATATTTTCCAGAATCAGGGTCTTTTCAAATGAGTCAGCTCTTCTCATCAAGTGGCCAAAGTACTGGAGTTTCAGCTTCAACATCAGTCCCTCCAATGAACACCCAGGACTGATCTCCTTCAGAACGGAATCGTTGGATCTCCTTGCAGTCCAAGAGACTCTCAAGAGTTTTCTCAACACCACAGTTCAAAAGCATCAATTCTTCAGTGCTCAGCCTTCTTTATAGTCTAGCCTTGACTAGACGGACCTTTGTTGGCAAAGTAATGTCTCTGCTTTTCAATATGCTGTCTAGGTTGGTCATAACTTTCCTTCCAAGGAGGAAGGGTGTTTTAATTTCATGGCTGCAATCACAATCTGCTGTGATTTTGGAGCCCAAAAAAATAAAGTCAGCCACTGTGTCCACTGTTTCCCCATCTACTTGCCATGAAGTGATGGGACTGGATGCCATGATCTTCTTTTTCTGAATGTTGAGCTTTAAGCCAACTTTTTCACTCTCCTCTTTCACTTTCATCAAGAGACTCTTTAGTTCTTCTTCACTTTCTGCCAAAAGGGTGGTGTCATCTGCATATCTGAAGTTATTGATATTTCTCCCGGCAATCTTGATTCCAGCGTGTGCTTCCTCCCATCCAGCATTTCTCATGATGTACTCTGAATATAAGTTAAATAAGCAGGGTGACAATATACGCCTTGATGTACTCCTTTTCCTATTTGGAACCAGTCTGTTGTTCCATGTCCAGTTCTAACTGTTGCTTCCTGACCTGCATACAGGTTTCTCAAGAGGCAGGTCAGGTGGTCTGGCATTCCCATCTCTTTCAGAATTTTCCACAGTTGATTGTGATCCACACAGTCAAAGGCTTTGGCATAGTCAATAAAGCAGAAATAGATGTTTTTCTGGAACTCTCTTGCTTTTTCCATGATCTAGCGGATGTTGGCAATTTGATCTCTGGTTCCTCTGCCTTTTCTAAAACCAGCTTGAACATCTGGAATTTCACAGTTCACATATTGCTGAAGCCTGGCTTGGAGAATTTTGAGCATTACTTTACCAGCGTGTGAGATGAGTGCACTTGTGTGGTAGTTTGAGCATTCTTTGGCATTGCCTTTCTTTGGGATTGGAATGAAAACTGACCTTTTCCAGTCCTGTGGCCACTGCTGAGTTTTCCAAATTTGCTGGCATATTGAGTGCAGTACTTTCACAGTGTCATCTTTCAGGATTTGAAATAACTCAACTAGAATTCCACCACCTCCACTAGCTTTGTTCATAGTGATACTTTCTAAGGCCCACTTGACTTCACATTCCAGGATGTCTGCTCTAGGTAAGTGATCACACCATGGTGATTATCTGGGTCATGAAGATCTTTTTTGTACAGTTTTTCTGTGTATTCTTGCCACCTCTTCTTAATATCTTCTGCTTCTGTGAGGTCCATACCATTTCTGTCCTTTATCGAGCCCATCTTTGCATGAAATGTTCCCTTGATATTTCTAATTTTCTTGAAGAGATCTCTAGTCTTTCCCATTCTATTCAGTTCAGTTCAGTCACTCAGTCGTGTCTGACTCTTTGCGACCCCATGAATCGCAGCACGCCAGGCCTCCCTGTTCATCACCATCTCCCAGAGTTCACTCAGACTCATGTCCATCGAGTCCGTGATGCCATCCAGCCATCTCATCCTTGGTCGTCCCCTTCTCTGCCTGCCCTCAATCCCTCCCAGCATCAGAGTCTTTTCCAATGAGTCAACTCTTCGCATGAGGTGGCCAAAGTACTGGAGTTTCAGCTTTAGCATCATTCCTTCCAAAGAAATCCCAGGGTTGATATTGTTTCCCTCTATTTCTTTGCACTGATTGCTGAAGAAGGCTTTCTTATCTCTTCTTGCTATTCTTTGGAACTTTGCATTCAAATGGGTGCTTCCCTGGTGGCTCAGAGGTTAAAGCGTTTGCCTCCAATGCAGGAGACCTGGGTTCAATCCTCTGGGTCGGGAAGATCCCCTGGAGAACGAAATGGCAACCCACTCCAGTATTCTTGCCTGGGGAATCCCGTGGACGGAGAAGTCCATGAGGTCTCAAAGAGTCGGACACGACTGAGTGACTTCACCTTCACCTTCCTTTTCTCCTTTGCTTTTCACTTCCCTTCTTTTCACAGCTATTTGTAAGGCCTCCTCAGACAGCCATTTTGCTTTTTTGCCTTTCTTTTTCTTGGGGATGGTCTTGATTCCTGTCTCCTGTACAATGTCACGAACCTCCATCCATAGTTCATCAGGCACTCTAACAGATTTAATCCCTTAAATCTATTTCTCACTTCCATTGTATAGATGATGACATTATTATTACAAATCTCAGTAGTAGACAAGCAGAACAATGAATGCCATTTTAAAATTGGAATCAACTGCTAATTATTTTTACATACAAAATTTTCAAGCTTTTCTCAAGAAGACTTTACCTGTCCTAAGTTTGCTGTGAAGGTGTATACTGCTAATTTGCTATACTAAAATCGATCTGCTACTCCACAAAGCACATCAGCCTTTTAAGCCTGCAAGTAACTCTCCACCTGAGTGGGCTATGTGGTCTGAAACAGTGTAGTATATCTTTTATATGAGACACTCTCCTAAATGAATATCAATTTCAACATCTTAACAGAGTTTGTGTTGGTTTCCTTGGTGCCACAAGGTCCTTGCCAGGGAAAGTGTCTCTAATCTGACTACTGACCATAATGGTGCTTGTTTGTTTCCTGACTAATATTATTTACCTTTAGAAATGTTTAGTTATTGAGTTTTTAACTTAATATTTTCTAAAATGCACTTCATATTCTCTCCCAGAGGACTTGTTCCTGATTCAATTTCTTATGGGTCTTTAATCCTGTTCTCATCACAAAATGGTACACAAGAATGTCTAAACTTGCTATAAACTGGGAGAGTTGGATAAATGGATCCTAAGTATAAATCTAGGAGAAAGACAATATTGTAAGTTTAGCAGACAATTCAGACCATTATTTTTCCCCCAGCCCATTCTTAATTCACTAAAAATAATATTATTATACAATCAAGGCCCCAAATAAAGAGTCATTTCTCCTTTACTAGATATACAAGCAATAGGATTTTATTTCCAATGTTTGTACATATCTCTGAAAAAGTTCTCGATGGTAGTGTTCTCTAATGGTTTAAAAGGTATCAACTCTCCAATTTCTTATTGGTCCCAACAATATAGTTCAGACTAATATTTTAAGCAATCAATTAGCTAATTATTTTTAGAATACCTAGAAAATAGTTGACAAAGCTGTTATTTTACTATTCTACTGTCAAGGTTAATAGCTGCTTTCTTTTAATTATGATGTACCCTTCTTTCCTTACTGTAAATTAAAACATATTTGATTTTTATAAATATGTTTAAATAAAATATTTCACAGCTAGGATATAGGTCCAGATAATATTTTCAGGAAAATAGGATATTATTTAAATAAACAAAAAAGAGTGTATATATATATATATATATATATATAAAGAGTATATATATATAAAGAGTATATATATATAAAGAGTATATATATATAAAAAGTATATATAGAGAGACAATCAACTACATCATATTGATTATCAATTATCAATGTAATCATACTTTTAATTTGTCTCAAAGACTAACTTCAATGGCATACTAAACATTTTGAGTCTGGAAAAGCTTAAGGAAAAAGATTGGGTATTTGAATTCAATTTAATTATTATTAATTATTTAATATGTAAAATGGAACTCTAACCAAGGAATAGTTTGATAGAAATAAGGACAGTTGTTGAATGTCAGTTATACACTATCAACTTATAAATACCTATATTTTTAGCTGCTTTGGAACACAGTTTGGAAGGCCCTCAAAAAGTCAAACATGCAATTACCATATGAGTCAGCAATTACACTTTTAAGTGTATTCTCAACAGAACTGAAGATAAGTTTTCAAACAAAAACCTGCACAGAAATATTCATAGTGGCATTATTCAGCATAGCCAAAATGTGGAAACAGCATAAATGTTCTTCAGCTGATGAATGTATAAACAAAATGTGGTTTATTCATAAAATGGAATATTATTCAGTCATATAAAAAAGGAAATAATCAACAAACAGATTCAAATTTTATCCAGAGAAGCAAAAGACTGAATATCCAACACAATGTTGAAGCAGAACAAAGTTGGTTGACTGACAACTGTTTATCTTCAAGACTTACTCTAAAGCTACAGTAATCAAGACCTTGTGGCACTATGAAAGAATAGAGAAATATATCAGTAGAACAGAATGGAGAGCCCCCAAAAAGTGCCCATAAAGACTGTCAATTGACTTTTGACAAAGGAGCAAAAGCAATACAGTGGAGCAAAGACTGTCATTTCAACAAATGATGCTGAAAAAAATGAACAGCCACCACACCATGCAAAAAAAAAAAAAAGACAAAATGAATCTAGACACAGATATCATACCCTTAACAAAAATTAACTCAAACTGGATCACAGACTAAATGCAAAATGTAAATCTATAAAACTCCTATAAGATGAAATAGGAGAAAAACTAGATGACCTTGGGTATGGCAATGCATTTTTAAATACAACACCAATGATGCAATCCATGAAATAAATCATGGATGAGCTGTACTTTATTAAAATTAAAATTTTGCTATGAATGATAATATCAAGAGAATTGGAAAATAAAATCACAAACAGGGAGTAAAATAGCTGCAAAAGACACATGTGATTAAGTACTATTATCCAAAATACACAAAGAACTTTTAAAACGCAAAAATAAAACAAAAATCCAATTGAAAGGCCAAAGACCTTAACAGATAACTCACCAAAATAAAATACACAGATGGCAATAAGCATACAAAAAGATGTTTCACATAATATGTCATTAGGAAAATGCAAACTAAAGCAATGGCATTCTACTACACACACACATATGGCAAAAATCTGAAACACTGATAATACCAAATGCTGGTAAAGATGTGGAGCAACAGCAACTCCCTTCTGTTACTGGTTGGAATGCATAATGGTTTACAGCCACTTTGGAAGATAGTTTCTCAGTTTCTTATAAAATTAAACATACTCTTGCCATATGATCCTATAATAATACCCTTTGATATTTATTCAAGCTATGTCCACACAAAAACCTGTATGCAAATGTTTATAGCAGCTTTATTCATTATAGTCAAACTTGAAAGCAACTATGATGTTACTGGTTGGGGCATAGACTTGGATAACTGTGATAATGAATGGTTTGCCTTGGAGATGAACAGAGATCATTCTGTTGTTTTTGAGATTTTATGTTCTGAGGTTTTATGAAGACCTATAAGACCTTTTAGAACTAACACCCAAAAAAGATGTCCTTTTCATTATAGGGGACTGGAATGCAAAAGTAGGAAGTCAAAAACACCTGGAGTAACAGGCACATTTGGCCCTGGAATGCGGAATGAAGCAGGGCAAAGACTAATAGAGTTTTGCCAAGAGAATGCACTGGTCATAGCAAACACCCTCTTCCAACAACACAAGAGAAGACTCTACACATGGACATCACCAGATGGTCAACACCGAAATCAGACTGATTATATTCTTTGCAGCCAAAGATGGAGAAGCTCTATATAGTCAACAAAAACAAGACCAGGAGCTGACTGTGGCTCAGATCATGAACTCCTTATTATCAAATTCAGACTTAAATTGAAGGAAGTAGGGAAAATCACTAGACCATTCAGGTATGACCTAAATCAAATCCCTTATGATTATACAGTGGAAGTGAGAAATAGATTTAAGGGCCTAGATCTGATAGATAGAGTGCCTGATGAACTATGGAATGAGGTTTGTGACATTGTACAGGAGACAGGGATCAAGACCATCCCCATGGAAAAGAAATGCAAAAAAGCAAAATGGCTTTCTGGGGAGGCCTTACAAATAGCTGTGAAAAGAAGAGAAGTGAAAAACAAAGGAGAAAAGGAAAGATATAAGCATCTGAATGCAGAGTTCCAGAGAATAGCAAGAAGAGACAAGAAAGCCTTCTTCAGCGATCAATGCAAAGAAATAGAGGAAAACAACAGAATGGGAAAGACTAGAGATCTCTTCAAGAAAATTAGAGATACCAAGGGAACATTTCATGCAAAGATAGGCTCAATAAAGAACAGAAATGGTCTGGACCCAACAGAAGCAGAAGATATTAAGAAGAGGTGGCAAGAATACACAGAAGAACTATACAAAAAACATCTACACGGCCCAGATAATCATGATGATGTGATCACTAATCTAGAGCCAGACATCCTGGAATGTGAAGTCAAGTGGGCCTTGGAAAACATCGCTAAGAACAAAGCTAGTGGAGGTGATGGAATTCTAGTTAAGCTGTTTCAAATCCTGAAAGATGATGCTGTGAAAGTGCTGCACTCAAAATGCCACCAAATTTGGAAAACTCAGCAGTGGCCACAGGACTTGAAAAGGTTAGTTTTCATTACAATCCCAAAGAAAGGCAATGCCAAAGAATGCTCAAACTGCCGCCAATTGCACTCATCTCACATGCTAGTAAAGTAATGCTCAAAATTCTCCAAGCCAGGCTTCAGCAATATGTGAACTGTGAACTTCCTGATGTTCAAACTGGTTTTAGAAAAGGCAGAGGAACCAGAGATCAAATTGCCAACATCCACTGGATCATGGAAAAAGCAAGAGAGTTCCAGAAAAACATCTATTTCTGCTTTATTGACTATGCCAAAGCCTTTGACTGTGTGGATCACAATAAACTGTGGAAAATTCGGAGAGAGATGGGAATACCAGTCCACCTGACCTGCCTCTTGAGAAATATGTATGCAGGTCAGGAAGCAACAGTTAGAACTGGACATGGAACAACAGACTGGTTTCAAATAGGAAAAGGAGTACGTCAGGCTGTATATTGTCACCCTGCTTATTTAACTTATATTCAGAGTACATCACGAGAAACGCTGGACTGGAAGAACCACAAGCTGGAATCAAGATTGCCGGGAGAAATATCAATAACCTCAGATATGCAGATGACACCACCCTTCTGGCAGAAAGTGAAGCCTCTTGATGAAACTGAAAGAGGAGAGTGAAAAAGTTGGCTTAAAGCTCAACATTCAGAAAACTAAGATCATGGCATCTGGTCCCATCACTTCATGGCAAATAGATAGGGAAACAGTGGAAACAGTGTCAGACTTTATTTTTTTGGGCTCCAAAATCACAGCAGATGGTGATTGCAGCCATGAAATTAAAAGACGCTTACTCCTTGGAAGAAAAGTTATGACCAACCTAGATAGCATATTCAAAAGCAGAGACATTATTTTGCCAGCAAAGGTCCATCTTGTCAAGGATATGGTTTTTCCTGTGGTCATGTATGGATGTGAGAGTTGGACTGTGAAGAAGGCTGAGTGCTGAAGAATTGATGCTTTTGAACTGTGGTGTTGGAGAAGACTCTTGAGAGTCCCTTGGACTGCAAGGAGATCTAACCAGTCCATTCTGAAGGAGATCAACCCTGGGATTTCTTTGGATGGAATGATGCTGAAGCTGAAACTCCAGTACTTTGGCCACCTCACGCGAAGAGTTGACTCATTGGAAAAGACTCTGATGCTGGGAGGGACTGGGGGCAGGAGGAGAAGGGGACGACAGAGGATGAGATGGCTGGATGGCATCACTGACTCGATGGACATGAGTCTGAGTGAACTCCGGGAGTTGGTGATGGACAGGGAAGCCTGGCGTGCTGCGATTCATGGGGTCGCAAAGAGTCAGACACGACTGAGCGACTGAACCGAACTGAACTGAACTGATGATGTTCTTCAGCAGGTAAATTTGGTACATTCAGACAAAGAAATATTATCAGCACTAAACAGAAATGAACTTGTAAGTCATGAAAAGACATGGAGGAAGCGTGAATGTATATTACTAAGTGAAAGAAGCCAACCTGGAAAAGCTACTGTAAGATTTCAACTATAGGACGTTCTGGAAAAGGCGAAACTATGGAGACAGGGAAAAGATCAGTGGTTGCCAGACGTGTTAGTGGGGAGATGCATAGAGCACAGAGGATTTTTAGGTCAGTGAAATTATTCTATATGATAGTATAATGTTCAGTTCAGTTCAGTCACTCAGTTGTGTCCAACTCTATGATCCCATGGACTGCAGCATGCCAGGCTTCCCTGTCCATCACCAACTCCCAGAGTTTACTCAGACTCATGGCCATTGAGTCAGTGATGCCATCCAACCATCTCATCCTCTGTTGTCTCCTTCTCCTTCCGCTTTCAGGGTCTTCTCAAATGAGTCAGTTCTTTGCATCAGGTGGCCAAAGTATTGTAGTTTCAGCTTCAGCATCAGTCCTTCCAATGAATATTCAGGACTGATTTCCTTTAGGATGGACTGGTTGGACCTCCTTGCTGTCCAAGGGACTCTCAAGAGTCTTCTTCAACACCACAGTTCAAAAGCATCAATTCTTTGGCACTCAGCTTTCTTTATAGTCCAACTCTCACATCCATACATGACTACTGGATAAAATGTTGGAAATACATTATTAGATACTTGTTTAAACCCACACCAAGAGTGAACCGTAATTTAAGCTATGAACTTTGGGTGATTACAATGTGTCCACATGGGTTTACTCTTGGTAAAAAATGTACCTTTCAAGTCTGTGCTGTTGATAAGGGGGAGCCTATGCATGTGTGGGAGCAGAAGGTATTTGGGAAATCTCTATAACTCCCTCTCAATTTTTTGTAAACCTAAAATTGTTCTAAAACTGAAGTCTTTAAAAAAATTTAAAAATGAAATACTGATATGTGCTACAGAGTGGATGGACCTTAATATATTATGCAACATGAAAGAAGCCTGACACAAAAGGATACATATCATATAATTCCATTTACATGAAATGTCCAGAATAGGCAAATTCATACAGAAAGTAAATTAGTAGTTCCCAGGAACTGGGAAGAGGAAAGAGTGGGGATTGACTATTAATGGTTATGGGGTTTCTTTTGGGGATGATAAACATGTTCTGGAGTTGGGTAGTGGTGATGGTTATATAACTTTGGAATATAATAAAACCCACTGAATTGTCCACTTTTAAAAAATGAATTTTGTACTATGTCAATTATATTTCAACTTAAAATTTATATGAGAAAAAATATTTTTTAACAGACGAAAATTTAAGAACATAATTGATGCATGTGATAATAAATCACTTGATTCTGATCATCATATTTCATCCTAAGAATGGACTGAATGCAGATGATAATCTGTGTGTACAGAAGCATTCCCTCAGAAATAATCGCTATGCAGAAACACCATCTCCTGGGTTAAGAGTGGGAGCCACACTGGAAATGACTGGGAGGGATCTAGAAAAAGAGATGATATAAACAGTAAACAGGCTCAGAAAAAAAGAATAGTACTGCACTTCAGAAGCATCTTTGGGACTTTGGATCCTAAGTCATGAGAAGATGGCTAAAATAGAAATATGAATTTAGAACAGCCTAGAATAGAAATATGAATTTAGAAAATCCATCTAAATTTGGATGTTAGTTTAGTGCTAATGACATGACCTTTATCTGACTCCTGTGTACCCTGTGTCAGTCCTAATGCCAGCCTTTTCCAGATGTTTTTCTTTGCCACAAAACATCCAAGAGGGAAAAGAAAATGAATTTTCAGATAGTCATGCAAGTGAACACAGTTGGAGTTTTTCACAGAAGCTGATAGAACTTTTCACCTTTTCAATGTAGTGTCTTGATAATACCAACCCTCATTTTGCTCCCACTCCAGGCAGAGCCTTCTATTTTCACCAGTGCCTCAGAGAATAAGATCCCAATTCCCTGGTGTACAACTGTGATTTCTTGAAATTTATCTGTAGTCCCAGGCAATGTCAGTATACCAAAATGGATGCATTTAGTGTTAAGTACCTTACCAGCAATTTCCCTTTTGAGCATTGGAATGTGATAAAACATCAGAGCTTTACTCTTCAGAGTGAAATGTAATACTACATGGGCTGTAAGAAAATAGATTGGGGAGAACTTCTTGCAGCCATTTGTCCCAGTAATTGACCAATAGAGAACAATAAAGCAGTATTCCTCAATGCTAGTATCCTATTGGAAGCCTCTTGCCCTTCCTCTTACACATTTTATAAATTGAAATGCTAGTAGGACAAGCACACTTCTCCATTAGATGGATAAATTTGGCCCTTGGAACTTGAGCAACAGCAGTATAGCACCTACAAACAATGAGGAGATCCATTTCCATTGCTTCTCAGAACTTGTGGGCCTCTTTAGGGGTGAAAGTAATCTTTTCACATTCCATCTTGAGGTAGTAAACAGACTGGCTCAGAAACTGGCACCATCATCCATCATATTCTGATAAGAAGCATCTCCAACTAACTATCTCTCCAAATAATTCCTAGCTTTATACAATTAAATAAGCTGATGGAAAAAAAATGAAAGTGTTCCACTGCAGAAAGAATATTGTGGCAAACAGAAAAGTAAGGATTTCACCATAGACTGCTTCTTGCATGTTAGAAATGCATCATGCACATGTGCAATAATTAAGGGATCTTGCTTGCCTGAAAAGCATAATCTCCTAACACATCACTGTACATGAAAGATCATAGAGCAACCTACTCATTTTTGGCTCAGATCTATAATAGCTCAGTTGGAACAATTTCACAGAAAAGAAAAACATTCTTTCCCTAGGTAACAGTCTAGTAGGTTTTCCCACCTCAATTCCTCTTTCTCTCTGCTATCTCTGGCCCCAGTGTGCAATTTTTTTTAAAGCATTGCAAAATGTCAATAAACAAACAAAGGAGACCAGAAGCAAAACCCCGCTATCACAGAATCTTGTTGTATAAACTGAGAAACACGGACATGGAATGAAGCCTTATTCTCTTTTTTCCCTCCTCTTTGTAAATGATTTGCTTTCCCCTCCCTCTTCATGTATAAATAAACAGAAAAGTGTCTGTATATTTGGTGTTTTTTCTCCTTTGGTCTTCATAATCAAGGGCTATTACAGCAATAGATCTTATCTGTGGAATGGCAGTCCCTCTGCACCTTCAGTTCAGATTTTTGTTTATGCTTGACTGCCATTGTGGCTGTTCCTGATAGTTTTAGGTCAGCCATGACAGACTATGGGTGACACTAAATAAACAAGCTGGGAGTCTGGGACCAGCCAGGAAGGAGTGGTACTAGGGCTCACAGTTTGATTTTCCTTGATTAATCACCCTTTTTATTTAGAATAACTTATTGTGTACAGTACCTGCTTGTCTGGCTAAGCAAATTACACCATGAACAGGCAAAGACTTAGAACTCCTCATAAACAAAGAAAAACAAGGAAGACAAGTACAGCTTACTCAACTGCAAAGCGAAGCTGCCGGCTTTAGGAGCATGATCAGGGCTGTTTATTTATTTTCTTAAATAGTATATAGCTCTTTCTTCTGCTGCTTGTTATTCTGCTCTGACCTAAGTAACCTTGTCAAGCCACCTCCCAGGTTGCCCAGATGGCCACAACCAGTAGACTAATCATTCTGAATGATAAGAAAGGGCATGATTCCTAGTGATCAGAGTCTCAGTATCCATCTTGGCTCCCTAGAAGCACTCTTCGTCTGAGTGTGTGTGTTTGTGTTGCAGCTATTAGGTTTAGAAAAGAGAGTGCTGAATGCGATCACACTATTATAATTTCTGCTCTGCAACTCAGTTCTGAATTATCCTCAATTTCTACTGTGTGTCAAGAGCTGTAGCATTTTTTGTAAATAAGCATTATCAATTAGTTTCCTTAAATTGTGCTCATGAATTTAAGCAAAGACTGGTGACTTGTGTAGCTGACTATAACCATTTGAGAAGAAAACAATTTATTCTCCAGATTTGATGTTAGTTAAAAAGCATATCTATCAGGAATATTAAGAATCTTCAGTTCAAATTCAACATGTTAACAAATGGTCCTAGGAACTGTCTGCATTGCAATACCAAAGGCAAAAACTAAAATGGAGTTTATAAAAGTATACAGATATTTAGATGAGAAAAGCGGTTACCAAATACAATGCATAGAGAATTAATGGGCAAATATTAATACAGAAACTCACCAGCAACCAAAGAGGATATTATTATAATATAAATTTTCATATATCAAAATTGCAGGTTTTTTAAAAAAAATTAAAGATAATATTCCATGCTGGTGAAACTAAGGTGATTTGGGTTTTCTTGTACTGTCCTGCTACCAGTAGAAAAATAATACAATCTTTCTGGAACATTAGAATTCCAATGGTTACAACCATATTCTAGCAAAGTCCTCTTCGAACTTTATGTGTTTAAGAATCTCTTGGGGATCTTTTTAAAAATGCAGATTCTGATTGCATAAATCAGGGTAAGGACTGAGATTCTTCAGTCTAGCATGCTTCAAAACAGTGGGGATGCTTCAAGTTCAGGGACCATATTCTAACTTGCAAAGCATTAGACAGTTTCTTAAGATTCCAACAATAGAGCCTCAACTAAGAAAGTAGGTGTGGAAGGCAGACACTATACATGTGATAATGATGTAATTAGCCACTGAGAGAGAGAGATGACCCAAAGATAAGGTCATTGCTTTAAGCCTAGAAATGTCCTAAGAAGATGGCAAGTTCCATTTTAGATGTGTTCCTCTGATATAATCATGTGGAAATATATAAAAGGCAGGGGGACATATAAGTTTGCAGCTTAGTGAAAGTTGAGTAGAAACATGTCAGATTGAGCTATATGAAACTGCCAAAAACCAACCACTTTCAACCTACAAAAATGGCTGTGTCATATGTTTCAACCTAATAAATTTAAGGATCATTTTCATGCATATAACAATTAAAGGTATGGAGGTATGTGATATTGGCAAAGGTAAGCATGAAGACTGAGGTAGGAATTGAATTTTGGCGAATGTCTACATTTAGGAGATGAGCAGATAGAAAAAATGACAGAGACTATATTCATTTGCTAGGGCTGCTGTAACAAAGTAAACAGACTACATTAAAACAGAAATTATTTTCTCAGAGTTCTGGAAGCTGTAAGTATAAAATCAAAGTATCCGTAAGGAATGGTTTCTTTGGAGGCCTCTATCATTGGCTTATAGATGGCCATTTTTCCTTGTATCTTCACATGGTCTTCCCTCTTCACGAGTCTGTATCCTAATATTCTCTTTTTAAAAGGACACCAGTCATATTACATTAGATCAGTTCAGTTCAGTCGCTCAGTCGTGTCTGACTCTTTGCGACCCCATGGACTGCAGCACGCCAGGCCTCCCTGAGTAAACTCCCAGAGTTTACTCAAACTCATGTCCATTGAGTTGGTGATGCCATCCACAGTCTAATCCTCTGTCATCCTCTTCTCCCGCCTTCAATCTTTCCCAGCATCAGGGTCTTTTCCAATAAGTCAGTTCTTCACAGCAGGAGGCCAAATTATTGGAGTTTCAGCTTCAGCATCAGTCCTTCCAATGAATATTCAGGACTGATATCCTTTAGGATGGACTGGTTGGATCTCATTGCAGTCCAAGGAACTCTCAAGAGGCTTCTCCAACACCACAGTTCAAAAGCATCAGTTCTTTGGCACTCGGCTTTCTTTACAGTCCAACTCTCACATCCACACTTGACTACTGAAAGCACCATAGCTTGACTACATGGACATTTGTTGAAAAGTAACATCTGCTTTTTAATATGCTGTTTAGGTTGGTCAAAACTTTTCTTCCAAGGAGCAATCATTTTTAATTTCATGGCTGCAGTCACCCTCTGCAGTGATTTTGGAGCCCCCCAAAATTGTCTGTCACTGTTTCCACTGTTTCCCCATCTATTTCCCATGAAGTGATGGGACTGGATGCCATGATCTTAGTTTTCTGAATGTTGAGTTTTAAGCCAACTTTTTCACTCTCTTCTTTCAATTTCATCAAAAAGCTCTTTAGTTCCTCTTCACTTTCTGCCATAAGGGTGGTGTCATCTGAATATGTCAGGTTATTGACATTTCTCCTGGCAATCTTGATTCCAGCTTGTGCTTCCTCCAGTCTAGCATTTCTCATGATGTATTCTGCATATAAGTTAAATAAGCAGGGTGACAATATACAGCCTTGATGTACTCCTTGATGTACTCCTTTTGGGACCAGTCTGTTGTTCCATGTCCAGTTCTAACTGTTGCTTCCTGACCTGCATACAGGTTTCTCAAGTGGCAGGTCAGATGGTCTGGAATTCCCGTCTCTTGAAGAATTTTCCAGAGTTTGTTGTGGTCCACACAGTCAAAGCTTTGGCATAGTCAATAAAGCAGAAGTAGATGTTTTTCTGGAACTCTCTTGCTTTTTCGATGATCCAGTAGATGTTGGCAATTTGATCTCTGGTTCCCCTGCTTTTACTAAATCCAGCTTGAACATCAGGAAGTTCACAATTCAGGTATTGTTGAAGCCTGGCTTGGAGAATTTTGAGCATTACTTTACTAGCGTGTGAAATGAGTGCGATTGTATGGTAGTTTGAGCATTCTTTGACATTGCCTTTCTTTGAGATTGGAACGAAAACTGACCTTTTCCAGCCCTGTGGCCACTGCTGAGTTTTCCAAATTTGCTGGCATATTGAGTACAGCACTTTCACAGCATCATCTTTTAGGATTTGAAATAGCTCAACTAGAATTCCATCACCTCCACTAGCTTTGTTCGTAGTGATGCTTCCTAAGGCCCACTTGACTTCACATTCCAGGATGTCTGGCTCTAGATGAGTGATCACACCATCGTGATTATCTGGGTTGTGAAGATCTTCTTTGTATAGTTATTCTGTGTATCCTTGCCACCTCTTCTTAATATCTTCTGCTTCTGTTAGGACCCTACATTTCTGTCCTTTATTGAGCCCATCTTTGCATGAAATGTTCCCTTGGTATCTCTAATTTTCTTGAAGAGATCTCTAGTCTTTCCCATTCTATTGTTTTCCTCTATTTGCATTTTGCTGAGGAAGGCTTTCTTATCTCTCCTTGCTATTCTTTTGAACTTTGCATTCAATTGGGAATATCTTTTCTTTCCTCCTTTGCCTTTTGCTTTTCTTCTATTCATAGTTATTTGTAAGGCCTCCTCAGACAACCATTATGCCTTTTTGCATTTCTTTCCTTTGGGGATGGTCTTGATCCCTGCCTCCTATACAATGTCATGAACCTCCACCCATACTTCATCAGGCACTCTATCCAATCCAATCCCTTTAATCTATTTGTCACTTCCACTGTATAATCTTAAGGGATTTTATTTAGGTTATACCTGAATGGTTTAGTGGTTTTCCCTGCTTTCTTCAATTTAAGTCTGATTTTGACAATAAGGAGTTCATGGTCTGAGCCACAATCAGCTCCCAGTCTTGTTTTTGCTGACTGTATAGAACTTCTCCATCTTTGGCTGCAAAGAATACAAGCAATCTGATTGATCATCTGGTGATGTCCCCATGTAGAGTATTCTCTTGTGTTGTTGGAAAAGGGTATTTGCTATGACCAGTGTGTTCTCTTGGCAAAACTCTATTAGCCTTTGCCCTGCTTCATTCTGTACTCCAAGGCCAAATTTGCCTGTTAATCCAGGTATTTCCTGACTTCCTACTTTTGCATTCCAGTCCCCTATAATGAAAAGGACATCTTTTTGGGGTGTTAGTTTTAGAAGGTCTTGGAGGTCTTCATAGAACCATTCAATTTCAGCTTCTTCAGCATTACTTGTTGGGATATAGATTCAGAGTACTGTGTTATTGAATGGTTTGCCTTGGAAACGAACAGAGATCATTCTATCATTTTTGAAATTACATCCAAGTACTGCGTTTTGGACTCTTTTGTTGACTATGATGGCTACTCCATTTTTTCTAAGGGGTTCTTGCCCACAGTAGTAGATATATTGGTCATCTAAGTTAAATCCACCCATTCCAGTCCATTTTAGTTTGCTGATTCCTAAAATGTTGACATTCACTCTTGACTTCTCCTGTTTGACCACTTCCAATTTGCCTTTATTCATGGACCTAACATTTCAGGTTCCTATGCAGTATTGCTCTTTACAGCATCGGACTTTACTTCCATCACCAGTCACATGCAGAACTGGCTGGTGTTTTTTTTTTGTTTGTTTGTTTTTTTGCTTTAGCTCCATCTGTTCATTCTTTCTGGAGTTATTTCTCCACTGATCTCCAGTAGCACATTGGGCACCTACCGACCTGGGGAGTTCATCTTTCAGTATCTTTTTGCCTTTTCACACTTTTCATGGCATTCCCAAGGCAAGGATACTGAAGTGGTTTGCCATTCCCTTTTCCAGTGGACCACGTTTTGTCAGAACTCTCCACCATGACCCGTCTGTCTTGGGTGGCACTTCACGACAAGGCTCATATGACATTAAGGCCAGTCCTAATAATCTCATTTTAATTCATTTACTTCTTTAAAGACCCTATCTCCAAATATAGTCACATTCTGAAATCCAGGGAGTTCGGGCTTCAACATATTAATATGAGGGAAACATAGTTCAGCACATAACAGAGATTGACAAAGAAATTTCAAAAAGACAGGAAGAATCTCATAGAAATGGAATTTCAGCAGTGACACCCATAAATGAGAATGTAATGGGAGGAATATGGATGAGTTATTTATAATTTGGAGGTCTTTCCTGACATTTGGAAAAGCAGTTTGAGTGATAAAACTGGAGGTCAAACTCAGAGTAGGAATGGGAATAAGTGAAGACATCACAAAAAGACTAAAGAGACCCACTGGATCTAAGTAAATAAGCATAAATCCTTAGGTAGTCCTTGGTCTAAACTTTCTGTGGCCTAACAACTCCCTCTCTCTCCCCTTGAGATATCTCTTTGTTTATCCAAAAGGAACCGAAGTGTCTATACCTAAAAAAATAATGTGTAGTCCTCGGTCCTGGGACTATTGTCATTTCTATATTACCCTTTGAACACTGGTACCTTTAGTGGGAATCATCGACAAATCTTTCCACCTCCAGTAGATGGAACTTACCAAAGATAACTAGCTGCAAAGAGAGGAAAGAAAAAAGGTTTTGTTTTGTTTTGTTTGACTCAAAGTTAGTTTGGGACAAAGGGTCAGCAACAAGGCACCCAAGCACCTCTGGTGTTTATGTGACATCATCTCTATAGCATCATATGGCAAGGTCATGATGCTAGCCACACCACTCTAGCAAATCTCTCTACTGGCAGATATCAGCAAAAATAAAGTAAATTTACACTGAATAAATTATTCCAGTCATTCCAGTGTAAAGCTTCCTTTTTGACATTTAATTTACTGATAATTCATTTTTAATGAAGATCCACTCAAGGACTCTTGTTTGGATATCTGCACTTGCAAACTTTGCCACCTTCTTCCTTTGCTTCTCAAAATGGTATCTGAGTGTATGCTGGGGAAGGGACTTTGTGTCAGTGAACTGAGGGAGTCCTCAAATCTGATGGTATTTATGGTATCTTTGCTATCATTTTTCTTTTTTACCTACTGCTGGCACTCAGGTCTGAAGTCAGTAGCTGGTATACTTGATGTGTAGCCTATTTCAACTTGATTGGGGTCTGACTCTTACACTGAAATTGATATGGGCATCCAGCATTTAAGTCCTCCTTTGATTTACCTCACCAGAGTAGATACTCTCCCGTCATAGACCCATTGGATCCCAGCTCTATCCCACTTAGAATAAAAGCTCAGCAAGGGCAAAGCTTTAGCAATAGATCTTGTTCACTGCTGTATTCATAGTGCTTGGAACAGTCTCTTATCCACAGTCAGCATTCAATAAATGTTTGGGAGAAGTGAATTTTCTAAGCTTGGCTCTTGTCATGTGAAAGGAAGTGAAGCGAAAGTTGCTCAGTTGTGTCTGATTCTTTGTGATCCCATGGACTATACAGTCCACGGAATTCTCTAGGCCAGAATACTGGAGTGGGTAGCCTATCCCGTCTCCAGTGGATCTTCCCAACCCAGGAATCGAACCAGGGACTCCTGCATTGCAGGTGGATTCTTTATCAACTGAGCTATGAGGGAAGCCCATGTTAAAGGAAGAAAGTCCTTTCTCAATTGCTCTTTCTTCTTCTCACCTAGTTTCTAGTTTATTTGTCAAAATCTTTATTTGAATATCAGCAACTGAATGTTAACTTTAAAAAAAAATGTGTATCAGTTCTCTAAAGAAACTAAATTCTTCCTCCTTCCTCTCTTCCCACCTCTTACAGAAGGAGATAGTTCTCTCAATCTATAGAAAGAAGGCCATTCAAACACACACATGTATACATACATTTAGTGGCCCCAAAGTTGACAAAGAAGTAAGGGCCTCCAAAATCTTAAGTTTCATGTCTTTCATGAAGAACTGAAAGGAAAAATCATAAAAGGCAATATCCAAAATTCAAATCCCCTTGTTAGGAAGCAATGTTTCTTCCCCATCCTATGTCCTCCTATGGGGAGTTCAAGGAGAGTAACTCAAATCTATTTTGCCCTGCTTTCACCAGCAAAAATGAAAGCATGAAAGGCAAATGGAGTTACTTATCGGATTAATAAATGTGATATCACCCTGCCCCTCCCCTTGCTCCTGGGAGCAGGCCTGCCCACTTGTCATAGGTTACTGTTGCCTATTACTAGTGAGTAAAGCCCACTGGATTCTGGAATTCAGCTCTAGCCCATCTGAATGCACTCTAAGATATATTGCTAGGAATTTTATCAGTAATAAAGGTGATCTTTCATTACTCTATTAGCTTACTGCTGATTTATTATTTGATTAGTTCAGAATCTGGGCGAGGAAGAGAAGCATTATTTATTGCCCTACCTCAGAAACCCCCAAATTAGAATATTCTCCCCAGCCTAGATCTATCAATAGATACTTAGTCATTAGATAATGAAAATCCAAAGAGTGTACAGTTTGGATGAAGTAAATGTCTAGATTGAATCATTTAAGATGTTGCAGAGCATAGGACATAACAGAACTCCAGCATTCTGATGCTAACCAGTTCCACCTCTTTGCCTCCATCTGGACCAGGGCCACTTATTTTGTCCAGATTTGTGGAAACAAATTTCAAGAACTTTGCTAATGAATTCCATTTCTTAAGATAAACATTAAAATTTTCCCCCCTTTGGCTTACAGTAATACAATGGAAGAACTCTAAACCGAGAAATAGAGAAGCTTAGTTTACATCCCAGCTGAAGATAGACTAGATGTGCACTAACAGGTATTCTCTATGTTTTCTAGACAGCCCCTCCTTTCTGTCTCAAAAATAAGATCAGCATTCTTCATTAAGTAAACTTTTATAATCATCTCTGAATTAAAGACATTCCTAAACTCTATTTTTCCAATTTTAGTAAAATCAACTTTAGCATTCCTTCATAGATACTATATGTCAACCAGTTCTGAGTGGTAACTTCTTGATGCCAAAATGTGTTTTCAACAGTGATGGTTTTTTGAAAAAGTAGATGTTGGCCAGAGTATCTGACACCAGGATAGTTTAATTAGTTACACATTTGCCTCCTATTCAGGTCCAATAAATATGCATTCATCAGCACAGCTGCATCTCAGCATGCACATTTAAATTAAAGAGGCTTCCTCAGAGACAGGGGCAATCCTGGCATCTCTTCACTTTGCCAGAAGCCATATCAAATGCTGAATCAGTGGTCTCCTTAGAATTTCTTCATGGGTATCCTCTTGTGACAATCATAAACATGTTGCCAGATTAGATTTTCACACTGTTGCCTAATAACCTACAGATTATTTTAAAATGAAATAATAGCACCTAGTTCTTTAATAAAATGGATTCTTAAATTTATTAAATTTCTCTCTGTCTCTTAAATGGAAGTGCATCAATGACACTTGATTTAAAAGACTCAGTACTATTGTCCCATGGTTTTCCTTTGATCTTCACTGTGACTTTTATAGAATAAAACATCATTAGTTGAAAATTAAATTAAACCCCAAAGATTCTACTTTCTGTATAATAGAATCTAAATGTAAGTTATCCTAGCTAATAGACATCAGATTAGCAGTCATTCAAAACTGGATGGTATTTATTGGATGTTAACATTTAAAATGATGTAGATACTATTTTCTTCCCAATCAGAAATCTCTAGCTAACAGGGAAAGCGGGCACTGTTATGTCAGTTCTGACCAGTGCTGTGTCAGTTTCTAAACATTCACCCACAGCTTGCAGCTGACATAGGCAATGACGAATGAGCCAACTTGCTGTTTGCTCTCCCCTGCAGAGAGGGCAGGTTTCCTTTTTATCTAGAGAGCCAGAGGGGAAAAAATGATAGGGAGATGGATAGGCATTTAAGAGGCACCTGCAGGGGCACTGTATGTGTGATGGGCATCAGTGGCACCTGCTACCACATGGAACTAGGCCAGAAAGTTTAGGACCTGCATCAAGTCCCCTCAGACTAGTCCACAGGGTCAACCCAGAGCAGAAAAAATGTCACTTAGCCATGTGTAAGGGATCTCCTTGAGAGCTGCTCACACTGAGACTTTATAGATGGGCACCAAGTTACAACTGCCACCATCCCCAGGTTAAGTAGGGCACTCTACATATCCCAAAGACCGCTATGGTGTAAGTGAAACAAGGAAAGGGTATGGTGGGGTGAAGTGGGGTCGGGTAGGGGTGGATGGAAAGGGGGGAAGTGAAAAGAGGTGGTAGTGAAGAAGACCTCAGGTTTTCCTCCAACTGTTCACTTCTTTAAATAATGAGAAGGTTAATGGTTTCTGCAGTCCTAAAATATACCTATGCCTACTAGGTTCTTGAAGGTTAATTGCTGCTGCTGGGGGAGCTATCCTAATTTGTTCTGCCTTATAATGACCTTCCGTGTAGGCAAACGCCAGAAGAGGCCTGCCTGCGGGTGTGCTGCACACGCAGGAGATGATGACCCCTCCTAGGGAAATGGGGAATATGAGGTTGAATTACTAGAAAAGTTTATTAGTGATTGGCAGTGACTGATATTCAGGGGCATATGTTGCTAGACAATTTCACGTTTTCATCTATCTTACAGGTTTTTTTAGTGGCGTTTTCAATTACACATCAACTATTCCTTTCCTGTCACCTTGAAGTTCCTGTACTATCCACAACATACTCCTGTAATACCATTCACGCCTTTGAGAGACTGACAAGAAAAGTGAATGGCAAGAGGTACTTCCCAGTTCATGGCCACACTGTTTCCCTCTCTCCTGATAAGAAGTATGTTCAAATCTGGAAGTTGAGATACACTGACACCTATTTGAAATAGAAAATTCTAGGACATAGAATGACTATAATTTTTTGCAACAAACTAGTTCCTATTGACCAGTAATTAAATTGGCCCGCATTAGGCCAATTTCCTAACCTGAAAAGTATATATTGAAAATGTATGCAACACTATTATTTTGATAGAAAGGTAGAAACTGTTACTATGCATTCAGGTTAGTTTAGCCACTCCTTTTTACTAGCAATATCAGAGGGATTCTTTTCTTTCCCTTAAAGCAATTCTCACATACATCACCCGTTCTCATCTTTTTAATCAACTCACAATGAGACATGCACCTATGCCCCCCTGGTCTCTTATCACAAGCTATTTCTAGAAAAGATAGAGAAGTAGGTGGTCATCTGTGTGGTGAATAAAAGGAAAGGGGACAAAGTCTCCTTCCAGGGGTCATGATTATAGCATCACTTCATTCCAGCAGTCCAGAGAGGCTGCCCTGATGGTCATTATAGCTCCATTTCTTGGGTTCTAGAAAAAATTTTCTATCTTCATGGGGTTCTTTTATTATATGATAATGAAACTAGTAGGAGCTACATACCTTACTTGCTCACTGTGTTGACTGTGGTGCAAAAAGAAAAAGTAACACGGCAATGGGTTTAGTATGGAAAGATATGTTTTTGAGCTCCAGCTCTATCACCAGGAATTCGGATCAGGCACTTTGCTTCCTTATGCTTCAGTTTAGTCATCTGTATAGAATACAATTAATACTCTGTCCCACATATGTCCCTGGGTGGTTATGAGGGTCAAAGGAAATAGTTTATATAGAAATGCCATGTAAACTATAAAGATTCTATCACTTTAATGTTATTATCAATTAATGTCAAATTCAAGATCGAGTAATAATAGCTCAGTTAAATCAAATGCAAAACCTAGAAAAATACTGAGACTCAGGTGGAAAGTGAAAGTGAACTGATTAATGCTTATCATGGTGAGGGAAAAATGTATATAGGAGTGAGGCATCTAGGGTAATCAATAGTATTATTTATCAAGTACTTATACCTTTCCCAAGCACATGGATAGATTTCATTTCCCTGCCCAACTAAAGATAGCATTACCATGCTATTTGCTACACAATACAATATGAGCAAAAGAAAAAAAACATGTTCATCTGCAGATACCTTTACCTACCAAGTCCTTGAAAGGCTATAACACATAGAAATCCCTGGTAACCAATGTTAGATATGAGAATATAAAGAAATAAAGTTTTTCTGTGTTAAGCCATTGAGATTTTAGGATCATTTGCTAGCCTATTCTTCTGGTATGGGTCAAAAGTAAATTTTGTGCATCTGCTTAGATTTGACTGTGTGTCTGTCATATTTTATCTCCTGCTCTTTGAGGGGGGCAAGAACACTGATGATGGTTTTACTATGGATAATTTATATTTGCTAACAGTGATTCAGGATCAATCTAACCAGAAAGTTATTTTTGGTTTACTTCATTAAAATGTGCAGGAGTGGATACACAGTGGCTCAGTTTTTCATTTGCTCAACATTTGGTAGCTCATTCTGAGACAAATGCTGAGAGATCTTCCCTGTGCATGGAGAACCACCTTTGAGGTTTGGCAAATAGCAAATGACTGGTAAGCAAATTCTGGAGGAACATTGAATGAAGTTGGTTTTCATGAAAAAAAGTAAAGTTTGAATAAATATTATAAAGGATGAAAAGGTAAAGTTTAGTAGCATGAAGAAGGAAGAAATTTTAGACAGACCAAACAGTAAATTTATAGTCCCAAAAGAGCCTGTCCTGCTCTTGACCAAAGGTAGGAAAACCAACTACACTGGAAGATATTTGAAGCCAATTCCATTATATTTCATTGCAAGTCTCTGGTTTGTAGTCAACAAAAACCTAACTCTAATTTAATCAACAAATCCAACCCTAAACAGAAGTTTATTGGAAGGATAATGAGTAGTTGGAGATTCCCAGGTGGCTCAGTGATAAAGAATCCACCTGTCAGTGCAGGAGAGGCAGGAGATGTGAGTTTGATCTCTGGTCAGGAAGATCCCCTGGAATAGGAAATAGCAACCCACTTCAGTATTCTTGCTTGGAAAATTTTATGGACAAAGGAGCCTGGCAGGCTACGATCCACTGGGTTGGAAAGAGTTGGACAAGACTGAGCAACTGAGCACAAGGAACAGAAGTTTATGATGAATGAATAGTTCACAGCATCATGAAGAAAGGTGAAGAGGCAGATTCAGCAAAGATAAGAGTTACAGCAACATTGGGAGTGCAGGGAGCAGGGGCAAATGGGCAACCTGCTTGGAACTGAATAAGCTCGTTTTTAGACTTTTTGTCATTCTGCTCTGGCAAGTTCCAGGGAAATAGCTTGGATCATGGACTTTTGCCTAGAACAAAGAAGGACAGGGCAACTTTATTGACAGTTTCAATAGATTTTGTATAGTAAAGCCAAACTGATGTAATGTTACCAGGAGAAATGAGAGCTGAGTGATTTAAAAAAAACAACAACAAAAAAAACCCCACCAAAACCCAAAATGTAATCCTATAGTCATATGATTGAGTTTAAATTTGGTTTAACAAATAACTAGAAGCTATAGTAGGTAGATTTCACCTTGAAATGGCATTCCCTAAATGCCATGAACTTCTAGTAGATGATCCTTACTTTGTGTACAAGACAAAAAAAAAAAAAGAAAGAAAAGACAAGACAATAAAACCAGTAGTCAGGTAACTGATTACTGCCTTGGACTGCAAGGAGATCCAACCAGTCCATTCTGAAGGAGATCAACCCTGGGATTTCTTTGGAAGGAATGATGCTGAGGCTGAAACTCCAGTACTGTGGCCACCTCATGTGAAGAGTTGACTCATTGGAAAAGACTCTGATACTGGGAGGGATTGGAGGCAGGAGAAGAAGGGGACGACAGAGGATGAGATGGCTGGATGGCATCACTGACTCGATGGACGCGAGTCTGAGCAATCTCCAGGAGCTGGTGATGGACAGGGCGGCCTGGTGTGCTGCGATTCACGGGGTTGCAAAGAGTTGGACACAACTGAGCGACTGAACTGAACTGAACTGATACAGTCACTTCCTGTGAGGTGCTGATTTTCAGAAGAAGAAAGGGTGAATCTGAACCCTCTGAAAAAATTTCAGTGGGTATCTGTGGACTTGATTTGGGGATTGAAAGAGAGGAGAATTAAAGACAACTCATGCCACAGCAAGATGATCAAATCATGTAGAAAAGTTTAATACTGAGCAGATAGTGGTAATTAAAAATGATCCTCATTTAACAACTTGGAATGCAGCACACTGATTTCATGATCTCTGAAAGTGATTAATCTTTTCTCTACATGATAAATTGAATTGAATTTCTATGTTTGGACTCAGTGAATGCTGATGGGTCCAAGATCTCCCTTTAAATCCATTAAAAAAAATTCTTTGCCTCTCTTACTTCAATTCATCACTGTAAGAAATATTCTTCAGATTGTGGCAAGTTCTAAATGGACTGATTGCTTGTTTTAAATAGCTCTCTTATTTCCTTTAGGGAAGGAATAGTACTTTTATGAAGGCTTTGGTCTAAGGCATAATGCAAGCTCATGATTCAGGACTCTTCCTATATTTTAAAGCAAGAATATGAAACAAGACATCTACAGTACCCGAGGACAGTTAGAATTTTTCTCAGAAGCCAGGAGATTTTGTTCTTATATCTGCACTGTTTCTCTAAATGTGGGGTATACACTTGCATATTCATAGAGCTTCAAATATAGGCAGAGAAAGGGCAATAATGTTGAGAAGTGTGAGAAAAGCAGCACAAAGGGAACAGAACACATCCTTATAGGGAGAGAAGCTGTGACAGGAGGAGGGGAGACCTTAGGCTGACAGACAGCCAAGTGGGAGGATAGAAGCTTTCAAAGGTTAATAACTTAATGAATTTTAAATTTCCGAAAAAGGCAGAAAGAGAAGATATATGTTCCTATTTAAGAATTCTATACTCAGAGTTAAGAATGTTATTTTACTTAAGCAATAGAACTTCTTAGAACTTTACTTAGAACTTCTACAGAGGAAAGAGTGTGGAATTTAAGTTTTAAGCTTGAAATATCCCTTCCTCTAGGAATACTGAACTCCTAGTTCAGCTGACTTTGCACATCTCCCCCAACCCCTACAGAGGGACTAAATGAAGAATTGACTGTGAAGAGAGATCTTTATTGGGCCCTTTCACATGAAGATCTTCAGAATTCAAGTATTTTGTGGTTTGTATGGACTAAAATGAGTCCCTGAGGCTTAAGACTCTAAAAGAAGTCCTAACTCTTGGGGGCAGATTTGAAAGGCTTTTTATTTATAAGGTTCACATATAAAAAAATGATGACCAGCTGTTCCTCTGGTCTAGTCCTTGCCAAGACCAGAAGAAGAAGAAAGGATCTAAATCACAAAAAGAAGGATGTTGAAACATAAGGAAAGACATCCTGCTTTGATTTAGTGGGGAAAAAAATACATTATAGTATAACTCAAAAAACACAGATTTAGGCAGAGCTTTGTCACTATCTAGCAGATTAGTGGCTAGCAGGTTAGCAGAAAGAGGACAAGTTATATCAAGTGTATGAGTCCAGTTTTCTCTTCTTTAGAATACTAGTGTTGATCTAGATTCTCATTCATTTCACTTCTACAGTTAGGGACAAAGCTCTGTCTAGAATCCATGATTCTAAATGCCATTTACCTCCTTAACCCACCATCCATTTCTAACCTTTGTAATAGAAGGGTACATAGACTGGGAAGGAATGAGGCCAGGATTTCCTTGGAAAGACTTGATTAGAGCTATACATTTGATGGGATGAAGTGCTTCTTTATGATCACGCCAAGGTGAGAAAATCATTCAAGAAAACCTTGAAGATCCTAAAACTGTCCTTCATCTGGAAAAGTTTAATAATGATTGGCTGCCTCTATTACCAGAGAATAAAGACTACAATAGATGTAACACTTTAATCAACAGCAGGCAAGGGTGCTTATTTCTCTTAAGTGGCGTGCAGTAGCAGAGTTTGACTACTTGAAAGAATCTCACCCGATAGATCTGATAGACTGAGAACCTCTGTGAATAGTGTATCACCAGAAGTAGGAGCCAGGAATGATCATGCAGAAGGTAAATCATCTACACCAAGGAATGGCTGAGCAAGAGTTCCGTGCCAGGGATTTCAATCAAACCCACAAAATGTTTCATGAAACAAACTACCTTGTCATGGGCTATACATAGGACCTGAATTTATATTACAAAAGACCAGCCACATTAGAACTTGATTTTTCTTTCTAATCATCCTTCTTCCATAGGCTCAACTTTGAAGAAGCCAGAAATAAATAGCATCTAAAAGTTAGAAAGTAAGTACAGTGAAGAAAGGAGAAGAATGAAAAGACAGAAAGAGAAGCAAGGAAGAAAAGAAGGAAGGAAGGGGGAAGGGAAGGACAGAGCCAAAGAAACTGGCATTTTTCCTTTCCCCACTGCAGATTTCTAAATATGGATCAAGCCTGAACTACAGTAGGGAAAAGAGAAATTATGGATTAGATGGGAGATTAAAAATTTGACTTTAGACTCAACTGGATTTAATATTTTAATAGTGGTATCGATGATTTTTCAGCAATGATTCATTCCTCTCTACCTCCTGGAGGAGCACATGTCTCTACTTATTTAAATATGTTGGTTGGAAGTGACTATGTGAACGTTCCAAGCCTAGACCTTTAGTTGGAAGCACGAATGTTTTCTGTTACTCCTTTGGGAGCTCCAGCCTCTCTCTCTTAAAAACAAACAAACAAAAAAATCCCAGAAATTCTCTGGCCCTCCAGTTGGAGTCCTCAAATGAGGCAAATGAAGTAGACCCATCACGGACAACATACACAATTGCAGCCTGAAGTAAGCCACTCAGTCGACCCACTGATCTGTGAGCATGAGAATCAATACTTATGGCCCTGAGTTTGAGAGTAATTGTTATTATGTGTTATTATTGTGGAAATAGCTGACTGAGTTCAATAGAAATACATTCAACCAGATTTAAAAGTCGAAGAGAATAAAAAGACATTAAGTGAACAGTTTCCTTCCCCCTACAGTTGCCCCAGTCAACAATTTCACCTTCCCATGGGCATATATTTTCATTAGTTCCTTGGTGATCTTCCACGTAGTATTTAATACACATATAATTAAGTATAAATATGCATGTTTTCCCTTTATTATGTATTGGTAGGTTGTTATATTCACTCTCTTGCTTTTTCCCCCCCACTTAATATTTTGTTTCAGTAAGAAGGAACATTTTCATTCTCTTTGCCACCGCATGGTCTCCATTATATTAATGTAAGGATTGTAGTTTCTAACATGGTACCTGAAAAGCGACCAAGAGAAGTTAGAAGATGTGCTCAGTATGTTGACCAGGGGTAGTCATGGAGAACTGGAGTGGGATTTACAGACTATATCAGGAAGAGAAAAATTATTTTCTGCCTTGAATCCTACTGAACCCAGTCAATTTAGTAAGCCAGTTGTTAGGATTAAATAACTTAATATATGCAAATCACTTAGAAAAGTGTCTGGCACATAGTAGCAGTTCAGTATATGTTTACTATTATATCTATCAATCTGAGGTCTACACCAGTGAGGTCTATCATTATATTGGAAAACTCTCTGAGTTTGCATCATTGGCCTGCTTGCCACTCACCCCAAATTTTTAAGTTCTCACCTTTCTCTATAACATTTAATGTAGTTGCTCCCTCCTTTCCTTCTCTCCAGCTTTGGCTGCACTTGCCTCACACAATAGAGCGGTTTCTCCCTCCATCTCTTGGAGAACACCCATGCAGTATCCTCACCCCTTCCCCTCATTGTCTATGTTTCACACATCTCTGTCCTCTTAGGATCTGCAGCAAGTAAATTTGGAAGTCAGACAGGTTCAATCTGAGCTATGTATTCATTAGTATGTGATCTTGGACCTCAGTATGTATCATTTTCTGTTTTGTAAAATGGAGAGAAGTATACATATATCACAAGACTTTTGTGATGTTTAAGTGAGATGCAATAACATGGCTGGCACAGAGTAGCCTCTCAATAAATGTTAACTCCCTTAACTTCAATGTTCTCTCCTGTCTTTTTTTATTTTTTCTTTAAGTGAGAATCATGTCTTTTCCTTTTCTGTGATTTCACCTATGATGGACAGGGAGGCCTGGAGTGCTGCAGTCCATGGGGTCACAAAAAGTTGAACACGACTAAGAGACTGAACTGAACTGAAGTGACTCCAAATCTCTATGAATGAGTGAATGAGTGAAGTGACCCCAAATCTCTATAGATTACCTCATTTCTATTTTGAGAACTTTTCTAGGCGCCTAGTAGTAAGGAACCTGTCTGCCAATGCAGGAGATATAAGAGACACAGGTTTGACCTCTGGGTGGGGAAGATCCCCTGGAGGAGGAATTGGCAACCTACTCCAGTATTCTTGCCTAGAGAATCCCATGGACAGAGGAGCCTGGTGGGCTACGGTCTGTAGGATCGGAAAGAGTCAGACATGACAGAAGTGACTTAGCACACACACATTTCTATTTTACAAATGAAAACCTGGAGTCTTGCTCTTTCCCAAATGTCCAAGGAGCTATCAGATATCAGAAAAAGACGTCCTTGGCCTCTCAATTACAACAGATACAAACTTTTCCTTGTTTGCTTATTCCAAATTATTCTCTCTGCTTGACTCTCTTATCTGTGAAAGACAGTAGTCACCCATTCTTCAAACCATCTTTGATTTTTTTCTTCTCCCTTCCTTGTACTTCGGTTCTTTTGCCAAGCTCACACATTCACATTATGTATCAAAAGTCATCAAAGCTAGAAGGAATTTTGGTGATCACATAAGAAACATTCCATTGCACAGATGGGGAAAACAGAAGCTTTGAGAAGTTAGGGGAGGTCTAGGTAGAGGAGAGGTAGGACTAAGACCTGAATCTGTCGAGGCGCAGGACAGTGTTCTTTCCATATCACTCCACTAATAGATGTCTTTTTCAACATTTCTGCTGCTCCACCATGGTTCAGGCCATCACTGTATCTGCTCCTTTACTGCAGGAGCCTTCTACCTCTTCTCTCTGCCACAATTTATCTGCATACACCTTCTTGACTAATCTCATGGCAGTACAGTCTCTGCCACTATATAGGAATATGGCACCTGTTCTGGTCTCCAGAGTGTAGACCTAGGGTATTGTTTTCCATACTGGGTCACTTTGTAATCACCTTCATAATTTCATATTTACATACATATTCATATTTACATACATTTCCAGGTGGTGCAGTGGTAAACAATCTGCCTCCCAATGCAAGAGACACAAGAGCCCCAGGTTTGATCTCTGGGTCAGGAATATTTCCTGGGGTAGGAATTGTCAACTCACTCCAGTATTCTTGCCTGAAAAATTCCACGGACAGAGGAATCTGGTGGGCTACAATCCATGGGGTTGCAAAGAGTCAGATACGACTGAGCAACTGAGTACACACACATTTACTTACTAGTTACCAACTCAGCCTTACGTAGACTCACTTTTTCTTTCCTTCACTTCATCTTTATGCAATAATAATCTGTAAAATCCTGAGTTTTGTATACTAGTATGCTTTTTTAATGTAAATACATATTACCATTAAAATTAAAGATAATTTCCTGTATATCACCTAAAGCCATATCAAATGCCACATTTTGTGAGACACGAAACCAGCAAATGAGTGAAAATCCGAGGATATTTGACCTAAAGAAGAGTTTTCAAACAACTAAAATGTTATAAAAATTAGATAGCAAGCTTTCTGTCACTAAAGATACACAAGTCAATATTGGTGAATCACTTTTAAGGGATGTTAAGGGATCATATGCATTAAAAACTTAGAATAGATTAACCTAAAGGTTTTGTCCAACCCTGAGATTCCATGATTTTAGGGCCTAAACTAGTATTTTTTAATTAGTTACTATTGAATTATTGTTTTGTAGTATAAACTTTAGCTCACTCATCCCCCATGAAAAAGTTGTAGTTGTTTCTATTGCCTTTTCTAAATGAAGTATTTTGCGAAATGAGTAGATTATTCCTTCCTTTCAACTTTGTAATGTTTCTAATGAATAAAACCTATTTATTTATTCAATTATATAATTTCATTTCACTTATACTCCTCCAGACTTTCAAAGCTCCTCTCCAAAAAGAAGACACTTCAACCTCAAATCTAAGGTCATTCCCTAGGTAGAAACTCCATGGAACCATTAGAAGGCATGAGTCTTTTAATTCTTTTGGAGTTAGGAACATTTTTGCATCATACTAGATCACAGAATTAAATCTGGACTGCTCTAATTCCTGATTTTCTCTTTTGCTTTTACTTCCTGTTTCTTTAAAAAAAATAATAGCTGCAATGTTCCTCAAAAAGGTGAGAAGGTCTAGACTACTAATCTCTCTCTCTCTCTGAAAAAAAGAGAATTTATAGCTTTTAGTGGTTGTGAAAACCAGGAAATAATAGAGAAATCATGCATTCTGCAGGAATTCTCCTGAGTGTATTAAATTAAACTGACAGCGTTGATATCGCTATTCATGTTGAAATAATTAGCAATTCTAAGGCTATTAAAGGTGTATTGTACCACTGTTTTAGAATTGGTAGGATGAATGCAAAAACCTTTTGGTGACTTTTGCTCCTACTAAAATTTAATTAGCCTTAGTTACTGACCTCATGTTTTATGTAACAGTACACTCCAAAATGATCTCATAAAGAACTGAAGTTTTAGAAGAAAGTCATTCTTGCTTTAAACACTAGCATCACATAAACGTTCTCTGAGTGTTTTTTAACTACTTTTGCAAAGTATTCTTATAATTGCTAACATTACCTATGGGACTGACTGACTTTGAATTTAATTGAAGCAAAAATGCATCTCTTTGACAAGGTCACTTTTTAAAGTGGAGCTACAGTACTTTGCATTACAGTTCTGATTTTTTTTCTTTCTAAATTAACTATGATCTATAAAATTATCGATAAAGAATGATACCTTGGCCATCAAATATTAATAATGATTACAAGAGGGGGAAACCACCTTTAATGCACATAAAATTTATAGATGGTAAAGATCTCTACTAAATCTGGAAAACTGGGTCTCTACAGCTCAGGGTGGGCAATGCAGTGGGGTTCAGTGTAAAGATCTGAGCCAGAACAGCTATGCTTCATAAGAAATTGGAGGCTATGATGCCTAAACTAGCTGAAAGCAAACAAAGGCTTAAAAAGAAAACAAACAGGAAGTACCACAGAGGGTGAGGTGTTGATGTTTGAGGGTAGGTGGGAAGGAGTTAATTCCACCAGTATCTCTATATTGCCTAACTGAAGTTTTACTAATGCTTTGTGATTGTTCACATTGTTCTGAAAGCACATTATGGAAATGACTATTTTGCATGAACAGGTAATTTCTCTTTGACAATTTTGTACATATTGGACTTTCTGCTCCTTCAGAAAGTTGCTATTAAATGTACCCTCCTTGTCCTGAGAAAAAGGTTAAGGATGTTCTAATCTTCCCCCTGGTGGGTCGGTTTGCCCAGAAGATTACACTTCCTTCTGAGGTAAAGCCAGAATCATGTCGGTCAAATGAAGCATGAGAACTCAGTATGTTCAGGATGCAATGTTTGAGCTACATGTGGCTCTTTTTCATGTAACCTTCAGTTCTTTAAGACCTCTTATTTCAGTACAATTTTATTATGCTAGAAGCTACCAAGCATATAGTAGTCAAGGGGCTCTCTTGGTTAATCATGTTTGCATATATCACTTGAGGCAGGGTTGTTACTTCAAAATGAATCACAAACTGCGAGCAGTGCAGTGATAGCTTTATGGAATGAGAAGCAGCCTGGTGGGTTGGAAAGAGTATGAACCCCAGAGGTAAACGGAAACAAAACAAAACAATACTCTAGGTTCAAGGTTCAACTACTTGTAAGATGTGAATATGGACAAATCACTAAATCCTTGGGAGCTTTAGTTTTCTCTGCCATAAAATGGAGTCAATATATATTGACTCCCAGTTTTCTTGTGAGACTCAAACGAGATATTAAAAATACCTGAATTTCCAAAGAGCTGTTATTAATAAAGATAACTCAACTTTGCCAGATTAGAGCATGCTTTCATGTGGAGCTCCCTAAATAGGATGCATGAGCTTTTAGACATATTCTTCTTTTGGTACCATCCCATCTCCACACAGAAGAGTTGTATTAATCCTATACATTGTCAAGTAATTAATTGTGTTCATGATTCATGTCATATTATGATCAGTCAACAAGTTTATATTGATTGCTTTCCCTGCATGGAGCTATATGTTAGGCCCTTTGGAGTTAAAAAATGTGATTTATAAAAGGAGTATAAATAAAAGACTGAATAGACAAAACAAAGAGCTGAAGAAGGGGTATGAAAAACATGTGAGGTGAAATGAAGCTATCTTGGTATACATAGATGACTGATCTTGGTATTCATAGATAACTGAACTGTGTCAATAAAGGAGACTTTATTGAAGAGGAAACTTTTATAAAAGGTCTGGTCCTGGAATAGAAGAGTGCAAGAGAGAATGGTATCCTCTGGGAGAAAGAATGGTGTGAACAGCAAGGACCTAGTTCATAGCCTCCTGGAGTTGCCTGTTTCATCTAGCATTCATATATTCTCCCCTTGTTTCTCCTCCTGACATTTGTCTGGACTGCTATAGAAATTACATATATATCTGCCTTCTAGAAACATAAATCCTAAAATAAAGCAAAAAATGAACTCTATTAGGAAGTTTTTAAATATTCCACATATGCCCTTTCAGTAAAAGAGAGCATCTTGGAAAAGATGATTTTCTTTTATACAGCAAGCTTGAATGGACACATGTATACATTCCTAGCTTTTTCATAGACAGAGTACTAGAGGTAAGAAAAAAAATGTGAATTTTGTGTACAATGAGACTTGGAGACCTTGGGCAAGTCACTCGCCCTCCTTTGAATATCACTTTTTATTTCAAAATAATAATATTTTGTGCTAGTCAGAATTTTTACAGCAGAGTATATTGAATTCTTCATAAGAGAAAAAACGCTATAAAGATTGTTTCTGTTAATACTCTCTTAAAAACAAAATCTAAAATACCTGTAAAAAAAACTTATCAGCCTTCTTTGAGCACAACACTTTTTAATAGTTACTCTTACATCAGCTGGAACCGAGCCATGAGAAAGTCTATGATAGATGAGAAAAGCTTAAGATGAAACTTGGCCCTTGTTGAATGAAGTCTATGACCCAGAGATATGGAAAGAGATATCCAACCAAAGAAGAAAGGATTTATTCGATCTCATAGTGGATGACTGCTTTTCTGCATTTATTGAAAATTTTCTAAATCCTCTACTAATTACCACTAAATGTGTACAAAATTAGACACTCAACCAAAATAGTTAAAATTCCCTTCCAATTATATTTCTGGGCTTTAGCCTCTCAAACTAATCCAGGAAACAAAGAATTCCATTAAAAAAAAAAAAACAAACCTAACTTCTCTGAGATCTTTCCCATAAAATATGAAGAAAGATATTTTCTTCAATGACAATATGATGTGATACAATATAAATCAAAAAATGTGGGAGACAATATCTGATCCAGAGACCTACTTTAAAAAACATAACAAGTGAGTAGAAAAAATCATGAAGCCTGGATATCTTCAAAAATTCTACATGAGTATTCAAAAATAAGAACTTACCTGTCATTAATGCAAGAGAATGTAAGAAATGCTATTTTTTTTCCTCACATGAATTTTAAAAGAAGACTTGAAAATGGATTCTTTGAGTCAACAGCAGCATAGTCAAATCCCATCCTCTAAACCCCATCCCCAAACCAGGTCAGGAAAAGCTCTTGAAAGTGGCTTATTTTACATCATAGCCCCAGGTTAAGCCAAAATAATCCAGGAGGAGGAAAGCAACAATCATAACAACAAAAAAATTCCCACAGTGAGATACACACCCCAGATGCCCAGACTTTCCATGGGATCTTAATGAGGGTCAGAGGTCAGTGCTAAGAAGCCTGGTGAAACAGTGAGAACCAAGATCCTGTTTCCATTTTAATGCTCTTGTGTTTATGTTATGGACTCTGCAGGGGAAAGACCAAGACAATTCCACTTCCAGGGAGGCCAGAGAAAAATGCATTGGATATAGTAGTTTGACAGAAAAATAGGGGTGTTCCATGGGGCCAAAGGTAGCCTCAGTTCAGAAAAACACAGAACTGCCAAAAAGTATACTGTTAGCTGAAAATTCTCCCCAACTCTGGCCTAAAATTAAAGTTCATTATGAAAATAAAGACCATTGTTTTCAATCTGCCCCTTCACCTCTCCACCCACACACCTCCAGAGAAGGCTGCTTGTGTTTAAATTTAGCAGAGATGTTAGTTATATAATAGGCATGAACCAGCTCAACAACCAGTCTCCCAGTTTGTCACGCCTGACCTTCCTATCACACTCTGATAAACTTCATTCTAGTGCAGCTGTTTATTGTGTTTATCTTAAAAACTCAGATTATAGTTTATCATCAATTTAAAGTTACCTGCTTTCTTGGCCACTTATGTCAGTCAAAACTTGTTTTTCTCTCTACAGCACAATTTTCCCCTATGGGTAAAATGCTAGACACCCTCCCACTAACACTTAAGCTTCCATCCCTTTCTCAGCTTCTGAACCTTTGATAACCTTTGAAACTAGATCCAAATCAACATTTCATGGAGTTCCTGAGCTTACCACTTTGGGATAACTTTAGCTTCTGGTTTCCAGGACAGGCCTAGCTGGAAATCCTGAAACAACATGAGTACGTTCATCCTAAAAGGAAGTCCAGTGGGGATCGGAAATGCCAGTCTTTTCTATTCTGACCTCACCAAATGTCTAGTTTGTCCTGACTGAGATTTCAGGAGGAACAAGTTTCTCAGACCATTCTGTGGTTAAACAGATGAGAGAAAATGATATGACAGCCTCATCTAACATAGGGCATGTGGTTCTGCAGGTCTAGAACTGAAAATAAACCACAGTTCTTGATGGTTAACAATCATAAAGTTTATTGAGTCCCTACTCTGTGCCATGTCCTGGGATGTGCAATTTTTTTTCTTTTAGGAGGGGCTTTTTTTTTTCCTTTGAGCTGAATCTAATGCTACTTGCTTATAGTGGGTGGCATGCAGAGGCCTTCCATGCTTTATTTCAGACCAGAGTTCCTGGTGCTGAATGTGCATTTTAATATGGATTATCTCCTTGAATCCACCCAAAGGTCCTATCATGGTAGTGATTTTTTTTTATTCTCCCCATTTTATGTATGAGAAAACTGAGGCTTGGGAAAGTTAATCTTAGAGTTAAAAAGGGCTAGAGCCAGGTTTGAACCCAATCTTGTTTGAGGCATCAGCCTGTCCTCCTCACTAGGGACACATTCTGTCAGTATATGGCTGTAGGCCAGAATAACATAATGAATCCTATACTGTATCCCCACCATCATTACTGATTCTCAACAAAATTCTATTCTCTAAGTCAAGTTGGGTTGCAAACATCTGCACATTAAAAAAGAAAGCTTGTATTATAAGTGATACAAACCAGAGTTGGAACCACTGACTACTATAGATAATAATGTAGGTTAATAGATTTTGTGAACTGTGAAGCACTCTATGAATGCTTTTAGAATCAATAGGCTCCTTGTGGGCAGAAAATTCATCTTATAGATCTTTGTATTATTTTTTCCACAGCATTCATTGGACAAATATCTACTAAGTGTCTACTATATTCCAGTAATATCAAGGGTCTTTCATAAGTGTCAGACGAGCTCTCTGGGCTCACAGAGCTTAAGCCCAACTCTGTGACATCCTATGAACCAAGCAGGGCCACAGTGGGAATTCAGCATGCAACTACTCAATTCTTAAAGTATTTATTATATGTATTTCTTAGATTTAGCATTTTAATTGTAGCTTGAGGCAGATACAATCTCTAAGAAACACTTTTTTGGTTGACCAAAAGACCAGACAGCCTGCATCAACAGTCTGCTAGTATCATCACCCCAACCTGCTTTCTCTTAAATACTAAGCCTCTGCTTCTGTGTGGTTTGGAGTGCAAACATGATGCTACTTGCCCATGAAGATGCTTTTGATTTTCTTTTCTAGTACTGGTATGTGTGTGCATGTGTATGCTCAGTTGTGTCAGACTCTTTGTAACCCATGGACTGCAGTCCTCCAGGCTCTTCTGTCCATGGAATTCTCCAGGCAAGAATACTGGAGTGGGTGGCCATTTCCTTCTCCAGGATATCTTCCTGGCCCAGGGATCAAACCCAGGTATCCTGCATTGCAGGCAGATATTTTTACTGTCTGAACCACTAGGGAAGCCCTAGTACTAGTACTGATCGTATATTCTCAATTCATCTGCTTTGGGGACCATTGAAATCCACTGTAGAGTGGTGGTTCAGGTTGAGTACATTTCTAAGTTCTCAAATTTTAGTTAGGTTTATTTCCACTTTCTCCTTAGCCATAAATCAAGCATTTTTGTTATCATAACCAAAAAAGTAAACAAAGAAACAAGATTTATTATTTTAAATCTTAAAGAATCCCAAAGGCATGGGTTATGTACTTAGAACTTTAAAAAAAAAAACAATTTTTTAAGAAATTTGTTGTCTTGGTTTCTATGCCTAAAAGACAGGAAGTGTCTCAGTAGCAGTCATAAGTTAATGAATTTTGGCATGTAAACTGTTGATCTAAAGAAAAAATTATACCTGTGAACTAACATATACCAAAGTATATAGTAGACGATTTAAATACATTCTTATTTCATCAGACAAATATCCCTTCTTTAGTGCTCAGCTCTCCACTGTCAACTCATTTTCATACCATCTCCAATTTATTTCTTCTTAAAATAATGACTACAAAAATAAATATCTAATAAATCCCTCCTTAAAGTAAAAAAAAAAAAAAAAACACAAAACTTTCCAACTTCTTTTTTAAGTTGCTTCCCTTTTAAAATATACTGAATTTTAGGAAATTGTCATAATTTTGTTTTTCATTAACATCAAAAATAGGCATATATAATATTTAACAGTAATAATGCAAAAGTAACATATATGATAGTAAACATTTTCTGAAAAACCAAGTCCTTCTTTGAATGTCTAAAACAGGAAATACCTAAAATAGGTGATTGGAATCCAATCTAGGAACTTCTGTTTAATTGGAATCATGGCCATGAACTTGGGAAAAAAGATCAGGGCAAAAACTTGACTTCTCTCTGAAGCACTTTTATAAGAGTGAAAATAAAAGATACACTTACACAGAGGTTACTCTACTCTTAGGACTTGCACAGGCAGTCTAACAAGGGGAATGCATTGTTATTAAAAAGGAATGCAGAGGAATGGAGGGCAGAATCATCTAGATGGTGACCCTAACCCCAAGAGCCTAAGCTCACCTCTCAAGGGGCAAACTGGAAACAGTGTGAGACTCAACACAGTCTGGGTCATCTCTCTGGACCAGGGAACTCAAAATTGGGCCTGAGAACTTTTTCACTTTGTTTTGCAGTCGGACTTTATAAACCAAGATATTTTTATTCCCTTCTGAACAATTTCCCTTTCCAAACACCATTTGTCAATCAAGTTGGGCATACAGCACATACTCAAAGGTCTGTGAAAGAAAACTTCCCTATGTAGGCTTGAGTAGCACCCAATCCAATAACCAGTAACTATTTTTTGAGTCTCTTCTGCTTACTAAACACTGGAAATTCAATAGAAAATAATCAGGGGGAAGAAGGAGAGTCTCAGGAGACCTGAGATGAGGCTGGGAACTGTGTCATAAATAATGGAGTAACATTTGCTCAACCAACTAGTTCTATAAATTGCAATCATACCAAAGCTTTTTCGTCCTGGATTCAATACATATGAAAGTTAAAATCTAACAAAATAAGTAACAAAATCTACAAATTATTTTTTTTATTTGAATTTCCATTTATTTTATTTTTTTTTTTGTTTTGTGTATATAAGAGACGATCCGAAAATATAGCATCTAGAGGAAGCAGCCATGGAAATCAAATTTTCGTTATAGTTATCCATGACCTTACCACAGCCAGATGTCTTGGAGTGTTACAGCCCACAGATGGGCACTTTACTGTGAGATAAGTTTGTAAAGAATAAACTTTTGGGTATGGGACAAACTCTTTAAAAACAACAGTTCCACCCTAAGGAAAGATATGTTTTGAATAAGTTAGATGCCTTTTGTTTTCTGCAACATAAGGAGACTTTACATTCAGACAGTTCAGATAATATCTTAGTGTTTTGGGCAGTATCTCCTTAATTGTCAACATAATTCAAATGATCTACTGAAAGCATCTCTTTTTCAATTCAAACTAAATGCAATGGATTTTTCATCTTTTAAAGGCATTGTAATAAAGGGAAAACAAAAAAATTTCTCCTTTCTAAGAAATACATTTTTCTATACCTCTACTCCTCTTAGCCCATTAAAAACTACCAGATCTTTCAAAAAAAAAGTATGTATATATGTATACATACATACATACATGTATACATAAAAATGTATGCATATACACAAATGTGTGTGTATTGACTTTGAGGTCCCATGACAGCTGATCAGATATAAACAGGGAAAATATGATTTGATCCCTTTCGAGTGTGTTTAATACCAAATGTTCCTATTATGTTTAATTAATTGCTTTCTAAGGTGGTCTTAACACTTGAAAATACAAGCTTTATAATAAAGTCCTTCCCTGAGGATGCAAAATTACTTTTTTCACAAGTATATACAAAGATTCATCTTGTTATTATATTAAATTGGGTCAAATTATAGCACTGCAGAGAGTGTGTGTACTTTTCAAAGAAGTTAAAGAAAATGGGCTCCTGAAAGTCTCTCAGAAAGATAGCACAGTGGGAGGGAAACAAAACGCCCTTCTGTTTTCCATTAAAGTTATGTTCTGCACCAAGTTTGATTGCTAAACATCTGGCAGTCTTTTCTCTGATAACATAGTTCAATAGAGTGGACAATGCTAGGCCTTTGAAGCTTTCCCTGTAACTCTTAAGAGGTAGGTGAACAAGAGAAAGAGATAAGAACTCTAGATTTTTCCCTTCCACCAAAACTGGCAAAAAAAAAAAAATAGTTTATAGTCTCCTCTTATTTTCTTTATTCTTTTAGGTCTTGATTTTCCATTTGCCTTTCCTTTGAGAAACACAAGGTAAATCAGTAAATGTCTTACCTGTCTCCACAGCCAAAAAACTTCTGCCTTTTCCCTCACTGTTGGAAAGGAAGCAAGATCTGACTGAAATATTCATGATCATTTCTTTAAATGCTTTGGGTAAATTTGTAGTGAGAAAGAAAGAAGAAATATCCCGAGTGATAAGATCTGAAAGATTTTCCTATATCCTTTGGCTCTGATAATATTATGCATCATTTTGCATGATTTGTTTCCTGAAGACTCTTCATTTATTCATTCTATCATCTTCAACATTAACAAGAATTTATTTAAATTAGGAATCTGCATTTTAAGGGTGGGAAGAAAAAAAACATAAAAATCATCTAGTCTAGTTTTACATTTTAAGAAGGAACTGTGTCTCAAAGAAGCAAAATGACTTGCTCAGTGGTACACAATTATATAAGAATAATTAAGGTGATTTACAGTATGCATATAGAAAAATAATTTTCTACAAATAAAGCCATGGAAACATGAAACTAAAGGAAGGAGGGAGAAACAGAAGCCTGGGATGTAAGGAGTCCTATATAGATAACTAGAGATGTGTTGGTTATAAATTTGCCTTTGAGACTCCTAGCAACCAATGAAACAAACAAACAAAAATTACCTGTTACACGTTCACTGTCCATAGATTTAAAAACACCAGTTTTTACCCAGATTCTCATTAAGAAGACCCTGCATCACGGTGTGACTCACTCCTAGAATAAATGCATGCCTACAATAGTAAGTTCCATGGAGATCATGTCCCTCAAAAAACTCTTTAATGGCAGAATGCTGAAAATTCAATAAGTTCACTTCTGTTGGAGACTAAATGATTCCATTTAGCTGTTTCGCTTTGAGGTCTAGCTTTATCTGGGAGAAAATCTGCATAAAGGATAGAAGGACTAAAGATCTTTCAATATACATTCATTGACAGCACTTACTCTTTGTCACATTGCATTCTAGGTGCTGTAGGTATATGAACCAATCACATACTCAGCAATCCTGGGAGATGTGTACTATGTCTTCCCATTCTACATATGGGGAAAACAGTGCATGACTTGAGCAAGTGCATGCAACTAGTAGAGCGAGAGACCCAAACTCTGGCTCCAGAGCCTGGGCTGTAAGCCACTTTGTGCTGGTGACTAGTACCAGTCCTGCTTAAATCCATAGTGGGTCATCTTTCTCTCCTTTGTGTTCTAACATTCAACAGTTCTCAAGCTTAAGGTCTACTGATTACTAAAATTATCTTTTTGGAGAGGATAGTGCTGTTTTTCCACTCTGTACAACAAAAGTAGCCAAAAGCTGATACTTTTAAGCCCTGAATCCATGCTGAGGAGAAATTATTGCTTAATTTGACTTTTACCAAAACTAACCAACCCTTAGAAATGCTGAAAAGGACAGTGTTCTCCTGATTTCTGTAGGGAAATAGAGCAAGAGATGTAAGTCAAATTTCAGGGCTCCCAGTGAAATAATTCACCATAGAAAAGGCTCCTGACACCACAGGGAAAAGGCACTTCTGCTAACACTTCTAAATGTCCCTTAACTATGCTCTCCTACTTACTTTGTAATGATTGCATGTTTTCCCTTTGGGCCTACTAAAGTACTTAATTGCAATTACACTCATTTACATAGCAGATGAGGCTAATTGCTGGTATTAGTTACCAAATGTATGCTTGTATTGTGAGGGTGAGAAAAAAATGCCCTACAGAAAAGAAAATGACTGTGCCTCTAATTAAGGAGTTATGAAGTCAGAATGAGCTGGCTCCAAGATGTAAATATGAAATTGAGGGCTTTCAAAACTCTGTAATGGTTTTTTATGACTCCATCTCACTTTCTTGATTACACACAATGTTTAGGGACTAAGGATAAATACAGTGCAACGTTCATAGTGCTGACCTGATTGCTAGGCAAGTGCTCTCACAAACAGATTGAAATAAATGCAGTTGTCTTGCAAACCCATGATAAATGGTGGCTTATAGTACCTGGTCTTTATTTACTTGGCTATTCAATTGCTAATTCTGGCTCCACTTATTGCAAGAGCAGTTTTGGCATCAAACACACACAAATTCATATTTGAAGCTTGTTGTGCATGCTCAATATAGAATAAACAAGGAAAAAATGAAATATAGTACATATTTTTGGAGGGAAGGCCAAATGTTAGAGACCTCTAGATTGCTCTGTTTAATTTTAATCAGATTGCTCTGATTAATTTCTGTGTAGTTATATAAAGTCTAAAAATGGAACTTGGTGACCTACCTTTAGGATGCTTACAATCTCATTGAAGAGTCAGAATCCATAACTGTGAGACCATATCCATATATGTATTTTCCCATCCATTTAATGCCAGAAAGTTGCTCTTTGGGACCCCAAAGGAGAGGGTAGCCTTTCCCTCCTCCAGAGAATCTTCCCAACGCAGGAATCAAACCCAGGTCTCTCTCATTGCAGGCAGATTCTTTATCAGCTGAGCCACAAGGGAAGCCCAAAGGTGGCAAGAATAAACAGAACCATGAAAAAAAGGTTTTCATGATCAGATAACCATGATGCTGTGATCACTAACCTAGAGCCAGAAATCCTGGAATTCAAATTCAAGTGGGTCTTAGGAAGCATCACTACGAACAAAGCTAGTGGAGGTGATGGAATTCCAGTTGAGCTATTTCAAATCCTGAAAGATGATGCTGTGAAAGTGCTGCACTCAATATGCCAGCAAATTTGGAAAACTCAGCAGTGGTCACAGAACTGGAAAAGGTCAGTTTTCATTCCAATCCCAAAGAAAGGCAGTGCCAAAGAATGTTCAAATTACCACACTATTGCGCTCATCTCATATACTAGCAAAGTAATGCTCAAAATTCTCCAAGTAAGGCTTCAACAGTACGTGAACCATGAACTTCCAGATGTTCAAGCTGGATTTAGAAAAGGCAGAGGAATCAAAATCAAATTGCTAACATCTGTTGGATCATCGAAAAAGCAAGAGAGTTCCAGAAAAACATCTACGTCTGCTTTATTGACTATGCCAAAACCTTTTACTGTATAGATCACAACAAACTGTAGAAAATGCTTAAAGAGATGGGAATACCAGACCACCTTACCTGCCTCCTGAGAAATCTGTGTGCAAGTCAAGAAGCAACAGTTAGAACCAGACATGGAACAACAAACTGGTTCTAAATTGGGAAAGGAGTACATCAAGGCTATATATTGTCACCCTTTTTATTTAACTTATATGCAGAGTACATCATGAAAAATATTGGGCTGGAAGAAGCATGAGCTGGAAACAAGATTGTTGGGAGAAATATGAATAACCTCAGATACACAGATGATACCACCCTTATGACAGAAAGTAAAGAGGAACTAAAGAGCCTCTTGATGAAAGTGAAAGAGGAAAGAGAAAAAGTTGGCGTAAAACTCAACATTCAAAAAACTGAAATCATGGCATCCTAGCCCATCACTTCATGGCACATAGATGGGGAAGCAACGGAAACAGTGACAGACTATTTTCTTGGGCTCCAAAATCACTGCAGAGGGTGATTGCAGCCATGAAATTAAAAGATGCTTGCTCCTTGGAAGAAAAGCTATGACCAACCTAGACATATTAAAAAGCAGAGACATTACTTTTCCAACAAAGGTCCGTCTAGTCAAAGCTATGGTTTTTCTAGCAGTCACGCATGAATGTGATATTTGGGCTATAAAGAAAGCTGAGCACCAAAGAATTGATGCTTTCGAACTGTGGTGCTGGAAAAGACTTTTGAGAGTCCCTTGGACTGCAAGGAGATCAAACCAGTCAATCTTAAAGGAAATCAATCCTAAGTATTCATTGGAAGGACTGATTCTGAAGCTGAAACTCCAATACTTTGACCACCTGCTGCGAAGAACTGACTCACTGGAAAAGATTCTGATGCTGGGGATGATTGACAGTAGAAGGAGAAAGGGATGACAGAGTATGAGATGGTTGGATGGCATCACGGACTTGAACATGAGTTTAAGCAAGCTCCAGGAGTTGGTGATGAACAGGGAATCCTGGTGTGCTGCAGTCCATGGGGTTGCAAAGAGTTAGACATGACTGAGCGACTGAACTGAACTGAGCTAATGCCAGAATGACTTAAGGCAGAATGGTAGCCAACAATAAAGGATGACAGTACTCAATACTAACTATAAACCAGAAAAGGCAAGCTGTCAGAAAGGACAGAAGACTTTGGAGAATGTGTCCTAAGAAAATGTCTTCTTTTAATAAATTTGCAATGAACAAATAGGCAACAACTCTTACAGCCACAGCATTCCATTGCTGGACTAACAAACTCATTTATTTAAGAGTTTCTGTTTTTACAATGATTTTCACCAGTAACTCTTTTTTTTTTTTTAAGTTTCTCATTCCTTTCCTCTTCTTAGTCCTAGCTTCCCACCATCACCTCCAACATCACCTGTAAAATTATTTTTCTAGAAAAGGGAGGAAAAGGACAATGTGAAGGAAAGAAGCAAGGGAAGAAAGAAAGAGAATGAGACATAAGAAGGAGAGAAAGAAGGAATAAAAGGAAAAAAAAAACTTTTCTGGTCTTAAAATATACTTGTTCTGGTCATTTTCTCTTTACTGAAATGCTCAGCTATAATAATATTACCCTGTACCGTGTTCAGTTACTTATGCAGGTCATTTCATGAGTCTGGCTGTCAGCCAAGCTTCTCCCTCTCCCTTTTCTCTTTGTTAAAAAAAGAAGAAAAAAAAAAAAGAATTGAGGGAGAGCAAAAAGGAAGAAAAAGAGAAAAGATAAAGTAAAATCCTCCACACCACCAAAAACTGCATTCCATGGATACCATGGCCTCACCCTTCTTAGTAAGCATTCTTTTAATATATAAGCCCTTGATAAACCAATCCCAGGTGACATAATGGCAGGGTCAGCTGAGTGTTATATTTTAAACCTGTGTGAAAAACTCATTTGAGTTGCATCTCATCTCTGGGGCACTCAGGCTGTGCAATCACGAGGTTCTGGTGCCAAATGTAAACAGGACATCCTGTCAGATATCCAGCTCCAGCTGGTGAAAACACACACCCACTAGTTCTTGCCCTGTTCGGGAAACCAACCTCAGTCCTTTCATAGCGAGATGCTGAAGCAGGGAAACCTACTCCTGCCTGTGGGATGTAAACAGAATCCTTCAAAACATCTTTTTCTCGCTATTGTTTGATGTGTTCCTCCCCATCTATTAATTCTTCCTACACCACAGCAACACCTGCAGGCTAAAATTGTCACAAATAACCCATGGTTGTGAGTTGTCACAAAGTTTTTCATTCACTGACAGAGGAGAGTTTATATCTGAGAGCTGGAATCAGAGAATGTTATTCTAGAAGGCATTTGAAAGCTCATCCAGTCTTTTGATCTTTCCAGTTTATGAATGGGTATAGCCTTCAAGTAGCCCAATCTCTAAGTGAATCACTGCCTTCAGTGCTCTTGGAAGCAGGTGGGTCATAAAGAAACAAAAACATGACTCCTACTCTGAAGAAGGTATAAATGTCTACTTTTAGCATGTCTCTGCATAACACATTTAAGATACCATATTAGCAACACCTCAACAAGAATTAGAGAATTTTAGAGGTTAAAAGCATCTGTGAGAAATGATGAGTGAGAAAATGTTTTAAATAAGAGATGAAGTTCTCACAGCACTTTCCATCTCCATGCTGGCAAAGGAGAGGAAATATTCTCAGTCAGAAGTTTAAGAATGGCCAACAATAATCCTGGTTGATAAAGTTACTTTATCTCTACTGCCATTTTATTTTTTTTTATCTTACATCTTCCCTTCACTTTTCCCTACCCTGTTGCATTAACTCACTGAAGCCCATTTCAGTTTCAAAGTTTATGCTATCACTCTTGTGTACCTACCCAACTCAGCTGACTTACCCCTCTTTGGAAATTACTCAAAGAAGCAAGTGCTCATTTGACTAGTCTGCATTAGTTCAGCTCTCCACTCATCCCACCCAACTCTACCACAAAAAGGTGATTAGGTCAAGGTTGGATGGCTGATCCAAGTTGGGTCAATCCATTTCCAAGAATTAGGAAATATTGATAGATTATCAGAAAGTTCATCTAGGTTCAACATGTGATTGGAAGTATGACAAATTACTGTGAGAGCTATGTCCTCGCCATGTGTAACAGGCAGAAAGACAGTTGGAGCTGGCTTTCATAGGCACTACTTCAATCCTTTTCCAAGAACTGGCTGCACTCTTGCCCCCAGGCACCTGGTGATGTCCCTATATTCCTATGATAAATTCATAAGGCGTTTGAGTTGTTTTCTGCTACTTGTAACCAAAAAATCTTAATTAAAGTCTTGGACTTCAATATTTTCCCAGTAGTTCTATGTGTGTGTGTGTGTGGGGGGGGGGGGGGCGGAATGTATCCTTTCCTGACCATCTATCTAATTCTAGAACCAATCTATCCCCAAGCATTAAGACTAAGTCCAAACTTGTTCATATTTTTTTTTCCACCCTCTAGATCTGTCATGGGCAGACATCTAGCATGGGCAGGTTCAAAGATGATTTAAAAACAGTTACCTAAAATCAGATTCCTCCTAGCAGCTTTTAAAAATAGTAATTAAATTGAAGGAAGTACCCACTGCAGTCTCCATTACAGCCTAAATCCTAGTATATTGACTTATCAGATCAGTCCCACTTTAATTAAGTCTTAAAATAATATTGTTACTTCATGTTTTTACATGCTAATATTTATATGATTTAATATGGTAGTTTGCATTTCTAAAAAAGTTAGTAACAAAAACTATGCTTATATAATCGCATGGGAGAGTTATTTAAAATGGGGATGACCCAGAAAGATGTTATGGGGAGGGAGGTGGGAGGGGGGTTCATGTTTGGGAATACATGTAAGAATTAAAGATTTTAAAATTTAAAAAATAAAAAACTAAAAAAAAAAAAAAGAAAGAAATATGGTTTTATAATAAGAATTCCAGTAAATCTGAACAAAGAAAGATCTGACTATGTTTAATGTTGGTTTCACTAATTTCATGCACAGGTCTGAAGTGAAGAAAATATCTATGAGAAAATTGAACATTTTCATTGGACCATCAATGTCCATTGCCCATTGTCAGGCAAATACATCAGGAATAACACTTATAGAGACATGAACCCTTGCAATTGTACTGATGTTTTCTGAATAATCATTAATTTCAAGCTTCTTCGAAAAGGTCACAAAGACACCAAAGCATCACCGCCCGCCCCTGCCACCATCTTATTTCCTACCAATTCTCCACCAATCCCTTATCATTACCATAGAAGAGCTCAGGATCAGGTCTAAGCTTGATTGTGAATCATAGCTCTGTTTTTAGAATCTTCTCCCAAGACAGGCTCTCAGAATCCTCCTACCACCTCTGTTGACCAGGAATCCTCCTTGTGGCTTAGCCCACTTCCACCCCAGCACATTTCTCCCAGACAAAGCCCAATGTGCTTGGCTTCACTATCCTCCACCATCACCATTTATCTTTCCATGTCCTTTGACCTTAGGGTCCCGATGTTTGCTGATAAAATGTAAGTATTTGATGATGATGATGAATTAATTCATTACCTTGTCCAATTAACTGGGCTTGCATTTTAAGAAACCTTCTCTTTATACTTCAGAGGGTCAGAGATATGTCTTAACCCTTTCTATACATCCCATAACATCTAACATGGTACAGATCTTGGTAATAGGTGCCATGCATAAACTTGAATTCCTAAAAGAATGAAACCAGATGAGTCATTCTAGGTTTTTCCCAATGTCTTTCCATCTATCTTCCCTTCCTTTCCCACATAACCATATGTTCAAGTCAGAAGAGATTATATTAGTTAAACTAATATAATTTAATATAGTCAAACTAATGTAATAGATAATCTTACTTAGGTAAAAACCACTAAGTAAATTTAGAATTTATTAACTATTTCTCTATTATGGCCCCATTGAAGTCATTTGGTCACATTTTATCTCTATTTCCTCTTTAGTGAAACGGGGTTACACGGGGTCGCAAAGAGTCAGACACGACTGAGCGACTTCGCTATTCACTATATATATTCATCTATTACTCCTAGAACTTTTGGTAACATTCTTTCTGTAAAAACACTTTGGAAGTCTTCCAGGAAAACTGTCAGAAAAAAACTAAATATAGGCTATTAATTTTTTAAAAATGTATTAGGGAACTATCGTGCACAAAGCAGTGTCAGCTCTTATGGAAGACACAAATATAGCTAATATTTTCTGCCTTTTTAATGTCAAGAGTCTAAAAAGGAATTTTATAATCTAGGTTATTTTGCTACTAATAAAATCACAATATATACATTTCTGCAACTGTTGTGCAAAAGAGACAAGCATCCTTTTTACTTATATTTCAGAATTCTTCTCCTAAGTAAATGAGGAAAAATCATGCCAAAACTTACAAATTCCTAAAATGTATAGCCCAAAGTACTTAGGCAAGTACCTAATTTTCTATGTTTGATCAGACAGCTGAGCAGAAATTGACCTTATGCCTTTGTCATTCTTTGAATGTCATTCATCTCTGCAGACTCTAGGAATTTACTGTAGAGTGCCTTGCTAACAGTGTTCACCTTGTTAATGTTAACTATGAACTTCAGGTCCTGCTGGAGGTACTCAAGGGACAATGTAACACAGAACTTAAAGCCTAGAAGACAGCTAAAGAGAAATGAAAAGAACAGTCAAGCCAGGGAAAGCCAGAAAATTTTGAGTGGCTGTAAATAGAGTTCCGCCCAACACAAACAAACACCTGAGCCCATAGAAGGCATGTGGGGTCAGATATGTGACTGCACACTGACCCTGTCACACAATGGCTAGTGAATTTATATTATTTCAAGAACTATCATCTCTAGAAGTAGAGCCATCAGAAAAAAATGATACTGTGCTATAGGGACATGGTGAAATTTTAACACTGAATCTCCTTCTCTCAATATTACTTTATGGAAAATCCCAGGAATTATAAGGTCAAATATGTCAAGGGATGCTCTGAACATTCATCAAAGATGCTCTTATCTCTAGCACTAAGGCAGGTCATTGTTTTTCTTCCTAGTTCCTGTTCACATGGAGGAAATGCATTTCTGAAAAGAAGTCATTGAATCTTCACTCCAAAAATAAGCAAGGAAATTTAAGAGTGAATCAAATTCTCCTGTTCTGGACTTGGAGGCCAGCCTCTTACTCAACATTCCAAGGGTGGGGGGGAATAATAAATTTCTAAGAATGCATATAAAAGCATCTCTCACATCAAAAGATTCTTATCTTTGGAAATCATAGTTTTTAAGTCAGAACATGGACCTAGCATTAAAAGCAACTGTCCAAGTAGGTGTGTACAGGAAATGGGAGGGTGAAAGACAGGGGACAGTGAAAGGGCATTTTTAACTGACTCTGAGAAAGTTTATGGAAAAACTTTCCAAATATTTTATGGAATGATAAAAGAAGTCAACTATTTGAAATTTAGGTTAAGAACCCTTTTAAAAGAGGAAAATGACAAGTGTTAAAGCATAAACTTTTCCAACTTTAGGCTTAGGGAAGTTAATATTCTGTGTGTGGATATGTGTTAACATATGTGTGTATGTTTGTTAACAGCAAGGAGATCCAACCAGTCCATCCTAAAGGAAATCAGTCCTGAATATTCATTGGAAGGACAGATGCTGAAGCTGAAACTCCAATACTTTGGCCACTTCATGCGAAGAGCTGACTCATTGGAAAAAACCCTGGTGCTGGGAATGATTGAAGGCGGGAGGAGAAGGGGACGACAGAGGATGAGATGGTTGGATGGCATCACAACTCAATGGGCATGAGTTTGAGTAAACTCTAGGAGTCGGTGATGGACAGGGAAGCCTGGCGTGCTGCAGTTCATGGAGTAGCAAAGAGTCGGACACGACTGAGTGACTGAACTGAACTGAATTGATGTGTGTTAACTGGGAAGTGCTAAAAATAATTCAAGTCTTAGACAATCACCTTTTTTCTTTCTTATTCAAAAATTTCCACCTATATTAATTATGAGTCTAATTAAATGTGTCTCTTGAGTACGACCCTACTGCAGAAATTAGGATCCACTAAAAAAAGAGAAAAAAAGTACTTTCTCTACCTTCCTCTTCATATACATGTTCAATAATAATGCTTCCTTACCACTACTTCCTAGACTTTTCCCTGTGTCCACTTTATGAATTCAGCACACCAAGTCATAATACTGGCTTCTGAATATCAAATAAGTTTTTTTTTTCTAATATTTATTTACCTGGCTGCTCTAGGTCTTCTTTGTGGCAAATGCAAACTCTTAATTGTGGCATGTGGATTCTAGTTCCCTGACCAGGGATCAAAGCTGGGCCCTTTGCATTGAGTACAGCGTCTTAACAACTGGACCATGAGAGTGAGAAGTGAAGTTGCTTTGTGTGTCTGCTCTTTGCGATCCCATTGTCTGTAGCCCACCAGGCTCCTCCCTCCACGCGATTCTCGAGGCAAGAGTACTGGAGTGGATTGACATTTCCTTCTCCAGAGGATCTTCCCAACCTGGGAATCGAACCCAGGTCTCCCACATTGCAGGCAGATGCTTTATCCTCTGAGCCACCAGGAACCGTGAGAGTAGTCCCTCAAATAAGTTTTGATACTTGCTTGTAAGAAAGTGAATATGATTTATTTAAAAATTAATTTACTCCAAGAAACACAGCTAAGAACTTGGAGTAAAAAGGTGGATCTTGGCCATCACTGTATCTCTGCAAACTACTCTTCTTGCGTATTTCTCTTTGACCATATCTGGTGAAAAATTTTCAGTTTCAGAGAACCTAGGAATTTAACAAAAAAGTTAATATTCTCCCCATGTATCTGCTCCTTATCCTTTTGTATCATCTTGTATTAAAACAGCCAGGTTGTCAAGGGCTTTGACTTTTCCAAGATGAGCACTAGAAATATATAAATACATAGATGTCTTTTTATATAGACTTTTTCTAACCAAATTTAGTTGCAGAAGGATATAAAAGACAAATGTGTTGACAAATGACAAGATGTTACTCACTGTAAAAATATTATTCCATGCACATAATTTCCTGTTATGGTGCATATACTGAGTGCAACTTTCTTCAAAATGAACTGCATATTAAGAGAAATCTTGCCTTCTGATCTGCGCTAGCTTGATTGTGAATGCTCTGGAAGTAGCTGTTTAAAAAAGCTTGCCCTGGACCTAATAATCACAAATAGATGTGAATTTTCCCCATGAGATGCCACAAATTTAAAGAATGGATTTTATTTGGATCAAATGTGGTTTTGGCCAGAAATTGATAAAAATATTTCAGATAAAGTATGTGAAGGATGTGCCTCTGGAGACATATTAAGAGTGTTACTGCCGACCTCTGCTGAAATGAGTGCTCTTCAATAATGATGTACAGGTAGTCATGGGGCTATTTTAATTTATTACCTATATTTCAGTTAAGTCAGAGTCTTTAAAGATAAATCTGGCATCAGAAATATTATTCATGTTTGTGTGGACCTTACAAATGAACCTCACTAGTGTTTATGTATAATTGGTTCTAATATATTAACCATCTGAAGAATATATATTGTAGTTCCAATATCTGCTAGCAATAAGTTCATGTAGTCCAATTTATTATTTAGCTGAGCTGGATTATCTTTTAGTACAAATATCAAATGTAAAAAATGATGTATCAGGAATTCATATATTCTTATTTTCCATCACACCTGGCATATTTAAATCTAGGTTAATATCACATCACATCATCAATATTAGAGCCAGCAACTGGAGTAGGTTACCTATAAAAAGAGAAACTCTGAATGCACTTTTTATCAAGCAACTCTTGGACATAGAACTATTTTTTTTTTTTTTAAAGAAAAACCTGTCATAGAGGGTGTCAGACCTCAGCTAGGGTTATGAACCTAGATGTCTTATTCTACTTCATCAAACTGTTGAACCAAAATAGCTCTAGCCAAAGGCTATTCAGTATTCTCAGTGTTAATTACAGTTGTCCTGGTGTTTTATGTTATGTCTGGAAAGAGCATGACAAACAAGCCCATTCTGGATTAGACAAGGCACATGGTAGACACAACACTGAACTCCAGGTCTGTATTTGGGCTTCAGCATGGCAAATCCTAACTGTGTTTGGCAGAAATGCAGGTCTAATGGTTCTCCCAAGACTAATCCAAACACAGGCAAATAGCTGGATTTGGTAGTTTTCAGCATAACACATTTTATATAATAAATAGCTCTACTATTTTGTCCAAATTTTTATCTGAAGTCAGTTTTCAGCTCTAAATTTTTCCTACTGTCTTCTCTAGCCTACATATCTTACAGAGCCACCACACACAAGTCAAATATTTTTCCATTAGATCTTTAGGGTGGGGATTCTATTGAGGTCAATGTTTCAGAGCTTGGTACAGGATGTCCCTTCAACTTTCAGAATCCTGGCTCAGTGAAATCACTGATAAGCTGAGCCTTTGCTATTTCCCACAGAACTGAGAAAAAAAAATAAAGTATAGCTGAAGTGACTTGGGAGAAATGGGTAAAATGTATTTTCCCAGCACTGCAAGCTCCCTCTGCCCCCACCCTACAACACACTCCCACACACCATCTCTGTCTCTCTTTTTTTTTTTTTTTCTTCCTCTTTGGCTTATGCTGTTCTTTTTTGGTCTCTGGCCCTAGTTATGACAGCTGATTGACATAGCTGGCAGTTCCCTTGGTGTCTGGTTAGGCAGAATTCCCCCTGCAAAACTAGGATGCAAAACAAAGAACAGACAACAGTGTAGAAAGGAAGACCGAACAAAACAAAACCAAGAGAGAAGCAATGTTGTTTGCTGAAAATATTTTTAAATTTTTCAAAAAGAGAGAGCAAACCTTTAAAAGATTGTTTTAATCTTCTGTGTTCTTTTTTCTTCACTCTTCTCTTTCTAGCCATCCCTTCCCCCACCCCATACACACCACTTTTGGCTTCCATTTCTCCATCTGCCTTATTCCTTGTAATTTTTTCCTGAGTCATAAACATTTTATCAGTAAGAACTCTCTAGTTTTTACCTTCCTCAGAGCCAAGCATTTGTATTATATTATTTATTTATTTCCATCTGGAGGGTAGAATCATGACTGCATCAAATGAAATTGTGAGCAATTATTACTCTGCTTCCTTTTACTTAAGAACTTTCTTTCATTCTTCTACAGGAAACTAGACTTCATGCTGCCCCCAGTACTACCACCAAGCAGGGTACAACAGCATCCCCCAGCAAAAGCCACTCTTCACTAAAATCTTTTTACGTGGTAGGTGGTCCTCTCTATTTTCTCTCTATTGGGTGGATCATTTGCTGAGAAGTTTCTCTCAGGTCTCTGTCACATTTCAAAAGATCACATAAAATTCTATTCATTGAAGTGTTGGTAACTAAATACATCATCTCATTGATAGTATATTCTTTTTAATACTATTAAGGCAAAGAAATAAATGTAAGATGGAAATGCAGGCCTCAGCAACAGACCTTTTGAGTTAAATTTTTTATTTTATAATGCAACCAGCTATACTATTTAGTATAGAGATTTGTCCTATGTGTTCGGCAGGGTCCTAGAAGCTCTTTAATCCTCTTTTTTTATAGTAACTTAGTATGAAATTTGAGCTCAATACTTCTTTGCTGCTCATATTTATGCAGTTAGTTTTCCTGAACTTTTAGAAGGAGGCTTAGCTTACATAGCTTTTTTTTAATGTTCACAGACCACTCTGTGAAAACTCTGAAAACAAGCAATCCAATTAAAAATGAAAAAAAGATTGAATAGACTTTTCACTTCAGCAAGAAAATACGTAGAGAGCAAATTCCATGTGTAGAGAGAGATGGTGCCAAGATGCTCAATATTATTAGTTATCAGAGACATACAAAATTGAAACTGTGAGATACTACTACACACCTACTAGAAGTACTAAAATTTAAAACACTGATCACGGTAAATATTGGTGAAGATGTGGATGAACTAGAACTCTTCATACACTGCTAATAGGAATGCAAAATATTACAACCCCTTTGGAAAACTGTTTGGCACTTTCTGAAAAACTTAAGCTCACACCTACCTTAGGCTCTAGGCATTCTACCCCTTGGTAGACATGAGAGACATAAAAGCGTATGTCCATGCTAAGATTTATATGCAAAAGTTCATAGTAGCTTTATTTACAACAGTTCCAAACGGGAAACAATCCAAATATCCAACAACAGGTGAGTAGATAAACACCTTGTGCCATATCTACACAATAGAAGAGTGCATTGCAGGTGAATTCTTTACCACTGAGCCACTCGGGAAGCCTCAATAAAATACTACTGAGCATTAAATAAGAATGAACCAGTGTTATACACATGCAACAACATGATGAATCCAAGTTTGTTTTTTTTTAAAAAAGCAGAGAAAAAATAAACTTTATAATTCAATTTATATAGAACTACAGGAAAATGCAAACTAACCTACAGTGACAGAAAGCAGATCAGTGATTGCCTGGAGGGGTGCTGAGTTAGGCTAAAGGGAGAGATCACAAAGGAGCACTAGAGAATCTTCAGGGTTGATGGATATGTTCACTAGCTTGAGTGATGCGATGCTATCACATGTCATAACTTGTCTAATTACACACATTAAATATGTAAAATTTATTGTATGCCAATTATACAATAAAAATAAATTTAGTGGGTTGTCTTCTGAGACAAGTTTTCTGCTACCTACATTTAACTGACTTTCTCTTTCCTTTTTCTGTTAAATTCTGAGTCTACTTCCAGGAGTTTTTCCTTACTGTGGGACCTTGTCCTGGAAGGGTGCACAGCATCACTTTTGAGAGTGTGTAGGAGCGAGGCAAGGATCATGGACCCTTGAAATTTTCAGCTCAGAGAGAGCAAAATCTCTTCCAGTTTTAGCTGCTGCTCTTAAATTGACCCACCATGTTGCAAGGAACAATTTTTTTTTTTCCTTTAAGGCTCTGTTCTTCCCATTCCATTGCTTCTCTCCACGTTTTCTCTCACTCACATCAATATCATGAAGCTTTCACAGCTATATGTGGTTTGTCCCTATTCATTTGTCTTTGGGAGTTCATGAGGATACCTTACCACCTAGTTTTTTCCTTAAGGGTTATCTATGGGATTTTTGTTTTGCTATTTTTTCTACTTGTTTTTATACAGATTTTACACAGGAAATTCCCCAAACTACACCGCTAACTACTATCTCCATCTTCTTAGAACGCCTAGCTGATATTCTTTCAAATTTTTGAGATTCTTTTTTTCAGGAATATTTTTCTTGCTCTGTTGACAAGAAACAAACATGCTCTGGTAAGGCATCACATATTGAAACTGGTCATTTATTCAAGTAGTATTTGTTGAGTGCCTACCACATGCCGCCTACTGTTCCAAGCTTTGGAGATCCTGTGGTGAATAAGGTAGATAAGGTGCCTGCCCACATGGGGCTTAAATTCAAAAGTGGAGACAAGCTAACAAATAGAATAAATGAAACACATTGATACAATTTGAATGTTTGTGTCCCCCAAAATTTATATGTTGAATTCCTAATCCCCAAGATTGTGGTATTAGGAGGTGAAGCCTTTGGGAAGTGATTATAAGGGCTGAGGGCTCTTATAAAACAGGGAACTCACTTGCCCAGAGAACTCTCTTGCCTCTTATACCATACAGCAAGGAGATACTATCCATGAGCCAGGAAACAGGTCTTCACCAAGTCTGCTGGCACCATGATCTTGGACTTTCTATTTTCCAGAACTATGAGAAAGAAATGTTTGTTGTTTGGAAGTCACCCAGTTTGTTTTTTGTTGTTGTTGTTGCTGTTGTTACAGGAGCCTAAATAGACTAACACATATACATATTATAATGCATTGTTTCAGGTTTTAAAATTACCAGTATGAGTTGTAACTGAAGCCCTCATAATAGATGATGTGACTTGGGAAGAATATGTAGAATTAGAAGAAACATAACTGTTGATCATATTAAAATCTCAGGTACAGAATTGAAAACAGAAACCATGAAACAAACTGAGAAAGAAAAATCAGAGACATGGAAGTAGGACAGGGGAAATCAGGGTTACAAAATAAAATGGAGAAGAGTTTATAAAAAGAGAAAGATGCAAAATATGATTTCCTGGGCTTTGTCATGAGGAAAGAGGGTAATAGCAGAAAAAAAGAAAAAAGATGCAACTCTCAACAGTTTATCTTGTTAGAGAGAAAACTGGTTACAATGAGAAAGCAAAGGAATGGAGAAAGTATTAAAAAGAGAAAAGAAAAGAAAGTCATTTTTGTACCATTAGAATCTCTGTATGGAGCACATACACAAAGTTCCCAGCAAGTTTTGATGGAATTAGAACCAGGCACTCTTCTAGGCATCGAGTATATAGAAATGTAACCTCATCCTCTCCTGCCACATCAAATACCATCTAGTGAAAAGGGTAGCAAATGACTTAATTTACAACTTACATTAAATATATTAAGTTGGCTACATCAGCACTGTATATCAGATTGTAAACTAGCTGGTGGAATTTTATTCCTTCAAGGACCCTTAGCAGATATCTACTCCCTTTTTCACTTGATAAAACTAAATTATAAAAACTTTAAGTAGCGTGTCGAAGGCTACTATAGCTCATTAATAGAAGGTACCCAATTAGGATAGATTGTCAAGATTCCCAGGAATCTTTTTTCTTGAATAGCACAATACCTTGCTAAAAGCATACATATTCATGTTACTTTAAAATATTCTATGCATGTTTTAAATACTTTAAATCGTTAATTCCTGGCTTTCCAGGTGGTGTAGTGGTAAAGAATCCACCTGCCAATGCAGGATGTGCAAGAGACACGGGTTCGATCCCTGGGTTGGGAAGATCCTCTGGAGGAGGAAATGGCAACCCATTCCAGTATTCTTGCCTGGAGAATTCCACATGCAGAGGAGCCTGGTGGGCTACAGTCCAAACAAGAAGAGCAAACAGATAAATCTGAAACCATCCTGCTACCAGCATCTAGAAATAATGGAAAAATACAACAAAATTTCTGATACATGTCTCGTTTGAAAGAAAGAAAAGGAAAGTCCCAGGTGGTAGAAACCAGGGAGCTGAAAGCCCTAATTGTCAGAGCAGCTGACTCTGCAGCTGCCCTGGGGTAGCGTCCTGTAGTTTGGCAACAGCCCGGGGCTTAGGGCTGCTAAACACAGCAGGCCAAAACTTGGGACTTTAAGATGCGAGATATTAAAACTGAAACTGAGCATAAAGTCAGAACGTTCAAAACCACACCCTCAGAGTGAAGGATAACAGAAAGAAAATAGACCACTACCCAAGGGAGATTACAAAGAAGTTTGTTTTGGGAAAAGAAAACAATAAAAAGAAAAACCATGTGCACATTTAGAGACTGAATTTATATCAACTTCATAGTTTAGGATTTCCCTAAAAATGAGAAATTCATAAAAAATATTAATTTTTCTCTAGGGACACAAAGCAGAAGTAAAAGTAACACCACTCTGGGGAGATACTTCTTAAATCTGGAAGGTAGAGAATTTACACACACACACACACACACAAACAGTATCACTGAAAATGAGCTCACAGCTAAAACTGACACAACACATATAAGCAAAAGTCAGTAAAAAAAACCAATGGGAGAATTAACTGCCTGTAGCAAATGTTGATTTCCCTGCCAGAATGCTTTCGGCTTTGGACTTTATCACTTCATGTTTGTTTGTCAACTCCCAACTGCAGGTACCTGTATGTCTGCCTGAGGGCTATCTCTAAAGCAGGAGCAAAAGCCATTTTATCCTTGCAAGTAGCAGGCTATAAGTTCCAAGGAATTAACACCCCTAGAGCAGCCCTTCAATGACAAATATGCAAATATCCCAGCACCCTTGCTCCTGGGCAAGAGAGGGTGGTGTGATAACTCTGAGAAGTGTTCTGTTCTAGCTGTTTCCCACATATTTCCCTCACCTCTCAAATAAACCACTTGCACTTGAATCTTCTCAAGGCTGATTTCTGGAGAAACAGAACAGCAATTTGAACAAGAGTATAAAACAAATACATTCAAAAGTTTTAAAGACATGAAAGAAGGATTAGAAACTATAAACCATGAACTAAATCTATAGGCAAAAGAAGAGGCATATTTAGAAAGAAATGAATAGCAATTATAGAATAAAAATAGCCATCTTTGAAACTACAGTCAATGAGTTAACCAGAAGGTTAGACACAAACATGAGTTAATTAGAAAATGAAAGTATAAATCTTGGGAGACTATTAAGTATACTGGTACACTAAGCGCGGGCAGCTGTGACTGGCGCACTAAGCGCACCAAGGGGAACTACCCCACGTCTGATGTCAGGGGCAGAAGCCAGGAGGACCGCATGCCCGAAGGGCTGCAACCAAGAGGAGTTACCACACGACCGAGGTTAGGGGCAGCGGCCGAGAGTGCCAGGCTGCGACGGCGCAGGAACGGCCAAAAGGAGCTACCCTGCGTCCGAGGTCAGGGGCTGCCAGGAGGAGCCACCCTGCACTCGAGGCCTGCGGCGGCATCACAGAGGAGCGACCCCATTTCCAAGGAGCGGTGGCTGCAAGGGTGCAGGAGGGCCTAGAGGAGCTATCCCACGTTGAAGGTCAGGAACGGTGGCGGTGAGGGATAAACTTCCTCCAAGGTAAGGAGCAGTGGCTGCACTTTGCTGGAGCAGCGGTGAAGAGATACCCCACGCCCAAGGTAAGAGAAACCCAAGTAAGATGGTAGGTGTTGCAAGAGAGCATCAGAGGGCAGACACACTGAAACCATACTCACAGCAAACTAGTCAATCTAATCACACTAGGACCACAGCCTTGTTTAACTCAATGAAACTAAGTCATGCCTGCAGGGCAACCCAAGACGGGTGGGTCATGGTGGAGAGGTCTGACAGAATATGGTCCACTGGAGGAGGGAATGGCAAACCATTTCAGTATTCTTGCCTTGAGAACCCCATGAACAGTATGAAAAGGCAAAATGATAGGATACTGAGAGAGGAACTGCCCAGGTCAGTAGGTGCCCAACAAGCTACTAGAGATCAATGGAGAAATAACTCCAGAAAGAATGAAGGGATGGAGCCAAAGCAAAAACAACACCCAGTTGTGGATGTGACTGGTGATAGAAGCAAGGTCCGATGCTATAAAGAGCAAAATTGCATAGGAACCAGGAATGTCAGGTCCATGAATGAAGGCAAATTGGAAGTGGTCAAACAAGAGGTGGCAAGGGTGATCATCGACATTCTAGGAATCAGCAAACTAAAATGGACTGGAATGGGTGAATTTAAATCAGATGACCATTATATATACTGCTGCGGGCAGGAATCCCTCAGAAGAAATGGAGTAGCCATCATGGTCAACAAAAGAGTCTGAAATGCAGTACTTGGATGCAATCTCAAAAACAAAAGAATGATCTCTGTTCATTTCCAAGGCAAACCACTCAATATCACAGTAATCCAAGTCTATGCCCCAACCAGTAATGCTGAAGAAGCTGAAGTTGAACAGTTCTATGAAGACCTCCAAGACCTTTTAGAACTAACACCCAAAAAAGATGTCCTTTTCATTATAGGGGACTGGAATGCAAAAACAGGAAGTCAAAAACACCTGGAGTAACAGGCACATTTGGCCTTGGAATGCGGAATGAAGCAGGGCAAAGACTAATAGAGTTTTGCCAAGAGAATGCACTGGTCATAGCAAACACCCTCTTCCAACAACACAAGAGAAGACTCTACACATGGACATCACCAGATGGTCAACACCGAAATCAGACTGATTATATTCTTTGCAGCCAAAGATAGAGAAGCTCTATACGGTCAGCAAAAACAAGACCAGGAGCTGACTGTGGCTCAGATCATGAACTCCTTATTGCCAAATTCAGACTCAAATTGAAGAAAGTAGGGAAAATCACTAGACCATTTAGGTATGACCTAAATCAAATCCCTTATGATTATACAGTGGAAGTGAGAAATAGATTTAAGGGCCTAGATCTGATAGATAGAGTGCCTGATGAACTATGGAATGAGGTTTGTGACATTGTACAGGAGACAGGGATCAAGACCATCCCCATGGAAAAGAAATGTAAAAAAGCAAAATGGCTGTCTGGGGAGGCCTTACAAATAGCTGTGAAAAGAAGAGAGGTGAAAAACAAAGGAGAAAAGGAAAGATATAAGCATCTGAATACAGAGTTCCAAAGAATAGCAAGAAGAGACAAGAAAGCCTTCTTCAGCCATCAGTGCAAAGAAATAGAGGAAAAGAACAGAATGGGAAAGAGTAGAGATCTCTTCAAGAAAATTAGAGATACCAAAGGAACATTTCATGCAAAGATGGGCTCAATAAAGGACAGAAATGGTATGGGCCTAACAGAAGCAGAAGATATTAAGAATACGTGGAAAGAATACACAGAAGAACTGTACAAAAAAGATCTTCATGGCCTAGATAATCATGATGGTGTGATCAGTCATCTAGAGCCAGACATCCTGTAATATGAAGTCAAGTGGGCCTTAGAAAGTATCACTATGAACAAAGCTAGTGGAGGTGATGGAATTCCAGTTAAGCTATTTAATTCCTGAAAGATGATGCTGTAAAAGTGCTACACTCAAAATGCCAGCAAATTTGGAAAACTCAGCAGTGGCCACAGGACTGGAAGAGGTCAGTTTTGATTCCAATCCCAAAGAAAGGCAATGCAAAAGAATGTTCAAACTACCGCACAATTGCACTCATCTCACATGCTAGTAAAGTAATGCTCAAAATTCTCCAAGCCTGGCTTCAGCAATATATGAACTGTGAACTTCCAGATGTTCAAGCTGGTTTTAGAAAAGGCAGAGGAACCAGAGATCAAAATGCCAACATCCACTGGATCATCTAAAAAGCAAGGGAGTTCCAGAAAAATATCTATTTCTGCTTTATTGACTATGCCAAAGCCTTTGACTGTGTGGATCACAAGAAACTGTGGAAAATTCTGAGAGAGATGGGAATACCAGACCACCTGACCTGCCTCTTGAGAAGTCTATATGCAGGTCAGGAAGCAGCAGTTAGAACTGGACATGGAACAACAGACTGGTTCCAAATAGGAAAAGGAGTACTCAAGGCTGTATATTGTCACCCTGCTTATTTAACTTATATGCAGAATACATCATGAGAAATGCTGGACTGGAAGAAACACAAGCTGGAATCAAGATTGCCAGGAGAAATATCAATAACTTCAGATATGCCAATGATACCACCCTTATGGTAGAAGGGGAAGAGGAACTAAAAAGCCTCTTGATGAAAGTGAAAGTGGAGGGTGAAAAAGTTGGCTTAAAGCTCAACATTCAGAAAACGAAGATCATGGCATCTGGTCCTATCACTTCATGGGAAATAGATGGGGAAACAGTAGAAACATTGTCAGACTTTATTTTTTTGGGCTCCAAAATCACTGCAGATGGTGACTGCAGCCATGAAATTAAAAGACGCTTCCTCCTTGGAAGAAAAGTTATGACCAACCTAGATAGCAGAGACATTACTTTGCCGACTAAGGTCCATCTAGTCAAGGCTATGGTTTTTCCAATAGTCATGTATGGGTTGTAAGAGTTGGACTATAAAGAAAGCTGAGTGCTGAAGAACTGATGCTTTTGAACTGTGGTGTTGGAGAAGTCTCTTGAGAGTCCCTTGGACTGCAAGGAGATCTAACCAGTCCATTCTGAAGGAGATCAGCCCTGGGATTTCTTTGGAAGGAATGATGCTAAAGCTGAAACTCCAGTACTTTGGCCACCTCATGCGAAGAGTTGACTCATTGGAAAAGACTCTGATGCTGGGAGGGATTGGGGGCAGGAGAAGAAGGGGACAACAGAGGATGAGATGGCTGGATGGCATCACTGACTCGATGGACGTGAGTCTGAGTGAACTCCAGGTGTTGGTGATGGACAGGGTGGCTTGGCGTGCTGTGATTCATGGGGTTGCAAAGAGTCGGACACGACTGAGTGACTGAACTGAACTGATTAAGTATACAGGACAGAGAGAGGGAAAGAAAGATGAAAAATGTTAAAAATAGATAAAAGCTTAGCAGATAGACCAAGAGTTAACCAATATGCCTCTGAAAGTGTAAAATGAATTTCCCTCAGTTGTGTCTGACTCTTTGCAACTGTATAGTCCATGGAATTCTCCAGGCCAGAATACTGAAATGGGTAGACTTTCCCTTCTCCAGGGCATCTTTCCAACCCAACCCAGGGATCAAAACCAGGTCTCCCACATTGCAGGCAGATTCTTTACCAGCTGAGCCACAACAGAAGCCCAAGACTACTGGAGTGGGTAGCCTTTCCCTTCTCCAGCAGATCTTCCTGACCCAGGAATCAGACTGGGGTCTCCTGCATTGCAGGCAGATTCTTTACTAATTGAGCTATCAGGGAAGCCCTAGGAGATCCAACCAGTCCATCCTAAAGGAGATCAGTCCTGGGTGTTCATTGGAAGGACTGATGTTGAAGCTGAAATTCCAATACTTTGGCCACCTGACGCGAAAAGCTGACTGACTGGAAAAGACCCTGATGCTGGGAAAGATTCAGGGCAGAAGAAAAGGGGACGACAGAGGATGAGATGGTTGGATGACTTCACCAACTCAACGGACATGGGTTTGGGTGGACTCTGGGAGTTAGTGATGGCCAGGGAGGCCTGGCATGCTGCTGTTCATGGGGTCGCAAAGAGTCGGACACGACTGAGCGACTGAGCTGAACTGAATATACCTCTAATAGATAACAAAATAAACGGAATAAAAATAGTATTCAAAGATGAAATAGCTTATATTTTTCTAAAAGATAGTCAAGGATACCCAGATTGGTGAAGTACAAGTCCTGAGCGGGATATACAAAAGAAGTAATGATCACTTTTTTAGATGGAGGAACTAAAGTTGAAGTTATACTAAAATACTAGGAAATAAAAGCATGTTAGATAGAGATGGTAATAGAAGATAAAATATTCTAATGATCTTGCATTGTTTGAAAGGAATGTAGATATATTGATCATCTTCAGAGTTTCTTAAGTCAAAAGCACCTTAAAAATATCAGGGTAACTATTATTGAGAAATTGAAATTGAAAATGTTTCTAACAAACTAATAGAGTGGGAAAACAGGGTAGAAAACTTTGTTAATTCAGTATAAAGCAAGGAAGAATAAACAATGAATAACAACAAAAATATCAACAGAAATCACAAAAAATGCTAGGTATATACACACATACAGACATCAGTGATCACAATGAATGGAAATAGATTAAACAGATTCTCAGACTGGATTTATTAAATCTAGTTACAGGATATTTTAAAGAAAAGCAAAAATATAGCAGAGGTAAGACAGAAAACTAATGGTAAAGTGGCATATTAAAAAGAATATTATAGCAATTTAAAAACTAATGAGACAGTGGAAAACTTTTAAAAAGTATACTGTTTGTATCAATTAGCTATTGCTCTATAACCACCTCAATTAGCTATTGCTCTATAACAAACCAATTCAATTAGATATTGCTCCATAACAAATCACCTTTTTAAGTCATTCACTGATTCAAAAACTAAGTATTTATCATTGCTCACAAGTTCCAAATCAGGTGGGAACCTGTGCTGATATGGACCAGGTTCAACTGCCCTTGACTGTACTCATTCATGCATCTCGAGTCAGCTAGGGAGTTGGCCAGAGGTTGGTGGTCTAAGATGGCTTCATTGCATGTTAGCTCTTGGCTGAGGCAAGGAAGAAGATGGATCATATCATGCATCATCCAGCATAGCTTGAATAGTTGCAGGATTCTAAGAAGGAAAAGACGCACCAAAGGCCTCTCAAGGCTCAGACCTAGAAGCGGCACTCTGTCATTTCTGCTTCATTCTGTTGGCCAGAGCAAGTCACAGACCAACTTGGGGTAATAAAACAGACTCCACCTTTTCATGAGAGGAGCTACAAAGTCATGGCAAAGAGCATGAATATGTATAGACGTCATTAATTGGAATTATCAATATAATCAAACTAGCAAACTCAGTAAGTAAAAACAAAAATAAAGCCAATAATAATACTACACTATAACAGAAAATATATGTTAAGGTTAAAAGCAATAAACATAATCAGAATCAGTATATTTTATGAAAAATGAGCATGTCACAGAAAGCTATAAAAATATTAAATCTACCTAATGAAAACAACTCTAAAAAATCTTAAATTACATTAAAAATTTACAAATTCAAAATTACAATGAGTGGTATTAAGGGACCACCCAAATTGATCAAAAAGACTGAAAATGAATAAGGATATAGAAGATGTGAGTAGCAATATAACCACATTTAATCTAATTAACATGTATAGAATTCAGCATCTGAACATTGATGTATACACATTATTTTTAAGGTTATATTAGGAACATTTACAAAACTGACCACATATTTGGCCCAAAACAAAGTACCAAGAAATACCAAAAAAGTATACCATATCTACACTATTGTATCTATAACCACAAAATTCAAAAGGAGAAAAATTAGAAATGTATGTTAAAAAGATAGCTACTTTCTAGTATTAAAATATTATTCCTCCACCAAAACAAACAACAGAAAACAACACAAATCTCAAGTTTGGAAATTTAAAATCATACATATATAATAAATCAAAATTAAAGTCATAATGGTAATTAGCAAAATTTAAACCTGAAGAACAATGAATACATTACACATTAATATTGAAAGGTATAGCTGAAGCAGTACTTAGAAGAAATTGCATGGTCTATGGACTATCAACTAGCAATAAAAATCATGAGATAAATATAGTAACTAATGTTAATTCAACATTAATGTGCTATACAACTTCATTTAATCTCAGAACAAACAACCCCTTGAGTTGACTATTATCATTATATTTTACAAATGAGGCAATTGGATCCCAGAATTTCGCTAATTTGCCCAAAGTTACACAATAAGCAACAGAGACAGGATTCATACCAGAGCTCATGTACTTGGTTGATATGTAACTATGTATGTATGCAATACAATGAAACTATCTCTAAGAGGCATCTTTTAGGTAAAACAGCAAGATTTCAAGTAATTCCCATATGTAGACCCATTTATGTAACATCAAATTCTAAGATTAGGTATGTAATGTGCACAGTTCAGTTCAGTCACTCAGTCGTGTCTGACTCTTTGAGACCCCATGAATCATAGCATGCCAGGCCTCCCTGTCCATCACCAACTCCTGAGTTCACCCAAACTCATGTGCTTCGAGTTGGTGACACCCATGCCCAAGGTCAAGGGTGGTGGCGGAGAGGAGCTACCCCACATCCTAGGAGGGGCAGCTGCGTGGGCGTAGGAGGGCCTAGAGGAGCTACTCCATGTTCGAGGACAGGAAGGGCGACCTCCTCCAAGGTAAGGAGCAGTGGCTGTGCTTTGCTGGAGCAGCTGTGAAGAGATACCCCACATCCAAGGTAAAAGAAACCCAGGTAAGATGGAAGGTGTTGCGAGAGGGCATCAGAGGGCAGATACACTGAAACCATAATCACAGAAAACTAGCCAATCTGATCACACGGACCACAGCCTTGTCTAACTCAATGAAACTAAGCCATGCCCCGTGGGGCCACCCAAGACTGATGGGTCATGGTGGAGAGGTCTGACAGAATGTGGTCCACTGAAGAAGGGAATGGCAAACCACTTCAGTATTCTTGCCTTGAGAACCCCATGAACAGTATGAAAAGGCAAAATGATAGGATACTGAAAGAGGAACCCCCAGGTTGGTAAGTGCCCAGTATGTTACTGGGGATCAGCAGAGAAATAACTCCAGAAAGAATGAAAGGATGGAGCCAAAGCAAGAACAATACCCAGTTGTGGATGTGATTGGTGATAGAAGTAAGGTGCGATGCTGTAAAGAGCAAAATTGCATAGGAACCAGGAATGTTAGGTCCATGAATCAAGGCACATTGGAAGTGGTCAAACAGGAGATGGCAAGACTGAACGTCGACATTCTAGGAATCAGTGAACTAAAATGGACTGGAATGGGTGAATTTAACTCAGATGACCATTATATATACTACTGCAGGCAGGAATCCCTCAGAAGAAATGGAGTAGCCATCATGGTCAACAAAAGAGTCTGAAATGCAGTAGTTGGACGCAATCTCAAAAACAAAAGAATGATCTCTGTTCGTTTCCAAGGCAAACCATTCAATATCATGGGAATCCAAGCCTATGCCCCAACCAGTAATGCTGAAGAAGCTGAAGTTGAACAGTTCTATGAAGACCTACAAGGCCTTTTAGGACTAACACCCAAAAAAGATGTCCTTTTCATTATAGGGGGCTGGAATGCAAAAGTAGGAAGTCAAAAACACCTGGAGTAACAGGCACATTTGGCCTTGGAATATGGACTGAAGCAGGGCAAAGGCTAATAGAGTTTTGCCAAGAGAATGCACTGGTCATAGCAAACACCCTCTTCCAACAACACAAGAGAAGACTCTACACATGGACATCACCAGATGGTCAACACCGAAATCAGATTGATTATATTCTTTGCAGCCAAAGATAGAGAAGCTCTCTACAGTCAGCAAAAACAAGACCGGGAGCTGACTGTGGCTCAGATCATGAACTCCTTATTGCCAAATTTAGACTGAAATTGAAGAAAGTAGGGAAAACCACTAGACCATTCAGGTATGACCTTATGATTATACAGTGGAAGTGAGAAATAGATTTAAGGGACTAGATCTGATAGAGTACCTGATGAACTATGGACAGATGTTCGTGACATTGTACAGGAGAGGGGATCAAGACCATCTCCATGGAAAAGAAATGCAAAAAAGAAAAACGGCTGTCTGCGGAGGCCTTACAAATAGCTGTGAAAAGAAGAGAAAGTGAAGTGAAAGTCATTCAGTCGTGTCCAACTGTGCGACCCGTGGACTGTAGCCCACCAGGCTCCTCCGTCCATGGGATTCTCCAGGCAAGAATACTGGAGTTGGGTTGCCATTTCCTTCTCCAGGGAACAGAAGAGAAGAGAAGCAAAAAGCAAAGGAGAAAAGGAAAGATACTCCCATTTGAATGCAGAGTTCCAAAGAATAGCAAGGAGAGAGAAGAAAGCCTTCCTCAGTGATCAAAGCAAAGAAATAGAGGAAAACAACAGAATGGAAAAGACTAGAGATCTCTTCAAGAAAATCAGAGATACCAAGGGAACATTTCATGCAAAGCTGGGCTCGATAAAGGACAGAAATGTTAAGGACCTAACAGAAGCAGAAGATATTAAGAAGAGGTGGCAAGAATACACAGAACTGTACAAAAAAGATCTTCACGACCCGGATAATCACCATGGTATGATCACTCATCTAGAGCCAGACATCCTGGAATGTGTAGTCAAGTGGGCCTTAGAAAGCATCACTACAAACAAAGCTAGTGGAGGTGATGGAATTCCAGCTGAGCTGTTTCAAATCCTGAAAGATGATGCTGTGAAAGTGCTGCACTCAATATGCCAGCAAATTTGGAAAACTCAGCAGTGGCCACAGGACTGGAAAAGGTCAGTTTACATTCCAATCCCCAAGAAAGGCAATGCGAAAGAATGCTCAAACTACCACACAATTGCACTCATCTCACATGCTAGTAAAGTAGTGCTCAAAATTCTCCAAGCCAGGCTTCAGCAATACATGAACTGTGAACTTCCAGATGTTCAAGCTGGTCATGTCCAACTCTTTGCAGCCCCATAGACTGTAGCCCACCAGTATCCTCTGTCCATGGGCTTTTCCAGACAAGAATACAGGAGTGGAGTGGCATTTCCTACTCCAGAGCATCTTCCCAATTCAGAGATCAAAACCATGTCTCTTGTGTCTCCTGTATTTGCAGGCAGATTCTTTACCACTGATGCCACCTGGGAAGCCTGCTATGTGTGTGTGTGCTCAGTCACTTCACTCATGTCTCTTTGAGAACCTATGGACTGTAGGGTTCTAGGCTCCTCTGTCCATGGGATTCTCAAGGCAAGAACACTAGAGTGGGTTGCCATGCCCTCCCCCAGGTGATCTTCCCAATCCAGGGATCCAACCTGAGTCTTCTGGGTCTCCTGCATTGCAGGTAGATTCTTTACCCACTGAGCCACTTGGGAAGCCCAACACTAGGTATTTGTAGTTGTTCAATTGCTAAGCTGTTTCTGACTTTTTGCAACCCCATGGACTGCAGCACACCAGGCTTCCCTAACCTTTGCTGCTTCACTATCTCCCAGAGTTTGCTCATGTCCATTGAGTTAGGGATTCTGTATAATCAACTCATCCTCTGCCACTCCCTTCTTCTGTAGCCTTCAGTCTTTCCCAGCATCAGGGTTTTTTCCAATGAATCAGCTCTTCACATCAGATGGCCAAAATACTGGAGGTTCAGCTTTAGCATAAGTCATTCCCATGAGTATTCAGGGTTGATTTCCTTTAGGATTGACTGGTTTGATATCCTTGCAGTCCAAGGGACTCTCAAGAGTCTTCTGCAGCACCACAATTCAAAAGCATAAATTCTTCGATCCTCAGCCTTTTTTCATGGTCCAACTCTCACTTCCACACAAGACTACTGGAAAAATCATAGCTTTAACTATATGGACCTTTGTCACAAAGTAATGTCTTTGCTTTTTAATACGCTGTCTAGGTTGGTCAGAGCTTTTCTTCCAAGGAGCAAGAGTCTTTTAATTTCATGGTGGCAGTCACCATCCACAGTGATTTTGGAGCCCAAGAAAAGAAAATCTGTCTCTGCTTCCACTTTTCCCCCTTCTATTTGCTATGAAGTAATGGGACCAGATGCCATTATATTAGTTTTTTGAATGTTGAGTTTTCAGCCAACTGTTCCACTCTTCTCTTTCACCCTCATCAAAAGGCTCTTTAGTTCCTCTTCACTTTCTGCCATTAGAATGGTATCATCTGCATATCTGAGGTTGTTGCTATTTCTCCTGGCAATCTTGATTCCAGCTTGTGATTCATCCCTTCTAGCATTTTGCATGATGTACTCTGCATAGAAGTTAAATAAGCTGGGTGACAATATAATACAGGTTTGTCGTACTCCTTTCCCAGTTTGAAACCAGTCCATTTTTCCATGTCCAGTTCTAACTGTTGCTTCTTGACCTGCATACAGTTTCTCAGAAGACAGGTAAGGTAATCTGGTACTCCTATCTCTTTAAGAATTTTCCATAGTTCGTTGTGATCCAGTCAAAGGCCTTAGCATAGTCAATGAAGCAGAATAGATGTTTCTCTCGAATTCCCTTGCTTTCTCTATGATCCAACAAATGCTGGCAACTTGATCTCTGGCTCCTTTGCCTTTTCTAAACCCAGCTTGTACATCTGGAAGTCCTTAGTTCATATACTGGTCAAGACTAGCTTGAAGAATTTTGAGCATACTTTCCTAGCATGTGAAAGGAGCACAATTGTATGGTAGTTGAACATTTCTTTGGCATGCCCTTCTTTGGGATTGGAATGAAACCTGAGCTTTTCCAGTCCTGTGGCCAGTGCTGAGTTTTCCAAGTTTGCTGACATATTTAGTGCAGCACTTTCACAGTACCATCTTTTAGGATTTTTAAATAGCTCAGCTGAAATTCCATCACCTCCATTAGCTTTGTTCATTGTAATGTTTCCAAAGGCTCACCTGACCAGGATGTCTGGCTCTAGGTGAGTGACTATACCACTGTAATTATTCCAGGTCATTAAGACTTTTTTGAATAGTTCTTTATATCCTTGCCATCTCTTATTAATCTCTTTGGCTTCTGTTAGGTGCTTACTGTATCTGCCCTTTATTGTGCCCATCCTTGCATGAAATACTTCCTTGATATCTCCAGTTTTCTTGAAGAGATCTCTAGTCCTACTTTTTTTTCTTTGCATTGTTCACTTAAGAAGGCCTTATCTCTCCTTGCTATTCTCTGGAACTCTGCATTCAGCTGGGTACATCTTTCCCTTTCTCCCTTGCCTTTTGCCTTTCTTTTCTCAGTTATTTGTAAAGCCTCCTCAGATGGCCACTTTGCTTTCTTGCATTTCTTTTTTTGCGGGATGGTCGGTCACTACCTCGTGTACAGTGTTACAAACCTCCATCCATAGATCTTCAAGCACTCTGTCAGATCTAATCCTCTAAATCTGTTTGTCACCTCCATTATATAATCATTAGGGATTTTTATTTAGGTCAAAACTAAATGGCCTAGTGTTTTTCCCTAGTTTCTTCAATTTAAACCTGAAGTTTTCAATAAAGAGCTGATAAGCTAAGCCACAGTCAGCTCCAGGTCTTGTTTCTGCTGTTTAGCGCTTCTCCATTTCAACTGCAGAGAATATAATCAATCTGATTTTGGTATTGACCATCTGGTGATGTCCATGTATAGAGTAGTCTCTTGCGTTGTTGGAAAAGGGTGTTTGTTATGACCAGTATTTTCTCTTAGCAAAACTCTGTTAGCCTTTGCCCTGCTTCATTTTGTATTCCAAGACCAAACTTGCCTGTTACTCCAGGTAACAGGAGTAACTTACTATTACTCCTGTAGTTACTAGCAACTAGTAGTTACTTCCTATTTCTGTATTCCAATTCCCTATGATGAAAAGTACATCTCTTTTTGGTGTTAGTTCTAGAAGATCTTGTAGATCTTCATAGAACCAGTCAACTTCAGCTTCAGCATTAGTGGTTGGAATGTAGACTTGGATTATTGTGATGTTGAATGGTTTGCCATGAAACAAGCCAAGATCATTCTGTCATTTTTGAGATTGCACCCAAGTACTGCCTTTTGGATTCTTTCATTGACTATGAGGAACTACTCAATTTCTTCTAAGGGATTCTTGCCCACAGTAGTAGATATAATAGTCATCTGAGTTAAACTTGCCCATTTTGGTTCATTTTATTAATAGTTCACTGATTCCTAAAATGTCGATGTTCACTCCTGCCATCTCCTGCTTGACCATGTCCAATTTACCCAATTTACCTTGATTCATGGACTTAACATTCCTATGCAATATTGCTCTTTGCAGCATCAGACTTTACTTTCACTGCTAGACACATCCTCAACTGTGTGTTGTTTCTACTTCCCATGTGACACAGCGGTAAATAATCTACCTGCTAATGCAAGGAGATGCAAGAGACATGGTTTTGATCCCTAGACCAATAAGATCCCCTGGAATAGAAAATGGGAAGGCAAATCAGTATTCTTGCCTGGAAAATTCCATGGACAGAAGACTAGGTATACACCTATGTAAAACTTTTATTTGTTAAATATGAAGAATGGAAGTGAGGAGAACACAAGATAAGAGGAGATATTTAAGTTTTGCAATATGTACTCACTGTTTAAATATTTTACTCATGTATTACTTGTATACCTAATTCACAGTGGAAGGGGAACTGGCAAATTCAAAAGCAATGTTGGAAAATAATTAGAGCAAAAATTTCAAAATATAAATGCACAAAAACCTATATTGATCCTTGAACATCACATGTTTGTACTGCACATGCTCTCTGACAGGTATATTTTTTTCAGTGAGTACATGTTACAGTACTATACTGTCCACATCCGGTTGAATCTGCTGATGTGGAGATGTATATATGAAGGGCTGACTGTAGAGTTATATTTATATTTTCAGTGCCCCTAGCTAGCCCCCACATTGTATGAGGGTCAGTTTTATATGCATGTAAGAACAAATATGTGATTCAAACTAGAAATTTGGAGAAATAGTGCTAGGGGTGTGTGTGTGTGTGTTCTACATACATACAGTTGCAATTTGCCCTTTGGAGTGAGTATTATGACTCCACATTTAGATTATTCTTACATTGAAATAGCCTTCAAAGAACTAACAAAGTCTTGATCATATCAATATAAAGGTTAACTTTCTTTACTTAATACAAAAGCTGTGTACCAATCACTATTCTAGATTCTGGAATATAACAATGAATAAGATCCTGGTAATTGCCCTAAAGAAACTTAAGTGTTTAGTGGAACTTGATGGATCTCTGTGCCCTGTATTTAATATTAGATGCCAGGATGTCAGTGGCTAAAACATAGGATTTCTAGAGAAAAGGGAAATCAGAACTGATTTTAAAATGAAAAAATTAGTAGGTATCAGAAGATCCAAAGCAGAATTAGCAAAGATAAAAAGAGACATAAACAAAGGAGGGGAAGAATGATTGGAGACATGTTTTATTTAGCTTACCTAAAATCACCTATATGTATCACTTTCTAGTCTATGGAAATATCACTTTTCTACTGCCACCACACATTCACGTCACCTTCTTGTAGTATCTGACCTGTCCTTGCTTATATCCCAAGAAACAGTTGCAACACAAACATTCCAAAGGGTATGATGAATTTCCCTCCACTGGAACAGTTTTCAAAACTAGAAGCATTTCAGCTTGCTCTGAACTTGTTATTATCATACCTTCTTGCTGCTTTTGGATTTAATCTTTCAATTTAGCTGACAGTTACAGAGCCAGCAGGCAAATTCTCTAAGCAGTTATGACTGGGGGTTGTAGGGAGGTCCATAAAATAGTAATGCTCTTGCAGACCATCAGAGCAGTGGATTGACTACATAGTTTCTGAGAAAAAGGTCAAAAACAGCTGAGCATGTCAAATTAGATTGAAATCCTAAGTACTTAACCCACTGAGGTACAGAAGAATAACATGTGGATCCCAAAGGGGAAAAAAAAACCTGTTGTTTTCATTATTGTATTTCTAAAATTCTGTAGAATCTGTTTGGGCAAACAATGGCACTAGAAAAAATAATCTGAAAGATTACAGATGGCAAATATTACAGATAGCCAATATTTGACAAGTGAAGTTTGAGACTTTAACCAAAGTGCTTTTCAGAGTATTCTGTACTTAGAAAGAATTTCCACTTTTTCTCAATAGACTTTTAGAATAGCAAATAGAAATATTTTATGTTAGATAGGAAAACAAAGACTCAAAATGACTTAACCAGGATCACATATTAGGATTTAATGCCTCTGTCTTTAGCAAAAACAGAACAATAAATCTGTTCCTTTTGACCCTCTTTGTTTTGATGACTACTACATTGCAAATTTAATTCCATACTTTGGAGTCTCCCCAAGTTGCCCAGGTTTGATTGCTGAGTTTACAAATAAGGAGATCCACATAAGGCTAGGTCTCTTCTTGAATAGATTCCCAAAGTATGAGGCAAAGAAAGAAAACTGGTTATCTATAGTGGATATTTTTACATTCCCTGAAAAATACTGATTTCTGTAACAGAGGCACATGTGGCTAGAGCCAAAATAACATACTGACTGATTAATAGAGGAAAATATATGCTGAGTGGATAAGAGAGAACAAGTATCAATGCATTGACTTAAATCTTTTCCAGAAATCATGTTCTTTAGGCCATTAGTTAGTTGTGAATATCTAATCACCTCAAAACTCTCTTTTACTGCCTAGGGAAGATGAGACTGCTAAATATTTATAAATGGCAATTGTGTATACAAACTTTGCCATTTTCTGGTATGAGGGAATGCAAATGAGACTGAGCAACACCAGTTTGTTTTTCCCAGGAAAGTATATTCTGGGACCCTTGGCACTTTCTATTTGCTATTTCTATATTAAGCTAATCTTGAGATACAGTACTGTAAGACAATGAAAAATAGAAAAGAGCAAAAGAGCAAGAAGAATGCAGAATGGTTAAGGAGGGCTTGGATCATTGTCTAGGTGTGGGGGATAAAAAGGAGAAAGAAATCACAGTGTTATAATCTAACTGGGGAGATTATAATCTAACACCAATACACACAAACTGACTTATCTAGTGTGATGGATTATCAGCAAATACAAGTAAATATGCATGACAGTTCCATTAACCAGCACCATTGGGCAATTAACATGGGCTGAAGTTAATTTTTTCAGTTGTATGTGTTTAGCTGGGGCTGGGGATGGGGAATGACAAAGCACCACAGACATACATTTTTATCATTTAAAAAGTTTCCAAAATGTGCTTTTGGACCTTTATTGTTCTAGAAGTAAAATATAGTTATAGTAACCATGGGTATTGGATTTTCTGGGACAGTTCCCTTTTCAAATACTTGGCATCACTGCTTCCATTAATCTTTCATTCACAATTTTGTAAAGATTTGAGAGTATCAAGCTGATTATCACCAACCTCACATAGATCTGCAGATTAAAAATTATAAACAGATTGGCATAATGCATATAATGCATAGACATACTCTGTTTATTTTATAGACAGTATATTTATTTTAATAGCATATTTTTTCTTTAAAAATAAAGTATATCAAAAAGATTATAGTTTGTCCAAGATCTTAGTTAATTTATCTAATAAAAAGTTGATAAATATAAAGAAAACATTCATAAAGACCTATCAGAGTCAATGCATTTAATCTAGACATTGGACTCTAGTTAGGACTATGAAAATGTAAATCAGCAGTTGTGATACTTACAATATTAATTATAACATCATGTCAGACAATATAGATTAGTACATGAAAAACTTTTCCCCCCAAAAGTTTGTTCCTTGCCTTCCTCTACTCTAAATATTGGAAAGTTGAATATTCCACTTTCTTGCCTCTCTTGTAACTAAGTTGGCCATGTGACAGTTCTCCGCCATGGGAGTTAGGCAGAATTCTGTTGAAAATGTAGAATTCTGTTAAAAGGCTTACTTTATATAACAAAAGGACAAAGCATCACAAAGCACTATTTTCTCCTTTTTCCTGTTTGAAATACAAACAAGATGCCTGGAGGTTCAATAGTCATCCTTATACCAATAAATCAAGAGGGTAAGAAAAAGGTTATGTGTGTGTGTCTTTCAGTTCTGGTTTCCTTGGGGTATATGCCCAGCAGTGGGATTGCTGGGTCGTATGGCAGTTTTATTCCCAGTTTTTTAAGGAATCCCCACACTGTTCTCCAAGGTGGCTGTACCAGTTGGCATTCCCACCAACAGTGTAAGATGGCTCTCTTTTCTCCATACCCTCTCCACATTTATTGTCTGTAGACCTTTTGATAATGGCCATTAACTGAGAGACACATGCACCCCAATGTTCATCGCAGCACTGTTTGCAATAGCTAGGACATGGAAGCAACCTAGCTGTCCATCAGCAGAGGAATGGATAAGGAAATGTGGTACATATACACAATGTAATATTACTCAGCTATAAAAAGGAACACATTTGAGTCAGTTCTAATGAGGTGGATGACCCTAGAGCCTATTATACAGAGTGAAGTGAGTCAGAAAGAGAAAGACAAATAGTGTATATTAATACATATATACATGGAATTTTAAAAGATGGTACTGATAAGCCTACATGCAGGGCAGCAAACAAGACATAGATATAAAGAACAGACTTTTGGACTCAATGGGAGAAGGCGAGGGTGGGATGATTTGAGAGAATAACACTGAAACATACTTTACCATATGTGAAATAGATGACCAGTGCAAGTTCAATGCATGAAGCAGGGCACCCAAACCTGGTGCTCTGAGACAACTCAGAGGGATGGGGTGGGGAGGGAGGTAGGGTGGGGGAGTTCAGGATGAAGGCAACACATGTATGCCTATGGCTGATTCATGTTGATGTATGGCAAAAACCATCACAATATTGTAAAGTAGTTATCCTCCAATTAAAATAAATTAAATAATTTTAAAAAAGAAAAAGATGGAAAAAAAAAACCCACAGAGAAGTGGACCCTGGTAGTACAAAGCTGCTACATCATTGCTGGAAGCAATCTTTTTTGACTTTTGTTTTATGCAAAACAAAAACATAACATCAGAACCACTTTTTGAGCTATCATTTATTCTTGTTCTTAAAGCTGACCACACTCCTAACTAGCAAAAAAAAAAAAAAAATATATATATATATATATAGGAATATAACTGCTTTTCAATGTTGTGTTAATTTCTTCAGTACAACAAAGTGCATCAGATATACGTATACACATATCCTCTCTCTCTTGGATCTCCCTCCCCCTGCCCATCCCACCCATCTAGATCATCACAGAGCACAGAACTGAGCTTCATATGCTGTACAGCAGGTTCTCACTAGCTATCTATTTTATACGTGGTCATGTAGATATGTCAATCCTAATCTCCCAGTTCATTCAATAGCCAGACATGGAAACAACCTAGATGTCCAATGACAGATGAATGGATAAAGAGGATGTTGTGGATATATACAATGGAATATCATTCAGCCATAAGAAGGAAAATGTCTTCTATTTTTATACACTTTCCTCTCTTATATCATGCTATTATTTCTAACCACAAACCTGTGAAATGGGTTAAGTAGTATCAGTCATAGAGGTAGTAACAATAATAACAATTATGTGCTGTGCTGTGCTTAGTCACTCAGTAGTGTCTGACTCTTTGCCACCCTATGGACTGCAGCCTGCCAGGTTCCTCTGTCCATGGAGATTCTCAAAGCAAGAATACTGGAATGGTTGCCAGTAACAGTAATAATAATAGCAGCATATACTTACAGGATTTACCATGTGCTGCCAGTACATAGTTTTATAAAGCATATGTCAAGGCTGTATGTTGTCACCCTGCTTATTTAACTTATATGCAGGGTAAATCATGAGAAACGCTGGGCTGGAGGAAGCACAAACTGGAATCAAGATTGCTGGGAGAAATATCAATAACCTCAGGTATGCAGATAACACCACCCTCATGGCAGAAAGTGAAGAAGAACTAAAGAGCCTCTTCATGAAAATGAAAGAGGAGAGTGGAAAAGTTGGCTTAAAGCTCAACATCAGAAAACTAAGATCATGGCATCTGGTCCCATCACTTCATGGCAGATAGATGGGGAAACAGTGGAAACAGTGGCTGATTTTATCTCTCTGAGCTCCAAAATCACTGCAGATAGCGATTGTAGCCATAAAATTAAAAGACGCTTACTCCTTGGAAAGAAAGTTATGACCAACCTAGACAGCATATTAAAAAGCAGAGACATTACTTTGCCAACAAAGTTCCGTCTAGTCAAGGCAATGGTTTTTCCAGTGGTCATGTATGGATATGAGAGTTGGACTATAAAGAAAGCTGAGTGCCAAAGAATTGATGCTGTTAAACGGTGGTGTTGGAGAAGACTCTTGAGAGTCCCTTGGACTACAAGGAGATCCAACCAGTCCATCTTAAAGGAGATCAGTCCTGGGTGTTCATTGGAAGGACTGATATTGAAGCTGAAACTCCAATACTTTGGCCACCTGATGTGAAGAGCTGACTCATTTGAAAAGAACCTGATGCTGGGAAAGAATGAGGGCAGGAGGAGAAGGGGGCAACAGAGGATGAGATGGTTGGATGGCATCATTGATTCAATGGACATGAGTTTGGGTAAACTCCGGGAGTTGGTGATGGACAGGGAGGCCTGGCATGCTGCGGTTCATGGGCTTGCAAAGAGTCGGACACAACTGAGTGACTGAACTGAACTGAACTGAACAGTTTACAAGGAATTATCTGATGAGAACCCTCGTCTTTTTGAAGCACCCTCAAGATTCTTTTAAACTATTAGTTTCAAAAACATTCCACAAATCATATACACATCAATTTCAAAGTGCAAATAATTCTTATACATTTTTAAAATGTTCTTCCCAAGAAACGTTAGTAAGAGGCAGTTAGCCATATTCCAATTCTATGTAGTATTTGAAACACAGGAAATTCTTCCTACCAACTGCACACTGAGCTGGATTGGGTGTTGCTCCTCTGCTCCCAGAACAACTTTTGAACATCTCTGTCATGTCTCTTGCCACATTCTATTAAACTTATCTCTCTGTCTGTTTTCCCGATAAGATTTTCTTATGCACCTTTATGTTAAAGGCATCTAGCATATGTCACATAATACTGTAAGTATTCAATAAATATTTTTCTATTAAAGAGAAATGTTTTTAAATTGTCTTCAGCTTTTTTTAAATATAATAATTTTGTTCTTTCCTTACAGCTATTTCACTGAGTTATATTGCCCTTTATTTTTCTCTCTAGTAAACTTTTTTCTATGAAACATATGAAAAGGGCTTACAGCAACTTGACTTTGTGTTTGTGGGGACTGTTTCACCTTAAGATATTAGCCTATTTTGTTTAACTTATAAAGATTATGAGCCTCTGATGTTCCTTCCCCTCACTGAAGAAAACAAAGCCAAAATGGTAAATTTGATGTTGAGTCAAACTGCATATTTTACTTAAACAATTGCCAATCCAAACACAATAGGAAGTATTATCTGTTTATAAAGCAGAGTTAAAATCCAGATTATATGTCTAAAAAGTGGAAAATATTTCTTATTTAGCTAAAACTTATCTATATCAGTTATTTTTTCCATTATCAAAATAATAGCAGCCTTTTGAAGGTTAAAATATATAAGCATGTATCAGTCTGTTTAGTCGCTCAATTGTGTCCGACTCTTTGTGACCCCATAGACTGCAGCACGCCAGGCCTCCCTATCCACCACAACTCCTGGAATTTACTCAAACTCGTGTCCATTGAGTCAGTGATGCCATCCAATCATCTCATCCTCTGTCATCTCCTTCTCCTCCTGCCTTCAATCTTTCCCAGCATCAGTTCTTTTCAAATGAGTCAGCTCTTCACATCAGGTAGTCAAAGTATTGGAGTCTCAGCTTCAGCATCAGTCTTCCCAATGAATATTCAGGACTGATTTCCTTTATGATGGACTGGTGTGATCTCCTTGCAGTCTAAGGGACTCTCAAGAGTCTTCTCCAACACCACAGTTCAAAAGCATCGATTCTTTGGCACTCAGCTTTCTTTCTAGTCCAACTCTCACATCCGTACATGACTATTGGAAAAACTACAGCTTTGACTAGATGGACCTTTGTTGGCAAAGTAATGTCTCTGCTTCTTAATATGTTATCTAGGTTGGTCATAGCTTTTATTCCAAGGAGCAAGCATCTTTTAATTTCATGGCTGCAATCACCATCTGCAGTGATTTTGGAGCCCCCCAAAATAAACTCTATCACTGTTTCCACTGTTTCCCCATCCATGTGCCATGAAGTGATGGGTCAAGATGCCATGATCTTAGTTTTCTGAATGTTGACTTTTAAGCCAACTTTTTCACTCTCCTCTTTCACTTTCATTAAGAGGCCTTTTAGTTCTTCTTAACTTTCTGCCATAACGGTGGTATCATCTGCATATCTGAGGTTATTGATATTTCTCCTGGCAATCTTGATTCCAGCTTGTGCTTCATCCAGCCCAGCATTTCTCATGATGTACTCTGCACATAAGCTAAATAAGCAGGGTGACAATATACAGCCTTGATGCACTCCTTTCCCTATTTGGAGCCAGTCTGTTGTTCCATGTCCAGTTCTAACTGTTGCTTCCTGACCTGCACACAGATTTCTCAAGAGGTAGGTCAGGAGGTCTGGTATTCCCATTTCTTTAAGAATTTTCCATTTGTTGTGATCCACGTAGTCAAAGGCTTTGGCGTAGTCAATAAAGCAGAAGTAGATGTTTTTCTGGAACTCTCTTGCTTTTCCAATGATCCATCAGATATTGGCAATTGGATCTCTGATTCTTCTGCCTTTTTTAAATCCAGCTTGAATGTCTGGAATTCTCGGTTCACATACTGTTGAAGCCTGGTGTGCAGAATTTTAAGCATGACTTTACTAGTGTGTGAGATGAGTGCAATTTGTGCGATAGTTTGAGCATTGTTTGACCTTGCCTTTTTTGGGATTGGAATGAAAACTGACCTTTTCAGTTCTGTGGCCACTGCTGGGTTTTCCAAATTTGCTGGGATATTGAGTGCAGCACTTTCACACACCATCTTTTACAATTTGAAATAGCTCACCTGGAATTCCATCACCTCCACTAGCTTTATTCATAGTGATGCTTCCTAAGGCCCACTTGACTTCACATTCCAGGATGTCTGGCTCTAGGTGAGTGATCACACCATCATGATTATTTGGGTCTTGAAGATCTTTTTTGTATAATTCTTCTGTATATTCTTGCCACCTCTTCCTAATATCTTCTGCTTCTGTTAGGTTCATACCATTTCTGTCCTTTATTGAGCCCATCTTTGCATGAAATATTCCCTTGGTATCTCTAAATACCCTTGGTATTTCTTGAAGAGATCACTAGTCTTTCCCATTCTATTGTTTTCCTCTATTTCTTTGCACTGATCACTGAGGAAGGCTTTATCTCTCTCCTTGCTATTCTTTGAAACTCTGCATTCAAATAGGTATATCTTTCCTTTTCTCCTTTGCCTTTCACTTCTCATCTTTTCACAGTTATTTGTAGGGCCTCGTCAGACAACCATTTTTCCTTTTTGCATTTTTTTTTCTTGGTGATAGTCTTGAATCCTGCCTCCTGTACAGTGTCACAAACCTCTGTCCATAGTTCTTCAGGCACTGTCTATCAGATCTAATCCGTTGAATCTATTTGTCACTTCCACTGTATAATCATAAGGGATTTAATTTAGGTCATATCTGAATGGTCTATTGGTTTTCCCTACTTTATTCAATTTAAGTCTGCATTTGACAATAAGGAGTTCATGATTTGAGGCATGGTCAGTTCCTGGTCTTGTTTTTGCTGACTGTATAGAGCCTCTCTATCTTTGGCTGCAAAGAATATAATCAATCTGACTTCGGTATTGACCATCTGGTGATGTCCATGTGTAGAGTCATTTCTTGTGTTGTTGGAAGAGGGTATTTACTATGACTAGTGTGTTCTCTTGGCAAAACTCTACCAGCCTTTGCCCTGCTTCATTCTGTACTCCAAGGTCAAATTTGCTTATTAGTCCAGGTATTTCTTGACTTCCTACTTTTTCATTCCTGTCCCCTATAATGAAAAGGACATCTTTTTTGGGTGTTAGTTCTAGAAGGTTTGTAGGTGTTCATAGAACCATTCAACTTCAGCTTATTCAGCATTACTGGTAGGAGCATAGACTTGGATTACTGTGATATTGAATGGTTTGCCTTGGAAATGAAAAAAGAACATTCTGTAATTTTTGAGATTGCATCCAAGTACTGCATTTCAGACTCTTTTGTTGACTATGATGGCTACTCCACTTCTTCTAAGGGATTCTTGCCTTAGAAGCATGTAGAAGCAGCATGCAGAAGTATGTAGAAGCATGTATACATGTATACACAAGCATACACGTACATATATACATAAGCATACATGTACATGTATACATGCATGTATGTGCTCAGTCAGTTGTGTCCAACTCTTTAAGACCCCACAGATGGTAGTCCACCAGGCTCCTGTGTCCATGATATTTTCCAGGCAAGAATACTGGAGTGGGGTGCAATTTCCTATATACACATGCAAACATATTAGTATATTTATGTGTGCACATATATGTGTGTGTGTTTGTGTGTGTGTGTGTGTGTGTACTGCAGACCTCCCTTATCCATAATTGCAATTTATACAGTTTCAATTACCCATAGTCAATCAAGGTCTAAAATTATTAAATGGAAAATTACAGAAATAATTCATGTTTTAAGTTGCATACTGTTCTGAGTAGTGTGAAAAAAAGGCACACTGCTGTACTCTGTCCATCCCGCCCCAAATCCCCAACAATTGACATTGGCCACTCATGACATCCAACCATCAACATCGTCATGGCCTGAAGGTTCAGAATCATCTGATGCATATGATCCTCATCTACAGATAATCCTAATATGACACGTGTCAGAAGGTCAATAGTAGCTAGCACTACCTCACAATGCCTATGTCATCCACCTTACCTCTCTCATCAGGTAGGCATTTTATCACCTCATATCATTACAAGAAGAAGTGTGAGTACAGTACAAGATATTTTGAGAGTGAGAAAGACCACAATCACATAACTTCTACTACAGTATACTGTTATAATTTTTCTATTTTATGATTATTGTTGTTAATCTCTTAACTGCCTAATTTATGAGTCAGACTTTATCATAGGTATCCACAGTTTTAGGCATCCATTCAGGGTCTTGGAAGGTGTAGGTATGCCACACAGATAAAGGGGTACTACTTTATAGTACACACACACACATATACATAGAATTCTATGAAAATGTTTGGCTTACTACATGTGTTCCAGAATTGATAAAACTGGTAAATTTCAATCTCTTTCAAGACACTTTAAAAATAGTGACAAGATCAATGAAGCCCCAAAGTTGAAGAAGAAATTCAAATGCTTAGTCTCTGGATTCTTTAAATGAATAATTTGCATTCATAAGATCTGCTGAACTTGGCCTTTGTATTTACTATCCTAGTAAATATTTTAAGTTGAAAAATCAACTTAAGAAATTTAAGGAATAAGTGTGTATCTTTGATAACTGTGGTCTTGGAAATAACCTCATTATTCTAGCTATCAATACATAGGGTTTTAAGCAAAGGGTTATATAAATGTTATTGGTCTATGTCTTGTTTAGACCATTATCAGTTTGCAATTACATACTTTTTAAAATGCATTGAGTCTTTAGATCAATAAGCATTAAAGGAACTAAGGAAGAAAAATGGTTATTGCTATAATTATGTCATAGGTCTGAAACACTACCTATGAACAGATTTTTGGATAAAAAATTCAGAGTTATAAAATTATGGTTACTTGTGGTTAAATTGCACATATTTGGGATTATATCATATAAGGCAACAAAACTGTAAGCATCATCTTTCCTTTCTTCCTTCTGAGCAAGCAAGATCCCCAAAGTAGCTTTGAGGATACTTTATTTATGGGCCTGCTAGTTCAGGAGCCACACACCAATTCATCATGCTCCTGCTTTGCGCCATCTGTTATAAATAAATATCCCTGCCTGCAACTTTCTGTCGGGGCATGTGTTTACTGTTATGCAGATGAATGCAATATGGGAAGGCATTAAAGTTAAAAAAAGAGAAAAATTGCTTATGAAAATGTCTATCGAACGTATATATTCCTACCACTTGTGTACAAAGGTTTGGATCACATGAAGTCCTGTAACCCAAGCAAGTTCTGACTCAGAGCTTCTCATTTAGCTTGCAACTACCTGGGGAATAGGTGAAAACAAGCAGGACGTGGCCAGATTAACAAAGAAGTGCACAGCCAAAGCCTTCTTCCCTGAGTCCTTTTAGCTATTTCACACAACATATTGCTGTGACTTTGGGGAGGGAAGGACAGATAGGTAATGTGGGAACAGTGTGAGAGAGTTCTAAAGGCAGGAGTCAACATCCAAGCTAGAGAGTGAAGAGAAGCCTCTGGGGGCCTGTGAGAAGCAGAGTGACATGGTCAGAGCACTCAGAAAGTGAAATATTTCTGAGACATGTGTAGAAAATGTTTAAAGTGAAAAGTGCTTGGGAGGTTGGGAATCAAGTTGAACAGAAAAAAATGATGACAGTGACTCCAAGAGTAAGAAACCCTAAACAACCTCTGAAACCAGTTACTGAATGCTTACACATATATGAAACGGTAGGAGGCCCTTTTCCTCTATAGCATCTTATGCCTCTTTACCACTTTCCCAGAGTTCCCACAGACCCAGAAATAGGAAGGATCCATCCCCAAGGAAAGAGCAGAGTATATCAACAACACACTACATTTCAGTATGTAAATAGAGTTATTTGTAATTCCACATGTTAATGAGAAGACATAAGCCCCAGAAAATTAACATGTAGCAATATAGTGATGAGAAAACGTCTCAATGACATCTGAAAACCTGAACCAGCCTTTTTCCCCAAATAGGAAGAATAAAATTAAGACAGGCAATCTATAGACATTTATTTGAATTTTGACTGCTTCAACTAAGTTTAGAGTACGCACAAATAACTATACATAATATTTTTCATACAAGTAGTATCTAAAACATCACTGTTTTCAGTGGTGAAATGGAGAAATTTGGTACTTAACATGGTAATTTTACCTTAAAAATTTACAGTCATGATTATTTTTCATACTATAAATTTTTAAAATATAACTTGGCTATAAGTTTTTTAGAAGTACTTATGGCCCAGATAAAATGTTTATTTGATAAACTTATATGAGAAAGGGTATCTCCAAATTAATATAAGAGAATAAATGATTTCCTAACTTCAAGATAAACTACAACCCTCATCCCCAGAGTGTAAAGACTTGATACATTTTTCTGAAGAATATTTTTGAAAGTCTCTTCTATTGGCATTTTAATATTCTACAATATTTTCTGTTAGTCATTTTATTGTTTCCTTTAAAAATTTAGTTAAATTATTTTTGATGTGTTTCTCAGAAGATTAGTTTTTCCTATTATTTATTTTTAGAACAAGATTTCTCCTTGAAAATAGGCCTTGATCCTTTCCTTTCTTTTTGAACTTAAATGTTTTTGCTGGGAAATGAGTGAGTTTGCAGTTGAATTTAAATTAAGAAACAGAATACCTTTCAGTAAATGCAAATATTATCCTCTACCCAATTTTACTCATGGTATTTTCCAATTTTAAAAATTTCTGGAATGCTAATTTTAAAACTGCTCATTATAGAAAATAGATTGTTGGTAAGAAAGCTTCTACAATTCGTTTAATATCAAATTGCTTGACTTGAGGTTGCAATAATTACTAAAAGTGACAAACCCTAATTATAGGACAATTAATAAATGCCCAATTACACATTTAAATCATGATCTTAATAGATTTAGAGGTCAGGAATGTGGACATTACCAGCATATTTCTCCAACTGGATAAGTTAGAAATTAAGAAACTATTTTCTCATCTGGAATCTTTAAAGTGGCAGAGTAAACTGTACATTTAATTCTCATGCTCATTTAAGCTACTGCACCAGCAGTTACTGGAAATGAGCTTTGCATTAAACAAAATCTAAACTTGAGTAAGCAGGAGCAACTATGGCTAAACACGAGAAGGTTGTTGTCAAGCTCAGTGCAAATTTCACGTCTTGGTATTTTCTACTTTGCTAATCAAGCTGTTTCTTATTTCCTATGCACCTGAACTGTTTGCTCTATAGGAGATGGCAAATAATGGAACTGATAGGAACTTTCCAGTGAGTGAGAGCAGTCCCTTCTATCTGAGAGGAAGAATGTGAGGTCTGCAAAAGCCAAGTGATCTAAAGCACCCAAGAGGAAAAACGCCCTAAGTGACTCCAGCACCTTGGGTCTCCTCCCCAAACAAGCCCTGCACTGCTATCAGGTTTGATAAGCAGGCTTTCCTCACCCATGAGACTCTAACATGATAATGTCAGTCAATAAGCCTCACACCCTTTCCTGCCATTTGTCCAGCACAGGAAACTGAGGATTTTCTTGTCGTGTGGACACAGCGGAAATATCTAGCCAGCAAATACTGACCCTTGCATGCAAACAGACCCATATCCTCTTTCCGCCTGACAACTTCCTTCCTGCATACTAAGAACAATCTACCCTTATTATTTTTTTTTTTTCCGGACTTTATACTGACTACTCTGAAAGCCCTTGGGAAGAAGACCCATGTAAACTTCCACTCTACAGCTGGATTCTCAGACAAATAGGCTGCCATAGTTGAAGACACTAAAGATGCCCTCCAAATATGGTGATACTGTATTGGGAATGGTTTTTATGTACTGTTTGTGTTTTGATAATTACTTGAAGAATTTGGCCTGTATGGACAACTCTACTAGATATTTCAGACTCAAATCTAAAATATTTAAAATTATATTAAAGGCCAGAAATGTCTCTTCTCTAGTTATACTGAAGAACTGAACCTGATATCATTTTATGTTCTTCAAATCCAGGAATTTAAGACATAGCCCATTTAAACCTAGAGAGGCAGAGCATATTATAGCTGCACATCCAGCTTAGCAGCTAAATCCATGTTGCTTGCTCAAGCACCTTAGGATTATTAGAGATAATTAAAAATCACTAGAGATAATTCAAAATCACTATTCTTCCAGCAGGGCTTTCCTCGTGGCTTAGAGGGTAAAGAAATACCTGCAATGCAGGAGACCTGGGTTTGATCCCTGAGTTAGGAAGATTCCCTGGAGAAGGGAATGGCTACACACTCCAATATTCTTGCCTGGAGAATATCATGGACAGAGGGATCTGGTGGGCTACAGTTTACCGGGTCACAAAGAGTCAGACATGACTGAGCGGCTAACAATGAGCACTCTTCTTTGAGCTGGACAATAAGACTGGTGAGGCAAGTTATGCTGCTGTTTCATCACACCTCACACCTCAAGCAAGCACACTGTGGTTTTTCAAATTTCTTTCGTCAATACTGAAAATTTAAGCCTGACAAAAACCTTATTTGTATATATTTACTTAGCAGAATAACTTTTTGATATTAAAAAGACGAAGAGCTCAAGCTCTAACCTAACCCAAACCTGAAAAAAATGTTACTGGCCTTTGTATCCTTTTATGAAATCAGTTTCTTAGAGTTCGGTGGTTTATAATGGGCGAGGTTAAAATACTCATTTAATAGTGTTGTCAATGATTTTGTTTGGTTTAAAATGGTTTACTTCCTGGATAAGCCTATTCCCAGGATATGCCTGTGTAGCTAAACCTCAGGAATGTGTAAGAGGGAGGAGGAGAAGGCTATACATTGAAAGCAATGCTGCCAAGCACAAAGTCTGTTATCACCAGCTGCCTTTCTCTTCATATGTCCTCAAGTGCTCTCTAAAACTTCTACATATGAAATAATGCCTAACAATGAGAGAAAATAATAAACACAGATATTTCTTTATGACAGTTGTTGAATCAGTAAAGAATATTCATGGCCAAATGATTACCTTTATTCAGTTTATCCAACCAATGAGTTTCTATATCTTTAATCCACACAGTTTATTTAACAGTTTATTTTAAAACATGATAGTAAACGACATTAAAAAGTACTTAGAGAGTTGTCACTAGCATTCATGTGAAGGAATGACTAAAACTACCTTTCAGTCTCCAACCAATAACTCATTTGAGTATATATTTCATCACCATGATGGAACAGAATAAACATAAAAATAATATTGAAAGGACTCCAAACACTAATTGCTTCTTTTTTTTTAACCAGGAAATGCCTAAGCATTTTTCGTGAATTATCTTATTCAAACCTCACTATAATCCTAAAAGATACATATTATTATTTTGCAATACTGTATTAATAGCTGGCACTAATCACTTACTACATGAATATCACAATGTTTAGAAAATAAATTAATCCTAACAAGAAGCCTAAGATGGAAGCGTTATCTCAACTTTTACAGATGAAAGAACTAAGACACAAAAAGAAACAGTATCTTTTGAAAGTCATAGAACTAGTAAGTGGTGGGGCTGCGGTTAGAAATCAATTGAAAGTTTAGAGCCTAAGACCTTGAGTGAGTCACCGAGTCACAGGTTCCTCATCTCTGCTGCTGCTACTGCTGCTAAGCCGCTTCAGTTGTGTCCGACTCTGTACGACCCCATAGACGGCAGCCCACCAGGCTCCCCTGTCCCTGGGATGCTCCAGGCAAGAACACTGGAGTGGGTTGCCATTTCCTTCTCTAATGCATGAAAGTGAAGTCGCTCAGTCATGTCTGACTCCTAGCGACCCCATGGACTGCAGCCTACTAAACTCCTCTGTCCATGGGATTTGCCAGGCAAGAGTACTGGAGTGGGTTGCCTTCTCCGTCCCTTACCCTTAAAGCACACAATTTCAAATCACTAGGGCTAAACGACAGGCAATATATCAATAAGACATAAAAGCCACATTTCTTCTCTGTGGCTTTTTGTTTCTTCACTTCCTTTAATAATTTCTGACATTTTCATAAGCTTGTTCAAAAGAAAGAAACCCATGCCATTTTGAGGGCAAAGAGCAATTTACTTCATAATTGATCGGGTAAAATGTCAAGAAAATGAAGAAACAGAGGGTATTGGTGTTGGCTGCAGCTATGAAAACAACCCAGTGCAACTTGGTTGAAAGTTCTTGAAAAGTACCGTAGGTCAGAATTTTATGCATCTGTAATTATTTGCTCAAAGGTGCTTTCGTATCAGATCTAATATGTATCCCTGGAATCAAAGAGGCACTGACGGACCCATTTTAGTTCAGTGCTTTTGAGGGAGACCTTATCTCAGAGGACAGGCACAAAGCAGGAGGGATACTCATTATTTTTATCATGAAATCTCAATCTTAGGGAGGCCCCTGCTCACACCTGCATATCCACACCAGGTCATAGTCCCATAGAAGCAGCTCATGGGAATAATGAGCTGCCCAGTAGTGAAGGCTGGCATGAATAAATTAACACATATATTTCTGAGTGATCCCTTGGCTTGGTTTAAAAAGATTCCATAGCTGGAAAGGAATGAATTTTTAACAGTTTCCTATATTATCTATTTCTGTTCTCTTTTCCATAAGGATGCCTGGATGATGATAATAGTTAATGTTCACATGTGTAAGGCACTGTGCCAAGCAATCCACGTTCTCTCTCTTAATCTTGAACACATCCTTTCTGTCAGAGTAATACAGATATTGTTAAAATACCCACCTTAAGCACAAAGAATTTGAGGAACAGAGAGATTAAGGGTATACAACAGTAAGTGAGAGAGATTAAGGGTATACCACAGTAAGTGAGAGAGCTATGATACAATCCTTATAATTTTATTTGGCCCTTGTGCTCCATTCACTGAGGGATTGCTTCTGAAAAAAATAAGAAGAAAAAAACAGCGAGTTTTAGTCCACAAATCAACAGATAGTTGTCCTGTGCTAGGTAAAAAGTGGTAAACTAGACAGGCATGTCTTGCCTCTGTCAACATGTAGTTTACCATTTACCAGAGAAAATAGATACTAAACAAAACTTTTAAGTGTGCTGAATCTTATTAAGTACATGTGCTAACACAGCTTTCCTGACGGCTCCATGGTAAAGAATCTGCCTGCCAATGTAGGAGACCCAGATTCAATCCATGGGTCAGGAAGATTCCCCTGGAGAAGGAAGTGGCAACCCACTCTAGTATTCTTGCCTGGGAAATCCCATGGATCGAGGAGCCTGGTAGGCTACAGTCCATGGGGTTATAAAAGTCAGGCCTGATTTAGCGACTAAACAACAACAATACCTGCTAATAGAGTATTTCTTAAAGACCTTTAACATAACCCAGGAGATACCTGAGGTAGCAGTGTCTAGGTGAGAAGAGGAAGGATGAGCAAGTATTAAGCAGATAAAAGGCAGAAGAGTCTTCCAGGGAGAGGCAGTGGTGTGTGTGTGAAGATAAATCATTTCAACACAAACTAACTCCATACATAGTTACTTGCATACTACTCATATAAAAAGGATGGTGTGATTGCTCTGAATTATACAAAGATGAACAAGGTGATATAACTTTTTCAATAACTAACAATTCAGTGAAAGAGACAAAGCCATACATAAATACACAGAAAAGAGTAGGTGACATAAGAAGATACAAACAAGACGGCCAAGGGCAGGCAAAGGAAGATATTAACATTGATGTGGAGAGGAGCTCATACCTGGTCTTATATGGACAAGTATAATTATCAAAATATAGTGAATTCTCTTCTCTTAAATGGGGAACAAATGGGAGAGAAGGACTTAGCCCAGCAGGTAAAAGTTCTGCAACAACCATCCTGCAAAAATGTGAAAGAGATCCCAAACTAAGAGAATCAGAAGTAGCTAATGAAAAATGAGGTGTGGAGATGACAGCAGAGACAGCAATAGGAGATGAAGTAGGAGGATTGTGCTGAGGAAATTTCTGGCACGGTTCTCCATTGGTTTTTACCTCCCTGGGAAAGTGTCGAGTTGGGAGGGCAAGACCGACTTTAAAAGGCAGAGACAAGACTGATCAGACATCTACACCCTATGCAGCAATGTGAAAAGAACAAAGAGGTTAAAAAGAAAGACATTATCATACTTGAGAAAAGACATTATCATACTTCAGAGAAAAACAGCCAAAAATGTAATCCAGAGACTTTTTTGTAGTTGGAACCACAAAGCCTCTGAAATGTAAAAACTAGTCATTGAGTAAGTTTAAAGAGAATCTTAAAGTCCATGACATATACACATGAACTGCATAGAAGCAGAAAAAAATTCAGATGGAAAATCTGAATGTAGTAAAAAGAAGGAAAAAGCTAGAGAATTGACCTGTGACTAATAAACAATTGCAAACTCCCTAGTACAATATACTGTAATAAATAATAAGAAGCAGAAATACACCTGTACAATATGCCTACAATAAATAATAACAAATAACAAGTATCTGTAGAATTATTTATAGTGCCTGAAGTGTGTATTTTGACATATATTATTTCAACTAATCTTGTAAACCACCTTGTGAGATAAGTCTAAATCATGTCAAAAATGGAATGCCAGTAGATACTTATCTATTGAGAGATAAATGGCCAAGAAGGAAGATTCCAAATAACTATATCCTGTCCTATACTAATCTCTCCACAAGCTTCCAGAATTAAAAAAAAAAAAAATTGCTCAAGGAGATAAAGAGTAATTTATTACTGTCTTACTAACTGGGGCTTTGACGCAACGCTGACATGGATTCCTAGCCTTCTCGTATGGGCCATGTGGAAGACTTCTTTTGCCCTAGCAATGCAGGCTTAAGTAAAGCAAAGTCGAAGAAATTCTAAAGACCAATACAGCTTCTTACCACCATGGTCCAAAGCCTGACTGTCAGATCTGACCATTCCAATGGAAGAAAAGACCAATCTGGAATGCATGTGCCAATAAGCCAGAGTAGAAATTCAAATCAAGAGAATGGGTATGCTAGATCTCAGTCTTCTAAGTCACTCTCACTTCACCTTCCAAGTGACAACCCAAGAGACGGCCTGTTCCCTCTCAAGGTAACATACAAACTTGTGGGGCAGGGATAAGGGTATCTAATAGGGTCACATTCAAGTGTAAGCCAGTCTTTAACATGGCACAGCTCTTAGCACTGTCACAAAATGAACCCAAGCAATTCACAGCAGCAATCCTCCAGCGAAGAAACCCTCAGGTTATTTCTCCTACAAAGCAGTATCAGTGTCCTCACTTTAAGGGGTCAATGGCTTAACTAAGAACATGCAATAATAAACAATGAAATCAGAAATGGAAGCCAGATTTTCTATTTAAAATTCCATGCTCTTAGTTAAAATAAAAACTTTGTTGTATTAATCAAATCTTCCTGATATAATTTGTGTATTCACAAATAAACATTTGTTTCCTAACCCCCAACTTCAAAACTCATCTCGAGGAGTAAAAATGCCTGAAGCAAGCCATTTTTACACACTAAATGAAACAGTGATTTTGTTGTTTTGCTAACGTTTTCTTTGAAACATTCCCATTAGTGCTCAAGAAGGGACTTGAGACTGACGACTATGACCCTGATTCATACTGCTCTATTTGCTAAATGTGAGAAGAACACAAAGCAGTTGCAGACCCAGGGCCATACGCATCTGGTTATCTTGAAGCAGGGCTATTGTGTTCCTCAGTATCTTTGCAAACACAGAGGAAAGCCCCAGAATTTAGAAATCTTATTCTAAGAATCAAGGTTCTGTATTAAGGGAGTACTATGACCTGCCAACGAGCTGATGGGTATATTTTGGAAGCCATTTTTACCTAATATTTTCCCCCAGGAGAGCTCATTTGGTTTTAATAAAAGTCCTCAATAAAAATGGATGACCTAGTGCATCATTTCTCTTGCTTCTAATTTAAGAAGCTGGTACATAAAAGCATAGAGAGTGTGAAGGAAATGGATCATGACCTTGTGACATTTGGCATGATTTCTGAGGCAGGTGTCAGATAGGTTCACAAGCAACTATCTTGCCAAATCTTATCAAAACCTAAAAGACAAAAAGAGAAGAAAAAAAATACACACTTTACAATTGACATCAAAAAGGAAGTCATTTTATTTTTAGTACATTTGCTTTGGAGGGAGAGCCAACTAATTGGAAAGAGTCCATAATTTAACCAACATCAGATCTCCATATAACATTTCCCACTGAAACTTAATAAATGTTAGTTTCCAGATTCACTGACTACATAGTTTTCTCTAGTTAATGATCAGCAAGCACCTTTTATTACTTTAAATGAAAACAAAATGAAGACCTGAAATCTCATGATCAAGAATTGATTTCTGGCAGACAAGTAAAATTGTTTGGTCTATTTTTATGGTTGATATAATTGTATTCAAAACCCATAAACAATGTACATCCACTTCAATACTTTTCAGCCCATCTTTGGTCATAAACTTTAATTAAAACAAAACATCCCTTAGGTAAATCAAAGGAAGTACCATTGAAATAATATAAACACCTGAGGAAACCTTAGGCTGTTTCCATGCTCAAGTCTGATTAGATGGAAAAGCACCAAGCACTTGTGTCAGTAGACCAACCAATAGAGTGTGTGATTATAAGCACTTTCTTAGTATTAAAGATCTTTGAGATAGCTCCTAGGGAAAATGGGGCCAAATTTCTCTATTCCAAGAGAGGGTTTTCCACTTGGAGTCTGTGGTATCTCTAAAGGCTATCTTTCACAAGCAAAGTGTCCTCTATTTAGTTGTCAGAAGGCCTGTCTATCGCAGGACTCAGGCTGTCTGTCCCATTTGGCTGATGTCAGAAACTTATGCTAGAGTTATGGCAGAGAAAACATGTTTTCCATTACGCCTGCACCAAAGTGTTGATTAAGGTGGCACATGTCAGACCTGGGAGTAGCCAGCACTCAAAAACAGTATAGACCTTTTGCAGATGCTGAAATTGTTTCCAGAAAATTCAGCATCTCAGCTTATCTTTTTTCTCTCTGTTTAAGAAAGAAAAGAAAACAGGGCATTTTGCCCTTATTTTTAAAGCAGCACTTTAATCATGTCTGATTTTTTTTTTTTTTACCATATTCAGACATTTCCTTTGTGTTTGTAGTCAAAGAAACTTTTGATAATTGCCAAGTAGATTCTATAAGAAACAAGGACTTCAATTTTTTCTTGATATCTGGTGCTCTCCATAAAGGGTGCTCTCTACAAGAAAATTATTTTTAACATTTTTAGAATTCTGAGCCCTTTCAAAATCTATCAGAACTATGTAGTCTTTCTCAGAAAACAACTGTGCAAGATCACAAACCTATATGGAACATCTAGAGTTTCAACGGACTCAGATTAAGGACTATGGTCTAAGTGAAGCCAGAGGTCATCATATAGCTGGCAGACTGAGCTTTACTAGTAGATAGGAAAAGAATTCCTTCACAAAACCTAAATACTAATGAGCCCATATAATTTAAGCAGCTGTTAGCAGTTGGTAGATTCTTCTCATCCTGGAAAGTAGTAAAAAGCAGAGGTTATCCCAAAGGCTAGCAAACCCTTATGTGTAAGTATCCTTAGGCGGCCAACTCCTTACAGAATATAATGGTTTCCAACAACAAATAGTCTAAACTATTGATATTGGGTGGGCCAAAAAGTTTGTTTGGGTTTTTGTGTAACATCTTATAGGAAAACCCAAATGAATTTTTTTTTGGTAGCACACTGTTTCAGAATCAGAATCACAGACATAGAGAATAGATTGGAGGTTGCCAAAGGTGGGGATGGGTGAGAGAGGGATAGCTTGGGAGTTTGGGATTAGCTAATACAAACTGGAATATATAGAATGGATAAACAAGTTTCTACTGTATAGCTCAGGTAACTATATTCAATATTCTGTGATAAACCATAATGGAAAAAATAGATAAAAGTATGTATATATATGTAAAACTGAGTTACTTTGCTACACAACAGTAATTAACACAATATTGTAAATCAGCTACACTTCCATTTAAAAAACTATGTTGCTTCTCCTTAAGGAAATACAAAAAGTCTCAGAGTGATGACTAGGCTTGCCAGATCTAGCAAACAAAACACAGGACACTCAGTTAAATTTGAATTCTAAATAAATGAGAAATAATTTTTGATATAAGTATGTCCCAAACATTGCATAGGGCATGTTTATACTAAAAATCATTCGTTATTTATCTGAAATTAAACTTAACTGGGTGTGTTAAGCTGTGTGTTCGCTGACAACACTTTAAGAACTCAAAATTTTACAGTAAGATCACTGGCTACTCCCGACAGTGAGATCTGAGTTTCTAATATTTTATAAATAATACGTAATCAGAATTACTACTAGATTTCACAATGTCACATCAACAAACCCTTGGGCTATTAGCAGTTAAGGCAAGTTAAAGTGATAAGATTGATATTCACCATTCTGATTTTTGCCCCTAACTATCATGCAAAGAGTTGACTCATTGGAAAAGACTGATGCTGGGAGGGATTGGGGGCAGGAGGAGAAGGGGATGACAGAGGATGAGATGGCTGGATGGTATCACCAACTCGATGGACATGAATTTGAGTGAACTCTGGGAGTTGATGATGGACAGGGAGGCCTGGCCTGCTGCAATTCATGGGGTCACAAAGAGTCGGACATGACTGAGCAACTGAACTGAACCGAACTGAACTGAATCTGACTCTGGTTCATTAATCCATTTGTTCTTCTTTCTCTCACCCCTAAATTTGGGTACTTGACAGTCCTTGGTCTGCAATCCTGTCTATTCTTTATCCTTTCAAACTTTGCATTTTCATTTACCCTACCATGTCAGTATTTTTACTAATGACTCCACAATCCACACTGCTATTTATTCTAACCCCAGACTTATTTTTCCATTTGCCTCCTAAGTCTTATGTCAGAAATGGACTCATTAAACCCTGTACCAAATAGCAAAGCATCATTTGTCCTCATTTCTTTTTTCCTTATTCTACATTCGTAGAATTAGTTGACAAAATCCTCTATATCTATAGTTAAATATTTTGCTATCCACTACCTCCACTACCTCCTTTCATTTCCCTTTTCCTATACTCGAGTTCAGATCCTAATCATTTCTTTCCTATATTATTGCATTAGCCTTGAATTCATTTCTCCACATCTAGTCTTTTGCCACTGCCACCACTGTTGAGTGTCTACCATGGATATATAAAAATAATGACTAATATTTCCCTCAATAAAAATATATTCCAGTAGAGCAGGTAAAAACATGCACAGAGAGTTACAAAGGAACGTAATTGGTCCCTGGTCAGAGAATAGCACAAAGTACAGCAGTTACAGAAGTATGTTAGTGGTATGGGTGATGATAGTAGAAAGAAATTCTGATGCTTGGATGTGATAATACCTGAAGTGTTTTAAATTAGATAAGCATTAGCCATTAATCAAGGGGACTGGAGTCCCAGGCAGAAAGAATACCATATACAAACACATGACAATATGAAAAAATATGACAATTTCAAGAAACTTTAGTAGTCCATTATGGCTGGGATGGGCTTCCCAGGTGGCTCAGCGGTAAAGAATCTGCCTGCCAATGCAGGAGATGCAGGAGACACAGGTTTGATCCTGGGTTGGGAAAATCCCCTGGAGAAAGAAATGGAAAGCCACTCCAGTATTTCTGCATGGAAAATTCCATGGACAGAGGAGTCTGGCGGGTTACAGTCCATAGGGTCACAAAGAGTCGGACATGACTGAGTGACAGCATGCATGCACATGGCCAGGACATGTGATTCTAAGACAGAAGTGATGAGGTTGCACAAGTGAGGTGACCCACGTAAGCCAGTGTAGTAATTTAGATTCTACCATGACAGCAATGGAGAGTCTTTGAAGCTCTTTGTGTAGAGTGACAACATGATCAGATTTGTATTTTGAAAAAGGGTGAGAAAGGATATGAAAATATTTTTTAGGTGGCAGGGCCTGGAGCAGAAACATAATGAGATGCTATTGCAGAGATCTCTGTGGAAAGGATGAAGGCCTTTCCTAAGTCAATAGCAATAATGATACAAAGAAAATATCCAAGAGACATTTAGGAAGATTTTAGATTACTTGGTGATGGGTTATGTGTAGACAATAAGAGAAAGCATTTCTTTGACTATATGAAGGCTTGTCTTTGTCTACAGTAGTGATGTTAAGCACCCAAAACCTAAGGTAATACTTTACTATGAACCATTTCAACATAAAATATTTTGCATTTATCACTTGATGTATGCTATTCTTTGAGCATTGCCCTGTTGTGGGGGAGGGGCAGTTTTTCCCTTGGGGGAATATGATAAAGTCTGGAGACATTTTTGGTTGTCAGAAAAGGGAAGATAAGGAGAAGAATGCCGCTAGACCAGGGCACAGAACCAACGCACAGGACAGCCCCTGACAACAAAGAATTATCTGGTTTCTATTCTTAGCGCCAAAATATCCACAGTGGCAAGGTTCAGCCACTCTGTCATACAGTATCAAGTGGATCTCTTACCCCAAAATGTAAGGCTCTTCAAAATATTTCTCAGCTTCCTTTCCAGACTAAATAAATTCCTATTGCCCTCCAACTGCTGTATAGATCAAGCAAAAACTATCTATTCCTCATTTCCCAAATATATCTCTCATTTTTCACCTTACCAATTTTGCTTTTACTATTATTCTCTCATCTAGGAACATTTTCGCACTACTTGTTGGGCTTCACCCACAAGCCTACAAGTTCCGTGCTTGCTCAGCTTCAAGACCAAAGAAAGAGCCCAGAGTCAGCAACAGAGACATTAGTGGTTTAATGGATGTGGGTGGGGTGGGGGAGCTAATGCATCTGAGCAAAGTCCTGGAGCAACTTCCCACTGTGTGTGCACAATGAGCAGGACACAGTGGTAGTCTTTGTGCCTGAGAAGGAGAGGAGATTGCCCTATAGGAGGAATTAACTTCAGGTTGGCTTATTGTTTACCAAGGAAATCAGCAGAGGGGCAATGCCCCTCACCACCCCTTTGATATGTTAGGGCCCCTTTGATACCTGGGGCCCTGGGGCAAGTATGTAGGAAGATCAGTCCTATGCATAGGGTTTAGGTGAAACAGGCATTAGTATCTAGCAGGGAATGTAAAGACAGCAAGAGAACAGCTATCTTGAGTGACCTAACCATATACCACCCCTCCCAATTCCCATTTGATTGTTGAAGTACTACTACTGTCTCCTCCATGAAGTCTTTTATAATTTGCCCTTCCAGATAAACTTTCTCCCTCCTCTGCATCCATTTTGTGGCATTCATTACATTGTACCTGGTAAATGTACTACTAGTTGATTGACTTGGTCTTATGTTCCTCCTTGAAGAAAGACTCTAACAGGTCAAGCACAGTTCCTTCAACAAAGTAACATTCAATAACTATTTGTTAAAATTAAGCATGATTTTCTAAATCATGTCTGAAATCATTAATGCCTAGGCTTCTGTTATATTCATGTGGACAATTCAGAACTGATAGGTTCTCAATTATAAATGCTAAATGATATGTCCTGCCAGTAAACTATAACCAATACTTAGTTCTATAAATGTGCTTTCTTAGAGATTTGACGTGCTTATCATCACAATCCATGGAATATCTTAGTTTTATCCTTAAGTTCTCATTCCAGGCCAGGTTTTGGATTTGCTTGGTAGAACAGATGCTTAAGATTCCTTATACATCTTTACACACTGATTTACCTGTCTACCAGGTGTTCTACATTGCCCTCCAACTGCTCATTTTAAGCTATTTAATTCTGCAATGCATGTTTCATTGATGATATCCTTAGAAAATTTTTCTGCCTGGTAAAATAAAACCTGTTCCTTGTCAGCTTAATAGATCACTAAACTACTTCATAGAAACACTGGGAAATATGAATGCTATGGATGGCTAAGACTTTGTTTCTAGATTTTTATTTTACTGCCTTTTGACTTTTATAAGACCTACTTCAAGACAAGAATTGAATATTGCTTGGTTCCCTGAGGGCCATGCAGTCATGACAGACATTTCCTTTGCCCATGCACTAACTCATTTCTACCACCTCTGAGAAAGTCTTTTTTACCCCCAAACCCAGTAAGGTCATTGAAACTGAAAAGCACCTGTGGATCATCATGTTACTTATTGTATGCAGTGAGGGTAGGCTCAGTAGTTCTGGTTGTTGCTGCTGCTGTGTTTGACTTTAGGATGTGTATAACAGCCTCAACAACAGAACGTGAACAAATCTTCAGCAGGCAAGTGATGAAGAAACCATACTACCTTCCAAGCTATAGAGAAATTATCTCTCTTATACAGCTGGTAAAAAATAAATCTAGACAAAGCATACTTTTTCCAAAGCAGATATTTGCAAATCATCTGGACCAGGATGGCTTTGTATACCTAGAATGCACAAGGATACCCAAGGGGGCACAGGGAGGCACAAGGATGAAGGATAGGCTCCAATTCTCCTCCTCTGTCTTATTCTATAACTGGTGTCAGTTAGTACCCTGGGAGGCAGGTAGATAATATATGGTAATAATGCAAACAGAGGTGAAGCCCTAAGAAGACAATTTCTCCTGAGAAAATTAAAATTTGGAAAAAGAACGACTGTCATTTTAAAAATTTAGGTATAAGCAATATATAACATTAGTTTTAGGTGTACAACATGATTTACTACTTGTATGTAGAGTAAAATGATCACCACAATATGTTAACATCCACATTTTTAATATTTTCTTAAAGTAGCTATTCTAGCTAGAATAATAAGCTATTTATTTCAATCCTCCTTCCACTGGACTGACATGGGGGTAAATGCATTTTTCTTATTTATGCCTGATCAAATGTGAACATATTTCACTTCAGTGTGAGACCCTGTAGACCATGGATCACATCTTATTCACCTTTGTCTTCACATCACCTGGCTCAGAGCTTTGTATGCTTTAAGTGTACAGTAATCGTCATTGAGTTATTTGTTCAGTTTTGTGGGATGGAGACAGGTGTGGTCTGCCATGACTCTACCAAGCCCCTTTAACTATCAGTTCTCTGTATATACTGGTAAGTACTAAGACCAGTCTTCAGATGAAATTATCAGCTAAAATTAATCATACTGATATAAATATATTTCTCCATCATGAAATTTGAAAGAAAATAAGAAAACAATTATTATTAAGAAAGAAAAATTGAAGAAAATCATTAAAAGTATAATAGTAAAAAACAAAATATATTTAACTGTTAAAATGAACGAAATAGTAAAACAGTGGAATTTTTTTAATTATGTATTTTATTCAAGTGTTTAAATTGTCCAAATGCTTATTGTGATACATTGTTTTGATATAATAATAATAATGAAATTAAATCCAGTAAGCTATAAGTAAAGGGCATTAAACTTCAACTTTCATTCTCAAATTAGTACCTCTAACAACATCCTGTCCAAAGTATTCAAATAACATTCAAGGTCTACTTAATGGCAACTCCAGCCAACATAAACTAAAGCACTTATTTGTTGATTATTTGTTAAATATTACAACTTTTATAACAAGGATTCTACACAGATAATTACAAAACACCTTTTACATCTTCCAAGACCTTCTACTCACTGCTTTGATTATTATAATCTTGAGGTGAACAGGAGAAACATCTTTCTTCCCAGTTTACAGAAAACAAAACAGGTACACGATTTTAAATAACTTGCTTGCATACATCTGCTTTCAGTGAAGGGTAGAGAGAGCAATGACACTCATTAAATTCCAAGGCAGATTGTGCCTGCCTTCTATATTCATTTTGCATGCATGTGTGATCAGTTGCATCTAATTCTTTGAGACACTTTGGACTATAATCCACCAGGGTCCCCTGTCCATGGGATTTTTCAGGCAAGAATACTGGAGTGGGCTGCTATTTCCTCCTCCAGGGAATCTTACTGACCCAGGGATAGAACACGAGTCTCCTACATCTCCTGCATTTCTGGAGGATTCTTTACCTGTCAAGCCATCGGGGAAGCCCATATTTGTTTTACCAAAACATATATAGAAGAGTTCTAGCATATCATAGACACTCAGTCACTGCAATCATTCACCTATTCAAAAGAGATACTGAGTATTAATAATGACGGAAGGAATAAAAATCATCTGACCCTAAAACCAGAGTTTTATCTTAAATGTATAGGTGGTATATTCAGAATCTAAGTGGAGGATACTATGGTGTAGCACCCAGGTTCCCCTACAGGACTGAGGCTTTCTTTCTTCCAACTCACAGATCACAGGTACAGCCTCCTACAGAAATTTCTCTTGGCCAGTGGAAACTATTGTGCCCAAGTTTATGGTTCTCCCTGGAGTCCAACTGTTTCCAATGACTGGTCAATGTAAGATTTAAAAGCCTGGGCCCTTTCCTCAATTTGGGAAATCTTCAAAGGATCATTCCAGTTTCAAAGCTCCCTGTGGGAACACTTTGAGGCTGTTACTGCAACTACATTATAGTTCAGTTTCTTCAGCTGTCCAATCCTGCTACCCTTTGCCTCTCATAGGTGTTGTTCCAGAAAGGTGCCCCAATAAACCTCCTACATTCAAGTCTCCAAATCTCAAGTATGTTTCCCAGGATCCTGAACTGTGATGGTTAGCACAGGAGTCCTATGGGACGTATTCTATAGTGGGGTTTTCAATTCTGGAAACATCCAGAATCTCATTAAACTTTCAAGTGCCTCTTGGTTACTTTGGGTTCCTAGGAACAAGAGATTAGGAGATAGAGAAAAAAGTCTTCATCCTAACAGAGACAACTGACCCTCAAATAATCAGGAAGATGTGAGTCTATTTTCACATAAAAAGGAAAAGGAAGAATAAGTTTTGTGCCTTAGTGATCTACTAAGACATCTCTTGGCAATTCTGATGGCCAGTTTTAATGGCAAATGAACAAGTACCTCAGTCATGTACCAAGAAGAGTATGGTGACCATAGGCTCGTGAATGAGAGTTTAGTAACCCTTGCAATAAGCCACCTGGATAAGCAGAGTTCTTAATCAAAGGTGAGGGGAAATTTGGAATGCATAGTAAAGGAAGGAGATGATAAATATCAGGGACAGCTTTGAGACCAGTTGTCCTGACTGGGGCTAGAGTTCCTCTTGACTTTCTCATGAAGGTTACACAGGAAAAGAAACCAATCAGAATGAAGTAGCTCTTCCCAGATGGGTTGACTTATTATATGAAGCAAGCTGATTTTAGTGGCAGAGGGATTGGGCTATATTGGATCTGTAGTGTGCCCCCCATATTTCGCCGAGGACCAAGCCATTAATTTTCTCAACTGTAACCCTCTCCAAGAATTGCCCTTGACCAAAGAGAGATGCTTGACACAGGGAGGGACCACATACAATGGCTGATCATTGCAAGGGTGCAAAAGTTCAATCCCCTTGCCTCCACTTGAGACATCTTTAAAAGAATATTCTAGTTTCAGAGCTCCCTTTGAGTTGGCTGAAGCTATTGCTGCAACTGTATCACAATTTGATTCATCCTTCTGTCCAGTCCCACTTTCCTTTGCTACTCAGTAAACTGCCTGCAACCAAATAGCCAAATCAGTCTGTTTCCAGACTGACTGATTTGCCTTTGACAATCAAAAATCCAACTGGATATAATTTCATCCTTCATATTATACATTCTTAAATGATCCAAAATTTGTTTTTTCTTCCTCTGAGTCAAAATTTGTCTTTCAGGTGACAGAAACAAAAGCAAAAAAGCAAATTACTTCATTTTCCTCAAATGGTTTTGGTTCTTGGGTTGTGATCACCTTGATGTGCTATGCGTTGTTGCTCAGTCCTGTCCCAACTCTTTGCAACCCCATAGACTGTAGCCTGCAAGGCTCCTCTGTCCATGGAATTCTCCAGGAAAAAGTACTGGAGTGGGTTGCCATGCCCTCCTCCAGGGGATCTTCCCAACCCAGGGATTGAACACAGGTCTCCTGCATTGCATCCGGACTCTTTACCATCTGAGCCACCAGGGAAGACCAGGTTGTGATCACCTTACTTATCAGGAAATTGACTATAACAATATTGAGTTTAATTTTATCTTATGCAGTGGCTTTTTTTTTTTTAACAGCAAATAGTTTATAAGGCTCGTCTGCCTACTGACTCAGAACCCATGTGGTAGCAGGTCTGATAAAATAGATTGTCATGATCTATTAAATCAATAATCCATGCACTAAAGAAAATTTACACTATAAGTTCCACTTTACTCTCCAATATACATCACTCACTACAGAGTTTTTTGGGCGAGGGGAAAGCCAGCTGCTGCAATGGTGCATAAAGAGGTAATTTCCAGGTTTTTTTCCTTCTGTGATACTGGGCTCACTCAGTGAAATTTAGTCCTAGGCATTCTAGTCAATCATATCAAAATTTAGCATCACAGAACCAGAGAGACATCAAAGTGAACAGAACTTCAAGAGATCATTTCATGAGGCCTGACTCAAAGCAAGTTTGCTTAATTATTTCAAATACACTATTTTCTAAGGTATTCTTATAGCTTTCAAAAAAGTTACAAAATGCAGGATCCCCAAATCCTTATTGACAACAAATTCTTATGCAGGTGATAATAGATTTTTTTCATTTCCTTTGTATTGGATAAGTAACGCATTTGGTCAATATATTTCTAATCACCTTTCCTATAGTTGGAGGAAAGACTTTAAATATTTCTTTAATTAACTTATTTTAATCTTTTGTTATACCTTATTTAACAATCTTACTTCTAAGTTTAAATTTTTCTGTTAAACATACAGAACCAGAGCTAAAAATGTGATTGATTAAAAATTAGTAGAGCTGTCAACAGAGACATTTAATCTTATGTTGTTGTTCAGTCACTCAGCTGTGTCTGAATCTTTGTGACTCCATGGACTCCAGCACTCTAGGCTTCCATGTCCTTCACTATCTCCTAGAGTTTGCTCAGATTTTTGGCCACTGAGCCCATGATGCTATCTGACCATCTCACCCTTTGCTGCTCTCTTCTCCTTTTGCCTTCAATCTTTCCGAGCATCAGAGTCTTTTCCTTGTGATCACTAAATAAATTTGATTAATTTGTTGCTGAAACAGTTGATTGAAAATTTCCTTTCTAACCACTCAGTAGCAAGAATGTGAACAAAAACCAATGCAGCAAAGACAATGGACCAAAACTATCGAAAAAGAGCTTAAATCTTCAATGGCATCTTTGAGAAACTGATCAATAGCATCAGCACCTATAATTGCCTGTCTCCTGACTTCCCACCATATGAAAATAATAAAACTTGTTTCAGTCATTCATCAGGTGTTCTGCTACTTGCCGCCCAGCACAGTCATAATTGATACCATGATCATTATAATGAGGTATTTTGAGGTATTTACTGTGAGACTTCTACCAGTGAGATATATCCAGAATCAGTCTTCCCATTTTATTGGAAGTATTTAGTACACTGCCTATTGGGCTTCCCTGATGGCATAGTGGTAAAGAATCTGCCTGCCAATGAAGGAAACACAGGTTTGATTAGAAAGATCACCTGGAGAAGGAAATGGCAACCCACTTCATTATTTTTGCCTGGGAAATCCCATGGACAGAAGAGCTTGGCAGACTACAGTCCATGGGGTTGCAAAAGAATTGGACATGACTTTGCAACTAAACAATTCTATTATCCATTGACATCAAATTCATTAATGCAAAATATTTCTCAAACTTTGTAAGTTGCTTTCCTTCCCTAAGTGCACCATTCTTCTCAGTCCATGAGGGGACAGAAAATGATGAAAGCAATGTTGGCAAGAGAGAAAGCATAAGGTAAATTATAGTGTCTTTGGTTTTAATATTACTACATGTTGCTCATGAGTATTTTGAATGAAATTATATCATTCTGGCTTTGGTGTGTGGGTGGAGGGGGACGTGGGCAGGGAGAAGAATCCTTAGTCATCTCAGTATCCAGTTGCATCTGAATAATTTTTTCCTGCAGATGTCTTTTTTCCATTCTTTGCAACATGAAAAGTAATGAGACAAGCATACTGAAACTTCACTCAAAATTATTTCTTTAAAGAAGAATGCCTGGCAAAGGCAGTTCATTTACCAACTAATAAGGATTCCTTTTCAATACCAAAGGTCTTTTCAATAAATTTGGCCATCCATTGGCTGGTCCTGACAGCATCATAATAAGACTCCAGTTTTTATTTTTGTGGCCATAGGAAGCAGTCATTTGCAAAAATTTTATATGCAACAATATTATCAGTAGGCTCAGAATATTAGTCTTCTGAATGCCACCCATAAACACCAACAATTTCTTTGGAGGATGTTATTTATTTCTTGTGTTAGGATGTTATTTATTTCTTGTGTTTGAGGAACAAACTTACTTTACAGATATGAAAATACAGGGTTAATGGAAAAACATCATGTAAATTTTTTTTTCAGATATTTGCACAGTTGTTTCTAAAATAAACATACAAACAAAGGGAAATTAAGAAATAAAGAGAAGAATAGGGAATAATTATTCACAGTGTAAATGCCAAATCATTTTAGTTTTCTTAAAGTATTTTCATATTCCTGAGCTTATGCAAAGAAATAGAAGAAAACAATAGAATGGGAAAGACTACAGATCTCTTCAAGAAAATTAGAGATATCAAGGGAAAATTTCATGCAAAATGGGCACAAAAAAGGACAGAAATGGTATGGACCTAATAGAAGCAGAAGATACTAAGAAGAGGTGGCAAGAATACACAGAAGAACTATACAGAAAAGATCTAAGTGTCCCAGATAACCACGATGGTGTGATCACTCATCTAGAGCCAAACATCCTGGAATGTGAAGTCAAGTGGGCCTTAGAAAGCATCACTACGAATAAAGCTAGTGGAGGTGGAATTCCACCTTGAGCTATTCCACCTTGAGCTATGGAATTCCAGTTGAGCTATTTCAAATCCTAAAGATGATGCTGTAAAAGTGCTACACTCAATACGCTAGCAAATTTGGAAAACTCAGCAGTACCACATGACTGGAAAAGGTCAGTTTTCATTCTAATTCCAAAGAAAAGCAATGCCAAAGAAGGTTCAAACTACTGCACAATTGCACTCATCTCACACACTAGCAAAGTAATGCTCAAAATTCTCCAAGTGAGGCTTCAACAGTATGTGAATCAAGAACCTCCAGATGTTCAAGCTAGATTTAGAAAAGTTAGAAGAACCAGAGATCAAAATGCCAAAATCCATTGGATCATAGAAAAAACAAGATAATTCCAGAAAAACATATATTTCTTATTCATTGGCTACACTATAGTCTTTGACTGTGTGGATCACAACAAACTGTAGAAAATTCTTAAATAGATGGGAATACCAGACCATCTTACCTGCCTCCTGAGAAATTTGTATGCAGGTCAGGAAGCAACAGTTAGAACCGGACATGGAACAATGGACTGGTTCTAAATTGGGAAAGGAGTATATTAAGGCTGTATATTGTCACCCTGCTTGTTTAACTTATATGCAGAATACATCATGAGAAATGCTGGACTGGATGAAGCACAAGCTGGAATCAAGGCTTCTGGGAGAAATATCAAAACCTCAGATATGCAGATGGCACCACCCTTATGGCAGAATGCAAAGAGGAACGAAAGAGCCTCTTGATGAAAGTGAAAGAGGAGAGTGAAAAAGGTGGCTTAAAACTCAACATTCAAAAAACTAAGATCATGGCATCTGGTCCCATTACTTCATGGCAAATAGATGGGGAAACAATGGAAACAGTAACAGACTTAATATTGGGGGGCTCCAAAATCACTGCAGATGGTGACTGCAGCCATGAAATTAAAAATGAGTGCTTCTTGGAAGAAAAGCTATGCCCAACCTAGATAGTATATTAAAAAACAGAGACATTACTTTGCTAACAAAGATCCATCTAGTCAAAGCTATGGTTTTTCCAGTAATCATGTATGGATGTGAGAGTTGGACTATAAAGAAAGCTGAGCGCCGAAAAATTGATGCTTTTGAACCTCAAAAGAGAACATCTCAAGGAGAAGACTCTTGAAAGTCCCTTGGACTGCAACATCATACCAGTCAATCCTAAAGGAAATCAGTTCTGAATATTCATTGGAAGGACTGATGCTAAAGCTGAAGCTCCAATAATTTGGCCACCTGATGCGAAGAACTGAATCATTAGATAAGACTCCTGATGTTGGGAAAGATTGAAGGCAGAAGGAGAAAGGGACAACAGAGGATAAGATGGTTGGATGGCATCACCAACTTGATGGACATGAGGTTGAGCAAACTCTGGGATTGCAATGGACAGGGAAACCTAGCATGCTGCAGTCCATGGGGTAACAAAGAGTTGGATACAACTAAGCAATTGAACTGAATTGAGCTTATGAAAGTAGTGACTGAGCTATAAATACTTTTTTTTGTATTTATATATACAAATAAATACTATTTATGTCCACTGAGCTATAAATACTTTTTTTGTATTTAAAAGTCAAAGCAACTAGAGCTCAGTAAGAATTCTTAATCTGTGACAAGGCTTTATAAACTAAGAAGAAGAAAAAAACTCATTCCTTTAGGAAATGAGAGAACCTTGGCCTCAGGACAAAAGTATGCTGAACACAATTCAATGATATAAAACATCCTATTCTCCCACACACTGTTTTTAATCAAGAAGTTATTATAAAATCACATTACAGGCCATCATAGGAACAGAGGATAACATTTTGAAGTTTATCCATCATGCTTGTCATAAATCAATAGGAATGTGTAAGATCACACATAGATGTCATCAATTATTCATCTGCCTTCTTCAGCTCTTAAATGGTCATATAATTCTCTACTTTTAAAAGGAGTTTATTTTCTTTATTGAAAACTATAGAAGAACCAAGTACCTACGAGTCTTTTGTAAAAATATCATAATTAGTGAACAAAAGATGCCAAACTCTATCAAGATTTATTGGGGATTTGCTATAATCAGACTAACTTAAGCACAAGTTTGTACCTTGCCCAATTTTATCTAAAGACTACATAATGAAAAACCATTTGACAAGTTGATTAATAATACTGAGCTGTTAAAGTTCAGCTGAGTGAGCAATTAAACATTCCAAACAGCAATGAACCTTCAGAAGGTAATTTATGATAATTTTATGCACAAGAGCTCAGTGGCTTTTTAATTTGATAGAATGTTACTAGCACGAATTTCTAACAAGGGAGTGTCAGGGTTCCATACATCATTGAGATTACTTAAACATTTCAAACGTGGCTGATGAATGAAGTTTCTTGAGATGCAGGGAGATACAGAAGGTGTTGGAAGGTTGAGATTATTCATCATATCAATTATTGAGAGTAGATGCACTGACATCACACTCCCTGATCATATTTTATGTCCACAGTAAAGATAAGTCAAGCTTGAAATAACAGACTTTCCCAACTACAATATCAGCAGGTAATTCAACTCCCTTTACCTCCCTCCCCTCCTTACACCTTCCTTCAGACTCATTGCCCCGATTCTTGTCCTACCCAGATTTTAAATATCCAGACTCTTTACTGAAAAATCACAGAGAAATAAGCAAAAATAAAGACAATAAGAGAAGAAAGAAAAAATAGAGAAGTAGAAAGAGCACAATGCTAGAATCCATACCACAGACACAAAATCAGAAAGCACTGGTGGAATAATTTAGTTTAGCTCCCACTTTTTTCACCAGTATACAAATACACACACATACACACACCACACACTTTCAAGGCACACACATATGCACACATGTTAGATATGAAAATACCCCCTACCGCATTCCAGCAATGACTGTCCAGACTCTTCTTTAGCACCTCCATATTTGAATTAACATGCTATATCTCTGGCAGGCTTTTTTCTTTTCAGATCATTTAAAAAAATGGACATAGTGTGCTTTGAGCAGAAGAAAATTTCTTCTTGATGCAATTTCTACCCTTGAGTCCTCAAATTTTAAAACCAGAAGATACCTTGGAGATCTTTTAGCCTAGGGTCCTCTCTTACATCTCACGAAGCATTATGCAGCCTGTTGACATGATTATTCAATCCACACATTTTTTTTCTTTTTTAAAAATTGAATGAATTATCCTCCTTGGAAAACTGAGCTATTTTATACAAAAATGTAGATTTCTAAACTGGAAAACTAGAAGCTTTTGAAACACATGTCCTTCCTTTCCCAAATGGCAATATTTGTCTGGAGCTTCGTAGCAGCTGCCCTGTAAAAGAAACATGCTTTCTCCAGTTCATCACAAGCCACACCACCACCAACAGGCTTATACCTGGGCAGATGTACTCATGTGTGATACCAGACTGGACTGTAGAAATTTGAATTTGTTACCTTTTACTTAAATGGACCTTTTTGCTTTACAGTCTAGGAAATGAAACCAATAGTAATAACATGACTTTAACCAAAGTCACCAGCTAGTTAATGGCAGAACCAAAATCTTTTAACTCTGGATCAGTGCTCATTTCATTACATTATAGTTTTAGCTCATCATCTTTCTCATTACTTCTATGCGTTATCTTTTCATGTAGAAAGGGGAAAAGTACACTAATCATAATACAAGTATGCCTCTTTATTAATTTCTACTTAGGGAAATAAGAATAAGATAAACTAGGCTAAATTTAACCCATAAGCAATAAGATGTTTTTAATATGGGGATGTTTTATTGTCTACTCAGTTCTCTTTATCTTTGATACAGATTCCTACCCCAAAATCAAATTAGCACATTAATTAGAAATTACATCATTAAAGTAATCACAAATATGGATGGTCTTTATATCTATTTTTGTTTTCTTCTATATATGTTAGAGAGTGATGCAGCAAATATCAAATGCTGACATGTCAGTTATGTTTCTCTGCTATAAACACAGAAATTGACTACAAGATCATTGTGACTATTTCCTAATGCTTTTATTTCATCAAATGGGTTGGAAAACAAAACCAAACAAGTAAACACAAGCTCATCTAGCTATCATCTCTGCAGATGTCATTTCTTGGTAATGTGCTATTATAATTCATGTCAGGTAAACAGTCTTGCAGATAAAGTCAGAATTATTCAGGCTTGTTTCTTCATACCAACCTCTAAAGCTGTTTCCCCACACATAAGAAACTTCCACAAAGACTACTTGTTTACAGAGACCATGTGCCTCGTGATCCTCTTTTGTGTTTCTCCCTCCCTAGTAACAAGCATATGTTTTTAATGTTAACACTCCCTCATCTATAGAGACCATCTGCTTATTAAAAAGAGTGTTTTCCTCCTTTCTAAGCCAGCTTTTTTGCGTGGTGAATCCTCTATGCCAGTTCCACAGACTCAGGGGAAGGAGAAAAAGCTATGGTTTCCAGTTCTAAATAAGATAGTTTGGGGCCTCTATAGAAGGAGTAGAAGGTGCTCCTGTGGATTCAGAAAAAGAGAGCTGTCACACACCTGAGCACTGAAGCCTCCTTTCCTGCCCATGCAGCCAGTGGATAAAGTTTGAGGGCCCTATCTCTCTTCTATAAACACTACCTAACCTTATAGATGCATGTACTTTATTTACCATCTTTGAATCTGTGCCCAATCTCAGGAATACAGATATTATGATAATAAGATTTATGATCTTATGATCTTATGACATTTCAAATCATGATAATAAGATTTTTTTCATGGAGATGTCCATGAAAACAGTACAAGATGGTACAGGGAGGGAGGAGGGAGGGGAGTTCAGGATGGGGAACACGTGTATACCTGTGGCAGATTCATGTTGATGTATGGCAAAACCAATACAATATTGTAAAGTAATTAACCTCCAATTAAAATAAATTAATTTATATTAAAAAAAAGGCTTGGAAGATGCAAAGGAATTGATCACTCGGATAACTTACAGGCAGGGGAAAAAGTCCACATGCAGGGGGTTATAGTTCAAGAGCATGTGATGTATGAAAGGTCAAACTGCTTGATACTTTTAAGTTTAAGGTATGAATAAAGAAGAAGCAAAAACAAATGAAAGGGAACTGGAAAGACAAAATATAGAGAGTATGAAAAACTTCATAGCTATTTAAGGCTGATCTGGCTCATGATTCCTGAAGTTGAATTTTGATGCCTCTGGTTTGAAGAAGACAGATCTCAACTCAAATTAGAAAGGGAAAGAATAGTTGGTGCCATTGCCCTGATCTGCAGACTCAGAAAAGAGAGTAATCTTGGCACAAACTCCTTATATGGGATATGTGCCCAAGAGCACAGGAGTCCTGAAAAACCTCAGGTGTCATCAACCTCATGGAGTCTTCTCCATCCAAACTGCAGCTGTTGCCTGCAACCTTGCTCTGTATTGACTGGTAGAGAATGGGTTAGGAATGAACACTGTATGATGTGGTACAGTAAACTTTCCCCCAATAAACCAGTGTTCACTCATATTTGGAAGAAACTTCATAGCTTAACTGGGAGCTAGAAATGATTAGTAGGCAGAGGTGAAGGGCACATAAGAAACGAGGAGGAAGTGTACCTGATCCTGACTAAACTGCCAACTCTTCCCTTTGGAAGGAGAGAAGTGGCAGAAAATGGCAGGAAAGGTAAGCTGCTAGGATTAAGGACATTATGCCACGAGGACAAAATAAAGCCAGGAAAGGAACTGGAGAAGTATTGGTAGTAAACAGGCCCAGATGCTTAAGTGCTCAAACCGGTACATTTTGGAGTAAAAAGTGGCAAAATTGGTGACTGACTGTCCTGGGAACAGCAAAACAAATGATCACACTCTTAAAAGACACCAGGATTTAAAAGGCTGCCTCCTAACTGATCTTTCTTCCCTGGTTTCTCTGCTTCCCTCACAGCTTAATACTTCCCTCACTTCCCTGTTTTCTCCAGCTTAATAGTTGGTGTCACCACCTACCAGGTGACTAAAGCCAGAAACCTGTTTCCATGTTTCTCTCACTCCAGATGCTACTTTTTAAAAAAATATATAAATTAATTTATTTTAATTGGAGGTTAATTACTTTACAATATTGTATTGGTTTTGCCATATATCAACATGAATTCGCCACAGGTATACACGTGTTCCCCATCCTGAACAACCCTCCCTCCTCCCTCCCCGTACCATCCCTCTGGGTCTTCTCAGTGCACCAGCCCCAAGCATCCAGTATCATGCATTGAACCTGGACTGGCAATTCATTTCATATATGATATTATACATGTTTCAATGCCATTCTCCCAAATCATACTCTTTTGCTTAACAATCCGTATGCAGAAGAAGAAAATCTACACTCCTATCACAGTCTACACAGGTTTGCATGACTTGGCCCCTTGCCTGTCTCTTGAACCTCACCTTGTGTTATTTTTTTCTTTTCTCTGTCTGGCCTTTTTTGTGTCTAGAATCAGCTAAACACTTTTCTGTCTTGTGGTCTTTTACTGCTGTTCCCTGTACCTAATATATTCGCCTCTTAGTTCTTCATGTGTATGGCTTTTCATCTTTCATCTGTTTTATTACTGTTATTTATTTTGGCTGTGCTGGGTGTTTGTTGCTGCTCTGGCTTTCTCTAGTTGCAGCTAGCGGAACTACTCTCTAGTTGTGATGCATGCTTCTCATTGCAGCGGCTTCTCTTCTTGAAGAGCATGGGCTCTAAGGCATGCAGGCCTCAGTAATTGTGGCTCCTGGACTCTAGAGCTCAATAGCTGTGGCATACAGGCTTAGTTGCCCCACGGCATGTGGGATCTTCCCAGGTCAAGGATCGAACCCACATCTCCTGCACTGGCAGGCAGACTCTTCACCACTGAAGCACCAGGAAAGCCCTTCATCCTTCATCTTAACCCAGGTATCCTCTACAGTAGGCCTTCCTTAACCCTTATCTGAAAAGAGATATCTTTCCCTATACACACACACACACACAAAAAAAAAAAAAAAAAAAAACACACAGCTACACACACACACATCAGAGAAGCTTGCTTTATTTTCCTTATTGTATTTATTATTGTCTTGAATTATCTTGTTTATCAAGTCAGCTCACTTACATAAAAACAGACATATAGACCAATGGAACAGAATCAAGAGCCCAGAAATAAATTCATGCTTATACAGTCAACTAATTTTTTACAAGGGAATCATGAACACTCATGGGGAAATGACAGTCTCTTCAATAAATGGTGCTTAGAAAACTGGATGACTACATGCCAAAGAATGAAACTGGACCCTTATGTTACACCATTCACAAAGATTAACTCAAAATCAACTAAAGATTTAAATGTAATCCCCCAAATTTCAAAATTTCTCTAATAAAATGTAGGGAAAAAACTTTTTGACAATAATTTTTGGAGATATGACATAAAAGTATAAACAGCAAAAGTCAACAAGTATAAGTATGATTACCTCAAGCTAAAAAGCTTCTGCACAGCAAAAGAAACAATCAACAAATGAAAAGGCAACCTATGAAATGGGAGAAAATATTTGCAAGTAATATATCTAATAAGGAGTTAATAGCCAACATTTACGAGGAACTTACATAACTTAATAGCAAAAAACAAATAATTTAATTTAAAAATGGACAAAGGATCTGATTAGATATTTTTCAAAAGAAGACATGCAAATGGCTAACAGATCTAAGAAAAGATATTTAACTTTACTTATCATCAGCGAAATATAAATCAAAACCACAATGAGATGTCACTTCACATCTGCTAGAATGGCTTTGATCAAAAAGACAAAAGATAAGTGAACAAGAGGAGGTGGAGGAAAGAGAATGCTTGTGTACTGTTGATGGAAATGTAAACCCATAAAGCCTCTATGAAAAACAATATGGAGGTTCCTCAAAAAACTATAAATGAAACTACCACATGATCCAGCATCCCCACTTCTGGGATATAGCCAAAGGAAATTAAATCACTATGTGGAAGAAATATCTGCACCCTTATGTTCATTGCAGCATTATTTACAATAGATAAGATATGAAAACAATTGATGGATGAATGGATAAATAAGATGTGATATATATAAGCAATGGAATATTACTCAGGTATAAGAGAGAAGGAAATTCTGTCATTTGTAACATGAATGAAACCTGAGCAAATTCTGCTAAGTGAAAAACATCAGAGAGAGAAAGACAAATACTATGATATCACTTATGTGCAGAATCTAAAAATCCAGACTCATAGAAGAGATTGATAGTTGCCAGGTTCCTGGAGGTGATGGGGATGGGAGACAGTGGTCAAAGGGTACAAACTTCTAGTTATAAAATGAATAAGTTCTGGGGACCTAAATGTACAGCAAGATGACTATAGCTAACAATACTGTATTGTGTACTTGAAAGTTACTAAGAGAGTAGATCTTAAATATTTTCACCACACACACACACACACACACACACAGTAACTGTGTGGAGTAATGGATATTAACAAATCTTAATACAATGTAATATTTTTATAGTATAAATATATATTAAATTACTTAATTGTACACTTTAAGCTGACACAATGTTATATGTTGATTATATGTTAATAAAACTGGAAAAAACAGTCATAAGGAATTTTTTTAAAAGTTAGCTCACTTTCATATTGCTTGTCTCTCCTACTGGTAAGTAGGAAATAGGACTGTTTTGTCCATGTTAGATTGCCAGTGATCTAGCCCAGTACCCAGTTTTTGGTAGATATATACTAACTCTTTGAGTGAATGTTAAATCACTGAATAATGTCTAAGGTACTTTTTTTTACCATTAAAACCTATCATTAAGACAAAGAGGAGGAAAGGGAAGAGAATGTGCCTCTGCACAACAAAAAATAAAACAAGACTAGGCAAACCACCCAGGACAAAATCTTTGGTCTATCACCTGAGTACTCTAGTATTTCCAACTCCCTCCTGAAGAAAATACCTCCTAAAGGACTGGAAACCTGTAAGGGATCTATTAGTTGTTCCATTCTAACTCACAGAACTCTTCCCCTGATGTCTCTAGTGTTTCAGAGATAGCAGCTTCATATATTTTCAACGTGGCTAAGAACCAAAACTGGGCCTGCTGGTGAATTTCTCATAGCTCCAGGCTAAACATCTTTAGTTATCTGACAGTCAATATGCATGAAAGTAATTATTTGTTTTCTAGGAGTTAGACGAACAAGATCATTCTAAATTCTTATGTTATTAATACATGGTAATGAAAGTGAAATATTAATGACTTAGTCAAGTGTATTAAGAATTTGAAGTGCTGTGCAAACTGAAAACTTGCATCTTAGAGGGGAAAAAGTTCAAATGCACCAGATGGCTTGGTGACAGCCATTTTATTTAGTGCCATCTTAGCAGATACGTTTAGTAGCCTTCAGGAAAGGCCATCAACTATGTAAAGGAGAGTGCTATACCTGACTGTCTGAGAGGGTCAGGCCCAAAGACGTCAAAAGGATGGAGCTGAACTGTGTTTCTTGCGTCTCAAAGGTGCGCTGCCCTGAGTGAGATATTAGGGCATCTGGGGTTGTCAGTGAACTGTGGTGGCAAAGTCTGGTGGTTGGTCCCACTCCCCACACCTAACTCTCATGTCTATGACTGGCCTTAGAGTAACAATCTTCATACGTGTTAAAATGTGATAAAGTACAAAGAGCCCCAGACTAGGAGTCAGCAGAACTGAGCTTGGCCAGCCTGACTACAAAGGAGCTAGTTGGCCTTGAGCAAGCAGATCACACCTTTGGGTGGAAAAATCCTTATTTCCAATATGTAAATGATGAAACCTATCTTTCTTACTCTCTGAGACTGCCAAAAAGATTTTAAAAGATAACACTTTATAATAAATGAACACACTATATAAAAGGCAGAGAGTGAAACTGTTTTTGGGGTGAATGCACTTTATCAATTCCATTACATTTTGTGTCTGGTTTATATGTCCTTATGTAAGAGGCACATCAGTCAATAATACTAGCTTCTCTTTTATAGCAAATATATACTCAAGTATTGTCTTTCTCTTCTTTTCTTTTTGATCTATATACCAATCATATAGATGCCTGTTCCATAATTCAGTATACTGAAAATTTACTCTGCCTAAACTTCAATATTCATTAAGAGTACTGAGGGAAAATGACAAGAGATATCTATATATAGATCTATCTATGGATATCCAGAGGAGAAGGCAATGGCACCCCACTCCAGTACTCTTGCCTGGAAAATCCCATGGTTGGAGGAGCCTGGTGGGCTGCAGTCCATGCGGTCGCTAAGAGTCGGACATGACTGAGCAACTTCACTTTCACTTTTCACTTTCATGCATTGGAGAAGGAATGGCAACCCACTCCAGTGTTCTTGCCTGGAGAATCCCAGGGACAGCGGAGCCTGGTGGGCTTCCTTCTATGGGGTCGTGCAGAGTCGGACACGACTGAAGCGACTTAGCAGCAGCAGCAGCAGCATGGATATCCAGATAACTATATGGATATGTTTATCTTAAATAAATAACTTCTGTCACTTTACATCTTTAAAATAAAACTAATTAATTAATATATTCACAATTTCATAATCTGATATCATAGCTAAACATCTATTAGCTATAACACCCATCCTCCATCAAGGATCTTGAATGCTGGTTTGCCCAAGAGAGAATAGAATTGGCCCTGGGCATATAATAGAGAATAGAAGGCAAAAATGACTAGAAAAATAATTTCTACTCTTTCAACAGGGAGAATGTGTCCATTCCTCGTATTTTATTTATTATGATCCTACCAACACTATACACCCTTCCCAGGAGGCATAGTGGTAAAGAGCCTGCCTGCCAATGCAGGAGATGCAGGAGACATGGGTTTGATCCCTGGGTCAGGAAAATCTGCTGGAGGAGGAAATGGCAACCTGCTCCAGTATGCTTGCTTAGGAAATCCCCTGGACAGAGGAGTCAGGCAGGCTACAGTCCATGGCGTCACAAAGAATAGGACATGACTGAGCAACTGAACATGGACAAATGTAGGCATCCACATCCTCCAAAGAGTAGGAAGCAGAGAGAAAATTATGCACTTCCCTGGTGGGTCACATGTTAAAGAATCTGCCTGTAATGCAGGAGACCCAGATTCAATCTCTGGGTTGGGAAAATCCCCTGAAGAAGGGATTGGTGACCCACTCCAGTAACCTTGCCTGGAGAATTCCATGGACAGAGGAGCCTGGTGTGCTACAGTCTGTAAGAGTTGGACATGACTGAGAAACTAACATACCCGCACTAGGGAGAAGATATCCTTTGAGACAGGAAGCATCAGCTAGCTAGAGGACTCTCTAAGAGTTAACTGAGAAGCTGAAACTCCCATGCCATTCTCCAATGGAAAACACCTGGTAGCTTAAAGAGAAAAGATTAATGTGCTTAAAGGACTGACAAAATTTCCTCATTAGCCCACACCTATCTCCTCCCAAAAATCACAAAAAACAGTTTACCACCAGGCACTAATTGTTGTTCAGTTGCTCAGTCTTGTCTGACTCTTTGCGACCCCATGGACTGCAGTATGCCAGGCATCCCTGTCCATCAACATCTCCAGAGCTCGCTCAAACTCATGTCCATTGAGTCGGTGATGCCATCCAACCATCTCATCCTCTGTCATCCCCTTCTCCTCCTGCCTGCAATCATTCCCAGCATAAAGGTCTTTTCAAATGAGTTGGTTCTTTGCATGAGGTGGCCAAAGTATCTGAGTTTCAGCTTCAGTATCAGTCATTCCAATGAATATATTCAGGACTGATTTCCTTTAGGCTTGACTGGTTGGATCTCCTTACTGTGCAGGGGACTCTCGCGGTCTTCTCCAACACCATAGTTCAAAAGCATCAGTTCTTCAGTGCTCAGCTTTCTTTATAGTCCAACTCTCACATGCATACATGACTACTGGAAAACCATAGCTTTGACTAGATGGACCTTTGTTGGCAAAGTAATGTCTCTGCTTAATGAATTTGGAGCCCCCCCAAAATAAAGTCTGTCACTGCTTCCATTGTTTCCCTATCTATTTGCCATGAAGTGATGGGACCAGATGCCATGATCTTAGTTTCCTGAATGTTGAGTTTTAACCAACTTTTTCACTCTCCTCTTTCACTTTCATCAGGAGGCTCTTTAGTTCCTTTTCACCTTCCGCCATAAGGGTGGTGTCATCTGCATACCTGAGGTTATTGATATTTCTCCCAGCAATCTTGATTCCAGCTTGTGCCTCATCCAGCCCAGAATTTCTCATGATGTACTCTTCATATAAGTTAAATAAGCAGGGTGATGATATACAGCCTTGATGTACTCCTTTCCCTATATGGAACCACTCTGCTGTTCCATGTCCAGTTCTAACTGTTGCTTCCTGACCTGCATACAGATTTCTCAAGAGGCAGGTCAGCAGGTCCAGTATTCCCATCTTTTTAAGAATTTTCCACAGTTTGTTGTGATCCACAAGTCAGAGGCTTTGGCATAGTCAATAAAGCAGAAGTAGATGTTTTTTTGGAACTCTCTTGTTTTTTTGATGATCCAGTGGATGTTGGCAATTTGGCCTCTGGTTCCTCAGCCTTTTCTAAATCCAGCTTGAGCACTTGGAAGTTCACAGTTCACGTACTGTTGAAGCCTGGCTTGGAGAATTTTGAGCATTACTTTGCTAGCATGTCAGATGAGTGCAATTGTGCAGTAGTTTGAGAATTCTTTGGCATTGCCTTTCTTTGGGGTTGGAATAAAAACTGACCTTTTCCAGTCCTATGGCCACTGTTGAGTTTTCCAAATTTCTGGCATACTGAGTGCAGCACTTTCACAGCATCATCTTTTAGGATTTGAAAGCTCAACTGGAATTCCATTACCTCCACTAGCTTTGCTCATAGTGATGCTTCCTAAGGCCCACTTGCCTTTGCATTTCAGGATGTCTGGCTCTAGGAGAGTGATCGCACCATCATAATTATCTGGGTTGTGAAGATCTTTTCTGTATAGTTCTTCTGTGTGTTCTTGCCACCTCTTCTGAATATCTTCTGCTTCTGTTAGTTCCATACCATTTCTGACCTTTATTGTGCCCATCTTACAGTGAAATGTTCCCTTGGTATCTCTAATTTTCTTGAAGAGATCTCTAGTCTTTCCCATTCTATTATTTTCCTCTATTTCTTTGCACTGATCACTGAGGAAGGCTTTCTTTTCTCTCCTTGCTATTCTTTGGAACTCTGAATTCAAATAAATATAACTTTCCTTTTCTTCTTTGCTTTTTGCTTCTCTTCTTTACACGGCTATCTGTCAGGCCTCCTCAGACAATCAATCATTTTGCTTTTTTTGCATTTCATTTTCTTGGATATGGTCTTGATCCCTGCTTCCTGTACAATTTCACAAACGTCCGTCCACACTTCTTCAGGCACTCTGTCTAACAGATCTAATCCTTTGAATCTGTTTGTACTTCCACTGTATAATCCTAAGGGATTTGATTTAGGTCATACATGAATGGTCTAGTGGTTTTCCCTACTTTCTTCAATTTAAGTCCGAATTTGGCAATAAGGAGTTCATGATCTGAGCCACAGTCAGGTCCCAGTCCTGTTTTTGCTGTCTGTATAGAGCTTCTCCATCTTTAGCTGCAAAGAATATAATCAATCTGATTTTGGTATTGACCATCTGGTGATGTCCATGTGTAGCATCTTCTCTTGTGTTGTTGGAAGAGGCTGTTTGCTATGACCAGTGTGTTCTCTTGGCAAAACTCTATTAGCCTTTGCCCTGCTTCATTCTGTACTCTAAGGCCAAATTTGCCTGTTACTCTAGGTATTTCTTGACTTCCTACTTTGCATTCCAGTCCCCAACACAATGTTGTCCACTGGAGAAGGGAATGGCAAGCCACTTCAGTATTCTTACCTTGAGAACCTCATGAGCAGTACATAAAGGCATAATGATAGGACACTGAAAGATGAACACCTAGGTCAGTAGGTGCCCAATATGTTCCTGGAGACCAGTGGAGAAATAACTCCAGAAAGCAAAAGCAAAAACAACACCCAGTTCTGGATGTGACTGGTGATAGAAGCAAAGCCCAATGCTGTAAAGAGCAATATTGCATAGGAACTTGGAATGTTAGTTCCATGAGTCAAGGCAAATTGGAAGTGGTCAAACAGGAGATAGCAAGAGTGAACATCAACATTTTAGGAATCAGTGAACTAAAATGAACTGGAATGGGTGAATTTAACTCAGACAACCATTATATCTACTACTGTGGACAAGAATCCCTTAGAAGAAATGGCCTAGCCATTATAGTCAACAAGAGTCCAAAATGCAGTACTTGGATGCAACCTCAAAAATGATTTCTCAGAAATGATTTCAGAATGATTTCTCTTCGTTTCCAAGGCAAATCATTCAAAATCGTAGTAATCCAAGTCTATGCCCCAATTAGTAATCCTGAAGAAGCTGAAGAACTGTTCAAAATGTAGAAATTCTGATAATTCAACAGCAATTAATCTCCTTTTTGCCAAATTCTGCTTCTAACTCTATATGTGTATCTTAGATATTTCTGGATTTTATCACTAGTTACTTCCTCTTGGTCTGCCCTAATGATTTCTCTTAGTAACCACCCTGAATTTCCTTATTAATCAATTCAATGAATATTTACTGAAAGTTTGCCATATACCTATCACTGGTCTTCACCCTGAAAAAGTTATACATAAAACATAAAATCTCTATTCTCCAGTATCATATAATTTAGTCAAGGTTAGTATCATTCAGGGCTTCCCTGATGGCTCAGAGGTTAAAGCATATGCCTGCATTGCAGGAGACCTGGGTTTGATCCCTGGGTCGGGAAGATCCCCTGGAGAAGGAAATGGCAACCCACTTCAGTATTCTTGCCTGGAGAATCCCGTGGATGGAGGGGCCTGGTGGGCTACAGTCCACAGGGTCGCAAAGAGTCAGACACGCCTGAGCGACTTCACTTTCTTTTCACTTTTCAGTATCATTCAAACATCTTTAATCTACTCTTAAGGATTGTGTAACTGAGTCAGGGTTAATGTCATTTAAACATTTTTAATGATCTGATCATTAAAATACACACAATCATTATTCTAATAGTCAGGATAGCATTGCCTGTGTTTCGGTAACAGATAAACCCCCAAACTTTGGCGACTTAATAATGTAAATGTATTTCTCATTCATGCTACAATCAGATACAAGTTGTGCAGCTATTCTTTGCTGGTCTCTACAAGTGGGAACTCAGCACTTGTTTGCTTCCAACTTAAAACTCTGCCATCTCAAAGTCTTTCAATTCCAGTTGCAGAGATTTAATGTGCCTCTTACTCTATCCTGGGCTTCCCTGGTGGCTCAGATGGTAAAGAATCTGCCTGCAATGTGGGAGACCTGTTTCAATCCTTGGTTGGGAAGATCTCCTGAAGAAAGGAATGGAGTACACTCCAGTATTCTTGCCCGGAGAATTCCATGGATAGAGGAGCTGCCTGGTGGACTACAGTCCATGGGGTCACAAAAAGTCAGAGACAACTGAGCAATTAACACTTTTACTTTGTTTCACTTTCACTCTCTCCTGCCTCCAACAAGAATGACATTACTTCTCATATTCTAGCAGTGAGAATCAGTACCCCACCCAAATGCATGGGAACTGGGAAATACTGAGGAGCAAATGAATTTTTGGTAAATACAAACATTCCCTGATAGTCTTCTAAGAAATAAATGAATAAGTCCTAGAATATCATACTACTTCATTTTCTCTCTTTTTAAACTGATCACTGCCACAATTCTAGTTACCATCCATCATCATATATTTGACCTTCTTCAACCATTTCCACCCACCCACCAATCCCCTTCCCTAATGGTAACCATTAATCTGATCTCTGTATTTATTAGTTTGTTCTTCCTTTATTTTGCATGTTCATTTATTTTGTGTTTTTACATTTCTGACTTATTTCAGTTAGCATAATACCCTCAAGGTCTATCCATTTTGTCACAAATGACAATATTTCATTCTTTTTATAGCTAATTTTCTACTGTGTGTGTATATATATATATATGCCACAATTTCTTTATTCATTCATCCATTGATGGACACTTAAGTTGTTTCCATATATTGACTACTATAAATAAAGCTGCAATGAAAAAAGGGGGCATTTATCTTTTCAAATTGGTGTTTTTGCTTCTTCAGTTAAGTACCTAAAAGTGTAATAGCTGGATGATATGATAGTTTTAGTCTATATTTTTTGAGGATACTCCATACAGTTTTCCATAAGTAGCTGTACCAATTTACAGATCCACAGCATATAAAAGGTCCCTTTTCTCCATCTCCTATCCAACATTTGTTATTTCTTATCTTTTTTATTATAGTCATAAAATGGTGTGAGGTGATATCTCATTGTGTTTCATTTACATCTTCTTAATAATTAGTGATGTTGAATATCTTTTCATGTGCCTGCTGGCCACTTGAATGTTTTCTTGCAAAAATGTCTATTCAGATTCTCTGCCCATTTTTCAATTTAGCCATTCATTTCTTTGATGTTGAGTTGTAAGTTCGTTGTTTATTTCGGATATTAATTCCTTATAGATTATATCATTTGCAAATATCTACTGCCATTCAGTAATCTGCCTTTTTGCTTTGTTGATAGTTTCCTTTTTAGTGTGATGTGATTCCATTTGTTTGTGCCTTTGTTTCCTTGACTGAGAAGGCATATCCAAAAAACTATTGCCAAGACTACTGTCAAAGAGCAAACTATCTATGTTTTCTTCTAGCAGTTTTGTAGTTTCAAGTCTTACAGTTAAGTTTAATCCATTTTGTGTTTATTTTTGTATATGATGTGACACAGTAGTCCAGTTTGATCCTTTTGCATGAAGTTGTTCAGTTTTCCTAATACCATCTATTGAAGAGGTTGTCTTTTCCTCATTGTATATTCTCACTTCCTTCAGTTCAGTTCAGTTCAATTCAGTCGTTCAGTCATGTCCGACTCTTTGCTTCCATATCATAGATTAATTGACCGTATAAGTATGGGTTTATTTCTGAGTTGTCTATTCTGTTCCATTTATCTTTGTGTCTAATTATGTGCCAGTTCCATACTGTTTTTATCAATGCAGCTTTGTAGTATAGTCTGAATTCAGGGGTGTGATAATTCCAGCCTTGTTCTTCTTTCTCAAGATGTTTTGTGTTTCATACAAATTTTAAAATTATTTCTCTTAGTTCTGTGAAATATGTCATTAGAATTTTCATAGGGATTGTATTGACTCTGTAATTGCTTTGCACAATTTGGAAATTTTAATAATGTTAATTCTTCCAATCCATAGACATGGAGTATCTTTCCATTCATTTATGTCTTCTTCAATGTCTTTCATCAGTGTATTATAGTTTATAGTATACAGGTATTTCACCTCCATAGGTTTCCCTGGTAGCTCAGACCATAAAAAATCCGCCTGCAATGTAGGAGACCCAGGTTTGATCCCTGGGCTGGGAGGGTCCCCTAGAGTAGGAAATGGCAACTCATTCCATTATTCTTGTCTGGAAAATTCCATGGACAGAGGAGCCTGGTGGGTTACAGTCCATGGAGTTTCAAAGAGTAGGACATGACTCAGTGACTAACACACATTTTTTTTTTCACTTCCATGGTTAAGTTTGTTCCAAGGTATTTGATTCTTTGCAGTGCAATTATAAATTGGATTATTTTCTTATTCTCACTTTCTGATAGTTCATTATTAGTGTATAGAAATGCCAAAGATTCCTGTATATTGATTTTGTATCCTGTGACTTTACTGAATTTATTAATTAGTTCTAACAGTTTTTGTGGCGTCTTTATGGTTCTATCTATATAGTATAAAGTCATCTACAAACAGTGACAGCTTTGCTACTTCCTTTCCAATTTGGATTCCTTTTATTCTTTCTTCTTGACCAATTGTGGTGCTTAGGACTTCCAATACTGTGTTGAATGAAGGTGGAAAGAGCAGGCATTTTTGTCTTGTTCCTGATCTTACAGGAAAAGCTTTCAGCGTTTCACTGTTGAGTATTATGTTTGCCATGGATTTGTCATATATAGTCTTTACCATGTTGAGGTAGAAGGAAATGGCAACATGCTCCAGTATTCTTGCCTACAGAATTCCATGGACAGGGGACCCTAGGGGGCTACAGTCCATGGCGTCACAAAGAGTTGGATACAGCTGAATGACTAATATACAAATTCCTTCTATACCCTTTTTGTTGAGAGTTTTCTTTTTTTTATCATAAATGAATGGTGAACCTTATAAAATTCTTTTTCTGCATCTATTCAGATGATAATGTGACTTTTGTCCTTCATTTTGCTAATGCTATGTACAATATTGATTGATTTCAGATGTTGAACCATTCTTGAATTACTGGAGTAAATTCCACTTGATCATGGTATATGATCATTTCAGTGTATTCCTAGATTTTGGTTTGTTAATATTTTGTTGAGGATTTTTGCACCTGTGTTCATCAAGTGTATTGCCCTGTAATGTACTACTTCATATTTTACAATGTAGAATATTAATGTCCACATATAGGCTGATTCCTAACACAGTGTCTGATACATAGCAGACACTCAATATGTTTTTGAGAAATAGAGCAAAGAATAAATGATAGTAGTGGAACTAATGATTTATACAAATATAAAAAAACATATAAATGAAAAGTTACTTTAAAATACAAAAAACAAAACACTATACCACTTTATATTGCCCATAACTGATAAGTAAGTTACATAGATAATAAGCGCTTAAGAGATGGAAGCAACCACCTTGAAACAATTAAAATTTGAACAGTGAAGAAAGTTATGCCTGAGAGAGACTTTTGTGATCAAAGATATACACGTAGATAAACAAGAAGAGTGTTTGAGAACACCCGAGGTCAAATAATCTGGTAAGATGAGATCAGTGTAGGAAAGTTACTGTGAGAGAAGTTTGGAGCAGAAGATCAGAAATTTAAGCTTAAATGACTATTTGCTACCTATAAGATAAAAGTTTTGAACAAAGAGTATCAACCTAGAAATCCAAAGGTAATTCTGGCTCCTGATGCTGTCCTCAGGCCTATTCTAGATATAGATCTTAAATCTAATAGATCTTAAATGAAAGTCTTATCTCAAAATAAATCAGGAGGGTAAGTACAAAGCATAAATTCTTGCATCAAACCACTGTAAAATAACTGTCCCAACATTATGGCAACGTCAAACTATATGGATTAAAAGGTATAGAGTTTGAAATTAGTATAGCAAACTTTGGCCAATCTTGTGACCCGTGGGCATCTATGAATGAGAAATAACTCAAAGTTATGAAATGAGCTTAGAATTGGTTGGGTGCATTAGTCAACAGGATATTGTCTAATTATTTAGAAAAATAATTTATACATATTTATAGCATAAATGATTATATTGAAAACATTTCTTTTGGGAGGGACTCTTGTAGGTGTTTTTGTGGTTCTCTTTGAAAGCTTATTTTGTTTTGTTTTGTTTAAAATAAAAGCCAAATTTACAAGAAAATTGAGCCATGGGAGTGGTTGTTTTAATTTACAGACATTTAGCAACTAACCTTTAAACATTTTTTCCTGCTATATTTAAATATGGTTCTATGTTTAAATAGTTCACTTAAAGACTCTAAAAGTAACTTGCAAAGCACTTGGTTGCAAAGTTTATCCCTGGCAATACTGTTCAGTTTTATATGTAACTAACCCTAAAGCAAATCAGTACTTTATTGGGAGTCTAGGGGTTTACTTTGGATACTTACAACCAAGCTACATTATATTGAGTGCCATGAAGCTACTTATTTTACCAAAGGAAAAAGGAAACATTAACTATTCTTTTCAATAAGAAGAATATGACAAAATGTATTTGAGTAACAAAGGAACCAATGCCAGGACTGAATCCATTTCACCAATAAGCTGTCCATAATCTAGACCAGTGGTTTTCAAACTGTGGGATGTCATCCAATTGGTGAGCCATGATATCAGTTTAGTGGGTCATAGGTTGTGTTTTTTTTCTCATTGTTGAGAAAAGGAAAAGAATAGATTCAAATATAACTCAAGTATAAAGTCAGAAATTTATGAAAATTTTGTGTTAGTTATGTGTGTATGTGTATATTGGAATACAATATAAAGTTATTTGTTACTGTAGGTCAGGATCAAAAGTTTAAAAATAACCGACAGGCAGGCACTGTAAAGAACATGCATAATTTTAAAGTCACGTCAAAATAAGAAAGTGGCTATTAGCATTCATTGTGATCATAGCATGAAATCACATTCACAAAAACTCATTTCTTCTTAAGGATATATCAATATTAGATATTGAGAGTATCTTAGTATTTTCTAACCATTTTCACAGAAACATTTCTAACTTAATTGTAGTACGTTTATTCCTTCTTGACAGAGAGGAAACAAAATTGGGATTAACTGGCTCTGCTTCATCTATTATCCTCCCATTTGCTCCTAGCCAAAGATCAATGCCTCTCTAGTTTTTCTTGTTCTGAGCATAACTGAAACTAGACTCTTTGGTCACGAGTATTCTCACCTGACTCCACTCCCTCTGCCTTTAATTTCCCTATCTCATTCTAATTTTTAAAACAAAAATAAGTTTGTTCTAATTGATTTGTGCCAAACTCTATATTGATCGTGAGTCATGTAATTTTTTTGGCTAATGATTGTTGGAAAGATGGCTTCATTTGAGATCTATGCAGTAACAGTAAATATTTAGCTGTCTTTTCTTTTCCTTTCTGTCATTTACAATTTTATACCAGCAGTTTGTTTCACTTATTGCTAACCATCTAATTTAGGTTCCTTTGTGAAGCAGCCTTGAATATAACCTCCCCAACATTTTATTTTCCCTTAGCTGTATCTTACCCTCACTGTTAGAACAAATCTTTTACTGTACCAGTATTGCTTTATTCTCCACTGACCTCTGGTCTAATTAATTTTTCAAATGTGAACTCCCTCTTAGTTCTTGAAGAATGTTTTTGGCCTTTTGGTAGGTAAATCCTTAATTTTCTCCTGCTTCAGTTGACCTTTCTCCTTGGTATCCATGCATGAATCTTTATTCTTCAATTGAATTTGAGCACTGAAGCCCTGTAGCTATTCCCTGCACAACAGTCCCTTCAAATTTCAGTATAGACTATACAGTTTTTCTCTTGAGATTCTCTGCTGACATCTTTGCTTCCAAAAATGGTGATCTAGCTTAAGTAGGCCTTTTATGAAGGTAGTTTTCTCTATTTCTTGAAATATTAGGTACTTTCCCTGAAATTATTTTACTTTTTACAAAGTAATGAGGAAAAGAGTCACTGTGAAACAAGCATGGGTTCTCTCAATAATAAATTGTAGGGTGATTTATTCTAATTTGATGAATTTTGGAATTAGTACTTTCTCCTTTACATAAAACAAGCAATGCTAAAGATTCAGAAGGTCTGTTCTGCCTTTCCTTCTCCCGCACAGCAGCATATTGCTCTCTTTTCCATTGGTCACTGGGACATGCCACATAACACTGCAATGGCCATGTCTGCAAAGGGGTCAAAGACATTGCAGCACAGAATCAATCACTACCAGCTTAGCAAAAGCAATCCAAAGTAGATTGTTTAACTCTCACTTTTAACTGTTTTAAACCAAACTGTTTAACTCTCTTTTTCCCCTCTTCCTGAATGAATTCTCTTTCCCCTTTGCCTGCGTGCCATTTCCTCAAACCCAAAATTCTCATGTGCCTAAGATCACTCTGAATATGGCAGAAGATAAATCTGATTACCTAACATGTATTAATATGTTACTACCTTAACAGAGTTGCTTCTCATAAGAGAACTTGCTTAAGGAAGGTAATATTTAACTCAAATATATTACTTGCATTGGGAAATTCAGGCTCCCTTAAACGTGTTTCAGAAGAACTGGAAGCAAGGTGACTGGCAATTGCACCTACACGTGATTGATTTTTGCATCTTCATATATAGGTTTAACTCAGGGCCCAGTTTGTAAAAGGCCTTGTTTCACTTTATCTATACAGAGACATTCATCTTCTAAGGAGTTCACATCACCTGTCAGGGAAAGGCAGCCCATTTCCCATTACTCATTACTTCTGTAAAACTAAAAGCAGAGTCCTGTTTCAATCCATTGTCTATGGAATGTAGACAGTAATCAACTACAGAGAACTGACTGAGATAGTTCTCAGTTATCAACTCTGCCACATTTTGGTTGTCAATAAATTTAGAAAGATACCCAAAAATAGAAGGTGTATGAATTCCAGGTAGAATATAATATACATTTATAAGATTTTTGCAAAAACCTTGCCCTATGCACATACTAAGAGCTGAATTTACATGTTCTTTAGCCTAATAGAAAATGGTATCTGAAGAGCCTCAGAAAATAATAGTTTTCAATTCTGGTTGGACCCCAGGTGCTAGCTCTACCACACCACTATGTTTCTTTAATAGAAAGTTATAAGTTTCCAGAATTCACAGAAGTCAGGCTGGCTTCTATCCAGGACAAGAGTGTAGAGAAGAGGTAATCAATATGCCCTAGCCTATCTTACAAGGTTTATTTTAAAGATTACTTTGAGTTATGGTAAGGTCTTTGTGAAATAGATCATCCTTACAGAGTAAAGCAGATCCATGGAAGTATCCTGGATGGGTCTTCAGGGAACCACAGCAAAATGTCAAAAAGCCCTCGAAATCTCTTTTATTTTATGAGGAGTGGAGGATCAATAGTAGTGATTGGTAGAGCCCAGTTGATGAAAAGGTCCATAACTTGGGAGGATGCTTCCAGCTGTGATTGGCAGACAGACCAGGTTGCAGCTTAGAGGCAAGAATTAAAGTTGCATAAGCAGCATGTGCTAAGTCCAAACACTGGTAATCTAGAAATAGCCTTGTCAGAAAAGCCATGCTAGAGAGAATTACAGAAATCAATTTTGGTTGCAAGCAAAGCCTTGTTTAAAACTTCAACTTGCTATATACTAACAACTATGAGAGATTCTTCCATTCAAGAAAATTGGAGGTAAATGCTTTGGGATGCTACTGTGTGACTGATATGGTTGAGTTCCAGGAGAGAATTGTGTTGTCTTTATAATGAGGTTTCGTAAACCTCCACCTACTGCTCTACCATAGTAATAGTTTTTATTATCACTCAAAATATTATTTATGATTGAAATAAAAATCCTTATGAGTGTCTTTACAAATTAAAGTGCTTACATCTGTAAATAGTTGCAATCAGTTTACTTCAATATTAATTCATTTGCTCAGAATTAGAGTCCTCTTTCTAAGTCAATCAGAGTTTATGATAGATGAGAGTAAATTCTGTGACAACTGGAAAATTTAAGTAACATAGCGATTATAATAGATCTGCTTTTGGTAGTGATGAGAGAACTAGATGGAAGCTACTGACAGTCCATTTGGCCCATGAATCTAATCAGATAAAACACATACAAAACTAGTTTTGGGCTTCCCTTGTAGCTCCATCAGTAAAGAATCTGCCTGCAATGCAGAAGACCTGGGTTCAATCCCTGGGTTGGGAAGATCCCCTGGAGAAGGGAATGGCAACCCACTCCAGTATTCTTGCCTGGAGAATCCCATGGACAGAGGAGCCTGGCAGGCCACAGTCCATGGGGCTGCAAGAGTCAGACACAATTTAGTGACTAAACAATGAAAGGTAACTGACTAAAGTAACTCCTCATAAGCTTTGGATTCTGAGGGAAATTTCTTGACTCTACTGTTTTCACTCACTACATCTCCTCCCTGCCTGCAGTGCTTATTCTTATCACTCAATTTATAAGCCTTTCCCTTGATCCTGCAACTCATTCTAAATATGGGACCAATTCATAGCCAGTCTGCCTTGAGTTCTTCTACATATTCAATGTATCCACTTAATTCCATTGTAATCTGGCCTTTATGCCCAAATTCCATGGCAACTAAATTTCTCCAATGCTATTCATAGTTTCTTCTATGCCACGCTCTCAAATTCTGTATGAAATTTAATGTTTTGATTACCTGCTTCTTGTTTAAAAATTTGTTTCATTTCACCTCTATGCTTGCTCTTTCTCTGTTTCTCATTTAATAGTTCTAGAGGTCTCCCTTCTCTTCCCATGCCCCAGCTGTCATTCAAGTTTCTGTCTTTGATCCTATGCTAACTGCCCTCTGCTTTCTCTTCTTCACAGAGTTCTTGAGGCTTCAACCATCACTTTTGTCTTCCAAATATTACATGCCAGGTAATACTTCTCTTGTATCTCTGCTAACTAATCTTCAAAAACTATTTTGTTCATGTTGCTCTCAATTTTAAGAGCAACGAAGATGCCTGAATTCTGAGACCCAACCTCCACACTTGACCTCTTCCATGAAGCATGTCATAGCCTATTCTATTTCAACAATAATGTTGCCTTAATGAAGCTTTTCAACCACTTTTCTATTTCACACAATCTAGAGTGTACCTTCCACTGCCTTTTATTATCTAATCTAACTAGATCATTAGTCTTAAAAGATATCATATTATATGATTCAATTCATATGACATTTTCAAAAAGGCAAAGCTGTAGTGACAGTGGACAGATGAGTGACTGCTAAGGAAGGCAGAGGATGTGACTATAAAGGGACACAGAGGGCTGTTGGTGATGATGAACTGTTCTGTTTCCTAAGAATAGTGGTTGTTACATAAATCTATCCATGTGTTAAAATTCATAGAACTTTATACCAAAAAAAACCATCAATTTTACTGCATGATCATGTGAAAAATAAAACTTTAAAAAGACTTAGGGATATGAGTGACACTTCATCTCTTTTTTATTTTGAAAGCTTCAGAATAGAAGAGCTAAGAGTACAGCTGGTCTGTGTAGATAAAGCTTACAAATATCAGACTTACCTTCTGGGTTATGCATGGACACTTGTGGACTGGTCATACATATGAAGAGGAAACAAAGTAAATTAAAGTTTTACGGTAAGTATCACTCAGCCATGTAGGAAAGAGGCAAAAGGTAAGCCTCCCAAAATACTTTACCATGGATTATAGCTCCGAGTGAATGTGACAGTAAAAACCTAAAGGCTAAGACATAGGCACCAAATATCAACTCTGAGGGTAATCAAACTTACAAGGCATGTAGGTCTCAATTCTTTGTCTTAACCCTAGGTTAATAATAACTAGTGAAGAGTCCAATTTCATCCAGATTCCATAGTGTCTCTGTGTTTTCATTTCCTATCTTGATGCAAACAATTATATTTTTCTACAACCAAAGAACAAATAGGACCTGTTTCACAATTTATGCAGCTACTCAGAATGTATTTTTGACAACATTACTAAGTTTCTGAATTTTAATTTTTCTCTCAAAATTTGGGATGCAGTGATGGCAACAAGGGGGAATATATCATCTGTGACTCCTTCTGATGCTACATTCATGGCTAGCTGCTTTGACTCTGGATGAGTCTTATAAAAACTCTCATTCTTTGGAAAGATTTTCCTAGTCTCATAATCTTCATCAATCAAAAGTTACCACCAGAGGGACTATGCCTTCTTTGCAAGCAGCTAAGACTTCCACACAGTTTGTTAAGCAGAGCTCTTGTCTCAGGGCATGATTAGTATATCTTAAAGCTAGAGACAGTCTCCTTTGCTAAGGTTATCTACAACAATTTCTTTTATTGTCACTTATAGCAGGAGACCTTCTAATTGAAACGTAAGCAGCACTCTAAGTGCCTTGGTACTCTCAATACTGCCAGTGATCTCTTTAGAGGCCTTGAAGCGCTGCTCCTTTAGGAAGACTGGATCAAGCATAGAGTTCATATAACATCTACTGCAATGGCCCCAGGTTCTCTGTGGGACATTTCAGATATGAAGTGATGGATATTTGCCTCTCCTGAAGCATCTCATCCAAGTGAGCTCTTCACGGTTCACATGCTTTCTTTTCTGGAGTAAAAAAAGGACTTGAGCATAAACTCCTTTAATAGACAGTAGGTTCGATAGAGGAGAGCTCTGAAACCTGTAGAATACCTCATCCCAGTGCTTTGGGTTGGATCCCCATGATGTCAAAGAGTGTGAAGAAGACCCAGTATATCATTACTACCTCTCCCCCTAATTAAAGCACTATTGCAACATTCATATGGGTGCTATCTCCAAATCACTTTCTTAAAGAACTCTGTGTCAAGTGAGGAAAGTTTACTTGACTACCTTCAAGTATACCCTTGAAAGAGCATACCTCTGTTATCACTGGCAGGCTATATAACCTTTTCAGAGAATTGTTTTTGTAAACATTGACCAGAAAACACTAAGCCAAAGAGCACAGGCTATTTGGGATTATTCTTAGAGCCCCACCACCCATAGGAAAATGGACTCCAGTACTCTTGCCTGGAAAATCCCATGGGCGGAGGAGCCTGGTGGGCTGCAGTCCATGGGGTCGCTAAGAGTCAGACATGACTGAGCAACTTCACTTTCACTCTTCACTTTCATGCATTGGAGAAGGAAATGGCAACCCACTCCAGTGTTCTTACCTGGAGAATCCCAGGGACAGGGGAAGCCTGGTGGGCTGCCATCTCTGGGGTCGCACAGAGTTGGACATGACTGAAGCAACTTAGCAGCAGCAGCAAGTGATCAGGTAGCAACTCCCCATTCAGCTGTTAGAGAATAAGCACAACAGTCATGGGAGAGAAAGTACAATAAATGGACAAAATTGTTGTTCACTCACTAAGTTGTGTCAGACTCTTTGCAACCCCATGGACTGTAGCATGTCTGGCTTCCTTGTCCTTCACTATCTTCTGGAGTGTAATGCTAAACATCACCAAAACAAGCTCTAACTAACAAGGGATGGCCCACACCCTTCCTCATACTTCATAGGGAAACTTCTGAATTATATTTTACACTATTTCTCAGAATTCCCCAACAAGGCTAAGCCCAGTTGTCCATATGGAAGACTCACTTATTAGTATACAGATATCCCCACCATTCACCACCAGTACCTCCACCCCACTTTCTAAAATTTTGCTTTATACCACTTCATTTTACAGAAGACCCACATTAGTACCTATTTTTGCTAACTGAAAGAAATATAAAAAGGAGTTTCACTTTTGCAAAAAACGTAAAAGTAGCTTTCAGCATTTTTTTGCCATGAACCCTTATAAAGGGAAGAGTGGCACCGCCAAGCTCCTTCCCTGGGAACTATGCTAAGCACCTCAGCATCAGCCCACCATAGCTTTGAACTGTTTCTGTGAGCAACTGTGCTCTAATCTGGGTTTATTTCATATATCCACTAGCAAGGGTATCAGGGTATTTTTGTCTTCACTTTATGCCATTTCAGCTTAGAAAGGTTTCATAGGAATGCTCTACTTTCTAATATCAGTGAAAACCTGCACTCTTTATTGACTCCCATTTCTTCTCTCACTTCCTCACTCACAATGCTTCCTAAGGTGACTTTTCATAAAAACTCCTCATACCCAATTCTTGTCATAAGATTTGCCTTTTTTGGTGGGAGAGTGGCTTCAGGAAACCCAATTTAAGAAACTACTTTTCCTCATACACAAAATTTCTCTGATTTTTAACTAGGAGGCTTTCTGCTGATTGAATTTGATTTATCTTTACTCAGAGAATATTCGTTGAATGCCTGCTAGACAACCAGCAATTTCATATTATCATGGAACTCTTAGATTAGAAAGAGAAGTAAGAACTACAAGTAAAAAAATTGTACTAGAGTACAAAAAATGAGAGTAATAAAAAAGTTAAAAATGTGAGTGACAAAACAGGGAGCTCAGATGACCCAATATCTTTCATGTTTAGCTTGTTATCAGACCAGGCACACCTTCACCCCTTACACTACTGCCCCTACCCCTCTTATGTAGATTCTTTGCTCTTTTCCTGTATAGCATTATTATAATATGATGCTGTTTTATTAATTTTCGTACTTATTTTTTTCTCCCCCAGTAAAAGGTAAGCTGTCAGATCACCCATTTAATATTACCTGCCCAGTGTTTTCTATGGAATCAATAAATGAATGGCATGTTTTGAATGGCTCTGAAACTTTATCTGATACTTCTCTGACAAAAGACTCTTTGGTTTCTCCTCTCTTCATACAATCAGTGTATTAAAATAGAAATCAAACTCACAGCACCTAATGTATCCCATGGTTTCCAGATGTACACAAAGAAGTTTAACTTAAATTATAGTTACATATGCTTGGAGACTGTAACAAGACCCATCTGGCAGGCTGCAATACTTTATTTAATCAAATTAATCACATTTTAACAGAGAATTTGACTGATTACTTTCCTGTTACATCTATAGCCTGGAAAATCCTGCCAAGCTGGTCTTTCCACCAGGTAGGGTATTCCTGCCACCTCATAGGTGAGTACGAGAAAGAGGAGTGGCATGCTTTTTTTCTGATTGGCACAGGCTTTCGATTATTCCATCGAGCCCTCTGTCTCTGCAAATCTACACACACCTTGGTGCAAACATAAATTCTTGTGTTTTGATGTAAAGTTCTTTAAAATTAATTTTTAATTTGAGGATAATTGCTTTACAATATTGTGTTGGCTTCTGCCATACACAAAGTGAATCAGTCATAAGCATATATAGGTCCCCTCCCTCTTAAACCCTCCCACTCCACCCTTTCCCACCCCTCTAGGTGGTCACAGAGTACCAGATTGAGCTCCCTGTGTTCTACAGCAACTTCCATAGGTATCTATTTTATATATGATAAACTCTCTCAGTTTATCCCACCTTCTCCTTCCCCCACTGTGTCCAAAGTCTGTTCTCTATGTCTGGTCCCTCTTCTTGCCCTGCAAATAGGTGCACCACTACCATTTTTCTAGATTCCATATATATGTATTAATGCACAGCATTTGTTTTTCTCTTTCTGACTTACTTCACTCTGTGTAATAGCCTCTAAGTTCATCCACTACACTAGAACTAACTCAGATGCATTTGCCTTATGGCTGAGTAACATTCCAATAAGTGATCAATGCAAAGAAATAGAGGAAAACAACAGAATGGGAAAGACTAGAGTTCTCTTCAAGAAAATTAGAGGTATCAAGGGAACATTTCATGCAAAAATGGGCACAATAAAGGACAGAAACAGTATGGACCTAACAAAAGCAGAAGATATTAAGAAGGGGTAGCAAGAATACACAGAAGAACTATACAAAAAAGATCTTCATGACCCAGATAACCACTATGGTGCGATCACTCACGTAGAGCCAGACATCCTGGAATATGAAGTCAAGTGGGCCTTAGGAAACATCACTACAAAGCTAGTGGTAGTGATGGAATTCCAGTTGAACTATTTCAAATCCTAAGAGATGGTGCTGTGAAAGTGCTGCACAAAATGTGCCAGCAAATTTGGAAAACTCAGCAGTAGCCACAGGACTGGAAAAGGTCAGTTTTCATTCCAATCCCAAAGAAAGGCAATGCCAAAGATTGTTCAAACTACTGCACAATTGCACTCATCTCAAACACCAGCAAAGCAATGCTCAAAAATCTTCAAACCAGGCTTCTACAGTACATGAAAGCGTGAACTTCCAGATGTTCAAGCTGGATTAAGAAAAGTCAGAGGAACCAAAGATCAAATTGCCAACATCTGTTGGATCATAGAAAGAGCAAGAGAATTTCAGAAAACCATCTACTTCTGCTTTATTGACTATGCCAAAGTCTTTGTGTGGATCACAACACACTGTGGAAAATTCTTATAGATGGGAATACCAGACCACGTTACCAGCCTCCTGAGAAATTGTATGCAGGTCAAGAAGCAACAGTTAGAACTGGATGTGGAACAATGGACTGGTTCCAAATCGGGAAAGGAGTATGTCAAGACTATATATTGTCACCCTGCTTATTTAACTTATATGCAGAGTACATCATGCAAAATGCCGGGCTGGAGGAAGCACAAGCTGGAATCAAGATTGCCAGGAGAAATATCAATAACCTCAAATATGCAGAGGACTTCACCCTTAGGGCAGAAAGTGAAGAGGAACTAGAGCCTCTTGATGAAAATGAATGAGGAGAGTGAAAAAGCTGACTTAAAACTCAATATTCAGAAAACATAGATCATGGCGTCTGGTCCCATCACTTCATGGTAAATAATGGGAAAACAATGGAAAGTGTGACAGACTTTATTTTTTGAGGTTCCAAAATCACTGCAGATGGTGATTGCAGCCATGAAACTAAAAGACGTGTGCTCCTTGGAAGAAAAGCTATGACCAACCTAGATGGCATATTATAAAGCAGAGACATTACTTTGGCAACAAAGGTCCATCTAAGTCAAATCTATGGTTTTTCCAGTAGTCACGTATGGATGTGAGTGTTGGACCATAAAGAAGCTGCGTGCTAAAGAATTGATGTTTTTGAACTGTGGTATTGGAGAAGACTCTTGAAAGTCCCATGAACTGCAAGATCAAACCAGTTGATCCTAAAGGAAATCAGCCCTGAATATATTCATTAGAGAGACTGATGCTGAAGCTGAAGTTTCAATACTTTTGCCACCTGATGCAAAGAACTGACTCATTAGCAAAGACCCTGATTCTGGGAAAGATTGAAGGCAGGAGGAGAAGGGGGTGACAGAAGGTGAGATGGTTGGATGGCATCACTGACTCGATGGACATGAGTATCAGCAAGCCACAGGAGATGGTGATAGACAGGGAAGCCTGGCATGCAGCAGTCCATGGGGTCACTAAGAATTGGACACTACTGAGTGACTGAACTGAACTGATGTGACTATTCCATTGTATATACATACCACAGTTTCTTTATCCATTCATCTGTCAATGGACATCTAGGTTGCTTTCAGGTCCTAGCTATTGAAATAGTGCAGCAACAAACATTGAGGTACACATCTTTTTCAGTTGTAGGGTATATGCCCAGTAGTGGGATTGCTGGGTCATACGGCAGTTTTAGTATTTCCCTTGTAGCTCAGGTGGTAAAAAATCCACCTGCAATGCAGGAGACCCTATTTCGATTCTTGGGTCGGGGAGATACCCTTGAGAAAGGATAGGCTACCCACTCCAGTTTCTTGGGCTTCCCTGGTGGCTCAGACGATAAAGAATCTGCCTCCAATGCAGGAGACTAGGTTCAGTCCCTGGATTGGGAAGATTCCCCTGGAGGAAGCATGGCAACCCACTTGAGTATTCTTGCCTGGAGAATCCCCATGGCAGAGGAGCCTAGGAGACTACAGTCCATGAGGTTGCAAAGAATCAGACACCACTGAGTGACTAAGCACAACACAGCACTTAGTTTTATCCCTAGTTTTTAAAGGAATCTTTGTAGGTTCTCTATAGTAGCTGTATCAATTTGCATTCCCACTGACAGTGCAAGAGGGTTCACTTTTCTCCACCCCCTCTCCAGCATTTATTGTTTGTAGATTTTTTTGATGATGTTGGGTTTTGATGTTAGGCACCAATGAAAAAGCAATTAGACTGGGCTGGCTCTAATGTCATGGTGGCCTGCTTAAGCAAACCAAAATCTGAGCCTATTAATGTCTCAAGGTTATGAAAGCAAAACCCAAGGACAACCAATCATGAACAACCAACTATAATCAATCAAATAATTTCCTCCCTTTGCTTCTATACCTTCTCTCTATAAAGTCCCAGCTCCTGTCAATGAAGTGTCCTAATCAATTACGCTTGTCACTGCTTGATTTAATCAATTTTGGCTTAAGCTTAAAAATTATTTTTTTTATATTCCTCACTTTATCTTTTAACATGAGTGAATGTGTTATGAGAACCCAAGTCTCCCATCTCTAAATTAAAGAATGGATATATCCAACTGAGAGAAACAACTCCCCAGGATTTATCATGAAAGGAAAAACTCTTGGGCAGACAGATGGTATCTGTGACCACCTGATTGGAGCATAGGCCATTCCTCTAGTGCTGCAGGAATGGCTTCAGCACTTTATTGCAGCACTCGGGTAACAGAATGACTCGAAGCCAATAGCCCGGCTGACAATTGGCTGTAGAAACATCAAAAAAATAATCAGAGCAGATAAAGGAAGACAGTTCTTCTCCCTAACCAGAACAGAGAGAGATATGTGAAGGAACTCAAAACTTAAAAAATCAGTATAGTTAACTACTAGCTCTGATCAGCAATAGCAGTGATTGTAATAGGAGGGAAAAAAGGATACCACACGTCAAATTTAAATAACAGGAAAATTACTAGATAAAAGAGAAAACAGGTGGAAATCATCTTAATTTCAGCCTGAAAAGGGGCTTCCCTGGTGGCTCAGATGGTAAAGAATCCACCCGCAATGCAAGAGACCCAGGTTTGGTCCCTGAAATGGCAACTCACTCCAGTATTCTTGCCTGGAGAATTCCATGGTCAGAGGAGCCTGGCAGGCTACAGTCCATGAGGTTGCAGAGTCGGACATGACTGAGTGGCTAACACTTTCACTCTCATTTTCAGCCTGAAAACTTAGATTTTGAATCTTTCTGGAAGATCCTATCCTATCCAACTTTCATCGTCTGTGGCCTAATTTTTCAACTAGTTCTATCAGTGCATTTTATTTTCAATTTCTAGCCCAAACTCCCAAATGTTTGCCTGTTTACCCATCCTTCTCACTTTCCAGATCCTCTTTCCTTTCAATTCTTTATTCCTCCCTGTCACCCATACTTGTTAAAAATTATTTGCATATAGCATTCATAATAACTTCATATCATATTATAGCAAAGTGACTTGCATGGGGGAGGTTTTCAATAAATATTCATTTTAGATTATTTTTTTCCAAACCTTTTTTATTATAGCTTCCTACCCCAGTGAGCCATGAAGCCACTGGTCTTCTTTTAGGTCACAAAATAATTAAGGATTTCAGTTTAGGAAGAAAAGAGAATCAGGACTTTTGTCACCGACTTTCATGAACTGGGCTTCCAACTTTTAAATGTGGTGCATAATTGACACTTTGATACTTTTAGGCTATGGTGTATTCTCACACTCTCATGGGGAAAAAATACTTGCTGACACAATCAGGAAACAGATGGTGACAAAGATCTTATACTTTGGTGCCAATCAATATGTTTTACTTGCCACTACTAAAATCTCATTTGAGGGACCCAGGAATTTAAAGGAATTCTTCTGGCTTTTTTTTTTTTTCCTTCCTTTTAAAAACTATTTTTAAGAATCTTCAGGGCTTAAAAGTTTTACTTCATTTTTTCTCTTCAGTTTTATTAAATCAATTCCAGCATTTTGGCTTGTAGCTACCAGAAAATAGTGAATTAAAGTATTTTCCTCTTTACCATCAATGATAGAATAGTATCTTAACTCTTGCCCCTATCATCCTTGAGGACATCTACACTAACCTTGAAAAATTAATCTTCTGGAGAAGGATGAGTTCTGTAATTGTACACTGACATAACAACAGAAATGTTTATCCCTATTCCTTCATACCTGCTCATTTACATAATAGTGACTGCTTGCCAAACAAGAAAATACAAGGAATATTTCTGGAAGGAGTAAATGATAACATTATGATTCAGAATACAAAAAATTAATAAGCTAAAACTCTTTGTTGGAGGATAAAGAGTTAGGTAATTACCACCAACTAGGAACTTTTCCCCCAACCAGAAGCCTCTGAAGGGCAATGTTTTATTCTACCAAAGAGCCCACATAGCCATATTTAACAAATATTTGCTGAGCTGAATCTACAGCAGTCCATGAATGGGCCAGACAGAGGTCCACCAAAAGAAGCATGCTTTGTTGACATAGCTCTTGTGTATTTGATTTGCACTGGGACTTTTAGGGGTTGGGATGCCTAAGAAATATGTAGGTAAGTGAATGTTTATGCATCACCTACCTAGGAAATTGTGGGAGACTGATTTAATCAGATTTATTCTGTTTCATTATGCTTTTCTCCCCACTGTTTAAATTGGCCACTAACATCTCTAAAATAATTTGAAAATATTTGTTCAATATGGATTCCATGGAGGATACAGAGGAAGAAACTACAGTATGTTGAACATGCACTTTAGGTCAGCCACACATAGGATATATAATTTAATCCTCAAAACAACCGTGCAAGGGAGCTGTTATTGTCATTACTATTTTATGATGAGGAGACACACATTACAAGGTATTAATTAAGTAGCCTAACAACACAGCATCTGGTCCCATCACTTCATGGGAAATAGATGGGGAAACAGTGGAAACAGTGTCAGACTTTATCTTTTTGGACTCCAAAATCACTGAAGATGGTGACTGCAGCCATGAAATTAAAAGACGCTTACTCCTTGGAAGAAAAGTTATGACCAGCTTAGATAGCATATTGAAAAGCAAAGACATTACTTTGCCAACTAAGGTCCGTTTAGTCAAGGCTACGGTTTTTCCTGTGGTCATGTATGGATGTCAGAGTTGGACTGTGAAGAAGGCTGAGCACCGAAGAATTGATGCTTTTGAACTGCAGTGTTGGAAAAGACTCTTGAGAGTCCCTTGGACTGCAAGGAGATCCAACCAGTCCATTCTAAAGGAGATCAGCCCTGGAGAACAGCCCTTCCAGTTCTTTGGAAGGAATGATGCTAAAGCTGAAACTCCAGTGCTTTGGCCATCTCACGTGAGGAGTTGACTCATTGGAAAAGACTCTGATGCTGGGAGGAATTGGGGGCAGAAGGAGAAGGGGACGACAGAGGATGAGATGGCTGGATGGCATCACCGACTGGATGGCCGTGAGTCTGAGTGAACTCCGGGAGATGGTGATGGACAGGGAGGCCTTGCGTACTGCGATTCATGGGGTCGCAAAGAGTCGGACATGACTGAGCAACTGAATTGAACTGAACTGAACTGAACATCATATAGATCATAACACAGCTGGGGTAAAAAAATGTTTGTGTAGTGGCAATATCTGTTACACTGGAATGAATATTAATTTTACTTTAATTTCCTTTAATCTACACAAATTCTGTACTCATAGTAATATAAATAGGTCACTTTTAATTTCTCAGTTAATTCGTCCATAACTTGCTCAGCAAGATTTCAGCTCTGACATCCTAATAGAGTTCTGATATGGGTTTGGTTTTCATCCTTATTAACAGTCCTTCTTAGAAATCCACAAAATGTCTAAATCTTGCTGATCTTACTCTTCTTCATCTGTCAGCCTTCATGAGAAATTATACAAACTCCAAAATGACCACAATCTGAGCAAACATGTTTTTTTATAAAAACAAATATATGGCATACACAATCATATACTTCTTGTGCTCAAAACTCTAATAAGTCTCCATCTTGCACAAAGTTTTTGGCTTTCCAGTGGCCTGGTAGGCATTACATTATCTGGGTCACCTCATTACCTCCCTTTTCCCCAAGTTCATATTCTCTGGCCACACTGCCCTCCATGCCTTCCAGTCTTAGGTGCACATCAGAGCTCTTGCACTGGTTGTTCCCTCTGCCTGATGCCTTCTCTCCCAGATTTGTAGACATTTCACTTCCTTACATTCTTCATGATTTTGTTCAAAAGTCACCCTCTTGATAATTTCTACCTAACCCCCTCTATTAAAAAGTATAATCAAATAGTCAAGCGTTCTTAACCTTCTTTACTCTACTCAGCATGTGGGGGTAACGTTTATCACTTTCTAACAAACTATATTTCAACTATTTCTTAGACTCATTATTTATTATCTGTATCCCTCCACTAGAATATAAGCTACACAAAGACGGGGATTGCTTTGTGCATGGATGTACCCCAAGCACCTACAAATAGTGTGTATAACATGCACTCAATAAATGAATAAGTAGGCATGTAAACACACACATTGGTGAACTCTCAAACACCTGAATCCCTCAGGGGTGTCACACAATGTTAAGAATTATCTAATTTATGAATTTAGATTCAACCCACTCTATGCTATAGTTCTTTTACATCAGTAAATTCAGCAAGAGTGTGTAGCAGTGAAATCATAGATCCAGCTGCACACATTCCTTTAAAAGGCATTCATGTATGTTGAACATTTTCTTTTTAGCAGTAAAATGACTTAGTTGAATCAGATACCTTGAAGTCCATGTATGGGGAGGGAAGTACTCTCACGTAAACCTAAAAATACATGCAGGTCAAATGTATGAAGACTGATCAGCCTCTAGTTTGTGTTTTCTTCTCTCTCTCCCCCTGGCTCTCTGTTCATTGTTTAGCTTCCTGCTGCCTCTTTAAATCTGCTCTCTTTTCTAAGGTGTAGCCCTCTATTTCTCTCAGCTCAAGAGGAAAACAGTCTTCCATCAAACATGGTGCTCAGGCTCAGACTTCCTTAAGCACTGCGTCAGATTTATTGCTGGCTTCATCACTTATCAATAAAACCGGCTTACACACCTTTCTCTATCTCGACAGCCGTCTCTCCAGACATCAGGAACCAAGGTTTACATAGACTCCACACTTTATCTGGGCCCTGTGATGTACAATATCGTGGCAACAAGGCCTTTTTTCTTTGTTCTGGGGAAACTTGAGCCATAATGTGCCAGCCTGGTGTTCATGCTAATTGTGATAAAGAGCAGCACACAGCTTTTTCTCTCGCTCTTCTTTCTCTTTTCCCTTTTTTCCCTCTCCTTTCTCTTTGAGAGAAACAGGTGTTGGCATGGATTAGAAAAGAATTACATCATCTTGAAGAGAAGAGGAGAAATGGAAAGGAGGGAAAAAAATAGGGGAAAAAAAGTGGCAACCAGACCCAAATACATTTGCACATATAAAGCTGTTCTAATGAGAGCCAAATTGATTTGACATTCAGTGGCAGTTTGAAGCCAAGAAAAGCAAAGCAGCCTACAAAAGGCCTAGCTCATTGTTTATGGAGTGTCATACTCTATCATCTGTGAGACCAATAACAGGGAATGGGAAGGCCTTTAAAGGCAGGGTGTGTGCCGGGAAGGGCTGCATGGATACCACCAGTGTCAGATCTGATAGACTGATTCAACGTGGCTTCCTGAGCGGAGATGGTGTTTGTCAGATGAGGCGGATATTTGCTGCAGATTACACATTAGCGAGCAAATTTGTAAAGTATTATCCTTCTTTGAAGATGTGTACAATGCTCAGGGAGGCACATTTTACATTAGTCTAGGGAGAAAAATTCTCATAAAAATAGTAACCAGTGAAGGAGAGTAATGAATTATATGTCATTCAAATGGAACCATATGTATAATATTATAGGAGTATCATTATCATCATAAAGAAGTATGTTTCACACATAGCAAGCAGTATACACTGCAGATATGCACATGTAAACAGTTGATAGAATTAAAAAATCACACTAAAATAGAAAATTTTTCCATTAATTTTATTTTTCAAGAGAAAAGCTGTTTGGCCATTTCAATAATGTTAACTGGCAAGGGATTTACTATTCTGCAGCTCACTGTTAAGAATACCTAGAGAGGAATGAGGTGTTTATTAAATGTCAGCACATGACAAGGTGGATTAAATAAGTCTTTCCAGAAATGTGAGAAACACTAGAGTGCTGCAGTCTGTGTACAAAGAAGAGCTCCTCTTTCTCCCTCCCCTCCAGCCTCAAGCCTAGCTTAAGTATTACTTTGATATTAGATTCAGTAGAAGATTTGGATATTACTGTTTACTTCTAGACTTCACAAAGGAAAGTTTATTTTATTGCATGGTATTGCTGAGTGATATCAAATCTAAAATTTCAGCCTCTTTCATCTCAATTTTCTAAACACTTCTGAGGTCAAAAACAGAATTTGACCTTAAGTAATCTAGACTTCATTGTGTTTCTCTGATATAGATTTTATGGCACCATAAAATACTGTGTATATGTGGCAAAGATTAAATATCAAAAGGGTGTCAGAGGGAGAATATTAAATATATACCATGAATAAATTCAGAGCTCCTATTAACTTAAGCATATATGTCTTTAATACAAATTCAAAAAGAGAAGTGAAAAGTATTATTATTGATAGTAATAATAGTACAGATTAGAATATTGTTATTCACATTTATCTCATATGGCTATGAGTTCCTCCCTTGATATTCCTTGGGACTTGATAGGCCCTGATGCTTCTTTGCCCCATATTGCTGAAGGTCAGGGGTGTGGGGGGATTCTAAGGAATAGTGTGTAAAGAAGCACTGGAACTGTTTACCATGCCCTCCTCCCCCTAGTTACCTGCATTCAGATAGTGGGTTATAGGCTTTTCATAGAACCCTTATGGATTATAAACACCTCACTCTGAAGCATAACAGAATCCCTTAACCTGTACTCTTTGCAGGATACAAGAATGAAAGTTCAGGTAGTGGCCAGACTAGAAAACCATGTTTAATACACAGCTTCTCTTCCTCCCTGTCACCACTATGCCAGTGGGGTCACCATAATGAATTCATTCTATAAACATTTATGCTGGGAATACATAGGCAAGTAAGATTATATCTTTACTCTCATGAAGTTTACCATAATTTAGAAAATTCCAGGCAAGGACAACTCTTACTTTCTTCAAATCTCACATCACCATCAGAGCTGATGCTATCTGGTGGCATACTGTACACCTCACTGATCAGAAGGATAAGCATTTCCTAATACAGATCTGATGGATCTAGAGTCTCAGAGAGTCTAAGTGGACAGACATGGAAGCCTTAAATTAAAACAGCAAACTTTACCTATGAAAAGGAAAGGAAAATAGTGGTTCAAAATAAAATTATAACTAATTGTATAGTGGTTGTTTCAAAATGCTTTCACATAGGTGATTTACTGTGATAATGTCAGAGAATTTGGTCATTAGATGGGACAGTTAGAATTTGGATCTGGATTCTCTGGTGGTTCAAACAGTAAAGAATCTGCCAGCAATGAAGGAGACCAGGGTTTGATCCCTGGGTGGGGAAGATCCCCTGGAGAAGGGAATAGCTACCCAATCCAGTGTTCTTGCCTGGAAAACTCCATGGACAGAGGAACCAGGCAAGCTACCGTCCATGGGGTCGCAAACAGTCAGACACGAATGAACAACTAACTCACAAACAGATGAATTATAGTTATACTCAACTGTTACAGACTGCATATTTTTGTACCTCCCCAAAAGTCACATGTTGAAACCCTATCCTCCCCACTACCCTTTGATGGTATTACAGTGTGGTGCCTCTGGAAGGTAGTTAGGATTAGATGAAGTCACGAAGGTGGAACCTTCATAAACGAGATTAGTGCCCTTATAGGAGTTACCAAAGAGTTTGCTTTCCCATCTCTGTTCTCTGCAATGTGAGGATACAAGCAGAAGTCAGCAGTCTGCAGACTGGAAGAGGGTCCTCACCAGAACACAACCATGCTGGCATTCTGCGCTCAGACTTCCAGCCTCCCAAACTGTGAGAAATGAATTTCTGTTGTTTATAAGACATTCAGTCATCTAGGTTGTTTCCTTGTCCTGGCTATTGTCAGTAGTGCTGCAATGAACACAGATGTACATGTACATGTAGACTATGTGTAAAATAGATAGTGGAAAGTTGCTGTATAATAGGAAGCTCGCCTTGGTTCTCTGTGACGGCCTAGAGGAGTGGGATAGGAATGTGTGGGAGGGAAATTCAAGAAGGAGGGGACATATGTACACTTTTAGCTGATTCATGTTTTACAGCAGAAACCAATACAACACTCAAAACAATTATCTTCCAATTAAAAATAAATTTTAAAAAAAGAGCAGGGGAGGGATAAACTGGGAGATTGGGGTTGACAAATACACACTACTATATATAAAATGGTTAACTAATAAGGACCTACTGGATAACACATGAAACTCTACTCAATACTCTGTAATGACCTGTATGGGAAAAGAATCTTAAAAAAGAGTGGATATATGTATATATAAACTGCTTCACCTTTCTGTACACCTGAAACCAACATACATATAAATGAACTATGAACGTGAAAGTGTTAGCTGCTCATTCATGTCCAACTCTTTTATGAGCCTGTGGACTATAGCCCACCAGGCTCCCCTGTCCGTGGAATTCTCTAGGCAAGAATACTAGAGTGGGTTGACATTCCCTTCTTCAATGGATCTTTCTGAACCCAGGTCTTCTGCATTGCAAGCAGATTCTTTATCATGTTTTTCAAATGCAAAAGATAAATACTGAGTTTACAGTAGTTTATTATAAAACAGCCTGAATAGACTAAGACATCAAACTAAAAGAAAGATCTGGGGTAGACCCCACAGATTTCTCATTACAAAGATTAATATCTTCAGGAATTTCTCTAGCTCTAGACAGGATTTGTTCTTATTTAGATCTGGGGTTATACTCTGTATGAATATTATTAACAAAAAATGAATTAAAATATTCTGTGCATAGGTATTAGATGGCTTTATGAGACATTTTAAAGATAATTTGGGTAAAGCTGATCAGTCTATGTGTTCCATAAAGAAGAACAATTAATCCAATGATACTTCTGAGTCATCATAAAAACTGATCCCTGCTGATTGTTTAAGCTAAAACAGCTGTCAAAATCATTATGTGCTCACTTGAAAATTAAGAACCACCTACCTGTGCTCCCTCCTACACTGCTGGTGGAAATGTAAATTGGTGCATGTAGTCAATTTACAAATATGGTAAACAGTATAGAGTTTCCTCAGAAAACTGAAAAGAGTGTTACCCTATGATCCAGCAATTCCACTACTGAGCGTATATCCATAAAAGACAAAAATTCTAATTTGAAAAGACACATATACCCCAATATTAATAGCAGCACTATTTATAATAGCCAAGACATAGAAACAATCTAAATATCCATCAACAGATGAATAGAAGAAGATATGATGTATATATACACACTGGAATATTACTCAGCCATACAGAAGAATGAAATGATGCCATTTGCAGCAACATGGGCGGACCTAGAGATTATCATACAAAGTGAAGTAAGTCAAAAAAAGACAAATGCCACATGATATCATTTTTATGTGTAATCTTTAAAAATGATACAAATGAAATTAGTTACAAAACCAAAACAGACTCACATACATAGCAAACAAATTTATGGTTACCAAAGGGGAAAAGGAGGAGGATAAATTGATAATATGGGATTAACAGATACACACTACAATACATAAAATAGATCAACAACAAGGACCTACTGTAGAGTACAGGGAACTATATTCATGATCTTATAATAACCTATAATGGAAAAGATTCTGAAAAAGAATATACATATATATGTATATATACATATAAATAACTGAATCACTTTGTCATACACCTGAAACATTGAAAATAAACTGTATATCAATAAAACACACACACACACAAAGGGCAACCTGCCTCTGTTCAAATATCACCTTTGCCTCTTATTAGCTGGGTACACTAACATAATTTATAAGGCCTTTCATACCTCAGTATCTTCTTCTATAAAATGGGGATACTGATGGAGAAGAAAATGGCAGCCCACTCCACTGTTCTTGCCGGGAGAATTCCAGGGATGGGGGAGCCTGGAGGGCTGCCGTCTATGAGGTCGCACAAAGTCGGACACGACTGAAGCGACTTAGTAGCAGCAGTAGCAGCAAAGGAGGCAAAGATTAAACAATCTTTACCTTTATCTTCACAAAAGGAGGTAAAGATTAAAAATTTAATCGGTAAAGATTAAACAAGAAAAATCATTTGTAGAGGCATTGGACATATATTAAACTAACAATGATAACAAGTTTTAATTTAAGGAATATTTCAACAGCATATCTAAAGCAATTCAATAATTATTTCACTAGATTTGTAGTGAACTGTTTCTTCTTCAGTTTTTGAGACTCTATTTCTTTAATCTGGATGGCAATGTTAGGGGAAAATCAAGAATGATGGTAGAAAGTTTACTGATTAGTTCTACTAATCCAATAATATTTCTTTTTAAAAGTGCTAGACTCCTTGTATTGATACTTATATCATATTTGTCCTCTTTCACGTATCTTTATGGTACATGAATATTTAACTCTCCATATTGGACAGTACTTTTGCCTGGAAAATCCCATGGATGGAGGAGCCTGGTAGGCTGCAATCCATGGGGTCACTAAGAGTCAGACACGACTGAGCGACTTCACTTTCACTTTTCACTTGCATGCATTGGAGAAGGAAATGGCAACCCACTCCAGTGTTCTTGCCTGGAGAATCCCAGGGACGGGGGAACCTGGTAGGCTGCCATCTATGGGGTCGCACAGAGTTGGACACGACTGAAGCGACTTAGCAGTAGCATACTGGACAAATTAATAGTCCTTTCTGGTGTGAAATTTTATCAGCTCTTTGCAGGATTTCCCACTATGTATGCTGTCACTGCTTCTCCTCACAGGCCATAGATGTTTTTCTGTGAAATTGGCCACCTTATCCTTGGTTGAATTACTTTAAAACCCAATATCAAACAAACATATATATTGTTCTGTTTCAGAAATGAAAACTATACATAAAAATTCATGTTTCTTTTCTCAGTTTTGTTTAAAAACTGTTACTAGTTCAAAATACAACATTAATAGTAGCTACACTGACTTGGTGCCAAGGAGTGGGTATTATTACCATCCCTACATCACAGATGAAAGGGAGGAGTGTAGAACAGAAAGGATGCATCATATAGCTGTTACACTGCCAAACTGAGGTTAGCTCCAATGTCTCATGCCCTTAGCCCAGATGCACAGCCTCCTGGGTGATTACACTGTCACTTGATAGGAATCAGAGCCCTCAGTGGCTAAACAATAAATGGGCATCTCCTAGAGATAAGAAATTGCCATTTCAGACTCCACAATTAGTGATTGTAATTTGTGGCATGTCCAGCTCCAAAAAAACAAGTTTTATAGACAGAGATAAAACAAGATATTGGAACATTTTTTGTATATGTTTCGAGTTAAACTTCAGTAGCTGAACTTACATTTTTGGCTATAAAACTTAGATGAGATGCCTCAGTAAACATGCAACTAACAGTAAAATAGATAAAAATATCCATCCAAGACCAGTGACCTATCCTAAAATCTGACTTTCTACTTTTAAACATATTAATTCATTTCTTACATGGAAATTTTTTGTAGTCTACGTGATTATGCTTAACAAAGCACGATCATCTAAATAAGTTTGAAAGTAACATTACTAAGCATTTGGCAAAGTTAAGTTTTTTGCCATTATTTCTACTCCTGTCTCCTTACTTTGCACAGACTGCCACGTTAAGAAATAGCGTGTCAAATAATAGAAGTTCTAAACTGATCCGTGAGCTTGATGCTCTGGAAGAGACAGTTTAGTGCTGAATCTCAACTAGCCGCAGGCATTTTCTCTTCCCAGTACAAAGGGATGCATTCCTTTTTGGCAGGCCAAAACAGGTTCATTATTTCTGTCTGTATCACAGTGAAATTTATCATATTTGGATCTCAGATATTTGAAACTTGAGTTGTCAGGCAAGTAATCTTAGGTCACAGCTTACAACATTAAAACAAACAAACAAAAAAACAACTGTGATTAAGGAAATTGTCACAAAATTCATCATAACTTACACATTGATGAGAACCCTTAGAACATATTTACACTTGCTTTTTCTACAGCTCAAAAGAGCCCCTTACTCCCATTTCCAGTCCCACAGCCAATTGAAAATAATAAATTAATGGGTGGAGATTGCTATTTGCAGACACATTGACAATACAAGAATGTGTGTGTTCAGTTCAGTCACTCAGTCATGTCCGACTCTTTGCGACCCCATGAACCGCAGCACACCAGGCCTACCTGTCCATCACCAACTCCCAGAGTTCACTCAAACCCATGTCCATTGAGTCGGTGATGCCATACAACCATCTCATCCTCTGTCCTCCCCTTCTCCTCCTGTTCTCCCCAGCATCAGGGTCTTTGCCAATGAGTCAACTCTTTGCATCAGGTGGCCACAGTATTGGAGTTTCAGCTTCAACATCAGTCCTTCCACTGAACACCCAAGACTGATCTCCTTCAGGATGGACTGGTTGGATCTCCTTGCAGTCCAAGGGACTCTCAAGAGTCTTCAACACCACAGTTCAAAAGCATCAATGTGTGTGTTAGTAGTCTGATAACAAGACAGAATGTAAAGAAATATAAGAAAAGACAACTTGGAACATATTCCCACCTGGGGCCATTTAATACTGGAGCAAGCAGCTACTTGAAATTCAAACCCCACAGCATTATGTGGATCATTAATATATTATAGAAAACTATAATTAGATCCATAATGGTTACCTTGTATAAACAGGATAGGATGTCACAAAAATTATGTTCAGTGTATTCTTTAAAAGAAGGCAAAAGTTTCTAATATATTTAAAGAAATATTTCCATACAAAATGCTTCACAGTTTTGCTTAGCTTTAATATTTAAAGGATAAACATTAACATAACCGGAATACTCATTTGTAAAAATTCATGCATGCATTCCCTGAAGGCTCTACACTGTTGTGGTACTATTAAGTATAATTGTTTTTGAAGAATAATACTGGTATGTCTGAACTAGTTGGTGCCCTGAACAGCTCTCTTTCCACCCACAAACAAGGCCAAGGGCTTTCTAGAACCACAATTCCAATACAAGTTCCAAAAAAATGTTTCTGAGCTCCATTTCCTACCACCCTTCCAAATCCACTAGCTCTGGCTTGGTGTCCCTAGTCACTACCCTGTTGCTTTGTTCCTGATTTGTGAATCAATTGCTTAATTTGCTCCCAACTCTGGCTTTAGTTTGGGATATAATTCAGATCTCCCATAGCTCCATGCCCCAGAGAAGCACTAAGAGAAATACAATGTGAAGTACAAATGAAATTCCCAATTTCCAGTAACTACATTTAAAAAGTGACACCACCTTATGGCAGGAAGTGAAGAGGAACTAAAAAGCCTCTTGATGAAGGTGAAAGAGGAGAGTGAAAAAGTTGGCTCAAAGCTCAACATTCAGAAAACGAAGATCATGGCATCCAGTCCCATCGCTCCATGGGAAATAGATGGGGAAACAGTGTCAGACTTTATGTTTTGGGGCTCCAAAATCACTGCAGATGGTGACTGCAGCCATGAAATTAAAAGATGCTAACTCCTTGGAAGGAAAGTTATAACCAACCTAGATAGCATATTCAAAAGCAGAGACATTACTTTGCCAACTAAGGTCCGTCTAGTCAAGGCTATGGTTTTTCCAGTGGTCATGTATGGATGTGAGAGTTGGACTGTGAAGAAGGCTGAGCGCCAAAGAATTGATGCTTTTGAACTGTGGTATTGGAGAAGACTCTTGAGAGCCCCTTGGACTGCAAGGAGATCCAACCAGTCCATTCTGAAGGAGATCAGCCCTGGGATTTCTTTGGAAGGAATGATGCTAAAGCTGAAGCTCCAGTACTTTGGACATCTTATGCGAAGAGTTGACTCATTGGAAAAGACTCTGATGCTGGGAGGAATTGGGGGCAGGAGGAGAAGGGGACGACCGAGGATCAGATGGCTGGATGGCATCACGGACTCGATGGACGTGAGTCTGAGTGAACTTTGGGAGTTGGTGATGGACAGGGAGGCCTGGCGTGCTGTGATTCATGGGGTCTCAAAGAGCCGGACACGACTGAGTGACTGAACTGAACATTAAAAAAATAAAAAGAAATGGAGACAATTTACTTTGTAATACATTGTACTTAGCCCAATATATTGTAGACAATTGTCATTCAAATATTGGGGTTTTTTACTTTTTTTTCAATACTTAGTTGGAAATATTGTGTGTACTTTACACTTATATCTCATTTTGGACTAGCTACATTCCAAGTTCAGTGGCTACATGTGTCTACCATATTGGACCATACTGCTATACAGCATGTAGGTCATAATCACTCTCAACTCCCAGAACCCTGCCCTCAGCTGGAGTTTCAGATTCCCTAATGGTCTCTGAGGGCAGATCCTAAAGTATGCCACATTATTGGCTAAGGTTTCTTTGTATGCATTGGTAGGTACTTAATAATAATATTATTTTAAACAAGTTTGCCTTTTGTAAGTTTCATACCAAAATACTTCTAAATCTTTTTTTCCTTCCAGTTGGCATTCATATCAACTATGTAAACAGTTGATAAAGCAGGCGCCAATATCCCCATTTGATAGATAAGGAAACTGAGACTCGGAGAAACTTAGAGATTTATTTAAGGTTGCCTAACAAAGATAACAATTCAAGGGGAACTTTGTGATTTCTAGTTTATAGCTGTTTCTATAATTCCTGTTACTTCTTAAAACAATTAAAGGATGAATCTATTTACTGATTCTTGGATGCAAATTCCCAAATAAAGCAGACATTTGGTCAGCAGTAGCCAAATTCTCTCTCTTGAGCAACGAATGATATCAAATATATATTGAAACATGCAAAGTCAACCCAGAGAAATCAAGGATAATAGAAGAAAGTCTGTGTAAAATATGTGGGAAAGAGGTTTTCTCTTAACATATAAGTAGAACTAACACTTGGGCAATGATTAGATCACATTGAGAAAGCTCAAAGACACATAAAAAGGGAAATTCTTTGGGGGTTTGCTTATTGTTTATTTTTCAGAAATGAAGTGATCTAAAAAGAGAGGACAAGTTCATTCAGTTACAGCTTTCATATAATTACCACAAACTCTAATGCAAATTAGACTGTAGGTCTGCTCAATGTACATATCTGTGCTTGCCAAATTATGTTTGGCAGTGTGGTCAAGCAAGAACAGATGCATACTGGGCCGAGTTTTCTTGAGCTGTTCAATAATTAGGAGGACCATGTATTATAATAAACCACATCCCCTTGGCTAAGATTTGGATGCAAATTGCACACTAATTCACTTCCAAGTTTTTTGGAAGTTCACCAAGAAAGATGAAAATCAGGGAAATATACTGTTTACTTCAGGAAATTTGTTTAAAACTAAATATGGCTCATTTATAAGAGGCATTGGGGAACTCCATAAGAAATGTAACAATAGCTTTTTTTCCAGGTTTCATTCAGCGGGTATAAGGAAATGTTAAGTGTCTCATTTGAAGAGCTTTCCTGTGTTACATGCCAATTCTAACCATCTTCTTATGAATGCACTGTAAGAGTTCTAAGTGGATGATAAATAGCAGCTTCTCATATTTGTAAAATATCACATTGCTAAAATGGAGGATGAAATAAGTTCAGTGAGTAAAACTCTGTCAATACTTTATGCAACTAACAGATAGGTAGCAAGTCACTCCTTAAGTTACGAAGTGGTTGGGTTAAAACTTTTTTCTGCAAAGCCTAAAGATACAGTCTAATAATAAAAGCCCTTGCATCACTTCAACTGTATTGCTTAGTAATCCAGCAATAGCAAACCCTATCTAGAATGGGATATTTTTTTTTTAAGGCAAGACTTAAAAGACCAAAGTCTGTGCCACATTCCCTGCATACTTTTTTTTCAAATTGAAGGGAGAAGTCAGTGCCTTCCCAGCATCCACCCTGTTACATCCAATCATGTTGTTAAGAAGAACTGCATGTGTGTTCCCAGTCTCACTCTCCAAATTCCATTTTTTTAAACTATTTTCTTGAATTCAATATTAGCTCAGTCACTGACTATGTATGTCTATGTATGCCAACTGTGTCAACACAGAGATATACTGCCTGAACCTCCTTCCAGGCAGGATTAACTTGCCCAGCTGTGGGGAATGCAGTTAGCAGAGACCCTGAAGCTGCCAGGGTTTTTTTGAGGATCTGCCTCAGTTACAGAGAGCCAGTTCACCTCAGGTCATGCCCACTGAGGGTTGTCTATATTGATGACTGTGTAAGGCCATAGGGTACAACTCAGGATGACTCTGAAAAGAAATACTCCCTCCAGAGTTCAAGTCTATTCAGTCCTTCACCTTCCTTTCATATTTGTCACACCTCAATAAACACCCTAAATTCCATCTCATCATCTGCTTCCAGAAAGCCTAGCCTACAGTCAAGCTCAAGCCAGTGCCCTTCTGCTCAACCTGGACCTATGACATGAATGCTACCTCTTGATCATATCCTCCAACTAAACTGGTTACTCAAGCTTCTAATCTTGGCATCACCTTCAGGATTCACAATAAATCACTCATTTCAGTCGAGTTCCCAACACTTTCTGATGTGATCCAATCAGTCACTTGATATAATTCTGACTAATGTCTGCAGAAATGGTAATACAGACTCTAGTAGTGGACTCATAATGATAGTAATAATTTTCTGTTTTTATTTTGAGGTAATTATAAAGTCACATGCAAGTCTAAGAAATAATGCAGAGAGGTCCCAATACCCTTTAGCCAGTTTCTCTTAATAGTAACATCTTGCAGAACTAGAGTACAATATTACAACCACTAAATTAAGATAGAGAAAAACCACTGACTCCATTCAGACTTCACCAGTTGTATATGCACACATTTATGTCTGTGTCTATATGTATTTCTATGCAATTTTATCACATATAGAGAGTGATGTGACCAACCCAACAGTGAAGATCAGAACAGTGCGACTCTTTTTAACCACGGCAGTGTTTTTTCCAATTCTCCTCCATGACTCCTAGAATCCCCTTATCTCTTCTCCATCTCTGTAATTTTATCATTTCAAGACTGTTATATAAATGAAGTCATCCAGTATATAACCTTTGAGAGTGACTTTTTCACTCAGTACAATTTCCGTGAAATCCATCGAAAGGATGTACAATAGTTCTCCTCTTCTGATGGCTGAGTACCGTTCCATAGGTAGCATGTACTACAATTTGTTTAAACACTGATCCACTGAAGGACATTTGGGTTATTTCTATTTTTCATTATGAAGATAAATCTACTTTGAGAATTAATGTACAGGTTTTGTGTGAATGTAGATTTTCATATATCTTGGATAAATGCACAAGCATGCATTCACTTGGTCATATGGTAAGCACATGTTTAACTTTGTAAGAAATTTTCATACTCTTTACTAGAGTGGCTGTATCTATCTAAATTTGCACCAGGAATGTATGAGTGAACCAGTTTCTCTACATCATTGCCAAGATTTGGTGTTATTATTATTTTTTATTATAGCCATTCTGAAAGGGATGCATGATATCTCACTGTGGTTTTAATTTGCCTTTCCCTAATAGCTAATAACGGTGAACATCTTTTCATGTGCTTATTTGTCCATTTGGTTATCCTCCTCAGTGAAATGTCTGCTTATATATTTTGCCCATTTTCTAATGAGATTATTTGCATCATTACAGTTGAGTTTTGATAGCTCTTTATAGATTCTAGATGCAAGTTCTTTGTCATAAATGTGGTCTGCAGCAATTTTCTCCTAGTTTGAAGCTGGTCTTTTCATTCTTTTAACAGAGCAAAAGTTTTAAATCTTGATAAGGTCCAATTTATCAATTTTTCTTCTTATGGATTATGCTTTTGCTGTCAAATCTGAGAAATCATTTTTCATTATAACTTTTTTCATTTTTGAATGTTTAATAAGAATTTTATTTTTTTATTTTAATTTTTATTTTTACTATATTTTACCTTACAATCTGTATTGGTTTTGCCATACATTGACATGAATCCGCCACGGGTGTAAATGAGTTCCCAATCCTGAACCCCCCTCCTACCTCCCATCCCATATCATCTCTCTGGATCATCCCCGTGCACCAGCCCCAAGCATCCCGTATTCTGTATCGAACATAGACTGGCGATTCGTTTCTTACATGATAGTATACATGTTTCAATGCCATTCTCCCTAATCATCCCACCCTCTCCCTCTCCCTCGGAGTCCAAAAGTCTGTTTTATACATCTGTGTCTCTTTTGCTGTCTCACATAGAGGGTTATCCTTACCATCTTTCTAAATTCCATATATATGTGTTAGTATACTGTATTGGTGTTTTTCTTTCTGGTTTACTTCACTCTGTATAATTGGCTCCAGTTTCATCCATCTCATTAGAACTGATTCAAATGTATTCTTTTTAATGGCTGAGTAATACTCCATTGTGTATATGTACCACAGCTTTCTTATCCATTCATCTGCTGATGGACATCTAGGTTATTTCCATGTCCTGGCTATTATAAATAGTGCTGCAATGAACACTAGGGTACATGTGTCTCTTTCAATTCTGGTTTCCTTGGTGTGTATGCCCAGCGGTGGGATTGCTGGGTCACAAGGCAGTTCTATTTGCAATTTTTTAAGGAATCTCCACACTGTTCTCCATAGTGGCTGTACTAGTTTGCATTCCCACCAACAGTGTAAGAGGGTTCCCTTTTCTCCACACCCTCTCCAGCATTTATTGCTTGCAGACTTTTGGATCGCAGCCATTCTGACTGGTGTGAAACGGTACCTCATTGTGGCCTTGATTTGCACTTCTCTGATAATGAGTGATGTTGAGCATCTTTTCATGTGTTTGTTAGCCATCTGTATGTCTTCTTTGGAGAAATGTCTATTTAGTTATTTGGCCCATTTTCTATCAGGGTCATTTATTTTTCTGGAATTGAGCTACATAAGTTGTTTGTATATTTTTGAGATTAGTTGTTTGTCAGTTGCTTCATTTGCTATTATTTTCTCCCATTCCGAAGGCTGTCTTTTCACCTTGCTTATAGTTTCCTTTGTTGTGCAGAAGCTTTTAATTTTAATTAGATCCCATGTGTTTATTTTTGCTTTTATTTCCAGTATTCTGGGAGGTGGATCATAGAGGATCCTGCTGTGATTTATGTCTGAGAGTGTTTTGCCTATGTTCTCCTCTAGGAGTTTTATAGTTTCTGGTCTTACGTTTAGATCTTTAATCCATTTTGAGTTTATTTTTGTGTGTGGTGTTAGAAAGTGATCTAGTTTCATTCTTTTACAAGTGGTTGACCAGTTTTCCCAGCACCACTTGTTAAAGAGATTGTCTTTACTCCATTGTATAAGAATTTTATTTTTTAGAAATATATATATATATATATACACACACACACACACACACATACAAAGTAAAAACAAAATTCAAACCATCCAGAAAGGTATAAAATCAACAATGCATGTGTTTTTGTATAATAGTGAATATAATCACATATTTTATTATGGAATATTTGCAGATGATCTATTTCCTTCTAATTCATTGAGATTCATGTTTAGCTTATAAATGAGCAGAACTCACATTGCATTCAATATTTATTCATTCAACCAATATTTTGAACAGTTACTATATGCTGGGCATAACCTGTCTCACATTCATTCAAAATCCTTAATGATGCAGTTTTACACTGATCTTAAACTAATAGTATTCTTTTACATTGCATTAAGTCCACAGAAGATGTAAAGTTAAAAACTCTCAGTTTTGTTCCAAAGCAATTCTTAATTTGTTAAAGATAAAGGAGCAGCATCTGTTTTGTGATGGAAAGGGTCAGTAGTAGGTATCAAATGATGGCATAATTTACTACAAGTAGAATTGATATGCTATGTAATTAATAAACTGTTCAAATGTAAAAATTATCGGCAGCACCAAGCAATTTAGTTGAGACAAAGTTGAGAAGATATGATGGCTTCCAGAAAAGCCTTAATAATGTCAATCAGACAATGGAATGAAACAAAATTGAGAACAGATGAACATAAAGTTATACACAATGGCAGGAAATATTTAATTATTTAAAACCCACATATGGGTTCTCAATCAATTGTGTACATTGAAGAACAAATAGACATCATTATAGTGGATCAACAAACAACCAAGCACTCTCTAAGTTCACAAGATTTAATAGCATTAAGCATACTACTTAAAATAGGTAAAATAATATTGTTTAAATAATATTTAATAAAATATATATTTTAATAATCTCAAAGTGTTTTGTAAATAAATACATTTGGTAAAGAAAAATACCCACAAAAAAGTTTCTACAAGTGAATAGAACAATAATATGTAAATCTGGCAACTATGAGATGGACACATTTAGCCGTAAAGAGCAGAGAAACAGAGAAAGCCTATACACAGAGACTGACAGAAAGATGTAGAGATAAGAGATAGGGAAAGAAAGTATTGCCTGGGATGCTGAAAGCTATAAATTCCTTATTCCTATATCTTGGTTATATTCTTTTTCTTGAGTTTTTTATATGCCCTTCTATACAATAAATAAGAGATGTAGCTTCCCTGGTGGCTCAGATGGCAAAGAATCTGCCTGCAATGCAGGAGACCCAAGTTTGATCCTTGGGTTGGGAAAATCCCCTGGAGAAGGGAATGGCAACCCACTCCAGTATTGCCTGTAGAATTCTATGGACTGAGGAGCCTGGTGGGCTACAGTCCATGGGGTCACAAAGAGTTAGACATGACTAAGCAACTAACACTTATAAAATGAATCCCACTTTTTTTTGCATTTAAAGCATATTATGCCTAGCCATGATAAAGTATTAGATACTCGATTTACCCTATATCAGTAAACAACTAAAAAAAAAAAAAAACAGACAAAAGAGATAGAATAACAGCAACAACAACAAAAAAACCATTGGACAACAGGAAGCACTAGATAGTGATCCCTGAGAAAGTAGAAACAAATATTTGAACCCAACAAATGCCTTATCTCACTACTTGAAGAGATTTTCCAGGTCAAAGGACAAGGAAGGAACACAAAAAAGAGACCACAGTCAGAGGAGTCTGCTCAGACTGCTGCTGCTGCTGCCAAGTCGCTTCAGTCGTGTCCGACTCTGTGTGATCCCAGAGACGGCAGCCCACCAGGCTCCTCCGTCCCTGGGATTCTCCAGGCAAGAACACTGGAGTGGGTTGCCATGTCCTTCTCCAATGCATGAAAGTGAAGAGTGAAAGTGAAGTCGCTCAGTCGTGTCCAACTCCCAGCGACCCCATGGACTGAGTTTCACACAAATAATTCAGAGTTCGAAGAGACCAAAGTGGGTATAATTTTGAAAGCAAAGAATCAAAGAAGAAGGAGGCTGCCACTAAGAGGAAGAAAGGTTGCCTCTAAGAGAAGGAGAGCTCCAAAAAAATTTCTCTTGAATAACTGGCTGGGTCTGATCTCCAAATGGGTGTGAGGCCAGGAAAAAAATCACCAGAAAAGAAGTGGCAAATAAATCCTTGAAGGGCTAAATTGGCCCAGAAATAGGTTCTACATAGTAGAGAAACTTCCTAATAAATGAAGCATGGGGTAGAATCTTCAGAAGTATACTACTTGAATAACTGTAGTAAATTTACCTAGACTAAAGAATGTCTTGAGAAACCTATATGCAGGTCAGGAAGCAACAGTTAGACTAGACATGGAACAACAGACTGGTTCCAAATAGGAAAAGGAGTACAACAAGGCTGTATATTGTCACCCTGCTTATTTAACTTCTATGCAGAGTACATCATGAGAAATGCTGGGCTGGAAGAAACACAAGCTGGAATCAAGATTGCTGAGAGAAATATCAATCACCTCAAATATGCAGATGATACCACCCTTAAGGCAGATAGTGAAGAGGAACTAAAAAGCCTCTTGATGAAAGTGAAAGAGGAGAGTGAAAAAGTTGGCTTAAAGCTCCACATTCAGAAAACTAAGATCAGGGCATCTGGTCCCATCACTTCATGGCAAATAGATGGGGAAACAGTGGAAACAGGGTCAGACTTTATTTTTCTGGGCTCCAAAATCACTGCAGATGGTGATTGCAGCCATGAAATTAAAAGATGCTTCCTCTTTGGAAGGAAAGTTATGACCAACCTAGATAGCTAATTAAAAAGCAGAGACATTACTTTGCCAACAAAGGTCCGTCTAGTCAAGGCTATGGTTTTTCCAGTGGTCATGTATGGATGTGAGAGTTGGACCGTGAAGAAAGCTGAGCGCCAAAGAATTGATGCTTTTGAACTTTGGTGTTAAAGAAGACTCTTGAGAGTCCCTCGGACTGCAAGGAATTCCAACCAGTCCATTCTAAAGGAGATCAGTCCTGGGTGTTCATTGGAAGGACTGATTGATATTAAAGCTGAAACTCCAATACTTTGGCCACTTCCTGTGAAGTGTTGACTCATTGGAAAAGAATCTGATGCTGGAAGGGATTGGGGGCAGGAGGAGAACGGGACGACAGGTTGAGGTTGAGATGGCTGGATGGCATCACCGGCTCGATGGACATAAGTTTGAGTAAACTCCGGGAGTTGGTGATGGACAGGGAGGCCTGGAGTGCTGCAATTCATGGGGTCACAAACAGTCAGACACGACTGAGGGACTGAACTGAACTGAACTGAACTGAAAGAATGGATCTATGCTAACATACCTTGAAAGGAAACCCCAAAGGATAAAGCTGATCGAAGTAACTTAACTTTATCCTAGAATCAAGCTTCCAAATATTCAAAGTATTAGCCCCTCACAAAAAAATGCACAAAACAACCATCTAAAATCTTTGCTAGCATCCAATAAAAATTTATCAAATATGCAAAGAAGTGATAAAATAGACTTAAAACCGAGAGAAAATTATTAGAAATGTAAAGAATCACAGAAAGAATGGAATTAATTTTAAAAAATAGAATGTTTAAAAACTTAGTATTATATACTCCATTTGTTAAAGAAATATAGGAAAGCATGACTATTTTGGAGAGAGAAATAGAAAATCAAAAAGAGAAAATGAATTTCTAGAGATGAGAAATAAAATATATGAAATAAAAATTGCACCAAAATGAGATTAAGAATAGAATAAACTTCACAGAAGTCAGTGAACTTACAAACATAGCAATATGAATTATACAAAATGAAACATATAGAGAAAAAAGTGAAATTAAAATAGAATACCAGTGGATTGTGGGAAAATAACAAGAAACCTAACATAAGGGTAACTGACATCCCAAAATGGAGGGGGGAGGCGGAAAAAATATTTGAAGTAATAATGGCTGAAAAAAATCTAAATTTGACAAAAATCATAAATCCACAAATCCAATAAGCTCACCAAAAGTCAAGCAGAAGCAAAAAAGAAAATTACACGAAAGCATATCAAAATAAAATTTATGTGAGCTTCAGGCATGGGAGGGTTGATGGAAACAGTCATAAAAGTACCCAGATGGGGAAAAAGGCACATTGTGTACAAAAGGGAAAAGAATGCAGTAGACTTCTCATAAGAAAATATGCAAGACAAAACAGAGATAATAAAATATCTTTAATCTACAAACAAACAAAAGGAAAGAAAAAAAGAACTGTCAACCCAGAATTCCATAACCAGACAAATACATTTTAAAAACACAAATACTTATTCAGGCTTACCAAAGCTGAAAGGATTCATCTCCAGCAGACTAAACTACAGAAAATACTAAATGAAGTTCTTCAGGCAGAAGGAAAATAAACCTAGATGGAAATGTGGATCTATTCAAAGAAATGAAGTTCACAGGAAAGGTGACAAAATATAAAAGATTTTTTTTTCTCTCCTTAAAGGAAAAGTAATAACCACATATTATGGGGCTTGTAGATTTGGAAGTACAACTTGTTACAAATATAGCACAAAGGCTGGGAGGGACAAAATGAAAACACATGGTTACAGGTTTCTCACATCATATGCCAAATGATATGACATTATTTGAAAATAGATTGTGATAAATTTAAAGTATATAATGTAAACTCTACACTGACCATATAGCAAATGAAATAAAGATGTATAGATAACATGCTAATAATGGAATAAAATAGAGTTATTTTAAAACACTAATCTGACTAGAAAAAGTAACAGAGAAGAAAAGGAACAAAGAGCAGAATGGGGTTGGTAGATTTATACATGACCATACCAATACTTAAATATATACTATATAATACAATAGCTCAGTGATGTAAAAATTCATTATTTGACTATGGTGATGGTTTCATGGGTACATATATAAGTCTAAAAATTATCTAATTATATATTTAAATATGTATGGTTTAAGTTTAGTTCAGTGTGAATTATACCTCAATAAATTTGTAAAATATGTAACAAAAGAAGATAGAAAAAGAAAGAAAATAATGCAGTTTAAAATAGTCTCAAGAATATAAAATACTTAGAAATAAATTTCTATATATTCTAAGTAAAAGGCATACACTGTTAAATTACATGAAAAATAAACAGTACCAATTTTATACTGTATTAAGAAAGTTTATTTGATAAAGTTATAATATGTAAAAGTAAAAGGATAGCAAAAAATACATACATGAAAACATCAGTCTAAGAAAAAAGAAGTGACTATATTAATATTAGATAGAGTGGACTTCAGAACAATGAATATTACCAGGGATAGAGAGGGAAATTCATGATGCTGATAGAGTCAACTTTTCAAGAGGCCTTAATTATTCTGTTTTTGCACTTAATATCAGAGATTCAAAGTCGTGAAGCAAAATCTGATCAAGCTAAATGCAAAATTAGACAAATCCATAATTTTAGTTAGAGATTTTAATACTCTCAATAATTGATAAACAAGAGAAAATATCAGTGTGGCTAGATAAGACTTGAATAACACTATCAACCAACTTAACCAAGTATATGTTTATGGAATACTCAAAGCAATATTAAAATGCACACTTTTTTCTTTCAGGAAGATAGACCATTTTGTGTCTTCAAACAAGAATCAATAAACTAAAGAAATTGAAAAAACACAATGCATTCTCTGATCACACTGATTTAAATTAAAAATCAAATTTTTAAAATAGTATCTTGCACATTGCTCAAATATTTTAAGTTAAATGACACATAACTAAGTAAATCCTAGGTCACAGAAGAAATCACAACATTAATTAGAAAATATTTGTAACTCTGATGAATTATTACACAATATAACAAGATTTGTGAAGCAGTGTTAAAGAAAAGTTTATAGCATTAAATACTTATGTCAGGAAGAAAAGGGAAGACATCCAGTTAATGACCTAAGCTTCCAGCTTAAGAAACTAGAAAAAAAAGAAAATTAAATTGAAGGAGAATTGATATCGCAATGATCAGAGCAGGAGGCAATAAAATATAAACAGAAAAAACACTAGAGAAAATCAAGGAAAACAAAAGCTATTTCTTTGAAAAGAACAAGAAAATTGATAAACTTTTAGTAATGCTGATCAAGAAAAAAAGAGAAGACAATTTACCATTATCATGAATGAAAGACATCACTACTGATTCTATGGTTAAGAGACTGATGAAGTAATTTTATGAACAACTATATGTTAAGTACTTTGATAACTGAAATAAAATGCACAATTTCCTTGAACGACCTGAACTACAAACCCACTAAAGTAGAAATAGATAAGTTGAAAGTCCCTATATCTATCAGAAAAATTGAATTATTACTTTAAAACATCCAACAAAGAAAACTTCAGATCCAGATGACTTCACTGGTGAATTCTACAGAATATTTTAAAAGAAAATAAATTAATTCTAGTCAGACTTTTCCCAAAGTAAAAGAGGAAAGAATTATTTCCAGCTCAAACAATGAGACCATCTTACCTTGATACAAAAGCCAGAAAAAATATATATATATATACATATATATATAGGAAAGACCACTTTTACCACTTTGAAAGTGAGAGTGAAAGTGGCTCAGTCATGTCTGACTCTTTGCGACCCCAAGACTAATACAGTGCATGGAATTCTCCAGGCCAGAATACTGGAGTGGGTAGCTCTTCCCTTCTGCAGGTGATCTTCCCAACCCAGGGATCAAACCCAGGTCTCCCGCATTGCAGGCAGATTCTTTACCAGCTGAACCACCAGGGAAGCCCAAGAATACTAATGTGGGTAGCCCATCCCTTCCCCAAGGGATCGTTCTGACCCAGGAATCGAACTGGGGTCTCCTGCGTTGCAGGCAGATTCTTTACCAGCTGAACTACTAGGGAAGCCCACTTTAAGTCAGTAATAAAGTGGAGATGCTGGCCAGGGCAATCAAGAAAAAATAAATAAAAGGCTTACAAATTTAAATAGAAGTACAGTTGACAGGGAGGCCTGGCGTGCTGCGATACATGGGGTCGCAAAGAGTTAAGACACGACTGAGCAACTGAACTGAACTGAACTGAACAGTTGTCTATACTTGCTGACAGGACAATCATCTTTACTGAAAACCCTAAGGGATCTAAACCCAAAAAGCAATGAAATAAATAAGTGAATACGGCAAAACCATAGGATACAATGCAAATTATGTTAAATTTCTACATATTAGCAAACTGAATTTAAAAACCACCTGCATTTCTATATATATAAAGATGCTTACTCCTTGGAGGAAAAGTTATGACCAACCTAGACAGCATATTAAAAAGTAGAGATATTACTTTGTCCACAAAAGTCTGTCTAGTCAAGGCTATGGTTTTCCCAGTGGTCATGTACGGATATGAGAGTTGGACTATAAAGAAAACTGAGCACCGAAGAATTGATGCTTTTGATCTGTGGTGTTGGAGAAGATTCTTGAGAGACCCTTGGACTGCAAGGAGATCCAACCGGTCCATCCTAAGGGAGATCAGTCCTGGGTGTTCATTGGAAGGACTGATGCTGAAGCTGAAAGCCCAATACTTCGGCCACTTGATGTGAAGAGCTGCCTCATTTGAAAAGATCCTGATCTTGGGAAAGATTGAAGGCAGGAGAAGGGGATGACAGAGGATGAGATGGTTGGATGGCATCACCGACTCAATGGACATGGGTTTGGGTGGACTCTGGGAGTTGGTGATGGACAGGGAGGCCTGGCGTCTTGCAGTTCATGGGGTCACAATGAGTTGGACACGACTGAGTGACTGAACTGAACTGAACCAAACAATAAGAATCTGAAATCACAAAAATATTTATTTAAAAAATGAACATTCACATGCCATTCAACCAAGCCATTCTACTTCTAGGTATTTACCCAAGAGGAAAAAAAAAAAAAAAGCGTATGTCTACACAGAGGCTTATACACAAATTTTCATCACAAATATATTTGTAACCCCTGAAAACTGAAAACAACCCAGTATTCATCAACGGGTGAAGAAAGAAACAAATCCTGATGTAGCCATACAATAGAATACTTCTCAGTAATAAAATGAAATGAATTATTCATACTTGCAACAACATAGATTAATCTTAATATCATTATGTTTCGTGAAAGAAGCCAAAAGACACATTGCTGGATGAGTCAATTTATATAAAATTCCAGAGCATTCAGACTAATCCATAATGACAGAAGGTAGGTTAATTAATGGTTGTCTGGGGCTATGGTTGGGGAAAAAGATCAACTGCAAATGGCATGAGGAAATTTTGAAAGGCGATGAAGATGTTTTTGTCTTGATTGTGATGCTAGTTTCATAAGTGTATAAATAAGTAAAAACTGATCAAGTTGTATACATTACATGTGCCATTTTGTTGTACTTCAGTTATACTTCAATAAATGGGTAGAAATAAATAACTAAAAGATATAAAAATAAAGAAAATAGTTCAATTTAAAGTAGCCTTTAAAATATGAGATACAGAAAGGACAAATTTGAAATATATTTAAGACTTTTATACTGAAAACTACAAAACATTTTTAAAAGATATTAAAGATGTCTTAGATATATACTATACAGCACAATGAATTGAAAGAATCAATATTATAAAATGTCAGTTTTCCCCAAATTAATCTATAGAGTCAATGCAATTCCATTCAAATCCAATAGACTTTCTTTTCAGAAACTGATAAATTAACTCTAAAAAATATTTGGAAGTATAAAGGATCAAGAACATCCCCCCCCAAAAAATGTTAAAAACAAAAAATTGTGAGACTTACATTACCTGATTTTTAAGATTTATACTAAAAGCTACAATAATCAAGATATTGGTATAAAAATGAATATATCTATAAATGGAACAAAAGTCAAGAAATAGACCAATATAGTGTAGATTGTTGATATTTGATGAGTGACAAGCCAACTCAATGTAGAAAAGTGATTTCCAAAGTGCTAGGACAATAGTCACTAGTTAAAAAAATGACCACAACTCTGGACCTTTACCTCTTCATATAAATATTGATCAAAAATGAATCATAGACCCAAATTTGAAAGTGAAAATTATAAAACTTCTAGAAGAAAATTTTAGTCATCTTAGATCAAGCAGATACCTAAATGACTCAAAAATTACAGGCTATGAAAATTGGTAAATTATGTTTTGTTAAAATTAAAAATTTCTTCTTCAAAAGACAGTGTTAAGAAATATAAAGGCAAGCTCATATCTTACTGTAGAACTGCAAATTTAGTATCTCCAAAGCTGGGGTCCAAGAGTCATTTTGAACCATGACTAATGAGAATTACTGCCTTAAACTCTCAAAAAAAAAAAAGCTTGAGAATTTTATTATACCATATTCATGGCCTCCACTATGAACCAAAGAAGAACCATATGTGGAAATGAAAGACATATATTTTATTTTCTCCATATCCTCACCAACATGTGTAATTTATGTTTTTGTGTGTGTGTGTGTGTTTTTTGATGACAGCTATTCTGACAGGTGTGATGTGATGTCTTATTGTGGTTTCGATTTGAATGTTGAGCATCTTTTCATGTGCCTATTAGCCATCTGCACTTTCTCTTTGGAAAAATACCTATTCAGGTCTTCCCAGTTTTTAATTGGGTTGTTTGGGTTTTTTGATGTTAAGTTGTATGAGCTGTTAATATATTTTGGATAAAAACACTTTGCTGGTCATATAATTGGCAAATATCTTCTCCCATTCCATAGGCAGTGTTTTTTATTTTGTTGATGATTCTTTTTCTGCGCAAAAACTTTTAAATTTAATCAGGTCCCATTTGTTTCTTTCCAGCTTTATTTCCTTTGCTTAAATGGACATATTATATATATATATATGTATGTATGTTGTTGATATGTGTGTGTGTGTGTATATATATATATATATATATATATATATATATATTTGTTGTTGTTGTTATTCAATCACTTAGTCATGTCAGGCTCTTTGTGACTCCATGGACTGCAGCACACGAGGCTTCCCTGTCCTTCACCATCTCCCAGAACTTGTTCAAACTCATGTCCATTGAGTCAGTGATGCCATCCAACGATCTCATCCTCTGTCATTCCCTTCTTCTCCTGTTTTGAATTTTTCCAAGAATCAGGGTCTTTTCCAATGAGTCAGTTCTTTGCATCAGGTGGCCAAAGTATTGGAGCTTCAGCTTCAGCATCAGTTATTCCAATGACTATTCAGGATTGACTTCCTTTAGGATTGACTGCTTTGATCTCCTTGCAGTCCAAGGGACTCTCAAGAGTCACCTCTGACACCACAGTTCAAAAGCATTAGTTCTTCAGCACTCAGCTTTCTTTATGGTCCAATTCTCGCATCCATACATGACTACTGGAAAAACCATAGCTCTGACTATACAGACCTTTGTTAGCAAAGTAATATCTCTGCTTTTTAATATGCTGTCTAGGTTTGTCACAGCTTTTCTTTCAAGGGGCAAGCATCTTTTAATTTCATGGCTGCAGTCACCAAATGCAGTGATTTTGGAGCCCAAGAAAAGAAAGTCTCTCACTATTTCCATTGTTTCCCCATCTATTTGCCATGAAGTGATGGGATCAGATGCCATGATCTTTGTTTTTAGAATGTTGAGTTTTAAGCCAGTTTTTTCACTCTCCTCTTGCATTTTCATCAAGAGGTTCTTTAGTTCCTCTTTGCTTTCTGCCATAAGAGTGGTGTCATCTACATGTCTGAGGTATTTATATATATATATATATATATATATATATATATAAAATGTCAAAAATGTTCTAATTTTATCTCTAAATGGTTTATGTTTTCTGATCTTACATTTAGGCCTTTAATTCACTTTGAGTTTATTTTTGCATATGGAGTTAGAGAATGTTCTATTTTCACTCTTTTACATATAGCTGTACAGTTTCCCCAGAGCAACTTATTTCTCCGTTTTACTTTCTTACCTCCTTTGTTGTAGACTCACTACAGTGTTGTAGACGCACTGACCATAAGTGTATGAGTTTATTTCTGGGCTCTCTAATCTGTTCCATTGATCTGTGGGCCAGTTTCTGTGCAGTACCATACTGTTTTGATTACTGAAGCTTTGCAGTATAGTCTGAAGTCAGAGAGAATGATTCCTTCAGCTCTGTTCTTCTTTCTCAAGATTGTTTTGTCCATCAGCATCTTCTGTATTTCCATAAAAATTTCAGGATTACCTTTTCTAGCTCTGTGAAAGCTACCATTGGTATTTTGATAGGAATTGCACTAAATCTATAGATTGCCTTGGGTGAAAGAAAATGAAAGTATTAGTCACTCAGCTGTGTCCAACTCTTTGCAACCAGGGACTGTGGCCTCCCAGGCTCTTCTGTTCATGGAATTCTCCAGGCAAGAATACTGGAGTGGGTAGCCATTCCCTTCTCTAGGGGATTCTTCCCAACCCAGGGCTGATCAAACCCAGATCTCCTGCATTTCAGGCAGTTTCTTTACTGTCTGAGCAATTGGGGAAGTCCAAAAAGTGAAAACATCAGTAACGATATTAATTTCTTCTAACCCAAGAACACCATATTTGTTTTCACCCATTTGTGTTGTTTTCAATTGCTTTCATCAGAGTCTTACAGTTTTCCAAATACAGGTCTTTCACCTCATTAGACCCTTATACATTGTTGGTAGGAATATAAATTGCTGCAGCTACCAATCTGCTAGAAAAACAGTTTGGAGATTTCTCAATAAACTAAAAATAGAGCTAACATGTTATTGTTGTTATTTGGTCACTATGTTATGTCTGACTCTTTTGCGACCCCATGGACTATAGCCTACCAAGCTCCTTTGTCCATGGGATTTCCCAGGCAAGAATACTGGAGTGGGTTGCCATTTCCTTCTCTGGGGGATCTTCCTGACCCAGGGATCGAACCTGCATCTCCTGCACTGCAGGTGGATTCTTTATTATTGAACCACCTGTGAAGCCTAATATGACCCAGTAATTCCACTCCTGCATATATATCCAAAAAAAAGCAAAAATACTGATTTGAAAAGATACATGTAGCATAATGTTCAAAGAAGCATTATTTATACTTTCTAAAATATAGAAGCAACCTAAGTGTCCATCAGCAAATGAATGGATAAAAATGTACTATATACGTGTATGTATATAGTATACATATATATATGTGTGTGTGTGTGTCTGTTGTGTGTGTGTTAGTTGCTTAGTCATGTCTGACTCTTTGCAACCCCATAGACCGCAGCCCACCAGGCCCCTCCATCCATGGGATTCTCCAGGCAAGAACACTGGAGTGGGTTGCCATTTCCCTCCCCAAAATAAACTATAGAAAGAAAGTGAAGTCACTCAGCCATGTCCAACTCTTTTTGGCCACATTGACTGTAGCCTACCATATATATATGCATGTGTGCTAAGTAGCTTTAGTCACATCTGACTCTTGGCAACCCTATTGACTGTATTCTGCCAGGCTCTTCTGTCCATAGGGATTCGTCAGGCAAGAATATTGTTGTGGGTTGCCATGCCCTCCTCTAGGAGATCTTCCCAACCCAGGGATAAAACCTGCCTCTCTTATACCTTCTGCATTGGCAGGCAGGTTCCTTACCACTAGTGCCACCAGGAAAGCCCAATACACACACACACACACACACACACACACACACACACACACAATGGGAAACCACTCAGCTATTAAAAAGAACAAACGTTTGCAGTAACATAGATGGACATGGTGGGCATTAGGCTAAGTGAAATAAGTCAGTCAGAGAAAGACATATTGTATGATAACACTTTTATGCAAAATCTAAAAAATATAACAAACTAGTAAATTTAACAGAGAAGAAATAGACTCACAAGAACAAACTAGTCATTACCAGTGTGGAGAGGGATGACGGAGAGGCAACATAGGGGTAGGGAACTAAGAAGTAAAACTATTATGTATAAAATAAACTACAAGGACATATTATACAACATGAGGAATACAGCCAATATTTTATAACTATAAGGAATATAACCTTTAAAAAACTGTGAATCACTGTGTTGTACACCTGAACCTTATATACACTGTACATCAAATAAACTTTAATTTTTAAAAGACATATTTTCTAAAGGAAATAAGGACATTAAACCTAAAGAAGGAAAGATTAAGGGATCAATTAATATTGGCCTGCAAGTACATGAAGGATGTCTATGCAGTGATCTGGACACAGATGCAGTAAATTAAAAGAATGGGAAAATAAGTACGAAAATTTTAGGCTAAGAAAAGGAAATCTAATTTTTAATAGCCAACTTCCAAATGAGGTTGTGAAATCTGAAATGCTCATTGTATAAATTATCACTCAGTAGTTAAAATAATCATAACCACAAGAAGATAATCTGGAAAATTTAAATTTTTCTTCAAGGGGACTAGACTCAAGGGGGCCACTGTGAAGCTCAAATAGTGACATCAAAGTCCATTTGCCATGAAGTGCCCATTCTTAAATTGGGTACCCAGAAAATTTCTACACAAACAATCTATGTCTTTCCATCCTTATGCTAAGTTATACAATGCTAGTGTGATACTGAAAAACTACAATGCTATAGTTTCCTCTTTGTTGGTCTACTTATAAGCAAAGAGTAGTGAATAAGAAGGGAGATGAGGAAAAGTTGTTAAACTGGTTGAATTTATGTATATCAGAAACAAGATTCCTCCAGGCAATAACAGTATATTTCATGTTTATCTGTTCTATCTGAATAGTAGACTCTTTGTGACCCCATGGACTGTATAGTACCTGGAATTCTCCAGGCCAGAATACTAGAGTGGGTAGCCTTTCCCTTCTCCAGGGAAATCTTCCCAACCCAGGGATTGAACCAAGGTCTCCCACATTGCAGGTGGCTTCTTTACCAGCTGAGCCACAAGGGATGCCCAGGAATACTGAAGTGGGTAGCCTATCCCTTCTCCGCGGGATCTTTCTGATCCAGGAATCGAACCGGGGTCTCCTGCATTGCAGGCAGATTCTTTACCAGCTGAGCTATGAGGGAAGACCCTAATAATTTTCAGAGGGAGGGTAAAATCTAGTTAACAACCAACCCTAGAAACCAGTGAGATAGCATGAATGAAATAGCTGAGGGTTTGCATTTATTATATATCCTGATTTCCCCCAGCTGAATGTTGAAAATCAGTATGTATGCATCTGAAGGACTATCACAAAGCAGGCACTTTGAAAAGAAGTCTTTTGTTATTACAGAAGTAATGCATGCTCATTTTAGAAAATATAATCAATACACATGCACAAAGAAAATAAAAATTGTCATAGTTTCACCACTCAGCAAACATTACAGTTAATACCTGGGTATCAACCATCTCTGTGCTGACCCATCCATAACAGCAGAATGGAGGCAGGCAATAAACATTGCTTGCAATCTTGAGAAGTACATTCTTTTGGTAATATATGGATGCCTCTGCTGTTCCAGCTATTATGCAGGATGAGATTCAGTAAGCCTTAATTTAACATGTGGTTTAATTAAGGAATATAAGAGAAATATAGAAATACAAGAGTAGATTCCTAGCCCCAAAGAGTTCACTTACATCAAATATGTATGTTCAGAGTTTGGTAACCTGATTTATCTGATTACAACAAGCACAATTTAATGGTGTCTTTTTCCTCTTTGTCACCTTGTATTCTAAACATAGGGATACCATTTTTAATGGCAGGGTCTTGCTTGTTCTTTATCCCCAATTCTCTCCTTTGGAAACTACAATTTCCCACTTAGTTGCAAAATGCACATTATCAGCAGAGATCAAAGGATCAAAAGTTATCATCCTTACAGAAACTCAAATTCATTTCTACTTTTTCATGAGTCTTTGTCTCTAAACTGTAGCAATAACTTACTCATATTAAAAAAAAATACTATACAAACAGAAACTATTATCATTGCTCATTCTTGCTGTCCTTTTTCCACAACCACAGGAAGCCAAATTACAAATTCTTTATTGGATTTGTCATCGGAAATGTTGCCAACATGGAATTAGAATGAGAAAACAATCGAGCTTCCAAATCCTTGAATTAGCTCTAATAATTAAGGCATCTTGTGGAGGGCTTCAATGACAGGATAAACTCATCTGTCCCTAGTGCAGGACCCATATCAATTATCCTGGGCATGGGGAGGCTGGTACACAACAAAAGGAATCAAAATACAGAGGCTGACAGTCTAGACAAAGCCTGACTCTGGTCAAAGGCAGCCTCTCCAAGTGTTATCTTGAAGCCAAGTGGTTTTAAATAAGTTTAAATACCAATAGGGGGTTAATTTGAGCCCAATTTGATTTTATTTCTGAATTAATGCTTTTAAAATCTGCTTTTATAATTTCTGCTTATCAAGGATTGCCCTTCTGGTATAAAAACTGAGCCAAGACTCAGTTATCAAATAGTATGAAGGGTTCTGTTAATTAGATAGTGTATCTGTGATGAGTTGTTGACACTGAGATGATGCGTGTTAAATAATTTTAAAATATTCTGTGGGGCACTAACTTGGTGGCTCAAAGTATGGTTCTTCCATTTTTCAGACCCTGATTTGAGTCAAACTAGAAGTTCTTAGTAAAAATTAATGTGATGGTTGTAACAAATTTCTTAAATGTAAAATAATTCATATCTCAAAATTATACATATGAAAGGATAAATCTTCTGGCACTCTTTATTAGGCTGCTCTAGACCATCCTAATTCAGCCTCTTTCACATGCTGGTTGGTCTTTAACTGCTCAGTACAGACTGCCAGGAAATTCATCATTACTGTTATTAAACACAATTCTCAGGATTTGCTCTTTTCATAGTGTTTCTTTTAAAAGCTTTTTTGGTGATTTTTCCTCTGGCTTCTCTTTCTACCTCCAAATCAGGCAACCCAGGAGAAATCTCAGAAACCGAAATATTTTTTCCCAGGTAGGTAAATTAAAGCTCAAGCTGTTAAGGATTTTTTTTTTTTTCTGTCTGTCAAATTCCTTTTTCTGGTTATTGTCTGTGACAGCAGAGGCCATGAACAATCCACAGGGAATGGCGTGGAGCCTTAAAACAAGCTGGTAACTTTGTATTTTCCAGAGGAAAAATATTGGACACTAGTCTTTAACATCAGGAATGCTGTTAGTTAATGAACCGATAATGGTAAAAAAGCACAAATCACTGTTATCTATAGAGTTTCATTTTAAGTTCCATTTTAAATACTGATTTTTATTTACAACTTTTTTATTTTTATTTTTGCTATTTTCTTTCCTCACTAATTCTCTAAGACACATGGTATACTAGAACATCTGTGTCTCATGGAATCTGGAGTCCTAAATCTTCCTTGTCTTTAATTTAATTAACAGCCAGAATGTATTCAGTCATTGTGTACGTGGCTCAGAAAAAGAGATGGCTCTCCTAAGGTACTGAAGCTCTCTGCAAGCCATTAACTTCACAGGAATGCTGAGTTCACACCCCAAGATTACCAATGACTCTGTGACCTTGGGTAAGTTGACTCCCTCAGTTCAGTTCAGTTGCTCAGTTACGTCTGACTCTTTGTGACCCCATGGACTGCAGCACCCAGGCTTCCCTGTCTATCACCAACTCCTGGAGCTTACTCAAACTCATGTCCATCAAACTGGTGATGTCATCCAACCATCTCATCCTCTGTTGTCCCGTTCTTCTCCTGCCTTCAATCTTCCCCAGCATCAGGATCTTTTCCAGTGACAGTTCTTCGCATCAGGTGGCCAAAGTATTGGAGTTTCAGCTTCAGCATCAGTCCTTCCAATGAATATTCAGGACTGATTTCCTTTACAGTTGACTGGTTGGATCTCCTTGCTGTCCAAGGGAATCTCAAGAGTCTTCTCCAATACTACACTTCAAAAGGATCACTTCTTCAGTGCTCAGCTTTCTTTATAGTCCAACTCTCACATCTGTACACAATTACTGGAAAAATCATAGCTTTGACTAGACAGACCTTTGTTGGTAAAGTAATGTCTCTGCTTTTTAATATGCTGTCTAGATTGGTCATAGCTTTTCTTCCTAGGAGCAAGCATCTTTTAATTTCATGGCTGCAGTCACCATCTGCACTGATTTTGGAGCCCCCCAAAAATAAAGTGTCTCACTGTTTCCATTGTTTTCCCACCTATTTGCCATGAAGTGATGGGACCAGATGCCATGATCTTCGTTTTCTGAATGTTGAGTTTTAAGCCAGCTTTTTCACTCTTCTCTTTCACTTTCATCAAGAGGCTTTTTAGTTCTTCTTTGCATTCTGCCATAAGGATGGTGTCATCTGCATATCTGAGATTATTGATATTTCTCCCAGCAATCTTGATTCCAGCTTGTGATTCTTCCAGCCCAGCATTTTGCATGATGTAATCTGCACATAAGTTAAATAAGCAGGGTGAAAATATACAGCCTTGACATGCTCCTTTCCCAATCTGGAACCAGTCTGTTGTTCTATGTCCAGTTCTAACTGTTGCTTCTTGACTTGCATACAGATTTCTCTTTACATACATACAATTGCATACAGTTGACTCCCTAGGCCTTGGTTTTTACATTTGTAAAATAAGGAGATTAGAACCCACAAATACCCCTTCTAATACTAATATTCTGATTCTTTCCATCAGAGGAGATTACTGTTGAGAAAGAATAAAAATGGAGCTCACATTAAAAAAAAAAAAAAAAAAAAAACAACTTGGCAAGCAGTCTTATTCAGCCACTCCAGAGGAGGTTTTGGAGAAAATTATCAAAAAAGAAAGGAGAACACTGGGCATCAAGTGTAAAAGAAAAAAACACTAGACAAGGAGGGGGGACTCGCTTCTAGTCACAATTGTACTGTTAACAACCAAGTAACGATGAACAAATTATGAAATTGAAACTTCGGAGGCCAAAGTTTGGGCTCAAAATTGAAGAGGTTTTATTTTATTATCTCTACTATCTTTCAGTACAAAAATTCCGTGATTCTATACAAGGGCCCAAAAGTCATGGGGAAGGGTACTTGAAAATGTTCTAACAGTTACTGACGATGAATTCTTCTTTTGATCCTGGTTGAAGTATGTTTTTCAAAAGCATGCTGATCTAGATTGTCAACTCAGAAGTCAAACTTTAGCTTAAGGACCCTAAACAAAAGCTAAGGGTAACTTTCTGAAGATATAACAATTTAGTTATCATAATGGTAATCTTCATGCTAACTCTAGGAGCTAAGGATTACAAACAAAGGTGTTCTATGTATTTCTTTTATTCCTCTTTTTTATTTTTTCTGCCCCCTTCTTTACCTAGAATATAGCTGAAGTAACAAGTAAAAATCAAGAAATGACTGAAAGTGTAAGTCCTAGTGGTACATCTCAGGATATTTAGAACATGTGATGTGCTTGCTCTTTCTGCAAACCTTTCTAGACCCACTAGGGACTTCCACAACACTGTATTTGGCAAGGCAGCTATCATACCTGCAAGTTTGCAATACATATCCCAGTCTTTCAGCAGGAGAAACAACCATCTTTAATATTTTTCGAGTTCTAGTCTAGTTTAGAAATCTGAAAGAACCAAGTATCAAAGGGAAAAAATGCCAAAATAAAGGTAGAATGAAGGATAATTTCCAGATTTTAATAATTCACTGAGTGAAAAATGTATAAGGTAATGGGATTTTTTTCCTCCTGAAACATAAAGTACTGGACATTGCTCAAAGTGAGACTATGAAGGCAGATGGTGTCATCATCCATTCCAGATAGTCAGCTCTGTTTTATTTTCTGATTGCCTCCTTGAAACCAAGCCCAGTGCTTTCTCTTTTCCTTCAGGACATTGACCCTTCCCCTTAGGGTCTCCACTTTTCATAAGCCCCATTTAGGATAAGTAGCACCTTCCAAGAGCCCATGCTTTGCACCACAGTAAAGAAGAAAGAGATTCTGGTCCCAGTTTCTAATGAGCTTAATATGCCACCTGAGCCAAATCCCTTTAACCAATTCTTACTCTCATGCCTAGGGAAAGAAAATATTTGAAGGAGTATATGGTCAACAGTTCAGATGCCACTGAAAAATCCAATAGATTTATTAACAAAGAGTTTACTGATGTTCTAAGTAAGAATGGTTTAATACTGAAATTATTATTATTAATATGAGGACCTCATCTCAGAGTTGACTCAGGCAATACAATATTTTGTTATGACTCCTAAATTCAGGTCAATAAGCATTTGTTGAGCATTCAGTGTGCCCAAATCCCCTGAGAGATTAAGATTAATAGTACACTTCTATTCTGAGGAAACTTGTAGTCTCAGAGGAAAGGTAAGAAATGAACATAAAAGTCTATGGGATAACTTCAAAAATAAACAAATGGACACCAAAAACATGAAAAGATGCTCAATATCATTAGCCATTTGGGAAATACAAATCAGAACACTAAAGAAGGTAATGATGTTTGATCTAGGACTTAAGGACAGACTAGAGGCAGAATAGCAGTAGAAGCATAGAGAACACTTTCAATGGGGCAAGAAAATGAGGAAAATGTAGGTCATGTGCAGAAAGTAGCTGACAGCCCTGTTTAGCAGTCATAGGATAAGTGAATGAGAGTAGTAAAAGAAAATATTGGGGCCCATGTAATTCGGAAAATCAGGTGCTGTTCTTTCCTCCTACCAGGCACATTTCCTCTTGGCAAGGAGCTATGTGACAGGACATTCTCTGAAGAAGGTCTGAAACACAGATCTTTGAAACAATTCTCATTGTAAATATCTATATTGGAAGTTCCTTCTATGCTTTTCCTCCCCATATTTCTTTTTTATTTTGAATGGATTTAGGATAGACAAAGCAATTAATCATGAAAAGTTCTTGATGCAGTGAAGAAACAACAGTCTGTCTTCCCATGTGGTCCTTTGCTAGGTATTGAATGCTTTAACATTGACAAGCAGTGACAGCCTTCATGTACCTTTGTTAATTACAAAACTCCAAACAGTCACAAGTTACCAGAGTGATTATTTTTCTTTCCATGATGTCAGAATATAGAAAGACCAAGCTATTGTAATTGGGAGCCATCTTCAGCCCTCCTACCTCAAGGAAAGATCCCATATGATACAAGGATGATCCTGAGGGCTGCCTCCTTCCCCCTCAGTTAAATCTACTATTCCTGAATCGTGTCCTCAGATTTGATCAGCATGCAATTTGATAGCATCACGCACAAAAGTGTGTGGCATAGGATGGTAGAGTAGAAGGACATGCTCTCATCTTCTCCTGTGAGAATTACAAAACTACAACTCACTGCTGAACAACTGTCAACTGGAGAATGCTGGATCCCACCAAAAAAAGATATCCCATGTCCAAGGGCAAAGGAGGAGGCCCAGCAAGATGGTAGGAGGGGTGAAATCACATTTAGAATCAAACTCCTTACTCACCAGAGATGCTCAAAGGGCTCAAACAAACCTTGTGCACACCAGGACCCAGACCCCACAGAGACTGAGCCAGAACTGTGTGTGAGTGTCTCCTGAAAAGGTACAGCTTCAGCAGTGGCCTGCCAAAGGGGCAGAGGCTCTGGGTGCAGCAGACCAGGGTACGGCATGAGCCCTTTTGGAGGAGGTTGCCATTAACCCTACCACAGAGCCACCAGGATTTACATAGCACAAGGAAAAGAGACTCTTGGAAAGCACAAACAGAACCTTGAGCGCACCAGGAGAAAGGAGCAGTGACCCCACAAGAGACTGACCCAGACTTGTCCATGAGTGTCCAGGAGTCTCTGGCAGAGGCGTGGGTCAACGATGGCCTGCTGCAGGGTTGGGGGCATGGAGTGTGGCAGTGCTTGCATGGGACCTTTGGAAGGAAATAGCTATTATCTTCATTACATCTACCATAGTTTGACCTCAGGTCAAACAACAGGGTCCTGATCACAACAGAAAATTGTATTAAAGATTTACTGAGCATGACCCTGCCCATCAGAACAAGACCCAGTTTCCCTCTCAGTCAGTCTCTCCTTTCAGGAAGCTTCCACAAGCCTCTTATCCTTATTTAGCAGAAGGCAGACAGAATGAAAACCACAATCAGAAAACTAACCAAACTGATTTCTTGTTTAACTCAGTGAAACTAGGAGCCATGCCCTGTAGGCCATCCAAAATGGATGGGTCATGGTGGAGAGTGCAGACAAAATGTTGTCCACTGGAAAAGGGAATGGCAACCCACTTCAATATTCTTGCCTTGAGAACCCCATGAACAGCATGAAAAGGCAAAAAGATAGGACACTGAAAGATGCCCAGATTAGTAGGTACCCAATATGCTACAGGAGATCAGAGGACAAATAACTCCAGAAAGAATGAAGAGATGGAGTCAAATAAAAAGCAATGCCCAGTTGTGGACGTGATTGGTGATGGAAGTAAAGTCCGATGCCGTAAAGAACAACATTGCATAGGAACCTCGAATGTTAGGTCCATGAGTCAAGGCAAATTAAAAGTGGTCCAACAGGAGAGGACAAGAGTGAACATTGATATTTCAGGAAACAGCGAAATAAAATAGCCTGGAATGGGTGAATTTAACTCAATGACCATTACATCTACTACAGTGAGCAAGAGTCCCTTAGAAGAAACAGAGTAGCCATCAGAGTAAACAAGAGTCCGAAATGCAGTACTTGCATGAAATCTCAAAAGTGACAGAATGATCTCTGTCCGTTTCCAAGGCAAACCATTCAATATCACGGTAATCCAAGGCTATGCCTTGACCAGTAACACTGAAGAAGCTGAAGTTGAATGGTTCTATGAAGACGTACAAGACCTTCTAGAACTAACACCCAAAAATGATGTCCTTTTCATTATACAGGACTGGAATGCAAAAGTAGGAAGTCAAGAAACACCTGGAGTAACAGGCAAATTTGGCCATGGAATACAAAATGAAGCAGGTCAAAGGCTAACACAGTTTCACCAAGAGAATGCACTGGTCATAACAAACACCCTTTTCCAAGAACATAAGAGAAGACTCTACACAGGGACATCACCAGATGGTCAATACCAAAATCAGATTGATTACATTCTTTGTAGCCAAATATGGAGAAGTTCTACACAGTTATCAAAAACAAGACCAGGACCTAACTGTGGTCAGATCATGAACTCCTTATTGCCAAATTCAGACTTAAATGGAAGAAAGTAGGGAAAACCACTAGATCATTCAGGTATGACCAAAATCAAATCCCTTATGATTATACAGTGGAAGTGACAAATAGATTTAAGGGATTAGATCTGATAGAGTGCCTGAAGAATTATGGATGGAGGTTCACGACATTGTACAGGAGACAGGGATCAAGACATTCCCAAGAAAAAGAAATGCAAAAAAGCAAAATTGTTGTCCGAGGAGGCCTTACAAATAGCTGTGAAAAGAAGATAAGAAAAAGGCAACGGAGAAAAGGAAAGATATACCCATTTGAATGCAGAGTTCCAAAGAACAGCAAGGAGAGATAAGAAAGTCTTCCTCAGTGATCAATGCAAAGAAACGGAAAAACAATAGAATTGGGAAAGACTAGAGATCTCTTCAAGAAAATGAGAGATACCAAGGGAACATTTCATGCAAAGATGGGCTCAATAAAGGACAGAAATGGTATGGACCTAACAGAAGCAGAAGATATTCAGAAGAGGTGGCAAGAATACACAGAAGAACTAGACAAAAAAGATCTTCATGACCCAGATAACCATGATGGTGTGATCACTCCTTTAGAGCCAGACATCTTGGTATATGAAGTTAAGTGGGCCTTAGGAAGCATCGCTACAAACAAAGCTGGTGGAGGTGATGGAATTCCAGTTGAGCTATTTCAAATCCTAAATGATGATGCTGCACTCAATATGCCAGCAAATCTGGAAAACTCAACAGTGGCCACAGGACTGGAAGAGGTCAGTTTTCATTCCATCCCAAAGAAAGGCAATGCCAAAGACTGTTCAAACTACTGCATAATTGCACTCATCTCACATGCTAGCAAAGTAATGCTCAAAATTCTCCAAGCTAGGCTTTAACAGTACATGAACCGTGAACTTCCAGATGTTCAGACTGGATTTAGAAAAGGCAGAGGGATCAGAGATCAAATTGCCAACTTCAGCTGGATCAGCAAAAAAGCAAGAGAGTTCCAGAAAAACATCTATTTCTGCTTTATTGACTATGCCAAAGCCTTTGACTATGTGGATCACAGCAAACTGCAGAAAATTCTTGAAGAGATGGGAATACCAGACCACCTTACTTGCTGCCTGAGAAATCTGTGTGCTGGTCAAGAAGCAACAGTTAGAACTGAACATGGAACAACAGACTGGTTTCAAATCAGGAAAGGAGTACAAGGCTGTATATTGTCACCCTACTTATTTAACATATATGCAGTGTACATCATGTGAAATGCCAGGCTGAATGAAGCACTAGCTGGAATCAAGATTGCTGAGAGAAATATCAATAACCTTAGATATGCAGATGACATTTCCCTTATGGCAGAAAGTGAAGAACTAAAGAGCCTCTTGATGAAAGTAAAAGAAGAGAATGAAAAAGTTGGCTGAAACTCAATGCTCAGAAAACTAAGATCATGCCATCTGGTCCCATCATGTCATGTCAAATAGATGAGGAAACAGTGAAAATAGAGACTTTCTTTTCTTGAGCTCCAAAATCAGCGCAGATGGTCACTGCAGCCATGAAATTAAAAGATGCTTGCTCCTTGAAAGAAAAACTATGACCAACCTAGAAAGATTATTAAAAAGCAGAGACATTACTTTACCAACAAAGATCCATCTAGTCAAAGCTATGGTTCTTCCAGTAATCAATTTTGTATGTGAGAGTTGGACTATAAAGAAAGCTGAACACTAAAGAACTGATGCTTTTGAACTGTGGTGTTGGAGAAGACTCTTGAGAGTCCCTTGGACTGCAAAGAGATCCAACCAGTCCATCCTAAAAGAGATCAGTCCTGGGTGTTCATTGGAAGGACTGATGCTGAAGCTGAAACTCCAATACTTTAGCCACCTGATGCAAAGAACTGACTCATTGGAAAAGACCCTGATGCTAGGAAAGACTGAATGCAGGAGGAGAAGGGGACAACAGAAGATGAGATGGTTGGATGGCATCACCGACTCCATGAACATGAGTTTGAGCAAGCTCCAGGAGCTGGTGATGGACAGGGAAGCCTGGCGTGCTGCAGTCCATGGGGTTGCAAAGAGTTGGACACAACTGAGTGATTGAACTGAACTGAAGCTATTTTAACTACCTACTTTATATACTAAATCACTGCAGATAAAAGAGATCTGTTTAAGTCACTAAAACATTGTGGAGGGAATATAACACTTAAGAACTACAAGGTTTATGAGATGCATGGGATAGAAATTTAATTTCTGGTTATAAGACATTTTATCAGGATACATTTCACACATCAAGTTGTATGTTGCTGGAGAAAGTCTATGAACTTAAGCCGTCTTTCTATCTTAGAGGCCTTGTACAAATGTCTGCTCTCTGGCCCTGAATATCCATTATCTTCATTACTATTAGAGTTATTATTACTATATGGCCAAGGAGAATCTACATGAGTCTAGACTGATTTGCACTTTCAGTTTATATAAACAGCATTATACCTCTGTGGCAGAAATATCCTAAGATGGTCCTCCAAGATTTTTGCCTCCTGGTTTCACATCTTCGAGTAATCTCCTCCCCTAGATTATGGACAGGCCTTGTGACTTGCTTCTACCCTATGGAATATAGCAAATGTGATGGAATATATGTGATTACATGTGTGTGACTGCATATTAGCATAGCACCCAACTTACTCAAGTCTCTCTGCTACAGACTTCTAGAAAGAAACTGATAGGAAATGAATCTACCAACAACCTCAGGGGCATGGAAATAGATCCTTCCCTACTCAAGCCTCTGGTGAGAACCCAACCTAATCCAATACCTTGGCTGTAGCCTCATGAGAACCTAAACCAAGGACCCTGGTGAATCAGGTTCAGACTCTCATCCCACAGAAACTGTGGGAGATAGTAAATTGGTGTTGCTTTAAACAATTTTGTGATAATTTTTATCAGTAATAGAAAAATAATAAAACCTCTAAGAAGTACACTGTTCAAAACAGATAAGGGGAAACACATTATGTAAACAGCAAAAACATGAATTAAATATACCTATGGGCTTTTGAACTCTCTCCACAGGGAAAAAGAAACAGCATGAAACTTGTTATTATATTACCAGTTAGAGAGGTTAGGCTTAGAAATGTCCATAAATTCTCAGTATTAAGGAGCCAAATAAAGAGGAGACATCCTGACATCCAACCAAGTAATTTAAGTAGCATTCAGTCAGTCAGTTCAGTTGCTTAGTCGAGGAAAGTCCATATGGCACTAATTTTCTTCAACTCAATAACAAATACTTCCTTCATCATTTTAGCTTAAGACTCTGCATTCTAGGCACATGTATACATTCCTCAGAAAGAAGACATTTTAAACTATTATCAATGATTTTCACATATTGAAAAAGAAATTTTGTATGAATTGAGAGGAGCATAAGAACCCTGTTAGTCAGGTTAGCTCTATCCTTTTAAGACTCTGCTCCTAACCCAGCAAAGTTTTCTAAGGCCCACATAAAAGCAACACCACCAAAGACACTCCAGGTTTTTCAGACCTGTATATTGAACCATTCACCTCAACAGCTAGTATATTTTCCTGTCCTCTGTCTTCTTTATTGTGTCTCAATGGTTGATGTCTCTGTCTTATCCTTCCTGTTGATGTTTTAATTATTTTCCAACTTCCCCACCACCAAGGATGGTGCCATTACTGCTCTTATTTTTCCTGCTATTGATCCTGATATTTCAAGAGTAAATTTCCATAAAGTATCCCCTAGGACATTAAGAAGTGAAGGAGATTATGAACAGTGAAGCACTCTTCTAGCCAGCTTCTCACCTGGGCAAAGTCCACCCCGCAAACAAGATCCAGATATAGGCACTTGAGTAGAGAGAGAGACAGTGCTCAGGAGGAACACCTTAAAAACAACTTCATCTACTGTGTAATTTTGCATAGTTTTGTGGGGCTGTTATTAAGTTATCTACTCAAGCAGATATTTAGACTCAATTAAACTTGGTCCCATTCCTCTCCATTGTCCTGGACTCAACAGTGGTATTTGTGGGAAATAGTGAGAATAGAAAATTATCTTTCTCCTAATCTCTTCCAACAGTTATTACATGTAAAATAGTTATATGCAAGACACTTTGTAAAGCACTATTGTGTGTGCTTGGTTGCTCAGTCATGTCTGACTCTTTGCAACCCCATGGACAGTAGCATCCCATGCTCCTCTGTTCATGGGGTTTTCTAAGCAAGAATACTGGAGAGGTTTGCCATTTCCTTCTCCAGGAGATCTCCAGGACACAAGGATCAAACCTGCATCTCTTGAGTCTTCTACATTTTCAGGCAGATTCTTTACCACTAGTGCCACTTGGGAAGCCCTAAACTGCTAGTGACCCCAAAATTAATAAACCATGTCCCTTCTGCTGTGTTGCAAGAAGGGAGGCCATAATTTATACAAGTATAATGCAAAGAAGAAAAATAATTCTATGATAGAGTCACAAAGAGATAGGAGGGAACGATTATATAACATTGATGCAATCAGGAAGGTGCTTATAGAGAAAGAAGTTAAAGCAGTTGACCAGTGATCCATTTCTTTCTCAATTACCATAGGGATATTTCTAGAAAAAGAAGACAGTGACTGAATCTAATGTTCTTGTAAATATAATTACTGGAATTCTGGGGAAATATACTGATAATGTAGGATGTCCCTGGTTTAGGACTGTTTAGTATGAACAAGCCTATAATCTATGGACTTATGATGCATGATTCCCTATAGAATATGATTAAGCTATACAGCTCCCTGAACCCTGGAGCATGAGGCGGAGATGTTTCCTAACTTAAATGCTTTGAACTATGTGAGGTGACCTGCAGTCCTCATTAGAGACCTTGCCTATTATTCTGGGCTGGAGAGCACATCTACCAAAAAGGAGACATTGGGAATCTTGTGGGATGTCCCAGGCTGCTCTCTGGTCTGCCTTTGGCTTTTGAGTGCTTACATTCTTGAAAATGGCGCAAAAGCTTGATAATGTCTTGAAAATGGCGCAAAAGCTTGATAATGTATAAGAGGAATGATTTGTCATAAGAGCTATGAGTTTGGTCTGACATTCTGATCCTTGATGTTAACTCAGTCTTCAAGGAAGAGGCAGAATCTGAAATGAGTTTAGAGAGATATTTAGGATTCTAAAAGGCAGAAATGAAGCAACTGATATTCCAAGCAGAGGGGAAAAATCAGGTATTGTGAAAATAAAACAGAATAACATAGGATCTATTCAGGTCACAATACACCTCCTAGTTTGGCGAGAATATACTCTATATCTAAGGGATCATGAATATAAAGCTTGAAAAATAAGTGGAGGTTTTTGAATTCTAGGTTGAGAACCTTATACTGAATTCTGTAGGCTAAGAGGACCCATTAGAGTTTTTTTTTTTTAATATATATTATCACAGAAGAGCTTCAGTAGATTTTTTCAGCAGACAAGTGCAGGTTGCTCTAGAATGTGAAGAAATTATCCAGATATAAACATGAAATGGCTTAGCTCAAAACTTCTCAAATGAGGTCCATGAACTCAGTGGATCTTTAGGCACAATTTGAAGATCTTTTTGAGGATTTTGTTGTTATTATTTGCTATTTATCATTTAAAATATTGTATATTCACAAATTTTTTTGATTCATATAATACTGCATGCCATGAAATAGCCTTTTATTTTTTTATTGAAGTATAGTTGATTTACAGTGCTTTGCCAATCTATGCTATACAGCAAAATGACTCAGTTTGACACATATATACATTCTTTTTTTTTTTTTTAAATGCCACTCCGTGTTTTAATGTTTTTACATTCACTGGCAATCAGAGATAGTAAAACAAAGGACAACCAAAGCAGATTTTTTTTCAGCTTTTAAGTAGAAGTTATTTATCACTTCGTAACAATTTACCACAAATGCAGTAGCTTAAAAGTGTTTATCTCATAGTTTCTGTAAGTCCAGAGTCTGGGCACAGCTGAGCTGAGTCCTCTGCAAGGCTGTATTCAAGAGGTTGTCAGGGCCAGGGTCTCTTTTGAGGATCCACTGGAGAAGAATATGCTTTCAAGATCACGTAGCTGTTGGCAGAATTCAGTTAGTTCCTCACAATCTGTTGGATTGAGGAACTGTGTTTCTTGCTAGCGGTTGGCTAGAGAAGTCAGCACTGAGTTTCTAGTTGATTGTTGGCTGGAGACAACCCTCAGTTCTTTGCAGTGTGGGCCTGCGCAACATGGCAGCTTATTTTATTAAAGCTAGATCCTATGTGACATAAGCACAGAAGTCATGCCCCACTATCTCTGCCACATTCTACTGGCTAAAAGAAAGTATAAATCCTACCCACAGTCAAAATCATATAATTATACAAGGGCTCAAGAAAGCAAGGATAATCAGAGACTATTTTATTAGTTTGTAATCTGTCTTAACAAAAGGATGTAGATGGAAAACCTAGTTAGATTCTAAACTATTTGAATTCAATAGTGGTGGACTTTTCATTCTTAACACTGACATTAGATTTCAAACAATAATTTGGTTCATTTCTGTTGTTGAAGTATCAGTCCAGACACTTGGGGTACAGAGTGGGGGTGGTGGTTCCAGGAAGCATTACAGTGCTTGAATTAAATCCACCTCACAATTTCTGCCATTAAGAGTTCTTACACAAGGAATAATAGCCAAATATACATTAAAGAAAAATAGCTAAATGGGAACACATTATTGGATTTAGTGCTATCTAGGCAAACAAGTGGAGAAGGTGATGGCACCCCACTCCAGTACTCTTGCCTGGAAAATCCCATGGATGGGAAAGTCTGGTGGGCTGCAGTCCATGGGTTGCAAAGTCAGACACAACTGAGCAACTTCACTTTCACTTTTCACTTTCATGCATTCTTTTCTAAATTATTCTTTTCCATTATGGTTTATTCAAGAAAATTGGATACAGTTTCCTTGTGCCATACAGTTGGATCTTGTTTATCCATTCTAAATTTAATAGTTTGCATCTACCAACCCCAGATTCCAAGTCCATCCCTCTTCCTCCCCTTCTCCCCCTTGGGAACCACAAGTCTGATTGCTCTTTGTGTCTGTTTCTGTTTTGTAGGTAAGATTCATTTGTGTCATATTTTATATTCCATATATAAGTGATATCATATGGCATTTGTCTTTCTCATTCTGACTCACTTCATTTAGTATGATAATCTCTAGTTGCTCCCTATTTCTGCAAATGGTGTTATTTGTTCTTTTTATGGCTAAATATTATTCCATTGCTTATATGTACCACATCTTCTTTATCCATTCATCTGTCAGTGGACATTTAGGCTGTTTCCATGTTTTGACTATTTGACTACTATGAACACAGGAGTGCCTGTCTTTTTGAATTATAGTTTTGTCCAAGCACATGCCCAGGAGTGGGATCATATCATAATTTTACTTTTCATTTTCTGAGGAACCTCCATACTATTTTTTGTAGTGGCTGTATCAATTGACATACCAACAGTGTAGGAGGATTCTCTTTTCTCCATTAACAGTAATTTAAAAAGACAATTTAGGTTCAGCTAGATGACCATATTATAATTAAATATACCACAAGTTTCAGTGCTTATGCCTTCTTTCTGTTCATCATCATGTTAGCACTAATTACAATTTAAATTGCTATGGACTAATAAGAAATAAAAAGTGAACTTCAAATGTAAGTTTGTATTCATGCTAAAAGAAAGGCAAATTTTTTATACATTTGAATTTAAAAAAATGTTATGAGAGAACTGTTATCACAAAGTATCTAATAGTACATATTGAACTCCAAAGAATTTGGATAAACATTTTTTTTTACCTTTCTAGACAACTCTCTCTACCCCTCTCCATTCTATTCTGTGCCCATAACCTTCATCAGGGGGTTCCCTTGCTTTCTGGTTTCTGATTGGGTTCAGTAAATGGGAGTTAGTAGCAGGAGGCTGAAGAATGAGAAGAGTAAGGTCAAGATATTCATTTCATTTGCTTTTTTAACTGGAGAATATTTGCTTTACAGTGTTGTTTGTTTTCTGCTGTATAGCAACACAAATCGGTCATATGACCAATATATATCAGTCATACAACTGATAAATGTATATGGGTGTGTGTATATATATATATAATATATCCCCTCCCTCTTCAGTCTCCTTCCAACTCCCTCATCCCATCCCTCTAGGCTGTCCCATCCCAGAGCACCAGGCTGGGTTCCTTGTATTATATAGCAGCTTCCCACTAGCTATCTGTTTTTACACATGGTAGTGTATATGTGTTACTGCTACCTTCTCACTTTATCCCACCTTCTCCTTCTCCCACTGTGTATACAAGTCCATTCTCCACATCTGTGCCTCCATTCCTTCCCTGCAAATAGATTCATCAGTACCATTTTTCTAGATTTCATACACATGCATTAATATGTATTTGTTTTGTTAATACATATTTGTTTTTCTTTATCTGACTTACTTCACTCTGTATAATAGGCTCTAGGTTCATCTACCTCAGTTCAGTTGATTCACATTTGTTCCTTTTTATGACTGAGTAATATTCCATTGTATATGTATACCACAATTTTCAAGGTATTTATGGTGATGGCTCCCTTCCCACTGGATTCCTGCAAATGGACTGTATTCCTTTAACAAAGAGCACAGCTTCTCTGCATTGTTCTACAACTGCAGCTGCTCTCTCCAGGCTCTGATGATCACCTCTTCATTTGCCTTTATAGTCTCACAGCTTAATGGCTCTTCACTACTAAAATATTCAACCTTCTTCAGTTTCTTCTGAGCCTGTATACACCTTTGTATATATTTCCTTTATTACATTCTCTTCAACTACACCTAAAATAAATGCTTTTCATTTTCTACCATAATCCAACTGATACAATGAATCTCAATGGTCATTACTCTGTTCATATTATGAACATCAATTTGAATTCATTGAAACAACATCCTCTGTCATATTAAAATAAATATATTACTCTGAATTTTATTGGTTTTATAGTTTTACTTAATTTATAAATTTACTTTTGTTTTAGTTGTGTCTAAGCTCTAATAATAAGCATATATCTAGTTTTATGTTTGTATGTTAAGTGAATTAATAAATAACAATGTCAATCAACATTAAGGAGGTCCTTGAATATTTTTCTCCTTCAAAAGAAGACCACATATCATTCAAATTTGAGATTCACTAGCCTAGCTTATTGCTTCTACCACAGCTTTCAAAGCATCTCTAAAAAGCATTATAAAAGTTGTCAGAATGTGAAATGGCAAAGGTATACAGATAGTGAATGTATATACAGAAAGTCAAGAACTGCATAAAGTCGATTATGACACCAGAAACCATAGCTGAGAACAACTGCACATTCTCTTACTGCCACAGGGCTCTGAGAAGGCCTACATGAATTGCTTTCCCATGAATTCAAATCTTTAAACTCCAGATTGGAGAAATGTATTTGAAGTTTTCTTAGTCAAGCCAGTAAATGCAAGACTTGACACAACCCTCTACTACAAACATATAGTAACTTTGAAAAGGGAAAAAAGGCATTTAAAAAAATAAGCATCACTGTGAACCAAAATTCAAGAGATAAGCAAGGCTGAAGCTCCTGACTCACTGGGTATCAGGTCCACAAGAGATGGAGAGGAAGTACTTCAGTTTCAGAAGCATAAGGCACTCCAGAAGAACAAGAGTCAGCTTTACAGCTTGTAGCCAGAAGTTAGAGAACATTTGGTGCTTCCTGCCTGGGACAAAAGAAGTCCTCAGATCTAAGGAATAGGGAATATAGACACCATCCTTCTAATAAGAACTGAAACTTGCCTACTGGCTTAGTGGATTAATCTTCAGTATCTCAAATATCACAATAAGGTAGGAACTTTGAACCATCATTTTATAACCTACTTCTGGAATAAAGGCTAGGGAAGACAGTAAGTTGGCATGTGGTGTATCAGTTAGGGCTAAGTTATGTTGTAGTAACAAATTAACCCAAAATATTACCAGACTTAGATGACATGGAAAGTTTTATCCTATGTTCACATCACAATCTAATGCAGATCAGATGATTCTCCTCAAGAGTTGTCCTCCAACAGTGACATGGAAATCTGGATGATTGAAAGTAGCATATCTGCCAATTCAGTGTTCTTCATACCCATAAATAAGATACATGGCTATTCCACATATGCCCTTAACTATTTTTGGACTAGGAATGATACATGTTACTTCCACTCACAGCCTATTTGTCAGAACTAGTAACATATCCCCAAAGTTAAATATTAAAAATGCTTTAAAATGTAGGAGAGTACATGAATATTTGCTAAGATGGATCCAAATGGATGAAACCTCAAATTTCCTAGAAAAGAAAGGGAGTACGCCAAGAGAGCTTATTTAAAATAACTTATTTAAACAAACAACTTATTTAAAATAACTTTACAAAGCAGTGTTTCCAAACTTATGAAGAAATTTACCAATAAGAAAAAAAATAAAGCAATCAGAACATGAAGTTGTTTCATAGGAAAGCAATTTCATAGAAAAGGCTGATGGACTTCAGAATAAATATAAATTGAATGCTTATAGAGATATGAGTTAATAACTTCTATTTAGAAATCACAAAAAAATTATTTATATCAAAAATGACCAATTAGAAATATTAGAAATATAGCCATTAAAATTAAAAACACAATGGTTGGATTAAACTGAATTATATATAATTGAAGAGAGAATTAGTGACAGTAGGAAAAGGAGCAAAGAAACCACCCAGCATCCTAGAGACAACGAGCTTTTTTAAATAGGAAGAGCAATTTTAAGAATGTAACACAAATTGTGAAACTCTCAATTTTATCTAACAAGTCTCAGACAAATAAACTAGACACTATGAAAAAGAAGCAATATTTGAATAAATATTTGAAAGGAATTTTCCAGAATTGAAGAAAAACATGAAATAGGGAATGTACCCAAAATAATAAGCCCACACCAAAAGCTATATTGAACTGTAAGATATCAAAAAATTTAAAAGCTATCTGAAAATCTACAAAGGAATGAAAATAGATTGATATGTTACCTAAGGCAATAGAAATCAGAAAACAATGGAACAACGCCTTCAAAATGTTGAGGAAAAAAGACATCAATTTAGAATTTTATATCTGTTCAAACTGTTACTTCAGAATGAGGGCAAAGTAAACACATCATCAGACCTACAGAGACTTAAAGTTTGCCACACACACCTCACCATAAACATCAATAAGGCCTGCATTTCAGCATAAAGGAAAGAGAACCCATAGGAATACATGTGCCACAAAACGTGTGAGGACAAAAATCAATAAAATTACAGTAAAGAAAAGTAACTATTGGCCATAGAAAAGTAACAATAACTAGTAATTTATGTTTGAAAGGTAAAAGTAAACATTTTAAATACCATAACAAAAGGGAGAGAATGTCTAACAGTAATTAAAGAATGCTAAGACCCTTATCATGGTTGCCTTCTGTTGCTCAGGATTTCAGTGTTAGAAAATACTAGGAGCGTAAAAGGATTCAGGACTTATATATCCATGTCCATCTCCAAGTAGGTAGCTGTGGCTGTCCTTGATAAAATATGATGTTTTGTGTGGCTTGGTATTTTCCCTCTATCCTATTTAAGTGTTGAAAGACAATACAGTCATATGTTTCCCAATATTAGAGTCTTTTAAAATGTTATATACCAATCAACATGAGTGATTGTATTTTAACTATAGATAGAAATTATGAATATATTTGAGTTTGCAGGGAGGTGTTATATTTCTGACTTTTGATGGGGAAAAGTACATAGTATCTTTGCCCACTTCTCTCCATGCACAAGATTGCACACACAAATTTATAATGGAATTTAACCTATGTTGCTAGATTTCTGTAACTTAAACACATGCACAAAAATTGCATAAGGTTCTCCAATTGCTTCAGAATGGAATCTTACTTGAAATTTAACTTGCCATCCACGTGTGATAAAGATAAAAAGAATCCGACAGGTTTCCCTAGTCTGAGTTAGCTTGCGAATGAAAAAAAAAAAATTGTTTGTGTGGTCAGGAAAAGTGGTAGAGGCCATGCAATATTCAGCATTTTGAGCCTCAGTTACCATAATTGGTTGAGTTTAATGATGGCTCATATCAAACTTTAAATATTTGGGTCTTTTTCTCTGGCTCAACTGGCTTTGGTAAAAAAGAATTGAAAACATCAGGTTTTATGATTATATATAGACATAAGCAGAATTTTATTATAGAATGGGTTGTCATTATATAAAATTTTAAAACAATATCATTCTTTTATAGAGAAGTTCATTCAATGGAATAGGATTTGTTACACGTAAAGTAATTTGATATAGTGACTATTTTTACTCTTGTTTTCTATCATCTTTTAAGCCCAAATTATATGAAATGAATGGTCAGTTTCTTATGGCTCTTTGATCTGTGTCACAAAAAAAAATGCAAAAAGTAATAAATTATTGACTACATCAAAGGAATAGAGAATTCATGCAGTGACAATATAAAACATATGGGAATTGTGGTTCAAAGAAGACCATGACTTATGAAAGTTTGGAATTTCAGTACTGATATCTTGAAATAGAAAAAAAAAAATCTAATTTTAGCAGCTCTCTTGAGTAACATGGACTGGAACTAGATTTTCAAGAACCTGTATAATTAATCATTGTTCTCAGAGACATAGATGTGGCTCCCAGTAGTTCTCACTATGAAATTCAACACCTTTTGAGAAGCAAAATTCCTAACCATGTAGGAAGTGGGAAAATATCAGATTTCATTTACTATCAATCAACTCAAATCATTTTGACAAAACTGAGCTGCTTTTAGCCTTCTGCCTGCTACTTCTACACTTCTGAGGCTCAGAAATTGAAGTATGAGTGAGGCTACCAGTATTCATCCCTAATCAACTAGCTACTAAATTGTCACTTGTTACTACAAAGTACAAGGGTGAGGAATATAATGCAAGTGAGGCTGAAATTAGGAGAGAGATCTGAGTACCAGAGGTTCAGCAAAGTTGTAACAAGGTATTATCACACCCACAAGTTTTCAGGAAGGAAAAATCAGACATTCAAATGTTGCACCAAGTTAAAAGTGAGTGAGTGAAAGTTGCTCAGTCATGTCTGACACTTTGTGACCCCATGGACTGTATAGAATTCTCCAGGCCAGAATACATGCATGGGTAGACTTTCCTTTCTCCAGGGGATCTTCCCAAGCTGGGGACTGAGCCCAGGTTTCCCACATATTCCCTAATCTTTATCTTTCTGATAAGATATAAAGAGATTACAGGCTAGAAATAGACAAGAAATATAATAGAAAATAAAATCTTTGCATATACATAACATTTATACATATAAAATTAAATAGAAAACAAAACAATTTGCAGTTAAATGCTAGATAGTAATAACATATATGACTGAGCCTACATACTTTTAAAAAAAAAGTCAAAGTTTCATTCACTTGGTTCATGTGAAGTTTATGTTTAAATATGCTATTTGGCTATTGTTTCTTGGGAGGCAGTCATCAAGCATAGATCAGAATTACAATCAATAGACCCTTTAGCTCTTCTCTTTCCAGAGTCTAATTTATCACAGCAGCTACTATAGATTCATCTAGCATGTGATATTTTACATTTTACTGATTTTATTATATCCAATTACATGTCATTTTAAAGATAGTCTAAAAAACTGAACATTTGGTTCTAAATAAAGAATCAGCTTTCACTGCAAAATGTAACAACAATGGAGAGGCATGTTGATAGTACTCAACAGTTTTACCTCTGAGACATGATTTTCTGTTGGTGCATGATCAAAAGCAAAATAAGCTTACTGATATTAATATAGCCCATTTTTTGAACTCTGCCTTAAGCTATTTCAACCTCAAGCTTCCCACTTTCAAAGATGTTGGGTCTTAAGGGACATGTTGTATTTTAAACTACTATGTCAAATTGATTAATTTAAAAATATATCTATGATGCGCAACTCAAGTAAAATCCATTTAAAAATGGACAGTTTTTGTTCAAATATAGACAAATAGAATAATATTTTGACTTAAATTCAAAAGCATCCCAAAGACTTAGGTTTCCATGACATTTTTCTAATTTTCAAAAGTTCATAAACAGGAACAATAAAAGACTTTCTCTCCTTCTCTCGTCAACTCTAAATAGTATTTTTTATCTTTAGCTCTGAAAAATTGATTGATTTGAAATTGTACCACTGTCTTCTAATTCAAAAATAGATTCAAAATAGTAGTTTCCACATTATTTAGTGTTAGGCAATACCTCTGCATTTTACTGACAAGACAGAGAATTGTGCCCTTAGGCCCTTTAACTGCTTGTGAGTTAATAAGTACTCATAAGTAGATTTGAGAAGGAAGTACAGAATTTCTGCTGATTATCATGTCTTTGCTGGTACTAACCCTAGTAAAACATAAAACAAGTAATTAGAAGTCCCATCTCTCCATTGGCTCCATCATTCCAGATCTCTTCACTCAAAATCTCCTTTCTCTATCTATAATAGTGACAACTTTAACTCAGAAGTGACAAGTTTAACCGATCTTCTGTAGAGAAGATTTATACAAGACAAGTATTTGGAGAGAGAAAGGATTTTCAGCAGATAGAACTCTTTGGCAGTAACTCCGAAAATAAATTATCTATGTGATTGTGTTTGGATGGTTTAGGAATTCTTTCTGAAACATTTTGAATTATTGTCCTGATCTTTTTGAAAAACCATTTAATAATTCAATCAATAAATATCAGTGTCATTAACTATATTTACCAGTAATAAAGCATCTTGTTTATTTCCCTGATTCTATAAATTAACTACAAACTATCATTTAATGATAATTCCCTGTTTTTAAATGGTGCCAGAACTGTAATCTAAATAATCTTCTAAGTTCAAAGGAATGCCAGTAATTGTAGACAGCATCATCTTCCCTGTAAGGCCTGTAGAAAAGCACTCTTTCAACATAACCATAAAGATCACCTCCACCACCATCATCACCAACATAAGAGAAAGACTGGTTATGGGAAATGAGGCATGGCTTTTCTAGATAGTACAAGGGTTATAAATTTGAAAATCAAAGTTATTGCTTTCCCACAGAAGAATAAAGATGGCATACTTGTTGCCAAAATAGAGAGGGGAAGGTTCCAGGAGAATTACTCTCAATGACTATCTACACTTTATTTTAAAATTTCCAGGCTACTAGGCCAGCAGAATGTGTGATACTAAATATGGATAAAGGGAAAGAAGAAGATGGCATGTAAGAGAGGTCAGTGAAACAGTCTGCATTCCACTGTTAAGTGTGTACTATGATCCATAATTTCCTATGAAACACTGAGTAGGATGGCTGGCTTGAGCTGACTTGCTGGTATCAACCCATCCGCAATAAGGCTATCTATTAACTAAGAGGATCCCAGCGGTAAGAGTCTATAGCAAGTGCAGCTTGTGAAAAGGGTTGACCTAGGAGGAAAAGACTAAATCCATTCCAGGAGATACATGGGGGCATTCCCAGGACCCTCCAATAAACCAAAGGAGAATGATGGCCAATCAGCATTAGATGGAGATTAACTTGTTAAAAAGAAACACACAAAGAAGCCATGTCCATCAAAATAGAAGTACAGGGGAAAGGGAAGGGAAATGAGTCATGTCTTGGTCATTTGGGGCTGCTCTAACAGAATACCATAGACTGGGTGCCTTAAACAACAAAAAATTATTTCTCATTGTTCTGACAGATGGGAAACACAACTTCAAGGTTGTTGGGTTCTGGTGAGGCCCCTTTTCCTGATTTACAGTTAGCTACCTTCTCACTGTATCCTTGTATGGAGCAGGTCTCTTCTCATAAGGGCACTAATCCCATTGTGAAGATTCAATCCTCATGACTTCATTTAAACCTAATTACCTTTCAAAGGCTCTACCTGCAAATACCGTTAACAGTGGGGTTTGGGTTTCAACATATGAATTCTGGTGAAGCACAAACATGCAATCCATAGCAAGTCATGAATTTAACTGAAGACAGGGAAATGGGAAAGTTTTGAATTGAATGTGAGACTGAAATTACAAAACAGGGCTGAGTTTTTAAAAACTAGAGAAACTGTCCTGATAACTTAAATGATTGTTAAGTTATAGAATTGGAAGTAGTACCTCAGCAAAAAAAAATAAAGAACTCAGCATAGTACAGAGTTATCAGAGAAATAAATCTAATTCACATTTATCCCTAACAAGTTGAAGGTCCTCACAAAACTCAATACATATTTTAAATTTTATCATCTTAAAACAAATTTAAGAATAAATCTATGAAAATCATACTAAATTAATATATTGATACTATTTTATCAATTTCTTCTTAGGGCTTATACATATAGTTAAATATTTTACATAGCTATATACAGAGTGTAATTTAAATTTTGAGTAATTTTTATTTCATGTATCATAAGCTAGCATAGTATAATCAACCATTTTAAAAGACATTTGATTCCACTGAACTGTTATTTTATAATTTGTAACTATTGTGCCTTTTTCATATTTGCTTCTAATTTTAGCTATTAGACTTCCCTGGTGGCTCAGACGGTAAAGTGTCTGTCTACAACGTGGGCGACCCGGGTTCGATCCCTGGGTTGGGAAGATCCCTTGAAGAAGGAAATGGCAATCCACTCCAATACTATTATGCTATTGCCTGGAAAATCCCATGGAGAGAGGAGCCTGGTAGGCTACAGTCCATGGGGTCACAAAGAGTCTGACATGACTGAGCGAGTTCAATTCACTTTAGCTATTATAGAAAAAATAGCAATTACTCTTCATTCATGTAGTTTTCAATATTTTATTGAATTATTTCTTCGGATCATTGGTCACAAAACTTCTCACAGCTTTTGATGTAATAAAATGTCCAAAATTGTTTCTGAAGTTTTACACTACAGCCAGCAATAAATATAAATATTTGCTTCTCCACAATCTCATTAGGATTATATAATTTTTAAAGTTTTACTTACTTTAATGATAAAATGGGCCTTTATTATTGTTTTAATCTGCATTTTCTGGATTTCTCCAAAAAAGAAAGTAAATATTTTCTCTGTTTTCTTATTTTACTTTCTCCTGAATAAGTTGCCTCAATAACTTTTGTCCATTTATCTACCTGGGATCTTGATGTCATTCTATGTATTTAAAAAGAGCTTTTTATAGGTTGAAAATAACAACTCTGTTCCACTTTAAAGCTGTTTAAACTTCTCTAGTACTAACCCTCCCATATGGCACAAATGTACGTTTGAGCATGGCCACAAGCATCCTCTAAATCTAAAGAGAGTACCCTTGTATTTAATTATTTTTTCCGTCTAAATTATTCAAGAATTCATGTCATTTGGGAGGAAAGATTGTCGTTAAGTATATGATCCTGACTCAAGTAATTTACATTCTGTAAATTGGGGCTATTCCTGTGGCATTCCTGAGGGACAGGATTCTCTGAGACTGAGAGGCTTATTCTGAACAGCCAGGGACAATGTGCTCCATATGTGGGCAAAGAAATTCTCTAATGTTCCTTGTTCCTTGACAATTGTTGGGAAAGATCCATTTACATTTATTCTACACATCCTCATCCCCCACTCCCAACCTAGGGCAGAGAGTTTGGGGCAGTTCAGCAGAGAGGAAGACCCTACAGAGCCTCAGAAAAGCCTGCCTGGGAGATAATAGAACAGAGATGAGAGGGTATCCTAGAGCAAATAACAGTAAAAACAGTGCCCCTTCAGATGTCTCTTGTTCACATACACCTAGAGCCCAGGTTCTGATTCTCTAAGGGCAAGGTCTTCTAGCAATGTGAGTAAAGAGAGGGTAATGTGCATTTCTGTGAAACCTTAGAATGAGAGTTTCTGCTTGTATTACTGCAGTAAAGGTCCCTCAGAGCCCTTGTAAAATCAAGGAAGTTGTTCTGGGATCTGTAGCTATACTCCTTGAGCCTGCCTCCTATGCAGAAACAACACTGCTTCAGTAAAAAGTCAATGAATATTTTCCATTGGCTTTCTCCTTTGCCAAGAGCGTTAAGACTGAATGCAAAAAAGGAAATTTATAGGAGCACATGGGGTGGTGAGCAGTAAATACATGATAAGGCTATGCGGTCTGTAGGTGAAGACAAATTGTTTTGAAGACTATAAAGACTTTCTTGGTCCACATGCAACATCCAGGAACACCTGCAACAACAGCTTCCATTGTTTTAGTCATGAATCACTTATTCCTTCCCCTCTTTCTAGTTTTCTTAAATTTACAAAGGATTAGCTTACATTATACCTTTCTGCCAAACATTTCCCTACATTATATTAATAAAAGTCTTGGTCTAATATAAAAGCAATGAATCCAAGGAAAGGGCCAGAACCTTAAATAAAAATTTGAGCATCTCCAACTCCTAACAAGTATTAAATTGTTTATATTTCTATAAGCAAAGAGTCATAGAATTACATGTTTCATATAAGTCATCTGCTAAAGAAATCAACTGTTCCATTGGCACACTGTCAAGTATTAAAGAGACATTATTATTACTCTTTTAGCATTCGTGGTAAAGAAAAACAAAGTTCAATTCTTAGATAAGAAAGACAACTGCCCATAACAGATGACTACATATCTAAGGTTAAGATTCCTAAATTCAAAAATATGTCTCTTGGCCACTCTTTCTATTAGAGATAGATTTTAAGGCAATTATCCCATTAAACTTCAAATATCCCACCAACAGGACAACAGAAAAATACTGTCAAACATTTACATTTGGGTACAAATTTCTTTATGATATTCCTTCTTTGAGAGCTACTTAGAGAAAATGATTTTGAAAGGAGAAAAAAGGAAGAAGTTGACTCAGATAAGAGAAGACTCTAAGTTCAGGGCAATAGAAAGATTATTTTCTGTTTCCTAGGCCATAAATGCAGGATGAAAAATCCATCATGAGATCTTTACCTATTAAGCTAATTATGAAAATAGCAAGGTCTGAATTAATTCAGTCATGAAAATATTCACTAAAACTGTTTCACCATAGAACTGCTTTAGTTTGAATTTACTTATAGAAGGGTAAATCAAGAGGAACACTGCTCAGATTTTATGTTATGACAGTTAAACTAATTTCTTCACTTCAGTCCTTGGGCAGATACAGCCAGATATCTACCCAATATCTTTCCTCACTGCTGCTTTGTCTAATAAAACCCTGGCTTTTGGAGATGAAACAAACCATCTAGCTAAAATCATTTGCTATCCCAGACTGTGGATTTTTGAACTGTGGTGTTGGAGAAGACTCTTGAGAGTCCCTTGGACTGCAAGGAGATCAAACCAGTCAATCCTTAAGGAAACCAATCCTGAATGTTCATTGAAAGGACTGATGCTGAAGCTGAAACTCCAATACTTTGGCCACCTGATGTGAAGAACTGACTCATTAGAAAAGACCCTCTTGCTGGGAAAGATTGAAGGCAGGAGGAGAAGGGGATGACAGAGGATAAGACAGTTGGCTGGCATCACCAACTCAATAGACATGAGTTTGAGCAAGCTCCAGGAGTTGGCGATGGACAGGGAAGCCTGGCATGCTGCAGTCCATGGGGTCACAAAGAGTTGGATGTGGATGAGCAACTGAACTGAACTGATCCCAGACTGCATGGTATCCTAATGATGTGGCACCTCCTACTCTATGAAACGTAAGCAGACATTTGCTGGGATTGATGGGAAGGCAGTTGCTTCTGGTGCTGTCATCATCCATTCCCAATTCCCCGTTCCCTCTGTGTTTCCTTTTTGCCTAATGAAATATTAGCTTAAGACATGGCAGCAGGTATCTTTCTTGCATTCATAAGATGCCAAGCTTGAGAACAAGAGCCCACAGATTATGTTTGGCAGAACAGAAAGATGGAAAGAATTGAGGTTCCTAGTAGCATTATTGGAGAAGGCAATGGCACCCCACTCCAGTACTCTTGCCTGGAAAATCCCATGGATGGAGGAGCCTGGTGGGCTGCAGTCCATGGGGTCGCTGAGAGTCGGACACAACTGAAGCGACTTTAGTAGCAGCAGTAGCATTATTGAGCTACCACACCTACCTTGTTCTACCTACTCCCAAACTTCTTGCTGCAGAAGACAAAACCAGGTCTGTTAGGGCCACTGTGGGAGTTTTCTGATATTTGTAGCCAAATACATCCCTGAAGACCCCTTTGACCCTGTTCTGGCCACAGACAAAGATCAGAACAGATATTAGTACACCCTTTATTAAAACTTGCTTAACGTCTTATCCTCTGGATTTCCAAGCATACATACATAGAGAAATAAATTCCAATGTGATAAACATACCACCTGTTCAAAGCTGTGTTCTCTCCCTGACATGTCACCAAACCATAGATTTCTTACCCCCATTTAACAATATGCGTTGAATGTCTCCTATGGTCTAGTTACTAGCAATACAATAGTGAGAAAGATACATAAAACTACTATTAGAGCACATATCTAGTTTCCATTAAAAATGTTTGCTAAAAAAATGCTCATATATTAGAACAGCATTAATTGAATATTTCACTATTAAACTTCTTAGTCTAGTCTCATATAGAACTTAAATCATCCCTTCATATAGGCTGAACAATATAGTTTTTATTTTTATTTTATTTATTAATTGAAGGATAATTTCTTTACAGAATTGTTTCAGTCAGTTTAGTCACTCAGTTGTGTCTGTTTGTGACCCCATAGACTAAAGCGCCCAGGCTTCCTTGTCTATCACCAACTTCCAGAGTCTACTCAGACTCATGTCCATTGAGTCGGTAATGCCATCCAACCATCTCATCTTCTGTCATCCCCTTCTCCTCACCTTCAATCTTTCCCAGCATCATGGTCTTTTCAAATGAGTCAGTTCTTTGCAGCAGGTGGCTAAAGTATTGGAGTTTCAGCTTCAGCATCAGTCCTTCCAATGAATATTCAGGACTGATTTCCTTTAGGATGGACTGGTTGGATCTCCTTGCATTCAAAGGGAATCTCAAGAGTCCTCTCCCACACCACAGTTCAAAAGCATCAATTCTTCTGTGCTTGTCTTTCTTTATAGTCCAACTCTCACATTCATATATGACTACTGGAAAAATTACAGCTTTGACTAGATGGACCATTGTTGGTAAAGTAGTATCTCTGCTTTTTAATATGCTATCTAGGTTGGCCATAGCTTTTCTTCCAAGGAGCAAGCATCTTTTAATTTCATGGCTGCAGTCACCATCTGCAGTGATTTTGGAGCCCCCCAAAATAAAGTCTGTCACTGTTTCCATTGTTTCCCCATCTATTTACCATGAAGTGATGAGACCGGATGCCATGATCTTAGTTTTCTGAATGTTTTGTTTTAAGCCAACTTTTTCACTGTCCTCTTTCACTTTCATCAAGAGACTCTTTAGTTCTTCTTCACTTTCTGCCATAAGGGTTGTGTCATCTGCGTATCTGAGGTTATTGATATTTCTCCCAACAATCTTGATTCGAGCTTGTGCTTCATCCAGCCTGGCATTTCTTATGATGCACACTGCATATAAGTTAAACAGCAGGGTGAAAATACATAGCCTTGACGAACTCTTTTCCCTATTTGGAACCAGTCTGTTGTTCCATGTTCAGTTCTGTTGCTTCTTGACATGCATATAGATCTCTCAGGAGGCAGGTCAGGTGGTCTGGCATTCCCATCTCTTTAAGAATTTTCCAGAGTTTGTTGTGGTCCACACAGTCAAAGGGTTTGGCATAGTTAATCAAGCAAAAGTAGATGTTTTTCTGGAACTCTCTTGCTCTTTCGATGATCTAATGATGTTGGCAATTTGATTTCTGGTTCCTCTGCCTTTCCTAAATCCAGCTTGAACATCTGGAAGTTCACAGTTCACATACAGTTGAAGCCTGGCTTGGAGAATTTTTAGCATTACTTTGCTAGCGTGTGAGATGAGAGCAATTGTGCATAGTTTGAACAGTCTTTGGCATTGCCTTTCTTTGGAACTAGAATGAAACTGATCTTTTCCAGTCCTGTGGCCACTGCTGAGTTTTCCAGATTTGCTGGCATATTGAGTGCAGCACTTTCACAGGATCATCTTTTAGGACTTGAAATAGCTCAACTGGAATTCCATCACCTACACTTGACTTCACATTCCAGGATGTCTGGCTCTAGATGAGTGATCACACCATCATGGTCATCTGGGTCATGAAGATCTTTTTGTATAGTTCTTCTGTATATTCTTGCCACCTTTTCTGAATATCTTCTGTTTCTGTTAGGTCCATATCTTTTCTGTCCTTTATTGCGCTCATCTTTGCATGAAATGTTCCCTTGGTATCTCTCATTTTCATGAGGAGATCTCTAATCTTTCCCAATCTATTTTTTTCCCTCTATTTCTTTGCATTGATCACTGAAGAAGTTTTCTTATCTCTCCTTGCTATTCTTTGGAACTCTTCATTCAAATGGGTATCTTTCCTTTTCTCCTTTGCCTTTCACTTCTCTTTTTTTCTCAGCTATTTGTAAGGCTTTGTCATTCAACCATTTTGCCCTTTTGCATTTCTTTTTCTTGGGGATGATCTTGATTCCTACCTCCTGTACAATGTCACGAACCTCCATCCATAGCTCTTCAGGCACTCTGTATATCAGATCTAATCCTTTGAATCTATTTGTCACTTCCACTCTATAATTATAAAGGATTTGATTTAGGTAATTACCTCCACCATAGTTTGGCCTCAGGTCAAGCAACAGAATTCTTTGGTTTCTGCCAAACACAAACAAGAATCATCTATAGGTATACATATATCCCCTCCCTCCCATCTCTCTCCCCATCCTACTCCTCTAGGTTGTTACAGAGCCTCGGTTTGAGTTCCCTGAGTCATACAGCAAATTCCTATTAGCTATCTGTTTTTAAAGCAGAAAGTACTACTAATGCTATACTGAAATTTAAAAGTAGGGTATCCATGAAGGCATGCTACAAATTCAAAACTTGAAAAAATAATCTTGTCTGAGCAAATAACTTTAAACACTTAGGGTTTTACTTTTTCTCTTTCATTGGTCTTAATTCCTGTATTAGTCTGAATAAGGTAGTAGGGTGGGTGGAAAAAACAACCTTTGTTGTTGCTCAATAAAGTTTGTTTGTGTGTTAGATACTCTGAGGAATGTTTGGAAAAGCAATAAACTTGCAAAAGATTTAACCAGCCAGGCTCCCCAACTTGATGACAGCTAAAATTATCTACTCCAAACTGACAGTCATACACGTCTTGAAACCAGACATTAAACTTTTCTTAGGTGGGGTTTTAGAAATATCTGATGTTTAGGGACCAGCATTCTTTGTGCATTTATATAGGGAGTGGTTTTTATTTTGCCATTTCCCCAGTGGACAGAGCATTCTTTGGCTGGTCCTGAGTGTTCCCCTGGCTCCATAATGCATGAGTCTCTTATGGATAAGCTGATATGGGAAGGAGCACAATGTATAATAACCCAGTGTAAATTATAAGGAACTGGAGTGGAACCCAGGCATATTGTAAGTCATTCACGAATACAACTCAGAATGCTTAAGGCTGGATGCACTATATTTCCACCAGCCCAGCTCCCTGCTATGATTTAAATCTAACAGAACAAACATGTTGTTTGTCTTTCTACTGGCAATATGCTTATAATGAATTGTATGGCTTCCATGAGTGTACTAAGGATTGAATGAATTAATTTTCCTGTTTGGTGACACCAGCTTGTCCTATTCCAGTGCAAAGTGTCAGTGATGTCAGAACTGTGCTTGATCATAAAATATGAATATGTGTACTCGGGTTTGAATATAGACCCATGAATTCTTTTTTATTAGATATTAAAAATGGGTGTGTATACACACACACATCCTTACATACAAATATATTGCTCATTCTTAGAACGGTCCATTCAAATACAGTACATTAATGCAGTCTATATATCTCTTTAATATCAATAAAATATATTGATTTCAAAGGAAATTAACTTAAGGTAAACTATATATTCATTTTCTAAAACTTCTTGTCTGAAAGTCTAAAAGCAAAAATCTTACCCTGCATGATTTGATCAGGGAACAATACCTGAATAGCCATGCCTGTCCTGAGTTTTGATGTAGCATGAGTTCAAATATATTTTTTAGACTATAATGATCTAGTTTTGACAAAAATTATTTTAAAATTTTAAATTTTCAATTTCTCAATGATATTATAAAAACATAATACTATGTTTAAAGGATTTTGCCATAAATCTAAAGGCAGGAGAGATATTAAAGATGTATGTGCCAACTTTTCCCAGGTTCCACACATATGCACCTGAAGATCCACTCTGACTGGTAAGGCTATCTTTAAAAATTACAGAGTTGTACTCCATAAAAAAAAAAAAAACTAAATTTAGTCAATCAAAAAATTACAGACACAAAATGAGGATCAGGGATAAATTTAGGAATAATTTTCAACATCAAGATACAAAAAAAGTTAAATAAAATAAAACATATTTCTCCAGTCAATTTAACTTTAATAGATTCATTGATGAATGGTCTTTATTTCTGGCTTTAAAAAAGAAAAATATTAAATTTTGCTTTATGACATTCAATATTGTGTCAAGATATACATGGCTGTATTTATTATCTTCCCTTCAAACATATACACATACACACACACATACCCACTGTCAGAATAAACCTGAGGAAGACAGGTGCATGCATGAATGGTGTTCTGTTACACATGATAACCACTTTAATATTGGTTCAGTCCAGTTCAGTGGCTCAGTCGTGTCCAATTCTTTGTGACCCCATGGACTGCAGCACGCCAGGCCTCCCTACGCATCACCAACTCCCATAGCTTACTCAAACTCATGTTCATTGAGTCGGTGATGCCATCCAACCATTTCATACTCTGTTGTCCCCTTCTCCTCCCATCTTCAATCTTTCCAAGCATCAGAGTCTTTTCAAATGAGTCAGTTGTTCGCAGCAAGTGGCCACAGTATTGGAGTTTCAGCTTCAGCATCAGTCCTTTTGATGAATATTCAGGACTGATTTCCTGTAGGATGGACTGGTTGGATTTCCTTGCATCGCAAGGGACTCTCAAGAGTCTCTCCAATATCACAGTTCAAAAGCATCAGTTCTTCGGCTCTCAGCTTTCTTTATAGTCCAACTCTCACATCTGTATATGACTACAGGGAAAACCATAGCTTTGACTAGACAGACCTTTGTTGGCAAAGTAATGTCTCTGCTTTTTAATATGCTGTCTAGTTTGGTCGTAACTTTTCTTCCAAGGAGCAAGCGTCTTTCAATTTCATGGCTGCAGTCACCATCTGCAGTGATTTTGGAGCCAAAGAAAACAAACTCTCTCACTGTTTCCACTGTTTCCCCATCTATTTGCCATGAAGTGATGGGACCAGATGCCATGATCTTAGGTTTCTGAATGTTGAGCTTTAAGCCAACTTTTTCACTCTCCTCTTTCACTTTCATCAAGAGGCTCTTTAGTTCTTCTTCACTTTTATTTCTCCCAGCAATCTTGATTCCAGCTTGTGCTTCCTCCAGCAGGGCATTTTGCATGATTTACTCTGCATATAAGTTAAATAAGCAAGATGACAATATACAGCCTTGACCTACTCCATTCTCTATTTGGAACCAGTTGGTTGTTCCATGTCCAGTTCTAACTGTTGCTTCCTGACCTGCATACAGATTTCTCAAGAGGCAGGTCAGGTGGTCTGGTATTCCCATCTCTTTCAGAATTTTCCACAGTTTCTGGTAGTCCACAACAACAAACTTCTTTGGCATAGTCAATAAAGCAGAATTATATGTTTTTCTGGAACTCTCTCGCTTTTTTGATGATCCAACGGATGTTGGTAATTTTATCTCTGTTTCCTCTGCCTTTTCTAAATCCAGCTTGAACATCTGGAAGTTCACAGTTCACATACTGTTAAAGCCTGGCTTGGAGAATTTTGAGCAATACTTTACTAGCATGTGACATGAGTGCAATTGTGCAGTAGTTTCAGTATTCTTTGGCATTGCCTTTCTTTGGGATTGGAATGAAAACTGACCTTTTCCAGTCCTGTGGCCACTGCTGAGTTTTCCAAATTTGCTGGCATATTGAGTGCAGCACATTCACAGCATCATCTTTCAGGATTTGAAATAGCTCAGCTGGAATTTCATCACTTCCCACTAGCTTTGTTCGTAGTGATGCTTTCTAAGGCCCACTTGACTTCACATTCCAGGATGTCTGGCTCTAGGTGAGTGATCACACCATCATGGTTATCTGGGTCATGAAGATCTTTTTTGTACAGTTCTTCTGGGTATTCTTGCCACCTCTTCTTAATATCTTCTGCTTCTGTTAGGTCCATACCATTTCTGTCCTTTATCATACCCATCTTGGAATGAAATGTTCCCTTTGCATTCCCATTCCGTCATTTTCCTGTATTTCTTTCCACCTATCACTGAGGAAGGCTTTCTTATCTCTGCTTGCTATTCTTTGGAACTCTGCATTCAAATTAGTATACCTTTCCTTTTCTCCTTTGCCTTTTGCTTTTCTTTTCACAGCTCTTTGTAAGGCCTCCTCAGACAACCATTTTGCCTTTTTGCATTTCTTTTCCTTTGGGATGGTCCTGATCCCTGACTCCTGTACAATGTCACGAATGTCCGTCCATAGTTCTTCATGCACTCTATCAGATCTAATCCCTTGAATCTATTTGTCACTTCCACTGTATAATCGTTAGGCATTTGATTTTGGTCATACCCAAATGGTCTAGTGGTTTTCCCTACTTTGTTCAATTTATGTCTGAATTTGGCAATAAAGAGTTCATAGTCTGTGCCACAGTCAGCTCCCAGTCTTGTTTTTACTGACTGTATAGAACTTTTCCATCTTTGGTTGCAAAGAATATTATCAATCTGATTTTGGTATTGATCATCTAGTGATGTCCATGTGTCATCTTCTCTTGTGTTGTTGGAAGAGGGGTGTTTGTTATGACCAGCGTGTTCTCTTGGCATATATACTTATCCTAATATATATATATATATATATATATAAAATATATAATCTAATATAACTTAGCCAGTCACAAAGGATGCATAAAAATGGGAAAGAGGTGAAACTCCTTTCTGTTTTTTCTAACAGATAAACAGAATCAGAGATGAGCAATTAATAATTCTTAACTCAGAAGAAGAGGTCAAAGGATGGGATGATCTCCTGGGCAGTAAAATATCAAATCTTAATCAAAGAACATAAATGCCACCATGTTGAAGAGGATATTTGTTCTGTAGGGAATGTATGTTATTATTGCTATTGTCAAGTCTATTTGTATTATTACAACTATTCCTGTCACTTATTGACATGAGGTTTTTTAGCAAATTCTCTTATAAATATATGTTCAGATTAAATAAGTGTCTAGGACTATGAGTGGGGCTTGAAATAGTTTGAGCAAACCAAACTTCTACATATATGTTATTGGCTCTGATAATAGATTAATCTGGTGAGATCTCAGAGTTTGTAGGTTCTCTTTGTTTCTCTTAACTTAATGTGAATATGTCTGAATAACAGGTCTGATATAACTCACCATAACACTCAGAGTTGACATTTGCAAATAAAAATTACTTTTCAAGTCAAATTAAATGAAGAGATAGTGATAAGAATATGACAAATATTGCTGGTAAATTTTAGAAAATAGAAAGAATAGTAGCTTTTTACATTTGTTAATAATAATCATTTAAAGATTAACAACTTCATGATTAAGTTCTTAGGTCAGAAACTATTTCCAGTTCTTAGAAAAGTTTTTTTTATTAATTTACAATAGAAATGTTTTTGAAAGTTAATCAGAGATAGTCAAAACCAAGACTTTACAATGGATTTAAAATCTACCACTGTGCATGGACTTTAAACTTTTATAGAGTTATTTTCTTCAATTTTTCTACTATATCTGTTGAAATTTCATTCCATGAAAATCCTCTAAAATGTGACTGCATTATTCTGCTGGGAATGTGGCAACTCAAGTAGCAGTTTTGAGATTCAAACTGCTGTTGGTGTGTTATCTTCTTTGTATTGCTTACCCCAAACAGGCCTGATAGCCACTTGCCTAGAGCTAGGTCAGGGCAGAGAAGCCTTCTGAGCTGGCTTGCAGAGGATGGTGCAAGCCCAATTGCAACCTTTCCTCTTAGCAGTAAGTGGGCTTCCTCTGTGCCACTTCCACACTTTTAAATATTTCAGTCAGTAGAATCCCACAGGAGCACAAAAATGTCTGAATCTTGCTTATTCTTTCCTCTCACATCTTTTCCTCCTCAGAGCTAGGGGTAGGAGGTTGAGGGGGTGGGGGTTAGGTTTTGATACTGAGAAAGGCAAGTAAGGATTTTAAAACCTGGCATTTTTCAATGAACAATCAGATATTGTTTTCAGAAAGTTTCCTCTTAGCACTGTTCATGATTATGTCAATGCTAATAATAAAAATAAAAACTATTAATTGCTCGGTGCTACAGTCAGGAACTTCTAGACTTTCAAATTTAATTAACTTATAAATTAATTAACAATAGAAAAAACTGTGAAATTGATATAGAGTGAAAACTTTTCATTTTCATATGAAAGGTAATTTGAACAATTACTATCTTTTATCACCATTGTATTAAGAAAAGACAATTTGATACAAATATAGTAGAAAGAATCCCTGAATAAGATGTGTTTTAATGTTAAGTCAAATACATTTGACTAAATAAAATGCTTACTACTTTTTGTTTGTATTTTTAATTTTGCCAGCCTAATAATATCATCACCCACTGACCCCAACTGATACACAGCCAAGATGTAAGCATATGCACAATGAGCAAAGAGTGTAGTTAAGTTTTCTGTTAATCTTTTTGTATTATATTTTGTATCAGTGCTTTAGGACCTAGAAAGAAGGTGACTAGATGGTTGCTTCTCAGAAACAGAATTTCAGTGATCTTCCAGATCTAACTGCCTTGAGCAGTAAGACCCAATTTCTAAATACCACACAACTTCTCTCAATGAAAGGTGGCAGCCTCCAGCTGTATATAGCAATATGGTCACCTTTCAAATTTATAGTCAACATTTGAGTTTTTAATAATTATCAGACACACTTGCATGTTACCTCAGTTATGCTTATAGTTCAGTTAATCATTTGTTGAACTTAGTAATCCCATTATATAGATAAGGAAAACAAAATTAATACATAACTGACCCAAATTCATACTGCTAGGAAATATCAGAGTCGCCATTTGCTGAGATCTCCAAGTTAAATGTTTTTTATGTTTCACTGTATAATTCAGTTCAGTTCAGTTGCTCAGTCATGTCCAACTCTTTGTGACCCCATGAATCGCAGCACACCAGGCCTCCCTGTCCATTAGAGAGTATTTATTGTGTGGATCTATGGGGCCAGTCCTCTGATTAGTACTATAGAATTTGCCAGCTAGGTTGAGAATCTTAGGGCTGTCATGAGAAGAAAAAAGGGGTCCCTTGAGTTTCAGTTGCCCTCATCTATATACTATGAGAAGAGAGAATGAAAAATCTCTTTTAGTAAGAGTAATCCAATGCTCAACATTCAGAAAACGAAGATCATGGCTTCTGGTCCCATCACTTCATGGCAAATAGATGGGGAAACAGTGGAAACAGTGGCTGACTTTATTTTTTGGGGCTCCAGAATCACTGCAGATGGTAACTGCAGCCATGAAATTAAAAGACACTTACTCCTTGGAAGGAAAGTTATGACCAAACTAGACAGCATATTAAAAAGCAAAGACATTACTTTGCCAACAAAGTTCCGTCTAGTAAAGGCTATGGTTTTTCCAGTAGTCATGTTTGGATGTGAGAGTTGGACTATAAAGAAAGCTGAATGCAGAAGAATTGATGCTTTTGAACTGCGGTGTTGGAGAAGACTCTTGAGAATCCCTTGGACTGCAAGGAGATCCAACCAGTCCATTCTAAAGGAGATCAGTCCTGGGTGTTCATTGGAAGGACTGATGTTGAAGCTGAAACTCCAATACTTTGGCCACCTGATGCGAAGAGTTGACTCATTTGAAAAGACCCTGATGATGGGAAAGATTGAGGGCCAGAGGAGCAGGGAACAACAGAGGATGAGATGGTTGGATGGCAGTACCAACTCAATGGACATGAGTTTTGGTAAACCCTGGGAGTTGGTGATGGACAGGGAGGCCTGGCGTGCTGCAGTCCATGGGGTTGCAAAGAGTTGGACATGATTAAGCAACTGAACTAAACTGAACTGAATCCAATGTGGTACATGCCTGGGAATACAGGGCAAATCAGACAGATGCTCCCTTCAGACCCCTGTATATTTGTCCTGTACCTCTTGAATCCAGGCCTTAATGATGGCTCCCTCTTCCCAGTTTTGCACCACTTCCTGGTTAATTTTTTCAGTACTACCATGTGATATCTACTGTATTATTAAATGAAATTATGATTTTTTTATGCTACTATATACATTTTCATATGCTTTAGATGATGTGCCTTGACTCTCCTCATCCTAGTACCAGACCTGTGTTCAAATCTCATTTCCCTTTTGGGGACAGCATTATATTTTGAATGGTGCAGTCCTTTCAAGTAGAGGCCTAGAAATTATTTTTTGTTTCCATTTTGGTTTAAGTACCAGGAGTAGAAAAATTGTAAAATAAACATTTACCACTAGTTGTATTATCTTACCTCTTGTTTTCATAATTTTTATTCTCTTTTATGTTACTCTCTTCTATACCTACACCCCCCCCAAGCCCCAAAGAAACTAGCCCCTTAATACTTCCTACTAGATAAAACTGTGTAGTTCTTTCCAGAAAAATTGTCTTCCTTCTGACACATTCCTCTGTGTCCATATCTCAGCTATATGTCACGTGGCACAGAAGTTGAGCTGAAAAGTCAATTAGCACTAAAGTATGATGACAAGAAGTAATTCATTGCTCTGTTCATGGAAGTATTAGATTATAACTGGGCATATTTGGAAACATAAAACTTTAACCTATTCACTCAACTTTTATCCAAGCCCATGCCCCAACCAGTAATGCTAAAGAAAGCTGAAGCTGAATGGTTTTATGAAGACCTACAAGACCTTCTGGAACTAACACCCAAAAAAGATGTCCTTTTCATTACAGGGGACTGGAATGCAAAAGTAGGCAGTAAAGAGATACCTGGAGTAATAGGTAAGTTTGGCCTTGGAGAAGAAACAAAGCAGGTCAAAGACTAACAGAGTTTTGCCAAGACAACACACTGGTCATAGCAAACACCCTCTTCCAACAACACAAGAGAAGACTCTACACATGGACATCACCAGATGCTCAATACAAAAATCAGATTTATTAAATTCTTTGCTGCCAAAGATGGAGAAGCTCTACAGAGTGAGAAAGAAAAGACCAGGAGCTGACTGTGGCACAGACCATGAACTCTTTATTGCCAAATTCAGACTTAAACTGAAGAAAGTGGGGAAAACCACTAGACCATTCAGATATGACCTAAATCAAATCCCTTATGATTATACAGTGGAAAGGAGGAATAGCTTCAAGGGATTAGAGCTGATAGATAGAGTGCCTGAAACTATGGATGGAGGTCCATGACATTGTACAAGAGACAGTGAATAAGACCATCACCAAGACAAGGAAATGCAAAAGGGCAAAATAGTTGTCCTAGGAGGCATTACAAATAGCTGACAAAAGAAAAGATGCAAAAGGCAAAGGAGAAAAGGAAAGATATACTCGTTTGAATACAGTGGTCCAAAGAATAACAAGGAGAGAAAAGGAAGCCTTCTTCAGTGATCCATACAAAGAAATAGAGGAAAACAATAGAAAGGGAAGGACTAGAGAGAAATCTCTTCAATAAAAGTAGAGATACCAAGGGAACATTTCATGCAAAGATGGGCACAATAAAGGACAGAAATGGTATGGACCTAACAGAAGAAGAAGATATTAAGAAGAGGTGGTAACAATACACAGAAGAACTATAGAAAAAAGATCTTCATGACCTAGATGACCATGATAGTGTGATCACTCACCTAGAGTCAGACGTCCTGGAATGCAACCTCAAGTAGGCCTTAGGAAGCATCACTACGAACAATGCTAGTGGAGGTGATGGAATTACAGTTGAGCTATGTCAAATCCTAAAAGATGATGCTGTGAAAGTGCTGTACTCAATATACCAGCAAAAAACTCAGCAGTGGCCACAGGACTAGAAAAGGTCAGTTTTCGTTCCAATCTCAAAGAAAGGCAATGCCAAAGACTGTTCAAACAAAAGCACAACTGCATTCATCTCACATGCTAGAAAAGTAATGCTCAAAAATCTTCAAGCCAGGCTTCAAGAGTACGTAAAAGCATGAACTTCCAGATGTTCAAGCTTGATTTTGAAAAGGCAGAAGAACCAGAGGTCAAATTGCCGATGTCTGTTGGATCATCAAAAAAGCAAGAGAGTTCCAGAAAAACATCTACCCTTGCTTTATTGACTATGCCAAAGCCTTTGACTGTGTGGAATACAACAAACTCTGAAAATTCTTAAAGAGATGGCAATACCAGACCTCCTGACCTGCCTCCTAAGAAATGTGTATGTAGGTCAAGAAGCAAGAACATGGAACAAGAGACTAATTTCAAATCAGGAAAGGAGTACGTCAAGGCTGTATACTTTCACCCTGCTTATTTAACTTATATGCAGAGTAAATCATGCAAAATGCTGAGCTAGATGAAGCATAAGCTGAAATCAAGATTGCTGGGAGATATGTCAATAACCTCAGTTATGCAGATGACACCACACTTATGGCAGAATGTGAAGAAGAACTAAAAAGCCTCTTGATGGACGTGAAAGATGAGAGTGAAAAAGCTGACTTAAAACTCAACATTCAGAAAACTAAGATCATGGCATTCAGTCCCATCACTTCATGGAAACAGATGGGGAAACAATGGAAACAGTGACAGACTTTATTTGAGGGGAGGGCTCCAAAGTCACTGCAGATAGTAACTGCAGCCATGAAATTAAAAGCTGCTTGCTCCTTGGAAGAAAAGTTATGACCAACCTAGACAGCATATTAAAAAGCAGAGACATTATTTTGCCAACAAAGATCTGTCTAGTCAAAGCTATGGTTTTTCCAGTAGTCATGTATGGATGTGAGAGTTGGACTATAAAGAAAGCTGAGCGTTGAAGAAATGATGCTTTTGAATTCTGGTATTGGAGAATACTCTTGAGATTCCCTTGAACTACAAAGAGATCCAACCAGTCCATCCTAAAGGACATCAGTCCTAAATATTCACTGGAAGGACTGATGTTGAAGCTGAAACTCCAATACTCTGGCACCTGCTGCAAAGAACTGACTCATTTGAAAAGACCCTTATGCTCGGGAAGATTGAGGACAGGAGGAGAAGAGGACGACAGAGAATGAGATGGTTGGATGACATCACCGACTCTATGAACATGAGTTTGAGTAAGCTCCAGGAGTTCGAGATCGACAGGGAAGCCTGCCCTGCTGCAGTCCATGAGCTTGCATATAGTTGGACACTACTGAATGACTGAACTGAACTAAACTCAACTTTGAATTAATTTTTGAGTACACATTACAGTTCTGGCCTAATTCACCATTGTAAAGCTTTAAATTCACTATACTCCACAATCCTTGTGTTTTGATATATATTGTTTAACAAACAGTTTAAATAATATTTGGTTTCCTATTTTCTTACACATACACATCTGTTAAGCAAAGATTCTGGTCATGATGAAGTAACAAGGATATAACTTTACTGAACTGATATAATCCTAGCCAACAGCTAAGAAACTCATCTTTTTAAATAGTCTGTGTAGTCTTATCATTGTAGAGGGATAATTTTCTTTGACATATTAGAATACTGACTATAAAACACATGATTCTCCAATATTATCATCACATCCCTAATGGTCCAGCAATATCAGCTTTAAAATCACTGGTAGAACACTCACCGTATACAGACTTGGTGCGAAGTTCTCAAAATATGAAACTAAATAATCCAAAGTCTCTGCCTTGATATTCCCAGGGTCTATTTTCTAACACGGATACCCTTGACTTTTGCATCCACAACACTTGGCTGGGTTGCTCACTTCCCCCACTTTTACTCTGTTTATTTCTTAACCAGCTAGAGCTCCCCTCAGGACAGAGCACTTGACAGTTTATAATTTTTTATCCTAAGCACTGTGCATTCAGGTATTTTTTGCATAGGAGATAGTATAGAAGCTGCTCCCAGGGAGAAACTAAACAAGAGGGTAGCAGAAAGTGAGGTTAAAATCACTCACCTGAAGTGGATACTTTAGATGTGAATCCCTGCTCTTCTACTTTTGAGCGAACTGATTTAGGGCAAGTCTCTAACCTTTAAGCCTCCCTTTTCTTATCTGAAAACAAAAATAGAGTAATTACCTCTTATTTTTTATGAGGATTAAATGATATAATGTATGTAAAGCATTTTTCACAATATTAGCACATAGGAAGTGCTTAAAATTTTCATTTATTGTTATTATTACTACTATTACACTAAAGGGGAAGAGAAGAGAAATAGAAATATTAGGTTACTGAGACTTTTTAAAAAGGGATGTATTCTTATGGATCTTTAGCCAGAGAAGTATCAAGTGTGAGGAAATCATTGTTTTGAGAGTTAAACAAAGGACTGGTAAAGGAAAGTGGAAAAGAGGAGGAAAGACAAAAAGAGCAAGGAATGTGAAGTAGCGGGGCAGAATAGCTTAAATCATGGACCATGGAGTTCGATGTTTCTCTTTTCCAAGTAATTTTCCTATCCTTGGCCACCTCATACGAAGAGTTGACTCATTAGAAAAGACTCTGATGCTGGGAGGGATTGGGGGCAGGAGGAGAAGGGGACGACAGAGGATGAGATGGCTGCATGGCATCACTGACTCGATGGACGTGAGTCTGAGTGAACTCCAGGAGTTGGTGATAGACAGGGAGGCCTGGCGTGCTGTGATTTATGGGGCCACAAAGAGTTGGACACGACTGAGCGACTGAACTGAACTGATGTCTATAAGTTTAACAATAATAATATGCTTAAATTGGAGTAAAATAAAATGCTTAAAATGGAATAAAAATAGATATTGCTTGTTTTAGAGAAAAGAAAATACTCAGAATTTATAGATTATGTAAAGAGATTTTCCTTGTACTAGTTCAAATGAAAATAAGATTAATAATGAATCTAAATCAGGCCAAGCCTTCCAATTTTTGACTCCTAGAACTTATATCAATAATCTCCTCCAGTATTAGATTTGCAAGAAATCAAAAATCATTCTGTAATCTTGGAATTTGAAAACTGTATTAGTTTCCTATTTCTACTATAATAAATTATTGTAAAACTAATTACTTCAAAAAATATGATTTCATTATGTTTCAGCTTTGGAGGTTAGAGGTCTAAAAAGGGCCTCACTGTGTTAAAATCAGGGTATGCGCAGGGCCCAGAAACCTTTGCTTGTCTCAGCTTCTAGACTCTGTATGCATTCCTTGGATGATGGTCCCCTTTCATCTTCAAAACTAGTAATGGCAGTCAAGTCTTTCTCACAGTGATTCCTCTGACAATCTTCCGCCTCTCTCTTCAGTATCATCTCTGTATTTTCTTGGATTAGATTATATTGGATCCACCGGTTAATCAAGGATAACCTTTCCCTTCAGTTCAGTTCAGTCACTCAGTCGTGTCCGACTCTTTGCGACCCCATGAATCGCAGCACGCCAGGCCTCCCTGTTCATCACCATCTCCCGGAGTTCACTCAGACTCACGTCCATCGAGTCCATGATGCCATCCAGCCATCTCAGCCTCGGTCGTCCCCTTCTCCTCTTGCCCTCAGTCCCTCCCAGCATCAGAGTTTTTTCCAATGAGTCAACTCTTCACACAAGATGGCCAAAGTACTGGAGTTTCAGCTTTAGCATCATTCCTTCCAAAGAAATCCCAGGGTTGATCTCCTTCAGAATGGACTGGTTGGATGTCCTTGCAGTCCAAGGGACTCTCAAGAGTCTTCTCCAACACCACAGTTCAAAAGCATCAATTCTTTGGCGCTCAGCCTTCTTCACAGTCCAACTCTCACATCCATACATGACCACAGGAAAAACCACAGCCTTGACTAGACATGTCTTAGTAGGCAAAGTAATGTCTCTGCTTTTGAATATGCTATCTAGGTTGCTCATAACTTTTCTTCCAAGGAGTAAGCACCTTTTAATTTCATGGCTGTAGTCACCATCTGCAGTGATTTGGGAGCCAAAAAAAATAAAAGTCTGACACTGTTTCCACTGTTTCCCCATCTATTTCCCATGAAGTGATGGGACCAGATACCATGATCTTCGTTTTCTGAATGTTGAGATTTAAGCCAACTTTTTCACTCTCCTCTTTCATTTTCATCAAGAGGCTTTTGAGTTCCTCTTCACTTTCTGCCAAAAGGGTGGTGTCATCTGCATACCTGAGGTTATTGATATTTCTCCTGGCAATCTTGATTCCAGCTTCTGTTTCTTCCAGTCCAGCGTTTCTCATGATGTACTCTGCACAGAAGTTAAATAAGCAGGGTGACAATATACAGCCTGGACGTACTCCTTTTCCTATTTGGAACCAGTCTGTTGTTCCATGTCCAGTTCTAACTGTTGCTTCCTGACCTGCATACAGATTTCTCAACAGGCAGGTCAGGTGGTCTGGTATTCCCATCTCTTTCAGAATTTTCCATAGTTTATTGTGATCCACACAGTCAAAGGCTTTGGCATAGTCAATAAAGCAGAAATAGATGTTTTTCTGGAACTCTCTTGCTTTTTCCATGATCCAGCAGATGTTGGAAATTTGATCTCTGGTTCCTCTGCCTTTTCTAAAACCAGCTTGAACGTCAAGGAGTTCACGGTTCACGTATTGCTGAAGCCTGGCTTGGAGAATTTTGAGCATTACTTTACTAGCATGTGAGATGAGTGCAATTGTATGGTAGTTTGAGCATTCTTTGGCATTGCCTTTCTTTGGAATTGGAATGAAAACTGACCTTTTCAAGTCCTGTGGCCACTGCTGAGTTTTCCAAATTTGCTGGCATATTGAGTGCAGCACTTTCAGAGCATCATCTTTTCTAATCACACTAGGACCACAGCCTTGTCTAACTCAATGAAACCAAGCCATGCCTGCCGGGCAACCCAAGATGGGTGGGTCATGGTGGAGAGGTCTGACAGAATGTGGTCCACTGGAGAAGGGAATGGCAAGCCACTTCAGAATTCTTGCCTTGAGAACCCCATGAACAGTATGAAAAGGCAATATGATAGGATACCAAAAGAGGAACTCCCCAGGTCATTAGGTGCCCAATATGCTACTGGAGATCAGAGGAGAAATAACTACAGAAAGAACGAAGGGATGGAGCCAAAGCAAAAGCAATACCCAGTTGTGGATGTGACTGGTGATAGAAGCAAGGTCCGATGCTGTAAAGAGCAATATTGCATAGGAACCTGGAATGTTAGGTCCAATTATCAAGGCAAATTGTAAGTGGTCAAACAACAGATGGCAAGGGTGAATGTAGACATTCCAGGAATCAGCGAACTAAAATGGACTGGAATGGGTGAATTTAACTCAGATGACCATTATATCTACTACTGCGGGCAGGAATCCCTCAAAAGAAATGGAGTAGCCATCATGGTCAACAAAAGAGTCCAAAATGCAGTACTTGGATGCAATCTCAAAAATGACAGAATGATCTCTGTTTATCTCCAAGGCAAACCTTTCCCTAGATTAAGGTAATCTGATAAGCAACCATAATCCTATCTGCAACCTTAATTCCTTTTTGCCATGTCAGGTAACATATTCAAAGGTTGGGGATTGGATATGATAATTTTTGAAGTGTCCTATTCTGGAGAAGGAAATGGCAACCCACTCCAGTGTTCTTGCCTGGAGAATCCCATGGACAGGAGCCTTGTGGGCTACATGCATAGGGTCGCAAGTTCAGACACGACTGAGTGACTTTCACTTCACTACTATTCCGTCAGTAAAAAAGGCTGAGGGGTGAAGAATTGATGCTTTTGAATTCTGATGTTAGAGAAGACTCTTCAGAGTCCCTTGGAACTGCAGTCAATCCTAAAGGATCAGTCCTGAATGTTCATTTTAAGGACTAATGCTGAAGCTGAAGCTCCAGTACTTTGGCCACTTGATGGGAAGAACTGACTCATTGGAAAAGACTCTGATGCTGGGGAAGATTGAAGGCAGGAGAAGAGGGAAACAGAGAATGAAATGATTCAATGGCATCATCGACTCAATGGATAAGAGTTTGAGCAAGCTCTAGGAGATGGTGAAGAACAGGAAAGCCTGATGTGCCATAGTCCATGAGGTTGCAGAGTCAGACACGACTGAGCGACTAAAAAACAGCAAATTCTGCTGACCGTTAAGTGTGTACTGACTGCATTCTGCTTTAGCTTTTCATTCTTACAGAAATTAAATAGAATAGATCTGAATTTTAATATATATGAGCAATTAATGCCATTAATGGAGGTTATTTCTGAAGTCCAGTTAGAAACAAATTCGTCTCATTTACTAACAATTTGGGAAAACTGATTAACCTTTTTGTGCAAACAACTCATTTTAAATGAGAATCATAATATCTACCTCATATTGTTGCTGTGAGAATTAAATGAGTTAATTAAAGAATTTAGGATAACAGAATCAGGAGTCCATAAATTTAGTTGTTGCTATTATTACTACCCAGTTTTATGATCTATAGACTCTTAAACATATATGTAGTTTTATACATTCATCAGTCATTATCAATTGATCCATGAATTTAGTTTGACCATTGACCCACCAGAATTTATTAAACATCTTTTGCAAAATGAACTGCATACTACACATAAGAATAACAAAAATACCTCACAATTATATAGCATTTACATTTTCACCTTTTTATCTTATCTGATCCTACTTAGGTTCCTACCCTTAGGAAGTTCTAGTTGCCTTAAGAAAACAAGAGATTACATACAAATTTAGCCAAACATCCCAGACATAGCACTGAAGTTTTGCAACAGTGTGAATAGGCATTTGCTCAGGCTGAGAGTCATTAAGAGTAAGTCTATGGATTAATCAGCACCACACTGGGGAATGATAGTGAACACCATCTCAGTCGAGGTTGGGCTCTTCTCTCATATAGGGCTGTGAAGACTATACTCATTAGGTTAATGAGGTCCTAACATTTCAAAAGAAAAAAAATATATCAAAAAAGTAGGCAAAAAGGAAAACAACCTATGATGTGATGGCTGTATACCCCCATGGATTCCTCCACTAAACAGTTAAACCTACGCCACACATTTCCAGGTTCATGCTTCTTCCAAACAAGGAGAGGTAGAAAACCCAACACAAAATAATTTACACAAGATTTCTTATGTGGTTACCTGAGAAAATTGTACAGGGCAAGCATTGGGTTTCTTTCCCCAGAGTTGGTATTTTGATATACCCTTTTGCTGTTTTGTATATTGATCACTGATTCTGATAGTCACTTCATCCTTTAGAGGATAGAGTAGGGGGAGTTCGAGTAGCATTCCTCAAGATAAAGAGAAGACTAATAAAAAATAGGTGGAATGGGAAACCCCCCAAAGAAACAGTAGATGAGGGCACAAGATAAGAATTTCAGCCTGACTGTTTCATTCCTTCCACTCATCTCTTGAGTCTGGCTGCCCAGCTGAGCTTTGCTCCCAGGTGGATTTCTGGGAAGAGAAAGCCACCATTTGCTCACTTTACCCTGGGGCCACCCAGCTGCCAAATGTCAGCTGAACAGAGGTGCATCAGAGGCGTGCAGTCAAAAGGCAGCAGGATGGCCAACTGCCATGAATTTCTGCATGAAGTCTGGCAACTTGGCATCCTCCTGCTCTCCCCCTCCCCCAGGTTAGTTGCCGAGAACCTCCAGCATGAAAGCTGCTTATCCTACCAACTTCAGCTGCTGCCCTCCTTTCCCTACGCCACTTCAATTCCTACCTCCTTACACTCTGAAAGTAAAATGAAGTCACTCATACACCTGGCTCTACTTGTGAACCCACCTAAGCTCTAACATAACTGTTTCTTTTCCCTCTTACACACCCCCATGGGTAAAGGCAGAACTGCCACATCCCCCTTGGACCTGATTGCTAGGCAACACTCAGCCATGTGAATTTGTCACTTCTGTTTGGCGCAAATTTCAATTTCACCTCCAACTGTAACACTGCTCGATATATTTTAGATGCCACTGTGGTTGGACGGCATCCCAGGAAAGATGTGAAGTGCTACTGCCAGGAATGAATGATTGGCACTGGGTAAAGCAATTCTCTGAACTCAGCCTTGGCATACCATTAATTGTTAAGTCTGTTCAGCTACCACCAACCTCTTGTCAGAATCGTGTCTATTGTAAGCCTTTGCGACAAGAGTCCAAATGGTAGAGCTCTCTCCCTCTGTAAGATCTGAAGAATTATGTCGATAATGAAGCAGTGGATTTCTCAGCTCACAACATATTACTTCTTCCTACTTTCATCTATTGGCTGCACTTTCATGTGCAAAGAAAAAATAGTTCCACGTTTGAATATTACAGAGTTAAGAGCTGCCAATTCAGGTTCTAGCCCTGAATAAAAGATTTACCTTCCCTCCTCTCTTTATCACAGCCTGCTTACTTTCATTCATGGTAACAATTAAATGCTGCTACAAGGAAACAAGTTATTAATGGGAAAAGATAAAATTAATGCTAAACATACTCTGGTGACAATAAATATATAATATTTGACATGTAAATTTTCCATACTGACATTAAATCAGAAAACATGCAACATGAAAACAATTATAATTTTTGAATAAACACATACCATCACTGGCAAGATATAATGCTATAATTCAAGACTCCATCCAATGCAGTGTGCCCAATGTGTTTATATATATATGTGTATATATATATACTGAATACGTATATGTATATGTACATATACTGAAGATTATTTGTCCTAATGACACATTCAATTGCCTAGCCACCTACATCCTTAAACAATACGCAATTGCTGTATTGACTCTTAGATGCTACAGTGTGGAAAGCTTTCATTTATGAGCACTGTGCTAAATAAAGTTAAAAATAGTCAATCTGTTTTGATTCCCCTTCCACTGCCTCCAGCCACCAAATTTTCAATTGATTTTTTTTTCCTCTCAAATCAAAACATCCTCAGAAAGCTTGGAAATATTTCCCTTGAATGAATCTAATTAAATAGAAGGAGTCAGTCAGTTATGAGTAAGAATAGTGTTTCAGACTTTAAGTGCAGGCCCTGATTCATCAGAAACAAAAGAAGTTTTTGTAACAGTGTGAATGAACCTTGAAGTGTGCATGTTCTTTTAAGAAAGGCCAAGGGTGCAGTTCTATTTTCTTAGCTCTGCTTTCATATTTATGTGTCTCATTTCCAGCTCATTGCTGATGCCTCAGTTGCGCTATCCATCACCACTTTTATCCTCCTTGTTCCTCAAAAAGAACATAAAATCCTTTTTTATGTGGTGGTAATATTATTGCAAATAAAAGCAAATACCAAAATCTTTATTAGTCTGCCAAAATAATAAACTATTTAATAAAAGCATGCTGTAAAAATAAGGTCATTTGCATCACTCAAGTTACTTGCAGGAAATACAGAGAATTATTGGTCAAAAAAATACAAACTGACAGCAATTACTTCTGTTGTTCATCTAACCACACTATGCAATAGGGTTAAATTTTTGTTGATATTTTGCACATTTTCTGGGTTTAAATGCTTTTAATATTACTTAAAACTGGTTGCACACTGGAAAATTTTTAAAAAATCTAACTCACAAAATATTGATTTCCTCTTTGCAAAAAAGATTTTTGGTAAGGGAAAAGGACTAAGTAGACTGGTCTCTTTTTTACATCTTTTTCACAAATGTGGAAGTTGAGCTACTGACAATCTTCATATTCTAAGATTTATTGCCTAAATATTTACCATTTTAATATCCAATATTGATTTTATTTGCTTTGGATTTGCGTCCACTGTTCAGCTCTATAGCTGTTACCTCTTTGTATTCAGCTTTTGTCATTCCTGCATGCACACCAATATAAGATATTTTATTTGGGAAGGTTAGTTTAACAGTGAAAGTTAACAATAAATATACTATTTCTAAATAAATTCTAATGTTTGATCTTTTAGCCTATTGTATATATAAACCTATCAATTCTTACTCCCTTGTAATTTCCAACCTCAGCTGGCAGATTTGAAAATATAGTATTGATATTCTTCTAACATAGCAAAATCAGTAGCAAGGTAAGAATTAAAACATAATTTGTATAGCCCTTTCATTGCCAAGAATAACTTGTATACCAAATCTTCTAGATAAAAAGCAAATATGACAATTAAACAAATATTATAAATCTTTTCAAAACTACATATTGCTTATTTATATTACTTGTTCCATGATGACACTTAAGGTCAAGAAAAGCTCTACAAACTACAGTTATTACTACTTTATGAAGCCTTTTGTCTATAGTTGTTTTCTTTGGGTCACAAATTAACCATTGTTAGTTTTATTGACATCAGATTAATGTAAGAAAATGAGGTACAATTTCTATACAATGTAATGTTTCTGAAGGATAGATAATTCAACTAAGAAAATTTGGAATTTGAAAGAACACTTTTAGAAGCAAAGAAAACCAATTAAATTCATGTACTGTGTATTATGGCCTGAATTGTGTCCCAATTAAATTCAAATGTTGATGCCCTACTCTCCCAACCCTCATGCCTAAGAATGTGACTGTATAAGAAATAGGGCCTTTAAAGAAGTGGTAAAAATTAAATGAGGTCATATGGGTGGATCCTAATCCAATCTGTCTGGTGACCTAAGAAGAAAAACTTTGGATGTATGAAGAGATACTAAGAGTATGAACTCACAGAGGGAAAATTGTAAGAAAAGGCAGCAAGAAGGCACCATTTTCAAACTAAAGAGAGGCCTCAGAAGAAACCAACCCTACCAGTCCCTAGATCTTGGACTTCTAGTTTCCATAATAGTGAGAAAATAAATGTCTATTGTTCAAGCCATTCAGTCTGTGGAAGTTTCTTATAGCAGCCCTAGACAACTAATACACTATCCTATATAAATAGAAAGTTTTAATAAAAGTCTATTTGCAACACCAAATCAAATACAATATTAGTTTTTGCCAATTCTGCTTCCCCGATGGCTCCCATGGTAAAGCATCTGCCCACAATGTGGGAGACTCGGGTTCGATTCCTGGGTTGGGAAGGTCCCCTGGAGAAGGAAATGGCAACCCACTCCCGCACTCTTGCCTGGAAAATCCCATGGACGGAGGAGCCTGACAGGCTACAGTCCGTGGGGTCACGAAGAGTTGGACACGACTGAGCAACTTCACTTTCACTTGACCACCCAAATGCATTAAAGATATATGATGCAACTAATTCTTTTCAATTCAGGACACAAATCCAAACTGACACCCTAAGCTCTGTGTTGTCACAAAAACACCTGAAAATCTTGCTTCATATTTGAAATTCTTTCTGTCTCAAGTTCTTAACCTAGGGTTCATAAACCACAAAGCCTCTTGATATTTCTTACACCAGCTCTTGTGGGCTTTGCATACATTCATTGCCATAGGAAGAAATGTATCATCTCCAAAATAAGAACCACTTAAATCTTGGGGTATTGTTTCTATCTGACTAATCAGTGGGCAATAGAGATGTTCTCTGATGGGAAAAAACCTAAGATGTGTGTTGTGTGCTTAGTCGTGTCCGACTCTTGAGACCACATAGACCATAGTCTGCCAGGCTCCTGTGTCCATGGGATTCTCCAGGCAAGAATACTTGAGTGTGTTGCCATTTCCTTCTCCAGGGGATCTTCCCGACCTAGGAATTGAACCCGGGTCTCCTGCACTGCAGGCAGACTCTTTACCAACTGAGCTACAAAAACCCAATATTGTGTATTTTAATTAACAAGTTTAGATGGATAATCATTTACCATCAAATGAATGATCTAGCTGGTCCACAGTGAGATGTTTAATTTAGTGAATAAATCATGTACAAAATTTTGTTGGAGGACCAGAAAAAGCATTTTTTTTCTTCTGGTAACCAAACATTTTCTAAGAGAGCTCACTGGTTTGTAGCTTTCAGGCTCATAAGTATCACTTAAACTCAGATGGTAAAGAAGCCACCTGCAATGCAGGACACCCGGTTTCAATTCCTGGATTGGGAAGATCCCCTGGAGAAGGGAATAGCTACCCAATCCAGTATCTTTGCCTGGATAATTCTACAGACAGAGTAGCCTACAGGGCTACAATCCATGGGACTGCAAAGAGTCGTACATGACTAAGAGACAACACAAACAAAAAATAACAGAACATCTGCAAATTTTGTGGATTCTATTTTATGCCAAGAAGAGCACTGAGATTAAATTTCTGATCTGGGCCAAATGCTGTGTCTTAGCCAATGACATTGTGACTTATATTTTAGCAAAAATCTGTTTTTAAAGGCATAGTAGTAATATTTATTGAGTGCTTACTTTGTGCCAGCCACAACTCTAAATATTTTAAATATATTGTATAGGTTAGCAGCAGAAAAAACAAATTATGAGATGAGTTGTAGTTTCTATTTTAAGAATGGGAAAACTGAGATACATAGAGTAAGATTAACAAACTCGCCCAAGGTTATAACTACTTCTTTAAATTATCCAGATTAAGTATCTTCATATATAAGCAAATTCCTTAAAACACCATGCCATTATTGCCCATGAAGTTACTCTAGAACATTATGCAGTTTATAGACTTGCAACTTCAATGTGTTCTTTGTATCAAAGTTATTTTCAGACAAACTTTAATTTCCTTGCTTTAGTATTCCTACTTAGAATGGTTTCCAAACAATAAACCCACTGGCCTATCATTTTGCCACCAGCAATGATAATCCTGATTTTATTTTGTGAATACCTTTCTTTCTTGTAAAGGTCACAAAGTTCAGGATAGGGTTACACAGTGAAAGAAAAAAAAAAAAGCTGTTTCTGTCACTGAAGAGACAAGGAGATAGATGGCAGGCTTCAGCATAGGCTCAATTTCTGTTGTTACCCAATTCACTAATTGTTTGCTTTCATTTTAAAGTCTTCTCTGAATGTGTTTTTTAAAACTTTTTTTTTTCACATCCTTGTTTTCAGTGGCCCCTTATAGACTTACAGATGGAAATCTGTTTCCCTTATCCTTATAGGTAACTCATGTTTTTCTTTGAAGCAGAGGAGGGGGTAGTGAACAAAAACAGCTCTGTCCTTTAAGATCTTTTACACATATCCCTCAACTTTTAGAGCTTTCTCTAAACCTTAGCTATGTAATAGTGTATGGGGGGAAAAGATTCTTTTTGATTTTTTTCCTGGAGTTTTAAAGAATTCATCTTAAATGAATGATAGAAAACTTGTAGAATTTGAAGACTCGGTGAAAAGTTAAGTTTGGTCCCAAACCCAATGGCAAAGATTGTTTTTTAAGATTGGTTTCAAGTTACCCCAATCATGTTACTGTTGTGATATTAGATTACTTCCTTGTAATAGTATCAGGTTATATAATTGTCCTGGTCCATTCAACTTAATGAAATAAAGTGACACTGATGGTGAGAGTTTTACACACCATACCATGTATAGAAGAATGGTTTTCAGTAGATTCTGGACTTTTAGCATCTCTTAACCCATGATACTATTCAGTTCAGTTCAGTTCAGTCGCTCAGTCATGTCTGACTCTTTGCAACCCCATGGACTGCAACACACCAGACCTCCCTGTCCATCACCAGCTCTCAGAGTTTACTCAAACTCATGTCCATTGAGTAGGTGATGCCATCCAACCATCTCATCCTCTGTCTTCCCTTTCTTCCTCCTGCCTTCAATCTTTCCCAGCATCAGGGTCTTTTCAGATGAGTCAGTTCTTCACAGCAGGTGGCCAAAGTATTAAGAGTTTCAGCTTCAGCATCAGTCTTTCCAATGAATATTCAGAACTGATCTCCTTTATTATTATTTTTTTAATTTTTATTTTTACTTGATTTTACTTTACAATACTGTATTGGTTTTGCCATACATTGACATGAATCCACCATGGGTGTACATGTGTTCTAGAATGGACTGGTTAGATCTCCTTGCAGTCCAAGGGACTCTCAAGAGTCTTCTCCAACACCACAGTTCAAAAACATCGATTCTTTGGCACTCAGCTTTCTTTGTAGTCCAACTCTTAAATCTATTTGTGACAATTGGATACTATGATACTATTAGTGGTTCCTTATATTTCTCTCTATTACAAATAAATAAATAAACATACCATGATAATATTATAAATAAGAAGTAGTATCTTAATGAAATGATAAACTAAATAGCTGTAGTGATTGAATTAAATGAAACCTATAGAAAATGATTGATTTGATTTTTAAAACTATGGACAATACTAAGAGCAGATACTGAGAAAAGTAACTGTACAGTTGACAAAGTCATTAACTTTAGAAGTTAATTAATACATTGGTAGATATCCATGAAGTAATTAAAGAACTGAGACAGATATTGTACTTGTAGCTTTATTTCAGTGCAGGACAGCACTTATTTTAATATTAATAAATCTGGAGAATTATAGACATATATACACACATGAGAGAGGGGGAAAATCTAAAAGCATTGTTCTTATGACTCTAAGTTTAGGGTTATCTGTAAAGCTTTTTAATTAAAAAGTTATTGAAGAAGAAACATCTGAAACAGAACAGGGGGGAGGTTCTTCAAGTGACTTAGCAGTTTGCAGTAGCATCAACTGTTGCAGTGAAAACAAAGATTTCTAATCTTAGAACTTGGCAGGTAAGTGAGTAACAGATTTTTCAATATAATGTTTTGATTTTTAAGAAATAAATGAATTTGTCACTTCTTACTTTTGCCTGTTTCACATTCAGTCACATATTTTATTACCCCCTTGGGAGGTTGATTACAAATATTTCTAGTTAAAAGAATTCTTGGTTCTCTATTAACTGAACTAGTTCCTAAACCTTGCACCTCTTTGGGAATCTGTAAGTTAGTTCAAGCCTGAAAAAGTGAGTGTATCTTTGAATATGCTGAAATTAAGATATATGTAGGTTTGTGCATGTCTGTGTTTGAAATGGAAGAGAAGACGTAAGTAAGAAGTCGAAGCTCTTAGTTTTAGTTTCTTTTTGAACATTATTGGTTTCTGTCACTTTATTAATATCTCTCAACATTTTTATTTTATTCATTGCAAATGTTGGGAAGAAGGTGCAGAGTTGTTTGAGATATTTTTACACCCTGCAGCACACCATCTTAGGTTTCTTTAAGTGAAATGAATGTTGTATTAATGAGGACTGTTGTCAACACCATGCCAATAAAACTGCCAATTAAGAAAAGGTACTCCTAGAGATTTTGTTTTAAAAACAAATTAGCTAGGTAGTTGGGCTATATAAAAAAACATCAAAAATAAATTTCTCACTAATAAGATGCTTTTGAGCTGACTGGATTCTACCTTTAAATTCTACTCATCCTCATAGTCTCTACATGAGCCTTGCAAATATTTCCTTAATCACATATCCACTGGAAGTAACCAAGTGTGCCTTGTAGCAAAGATTATGAATTTCCTGTTCAAATATATGTCCCCTAAGGCTAGGACAGGTAGGGAAAATAATGAGAAAGTCAATTTTTGAAAGTTATTTACAAGGCAGCTATAACATACTTTACAGAAAGAAAACACATGGTCTCCAGAATTTGCCTTGTATTGACAGGTAAATTCTAGCCCAGAACACTAAGGCTATTTCTTACTATGGTGGCGAAATGATAGAAGCCAAAATCTCAAAGAATATGGTACCTTGCCTTGACAAACTAAATTACGAAAAATACATATTTCCACAATATTACATCTTGCAGAGTGAAGTTATACAACAGTAAATGCTTTTAATTGTCTTTCCTCTATGGGTTAGAGTTCTTTATTAATTGTATATTAATATTTAGAACAGTACAGTATGTTTTATTTTATGTCTAAAACTCTTAAATACTTTCAAACATTAGCCTAATTGTCCTTTATTACTAACAAAAATTTAAACATCTTTCATGACACATATAGCTAGAAAAATCTTAATTGTTTAGAAATGGTATAAAAATAACCACACTTCAGGTTATGCCTATCTAGTATTGGTATGCATTTTGCCTTCATAAACTTGGTAATCCTCTGAAAAATCTCTGTTTACATTACTGTAAATTTGTTGGCATGTTTAAGTTTCTTTTTTTCTTCTCTATCAAAAGAAAAAAAAATTATTTCTTTAAAATTTCCAGTTTGCATTCACTCAGTCAGCCAGTTCAGTCGCTCAGTCATGTGTGAAATCTTTACGATCCCTTGGACTACAGCATGCCAGGCCTCCCTGTCCATCACTAGCTCCTGGAGTTTACTCAAACTCATGACATTTGAGTCGGTGATGCCATCCAGCCATCTCATCCTCTGTCATCCCCTTCTCCTCCCGCCTTCAGTCTTTCCCAGCATTAGGGTCTTTTCAAATGAGTCAATTCTTCGCATGAAGTGACCGGTATGGGGGTTTCAACTTCAGCATCAGTGCTTCCAATGAATATTCAGGACTGATTTCTTTTAGGATGGACTGATTGGATCTCCTGCAGTCCAAGGGACTCTCAAGAGTCTTCTCCAACACCACAGCTCAAAAGCATCAATTCTTCAGAGCTTAGCTTTCCTTATACTCCAACTCTCACATCCATACATGACTGGAAAAGCCATAGCCTTGACTAGATGGACTTTTGTTGGCAAAGTAATGTCTCTGCTTTTTAATATGCTGTCTGGGTTGGTCATACTTTCCTTACAAGGAGTAAGCATCTATTAATTCCATGGCTGTGGTCACCATCTGAAGTGATTTTGGAGCCCAAAAAAATAAAGTCTGCCACTTTTTCCACTGTTTCCCCATCTATTTCCAATGAAGTGGGACCAGATGCCATGATCTTAGTTTTCCAAATGTTGAGCTTTCAGTCAACTTTTTCACTCTCTTCTTTCACTTTCATCAAGAGGCTCTTTAGTTCTTCTTCACTTTCTGCCATAAGGGTGGTGTCATCTGCATATCTGAGGTTATTGATATTTCTCCCGGCAATCTTGATTCCAGCTTGTGCTTCATCCAGCCCAGTGTTTCTCATGATGTATTCTGTATATAAGTTAAATAAGCAGGGTGACAGTATACAGCATTGACGTACTCCTTTTGCTATTTGGAACCAGTCTGTTGTTCCATGTCCAATTCTAACTGTTGCTTCATGATCTGCATACAGATTTCTCAACAGGCAGGTCAGGCGGTCTGGTATTACCATCTCTTTCAGAATTTTCCAGTTTGTTTTACACAAAAAAGAAAACTGGCATAGTCAATAAAGCAGAAATAGATGTTTTTCTGGAACTCTCTTGCTTTTTCCATGATCCAGCGGATGTTGGCAATTTGATCTCTGGTTCCTCTGCCTTTTCTAAAACCAGCTTGAACATCTGGAAGTTCACGGTTCACATATTGTTGAAGCCTGGCTTGGAGAATTTTGAGCATTACTTTACTAGCATGTGAGATGAGTGCAATTGGCGGTAGTTTGAGCATTCTTTGGCATTGCCTTTCTTTGGGATTGGAATGAAAACTGACCTTTTCCAGTTCAGTGGCAACTGCTGAGTTTTCCAAATTTGCTGGCATTTTGAGTGCAGCACTTTCACAGCATTATCTTTCAGGATTTGAAATAGCTCAACTGGAATTCCATCACCTCCACTAGCTTTGCTTGTAGTGATGCTTTCTAAGGCCCACTTGACTTCACATTCCAGGATGTCTGGCTCTAGATGAGTGAACACACCATCATGATTATCTGGGTTGTGAAGATCTTTTTTGTACAGTTCTTCTGTGTATTCTTGCCACCTCTTCTTAATATCTTCTGCTCTGTTAGGTCCATACCATTTCTGTCCTTTATTGTGCCCATCTTTGCATGAAACGTTCCCTTGGTATCTCTAATTTTCCTGAAGAGATCTCTAGTCTTTCACATTCTATTGTTTTCCTCTATTTCTTTGCAGTGATCACTGAGGAAGGCTTTCTTGTTTCTCCTTGCTATTCTTTGGAACTTTGCATTCAAATGGATATAATTTTACTTTTATCCTTTGCTTTTCGCTTCTCTACTTTTCACAGCTATTTGTAAGGCCTCCTCAGACAGCCATTTTGCCTTTTTTGCATTTCATTTCCTTGGGGATAGTCTTGATCCCTGACTCCTGTACAATTTTACAAACTTCTGTCCATAGTTCTTCAGGCACTCTATCAGATCTAGTCCCTTAAACCAACTTCTCACTTCCACTGTAAGGGATTTGATTTAGGTCATACCTGAATGGTCTAGTGGTTTTCCCTACTTTCTTCAATTTAAGTCCAAATTTGGCAATAAGGAGTTCATGATCTGAGCCACAGTCAGATTTCATTAGAGATCATTTTATTCTTTTCTCTGTTATAGTTTCAAACAAAACATAAGAAGCTTAATGTCTCTGTGTCAGTAAAGAATTTTCATATAACAATATATTTTCTAAACTGGGCTCACTCATCTACCCATTCACTCATGCCCTTAATCACCCAACAATGGTTAAATGTTTACCATGTAAGGCACTATGACTAAAAAACTAATAATACATAATGTCTTCCTTTAAGAAATGTATACTATTCAAGATTCTATTAGAGAAATAAAAGAATTTAACGAAAGAAACATTTATAGATGTGTGTGCAGAATTAAAGAATCAGCAATGGATGTTGAGGTATTTCAGGGACTAGAAATTGTGGGAAGCCTAAACCATTCCCAAGCCTGAAGAGGGAAGTGGAGGAATGGCATTATCACTACTGAGTGATGTCTGGAGCTCAGACTCACTCAGGTGAGATGAATTATGAGGCAGAATAATTTAGCCACTTCCAGAAACACAGAGTGAACGGAAAAAAAAAAAAAGGCAGGAAAACAAATATTTCTACTGTATTTCTGCTTCTCTTTCCTTTTTTATTCTTCTGCCTGGATTTCCCATTGGCAAAACCCAATAGAAAGCCAAAGGGTAAGAGCCTGAGGGATGCTGTCCAACTGACATCCATACCAGGGCAGAATAGGGGACATAATGAATTGAGGGTCTGAGAAGCAGCCTCCAAGGTGGCTCCCAACAATCACCGCCTCCTGGTATTCTTTCCCTTGTGTATCTTCCCCTTGAATCAAGGCTGGACATTGTCACACACTTCTAATGAATAGAATGTGACAAGTGTTGAAAAGTCACTTCCATGATATGATTCCATCCTGGCTTCCATCATGGGCTTCCATATTGGACGTTTTCCCTTGCCCTCTCACTTCCTCATTCTATGGGAAGCCAGTTGCCCTACTGAGAGGAAAAAAAAAACAAAAACAGTCTCCAGCCCAGCAAGGAATTGAGGCCCTCAGTCCAACAACCCTAAGGAATTGAATTCTGCCAACAGCCATGTGAATGACCTTAGAAGCAGATCTTTACCAGACAAATCTTTGGATAGGCTTCAGACCTCTGAGAGAACCTGAGTCAGAATATCTAAATAATCCACATCTGGATTTCTGATTCACAGAAATTGGGAGCTAGTAAAAGATTGTTGTTTTAAGATGCTAGGTTTGGGGAGTAATTTTTTATGTCACAGTAGATAATCAATAGATGGGAAGAGTGGGGAGAGAGCATAACTGCCTTAGTTCACCATTTTTGCCTTATAGCATAAATTTTTGCCCCTCAATCACATGGGGAAATTCTTACCCCACACACAAAACTGACATCAGCTGTGCTATAAACATGGAGTGATTTCAGTTCATTCATGCTCCTTCCTTAAATGTAAATGATAAATGACTTCCCATCAGAACATTTTTATATTCAATAGCAGCAAACAGGGGGAAATGAAAAGAAATTAACATAAAATATAGCTACTATAATATCTGCTTTGGTAGCTGGGCATGAGATCTAAAATTAAATATATATTACTTTTTTCATATATTAATACTTTTCTGATTGAGGTTATTTACCTGGTTGGGTGAACTAAACCTTCATTTTTACAATTTAAAAATTCTTAGTGGTGACGACTTTATTGAGATTCCACAGTTTCCCATAGACTATTCTCATGGAAGAGTAAGAAGTTCCCCAGTGAAATCCTTGAGTTTCACACATGTTTTTCTTGCCTCTATTGTATCATTTTAACCCAATTTTCACATACAATTACTTTAGGCAGTAAAGTAAGGTCTTGCTGTTGGTTCTTCAGTGGGGGAAGCCCCCAAATTATCAAAGGATTGTCTCAGCTCTTAATTTAATGGAACAATGACTATATTTCCTGTCAAAAATTGTTCTACCTTGGAATTTAGGATTTCTAAATCTTCTGAATACTTAGATGAAATATGATATATAATACTGACAGAGGTAACTCCCACCTCCATTCTTTGTTTTCTTAATCTCTGAATTCTGGCTATAAAGAAAATGGCACTGTATATTAAACATCTAATGTTAGTTTAAGTCACATACTACGTTCTACAGCATAGCAACCTAAACTTACCAGCTGTTTCTAAGTTGATGCTTCAGCAGACAAAAAAGAAAAAAATCTATTTTTCAAATATATTCAGAAACTATGGAAATGACCACAGGAAGACGTGTTATTGAAGCCACTGTCAGATTAAATGAAGTCAAGACTTCATTCATCACTTGATCTCTATAAGCCCATACTGGCCCATGATAGTGTTTTGTCTCCTACAGACTGGCATTACCTCAGATTCACTATTAGGACTGAGGCTTTCCCTATCCCAGTAAAAATCATTTGGTAAATGACAAGTTCATCTGGAAAAGACATGGATGCCATTTGTGGCCATATTTCAGGCTATATTCTTCCTCAAATGGACACGGCCTGTTGCCAAATTAAAGAACTTCAGATCTGTGAATTGGCTAAAGTCTGGGAATTGGGTATGAGGCTAATTTTCACTATGACAATTTATACTGGTTTTTATTTTGTATTAGTCAAGAAACATCTTAGAAGATTGTCCACATATTTAATTGTCAGTGACCTTGTAATCAATTAGTCACTGACACACACCCATGCTGGTCAAAACACTCTGGTTACCACTCTGTAAACTGTGTTTAATATATTATTATTACTAATAAATTATATTATTATTCATAATAGAATTATTACTACTACTAAGACATTATTATTAATAAGGATGCTAGAATAATGTGCCCACCTTATTTCTGACAATTTTGAGCAGCCACTTGGCCCTACTACTCAGGGAGTTTATTTTCATGGCAACATCTCTCATGTCCATCATCAGCTCTTAGGGATGCCAGCACAGAGGTTTTAAAGGTTGCCGCCCTTCCTTTAACCATTGCATTCTATTATGTTTTGAATGAAATAGGTGACCTCCATGGAAGATAGAGTTGGGGCTTCCCAAGTGGCTCAGTGGTAAAGAAGCTGCCTGACAATTCAGGAGCTGCAGGAGGCATGAGTTTGATCCCTGGGTCAGGACGATCCTCTAGAGGAGGAAATGGCAACCCACTCCAATGTTCTTGCTGAGTGGGCTATATATAGTCCATGAGGTTGCAAAGAGTTGGACATGACTGAGAAAGTGTACACCAAATTGAACATTTTAAAATCTGTTCTAATATGCTCATTTCTTTAAGCCATTAAACTTCCTTTTCTACATTATGTCAGTGTAGTTCTGAAATCTTAAACTCATTGACCACAGGCAATTGCTGAGTCCAGACTTTCATTTACCAGCAAACTGTTAGACTCACTCTCAATTTTTTTCTGGCTAAAATACCAAAATCTCAAATTTTAATTGAGGCCACATTAAGCATACAGTTAGCACATTCCAATGATTCTCAAATTTTAACATGTACCAGAATCACCTGGATGATTTGTAAAAACAGATTTCCAGACCCCATGCTCTAGAGTTTCTGATTCATTAGGTCTAGGATGGGAGTCTAGGAAATATGCATTCCTATCAGGTTCTCATGTGACACTAATGCTGGTTGGTCCAATGACCACATTTTGAGAACCACTGCCAATCAAATCTTATCATTCATTCATCTTGACCTAATCTCTTTAGTATTCAATCTAATTCATGTTTGCCAGATTCTTGTTTATATAAATTGGCAAGATGATCTCTCAGAGCAGACCTTGCAATTTTCTCTCAAGGTTATGCTGGGATTTAATCTTATTAAGGTTCTGGAGGCAATAAGGTAATACTATGGTTCTAGGGCAGGAGTGTCTTGAGTAGAAAAGAAACACTTTTGAGAGGCAACTGCCCCAGCTGAAGTTATTGAAGAGTTTTTCTACAGAGAATGACTGGTTTCATCAGACAGTGGGAAAAAGCAGTTCTATTCTCAAGGCAGCGTCAAAGGAATTTGAGTTTCTAAGTTCTCAGTCTCATCTATGCCTGTCCAAATGTCCTTATTTCAAACAATAGTTTTCACTTCTTCCCAATAAGTGTCCCTACCTTAGATAAGAAATGTGCATTCTTAATGTGTATCCTAGGTTTAGAAAATCTTGCTGAAAAAATCCATATAAACCTTCTGATATTCTCTTCATGTTTTGCTTTGAGAGTTCAAATGCTAAGCTTAATTTTTTTCTTTTTCATAAGCTTTACAACACAGAGATAGTCTATCCCACAGTCTTAATCATCATTGTTGCTGTAGTAATCAGATGCCACAACCATGTGTCCTTCTAATGCCTTGCCCCAGCTGATCTCTACCCAGTATCAATAACAGTGATAATCTGAGTAATTGCATATAACTGCATGCCATGAATTACATTTTCTGACTCACCTTCTTCACTTAATTACCTGCTAAATAAACTTGTTCAAAATGAATCACCTCATTTTTGCATACCAATATGAGGAGCAGCGGCTGCGCTTTGCTGCAGCAGCTGTGAAGTGATATCCCATGTCCAAGGTAAGAGAAACCCAGGTAAGATGGTAAGTGTTGCAAGAGGGCATCAGAGGGCAGACACCCTGAAACCATAATCACAGAACACTAGCCAATCTGATCACATGGACCACAGCCTTGTCTAACTCAATGAAACTAAGCCATGCCCTGTGGGACCACCCAAGACAGACGGGTCATTGGGGAGAGGTCTGAAGAAAGTTTCCACTGGAGAAGGGAATGGCAAACCACTTCAGTATTCCTGCCTTGAGAACCCCATGGACAGTATGAAAAGGCAAAATGATAGGATACTGAAGGAGGAACTCCCCGTGTTGGTAGGTGCCCAATATGCTACTGGAGATCAGGGGAGAAATAACTCCAGAAAGAATGAAGGGATGGAGCCAAAGCAAAAACAATACCCAGCTGTGGATGTGACCAGTGATAGAAGCAAGGTCCGATGCTGTAAAGAGCAATATTGCATAGGGACCTGGAATGTTAGGTCCATGAATCAAGGCAAATTGGAAGTGGTCAAACAGGAGATGGCAAGAATGAATGTTGACATTCTAGGAATCAGTGAACTAAAATAGACTGGAATGGGTGAATTTAACTCAGATGACCATTATATCTACTACTGTGGGCAGGAATCCCTTAGAAGAAATGGAGTAGCCATCATGGTCAACAAAAGAGTCTGAAATGCAGTACTTGGACACAATCTCAAAAACAACAGAGAATGATCTTTGTTTGTTTCCAAGGCAAACCATTTAATATCACAGTAATCCAAGTCTGTGCCCCAACCAGTAATGCTGAAGAAGCTGAAGTTGAATGGTTCTATGAAGACTTACAAGACCTTTTAGAACTAACACCCCAAAAAGATGTCTTTTTCATTATAGGGAACTGGAATGCAAAAGTAGAAGTCAACAAACACCTGGAGTAACAGGCAAATTTGGCCTTGGAGTATGGAATGAAGCAGGGCAAAGGCTAATAGAGTTTTGCCAAGAGAACACACTGGTCATAACAAACATTCTCTTCCAACAACACAAAATAAGACTCTACACATGGACATCACGAGATGGTCAACACCGAAATCAGATTGATTACATCCTTTGCAGCCAAAGATGGAGAAGCTCTATACAGTCAACAAAAACAAGACCAGGAGCTCACTGTGGCTCAGACCATGAACCCCTTATTGCCAAATTCAGACTTAAATTGAAGAAAGTAGGGAAAACCACTAGAACATTCAGGTATGATGTAAATCAAATCCCTTATACAGTGGAAGTGAGAAATAGATTTAAGGGCCTAATTCTGATAGATAGAGTGCCTGATGAACTATGGATGGTGGTTCATGACATTGTACAGGAGACAGGGATCAAGACCAACCCCATGGAAAAGAAATGCAAACAAACAAAATGGCTGTCTGGGGAGGCCTTACAAATAGCTGTGAAAAGAAGAGAGGCAAAAAACAACAGAGGAAAGGAAAGATATAAGCATCTGAATGCAGAGTTCCAAAGAATAGCAAGGAGAGACAAGAAAGCCTTCCTCAGCAATCAATGCAAAGAAATAGAGGAAAACAACAGAATGGTAGAGATGTCTTCAAGAAAATTAGAGACACCAATGGAACATTTCATGCAAAGATGGGCTTGATAAAGGACAGAAATGGTATGGACCTAACAGAAGCAGATGATATTAAGAAGAGGTGGCAAGAATACACAGAACTGTACAAAAGAGATTATGACCCAGATAATCACGATGGTGTGATCACTAATCTAGAGCCAGACATCCTGGAATGTGAAGTCAAGTGGGCCTTAAAAGCATCACTATGAACAAAACTAGTGGAGGTGATGGAATTCCAGTTGAGCTATTTCAAATCTTGAAAGACGATACTGTGAAAGTGCTACACTCAATATGCCAGCAAATCTGGAAAACTCAGCAGTGGCCACAGGACTGGAAAAGGCCAGTTTTCATTCCAATCCCAAAGAAAGGCAATACTAAAGAATGTTCAAACTACTGCACAATTGCACACATCTCAGACACTAGTAAAGTAATGCTCAAAATTCTGCCAGCCAGGCCTCAGCGATATGTGAACCATGAACTTCCAGATGTTCAAGCTGGTTTTAGAAAAGGAAGAGGAACCAGAGATAAAATTGCCAACATCCGTTGGATCATGGAAAAAGCAAGAGAGTTCCAGAAAAACATCTATTTCTGCTTTGTTGACTATGCCAAGCCTTTGACTGTGTGGATCACAATAAACTGGAAAATTCTGAAAGAGATGGGAATACCAGACCACCTGACCTGCCTCTTGAGAAACCTATGTGCAGGTCGGGAAGCAACAGTTAGAACTAGATATGGAACAACAGACTGGTTCCAGATAGGAAAAGGAGTACGTCAAGACTGTGGACAGAGGAGCCTGGTAGGCTACCGTCTATGGGGTTGCAAAGAGTCGGACACGACTGAGCGACTTCACTTTCACTTTCACTTTATTAAACTTATATGCAGAGTACATCATGAGAAACGCTGGGCTGGAAGAAGCACAAGCTGGAATCAAGATTGCCAGGAGAAATAATAACCTCAGATACATAGATGACACCACTCTTATGGCAGAAAGTGAAGAGGAGCTAAAAAGCCTCTTGAAAGTGAAAGAGGACAGTGAAAAAGTTGGCTTAAAGCTCAACATTCAGAAAATGAAGATCATGGTATCTGGTCCCATCACTTCATGGGAAATAGATGGGGAAACAGTGGAAACAGTGTCAGACTATTTTTGGGGGCTCCAAAATCGCTGCAGATGGTGACTGCAGCCATGAAATTAAAAGAGGCTTACTCCTTGGAAGGAAAGTTATGACCAACCTAGATAGCATACTCAAAAGCAGAGAGATTAATTTGCCAACAAAAGTCTGTCTAGTCAAGGCCATGGTTTTTCTAATGAGGGATTGGAGGCAGGAAGAGAAGGGGACGACAGAGGATGAGATGGCTGGATGGCATCACCGATTCAATGGACATGAGTTTGAGTGAACTCTGGGAGCTGGTGATGGACAGGGAGGCCTGGCATGCTGTGATTCACGGGGTCGCAAAGAGTCAGACATGACTGAGTGACTGAACTGAACGACTGAACTGAACTGATGATCTCTTTCACAATTGCTTCCCCAATTACTTTACTTTTTAGTATCAAGAAATGCAGGGTAATCTTAGTATCCAGATTACTTTGGTTTTAAAGTCTATGTTATTCTTTCATCCATTAAAAAACCTTAAGCATTTCCTATGCACCAGGCCAACAAACAAACAGGAATTAGAAATGGAGCAACAAGGAGGTTTAAGGTTCTGTTTGCCCTTCCAAAACCAACCCTTCATTCTTTTTTGTCTTCCCTGCCAACTCAGCCCCAAGGGGCTCTTCTCTGTGAATTGTATCCACATGCTTCCTTATATTCTTCCTGTGGAATTCAGTCAGTGAGAGGCACTGGTAGGAGATGGCAAACCAGATGGAGAAGAGATCTGTGATCTCTCTTTCTTGGTGTACTATTATGATAATGACTGTATCCCTCTATCACTACAGCTCATGTCTAGTGACTGATTCCTCTCCCATCACTCCAATATCTAAAAAGATCCAATGACATCATTTCTTCCCTTGCCTCTTTAGAGATTGGCAGGTTTATCTCCTCCCTTAGGTAATTCGGTGGACTTCACATTTCAACAACCTCTAAAGTCTCAGTGACTTGTTACAACAAAGGTTTATTTCTCAATCATTCTAAGTATTCATTTTAAAACAGGCAGGGATTTTGTTTAAGGATTTACACTAGTAGAGCAATGATCACTCTGATTACCAGTCTCTTGGTAGAAGAAAAAGAGAACCAGTGAACTATGTAGTGGATCTTAAAAGTTCTTGCCAGAAATGACTTCCGTCTCCTCTGTTCATTTATTTGGCCAAAACAAATCACATGATCTTTGGATAGAGATCAGTGGTCTCTGGGCAAAGGACTTCATAGGGAAGAAAAATAGAATATTTGGTGAACAGTAATAAATACTACATCTACCAGATGGGATCTTGCCAATGGATGGGAAATTATCAATTGATGACTGAGAAGTCTTGGTAGGGTCTTAGGAAGCAAAAGTCTTTTCATAAGAGACAACGTTAAAGTTGAGTTTTTCACTTGGTCTAACAGATATAAGCAAAATGCTCCCATCTGTCCACATAGTATTCTGTACTAATCACATTAGAATATTTCAACTGGCTGGATAATAATTATCATGCATCTTAAAAGAGAGTAGAATTAAGGACATATACATTTCCTTTTGCCTAAGAGAGAAAAAGGAATCAGTGATATTAAAAAGAAAGAAAATCCTATATCAAATCAGGTAGGCTAATTATTTGTTCTTTATTAACTTATATCTTTACCTTTTATTTAAAAAAATAGGAAGAGAATTTAGAGAACAATTCTTCTTCATTTAAAAAATATTTTAAAATATTAAATGAAATTAATATCTACTGTACTTTTTCAAATAATTTCTTATCTATAAAAAGTATTCATTTTTCTAAATCAGAACACATTCTCTCAAAATAACAATTATGTTAAAATTATGTTTGTATAGATATACAAATAAAAATTAAATGTGGAAAAGTTCAAATTAATATCAGTAAAGAAATACAGAATATCTTGTTTAATTTCTAGAATTATAATACCAATTGTGTGACTAACAATTTAAAGTGTTCATTGCCTATTATTTATCAAAATCCCCCATTATTTTTATTATATTCATTCTTATATAGTAAATCTTGCTTGATCAGAACTCCTACCTATATCATTTCTGTCATGTATTTTACTGTAGATAAATTAAATCACATCAAGTATTTGTTCTCCTTCCTCAGAGCTGAGTAGTTCTCAAATATCATTTATTTCTTCGTGTGTATACACATGCTCAGATACAGATATGAGAAATGAAAAACAATACTAGGATTGTGTACACATACAATCCAAAATACACATTGCTAAACACAATAAAAAATTAATCTATTGGGTTCTAGAAAAAGAGCAAAGCCAATGTATGTATATAGAAATTTATGAAATGAAAAGCTCAAAGAGAAAATGACCATAATTAAAATGTTGTTCAATCAAATTCTAACATAAAACTATAGTTACAATGAAAATTTTCCAAGTTCAAATTCTCTTTTTATAAACTGTTTTCCTCTCAGTTCTTCTTGCAAATTGCTCTCCTTCAGAGAAATATAGGTTTTCCACTTAAACAAACTCATTTATTTAACTATTCCTGTTGCCACTGAGTCATCGTTCAGAATTTAGTTTGTTGGATTTTTTAATTTATCTAATTACTCAGAAATACACAGCTGGACACAGAAGGTTATTCATAAGCTTTTACCAGAGCCATGAGATATTGCTATGAATGATTACAGGCTATATATGTTCCATGATGAAAGAGAAGTGACAGATGGGCATGATGTTTATGATGCTTCCAATATTTTCAAAGCTGTGGTTGATCAGTTTCAAATGATTGATTTAGGGTCTAAGGCATTTATATGTTTGGATAATAATTTAGAGAAGTGAAAATAGTTGTAACAGTGAGCCTGATGTCATCACTTTTTAAGCTCATTTTACAGCAAAATTCTTGATGAAGAGAATCAGTGGTTGAATACATATTCTCAGCATTTCTTGAGAAGTGTTTTTTTCCAATGAGATTAGAAGGAAGATATTTTTTTATTTTTTAATGGATTATTATTAAGCTCTAGAAATTCAGAAAGTGTGAAAGTATAGGCTATTACTTTTGCAAAATTGCAGAGGTGACAGTTTTATGATTCTGAAACTTATAACGGCTTGAAAGTCAGGAAACCTGGGTTCTAGTTCCAGCTCTGTCATTATCACACTCTGTGGGCAAGCACTAATTATCTGATATATCTTTGTTTCTGTCTTTTCTTTAATAAAGTGAAAAGAAAATATTTTCTTCCTATTTCAAAGGCATATTATTAGGATACATGAAATAGGACTTGTTGAAGTATTTGGCATTTGTCAAAAGAAAGATGATCCACAAATCCTCATTATACTTATACAACACTATATATGTATTCCAGAAACATTTTCATAAATAAGAATGATGTATAGAATTATAAAGAAGGAATCTGAAAAGAAACTTTTTGAATGGGAATATTAAAAATATCAATTTGTCACTTTAAGTAACTCTAAATTTTTTCTCTGATGCAATTTTATAGATAAAATGTCTGACACTGGAGACTGAAATTAGATGTAGATGTTAGTCTTATTGGGGCTTCCCTCATAACTCAGTTGGTAAAGAATCTACCTGCAATGTGGGAGACCCAGGTTCAATCCCTGGGTTGGGAAGATCCCCTAGAGAAGGAAATGGCAACCCACTCCAGTATTCTTACCTGGAGAATCCTACAGACAGAGGATCCTGGCAGGCCACAGTCCATGGGGTCACAAGAGGTGGACACAACTTAGCAACTACACCACCACTACATTAGTCTTATTTACAATATATTGAATAAGTGGCAATGAATTTCAAAAAGAATTTCACTATCCATTTCTGACCTATTGAGATATCTTGAGAATAGAATCTATAAGACTTGATTGCAGTTTGTGGAAGGATAAGGGAAGGAAATGGCAACCCACTCCAGTGTTCTTGCCTGGAGAATCCCAGGGACGGGGGAGCCTGGTGGGCTGCTGTCTATGGGGTCGCACAGAGTTGGACCCGACTGAAGTGACTTAGCAGCAGCAAGGGAGAAGAAGAAGTTAAGAATTACCATGGAGACCAAATTGTTGGAGGGTTATGTCCTCAACTAACAACAAATTGGTAGAAGTGTGAGTTGGTGTAATGGCATAGGAGTGTGACATGTTAAGATAGTGAACTCAGTTTTGAATGTGCTGTAGATGCAGGTGTCCAGCATCCTTAAACTAGTTATATCCAGTCTTACTTTAGAGTAACTTCACCTAGCCACATTAGCTAGAATTTGTTCTGGTTCTCTTAAAAAAACTTCATTCTTTACTATGCAGTTGTTATCTATATATAATGGTACAAAATAATGCCCTAGAAATATTTAGTAAAACAAAGTCACAACAGTGAATATAGTATGCTCCCCTTAGTGAAAAATAATAATAATATATGTTTATACTCTCATAAACTCATTCTGGAAAGATACAGAACAGTGGGTAAAGTGTTGCATCACAGGAAGGGATCTGGAGGACTGGAGGTCTGAGGAGGGAGAAAGACTAATTTTATTCCTTACTCTGAAATCCACATTGTCTGATATGTATACAGCCACCCTAGCTTTTTTTGGAATAGTGTGCGCATAGCCCCTGAAGTTCAGAGAATCTGCCTACAATCCAGGAGACCTGGGTTTGATTCCTGGGTTGGGAAGACCCTCTGGAGAAGGGAATGGCAACCCACTCCAGTTCTTGCCTGGAGAATCCCATGGACAGTAGAGGCTGGTGAGCTACAGTTCATGGGGCCACAAAGAATCGGACACGACTGAGCAACTAACACTACTACAGATGCATAGTAAATATTTACATCTTACTTTTACTTTTAACCTGCGCTTCACATTCGGAGTTTCTTATGAACATGAAATAGTTGGGTCTTACTTCCTTGTCTAATCTTTCTACTTGCATTTTAGATGTTTAAACATCAACATTTAATGTGATTATTGATATTATTGGATTTAAATCTAATATCTTGATATTTGTTTTCTGTATCATTTTCCCCCTTTTCTCTTTTTTTCTGCCTTCTTTTAGACTAATACAGTATTTTTATATGATTCTACCTTACTTCCTTTTTGGCTATAAATCTGTGCTTTATAATCTCTAAGTGTTTCCTTTAGGTTTTACATGTGACAGCTACTGTGACTAGCGGGTGTGTGTGTGTGTGTGTGTGTGTGTGTGTGTGTGTGTGTATGAAATTGCCTGGTGACCCAGATGGTAAAAAATTTGTCTGCAATGCAGGAAACCCAGTTCAATCCCTGGGTCAGGAAGATCCCCTGGAGAAAAGAATGGCAACCCCCTCCAGTATTCTTACCTAGAGAATTCCATGGACAGAGGAGCCTGGTGGACTATAGTCCATGGGGTTGCAAAGAGTCAGACATAACTGAGTGACTAACACACACACACATGTATGCATATGTATATATATGTAATCCTAACCTCATAAGGTAAAAGTGAATATCTGTATTTTGCAGATGAAGGAAAAACATATTGTTGAAATTATAAATAAATATCTCAGAACAAGAATTAAAACCCAGGTTTGCCTGACTTCAAACACACATTGTAATATTAGGAAAATAATATAATAACTTTCAACCTTGATATAATCAGAATCCCATAAAAGAGATATAAACTAAAAACTGATTGTTATTAAATTTTAAATTATTGACTATATATCTGAATATTATAAAAAGAATAGAGTCTAAAAATAATGGATTGGCAGACTAGCTAATATCAAAATAAACAGAAATCTATAACATTAAAAAAACATGGTAATGTTATCGCTCTCTCTTTAAAGTTACTACAGTAAAAATACAAGGAAGAAATTAGCTATCTGCAGAAGTAAGTCTTACCCTTAAGGCAAAGTTTTAAAATATATTCCAATATTTTTGATGTGTAATGGAAATTTCCTTTCATATATTTATAAATGATTAGTGCCTAACTGAAATCAATATAGTATTTGAAAATATAACTGCCACTAAAATGGTTTTAGAGGCAATGGCAACCCACTCCAGTACTATTGCCTGGCAAATCCCATGGATGGTAGAGCCCTGTAGGCTGCAGTCCATGGGGTCCCTAGGAGTCAGACATGACTGAGCAACTTCACTTTCACTTTTCACTTTCATGCATTGGAGGAGGAAATGGCAACCCACTCCAGTGTTCTTGCCTGGAGAATCCCAGGGACAGGGGAGCCTGGTGGGCTGCCTTCTCTGGGGTCACACAGAGTTGGACATGACTGAAGCAACTTAGCAGCAGCAACCCCCTTACAATCCCTTGCCTCCATTTTTAACCGTATAGACATTCCTAAAACATTTTTGATATAGAAATCCTGGAACTCCCATTGTTTGGGAAAAAGAATAAGAGGAAAAGGAGGCCCCACCAATGGATTAAGATATTCTGATCTCCTTCAAAGTTTAAATCTTATGGCACTTATATCCACACGTGCTAAGTCACTTCAGTCATGTCCGACTCGCAACCCATGGACTGCAGCCTGCCAGGCTCATAGATCTATCTATCTAGCTATCTATCCATGTATTTTGAGAAAGGGACTTAATGGGATACCATTTATCAGATAATAAAAACTGACTCCATCCTTACCAATAACAGTTTTGTTAATTAAGATACCAATTGCATACAATGACTATTACCAATTTTAAGCATACATTAAAATTTGTATATTAAGTGTACATTAAAATTTGATGAATTCTGGTAATTGCATATAATTGTATGACCACTTCTACTATCAAGGTGTAGAACACTTCCTTCACCCTAAAAAGTCTCCTTAAGGCCTTTTGTCCTTGATAAGTTTGTCTCATGCCTGACTCCAGGCAATACTGATACCCTTTCTACTATTGGTAGCTTTGCCTTTTCTAGAATTTCATAAAAATGGGGCTGCACAAAATGTAGTCTTTCGTGCTTGGCTTCTTTCACTTTAGCATGCTTTTAAAATTCACCCATGTTGCTGCATATATTGCTGAACAGTATTGTATGGTATGAATATACCATTATTTATTTACTCATCAGGTGATGAAAATTTGGATTGCTTTATGTTATTAGCTACTTAATACTGTTATAAATATTCAAATACACATTTTACATGGATATGTATGTTTATTTCCCTGGAGTACATACAAGGAATAGAATCCCTGGATCGTAAGGTAAAATATGTCCAATTTTATAAGGTTCTGCCAAACTGTTTTACAAAGAGGATATACCATTTTTGCATTCCTACTAACAATGCACTAGAGTTTTAGTTGCTCCATATCCTTGTCAACACTTAGTATTGTCAGTCTTTATTATGTTAGCTATTTTAGTGGGTATGTATTGGTATCTCATTGTGGTTGTAATTTGTTAGGTAATGTTTCAATGAAAGAGATGTATTTCCAAATTGCATTTTCCTATTGGCAATAAATCAACTGACTTACATATATTCTGATTTGTTAATAAGAAATCCAAGAATTTGCTTTTTTCTATCATTTCTATAGTCTAAAATAGCTGTGTAGCTTCTATTAGTTCCCTAAAATCTGATCTATACTGCATGAATGATAAAGACTCTCTGAATCTATGAAACTAAAGACTAGATCCTATACTTTTCTGTAATTTCATCAGAGTATTGCCTACCTGTGAGACCTAGCCTGAAGCAGTCAGGTATCCTGCCTCCTTTCCTTCCTTCCAGTCTCCCAGTCATCCATTTTTCCAAAGATCTACTCTATTTACAAAGATGTGTGTTAATTTTAGAAAATTAAAATGAAAGATACATATAAGATAGTAAAAATAATCCATTCAGTTTTACCACCCAAAGACTACCACCATCAACATGTTAATGAATTTTTCCAGATTTTTCTTTATGTAAAATAAAAATAGACTATGTTATTATAATGAACTATTTAACTATTTAATTAAATTCTTAAAACAACTGTGTGGTAGATCATATTTTAATCCTATCTTACAAATAACAAAACTAAAGAAAAGAAGTTTTCAGGACTTTGTCTCAAATTACAAAGCTTAGTAATTGGTAGTATTGACATTCATATTGAGGGAGTTAGTTTGATTCCAGACTGCAAGTATTAGGTTGGTACAAATGTAATTGTGGTTTTACATTGTTGAACTTTTCCGTTTGATAAGGAATACATTCTTAAACAAGTGTGGTTATGTTATAAATCATTTTAATTCACATTTCTGGATTTAAGTCTTTTGGCTAATGATTACTTGCTGTTTACATTTATTTTAGACTATAGAAATGATGTTAGAAAAAAGCAAATTCAAGCATTTTTTTAAATTTGAGTTCAAAATGGTTCATAAAGCAGCAGAGATAACTTGCAACTACTAATGAATGTATAGTGCAGTGGTGGTTCAAGAAGTCTGGCAAAAGAGACGAGAGCCTTGAAAATGAGCATAGTTGCCAGCCATCAGAAGTTGACAACAACCAACTGAGAGTTATCATTGAAGCTGATCCTCTTATAACTACATGAGAAGTTGCCGTAGAACTCAACTTCAGTCAACCATCCTATGGTCATTCAACATTTGAATCAAATTGGAAAGGCAAAAAAGCTCCATCAGTGGATGTCTCATGTGCTGACCAAAAACCAAAAAAATCATCGATTTGAAGCATTGTCTTCTCTTATTCTATGCAAGAACAATGAACCATTTCTTGATCTGATGAAAAAGTGGATTTTATGACTACCAGTGACAACCAGCTCAGTGGTTGGACCAAGAAAAAGCTCCAAAGCATTTCCCAAAGCCAAACTTGCACCAACAAAAGGTCATGATCATACTTTTTCGTGGTCTGCTGCTGGTCTGCTTCACTACAGCTTTCTGAATCCCAGTGAAACCATTATATCTGAGAAGTATGCTCAGCAAATTGATGAGATGCACTGAAAACAGCAACACCTGCAGCTAGGATTGGTCAACAAAATGTGCCTAATTCTTCTTCATGATAATGTGTGACCACATGTAGCATGACCAATGCTTCAAAAGTTGAATGAATTGGGCTATGAAGTTTTCCCTGATCCACCATATTCACCTCACCTCTTGTCAATCCCCTACCATTTCTTCAAGCATCCTGACAACTTTTTGCAGGGAAAACACTTCCACAACCAGCAGGAGGCAGAAAATGCTTGCCAAGAGTTCATCAAATCCCTAGGCACAGATTTTTATGCTACAGGAATAAACAAGCTTATTTCTCATTGGCAAAATATGTGTTGATTGTAACAGTTCCTGTTTTGATTAATAAAGATGTATCTAGTTTTAATGATTTAAAGTTCACAGTCCAAAACCACAATTACATTTGTATCAACCTCTTACTTAACCATAATTCTACACTGTCTACCATATTTTTGCCTCTGTGTGTATGTGTGTGTGTGTGTATTCTTTGTATGTCAACTATCAACTCATGGTTATATTTACACAGTAATTTTATGTAACTAATACCTAAAATTTTATCACGTTTTCTGTTATTCAATACTACAAATAACATTGCAAAGAACATTATCTGTAGTATTACCCATTTAACCCTTAAGATAATTCCTAGTGATGGGAATGCTTAGTCAGACTCTGTGCACATTAAAGATTTATTATGTAGTCCCAAATTGCCTTCCAGAATAGTTGTACTTACTTCTTCAGCAACTGAGCTTGAGATTTTCCCTTTCCCTGTATTCCTGCCAGCATTGGTCTCTATCCTCACCAGTTATTGCTTTTTCATAGTCTCTGCTAACCTGAAAGTTAACAAATAATATCACATGTTATTTTATTTCATTTGCTTGTTATTGGAGCTACATTGTTAGTCTTTTAAGATATACAAGTAATGCATATGTATTCATCAAAAGTAGTGAAATAATAGACTGATATGAAATGAAAGTAGAAGTCCCACCTCCCATTTTTCTCATCAGAAGTATCATTTTAACAGTTTAATATATAACTTTATAGAGTTTTAATATTCACTTATATATTTATGTATATATGTTTAATTTTCTTTTGATACAAATGAAAACATCTTCTGCAACTGGCTTTTTACACTTGAAAAGATATCTTAGAGAATTTTTCATTTTCCTTTAACTGTTACACATTATTTCACCATGTGGAGGCACAATAATTTATTAAACCAGCTCTGTTGATGAAATTTAGATTAATCACACATATATATATGTCAATACATATATAATAAGGACATACTATATACCAGGACTGTTCAATAAGTGAATAACAAATAATAATATAAATTAACGAACAGAACAATATAATACATAATATTATATGTAAGAATATAATAATTTAAAAGTCCCTGTCCTGATGAGATTTCCATTTTTCTTCAGTGGACATTCTCATACATTTTTGCACATGTATGAGCACAAAATATCTCTGTAGCTGTGTTAATATTTCAAATTTTTATATATAAACATATAATGGACCATCAATAAATACTAATTGAGCAAAAGAATAAAGATTTTTCTCTAAAGTTAAATTAGAAAATTAAAAATAAAGAGATATGTTTTATTTGCTGTGCATAGTAATTACAATTTTAAAAATTAGTTTTCAACATTGAAGAAAAGAATTAACTAAAATGAAGATTTCTGCCATCTCCTGGAAAATTGGAAGGTCTGGTAACACTGGGTTCACATTTTCCCAGATAGCTACCACAAAGTGATGAGTGCCACAGTCTTCACCATTCCAAATTGTCTTATTCCAGGTTACTTCACTCATTTATGTTACCTGTCTGGCTCCTATGGCTTCCGAATTTGCCGTTCTACTTTAGATGGCTCAGATGGTAAAGAATCCACCTGCAATGCTGGAGAGCTGGTTTTGATCCCTGGGTCTGGAAGATACCCTGGAGAAGGGAATGGCAACCCATTCCAGTATTCTTGCCTGGAGAATCCTATGGACAGAGGAGCCTGGCGGGCTACAGTCCATGAGGTCACAAAGAGTCAGACATGACTAAGTGACTAAGCACAGCACAGCACATTATGGAGTAAAGAAAAAAGAAATCTAAAAGAGACAAAATGACTCTCGGGCATATAATATTTAACCATGACCTAATGCAATATATTAATTCATGTAATACAATCTGTGTCATTCAGAAAAAGGATCGGTCAGTTTGGAAGCATAGAAAAAGGAAATTCAGGAAGTGAATGATGGCAATGTCCTTCCAGACATATTTTGGAGATATATTAGCCAAAATTTCAAGCTGACCACTTCAGTGGCAGGTATAATACAGTGGTTAAGAACACAGACTTTAGAGCTAGACTGCCTGGGTTTGAATCTTGGTTTTGACACTTATTAGCTCTAGAACTTAAGGCAGTGCTATGGACTGAACGTTTGCATCACCCCAGAATTCATCTGTTGAAGCTGTAATCCCTTATATGATGGTGCTTGGGGGTGGGGCCTTTTGGAGCTGACACTGAACTCTCATGAATAGAAACGTCTCTCTCCACCATGTGAGGTTATATCCACTCACAGACCAGGAACAGATCTCTCATAAGAACCTGACCATGTTGGCACTCTGATATCAGACTTCCCAGCCTCCAGAACTGAAAGAAATAGCTGTTATTTAAGTTAACTACTACTATAGTATTTTGTTAAAGCTGCTCAAACTGACTAAAACAGCCAGGTAATTTAACTTCTTTGTGCTCAGTTTTCTCATCTGAAAATGGGAAAAACAATGTATCCTACATTATGTTTGATGCTATGTTTAAATGTCTCTATACCTAAAACACTTAGAAAAGTGCCTGGTCCATAGAAGTTATCATTATTAATATAAATGCATCAGATACTCGTGTAGGATGCCCTTCAATTTACCTTCCAAATATTCACTCACTTGCTTTTTTCCTAAATCTTCACCAAGGAACCTTCTGATGAGTCCCTGTATGAAGTGACTTCACAGAGATGTACTGACTTGAGATGTAAATCTGCACATACTCTCTGAGGAGTAACTACCTATAGAGTATCGAGGTTTTGATTTGAGCATCTGACTCTTTATCAATCAGTACATCATTTAGATGTGCTGCCAAGGAAGCAGAATTCAGTGACAGCTTGCAACTTCTTATTACCAGCAACAGTGTTTGGCTATGAGAGTTTCCCCTAAGTAAACTGGCAAGGATGTGAGACTTTTTTATGCCAATTTTCCATTCACCTATTTTGTTGGCTCTGCAAACTAATCCATAATCATTTCTAATAGTTTGAGGTTGTAGGAAGTGAGCTCACAATGGCTTTGAATGGTAAATCTTGGGCAAGTCATTTCAATATAGTATAAAAAGTATCAATTTAGACTATACTGATATAAAATCTATTAATTTGTTGACATTGACTGGGCTGCTCCTACCTTTACACTATCCATGTAGAACATTATGCATATAGGGTTCTGGCTAAGCCAACTTTTCTTGAAGTTTTGGCAAATTGTTGTTTTAGTCACTATGTCTTACTCTTTTGCAACCCCATGGCCTGTAGCCCACCAGCTCCCTGGATTTTCCAGGCAAGAATACTGGATTGGGTGGCCATTTCCTCCTCCAGGGGATCTTCCCAACCCAGGGATCGAACCCGTGTCTCCTGCATTGGCAGCTGGATGCTTTACCACTGAGCCACCTGGGAAGCCCTTTGGCAACCTGGTTATTGACAAATGGATTGTTGTTGCAATGAGAATGTCTTTTCCCTCCCAAGTACAGAGAAAGCATTTTTATGTTGGGCTTTTATCTCCTGCTTTTGGAAATAAAAAGGAGGTCAGATTGCTCTTCTTGCATCTACTATTTCTCAAGTGCCTTTAATTTAAAATAATCAATATGTCAAAATGGCATATTTGGGATTGACATGCTCTGAACTCCTTTATTTCTACCCATCATCCAAGTCTTTTTCTTTTTCTAGAATTTATCCTATGGATTCAACTCATGGGACTCTTGCCATATGCATTACATAACTTGTTGCTTTCAAAATATGCCCTCTTGTATTGCGAATATTTGTTTTATGCATTTGTTGCATCTCTCCAACTACATTGCTAGCTCCTTAGATATTTGGCTCATTTAATAAGTGTCCACAGTCACACAACTTTAAAACTGCATTTTAGATGCTGAAATTGGTATGCAGACTACCACTGCTCTAGTCACCCATACTAAGAGCAGTAGAGTTAATGAGAACATTATGGTGGTGGTGGTTTAGTCACTAAGTTGTGGCCAACCCTTTGTGACCCCATGGACTGACTATAGCCTCCGAGGCTCCTCTGTCCATGGGATTTTTCAGGCAAAAATACTGGAGTTGCCGTTTTCTTCCCTGGGGGATCATCCTGACCCAGGGATTGAATCAGTCTTCTGCTTGGCAGGTGAATTCTTTCCCACTGGCCACCTGGGAAGCTGAGAACATTACAGTATAATAAAATTGAATGCTTACTATATATTGGGTACAAGTTCCATATGTATTTATTTATTTAATTCATAACAATTGGCATCATCCTTCATGGTTTTTTCATCTAACATTCCATATTTAGCTCATGTGGCTCTATTAGCTCTACCTTTAAAACAGAGCCAGAACCTTCCCACTTATCCAAGTTAGTACCGTCCAGATTCCAGGCCCCATAATTTCTCTCCAGGCTTACTGCAAAATCCTCCTGATAGCTGCATTCTCAATACAGCCCAGTGTCATCCTTTTAATGTTTTAAGTCATACCTCTGTTCAAAATGCTACAAAGACCACTCACTTCCTTAGTGTGAAAGACAAAGTCCTCAGTGGCCTACAAGAGCTTATGTCACTGGCAAAGCACATGAGATTCCGTAAAAAAAAATATAGGTGTCCAGGTCCAATTTCTTTTGTATTTAGTTTCACTTACTATAGGGCATCTGTGTAGAGGTTTTGCCCCTAAAACATGAATTGGAGTTCTAGTGCAGAACTGCTACATTTGACACCCCAGGACTTAAGTGCTGAACAATACAATACCCTGAACAACACAATTGTGCCCCTTCCTGTTGACAAAAACCCCATAAAGCAGCCCTGCCCATGGCCTGCTGAGGAGAGTTTGTTCTTCGAGAACTCACACCTCTCCATTCTTTGACCGAAGGGTAAGGCAACCCACTCCAGTATTCTTGCCTGGGAAATCCCATGGACAGAGGAGCCTGGCAGGCTACAGAACCAGGGGTCACAAAGAGTAGGACATGACTGAGCGACTAAACAACAACAACAAAGATCTGCTTTGCTTCTGAACAGAACCAGGCAGGAGGACCCTTGTTAGAGCCTAACTTGAAAGTGTTCCAGGAAGGGGGACACCTTTCAGGGTCCGAAACTGGGCTCTTGTTTAACAGTTGGAAATGAATTGTCCAAGGAGACACATGTGCTGACAAAGCAAGAGATTATATTGGGGAAGGTTGCCCGGGCAGAGAGCAGTTAGGGTAAGGGAACCCAGGAGAACTGACTGTTCCGCAGTCTCAGGTTTTATGGTGATGGGGTTAGTTTCTGGGTTGTCTGTAGTCAATCATTCTGACTCAGAGTCCTTCCTGGTGGTACACACCTTGCTCAGCCAAGATGGATACCAGCAAAAAGGATCTGGAGGTGGTCGGACATGTGGTATCTCCTTTTAACCTTTCCTGAACTCTTCCGGTTGGTGGTGGCTTATTAGTTCTGTGATATTTACCAGGATCTCCTGTTGTAAAACAACTCATGCAAATGATTACTATGGTACCTGTTCAGAGTGGGTGGTTTCAGTAAGTGTGCTTCCCCTAACAAAAGGATTGATAATACGAGACAGGCTGGGACCTGATACCCTTTGCTGCAGTGCTTACACCTGAACAAACATTTCTCCAGGAACAAAATACAAAGAAACTTTAAAGGACTAAAAATAAGTGCTTGCATGAGAAGTATACAAGATACAAAAAGACCAAAAACATTCTAACTACCACTTCTGAAGAACTGGGCGCAAACACAAGGTGTTGGGAGCAAAAGAAAGAGGGTACTGCACATGCCCCCTGCGCTTAACATCACCAATGTGCATGTATGGTGGCCAAGTCATTTGCCATTTCCTACTCCAGGCAATCTTCCCGACTCAGAGATCAAACTCACATCACTTGTGTCTCCTGAACTGGCAGGAGGATTCTTTACCACTGTGCCACATGGGAAGCCCCAACACTACTAAAGCAGTGGTGTATGCATGCTAAATCGCTTCAGTTGTGTGACGTGAGACTCTCTGCAATCCTATGGACTGTAGCTCACCTGGCTCCTCTGTCCATGGGATTCTCCAGGCAAGAATACTAGAGTGGGTTGCCATTTCCTCCTCCAGGGTATCTTCTGGACCCAGGGATCGAACCTGTCTCTCTTTATCCTTCTGTATTGGCAGGCAAGTCCTTTACACTAGTGCCACCTAGGAAGCCCCCTAAAGGAGTGGGCAAACCACCTAAGCCACCCAAACCACCCCTCCAATATGACTTCTGGACACACTACTACCCTTACCTTGCATAAGGAACTGACTCACCCCCTGCCTCCAGGAGTGAGCAAGGGGAACTGTTACTTGTTTTCACTGTCCTCTGTTTGCCTGAATTTCTTGTCTGACCTCTTATCAATTTCTATTGATTGGGCAAGCCAAGAACACTGGCTGGTATCAGTAATATGATGCTCCTTCCTCCATCACTAGAAACTCCTTTCCCACTTTTCTGGGCTGCTTCAGCAACACTGGCTAGCCTTGTTTTTCCACAGACACATAATGCATCTAAAGTCTTGGCTCTAGTTTTTTCTTCTGCGCATGTGTGTGTGTGCACACGTGCGTGCACGTGTGTTAGTCAGTCAGTCGTGTCCGACTGTTTGCAACTCCATGGACCGTAGCCAGCCAGGCTTCTCTGTCCATGGAATCCTCCAGGCAAGAATACTGGAGTGGTTGCCGCTGCCTTCTCCAGGGGATCTTCTCGACCCAAGGATTAAATGCAGGAGATGTTGAGTCTCCTGTATTGCAGCATAGTCTCTGTGCCATCAGGGAAGCCCTTCTTCTGCCTAGAGTATAACAAGTTACTTATACAGTTGACTTTTCTTCAAGTTGGCAACTTGTCCCTCACCTTCTTCCTGATTCTTGTCAAGTTCTATTCTTTTTCACACAGCACTCCTTTTTTTAATATACTATGTAACTTTTTAGCTGCACATTGCCTGCTCTCCCCACCTCCACATACACTCCACAGGAGTAAAGTGGGACTTAAGCAATTTTTATTGTATTCATGGATGTATCCCAAGTATTAGGGGAAACTGACCAAAACCATCCACGCTGGCCAGGCACCACAGTAACTTAGGTTGCTTCCTGGTAAGGAACAAGGAACTAACAAGATGGAAGAATTCGGGAAAGTTGAGACATCATATGTCCTACCAACTTCCCAGAATCCTCTTCACTGGAATCCATATTGGCTGAGCAATGTGCATGCCACCAGGAAGGATCTTGAGTCGAGAGTGATTGGCCAGAATCTAGGAAACTAACCCCATCAACATAAGGCCTGAGATTGCAACTATGGTGGCAGAGCAGTCCTTCTGGGCTCCCTTACCCTTCTGCTCTGCGCTCGGGCACCCCTTTCCAATAAAGTCTCTTGCTTTGTCCACACCTGTGTCTCCTCAGACAGTTCACTTACAGCGTTACAGAAGAGCTCATTCTGGGGCCCTGGACAGGAGCCCCCTTCCTGAAACTCAAGAGCCTGAAACAGAACCAGATACCCGAAAGGCATTCAGAGAATATCTGGTTAAAAAGTTTAGAAGCTAGAATTTCCTTCTGCAAGGCTGCTGGTCTTGGTAATCAAGCCTTAATGGGCTTCCTAGCTTCTTTATTACAGAGTGACCAAACCAAAGAGGGCCTAGCGGTCCTGGGAATAGCTCCAGAAGGAAGTTTGAGGTATTGAGGAGATCAAACCTAAAAAACTGAAGGGTTCGGTTCTTTTAGGTGGGTGGTTGAGTTAGTAAAGACCAACGTACTCTCCCTTTGTACGTCCACAGGGGTTTCGATTGGTAGCGTAGGTGACTTCGAACATTTTCCTACCCAAACAAATCCAGTGCCCCCGAGCGCAGCTCTGCGATGCGGGCCTTGACCTTCCCAGGCAGCTTCAGTGCCCTTACTTAGGTGGTTAGGCCGTGCCTAAACAGCGTTCTTTCCGGGGACGCGACATCCGTGACTCACGGACTAGGCTCCAAGTGACGCGTGCTCCGCGCCCAGGTATCCCTCCGGCCGCCGCAGCGGCGGCAGCGCCGGTTGCCTGACAGGCGACGGAGCGAACAGGCGCTTGAGGCCCCGGGCACGTCACGGCGGGGGCGGGAGCGACTGCGGCGACTTCCCAGCTCCCACCCGCGCTCGCCGCACGCACGCGCACTGCGCCCAGCATGAGGGTCGCAGCTCTGATCAGGTAACGCGGCGTCCACGCTGCCTTCCTCTTCCCTGTCAGCTTCTAGTCCTTTCCGACTGACCGGGCGGGAGCTGCCACCGCCGCCGCCGCCGATCGGGCGGTGTCCGTGCAGGAGCCGCTCGTCGCGGGCTCGGCTGCTCCTCCTGGCCGCAGGAAGAGGCGGAGCCTTCGGGTCCCAGGTCCGGGGCTGGCACTCCTGTCTGCCCATCGCCGCCTCTCTGGTCGTCTGGGCTCCAGACTTAGGTTCAGATTGGATTTACGTTTTAAACTACTGATGCCTGGCACTCACCGCCACAGCGTTTAGTTAGTCTGACTTGGACCTGGGTCGGATTCTCAAAAGCTGTAATAGGCTGTGGAGTTTGAGAGGCAGTACTTGACGCCACTTAGTGCCCCCCTGCCCTTTTCTCTTCGTTTTCTTCTCAGGATCCTATCTTTCTGCGGGTCCTCCGGCCCAGCCTTATTCCCTAGGTTGCTACCAGCCCCGCCCCCTCTCACAAAAGACCACGTCTCCCTCTTCTGCAACCCAGTAATGACAGAATTGCTTCTGACGAGGATGTTCTTTACCTTGGTGTCAAGGATAGAGATGGAATTATCCTGTTTTATCCTAGATCCAGCTGCCATTGCTTTGGAGACTCATTGCGTTTAGAAAAGTGACTTTATGGTAACATACTCCACATTCCAAAAAGAGTTTGAAGTCTGTAGTAACCCATCATGTTTAGGTGTCTATGACGACCAAAGCCTGGTCAGCTTAAATGCCTCCATCCTCGTTCTATGGACTGAAACAAAAGGGAACAAAGTAACAACATGCAAAAGGGAATTTAAACTGTTTGAACGTTTGTTTGATGAGAATTGGATCGATGTAGAGTGAGTTGCACGCAACCATGCAACCTGGAAGATTTCATGAAAATCTTTGTTCAGTACCTTAGGAAATTAATACTGGCTGAAAACAGTGTGACCCATTAAGAACTCTCAATATAACATCTTTTACTTCAGTGCCATTGTTAAGATACTAAGAACTATAGTGCCAAAATAATTATTTTTATACAGTGAATTTCTTCTGTAAACTCAATGATTAAGCTTTCACCATTATGAATGAGCTTCAGTTGATATAGATCAGTAAGAATAAAAAGCAGTCCAGGAAATGAGTAATTCACATCCACATGCAGTTTACCAAAAGTTTAACCATTCAAGTAGGACACTTAGCTACAGTCTCAGAAATGTTGGAGGGAAAGAGAGAAGAAAATTGGTATAATTTATTACACTAAATACTCTATTGTGTGCATATTTTACTTTTGTAATAAGCTAATTACTTTTTAAAAGAAGCAATGTTGGAAAATTGTTGCTAAAATGTAAGATCTGTATAAGTGTTGGAAGATATGCTATAAGTTGGAGTACAGAACATAATATGTACATACAAATGTGAGTGCATGCGTGCTTAGTCACTTCAGTTGTGTCCAACTCTCTGCGACCCAATGGACCATGGCCCGCCAGGCTCCTCTGTCCATGGGATTCTCCAGGCAAGAATATTGGAGTGGGTTGCCATTTCCTTCTCCAGTGATAAAGTATGAAGTGAGTGAAGTGAAGTCGCTCAGTCGTGTCTGACTCTTTGCCACTCCATGGACTGTAACCTACCAGGCTCCTTCGTCCATGGGATTTTCAGGCAAGAGTACTGGAGTGGGTTGCCATTTCCTTCTCCAATATAATTGTGAATGCATACATAATACATATATATATTTGTATGCACATACACTTGAATGTATTTAGATTTGAATTTAATACTGTGACTCTACTTGTAATAAGTATGTTTAGTGTGTGTATGTGGGTGCACTAAGAGATGAGATATGTGTGTGCATTCTAGGGAATAAGTGAAACCAAGATTCTTACGTATCTTTAGACCGTGAAGAACATTATTTTCCTAATATACAAAAGATTGAGTCATTTAATTTTACAGTTGAATGGCACCTTGAAGATTAGTTAGGCCATTCTCTAATTTTATAACAAAGCATATAAACCCAAGCACAATGAGTAACTTAGCTTAGTATTCCAGAATTGGGAACTAAAATTCTGATCTTCTGTAGAATGTCTCCCCTAACATATGTTATGTATTTTGTGATGTTCTAAGAAGTGAGTAAGGGACTCAGCCTTTTCTAAACTTAATTTGACCTTGAAAAGCTTATGTTCTTAGAGCATTTGTTGGACACTGTTGTCCCACAGGGTCTTCCCATGTAGCTCAGCTGGTAAAGAATCCACCTGCAATGCAGGAGATCCCTGTTGGATTCCTAGTTTGGAAATATCTGCTGGAGAAAGGATCATCTACCCACTCCAGTATTCTTGGGCTTCCCTAGTGGCTCAGCTGGTAAAGAATCCACCTGCAATGTGGGAGACCTGGGTTTGATCCTTGGGTTGGGAAAATCCCCTGGAGAAGGGAACGGCTACCTACAGGGCACAATTTGGGAAATACTGTTTTAAAATCATATTTTAGGTCTTAGCATATTTTAAAATAAAAGGCCAAGTTCTGATTTTGGATATATATGAAAGGAAACAGGAATAAAACAAAGGAAGAGAGACAATGATTTTTTTTAAAAGACGAAACATGCATAGAGAGGAACAGTAGAGTATTTAACCAAAATAGTATAATGGTTGCAATTCAACTTTGTTAAAGATGAACTAACACTGGTCTTGAGTAAGTGATTTGCCTTAGGTGGATTTGGTACCAGAATTTAGAAGTTCCTGTCAATTTGTTTATTAGATTTATGACTCAAGCCTTATCCTGCCATCGTATGTGGTGATGGTTGAAAGCTGAAGTTCTTACAGTACTGATGTTTAACTTTATCAGTGTAATTCAGCATTTCAATTTCAACCTCTACAGAATTTGAACCCGCCAAGTATGTCAAACTTTGTCATTTGACTGCATCTCAGATTTTTAATTTGATCCTTTAATTGGTGCTGGTGACCATCATTAGCATTCTCAAAGTGGGAAAGAACAGGTACTTTTTGTACTTTTTCATAAAAAATTTCATCTGAGCAGTATATATAATGTGTTTAACTGGAATGTAAAATTAAATCATTTTTTATTTGCAAAACACTTTATATTTTAAAGCAAAACAGCTATCAAAAACCAAAGAGTTACCATTTTAGCATAATCTTTGTTATGATGGCATATAATTTTATAAGCCCTTGTGAGTAACGACTTTAGATATTCAGTTTCCTTTGATCAGTTGCATATGCTGTGGAAATTACACATTCTAATACAAAATAAGTCTCTCATATTCTGAAAAGCTGAAAAAAATAATGTGTTCTGTTTTGATGTATAATGAATCTATGTTTAATAACAGTAACCTGATATTTATTTGTCTCCTTATCTATTTATTTTTTTAGTGGTGGGAAGGACAGCTGTTATAATATGATGCAGTGCGTTGCTGCTGGGCATCAGATTGTTGCTTTAGCAAATCTAAGACCTGCTGAAAACCAAGGTAAGTGTATACATGTATTGGAAAGTTCTCTAAATGACTGAAACTCCAGCCTCATAATTGCATTCTCTTGTACGCAATATGCAAACAATTAATGGGAACTCTTATATTTTTAGCACTGTTTAGATGCTACATTCGCTTTCACTTGCATTGGAGAAAGAAATGGCAACCCACTCCAGTGTTCTTGCCTGGAGAATCTCCGGGATGGGGGAGCCTGGTGGGGCTGTCTCTGGGGTCGCACAGAGTCTGACACGACTGAAGCGACTTAGCAGCAGCAGCAGTTGCTACATTCTGCGCAAAGTGTTTTCAATTATGTAATATTTAATCCTCCTAAGAACTCCTAGAAAGTTACTCCTAGGCAAAGATACTGAAGCTTAGAGTTTTACAATTTTTTCCAAGGTGAAATAGCTAATACAAACTTGTAGAGCTGATACTTGAATCCTCTTACTTCAGAGTGCACTGTTGTTCCATTACAACAATTTTCCAAGTGTTGTTGGCAATGCACGGGTAAATAGCATACAACTCTTTGGAGCTTGGAAAGTAAGACATAAATGAATAAATGATAATATGTAAATTTTGTCATTAAAAGCATTCAGTTTAGCCATCTTAGTTGTAAACTAAATGTGTGATACTTGAGAAAGCCATTGAACAATACATTTCCACTTTTTATGCATCTATGGTAATAAGGACACCTACAAATAATCCACAGACCTTATTTTAGCTACTTTTTTCAGTTTTTCTCCAGTGAAATTTCTCCACTTAGGTATTTTTTTTTCCTCTGTGTCCATGGTATCCAAATTTCCTCTTTTAATATGGACACCAGTCATATTTGGTGAAGGGCTCACTCTAATGACTTCATTTTAACTAATTATATCTTCAATGACTCTATTCCCAAACAAGGTAACATTTTGAGGTATTAGATGTTAGGACTTTACCCCAAGTATTTGGGAGTAAAGTTCAACCAACAAAATCTTTTTTTTTTAAATTGAGATACAGTTGATATATAATACTGTATTCATTTTATGTGTATAACAGTGATTTTATATATATATATAATATATATATAAATAATAAGTTGACTTTACATCTATCACTACACATAATCATAATTATATATATATTTTCCCAATCAGACTTTTAAATAAAAGAAAAATATTCATTGATTTGCTTTTCATACTCTTTTATTATACTCATGCAACCATAAATATTAACTGTTAAAATGTAATAGAGGAAGATTAAACTTGTCTAACTCTTACTGCTTTTCTACTAAGATCTTTTTATCATTCCCTTTACTCAGCTTCTTTTAAGATTCCATGCTTTTCCTCTACTGTTATTTTAGGTTTAATTAAATGAGTGTTATATGCAAAAACACTAATAATTCCTGGTGTGAAGTAGGTCCCCAACAAATTTAGTTTAATCTGAGTGAGTAAGTAAAAGAGTGTTAGTCGCTTAGTTATGTCTGACTCTTTGCAAAACTTTGGATTGTAGCCCACCAGGCTCCTCTGTCCATGGAATTCTCCAGGCAAAAATACTGGAGTGGGTAGCCATTCTCTTCTCCAGAGGATCTTCCTGATCCAGGGATTGAACCTGGGTTGCGAGCAGATTCTTTACCCTCTGAGCTACCAGGGAAGCCAGTAAAATCTGAATCTTGCACTAGATATTTTTCTTCCTTCCTTTGTTCTTTCTTCAGGGCTGCCAGCCTATTGAATTTTTATTTTTATATCATTTTAGAGTTGTTTTCTATTTTTTTTAATGCCCAAATAGATTTTTTGTAAACTTCTTGAGAGGAGGAGTCATATCTTCTATATTCCTTTAATTGTTCCTCAGCACTTGGGAAAACTCTGTGCCCCTGATAGGCATTCACTCAAGGTTTATTGATTGATGAATGAATAATGAACTAACTAGAGTTAACCCTGCAAGGCAAGCAGTTATAAGTTTTCTTTCTTTCTCTGATTAAGAGCCAAGTAATGCTTGAAGTAAAGTGGGAGTATAAAGATTAGAAATATTTTATACGAGGAAGTAGAACAGGTCCTGTGAAGGTCCTGTGGAGGGTCAGGTGTAAACATACACTTTAGGATTTTGTATGGGTTTCTGATGATTAATAATAATAGCATTTTCAAAGTAGTATGTTTAGAAAGGGAAGGGAAAGTGAAGTCGCTCAGTCGTGTCCGACTCCTAGCGACCCCATGGACTGCAGCCTACCAGGCTCCTCCGTCCACAGGTTTTTCCAGGCAAGAGTACTGGAGTGGGTTGCCATTGCCTTCTCTGGATGTTTAGAAAGTGACCTCCTATTTCTGACTTTAAATAATGAAGAGAAAATTATTTAAGGGTGAATGGGAACTATACTACAATGTCTGTATTATAAAAGAAGCAGCAGAATTTCCTTGCAGGTTGTATTCTGTTACTTCAGGAAAGAATTTTCTTATCCTTTGTGGCCAGTCAGGCAAGTAAGTTTTTTAAGCTTTCTATCTTTAGAGGTGTTGGTATTTAAAAAGAAGATTGTTTATATAATACATACATGATGTAATTTCACTCCATGGAATTTTTATCTTGTCTTCAACTTTTCTACATGAATAGTTATAGTTCCCTTGTACTGAATCACTGATGTACAGATTTTGACTTACATTAGTTGAAAATATTCTGTCAGAAATTCATTTAATACACCCAACCTACTGATCATGATAACTTAGCCTAGCCTACCTTAACTCTGCTTAGAACACTTATATTAGCCTACAGTAGGGCAAAATCATCTAACACAAAGCTTCTTTTATAATAAAGTGTTGAATATCTTATGTAGTTTATTGAATTCTGTAGTGTGTGGAAGTGAAAAATAGAATGGTTCTTAAGTATATTAGTTGTTTGCCGTCTTGATCATGTGGTTGCCTGGGAGTTGTGGCTATCTACTGCTGCTGCCCAGTATCACAGAGAGAATGGATCATGTATCACTAGTCTGGGAAAAGATGACAATTCAAAATTTGAGGTACAATTTTTATTTAATGTGTATTGCTTTTGAACCACTATAAAGTTGAAAAATCCTGCTTTGAATCATCTTTATAATCTTCCTTGTGCTTAAGGTTCACTAGCAAGGTGGGTAAGATGACAGGCAAAGTATATCTTTCAATTATGCCCCTTAGTGGAAGGCTTCTCTGTCCATGGGATTCTCCAGGCAAGAATACTGGGGGTTGCCTTTCCCTTCTCCAGAGTATCATCCCAACCCAAGGATCAAACCTGGTTCTCCTGCATTGCAGGTGGATTCTTTACCAGCTGAGCCACTAGGGAAACCCTAGAATATTGTTAGAAAGAATTTAGTAGTAAATGGAATTGGAATATTGTAAACTAAAAGCTTGAGGAAATCAGCTGCACTCTTATTATAATGGAAGCAAATAGATGGCTATGGGTTGGTGGATAGAGTTTAGCTAATCTTGATTTAAAATCAACAGGATGTTGATGATTATTGAATGATTCGTTGACTGGCTTTTTTTTCTCCCCCTAAACATGTAAAAGGAATCTTAATGAGGAATGACTGGTAGAGATGACTCCAGTATAAAGTTGGTTAAACTAAATCATAGCACTGAGTTTTCAGTGGGTAGTCTGGAAAAGAGTTTATCCCCATAATGGGGATAAATGTGAACTTGTCATAAAATTCACAAAGCTATCTCTTTAAATTTGTAGTAGGAACTTTTGTGGCATGTTAATTGAGGTGCTTCAGGCAACAGTGGAGCCTTTTGGTTTTATTTGATCTCATACTATTATTGTTATCTAGCTTCCATTAATAAAAGTTACGTTGTGGTTGGGACTAAATGGAGCCTTAAAGGAAAATTGTCTTCTAGGTTTTTGAATTCAGTAAAATGTTGTAATTATTTTGCTAACATCAGGAAGTTTCTGGCTGAGAAACTGAAAGTTATTTAAATATATTAATTCGATTGTATTAATTGTCTTTAAAGCGAATACATTTAAAGATCTAGTTTAAATTTGAGATGAAGGTAATCTAAGAGGCTTTTAGGTTACTTTGGCTATAGCTCTCCTTCCTACTGAAATCAGGGCTAAACAGATTTACAATAATAATATGAGTACATGGATAGCAATCTGTTGTGTGAGCCAAAATCTGATGGCATACTGTGGCGATTTTGATTATTGAAGGCCCTTACGATATAATTTTTCATGCCTTTTGATGAAATACTTTCACATTCAGTGGAAAGCCTAGATCTGCTTGGCATATATGCATATATACACAGATACACACAGGTACACACATATATGTCAAACATTGTTTTGTAACTTTTTAAAAGCTTAAAAATATTTTTTAACACCTTCCTTGTCATTATTATTTACCATAGCATTTCTAGATATTGTGTTTGCAACATAAATACCCTATAAAAATGTAAGTGTTATATAGATAGATAAATTTGAGAGATAATTCATACACTCTCGCCTTGTTAGAGCATCTTAAAGCTGCTTAGCCTAGGAAGAATTGCAGTTAAAACACCTATTTAATATGGTTTATCCTCATTTCTTATATAAATTCATTTGCCCACGGAATCCTTTTTTTTTTCATCCAGTACCTAATAATATCTCATGGGATTTCTATTCTGCAGAACACACTTTAGAAAATACTCTTCTTCAAAATTATATTAATAGCTGCATAGTATTATGTGAATATACTATAATTTTAATCTATTGATATTATAAAAAATGCTGTGACGACTATCTTTACAAATAATCTTTATGTATTTTCATGATTCTTTTTTTCTAAAAAATAGAGTAAAGAAATCAAAAAGCCTATTCCAGTATATTTCTAAGTTCATTTGTATCACTAAAAAGGTTCAGGTGATTCATCTGTTTTGAATATTTTTGTTCTTATTGATGTTTTTGGAATCAAGTTGTATTGACTGCTCTCTAGGCAGTGAAACTCAGGTGGACTTTCAAACCCGCTGTCTTTGATTCTGTTTGATTATTTCCCTTTATCTGTTGCAGAGGGGTCAGATGAACTGGATAGCTACATGTATCAGACAGTGGGTCATCATGCCATTGATCTGTATGCAGAAGCGATGGCTCTTCCCCTCTATCGCCGTACCATAAGGGGAAAGAGCATGGATACGGGACCAGTGTACACCAAATGTGAAGGTGATGAAGTTGAAGATCTCTATGAGCTTTTGAAACTTGTTAAGGTATGCAGAGCGACTAATTACATTTACTGAGTTTAGTGTGTAATTTAGTAAATTATATTTACTGAATTATTTAGTAATAAATATTTTATAACTCCAAGACGCCCAACTATTCTTTGAAAAGCTATTTTGTCTTTTCAGTTAGAAAACTGTTACTATGCCTTTATATTAAATATTGTTTAAAAATAGAATTTTTGGTATAGTCTGGTGCCGATAATTGATATTTACCCAAGTTTTCCTTAGGATTTTGGAGCTGATGAATTTTCAATCATGTTTTTAGCAAATAGTTTTTTGACTGTCTTGTTATATGTAGTTCTAGGCACCGGGGATAGGACAATGAACAAATAGAAAAAGTCTTGTTTTGTTGGAGCTTACTTTTCTGTAGGAGACAGGTCAGTAAGCAAACAAATAAATTATATGCGTGGTGGTGAAGAGTACTGTGAAGAAAGATGAAGCGGAGTCAAGGTGATGAAGAGTGATGGCAGTGAGTGGTCCAGAAAGACCTTGCTGCTTTGGTGAAATTTCAGTAGACCTAACGAAAGAGAGACTGGGCCTTACTTTAAGTTCGTGAAAGAGGTTTATAAATTAAATACTTAAGTTTCTGAATATAAGACTTTGCAGCAATTGTGCATTCATTCTTAATTTCTCTGGATGGAAGATTGAGGAGAGAAAGTATGGGACTTATCTACTAGGTGCTATACATAGTAAATGTTAATTAATAGATATCCTTTTATATTAAGCAGTCATCTTTTTATTCTTAATATAGTCAACTATTTTAATACAGTTCAGTACTCTTAAATATGAATTTTATCCAGTCAACTACAGGCAATTCATATAAGGTGTAGCTAGTAAAATAGAGAATTTAAACCAAATATTTCCTTGATGTCTTATTTTTTTACAAAGGAAAGAAAATTTCTGTCCCTTCTTGTACCAAGGGACATTGCATTTTATTTTCTCATTCTTTAGAGAAGTTTAGCTTTTCAGAAGTTATGTTATGAACCCCTGTCATGAAAAAATTTGGTAGTCTCAAATAGCTACTTTAGTGCTGTACTTCAGATTTGATGCTGATCAGAGCCTAATATTAGCTAAGAATTTTGATTTTAAAAATATATGAAACTCTTCATTTCTTTTAACTTTGAAAATATCTCTTATTTTCTACATCAGTTTAGTTCAGTTTAGTTGCTCAGTGGTGTCTGACTCTTTGTGACCCCAGGGACTGCAACACGCCAGGCTTCCCTGTCCATCACTAACTCCCAAAGCTTGCTCAAAATCATGTCCATCGAGTTGGTGATGCCATCCAACCATCTCATCCTCAGTTATCCCCTTCTCCTCCTGCCTTCAATCTTTCCCAGCATCAGAATCTTTGCCAGTGAGTCCATTCTTTGTATCAGGTGGCCAAAATATTGAAGCTTCAGCTTCAGCATGTCCTTCCAATGAATATTTAAGACTGATTTCCTTTAGGGTTAACTGGTTTGATCTCCTTGCAGTCCAGGAGACTCTTGAGTCTTCTCCAACACAGAAAATTCTTATTTTTATTTAGCCTTTAAAAACCAAAACTGAAAGGGAAAGAATGGTTCTATAATTTACTATTTAGAAAAAAAAATTGCTGTTTGGATATGGGTAGCATAAAAGGTAAATACTTTTCAAAGGAAATCGCAGGGACCTGATTTCTTCCTTTTAGGAATATACATGCTAATAACAACTATTTTGATTATCATCATGTCTAATTCTTTGTGACCCTATGGACCGTAGCCCACCAGGCTCCTCTGTCTATGCAATTTTCCAGGCAGGAATACTGGAGTGGGTTGCCATTTCCTCTTCCAAGGGATCTTCCCAACTCAGGGAAAAAACCCACGTCTCCTGTGTCTCCTGGGTTGGCAGGTGGATTTCTTACCACTGAACCAACTGGAAAGTCCTGTCAAACAACAGAGAAGGCATAAAAGAAATTTCGCCTCTCTCCATTTGAACCACTAAGACTTTGACAATGTTCACTTTGAGGTGTGGAATACTGAGTGCAAATTCTTCATTCTCAAAATTCTTCCTCAGGGTACAAAGAAACTAGGTATTAAGTTTGTAGCATAAGCCAACATTACAAAATGGTAGGACTCAATACTACAGGTAATTAGGTTGCTTAAAAACCACTGATAACTGATAACTTTGGAGAAACTGTGAAAATAACACCCTTCCGAGAAAGGGAAAGATAATAAATTACTAATCAATTTAATTAAAAATGGGCTGATTAGTAGTAATTAAGAAGAAATTTCCCTTTTGATATATTTTGTCTTTGGAGAAATGGATGCTTTGCCATTATCTTTATAGTAACCGTCAGTTATGACATAAATTAATGTTAATGTTAAATCTTGACAACTTCTGCTTTGGAAGTTCGTACATGATAATTATAACTATAGCTGAAAGAGATGTTATCAAGTTGTCTGGGACTAAATAGTTCCTTCTTTTCCTGTGCAAAAATATTAATTTTACTATAGGATATTTTAAGGACATAAATATCAGAAATATACTGCTTTTATGGAAGAGATTGTATAACCAGGCTTTTATAGTTAAATCCATTTATGAAACACTGGTGCAAAGATTCCAATAGCAGTCTTACATATTCTAATGAATAATTGAGTAATTATGGGAAAAAACGAGTTGAGAAGAGCTATAATTCTTCAAGTTCGTCTTCCCTTGTTCCAAGAAAAAGATGGAATTGCATTTTTTAAATCCTTTGAATATTAATGAAGAATTGAAAGCATTTAGATTCATTTTCACTTTAAACATTTATTTATAACAGGTTGTAGTTTTGTGACTTTCACATGTATGTCAGACTTTTGTTATTGTTAACTCTTTTTACCCCCAGATGTTAGAGCTAATATTTGAATAGGAGATGTTTGTTTTTTACAAAGAATTTAATTGACTAATTGCTTAAAAGAAGTAGGAAAGACTTGGAAGAATTTGCAGAATTAAAGATTTCCTAACTATCAACATTTTATAGAAGTCATGAAAGCTAATAGAAGTGGAATAAGCCTTTATGTCTTATGGATTGTCAGGTGATTATGACAGGGGTGTGTGTATATATATATATATATATATATATATATACATATATATATATATATCTCAAGCTGTTTGCAAAATATCTGGCTTTCATATAGCTAGTCTTTTATTCTTTAAAATTTCTTTAATATTAAAATATCATTTGATTCTCATCCGGGTTAGTTTGGCATATAGATAACTTGTATTATTCTCTAAAAATATAGTAATTTTCAAATTCTGGGGTGTTTTTCTTTTAAGTCACATAAAGCAATGCAATAGTTCCTGCATGATATGTCTAAATACCATAACTCTATAGAGAATATATTTGAGGATCATTTATTCTTTCTTTCTCAACTGGAGCTGCTTCTTACTGGATCTGATATTGTCCTCTTTCTTGGTTTATTCCCTGATTTCAATGGAATCCATCAATAAGAGATTTCCTTAGAGAAGTTATTTTCAAGTCCTTGCAGTTTGCAAATGTTCTTATTCTACCCTCATATTTGATTAGTATGTTCATTAAATTTAATATTTTAGGATGAAGGTCACTTTTCCTCAAATCATTAAAGGCATTGTTCCATGGTCCTCTAGCATTTTGTGATGAGAAGTTTCATGCTAGTGTGATATTTGTTCCTTTTAGCTGACTCGTGTTTCTTCTCTGTTGTCTTTTATGATTGTGTCGTTATGTTTGATGTAATGAAATGTCACAGCAGCACACTGGACGTTGAAAGTGGCTTCCCTGTATCCTTTCTACAGTTTTCTATTGAGGAGCAGCATACCTCTTTCCTTTTATCCTAATCCAGGTGAAAGCCAGTCACAGCATGGCATCCTGGCCCTAGCCATTAGGTCAGGGTTGGTTTTATTAATCTGCATTGTACCACATAGGATGAAACGTAAGATGATGGACAGTTGGCAAAAGATAAGGTCTTTCTCCTGCACGGAGCAATATGTGGATGTAAGACCTAAAACTGCTACTGCTTTTTTTTTTTGATAGAGAAAGAGGAGAACCTGCTGTCTAATCTGACACACAAAAAGTGGCAGAGGCAATAGAATTGCAGTGTGAGGATGGCTCTGCAAAATGCCCTTCCATTATTTGATAATTGACTCCCTTTGATCTTCTTCATTCTCTTTTGCTGGTACTCTAATTGATCACACTTTAGACCTCCCAGTTTGAATTTTCATGTCTCTTGTCTCTTCTCACATATCTTCCATCTCTATTTTTTGTTGTACATTCTGTGAGGTTTCTCTTTTAAACACCCTACTTTCTTGTTGAAATTTTCTTTTTATTTTAGCAATCAGGAACTTTACTTGTTTATTGATTGTTCCCTTTTAATAACAACCTCTTTTTCCTTCTATAGATGTATTAATAACATCCTTATATCCATCTTAAAATACAGATTAGAGTCTTTAAACATTTCATTCTCTGAAATATTCGTGTTTTCTTTGGGGTCTGTTTTCTCATGTTTTCTTCTCTTTCATGTTGAAGGCTTTTCTCAAATGTCTTGGTTACTTGTTCATATCTAAGAAAAAGGCAAGAGGAAAGCTGAACAGATGCTATTTTTTGAGATTACAGTTTTTCCAGCTTCACACTTCATCCTTGTTATACCTGGAGCTCAGGATAGTGTGGCCTTGTTTAGTTCCTTTCTTGGCTTTCTTCTCTCCTATACAAACTGTGGGTTACAACTTCCTCTGTTGATTTATCAGTCATTGTTCCTTCTTCTGCTGCTTTCTGACTCAAGAATCTAATTGAAATCCCTACTCCGTTGATGCCTCCCCACCGGTTTTCTTTGTTTTTTTAGAGCTTATAACTTTGTTTTCATTTTAATGGAATCTCTTGATCCAGAAATCTGTGTTAATTTCATTCTAATGAAATTCATTTAATACTCTTCCCTAAGTTTCAATCTTCCTCTTCTAATCTTTAATACTTTTCTTCTTTCATGTTCTTTTTTGCATTAGGGATTTTATATTGGTATTAATTATGTTAAATATGATTTTAAATTACTTAATGGATAGTTTTAATTTAAATGCAACAATAAATGCATAATTTTCTTTTTTCAATAGAATATTTACTGTTGATAGATGTGAATAACTGATTTTTTTAAATGAATTTTAATTTAATATTTTTTAAAAACATTGATTACTACTTTACTCTTTATATTGGTTAAAATTCTTTTGATTACAAGAAGCAGAAAGTCTTGTTCAAGCTGATTTAAATAAAAAGAGAATTTACTGATAATGACCTGAAGATAAGTTAGCTTTAAGTAGATTAGAAACAAGATACAAACTATGTAATCAGAACACAAACACACACAGACACACCCGTTTTTAATCTCTTGCCTTTACTTTCTGTTGATTCTATTTTCGATTTGGACCCCTGTAGTCAGAAGATGGCTTGTAATTACATCCTTTCTAGCTCATATATGTGTGTGTGTGTGTGTGTGTGTATGTGTGTGTGTGTGTGCGTGCGCACACACACACATGTGCCCACACACTCAGTCATGTACAGCTCTGGGGATCTTCCCAACCCAGGGTTTGAACCTACATCTCTTGTATCTCCTGCATTGGCAGATGGGTTCTTTACCACTGTGCTACCTGGGAAGTCCATACTTAGTAGGAAAAGTGGTAATCTCAAATAGCTGGAAGAAAAATATAATTATGGTTCATTGTCATTCAGTGGCTTGACTTGTATCATCCATGAACCTGTTGTTGGGAGAAGATGATTTTGTTTGATGCGAGAGGTCTAGATCCTGTGCCAGTCCTGGAGCAAGAGACTGAGTCATGATTACTGAAACCACATTTACTGTGGTTCTAGGGGAGGAAGTAAAATGGACTGGAATGGGTGAATTTAACTCAGATGACCATTACATCTACTACTGCGGGCAGGAATCCCTCAGAAGAAATGGAGTAGCCATCATGGTCAACAAAAGAGTCCGAAATGCAGTACTTGGATGCAATCTCAAAAACGATAGAATGATCTCTGTTCGTCTCCGAGGCAAACCATTCAATATCACAGTTATCCAAGTCTGTGCCCCAACCAGTAACGCTGAAGAAGCTGAAGTTGAATAGTCTTATGAAGACCTACAAGATCTTTCAGAACTAACACCCAAAAAAGATGTCCTTTTCATTATAGGGGACTGGAATGCAAAAGTAGGAAGTCAAGAAACACCTGCAGTAACAGGCAAATTTGGCCTTGGAATGCGGAATGAAGCAGGGCAAAGACTAAAGAGTTTTGCCAAGAAAATGCACTGGTCATAGCAAACACCCTCTTCCAACAACAAAAGAGAAGACACTGCACATGGACATCACCAGATGGTCAACACTGAAATCAGATTGATTATATTCTTTGCAGCCAAAGATGGAGAAGCTCTATACAGTCAACAAAAACAAGACTGGGAGCTGACTGTGGCTCAGATCATGAACTCCTTATTGCCAAATTCAGACTTAAATTGAAGAAAGTAGGGAAAACTGCGAGACCATTCAGGTATGACCTAAATCAAATCCCTTATGATTATACAGCGGAAGTGAGAAATAGATTTAAGGGTCTAGATCTGATAGATAGAGTGCCTGATGAACTATGGAATGAAGTTCGTGACATTGTACAGGAGACAGGGATCAAGACCATCCCCATGGAAAAGAAATGCAAAAAAGCAAAATGGCTGTCTGGGGAGGCCTTACAAATAGCTGTGAAAAGAAGACAGGCAAAAAGCAAAGGAGAAAAGCAAAGATATAAGCATCTGAATGCAGACTTCCAAAGAATAGCAAGAAGAGATAAGAAAGCCTTCAGGCATCAATGCAAAGAAATAGAGGAAAACAACAGAATGGGAAAGACTAGAGATCTCTTCAAGAAAATTAGAGATACCAAGGGAACATTTCATGCAAAGATGGGCACAATAAAGGACAGAAATGGTATGGACCTAACAGAAGCAGAAGATATTAAGAAGAGGTGGCAAGAATACACGGAAGAACTGTACAAAAAAGATCTTCATGACCCTATAATCATGATGATGTGATCACTAATCTAGAGCCAGACATCTTGGAATGTGAAGTCAAGTGGGCCTTAGAAAGCATCGCTATGAACAAAGCTAGTGGAGGTGATGGAATTCCAGTTGAGCTGTTTCAAATCCTGAAAGATGATGCTGTGAAAGTACTGCACTCAATATGCCAGCAAGTTTGGAAAACTCAGCAGTGGCCACAGGACTGGAAAAGGTCAGTTTTCGTTCCAATTCCAAAGAAAGGCAATGCAAAAGAATGCTCAAACTACCGCACAATTGCACTCATCTCACACGCTAGTAAAGTAATGCTCAAAATTCTCCAAGCCAGACTTCAGCAATACGTGAACCGTGAACTCCCTGATGTTCAAGCTGGTTTTAGAAAAGGCAGAGGAACCAGAGATCAAATTGCCAACATCCGCCGGATCATGGAAAAAGCAAGAGAGTTCCAGAAAAACATCTATTTCTGCTTTATTGACTATGCCAAAGCCTTTGAATGTGTGGATCTCAATAAACTGTGGAAAATTCTGAGAGAGATGAATACCAGACCACCTAACCTGCCTCTTGAGAAATCTGTATGCAGGTCAGGAAGCAACAGTTAGAAGTGGACATGGAACAACAGACTGGTTCCAAATAGGAAAAGGAGTACGTCCAGGCTGTATATTGTCACCCTGCTTATTTAACTTATGTGCAGAGTACATCACGAGAAACGCTGGACTGGAAGAAACACAAGCTGGAATCAAGGTTGCCAGGAGAAATATCAATAACCTCAGATATGCAGATGACACCACCCTTAGGGCAGAAAGTGAAGAGGAGAGCTAAAAAGCCTCTTGATGAAAGTGAAAGAGGAGAGTGAAAAAGCTGGCTTAAAGCTCAACATTCAGAAAACGAAGATCATGGCATCCGGTCCCATCACTTCATGGGAAATAGATGGGGAAACAGTAGAAACAGTGTCAGACTTTATTTTTTGGGGCTCCAAAATCACTGCAGATGGTGACTGCAGCCATGAAATTAAGATGCTTGCTCCTTGGAAGGAAAGTTATGACCAACCTAGATAGCATATTCAAAAGCAGAGACATTACTTTGCCATCTAAGGTCTGTCTAGTCAAGGCTATGGTTTTTCCTGTGGTCATGTATGGATGTGAGAGTTGGACTGTGAAGAAGGCTGAGCGCCAAAGAATTGATGCTTTTGAACTGTGGTGTTGGAGAAGACTCTTGAGAGTCCCTTGGACTGCAAGGAGATCCAACCAGTCCATTCTGAAGGAGATCAACCCTGGGATTTCTTTAGAAGGAATGATGCTAACGCTGAAGCTCCAGTACTTTGGCCACCTCATGGAAAAGACTCATTGGAAAAGACTCTGATGCTGGGAGGGATTGGGGGCAGGAGAAGGGGACGACCGAGGATGAGATGGCTGGATGGCATCATGGACTCGATGGATGTGAGTCTGTGAGCTCCGCGAGTTGGTGATGGACAGGGAGGCCTGGCGTTCTGTGATACATGGTGTCGCAAAGAGTTGGACACGACTGAGCGGCTGAACTGAACTAGGAGAAGAACAGGACCCAGTGTTGGAAGAATAGATCTCCAAATATAAAGCAGGCTGTTGCTGATAGGAGGCTAAACTGTTGTAGGGGGTTCAAGAATAACAATTTTCCTAAAAGTAAATAGGTTCCAATTGCTCACAAGCTTGAGAGCCATTCTTGATGGTTCTTCTTTCAGTATTTTCTTCCCTTTCTCCCCACCCCTTCTTTTTTTGGCTTCCTCCCTCCCTCTTTCTGTTCCTTCTTAGCTTGTTTAAAAAAAAAAATAGTTGATGATTAGAGCCACAACAGTGAGCTTCTACTCTAGGACCTGTATATTTAGTTGCTCATGAAAGTGAAGTCGCTTAGTCGTGTCTCTTTGTGACTCGTGGACTGTAGCCCACCAAGCTCCTCCATCCATGGGATTCTCCAGGCAAGAATACTGGAGTGGGTTGCCATTTCCTTCCCCATAAGCATGATAAACTCAACAAGTTCAATGTTTCCTCATCATCTTTATATGCAAATTTGCTCCCTTTCCTGTATTTCCCTCTTAGTTAGAAGCTTTGTTATTTATCCCATTACTTGAGTGTAACCTGGGGCTTCACTACCAGACTTCCACTTTCTCAGTTCCCTCCCATCTCAACCACAATCCTTAGATCTTTAGGACCTTTTGATATTACTTCTGTTACCTCTGAAGTTGACCCTTTGACTTCATTTTGACCATAACTAGTTTTTTTTGTCTAGACTGTACAAGTCTTCTAACTGGTCCACTTGCCTTCAGTATTGCCTTGTGTACCTGCCAACCTTTGTACCACATTATTATCAGCCAATCTGTAAAAATGGGCTTCCCAATTTGTGCACAGGTAAAGAATCTGCCTGCCAATGCAGGAGATGTAGGAGTTGTGGGTTCAATCCCTGGGGTGGAAGGAACCCCTTGGAGGAGGAGCCTGATGAGCCCTAGTCTACAGGGTTTCAAAGAGTTGGACATGACTCAGTGACTGAGCATGCATGCATGATCTGCGTTAAGTCCTTAAATACCCATGTTTAAGATAAAGTCCAAACAAATTAGCCTGGCAAAAAATACTGTTTAGGAAAAGGCCTTTGCAGTCCCACCTGTTGTCTGATCCTGCTATTCTCACACAAGCTTCTGGGTCAAGTTATATTGAACAAATTAGGTTTCCAGGAGATTGCTTTTTTGTATCTGAGATTTTTGCCTGTGCTTTTCTTTGCCTTTATCTCTTTGTTCTCCTGAACTCCTTCTTGCTTCATACCCTTCTGTGAAATAAGCTCTGATTTACATTCCTATATCTTGGCAGCTTGTCTATAACTCCGCTGTACTTCTCAGTACATTACTTGGATTGTTTATATGATTGTCTCTTGCTATACTGTGAGACCCTCAAAGACAATCTCAGTGCTGTACACTTTTATATCTCTGGTGTCCAGCTATGTTCCTGGCATATTCAGTTCAGTTGCTCAGTCATGTCCTCCTCTTTACGACCCCATGAATTGCAGTATGCAAGGCCTCCCTGTCCATCACCAACTCCCAGAGTCTACTCAAACTCATGTCCATCAAGTTGGTGATGCCATCCAGCCATCTCATCCTCTGTTGTCCCCTTCTCCTCCTGCCCCCAATCCCTCCCAGCATCAGAGTCTTTTTTAATGAATCAGCTCTTCACATGAGGTAGCCAAAGTATTGGAGTTTCCGCTTTAGCATCAGTCCTTCCAATGAACACCCAGGACTGACTTCCTTTAGAATGGACTGATTGGATCTCCTTGCACTCCAAGGGACTCTCAAGAGTCTTCTCCAACACCACGGTTCAAAAGCATCAGTCCTTCAGCACTCAGCTTTCTTCACAGTCCAACTCTCACATCCATACATGACCACAGAAAAAACCATAGTCTTGACTAGACGTATCTTAGTGGGCAAAGTAATGTCTCTGCTTTTGAATATGCTATCTAGGTTGCTCATAACTTTCCTTCCAAGGAGTAAGTGTCTTTTAATTTCATGGCTCCAGTCACCATCTACAGTGATTTTAGAGTCCCTAAAAATAAAGTCTGACACTGTTTCCACTGTTTCCCCATCTATTTCCCATGAAGTGATGGGACCAGATGCCATGATCTTCGTTTTCTGAATGTTGAGCTTTAAGCCAACTTTTTCACTCTCCACTTTCACTTTCATCAAGAGGCTCTTTAGTTCCTCTTCACTTTCTGCCATAAGGGTGGTGTCATCTGCATGTCTGAGGTTATTGATATTTCTCCCAGCCATCTTGATTCCAGCTTGTGCTTCTTCCAGCCCAACATTTCTCATGATGTACTCTGCATAGAAGTTAAATAAGCAGGGTGACAATATACAGCCTTGACATACTCCTTTTGCTATTTGGAACCAGTCTGTTGTTCCATGTCCAGTTCTAACTGTTGCTTCCTGACCTGCATATAGGTTTCTCAAGAGGCAGGTCAGGTGGTCTGGTATTCCCATCTCTTTCAGAATTTTCCATGATTTATTGTGATCCACATAGTCAAAGGCTTTGGCATAGTCAATAAAGCAGAAATAGATGTTTTCCTGGAACTCTCTTGCTTTTTCCATGATCCAGCGGATGTTGGCAGTTTGATCTCTGGTTCCTCTGCCTTTCCTAAAACCAGCCTGAACATCTAGAAGTTCATGGTTCATGTATTGCTGAAGCCCGGCTTGGGGAATGTTGAGCATTACTTTAGATGTCTTTTAAAGGATTGTTGAACAAATTAGTCTGAAATGTAACGGATTATTTATATAATAATTTATCTAATGCAAGGGAAGTCACAACATTGTTTAAAAATATGATGTAAAACCATTGGCAATTTTATTTTTGTTTTTCATTTAGAAGCTTAAATAGAATGGACATGATAGTGAAACTTTTCAAAATATTATATCTTATTGATATGACAGTGTCACCAAGTTTACCAAGAATAATTTCCAGCTGCAGAATATTTCATAAAAATGCTAAGCAGATACTTTTCCAGATTGATACATGTATCTTAGAAAACCTCCTTATTATGGTGGAAAATTGCTTTGTGAATCTCTTTTCACTTTGGATCTCAGGGGAAAAAAACCCTAGATCATTGGATGGCTTAAGGCAAATCCAAAGAGTTTTGAGTGGGAAGAACATAGAAGAGGCCTTAAGATTGCAGGGAGGACCCATAGTGCTAATTAAACAGGCACATAGCACTGTACACATTGCTCCTGGATCTTAAGTATTGTACAGCTTGCCTCAAGCCCTGTCAGTTCCCAAGATATGGACATTAAGCCTAGTCCCTTGGCATAAGAAATGCTTTGCTAGTATTGATTCTGGACTCCAAACAGGAAGACTTCAAATTAGCATAGACCAGTGTCATTTTGACTTCCAGGTGTGTCTGTATTAAAGCTGTGCCATCTCTGGCCCTTTTGATCTTCAAGTCAAGCATGCATGAGAAAGTACCTGATGGATGATCTGTCTGGAAATAAAATGTTAGATTATACTTGTCAGTTATTACAGTGTGTAAACTTATCACAGATCTACAGTCTTCATCTATAGATTTCCCTTAAAGCCTGAAAAACGTGACCTCCTCATCCTAGCAAAGCTGTCATTCTGTCTCCTCACCCTTGAACTTAGTATCAGTGATTGTATGTGTACATTACACATGCACTTACATATTCTTTATCTTTTGGCTGATTCATGGCCTCTGTAAATTCACCAGTTGACTTACTTTTATGTCCTTGTTTTCCTCTCTTCTACGAACCATAGATTTCTTTTCTATCCTATCATCTACTCTATATATTTTAAAGTGTATTGGGTATCTTTGACTTGTCTCTCAAATTTCTTTCTTTTATGCTTTTCAAACTCTGATGTTTGTGTCCTATTGACTTTTTTTTTTTTTTTTTACTATTTTCCTGACAATGCTACTGTTTATTTTTTAAGAAATCCTTTGTTAATGTCTACTTCTGGAGTTGTCTAAGATGCTAGTTGTATGCTTCTGTTCCACAGCCCATTATTTCATTTCTGTACCTGTAGTTTACCACATCTTTGTTATTTTCTCTATTAAATAACCAAGAACACATTACAAAGATTTATAAGTGTAGATTACTGTATTCCTTTATTGTTGTCTTTACATTTTTTTGTAACATAAGACTCTATTGGTGGTCTCACAACAAAATGATAGGTTGTGAATTGAACTTTTTATGTTGGTTTTCCCTTTTAAATAGGGAACATCTTCATTCAGCAATTTGTAGTGCCTAAACTGTAAAGTGGGGCTTCCCAGGTGTGCTAGTGGTAAAGAATCCATCAGCCAATGCAGGAGATGCAGGAGATGTGGGTTTGATCCCTGGGTAAGGAAGATTCCCTGGAGTAGAAAATGGCACCCCACTTAAGTGCTCTTGCCTGGAAAATCCCACGGGCAGAGGAGCCTGGCAGGCTATAGACCGTGGGACTGCAGAGAGCCAGACGCAGCTGAACAAGTGAGCACACACACATGCTACTACAAACCTCAAATTAACCATAAAATCAATGATAATGTCAATAAATATTTAGAGGGTTTTTTAATTGATAAGAAATGATTTAATAGAGTCTTGTTTTATGACATGTGAGAATCAAAATATGTGTCAATTGACCTTGACTTTTCCTGTTAACTTTAACCTATACTGATACTATTAATATTTAGAGACGTTTCTTATGTCTTTCATTTTGTCATTGTTGTTCAGTTACTAAGTCATGGCCGACTCTGCAATGCCATGGGCTGCAGCACGCCAGGTTCCCCCCATCCTTCGCTATCTCCCAGAGCTTAAATTCAAGTCCATTGAGCCAGTAAGACTATCTAACCATCTCATCCTTTGCCACCCCCTTCTCCTTTTACCTTCACTCTTCAAGTCTTTAATTTTGTAAACATTAATTGAGTGCTTATAATGTACCACTATTGTAAAGTAAAGAGATGTACAAGATCCTGATAATACACAGAAACAAAAAACTAGTATAATGTAGAGTTGCCATTAGAGTGTGCCTTTAATGAGCTGTGGGGATTCAGAAAAGAAAAAAGTCCCCTGTGTTGGGAAGTCACTAGAGGCTTTCCAGGGGAAGTTACGTTTGATATTCTTAAAGAAAGTGAAATCACACAGTCGTGTCCGACTCTTTGCGACTCCATCAGGTAGCCTACCAGGCTTCGCCGTCCATGGGATTTTCCAGGCAAGAGAACTGGAATGGGTTGCCATTTCCTTCTCCAGGAGATCTTCCCAACCCAGGGATCGAACCCAGGTCTCCCGCACTGCAGGCAGACGCTTTACCCTCTGAGCCACTAGGAAACCTGTGGCTAGGATATCCACTAGGATATCCTTAAAGGTTGTTTCAATTTTGACAAAGGCAAGCATGGAATATGCCTAAGAGAATGTTGCAAATTAAGAGCTTAGTTTAGCCACAGTCATGGAAGCAGGAAATCGTAAGATATATTAGGGAAATAGTAGTTCAGTTTGGCTAAAGCTCAATTTTAAGGAGTAGTGGGAATAAGTCTGGAAAGGTAGATTAAAGCTGCCAAGAAGAGTGCCTTACATTTCAGACCAAGTTCAGTCAGTGAAGAGACCCAAGGCGATATTTTCCAAACTGAATTTAGCGGCCACATTTTTTCCTTTAAGTGAAAGAACCTACAATAAGATAGAAAATATAAAAATCCATTGTACACGGTAAGGTTATTTATTGTTTTCTGAAACATATGTGTGTGTATACACATGTGTGATGTGCATGTTAAGCTGTTAACATTTTATATATATATATATATGTTTCTTACTGTTAAAAAGTTGTTGCAATTAAACAAGTTTGAAAGCCACCACCTTGAAGGATTTTGCAAAAGAAAAGACGTAGAAATATATGGCTGAAGGAAGCTTCAAGGGCATTAGTTTGAACCACTAATAATGTTAAGAAGTGGGATGTTGTTGTTCAGTTGCTTAGCCATGTCGGACTGTTTGAGACCTGTGGACTGGAGATGAGGGTTCAAACTGAAAACTCAGATACCTGGTTAGCTGAAAGGTTCTGAGCACATGACTGGGGGAATACAAGTGAGAGAGTTGAAGAGGGGACACTGAAGAGGTGGGCTGATAAGGCTTGATGGTAGTATTGAAATAAAAGGGAACAAGGAGTCTATGTAAGGTGCCTTAGTAACTGACAGTTACATGGCTGATCTACTCAGCTTTCCCTGGGCAGTGTTGATGATCAAAGTGAATTATGGTAGCTGTCTATTACAAATACTGTGATCCTCAATTTGCAGCACCCTAACTTTGTCATCTCTTTAATCTGTATAGGATGGTATAGAAGATACTTCATATCCATCTGGGTTAATTTAATCAAGATTACCTCTTAATAAATGTTTGTCTTGTTGATCCTTTTACATTTTCTTCATAGAGTTGTATGTAATACACAGCAACTGAAATATTCTATCCTATTTCGTGACTTTAAATAAATAATAAAGTACCTACAGGGGAGTGCAATGTACAGTACTAATGTTTTGACATAATAGTAATGTATGTAGGTGGGATTCAAATTACCATAGTCTTTCTCCAGTCTTTCACACTCCATAATGTCTCCTGGAAACTCCTGCCAGGTTAGTTTTTCTAGAGCATAGATCCAGGCACATTTTTCTCTTCATCAGAAATCTTTTCCACTGACCCCCAGGTTCTCTGCAATATTACTTCATCTTCTCTTTCACGTTTTCCCAGTATTCCCCCACATAGAACCTATGTCTCACCTGCACTAGACTGTTGTCAGGACTCTTTCTTCCCCACATAGTCCTTGTCTTTCCTGCCTAGTGCTCTGTATTATTCAGAAATAATTTTCTTCTCCAGCTCCCTGATTCCCTCCTTGAAATGCCCCGCTTGAGTATACTATCTTCTTCTCTGAGACTTTCATGCAACATTGTGCTTCTCTTATAGTACTTAATCTATCTTAATATCCAGAACTACTGGCTTTGTTTGGTTGTGTGTTTTGTTTCTGTAGTGGGTTTTTGTTCAAAAGTTATAATTACTTCAAGGGGCAAGGGTTGTATTTTGTTCTTTTTTATTTTTTATGAAACCCTACACACTCCTTGGACTGTACAGGCATTATGTTCAACTACTCTCTGGAATTCACTTTTTCTATCTGTAAAATTGTATATAGCTTCTTTCTATCCTTTTTATTTGTTTTGAGAATAAATGAGAAAATATATGAGAGCCTCTTTAGGTTTCTAGAATAAAAGATGTTGTATAATTTAGTTTTTTTAAAACCTGCCAATTTTATGTCAGTCTCAGATTTTCTTTCATCTTTACTCTCTAGCTTCCCAAATACTCTAGTAAAACTAAATAAAATCAATTTTTTTATTGCATACAAATTTCCATTAGTATATTAATGTTAAGTAGTGGCTTCAAGTTGCCATTGAGATGAGTGTAATTCCTCTTGACTTTATTAGTATGTTAATGCAGAGAAGAAAAAGAGAGGTAATCGTTCAAATTGTGAAAGAGGTTTTAATGGGGGCAAATTTATATTATATATTGGATTGAATTTATTCTTCTACATTTGTTGCCTATAATTTTTGGCCCTCTAGAGTTTTTTTTAAGACTCTTTTAGTCCAGTAGTACAATGTTCCAAAAGATGTGTAGAATTAATGTTTCCTATCCAGTTTCTTATATAGGTAAACAGAGGCATGCATTGTTTCAAAAGAAGATAAAGAAGCAACCCAAAGATCTTATTGCTAGATGCTTTTTTTTTTTTCCATTAAAATTTGTTTTGGCATGTTCTTTTAGGGTTTAACTCTATGCTTATTTTTAAAATTGAGTCAGTGTATTTTCTATTAACTCATTTGTAAAAAGCCTCAAGCAAAAACTTTAATTGAAAGTTACATTAACTAAATTTAGAGAATTTTCAACTTTTGAGACAGTATATAAAGAATTAAGAGATTTTTTTAAATGGCTCTAAAACAAGGCAGAGGCATTAAAATATAACTGTTATGCATACTCCTGTTTATAAGAGCAGTTATCTTTTACTGCCAGCAGAATTATCCCACCGTTGCTCATAGAATCTACAGTGCTGAAGCATGTGATCATTTTGTGTACTTGCACAGAGTAGGTGCTCAATGAGCAGTTGTTTAATTAGGCTTACTTTAGCTAATATTGATCCTTATATTTCTATACAAATAGAGACAAATCAGAAGTTGTTCTGTGTGTAAAATTCTTTGCTACCTATTATAAGATTGGTTCCAGGGCAATTGAAATGGTCAGTGGTCTGTTATAAAACAAGTTCCCTTGTGAATTCCTTTCTGTGTAGTAATTTTGCAAGGTTACCAGAGAGGAGGAGGAGTCATTGTCACTTAGTACATACCCCATGGCCTTCCCTTTTGAGCCTTTCACAGTTTCACTCCTTTAATAATGTTTATTTGTCTCACAGTCATTTTTGTGACTTCCTTAAACCTCACACAAGTTTTACTGATTTTTACTGATCGTATAGTTTGGACTTGATCACAGGAAGCTAATAAGAGTCAGTCTAGTGGAGTTCAGTGCAGGCTAATGTGATATTTTAAGACAGGCTTTCTTAACCTAGAGGGGAGAAGTGTTTTTGAACCCTGAAATTTTTGTGAAGTTCTTCTGTGAATATAAATTTTTATAATGAGAGGTCTAAATTTTTATTATAGTCCCAAAATGATCTGTTCTTTTTTTAAAGTTTGAGTATTACTGTTCAAACTATCAATTTCAGAAAGCCTTGTAGCCTAGGCTACTTGGCTACTTGTAGCCATTATTATTCAAGTTAGGAATCTATTGTCCACTAAGCCTATAATATGCTATGTGCTATGAAGTCAGAAGGGGCTTCTATGGCTTCCAAAAAGCAATGAGGAAAGTAGCATGGAGTTAGTGTACCTGAAAGCAGATGTGAATGTCCAGCATCTCTCAAGAAAGATATTAAGATCTCAAAGATAATAAAATCTCAAAGATAATCTGAATTTAATTCGGATGACTACTATATCTACTACTGTGGGCAAGAATCCCTTAGAAGAAATGGAGTAGCCCTAGTAGTCAGCAAAAGAGTCTGAAATGCAGTATTTGGGTGCAGTCTTAAAAATGACATAATGATCTCTGTTCATTTCCAAGGCAAACCATTCAGTATCATAGTAATCCAAGTCTATGCCCCAAACACTAATGCTGAAGAAGATGAAGTTGAATGGTTCTATGAAAACCTAAAAGACCTTCTGGAACTAACATCAAAAAAAAGATGTTCTTTTCATCATAGGGGACTGGAATGCAAGAGTAAGAAGTCAAGAGATACCTGGAGTGACAGACAAGTTTGGCCTTGGAGTACAAAACAAAGCAGGGCAAAAGCTAGCAGAGTTTTGCCAAGAGAATGCACTGATCAGAGCAAACACCCTCTTCCAACAACACAAGAGAAGACTGTACACATGGACATCACCAGATGGTCCGAAATGAGATTGCTTATATTCTTTGCAGCCAAAGATGGAGAAGATCTATACAGTCAGCAAAAAACAAGACCGGGAGCTGACTGTGGCTCAGATCATGAACTCCTTATTACCAAATTCAGACTTAAATTGAAGAAAATAGGGAAAACAACTAGACCATTCAGGTATGACCTACATCAAATCCCTTAGGATTATAATGTGCAAGTGAGAAATAGATTCAAGGGATTAGATCTCATAGACAGAGTGCCTGAAGAACTATGGACAGAGATACATGACATTGTACAGGAGGCAGTGATCAAGACCATTCTCAAGAAAAGCAAATGCAAAAAGGCAAAATGGTTGTCTGAGGAGGCCTTATAAATCGCTGAGAAAAGAAGAGACACAAAAGGCAAAGGAAAAAGGAAAGAGGTACCCATCTGAATGCAGAGTTCCAAAGAATAGCAAGGAGAGATAAGAAAGCCTTCCTCAGTGATTAGTGCAAAGAAACAGAGGAAAACAATAAAAAGCACCATTTCATGCAAAGATGGATATAATAAAGGACAGAAACAGTATGGACCTAACAAAAGCAGAAGAGATTAAGAAAAGGTAGCAGAAGAACTATACCAAAAAGATCTTCATGACCCAGATAACCACGATGGTGTGATCACTCACCTAGAGCCAGACATCCTGGAATGTGAAGTCCAGTGGGCCTTAGGAAGTATTATGAACAAAGGTGGAGGTGATAGAATTCAACTGAGCTATTTCAGATCCTAAAAGATGATGCTGTGAAAATGCCACACTCAATAAGCCAGCAAATTTGGAAAACTCAACAGTGGCCACAGGACTGGAAAAGGTCAGTTTTCATTCCAATCCCAAAGAAAGGCAATGCCAAAGACTGTTCAAACTATCACAAAATTGCACTCATCTTACACACTAGCAAAATATTGCTCAAAATTCTCCAAGTAAGGCTTCAACAGTACATGAATCAAGAACTTCCAGATATTGAAGCTGGATTTAGAAAAGCCAGAGGAACCAGAGATCAAATTGCCAACATCCGTTGGATCATCAAAAAAGCGAGAGAATTCCAGAAAAAACATCTACTTCTGCTTTATTGACTATACCAAAGCCTTTGACTGTGTAGATCACAGAAAACTGTGGAAAATTCTTTAAGAGATGGGAATACCAGACCACCTTACTTGCCGCCTGAGAAATCTGTGTGCAGGTCAAGAAGCAACAGTAAGAACTGGACATGGAACAACAGACAGGTTCCAAATTAGGAAAGGAGTACGTCAAGGCCATATATTTAACTTATTTATCCACCCTGCTTATATTTCACCACCTTGCTTATATTTCACCACCTGCCTATTTAACTTCTATGCACAGTACATCCTGCAAAATGCCAGGCTGGATGAAACACAAGCTGGAATCAAGATTGCCAGGAAAAATATCAAATACCTCAGATATGCAGATGACACCACCGTTACGGCAGAAAGTGAAGAGGAACTGAAGAGCTCTTGATTATTCTGAAAGAAGAGAATGAAAAGCTTAAAACTCATCATTCAAAAAACTAAAATATTGGCATCCTGTCCCATCACTTCATGGCAAATAGCTGGGGAAACAATGGAAACAGTGAGAGACTTTATTTTCTCAGGCTCCAAAAATCACTGCATATGGTGACTACAGCCATGAAATTTAAAGACACTTGCTCCTTGGAAGAAAAGCTATGATAAACTTAGACAGCATATTAAAAAGCAGAGGCATTACTTCACCAACAAAGGTCCATCTAGTCAAAGCTATGGTTTTTCCAGTAGTTACATATGGATGTGAGAGTTGGACAGTAAAGAAAGCTGAGTGCCGAAGATTTCATGCTTTTGAACTGTGGCATTGGAGAAGACTCTTGAGAGTCCCTTGGACAGCAAGGTGATCCAACCAGTTAACTCTAAAGGAAATCAGTCCTGAATATTCATTGAAAGGACTGATCTTAGCTGAAGCTCCAGTACTTTGGCCACCTGGTGGGAAGAACTGACTCATTTGAAAAGACCCTCATGCTGGGAAAGACTGAAGGCAGGAGAAGAGGGGGATGACTGAGAATGAGATGGTTGGATGGCAACACTGACTTAATGGACATGAGTTTGAGGAAGCTCTGGGAGTTGGTGATGGACAGGGAAGTGTGGTGTGCTGCATTCTATGGGGTCACAGAGTCATACATGAGTGAATGACTGAACTGAACTGAAAGATAATAGAGTGAAAAATGCCATCTTATTATTTCATGTAAGAAAGGAAGATGACCAGAGAAGGACCAATAGACTTGGGTCCTATGTGTTTTCAGGATGGTTCTTAATAGGCCTTTGGATTTTCCGTTGAAGGAGAAAAGGACAAGGATACAAATGCAGTGTTCCTGATTTCCTCAAGTACAAGTTTCTTCTTCTGAATTTCTGTTGTGTTACTGTTTTGGGTTTTCATTACATTATGCTTTGTTTGCACCCTTATTTGCTAATATATTATATCTTCTTTGCTAGTATATAACCTCTTGAAGGCATGACTTTGTGTTTTTCCATTTTGGATACTCTGTAATGCTCATCATGGTGTCCTGTCCATAAGAAATACACAGAATTTTTCATTATATATTTTCCCTGGGGATGCCGTTGAAGATTTTTCCCATATTACATATGCAACTCTATAACAATCCAAGGGTGAAATTTCTTTCCGGACTTAGTCTTTATATCAGTTTGCCTTACTCCAACTGTTAGTTTTTATTGTATGAACACTAAATCATGCAACTCATTTTAGTTTCCTCTCTGTATTGATTATTAGTGCTGAACCATGTTTTGTTTTGTTTTGTTTTCTGTTATTTTTGTAATTATAATTGCTATTGTTCATGGAGGACTACCTACCAGGCCCTGCCCTAATCTCTACACATTATATTTTAATTTATTTTTACCTCAGCCCTGTTTATTATCCCTGCTTTGCAGATAAGTCATTGAAATACAGGACAAATAACTTATCCAAGGTTATATAGCTAGAAAGTAGAACATGCACTTTTAATCTCTGCGTTCTGTTGTCTCCCAGCAATACATATGTGTTAACTCATGCAGATATTACCATATAACAGTACATATATATACATATATAGACCAATAAGGCATGTATGAATGAACAGTGAGACAGAGTGACAGATGTGATTTGACTAAGGAGAGGAAATTTTTAAATCATGGATTAAAATGCTATATCTGTGATCTCATCTCATTTCAAAGCTTTCAGAATAGCTTTAGATTATTGCTACTCAAGTTTGGTCTAGGGGCTGGTGCTAGTCCAAGAAGTGTTTTCCATTGGTTTAAGGTCAGCTATTTATAGAAATTGAAAATAAGTATTTAGAAACTTTTATAGTTATTTGAGAGTAACTTTATATTTCTTGACCCTAATAATGATAATTTGGCCTTGTAGCTTTTAAAATTTTTTTAGTAATTCATTTTAATTGTATTTTGCAAAAGTTGTGGTCTTTGGAGGTTTGCATTTTTTTTTTTCTTAAAGTTATCTTTAACACAGTTGGAGAAGCATTGATCTTGTTGTTCAGTTGCTCAGTCATTTCTGACTCTTTGCAACCCCATGGACTGCAGCATGCCAGGCTTCGCTTCCTTGTCCTTCACTATCTTCTGGAGCTTGCTCAGACTCATGTCCATTGAGTCGATGATGCCATCCAACAATCTCACCCTCTGTCACCCCCTTCTCCTCCTGTCTTCAATCTTTCCCAGCATCAGGGTCTTTTCCAATGTGTTGTTTCTTCTCATCACGTGGCCAAAATATTGGCCAAAGTATTCAGCTTTAGCATCAGTCCTTTCGTGAGTATTCAAGATTGATTTCCTTTAGGATGGAGTGGTTGGATCTCCTTGCAGTTCAAGGGACTCTCAAGACTCTCTAGCACGACAGTTCAAAAGCATCAAGTTTTTAGGCTATTTGTCTGAAGAAGACAAAACATGATCTAGAGCTTAAAATTACATTCTAATCTAAACTTGACTGCAGATGAATTAGGAATTGGTATATTTGGCTGCTTGGTCAGTTTCTTGATCCTGTGAGAAAAGGCCTTAAATGGAATGGATTTTTTAGGGAAGGAGGACTTTTTTTTCCCCTTATACTTAGTATTATTCTCAAGAATGACACATTTTAATTTAGTCCTTGATACAAGATAGTAGCATGAGGGATATGTCTATAATTTATAGTTATAGCTTCCTTCCTTGACTTATCAAAGTAGCTAATAATGTACTTTGAAATTTTTGTGTGTTCAAATGGTTTATTGGAATAACAGAAAAGAAAAAAGATAGCTCCAGGACATTGCAGATGATGCTGTTTTGGCATAATAGCATTTACATTTACAGAAAGCAGAGATAGTTTCACTAAATTAATATTTGCAAAACCAGTTCAGTTCCTAATTTTTCTTTTTAAGTGGATTGGGAAGCCTTCTATAATATACTGTAAAATAATTACATGCTCAGTTACTAATCCTAACAGTGTCTTTTAGTGTTCATACGGTTACCATCTCCTCTTTAAAATAATCTCTTTTTGGTGATCCCCTAAAGCAGCATTTGATGAGGTCTTTTCATCACTATTTTTTTGGATGTTTAAAAGTTGGCCTCCAGATAGAGAAATGGGCTGAGGATATGAACAGGCATTTTTCATAGAGAAAGAAATTGAAGTTGCCAGTGTTCAATCTCAGTAATCCCAAACTGCAGCTATCACTTGGGTATGTGAGCGTGCTAAGTTGCTTCAGTGGTGTCAGACTCATTGTGACCCTCTGGCTGTAGCCTGCCAGCCTTCTCTTCCATGGGATTATCCCAGGACAAATGCTGAAATGGGTTGCATGCCCTCCTCTAGGGGATCTTCCCAACCCAGGGATCGAACCTGTGTCTCTTATGTCTCTTGCATTGGCAGGTGGGTTCTTTACCACTATCTCCACCTGGGAAGCCCATCATTTGGGCAGGATTAAGAAATTATATTGATTTTGAAGAAGTGAGTACTGTTATGTGCTACAGGTAGTCCTATAAGTTGGTTCACCCTTTTTGAAGGTAATTTGGCAGAACTCATCAGAAAACAAAAAATACAGCATGTCTTTATCCAGCCCTTCCACTTTTGAGGATATGTTAAGTTGACTCAAAGATTTAGAAATGACTGGCAAACTAAATTATGATTTATCCACACAATGGAATAATGTATAGATCAAAAATTAAGTTACACAAATACATTTATATGTATTATGAAGAGAAAGTGAAAGTGAAGTCGTTCAATTGTGTCCAACTCTTTGCGACCCCATGGACACCAGGCTCCTCCATCCATGGGATTTTCTAGGCAAGAGTACTGGAGTGGGTTGCCTTTTCCTTCTCCAGGGAACTTCCTGACCCAGGGATCGAACCCAGCTCTCCTGTATTGTAGACAGACGCTTTACCATCTGAGCCACCAGGGAAGTCTATTATGAAGAGAAGGAAATGGATTACCAAATACTCTTTTTGGTATAATTACATTTTTTAGAAGTATTTGCACAAATACATGCATAGAAAAAGATCTGAAAGATAAATTTTAAGTCTGTGAAAAGTATTAAGAGCATTTATATAATTTTTGCTCATTTGAATTTTTGATTCTTTCCTTCTAATGAGCATGTTATTGCTTTTGAAGCTTTTTTGTTGAAGATGTAGCGTCCATCTTAAAATGCACAGAATAGTATAGGAGTGAAGGATACCTGATAATCAACAGGATGTCCCCATTCCCCAGGCCCTATTCTGAAGCTTCACCAGGAGCCTGTTTTCTTTTCTTTTACAGCTGGTTCTTGAAAGGTATGTGTGAGGTTGTTTTTTTTTCCTTCTGTGACAAATGCCTATCCTTTTCTAAACAAGAAAGCCAATGTCCCAGTTAGGTGTGTGGAGTTCTTTTCATTCATTTGCAGCGCTGTTGTGTTAACACTAAATAGGCAGAGACAGCCTGACTGGTGGTGCAGGATGGTGAGCCAGCCCCCGGGCTTTTTCTGGTCAGCCAGAATCCTCTGATTGCCACGTTTTCCTAATTTCCCATTTCCAGGGCATTACTTGCATGACCTTGCTTGCTGAATATGATGCTCTGAATCTCCAAGATTTTCACATGCATTTGGAAGCGGGCAGCCAGGCGATTGTTTACAGGACTCCCAATGAACTGTGTGCTCACAGCAAGTTTGATAAACACACATTTCCTCCTTTTATCAGTGAGATTGCAGAATGTGAAGTATGAGTTTCCAGTTTTACTCATTCCCCTCAGCCCTTTTCCTGTTTAAAAACTTAGACATACTAATTGGATACTGATCTGTCCCTGTTTTTTATTTTGCTTACTGGTAGTTGACGGCTTATTCCACTACTTACCTAGGCAAGGTTTGGCAGTCCTTCAAAAATAAACTTTCCATGTATACAAGTTAAAGGAGATTCATCCCAAGGAATGTAATGTGAGCACTAATTAACAGTAATGACTGCTAATCACTTTGCTTTTTATACTCCTTTAGAAGCACTGCTATTATCCAATGTAGTTAAGTAAAATGCTTGTATATGAATCAACAATGCTGCATCCTTTTAGCAGCTATTGCTCACAATCAAGCTTTGCATAAATTCAAGTTAAACAAAATTGATTTTAATATGCTACATTTCTTTTTATAATAGGAAACTAAAATATCTACCTAAATATCCTTAATACTAAGGACATTACCTGTTTTCCTTTTTTGCAATCATCTTTGTGGTAGACAGAGAGCAATATCCCAATTTTGCTCACAGTTCACGACATTTCTTAGATTTCTTTGACATTGCATGTGGTATACTCTTCATAATCACAGCTCCACTTTGATTGTACTGAATGCATTTTATCAGATCAGTGAGAAGCCATGGGCTTGTATTTAATTTTTCTGGTTTTATACATTTACTTCCTAGAGATTGTACAGTTTCTTAAAATTACATGGCCCATTTGTATAAACTTAGTTCATAGGATTGATTAAGTGTTCAGTGTTGATTAAAAAAGGTTGTTTTATTATGTTTAGTGTATCATTAGACTATTATAGAAGCTTTCTGTTTATTTACATGCACTCAGCATACCTATAAACTGCCTTGCCTCAGGAGGAGACTAAGCAAAACTCATAAATTAATAATTTAAGGGAGCAATACTCAAGTAGCATTTTGGTTAAGTTAATAAAGTTAAAGCTTTAGAGTCAGTACTGGCCACTTTAATAATGCTTTACTTCTGACTTTTATTGGCAGAAAATAACTTGTTAAATTGGAGCTTTTGAAATAAAATTAAATCTAGCATACCATCTGAAGCCCCTTCCCCTCTTTTTGATTTATGAGTAGGTTGACATATTATTAAAGAATTTGTAACACTTTCACAGTTCTGCATTTTGATTTCAGAGAAAGTGCTAATCTCTCTGGAATTCTGAGAGTGACAAAATGAGCTGTATACTGTTTTTCTAGGGAATTTGGAATTCTTAATTTGAAGCCTTAGTTTTATTTTATTATTATTATTATTATTATGGTTGCACTGTGCAACTTGTGGGATCTTAGTACCCCAACCAGGGATTGAACCTGGGCTCTTGGCTTTGGCAGTGAAAGCAAGGAGTCCTAACCACTGGACTGCCAGAGAATTCCAAGACCTTGGTTTTATGATGATACTTTTATTAATGTTGATTCATCTAACTTCTGATGTGATGTTGTGACCTGATGTGCATTAATGCATTTCTCATTTTACATGTTATCTGTAGTTGCCTGGTCATGATGTTTTAATTCTTACAGCTAATGTTAGTATTTCTACAGAGGTTCAGCAATTCAGGACATTATTTTTAAATTACCAAAATAAAGTTATTTGATTTCCCTTTCCCTTTTATACTATTCATATTGTCAAAAATTTTAATTTTTGGTGAATAAACAAGTGGAAAAGTTTAGGTGGTAGTATAATAAGAATCTTTGTATTTTATATACTAGTCTTATTGTAATACATTGCAAACATATATATTTAAAGAGATCTTTGGCCCTGTACTTAATTGAATTTAGTTTCAAAGAATTATAACAGGAGTGATGTGACAGGGCAGAAAATACTTGGAAGTTTAAGTGAATGTTGTCCATATGTAATTATAAGATTAGTAAATATTGTTGTATATAACCTTTCTTTTATATGCCAGAACTGTTGCATAACAGCAACAAAATTCCTGTCTCTGAGTAAAAACTTGTTTTTTCTATTTTTCTTGGAGTTTTTACATATAGTAGAATTTCATTTTAAAAAGGTGAGGATTTCAATTTTTATCCTTTTGTTTGTTTGTTTTGTTTTTGCAGTGTGTTTACTTTCATGTGAGAGTGATTGATCTGTACCTATCATTTTTCCCAAAGAGGCGACAAATGGAAGTGGCCTTTTAGACAAAAGTATGCAAACAGACTGCATTCTTTCTGTTGATAGAATTATGGAAGGATTGCATGAGGTGGCACATTCATTTTCCTATTGATTGTGAGGAGGACTTTGCAGTGGGGTGCTGTTTCCATTGGATAAGGAGGTGCCATGATTAGTTACCTTTCTCATGAAAGCACTACAAAGGGAAATGCAAAATGTGTGCAATGTGGTGTTCTCAATTTGACAGTTGTTTTTGTTAAGTTTTTTGCCCCATTGAAGTCTAGCGTATTTTAGAAAAACATACATTTTGGCCTTTTCCCTTTTTTAGGCTTAGTAGATTTCCATGCATTTGACCCTTTAAAGAAATTACATATTGTAGACGTTTTTTCTCGGATTCCGTTGTAGAGCTTCAAAGCTGGTGCAACAGTGCCCTCTGTAGTCTTCTAGTGAACAGTAGAGAAATGTAGATGATTTAGAATATTCAGGTAAGAAGCAGGATATTTAAATTTAATTTTTGCTCAGACAGGAGACTCCTTTTTCCTAAGCAGACATTCTTGTTTTTCACTAGCGGCTTTACTTTAAACAAAGGAAACAAAAAACCATTCTGAGTTTTCATTTAGAATTATTGGCTACCTCTTGTTGTTACCCAGTGGTAAATATCAAGTTTTATCAGACATTCATCAGAGTAATCTGAGATAGAAGGAATCTTACAAGCTGTACTATCTCTTCATGAAATATCTTTTTGAAGTTGAGTTCCAATAAGGGTATTTTAGAAAATAATATAGTTTCTTTCTACTCATTTCTTCTATTTAATTAGAGCCTGAGTGGGCTGCCTAGAACTTAACTTTTACTTATTCCAGAACTGGGTTACCCAGGCTTTATACATGACATTATTTAAATTCAAGTTAAAGGAATTATACAATGACTAAATTATTTTTCATTCATTAGCATTAATTTAAATTTTAGATTTTCCTTTCTCTTTTTTGGTTACCTATTTGATCATATAGGTTGATAGCTAAATTTTTTGTTGTAAAACAACTTTACTTAAAGCTATTAAATGATAGTAAAAGAAGGTATCATATTTAGCTGTGATTAGAAGAGAAAAATTACATGTGCAAAGTTTAACTTTTGAAAGTGTTTTGATTAAAAAAGCATGGACCCAAATCATAGCTTCTCCTATATTTACTATATAATATTGAACACATTTCTTAACCTCTGAGCCTGCTTTCTCATCTGCCAAATGGGAGTGAAAATAGTTTATCTTTTGAGGATTTTGTAAGGGGTGAGGGATAATGTATATTAATTGGACAAGGCATTGTACGTGCTCAGATGGTAACCATAATCCAAATATCCCAGTGTAAAGGTAAGTGGTATTGTCTTACCTGGAGAAATTTTAGTATAAATCTAGAACACATTTAATGTACTATAGATTTCTTTAAAAGTTCTGATCTCATAACTTATGATTTATGTGAATCTGAAAGTTGGCATAGTATTCCTTGGTAATGTGGACTGACAAAGTGAGATGTGCATTAACTTTCAATTCCCTGCAGACCTCATCCCCAAATTTCTTAAACAGACCATGTTTATAAACTTTACTTTAGTAGATATTTACCCACAAATCGATATTGACAACATGAGAAAGCTGATGATAAATGAAACTCAAAAAAAGGAATCTTTTATTGTTTCCATTCAGTGTATCTGGGAGCATTTAGGATACTTTTCATTTACCTGTGCTCTTAGTGGTAGTCTAGAGCCCTTATTCTATTTTGTAGTAAATGGCTTTTGCTCTCTTCACCCAACTACAAAAAAGATGTGTAAAAATAGATGAAAGTGGAGCTTTTCTGGTTAAAGTGGACTTGGGGGACTAAATACCCTCCCCTTCGAAAGAACAAACTTTAAAAATCACTTGGCACTGTACCATAAATGTATATGTGTGTGTGTACACACAGACACACACACACACCCTACTTTTTTGTGCAAAAATTTTGTTATACTTTGGTTTGAATATAAAGCACTTAATTCTTTACCTGGCACATAAAAGGTGCTCAATTAATGTATGCTGAGTAAAAAAAAAATTAGCATCAAGCCTTTTTTTAATTGATACGTAAAATTCAAGATTTATGTACTAAAATACACAATTTTATGTAGTGACATGATATTACAGTAACTATTTCTCTGTGAACCACTTAAAATAAGCACACCTCTAGAGTAATTTATTAAAGTCAAACTGTAATTCTTTAAAGTCAAATTGTGATAACTACAAATAATAATCATAAATGAATTTTTAAAAATTCAAAACTTGTCTTCAAAATGATTAAAAGTGGTTATATTCCCCAGTGACAGATTTAGCTAAATATTTGGGCATTTCAAATAACCTGATTATAAACATAATCTTTCTCAAAGAGCTACTGGATTGAATTTTCTCAACATTTTGTAAAGTGCTGTTTTTCTTATAAAGTTCTTATTTGTGCTTCATATTGATTTTGAATAACCTTAAATTTAATATTATAATAAAGCATATGTTGGTTTTAGTATATAATTTAGGTTAACATTGATAACTACAAAACCATTTTTTTTAATCATTCTAAAGAAGCAACAAATGTTTAAGCCTATAGATTGAAAATGAACAAGCTCTTAATAAACCAAATATGGTAGTTCTTTTTAAAAATGGCCAGTTGCAGTAGGAAACATGTTTAAAATTAAATTCTGGTTTACAAGACTGACAAACTGCTGTCTACCAAGAAGGAATGAGTAAGGTATTTTTTCTTTGCGATGAAAGTACCAAATTAAGAATCTGCTTAATTAAAATAATGATAAATGTAGATTACATTACTGAAGACAGTGAAATACAGCTGCTCTGTCTAGTGAGAGCCCGCATAATTTACCCAGACTGTACAAAGAAGCAATGGCGCAGCCACTGCAGACTGTTAGAAGAAATGTCCTGTTTATTCTACATACATTTCTTTTTTTAATTAAAATGTCAATGATAATTTTATAGCAGTCCTCTTAAAAAAATCCTTCTTTAAATTTCTTCAAGGTGGTAGAATGTGAGACTAGATCATTGCCATTGCTGAATGAATATTAAACCTGAGACAAAATAGCATTTTTGTTATTTTTATTAATTCAGTTTTCTTTATTATAAGTTGTTATTGAAGTATATGATGGATTTTTTTTAATATGAGTCTTGTGTGAGAGGAATGTGGCCAAAATCTTTGAATATACGTTTTATTTAAAGATCTTTAAGAACCTCAGCAAGATCTGAATGGTACCATAAGTACTGTTGCTTACAAAAAAGAGGTGTATGTATACTGTGGAATTCTTAAGGTGGGTATATCAGGATTAGCTGGTTGCTATTTCCTCTTCAGCTTCTCACTGGATTGTGATGAAGGGTAATATGTTGTGACAGTGTTTGGAGATCAAAAAGAAGTTGACAGCCCCTGTTACACTGTATGGGCTTCCCAGGTGACGCTAGCGATAAAGAACCTGCTTGCCAAAGCAGGAGACATGAGACACGGTTTGATCCCTAGGTTGGAAAGATCCCCTGGAGGAGGGCATGGGAACCCACTCCAATATTCTTGCCTGGAGAATCCCATGGACAGAGGAGCCTGATGGGCTATAGTCCATGGGTTAGCAAAGAGTCGGGCATGACTGAAGCGACTTACCATGCATGTACGTTACACTGTGTATTTTCCCTTTTTGCTTTAATGATGACCGGTGATATCTTCATAATTACGTATATTTCAGAAAGCCAAGGTTGTGTGTAACAAGAAATGATGGGGCATGTTTTGCTTCCAAAGGCTAAGTGAGGACCTATAGTCAGACTTGTCTGTGTTTCAGGCTCTGCCACATGCTAGCTGTATGCCCTTGGTTTAGTTAATTTTTTCTACACTTTGGCTTTCACATTTGTAAAGTGGGGCTAGCAATATTACCGTCATAGGATTGTCATGAACATTAACGGGACATTAAAATGGATCATAGAGGAAACCTCAGTAAATGTTAACTATTACATTATTATCATTATTATTCATCAGTAAGTAAAGTATAATGTTTCTTTTTTTTTTTTTTTTTGCTTTGGAGCAATAGAGCATTGCTCTTAACTAACTTAAGATCATTGTTACCTGTTGATCTTGTTCTTAGAGAAGTTAACCATGCTGTTCTGTGTCTTTAGGTATAGTGTGGTAGAAATTCTGCTACTCTTTATTTTGTCTTTAATTGTCTTTCCTCTTTATGCGTTAGGTATGAATTGCTTTGACCTTGGTGAATATGATGTCAAAATGTATGCATGTCACCGTGCCTGTTTTTCACTTTGCTTTAGCTCGATACCACTGGAATTGATTGAATGTTTTCCAGGGTTCAGTTTTTCTAAAGAGTCTTTCATGTGCCCAGCTACTAAAAACTAATTGCCTAGACAGATTTGTAAACAGAAAACGGTCACGTCACTAGAATTTGAAAACTTTATATGAGAAAACAATATGAGGAGGATTTCTTCAGATGATTTTATTCTCTTTTTTCTTTGAGCTTCAGTAAAATGACTAATGCAAGAGATACAAAGATAAGAAGTCACATACTATATAACCATTATTCGTAATGTTTATACATGTGAATTGTAGAACATTAATACACATTTATTTTTTCTCTTGTTTTACCAGATTTATTTCTAGTTGCTAGATGTGTAGATGATTAAGGCACAGTACCTGTCTCAGGACTTGGCACTTGGAGTTTTAAAGGAAAAAGTTACTGTTCTGTATTCATCAGAATTATTATTTGTGATGAATTCTTAGCTTTTTAAAAAATACTTCATATTCTTTGTAGTGTACCTTTGTTCCATGAGTTGGTGTTCATCTTTCCTTGTCTGCCACTGTCACTTAATTTCACCTAAGAGTCCTGTGGTCTTTAAGGCTCAGTATTGCTCTAACTGGGCCTGTTTGTGGATTATACTTATGAACCTTGATTTAACTTATACTTTTGATTATAATTTAGTCATTTCTTTTTAACCGATTTAGACTCTCTAAGTTTCCTACCTGTCCTGGTGCTCCACAGTGGACAGCAGATAATGACATGTTAACAGCTTCTTCTATCACAGTACTAGTTTTGCCAAAGTCAAGGGTGATTTTATACTAAAATTAGATCTGACTTCCAATTCAGTGTATCTTGGGGTCATTAATTCAACACTATGTACTGTTTTAAATTAGTTACTGTGGAAAGCCAGAAACTACCTCGCCCCATTATTTATGGAAGCATCATCTCATTAATTTTAGGTATTTTTCAGGGCTGTCATAGGCTAGATTCTGTCGAAGACTAGGTCATTTAAACCTTAATTTTAGGTTAATATCAAGGGCCTTGTTTTTCAGGTGAAGGTCTTGAGCGTTTATACTTATACAGAAATTTTGTCTTCAGCTTTGAGTAGCTTGATCCTTCCTGCTGTTGAGCATATATAATTTCTTCTCAGATTGTTACTTGTGTATATTTTAGACAATACGATGATGTATATAGGTAAAACTCATGACCTAGATAGTATATTCAAAAGCAGAGACATTACTTTGCCGACTAAGGTCCATCTAGTCAAGGCTATGGTTTTTCCTGTGGTCATGTATGGATATGAGAGTTGGACTGTGAAGAAGGCTGAGCGCCGAAGAATTGATGCTTTTGAACTGTGGTGTTGGAGAAGACTCTTGAGAGTCCCTTGGACCGCAAGGAGATCCAACCAGTTCATTCTGAAGGAGATCAACCCTGGGATTTCTTTGGAAGGAATGATGCTAAAGCTGAAACTCTAATACTTTGGCCACCTCATGTGAAGAGTTGACTCATTGGAAAAGACTCTGATGCTGGGAGGGATTGGGGGCAGGAGGAGAAGGGGACGACAGAGGATGAGATGGCTGGATGGCATCACTGACTCGATGGACATGAGTCTGAGTGAACTCTGGGAGATGGTGATAGACAGGGAGGCCTGGCGTGCTGTGATTCATGGGGTTGCAGAGTCGGACACGACTGAGCGACTGAACTGAACCAAACTGAACTGAACCTTGTAGTAACCTTATCCCACCCTTACTTCTCATATCTTGCTTTTTAATCTAAATTATTACTTAATTTTCTTTGATATTTAAAATAATTGATTATTAAATTAAAAAAAATACTTAAAATATCTCTGGAGAAGGGAATGGCAATCCACTCTAGTATTCTTGCCTGGAGAATTCCCATGGACAGAGGAGCCTGGCGGACTGCAGTCCGTGGGGTCGCAGAGTCAGATACGACTGAACGACTAATACACACATACAAAAGGATAGAAAATATCTTACTCAAAATTTAGTCATTCAGAGTCATTAATATTTTGACATATTTTCCACATCCATACATATAAATGCATATATAATTATACACACGTACACTTTTTGTGGATAACTTTACAACACTTTTTTTTTTTAACTTAAAATATCAGGAGGATTTTTCATGTCACTAAAACCTCTTTATGAATATAATTTAATGACTACTTAACATTCCATCATGTGACTGTATAATAATTTCCATAATGATTCCCTAATTTTGTAAATTAGATTGAATCTAATTTTTACTATAAATAATAGCACTTTGATGTGGGTGCATCAATTATTGTCTACATTAAAAAATTAATTCCTTAGGATAGATTTTCAGACATAGAATTAATGGATCAAAGTATGTGATTATTTTTAAAACCACTGATATAAATTGCCTAGTTGATTTAATAAATAGTATACCTGTTTGTACATGTATTATTTATATTTGGAAATTCTGATTCTTTGTTTAATAAGTATCTGAAACCTCAACTTGGAATCCGGTCTTTACAGTTCCTGGCATTTGGTGAATACAAGCTGGGAGTAGGATCCTGCCCATCTTTTATTGCATTTTTTTTTTTCTTGGAGTAAAACTAGAGAGATATGTGTTAGGGCAGCTTAGTCATGAAATGCAAGACACAGGGTGATTTTTTTCCCTCTATTATTGTGAGAAGTCCGTCTCAGTGAGTTAATGGGGCTATATTCGATAGATGATCAGCTGCAAAGTGAGCTGAATTTTAGTACACCATTTACTAATAATGTGCCATGTGGATGAATACAGACACAGATGTAGACATATACATTATTATTAACTGGTACAATGTAACATTAATTATAATACTTTTTTTTCCCAGAAAGTTCTGTTTTCTAACCATTATGTTCTCCTGGATATCGACTGGTTTATTTGCTATTGGTATCATCAAATTTGTCAGTATTTTCTCTCATTAAATAAATGATAAAATATTGGATTAATCATAGTAGATTAGTTTTTTAGATGTATATATATACATATATACATTAAAATCAAATGTAATATTTTAGGTAAACCTCACACTCTGCAAATTATTACTGCAGGTTTAAGCCATTACTTTATGTCTGATAGAAAATATGTTTCTCTTTCTTTTAGAACTTGTGTTATTAATTGTTCGCTATTTTTATTATGTGATTAAGAACAATAAAAATTATAGTGCTACTACTTTAAATTTACTGTTTTAGTATAGAAATAGTAACAGTAACAATAGTGCATTCATTTGTAAGAATAAAACAAAATAATGTTTATTTTATGGTACTTATTTCTGAATGATTATTTAGACTTTGGAAAAAGAATATTAAATCACCTTTTTAGTATTATAGTTACCTTGTGGTGTTGGTCTCTTTACTTTCTCAGAACTAATTCTTTTCATCTTTACTTGCATTGTTTTTAATATAGTTAGGGAATCCTGTTTTTTGTGACATATTTTGCTTTTTAATGCTAATTTATTGATGGTTTCTTGGTAGTGAGATGAAAAACATTCCCACCACCCTGTCTTGGGCATGTGTAAGAGAGAGTGTGTGGGAAAGTGGTTAAGAAGAGGGCATTGCTGCTCTTCTCCAACCTGCTGGGTTCTCACTTTGTTTCGCCTACTTTTCAGCCCTGAATATATCTACATCTACACCCTATGTATGCTCTTTCAGTTCCATTCTTTCCCTATTCTTTTTTCTCTCATTCTCATTCTCCCTTTCCTTTCTCTCTTTCTCTTTCTCCTCTCACATGTGTCTGTGCATGCACATCCACACATATAAGTGAATTTTCAAGTGTTAAAAGCAAAGAGTGCAGTTTCTAGATCTAATTTAATTATTTGTTTTACTTGCTTTTTCCCCGTTTTCTCTTTTATTATTTAAATTGTGGTCATCTCTGATATTAATGTGTTTTCATGGGTATAAGCTGTTCTGTTCTTTTATGTCTCTCAGTAAATAATAAATGGTGGAATGAGAAAAACTTCAACCAGAGCTTCTCAAACTACAGATAAATCATCTGGATGAATTATTAAAGATTCATGTTTTGATTCAGTTGGCCTGGGAAGAGCTTAAGATTTTCTAACAAGTGCCTGGGTGATGCCATTGCTGCTGTTGCGAGGCCACACTTAGAATTGTGAGATTTTAGACTCTGCTTATCTAATAACTGAGAGTACCATTCGTTTAGGACAGGAGTATTGAGTTTAAACGTCTGTTTCTTCAAGCATTAGCTCTAAAAGCCTAGTATCTGCAAGGTTGGAGAGGTAGTTTCTTTTAAATCATAATTTGCTATGTTTCTCCAATTGTTCTCTAGGCATCCGTAAAGCAGATGATTTAAAATATCCATGAGTCTTAGATCTTCTGTGATGTCCCATATACAGCTTCCCAAATTTAGTTTGCTACTTAGATTAATGATGATATGTATCAAGGTTTACTTTTAATGATTAGATTTTGTTATATCATTTCCCACTGATAGTTAAAAATTTTTCTGTTGGAAGGTTTGGGAATGAGGGCTTTAGGTAGGGAATTGGGAGCAGGCATGGAAGCTCTATTGTAAATGAGAATTAGGTTGCTGCAGATAAATGCTCTTATTCTTTTCATCCCTATGGTTATCCCTGAGGAGAATCATGGACAACTGGATTGAAATGAATTACCTGTTGAAAGTGAGAAAAACGTTCAGTACATATGCACGAGTTTTTGTTCTTATTACACTTTTTAATAAGGTGCCTTCTATTTCTATATCTTTTAAGTAAAGAGATCCACACAGTTTCCTGTACAAAAGCCAGCAGCTTCTAGCAATAAAAACATTTCAGAGCTGATGAGCTGATTTTGGAAAGGAGATGGTATGGCCAAGTTTTGCATGTTGACCTATTGTTTAGAGTCCAGTAGTCAAATGTGACTACCGTCAGAATGCTTGCATATTTGAAGCTGGTAATTGTAGAGTATCTTGGTTTACAACAACGTTGAGGAAAATGCTCAAATTACCTAATGTAGTTGGTTTCTGAGGCGGCAGAGCCATGTAGTCTATTGTAACTCAAAGAAAGGAGAGAAGCCTTTCCCTTGCCAATAAGCACCACCCTTGAAATTAATTGTATTTTAATTTATAACAAAAAATTTCATCCAGCATGGATTTTTTTTCAACCTTTTGCAAATATTATTTTAGAACTAGATACAACATTTATGTTACATTTTCAACCTTATTTGTCTGTGTACTTTCAATGAATATAGATTGCCCTTTCTTTAGTCAGCCTTACATTTAAAAAGCTTATGTTTTGCCATAATACAGTAGAATTATTTGCGGTAATGTTACAAGTCTCTAAACTGCATGAACATTACCCTGCTGTTTTATTGTTTTATAATGTAAAAGTAAATGCAAGCTTTAAGAAATGTGCAGTGCTGTCAGGCTCCTTCAGGATTTAAGAAAATTGCCCCAACTATTGAAGAGCTGAAAATAATCTTTTAGGTTGCAAAGAGCAGTTGTTATAATATTGCCTAGCACTTTGCTTTCTTTTTACTCTAACCATGGTGGTGATTTGAGTCAATGCTGAAGAAACTCAGATTTTATTTGGTTTCAGCAAACTGCTATTGCCTTGTAAGAATTACATATAAAACAGCATGGTTAAAAATAGGAAGAAAATAGAGAACTCACTCTTAACTCTGCATAAACCTAAACCATAAATCTGTTTCTTGTAATAGTAAAAATTTTGTGGCCCTACTTCTTGCACCAATTTGCGAATTTGATATAATATGCACAAATAGTATGTGTTAATCACAGAACTGTGAAATTATGTTACTCTGCAAGCTCTTCATAAAAATGAAACAAACATACAAACAAAATCTTAAAGCTGTACCATACAGAAAAGTTCTCATGAAGCATTTTGGATTTTTGAAATGTAGGGATGGAAATATTCCTTATGGTTTTAGCCTTTTGTCCTATCTGTTTTAAAATATTTCCATTTAAATGCAGATTTTGATTTTCCATCTGAGACTAGGTAGAAGCTATTCTATTATACTACTAAGAGAATAATCCACTTTAACACAACATTTCTCCCTAAAGGGATAGTCTTTTCTAGTCATAAGGTATTATTTTTTCTCAGAATGATATTAACATTCATGATGCAGTGATTTTATCTTGATTTGAAAGATGTTTTGTTCTGGCAGTAAAAGGGATTAGAAGAATGTCCTTTGTATCCTGTTGCTAAAAAAACAGCTTCACCTTCCTCAAGACTAGGTATTAGTAATTTTCAAAGTATTTTGGGGTGGATATATGATTTATATTTTTATAACAAAATCTTAAAGTCTGGTAGAATGGAAATTACCAGATTCATTTAATTGAATTTTTAAACATTAGGTTGTACAAATATTTATATATTTTATAGATCACGTAGCATGTCTAAAAATTTCTAAATATGTTATAACATTTTTATTTTTATTTTTTGCTTTCATTTTCTTTATGCTCTGTGAAGAAGCCTTTGGAGTACATAAGAAAAGTTTTAGGGCAACTAGTTGTAGCATTCAGTGCAATAGATGTGTTGATTTTGCCTCACCTAAATTTATTAAAACTTTAAGATAAAGAGGGATTACATTAATTAATGGAATGTTTCAGACAGAAGAAGAAAGGCTCTGAAGGCCTCTCTGCTATTTGTTGGGCAAAGTCTTGGCGTGCAGTATGTAGCTATCCAAGGCTTAAAGCACATTGGGACCCTGTGTGGGATGCCAGCGCCATGCCCCTAGGCGCGCTGTCATTCAGCCGCAGATTAATTAACCAGAGTCTGCAGAGCCTCATGCTTTTAGTCAGCCCATTCTTGAGGCAGAAAATGCAATGTTTTTAAAACCTTGAACATTCCAAAAAGTTTTTATTTTCTTAACAAAATCAGTGTATAGTGACAGTTTTTCTGGGAATACTTTTGCTTATACATATGTAAATATATATGTGTATATATGAACATATATGTAATTTTTGTCTCTTTGCACCAGTGAGTGATTTGAATGAATTATTTTTTTTAATCTATCCAAAGTATGACATTTATGGCCCCCAATGAGAAGATTTTTCTAGTGTCACTGTACACTTTTAAAACTTACTGATTAATGATTTATTAAGTCACATTGGGTAATGAGCTCTTCATTATGATTAAGACTTAAGAGGTTTCAATAGAGTCAACCTAAAAAAATACATTTATGTATCTGACTGATCACAAACAATATACATTCACATTTTCATTAAGATCATTTTTTTTATCTTCAGCAAGGACATTTCCATTCATACATGCATAGAAAGTATTTTGAAATGAATGAAGTTTTTTACACTATAGATTTTGTTTAAACAACACAGTTTTTAAAAAACTAATATCTGTATATTCAACTTTAGAAATGAGCACATTAAATTTGAAATGAGCCTCTTTTCCCTTTTCAGTTTAGCTTGTTTTATAATTATATTAAGCATTTTCAATAGCTTATGGATAAAATATTAATAACATTATTTTCTAAATATAGAGCAAGGTCTATATTGATAAGATGTTATTTTATTTGTATTGAAGTTAGGAAAGGAAAAAGTCATGTTTTCAGTTTTATTTTTTAGCAGCATACAACTCTCTCTCCAGCCCTGCAACCTTTCTTCCCTGACACTGTCAATTTTTTAGCATTCTCACTGGAATTTATTTTGTTGTAGTAAATAAAAGACAAGTAATTATTAAACAGATTTTGCTGTTAATTCAGCGTATGATTACCCTTTGCCATAGGTGCTTTTAAGGGCTTTTATCCAAAATAAAATTCATTAAAAATGCAATTAAAAAAATCTATTGTTAATGACTGCATGAGTGACTGGCTCATAATTGGCTCATTACAATAAAAAAGCAACTGTTTAAAAATCTTGACAATGAGATAGAGTACAGAGTGAACACTCCATTGTAAGGCCCTATGTCAAGGTGAAGCAGAGAAGCATGCAAATCTGAGAGTCCCGCCGAACTTTCTCTTTTACACCAGTACAGTGAGTTCAGGTCATGACCTTGCATGGGCTGTCAAAGTAGGAGCCCCTCTTATTTACAGTGTCCCACAATGAAGAGTATAAACTTAGGTAATACATTCCACTTAAATGCTAGCACTCAGACTCCTCTTTGTTTCCCTTCCCCAGAAATCTTTTCAGTTGACTTAGATTACCAAGTTGTAATCAGGAAATCTTTAGTTCTGTTGGGGCTAAACTAACAAAGACAATATTGTCATACAAGCCATCATTATTACCTGCCCTTTTGTTAATTCAGGAAAGCTTGCAAATAGCTCTTTTTTTAAGCTCCAAAATTTTTGTTTAAGCATTCCTAGAGATTTGTTTTTGTTCTTGTATTTTGGTGATTTAATATTTGCATTTGGTTTTTTAAAATTAATTAATTTTAATTCATTTGAGTTTTAGTCCATAAATTGCAAGTAAGATAAACATACAGACTTCGTGATGCAGGAAGGAAAGTAAACTGTACATGATAAGGTTTTTACTTAACAAGTCAGTTTTGTTTCTCTTTTTGTGTCTTGGGCTTTGATATACTATGCTTTTAACAATGAAGTTGCAATGTCAAACATCAGCTGTTCTTTGTAGAGTATAAAATTTTAAAATACTGACAAGTATAAATAAGAACGATCATTAAATCTCTGTATAGAGTTCCCTCTATAAGGCAAAAATCTTGAGTTCCAACAGTAGTTTAAAGGGCTTCTTTAATGAGCCCTGTATTTCCAAAATGCTCTTCCTGTTGGAGGCTAGAAAAACAGTAAAAGTTTTAAAGACTGCCTACTCCTGCTTTTGTTTAGTCTACAACAGCAATATTAATGTTGCTTTTGTGTTCTGGTGAGTGACTTAGGTGTAATTTTTCATTGTATGTATTAAAAGTTGAATTATTTTGAACTCTGAACTCTAGACCCGCCTATGTGTGAACATTAGTGTATAAGGAAGTCACTTCAGGATCAGAATCACTCAAGACCACTCATATTATTAAATGCCATCAGAGACTGTTGATATTAGAATGTACTATAAATTAGGAAAAAACTCTCAGTGAGATACTCAATAGTTTTTAAAGAAATAAGACACATTAAGTCGACTTCATTGTAGCGTAAGTAACTAAACTGCTCTGAATATTTCATTATTGTTCTGTTTGTACTACTTTCCATTTCTCTCATCACCTTATTTTGTAACCTTTGCATTTTTTTTCCCTCTCAGTAGAATTAAAAGGAACTGCCTGCAGAGGAAACTGCTATTTAAAACATAGTGGAAATCACATTGCTTTCTGGCTGAATTTTTCTTTAAAGATCTACTTGCAACAGTTTACTCATATAAGCAAAAACTGTGCCATGAGTTTCCTCCACTTAAGGCTGAGTGAAGCAGCTTCAATCCACCTCACAACTTGTAAGCATTTGGCATGTAAACTGATGCCTCTGTGATTTATAAATGTAATTTAGTAAACCATTTAATAAATGCCATGGTGTATCATACAAGTGCCAAAATATTTTATGTTATACACGCAGGAGTTAGAGCAGCAAGAAAAACTATTGAGACTAAAACTTCAGTGTTTGTTTGGTTCATGTGGGTAGCTTATTTATAATATGATGGTCATTTATGATAAAGTTTTGTGGCTTTTAGATAGGCCTAACATTTCCGACTTCTTTTGCCTTTATGTATTTTTTATCTCTTAAAGATTGCTGTGTAAATGGTAGAGTTCTTTGTTCACTGGCACTTTAAGAAAGAGTCTATACTTATATCACTATTTGAACAAAGATATTCTCTGCATATTGTTAGGTTTTTAGGCATTTTATAGGTAAATAGTGATTATGATGTCTCCTATGATGTATTCATTTATATTCCTATATCCAGAGCACATTGATTTTGAATAATAAAAAAGAACTACATGTATTCATTTATCAAATATGTTCTGAGTGACTGCTCTGTTCTGGGTACTGGTTACAAATATCAAAAAGAGAAAGTTCCAGTTCTCTAAGAGCTCATAGTCTTTACTACTGATGACAGTACAGTGTTATATTTTGATGACAGAGGTTTAAAAAAAAACCAACAAATATTTTGGTAATATAGAAGTAAGAGAGAGAGATTAGCTTTACCTGGGGAAACTGAAGGAGAGGCAGTTCAGAAAATACAGTAATGATTCATTGAGGGAGAATGAATAAATTACTTCCTAAATGGTTCATTGAATATAGAGAAGGTTCTCAATGGGCAACAGAAGATGTGACCAAGCATGGTAAACACATCTCAGAGTGTGATGGTTAGAGGATATATATAAGTAATTGCAGAAGCAGAAGTGAGAAGGTAATTTTGGAGCAGGTTATGAAGAGTCTCCTGTGTCTTGCTAAAGAGTTTGAAGACCCTATTCTGTAGGTGATGGAGAGTCATTGAAGGTTTGTAAGGTGAAAAGCATATTGGATAGATTTTTATTTTGTAGCAGTGTAGACAAAGCATAGGGGGAAAAGAGATGGAGGCTAGGTCTTTTGATCATATTGAAATCAAAGTATCTCAACATAAAAGGTAATGAAACTAGGGAAAAATTAAAACCGGATAGATTGATGCTAGTGATAATTAGTGTGTAACTAATAAAGTCACGTGAGTAAATATGCTTACCCAAGGGATGAAGTGTTGCATAATTGGAAAGAACCTGGGCTCTGGTACCTGGTTTCCCAGCTATCACTAGCTAGATGACTTTAGGCAGGTCACTTTACCTCTTTGTGCCTCAATTTACTTTCCCATAAAATGGAGATAAATACTGCCTAGCTTATAGAGTTGTGGTGAGGATTGAATGAGTTAATGTAGTGTTAAGTATTATTATTAATATTATCCTATTATATAGAATTGAGAGTTGTTTCCCTACACGCCCCATGAAATGTTTTGATAAGAAAGAAAAAAAATGGCTTATCAGTAGAAGGAATGAGTTTTGTGAGATGAGAGAGATTGGGATATGTCTATAAGTTAAGAAGAAGAAGTCTATTGAGATGTTATTGAAGGCCAAGCAACTGAAAGAGATACAGGAAGATATAGGAGGGTGATGGTGTGAAGAGCACATGTTTGTAGGTTAGCTCTGGACAGAAGGATATAGATATATTTAGAAAGGAGAAATGGAATGATAATTGACTACCTGTTGTTTGTTATTTTTCTCTGTTGTCTTGGAGGTAAGACCATTTACCTCTAGTGGGTGGAGATGATGGAAGTTATTAAGGGATTTGAGGAGAATTTTAAGTATTTATAATGCTTCTTTTGGAGAATGGAAAAGGGGACTGAGGATTCCCAAGCCACCCAGAGCCATGTGTGGTTAGAAATCAGAAATTTGATAAGGGGACAGTTTTTAAAATTCAACTTCACTTAAATTGAGAAGAATTAGGGATATTTAGTAGGTAAGATCACATTTCAGGAAGCAAATATCTTATTTACTTAAATCTAAGTAATGCTGCCGCTAAGTCACATCAGTCGTGTCCGACTCTGTGTGACCCCATAGATGGCAGCCCACCAGGCTCCTCTGTCCCTGGGATTCTCCAGGCAAGAATACTGGAGTGAGTTGCCATTTCCTTCTCCAGTGCATGAAAGTGAAAAGTGAAAGTGAAGTCTCTCAGTCATGTCCAACTCTTTACAACCCCATGGACTATAGCCTACCAGGCTCCTCTGTCCATGAGATTTCCCAGGTAAGAGTACTGGAGTGGGTTGCCATTGCCTTCTCCAAAGTCTAAGTAATAAATAAGTTTAATTATGGAATATATAAATAAAGCATTCCGGAAACCATGGCAGATAGCAATTGCTAAGTAAAAAGTGAGAATGATCTTTCATACTTCAGAGGGAAGAATGCAGTATTAGTATGAATTTAAATGAATGCAGTTGCTCAAAGATTATATCCTCCTGGCAACAAACAACAGATGATGCAGTCATTTTACGATGGTCACTTAGCTATGTCACTTAGCTATGATGAAAAAATCACATAAAAACAATTCATAGATTCAAACAAATAGTCCTCCCACTCTAGTATTAATGATCCTAAATAGAAATAGATGCCTGGAAGGCCTTATTAAATGAATTAAAAACAAAATGAGTTATCAACATAAATTAAATAAATGTCTGCATAACAACATAGTGTTGCAGTTTTTCTGTTTTATGTATAAGTTTCTTCAAGAGTTATTCCAAATAACTTTTATTTTTTCAAATATTCCTCTTTAAATGCTATCCTATATTTAATTTATAAAGCAATTTTCCTATTTTTAATAATAGAGCATAATCTTTAAAATATTGTCACTGTTTATATTAATTTATATTACAAAGGATGAGTAAATATCCCAGTGTCAACTACTTATTGTTCTTTAGCTGTTGAGAAATTGACAACTTATAGTTTGGGTTCACCAATAAAAAGCAAACTGAATGGGCAATTATTTGTTGATAGAACAGTGGTTGGAAATAGTAATGTAGAGACTCTAGTGGTATTTTGGTAGCTATTTAATGCTTAATTTTTCTTTTTCTTTTTTAACTTTGAAATGACGAAAATTTTCAAACATAAATAAAATTAGAGAGAATAATATTATGAATACCCATATAGCTATCTCCCAAACTCAATAATTTTCCACTCATGGACTGTTTCATTTAAATATACAGATTCATATGATGTGTTGGTGCCAATATATCGATAATTAGCTGTATCTTAATTATAAATATAAAAAACTGTAAAGTAACATTTTAAATTGTTCAGTTTCATAAGAAGAGTTTGAAGAAATAAGTTTTTTTCTCTAAATGAGCATTTTAAAGCCATTGTTTTTATCATTTTCCAGTTAGGAAAATTAAGGCATAACTTCAAGTTATCAAATGAGAGATTGAAGTAAAGAATATTCGCTGCCTAGGTGTAAGGATTGAACTGACCTTGAAAATGTTACATGCTAAACTTAAATTGGATGAGTTAAGGTCTGGGTTAAGAATGTCTTTGACCCATTGAATAGTCCTTTTTACCTTGATTAAGAAATCACAGAGAACTATTTTAAAATATAGCCACCCCTGAAAGTATATGAACAGAATTAAAACCAGCATGGCTTCCTACTTTTTCTCCATAAGATAAATGTAAAAACTTGAGTTTCAGAAGTTTCTTAATGAAGGAAGAAAAGTATGAACAGAGTTTTACTTTAGGGTTAATTTTTCAGTAATGTATTTATTCTATGTATTAAAAAAACAACGGAACAAACAACTAGACTGACTTTTCCAGTACTCAAATCAACTCTATGGTTCCTAAAAATTTTTCTTTGTGTATAACAGAGACTGAGCCTTTGTCTTTCACCAGGAAGCTGAAAAAAAGTTGTAATGTACAACCAACTTTTCTGTTTTTTATCTTTTATGTGAAACATGATGAAAATTTCTAGGAAGAATATCACTTGCTAGAAATTAACCCATGTTAGCAGTTTAGAGAACTAATTGAGTTTTTGACTAAGCTAAATACTCGTGCTAATAGGAAGGCTGCTCTGGCATTAATGAGACTCACTTTGTTCAAAACAAGATAAGAGGGCATGGTTTTCAACAGAAAGTGATGTAATTTGTGAGGTCTCAGCAGGTGACTAAGCTTCTAATATTTTTCCATATTTTAAGTAATTATTATGGTGGTTGTTAATTGTGTATGTATGGTCAGTTGCTCAGTCATGTCCAACTCTTTGCCATTCCATGGACTGTAGCCTGCCAGGCTCCTCTGCCCATGGAATTTTCCAGGCAAGTATACTGGAGTGGGGTGTCATTTCCTACTCCAACAGATCTTCCCGACCCAGGGATTGAACTCACATCTCTTACATCTCCTGCTTTGACAAGTGTATTCTTTACCACCAGCACCACCTGGGAAGCCCCTTGTTGTTGACTATCATTATGGAATTAGAGTAAATCTTTTGGAAAAAGAATGGGCAATGAGACAGGGGAAAATAATGGAAGAAATAAGTAGACAGTCTTTTGAATGAAGAAATGCATATAATACATAATCAAACTAAGCTTGTTTTAGTTAATATTAAAAATTATCATGAAAAGAAAGTACATGTTAAAATATGGTGGCTTACAGTTTATTCCTAATACAAACAAAATGCTGGACAATTTGAGTAGGCATGGTGCCTTGTCTATATTTGGGTACCCCGGTTATTTGTTAAGTGAATAGCAAATGCCAGTAAGCAAAGCAGTGGGAGTTTAGCCTTCATGTGAACAAGTATGTAGTGGAATAACCAAGACTGCTTACAGAATGGTAGGTTGAATTATTATTTAAATCACGACAAGGACCTCTAGATCAATATATACTTGTTCATAAAAATAGCCCTTGCACTATCATTCTCCGTGATCACTGGATTGCATTGCCAGCAAATGCAGTTCTGAGAAAGGGTAGTGAATATCAAATTAAATTGACTTGGATCATATTGAGCTCTTTGTTAGTATGCTGAAAACATTTACAAAATGGAGAGCATAGCCATCAGTGATCTGTTCATTGACTGTAACAATATGATTTGACTCATGAAGAGTATAAGATTCAGGACTGAGAATAGGAAGTTTCTGATCAAAGGAGAGCCCATCACTGTCTTCCTAGTTTGAGATCCATCAGCATCTTATGGAGCAGTTAAGATATTGATTATGTTGTGGCGTATGCTGATGTATACGATACATTCATTATCCTGGAAAATAGAGACTTAAAGCATAGGACCGAAATGTTCCTCATATTCGTGATAGAGGTGAACCTAGAAAAATATGACAATTTTAAAACTAGCTTCACCTCTTATCAGCTTAAGAAACCACATTATAGTCTGTGACCTTGTTGACATTCAGAAGACCGAATGGTTGCTTTAGCAAGCTGGTTGTTATGGGTATGTTATTGTAGGAATCTTATTCCTGCTTATATTGACACTGCTGCAGCTCTTGGCAAGGTATTTCCTGAGTTAAATGGGAAGCTCCCCAGCATGACACCTCCTCCCAGGCACACCTGCCAAATACCCAGTGGCCAGAAAGTAATGGAGCAAGAATCTGCTAGACCCACAAACTTGTGATTTCCATTGCTTCTGTGACTAGTTATTTTCTTTGATACTTGTGTGCATGCCTGCTAAGTCACTTCAGTCATGTCTGACTCTGTGTGACCCCAGGGACTGTAGCTTGCTGGGCTCCTTTAGAGTGGGTTGCCATGTGCTCCTCCAGGGGCTCTTCCCCACCCAGGGATCAAACCCACATCTCTTACATCTCCTGCATTGGCAGGCAGGTTCTTTACCACTAGTGCCACCTGGGAAGTGTCACCTTTAATACCTAAGCTCAGTTTTTGATAAAATGATTTTGGCTATGACAGCCAGGCTGTTGACATTAAGACCCTGGGGTCTCTATCCTTATAGCAGATTCTTCTCTCTTAACTCTTTTCTTTCCTACTTTCCTCCTAAAACACACAGTAGAAAAATTACTATTTCATATCTACACCTTTTCCCATATTTCCATGAGCATAGAATAGGGGACAGATATTCCTATATTCTGTGTCATTCATAAAATTTGCACTAGGTCCAAATTTGGTAGTTGGAACAGAGGAGATATGCATATCAGCATAAAATGTATTTGTAACCAAAAAGGAAAGTTAAGTCTCATAATCATCAGAAAAATAACTTGGGTAGGGAAAGAAAGGGAAGGGAGAGAGGAAATGAAGGATGGGGTGAGAAGGAGGAAGGGAAGAAAGGAGAGAGCATCCTGCCTTTCTATTTAATGCAAGTTCAATAAGTTCTGCCCTTAGACTATTTCTTTAGATTCTGGTCATAGTATCTTTAGAGAAAATTTGCCAAGAGCAAAGGGAATTGGAAAGGAGTATGAGAATAACAAGCTCATTATTTAGGGTTTTAGAACTGGCAAGAGACAAATTTAGGAAAACAGAAAAGTATAGCGCTTTCTCAGGGAAGAGCAAACTACTAGAACTTGCTACTCTAATTAAGAGGTACAATAGCGCTCCTGCGTGGAGGAGGCCCGGTGGGGCTGCGAGACTCCAACAGCAAAGAACTGGGAACTCCAGGGACTCAGCCCCGATCCCCGGGCGGGGTCAGAGGAGGAGGAATGTGGGGCGGAAATGGTCGCCCTGGGGCGAGACAAGGCTGAGAGCTGTAGGACCGAGAGAGACTCCCGATCCTGGCAGACGGGAGACCTGGGTTGTGGTCTGCACTTTGCCGCGGACTCGCTGGATGACCGGTGATCGTGAATGCCCCTCTTGGAGTCCTGGCGGGGCTCCAGCCATAACTGATCACTAGCAGGCATGTAAAGCTGGTCATGATTCAACACTGCTGAACTCAATTCAAACCCAGTAATAAAACAGCCTCACTGAGCTTGTGGTCGCCATACCTGCCAATCATCTTCCCAAGGGCTGGGACTTCAGAGTGAGTCCTCAAGGACTTCTTTCAGGACTCACAGAAACCTCCACCCTGGTGAGGGCACACAGGGACTGTTTTCTTGTTCTAAGTCTGAACGACTGCCAAGAAGGAGGGCAATGGTAGAACAGTCAAATCCCAGGCTCTCCCCATAGCTTCTAATCTCAGACCTGTTAAACTCCTTTCTGAGCCCAAGGACAAAAATCACTTGAACAAATGAGTTTGAGTCATGAATGAAAACTCTCACTCTTTCCATGAGAAAGCATTAAGAGATGGACAGGTTGAAAGTGTGTCTGCTGGGTCCTCTCCACCATGTGACAAGGACAGCAGTGCTCTTCTGGCTTTCAGAGGAATTGCTATCTCAGAGTTGAAGAAACACAACGTCCTCCAGGCCCTGACAGCAGAGGCGAATGGCTGGGAGCCCGGTGTTGTGAGTACAGAAGTCCTCCAAGCCCAAGAAGAATGGGAAGCTGTGGACAGCATCTACCCAGAGACAGGGAGCCGGGCCAGTATGGACCAGCCTGGGTGGCTCATCTCCTTCAGTGAGGCCCTACAGCATTTCCAGACAGTGGACCTCTTCTCCTTTAAGAAAAGAATCCAGCCCACCATCCAAAGGACCGGGCTCGCTGCCCTCCGGCACTACCTCTTCAGGCCTCCATAGCTCCACCAAGGCCTCCGTGAAGAAAAGGACTTGGTCTTGACCATCGCTCAATGTGACCTGGATAGCCAAGACCCCATGCATGGCTGAGTCCTGCAGACCATCTATAAGAAGCTGACTGGTTCCAAGTTTGACTGTACCCTCCACGGAGTCCACTGGGAAGGTCTGGGCTTTCAGGGAACAAATCCAGCCACAGACCTCAGAGGAGCAGGCTTCCTTGCCTTCCTGCATCTCCTGTACCTGGTAATGGACTCAAAGACTTTGCTAATGGCCCGGGAGATTCTCCGCCTGTCTCGTCATCATATCCAGCCCTGAAACCAAACACTTCTCCATGGAGCTTTTGTTCTTTCGTTGGAGAATGGGATCTGAAAACCAAGGTCTGAATGCTGGTGTTCCCACTGCCATTACGATCTCCCTGCTTCTAGGCCCTCTCAGCGGCCAGAGCTTAGGAGATATGTATGTGCCACTGATTCCCTCGACTCTAATAGAAATGGTCGCCTGGCATAAGTGGACCCGCCCAGCCGCCAGTGCACTTCACAGAGAACAGGAAGTGGGGTGTAATGCCACTTGAGAGAGAGAAGCTGAGAATGAGTAACTGAAGGTGAGACTTGCAGCATTTTCATCAGATTGCTGTGTCCCAGAGCCTGGGCAGGCCAGCCTGTGCTGCAAGAACAGGCTGCTCCAATAACCATGTTGTTGGTCATTATTACTTAATTCTCAGAACCTCAGCTTCTTCCTTTGTAACCTGAAAAAATAATTCCAACCCTATAGATTTATGCTGAGTTGGAGAAAAGCTCTATAGAGTGCTAAGCACATTAGTCACTCAAGGAGTGTTAATGATCATAGTAACTTTTGATTTCCATGAGTAAAAATACATTTTATGTACATCTTATGGATAATATATACATATGTAATACATAATTGTGTTTTCAAAATTGTATCTGTACTTGCATGAGCATGTACAGACACACACACAACATCATACACATATATATACAGCCATTGTACAGTAAAGTAGATCCATTTGAATCTTAAAAAAAAGGGGGGGGGTACAATATTATGGCAATGGTTAAACAAATTATCCCATTAAAAGAGATATTTTGTGCCATAGTATATCCCAGTAAATATTCCAGTAGGATATTTCAGTGCTAAAGCCTTATATATTAACACATAAAGATACATATATTATAACAAGATAGAAAATTACACTTACTTTGACAACATCTATATAAAAACAACTATACGGATTGAGACAAAAGTGAATATAACAAAATGGAATAATTTCCACTGCATTAATTAGACTGCTAGATTGTAATACTAGACTTGGCATAGTGAAGAAAAAAGTTACAATGTATTAAGAAGTGTCTGTTGTTTGGAATTACATAAGAATCATTAAGGATCAGATGTTATTTACTCCCGCAGTAGGATGGCCTATTCCCATTAACAGTGAAGTATGTACTTCCCACTGGCAGCCATTTCTTAACTGTATGTCCTGGGAAGTGGGAGAATATGGGATGGATTAAGGGGAATGAGTAGAAAAGTTCTGAATAACTTGAGCCGTATGTTCTGATAACAACATGACAGCCTGTGCAAAAATCTGTTTCTTATGGCAAAGCAAAGCTAAGTTGCTCAGTCGTGTCCGACTCTTTGCGACCCCGTAGACTGTAGCCTACCAGCCTCCTCAATCCACGGAATTTTCCAAGCAAGAATATTGGAGTGGGTTGCCATTTCCTCAGACAAGGAATAAAAGGATTCTCTAATTTTCTCCCAAGAGGTGATTTTATTTTTAAAACTGAGAGTAGGGAGGAAGGGTTGAATGAGGGATAGGGTAGAGAGAAACTAGTATTCATGTAAGCTCATGACTTTGCTGTTAAAAATGAGGGAACTCAAACAGAAAGTTTGTGTTTTTTAAACATTTTATCATTCTAGATATGTTTGTGACAGGCCTCTCTGTGACCTTACAAACATCCAAGAGCATGGTCAGAAAGACATATGATATGGTATTAAGGGCAGGGGCTTTTTAACTTGAGAACTGAAATGAAAGTCGCTGAGTCATGTTCGACTCTTTGCAACCCCGTGGACTATACAGTCCATGGAATTCTCCAGGCCAGAACACTGGAGTGGGTAGCCTTTCCCTTCTCCAAGGGGTCTTCCCAACCCAGGGGTCAAACCTAGGTCTCCCGTATTGCAGGTGGATTCTTTACCAGCTGAGCCACCAGGGAAGCCCCATTAATTAATGTATTTATTTATTTTAAGCCCCCTAAACTCAGGAGAGAGAAGGCACTAACTCTTAAACAATGATCTTCCATGTGTTGGGTTTAAAGAGTCTTGTATCTGCTCAACCTATAGCAAGTAAAAAAGATAGTTTGCAGAATGATGAACTCATGTTGCATAGGCTTCCTTCTAGTATTGAAAAAAGAATACAGCTCTGTACCAGTCAGCAATAGGCCATTTTAACAGATGGCAAGCTTTTGGTCTGTATTCTTCCACATGTGTGGTATTTGGTGTTTCTAAACTATTTTATTATTTTTACACTATTGGGTAATGTTAGTAGAATAGTGATTTTTTTTTAAAATACCTCGTGCTTTTGAATAAATAGCTTTGGAATGACATTGGTTAATGTTAACTGAAGTTTGAAGACAGTCAGTTTTGTGTCTTGGTTTTATTATTTCTAACTATGATTTTGAGTCATCTTTTTCTCTACATCATATTGAGAATTGATTAAACTTTTCATAGATTGATAAGGTTAGTATTCTTTTTTTCCCTCCCTTCCCACCTTCCCCTCAAGAATATAGCTGCTAAGTCACTTCAGTTGTGTCCGACTCTGTGCGACCCCATAGACAGAAGCCCACCAGGCTCCCCCGTCCCTGGGATTCTCCAGGCAGGAACACTGGAGTGGGTTGCCATTTCCTTCTCCAGAGAATATAAAGAGTGATTTAAAAAGAGGTTTTGAGGTTTTGTTTGTTTTGGTTTTACTATCAATAGTTACCCATGTTATGGAGCTCTGTTTTCTCAACTTCTGACTATGGATATAGTTATGAAAAATTTAGAAGTACCTACCCTTCCCAGTACAAGAAAATTTGCTAAATGAAAAAGGAACACATTTTAGAGCATAGAGTTGATTGTACCTCAATTGGAAAACTTTGTATCTTGATGTCAGTGATGGTTTCCAAAACGTGTAAATATTTGTAAATTCACTCCTGAGCATCAGCAAAAATAAAAACTGCTGTATAAAGGAAAAGTCACTAATATATATTTCTTAACTCCATACTATTTTATTGTCTGATTGTATCAAATTTCTTTTCATTCATTTATTTAACAAATATTCATTGACTACTTGCTGTGTGACAGGCCCTATGCTTACTGTTAGGAGTATAATGGTGAGTATCTGCTTAGCATCTTATAATTGATGTCTATGTTAATTACTAATTAATTACATAAGTAGTTGTTAGCATCTATAGATATTAATAAAATAAACCATCTAAAACATAGAATTGGAGCTATAACAAGTTCTACAAAGGAGAAGTATAAGAGGTGGTGATAAGGAATTTAAACTGGTCAAAGGTTATGAAAGGCTTCCTTGAAGTGAAGTTTGAGTGTAAGAAATACTGAACAGTATCTGATTAAGTGCTGACAAGGAAGAGCATTTGCGTTCCACATATGCGCATGAGCAAAGGTCCCTAGCAGGTAGGAGAGAAACCTGGTGAATATTATGAGGCTGAGAGAAAGGTATTACAGCTGCAGTGCTGACAGTGAATGTTGAGAGTGATGTGTGAAGAGGCTGAAGTGGGTAGATTTGGGTAGCAGTTAAGTGGGTGGTTTGTAAGTACTCATCAAGCTGTCCACTTTGATACACTCTTCTATATATGCATTCTACTTCAATTAAAAAGTTTGGTTAAAATTTAGATTTACTTCAGTGACTATTTTAAGGCTCCAAAGAATATTTTAAGGCAAACAAAAGAGCACCCTAGTAATTCTCTTCTATCCACTCCCATTTACTACTCTCTCTTCACTAAAGGTAGCCACTACCCTGGCTTCAGTCACTATGGGTTATTTTTGTCTACTGTTAAACATGAAATAATTAGAATCACAGTATTTATGAGTTTATATCTGCCTTCTATTGACCCCTTTTATGTCTATGAGATACTTCTGTGTTTGCACAAAGCAGTAACTTGTGTACTTTTATTACAGCATAGTAACCAAATTTATAAAAATACTATATTTTGTTTATTCATTCTGCTGTGGATGGTCACTTGAGCACTTTCTAGTTTGGGACTATTACAGGAAATGCTATGACTATTTTGTATATATCCTTTTGGTGTGCTTGTAGACTCATTTCTATTAGAAATGTATATTGGAGTCAGATTGCTAGATTATAGGGTATGCATATGTTCAACTTTAGTAAATATTACTATATAGTTTTCCAGAATGGTTGTGACAATTTATACTCCCACCAGTAATGTATCAGAGGTCCAGTTGCTCTATGTCTTGGTCAGCACATGGCATTACCACTTTAAAAAATATTAGTCATTCTGGTGGCATATAATATTATGCATTATTATTTTAATTTGCATTTCTCTGCTGAGATTGAAACATTTTATATGTTTTTTTCTGCCCATTTTAATATTCTTTTTTGGGTAGTGCCCAGCCAAGTCTGTTCACAACTTTTCTCTCTCATATTTGATTCTCTCTCTCTCTTATTAATTTAGGAGTTCTTTATGTTTTTGATATAAGTCCTTTGTCAGACAGAGGTTTTATAATACAGATATCTTTTATTCTGTGGTAGAAACGTCTTCTACTCCGCTGCTTAAAAAATTCAGATGATCAGTTTTTCTTTTCTGATTAGATAAGGCATTTCTGTGGGCTTCTGAGGTAGTGCTAGTGGTAAAGAACCTGCCTGCCAGTGCAGGAGATGCAAGAGATGCAGGTTTGATCCCTGGGTAGGGAAGCCCTGCTGGAGGAGGAAATGGCAACCCACTCCAGTTTTCTTGCCTGGAGAATCCTATAGACAGCGGAGCCTCACAGGCTATGGTCCATAGGGTCACAAAGAGTTGGACACAGCTGAAACAACAGCACACGTGCAAGGCGTCTCTGTACCTTGTTAATGGAATCTTTACTTACCCAAAAGTAAGAAAAGTATTCTCCTATACAGTCTTTTAGAAGCTATTATTTACTTACACGTTTAGATGTACACTTGAACTTGATTTGAGTATGATGTGAACTAGGAGTAAAGATTCATTTTTTTGGTTGTTGTTCCAAATGGATATCCGTTTATCCCAGTATTGTGTTTTGAAAAGACCTCACTATACCCCATTGTCATCTTTGACACAAAGTAAGTGACCTTATATATGTGGATCTATTTCTGAATTCTCTATTCTATTGGTTCATTTGTTTCTTTTTATGTCATTAGAACACTTTTTAAATTATTGCAAATTTTATACTAATTCTTATATCTGGTAGTGTAATCTCTCCAACATTTTTCCTTTTTTAAAATTATTATGACTGTTTTTCAGCTACTTTAGATATCAAGTTGCCAGTTTCTACAAAAATAATCTGGAATTTTTAAAATTATTTATTTATTTTTGACTGTGCTGGGTCTTCATTGCTACTTGGGCTTGTCTCTAGTTTTGGTAAGTGGGGCTACTCTGTTGCTGTGCATGGGCTTCTCATTGGGGTGGCTTCTCTTGTTGCGGAGCACAGGCTTTAGGCATGTGGGCTCAGTAGTTGCAGCTCGGAGACTCTAGAGCGCAGGCTCAGTGGTTGTGACCCATAGGCTTAGTTGCCCCATGGTATGTGGGATCCTTCTGGACCAGGGATTGAACCTGTGTCCACTGCATTGGCAGATGGTTTCTTAACCACTAGACCACCAAGGGAGTCCTCTGCTGGGATTTTGATTGGGATTATACTTAATCTCTGGAGGAGAAAAATCACAACCCACTCCAGTATTCTTACCTGGGGAATTCCATGTACAGAGGAGCCTGGCGGACTACAGTCCATGGGGTCACAAAAGAATCAGACACGACTTAGCAAGTAAACAATACTAGATCTATAAATTAATTTGAAAAGAGCTGGCATCAATACTACATTAATACTATGTCAATTAATGTGAATAGTATTAATATATAGTATTAATATATTCCTCCATATATTTGAGTCTTCTTTAATTCCTCTTAATGTTTTAAAGTTTTCTGTGTAGAAGTCATTTGCAGATCCTTTTAGATTTGTGTTTGAGTATTTTTGATGCTAGTGCCAATGTTTTATTAGTTTGTTAGGGCTGCCACAACAAAGTACCACAGAGTCAATGGCTTACACAATAGAAGTTTGTAGAGGCTAGAAGTCCAAGATCAAGGTGTCAGTATGATTGGTGTCATTCTGAGGCTCTTTCATTAACTTACAGATGACCTTATCCCTATGTCTTCATGTGGTCTTCCCTGTGTCTGTGTGTATATCTGTGAGCTAATATAAGGTATAAAACACCTACTCTTCTTATAAAGACATAGTCATAGTGGAGTAAGATCCCCCTGTGTAACCTGATTTTACCATATTCTTTAAAGGATGTCCAAATACTGTCACATTCTAAGGTACTGGGGTTTAGAATTTCAGTATATGAATTTTGTGGAGACACAATTCAGCCCATAACACAGGGTGTCATATTACTTGTTGTTGATTTATAGACATACAATTTTAATTTTGAATATTGACCTTGTATGTATATGGTGATTGATCTTGTTAAACTCACTTATTAATCTAATAGTGTTCTGTTAACTGTTTTGGATTTTGTACATGATTACATCACCTGAGAATAATGGCAGTTTTATTCCTGATCTGACTGAAAGCCTTTAGTATTTCACCATTAAGAAGAAACTTGCTATGGGCTTTTTGTAAACACTTTTATCAAATTACAGTAGCTTTCTTTCTGTTGCTGCTGTGTTTGTTTTTTTGCTTTGTTTGTTTTAATCATGAACTGAGTTTGAAACTCAGACTATATGAAATTGTTATAATGGATACAAGTTGGTTGAATTTATTGGTGGATAATTTTTGATATGAAGAACGATGGAAAAAAGAAATTTCTTGTTCAAAATATGGAGTTTTATTGAAAAAGTTAAAAATTTAACCATCTAATATCTCTAAAGATTCAGATATTTATAATCATCAGCACTTGAATATTCTAACATGATTTTTTTTTAAAATTCTCGCCAGCTAATGTTGTTATCCAGTGTATTTTCAGTTAATAATGGAAATAACTGCTCTGGTTTCTTTGCTTTGGTATTTTGGAGTTTGGTGCTCCAAAACAGTGAGTGTGTGCAAAAGTTAAATTGTGCATTGCACAAATAGCTTTCATTTTGTAGATATCTGGAAATCATTAAAAAGTATGCTATTCAGAAATAGATGGATGACAAAAAATAGTCATGATGGTAATGTTAATAATAATAGTAATTATTAGTAATAATAGCTAAAGATAGTAATAGTAATAATAAGTAAAGGTAATATTTTTTGAGCAATTACAAATTTCTTACTTTTGATCAGACACTGTTCTAAGTTATTTAACTCTCATACAACAATTTCATCCTTCCTTTTTACTATTAAGGAGACTGAGGCACAGGAAGATAAGGAACTTTCTCCAGGCCACAAAGCTACTAAATGATGGAATCATAATTTGAACCCAGGCAATTGGCTCCAAAGCTTTCTTGTGAAGTCTGTGTTATGTTAGGCTGAAATAGAAATCTTTAATTTTTAATATAGAATCTTAAAATAGATGGGTAGGAATACATTTTAATCTCAGACTCAAAAAATACAGCAGAAGCAACAAAAATGTAATTCAAACATCTCACCTGAAATACAAGCGTTCTCCACATTATGGCTTCATTAATTGTCCCTGTATGTGTACTAAGTACATAGTTCCTCTCCCACCTGTTACTATTAAACCATTTGTCTAATTCTCTGCCTAATACTCCTCTTCCTAAACCAAATAACTTCACACATTTTATTTTGACTGCAGGTGAGAGAATGTTGGAAAATCAGCATGACTATATTATTCTTGAATAAAGAACTTAAGTTAGTGGTCTTCCTGAGGTAGGAAGTAGACCCATGTTAAGGATGACACTCAGAATCAGGTAAAAGTAGTTTGTACATTAGAATCTGTTTGTAAAGTTCTGTCTTATATCTAGTAAACCAAAATAGTGGAATTCATTATTCATTTCTTTCTATACCTTTGCCTGATGTTTAGGCATAGTGGTTACAAGCCCAGTCTCTGGAGCATAACTGCACTAGTAGTTATATGTTCTTCAACAAATTCCGTAATCCCTCTGTACTTCCGCTTTCGTATTAGTGAGATAAAAAATAAAGGAACATACCTTATGAAGTCATAATGAAGATTGAGTAAGATAATACATGTAAACCCTTAGCAGAGAGCATGCACTTATTTAACACCTCACTGATTGTTAGCATTGCTCTCAGCCTTGAAAATCTCAGTTAGTGGAGGCCAGGAGAGATAATGCTTAACAAGAAAAATGTTTCTGAATCTTAGGAAATCTTATTCCTATAGATTGCTATTATTGATAAAGGGGGAGGGAAATTTGGTGGGTTACTGTCTAGCATCCACATGGCAAACAATTTCCATTTTTTAGTTGATAAATAATATTCTCATGTCTGAATGAAAAACTTGAATAACATAATGGGTAAATTTAATTATCTTCCTTCATTGGCCTTGTGTTTGATGTTGACCATGCAGTTCAAAGGATTAATTAAAAATGCTGCTGCGAAAGTGATTATAGGACCTTGAAAGAACATATTTTAGGACATTAATGTAAGTAACAGTTTACTTTGTAGAAAAATTTTCTTTATTTACAAATTCAGTAATTTTACTTTTGACCTCACAAGGTAGTCAGCTCACTTTTGACCTCACAAGTTCGTCAGCTCACTGACTACACAAGGTCATCAGCTCTTATTTACTCTGTGCCAGGCACTGTATATAATATCCATTAATCTTTTCTTCCCTAAGGAAATAGCCTTTTATCTCTCTTCACTGTTCCATTCTTTTATATATATATATATATGAATATACTCACATACACATATATGTATCTTTAAATTCCCAAAACAAGCTGAGATGGCACAGTGTATTTAAGCAATGTGGATTGCATCAGATATCACATTCTTCCAGATATATTTTCCAAATGGAAAGATGGTTCAACATTTTCTATTATTATTTTAGATGAAATGTTCTGCAATATGTTGTTGACATTGTTCTGAAGTAAATACTGTATGTTCCAGTCTCTCAGGGACCCTCATGGAAATGAGATGCGTGTCCCAGGAGGCTATCTCAGAAATGAAAAATTCTAAATAAAATGGAATAAATGAAGAGACACACAAGAATTTGTTATAAGAAAATATTCTTTTGTATAATCCTGGGCCTAAAGAAAATGAAATGTTGGCACAACAGATTGCTATCATTATATGACTCTATGTGGTCACATACTCATAATAATTTGTCTTTTTTTTCCTTTTCTAGTCAAATAGACTGAAGGTATTTTGTTTTACAGTGATGGAGCATAGTTCATTTATTAACAATATTCCACAGTCACTTGATCCACTACAAATCTGTCTTTATAACTGACAATTCAGGCTGCCTTTTTTTCTGGTTTTGGGGGATATGTTTTTCTTTAAGAGAGACTAAGTGGGAGCCAAAGAAATCTCAGACTTTACTTAGCGAAGTGCAAATTAACCCAGGAATTGAGGTGCAATTGAAAAAGGGCCAGTGATCCTAGAGTAGTTTTAGACAGATACAGAGATAAATGTTCAGTCTTCTTTTAGCCTTGGGTGTTCTTTAAGTTTAGGTGCCCCTTCTGCATGAAGAACATTCGCTTCAGGTCTTACAAAACAATTTTTTAATTTTTTTTTTCTTGTCCAAAAATTTATTGATTACATATTTAAACTGTTCACAATTCAAACCTTTTTCCTGTTATCAGGGCATTTACTACTTCAGAAACACCTCATGATACCCACCCTAATTCCTCTCCTAAGGAGAATCTGGAGTCTCTTTTCTGTTATTCGTGGTTACTGAGTTAATTAGGATATATTTAAATTTCCATCTGGTATTTTCTTTAATCCAACACTAGGGCTTATGTATTTTCAGTTGTTTTTGTTGTTCAGTTGCTCAGTCATGTCCAACTCTTTGCGACCCCATGGACTGCAGCATGTCAGGCTTCCTTGTCCTTTGCTATCTCCTGGAGTTTGCTCAAACTCGTGTCCATTGGGCAGATGATGCCATCTAACCATCTCATCCTCTGTTGCCCCCTTCTCCTCCTTCCCTCAATCCTTCTCAGCATCAGTGTCTTTTCTAGTGAGTTGGCTTTTTGCATTACATAGCCATAATATTGAAACTTCAGCTTCAGCAGCAGTCCATCCAGTGAATATTCAGGGTTGATTTCCTTTAGGATTGACTGATTTGATCTCCATGCTGTCCAAGGGACCCTCAAGAATCTTCTCCAGCACCTCAGTTCTTTGGTACTCAACTCTCACACCCATACATGACTACTGGAAAAACCATAGTTTTGACTATGTGGACCCTTGTTGGCAAAGTGATGTCTCTACTTTTAAATATGCTGTCTAGGTTTGTCGTGGCTTTTCTTCAAAGGAGCAAATTGTCTTTTAATTTTATAGCTGCATTTTCAATAGTTTTGTCTAATTGTTTACCAAAAATAGTTTATTGCTTTTTGCTGCTTTTTAAAACTAATCATTATTAGGTTTTTAACTCAGAAAAAATATTTAAAAACATCTTACAAACCTGTACCCAGATAACTTATGCTAATATTTGAAAAAATAGTGTGTTATTAGATGAATAAAATTGTACATGAAAGTACAGAACTTGTCTCCATCCCCACAAAGCAAAACATTTAATAGATTTTATATATTGTACCAAGAAAAATTATTTTTATATTTAATGTTTTATTGTTTAAACAGAAAGGATCTTATTCTATGTACACTATGATATGAACATAAGAAAGATATAGACCCTTATAAAAGTTTGGTGACTAAGTTTTGGTTGTAATTCTAGTTACTATTTATTAATATGTATCATATTCTTTTTATGATATATTAGTTGGATCTTTTTTAAGCTAGAAAAAATATTACAAACATATGGGAACCTCATGAAACTAGAGCAAAGGATTCAAGTACTTTTAAAACTTATCTATTACTTCTGCTTCTCTTTAAGCATCCATTCTGTTTTCCCTAAAAACACAAGTTTTCTCAGATCGCCAGATTATATAGTAAACAACATGGATGCACATAGTTTTCAAGGTTATAACTATTTTTAAGAGTCTGTCTTAGCCTGATTTGAAAATCTGTTAGTTTCAATTTCAGATTTCTGAGAAGGAGACTATTGCCCAGCTTGGAATATCCACTTTAGACCAATTAATGATTGCCTCAGGGACCAAATCATCTTGTGAATAATAGTTGTGGTTACCACATGAGTGAAGGGAGGACATTTTCCTCAAAAAAGATGCTAGACAGACAACAAAGTATGTATCTACTGTATTCATTGAAATAACAAGGTACGGTGATTTTATAGCTTTCTATAGCTTTTGAGCTGTGGTGTTGGAGAAGACTCTTGAGAGTCCCTTGGACTGCAAGGAGATCCAACCAGTCCATTCTGAAGATCAGCTCTGGGATTTCTTTGGAAGGAATGATGCTAAAGCTGAAACTCCAGTACTTTGGCCACCTGATGCGAAGAGTTGACTCGTTGGAAAAGACTCTGATGCTGGGAAGGATTGGGGGCAGGAGGAGAAGGGGACGACAGAGGATGAGATGGCTGGATGGCATCACTGACTCGATGGACGTGAGTCTGTGTGAACTCCGGGAGTTGGTGATGGACAGGGAGGCCTGGCGTGCTGCGATTCATGGGGTCGCAAAGAGTCGGACACGACTAAGTGACTGAACTGAACTGAACTGATAGCTTTCTGTTGGAGAAGGCAATGGCACCCCACTCCAGTACTCTTGCCTGGAAAATCCCATGGATGGAGGAGCCTGGTAGACTGTAGTACATGGGGTCGCTAAGAGTCGGACATGACTGAGTGACTTTACTTTCACTTTTCACTTTCATGCATTGGGAAAGGAAATGGCAACCCACTCCAGTGTTTTTGCCTGGAGAATCCCTGGGATGGGGGAGCCTGGTGGGCTGCCGTCTATGGGGTCGCACAGAGTCAGACATGACTGAAGCAACTTAGTAGCATAGCTTTCTGTCCACAGAGTTGCAGTATCAGTCTTGTATTTTTAGGAAATTTAGAAAACTTCAAAGTCTCGTTATTTCTGAATTAAAATGTCTATGGCCCTCAAGACCAGATTTTTTAATTCCATTTGCCTGATTATAATTTCCTTTCCTCATCATTTTTATTTCTTTCATAGCCCATAGAACTTTATTTTACATAATGTATAGTTTGTTCCTTTTTGTTCCTTTGTAACTAATATTTAACTACTTTAGTGATTAGTGTTCTGCTAAACTCCAGAACCATTTGGGGAGGAATAGTGGGTACTAGGAAGGGCTCTGGACCCATAAGCAGAGATCTGGGTGTGAGTTGTGAATTTCTCTCCAACTTGTCATATTATTATAATCTAAAAACTGTCAATTTCATTACAGGATAGTTGTGAGAAGGGTCAGACAAGATAATATATATGAAATTGCTTCATAAATTCAGAAATATTCTACGCAAACAGTTATTAGACATTTGATTTTGACAGAAAGAAAAGGAAATCTTGCTCTACCAACTGATCGAGACTGATGAAGACATGTGATTTGTTCTTCTAACAAGAAGAACAAAAGAGAGTTGAAAAGAACAGCTGGCTACATTTATGATTTGTATAAATGAGAAATTACATTAGCTATTAAAGATTGCTTACATCTAAAAATAATCCATGCTGATCTTTGGAGCAGAGGATGAACCATAGAATAAACTTGTCTTTGTAATGACCTGATCATGTAATGGGGTTGACAAAGGAGAGCAAGACCATTTAGTTATTTTGACATAATAACATATCCTGATACACAGATTGTATAGTAATGATTTAAACATTATTTAGATAACACATAGCAATACAAAAAATCTTAATCCCCTTATCCAAGAATTCCTAATGCTAAACTTTTGATGTGTTTCCCATGTGCTGTTCAATCCCCAGTCTCCTCCCTGCCACCCATGGAAATTTTTGGCTCTACTACTTACTAGCTATGTGAGCTTGGACAAGTTATCTAACTCCATGTGCCTTAGTTTTTTCATCTGAAGATATAGCAATACCTACTACAAAGGACTGTTGTGAAATCTAAATTACACTAATAGATGTTAAATGTTTAGAACAGTGTCTGGTTTGGTGAAGGGCATGACAAACCACTCCATTATTCTTGGCTGGAGAACCCCATGAACAGAGGAGCCTGGTGGGCCACAGTCTATAGCGTTGCAAAGTCAGACATGACTGAAGTGATTTAGCATATATGCTGGTTGGTATTTGGTAAGTAGTCAAAAAATGTTAAATTCATCATCTTATTGTTTTTTCACTTAATGACACTTTCATTATATTGCTACTTCATAGAAACTTCTGTGCTCAGTTGCTCCCAATGGACTTTGTAGCCCGCCAGGCTCCTCTGTCCTTGGGATTTCAGGCAGGAATACTGGAGTGGGTTGTCATTTCCTCCTCCAGGATATCCTCCTAATCTAGGGATCAAACCACATATCCTGTGTCTCCTGCACTGCAGGCAGATTCTTTACCTGCTGACCCATCAGGGAAGCCACAGAAACTTCTGAAATTTTGTTAAACATAAGAAACATTTACTTAAATTTAGTTTCTGCAAATTATACTTTCTCTTCTTGAACTTTTTATTAGGAAAAATTTCAAACATACACAAAAGTGGGAGGAATATATAACTAACCCAGTTAACCATCTCCTATTGGGTTTGGCAGCCTCAAAAGCAAGAGAGTTCCAGAAAAACATCTACTTCTGCTTTATTGACTATGCCAAAACCTTTGACTGTGTGGATCACAATAAACTGTGGAAAATTCTGAAAGAGATGGGAATACCAGACCACCTGACCTGCCTCTTGAGAAATCTGTATGCAGGCCAGAAAGCAACAGTTAGAACTGGACATGGAACAACAGACTGGTTCCAAATAGGAAAAGGAGTACATCAGGGCTGCATATTGTCACCTTGCTTATTTAACTTATATGCAGAGTACATCATGAGAAACGCTGGACTGGAAGAAGCACAAGCTGGAATCAAGATTGCTGGGAGAAATATCAATAACCTCAGATATGCAGATGACACCACCCTTATGGCAGAAAGTGAAGAGGAACTAAAGAGCCTCTTGATGAAAGTGAAAGAGTGAAAAAGTTGGCTTAAATCTCAACATTCAGAAAACAAAGATCATGGCATCCGGTCCCATCACTTCATGGGAAATAGATGGAGAAACAGTGGAAACAGTGTCAGACTTTATTTTGGGGGGCTCCAAAATCACTGCAGATGGTGATTGCAGCCTTGAAATTAATAGGCACTTACTCCTTGGAAGAAAAGTTATGAGCAATCTAGATAGCATATTCAAAAGCAGAGACATTACTTTGCCGACTAAGGTCCATCTAGTCAAGGCTATGGTTTTTCCAGTAGTCATGTATGGATGTGAAAGTTGAACTGTGAAGAAGGCTGAGTGCTGAAGAATTGATGCTTTTGAACTGTGGTGTTGGAGAAGACTCTTGAGAGTCCCTTGGACTGCAAGGAGATCCAACCAGTCCATTTTGAAGGAGATCAACCCTGGGATTTCTTTGGAAGGAATGATGCTAAAGCTGAAACTCCAGTACTTTGGCCACCTGATGTGAAGAGTCGACTCATTGGAAAAGACTCTGATGCTGGGAAGGATTGGGGGCAGGAGGAGAAGGGGATGACCGAGGATGAGATGGCTGGATGGCATCAATGACTCGATGGACGTGAGTCTGAGTGAACTCCAGGAGTTGGTGATGGACAGGGAGGCCTGGCGTGCTGCAGTTCATGGGGTCGCAAAGAGTCGGACACGACTGAGCGACTGAACTGAAGATCATCCTCAATAATCTTTGTTTTCTGGTGTTCCTGCCCTTTTGTAAACTTGTCCTTTTGCATGCAACCTGGACCTAAAGACTTCCTTTTACCAACAGAATACAGCAAAAGTGATAGGATGTTACTCCAAGAGGAGGTTACAAAGAGACTTTGTTATTTGGTGTCCTTCCTTTCCTGCTGTCTTACTCAGTCACTCTGAGAGAAAGTTGGCTGCCATGTCTGAGCTGCCCCATGAAGGTTACATAGTAACAAACTGGGGGAGGCCTCTTGTTAACAGCCAGTGAGAAACTAACACCCTGAGTCCAGCAGTTCACAAAGAACTGAATTTTGCCACAACGGTATAAATAAGTTTGAAAGCAGATCTTTCCCCATTTGAGTCTTCAGTTCAGTCACTCAGTCGTATCTGACTCTTTGAAACCCCATGGACTGCAGCACGCCAGGCTTCCCTGTCCATTGCCAACTGCTGAAGCTTACTCAAACTCATGTCCAGTCTTCAGATGACATCATATCCCTGGCTGACAGAATGACCATGTCAAAATTCAGTTGGCCATAAATGTGAAGGTTTACTTCTAGACTCTTAAATTCTATTTCATTGACCTATATGCCTATTCTTACTTCAGTACCATTATATTGATTATTTGGTTTTATAGTAAATTTAGAATGTTTAATAATTCAGGTGCTGCTCTCTCTTTTGTCCTATCCACATAGGCTTACTATTGTCAGGAATGTATAGCTACCTTGGGTCCTCTCTGTGTGTCTTACATATATGTGTGTTCAGTTCAGTTCAGTCTCTCAGTCGTGTCCGACTCTTTGTGACCCCATGAACCGCAGCACGCCAGGCCTCCCTGTCCATCACCAACTCCCAGAGTCAACACAAATCCATGTCCATTGAATCGGTGATGCCATTCAACCATCTCATCCTCTGTCATCCCCTTCTCCTCCTGCCCTCAATCTTTCCCAGCATCAGGGTCTTTTCCAACGAGTCAGCTCTTCACATCAGGTGGCCAAAGTATTAGAGTTTCATCTTCAACATCAGTCCTTCCAATGAAAGGACTTTAGATCCTTTAGAATGGACTGGTTGGATCTCCTTGCAGTCCAAGAGACTCTCAAGAGTCTTCTCTAACACTGCAGTTGAAAAGCATCAATTCTTCTGTGCTCAGCTTTCTTTATAGTCCAACTCCCACATCCATACATGACCACTGGAAAAACCATAGCCTTGACTAGATGGACCTTTGTTGACAAAGTGATGTCTCTGCTTTCTAATATGCTGTCTAGGTTGGTCATGACTTTCCTTCCAAGGAGTAAGCGTCTTTTAATTTCATGGCTGCAATCACCATCAGCAGTGATCTTGGAGCCCAGGAAAATAAAGTCAGCCACTGTTACCACTGTTTCCCCATCTATTTGCCATGAAGTGATGGGACCGGATGCCATGATCTTCATTTTCTGAATGTTGAGATTTAAGCCAACTTTTTCACTCTCCTCTTTCACTTTCATCAAGAGGCTCTTTAGTTCTTCTTCACTTTCTGGCATAAGGGTGGTGTCATCTGCATATCTGAGGTTATTGGTATTTCTCCCAGCAATCTTGATTCCAGCTTGTGCTTCTTCCAGCCCAGCGTTTCTCATGATGTACTCTGCATATAAGTTAAATAAGCAGGGTGACTATATACAGCCTTGATGTACTCCTTTTCCTATTTGGAACCAGTCTGTTGTTCCATGTCCAGTTCTAACTGTTGCTTCCTGATCTGCATACGGGTTTTTCAAGAGGCAGGTCAAGTGGTCTGGTATTCCCATCTCTTTCAGAATTTTCCACAGTTTATTGTGATCCCCACAGTCAAAGGCTTTGGCATAGTCAATAAAGCAGAAGTAGATGTTTTCCTGGAACTCTTTTGCTTTTTTGATGATCCAGTGGATGTTGGCAATTTGATATTTGGTTCCTCTGCCTTTTCTAAAACCAGCTTGAACATCTGGAAGTTCATGGTTCACATATTGCTTAAGCCTGACTTGGAGAATTTTGAGCATTACTTTACTAGTGTGTGAGATGAGTGCAATTGTGTAGTAGTTTGAACATTCTTTTTTTAATATAAATTTATTTATTTTAATTGGATGCTAATTACAATATTATATTGGTTTTGCCATACATAAACATGAATCTGCCACGGGTGTACACTTGTTCCCCATCCTGAACACCCCTCCCACCTCCCTCCTCATACCATCCCTCTGGGTCATCCCAGTGTACCAGCCGCAAGCATCCTGTATCATGCATTGAACCTGGACTGGCGATTAGTTTCATGAACATTCTTTGGCATTGCCTTTCTTTGGGATTGGAATGAAACTGACCTTTTTGGGTCCTGTGGCCACTGCTGAGTTTTCCAGATTTGCTGGTATATTGAGTGTAGCACTTTCACAGCATCATCTTTCAGGATTTGAAATAGCTCAACTGGAATTCCATCACCTCCACTAGATTTTTTCATAGTGATGCTTCCTAAGGCCCACTTGACTTCACATTTCAAGATGTCTGGCTCTAGATGAGTGATCACACCATTGTGATTATCTGGGTCATGAAGAACTTTTTTTGTACAGTTCTTCTGTGTATTCTTGCCACCTCTTCTTAATATCTTCTGCTTCTGTTAGGTCCATACCATTTCTGTCCTTTATCAAGCCCATCTTTGCATGAAATGTTCCCTTGGTATCTCTAATTTTCTTGAAGAGATCTCTAGTCTTTGCCTTTCTATATGTGTAAAATTTACTAATTTGTTCTATTTTGCTTTATTTTCTGGGTCTCACTGTTAAATATCTGGCTAATCTAAAGGTCCATTGCTTAATCCAACCAGGGTTATAACCTCAGGCCGTGCGTCACTGGTCTTCTCACTTCGTTTGTCAAGGAGATCACAGTTACTGAGAATGCTACTGGGTGTGGCATTTTTAGTAACAACTGACATTGAGACATTTGACAATGAGACATTTTTCCATGTCTCATTCCAAATCGAGTCAGCCTCCTCTAGCAATAAAACTGCTGTTTTTCACAGCTTCCCCGGCCTTGATATGAGAGCCGCTCCAGGCAAGAATGCCACAGACTCCCAAAGTTCAGTAGTTTTTCGTGTATAACCACTTCTTAATTTAGTATATACCTTTGATCAATTTCCAGAGCCCTGAGATACTTGTTTCTGACAGTTTGTCAGGAAACTGTTTATGGACAAAATTTGCTGGTAGTAAAATCTCCATGCCTTATTTTCTCTTTTTGAAACTTTTTGTTGTTGTTGTTGTTTTCTTTTCCAAAATTTTAAACATTTAACAATACAGTAAAGTAATATAAAATAATAAATATGCTGGTACCTAGTAGAGACTTCAACAACAATTAAACCATAACCTATCTTATTTCATGTATACACCCACTTACCTCCCTCCATTATTATTTTAAAGCAAACACCTGATATCATGTATAATTTGCAAATATTTTAACGTCTATCTCTAAGAGATAAGATTTTCTTTTTAAGTATAATTATATCCCATAACCACAGATTAAAATAATTCATAAAAATTTCTTAGCTTATTGTACATCCCAGTCAGTGTTCAAATTTTCAGTTGTTTCATAATGTCTTACATTGTTTTTTGTGTTTTGTTTAAATCAGGATCCAAGTAAGTTTTATGGATTGTAATTGGCTGGTATATCTTTTAAATCCCTTGTACATAATCTATGTTTTGTCTCTCTTTAAACTTCTTCATTGAATAAACTAGGACGCTTGTCCAGTAGGGTTTACTACAGACTGACAAAAACCCCACAGTGTAGTGCAGTATATTTCTTTGTTCTAATTTCCTACCAATTCATCATTGGATCTAAAGCTTTGCTGTCTAGTTTGATAGCCATGAGATACATGCCATTGAATAAATTAACATTTTAATCAATTATAACCAGGTAAAATTTAAAAATTACTACCTCAGTGTCAGTAGGCACATTTCAGATGCTCAGTAGCCACATGTGGGTCATAGTTTCCATATTGGATGGTACAGATAGAACATTTCCATCACTGCTGAAAGCTCAATGAAAATCACTAATCTAGAAGTTTCATTAAATTCAGGTTTGCATTTTTTTAAGACTACTTCACAAATGATTTTATGTTCTTTCAATAGGAGGCATAACATCTAATTCTCTTTTTTATGATGTTAGCAGCTGCCAATGATTGTTTTGTAGATTTGTTATTTAAAAGGAGGTTGCAAAATGGTGATATTAATGATTCCACTGTTTGCGCTTCATTTATTAGTTGGAACAGTCTATTGAAAAGAGATTTCTCTTCACATTTATTTGCTTACTTAGCAGCTACCTAAGGCTTCCCTGGTGGCTCAGCAGTAAAGTATCCACCTACAGTACAGGGCATGCAAGAAACCCAGGCTTGATCCCTGGATCAGGAAGATCCCCTCAACTAAGAAATGGCAACCTGCTCCAGTGTTCTTGCCTGGAAAATTCCATGGACAAAGGAGCCTGGTGGGCTACAGTCCATGGGATTATAAAGAGCTGGACATGACTGTGTGACTGAGCATATATAGAAGCTACCCAGTAATATATAAGAAAGACAGGACAAATTGTTAATTATTAACTTACTTGAAAATAATATTTTCTTAAAGATAATACCCAACCTAAATATAAGGTGATTTAATTTTTCTTGTTAAATTATTTTAATGGAATTCTCAGGTTAAATATTAACATTCTATATATAAAATATTATAATGCTTCTTTTAAACATTTTATTTAAGAATAGAAACATAAAACTACTATAGGTTTTACAGGCATTGTATGCAAAGTCCCACAGTTGTATTTGATATTTTTGTAATTGGTATCAGATAGAAACTTACATAGCTTTTAGACTCAATTTGTTGTGGTTGTTCACTGTCACCTCATCACTGCAAAGTAATTTTAGTATATTAAATTTGGGGAAACTTGTTTATATCAAATTCAGTTTCGACATGACTTAAATATAAGTCATCCTCAGGTCTGTAATGGAGGTCATCCTTATATATAGGATTTCCTGAAGGAAATGTCTACAGGCAAATGCTGTGTAAATATTTGAGCTTTACAAGTAAAGAAACCACAAAATTCATACATATTTCACTGCAGAAAGCATCTACCTAATATTAGCATTTCTTTAGCTAATATTGTTATGAAGTTTTCTAATTGACTTGAACTCATCTCAGAAACAAAATTGGATTGTTACTATAATTTTTTAATTCAAGATTAATTTTTATTTTGTTTTCATCAAAATTAATGTGTCATATTTATATCTTACATATTTACCTCAAGTTTATATCAGTAATCACACACCCAAATAAATTTTGTTATTAAAGTAATTTTTTAAAGAGTGACATTTTCACTGTTCAGGAAAATGCATTTAAAAATATAGAAGATAGTATTTAGAACAGTAATAAAAACATTATTTTAATAAATGACATTATTAAAATTGTCCTTGCAGTTACTTTTTGAGGATGGACCCAGTGTTGTAATTATAGTCTCAACTAAAACTTTAGATAATTTTCTTTTCAATTAGAAGTTTTAATACTTATGAATCATTATGCTTTTTATTTAAACAAGCTGTTAAGTAATACTCTTGTGTGGATTTGAAGTTGTGGAGCGTTCAGAAGGACAGTGTTGTGACCGTTAAAGTGAGACATACAGAGGTCAGGGAGCATGCATCAAAAAACTCTGTGATATGAGAGGAGACCAAAAAGCCCTGGGGATTGCTGGAAGCTGCTAAACTAAATCACCTCTTGATAATTGGTTTGAATTTCATCCTGTAACCCTAAGATAATTTTTCAACTGCTCTTTGGTGAACTCCAAAATGTGTAGACATCTTGGAGAAGCTTTAACTTGGTTATAAGCAATGTTAGTCCTTGATGGACGCCCATCATCCAAGTGTTTCCTGAAAGGTATATAATGCTGCTTGTAGCAGTTAGGAAAGCAGAACCATTTCCTCTGCACTTCAGGTAATTCTTGACAAAAACAGTGATTTCAGAGGGTCTGTATTAAGCTTTTTTAATGTATTGAGAAATACAACTTTATGTTACATTGATCCTCTATCCATATGTGGGTAGTATTGGGCCTCTGATACTTTGGAGAAGGAAATGGCAACCCACTCCAGTATTCTTGCCTGGAGAATCCCAGAGACGAGAGAGCCGGGTGGGCTGCCATCTCTGGGGTAGCTAAATATCTCTCTGATACTTAGTGGCTTATATTTGTGTAGAATCAGCTCAGTTCTCATCCTGTCAATGGTCTATTTAACTGAAAAGTTGCATTTGATAAGAAGAATATGAGAATTTTCTTGATGTTGAATATATTATCTGATCATAGTAGAAGAGAAGAATAAAGATGATGGAGTATTAATTTGAAATTTTCCTAGTCAGAGGGTTTAGGACTCATGCTCTGATTTATAAATGGATTTTTCATAACGATTGCCTATTATGTCTTTCGAAGATAATTTTCCATTCTTTACAGATTTAGTTTCTTCTTGCACTTATTACTGATATATCCGTTTATAAGATAGCCCTCTTCTCTAGTTAAAACAATCTTAATTAGGAATCTGAGAATGCTCTGAAAATCATAATATGCTCTTTCACTTTAAAGGTTTGCCATAATTGTAGGAGCTTTTAAATTCTCTTATTAATAATCAGGCCCTGATGATATGTATTATTTTAATTGGTAATATTGCAAATGACTGTTGGTTCTCATTGTTACAGGTTAAAAATTGATTTTTTTTTATCACTAAGACACTGGAGAAACCCCCCTCCTTAATTAATTTAGGATCTTGCTGTAGTTTAATATACTTTAGATTTTTTTAAAAAATTGGTGAAATTATATCATTTTAATGAATTATGTGAATGAATGATCTGGAATTCATATACACCTTCCCTTAACCATTAAATATTTGGTCTACTTGGTGTAATTCAAGTTTCCTAAAAGTAGTATTAATAAGTACTTTTTCAATAAAATCTCTCAGAATCTAGTTTTAAGAATTCCATTTCCTGAATCCACTGCATATTTTTACTACCTTTATGTGGTTTTGTTTATATTTAAGTTTGCACACGTGTGTGTGTGTGTGTGTGTGTGTGTGTATAGATAAAATACCCCTGGTCTTTTCTTTAAATTTTTTTTTTCTTAAAATTTAGAGGTAATTCGAATGTTGACTATAACATTTCTTCCCAGACAGACATTGTTACAATGGTAAGCAGTTCTGTTTACTTATAGGCTTATCAGTAACCTTTACACATAATGTGATATTGTCTGAATGTCTTATTTTGTTCAGCTTTCCCTGGCACTGATGAAGCCTAAGGCTGCTATTTCTTTCAGTTACTGATAATTTTTTATCTGATTAACTGACACATTTAGTTGAAATCAGACGCAGCCCTTAGGCTGGGCATGGATTTAATTTAAAAAGTATCAAAGGTTTGCTCTGTGTGCTATTTAATCATCATGTTTATCAGGCAAAGAAAAATTACTGGAAGGACCATAGGGAGAGGGTTATCTTAAGGAGCAGTAGCTTGGGAAATTGATAATAGCTACAAGGTAATTTACTGCTAACTTTTACATTCATTAATATAACATTTCCCGCTAATAATTACAGTGCATGTAATATACTAATTAAATTGAAAGCATTATCACTAATTTTCTTTTTGCTGAACCCTAAGATGGCTAGATAAGAAGTGAGAATGTGAAATTGAAGAAAACCCATGTAGTCACACACTAATTTAAACAATTGGTTAGTTGGCCAGTTAAAACATTTTGGAGATAGACAATGAAACTACTGTGGACGTTCAGAAAACTCATTTTAGGCTGTGACAAGAAAATGAAATTTCTAAATGAATGAAATCATTATGTACTGTAAGTTTATAAAATATTGCACTGGTCTAACCTGTAAAAGTAATACATTACCGGGAACTAATGCATCACTACCGTCCATGTGTATGATGGCACTACTCTAATGAATGAATATGCTGGATTGATGGAATACACTGATGGTATGGAGCTTTTGCAGTGCCTTTGTTTGTTATATAGCTCTTAACACTTCATAAAATGATTCATTTTTTACTTGGAAAAGTATTACATAATGTATAGCAAAGTACAGTAACTCCATGTTAATATTTAAGAGAAAATCTACCCCCACCTAAATATCCCTTAACAAAACAAAACAAAAAAACTAAAATAAGATTTAAATTTTTATGTAATTTAGACAATAAATGTTATACTTTAATATATAGTTATTGTATAATTGTACATTTTAATCTAGCAGTAAGCCTCCAGGGTTTTTTTTCCCACTTTCATTAATTATATGCATAGGGTATAATAAAAATGAAAATAGCCTAATAGTTTCAGCTTGTATGAAAAGTAAAACCTATAGGTAAGAAGTCTTATATTTGTAGATATAATATTGTGCTACCTCTAAATATCTTTTGTCACAAATCTCAAATGTATTTGTTTTTATTTGGTTTGGTTTGGTTTTTGAGAGTCTCATGTTGTGATTGTTTTTATAACAGAAAAGTTTAGTAGTTTCCATAGAAGGAAGATGTTATAAAAAATGAAAAGCTTTGTTGACTCTAAATCTGCATAGTCTTTTGCTACCTATATTTCTAGATTATTTTTCTTAACACTTGATGTTAACTATTCTATAGTGAATACTCTGAAGGATGAATAATGCATTAGGATTTCTCTATAATATACATTGTTACTAGTAAGTGGAACTCAGTCTAAAGTCAGTCTCTCTTGTATCTAGTCAATCACAGGACCTTGTTTTAAAGAGGTTTCACCTCTAAATAATACCATAGGAAAGAACTTGACGACTTTATAATTACAGAGTTTTGTTTATTTTTATTTTATGTTGGGATATGGTTAATTTACAGTGTTGTGTTTGTTTCAAGTTTACAGCAGAGTGATTGTTATGCATGTACATATATCCATTCTTTTTCAGATCTTTTCCCATGTAAGTTATTATAGAATATAGAATAGAGTTCCCTGTGCTATACAGTAGGCCCTTGTTCATTATCTATTTTATGTATAGTATTGTGCATATATTAATTTCAAACTGCTAATTTATCCCTCCCTCCACATCTCACCTTTGATAACCATAAATTTGTTTTCAAAGTCTGTGAAGTCTGTCTCTGTTCTGTGAGTAAGTCCATTTGCATCATTTTCGATTCCACATATAAGTGATATCATATGATATTTGTCTTTCTCTGACTTACTTCACTTAGTATGATAATTTCTAGGTCTACCCATGTTGCTGCAGATGCCACTATTTCATTCTTTTTATGGCTGAGTAGTATACCATTATATATATTTGCCTCACCTTCTTTATTCATTCATCTGTCAATGGACATTTAGTCTGCCTCCATGTCTTGGCTATTGAAAATAGTGCTTCACTGAACAATGAGATGCATTTATCTTTTTGAATTATGGTTTTCTGTTTAATAAATGCTCAGGAGTAGGATTCTTGGGTCATATGGTATTGGGTTGGGCAAAAAGTTTGCTAGTGTTTTTCTGTAAGATGTTAGAGCTTGTTAAAGCTAAACAAGCCTTTTGGACAACACAGTAGTTCTGGTTTTAGTTTTTTCAAGAAAAAACTTCATACTTCCTTCATATTGTTTTCTGTAGTGGTTGTGCTAATTTATATTCCTACCAACAGTGTAGGAGGGTTCCCTTTTCTCCACATCACCTCCAGCATTTATTTTTGGTAGACTTCTTGATGATTTGCATTTCCCTAATAATTAGCCATGTTGAGGATCTTTTTATGTTCCTCTTAGCCATTTCTATGACTTCTTTGGAGAAATGTCTGTTTAGGTTTCCTGCCCAGTTTTTGATTTTTTTTTTTTTAAATTGAGCTGCATGAGCTGTTTGTATATTTTGGAGATTAATTCCTTGTTGATGATTTCCTTTGCAAATATTTTCTCCCATCCTGTGAGTTGTCTTTTCATTTTGTTTATGATTTCCTTTCTTGTGCAAAAGCTTTTAAGTGTAGTTAGGTCTCATTTGTTTATTTTTATTGTCATTACTCTAGGAGGTAGATCCAAAAAGCTATTGGTGTGATTTATTTCAAAACATGTTCTGCCAGTTTTCCTCTAAGAGTTTTATAGTATCTGGTCTTACCTTTAGGTCTTTAACCCATTTTGAGCGTACTTTTGCGTATGGTATTAGAAAATGTTCTAATTTCACTCTTTTCATGTAGCTGCCCAGTTTTCTCAACAACGCTTCTTGAATACAATCTTTGCTTCATTATATATTCTTGAGTCCTTTGTCATAGATTAATTGACCAAAGGTATGTGGATTTATTTCTGGACTTTCTAGCCTATTTCATTGATCTATATTTGTTTTTGTTCCAGTGCAATGCTATTTTGATGGCTGTAACTTTTAGTGTAGCTTGAAGTCAGGATGCCTGGTTCTTTTAGGTCCGTTTTTCTTTCTTAGGAGTGCTTTGCCTATTTGGGATCTTTGGGGTTTTGTAAAAATCTTTACATTTTCCAAAGTTCTTCATTTAGTTCTGTAAAAAGAGCCATTGGTAATTTGATAGAGATTGAATGGAATCTGTATATTGCCTTGGGTAGTATACTCTTTCTGACAGTATTGAGTGTTCCAATGCAAGAACATAGTATATCTTTCCATCTGTGTGTATAATCTTTGATTTCTTTCCTGAGCATCTTGTGGTATTCAGAGTACAAGTTTTGTGCCTGTTTATGTAAGTTTATTCCTACATGTTTTATTCTTTTTGATGTGATAGTGAATGGATTTGTTTCCTTTAACTCAATTTTTCTTCTGTATCTTGAATACAGTGTTCAATTCAGTTCAGTCACTCTGATGTGTCCAAATCCTTGTAACAACATAGACTGCAGCGTGCCAGGCATCCCTGTCCATCGCCAGTGCCCAAGTTCTGCTCACACTCATGTCCATCAAGTCAGTGATGCCATCCAACCATCTCATCCTCTGTGGTCCCCTTCTCCTCCTGCCTCCAGTCTTTCCCAGCATCAGGGTTTTTTCCGGTGAATCAGTTATTCGCATCAGGTGGCCAAAGTAGTGGAGGTTCAGCTTCAGCATCAGTCCTTCCAATGAATATTTAGGACTGATTTCCTTTAGGATTGACTGGTTTGATCTCTTTGCAGTCCAAGGGACTCTCAAGAGTCTTCTCCAATACCACAGTTCAAAAGCATCAGTTCTTCGATGCTCAGCTTTCTTTATAGTCCAACTTTCAATATCTAAACATAACTACTTGAAAAACTGTAGGTTTGACTAGATGGACCTTTGTTGGCAAAATAATGTCTCTGCTTTTTATTTTTATTTATTTATTTTATTTTTATTTTACTTTATTTTACTTTACAATACTGTATTGGTTTTGCCATGCATCAACATGAATCTGCCATGGGTGTACATGAGTTCCCAATCCAGAAGCCCCCTCCCACCTCCCTCCCCATACCATCTCTCTGGGTCATCCCAGTGCACCAGCCCCAAGCATCCTGTATCCTGCATCGAACCTAAACTGGCAATTCGTTTCTTACATGATATTATACATGTTTCAATGCCATTCTCCCAAATCATCCCACCTTCTCCCTCTCCCACAGAGTCCAAAAGTCTGTTCTATAAATCTGTGTCTCTTTTGCTGTCTCACATACAGGGTTATTGTTACAATCTTTATAAATTCCATATATATGTATTAGTATACTGTATTGGTGTTTTTCTTTCTGGCTTACTTCACTCTGTATAATCAGCTCCAGTTTCATCCACCTCATTAGAACTGATTCAAATGTATTCTTTTTAATGGCTGAGTAATACTCCATTATGTATATGTACCACAGCTATTTGGTCATGCTTTTCTTCCAAGAAGCAAGCATCTTTTAATTTCATGGCTGCAGTCACCATTTGCAGTGATTTTGGAGCCCCCCAAATAAAGTCTCTCACTGTTGCCATTGTTTCCCCATCTATTTGCCATGAAGTGATGGGACCAGATGCCATGATCTTAGTTTTTTGAATGTTGAGTTTTAAGCTAGTTCTTCACTCTCCTCTTTCACCTTCATCAAGATGCTCTTCAGTTCCTCTTCGCTTTCTGTCATAAGGGTGATGTCATCTGCATATCTGAGTTTATTGATATTTCTCCCAAAAATCTTGTTTCCAGCTTGTGCTTCATCCAGTCTGGCATTTCTCATGATGTACTCTGCATATAAGTTAAATAAATAAACAGGGTGACAATATATAGCCTTGATGTTCTCGTTTCCCAATTTGGAACCAGTTTGTTATTCTATGTCCATTTCTAACTGTTGCTTCTTGACAGGAAAACCGGTTTTGTAGGAGGCAGGTCAGGTGGTCTGGTATTCCCATCTCTTTCAGAATTTTCCACAGTTTGTGATCCACAACAAAGTCAAAGGCTTTGGCGCACTCAGTAAAGCAAAAGTAGGTGTTTTTCTGGAACTGTCTAGCTTTTTCTATGATCTAACGCTTGTTGGCAGTTTGATCTCTGTTTCCTCTACCTTTTCTAAATCCAGCTTGAATATCTGAAAGTCCTCAATTCACATACTATTGAAGTCTGACTTGGAGAATTTTGAGCATTACTTTGCTAGCATGTGAAATGAGTGCAGTGGTGCAGTAGTTTGAACATTCTTTGGCATTACCTTTCTTTGGGATTGGAATTCCAACTGACCTTTTCCATTCCTATGGCCACTGCTGAGTTTTCCAAATTTGCAGGCATATTGAATGGAGCACTTTCACAGTGTCATCTTTTAGGGTTTAAAATAGCTCAGCTGGAATTCCAACACCTCCACTAGCTTTAATGCTATTACCTAATATCTTCTGCTTCTGTTAGGTCTGTACTTTTTCTGTCCTTTATTGTGCCTGTCTTTGCATGAAATATTCCCTGTGTATTGCTAATTCTCTTGAAGAGATCTCTAGTCTTTCTGTAGTTTTCCTCTATTTCTTTGCATCATTCACTTAGGAAGGCTTTCTTATCTCTCCTTGCTATTCTTTGGAACTCTGCATTCAGATGGGTATATCTTTCCTATTATCCTTTGCCTTTTGTTTCTCTTTTCTCAGCTATTTTAAGGCTTTCTCAGACAACCATTTTTGCCTTTTTGCATTTCTTTTTCTTGAGGATGATTTTTATCACAGCCTCCTATACAATGCTATGAACCTTTGTCCATAGTTCTTCAGGCACTCTTATCAGATCTAATCCCCTGAATCTATTTGTCGCTTCTGCTATATAATCATAAGGGATTTTCTTTGGGTCATACGTGAATGGTCTAGTGGTTTTCCCCACTTTTCTTCAATTTAAGTCTGAATTTGGCAATAAGGAGTTCATGATCTGAGCCACAGTCAGCTCCCGGTCTTGTTTTTGCTGGCTGTATAGAGCTTCTCCATCTTCAGCTGCAAAGAGTATAATCAATCTGATTTTGGTATTGACCATTTGGTTATGTCTATGTGTAGTGTTGTCTCATGTTGTTGGAAGAGGGTGTTTGCTATGACCAGTGTGTTCTCATGGCAAAACTCTGTTAGCCTTTGTCCTACTTCATTTTGTACTCCAACACCAAACTTGTCTGTTACTCCAGGTATCTCTTAACTTCCTACTTTTGCATTCTGGTCCCCTATGGTGAAAAGGACATCATTTTTGGTATTGGTTCTAGAAGGTCTTTTAGGTCTTCATAGAACCATTTAACTTCAGCTTCTTCAGCATTAGTGTTTGGGGTATAGATGGATTAATGTGATATTGAATGGTTTGCCTTGGATACGAACAGAGCTCATTCTGTCATTTTTGAATTTGGTCTCTTTTGTTGACTATGAGGGCTACTCCATTTCTCCTAAGGGATTCTTGCCCACAGTAGTAGATAAACAGCATCTGAATTAAATTTGCCCATACTGGTCCATTTTAGTTCACTGATTCCTAAAATATCAGTGTTCACTCTTACCATCTCCTGTTTGACCACTTGCAGTTTACCTTGATTTATGAACCTAACATTCCAGGTTTCTATGCAATATTGTTGTTTACAGCATTGGACTTTACTTTCGCCACCAGACACATCCACAACTGAGTATGTTTCTGCTTTGGCTCAGCCTCTTCATTCGTTCTGGAGCTGTTGCTCTATTCTTCTCCAGTAGAATACTGGGCACCCACCAACTTAGGGAGTTCATCTTTCAGTGTCATATCTTTGTTGTAAGCTGTTGTAAGCCTTCAGTTGTCTTAAATCTCAATAACCTCTGTAGCCACTTGCAGTAATGTTTTGCTGCTTTGTTTTATAAAAATTTTTATTTTGTTCTTTTCATTTCTTGTTTTGTATTATTAATTCTCTATTCATATATCTTTTTCTCCAGCTACAATAAGCTTCTTGAGGGCAGATATTGTGGCTTACTTTGCTTTTTAATATTCTGTCCTTTCTCTTTTTTGTTCTTGCTGTAATTTATTATTATTCTGCTCCACTACTCTTACCCCTCTTCTTGACTATCTTTTTTATCTAGTATGTATTAATTTCAGGTTACTCTGATGTTTTTACTCCAGAAATCAATGTGATAAAAATGTTGACATGTGTACAACTGGCAAAATAATTAAATGCTTCAAAGCAACATTAAATGTGTTTTTCACCAAATGCATTAAAAAAGTTTGCTTTTCTATAAATAATATCAGAATATCAAAGACTTGATGTAAGAAGTATATAATTCAACTTAATATGTTTTCAATAGCACTGCAGTCTCCTTAATTGTAATTGGATGTCATCTTTGTCAATACTTTGTCTGGAAAGACCTCGGTAAGTTTGGAATACTGGTTCTGATTGAGTTCCAGATTTATGATTTCTGAGGGCCTTCAAACAGAAGGTTCAGAGAAACCAAATAAATGATGTCTATAGCTTCTGAATCCACTGCTGATCTTTGGATTTATTTCCAAATCTGTCCTATAACTGGTACCCTGAAAATAGCAAATCACACCAGCAGTCTCTTGGATGTATGTATGGAAAGAACACTTATAAAAGACCATCTCTGTGTTTTAACTCTCACTCTCATCCTATCTTCATTCTATGCAATATTTAATGTTTGACAGCTGGTACCAGGATAATAAGAAGTGGGGAAAGTGGAAGCAGTGACAGATTTTACTCTCTTGTGCTTCAAAATCACTGCAGATGGTGACTGCAACCATGAAATTAAAAGAGGCCTGCTCCTTGGAAGGAAAGTTATGACAAACCTGGACAGCATATTCAAAAGCAGAGACATCACTTTGCTGACAAAGGTCTGTATAGTGAAAGTTATGATTTTTTCAGTAGTCATATATGGATATGAGAGTTGAACAATAAAGAAGCCTGAGCACTGAAGAACTGATGCTTTTGAATTGTGCTGGAGACGAGTCTTTGAGAGTCCCTTCGACTACAAGGAGATCAAACCAGTCAATCCTAAAGGAAGTCAATCCTGAATATTCATTGGAAGGTGTTGGAGATTACAAGTGAAATGACACAAAACAAGACACACACACACAAGAGACAGACGGTACACACACTCCGGCCAGAGGAACAGAACTGCGCAAACTATTTGCGCTTTATTATTATAAAGCCCCCCTAGGCAGAATTCCAGACTGCATGAATAAGCCTTTTCAGTACAGCGCAGGTGCATACATGTTATCGTACTGCAAGAGGGAGTGAAATTCCGGCCTACTGCAGAGTCTGTCCAGAGCCCTTATCACAAGAAGGAAATGTTCCCTCATTTGCAAGGGACCATTAGTCTCAAGGTTGTGTCCGTCTCCTTGGCAGAACATCTTGTTTGTAAGCAGCACATCTCCACTTTCCCTATTGTGGCTGCATTAGCCCTTCAGGAAGGACTAATGCTGAAGCTGAAGCTCCTTTGGCCACCTCTTTTTCTGAAGAGCCAACTCATCAGAAAAGACCCTTATTCTGGGAAAAATTGATGGCAGCAGAAGAGAAGAGGGCAGCAGAGGATGAGATGGTTGGATGGCATCACTGACTCAATGGACATGAATCTGAGTAAACTCCAAGAGATGGTGAAGGACAGGGAAGCCTGGTGTGCTACAGTTCGTGGGGTCACAAAGAGTCAGATACAACTTACTGACTGAACAACCACCACCACCACCTCCAGGATAATATACTTTACTTAGTCCTATGTTGCAGTAATTTATTATCCAGTTGTGGGGATAAAACTGAAAGGAGAGAGAATGGTGGTAGAAGTTTAATTTTCTTTTTTTCAGTTTTCCCAATTTGAGTAGGTAGTATGAGGGGCAGTATTCTAATTCCTCTCTTCATGGGACTGGGCCTTTTATGTCCTGACTCTTGATATCAAAGATCTTCTGAATGAACTTTTCATGCATGTGTTACTTCCCAGTGCAGTTATGGGGGCAATATTCTTTAATTAGAGAATGCTACCTTATTTGAATGCAAAGTAGGAAGTCAAGAAACACCTGGAGTAACAGGCAAATATGGCCTTGGAATACAGAAAGAAGCAGGGCAAGGCTAATAGAGTTTTGCCAAGAGAACACACTGGTCATAGCAAACACCCTCTTCCAACAACACAAGAAAAGACTCAACACATGAACATCACCAGATGGTCAACACTGAAATCATTGATTATATTCTTTGCAGCCAAAGATGGAGAAGCTCTATACAGTCAGCAAAAACAAGACTAGGCACTGACTGTGGCTCAGATCATGAACTCCTTATTGCCAAATTCAGACTTAAATTGAAGAAAGTAGGGAAAACCACTAGACCATTAAGGTAAAACCTAAATCAAATTCCTTATGATTATAAAGTCAAAATGGGAAATAGATTTAAGGGACTAGATCTGATAGACAGAGTGCCTGATGAACTATGAACGGAGGTTTGTGACATTGTACAGGAGACAGGGATCAAGACCATCCCCCCAGAAAAAGAAATACAAAAAAGCAAAATGGCTGTCTGGGGAGGCCTTACAAATAGCTGTGAAAAGAAGAGAAGTGAAAAACAAAGGAGAAAAGGAAAGATATACCTATTTGAATGCAGAGTTCCAAAGAATAGAGAGATAAGAAAGCCTCCCTCAGTAATTAGTGAAAAGAAATAGAGGAAAACAATAGAATGGGAAAGACTAGAGATCTCTTCAAGAAAATGATATATACCAAGTGAACATTTCATGCAAAGATGGGCTCAATAAAGGACAGAAATGGTAGGGACCTAACAGGAGCAGAAGATTTTTCAGAAGAGGTGGCAAGAATATACAAAAAACTGTACAAAAAAGATCTTCATGACCCAGATGATCACGATGGTGTGAACACTAACCTAGAGCCAGACATCCTGGAATGTGAAGTCAAGTGGGCCTTAGGGAGGATCACAACAAACAAAGCTGGTGGAGGTGATGGAATTCTATTTGAGCTATTTCAAATCCTGAAAGATAATGCTGTGTAAGTGCTGCACTCCATATTCTAGCAAATCTGGAAAACTCAGCAGTGGTCACAGGACTGGAAAAGGTCAGTTTTCATTCCAGTCCCTAAGAAAGGCAATGCCAAAGAATGCTCAAACTACCACACAATTGAACTCATCTTACATGCTAGTAAAGTAATGCTCAGAATTCTCCAAAACAGGTTTCAACAATACGTGAACCATGAACTTCCAGATGTTCAAGCTGGATTTAGAAAAGGCAAAGGAACAAGAGATCAAATTGCCAACATCCGCTGGATCATCAAAAAAGCAAGAGAGTTCCAGAAAAACATCTGCTTTAGTGAACATGCCAAAGCCTTTGACTTTGTGGATCACAACAAATAGTGGAAAATTCTTGAAGAGATGGGAATGCCAGACCACCTGACCTGCCTCTTGAGAAACCTGTATGCAGGCCAGGAACCAACAGTTAGAACTGGACATGGAGCAACATACTGATTCCAAATAAGAAAAGGAGTACGTCAAAGCTGTGTGCTTATTTAACTTATATGCAGAGTACATCATGAAAAACACTGGGCTGGATGAAGCACAAGCTGGAATCAAGATTGCCAGGAAAAATATCAATAACCTCAGATATGCAGATGACACCACCCTTATGGCAGAAAGCAAAGAAGAACTAAAGAGCCTCTTAATGAAAGTGAAAGAGGAGAGTGAAAAAGTTGGCTTAAAGCTCAACATTCAGAAAACTAAGATCATGATATCCAGTCCCATCAGTTCAGTTCAGTACAGTTCACTCAGTCATGTTCGACTCTTTGCTACTGCATGAATGGCAGCATGCCAGGCCTCCCTGTCACCACCAACTCCCAGAGTTTACCCAAACTCATGTCCACTGAGTCAGTGATGCCATCCAACCATCTCATCCTCTGTCATCCCTTCTCCTCCTGCCCTCAGTCTTTCCCAGCATCAGGATCTTTTCCAATGAGTCAGCTCTTCGCATCAGGTGGCCAAATTTTTGGAGTTTCAGCTTCAACATCAGTCCTTCCAATGAACACCCAGGACTGATCTCCTTTAGAATGGACTGGTTGGATCTTCTTGCAGTCCAAGGGACTCAAGTCTTCAACACCACAGTTGAAAAGCATTAATTCTTCAGTGCTCAGCTTTCTTTATAGTCTCTCACATCTATACATGACCACTGGAAAAACCATACCCTTGACTAGATGGACATTTGCTGGCAAAGTAATGTCTCTGGTTTAATATGCTGTCTAGGTTAGTCATAACTTTCCTTCCAAGGAGTAAGCGTCTTTTAATTTCATGGCTGCAATCAGCATCTGCAGTGATTTTGGCACTTCATGGCAAATAGATAGGGAAACAGTGGAAACAGTGGCAGACTTTATTCTTTTGGGCTCCATAATCACTGCAGATGGTAACTGTAGCCATGTAATTAAAAGACACTTACTCCTTGGAAGGAAAGTTAGACAGCATGTTAGACCTAGACAACCTAGACAGCATATTACAAAGCAGAGATTACTTTGCCAACAGATGTCCATCTAGTCGAGGCTATTGTTTTTCCAGTAGTCATGTATGGATGAGAGAGTTGTACTATAAGGAAAGCTGAGCGCCGAAGAATTGATGCTTTTGAACTGTGGTGTTGGAGAAGACTCTTGAGAGTCCCTGGACTGCAAGGTGATCCAACCAGTCCATCCTAAAGGAGATCAGTCCTGAGTGTTCATTGGAAGGACTGATGCTGAAGCTGAAACTCCAGTGCTTTGGCCACCTGATGCGAAGAGCTGACTCATTGGAAAAGATCCTGATGCTGGGAAAGATTGAGGGCAGGAGGAGAAGGGATGACAAAGGATGAGATGGTTGGATGGCATCACTGACTCAGTGGACATGAGTTTGGGTAAACTCCAGGCATTGGTGATGGACAGGGAGGCCTGGCGGGCTGCAGTCCATGGGGTCACAAAGAGTCAGACACGACGGAGTGACTGAACTGAACTGAACCTTATTGATGACTAATACTAAACATTAGAAAATCTTTATTTATTTGACATTTACATTTATATAGTATTCCAGTATGGTTTGAGAAAAACAGTTTGGCTGGTGGTCAGCATTCTTTTTCCTCAGGGATGCTAAATGAATAACTAAAATATTATCTACCAAGAAAAATTGGCAAATAAATCTGTGTTTTAACTTAATTATCCTAACCATGTGCATGCAGACTATTAGCAGGTTAACTTTTTAAAAAATCTGAAAACTACAGTCTCTGCTTTGAAACTTTAATGTTATGTCTGTTGGTGCTTTCTTTATTTTGAGTTTATCAGGGGCAAAGAAGAGTTAAGAATGTAACTGGTCCTCCTATTTGCTTTTCCTTTGTGTAATTCCATATGTTTATGTGGCAACATTCTGCTAGAGTCTTAAACCTAGTGACTGTATAGTTGTAACAGCACTTCAGGCAATAATATGTAGATCAAGGCTAATTGGAATTTTTCCCTTGAATTTTTCTCTCTCTTAAAGAGAGGGGAAAAAATTAAATTGGTTTGGAAATCAGTTTCCTGCCAAATTTGCTAAGGGCAAAAAGATTCAGAGAATTTCTCTGTTGAAGTTGCCATTAATTTTATTTATTTATTGAATAGGCAGTGTATTCACCTGGTTCAAAATTCAAAATGTTCAAGGGTCCTCTGATTTGTAGACAATTGGAGAAAAAGTTGTAGGCACCTGGAGACCCACTGCTTTAGACTGGCATCTGAAGGAGTTGTGAGAATAGTCTTGTAAGACTGAGCACTTAACCTGTAGGGTGCTGTTTCCAGGCAGGCAGGGTCAGAGTTGAGTTAAGTTGTAGGACATTAGCAGATGTTGCAGAATTACTTGATGTGGGACAACCTTTTCCTGACATTTGTGGGCAAAAGTGTTGTGAGTGGCAGTAGTGTAGAGTAAAGGAGAAACCCAAACTACAGATAATAACTGCTTTCTGCAATTTCTGGTTCCTGAGTTCTCTCAGTGTTCTGTAGGCTTCTCTGTTCTGTAACCAATGTAATTAATTCCCAGCCCTATCACTTCATGGCAAATGGATGGGGGAAAAGTAGAAACAGGGACAGATTTTCTTTTCTTAGTCTCCAAAATCACTGTGGACAGTGACTGCAGCCACGAAATTAAAAGACACTCGCTCCTTGGAAGGTAATCTATGACAAAGCTAGACAGAGTATTAAAAAGAAGAGACATCACTTTGCTGTCAAAGGTCTGTGTAGTCAAGCTGTGATTTTTTCAGTAGTCACGTATGGATATGAGAGTTGGACCATAAAAAAGGCTGAGCACTGAAAAATTCATGCTTTTGAATTGTGCTGGAGGAGACTCTTTGAGAGTTCCTTGGATGGCAAGGAGATCCAAGCAGTCAATCCTAAAGGAAATCATTCCTAAATATTCATTAGAAAGACTGATGCTGAAGCTGGAGCTCTAATACTTTGGCCACCTGATGTGAAGAGCTGACTCACTGAAAAAGACCCTGATGCTGGGAAAGATTGAGGGCAGGAGGAGAAGGGAAGCAATAGAGGATGAGATGGTTGCATAGCATCACTGACTCAATGGACATGAATTTAGCAAACTCTGGGAGATAGTGAAGGATAGGGAAGCCTGGTGTGCTGCAGTCCTTGGGGTCATAAAAGTTCAGACATGACTTTGCAACTAAATGACAACTTTTCTTTAAATTCTTAGAGTGGTTTCTTTTTTTCTCCCTCTAGTTGTACTTTGACTGGTACAGTCATCAAAGTGATAATATTATAAAGTGTAACTGTAATGTTACACTTAATTGCTCATCCTTTCACTTTTATCATTGTAGTATCTATAGTAATGACTGAATTCTTCTTATGTGCTTTTTTGGTAAGTTAATGTAAAACACAGTACTGGGTGCCTGTGAATGTCAACAGAATCAGATAGAGTTTTTTGTTATTTTATGTATATATAAGCATATATGTAAAATGTATTTTATATATGTATAAAATAGTATTTGTAATGTGACTCAAGAAGTGTATAAAGTAAGAGTTAGAAAGAGTTGAAAGGCAGTAGAAATCACCTCTGATCAGAGGGATCAGACAAAGTTTCATGGGTTGTGAAGAATAAGTAGGATTTCATTTAATGGAGATTGTGGTCAGAGGATTGGTAGACAATGACAAATGGAAAGAGTAAGATAGGAAACTAGTCTGTTCAGTCTAAATAGAAGGTAATTACATAAAGGATTTATGTAAATAAGTCTGGATTAGAGAGAGAAATGAATTTGGCCAGTAGGGAAATGTGAAGGGATTGCTTTTGGGAACATAAATCTGCTAGTTGATCAGCTAGAGGGAGAAGAAGAAATTACAGGTGGAGAGAGCAAGGACCATTGCATTGATATTATTCTAAGGAGAGCTGAGAAGATCTGAACTAGCAGTACTGTAGTGAAATGCCTAAGTTAGAAATATTTTTAAAGTTTTTCTTCTGAGAGTACAATTTGAGATAAAAGTAAGAAATTTTCTCTCATTTTCTTTTACTTTTCGGAGGACAACTGTGCTTTTAGATTATTAAGCTACATACATTTTCTTTTTTTGTTATTTAAATTTATTTATTTTAATTGGAGGCTAATTACTTTCTGCCACACATCAACATGAATCTGCCACGGGCATACATGTATTCCCCATCCTGAACCCACCTCCCTCCCCGTACCATCCCTCCGGGTCATCCCAGTGCACCAGCCCCAAGCATCCTGTATTGAACCTGGACTGGTGGTCTGTTTCTTATATGATATTATACATGTTTCAATGCCATTCCCCCAAATCATCCCACCCTCTCCCTCTCCCACAGAGTCCAAAAGATACATACATTTTCTTATGGTCATTCTTGACCTGGATAATGTTTCTGTATGTTAGCAGAAGTAAGACTGAACTCAGACATGTAATTTTTTTTCATGGTGGTGCCACCACTATATTTTATGATCATGCAATACTAAACATTATGCGTTCCTCCTTAATCCTACATTCTTTCCTAGCAATTGTACCATCTCTCTACAAGAGATCTTTTTGGAATATTTATTGATGTTTATTTTCTTCCTCATTGCACATTCTCATATGCTGCTTCCATTTTTTTCTCATCAACACCAGTATATTAAAACGTTCTTCTTTAGTTGTCAATGACAACTAAATCCTTGTTTTATTCATTTTCACTTCAGTCTTTCCTTTCTTTGACCTCTTTTAGTTCAGTTCAATTCAGTCTCTCAGTCATGTCTTACTCTTTTTTTTTTTTTCAAATCCAAAGGAAGTGAAATCATTATCTCTGAAATATATCTGTACTCTCATGTTCATTACAGTTTCATTCAGAATAACAAAGGTATGGAAACAACCTAAGTATTGTTGGTTGTTGTTCAGTCACTCAGTCGTGTCTGACTCTTTGCAACCCCATGGATTGCAGCACGCCAGGTTTCCCTGTCCTTCACCATCTCCCAGAGTTTGCTGAAACTCATGTCCATTGAGCCAGTGATACTATCCAACCATCTCCTCCTCTGTCATCTCCCTGTTCTGACTTCAGTTTTTGCCAGCATCAGGGTCTTTTCCACTGAGTCAGTTTTTCGCATCAGGAGGCCAAAGGATTGGAGTTTTAGCTTCAACAAAAGTCCTTCCGATGAATATTCAGGACTGATTTCCTTTAGGACTGACTGGTTTGATCTCCTTTTTGTCGAAGAGACTCTCAAGAGTCTTCTCCAACACCACAGTTCAAAAGTATCAATTCTTTGGCATTCAGCTTTATTTATGGTCCAGCTCTCACATCCATACATGATTACTGGAAAAACCATAGCTTTGAGTATATGGGCCTTTGTTCGCAAAGTAATGTCTCTGCTTGTTAATATGCTATCTAGGTTTGTCATAGCTTTTCTTCCAAGGAGCAAGCATCTTTTAATTTCATGGCCTTAGTCAACATCTGCAGTCATTTTGGAGCCCAATAAAATAAAACTCTGTCACTGTTTCCATTGTTTCCCCATCTATTTGCCATGAAGTGATGGGCCCAGATGTCATGATCTTTGTTTTTTGAATGTTGAGTTTTAAGCCAGCTTTTTCACTCTCCTCTTTCACTTTCATCATGAGGCTCTTTAGTTCTTCTTTGCTTTCTGTCATAAGGGTGTTGTCATCTGCATATCTGAGGTTATTGGTATTTCTCCCAGCCATGTTGATTCCAGCTTGTGCTTCATCTAGTCTGTCATTTCACATGATATACTCTACATAAAGTTAAATAAGCAAGGGGACAATATACAGCCTTGACATACTCATTTCCCAATTTGATCTCTTTAGGAGCTAGTAAACTTTTCTTCTTTGACCATGGCTTCTGTGATTTCCTTCTGTCTTAGTTTTCCATCTGTTTTTCTGTCCTTAGTTGTCTTTCAAGATCCTTCTTTCTCTACCCACTTTATAAATGTTATGTTTCCTTATGGCTTCATTTTTCACCCTCTTTTAGTCTACACTACCATTTGACCTCATGTCATCTCTTCTTCTGGCTTCAGTTACCACTGATGTACACATTTATGTCACCCAATTATATATTCTTTGAGCTCCATACTCGAATGTCTGCTGAGCAGGTCTCATTCATTGACCAAAGACACATAAAGCTTGATGTCCAAAATAGTACACATCATCAGTTCAGTTCAGTCGCTCAGTCGTGTCCAACTCTCCATGAATCACAGGATGCCAGGCTTCCCTGTCCATCACCAACTCCCGGAGTTCACTCAGACTCATGTCCATCGAGTCAGTGATGCCATCCAGCCATCTCATCCTCTGTCGTCCCCTTCTCCTCCTGCCCCCAATCCCTCCCAGCATCAGAGTCTTTTCCAATGAGTCAACTCTTCACATGAGGTGGCCAAAGTACTGGAGTTTCAGCTTTAGCATCATTCCTTTCAAAGAAATCCCAGAGCTGATCTTCAGAATGGACTGGTTGGATCTCCTTGCAGTCCAAGGGACTCTCAAGAGTCTTCTCCAACACCATAGTTCAAAAGCATCAATTCTTCGGCGCTCAGCTTTCTTCACAGTCCAACTCTCACATCTATACATGACCACTGGAAAAACCATAGCCTTTGTTGGCAATGTAATGTTCACATCATATTCCTCCTCAAATTTGTGTATTTCTTATAAAAGTAATGCCATTGCTCCCCATCAAGTAACCAAGCCAAAATATTGAGAGCTTTCTGGATTTTTTTCTCAGCCACATGCCACCAAACTGTTAATCTTTTCTTATATCACAAATAAGTCTTTTCATCATCATCATCATAAACACTGCCTTACTTTAGACTTCAATCATTTCTTATGTAGATTTCTTTAGGGTTCCTTCAGTAGTTATTTTGCTTCTGTACACTTTTCCAATCAGTATTCCTACCTAGTCATTTAAAAATGTAAAGCCAATTGTGCAAGAGTGTTAAGTACTTAGCATTTGGCACTCAATTGGCAAGATTAATGTTGTTAAAATGACCATACTGCTCAAAGCAATTTACAGATTCAGTGCAGCCCTATCAAAATTCCAGTGGTGTTTTTTGTAGAAGTAGGAAAAAAAATCCTGAAATTTGTATGGAACCACAAAAATTTCCCAAATAGCCAAAGCAATCTTGAGAAAGAACAAAGATGGAATCAAACTATATTGCAAAATACTAGTAATCAAAACAATATGGTGTTGGCATAAAACAGACACACAGATTAATAGAACAGAATAGAAAACTCAGAAATAAACTTGTGCATATATCGACAGTTAATTTTTGACAAAAGAGTCAGGAATGTACAATGGGCAAAGAATAGTCTCTTCAATAAATGGCAGTGAGAACTAGTTAGCCACATGCAACAGGATGAAACTGAACCCCTGTGTTACACCATACATTAAAATCAACTCAAAACGTATTGAAGACTTGAATGTAAGATCTGAAACTGGTTAAATTCCTAGACAAAAACATAGGTGATAAACTCCTTTGCCCATTGTACATTCCTGATTTTTTTGAACTTGACACAAAAAGCAAAGACAACAAAAGCAAAAGTATACACATGGGTCTCCATAAACTAAAAAGGTCTGTTCAACCTCAGAAATCATTAGCAAAGTAAAAGACATTCTATGAAATGGGAAAAAATATATGCAAACTAAAGGAGTTAATATCTGAAGTATGCAAGGAATGCAAACAACTCAATACTGCCCCCTCCTCAAAAATAAATTAAAACTAAAAGAAAAGAAAAAAAACAAAAAACAGTAACCCAATTTAAAAAATAGGCAAAAGACCTGAAGAGACATTTTCCAAGAAGACATGAATGGCCAGCCATATGTGAAAAGTTGCTCAAAATCACTAATTATCAGGGAAATACAAACCAAAATCACTATGAAATATCAATTCACACCTGTTAGTATTATTCATTATCAAAAAGATAAGAAATGCGGGAAAGGATACGGAGAATATGGAAACTTGTACAGTGTTGATGGTCTTGTACGTTGAACAGCCACTATGAAAAGCAATATGGAAGTATCTCAAAAAATTAAATATAGAACTGTCATATCCAGCAGTTCTGCTTCCAGGTATAAATCCAAAGGAAGTGAAATCATTATCTCTGAAAGATATCTGTATTCTCAAGTTCATTGCAGTTTTATTCAGAATAACTAAGGTATGGAAACAACCTAAGTATTGTTGATTGTTGTTCAGTCAACTCAGTCGTGTCCTACTCTGCAGCCCCATGGGTTGCAGCATGCCAGGCTTCCCTCTCCTTCACCAGCTTCTCCTCTGTCATCCCCTTCTCCTCCTGCTTTCAGTCTTTCCCAGCATCAGGGTCTTTTCCACTGAGTCAGTTTTTCACATCAGGTGGCCAAAGTAGTGGAGCTTAAGCTTCAGCATCAGTCCTTCCAGTGAATTCAGGGTTGATTTCCTTTAGGATTGACTGGTTTTATTTCCTTGCAGTCCAAGGGACTCTCAAGAGTCTTCTCCAACAACATAATTCAAAAGCATCTGTTCTTCGGTGCTCAGCCTTCTTTATGGTCCAACTCTCACATACATCTGTAGGTGACTACTGGAGAAACCATAGCTTTGACTATATGGACCTTGTCAGCAAAGTAATGTCTCTGCTTTTTAATATGCTGTCTAAGTCATATGGATCTTTATGTTGAACATTTTAAACATCTTACAATTTTGCCTGTTAATTATTCCTCAGTGAAGATGGAGTAATTTAAAAACATAAAATACAATAATCCCCATTTATATAAGTTGCATTTTAAACATTATCTCCAATCAAAGAAAGTTTTCTTAGGAGCTTAGAAAATGAGTTTAGAAAGCAGCTTTTAAACAGGGTAAACACTTGCTACCAAACTGATTTGTTTAGAAATGAATAATTCTTGATTGTTTCTTTATTCTTCCCACAAAGAGTAACAGCTTAATCCTTTATTCATGTTGTTGTTATTAAAGAGTTTCACAGAAGTCCTCAAAATGTCCCCGTCTTAGCAGGATGAATATTCTTGGAAACCCAAGGAGGGAAGAATTGTTCCAGAGTTCAGTTTTATTTCAGGTTGAATTTGGCCTAGGTTGACTAGCAATGTATGAATTTGTACATTGAGGTTGGAAGGCACTCCAGGTAGCAAATGACAGATGTATTCCAACTAGGAGTGTCATACTGTTACAACTAAGATGCAAACCCAAAAGTAAAAGAAATCACTTTAGTTTTAAAATGGAAATAAATGACAAATGATTATGATAATCTACAGTTTCTTTGTCAAATGATTTCCTTAACAACTTTTTCCCTGTTTAATTGAGAAAGCTCACAAAGGGAGATAATAATGTTACAAATTAGTGACCTAGTACTCCGTCATGAGCTTACTGTTTAATGGCAGAACTCCAGATGGTGATCATTTTCCATTTTGGAAATGGTTTATATTGATGATACTAAGAGAAACAATAATAAGTCGAACAAAAATTTTAGTCAGATGCCTGAATATATCTCTTGGCAATTCTCAGTGTCACTTTCAGAATTATTTCATGTAAAAGAGTATTCATTTCTGTGGCTATTTTTCTTAACCTGGACTTGTGTAATTCTCTGAAGTGAAGAATTAAAAGTTTAAGGAAAAATCATCAGTGCTTTACTGGCCACATAAATTTCTTGTTTCAATATCCAGTCCCCAGAATATCATTGGCATTCACAAATGTTTCTTATTTAATAATGTCACGTTGCCAGAAGTCCAAATATCACCACTCAGAGCTATAATGCAAGTGTTCTTCTTTAATGAATGGTTCATATTAAAAATGTTAGAATGCCTTTCAGATGAAAAACATTTTAAATTCAACAGATCATTTTTTTCTCAACAGGCAGGAACTCATTAACAGAATAGTACTGGTAACTGAAGCATTTTTCAAAGAAAATAATATCCCCGATAAATGCAAGCTGCATATCTTCTCGTCTTTGGAATAAATAGGCCTAGTTTTCATTTGTAAAACGGGACAGCTTGTTTTCATCACATTGCACATTTTAAACATCTTATAATTTTATTTGTCAATTATATCTCAATAAAGCTAGAGCTGTTTAAAAAACATAAAAAATAATAATCCTCATTTATAGAAGTTGCATTTTAAAAGTTGGTTGAAAAATTTATGTTGTTGGCTTTGTGAATCAACTTCTCAGTATGAAGATAAGTGAATATTGAGCGAATAAATCTAATTTGGGTCTAAATTTCTACCTTTAACCCCCCCTTCTAAACTTGTAATTTTCACTGCTACCATATGACTGAGGGTATGCTGTCTTCATCCCAGTCTCTGAATTGGTACCTTCTAACTGTTGCCTGGTAGAGCTTTGCATGTAAATGAGGACACACTAGGTACATTTCGTAGTAAAAGTCGATTTCTGTCCTTGTGTGTCTGTGTTCCTGATGCCTTAGGGTCTTGATTTTAAAAGATGCAGATAAGGCTTAGTAGTTAATAAGACTTTGGGACTAGGTTATACATGGACAAGTCTAATAATTTTATACAGCCCCAACCTGATACAAAACCTTGGACCAGGCCTGAACTGGGCCCATATAAGCTACATGGAGCCCTCAGGGCAGCTTTTCACCCAGCAGAGGACTCTTACTTTCCGGAGAACCAGGCCCAAGACAAAAGCAGTAAGCATCCCAGGAGTTACAGAACAAAGGTGCCAGGTTGGCACAAGACCCACTTCTGTGGCCCTAACAGATTGACATGTTCTTTTTTTTTTTTTTTAATGATTATTGATTACTGTTTGCTATAGAAGATTTGACCACACAATCAAATACCAAATGGAGATAAATAGTTATATGTCTATTTGTTAGCTGATAAATTATACACATTCCTTTTTATAACCAGGTTTGTTTCTTTGAAGAAAAAAATTTGGTGGATTTTGTACACAAATCCTATTTGAAGGAGGAAGACAGTAGAAGCTGTTATCTGTTTTCTTATGATCAGAAAGGGCAAAGAATCAACATTTCTGACTGTTGCATGTTTGGAATATAATTTTTTTTTAGAGGATAATTGCTTTACAATATTATGTTGGTTTCTGCCATGCATCAACTTGAATCAGCCACAGGTAAACATATGTCCCCTCCCTTCTGAATCCCCCTCCAATCTCCCACCCCTCTAAGGTTGTCACAAAGCACTAGATTGAGCTTCCTGTGTCACACAGAAAATTCCCACTTGCTATCTATTTAAAATATAGTTTTGTATATGTTTCCATACTTTCCATCAATTTGTCCCACCCTCTCCTTCCCTCATTGTGTCTACAAGTCTGTTCTCTATATCTGCATCTCAATTGTTTTCCTGAAAATAGGTTCATCAGTACTTCTTTCTAGATTCCATATGCATGCATTAATATATAATATTTGTCTTTCTCTTTCTAACTTACTTCACTCTGTATAATAGGCTCTAGATTCATCCACCTCATTAGGACTGATTCAAATGCATTCCTTTTTATAGCTAAATAATATTCCACTCTATATATATACCACAATTTCTGTATTCATTGATCTGTTGATGGGCATCTAGGTTGCTTCCATGTCCTAGCTATTGTAAAAAGTACTGCAACAAACATTGAGATACATGCATCTATTTCAATTACATTTTTTTTAAAGTATTTTCTAATCTCATCCCCTGAGAAAGATTCTTTCCTTTGTGTTCCATTATACTCTGTATGGATTTATGTCACTTATTTTACTTAATTTCTCAGTGTGCCCATTCTCCTGCATCCCTCACCACTAGATTTTAATTGCTTAAGGTTAACCTCTGTGCTTTTTTCAAATGTGTTTCAGCCTTCCTGGTGTAGGATCTGTCACACAATAAGCCTTTATAAATTGCTGCATAATAAACACATGAATAATTTTGTCTGCCAGTTTACCGGCTCATAGGATGAGTACATATATGCATATATGGGTTTTAATAAATTTTCCCCTAATTGAAAAGGTAAATACATTGTAAAAATGTTTGAGGAAATATAAAGTTAGAAATAAAATAGCAAAAATGAATTACTGTTCAGAATTAAGCATTATTACGATTTGTTCTATTTCTGGTCTCCAGAATTTAAAAATATATTCTGAGAAGCACATCTGACCCTCTGTAATCAGACATTGGATTCTTAAACAAGAGTATTGATATATTGATATATTTATCCTTTCTGAACATACAAGTTAGGTGTACAAATAATAATAATGAAGCTATGTTTTGTATCAGTTTATGTGTATGTGTCTGTTTTTGCAAGTGACCTCTCTATTGTACCCTTCCCTGTTGGCTCAGAGAGTAAAGAATCTGCCTTTAATGTGGGAGACTTGGGTTCAATCCCTGGGTCAGGAAGATCCCCTGGAGAAGCAAATGGCAACCTGCTCCAGTATTCTTGCCTGGAGAATCACATGGACAGAGGAGCTTGGTGGGCTATAGTCCATGGGGTCACAAAGAATCTGGACATGACTGAGCAACTAGCATTTTTACTCTCTCTGTTGTTACAATTGGTGAGGTAGGTCAGAGAGCTGCCTGGACTAGCTCCCCAGCAGTCTTGCAGTTGTGCTTCATATTGACAGAATTGTGGAAAACAGTGATCTAAGCAACAAATAAGCTTGTGATGTCTGCTTGGCTAATCTAGTCATTGTATTTATAACTATTACATGACATGTACATTGTTTTATTAAGGTATTCTCTCTTTAGAGAGAATGTGTGTATGTTATATCTAAATGCTGCACCATTTTATATAAGAGACTTGAATGTCCTAGGATTTTGGTATCCACAGTGGGGTCCTGGAATCAATCCTCACATACCAAGGAACAGCTGTACTCTGGTACTCAAGAGAGTTTAAAGAAAGATGGAGGTGCTATCCGCATGTAGGAGAACTAGAGGCCACAGAAACAAACAAGAACCTCAAGAAGCAGAGCACAGAGTGAGAAGCGGACTCAGTATATGACCCTGAGGGTGCAATGACTTGTAGGAAGAACACACACATTGTTAATTTACCAACTTTTTCCCCAAATTATATGAGTCACAGATTAGGACCTGAGCTTAGCTCTGTATTTTCTACAGAGTAGATTGACTATCTGCTAGATTTTTACCTTTTAAAGATCTATTTTGCCTTTCTTCAAAATTAGTAATATGTTCTGAATGATACGGATTCAGCAAAAGTCTTACTTAATCTTTGGATTATTCAAGGCTCACTAGGTTTGAAAAGTTTGTAACTGGACTGTAGAGTTGGTTGTCAAGGGTTGTGTATTAGTCAGGATTCTCCAGAGAAACAGGACCAATAATATATATAAAGATATTTGGAAAGAGATTTGTTTTGAAGGATTAGTTCATCTGATTATGGAAGCTGAGAAGTCCCATGCTGTGCCACTGGCAGGCTGGGAGCCTAAAAAACTAGTGATATAGTTCCAATCCAAACCCAAAAGCCTGAGAACAAGGGGACCAGTGTTGGAAGTCTCAGTCTGAGTCCAAAAGCCCTAGAACCAGGAACACTGATGTCTGAGGACAGGTGGATGTCCCAGCTCAAGCAAATAAATATGCCGTTCCTCTACATTTTTGTTCTATTCAGGCCCTCAAGAGATTGGACGATGCTCACCTGCATAGGTTAGGGCTATCTTCCTTACCCAGTCTACCATTTCAAAATCTCTTCCAGAAACATCCTCACAGAAATGATGTTTTATCAGCAATCTAGGTACTCCTTAGCCTAGTCATATTGACACATAAAACTATTACAAGTTGGGGAACCTTTGTTAAAAAGTAATAATGAGCAAGAGATTAAAGCCCAGAAATGAAGGGCTTTGTTTGTCAAGTTAGGCCTTTATCTAGTTGTAGTAGTAAACAGTTGGAGAAGGCAATGGCACCCCACTCCAGTACTCCTGCCTAGAAAATCCCATGGACGGAGGAGCCTGGTAGGCTGCAGTCCATGGGGTCGCGGAGGGTCGGACATGACTGAGCGACTTCACTTTCACATTTCACTGCCATGCATTGGAGAAGGAAATGGCAACCCACTCCAGTGTTCTTGCCTGGAGAATCCCAGGGACGGGGGAGCCTGATAGGCTGCCGTCTATGGCGTCGCACAGAGTCGGACACGACTGAAGTGACTTAGCAGCAGCAGCAGCAACAGTAGTAAACAGTAGTGGTGGTAGTTAGTAGTAGTAATAGTAGATGTAGTAACTGAAATAGTTATAGAATAATATTAGTAATAATAAAGAAGATTTATAGTAACAGAAGAAATTATTTACTAAGTGCTTACTAGATGCTTGTCACTGTTATTTTTCTGTATTATTTTACTCAGTGTTGAGCTATAATTATCTTTACTATATAGATAAGGAAACTGAGATACAGAGAAATTACATAACTTGTTCAAAATCACAGAGCTAAATAGGTAATAGGATTGAATTTCTAATAGGTAGTAGTAATGATTGTTGAAAAAAATGTAACTAATAATGTCTATCTAGGTAGGCTTAGTATTGAAGAATGGCCAAATTTAGCTGGGTATATAATTCTAGAACTGATTAGTTTAATATTATGAAATAGAAAATGAGAGATAGAAATAGAAGAGAATCCCAGAGACTTCATGTAGACTAAAAGGAATTAAATAATTATTTAGGGGTTATGGTGAATAATAAATGAGAATTATAGAACATTAACCCATTTTAAATAGATAACAAATGTCAATTATTAGTTTAAAGTGGCTTGACTTAGTGTGCAAAGAAAAACTTCAGTGACTGGTATTTGTTTTCATGATCTACTGAGAAACACACACAGACACACACATATATATAATATTTAAGACCTTATACTTTCTTTTGACAGAACTTCAGATAAACAATATAGGGTATAAAAATATAACTGAAATTTTGATCTCGTTGATAACATCACTCACTATTCTATGATCTATGCCATATTTGCATGTAACGAGAAACACTTCATTTTGCCTTTTTTCTACTAATACAATGACTTTTATAAAAATAAAGTGGCTAGGAAGGTTAGAGAAAGGTTACAAGCAAATGTTCTCACAAAGGTGCTGAAATAAGAAAACAAAGGAAATAGCTCTTTTCCTGGAGAATCTATTTATTTCAAAGAAATTTGGGAAGATATTTCTCTATCATTTTAGAGTAGAAATTTTAAATTTGCTTTAATCTTCAAAGACATGAGAGATTCCTGTTGTTCATTTTTGTTTTTTGTTATGGTATCGTTTTAGGACTTTCAAAGTTATTTTAGAATATCTCAAAGTATTACATTTATTTTTATGTGAAACGCTATTGTACTTTGTAGGCTGACAAGTTTGGAAAGACCAGAGTGTTAATAAAGAAGTCATCTCTCTAAAGTAGTTTCTTCTGTACTCTGTATGTCTAGGATGACTTTTCTTTTATGCCTATTCAGAGAATTTTTATTCAGTTTATTATTAGTAACTAGTCACTTTCTTCATATCTGTTTTCTAGATAACTGTTCCCTAATTTATACCTGTGTTGTGTATAATTCTTCCCTTAGTGTATTATTTTATACTTCTTTTCATTAAATCTCATCCTGGGCCTGTTCTTCCAAATCCCTGTGTTGTCCCTGTCCATCTAGGTACTTGACTGATTTTCTTTTCTTTTTAATCCATTCTAGCTTTCACCTGCAAACTAGATCATATTTGAAATTACATTTTTAATGGGTATGCTAGCTAGGTTAGCACTCATCCCTGGGGGATACTGCTGAATATAGTGTTGGGTTTTCTGACGTGTAACTCTGTTGACAAGAATTCATTGTGTCCTTCTCATCTGAGGTGTCTTTATCCTCTATCATCAGTACTTCCTGGATGTTCCTCTGCCAGTCTTTTTTTTTTTTTTAAGATACAGATTAAAATCATTGTATTCCTTCATCTACTGATACTATTGCCTATGATTATACAGTGGAATCCCATACAGTTATACAGTGGAAGTGATATATAGATTCAAGGGATTAAATCTGATACACAGAGTGCCTGATGAACTATGGACGGAGGTTCATGACATTGTACAGGAGGCATTGATAAAGACCATCCCTGAGAAAAAGAAATGCAAAAAGGCAAACTGTTTGCTGAGTAGGTCTTACAAATAGCTGTAAAAAGAAGAGAAGTGAAACAAAAAGGAGAAAAGGAAAGATATACCCATTTGAATGCAGATTTCCAAATAATAGCAAGGAGAGATAAGAACACCTTCCTCAGTGATCAATGCAAAGAAATACAGGAAAACAATAGAAAGGGAAAGACTAGAGTTCTCTTCAAGAAAACTAGAGATACCAAGGGAACATTTCATGTAAAGATAGGTACAATAAAAGACAGATGTGGCATGGAACTAACAGAAGCAGAAGATATTAAGAAGAGGTGGCAAGAATAGACAGAAGAGCTATGCAAAATAGATCTTCATGACCCAGATAATCATGATGGTGTGATCACTCACCTAGAATGAGTCAAGTGAGCCTTAGGAAGCATCACTATGAAAAAAGCTAGTGGAGGTGATGGAATTCCAGCTGAACTATTTCAAATCCTGAAAGATGATGCTGTAAAAGCACTGCATTCAATATGCCAGCAGATTGGGAAAACTCAGCAGTGGCCACAAGACTGGAAAAGGTCAGTTTTCATTCCAATCCCAAAGAAAGGCAACGCCAAAGAATGCTCAAACTACCTCACAGTTGCACTCTTCTCACATGCTAGCAAAGTAATGCTCAAAATTCTCCAAGGCAGGCTTCAACAGTATGTGAACTGTGAACTTCCAGATGTTGAAGCTGGATTTAGAAAAGGCAGAGGAACCAGAGATCAAATTGCCAATATCCATTGGATCATCAAAAAAGCAAGAGAGTTCCAGAAAAACATCTACTTCTGCTTTATTGACTATGCCAAAGCCTCTGACTGCGTGGATGACAACAAACTGTGGAAAATTCTTCAAGAGACAAGAATACCAGACCACCTGACCTGCCTCCTGAGAAACTTGTATGTAGGTCAAGAAGCAATAGTTAAAACTGGACATGGAACAATGGACTGGTTCCAAATCAGGAAAGGAATACGTCAAGGCTGTATATTGTCACCCTGCTTATTTAACTTGTATGCAGAGTATGTCATGAGAAATGCTGGGCTGGATGAAACACAAGCTGGAAACCAGATTTTGGGGAGAAATATCAATAACCTCAGATATGCAGATGACACCACCCTTATGGCAGAAAGCAAAGAAGAACTAAAGAGCCTCTTGATGAAAGTGAAAGAAGAGAGTGAAAAAGCTGGCTTAAAACTCAACTTTCAGAAAACTAAGATCAAGGTATTCGGTCCCATCACTTCATGGCAAATAGATGGGGGAACAATGGTAACAGTGAGAGACTTTATTTTGGGAATTCCAAAATCACTGCAGATGGTGACTGCAGCCATGAAATTAAGACACTTGCTCATTGGAAGGAAAGTCCAACCTAGACAGCATGTTAAAAAGCAGGGATATTACTCAGCCAGCAAAGGTCTGTCTAGTCAAAGCTGTGGTTTTTCCAGTGGTCATGTATGGATGTGAGAATTGGACTGTGAAGAAAGCTGAACCCCAAAGAATTGAGGCTTTTGAACTGTGGTGTTGGAGAAGACTCTTGAGAGTTGCATGGACAACAAGGAGATCCAACCAGTCCATTCTAAAGGAGATCAGTCCTGAATATTCATTGGAAGGACTGATGCTGAAGCTGAAACTCCAATAGTTTGGGTACCTGCTGTGAAAAACTGACTCATTTGAAAAGACCCTGATGCTGGAAAGATTGAAGGCAGGAGGAGAAAGGGACGACAGAGAATGAGACGGTTGGATGGTATCACTGACTTGATGCACATGAGTTTGAGTAAACTCTGGAAGTTGGTGATAGACAGGAAGGCCTGGCATGCTGCAGTCCATGGGGTCACAAACAGTCAAACACTACTGAACGACTGAACTGAACCACTGGTTCAATTTTTTTAAAGTTACTTAATCTGGGAAAACTTCCTTAAATAGAAAAAATTTCCTTAAATAAAAATTTCTTAGAAACTTCTGTCAAACATCAGTGAATCTTTAAAGGTATATCAAGTCAGAAAACATTTTGGGAGTGCTGCCTTTATCTTCTCCTTTGAAAATGGTCTCTAGTAATTGGGGTTTTTGGTAAAAAGAATAATTATTTCTCCCCAGAACTGAGAGGGTGAGTTAAACATATATTTTTTTAATATACTTTTTTCCCCTGAACGTGGATTGTATTTTCAGTAAATTATTCTATTTCAAGGTGGTTTTCTAAATGAAACAATTCATTTATAATTTTCAGAACATGATACAGAGCCACATGCTTATTTATTTTTTTAAACATGTTTTGCTTTATTTTCAGGAGAAAGAAGAAGTAGAGGGAATATCAGTAGGTGCTATACTCTCTGACTATCAGCGTGTTCGAGTAGAAAACGTGTAAGAGAACATTAATTTGTTTTATATTTTTTAAATGTAAATTAAGAATGTGAATTAATGAAAAATAAATAATTGTACCCCAATAATAAATAGATATAGCATTCTACATGTCCCATGGACAGAGGAGCCTGGTGGGCTATAGACCATGGGATCGCAGAGTCAGACACGACTTAGTGACTGAACCACCACCGCCGCCACGTGTCCCATGAAACTAAATGTATTGCCCTAAGTAACAAAAGTTGTAGTTTTACTTTTTTTTCTATCCTTATATCTATGCATGAGAAAACTTATCTACTTACCATAAGGAAAAATTATAATAAAAATTGAAGCAAAAGTTTTTTTGAAGTATTAGTCTCAAATTTCCCTTATTTGAAATAGTATAACTTTTTAATATTTTAACTCATTATCATTTGTAATAAAAATCAGGAGCAAATAGAAAAAGTATAGTAATATTTTAAAGGAAACATATATTAAGAAATATCTTCTTTGGTCCTTCAAACTCAGTTCTTAGAGAAGAATATTCATGAGGTTGAAATACTTCTATAAAAACCCATTCAACTTTAAAGGAATCATTAGATTGTTACTCCTCCCATCTCCCCCGCCTCCCATGTGAGATAGTAATGCATATTTTGAAAAAATTTTCCTTGTGTTCTATCTGCCTGTATTTGAGAACAGCTGACTTATAGATGGAGAAGGATTGCATATCCCTTAGCCAAATGTTAAAAATAATATTATTCTCATCTAGTTTTAAGTCATATTCTCTGAGAATATTTTGTGTAAAAATCTTTGCTTTTGAATAAATTCAAACATACGTGATTTAATGGGTAGCCAAACTGTAGGTAGGACTGACATCTATTCATGAAAGCTTTAAGGAGACAATAAAAATGTGTTCCTGTTGGGAAGCCGCTTTATATCTACATGAGAGAGGGGCCCATTGGCTACTCAAAAGTGGAGGCAGACTGTTTCTCAAAATGCAGTCTCAGGTACACTTCAAAAAATAGTTTAACCATATTATATACAATAAAGCACATCTGTTCATTCCTGGGTTTCAGCACCAAAAAAAAAAAAAAAGCACATCTGCAGTATTTTTTTTAATCTTCCCTGGTGGCTCAAATGGTAAAGCGTCTGCCTACAATTTGGGAGACACAGGTTTGATCCCTGGGTTGGGAAGATCCTCTGGAAAAGGAAATGGCAACCCACTCAAGTACTCTTGCCTGGAAAATCCCATGGACAGAGGAGCGTGGTAGGCTACAGTCCATGGGGTCACAAAGAGTCGGACACAACTGAGTGACTTAACTTTCTTTATTGGGAGCCATGGGTCTACAAACTCAGTTTTGAATTAGCCACTCTCCAATTTGCAATTTCTTCATTATATTTTTGAGATATAATGAATTGAATAGATGTCACACGCTCAAATACAGTAGTGATTTAGAGGAAACTTATTTCAGCCATGATATTTTACACTGGTAAAGAATTTAAATAGGTAAAGAAATACGTTGTTGTTTAGTCGCTAGTGAAGTGACGTCGCGCAGTCATGTCTGACTTTGTGTGACCCCACGGATTGTAGCCTGCTAGGCTCCTCATGTCCAGCTGTTTTGCATCCCCATGAGCTGTAGCTCACCAGTCTCCTCCATCCATGGGATTCTCCAGGGAAGAATACTGGAGTGGGTTGCCCTTACCTTCTCCAGGGCGTCTTCCCCACCCGGGGATCAAACCTGAATCTCCTGCATTGTCAGGCAGATTCTTTACCACTGCACCACCAGGGAAGACTCCAAAGAAATATGACTTACTTAAGTCTAAAGATACTCAAAAGATCAGGGATGCCAAAGAAACAACCAAGAATTTTCCAGTAAGGCCAGGAAAGGATAAAATTTTCTTCAAAAACAACCAACCAAAAAATGTTTACCTCAAAAATGTGGAGAGAAAAATTTGGTTAGTAGACATTAAATATTGGTGATAGGACAGCAAAAACTGTAATGCTTGTGTTACGTGGGTAGTTACAGTTTTGTTATTTTGTTTATTAACTGCCTCAGCATTGTCTCAACATTGATTTAGATGCTCAGGACATTTTACAAAAGAAAATTATATAAAACAGTCTCAACATTAAGGAAGATCTTGATTTCTTTGAAAGTCAAGGTATATGTGCAAGAAAAAAAAGTGGTATTAATATTTCTTAAGACCATGTATGAGTAAATGACCAAATATATGGTACATTTAATAAGTATTGGAATTTTCTGCAAGACAGAGTGTTCCATGTATGCTGGAGTAGTCATCCAGGAAGCCTTACTGACACTAGGGATGGTGGAGCTTAGAGCTATATTTTTTACTTGAAATTTGAGCTCAGCCACTTACACTTTGACTTGAGTGAATCACTTGTCTCTACTGTTTATTGAATACCTATTTTATCCAAGCATTTTACAACATTTTTATCTATATTACTTTTAATTGATTAAGTTAATCTATATTAATTTTAATTAATTAATCCTCCCTGATATCTAACTAAAGGCATGAGGCAAGTGAGGAAGGTAGGGAACATGGCAAGTATGTTAGACAAGAGTGAGCAGGCAGGGTGGGGGGCAGGTTGGAGTGTAGTGGGAGGTGAGGTATGAGAGCCAACTGGGGTGGGATCCCTGAAGAGCTTATTTACTAGGAGTGACAAGGGAGGGTTTATAGCAGAGGAATCCCATGATCCATTTATGTTTTAAAAGGATCACACCGACTATTATATTGAAAATTATTTTAAAAGGGCTAGAATGGAAACTTCTCTGGCAGTCCAGTGGTTAAGACTCTGCTGTAAAGTAATTAGCCTCCAATTAAAATAAATAAATTTATATTAAAAAATAAAAATTCTCTGCCAAGTAGAGTGAAAAAAAAAAAAAAAAAACACACGGACTCTGCTTCCACTGTATGCCGAAAGATAGTGGCCTCCGACCAGCATGTTACCAGTGGTACTGGTGAGGAGTGATTGTATTCTGCATTGTGGTAGATTAGATGTAGAATGTGAAGAAAAGAGGAATAAAAGGTGACTTCACTTTCTAATATTGGAATTTTCTCAAGAACTTTGGAAAGAAACATTTTTGTCCCTATATATGAACTAGAAAACTAAAGCTTAGCTCTGACTTGTTAAAGTCATGCAGCTAGTGAGTTTAGGAGGAGGTTTCAAACTCAGATTTGTCTGGACTCCAAAATCCGAATTCTTCTAGCACCATAATGTAAAATTTGTAGTACAATACTTGCAGCATATTAAGTGCTCAGTGTATGCACTTTTTGTTATTACTGTTTTCTTTCTTTTCACTCAGACATGAATTCTTTTTTTTTTTTTTGCTGTCATTACAGTTATGCTTATTCTTGATTCTTTTTGCTTGTTTTTATTAAAGTATCTTTTCACCTTTTTTTCTCTTTTATTTTGAAGTATACTTGATTTACAATATTATGTTATTTTCAGGTATATAGCAAAGTATAACAAAGTGTATAGCAAAGTATGTATAGCAAAGTTTCAGTATATAGCAAAGTCGTATATTTTTTCCAGATTATTTTCCATTATAGGTTATTATAAAATACTGAATATAGTTCCAGTTCCCTGTACTACACAGTAAACCCTTGTTGTTTGTCTATTTTATATATATAATAGATAATTTTTATCTGTTAACTCTCATACTTCTAATTTATCTCTACCCACTCAGAGTCAAATTCTTTAAAAAGTTTCAAAGTCAGATAAGAGTAGTTCATATAACCATAGATATTATAAATTTAATCAGTATATGATTATTTATTAAGATATGATTATCTCATTAGGATATAAATTTATCCTAATTAATATGATTGTTTTATTAGGATAAATTTATTTGCCTATTTTGCATAGCTTTGCAATTTTGACTCCTAAGGAAGTTCTAAAAACAAGAATAATCATCTGTTAGCATTTGGAAGCTTTTTTGCTAGATTTCTAAACTTAGAGTCTTACTAAAATTAATATTTCTAATCTGCCTGGAGATTTCATTTTTATCTGTTTAGGCGTAGCTTGTGGATATTAAACATGTTTATGTTATATACATAAACTTCATTATGCAAAACATGCTTTTTAAAGTATTTTATATGCTAAAATCCTTGAGAGAAACAGTATGTTTAAAATCAAAGTAATTGCAATGGATCTAAATATAGAACATTAAGATGTTATGTGGTTTTTTAAAATTATTTTATAGGTGTAAAAGGCTTAATCTCCAGCCTTTAGCTTACCTTTGGCAGAGAAACCAGGAAGATTTGCTCCAAGAGATGATATCATCTAACATTCAAGCAATCATCATCAAAGTAGCAGCTCTAGGTATGTAGCCAGACTTTCAAGGGAGCTGTCTGTTACCACTCAGATAATCTGAGTTCACTAATAAACAGTTACAACTGACAAGGAAGATTGATTTAGAATATAAAAACGTGGAGTTATAAGCTAAAGGAATTGAGTAAGGGTAAGTTTTAGAATGGGCTTTTGATTACTTACCAAAGTGATTAATAGTGAGTCTTTTTTCTTTTTTGGCTTTCTTTTTTGTCCCTAAATATATAACTGCCTCTAAACTGGCATTATATTGTAGTCCTTCAATTTAAGTTCCTTTTATAAGATACGGAATTCAGATTCATAGGGAACAAAAAGTATAGATTGATTATTTTTTTAAGCTTTTTAAAATCTATATTTGGCACAACACATGATATTTTTATCTTTTTTTTAACACACCTTGAATAATGCTAAGTATCAATAGAATGATTGACTCTCTGGTATCAGAAATATGCTGGGTAGTGGATTTTTGTTAGGGACAATGAGAAATTCACGTTTGAGATAGTGTCATTTGATCGGTTAGCATAGACACAACAGGCAGGTGGTAATCTGATTCAAATATGGATATTACATATGAACACATTCAATTTGTTGTTTTGAGTTTTTATAATTATATTCATTTTCAAGGAACCATGGGGTTTGAGCCCAATTCATTTATTTCATGAGCCTATTACAGTAAATGCCCTGGAGCCTCAGGGTTCTCAAAGCCTAAATCATGTACCTCATTTGATAGTGTATACCTTGCTGATCTCTGAAATAACAAGGTCTCAAGCTATGGAAGATGTTGCAAATAAATTCACATTTTAAACAGTGTTAAAAGGAAGATTCCATAGTATTTCTTCTTGGTAAACACCAAGCTACTCTCTTCTTATAGAAATCAAGGTGTTATCTTTAGTGGAAAGCCTTATTTAGAGAACATGCAGTTGATCTCCTTAGCTGTTAAAAAGAAAAAAATGAGGTGGTTTTGTGTTCTTATTTTTGAGAAAATGCTGCTCAGTAACTCTTTTGATTGAAATTCTCACTACAGATATATTTGCCTTGAGTTTCCCTATGAATGTGCACAGAGTATGCTCTCACTTTCTTTGTTGCTCACTGGCAGATTTTCTAAGATTGCATAGTTCCATATTGAAGTTCATGTGACACTTCGCTGGACAGTACATATTCTGCCCCTAATACTGCTAGAAAATGGAATAGATTATAACCCTGAGAGAACCTGACCTGTTAGAAAAACAGAGCTATAGACTATGACCTTACTGTGACTGATATTACTTTTCATTTGTGTGTATGTGTGTGTGCCTCATTGTAAAGGTTGGAGATGGTGATTAACGGTATTAAACTTTTGGGTAAAATATAAAAGCAAGTTGATTTGTCCCTGACATTCCAATGACAAAAGTATAGATCTGATTTTAACATTTATAGCACATAGTTTCTATTGATTGCCTATAGGTGCACAGAGACAAAAATTATTCTCAAGAACACTATTAAAGAAAGATTTGCTGAGTGGCACAGTCCTTCTAAAGATACAGATATGAATGACTCAATGTAGGTGTTCAGGCTTACTCCCCCCCACCCCCACCCCCGCCCCAACACACACACACTTTAATTTTAAGAAAAAATTTTAAGCAAAAGAATGGGACAGTAGGACCTTTCCAGGTGGAGAAGGTGTCAGCAAAGTTCTGTGGCCCTAAAATTATGGAATAGTCTTATATGAGGGTTGGCTCTATATGGATGTATAGAAACATATTTCCAATAATTGTGTTACATAACTTAAGTGTCTTACAGGTGTGAGTGAACTCATGAAATTTTCATATTAATGAATTAGTATTTATTGACGTTTCTGGTTTTTAGACTTATTTAAACACTATTTCCATATTGGATTTCAGAACAGTCCTGCCATTTAGAAATATTTATTTTTAATTGTATAAGTATTACATGAAAACATTCTTGCAATACATGGTAAATTTTCACGTTACAGAAAAATTTGTTGTATATTCTATCAACTCTTCTCTTGCCAATCATTCCCTTTCCCAGAGATAACACTGGAGTGATGCTGATTATCTTTTTTCGGTATGTGTATATATAATATTGGGACTTCCCTGGTGGCTCAAATGGTAAGGAATGTGCCTACAATGTGGGAGACCCAGTTCGATCGCTGGGACAGGGAGATCCCCTGGAGAAAGGAACGGCAACCCACTCCAATACTCTTGCTTGGAGAGTTCTATGGACAGAGGAGCCTGGCAGGCTATAGTCTATAGGGTTGCAAAGAGTCAGACACAACTGAGCGACTAACATACACACACGTATATGGAGCATATTCTGTATGATTCAACCATATAAAATTCAAGAATAGAAAAAAATGCATCTACAGTGTTAAGAATCTGGAAAACTGTTATCTCCAAGAGGGCAAGTATTGACTAGGGAGATACTGGCAATGATCTAAATCTGGATTTGAGTTTTGATTACATAAATATGTCTATTTTTTAAAAATTCACTAAGTTGAACACAGATCCATTGGCGTAAATGATGATATGTGAGTAGGTCATGAAAACCTTACTCTTGGGAAGTGAAGAAACTATTCAGGGGGAAGTAACAGATCTTCCAACTTAGTTACCTTGCATAGGGCCACATAGTTAAAAAAAAAAAACTTCCAAGCCATCCAAAAGAAAGGAGGCATAAAGGAGGGAAATGAAAAGATAGGAGAAAAGATACACATCTCCGAATATACAAAATTAACAGAGATGTATCTGGAGAACCCCCACCCCACATTTTGAAATTAACCAACATACTTCTATTAACCTACTAATCAAAGAAGAAAGTATTTGAGAGTTGTGAGATACAAGTAAGCTCATATTATATTATTCCATTTATGTGACATTTTAAAAATAGAAAATTATAGACACATGGTAAGTAACTGGATGCCAGATGCTGGGAGTTGGAGAAAGGACTGACTGCAGAGTGGGAAAATGACAGCATCCAACTTTTCTCATTAACTTTTTTAGAGTGGTGGAAATATTCTGTGTAATTATGTTGATGCTTGCATGCCTGTATATATTTCCTGAAATTTAAAATTGGCGTATTTTATTTAAAGCCAATTTTAAAAATGAAAACAAACATGGCAGTGAATAAAATTTCCCAAAGCCAAGAACTGGAATATTAGCTGGCAAGTAGACTATATTGGACCTTTACCAAAAGCCCCAAGAGGCTGCAAATGAGTGTTAACTGGGATGATACCTGTTTAACCCTGAGCCGGATTTAACTTAGGCAATATTGGGAAGTATGGTTAAAGTTTGGAGCAGCCAGTTCCCCATCCTTTGGCCCACTTCAGTATAATCTGACCATTGTATACATTTTACTGCTATAAATACACAGAAATGGACAAGAAATGTCTCACAGGTATGCTACATTTGTTAACATCCGTAGAGCAGCATATAATTGAAGACTGAAACGGGAAATTGATGCACTAGTTAATTAAAATGGCCAGAAAAGAAAAAGGGATTTAATGATTAGCTTAATTAAATTATTTTATGCCAACATTGACTATGGTAGCAAGCAATGCCAAGATTCTACTGGGAATGCGTCTGGGATTGGAAGGTAAGAATGAGGTGATGGGGAATGATTTAAGTATACAACTATCTATTTTTCCCATTTTACAAGTTTTTTTGTTTGTTTGGTTTTGCCTGATCTCTTGGTCCCAGGCCTGAGCTTAAAGTTACATGCACCAAAAGAAAATGTTATCAATGCAGAAAACGCAATATTAATACTACTAAATTTGACATTGCGTATCCTTAAAGACTCTTGGGAATATGTCACAGCTTTACCCACGGAGGTAAATTAAGGCCTATGTCTAAACACAGGGCCATGTGTCTTGTGATTCTTTATCTGTCAAAATCTGTAATATCAACCTTGGAGTGAGTCCAAGGAGAAGTGTTAACTAGGCTGCTGTTCTTACGGCCCTTGTGGTTTTATAATACATATACTGAGCCAGAAAGGCCAATCATAGGGGAAAGGGTATGGGTCAAAACAGGTTGTAAATGGAAATGAAGGGTATCAGAGGAGATGGGAAAGCACTTATAAGTAGATTACAATTCTAGCAGAGTACAGTCATGTGACCTGCCAGCCCCTCTGAGCTAGAGAATAACACACTTAAGGCATCCCTCTCAGATCTAATACTGTCTACTTATGTTGAGAGGAAACTCTGGACCTCTTTCCTACAGAGAATGGAAGTTGCTGATATATGAGCTCTATCTGAAGATTTTACCTGGGCAGTCTGAAGCAACAGAATGACAAAGTTCCAGTTGATGGTTCAGTATAGTGGTAGTTTATTTACTATAGTTACACTCAGTTAATGATTTATTGTCTATAGTTACCATTCCAATCATTTTTCTGATGATAATTACTAATAAATTATGTAGGTGAAAAATTCCAAACAGTAGAGCTTTTTCATTCTTTGTGGGCATAAAACAGAACAGTATGTTGCTAAGACACCTACCTAGGTGTAATGGAAAACAGATTTTTACCACCTGTCATAGCTTGATCTTAGAGAAGGAAACATCAACCCACTCCAATATTCTTGCCTGGAGAATTCCATAGACAGAGATGCCTGGCGGGCCACAGTCCACGGGAGTCACAAAGAGTCAGACATGACTGAGACCCGAATACTATAGCCTGATCTAGTCCTTCAAATACAGAATATGTGCATGTAATGGACTTCATTTAAATCACTGCAGAATCACCACAGTGTCAACCCCCAAATCACTGCATATGGGACTGCAGCCATGAAATTAAAAGATGCTTGCTCCTTGGAAGAAAAGCTATAACAAATCTAGGCAGCATATTGAAAAGCAGAGACACTACTTTGCCAACAAAGGTCCATCTAGTCAAAGCTATGGTTTTTCCAGGATTCATATATGGATGTGAGAGTTGAACCATAAAGAAAGCTGAGACCGGAAGAATTGATGCTTTTGAACTATGGCATTGAAAAAGACTCTTTAGAGTCCTAGGACTGCAAGGAGATCCAACCAGTCCATCCTAAAGGAAATCAGTCCTGAATATTCAATGGAGAGACTGAGGCTGAAGCTAAAGCTCCAGTACTTTGGCCATCTGATGGGAAGAACTGACTCATTGGAAAAGACCCTAAAGCTGGGAAAGATTGAAGGCAGGAGGAAAAGGGGACGATAGAGGATGTGATGGTTGGATGGCATCACTGACTCAATGGACATGAGTCTGAGCAATCTCCAGGAGTTGGTGATGGACAGGAATGCCTGGCATGCTGCAGTCCATGGGGGTCACAAACATTGGACACGAATGAGTGACTGAACCGGACTGAATGGACTTCATTTAAGGAAATTGGAACACCGCTCTTGAGGGAGATGGACTTACTAGAGATACAATGAATTGATATTACTGATAACACTTCTCTGGAGTTATATGAAGTACATTTATGGAAAATCTGTGATGGCCAGGCAGAGCTGTGTTTGGCATAATATGCTAATTGATAATCTCATGAGATTCACATTTTGTGTACAAGCCATTTTTCTAAACTATACAAATGTCACTAAAGTACCATGGTAATAACACACATTGTGGCTTGATTACTATTTCCTCTACTGTGCTAGATGTTCTGTGTGGATTTTTGATCCTGACTTTTCGGTTCTATATCAGACCAAAATACGTAATATTCCTGAAAGCTTATCATGATGAAAAGAACTTGCTAGTCCAATTATAGACACTAGAGGGAGCTCTTTTCCAGGAGACTGACTACATCTAGAAATGGCCCTGGAGGGACAACAGAGCTCTAAATAACTGAACTAATAGAGTGTTTACTTTCATGGAACATTGTGTCAATCAACAGTATTGGAAGAAGGCCTAAATACTTACCCAGAGGAGACTATGGAATATTCTAATCATTATGGAAGTTGCTATGTTTAAAGATCAACAATCAGGAGTATCAGAAACCAAGCTAAAGATGCCAGTTAGCATACTACCGTTAGCATAGATTATGGTAGGACGTCACTGAACATGTGACCTTTATGCTTGTTTTCTAATGGACCAAGTACCACAGATATAAGTGAGATCTGTCTTTTCATGGTGCATTGGTGGAGTTTGGACAGATAAAGGAATAACAACACTATGTTGACCTGAAGAGAGCGTATTGCACAATGACATCTGGGAACCAATGGCTGTTAAAACCTATACTGTGATATCTGGGATACAGGTAAATCCTCAAACCAGATGGAATCCACAGTTTAATTGGACAGTAATATCTCTGGTCACACCACCCTGGTCACAGTAAAAGTGAATGTACGCAAAAGAAAGTTGATTTTGATGGGCAAGATATGAAGAATGGTGCTATAATTCTAATTGACTCTGTATGCCCTCCTGAGCGAGAGCATAATCAGTATGACAGTGAAGGACATGGAGAGTTGTTCTGATGGTCCTTGACCTCTGCTTGATTTGCTGAGTTGTTTGTTTACTTCTGTTCTTTAAGTTATCAGTAAAGATAGGTGCTGGATAAGGTCTCAGATTTGTTTGAATCTGACTTAACAATCCAGTCTTTTGGTTTAATTCAATTTCTCATTCATTTTGTACCATATTATATAAGTAGGGTTGTAGAGAAAATGCGTTTATGCTTCTGCACAATTAGGGCTTTCTGAGCAAATTTTACAGCAACTTGGGACCTCAGTTAAAAGCAAGCATTAGAATTTAATGTATGATGGAATAGACAGAGAGGACTCCAGAGAGACTTACTTCTCAGGAGGTCTGTGTTTACATTTCAAGGGTGGAGGGATGAGACCTGGACCTTGGAGACATCTGGGTTGTAAAACTGGAGACACTAGTTTTATTCCTCCCCAGAGAGATTTTTTTTTACATTACAAAATGAAGACACAAGTCTTTGCTTTTACTTTTCCAAAGAATCTCTCAGAAGGAGAGGGGAAACAACTGTCCCCTTTTTCCTAAGTAAATATGCAGTTTTATACCTTACCTACAGAGGATGCAACTGCTTAAAATATTGAATCTCATTCTCATCTTGCTTCTGGGTAAAGAGCTGGCACCAAGAAGAACCAGAATGATATTATCTACTTATTGTGTGTATGAGTATCATCTGTTCTGCTTCCAAGAAACTCACGTTGACTTTCAGCATGTTAATAAATACGGATATTAAAATTTTAGCAATGTGTGAAACAGTTTCAGAATCACAATGCTAATACCCCCACCATCACTGTAATTGTCGAAAACAGTTAAAAATAATTTTTTATGTGCTCTCCTGAATTTCACTTATCTCTTAAAAGTTCTATATCTGTTTTGTCTGAGCATGTAACTATTATATATTGTACACTATTTATAACAATTTTACAGAAATATAATTAATATGCCATGCAGTTCACCCATTTAAAGTGTACAGTTATTAGTATAGTCACAGTATATTCCCATCTTTATGTCTTTATATATTTGCTATTCTGCACATTTCCTATGAATGGAGTCCTACAGTATGTTGTCTTTCATGACTGGCTTCTTTCATCTGAAATAGTGTTTTCAAGGTTTATGTATATTATAGCCTGGATAAGTATTTGATGCTTTTTTATTGCCATGTAACACTCCATAATGAATTGTCCCTTTCTTTATTGCTTGATTCAGTTTGCTTATACTCTGTTTAGGAATTTTGCATGCATGTTGAAAAGAAAGATATAATCTTCTTTCCTAGTAATGACATATACGGGTAATAAGGTTACCCTGGCCTCATAAAATTTAGAACTGTTTCCTCTTTTTCTGTTGTCTGAGAGATTCTCAGTAAGATTGGTGAGTCAATAAGTAATGTCTTAATTTTTCTTCTTATCCATTTTCATTTTATCCATTTGATGTTAACTATTTCTCATGATATTTTTAAAAAATTTCTATCTTTTGCTCTGTGGGATGTTTTAATGTTTCATGTTGTTCTAAGAGGGATTCATTAGCTTTAGTTACAATTAGCTTTAATCTTTTCATAATCATTTTCAGCTTATAATTTTTAAAGTATTAATACAAAAAATGCAATAAAAACTTTCCAGTCCTTCCTAATAAATATAAGGAATTTAAGGGACTGGCCCATAGGCAGGCCAGAAACAGTCCTATTTGGGATTCTTATATCCCAATGATACAAAGGATTGACCTTGATTCAAAATGGCTTGCTGTATTTTCTTCAGTAATATGTTTACCATGATGGGCCTTATATGTTCTATTTTATAAGCTGAAAATAAAGATGAATAGAGAAAAAGTTTTATTAGAATATAGCATGTTCATTTGTTTACATATTGTCTGTGGATGCTTTCTTGTTACAATGTAAGAGTTGAGTAATTGCAAAAGAGACTGTATGGCCTACAAAACCCAAAATGTTTACTGTTTGGCTTGTAGAAAATGTTCACCAATTCCAGTCTAGAGAGACCTGATAGGATTTCACTCTATTTAGACAATTTTATTGGTAACTAGGTATCTTTGAGGGGATTTGAGACTCAGAATCCTGCCTAGAAAGCATTCTCCTGGGAGAATGCTACTGATTCTTTGTGTTGAAAAGTTATCTTCATTCAATTCTAATTTAAAGTAACTTGAATCCTTTGCCTGTATGTGTTTGATATACATCCTTTACTTTTTCCAGCAACATTTCTCCCCCAGTTTCTACTCCTTGAAGTTTGAACACACATATTATTGTTACTATATGTATATAGTTATTATAAACACACACACAGGGGCTTTTCTGGTGGCTCAGACAGTAAAGAATCTGCCTGCAATGTATATATACGTTGTTGTTGTCCAGTCACAAAGCTGTGTCTGACTCTTTGTGACCCCATCAACTACAGCACGCCAGGCTTCCCTGTCCTTTACTATCTCCCAGAGGAGTTTGCTCAAACTCATGTCCATTGAGTCAGTGATGCCATCTAACTATCTCATCCTCTGTCACCCCCCTTCTCTTGCCCTCAGTGTTTTCTAGAATCAACATTTGCTTTTCATGATCTGATTGATAGAACTTCTTTGACACAATTAAATTTCTCACTGGGTTTAGGTTCTTGACACCAGTTATTTTATGTTACAACTTCCCTTCTCTTAACTGTTTTTTTTTCTTAATTTGTTCTGGTGAAATACGTCTTCAATATCTATTCAGGAATTGTATGTATTTCAAAAAATTTTTTGCTTGAACTCAGGTTGTCTTTCTTTTGCTTTAACATATGAAAGTCAACACATGTTTATGGATAATTTGAATTTTCTCCTTTTGTAAGTAACTTGCTTGCTTGCTTGTTTGTTTTTCATATATTTCCTCTACCGTTTTATTTTCCTGTTATGCAAAAAGAGAGACTTAGATGTTGTATAATTGTGCTGCAACATAAATCCAATCCACCTCTCTATCTCCACCTCTAAAAATCACTGGAAGTTTTCCATGCAGCAGATGGATTATAGGCAAGACAATTAAGCCTGTGGTTTTCAGTGGAGCTAGGAGATGTGTGTTTTTTTTTTTTTTTTGACAGGTTCAGAAAAGTCAGTGTCTAAATTGTGGTTAAATCTTGGGACTTTTTGACTGCCTGCATTATACTTTTAATCTCACATTTTTATCTGCTTTGTTAAAGATATTTCAGGTATTTCAGATGAGATATAGTTATGATTTGGGATACTAGAATAGCATCAATTAGAATAGTATCAATAGTATCAGTTAGAATAGTATCAACTAGAATAACAATTTCAAAATAACAATGTTTTTAAGTGACTCAAATGGTTTAATTTGAAAGGTAATAGATGATTTCATAATTGACTTACACCAGTTTTTCTGGAAGAAAATGTTTGTATTAAGCAATTAAAAACATAATTATAATGATTATTGCACAAAGCCCATCTTTATAAGGTCTTAAAGAGCAAATGCTATACTACAAATAGTTTTAGATAGTGATTAGATTGAAAATGACTGATTTTATTTCATTTTATTTTGGGGGTACTGGATAGAGAAAGATTTATAAGAATAAATTTGTCACCTGCCTTAGGCAGGAGTAATTAGATGTAAGCAAATTTAATGGAGTCTATGTGCTCTGGGGCCATTCAGCTGTGCTTCAATAATTGCAACTTTTTTTTTTCAACATTTTTTTTAGCATATTGGTGGCAAAAATGTTAAAGTATAGGTTGTCCATTTATCTTTTAGGTAAATAACTTTATGTACTTTATAAGCAAAGAAGCAATGAATGTATTAACAAGTAGTAGACTACAGTCAGAAATGAATGTTGCTGATGGTATGCAGTTATTCTAGTTCCCTAATTCAGTAGCATTAACATGACTTAAGACTACTTCCATCCTTTGTTGTCCTTCATTCTGTTTACTGTCACTAAAAAAATTCAAGGTTTACTTAAACAATATATATTTGAACAAGTAAATATTATATTTTGATACTTCCCTTTTTAATTCAGTCTTTACAAATTAAAAAAGTTTAATGTTTTTCCAAGACACAGATCCACAATAACAAATTATTTTTTCCTCTTTTTTCCCCACAAAGTGTAGGTTTATCTCTTCTGTACAAAATCTCCTGGAATCTAGCTCCTGCTAATCACTATTCTGATTTTGCCACTCCTCACTCATAAACACTACACACCAATGCTCAGTTAAAATAGCATTACTAAAATATTATTCATATCAGGGGTAGGTTTTTTCTCATTACAGAAATCCTTACAATATTGAATTCCATTGATATTTAAAATGTCATTTAACTTACAGTTTTTCAAAGACATATTTTGTATAAAGAACCAGAGTATGAGTATGAATATGTAAGAATGTATGTCTGTAAGTAAAGATAAAACAAATGACTTAATAATTAATTCATGTTTAATTAAACAATCCTCATAGGAAGTTGATAATACGTTAGTATCAACATGTAGGAAGGCCCATGTTGATATATCACATCATTCTTTCTCTATCCTGGTCTTTCATTCTTTTAAACAATTATTTGAATGAGCACTTGCGCGGTATACTATTAAATTTGTGACACTGAGGTTCTTGGGATCACTAATACTTTGAATGATAGAATCAGAATACTGACTCGCAGAATTGGCTGGAACTAGAGACTAACTCTGACCAGGTGAAATGTAATGGAGGTAAATATACAGAGTTCTGATTTTTAATCCCTAAAACCAACTTCAAAACATAGAATGGGTGCGATATTGCTTAACACTAGGACTTGAGAGAAAAATCTTTGAGGTTTTGATTTTACACTTACATGTGTACATTGCAGGTGCAAAGTAGGTGCTGAAGCAGCTAAGGAAATATGAGGGGGTTGCATTAACAAACAGGATAAATGTTTGTATCTTCAGACTAGGCAAAATGTATTCCTTTGAGGGGGGGAGCCCTGAAAATAAAACCAGTGATGGATTAGCAGCAGATATCTCTAGAAAGTGTTAAAAATGAAAAAATTAAAAATTTTGTTTTATGTTTCTTGTATTTCCTTTAAGGAATGGAAATTGCTTTTTTAAACCAGAGGAAAGATTGGAGTCAGATGGAACACAGAAACACCTATAATTCAGTGAGTGGCGAGTGACCAGAACATTGAAGGGACAAGAAATGGTGCCGTAGGAGGACCATTTAGTTTAATTCAGTCAGTCACTCAGTCGTTTCCAACTCTTTGCAACCCCATGGTCTGCAGCATGCCAGCCTTCCCCATCCATCACCAACTCCTGGAGCTTTCTCAAACTCACGTCCATTGAGTCAGTGATGCCATCCAACCATCTCATCCTCTGTCATTCCCTTCTCCTCCAGCCTTCAATCTTTTCCAGCATCAGGGTCTTTTCAAATGAGTCAGTTCTTCCCATCAGGTGGCCAAAGTATTGGAGTTTCAGCTTCAGTGTCAGTCCTTCCAATGAATATTCAGGACTGATTTCCTTTAGGATGGACTGATTGGACCTCCTTGTAGTCCAAGGGACTCTCAAGAGTCTTCTCCAACACCACAGTTCAAAAGCATCAATTATTCAGCACTCAACTTTCTTTATAATCCAACTCTTGCATCCATATATGACTACTGGAAAGACCATAGCTTTGACTACATGGACCTTTGTTGATAAAGTAATGTCCCTGCTTTTTAATATGCTGTCTAGGTTGGTCATAGCTTTTCTTCCAAGGAACAAGTGTCTTTTAATTTCATGGCTGCAGTCACCATCTGCAGTGATTTTGGAGCCCCCCAAAATAAACTCTCACTGTTTCCATTGTTTCCCCATCTATTTGCCATGAAGTGATGGGACCGGATACCATGATCTTAGTTTTCTGAATGTTGGATTTTAAGCCAGCTTCTTCACTCTCCTCTTTCACTTTCATCAAGAGGCTCTTTAGTTCCTCTTTGGTTTCTGCCATAAGGGTGGTCTCATCTGCATATCTGAGGTTATTGTTATTTCTCCCAGCAACCTTGATTCCAGCTTGAACTTTATGCAGCCTGGCATTTCACATGATGTACTCTGCATATAAGTTAAATAAGCAGGGTGTCAATATACAGCCTTAATGTACTCCTTTCCCAACTTGGAACCATTCTGTCCCATGTACAGTTCTAACTGTTGCTTCTTGACCTGCATACAGATTTCTCAGGAGACAGCTAAGATAGTCTGTTATTCTCATCTCTTGAAGAATTTTCCACAGCTTGTTGTGATCCACACAGTCAAAGGCTTTGGCATCGTCAATAAAGCAGAAATAGATGTTTTTCTGGGACTCTTTTGCTTTTGTGAGGACTATTTAAAGGAGCCATATATTTAGGCTGAAGTGAAGGCAGCAGGTTACTGGGCCAAGGAGAATGGCATTTTTTATAGCAATCCATAGTATTTGAGGGCTTCCCTGGTGGCTCAGATCGTAAAGCATCTGTCTGCAATGCTGGAGACCCAGGTTTGATCCCTGGGTCAGGAAGATCCCCTGGAGAAGAAAATAGCAACCCACTCCAGTACTCTTGCCTGGAAAATCCCATGAACAGAGGAGCCTAGTAGGCTACAGTCCATGGGGTCGCAAAGAGTTGGACACAACTGAACGACTTTACTTATACTATTTGCAAGTCTGCTGATACTTTCTGTGGCTTCAGAGAACAATTCTAAGAGAAAGTGGAAGCTGTATAGTGAAGCAAATCTTGGTTTGGTATCAGAACTTTTTGACATTTGGAGCTCTCAAATAGTGGCATTAGGAGGTTGCCATAGGCCCTTGTGTGACTTTCTTCAAGCTTCTAATGCATGCCCTTGCTCTTTCTTATGTAAACCTGTCCCCTCATGCAGAAACAGCAGTAATCTGAGGTTGTAGAACTGAGCTGACTAAGGTTGCTTCAGGGAGGAAATTCCATCCTTCCCCAAAGACTTACAGCTCTATTCCTGAAGGGTAGAAGTTTGCCCCCATTAGGTAACTTTAGAACAATATGCCACTTGCTCTGAGGGCAGTTCTATAGCGAGAATTTTGGAAATGGATTGATTAAAGGTGAATATGTATTCTACTGAAATAAGCATATATAGTGTGCAAAGATGGCCACTGTGAAGGTGACAGCCCCCCTTTAAATACATAAAAATCAGTCTCATTATGACTTCTTAGTTTTCATTACAATCTGAAGCTTATGGTTTTCAGATTCCACTCATTAGGTAAAAATTTTGTTACCTGCTTATTTTACCCTTGCCTGTTGTTCTCTTACTATATGTTTGTTTGTTTTTCTTGATTTGGAAGGACATTTCCCTATGGGCTTCCCTGGTAGCTCAACTGGTAAAGAATCTGCCTGCAGTGCAGGAGACCCTAGTTTGATTCCTGAGTCTAGAAGATCCCCTGGAGAAGGGATAGTCTATCCACTCCAGTATTCTTGGGCTTCCCTGGTGGCTCAGATGGTAAAGAATCCAACTGCTATGCAGGAGACCTGGGTTTGATCCCTAGGTCAGGAAGATCCCCTGGAGGAGGGCATGGCAAGGCACTCAAGTAGTCTTGCCTAGATAATCCCATGGACAGAGAAGCCTGGTGGGCTGCAGTCCATAGGATCGCAGAGTCAGACACAACTAAGCATCTAGGCATGTGCACATGTCCTTCACTACTGTTACTCCACATCTTGTCTATAGTGAAATTATTACTTGTTTTTCAAACCAAACGTGATCTATATGTGCCTGGAAGAGGTAACACAGTGTTAGGGAAGAAAAGAGAAATTGTCCCTGAAACTTTGTTTTCATTATTTAGCAAGTTTTACAATTAATGACTGAAGTTTCTCTTGTGGCCTCTCTTCCCAAAGACTGTGCTTATTTATTTTTCCCAGTAGTCTCATGTGACCTTGTTAAAAGCTTCATGTAATTCCCAAATAAATTACATTTACTGGTTTACTTCTATCTAGTATTTTATTGACATTTCCAGATAAGTTTAATAGGATGGAGAGAAACAGTGTTCTCTTTATAGACTCAGTGGGTGATTTGACCTTAGCAGGTTAACCTTATCCTGGTTGAAGGAAGCTATTCTTAATTAGACTCTATCAGTTTCTCCATTATCACCAAGAGAGACACTGGTCTGTACTTCTATAAATTGTAATTTGATTGTTTTTATTTCTTACAGAAAAACTACCATATTAGAAAAATAGCAGTATTTGAAAACAGTTGTGATTTTCCAAATACATTGCATATTCTCATCTGTAGTGGGGCCATTTCACACTTTATTTCCTTCAGAAACTCTCAGTTGAATACCATCTGGCTGTGGTGATTTATTACTGTGGAATTTCTCAAGTTGCTCTATTATTTCTTCCTAGGAGATTGCTCTCTGCTACTACCCCACTGATTTTCTCAGAAAGTGCCCTTGGAATAGTCGTTTCCCCACTATGCTGTGCAGCAAAGGTCAATGTCAAATAAAACTGAATTTCTCTGCTGCTTCTTATCCTCTTACTTGTCCTTATTGCAAGTCCTCACTGATGGGGAGAAACTCAGCAGTTAGTCCAGCCACTCATGTTGGCTGCTTCATCTTCATGTTGTCATTTTTTTGTCCTTTTAATTTTCAAATTCTTTTTTCCCCCAACAATATATTTTTGGTATTTAACTCAGAACAAAAAACATAAATGTGAAAAAAATATTCTAAATACTTTCAATGTATTCATAAGTGACTCTATGAAATTATTTCCAGGTTTTTAAAAACTATCCGTAGATTTCCCTTTGACCTTTCAAATAATGGGCACACTATATATCTCTTATTGTTACTGTCCTTTTATGTCTTCCAAGCAGCCTGGATAATTTTTAACTCTATTACTTTCCTCTCAGAAAGCTGCTAACCATTCCTTCTCTTCAAGTTTTGAACATATTCATTTTAAAGTTTCACTCATTAGGTTAACATTAAGAGATTCCCATACTAATTAGAAAATAAGCTGTAATTGTGCAAATGTCCCAATTGCTGAATTTTTCTTCTGCACATACTCACCTACAGTAATTTCCTCTATGATGCATTAATCTGCTTTTTCTTCTATAACTGCCCAAATAAGCCAAGATAAGGCATATTAATTATTGCTTCTACACATTGCACTCTGCTGTCATTTATCTGGATAATAATGGACATAATTAAAATCATTCACAAGCAATAGTCTTCCTAGAAAATAATGCTGAACAGTGAAGGTTAAAAGCAGATTCCATTTTTCTTTCATATTCTGTGGTTAGCCTAACATTTTTTACACCTGAACTTTGTTCAAATAATTATTTTGTTTAAAAAAGGTTACTTAATGTGCATTCAAGCTTAGTTAATTGCTACTAGAAATATATTTTTACCTTTACACAAAGTACTTTAGCATAGAATTTCTAGCTCAAGTATTGAAACATCAGAAGTTGAAACTCTTAATATCTCCCAAATGTGTTATCAGTCATGTAAAATCCGGGAGTTGGTGATGGACAGGGAGGCCTGGCATGCTGCAGTCCATGGGGTCGCAAAGAGTTGGACACGACTGAGCCACTGAACTGAACTGAACTGAACTGAACTGCATGATCTAGTGGTTTTCCCTGCTTTCAACTTAAGTCTGAATTTGGCAATAAGGAGTTCATGATCTGAGCCACAGTCAGCTCCCGGTCTTGTTTTTGCTGACTGTATATAGCTTCTCCATCTTTGGCTGTAAAGAATATAATCAGTCTGAAATTGGTGTGGACAATATGGTGATGTCCATGTGTAGAATCTTCTCTTGTGTTGTTGGAAGAGAGTATTTGCTATGACCAGTGAATTCTCTTGGCAAAATTCTGTTAGTCTTTGCCCTGCTTCATTTTGTACTCTAAGACAAACTTGCTTGTTACTCCAGATATCTCTTGAATTCCTACTTTTGCATTCCAGTCCCCTATGGTGAAAAGGACGTCTTTTTTGAGTGTTAGTTCTAGCAGGTCTTGTACATCATCATAAAACCATTCAACTTCAGCTTCTTCTGCATTAGTGTTGGGGCATAGACTTGGATTACTGTGATATTGAATGGTTTGCCTTGGAAACGAACAGAGATCATTCTGTCATTTTAGAGATTGTACCCAAGTACTACATTTTGGACTCTTTTGTTGACTGTGAGGGCTACTCCATTTCTTCTAAGGGATTCTTGCCCACAGTAGTAGATATAATGGTCATCTGAATTAAATTTGGCCATTCCAGTCCATTTTAGTTTACTAATTCCAGTAATATTGATGTTCACTCTTTTCATCTCCTGTTTGACCACTTCTAATTTCCCTTGGCTCATGGACATAACATTCCAGGTTCCTATGCAATATGGTTCTTTATAGCATCAGACTTTACTTTCGTCACTAGTCACATCCACAACTGGGAGCTGTTTTCGCTTTGACTTTGTCTTTTCATTCTTTCTGGAGTTATTTTTCCACTCTTCTTGAGTAGCATATTGGGCACCTACCGACCTGAGGAGTTCATCTTTCAGTGTCATATCTTTTTGCCTGTATACAATTCTTGGGTTCTGAAGGCAAGAATACTGAAGTGGTTGGCCATTCCCTTCTCCAGTGGATCACGTTTTGTTAGAACTCTCCACCATGACCTATCTGTCTTGGGTGGCGCTGCGCAGCATGGCTCATAGTTTCATCGAGTTAGACAAGACTGATCCATGTGATCTGTTTGATTAGTTTTTTGTGATTGTGGTTTTCATTCTGTCTGCCCTCTTATGGATAAGGATAAGAGGCTTGTGGAAGCTTCCTGATGGGAGAGGTTGACTGTGGGGGAATCTGGGTCTCATTTTGATGAGTGGGGCCAGCAAATCTTTAATCCAGTTTTCAACCGATGGGCGGGGCAGTGTTCCCTCCCTGTTGTTTGTCCTAACTATGGTAGGGGTAATGGTGGCAATGGTAATGGTGACCTCTTTCAAAAGAACTTGTGCCTGCACTGTTGTGTTCAGTGCTCCTGACCCCATCTCAGGCCTGTGTTGACCCATGCCTCTGCCTGAGGCTCCTGGACACTCACAGGCAAGTCTGGCTCAGTCTCTTGTGGGGACACTATTCCTTTTTCCTGTATCCTGGTGCGCACAAGGTTTTTTTTGTGCCCTCCAAGAATATGTTTCCCCAGTTCTATGGAAGTTCTGTAATCAAATTCCACTGGCCTCCAAAGTCAAATTTCCTGAGGGTTCTCAGTCCCTTTGTCAGATCCCCAGGTTGGGAAATCTGTTGTGGGTCCTAGAACTTTCTTAACAGTGTGAGAATTTCTTTGGTGTAATTGTTCTGCAGTTTGTGGGTCATCTGCTTGGCGGCTCTATGGTGGGGCTAATGGCAACCTCCTCCAAGAAAGAGGGCTTATGCCACACACTACATGTCCCAGGTCTGCTGCACCCAGAGCCCCTGTCCCTGTGGCAGGCCACTGCTGACCCGTGCCTCTGCAGGAGTCACTCAAACACTCAAAGTCAGGTCTGGCTCAGTCTCTGTGGAATATCCGGGTCCTGGTGCACATGAGGTTTTGTTTGAACCATCTGAGCATCTCTGGCAGGTTGTGCTGGGGCCTCTCCTTTGTCTTTGGATGCGGGTTTGTTTTATTTTATTTTATTTTTTTTTTGGTGGGATCCAACATTTTCCTGTCGATGGCTGTTCAGTAGCAGGTTGCAGTTTTGGAGTTCTCTCAGGAGAAGATGAGAGCACGTCCTTCTACTCCGCCATGTTGTGTGTATCCTGCAAATGTGTTGTAAATACCATTTTAAATTGAAAGAAAAGAAAATCAAGGCTTAAATATCAGATTTTGAGTATATGCAACAGAATGGTTCCTTAAGGTTCAAATACAAATACTGCTAGTCCTCATCTCTGAATAGAGTGCTTTTTGCTCAGTCTGTAAAGGGAAGTAGCAGATTACAACAGCAGAGGAGTGCTGGCTTAGGCAGCACATATATAACAGCAGGGGAAATAAATGCTGATTTTGTTCATTTTATAGCTGAAAAGCCAATCTTTTCTTCACCAGGTAGGGCACGCTGGTCTAAAAATGTTACTCATATGACTGTTTGGTTCTGGTATGGATATAGTCTTTGAAGTTTTGAATACATTAAGATTCTCTTTATCCCAAGCTTCTCTGTATGTATATGTATACATGTGTGTGTATAGCCTTCCAAGAAGTATGTACTGTATTAAAATTCTAGAACCTGTCTTTCTGTCTTCAACTCTACAATTCCCTTTATTCTTTAAAATATACAAAACATAATATTCATAAATAAATCTTATTTTAATGTGTATTATTATAAAACTTGTCCCTCCGTAGTAACCTTTATGACTGTCAGTCAGTTTACACTAGAACAACTTTCGTGTTAATATGTAACAATTAACTGAAAATTCCTCCTGGAAAGATAAGTCTTTGAGTCTGCTTCTGTTTGTCTGTTTAGTAGTAAGACTATTTAATAACTGTATTGCCTAAGCAGATATTTGTGTATAGGAATATTTTAATATCATTCTATATCTGCAGTGGTTGGAAAGTGAAACTTTTCCATCTCAGATGTGGGCCCAACGTTTATGTATTAAAACTGCTTGGAACAAGAATATGTTATAATGTTTGTTGGGCTTTGGCCTCTGACAGATTTTCTTTCAGAAGGGTACTATTGTATTGGTTGATATCTCAAACATATGTAGATAAATATTTAGAAACGTTTATGGATCAGAGACTATAAATTTACATAAAAACCAGGTGAGATTTGCATTTCACAGTATAAGATCTAAGGTATGAACAATAATCAGGGTTCTCTGGAGTCACCTGTACTCTCTTTGTAGCGAGTTATTCTTTCACTGGAAATGTCTTAGGACAGATTTTCTTCTGGATTTGATTCCAACTTCACTCAAGCAAACAAATTTAGTTCAAATTTTGGGCAATTTTAGGGCTGATATTTTCCTCTTCCTTTATTCTGTGATCTTTTAAGTGGAGTTTGGAATGGAGAGGACATGTATTAGTCAGGATTCTCCAGAGAAACAAAACCAGCATGATATAAAAATAGGTGTATTATGAGGTGCTGGCTCACATAATTATGGAGACTGTGAAGTCCCATAGTCTACTGTCTGTAAATTGAAGATCCAGGAAAGCCAGTAGTATAACTCAGTTCAGGTTCAAAGGCTTCAGAACTGGAGGAGCCAATAATGTATATTCCAGTCTGAAAGCAGGAGAAGAGGAGATGAATGTCCCAGTTCAAGCAGTGAGGCAATAAAAAAGGGGTCAATTCCTCTTTCCTCTGCCCCTTACTCTATTTAGGCCTTCAACAGGTTGAGTATTGCTCACCCATGTTAGAGAGGGCAATTTACTGAGACCACTGATTCAAATGCCAGTGTTATCCACAGACGCACTGAGAAAAAATGTTTCATCTGGGCACCCTATGGTCAACTCAGGTTAACATGTAAAATTAACCATCACAGGAAGAAAAGGAAAGAATTGAATGCCAGTGCTCATATAACCATCTTGCCCAGAAGTACAAATAAAAGATTTTAAAGTGAAAATGATCAGATAAAATCTGTATTTTGAACAGTTCTCTGACTGGTGTGGCCATCAAAGTTTGATATTCCTCCAAGCTCTTAACTATATTTTATCTTCTCACTTTACAAATTCTCCTTGAGTGATTTCATCTCATGGCATCTGTTTCTGTATTAGTATCCTCAGCCCAGACTTCTGTCTAGGCTCTCACCCCATTTTCCTAATTGATAATTAAATACCTCATCTTGGTTGATTCCCTGAAACCTCAAGCTCATGTCTAAAACTGAATTTCCCCTTTATCTTACTTCCCAAATGGTCTTGTGTTCTGTTTGGCGACACCATGTTTTACTTTGACAAGTAAGAAACCTGTGAATTATCTTTGCCTTTTCTTTTACGTGTGTGTGTGTGTGTGTGTGTGTGTTATTGAGTAAAGTGCAATTGTTTAAAATTTTAATTGGAGGCTAATTACTTTACAATATTGTAGTGGTTTTTGCCGTACATTGACATGAATCAACCATGGATGTACATGTGTTCCCCATGCCGAACCCCCCTCCTTACCTCCCTCTCCATCCCATCCCTCAGGGTCATCCCAGTGCACCAGATCTGAGCACCCTGTCTCATGCATCAAACCTGGACTGGTGATCTGTTTCTCATATGATAATATACATGTTTCAATGCTATTCTGTCAAATCATCCCACCCTCACCTTCTCCCACAGAATCCAAAAGACTGTTCTGTACATTTGTGTCTCTTTTGCTGTCTTGGATATACAGTCATTGTTACCATCTTTTTAAATTCCATGTATATGCGTTAGTATACTATATTGGTGTTTTTCTTTCTGACTTACTTCGTTCTGTATAATAGGCTGTAGTTTCATCCACCTCATTAGAACTGATTCAAATGTATTCTTTTTAACAGCTGACTAATATTCCATTGTGTATATATACCACAGCTTTCTTATCCATTCGTCTGCTGATGGATGTCTAGGTTGTTTCCATGTCCTGGCTATTGTAAACAGTGCTGCAATGAACATTGGGGTACACGTGTCTCTTTCAATTCTGGTTTCCTCAGTGTGTATGCCCAGCAGTGGGATTGCTGGGTCGTATGACAGTTCTATTTCCAGTTTTTTAAGGAATCTCCACACTGTTCTCCATAGTGGCTGTACTAGTTTGCATTCCTACCAAGTGTAAGAGGGTTCCCTTTTCTCCACACCCTCTCCAGCATTTATTGTTTGTAGACTTTTTGATAGCAGCCATTGTGACCTGCATGAGATGGTACCTCATTGTGGTTTTGATTTGCATTTCTCTGATAATGAGTGATGTTGAGCATCTTTTCATGTGTTTGTTAGCCATCTGTATGTCTTCTTTGGAGAAATGTCTCTATAGTTCTTTGGCCCATTTTTTTATTGGGTCACTTATTTTTCTGGAAATGAGCTTCAGGAGTTGCTTGTATATTTTTGAGATTAATTCTTTGTCAGTTGCTTCATTTGCTATTATTTTCTCCCATTCCGAAGGCTGTCTTTTCACCTTGCTTATAGTCTCCTTCATTGTGCAAAAGCTTTTACGTTTAATTAGGTCTCATTTGTTTATTTTTGCTTTTGTTTCCATTACTCTGGGAAGTGGGTCATAGAGGATCCTGCTGTGATTCAAGTCAGAGAGTGTTTTGCCTATGTTTTCCTCTAGAAGTTTTATAGTTTCTGGCCTGACATCTCTCTCTTTAATCCACTTTGAGTTTATTTTTGTGTATGATGTTAGAAAGTGTTCTAGTTTCATTCTTTTATAAGGGGTTGACCAGTCTTCCCAGCACCACTTGTTAAAGAGATTCTCTTTTCCCCATTGGATATTCCTGCCTCCTTTGTCAAAGATAAGATGTCCATAGGGCATGGATTTATCCCTAGGCTTTCTATTTTGTTCCATTGATCTATGTTTCTGTCTTTGTGCCAGTACCATACTGTCTTGATGACTGTAGCTTTGTAGTAGAGCCTAAAGTCAGGCAGGTTAATTCCTCCAGTTCCCTACTTCTTTCTCAAGATTGCTTTGGCTAGTCAAGGTTTTTTTCTTTTTCTATACAAGTTGTGAAATTATTTATTCTAGTTGTGTGAAAAATACTGTTGGTAGCTTGACAGAGATTGCATTGAAAATATAGATTGCTTTGAGTAGTATACTCATTTTCACTATATTGATTCTTCCAATCCATGAACATGGTATATTTCTCCATTTGTTTGTGTCATCTTTGATTTCTTTCATCGGTATTTTATAGTTTTCTATATGTAGGTCTTTTGTTTCTTTAGGTAGATTTATTCCTAAATATTTTATTCTTTTTGTTGCAGTGGTGAATGGAATTGTTTCCTTAATTTCTCTTTCTGTTTTCTCATTGTTAGTGTATAGGAATGCAAGGGATTTCTCTGTGTTAGTTTTATATCCTGCAACTTTACTATATTCATTGATTAGCTCTAGTAATTTTCTGGTGGAGTCTTTAGGGTTTTCCATGTAGAGGATCATATCATCTGCACATAGTGAGAGTTTCACTTCTTTTCCAATCTGGATTCCTTTTATTTCTTTTTCTGCTGTGATCGCTGTGGCCAAAACTTCCAAAACTATAGTAGTGGTGAGTAGTGGTGAGAGTGGGCATCCTTGTCTTATTCCTGACTTTAGGGGAAATGCTTTTAATTTTTCACCATTGAGGATAATGTTTGCTGTGGGTTTGTCATATATAGCTTTTATTATGTTGAGATATGTTCCTTCTATGCCTGCTTTCTGGAGAGTTTTTATCATAAATGGATGTTGAATTTTGTCAAAGGCTTTCTCTGCATCTATTGAGATAATCATTTGGTTTTTATCCTTCACTTTGTTAATGTGGTGTCTAACTTTGTTGATTTACGAATATTAAACAATCCTTGCATCCCTGGGATAAAGTCCACTTGGTCATGATGTATGATTTTTTTTAATATGTTGCTGGATTCTGTTTGCTAGAATTTTGTTAAGGATTTTTGCATCTAAGTTCATCAGTGATGTTGGCCCATAGTTTTCTTCTTTTGTGGCATCTTTGTCTGGTTTTGGTATTAGGGTGATGGTGGCCTCATAGAATGAGTTTGGAAGTTTACCTTCCTCTGCAATTTTCTGGAAGAGTTTGAGGAGGATAGGTGTTAGCTCTTGTCTAAACATTTGGTAGAATTCAGCTGTGAAGCCATCTGGTCCTTGGATTTTGTTTGCTGGAATATTTCTGGTTACAGTTTCGATTTCCATGCTTGTGATGGGTCTGTTAAGATTTTCCGTTTCTTCCTGGTTCAGTTTTGGAAAGTTATACTTCTTTAGGAATTTGTCCATTTCTTCCAAGTTGTCCATTTTATTGGCATATGGTTGCTGATAGTAGTCTCTTATGAGCCTTTGTATTTCTGTGTTGTCTGTTGTGATTTCTTCATTTTCATTTCTAATTTTGTTGATTTGATTCTTCTCCCTTTGTTTCTTGATGAGTCTGGCTAGTGGTTTGTCTATTTTATTTATCTTCTCAAAGAACCAGCTTTTAGCTTTGTTGATTTTTGCTATGGTCTCTTTTTTCTCTTTTGCATTTATTTCTGCCCTAATTTTTATGATTTCTCTCCTTCTACTAACCATGAGGTTCTTCATTTCTTCTTTTTCTACTTGCTTTAGGTGTAGATTTAGGTTGTTTGACTTTTTTCTTGTTTCTTGAGGTAAGCCTGTATTACTATGAACCTTCGTCTTAGCACTGCCCTTACAGTGTCCCATACGATTTGGGTTGTTGTATTTTCACTTTCATTCCTTTATGCATATTTTGATTACTTTTTTGATTTCTTTTGTGATTTGTTGGTTATTCAGAAGCGTGTTGTTTAGCCTCCATATGTTTGTATTTTTAATAGTTTTTTTTTCCTGTAGTTGACATCTAATCTTACTGCATTGTGATCAGGAAAGATGCTTGCAATGATTTCATTTTTTTGAATTTACCAAGGCTAGATTTATGGCCCAGAATGTGATCTATCCTGGAGAAGCTCTTGTGTACACTTGAGAATAAGGTGAAATTAATTGTTTTAGGGTGAAATGTCCTATAGATATCAATTAGGTTTAACTGATCCATTGTATCATTTAAAGTTTGTGTTTCCTTGCTAATTTTCTGTTTAGTTGATATATCCAAAGGTATGAGTGGGATATTAAAGTCTCCCACTATTATTGTGTTACTGTTAATTTCCCTCGGAGAAGGCAACGGCAACCTACTCCAGTACTCTTGCCTGGAAAATCCCATGGATGGAGGAGCCTGGTAGGCTGCACTCCATGGGGTCGTGAAGTCGGACATGACTGAGCGACTTCACTTTCACTTTTCACTTTCATGCATTGGAGAAAGAAATGGAAACCCACTCCAGTGTTCTTGCCTGGAGAATCCCAGGGACAGGGGAGCCTGGTGGGCTGCCGTCTATGGGGTCGCACAGAGTCGGACACGACTGAAGTGGCTTAGCAGTAGCAGCAGCAGCAGTTAATTTCCCTTTTCATACTTGTTAGCATTTGCTTTACATATTGCAGTGCTCCTATGTTGGGTGCATATATATTTATAATTGTTATATCTTCTTCTTGGATTGATCCTTTGATCGTTATAGAGTGTCCTTCTTTGTCTCTTTTCATGGCCTTTATTTCAAAGTCTATTTTATCTGATATGACTATTGCTACTCCTGCTTTCTTTTGGTCTCAATTTGCCTGAAATATCTTTTTCCAGCCCTTCACTTTCAGTCTGTATGTGTCCCTAGGTTTGAGGTGGGTCTCTTATAGAGAGCATATATAGTGGTCTTGTTTTTGTATTCATTCAGCCAGTCTTTGTCTTTTGGTTGGAGCATTCAACCCATTTACATTTAATGTAATTACTGATAAGTATGATCCCATTGCCATTTTCTTTGTTGTTTTGGGTTCAAGTTTATGCACCTTTTCTGTGTTTCCTGTCTAGAGAAGATCATTTAGCATTTCTTGAAGAGCTGGTTTGGTGGTGCTGAATTCTCTAAGCTTTTGCTTGTCTGTAAAGCGTTTGATTTCTCCTTCATATTTGAAGGAGATTCTTGTTGGGTACAGTAATCTGGGTTGTAGGTTTTTCTCTTTCATCACTTTAAGTATGTCCTGCCATTCCCATCTAGTCTGAAGGGTTTCTATTGAAAGATCAGCTATTAGTCTGATGGGAATCCCCTTGTGTGTTATTTGTTGTTTTTCCCTTGATGCTTTTAATATATGTTCTTTGTGTTTGATCTTTGTTAATTTGATTAATATGTGTCTTGGGGTGTTTCATCTTGGATTTATCCTGTTTGGTACTCTCTGAATTTCTTTGACTTGGGTGACTATTTCCTTCCCCATTTTAGGGAAGTTTTCAACTATTATCTCCTCAAGTATTTTCTCATGGCCTTTCTTTTTGTCTTCTGTGTCTGGGACTGCTATGATTCAAATATTGGGGCATTTGACATAGTCCCAGAGGTCTCTGAGGTTATCCTCATTTCTTATGATTTTTTTTCTTTTTTTCTCTCTGCTTCATTTATTTCTACCATTCTATCTTCTACATCACTAGTCCCATCTTCTGCCTCAGTTGGTTGGTTCCCTCCAGAGTGCTTTTGATCTCAGTTATTGCATTATTCATTATTGATTGACTCTTTTTTATTTCTTCTAGGTTCTTGTTAAACTTTTCTTGCATCTTCTCAATCCTTGTCTCCAGACTATTTATCTGTAACTCCATTTTGTTTTCAAGATTTTGGATTATTTTCACTATCATTATTCTGAATTCTTTTTCAGGTAGACTCTCTATCTCCTCCTCTTTTGTTTGGTTTGATGGGCATTTATCATGTTCCTTTACCTGCTGCATATTTCTCTGCCTTTTCATCTTGTTTAGGTTACTGTGTTTGGGGTGGCCTTTCTGTATGCTGGCAGTTTGTGGTTCCTCTTTATTGTGGAGGTTCTTCCCTGTGGCTGGGGTTGGACGAGTGGCTTGTCAAGATTTCCTGGTTAGGGAAGCTTGCATTGGTGTTCTGGTGGGTGGAACTGGATCTCTTCTCTCTGGAGTGCAATGAAGTGTCCAGTAGTGAGTTTTGAGGTGTCTCTGGGTTTGGTGTAACTTTTGGCCACCTGTATTTTTGTGCTCAGGGTTATGTTCCCACTTTGTTGAAGAATTAGCTTAGTATGTCTTGCTCTGAAACTTGTTGGCCCTTGGATGGAGCTTGGTTTCAGTGTAGGTATGGAGGCTTTTGGATGAGCTTTTATTGATATATGTTCCCTGAAGTAAAAAGTTCTTTGGTGTGCTCAGGTTTTAGACTTAAGCCTCCTGCCTCTTGTTTTCAGTCTTATTCTTACAGTAGTCTCAAGACCTCCCCATCCATACAGGTCCAATGATAAAACATTTAGGTTAATGGAGAAAAGATCCTCCACAATGAAGATACTCAGAAAGGTTCACTGAGTTACATGAAGAAGAGAAGGGGAGGGGGGAGATAGAGGTGACCAGGAGAAGAAGAGGGGGGGATCAAAAGGGGAAAGAGCAATCTAGCCAGTAATCAAATCCCTGTATGCTCTCCACAGCCTGGAACACCCAGAGAGGTTCACAGAGTTACATAGAGAAGAGAAGAGAAGAGGGAGGAAGGAGATCAAGGTGACAAGAAGGATAAGGGGGGGAGTCAAAAGAAGAGTGACAGATCTAGCCAGTAATCAGTTCCCTAAGTGTTCTCCACAGCCTGAAATACCCAGAGAGAGTCACAGAGTTGGGTAGACAAGAGAAGGGGGAGGGAGGAGATAGAGGTGACCTAGGGGAGAAAAGGAGAGTCATAAGGGGGAGAGGACGATCAAGCAGTAGTCACACTCCTAAGTAAAAACGGATACTGAGGATTGGATTCTTAAAGGTACAAAATTGATAACAAATACCAAAAAGCAAAGATTAAAAATCTAGAGTAGAGGTTAGACTCTCAAAAATACAATATTAAAAAAAAATCAAAAAATTTATAAAAAAATATATATGAAGTTTGCTTTAGAAATAGTGTTCATTTTTTTGGCAAGGTAATAGTAGGTTATGAAAATGAAAGGAGTAATATAGGACTTAAATTTTTTTAATTAAAAAAATTTTTAATGATAATAGTAAAATATGTCTAGGAATTTCTCTGGAGCTTTTGTGGGCAGCGTGGGTTCAGCTCAGTTTCAGATAGTTCCTTGTTCCAGCTTATACTTCTCAAGATCTATAGGCCCCTTCCCATGTCAGTCAGTCAGTTCAGTCGCTCAGTCGTGTCTGACTCTGCGACCCCATGAATCGCAGCACTCCAGGCCTCCCTGTCCATCACCAACTCCTGGAATTTACTCAAACTCATGTCCATTGAGTCGGTGATGCCATCCAGCCATCTCATCCTCTGTCATCCCCTTCTCCTCCTGCCTCCAATCCTTCCCAGCATCAGGGTCTTTTCCAATGAATCAACTCTTCACATGAGGTGGCCAAAGTATTGGAGTTTCAACTTTAGCATCAGTCCTTCCAGTGAACACCCAGGACTGATCTCCTGTAGAATGGACTGGTTGGATCTCCTTGCAGTCCAAATGTAGTCGGTGCTAATTACAGGGTTTAACCTGTTGCGCGTGTCACTTCCAAAGCGGTTCCCTCTGTTTATTTTGGCTTATGTTCGCAAGTCTCTTCAGTGTCTAATTCCTGCCCTGACACAAGGAGGTGAAGGTGGTCATTTCTTTCGGCTCGCTTGTTCAGTCTTGCTGTGAGGAGAGAGGAACAATGCCAACAAATATCACTGGCATGCGTGGGGAGTGCTGCAGTATCTCGGCCACACTGGGTTTGCCCCCACTCACGGCATGTGTGCTTTCCCAGTCTACACTGCTCAGGCTCCAGGTTGCTCTGCAGGGGAACTGTCTAAAGTGGGCCCTGGATTGCATGCGCTTCCCAGGTCTAAGCCACTCAGGTTCAGGTTCTCGGGTACTCGACAAAGGCACAGACTCGTTTGGGCTTGCGTTTTGTGCCCTTCCCAGGTCCAAGCAGCTCAGGCGACCAGGTGCTTGGTGGGCACACACTCCCCAGGTGCGCTGCGTCTTATCACCTCTCCCATCCCAGTGCTGTTTCCTCTGCACAGTGGGAGCGCCATCTCAGGTGTGCCATGTGTCTCTTCTCGGGAGCTTATCTCTGGCTGCAACCCTCCCAGTGGATGTCAACCGTACAGGATCCCAGGAAGACTTGGTTAACAACTGGGAGCCTGCTCACAGTTTGGTAGAGGATGCCATCTCTGGGGGCAAGATTGCCCTTTTCCTGCTCTAGCTGCCGCCTGCCTGCCTCCCAGTCCTCAACCTGTCTCCTCAGGTATTGGCTCAGTCCTTTGTTCTGTGAGCGGTGCCTTAGGTTAGGGCTTTCCATGGGAAATTTCTCTTTTTTTCCTCTCTCTCTCTGAGTTTGGGTTGCTATCTCACATTAGCACCCTCAGATTGCCCTCAGGGCATTCAGGCCCAGTCCTTACCCTGAGCAATGCAGCCCATGCCTCCCTGTTCAGCCCCTGCTTGCTGGTGTCAGACGCGAGCATCTGGGCTACTTCTCTGCTGGGAGTTGCCATTAGGCACGTAATCTGTGGGTTTTATTTATTTATTTTTCTTGCTGGTTATGTTGCCCTCTGAGATTCCAAAACTCCCCACAGATCCGCCAGTGAGAGGGTTTCCTGGTGTTTGGAAACTTACCCTCTTTTACGACTCCCAGCTGGGACGGGTCCATCCCTAACTCTTTTGTCTCTCTTTTTATCTTTTGTATTTGTCCTACCTCCTTTCGAAGACAATGGACTGCCTTTCTGGGTTCCTGGTGTCCTCTGCCAGCATTTAGAAGTTGTTTGTGGTATTTGCTCAACATTCAAGTGTTCTTTAGATGAATTTGTGGGGGAGAAATTGATCTCCTCGTCCTATTCCTCCGCCATCTTAGGACCACCCCTATTTTGCCTTTTCTTTTTCTTGTATTATTCACCAGACCCAATTCATCAGCAAGTAATATGTATCCTGCCTACTATATGTTGCTCTCAAATCTGTTCTCTTCCTTCCATACCTTTTGCTTTTGTCTGTTAGATCCTGCCTCACTAATTATTGCAGCAGTTCCTTTATTTGCCTTCTTACTGTCAGTCTTGTTTCCTGTCAATGAATTTGACTGAAGCTAGAGTGATCTTTCTAAAGGTTAAATTGGATCATGCCACCATCCTCGGCTTAGAATTCTTCTGTCTTCTCTCTGACTTTACATTCAAGTATAAACTCTTCAAAGTTAAACACAAAGATCCATAGGATTTGACTTTTGTCTGCTTTTTCAACTTCAACTTTCACCCCTTTAAACAATCTCTACTCATTGTCAGGCTTCTTTCACTTTCTACTTTTTATTATTTCAAAAACTAATATGAAAAATTAGGAAGATATGTATGTTGAATATCTTAAATATTTTTAATAAGTATCTCAAATCCTCACTTTAAAAATTTCTTTAATTTGTACTTCTTTCACTTTTTATTCATTTTTTACATATTAAAACTTTATAGTATTTTAAAAATAGACAAAGAACCATTTAGGCTATCATCAGCATATATTGATTATCATTAACTGCATAATTATATTTAACATGATTTTTTGATCATTCATTTCATGGGTTCTATGGATCTCAAAAGTGAATCCATAAAGTATCTGAGTCTCCTTTATGTTATGTTATATAAGTAACTTTATGTTATGTTATATAAGTCTCCTTATATTGAAGTAAGCTACCAGTTCATAGATTTCAGAAAGAAGTTACATGTTGAGATGAATCCTAACATACCCTCTAAGATAGCTAAGCTTTTAGTAACCTAATTGTAGAAATGGAAAATCTAGAAATTGAAATAAGATCCTTCTCCAAATAGTCAACTTTCAAAACATGTGAGCTAATTTTTCTTTAGAGATAATAGTCTTATTTGTTCTTTTTGACATGAATATAGTGATTTCATTAAATTCTCAATTGTAGGATAATGGTATGCTCAATTGAAGTCTGGGAACAAAAAAATTGGTGGTGATTGTGGTTTAGTCACTAAGTTGTGTCTGACTTTTGAGATCTCGTGAGCTGTAGCCCACCAGGCTCCTCTGTCCGTGAGATTTTCCAGGCAAGAATACTGGAGTGGTCTGCCATTTCCTCCTCCAGGGGATCTTCCAGATCTTGGGACCAAACCTGTCCTCTCCTGCATTGCAGGCAGATTCTTTACCCCTGAGACACTAGGGAAGCCCTAACAAAAACATTAGAGCTTCTTATATGAAATCCACTTATTCTGATACCCAGAGAGCCTGGTAAAAATAGGAAGAGATTAATAGGGATGTGTGTGTGTGTGTTTAACTTTTGAAGATACATGGGCTGTTCCATTTCTGCCTGCAATGAAATTTATCAAGAATTATAGTCAGACTAAAAATTGCTCTCAGAGTGATTATACCTTTTCTAATATCACCTACTGATTTTACAGTAAATGTCTAGGCTACAAAAGTTGAGATGAGAACACAATTCATTTTACTTGACTCTGTTAAAAATAGCATTATCAAACATTTTGTAATGTTTCTCTCATATATTGGGCTGTCTCAAAGAAATAAACCTCCACTTGCTCTCATGACAGTAGACAATAAATTGACTGATATAATTCAGTTGAGAAGTTGAAAAATGCATTGAAAATAATGGGGCATAACATTGTAGGGTTAACATTTATTCATAGATGATGCAATTAAATAAAACAGGCATTAACTTCAAGGTCAGTCAGTAAAGTAATAAAATTGAATATTTTAATTGAATTGTAATTGCTTCCCATTGATACATGCAAGTAAAGTAAAATATATGTCAGCTCTGCAAATTATGGCTCTTCCTCCTAATTAATTTCTTAATTCTGCATGGAGTTATCTAGTGCCTAGGTCTTGTTGTGGGTTTATTCATCCACCCAGCTTCCATCAAGGAATGTCTATAATACATGATTAAATGCTGAGGTGTCAGGATTTATGGTAATTTTTTTTATACTTTGGAGAAAATTTTGTTAATAACTTTAACTTATTAATGTATTTATTAATTTATTAATATTGAGCTTCCCTGATAGCTCTGTTGGTAAAGAATCGCCTGCAATGCAGGAGACCCCAGTTCGATTCCTGGGTTGGGAAGATCCCCTGGAGAAGGGAAAGGCTACTCACTCCAGTATTCTGGCCTAGAGAATTCCATGGACTGTATAGTCCTTGGGATCACAAAGAATTGGACATGACTGAGTGAATTTCATTTTCACTTTTGTTATTAATATTTTTTGATGTTTGCATTTATATAAATGTTATTAAATATTAGTATCTCAATGATTATAAAGGTTTTCATAAGGGAACTAGAAACACTGAAACACATTCCACAACTGACTGATTCAGGAGATAAATTGAACAGACTGTTAGGGTTTTGGTGAAGCACAGTTTATGTCCTTTCATGACCCAGCCTTCACTAGAGAAGAGACACCTAAATTGAATGAATCTGAAAAAGAAACATTTTTTTCAAAAACTAGGATAAATTGAAGCTTTTAGATAAAGTTGAATTGCATTGAAAAAGCCCGTGAACCATTGTGGCTTTTTCATAGGCTTTTCATAGTCCCTCAAAGGTTTCTAACATTGTATAAAATAAAATGGGAATGATGACATTACAAAGATTAGGATAGAGATTTCAAATTATACTGAAATTGTATTGGGTCTAGATACTAGCATTTATTCAAAGTAAGAGAAGATTATGACTTTGGACTGGCTACACTTACCAGTTAAATGCCTACTGCTTAAAAATTGAAAATAGAATGAATGTATAAGATGGATCTTAAAATTACTGAGGTATTGTTATATATTCATATATTCTAAAATGGTTCTATATAGTGAGTCATTTGAGAGCAAATATAACGGTATATTGGCATCTTTCTTTAGCTGAGCTTAGAAATATAAATGAATTCTTGTTGATAAAACAAATAAATTAAACTAAGAAGTTATTTATTTTGTTAAGCTTTGTGTTAACTGTTAACTCAAACATTGACTTTATTATTTAAAATATTTCTCGCTAAAGTACTCAAATCATAAATCCAGTGATAAATGTATTTTATTGATACTAATATGACCCTGCCCTTCCATTCTCACTTATGAAGGATCTTAAATGTCAGAATTCTCTGTGCATATCATCTAGTTAGAAAATACCAAAACCAAAATACATGAGATAAAAATTAACATCTTTGAGCTTCATAATTATAGATAAGCTAACAGGTTTGTTTTTTATGTTGAAGTGATCTGTCTCTCCAGATCCTTGTTTTAAAATTATCTTAATAACTGTCTTCCTCCATTTAGAGAAATTAAATATCATAAAGATTGTACATACAATGCTAAGATGTTTCTAAATGAAGAAACTTGTGAAAAAAATGTGTAAGAAAATTAAATATTCATTTATTATATTTATAAAAATAAGTTACAAAGAGTTTTCATTTGCATATAGTTTAGTATTTATGGAAACATCAGTGTTTTAGGCAGTAAAAAATTTCTTGAGAAAAGTTCCATATCTGAGTATATTCCAGGGTAGTATGAATAATCTTCCTACCACATCCCTGACTAGCATCATCCCACGTGTGATGGTATACCAGTTTAGAAGAGATCTCAGAGATGAGGGTGTCTTTAGGCCATTGATTTCTCAAGGACAGGAGCTTGAATTGCTAGGGATCTCTGGATCTAATCCAAGAAAATATTTTGTAAAAACAATTTGAAGTGTATGTCTTATGGATAAGGATCATGAGATCCCCAGTAATTTGTCACTTTATAATGAACAGAAAAATGAAAGGAAAGACAGATTGCACTTGGGCTGAGTAACCAGCATCAGAAGAAAAGGACTTGAGTAGACATTACCAACCACAGTAACAAATGTGTATTATATATAGTGTTAATTTAAAGTAGAAAGATTAATTGAGATAAATATGTACACTATTGTGTGAAATCTAGACAAGCTATTTCATCATTAAAACTTAGATTTTTTTGGAAATGAAATTTAGCCTATTTAAATAGTATCATCTCATGAGATATAATAAAAATTGCTAAATTATTTGGTAGGCCAAGGATGCCTACCAAAGTCACCAGACATAATCTCTGATATATTTACAATGTGTCAAAATTGCTTGTTTCTCAGGTCCCATGTTTCCTTGGGATTACATGTCCATTGGAATAATCTACTGATGTGTGTATGTGAAGTGTCATTACTGATTGGTCTGCCCTGTGTGAAATATCTAAATCATCAGACTGTGGCTGAAAATAACACCTACCATCCTCACCAAACATGATGTAGACCCTATTGCCAAAATATAAAGACTTATACATGCAGCGTATTTCATTATTAGCTCTGGAAAAAATGTACTGCTTTTATTTTAGCTATTTTTCCTAGTGAAATGATATGTAATGTGTTTCAGAAAAATATTTGAAAATCTTCCTTAACGCTTTAAAGTTTTTTTTTTTTAATTAGAAGCTAATTACTTTACAATATTGTGGTGGTTTTTGCCCTATATTCACATGAATCAGCCATGGGTGTACATTAGTTCCCCATCCTGAACCTCCCTCCCACCTCCCTCCCCATCCCATCCCTCAGGGTCATCCCAGTGCACCAGCCCTGAGCACACTGCCTCATGCATTGAACCTGGACTGGCGAACTGTTTCACATATGGTAATATACATGTTTCAATGCTATTCTCTCAAATCAGCCCACCCTCGCCTTCTCCCAGAGTCCAACAGTTTATTGTTTACATCTGTGTCTTTTGCTGTCTCGCATATAGGGTCATCGTTACCATCTTTCTAAATTCCATGTATATGCATTAATATACTGTATTGGTTTTTTTCTTTGTGATTTATTTCACTCTGTATAATAGGCTCTGGTTTCATCCACCTCATTAAAACTGATTCAAATGCATTCTTTTTAATATCTGAGTAATATTCCACTGTGTAGATGTACCACAGCTTTCTTATTCATTCATCTGCCGATGGACATCTAGGTTGCTTCCATGTCCTGGCTATTATAAACGGTGCTGTGATGAACATTGGCGTACACGTGTCTCTTTCAATTCTGGTTTCCTCAGTGTGTATGCCCAGCAGTGGGATTGCTGGGTCATATGGCAATTCTATTCCAGTTTTTTAAGGAATCTCCACACTCTTCTCCATAGTGGCTGTACTAGTTTGCATTCCCACCAACAGTGTAAGAGGGTTCCCTTTTCTCCACACCCTCTCCAGCATTTATTGTTTGTAGACTTTTTGATAGCAGCCATTGTGACCTGCATGAGATGGTACCTCATTGTGGTTTTGATTTGCATTTCTCTGATAATGAGTGATGTTGAGCATCTTTTCATGTGTTTGTTAGCCACCCTGTGGGTGGTATTGGACAAGTGGCTTGTCAAGTTTTCCTGGTTAGGGAAGCTCACGTCGGTGTTCTGGTAGGTGGAGCTGGATTTCTTCTCTCTGGAGTGCAATGAAGTGTCCAGTAGTGAGTTTTAAGGTGCCTCTGGGTTTGATGTGACTTTTGGCCACCTGTATTTTTGTGCTCAGGGTTATGTTCCTGCTTTGTTGGAGAATTAGCTTAGTATGTCTTGCTCTGAAACTTGTTGGCTCTTGGATGGAACTTGGTTTCATTGTAGGTATGGAGGCTTTTGGTTGAGTTTTTGTCAATTGATGGTCCCTGAATTCAGGAGTTTTCTGGTGTTCTCAAGTTTTAGATTTAGGCCTCCTGCCTCCAGCTTTCAGTCTTATTCTTATAGTAGCCTCAAGACTTCTCCATCGATACAGCTCCAATGATAAAACATCTAGGTTAATGGTGAAAAGATTCTCCACATTGAGGGACACCCAGAGAGGTTCACAGAGTTACCTGAAGAAGAGAAGAGGGAGGGGGGAGATAGAGGTGACCAGGAGGAGAAGGGGGGGAATCAAAAGGGGAGAGACCAGTCTAGCCAGTAATCAATTCCCTATTTGTGTACACAGTCTGGAACACTCAGAGAGGTTCACAGAGTTCCACAGAGAAGAGGAAGGAAGGAGATAGAGGTGACCAGGAGGAGAGGAGGGGCAGCCAAAAGGAGAGAGACTAATCTAGCCTGTGATCAGTTCCCTAAGTTTTCTCCACAGCCCAGAAAACCCAGAGAGATTCTCAAAGTAGAGAAGAGAAGGGGGAGGGAGGAGATAGAGGGGGCCTGGGGGAGGAAAAAGGAGTGTCAAAAGGGGAGAGAGCAATCAAGCCAATAATCACACTCCTAAGCTAAAATGGGTACTAATTTTGGTTTCTTAAAGTAAAGAATTGATAACAAATACCAAAAAGCAAAGATTAAAAATCTAGAGTAGATGTTAGACTCTCAAAAATACAATATTAAAAAAGCAAAACAAAATTGTGAAAGTCATATAAAAAATATGAAATTTGCCTTAAAAATAGGGCCTTTTTTTTCAAGGTAATAGTAAGGTTTAAAAATGAAAATTAAAGGAGTAATAAAGAACATAAAATAAAATTTTTTTAATTTAAAAATGATAATAAAATATGACTAGGAATTTCTCTGGTGCTGTTGTGGGCAGTGTGTGGCAGTTCAGTTTCACATAGTTCCTTGTTCCATCTTTTACTTCTTCTCAAGGTCTATAGGTCCCTTCCAGTGTAGCCAGTGTTAACTATAGGGTTTTAATCTGTTGCACCTGTCACTTCCAAAGCTGTTCCCTCTTCTTTGTTTATTTTGGCTTCCTCTGTTAGCAAATCTCTTCAGTATCTAACTTCCACCCTGACGCAAGGGGGCGAAGGTGGTCATTTATTTAAGCTCACTTGTTCAGTTGTGCTGCGGGAAGAGAGGAACACTGGAAACAAATATCACTGGCATGTGTGGGAAGTGCTCACAGTGCCTGGGCCACACTGGGTTTGCCTCCCACTCACAGCCTGTGTGCCTTTCCGGTCTACACTGTTCAGGCTCCAGGTTGCTCTGCCAGGGAAGTGGGCCCTGAGTTGCATGCACTTCCCAGATCTACGCCACTCAGATTCAGGTTCTCGGGTACTGCACAAGGGCACAGACTCAGTTGGGCCTGCATTTTGTGCCCTTCCCAGGCCCAAGCAGCTCAGGCGATCAGAAGCTTGGCGAGCGTACTCTTCCCAGCTGGGCGGTAAGTCTTATCACCTTGTCCAGGTCCCAGCTGCTCGGTGTCCTGGGTGCGCAGTGGGAACACTGTCTCAGGTGTGCCGTTGTCTCTTCTGAGGCACTCATCTCTGGCTGCGACCTTCCTGACAGATGTCAACCGTCCGGGTTCCCAGGAAGACTTGGTTAGCAGCTGGGAACCCGCTCACAGTTTGCTAGGGGATGCTGTCTCTGGGGCTGAGTTTGCCCCTTTCCTTCAGGCTCTGGCTGTCACCAGCCTGCCTCCCTGTCTCCAGCAGGGGATCAGCTGGTCCACAGCTGGCTGACTCTCTTCTGGTATTCGCTCAGTCCTTTGTTCTGTAAGTGGCCTGGCAGTGCTTTAGGTTAGAGCTTTTTGCAGGAAAGTTCTCTCTGTCTCTTCTTTTTTTTTTCCCCTCTCTGGCTATCCCACAGTTTGGGTTACTGTTTCATGTTAGCTCCCTCAGATTGCCCTCATGGCATTCGGGCCTGATCCTTACCCTAAGCAGTGCAGCCAGCGCCTCCCTGTTCAGCCCCAGCTTTCTGGTGGCTGATGTGAGTGTCTAGGCTACTTCTCTGCTGGGAGTTGCAGTTAGGCACTTAATCTGTGGGTTTTATTCATTTATTTTTTCCTCCTGGTTATGTTGCCCTCTGAGATTCCAAAACTCCCCACAGACCCACTGATGAGAGGGTTTCCTTGTGTTTGGAAACTTCTTTTTTAAGACTCCCTCCCCAGGATGGATCTCTGTCCCTAACTCTTTTGTCTCTCTTTTTATCTGTCATATTTTGTCCTACCTCCTTTTGAAGACAATGGCTGCCTTTCTGGGTGCCTGGTGTCCTCCGCAAGTGTTCAGAAGTTGTTTTGTGGTATTTGCTCAGCGTCCAAATGATCTTTCGATGAATTTGCGGGGGAGAAAGTGGTCTCCCCATCCTATTCCTCCACCATATTAGGACCGCCCCCCAAAGCTTTAAAGTTTTATTTATTCTAATTGTTTCAGCTCCATAGAATTTTCAGTGCTTATCCTAGGAATAAATAAATTGAAAATATTTCTCTGAATATATAAAAATCTTGAAATAATCAACTAATTTTTACCATGGTATGCTTCTATGATGAATATGGGTTCATCTGGAAAGAATGTTCTCAATGTGACTTATGTTTACATATTTTACTGACTCTCTTATCTAAAGGCAAGCCAAATCACTTTACTGGTATGTCATGGAATACAGCCATCTTTGAAATGAGATATAACAGATATTTCTCTAATAGTCCAGACCTGGGGCCTGATGATTTTGCAGTGAATTTAAAGACTGCAAGGAAAATGGGAAGACTCTGGATTTGATCTTTCAATGCCCAGCTATGTAAAGCCATGTGCTCTTAAAATACTTTTCATGCGTCTTAGATAGGCATTTATTTACTCCCAGATCCTTATTAAGAACACAAAACATAAATTCATAGATTCAGTCATGAGAGACTGAAAGCATTATAAACATCACTGTGAATTAGGAGTGAATAGAATACAAAATAGTTCAGAACTGAAGTTGTGGGGCTGTACTACCAAGGGTCAGGAAATAGGCAAAAGTAATTGGACAATTATAGCCCTCTATGAGGGAGAACCTGAAAAAAGATAAAAATAAAGCATCCACTAAAAAAAAAAAAAAAAGCTATCAGTTAGAAAACTAAATCACTCAAAACTGTATGATGTGAAAAGAGGCAATTAGAAATTTCGGCAGTGAAATATGGTCATTTAAAAAACAAAATATTCAGTGGGCAGAATAAACTCTAGATGAACCAAGTCAAAGAGAGAATGAGTGAAGCAGAAAAAAATAATTCACCCAGAAGGCAGTTCCTAGGTCAGAAAAATCCCCTGGAAAAGGGAATGGATAGCCACTCCAGTATTCTGCCTAGAAAGTTCCCTGGATAGAGGACCCTGGAGGGCTGCAGTCTATGAAGATCGCAAAGAGCTGGACCTGACTGAGTGACTAACACTTTTCTGTGGTTTTGAATGTGTGTTAAAAATTACCAGTGATTACTGAAAGAGTAGGAATCTAGTATACAGCTTTCTAATCAGCCGAGAAAACAAACAAAACACTGTTTTGATCTTTTTTGTTTGTTTGTTTATTTTTTGGTATGAGGCAGAAAGTGGCAAAGGAAAAATGATATATAAAGTTTAATATAACAAGAAGTCCACAATAAGGTGACAGAAACAGGTCCAGAAAAAAAAATGTAGAATATAAAAAATGTAAAATATTTAAGCTCAATTCTGTGAACTTGTATTTATAAGATAGAACAAAATTTTTCAAACCCTGGTTATGTATAAATCAGAAAAATATTAACAAAAGAAAGCTGATATTATAATGTTGATAAATAGAATGTATGATAAAAGTCTTATGTGGAGATGAAAAGCTCACCACTTCTTGATAAAGGAATAATACTCTCAAAAGTTTTAGAAATTATGAATTTGTATGTGACAACTTATTTCTCAAGCATATAAAACAAAACTGACAGAATTATAACAAACTATTAAAACCAAAATCGTACTGAGAGGTTATACCACCCCTTTATTTGAAATAATAGTTCATGTAAATAAAATATTAGTAAGGTCATAGAAGATTGAACAGCAGAATTAACAAGGTCACAATTTTGTGTGTTTACCAGAAACTATAAAACTCCTAGAGGAGAACATAGGCAAAACACTCTCAGACATAAATCACAGCAGGATCCTCTATGATCCACCTCCCAGAATTCTGGAAATAAAAGCAAAAATAAACAAATGGGATCTAATTAAAATTAAAAGCTTCTGCACAACAAAGGAAAATATAAGCAAGGTGAAAAGACAGCCTTCTGAATGGGAGAAAATAATAGCAAATGAAGCAACTGACAAACAACTAATCTCAAAAATATACAAGCAACTTATGCAGCTCAATTCCAGAAAAATAAACGACCCAATCAAAAAATGGGCCAAAGAACTAAATAGACATTTCTCCAAAGAAGACATACGGATGGCTAATAAACACATGAAAAGATGCTCAACATCACTCATTATTAGAGAAATGCAAATCAAAACCACAATGAGGTACCACTTCACACCAGTCAGAATGGCTGCGATCCAAAAATCTACAAGCAATAAATGCTGGAGAGGGTGTGGAGAAAAGGGAACCCTCCTACACTGTTGGTGGGAATGCAAACTAGTACAGCCACTATCGAGAACAGTGTGGAGATTCCTTAAAAAATCGCAAATAGAACTACCTTATGACCCAGCAATCCCACTGCTGGGCATACACACCGAGGAAACCAGAATTGAAAGAGACACATGTAACCCCAATGTTCATCACAGCACTGTTTATAATAGCCAGGACATGGAAACAACCTAGATGTCCATCAGCAGATGAATGGATAAGAAAGCTGTGGTACATATACACAATGGAGTATTACTCAGCCATTAAAAAGAATTCATTTGAATCAGTTCTGATGAGATGGATGAAACTGGAGCCGATTATACAGAGTGAAGTAACCCAGAAAGAAAAACACCAATACAGTATACTAACACATATATATGGAATTTAGAATGATGGCAATGACGACCCTGTATGCAAGACAGGAAAAAAGACACAGATGTGTATAACGGACTTTTGGACTCAGAGGGAGAGGGTGGGATGATTTGGGAGAATGGCATTCTAACATATATACTATCATGTAAGAATTGAATCGCCAGTCTATGTCTGACGCAGGACACAGCATGCTTGGGACTGGTGCATGGGGATGACCCAGAGAGATGTTATGGGGAGGGAGGTGAGAGGGGGGTTCATGTTTGGGAAAGCATGTAAGAATTAAAGATTTTAAAATTAAAAAAAAAAAAGAAAATTCTATTTAGTTATTTAAAAAAAAATAAGTATAAAATCTTATTTTGCAAAACTAAGATCATGGCATCCAGTCCCATCACTTCATGGCAAATAGATGGGAAAACAATGGAAACAGTGAGAGACTTTATTTGGGGGGGCTCCAAATCACTGCAGATGGTGACTGCAGCCATGAAATTAGAAGACACTTGCTCCTTGGAAAAAAAGCTATGACCAACCTAGAGAGCATATTAAAAAATAGAGACTTTGCCAACAAAGGTCCATCCAGTCAAGGCTATGGTTTTTCCACTAGTCATGTATGGATGTGAGAGTTGGACTCTAAAGAAAGCTGAGCGCTGAAGAATTGATGCTTTTGAACTGTGATGTTGGAGAAGACTCTTGAGAGTCCCTTGGACAGCAAGGAGATCCAACCAGTCCATTCTAAAGGCGATCAGTCCTGTATGTTCATTGGAAGGACTGATGTTAAGGCTGAAACTCCGATACTTTGGCCACCTTATGCGAAGAGCTGACTCATTTGATAAAACCCTGATGCTGGGAAAGATTGAGGGCAGGAGGAGAAGGGGACAACAGAGGATGAGATGGTTGGATGACATCACTGACTCAGTGGACATGGGTTTGGGTAGACTCCGGCAGTTGGTGATGGACAGGGAGACCTGGCGTGCTATGGTTCATGGGGTTGGAAAGAGTCAGACACGACTAAGCGACTGAATTGAACTGATAGAAATGCTGTGTTTGGCAGAGGTAGGAGAAGGATTCCATAAACAATACTTTACCCATAAATAAGAGATAAAATTATAACACTCTAGCTATGATAACTGAAAGTAAATTCTACATAAGTTGAATATCTCAATGTGAATACAAAGTTTTAAAACTTCAAAAGGAAAATATAAAAGACTCACATTATTTCCTTGGGGAAGGAAAGAATTTATTACAAAGAAAGGAAAAACATTTTTAAGTAACAATTCTTTTGACTACTATAAGGTTAAAATTTTTATGTTTATCAAAAGACCTTCCCCCAATAAAAAAGTGTAATAACAAGCCACTGGTTAGAAAAATGTTTACTGTGCCCATATGATGAAGGATTAGCATTCAGAATATATCAAGAACAATGAATCATCAAATAAAAGGGAAAACAACATTTAAAAAACCAAATGATTTTAATAAGCAGTTCACGGAAGTGAAAACCTGAATGAATGGGCAATGAAATATGGAAAAGTGCTTATTTTTAATAGTAATCATAAGTTAAAAATTAATACAAGTATCCAAAACATTTTTTATGTCTGTGTATATCAGATTGGCAAAGATGAAAAATCTGATATTAAACTGTTTTCATATTATGGGAACTAGGGATATATTTCCTTGATAGTGAAAGTACAAAGTAACAATACTTCTTTGGAGAGCAATTTGGCAATATATAGTAGACTTGAAGATTACATATATAGGTATAAATATATATATATAAAATAGCAATTATATTATAGTTTTTCTACACTATCATGGTAATTTTACATATATGCATATTTAATGCAGCATAGAAAGTTCTTCCTAGTAGAAAAACAGACATTAGAAATAAGGCATTGCCCAGCTGTCCACCTACTGGAAAATGGGCATGTAAATTCCATAATGAAATAGAACAGTAAAGATGAATGGACCAGAGCCACAGTAATCAATATAAATAAATCTTTCATTAACAAAGGGAACTGGAAAAAAACAAAAGTTATCATTCATGTTAAAATTTGATATACATGAATAATATCAAATATTGTTTTGGATATGTACACTTGTAATAAAATTATAAAAGCATAGTTGGGAAATACTCGATAAGAGTGGTTATTCATGTTGAAAGACTAAGGAAAATAGATTAATTAGGGGTAGAAATACTATGAAATTCTATTATGGTGTTTATTTCTTAAAGTTGTGGAGGAAATATGGCAAGATATTAATGTTTATTAAATCTGAGTGATGATTACATAAGTGTTTGTCTCAAAATATTTCATTTACTTATTCATTTTAAACTTTAAAAAGTGTTCTACATGAATAGAGACTAGAATAAGTCAGTGATTGCTTCATCAATGTGTTTAGCCAGCCAACTGAAATTTTGCTTTTAGTGAATACACCACAATAAGGGTGCCATGAAGGGAGTTGACTTAATTTACCTAGTGCTACTAATGTGAGTTGTTTGCTTTGGCTTTACCTTGTAAGAATCCTCAATCTTTATCTGACTTCCCTTTTATTATCCTGTATGTGATTATAACAAATATCATGTTACCAAAACAGGCATCCAACTAGAAGCAGAAAATTGTTACTCAGTTTGTATACTCAATAAGCTAAATGGTTTAAACCAATAAAAATATAAAAATAGCATATTTAAATAAGCTTAAGTTACTACAAATACTATGGATGTAAATATCTAAAATGAGTTCTTTCATTTCATAGCTGAATTGTGGCATATGATTTTTTTTCCCCTGAAAGATGAATTTTGGAATGTGGGAAGAGTTCATGTTGTCCACAATAGTCTACCTATACCCCATCACTCACATAAACTCTGCTATTATCAGTTGGAACTTTCATCAGAGATTATGCATATGCTACTGGTACTGTAATGATTTTTCAGTGTTTCTTTTTTTCTTAGAAAACACTGTCACACAAGTGGTCATTAAAATAAGCTGTCATTTAATTTGGTAATATTTCTGTTCATATGTTATTAAGTGAATTAATTATATAGGCTTACAGTCTACCACTCTCTTGTTTTCTACTTTTATTCTCCAAGTAAGTTTGAAATTTATACAAAATAGGTGTGTCAGAAAAATTCTCACTGTTGTCTCCATGAGTAAAAACAAATTATAATAATTAAAATGCCTTGGATTCAAATTTCATATCTTTGAAATGATAGTTTTTTCCTATCCTAATTATAGTTCCTCAAAAATTAAAAAGGGATTGAAACAATACATCTAGTAGTTGATGAAGTGCAATTAAAATGAATTGGAATGAAGCTTATTTTTCAGGAGCAAGAAAAGCAGTTACCCAAGGGGAATAGAAAAATAAATACTAGCAAACTAAATTTTACTTTAGGATCAACGCAATTTAAAATATATATGCACTAGTTTCCTAGGCAAAGAGGAACCAAGGGAATGGAAATGTGTTTTTAAACCTCTGGTTTAATAGTTATGTAAAAAAATATTTGACTTTTCTTGGCAGGTTTAGATCCAGAGAAGCATCTTGGAAAAACCTTGGATCAAATGGAGCCCTATCTCTTAGAGGTAAGAATTTAGAATATTTCTCAAAATACAGGCATCTAAAGGAGGAAAATAAACAATGCCATGATATGCTGGTTATACAATCAATTTTTAGAAATTCTCAGATACACTGATGATACTGCTTTGTGAAAAAATTAAACTTCTGATGGGTATGAAAGCATTTAAAATTAATTACAAAAGTTATGACTACTTTGTTGAGCTCACTAAAAGAATAAAGTAAGCTATATTAAAAAGGAAATTGTTTGTCAAAAAGTTTACTTTTGTTTTCCCTGGTAACTCAGACAGTGAAGAATCTGCCTGCAATGCAAGAGACCTGGGTTTAACCCCTGGGCCAGGAAGATCTCCTGGAGAAGGGAATGGCAGCCCACTCCATTAGTCTTGCCTGGAAAATTCCATGGACAGAGGAGCCTGGCAGGCTGCAGTCCATTGCAGCCTGAAAAGAGTTGGACATGACTGAGCAACTGACACTTTCACTTTCAAAGTACAGTCCCTGATGGTCTCCATGATCAGGTGCATTTCCATCAGAAATGGAAGGGAAAATTTCCTTTAGAGATTATCTAATCTAGCCTCTTTTTTTTTTTTACCAATTAGGAAGTTAACTTGCTGAGAAGGAAACAAATTATCCCAAGGCTTCAGGTTACAACTGTTAATCATTGTCAAAGTCTAAATGTATTTTAAATATTAAAGAAAGATCTTGTTATTTTTACTCTATTAACTGTATTATATTTTATTAGGATTAGGGGTCAAATGTTAGGATTAGTGTGGCAATTCTGAATTAATGAGAATAGTGTAACTTGGATTTTTTAAATTTTACAGTTACAAAAAATGAAAAAGAAAACCACCCTACTTCTGTGAAAGAAGTAAACTCCTCTATTAAGTTACCATTTTTCCCTCCCATGTTCTTCATCAAATTGTCTCTGAACACTGTTAATGCCAGTACTGTAATATGAACTGTTAGCAGTTATACCCGTCAGTAACTGTATGTGTTTCACATTTTTCTTTCAGATATTTGATGATTTTATGGCTTATCAATATGTACCAAATGCTTAGAAATCCCTTAAATGCTCATTTCTTGTTTTATTAAGCATTATGCTTGTACTTAGTCACTCAATTGTGTCTGACTCTTTGCAACCCCATGGACTGTAGCCCACCAGGCTCCTCTGTCCATTGGATTTTCCAGGCAAGAATACTGGAGTGGGTTTCCATGTCCTCCTCCAGGGAATCTTCCCACCCAGGGATCAAACCCAGGTCTCTCGCATTGCGGGCAAATTCTTGACTGTCTGAGCCACCAGGAAAGCCCAAGAATACTAGGGTGGGTAGCCTATCCCTTCTCCAGGGGATCTTCCTGACCCAGAAATTGAGCCAGGCTCTCCTGCATTACAGCTAGATTCTTTACCCAGCTGAGCTACCATGGAAGCCCACCAGGGAAGCCCCTTATTAAGCATTATTAAGCATCTAACATGTGCTAGGAAAGTGTCTGACTCTTTGCGACCCCATGGACTGCAGCACGCCAGGCCTCCCTGTCCATCACCAACTCCCGGAGTTTACCCAAACTCATGTCCATTGAGTCGGTGATGCCATCCAGCCATCTCATCCTTTGTCATCCCCTTCTCCTCCTGCCTTCAACCTTTCCCAGCATCAGGGTCTTTTACAATGAGTGACGTAAATAGTAAAAGTTTTGGAAATGAGCTAGGAAAAGATTTGAAAATGAGCTAGGAAAATAGTAAAAGATTAAAATTGAAATGATTGTATAATTGTGACAAACTATTTTGATTTCTAGATAGTTTGATATCATTTATGATGGACATGGTTACTTTCCATCCCCCTCTGATAGGACTCTTTTCACAGTAATTTGTTCTATGCCCAGCATATCTATGTTCACATCCATTCACTACCATCGGGCAATTTTGCTTCTACAAAAGCAGTGTAAATAAATAATGTGATTAAGCCTATGAGGGTGAAAGAAAGGGAACTTCAGAGATAGGAGACTGGAATTTTGGCAAAAGATGCTTCTAAAACTTGAAGTTGTGAGGTCAGCTCTCCAGCATGTGTAGATTATTTTTAGAAAAGGCAAGTAAAGCTTTAGGATTACCATAATGTTGATTGTGAATTAACCTGTGTGTTACCATAAGATGTTTGAACACAGAAATTATTTTATTCTACTTCAGCAAGTTCCTCACAAGACCTGACAGTCTTACATTTCACTAGAAAAATTCTCTACGCATTCTCCATAATGACCATTTTATTCCCTCTCTGCTCCTCAAGTTTCAAATCCCTTCATATTTTACTGTCAATGTACAAATGGTAGCAAAGTGCTGAATGAATAAAAGCACCATTGAAATAAATAAAAAATACAGGAACATAAAATAATAATACATTTGCAAGGACATAGACAAAAGATACACATGGAATACTTTTAAATATTTTCCTGTGATAAATAAAAGGGGATAAGGCATAGAGATAAATGGGAATTTTTATTTTTTGATTTATTGAAGTAAAGTTGATGTGCAGTACTATGTTACAGATGTACAATATAGTGATTCACAGTTTTTAAAAGTTATACTCCATTTTCAGTTATTCTAAATAATATTGACTATGTTTCTTATACTTTATCCCATAGCTTATTTTATATGATAGTTTGTAGCTCTTGATTCTCCACCACTATGTTGCCCATCCCCCATTCCTTTCCTCATTGATAAATAAATGGAAAATTTTAAAATAACAACATAAGGAACTTCTCTGGGGTTCAGTGGCTAAGACTGTACACCCAGTGCAGGGGCCCAGGTTCAGTCCCTGGTCAGGAATTAAGTTCCTGCATGCCATACCGAAGATCAAAATTCTGTGTGCCGCAACCAAGACCTGGCACAGCCAAACAAATAAATAAATAAATAAATATTTTTAATAAGGCATAAGAATACCTGTTACTGCAAATTTGCAATATGATAAAGTACAAGGTAGCAAAAAAAAAAGCATAGTTCTTCTGCCCCATGATGCATGTTGCTAATGTGTTGGTGTATTCCCTTATTTTTATTTCCTGAGCTTTTGTTGTACACTCAAGTTCATATCATTAAATATTTGTACTTATTGTATTTGCACAATTTGGTTCAACTATACATATAGTTTATCTCCTTTTTTTCTCATAATATTATGATGTGTTTCAGTTCAGTTCAGTTCTGTCACTCAGTCATGTCTGACTCTTTGCAACCCCATGAATCGCAGCATGCCAGGCCTCCCTGTCCATCACCAACTCCTGGAGTTCACTCAGACTCAGGTCCATCGAGTCAGTGATGCCATCCAGCCATCTCATCCTGGGTCGTCCCCTTCTCCTCCTGCCCCCAATCCCTCCCAGCATCAGAGCCTTTTCCAATGAGTCAGCTCTTCTCATGAGGTGGCCAAAGTACTGGAGTTTCAGCTTTAGCATCATTCCTTCCAAAAAAATCCCAGGGCTGATCTCCTTCAGAATGGACTGGTTGGATCTCCTTGCAGTCCAAGGGACTCTCAAGAGTCTTCTATGATGTGTTTACTTTCCCACAAAACTAAATCTATTTGAAAATACAATGGCTATGTAGATTCTATCATATTCATATTCTACATATGAATATATTCTTGTTGGGAATATTTGTCTCTATTTGATTAGTACAAAAGTAACTACGGTTTTCCATTGTTGAACTTTTCCATTTGATTGGAATACTTCTTAACTGTGATTATATTATATATCATTTTCATGCATGTCTTACTTTATATTTTTTTGCTAATGACTTATTACTTGATGTTTATTTTATATTTACTTTAGACTATAAATTTGATGTTAGACAAAAAGCAAATATAAGCAATTTTTTTAATTCAAGTTCAAAATGGGTCATAAAGCAGGGAGCCAACTCTCAATATCAATGCATTTGGCCCAGGAACTGCTAATGACCATACACAGTAATGGTGGTTCAAAAAGTTTTGCAAAGGAGATGAGAGCCTCGAGGATGAGGAGCATAGTGGCTGGCCATCAGAAATTGACAACTACCAATTGAAAGGAGTCATCAAAGCTAATCCTCTTACAACGACAGGATAAATTGCCGAAGAACTCAGTTTCAACCATTCTAAGGTCATTTGGTACTTGAAGCAAACTGGAAAAGTGAAAAAGCTCATTAAGTGGGTTCCTCATGAGCTGGACACAAATCAAAAAATTGTTGTTTGAAGAGTCATGTTCTCTTATACCACGCAATAGCAATGAACCGTTTCTCAATTGGATCGTGACGTGCGACAAAGAGTAGATTTTATACAACAAATGATGATGACCACCTCAGTGCTTGGACCAAGAAGAAGCTCCAAAGCACTTCCCAAAGCCAAACTTGCACCAAAACAAGGTCATGGTCACTGTTTGGTGATCTGCTGCCCATCTGATCCACTACAGCTTTCTGAATCCTGGCAAAACCATTACCTCTCAGAAGTATGCTCAACAGATCCAGTGAGATGCACTGAAAAAAACAGCAATGCCTGCAACTAGCATTGGTCAACAGAATGGGCCTAATTCATCTCCACAACAATGCCTGACCGCATGTCACACAACCAATGCTTCAAAAGTTGGAACAAATTGGGCTAAGAAGTTTTGCCTCATCCACCATATTCATCTGACCGCTCACCAACCAGCTACCACTTCTTCAAGCATCTCCACCACTTTTTGTAGGGAAGATGCTTCCACAACCAGCAGGAGGCAGAAAATGCTTTCCAAGAGTTTTTCAAATCACAAAGCATGGCTTTTTATGCTACAGGAATAAACAAACTTATACCTCATTACCAAAAATGTGTTGATTGTACTTGTTTCTATTTTAATTAATAAAGATGTGTTTGAATCTAGTTATAATGATTTAAAATTCATAGTCTGAAACCACAGTTACTTTTTTAATAACCTAAGTTATTAAAAAGTTATTTCTTTTTAAATTATTATAAATACTATTCTGATTATTATCTTTCCTAGTAAATTTTCATGTATATTTTTCATTATTACTTTGTTTAGATAAATTCCTAGAAATTATAATTTCTGTATCAAAAAATAAAACATCAAAGCTTATAAATTTATTACTCTAAATTAACTATGAAATCATTTTAGCCATTGCTCCTTAAATTTCTGCAAGTTCCTAAAATTATTATCTGATACATGAACAATGGATTAAAAAATTATTTTATCTTTTGTGCTTCTTTCCCCCAGGATTATTTTCTCATTGTTCAAAAAAGGAGTTGAATTTTAATATAAAATTACATCAAATTTTAAAAGCTTTGGACTGCTCTTTAAATGTTTTTGAAGAGTATTCCTATTTTTGTGATATCTTACAATGTTTGTTGAACTCAATCTTTCAAATGATTCTTCATACTTTGCTATGTAAACAACCCTCTGAGTCTTTCTTGCCTCTTACTTATTTCATCATCTCACTTTCATGTCTTATGGTTGATTTTTACCTCTATGTCTTTGTATTACCTAATGATTTCCCTCAAATTTAGTACTATTTATTGATTTATCACTCTAGATTATGCAGATTTAGCTATCTTTCTCCCTTTGTCTCCATCAAATATGTGTACCCTTTTCCTCATTCCATCTTCCCACATAATACTGCAATTCTGGTTGTATGAACAGTCAGTGTTTAAATTACAATAACTATAAAAACTCAAAACACAAGATTTTTTCAAGGCTCAAAAAAAAAAAAAAAAAAAACTCAAAACACAGCCTTGTTAGGTAGTAAACTCTGGTAGTAAACCTTTCCTGTGTTGTTATTCAGTCTCCCAGTCATGTCCGATTCTTTGTGACCCCCTGGACTGCAACACTTCAGGCTTCCCTGTCCCTTACCATCTCCTGGAGTTTGCCCAGGTTCATGTCCATTGCATGGGTGATGCCATCCAGCCATCTCATCCTCTGATACCCTGTTCTCCTTCTGCCCTCAGTTTTTCCCAGCATCAGAGACTTTTCCAGTGAGTTGACTGTTTGCATCAGGTGACCAAACTACTGGAACTTCAGCTTCAGCATCAGTACTTCCAAAGAGTATTCAGGGTTGATTTCCTTTAAGATTGACTGCTTTGATCTCCTTCCTGTCCAAGGGACTCTCAGAAGTCTTCTGCAGCACCACAGTTTGAGGGCAATAGTTCTTTGGAGTTCTGTCTTCTTTACAGTCCAGTTCTTACAACCATACGTGAGCACTGGAGGGACCAAAGCCTTGACTATACGGACCATTGTCAGCAGAGTGATGTCTCTGCTCTTCAACACACTGTCTGTGTTTGTCATAGCTTTCCTGCCAAGAACCAATTGTCTTCTGTTTTCATGGCTGCAGTCATCCACAGTGATTTTAGAGCCCAAGAAGAGGAAATCATTGCTTCCACCTTTACTCTTCTATTTGCCATGAAGTGCTGGGGCTGGATGCCGTGTTCTAATTTTTTTAATATTTAGTTTTAAGCCAGCTTTTTTACTCTCTTCCTTCACCTTCATCAAGAGGTTCTTTAGTTCCTCCTCACTCTCTGCCATTAGAGTGGTATCATCTGCATATCGAGGTTGTTAATATTTCTCCTACCTATCTTGATTCCAGTTTGTAACTTATCTAGTCCAGCATTTCTCATGATGTTCTCAGTGTATAGATTAAACAAACAGGGTGACAGCAGACAGCCCTGCCGTACTCCTTTCTCAATCCTGAACCAACCAGCTGGTCGATACAAGGTTCTTAACTGTTGCCTCTTGATCCTATGTTTTCATGTGAATTATAGTTGTCTTGATTTATTCATTTATTCAGTGTTCTATGTACTAATCACTAATTCAGTGCTTTACTCATTGGCAGTTTCTTAGTTTCTTAGCCAGATGTTCAGACATACTAAATAGTTTTTCAGTTTCCTCTCCCTGAAGTCTTTTCCAGGGCCTTATCACCTGATGTATATAATCTGGGTCAGTTTCATTCTACGCCTGTTACAAGGCTGTCATCCATCATCTTCTCATAATCCAAGAGACCCTTTCACCTTTCTTCTTTGTTAGATCCCTTGTTTCCTGGATCCAGTGTCTTTCTTTGTTTCCATCTCATTTTTGTGAAGCACGTTCTTTTTAAGGAAGAGTCCACAGGACTCTTTGAGACAGTATGCATATCTGTAAATGTCTTCATTCTTTCCTTTCATTTGATTGGTTCTTTAGCAAGTCATAAATTCTGTTTTAGGAATATTTTCCCTTCCAGATCTTGATAGTATTGCTTCATTCCCTTGCAGCTTGGTATGCTGTTGAGAAGCCCAAAGTCATTCTGATTCCTGACTATTTCTATGCAACCTTATTTATTTCTCTCTCCATCTCCTCTGTGTAAGAGTATGTAAGATACTTCTTTTGCCCGAAGAATTATAAAGTCATATGTGCTATGTCTTAGGCATGAATGTTTTTATACATTGTGCTGAGACAGGTGGAGTTTTCAGCTTGAAAATTTCAGTTCTGGGCAATTTTCTTGAATTATTTCACTGGTGTTTACTACTCTTTATTTCTTCTTGTGGTTCAGTCACTCAGTCATGCCCAACTTTTTATGACCTCATGGACTGCAGCATGCCTAGGCTTCTCTGTCCTTCACCATCTCCTGGAGTTTGCTCAAATTCATGTCCATTGAACCCATGATGCCATCCAACCATCTAGTCCTCAGTCTTCTCCATCTCCTCCTGTCTTCTATTTTTCCCAGCATCAGGGTCTTTTCCAGTGAGTCAGCTCTTCACATCAGGTGGCCAAAGTATTATAGCTTCAGCATCAGTCCTTCCAATGAATATTCAGGGTTGATTTCCTTTAGGATTGACTGGTTTGATCTCCTTGCAGTTCAAGGGACTCTCAAGAGTCTTCTCCAACACCACAGTTCAAAAGCATCAATTCTTTGGCACTCGGCCTTCTTCATGGTCCAACTCTCACATCTGTACATGACTACTGGAAAAACCATAGCTTTGACTATATAGACCTCTGTGGACAAAGTAATGTCTCTGCTTTTTAATACTGTCTAGCTTTGTCATCACTTTTCTTCCAAGGAGCAAACATCTTTTAATTTCATGCCTGCAGTCACTATCTGCAGTGATTTTGGAACTCAAGAAAATAAAGTCTGCCACTGTTTCCATTGTTTCCCCACCTAGTTGCCATGAAGTGATGGGACCGGATGTCATGATCTTAAGTTTTCTGAATGTTGAATTTTAAGCCAGTTTTTTCACTCTCCTCTTTCACCTTCATCAAGAAGTTCTTTAGTTCTTCTTCATAGTCTGCAAAGAGGGTAGTATCATCTGTATATCTGAGGTTGTTGATATAACCTGTTGACTCCCTGCAGTATTAATTCCAGCTTGTGCTTCATCTAGCCCGGCATTTCGCATGATGTACTCTGCATATAAGTTAAATAAGCAGGGTGACAATATACACCCTCAACGTACTCCTTTCCCAATTTTGAACCAGTCCCAATTTTGCATCTTTGGATTCTTATTATTTAGATGTTCCTTGAACTTCTAACTTTTCTCTTAATTTTCACCTATATCACTTTACTCTTTCTGGGAGAATTTCACAATTTTACACTTAAACTTCTAGTTAAATTTTTTCATATCTTATTTTTAATTTCTAAAAGCACATTTTGTTTTTTTTAGTCTGTAATGCTTTGTCCTTAAATAATTTTTCTTCTCTCCTTCATAGTCAGTCTTTTCCTTTATTTATTTTGATCTCTATCTTTCATCTTATAGATGTTTCTACTAATCTTTGGTGTTCTACTCATGTTTAAGAGTGGAGACCTAAAAGTTTTATTGCAAGCACTAAGTGTGTGGATGGAGCTGTGTGACCTTGAGTTTCACTGGAAGGGAGTATATATGGGTCATTTAATCTGAGCTGGTTATATTCCAAAGAAAATGATTCTCCAGCCTCCTCTTAACGTAAAGACATGCTGCAGGTTTTTGCTGTTGTTGTTGTTGGAGTTGACAAGGAAAATGGCTAGAGGTCTTAGAATCTTGTGTGCATATATTAACTGAATCCCTCTATTTTGTTATAGTACCTCTGTCCTCAGCTGTGTCTTGTTTCTCCCAGGTTAGTTCATTTGTTTTCCCTTTGCAGAGGATAAACCTTCAGTGTTCTGACACGGTCAAGTAGAAGTGGTTGTCAGCCTGTAGGGAAAGGATCTAGGGAATCTGACTGCTTGTTAAACAGACTGCCAATCTATCCCTCTTATTTTGGTGTCCTTTTCACATTTTCCCTTTACTTCCAGAAGTAACTGGTGCCATCAATCCCTTACTTTATTGCTTTAGAGTAAAGAGTTAATTTCCTGTATAAATTGGATCGGTCCTTTGCATGCTCCCCTGTTGGCTTAGGCTCCAATGTTCTTGATTCTGTTGCTTTGTGCTCTGATTTTCTCCATCTTTTTTGAATTTATGCCTTTTTATGAAATACCTTCCATGGAAGTTTTAGAAGGGGGTGGGAGTAGGTGCATGGATTCAAATCACTATCTTTACCAGCAATGGTTACTCTTTAATCAAGATATTTATTAAGATCTTCCAAGTAAAGGTTGTTTGCTAAATGGAAGATGAAATCATATTATATAAAAATGGTAAAAATGTAGATCTGGTTACTTTTTCCAGAACTATTCACATAGAATTGGGAAATCCGACTTATAGTCTTGAGTCAAAGGTAAGCAGATATATATTGACTAAGGAGTATACTGCTTAGCTGGCTGCTATAAGAGCTAAAGCAGGATACTTGTAATGCTAACTTCAAGCTTAAAGCTCTATTTCAAGTTCTCTTTTATATGAGTTAATTTGTCTTCCTTATGAGTTTGACAAAAGAACAATTTACAGTCCCAGCTACCTATCACTTAACAACGCAAAAGACAAAGAATTTCACTAAAGTTGATTTGCTGATGTGAGTGAAAGGTGGAACTTTAAGCCTTATTCCCTACACTGCTAAACTTATGGAAAAGAAAACCTATAACTGACCTTGAAAGTTAAGAGGAAGGTAGAATATCCTTGAGAGGAAATTTTAAATTTTGAATATAACAGAGTTGGAAGGATATGTGAAGCTTTATGGCTGAGATGTTCAGTGACTCTTACAACTTACAAGAAGTATTAAAATGTTCAGTCACTAAGTCATGTCCAACTCTGTGACCCCATGAACTGCAGCATACTAGGTTTCCCTGTCCTTCACTGTCTCCTAGAGTTTGCCCAAACTCATGTTCATTGAGTCAGTGAGGCCATAGTCTAGGTTTAAGAGGGAGAGGACATATGTATACCTATGACTGATTAATGTTGATGTATGGCAGAAACTAACAGAATATTTTAAAGTAATTATCCTCCAATTAAAAATATAATGAACATTGTTAAATTAAAAAACATACTCTAAGATAGTATAAAATATGTACCAAAGAATTTCAAAGAAAACATTGTATGTTGTTGAGAGAATTCTGAATAAATTGAGAGGTAAATTGATAGCCATACTGGACTTTAAGAATGGGGATAGAACTTTTGACTGGCTGGCTTGTTTGGCATATATCTTAAGTACTTGGAGAGGAAACTGAGAAAAAATTTAGAAGCCATATTGTGAGAAATTTTGAATATTGAATTGAGGATTTAATTATCTAAGCAATGAGCAACCAAAGGTTTTAGAGGAAGGGAGGAAAATTCTGAAAGGTGTACTTTAAGGAATTTGACTCAGCAGTAGAGCCCATTAATATTTGCAGTTAAAGAGAAGAAATGAAGGTCCTCCATAGTTAGTGGCTGTTCCAATATATTATCATGAACATGTTCCTCACATCTCATTGAGTGTGTATTGTAAAATAAGTAAAAAAGTTATTTTTTGCATTAAATTTAGAGTCTTATGGGGAGAGATCCTAATAATTTGGATCAGATAAAGCCCAGTTGGTATTTACTATAAGTATAATTGGAAGTTTAAAATGGAAGATGACCATCTGACCTGGAATAGTTGAAAGCAATCTCATGAGAGTCTTAGAACTTAAATTGGTCTAAAGGATGGATGAAACTTATACTTTGTTGTTCAGTCTCCCTGTCATCTCGAACTCTTTGTACCCCATGGACTGCAGCACACCAGGTCTCCCTGTCCTTCAGTATCTCATGGAGCTTTCTCAAACTCATGTTCATTGAGTCGATGATGCCATCCAAATATTTCATCCTCTGTTGCCCCCTTCTCCTGCCCTCAATCTTTCCCAGCATCAGGGTCTTTACCACTGAGTCGGCTTTTTGCATTGGGTGGTGCCAAAGTATTGGAGCTTCAGCTTCAGCATCGGTCCTTCCAATGAATATTGGAAGGGTTGATTTCCTTGAGGATTGACTGGTTTCATCTCCTTGCAGTCCATGGGACTTTCAAGAGTCTTCTCCAATGCAATTCAAAAGCATCAATTCTTTGGCACTCAGCCTTCTTTATCATCTGACTCTCACATCCATAAATGATGACTTGAAAAACCATAACTTTGACTATATGGACTTTTGTGGGCAAAGTGATGTCTCTTTTTACTACACTGTCTAGGTTTGACATTGCTTTTCTTTCAAGAAGCAAACGTCTTTTAATTTCATGGCTGCAGTCACCATCTGCAGTGATTTTGGAGCCCAAGAAAATAGTCTGCCACAATAGTTTCCATTGTTTCCTGGCTCGGAGAATTTTGAGCATTAACTTGTTACCATGTGAAATGAGTGCAATTGTGCTGTAGTTTGAACATTCTTTGGCATCGCCCTTCTTTGTAATTGGAATGATGACTGACCTTTTCCAGTCTGTGGCCACTGCTGAGTTTTCCAGATTTTCTGGCATATTGAGTGCAGCACTTTCACAGCATCATCTTTTAGGATTTGAAATAGATCAACTGGAATTCCATCACCTCCACTATCTTTGTTTGTAGTAATGCTTCCTAAGGTCCACTTGACTTCACACTCCAGGATGTCTGACTCTAGGTGAATGATCACACTATCATGGTTTTCTGGATCATTAAGACCTTTTTTGTATTGGTGGTGGCAACAAAGTGAATCAATCTGTAGATTCCTAGGCAAGAAGACATGCAAGGACAATAAGGAATTTTATTTAAATGAAACTAACAGCTTATGTTGGTAGATTAATAAGCAACAGGTGAAGTAGGAATTTAGGCCCCAGTCATTAAGGGCCTTGAGAGATGGACCAAGTGATTTGGGGTGAGAAATAAGATATGGAAGTCTCATCAACATGGATGTTTATTATTAAAACATATCTCAGGAAATTTAGTGTGATGGCAGTATTCCTGGATTGGGAGAGAAGAAATTGGAACTCAAAAAGTGTCTAAGATGCTCTTATTGAAACAGGTCTGAGGGCTTAAAGCATGAAACCTCTGACAGTAGGGATAGAGACACAGAACAAAACAAAGATTCCAATGGAAGAATGAAAAAGAAATTAGCACCAAATGGCCAGAAGCTGGAAAAGGAAGAATCAAAGATTAATCCACACACAAATAATTGGGGAAATAAGAAGCACACATGTTTGCAGAGAACAGGATTGATAAGATTGGTCTTAAATATACTGAGTTTTAAATTATAAACCAGAAGCATGTGTTTTTAAAACTGTAAGGTTGGCACACAATTGAGGTGTTCAGGCTAAAGACTAAGGTTTATTATTTATGAGTGAGGACACAACTTTATGAGTTTGTTTAGTTCTAAGCTACATATCCTTTGCAAATCAGTTTAATTTTTGTCTCTGGAAAAGGAAAAAAAAATTAGTAACCATTTCATCGAGTATCTATTGTGTGCTGTGTAATATATTAGACCTTTTCTTCACATGGTTTTGTTACTGAAAACAGCACTCCTGTGAGGTAGGTACTGTTGTCTTCTCCATTGTACAGATCAGTAATTTGAGGCTCTGAGAGTTTGCATGACCTTAGACTGCATAGCTACAAAGTGACAGAGCTATGAATTGAATGAAGGATGATGTGAACCGAGAACAATTTGCCTCCAGAGTTACTGCTTTTGACCAATATATTACACAATCCTGCTTTCTCTGTGCCTCACTACAATATGTGCTTTACCTACTCTTATAGTTAAGCTGTGTATTATAGCTCTGACCTAAATACTTTTTATGCATGTTATTTAGTTATCTAACAAGCCTATGAGGTTGCTACTATTAATTTTTACATTTTAAAAATGAGGGATCACTTAGGTGAGTTACTTTTCCAAAGTCACAGAGCTAGGAAGTTTCAGAACTGGAATTTATGCTTTAAATCTATCTGATTTCAGAGCCTATGCTCTTTTTTATTCTTAAAAGTCATTTTAAAGATTAAATAAGATAATTTTATCATTTTCTTAACTTCAACGCATAAAGCAAATTTTCTTTAGTTAGTAGTGACAGTATTCATCAGTTTGTCAGTTGAACAGTTTGCAGTAACAGAATAACATAAAGGTGATTAGCTGAACCCATGCACTGCATAAGCTATCAGGAGGAATAAATGGATAAAGAAGAATATAGCATAGAGAGAATCATGAAGGATGTTTATAATTTGGGAGCAGCAGGAAGGAAAGGAGTTGGAAAAGCCTAGCAGTAGCTTAGAAAACACAGTAACATAGAAGCCTCAGGAAAATAATCACAAAGATTTGAGACATCAGTCGTATGACATGATACATAAAATTTGGAAAAAAAAAAGTCATTAGACAGTGTCCCAGCCCATTGCTGTTTGTACTGAAAAACCACTAAACAGAACCACCATCCATCCAGTTTCCCAATGCAGAAAGCTGCAAATTTTTCTTAATTAAAAAAAAAAAAAAACTTTCCTCGCTTCTCCATTCACTCATTTCAGCCTGCTAAAAACTCTCTCAACCTATCTTCCTCTCCACTCCATCCTCAGTGCTCCTTCCCCGTTTCAGGAAATCTTTACCTCCTGCCGAGATTCCTCCAGCGACCTCTCAGTTCTTTCTGCTTCTTGACTTACTGCCCTCCAGCCTATTCTCCATATGCAGCCAGAATTATGTTTCTAAAAGACAAATGAGATCAGGTCAATTCTCTGTTAAAAACATCCCCATGGGTTTTCATTGACCTGAGGATAATAACTCAGTATGGCTTATAAAGCTCTATAACATCTGTCCTCTTTCTAGGTTTTTAGCCTCATCTCTCCACTATTACGCATCTAGTTATGCTTCAGCTATGGAAGAAACACAAGCTGGAATCAAGATTTCTGGGAGAAATATCAATAACTTCAGACACCACCCTTATGGCAGAAAGTGAAGAGGAACTAAAAAGCCTCTTGATGAAAGTGAAAGAGGAGAGTGAAAAAGCTCAACATTCAGAAAACGAAGATCATGGCATCTGGTCCCATCACTTCATGGCAAATAGATGGGGAAACAGTGTCAGACTTTATTTTTTGGGCTCCAAAATCACTGCAGATGGTGACTGCAGCCATGAAATAAACTAGTACAGCCACTACGGAGAACAGTGTAGAGATTCCTTTAAAAAACTGGAAATAGAACTGCCTTATGACCCAGCAATCCCACTGCTTGGCATACACACCGAGGAAACCTGAATTGAAAGACACGTGTACCCCAGTGTTCATCGCAGCACTGTTTCTAACAGCCGGGACATGAAAGTAACCTAGATGTCCATAAGCAGACAAATGAATAAGAAAGCTGTGGTACATATACACAATGGAGTATTACTCAGCCATTAAAAAGAATACATTTGAATCAGTTCTAATGAGGTGGATGAAACTGGAGCCAATTATACAGAGTGAAGTAAGCCAGAAATAAAAACACCAATATAGTATACTAACACATATATATGGAATTTAGAAAGATGATAACAATAACCCTGTATGTGAGACAGCAAAAGAGACAAAGATGTATTGAACAGTCTTTTGGACTCTGTGGGAGAGGGAGAGGGTGGGATGATTTGGGAGAATGGCATTGAAACATGTATAATATCATATAAGAAATGAATCACCAGTCTAGGTTCGATGCAGGATACAGGATGCTTGGGGCTGGTGCACTGGGATGACCCAGAGAGATGGTATAGGGAGGGAGGTGGGAGGGGGGTTCAGGATTGGGAACACGTGTATACCCATGGCAGATTCATGTTAATGTATGGCAAAACCAATACAATATTGTAAAGTAAAAAAAATAAAATAAAATTTAAAAAAATAAATAAAAGATGCTTACTCCTTGGAAGGAAAGTTATGACCAACCTAGATAGCATATTGAAAAGCAGAGACATTACTTTGCCAATGAAGGTCCGTCTAGTCAAGGCTATGGTGTTTCCAGTGGTCATGTATGGATGCAAGAGTTGGACTGTGAAGAAACCTAAGGACTGAAGAAGATGCTTTTGAACTGTGGTGTTGGAGAAGACTCTTGAGAGTCCCTTGGACTGCAAGGAGATCCAACCAGTCCATTCTAAAGATCAGCCCTGGGTGTTCTTTGGAAGGAATGATGCTAAAGTTGAAACTCCAGTACTTTGGCCACCTCATGTGAAGAGTTGACTCATTGGAAAAGACTGATGCTGAGAGGGATTGAGAGCAGGAGAAGAAGGGGACAACAGAGGGTGAGATGGCTGGATGGCATCACCAACTCGATGGATGTGAGTTTGAGTGAACTCCGGGAGTTGGTGATGGACAGGAAGGCCTGGCGTGCTGCGATTCATGGGCTCACAGAGTGGGACATGACTGAGCAACTGAACTGAACTGAACTGAGCTGATGCCAAAATTAAAAAGATTCTTGGAAGGAAACCTGTGACAAACCTAAACATCATGTTAAACAGCAGAGATAGCACTTTGCCAACAAAGGTCCATATAGTCAAAGCTATGATTTTTCCAGTAGTCGTGTACTGATGTGAGAATTGAACCATAAAGAAGGCTGAGTACTGAAGCTTTTGAATGGTGGTTCTGAAGAAGACTCTTGAGAATCCCTTGGACTGAAAGGAGATCAAACCAGTCAATCCTAAAGGAAATTCACCCTGAATATGCATTGGAAGGTCACTCACTGGAAAAGACTCTGATGCTGGGAAAGATTGAAGGCAATGGGAGAAGTAGGTTGCAGAGAATGGGATGGTTAGACAGCATGACTGACTCAATGGACATAAGTTTGAGTAAACAGAGACTGTGGAGGACAGAGGAACCAGGTGTGCTACAGTCCATTGGGTCACGGAAAATCAGACACAACTTAGCAACTGAACTACAAATGCCAAACTTATTTCTATTTCTAGTACCCGTCATGTACTCTGGGACTTAACACATGCTGTTCCTTTTGGAACAGTTTTTTATCTCTCCTGCCTTTTCCCTCTCTCCCTTCCCATCCCCTTCCCCCTCTCCCTCCCTCTTTCTCTTTCCATCTCTCCCTCCAGACTTTCCTGGTTAATTTATCCTTTAGATCTTTGAGAAGCCTTTTGAGGTCCTTCCAGTTAGATCCCATGCTTTGTAGTCCCACAGCATTTCATGCATTCACCAAACCCACCCCTACCCTTTATTGTAACTGCTTGTTGACTTTCCTCCTGTACCTGCAGACAGTAAGCTATTTTATGCAAAATTTATGTCTGTTCCTATTGTTATTCCCAGCACTTAAAACAATGCCAAACCTACAGTAGACATTCAGTAAATACTTCTTCAATAACTGCTATGAATGAATATATGTAGGGTGAAATTATTTTATATGTTAAATATATCATTTATATAAGAAATTATGGTGACTCCTATAAACATCATGGTTTTATCTAGGTGGTAGGAGGGATGAAGGAAGTACAGTTTCATTTGGCCCTTCTTTTATTTTTTCCAGTTTTAAGTTTACTAACAGCAAATGAGACGGGTTTAAAAGAAGAAATATTTTGATTTAATAAGAAATTCTCACAACTATGATCATTACAATCTTTTATAGGGATAGAAAATTAAACAGGGAAATCATGATGCCCCATTACCTTTTCAGTTCAATAATCAGTAGAGTCAAATGGCATTATTATGAATATGAATGTTTATGTGAATAAATGTACCAGAAAAAAATAGAATCATATAAGTAATTTCCTTTATATTTACTCTAGGAATTCACTTTTTAAATGCTCAGTCTCCAAGGCATTCTTATAAGTCATGAAATGACCCAAGTCAGCCACATCTGTTCAAAATGTGTTTTAGAAAATTTATCTTAACAATAGTCAGTTGAAAAATTTATGTTCACCTTCCCCGAAAATTTTATCCAAAAGAGAGCGTAGCATAATTTAGATGTATATGAAGCAAAGACCGTGCTTTAATACAATGAAAATTATGTTGTGACACCAGTAAAAACTGATCTTATTGCTTCTGGTTAGAAAACAGAAACATATTTCTTTTCAGCTGGTCAAAATCCTTTTGAAATTTTGTTTTATTTTATTGATTTTATTAGCTTTATTTTTTTGCATTTATATGAAGGATGAGACCACTTGACTAATGTCAGACAAAATAGCAGGTATATTAAGTTTATAAAATAGTCATCTGATTTGAATCTTTTTCTATATAACATTCCCCAAATGGGTAAAAATAGTAATATTCTTGATTCAGTGGGTTAGATGAGAAAAGTATTGACTACCTTGTGTAAATTTTATTTAGTTTTAGAGTTCCAAAAACAGAAAATGTTGATCTGATTTTGTCCTATTTCCAAGGGTATAACAAAAGCAATCAGTAACTCTCTCCTCCCTTTTACTTGATAATTCTGTTTGGTGATGGCTTACTTTCTGTGAGTACAAGGCCAATTAGACTCTTTTCTGGAATTATGCAGGATGTCTGGACCATGGAGAAGAGAGTCATTTGGTCTTTGAGTGCCATGTGCTACATACACTACTGGGAGAGAACTATGGGTTTCAGAGGGTTTAAGAAATTTAGAAACTTATAGTCTCATGACAAACACTGAAATTCATAGTGATGCAATACAGAAATATGTCACAAGGCAGCACAGGACAACTCCACAGGCAATAATAGTGATTTCTGTAAGTAGACCAGAAGGAAGCTGCATGTTATGGTTTATGTTTATTACTTTTTATTTCAGTTTTTAAGATTAAGTCTTCAGGCTTTTTTTCAGCCAGTCAAGATTCTTTTGAATCTTTATTTAATTTTCCTATTGTATTAGCTTTATGTCTTAGTATTCTTGTGAAGGGTGGGATCAAATGGCTGAAGTCTTTTGACTCTCAGTTTATAGAGCTTGATTTTTATTGAGTAGGCAATGGTAGACACCATAAGTTTTTGAGTGGATGAATGCCATCTCTTATATTGTTAAGGAAAGTTAGTGTATTGATAACATGTAGGTAGATGAGAGGGATGAAAATAAAGCAGGGAGACAAGAGATTACTGTAATAGTTCAAGCCCAAAATAATTAGGAAGGGTATTAGAAAGGAAGAGAGTGTTTACTTTGTCTCATTCACTGCCACATGCCTTATGTATAGAATAGGATTTAGCACGTAATAAGTCCTGAGTGAATATTTGTTGATTCAATAAATGAATTTAAGAAAAATTTTAAATGTAGGCTGTGTGGCAGAAGGAAAAGGAGTTAAGCTCAACTCCAGTATTTCAAGCTTGATTAAACTATTATAGAAATTGAGCAGGGAAAGAAGATTTTGAGGAAAAATCAAGAACTATGTTTTATTTAAAACAACAATTCAGATTAGTCACTTAGTTGTGTGCAACTCTTTGTGACCACATGGACTGCAGCACGCCAGGCCTCCCTGTCCATCACCAACTCCCGGAGTTTACCCAAACGATTGTCCATTGAGTCGGTGATGCCATCCAACCATCTCATCCTCTGTCATCCCCTTCTCCTCATGCCTTCAATCTTTCCCAGCATCAGGGTCTTTTCAGATGACTCAGTTCATCGCATCAGGTGGCCAAAGTATTGGAGTCTCAGCTTCAAAATCAGTCTTTCCAATGAACATTCAGGACTGATCTCCTTTAGGATGGACTGGTTAGATCTCCTTCCAGTCCAAGGGACTTTCAAGAGTCTTCAACACCATAGTTCAAAAGCATCAATTCTTCAGCACTCAGCTTTCTTTATAGTCCAACTCTCACATCCATTCATGACTACTAGAAAAACCATAGCCTTGACTAGATGGACCTTTGTTGGCAAAGTAATGTCTCTACTTTTTAATATGCTCTCAGGGTTGGTCATAACTTTCCTTCCAAGAAGTGAGCGTCTTTTAATTCATAGCTGAAGTCACCATCTACAGTGATTTTGGAGCCCCAAAAATAAAGTCTGCCATTGTTACCACTGTTTCACCATCTGTTTGCCATGAACTGATGGGACTGGATGCCATGATCTCAGTTTTCTGAATGTTGAGCCTTAAGCCAGCTTTTTCACTCTCCTCTTTCACTTTTATCAAGAGGCTCATTAGTTCTTCTTCACTTTCTGCCATAACAGTGGTGTCATCTGCATATCTAAGGTTATTGATATTTCTCCCAGCAATCTTGATTCCAGCTTGTGCTTCTACCAGCCCAGCATTTCTCATGATGTACTCTGCCTATAAGTTAAATAAGTAGGGTGACAATATACAGCCGTGATGTACTCCTTTTCCTATTTGGAACCAGTTCCATGTCCAGTTCTAACTGTTGCTTCCTGACCTGCATACAGATTTCTCAAGAGGCAGGTCAGGTGGTCTGGTATTCCCATCTCTTTCAGAATTTTCCAGTTTATTGTGATCCACACAGTCAAAGGCTTTGGCATAGTCAATAAAGCAGAAATAGATATTTTTTCTGGAACTCTCTTGGTTTTTTGATGATCTAGTGGATGTTGGCAATTTGATCTTTGTTCCTCTGCTTTTTCTAAAACCAGCTTCAACATCTGGAAGTTCGCGGTTCACGTACTCTTGAAGCCTGGCTTGGAGAATTTTGAGCATTACTTTACTAGTGTGTGACATAAGTGTAATTGTGTGGTAGTTTGAACATTCTTTGGCATTGCCTTTCCTAGGGATTGGAATGAAAACTGACCTTTTCTAGTCCTGTGGCCACTGCTGAGTTTTCCAAATTTGTTGGCATATTGAATGCAGCACTTTCACAGCATCATCTTTTAGGATTTGAAATAGCTCAGCTGGAATTCCAGCACCTCCACTAGCTTTTTTTGTTGTGATGCTTTCTAAGGCCCACTTGACTTCACATTTCAGGATGTTTGGCTCTAGGTGAGTGATCACACCATCATGATCATCTGGGTTGTGAAGATCTTTTTTGTACAGTTCTTCTGTGTATTCTTGCCTCCCCTTCTTAAAATCTTTTGCGCCTTAGATCCATACCATTTCTGTCCTTTATTGAGCCCATCTTTACATGAAATGTTCTCTTCATGTCTCTAATTTTCTTGCAGCGATCTCTAGTCTTTCCCATCAATGCTCCCAAGTAAAACCCTCAATAAGTATTTGGAGTTGTGGGGGAAGGAGATACATGGGAGAGAGTTTAATGACTAAGCTTTTCACTCTGAGAGCCATTTTGCAATAGAGATGATAGATATAATAGGAGTCATGATCCTCAAAGAAGGTATATATAGATAAAGAGCAGAAGGTCCAAGGGAAGAGCAGATTAATAGAGAAAGGATAACATATGTCAGCTACTTTCTGTGCACTAGGCATTGGATTAAAAGCTTTATATGTATTATATATTTTAATAGAGCATCCCCCTGAGGGCAGGCTTTCCCTAAACAAATGGAAATTCAGAGAACAAGTAATTCATCCCAGGTCCCCTGCCCAATAATTGTTGGAACTAGAATATGAACCTAAAGATATTTCCCCCTAGTTTTCTAAATCTGCTCAAATTAATCTCTGTTCATAAATTTTGTCTATCTTTTCCAGTAAATCTCTAATATATAATTATCAGTTCAGTTCAGTCACTCAGTCATGTCCGACTCTTTGCAACCCCATGAATCGCAGCACACCAGGCCTCCCTGTCCATCACCATCTCCCAGAGTTCACTCAAACTCACGTCCATCGAGTCAGTGATGCCATCCAGCCATCTCATCCTCTGTCGTCCCCTTTTCCTCCTGCCCCCAATCCCTCCCAGCATCAGAGTCTTTTCCAATGAGTCAACTCTTCGCATGAGGCAGCCAAAGTACTGGAGTTTCAGCTTTAGCATCATTCCTTCCAAAGAACACCCAGGGCTGATCTTTAGAATGGACTGGTTGGATCTCCTTGCAGTCCAAGGGACTCTCAAGAGTCTTCTCCAACACTGCAGTTCAAAAGCATCAATTCTTTGGCGCTCAGGTTTCTTCACAGTCCAACTCTTGCATCCATACATGACCACTGGAAAAACCATAGCCTTGACTAGATGGACCTTTGTTGGCAAAGTAATGTCTCTGCTTTTGAATGTGCTATCTAGGTTGGTCATAACTTTTCTTCCAAGCAGTAAGCATCTTTTAATTTCATGGCTGCAATCCCCATCTGCAGTGATTTTGGAGCCCAAAACCTAAAGTCTGACACTGTTTCCCCATCTATTTCCCATGAAGTGATGGGATCAGATGCCATGATCTTCGTTTTCTGAATGTTGAGCTTTAAGCCAACTTTTTCACTCTCCTTTTTATGTTAAAGTCCTTGTCTGTTGGGTTCAGTATTTGATTAATGTGTGGGTCTGTTTCTATTTTGTTTGTTTTTCCCCTGATTATAGTCACATTTTTCACTTTTTATCTCTCAATTTGTTTTATATATTTTATGGTAGATAATGAATAAATAAGAACAACAGAGACTGAAGTAAATGTTTACTCCAGAAAAGTCACACCACTTCCTCTCTGTGACAGCTAGTCTGAGGTGTTTATTCTTTTTAGTCTATTTTCCAGTTGAGGTGAGTCTGGTTTGATTTTTGTTTCATTTCAGTTTGCTACTTGTTTGAAATGTTTTGAAAGCAGGATAAATGTTCTCCATTTATCAGGGCATGTGATCTATTCTCCAATGAGTCTAGAGATCTCTTCCTCTTCCTCCTACCCTGTCCCCATGTTTTAAAGTCCTACACCACTGTTTTGTGCCTTATCAGGGCCTTACTACTCTCAGCCTTTCTCTGCCCTCTCTCTGGCTTTCCAGGTCTTGGCTGAAATCTCTCAATCTTCCTGCCCTGTAACCACCCCTTGGTACCTTGAAAGTTCAATAGAAAAGACTTACTGGGCAGGTGTTCTTAAAGGGATCTCTGTCTCTCCCCTCTCCTGCCCTGGAGAGGGGCAGTTTTCTGAAGGTAGCCACTCTGTGCACTTAGTTAAGACTCTGAAAAAGAATTGGCAGGCTATACATACTCCCTGGGCTCTTCAGGACTCTTAATAATCCAGCACAGAGGTCCACAAGAGTTTGGCTTTCCACATATGCTGATAGACACCCCACATCCATGAAGCTTTGCTTCTACTCTGTCTGTTCCCCCATTAGGAAAGTGGCCATGAATCTTCACTCATCTCAGAAAAGCTTACCCTGATCTGCTATTAGTTCATCCAGATGCCTTTGAATTCTCAGATCTCTGTATGTAAAACACAAAGGTGTGGTTTTGTAGCTGATCTGGCATATTTTTAGTGTTATGGTGACAACAATTGTCTGCTTCCACTTTTTATATACTAACTGATACTATTTAATAAATGTCTTAATCCTTTATATCATACTTTAGGGGGAAAAAAGCAACTTGAAAAACACTTTTTTATTTTTCAATATAGTTTGCCATCTTATTCATTTAAATTATGGAAAGAATCATGATAATTCAGTAAGGAACTAAACCTTAGGAAAACCTATCCAGTATTTTCAATTACAATGATATTGACAGAGAAACTATCAAAGTGAACTGCAGAAACTGTATTTGGAATGAGGAGGTGCTGGCCTACACTAATACTAATTCTGAGTTGGAACCCAGACACAGACCTGAGATACATTAGAATAAAGTTGCTACTTTCTATGAGTAGTGTAGATATGAGCAACACTTGCTTACATGTTTTAGAAAAGCAGATTGAACGTCTCATACCACAAATATGTCTCTGGATTCTCCACTTACCTTAACTGACCCCTGTTTTAAAAAATCAAATCACACATGCATGCTAGGTTGCTTCAGTCATGTTCATTTCTTTACAGCCCCTTGGACTATAACCCTCCAGGCTCCTCCATACATGGGATTCTCCAAGTAAGAATACTGGAGTGGGCTGCCATGCCCTCCTCCAAGGGATTTTCCCGATCTAGGGATCAAATGCATTGGCAGGCAGGTGCTTTATCACTAGCACCACCTGGGAAGCCCAATCAAATGCACACATCATGCTTTTGTGCTACCAGGTTGTTGATTTCTAACATAGTGCTATGCCTTAGCTAAAGATTCCTTAAAGAAAGTGGCTAGCTTAGGCTTTGCTTCTTGAGGAGGTTCTCTCAGGACATCAAAGGGCCTTGGAACTGGCCAAATGTAAGCCAAAAAAGATGGAAGTTTTCTGAATACTTATGTCTACTAGAGCTTTAAGCTAATAGAGTTTAGAGGGTCTGCAAAAGACATCATAAAGATTCATAGGCTACTTTGTGGTTCATCAGCCAGAAAATGCACTGCACTCTTGGAATCTGGAACCCATGGATTCTGGAATTCTGAAATCTGTCTTGTGTAAAATCTTTCTTGACTTGGAATCTGTGTCCCTGCTGGTCAATGAGTGGTAGAGGGGGAAGAAATTGTACATATTATTTACAGAATCAATATCACTGTTTCATCATACTGTGGTATTGAAATATAGGGTGCAATATATTTAGTAAGCTTCCAGAGACCAAGGACATTGTTTGTTTACTCCTGGAACTTTTTCATCTAACAAAGCCTGCCCAATAATCACTGTTCAGTAAATGTTTGTGGAAGAACTGACTGGATGAATATTATGGAAATATTTTATGTGAATTGAAAATATCACTGGATACATCCAAATTTTAGATTTCCTAGTGCTGGTTGGCTTAATATAGCAGCTTACATTATTTTTACTTAGGGACTAACAGAATTACTTCAGTAGGATAACAGCTATGCCAACATTAATTTTAAAAAATCCAATTATGCTTTTGTGGTAGATTATAGAAATTTTGCAAAGCTTCAATTATACATTTTCTAAAAAAAGAAGTCTGTGGTTATTAAGATATATTCCCACATAAACAAGACTGACCATAAAGGTGAGAGTAGAAGCTTCCCTTGGCAGAAAGTCACTGGAATGAGAAGACCAATGAAGGGAGATGAGAAGGGGTCGGGCACTAGCTGACAGAACAAGGAAACGCCCTTGAAATCCATACCCCATTATTATTCCTACATTTTTACTGCAAAGCAGACATTAATTTAATTTGGTTTACTACGATAATCTATTCCTGTTATCTGCTCTCATAATGGCTGGCTGCCATAATTCTGCCTTGCCAGTTCTCTACTTCATGACCCACCACAGTGAAAATTTATCTACTACGTTTTTGCAAGTTCATATACTAAATGCCATCTCATTTTCTTTCCCTCACTTTTCTTGCTGTTTTGCTTTATAGGTCATTCACATTACCACTGATCCTTAGAGGGAATAGAATTTTCATAGATCCCTCCTTTCAGTCCCTAAGGGCACATAGTCAATAGATGAAATGTAATGGAGTCGGAATGGTAGCACAACTATAAAAATAACCAAATAAATAAATGTATAATATTTATGCAGGTAAAACTGAAAACTTAGGCCACAGTCCCAGCACTGGCAGTAGCAGAGAACATCAGTGGAGTCACTCTTCCTTTGGGCTATGAGGATTTGGGGTTAGGAGAGGTTGTAAGCAGGAAAAGCTATAAAATTCAGAATGAAGGAGCTAGAATCATAGTGATAAAGCCTCCATGAAAGACCAGAAAGATTCTGTTGCACAGCCAGTGAGAGTGCTCCCCAGCTCTGATTCCAGCCTTGTACCAGCCCAATAAGAGAGGATTTTACTCTCAGTATCAGGATCATTTAAATAACAACTTGTATTTGATGCAAAGCATGGGGTCGGGGTGGGGAGTGGTTGTTTCTTTGCTGTTTTTTTTTTTTTAAATTTCAGGTTTAATCAGACAAACATTATAAGCTATTCCAACCTTTCTTGGAGTTAGACCCTCCCAGGGCTTGTTTGAAGCATTAGAACTTCATTAGATCTTGATATTCTTAGAACTTTACTACTACTAATAATAACCTTAAGCATAATAACCATGTTTATGACTTCCTTTCGTTCATAAGCCCAAGGAAAGGCCTTAGATTACATTCTCTTGTGTTGTCTGAGAAATTTTCTAAGTGCATTTTTTCCCCTTCCACATATAGGTCAAAGGGCAGGGAAAGCACAATTTGGCTGCATATATTCTTATTTAGTACAAAATGACTTAGTATCCTTCCTCCTTTTGAAGCTAAAGCTAGTGTCAAACTTTATAGTAATCTTTAAGCTTTTTCATTATACATAAAAATGTTGGTCTAATATATCTTTTTATAAGGATTTGGGGATTATTTAAAATGCTATGCTTTATGATAACATTCTTCAAATGGTTTTTAACAGTTTTTAAACAGAAATATACAATCATTTTCCTACAGCTCACAATCTATTTTGGAATTAAAGTTTCCAACATGGATATTTTTTTAGGACAAAATAAGTTAAGGGAACATTTTTGTTATCTAAGTTTTAAGTTTCCTGTTTCTTTCTCTTTTTTTTCTATTTTCAGCTTTCTAAGAAATATGGAGTCCATGTTTGTGGAGAAGGCGGAGAATATGAAACATTCACTTTGGATTGCCCTCTATTTAAGAAGAAAATAATTGTGTAAGATATGATTTCAGCATTTTCTTCCCCTTCCTCAAATTTAAGTGATGGAAGCAACTTAACTTTAAGCTGGAGGCAACTTTTGTTGGGAGAAATAGAACATGTCCTCCAAGTTCACAAACACTCAATTTGTGTAATACCAGTGAAGTCGTCTGAATACCTAAATCAATACCTGACAAGACGAGGCCTTCATAGAAGCCTATAAACTTTTTAGACATTGCACTTTCGTTTACTTGCTGATTATGGCCTGCAGTAAAACTGGTACCTACACACTGACACTTTTATCCTTTCATGAAGTGTGAATTGCCTGTATTATTTATCTTTCATTACAGCTACATTTGATAAACTGCCACATCAGTAGCCTGTGGGTTCCATTAACTCCATCCTCTTTTTCCTTTTTCTTGGCTTTAATAACTTCGAATGGTTATACTAAACAGTTCTCTTCAATTATTTGGGGTTATTTTTACATATAAACTTCTTAAAAATGAATTCTGTTTATGGTGAGTAGTGTGATTTCTTTGCCATAAATTGTTAAAAATTTGTGTAGTGAAAGACAGGGACTTTCTTCAGTTCGTTACATCATTACCCTTACTCTTAATTTATGTCACTCTTCTCATATGCTAAGAGAGCATTTTATTTGCTTTTCCTAAGCCCTTTAGCTTCTGGAAAAGGTTGTCAGAATTATGCTTGATTTCAGAAACCTCATCTGCTGAAAGATTAGAATCTTGGATCGAATGAACAGGTTCAATGTTTTCAACACTGAAAGGTATTTCTTTGTACATACTAATAATGAAGGAAGGAGTGTTCTAAGAAGTAAAGACAACTCGAGGTGAATTTTCTAAAAAAAATACCTTTATCTTCAGAAACACGGCCAAGACCTCAACCTTTGCAATATTTGCCCATTCTTTCTTTTCTTGTTTCTTCTAACTTCTTTCCCATTAATAATCATCAGAATAACAATTCATTTGGCAAATATGTACCTATTACCTATTGTGCCTGAAACATTCTACTGGGCACCATGGATGTTGGACATAGTTCCTGTCTCTAAAATGATGGGAGGAAGACACATCTGCATAGAATTTGACACAAAATGGTAGAGAATAAGAGTCACAAGAAAAATTTCATAAATAGGAGGTATTTCTCCTGACTTCAGTGATTACAAAACAATTCATAATTGAATTGTGCATTAGGTATTGCTTCTATGAAAAAATACTGTTTTGTTACTCAAGAAAAGCATTTCCATTCTAGGGTGAAATTACAGTATAATGGGAAACTTGCAGTATACTTACTTATTAATATGGGACTAACAAAATTAGGAAAAAAATTAAAAGCACAGAGAAAAAAAAGCCAAAGAAGAATATTCTTCCTATTTATTTGACAACTTGAGGTCGTAGGGCACCTAGAAGTCTTTATGGACAACCTAGAATTATAAGAAATGTACTGCTTTATATTACATAACCAGAGGGTTTGTTTATCATAGTAAACTTTAGACCTGAAAAATGAATCTTTCATCTTATCGTTTTGTAGATAAGGAAACCTCAACCTAACTGAGACAATGGCACGATGGGAGTTAGTCATGATGTTGAAGAGAGGGAAGTCGGGGGAGGTGTATTAGAACCCTCTAGTGCCAAAATGAGCTGTTCAGTTGAACTGGGTGATCATTTGTTGAGGAGAATTATGTGGGTGGAACTCTGCAGGCTGCTGCCCTGCTCTAAGAGTTCTTTGAGAATGGAGGGGCTAGTCAGCAATACTGTAATGTGTACCCCTTAAGAACAGAGGAAGACGTGCTGAGGATATTTCTTTCTTGTCAGCTAATCACTAATCTAAATCGGATGCTTAAGCAAATTCTTTGCTTTGTTTTCTTCATATGTTCTGCCTCACCTCAGCTTCACAGCTTTCTTATTTAAATTCTTTCCTCTAGATTGCCTTCCCATTTATCCCGACTTTGCTAAATCCTTCCATTTTTAAAAACTTCGGTAGTTTTTGCCCCCAGTGCCTATTTTCATAACTGAACTCTCAGAACATACAGTGAAAGTGAAGTCGCTCAGTCGTGTCCGACTCTTTGTGACCCCATGGACTGTAACCTCTCAGGCTCCTCTGTCCATGGGATTTTCCAGGCAATAGCACTGGAGTGGATTGCCATTTCCTTCTCCAGCGGATCTTCCCAACCCAGGGATCAAACCCAGGTCTCCCGCATTGTAGACAGATGCTTTACCGTCTGAACCACCAGGGAAGTCCCCAGAACATACAGTAGACACTACTATAACCTGTTATATACTATAACTTAAGTATAAGTTAAGAAAGAAATACGTAAAAGTGAAATAGTATATATAAAAAAATAAACAATAAGTGAAATTAATTCAATGATATTCAACATTTATTAGAACATACAGTAGACACTAATAAATGTTGGATATCATTGAATTAATTTCACTTGTTTATCTTTATATATACTATTTCACTTTTATGCATTTCTTTCTTAAGCTATACTTAAGTTATATTATATAACAGGTTATAGTAGTTGACTGGAAAAAGAATATCACCCACTATATACAAAGGCTTTCCTTTACTTTAAAATAGAAAATTTCCTTACTATACTATCTGATAAGCACTGAATGTGATGATATGAGTGACCAAGCATTGCACATTCTAAAACCATTATGTAAATTATTTCACTTAGAGATGGTTGTCCTTGTGATAAAATTAAAAGGTAAGTTTAGACCAGGTAACTACTTGTTAACAACTGACTATTAATCATCATGGATCCTGTAAATTGGACTTTATTTGGGAGACAAATTTATGCTATTTCCTATTCTATTTGATATAGTAGTGATCTTCCACAATTAGCATACAACTAGTTGATTATTAGGAGTCCCCTTTTAAATTTCTGATTCAAAATTTTATTTTTAAAAAGGAGATTACATCTAACAGGAGAAAAATATAAACTTTTTCATGTAAAATTATTTGATTATAATTGGTGATTTGAAAAAAAACACAGATTAACTCTCGTATAATGAAGTAATTTAGACAAATGGGATGGTTCTAGAAGTTTAGACTTCCCTTGTGGCTCAGCTGGTTAAGAATCCACTTGCAATTTGGGAGAGCTGGGTTCGATCCCTGGGTTGGGAAGATCCCCTGGAGAAGGGAGAGGCTACCCACTCCAGTGTCCCTGATCTGGAGAATTCCATGGTCTGTATAGTCCATGGGGTCGCAAACAGTTGGACATGACTGAGTGGCTTTCACTTTCACTTGCTAGAAGTTTATTATGAGATATATTAACATTTAAAAATCTTGTAGGAAAGACTAGCATACCAGTCTTGGCCTGGAAGTAATTTAGAAAAAATTTTACTAGACCATTTTACAATATACGTTTCACATCAATTACGATGTGCCTACCCACTTCTAGATACAAATTTTTAGATCAGAAAATAGCTTTTTCCTGAGGAGCCTTGATAAAAAGAATTATGGCTTAGTCTTTAAGAGAAGAAGATACTTGTGGGTCGTAAAATAATAAACTTATTTTCCTATTGTTTCTTGCTTTGAAATATGTATGTATGTATATTGAAAGTAAGAATTGAAACACAAGAAATATAGCCAATATTTTGGGGAAAAAAAGTAAAAACTGAAGTCTCAGTACTGTATTAATGAAAGTGATAATTTTCTTCTTGCTATTGATGAACACATCTTTAATGTCAGTATTTGATACAACCCCACATTTCCATTTGAACTAACAATATTAATATACTACTACTAGACAGTTGCTATGTATGGGATGGGTGGATGGATAGAAGAAACAGTGGGAAGGAAGGAGGGATGAAAAGAACTAAATTCGATGATTAAAACACTATGCACTCATTTTCCCCACTCACTCCTGGTTTCTACCTATTCAAGTCAAGACATAACTCAGCCCAGAGCATCCTAATATCACATTTAGCAGTGGGGATGAATCAAGAACTTTCCTTATCTACTTTCTCATGTCTCTCCTATATCACTTTGGAAATTAAAATATATGAACTAATTTTCCTTGTATTTAAATTTATATAATTATTTTTATTATGCTAGAGGTGCTATATGATGTTATTGGTATATATGTGTGATTATGTTCATCTATACATATACAAGTAATATGCATGTATGAAAATGTATATATTCAGGTAAAGGTAGGTAATTGAAAAATCTGTGTGGATTTTTGATAGTAAATATGTTTAATGAAGTTAAACTATACAGTAATTTTTTTTATTCAACAAATGAGTGAATACCTGGCAATATATTCTTCTCTGAGCCAGAGGTGAAGGGAATATGGAGGAACAGACAGACAAAGATGAACAAAACGTGGTCCCTCATTGAGAATGAAGACAAGCATAGAAACACATAATTCTAATACAGTAGATGTATTATGAAGGGGCTGTTGGGTTGCAAAGATCCCTTGGAGGAGGAAATGGCAACCCATTCCAGTATTCTTGCCTGGAAAATCCCATGGACAGAAGAGCCTGGTGGGCTACAGTCCATGGGATCACAAAGAGTCAGACACGACAGAGCAACTGAATGTGTGTGTGCATGCGCGCACACACACACACACACACACACACACACACACAAATGCATGACCAAAGCACAGAAAGCAGAAAACTAGCACTGTGTGAGGATGTCAGGCAAGGCTTCACAGAAATGTGAGGATAAGTGTGAGTTCATGGCGGATATCTATGTGTGGTTGTGTTTTCGAGGGGAAATAGGAACCAAGAGAAAGTATCAGTTTTTTGAAGTGAGAGGGTAGGGCCTGATCTCATACCTTGAGAAGGAGTCTGCTTCAGATGAGAGAGACTCAGACCTGGCTCAGGTAGCTGCCCTTTTGAAGTTGTAAGTGGGGATAAGCCTAATGTAGCATATTGAAAGGGAATGTCAGATCCAGCTGTTTGCTATAGAGAAATCTCCATTCTGTAAGAGGTCGAGGCTGCACTGATTACTTGTATCAGTAGGGACAGAGGAGAAGGGTAGCCAACTGAAAAGCATTTTTGCTGTACTTCAGTTGTTCTTAATTTGGGGGGTTTCTCTGAGGGTACTCCAGCAGATCCTGTTCTGGGTTTCAGAAGCTGACAGAAACCAGAGACCCTTGAAAGCTGAGTTTCAACTGACAGTTTATGAAAGAAAAGAAGAGCAGTAGTGGCATTATGCTCTTTGAAGCTACAAGTTATTTATTTGATATCTATTATCTATTTTCCAGTTGATTCTGGCTTTGTATAAGAGAATGAAATTATATTAGTCAATTGTGGATTTGAGAGAATCCATAAAAATCATATTCCTCTTCATTTAGTTCTGTTATATAGTATAGTTAGAATGTTATGTATTTTCTCTGGAAAATGGTCTTGATTCAAATGTGATAATTGTATCAATTAAGTGAGTCATATGCTGCCAACCTTCTGTTTCTAGTGGGGATAACTGGCATGAGAAGGGAGGGCCTGAAACCCTTTCTACTGACACAACATTGGTTTGAGTTAGTCATAGTTTTGCTGTATCCATTGTCAAGTATATCAAGACCAATCTCCTACATCAGGCATAATCCAGGCTCAGGGTCAGTTTCCAAAGCTGGAAATGGTAACCCCGAGAGATTGAAATTTAACGTAAAAATGAGATCATACACAGGAGTAAGAATTTTAATCTATTGATGAGCCAAGACACGACAGAATGATATCTGTTCATTTCCAAGGCACACCATTCAATGTCACAATAATCCAAGTCTGAAGCTGAAGTTGAATGGACCTATAAGAACTTCTAGATCTAATACCCAAAAAAGATGTCATTTTCATTATAGGGAAATGGAATGCAAAAGTAGGAAGTCAAGAAATACCTGGAGTACAAGCAAATTTGGCCTTGCAGTACAAAATGAAGCAGGGAAAAGGCTAATAGAGTTTTGCCAAGAGAATGCACTGGTCATAGCAAACACCCTCTACCAACAACGCAAGAGATGACTCTACACATGGACATCACCAGATGGTCAATACCAAAATCAGATTGATTATGTTCTTTGCAGTCAAAGATGGAGAAGTTCTATACAGTCAGCAAAACCAAGACTGGGAGCTGACTGTGTCACAGACCATGAACTACTTATTGCCAAATTTAGACTTAAATTGAAGAAAGTAGGGAAAACCACTAGACCATTCAGGTATGACCTAAATCAAATCCCTTACAATTATACAGTGGAAGTGACAAATAGATTCAAGGGATTAGATCTTATAGACAGAGTGCCTGAAGAATTATGGACAGAAGTTACTGACATTGTACAGGAGGCAGGGATCAAGAACATCCCCAAGGAAAAGAAATGCAAAAAGGCAAAATGGTTGTTGAGGAGGCCTTACAAATAGCTGTGAATAGAAGAGAAACGAAAGGCAAAGGAGAAAAGATATAACCATTTGAATGCAGAGTTCCAAAGAATACCAAAGAGAGCTAAGGAAGCCTTCCTAAAGGATCAGTGCAGAGAAATAGAGGGGAAAAAAACGAATGGAAAGGCCTAGAGATCTCTTCAAGAAATTAGAGATACCAAGGAAACATTTCATGCAAAGATGGGCTTAATAAAGGACAGAAATGGTATGCACCCAACCAAACCAGAAGATATTAAGAAGAGGTGGCAAGAATACACAGAAGAACTATACAAAAAAGATCTTCATGACCCAAGAATCACAGTTGTGTGATCACCAACGTAGCGCCAGACATCCTAGAATGTGAAGTCAAGTAGGCCTTAGAAAGCATCACAACAAAGCTAGTGGAGGTGATGGAGTTCCAGTTGAGCTATTTCAAATCCTAAAAGATGATGCTGTGAAAGTGTTGCACTCAATATGTCAGCAAATTTGAAAACTCAGCAGTAGCCATAGGACTGGAAAAGTCAGTTTTCATTCCAATCCCAAACAAAGGCAATGCCAAATAATGCTCAAACTACCACATACTTGAATTCATCTCACATGCTAGTAAAGTAATGCTCAAAATTCTCCAAGCCAGGCTTCAGCAATATGTGATTCGTGAACTTCCAGATGTAGAAGCTGGTTTTAGAAAAGGCAGAGGAACCAGAGATCCAATTGCCAGCATCCACTGGATCATGGAAAAAGCAAGAGAGTTCCAGAAAAATGTCTATTACTGCTTTATTGACTATGCCAAAGCTTTTGACTGTGTGGATGACAACAAACTCTGGAAAATTCTTTAAGAGATGGGAAGACCAGACCACTTGACCCGCCTCTTGAGAAATCTGTATGCAGGTCAGGAAGCAACAGTTAGAACTGAACGTGGACCAACTGACTGGTTCCAATAGGTTAAGGCATATGTCAAGGCTGTATATTGTCTCCGTGCTTATTTAACTTATATGCAAGATACATCATGAGAAATGTTGGGTTGGAAGAAGCACAAGCTGGAATCAACATTGCCGGGAGAAATATCAGTAACCTCAGATATGCAAATGTCACCACATTCATGTCAGAAAGTGAAGAAGAACTAAAGAGCCTCTCGATGAAAGTGAAAGAGGAGAGTGAAAAAGCTGGCTTAAAGCTCAACATTCAGAAAACTAAGATCATGGCATCTAGTCCTATCACTTCATGGCAAATAGATGAGGAAATAGTAGAAAGAGTGAGAGACTTTATTTTGGGGACTCCGAAATCACTGCAGATGGTGACTGCAGCCGTGAAATTAAAAGACACTTGCTCCTTGAAAGAAAAGTTATGACCAACCTAGACAGCATATTAAAAAGCAGGGACATTACTTCGCCAACAAAGGTCCGTCTAGTCAAAGCTATGGTTTTTCCAGTGGTCATGTATGAATGTGAGAGTTGTACTATAAAGAAAGCTGAGCACTGAAGAATTGATGCTTTTGAACTGTGATGATGGAGAAGACTCTTGAGGGTCCCTTGGAGTATAAAGAGATCCAACCAGTCCATCCTAAAGGAAATCAATCCTAAATATTCATTGGAAGGAATGATGCTGAAGCTGAAACTCCAATACTTTGGCTACCTGATGCGAAGAACTGACTTATTGGGAAAAACCCTGATGTTGAGAAAGATTGAAGGCAGGAGGAGAATGGGACGATAGGGGATGAGGTGAATAGATGGCATCACCACCTCAATGGACATGAGTTTGAGTAAACTCTGGGAGTTGGTGATGGATAAGGAAGCCTGGCATGCTGCAGTCCATGGGGTCTCTAAGAGTTGGACACGACTGAGCAACTGAACTGATGAGGCAAGACAGCACCAAGACAGACAAGTATGAAGTAAATAAGCAGGACAACTTAACTAAGGTTAACAAGGCAGAGAGGCAAGTGGTAAAAAGCAAGAGGTCTCCTCTTTACTTTCTTTTTCTCCTCCTCTTGTTCATTATACAGGGAGGCATCTTTTGGTTTAGGTAGTCTGTGGAGACAGGTTATTACTTTCTTTCCTGATCACAACTCTTTAATGATTTTATTTCTATTGTAATGTGTTACTTTTCTTTTAATGTCATAGAAGCCCATTTTATGTAATTGTTAAAGCACTAACAAGATTCATATTTGATACAAAAGGTTCATGAATGGTATGATCAGACTGCTTTTCCTCTCTCTCTGATTTTCATGTGAAAAGTAAACAGATTTTGCCCGTGAAAACTTAATATACTGGATCCTAATATTTTGAGATTTCTTCTATTGTCACTAAATAACTTTTCATTACAAACACTGATTCAAAATTATTTTATATAAGTGGAAAAGATGAAAAGTAAGAATCTATTTTGCTGAACCACAATGGTTAAAATGCTGACAATGTACTAGTATGAACACTGCAACTAGTTCCTGAGACTTTAAAAAGAGATGAGCAATTTCTGCTTTTAGAATTTCAATTAAAATACAAAAACACTGTTTCTTAATAAACAACAATAAAAATAATTAGTTATTAGAACTTCACACATAATCTTATTTATTTACATGTGCTTTACAGGGTATCTTTGATAAAAGTTGATTTAATTTACGTGTATCCAAATGGTGCCAGCAAGCAGTTCATACTATTTTACCTGAATGTGGTAATTGCTATGTCAGACAGTCAATTTTAATAGCAATGATATTACAGTGTGAAGAGTTCATCTAGTGCTTAAAACCATCACCAGTACAGCTTTTGTGAAGGATAATTGAGATTTTGTGTGAAACACTGAATGAATTACCTCTTCAAAATGAAAAGAATAATGAAGATAAAGCCCTGTTGTTTAATGGTTAGCCCATACCAACCAAGTTTGTGGAAATGAAATTGAATAGAGCCTTCAAGTTGTAAAACTGTTCAGAGAGCTTTGAGTGAACCTGAAAGTTGAACTGTGTGTCCTCATAAAGATGAAAACCTTCTTTACTTACTCTTGAAAGTTTAGTTTCCTCCATCTTTTCCCCAATTAAATATTTAATTATTAAAAGTAGATGTTAATCACTAATTGTGAAGTAAATATGTATACAGTAGTATTCCAGTAGAAATAAATGAGGATTTTTGGTCTTTTCTAGTCACTAGTAGGAGTTAGTTTGCCACAAGACAGATTTTGCATAGTATATAAACTAATTAGAATTTTTATTTTATTTCAGAGATTCATCAGAAGTAGTCACACATTCAGCTGATGCATTTGCACCTGTGGCTTACCTACGCTTTTTAGAATTGCACTTGGAGGACAAGGCAAGTAATCTAAAATTTGCAGTGATTTAAAGTGAAAATTGGAATATGTGCATTGTCTCTATATATGTAATTCTATAACAACAAATGAAAGGTAAAAAATGATTTTTTTCAGATCCTCAGTCAATAACTAAGAATTTTTCAAATGTTTATGATTCTGAGAGCTCTATATAATATAAAAGACATTACATTTCTGAAGAGTTTGTAGTTCATCTGAAAAGGGAATCATATATACATTAATCAAGGAGAAGACAGGACAATGTATAACCAAATATTAAATCATCTAGTAAATTAAGAGTTAGGTTGTTAAGCATTTGCTATAGGGGAAGGGTTTGAGGATAAATTGAATACTCATACAAAATTTAAGAGGAGAATGAGAAATTAAAGCTGTTCCAAAAATAAACAAGAGAACAGAAGTACAAATAAAAGATGGAAAAAAAGCAAAGAATATGATAAAGAGTTTTATTTTAAATATATTGTCAAGATGCAGCAGAAAGTTTATTTTTAAATGTTTTATAAAGTAGTTAAGGTCTAGATTAGACCCTTTGATTAAAAGTTCTGCTCCTTAAGACATAAAGGATTGGGAAAAGGCTTCTGTATCTTTCGTGTTCTATCACCAACTCTTGATGCAAGCCCAGAGTTTTAAATATATAATAGATAATCTGAAGAATCAAGAGATTCAATGATTGGCAAAAGAAGGAGAAAAATGGGAACCCCAGAAATCTCTTAGTCAGGAGGAGTTTCCAAAAGTAGAGAATGATATTTACTGTCATTTCTCCAGAAAAATTAGGATAGACAGGGTTGAAAATAGATCATTGAATTGGGCTGGAAGGAGGCTATTTCAGTGACCTTTTACCCAAAAGCTGGTAACCCTGGAGACAATGAAGCTAAACTATCCAGACTTCTTTCAGATCCGCTGAAAGAAGCTTCTTATTTCTAGGTCTCTGCTACTTTTGCTGCCATGTGCATACACACAAAAATCAAAACCACCAAATTCTGGTTTAGATACACTGGCCGATGTACATGTATACGTTCAGCTCTACCTAAATAGTTCATTATTCACTGTTTGACTATTTCCTTAGTCTTCACTGACCATTTGCCCTCTTTGGGAAAACAATGTTACTTCTTTGAGGTACAGTACTCATTGACACTGAATAAATATGGTGTGTTTCTTTTGTTTTTTTTTAGGTGTCCCCAGTACCTGAAAACTGCAGAACATCTAATTGTATACATAACTCTTGAAAAACATTTTTGTTACTAACCTGCTATTTCTATTTAATTTTAAAAATTATATAGCATTGTCCTAATTATTTTGTGCCACTTTTTCTCATTACCCTTTTTTTTAATTCTTAGAAATATTTACTTAATCAGAAATTAATAGAACCATTGATTGGTTAACACATCCTGTGCATCATCTCTGGTAGATTTTTCTTTTCCCTTTTACTTCATCTGCAGTCCTCATTTCTTAACATTTCTTTGCCTTTATCACCCTGGTTTATTATCTTTTTCTTGTTCCTGCTTTCATCTCAGCCAATGATATCATGATGCAAAGGCATTTGAAAATGAAGATGAAAAGGCAATCACTATATTTAGATAATCACATTTACTGGGTGTCATCATTTTTGTTTTGAATATATTCATTGCTTCAACATTACTGGACAATCAAGAAGAATACCATTAGCTCTTATTGGTTGTTTTACCTATGCTGACTTCAGGCTGTTTTTTGAATTCACAGAAAAATTGAGCAGAAGGCACAGAGAATCCCCACACATGCACAGTGCCCCCCAATTATCAACATCCCCCACCACAACAGTGCATTTGTTACAATCAAGGGATTTGCCCTGACACATCATTATCACCCAAAGTCCATAGACAATTCACTCAGTATTGCACGTTCTATGGATGACATGTATCCAACATTATACATGTCATACTGAGTATGTCCACTGCCCTAAAATATCCTCGGTGCCCCACCTTTCGTCACGTACTTCCTCCATCCCCTGGCAACCACTGATCTTTTCAATTATCTCCATAGTTTTGCTTTTTCCAGAAGGTCATAGAGTTAGAATAATACAGTTTATTGCCATTTTTAGATTGGCTTCTATCCCTTAGTAATATACATTTAAGGTTTCTGTGTGTCTTTTCATAAGTTTTTAAATGCTTAATAGTATTCTATTGTCTGGACATACCATGATTTATTTATCCATTCACCTACTTAAGAACATCTTGGTTGCTTCCAAGTTTTCGCAATTGTGAATAAAGCTGCTATAAAACAGTCATGTGCCAGTTTTTGTATGGACATAACTTTTTAACTCTTCGGGGTAAATGCCAAGGAATATGATTGCTGGATTATATGCTAAAAGTATATTTAATTTCACAAGAAGCCATCCAACTGTCTCCCAAAGTGTCTGTACCATTTTGCATTCTCACCAGCAGTGAATGAGATTCACTATTCTCTATTCCTAGTCCCTCTGTTCACTATTTGCATTCCTCTGCATCCTTGTCAGCTTTTGATATTGTCACTGTTTTGGGCTTTTGTCATTTTAATAGGTATGTAATAGTATCTCATTGCTGTTTTAATTTGGATTTCCCTGATAACATATAATGTGGAACATCTTTTCATATATTTTATTTGCTATCTCTATATTATATTTGGTGAGATGCCTGCTTGGATCTTCTGCCCATTTTTTATTTGAACTCTGTTTTCTTATTATTGAGATTTAAGAATTTTCTGTACGTTTTGGAAAGCTGATAGTTCTTTATCAGCTATATCTTTTTCAAATATTTTCTTGCAGTCTATGGCTTGTCTTCTCATTCTTTGCCAGTAACTTTGCCAAAGCAGAAGTTTTAAATTTTAATGAAGCCCGGGTTATTAATTATTTCTTTCATAAATTATGTCTTTGGTATTATAGCTAAAAGTCATCACCAAACCCAAGATCATCTAGATTTTCTCCTATTTTATCTTCTGTGATTTTTATACTTTTGCATTTTACATTTGGGTCTGTTATTCATTTTGACTTAATTTTTGTAAAGGGATATAAGGTTTGGGTCTGGATTCATTTTTTTATGTGTGGATATCTGGTGGTTCTGGCATCATCTGTTGAAAAGACTGTATTTTCCCCATTATATTTCCTTGCTCCTTTGTCAAAGATCAGTTGACTATATTTGTGTAGACCTGTTTCTCAGCTCTCTATCCGTTCCATTGATTTGTTTGTCTATTCTTTTGCCAATACCACAATGTCTTAATTACTATAACTTTGTAGTGTATCTTAAAGTCAGATAATGTCAGACTCTGACTTTGTTCTTCTCCTTCAATATTGTATTGACTATTCTAGGCCTTTTAAGTTTCCCTTTAAGCGTTAGAGTCCATTTTTTATATCTACAAAATAACTTGGTAAGATTTTGAATGGAATAACATTGAATCTGTAGATCAAGTTGGAAAGAACTGACATCTTAATAGTATTGAATCTTACTACCCATGACCTTGGGGTATCTGTTTATTTTATTCTTCTTTGATTTCTTTCATCAGAGTTTTATGTATATATGTATATATGCTTGAATATCCTTTTTATTTTCATCATTCTAACCTAATATGTTAAATATTGCCTCCTTTCAACTTTTTTTTTTTTTTTTGCAAATGACAGATATCGAGGTAGCATTCTTAGTGTGAATCAGAAAAGAAAGAAGCAAGAGTTCCTTTTCCAGAAATTGTATTATATATCAATGGCTTGAGTAAAGCACTGGCCAAGTCACCAGCTCTACCCCTGAGCTCACTCAGGTAGTAGAGAAAGGGATTTTATAGAACAAAAATAAAGTGTCATTAACAAAGGAAAGATGATTAAATGCTGGAGGGCAAAAATGACAGCTATGGGACTTCCCTGGCAATCCAATGTTTAAGACTGTGCTTCAAATGCAGGGAATGCAGGTTTGATCCCTAGTCATTAGACGATCCCACATGTCACACAGCATGGCCAAAAAGAAAATGACAGATACACTTCCACATGTTTTATCAAAATCACATTGTCATTTCAAACTCATATTAACAAATTAATTAACACTCTACCCCAATAATAGTGAGACTGTGAATGTATACCTTGAATACCACTCTGAAAATCTGTATCTGTTCCCAAAATGTCTTTAGTTTCTATACACTTTATAACATATTTGCAGTCTAGATTTGTCAATTGCTTTGATGAATTGCTGTTAGTCTCTTTCTGAGATTTTTTCTTTCTTTTCTTGTTTTTTTTTTTTTTTTAATTTTTATTTTAACTTTATTTTACTTTACAGTACTGTATTGGTTTTGCCATACATTGACATGAATCCGCCACGGGTGTACATGCAATCCCAAACATGAACCCCCCTCCCACCTCCCACCCCATATCATCTCTCTGGGTCATCCCCGTGCCCCAGCCCCAAGCATCCTGTATCCTGCATTGAACATTTTTATCTTGTCCTACTAGTTGACTTTTGACCTCTATATAGATAATTCTCAAGGCACTCTCTTTCTGGTCTTTATACTAATACCTGTTTTTCCTCCTTAACTCTACCTCTGTATTTCTGACTGGCTGCTGGACATGACGCCAAAAAGGATCAAGCTCATTATGTACCAACTTTCAACTCATTTTCCCCTCCAAGTGCACTGTTCCTTTTTGTTATTTAGCACTACTGTTTTCCACCTAGTAACTCAGGCACACAAAAAAATGAATCATCTATCAAAGCTATCTCTCCTTTACCATAAACATTCAATTGATGATTATCTAATTCCTTGTAAACTAGTTTTAATGTCACAAACACTATTCCATCTCCATGCCCTTCTCACCAGTTAAAGTTGTATCTTGCTCAAACTCTTGGACAAGATAAAACTTAAGTGGATTCATTGCTTTTATTCTCCCCACATTCTACTCCACTGCCATGTTAGGTTTTTCTTTCTAGTTTTCGTTTCTCTACACAAACATCCATAATGGTGCCCCCTTGTTTTCTTAATAAATAAGATGTTTAGCCATGAACTGAGGGCCTCCTCACATGTTGCCAGAACATTTTTTTTCAGTCTTGTTCCGAGGACTCTCCACATGTGCCTTTGCTCTGGTAATACAGAACCATTGAATAAAAGTCCTGCAAGGCCTTCTGGTTCCTCCTCCCTTGCCATTGCTTATTCTACTTTACCTATCTTACTTGCTTCTTCCCTTTCCTTAAATGTGTACACCTTATCCATGATATAAGACTGACATAGACTAAACCATACCAGATAAACTGCCCTAACACTTTGTTTTGTCCTTTCTTGTGATAATTAACTTAAGCAGCTTATGAGAAACAGGCTTACTGTTTCTCAGTTCAGTTCATTTCAGTCACTCAGTCCTGTCCCACTCTTTGCAACCCCATGAGGAGCAGCATGCCAGGCCTCCCTGTCCATCACCAACTCCCGGAGTTCACTCAAACTCACATCCATCGAGTCAGTGATGCCATACAGCCATCTCATCCTCTATCGTCCCCTTTTCCTCCTGCCCCCAATCCCTCCCAGCATCAGAGTCTTTTCCAATGAGTCAACTCTTCACATGAGGTAGCCAAAGTACTGGAGTTTCAGCTTTAGCATCATTCCTTCCAAAGAACACCTAGGACTGATCTCCTTTAGGATGGACTGGTTGCATCTCCTTGCAGTCCAAGGGACTCTCAAGAGTCTTCTCTAACACCACAGTTCAAAAACATCAATTCTTCGATGCTCAGGTTTCTTCACAGTCCAACTCTCACATCCATACATGACTACTAGAAAAACCATAGCCTTGACTAGACGGACCTTTGTTGGCAAAGTAATATCTCTGCTTTTGAATATGCTATCTAGGTTGGTCATAACTTTTCTTCCAAGGAGTAAGCGTCTTTTAATTTCATGGCTGCAATCACCATCTGCAGTGATTTTGGAGCCCCAAAAATAAAGTCTGACACTGTTTCCACTGTTTCCCCATCTATTTCCCATGAAGTGATGGGACCGGATGCTATGATCTTCATTTTCTGAATGTTGAGCTTTAAGCCAGCTTTTTCACTCTCCACTTCCACTTTCATCAAGAGGATCTTTAGTTCTTCTTCACTTTCTGCCATAACGGTGGTGTCATCTGCATATCTGAGGTGATTGATATTTCTCCCAGCAATCTTGATTCCAGCTTGTGCTTCATCCAGCCCAGCATTTCTTATGATGTACTCTGCGTAGAAGTTAAATAAGCAGGGTGACAATATATAGCCTTGACGTACTCCTTTTCCTATTTGGAGCCAGTCTGTTGTTCCATGTCCAGTTCTAACTGCTGCTTCCTGACCTGCATATAGGTTTCTCAAGAGGCAGGTCAGGTGGCCTGGTATTCCCATCTCTTCCAGAATTTTCCACAGTTTATTGAGATCCACACAGTCAAAGGCTTTGGCATAGTCAATAAAGCAGAAATAGATGTTTTTCTGGAACTCTCTTGCTTTTTCCATGATCCAGCAGATGTTGACAATATGGTCGCTGGTTCCTCTGCCTTTTCTAAAACCAGCTTGAACATCTGTAGGTTCACAGTTCACATATTGCTGAAGCCTGGCTTGGAGAATTTTGAGCATTACTTTACTAACATGTGAGATGAGTGCAATTGTGCAGTAGTTTGAGCATTTTTTAGCATTGCCTTTCTTAGGGATTGGAATGAAAATTGACCTTTTCCAGTCCTGTGGCCACTGCTGAGTTTTCCAAATTTGCTGGCATTTTGAGTGCAGCACTTTCACAGCATCATCTTTCAGGATTTGAAATAGCTCAACTGGAATTCCATCACCTCCACTAGCTTTGCTCATAGTGATGCTTCCTAAGGCCCACTTGACTTCACATTCCAGGATGTCTGCCTCTGGGTAAGTGATCACACCATCGTGATTATCTGGGTCATGAAGAGCTTTATTATACTTCTGTGTATTCTTGCCATTTTTCTTAATATCTTCTGCTTCTGTTAGGTCCATACCATTTCTGTCCTTTATCGAGCCCATCTTTGCATGAAATGTTCCCTTGGTATCTCTTCATTTTCTTGAAGAGATCTCGACCATTCTGTTGTTTTCCTCTGTTTCTTTGCATTGATCACTGAGGAAGGCTTTCTTATCTCTTTTTGCTATTCTTTGGAACTCTGCATTCAGATGCTTATATCTTTCCTTTTCTCCTTTGCTTTTCACCTCTCTTCTTTTCACAGCTATTTGTAAGGCCTCCCCAGACAGCCATTTTGCTTTTTTGCATTTCTTTTCCATGGGGATGGTCTTGATCCCTGTCTCCCGTACAATGTCACGTACCTCATTCCATAGTATATCACGCACTCTATCAGATCTAGTCCCTTAAATCTATTTCTCACTTCCACTATATAATCCTAAGGGATTTGATTTAGGTCATACCTGAATGGTCTAGTGGTTTTCCCTACTTTCTTCAATTTAAGTCTGAATTTGGCAATAAGGAGTTCATGATCCGAGCCACAGTCAGGTCCCGGTCTTGTTTTTGCTGACTGTATAGAGCTTCTCTATCTTTGGCTGCAAAGAATATAATCAATCTGATTTCGGTGTTGACCATCTGGTGATGTCCATGTGTAGAGTAATCTCTTGTGTTGTTGGAAGAGGGTGTTTGCTATGACCAGTGCATTCTCTTGGCAAAATTCTATTAGTCTTTGCCCTGCTTCATTCTGTACTCCAAGGCCAAATTTGCCTGTTACTCCAGGTGTTTCTTAACTTCCTACTTTTGCATTCCAGTCCCCTATAATGAAAAGGACATCTTTTTTGGGTGTTAGTTCTAAAAGGTCTTGGAGGTCTTCATAGAACCATTCAACTTCAGCTTCTTCAGCATTACTATTTGGGGCATAGACTTGGATTACCGTGATATTGAATGGTTTGCCTTGGAAATGAGCAGAGATCATTCTGTCATTTTTGAGATTGCGTCCAAGTACTGCATTTCAGACTCTTTTGTTGACTGTGATGGCTACTCCATTTCTTCTGAGGGATACCTGCCTGCAGTAGTCATCTGAGTTACTTTGCTGATTCCTAGAATGTCGACGTTCACTCTTGCCATCTCCTGTTTGACCACTTCCAATTTGCCTTGATTCATGGACCTGACATTCCAGGTTCCTATGCAATATTGCTCTTTACAGCATCGGACCTTGCTTCTATCACCAGTCACATCCACAGCTGGGTATTTTTTTTTTTTTTTGCTTTAGCTCCATCCCTTCATTCTTTCTGGAGTTATTTCTCCACTGATCTCCAGTAGCATATTGGGCACCTACTGACCTGGGGAGTTCCTCTTTTGGTATCCTATCATTTTGCCTTTTCATACTGTTCATGGGGTTCTCAAGGCAAGAATACTGAAGTGGTTTGCCACTCCCTTCTCCAGTGGACCACATTCTGTCAGATCTCTCCGCCATGCCCGCCCATCTTGGGTGGCCCCACAGGGCATGGCTTAGTTTCATTGAGTTAGACAAGGCTGTGGTCCTAGTTTTCTGTGATTGACTAATTTTCTGTGATTATGGTTTCAGTGTGTCTGCCCTCTGATGCCCTCTCTGAGCACCTACCGTCTTACTTGGGTTTCTCTTACCTTTGATGTGAGGTATCTCTTACTGTTTATACTAGGATGAAAATTTCCTAAGGACTCTTCTTTTTTCATCTCATAGCTCCTACAACAGCAGTTAGTTCTGCAGTAAGAATTTTTAACTGTTATTTTCATACTTCATTTTTTTTCTTCTTGTAGGGTTTTATAAATATGCTTCCATTTCATGCTTCATACTGTTTAATGAAAGTCACTTTCTTGTTTATTTTTCTTTTATCTTGTTGTTAGATAAAATACTCCAAGCAAACTGGAACATAGAATACAACCTTTAGAGAGGTTGTTAGTATGAAATTTAAGTTATTGCTTAGATTTTCACCTTATATATAATGATCCTTTAACTTTTTTATTGAATAATCTATTTAAATGTTACCTTTGAATTAAATATTAAATTATTTATGTGAGTATAAAAATTATATCAACTAAACATGGGATCCCAAACAAAATAAGTGAATAATGGAAAGCTCCAGGTTAAAAGTGAAGAAATATATTAAAATTTCTTTTAGGGCTCTGACTTTATTGCTTATGGCAAACTTGATGCTAAAAAACACCATACATCACTACCGTGACAGGCTTGAGAAAATGAAAAATACAAAGCTTTACATAAATCAACCAAAAGATCATATTAAAATGCATAACTTTTAACAGAAGAATCAAGACTTTTAACTATTCAGAAGCTTTTTCTTCCTTACATAGTTGTTTTAGATTTTTCAAACAGTTTTATGAGAAATATTTCAAATTAATTGTTGGCAAAGCCATTGCATTTATAAAGAGGGCAAGGTTCACAGAAATTTAGCCCCAATTTTATTAAGGTACCCTACTATCACTTAGCACTTAATTTTGTTTTTTGTTGAAATAATTCATGGGACAATTATATATTTTATATAATTATAATAGCTCTCCTTACAGAGGGACAAAAGAAGGAGAAAGATAAAAAGATGACTTCTATTCATCAACATTTGGTTCAGCACAGCTTTCCTGTCCAACCCCACCCTTTCCCCATCTTTGCCCTCAAGCTAATGAGCAGAAAACTGATCTGGTGAGAGACAGCAAGGCAGTTAACAGGTTTTAAAACCTTATTCTATAAACCTTACTGATACAGCTTGGGATTCAGATAAATTTTGGCTTTAGGTACTCCTGTGATAATGCTGCCATAAATGATCCTTGGAAGAGATTAATAAATCAAGCATTATATTCACCCAAATTTAGAGAGCTACTTAATGCATTTCTGCCCCTAATGCATATATTTCAGTACTACCAACAATTTATCACTGTATCAGGAAGTCATGAATCAAACTGGACAGTAGAAGAGTTTTTGAATCCACATCTTGATAGACTTAATCAGTTTGGGGGAGGATCATAAAAATAACCAATCAAATGATTTCCTTCCCTCTTTCAAATTCTAAGTGACTTTTTTCCCTTAGTATTAACTTAGTTGTTATGCTCTTCTATGTAGCTTTTTGTTCTTGGTGTTGTTTTGAAAAATAAAGTTTTTAATTAGTATTTTCATTAAATTTCACTTTGGTAGTTTCTCATTAAAAAGATGGCATACTACTTATTCATTTAACATTTATTTAGTGCTTACATTTAAACGCTGGCACTGTTCATACAGTGAGCAAACAATAGTGAATTGGACAACCAAAAATTATTTCTTTCATGGAGCCCTTATTCTATGGAATGAGACAGATTAATCAAATACATAAAAAAGAGGGGATGGGGAAATGTTGCCTCACTGCCCATAGAGATGAAGATTGGAGTTTATGGAATAAACATGATCTGAGAATCTGAGGCTGCTCTTGTGACATTTTTAAACCCAGATTTAGGGTAACAAGACTAATTCTTTTGGTCATATAGCAGATGGTAGTGATAAACTATGAGTGGTTGGATTTGGGTAGGCAAAGGCTGAGTCTTGCCAGAAGGCTATAGATGCAGCCAAAGAGTGTTTCAGTGAATTGGAAGTCAAAAGAAAATATTCAGAATGAAGCATGAAGAGAAACAAAGATAAAAAATACATATTAGAGGTTGAATGGGTTTCCCTGGTGGCTCAGACAGTAAAGAATCAGCCGGCAATGAGAGAGACCTGGGTTGGGAAGATCCCCGGGCTGGGAAGAACCCCTGGAGGAGGGCATGGTGACTCACTCCAATATTCTTGCCTGGAGAATCCCCATAGACAGAAGATCCTGGCGGGCTACAGTCCATGGGGTCTCAAAGAGTCAGACATGACTGAACAACTAAGCACACACAGAAGTTGAGAAATAAAAACAGTGAAAAGGTCTAAAATATATATAATTAAGGTGTCAGGAGACGTATAATGAGAAAAAATGCAATAATTGAGAAGGTAATAGTTGTGAACTTTATAAAATTAATTAGACACACTAAGGTACAGATTCAACAAATCTCATGAACCACAAATGAAATAAAAGGAGATCCACATTTAAGTTTTTGTTCTTATCTAGTCACTAAACGCTGGACTGGAAGAAACACAAGCTAGAATTAAGATTGCTGGGAGAAATATCAATAACCTCAGATATGCAGATGACACCACCCTTATGGAAGAAAGTGAAGAGGAACTAAAAAGCCTCTTGTTGAAAGTGAAAGTGGAGAGTGAAAAAGTTGGCCTAAAGCTCAACATTCAGAAAACGAAGATCATGGCATCCGGTCCCATCACTTCATGGGAAATAGATGGAGAAACAGTAGAAACAGTGTCAGACTTTACTTTTTGAGGCTCCAAAATCACTGCAGATGGTGATTGCAGCCATGAAATTAAAAGACACTTATTCCTTGGAAGGAAAGCTATGACCAACCTAGATAGCATATTCAAAAGCAGAGACATTACTTTGCCGACTAAGGTCCGTCTAGTCAAGGCTATGGTTTTTCCTGTGGTCATGTATGGATGTGAGAGTTGGACTGTGAAGAATGCTGAGCGTCGAAGAATTGATGCTTTTGAACTGTGGTGCTGGAGAAGACTCTTGAGAGTCCCTTGGATTGCAGGGAGATACAACCAGTCCATTCTGAAGGAGATCAGCCCTGGGATTTCTTTGGAAGGAATAATGCTGAAGCTGAAACTTCAGTACTTTGGCCACCTCATGCGAAGAGTTAACTCATTGGAAAAGACTCTGATGCTGGGAGGGATTGGAGGCAGGAGGAGAAGGGGACGACAGAGGATGAGATGGCTGGATGGCATCACGGACTCGATGGATGTGAGTCAGAGTGAACTCTGGGAATTGGTGATGGACAGGGAGGCCTGATGTGCTGCGATTCATGGGGTTGCAAAGAGTCGGACACAACTGAGCAACTGAACTGAAGTAATGTCTGACTATTGGTGACCCCATGGACTGCAGCATGTCAGCCTTCCCTGTCCTTCACTATGTCCCAGAGTTTGCTCGAATCCATTGAGTTGGTGATGCTGTCATCCTCTGCTGCCCTCTTCTCCTTTTGCCTTCAGTCTTTCCCAGCATTGGGGTCTTTTCCAATGACTCCACTCTCCACATTAGGTGGCCAAAGTATTGGAGCTTCAGCTTCAGCATCAGTCTTTCCGTAAATATTCAGAGTTGATTTCCTTAGGTATGTGATGATAAAACTGCTGACAGAAAAGTCAAAGAAAAAAATTAGAAATAGTCAAAATACATTTTTTTAAAAGGCCACATTCAAAGTAACAACTGTTAGAATGAAATCTAACTTTTAAACAAACAAACAAAAAATGAAATCCGAAACAATGGAGCTCTACCCTTTGCATCGCTAAATGAAAATAACTCTCATTCTAAAATCTGCAGCCAGCAAAAATATCCTTCAAAAATTAAAGTGGAGTTACTTTCAGAATGTTAGTAATGCATTTGTCAAAACTCGTTGATAGTACACTTATAGTTTGTCAATTTCACTGTGATTTTTCTCCACAAGAAATATTTAACAAGTATTTCACTCTAGTTAATAACATTTACGTTAAAACTTTAACATACTTTATTATGCTTTGGTATGTCTGCTAGTAATAATTTTTCTGAATTTTGTAAAATTTCTTCACTTTATGTTTATTTTACTACAGTATTTTATTAAGGAAAATTTTAAACATACAGAAAAGTCAAAAAGGAGAAATAAAACACCTTCCCAGTTAAAGAAAAACAGAGAATTCTAGACTTGTCTTCCCTACGTGTATTCCTGAAAGGAGTTCTTCAAGTTGAAAAAAAAGATATTAGACAGCAACACTAAAGCACTTGAAAATGTAAAACTCCCTGATACAAGTAAATATATAGACATATACAGAGTTTTGTAATACTGTGATGATGGTATGTAAATTACTTATAATTCTGTCATAGAATGTTACAAATAATATCATGAAAGTATAACTATAAAGCTATGTAAGAGGATACAGAATATACAAAATATAATTTGTGACATCAATAATATAAAGTAGGACAGAGAAGCATAAAGGTGTACAATTATATATGTGACTAATGTTAAGTTTTTATTAGTTTAAAATAGATTATTATAGATGTTTGATGCAATGTAATACCACAAAGAAAATACCTATAGAGGATACGCAGAAGAAAATGAGAAAGGAATCAAAGTGTGTCGCCACAAAAAAAAAAAATACAGAGGACAACTGCAAAAGAGAAAGGAGTATCAAAATAACTAGAAGACTAGAAGATATAAACAAGATGATAACACTAAATTCTTCTCTACCAGGAAGTGCTTTAAATTTAAATAGACTAAACTCCCAATCAAAAGACAAGGGAGGGATGCACACTGGGAGATCAAGATGGTGGAGTCAGAGAACCTGGAGCTCAACTCTTCTTATAAACACACCAAAATTATATCTACATGGGGAACAACTCAGAAAATCAAAAGACATAGTGTGGTTGAATGTATTAAAACATTAACAACAGTATGCCCTTTACAAGAGACACACTTTAGATATAAGGTTATTCATAGGCTGAATGTAGAAGTTTCAATAAAGCCATTCCATGAAAATGATAACCAAAAGAGAGGAAGAATGTCCATACTTTGATCAGATGAATATATTTTAAGTCAAAAACTGTCACAAGAAACAAAGAAAGACATTATATAATGATAAAAGAGTCAGTTCACCATGAAGGTATGAAACTATAAATCTATCCACCTAAGAACAGAGCATCCAAATATATGAAACAAACATTGACAGAATTGAATCGAGAAATAGATCATAACACAATAATGGTAGGGATTTCAATATCTCACTTTCAGTAATGTAAAAATCAATCAGATCAAAGATCAGTAAGGAAACAGAGGACTTGACCAACACTGTAGAATAATTGGATCTAATAGACATTAAAGTAACACTTCACCCAATGACAACAAAATACACATTCTTCTCAAATGTACTAAGAACATTCTCCAAGATAGATCACTTGTTGGGCCACAAAACACTTCTTAACAAATTTAGGATGGAAATCATACAAATTATCTTTTCAAGCCAGAATGGAATGAAACTTGAGATCAAAAACAGAGAAAACTGAAAAATTCACAAATATGTTGAAATTAAACAGTACACTGTTAAACAATCAATGGGCCAAAATAAATCACAAGAGAAATTAGAAAATATCTTGAGACAAAAGAGAGTGAAAGCAGAATGTACCAAAATTTACAGACTGCAACAAAAGCAGTACCAAGAGGGAAGTTTATAGTGGTAAACACATACAATAAAAACAGAGTGATGTCAGTATCATGGTGGAGTGAGACACCCTCTTTTGTCACTCCCCTTTAATCTGCAACCAGTAAAGTATCCAACTCGGCAAAGATGGCTCTGCCAAACAGACCAGAACTTGAGAATTTCACACATCTGTACATTTAAAGGTGGGTGGACTCAAGCACATAGGGAAGGCAAAATCAAGGAAAAGCAAGAACGGTGCCTGTGATCCTAATCCCTGCTGCAACAGCTGAACCTACAGCCCTAGGGAACCCAAAAGCAAGAGAGTTTGCTTTTTCATGGGGTTATAAAGAGTCGGACATGACTGAGGGACTGAACTAATTAACTAACTCACTGTTTAAGAGGCTCTTTGAGAAGCTCTTTAGTTCTTTTCTTTCTGCCATTAGGGTGGTGTCATATGCATATCTGAGGTTATTGATATTTCACCTGGCAATCTTGATTCCAGCTTGTGCTTCATCCAGCCCATCATTTCTCATGATGTACTCTGCATATAAGTTAAATATGCAGGGTGACAATATACAGCTTTGACGTATGCCTTAACCTATTTGGAACCAGTATGTTGTTCCATGTTCAGTTCTAACTATTGCTTCCTGGCCTACATACAGATTTCTCAAGAGATGGGTCAAGAGGTCTGGTATTCCCATCTCTTGAAGAATTTTCCACAGTTTATTGTGATCCACACCGTCAAAGGCTTTGGCATAGTCAATAAAGCAGAAATAGATGTTTTTCTGGAACTCTCTTACTTTTTCAATGATCCAGTGGCTGTTGGCAATTTGATCTCTGGTTCCTCTGCCTTTTCTAAAACCAACTTGAACATCTGGAAGTTTATGGTATGTATTGCTGAAACCTGGCTTGGAGAATTTTGAGCATTACTTTACTAGCATGTGAGATGAGTACAATTGTGCGGTAATATGAGCATTCTTTGGCATTGTCTTTCTTTGGGATTGGAATGAAAACTGACCTTTTCCAGTCCTGGGGCCATTGCTGAGTTTTCCAAATTTGCTGGCATTTTGAGTGCAGCACTTTCACAGCATCATCTTTCAGGATTTCAAATAGCTCAGCTGGAATTCCATCACTTCCACTAGCTTTGTTCGTAGTGATGCTTCCTAAGGCCCACTTGACTTCACATTCCAAGATATCTGGCTCTAGGTGAGTGATCACACCATCATGATTATCTGGGTTGTGAAGATCTTTATTGTACAGTTCTTTTGTGTATTCTTGCCACCTCTTCTTAATATCTTCTGTTTCTGTTATGTCTATACCATTTCTGTCCTTTATTGAGCCCATCTTTGCATGAAATATTCCCTTGGTATCTCTCATTTTCTTGAAGAGATCTCTAGTCTTTCCCATTCTATTGTTTTCCTCTATTTCTTTACACTGATCACTGAGGAAAGTTTTCTTATCTCTCCTTCCTATTCTTTGGAAATCTGCATTCAAATGGTTATATTTTTCCTTTTCTCCTTTGCTTTTCACTTCACTTCTTTTCACAGCTATTTGTAAGGCCTCCTTATTGCCAAATTCACTTAAACTGAAGAAAGTAGGGAAAACCATTAGATCATTCAGGTATGACCTAAATCAAATCCCTCACGATTATACAGTGGAAGTGAGAAATAGATTTAAGGGACTAGATCTAATAGTGTGCCTAATGAACTATGGTTGGAGGTTCATGACATTGTGCAGGAGACAGGAATCAAGACCCTCCCCTAGAAAAAGAAATGCAAAAAAAAACAAAATGGCTGTCTGAAGAGGCCAGTACGTGTGGTCACAGGTAACTGGGCAAGAGTGGTCCAGGGCCTGTGACCCTATCTCTCTAGCTGTAGATGCTCCCACGACTTCGGCCCTCCTGCCCCACTGCCACCACACCTTCAGCAGTGGCATCCACAAATTCAACAACTCCAGGCATAGCAGAAGCACCCAAAACCCTAGCCCTCCTCATCTGCTATAGCAGTGGAGCTCCCCAGCACGGGAGTAGCACCTGTCATCCTGGTGCCTCAGAGGTTGACAGCACCACCAGCAGTAGCAAAGCACCAACAAGTAGTGACAAAGGGCACTGGGTGACACCTCTGAATGATGGAGGCAATAGAGGGTGGAAAGTGCCATCTCTACAATATTATATATAGGCACATATATGTCTATAATATATAACCGGAGGCTGTTCAAGTAAGAATAACCAACAACGTGTGCTATAGCGCCACCTACTGAAAAATAAAAGAAAGGCCTTTAATGACTAATCTTGAATTATTTATTGTAAAAAGAAAAAAAAGTTTTACCTAAAGAAGAAAATTATTCACTGCTTCAAATGAGGAACAAATCATCAAGCATCATAAAGACTCACAACAACACTGTATCACAAAAATAAAGTAATACTTCTCCAGAAACCAAATGTAAAGAAAGTCATGGAATATTACTCAAAGACAGAAATCTAGAAAAGATACAAGTAGAAGAAAGACAATTAAGATCTAAGAAAAATGAAGAAATTCTACATGGCCTATCTGACTCTTTTAGGAAGGGAACATAAAGCAATAAGTGAGTATTCCAGAAGAAGAAAAGGAGGAGGGAGAAGAGAGTGTTTGTTTTTGTCTTTTAATAACTCAGAAATTCCCAAACCTGGAGAAGGAACTGGATATACACTCCCATGAAGCCAAGAGAACACCCAATTATCTCAACACAAAAAGATCTTCTCCAAGATACATTAAATTAAATTGTCAAAGTCAATAAGAAAGAATTTTAAAGGCAGCCTGGTAAAAAAAATGGTTGGTAAGTTCCAAAGGAACCCCCATAAAGTTAGCAGATATGTCATCAGAAACTATACACTGGGAGGGAATGGAACAGCTCTCTAAACATACTGAAAAATAAAAACTGGTCAACCAGGAATGCTCTATTCTGCAGTTATAATTCAAATATGAAGGAGAAATACAGTCTTTCCCAAATAAAAGCCAAGAGAGTTCATCAATACCAGATCTGCCTTACAGGAAATGTTGAAAGAACAACATTTGTATCAGAAACGAACAACTCTTGTATCAGAAACAAAATGACAAATATACACAAAACTTTGAGTAAAGAATCAGAAAATTGAAACTCTAATTAAGAATAGATTTGTAAACACTTAGTATAACATAAAGGTTAAAGGAGAAACAAGCAGTAAAAATAATTATAACTACTTCAATTTAGTAACAAATCCACGACATAAAAAGAATAATTTGAGGCAATAAGAACATAAAAGAGATAGAAAAAAAGGACTTTTATAGGCAAATAAAGATAAGATACTATCAGGAAAATGACTATTTTATTTATGATTATAATGTTTTATACAAACCACATGATAACCATAAAACATAGATCTAGAGCAGAGTTGGTTCTTCACACCAGGTGGCCAAAGTAAAGAGTGAAGTGAAGTGAATTCGCTCAGTCGTGTCCGACTCTTTGCGACCCCATTGACTGTAGCCTACCAGGCTCCATCCATGAGATTTTCCAGGCAAGAATACTGTAGTGGTTATCAAAGGGGAAGATAATGAGAGAGAAGGTGAAATGGGTCAAAGAGTTCGACCCATTGTATGGTGAGGGATGGAAACTAAATTTTTGGTGGTATTTACAGAAGTAAAAATACAATGTACACATGAAACTTACATAATGTTATAAACTAGTGTTGACTCAAAAAAATTATTTTAGATGACTGGGGAAAAAAACAGAAGGATCTCAAATCAACAACCTAACTTTACACCTCAAAGAACTAGAAAAAAACCACACTAAACCCAAAGTTAACCTTAGGAAGGAAATAATAAATAAATGTTAAATAAAAAATGTTAGAAAAGAACAGCAAAACTAAGAGCTGGTTATTTGAAAAAGATCAATAAAATTGACAACTCTTTAGCTGGACTAAGAAAAATAGAAGACTCAAAAATAAAAAGTAATAGAGATTATGTTGCAACTAGTATCCTAGAAATAAAGAATAATAAAGACTATTATAAAAAAAATTATATGCCCCAAGTTGTATAACCACAAGTTATGGATAAATTTCTAGAAATCATACAACCTGTCAGGATTGAATCATGAAGAAATTTAAAGTCTAAGCATACCTGTAACTAATAAAGAGATTGAATCAGTAATCAAAAACTTCCCAACAAAGAAAAGCATAGGACCAGATGGCATCACTGAAGATTTATACCAAACATTTAAAAAATTAACAATTTTTCTCAAACTCTTACCACAAAAGTGAAAATGAGGGAACATTTCCAAGCTCATTTTATGAAGCCAGCAATACCCTGGCAAAGATACTCCAAGGGAAAAAAAAAAAAAATCAGGCAAAGATACTTCAAGAAAAGGAAACTGTCATCCAATACCCCTGAGGAATGTTGATGCAAAAATCCTCAACAAGCTACAACCAAACTGAACTCAGTAATACATTTTAAAAATTCTACCCCATGACCAAATGGGATTCATGGAATGCAGAGTTGGCTCAGCATACGAAACTCCATCAATATTACATACCACATTAAGAGAATGGAAGACAGAAACCACGTGATTGTCTTAACTGATGCAGAAAAAACATTTAACAAAATTCAACAGCTTTTCATGACAAAGGCACTCAACAAACTAGGAAGAGAAGGAAATTACCTCAATATGATGAAGCCCATAGGTGAAAACCTACAGCTATCTTTATACTCAGTGATAAAAAACTGAAAGCTTCCCCCCCAAAGATTAGGAAAAAGGCAAGAGTGCCTTCTCACTGCTTCTATTCAACATGGTTATAGAAGTCCTGATCAGAGCAGTTAGTCAAGAAGAAGAAGTAAAGGCATCCAGATCAGAAAGGAGGAAGTAAAATTTTCTCAGTTGCTAGGTAACATGGTCTTATATGCAGAAAACCCTAAGGATTCTACAAAAATATTGTTAGAATTAATGCACAAGTTCAATAAAATGTCAGTATACAAATCAACATGCAAAACACTGCTGTAGCAATTTTGTATACCAACAATAAAAAATCTGAAATGGAAATTAAGAAATCAGTCCCATTTACAGTAGCCTCAAAAAAAAAAAACTTAGAAGCAATTTTATTTTTTTTTAATTTTTATTTTTACTTTATTTTACTTTACAATACTGTATTGGTTTTGCCATACATTGACATGAATCCACCACGGGTGTACATGCATTCCCAAACATGACCCCTCCCACCTCCCTCCCCATAACATCTCTCTGGGTCATCACCGTGCACCAGCCCCAAGCATGCTGTATCCGGCATTGGACATAGACTGGCGATTCGATTCTTACATGATAGTATACATGTTACAATGCCATTCTCCCAAGCAATTTTAAAAACTAGATGGTAAACTACAAAACATTGCTGAAAAAAATAAAAGATACAAATAAATGAGAAGACAGCTCATGTTCATAGGTTAGAAGACTTAATATTGTTAAGTTATCCATACTGTTCAGAGCAATCCACAGATTCAGTGCAATTCCTATCAAAATCCAAATGGCACTGGTTTTTTCAGAAATAAAAAATATTATTCATATGGAATCTTAAAGAACTCCAATAGTCAAAGCAGTCTTGAGAATGCTGAACAATGCTGGAGGCATTACACTTCCGGGTTTCAAAACATATTGCAAAACTACAGTAATTGAAACATTATGGTGCTGGCATAAAAACAGACATGTAAGTCAATGGAACTGAATAGAGCATCCAGAAGTGGACCTTCATGTACATGGTCAAATGACCTTCAACAAGAATGCCAAGGCTACTCAATACTCAAGGCTACTCATGCTATTTTCATGGTGCTAGGAAAACTGGATCTGTACATGCCAAAGAATAAATTTAGACCCTTACCTTTTACCATGTACAAAACTTAACTCAAAATGGATTAAATGCCAAAACATAAGGCCTGAAACTGTAAAAGTCCTAGAAATAAATATAGGGGGAAAACTTTATGACATTGCATCTGGCAGTGGTTTCTTGGATGTCATACCAAAAGCATAGGAAGTAAAAGCAAGAATATGAAACAAATAGGACATCAAACTCTAAAACTTCTGCACAGCAATGGAATCAGTCAATAAAATACATACAAAATAGGGGAAAATATTTGCCAATCATCCTAGCAAGCAGAATATATAAAAACACCTGCAGCTTAACAAAACAACAAGAATAATCCAGTTAAAATATGGGCAAAGGAATTGAATAGACATCTCTCCAACATCTACAAATGGCAGACAGATGAAAAAAAATTCTCATCATCACTATTATTAAGGGTGTGGAAACAATGTGATACCAATTCACAAAAACATTAGGATAGCCTCTATCAAAAAAAAAAAAGAAAAAAAAAGTATCAAGTGTTGGTGAAGATGCAAAAAAATTATAATCTTTGTGTACTCTATTGGGAATGTAAAATGGTGCAGCAGTTATGTAAAAAAGTGGAGTTTCCTCAAAATATGAAAAACAGAACTACCATATGACCCAGCAATCCTCCCTTTGGATATATATCCAAAATAATTGAAAGCAGGATCTTAAAGAGAAGTTCACACTCCTGCATTCATTGCAGCATGATTTGCAGTAACTGAGATGTGGAAACAACCTAAATGTTCATTGACAGATGAACAGATAACAAAAATTGGTGTATACATATGACAGAATTTTATTCAGCCTTACAAAAGTAGGAAACTCTATCATATGCAGTAACATGGATGAGCCTTGAGGACATTATACTACATGAAATAAGCTAGTCACAAGAAGATAACTGCTGTATGATTCCACTTACATGAGCTATCTAAAGTACACAAACTTACAGAAACAAAACATAGGATATTGGTTGTCAGGGACTGGGGGTAGGGAAGGAAAGAGAAGATGTCCAATGGGTGCAGTTTCAATTTTACCAGGAGAAAATGTTCTAGAGATTTGTTGTATAACAATGTGCATATATTTAACACTACTATACTACATGTTTGTGTGTGTGTGTGTGTGTGATTTATTTATTTATTTTTTTAAATTTTAAAATCTTTAATTCTTCCATGCGTTCCCAAACATGAACCCCCCTCCCACGTCCCTCCCCATAACATCTCTCTGGGTCATCCCCATGCACCAGCCCCAAGCATGCTGCATCCTGCATCAGACATAGACTGGCGATTCAATTCTTACATGATAGTATACATGTTTGAATGTCATTCTCCCAAATCATCCCACCCTCTCCCTCTCCCTCTGAGTCCAAAAGTCCGTTATACACATCTGTGTAAAAATGGTTAGGGTTGTAAAATTTATGTTATTTGTGTTTAGTAAAAGATAGATTTGTGTGTGTGTGTGTGCGCACGCGCGCGCGTGCGTGCTCAGTGGTGTCCAAATCTTTGCAGCCCCATGGACTGTAACCCACCAGGCTCCTCTGTACATGGAATTTTACAGGCAAGAATAATGGAGTGGGTTGCCGTTTCCCACTCTAAAAGATAGCTAGAAAATCATCATATATGTGGAAATTAAAACAAATCTCTAAATATCTCATGGCACAAAGAATAAACCCCAAGTGAAATTAGCAATGTTTTGAACAAATTGCTAGTGAAAAATTAAGGACAGGATAAGGGTACCTAGAATCACCACTTCTATTCAGTCCATGCATAAATTTTACATATCTACACTCATAGGTACAATTGCACTTTTAGCTGTGTTTAAGATGGGTTCAACAACTTTCAATTAAATCTAAAGTAATCAATTAAGATAAGTTTGAAACATCAAGTCTGTTTTCTTACCAAATAGCTTTCTTTCTTAGAGGCTTATGATTACTACTGATGTTAAAGAGAACAGAATTATATATTCCAATAATGTACTTCTTATTTTATTTATAATTTATAACATGGTCCACATACAGGAAAATATTGTACAATGTGTTATATAATATTTAATTGCTTCTTTTTCTTCATTCAATTTATATCACTTTATTTGCCTAAATAAGTAACTATCTAATGAGAGAAAGTAAAATCCTTGGGGATTTTAGCATCTTTTTAACTTCCCTTTAAACCTCTCCTGAGTTATGTTTCCTAAAAGAATGAGTAGTAGTAATGGAGTCCCCTGAGAACTTTCAAACATATAGCTTTCACTTCACTGGAGACTTTCTTTCCTTATTCAGGTTAAGTATTTATGTGTATTTTGAATTTCCGGTTTAGAATTTTGACCCAACCCTAATTATAAGCTAAGGTTCAGTTCTGTTGCATATAATGGGACTTTCAGTCTGGTACAAATATTTTTCTAAAGAGAGAGAACATTTCCTAATGGATTTAAGATTAGCAATTTACATGTCCTCTTTGAGCTTATGTATGTGCTTCTTCCAGTCCTTCCTTCCAGTCAGTTTCTCTTTATCATCAGTAGTAATCATAAGCTTCTAAAAAAGAAAGCTATTTAGTAAGAAAACAGACTTGATGTTTCAAACTTATCTTAATTGATTACTTTAGATTTAAGTAGAAGTTGTTTAACCCACCTTAAACACAGCTAACTATTATTAAACAGGAAAAGTAATGAATGCCTTATCCAGAAAAACACTAGGTTAATCACTTTAGTCCTGTTACTATTAAATGAATGACCTTCTGTATGCAAAACTTTCTGCCTCCCCTCTTTTCCTTTCTTAGTAAAAATCATATTTTCTACATGAGAAACAAATGTTGCTAGAGATTTTTTTTTAATATCACATTTCATAATTTTAGAAATACGTTACATAGTTATTGCTTTGGCATATTTTTACAGTTCTCCTACTGGACTAGATGATAAACTTGATGAGAATGGAGATCATTTCTCACCTGTTGACTGCTCATATAACAGCACATATAACATCATGGAGCCTAGCATTTATTAGGCACTCAATAAATATTTATTAAATTGAAGTAAATTAGCCAACTTCTTTAATTTGTCAAAGGAAGAATGATTGATTTAAAGTAGTCCAGGAAGTGAAAAGGTCCTGGTCTGGACTGCTGGGACGCTCATTCTTCAGAGTCGACTGGAATCAGTTCAAAGACAAATCAAGAAAGAGGGTCATCTTGAGGCTGGTAGCAGGATTCAGGCAACTCTCACCTCATCCAATATGTTTGCAAAGATGAACTGAGATTAAGACAGGCATCAAGGTACAGGTGGTTTAACTTCAAGACAATGGGACCCTTCTCCCCAGTTTAATGACCAGAACATTGATTCGTGTTTGCCCTGGCTGAGTCTTAGAGAAATCCAAACTAATAGTGGCTAAACTGCATAGATCAAGCCCTGAGCCTTTGGAGTGAGACCATTGACTCCAAAACCCTAGAGTACCAGAGAACTAACCTTAGGGAGTATCAAATAGTGAAAACTCACACAAAAGAAACCACTTGAACACAAGACCCAGCATCACCCAACCACCAGTAAGTAGCACCCTGTGCAGGATGCCTCATCTAAACAACAAACAAAACAAAAATATAGAACCAATCATCGGCAGAAAGGATTACCACCTTGCCCATTGGGGGAAAAACAAACCAACAAGCAAAAATTCAGCACAAATCTTGCCCTATATGAGGCTTACGGAAAAAACTGGACAAACCTTCAGTTCAGTTCAGTCGCTCAGTCGTGTCCGACTCTTTGCAACCCCATAAATCACAGCACACCAGGCCTCCCTGTCCATCACCAACTCCGGGAGTTCACTCAGACTCACATCCATCGAGTCGGTGATGCCATCCAGCCATCTCATCCTCTGTCATCCCCTTCTCCTCCTGCCCCCAATCCCTCTCAGCATCAGAGTCTTTTCCAATGAGTCAACCCTTCGCATGAGGTGGCCAAAGTATTGGAGTTTCAGCTTTAGCATCATTCCTTCCAAAGAAATCCCAGGGCTGATCTCCTTCAGAAGGGACTGGTTGGATCTCCTTGCAGTCCAAGGGACTCTCAAGAGTCTTCTCCAACACCACAGTTCAAAAGCATCAATTCTTCGACGCTCAGCCTTCTTCACAGTCCAACTCTCACATCCATACATGACCACAGGAAAAACCATAGCCTTGACTAGATGGACCTTTGCTGGCAAAGTAATGTCTCTGCTTTTGAATATGCTATCTAGGTTGGTCATAACTTTACTTCCAAGGAGTAAGCATCTTTTAATTTCATGGCTGCAATCACCATCTACAGTGATTTTGGAGCCCCAGAAAATAAAGTCTGACACTGTTTCCACTGTTTCCCCACCTATTTCCCATGAAGTGATGGGACCGGATGCTATGATCTTCGTTTTCTGAATGTTGAGCTTTAAGCCAACTTTTTCACTCTCCTCTTTCACTTTCATCAAGAGGCTTTTTAGTTCCTCTTCAGTTTCTGCCATCAGGGTGGTGTCATCTGCATATCTGAGGTTATTGATATTTCTCCCGGCAATCTTGATTCCAGCTTGTGTTTCTTCCAGTCCAACCTTTCTCATGATGTACTCTGCACATAAGTTAAATAAGCAGGGTGACAATATACAGCCTTGACGAACCAGTCTGTTGTTCCATGTCCAGTTCTAACTGTTGCTTCCTGACCTGCATACAGATTTCTCAAGAGGCAGGTCAGGTGGTCTGGTATTCCCATCTCTCTCAGAATTTTCCACAGTTTATTGCGATCCACACAGTCAAAGGCTTTGGCATAGTCAATGAAGCAGAAATAGATGTTTTTCTGGAACTCTCTTGCTTTTTCCATGATCCAGCAGATGTTGGCAATTTGATCTCTGGTTCCTCTGCCTTTTCTAAAACCAGCTTGAACATCAGGAAGTTCATGGTTCACGTACTGCTGAAGCCTGGCTTGGAGAATTTTGAGCATTACTTTACTAGCATGTGAGATGAGTGCAATTGTGCGGTAGTTTGAGCATTCTTTGGCATTGCCTTTATTAGGGATTGGAATGAAAACTGACCTTTTCTAGTCCTGTGGCCACTGCTGAGTTTTCCAAATTTGCTGGCTTATTGAGTACGGCACTTTCACAGCATTATCTTTCAGGATTTGAAACAGCTCAACTGGAATTCCATCACCTCCACTAGCTTTGCTCATAGTGATGCTTCCTAAGGCCTGCTTGACTTCACATTCCAGGATGCCTGGCTCTAGATGAGTGATCACACCATTGTGATTATCCGTGTCGTGAAGATCTTAGGAGGGCAGAAACCAGAAGGAAGAAAGAATTCAACTTTGAAGCCTGGGAAAAGGATACCTCAAACACAATAAGTTTAAAAAAATAGTGAAAAGGCAGAGCAATACTACACAAATGAAGGAACAAACTAGAAACACAGAAGTCCAAATAAATAAAAAAGAAATAGGCATATTACCTGGAAAAGAATTCAGAATAAGGATAATAAAGATGATCAAAATCTTTGAAAACAAAATGGTGAAAATGCAAGAATCAATCAACAAAGACCTAAAAGAATGTAAGAATAAACATACAGAGACAAACAACACAATGACTGAAATTCTGGTGCATGGGGATGACCCAGAAAGATGTTCTGGGGAGGGAGGTGGGAGGGGGGTTCATGTTTGGGAATGCATGTAAGAATTAAAGATTTTAAAATTTAAAAAATAAAAAACTAAAAATTAAAAAAAAAAATTAAAAATAAAAATAAAAATAAAAATACTCTAGAAGAAATCAATAGCAGAATATCTAAGGCATAAGAATGAATCAGTGAGCTGGAAGATAAAATGGTGGAAATAACTTCTGAAGAGGAGAATAAAGTAAAAAGAATGAAAAGGACTGAGGATATCTCAGAGACCTCTGGGACAATATCAAATGCACCAACATTCAAATTATAGGGGTTCCAGAAAAATGGCAATAGGAACATATATACTGATAATTACTTTAAATGTAAATGGATTAAATGCTCCAACCAAAAGACACAGACTGGCTGAATGGATACAAAAATGACTCATATATATGCTGTCTACAAGAAACCCACTTCAGACCTAAAGACACATATAGACTGAAAGTGAGAGGATGGAAAAATACATTCCATGCAAATGGGAAGCAAAAAAAAGCTGGAGTAGCAATCCTCATATCAGACAAAACAGACCTAAAAATAAAGAAGATATCAAGAGATAAGGAAGGATGCTACATAATGATCAAGGGATCAACCCAAAAGGAAGACATAACGATTGTAAATATCTATACACCCAATGCAGGAGCACCTCAATACATAAGACAAACACTAACAGACATAAAAGGAGAATTGACAGTAACACAATAATAGTAGACTTTAACACCCCACTCACACCAATGGACAAATCATCAAAACAGAAAATTAATAAACACAAGCCTTAAATGATACATTAGATGAGATGGATCTCATTGATATCTTCAGGACATTCCATCCAAATGCAGAAGAATACACCTCCTTCTCAAGTGCACATGGAACATTCTCCAGGATAGACCACATCTTGGGTCACAAATCAAACCTCAGTAAATTAAGAAAATTGAAATCATATCAAGCATCTTCTCTGACCACAATGCTATGAGACAAGATATCAAGAAAAAAACTGTAAGAAACACAAACACATGGAGATTAAACAACACGTTTCTAAATGACCAACAGGTTACTGAAGAAATCAAAAGGGAAAATTAAAAATTTCTAGAAACAAATAACAATGAAAACATGACAACTCAAAACCTATGGGATGCAGCTAAAACAGTTCTAAGAGGGAAGTTTACAGCAATACAATCCTACCTTAAAGTAGTCCAGGGCCTTACCTATTCATTGCTACTGTAAATAAAGTAGTCGTTGGAACATGAGGTGGTATATAATAGAAAATAAGACAGCACTGTAACTGGAAAGACATCATGTACTTTTGTTTGGGGCCATAGAAGTAACATTATCCCATTTCAGTTTGTGTGCATGTACAAATAAAAATTACAGTGATCATTCACAGAAAAAAATGAACATTGGAGATAACCCATTAAGATATTAAATTTTAAGGTCAAAATCCTTCTGTGTTGCTTAATGGAGATTCTAAATTAAATAATAATGAATATTTAATTTTTCTTGATAATTCATATGAAAACAGCATTCAATTAATTACCAAATATATTTTAAAAACTAAGACAAATAGACGGATTGGATATCGATTTTGCTTTAACCATTTATTGTACTATATGTTGGGCTTCCCTGGTAGCTCATCTGTTAAAGAATCCATTTGTCATGTTGGAGACCCTGGTTCAATTCCTAGGTTGGGAAGATCCGCTGGAGAAGGGATAGGCATTAAGATATCTCACATTTTATTGTATTTCATCAAATTTTGTTGGGAACACTGACAAAAAAAAATCAATGATATTAAGGAATTAATCTTTTTTAGGTGTGATAATTGTATGTGGTTCTATTCATAAAAAACTAGTAGTTTACCAACCGAAATATGCACAGATGAAATGTTAGGATATTTGAGATTTCCTTCAATAGTATCACAGTGAGGATAAATGGATGAAAGTATAAGTGAAGTTTTATAGGAAAAGTGTCAACATTTTTCCTCACATTTGTATTATGAAAACCCATATAATGAGAACACTATGTTTTGATATGAAAACTCAGTTCTGAAAACTGCTTGGAAGGCACTTTTTAAAACTGGGGAGTATGCTTTTTTATATTATGATATACAAATTTACCCTCAAGATATATTTTATGTATGTCCCCCCTATTTTAACCACACTAGAAATTCAGTGTATACCGTGTTACCAATATCTACTGTTTTCCATTTTCAGATATTGTATTTTCCTATTAATGGGTAAAATTCTTGCTTTTCCTTTCAGTTTTTTCTTGAGTAAATATAAACTGCATATATCTATCCAATTTCATCCTTTTTTTAGTTTCCTGATGCTTTTCTTCTGCTCACTCATCTTTATTCTTAGCGTTTGACATCCTCAGACAAGCTGTTATGGGTAACTGCTTGTGTGAGGTGAGCTGTAATGAGAAAGAAGACCAAAATGAAAACTCCACCTCTCATCTGGAAGTCATTACTCAGAGTCTCTTTTTCTCCTTTATTGCTTTGTAGTATAATTGTGTATGAATTCACACATAATTACAAACTTTCTGTTATGACTTTTACCTCCTAATTTTTGCAGATTATTAACAATACATAGCAATAATAATCAGCGATGTTACTGAGCAGTTTTCGAGATGGACATATTTCTGAGGGTTTCATATGTATTATATGATTTAATTCTAAAGTACCAATTATGAATATATAACTAAGTATTGTCATTGTCACCATTTTGCACAGCTGGTGAGTTGAAAAGTGAGAATTCAAACACAGGCAGCTGACCACAAGGCATGAGCAATTTTAATCACTATGATATATGGCCTTTAAAAATGTACAATTAAGACAATGTATTTGTTCATGATGCTGAAACAGCTAGTTGAAAAATGTGAAATTAATCCAAACCAGCTTGTTCTTTACTGAGATAAAAAAGAATAAAACTGACCAAATTACATTTTTTCCATTTAAATAATTTTGTAGTATAGAAACAATATGAAAATTAGTTGTCATAATATCTATTTCTATGATGCTTTTTCTTTCTTTTGACATCATTGGCTTCTTTTTCTTTAAACCTCAGATTTATGCTTTTGCCTAGTTTAAACATGAATTTCTTCTGAAAGTACACACACACTCACACACCAAAAAAAAAAAGTTATTTGGAAAGGAAATTGTATTGGTTATATGAACACATAAATTATTTTTATAAATTAAGTTGCCTTCAGATTTTTTAAATTAGGAACAATAATATATTTTAGAATGAAAAACTTCAGACTTATGAAGAGTCTTCCTATTCTTCATCTTGTGAGCTGATTCAGAGTAATGTAGTGATAGCTTTTGTAGGTGACCTGGCATCTGAGGCACAGGGTTTTGGTGCCGTTGTCACATCCTGTGGAACACTGTCAAACAGCTCTGGGCACACTGACAATGTTCCACCGAAACTCGGGCTGTTCGGGCTGTGCATTTCTCCATCCTTCTGCCTCAGGGCTTTCTCTGAAGCCAGGGGAGTTTACTCAGCCCTTGTGCCAAGGAAGCTTGGAAGAGTGAGGAAGATATTGCCACTTGCAGCAATATGCAACTAATGAAAGACAAGATATTGTGAATAAATACACCAGCCTGATAAGCTTCCCTGATGACTCGGTGGTAAAGAATCCACTTGCAATGCAGGAGACGCAGGAGTCATGGGTTCAATCCCTTAGGAAGATCCACGGGAGGGGGAAATGGCAATCCACTCCAGTATTCTTCTCTGGAAAAGCCCACAGAGAGAGGAGCCCTGGCAGGCTAGAGTCCATGGGCTCACAAAGAGTCAGACACAGCTGAGTGACAGAGCACATACACACAGCAGCCTGATTAGCTTTCAAATGAGCAGTTCTGAGCCACATTCTACAGACTAGTAAAATTGATCCTTGGTTGTTCAGATCATTAACCCACTCAATCGCATTGTTGGCGTCTCCTTTCCTCTCTTGCTCCCCATTCCTTCTCAGTCAACTTCTTGGGATTTGCCTCCCAAATAAGTTACCTACGTCCAAGTTCTTATTTTAGACTCTTTTATGGGATAGATTGAAGGCAGGAGGAGAAGGGGCGACAGAGGATAAATGGTTGGATGGTATCACTGACTCAATTACATGAGTTTGAACAAACTCTGGGAGATGGTGAAGGACAGGAAAGCCTGGTGTGCTGCAGCCCATCGGGTCGCAAAGAGTCAGACTGGACTGAGTAACCAAATGACAACAAACATCAATGTGACAGGGGAAAAAAGTAAAATCTGTAGATGTGAATTATCTCGGAAATGTATTCTAAAGCTCTGTGCAAATAACCGTGGCTTCTTTCTACAGTCTAAGGTGCACGTGTGTATGTATGCCGAGTGTGTTGTCTGCTTCCTAAAGTGCTTTTGTTAACACCATAATTTTAAATTAAGTTTTTCAGAAAGCTGTTCCTGCTGTACATTTTGGCATCTAAGATTAGGTCAGTGGCCGTAAATCTCATTTATGTACTTAATGCAAAGGAGGTAGTACTGTCTTGGGAATCGTGTGAGCCAGATTCGTTACTTTGCCCCTCTTGTAAGATATTGACATATAAAACAAAATGCTCCCATTTTGTTTTGCATCTTTCTTCATTTAAAACTTTAAATAAAGAATGTTTATGCAAGGTTCTTTTTCATTCATAAAAATGGAAATCACTCTTAGTGACTGCATAAGTAGGCTTGTATTCTTGTTCACGAATTCGCATGATAGATCACCCCATAAAATCTTTACATTTGGCTTGTGCAGCTGAGTTCATGACTGAATACGAATGATAAAGAAGCTTTAGCATTTTGTGGAAAGAAAAGAAATCATGCCTTCTAGTTGGCCCTTAGCTAGCTTTTAACTGCCTGGAAACCAGCTAGAAATGTATAATCAAACTTGCCATTAACGGCACAATGTTTTGTGTAAATCTTTAGGTCATAATCTGTAAATTAATGCAAAGGAATTCTTTAAAATTTATTTGGTTTTCATTTTACCCACATGGAAATCTGCCAATCCAAACATCTATATATCTTTATTTTTTTCACCTTTCTATCCATCAGAAATTAAAATAGAAATGATGGATTGTGTCACTGGCTGGTCCAGCAGCCTATTTCTTTCAATGCATTGGTGTGTGTTTACGGTTTGAGCTATATTATTTTCAATTTCTGGCGAAATAGTCAGTTTTTGATCCTGGGTAGAAAATGTCAGTGCTCACATTTCCTGTGGGGTTTTGGCCTTTTTGTGAAAAGGTAGGAGAAAGCTAAATGAATTATGATGCTGTCATCTGAAGAAACCACAGTGTAATTCTTTGCCAAATTTTAGCAAGAACAGAGCTGATCATCTGCTCGTAGAAGCCCTTCCTTGAACCCTACCAGCAGTTCACTCAAGCTGCTGCCTGTTCGCTTTCATACTGTGAGGTTGTAGCCTACAGAAGTCCTTTTAACCTTTCCTTGCAAAGTTAATTGATTTAATAACCCCCAAGGAAGATAAATTTTGCCAGAGGAATTTAGGAATCTAAATTTAGGAATTTAAAATTTTGCAAGTGAGCTTAAGTAATATTTTAAGACTGAGTTTCTTCTTAATATAGTTTTTGGAGAATGCATATGTCTTGTATTAATTTTTTTTCAAAGCTGACACTCTTCCCATCCTTCACAAATCTATTTCCTAGATTTTAAACAATAACAAATATTACCATATCACATTTGTGTGTTACAGTCTTTAAAATCATATATTCTCAGTGTGAATATAGCTAATGAATATTATAATCATCTGATACTGTAGTTTGCCATGCATTCTTAAGTGTTCCTCAATAACCTTTAATTTATACATTCTAGTATATTTTACTGACCCCAAAAGGAAATATCCTTGCTTTGATTGATGGCATTTTTTGTCCTACCCATTTGAAATAACTAATAGGAAAGAAATCTCAATATTGATTTGTATTTAGGGACAATAATTTAAAGTGAATGTAACCTAAAAGCTATTAGAAATACATTTGAAATCTGAAATAAATTTTATAAGATGGAAAAATAAATAAATAAATAAATTTAAAAAAAGATTATGATCTATGAGGATTCTTTAATTTAATTTTAGCAATTATTTTATAACACAGTTTCTAATTATTTTTTCATTGAAGTATAGTTGATTTACAACATTTTGTTAATTAGTGATCTACAGCAAAGTGATTTAGTCATACATATATATACATTCTTTCATAAATTTTTATTGGAGTATAGTTCATTAACAATGTTGTGTTAGTTTTTGCTGTGCAACAAAGTAAATCAGTTATACATAGACATACATCAACTGGTTTTTATTAGCTTCTTTTCTCACATAGGTCATTACAGAATATTGAGTAGAGTTCCTTGTGCTATACAGTGGGTACCTATTAATTTATTATATATATGTAGTGTATTAGTTTATTTTATAGACAGTAGTGTTTTATATATAGTAGTATGTCAATCTCAATCTTCCAATTTATCCCTCATCACTCTTTATTCCCTGGTAACCATAAGTTTGTTTCTTTATCTGTAACTTTATTTCATTTGTACCTTTTTTTTAGATTCTATATATAAGTGATATCATGTGATATTTGTCTTTGGCTTCTAAGTTTGATTAGATCCCATTTGTTTATTTTTATTTTTATGCCTATTGCCTTGGGAAACTGATCTAAGGAAATATTGGAACAATTTATATAGAGAATGTTTTGTCTATGCTCTCTTCTAGGAGTTTTATAGTGTCATATCTTATGCTTAAGTCTTGAAGCAATTTTGAGTTTATTTTTGTGTATGGTGAGAGAGTGTTTTCTAAATCATTCCACTTGCTGAAGAGACTGTCTTTTTCCAATTGCATATTCTTGCATCTTTTGTCAAAGACTAATTGACCATGAGCATGTCTCTTTATTTCCGGGCTCTGTATTCTGTTCCATTGATCCATATGTCTTATTCTTGTGCCGGCATCATGCTGTTTTGATTACTGTAGCTTTGTAGTATTGTCTGAAGTCAGAAGAGGGTTATGCCTCCTGCTTTGTTCTTTTTATTCAGGATTACTTTGGCCATTTTAGTTCTTTTATGTTTCCATATGAATTTCAGGGTTATTTGTTCTAGTTCTATAAAAAATGTCATGGGATAATTTCATAATGATCACATTATATTTGTAGATGGCTTTGGATAATATGGCCATCAAATGATCTTATTAGTTGATTTGTATTTCTTGATAACTAATTTTAATTTTGTCTTTGTTTCCTCATCACCTTTTTCATTTATCACCTTTTCTTCTTTTGGTTAGCCCCATCCTAGGATTTTTTCTTTCCATAACATATATTCAGCAAACATTTTTTAGTGCCCAGCTGAGTACAGTGCTACATGCTGAGTTTACTACAGAGAATCAAATAGATTTATTCTCTGTACTCACAGATTTTAGAGTCTAGTGGAAATAATACCCATAATTATGCAAAAAAGATAAGGGAGAAAGAGATGCATACACCTCACCTAGATTGTTCTCCAAATATCTAGGGAGTTACCAGTCTCCCAAGTGGTGTTAGTGGTAAAGAACCCACCTGCCAATGCAGGAGACATAAAAAACACAGGTTCAATCCCTGAGTTGGGAAGATCCCCTGGAGGAGAGCATGACAAACCGCTACAGTCCATAGGATCTCAAACTTAGCACACATGCACAAAGAGTTACCAGGTGAAGAAAGGAGAAAGAAGGTAAAAAATGTTGCCTGGCAGAGGCAATAAATAGTATTTTGAGACCTAGAAGCAAGAGATAATGATGCCAGAGAGGACCTGAAAACAGTGGCAGAGAAAGGAGGCAGAAAAAAATGCCTGTCTTGTCTATTTTTGTATTGGGTTATTTGTCTTTTTTGTTGATTTAGAAGAGTTCTTTATACATCCTATATATGACACCTTTGTCAAAAAGGGCTTCCCTGGTGGCTCAATGATAAAGAATCATCCTGCCAAGGCAGGAGGTGCAACAGACTCCGGTTCCATCCTTGGTTAGGAAGATCCTCAAGAGAAGGAAATGGCAACCTACTCCAGTATTCTTGCCTAGGACCTCCCATGGACAGAGGAGCCTGCCAGGCTACAGTCCATGGTGAAGCAAAGAATCAGGCACAACTTAGCAACTGATTGCAAAACCTTCTCCTGTTCTGTAGCTTACCTTTTCAATTTCTTAATGCTGTCTTTCTTTCATACAGAGAATTTGTTAATTAGTGTAATGCAATTTACCATGTTTTCCTTTATAATTAATGTTTTTTGGTGTCCTATTGAAGAGAACATTTCCAAGTCCAATAGCATAAAGAAATGTTCATTTTCTTCTAGAAGCTTTCTTGCTTACATTTCATATTTATATCTAATATCTATAATCCCTTCAAGAAGTGATTTTTATATATGGAGTAAGGAAAAAGTTGGCTTGAAGCTCGACATTCAGAAAACTAAGATCATGGCATCTGGTCCCATCACTTCATGGGAAATAGATGGGGAAACAGTGGAAACAGTGTCAGACTTTATTTTCTTGGGCTCCCAAATCTCTGCAGATGGTGACTGCAGCCATGAAATTAAAAGACACTTACTCCTTGGAAGGAAAGTTATGACCAACCTAGATAGCATATTAAAAAGCAGAGACATTACTTTGCCAACAAAGGTCTGTCTAGTCAAGGCTATGGCTTTTCCAGTGGTCATGTATGGATGTGAGAGTTGGACTGTGAAGAAAGCTGAGCGCTGAAGAATTGATGCTTTTGAACTGTGGTGTTGGAGAAGACTCTTGGGAGTCCTTTGGACTGCAAGGAGATCCAACCAGTCCATTCTAAAGGAGATTAGCCATGGGAGTTCTTTGGAAGGAATGATGCTAAAGCTGAAACTCCAGTACTTTGGCCACCTCATGCAAACAGTTGACTCATTGGAAAAGACTCTGATGCTGAGAGGGATTAGGGGCAGGAAGAGAAGCAGATGACAGAGGATGAGATGGCTAGATGGTATCACCGACTCGATGGACATGAGTTTGAGTGAACTCCGGGAGCTGGTGACAGACAGGGAGGCCTGGCATGCTGCGATTCATGAGGTCACAAAGAGTCGGACACAACTGAGCAACTGAACTGAACTGAACTGAAGGTTCAGATTCATAAAATTCATAATATTTCCATAAAAATATATGATTGAACCATCACTATTGTTTGAAAGAACAATTCTTTCTACGTTGCTCTGTAGCATTACCTTTCTCATAAACTGTTTATATAATTGTGTCCCTGCTTCCAAATTCTTTGTTTTATTCTGATGATTGGTCTATCTTTTTCTGCTGCTGCTGCTGCTAAGTCACGTCAGTCATGTCTGACCCCATGTGACCCACCAGGCTCTGCTGTCCCTGGGATTCTCCAGGCAAGAACACTGGAGTGGGTTGCCATTTTCTTCTCCAATGCATGAAAGTGAAAAGTAAAAGTGAAGTTGCTCAGTCATAGTCCCACACAATCTGAACCATAGTAGCTTTTAAGTACTATATCAATGCCTTGATACCCATTAGAAAAAATTTTCCAGATTTCGTCTTTGAAATTGTTTCTATTAGCTCTTCTTAGTCCTTTGCATTTTCTTGAAAATTTTAGAATGAGTGTTTCAGCTTCATTCAAAAATAATGCTAGAATTTAGATCAGGAATATACTAAACATAGAAGCTAGTTAGAGGAGAATTGAGCGTTCTGAAGTACTGAGACTTTTAATTGATGAACAAGGTGTATATCTCATATTGAGAGTTTTTCATCACATATAATTTATGTTAGAACTTAAACAATATATAAAATATGTAGCATGAAGTGTATCAGCCAAAGGTAGAGGCAGTGGTAAACTGGGAAGAATAGGCTTTGGCTGGCTGACTAGTTATTTAATTACAGATAGTGCCTGGTGGGCTGCCCTATGGGGTCGCACAGAGTCAGACACGACTGAAGCAACTTAGCAGCAGCAGCAGCAGTAGAATAATTCCATTAGTCCCTTGCTGCCAAAGCAGCCAAATCTGCCATCTAATTCTAGACCAGAGCCACACGTATGTGAATCTAATTCTGATGGAGAGATTCTCAGAGGGGAATTTGATGCCAGAGATTGTCCTCCAAAGAGGAGTGATTACATCCAAAAGATAAGTGACCTACATGAACTGGCCCAGGGATATGGTTAGAGCTCATATAATCAGAACCTATACTCAGAACCATGAAAGAAGAGATTGTCGCTTGGACTGAGGACATATTTGCAGTGAAAAACAATGAAGAGACTATATACTTATCCATAAATAAACTGATAACCAATAATCACCAAAAATTTAAAGAAAACCAACCCAAGCATGACATTCAACAAAAATCATTTAAAGGAATTACGAAAAGAAGAACAAACCCAAAGTCAGCAGAAGGAAGGAAATAGTAAAGATCAGAAGAGAAGTAAAGAAAATAGAGGACAAACCAAACAAAAATAGTAGAAAAGATCAATGAAATCAAGAGCTAGTGTTTTGAAAAGATATAAAACATTGATAAGCCTTTAGCAAGCCATCAAGAAAAACAAGTCTCAAAATGAGAAATGAAAAGGGAGAAGTTACAACTGATATCACAGAAGTACAATCATAATCATAGGAGAATACTGCAAAAAGTTATACACCAACAAATTGGACAACCTAGAAAAAATGGATAAATCCCTATAAACACACAGTACACACAAATATTCAATACTAAATCAGGAAGAAATAGCTAATATGGACAGACCAATTACTACTATTAAAATTGAATAAGTACTTTAAAAATTCCCAACAAACAAGTCTAGGACTGAATAACTTCACAAGTATATTCTACCAAATATTTAAAAAAGAGTTAATACCTATCCTTCTCAAATTAGTCCAAAAAATTAAAGAGGAAGGAACACTCCCAAATTCATGCTAGAAGGCCAGCATTACCCTGATACCAAAACCAAAGATATTAGAGAAGAAAAAACTAGAGGCCAATATTCCTGATGAACAGAGAGGCAAAAATCCCCCACTAAATGTTAGCAAACCTAATTCAGCAATACATAAAAAGTATTACATACCATGACCAAGTGAAATTTATTCCAGGGATACAAGGATGTTTCAGCCTACATAGATCAATCAATGTGATACACCACATTAAGAACACAAAGGATAAAAATCACATGGTTATTACAATAGATACGCAAAAAAATCATTTGACAAAATTCAACATCCATTCATGACAAAAACACTTCAACAAAGTTAGCATAAAGGGAACATATTCATGATAATAAAGCCCATTTATGACAAACTCACAGCTAACATTCTCAGTGTTGAAAATCTGACCCCTTTCCTTTAAAATCAGGAACAAGAATGCCTACTCTTGCCATTTATATTAAAAAATTAAAAATAGTACTACCATATGATCCACAAATATTCAGTCCTAGGTATATATCTGAAGAAGACAAAAACACAAATTTGAAAGGACATATGAACCTCATGTTAATAGCAGTATTATTTACAATAGGCAAGACAAGGGAGCAACTTGTGTTCAACAGCAGATGAATGAATAAAGAAGATGTGAGATATATATACACATGTGTTTATCTATCTATATCTATATCTGTATCTATATGGGGCTTCCCATGTGGTGCTAAAGGAAAAGAACCTGCCTACCAATGCAGGAGATGTAAGAGATGTGGGTTCAATCCCTGGGTCCAGAAGAGCCCCTGGAGGAGGGCATGGCAACCTGCTCCAGTATTCTGGAGCATCCCATGGACAGAAGAGCTTGGCACACTACAGTCTATGGGGTTACAAAGAGTTGGACACAGCTGAAGTGACTGAATTGAACTGAAGTGACCTAACAGCAGTGTCTACATAAATGGAATATTATTTGGCCATAAAAAAGAATGAAATTTTGCCAGTTATAACAATGTGGATGGACCTGGAAGGTAATATGTTTAGTGAAATGTTAGAGGAAAAAAAACCTATATGTTTTCACTGATACATGGAATCTAAAGAATAAAATGAATGAATATAACAAAACAGACTCACAGATACAGAGAACAAACTAGTCATTACCAGTGAGAAGAGGGACTGGATTGGGAAAAGATAGGGGAAGGGGATTAAGACAAAGAAACTACTAGGTGTAAAATAAGATACAAGGATGTAATGTACAACACCAGGAATATAGCCAATATTTATAACAGCTTTATATGGTGTGTAATCTATAAAAAATATTGAATCACTTTGTTGTAAACCTGAAACTGTTATAATATTGTAACTCAATTATACTTAAATTAAAAAATTAAAAGTACTGGTTTGGAATGAATAGTAAAAAGAACAGGTTTCCAGGTGACCCAGTGGTAAAGAACCTGCCGGCCGGTGCAGGAGACACAGGAGACACGGGTTTGATCCCTGGTCTGGGAAGATCCCCTGGAAAAGGGAATGGCTACCTACTCCAGTAGTCTTACCTGGAGAATCCCATGGATGGGGCAGCCTGGCGGGCTGCAGTCCATAGGATCACAAAGAGTTAGACAGGACTGAGCATGCACCCACATAAACATCAGCACGCATGCACGCAAACATCAGCTTAGGGAACTGGAAGCTTAACTTGAGACATTTTTACATGATCCAGTGCAAAATCACAAAGGAATGAAAAAGTATAGGCGTTTGTTATTTTTGGTACACTTTATTTCTTTTTTTAAGGTTTACAGGTTCCTCAGCTTCATGTGATTACATGTATATCTTTAATCTTTGGGAGATAAGACACAGGAATGTTTGAGGTCATAAAGGGAATTGTTGTAAACGTTTGAGAATAACAAAAGGCACAGTGAGAAGAAATGGTTTTGTATTCAACTAACTGATGCACATATCTTTATTATAGTCTTCATCCTATTTTTTTTTTTTTTTGGATTTAAGGAAAAGTGAGGGATCTATATATTCTTCCCATTCCCCTTACTCCTATAAATTCCTATGTGTTGATCTTTGGAAGATGACATGACCTTATACAATACACTCATATCTCTGCTGATTAACATGTTCCAACATTCTTTATTAAGGCTTCCCAGGTGGTGCTAGTGGTAAATATTATGCCTGCCAGTGCAGGAGATCCAAGAGACATGTGTTCAATCCCTAGGTAGGGAAAATCCCGGAGCAGGGAACGGCAACCCACTCCAGTATTCTTACCTTGGAAATCCCATGGAATGAGGAGCCTGGTTGGCTATAATTCATGGATTGAAAAAGAGTCAGACATGACTTAGCAACTAAACAACAACAGCAACAATCCCCATTTTACAGATGATAAGACTACGGTACCTAGAAGTTATCCAGGCCAAGTTATACAAGTAGTCAGTTGGTAGGATACACATCAGCAAATGGCCTTTATGCTTCTGCTTTTAGCTTCTATTCTGTATGGCCTCATGCTAAGTGAGTGATATACCTATATTTTAATTCTGTTGCTGAAGGATTAAGTAAATGTATAGGTACTTTTCTCAAGCTACTGCTACTGCTAAGTCACTTCAGTCGTGTCCGACTCCGTGCGACCCCACAGACAGCGGCCCACCAGGCTCCCCCGGCCCCGGGATTCTCCAGGCAAGAACACTGGAGTGGGTTGCCATTTCCTTCTCCAATGCATGAAAGTGAAAAGTGAAAGTGAAGTCGCTCAGTCATGTCCGACCCTCAGCGACCCCATGAACTGCAGCCTACCAGGCTCCTCCCTCCATGGAATTTTCCAGGCAAGAGTATTGGAGTGGGGTGCCATTGCCTTCTCCGTTTCTCAAGCTGCTTAGCTTTAAAATTTTTAGTGAGAAATTTAAGAGTAGACATTTGTCATAGGCTATAAAATAAATTACTTTTAGTGGAATTCTAATAACAATGGTTTCTCAGTGCTGAAGCAAAACAAATATTGGATAGATTCTGGAGCTGCATTTTATTTTTAATTAGTGATTGTGAAAATAATTTCTCACTGTTGTTAAAGCAATTCAGTAGTAGAATCACTTTAAAACATTAATTCTTACCTATAAATAAATTCACCTTAGACAAACAATACATAAAAATGAAGTGATACTGCTTAAGGTGAACAATAGGCTTTAATTAAAGTGTCTAAATGTAGCAGTAACTAAAAAGGTAAGCTGGCAACTGCACCGTTTTGGAAAGCTATTGACTTTGGGAACAAAGTGATGCTGACAAAGTCACCTTTGCTGTTCAGATTTGGAAGTTTGATAGCAACCTATGCTCATTCTGTAAACAAAAATATCCCAAGAAAGAAATAAAACAAAATATTTTCCTCTCTTTCCCCAAGTGACACATTTTCTTGGCTTTTTTCCCACAAATATGTTCATTATAGCACAATCAAAAAATCTTTCAATCCAGACATAAAACCAAAATTCTCTGTAACAAAGCTGATTTTAAGGTGTTCATAAGAAAATAACATGTCTAAAGTACATCACCCTTAAATAGAATGTCTTTTAAATGTTATCTTCAGAAATTGACATACTGATGTTTTTAAATCCAATTTAATTGCTTTTTGTCTGCAGTATACAAGATTTGAGGAGGGAAAGTTTAAAATTCTTCTCAAACTCATCTAGAATCAGGGTTCTCATTATTTTTTCTTTATTCTTTCACTATGTTTAAATAACAATACCTGAGTGAAAATTTTAAAATTCAGTGAAAATTAAGATTTTTTAAACATATTGATAAATTCATTCCAAAAATTATTTGGATTCCTACAAGCAAATATATTTAACCTGAGATTAACATGGCATTCAGAGGCATATATTATAATGAACTATAGTAATATAGTTCAAAACACAAGAATAAGTTAATAATCTGATAATTATTCAAGTCAAGGATGTGTTCCAGATATATAACAAAAAGTTTGGAAAATACAGGAGAAAAAATGAGATGTGGAAGAAAAATCTGGGAGGTCCTACTTTCAAATAAACAAAACAGAAATAGATGGTAAAAAAGATTTGTTTTTTCCTTTGTGGCATTTTATTTATTTTTTAATTGAAGAATGATTGCTTTATGGAATTTGTTGTTTCTGCCAAACATCAACATGAATTGGTCATAGGTCACTAAAGAGTCAGACACAACTAAAGGGACTTAGCACGCACACACAAAAATAGAGGTATTCAGAAAAAACTCCCACCCAAAATGACTCTTGGATGCTATCAGGGTTACATTCTTCCACTCTAAGGAAAAAGAGAAATGCAGTAATACAGAAATGGCAGTGAGAGAAAATACTAAATAATAACGAAATGTCAGTGAAAGAAAATGGCAATGAGGTGAAATATAACCAAAATGTATATAACCAGAAGATGGTGGCAGGGCAAAGTGGGAAGCAAGAAATAAATGTGTCTGTTTAGAATCTCCTCAGGATTAATGAAATGATATTGAGAGGATCTCTGTTAGGATATCTATAAAACTGTTTTTCCCTTAATTACTATTGAAGTGTTAACATAGCCAAAAAGAGGACAATTCAAATATACAAATTAATTAATTTTCATAAAGTGATCACAACTGTGTAACTGCTGCCCATATCAAAAAGTTAAACATTATAAAGAGTGTAGAAGTCCTCCCCACAACCTGTGTCCTCAGTAACTATTTCTTCTCCCTTTTGTGACAGAAAACACCGTTCTCACAAATAATACCACAGATAATTGTTTTTTAAATGCAATAAAACATTTATTATCTACTCTTATGTGTTCTGTTTGTGCCTGGCTTCTTTCACTTTATTTCACTCAACATTATGGCTATACAGTTCACCTCTCAGTCAGTTCAGTCACTCAGTCATGCCATGGACTGCAGCACGCCAGGCTTTCCTGTCCATCACCAACTCCCAGAGCTTGCTCAAACTCACGTCCATCAAGTCAGTGATGCCATCCAGCCATCTCATCCTCTGTCGTCCCCTTCTCCTCCTGCATTCAGTCTTTCCCAGCATCAGGGTCTTTTCCAATGAGTCAGCTCTTCGCATCAGGTGGCCAAAGTATTGGAGTTTCAGCTTCAACATCAGTCCTTCCAACGTATATTCCTTTAGAATTTCCTTTAGGATTGACTGGTTTCTTTGCAGCCTGAGGGACTCTCAAGAGTCTTCTCCAACACTACAGTTCGAAAGCATCAATTCTTTGGCACTAGGCTTTCTTTATGGTTCAACTCTCACATCCATACATGACTACTGGAAAAACCATAGCTTTGACTAAACAGACCTTTGTTCGCAAAATGTTTCTGCTTTTTTAATATGCTGTCTAGGTTTGTCATAGTTTTTCTTCCAAGGAGCAAATGTCTTTTAATTTCATGGCTGCGGTCACCATCTGCAGTGATTTTGAAGCTCAAGAATATGAAGTTTGTCACTGTTGGCATTGTTTCCCCATCTAGTTGCCATGGAGTCATGGGACTGGATGCCATGATCTTATTTTTTTGAATGTTGAGTTTTAAGGCAGCTTTTTCACTCTCCTCTTTCACTTTAATGAAGAGGCTCTTTAGTTCCTCTTGATGAATGTGAAAGAGGAGAGTTCTAGTTCATCCATATTGTTGTAGAAATTGTCAGGGATTTACTTTCCTTTTTCCTTTTTTTTTTTAAGGTATTCTATTGTATGTATGTACTGTAATATATTCTATGATAGCTATTTAGGTATGTTATGGTTTTACAAATAATACTGTGAATATTCTGCTACACATCTTTGGTTCATATATCTATGCACCTTATTGAGTAGAATTGCTGAATTTTTTAAACTGGTTAAAATAATTTACACTTCCACTAGCAGTGTATTAGAGTTCCCATTTGTTCCATAGCCTCACCAACACTTTGTATTGGCAATCTTCTAAATATTTGCCCGCCTAGTGAGTATATAATGGTATCTCATTGTGTTTTTCATCTGTAGGTCTCTGATCATGTTTTCTAGCCATGTGATTTTCTTCTTTCATAAAGTTTACATTTAAGTCTCTTATACATTCTTTTATAGGATAATCTGTCACTATTTTTAATTAATAAGAATTTTTTTCTCCATTTTAGAAATAAGTTGTGTCAGATGAGTGTTACAGCACCATCTTCTGTACTGTGGCTTCCCATTTTACTTTCTTAATGATGTCTTTTGATGAAAACTCACTCCTTTTCTTATCTTTTAAGGTTAATGCTATTTGTCTCTCATTTAAGAAAAAGCTTTCCTATCTCAAGAACATGAAGACCATGTTGTCTTCTAAAGGCTGTATTTTATCTTTCTTATAACAAACATGGACTATGATCACTCACCTAGAGCCAGAATCCAGGAATGTGAAGTCAAATGGGCCTTAGGAAGCATCACTATGAACAAAGCTAGTGGAGGTGATGGAATGCCAGTGGAGCTATTTCAAATCCTGAAAGGTGATGCTGTGAAAGTGCCATACTCAACAAGCCAGCAAACTTGGAAAACTCAGCAGTGGCCACAGGACTGGAAAAGGTCAGTTTTCATTCCAATCCCTAAGAAAGGCAATGCCAATGAATGCTCAAACTACAGCACAATTACACTCATCTCACATGCTAGTAAAATAATGCTCAAAATTCTCCAAGCAAGGCTTCAGCAATATGTGAACTGTGAACTTCCAGATGTTCAGGCTGGTTTTGAAAAGGCAGAGGAGCCAGAGATCCAATTGCCAACAGCTGCTGGATCATTGAAAAAGCAAGTGAGTTCCAGAAAACATCTATTTCTGCTTTATTGACTATGCCAAAGCCTTTGACTGTGTGGATCACAATAAACTGTGGAAAATTCTGAAAGAGATGGGAATACCAGACCACCTGGTCTGCCTCTTGAGAAATCTCTATGCGGCTCAGGAAGCAACAGTTAGAACTGGACATGGAACAACAGACTGGTTCCAAATAGGAAAAGGAGTGCATCAAGGCTGTATATTGTGACCCTGCTTATTTAACTTATATGCAGAGTACATCGTGAGAAATGCTGGGCTGGATGAAGCACAAACTGGAATCAAGATTGCCAGGAGAAATAACGATAACCTCAGATATGCAGATGACACCACCCTTATGGCGGAAACTGAAGAGGAGCTAAAGAGCCTCTTAGTGAAAGTGAAAGTGAAGATGAAAGTGAAAGAGGAGAGTGAAAAAGCTGGCTTAAAGCTAAACATTGAGAAAACAAAGATCATGGCATCTGGTCCCATCATTTCGTAGCAAATAGATGGGGAAACACTAGAACCAGTGGCAGACTTTATTTCTGGGGACTCAAAAATCACTGCAGATGGTGACTGCAGCCATGAAATTAAAAGACGCTTACTCTATGGAAGGAGAGTTATGACCAACCTAGAGAGCATATTAAAAAGCAGAGACATTACTTTGCCAACAAAGGTCCATCTAGTCAAGGCTACAGTTTTTCCAGTAGTCATGTATGGATATAAGAGCTGAACTATAAAGAAAGCTGAGCACGGAAGAATTAATGCTTTTGAACTGTGGTGTTGCAGAAGACTCTTGAGAGTCCCTTGGACTGCAAGGAGATCCAACCAGTCCATCCTGAAGGAGATCAGTCCTGGGTGTTCATTGGAGACTGATGCTGAAGCTGAAACTCCAATACTTTGGCCACCTGATGCGAAGAGCTTACTCATTTGAAAAGACCCTGATGCTGGGAAAGATTGAAGGCAGGAGGAGCAGGGGAAGACAGAGGATGAGATGTTTGGATGGCATCACCAACTCAATGGACATGAGTCTGGGTAAACTCCGGGAGTTGGTGATGGACACGGAGGCCTGGTGTGCTGCAGTCCTTTGGGTCGCAAAGAGTCGTACATGACTGAGCAATTGAACTGAACTGATAAACACTTTGTTAAATTACTATTCAAAAATTTTGAACCAATGTATATGGATACTACAGGTTATTATTAGTCTTTTATTTTTATCAATATGGCAAATATGGTATAGCTTTTTATTGTTATTGAAATTTTTGAGATACTCAAGACATAAAAAATTAGCCAAAATTATCGTATTAAAAAACACATTCAAATATCCATAACACAGGTTTCTTTTAGTATAGGCTAGTTGAAATAATCTTCTAAATGCAAGAGACTGAGTACTTTCAGAGTCTTAGCCAATCGTCTCTTGTTCAGTTATCACATTAGTGTGATAACAAATTCTAATAAAGTTACTGGTAAGGTAAATTTTCACAAGTGGCTGTCTCAAATCATTTTGAGAGTGAGAGTTTTACATGTGCATAAATAAATAAAATTTTCTTATGAATTAATTTCTAAGATGAAAATTATGTTTCTTTGTGGAAATCCCTCAGTTTAAAAGTCTTTGGTTTAAAATGCCATGAACCTTGATAATCCAGTACAATAACGGAATGGATAATCTCCAAAGAATTAGAAAGCAATGGAATATCTTGATGGTTCCAAAATAACCTCCCTTGGCACATTTACCCACTATAGGCTTCCTCAGAGAAAAAGAGATTAGCCACAATAACAGAAGACCTTCAACTTCTAGGAAATATGTGTAATAGTGGGTCTGTCAGCTCATCTGTTATCTATCACTTCTATAGTTTGGGAGTAGCTGTGCATAAGTAGGACACCTAGTTTTCCCTGCATGGCAATGCAAAGACATCAAAGCAGCTCCTTTCCAAGGGTTATTAGTAGGCATGCAAACTAGCCAGGTGCAGACAATGGAGCAGGAAACCCTTATAACCTGCACATCTTCCTCAAGGAATTACTTTGGATTCAGTTCAGTTCAGTCGCTCATTCGTGTCCGACTCTTTGAGACCCCATGGATCGCAGCACGCCAGGCCTCCCTGTCCATCACCAACTCCCAGAGTTCACTCAGACTCACATCCATAGAGTCCGTGATACCATCCAGCCATCTCATCCTCTATCGTCCCCTTCTCCTCCTGCCCCTAATCCCTCCCAGCATCAGAGTCTTTTCCAATGAGTCAACTCTTCTCATGAGGTGGCCAAAGTACTGGAGTTTCAGCTTTAGCATCATTCCTTCCAAAGAACACCCAGGGCTGATCTTTAGAATGGACTGGTTGGATCTCTTTACAGTCCAAGGGACCATCTCAAGAGTCTTCTCCAACACCACAGTTCAAAAGCAGCAATTCTTCAGTGCTCAGCCTTCACAGTCCAACTCTCACATCCATACATGACCACAGGAAAAACCATAGCCTTGACTAGACAGACCTTAGTCGGCAAAGTAATGTCGCTGCTTTTGAATATGTTATCTAGGTTGGTCATACCTTTCCTTCCAAGGAGTAAGTGTCTTTTAATTTTATGGCTGCAATCACCATCTACAGTGATTTTGGAGCCCCCAAAATAAAGTCTGACACTGTTTCCACTGTTTCCCCATCTATTTCCCATGAACTGATGGGACCAGATGCCATGATCTTCGTTTTCTGAATGTTGAGCTTTAAGCCAACTTTTTCACTCTCCTCTTTCACTTTCATCAAGAGGCTTTTTAGTTCCTCTTCAGTTTCTGCCATCAGGGTGGTGTCATCTGCATATCTGAGGTTATTGATATTTCTCCCGGCAATCTTGATTCCAGCTTGTGTATTTTCCAGTCCGGCGTTTCTCATGCTGTACTCTGCATATAAGTTAAATAAGCAGGGTGACAATATACAGCCTTGACGGACTCCTTTTCCTATTTGGAACCAGTCTGTTGTTCCATGTCCAGTTCTAACTGTTGTTTCCTGACCTGCATACAGATTCTCAAGAGGCAGGTCAGGTGGTCTGGTATTCCCATCTCTCTCAGAATTTCCCACAGTTTATTGTGATCCACACAGTCAAAGGCTTTGGCATAGTCAATAAAGCAGAAATAGATGTTTTTCTGGAACTCTCTTGCTTTTTCCATGATCCAGTGGATGTTGGCAATTTGATCTCTGGTTCCTCTGCCTTTTCTAAAACCAGCCTGAACATCAGGAAGTTCATGGTTCACATATTGTTCAAGCCTGGCTTGGAGAATTTTGAGCATTACTTTACTAGCATGTGAGATGAGTGTAATTGTGCTGTAGTTTGAGCATTCTTTGGCATTGCCTTTCTTAGGGATTGGAATGAAAACTGACCTTTTCCAGTCCTGTGGCCACTGCTGAGTTTTCCAAGTTTGCTGGCTTGTTGAGTATGGCACTTTCACAGCATCATCTTTCAGGATTTGAAATAGCTCCACTGGCATTCCATCACCTCCACTAGCTTTGTTCGTAGTGATGCTTTCTAAAAGCCCATTTGACTTCACATTCCAGGATGTCCTGCTCTAGATGAGTGATCACACCATCTTGATTATCCGGGTCGTGAAGATCTTTTTTGTACAGTTCTTCTGTGTATTCTTGCCACCTCTTCTTAATATCTTCTGCTTCTGTTAGGTCCATACCATTTCTGTCCTTAATTGTGCCCATCTTTGCATAAACTGTTCCCTTGGTATCTCTCATTTTCTTGAAGTGATCTCTAGTCTTTCCCATTCTGTTGTTTTTCTCTATTTCTTTGCATTGATCGCTGAAGAAGGCTTTCTTATCTTCGTGCTATTCTTTGGAACTCTGCATTCCCCTTATGATTATACAGTGGAAGTGAGAAATAGATTTAAGGGCCTAGATCTGATAGATAGAGTGCCTGATGAACTATGGAATGAGGTTCGTGACATTGTACAGGAGACAGTGATCAAGACCATCCCCATGGAAAAGAAATGCAAAAAAGCAAAATGGCTGTCTGGGGAGGCCTTACAAATAGCTGGGAAAAGAAGAGAAGTGAAAAGCAAAGGAGAAAACGATTAGGAACCCCAAATCCCAACATAGACACATTTTACATAACATGAGATCCAAGTCAAAGTCTCTCTGCAGCTATCAGATACTATCTAAACCAAAGATGTGAGTAAGGAAAGTTTCAAATTCTCTTTGTTACTTCTAAACTAAGAGAAGTTATAGAAGGATTCCAACATGGAAACTCTAAATCTTTTGCCTATTATTGGTGTCCTCTGTCTCCTAGGTGTAATGCTGTTGAGTGTCATATTTATCCAAGGATCACAAAACAGAAAAGAATGGGAAGAGCTCATCTGGGCCGAATCTCTACTCTTCTGTAGAATTTTACGAGACCTCAGAAAAATTGCAGTCTATTTTTCTTTGAAGGCAAAAAGAGAATGGAGCAGCAGAGGATGAGATGGTTAAATAGTATCACTGACTCTATGGACATGAATTTGAGCAAACTCTGGGAGACAGTTGAGAACAGAGGAGCCTGGTGGGCTACAGTCCATGGTGTTGCAAAGAGCTGGACACAACTTAATGACTCAACAACAACAATAACAAATTTGTGTATAAAAAGTGAAAACAGTCAAATGTTTCATAATTCTTGAAGCAAGAAATTCCTTTTAAAATATGGGATCTTTTTTGGGGGGGCTGATTTTGATACTAAATCTTTAATATTTGCTTAGGAATTTTCCTTTACCTTTTTAAAAAATCTTTGGTTCACTTTTAAGTATTAATTTGCGTGTCAATATGTAACACTTCAGAATAATTTAAATTCATTTTCTTAGTACTTCAAGAAAGAACATAGCCAGTGAATGGTGAATAAGTGATTTAGTGGTCCACAGGCAGAAAGAAATGGATGTAGCATCTCAAGAATGGCTGCTGGCATGCAATGCAAATTGTTTATTGTATTTGACTTAACTTTTCAGTGTATATGAATGAAATAATATTAATTTCAAAAGTGGCTTAAGATCTTCATATGAAGCTCTTTGATGGTTATTTCATTTTCTGTTTTCTTCTATTCAAAATATATAATATATAAAAAAACTGACTTCTTTTATCTGCTTTATTGATGATTAGCTGCTCAGTATTCTCCTAAGCATTCTTTGCCTAAATTTTTCTGTTTTACCTGGAATACTCTTAGAGAGAGGTAATTTCCCCCAAGTTCCTTATTAATTAAGTCCCATAAATTCAATGATCATCCCAGGATTCTGTTCACCTCAAGAATTTTACTGCCCTTTTCCATTTTATTAGTAATCTTCAGCCTCATCAGATATGATTCTGGCTTCTTCTTTGTCTTGTTAAATCTTCTTAGTTTCTTGGTTTAATGAAGATTCATCTCCTTTCTAGAGCTTTGGAGAAAGTAAGGAATAACAATATATGAAAACAATCAAGAATCCTTGAGAATATAGTATTAATGTTTTAGTATTTACAACTTATCTTTTACAGTGGATCTAACTAGGAAGTGTACAAATCTCAAATCTAGTGTAGAGGACATTATCAGCAATTTCAGAGGTCAGAAATTAGATCAATTTGTTTTAACTAAAATTTGGATAATTGTTTATTTCCTTATTCTGTCTATTGTTTGCTAAGAAAAAGGTATTAAAATCGTTGATATCACCAATGATAATACTCTTGGAAGTATTAATTCTGATTTTTTAACATAACGTTTTAAAGTATATTCATTGATTTAATCTTATTTACATGAAATTTGTACAGAAAAAAACCTTGATAAGTTGAAGATGCTTTATTTCTTAAAACCTAAAGTTTAAAGTCATTTCATTTTTTTAAAATAAAAGGCCAAGTTATAATAGCTTTAATGCTCATTACTGTAGAGATCAATAAGTTAAGGCCTACAGACCAAAGCCAGCTTGCTGCCGTATTGATACTACCTAACAATGAACATTTGCCACCATATTGATGTCAGAGAATACTAACTTAGAAACTTTATTAAGTGAAATATTATCCCAAATAAAAAAAAGAGAACTTTATTCTTCCCATTAGTAGATATGTATTTTTAATGTTCTCAATTATTATTATTGTGTTTTGAATTGTATTAATTAAGCAATTTGTTATATTTTCTATAATTTGTTATGTTCCATATGATATCCTTAATTTTGCCTCTTGGTCTGCAAAGCCTAAAATATTTACTATTTACCTTTACAGAAAAAGTTTGCTAACCTCTGCATTATACCATCACCAAATGCTACAATCACACTAAACCATTATCAAGAATATAAATATTATAAATGGAATATACTTTGTATAAAATCTACTCAAGATATCACTAATAATTTTCTTAGAAGAGTTATTTTTCCTAAATTTATAGATATATCTTTCCTTCTTCAGATACTATTAAATCTAAGAGATCAGAATTGAGAGATATTATTTTAGTCCATCTCTATGTGAAAAACATGTAAGATCTCTCAATTATTAACTCAACATATGTGACCACCTTCAAGCACTGTCTGCCTGCAAGTTATATAACTATTACTTTTACATGAAGGGACAGATTCCTGAATGCCTGATGCCAGGCACCTCTATGGTTATCTCCTTTAATCCTCACTCAAGGTTCATGCCCTGCTATCCCTGACTCTGAAAGCTGTTTTTTTATCATGCTGTCTCCCATTGGTATAGTGGTTGTGTTGTTTTTCAAATTTCTGTGGTTTTCATGTTTTCTAGCATGGATTATGATTGTCAGTTTCTTTTCCCCCCCTCTCTTAACCATTTCTTACCACTTTTTAACAATTGTCAGTAATTCACAAATGGAGGTATACACTCATGGTAAGGCTTAAGAAATAAAGGGATTCTGAGATATAAGAACAGAAAAAGTAACATTGGAAAGTGGCATCAGCAGTGAGGTAAAGAATGAATCTTAGTGGAACCAGGATTATCTTACTTCCTCAGCTCAACTCTATACCTCCAGCTTATGGTCATTTCCAAATAGTCTAATTTGGCCCTGTTTTTCTTACTCATGAAGAAAATGGTTTCAGACACAGTCTTAAACAACCAAACATCAAATGTTTTGTTGTTGTTTTGCCGACACAAGACTAATCAGGAAAATTTACTAATATTTAAATTATCTTTTCCAGTTTTTGTTAAATATTTAACTTTCAAATTAAAAAATGAAAAAAATAAGAATAGTTCTGATTGTACAATGGAAAATGCTTCCAGGAAATTACAGTATTTTGACAGAGAAGTTAACTTTTATAGGAAGTTTTCTATAAATGGATATTGAATTTTGATGCAGAATACAACATATACTAAGGACATATATTTTTAAAAAGAAAGAAAGTTAAAAGACATTTTCCATGACAAGCTTAGAGGTAAAAAGTATTTTTTCTATAAAGCAACCCAAGTTGCATCAGAAGTAAATAAATAGAAGATAATTTACTGATAAGAAAATACTTGAATACTTAATAGGAATGGAATAAAGGAATAGAGTATTGTGACAGTGACCTGGGAAATCTGTACTTTCTGCAGGATCTCTGCCTTGCTTTTGGCCCATTCCAGGTAGCCACAGTGAGCAGCATCGAGCCATGAGCAGGCTGACTCATCTGCCCCCAGAACCACTGAAGTACAGTGACCCAATGAATGACCAAGCTTTTTTCCTCTTGGGCAGATGAGATTAACAATGTTCCTCTGATTTGCTACACTTAAGGGCTTAAGCACTTGACATCTATCAGCCATTCCATCAGGGAGGCAACACTAAGATTACAGGTTCCCATTCAGAAATCATTGGCTTTGAAACCCAATGTTATTTCTGCTTTGCTTCTCAGCTAACTGGTTAGATCCACCTTTCAATTCATATTGTTTCCAACCCTGTTTTCTTGGGTTTTGTCCTTTCTTTTTTTTAATCTGTTCCTTCAAAGTTCTGATTAATTTCAAGGAATTAAAAAAAAATTGATACTCCAACATTTTGCCCTCCATATTGTAGAAATCTCCCCCACTCTATGACTCCCTTTAGACTAAGATTGAATTATCCAAGAGGTAGAAAGAGGACCACATTCAAGCAGGATCATGGAATCCTAAGGAAGATAGCTTCAGTGAGAGTCAGGGTTCAGTAGTATTCACTACTGCAGATGAAGACTAAGAAAACATAGATTTAACTTATGAAGTCCTCAGCATTGTTTTCAATTCTTTTCCTCCTATTTCTGATCAATTTCCATGCTTCTTCCCTATCTTTGGCATTAGTATCACCCTTGAAAGAATCACCAATGCCCTACTACCTTCAGACTTAATTTCAATAGAAGCAGGACAAGGACCACAGTAGAGTAACATATTGGAACCCCGAGGAGAGCTTCCTCAAGAGTGAGTGTTTGGCAATGTTTATTTCTCTTTAGGCTTAAGAGTTAATGAGAGGGCTATGAAGGATAGGAGGGAGGTGAAACAGAAGAGATAATTTTTATTTTTTAATATAAATTTATTTATTTTAATTGGAGGTTAATTGAAGTAAGCCAGAAAGAGATAATTTTTAGAACAGTTCAGTTCAGTCTCTCAGTCATGTACAACTCTTTGCAACCCCATGGACTGCAGCTCTCCAGGCTTTCCTGTCCATAATCAACTCCTAGAGCTTGCTCAAACTCATGTCCATTGAGTTGGTGATGCATCCAACCATCTCATCCTCTGTTGTCCCCTTTTCCTTCTGCCTTCAATCTTTCCCAGCATCGGGGTCTTTTCCAATGAGTCAGTATTTCGCATCAGGTGGCCAAAAGTATTGGGGCTTCAGCTTCAGCATCAGTCCTTCTAATGAAGCTGAAGGACTTAGAATAGGGAAATTTAAATTTAAGAGAAAAGAAGAGCCCACAGGAGAAAGATTGGAGATACAAAAAAGGGAAGGAGTGAGGAAGGGATGGGTTACACTTCTTATGCTGAAGCAAAATTGTGAAAGCGGAGTCTGGATGAATTTACTAAAATATTAACAGAGAGTCAGAATTAAGATGAATAGCTCCCATTTGAGTAAACTAGGAAGTGCTATCAGATTACATTTGTTTAATTGCTCAGAAAATTCAAGTGAATTGACATAGAAATGTTTTTATGTACTGGTTCAAGAAGGATGACTAACATTCTGACAGCTTTTTTTCTTTCCACCCTACCAAAGTTTCATTGAAATGACATAAGAAATGTAAAATAGTAATAAGTTCATAGAAACTTTAAAAAGCAAGTAAGGGTGCCATCAGAAATGCAAATTTCTGGAAAACAGAAAGCAAATAGGATAATAGATATGAAGCATATCCCAGCACAGAGGAGCCTGTACCTCCATAGAGATGGAAAATATCTTCTAGAACAAAAGGAGCCTATAAATAAGCCCAAAATTAAAGGCTTCAGGGAACTGAAAATAGATTGTGTCTGGCTGGCCATGTTGGTAGAACAATTGCACCAGTGTCCTGCCTTCACTGCAGCTAATTCTACTGTGAACAGGAGAAAGCCACAAATTTGGAAATCCAAATATGATGTGGGAGAGTCCCAACAGAGATTTTGATGAGATAGTGTCTCCCCAGATTAATAGGCCCCCAAACAAGAAAGTGCACCCCATGTAAAAGATATGCAGTGTACACAAAACAGCCTGACAGTGCGGCCAGCAGCATGTAATCACTGTCAATCTCAGAACCAGGTGAAGGTTGTCACTTGATACATTCCAGGAGACAGTTCTTGGTAATCAAGATCCTTCCTTGTAAATATAAATAGATAATCAAAAACCAAACATTCAAGAATAGCCAACCCAAGCAAAAAGAGGCATCAGATTCAACAATAAAACAATGCAGCCTTTGTGGGAACAAAGTTAATTGGGAAACAAATAAAACTTCACAATTATTTTATTTAATATATTTAGTGACCTTCAGGTAGACAATAGCATTTTTTTAAAAAGCTGCTGTGAAAATGAAATGATTAGTGATTTTTTTAAAAATTACTCAGGCTAAATAGTAGACATAATAGCTAAAGATCAGCTTAGTGAAGAAGAGTGAATGAACTAATTCTTATATAATCCCAGGCAAAATGGCAAAGAGGTGAAAAGAATACGAATTTATTGTACATAATGTCCTTCCTGATCCTTTTTTGGATTTGCAAATTCTCAACTCTGTTGCAATTCTTTCTTAATCTTTTTTCCCTGATTTTGTTTTATACCTTCCAGAAATTTCTTCTTATTCTTCTATGCTAGTAGCACTCCTCTAACTTTAAAACGTTGCTAAAGATATATTTTTAGATTTATATTTCTACCATCACTTACATAGAATTTGGAGAGAGACAAGAAGTTAATGTTTAGGTTCCATGAGTGACCTTAAAGGACAACGATGAGAGAAGATCCTCTCCACAGTTATTTCCTTGGTTTTGGTGTTTTGTTTTACCTTGTTTCTCTCAATGTGGTTTCCTTTTCAGAGTATCTGTAGAAACTATGTTGACAGAAGTACATTTCTCCATAGATTGTTTTTTCCACCAGAGTGACATGAAAATCAGCAATGGTCTCTTTCATCCTGAATAGATTCTGCATGTTCAGAGTTTCTTATTGGGCACCTGAAAACACTGGACTGTAAGGTCAGTCTATTAAGGTTAGTACACATGTATTCGTGTTTTTGTGGCGATCATCTAACTACATGAAGGAAGTTGACAAGTTGGCTATTTTTTAATAACAAAAATTTTCAGTTCAGCTCTAATCTTTATCATGTTAGTTATCCCAAGTATATATAGTGATGTCTTTAAAAGAGGAAATTTGATATATAGGCAAAAATAATTAAGAAAAGCAATTCTATATGTTATTTCATCTATGAAAAGTTAAAACACTTTAGATTTTTTGGCAATTTACTGAAAGTAAATATAAATTTATTCCTATTTGCTATAGTCTTAGTCTAGAATATGGAACAAAGATATTTGTAATTCTTTGATTATTGATTTCTAGCTTAACTAACTGTGGTCAAAGAATGTGCTCTAGATAATTCAGCCTCTTGCAATTTGTTGAGGTTGCTTGACGGCCCAGCACGTGGTCAATTTTGGTGAATGATGCGTATACATATATGTTCTTTTATTGTTTGGTGCAGGATTGTATATATGCCAATTAAGGGAGGTTTATTGAAAGCATTCTTTAGAACATACACCTCAATGTTCATAGCAGCACCATTTACAATTGCCGAGACACAGAAGCAACACAAGTACTCATCAACAGATGACTGGCTTAAGAAGATGTCTTAAGAAGATATATATATATATCCCATGTATATATACACATACATACATATAATATGGAATATTACTCAGCCATAATAAAGAATGAAATATTGCAATGTGCAGCAATAAGGCTGGAGCTAGTATAATACTATGCTTAATGAAATAAGGCAGAGAAAAACTAATACCATATGATGCCACATATGTATGAAATCTAAAAATAGCACAAATGAATTCATATATAAAACAGAAACAGAATCCAGACATAGAAAACAAACTAGTGGTTGCCAAAAGGGTGATGAAGAGGGGAAAGATGAATGAGGAATATGAGATTAACAGATACAAACTCCTATATGTGTGTGACTCATTGCAGTTTTCTTTGATTTAGTGTCTTATCAATTTGGACATTCTTTGCCTTTATTTCTTCAAGTTTTTACCTGTTCTGTTTTTCCTCTGGGATGCCAGTTATGTATACTTTTTACTTGTATTAAAGTGACAAACTTTTTAGCATTTCTTCTCTTTTATTCACCAAATTTTAACCCTAATACTTTCTTTCAGATCACTTATCGTCTCTTCATCTTTCAATGTTCTATTTAACACACCTATTTAGTTTTCTGCAGATGGTGACTGCAGCCATGAAATTAAAAGAAGCTTACTCCTTGGAAGAAAAGTTATAACCAACCTAGATAGCATATTCAAAAGCAGAGACATTACTTTGCCAACTAAGGTCTGTCTAGTTAAGGCTATGGTTTTTCCTGTGGTCATGTAAGAATGTGAGAGTAGGATTGTGAAGAAGGCTGAGCACTGAAGAATTGATGCTTTTGAACTGTGGTATTGGAGAATACTCTTGAGAGTCCCTTGGACTGCAAGGAGATCCAACCAGTCCCTTCTGAAGGAGATCAGCCCTGGGATTTCTTTGGAAGGAATAATGCTATAGCTGAAACTCCAATAATTTGGGCACCTCATGCGAGAGTTGACTCATTGGAAAAGACTCTGATGCTAGGAGGGATTGGGGGCAGGAGGAGAAGGGGACGACAGAGGATGAGATGGCTGGATGGCATCACCGACTTGATGGACATGAATCTGAGTGAACTCTGGGGGTTGGTGATGGACAGGGAGGCCTGGCGTGCTGCGATTCATGGGGTTGCAAAGAGTCAGACACGACTGAGCAACTGAACTGAACTGAACTGATTTAGTTTTTAAATTCAGTTATTACATTTTTAGCCCTAAAATTTTTATTTATTCTTTTTAAAATCTATAAATTCTTCATGTTATTTTTTAAGCCTAATTATACCCCTTTTATCCAAGCTGATAATTCTAATAAATGGGTCATCTATTGATCTGATCTTTTCTCCTATTTTGTGTCATGTCTGTTTTCTTAGTATTTTATTAGTATCAAAGATTGTGTTTGCTAAAGTATAGTGACTTTGGATAATGTTATCTTTCTCTGTGGACCTAGTTTACCAGTAAGATGTTGGCAGATTACTGTATTCTAATTCTAGGATTCAATTGCAGATTTGGTGATGGCCAATCTACCTTTTGTTTGTCTCTGCTTTTCTGGTATGTGGACACCTGGGTTGCTAATTGATATACTGGAGTTTTTCATCAGGATCTCTCCCTCTTGGAAACTTCTGAACTATAGTTTTTGTCCCCCTAGGACTGTGAGTCTATAGAAAACCTTACTCAGCCAGTCCTTCTTTGGCTTTCTGCCAAGCTTCTTATTACCTTATTTTGTATAATTTAATACTTCAACAAATGATTTCTTATTCTTCACTTATTTTTTAGAAATGCATGCTTTATTATTCGTACTAAGTCTTATAAAATAACTGCATGCATGATAAAGCATATGCTTTTAAAATGTACTATCTTAGTACGATCTTAAATTTTTTTCTTAGCTTAAAAAAAAGCTTCTTTAAAAAAAAAAAAAGCTTCTTCATATAGTCTGCTTTTCCTGGAACCCAAGTAAAGTTATTTTGTTTTTATTCTTTTTCATTTTCTTAACCAGGTCCTCAGAGTTTGTGTCATTAAAGTCGTTATTCATATTTGAAATAGTCATAAGATTTTAAAATTTAGATTAGAAGGAACCTAAGACATCATCTTCTGTTGGCTAATCTCCCACACAGTACAGAAATGTTTCCTGCAGCATCCTTGGCAGATGCTTATCCAGTCTCAACTTGGATATCTTCAGCAAAGGAGCTCATCATTTCCTAAAACAAACCATTCTGTTGGACAACTCTATTTTAAAAATCCTTATGTTGAGCTAAAATATGTTTCTTTGTAACTTATACTCATTTACTCATTGTTTTAAATTTTCCTTCTGGAATAAGTCAAAACAAGAGAACATTCCAGAGAGCTGTATTTAAAATACATCTAAATGCCATTCCTATCTTTTTTATTTATTTATTTTATTTTTGCTTTCTTGTCCCAAAGCACTAAGCATAATTTGCTAAAAATAGATAATAATTATAAGAAAGTTACCTATTTGGTAATAATTTAAAAGCTATCTTTACATTATATAAACCCCTCTGACATTTTGAAGACAAAAATCCTTTTGTAATTATCTTGAATTACATTTTTGTTTACCAACAACAACAAAAAAAAGAGTAAGAAGACTGCCATCTATTTTCAAAGGTGAAACTACGTGACCACATGTGGGAATGTAGAGAAAACCAATTCAATTATAGAGGTCTGATTACAATCTGGGAGTGTGCATTCTTTTTCCCTTTTCATATGTAGACTGTCATTAAAACTTATTGCTTGTGAATTAATGATGACAATAATCTTGTAGCAGCTAGCATTTGTTGGGTACTTGCTATATGTAATTCATGTACCTGGACTCTACATTTAGAGTGAGTTCTCTCTCAATAAGAACTTTCTAATCCCTTATAATATAATTTATGGTCCAAACAAGATGCTTTGAGCATCAAAGAAGGTGCTATTAATAGCTACTCTGAGACAACTGTATAATCTGAACTGTTCAGGCAGAGGGGGATTTAGAGTCACTCTTCTTGAAGTTAAATTCCAGTTATTACATTGGCTGATACCATTTGTCTAGAAATTTGTATAAACACGCCACATTGTTTCAAAAAACTCTAAAAGGCATTTTTAAAACATTATTTCCTGTCCACTTTATGACTTAAGTTGCCACTTAAACCCCATCTTCTCCATTGAACAATGTAGTTTTGTAAGCAAAATTTACTACTTTTTTCATAATTTGTCAAAAATGAAAACAATCCATTGTTCTTATTCCGCTCTTCCTCATCTAAAATGGAGGAAATAGAAGGGTTTAGAAGTCTAGACCACCATCCTCCAACAGAACCCTATCAGCCTTAAGATGTTCTCAAAATGAGAAAAGATGTAGAGTTTGAAGAATCAGAGCTGTTGTGTTAGTAATCCCAAATTTCCAACCTAATTAAAAGTCAGAATATGGAGAGCACCTAGTGCTTCCAGATTATTTTGTAAAAGTGCTGTTTTTGCAAAACTAATCCCATGATCAATAAAGAATACCCATCCTCATTCTAAGCAGTGTTCTCAGTCTCAGCTGCACCATCGCATGGGGCTGGTTCACCCTTAGTTGGTCTGGGGTGTGACCTAGGTGTGAGACTTTGATGTATATCTCTCAGGTTGAAAGCCATTATTCTAAACCTACATAGGGGGGAAAAAAGGTTTTTTGTTTTTTTTTTCTAGGTCTAAGATTTGTGATTGCAAATGCTAGCATAGTGAAGGCAAAAAGAGAAGGGGATGGCGGGGCATGAAATGGTTAGATAGCATCATCCACTCAAAGGGCATGAGTCTGAACAAACCCTGGGAGATAGTGAAGGACAGGGGAGGCTTGTGTGCTGCAGTCCGTAATGTTGCAGAGTCAGACACACCTTAGTGACTGAACAGAGCAGGAGGATCACATAGATTCCAAACTTTGACATCTCAAGATCAATGCCTTACTCTGAAACATCTGGTTGATTCTAAAGGAAACTTTCAGAATCTTGCTGGTCAGATCGAAAGGGGAGGAGATTCTTATTTTTCCCTCAAAATATGTCCTTTTAACCTCAACCTGGCAGAAATCACTTTAGATCTTCTTCTGTTCATAAAATAAAGACTTTTGTGAGTTATTTCCTTTTTGCAGCATTGTATACTACAGAAATTGGATCAAAGCAGTGATTAGGTAAACTTTGGGGAAAACAATGTCTATTTCCTTTTGTTAGTAAAGGAGAAAAACGGCATAGAAATACTTGTTTGCCACTGTTCTTGCCTTTGTACTCTTTAAAATGGATTTAAGATAATTACCATTTATCCTGTCACTAAGGAAGCAAGGTACGCGCAAATAATTTTCATAGGAGCAATATCAGATATCTTCATACAAAAGTACCTCTTCTTTTTTTATGCTATCTTTTCTAATTTATACATTGCCACGATCCATCAGCCTACCTGTACTAGCTCTAGGATGTGTTAAGGAAAATATTTTTTTCACTTTAGTATCAAATACTCTTTCCTTAATGGCTCAGTATCATCATATCCTTTGCTTTATTTTTTAAATATGTATACAATTTTCTTTCCTGAATAAATTATATGTCCTAAAGGTAGCTACCAAATCATGATTTTGACCCATTGAGTAGATACTTCTGATTCTACTTACTCAAATAAAATGAATCTCACATGAGCCAGCAGCTTAGTTCTCATACCAAACTGCCAGAAGGTCACATTACAATGAAACTTCAGTTCTCAGAGTTAATAGTTTCCTCACGCTCCTCCCTCTGTCAAATATGTTCAGCTGAGCTTGTGCATATGACTTCAGTTCATAAAAAAGTTTACAAGTGCAGCTGGAATGCTTAGCATTTGATTGTTACATAAATAAGTATTTGAGAACATATGTAAACTTGACAGTGTTAGTACCAGATGTTCCAGTAACACAATAATGGACTTTGAATATCCCTTCTCACTTTCAACTTGTTTATTTTGTCAGTCTCTCTTTATCTGCTAAGTTTCAGATAAGCACATATTAACTCTATCCATAGTGTTGATCCTCTAATTGTTACATTCAAATTAAATGTATTTCATTTAGTGTGTAGAAGTACAAATAGCATAGATGCTAATACACAAAGTCATTTTTTACATTTCTCCATAAAATACAAATATTTCAACTCCTAATTGTTTATGGTTTATAAAGAAGAAAGAAATCTCAGGGCATATGAATATATTCTCAGATCTATAGCAATTGCCCTTGCAATTCTGAGTTTTCCAAGGTTTTTTTTCCTCTCTTTTTGACCACCAGCCACTTCAATTAAGAGATTTCTGTCTCCTACACAAATTCCCCTGCCTTCCTCCAGTCTTCTCCACCCCCCTTACCATAGTTGACTGTATCTTGATATGTAGAAGCTATTGGCATTCTGAGCACAGTTTTTGCTTCTTTATGGTTTTGTTTGGCAATTATTTCAAATTCACTGAAGAATAGTGACAATAAGAATCATACATAAAACACTCATACATCTTCTTGCCAGATTCACCTGTTGTTGATATTTTGCCCCATTTCTTTATCGGATGAAGGTGCACTCTCCTTCTCTCTTTGCATAGTGTATGTGTGTGTGTGTGTATATATATATACATATATATATAGAACATGTATATATTATGAATATATTTATATATGTGTGTTTATATGCACACATGCATTTTTTCTAAACCTTTTAAATATTAGTTGCATGGTCTTTTACTCATACACTTCAACATGTATTTTTTTCTACAAATAAGAATATTGTCTTACATACAAGTAGATTTAAAATAGACTTTTTTCCCCCTAATCTTCCATCTGTATTCCAGTTGTGTTAGTTGACCCAGTGATATTCATTACAAGGTATCCAGGTTTTACTTTTGGAGTCAGGTTGCATGTGTTGTATGCGAAACCAGTAGAGGGATAGGTTGAGATAGTTATAGGGCCCTGGAAACTTTAGCGGCCCAGCAGTTTGCTGAAAGAAGTAACTTATTTAGAGGAAAAATCCAAATATGGTCAGGAATGAAAGCAAAAAGTTGAAGCCAGAAATTCAGTTCTAAGCCTCAGAATGAGAGGTCATACAAGGCCCCCAAAGGACAATCAATCATGAGATTGGGAAACGTGATACAATATGTGTTAAGGCAAGAGATTTAGAATGAATGCCCTGAGATTGATGGAGGTCTGTCTTCATGTGAAAACGTCTCTATAGTAAGGAAGCAAGCTTGATAGCCTAAAAGAGCCAGAGCCTGCCTTGCTTGGGCTTTGCCTGATAGAAGACTGTGACTCAGTTAGTGGCATGGCTTACTTAGGTGAGATGTGATTCCCTCGGTGACACTCTGGAGCAGAACCTGAAATGTCCTTCAGAGATAAATGAGTTCAAGACCTCCTGTACTTGTTGCCTCTGATCATGAGGGAAAAGGTAGAGAGCCATCCAAATAAGAGCAAAATAGTAAGAAGTAACAGGGGAAAGGAGTAAAAGACAGGTGGGGAAATGATTTCTGATTTTCAGAGTGGACCTAGGAAACATGCTTCAGGTTTGTCCAATGGATGCACAGTTCCGGAGGGAAGAGAGTCATCTAAGTCTGCTGCTTAAGTTGTTTCCTTTGGTAGAAAATGTGTTTTATTTATACGAAATATTATTTGTAAAAGTAACTAGAAACACTGTGTTATAAATTTAAAGCTTGCTTTCAAAGATACAGGAAAACAAGAAAAATGTGCCTGGAGTTAAGTAAGAGGAGACCTAATTAGCATTCTTATAGAATGAGCTGTAGATTTACGGAGACACAAAAGGGAAAAATACCAGAGCACCAGACTAGCACATCAATCATTTGAAATTGTCTGACAGTCCTGAAGAGGATATCCTGGCTGCAGAAAGCACGGAGCTGTCTTAAGGCTAGGGGCCCAGGTCAGAACTTAATAAGAACAAAAGATGAGCAATTTTGAGAGGAACCAGCTGGCTTAAGGTGATCCAAAGTGCACAGATGTTAAAGGCTTACTGTTCCAACAATACTGTTACTGACACAAGAAGAACAGAATAACCATTAAAAAAAAAGTAACAAAACTTGATTTACCACGTTGGACCCTTGGGATCTAACAATATATGTATTTCTGTTCTGCCATACTAATTTTCTTTGTTTTTAATTTTTATTTTCAGTACATTAAATTTACTCATAAGAACATTCTAAAAATGTACAATTTTCCCTTTTTAATACCATATAATAAAACATAAAAAAACACAAAACAGAATACTTGACGTTTACAATTCACAATCAAATTAGGAGAATATTAAATATTTACAAAACTATATGTCTTTTTAAAAATACTTATTAAGTTACATGCAATTTTTTAGAATTGATATAAAAGAATGGCTCAAAAATGGGAGAATTTTCCTTCATTCCTAAAAAGAAAACATCCAATAGAAGATTCTTGAGTACCATATCTACTTTAATGTTATTTTATTTTGTGTCTTCTGGTTAATGAAAGGACAGAATTTATTATAAAACTTGAAAAAATGTAGCTGATCTTTCTTAGAAATATATATATATATAACATAGCTGATCTTTCTTAGAAACATATGTGTATATATATATAAAATCCTGTTGATGTGATATCTTTAAGTAGGTTTTTTAAATGGTCTAAGCACAATAACTAAGAATCTATAATTTCCTTTATGCTTGCATCAAAATTCCTCAAACTCTTAACACAGGTGGTTTTGTGGCAAGTAGAGAGATGTTAGATCACACATCAATTATGAACTTTTTGATGTGGTTATTGAATGTAAAAGGGAGTAATCTAAAACATAAAATCTAAGTGGTTGGAGTCATGGGAATAATCAGGAACTGAAAACAAAGTGGTTTGGAAAATGTTCATTTTGCTAGTGCAGAGTATGTTGCAGTTAAAGTCGTAAAAGTTATTTTTACATTAAGACTGTGGTCATTATCTTCTATCAATGACACTGAATATTTTGTGAGTGTAAGAAATGTTGCTGATAATTACATGGAAGCATTACATACCCTAGAAAAGAGTCACTATGTACTACCTTTTAAAAATATTTAAAATGAATCATTCACCATATATAGTAGAATCAACTATCTCAAAGATACCCAACTTTATTTAGCAAGGAGTATTAAATACTTGGGGGCTTCCCAGGTGGCTCAGTGGTAAAGAATCTGCCTGCCAAGCAGGAGACTTGAGCGCAATCCCTGAGTCAGGAAGACCCCTGGAGAAGGAAATGGCAACCCATCCCAGTATTCTTGCCTGGGAAATCCCATGGACAGAGGAGCCTAACAAGCTACAGTCGATGGGATTGCAGTCATGACTTAGCAACTAAATAGCAGTGGCTACAGCATAAAGTACACAATAATAAAAAGCTTTTATGCCTGTCTCTGTGGCATTATTGAGTACATGGGTTGGCCATGTGAAAATTCGTTGCGTGCACCATGCCATACATGGAGACTTCCTCATTTGTTCTTACATGAAGATGTGAAAATAATAATATTAAAAGTGTTCCTCTGCGACTAGTTGTCTCCATTTTCAATTCTAGGACAGAGTAACTGCATAAATAAGCAGAATTTCAAATTTGATTATCAAAATCTGTAAGTATATCACGTTCATTTTGTTATTTGTATTCAGAGAACGTGAAAGAGAGGCTATCTAATTTCACTGCAGCTTGCTTCCTTTTTTAAAAAGAAAACATCGAAATAGTTTCATGGAGATGAGCTTTGAAGCACGGCTTAAACATACTCTTTTTTTTCCTTCTTCTAAGGTTAGTGTCACTTCAAAAATAAAACAAGCACTCTTATTGGAACTTTAGGAATAATGCTGGGTATAAACAGGCTTAGAATATACTTAACTGTAGTAATCCTTCCCGACACACATAGAGATGAATTGATAACTGGATTTGGCATTTCAAATATTTTTTACCCAAGGCAAGGGCTTTAAGGTGTTTTCTTGGTATTAGAGAGTTTAGAGATGAAAAAGGTGCCATTTATTATTTTCTCTTTCTGTCAGCTTAGGACTTCTGTTTGCAATCATGTTTATAATACTAGGCATAACTGTTCTTAAATGTCTTACCTGTTGAAGAATGTTCCATTCAATGTGTATCCAAGGTTTTGTCTGAATAGTAGTCTGATAAAATCAGCTAAGGTAATTTATTGGAAGAAAACTTGAACTTGGGATCATAAGTGAGTTCTAATCAGGAATCTGCAACATAGTTTGTGTTGATCTTGATCAAATCACTTCCTCTCAGGTCCCTATTTTCTCATATGAAATGCAAGAGGTAGGTTGTAAGTTTCCTCAGTGTGAAATTAATTCCATTAATTAGGCATCAAATAAGCAAGTCATTTAATTATGTTAACCACATCAGCTGGTTAGTTCAGCCAAAATATTTAAACAATTTACAATAAGACTATGAACAATCAGAAAACTTCATTGTTATAGCTTAAGAACTATCTGCTTTCTTAATATTGGTACTACCTTGCCAAGTAATAGCAATTTAAAAGATCTTTCTGTCAAAAATTGTACTTTCCCATGGGATTCAAAGAAGAAAATATCTGTCCTCCTTTTTTTTAAAAAAAGGAGTGGTTACATATATTCCTATTCCTCCAAAAAGCAGAATATCCAAATGGAAAGGGTCGTTAAATCCTTTTATTAACTTGATAGCCCACTTATTTGAATAATTTTCTCTTCACCAAAATGATAGGATACTTTACTATGTCAACAGATTATTTCTGATTGCAGACATAACCTCACAGTATTCTTATAATGAAATAAAGCACAGAATTTCAAGTCAGGAGATTTGGATGCAAGAGTCTATTCTATCACCTATCATATACATAGGATTAGGGTAATTCAACATCTTTGAACTTCAGTTTCCTTATTTTTAACAAGGAAGCAGTAATACTTGTCTCTGGAGGTGTTGTCTGGATGCAGTGAAATAACGAATGAATCATAAAGGCTGGTATGCATTGTTAACATTAGCTCTTTAAAAATATTCAAAATAATTAATAGTTCATAAATCATGTTATTTCCATTTGCCCACATACAGATAACATCATACATTTATGGTAGTATTATTAAAATTTGAATATTAAAAGGGAAGTAAAGAAAGGAAATGGAGCAGACATTTCTTGAGCACTCTTGCCACACCATCAGGAAGTCAGATGATAGCTTTATTTCTAACTCCTAAAGTACTTTCTAACTTCTGTGTTAGAAACGGCCTTGCATGTTGTCAACTCCACAAGAGAAGGGAACTAAAAATCTTTCTGGGTGCTATAAATTGTGGAATAAAGAATAGCTGCTCAAATATGGAGAAATTCCAGGTTTCTTCCCCTCCACTTTTTCACTCCATTTCTCCAAATTTTATTTTTTTAATATATAAACCATTCATAAGTATATAGCCTACAAGTCTAATGGATGTGGCTGCACACCAAGCTGTGAACTGATTTCCTTATCAGAAGGCTGCTATTCAAATTGGAATCCAGGTGGATTTTTAACTGAAATGGCATGAGGAAAAAAAAATGAAAAAAGCAAAACCTTCTTCATTATGAATGTGAGATAATTACTTTTCAAAAATTGCAGCCCTAATCCAAGAAGGGGCCACAAGGTTTAATTGTGGGTGTGCTATTTACAGATTAATTAGGACATTTAACTTCATTTTTTGTACCACAGAATTAATCCCATAAAAATTAGTGATCTCGAAGGAGTCAGTTGTCAACTCTGACAGGATCTCTTTGCCATAATCTATTAAAATGCCGCTTTTATCTTGTCTTGCCTGTGTCATATTTTATGGATTTTTTCATAAACACTGCCTATACTTCATAAATGTCTCAATTTTCTAGTCTATTAACATTACTTCAAAAGCAATTGATAAAAGAGTAGGGCATGCATGAAATAATACACCAATAATGTGAAGTGCTGGAGGCAAGAACAGTGGGTAGGATCTGCACAGCTTGTGAGCTGAAACAATGAAAGGATATTTTATCTACTACAATAAAGAAACAAATGATCATTTTTGATAGTAGAAAAAAGATTGCTAGTAATTGGGCGGATGAAAAATGGGTTACACAGAAAATACAGCATATTTTGAAAATGAAACTGAAATGAGAAAACAAACATCTCCAAGTATATGTTTACATTATGGGAAACACTTTCTCTTTGGTTACTAAAGATTTGGCATTCAGCTTGATTTAGCTTAGATATGATATTCTTATTCTATTTATAAACAATATTTCTTTTGTATGCATATATTTAACCTATTAACATATATCTATTAAGTAAAATAAATGTTGAAATTGCTTTTTTAATTTTTAATGACTATTATTTTGGTTTTTGAAATCATTTTTCTTTTGAATGTATAGATGATTTATCTATAGCATCCTCTTTATATTTTTAAAGCACTAATATATGACCTTATGGCAGAGAGCAAAGAACTAAAGAGCCTCTTGATGGAAGTAGTAGAGGAGAGTGAAAAACTTGGCTTAAAACTTAACATTCAGAAAACTAAGATCATGGCATCTGGTCCCATCACTTCATGACAAATAGATGGGGAAACAGTGGCAGACTTTATTTTCATGGGCTTCAAAAATCACTGCAGATGATGACTGCAGCCAAGAAATTAAAAGATGCTTGGTCCTTGGAAGAAAAGTTATGACCAACCTGGACAGCATATTAAAAAGCAGAGATATTACTTTGCCAAGAAAAGTCCATCTAGTCAAAGCTATGGTTTTTCCAGTAGTCATGTATGGATGTGAGAGTTGGACTATAAAGCAAGCTGAGCACCGAAGAACTGATGCTTTTGAACTGTGACGATGGAGAAGACTCTTGTGAGTCCCTTGTACTGCAAGGAGATCCAACCAGTCCATCCTAAAGGAGATCAGTCCTGGGTGTTCATTGGAATGACTGATGCTGAAGCTGAAACTGCAATACTTCGGCCACCTCGTGCAAAGAACTGACTCACTGGAAAAGACCCTGATGCTGGGAAAGATTGAAGGTAGGAGTAGAAGGGGACGACATAGGATGAGATGGCTGGATGGCATCAGCAACTCGATGGAGTTTGAGCAAGCTCTGGGGATTGGTGATGGGCAGGGAAGCCTGGCGTGATGCAGTCCATGGGGTCACAAAGAGTCAGACATGACTGAGCAACTGTACTGTACTGTACTGTAATATATGATCTAGATTGACATAATGAAATGAGTATCTTACCTGACTTTGTGCCACAAATTTAATTCACAGTTATGTAATCAGACTTTAATAAATATAATCAGTTTTTAAATCAATCAAATAAATATATTTAAATCAATGAAATAGAAGAGAAAGAAGAGAAGAACCATTACGTAGAGGTGGAATTCCTGATTTTCCTTTCATTCTATTCTTTGTATTTTACCACTTGATTTAGTTCAATGAAATCATATACTGTTCTGGACTTTCACTCTTAAGATATCATGGTTTATAAAAAGTAGTGACCCTAGGTCCTAATATGCCAAGATAGTCCCATTGTTTACCTGTAGTTATCAATAATTCTTCTCACTCTCAAAAAATGTTTGGCTTGAGTGACACAGTATATCATGACCTATTGAACCATGTGGTCAAATAAATATTGGAATGGATTTTTTAGTAACACATTTAATTTTAAATTTCCTGAAACCTAAAGATACTATCTGAAAGAATTAGTGTGACTTAGTGTTAAATTCATAAAAGTTCTTGGTTCTTGACTCATACTCTTTTTTTTGACTTGGAAACAAGAGCATTTTGTTGTTGCTCAGGTAAGAAATAGGCTTGACTAACTCCGTTGTGATCATCCAATTCTAACACTTAGAAAGTACATGATTTTTCTCAGGCTGAGCGACAGTGATAGAATAGGTTGTTGCATTGTACTAGGGGTACTCTATGAAGCAGGCAATGTATTACAGTTGTATAAAGTATAGGGTCCATTGTAATGATGCTATAAGTTCCTGTGACCTTACAGGGTACAGGAAATCATGATCAAGGAAATTTTGTAGTCCTCTAATGTTGCAAAGAATATCTGAGAACCCTGATCCTCAGGACTAACATTAAGAAACTGTCACCAGAATTATGTGAGTCATATCCAAATTTATCATGTAGGATAAAAGACAATAAGCAACATAATAGTTTTTTAACCTGATCTAATTTACACCTACCTCTTATTGTTCAATAGGAAACTTCATAAATATTCACCCAGTTGCTCAGGCCCCAAACCTTGGGGTTGTCCACGTTTCTTCTTTTGCCCACTGTTTGTACCAACAAATTCTACCCCTTCTAATCCTACACTCTTTCCAGTCAGAGTCTATTTTTCTTCCTCACCCTCAGAAGCCTAGCCCAAGCTACCTTCATCCTTCTCTATGGTTTTACAACAGCTGTGTTACCTGATTTTCCCCACTTCTCCTCCTGCTTTCCCCCGCCCCCACAATTCATTTTGCATGCCATACTCAGGGTGACCTTTCTTTAAAAGAAAATTTCAACATATTTATTTATCTAAAAAAATTTTTTTGTAGTTGCTTTACAATGACAGAGTGACTTTTTAAGAAGGTAAACTTGCAAAGATAAACAAATGAGATTTCATCAGACTAAAAAGCTACTACACAGCATAGCAAACAGTCATCATAATAAAAAGACAAACTTTGGAACAGCAGAAAATATTTGCAAATCATGTATCTAATAGTGGCTACACTTCTAAAGTATATAAGGAATTCCTACAGCTCGATAGCAAAGAAGCTAGTAACCTGAATTTTAAAATGGTCTAAAGACTTAAATACATATTTCTTCAAAGAAGATATGTAAATGACCAAAGTAATGTCACTAATCATCAGGGAAATGCAAACAAAAATCACGATGAGATATCACGTCATGCCTATTAAGATGGCCATTAAAAAAAAAGATGAAAAATATTGACAAGAATGTGGGAAAATTGGAACCCTTGTATGCTGTTAGTAGGAATGCAAAATGGTACTCCTGCTATGGGAAACAGTATGAAGGTTCCTCAAAAAAATAAAAATTGAACTACTACTCAGCAGTCCCACTTCTGGGTATTTATCCATTAGAATGGAAATGAGCATCTTGAAGAGATATCAGCACTCCCATGTTCCACAATAATCAATATGTGGAATCAACCTAAGTACATCATTCCACCAATGGATGAATAGAAAAGAAGCTTGTGGTATATACATACAATAGCATATTATCCAAACTTTAAAAAAGAAGAAACTCCTGCCGTATGTGACGCAACATGGATGAACCTTAAAGATATTATGCTAAGTGAAATGTCACTCATAAAAGGTCAATATTGCATGATTCTAGTTATAGGTGGTATCTAAAACAGTCAAACTCATAGAAGCAGGGAGGAGAATGTTGGTTGCCAGAGGCTGGGGTGAAGAATAAATGGGTTGCTGCTAATCAACAGATGCACACTTCTGGTTTTACAAGGCAAATAACTTCTATAGGTCTCTTGTACAACGTTGCGCCTGTAGAAAACATTGTACACTTAGACATATATTAAGAGGGTAGATCTCATGCTACATGGTCTTACCATAATACTGTAAAAATTTTTAATGTAAACCTGATTGCATAATTCAGAAGTTTCCATCAATGTTGAGGATAAAATCCAAGCTCTTCACTGTGGTTTGTGAACACTACACGATAGAACCTGTCTTCCTCATCTCCTGTCATTCTCTTTTCCCCCATTCTCTAGCCACATTATCTTTTATTAAGTCCATCCAGCAAACCTTGATATTGCCTATGCATGTCTGGTTCCCTGGTCATCAGATGATCTTTCACGAGGCCTTTCCTAACTATCTTACTGAGTACGATTTCAACCCACCCCTCACTACTTATGTATAGAGAAATGACTTATAAATTTATCTCCTTTAATCTAGATCATTCCTTAGAACTTCAGACTTTTTAACTGAAGTATAGTTGGTTTGCAACATTGTGTTAATTTCTGCTGTACAGCAAAGTGACTCAGATACATGTACATATGTATTTGTATCTTCTTTTTCATATTCTTTTCCATTATCTTTTATTACAAGATATTGAATGTGCTTTCCTGTGCTATACAGTAGAACCTTGTTGTTTATCCATCCTATATATAATAGTTTGCCTCTGCATGCCTGCTAAGTTGCTTCAGTCATGTCCAACTCTTTGCAACTCTATGGACTGTAGCTCACCAGGCTCATTTGTCCATGGGATTTTCCAGACAAGAATACTGGAGAGGGTTGCCATGCCTTCCTCCAGGGGATCTTCCTAACCTAAGGATCGAATCCCCATCTCCTACATGCAGGCAAATTCTTTACCACTGAGCCACCGGGGAAGCCCTAGTTTGCCTCTGCTAATCCCAAACTCCTAATCCTTCTCTCCTTCACTCTCCTCCCCCTTGACAATCACAAGTCTATTCTCTGTATCTGTGAGCCTGTTTTTATTCCATAGATATATTAATTTGTATCCTATTTTACATTCCACATGTAAGTGATATCATGTTGTATTTGTCTTTCTCTTGCTAACTTACTTCACTTAGTATCATAATTGCTAGGGTCATCTGTGTTGCTGCAAATGGCATCATTTTATCCTTTTAAATTACTGAGTGATATTCTATGATATATATGTACCACATCTTCTTTATCCATTCATCTGTTGATCTGTTTAGGCCATTTCCATCTTGGCTATTGTAAGTAGTGCTACTGTAAACAGAGGTGTTCATGTATCTTTTCAATTTCAGTTTCATATGGGTATATGGCTAGGAGTGGGATTGCTGGATCATATGGAGAGTTCCAGACTTTTATACCTGTCGTGTTGTCATCTCTTCCCAAATATGTCAAAAGAAATTAAGCTTAGCAAGCCCAAACAACCACTTATGATTTTTCCCTTAAACCTTGCCCTCTCCCACTGTCCCTAAGTAAGTGACACAGAAACACTTGGTGACATCCTTCAAATCTCCCTTTCACTTACCCTCATTTTTCATATCCAAATATAAGGGATATCATTTGATCTTCCTAAATATCTCTGCAATCCATTCACGTCTTGTCATCTCTTCCCCGGGTCGTAGTACAAGCTCTCATCATCACTCACCCAGATTATGCTACTAGCTACCTCATTGATCATGGTATCAATTCTAGCTCTCCAGCTAGAACAATATTTTCTTAAAAGTGCATATTTGATAGTGCCGACTCCTTTACCCCTTCTCCATCACTATTTTTTCCAATTCAACCACAATGTCAGCTCCCACTCATTCATTCAACTGCATTCTAGGAACTGAATATGCAGTCCTGGCCTTATACATTTATATTTTAGTAGAGAAGCAGACATTAACTACACAAATAGAATAATTTCAGATTCTACTAAGTACTGTGAAGAAAATTAATTAGGAGACAGAGATAGATGATAACTAGGAGAGGTATCATTTTTGGGTTAGAGAGTCAGTAATGTTTTTTCCCCAAGGAAAGAGGAGGCTAGAACAAGTAGGCTCTAAAATTAGAAGGTGGAAGTTAACAAATGGAATGTTTAAAATAAAGATTTGGGAAATAATTTGGTTATTGGTGATGACAAAGTTGGTCAGGGTTTCTCATGTTTTTTTGGGCTGGACACAGTAAATAATATGATTTTCGAAACAACATAGAATGCCCATACATATATTATATGTATCTGAAAGAAATGTTTATGAAACAATGTTTACCTTACTTAATAAGCTGATATTTTAAAATTTAATCTGTGTTGAACTTTTAAGAAAAAAAAACTGATTATAACTCAAGTCAAAGATTATTGTTTTGGTTACTAATGGACCCAAACTTGCAGTTTGAAAACACAGCTCTAATGACCCTAAAATCATGGCCTCTGGTATGGCATGATCTCTATGGCACTATGGCACTATGGCATATAGTAACATAGATTTTTTTATGGCACATTATGGCAAATAGATAGGGGGAAAATGGAAACAGTGGCATATTTTATTTTCTTAGGCTCCAAAATCACTACAGATGGTGACTGCAGCCATGAAATTAAAGATACTTTCTCCTTAGAAGGAAAGCTATGACAAACCTAGACTGTGTATTAAAAAGCAGAGCTATCTTTGATGACAAAGATTCGTATAGTCAAAGCTATGATTTTTCCAGTAGTCGTGAACAGATATGAGAGTTGGACCATAAAGAAAGCTGAGCACTGAAGAATTGATGGTTTCGAATTGTGATGCTAGAGAAGACTTTTGAGAGTCTCTTGGACTGCATGGAGATCAAACCAGTCAATCCTAAAGGAAATCAACCTTGAATATTCATGGGAAGGATTGATGCTGAAGCTGAAGCTGAAGCTCCAGTACTTTGGCCACCTGATGCAAAAACCTGACTCACTGGAAAAGCCCCAGATATTGGAAAAGATTGAGGTCAAAAGGAGAAGGAGGCAGGAGAGGATGAAATGTTTAGATAGCATCACCTACTCAATGGACATGAATTTGAGCTAAACTCACTAAATTCCAGGAGATAGTGAAGGCCAGGGGAACCCAGTGTGCTGCAGTCCATGGGGTTGCAAAGAGTCAGACATGGCTTAGTAACTGAACAGCAACAACAAAAATGACCCTGAGAATAGGTAGTTAAGATTGAGTGAGGCCAAAGTTTGTTGAAAATGTACGATTCAGACTTCTGAGAGTCCATAGGGTCAGAAGGATTATCTGTCTCTACATGGAAACTGCCAAGGATGACAGGGGTCATGGCACAGTGGAAGACAGTGAAATAAGTGCTAACTTAGCCCATGAAGGAGTTTGGTGCCAAGGTGCTTGATGATATAAAATAAGGGAAGTGGTTATACAGGCTGGTGGTTGTTTGTGCTTCTAAGAGGCCATAGGTTTTAAGAAACTGAGGAGGACACACCAGCTGAAGCCCTAGAATGTGGGGTAGAAAAAGGAAAAAGCTTCATTTTGAAAGTCTCAGGGGAAGACATGGACTTAAAATATAGCCTGGTTGCACTGTAAGTAATAAGGTGAAGAGAAATTTCAAAGAAGGGGTTATGGATATGGGGGTTTTACTGCTGTGAGATTTGGGGGCCTTTTATAGAGCCCGGGAAAAGACTTCTGGAGGTCAGAGATGGGTAGGAGATGAGGTCAAATGAAAATGACCTTTTAGGCTTGGAGTGAAATGAACATGGATCTGAGTAGTCTTGATGATAAATATAAGAGGTGGGTGGTCAGTCTATATGACCTCCCTGACAAAACTTTTATGTCACCTTGTACTTCCCCTTTAATCTGTTTATCTATGTTTTGCAATTGTAATTTTATACCTATCTGTGGGATTGTTGAATCAAACTGGATTCCTTTACTAGATTAAGCACTACGTAAAAGGGACTATCCCTCCTTTTATTCACTATTGTCTCTCAGGCACAGTGTATGACATATAGTAGGTGCTTAGCAATGATAAATTGAATAATTTAATAAAATCAGAGCTAGAAATTGTTAATGACCGAACAAGCATCGTGGGTGGGAGCAAAGCAGTATAAAGGGAGCTAGAGAGAACCAGCAGGAGATAATATTGAATTTGCAAGGAGGACAACTTGCTGCAGTTAGTGAGACCTCTGTTAAAGATCTACAGCTCAGTTCTCAAGGACATGACCTACTTGATCTTGAGGTTCACTAGGATCTTGTGAACCTAGTGTCTGAAAGCACAGAACTATTTAAAGACTGTATTAATTACCAATAACCACCAAAAGGGTTATTAGATGGAAATCTGGGGGAGAGGGCAGAAATCTGGAGACAGCTTCAAAGATAACTCCTGCAAGGACTCAATCCCAAGGAAATAAGAATTTTTACCTTTCTATAAGTGTCTGAGAAAGCAGGGTGAACCTAGTAGAGAAGAGATGCTTTGAAGGCGATGGCACCCCACTTCAGTACTCTTGCCTGGAAAATCCCATGGACGGAGGAGCCTGGTGGGCTTCCATCCATGGGGTAGCGAAGAGTCAGACACGACTGAGAGACTTCACTTTCACTTTTCACTTTCATGCATTGGAGAAGGAATTGGCAAACCACTCCGGTGTTCTTGCCTGGAGAATCCCAGGGATGGGGGAGCCTGCCATCTGTGGGGTCGCACAGAGTCGGACACGACTGAAGCAACTTAGCAGCAGCAACAGCAGCAGAGTGGGATAAGGGGCTTCCAAGGGACTCAGTGTGTGAAGAATCCACCTGCAATGGGAGAGATACAGGAGATGTGGGTTCAGTTCCTGGATTGGGAAGATCCGCTGGAGGAGGGCAGGGGAACCCACTCCAGTATTCTTGCCTGGATAATCCCATGGACCGAGGAGCCTGGCTGGCTATAGTCCATAGGATCACAAAGAGTCAGACACGACTGAAGCGACTTAGCGCACACATACAGCACAGAGTCGGGCAAAGAGAATGAAAGGAGAGAACTGAAAGCAGCCTTGAAACATTTTGAAGCAGGGAGGCAGTGGACTGCAGTGAAGTAGATTCAGAAATGGAGGTACTTTGGGAAGTATGGCCGTGCCAAAAACAGCTATTTGGGAAAGAGGGAGTTAGTCAAAGTTGGAGCAAATGACTTAGCTACCTATCATTTGGGGCTCTCTCCTACCTGAGTAGGACTTGGAGTCCAGAGGTTGAAATGCCAAAGGTTTGTGGGACCTGCACTCTTCCCTGGGCTTCCAAATGTCATCCAAGACAAATATCATAAGGCAATAATACATAGCTAGGTCATCTTTGACAAAAGTCATAGCAAAGTTGAAGAATTACCTCTAGGGAAGATTTCATTCTGTTTCCATTTTAATTTTGTGCTGGTCAGGAACACCGTTACATTCCTTTCACACCCACCACCCCTCACCCGCCCCCGTGCATTTACAATGCATACTCTTCATTTTTCTTGTTAAGACCTGCATGTGAGAAGTGATTTTTTTCCTTACTGGATCATCGTTCAATAGCAGAGTAGGACGGCTCTGAGCCATCGCTGAGTTTCATCTTTCTGTCACAAAGGAATTCAGTGATTCACCTCTTGTAACTGAATTAACTCCTTCAGGCCAAGAGGCCACTGGGCAGCCTTTTAGAGGAAGCAATTTACTAAATGTTGACTTCATGGCCAGAAAGGCTTAACACACATAAAAGAGAGACCAAGAATTCCATTTCTCCTCTTCAGAGTGTTGGAAATGATTAGGATTAATTATGTGTTTTTGTGTGGAAGTGATGATATGAATTTCAATGGCATATAGAAAAAATGGTTAAGCTTATTTTTTAAGGGAAACAGTTCCAGTTTAGGTCCATTATGGCTACACAATATCATTATGAGATATGAGAAGGAAATAACTAAATTATTCATATTATAATTTTATTTGTATTCTATTCTTTATTTTTCCTGTAAAATGTCCCTATTTGTTATTAAAACTAGCATGTTTTGTAAAGAGATTTATGTTAATTACACAGAAAGATGCCTTAGTCAAATTAGCAAATTCTGTAGTGAATTTCAGGATCTTTTAATGTGTGGTCTCTATGGTGCAGAATATTTCTTGCTAATGGTTCATGCTATCTATATATCTAGTGATCTTTGAACCCTATGTTCATTATTATGGTTATAGCTGTATCCAAATGGCAACATATTATTAAAATATGAAGCTCTGATTGAAGAAACTAGATATAATTATACTTGTAAGGAAAACAAACCTTCTAGGAGTTTTCAGAAGACAAAATAATACCTTTAAAATATTATACTCAAAGTAAACACATTATGACAGATGACAAATGCCGGGCTTTCAAACAAAGAAGGAGAGACTGAACACAGTATCAAAGGCCATCTCAAAAAATTTGATCACTTCAAAAAACTGTATTTTTTAAATAGGAGGCTTCTCAGAATTTTCTTCTGATAGATTTGAAATGTTTTATTATACAAATGAATAAATATAAAGTCAATGTTGTTTCAGCAAAATCTGAATAGTGTCACTCCTAGCTTTGTGCTATTAACTTTCAGCCCTTCAGATCTATTTCGGTGTCATGAAGGCTAGGAGCCTGAAAAAAATAATGAAAACTAGTTCCTATCACCAGCTGAATCAGTTCTATTATCACATTAGTGCTAACAGTTCAGGGAGAGAAACAGGTATCCAATACTCTTGTATCCATCTGCAAAAGATCTTGTCTCACCACAGAGACTCAGACATGGAGGACTGGCTGAACTTAAGCTAAATGTCCTATAGACTGACCAGGAGTTGATCATTCATCTATCAAATTTCTCTAGGAGATATATTCATTATTGGTTAGGACCAGGTAGACTTTATATTTGTAGTGTATTTTTTAATGTAATAATATCTTAATACCACTGCCAGATGTTTAAAAAGTGTGTTTACTTTGGATGCAACTATAAGGAAATGTATTTTTAGCACAGTAACCTGTTAACCTAAATATATTTTTATCAAAATAATTATTTATTTATGAAAATGTGTTTGGGGTTTGCGTGAACATTTGAACACTTGTACTTTTAACACTAGTACTCCTTTTAGGGCTTAATTCTAAAAGCTTTCTGAGAAAGGGAAAAAGTGCTTATGTGAGGAGGCACGTGAGCTGCTAATGAATGAAGTATTAGGGGGAAAGGAGTGGCAATCACTGAAGCCAGAAAAAAAGGGTGAGAAAAGAGAATTGAGCAAAATTACAAGAAAGACAAAAGTGGGATATGAAATCAGAAACAGAGTGAAAACTATCTCAGAAACAAAGAAAAAATAAGACCCAGGGGAAAAAAATGTGTATATCACAAGAAGTTACCAATCTGACAACATGATTCCCATTAATCTCTGCCCAAGCACCTTTCTTCATATCTGTCTGGTGAGCTATCTGCCTTAAGCCCTAAGGTATCACAGCATCTTTTGTAGCAGAGATGCTTGAAGTAAATCCTAGAAAATTGGGAGGGGCTGCAGATATTTAAGAGTTTATAAGAAAACTTTTGTCACTTATCCTCCATTAAGTCATATCTTATAAAAACAAGCAAAAAATTATAAAATAAGAGCCAAAAGTTAACAATTACAGGATTTATATTAAAACAATTTATGAGTGGGGTATTATGGAGTTTTATCATAACATAAAAATCTCTAGGCTGAATTATGTTAGAATATTGTGTTTCCCTTGCTTTTGTTTACCTGGATTGCTAAACCAGTGTTTAACATATTTCCTATTCATTGTTGGTTGTCAAGTCCTCAGCGTATAGGTTTTCATTTTTAAATTACTATAAAACTGTAAAGACAAAAGAAAATGTCAGTGAGGTGATTTTCTGCAATGCTCCCGATTTCACTTCTTTGAGGAATAAGTTAATTTTCTGCTAATGGTTTTGGGGCCCAAGTAAGCAACTTCCCCTATTGCCTGTAAGTAACTTACATAATGGACATTATTTCTTTTAGACGAATTTGACTTATGTTGGGAACTTTTAATGTTAACTATGTGAGAATGTAGTATTTATTTCTTTAGCTTCTCAAATCCATTGTAATTACTTAGTTGGGATTATACATGCTACTTAAAAAAAATTCCATGTATCATATAAAACAAAAGTATTAAACACCTCAGCCTTCTAGTAACAAACACTGTGGCATGCACAAAGGGCAGATGCATTAGGTGGCAGAGGGAGGGACGGAAGTGGATAATTGTTTGCAGCAATGCTTTTACTGTTGTTCGAATGAGACAGACTAACAGTGGCAGCAGTCATTTTGCTGAATCAAAGTCCATGTTAGTCACATTATACACTGCCACAAAAGGTTGTTAAGGCTGGTATTAGCATGTACCACTGAGGACACTGGAAGGACTCGATCTGTCACACTGAATCGCCTTCTTGCCCTCAACCATTGAAGTCTCCAGCTCCTCTGACATGTTCTTTCATTAATGGCCTGGCCTTGACAACTGATCCTAATTGCCTCTGAACCGCACTTCATGTATTATTGGTGTCTGCCTGCCCTGGTTCATGTCAACAAGCCACCGCATGCACAGGGTGTGCCCAGTGCCTTTGCTGAAGCCATGCTCACGTTGTCTATCCCTCTGAGGGCTCTGGGTCTCACTGGGAGTAAAGTAGAAAGCTAAAGGTCTTCCTATCTCTTCTTAGTAATACTTTAATGTCATTTTGTGCTATGAAACTTCTGTAAGGACCCACTAAAACATTAAGCCAGTAATGCAACATTTTATTAGAGCACAGATGCAAATAAATACTGACTTAAATGTGCCCTTATTTCAGTAACTAGTAAAATGTGTGTTTACTGTAAATTCCCTTTTCTACTTTAAATAGTATGGTTTACCTTCTTTTTTCCTTGATTATGCATAGCAATTTCAACTTGATACATGATAATGGACAAAAAAAAATCTATAATATTATGTAGTTTCCAGGTAGAATTGCACATTAGACCAGAATTCCCCAAAAGTAAATTATTGAAGGTTTGAATAGGTTATTTTACTCCTAACACTTATCAACAGATTTATATTTACTGCATCTTCTAGAAGTAGTTACAAATAATCAATTTTAGTGCATTACATGTATTTAAAAGTCTTTATTTTGTTCTGACATTTTCAGAAGACACTCATAAATGACAAAAGAGCTTAGATATATTTTAATTTACTATTCTATAAGGTGAGTTATTTGCTTGCAATGAAATGTTTTAAAACATGAAATATAACATTAGAAATGCTCAAGATATTTACCTATTGTGGGGGGTGGGGAGGTGTGTCTCTGAGATTTAAAATTTACCTCATTCCCATGAAAATTTTTTACAATCACATATCCAAACAATAATACGAGATTCTTTCAATCTTTTCATCCTTTTTTATTTATAGAAGGCAGTTTTCTGGTGAGCCTTTTAAGCATGCAAGTTCTACTAGTGATCATAAAAAATAAATCATAGAAGCTCTTCCGTGCTAGGTATCATTTAGCCTAATCTAGACAGTGGCATTTGGGCCACTAACAGCATAATCATGGTTATTGCTACAAATTGCTCCATGTTTGAGTTTTAATGTTATAAGTAAATTATGCCACCGGATAAAATATATGTTTCTTTGGGAATTAAACATGTTTATTTCAGCAATGTGGCCGTGGACTAGCAAGAAGACTTTAGACTTCTTTCATGTAGTAATACTGCCACCTTCCGAAGCACAGAGGGATTGTCCTCAAGGTCAGCTGTCTGACTTGAGGCTTCTCAGGTGGCTCTCTGCATGCTCCAGCAGCATAAAACTTCCAATCAAAAGGATTTCAATCTGAAAACTGATTTTTATCATATAAATGATGTTTGATCTTAACTCTTCATTTTAAATAGCTAAAAATGAATACGATTATTCAACAGTCAGTAAAAATGCTATTTTCTATTTTCATTTTACCACCAAACGCCTTTAACTTTCTTGACTTGAAAACTATCTTGACTGGTGATTTTGTAGTTTTCCTGTAAGACAACTCAATTGATGTGAAGTTAATCATGTGAAGTACGGAAGTTATACCGCAAGAGCAGTTGCTTGGCAGAAGTGGGGCAGTGGTGACCACAGCTGGGGTTGTGAGAAGGAGATGGCAAATGTTTTCCTATCATTCAATCAGACAGTAATGCCCTTCAGCAGAACAGCAAGCCCTCCTGATTCTTCAGAATTAGTGAGATTAGCATGAAGCACTTAATGCAGGATGATGGAATTTGTCATAATTTGCATTGTCCTGGAAAAATGCGGGTTGATAGAGCGACGCAACTTGGAGCATGTCATGTCCCACGGGCAGGTCACAGAGGAAGCTTGGCAGAAATAATTTTGTGATATGTGCATCGGTTGCAAATGCTTCATAGACGATTTGTCAGAATAAAATAGAATAAATAGGAAGAGGTTAGGAAGGTAGAGAAAGTAGGGTCATTGCCGAAGCATCTTGAAGAATCGTTTTCAGCGAATAAATGAAAAGGCACAGAATGAATGACTTCACTCTTTTTTTGGCTTTAAATTTCCAAAGCCTATTGGTAAGTCTTTTGTTTTTCCCTGGTCTAAGAGTCAGATCTTGAAAAGTACATATGTGTTGCTGCAAAGTTCATTGATGGAAGCTCATTGCAGAAATTATCAAATACAGCCACATTAGGAAAGGTTTCCTGAGAGATTGTTTCTGACCTTGATAATGTTCCCAAACTGCAGATAGGAAAGCATAATCGGCACGTAGTTGATAAAACAAACATGACAGTGTTCCTTATTTGCAGCAGCGTTTCTGGAAATGGGCATGTAGAATTCAGACAGGCAAGGAGAGCATGCTTATTTAGCATAACGGTGCAAGAAGGAAAGGTCCAATGTCAGGAATTGTCTGTGGTTTATTTATGGGCCACCTGACAGTGATGCCACTGTCTTTGATATTTAGGAAATTGTTCTACTCAGGAACATTATAGCTAGTGTTTGCAGGTTATATTATTTATCATTTCAATATCTGCTTCTACTTCACAGAGACATTTTGCAATGTCTCCTTTATTTGTCTTTCTTTATACATTTCAAACAAAAGATTAATGCTGGCAGTTCAGTAACACTGATCTTTTATGACAGTTGAACATTTGTGGGTTGAGGGTCTAATAAAAAAATTTAAGAGTTTATGGAAAATGAAAAAAAATCACTTGCGAGGATCAGGCTTGCAATAAAAATGTTTCGTCTTACTACAGCGTTAGATAGGAAGAATACTCATTTTCTCAGATGGTTATAATTGTAGAATTAGATTTTATGAAAACTAAAATTACCTTAGGGCACAGCTCAACATGAATAAATCTTTCAACACCCAGTATCTGGAAATGTGATACACATGAAACTAATAATGCCCTACAATTACAAGTAGATCAAGAAGAACTGTGTGAAGTTTTTAAAAAGTATTATTTATTGAGTTCTATAACATGAAAGGAACTCTGAATAATTGTTAGTTCAGACCATTTTAAATCATTTGTTGTTTGTAAAATAATAGCCCTCTATATAAACCTCATATGTTTTAAAACTTGCCCTCCTGTCTCTATTCTTCAAAACTGATTGCTTTCAAACAAACTGTTTTACTAATCAGAGATAATAACTGCTTTATGGTGCCAATTGTCCAAAGTTAGGTTTTTTATGAACATTATTTCTCTAATATATCATCTCTTGGCTCATAAAAAGATTTTTTAAATGAACTCTGTTTGCTGGGTTGTAACATTTCAGCCCAGTTTCAGCATTGTGCCCGTAAGTAGATATCCTGTACAATATTTGATGCATTCAGAGTTGGGATTGTAGACTCCATTTTTATTCTCTATGCCACATTTTAACTATTTTTTCCATTGTCTTCTTTTTAATGGAGACAACTGCGCAAAGAAAAGGCACCTGTTGCTTCTGTGAAATTTCTTTCCTTGCAGGGAATGTGCTTTTAGTAGCCAATAGTTTACCTAGATTAGAACTTTTTTAGCATTTTCCCCTAAATGTCAAAGCCATAGTACCCTTACATAACCTTCAGGGAAGAAACCAACGAACAAAAGAGCAAAGAAATTGTTTCTGATAGATGATGAACATTTTTTTCAAATATATAAGTTTCACCACCTCCTAATTTTTTTTCATAAAATAAGAGTTTAAATGATATTTTTCATATAAAGTTTTATAAATTGGTGAACCAGGGTAAAGCAGTAGAGAGATCAACTTTTGTAGTATTTTTAAGTTTTGTTATTCTGTTACTCTACCCAGTGACTGCTAACCTAGCAGTGGCAGTTTAACTCTTGCTCTTCTGAACTGTTTATTCAGTCATCTGTTCACTCAGGCAATGTATGTTCCTACTATTTATGGGGCCTCCTCTGTGTCCTGTGAAGGATACCATCCAAGAGTTTATTTCCCAGAGAGAGAGACAGAGTGAGCAGAGAAGGCCCAATCGATGAATTTAACCAAGAAGTATTTATTAGACAAAGCACCTCATCCAGGGTTAATGGTGTTGCCATAGTCAAAGCTGTGGTTTTTCCAGTAGTCATGTATGGGTGTGAGAGTTGGACCGTAAAGAAGGCTGAGTGCTGAAGAATTGATGCTTTCAAACAATGGTATTGGAGAGGACTCTTGAGAGTCCCTTGGACTCCAAGCAGATCAAACCAGTCAATCCTAAAGGAAATCAACCCTGAATATTCATTGAAAGGACTGATACTGAAGCTGAAGCTTCAAAAATTTGAGTACCTGATGCAAAGAGCCTACTCATTGGAAAAGACCCTGATGCTGGTAAAGGTTGAAGGCAGGAGAAGGGAACGACAGAGGACAAGATGGTTGGATGAAATCTCCGACTCACTGGACATGAGTTTGAGCAAGCTCCAGGAGAAGGTAAAAGACAGGGGACCCTGGTATGCTACAGTCCATGGGGTCACAAAGAGTCAGACATGACTGAGCAACTGAACAACAACAAATTCTGAGAATGAGTGGAATGAGTGGAAAATAAAGAGGCAACTAAAGGAATAAGCTTATTAACATGCTTTTGTCACACCTGGACTCAATCCAGTCTTGGTGCTTGCCTGGAAAATTCATTGTAGTATCAAAGTACATGGTGATCTACATGTTAACAAAGGATAGCTAGTTCGCCTAGACCATGATACAACTGAAATCACTGGTTTGTTGGAGAATAAAAATGATTTATTTTTTTTTTTTTTTTTTGCCTAAGACAGTTGACTTAAGGAAGAAATCACTGATTTTCCATTCTACTTTCATTGACCTGTCTTCTCTAATACACTTAACGCCTCAAAGATTATTATGATGTTTGGATGCTTCTTACATTTTACCATTGTTTCAATAGTTGTCCCTATTAACTCCACCATTTTAGAGTTCTTTAGTATTCTCTATGGTGGGCAACGGGCTTCTCCAGTGGCTCAGTGGCAAAGAATCCGCCTGCAATGCAGAAGACATGTATTTGATCCCTGGATTGAGAAGATCCCTTGCAGGAAGAACAACCCACTCCAGTGGCAACCCACTCCAGTATTCTTGGCTGGAGAGTCCCATGGACAGAGGAGTCTGGTGGGCAATAGTCCATAGGGTCACAAAGTGACTTAGCATACATGCACGCATAGTGGGCAGATATATTGAGGAAGAAAATCAAAGGTAAAATTATGACTGAGTCAGCCAAGAATGTCGTTGAGCCAATATAGCTTTAGGAAGAATATGCCATAGAGTTGTTTATTGTAGCTATTTTAAGGTAGATAAATAACTTCCTTGAATAAATTAGAATGTTAGCTAAACCACTATTACTATTCCACAGAATTTAAGGCTAACTATTCACTTCTGAATATAAAGAAAACAGATTAAGTAATTAATTAATATTTATTGGATTTTTGTTTAAAAGTTACGTTTTAAAGAAAAAATATTGGTTACTATAAATTCCTTGAAAAGTTGTCAGTAATGGGAAAAAACTAAAGCAAGAAATAAAATATGCATATTTTAAATACAGTTTTCATTTTCACCACTGGGATAGATATGTCTAATACACCTCAATGTACATAACTTTTGGAGGTTCACCTACTAAGACTATAGGAGAAACAGCATGTTCCTTTCTTTACTTATTCTTATTTTTACAACTTTATCATCTATCTCACCCCCCAAAAAAGTAGGGGTCTATTGCCTCTTACAAAATAATGTATATATGTATAATTTATATTATAAGATGTTTCTGAAGTTTCCAATGCGTTCTCTCATTTTTTTTTCTTTATTAATTTTTAAACCACCATTTTCATTGCCCAGATAATTTTTGTAGTCTGTTAGTCCATGATGTAGACAAGGCCCTTTGGAGAATTTCAGATAAGAATTTAGCAAAATGATAGTCATTTTACCTTAGGGGGAAAAATCACTTCATTTCCTTCACATACATGGTAATTTTTATCCCTCATAGATGATTTAGAGGACTTCTCCTTGCATATGCTATGTGGGAAACGTATTATTTGTAAATATGTAGTAAGAACACACTGTACACTTTCTAGGGTAGGATGTTATCCAGCTCTCAAAGTTTCCGAAAGTGCAGTTGAAGAGTGACAATAGATGACAAAAGAAAAAAAGCCACTAGACTTACTATGGAAGGTGATCAGATCATACTTACAGTGGAAAGCTTCCCTGTTGACAGAACAGAATTGTGTCCAGAAAAGAAATAGTGTTCCTATGTCCTGTCAGCCCCTTGGAACTGGATTAAAACTAATGGATTCTAAAATTTATGCTTGATGAAAGAATAAAACATCTGAAATTACTGCAACACAGAGAGAGCTGAAAGAATCACTAATGTAACTCTTGGAGAACTAGTTCTCCCTGCCATCAATTTATATTGCCATGGCATATATCTTACATACAGAATGTCAAAACTAGCTTTCCAAGACATTCGGAAGTTGTCTGAATCGTGTGCTCATGCACATGCATGAGCACAATACTAGATGTCTGATGAATGTAGGTAGACCTCCTCTCTTGCAAAAATGCTGGCTACTGGTTTTAATTTAGGTTGAAAGTGAATTTTGGTTTGCTGATGGGGTTCTGTAGGGTCGTTTCCTGGGAGTTGGAGGGGGTGGATGGACAATACGAGTCCTGAGTCCTTTAGTAGAACCAAGAGAAGTGGGGAGAGCTGGGCCAGTAAAAGGAAGATATATGAAGCTTGCTTCTGGGCAAGAAAGGGAGCCAGTATGATAATATCAAGGGCCAGGAAAAGAAAACATGCCCCTTAAAGGCCATATGACTACGGTTTGGAGACAACATCCAAAAAAAAAAAAAAATGAGAACCACAGTGAAGAAGCCTGGGTCCACTAGGTAGCTGGCCCATTCCTACCTGCAAGTTAGTTCAGACCTAATAAAGAAACTGGTTAGGGACCAGGGACAAAGCATGGAGACTCAGTATATTCCTCATGCTAAGCTAGACATTTATCATTATTGTTATCATTTTCAAGTATGGAAACTGAGTTTCAGAGAGGTTGTGTAACTGGTCCAAAGCACACAACTGGTAACTGGTGGAATAAGGGTTTGAACCTCAATTTTAGCTGGCTTCAGATCTATGTTGTTATCATACATTATTTTTCAAGTTTGGGAAAGAAGGAAGGAAATCATTTTAAAAAGTAAAGACTAAGCTTCTATGTGCAGAAATTACATCAAGCCTTATGAATAACCAAAGCAAGTAAAGATCTGGAATATTATTTTTTTATGGAGGGAGACAGAAGAATTGGGGATTGTGTTAGAGAAGCAAGGACTCGTAAGATGAATTGAACAATATGATATTCTTGAATATTGTTATGTTGTCTAAATCTTAAGCATTTTCACGAATATAATACCGGTTGTTCTTCTATTAATTGAAGACAATCTACAAGGAAATTAACTTTAGTGCAAACAATTGAAAACCAATTTGTTGCTTGTGAGAGTATCTTGACAAAAGAATACTGAAAGGCTGAGATAGGCTACCTGAAGTATCTGCTATACATGTCTCTACTGAGTATTCCTCCTTAAGTTGTAGATTCTTGCTTAGAGTGTTTGCCTGACACAAACAGGATAATCAATAAGAATTTTAGGAATGAACAGATGACTGAATGAATGAGAACTTTTCCTACCCAGCTTGGGAATTCATGAATGCCTTAGTTAAAGGAATGACACCTGAACAGTGGGCCAGTTTTTGGAAAGAAGAATGCAAATTGAGAGGTCATGACTTTGCTAAAAGTCAGAGAAAGGAAAATGACTTCCCTGCCTGCCAGCTGCCTTCTCAGGTCAAAAGACATGTCTCCTCTAGGATATTTTAAGTAACACTAAAAAATGTATTATTAGAACATGCTTTCTGAATTTAAAAAATTATTTGGGATCAAAATACGTTCATGCATATTTAAATAACAGTTTTTAGGCAGTGTCTTTCTTGGAACTTATGAGCTATTTGGGGGAATTATACCTCCATAATTTTGTTTTAGAATGGGTTGTCTTTAAAGTTTTAAAAGCAAGTGGTGATGATATTTGCCCTTGAGATCTCCTGTAAATAAGAGTTTGCCTGAGGGAACAAGGTTTTAGATGCCTTTTTGATTTTTACAAGATAGTTCACTCAGAATTGTAAAGGAAATGGTATAGATAAGCAATGGTTTGTTTATTTTAATATTACGTTTGAAGTATTCGTCAGTAGAAGGCATAGAATTATCTGTCCAACAAAGACCTAGTAGAGCTAACAAATTTGCTATAATATCTGAAAAAGCTTGGACTTTTAGAAACTGGTTCTTCGCAATGAGAATAATGAATAAAGTTGAGAGAACTCATAACATTTGCATCCTCACTGAACATAACACAAAACAGAAAAATAATTTTCACCTTACCTAGTTAATGATGCTTTAGGTTTTATTAGCACATCTTAATATTTAAATTAGAGATTTATGCCTTTAAGATATAGCGGAAAATAAGTCTCCATAGCCATTTGGATTATTACCGTTGAGCCTGATGTGTACTGCAGTGCTGTGCACAACACATACAACTCTATGCTGTGGTCTCTGTTATCAGTGCATTTTCACTCTCTCTACCTTTTAAAAATTTAGCCTTTTTTACGTTCCAGCTTAAATTCCATCTCTTCCATGATACTTTCATCCCAGCCATGAGCTGCAAGTGACTTTTGTCTACTCCTTAAACTACAGTATCATTTATTGGTAAGACTCTTTGTGCTGTGTGCTGTGCTCAGTCACTCAGTTGTGTCCAACTCTTTGTGACCCTATGGACTGTAGCCCACCAGGCTCCTCTGTCCTTGGAGATTCTTCAGGCAAGAATACTGTAGTTGGGTTGCCATGCCCTCCTCCAGGGGATCTTGCCAACCCAAGGATCAGACACAGGTCTCCCGCATTGCAGGCGGATTCTTTACCATCTGAGTCACCAGGGAAGCTAAGACCATTTAGAGATCAATTACAGAAGCCTAGTTACACTATTGAGGCAAACAATAAGACATGTATCATGATGATGCTGTGCTATCTCCTGGAACCTCAAGGTAGGAATCTGCTAGCCCCCAGAAAATCACCAGGAATTAGAACTAGAACCAGAAACTAAAATCAGAAAAACAATGATAGCAAAAGTTTATGTCATGTGTATTGCTCTGCTCAGGCCACTTGAACAGAATACCATAGACTGGGCAGCTTTAAGCTGAAGGCTGGAAAGTCCAAGATCTTCGTGCCAGGCCATTTGTCTAAATTTTGTCTAAAATTTAGGGTTTGAACCTCAATTCAGGAAAAAGTCTCTCTTCCTGTCTTGCAGATAGCTGCTTTCTCTCTGTGTCCTCAGATGCCCTTTCTCTGTATATATACAAGGAGAGAGAGAGAGAGAGAGGTCTTCTTGTAAGGCCACCAATCCTATAAACCAGGACTCCATCTTTACGGCCTCATTTAACCTTAATTACTTGCTAATAGCTTTAACTCTAAATATAATCACACTGGGAATTAAGGCTTCAACACATGAATTTGAGAGAACACAAGTCAGTCCATAGCATGTTACTCCTTAGTTACCAGGCCTTATTATAAGCATTTTACATATAATAGGTTATTCAATGCTCTCAAGGATTCTATGAGTTATATACTGTTATAGATGAGGAAATGGAGAAGGGAATGGCAACCCACTCCAGTATTCTTGCCTAAAGAATCCTGTAGGCAGAGGAGCCTAGTGGGCTGCTGTCCATAGGATCACATAGAGTCAGACACGACTGAAGTGACTTAGCATGTATGCATGCATTGGAGAAGGAAATGGCGGCCCACTCCTGTATCCTTGCCTGGAGAATCCCTGGGACGGAGGAGCCTGGTGGGCTGCAGTCTATGGGGTCACACAGAGTTGGACACAACTGAAGTGACTTAGCAGCAGCAGGAGCATAGATGATGAAACGGAAGCTGAAAAAAGATTAAGTAACTTGCCCAAAGTCTCATAATTTATAAATGATGAAGCCAAGTTTAAACACAGCTGTCTGGCCATAGGGTGCATGCCCTTGAACGCTGAGCTAAACTCCTCCTCTGGAAACCAGCAGGACTCCCTCTGTCATCTCTGCTTCTATGTCAGTGTTTGTTCATCTTGCAGTGCAACTTCCTCTGCTTGTTCAGTTTACAGAGAGGAATATAGGCAGCCCTTAGTCCCAGAGTTTCCATTTTACGAATCTTTCAGGCCCCATCCCAAATGAGAATTGTGCTACCAATGGGGATCAGCTTTGCCCTGTTCAGTACCTAACAATATTGATTAAAGACGAGGAAAAATAATTACTATGCGTTGCTCTAACTGCTTATACTCAACATGTGTTGCACTGGCAGTCAAAATGGGTGACTCTTGCTCTGCTGGGTACACTCATCTTGTTTTACTGTTGTTTACCCCTGAAATGGCACCTTGATTCAGATGCTTTCCTTGGAGGCAAGTTTAATTGTTGAGGGTATTTTCATCAGGTGTTCATGGTCCTGCCTAAGGAAATATTTGCAAAAGATATGTATTCTTTTTGCTTTTTTTTCAAATTGTTTAAAAAAAAAAAGTTATCCAACTGGAAAAGGAAAAACCAAGGAACATAGGTAAAACTTATTTGCTTGTTTAGCTCCATGGACAGCTATTTGAATCCTTCTGCTCCTAAGAGAACTCTCTGTGGTTTGGGCAGCTTTGTGGGGATAAGGATTACCGTCAAGATGTGAAAGAAATTTGGCTGAACTAACCCTTTTCAGCACGGCCTTTTGTTTGGCTGTTAGTGGTTTCCCAGGCATGTTCATACCCCACCTTAACTTTCAATCCTTCTCTGTATCTGATTAGACAAAAACTAAATGGATTTGTAGACAGACAGTCTTGGTGTCAGCTCCCAGTTCTGCCATTTTACAAGCAATGTGATCTTCGACCAGTACTGAACTTCTCTGAGTCTATTTACTGACCATACCATGAAATTAAAAGACGCCTACTCCTTGGAAGAAAAGTTATGACCAACCTAGATAGTATATTCAAAAGCAGAGACATTACTTTGCTGACTAAGGTCCATCTAGTCAAGGCTATGGTTTTTCCTGTGGTCGTGTATGGATGTGAGAATTGGACTGTGAAGAAGGCTGAGTGCCGAAGAATTGATGCTTTTGAACTGTGGTGTTGGAGAAGACTCTTGAGAGTCCCTTGGACTGTAAAGAGATCCAACTAGTCCATTCTGAAGGAGATCAGCCCTGGGATTTCTTTGGAAGGACTGATGCTCAAGCTGAAACTCCAGTACTTCGGCCACCTCATGCGAAGAGTTGACTCATTGGAAAAGACTCTGATGCTGGGAGGGATTGAGGGCAGGAGGAGAAGGGGACGACAGAAGATGGGATGGCTGGATGGCATCACGGACTCGATGGACGTGAGTCTGAGTGAACTCTGGGAGTTGGTGATGGACAGGGAGGCCTGGTGTGCTGCGATTCATGGGGTCGCAAAGAGTCGTACATGACTGAGTGACTGAACTGAACTGAACGTGGAAATGATGTTCATATCATAAAACTGCTATGCAAATTAAATAAGAATATATCTTAGTATCTTGTCTGTTTTAGAAGCTCAACAATAGTGGCTTTGTTTTCCAATTCTTTAATAAGAAAATATGACCATAAATAAAAATATGTGGTGAACTGGATTCTTCTAGGCAGTTACCATTCCCTTACATATATAATAGTGTTTGAAGGAAATTTTAGTACTACATGATATCAAAGAGTACTGGAGAAATAACTTAAACTTTTCTTCAATGGACTTAAAGAAATAAAACAGACAAAATCTCCACTATTGTGAACCAAATGCTTTAATTAAAAAAACTAAAAATAAGTATTGAAAAATAGCCATACTATAGTATCAACATACTGCCACTTGAGGCACAATTTTTGAAGACTGAAAAAATTTTGTAACATTCAGCCCTGCATATTTCCTTGTAAGATTTGGAAACCAGAGCCCAGATATTTCTGTTCACCTTTGAAATTATCTTTCCTTTACTTTATAATACAAATAGCTAAATAGCTAATAGGACTAGCAGTACCGAATGCACTCTGTCTGCAATACTGTTTCTCTGAAAACGCCTTTCCACTTCAACAGACTGAAGATCAAATGTTAGGATCACAGACTGAAGATCATAGCAAGGTCATGGCAAGATGTTATTTCCATTGTTTCTTTTTATTTCATATTTATTCTTTGTCTTGTTGGTGCCAATGAATACCGTTCTTTTGATTGCTAACAGCTCTATGGATTATTACGTTTTATATTTCAGTTAACATCTTTTAAAATTTAAAACCATAGCCTTGATAATGTGAGAAAATACAGATAATGAGGTCCTGAAGCTCATTGAAATAAGTTTATTCTTACTGAATAATAAGTCTAAACATCTTATTGTATTGAAAGATTTCAGGGATTGCATAAATTCTCACTACTTCTAGATTTAGGCAGATCGCATAATCAGATATTTAATCCTACGAACAATAAGAACCTAAAATTCGGGAGAGTTCATAGGACAGCAGTGAAGAAAAGAATATGGATCTTGTGGAACTGAAATCATTTAATTCAGAAAGGAACAACTTTAAGAACAACTTATATTCAAACATAGGAAAGGATTTCATTTAGGTGGTCCTTGCAATGTGCTTTCTACTTTTTTTTTTTACCTTATTTCACTTTACAATACTGTATTGGTTTTGCCATACATCGACATGAGTCCACCACAGGTATACACGTGTTCCCAATCCTGAACCCCCCTCCCTCCCCCCTCCCCATACCATCTCTCTGGGTCATCTCAGTGCACCAGCCCCAAACATCCTGTATCCTGCATCGAACCTAGACTGGCGATTCATTTCTTACATGATATTATATATATTTCAATGCCATTCTCCCAAATCATCCCACCCTCTCCCTCTCCCACAGAGTCCAAAAGTCTGTTCTATACATCTGTGTCTCTTTTGCTGTCTCGCATACAGGGTTATCGTTACCATCTTTCCAAATTCCATATATATGTGTTAATATACTGTATTGGTGTTTTTCTTTCTGGTTTATTTGAATCAGTTCTAATGAGGTGCTTTCTACTTTTACAGGCTACAGGAGATGAGTCTGAATAGCAGCAAGGACTTGGGGGACTGACATGGAGAAGTCATCTTAAATGATCCATCAATATAATTATTTGCTAAGGGATTTACATAATCAAAAAGGTAGCTGATAACATCCACCTTGACATTGTTTTGCATGTAACCTCCTTAATATTCTTTAATTGTGTATCATTCTCCTTTACCTAGCTAATGGCCTTCCTTGGCTCTTCTTCTACCTTACTAACCTCACCTTTTCTCTTTTCCTCCTCATGTGACCTACCTGTGGTTACTGCCGCAAAGTCCGATTCCTGGCCATTTGTTTTTTCCAGACATCCTAGTCATTTTTTCTGCTTTTACTGACTAGCCTATCTATCCTTATGGTTCGTGAAGCTTGACTTCATGTAGGGCTTTGCGCCTTCTAGTCTTATGTTTCAGAAAAATATGGTATTATAAGATATCCTGTGGTCACTTCATCTTCTCTAAGTTTTTTTTTTCTACATCTCCCTTTTGGAAAAAGGAAGAAAAGAGAGAAACAAGAAGACTCCTCTTCCCTAGTGTTCTCTTTAAAGCTAAAAATCACTAATCTGCCAGGCTTCCAAAACAGGAGTCCTCAAGTCATTTTATATTTCGTCATCACATCTGCATCGTATTTGTCAGCAAGTTCTTCCACTTTTTTCTTTAATCATGCCTCTTAGATCTATATTTCATCATCCTTCCCTCCATTGGCAACCTTATGACCTTACGTCTACATTGCTGCAGTTGTCTTCTATCTGGTCCACCTAGTTCCATCTCCCTCCCTCCTAATTATTTGTGGAAATATGACTACAAAATTATTTTATTATTGATATTCCAGTGTTCAAAATCCCTTCTGTTTCCTTTAATACACTACATCAAGTTCAGATTATTTTCCCTGGCTTCTGTTAGATCATATTGGTAGCATTAGAAAACTGTTAGCACATTGGCCTAAGAAACTCAAGAGTTCTCACATCCTGTCCTGTGTTGCCCTTGTGATGTTCTCAAGGGAGATAAACACACAAAGAGCAAAGCAAATAAGAATATGAATTATATGTCATACTGGCAAGGTCTCAAAAGGTTTAGATTATGCTAAAAAACTGATGAGCCATTGGAGGTTTAGGCTTAAACACAGCTTCCCACCCTGCAAAGGCCAGATATTGCTGTAAATAAATCACAGAATAAAGTCTGAGATAATAAGAACTCCTAGGGGAAGCTAAGTGCTGGTAAGATCAGGGAAGACCGAGCCAGATAGACAAATAGGTGGGAATAAGTACCTGTCTTGAAAACAGCTTACCCTTCAGCCTGATGGGTGAGAAAAGAGCAGAGCAGCAGAGAGAGTGCTAGTTGACCCAAGAGGAGGGCCTTCATTCTGTTATTACAGAAGAAATTTCAAGGGTAGGAGAAAGGCAGCAAAGAGCTTCCATCCTTGAGTGACCTTTTGATACACCTAAGTAAAATGGGCCCAGACCAGTTCAGGGCATCTCACCCAACTGGATCAGCATCTCCTCCTTGTCCACTCAACACAGCTTACAAACCTCTTTGAATTAAGCCCCTGGCAGCCTACTTTTCAGTGCTCTCAGTTTTGTTTTCACTGAGCTTTATCCTGTCCGTGCATGTTTCTACTTACTGGATTGTTAAATTTAAACTGTTTATTTATCCAGATCCTTACATTTTCAGGACCAGTTTGTGACTGGCCTCTTAATTAAAGTCTTCTATTCCCTCTCCCTACTGCGATTGCAAATCCTCTGAATATCTATGATTTTCATGATTTCCACCCAGTGAAGCATTTAACTTTTCTCGAACCATTTTATCTATTTTAGTAAACTCCTTGAGTGCATGAACTTGCCTGAGGAGGAGACATTCCCCCACTACCTTGAGTTTTTCTTGGCTGGCCAAATAATAAATAGACACAGACAGATTCATAGGAGAAAAAAAATTAATTCATACGTACAGAGGTCTCATAGAAATAAGGCTTAGAGAAATGAACAAAGCAGACAGATTTTAGACAAAGAAACAATACATTTGTGAAGAACTAGTAAGACGAAGATTTGGGTTTAGGGTAGTGAATTTCTAAAGTAACAAGGTTTGTTTATACTGACTGCCCTTATAAACAGATACTTAAATCATGTATATACAGTACTGTTAAATGCAATTATAATGAAAATATGTCATCTGGTTTATCTCTTTTAGATATTGAACACCAATAAAGAATAATATTCAAAATATATCGATTATTATTGAAAGGCACAGACTGATCAGAGTGGATTTTGACCAGTATATTACAGAATCAAATTTATATTAATCGATTGAAAGTACAAAATCCAGCTAGCTAGCTCAGAACTAAAATGAAGTTTAATACCTGTTTTGCTACAGATTAGCAAATGGTCTGTAGCCATACCTGGCATATCTTAACTGATTTTTTACTAGATCTGCCTATAAACCAATGTATGCTAAACAAGCTAATGTAATACTTAATCCAACCATGCTTTCTTTTCTCCCTCCTGCTACCATAGTTCTCCTGTATATGTATATATACTATAGTATGATTACCTATTCCATACACTGTCCATAAGAATCATATTTGTGATGTCATGGTCCACAGTATATAATAAGCATCTCCATTGGCTACTCTCATAATTATGTGATTGGTGCAATAGCAAATGCCACTGAATAGCAGTCTATGCTTTAATGATAATGAAATCCCTTTGAATAACTTTTTTCCCCTAAACTGCGTATACTTAATACACAAAGTTTAATGAGTTTGGAGATAACATACACCCATGAAATTTCAATTTAACAACTCCCTGTTTCCCCCTTCTCCAAAGACCTTGGCAACCACTAAATGGCAAAATTTTTCTTTTTTTTCCCCTTTACAGTAGGTCTTTGTTGGTTATCCATTTTAAATACAGCAGTGTGCACATCTCCGTGCTAAACTCCCTATCTATCCCTTCCCCTTATTGATCGCCCTGGCAACCATAAGTTCATTCTCAAAGTCTGTGAGTCTGTTTCTGTTTTTAAGTAAGTTCATTTGTTTCATTGCCTTTTAGATTCCAGATAAAAGGGACGTCATACTATATTTCTCCTTCTCAGTCTGACTTGCCTCACTCAGTATGGCAGTCTCTATGTCCATCCATGTTACTGCAAACAGCATTATTTCATTCTTTTTAAGGGCTAAATAAAGTTTTGGATTACTTTTTACGTAGAAATTACTTTGGGCCTAGATGTTTTTATATTACACATACTTTTACAAAAATATATTTCTTACATGTGCCCTAAAGTACTTGTATTCAGACTCAGCCAGTTGAAACTATAAACAAAATTGTTTGACTACTGAGGTAGCCATCCCTACTCAACATTAACAAAGTCATTTCGGTGTTCTGTTACATTATTTCAAAATAGTGATAATGCCACAACTGTCATTAGACAGCAGCATAAAAGAGAGACTATGCTGGATTGGCTTGTTTTTTACTTTGTCAATTTACTTGTTTTTTGTTTGTTTGGTTTTTGCCTTGGTTCCATATTTTACCTGTCAAGTGGTAAAAGTTAGTATTTCTAAACTGAACTCTAACATAGTATGGGTATCCGTGTGTATGTTTTTAAAGACAATAGATCAGTCCCAATCCAAAAGTAAAAGCTATGCAATTTTTTTAAAGACAGAGAGATGTCTTTCTGGGTGCTAACACCTTCAGAAGCTATTATCACAGTGTAGCAGAGAAGGACTATCTTGCAGATGGAGAGAGTAATGTTAAGATTCCCACCAGACCTTGTCCTTCTATGCCTTTTCCCCTTGTGCAAAGGAATCTGTCAGATCTTATTCCTTTCTTTGAAGAAATGCCTAAAGAATGTCACTTCAGTCTGGCTACACTTAGGCATCATGTGGAAGATTGTGGATGCCTTCAAGAAAAAGACACATTCTGAAAAATGCAATTTAATTTAAGAATTACCAAAAGGAAGTTTTTTGGCTTTTTATGACTAGATTGAAAGTTTACTCTTTTTTCATAATAATGATTTCTTACATTTGTATTGTGCTTTTTTCTTTTTTTTTAAAGCACTTAGAATTAAGTATCTTATTTGACTAACATTATAGTCTACATTTAAAGTTATCATGTTTATCTCAAAAATAGTACTGTTATTTTGCATTTTGTGATCACTACAGCCTGTAGCTTATGTTGGATCATTTTTCTAGTAACCATGATGGATTATTTTTCACTGTGTGGACCACAAACAACATGGCCCAGTCTAGAAGGGAATAATTATATATCTCAATAATAATTACGGACATTGATGTATACTTTCATTCAATCATTTCTGAATGTTCAGGAGGATTCTCCAAACCCTTTGTTTCTTATTATGCTCATAATCAGATGATTGAGGCCAAGTGTCTCATCAAAGAAGTCTCCCTTGACCCTCAAGTGAATTAGACACTCTGTCTTTCTGCTCTCAGAACACTTGCACACAGTATTGACATTGTATTGTGGTTCCATTATGGTCCTGACTGTTATTTTAATTTCTATGTTCTCAATACCTAGCTCAGTAAATGTTTTTTAAATGGATGCATGCGCAAATGAATATGTGTGTTGTGCTTTGTTTTGTTAAACTGATACCTCATTTAAAGGCCAATCCACATGACTATTGCTCAGTGGGAAACTGAACAATATTGCTTACCCTCACTGAGTCTAGGGTAAGTTCAGCAACATGATGGGGAAATGCAGAAGCTACTTAAAAAATTTCTTTATTATCTTTAATTAAAATTAAAAATAGTAAACCTTTTTATTTTTCAAAAAAACTTGTATACCTGTATTTCTTGAGAATAAAAGAGAGTCCATGATGGTTTAAGCATGGCCACTGCTGCTGCTGCTGCTTCTGCTGCTAAGTTGCTTCAGTTGTGTCCGACTCTGTGCGACCCCATAGACGGCAGCCTACAAGGCTCTCCGTCACCGGGATTCTCTAGGCAAGAACGCTGGAGTGGGTTGCCATTTCCTTCTCCAATGCATGAAAGTGAAAAGTGAAAGTGAAGTCGCTCAGTCGTGTCCAACTCTTCGCGACCCCGTGGACTGAAGCCTACCAGGCTCCTCCGCCCATGGGATTTTCCAGGCAAGAGCACTGGAGTGGGGTGCCATTGCCTTCTCCAGCATGGCCACAGGGTAACATAGAAAAAGGTATTAAAGTATTGGGTTAAGTCAGAGTAGAAACTTCAATGCTATTTTGAGCAAAGCTTTGAAAATATTAAAAGGGAACAGTGGCACTGTTTGTAGTATAAAAAATAAACTTTACATGGAATAAATGTCAAATGAAACCCAATTTATAATGAGCAGATAGCACTGAAGAAAACAAACAAAGCTTTATTCTTTATTTTTATATAACATTGGTAAACACACCATATATGTTCTTGAAAGACTTTTCTCCTTGCTCTAGAGGAAAAAAAGAAAAGTATGAGAAATACTTATCTGTATCCTTCCTTTTATCTTGAATTGTAAAATTGATCTCAGATGGCCTCAGCCATCTGGTTCCTGGCCAGAGACTGAGGTTGGGCCATGGTAGTGAGACTGCTGAATCCCAGCCATTAGACCAGTGTTCAATGACAAGGCCTTGGCCCTTTGACTTTGCAAAAAAACATTCCCACAAATACAGAAAGTAGTGAAACAAGTAAACTGGTTATTAGAAAATGGTATGTGTGAGGGGACACATGGGCACACTCAGAGAGAGAGTCACACCCTCGCAGTAGTTTGAATCACTTGTATGTGGCATTTTGTATGGGTTTCCTTTGGCCAGTCATTTTGATTCGCTTGGTTCTGGGTCCGTATTTGATCTATGTCAGGATTCTCCCGTGTGTGTACACATCTCTCAGCCAAAATAGATTCCAACAAAGAGGCCTATGGGTAGATTTGACATCACTCCACTTTTGACCTCCAAGGAGCTTTTTGTCTGAAAGATCTCCTTGACTTTGAAAATGAGAAATATGTGGTCTCTTATCCTTTATCAGGGCGGGGCCCAGCCTCCTCTCTTGATAGTCTTGCTATTGATATTTTGGAGTTTCTTTCCACAGAGAATGAAATCAAATTACTCACTCTACCTCTGGCCTCAAAATGAGGCTTAATCCATATGAGTGAAGTTAGAGTGGACTAGAAAAAGTATCGTTAAAAAATTATGAACTGTAATGTTTCATTTAAAATATTTTCTTGGTATTATCCTCAAGAATTTAGAGAAAGTGTGAAAGAATCTTTCTAGAATTAATTTATACCTGTAATATTCCCAGGTACCATACTCTCAGTGGGAGTTTGTGAAAATTAATGAAATGTTTATAAAAAGTCTGAGATATCTGGATGAAATGTGATATGTAGATAGAGTATTACTATTAGTTGGTGTGAGAAACTAGTGAATAAAATATCTTTCTTAGTTACAAGAGCTGCTGCTGCTAAGTCACTTCAGTCATATCTGACTCTGTGTGACCCCATAGATGGCAGCCCACCAGGCTTCCCGATCCCTGGGATTCTCTAGGCAAGAATACTGGAGTGGGTTGCCACTTCCTTCGCCTGTGCATGAAAGTGAAAAATGAAAGTGAAGTCGCTCAGTTGTGTCCGACTCAGCGACCCCATGGACTACAGCCTACCAGGCTCCTCTGTCCATGGGATTTTCCAGGCAAGAGTACTGGAGTGGGGTGCCATTGCCTTCTCCAGTTACAAGAGGAATGAATTCAAATCCATTGAGCTGTCTCTCTTCATTAGAAAGTGTTCATGTCTTTTTTCCTTATCATGTTAAATTGAGATCTTACCTTTAGCACTTAATTATCCACACTAAGCTGAAATTCCCCAAGACTCGGATATTTTAAAGGGGTTTTCCTTATCTGAGAGTAAACTTTTCTAATTATTTGTAAGGGAAATGCTTACATGGTTCTCTCATTTTAGTTTTCTACTTTAAGATATGTAAGCATGAGAGTAATCTAGTGGGAGACACCTGGAAATTATCTTCGTAAAGATCTCTCTACAGAGGTTGGCAAGAAAATAAAGATATTTTTTAGGAAGTAAAGAAAGTCTTGCATAATGGGCTATTCATCAAGATTTCTTAAAAATCACTTAGAAATCTTTTTAAAGAATTAGGAAAATTTATGGGAATATTGATTGACTTTTTCATGAAATTACTAGAAAAAGTTAATGTTAATTGTATTAACATTATAAAATAAATTATATTTATTTTATAATAAGATTATAAAATAAAAAAGTTAATTATATTCTGAGTTACTATTAAAATTAGAAATTTTAAGGGTGTCAACTGACAAAAATTCACAACCTGAGAGCTGTGAGTTCAGTTTTACTTCGTGACTTATTGAGGACTATAGTCTGGAAACAACCTCTCAAATAACTCTGAGGAACTGGTATGGAGAGATAGGAGGTAGGTTCGGTATATATATGGTTTCACAAAGAGGGTATGTACATCAAGCCCACATATCAGTAGAATTTTCTGGTAGTCCCAAGGAGCAGATGTCTCTGTTAATGATTTTAATGCTTTTCTAGGTATGAGAAGATGCAAAACACTGGGTTCATAAAATCCCCTTCTGAAATTATCTACCTGAAGGCCCCATGAGCCAGTTTTTCCCAGAGCACAGAGTGCCTCACTCTTGATTGCCATTCTGAATTACTTTCAGGATACTTTGGAGTCAGTATCTGCAGTGGCTAGCAACCTAATTCTTGTGGAACTGATGGCAAGTGACATTCTTTAGTTGGTAAGGGCCCTAGTAATAAGTCTAAGTATTTAATGAAAAAAAGTCACAAATGTATATAAGTGTATTGAATGTTATAAAATCTTGAGTTATAAATAGTTTTTCTAACATATTTATTAGTTGTATTACATAAAACTTCCAAGATTGTGAACCCAGAAAAGTGCTTAGGGCCATACACAGAAGTTCTCAAGAGGTCCCTTTCATATATGACTCCACTCCATATCACCTTTCTTATATACATGGTATTCCCTTGTCTTTCACTAAATAAATTCAGCAGAAACTTTTTCAATCCATGTTGTGGGTCACTTTAACTTAAAATATGTCTTTTCTGTAATTCTTTGGAGAAATTTTCTTTTTTCCTCTCACTTTCTAGATTTACACTCCTACTTCATCCTGTGATAGCAATTTATCTAAGCCCTTCCATTATATATGTAAAGTTTATGTCTAATAACTTGGAGTATATCTGTGTGTGTGTGCTCAGTCATGTCTGACTCTTTGTGACCCCATGGACTTAGCCCACCAGGCTCATCTGTACATGGAAACTTTCCAGGTAAGAATACTGGAATGGGGTTGCCATTTCCTACTCCAGGAGATCTTCCCAACATAGGGATTGAATCTGCATCTCTGGGTCTCCTACATTGACAGGCAGATTCTTTACCAGTCACCACCTGGGAATCCCAATAATTTGGAGTAATTGAATCTATATCTGTAACTATATTAATGATCAAGGTGGAACTACTAAATACAGAGAAATTATACAGTAGTCTCAGCAAAAGATAGTTAACATGAGAAACATCATGAAGAGAATTAAGTTCAACCTAAACTAAAAGACAGGGCATAAAAAAGATTTTCGAGGAGGAGGGAGAAAGTGCTTAAAGCCAACAAAGACTTCAAGGTAATACCGGATTTCAGGTTAGCTGAATGTTTCTAGTTCTGCATGATAGCAAAGAGAGTGGTGTGGTTATGGGCACTATGCTTGAAGGCATGCTTTATCACTGAGCTGCATCAGGGAGGATAAAATTTCTCTATAAAAGTCTAGTGAAACCATATGAGGAATGTATTTGGGACCTCCTGCTAAAGAAAACGGAGAAGGCAAAGGCAACCCACTCCAGTCCTCTTGCCTGGGAAGTCCCAAGGACAGAGGAGCCTCGTAGGCTACAGTCCATGGGGTCATGAAGAGTCGGACACGACTGAGCAACTTCACTTTCACTTTTCACTTTCATGCATTGGAGAGGGAAATGGCAACCCACTCCAGTGTTCTTGCCTTGAGAGTCCCAGGGACGGGAGCCTGGCGGGCTGCCATCTATGGGGTCGCACAGAGTCGGACACAACTGACATGACTTAGCAGCAGCTAAAGAAAAAAGAAAGCTGAGTCATCTGAGTAGGAAATGGGACAAGAATGTATACAGAAATGAATTCTTAGAGGAAATGATTTAATAGAATTGGGGCTTTGATTTCTGAATTTCTTTTCACAAATCAACAGTTAAGCTGTGAATAACGAAATGTTATATAGAAAATATACAAAATGAAAACAAAACTTTAGAGTTCTTCCAGAAAAAAATTATGAATTTTGCCACAGTCCTCTACATATCATATGATGTCCTTAGGCCCAGTTCATCAAGAAAAAAAAATGGCCTTAAGTCAGAGGCTAAGCAATAAGAACCAGAAGATAACAAAGGAAGTTTCCTCTTGAGGTAAGGAAAGAGAAAAATGGAATTAAGTAAAATAAATGAAAGTTTGTATCACCAAATCAAAAGTGAGTTGAGGAACCATTGTACAAAACTACTTCATTTATCCTAAATTCAGAGAAAAAAATATTCTATGTAAGTGAATTTACTTAGATTACTTATGAGATTAAAATATTTTGAATAAAAAATCTTTTAAAACTATATTTTACTTCACCCTGCATGATAAAAAGAATATACTGAAGATGTTATTTGTTCTTAAAGATTTGTGGTCACTTGAATATTAATTATTTTACTCTAAAACAGTAATTCTCCCAAAGGCAATTGAGGTTAGTAGAACTGTTTATCCCTGCTTGGATTTCTTAGTATTTGTACTTGCTTTATATAGTCTTCATATCTCCTTCCTGGCTACCAGTTGACCTGCTGTCATTTCTTGGTATGATCCATGAGCTTGAGTCTAGTAACTTCCTCAGTGCTTTTTTCCAATTTGTTGCTTCTAACTTATTGCTAACCTAAGAAACAGGCAAGAAGTGTGGTGTAACTGTAACTAACGTGGAGTGAGTTTTGAGGAAGCCATCTGAGAAACTGTACTAAGATTGTGTAAACTTAGCATGTGGCCATTTTAGGACTGAGATGGGCTTCTCAGTGGCTTTATTTTGGAGAGGAAGGAGGAAAGGTCCTTGATTCAATGTTCTTGACTGCGTTCTGCTTAGTAAACCTCATAACATTCCTTGTTTCTGTATTTCAACTAACTTGTTGGAAATTATCAGTGTCTTCACTATTGCAAACAAAAAAGCCAGTAGTATGGCATATCTAGAAGATTCTGTGAAGCTGTGCTTCATATTTCCATAAATGACGTTTCTTTGGGCATTTACTTGATATACATTGAATGAAATGACAGTGGAGCTGATTGTGTGAAATAATGAAATTATCTAATAAAAATAAAGAGAAATTTTATATTAAAAAAGAAATTTTATTATCCATGTTATATTTCTTGTGAATAAATACTATCATTAATTATAGGAATGTATCTTTTCTTTATATGATAAGTTATGTGTCAAAGACAGCATCTCCTTGTGGGAAGTATAGTATACGTAAAGCAAGCTGTCATTCTTGTTTAGTCGTTAAGCTGTATTTGATTCTTTTGCAACTCGATGGACTATAGCCAACCAGGCTTCTCTGTCCAAGGGATTATTCAGGCAACAATACTGGAGTGGGTTGCCATTCCCTTCTCCAGGGGATTTTCCCAACCCAAGGATCGAACCCAGGTCTCCTGCATTGCAGGCAGATTCTTTACCATCTGATCCACCAGGGAAGCCCATGTGGAGTGCTAGGGTCAGTAAATATGTAAGGGAAGGTGGAAGGACTTGGGAGGTAAAGAAATGTATGTATATCATCAACTAGCGAAAACAGTTTATGAAACCATGGAAAAGATAAATGTCCAAGTACTGGCAAAAAAGAAAAAGTGAGAATATTTCATAGAAAACTGAATTTCTATCTTGATAAAGGTTTATTGCTATGTTAGCATCTCTAAGCTTCCTGAGACAGGTCAGGATAGAAAAAGGGACATTATTTTAAAAAATAAGTAAGAAAGGACATTAAGCTCTAAGTCTAGCTCTATTCTAAAGAAACTTCTGGCTTTTAACACTTAACAAACATTTAACCAAGACTTTAGTTTTCTCACTAAAAGTGAAATGAAAAGTTTACATAATGAAAAATTATGTATTTTATAATTATATGCTGCATTATACATTTATATGATGAAAAATTATGAAATGAAAAGTTTAGACCAGATAATTTCTAATATCCTTTCCAACTCTAAATTTCTGTAATTTTCTGAGGAGAAGGTTCTATAGAGTATTGGCTTAGAATTTGTATAGGAAACTAATATCACTATCAGAATGTCTTTTTTTCTTGTCTCATACTGTTACTAGTCCTTTTACGATTCTGGAAGTTGCCATGTCCACGGTTCCCTTCTAAGAGGAGCTCTGGGCCGCTTGTGCACTCCACTCCCAACCCCACCCCTCACACCATTAGTGACTTTTTGCCCATGGTTCCAGGACAGTCATTCCGTCAGCCATCTTATCAAATGTCTTGCCCGGTCACTTCAGTCGTCTGACTCTTTGCGACTCCATGGACTGTAGCCTGCCAGACTCCTCTCTCCATGGGATTCCCAGACAAGAATACTGAAGAGGTTTACCATGCCCCCCTCCAGGGGATTTTCCCAACCAATGGACTGAACCCGCGTCTCCTGCATCTCCTGCATTGCACGTGGATTCATTACCACTGAGCCACTGGGGAAGCCCCATCAACTGGCTTGGCACACACCTTAAAGCAACAATTATGAAATTTTGTCCCCAGAAGATATGGCTTGAGCAAAGATTAGGCTGCTGAAGTAGAATGCATAAAAAGATGTCATCAAATAGGGGGAAGCATAATGTTGCATAGGAGAGCTAACACTGTAATTCATGAGAAACCAGAACCTAATAGGTAGAGAAGCTCTATGGAATGTGGATTAAATGGCCATTTGAAGAAGTGCCCTTTATTGCTCGCACTTATGTTCTAAGGATAGCACATTTAAATTATTTAAGAATACCACCAGTCAACCCATACAAATATTATAATTATAGGAGAAGTGAGAAAATATGCACTCAAAAAATCTGAGACCAAGAAAATAACTATATTTTTGTTTGAATGAATAACAAATTCCTCAACAACTGCTACAGAGGTTCTTATAACAGTCTTCAACCCAAAATAAGACTTGAGTTCCAGTATTCATGAAGCATTTTTCTGAAGTTCTTTTCCTATAAGGCCCCTTGTATTCCTATATGTTAATAAATCCCCATTTCTTACACCTGAGTTGAATAGGACCCAAAGAACTTACTTAGGGAGTTGGTATACTTTTCAAATCATTCCCACATCTACACAGTCTCACAGCAACCTCTTGAGGTATATTAGAGCTCTATCCTCATGGTTATGGATACTTAGAGAATGTTTAAGTGATCTTCCAGGGCTTTTTGGCTCTAGCCTATTATTTTCCAGGCCTAGAAGTAAGCAACTCTCTAATCTGGTATATCTCTGGTTAGATCCTTTACTCTCTCTAAGAAAAATCCCACCCTGTAATTTTTTTCCCCAAAGATGTTACATGTTTCTAAGAAATAGCTTACATAAACACAAGAAGCTAATATTCTTGGCTATTTATGACACTTCTAACATTTTTTTACTCTTCCTTTCCTGGTTTGCTATTCAGATGTTGTCTTTAAAGGGTGATACCTGCTCATGTAGTTACTAACACAAAAGGGGGGCACAAAACTTTATACTGATTATGCCTATCTTTTCCCAAGTTTCTAGCACTCTCCAGAATCACTACCAAACTGCTAGCATTCTATCAGTGCTGAAGTAGCCTGGCACCACTGCCTCTAATGTCTCTCAGCAGGCTCTGTTTAATTTTTCCTTATGCTCTCTTTACATATTTCTTGCCCTGAACTTTAGAAGTGATATGGTTGGAATCACCACCACCACTATTCTACCCCCACCACACAAACTTGTACATACACTCACATACATAGACAAGCTTGCCCATTGACTGTGGACCAAATTTGAAAACTTCCCTGTTTCCCCTTAGGTCAGATATATGTTCTTCCACTCCCATCTGTAAGCTCTTGACTCTCTCTTTTGCAAATGGATCCCTAGTGGACCCAAACTATGAGTCCTGTGGACATGTCCAGACATGGCCCAAGCCTACAGTGAATACAGACCTTGGGGTCTACTAATTAGTAATTACTACTAATTAGTAATGGGGACTTTCTGTTATATCCACACAGTCCCTTTTGTAGATTATTACTGATGATTTAAATAATTTGCCTTTTATTTTTAAATAAAAATATATTTTAAGTACATTGAGTACCCTGAGAACTTTCAAAAGTAAAAATATATTACTTATGCGAATGGCAGTTTACTTCCATGATCTTCCTTGCAAAACTCCGTAACTGTGGTCTAACCATGAGAAAACTATCAGGCAAGCACAAATTGAAGAACAATTTATAAAGTGCCAAACAAGTACTACTCAAAATTGTCAAGGTCATCAAAAACAAGGCAAGGCTGAGAAATTGTCACAGTCAAAGAAGCCTAAGGAGAGACTATGACTAAAAGTGGTATCCTGGATGGAATCTTGTAGCATAAAAAGAACATTAGATGAAAACTAAGAACCCTCTCCAAAATGGGAACTTTACTTAATAATGCATCAATATTGGTCCACTAATTGTGACAAATGTATCATGATAATGGAAGATGTTGACAATAAGGGGAACTGGATGTGTTTTTTTTTTAACTCTCTGTACTATCTTTGCACCTTTTCTGGAACTCTAAAATTACTCTACAATTAAAAATTTATTATATGTTTACACATATACATAATGTATATATAGCCATATACACATGTATTTATTTACATTAAGCATTTATATGGACGAGTAAATAATATATATGTGCATGTATATCATTTACTTTTATGGATTATAATTATTATTTAACTGGACAAAATTTACCCTAGTTGATAGGATTAATAATAATCTAAGGATAACATTCAAATTATTTAGTGGTACCCTCACTTAACTAGGGCTTCCCTGGTAGCTCAATTGGTAAAGAATCTGCCTGAAATGCAGAAGATCACAGTTCAATTCCTGGGTCAGGAAGATCCACTGGAGAAGGGATCGGCTACCCACTCCACTATGCTTGGGTTTCCCTGGTGGCTCAGGTGGTAAAGAATGTGCCTGCAATGTGGGAGATCTGGGTTTGAACCCTGGTTTGGGAAGATCCCCTGGAGAAGGAAATGGCTACCCACTCCTGGAGAACTGCCTGGAGAATTCCATGGACAGAGGAACTGGGCAGGCTACACAGTCCATGGACGGAGGATCCTGGCAGGCTACAATCCATCGTGTTGCAGAGGCTGACATGACTGGGCAACTTTCACTCACTCTACAAACTCATTTGACTATTTAGTAACAGGCAATGATTTTAAAAGTTACCAAAAAAGATTTTACTGAAGCCAATGAAAGTAAATTGGTGCATCCAAAATCATGAGGATGCATTCTAATTCTCCAAGATTACTCAACAAAGTTTGAGTGAATTCTAGTGGCTGGAGAAGTGATGTATAGATAATGATCAGAGAAAAATATGAGACAAAAGTAACAGTTATTTCTTGGAGAAACAGCCTTTTTTTTTTTTTTTAAAGAAAAGATCAGTATTAATTCTTGAAGAGGTCAGAGAAGCATTTGAAAGGAATATTTCCATGCTGATAACTATTGAATTTTGGATCATTTCTCATGAAGCCTTCTGTTAGGCATAATCTTTAGCCTTCATTTATCTTCGCTTATACTCTATTGATTCTTAAACTGATGGATGATTGAAGATTTTGAAGTATGGCTTCAGAGCAGCGGGTCTATTTAAGTAGATTTGAGGAAGCCCCGGTGCAGGACTAATATGCAACCTCCTTTTCATTATGTTAATGTTTATTCGCTAGATGTCTTGTCATAATGGATCATTTGACTGTCACCTAAGGAAATATGATACAGTCTTGCTTCATATTTCCGTTTTGAAAGACCCCAAGTAAGGCAGAAACACTTTTGCATCACCTTTTATACCTCTTATTTTCTAGACCACTGATACTTTAGACTGCAGCTGTAAACCACAGCTGCAAATTGGGTTGCAAACAAATTTTGCTTGAGGCGCAAACCACAAATTAAAGTAATGATCACTTCACGATGAAACTTTTTTCTGTCTTTTAAAATCAGAATGAAAGTAGGTCAATGAAATTTAGGATATTTTAGAATATGTACAGTATTGTATTGTTTGCCAGTACCTAATTTACAATTACAGAGCTCCATGAATATTGAAATGATTCAGCTTCCCATTATAAATGTATGTGGCAGTTTGGTTGTTGATCAGTTTATGAAGTTAATGCAAATGGAACTGTCTTCCTGTCAGCATTTGAAATCTATAATGCAGTCATGTTGTATATTCAGGGACAGGCCATTGACAGTCAATTAACAAGTTTGATTGGTATGTCAACTCATTCTTTTGAATTGTTAATAGTATGTTAATAGCATTCATTTCTTTGTGCAGTCCCATTTGCAGCTTCACAGTTACAGCTATTTTTTATAATTCTGAGTAACCTAAAATAGTGCCTTAATAATAGATTATTAAACACCTGTCTAGTGTAGCTTAGGGAGGTTTTCCTAGACTGGGAGTTTGCAGTGGATCCCTTTGATATTCAAATCAACAAATGATAGCCTTTTTATTCAAAACGTAAATTCTTTTGATGGTTAGCTTGTTAAGAAATATTCAGCTCTAGTCTGACCTGATCTGGTTTCCCATGGAAAAGATCTGATGCCGTTTGAAGGTTCATAAATGGAATGCCAATGACAATTTGTTGTTGACGTTCTGCCGCCTCAGCCCTCAGATGCTGCTGGTTGATGTGCCGCTTTAGCTTCACCAAATAATCCTTGCAGGTAAATGATCTATGAATTGATCAGATAGTTTCAAAGCAAAGAGGGCTCTTCTGTGGTCTGGATTTTTAGGCTTGGAGGGGTACTTAAAACGCTGCATCAAAGTTGACAGATGAATCTTAAGGCATAGAATGATGGGAGAAAGCTGAAATGTGGGAATATTTTTAAGTGACTAGCATATTACTTAGAGTTTTGAAAACCTTCAAATGTCGATCAAATCTGTTCCCCATAGCAGATTTATTTCTACCTTGGTTTTTGTTATGGTTGTTTTGTCTGTGTGCACAGGTTTGCTCTCACTTTTCTGGGGAAGTTGATGAGACATTAAACGTATTATTCCCGAATGGTGCTTTGGAATAAGGTTGCGAGTTCATTTGCACAGCCATGTTTTATTCATATAGTTCCTGTACACCAGAATATAAGAATCTGCCATTTCTCTAGCCTAAAAAAAAAATTGTCTTTACCAAGGAAGCAGTAAAAATTTTATTCCTTTTACCTCCTGTTCTTCCCTTCTCTTGATGATGCTTTCCATGACCTACTATTTATATTTAATTTCCTCGGTAGAAGTTTCTTTATAATGTGGAGAAAAAACTCTCACCAATGTAGTTTAGATATTTAGTTAATATTTTTCTGTTCTGTTTCAGTAAATTTGGAGGAGCACTTTGCATGTATTTGAATTTTAGAATTAGATGGTAGATTGAGAGATTGCTATTCAAAATGTTTAATATATAGATGAAGAAACTGAGGCATATAGTAGGACCTCACAGCTAGTTTGTGCATACCCATGTCTCTTTATCCCTGACCCTGTACACATCCCACTTGCTGCCTTTAGAAATACACAGAAGCTCAATTGAAGACTGATGCAATAGTAAGGTACATTTCTCAACTGGACATTGAAAGTTGCTGAAGTTTTCTAGCTATAACGTGAAAACCTTTATACTATAATTTAAGAACTATACTTGATATCAGTACAAAAAATCATGAAGAATATTTCTTAGTATGTGATTAATATTTCTTAGTATTTCTTAGTATGTGATTAAAGTTTCTGTAAATTGAAATGAAAGAAGTAAGAAAGGAAATTAACTACTGTCTTTGACAGTTTGTTTACATCTGCCCTTGGGCAAAGCCACAGAACGTGTGACCTTGCTCAGGATTGGGGGAGAAGAGGAAAAGAAAGAAGCATACAAATATTAATTGATAACAGATTTTATTTTGTCACCTTAAATAGCTCTCCAGTAGTGTTTTTCAAAGTGTGTTTCATGGATCACTAGTTCCGCAAGATGCTTGGTGACCAAAAGATTGTGTGTAAAGAATCTGAATCTGGGCACATATATATGCCCTTAATGTAGTTTCACATTATCACAATGCTTGTTGGCAGAATAAAGACTGTAAAGTCTGCAAGAAAGAAACTTGTTTATTTAACCCAGGATTTCAAAAAAAAAAAAAAATTTGAACACAGGATCTTGGCTTGTTTGTTTATATGCTTATTTCTTTTAAAACCAATGAGCATTATTCACAGAAATTTGGGAGTACTTGATTGTCCTTTGGCAAATAATTTCTCTATGTTTCAGTTTCCTCTTCTATAAATGGAGGTAATAATAGCACCTATTGGCATGGGGATTAAGTAAGCTAATATACATAGAACAGTGTGTGACACATTGTTATGTAAGTATTTTCTATTGGTATTATTTATTAATAGCAATGTTCTCAGTGTTACCATTGAGACCAATGCCATAGTTTCACTTACTTTGTTTTGATGAATGTATATGTGTATTAAACTGTGCATGAGGCCCAGCTGGACCTAGAATTGTGAGTCAGTAAGATAAGGCAGAAATAAGTGGAAACAGATAAGTAAAGCTGATACATTACTGAGCAAAATGGTAAAGGCAGCTATAAATACAAGCTGCAAAGCAGTATGGGAATGCTGACGACACAAGTCTATCGCCAACTCAAAAAGACTCTAAAGATTATACTTAGTAGCTGACAAGCTAGTAGATGTCTCAGAAACTTCCAGAGGAAGAAACAGGGACACTCCAAAGAGACAGGACAATTTTGTTTTCTGTGAAACAGACTAGTGTATCCAGGACATAGGGTCTTGCATGTGGCAAGGGCTTGTGGCACGGCTGGCAGGGTGGGTTGGAGCCCAAGGTGAAGGTCTTTGTAGCCACACTCAGAAGGCTGAGTTTTACCCTTCAGACAGCAAAACAAGCAGAGAATTTTTACGTATGAATGTGACATGATCGGCCTTGTTTTTTAGAAAGGAAATTTGACAGCTGGGGCTGGGAAGACATGAGCAAAAGGAGGCAGGAAAACATGGCGGGAGTCTGGACTGAGGCAATGGCAGTGGGGACAGAGAGGTCGCTGCCCGATTGGAGACAAGTCTGAGGAAGAACTGACAAGAAGCCATGACCAACTGATTAGGGGAAGAGGAACTTAAAAATGGGGAAATCGGGGATAAGCCTGGCATGTATAGTTTGGGAGGTTGTGTAAATGGTGATTTAATTTAGTTTTAGAAACACACTATTTTTAAAAATTCTTTTATTAAAAGAAACTTCCAGGTGTCCATAGCCCACCATCAGTTTTACAACCATGACCTTCTTCTCCAGAGGAATTAATTGAATATATGTATGGATTGCTTGATACAAGTCATGAAGATCAGAAGTGAATAACTCGCCAAGTGACTTACTGAAAATATATGGAAATACACATTTAAAAATTAAGCATATAAAAAAAATTAAGCATAAAATGCCATATGCAAAATTAAAAATCATAGTGAAAAGTTCATGAACACAGTTTTACAAAATGGCTCAGCTAAAGCACTTCTAGTGTTTTTATTAGTTTATTATTTCAATGCTTTTCTCTACTCTCCTCCTCCTTTCTCATTCTGAGTTTCTCAGATGCTGAATCTTGCTTGTTGTCTTTGTATTTCCAGATTCTTTCACAAATAACACATAGTCAATATTTAATGAGACTTAGATACATAATACTTAAAACACCATTATTATAATTTCATTCTAAAAAGAGATGTAAAATATATTCAGCAATATCACTTATAAAATATCATATAAGAATTTTTGCATAATGTGTTTCCTGTGCCTTCAAAATCATGAGACTATATTGGCATGTAGCATAAACTTGAGCTGCCGTGTTAAATGAACATTAATGGAACAATAACCCCAAACTCTTAGTTTGATGTTTATTAAATACCAAAGAAACTGACATTTTAAGTCACCTGTTTTAGCAATAAGCCTCTCTTCCCTCTTCCCTATTGTGGGACTCCTTGTGGAAATGGCCTTCCATTTGAAGATCCAAGAAGCTCTAGTCTTCTGGAGATGTTAAGCCATTAGGTTATATCTTCTACAATTTTATCAGAAGATGGTTGACTGTCCTTCCTATTATCTCATCCTGTGTTTATCAGTATTTTCATCTAATTTTATATCATGCCAGTTTTCCCCATTCCCTGACACATTACACAAACTTAAAAGATAGCAGAAACGACACCAACTCCATACTCAGAATTAATAAACTATTTTTTTTATGTGGACCAGTTTAAAAGTCTTTATTGAAGTTATTACAGTATTGCTCAGTTTCATGTTCTGTTTTTGACCACAAGCCAAGTGGGATCTCAGCTCCCTGACTGGGAATTGAACCCATGCCCGCTACACTGGAAGGCAAAATCTTAATCGCTGGACCACTGGAGAAGTCCCTAAGCTATTTTCAAAGCTGTTCTTAACTCCCAAATTGGAGCAGCATATTACTTTTTACTGTCCACTCTATTTAAGCAGTACCAAGATTATAAATCTGTCCTGCAGAGAGACAAGAGGTAAAAAAATAACCAATATAAAGACTGTGGAAGTTCTTAAAAGTTTTAATAATTATTCATTACACCTAAAAAGTGAAAAGTGAAAGTTGCTCAGTCATGTCTGACTCTTTGCAACCCTATGGACTATACAGTCCATGGAATTCTCCAGGACAGAATACTGGAGTGGGTAGCCTATCCCTTCTCCAGGACATCTTCCTGACTCGGTGATCAAACCGAGGTCTCCCGCACTGCAGGCAGATTCTTTACCAGCTGAGCCACCAGGGAAGCCCATAAAGTATTATACCATAAAGAATTTTACATAAAGTAATTTATCCATGCCTTTGTTACCCCCAAGAATATAGATTTATACCATGTATCTCCTTAAGTATTTTTAAGATTTCTTTTTTTTTTTTTTGGAAAGGAATTTATACCTTGAAAAACATGACCTTGAAAACTTCTCTCATTCCCAAACCTCTTTTAACCTTAATACTCAACTTTTTCAATCTAGATATTTTTTCTCTAATCACAGGTCTTTTCTAACTCCCTATAGTATGTCAGGTTTTCTCCAGGTAGTAGAATAATTTCATCCACTAATAAATATGGTTCATAAGAGGCTGCTTTCTCAAGGCATGAAGTTAGAGACTGTAGTCCCTGCAAATATGTAGGCCATCCTGTTTTTCAGTAAAAGAAGCACAGTTCTCATTTGTTCAGCCACTATATTAACCTTTTTATGATATGGACTATTTCTTCAAATGATTATAAAATACTCCAAAGATCTGGCATTTTGCGGTATTAATTCTACCATTTTCTGTAGTCCTCCATGCTCATCATCTTTATTCATTGTTAATTTTGATACTTTAGACATGTCTTCATTAGAGGTATTACTAGAAGAAGGAAGAAAAATTGTAATGCATAAAACTTTGAGAATTATTTGCCCTTTAAATATATGATCATTATTGGGAATTATATAAACAGCTCCTCTTGAATGGATAAAATTATAATTTCACTGGTATATATTATTTGTGTCACAAAAGTCTGGTCATTTAAATAAGTCAGAGAGTTTGTCATTTGCATAGCATATTCCTTTAGTCACATGTGTATTTCCAATGTATTTTTTAAAGTAGGTCCTTAATTATGTCATGGACAAACTGATGTTTTATGCCTTTTGTACTGTTTGCCATTGATTTTATACTGTCATCCACATTTTCCCCTTAAAATTCAGTAAAGTTTAACTGTTAGTTAATCCAGATTTCAGATTTGGGTCTGTGAATGCATGACTGCTAAGCAAAACAGAAGATGCAGTAATCAATCCTCACCACTTTGACCTTTACCTATTTTTTTATTTATTGTTTTAATGCACAGGTTTTTTTTTTAACTTTTATTATTAGTACTTTTTAAACTAGCACAGTGAAACCAGTTCAAAAAACCGGAAACAAATATGTCAAGGGGCCAAAGAGATAAAGATTGAGAAATCTCATGCATGTTATTTTCTTTTTGGCATGAAAATGACTGAAAACTAGAGAAATAGCAACAGATCTGCATTTGAGTTTCCCTTCCTATTCGAGGGGCTTCCTCATTGGCTCAGTAATAAAGAATCCACCTTCAATGACGGTTCGATCTCTGGGTCGGGAAGACCCCCTGGAGGAGGCCTCACATGGCAGTCCGCTCCGGCATTCGTGCCTGGAGAATCCCATGGACAGAGGAGCCTGTCCGGCTACAGTCCACGGGGTCGCACAGAGTTGGATACGACTGAAGCAACTGAGCAAGCACTCATGCACTTCCTATCCCCACTGAAGCAAATCTACTATAGTCCTGAATTTCCTATTAAATACTTGGGACTAAAGAGATTCACTTTTGGTAAGTTAAGAAATCCAGATTTATTTTGTGACTTGATAGAAGTTACTTGGTGGCAAGAAAGTGAGTTCCAGTAATGAAAGCTGGCAGGCCAGGATTTGTGCTCCACTCTGTTGGTGTATGAAATTATAGCACATCATTCAAACAAAATCAATAATCCAACTTTTATGTCCTTTTCTAGCTGCAGTGAAAATTTTATTATTCTGTGATCATTCTATTCTTCCTGGATTAGGTCATGTGCTGAAGCAGTTAAGAAGCACCTCAAGTAGATAGAATATGCAAGATCAAAACTTGTGTTTTTACCCTCATACCAGAATGATCATATAATATTCAAGGAAAGATGTTATAAAAGTCAGACTCTTTTTTCCTTAAATCATCCCTGTAATATCTTGAATGATATTTAGGTTAAATTTACCTAAAGAAAGGTTTAATTTACCTAAAGAAAGGAATTTTGCCCCTCGGTGTGGATTGAGGTTTATAAACTGTAGTATTCTCTAATTGAAGCAAACAGAACAGCAAGAAATAGTCTCTTTCAACATCAGATTTGCTTTGCATGAACAAGGATAGAAAATCTGATCCTATTCTTACTCCTTTGATTTAGCTTCTTCCATGTCACTCTTTTTCTGTGGAACAAGAATATTTTTATAGAAAAGACAGATTGTTCTTAGGGAAGGTCTACGGGGCCATAAAAGCCAGGTAATAAATTTAGTTTAAAGCATCAGCTCCTAAAGTATGTTTGCATAGTGAAGTATGGACCAGGCCAAAAGCCAGGCTTAAACATTTTCTCCTTGTTATCACCTCGTTAAGCTCCCCACGTCTGAACCATGCCTCCTACAGTCACAGGTATGGTGCCGCTAATTAAGAAGAAGGGGCTCATTACCAATTCTCATTAACATCAATTGGAGTTTTAAAGCCAAATCCCTGGACTGAAAATTTACCCCCTTAATGTTCAACACAGGTGAAGGAATAAAATCGTTTAAATGCCTGTATCATGGGGTAGTGCAAATGTGCTCTCCAAGGATGAACAAATTGCTTACCGAAGTCTGGCACTAATCCCATTGCTCAGTAAAAGACAGGCAGGGCTTTGAAGAAAAATACTATTCAAAAGGGAGATTCTGACAGGGAAACTGCTGGAGCATGGGAACTGATATCGCAATATACAAATTATTGTCTGAATCTGTGCCATCTCCAGTAAGGATATATGAATGCACAAAATCAACAACGGATTGTATCTGACAACTAAGTGCTCAACAAATATTATCTGAATTAGTGGTTTAAGAATTAATGTTCACCAGTATATTTTAAACTGTTAATGAAACTTATCTCTCAATCTCTCTTTGCATTTGCTTCTGAATGTCCTAAGTCTCATTCCTTAAGCCTTCTTAACTGATTTTAATTTCTTATAGATAACACTGTAAGTTATTTTATTGTTGGAGGCTCTTGAAGTAAAACATTTCAAAAATGCTTAATTGCATGAAAAGTTAAAATGTGTTGATTTAGTTGATTTGAAAGAGTTGTTCTGAAATTCATTGAAGTGATAAGCCACATGGAAATAAGTCTTCTTGGAAAATAAAAGCAACCCTCCCTTGCATCAGATTAGGCTTTCTCTGGTTTGTAAACCCAGAAGCTAACCAGTTTTTAAACTGAATTTCTACTTTCCCTCATAATCTCTCTTCCTTACCCCAATGTAAACAATGACCCAGAAATATTTGTAAGACTATTGTTTGCCCCTAAATTATATGTGAGTTGGAGACATGTTTCTGGTTTAATAGACTCGAGTTATATGATGGATTATTTTATAAATTTTCGATATTTTTCCTGAGGGGCCATGTTCATATTTAAACCACATTAATGATGTGTACCATTATTCACCTCTCCCCAAAAGTGTACTGACTTTGCTCTAAATTTCATATGAATATCAGATTTCTTCATGATGTTACTACCTGTCAGTGGCAGTTAAGAAATCATAGAATATTGTAGCTAGATGGAACTTTCAGAGCCATTTAGTTCAGTCCTCACATTTTATGCATAAGCAAGCTGATCTCCAAGAAGCTTGATTTACCTTCCCAAGTTCATAGGCAATGATAAGACCCTAACTAGAATTTTGGTCTCCTGATCCCCACTGTAGCCCTGGTGTATATAGCTGACTCAACCCAAGTGTATAGCAGAAGTCTAGCTTTACTCCCTCATCACATGCTATCTTCTTTCATAATTCCAAAGTTGTTTTAAATTTGTGATTAATCAGAGTAAAAGAAACCCTAAAGGAGCTATTCTTCAGGATGTATGTTGAGATCAGTTCTTTTACTTCAGATAGGCCTGCCTTAGAAGCCTTATAACCTTATAAGCATTAGCTTTTCATCTTTTCACCTGCTTAAAAATGGAAAGACATTGATAATGGATGCATAAATGCATCATGGGATGAATAAATTGTGTGAGTTAGAGAAGAGAAAATGAATGTGTTCGTGAAAGAGCGAGCACATCAATCAGTGGTTGCATGGTGTTTGCACCAGTGTGTCCAGGGGACACCTCGCCAATCAATCATCAGGAAGCTCCCTCCAGCTTTCAGTAAGAGAAAAAGATTTCACAGTACAGTGCTATAGAGAAAGCTTAGCATCTAAAGAAGTCATTCTATGGACTCTTCAAGTTCCCAGAGAGGAAGAAAAAGAGGGCAGGGAGCAGAATGCCATAGAACGCCTATAGTTTGGCTTCTTAAATTTTTTATTTATTTATGTTTAGTTTTGGCTGTGCTGGGTTTTCATAGCTATGCAGGCTTTCCTCCAGTTGTGGCGAGCTGGGGCTGCTTTCTGGATGTGGTGCCCAGGCTTCTCATTCTGGTGGCTTCTCTTGTGGAGTACATGCTCTAGAGTGTGTGGGCTCCAGTAACTGGGACACATGGGCTCAATAGTTGTGGCTCCCAGGCTCTAGAGCACAGGCTCCTTAGTCACGGCACCCAGGATTAGTTGTTCCTAGGCTTGTGGGATCTGCCCGGACCAGGAATCGAACATGTGTCTCCTTTGTTGGCAGGCAGATTCTTTACCATTGAGCCACAGGGAAGCCCCTGGAACTTTCAAAAATGTTAATTGTATTATGAATCATTCTCATTTTATACTGACTCAAAAGCATTAATTAAACATTCTTTGGTATATTCTACTCTGATGTGAGCATAAAAATATTGACATATGTATATAGCTTCTACCTTCGAGGAGTTTAAAAGCTGGAAAGTGTTTTCTCCTCAAAACTTTCATCACTGTACTGAGTTATAATCCAATACCACTGTTTCTCTTGAACATTAAACATACAAACATTCATTGGAAATATTTCAGTTTTATGGGTCATTCGTTCAATAATTGTTGATTAGGTGTAAGATACTACTTTAGCTACTGCCTTGAAGTAGCTTACATTGGTAAGGCAAATGAAAGTAGTATGTGAATAAATATGATGCAAAATAGAAGCAATTAAATGACATGATTGTTTAAGCAACATTGTCTAATTCTCAAATTTCCAAGAACATGAAGAGAGCCACCCAAAATATAAAAAGTTTCTTCAAGATAATCTATTATTGAATTGCAGATCTGGGAATTTCCGTCCCAAGGAGCTCTGTCCTCAGTAGTATTATACTTGCTCCTAAAGGTGATGTACCATTTGCATAACTAATTAAAGCAGGAAACATATTGAAATGTCTTAATAAAATGCTACCCGTTAGTAAAGAAAGGCAGCTACTGTCAATAAAGTGATTTTGTGAACAGCAAGTAATTCTTGCCACACAATCCTGACAGCATGGCTTCATTTACTGCTTGCAATCACTCCGTCTACGCTGGCTTTTCAAGTTAGAAACTGGTAGGTATTCAATATAAGGATTATCATCAAAGTGTAATTCCTGAGGAAAACCCAAGCAAACAATAATAAAGTGTATCCATTCAAAACCAAGGAAACCAATATTAATCGTAAATACAATATGAAATCTATAGCATCTGAGACAGTGTGTAGTGTTTAGTATAGAATTTGAAAGCATCAGCTTGGGGATTGGACAGACAGGGTTTTAATTCTGTCTCTTCCATTCATTTTCTTTTCATTTTAAGAAAGTTGTGTTTGGCTGTGCCGGGTCTTTATTGCTCCACAGGCTTGCTTTTCTCTAGTTGTGGTGAATGGGGGCTACTCTTTAGTTGTGGTTAAACAGGGTTCTGATTGCAGTGGCTTCTCTTATTGCATAGCACGGGCTCTAGAACCCAGGCTGAACAGTTGTGGCACACAGGTTTAGTTGCCTTGTGGCAAGTAGGATCTTTCCCAACCAGTGATTGAACCCATGTCTCCTGCACTGACAGGCAGATTCTTTACCACTGAGCCATTTGTTAGTTGCATAGCCAAAGATTTCCCTCTCTCATTTGTATTAACATCACAATAAAAGATGGTAGCAAATGCTCTTTTCTTTCATATTCCCCCTTTATGACTCCTAAAACAGAGAATAACTGTTTCTTTAAAAACATGAGTACTTATCTTGCTTTGTCTTATATGATAGGTTGCTTTAGGCTCGTCTATTGCCTGCTTCCTTGTAAACTATTTGGAGGTAAAGCTCTCTTGAATTCTATTAATACCTAAATGCACATACAAGGTACTGAAAAATGACTACTGATTTGAATTTTATGGATGTTGACAAAGTAGCCAACTGCATCTAAAGTCATGTGAACAATCTGTAAATCCTTATCAACCATTTCAGTTTGACTAGTATCACTATGGATCAAGAGTAACATTCAACCCCTAAGTAGTTTTCTAATCTAAAGAGTTTTCTATCAATAATAAAAACAACAATCAGTTCAGTTCAGTGGCTCAGTCGTGTTCAATTCTTTGCAACCCCATGTACTGCAGCATGCCAGACTTCCCTGTCTAGCACCAACTTCCGGAGCTTACTCAAACTCATGTCCATTGAGTCGGTGATGCTATCTTGCCATCTCATCCTCTGTCATCCCCTTCTCCTTCCCACTTGCAATCTTTCCCAGCAACAGGGACTTTTTCAAGGAGTCAGTTCTTCACATCAGGTGGCCAAAGTATTGGAGTTTCCACTTCAGCATCAGTCCTTCCAATTAATATTCAGGACTGATTTCCTTTAGGATGAACTGGTTGGATCTCCTTGCAGTCCAAGGGACCCTCAAGAGTCTTCTCCAACACCACAGTTCAAAAGCATCAATTCTTTGGTCCTTGGCTTTCTTTATAGTCCAACTCTCACATCCATACATGACTACTGAAAAAACCATATCTTTGACTATATAGAGCTTTGTTGGACAAGTAATGTCTCTGCTTTTTAATATGCTATCCAGGTTGGTCATAACTTTTCTTCCAAGGAGCAAGTATCTTTTAATTTCTTGGCTGCAGTCATCAAGTACAGTGATTTTGGAGCCCAAAAAGTAGTCTCACTGTTTCCATTATTTCCCCATCTATTTGCCATTAAGTGATGGGACCAGATGCCAGGATCTTAGTTTTTTGAATGTTGAGTTTTAAGCCAACTTCTTCACTCTCCTCTTTCACTTTCATCAAGAGGCTCTTAAGTTCTTCTTCACTTTCTGCCATAAGGGTGGTGTCATCTGCATATCTGAGGTTATTGATATTTCTCCCGGCAATCTTGATTTTACCTTGTGCTTCATCCAGCCTGGCATTTGCATGATGTACTCTGCAAATAAGTTAAATAAGCAGGGTGACAATAAATAGCCTTGATGAACTCCTTTCCCAGTTTTGAACCAGTCTGTTATTCTATCTCCAGTTCTAACTGTTGCTTCCTAACCTGCATACAGATTTCTCAGGAGGCAGGTCATGTGGTCTAATATTCTTATCTCTTTAAAAATTTTCCAGAGTTTGTTTTGATCCACACAATCAAAGGCTTTGGCATTGTCAATAAAGCAGAAGTAGATGCTTTTTCAATGATTCAGTGGATGTTGGCAATTTGATCTCTGGTTCCTCTGCCCTTTCTAAAACCATTTTGAACATCTAAAAGTTCACGGTTCACATGCTGTTGAAGCCTGGCTTGGAGGATTTTGAGCATTACTTATAATAGCCATTATTTATTGGGAGCCAATTACAAATCTGGTGTTTTCCATACATTAGTTCACACAATCTTCACAATCACCCTCCACGGAGGATATTTTAATCCCCTTTTTAATATCATCAAAATAAGACAGGATGTTAACTAGGTGGTCCAAGATCACACAAACTGACAATAGGAAAAAAAATGGATTTTAGCTCAAGTCTAACTCTAAAGGCAATGTTTTTTCGTACATTAGAATTATATTTGCAACATTATGAATCTTAGATTGAAAACTTTCCTAATTATATTTTGTCAGAAGCATGATATTCACTAGTGAAATTCACAGATGAGTATAATTTTTATACCACTTACAAGTAGCATTCTATTCAAATGTCCCTAAGACTTTCTTAACCACATTACTATTCACCTGTGAACTCTCAGGTCCAGTACTCTCAACAGCTCACCAGAAGATGTAATTTGGGTGAACCACTGATTATTTTCCCATCCATTTTTTTCCACTCTGAACTTCAAATAGTGTTTATTAACAGAATATATAAAGTGTGTCCCAGGAAGCAGTATGTAAGAATCCAGGTCTTGAAGATATTGAATAAGTAAATGACTTCCCATGTATTATTTAATTAAAGAAACTATTCCTGTTACTGATTATTTATCTAAACCCATCTAATTATATTAGCTTATAAGTAGTGATGGTCTATAGAACTTCAAAATTCTGAGTAAATTACCATTTTAATGCATATGTAATACATATAAATAGTAAATACTTAAATATGAGCAACACAAGCTTTTTTAACATGTGATTACAATATGGCAAATTCCTTTAAGAGATTGAATGGTCCATAATTATCACTTTTTAACCATGCAAAATTATTCCTATTTGAAAAATTTCACCAAAATCTAGACTGAAATTTCTTAGTTTTGACCACATGAAAGTAAACTTTATAAAATGAAATGATTAGTTTTCCATGGATAGTGTAATGCTGGCTTAATATGTCAGATTTGTGCCATCTAATGTTTATACATATAATGAGCCTAAGAATATAACACTTAAACCAAAGGTCTTTGTGGTTCTATAAAAATATTAGATTAGAAAGCACTTAGTTTTTTAAATTCCATCTAACCACACATTAAAATCGGCATATGCGGTGGTATTATTTCAGTAAACTATTAGTCACATGGTTCTTTTGGTTGCTTCTTTTTTAACTAAGAAATTATTGCATACCATGAGTTAAAACTTTGAAGGCACAATCAGTAATTTCTAAGTTGAATATCCAGCAATGGCAGTATATTTCCCTACAACTCAGACAGCAAATCTCCACTGTGGAAAAGAATAATGGTATAAGCACTGACTTTGGTGTGTAAGAATTCAAGTATTTACAAAATAATTCTTTATTTTAAAAAGCTAAAATCTGGAATACTATGTTTTTATCAATTTGAAGTTTTAAAACATTGTACACTCTGGGAAATAAACACACTCAACACTGAATTTTTGAGAAGAGTCTGTAAGATTGTCTTATAGTCAGGCTCTCTCCGGAGCCAATTCATATTAACAAAAGAAAAACTTCTCTTATCATGAACCAGACCTGAAACAAGGACTGATTCAAAACTGAGAAAGAAGAGTGTCAAATCTGCATATTGTCACCCTTCTTATTTAACTTATCTGCAGAGTGAGTGAGTGAAAGTCGCTCAGTCACTTCCAACTCTTTGTGACCCCATGGACTATACAGTCCATGGAATTCTCCAGGCCAGAATACTAGAGTGGGTAGCCGTTCCCTTCTCCAGGGGACCTTTCTAACCCAAGGATGGAACACATTGCAAATGGGTTCTTTCTCACATTGCAAATGGGTTCTTTACCATCTGAGCCACCAGGGACACCCAAGAATACTGGAGCGGGTAGCCCATACATCATGTGAAATGCCAAGCTGGATGAATCACAAGCTGGAATCAAGATTGCCAGGAGAAATTATCAATAACCTCAGATATTCAGATGACACCACCCTAATGGCAGAAAGTAAAGAGGAACTGATGTTGAAGCTGAAACTCCAGTACTTTGGCCACCTGATGCAAAGAGCTGACCCATTTGAAGAGACCCTGATGCTGGGAAAGATTGAGGGCAAGAGGAAAAAGGGACGACAGAGGATGAGATGGTTGGATGGCATCACTGACTCAATGGACTTGAGTTTGGGTAAACTCCGGGAGTTGGTGATGGACAGGGAGGCCTGGAATGTTTCAGTCCATGGGGTCACAAAGAGTCAGACACGACTGAACAACTGAACTGAACTGAAAGAGGAACTAAAGAGCTTCTTGATGAGGGTGAAAGAGGAGAGTGAAAAAAATGGCTTAAAAACTCAACATTCAGAAAACTAGGATCATGGCATCTGATTCCATCACTTCATGGCAAATAGATGAAGGAAAAGTAGAAACAGTGACAGATTTTCTCTTCTTGGTCTCCAAAATCATGTAGACAGTGACTGCAGCCATGAAATTAAAAGATGCTTGCTCCTTGGAAGGAAAGCTATGAAAACCTAGACAGCGTACTAAAAACAGAGACATCATATACTTTTGCCAGCAAAGGTCCATCTAGTCAAAACTATGGTTTTTCCAGTAGTCATGCACATATAAGAGTTGGACCATAAAGAAGGCTGAGCACCAAAGAATTAATGCTTTTTTATGGTGGTGAAGAAGAAGACTCTTGAGAGTCCCTTGGACAGCAAGGAGATCCAACCAGTTAATCCCAAAGGAAATCAACCCTGAATATTCACTGAAAGGACTGATGCTGAAGCTGAAGTTCTAATACTTTGGCCACCTGATGGGAGGAGCTAATTCGCTGGAGAAGACCCTGATGCTGGGAAAGATTGAGGACAAGAGAATGAAGGGGCAACAGAGGATGAGATGGCTGACTGGCATCACCGACACAATGGACATGAGTTTGAGCAAACTCTGGGAGATAGTGAAGGACAGGGGAGCCAGTCATGCTGCAGTCCATGGGGTCACAAAGAGTTGGATACGACTTAGCTACTGAACAGCAACAACTTAGCTACTGAACAGCGACAAGAAGTAGCTACTTAGCTACTGAACAACAAAACAAAAGGTCTTTTTAGACTCTGCCAATGAATAATCCTTGCACACACACTGAGATGTCTTAGAATCAGACCCTGAGATGAAAATTTGTATGCAAGGGGTTCATGTAAATGAAGTACAAATAGGAAATGGAAGGAAGGCTAGCAGAGCACAGCCTCAGGAGAACTCTGGATTACATGTTGTGCCATAGAGTTGTCTCATTTGAGGCAAGGAAATGGACTTCCCTATCTCTGGACTACAAAGTCTCTGTTACTTGGGGGCTAATTAACTCTAGTAGCCCAAGAGAACGTGGCTATTATACCAAAGGGTGAGTACACAGATAGAGGAAAAGGGTTTCTGGGCAGAGCACTGATATTGTCTGCAACAGGTTATACCCCAGATACCAGAGATGGAAATAGTGCCCAACTTAGGATCTATGTCTTGATGTTCATTAAGAGTATTTGACTTCAGGATATAGAAATTGAATAGATCTCACTTCATATACAGCTTGATCCTGTATCCACACAATATATTTGGGTTCCATCTCTTACTCCACTTCCCCTGGGTTTACTACATCCTGATATAGTGTTTTAGCAGCTCCTATCTCTCTTCTCATTGTCATTGCAGTTACAGACTTTATATCTCCATACCGAAAGCACAGGTAGAAATGAAGGAATCCATAGCTTAATTTTCACATCAAAAATACTGAATTACTTTCATTGATCCAGTTTAGATCACATGCTCAATTCTGTTCCAATTGATAAGGCCATAAAAATGTAATGGATTCATCTACTTAAGCCAGTGTTACATGCCCATTCCTAAATTGAGCTTCAGTCTATAAGCTGAGTCAGTATCATTCAAATGTCATAGTTTGGACATTCAGAATAATATTAGAAAGGAAGAAGTACATGCTAGGAAAGAAATTAACAAATAGCCACTGGTCTCTTATTCTTACTGTTAACTGGATTGGCTGTGTTCTGAACCTATATAATTTTAAGCCATAGACACGACAGTGTTTTACCCAAGTTGTGAGCCCAGTTGGAATTTGCAGACTTGGGGTAAGTGGAAGGAGAGACAGAGAATTCCCAGGAGTTAGGCTGGGGTATGTGCTGAATGGGATACACTACCTCTGTTGTCGCTAGCACCACTATCACCTCATCGCCTTACCCCTGCAAACAAAAAACCAGAAACTTTCCTGCCATATCCACTCAGTGGGAACAGAGGTTTGCTAGTACATGCAGCTTTTGAAGTGGACATCCCTGAATTTCCTAAAGGCCCAATCTGGGGCAAGACAGAAGAATGAGACTAATCACTTAGATGTATGATTATTTGTTGACCATCCCTTCATTTATTCACTCAGTAAATATTAGGCACCTACTATACACCTGTACACCAAGTACTAGTCTGAATACTAGGTGGTTCTAGAAGTAAAGAACCTGCCTGCCAATGCAGGAGATGTACAAGATGTGGGCTCAGACCTTGGCTTGGGAAGATCCCCTGGAGAAGGGCATGGCAAGCCACTCCAGTGTTCTTGCCTGGAAAATTCCATGGACAGAGGAGCCTGGTGAGCTATAGTCCTTAGGGTCACAAAAAGTTGGACACAACTGATGCAACTTAGCATGCATATGTACACTGAGTACTATTCTGAATCATAAAAGTGTCACGTCAGAATACTGGAGTGGGTAACTGTTCCCTTCTCCAGGGGATCTTCCCAACCCTGGAATTGAACCAGGATCTCCTGCATTGCAGGCGGATTCTTTACCAGCTGAGCTATGGGGGAATCATAAAAGTATAGTGATAAAAAAACATAGTAGGTACCCACCATTGGCAGGGGGTTACAGGCAATTACAAATAGGCAGACAAATAAGATATCTTCAGAGAATGATATGAAGAAAATAAAAGTGAATGAATCTGAGGTCAGGTAAGGAACTTTTATCTAAAAAGGTGATATTTTAGCTGAGACTTGATGGATAAGAAGCCAACCATGCAAAGATCTCTAAGAGCATTAAAGGCAGGAGAAATAGCACAAAGGCAAGAGTTAGGAATAAATTTGGCATATTAGAAAATAGGAGGGGAAAAAACAGTGGCTGGAACTTGGTGAGGGATGTGGGGAGAAGGGAGTGCTGTCAGAGTGGAACTATGGCCAGACCGTGCCTAAGTCCTCTGTGTCTGTTCCGAAGGGCAGTTGGTGTTCAGCTGAAGATGGAGACCAACTTCCAATGGTTTTCTTTCTCTTCATTCTTCAATTCTGCTCTCAAGTCACTTGAGTATTCCAGAAAACCATAATAAATTCTTAAGGGTTCATTTTAGCTAATATCTTTATCTTTTTTGATTCTGTACTAGAATAGCTTTACCTTTTAGTTTTGGGAGCTATAGAAGCTTATAAAATTCAAGAATTCTTAAATGGTTTTTTAACAACAAAGAAGAACTTTTCTTGTGCATACCATTTTATACTTACCCTACTTCCACACTTAATGAAGTGAGTCTGAGTGAACTCCGGGAGCTGGTGATGGACAGGGAGGCCTGGCGTGCTGCGATTCATGGGGCTGCAGAGTCGGACACGACTGAGCGACTGAACTGAACTGAACTGAGCTGATGGACATTGTTTCGTATCTGTACATACGCCACTCCTTCATTCCTTTTCATGATTGCATGGTATTTCATTGATGAGTGTATGATAATTTATTCCTCCAGTTGTCTATTGATGGACACCTAGGCTATTAACAGTCCTTTACTACTGTAAACACTTCTGCAACTGAACTCTCTTGAACAAATGTCCTTACATTCTAGAAACTATTTAAATAGGATAAATTCCCTATATTGCAACTGCTGAGTGAGAACATAAGAATCAAGGTAAATGTTGCCAGACTGCCTATGAAAATATTGTACCATACTCCTCCCACACTCGGCCAACACTGTTAGTACATTTTGTCTTTTCAAATCTGATAGAAGGAAATGTTTATATGTTCTTATTTTATTTTTATTTTTTATTAAAGTATTGTTGATTTACAATATTGCATTAGTTTCAGGTTATAGCATAGTGGTTCATGTGGGGTTTTTTTTTTTTTCAGATTATATTCCATTATAGGTTATTACAAGATATTGGGTAGGATTCCCTATCAGTCAGTTCAGTTGCTCAGTCGTGTCCAACTCTTTGTGACCCCATGGACTGCAGCACACCAGGCCTCCCTGTCCATCACCAACTCCCAGAGTTTACTCAAACTCATGTCCATTGAGTCCATTGAGTCATATAGAATGATCCCCTATACTATACAGTAAATACCTGTTGCTTATCTATTTTATGTATAATAGTTTATATCTGTTAGGTCCACACTCCTAATTTGTCTCTCCCCCATCCCTCTTGCCTTTGGTAACCACAATTTTGTTGTCTGTGTCTTTGAGTTTCTGTTTTATATATGGATTCATTTGTGTTCGATTTTAGATTCCACATTGGTATTGTACAGTTTTGTCCTTCCCTGACTGATTTATCTCACTAGGCATAACATCCATTTTGCTGCAATGGCAATATTTCATTCTTTACTATAGCTGAGCGATATTCCATTGTGTCTATGTAAACCCCATCTTAAGCCAATCATCTGTTGATGGGCACATAGGTTGCTTCCATGTCTTGACTATTGGAAATAACGCTGCTATGAACATTGAGGTGCACATATCTGTTCAAGTGAAAGTTTTCATTTTTACCAGATACATACACATTAGTGGGACTGCTGGATCATATGCTAGCTCTGTTTTTAGTGTTTTAAGGAAACTCCATACGGGTCTCCACAGTGGCTGCACCAATTTAAATTCCCACCAAGAGAGTATGAGGGTTCTCTTTTCTCCACACCCTATTCAACATTTATTATTTATAGACATTTGATGATGGTCATTCTGACCAGTGTGAGGTGATCTCATTGTGGTTTTGATTTGCATTTCTCTAATAACTAGTGATGTTGAATGAACAAACAGTAGCCAACAAAGTTAGGGAGGCAGGGGAGAAAATGTGTTGTTCAAGCAGATAAACCACACAGGAAAATATCTAAGGTATTCAGGAAAACAAAGTGAAGCCTAGGGTTTTTACCCATCTCCAAACTCTATTAATGTTTGGGGAGGAAGAAGGAAGTGTGTCAAAAACAAAATTCCCTTACTCTTCCTCCCATCCCTTTTGACATCTGAGACACAAAGCAAATAATACTGAACGCTGGCTTATGGCTACTCCATATATGCTAACGAAGAATTTACTGAGTGCCTACCTATTCACAAAAAAATCATGAGGAACATAAGCACCTATAGTGGAATGAGAGCGGGTGGGATAAAATGACCCACTCAGAAATGAGAGCTATCAAATAAATTTTGCTCCCACCAAAAAGAAAAAAAAGGAAACAAAGAAGTACAACAAATAAAATTCACATATAGATAATAGTTTGGGAGGAAATGAAGTGCAAAAATAGTACAAAAATCTTGCAAATGCTTTGCACACTCACAAAAATTGAGAATTTGGGCTTTAAGAAGTAATAGATAAAATATGAGATAAGATAAGGGATAAGGTAAAAGGAAGTAGATTGGAGAAAAAACATGAGGAAAATAACAAGACAAGAAAAAAGTTAATATATCTTAAGAAATCAAAGAAGAGACTCAATGTAAAAAACCCAGACAGGGTTGAGGACAGCACTGTGAACAGTTGCACAAAAATAAGAATTCATAACGTGTCAAGCACTTAAAAATAGTGAAATAGATGTGAAGAAAAATGGAAAGCTAACGTGTGTTTTTATATGCTAAGGGACAGAATAAATAAAGCCCTTAAAAATATAATGTCCCCATGAGTAAAAAAAAACACACACACACACACAAAAACAAACAAACAAAAAAAACAAAACAAAACTCTGAAACTACAGATAAAAAAGATTCAGTTTGCTTTAGAAAATGCTTATAAAGAATGGCCAATATCAAGATTATTATTTTCTTAAAGCAAAAGGACAGCTTTATTGTTCACAAGGTTTGCAAACTGTTACCAAAATTACATTCCAGGGGAGGGGATGGGACCGGGTGGAGCGAGTTAGAGGTTTTGAGGGATTTTTAAAAGCAAAACCTACAGAAGTCACAATTGGGAGACTTGCAAAAAGGGATTCAATGGTCGTGCACCTTGACCGTTAAGTTTTGGAGGTTCAGTCGTCATTGGAGCTTCTCTTTGGGAATTTTCCCAGTTAGAACCCTTAGTGCAATTAGATGTCCTTATGGGACTTGTCTGTCAGGTGGTTCTTCTAAGGAAACAGAGCATGTGGCTGAACCCCAGGCCTATTTTAAGTTATTAAACTACAAGGATAAAGAATGAATTTAGAAAGATCACTTAAAAGGGGGAGGGAGACTTAGGGACTCAGATTTTTTCAAATTATAAACGTGAAAACCCTCAAACATTGTCTATAGATTTTCCAGGTTAAAACTGTGACCATAAGACAAATGGATATATTTGAGAAAAACTTATATTCTCAAATGTATAGTGACTCAGTGAATGTGTCTGACTTCTCAAAATAGTACTTAAAACATAACCCAGAATTCCATTTTCAACAATATGATGGATTAAGTTCTAGAGCTGCCAGATATAGCAAATAAAAATACAGAATGGCAAGTCAAATTTAAATTTCAGATAAACAAAGAGTATTCTTAGTCTAAGTATGGCCCATGGATTATTTAGGATATACTTACACTAAAGTATATCTGAAATCCACACTTTGTTCATCCCGAGTTTCTTGCAACACTAGGTAATCTGAAAAATATTCCAAAACATACAACTAAAAATAGTGGAGATTTAAAACAACAACAAAAATATCCTTTAAATTTTATGATTGGATTCATAAGATAAGAAATCTCTAAGGGAGAAAATGGAAAAGAAATTGGTAACTTGAACCTGAAATGACAGGAATTATTTACTAAGCATGGTGACCAAAATTCTTGGGTTTGAATGGCCATTTAGGCCAGAAAACAGTGCTTTGGAGCTGTGTAAATGAAGAGTAGGACCTGAGGCCTCTCTATACACCGGCACTCTTGGAGGGTTATAATCTCTGAAATAATGGTCTAAGAAAAATATGCTTATCCGCAAAAGGAGACAAGAAACTTGTGTGGCACAGCTTGGACTCTGAGTAGAAAACAAAATATATTGCCCTGGGAATTCAAACACCAAGTTCTCCTTGGAAAAAAATTAGACTTGAAACTGCATGATCAGTGAGGTTCTGAAGACCCCAAGCAGATAAATTAATTTCAAGTAGTCCCAAGTTAGTAAACTGATAGTGTAGAGCAACTGGCAGAATCAGACACAAATTCCTTTGAAGAAATATACACTGAACCCAAGGAATTACACAGATAAAGCAATGCCAAACATTAGTTCACCATCCAAAACAACAGAAGGCAACCAAGAAACAAACTACTGCAGAGAAGAGTCATCAGAGTCATCGGGACAATAAACGAACAAACAAAAAAATAAATTAAAACACACACACACACACACACCCCAGAACAACAGAATTAGAACCCGGAGGAGCCTGGTAGGCTGCAGTCCATGGGGTCGCGAAGAGTCGGACACGACTGAGCGACTTCGCTTTCACTTTTCACTTTCATGAATTGGAGAGGGAAATGGCAACCCACTCCAGTGTTCTTACCTGGAGAATCCCAGGGATGGCGGAGCCTGCTGGGCTGCCGTCTATGGGGCCGCACAGAGTCGGACACAACTGAAGCGACTTAGCAGCAGCAGCAGCAGGAACTTTCTATATTAGAATTATTGGATACATAACATGATGCATTTGGAAAAGGTACTACTAAAAGCGGGTAAATGCTTGAAAGAAAATAGTTGAACATTTAGAAATAAAAACTATAATCATTAAAATGTAAAGTGCTGGGAATGAATTAAGCAGATTAGGTTAGAAAGAGCTGAGAGAGTAAATCAAAGGTAGAGCTGAAGCAGTTATCCTGAATGCAGCAAAGCTAGGCAAAGTCATGGATAATGTGAGACAGAAAGGTACAAAGAGGGGTCTAACATGTCCAATTATGCTCTCAAAGAAGAGAATAGGGGAAACAGGGTAAAACTAATATTCAAACCACGAGTGAGGAGATTTCAAAGTGGTCATCTCTGAATTGAGAAATGATTACTCATGCAAGACAAGTAAGGAATCCTCACTAAACCATGTGGTGTTTTTAAACTCAGGAAAAAAGATAAGGTTTTAAGAGAATATTCTCGAGATGAGAGTGCACGTTTATCAGCCTTTCCAAAGGATAGTTTAACAACATTTATTCATGGTTAAAATGTCCATGTCTTTGACCTTGTGATCCTACCCTTAGGAGTTTACCCTAAGGTTATACACTGACAGCTAGGATGTTGATCTCTGCATATTTTATAATAACAATATTTTGGGTGCAATTTAAGTATCCAGCAACAGTAAATCTAATAAACAAATTATATATTAATAATTTCCTTGGGATATTATACAGAGTTAGAATGACTGGTATATATGTATATTCACATTTATTGATAAGGACAGATCTCCATTCTTATCAATAAATAAAGTAGATCGCAAATAGAACAGCAAACATCATGTGGTCCCACTCATGAAACGTTACATATACTTGTATATTGGGCCTCTCTGGTGGCTCAGAGGTTAAAGCGCCTGCCTGAAATGTGGGAGACCTGGGTTTGATCCTTGGGTCATGAAGATCTCCTGGAGAAGGAACTGGCAACCCACTCCAGTATTCTTGCCTGGAGAATCCCATGGACGGTGGAACATGGTAGGCTACAGTCCATGGGGTTGCAAAGAGTCGGACACAACTGAGTGACTTCACTTTCACTTTATATTTATATTTAAACTGTCTTAGTGTATTGGGACAGCTTAAATATAAATATAAAGTGAAAGTGAAGTCTCTCAGTTCTTTATATTTATTTTTAAGCTATCTTAGTGTATTGGGCAGAGAAGGCGATGGCACCCCACTCCAGTACTCTTGCCTGGAAAATCCCATGGACCAAGGAGCCTGGTAGGCTGCAGTGCAAGGGGTTGCAAAGACTTGGATATGACTGAGAGACTTCAACTGCACTTTTCACTTTCACGCATTGGAGAAGGAAATGGCAACCCACTCCAGTGTTCTTGCCTGGAGAATCCCAGGGATGGGGGAGCTTGGTGGGCTGCTGTCTATGGGGTCGCACAGAGTCAGACACTGAAGAGACTTAGCAGCAGCAGCAGCCTATTGGGATTCCCAGGTGGCTCAGTGGTAAAGAATCTACCTGCCGATGCAGGAGACTTGGGTTTGATCCCTGGGTCAGGAAGATCTTCTGAAGGAGGAAATGGCAACCCAACTCCAGAATTCTTGTCAGAAAAATCCCAGGGACACAGGAACTTGGCAGGCTACAATCTGTAGGATTACAAAGAATTAGACGTGACTGAGCATACACAGAAGCAAGCCTAAGTGTACTGCCCAATGTGGTTGTATATAAATAAATATAGTCTAAATGGACATTGGAGTGGACTAAAATATTGAAAGCGGTTATCTCTGAGTAATGTGATTTCAGGAAATTTGACTTCTTCATATATATTTCTTCAGTATTTCATTTCTTTCTTAAGCATGTTACACACACATTTATCTACATAGGAAAAACATTTCCTAATTCCCAGTAAGTTTTCATTCCTCAAAACACAAGACCATTTTACTGGTTTCAATAGGGCTGTCCATACAACTATAATTGTGCTACCCTTTTCTGTATGTTTTTTAACGTATATAGGAATTATCTTCATTACCACTCCCAAGTAACTTCAGCCACTTAGTTGTGCCCAACTCTTTGCAACCCCAAGGACTGCATCATGCCAGGCCTCCCTGTCCATCAGCAACTCCTGGAGCTTACTCAAACTCATGTCCATCGCATCAGTGATGCCATCAAACCATATTATCCTCTGTTGTCCCCGTCTCCTCCTGCCTTCAATCTTTCCCAGCATCGGGGTTTTTTTCAGTGAGTCAGTTCTTCATATCAGATGGCCAGAGTACTGGAGTTTCAGCTTCAGCATCAGTCCTTCCAATGAATAGTCAGGACTGATTTCCTTTAAGATTGACTAGTTGGATCTCCTTGCAGTCCAAGGGACTATCAAGAGTCTTCTCCAACACTACAGTTCAAAAGCTCTATACACTCAGCAAAAGCAAGACTGGGAGCTGACTGTGGCTCAGATCATGAAATCCTTATTGCCAAATTCAGACTTAAACTGAAGAAAGTATGGAAAACCACTTGACCATTCAGATATGACCTAAATCAAATCCCTTAGGATTATAGTGGAAGTGACAAATAGATTCAAGGGATTAGATCTGATAGAGAGCCTGAAGAACTATGGATGGAGGTTCACGACGTTGTACAGGAGGCAGTGATCGAGAACATCCTCAAGAAAAAGAAATGCAAAAAGGAAAAATGGTTGTCTGAGGAGGCCTTACAAATAGATGAGAAAAGAAGAGAATCGAGAGGCAAAGGAGAAAAGGTAAGATATACCCATTTGAATGCAGAGTTCCAAAGAATAGCAAGGAGAGATAAGAAAGCCTTGCTCAGTGATCAGTGCAAAGAAATAGAGGAAAACAACAGAATGGGAAAGACTAGACCTCTCTTCAAGAAAGTGAGAAATACCAAGGGAACATTTCATGCAAAGATGAGCACAAAAAAAGGACAGAAATGGTCTGGACCTAACAGAAGCGGAAGATGTTAAGAAGAGGTGGTAAGAATACACAGAAGAACTGTACAAAAAAGATCTTCATGACCCAGATAACTACATTGGTGTGATCACTCACCTAGAGCCAGACATCCTGGAATGTGAAGTCAAGTGAGCCTTACAAAGCATCACTATGAACAAAGCTAGTGGAGGTGATGGAATTCCAGCTGAGCTATTTCAAATCCCAAAGATGATGCTGTAAAAGTGCTGCACCTAATATGCCAGCAAATTTGGAAAACTCAGCAGTGTCCATAGGACTGAAAAAGGTCACTTTTCATTCCAATCGCAAAGAAAGGCAATGCCAAAGAATGTTCAAACTACCACACAATTGTATTCAGTTCACGCACTAGTAAAGTAATACTCAAAATTATTCAGGCTAGGCTTCAACAGTACGTGAACCATGAACTTCCACATGTTCAGGCTAGATGTAGAAAAGACAGAGGAACCAGAGATCAAATTGCCGACATCTGCTGGATCAATGAAAAAGTAAGAGAGTTCCAGAAAAACATCTACTTTTGCTTTATTGACCACTTCCAAAAGTAAGGTAATTAATGAATGACTTCATTTTACTTACCTTATGTAGGTAAAGACTAAGGAAATGTATTCAGAAGTTTAAGAAGAGAAGTACAGATAATTGTACCAAAAGACCATAGTATTTCAGCTTTAAAAAATGACTACAACCCTACACTAATAAAACTGAATGGATATATGAGCATTTACAACTATCCCTAATGTTTCTGTCGTTTCTTTAACAAATTATTTTTATAAAGAACAAAATAGGGCTGAGTAAAATTTCAAATAAAAATATTAAGGAATGTAATATGGTTTTTTTCTAAGACACTAGATAAAACAGAACAATTCATGGTAGTTTTCTTTCTTTTCTCAAGTGTTTAAGAAAAGTTGGATTTTCAGAGTGTTCTTCATGTTATATTGTTAGTGATTATTCTTAGTGATTATCCTGAGTGATTATTCTTAGTGATTATTAGGTTTAAAAAAGTCACTGTGGCAGTGAGCACACTGGAACCTGGATCTTGCTTTCTAAATACCACTCCAAAATAAAAAGAACCAGGACTCCTCGAAGAAATGGTCTGACTCTATAGCTGAAACAGGGAGAATGCAAAATGAGTCTGGAGAGCTTATACTGACAGAAAGTCAGGAAATGCTCAAAAAACAAGAAGATAGAGACAGATCAAGTAGACAGGGAAGCCCCCCCCAACAAGCCTCCAGAGGTCAAAGCTGGAAAAAATTTTGCAACAAAGTCCAAAGTATAAAATAAATATACATGAGTCATTCTGATACAAATAATTTCCAACCTTCAAGAGCCCATTGGTCTTCATAACTCTCTTCCAAAGTATGAAAATGGAGGAACAGTACAGTTGCAGTGAAAAAATCTTGCAAACATTACCTTAATCCAAAATAAAGGAATATCACTACTGACAGGTTGTGTTCATTGCATGTACCCCATTGTACGATTATCATGAGAAGTATACTTTGGCTGTGTGATATTCTTCCCTTAAACTCATAACCTCAGTCTAATCCTAAGTAAACATCAATTAAACCCAGATTTGAGGGGTTGTATAATACAAAATGTCTGACCAGTGTCCTCAAAGCTGGCAAGGTTATAGAACACTAGAAAAGACTGAGAAAATGTCAAAGATTAAAGGAGATTAAGAAAACAGGATGAACTGAATGCAATGTGGTATCCTGTATGGGATCTTGGAACAAAAGTGTGACATTAATGGAAAGATTGGTAAAATCTGAATAAAGCCTAGAGTTTACCTACTATTAACATATCAATGTTGAGATCTTTATTTTAAGGAATGTACCTGATAATTTAAGGTGTTAACAATGAGGAAGACCGGGTGAGGTACATACAGGAAGTCTCTGTATTAGCTTTGCAAACTTTCTCTAAATCTAAAATTATTCTAAAATAAAAAATTACTTTAAAAATAAATTAAATCCACTTCCTGCCTATCAGAATAACCAAATCCAAAATGCTAACAACACCAAATGCTGTTGTGGATATCAAACAACAGGAACACTCATTTATTATTGGTGGAAATGCAAAATAGTACAGCCACTACTGGAAGATAGTTTGGTAGTTTCTTTAAAAACTAAACATGCTCTCACCATATAATGAGCACTCATGCTCCTTAGGATTTACCCAAATGAGCTGAATATTTACCTCCACACAAAAACCTGCATATGGATACTTATCGTTATTGTTCAGTCACTCAGTCATGTCCAACTCTGCGACCACATCTACTGCAGCATGCCAGGCTTCCCTGTCCTTCACCATCTCCCAGAGCTGGCCCAAACTCACGTCCATTGAGTCAGTGATGCCATCCAACCATCTCATCCTCTGTCTTCCCCTTCTCCTCCTGCCATCAACCTTTCCCAGCTTCAGAGTCTTTTTCTAAAGATTCAGCTCTTCACATCAGGTGGCCAAAGTATTGGAGCTTCAGCTTCAGCATCAGTCCTTCCAATGAATATTCAGGGTTGATTTCTTTTAGGACTGACTGGTTTGATCTCCTTGAAGTCTAACAGACTCTCAATTGTGCTTTCCAACACCACAGTTCAAAAGCATCAGTGCTTCAGGGTTCAGCCTTCTTTATGGTCCAACTCTCACATCCATACATGACTACTGGAAAAACATTAGCCTTGTGGTCCACTGGAGAAGGGAATGGCAAACCACTTCAGTATTCTTGCCTTGAGAACCCTATGAACAGTATGAAAAGGCAAAACTGAAAGATGAACTCCTCAGGTGGGTAGGTGCCCAATATGCTACTGGAGATCAGGGGAGAAACAACTCCAGAAAGAATGAAGGGATGGAGCAAAAGGAAAAACAATACCCAGTTGTGGATGTGACTAGTGATAGAAGCAAGGTCCGATGCTGTAAAGAGCAATATTGCATAGGAACCTAGAATGTCAGGTCCATGAATCAAGGCAAATTGGAAGTGGTCAAACAAGAGATGGCAAGAGTGAACGTCGACATTCTAGGAATTAGCAAACTAAGATGGACTGGAATGGGTGAATTTAAGTCATATGATCATTATATCTACTACTGTGGGCAGGAATCTCTTAGAAGAAATGGAGTAGCCATCATAGTAAACAAGAGTTTGATTGCAGTACTTGGATGCAATCTCAAAAACAACAGAATGATCTCTGTTGGTTTCTCAGGCAAACCATTTAATATCACAGTAATCCAAGTCTATGCTCTGACCAGTAATGCTGAAGAAGCTGAAGTTGAACAGTTCTATGAAGATCTAAAAGACCTTTTAGACCTAAAACCAAAACAATGTTCTTTTCATATGATATAGGGGACTGGAATGCAAAAGTAGGAAATCAAGAAATACCTGGAGTAACAGGCAGATTTGGCCTTGGAGTACGGAATGAAGCAGGGCAAAGGCTGATAGAGTTTTGCAAAGAGAACACACTGGTCATAGCAAATACCCTCTTCCAACAACACAAGAGAAGACTCTACACATGGACATCACCAGATGGTCAACACCAAAATCAGATTGATTATATTCTTTGCAGCCAAAGATGGAGATGCTCTATACAGTCAGCAAAAACAAGACAAGGAGCTGACTGTGGCTCAGATCATGAACTCCTTATTTTCAAATTCAGACTTAAATTGAAGAAAGTAGGGAAAACCACTAGACCATTCAGGTATGACCTAAATCAAATCCCTTACAATTATACAGTGGAAGTGAGAAATACATTCAAGGGATTAGGTCTGATAGACAGAGTGCCTGAAGAACTATGGATGGAGGTTCATGCCACGGTACAGGAGGCAGGGATTAAGACCATCCGCAAGAAAAAGAAATGCAAAAGGAAAAATGGTTGTCTGAGGAGGCCTAACAAGTAGCTGTGAAACGAAGAGAATTGAAAGGTAAAGGAGAAAAGGAAAGACATACTCATTTGAATGCAGAGTTCCAAAGAATGGCAAGGAGCTAAGAAATCCTTCCTCAGTGATCAGTGCAAAGAAACAGCAGAAAACGACAGAATGGGAAAGACTAGAGATCTCTTCAAGAAAATTAGAGATACCAAGGGAACATTTCCTGCAGAGATGGGCACAATTAAGGACAGAAATGGTATGGACCTAACAGAAGCAGAAGATATTAAGAAGAGGTGGCAAGAATACACAGAAGAATGGTACAAAAAAGATCTTCAAGACTCAGTAACAATGAAGGTGTGATCACTCATTTAGAGCCAGACATTTTGGAATGTGAAGTCAAGTGGGCCTTAGGTAGCATCACTACAAACAAAGCTAGTGGAGGTGATGGAATTCCAGTTGAGCTATTTCAAATCCTAAAAGATGAAAGTGCTGCACTCAATATGCCAGCAAATTTGGAAATCTCAGCAGTGGCCACAGGAATGGAAAAGGTCAGTTTTCATTCCAATCCCTAAGAAAGGCAATGCCAAAGAATGCTCAAACTACTGCACAATTGCACTCAACTCACATCCTAGCAAAGTAATGCTCAAAATTCTCCAAGCCAGGCTTCAACAATATGTGAACTGTGAACTTCCAGATGTTCAAGCTGGATTTAGAAACGCCAGAGGAACCAGGGATCAAATTGCCAATATCTGCTGGATCATCAAAAAAGAAAGAGAGTTCCAGAAAAACTTCTGCTTTATTGACTATGCCAAAGCCTTTGACTGTGTGGATCACAATAAACTGTGGAAAATTCTCAAAAGATGGGAAGACCAGACCACCTGACCTGCCTCTTGAGAAATCTGTATGCAGGTCAGGAAACAGCAGTTAGAACCGGTCATGGAACAACAGACTGGTTCCAAATAGGAAAAGGAGTACATCAAGGCTGTATATTGTCACCCTGCTATTTAACTTATATGCAGAGTACATCATGAGAAATGCTTGGCTGGATGAAGCACAAGCTGGAATCAAGATTGCCAGGAGAAATATCAATAACCTGAGATATACAGATGACAGCACCCTTATGGCAGAAAGTGAAGAAGAACTAAAGAGCCTCTTGATGAAAGTGAAAGAGGAGAGTGAAAAAGTTGGCTTAAAGCTAAACATTCAGAAAAGTAAGATAATGGCATCCAGTCCCATCAATTCATGGCAAATAGAAAGAGAAACAGTGGATACAGTGGCTGACTTTATTTTGGGGGGCTCCAAAATCACTGCAGATGGTGTCTGCAGCCATGAAATTAAAAGACACTTTTCCTTCCTTGGAAGGAAAGTTATGACCAATCTAGACAGCATATTAAAAAGCAGAGACATTACTTTGCCAACAAAGGTCCATCTAGTCGAGGCTATGGTTTTTCTAGTAGTCATGTATGGATGTGAGAGTTGGACTGTAAAGAAAGCTGAGTGCCGAAGAATTGATGCTTTGGAACTGTGGTGTTAGAGAAGACTTTGGAGAGTCCCTTGGACAACAAGGAGATCCAACTAGTCCATCCTAAAGGAAATCAGTCCTGGATGTTCACTGAAAGGACTGATGTTGAAGCTGAAATTCCAATACTTTGGCCACCTGATGTGAAGAACTGACTCATTTGAAAAGACCCTGATGCTGGGAAAGATTGAGGACAGGAGGAGACTGGGATGACAGAAGATGAGATGGTTGGATGGCATCACTGACTCAATGGACATGAGTTTGGGTAGACTTCAGGAGTTGGTGATGGACACGGGGGCCTGGCGTGCTGCAATCAATGAGATAGCATCAATGAGATAGTGGACATGACTGAGTGACTGAACTGAACTGAACTGACCTGGATCTTTGTTGGCAAAGTAATGTCTCTGCTTTTTAATATGCTGTCTGTGTTTGTCATAGCTTTTCTTCCAAGGAGATCTGTCTTTTAATTTCATGGTTGCGGTCACCATCTGTAGTGATTTTGAAACCCAAGAAAATAAAGTCTGTGACTGTTTCCATTGTTTCCCCATCTATTTGCCGTGAAGTGATGGGATGAGAGGCCATGATCTTTGACTTGAATGTTGAATTTTAAGCCTGCTTTCTCACTCTCCTCATTCACCTTCATCAAGAGGCTCTTTAGTTCCTCTTCACTTTCTTCCATAAGGATGGTGTCATCTCCACATCTGAGGTTATTGATATTTCTCCCAGCAGTCTTGATTTCAGCTTGTGCTTCATCTAGCCTGGTATTTCTCATGACGTATTATGCATATAAGTTAAATAAAAAGGATGTTTATTTTGGATGTTTATAGTCAATTTGTCATGGCTTAAAATTAGAAGCCCACAAAATTTCCTTGTTGTTCATTCGTTAAATTGTGTCCAACTCTTTTCAACCCTATGGACTGTTGCTAGGCTTCCCTGTCCTTCACTGTCTCCTGGAGTTGCTCAAACTCGTGATTGTGTAGATGATGCCTTCCAACCATCTCATCCTCTGTTGCCCCTTTATTCTTGTGCCCTCAGTCTTTCCCAGCATCAGGGTCTTCTCCAGTGAATCAACTCTTCCCATCAGGTGGCCAAAGTATTAGAGCTTCAGCTTCAGCATTAGTCCTACCAATGGATATTTAGGGTTAATTTCCTTTAGGACAGACTGATTGGATCTCCTTGCTGTCCAAGGGACTCTCAAGAGTCTTCTCCAACAGCACAATTAGAAAGCTTCAATTCTTTGGGCCACAGCCATCTTTATGGTCCAACTTCATATCTCATATGGAGAAACTACAACTTTGACTATACGAACCTTTGTTGGCAAAGGTAATTATGTCTCTGCTTTTCAATATGTTGTCTAGATTTGTCATAGCTTTCCTTCCAAGGAGTAAGCATCTTTTAATTTCGTGGCTGCAGTCACCATCCACAGTCATTTTGGAGCCCAAGAAAATAAAATCTGTCACTGTTGCCACTTTTTCCTCATCTATTTGCCATAAAGTGATGGAACCAAATACCATGATCTTAGTTTTCTAAAGATTGAGTTTTAAGCCAGCTTTTTCACTCTCCTCTTTCACCCTCATCAAGAGGCTCTTTATTTCCTCTTTGCTTTCTGCCATTAGAGTGATCCATAGGTGAATATTTTTCAGCACTAAAAAGAAGTGAGGTAACCAGCCATAGAAAGACAGTGATCAACTTTAAATACATATTACTAACTGAAAAAAAGCAAATCTGAAAAGGCTGCATGCTATATGATTCCAACTATATGACATTCTGAAAAAGGCAAAACCTCAAAGACAATAAAATGATAAGTGGTTTTCAGGAGTTCCTAGGGAGGTAGGGATGAATACGTGGAGCACAGAAAACTTTTAGGGCAATGAAACTACTCTGTAAGATACTGTAATGGTGGGTACATGTCAGTGTACATTTGCCAATACCCATATAATGTAAAACACCAAGAGTGAACACTGATGGAAGCTATAGACATTCAGTTCAGTTCAGTTCAGTTCACTCACTCAGTTGTGTCCGACTCTTTGCGACCCCATGAATCGCAGCACGCCAGGCCTCCCTGTTCATCACCATCTCCGGGAGTTCACTCAGACTCACGTCCATCGAGTCCATGATGCCATCCAGCCATCTCATCCTCGGTCGCCCCCTTCTCCTCCTGCCCCCAATCCCTCCCAGCCTCAGAGTCTTTTCCAATGAGTTAACTCGTCACATGAGGTGGCCAAAGTACTGGAATTTCAGCTTTAGCATCAGTCCTTCCAAAGAAATCGCAGGGTTGATCTTCAGAATGGACTGGTTGGATCTCCTTGCAGTCCAAGGGACTCTCAAGAGTCTTGTCCAACACCACCGTTCAAAAGCATCAATTCTTTGGCGCTCAGCCTTCTTCACGGTCCAACTCTCACATCCATGCATGACCACAGGAAAAACCATAGCCTTGACTAGACGGACTTTAGTCAGCAAAGTAATGTCTCTGCTTTTGAATATACTATCTAGGTTGTGTTATGCCCAGTGTCTGAGTCCGCAAAACTGAGAGAATAAGACATCCACAGCAATGCAAAAGCATAAAGGGGTTTATTGCTAGCTCGAGCCACATCCAACTCAGTGGAGTAGAACAAGAGCCCTGAGCCCAGATTTACAGCAGTATTTATAAGTTTAGAACAAAGACAGGGAGTTGGCAAAGGTTGATTGGCTGCAGGGGTTTCCTGGTATTTACTGATTAGCCAGTTATCATCCCTCTGATTGGCCAGAGTTATCATCTCTCTGATTGGCCAGAGTTATCATCCCTGGAAGCCCCAGAAGCATGACTCTGGGATTATTTTTGGCCTAGTGCACCTCTCTGAGCCTGTCATGGCTCTGGTGAGGTTGTAACAGGTTGGTCATAACTTTTCTTCCAAGGAGTAAGCGTCTTTTAATTTTATGGCTGCAATCACCATCTGCAGTGATTTTGGAGCCCAAAAAAATAATCTGACACTGTTTCCACTGTTTCTCCATCTATTTCCCATGAAGCGATGGCACCGGATGCCATGATCTTCGTTTTCTGAATGTTGAGCTTTAAGCCAACTTTTTCACTCTCCTCTTTCACTTTCATCAAGAGGCTTTTTAGCTCTTCTTCACTTTCTGCCATCAGGATGGTGTCATCTGCATATCTGAGGTTATTGATATTTCTCCTGGCAATCTTGATTCTAGCTTGTGTTTCTACCAGTCCAGTGTTTCTCATGATGTACTCTGCATATAAGTTAAATAAGCAGGGTGACAATATACAGCCTTGACGTACTCCTTTTCCTATTTGGAACCAGTCTGTTGTTCCATGTCCAGTTCTAACCGTTGCTTCTTGACCTGCATACAGATTTCTCAAGAGGCAGGTCAGGTGGTCTGGTATTCCCATCTCTTTCAGAATTTTCCACAGTTTATTGTGATCCACACAGTTGATAATAGTATATCAATATTGATTCATCAGTTGTAACATGCGTAACACACTAATCCAAAATGATCATGGTGGAATCAAAGAGGAGGGCTTGAGAAGGGGTGTGAGAACTATGCACTTCCTGCACAATTCTGAAAACCTACAACTACCTCCCCAAAATAAAGTCTATTTTTAAAAAATACAATCAGTCAAAATCTAAAAGAAAATAAAATTGGCTGTGGATGAGAAGATATATGATACAGCAGATATAGTAAAATGCTAATAGTGGTGGTGTATATGGATGTTCCCTATATAACTCTTTCTACTTTGTACTGTTTGACATTTTTTCATAATAAATATGGGGGAAAGTCATTGTGGGTAATATGAGAAAACTTAGCACAGTAAGGTCAAAAGAAGCCTGTGGAATTTAACTCCATCAGGGTTTTCTCATATGATTCTGTACAAAATATATAACCTATTTTAATGAACTGAATTACTAATCTAAATTTTAAAACCCAGTTGGTTCTGTCTTCAAACACCAGAGCCTAGATTAAATTGACTTATTGTTTGAGAAATGCAACTAGATATTAACTGTATGTCATCTCATCAGTAAAGGAAAATGAGCAGGGCTTTGTAGTTTTTGAAACAATACTGATGATGTGGTAATCTACAAATGACTGTACTGGACTTTGTCAGTGTCCTTGTTACGATTTAGCGCTGTTTTATTTACTATCCAAAACATATATTTTCATTATTCACTACAATATGACAATAACAACAGTTTTGAATGGTGCATATTTCTCATTATGAATCTAAATACACAGAATGTTTGCTCTGTTCTCAGTCACTACACTGTGCAAAACTGGTGTGTTAAAAATAGTATGACATATTTGCATATTTATCTGTATTAAAAGCCCCATGAAACAGTTATTGCAGATACACAGCTGTTGCTTTTTAAGTATTTTTAAAGGAACCATATCTCCTCGTCTATGTAAATTACATACATTCTCAAATATATCATCTGAGCCAAGGGAGTTTCAAAGCTTTTAACTGGAAAACTTATTCTCAGAGGAGAAGAATGTTAAAGGAGAGGAATTGTAAATTTTTAGTCATTGTGTCCAAATGATAAATTTTTAACCTAAAATGATAAACTTGTTCCTTTGCCAAGTCAAATATCATACATTGTAAACAGAAAGTAATTCTGGATGCTTCTACAAACCATGGCCTTATTTCAACATGGAGACTGTTTACCTCATCTACAGAGCACATAAGAGATGCTGCTTTATATCGATCAAGTTACAGAAGTCTCTGCTTTGTGACTTGAAAGTGACAAATTCTGTTGTGAAGAATTTTTCTTTTAATTGCATTCTCATATCTTCATAAAAGCTAATAGTAGCATTTTTCTTTTTAGTTAAAAATGAAATTATGCCCCTGGAATGCTAGCTACTATCATCTTGTAGTTCCCAGAAAAGAGATCCAATTGAAAAACAGTTCTAGCAATTTTCCTTATTTCTCTATAATTGTAATATGGACACTTTCAATTTTAAGAAAACATGTGTATTTTCAACTCTGACCATATTAAGTTGATTAATATATAATTCAGATGCACATGAGGTGTTCTCATTTTAGTATTTGAACTATAGTTTTATTTTTAAATGCTTTTAAATATAAATAGTTGAATCAAAGATATATTTCATAGTTCAATTTTACCATGTCAGCTAAATAAGAGGGTATTAAAAGAAAGGATTATCATATATTAAATTAAAAGTTTGTCACTTTGCAGCTCTAATCCATTTTTTAAAAAAAAGATGATTTCGTTACAATTTAATCAGTTAGAGGTCTTTATTGCCTTAAGTATTAATTGATTAGGTTCTCACCTAAGGTCAAAAGTACACTTGGCTGCCTAGAGACAGCCAATTAGCAAATTGTCAACTGTGCTTATTTACATTGACAGAACATAATAGTAGTTATTTGACTGTCAAGTCAGAAGGTCACCAAATCTTTTGTACACTTTGCCCTCCAAAAGGGCAACAGTCATTTAGACACAAGAAAGCATTCATAACAAAGATTTAGTTTATTACTTATTGACTTAAATCACTCTTAGAAACAGGTGTTTCATTCTCTTTGGACAACTGATATATCATTTCTTTGTGAAATACTTGAGGTCCAGTTGAAATCCTGTGGTTGATTGTATCTGAAGATTTTTGTTCAGCAAGCAGCTTGCTCTTGAAACTCTAAATAGCCTTTTAAAGAGCAAACCAATCCAATGACTATAATCCTTTGCAATATAGACTTTTCTTCTGCTAAGTGATTGCAATGAGTTGGAACAAGTTGGACACAGGTGCTGAAATGCCTCTGGGGCACTGTTCTCAAAGTTGAAGATCAGAAGCACATTTGAGTCTCACCTTAATGAGGACATTGGTATGTTTTTTAATATACTGGTGCTGCCATGGATATAGGATATTTTCTACAGACCAAAAGAGAAATGAAAACTCAAGGTTATTCATGAACCAGTAATCTAAAATTTCTTCCTATAATCCCAGTGATAAAAAGAAGCACCTGTCTACAGTGTGGGAGACCTGGGTTCGATACCTGGGTAGGAAAGATCCCCTGGAGAAGGAAATGGCAATCCACTCCAGTACTATTGCCTGGAAAATTCCATGGATAGAGGAGCCTGGTAGGTTACAGCCCATGGGGTCGCAAAGAGTCGGACACGACTGAGCAACTTCACTTCACTTTCAAGTCACCACTAAATATTTAGTGGTGAAACAAGTTGCATTTGTTAGTATTTTTTTTCTATTTACACTCTTCTGCTTAAATTTAACATTATTCTCCCTTACATTTTTCAGTTATTTATTGAAATATCACTGATGATCCCATGAGTTAATACTCTAAGGAGTAAGTATTTTTGTTTCACGTATCATTTTTACAACTTATTCCTATAGATCAAACTAGAAACCCATGAGTTAGCCTAGATTCCTTCCTCTCTCCAAATATTCATCTCATCAAGGATCACATTTTGTCAGTTCTAGTTACTGAGTATCATCAATAGATATTAATGTAAGTACCTTCCACTTCAACCCATTGTCACTGCCTCTTAGCAACTTGTTGGCTCTTGATTAAATTGCTATGATACATTTTTCTGTATCTTCTCAGTGATTCAGTGGCCTTCTGTTGGCATGAATATTTTCCTGCTAGATTGAGATTCCTTCAGAATAGGGTGATATATTTTTACTGTATTCCCAACAAACAGTGTTTGGCACATACAGACTTTCAGTAAAAATTTACTGAGTAAATAAATAAATGACCACAATTAGCTTTATGCTACATATAACGTAAGCCTTGATAGAATAATAATTTTTATGATTTACAAACTCATTAAATCAAATTTTTCACTAGTATTAAATTATTAATATTTTTCCAACTATAATAGAAGCAGTAAGTTATAATTCATCCGTATGGCTAAACCAATAGCACTGACTAGGAAGACAGAGAGAGCCCAAGCCAAAGGAAAAGTTACTACCATACTTCTTGAATAATTAAGCTACCAAGTACAGGTAAAAAACAAGTCCACATACTATCAAAACACGTGCTTTGTCTGTGGTATCATATGATTAAATAACAGTTACTATTTATACACTGTGGACTTTGATATATTAGCTATTTGCCTCTCAAGAACAATGCAATGTAGATTTCATATTTGTCCTTTTTCAAATAAGAAAATTAGTTTCATAGGATAACTTATCCAAACACAAGTGTATAACCCAGATCTTGCTTGTTCCAAAGGCCAGGTTCTATCTACCATGGTAAAATTTGCATCCTTCTTTAGAGCTTTGGACAACCTTTTGTGTTGGCCAAGAAGTTCATTCAAGTTTTTCTGTAACACCTGCAAAAATCAGAATGAACTTTGTGGCCAACCCAATATTTTACATTATTCAGAAACTTTACTAAATGTTGCATAGAGATGTTTCATATCTACTGTTGGGTTGGATTGGGAAGTGTAAGGAAGATAATCAGTAGAGTCAAAGGTGGGAAAAATTACAGTGGAAATTAATGGTAATAAGACTTAGTAGTTAAGACTGCATGGGCTTCGACATCATACAGCCTTACACTTGAGTTCCAGGTCTTCCTTGTACGATCTGTGTGATCTCTGTGTGGCTTGACCTCTAAATTTCAGTGCACTAATCTCTAAAGTAAATATAATAATTTTTGTTACTGTTGTTTAGTCAGTCAGTTTTTGCTACCCCAAGGATGGCAGCATGCTAGGCTTCCCCGTCCTTCACCATCTCCCAGAGTTTGCTCAAATTCATGTCCATTGAGTTGGTGATGCCATCCAATCACCTCATCCTCTGTCGTCTGCTTCTTCTCCTGCCTTCAATCTTTCCCAGCATTAGGGTCTTTTCTAACGAGTCAGCTCTTCACATCAGGTGGCCAAAGTATTGGAGCTTCAGTTTCAGCATCAGTCCTTCCAATGAATGTTCAGGATTGATTTCCCTTAGGATTGACTCATTTGATCTCCTTGCAGTCCAAGGGACCATCACGAGTCTTCTCCAACACCACAGTTCAAAGGCATTCTTTGGCACTCAGCTTTCTTTATGGTCCAACTCTCATATCCATACATGACTACTGGAAAAACCATAGCTTTGACTATACAGACATTTGTCAGCAAAGTAATGTCTCTGCTTTTTAATATGCTGTCTAGGTTTGCCATAGCTTTTCTTCCAAGGAGCATGCATCTTTTAATTTCATGGCTGCAGTCACCATCTTTAGTGATTTTAGAACCCAAGAAAATAAAGTCTGTCACTGTTTCCACTGTTTCTCTATCTATTTACCATGAAGTGACGGGACCGGATGCCATGATCTTCGTTTTTTGAATGTTGAGTTTTAAGCCGGCCTTTTCCATTCTGCTCTTTCACTTTCATCAAGAGGCTCTTTAGTTCCTCTTCACTTTCTGCCATAAGGGTGGTGTCATCTGCATATCTGAGGTTATTGATATTTCTCCCGGCAGTGCTTCATCCAGCCAAGCATTTCTCATGATGTACTCTGCATATAAGTTAAATAAGCAGAGTGACAATATACAGCCTTGACGTACTCCTTTTCCTATTTGGAACCAGTCTGTTGTTCCATGACCAGTTCTAACTGCTGCTTCCTGACCTGCATACAGACTTCTCAAAAGGCAGGTCAGGTGATCTGGTATTCCCATCTCTTGAAGAATTTTCCAGAGTTTGTTGTGACCCATACAGTCAAAGGCTTTAGCATAGTTAATGAAGCAAATGTTTTTCTGAAATTCTCTTGCTTTTTCTATGATCCAACAGATGTTGGCAGTTTGATCTCTGGTTCCTCTGCCTGTTCGAAATCCAGCTTATACATCTGGAAGTTCTCAGTTCACGTTCTGTTGAAGCCTAGCTTGAATAATTTTGAGCATTACTTTGCTAGTGTGTGAACTGAATACAATTGTGCAGTAGTTTGAACATTCTTTGGCATTGATTTTCTTAGGGATTGGAATGAAAACTGGCCTTTTCCAGTCCTGTGGCCACTGCTGAGTTTTCCCAATTTGCTGACATGTTGAGTTCAGCACTTTAACAGCATCATCTCTTAGAATCTGAAATAGCTCAACTGGAATTCTATCATCTCCACTGGCTTTGTTCATAATGATGCTACCTAAGGCCCACTTGACTTCACATTCCAAAATGTCTGGCTCTAGATGAGTGATCACACCCTCATTTTTACAGAGTCTTAAAGATCTTTTTTGTACAGTTCTCCTGTATATCCTTGCCACCTCTTCTTAATATCTTCTGCTATGTTAGGGCCATACCGTTTCTGTCCTTTATTGTGCCCATCTTTGCATGAAATATTCCCTTGGTATCTCTAATTTTCTTGAAGACATCTCTAGTCTTTCCCATTCTCTTGTTTTCCTCTATTTCTTTGCATTGGTCACTTAGGAAGGCTTTCTTATCTCTCCTTGCTATTCTTTGGATCTCTGTATTCAGATAGGTATATCTTTCCTTTTCTCCTTTGCCTTTCATTTCTGTTTCTCAGCTATTTGTAAGGCCTCCTCAAACAGCCATTTTGCCTAATATAATAATAGAAACTGCAAATTAATTTATGAAGATCAAATGATATTGTGCAGATAAAATCCTTAACACAGTTTTTACTAAAAAGAGTTCCTACTGTTTTATTTTTTTATTTATACAAAAGACAGGCAAATAAAGCAGATGTTTTATTGCTTTTTCCTCATTTAATGTTATTGGTGGCTCTATAGTTAGGCAAAAAATAAACAAGGTGAATTCACCATACTGAAAGTATATTCATCATACTGAAAGTGTGTGTGTGTGTGTGTGTCTGTTTTACCCTTTGATATTTCAAAAGTAGGAGCTCAATCAACTGAAAAGTTCTAACAGCACTTTGAATGCTCTTGGTGGACATGGAGCAGCTCTGTGTAAATCAGTACACTAGCAGTCACTGCTGAGGACACCGCTACCTCTGGTACTTACTAGACAACATAATGTCAACATGAGGCTACTTGGAATGCACAGAATTATTGGATGACGTGGCCACTCTCTCCTGTAAGTTTATTGTCTGTCTCATCATCTAGGTAAATGGGTTTCCAAGTCTCTGACTGGGTTGGGATCCTAGGCACAGGGCCTGGATGTTGGGTGCTTGCCATTGGTCTCTGTGTGATTTAAAGCATGAGAAGTTCCAGGTGATATGGTTTTAGGGATGTGAGAACCATTATAAATATTACATCCCAAGTCAAGGGGTAGAAACCAGTCAGCAAGATGAGACCTGCCCCAGAAAACTGTGGTATTTGTCCAGTTACCTCAGAAGGCCTCCTATCTCTTTTTTTCTAAGTATTTAGGGAAAGCCTTGCTATAGCCTTCAAACACTAACAAGTTTACTGGGGGGTTGGGAAGAGATGAATATGTATAAAGAGAAATAAGAATAGATATCAATAAGCATAAAACGTGCGGTATTGCAAAATCCATATCTACAATGAATTATCTTTATTATGCTTCTCCCTTTTTTTCATTTTATGTTCTTTAGGCAGCTACTATTAATGGCACCTCATTTGATAATTTTAAATTTGTTGGTATCTTTTTTCTCAATTTAGTTGAATGCAAAGAAAACCTTTGAAATGCAAATAAGTCATTTCTCAGGTCCCCAAGAAGATTTGGGACAGCAAACCTTGATTCAGTTTTGGAAAGAATCATATAATTCCAGAAAAGTGTAGGAATCCCAGGTCTAATCCTGAGACAGATAAGGACTAGCTAAACATGAAATACAAACTGTTGCTAACGTTAGTTTTCTCCAATCAGATTTTCAAGAAACATTTTCATATCTTTGACTGAGACAAATGAATTTTTCTAATGCTATATAATCCTTTATTAAAATTCAATTAAAAAACAAGTCTACAGTCAAATAGAAATCATTTTATGTTTAATTTTGGATAATCCTCTTCTCTTTTCTTTGGCATTAAAAAAAATTGCAATTACTGAAGCCCAAAGATTATAAAATAGTATTTAAGCATTCAAGTTCAATATCAAGTTCATTCAAGTTCAAAAGATTAAAGGAGAATACAGAGACTAGCATTAGAGAATAAAGTTTCTGAGACCAGATGGGGCAAGATTAAAAAGGTTTTATGGAGAAAATACAATACTCAATTTTAGAAGGAAAGGAGGGGGGATAACTTATTGTGGTAGTAACTTAGGCTTTTACTACAAAGGATATTGTTTTAATAGTCTTTATAATTGACTATAATAATGTGCTTTGTCCTTTAACATAAAATAATATTTCCCATATCTTTATGTGGGCACTTTTCTGAGATTAAGCAAACTGTTTGGAAGACAGGAATTGATGAAGAAATCATATTCTTTTAAATGATTTTTCTCAGCTTTTTCATCAGAGTGTAAGAGTCAGTCTAGACTCAGAACTGGGTCAGACCCTACCTGCTTCTATTTCTTTTTCTGGATAGAGTGCAAACCCACGATCCAGATCAAACACTTAGAAATCTTACTCCTCCATCTACTCAAGATGATCTCTAACAGAATTCTGTTTTTCTCTCCTTTCGCCTGTGAAGAGAATTTTCATGTTAAACCCTTCTAATTTAACAGAGAGAAAAGGTTAAAAAGAAAGTCAATCTCCATCCCCAGACCCCGTTTAGAAAAAAAGTCATCCACAGTTTCCCACTGACTTGGAGCCAAAAACCCTGCCAATTTTGCTCTCATATCTCCAAGTGTATCCTGACCCTTCATATGACCAGTGGGGCTTGTTGCATAAGATCTATCTGGATGCCTTTCTAAAAGTGCTATCCTCGCCCATATTTCAAAACACTCACAGATATTTTATCATTAATTAGTATTCATATTATGTCTCAAACAATCTGTTCACAAATAGGGGAAGTGAACTAGTTGAACAGCTCTTCTGTTTGTCTAGTATTTAACATGGATGATGTATGTAGAGCCCAGGACCTTTTAAGGGAGGAGGCGGCCAAGTGTTGAGTAGGTAACTCTTGAAACATTTAGAAGTTTACCTATTTCAGAGGCTGGACTTCTCCAGAGAAACTATACTTGGCAAACAGGGTGGGGAGACACAGGCCTCTTTAAAAATAGACCCATGCCTCTTTGATTCACAGCATCCTGGATTTGCTTTTCATCATGTTAACATGCCACTTGGGAGCTGGCTGGACTCCCTTGTTCAGTGACATATATTTCATAGTGTTGTGTTTTTTTTTTTTTTTTTCAAAAGACCCATTTGTTCTTTCAACCACAACATGCTTTGCATTTTTCTTTCAAATTTGAGGGTGTATATATATAGATTGATCATAACAATATTTTTAACATTCCAAACAATTTAGAAAGATAGTGGATGGGTGTCAGTTAATCTATTATGTTCATCTCTTCCTCCTCCCCCTCTTCAGCTGCTAATCTTAGAAGTTGTGTGCCAAATTGTGTAAGATATTCTTCCAATAGCTACATGTGTGACTCTTTTGTGAGCTCTACAGACAGTTATGAGGACAGATTTGGAGTTGCATATGGGACTGTCACATGGTTTGATTGCCTTGTCTTCCAGGCACTGAGATTTCTTTTCACTGAGCTTTAATACTTAGGAATTTTTAGTTATGATAAAAGTTCAGCAAAGTCTCTATTAAATTATTTACACACCTCAAGAATGGGAAAGGAAAATTTTTTACTCGCCACCACTCTGTGTTTGGCATCTGTATATACTTAATAGTTCATATGGTTACTTTTTATAGTAGTGAAAAAATTCATAGAATCTTTATGAAAATCAGAGAGTTAAGAGCCTTTATTATCCTCCTTGCTCTTTTGGAGCAAGAACTAGTAATGCTGTGACAGAAAAGAAAGCAGATGTTTTGTAAAAAGGTCTCATATAACTTGTGTCCAATTGTAGAGGATGATTTGTAGAAAAATGTGATCTATCAACTGTTAGGAGCCAAAAATCCTATGTCTTTAGTCTCTGAAATGGTAAGGTATGAACTACTTTATATACACATATTGAAAACCCTTTTTCAGGACACAAATACCACAGCCCTTCATCCCATTAAACCACAGTGCCACCTTTGAGGGACAAACAGCCTTACAACAAAGTCTTTCTCCTTAATTCAAATACTTTTTAAGAATAAACAGTGTCCTACTGATATCTGCATCTAGTGAATGAAGACATAATATTAGAAAAGTGTTAACCACATACACTTATATTAATTTCACCCTGTAAAACAAGTATAATGGTTAGTTATTCAGAGCTGCACCTTTATTTGCTTCAGTTCTAATTCAGAAATATTAATGATGCCTACCATATATTGATTGCCACTCTGAGCCTAAACTCTATAAAATAGGTATTTTACATATACACTCCTAATCCTCAGAATAACACACCGAAGTAAATGTTATTATTACCCCTTTCTTCCCAGTTGAGTCAGAACTCAGAAACAGTTTGAATGAGGGGAGAGGTGTATTTTCTTGTTTTGCACTTGAATTTCTTTTTCCTATTTTAGGTTGGGGTAGTCATGTAACTTGCTGAGTAAATTGCACTAGTACCTTACACAATGAAACTTGTGAGTGGTGGAATACAAACCGAAGCTCCCATGTCCTTGAGCCACACCCTGAACATTCTGGAAGCTATGCACAGAGGCGCTGGACTTCACCACATTCTCATGGCTCACTGTTACCTAAGGAGCAGCAAGTTCATTGCAACTGCTCTGGACACCTGGCAGAGGAGCTTAACGACACGTAAAGAGGTACCTACAGTATGTATTTTATTTCTAGTCTACGAAAGAGCAATTTATGAAGAGGTTTTCTCCAGATAGTATCAAGTCTTTCTCAGTGCATTTCATAAGGGTTTGAGCTAAATCTGGCATAATAAGGTTTGATTGAGCTGTTATGTTCTGCCTCGTAAGTGGCTGTGCGCAATTGAGAAAGAAAATTGCTTAATAGAAAGTTACAGTCATCACTAACTTTATCTTAATTCTCCAAAGCAATAAGCTAAGAGTGCTATAAGAGCAGCTTAAGGCTGTTAGAAAATGCTGAAAAACACTCTATTTAGAAACATTTCTACCCATATGTCACACTGTACTTTCTTGTGATGGGCATTTATTTTTCTGATATTTTGTTCACTTAAGGTAAGTTTTATCCTCTGTCTCCAAGGATATTTCTAAAAGGATTTATCTATCCATTCTTCTAAAATATTTAGCAGAAATTCTGTTTTTCAGCATGAGATCTGTACCCTGGTTTGGGTTTGTAACTTCTAGCTATCCCACAGACATCAAAAGTCATTTCTGAAATATATTGAATTTAGATCATAACATTATTTATATGACTGTGTCATCAGAAATTAATGAGCTGTTTATGAAAAATAGATTAAGCTAATGATTGGAATTTATTCTAGGAAGAAATAAGAAAGAATCTGTTCTTTCTTACTGTTGAAAGTTACACTGGCAATATAATCATTATTTGCAGATATTACCTACCTAGCAAAGGCATGAGACATGTGAACCAGTAAAACTAAGAGTTTCAGTGAGTTTAGAGCTTAGTAAGATTCAGGGTTTAGTAAGATTACTAGGTATGAATAAAACTGTTTAAATCATTTACTTTCCAAATGTCAGAAATTACCAATTTAAAAAGATAATAGGAGAAAAAAGATAATATGTGCAATAGCATCAAAACCTTTAAGAAACTCAGAACCTCTGTAAGGAAAACCATGAATTTTTATGGCAAGATGAAGCTTTTAAAAATTGGAAAGGTATACCATATTTCTGAATGGAAATGATCTGAAGATACCTATTTTTTATATTTTTATTTTAAAAATAAATTTTATTTCACTAAAATCAATCTCATAGGGAATGTATTTAACACAATGATTCTGAAATAGATATAGAGACATAAAGCAGGCAAAAAATAGCCTGGAAATTATTAGCAAAATCAGAAATTGGAGGCAAAAGAGGAATATAGAGGAAGAGGAAGAATTAGAAAGACTTACACTGCCAGATATTAAAATATAATGTAAAGATCCAATTAAAATCATGTAAAATTGGTACAGTAACATTATAATCAATGACTCAAACTTGAAATTTCTCTTAAAACTATGTGCTTTAACATTTGTAAAGGTGTGACTCTGTCTTTAGATCCAATCAGAACACAGAAGCCACGCTGCCTGTTGCTGACTTGGGAAAGTTTGCTTTGGTGAAGCCTTGTTTTATATGAATGACCCTACTCCTAACTGCACCTCCTAACAAGGTGGAGTTTGCTAGCAGTCCCCCCAACTGCCTCTTACTCTGATTATGAATCATGGAGGTCCTCTGAATTCAGCGGGGTATACAGCTTGCAAATCGGAGAGCCTTTCCTCTCCCCACAACTCATGGCATCTGTAGAATTCTTATGAAAGTTGCTTTCTTCAATTGATAGGGACAATATGTCCTGGATCTGTGCTTTACTTAATTTTTGCTGTGGCTGACATTTTTTAATTTGAGCTCTTTCACAGATTCCCTCCCCGCTCCTCCCCTAGTGGCTTCATTTGGTATTCAATGCAAGCTAAAAATAAGACAGTATAAACTTTTACATTATTTAAGCTAATCTTAAGTTTTAATATAGAGTAAACATTTATTTAATAACGTATTTCTTCTCACTTATCCACAAATATGGGTTTCAATTTGGAAAGAGTTTCACTAAGTAAAGTTTGTAGATTATTTTAAGTGAGGCTAAGGGGCAAAATAAGCACTGGTCATCTTTATAGATTTTGTAAGATAAGATAATTTCTAGGCAAGCTAACCATACCCACCTTACAACTAAATGTAATGCAATTACCATATCAAACGGAAAATTTGAGGCTTCCACTTAGACGTCTTTAGTTTTCTGCTTAGTTAATGCCAATTTAATTACTGCTTATAGTAATTTGCTACAGAATCACTGTATGCCATTATTTTGCTGTTGGAAGAGATTACATTTTTAGCTAAGAAGAAAATGAGTTTGAGAAAGACATTTTGCCAAGTTGAAATTTATGGCTGGGGCTGTAAGGTATAAGGAATGTATCTAGCTTTGCCTTAAAAATGACTTGCTATCAGAAGTTAAATGATCATTTTGTAATTTTCTATAAAGTGAAAGAAAGGTATTTTTAATTTAATTACCCATGCCTGAAAGGATATTTGAGTATATTCTTATTGGAATAATTAGCAATTTGAACATAGCATAATAAGCTATTATACTCTTTCCAGAAATTTTTCGATTCTTTGGTTTTCTTTGAAGGTGCTAGGAGAGTACAGAATGACATGATATTATTCAACACACTGCTACTTCTTAGGATCATAATGTTGGTTGTTAAAACTTTACTAAATCGACTTGACAGTTTCAAATTAAGTATCATCTTGTGTTTTTCCTTTCTCCATATCTTTTTAATGACAGTGTCATATAATATGATGGTTTTATGAGTGGTTTTGCTATCTCATTCATCAGAGTAATCAATGGGGAAAGGAGCCATATGGGTTTTAGTCCATTTGTATTGGATAGGACAGATGGCATTATTGATAGATGGAAATATTCCAAATATTTATTGTGTAATGATATCACAAGGACTCTGACTTCTGAATTTTAAAAATTTCATTTCTACAGTAACTGGCAAACAGTAACTGGCAAATTAAATAATTTATACAGTTGCCATGTATCCATTTAATCATATCAATGTATAAATTGTAGCATTAATTACCTTTCAGTTAATACTGTATTTTATATGATAGGCATTTCTTTTTCTAAGCCTTTGTGTTTATTTATCTGATTTCTGACCAACTATCAGTTTGGTCTTGAGGATTTTAAACCTAAAACAATGTTTAGAGCAGACAATATGTAAAGATGGGATGCCAGAAGTGAACAAAGTGAAGATTCAATAATGGTTCTCTTCCAATATCATCTTTGTCCTGTGGGAGGTCAGAGGGAAAAGGTACTCTAAAAGAATCTTTACATTTTCTTCTTGCATAAGTTATCACCCTCAATACATTTCTTAAAATTATATTTAATAAAACTGTGGACATAAGGACATAATGATGCAATTCAGGTTCTACTTCTATTTTATTTTCTCAACTTGGAATTGAGTTATTCCAACAAGAGTTATGGCTGGGAACCATCGTTACCATTAAAACACCATCCTCCCAAATGTTTGACGCCATTGCAGAATCACATTTGCACTACTGGAAATAAATGAAATTCAATGAAAAAGAGGTCTTCACTTTTGTATTTTATATTTTGTTTTCCTTAAATGCATACTGAATGTATATAGTCATGCCTTACTTTGCAATTGCAAAGTTAAAAGTGATAGTTTGAGTCAATCTAAAACTTCCATTGTTACTGTTTGATTTCTAAAATATTGTCAACCCCTATTATTGAAGGCCTACTATGTATTTAAGCACTGCTGGGAGTTTTCTGCTGCTTACTATTTTACTTAGGAGATTAATATAAATTCCTTGAAGTGACATTTTTTCCAAATTAAAAATTAGAACACATTGTCCAACAGTGTTTTGTTTTCAATTTGTGAATTTGTTACTGTGAAAAAATTACAAGTTATTAAAAATTAAATATTTTTTACATTTGTTATAAATTAATCATTACCTTCTTTACTGACCTGACACCACTAAATTCTGAGATCTAGCTCACTGCCTTGCACATGTCAAATTCAATGTTTGTTGATTATAATACTTATAAACAAAGTAGGATAGTGTATATCCACTAAGGTAATTGGAAATAGAGTTTAATTATATGCTTTCAAAATGATTAATGTGATCCCACTAATGAAATAGCAACATTATACTCAATTTTGATAAGATCAATCATTTTAAAAAGTTCTTACAGAAATAGATAATGTAATTATATTGGAAGATTAAGTTGACCAAGCTTTATTTAGTCAAAAATATGTAATATTGTTCAGTGAGCCAAGAGGACAAGAAAACTTAGACCTATCCAGAGACATCCCATTCAAACAGACTCTCTATGTATGATTTAGGGCAAAACTATTTGCATTCTTACTGCCCTGACAAGTACAAATGGACCAAATAAATCCTGATGATCCCAGATTTCTCAAATGCTCTAGGACAATTTGGGCTTCCCAAGTGGAGCTGGTGGTAAAGAGCCTGCTGCCCAATGAAGGACATGTAAGGGTCGCAAGTTTGATCCCTGGGTCAGGAAGATCCCCTGGAGGAAGGCATGGCAGCCCACTCCTGTATTCTTGCCTGGAGAATCCCATGGACAGAGGAGCCTGGCAGGCTGCAGTCCATAGGGTCGCAAAGAGTCAGACATGACTGAAGCAACTTAGCAAGCAGCGCCAGGCGCACTAGGACAATTTCAGAAGCGTTGATTAAAATGGCATAGATAGTATTCTGATAGAAATAGCAGGACCAATAAATAAACCAAAAAAAAAAAAAAAGACGGGGACTAATTGAAGTGATATGGAATTTTAAATTTTCTACATATATTTACTTTTCCTTTTTAAAAAAGCCAAAGTCTAAGTAAAATAAAAGGCATAAGTCTTTTGTTGTCCCTAAAGACTTGTTTCCTTTCTATATGGAAAAAAAACATATGAGTGCTTTCCAGTAAATTTGGGGAATATCTTTTTTGTATTTTTATGATAATAGGAAAGGAATAACTTTTAATTTGAACTTTGTATCACATTTGCAGCCTTTAACCTATGCTGATCTTTTCTTACCTTTCTCATTATCAATGTTTATCTCTCTCCCTCTCTCCTATCTTTCTTAATACTCTTTCAGGCATTGAGAGAAAGAATTAAAAGCAGACAGACAAATCAGCTGTTACTTTGAATCACCAAACAGAAAAACTTCCTCTCAGGCAACACTGCAATGTAGTTATATTGTTATGTGATTATTGCTATTTTAAGAAGATTTCATTTTCCTAATTTTAAATTTTATATATTCTGATAAGTGTTTTTCCATCGATGTAAAGAAGAAATAAATCTAGAATTGAGCAGTCTAATTACATTTAAAGTGAATGAAGGACTCTCTTCACTACTGTATTTGCTAGAGATTTTTCTCATGAAAATTTTTATATAATTTGGGTACAACCCATCTTCCCCAAAACCCCTTCTTTTAACATTCCTAAAACTAAGACATGAAGACTAAACCTCAGATTTTGTGTCCCAACAATTTCATATGGCCCCATATTATTTAGAGACAAATAGAAGATATTACAATTATGTTTTAAATAAACAAGGCCTGGGTGGAAGCAACTTTTTTAAAATAACGTTTTAAGAGTACCAGAATATTTATCCAACTAATCTTTAAAGATGTAATGCTCTTACAGAGGAAATAAAGGTGCTCAATAATAAATTTTTAAATTTAGTCCTGGACATTTGAACTTTGATTTAATAAAATTTATAGGAAAAAATTTCCAAGGCAATTGACTTAATTTCTAAAGACAGGATGGTAGTAACTGAATAAAGAAATAAATAGTTTCACAGTAAGGCAATATATAAGTTGAAGTTCTTGAACAAAAGCAGCCTGTCAGCTCTGGTATATTTAAGTACAGGAAAGATTGATGTTTGCCAAATGTCAAATCAGAGAGAAGAAAAATGTTTTCAAGTTTAAGAGACTGCCAACAATGAAAAGGAAAATAAATAAAAATTTAAATGTACAATATTGTTATACCTTGTCAAGAAAATAATTGAAATCAGACCTCCTTTTACGAAAAACATAACGTAAAATTTTCACCAAAAATCTACTGGAGTCTAACAATTAAAGCAAAAGTAACATTTTTAAAGGTACAAAGTTATGGCTGACATTAACAAAAATTGTGCTCTTAAATTATCAAAAACCTTTGCCCTAGATTTCATCTTCAGTGATCTCCTACTGATTAATTAATTGGTTATATTTTAAAAGAAAGCTAGGAGTTTGAAAAATATCAACATGAACCATGTGGGACTATATCATAAATTCAATAGTTAAAATATGTAGGTTTCTGTTTATTTCTTCTGTGTTATCAGGTTTATGACATTTATTTGGTAGCTAGACATTGTTTTGAATGTGCAATGATTTGAGTTATTAAAATACAGTTCGCTTATGATCCATGTTAAGAACATGCAGTGCATTCAAATAACTAGGTAACATTAGGCCTTTCATCTCAAAGCAGTATGTTTCATTTCCCTGGGGTTGGGATTAAATTGAGATTTTGTATTCATTTGAAGTATAATTGTAATGAGAATATTTAACATGGGTCAAATGGAGAATAGTGGCACCCTGGAAGTGCTTAGAAATTATTTGCTCTTTTTATACATTGTCCCACAGTGGGATTGAGAAAGATTACCACGACTTGTTTAACGACATTATATTGTTCTATTTGTGAATCTAATGAAATCTTTGGAAGAAATGAGCACAAATTGCTCAAATGAATTTTAGAAAATAAGGCATCTGAATCAAATAATTATACATTTGAAATACATCAGATACTGTTAACAGTCTTTATACCTACAGAAAGTCAGAGATATGTATGTATATTTTTAAACTCTTAATGTTGCCTTTTTATTCCCATAATGGAAAGTGGGGGAAAATTGTATTTTATTTGCCCACAGACATGGGAAAGAATTACCCAGCAGAGCTATGTATCCACACAGATATTTCCAGACTCCTTTTTCCCCTGAAGCAGTCTTTTTATTGGAGCACCATAAGTGATTTTCCATCTTTCTCACTGAAGTGCTCAGGTATATTAGCACCACTCTCCCTCTCAGGACACTGACTTTGTTAAAACCAAGAGGAAATAAATTATTTCTTTGTGCTTCTTGTTTGTGAGTGCTAAACTGGATCAGCCTGTGAGCAAAACCGTCCTGTCACTGAATAATCAGCTACTGAAAACCACATAAAAATTATATTAGATTGGATAGTATCACAGATCTTAAAGAAAGTTTCTTTACAAAACAGTGCAAATGTCAATAAAATTCATTAAGCTGTACAGGATATTCAGAAACTGTTTTAGTACTAAATCATCCCCAGAAATTGCTTAGGGCTAAATTACACTGACTCCAAAGAAAATTATGTTAGGTCAATGTAACAGCCTAAAATCATATAACATTTTCTTAGAGAGTTACAGGCTTTTGCCCTAAGAGGAAATGTATTTATGTTAAGCACAGTCTAGGATGGAAGCTTGTTTGAATGTCCTGATAAATCCAGTCATTACTTTGGGAAACAAAGAAGTATGACTTACTCAGGAATTATTAAAGAAAGGAAACTGTTTCATTTGGTAAACTCCCTATATTAACATGGAAGTTCTGCTATATGACCACCATTCTTGGTCTTTGCAATTGCATTGGAAGTAAATATATTAATACAGTTACTATTCATTGTTTATGCTTGATGAAGGACTTTCAAATGTGCCTAGAAAACAGTCACTATTTGGCTCAACAGTAAAGAATTCACCTGCAATGCAGGAGACGTGGGTTTGATCCCTGGGTTGGGAAGATCCATTGGAGCAGGAAATGGAAACCCACTCCAGTATTCTTGCCTGAAGAATCCCATGGACAGAGGAGCCTGGCAGACTACGAAAGAATTGGACACAACTTAGTGACTAAACAACAATATATCGTACACAGTAGTGACAGTCCTCATCAAAACCTGGAACAAGGCAAAGAAGCCTAGCAATAGCACTATAATTTAAAATTATTCTGGAAGTTCTAGACAATTCAGTAATGTAATGAATTGACATCATATTTATTAGAAAAAAGGAGAGGAAATTTTTGTTCTCATGAAATTTATAATCACATACAATATAATTTACATCAAAAATATCTAAAATTGCCCAGGGCTTATTCATCCTGTTTTAGAAGAATGTGATAAATTGGGATAATGGGAATGGGCTGACATAACATGACTTTTCTAATACATTTTCAGACTCCAACCTTAAGTAAATGTATATTTATGTTGAGCACACTATAACATAGAGGAAACCCAAGTGAAGCAACTGGAAACTACTTGAATTAAAAGAGGAATTAATTAAGATAGCAAGATACAAAATAAATAGCATACTTTAAAAATATCTATCCATCAACAATAATGATTTTGAGGTAAGGAAGAGGGAAAATAAATTCATGGTAACAATCACAATTATAAAATATCTGGTAATATCCTTAATACAAATTGCACAAGACCCATATCTGGGATGAATTACAGAGGTTTCCTGAGCAACATACAAAAAGATAAATAAACGTAAAGAATTATGCTTCTGAATGGGAATATTATAAAGATGGCAATTAATGTACAGGTGTGATATCAGCAACTCAGTCAAAATCCCCGTGGGATTATTTTAAGAAAATGAAGAAATCATTCTAAAATGGTTAGGATTCAGAATAGCAACTGTGAGATATATAATAAATATATCAATATCATATATTAAATATGAAAATCTTATCTGTCACTGTATTTTAAATGGCATGATACAACTGCAGCTAGAATCTACACTTACAATCTCCTGCATTGGCAGATGAGTTCTTTACCACTGTGCCACCTGGGAAGCCCTATAAAATGGAACAGATAAGCATAAAATTAACTCAGCATTTGTGAATACAACAGAAGCTCCTAATAATGTACATAGGACATGTTATTCAGTGAAGGATAATGAGAGATTTGGCCAAATTGGGGGAGGAAAAAAAGAGTGATACAATGAAATTAAGACACCACATACATACATTTTAAAGAATTTTAGTTACACAGAAATGTTCATAAATAGAAAAAATACAAAGATATTTATACAATATGAACTTAGTCTAGTAAAATTAACATATACATGAAAAAAAGGTGAGGGGATGTTGATAGACTGAAGGTGATATGTTTTCTTCTTTATACATTTTTGTAATTTCCATCTTATTTCTTCAATTACAGTATATTACATAATCATAAAGATCAAAGTTTTCACCTTTGGTATTTAAAGCCATTTTCATGTTATGCAAGTAGAATTATCCCTTGGTATCCTTGGGGCTTTGGTTTCAGGACATTTTGCAGATGACAAAAATCTTAAGATGCTTCAGTCTTTCATATAAAATCTTATAGAATTTGCATATAACCTATGCACGTCCACCCATATACAATTGACCCTTGAACAACATGGGTTTGAATTACATGGGTCCACTTTTACGTCAATTTTTTTTCAATAAATATGCAGTCATTTCTCTGCATCTGCAGATTCAACTAATTGCAGATCAAAATTTCCATCCACATTTGGTTGAATCTGTAGATTTGAACCCATGGATATGGAGAGCTGCTGTACTCATTGCACTGCATCATTTTATATGAGGGACTTGAGCATCTGTGGTTTTTGTTACCTGCAGAAAGTCCAAGAATCAAGCCCTGGTGGGGATTAACCATTAATCACCTCTAGATTACTTCGGTTTGGTTCAGTTCGTTTCAGTCTCTCAGTCGTGTCCGACTCTGCAATGCCATGAACTGCAGCACGCCAGGCCTCCCTCTCCATCACCAACTCCCGGAGTTCGCTCAAACTCATGTCCATCAAGTCGGTGATGCCATCCAGCCATCTCATCCTCTGTTGTCCCCTTCTCCTCCTGCCTGCAATCCCTCCCAGAATCAGTTTTTTCCAACTCTTCACATGAGGTGGCCAAAATACTGGAGTTTCAGCTTTAGCATCATTCCTTCCAAAGAAATCCCAGGACTGATCTCCTTCAGAATGAACTGGTTGGATATCCTTGCAGTCCAAGGGACTCTCAAGAGTCTTCTCCAACACCACAGTTCAAAAGCATCAATTCTTCGGCGCTCAGCCTTCTTCACAGTCCAACTCTCACATCCATACATGACCACTGGAAAAACCATAGCCTTGACTAGATGGACCTTTGTTGGCAAAGTAATGTCTCTGCTTTTTAATATGCTGTCTAGGTTGGTCATAACTTTCCTTCTAAGGAGTAAGCGTCTTTTAATTTCATGGCTGCAATCACCATCTGCAGTGATTTTGGAGCCCCCCAAAATAAAGTCTGACACTGTTTCCACTGTTTCCCCATCTATTTGCCATGAAGTGGTGGGACCAGATGCCATGATCTTAGTTACCTGAATGTTGAGCTTTAAGCCAACTTTTTCACTCTCCTCTTGCACTTTCATCAAGAGGCTTTTTAGTTCCTCTTCACTTTCTGCTTAAGGGTGGTGTCATCTGCATACCTGAGGTTATTGATATTTCTCCCGGCAATCTTGATTCCAGTTTGTTCTTCTTCCAGCCCAGCATTTCTCATGATGTACTCTGCATATAAGTTAAATAAGCAGGGTGACAATATACAGCCTTGACGGACTCCTTTTCCTATTTGGAACCATGTCCAGTTCACCACCTTACATTTTGACATGTTGGTCCTAGACTTTGATAGTCTTCCTAGGGATCTAACTTATTCCCTTTGGGTAGGCCAAGACTTCTCTTGAGGGAAAAGAGAAACTACTCTATATCTCTTCTTTAAAGAGCTTAATTTTTAATTCCTAGAGAACCATTTTACCTTAAAACAACTCCTTGGAATGTGCATTATAATGACATTACAATATTAGACCTTATATTCCTCCCAGTTCTGTTGCCCTCATCTTGAGACAATTTTTTCTTTCTCTCTACTATTATACACCCACTCTTCCTTTGCCTTCTATCAAGCCTTATCTTGTTCTGTTCCAAGAGGCTCTTCTTCCCCCAGAGCCATTATATTCAGCTATTTTGCTGAATTATATTAAGCTACCATGTTGTAAGGGCTTTGCTGGCAGCTCAGCTATAAAGAATCTGCCTGTCAATACAGGAAACATGGGTTCAGTCCCTGGGCTGGGATATCCCCTGGAGAAGGAAATGGCAACCCACTCTAGTGTTCTTGCCTAGACAAGAGGAGCCCATGGACAGAGGAGGGTCTTGTCCTTACTGCATTTCTCTGAGCCACAGGATAAAATAAGTGGCAGTTAAATCAACTGTGCTATCAACTTTCTTTAAAAAAAAATCTTAATATTGCCTTCTATCTCTAACAGTTGAACATTTCACTGATTTATTTATTCAACCAATGCCATTTATTGACTTCTTACTAATTCCTTAACATTATACCAGGTATTTATTTGAGACACAGAAACGATTGAGATAATTCTTACCCTTGTGATACAGTTACATTGCTTTCTTTATGAAGCTGAGATGATGATTATTCTATAACTGAGATGTTGAATCCTGATTTCTAATTGAGCTTCCTAGGCAAGGACTTTTGAAAACATTAAATTTTGTGATATCATTCTATCAAGAGGACAATACATTATTTTTAGGTAATTTCTGTGCTTAAAGGTATTTAGAATGTTATTTTATAAAAACACACTTATATTTTTATAACCACTTCTTGGTTATATTTCCAGTAGTGTACTACTTGTATTCAACTTTTAAAAATTATAGAGCAGGCAACTTTCTTCCATTACAAATTTTCAGATAAAAACTTCTGATCCTGTTATGCTTGCTATTATTTTCAAAATATAGGAAGGTACACCTTTGGTATCCCTCAAGAAAAACAATATCTTTGTTCACCTAAGGACACTACAAAGAAAATACCCAGCTTTCCAAGATGAATAGTGCTTCCTGATTTTCACTTGACTCAAAGGGTAGAATAAATGAATAATTCTGTATGCAAGTTTCTTGGTTTGCTTACAACTTTCTGCTAAGACTCCAGAGACCTTTAAGCAAAAGATTCCACCAATTACATTTGTTGTATGTGTGTATGTGTGTACATTTTTTTCAGAAAGCATATGTTAGTGGGGCTATTAAGCAATTAGCTTCATGCATATAGATAGTTCATTTTGCACCAAACCATATGATGTGACTGGAATTTATAGAAAACCATCTTTCTTGCCAGGAATTGAGGCGAGTTAATTCTCTAGTTTGGAGAAGTGTGGTCTTATGACTGCAATCTGTACCCTTAAAAATCAGTAACCTAGAATTCTATATTCAATTGCTTAGAAAGGCACATAAATATAAAAGTTTTATCTTTATTAAACATAGAAACTGGAAAGAGAATACCAAGTACCTGACTCATGTTGCATGCTCTTTACATGTCTGTTAACTTACAATGAAATGAAATCAGCAAGAGGTGAGATTAGGATTGTGGGGTTTTTTTTTAATAGAATATGTGCCATGAGGTCTCATGTCCCTCTTAGATTTGGCTCTGAGCTTTCTAGCAGTCTAGGCAAAAAGGGAAATGCAATCAGTGAAGGAATCTGTGATGTCAATGAGATAAAAACAAACTGGCTGCTCAGGAGAAACCTAGCTGTTTCTAGAGATTTAATATTTCCAGAATAAGTGAATGATGCTGAAATCTGAGAAAAAGTTCTCCCATTTGCATTTTTAGGAGGGCACCATCTTCCCGCAAATGGCAGAGAACTTCATGTCTCTGTTTTTCAGACCAAAGCCTGAGTTGTTCAGGAAAACTACTATTATGGAGGTGAAACACAGTCATAGCCTGATAACATGCCTTAATTCAAACAATGTTTGAAAATACCTAGAAATACTGAAGCAGAGGTAGATGGATTGCATGTACTCTGGGCATCTGTGTATTTTCCAAGTGTAAAACAAGATTCATTGTCATCTTTTGAAGCTCTAGTTGTGCTTTACAAAAGGAGTGTGTTACCATCTTCTCTCATTTTTAAAGCATTCATATCCCAGGCCACAACCCTTAATCAGTTTTTTTTTTTCTTTTTTGGGGGTGGTGGAGATTATACTAAAACTCCATGGAATGTCTACTACAAGATGTAAAATTCTACATAATTGGCCTTTTGTAACTATTAAGCAAAATCAGTAAATCAAAATGATCAGATTAACATATTTTCAGCAGAAGTATCCGTATGAAAGGAAATGTTGACATTCTTTATGAAAGCTGCTTTTTCCCTTTACTGCTGCCATTTTTATTGTGGATTTCCCTGTTCAGCACTTAGTTCCAATTTTTTAAATGATCCATTTCAACACTAGGCAGCAATATTCTTCTAGTCATATGAGTTTTTGGTTGCATTTTATTACATTAAAGATTGCAGAGCTGTACTGTGAATTACAGTATTAATATCCCCTATATTTTAGAGGGCTGTACTCACAAGAATTATTAAACCTGGGTCCAGGAATTTTTTTCTTTTGGCCTTTGAAAAGTCCAATGCAATTTAATCTTTAATAGTAACTAGGTTATGAATGTATTGTACAACTACAAAAAAAATTTTAAAGTACAAAAACAATTGATAATTGATTCAAGATTTCCAATGAAATGTTTGGCTTACAGGAGGTACCCAGTTGAAAATGGTAAAACTTTCAAGTAATAACCGATTCACATAAATATAGATTCTTAGGACTTTGATTATAACTTAATTGGCTTAGCTCAAAATGCAATTTTCTTAGATACAATACTATAAATTCAGGACCATCCTGAATGGATACTTCACTGCTAGTGCTATCTCTACCCTAGCTTGCTGGTGATGTAGGGAAAAAGGCAAGGACACAAATAACTCAGCAAACCTCTTTTCAACACGTTGTCAAGTCCCTTATAAGCAAGCGCAAACATGGCAGAAAGCCATCACCAAATTTCAGAGTCAAAGAATGCATAAATTGTTACAAGATTATGCTATAGATCAACTACCCAGATTTTGGGAGGTTTCTGCTAATAACTTACTCTCAACCATCCTTGTCATTTCTTTTTCTCCTGGCCTACGTGGGCCTTACTGCCCACTTACTCCTCCAAAACAATGGGCCAGGTGAAAACTTGTTCCAGCTAATATTTCAGCTGATATGATCATTAGAACTTGACTGAATATCAGAACTTTACCCTTTTTATTAACCTTAGAATCTCTACCAAGGACTCCCCTATCACTTAAGTAAATGACTAATATTGATTCAAAAAAATGACAAATTGAAAAAGCTTTAGGGATTTTTGCCTCTTCTCAACAATTTTCACTTGTGATAATTTTGTTTTATGATCTATTTAGCATAGCACAGTACTCTTGTTAATCTTTTGAGAATTATTTATACGGTCTTACTTTAATTGTTTTCTTTTATTTAATCTTTATTTTTTAATTAGTGGAAAATTGCTTTACAATCTTCCATACATCAACACAAATCAATCATAATTATATATATATATATCCCTTCCCTCCTGAGCCTCCCTCCCTTTCCCCCATTAAATTTCTTTTTTTAATTGAAATATAGTTGATATATATTATATATTACAATATAGTGATTCACACCTTGTAATAGTAAACTCTGTTTATAGTTATTATGAAATATTGGCTATATTCCCCATGTTGTACAATACATTCTTATACCTTATTTTATATCTAATAGTTTGTACCTCTTAATCCCTTTCTCCTATCTAACCCCTTCTCCCTCATCTCTCCCCACTGGAAACCACCAGTTTGTTCTTTGTATCTGTGAGTCTGCTTCTTTTCTTTTATATTTACTAGTTTGTTATATTTTTTACATTCCACATATAAGTGATATCATAAAGAATTTGCGTTTATCTGTCTGACTTATTTCACTTAACATAATGCCCTCTAGATCCTTCCATGTTGCTGCAAATGGCAAAATTTCATTCTTTTTCATGTCTGAGCTTCCTAATGCAGGAGACATGCATTCAATTCCTGGATGGGGAAGATCCCCTAGAGGACAAAATAATAATCCACTCCAGTGTTCTTGCCTGGAAAATCCCATGGACAGAGGTGCCTAGTGGCTGGGCTACAGTCCATGAAATTGCAAAGAGTCATACATAACTGAGCACAATGAGCCCAGTATTCTACTATATGTATATACATACATATATATATATATATATATATATATATACACACATACACACACCACATTTTCCTTATCCATTCATCTTTTGCTGGACACTTAGGTTGCTCCCTTTCTTAGAAATTGTAAATAATGCTGCTATGAACACTGGAAGGCATGTATCTTTTCCAATTAGTGTTTATGGTTTTTCTGGATATACACACAAGTGAAAGTCACTCAGTCGAGTCCAATTCTTTGCCATCCCATGGACTATACAGTCCATACAATTCTCCAGGCCAGAATCCTGGAGTGGGGTGCCATTTCCTTCTCCAGGGGACCTTCTTGAGCCAGGGATCAAACCTGCATCTCTTAGGTCTCCTGTACTGGCAGGCAGGTTCTTCACCACTAGCGCCACCTGGGAAGCTCTTACCAACGTGTTCAGTTCAGTTCAGTTCAGTTCAGTTGCTCAGTCATGTCCAGCTCTTTGTGACCCCATGAATCGCAGCACGCCAGGCCTCCCTGTCCATCACCAACTCCCGGAGTTCACTCAGACTCTCGTCCATCGAGTCAGTGATGCCATCCAGCCATCTCATCCTCTGTCATCCCCTTCTCCTCCTGCCCCCAATCCCTCCCAGCATCAGAGTCTTTTCCAGTGAGTCAACTCTTTGCATGAGGTGGCCAAAGTACTGGAGTTTCAGCTTTAGCATCTTTCCTTCCAAAGAAATCCCAGGGCTGATCTCCTTCAGAATGGACTGGTTGGATCTCCTTGCAGTCCAAGGGACTCTCAAGAGTCTTCTCCAACACCACAGTTCAAACGCATCAATTCTTCGGCGCTCAGCGTTCTTCACAGACCAACTCTCACATCCATACATGACCACAGGAAAAACCATAGCCTTGACTAGACAGACCTTAGTCGGCAAAGTAATGTCTCTGCTTTTGAATATGCTATCTAGGTTGGTCATAACTTTTCTTCCAAGGAGTAAGCATCTTTTAATTTCATGGCTGCAGTCACCATCTGCAGTGATTTTGGAGCCCTGCAAAATAAAGTCTGACACTTTCCACTGTTTCCCCATCTATTTCCCATGAAGTGATGGGACCGGATGCCATGATCTTGGTTGTCTGAATGTTGAGCTTTAAGCCAACTTTTTCACTCTCCTCTTTCACTTTCATCAAGAGGCTTATTAGTTCCTCTTCACTATCTACCAACCTATAGAGGACTTTTAAAATACTTTAGTTACCTGTATTATCTGTGGAGACTTTCCTATAAATATTGGCCAAGTATCAGACCTGCTCACAACTCATCATAAGCAACTGAACCTACAGATTTAGACAGTTTGAGGATAAACAAGCATTTTAGCCAGCTATCTAAATGTTTCCTTGTCTTCCATACTTGAATCAGACCTTCTGCTTTGAATGTGGGTTCAATGCCTATAAGATTTTCAATATCTGTTTACCCAATATCTGTTTGACTTTTATCAAAGTCAAATATCTGACTTTTTTCTCTAAGCCTCAGTTTCCTTGTTTTGTAAAATAGTTATATTCAAAGCGTTTCAACGTACTGTTACTGTGAGGTTTAAATGAGACAATGCAAGGGAAATTCTTAGTATAATACCTGGAATACAGTTAGTGCTACCTATTACCCACTTTTCACAGGATCTTCAATTAATGAATTTTGTAATCATAAACGCAGGTACAAAGAGAAATGGTATATTTGACTACATGAACACATGCTGTGCATTGTGTTAAAACAAAAAGATGAACAGAGAAATAGGCTGTTATTGGGTATGAGAGGTTTTTATTCTTTCAGACATCATAGGGCTATTGTATACTCTGATGACATGAAGAAGCCTAGGGTTGCAAGGACTGATGTCAACTTGTGGCTTCTGGGCTTTTATCCCTAATGAGGAAGAGCTCTTCTCTCTCTCTAGAAAGAGGGAGACCCTCTGTCAAGCTTCAGGTCTTCTTGTACTCATATATTATCTTTTCCTTTGACTTTTGCTCAAAACTAGGGGAAAGAGCATATCTTAAAAGCACCAATGTCAGGAAACCCCAGGCTCTTTTGTTTCTGGGCAACATGAATAAGAAGATTGTCATAAAAGATATAGAAACTTAGGAGGAGATAAATAAAAATGAGTCCTAGAGGGCAGCATAAAAAAGGGTATAGCAAACTCTGTTACCAAGTAAATGAGTCTTTTTAACAAGGTTTTCTTGTCATCCTCCTAGATTGGCATCGTCTTTATTTGAGCCATGTCATACTAGGTGCTCTGAGCAAAAGTCAATTATATTCTAGAGACCTGATGAAGCCTAAACATCAAAATAAGAGGTGGAAGGAAGCACTGTGGCACACCATTTTCTGAGAGTTTCTCTGCATCATGTCTGTTTGCTTCCTCTTCCCTCTTGGTATTTTATCATATTCACAAAATGCGGTTTTTGTTTTCTGACTTCCCTTCTCGGAAGTCTTATTCACAAGTGGGTGTCATTGGCCCAGTCATATTGGTTAATTAGCATTGACTAATTAACTTTTCTTGATGTTTTCTTCATCATCCATGAGGTGGAAAAATTCTTCAAATGCATTTCAAAACCTCCCAGCTAATTCTCTAGTGATTTGTAAACCAAAGTTTTATGCATTATTCTAACTCTAAAATTTCTTAGTCTGAAAAAAATGTGTATTATGATGGGCCTTCTTTGAAGCAGTCTTATTTAAACCACTTTCCTCCTGTTCTTTCCATGCAGCAATCTTCGTTATTGCCAAAGAATAGCTGCCATGGCCATCTTGATTAACAAATGAAAGCCAAAAATAAAAGAAAGAAAAACATAAAGTCTCTCAGTCATGTCCCTCTCTTTGTGACCCCATGAACTATAGCCCGTCAGGCTTCTCTGCCCATGGAATTCTCCAGCCAAGGGTACTGGAGTGGGTTGCCATTTTCTTCTCCAGGGGATCTTCCTGACCCAGGGATTGAACCTAGGTCTCCTGCATTGCAGGCAGTTTCTTTACCATCTGAGCCACCAGGGAACCCAGACTTATATATGAGAAATTATTAAACCATAATTGCAGAAGTTAAACTATCCAAATATTGTTGATTTACCTTTAGGTTTACATGTCTGTTGATATGATTCTCTTCATTAAGTGAAAAGTTCCTGTCTCTTTTTGGTAAAGTTGATGTCATTTAGCAAAGTCAGATTTGGGAATATCCCAACTTCTCTGTCTTTGCATTGTTCTTAGAAAGAGGAGAGTTCTGAAAACCCCCTGTTTTTGTTTTAATAATACTAATTTATGTAAATATTTAACTATTTGGAAATTAATCATAAATATTGACTTTCTTAACACATACATTATATTTGTCCTTGTTACTTGGCACAGAGGTGGAAAATAAGTATCCAGTGTAATAAATGTGTGAAACACTCCCTTTGATCTATTAGAATTTTTCATATATTCAATATAGCACATGTCATTTTGAGCTACAGTATTAACTTATATCTCTATTTTATCCTCCCCCTCAAGATTGGTGGTTTCTGGATAACAATACCTTGCCTGCCTTATTTTCATTCCTTGTCATCATATAGGTTCTTGTCATGGTGCCTGGCAAATAGCAGGGACTTGATAAATGCTGTCATCAAATAAATGAATGATATTAATGTTATAGAGGCATACAAATTGTGTAGAGTTGCTCTAAATGTTTAAATTCAATAGTTTTACAAAACTTTTTCAATTAGTTATCTGTATCCTAATATATATCACTTCATGGCAAATAGATGGAGAAACAGTGGAAATAATGGCTGACTTTATTTTGGGGGGCTCCAAAATCACTGCAGATGGTGACTGCAGTCACAAAATTTAAAGATGCTTGCTCCTAGAAAAGAAAAGTTATGACCAACCTAGACAGCATATTAAAAGGAGAGACATTACTTTGCCCACAAAGGTACATCTAGTCAAAGCTATGGTTTTTCCAGTAGTCACGTGTAGATGAGAGAGTTGGACTATAAAGAAAACTGAGCGCCAAAGAATTGATGCTTTTGAACTGTGGTATTGGAGAAGACTCTTGAGAGTCCCTTGGATTGCAAGGAGATCCCACCAGTCCATCCTAAAGGAGATCAATCCTGAATATTCATTGGAAGGACTGATGCTGAAGCTGAGGCTCCAAACTTTGACCACCTGATGCAAAGAACTGACTCATTGGAAAAGACCCTGATGCTGGGAAAGATTGAAGGCAGGAGAAGGGGACGACAGAGGATGAGATGGTTGGGTGGCATCACCAATTTGATGGACATGAGTTTGAGCAAACTCCGGGAGTTGGTGATGGACAGGGAGGCCTGGCGTGCTGCAGTACATGGGGTCTCAAATAGTCAGACACTACTGAGCAGCCAAAGAACCCTATAAAGACCAATACTCAAGCTTAATCCAAAGCAGGTTGTATGACTCCATCCTACATAGCAAGAGGGTTGTGGTCACTAAAGACCTTTCCTAAAACTTAAAGCAAAACTTACAACTGTTCATATGTTGTATGGCTAAACTTGACAGTAATTGTCAGTAGGGGAAAATAGAGCTAGACTGCTTTCAAATGGGACCACCCCCTTAGAGAAAGGCTGCTGCTGCTGCTGCTGCTAAGTCGCTTCAGTCGTGTCCGACTCTGTGCGACCCCATAGACGGTAGCCCAACAGGCTCCCCCATCCCTGGGATTCTCCAGGCAAGAACACTGGAGTGGGTTGCCATTTCCTTCTCCAATGCATGAAAAGGCTAGTCATGGTCAAAGGACAGGGTAGAACGAAGAGGAAACTGATACATATGGTCTATGTTGTACCAGCCAGTAAGCCAAGAGCTTTACATGTTACTTCCTATAGTTCTCACAGCACTATGAGTTATGTAGTATTATTCCCATTTATTAACTAGGAAATACTGATAGATTTCTCCTTCTCCAAGCTACCAAGTAGGAGTCTTGGAGTTTAAACTAGGTCTGTAAAATCTAAAACATTTTCTTTTTGCCATAGCAGAATACACGATTGTGTTTCACTTCCATTTTATATCCTTTGTTGAGTTAGGCAGGGCGCAAATCAATTATACAAATTATTCCCACCAGCTTTATTAGAGGCTATATCCATCTTAGCAGTGGGAAGAGTGAGTGTTAAGGAAGGCCTTCAAATAGAGGACAAGTAAAGACTTTGACTTGAAATGGACTTTGATCTATACCCTTGTTCTGCCTCTTTCCTGAGCAAGTTAGTTAACCATGCTAATTTTTAATTATATCATTTATGAAATGAAGATGTTCACAGAATTTCCAAATGATAAGTAAAATCCCTGCAGCAGAGAGGGCCTTCAAAACTGGTGGCTATTTGAATCACTAGTTAAGTAAAATAGTAATTTATTCTCCTTTCAGGGGATGCTACTTAAAGCAAGGCTTGCCATTAGAGAAGCACAGAAAAAGAAAAGGATTGTCTCCAGGGAGGGCTTAGCTGGTTTTACGATGGAGGGATATACCTCACAGTATGGATCAGCTTGACGTAAAATGCCTTTGACACACAGTGAAGTATGGCCTATTCTTTTGAACTTATGTTTTTGCTTGTCATTTGCTTCATTCAGAAGTGATTGATAACCCATCTTGAAACTCATCAAAAATGTTGAACAAGCTATTTTTGAGAAAAAAATATTACAAAGTTACCTTCAAGAAATTTGTAAACATAATATACTGTAAATTATAATCAATGCCAAATAAATGCAATGGAGAAGTCAAAACGAGGAAAGATTCCAAGTTTAGAAGATAACTCTAGATTTGGGGTTTTCTGAGTCTTAAGTCATTGGCATGGACTCTAAAAAGCTAAAGGAATATGAGAAAAATAAAAGGACACCAAGACAGTTACCTTTGTGGTGCAAATATAAGAGTAGTGACAGAAAAGCTAAAATATAGTGAACTGAAGCTGATGACAATGCTAAAAATTTAATCATGACAAGTCATTTAAATGCAACTTTTATAGTGAAAAAACAAAGTGATCATCTCACTGCTTGGGAAACATACTACAAAGTTAAAAGTTGAAAGCAAAGGTTATCATCATTCCCTTTCTATTCTGTTTCCATCATCTCCAGCCATGATGATCTTCAAGTTGGAAAAGCAAAGCAATAACAACACTAATAACAATAGTACTTTGTTATTGACACGATGCTTTTAATGCTTTTTCAAATCCCAGAGCAATGTTCTAAAATCAGAGTGGACAGAAATCATGAATTCTAACTGATGAAAAGTAGAATTGTGCCCTTGACACTCCTTTCTTTTAAATTTCTAATTAAATTACTTTGCATGACTACTTTTTAAATCATTAAATGTAACAAATCAATAATAATAATAAAGCAGACCCAAGGAGCAATAGAACATAAGTAATTATTGACTATCTCCCCCCAAAACAGCAGCACAAACACTTAACACTAATAAAATTTAAATCATTGCATTGGACAGCTATTCCCAAACTTATAAATAGACACCACTAGGCAATTCTGTCCAGTTCATTTTCAGCAGTTAATATCAATGCATTCAGCTATTGGCAGTGCATTTACATCTTAACATGGCTAAATCATTCAGACTGGAATCCCACTAAAAATTACACCATGATTAAACAGTGTCTTGTAGTGCAAAGGCTCAAGCTTTTAGACAGACCTGGGTTTGTGTACAGGCTTTCTAAATTATTAGCTGTGTAATTATGAAATAAGGACACCAGTACCTAATTGTCAGTTGTCATGTAAATCAATGCAATGATATATTTGATGAAACTGATATTTATTGAGCACCTCCCATGAGTCAGGTAGCCTACTATTTAATCTTCCAGGCAACTTAATGAGGCAAATATTACAGAGTCAGGCTTTGAACCCAAATCTTAGTTCAGATTTCTGGTGCCTTCCACACCTCATTATAAGATATTTGTCAATATGTAATGCAACACTGTATTAGATGTCTAGCATCTTTTTCGGTTTGCGTGACTAAAACTTTATACCCATTGAACAGCAACTTCTCCAGCCTCTGGCAGCCACCATTCTACTCTCTGCTTTTCCTTGGTTTGACTACTTTAGATACCTCATATAAGTGAAATCATGCTGTTTTTTTCCTTCTGCAAATGGCTTATTTCCTTCTCATGATAGACTCTTGAGAGTCCCGTGGACTGCAAGGACATCAAACCAGTCCATCCTAAAGGAAATCAGTCCTGAATATTCACTGGAAGGACTGATGCTGAAACTGGAACTCCAATACTTTGGCCACCTGATGCAAAGAGCTGACTCATTTGAAAAGACTCTAATGCTGGGAAAGTTTGAGGGCAGGAGGAGAAGGGGACGACAGAGGATAACCTGGTTGGATGGCATCACCGACTCAATGGACATGGACTTCCGGAGTTGGTGATGGACAGGGAGGCCTGGGGTGCTGTGGTTCATGGGGTTATAAAGAGTCAGACACGACTGAGCGACTGAACTGAACTGAACTGATGTCCCCAAGATTCTTCCATATTGTAGCATATGACAGAATTTTCTTTCCTATAACTTAATAATATTCTATTGTATGTATGTACCATGTTTTCTTTATCCATTAATCCCTTGATGTATACTAAGATTGTTCTTGCCACTTGTTGTTCAATCGCCAAGTCATGTCCAACTCTTTGCAACCCCATGGACTGCAGCATGCCAAGCTTCCCTGTCCTTCACTATCTCCCAAATCTGGTTCAGATTCATGTCCATTGAGTTGATGATGCTATCTAATTATCTCATCCTCTCCTGCTCTCCTTTCCTTTTGCCTTCAATCTTTCCCAGCATCAGGGTCTTTTCTAATGAGTTTGCTCTTCACATCAGGTGGCCAAAGTATTGAAGCTTCAGCTTCAGCATCAGTCCTTCCAGTGAATATTCAGGGTTGATTTCCTTTAAGGTTGACTAGTTTGATCTCCTTGCTGTCCAGGGGACTCTCAAGAGTCTCCTTCAGCCCCACAATTCAAAGGCATCAATTCTTTGGCACTCGGCCTTCTTTTTCTTACCTCTTGGCTACTGTGAAAATGGTGCAATGACAATGAAAATGCAATTTGTCTGTGAAATTCTGATTTCAGTGCTTTCAGATTAATACTTAAAAGTGGGATTTCTGGATCAATGGTATTTCTCTTTTTAACTTTTTGTGGAACCTTCACATAGTTCTCCACAGCAGCGTCAGCATTTTACATTCCCACCAACAGTGAAAATGAGTTCCATAGCCTCAGCCGCACTTACAGCGTTATTAATATTAGCTCATTTTTGTAAAGCCTATCCAAAATATTCAGCCCAATTTTTGTAGAAACAGCTCTGCTTTGTTTCACACTCATATTCCATAAGAATATGTAACACACAAGAAAGTGCAAAAACTCAGTAACAGTTACAATTAACATATTTAAGTTTGGAATAAAAACAACTGATCATTTGAAAATACACAGCTCAACTGGTAGGGACAGTGGTAGAAATCTGGAGAACTTGCAGCCTAAAAAAAATGCATTCTTCCATGGAGTATCAGTGAAGTCTTTTAAAAAAAAAGAGGAGAAAGGATTACTCTTCTGGAGGTGAGTTAAGAGAGAGCCTACTCCTTGAAATGAAAGGGTTGAACAAGATGACCTCTGAGGGTCCTTCAAGATCAAAATAAGCCTCTGTAGTAGACTAAAAATGATAGAACTGAATTCTGATTTCAAAGCTGTCATCGGGGCCATACATTCCATAAGTCCTAGAAGGTTTTAATTGAGTATACAGATTTCATACCTTGCACACTGACCCCTCCTCAGATTTTCCTTGACAATATAAAGGAATTATATAGGCTTTCTTCTAGTTAAAGAGTGTCCACCTCTGTTTTTAAAACTGGTGCATCTAAAATGCACTGTGAGTAGAGTTTATGGCTAGGCCAGGCAAAGAGAAATGTGGCCTCTGACTGGTGAGCAAGGCAGATTTTTCTGCAGTTCTCTTTCCCTTTTACAAAATGAGAAGATTAAAGTGATGATCACTATGTTTTTGTCTAGTCCTACAGTTTAATAATTCTATTCTTTTTCTAATACTTTCTGTACTCAGAAATCTTCCTGTAAAAATTGTCACGTGCTTGGTAGTAGCTACCACCTGAAAGGTTTGTTACTACTTACAACTCTGCCTTCCTATGTGGTAATCAGACTGAATGTTTCTACTGAAGATCAATAACTCCATGCCCTGTAGCTACTACTGCCCCTACGACTACTACTATTACTAACACATACCAGGTTGCTCTGTCACCTAACGTCATAGTCACCTACAGTGGAATCCAGATTGCTCTAGTTTCTGCTTCAGTAGTAATTTAGAGCATTTCTCTGCCCTCTCTGTTTGGAAATATCACACGTGAGAGTGCTATACTCCAATTCGTTGAGTATCATGCAGTTGTCTCTTCCTCATACAAGGCCAGTCAGCAGAACTGTGTTTTGATGAGCATCCCTTCAGTCCTGGTCATCAGGCTGCTTTTAAGAACTTTGTAGTTATTACTGTTTTCTTGTCATTTGATTTTCAGGTGGGATGAAATTATTTCAAAAGGTTTGTTTCAGCAGTTGTTCATGTTTACAACCCTCTTGAATATTAGACACTAGGTTGGTGTTTTTCTTTTTTTTTTTTTTTCATGATTTTCTGTGGTTTGGGTTTTCTGCCACATTAGAGCTATATTTTCTGTCAATTTTTCTACATATGCATTTCTTCTTTCGATTCAATTCTATTACTCTTGGTTAAGATATACTAAAACCTTACAGAGTACATCATGAGAAACGCTGGGCTGGATTAAGCACAAGCTGGAATCAAGATTACTGGGACAAATATCAATAACCTCAGACATGCAGATGACACCACCCTATGGCAGAAAGTGAAGAAGAACTAAAGAGCCTCTTGATCAAAGTCAAAGAGGAGAGTGAAAAAGTTGGCGTAAAGCTCAACATTCAGAAAACTAAGATCATGGCATCTGGTCCCATCACTTCATGGCAAATAGATAGGGAAACAGTGGAAACAGTGGCTGACTCTTTTTGGGGGGGGGCTCAAAAATCACTGCAGATGGTGTCTGCAGCCATGAAATTAAAAGACACTTGCTCCTTGAAGGAAAGTTATGACCAACCTAGACAGCATGTCGACAAAGGTCCATCTAGTCAAGACCATGGTTTTTCCAGTAGTCATATATGGATGTGAGAGTTGGACTATGAAGAAAGCTGAGTGCCGAAGAATTGATGCTTTTGAACTGTGATGTTGGAGGAAACTCTTGAGAGTCCCTTGGGCTGCAAGGAGATCCAACCAGTCCATACTAAAGGAGATCAGTCCTGGGTATTCATTGGAAGGACTGATGCTAAAGCTGACACTCCAATACTTTGGCCATCTGATGCGAAGAGATGACTCATTTGAAAAGATCCTGAAGCCGGGAAAGATTGAGGGCAGGAGGAGAAGGGGATGACAGAGGATGAGACAGTTGGATGGCATCACCTACTCAATGGACATGGGTTTGGGTAAACTCTGGGAGTTGGTGATGGACAGGGAGGCCTGGCTTGCCGCAGTCCATGGGGTCATAAAGAATTGGACATGACTGAGTGACTGAACTGAACTGAACCAAATGAAACATTAAACAGAAATCCCTATAAATTTGCAGTTCCATACTTCCAATAGAAAACTTTATAAACTACCCACACAACCTATGCTAGGAATCACTAAAGGAGCTCAGTTATGTTTAGAGCTATTGAAACTGCACACAGAATGCTAATACCATAGAGTGACCTACTGTCTGAGTATCCTTTAAAGACACACAATTCCTGGGCATTTGTTACCTTGACTTCAAATGTTACCTACAACCTATTGAGTTTGAAGAATAATTCAGGTTTCCAAAAGCATGATCTAACTGATTGAAACTCATGGGACTCAGCTGCATCCAAAGATACACAAAAATATTTTCATTAAAGAAGATTGTCAGGAAACCCAGTTTCCCTCCATTTCTACTGGAAAATGGGTCAAGTGATTCAGAGCAGTCAATCAACCTTCTTGCATAGGTAACTATTTTTAAATCAACTTTTCATACTATAATGATCCTCATGACCTTGCCACTTGAGTTTCCATGAAATGGAGCAAGTTTAATTAACCTTGTTGGAGGTTTAGATCTGCTTCAGGCTTTGATGTCAATCCTATTACTTTGTAGAAGAAGGATTATGAATTTATTTTTGTAGCCTAGAAGACTCAGAATATGAGTTCCACTATCCCAGTTATTGCACTTCTTAGTTTTCTTTTTCTTTCCTTGAAAGATATAGAGTAGCTTTCCTAGAACACCATTGTCATTCTTCTAAAAGCATCTTGTCTATCAGATGGCTGAATGAATCCATTGCAGAAAATAACCTACACAAACACAGCAAACAAACATAAACATCAGCTTTGAAAATAATTTACAGAATTGCAAGAATATGCAGATAATTCAATGATTGTTACATTTACATCTGTAACAGTTTGATTTGTTGGAAATTACATGAGTTGGATTCTACAGCATGTGTTTATTTTACTAAACAAATTGTGTCCCAACATTTCCCATCTATCCTGGACATCTAGAAGCTAGCAGGTGAATTTATGCTGATGGTCCATCAGCATCAACAGTGCTCTGGCACATCTAAGTACTACTTTTAGCTCCAGGAAAGGATCCTAATCTCTAGGGAAATTTTTAAAATAAAACCTTGCTAATATTCACCTCTGTAGGCACCTCAGTTTGGTTGATATTGCTGTTTCCTAAAAGATGATTCTATTTGAACACTGCATATGAAAGAAGAAATCCTAGTTTAATAATTTGAGGTTGTTTTATCTAGCAAAAGTCATTCGCTTTTAGTTTATATCATAATCAGTGTATTGCTTTGGCTCTTACATGGTTATGTTTTATCAGCTGTGTAAGACTGGTGTATATACTAAATGTTATATACTGGTAATACACTGGATATTAGCTACTGGTAATACACTGAATATTAGCTATTACATGATATTTCAAGGAAATTTAACGTGAGCAATTACTGATTTCATCCAGATTCTGGTGCCTCTGTTTGTCAAGAAGTTAATGTTTTTTGGTTGTTTTTTTTTTAAGATAAAATGACTTTATAATCTATCATTATTTTCATATCAATTACAATTTTATAATCTCCTGATTAGCTGGCACTTGATGCTTAACTTTACGTGTTAGCTCTGCGGGGTTCTTTTAGACATTATTATTGCAAAGAAAAATCAAAAATCAAAGTGAATTCTTAGTATTATACTTGAAGCAATAAGGTACAATTGCTGAAACAGCAGCCAAGCATTGTGCTATAGAACTAACTCACAGCTTGGTGCCCAGTCCCTGCTGAGAAGGAAATGTAGGGGAACTGGCAGAGTTTTCCTACATCTGCTCCCTGCTGCTAATGAGCTTTAACCTGTTTCGTTCTTATTATGCTTACTGTTTAGATATTTTGCTTGCAAAATTAATTCTTTAGCTGAGAGAACACATGAAAGAGGATATGATTTGTAAAGTAGGACTGTTTAAAAATTAAAAGGTATCAACGAGGGAGATTAGAGGCTATAAAGAGTGATGTGGTTACTTAATATCAATTCAAGGGCAGAAGCTCAGGTGGTGAGGCTGGAATTGCTTCTCAGTTTTTTGTAATGTGGGCTACAGCTTTAGGAAGCACAGGGTTTGTTTTCCGTTGTGCATCTACACCAATATGCTTTACATTTATCGAAGAGATGTATTTTTTGATTTGAAAGCCACCCTGATCCTCTAAAAAGAGCCAAAGTTTTAGTAATGTGTAGCCTCTGAAAACAGTTGTGTTTCAACAACAGTACTTTATTATAATCAACAACTAATGAATACCTATGCCCAACTATTATAACCTATCCCTGATCACCCAAGCAAAAGCAACAAGAACTCAGAAAATAAATAGGCAGGCCCTGAGATTATTCTCAATAAATAATAATAATAATATCATTTTTATCGCCATAGACACTTGCTATTTAAACAGCTTTCACATATCCCTTTGTTCCTCACTTTAACTTTCTAAGGCAACCCTATGGGTGTTGTTCATTTTATAGATGTAGAACTGGACACTTGAAAGCACGTTATTTATCTTACCTGGGTGAAAATTTGCAATGGGTCCATATAAATCAGTGCACCTCCAGTCAATGGGGAACAGAATGGTAATCTAGATCTGCGGAATCAACCTCACCATGCTCATTGTCTTTGTCAATAATCACCCACAAAGCTATCCTGCTTCTTGAATAGAAGCCAAATGGATTAGCTTTTCAGCCAAAATTGCACATTATTTTTGGTGATGACATGGTTTGAAACATTCTGCAAAGAAAAGCAAGTTACTCTACTACAGCATTTCTCAAACTTTTTCTTTAAAATGCTACAAGGTAAGAAAAAATGCTTTATTGTCTATTCCAAGCCTTTGACTGTGTGGATCACAATAAACTGTGGAAAATTCTTCAAGAGATAGGAATACCAGACCACCTGATCTGCCTCTTGAGAAATCTATATGCAGGTCAAGAAGCAACAGTTAGAACCAGACATGGAACAACAGGCTGGTTCCAAATTGGGAAAGGAGTTTCTCAAGGCTGTATATTGTCACCCTGCTTATTTAACTTATATGCAGAGTACATCACGGAAAGTGCCAGGCTGGATGAAGCACAAGCTGGAATCAAGTTGCCAGGAGAAATATCAATAACCTCAGATACACAGATGACACCACCCTTATGGCAGAAAGTGAAGAGGAAATGAAGACCCTCTTGATGAAAGTGAAAGGAGTGTGAAAAAGTTGGCTTAAAGCTCAACATTCAGAAAACTAGGATCATGGCATCTGGTCCCATCAGTTCATGGCAAATAGATGGGGAAACAGTGGAAGCAGTGTCAGACTTTATTTTGGGGGGCTCCAAAATCACTGCAGATGGTGATTACAGCCATGAAATTAAAAGATGCCTGCTCCTTGGAAGGAAAGTTATGACCAACCTAGACAGCATATTAAAAAGCAGAGACATTACTTTGCTGACAAATATCCATCCAGTCAAACCAGACTCACCATCTGCAGTGGTTTTGGAGCCCAAGAAACTAAAGTCTGTCACAGTTTCAATTGTTTTTCCAGTATTATGGTTTTCCCAGTATTCATGAACGGATGTGACAGCTGGAGCGTAAAGAATTCTGAGTGCCGAAGAATTTATGCTTTTGAACTATGGTGTTAGAGAAGACACTTGAGACTTCCATGGACTACAAAGAGATCAAACCAGTCAATACTAAAGGAAATCAGTCCTGAATATTCATTGGAAGAACTGATGCTGACACAGAAGGTCCAATACTTTGGCCATCTGTTGCGAAAAACTGACTTATTGGAAAAGCCCCTGATGTTGGGAAGGATTGAAGATGGGAGGATAAGGGGACAACCGAGGGTGAGATGGTTGGATGGCATCACCGACTCAATGGACATGAGTTTGAGCAAGCTCTGGGAGTTGGTGATGGACAGGGAGGCCTGGCGTGCTGCAGTCCAAAGAGTCTGACATGACTGAGTGAATGAGCTGAACTGAACTGAAGAAAAAATTCACGCAGATGGCCAGTTGTTGACTGCATTCTTTTTGTTATAGTGTTACTTGTACATGTAACATGATAAAACTAGCTATGAGCTCCTCTCAGTTCAGTTCCGTTGCTCAATCCTGTCTGACTCTTTGCAACCGCATGAATCACAGCACAGCAGGCCTCTCTGTCCATCACCAACTCCTGGAGTTTACCCAAACTCATGTACATTGAATTGGTGATACCATCCAGGCATCTCATCCTCTGTCGTCCCTTTCTCCTCCTGCCCCCAATCCCTCCCAGCATCAGAGTCTTTTCCAATGAATCAGTTCTTCCCATGAGGTGGCCAAAGTATTTAGCATCAGTCCTTCCAATGAATACGCAGGACTGATCTCCTTTAGGATGGACTGGTTGGATCTCCTTGCAGTCCAAGGGACTCTCAAGCGTCTTCTCCAACACCACAGTTCAAAAGCATCAATTCTTCGGTGCTCAGCTTTCTTCATAGTCCAACTCTCACATTCATACATGACCACAGGAAAAACCATAGCCTTGACTAGACAGACCTTTGTTGGCAAAGTAATGTCTCTGCTTTTGAATATGCTATCTAGGTTGGTCATAACTTTCTTTCCAAGGAGTAAGCATCTTTTAATTTCATGGCTTCAGTCACCATCTGCAGTGATTTTGGAGCCCAAAAATAAAATCTGACACTGTTTCCACTGTTTCCCCATCTATTTCCCATGAACTGATGGGACCAGATGCCATGATCTCAGTTTTCTGAATGTTGAGCTTTAAGCCAACATTTTCACTCTCCCTTTTCACTTTCATCAAGAGGCTCTTTAGTTCTTCTTCACTTTCTGCCATAAGGGTGGTGTCATCTGCATATCTGAAGTTATTGATATTTCTCCCAGCAATCTTGACTCCAGCTTGTGCTTCCTCCAGCCCAGTGTTTCTCATGATGTACTCTGCATATAAGTTAAATAAGCAGGGTGACAATATACAACCTTGACGTACTCCTTTTCCTATTTGGAACCAGTCTATTGTTCCATGTCTAGTTTGAACTGTTGCTTCCTGACCTGCATATAGGTTTCTCAAGAGGCAGGTCAGGTGGTCTGGTATTCCCATCTCTTTCAGAATTTTCCACAGTTTATTGTGATCCCCACAGTCAAAGGCTTTGGCATGGTCAATAAAGCAGAAATAAATGTTTTTCTGGAACTCTCTTGCTTTTTCAATGATCCAGTGGCTGTTGGCAATTTGATCTCTGGTTCCTCTGCCTTTTCTAAAACCAGCTTGAACATCTGTAAGATCACGGTTCACGTATTGCTGAAGCCTGGCTTGGAGAATTTTGAGCATTACTTTACTAGCGTGTGATGAGTGCAATTGTGCGGCAGTTTGAGCATTCTTTGGCATTGCCTTTCTTAGGGATTGGAATGAAAAGTGACCTTTTCCAGTCCTGTGGCCACTGGTGAGTTTTCCAAATTTGCTGGCATATTGAGTGCAGCACTTTCACAGCATCATCTTTTAGGATTTGAAAGAGCTCAACTGGAATTCCGTCATCTCCACTAGCTTTGTTCATAGTGATGCTTTCTAAGGCCCACTTGACTTCACATTCCAGTATGTCTGGCTCGAGGTGAGTGATTACACCATCATGATTATCTGGGTTGTGAAGCTCTTTTTTGTACAGTTCTTCTGTGTATTCTTGCTACCTCTTCTTAATACCTTCTGCTTCTGTTAGGTCCATACCATTTCTGTCCTTTATCAAGCCCATCTTTGCATGAAATATTCCCTTGGTATCTCTAATCTTCTTGAAGAGATCTCTAGTCTTTCCCATTCTGTTGTTTTCCTCCTTTACCTATAGCTTTTTATCAACTATACAATCAAAGCAAACTTACAGGGTAAATAAAAATAAGCCTACAAAACCAGTACAACTGTGATTAAAGCATCACTTTATTGTGACACAAACTTCAATTAATTTTAAAATTATATGACTTTCACAAATACATACATCTTTATTGAGAAAGACAATTATTTTAATAATCCTCACACAGATTAATAAAGAAATTTCAGAAACAAAGATATCCTATTATATATTTATTTCTACTCACTGCTAATGAACTACTGCACATTAATATTTAAAATATAAGACTGACAGTATATCTCCTGACCAAATAGTTGCTGACTCCTATGTTTGACTTCTTTTCTGGCTGGTATAGCTATACTGCTGTAAATTCCAGAAGGTGGTGAGGGACAGGGACGCCTGGTGGACTGCAGTCTAGGGATCGCAAAGAGTCGGACCACAACTTGGTGACTAGTCACCAAAAACAGCTATACCGCAGTGTGACAGATGAGGACTCATCTCTCCCACTGTTCCTCTCTGTGTGTACCATTGCAAAACCTTCTTGGCCTCTACCTGTCATGAGGGCATCATTTATGCATTAAGTCCACCTACATTCTCTCCCTGTTAATGTAAGACTCAGTAGTACATTACTGTGCTGCAATATAATTTCCTGATGTCAAATCATAACCTCAATGTTATGTTTATTAAATGTCAGGAGTCTGAAGTTTTATTCTATGAAAATATTTTTAAGGGTGAATTTTTACTACAAAGCAGTCTTGTTCTTATAACTGACAAAAGATCGAGAGCAATAATAGTGAATGGCTGCACCATTCAGCGCCCATGTTTGTGTATGTACTCAGTCACTCAGTGTGTTCAGCTCTTTGTGACCCCATGAACTCTGCCAGGCTCCTCTGTCCATGGAATGTTCTATGCAAGAATACTGGAGTGGGTAGGGATTTCCTTCTCCAATGTTTGTATATGTTAGAGGCAAATGACCACTTTAACCATTAGCACTTTAAATGTTCACTGTAATCAACAGGTCATAAACATATGTAGAAGTATCCAAATAAAAGGTGATAATCTAGACAAGTCTAAATATGCTTATTTTATTCTCATAATGATGCTGAGATGGGAATTGATGCTATCCCTATTTCACAAGTGAGTACACTAAAAAGTTAAATGACTGTTCTAAGATCACACAGCCAGTAAGTAGCAGAGCCAGAATTCAGGCCTTAGTTGTCTGGCAAGTATCAATGTTCTTAGTCACTGGCGGTAACAGTTGGAAGGACAGTAACGTAAGCACAACTGCATTCATTAGTTGCTTAAATGCACAGGCTTATTTTTCCATGTGCCCCCTTTTAATGAAAAATATACAGAAATAGAATTTTTTAAATTACTGTTAATGCCTACTTAATTGTAGGCACAACTAATGTATTTTGTTTTTACTAAAATAAGACCCAACTTTTTATTTTTTTCAAGAAAATAGAGTAAGCAAATTTATTGTTTGACTAATCAGGCTGTATAGAACTCACTGGACAAAAATGTGTGTGTGTGTATGTATATTCTATTATAAAACCAAGTATCTTATTTCAAAAGGCAACCCTAATTGAAAAGAGTCACTGGGACTTCTTATATTGACTGTAAATATAGCAATTTCCATTTGAGAATAGACTTCAAAGTCTTTCTCAAAGCTACCATTTTTTAAAGTCGTTCATTCATGGACTTGTTTGCTTATTTATCCATTTGACATTTAAAGAAAACATTTTTCTGATTATAATAGTAATGCATATTCATTACAGAAATTTGAAAAATCCATTAAAGTACAAAGAAGGGAATGAAAATCCCCTTCTCCCTTCTGCACCCAGAGCTAATGACTATTTTGTACCTGGTGAATGTTCCTTCATAAAGATACCCTGATGTGGGTGGTGCCCTTATGCAGCCTTGCTGTTTGCCTCTCAGCAGGACTCAGCACCTGATTGTCACCCCTCAAAGAACATCTACCTTTACAAAGTACAAGATAAAAATAAACATTTTGCTGAAATTTTCAGGAGGAGGCAGAGGAGAAGAACAGTATAGCTTGCACAGAAAAACTCAATAGAGAATCTCCATTAGATATTCGGGTTCTCTGCCATGTCCCTAGATGCTATTAACTGCCAACTGCCATAGTTCCTTGCTCATCTTTAGTCCCGCCACACACAGCCCGGCCTGTCCTGGGCTTCAGCCCCTCTTCTCTGTGCATCCTCTCACAGATCTCTTCACTCAGTAAGTAAGGACTCATCTTAACACCCTCCAGGTAGCACTAGTGGTAAAGAACCCTCCTGCCAATGCAGATGCAAGAGACGTGGGTTCCATCCCTGGTCGGGAGGATCTCCTGGAGGAGGGCCTGGCACTCCACTCCAGTATTCTTGCCTGGAGAATCCCATGGATAGAGGATCCTGGCAGGCTACAGTCCATGGGATTGCACAGAGCCAGACACAACTGAAGCGACTTAGCATGCCTTCATCTTTATACGCCAGCACGGGTTTGCAAGATGCATTTGTTGATTTTTTGTTGTTGTTGTTGTTACTTATAATGGATAACTTTTTTCTTGTCTCAGATATATATGCACACACGTATTATCTATGCATTTTAAGAAACTGTACCTGCTATCCTTTGATTTTTTTCCCACATGATATATTTTATTTTCCTTTACAATTAAATGTTCTTTATAAGCATGGTTTTTAATAGGTCATCTATCAAAAGACTTCATTATCTGATATCTTATAAAGTCTTTGACCCCTACTTCATTGTTGGATATTTTGCTTGTTAACAATTTTTGCTATTACATATAACACTACAATAAACATCCCATATACCTCTTTTCTTTGTGCTCATCTCTGTTTTATTAAATTAACTCTTTAAACTTGGAATTTGAGTCAGATTGAATGACCATTGGGAAATTGATTATAAATCGCCTTCCAGAACAGTGTTAGCATGAAACATTCATTGAAGACATTAAATAACAGGCACCAGGCTACCTACTGAAGATTCAAAAATATGTAAAATGTATTCCCTGTTATTAAAGAGCTTATAGCTGAGTATTTGCTTTAATTAGATGGTGGCTCCTGCTACTGTCTCTGAAAAGTCTATTTGAATTTCCACTCAGTGAAATGGTTGAGAAGCTGCTGGCTCTGATCCTAAATTTTAAAAAAAATTATGTATATATATATATATATACCACTCTATTCTTAAAGTCAAATAAACTTTCATATACAATGTTTGCCAGCATCTAAAGCTATGGGCATATAAAATAGCTTTTGCTTTAGCCCCCAAATTATGATTTTTTTAAATGTATTACTTTTTATTTATGGATTAAAAATTTTTTCATTTGATCTTGAAGAGGAAATCATTGTTTTGTTCATATATATATATTATATATAAAAACTAGCATTTTAAAACTTGGTTACAAATGAATGGACATTGATTAAACTCATGGACTTTGAAGAGTCAGCCGAAATGTACTTCGCATTTGTTTTCTGCTTGTGTCTGGACGCAGTAAACATTTACAGGCCATTTTCAAGAGTACCAGAATGCAAGGGACATGAGAAGAGGTGGACAGAAATGCATTAACCTCTAGGAAAGGCTGAATAACAGTGATTTCCCAGATTAGTAGAAGGGTAATGTAAACTAGCAAATATTGTACAATTACATTCAACTCTATGAATAGAATTTTAAGTCAGTCCTTATCGCCAACGTGTTTAGGCAGAATCATGTGTTATGTGCTGTCTGTAATTATCTCTTACAAATGAAAAGGGACAGTATTCACATTTATGGTCTGAATTTGGTAGTTAAAAGAGACTTTTTGTGCAAATAAGGCTGCTGAACAATCTAAATGACAATAGAATCCTTTAAAGACTATACAATGCATAATTGATGGATAGCAAAGGTGGGCCTACCAACAGCCAAGCTTTTAGATGCCCTTCTCCTTCCTTTGTTTCTCATTTTAGGTGACTAAATGGTCCTTATTTTTCTAAATGTGACAGCACTTTTCTTAGGCCTGAATTATAGATCATTATTTTAAGAGGATTTAAAAAATCACTTGACTGTGTGGATCACAATAAATTGTGGAAAATTCTGAAAGAGATGGGAATACCAGACCACCTGACCTGCCTCTTGAGAAACCTGTATGCAGGTCAGGAAGCAACAGTTAGAACTGGACATGGAACAACAGACTGGTTCCAAATAGGAAAAGGAGTACATCAAGGCTGTATATTGTCACCCTGCTTATTTAACTTATATGCAGAGTACATCATGAGAAATGCCAGGCTGGGTGAAGCACAAGCTAAAATCAAGTCTTCCGGAAGAAATATCAATAACCTCAGATACACAGATGACACCAGCCTTATGGCAGAAAGCAAAGAAGAACTAAAGAGCCTCTTGATGAAAGTGAAAGAGGAGAGTGAAAAAGCTGGCTTAAAGCTCAACATTCAGAAAATGAAGATCATGGCATCCGGTCCCATCGCTTCATGGCAAATAGATGGGGAAACAATAGAAACAGTAAGAGACTTTATTTTGGGGGGCTCCAAAATCACTGCAGATGGTGATTGCAGCCATGAAATTAAAAGATGCTTGCTCCTTGAAGGAAAGTTATGACCAACCTAGACAGCATGTTAAAGAGAGAGACATTACTTTGCCAATAAAGGTCCTTCTAGTCAAGGTTATGGCTTTTCCAGTAGTCATGTATGGATGTGAGAGTTGGACTGTGAAGAAAGCTGAGCACCAAAGAATTGATGCTTTTGAACTGTGGTGTTGGAGAAGACTCTTGAGAGTCCCTTGGAGATCCAACCAGTCCATCTTAAAGGAGATCAGTCCTGGGTGTTCATTGAAAGGACTGATGCTAACGCTGAAACTCCAATACTTTGGCCATCTGATGCAAAGAGCTGACTCGTTTGAAAAGACCCTGATGCTGGGAAAGATTGAGGTCAGGAGGAAAAGGGGACGACAGTGGATGAGAAGGCTGAATGGCATCACTGACTCAATGGACGTGAGTTAGGGTAAAGTCCAGGAGTTGGTGATGGACAGGGAGGCCTGGCATGTTGCAGCTCATGGAGTGGCAAAGAGTTGGACACGACTGAGTGACTGAACTGAACTGAACTGAAGAGTAAGGATAAAGGCAGATTTAATTTGAACCGCTCCACCACTATGATGTACATAATACCTTAAATTTTATAAGAACTTACTATACTCAAAAGGAAAAGAAATATGTGGGTTTTGTGTGTACATTGGCTTACACAAAATGATTATCATTTGCTCTCTGGAAATGAAATCCATCTTGGTCTTAAATTCTTATATTTCTTCACAAAGTTGAAATGCCAGTTGAAGGCATTCAGAAATTTAAAGTAACTGATTTAACAACCTTGGACAAAGAGAGCACATCTGAAAGTTTGTCTCAATGTTTGGCTTGACCTAGGAGAGTTTCTCTGAGACTTATTTTCTAAACAGTACCCTAGCACCTTGGGCCAGCAAAATGGCCTTTAAGCTTGAGTGAACAAGGTATTTCTTTTCCTCTAGTGCAAAGCTTCACTATTTCATCTTTTCAAACTCTTTTACTGCACTCAGTGAGGAATTATATTGACAAGGGTAGAATTTATCTCCTAGAGGAGAATGCTATGCTTCTGTTAAGTGCTAATATAACATTTATGTGTTGGTACCTTAATAACAGCCCCAGCTTACCTAATGAAAGTTGAAAGCAAACAGTACTCTCTGAGATTTTATTATGACTGAAGTGACTGCAATTTGAGGCAAATTATCCCTGTTTTTGTTCCCATATCAAAAACAGCGATGCTAAAGCAATTGCTACATGTTTGGTATGGAATTAGGTTCCACTCTCATTAATCTACAAGGAAGAGCATTTTTCATGTAAACAGCTCACGAGGGTCAGAGAGAAGAGCTGTTTCTGTGAAAAATGCTTGTCAATAACTTTGTGAGTGAATTTTGAAATAAAGTGCCTGTAACCTGTCATTATTCCTTCCTCTCAAAGTCGAGAGTGAGTGGATGAAAATTGAGCATGTGAATTGAAAGCAGGGTGAGTGTTATGGCCTTATCGACTTCAGGTAAAATGACTGTTTTAACTTGTTATTATTTTTCCATTCAGAGGTCAGGCAACGTACAATATTACCAGCATAGACTGCAGTGTAAGCAAATTGGTATACAAAAAGGCTATTACCCACACTCACAAAGCAAAGGAAAGTATAAGTCACTAATATCAAGTGGGCTTGTGATCTCTACAAAAACGAAACAACCAACAGTGCTTTGAAAGAGAATGGCACAGTATTTTAAGTATAACGCACTTTGGAGACAGAAAATATAAACCTGTTTAAATAAAGATGCGTATGTTTAGAAAGCAGTGACCGTTTTTAAAGTCACATATTAATCTTAGTTGTTTTTCAAAGGAATTATGGGACCCAAATACTGAGTGTCAGCACCTCAACTATATGTTACCTTAAATTTTTTTCTGCCTAAAATCATCTTTTTTTAAAAAAAAAATCTGCATTTACTTATTTATTTTTGACTGTGCTGGATCTTCATGTTCCAGGGCTTTTCTCTAGTTGCGGCAATCAGGGTCTCCTCTCTAGCTGTGGTACGTAGGATTCTCATTGCAGAGGCTTTTCTTGCTGCAGAAGCACAGGTTCTAGGGCAAACGGGCTTAGCAGTTTCAGCTCCCAAGCTATAGGGCGCAGGAGCTCAGTAGCTGTGGTCCACAGGCGTAGTTGCTCCACAGCATGTGGGATCTTCCCAGATCGGGGATTGAACCCATGTTTCCTGAATTGGCAGACAGATTCCTATCCACTGAGCCACTAGAATCCCCTAAGATCATCTCAAAAGTAACAGGCTGTTGAGTTTTTGAAGTATATCTGATATATTCTTATCAAAAGAAAAATATTGCTGTGGTTTTCCTTTTCACTTAGAAAAAAAAATCAATGAGACTTCAGTACACCAAAAACCCTTTCCTTGTTTTCTAAATTTTTATTTCTAATTCTGACAGCTTAAGAATAGTGTGGCTCTTTTAAGTTTGCAAGGAAACATCATTTCTCTAAGTAATCTCAGGCCCATGGAAAGTATATATTTAATACTATTGTTCAAACACCTTATCTTTTCTGTTTCAGAAAACCATCTAGCATTTTTGTCTTTAATACTGATTTTTCCATTACAGACTCTATTGGTCAGAAAATGAGCAGATTGGTCTAGAAATTAAAAGAGGTTATAGAAGGATTCAATGATTGAAACCAAATTTAGGAGGAGAAAGGATTACAATATAATTTTGAAGACATGTTCGTATGCCTATTCAGCAGATTTTCCCCAAAATATCAAAGGTTTGTTTTCTTTTACTTCTAAAAAAGTTTTTCCTGCTTCAAAATAATTATAATAACCTAAGATAAATATATTGGCATTTCTTTGCTTTGTGTTTCCTCAGTCTATTTGTTTCTTTTAACAGATGTTTACTAGTTGGACATTGTGACAAGCATGATAATACAATAACCTCAGGCTCCATGGAGGCAAAGGTTTTTATCCACTTCTGTTCAGCAACATATCCTAACCACCTAAACCAGTACCTGGTACACAGCAGACACCTGACTGATATTTGTTGAGTGCTCAATAGACATGATTGGGGCTTGCACAGTGTGTTTAAGAGGCTGTGAGTAGGTTAGGGAAGAATTTTCCCAGTGCAACATAGGTCTAACATTCAGGAATACTAACATGATTAAACTAGAGAAAGTTGGAACAGAGCCTTATGTATCAGAAGAGCAGAGAATTCCAAAACTGAAGTTAGCAGAAAGAGGACCACCTGCTGTTAATTCTACATGACTCAAGCTACAAGTCGGGGTAGGGCAGACAGTTGTTTGAAGTACATAGGGGCCAGACCTGAAAGGCCTCAGAAACCATGCTAAGGAGTTGACATTAGGTCAAAAGCCACTGAATGATATTAAGCATAAAAGGGCTTTTAAAAAACCAACGTATCTTAGAAAAAGATTACTCTGGCTGAAGTATAACAGATGGATTGAAGAAGATTGGAATTGGTGAGACCAGTTAGGTCTCAGAAATCTAAGCAACATGTAAATGACAGTGGTCTAAATTAAAATCAAAGTAAGGGCACAGAAATAAATAGGCATATTTTCAGTGATTTAAGGAGTTAAAAATGACAAGGCTTGTGACTGCTTTGAATGAAGTAGGGAGAAGCTCAGAAGGCAGGAAAGACAAGGACGGGACTCTGCTCTCCAGCTCTGGGCCACAGAATGGATAAATGCCATTTCCCAAGATGAGGAAAATGTATTTGGTAGAGAGGGTGGCACATTTATTTTTGGATGTGCTGAGATGTTTAAAGCATCAAGTTGTTGTAATCTTGGTTTCTGTACCGATTTTCTTTTTCCTATACTCCCAATCTAGATTTGCACAAATCCATTGCAAATGAACAAAACAAACCTGAGGACCTATCGTAGTAGTCATGAGCCTGCTTTTCTCACAACAACACAGTTTGTATTTTTCAATATAAAAATATTCTTTTTCCTCAAAAATGTCTTTTTCAAGCACAAAGGAATGCAAAGAGTAAACTGTTTCTAAGACTTAATTGTAACTATCCTGAATGGTGACTAATAAATAAATGAAAAGCATGACACCATAAACAAAGGCGCCTCAAATGATGTACTGTTCCCTTAAGGAGTTAATGCTGAGTGTTATCTGTACAGGTAAATATGCTTCAACAGTTTTGTGTTTATAGTTGTATGACTTGCAGGGACTAACATTATAAGTTGAGCTGAATGTATATAGACCCACATATGTGTTTGAATATAATATGATTTTTAATCTTTTCTCTCTCTTGATTCCACCAAAGACATTAAAATAAAGATTCAAAATGCAAACATATATAATAGGTCTCCTAGTTTGTACTGTAATCATGGGCAAAAAATATTAATTAATTAATTAAGAGCTAGTAAACAAAAGTATTTTATATGTCACCTGTATTTCAGCCTGTTTCCATTTATTACATAACTAATTTACTAAATTCTTGCTGAAGTGTGTATATGTGAACCTAATACGGTTTCCAAATTATAGCAGTTCTATTCTAATGTCGACCTCCTGCTTTTTTTTTTTTAATTTCTAGGAAGAACACGAGTGTCATGGCAATGCCAGGGACACAGGTAGCACCCTGGTGGTAGTGGCAGTTTCCCATCTTCCCAGAGATGCTGCTGCCGAGTGGCGTGTCATTGTGGTGGCAGATGAGCCATCTAGAGGGAAGCATTTTGCTTTGAAGAAAATATCTGGTGGTCTTCAAATTGAATGCAAAGCTACGATTTCCAATTCTGCTTCTAGTTCATCTTTCTTCATTCCTTTAAGGTGGATGCTGCCCCCAATTTCCTCACCTGATTTAAACAGAACTCTAGCAGATCTGATGACTGTGTTTGTACAAGCAAGGAGAAGACTCTCTGAAGACAACCAACCTGCACCACTGTGTTTTAGAATAAGACAGCATTAATGCCAAAAAGAGACAGCATCAATGCCCATTTACTGCAAGTAGGTAAAAGAACTGTTAGAAAGATGAAAGCAAAGTACAGACTCTAGAATCACATCATGTATGCTTGTCAGAAAGAAAATTTGAGAAAGAGAGATAAGTAACGTGAGTAACGTGAGTAGCATAGGAGACTACTGGACTGCCAGTCTAGTTAGTGAGGGTGAATATAAGACTGGAAACGTCTTCTATATAGAAGAAAAATATCTTTAAACACTACAATCATTTATAGGACAGTGAGAGGTTAACACAAAAGGCATAAGAGAGCTGAAATCAATAGAGGAAAGAGTGGATTCACGTTTCCAGTCTTCTATATAACCCTCTTTGTTATATTCCAAACCATACACTTTAAACATTTATACGTACATATTAGTGAATAGGTTTGTGTACACAGTACCATAAATACTATACTTTAGGGATGACCTATGGGATTTAGGGGCTTCCCAGGTGGCACTTGACGTAAAGAACATGCCTGCCAATGCAGGAGATATAAGAGACTCAGGTTTGATGCCTGAGTTGGGAAGATCCCTTGGAGGAGGGCATGGCAACCCACTCCAGTATTCTTGCCTGGATAATCCCACGGACAGAAGAGTCTGATGGGCTACAGTCCATTGGGTCACACAGAATTGGACACAACTGAAGCAACTTAGCATACATGCATACATGGGATTTAGACTAACCCAAACAGAAGCAGAAGATATTAAGAAGAGGTGGCAAGAATACACAGAAGAACTGTACAAAAAAGAGCTTCACAACCCAGATAATCATGATGGTGTGATCACTAACCTAGAGCCAGACATCCTAGAATGTGAAGTCAAGTGGGCCTTAGGTAGCATCACTACAAACAAAGCTAGTGAAGGTGACAGAATTCCAGTTGAGCTCTTTCAAATCCTGAAAGATGATGCTGTGAAAGTGCTGCACTCAATATGCCAGCAAATGTGGAAAACTCAGCAATGGCCACAGGACTGGAAAAGGTCAGTTTTCCCAATCCCAAAGAAAGGCAATGCCAAAGAATGCTCAAACTACTGCACAATTGCACTCATCTCACATGCTAGTAAAGTAATGCTCAAAATTCTCCAAGCCAGGCTTCAGCAGTATGTGAAGAACTTCCAGATGTTCAAGCTGGTTTTAGAAAAGGCAGAGGAACCAGAGATCAAATTGCCAACATCTGCTAGATCATGGAAAAAGCAAGAGAGTTCCAGAAAAACATCTATTTCTGCTTTATTGACTATGCCAAAGCCTTTGACTGTGTGGATCACAATAAACTGTGGAAAATTCTGAAAGAGATGGGAATACCAGACTACCTGACCTGCCTCTTGAGAAACCTATATACAGGTCAGGAAGCAACAGTTAGAACTGGACATGGAACAATAGACTGGTTCCAAATAGGAAAAGGGGTACATCAAGGCTATATATTCTCACCCTGCTTATTTAACTTCTATGCAGAGTACATCATGAGAAACTCTGGGCTGGAAGAAGCACAAGCTGGAATCAAGACTGCTGGGAGAAATATCAATAACTTCAGATATGCAGATGACACCACCCTTATGGCAGAAAGGGAAGAGGAACTAAAAAGCCTCTTAATGAAAGTGAAAGAGGAGAGTGAAAAAGTTGGCTTAAAGCTCAACATTCAGAAAACTAGGATCATGGCATCTGGTCCCATCACTTCATGAGAAAGAGATGGGGAAACAGCGGAAACAGTGCCAGATTTTATTTTATGGGGTTCCAAATCACTGCAGATGGTGATTGCAGCCATGAAATTAAAAGATGTTTACTCCTTGGAAGGAAAGTTATGACCAACCTAGATAGCATATTGAAAAGCAGAGATATTTACTTTGCCAACAAAGGTCCATCGAGTCAAGGCTATGGCTTTTCCAGTGGTCATGTATGGATGTGAGAGTTGGACTGTGAAGAAAGCTGAGTGCCGAAGAATTGATGGTTTTGAACTGTGGTGTTGGAGAAGACTCTTGAGAGTCCCTTGGACTGCAAAGAGATCCAACCAGTCCATCCTAAAGGAGATCAGTCCTGGGTGTTCATTGGAAGGACTGATGCTAAAGCTAAAACTCCAGTATTTTGGCCACCTCATGCGAAGAGCTGACTCATTGGAAAAGACTCTGATGCTGGGAGGGATTGGGGGCAGGAGGAGAAGGGGACGACAGAGGATGAGATGGCTGGATGGCATCACCGACTCGATGGACATGAGTTTGAGTGAACTCCGGGGGTTAGTGATGGACAGGGAGGCCTGGTGTGCTGTGATTCATGGGGTCACAAAGAGTTGGACATGACTGAGCGACTGAACTGAACTGAACTGAATGTCAATTTGACTCTGTGATACATACAAAATGCAAGCCAAAGTCTCATTCCCAAAACCAAGTCTGACTCAAAAGGGAGCCCCACTATTTGTGTTCTAAAGGTATTTTACTAATATGGCTTTGATTTATCCATCTAACAGACAGAAGCTACCAATGTGCACTTGGCATATTTCACCATGTGGCTGGCTACCTCAAAGAGGAGGTCTGAACCAAAGGGCACTTTATTCTCATTGAGTCATGGTCAAGAGTCAGAACTAGTATCCGACTAACTGGTCAACTTCCAATTTGGATTGCAATGGGAAGTTCTCACTCTTCCTAGGTCCGTGGAAGTGCTCCCTCTTCCAGACCCATGGAAGTTTTGGTTTTCTTTGGACCAGCCTCAAATAAGACTGACTGAATTTGATTCAGAGTGGTCAATCCAAATTTGATATACTATTCCTTTATTGTATTAGCTTAAATTGTGCGCAAAGCACCTCAGTGGGTTTTCAAATGCAGTTGGACCTCAGGCCTTGGGGTAGGTGAATTTGAATTCATTATTTGCAAATAAAATTGTGTTTTGAACATATTATGGAAGTTAGCTTTTAAAATACATTATTTCTTATATCAGATATTTCTTAAGTAAGGTGAATAATTCCCTGTTCATTTATCTTTTGTTTAAGCACCGATTTTAATGTATAGAATCTGTCTAAATCAAGAAAGTTTCTAATTTCTAACTAACATCTTTTCTTCAGTTTGTTGTTGATTGTTTTTTTGCAGACTAAACAGAGTAAAAACAATTACATCTCAACAATCCTGAGGTATTAATATTTCTCTATAATATGGGGAAGAGAGCAAGTCACAGGTGGTTCTGATCACCATGCCAAGAGTGGTCATTTGGTTCCTTAGAGGATGGTAAGCTATAGAATCCTCGTTATCTGCATTCTGAGTCCATTTCCTTTTCACTACTCCAGGGTATGCTACAAGAAGGGGAAATAGGTGTATGGAAATTAAAGTGGCTGCTTCCACATGTCATTAGAAAGCCTACAATCGCTTTGAAATTGGCTCATAAAGGGAAAAACAGAGACTATACTAATAAATCCAGTGCCTGATGAGCATAACTGAATCTTTTTTGCAGCCTTGAGATTTTCATAGTTTAATCCTTTGTGAAGTAAAATGCACCATGATGGCCATCACAAGCCACCCTGGGACACCTCTAGTTTTGGAGAAACACTTACTACATATGCCCTCATAAAAATACTTCTGGGCATATCTCTTTGTACCTGTATGTTGGCATTTAAGGGCAGGGTCTATACATGCACATTTTATGAATATGATATGAAACATTAATCTGGATTAATTTAATGATGTAAAAGATGGTACTCTAAAGTCCCAGTATCCTATTCTCCCCTATGTAAACTGAAGAGATATTAAAAGGAAATTCAACTTGACATTCTTTAATATATTTAAAACATAAGACAAAGAAAGCAATGAAAACACAGCAAAGAACAAGCTCCTCTCATCAGGAAGGAAAGATCAAACATAGAGCCAAACAGACTATGATGGCTCGTTCTATAAGGATTAGTTTTAGAGAAAAAAAAAAAAAAAGGATCACCTGGTTAAATGTATTTCCTTTCTGCAGCATGCCTACTTGACTGGACAATCCACAACATCGTGATATTTTTTTAATAAATTATACTCATTTTGTTTGAACAAGAAATTTAACATATATTTAAAGAGTACAGTTCTGTGGGGGAGAGGAACTGTGCTGAGCTATGTGTTATACTAATGGCACAGCGTGTAGAATGAGTCATCACGGTTTTTATTTATTCATTCATCCTTAGATCCTTTTAAAAGTCTCCAAGGCCCTAATGACCATCATCATTATCATCAGTAAAAACTGCTTTCTGGTGAAAAGGCAATAGGCATTAAATTTAGAGGCAGCATTAAATTATCAGTAGAGAGGACTTGAAATAGTACTATACACTTATTCCAGGACACAGTATACTGAAAGTTCATACAGCGCCAGTCAGGCACTCATCTTTATAAAGTCTGATGTTAAGATGTTCTCTTCTCCTTTATAAGACAGTGTCATTTAGCCCAGGAGAAAATAAAGTACAGGCCAGTTCCTATGCTCCAATGTCAAACACTGTAAGTCCAAAGTATGTCATAAAAAGATTGTTAATTATAAAGAAAACTTTAAGAATGATCAGTATCAAAACTTTAGTTCCTTGCAGGTATTTGAAAAAGTCAGTAAGAAGTGTTTTGAACTAAACCTTGTTAAGTCCTTTCTATCTCAGAGGAATTTTAAATATTTCATCATCAGTCAGCAAACATAATAGAGGCTTTATTCCTCTGGCTAATCTCCAGCACTAGATTCAAAGCGTCCAATTCCACTCATCTGCTCATCTGGTGATGAACTTAGTGTGTCATCTAAAAACGGGGAAAATTAGTACCTTGTGACCAATCCAGAAGGGCTTCCCAGGGGCTCAATGGTAAAGGACACGCCCGCCAATGCAGGAGACCTGGGTTTGATCCCTAGGTTGGGAAGATCCCCTGGAGGAGGAAATGGCAGCCCACTCCAGTATTCTTGCCTGGAAAACCCTATGGACAGAGAAGCCTGGCCAGCTAGAGTCTATGGGGTCTCAAAGAGTCAGACACGACTGAGCAACTGAGAATTCATGCAGGATCAAAGCAGAGGGCTGTTATGCTCGTCCGTCCCGACCACCTTCCCTTACCCATGGTTCTGTCACCGTGTCGGCAGTTGATGCAGTTTAGAAAGTTATCATGGAAAGAGCAGGCCAGGGAAGATGACGGCATTCCTTTGTGGAAACCTTGTTGGTAGTGCAGAGGGTTTTGAATTTTGAGCAAGACCGTTAGAGATTATTCTCTGCTATAAATGGTCCAGTCTGTTAAACTCCCTAAGCGTTATAAAAACAAAACCAACAGACATAAAGCCCTATTATGAAACAAAAGAAGTACCCTCGAGTGTAAAAGGTAACTTTTAACGTACTACCGTTGACAGATTTTTCCATCTGCATGAATGTGGTTCTTTTTTTATTTGGTCAAACATCTTTTAATCAAGAGTGACAAGTATCTTCTTGAAAGCAACTGGGAATTTCTTCAATGCCTCAGTGTCCTTTTCCATAAAATGGAAATGCCAACTAAGCTTGTCCACACACAGGGTGCTGACAGTGATCAACTGAGGCAATGTGTGTAAAAGCGTTCTTGTTCACTGTTAAGTATTGTACCAAGGCAAACTGTTGCTGTTGTGTTTGCTGCCACCCTTCTGAGATTCCTAGTGGCTTGGATGACCCAGAGTGATGTTATGGGGAGGGAGGTGGGAGGGGGCTTCATGTTTGGGAACGCATGTACACCCGTGGTAGATTCATGTCAATGTATGGCAAAACCAATACAGTATTGTAAAGTAAAAATAAAAATTTTTCAAAAAAAAAGAAAAAAAAAAAGGATACAACTGGTTTGACCCTGTAGCACATTCTTTAATACACAGACTTCTGTTTGCCCCTATATTTGAAAGCATAGTTTAAAGATACATTTAGTTTTATCATTGATCTTTATAAATAAAATTTCCTAGCCCAGACATATACTGAAATAGAAGTCCTCAGAGGGAATTCACGTTCATTCACACTCCTAATTCTTTTAACTCCATAGTCCTTCTGCTGCTGCTGCTGCTAAGTTGCTTCAGTCGTGTCTAACTCTGTGCGACCCCATAAATGGCAGCCTACCAGGCTCCCCCGTCCCTGAGATTCTCCAGGCAAAAACACCAGAGTGGGTTGCCATTTCCTTCTCCAGTGAATGAAAGTGAGAAGTGAAAATGAAGTCACTCAGTTGTGTCCCACTCTTAGCGACCCCGTGGACTGCAGCCCACCAGGCTCCTCCGTCCATGGGATTCTCCAGGCAAGAGTACTGGAGTGGGGTGCCATTGCCTTCTCCGTATAAAATGCTATAGAGGCCTAAGTGAGATTTGTATTTCTGTGATTAATGATTTGGGGCTGGAAAAATTATTCTTAATTATTGGTTTCAAAAGTAAAATAATGTTTTATATTGGCATCAGTTTTGATGTGTATGTTCAGAATCCAGTATGGAAGTCCTTTTAATGATGCTTTGACAGTAATTGGACTATTTTTGTTATTATAAGACCCACAGTTATGTGAAATGAGTTATATAATAGCTAGACTTTATAGACTTACAGAATTTTACTGAACTCTGGGAGTTTTTGAACAATTCAGAACTTTCTAAATCTTGTACACTCTACACACTTCTGGAAGTAAAGTTGCAATTTAGGTTGTTCAAAATTTTAGACTAAGATTAGCTGGCTAGGAAGACTTAAGTCTTCAAATTAATAATTACAATGACTTAACTAAACATGTCTAAGCTAATTAAAAGTTTAAGCTATGTTTGCAGTTAAAATAACTCCTGAGCCCAGCATTTGTTTTATTTTACCTTGCCAAGAGCATGGTAAAATAATCCTCAGAAGAGGTTAAACTGATGCTGGCAAATTAAATTTAATTCAGAATCTATAAGCATATTTATAAAGAACTGAAATTTGTAAAATAGTTTAAGTTTCAGTACCTGTAGTTATGAAACCTGAAGCTGTAAGAAACAGAGAGCATTTATTGTTAATGATATACCTGAAGGGTTCCCCACTGATACTACCCTCCTTGACAAATTTACATGGTTTCTCAAAAAGTTCTTCTCTTCAAAATTAATTTTCATTTCCTATAAGTAAATCAAAGGGTGTTTTCTGCCAGAGTGAACTATATAAGGTGAGGTATTGTTTCAACTACACAAAACTCAGAACTCAAAGTATTTTAGCGAGGGCACAGAGATTAATAACCCCTGCCTATTTGCAATTTAAGTCTTAGAATAAAGCAGGGATAGGTAGTGAAGGTGTTAGACTTGGGGCTCAGTTTGTGTGATGACTGTATGGGGGCAATCATGGTAGTCCTAAATGCTAATCTGGAAGACATCTTATAAAGCACTTCTTTATCACACACCCTTTTACTCATCATGAAATAAAATTCATATTTTAAGACCAGACAAGAAATATTTTAACATAAATTTTTCTTCTTTACCCATTTGGGTCTCCTTCTTGTCTAGTGTGCATTGCTGTATGGTCAGACTCTCAAGTTGGCTGTTCTCTTGCTCTCTGTACATTCCTTGCTTGACCAGACCCTGCTTCACTCACAGGACTATCCAATCCTCTTAATTATGGGGCTTAATTAGTAACTGCCTACCTGCTGTTCTCCCCCTCTGATTGCTGGTTTCCGTGGTGACTAATGAGCCAACCTGAGGTCCACTCCCCCTATAAAAGGTAGCTTCCCTCTCCCAGGAGCAGTGAAGATGCTGCCGTGTCCTGTTTGTTACCTGCTGAATGTCATGGGATACTGTTCCAGGCCCTCAGCCTCTGATGTTTTAAGACCCCTCAACAGTCTTGAGGCTGAACAACTCCAGGGCTTGCAACCCTGTGGGGTGCAGCCCAACAACTGGCAAGCCAGCTATGAGGCCACGGGAACTCTGTGAATGCCAAGTTGTCAGGAAATAAGGATGGGAAACAAAATTTGGGGAGTTAATCTGTGTCTGTAAGCAATTATAGACACAGGCTTTAGGGATTTTAACTCAGGCACAGGCTTATGAATTGGACGTGACCTGCAACCCAGAAGGGTTTGGCTGGGTCCTGTGACAACATCAAAATCATAAGAGTACCCTTGGGCTTCTGGTCCCAATTAGGGAAGCAGGCAGAGCAACAATACATTGTGATGGAACAACAGCTATACACATAATGAGATACAACAGATGGAGGACCTTATAGAAGGCCCACCTGAGTCATGAAGCAAGGCAAAAAAGTATGCACCACATGGGAACCCCATGGATATGAGTAGCAGCCATGGAACTGAATTTACCGGCCAGGAAGTTTGGAATGGGCCGATAAAAATGACAAATGCTGGCATTTCCACCTGCCTTACCACTCCACTGCTGCCAGGCTAATGGAAAGGATAAATGGACTACTTAACAACAATTGAGATGGAAACCTGCCCTCTCAGCTGCAGACCAGGAGGCTAACTCAGGTCCTGTGAGCCATAACTGAACATCCCAGGGCCTACACCACGTTCACCCAGAGGCAACACCATCCAAGTTCAGCTGCTGACCACCGAAAGACTGTTGCCAACTCTCGGACAGGACAGTAAGTCACTTTTGCCCTGATACCCAGAGGAGCTCACTATAACATAGCCCTGTGACTGGCAGGTAAGTCCCCGGTGGTTCAGGTTTGCCTCCGCATGAGGTTAGGATTGTAAAGGGACCTCACCTGTCTTTTACCCAGCCCTACCTAAGACTACTAAGGCAATTAATTGAGGCCCCCCTCCTGGAGAAAGGCACCATTATATTAATTTTGTGGTCTGTCGTTACACTGCCTTGGCCCTGTATTTGGCCCTGGCTGTGGGGAATGAGGGTGGACAGGCAGGATGGTGCTGCAGGCCAGGACAAAAGCCCCACGCAGGGCTGGTATTATTTCGGAGTGCTGTTACTGCTTGTATTTTGCTTAACAGTCATGATCTTCCCGTACTGTCCCTCTTACATATCTTGCCTGTAGTCCATAGCCTGAGCAAAGGGAATCTGTTCATGGACTGGGCGACAACAGTGGCTTCACTGAAGAATGAATCTGATTGCTAGGCTGACAGTGAGATGTCATTGTCATCTTGCTCTGGACTTCTGTGAATAAGTGACTTGATACTCCTAGGCTGTTGGTGTCTGCAGTGTGTTTGTGGTATTTGGTTTCTGTGCGCCTCCATATGCCTGACTATGGCGGAAGAGGGTGGACCAAGATTGTAAGAGTCAGGGAGGGCAAGTAGGGGTAGAGTGTATGGTCAGGCCATTCCAGCTGGCTATTCTCTTGCTCTCTGTGCATCCCCTGCTTGACCAGGCCCTGAGTCACTCACACGACTATCCAAACCTATTAATCATAGGGCTTAATTAGTAACTGCCTATGTGCTTGCCCTCTGCCCCAGCCACTGCTTCCCTGGTAACTCATGAGACTACCTGAGGTCAATTTCCCCTATAAATGGAAGCCTCCTAGATGTCTCTCTAGGATTTTTGCCTCTGACATGGATAGGAAATCTTAAAGTAAACTGTCAATGTTTCTATCACTGTCTCTGGGCTCTTATTTGGATTTGAGTCTGGGCAACTGCAAGGCTTCCGGACCTGCAGTGGACAGACCAACAGTTGTTCACATCTGATTATGCATTAACCAGGCCTCACAATGGCAGAAATACCTGCTCAACTGTAAAGATCAATTTTTTTTTTTCTGGCATTGGACACGACTGAGCGACTTCACTTTCAGTTTTCACTTTCATGCATTGGAGAAGGAAATGGCAACCCACTCCAGTGTTCTTGCCTGGAGAATCCCAGGGATGGGGGAGCCTGGTGGGCTGCCGTCTATGGGGTCGCACAGAGTCAGACACAACTGAAGTGACTTAGCAGCAGCAGCAATATATCTTCACAGAAGGTAGCATTCCTTTCTCAATCTTGCAAAGGGTCAAGATGATCTGCCACTCACTTTTGTATGTGCAGAAATTTATGGACAATGCCAATATGTCATTTCCTGTAAAGATACTAATTGTTGTGGAACAGACTGGGTCAGACAGCCTGGAGAAATACTGAGCTGCACCTAATGGAGGTTCTTAGCTTAAACACTTATGACCTTATTAATATTACTAGCTGTATTACTTGTATTTTGCCCATTTTATTGTTTCTTGCATTACCAAATGTGTGACTGAACTTCAGATAAAAATGGAGACTAGCAACTTCAAATGACTGCCCAATATATAGCTCTATAAGATCAATGATGACAGGAGTGTAACTCTAGATACGGAAAGAAGCAACAAGAGAGAACTATTTCCTGGACCATAATAGACTAGTGAGACAGGTGGTCCAGAGGCTTTGGACTACTGTTAACAGAACCTAGCCCTGTAATAGCCCATTGAGTAGCTTGTCAATGAAACTGTCCCCTGACTTGGGAGTGAGCATTCCTAATGCTATGGGACCAGTTGGTCATCATGAAATGCCTCGCAAATCTCGGCCAAAATTAAGTCCAAAAGAGGAGGGAATTATAGCATAGTGTTTCTCACCATCCAGTTCCACAAGACTCATCATTGGCCACAGCAGTTGCTGACTTACAGTACACCCTCAAAGGAATTCAGTGTGAAGATCAGTCTGAGGCATCTGTCTTCTGGGGAAATGGCAAAACTGGCCTTAGGTAGTTAGATATTTTCAGGAGAAAATTTTATGAACCCAGTTTCTTGTATCTTCCCATACACAGAAAAGCACTAACCATTAACTAAAATACCGTCCTTCATAAATAGCAGTACACTTCTACCAAGATGTGTGCTTAGTTGCATGTACTCTTTCACCAGAATCTCATATACATTGCCTTCCCCACTTACCTCTTCAGAAAAGTTCTCAGAGCTTTCTAAAGACTTGTCTCCTGGATTATAATCCTCAGACTGGCTTCCTCAACCCTCACAACTGGGATGGGCCTCACTTAGGAGAAAATGTTATGTATGTAAACTTAGCAAACTGGTAAGTTTGGAGGGAGAGAATAGGTAAATTTATTCCATTATAAAGTAGGGGGGGAGGTCAAGCTCTTTTCTAGAAAATTTATTGTAAGATTATTTAAGTAGCAAATACTTATGGTAATAATAGTATAGAATCAATTTTGCAAAAATTCCACTTAATTCAATTTTCCACAGGTGACAGCCCACAAGACCAAAGCCTAGGGTGGTGATGGTTATAGAGTGAACATTTTGTATTAAGAGGATACCTTTCAAAAGTTAACATATATGGTTGGTATTTTTAACTCTTAAACTGGCAATATACCTTATTGCCCCAGCTAAAGCCAGAGGATAGCTATAAGGCATGGAGTGAGAATATTGAATATGACCCTTCTAAAACCTGACTTTTCTCCCCACCCACCCACACAAAAAACCCCCACTACATTATGACTGAAAACAGAGTATAGGTAGTGAACCTCTTTTTGATACTAGATTGTTAAGATGATTGCATTTAATATTTTAAAACTGGGAAACCATTTCTGACTGCATCGAGGAGGAAATTTCACAGCTGATTCTTACTTTTTTGTTAAGAAAGCAATGATCTTGGCAAGTTTCATAGTTCAGGCATCAGAACTCTGCTGCTGTTCCAAAAAATAAAAATAAATAATAACTAGTTAAATTAGTGTTTGGGGAAATGGATTAGAGTGTAATGTATGCAAGCAATTAAGCAACACGGACTTGATTCACTGTGATGTCTAAAGTGGCATTTTAAAAAATGAAAGTAGCTAAATTTGGCCCTGATAAAATATATAGCAGCAATGGGTTAGGAATTTTGCAGTTTTGCCCAAAGAGTCCAATCAAACAACCCATATATTAGGTGGCTGTTAACATGCTGGCAGCTGAATTTTTTACATCAGTTTCCAAGGTTGCACAGTAATTACATCTACTGTGAGTCATTTTTGCAGCATATTTTATAAAACTTTTACAGGTTTGCTGGGAAGGGATTATTCAAAGTCACCTTTTATAGATTCTGCTATGAATATTAGACAGTTCTTTGAAAATGTTAGTGTTTACCACTTCCATTGCTTCTGGTTTAAGCCTAGTTGGCATTTGAGAGTTTATGTATGAGTGGAGCTTCCTTTTCTGTATAGACCTGCTGTTCCCTAGCATTGCTAGTTTATGTTCCCACTGAGCTGCTGCCAGGATAAAATAAATCCAGTTGCCTTTTGCTGCTCAAGGCCAACCTAGCAACCATGGAAAGAATTAGTTGCTCTGAGCACTTGTCCTTGGATGTCATTGGAAGGTAGTGATGCGCAGTTTCATGGTCAATCCAGTCCACAGAGAGTGTGTTCATTTGAACGTCTGACTAATTTAGATTTAATATTTTGGTCCTTGCTCTTTATTCTTATTCTCAATTATATCCAGCCAGCGCCCAGAGATGTGTTGGAGACTGTGATTGGATAAATTACTTTGCATAACATTTAGATCCACTGATTATAGATAAATAACTTAGCATTACATTAGGTCCACTGCGTATTAAGTCATTTGTGTCATTTGTGCTTTAGTTTATTCTATTTGCATGAGCACATTTTCACACCTGAGTGAAAAGTCCTGGTTGTTTCAAGTTAATATTTTAAATATACTCTTATATTTCACGGATGATAATGCATTCATTTTAGAATATAAAAGCCTGGTGAGAAATTTATTACATTTTGGAGATGGTGCATGATCTTCTTGGGAGCTGATGTCAGTTTTGGAATTTAGGATGGAGGAAAATAAATGTCAGGACAGCTGGAGCTCCTTTGGGAGCTGAAAGGAGGGAAGGAAACACACTGGTCTTCTCTACTGGAGTCATCAGCAACTTCAGCACCATCTTCAGCAAAGCTCCAGTGAGGTGTGTTCACTCTAGTTCAAAAGATGTGGGGCTAAGATTGTGGGTGAGCAGTAAAACCAGTCTCTCACTCTGCTGTCACTCAAGAATCCAAAAAAACTTGTAATTTTGTTTTAAACACCTAGTTTCTCACATTATTTTTATGAGCATGGTTGTTGAGCTCTGCTGATACTCTAACTTGCCACTCTGAATCTTCTTGTCTTTCAAAAAACTAGTCCTGGCTATTGTGCCATTTGGATCTTTTTCTTTTCATTCAAAGAAGAACAGATTTATGAAAATAGATTTCAAACTTTAATATTTGTAATTAGCAATGTCAGTATTTTGGAAACACGTTTGGAAACTTCATCCAGCACATCTATTGAATGTTTATTCTTTACTGGGATCTCTTCTGAGCACTGGGGATTCAGGGCTAAACTGATCTCAGAACAACTAAAAGATCTTGCTCTCATCGAGCTTATATTCTGGTGGAAGAGAAGGTGATAAAGAAATTATTTTAAGTGCAATGGAGGTAAGTAGAGCAGATCAAGGGAGAAGGGAAGACAGGGTAGTAGCTATTTTAGATTCGGTGCTCAAGTGAAACCTTTGTAAACTGTGCCATTTGAACAGAGACCTAAAAGAAGTGAGGATGGAAGTGTTGCAAAACCCTGGAAGAATAGCATGTCAGAGGGAATAAAGAGCTCCCACAAAGATCCCAGGGCAAGAACTAGATTGGCGGACTTAGAAGAAGCAAATGTAGTAAGAGTTAAGAAAACAAAAAATTAGAAGGAAGTAAGGATAGGGTACAAACAATGGTAAGATCACAGAGGAGCTTCAAGGTCCACACAGGTATGATTTTAAAATCAAACAGGTAGGTTGGATTTCATTCTGAACATCCTAAGATACCATAGTAGTTTTCAGGCAGAAGTAACATTTTCTGATTTAACCTTTCTAAACAATATCTATGCCTGCTGTGTGGAGAATATTGGGTTGGTTTAGGGGATGGAGATATGAAAGAGTGGAAGCAGAGGACCCATTAGGAGACTTTGCAATAGCTTATGCTAAAGATGTAAGTATCTTGAGCTAGGTTAGTAGCAGTTGAGGTGGTGTGGTAAAAAATGGTCAAGATTCAGGAAATATTTTGAAGGAAGACCTGATAGGATTTGTGGGTGAATTTGGATGAGGAATGGTGTGTGTGTGGTGGTGGTGGTCTGGGGGAGGAGGGGCACTGGTAAAGAGTCAAGGATGCCTCCTGGCTCTCTGGCCTAAACAAGTGGATTCCTACTGGTGCTTCTTATCAAAATGGGGTAGACTGGAGAGAAGCAGGTTGGAAGGCAAAGGGAATTGTATTAATCAGCACAGACTACCATAACAAGATACTATATACTACTGAGCTTAAACAACAGAAAATCACCTCTCATGGTTCTAGAGGCTGTGAAGTCTGAGATCAAGGTGCCTGCCACTCTGATGTCTGGAAATAATTCTCTTCCTGTTGGTAGATAGCCGCCTTCTCATTGTGTTCTTACATAGTAAAGAAAGTCCAGGCTCTCTCCTATCTATTCTTAATAAGGGCACTAATCCCATCAGAGTTGTGGTCGCAGCCTTATGACCTCATTTAACCCTATTTTCCTCCAAAAAGCTTATCTGCAAATAGCATTACCTTGGGGCTTAGGGGTTTGACATATTAATTTGGGGGAGGAAACATGAAAATCTGGTCCTTAACGGGAAGATACAGTTTTGGCCATTTTTGTGCTTTTCTCTACTGCAAATATATCAACCATTTAAGCAGAAATGACCAGGCAGTACATCAGTATGAAACTCAAGGAGACTATGAGGCTAGAAATATAAATAAAGAAGGCATCAGCATTTAGATTTTTTTTCAGATACTGAGTACTTTATTTTATTTTTTATAACAACAGAAGTATATTTATTTAGCAAAGATTTTAAAATAAGATACTGAGTATTTTAACATCTTTCAAGAATCCGATATATCTGTTAATAGTCAACAAGTTCTAAATATATTTTGAATTATTAAACTTGCTTCTATAACTAAAACAAAGCAGTTTATTTTTTAATATAAATTTATTTATTTATTTATTTTTTATTTTTTTTATTTTTTTATTTTTTATTTTTTTTGAAAAATTTTATTTTTTTTTATTTATTTATTTTTTAATTTTAAAATCTTTAATTCTTACATGCATTCCCAAACATGAGCCCCCCTCCCACCTCCCTTCCCATAACAACTTTCTGGGTCATCCCCATGCACCAGCCCCAAGCATGCTGCATCCTGCGTCAGACATAGACTGGCGATTCAATTCACATGATAGTATACATGTTAGAATGTCATTATCCCAAATCATCCCACCCTCTCCCTCTCCCTCTGAGTCCAAAAATCCGTTATACACATCTGTGTCTCTTTCCCTGTCTTGCATACAGGGTCGTCATTGGAGGTTAATTACTTTACAATATCGGTTTTGCCATACATCAACGTGAATCTGCCACAGGTATACACGTGTTCCCCATCCTGAACCCCCCTCCCTCCTCCCTCCCCCTCCCTGTACCACCTCCTCTGGGTCATCTCAGTTCCCCAGCCCCAAGCATCCAGTATCATGCTTCGAAACCAGCAATCCCACTGCTGGGCATACACACCAAGGAAACCAGAATTGAAAGAGTCACGTGTACCCCAATGTTCATCGCAGCACTGTTTATAATCGCAAGGACATGGAAGCATTTAGATTTTAAACCACAAAAGAGATGAAACATCTAGGGAGTTGAAAGCAAAGAGAAAATGCTAAGAACTGGGGCTCCTTTTGGAGGTGAAAGAGTTGTAGGATTCAGCAAAGGAAACTGAGAAGGACTAATCTCTCTGAGGTAACAGGAATGCTAGCGATGTATGGTATCTAGAAATCAAAGAAAGAATGAGCTTCAAGAGAGACAGCTCAGCTATGTCAAATTCCATTAGTAAGTCCAGTAAGCTGAGAACTAAGAAATAACCGTTGAATTTGGCTAGAATTCTGGGGATCCTGATAAGAATGGTTTCTGTGAGTCTGTGGAGAAAAACAAAAAAAAGCTGAATGAAATGAGTTGAGGTAAAAAAGCAAATGAAGAGATGGATATGCAGAATGTAGACACAGAAGACTTCTGAAGGTTTTACTCAAGGGAAAGCAAAGAAATAGGACAATAGTCAGAGGTGATATGAGGTTTAGAGAAAAGTTTTTTTTTTTTTTTTTAAAGGAGAACTACTATAGCCTGAATTTATGCTGATTGGAAATAATGGAGTAGAAAAGCAGAAACTTAAGGTACAAGAAAAAGGCAGGTTAATTGTAGGAGTCAAGTCCTAGAATGGTCCAGAGGGAATGTGATCCTTATACAAATGGAGGGGTCAGCCTTACATAGGTACATGGTCCCCAGTGTAAAGGAAGAAAAGTCAGGTTACCTGGAGTCAGATTTGATAGTGGGAAGATGAAGTAATTCTCTTATTTTCTCAATTTTGAATTGAAATAAGTGGTAAGATTACTAGCTAAGAGTGAGGAGGAGAGACAAGTGTTAGAAATCGGAGGGAAAAGGATAGAGTGTGGGTGTGAAACTATTAGCTTAGAAAGTAGAAAAATAAACTGACTAGGTGAATGTAGTAGAATTATTGAAGGCCCATTTAAAACCAGTAAATGTAATCTAGGGTGAGAAGAGTGAGAATTTCTCTACTTAATGTAAGGTCACCTGTGTTTTTTCCTAACCACATCTACTATTTGGGGCAAGCAGGAGTAGGTGGACATTTGGGTTTTAAGAGAATTAAGATTTCGCTAGGTGGGTAAGATCGAAGAGAGAATGGATTTTTAAGGCTATTTCTAGTTGTCTTTTGCTAAACCTAATTTCCCTAACCAAAACTCACTGTGTATTCTGATATGTAGGCATTGAGCTTTTTTCTTAGTCGTGCCATAACTAAAAAACTCAAAAGCTGAAAAACAGCTTTCCCAACATAAGTACTATAATTTTTCCTATCTCTCAGTTATTTAATTCAAGTTGAGAACTCTTAAAAAAAATTTTTTACCAGTTTTTCTTACATAACAGCATAAGCTGTAGAGAAACAATTATGGATGTTATTAACATTGGTACTTTTGAGTTTCAAAACAACTTGTTATAAGAGTGTCTAGGAAAATATGCTACTCATACAAGGAGGTTTATTTAAAAATTATTCAGATTATACTAAGTGAATGCATGAAACTCCATAATACCATGAAAGCTATATGTGAATTTAGTTTTATTGAGCACCATGATGAAGGTAGCATTCCAAACTGATCAAGCAACTTGAAGAGATGGCAGAAGAGATGGCTATATAGCCTAACCAAGATATAAAAGCAGAGATCTTCATTCATTTGAAATATAGACTTTAGGTCTCACGTGTTTTGTTTTTTTTTTTTTAATTTCCTTCTTTTCAATTCCCTCTAGAGAGGAGCCAGGATGCAAAGTGGTCACACATAAATAATTGGACACTGTAGAAATACGAAGGACAGAAGTTGTAATAATTAGAGCTCAGGGAAGGTAGATAGTCCCTTCCCTTTCTGACTGGCTATAACATGGTGCTAGTGGTAAATTACCTGCATGCCAATGCAGGAGACATAAGAGGCCCAGCTTCAATCCCTGGATCTGGAAGATCTCCTGGAGAAGGGTATAGCAACCTTCTCCAGTATTCTTGCCTGGAGAATTCCATGGGCAGAGGAGCCTGGCAGGCTATAGTCCATAGGGTCACGAAAAGTCAGACATGACTGAAGCAACTTATCACACAGGGATCCTAAGACTTAATATGAAGTTTTTTAAATAGGAAAAGCAAAGTGATTATAAATCTAGAATACTTGAAAAAGACTTCTTATTGGATAGATTTTTGGCTCCTGTTAGTAAGTACCTTTGACTTGCATTGCTATAGCTTCATGTCCAGGCCTAAAACTCAGAAAACTGCTTGCTTCAGCCTCTTATCTTACAAAGGAAAGTGAAGAAGAAACCTTCAGTTCCTTTCATAGTTGTCCGAATAATTTATCAAAAGCAAGAATGACAGTTACAATTCAGGTGGATACCTTATTCAGAACATAAAAGTGGGCATCCAATAGAAGCAGCCATTCTGTATGTCTCTCATTATTAACTTGATTATGCTTGCATAGAAGCATGAGACCAAGGGTGAACCTCAACGCAGGGCATAGTGGAGAGCACTGAAAGGGGAGCCAGGAAGGAAGAGAAAGGAGTATTTAAACAGTCTAAGAACTTCTGTGTTAACAACTCCCGGGTACAGTTGTCTGCTTATTTATTCTTGGCGGTTCCTAACTTCCTTTGAGAATATGATAAAGGCCATAGTTCACACACATATGCACAGCAAACTTGTATACATATATATAAAACTCGGAAAACAACATCAAAATTCCTGACCCCAAGGTAGGGATACCCGTATCATATGATCTTAAAGACGCAACCAGTCAATAAGTTAGTTATGGTGTGACATCTTGAATTTGTAACGGGGGTGTTATGATGCCTTGGGTACATGTTTTGTGTGTGTGAAATCACCTTTATTTTCTCCATTAATTTGAAAGATATGCTGGAAGCAGAAAAGTTAAAACAACCACTAACTGAAAAGTTTATAGAATGTAAAAGAATATAATCAGAAACCTCCCCAGATATTTTTAAGGTCTAACAATCTGTACTCGCCCTTCTCAGCCTTGGTGCTATCTAATGCTATAGAAACTGCTTTTCTGAACTAGATTGGATCTTGATTAACCAGAATTATTGCACAGTTGACAAACTCAAAATTATAGCTGTGTTGTCAAGTACTACAGATGACAATGTTTCTAAATCTCCAAAATATGGTTAAAAGAGGGCTTTTCTCCCATGGAAGGTACCTAATAAGGTTCTGTAAACTGGATATGATTTCTAAGCTGGAGGCTAAGAAAGTTCTAATTTTGTGATAGATAGGCATCTCCCTCATAAATGTTTAGGTTAACATTTATTTTCAACACAGAGAACCTACAAACTATATTTCTCTTTTTCATGACCCAATAGGGCTTTCCTGTGCACCAGACTTCAACTAGTAATAGGATTTTTAGAGTAAAGGGAAAAGAGAATAATCAGATGAAGGAAGATAATCCACATCTTCAAGTCAAAACAAAGGTGTAAACAACCTTTTCTCAAATAGCCTGAATAAATTTGCATTCCCTAGTCTATATCAGTTGAATTCAGTTGCTCAGCCCTGTTGACTCTTTGCGACCCCATGGACTGCAGCAACCAGGCTTCCCTGTTCATCACCAACTCCCAGAGCCTACTCAAACTCATGTCCATCACGTCCGTGATACCACCTTTTAATCTCCCTCAAATAAAAGTGCCCCTTTCCTCATGTAGCCCTTCCCCCACACCCCTCCCCACACATAGATAGAAAGTTTAGTAATACAGTCTAAACTTTAAAAAGAAGGTACAACTCTTTTCTCACATATTATATTACTTCAGATAAGAGGATTTAAATGTTAACATTGCAGATGTTTTAAAAAGGAAATCTAGTTTATGATTCCCAAATCAACTTGTGTTTTTTAATTGTAAAAAAAAAAAAAGAAACTTGATATAGGCCATGTATCTCATATTTAATATAAGGAAAAAAACATAATGTTTTCTTTAAATCTGGGCTGGGATTCACTAAGAGGGAATACAAGAATTATTAAGTATTCAAGATTCTCTTAACTTCTCAACTGCGAATCTCAATAAAGGTAAAAAAGGTAAAGCCATTTAAGCATCTGTGGAAGGAACCTTGGTCAAACACCAAATTTGCTCCATATCTTTAGCAAAGATAGATGATTCTGTAATATAACAGCTTTCAAGATAAATTTTATGTAAAATATTTCAAACTATGCCTAGGAAATATAAACATTTAAAAATTGGTACAGGTCTAATTTATTTTCAGTGAAACAAATATATGATTCAAATAATAGTAGCATCTCATAAAATAGTGCCATTCTCATGGAAGAACACATGATTCAGACAAGACTGAACTTCATCTCTGGTTACCTTTTCCATGAATGTGACCCAGTGTCCCTCAAGCAGAGTGTCACTTTTACATGCACTTTCTAACATGATAAATGTCATCTTGGCATGTGATTCGCATAAGGACGGCCAAGCCCTTGGCTGACACAACGCACGCCTGGAGATGTGTAGTCTTCCTTTGCCCTTTACCCTGGGGTTTCATGAACCAAGTCCAGGAAATGCAGTAGAAAGGGTGTTGGACCAGGAGTTGAAAGACCCCAACCCATCTCAGCACTTTCTAGCTATGTAAGTGTAGATGACACCCTTAATCTCTCAGTTTCAATATGCTTCTCTATAACATGGGGGGCAGTTATGCCCGCTTGGCCCATAGAATTGTTGTAAGAATCAAATGAGATACTGTAAGTGAACACACTTCAGAAACCACACTGCACACACACAAGGTAAAGGAAAACCTGGATTCAGACTTCTATAGTTCTTTGGCTCTTATTTGAGTTATGAGGAGTTTCATAAATCCAGTCCATTTTTATGGTTAGCTCTAATACTTTATAATGATCCAAAAAGGGTTGGGAACATGTGCTATAATCATGCAGGAGAAGAGCTGCGACTTTTTCTTTTCCATCTCAATTAACCTCTGCTGAAGGTCACAGACAGGCCAGAGCTAAAAGTCTATTTTCCTTTTTGATCTTTTTACACCTTCAAATGTAAAGGAAAAAATAGCCAGTTGTAGAACATTCAGTTTTCTAAAATACTCTGAGGAGAAAGGAACGTTTTCCTCATGTGGGTCCTTTATTCACATTTTGCTTAAATGAATAGATTTTTTTCCCCAATATCTTCTTTGCCTCTTTGTCTCAATCAAATTTGTGTGTGTCTGATTATAGTCATCAATGGTCTGTGACATTTCCGCATGATATCTTACAACAGTGGAGGGCCAATTTGTCTCTGGGGCCTCATAGGTTTGACAATGTTAAGGCTAGTGTAAGTAAAAGGAACTTACCACTATAATAATCCTAATTTCATAACAGTTCAGGCAATTTGTCTTACTGGTGTTCCTTTCGGTCATAATCAAAATGTAAAAGCGCAGCACTTTTTAAAAGGTATACGTTGTTACACAGTGGGTTACCATTTGTCATGGAGAGAAAAAGTTTTTTTTATTTTATGTGCAACAAATACTGTTTGGACACCTATAATGTGCATGACAGTATGATGAGAATGATGACATAAGAGTAATGGAAACAATATTAACCATTAGTTGAGACCCTACTAAGTGCCAGATATAGGGCTAAAAGCCTAATATGAATGGTCTCATTTAAGCCTCACAACTGACTATTCTTGCCCCCATTTACCAGTAGAAGAAAGAGACTTAACAAAGATAAGTAACCTGTGCAAGATCATCATTCAACAGATACTGATTAACTGTACAAGTCAGATAGTAGCTGTGCTTTCCTTCCTCTGGAGATCTAGGTGAGTGTGTCTTGAACAATTCAGTTACGCAGCTTTTGAATCCTAGTGTCTTCCCAAACATTCCTGCCAATTCCCTGGTCTCCCTTCATCTCTTGGGTCCCAGCTATACCTGAAATATTAAAATTTTAATATAAAATTTACTTCAATTTACATTTTAATATAAAGCTTAAATATAAAGTCATTCTTAGCGTCATACAAAAAAAAAAAAAAAGACCATGAGGGCTATAGTTTGCCAACCCCTTTATCACCCCAGATAAGAAGCTCCATCCTTTCCAGCTTTTCACAATAAAATCCCCTGCCAAGCATTCATGACATTTGCTGGCTTTTTGAAGGTTTTGAGGACCTTTCTGAAGGGTTCATGTTATTTATAATCTTCCATTCATTCATACTTATTTCTCTCTCTCTTTCCCTCCTATCTTCCCTCCTCCTTCCTTTCCCCCAAGACTGTCCAAATTTTTCTTCCTTTCTTTCAGAGAGCTCTTTCACTGTCCATAATTTCTGGGTTAAACTTACATTCTAAACCCACAGTGATACTCTGCAGGACTAGAGGTCTTCCATTTCACAAACTCTATCCTTCTTAAGAAAGATGCTATAATTATATAAGCAATGTGGATTCCTGAAATAAATTCCTTTGAGTGCTAACCATGAGAAATAGTTACATACAGACACCAGTTATACATTTGTTTTTTTAGTTCAATAACATCACTAAACAAAAGACAGGGCCTAATTGTATGGATTCTCAAATAATCCTTTCTAAATTTAACAATTGAGAGGAAAGGGAAAAATGATATATCAAAAACCCACATACCCTCTACTCTTTCCTCTTTTTAAACATATGTTCTTTAGGATCACTATGATAGTAATTGGCACTTTTTTCTGTAAAGGAACAAATAGTAAATATCTTTTTACTTTCAAGCCATAATCACAGTTGCAACAACTTAGAAACACATTAACAAATGGACAGGGCTGTGTTTTGATAAAACTTTACTTATGAGCACTGAGATTTTAATGCCATATAATTTTTGTATGTCATTAAATATTCCAGATGTTCAAGCTGGTTTTAGAAAAGGCAGAGGAACCAGAGATCAAATTGCCAACATCTTCTGGATCATGGAAAAAGCAAGAGAGTTCCAGAAAAACATCTATTTCTGCTTTATTGACTATGCCAAAGCCTTTGACTGTGTGGATCACAATAAACTGTGGAAAATTCTGAAAGAGATGGGAGTACCAGACCACCTGACCTGCCTCTTTGAGAAACCTGTATGCAGGTCAGGAATCAACAGTTAGAACTGGACATGGAACAACAGACTGGTTCCAAGTAGGAAAAGGAGTACGTCAAGGCTGTATATTGTCATCCTGCTTACTTAACTTCTATGCAGATTACATCATGAGAAATGCTGGGCTGGATGAAGCACAAGCTGGAATCAAGATTGCTGGGAGAAATATCAATCACCTCAGATATGCAGATGACACCACCCTTATGGCAGAAAACGAAGAGGAACTAAAAAGCCTCTTGATGAAAGTGAAAGAGAAGAGTGAAAATGTTGGCTTAAAGCTCAACATTCAGAAAACTAGGATCATGGCATCTGGTCCCATCACTTCATGGAAAATAGATGGAGAAATACTGGAAACAGTGTCAGACTTTATTTTGGGGGGCTCCAAAATCACTGCAAATGGTGATTGCAGCCATAAAATTAAAAGATGCTTACTCCTTGGAAGGAAAGTTATGACCAACCTAGATAGCATATTAAAAAGCAGAGACATTACTTTGCCAATAAAGGTCCATCTAGTCAAGGCTATGATTTTTCCTGTGGTCATGTATGGATGTGAGAGTTGAACTGTGAAGAAAGTTGAGCACCAAAGAATATGCTTTTGAACTGTGGTGTTGGAGAAGACTCTTGAGAGTCCCTTAGACTGCAAGGAGATCCAAGCAGTCCATTCTGAAGGAGATCAGCCCTGGGTGTTCATTGGAAGGACTGATGCTGAAGCTGAAACTCCAATACTTTGGCCACCTCATGTGAAGAGTTGACTCATTGGAAAAGACCCTGATGCTGGGAGGGATTGGGGGCAGGAGGAGAAGGGGACAACAAAGGATCAGAGGGCTGAATGGCATCACCCACTCAATGGACATGAGTTTGAGTGAACTCCGGGAGTTGGTGATGGACAGGGAGGCCTGGTGTGCTGCGATTCATGGAGTTGCAAAGAGTAGGACACGACTGAGTGACTGAACTGAACTGAACTGTTCTTCTTTTGGTTTTTGGAATGAATTAAAATATTAAAATTTTAATATAAAATATATTTAAATTTACATTTAAATATAAAATCATTCTTAGCTTCATACAAAAAATGACCATGAAGACTATAGCTTGCCAACGCCTATATCATGATGTCTTTTATAGTTGTAAAAGAAACATATTAAGTATTGTTACATTTTTTTCTCTGCCCTGCCCTAGCTAACTCTCAGAAAAGATAATATACATAATAGAAAAAAGAGATAATTTTCCCACCAAATAGAATAAGCCCATCATTTCTTACCCTTTCCTCTCAAAAGTGCAATGCAACATATTTAAATTTAGTGGATCTTTAAAAAATGATACAAACGAACTTATTTATAAAACAGAAACAGGGGAGATGCTATGGTATTTACCATTTAAGTAAATGCTTACAGGAGTAAAGCTAAGCCTGTTTTCTTCTTAATTACAGACCCTTGGGTTTTTCAGAGCTTTTAATATCAATATCATTTGGAACTAATGTCAATAATGACTCAAGAGAATGATATATTGTTCAGTGATTCCTGTCTGCTAGCTATAGAACTCTTTCTTGAAACATTTCAAGAATGAATCTTCTCAGATCTAAGTATCTTCCACTCAAAATGTAACCCATGGGGCAGCAGCACCAGGTATACCTGGGAACTTGTTGAAAAATACTCTCAGGCTACGTACCAGATCAGAATCCTCTGAATCAGAATCATCTTCTTATAATTCCTAGGTGTTTTGAATGCACATTAAATTTTTAAACATTACTATAGACCATAGTTTTGTAAATATTACTTTAAGCTAAAATAATAGCATAGATCAAGAAGCTAAAATAAGTTACATGAATTACTACAAAGTTTGGCTGCTCTGAATATAAAATTCATCTCTGTGGGTTAAAGTTCAGTACCTCAAACTTGTTACTTTCATTTTTTACTTCCTTTCTCATCATATTCTGATGTTTGCTTTTATTTCTCTTGGTTTCTTTTTTTGGGGGGGTGGGGGTGGTTGGCAGAGCAGGAGAGAGAGAGCACAATTGGAAACTACAACTTAAAGATACAATAACTGACTCCATACTCTGAATGTTTTCAAAGATTTAAACAAAAATCATCTGGGAGCTAGAAATACGCCTCTTTTTTTTGTTTCTGATTCTTAATAGAAAACAATCATCATCATCATCATCTTTTGATACATCCACAGTTCTCTCCAGGAGCATCTGACTCTTTATTATCTCTATTATCCTAGTGAATACAACGATTTTCCAGGTAAAAGTCCTAACACATGTTCTTCACCACAAATCTGCGTATGTAGGTAGGAGTAGGAGAAGGCAATGGCACCCCACTCCAGTACTCTTGCCTGGAAAATCCCATGGACGGAGGAACCTGGTGGGCTGCAGTCCATGGGTTCACTAAGAGTCGGGCACAACTGAGTGACTTCACTTTGACTTTTCACTTTCATGCACTGGAGAAGGAAATGGCAAGCCACTCCAATGTTCTTGCCTGGAGAATCCCAGGGACGGGGGAGCCTGGTGGGCTGCCATCTATGGGGTCACACAGAGTCGGACACAACTGAAGTGACTTAGCAGCAGCAGCAGCAGCAGCAGCAGGTAGGAATAACAGCTAAATCTGGCTGATGTTTACTGCAAGAGGATTTCTAAGGGCCTTATATAAAATTTACAGCACAAGCTCTGCCTTCCAGACATATATCTGTTCAAAATCCCCATGATCCATGGGCAAATAGTTTTCTTATATTTGTAACTGCTTGTTATGAGTAACAGCTGTGAAGTTGTTCTGTACTTCTCCATTGGCAGATGCTGTTTGGAAACCAAATGAGATTCTTAAATGGGTTCATATAAAATTTCATTGTGTACCCCTAGTTCAAATAACTAAAGAACCTCTCTATTGCTATTCTCAAACCCCCCTTTTGTTGTTGGTTATTAAATTGTACCATATGATGAGAAATATGTTCCTGATTTTATCCTCCAGGTACAGCTCTAGATCTGTCGTTTTCTCTCTCTGACACCTCAGAAAGAGGAATCTGATTTTAAAAGGTGGACATGCAGCACAATTGAAAATAACATCCACATTGTCTTTATTTGCAAAACTCTTTCCAGTTTCCAATCTGTTGGTCCCTTTTGTAAAATGGTTCAGCATATAAGATTAGACAGTCATAAGACTTCCAGTGAACTGGATCCTCATTCTTCTCAGAGAAAGCCATTGAGAATATTCTGCATTAAAGAGCTATGTGGGCCACGATGCACAACAAGCATCTGGACCACATGTGTAGTTAACATGGATGGAGATAAGTAATAAAAATATCTCTGTACTCACCGTGCAGTAGTGGCACTGAAAAGACCCTAACTCCAGCAATAATTCAGCATAACTCTAGTGCAATGAAAGCCTGTGAAGAGTTGGCCCTAGCTGTGATCTACTGCAGGATACTAAAGCAAGGTTTGTTCTTGTATACATTCCTTGATGTTTAAGGTTTTCAATTATTATAAACTTCATCTGCTCAAATGTGCCAGCTGAAGATGCCTATAAAGCTGAAATCTTTGGATCATATTTGACTATTCCAAAATAGTCAATAACTAGTAATTTAAGTAAAAGGTAACAAGCCTGAATTACACCTCAAGTTCTTAAAAAGCTAACATGTGACCCAAATTGATTTCTTAATTCAATTAAACTAAAACAAAAACAGTTCACCCATTTCTCTCATGCTCCATCCCCTGCCTCTAGCAACCACCAGTCTGTTCTCTGTATCTATGACCTTGATATACATAAACATATCTTTTAGATTCCACACCTAAGGGAGATCTAGTACAACACTGTCTTTTTCTGAATGGCTTATTTCACTCAGAATAATGCCATGGAGGTCCATACAATTTGTCACAAATGGCAAGATTTCATTCTTTTTACGGTTGAGTAATATTCCATTGACACATAAGTATATACATATATATATATATACATGTATATATATATATATATCTATATCACAATTTCTTTAGTCACTCATCCATCATTGGAATGTTGTGCTTTAGTCGCTCATTCATGTCTGACTCTTTGTGACTCCACGGACTGTAGACTGCAGGCTCCTCTGTCCATGGGGATTCTCCAGGCAAGAATATTAGAATGGGTTGCCATGCCCTTTTCCAGGGGATATTCCTAACCCAGGGATCAAACCCAGGACTCCCACATTGCAGGCAGATTCTTTACCATCTGAGCTAACAGAGAAACTCAATGCAAACTTAGGTTCTTTCAGTATATTAGCCATTGTAAATTATGCTGCAGTGAACATGGGGGTGCATATCTTTTCAAGTTAATCCTCTTGTTTTCTTCCAATAAATACCCAGAGGTGAAAATTCTGGATCATATAATGGTTTTTTTTTTTATATTTTGAGGTATCTTCATTCTATTTTGGATAGAACCTACATCAATTTACATTCCCACCGATAGTGCACAAGTGTTCTCTTTCTCCATATCATTACCAGCACTTGTTTACGGCTAGTCTTTTTTATAATAACCATTCTAGTGGGTGTGAGATGCTATCTCATTGTGATTTTGATTAGCATTTCCCTGATGATAAATGATATACAGCATATTTTCATGTGCTTCTTGGACATCTGTATGTCTTCCTTGGAAAAATATCTATTCAGATAGTCTCCATGCTTTTAATTGGATTGTTTGTTGCTGACTGGAAAAGGTCAGTTTTCATTCCAATCCCAAAGAAAGGCAATGCCAAAGAATGTTCAGACTCCTGCACAATTGCACTCGTCTCACATGCTAGCAAAGCAATGCTCAAAATTCTCCAAGCCAGTCTTTCACAGTATGTGAACCATGAACTTCCAGATGTTCAAGCTGGATTTAGAAAAGGCAGAGGAACAGCGATCAAATTGCCAACATCCATTGGATCATCAAAAAAGTAACAGAGTTCCAGAAAAACATCTACTTCTGCTTTATTGACAATGCCAAAGCCTTTCACTGTGTGGATCACAACAAACTGGAAAATTCTAAAAGAGATGGGAATACCAGACCACCTGAACTGCCTCCTGAGAAACCTGTATGCAGATCAAGAAGCAACAGTTAGAACTGGACATGGAACAACGAACTGGTTCCAAATTGGGAAAGGAGTATGTCAAGGCTGTATATTATCTCCTTGCTTATTTCACTTATATGCAGAGTACATCATGCAAAATACTGGGTTGGATGAAGTACAAACTGGAATCAAGATTGCTGGGAGAAATATCAATAACCTCAGATATGCAGATGATACCACACTTATGGCAGAAAGTGAAGAACTAAAGAGCCTCTTGATGAAAGTGAAGGAGGAGAATGAAAAAGTTGGCTTGAAACTCAACATTCAGAAAACTAAGATCATGGCATCTAGTCCCATCACTTCATGGCAAATAGATGGGGAAACAATGGAAACAGTGAGAGATTTTATTTGGCAGGGGAGTGGGGAGGGGGCTCCAAAATCACTGCAGATGGTGACTGCAGCCATGAAATTAAAAGACACTTACTCCTTGGAAGGAAAATTATGACCAACCTATACAGTATATTAAAAAGCAGAGACATTACTTTGCCAACAAAGGTCCATATAGTCAAAGCTATTGTTTTTCCAGTAGTCATGTATGGATATGAGACTTGGACTATAAAGAAAGCTGAGCACTGAAGAATTGAGGCTTTTGAACTTTGGTGTTTGAAAAGACCCTTGAGAGTCCCTTGGACTGCAAGGAGATAAAACCAGTCCATCCTAAAGGAAATCAGTCCTGAATATTCATTGGAAGGACTGAAGCTGAAGCTACAATACTTTGGCCACCTGATGCAAAGAACTGACTCATTTGAAAAGACCCTGATGCTGGTAAAGATTGAAGGTGAGAGGAGAAGGGGATGACAGAGGATGAGATGGTTGGATGGCATCAGCAACTCAATGGACATGAGTTTGAGTAAGCCCTGGGAGTTGGTGATGCACAGTGAAGCCTGGCATTCTGCAGTCCACGGGGTCGCAAAGAGAGGGATACAACTAAGCGACTAAACTGAACTGTAAAAGATGGCGGAGGAATAGGACGGGAAGACCACTTTCTCCCTCACAAATTCCTCAAAAGAACATTTCAACGCTGAGCAAACTTCACAAAACAACTTCTGTAGGCTGGCAGAGGACATCAGGCAACCAGAAAAGCAGACCATTGTCTTCAAAAACAGATTTTTAATCTTTGCTCTTAGGTTTTTGTTGTCAATTTTGTACATTTAAAAACCCAAACTTCACTACCCCAGTTTACCTGAGAGCGAGATTACTGGCTTGACCACTCTCTCCTCCTCTGGACTCTCCTTTTTCTCCACCAGGTGGCCTCTGTCTCTTTTCTCCCCCATATCTTCTCTATCCAACTCTGTGAATCTCTGTGTGTTCCAGACGGTGGAGAACACCTAAGGAACAGGTTACTGGCAGGATTTGTCTCTTTCCTACTCATTCCTCTCTCTGATCCTCCTGGTCACCTCTGTCTACTTCCTCCCTCTCCTCTTCCCCGTATAACTCTGTAAATACCTCTGAGCGGTCCAGACTATAGAGCGCACATAAGGAAGTGACTATTGGCTAGCTTGCTCTCTTCTCTTTTGATCTCACCGCATCTCATTCCAGTTACCTCTAACTACCTCCTCCATCTTCTCTTCTCCTTATAACTCAGTGAACCTCTCTGAGTGTCCCTCAATGTGGAGAAACTTTTCATCTTTACCCTAGATGTTTTATCATCGGTGCTGTATAGATGGAGAAGTCTAGAGGCTACTGTAAAAATAAAACTGAAAACCAGAAGCAGGAGGCTTAAATCCAAAGCCTGAAAACATTAGAGAACTCTTGAATTCAGGGAACATTAAGCAATAGGAGCCCATCTAATGCCTTCATACCTACACCAAAACCAAGCTCCACCCAAGGGCCAACAAGTTCCAAAACAAGACATACCATGCAAATTCTCCAGCAACACAGGAACACTCCCTGAGCTTCAATATACAGGCAGCTCAAAATTATCCCCAAACCTTTGATGTCTCGTAACCCATTAAGGGTCACTCCACTGCACTCCAGAGAGAAGAAACCCAGCTCCACCCACCAGAACTCCAACACAAGCCTCCCTAACCAGGAAACCTTGACAAGCCACTGATAGAACCCCACCCAAAGTGAGGAAGCTCCATAATAAAGAGAACTTCACAAATTACCAGAATATAAAAAGGCCACCCCAAACGTAGCAATATAACCAAGATGAAGAGACAGAGGAATACACAGCAGGTAAAGGAACAGGAGAGTTGCCCACCAAACCAAACAAAAGAGGAAGAAGTAGGGAATCTACAGGAGAAGGAATTCGGAATATTGATAGTGAAAATGATCCAAAATCTTGAAACCAAAATGGAATCACAGATAAATAGGCTAGAGACAAGGATTGAGAAGATGCAAGAAAGGGTTAACAAGGACCTAGAAGAAATAAAAAAGAGTCAAAATATAATGAATAATGCAATAAATGAGATCAGAAACACTCTGGAGGCAACAATTAGTAGAATAACAGAGGCAGAAGATAGGATTAGTGAAATAGAAGATAGAATGGTAGAAATAAGTGAATCAGAGAGGAAACAAGAAAAACGAATTAAAAGAAATGAGGACAATCTCAGAGACCTCCAGGACAATATGAAATGCTCCAACATTCGAATTATAGGAGTCCCAGAAGAAGAAGACAGAAAGAAAGATCATGAGAAAATCCTTGAGGAGATAATAGTTGAAAACTTCCATAAAATGGGGAAGGAAATAATCACCCAAGTCCAAGAAACACAGAGAGTTCCAAATAGGATAAACCCAAGGCGAAACACCCCAAGACACATATTAATTAAATTAACAAAGATCAAACACAAAGAACAAATATTAAAAGCAGCAAGGGAAAAACAACAAATAACACACAAGGGGATTCCCATAAGGATAACAGCTGATCTTTCAATAGAAACTCTTCAGGCCAGGAGGGAATGGCAAGACATACTTAAAGTGATGAAAGACAATAACATACAGCCCAGATTACTGTACCCAGCAAGGATCTCATTCAAATACGAAGAAGAAATCAAAAGCTTTACAGACAAGCAAAAGCTGAGAGAATTCAGCACCACCAAACCAGCTCTCCAACAAATTCTGAAGGATATTCTCTAGACAGGAAACACGAAAAGGGTGTATAAACCCGAACCCAAAACAATAAAGTAAATGGTAACGGGATCATACTTATCAATAATTACCTTAAACGTAAATGGGTTGAACGCCCCAACCAAAAGACAAAGACTGGCCGAATGGATACAAAAACAAGACCCCTCTATATGCTGCTTACAAGAGACCCACCTCAAAACAAGGGACACATACAGACTGAAAATGTAGGGCTGGAAAACGATATACCACGCAAATAGAGACCAAAAGAAAGCAGGAGTGGCAATACTCATATCCGATAAAATAGACTTTAAAACAAAGGCTGTGAAAAGAGACAAAGAAGGCCACTACATAATGATCAAAGGAACAATCCAAGAAGAAGATATAACAATTATAAATATATATGCACCCAATATAGGAGCACCACAATATGTAAGACAAATGCTAACAAGTATGAAAGGGGAAATCAACAATAACACAATAATAGTGGGAGACTTTAATACCCTACTCACACCTATGGACAGATCAACTAAACAGAAAATCAACAAAGAAATGCAAACTTTAAATGATACATTAGATCAGTTAGACCTAATTGATATCTATAGGACATTTCACCCCAAAACAATGAATTTCACCTTTTTTTCAAGTGCTCATGGAACCTTCTCCAGGATAGATCACATCCTGGGCCATAAATCTAAACCTGATAAATTCAAAAAAATCGAAATCATTCCAAGCATCTTTTCTGACCATAATGCATTAAGATTAGATCTCAATTACAGGAGAAAAACTATTAAAAATTCCAACATATGGAGGTTGAACAACATACTTCTGAATAACCAACAAATCACAGAAGAAATCAAAAAAGAAATAAAAATATGCATAGAAACTAATGAAAATGAAAACACCACAACCCAAAACCTGTGGGACACTATAAAAGCAGTGCTAAGAGGAAAGTTCATAGCAATACAGGCATACCTCAAGAAACAAGAAAAAAGTCAAATAAATAACCTAACTCTACAACTAAAGCAACTAGAAAAGGAAGAATTGGAGGACCCCAGAGTTAGTAGAAGGAAAGAAATCTTAAAAATTAGGGCAGAAATAAATGCAAAAGAAACAAAAGAGACCATAGCAAAAATCAACAAAGCCAAAAGCTGGTTCTTTGAAAGGATAAATCAAATTGACAAACCATTAGCCAGACTCATCAAGAAGCAAAGAGAGAAAAATCAAATCAATAAAATTAGAAATGAAAATGGAGAGATCACAACAGACAACACAGAAATACAAAGGATCATAAGAGACTACTATCAGCAGTTGTATGCCAATAAAATGGACAACGTGGAAGAAATGGACAAATTCTTAGAAAAGTACAATTTTCCAAAACTGAACCAGGAAGAAATAGAAAATCTTAACAGACCCATCACAAGCACGGAAATTGAAACTGTAATCAGAAATCTTCCAGCAAACAAAAGCCCAGGTCCAGATGGCTTCACAGCTGAGTTCTACCAAAAATTTTGAGAAGAGCTAACACCTATCCTCCTCAAACTCTTCCAGAAAATTGCAGAGGAAGGTAAACTTCCAAACTCATTCTATGAGGGCACCATCACCCTAATACCAAAACCTGACAAAGATGTCACAAAAAAAGAAAACTACAGGCCAATATCACTGATGAACATAGATACAAAAATCCTCAACAAAATTCTAGCAATCAGAATCCAACAACACATTAAAAAGATCATACACCATGACCAAGTGGGCTTTATCCCAGGGATGCAAGGATTCTTCAATATCCGCAAATCAATCAATGTAATTCACCACATTAACAAATTGAAAAATAAAAACCATATGATTATCTCAATAGATGCAGAGAAGGCCTTTGACAAAATTCAACATCCATTTATGATAAAAACTCTCCAGAAAGCAGGAAAAGAAGGAACATACCTCAACATAATAAAAGCTATATATGACAAACCCACAGCAAACATTATCCTCAATGGTGAAAAATTGAAAGCATTTCCCCTAAAGTCAGGAACAAGACAAGGGTGTCCACTTTCACCGCTACTATTCAACATAGTTCTGGAAGTTTTGGCCACAGCAATCAGAGCAGAAAAAGAAATAAAAGGAATCCAAATTGGAAAAGAAGAAGTAAAACTCTCACTGTTTGCAGATGACATGATCCTCTACATGGAAAACCCTAAAGACTCCACCAGAAAATTACTAGAGCTAATCAATGAATATAGTAAAGTTGCAGGATATAAAATCAACACACAGAAATCCCTTGCATTCCTATACACGAATAATGAGAAAGTAGAAAAAGAAATTAAGGAAACAATTCCATTCACCATTGCAACGAAAAGAATAAAATACTTAGGAATATATCTACCTAAAGAAACTAAAGACCTATATATAGAAAACTATAAAACACTGATGAAAGAAATCAAAGAGGACACTAATAGATGGAGAAATATACCATGTTCATGGATCGGAAGAATCAATATAGTGAAAATGAGTATACTACCCAAAGCAATTTACAAATTCAATGCAATCCCTATCAAGCTACCAGCCACATTTTTCACAGAACTAGAACAAATAATTTCAAGATTTGTATGGAAATACAAAAAACCTCGAATAGCCAAAGCAATCTTGAGAAAGAAGAATAGAACTGGAGGAATCAACTTGCCTGACTTCAGGCTCTACTACAAAGCCACAGTCATCAAGACAGTATGGTACTGGCACAAAGACAGACATATAGATCAATGGAACAAAATAGAAAGCCCAGAGATAAATCCACACACATATGGACACCTTATCTTTGACAAAGAAGGCATGAATATACAATGGAGTAAAGACAATCTCTTTAACAAGTGGTGCTGGGAAAACTGGTCAACCACTTGTAAAAGAATGAAACTAGATCACTTTCTAACACCGTACACAAAAATAAACTCAAAATGGATTAAAGATCTAAATGTAAGATCAGAAGCTATAAAACTCCTAGAGGAGAACATAGGCAAAACACTCTCAGACATAAATCACAGCAGGATCCTCTATGATCCACCTCCCAGAATTCTGGAAATAAAAGCAAAAATAAACAAATGGGATCTAATTAAAATTAAAAGCTTCTGCACAACAAAGGAAAATATAAGCAAGGTGAAAAGACAGCCTTCTGAATGGGAGAAAATAATAGCAAATGAAGCAACTGACAAACAACTAATCTCAAAAATATACAAGCAACTTATGCAGCTCAATTCCAGAAAAATAAACAACCCAATCAAAAAATGGGCCAAAGAACTAAATAGACATTTCTCCAAAGAAGACATACGATGGCTAACAAACACATGAAAAGATGCTCAACATCACTCATTATTAGAGAAATGCAAATCAAAATCACAATGAGGTACCACTTCACACCAGTCAGAATGGCTGCGATCCAAAAATCTACAAGCAATAAATGCTGGAGAGGGTGTGGAGAAAAGGGAACCCTCCTACACTGTTGCTGGGAATGCAAACTAGTACAGCCACTATGGAGAACAATGTGGAGATTCCTTAAAAAATTGCAAATAGAACTACCTTATGACCCAGAAATCCCACTGCTGGGCATACACACTGAGGAAACCAGAATTGAAAGAGACACATGTACCCCAATGTTCATTGCAGCACTGTTTATAATAGCCAGGACATGGAAACAACCTAGATGTCCATCAGCAGATGAATGGATAGGAAAGCTGTGGTACATATACACAATGGAGTATTACTCAGCCGTTAAAAAGAATTCATTTGAATCAGTTCTGATGAGATGGATGAAACTGGAGCCAATTATACAGAGTGAAGTAAGCCAGAAAGAGAAACACCAATACAGTATACTAACGCATATATATGGAATTTAGGAACATGGCAATGACGACCCTGTATGTAAGACAGGAAAAAAGACACAGATGTGTATACCGGACTTTTGGACTCAGAGGGAGGGGGAGAGGGTGGGATGATTTGGGAGAATGGGAATTCTAACATGTATACTATCATGTAAGAATTGAATCGCCAGTCCATGTCTGACGCAGGGTGCAGCATGCTTGGGGCTGGTGCATGGGGATGACCCAGAGAGATGTTGTGGGGAGGGAGGTGGGAGGGGGGTTCATGTTTGGGAACACATGTAAGAATTAAAGATTTTAAAATTTAAAAAATAAAAACTAAACCTGAAAAAAAAAAACTCAAGATAAAGAGAGAATGATAGTTTTCACATTTGTGAAATAGAACTTAATAGCACAATATAATTAAAATAAAATTAAAACATTAAACTTGAAAAAAAAATAAAAAAATAAACTGAACTGTATGAATTATTTATACATTTTAGATATTAGCCCCTTATCAGCTATATGATTTGAAAATATTTTCTCCCATTTAGTATGTTCCTTTTTCACTTTATTGATGGTTTTCTTTGCTGTGTAGAAGATTTTTAGTTTGAAGTACTCCCACTCATCTAATTTGATATTGTCGCTTTTGCTTTTGGTATCATAGTCAAACAATCATTGCCACAACCTGTCATGAAGCTTACCACCTATGTTTTCTCCTAGGAATGTTGTAGCTTCGGGTTTTGTTGTTTGTTTGTTTTTTGATGGGTACTTGCTTTACTGAATTTTGTTGTTTTCTGTCAAACTTCAGCATGAATCAGCCATAGGTATACATATATCCCCTCCCTTTTGAAACTCTCTCCCATCTCCCTCCCCACCCCACCCCTCCAGGTTGGTACAGAGCCCCTGTTTGAGTTTCCTGAACCATACAGCAAATTCCCACTAGCTATCTACTTCACATTTGGTAATATAAGTTTCCATGTCACTCTTTCCATACATCTCACCCTCTCCTCCCCTCTTCCCATGTCCATAAGTCTGTTCTCTATGTCTGTTTCACTATTATTGCCCTGTAAATAAATTTTTCAGTACCATTTTTCTAGATTTCATATATGTGCATTAGAATACAATATTTATCTTTCTTTTTCTGACTCACTTCACTCTGTATACTAGGTATCCCCCTCATCAAAACTGACTCAAATGTGTTCATTTTTATGGCCGAGTAATATTCCATTGTGTATATGTACCACAATTTCTTTATCTATTCATCTGTCAATGGACATCTAGCTTGCTTCCATGTTCTAGCTATTGTAAATAGTGATGCAATGAACAATGGGATACTTGTGTCTCTTTCAGATTTGGTTTCCTCAGGGTGTAAGCCTAGGAGTGGGACTGCTGGGTCATATGGTGGGGTTTTTTCCTAGTTTTTTAAGGAATCTCCATACCGTCTGATTCCTAATGGTGAACAATGTCAGATTCACGATCTCCAAAGAAGATTTAGCTTCAGGGCCAGGGACCAGTCTTGATCACTCAAGAGCTTTTGTGTAGCAGAGTTTTATTTAAGAAAAGGGAATGAGAAAGCTTCTGACATAGACGTCAGAAGGGGGATGGAGAGTGCCCCCCTTGCTAGTGTTAGCAAGGGAGTTATATACTTTTAAAATTAGTTATTACAATAAATCAAAGGAATGTCTCAATGTTGTAAAGATCTTACTAGACCCACTCCCATAATTTATGTTTTAAAATAACAGGATTAGCCAGAAGGTTTTCAGGTAGAAGAAACTGTCCTCAAGCAGGATACATTGTTGTTATATAATCCTTAGTACAGAGTTTAAACTGAGTTTTGTTATGTAATCATCAGTTCCTTGCTTAAAGAAAAAACGTTTTATGTGACTAAGAGTAAGGAATGTAGAAAAAAACAAAAAAGATATTTGTCCTTTCCTCCTCCATAATAATTTCAGATGTCTCTCTCCTTGGGGACCCCCAGACTTCTTATCAACCTGCCTAGGAATTGATGCTCTCATTTCCCCCTTCTGATGTCTATGTCAGAAGCTTTCTCTGTCCCTTTTCTTACTTTATTTTATTTTATTTTCCTTTTCTTACTTTAATAAAACTCTGCTACACAAAAGCTCTTGAGTGAGCAAGCCTGGTCCCTGATCCCAAAGCTAAAAATTCTTCTTTGGAGATCACAAATTCGACATTGTTCACTATCAGTTATCAATGTCTTGCATACTAGCTGTATCAATTTACATTCCCACCAACAGTGCAAGAGCCTCCCTTTTCTCCACACTCTCTCCAGCATTTATTGTTTGTAGACTTTTTGATGTTGCCATTCTGACTGGTGTGAGGTGGTATCTTATTGTAGTTTTGATTTGCATTTCTCTAATAAAGAGCAATACTGAGCATCTTTTCATGTGTTTGTTAGCCATCTGTATGTCTTTGGAGAAATGTCTGTTTAGATTTTTTCCCCTCTTTTTCATTGGGTTGTTTGTTTTTCTGGCATTGAGTTGTATGTGCTGCTTGTTACTCTGGAAATTAATCCTTTGTCAGTTGTTTTATTTGCTATTATTTTCTCCCATTCTGAGGGTTGACTTTTCACCTTGCTTATAGTTTCATTTGCTTTGCAAAAGCTTTTAAGTTTAATCAGGTCTCACTTGTTTACTTTTGTTTTTATTTCTGTTACTCTAGGAGGTGGGTCATAGAGGATCTTGCTTCAATTTATGTCATAAAGTGTTTTGCCTATGTTTTCCTCTAAGAGTTTTATAGTTTCTGGTCTTACATTTAGGCCTTTATTCCATTTTGAGTTTATCTTTGTGCATGGTGTTAGAAAGTGTTCTAATTTTATTCTTTTACATGTAGCTGTCCAGTTTTGCCAGCACCATTTTTTGAAGAGGCAGTCTTTGCCACATTGTATAGTCTTGCCTCCTTTGTCAAAAATAAGGTACCCATAGTTGCATGGGTTTATTTCTGGGCTTTCTATCTTGTTCCATTGGTCTCTATTCCTGTTTTTGTGCCAGTACCATACTGTCTCAGTAGCTTGGTAGTATAATCTGAAGTTAGGAATGTTGATTCCTCCAGCTCCATTCTTCTTTCTCAAGACTACTTTGGCTATTCAGGGTCTTTTGTGTTTCCATATGAATCGAGAAATTTTTTGTTCTAGTTCTGTGAAAAATGTCACTGGTAATTTTACAAGGGTTGCATTTAATCTGTAGGTTGCATTTGGTAGTATAGTCATTTTCACAATATTGATTCTTCCTACCCAGGTACATGGACTATCTCTCCATCTGTTTATGTCATCTGGTTTCTTTCATTAGTGTCTTATACATTTCTGTGTACAGTTCTTTTGTTTCCTTGGGTAAATTTATTCCTAGATATTTAATTCTTTTTGTTGCAATGGTGAATGGGATTGATTCCTTAATTTCTCTTTCTGATTTTTCATTGTTAGTATATAGAAATGCAAGTGATTTCTGCGTATTGACTTTGTATCCTGCAACTTTGCTAAATTCACTGATTAGCTCTAGTAATTTTCTGATATTATCTTTAGGGTTTTCTATGTAGAGTATCATGTCATCTGCAAACAGTGAGAGCTTTACTTCTTTTCCAATCTGGATTCCTTTTATTTCTTTTTCTTCTCTGACTGCTGCAGCTATTATTCCAGAACTATGTTGAATAGTAGTGGTGAGAGTGGCCACCCTTGTCTTATTCCTGATCTTAGAGAGAATGTTTTCAGTTTTCCACCATTGAGAATGATGCTTGCTGTATGCTTATCATATATGGCCTTTACTATGTTGAGGTAGGTTCCTTCTATGCCCATTTTTTGAAGAATTTTAATCATACATGGGTCCTGAATTTTGTCAAAGGCTTTTTCAGCATCTATTGAGATTATATTATGATTTTTATCTTTCAATTTTCAATTTGTTAATATGGTGTATCACATTGATTGATTTGCATATATTGAAGAATCCTTGCATCCCTGGAATAAACCCAACTTGATCATGGTGTATGAGCTTTTTGATGTGTTGCCGAATTCTGTTTGCTAAAATTTTGTTGAGGATTTTTGCGTCTATGTTCATCAGTGATATTGGCCTGTAGTTTTCATTTTTTGTGCTGTCTTTGCCTGGTTTTGGTGTCAGGGTGATGGTGGCCTCATAGAATGGATTTGGAAGTGTTCCTCTGCAATTTTTTTTAAAGATCTTTAGAAGGATGGGTATTAGCTATTCTCTACATGTTTGATAGAATTCTCCTGTGGAGCCATCTGGTCCTGGGCTTTTGTTTTGGGGGAGATTTTTGAACACAGTTCCAATTTCAGTGCTTGTAATTGGGTTGTTCATGATTTCTGTTCTTCTTGGTTCAGTCTTGGAAGATTGAACTTTTCTAAGAATCTGTCCCTTTCTTCCAGGCTATCAATTTTATTGCCATATAGTTGTTCATAATAGTCTCTTATAATCCTTTGTATTTCTACATTGTCTGTTGTAACCTCTCCTTTTTCATTTCTAATTTTGTTGATTTGATTCTTCTCTTTTTTTTTCTTGATGAATCTGGCTAAAGGTTTCTCAATTTTGCTTATCTTCTCAAAGAACCAACTTTTAGTTTTATTAATCTCCACTATTATTTCTTTCATTTCTTTTTCAATTATTTCTGCTTGGATCTTTATGATTTCTTTCCTTCTACTAATTTTGGAGTTTTTCTGTTCTTCTTTTTCCAGTTGTTTTAGGTGTAAAGTTAGGTTATCTATTCAATGTTTTTTCTTGTTTCTTGAGGTAGGATTGTATTGCTATAAAATTCCCTTTTAGGACAGCTTTTGCTGGATCCCATAGGCATGGAGTTGTCCTGTTTTCATTGTCATTTGTTTCTAGAATTTTATTTCCCTTTTGATTTCTTCAGTAACCTGCAGATTATTTAGAAATGTGTTGTTTAATGTACATGTGTTTATGTTTCTTACAGTTTTTTTCTTGTAATTAATATCTAGTCTCATAGCGTTGTGGTCAGAAAAGATGCTTGATATGATTTCAATTTTTTTAAATTTACTGAGGCTTGATTTGTGACCCAAGATGTGGTCTATCCTGGAGAATGTTCCATGTGCACTTGAGAAGAAGGTGTATTCTGCATTTGGATGGAATGGCCTAAAGATATCAATGAGATCCATCTCATCTAATGTATCATTTAAGACTTGTGTTTCCTTATTAATTTTCTGTTTTGATGATCTGTCCATTGGTGTGAGTGGGGTGTTATCTCCTACTATTATTGTGTTACTATCAGTTTCTCCTTTTATGTCTGTTAGTGTTTGTCTCTTTTCACTTTCATGCATCGGAGAAGGAAATGGCAGCCTGCTCCAGTGTTCTTGCCTGGAGAATCCCAGGGATGGGGGAGCCTGGTGGGCCGCCATCTATGGGGTCGCACAGAGTCAGACACGACTGAAGCGACTTAGCAGCAGCAGCAGCAGCAGCAGCAGTGTTTGTCTTATGTATTGAGGTGCTCCTATATTGGGTGTATAGATATTTACAATTGTTTTGTCTTCCTCTTGGATTGATCCTTTGACCATTAAGTAGTGCCCTTCCTTCTCTCTTGATATCTTCTTTATTTTAAGGTCTCTTTTGTCTGATATGAGGATTGCTACTCCAGCTTTCTTTTGCTTCCCATTTGCATGGAATATATTTTTCCATCCTCTCACTTTCAGTCTATATGTGTCTTTAGGTTGAAAGTGGGTTTCTTATAGACAGCATATATATGGGTCTTGTTTTTGTATCCATCCAGTCTGTGTCTTTTGGTTGGAGTATTTTAATCCATTTACATTTAAAATAATTATTGACATATCTGTCCTTATTGCCATTTTCTTAATTGTTTGGGGTTGATTTTGTAGATCTTTTTTCTTCTCTTGTATTTCTTGACTATATAAGTCCCTTTAACATTTGTTGTAAAGCTGGTTTGGTGGTCCTGAATTCTGTTAACTCTTGCTTGTTTGTCTGAAAAGCTTTTTATTTCTCCATCAATTTTGAATGAGATCCTTGCCAGATACTGTAATCTTGTAGATTGTAGATTTTTCCCTTTCAGTACTTTAAATATATCCTGCCATTCCCTTCTGGCCTGCAGAGTTTCTGCTGAAAGATCAGCTATTAAGCATATGGGGTTTCCCTTGTATGTTACTTGTTGCTTCTCCCTTGCTGCTTTTAATATTCTTTGTGTTTAGTCTTTGTTAGTTTGATTAGTATGTGTCTTGGCATGTTTCTCCTTGGGTTTATCCTGTATGGGACTCTTTGTGCCTCTTGGACTTGATTGACTAGTTCCCTTTCCATGTTGGGGAAATTTTCCACTATAATCTCTTCAAAAATTTTCTCATACCATTTCTTTTGCTCTTCTTCTTCTGGGACCCCTATAATTTGAATGTTGGTGCATTTGATATAATGCCAGAAGTCTCTGAGACTATCCTCAGTTCTTTTCATTCTTTTTACTTTATTCTGCTCTTCAGAAGTTATTTCCACAACTTTATCTTCCAGCTCACTGATTTGTTCTTCTGCTTCAGATATTCTGGTATTAATTCCTTCTAGAGTGTATTTAATTTCAGTAACTGTGTTGTTTGTCTCTGCATGTTTATTTTTTAATTCTTCTAGGTCTTTGTTAATTGATTCTTGCATTTCCTCCATTTTGTTCTCAAGGTTTTTTATCCTCTTAACTATCCTTATTCTGAATTCTTTTTCAGGTAGTTTGCCTATTTTAAAAAAATTTATTTGGACTTCTGTGTTTCTAGTTTGTTCCTTCATTTGTGTAGTATTTCTCTGCCTCTTCATTGTTTTTTTTAAACTGATTGTGTTCGAGGTCTCCTTTTCCCAGGCTTCAAGGTTGAATTCTTTCTTCCTTTTGGTTTCTGCCCTCCTAAGGTTGGTCCAGTGGTTTGTGTAAGCATCGTATAGGGTTATTTGTGCTGAGTTTTTGTTTGCTTGTTTTTCCCCTGATGGGCAAGGCTGAGTGAGGTGGTAATCCTGTCTGCTGATGATTGGGTTTGTATTTTTGTTTTGTTTGTTGTCTAGATGAGGTGTCCTGCACAGGGTGCTACTGGTGGTTGGGTAATGGTGGGTCTTGTATTCAAGTGGTTTCCTTTGTGTGAGTTCTCACTATTTGATACCCCCTAGGGTTAGTTCTCTGGTAGTCTAGGGTCTTGGAGTCAGTGCTCCCACTCCAAATGTTCAGGGCTTGATCTCTGGCTCAGCTCTTCCAGGGCTCAGTAGAGAGAGAGCCACATTTTAATGCATTTTACTTAATTTTGTGTATGGTATAAGATAGTGGTCCAGTTTCATTTTTTTGATGTGGTTCTCCAATTTTCCCAGCATTATTAATTGAAGAGACTGTCCTTTCCCTTGTATATTCTTGTCTCCTTTGTGATAAATTGATCTTTTTTGTGTGTGTGTGTGGATTTACTTCTGGGATCTCTACTGTGTTTCATTGAGCTATGTGCCTGTTTTTATGCTGATACCATAATGTTTTAACTACTATAGCTTTGAAATACAGTTTGAAATTAGGGCATATGATGCCTTTTCCTTTATTCTTCTATAACAGTATTGCTTTGGGTATTTGGGGTATTTCATGGTTCCATACAAATTTTAGGATTTTGCTCTATCTGAAAAATGCCATTGGAAATTTGAAAGGGATTGCATTGAATCTAGATTGATTTTGGTGGAATGGCCATTTTAACAATATGAATAAATCCAATCCATGAGCAAGGGATATCTTTCCATTTATTTGTGTGTTCTTTAATAACTTTCATTATTCATGTAGTTTTCAATGTACAGGTATCTTACTTTCTTGGTTAAATTTATCCCTATTCTTTTTGGTACAATTGTAAATGGGATTTTTCCTGAATTTATTTTTCTCATAGTTCATTATTGGTGTATACAAACACAACAGATTTTTGTGTATTGATATTTTGTATCCTGCAACTTTACTGAATTTATTTATTCTAACAGCTTTTGATGTTCTTTAGGGTTTTCTATATATATAATATGTCATAAGTAAGGATTGACAGGTTTTTTTTTTTTCTCTCTTTCCAATTTGGATGCCTTTTATTTCTTTTTCTTGCCTGGGTGCTCTAGTTAGGATTTCCAGTGCTATGTTGAAAAGAATGGTGAGACTATGCACCTCTCTTGTTTCTGATCTTAGAGGAAAAGCTTTTACCTTTTCACCATTAAGTATGATGTTAGCGTGTGACTTTGTTATAGATGGCCTTTATTAGATTGAAATACATTCCCTCTATACTTTTCTGTGTTGGTGTATTTATTATAAATGGGTACTGAATTTTGTCAAAAGGTTTTTATACATCTATAGAGGTGATTGTATGTTTTTTATCTTTCATTTTGTCAGTGTGATGTGTCACATTGACTGATTTGTGTATGACGAACCATCCTTGCATCTCTGGAGTAAATCCCACTTGATCTTGGTTTATGGTACTTTTTTAATGCTTATTATTGACTTCAGTTTCCTTAATATTTTGTTGAGGTTTTTAGATCTGTGTTCATCAGGGGTATTATTGGCTTGTAACTTTTTTCTGTGTGGCATCCTTGGCTGCTTTTGGTAATCAGGGATATTCTGGCTTTATAAAGTAAGTTTGAATGTTTGGTAAAATTTACCAGTGAAGCCATCTGGTTCTAGACTTGTTTATGAGAGGTTTTTTTTTCCCCCCAATTCAATTTTCTTGTTAATAATTTGTTTGTTCAGATTTTCTATTGCATCACATGTCAGTCTTGAATTGCATTTTTCTAAGGTATTCATAGTAGTCTCTTATGACCTTTTGTATTTCAGTAATATAGCATCTCTTCTTTCATTTCTGATTTCATTTATTTGAGTCCTCTCTCTTGATAATTCTAGCTACAAGTTGTAAATTTGTTTATTTTTTCAAAGAACTGGCTCTTAATTCATTTATCTTTTATATTATCTTTTTAGTCTCTATTTCACTTATTTCTTCTCTAATCTTTATTTCACTTACTTCTAACTTTGGCATTGATTTTCTTCTTTTCTAGTGCCTTGAGGTATAAAATTAGGCTGTTTATCTGAGGCTTCTTGTTTCTTGAGGTAGGCATACATCACTTAAGAAATTCCCTCTTAAGAATTATTTTTGCTATATCCCAAATATTTTGGTGTTTTTGTCTCAAGTTTTTTAAATTTCTCTTTTATCTTTGACACATTGGTATTCAGAAGTATGATATTTACTCTCTACATATATGTAAATTTTCCAGGGTTTTTTTTTTGCCCTTAATTTAAAATTTCATAATATTGTGATCATAAAAGGTGCTTAATATTATTTCAGTGCTCTTAAATTTATTAAGATTTGTTTTGTGGCCTAACTTATGGTCTGCTTTGGAAAATGTTTCATGCGCACTTCAGAAGAAAGCCTATTCTGTTGCTTTTGAATGGAATGTTTAGTAAACATCTGTTAAGTCCATCTGGACTAATGTGTCACTTAAGGCCCATGTTCCCTTATTAACTTTCTGTCACTGGATGATCTATTCATTGATGTAAGTGGGTTATTAAAGTGCCCTACTATTACTGTATTGCTATTTATCCCTTTAGGGCTGTTAAAATTTGCTCTCTATATTTAGGTGCACCTCTGTTGGGTACATAAATATTTACAAATAAAACTTGATTAACCCCTTTAGTGTTAGTGTTAGTCACTCAGTCATGTCTAACTGTGATCCCATGGTCTGTTGCCCACCAGCTCCTCTGTCCATGAAATTCTCCAGGCAAGAATACTGGAGTGGGTAGCCAGTCCCTCCTCCAGGGAATCTTCCAGATGCATGGATCAAACATGGTCTCTTGAATTGCAGGTGAACTCTTTACCCTTTGAGCCACCAGGGAAGCCCATGATCATTATGTAATCCCTTATTTGTCTTTTATTGCATTCCTTGTTTTAAAATCCATTTTGTTTGACATAAGTATCAGCTTTTTTGGTTTCTCTTTGTATGAAATATTTTTTTCCATCCCTTCACTTCCTGTCTCTGTGTGTCCTTACTTCTAAAGTGAATCTGTATATGCTGTAGGCAGCATATAGATGGGTCTTTTGTCTTATTCATTCAGGCACTCTGTCTTTTGATTGGAGAATTTATCCCATTTGCATTTAAAGTAATCATTGATAGGTGTTGCTTATTGCCATATTACTGTTTTCTGACTATTTTTTATAGTTCCTCTCTATTTCTTTTTTGCTTGCTCTTTGTGGTTTGACCTTCCCTGGTGGTATACCTATATTCCTTTCTCTTTATTTTTTGTGTATCTGCTATGAGTCTTTGCTTAGTGGTTACCATGAGGCTTACATATAACAACGTTTATATATGAGTCTATTTTAAATTGATGACAACTGAAGCTTGACACCATTGTAAAGCTCAACATTATTCCTATGTTTTTAATGTCACATTTTTCATCTTTTTATCTTGTGTGTCCCTTAACTAATTGTTGTAATCATAGCTATTTTTACTACTTTTGTCTCAACATTTGTAATACATTTATAAGTGATTAATACACTACCTTTACTATATGCTTACCTTTCCAGTGAAGTTTATTATTGTGTTCTTGTTACTAATTAGTGCTTTCTTTTCAGCTTAAAGAAGTCCCTTTAATGTTTCTTGTAATGCTAGTTCAGTGGGTATAAACAGGTAACTTTTGCCTGTTTAGAAAACTTTCTCTCCTTCATTTCTCATAATAACTTTGCCAGGTTATCCTTTGAGCAATTTGAATATATCATGCTACTCCATTCTGGCCTGCAAGTGTCCACTGAAAAATAATCTGCTAATATACTTATGTAGGGGTTCTCTTGTATGTAACAAGTTGTTTTTCTCTTGCTGCTTTTAAGATTCTCACCTAATCTTTAATTTTGACATTCTAATTATAACATACCTTGGCATGGGTCTCTTTTGGTTCCTCTTATTTGCCCCCTCTGTACTTCTGGATCTGTATATCAGTTTCCTTTCTCAGGGAGTTTTCAGCCATTACTTACTTTCTTCTATGAAATCAGAATAAAATTTCTGCCCTTTTCTGTCTGTCTTCTCCTGGGAGCCCTATGATGTGAATTTGAAACCATTTGATGTTGTCCCATAAATCCCTCAAGCTATCTTCATTTTTTTTTCATTCTTTTTTCTTTTTGCTGCTCTGATTGGGTGAGTTCCATTGCTTGTCTTTGAGCTGACTGATTGTTCCTCTGCGTCATCTCATCTGCTGCTGAACCCATGTAGTACATTTCTTTAGTTTGTATTCTTCAGCTCTGTGACTTCTACTTGATACTTTCTTATATTGAGTTGGCCAAAAGTTTGTCCAGTTAGTGAATATGTTGTTCAATAAAGTTCTTGGTGAAAATGAATAAATGTCTTTTATCTTCACTTAAAACCAAATGAACTTTTTGGCCAACCCGATTTTTTTCATCTCTTTGAAGTTCTCCCTGTGTCCATCCATTCTTCTCCCTAGTTCAGTGAGCATCTTTATGACCTTTTCTTTGAATTTTTTATCAGGTAAATTAATTATCTCCACTTCATTAAAGTATTTTCTTTGGTTGTTCTTTTGTTTGCAACATATTCCTCTGCTCCTTAATTTTGCTTGACTCTTTGTTTTGATATCTCTATAGTAAATGAAATAACCACCTCTCCCAGTCTTAAAGGAATGACCTTGCATAGCAGATGAAGCTTGACATTCAGCCCTGCCTCAAGTCTTGATTGTTTCTCAAACCTTTGTGTTTGTCCAAGCAGCCTACTACATTTTCAGCAACTCCCAGTAACTGAGGATGAGCCAGTACCTGTCAGTGCCCCAAAGAGGAGGATCTCAGCACCTATATTCAGGCTGACCAGAAGCCAGACTCTTAGACATCAGATTTTAATGGTTTGCAAATATATACAGATCTGTAGGGTTGCAAGTTTTGTAAGTCCCACTGGCCACCAGAGACAAGCAATCTGGAGGTGTCCATTGGTCAGTAGTCACATTAATCAGGTCTTCAAACAAATGTAGAAGCTCTTTTCCGGATGACACCAGTGAGCTGGAGAAACAAAGAGGGAGAGCCTGGTACTGGGAGAGCAGTACCAAAGATGGTACTGCTCTTGGGAGCCACAAGATGATGTCCACAAGCCTCATTCCTGCGAGCAGGTCTTTAGGTCACCATATAGGTGCTAAATCTGAAGGCTACCCCTCAGGATGAATCTCCAAGATATGCAAAGGGGCCTTCACAGAAAGACTGAGGACTATACCTCAGTCTGCTGTCTGTGTAGGGCCCTGGTGGTGATAGCCAGCCAAAAATTTTCTGTCAAACTTCCATAGTCCAAAGCAACCCTGGAAGGAAAGCCTCTTCAGTCACCAAAGCCAGGCAATCAAAAGGTGTCCGTTGGGCAGCAGCTACAAAAACTGGGGCACCAGACATAAAGGCCAAGACAGCAGACAAATGAAAAGCTCCCCTCCAAGAGACACTGGTGCTCAAGAGCATGGCAGAGGATGAACATTAGGATGGAACTGTCCTCTGAGGTCTCTGAAAAGGATTGCTGTGTGCCTCAAGATGCAAGTTTAATTAGAAGCCTGCCTCTCAGGCCACGGTCATGATTAGTTAATAGGCCTCCTTCACAGAAAGACTAGGCTTTTAGGTATGTTGCCTCTTGCTGTGTCCTGGAGGCATTAGCCTTTTAAGAACATGTTCTCCTTTGGTTACAGTCCCATTGGTCCCACAATTGAAAGCCCCACTGGCCACCAGAGCCAAGTGACATAGATGGGTTCCCTGGCAGCAGTCATAAAATTAGGGTATCAACAGGGATATGAATTCCTTTCTGGGTGACTCTGATTATCACTGTGCCATGGGACCAATACAACCAATTCCCTGGCCTCCACAATCAAGTAATCAAGAAGTGTGCCCTAGGTGGCAGCCACAAAATTTGGGGCATCCGCTATGTGTAAAATTTCTCTTCCAGGAGATACTGGTACTCTGGAGAAAGATAAAGGGAGAGCACACTAAGATGGCACCAGCAGTCTCTGCTCCCAGAGAGTGTTCCCTCAGGCTCAGAGACATGCGTGCTAAATGAGATGTCTGCTGCTGCTGCTGTACAGTCCATGGGGTCACAAAGAGTGGGACACAACTGAGCAATTTTCACTTTCTAAACAGGTAAATATATGTAAAACTCTTGGGACAGTGTCTTGCACATAGTACATGCTATGGAAATATTAATATTAGCTTCGACATCATTAATGTAGTATTTAGAAGGCCCCTTAGATTTCAAATCTATGAAGGATTTTACTTGTTTTTTTCCTAGAATGCTTGATTTTATTTTACATTTAAATGTTTGATCCATTTGGTCTTTCATTCTGATGAACAGGGTAAAGTATACAACTTTATATTTCTCTACACTGCTGCTATATAACCTCACTATCACTTATTGTCTTCCATTTCTCCCCCACTGATTTGGGAAGCCACTTTGATCATATACTAAATCCCCATAGGTAACTAAAGTCCCAGAATGACACAATTCTCAAAGTTTGTAGTTTGCTTCAGTATCTCATAGATATAATCTCCCCATCAGTGATTTTCCTCTGGCTACACTTGCCATGAATTCCCAAATGACTCAAATTCGCTTGTTAAGTTTGGGCAGAGAGGCTGCTGCTGCTGCTGCTGCTGCTAAGAAGCTTCAGTCATGTCCGACTCTGTGTGACCCCATAGACAGCAGCCCACCAGGCTCCCCCATCCCTGGGATTCTCCAGGCAAGAACACTGGAGTGGATTGCCATTTCCTTCTCCAATGCGGAGAGGGAAGAACAACAAAACCTGGTGGTGTTTTTTTAGAGGGCGAGGATGTTGTTAAATTTGCAAACTACCCTGTATGTGTTGTTGCAATTCCCTCAGTACGTGACTTGTCTTCACATTTGTTTCAAGCGTACTTTGTATTAATAAGGACTGTTTCTTCATATGTTGCTCACATTTTTTGTAGTGTTTATTTCTAAATATTTTCCTTTTTTATACCATTGTAATGTTTTTGTTCAACTTTATCCTCTAAATGGATATTTGTGTCATGAAGCCTTTTTAAAAGTATATTAATATAAAGCATCTTCCTAAACTATCTTATTGTATATAGTTTTTGTAGCCAGGTTTCTTGGGTATTCCAGGTATATAATCATACCATCTTCAAAGAGTATAGCTCTGCATCCTCACTTACAATTTTTACACCTGTTTCCTATATAATGTTATATCTTTCTCTTATACATCAATAATTTAACATATTAATAATATTATTATAATGTTACATAATCACTTTCTCATATACAGTTATGTTGCCTGATATCCCAGGTCATTACTGAACGGTAGTATGATGGCAAACAACCTTGTCTTGATTTGACTTTAGGAAATATCTCCAGCATTTTTTTATTAGGTTAGATGCTGGCTTTGGGCTGAGATATGTACATTTTATTAAGTTAATAAAGTATCTTGATTCCTTTTGTATTGGGTGCTTTTAAAAAAATATCAGTTTAATTTTGTCAAATGCCTTTTGAGTGTCTTTGGAGATTATTATGATTTTCTTATTGGAGTTATAATATGATGAATGATATTAACCTACTTCCTAATATAGAACCATTCTTGCATGTCTGACAAGTCCTCTAAAGACAAAAATGATTCTGTAATTAATTGTTGGATTCTATTTGCTAATATTTTGTATTTTTGCGGTAGTATTTATAGGTGAGCTTATTTCTATAGATTTTGTTTTGTACAAAATTTACCTAGATCCTACAGGATAAGCAACCAATATTATAATTACCTCATTTATTAATCATTAATTCTATTCATTTTTAGAGGGACTACATCTCTAAGGAGAAATTTTCTTCATCAAACACTTGGTTATACCCAGGTCTAGCTTATACTGAAAAGGCTAGTTAAATGCGCCATTTACTAATTTTTAGAATAATGAGTTTGTTTCCAATATTCCCCAAAGATAATGAATGAGGTTTTGTGGATCTCCTTCAGTATTTCCATGAATTCATTAAGTTTTAAGGTACTGTGGTGTTTTTTAACTGTTGCCATTTTTATTCTTATTGATACTCAAATTATCCCATTTTTGGCAAGGGAAAGTCTGTTTAGCTTGACTTCAGAGTCTTAAATAGTCTCCCTGCTTTCTTGTGTGTCAAGATTTCCAGGTTCATCTTGTGCAACTACCTTCTTAGGCCGCAGCAGCCAGATCTTTGTATTTCCCCTTGCTCAGCCATTGGCTCCAGTTCTACAAACAAAGCACGACCTTGGGTGAGGTCGTTCAGCTCAGGCTGACTTTGTAGAACTGTCATTTGGAAGCTGTGTGTTGACTGCACCCAGCACAGCCGAGTCTCCAGTCCTTCCTGAAACTAGACTGGGGTAAAGTATCCTTCTGTTCACGGCACATGTAAACATTTAGTCATGTGAGGCCAACATGACTCACATGGAGGAGTGGGTAATGTTTAGCCAGTAGTTATTATGTGTTACAGCAACACTAAAAGGGTAAACAGAAGAGAAGCCCACAGAGGAAATTGTTGTTGTTGTTGTTGTTGTTTTAAAAAAAGATCACCAATGAAGAAGGAAAACCAAGAAACTGTCCCCCCAAATTGCACCTAGAACAATGCCTGGTCTATGGAAAGAATTGAATTACTGTTAAATAAACAAACAGTCCACGGTGTCAAATTCTATACAAGTCACGGGAAAGTATTCATTTGCTTTGTCAAAACAAAGGTGATGGGAATCATGACAATGGCAATGCAGAAGCTACTGTGGGTTGAGGAGTGTGTGGTACCCAGACAGTAGAGAGAGGCCATGCTAAGGTCTGCTCTGGCAGTAGCTCAACTAAAGATGAGAGGCTTAATGGTTAGAAAGGAGGAGGGCGGCAAGGCCATTTCCTTAATTGAGGATTTTTATTGGTTTTGTTTGTTTTGCTCCATTTCTTAAGTCGGAAGACACCCAAGGATATTTAAAGGCTGAAAGGGAAGAGCAAGTGGGTTGGGTGAGACATTACATACAGGAGAGATGAGGTGTTATCTCCAAAACAAGTCTTCTGAGGAGGCAAAGCAGTTAAGATTCACAGTACGCAGGTAGAGAGATTAACTTGAGCAGAAGGAAGGCCCAGGTTTCTTCTGGGAGGAGGAAAAGGGTGGAAGCATGGTGAACATTCAGTAAGAATTTCTTCAGTAAAGCATGAGTGATAACTTCAGAGCTTGGTGTCATAGGTAATATTAATTATCTTTTGTATACACTAATACTAGGTGGTATTTCTGTGCCTTTTTCCCTAGTGTTGTAAGGAGCTAGGGTTTACAATATTTTATTACATAGTTACAAATTGAGACAGATTAGAATTAAAACAAAGTCCCTCTCTAAAAGCATCATAGCAGATTAGAGAGAGGACGGAACCAGAAATTAGAAAATTCAGGTTCTAGACTCAGCAGGACCACATAGGCCTCTCGGTTCAAAGAAATACTTAGCTTTTATGATTGTATACACTATAAGATATTTAAGAGAAATAATCAAGATCACATGTTGATTAGAAATGACATGGGAAGGGAGAAGAAAGAATCAAGAATGACTTCCAGTTTCTAATTCTGAATAACTGGATGGATGGTAGAAATACTGGAGAGAAAATAATAATACCATATTATTAGGATAAAATGAGATATATTTAATCTGCATGTAAATTGAGTTCTACAAAAGACATTAATGTTAAGAAACATACATAATGTTCACTGAAAATATGAAATATATAGAATAAATTATAATTAGCTAAAATGGGGTGGCAAACTATAGTACAGTCTTATACCATGTGAGGTAAAAGGAAGAAAAATAATCTTACTGTTAATTTAAAAGTGATGGCAGGAATAGATATAGAAGAGGTCTAACAATTTAAATGTTCCTGTATTTTTCTTTATCCTGAAGTGCCATTGGTCTTGTTATTTAACTTAAACCTATTATTTCTTCTGAAACAATTGCATCACAGTAGCAGTAGATAAATGTAACCCTAGAGTACTGTAGATCACTGAAATGTTGGGTGCTTTAAACAAAAAGAAGTATAAAATCAAGTCAGTGTTCCAGATTGCTGTTCTCCTGGGCATTGGTTCTTTGTTCAGGGCTGTCAAACAAGTCTTGTCACTCCCACGCTTCTGTGACATGCAGCACTAATTGTTTGCAGCCCAAGGCATTGCATGTTCCACTTTTAAAGGCATCAAGACAAGCATCTTCTGAATTATCTAATCACTCTAATTCTATATTAATGGCACAATAACGGTGTTTTAAATTCTTTGTTTATGATAGTAATTCTCACTTACCTACTGGGGTTTAATCAAGGATTCACTCTACTCACAGATAATTCAAATTATTTCAAACCATCTGTCTTAGTGAGTTTTAGATGCATTTTTAAGCTATTCATATTTTGAATAACTTTCTTTATAGAGTATAAAATGTATCTCAGTCTTTGGCCCAAACCTCTCAAAAGTCCAGATATATGAAGTCTTTACAGATTTCTCCTGCCTTTGGCGATCTGGCCATCTTCAAATTCCTAGAGAACTCATCTGAGTGATTCCTTTATCACAGCTTCTATTCCCTGGTATTGTTTATAGTTTTATATTGTTTGCCCTGCCTAACTAGATTGAAAACCTCAAAGGACAGCAACAACGAATACCTTGTTTCATATTCCTGTGCATAGTATAATAGTCTATATATTTTTGAAAATATGATCAAATATTTGCTGATAATATGGGATAATATGGCACTGGGATTAATATGGGATTAATATGGCCGGTGAGAAATGCCAGCTTGGCTCCATAAGAGCTCCATGACTTATCCAAACATTCCTGCTCCTCAGTTTCCCAGGGATTTTGCTGTACACATTCATATAATTATTAGAGAAAGAAATAGTTTAATATGTGTCAAACATTTAGATCAAATTCTTTTTTTTTTTTTTTTGGACGCATCCTGCGGCATGCAGGATCTTAGTTACTTGTCCAGGTATGGAACCCATGCCTCCTGTATCGGCAGTGCAGAATCTTAACCACTGTACTGCCAGGGAAGTACCTAGACCAAATTCTTGCCATATAAATAGTTGCTTGAGTTGATAACAATCCCTACTCAACTCCATGTAATTTTAAAGCTTAATTTATTCAATAACATTATATATAAAATATAATACCTATGAAGCAGTGCTTCCTTCAGGAAAAAAGTAATCAAAAGCATCATCCCCACCCTAATTTTTCTAGAGTTAGTAGCAACAGCTCCCAAGACATCTATGAACAGACTAACATTAAGCTAGATCAGCAGAACAGTCGGAGAAGGCAATGGCACCCCACTCCAGTACCCTGCCTGGAAAATCCTATGGACGGAGGAGCCTGGTAGGCTGCAGTCCATGGAGTCACTAAGAGTCGGATATGACTGAGCGACTTCACTTTCACTTTTCACTTTCATGCACTGGAGAAGGAAATGACAACCCACTCCAGTGTTCTTGCCTGGAGAATCCCAGGGACGGTGGAGCCTGGTGGGCTGCCGTCTATGGGGTCGCACAGAGTCTGACACGACTGAGGTGACTTAGCAGCAGCAGCAGCAGCAGAACAGTCTGATTAACTTCTTGGTGACATGTTGGATGATAAAGCAATGGTGTACATTCACTAAGTGAATGCCATTGTAAACAAAGGAACCTAGCCAATTTAGAGGTTCAATATACCACTAGTGTGCAGACCAAAGCAATGCCAAGAGACGCTGTGATGACAAACATCGTAAAGTCTTTCAAGTCCACTTTCAGTAGAACCATTAGTTGGTGCTTCTGGGATATGGCAAATCAACATGATTATTCTAGGAAAGAGAGGAAAAGAGTGGGGAGGAAAAGGGGAAAAAGACATAGAAGGGCAGACAATGGTAAAAAGATGCACACACATAAAACTATACACCATTACATTCATCTAACCTTTATATATTTTGGTGTTTCCCTTTAAGTGTGTTGGGATTTTTTGTTGTTTTTTTAATTTGGGTACACATCTATGAAATATTACTCAAATACTACTGTAAAGAGGATTTAAAATATTTCATTATGCTGTTTTTTAAACCATGTCTTATTTTAAAAAATAAAGCTATTTAGGAGAATATTTTGTGCTTCAAAAAAGTACATTGATAGACAGGTGGATACATAGACAGACATATCTCCAGCCATCCTTAACAGAGGGCAGAAATAAAATTGTTCTTCACTTGCCCGTTAAGGTCACTTTAGAACTTGAAGATATTTTCATCTGTGTGTTCCAGTAAAGACAATGATTGTTAAGTGTTTGAGCCTATATTGCAGCAAAGAGGAATAGCAGAATTTTGACAAACCAGAAGGATTTGTAACCAGCAGACAGGATGAGGGAACACATGTTTCTCAGGAAGCATGTTCTGGGCTCTTTGGAGGGGCTGCCAGTGTGTGGAACACAGTAAGGGCTGGCTCCCCAGAACACTCATGTTGTCTTCTATCAGCCAACTTCTAGGCAACCTGTCCACCTTCCACCTCCTCTAATGGAGAGTCATGCCAATTGTTGGTCTTCCTGAATACAGGCCAGTGTGTTTTACATTTAGAGGAAAGCAAAAAAACAAAACTCGCTGTGAGTGTAAAACATAAAACATAGACCCTCCATGCTATGAACTCTAGGATGAGTTACATGGCAATGTAGGTATGCACACAAAAAGCTGAAAGGAAATTCATCAAATGTTAACCTTATACAAAGGTGGGATTATATGATTTTGCCTTTATTCTTTATATGGGTCTTATATGGCAGAAAAACACATTGTTAAAAAATCAGAATTTTAATGAATAACCTAAAGAAGAAAGGCAATTAAGATGTAATTAACCATAAAGTTAGCATTATTTCCCTATGCTTAGATCTCAATGCAAATCTTTGCCTGAGAATCCTTAAAATTCAAAGCTCTTACCAAGAAAAGAAAAAGGACAAACCAAAATTCACTAAAAATGATATTATGAAAAAGTTTTCTTCAGTTCTTTTGTTTTATTTATATTAACAATTTTAGCCAGGTTCTAACTAGGCCAGCAACTCAATTGCTAAAGCCCTTGGTTTATCAGTATGGCACTAGCCCCAGATTAACAATTATGAAAAATCCCTGTTTATTGGCACTGATTTTAAATAAGTGGAGTTTAGATTTTTGAGAGGAAAGGAGACAGGAAAAGTCTAATCTTCAGGGCAGATGAAAAAGATATCTAACAAAAGATAGCTCTCCCACAAAATGCTATGTATGTACTGGAAGTGATAGAAATTAAGGCTTTGGGGGAATGGCCCCCAAAATAAGAAAAGAATCAATATTTTAAATTAAAATGAAAAATTAATGGTCCCTAAGGTAATTTCTAACCTGAAAAATCTATAGGAGGTTAACAACTTCATAAAGTTATCATTAATAAAACAGATTCCAGTCTTTCTTAATAGTTTACACCTTTTAAAATAGACTCCTGTAGACTATAAGTGATTTCCAACTACATTAAGTCTCTTAAGAGTTATCAGTGTTTGGGGCTTTTTCTTTATGTTGCTTTTTTGTTGCTGTTGGGTTTTCTTTCAAGTTAGTTTTCTGGTCCAGTTTATATCAAATTTAAGTCAAATTAGTTCTTCAATGGTTCTCAAAAGGAGCCTTCTTCAAGAAGAATGAGGGTGAGACTTAATCACATTCTCCTCGTATTGCTGTGATAGATTCATATGTAAACTAGGTATGCATTAGGTCTAAGTTCATATAAAGTAGAATGTAGACAAGTTCAGCAGTCAATGAATCAACTTCGGGTACTTTCGATTTGAATTTTCCTTTACACCCTTCATTTTTCCTGTGAAATACCATAGTAAGAAAAAGCCCAAGGCTCACACTAACAAAGGGAGGATGGCTAGCTTAGAAGATCCAATGCATGCGCGCTAAGTCATCTGAGTCGTGCTGACTCTTTGCAACCCTGTGGACTGTAGCCCTCCAGGTTCCTCTGTCTACGGGATTCTCCAGGCAAGAATACTGGAGTCCACTGCCATGCCTTCCCCATGGGATTTTCCCAACCAGGGATCAAGCCCACGTCCCTTACATATCCTGCATTGGCAGGTGAGTTCTTTACCACTAGCACCACCTGGGGAGCCCATATGGAAATCTTAAACAGGGCAGGTGGGGTGAGGCTCCCAAAGGCAATAAAGGAAACAGAGGGATCAAGAGGATCTAGCAGTAAGACAGAAGAGTCTGTCCAGTGTCCACCCCCTTTCCTCTCAGAAATCAGAACCTCCCCCACAATATAAATTACGGCCTGGATTAGACTCTTATTCTGCTAATCCTCATAAGGATCACATTTGAGATCCTGTGAGATTCTTTGAGAAACCATGGAAAACTGAATGATTATGAAGTTGCTATGAAATGCTGACTAGAAAAGTCTGTCCTGAGGTGTCTGAAGCATTTGGTTTGTGAATTCACCCCAGCATTGCTTTCCTGTGTCCTTAGTCCTCTTTGCATTTATGCTGAGTCCAATTCCCACTTCACTTAGAGATTATTACCCTGAGGAGCTCATAATAGAGACAAGTTGTATACACATTCCCCACACCCTGAGGAAGGACCCTTCAGCCCCTAGGCACTCCAAAGAGGGATGGTCAGCTGGAAAATGGACATCACCCCCAAGCACTGCACTGCTTCATCTGACCTGGTTTCCTCATTTCAGAGTTTAGGCACCTCTTTCTGGGTCCTATAATCTCTCTTAACTCACACTAGCTCTTCAGCAAAACCGTTGTATCTTTGTACCACTTTTAAAAATGTAGAGTTTTCAAAGTTTGTTTTTTGTTTTTGTTTTTTTTTTTGAGTAGTGCATATATTGGAATAGCTATATAGCTTTACTCAGTAATAAATAACTCTTTGGAAAAAAGATGCTTAAGATGGATATCCTGCAAAACTCCAGAATTATTGTGAAATCACATTTTTATCTACCATTTTTAGAGTCCATTTGATTTATCCCAGCTTGGCATATTAGAGTAGACATGGGGATACAAACAGCCTGATAGTTAAAATTTTGTCTGCATATGAATCTCCTCTGGCTTCCTTCTCTGCCAGGAAAATTTTTCCTGTTGTCAGTCAACTGATCCTAATATCTTCTTGGAACAGAGCAAACATTTTAAAGTGCAAAGCAAAAGTCCTCCCCCAGCCTGGAGAGAAAACTTATTTTTTCCTTGAGCTGTTGATGTTTTTAAGAGAAATGACTTTAGTTGAACCAGTCAGATGATAGAGGACACAGTTAATTCCATATAAAGGAAAAATGTTTGAATACCAGTACCACTGATTTCAAGGAAGGTTTATTTGGCTAACATTGTTTAGGAAGATAATCTGAGTCGTAAATTGCACAGAGGCTACATCCTTCTTATGCAACAGCAGAGGACTAATTTTGTTGTAGTTTTGAATTCTCTATGCTTATTTGAAAAAGTCTCATATTTGTATGCATTTTGAAATATTTTATCAGCTTAGAAAGGAACTCAGTCTTCCTAACCACTGCATTGCTTTAATTAACTGATCATTTCCAATTCTTCTTAGAGTTTTGGTCAGAATTAGTTACTCTGAATCTAAAGAATAAAATGAAGACACAGCTTTATTTTAAACACTAATAAAAGGTCTTATTTTAAGGTAGACAAAACAAGTCTTCTTAAGACAGCCTTATGATAATAGACCCAGAGTCTCTGACCTTATTTCAGCTATTATCCAAGCACACATTAACTGTTGGCTAAATGTAAATTGATAGAAAACAGTCAGCAGACAGAATACCTAAAAACCAGACCATACTACTGATAGTCACAGAAAAGAGATTTAAACCAAATTTTTTTTAAAAGCTATGTTAGAGTGTTCATAAAGCTCTTCAATGATCTTGTATTTTAGAAACATGAAGTATGTGTCAGGGATGATTCATGGACTGGATAAAAAAGGGGTGAGGAGCTGGGTAGAAGTGGAGAAACAACTCAGGGGACCGGAATATTGGGTAGAAAGAAATTCTCTTGAGCTTTTATAATTTTCATTATCAGTTTGAGATAAAAGGAATAAAATATTTTGGATCAGTTTAAACAAAGCAAATGAAAGGTGCACAAAATGAGAATGGAGAATTACTCTTTTTTAGACGTAATTAAGGTTAATGTCTTATTTGCAAAATGTTTGGGCAGTAATAGCTATTTAGGTAGGGTCCGCTTGAGGGGAACAGATCCAACAGGAGATGGGTCTTTCTTTATTTCTATCATCTATCTGCCTGCCTGCCTACCCACCAACCTATTTATAGAGACAGAAAGACAGAGATTTTTATGAAACTGACTTATACAATTTAGGGGGCTAGAAAATCTAAAATCAATAAGGCATAAGAAAATCATAAAAGAAATAAGGCAGGCCAGCAGGCTAGAAACTCAAATAAGAATTGATGTTTGCAGCCTTAAGCCCAAAATCTGCAACACAAGTCAGCTGGTGGGAAACTTGGGCAGTTTCTATGCTGCAACCTGGAGAAAGAATTGCTTTTTTCTCCATCTTTGCTCTTAAGGCCTTCAACTATTTAGATGAGACCCACCTGGATTAAGGAGGATAATCTGCTTTATTCAAAGTCTTCTGATTGTAAACATTAATCATATCTAAAAACTATTTTCATAACAGCATTTAGACTGGTGTTTGACCAAATAATTGGGCACCACAGCCTAAGTTTTCACACCACAATAGCTTTAGAGACTACCCTTAATTTTGTATGTTTCAGTTTTCCCATAGTGTCCAGGAAGAGCAAGATGATGTAGTAAATATTAAGCAGAATGTTAAATAGTATATGTACTTTCTAAGATTTTGGAGTTTGGTGTGCATCTGTATGTCTGTGTGTTAAAGTTTGTGCCATATGCTCAAAATTATTAGGGATGTTTCTAGCTTATACTTTCAAAACAAATATATGCTATTATAGCAATTCTCCTGCAACTTCCCAAAAGCAATATATACATTTCAAATATATAGTTAAATATGCCTCTAATAATTACACTTGGTAAAAACTCCACTCCAGATTGTGAATCATATAGCCAATATCTTTGAAGAGGAAGGTACTTAATCATAAAAGAAATAAATGATCCATTAGGATATATGACTTCAGTAAATCTAGACATTGATCTTTTGCCCTTTAACATTAGCAAGGTAACAAAATAGATGCATGACAAGAGTTCATTCAAGCCATGTGCATCACTTTTCAAAAATGCTTATAAATTCTTTGTTTTGCTTTTTTTGTTTTTACTTATGTTTGTTTGTAGAGTAAGTCATTTGGTTGGCTGAGTGAGTGGTTGGTTGATTTTTGGACTCAAATTAAATATTTTATCAGGCTTAGGATGAAAAAAGAACCTATGAATATAAATGGGAATTTAGAGAATTATTTGGAAGAAAATGATCATAGATTTTAGTTGGTTTTATTGAAAGTACCATATCCTAGTAAGTATAAATAGTTTCACTAGCTTCTATAAAATAATGCATTTTTATCACTCTAATATCTGCCTTTTTTGTAATTGGATAAATAGTATATAAAGGAAAACCATCAAGAGTAACTATAAAACATATTCAAGTAAGCCAGAGTATCTAACTTACAATCTATGTAATAGGGATAAGTAGTTAAACAAAAATGGCACCATGGGCTTAAATCATTTAAATGATAAATAAAACTATTCATATTAGCAATTTAAATACTTATTTAACTTTGGTACATATATTCAAATATCTTTTATAGATAATTCAGATTTATGTCCATTCCTGTTGTATTCAAAGCCAACAAATAAAAGCATTGTCTTTCTTTGCTAGGTTTCTAAATACTTGTTTTACTTGAAAATACAAAGAAATTTTTAACATTGTCCTTAAGGATTATTTTTTTCCTTCATATTTTGACAGCCTTTCTCTCTTTTTTTAAAAACTTGCTTTCTATAGCTGCTAAAAAATTTACCTTAAACTTAGTAGCTGAAAACAACACGAATTTATTATCTTATATTTCTGTAGGTAAGAAATCTACAAGAGGTCTCACTAAGCTAAAATCGAGGCATCAACAGGCCCCCAAATCATTAGGATGCTCTAGGTGAGAATCTGTTTCCTTGCCTTTTCAGCCGCATTTCTTCGCTCAAGACCCCGCTCCTCCAGCACCGTTCAGCAGCATCAGCCTGGACCTTCTCACATGGCTATCTATCTGGGTCTCTCTCCTCTGCCTCCTTCTTGCACTTACAAAGATGCAGGTGATTAGGCTGTTCCCTCTTGGAGAATCTTAATTCCATCTGTTACCATGATTTTTGCTTACCACGTAACCTAACACATCCACAAGTTCCTGGCTTCTTCAGGACACGGACATCTTTCAGGGGCCGTTATTCCGTCCTTATAACTTAATCATTCTTGCAGCTAGGTGATGGGCGCATAGGGTTCATTATACTAGTCTGTCAATTTTTATAGGTTTTAACTTTTCCAAAATAAAAAGGTAAAACATAAATTTAGGATCCTATATCACCCAAAGAATTGTGTCCAGAAGAGAATTCTAAATTTATTTACAAACTCATTAGTATTCAGCCACTTTGGAAATTTCCATATTTATTTTCATATTTATTTCCAGTGAGCTATCTGAAAAAAAGATAAGATAATGCAACAATTTTAAGACTTAAAAGTATAAAAACATAGACATACATTTTGCCTCCAGCAAACAGCCCTTCTTCAGATTTCATGCCAAAATTTTTTTAATAATTTTTTTTTAATGTTGATTACAGATTCTTAGAACTTTTAGGTTTAGAGAGCACTTTCATATCATCTGGCCCAAGAAATCTCTGACACGTAACTTTCATGCCAAATGATCATCCATACGCCCACTGAACATCTCTAGGGTAGGACTGGGTCACAATGTCCAAAGCAGTCTAATGGACAACTATGATTACTAAGATGTTGTTTAACCCATATGGCTTTGGATGAAAAGTATAATACTACTTTCACATAGCAGTCTACAAATATTTGAAAGCAGCTCATATGTCACTCTGAGGCTAAAATACCTTTAGTTCCTCTAGACCTTAATGGCAACCTGAAATTGGTAAAGAATGAAGACCAGGTCCCTATGGAAATTTATGCTTGGAGCAAAATTTGTCAATTTAAATGAAAATCCTCCAACAACTCATTTATCTAATAAATTGAATCACAACACATTGGGAAAATCTAGAGAAAATCTTACTCATTTCTTTACTCCAAAAGCCAGCCCCACAGACTTTTGGGGATTCTTACCCTTCCATTGCAGGGTATTTCAACTGGGTGGGAAGTAATCATTTTTGTCCTGGGTGGTTGTTGTTGTTCAGTTGCCAATTCATATCTGACTCTTTGCGACCCCATGGACTGCAACACGCCAGGCTTCCCTGTCCTTCACTATCTCCTGGAGTTTGCCCAAGTTCATGTCCATTGAGTCAGTGATGCCATCCAACCACCTCATCCTCTGTCGCCCTCTTCCCCTTCTGCCTTCAGTCTTTCCTAGCAGCAGGGTCAATTCCAGTGTGTCGGTAGGCAGCCCTGAACATAACTGTCCTGCACACCTGTGAGCCATGAGGACAGATGATGGACCTAAGGAGATAAGAGTTGCTCAAAGTGTGATATGATTGAACTGAAGGGCTCTCAACCTTCATTGAAGGTCTTTCATTTCTTAAGGACCAGCTGAATTTCTGCTTCTGTAACTTGAGGGAGAAGGTAATCTTTTTACCAACTAGCAGATTTGAAAACTGATTTTACCTGAAAATAAAATTTGACAGAAAATGCACATTCCACTTTTCCAGTACCTAACTAGACATGATTTGCTGAGAAGCTTACAATGACAAAACTAAACAAGAGGCCATGGCCTCGTAGAATTTAAAGCTTTTAAAACTTATTTAATATTTAATACATTTTATTACCTCAGGAAAACCTTAGTTCCAAGAAAACCTTAAGAGGACCAGAGCCATGTTTTAGATTTCATTAGACAATATGGATAAACTCTAGATAGAGTTACAAGTCTGAAATGAGTGGGGGAAAATTTATAGAGGCCCAACTGATAGGCAGGAGGCTAAGTTCACACCACTGTAAGAGACAGTTAACTGCCTCAGCTTTTTGTCAACTGGAGCCTCATCCTGTACAGCTGATTGAAAATGTAAACCAATAAAAGCCCTGGTCAAGACATTTTTTCCTCAGAGCTTTTCAGTGACTTTTCAGAACTGGGATCTTTCCTCCTCAATGGCTGTTTTTACGTGTTTATTGACTCTAGCATAGGAGATCCTGGTGCAAGACTATCATTTGTTCCTTTCCAGAAAGGATCACATATGTTTCCCCAAATTGTACACTTACTAGACCGCTGGACTCTTCACTCACATCGTATACAACCCACAGGCCTGAGCAGTCATTAGCCTTAGTTATGCAGGGCTTTAAACTTAGCTATTGGGCTACAAATGGCTACCACACTATCCTGCCAGTGACCACTTCATGACAATATCTACCAAAGAATGGTTTCAGATTATGTGCAGCTTTTATTAACTTTTGCCTCTGTGGACAGGAATTAGTCTGGGTCAGAAATATGAGCTCAACATATACCATTCTCCTCACCCTATCCCTATTGTTGTTGTTTAGTTGCTAAGTCATGTTCAGCTCTTTGTGACCCCATGCACTGTAGCCCACCAGGCTCCTCTGCCCATGGGATTTCCCAGGCAAGAATACCGGAGTGGGTTGCCACTTCCTTCTGCAGGGGATCTTTCTGACCCAGGGATTGAACCCACATCTCCTACACTGGCAGGCTGGTTCATTACCACTGAGCCACCAGGGAAACCCCGCCATCCCCATATTTACACAGAAATCATCAGATTACTGACACAAGAGTTAGTGTTAACCAGGATGTCTTTTAACACAGCATTTTGTATTTTCATAGCTTGTGTTCCCCTCTCTTGAACTTGCTTCTAAACAACCTTAGAAGCATGTTTGGATATACTCAATTAAACTCGCTTTTAATAGAAACTATTTGGTTGATGCAATTTAAGTCTTGCAAACTCAGAGTAGCCTGAATAGGCAACTGCCCCTACTAGCTAATCACTGCCAGAAGGAAAGGTTACATGTCAACCATTCTAAACCCAAAGTTAGTATATTTGTTAGGTGGTGTTTAAAAATAACAAGGCAACCAGCAAGTTATTTATTTATTTCAGTTCAATTCAGTTCAGTCACTCAGTCGTGTCCAACTCTTTGCGACCCCATGAATTGCAGCATGCCAGGCCTCCCTGTCCATCACCAAATCCCGGAGTTCACTCAAACTCATGTCCATCGAGTCAGTGATGCCATCCAGCCATCTCATCCTCTGTCGTCCCCTTCTTCTCCTGCCCCTAGTCCCTCCCAGCATCAAAGTATTTTCCAATGAGTCAACTCTACACATGAGGTGGCCAAAGTACTGGAGTTTCAGCTTTAGCATCATTCCTTCCAAGGAAATCCCGGGGTTGATCTCCTTCAGAATAGACTGGTTGGATCTCCTTGCAGTCTGAGGGACTCTCAAGAGTCTTCTCCAACACCACAGTTCAAAAGCATCAATTCTTTGGCGGTCAGCCTTCTTCACAGTCCAGCTCTCACATCCATACATGACTACTGGAAAAACCATAGCCTTGACTAGACGGACCTTAGTCGGCAAAGTAATGTCTCTGCTTTTATTTATTTGGATTGGTATAAATGTCAAAAGTAAGTCATCCTGGCAAATATTCAGGCAGTAGAATTATTAAAGACAGGCATTACGTGAGTACTTTATTAAGATTGTGTTTTGCTGAAGGGGACATCTGGTTATATCTCCTTTAAAAAAAACTCTTTTCAAATGAAAATCATATCCACCATGCTATAAGAAATAGGACATTATGGCCTCTATCACCCATCTGTCCTTCTGATTAAATGGTTCCAAAATCATTCTTTTGAAATACCCTGATCTTTTCAATGGATATAGTTTCAGCTTACTTAGGCAGTAGGTTGGCTTTCTCTCCTCAATTGGTTTTTTAACATCCATACAGAGATGGAAAATAACTCAAGTGTCTGCCAAGGTTCACGGACATCTGCTCAGCTAGCCTTATTCCTAACTCCATTATATCCTCTCCTTCATCTTTTCTATCACTCTCATTTTTACTCATTTTATGCATGATTTTTGTGTACTGCAAAAATCATATTTTTATATATATATATATATAATAAATGTGTAGATGTACAGAGGAATAGATGAACAAATTTGTCCTGCTTAACAATGAACCTGAGCCCTTTTCTGTAGTATGGCTTACTGTTTATTACATACACTATGAAGATCTTTCTAACCTCATCTCTTGACATTTCCACCATATCCTTCATACACCAACACACTGAAGTGGTTACAACTCCATAAACATACCAGGTTTTCTTTGGGACAAGTTTCTAAAACATTTGGGACCTGCTATTCTCATCAGAAAAATGGAATAACACCCATTGGGGTGGTTGTAAAGATTAAAAACATTAATTTATGAAAAGCTCATAGCATATCCCTGGCATATAGTAAGGGCATAGTACACATTATTTGTTTCTGTGATTGCTGTAATAATGATGATCATATTTTCCCCCAAATCCATGGTTTTATGCATATTCTTCTCCCTAAAACACTGTCGTGTCCATCTGGCAAATTTGTATTTACTTTTCTCAGAGAGGCCCCTCCTTAATTCCTATAGGACAAGTTAGGGTCTTCCTTCTCATACTTTAAAACATTTTTGTAGACGTTTGTTTTTACGCTTAATATATTACACTCTAATGATGCCTGATGTCTTCTCTTCCCTGTGAGATTATTAAAGGTGGGGGACATGTCTCTTTAAAGATAGCTCTTAGCACAGAACAGATATACTTAGCAGAGAACAGAGCACCACTGTATGGAAGGAAGGAAGGGAGAAAGGGGAATAAAAGGTTAAGGAGGGAAGAAAGTAAACAGAGGAAGGAAAGAGCAAGCAAATAAATGAATCCAGTCTTCTGGCAGCTGTCCTGTCCTCCATCATTCCTGGAAGATCCCCAACAGTGATGCATTGATCTCATTTACAAATTCTGTCAGTGTGCTGATTAACAGTTCCCAAGTTTATCACTCAGGGCATAAATAACTCTACTTCTGCAAGATATTAATTCATTTGCAGTGACTAATTTGCCTCCTATTTGATGATAATGCCAACTATTGACTAAGGCAAAATTTCTCAGCTTGCCAACCCCCCAAAAATCACTTATTCAGAAAATGGCTCATATAGGAAAGAAGCAGCTGCTTTTGAAATTGACACAAATGAGCCAAAATTTGTTTCTTTTAGAAAAAAATCTTATTCAAGAGATCCATTTAGCTCCAGTGGTGAGGTTTTGGGGAAGACAAGTGGAAAATGAAGGATAAGGGAGCACAGAGTAAGTAAGCATATCGATTTTTGTCATCATTTGCTTTCTCTCTGATGATTTCCCCTGTCTTGGTTTTCTAAGTTATAGATGCAGGGTTTTTATTGATCTAGCCTGTTATAATGGAGAAAGAAAATTCCATCAAAAAAATAAAATTAATTGCAAACTGGAAACATTTTCTCATAAAGAACAACAGTTTTTCTCCCTTGATGTGACAGAGATCCTCTTTAAAAGCATCCGTTTTGGATACACTGTTCATTGGCAACAGAACTCACAAATGTGAGAAAAATCTTCCCATTTTATGAAACGATATTTCAAGCTCTGAAAATGCTACAAATATGGAAGTTTTATCTGATATCCTGTTATATGATCCTAATAATAATAAAGATCACCATTTTTTTTCCTATGGTGAAAAGATATGTGCTAACTAAAATATAGATGAAGTTGCTTTTCTCACACAAACACACAAGCGTTCCCTTGCCACTAATAGAATGACCAAGTGTAAACCACAAGGTCATCTCTCTTCTTTGAACCCAGGTTCTTTTTCAAGACAGTTTGTGTGTGAGACCCATGCACAGCTGGTGAACTCCACTCTTTGGAGCAGGCTTGGTCCTTCTCCCAGGAGCTTGTGGCACTTTTCTCCTTTCTGCCCTCTGCACCTTTCTCAAAACTACCAACCAAGACACATTCTACAGTCAATCCCACCCTGTTTACTCTTTTTCCATCTTCAAATAAACACTTGCGCTTTCTACCTGTTTTTTATTTGATTTCTTTTCCCCTTTTTGGCTCTTTTATTATTATTCTTGTGTTTCTGACTCTCTCTCATATCCCTCACCTCTCCACCACCATTCTTACTCCCCAAATCCTACAGCAGACATGTGATTTCTGCCCCTTTCAGCCCATGCTATACACCAATGCCATATTACGTTCCTAAGTCACCATTCAGAAACAGCTCAGATTCCTGAGCTTATTGTAAGCTTCTGGCAGTCTGGTCACAGTAGCCTACTTTTCAGTCATATCACTCACCATTCGGACTTTTGATTTCCACCCCCCTCACCCAAACCTGCTCCCTCCACAGTCTTCTCTGGAGCAGCAACTGACATGAGCAGCCAGCCAGTTTCTCAAGTGAAAAAAATCCTAGAAATTTTCCTTGACTCCTCTCTTGCAGCCCCCACATCTAATCCATCACCAAGCTCCCTGATTCTACTTCCGTAACATATGCCTACTTTGTTCGCTTCTGTTCACTTGCACCACTGCCTATGCAAGCCACCATAACTCAGCTGGACTACTGTTTGGGCTCTCCTGTATCTCCACAATCCAGTTCCCACACAACATCTGAGGAGAGTTTTGTGAAAACATAAATCCAATCACACCATGCCCCCAGCTTCTGCCTTTATGTCATCTGGCTCATATGAACCTCTTGGACCCAGGCCTTTACCACTTTATCCTCTCCCACTATGCACCAGCTACACTTGCCTTCCTAGTAACCTTCTTACTCGCAATTTTACCTGACAGCCTTAGCACTAGCTGGTTTTTCTGCCTGTGGTGCTTTTTTCCCCAAACTTTGCATGGCCACCTTCACCTTTCATCTTACAGTCTAAACATCACTAAATTCTTTCCCCAATATAAAGTGGCTGCCAGGTCCTGTCATCATACCCTGAATGGAATTTATCTGATATTTCTTTTTATTTTCTATGCTTATCTTGTTCATTGCTGAATTCTCTCATATCTAGAACAGTGCTTGGTTCTCAATGAATATGTGTTTAATGAATGAATGAAACATCTTTCCTAACTCTGCGCCCTGTCCTCAACAGTGGACAATATTCCTAATGGAGAGTAAAAGGACCAACAACCAGGGGTGGGTTGAGTTGGTATGGAGACCGTAAGGCTGAGAAAAAGGGAAAGAAAATAACCTGCCGAGAGGGGAGTATCTTTGCTGAGTGATAGTTACGAGACACAATCAACTAGGATCTTCAACATCAGATTCAGAAGGTTTGGCTCAAACATGATTTATAGAGGATTCTTCTTAAACTTAGGGAAACAAAAATTGAGCTCCCTGATGTTTGTTTTGGTCAATTCCATAAACCCAATACCTAGAACAGTACTTGACGCACATTGGGAGCTCAATAAATAGTGGAAGGCATAAATGAATGAGTGAACAGGATTTACCCATTAGCATTCTTATTTAGAAATGGTTTGTAACAGCAGTCCCCAACCTTTTCGGCACCAGGGACTGGTTTCATGGGAGACAGTTTTTCCACAGACTTGGGGTGGGGAGATTGTTTCTGAATAATTCAAGAAAATTACATTTATTGTGTACTTTATTTCTATTATTATTATATCAGCTCCACCTCAGATCATCAGGCATTAGATCCTGAAGTTTGGGGACCCCTGGTTTATAAGACCCAAAAGAGATAAGAAAACTGTAGAATATAATTTCTCAAAACCTGGGCAATGGATTATATTTAAGTGATTTATTAAAATTCAGCTTCCTGTGCCTTTCCTGAGACCTGCTGAGTCATCTAAGACTGGGATCAGGAATCTGAATGTTATGAGTTTCATGTGTTATTTTTTACACACAAACTAAAGATTGAGAATTATTGCCTTGAGAGAGGTAAGATGATGAAAGACCTAAAGTAGGATCTATATTTGAGGAACTTAGTGAAAGACAAGTTGCCAGAATTTTGAGAAGTAGAGAAAAGAATCAAAATGACTGTGTGCAACCTGGCAGACAGAGAATTACACTGTCATTGGTAAAATATAGGAGACTTGTGCATCATTTAAAAAACATATAAGGTAATAGATTTTCACCTTTTGGGAGACAAAGTAAAGGCATATGTGTAAAGCTGAAATGTGAAACTAAACTAATAAAACTATGTGTTCCCAAAACCACAGAAGGTAAGAAATAGCAAAGGTATTGCCACTGCATTCCACAGTGTGAGAGTGCTAGAGACAAATAAGTCTCATTTCTTATTGTCAAAACCCTTATTAAAGTCATGTTATTCCTGTTTATTTCATAGTGAAAGCACTGCATATTTCTCAGTAAATAGTTCCTTGTGCAAAAAATCCTTGAAATTAGCTTCCTCCCAGCCGTCACACTGGAACACTGCTAGAACACAAGGAATGCTAGCAATCTAATTAGAGGAAAGATCTGAGTGCAAATATCTCCAGTCAATAGTAACATTTTAGAAAGTTATTTGGTTTTCCATAGTTCAGGTTTTATGCATAATTGTAGATTTCACAATCTAGAATCTATACTTAGAATCAGATTTTTTTTTAATGTAAAGATGGGTTGAGGCCAGTGAATGCGACTCATGAGAAGAAATCTTACAACTTGGGAACTACTTCCAGCATGTTAGCCTCTGTACTTCTGTATTGAGTAACCTGACATTTAAAATCCCCAGTGAGTTGAATACCCAAAAATAAGTTAGCCCTTCCCACCATGATGGACAGATATATATTTGAAGAATGTTCAAGTTTCTCTTGGTAGGTTCTAATTAATGACTATAATATGAAAGAAGTAAAAGAAGGCAGGTCAGCTGACAGAAGCAAAATTGGGACATACCTGTAACTGTACTTGGGAGACTGCTCACTTCCCTGCAAGCATGTGGAGACTGATTTTCTGAGTCTGTTGCAAAAGTAGAGGAGATTCTACGCCAAAGTATTAGGAGATTTTATGTGAATTGCTCTGCAGATAACACCTCTCTGTTTTCCTCTAACTTGAATAATAAGTAATCTTGACTTCAACTTTTAAACAATAGCAGAGAAAAAAAAAAAACACTGCTTAAAAGTTTATGCCACAAAATTTGGGACACACATTAGTAAGATGTGGGGTACAATAACTAATTACTTCATTGTTCCTATCAAGGGAGCTATGAATGTGTCTTGCCAAAAAAAAAAAAAAAGTCAAAATCTAAGTAAGGCAGCATATCTGAGAGTAACAATTTCTGCCCCTGCCCCACAATCCTAGAAATGCAAAGAGAATAAATTTAAATATAAGAAGAGCAGAACTTCTTTCGTGGAGTTCTATCCTTCATAGATGACCATTCCTAGGGCATCTTTCATGCAGAAATTCTAGATCAAGAAACTACTGATGAGGGAAATAGTTAAAATCTTTAAAGTGTGCTAAAAATTACTACTGAACAATACCAATTCAAATACTAAAAGAAGGATCTTGGGGTTATCTATGCATTCTGTCAAATATTTGTGTACAACCTTAACTCTGCATGATATAATTATGTTTCAATATCAATTATCAGAATCTTATTTGACTTGATCCTGCAGTAAGAAGGAAATAATTCCTTGAAGATCCTCAGATCTAAACCACTAATTGGCTCAGGCTTAGACCACTAATCAGCATATAGCCCACGGCCTCTTTTGCTTGGTCCCCTCAGTGCCCGAGCTACCTAGAGAATGTCCAGTGCAGAAGGAGCAGAGGAGGAAAGAAGTGATCCTTATCCAGAGGCCCAGAACACTGGACATAAAGTCAAGTCAAATGTTTCATAAGACAGGGAGCTTTTTTCTGTGTCCTTGGCTTGTTGTGAAATAGCTGACTTTAAATAGGAAGATTCTCTCCCTTCATCTTAATACTGCATACTTCTATCATTTTTATCACTTTCTCCCACATGGATAAAGATCTAGTCATACACTAGAAGGAAGAAAGGTTTTCTTTCTGAAGAGAGAGATGTTTTCTATGTGTCAAGGACAACTGAACACAGAAGGCACAAATTAGATTTATTTAGAAGTCCGTCTAGTCAAGGCTATGGCTTTTCCAGTAGTCATGTATGGATGTGAGAGTTGGACTATAAAAGAAAGCTGAACACCCAAGAATTGATGCTTTTGAACCATGGTGTTGGAGAAGACTCTTGAGAGTCCCTTGGACTGCAAGGAGATCCAATCAGTCCACCCTAAAGGAAATCAGTCCTGAATATTCATTGGAAGGACGGATGCTGAAGCTGAAAGTCCAATACTTTGGCCACCTGATGCAAAGAGCTGCTTTGAAAAGAACCTGATGCTGGGAAGGATTGAAGGCAGGAGGAGAAGGGGACGACAGAGGATGAGATGGCTGGATGGCATCACCGACTCAATGGGCTTGAGTGTGAGTAAACTCAGGGAGTTGGTGATGGACAGAGAGGCCTGGCATGCTGCAGTCCATGGGGTCGCAAAGAGTCGGACACGACTGAGCGACTGAACTGAACTGAATTTTGCCCATGTCTGGTCCTTCTTTCAACAATAGCTAGTCAAATATGTTTAGAAAGGAAAAATTAAAATAAAATTTCATTCATTATATTCAACAACTACAAAATGCATTTTAAATTTTCTTTGTCATAAGATTATAATGTTTTTCTGTAAGGCATTAAAGAAGACTTAGCACCAGAGACATAAATATAAAGAAATAAGTTACTTTTGATAATTTAGTTTTAAAACAATTAGCTCTGGGCCATTTCTCAAAGTCAGTCTTCTGGGTTAGGAAAATGGAAAGTAATTTAGAGAAGCATAATACCTTTTACTAAATATTTCAAAGCCAGCATATCCATCTATATTATAAGCAGGTAGAGAAAAAATTATTTAGCAGCAGTTCAGACACTGCCCAGCTATGAACCACCAACTTGCAAACATCAGCTCTTGAGTAAAGGGATGTACACTTTCCTCTCCCCACAACAAAGCTCAACTGATGCTGCTTATGAGAACTTTCCAACTTACATTTTTCTTTGTCCATTCCCTTCTTTACCTCCAAGAACACTGTGCACAAACCACACACAGCAGATTAGCTGGCTTTTCTGAGATGGAGAGGGACTCAGCTTCCTTCCATTTATCGAGACTCCCTGTATGTTAAAAATTTTAAATGTGTTAAAATGAGGTTACAAAATTTGTAGCATATTTTAAAAGTTCAGTCTTGGAAATGAGTCTCAATGACAGTGTGGATAACCTCATTAGGAGACAACATCAAGCATCTGAATTTGAGGCCCTCATGAAGATGAGAACAGACTAATGGCTCCCCAAACTCTCTTTATAAATAGCCCTGCTATTTCTGCCCAGCGCTCACTCTGGCAGTTTCTAGCAGGTTTCCCTGCCACCAGTATTTCATACCTCCAATCTATCCTCCACAATGCTTCCAGTTTGATCCTCTTCAGATTTCCAGTCATCCGTAGAATAAAGCAGGCCACTTCACACGGGGGCCACAGTCCTACCTGGCTGACACCTTCATTTCTGCCTCTTGGCAATCCTCCTCTCCCTCTAAGCCTCTGTACTCTGTGCACTCCCAGAACCTGGATTGTTCTTACTCTCTCCTTCTGCCTGTAAAGTACCTGCTCAGCATTCACCACAAGCCTTTGAGGACCCCTTTGGGAGCCTCTGGCCATCTTTTTCTTTTTTGACCCCACGTAGCCTCGTTACTTTTTCACAGTCTTTATCACAAATGTTGGGCTTAGTAGTTTGAGTTTGATTCACCTTACTAAGCTTGAAGTTTCTTGGGGGCCAGGACTGTGTTTCATCCATTTTTTGCTTTTTAATCATCAGTACCTGGAACACAGAGAGTATTGGATTAACTCATATTGCAATATTTTCATCTCTGCTGTTGCTGTTCAGTTTACTTGATTTTTCTTCATATTTGTTTCTTTTCCTTTTTGCACTATTCTCTTTTTGAATTTTAAAAAGCACTTTCATCATAGCTGATAAGAGTTAAACCAGTGTTATTCAAAGACTTTTTATCATGGATAAGCAGAATTATGTTTTGGAGGGGAATTCTCCATAATTTTTAAAAAGCCATCAGCTTCTAAATTTCTTGAGAATATAAGCCTCTCCATGACAATTTCCATACCTCTCTTCTTCTCATACTTAAATCTGCTTCTCTCCAAGCACTGAGAGACAAGAACATTTTAAGGTTTTATTCAATTTTATTATTTCTATCTTTGGTTTTATTGCTGCAGTATTTTTTTTCTGCTACTTGTTCATTTCAAATGTATAATGTTTCTGCTATGTTGTAGATTAAGTGACTTTCATGGGCTGGCCTGCCAACCCCTGTATGATCCATAATAGTTTTTTCTGTGGGGAAATATATTTTAAGTTGCAACCAATATGCCTCAAAATTCTTTTGGAATTCAGCATATTTGTAGATTGTGGATTTCTACTAAGATTCTCCAGAGAAATTAGAAAATTTGTATTAATTTGTTATTCATTCAGCAAGTATTTATTGATTAACGTTTAATCAATATGTTGATGAACTTCAAGTTCTGAGGATAGGGAGTGAGATGAACTAGGTGCCTGACTTCAGGGTGTTTGCAATCTACACATAAATTTTTCTAAAAGTCAGCCTGCCTCTTTAGTATTTGTTGTCCCTCGTGCAAACATATAAATTCTATTTATGATCGGAATGACATAAAAACAGTTATTATGAGAACTATAGTAACGTCCATCCTTCTGAGAAACGCTTCATAGATGTAGGAAATATTTTGTCATGTTTGTTTCCTTAAATACTCATTTGAGATCACAGTCATCCAAGAATGGTTTTTGTTTTGTTTTCACTTTGTTTTCTGGCTGCACCATACGGCAGGTAGGATCTTAGTTCCCCAGCCATGGATCTAACCACGCTCCCTGCAGCAAAAGCACAGAGTCTTAACCACTGGACCTCCAGGAAAGTCCCAAATGTTTTCTTTTTTAATGAGCTTCCCTCCATCTCAAAGCGATTTGTAATATTTTGTTATTTCATAATACCTACATTGATACTTGAATACTCTTCTGGAAGCATTCCTCAAACTATATACTTATCTTTGTAGCCCTCTTTTGCTTTGGTCTATTTAAGGCTCTCATTTATTGTCTTCTACCAAGAGAAAAAAGATAATGGGCCTGGAGATGTAAGGTCTTTAACGATGTACAGTCTTGAGCATTTAATATGTGAATTAGTGGTCTTAAATGGTTATCCTTTAATCAGATCAGAATTATTCTTGGCAAGTAATGGATATAATCTGTAAAATGAAATTTGTTCATTAATGATAGGAAGGTTTCTAAGGGTCTTTTAACATGAAATAAATAAAGCAGTAGATCAACAGAAGATAGGTACATTTCATAATAATCACTCTGAAAGAGCTATTTCAAGTAATAATTACCTACTCAGGAATGATGAGGAATTTCTAATGGTTATAACTATCAGATTCACTTACCACGTGGCAAGCTTAAAATGGAAACATTCTTTAATGGGAAAATAATGTCTTAATTCACTCTCTTAAAATTTTTAAAATAAATTAATAAAGTACAATGTTTTCATGTCTACAGTTTTACTTATTATTTTCCTAAGGATAATAGTTTTTTAATTTATCCTCCAAGAATTAATATTAATACATTACAAATAATTATAAAACATAAATTAAACTACTGGCAAACAGTATATTCTTTTTCTGTTTCCATGGAAGCCTTCCTTCTATAAAACATACCTTACATTTCCTGATAAAAGTTTTTATTTAACCTTTTCAACTTTTGGTATTCTCTTCCCCAAAATCTTGAGTTTAAATCAGTTTATATTTTGTGGCTTTTCTAACTGTGGAGACCTCCTTCTCTGAAATGGGTCACACTACCCAGAAAAAAAAAAAAAAGTTTTTTGGTGGCAGTCTGAAAGGAACAAAGAGGTCAGCTCCTACTATGTGGAGTTGAGTAAAGAGAAGGAAATTGGCACCATCTTTCTTGCCAGTCAATTCATTTGTTACCTAGAGTATCTATTTCAGACAGGCACTACTAGCTTGGGAACTAGCCAGGGAATGTCAACACACACAATAAAAATTACTGTACAATACAAGACAAAACACCAGAAGCTCATGTGTGGCACTCCAGCTTAGGGAAAGAACACTAGACCTTCACAATACTGTTACAGTTAAGTAATTTTTGTCCACTTAATAGATTCTACTCTTCCTAAGATTTCATGGTTTCTCTTACCAGGGAACTTCTGAATTATATGTGTGTCACAGATAAGAACTGATTTCAGAAACTCCTTGGAAAGCTTCTAAAAATAACCCCTCATATGGTTTTTAGAGCATCTACTGTTATCCTATCATTTTTGTTGGAAAAAAAAGCATAGATCCTCAGCAATCATTGACTGAATGTTAATTTTTACTGTTCTCAGATTATAGTTATAAAAAATCCACTGAGTTTCAAGCATGTGCCTATGCTTAAGGCATCTATTGAATGAATCTAGCAACATCCCCTATACAACTAACTCAACCAGACTTGTTTGAAACCAGGTTTCTCGGTGTGGGTGCCATGGAACCTGAAAGATACTAACGATGAGAAGAGTTAATCTACCTCGTGAATCAGTCAGAAGCCTGAACTCAGAGTCTTGCCCTTTGTGTTGGACTTCCTCCTCCTGCACCACCTCTACCCCCTGAATTTCCTGTCAGGAAGAACTCTGACCCTTCTCTCAGTGATGTGGCTCCTCCCTGCCTGTCCAGTAACAGATTCATCTTTAATATTTCTCAGCTTCGGTCTTTATGTGTTGATTTTGACATGTAAATGATATACAATGTGTATTTTTCTAATCTAAAAATTATAATGTTTACCACATGTTGAGACACTTTTCTTAGAACCTTGCAAGTCTGAACCCATTTAAGTAGCAATTTGCAGTTTTTCTAAAGTGAGGACTGGAATCTCAGATACTTTTAAGATGCATCATTTAAATCAGTGAATGAACCTACCTGATTGCCAGTATTTCTGTCTTACCATCTAGCACCTCATTACTGTTCAGCTTTGTTTTTCACTTGTTTTCAACAGTAACTGTCATGAAGAGTTATGAAGAAAATGACTCAAAAAGAGAAGGCCAAATGCTAACTAAGGCTGTTGACAGAAATAAAAAGGAAGGAAAGTAACTTGGGGAAATAATGTTTCTGGATCAGACATGTAACATGAAAGAATTCACAAAACCCTCTACGCAGAACAAAAGAAAACCATTTTAGAGACAAACCATTTCATCTCCCAACCAATACAGTAGTTGCATACCATGGGGAAGAAAGGTCAATGAAAGTTGAATTTATTTCCTTGGTGTTAGGAGAAAGAACTATCAGTGCAAAAGGAACTAGGGAGTAAGTCAGAAATCAGAATAAAGTCAGAACAAATATTCCCATAATATATAAAATTGAGGACTCACAAAGGTCTCCAAATGTCATTGTAAAAGTCATGAGTCTACCACACAGTTTAGGATGCTTGCCTATGACATAGTTTTTGTTATTCAATGTGAACTTTTGAATTTTTATTTTATATTGGAGTATAGTTGATTAATAAAGCTGTGTTAGTTTCAGGTGTACTGCAAAGGTGATTCAGTTATACATATAAATGTATCTAAGCTTTTTCAAATTCTTTTCCCATTTAGGTTATTACAGAATATTGAGCAGAGCTCCCGGTGCTACACAGTTCTTTGTCATTGTCAATTCCAAATTCCCAATTGATACCCACCCCCATATCTTTTCCCTTTGGTAACTGTAAGTTTGTCTTTGAAGTCTATGAGTCTGTTGCTGTTTTATAAGTAAATTCATTTATATCATTTTTTTTAATTCTACATATAAGTGATATCATGTGATATTTGTCTTTGACTTACTTTACTTAGTATAATAATCTCCAGATCCATCCATGTTGTTACAAATGGCATTATTTCCTTCTTGTAATGGCTCAGTAATATTCCATTGCATTTATATACCATATTCTTTCTTTTTTTATTTGAGTATATTAAAAGCAGTATTCATTGCTTTATACTGCTGTGTCAGTTACTGCTATACAGTAAAGTGAATCAGCCATACACATACAACTACTCCCTCTTTTTTGGATTTCATTCCCATTTAGATCACCACAGTAGAGTTCCCTGCGCTATACGGTAGGTTCATATTACTTACGTATTTTATATATAGTGTGTATTTGTATGTAATATATATTGGAAGATATAATATATCTCCCAATTCATCTCACCCCTCCTTCCACCTTGTCATCTGTTCTCTATGTCTGTGTGTCTATTTCCGCTTTGCAAATAAGATCTATACCATTTTTCTAGATTCCACATATATATGGTAATATGTGACTATTTCTCTTTCTGATTTTATTCTGCATGGCAGTCTCTAGGTCCATCCACACCATTGCAAATGACACAATTTCATTCCTTTTATAGCTAATATTCCATTATATGTATGTACTATATGTCTTTCATTCATTCCTCTGTTGATGGACATTTAGGTTGCTTCCATATCCCAGCTACTGTAAATAGTGCTGCAGTGAATGTTGAGGTGCATGTATCTTTCTGACGGTTTCCTCTGGTATATGCCCAGGAGTGGGACTGGTGTGTCATGTGATAGTTCTGTTTTCAGTTTTTCAAGGAACCTCCATATTCCTGTCCATAGCAGATGTATCAATTTACATTCCCATCAGCAGTGTAACAGGGTTCCCTTTTCTCCACACATTTTTCAGCATTTATTTCTTATGGATTTTTTGATGATAACCATGGCTTCCCAGATGGCAATACTGGTAAAGAACATCCTGTCAATGCAGAAGACAGAAGAGATGCAGGTTTGATCCCTGAGTTGGGAAGATCCCCTAGAGGAGGGCATGTCAACCCACTCCAGTATTCTTACCTGGAGAATTCCATGCCCATTCCATGGGCCCCAATCCATAGGGTTGCACAGAATCATACATGACTGAAGTCAGACATGAAGACCTGACTTAGCATTCTGACCAGTGTGAGGCAATACCTCATTGTAGTTTTTACTTACATTTCTCTAATAACTGGTGATGTAAGCATCTTTCCATGTGTCTCATAGCCATGTGTAATGTCTTCTTTGGAGAAATATCTATTTAGGTTTTCTGCCTGCTTTTTGATTGGGTTGTTTCTTTTTTGATTTTGAGCTGCATGAGCTGTTCTTATAATTTGTCTGCATATATAATTTACATATATATTTTTATATATGTTTATGTACATTTATCCGTTCATCCATTGATGACTATTTGGGTTGCTTTCACCTTTTGATTATTATGCATAGTGCTGCTATGAACACTGGTGTACAAGTAGCTGTCTCTGCCTTCAATTCTTTAGTGTATACACCCAGAATTGGAGTTGCTAGATCAATGGTAATTGTACCTTTGACTCTTTGAGGAAACTCCATACTTCAACAGAAATATTTTCATAGAACTAATGCAGTTAGTATAATGGTAGTAAAGCTTAATTTTATTTTTATTTATTTATTTTTAATTTTTTAATTTTTTTAATTTTAAAATCTTTAATTCTTACATGTGTTCCCAAACATGCACCCCCCTCCTACCTCCCTCCCCATAAGATCTCTGTGGGTCATCCCCATGCACCAGCCCCAAGCATGCTGTATCCTACGTCAGACATAGACTGGCGATTCAGTTCTTACATGATAGTATACATGTTAGAATGCCATGTCCCCACTACTGATTTTCAGTTCAGTTCAGTTCAGTTCAGTCACTCGGTCGTGTCCGACTCTTTGCAACCCCATGAACTGCAGCACGCCAGGCCTCCCTGTCCATCACCAACTCCCGGAGTTCACTCAAACTGAAGTCCATCAAGTCGGTGATGCCATCCAGCCATCTCATCCTCTGTCGTCCCCTTCTCCTCCTGCCCCCAATCCCTCCTCGCATCAGAGTCTTTTCCAATGAGTCAGTTCTTTGCATGAGGTGGCCAAAATACTGGAGTTTCAGCTTTAGCATCATTCCTTGCAAAGAAATCCCAGGGCTGATCTCCTTTAGAATGTACTGGTTGGATCTCCTTGCAGTCCAAGGGACTCAAGAGTCTTCTCCAACACCACAGTTCAAAAGCATCAATTCTTCGGCGCTCAGCTTTCTTCACAGTCCAACTCTCATATCCATACATGACTACTAGAAAAGCCATAGCCTTGACTAGACGGACCTTAGTTGGCAAAGTAATTTCTCTGCTTTTGAATATGCTATCTAGGTTGGTCATAACTTTTCTCCCAAGGAGTAAGCGTCTTTTAATTGCATGGCTGCAGTCACCATCTGCAGTGATTTTGGAGCCCAAAAAAATAGAGTCTGCCACTGTTTCCACTGTTTTACCATCTATTTCCCATGAAGTGATGGGAGGCCATGATCTTAGTTTTCTGAATGTTGAGCTCTAAGCCAACTTTTTCATTCTCCTACTACTGATTTTAGTAAACTAATTAAAACAAAAATCGCATCCACCCTTTAATAGTCCTGATTTGCTGGTGCAGATATCTTGCAAACATTCTTTCTAGGCCAGGATGTCTATGGCCATGAGTATTCTCTGTCTCTCTGTGAGCTGTCTAATGATTTTTCCTGGTGATTCATAGCTTCTTGTTCTTAATTATTTACTCTTGGTTTGATAGCAGAAACTTAAAAGCTGAAGAATTATTTACTGCGAAACATGTTCATCAGAATGTAGGTTCATATTTTCTTTTGCCTGTAGTTCTTGCTTATTTTCTTATACAAGTCAGAAATAAATTACAGTTATGATCATGCTCTATTAACTTTTGACAGTTTATTCTACAATGTTTTCTGTCCACATTTGTAAGGAAATAACTTACTTAAATGATTGGGGATCTTTTTTCCTCCTTTGATTACAGCCCTGTCAGCTGTAGTTTCAGTTGGTTTGTTGAGGGTCTTAATGTAAGAATACAACTGTTACCCATCATAAACACTTTTCAGAATCCTTTTAGGTCAAAAGCTCAAATATTCAAATATCCACTAAAGTTGATACATTTATGAAAATGGTTTTTTATCTCAAAGTTTGTATAAGAATCAAGTGTCAGACAAGTTGTTTTGTGTCTCTTGTTAATAGCAAAATTCTAGTTTGTTTTAATTTAAAAATGTCATGGATGAATTATGCAGGAAAAGAAAGGAATTAAAATTCATGAAACATTTTCCCTAAACTATTTCATTTATGCATTATACTGCTGCCCACTAATGAACCAGATTGCTGTAATAATATTTACTTCACCCTGAAAATATGTGTAGCATCACATGTTGTGATAGTATAATCAAATTATATGTAATATTCTTATTCTGGGGCTGTGATGTATATTGCTCCAAATTTGAAATCTGCTTACCTTTCTTTGCTTCAGAGTCTTAAATCAACTCAGATCTATAAGTGTGTAGCTTCATTTATTCTGGACCAAATATAATTTCCTTTTCAGGGTTGTAGTGTCTTTAAGAGGCTCATTAATAAAATCCTAATGAGGTATCCTGGACTCAGGATAATACTCATGTCATTTTTATGAGTTAAGTACAAATAGTTATATACATATAAGATTTCCTATCAAACACACAATAGCAAAATGTTCCTGACAAAGTCAGAACATTCTAAAATAGCTGAAAACTTTTCTAATGCCTTTGAAAAACACCAAAGCAATTATGCTGATAGCTTTTGAACCAAAAGGTCTATTTTCTCATTGTGACTGAGTTTAGCTGACACACCTTTAAAACAAAGTGGCACTCCTCCCTGGATTTGTAGCCCAGGTGGCCTTACGACTTTAACTTTGAGGCTACAGATACCCTACTTCTAGAACTGTGTAAATACACAAATAACCATGCCATGCCAATTTACAAAATGAAAAGACTAGTTGAAGAAATCTATAGGTACATTAATAGGAATCCATGGCTAAAACTAAATATGGATAGATAATCATTGTATTTAATAAGAGCACAATGTAAACCCAACAACAATAAAATTTTACCTATTAGTTGGAATCAAATGTAGGATCAGTGATCTGGAAGCATAAGAAAGGCATCAAAATTTTGGAGCCTGTTAAAATCGTCAAAGCTCAAAATGCTTTTTCTAAATTTAGCAACAAATCCATCTTCCAACTAGGCTCATACATGGCCTTATGCCAACTGCGGTTTTAAACTGGCAGCTTACAGTTTATTACTGGGATCTGTAATACTGAAAGAAATAATCACAGAATCATTGATCTGCAAAGGAACTCAAGAAATTATCTCTTCTGCTCCCCAAACAGGAAGACACCTAACCCATTTAAGACAAAGTATCAACCTGCTAGTTTTAGAGTTCTTCAGGAGAATTGCTGCTGCAGTTCTTTCTGTTCAAAGGTGATCTAACACATTTATCTGTTTTGCTTTGTGGCCCCTGAGTTCAGAACATAAACTATAATTATGTTTAATTAAACCAGCTTAAAAGTTTTGCTTTCTGCAATTTCTCTTTATCTAGTCCTCAAAACTGCTGAGCTGACTTTAATATTAAAAAAAAAAAAAACTTACTCCTAGGCTGTAACCCTGCATGACGAATTCCAGCCCAGAGCAACATTTTATGATCCAGTGTCAAGTTCTTGAAAAATGAAAACTGAAAGGAAAGAGAGGTTTAACTACAACATGGATACATTTCGGACTGGATGTTAGCCACTTGAATAAGGTGTATGTGTTTAATCATAAAAACTTACTGTATTTTCTTTTTCTGGTTTGAGCATTTAAAACCTGTTATTTTCATAATCGGGACCCAATGTATTTTGTACTCTGAAATTGAACCAGAACTCTAAAGGGGGATGAACGAACATTACCCATGCAAGTAATAGATTTGAGACAAGGTTTAATTGAAAAGGAAGATCCCACCACCTATTCACTTTTAAAGCGTGAGTTGCATTCAACACACAAATCCTTCATTATTCATACATGGAAATATGTGCTTAATGACTAAGTCTCTAAGGATTTGCTTGATAGAATATTCTAAATTTCTTTTTTTTAAAAGAGGCAAATGAAATGCAGTTTTTAATTCTTTAAAGGACAAGTCACAAAGCATGTAAAAATAAAACAAAGGCTCTTAGTTTTTAAAAGTATATCTATAATTTGCCTATCCATTGGTTTGTTCATCTGGATATCAGTAACATACAGACTTGATCTAATAATGGCTAATTATGCAGTTGTTTATCAGCTCATTTGAAACATTTTGAGATTCAGTCTAGCTCAGCAAATTACTGTGCTTAAGGCAGTTCTATATTCTAGAAAATTATAATATCCCCAGAAGGCAAAGAATTAATAAAAATCCTCTTTTGTAAAAGATTATCATTGCAGAGCAAATGGAGCAGATCTTCTCTATCCTACTGCATTTAATATTCTCATTTTTCCCTGAAACTTTGATGGAGAGGCAATGAGAATATCTCTGTTTTATTAACTTATTAAGAGGCACATTTATAGAACTCATGCACCATATTGATCTCTAAAGCCACAGTGCTGCTAAGAGCCAATAATCACAGAAGAGCAGGATGATTCAGTTTATCCCAGCATGTTTCTGAAACTTGGTAGAGCCCAAATTTTCACCCAATTCGGAAAGCCTGGTTACTTAACTTCAGTACAGTCCATGAGGTTGCAAACAGTCGTACACGACTGAGCGACTGAACTAAAACCTCAATTTATTCATGTGTAAAATAGAAGTAATAAGAAAAGACAGCCTCTGAATGTTATGACAAATAAATGAGACAGTGCATGCAATGCACCTAATACAATGCCTTTAGTAAATAATGTTAGTTTTGGTTATTATTATGATGAGTATTATCATTATCTCTTGTGGTTTAGGGATCAAAGATGTATTCATTTAACTAGCCATTTGCCTAATATTTATATTTTTCCAATAGAAATATCTTCATATCAGCTGAAAGTTTAACATGAACTTTCTGCTCCAGCACTTGGTAACCCAGAACTGCCTCAACAAGCTAACATCAAACCAGGCAGAAAAGGTAAGCTACTATTATACAAGATAAATTATCTAGGCTATAGTTGGGAATCACTCCAACTTCATAGCAGCTGGGCTTGACAATGCAGTATTTTAAAAAGCACTTGATGCTGCCTCTATTGAACTATGCCAAAGAGTTTTGAACTTTTTCTTCATGATTCAGATTTTGTTGTAGATTTTGCCACCTTCATTTCCTCCATATGGGATCATTACATCATATTTTAAGAAGAAAAAAAATCTTTAAAAAGAACTATTCGGTTACCTTAGCTAGAACATGTGAGACTCTTTGCTTTACAGTATTATTTGCACAGAGTACATGTACTGCCTTTTCATCTATTTTGTCAACCAGGACTACTTTTGGACTTCTGATAAAATTCAGCACGCTATTTTTAGTTTATAAATATGGTTGAAGCCAACATATATATGTATGTATGTATATATATATATATATATATATATATATATATATTTTAAAACAACTTACATCTCCATTTGCATACTTTAAGAACTAAGTTAATAAGTGTTCCTTTAAAACCAGCAATCAACCCTAAAGGTAAACTTTGGAACTGATGATGACCCAGTTTCCCAATTCCTGGCTTCCAGATGTCTCTGCTTCTCTTTGTTCAAGAAAACAACTCCTGATGCAGGGCATTTCAACTTGGTGGAAATGGACACATTACTTATCTTTTTTTTTTTTCCCTAATATGTGAAAAGCAGACTATCCAAACATCAGGAATGAACTGCAGGCATTAGCTGCTCTTCTCATCATTTGGTTGCTAAGTTGTGTCTAGCCCTTTGCAACCCCGTAGACTGCAGCACTCCAGGCTTCCCTGTCCTCTGCTATCTCCCAGAGTTTGCTCAAGTTCAAGTCCATTGAGTCAGTGATGCCATCTAATCATCTCATCCTTTGTTACCCCCTTCTGCTTATGCCCTCAATGTTTCCCAGCATCAGGGTCTTTTCCAATGAGTTGGCTCTCTGCATCAGGTGGCTAAAGTACTGGAGCATCAGTTCTAGCATCAGTACTTCCAGTAAACATTCAGGGTCGTTTTCCTTTAGGACTGACTGGTTGGATCTCCTTGCTGTCCAAGGGACTCTCAGGAGTCTTCTCCAGCAACACAATTTGAAAGCATCAGTTCTTTGGTGCTTAGCCTTTTTTATGGTCCAACTCTCACATCTGTACATGACTACTAGAAAAATCACAGCTGTGACTAAACAGACCTTTGTTAGCAAAGTGATGTTTCTGTTTTTTAACACACTGTCTAGGTTTGTCATAGCTGCTCTTCACTTCACTTCACTCTGTATCTAGTGTTTGACTTCTTATTTTAAAGTGAAAGCGTTAGTCATTCAGTCATGTCTGACTCTTTGTAACCCCATGGACTGTAGCCTCTGTCCGTGAAATTCTCCAGGCAAGAATACTGGAGTGGGTTGCCATTCCTGTCTCCAGGGGATCTTCCTAGCCCTGGGACTGAACCTCGGTCTCCTGAATTGTAGGCAGATTCTTTACTGTCTGAGCCAAACCTTCACATAATGACATTTAGGGTATGGTTGTAAGTAACATATTTACATTGAAAAAATATGCATGTGTTAGAAAATAAAATTCAACCCAGTAAATTTGAAGATACAATTGGCTTTATTCAATGATTCATGAATCAGGCAGCCTCCCATCTAAGCAATTTTTATTAAATTTAAAAAATACCTACTAATAGCCTCTTTTCCTTAATTATTCCTCAAATTTTCCTAAGGAAGATAGAATCCATTACATGGGCTACATATGTAGAAAAGAAAAAATGAGACCAAACAAATTAAAAATCCATGTAGGGTGCACCCCATGTTCATTGCAGCACTATTTACATGGCCAGAATATGGAAGCAACCTAAATATCCATTGACAGTGGAATAGAGAAAGAAGATGTGGTACATACATGTGTATATAATAGAATACTATTCAGCTATTAAAAAGAACAAATAGTGCCATTTGCAGCAACATGAATGGACCTAGGGATTGTCATACTGAGTGAAGTCAGACAAAGAAAGACACATATGATATCACTTATATGTGGAATCTTAAAAAAAAATTGTACAAATTAAGTTATTCATAAAACAGAACCACAGATGTAGAAAACAAACACGGTTACCAGGGGAGAAAGAAGGTGGGAGGGATAAATCAGGAGATTGGAATTGTCATATACAAACTACTTTATATAAAAGATAACTATATATAAAATAGATAAATAAGGACCTACTCTAGAGCACAAGGAACTCTACTCAGTACCCTGTAATGACCTATATGGGAAAAGAATCTAAAAATGAGCATAGATTCACTTTGCTGTACACCTGAAACTAACACAACATTGTAAATCAACAATACCCCAAAAAAATTAAAAAATAAAACTAACTTAAAAAAGATTGGATATATGTATATGTATAACTGATTCACTTTGCTATACATCTTAAACAACATTGTAAATCAACTATACTTAGTAAAAAAATTTTTAAAGAAAAAAATCCATGCAGGGTGCAGAAGCTAACAGCTTTAAAAAGTGAAGACTTTCTAGAAAGCAGTGACTCTGGAGTGCATCTTTACTTTGTTGACTAATGAGACTTGGGCATTCTGAAGGAGAATGTTTTGAGCCCTTTCCATTACTAGAAACTGTTAAAAGGGGTTATTGTCACTCTGCTTAATATAGAGGTGGTTTAGGAAAAAGCTTGCCTGGAGAGGGCAAAGTGTCTTTCACCAGAGGCTTCCAGAATCCCAATCAAACCCTTTAGCATGGGGTCATGAAAGCACCACCTTTTCATCACTACCATCACAGCTGTGGTTGTGTTGCTGTTATTGTTTAATCTCTCTGTGTTCAGCCTGCAATAATCACCATAATTCACCCTAATGTTATGTGATTAGCAGTCTCAGTTGTGGTGAAAATTAAACACCACTCACATAGCACTTGTGACCTTTCACCCCTCGTGGAACGGGTCAAGGCTGCAATGGCTGAGAGACAAAATGCAGAAACTCACATGGTGTTGCCTGCACTCTCTCAGGCTGGGGAATCAATGGAAATTTCATCTTCCAACCATATGTGTTGATCCTTCAGCAGCCATACTATGAAAGTTCAATTCTTCCACTTTATTCTTATCCTATGAAGACTGCAAAAGAATTTTGTAAAGTATTGCTGCAGTGCCTTAATACAGAGGCAAAGTGTCATTTTTAATAGCTAGAAATTCAATTTCATTCATACCATCATCTACAGATTAACTGAATGTTGGATGTATTAATAAGTTTGACGAATTAGAAATTTCTTGGTCTTACACTGAAGCCAGTACAGACGAGTCCACTGAAAAACAACTGGCAAGAATGTACAAATAACTATCTATCATCTTTTCTGTAAGGAATACATTTCCTTACATGCTAGAGTTCTAAGTTTTGTAGAACACTGTTAATAGTAAACACTATAGGAATCTGTTATTAATTTACAGACTTTTCAGATTATTGCAATGATTAGAATTTGAAAATTATTTCCTAACAACTAATTATGGCAGGGTGAAAAAGTGGTAAATTTTTAAATATATGAATGATTAGGCATTTAAAGAATGTTGCTATTTATCATACCTATACTTTTAACCAGATTTGACAATATGTGGCATGATGAGTTTAATTTTCTATAGCACAGTACAAACTCTGCATTTTTCCTAATTACAGCTTCCTACATGTCAGCTCAAATAGGAATAGACTCACTTGGTTCAGCTCAATTTCCACAGCCTGACAGGCACTGATATCAAAATTAATTCTAGAATGAAACTTCATAAAAGAAAATCCTATTTGACAAAAGAACTACTGAGCTTGAATCACAGTTGCATTTGCATTGTGAAGTCCCATTTTTATTTTTATGGTATATAAAATAATGCCAAAGGAGAGACTGAATACCCAGAGAGAGTTCATTTGAGGCATCCTGATAGTATCTGCCATGTGCAAGTAAAGCAGAAGCCTTTTTTATGACATCTTCAGAACTTGACGATTGAATTACAGTTTTAGTAATCATCCGTTCCCCTTCTCCAGTGTCACTTTTTTTGTAATATAGTGCATAGAAAAGACTTATGGTTCCAGTTTTATCAGCCTGCAATAAAAATATAACAACTGTTGTATTAAATTATTTAAGTTGTAAACCACTGTGAAAAAGAAAAAGTTTTATTGACAGGCAGGCTGAAAAACTGATTATAATGGAGAGCCAAATGTATTGTGCTGATTATTCCCAAATTTTTCCCTACTTTAGCATATTGTAAATCTTCAAGATATCTTTCAAATCAAGGGTATGTAGCATTCTTTCATTTGTTGCTTATTTAGAACTGGACATGGCAAAAGACAAACAAAACCTCTATAGTTCTGGGTATCAATTTATTTTAGTAGAGTTGTGAACGCAAATGAAGTAAGGTATTTGCATATAATACAGAGAGACTTAAAGTTTTGCAACTGAACAACAACAACAACAACAAGGTTAATATAGAGATATTAAGGTTAATTAGAGGTATATCTCTCAAGATAATATAGACAGACATTAAGTATCAATAAAAAATGATAACTGAAAGAAATTTAAATGTGAAATGAATGCATTTCTCCAGAGTGATACAGACTCAAAAGACTGTCGAGTCTTTTCGGGTTTTTTTTTCCTTATATTGATTTTGCAGTCACTCAGTACTGCTACTTTCTATCAAACTACAGTATTCTGATGCTGTGTACAAAAGTCACTAGGCTAAGAACTTCTCTCACTCCAGTGTTCCTCCATTCCTCCATTAGGTATTTCTGTCTGTTGTTCAAGTGCTAAGTCATGTCCAACTCTTTGTGACCCCATGGACTGCAGCACGCCGGGCTTCTCCATCCTTCACTATCTCCTGGAGATTGCTCAGACTCATGTCCATTGAGTTGATGATGCCATCCAACCATCTCATCTTCTGTCACCCTCTTCTCATGCTCTCTATCTTTCCCAGCGTCAGGATTTTTTCCAAAGAGTTGGTTCTTCACATCAGATGGCCAGAGTATTAGAGCTTCAGCTCCAGCATCAGTCCTTCCAATGAATATTCAGGGTTGATTTCATTTAGGATTGACAGGTTTGATCTCCATGCAGTCCAAGGGATTCTAAAGAATCTTCTCCAGCACGACAATATGAAAGCATTAATTCTTCTGTGCTCAGCCTTTTTTATGATCCAACTCTCACATCCATACATGACTACTAGCAAAGTCATAACTTTGACTATAGAGACCTCTGTGGGTAAACTGATGTCTCTGCTTTTAATGTGCTTGCTGTCTAGTTTTGTCATAGCTTTTCTTCCAAGGAGCAAGTGTCTTTTAATTTTGTGGCTGCAGTTATCATCTGCAGTGATTTTGGAGCCCAAGAAAATAAAATCTGTCACTGATTCCACTTTTTCCCCACCTGTTTGCCATGAAGTGATGAGACCAGATGCCATGATCTTATTTTTCTGAATGTTGAGTTTTAAACTAGCTGTTTCTTTTTTTTTAATTAACTCATTTTAATTGGATAAATCACTTTACAAAATTGTAATGGCTTTTGCCATACATTACCATGAATCAGCCACAGGTATACATGTGTCCCCCCATACTGAACCCCCTCCCATCTCCCTCCCTACCCTATCCCTCTGGGCTGTCCCAGCGCCCTGGCTTTGGATGCCCTGCTTTTTGTATTGAACTTGCACTGGTCATCTATTTTACATATGGTAATGTACATATTTCAATGCTATTCTCTCAAATCATCCCACCCTTGCCGTGTCCCACTGAGTCCAAATATCTGTCCTTTACATCTGTGTCTCCTTTCGGCCCTGCATGTAGGATCATCGCTAACATCTTTCCATACATGTGCTTTAATGTACAGTATTTGTCTTTCTCTTTCTGACTTAATTCACTCTGTATAATAGGCTCCAGGTTGAGACTATACTATATAAATCTACAGTCATCAAGACAGTATGGTACTGGCACAAAGACAGAAATATAGATCGATGGAACAAAATAGAAAGTCCAGAGATAAATCCACGCACCTATGGACACCTTATCTTTGACAAAGGAGGCAAAAATATACAATGGAGGAAAGACAATCTCTTCAACAAGTGGTACTGGGAAAACTAATCAACTACATGTAAAAGAATGAAACTAGAACATTTTCTAACAACATTCACAAAAATAAACTCAAAGTGGATTAAAGCCCTAAATGTAAGACCAGAAACTATAAAACTCTTAGAGGAAAACATAGGCAGAACACTCTCTGACATAAATCACAGCAAGATCTTCTATGACCCACCTTCTAGAGAAATGCAAATAAAAACAAAAATAAACAAATGGGACCAAATTAAACATAAAAGCTTTTGCACAGTGAAGGAAACTAAACCAGCTTTTTCATTCTTCTCTTTCACCCTCATCTTTAACTCCTCTCTGCTTTCTGCCATTAGAGTGATATCATCTGCATACCTGAGGTTGTTGAGTTCTCCTGGCGATTTTGATTCCAGCTTGTGATTCATCCAGCCCGGCATTTCACATTATGTACTTTGCATATAAGTTAAATAAACAGGGTGACAATATACAGCCTTGATATACTCCTTTCCCAATTTGGAACCAGTCCATTGTTCCATGTCTGGTTCTAACTATTGCTTCTTGACCTGCATACAGGTTTCTCAGGAGACAGGTAAGGTGGTCTGGTATTCTCATTTCTTGAAGAATTTTCCACAGTTTGTTGTGATCCACACAGTCAAAGGCTTTAGCATAGTCAATGAAGAAGAAGTAGATGTTTTTTCTGGCATTCCCTTGCTTTTTCTATGATCCAATGTATGTTGGCAATTTGATCTCTAGTTCCTCTGCCTTTTCTAAATCCAGCTTGTATATCTAGAAGTTCTCACTTCATATACTATTGAAGGCTAGCTTGAAGAATTTTTGAGTATTAGCTTGCTAGAAAGTGAAATGAGTGCAATTGTATGGTAGTTTGAATATTCTTTGGCATTGCTTTTCTTTGGGCTGGAATGAAAACTGACCCTTTCCAGTCCTATGGCCATTGCCTAGTTTTCCAAATTTGCTGGCATATTGAGTGCAGCACTCTCACAGCATCATCTTTTGGATATGAGACAGCTCAGCTGGAATTCCATCACCTCCAGTAGCTTTGTTCATATTAATGCCTCCTAAGGCCCACTAGTCAAGGTCCGTCTAGTCAGGGCTATGGTTTTTCCAGTAGTCATGTATGGATGTGAGAGTTGGACTGTGAAGAAAGCTGAGCGCCAAAGAATTGATGCTTTTGAACTGTGGTGTTGGAGAAGACTCTTGAGAGTCCCTTGGACTGCAAGGAGATCCAACCAGTCCATTCTGAAGGAGATCAGCCCTGGGATTTCTTTGCAAGGAATGATGCTAAAGCTGAAACTCCAGTACTTTGGCTACCTCATGTGAAGAGTTGACTCATTGGAAAAGACTCTGATGCTGGGAGGGATTGGGGGCAGGAGGAGAAGGGGACGACAGAGGATGAGATGGCTGGATGGCATCATGGACTCGATGGACGTGAGTCTGAGTGAACTCTGGGAGTTGGTGATGGACAGGGAGGCCTGGTGTGCTGCGATTCATGGGGTTGCAAAGAGTCGGACTCGACTGAGTGACTGAACTGAACTGAACTGAAGGCCCACTTGACTTCACACTCCAGGATGTCTGACTCTAGCTGAGTGATCACACCATCATGGTTATCTGGTTCATTAAGACCTTTTTTGTATAGTTCTATGTATTCTTGCCACCTCTTCTTAATGTCCTTGCCATTTCTGTCCTTTATTGTGCCCATCTTTGCATGAAATGTTCCCTTGGTATCTCCAATGTTCTTGAAGAGATTGCTAGTCTTCCCCATTCTTTTGCTTTCCTCTATCTCTGCATTGATCACTGAGGAAGGCTTTCTTATCTCTCCTTGCTATTCTCTGGAACTCTACATTCAGGTTGGTATATCTTTCCCTTTATCCTTTCCCTTTCGCTTCTCTTCTTTTCTCGGCTATTTGTAAACTGTACCATATCTCCTCCAGAGCTTTCTGTCCATAAGGTGCCTCCTTTCCCTTGCACCTATAGGCCACACCTAGGGATCCTGGAGCATTCTCTGGTTTGGTCAGAATGTTGACATTTAACACTTTTGCTCTCCCACACTCCACTCCCTCTCTGCCTCCACAACTGCTGGATATTGAAACAGCTCAAATCAGTTACTCATACCTACCCTCCCCCCCCCACACACACACACAGATGCCACCTAGCTACCTGGAAGAAAAAGGGATCCCCTTGACTAAATAAACAGATATTTCTTTAAATGAAATTAGAACAAGGAAGCCCCATATTTCCACCAAGTAAATCAAATCACACAGAGGATACACAAAAACTATGAGTTAATGGATCCTTTAGTCTTGTGCACAACAGTAATCCTGGCTCTCTTACCCGCTACCACAGATGTTTTCTCTAACCTAGACTCAACAACAACAAACTGGCCATATTCTCACTTTGACGGTGATTATAATAATAATACAATTGCTATGTGCCAGGCCCTTTACATTAACTTATTCAACCCTCATACCATCCCCATGAAATATGTATTATTCTGATTCTACAGATATTTAAGACATGTAAGTCTTGCTCAAAGTTGCATAGCTAAAAAGTGTCAGAATTATGATTCAGATTAAGCACGTGGCATCCACATGCTTACCAAGTATACTACATTAATACAGAATGATTCAATATCTAAGACATCATCACCAAAAGGAAAGAGTAGGATTAAAAAGAAGTGTGGAAGACCTGGTGTTCCTCTCTGGCTTCTCCTCTTCACTCCTTTGTCATACATTTGCTGAGTACAGGTAATGTGCCAGTCTATCCTTGGTCTGAGAGTATAAAGAATAACGTATGGTTACTGCCCTCATTATCCACTGAGAAGGAAAACCAGGTAAACAGCTGTAGTTCAGTATGATGTTGTAATTGAAAAACATAAACAAGGTATTATGGGAAGACTGGGAAGAAAATAAAGCTCAAGTTTTACTAAACTTATTGACAGTCTATCTCCAGGAAAAGAGTAGGTTCTCTAAGATAGAATCCAGACTAGCTACATCCTAAACTAAGTTTTATGAAAAGTCACTGTCTGCTTGCTCTCCCTACACTAAAAAGGGAAAATACTAGCTAGGTCAACTCCATTCATTTACTTGAAATCAGAGGATCTTCCTTCTTCCTTCCACACCTACAGTTTTATGAGGCAGGGCTCAGATCAATCTGGACAATTTCAGTCAGCAGTCTGGAACTGGCAACTTCCCTGACATCTAGACTCCCTAAAGGTACATTGCTTTGTTTAATTAGATCCTCCTACACCTTCCCTTCCAATTCCACAGCAATGAGACTTGAAATTAAGTAGCCAAAGACACATGGATAACTGGTCTTTACCATTGATTCCTATTATTGAGACATTCTACCAAGCTGGTTTCATTATATATACATGGCCCAGGAGTAGTGAACCATACTGTTTCTTCCATACTTTCAGAAAGCGCTGCTGCTGCTGCTAAATCACTCCAGTTGTGTCCGACTCTGTGCAACCCCATAGACGGCAGTCCACCAGGCTCCCCTGTCCCTGAGATTCTCCAGACAAGAACACTGGAGTGGGTTGCCATTTCCTTCTCCAAGGCATGAAAGTGAAAAGTCAAAGTGAAGTCGCTCAGTCATGTCCGACTCTTCGCTCCCCATGGACTGCAGCCTACCAGGCTCCTCCAGACTCCATGGGATTTTTCCAGACAAGAGCACTGAAGTGGGGTGCCATCGCCTTCTCCACCAGACACCACTAGATACTTCCTATTATTTATATTATTAAAAACCAAGAACTTGAATTCAGAGTACAGCAGTCAGTATAGGTACCAGTCATTATGTTTAGCTTCCTAAACAGATAGCTGAGTTTCATTGTTGTTGTTCAGTCACTAAGTCATGTCTGACTCTTTGTGACCCCATGAACTGCAGCATGCCAGGTTCCCTGTCCTTCACTATCCCCCAGAGTTTGCTTAAACTCATGTCCATTGAGTCAGTGATGCCATCCAACCATCTCATCTCTTGCCCCCTTCTTCTCCTGCCCTCAATCTTTCCCAGCATCAGGGTTTTTTCCAGTGAGTTGGCTCTTCACATCAGGTAGCCAGAGTTTCATAGGAGAGCCAGAAATTGAAAACACCTTAGTAAAGCCAAGCCACAAAACTTCACAAACAATCCAAGATAGCTAAAATCTCTTTTCTTTTCTCCTGAGTAACCCAGGTTCCTTTCTCTCTTAACTAAGAATAGCTAGTATCTTTGTAATAAAAGTCTATTAATTTTTCTACCAAGTCAAGAAAGAAACAGTGTTTGGACCCTGGCAACAAAATCTATGGTATTACAACTAAAAAGATCTAGAAAACAAGGTTACCTGATGTACCTTGAATAAAGAAGGCTATTAGGAGCTTCAGCCAAAATGGGGGATGAAGGAAAGAGCATCTTCAGATGTTTGACCTGCTGTGATGAGATCAGCTAACCAAAGACCAGGCCTGTGTGCTCCCCAGCAGATCACTAGGAATGCCCAGGCTGGGGTTAAAGGGTTCCTAAAGGTAAGTGAAGGATAAACACCTGACCCAAGAACTGCTAAGAATAATATTAATTCAGAGAATCTATCTATCTGCAGGACCTGGACCTGGAGTTTTTTTTAATGAGAAAAGATAAGAATACCATAACCTGCACTTCAGAAAAGACCTGAAAGGCAAACAAAGAAAGGAGACACACACATACAATCTCAAGAAAAGAAACATTTCTACAAAGGAAAGAATATATGATAGTTTGAGGCAACCAATCAGAGATCTGCTGGTTTCATTTGCAGGAAACTGTCCTACAGAGATAAATATTTGGTAACTAGATACAGCAGGCCTTGAAGCTAGAAACCACTTTTGTTTACCATAGGAGATTATAAATGTGAACATATCCATGAATAATAACTAGCACTATTGATAATACAATAATCTTTTACCTTTACATATAACTCAGATAATAAGTGATAACGTCTTTGAACATAAGGGACAATGAATTTGTGTGAGGGACTTAGTTGAAAGTACTGGTTTGTTTCACACCAGCTGTCAAATAGGCCTCTCAAAACTCCTTTAAGTATTGGAAACAGTGACCTGGGGATGAAAGGCCTGTAGCCCAGGAACTGATCCCTTGAGCCACCCAGATCTCATCACTGACGATTCTGATTAATCCATGCTGACAAACCAGATTTGAATCAATAGAAATTATCTGTAACAAGAAACTAATTGTGTATTTAGTAAGTTCAGGGAAATTTGGGGTGGCTTTAAATTTACATGGAAAAGATTCTATTGACTTTTAGAATCAAAATTCATACCAACTTAAGGCAATATTGCCTTGGGTTGTAATAACTTATGGTGTTCTGTTTTCTCTCTTGAGTAATATATGGTCTGAAGGCATGTAATCTGTTTACTTGTAGACTATGAAAATTCTTTAATTGTTATTTATGGAGACTTAAGATCTATTTACATAATGTGAAAAGCACAGAACATGTACTTCTTATACCACTTTCATACAAAACATCCCTGTTTAAATGAAGCAGCAAATCACAGCCAATTTCAAGCCACTTTACAATCTCAGTTCAAATTATGCAGTGGCTTAGAACAGTAAAAAGATGTCCCTAAAGTTGCATCATCTTTAGGAGATAGGAGACCTCAGGTGTTAGAGAGCTGCTGAGAGGCAAAGTGGATGAGCCAATGAACCAGTGCTGAATTTATATTGTACTTTTCACACAGGAAGATTATCTAGGCCTCCAGTACACCTACACATGAATCCATGTGTGACATCTAACTCTTCACTTAATTTCCTTATGGACCATTTTTCTGGAAAGGAAGATGGAAAATTTCAGCCAGCCACAAATGGACTGAGACCCTCCAATCTCATTTCACATCGAGCAGGTGTCCCAGACAGGGTTTGAAACCAAGCTACGAAGGTGGGAAAAAAAAAGAGAGAGAGAGGGAAAATACTAATAGAGCTAAACAAATGGCCCTTCATAGGAGCTATGGCATCAGCTTAAACCAGGTTTGTCTTAGTATCTAGAGTAAAGCCTTGCCTCGTGTTCTTTGCAATTCAGTAGTATTAAAATCCTCTTTTTAGCAGAAACTGCTAACATATCTAACAGAAGGACCTTACTAATCATTTCTCTCTCAAGGAGGAAAAAAGTCTAAAGGCCAGAGCTTGAGGTCACAGGTCTATGAGGGAATGTGGCAAGGTCTGTACTTTATCAAATTGCAGGAGCCACGAGAAACCTTCACCTCTCAAACAGGTTGCTCTTTTTGTGGCCAAAAACAGAACTGTTCAAACCATTCTTTGCCTTAGATGGCTAAAAATCCCTTTGAATATTCACCAGACCCCCTCTAGCATGACTGCATTAGTTATATTAAGGATTTTAGGCAGACTATTAGTATTTGTTCTGAATAGTTGTACCACTGTACCAAGCACATGTAGGGCAATAGGTGAAAGGGTAAAGAACCCTTGTTTAATAGAATTTACATGCTGTATGAGTCTAAATTGTTTAGCTCCCTGATAGAATTTTTATAAAGCCTAAAATAAATATCCATAAACTTAACAGATATGCAGGAGAACTAAAAAGCTGCCTGTTTTTTTTCCTTTAAAGGTCACACTTTTTCCCCATAACAGTAAACAGCATGATAAAATGCCTTCAATATATCATAAATTATGGAAAATAACCACTGACTTTTCAAGATAGTTTAGGATATAAATACTTGGATATTAATGTTATAGATGGTTTTCAAATATGAGCAAGAAGTATTTCCAAACTCAGCATTGTTCAAATAAATTATAAATGTGATATAAATTAAAAATTAGAATATTAGCCACACTTTGAAAAAATAGTTCTAGAATAGTCCATTTACTCATAAAATATATTGATTTGAAATTGTACAGATTTGAAAACCATTGACAATGGACCTAGGACCACTATTAATATATATGAAAATCTATTTGATTTTATCCTCTGGCTGTCTCCCTGGTTCAGTGGTACCACCTAAAGATTCAACTAATCCCTCAGCCCACTAATGTGTTTACCAAATATCCTAACTGATACCATTTAAAAGAAATATCAAAGTAAAAGTAACCTTAAGAAGATATAACAGTAGTATCCTAGGCTCTCTTCAAAAATTTTCTCTATTCTCTAATCCATATCTCCAGCCCTGACTTGTCACAGAGCCCCATTCCTGTGTGTCATCTATGTATAGCATATTTCCAATTGAATTTTCCTCAGTATCTCAGACATTATAAACCAGGGATGAGCAATCTACGACCCATGGCCAACTTTGGCCAGCAGTCTGTTTTTTGTAAAGGCTGAGTAAAATTCAGCTCCCTATATTAATTTACATATTGTCTGTGGATTCTTTTGCCCTACAGTGACACAGTTGAGTAACAGGTCATACAGTCCACAAAGTCCTTTACAGAAAAAATCTGACAGTCTGTTATAAACACAAAAGAAAACTTAGGATCTTTTCCCTAGAACATGTGCCCCTCTTCAGTTCCTACTTCCTGTTCCTGTTTAGCTGCTGTCATATCTGACTCTTTTGCGACCCCATAGACTGTAGCCCACCAGGCTCCTCTGTCCATGGGATTTCGCAGGCAAGAATACTGGAGCCGGTTGCCATCGCCTCCTCCAGGGTATCTTCCTGACCGAGGAATAGAACCTGCGTCTCCTGCCTTGGCAGGTGAATTCTTTACCACTGAGCCACCAGGGAAGGTACAACTATAACTCTAATTTGGGGGCTTATCATGACACATTCATTTTATTGCCTACCCTCCATTCTAGTTATATACTGCTGCATAACAGAATACTCTAAAACATAGTGACTTAAAAACCACCATTGTTTTATATCTCATGATTCTATGAATCAGAAATTTGGGCAAGATTCTGCTGAGCAATTGTTCTGCTCCATTTAGCATTAATGAGAGTTACTCATTGGAATTTATCTGATATCCGGCTTGTCTGGAGGGCTCAAGGCAGCTTCATTCACATGTCTGGTGCCTTCATGGGGACAGCTGGACAACTGGACTCAGCTGGGCCCTTTTGCTTGCCCTGTAGTCTTCAGTTTTCGCTCATCTGACACCATCATTCCTTGGTGACTTTCACTGTGTACATCTTCCCTATGTTTGAGTTTGTTGAGGATGCTTTTGCTTGGTTCCTGTCTCCCAGAGTTTCCAGCACTCAAATGTTATCCTATTCATAGGCTTTAACTTATGACCTGTTTGCTTCAAAATAATATCTTCTAGGCCTGACTAATTCTGTTATGCATGAGGGCTAGGATAATCTGCACTCCTGAAGAGCATCCTAAGGGAATTTAGGGTGCTTTTCTCTTGGTGCTACTATTACCTTTTGCCAGCCTGGATGAGCATACTATGAGAGAGACAGAGAGAGAGTGATTAGGGGTAGGGGTGGGGAAGAAGAACACAGGGTATAACTCGGCGTCATATACGAAGTAGATACCAAATAAATATTAAATGAAGACGATAAGCTCACATCATGACTGATGGATTTGTGCGGAGAAGCCAATGAATGACATTTTTAAACATGCCATAGTCCTTCGGACACTTTTATAAAGCACAATTATATTGAGGAACAAATATAATTTATATTGTTCTAAATAAAATCATAACAAAGGGGAGAAAAGTACCATAGAAAAGAAGTAGGTATAATTAGCTAATTTAAAATTCAATCTCTTAACTGTGTTCCTGAATCCATGTTTGTTTATAGTTTCCTTAGAACCTTAACAGTGCCAGAAACATGAAGGTTAGTCAAGGAATACAATTGTTTGAAGCTATCTACTTGCCATGCTAGTATTCTATATGCTATAAACCCAAATAGATGGTGTTCCTGCCATGTAGTTACAAAACTATCTGAAGAAAAGGACTATTTTAGGCAAAATTAGGGGTCATATTTTGCAAAGTAACTACAAATAAGAAAAGTTTGCTGTAATATTTACTGCTTTAGAACCCTCCCCGCCCCACAAAAAGAATCTCTATTTTTCTAAATTTATTTTAATTGGAGGCTAACTACTTTACAATATTGTAGTGGGTTTTGCCATACATTGACATGAATCAGCCATGGGTGTACATGTGTTCCCCATCCTGACCCCCCTTCCCACCTCCCTCCCCATCGCATCCCTCTGGGTCATCCCAGTGCACCAGCCCTGAGCACCCTATCTCATGCATTGAACCTGGACTGGCAAAGAATCTCTATTTTGGACCAGAATATAGCTCTGTGTGAGTTTTTAAGATCTGGTATTACCTAACTTCACTTCTGGTGTTTTAAGATGACATCAGAAGGAGCCTTGCCTTTTCTTACAGAAAAGCTAATGGCTAGCTAATTCTGGAAATGAATTTCTTCCCTGCTGCTATTCTTAGCCACAGAGACAGTCATTTGAATGCTTTACACACACACACACACAAAGGCCTCAAGCCTCCTCCTGTTTCACCTTTTCATTGCTCAGCGATCATTTAGAGAGCAGACTTGTTCCAGACAGCTTTAATTAAACTGTACCAAGGAAGCAGATAGATGTCAATGGGAATGATCCATAACATGAAGCTAAGCATGTATTTAACACTGTTCCATCCAGTTCAATCACCTTCTAGCATTTCAGTGGCTTTATATTCATGTGGCAAAGAATGAATGTGTATATGTGTGTTTTTTTAATCCATCCCATTAGTGGCCATATGCTTGGGTTTCAATGGATGTAAGAACTGTCTGCAATCTGCCAGGGATTTAGGGACATCAATAATTTGTGAATAGTCATGTTGGTACTGGTCGAAGGGTTAAGTGCTCTGCACACCAGGGGCACCTCTTAGGGGATCTGAACCCTTAGTTGACTGTTAGGAACCTTATCCCCTGTGAGGTTTCCTACTACATGCTGCTTACCAGATACATCCAGCTGTAGCTGGGAAGCATTATCAGCTCTGGGATTTAAAAATCTGTGTTAAGTACTGATAGAATGGTATCTTTGAGTTAAAAAGCAGGGATATTGTGGCAAACTCAGGGAGGTTTGCACGGTCCATGTGAAGCATATGTTCTCTCTTTTTGCTTGTTCTTTCATGTATTCCTCACAGCAAGATAACACAGCATCCTTTTGAGAAGAGTTTATATTTAACATTTGCTCCCACAATTTTCTGGTAGATTAGACTGTGTGAGTCAAAGTAGAAAGACAAATGTCTCTTTAAGATAAATTTTGCCATAAAAAGCTTTTCTTTCTATTCCCCTAAAGAAGATGAGGGACAGGTAACGTGAATTAATTTTGAAGTACTGGTCTTCCCTGAGACTTCTCAAATAAGGTTATTTTAATACTGAAAGAAACAGAGATCATATAAAACCTTTTGCCTTACGTGTTAGCCTGTGATTTCATGTCCACCTAAAGCCTTGTCTGTCTGACTCACTATTGTAGCCCCTGCACTTGGCACAGTGCCTGGCAAATGAAAGTGAAAGTGAAAGTGAAGTTGCTCAGTCAGGTCTGACTCTTTGCGACCCCATGGACTGTAGCCCACCAGGCTCCTCAGTCCATGGAATTTTCCAGTTAAGAGTACTGGAGTGGGTTGCCATTTCCTTCTCCAGGGGATCTTCCCAACCCAGGGATCGAACCTGGGTCTCCCACACTGCAGGTAGACACTTTACCATCTGAGCCAAGTACTTAACAAATGCTTATGGATGAAAGCATGGATGGATAGATGGGAGAAAGAGAGGAAGGGAAGAAAACACTTGGGGGAATTCTTTTGTAGGTCTGATCTGCATGCAAGTAGTTGCTGTCTAGAATTTTCTAGGAGCTATTTTGGATCTGGGAATGGCTGTTTGGCAATAAAACTTTCCATAGTTTTAATGGATAGGGATTTCAGAGCAAACTTACACTATTATGACCTCTTAGTAATACTAGCACTTAGTTTTCTTATTAAGATAGGAATAATTATGTTGTGATCACAGGTTTCCATCAGATTATTTTTGCTACCATATATCTAGATGTGATTTTGTTTTCATATGACTGGATACTACCATAGTAAAGCATACTGTGGTTTCTCCAAGGAGGGTAATGATGATTAAGCAGAGGGCTCTTTAGTCCTTCTTTCCTTGTATGTCTAATCTGACCTTTATAAATATAGTTTGTCTAGTTTACAGTTGAAATTCTATGTGTGTTCATTTCCAGTAATTCCAGCCTTCTTACCTTGGAGTAGTTTTATCCATTCCTTAAATGTCTCTAGCTGATGTCTAGAAAGTCTTTTTAAGCTTCTTAACTGCACAATGAGGCCTCAGTGGACACCTAGATTGTGTCTGCTTGGGAAGATGCCAAGCACTAATGAGTATTTTGTTTAATGTAATGGAAACTGAAAGCACACGGCTTCTTCCTTGACTGATCAATGCCCACTTCTGTTGTTTGAAGGTATCTATACATTCTGAATTCTAGAGGAAGGGTCACAAGGGGACAGACTACTTAGTGTCTGCCTAGGAAGTACTTAAGGATTCATAAATTGTGCTGATATGGAGCTCAGTATAGGTAGAAAGTACTAGAGTTAGTACTTTAGCCTCTCCCACTCTGTTCAGATAAGCCAGCCTTTCTTTCAAACCCAAATTCCGTAATCTTACACTTTTCCATGTTAAACTATTTCATGTTAATTTATTCCCTAATTATTATTATTTTTAATTATGTTGTTAAATTTTAGGCCAAGCAATATACACTTCTATGTAATCATTTATTTCGGTATTATTTTATTATTATAAAGGAATTGGTAAATATTATATTTATTGTTTGCTTTTTCCAAGTTTAAGTCACAATGTGTTCAGCACAAATTTTAGTGTAAATAATTAAGACACTATTTCTTAGTTATATAAACAGATTTGCTGAAAAACCAAACCTTAAGCAGTTCAGTAGGCCAACAAGATCAAGTATGTTTGAGTAAAAAATAATGATTTCCATGTGTTACTAATGTTCTACACACAACTAAGTGGAAAGTGTAGAGGGTGTTTCTGAGATTTCATTGAACCATATCTGGCTGAACAGATACAGAGCTCCCTTTGGTTGTACTTATAATTTACAGCCTACTTGAATGTGCTAGATAATTTTCAAAAGTAAAGATTTCAAGCCACTTAAAAACTCAAAAGAGATTTACCTCTCATCTAAAGCTTCCTGGGTTTAAAGATCTCATAAAAGTTCCATGGAGATGGTAAGAAAAGATGGGTTTTAAATCTGAAGAATGGAAGTAATTTAATTCTTCAACTTTGAGTATAATGACTCACTTTCTCTTTGTTTATTTCCAAAACTATCATCTTGCTTCAATTATACTATTATATACCTTTAAGAGACTCTGGAACAACACATCCCCAAGCCTCTCTGAATTAGAGTTTATAATAGAAATCTTGCCTGACCCTTAATAATTGTTACTTTACTGAAATACTGTAATACTTAAACTAAGTTGCTTATTATACCAAACATGAAGTCCTTTGACCCTTAGGGTTCAATATTGATCAGCCCTACTTCTGTCAATACTCACCTCTAGTGTCAACAGTTTTCAATCTGGAATAAATTCAGGAATGGATTGTCTTTTTAATCCACAGAAATTTAAAACACTTCATTCCTACGCATTATAATTTTTACCCAGTTAAATAATTGCTTATTTCTTCCATACTCTGACTGGAGACTGGGCATCATTGTGAGTATATCATTAAATGTGATTACAATAAGTTAGCTATAAATGATTCTTACATTGGGTATGGGATTCATGTAAAAATTTTAACTGATAAAATGTTTCTCCAAAAGAAGACTTAAAGCAAGTGTATTGCAAATTCAACAAAAGTGGCTGAGAAATTTTTTAATCTTGAGATCATGAGGGGGAAATGCTTTTAAAAAGATTCAAGTGCTTGCTTTGCCCTTGGATAATGCAGTAGCAGATTCACTTTTTTTAAGCTGTCATATTTTTCAGATTGTCAAATGCATATCAAAGAGCTATTCTCTTGGCAAATTTTATGAATTTCAGTTCCGTTTTCTTGACAATTTAAAATTCAATTATTCCAATTATAACTAAAGGTCATTAGTCTAATGTGGCAACTTCATGACAGTTTTAGTTACAAGAGAATTTCTCAGTTTAGAGAGGAAATTCTGCCATATGAGAAATTTTTATTGTACTAAAAAGTTGGATGATAGTAGAAAAGATTTTTGTTTTCTTCTCATGCTTTTATTATTTACTAATGAAAACATATACTTATTATAAATATGTGATTGGATGAAATATTATGTAATATCTCATGCCTCACTTCTATCATTAACATCACCAAATTAATAGCAAATGCCTTCTGATATTGCTGATTTTATCATCATTATATTTTTTCTTGAATATTTCTTTTGAATTGCATTCCTTTTCTAATTTTAAATAACCCTAACCTGAACATCATTTTCAGATCTAGGGGAAGACATTTTCATTTCAATCATGTTACAGGTAGAATTTCTATTAAGATAAAAAAGGAGACGAGTTGGAGACCTGGTAAATATTTTAACATTGGTTCCACTTGGTGTGATAATGGAGAACTCCTCAGGGAAAACATACCACAGAACCAGACACAGTGGGTGCTGAGTGTCAGGCGCACAAAATACAAGAGTCTTTATCCTTGTCCTACCTCCAAAGAAGCTGACTTTGCAGTGGCAGATACATGGCAGATAACTGTATTCAACAGCTATCAATTGTGTGTCTGCTCTGGGCAAGGTCAAGAGTGAAAACTCACCATTTTCTGTGTTTGCCTTTTAGTGTTCCAAACCCTGTTAGAGGTAGAGATGAGCAAGATGGCACCGGCACTGGTTCTGGCACCCGTGACGCATTTACCCTGAGGATAAATGATCCACGTGGCTTGCTGGCAAGCACTTAGCTTGCTTAGGAGCAAGCTCTCCACACTAACCGTTCTCATCACCATTCTGAAATCTTTGTGTCACTGAGGCACAGCTGTCCTAAGGATGTAAATACTGCAATTCATAGGCCTTTTGTTAAACAATAAGGCCCCAAATGACTTTCTACCTAGATGTAAACATGTGTTTCCCTTCAAGATTTCAAAATGTTCCCTAGCAACACAAACTCTCTGAACTTTTAGCTTCCTGCTAGAGTTGTGTAAAGTCAGCTTTTTCTGAGTCACTGGTTGATTTTTTTCTGGTAGTATGGTTTACCAATTACCTCATCATTATCATTTCTTGTCCACTGACCAGAAAGGTTGCAGTTGTACATGACAGTTGTATTCGGCATTCTATACGGTCTCCCTATCAACTCACTTTTGAGGCCCAGTATATAGCAGAGAATGTTCTTTTCTATATTGCAGCTTATTAGTTTCACCCACTATTGTGCTAAGCATGCATTTCACCCGCATTCTTTCATTTCATCCTCACAGTGATCCTCTATGGTGCAGAGATAAAAAACGACTAGGACCTGGTCACCACAAACTGAAGAACCAGGACTCAAACCAGGAAGGTCTGACACCAGAGCTCTTGTTCTTATCCACTTCATTTATACTGCTTCTGCAAGAATGGCCTTTATATAATTAAAATTATATAATGTATTTGAAAAATTTATTAGAAGAGTAAATCCTAGGAACACAAAAACTAACTGTTGGTCAAAATGAAAGCTTTTTATATTGGTGTGCCGAAGAGACTGCTAGATAGATGTGTACCTTTACTGTTATTTACAGGTAGGGCATAGGAGCAGAAACTGTGATGATGAACGACTACTTCTGTCTCTTCAGACGTTCAGCACATTCTCCCACCACCTAATTGTTTAGATATGTATTCTGCAGTGTCCTTAAGCTTCCCCACCATAGTCAAAAGGTACTGTATAGCTATTTGCATGTAAGTGGTGAGGTTTATTTTGAATAAAGAATGAATGTAACTTTCATTTTTGCCTGTAATATATAAACATGAATCAATAAAAATTCTTCCTGAATCTTCTCCAAGAAATGGCACGCATTTCCAATTAATCTTAGAACTGTAACTGTTTGGCCATGTTCCATGATTGATAGATGTCATTTTAGTTCAGATACAAAGAGAGAGAGAGAAAGAATACACCCAGGCCAGAGGATGGGGTATATATTAACTTTTAATCACATTTTGCTCACCTAGTCAGTGTTTTTTTTGAAACCCAACATACTTTGGTTGATCTCTGTGACTATTGTTGTCAGTTCTTAACAAATTACAAAAATGACATGCCCTACAAAATCCATCAAATTAGTGACAAAACTTACACAGGGTCTAGGACATGAAGGCTATCCATTACCTTTCAAGGATGGGTGTCAATGGAAAATCACTAAGCCTCTATAAGAGATGGCTTTTAAGGAGCAATTTGGCTGATGGACTAGGAGAGAAGGAACTTGAAGTCTGACTAAAGATATGCAATGAAAGTGAGAAAAACATAGGGCAGAAACTAAAGAAATTTTGAGATATTAAAAAACCATGTATTTTCCTTCATTATTGCCTACATGACAGTATCCAAAACCCTTCATACAAGGCCCTCCAGAAGCTGTGCTGACCTGTTCTTCAGATCTTACTTCCCAGCACTCTCCCCTGTGTTTTCTGTCCTCTATCACACTGGGTGCTTTTTCCCAGCGACATGGTATACCTTCATGTTTGAGTGCCCCTGGTATCTTTCCACCTCTGCCCCCATGTCATCCGCTTGACAAAATGCCACTCTCTTTTTATGAGAACTCTGCACCTCTCCTCTCTCCCACCTCCACTCACCACACCCAACAAGCACAAGTAATTGCCTTTTCCCCAGGCTCTTCTGGTTCTTTCAGTATCTTCTTTATCAGGCTGACATTTGCTAAGGGTCAAATGCAGAGCCCCTTTCAAGGTCTTGTCTCCAAATCTAGTCACATAAAGTACTGGAGGTTAGGGCTTCAACATATGGATTCTGGGCAAACACAATTCAGCCCATAACAGTATCCACTACCTCATTTATCCTTACAAGCAACAGCTGCAGCCTCTGTGTACCTCTGCACTATTTTCACGATTAGTTTCTTCAAAAATACAGCATTTCTGTGCCTAACTCTACTCCTTCTGGCTCCCACAGTCTAGACTTCAAGTCTATTTATTTTGGAAAGCGACTTTGTTCCTTAATGAGTGAATAAAGACAATGGTTCCAAATTCCAGGGTTTCTTACAGAGTTTAAATTGTCAAAAGCCAAGCCCTCACATCAATATAAGGAAACAGAAAAACAACCCCCTTTGTAGCACCGAAAAAACAGGAAACAAATATATTTTGGGGAGGTTGCAGTCATTAAAAGCTTGACAAAGGAGTCTAAAGGTACATATATTAGCCATTTCAAGTGGACATATGCTGGCTAGTTAAGAAGGATGACTGGTGCTTACTACCTAGTATATCAGCCTACATTCTGACCCTGGGACCTATGAAACACCCATTGATATGAAGGGATCTTTCATGTGAAAAAAAAAGAAAAGTGCTAACTTTTCAAAGGGTCCTAATTCCAGGCCAAAATGAGGAGCATTGACTAAAGCCTCTTTAGAATCCTGCAAACTTCCCTGCCTCCACATTCGTCAGGGGTAAGCAGGGGGACTCTTAGGTAGGATGAAGACACTATGTTTAGAGGTCTCACCTATTTCCATCTCCTCTCTCATAAACCACTCTCATACTGTGCCCAGAAAAAGCAATTACCTGTGATCCAAGGCACTGCTTTTGAGCTCCAAGTGGAAAACCGCAGCGGATGAAACTAACCATGACCTCAATTTGGAGCTGGCCTGATGTTGGGCCTCCTTACTTCAGAGGGGGAATCACTATCCCCTGTGCTCTTTTCACTCAAGTGCTGTAAAGTGGGGAAAAAATACAGATGTTCAAGACATGGTAACTCCTCTCCAATCAAGAATTCTTTTCCTTTTCTGTGCGGGAAAATTTGAAATCATCCCTGTGGGAAGGATTGTTTTGGGGATGAGGGAATGCTGATGCTACCCTTACCAAGCTACTATATTCTTCTCTCCCCCTTTCACTTCCTCAGGCTTTTAATAGATTACTTCAAGCTTTTAACAGTTTACATCAGTAGGGTGATGCAATTTATGTGTGTAAATAAATGGAAATAGCTAGTAAATATTCAGAAAGCAGCAGAACCATCTTTTAACACACATTATACTGGTGAGTGTTTTTTCATAATTTCCCAGATCTACTGCTGAAGAGCATTTCCTAGAGATCTTTGTAGCAATGTATGCATCCAAATATAGTGTGAGGCATCACCTCACTGGAGTCTGAATGGCCATCACCAAAAAGTCTACAAACAATAAATGCTGGAGAGGGCATGGAGAAAAGGGAACCCTCCTACACTGTTGATGGGAATGTAAATTGGTACTGTCACTATGGAAAACAGAATGGAGGTTCCTTAAAAAACACTAAAAACAGTTACCATATGATCCTGCAATCTCACTCCAAGGCCTATATCCAGATATCTATTTAGAAAAGATACATGCATGCCAATATTCATAGCAGCACAATTTACAGTAGCCAAGACATGGAAGTTAAATGTCCATCAACAGATGAATGGATAAAGAAATGTGGTAGATGTATACAATAGGGTATTACCCTGTCATAAAAAGAAAAAGTGAAATATAGCCATTTGCAAGAACATGGATGGACTGAGAGATTGTTATACTAAGTCAGACAGAAAATACAAGTATATAAAATCATTTATATGTGGAATCTAAAAAGTGATACAAATGAACTTATTTAGAAAACAGAAACTTATGCACATAGAAAATAAACTTATAGTTACCAAAAGAGAAGGGGGGATGGAAGGGTAAATTAGGAGTCTGGGATTAACAGATACACACTACTATATATAAAATAGATAAACAACAAGGACCTACTGTATAGCACAGGAAAGTATAATCAATACCTTCTAATAACTTATACTTCCCTGGTGGCTCAGACGGTAAAGCGTCTGTCTACAATGCAGGAGACCTGGGTTTGATCCCTGGGTGGGGAAGATTCCCTGGAGAAGGAAATGGCACCCCACTCTAGTACTCTTGCCTGGAAAATCCCATGGACAGAGGAGCTTGGTGCAGGCTACTGTCCATGGGGTTGCAAAGAGTTGGGCACGACTGAGCAACTTCACTTTCACTAATAACTTTTAATGGAAAAAATCTGAAAGAGAACACATATATACATGTGTAACTGAATCACTGTGCTATCTACCTGAAACCAACATACCACTGTAAATCAAGTATACTTCCAATTTAAAAAATTAGTCTATGCTGATGGCTATCAGAGCATCCAAAATACAAAGTTGTGTTAGAAGACTATCAGCACAAAGTTATAGGGAGCTATGGGAAAGTAAGCATTTTTTGAAGGAGCCTTTAAAAAAAAGGCTTATGTATATCAGGCTGTGAAAATACCTACTAGTAATTTTTTTCCAGATCAGTGTTGTATAGGTGCATGTCTGCCTTGTTTGTTTCATCCTCTCTCTTATCACTCAGAATTCTCCCTGCTCTTTCTCTAATTGCTGGGCAGCAGAGAAATAGAAGGATTAGGCTAAGCAAGTAGAGCCTGCAGAGAGCTGAAACAGATTTACTAACTTTGATGGCGGCTTCTAGTGAGTCCTTACCATACACATGGCTGGGTTGCCATAAAGCCAGCTGAGCTGATCACCCTAAATAGATTAAAAGATGACATCGACAGATTTTGAGCAGAAATGATTTCATTCTTTCCTCTCTCCAGTTACATGGTTAGCTGGTTCGTGCACTGATTTGTTATAGCACGTGGGGCTGGCTCACAGTCCCTGCAAGCCTTCTGAAGTCTTGATAGCATCGGAAACTGTCTCCTGAGAATGTGCAAGAGAGGAGGTCTGAGCTCCTCTCCTTCAAGGACACTCTCTTCAATCCATTATCTCCTACTCAGGTGCAATAGTCTAGTCTATCAAAATACAGCGATTGAATAAAACTTTTATTTCAGATAATGAATGCACTGATTTAATAACGGGTTTGTACTACATGGTATTATAGTTCCCTAAATGAACACTGAAATGCTAAAATGGAAAAATTTACCATTGGTCCGAGTTAAATCATAGCCACTTCTGTTAAACTGCATACCCTAATAAGATACCAATCCATTTGATATTTTTTAAAAATGTGTTATCTTATATAAGTGCTTAACATTTTCCAGCTGTTTTAAAGCCAACTGTTTTTCCTATCATACGTACATCTGGCATCAGGCAAACAGATTATAGCCATGGACAACTGACTAATTTATGATGTTTTTGTATTTTCATATTTTTGGCAGACTAATCCAGGTTGATATATTAGCCTAGCTTTCTTAGATGAATCTTAAAATCTTGTGTTCTTAACAAACCTTTTACCTTTTTCTCTCCCAAACCCTAGAATATTTTTGTCATGTCCTAAAATTTAATTAGAAAACAGAGACAGGGAGAATGAATTGAACCTTTATGTTCTGTCCTCTAGCGCCCCTTCTGAAGTTGACTTCCTAGAAGGAATTATGAATCTGTGTACCAGTGTTTCTTTTGAAAGATCTTTATACTTTTGATCGTTTTTCTTCCTAAATTCATTAGGCACGCTGACACTTGGTGTTTGCATACTACTGTCAGAATTGCAGTTTGTCCAAATGCAATGGGAGCTTCGCAAGTCAAACCAAGCAGGAGTAGAATCAGTTGCTTGCCTTTGCAAAAGAAATATGAAGTTTTAAGCCATAGGGAATGGAGGGAAGACTACTTTCTGTGTTGGTTCTGTTTCTGCATCTTGAGTTAGAGAGGCCAAATCCACTCACCTTCTCAGAAGTCTTTTTAATCTGACATCCCCTAGTGGGCCATCCCTTAGCTACTTATGGGAAATCATAACTGCTGGGTTGAATATGCCATATTCTTCCTTTAAATATCCACCCAAGGCCTCAAAGTAATGGACGTGTTTTTAATAAATCTAATATATAAATCATTCATCAGATACACTTCAAAACAGAGCAGCTATCAGAACACCCTGAAAGATTCATTAGAACATTTTTTTTTGGCAGACATGTCACAGAGTTAAATAAATGTGTGTCAACTCAAAACTGAGATGAGAAATGGCAGAGTGTTTTATGGGTTGAGTCAAAAAGATAGGAATTCTAGTCTCATCTCTATTGCTGACTTGTTTAATGACTGTAGTAATATTTATGACTTACTCCTAACTACTCTTCCTCCTGGCCAAAAAAAACAGACAATGTCTACGGAGGATGTTGAGCTCCTAAGAGAAGGGCCCTAAATAAGTTCAGTTGGCAGTAATAAAGCCCTGCCTTTATAAGCATGGAGCCAGTCTGCCTGGATTCAAGTCCCAGCCCCACCACAGCTCGGCACTCCACCGTGAGTTAATCCACCACTGAAGTGCACTGGGTATTATACATAATACCACAATGAACATCTGTTAACACATAGATATGTTTATGCATTTATATGATTGTATCTGTAAGAAGTATGCCTAAAAGTGAACTTCTTCACTCTAAGGTTGGGGAAATTTTAAATGTTCATGTATATTCCTAAATAGCCCTCGAAAGAGGCTATACCAAATTTGTACTCTGGACAGTATATGTAAATTCCTATTTCTCTACACCTTTGTCCATATCATTCACTGGCAATTTTAATTTTTTTAATCTTTATCAGTCTCAGAAGTGAAAGATGGAATTTGACTTTGATTTGAACTTCTTTAATTTTGAGTGAAGATACTCATCTTTTCATATTTTGATACCCATTCATTAGTTTATGCATATCCCAATCCCCATTTTCTATTGGATACCTGGTGAATTTTTTTTTCATTGAATCATAAAGTACTCGGTAGAGAAAGATTAAGATCTTTGTAAAAAATATAATTTGGAAAGCAATTCTGATTAATTTTGGTCATGAGGAGTATTAATAAATTTGAGAATTTTATGGCGATTGGCACTTTCTGTGGTTCCTGCTGTTCAGTCACTACGTCATCTCTGACTCCCTTGTGACCCCATGGACTGGAGCACACCAGGCTCTTCTGTCCTTCACTATATCCCAGAGTTTGCTCAAATTCATGTCCATTGAGTAGGTGATGCTATCTAACCATCTCATCCTCTGCTACCTCCTACTAACTGAAAAAGGATAAAACCTCCCCAAGCATGAATAGTGAAAGGATATCACCTGGGTTATTACAATAACTATGGAAATAATCCGGATTATATGGAAAGCACAATGTAAAGGAGTCCAAGGTCTGATGTCTGCTGTTAAAGGATTCAAAGTAAGTAACAGAAGATGAACTCACATGAAATGATAAAAATCTCAGACGATAAAAGGAAGAAGTGACCATAAATACTCCAAGAACTGAGGAAAGAAAGTTCATCTTTGTTGGAGTGGTTAAAGGATACTGCTTAAAATAAAACCACATGCTAAACAGACAGAGAAAGATTAATAAGCATAAAAGTGAGAAGCAAGGAGAGGAAAGAGACAAAGGTGAACGGAATAGAGGCTTGGATGGAAGAACAGGGAAAAGTTTACACACAGAAGAGTGGATTGGGGTCAAATTATTGAAGGTCTTGGCTATCTGGTTTAGCTTGGATTCTACACTGTTGGAGCAAATGAATGTTTTTGTGAAGAGTACTGATATAATAAAAATAATTTTAGGATGATAACAAGTGAATGGAAAATACTGAGTTGCAAAAGGAGATGAGTATTTTATGAATACTTTCTGTGGGGAAGAATCAACTAATTCAAAGGAAGAGTGGTTTATATTTTCTTCGATTTACGATACATAGAGCTGTAATGGAAATAATGCTACATAATGTTACCTAAGAAAATAAGAAAGATCCCAAAACCTAGAATTCTTTGTGTATGTGTTGAACATTCCAATGCAGTGCCTTTTTCTAAATCTGTGATTCAGCTTTCATACCCTTTCACTCACTCATCCTAATGATGGTGAGCTTTTCTCTGTTAGGTCTGGAATTCATACTGGTCTTTTCCCAGACTTAGAAATTCCAAACATGCTATTGTCATTACACCTCATCTGTCATCCTAAGGAATGGCTTTATTTATTCCTGTGATTTAAAGGAATAAAGTGATTGTAGAAGGGGCTTAGAATAATGGGAGGAAGGTGTTGGCTACATAGAACCAGCAATTCCTTTCTTACTCTATTTCCCTTACATGTTGGTAAGGGCTAGGTAATAGCTCTGAGAGTTCTCTGCACTGTAAATGCAGCAATCATTCAACAGGTATTTACGGAGCACCTAAAATGTGTCACGGACTGTGCAAGGCACTGGAAACACATACTGATTGCAGGAGAGCACAGGGAGCTCTATTCAATGCTCTGCAGTGACCTAAATGAGAAGGAAGTCTAACAAAGAGGGGATGTATGTATACATATAGAGGACTTCCCTATAGCTCAGACTGTAAAGAATCTGTCTGCAATGCAGGAGACCTGGGTTCGATCCCTGGGTAGGGAAGATCCTCTAGAGAAGGGAATGGCAACCCACTCCAGTGTTCTTGCCTGAAGAATCCCATGGACAGAGGAGCCTGGCGGGCTACAGTCCGTGGGGTCGCAAAGAGTAGGAGGTGACTGAGGGATTACCACTGCTACTACATATATGTATAGCTGATTCACTTCGCTGTATAGCAGAAACGAACACAAAGCAACTATACTTCAACAAAAATTAATTTAAGAATAAAGCCAGCCTTTGCTCTTATGAAGCTTACCGTGTGGTGGGACAAATATAAACAAGGCCACATTCTATCGCTGCTGCTCCTCACGGGTGACAGGGAGCTGGGCTCCTCTCTCAACATTTTCCTATAGAACAACCCTATACTGCTGTTAGGGTTTACTTCATGTATTTCTATGTGTTCACTTTTGATAAGAGGATAAAAGGAATTCAAGCAAAAAGTATCTGGCAAACAGGAAATAGGAGATGTGCTAGTCGCTATGGAAATCACCAAACAGTAAAAATGGAACCAAATCATAGAATTGGAGAGATACAGTAAATACATCCATCAAAGTAAACATTCTAATGTGGGTAATGAGTACTAAATTGATGGCACAGACAGTAAGTGCCATGGAAACTCAGAGACTTCCAGAAGGCACCATGTCTCAAAGGATGGGTTGAGTCTGAACAAGGTAGAGGACATATGAGGAGTCAGTGAGAGTTAGCGAAACCCAACACAGACTGATTTACACAGGAGTGGTTCAGGGGTTCCCAGCGTGGCTGCAAACCCGGGGTCCTATGATTTAAACTGGCTTCTCGTTCTCTCTCCACCTCTTGGCTTTGCTTTCCTCTGCACTAGATTCAGTCTCAGATGAACTGACTCTACATAGTAGCTGCAAGGCTTACATCTTGCTTCTTAACTACCCAAAACAAAAGACAGGGTCCCTTTTCCAATAGTTCTAAGCAAACTCCTGTGATTCACCCTCATTGGATTATGTAATTTTCCCATCCCTGAGCCAATCTCTGTAGTTAGGGGGGTGGAATTCACAGATTGCCCAGGTCTGGGTTATGTCTCCACCCTTAGAACAGAAGCAGGTAGGGTCAACCTTATTTAACAATATCAGAACAATATCAGGAAGGGGTTAGTGGTTTCCCAGAGGAAACAAACTATGTTGTAATTAGAAAAATAAGAACCACCATCATCATCATTGGAAGCTCTCTATAATAAAGAATTACTATGTAGTGGGTACTGATCTAACCAACTTCCTTACGTTACTTATTTACTCCTCCTAACATACCTGTGAGGTAGGTAATCATCCCATTTCCAGATGGGGAGACGGAGGCACGGAGATGTTAAGTAACTATCACATGGCTAGTAAATGGCAGACCCAGGAGTTGAACCCAGACTGTCAAGTTCATGCTCTTACCTGCTCTAGTACATTCTGATTGACTTCTATACCCACAGAGTAACACTTAGGCTCAGAAACAAGCAAAGCATATGAAGAACAATGAGAAGACCAGTAATTCAGCAAGATGGTAATCCTGATCTACTCTCACAGTTATGGAAACAATATTCAAAAAGCCAACAGGTTGGGCCATCCTCATGAGGAGGATGAGCAGTTCCGGGCAACCACTGACTGAACTCCCAAGGGAAATGAAATGGTCACCAGAGAAACCGGAATAATTCCTCAAAGGCCACTCCAGCCCAATTCTCTCAACAGCTTGTAGTTACACTTTGATACAATTTACCAAGGACTGATTTCATATCCATGTCTCTTTCTCTCCTGCTTTGAAACATCAGTCACGCAACATATATAGATCTTAGTTAAAAATTAACAATGCATTCAAAAACACACACAAAATCATATGACTGCCATTTGGCATAGAGAAGCAGACCCAGGCTTGAGTCTGTTTATTGCGCATTTCCTGATGCAAAGAAAAGCAAACACAGTCGAGAAAACACCACAAACCATTATATGGCGACAGCTCGTGCACTTCAGAAGAGAAATGGATACATTCAGAAAAGTTTTTCTCCCTTTGATGTAGAATATGCTATCTTTTTTGTATTAAAATGGGAGTTAACTTTAAATAAATAAAATTCAGCCTGTAGGCTTCAGAAAACTAATGCCCTATTTTGACAGTGTCATTTCTCTGATCCCTGAAAGCATTATGGGAGTTAACTCGGGCCTTCATCATGATTTTCCTTTATGGCATGGAGAGCACATTACTTTTTCATCTCTGCTTTATTGATTTCCCCTCACTTCCTCCCACATTTTCTCTTTGCCAGCTGTTACCTGTGCCCCTTCTGCTCTCCCAAGCGCTATGAGGGTAGATAGAATGTCTTCTGTGTTTTTGGCTGTGGGCAGTCCAGGCACTGCTGCCTCAGTGCTCCATCCTCAACTGAAAATCTCTATTCTGCACAATTTGGGGGGCAAAAGATAAGCCAAGGACCCTAGACCTGCCTTCAAGAAGAGATCAGGATGAGCCTCATGTTCCTACAATGAAACAGAGGAAGAATGTGCAATTTGTAGTTTGTGGTGGTTGTTTAGTTGCTAAGTCGTATCCATCTCTCGGTGTTCCCATGGACTGTAGCCGACCAGGATCCCCTGTTCATGGAATTCTCCAGGCAAGAACACTGAAATGGATTGCCATTTCCTTCTGCAGGGAGTCTGCCCGAACCGGGGACTGAACCCGCATCTCCCGCATTGCAGGTGGATTCTTTGCCGCTGAACCACGAGGCAAGTCCACAATTTGCATAGTCAGCGTGCCTTTAACTGGACTTGAGGATGTGCCTCCTCCATTCAGGATACAACGTGCATGAGACTGCTGGAAAACAAGACTTATTCTCTTTTGTGAGTTTTAATTTTCCTAAAAGAGCCCCACATAGTCAAATATTAGGTAATTTTAGTCCTCTGCTGCTAAGGCGCTTCAGTTGTGTCCCACTCTGTGCGACCCCATAGACGGCAGCCCACCAGGCTCCCCCGTCCCTGGGATTCTCCAGGCAAGAACACTGGAGTGGGTTGCCATTTCCTTCTCCAATGCGTGAAAGTGAAAAGGGAAAGTGAAGTCGCTCAGTCATCTCCGATTCTTAGCGACCCCATGGACGGCAGCCCACCAGGCTCCTCCGTCCATGGGATTTTCCAGGCAAGAGTACTGGAGTGGGTTGCCATTGCCTTCTCCATTTTAGTCCTCTAGAATTTGGTAATAGAATGAAGCCTTTTTTCTTTAAACAAAATTACTCAAACAAGGTGCACTATGCAACAAGAGAAAAACACTGATAACAAGTATTTTTACCCTTGCAATTGTTCATTTTGGCTATTCTTAGAGTTCTAGAAATTGCCTCTAAAAACAAATGTATTTGAAAGATACACTTGTACAGGCAAGACTACAACTGGAAAAATAAAATTCTTTAATACAAAACAGTTGCCATGATTAAAGAGTTTTTCATAATTTCTTTATTGTTGATAAGATTTGGAAACATAGCTTCTACAGTTAAACTTTTTAAAACAAGAGGTGTGTGCGTGTAGTGTGTGTGTGTGTGTGTGTGTGTGTGTGTGGCTAAAGAAGGTGGGGATTCATGGAATTTTATGTAAAACTGGGTACGCATATGCATATGTTCTTGTTCTGGAGAAAGGCTTGGTAGCTTTCATCAATTCTCAAGAGGGTTTGTGACAGGAAGCGTTCTCCATTTGCCTGTCTCACTTGCTTTCTGCACACCAGCCTTCCCTTTCTTCTTTGCAGTCAATAGTGCTCTGTCTTGCCAGCTTCCTATTTATCCCTCCCCAGATGAATTGTTTTGTTTTCTGACCTAGTGAGGCTGGGCCAGGGGAGTTCAGGAGCTGCTTCGCTGGTGGTGACGCTGACAGACAGATGGCAAGACCGCTGGGAGTGGCAGTGAGTAGCTTCTGGGTAAGCTGTTAGGAGGATGGATGGTGCACCTTGACCCATGCTGAGCAGCACCTTCTAGGCGGGAAATGGGGCATCCAAGATGCCACCCATGTAGACAAATCCCCGTGAGAGTGAGGATAACGGCAAGGGGGAAAACTGAATCTGGCAGTAGTTTTCCCTGAATACTTCACTGTTATCTATTTGTTTTCATTCAATTATATTTTTATTTGATATTTTGGGGGATTTTTTTGCCATTTTCCTTAGCTTTTGTACTGTCTTTCTTATGGGACAAATAGGAAGTACTATTTCTGGCAAGACAGGATTTTCTGTCCTGTTGATTGATGGGTTAATTTTTATTGAACACAGCACGCTACCAGCAGAACCAAAACTCCAAGTCAGAATTCCAGCTCTAGGAATTTATGTTCTAATGAAAAGGATGACAGACAACACATGCAGTCCTCCTCCCAGTTTCCTTCTTTTATGAATATCCCCTCCTATTTCTCTCTCTTAAGATAAGTCTACATAAGCAAAAAGTGCATACTGAGGCAATTAGACATATAACTTGGGCCCAGAAACATGCTAACAAAACAACAAAGACAGCCAACTGGATCAGGCAGCCTGGTCAGGGGCTGGAGTCTGGTTTCATGGAAAGAGTTTCACTAATCATATTCGCTGAGTAGCTGTTCAATATCGAGCTTTAATAGAATCAAATATTCCTCTAGATTCTTTTGGTTTCATTCTATATCAAGTTAGATTCAATTATGTCAGGTTAGATTTTTAAAAGTTACAGTTTTGGAGTATGTAGTAGCTTAAAACAGAAATCCCTTCACTGAAATACAACTCAATACTGTATGGCATAACTTCATGAAGAGTGGATAATTTTTTTTTTAAGTCATTTGAAGAATGCTTCATTGTCCCTCCAAGGCCATGATATAAGGATCCACATGATCATTTGTTCAGTAAATTAGTGGCCCCCCAAAGAAATTTCCCTTTCCAAAGCATTCTCTTTCCCTTCTCTCAAGCTAAATAATTAGGTGGGTGCGTGCTTAGTTGCTCAGTCATGTCTCTTTGTGACCCCATAGACAGTAGCCTGCCATGCTCCTCTGTCCATGGAATTCTCCAGGCAAGAATACTGGAGTGGGTAGCCATTCCCTTCTCCAGAGGATCTTCCTGACCCAGAGATAGAACCCGGTCTCCTGCATTGCAGGCAGATTCTTTACTGTCTGAGCCTAGAATGTTTTGCAATTTGCTTATAGCAAACTTCAGTGGTGAAATGAACAAACCGTGTCACCCTGAATCAGTCCCAGTATTTCCAAGCCATCATTTCTACATCTATAAAATGAAGTGTATGGGAGATGATGAAGTCCAGCTATGAAGCACCAACACACATACACACACATTCTTATAGGACTTTTGAACTCATTTATATCTTTATTTAATTACAATAAAAGCTTCGTAAAAGCCCTGCCCATGGGCTGTATACCCCTGGTTCCTGGCACATAAAAGGAAAGCACTAAGGGCAGGGAGGTGAGAGGGGGGTTCAGGATGGGGAACACATGTGCACCCATGGCTGATTCATGTCAATGTATGGCAAAAACCACTACAATACTGTAAAGCAATTAGCCTCCAATTAAAAAAAAAAAAAAAGGAAAACACTAAATACACCCTGAATGAGTAATTATCCAATGTTCACAGCAGCGTGTTCTGTTGCATGATGCTTTGAATCCTTCTTTGGAAGGAAGCAAAACCCATATGATAAATTCTCATAAGTTATTTGTACATAATTCTTACACCCTGTTTTAAAATCTTACATTTCATCTGCCTGTGTAGCTACAGCTAAAATTTTGCCATTTCTTTCTCCTCCACTTTTCTCTTACTGAACTCACTGTTGTGTACACTTTTCACAAAAGGCCCAGTTTAAAAATAAAGCTAAAACACAGAACATGAAACTTGCAGGCAGGTGCCTAGGGTTTGGCATGCTGGGAAAGAAGTGAGCATGGTCCCCACGCCCATGGAGGCCAGGTTCGCTGCCACCAACCTACCAGCTGACAGCCAATCCAACACCACACAGAGGAAGCAAAGCTCTTTGCTCCCTAAGCTAACAAGGTTAAACTCCCATGACCCCTAGCAATGGGGCTGATCTTGAAGAACTGGGCAGAAGGAGCCAACCAGAGTCCCAGGAGACCCCTGAGATTCTTGTTGCCCATTGAAAGGGTCCACAGTGAGGCATATGGTCAAAACACTTCCAACAAGGTTAAATGTGCAGATTTTATTTTTTCCTAACGAGTCAGAGGTTCTCCTCTAAACAAAAAGCCTAGCCAGAATACGGAGATCGTGTCCTCAGATAGGTGGATGGCAGGGACTTAAAAGGTGGATTATGGGGAAAGACAGAAGAGGAAGGGGAAAGAGAGATGGGAAAGTAACTGTACCTGTGGAGCTGGTTTTCCAGCACTAAACCTCCAGAGCATTTGATAGGCAATGCTTCCCTCTAGTGGACAAATGGGATATGCACAGGTTCCAATGAAATGGCCGTAACAATTTAGGACATGAGTTTGAGTAAACTGGGAGTTGGTGATGGAGAGGGAGGCCTAGGTCAGAGAAGGCAAGGGCACCCCACTCCAGTACTTTTGCCTGGAAAATCCCATGGACAGAGGAGTCTGGTAGGCTGCAGCCATCTATGGGGTCCCACAGAGTCGGACACAACTGAAGCAACTTAGCAGCAGCAGCAGCAGCAGGGAGGCCTAGTGTGCTGCAGTCCATGGGGTTGCAAAGAGTCAGACAGGACTGAGCAACTGAACTGTAACTGAACTGTAGCAATTTAGGAGCATTTTTTGTTGCTTGGGATTTCTGTCTAGTTTTAGGCTTTGCTGATGGCTCAGCAGGTAAAAAAAAATCTTGCAATGCAAGAGACACAGGGGACGCAGGTTAAATGGCTAGGCCAGAAAGACCGCCCACAGGAGGAAATGGCAAATCACTTCAGTATTCCTGCCTGGGAAATCCCATGGACAGAGGAGTCTGGCGGGCTACAGTCCATGGACTTGCAAAGAGTCTGATATGAGTGAGCACATTAGGTACACACACATCTAGTTTTAAGATTATTTTGTTTTTAAATATTAAAACGAAAAAAACAAACCTTTTACCAAAACACAAAACTTTGTAAAAGAATCTGTATGACTTTTCTCCTATTGCTTTCTCCACTTATTTTTCCATGATGTCCCCTTCTACTTTGGCTGTGCTGGGCCCTGTCAGCAAGCCACTTGGCCCTGCTCCCCAAAATGGCCTGAGGAAGGTTGCACCTCACGTGCTGCCTTCTTGAGGCCCACAGGGAAGGGAATGGGGTGGAAATCTGCCCTCACTGCTCCCTTCTACTGGAAGGCTCTGTTCTTCCTTCCTCATGAGGCTGCTTCCTTCTCACCACTTAGCTCAGCTCAGAGGCCACCTGGCTATGGCAGCCCCAATCTAACCCAATCTAGCCCCACCTTCCCAGGGTGTCAATCCATGGTACATGATCATTCTTCTGGCTTCATACAATTCATCACTTTTCAAAATTATGTTGCTTGTCTCCTTATTTTCTGATTCTCTCTCTCCCAATCACAATATAAGCTTTATAATAGTAGGGACGTCATCTGGCTTTTTTTTTCATTGATATATGTCCAAGCACTAGATAATGTTATAGGAGCTTGTCACACAGCAAGCTCTCCATAAATATTTTTAAATGAATGAATGATCAAGAATATTTATCTCCTAAGCCTTCTCTTCCAATAGCAATGTTTTTGTCTAACATCTTCCCATCTCTAATGATTAAAAAGTGGGGACATGGAAATGCAGAATTTCCCTTGGGGACTGCAAGGTACAAAACCTCTAACCACACACTGGCAAAGGAAGCAGATTAGGATTGAAAATTACTAGTACTAGGTTTAATTTCTAAGACTGATTATATATGTTTTCCCCTGTCTACACAGCAAAAAGTCCTATTTTATTCAGGCATGGTTATCTAAACAATAGAAAGTGAAAGTCGCTCAGTCGTGTCCAACTCTTTGCAACCCCATGGAAGCTTTCAGGGAAGCGTGGCTCTGCACAAGAACGACACACAAATTTGTGAAGTGTTCCATATTTTGGGGGGCTTCCCTCATAGCTCAGCTGGTAAAGAATTCCCTACAATGCAGGAAGCCCCAGTTTGATTCCTGGGTTGGGAAGATCCGCTGGAGAAGGGATAGGCTATCTACTCCAGTATTTGGGGGCTTCCGTTGAGGCTCAGCTGGTAAAGAATCTGCCTGCAATGTGGGAGACCTGGGTTCAACCCCTGGGTTAGGAAGATCCCCCGGAGAAGGAAAAACAATAGAAATACACAGAAAAGATACAGAAAAGAACACGATGATACAGAAAGTCTCACTGTCTTATTAATTATCCCATTAATAAACGCCAGCTGGTAGCATGAGTCAGCCTAACTGACCTAAGAGAAGACATAAACGGAAGGAAATACACAGCTCATCATCCCAGAACCATTTTTAAGAGCACTGTACCCTTTTCTTGGTAATGCTAGTACTATGCTGTAGGGACCAAATACCTGCCTCCATTATGTCTTTTAAAGCAAATATTTTTATTTCCTTACTTAATTGTAGAACCATCTTTATAAGACCTGTTTTGATAGCTTGCTTATATCCGGGCTACTTTTTCTTATTGTATCATTTTCCCCTGCTTTTTCCCCATAGAAAATATAATGATATAATATACCACCCCAGTGCATAAAACAAATAAACTCTAACTGCTCCAGTGTAAGCCATGTTAAGGTCCCAAGGTGGTGACCAGTAAGCCCCACCATCCTGTTCTCCCTGTCCCATCCTCTTCTCACCGTGAAAACCACAGAGTTCTCTCTGTGAGGCTACAGGGCTCCTGAGTACAGATAGGAGCCAACAGATCATACCCATGGTGATCCCAGAACTTTAAAAAATATTCTAACATCTACTATTAATTACAGTTAAAGAGTGGCACTTGTTAAACTCGCTAGTGTGTGATTTCCATGCATTTGTTCGTTTAGTAGACACTTTATTTGAGGATTGTGTTCTCATCATGTGTCAGGCTCTGCCAAGAGCAGGGAATACATGTGAGACAGACAGGGACTCTGCTTTCACAGAGGTTAGTGTCGTGGGAGATAGCGGAAAAAGCAGGTGAGTACAAGGAAGGCAGCAAGTGTGATGATGGAGCAAATACAGAGGGAAGAACACAGGGAGGGCGGCCAGCGGGAGAGCCACAGACCAAGAAGGGCTTTCTGGAGGTGGAGATATAGATAGATGAGGGAAGAGTCTGGAAAGAAGTTTCCAGCTAAGAGAATAATAAGCGTACACAGTTCCTCCTCAACTGGAGGAACTGGCAGAAGCTGTTTCAATGGAGCCTCAAGTGTGTAGGGGACAGAACATGGAAAGGAGGGAAAGACGAGGCCAGAGAGGTGAGCAGAGCGCACATCACAAAGGGTCTTGTTAGTCATTGTAAAAAGTCTCTGTGTTAGTTGGACGGCAATGTCAACCTCTCGAGAGATTATAATACGGGAAACGATGTGACTGAGCTGCAGCGTGAAGAATGGCAGCAAGACTGATAAAGGTGATCAATAAGGAGAGTGTTGTAGCAATGGAGATGAGAGACGATGGTGGTCTGAGTCAGAAAATGGTCACTGAGATGAAGACAGACAGACTCAAGAGATACTCAAGATTAGACCTGCTTAGTTAAATACGGGTCAGTGGGGGTGAAGGTAAACAAAGCTTCTGTCTTGAGCCACTGACTGGATGGAGAGTCCATCACCAAAATAGTGGAACTAATATGGGCAGAAAGATAATTAGTTTTATCTGGACGTGTTGGGGAACACCTGAGGGACAAGCTGTAGTTATATATGTGAATTTGAAACTCAGAACTGTGAGCTACGGATAAAGATTCAGGAGTCATCAGCATTATGTGCTAGGTGATCATTGAAGACATGACAATACTTAAGATATCCAGAAGATTTTATAGAGAAAGAAAAATAGAATCTACAATAGACCTTTGTAGGACAACAGTACCTGTAAGGGACAAACAGGGAAGGAGGAGGCCCATAGGAAACAGAGAAGGAAAAGAAACGGAGGTAGGAAACACGTTTCTGGAAGCCAAAGGAAGAGAAGGTCCAGGAAGGAGAGTGGTTGTCTATGGTGAACTTTGCTGGGAGGTAACGGAGATGTGTTCTTTAGATGTAGCCAGAAGGCAGTCCTTAGTGACCTTGGTGAAAACAGCATCGGCGGAAGTCATAAGATCAGAAGTCACACTGTTATGAGGTCAAATGAAGATGGGAAAGTAGAAACAATAGTGAGACAATCCTTAGGAAGATTTTTCAGAAGATATTGGAAAGCCACTTGATGTGTATAGATTATCAACAAAATAAAATTTCTTTTGAAGTATGGAAAAAAATAAAAGAAAAGGAAGTGGTAAAGTGATAGCAAAACAGAAATGTGAGCTCAAAGGAGGTTTTCTGTTTGGTTTATGTGGAAATACTGACTGCAAGGAAAGTATGATTATTTTTATTATATAGAAAATGAAAGCGGTTAAGCAATTTGCCCAAAGTTATATAATCAACAGAACTAGGATTCAAACTTAGGTCTGTCTGTGAGTCTTTGTTCTTAACTATGAAAAGTACACAACTTAATTCTAGGTACTGGCTTCCCAATAGAATTTACTATATTAGAATCATATTCCAATTAGTACTAGGGGAGAAAAGTATATATCATGTACCCCAGGCCTATTTAATAGACCAGGAAACTGAAGGTAACGGTGTCTGGCTTAAGCTTGCACAGCTCACTGGCAGCAAATCTCAGCTCTGAAGTTCAGTGCTGTCTTCTTTTATTCTCTCATAACATTTCCACTTGGTTTAGAAGCAGATGTGGAACTGGAAAGAAAAGCATAAAGTACCTTGATAAGACAACAGATTGGGTTATGCTACTTAGATTTGCTGTGTGAATATCTATGTCTCTCTTCGTTAAGGCTAAACTGATCTCTGAAAACTCTGCTTAGCATTCTAACATGTAACTAAGTAGAATTCTGAAGATACATACTGAGCCTCCCATACATTATATTTCTAGTAAAAATTATCAAAATCAGCACTGTCAGCTCAGTGTCAGTTGGTCATTCACCTGGCTAAACAAGTATATAATTATTGCCAAAGTTATCTTCAGAGAAATGAGTGTATCATTTTTGTATGCCTGGTTTGGTTTACCCAACAGGTATATAATTACAGATTGGATAATTAAGGGAAGTTATAAAAATGAGAGAATGTAAAACCATAGTGAAATAGAAAATAACTATTTACAAAACTCTGCAGTGGAGGCAGTCAACCTTTTCAAGTTTGTATGCGCATCAGATTCAGTTCAGTGACACAGTGGTTTAAAACATGGAAAAATAAGATTTACACACATACTTATAATCTCTTCATCAGATCTCAATACTTCCTAGTGAGTTCAGCCTCTGTCCTTCTCAACTAAATCTTTTTATAAATTTACTGATGAAAGTTTATTCGGATTAGTATCTAGTTTTATTTATTGTTATTATTCACTTTTTCCTGATAGAGATTTATCCATGCTATATATGCTTTTATTTTATGATTTTAAGAATCTTGTAGATATCATTTAATTCAACTTCTTGAAAAATAAAAAAAACAACACGGGAATGAATAAGTAGGTGAGGAGTGCCATCTAGACAGGGTAAGTCCTTGGCACCTGCTCAAATACCTCCTATATACACCTACCTGCACCCAAGTTCTTGTCTCAGATTCAGCTTTCAGTGATTCAAACTAAAACACTACTTACGTGGAGCATGTGCTCTGAAATCAGATTGCCTAGCTCAAATGTTCATCAGACATGTGCTAATTTTGTGACCTAAGGCAAGTTACTTACATGCTGCCCCTGCCCCCAGTCTCAGTTTATTCAGTAGACTGTGAGGATATACCGGAGAAGGCAATGGCAAGCCACTGCAGTACTCTTGCCTAGAAAAATCTCATGGACTGAGGAGCTTGGTAGGCTGCAGTCCATGGGGTCGCTACTAGTCAGACACAACTGAGCGACTTCACTTTCACTTTTCACTTTCACCCATTAGAGAAGGAAATGGCAACCCACTCTAGTGTTCTTGCCTGGAGGATCCCAGGGTCGGGGGAGCCTGGTGGGCTGCCGTCTATGGGGTCGCACAGAGTCGGACACAACTGAAGCGACTTAGCAGCAGCAGCAGCAGCAGCAGTGAAGATATACATAGTATCTATTTGGGGGATACTGTCCTCTATGAGTCTCTCTTATTCCTACATATCTTGTTAAGACCCGGACAGCCCTTTGTTCCACACTTCTCAAGCATTCTGCAAAGCAAGCAGCCCTGCAAGCCTGAGATGACATCTTCCTCAGAGCAAAGCGTAGGCCTATTTACCACCCATTATAAAAGGGTGGTAATGCAAAACAGCTCTTGATGTATAACATCAACATTCTTTTGAAAGATCTTTATACTTTTGATCGTTTTTCTTCCTAAATTCATTAGGCACACTGACACTTGGTGTTTGCATCCTACTGTCCCATTGCATTTGGACAAAATTTCAGATCCTTTGCAGCTCTTGATGTATAACAAAATTTAAAGATGAAATGAGTTTGTTCATTCAAAATGTTTAGCACTCTTCTTGGCACTTGGTAAGCCCTCAATAAATACTAGCTCTAACTACATCATAACCATCAAACTTTGAGTATGCCCATGGGAGTGCCACATAAATAAAAGTGTGTACATGCTTGAAATCCCATTAGCAGGCATTCAATCCTGTGTGTTAAGGGTTTGTATATTTCCAGGAGTATACCTTTATACATTCCAGGTACAAATGCCCACAGAAAGGCTCCTTATGAACTCCTCTTTGCCATCAACATCTCAGTGACTACCAGCATTCGTTTCTCATAGAAGAACCTCGCAGGGGAAATCTTAGGACATGTTCATCTTATATGATTAGGAGAGATATTGTGAACATGAGGTGTTAGCCAAATAAACAAACCTGAGTAGGAGCCACAGGTCTTACCATGAGGATGGTATCCATCAATATCTATCTTGCTCATTATTGTATTTCCAACATATAGCACAAGGCCTTCCAAGTGGCCCCCCCGCCAATGCAGGTGATTCTAAATTGGGAGGGAACAACAGAAAACCAACTATCCTTTAAGCCATGCGGTATTTGCATTCCTTCTTTGCCAGCCTTTGAAGATAAGAGACTGGGTCAGTCCCTGGGCTGGGAAGATCCCCTGGAGGAGGGCACGGCAACCCACTCCGGTATTCTTGCCTGAAGAATCCCATGGACAGAGGAGCCTGACAGGCTACAGTCCATGGGGTCACAAAGAGCTGGACATGACTGAAGCAACTTAGCACACACACAGTACAAAGCCTGACATAAAGCAGAGGGTCGGCAAGTCTTTTTGGATGAATGAATGCTATTGCAGAGACAAGTGAAGGGAGGTTTTCTTTGCTGTCCATACGACTTCTGAGTCACTTCAGCGTTCCCATCCTCAAATTATCCCCACCAAACAGGGCAGTCATTTTACCCACTACACAAGGAACTCCATCAAAAAACCTAAGATGAAAAGAAAAGAAAATAACAAAACAAATTTTTGACCTACTTTGTTATGCATTGAAAGGCACACTTTGGCAGACAAAAAGGCTCAGCGCTATATAATTGTCATCAGTGTTTCACTTAATATTTTAATGAGCTGAACAACTGACATCTTGGCTGAATACATGCCTTTTGTTGGTCTTGTTACTAAGCAAAAAAAAAAAAAAGTGGTATAAAAACTTGCCCTTTTAAAAAAAACTCATAATTTCTTAAAACATAAATACATCCCAATTGCCACTTGGATTTGTACAAAGATGATTCCTGTCACCCTTCCTCCTTCCTTGCAAGCCAGCTCTTCTCATATTTTCCTTCTCCTCCTTCAGAGTTGGGTTCCAGACTCCTATGCTGCTTCCTGGACTCAGAGCAGATCTTTCTGAGCCAGGACATGTCTGCCAGGACAGGCGGTGCCATTTTTAGCTATTTCTCTCCTCTCTTCTCCCTAATCCTTCCCAGAAAAACATTGATACATTTATTTTAATATTCCTTCTTTCCCTTCCGCTGGCAAAGTTTTCTCTATATCAGATAATTTTCTGTCTTTGTTCTATGCAATTCTTTTTTCTTTTCTCCCCCCTTTCATTTTCCTCTCTCTGGGGAGGGTGATTGACTGGGAACCCCAGGACCATCAAGAGGCAATTCTAGAAAAGTAGGGGAGACTGGTAACATGATTCTAAATTGGGAGGGAACAACAGAAAACTGACTATCCTTTAAGCAATGAGGTATTTGCATTCCTTCTTTGCCAGCCTTTGAAAATAAGCATTAAAATTCTTCCCATCATATAGATGGAAAAACAAAGGACTGAAAGGTTAATTTGCCACACTATGTCTAAGAGAAGATAAATGGTAGTACCAAGATTTGGGCCCAGACAGTGACTCCAGGACCCCTGGTTACCCCTGTGCTTCTCCCCAGAGCCCAGATTTGAGAGATGAATGTGAGTTACCCAACAAATGAAGGAGAAGCCAAGTTCTTCCAGGCAGAGGGCTGAGCATTATACAGAGACCTAAAGATGTGAACCAACTTAACAAGTTTGGGGAACCACAGTGACCCTGGGGAAGTAACCAGGAAACAAAATAACCAGCAAACTTCAGAAACTCATTTATGACATAGCTGGGGAGTGGTAAACACATAGAGTTCATATTCAGGAGATGACTGGTTGGAATGACAGCTCCATTTCTGGTTAGTGTGTTATTTAAACTCTCTAAGCAGCTATTTCCTCATCTCTAAAACTGGAACGACACACATTTCACAGTTTAATAGCAAAGATTTTACAAAGATAACATACGAAAAAGCTTGTAAACTGTGGCGTTCTATGCAAATATCTTTCTCTCTTAGCTTCTCTCTCTGTAATGGAAAGTGGGTTCAGCACAGGGACTCAGAAAACAACTGTAGAGTAAAGGACATTCCAGGGACCTGGAAAAATCTTGCAGGCAGCCTTCAGTCCAGAAGTAATTTTTTTCTAGCCTGAAGTCTGGGAAGATTGTAAGACCCGTCCTAACCCAGCGGTACAGAGAAAACGGTTTTGCCAAAGGCATTAGTCAAGCATTTTTCCACCAGAGGAAAGTCGTACCTTTGGCCTTCAGCATTTTATGGATTTTATGAAATATGATAAGAACATAAAAGACTAAAATGAAAAAAATACCAGACTCTATATCTTAAAAATTGAACTTTGCAAAAATAACAAAGAATCTCCAGAATCTGTATGTATGTGTGCATGTGTGCGTGTTAGTCACTAAGTCATGTACCATTCTTTGAGACCCCAAGGACTGTGTAGCCTTCCAGTCTCCTCTGTCCATGGAATTCCCCAGGCAAGACTACTGGAGTGGGTTGCCATTCCCTTCAAATCTGTATATTCACTCTAATCCAATGAGCTGGTGTAGGGTGCAGGGTCAGCTTGGGACACAGACTGGGGTAAGAGCAAGGCTAATTAATAGGTGAAGAAATGGCCTGTGATGGAAGAAGATGCCAAGGCCAACGCAAGAGCCGCTCCCCCAACCACCACTGGGTATTAGCACATGGAATGATTTGGAGCCATCTGCAAGTTGTGTAATACTAGCTGGAAGAAAGGTCAAGCTGTTATGTTTTGAGGGCCCTTCCCTATCCCCAGGCTCCACTCGAGGCCCCTCAGCAATAAACAGGCAACATCACTGCTCTCTCAGAGCTTATGTTCTGGGCCAGCTGGGTAGGGATAGAGAGTATAAATGGACTGAACAATTTCAGATAAAGTGCTAAGTGGCACATAGGAAGTGATTGGTAGTGTTTGCCAACTGGATGGATAGATAAATGAGGCCTAGGATTCTCTCAAAAGACCACCTTTGTACAGCAAGGCAGTAAAACCATCTATCTTCATGGCCAAAGCCACTTAAAGCAGTCATTCAAATTTAAGTCATTCAGCAAACAGTTCCTAAGTATCTAGTCTATGCCAGGCACTATGCTAGGGACACAAAGACAAAATATATCCCAGGCACTCAACAATCCTTTTATTGAGAAATCAGCTTCTGCTTGTTCTATCTTCTACTGAATTTGCCCATTTTCAGAATCAGCCTGCATGTACCTCCTTCCAGGAGGGACATCAAAGGCCTGATGCCTAAAGGTTTGCAGAGTCTGGATGGTCCAGGCCTCCTGAGTAGGAGAAGTAGATGGTGACATTTTCACAAGGCAGGTGGCTCCTTGCTGGAATTTCCCATCCCGCTCAGAATCTCATGTTGAACCAGTAGTGAGAATGAAGGTTAAGGATCAGGCAAGGCAGAGACCAATTCTCTCCCAAGCATGAGTCCACATACTATTTAATTTGTAGACAAGTGACCCAACCACAGAATGTTCTGGAAGCGTAAGATGTCTAGAAATCTAGAATGTTCCAGAAGTCTAGAAGTTTGCCTTCTATAAAGAGGAGTGGGAAATAATGACAGAGGAAGAGTATCACTGGCTGCTATTTCCATAGAGCTGAGAAGAGTCCCATGACTGTAGTATAGGTCCCCATACCACTGGCTCTCTGAGCCTACAAACATGCATAGAGACACAGGTAATTAGGATGTCTTTGGCCATCTTTATTATTAATATTTAAGATATGCGAGGAAACAAATCCAGCCAGTTTCTTCTCTAAATCCCATGGAACCTTTGGGGGAAAGCCTAATCTTTCTTGCCAAGATATAGAGCTTCTTCCAGGTGCTTGTTAATCCTCCTTTTTATTTTATTGTTTTTTATTGAGCTGACAAAACCATTTAATTTGTGATTTCAAAGTTGCAACCAGAGAACACTGAATTTATGAGTTGTGCAAAGGTTTGGAAGGTGGAAAACAGCCCGGACAAGCAGCTAGAAAGATGAAGGAGGAAACACAGGTGCTGAGAATGCAAAGTAATCTACCCCCAGAGGCAAATGAAAAACATAATACAGAACAAAAAAAGAACACATGGGCCTACCTGAAATTTGCTGTGAATCTCTTTTCTCCAAACACACACACACACACACACACACACACACACACAAAGGTGATTTAATATGTAAGAATAAATGGATGTGTCAACTGAACTTGCCTTCAGGAAGAAAGTCAATCCATAAACCCAAGACATAAATAAACAAGCCACCACCTTAGACAATATGCTTGAAAAACTGACAAGGCAAATCTGCTCTAAGTTGATAGGCTGAAGTTGGAAAAGTAGCCTTGGATTCTGTTTGCTTTCTGCTGATTTGATAAAGATTTATGATGGCAGTCCACCCCAGCCTCCAGCCCTCCTCTCCCCACATTCATATACAGGCACCCCACTCAGAGATCAATGTGACTGCCTTTGAAGCATGTTGAGATATCACATTGAGGTGTCACTCTGGCCTCTTTGGGTCCTAAGAGTCAGCAAGAGTCAGCCTAGACAGGCTTTGGTGTGACTTCTTACCCTTTCCTCACTTTAAGTGGTAGGAAACAGGTTTTTATTTGAAATTTACATGTGTCATCACAGGACATGAGTGAGAACACCATGACTAATGTAAATTTTATATTCTATAATATCATTCAGTTCAGTTCAGTCGCTCAGTCGTGTCCAACTCTTTGCGACCCCATGAATCGCAGCACACCAGGCCTCCCTGTCCATCACCGACTCCTGAAGTTCACTCAGACTCATGTCCATCGAGTCCGTGATGCCATCCAGCCATCTCATCCTGGGTCATCCCCTTCTCCTCCTGCCCCCAATCCCTCCCAGCATCAGAGTCTTTTCCAATGAGTCAGCTCTTCGCATGAGGTGGCCAAAGTACTGGAGTTTCAGCTTTAGCATCATTCCTTCCAAAGAAATCCCAGGGCTGATCTCCTTCAGAATGGACTGGTTGGATCTCCTTGCAGTCCAAGGGACTCTCAAGAGTCTTCTCCAACACCACACTTCAAAAGCATATGGACTTAGATAACTCTCTTTTATTTTTGTTTTGTTTCAGTGATGGAGGAAGCCTGATTAGACTCGAGCTTTCCTTCAGGTGGGAAATTCTATCATGAACCCTAGATTCAGGACTCTGAATGGGAACCTAGGCCCTTTTTTTTTGGATACTGGGTAAGGCTGATATATTCTTGGATAGATGGAAGGAGGGTGGTCCCTGAACACAATCATTGCCCCTCTAGATCAGTAGCTACGTTTCACACCTTAAGTGACAGAACAAACTCAGTTGTAAAAGTCCCGTTCTAAAAATGAAGCTGAATGCTGTTCTAAAGTGGAGAAGGCAACGGCACCCCACTCCAGTACTCTTGCCTGGAAAATCCCATGGACAGAGGAGCCTGGTAGGCTGCAGTCCATGGGGTCGCTAAGAGTCGGACACGACTGAGCAACTTCACTTCATGCTTTGGAGAAGGAAATGGAAACCCACTCCAGCGTTCTTGCCTGGAGAATCCCAGGGATGGGGGAGCCTGGTGGGCTGCCGTCTATGGGTTCCTACAGAGTCAGACATGACTGAAGCGACTTAGCAGCAGCAGCAGCAGCTGTTCTAAAGAATGAATCCTGGAGGGGATAAAACAGACTACAAAGATGAGGGTAATCTTATCTTCAGTACTTAGTGCCTGGCATGGAAGAAATGTTCTATTAATAATATTTTGAATAACTTGAAGTACTCTTATCCTTATTGGTATATTTATCAGGCATCTGACAAAACACTAAAAATCAAAGTAAAAGTGAAAGTCACTCAGTCATGTCCGACTCTTTGTGACCCCACTTTATTCAAGTTTCTCAGCTTCCCTCACTAATGAATATTTTGCCAATGGCAGAATGAACCTTCTGGACTATCCTATGCCCAGTCCGTCTCTCTTTAAAACCTGAAGGATCCCTTACCTATGAGACCTGCACTGGTCTTAGTTTGGTGGTTCAGATGGTAAAGCTTCTGTCTATAATGCGGGAGACCTGGGTTCAATCCCTGGGTCGCGAAGATTCCTTGGAGAAGGAAATGGCAACCCACTTCAGTACTCTTGCCTAGAAAATCCCATGGATGGAGGAGCCTGGTGCCGGCTACTGTCCATGGGGTCACAAAGAGCTGGACACGACTGAGCGACTTTACTTTGACTTCACCCCGTTTGCAGATGGCTGTTGCCATCTGCAACAGAAATCAGAGAGCACAAGCTCTCAAGTCTCTTCTTATAAAGGCACTAATGCCATTCGGGATGGTCCCACCCCAATGATCTCATTACCTCCCAAAGGCCCCACCTACTAATACAATCAGATTGGTGGTTTAAGATTTCAGAATATGAATTTTGGGGAGACAAGCATTCAGTCCATAAGAGTGCCATCTGTCACTCCTGTGGCCTTGAAAAATAGACTTTGTATGTATTTAATATTTTCATTTTTTACTTAAGTTTGGTAAATCTTCTGAATGTGGACAAGATTAAAAATGAGTAATAAGTCTTAAGTTGTTTTTTCTCTTTTTTGCCTCTATCACTTGACATGCTTCCTGTTTCGTTGCTAGAGCATCTCCAGCAAAGATGCTAAAGCATCTCCCTTTAATTTTTAGTTTTTCTCTTTAGTTTTTAATAGCTCCATAAAGCCTCAGTCTTACCCAGCCCTACTTTGAGTTAGTTTGTCTTGTTACTTTTTTACTTTTGGTCAGTGGAGAAACTCTACAGCTTGTCAGGATATGTCTCTGTAGGATGGGAACTAGAGAGAAAATTCTGACAAGCAGAGTATTTATTTGATAAGCTCTCTCATGTGAAGTCAAATCCTCTCTTTGACTTATCAGGACAGGTGGTAGAGAAGCTTTTTAGATCTTTTTTCTTCTAGGAAACCTTGCACATCTGGAGCAAAAGCCTCCCTTCTTATCTTTTGCCATATTGTTCAAAGCTTTTAAGGAAAAAAAAAAAAACAGCAAAGAGAAAAATCGGTTTTCATCTAGAGATGGCTCCTTTCGGAAGCCCTGGACTGCAGAGAGATATTTAGAAGGCAGGAGGTCACTCTTTTGAAGTCCGACAGCTGTCTCTTTATCATACTGACAATTTCTGGCTGAAAAGAACATCTGAAAAACATATTTCCCAACATGAAAGTTGAGGCAGCCCTTTACCCTGCCGTCTCCCGCTCTGGTCTCTACAGGAGTGCCTCCAAACAACCCTCATGTTGTAAGAGTGGCAGGCCCACTCTTTCCATCCCATTCTGCTTCACAGCCTTTTGAAGGTCTCTTCTTATCCTCCTCTCTCTCAACCCCACTTCTGTAGGTGTTTTGAATTTTATGCTTCAGAGATGAGAGGAAAGTCTAGTGTCTCAATGACAACATTCAAGTGGCATTTTGGCCCCTACAGAAATGAATAAATCATCACATCCACTTTGAAACTGGGAACAGAGGGGGACTGTAGACGATATGAACTTTGGGGACCTCACTTGGAACCCTCAGTAAGGTTCTGAGTGATGCTTTAGGAAGACATTTGACATCTTGCCATGCTCCTGCCTATAACCTTGGGACAGAGGAGCAACCATTTTCGCTAGTCAGAAAGCCCAGGAATGGGCCTCTCTGAGAAAAAAATAAATTTATGGAATAAATACTTAAATAATAACAACAACCAATTTTATTGAACATTTACTCTGTACCAGGTACTATAAAGTGTTTTTAGAAGCTCTATCTCATTTAATCCTGCCACCAATCCTATAATTTCTTCATGTGCAGATAAGGAAACAGAAATAAGTACAGCAAACCAGAAGTGTGTGTGTGTGTGTGTGTGTGTGTGTGTGCGCGCACACACACACACATTGTTTGAAGTTGCCAACAAAATGGAAATGGAACGACCTGTCCATTAATAGAGAAATACTTAAGTGTGTTTTTTAAGTAAAACAGTAATTTATACTATAATAATGATTTTAATGGAGAAGGCAATGGCACCCCACACCAGCACTCTTGCCTGGAAAATCCCATGGACGGAGGAGCCTGGTGGGCCACAGTCCATGGGGTTGCTAAGAGTCAGGCACGAATGAGCGACTTCACTCTCACTTTTCACTTTCATGCATTGGAGAAGGAAATGGTAACCCACTCCAGTGTTCTTGCCTAGAGAATCCCAGGGACGGGAGAGCCTCATGGGCTACCGTCTATGGGGTTGCACAGAGTCGGACACGACTGAAGTGACTTAGCAGCAGCAGCAGCAACGATTTTAAAACAACTCTTTTTTAGCCAGAGAGAAAGACGAGAGGATCAAAAGAAATTTGGATACAACTAAAAGTGAAAACATAGTAGGAGCTAGGAAGCCCAAAGCCTCTCAAAGAAAACTCTTGTCTCATTCTAGACCCATTTTTTGGTCCTTAAGAAGCTTTCTGTATAGTATGTCTTACTGGACTGTCAAGCATAGCAACCTCTTTGGGATGCTGATGAAAGATCTAGTAAGGTGAACAGCTAGGGTGACAGAATTTATCATCCAAATCAGGACTCTCTTAAGAATAGAGGGGGTGTTATCACAACTGCTTTGGGCAACAGGCACGACCCAGGAAAATGCTGGGCAGACCAGAATGCATGGTCTTGTGCACAGGAGACCCTCCAGAGAATAAGCCCCAGACAACCCCATGTACGGCTGTGACTCTGGTTCCAGGTCTGCCCTCCTTTGGCTCCAAGGCTCCATCCAGATCTAACATCCTGCCACTACATCTAGGTTCTCAAGTGTTACGTCTCTTTTCTTCTCATCCCCAACTTATTTCAGGTACCCCTGTCCCAGCAAACCCCCTGGGGTTAGTAGCTTCTACTCCTATCTCCAAGGGGATGAGATCATTCTCCACCAAAGACAACAAAATCAAGACCCTGTCTCACTCAGCCTCTGTGCATCACTATGTGACCACAGGCATCTGCACAGACTCACAGCAGGGCAAACACAACCAATGCCTGAGGAGAGAGAGACTGGCTCACAATCTCTTCTGCTTTGCTCGAGAAGACCAGACAGTCCTAAGCTCCAGGAGACTGAAGGAAAGCCAAAAAAAAAAAAAAAAAAAAAAACATGGCTGAGGAAATGCAGAAAGTAAAACTAACTCTATTCCACTCAAATTGTCTCTATCATTTGTCAGGAAGAAAGCCCTGGCCCTAAAATTAAAACATCCTCGTTCTAGCCTCTTCAAATGAAACAATGCAGATGGGAGATTCATCCTCTCCTTTCCTTGCTCACCTGCCACCGCCTGCCTCACATTAGTCACCAGAAGCCTTTTACGCAACATAAAGTACAGCCCAGGAGAAGCTAGGCCCACTGATTCATGAACTATATTTGTATCCATTTTATAGGGTTCTAAAGAATCCTAATTTCATGGAGCAAAAAACGTCACTTAAAATATTGTGCAGATGATTTATTAAATCCTCCTCCCTTATCTTTCCAATGGTCGTTTCTTCCGCTTTGAGTTCCTTGGGTCGGTAGAAACAACTGCTAAACATTTTCTCCCAAACAGCAAGACGTGGTAGAGCACTCTCTTACTCAGCTTGTCATGCTCACTTGCCTCAGTCGTGTCCAACTCTTTGCGACCCTTTGGATTGTAGCCTGCCAGGCTCTTCTGTCCATGGAATTTCCCAGGCAAGAAAACTGGAGTGAGGTGCCATTTCTTCCTCCAGGGGATCTTCCCAACCCAGGGATTAAACTGACATTTGTGGCATCTCCTGCACTGGCAGGTGGATTCTTTGCCACTGAGCCACCTGGGAAGCCAATTCAGCTTGTTACCCAGGTCAAATTATGTGAGTCAAATCTCGTGCCATGGGAAAGAACAGCTTCCTGTGAAAAATGCCCCACCTGGAAGCTTTAAGCAGTGTTTGCCCTGAGTTCTCATCCTAGTTGAGGTGGAGGATGAGTTGAGAAGACATCAAAAGGACCCCAAGAACTTTGCTGTTCAACCCAGAGTCCCTTGCCTCTGTAGTTACGCCCTCAGAGCAAGGTGGAGAGTGGATGCGGTGCAGAGGGTCAAGTTTAAGGAAAGTCACCCTGGGTGGGGATTGGGGAAGAGGGACAGAGGAAGTTAGTGGACAGGCAAAGTGACCAGTGCTTTCCCTTCTCACACACCAACCCCTGTGCTTTCTGAATAATCGCTAACACAAATGACTGAGCCGTCTTCAGTATCTCTAGCTTTAACTGGGGACAGAGGAAGATTCACAGCGACATCTATAGGTCACAGTTGGAACTGGATTAAAATAAAGCATGGCATATACGAACGTGTCAATACACCAATTTGGACAATTCCATCAAAAACTAAGGTCAATTTACTGGGAGTTGATTGGACCAAATCAACTAGGAAACAATGTCATTGAAAATTAATGACAATCTGTATGAAAATTAATCAGTGTGAGGAGAAAAGAAATTGACATTTGTTGAGCATTTACCATGTGATAAACCCTGATTAACTCTATATTCAGATGCCATCTGATCTCAGAACAGGTCTCAGAGGTCAGAGGCATGAAATCCACTTCACAGACAAGCACAGCTCATACGTGTCAAGTAACCCACCCAAGTTCCCACAGGGAGGAAACACAGTGGAAGAGATAGGTTCAAACCTAGGTCTACATGGGGTCGGAGTCTACCCTCTCTCTGCTCTTCCACTACAGCCAGAAGCTTTCAAATGTATGAACTGACCAAACACATGGCTACTGACAATCATGTATTTATAATGAGGTTGTAATTTACTCACTCTTCTAGTAGGTGGGTAAAAAGGAAAACTGGTAGTTTTAGATAAATAGATGAACTATGTGAACTTCCAACTGTTAAGTAACAAGGAGAAAAATAATTAAGGTCCAATCTGCTATAAACCTTGGTCCAAAGAAACCATTTAGAGTCCCTGTGTTTAATGCTCCACCTTTCTAGATAAAGGTACTCAGTAATGTCTCTGTCTTCATCCCCCTTCCTGGCTCCTCTCCAGGACGGCATCTGAATAGATGAGTACACATGGGACTGGGCTGTTGTTCTTAAACTTTACGGTAGGTAGGGCCGGGGCCTCAAGCTCCTCGGCCTTCTGCAGGTCCTGGTCACCGATCTATTCCCTTGCGGTTGTGCTGTTCCTGGTGCTCCTAATGCCTGCAGCTTGTCTTCGGGTTTCTCTTTCCATGTGTGCTCAGCCGCTTCAGTTACGTCTGACTCTTTGCAACTTTATGGACTGTAGCCCACCAGTCTCCTCTGTCCATGGGATTCTCCAGGCAAGAATACTGGAGTGGGTTGCCAAGCCCTCCTCCAGAGGATCTTCCTGATCTGGGGATCGAACCCATGTCTCCTGCATCTTCTGCATTATAGGTGGATTCTTTACCTGCTGAGACATCAGGGAAGCCTCTCTTTAACCCAAGTTTCTCTTTAAGTTTGGCCAGATGCAGTGGTGCCTCCTAGCTACTTAGCAGCCTCACCTCCACTCTTGCTGGGATGCTTGCCTTGCCAGAGACCGTGTGGCCTTCCTACAAATCCCACTTGTGCTCCAGACCAGTGCTGCCCTGAGTCTCCCCAGACACGCACACGGACATACATAGATATACATGTGCCAGGTGCCCCACTTAGCCTCTGGTGAGCTTGCCAGCCAATGCCTTCAGCAGTGTCAGTGCTTCTTCTGGACACATAACAACCCCTGAGTACATTCAGGGTAGGGTGGAATCTGGGTGAGACCCCCTCAGGGAATTCAGGCCCTCCCTTTATGTCCACATGAGCCATGCCACAACTATTCCTTTGATGTGGCTGCCACCTTCTCCAACACCAACAAAGAATATTCAATCAGTTCTTCAGACTTCTGCACCCACTCTTAGGTTTATTCGGAAGCCCAGCCAGCCCGGGCAAATGCGGGCCTTAATGTTTTTACATAAGACAAAAATGAACTTGAATATCAAGAGAGGCCTTAAAAGGGGTGTGTCGGGCGGGGAGGAGTAGAAGTAGGGAGCAATCTCAAAGACAGTGATCTGTGGGCTGAAAGATGACTACCAGGGGAGGCAGGAAGAGGGCCCACTGCATGACAGATTAACAAAAGTGGCTGGAGAGAGGGTAGGGCATAGGTGGTTTCTTCTGAGTACCTTTTCCTTCTCAATTAAATTATCTTTTTCTTACTACCAACAAGATAACTTCCTTCTAGGAGCCCTGTGACAGTCTGGTCACTGCAGGGCAGCTGGGCCAACATAGAGATGAGCCTTTTTCTAGGCTGCTTCACTTCCCACCAAAGTCTCCCCAGCTTCCCTCACCAGTACCTCCATTCCTGCTCTGTCTACTCTCAGGACCCCAGAGGATTAGTCCACACACAGGGCCTGCCCCCTCAGGATCCAGCTCCACCCTTTCCCCCCACAGCTTCAACACTGCAGGTTGTATTTTGTGCCTGGCAGATCCCAAAGAGAGCTTTGTCTTTAATTTTAAGCTATTTAAGCTTCCAGATGTCTAATTTCAAATATTTAAACCTTTTTTTCCAACAAATCGCAAAAATACCAGATGTATAAATGTCCAGTATTAGAAAATATCTCTTTTCTCAAAATGTAACTTTAAACTTTATTAAAGTAACCAAATGTTCCTAAGTATTTCCAAATCTTTGACTGCCTCTGTTTAAAGGTTCAAATAAGATAGTTTAGGCTATTGTAGCAGTCCATGGGGTCGCTAGGAGTCAGACACAACTGAGCAACTTCACTTTGACTTTTCACTTTCACGCATTGGAGAAGGAAATGGCAACCCACTCCAGTGTTCTTGCCTGGAGAATCCCAGGGATGGGGGAGCCTGGTGGGCTGCCGTCTATGGGGTTGCACAGAGTCAGACACGACTGAAGTGACTTAGCAGTAGCAGAAAGACCAGAAAGACCCCTCCTAGGGGCTCAAGTTCTAGCGTCATCTATTACTTGAAATGTCTGTCCCCCTAAATCTTGGTGTTATGAGCTCAACATCTCATTGATTGAAATCAGCACCCTGTGTCGTCTGCACTCAGCCACTCTGCTTCATCCCCACAAAGCACTACTCACATAAGAATGTTGTAAAAATCAGGGACTTCCCTGGCAATCCAGTGGTTAAGAATCCGCCCTGCAATGCAGGGAATGCAAGTGTGATCCCTGGATGGGGAATTAAGATCCCATGTGCCACGGAGCAACTGAACACACACACTGCAACTAGAGAAGTGTGCCTCAAGGAAAGATCCTGCATGAGGTAAACAAGATCCCGTGAGCCTCAACTAAGACTCGGTGCGGCCAAATAAATAAATATTAAAAAAAGAATGTTGTAAACACCAGATTTTATTAGCTTGGGGGATTCATTCATTCATTTAGCAAGTATGTGTTAAGCACCTACTATAGACCAGGCCTTGCTTGGGTTTTCAGGATTTAGCAGTAAACCAAAGAGAAAAAAAATTATCTGCCTTCATGGAGCTTAAATTCCAGCATAAATACTCAGATAATAGACACAATAAATAAGCCATTATAGACTGTGTCTGGTAATAATAAATGTGCAGAGATTTAAACAAGAGGAAATTAAGGGGAAGCAGAGTGCTGGGAAGAAAGTCATTTTCTAAACAGGCGACTCAAGAAGGCTTCACTGAGAGTTCTTTACACTGAGCAACGTATTGAAGGAAGAGTTGGAGAGAGGCATGTCCCCCAACCCCCCGCTCTGGGGGAAACACATCCCAAGCAGAGGGGAACAGTAGAGCCTCTGATGGAGGAACAGCTAGACCAGTGTGGCTGCAGCACAGTGAGAATGCACGTGGGCCATGATGATGCATGATCAGAGAAGTTGGAAGCCGGCTGTGCAGGCCAGTGGGTCAGTATGGCAGCATTTGCTTTTACACAGAGTGAGCTGGGAGGTTGCTGCAGGCTTTGGAGTAGAGGAGTAAGTCTGACTTACATTTCAGAAGGACCATCTGGCTCCTGGGTTGGAAAGAGGCTAAAAGAGGCAACGATGAAAGCTGGATGACGAATTTGAAAGTTATCAGAATCACCCAGGATAGAGCTGGTGGCTGGAACCATTGTCCCGGCAGGGTGATGGTGCATTTATGGGTATGTGTTGAAGGTCTACCAACAGGGTTTACTGATGAATCAAATGTAGATGTAAGAGAATGAGAGGAAGCAAGGATAAAGCCAGGTTGGGAGGCTGCGTAACTTCAAGGTTAGCGTTTCATTTACAGAGACTGGAGAGGAGAGCAGTAATAACAACACGGTTCAGGAAAGAATGTCAGGCTGCATGTCAGGTAGGTGAATTTCTCCCTGGTTGTGCCCTTCTCTCTCCAGGCTCTTTTCCTTTGCCCTCTTTCCCAGGACTCCACCTACCGACATTGAGCTACTAGACTAGAAACTCCAAGGTTCTTCTTTCCATGTGATGAAAAAACTGAAGAAAGCAGTTTTCAAATTAATTACAAGAAACATCAGCATTTTATTCTAAGCTTGCTACAAGTCACACTAAAGAATTTGCTCTTGGGAGAAACATTTATGGAAAAGAAGAAAAAGAAAAGGAAAAAAGAGAAAGAGAAGGATGCAAAAGAGGAAGAAGGGAGAAGTTGGAAGAAAGAAGACTAAGAGGATGATGAATAAATACAAGCCTGTTTGAAAACTGTCAGCTTGACACTATCTGTTAGTAGATAGGTGGCTAACCAGCCTTCCAGACAAGGTCCTCCTCTCAGTAACATCAGTCCTGCACTTGACTGGAATGCTAATTACTTCCCATAAGAGGCCTGGTGCCTTTTAAACTAAGTAAGAAGAGTTCTGTCCACAGCAGGATTTGAGACTATGTTCTTTCTCATTTGTCTCCCTTCTCTCTATCCACAACCAATAAATTCCGAACTCTGGCTAAGTGATGAGTGCTACGCTTTCACTACGATGCTCAGAGTGACAACCATTTCTTTGTGTCTAGCCATAATATCTTTGTTCTGTTACATTATGCTCTTAAAGAAAGGCTTTCACTGACACCATATTATGGTATCACTTCCTCACATGTTACTCTAAGTGTCATCAATGCCCTCCAGCCTACATTTTTGTGCACAGAACCCCGCTGACTGTGGGCTCTAGAATAGGAGTCTGGTCAAAGTAGTAATGAAAGTACCAGCAGCTCTGAGAACCAATCATTCTAGCATGGTTTTATTTAGGCTTCCTATGAAAAGAGAATTCTAACATACACAAAAAGCAGGCAGACTTGCATGATGAACTTCCACGTACTCATTACCAAGCTACAACAACTGTTAACTCAGGCTGACTGTATTCACCTATCTTCCCACCCACTTATATTCTTTTTGTATTATTTTGAAGTAAATCCTAGACATGGTATCAATTTAACTGCAGATTTTTCACCATGTATTTCTAAACTATAAGGTTAATTACAGTTTAAACTAAATACCATTATCAACATTTAAGAATTAATACTAATTCCTTAATCTCATTAAATTTCCAGTAAGAATTAAAATTGTCAACTTCCTTATGAATATCATAATTTTATTTTATAGTGAGTTTGTTTGAACTGGGGTCTATATAAGGTCTACATGTTTTGATTGGTTTGTTAAGTCTTTTGAGTGGTTTTTATAGGTTCCCCCTTTCTCTCTCTCTCAATTTCACCTCGCAATTCGTTTGTTGGAGAAACCATCTGAGGTCCCGTAGGATTGCCCATCGTAAGGACATCACCATCCCTCAGTGGTATACTGAGTTTACCACGTTTTGTTTAGTTGCTCAGTGACATCTGACTCTCTTGCAACTCCACTGACTGTAGCCCACCAGGCTCCTCTGGCCACAGGATTTCCCAGGCAAAAATACTGGATTGGGTTGCCATTCCCTTCTTCTGGGGATCTTCCTGACTCAGGAGTCAAACCTGGGTCTCCTGCATTGGCAGGCAGATTCTTTACCACTGAACCACCAGGGAAGCCCTAGTTTACCACGTACTGCCCGTTAATTAGTAGACAGATCTAGACACTATTGGCTTTTTTTTAAATCACATTTGCACTCTATATTAGTACCGATGAGCCATTATGAAATCTTACTATTCCCCACAAGCATCAGATTTCCCTTTCATGTTTTTAAATCCTGCAATATTCTTTTAAGGTAAGAAATATTTGATACTTTTATTCCAAAAGGACTAACCACCTTAAATCAAATATTAAGAAAAAATTATTATTCTAGAACAAAAATCTGATAAGAACTTTTGATACAAAAGTTACATTCACATTGAGAATAAAAAGTATCCCAAACCTGGTCTAAGGCAGAACTTTTTTACATGATATAATTCACAGCCTCCTCTGGGATGTAACAGGTATTGCTGTTAAAATGCTTGAGCAATTTTCTGATAGAGCTAAATAAGATTAAGGACCTCTGGGAAGCCAGGGTTACCTACCCAGCTGACTGGCTAGCCTAATAATCTTTAATCAGACATTATTTTCTCCTTGTATTTGGTTTAACAATGATTAACCATTCACTTTTCTTTCACTGACAGAGTCCCTAAAGGGAATCTTGAATCAGCACATTGAAAGGTCTCATCCCTTGTTACTAGCTCAAAATAGTTTTGGCCCAGTCTTTTAACTCATTTGTCTAAGAAGTTGTTTTAACATCATTTAGGAAGAAACATATTTTTTTTTTACTGCTTTGTGTGGCTACAAATTTTCATTGAAAGGTAGTAAATATATATAAATGTATATACAAGAGTCTTTAAATTAATGGAAAATTAGTTTCCTTCAAAGTTCTGAGTACTTTGATCTGACTTATGGAGAGAAAACTCTACTTTGGAGAACATAATTCAAACTTAACTGCTATCCTCAAGTAAAAGATCTCCCTTCAGTTTCTTTCTATGAGCAAATTGGTGCCTTGGACATCAGTTCCAAGGGCCATGAGAAAACATCTCCTGATAAGTGGAAACTGGTTTAACATTATGATGTAATTGTTGTACCAGATGTATCATGGATAATCTACAGACTCAAATGAATTTAATAGGTGAAGGCTGAGTTGGTAAGAAGTGAACTTATATCTGCATTTTAAAAAAATATATAAGCCCAATGAAAAGTAAAGATGCATACTTGGATAAAGTTTTAAATTTGATCATAAGTACAAATTGAATGAAAATATAATAAAATGATAGGTTATACATAAAATATGTATTTTTAAAATTATCATGTCTGTACAATTTTGTTGACACTACCTGCAAACTCTTTTAATAACCAAGGAAAAATATACAACCTTCCAATGTATATATTACAGCAGAGTTGAGCCCATACTCCTATGTCTTTCAGAATGCTAGACTGTGTCAAATGGCTCACCTCAACCCCTGTGCTATGCTCTGTCTCTCAGTCATGTCCAACTCTTTGTGACCCCATGGACTGTTACCTCACCAGACTCCTCTGTCCATGGAATTTTCCAGGCAAGAATACTGGAGTGGGTTGCCATACCCTCCTCCGGAGGATCTTCCTAACCCAGGGATCAAACCTGCATCTCTTGCGTCTCCTACATCGGTAGGTGGATTCTTTACCACTGTTGCCATCTTAAACCTGCAGACCTCAAGGTCTGAGCAGGGCTACCGAGGGTAGGAGGGTAGGTTGAACATCACCTGATCTTCAAGGGTTGACCAGCTACATGTCTGCATATAGGATTTTATGCTGATATGTAAAATAGCTGGCCCATTCTGGGAGCCAGCTCTGATGCTTTATACTGGATCTTCTGCTTTCATTATCCCTGAGTCTACATCAAAAGAGAACAGGACTCTTGTATGAAGAACATGATTCTAGGGGCCACAGGGAATAATAATAACTATTTCATAGAATTTTTAGGATTAAAAAGCAATGGATGTATGTAAAGTACTTAGCACGATGTTCCGTGGACTAGGAGAGACAATATGTTTTTAATTATTAATAAATGTATTAAATATTAATAGACATATTAAGTTAATAATATTTATTAGACCCTTTTCTTTCCCAGAAAGTTGAGAGGTCCACTTGTGCTCAGAGTCAGGGACTATCAGTGAAGAAAGTATGATGTAACCAAAGTAACTGTGTCTGCAGAGTGCTTCATAAACTACTAAAAGCTTTAACATGCATTACCGCACTTGAACTTCAGCTCAACCACAACCACCCAAAGGGCTCTGTGAGACAGGAATGAGTACTTCCAGTTCACAGATCCCTGGGAACCTGGTGAAGAAGGGTGTGATAATGCAGTCACACTCCTAGTGGAGACCTGATTCTGTGGGCTCTGCCTTTCAGATATGTCATGTTCACAGGCTCAGCTGTGGACCTCAGACCACAAACCAAACTCCTCTCCTCCACTGTCTTACCCTAGAGATCAACCTCCTTCATGAGGCATGTCCTGTAATTAGAGGAAGACTTAGAGGGGGTCTCTCCCTTCTCGTCCCTCACCACTCCCTCAACTTACAGAGGATCTGAAAACAGGGTTATTTGATCTTGAGAGAGAGAAGCAGATGTTTTGGACTTTCAACTGAGTCGCGACCTCCCTACACAGCGCACGGTTGTTAGATTCCAAAGTGCGTGACTGAGTACAGAGATTTCCAGTACACCAGACTTCCAGTGCTAAATCCAGGAAAATCCCAGGTAAACCAAGATGAGTCAGTCACCCTAATCCCAAGAAAAATCAACACCAAACTCCATAGACCAAGAGTGCAAAAGACATTCGCTGTCAGAGCTGTAGGAAACCTGCTGCTTAGCACGCAATGTAGAACTCCAAGGTTTACCTGGAGTGAGAACTTTACACGTTGTAAGCTCTCAGCTCTCCAAAGGAGGCAGAAAGCAGGCTACAAACATTTCTCTGCAGGGCCTCTGTCAAGAGGTTGGCACTGGTGCTAACCTGCCTCTGTGGTTTAATTGTGCTCTTTCTGAGGCTCGTCAGGTGTGTCTCGGCATGAGACTGGGTGATCACCCAGCTCAGGCTTCCCCTCTGAAGCAGGGTCTGCAGGAGCACCAGGCAGACCTGCTATAGCTCCTTTAGAACAGCTGTGATGAGGAACTGTCACGATGTAAAGGACAGGGCACCATCTCCAAACCTCTCCTTTTAGGGAAATTTTAAAACTCCCTCTTGACATAGAGTTTTTAAACTTTATGCGTTTAAAAAAGAGTGACAGCCTTTGCTTTCAACGCTGATCCCCATTTTAGAGCCTGTGTCCGGAGCTCATGGTACATTTCTCATCCCCTTTTAGATCTAGTGTATATGAGCTCACTGCAGTATCTCTAGAATATCTGAATCTAGGAGGAAAAAATCTCTAGAAGTAATGCTGAATCATAAAGCTGCACAGCAACACCTCAGTTCCCATCCAGAAAACCTGCTTCTCTCTCCCAAGACCAAATAACCCTGTATTCAAATTCTCCATAAATTGGGAGCAGGGGAGGGAAGAGAAGGGAAAAATCCCTCTAAGACTTCCGATAATTATAGGACATGTCTCACTAAAAAGGTTGATCTCTAGGATAAGGAGAAGAAGAGTTTGGTTTGCGGTTTAATGTCCATTGCTGAAAGGAATACAATTTAAAAAGCCATCAGAGAAAAATGCAGTTTCGTCACCACTGTGCCTACCAGGGGAGCAACCTCCACAAGACATGGGAGGCTGAAGAGCTATCGGGCAAATCTGGAAGCCAAAGCCCCACGGAGACCCTAAGACCACAGGGCATCTTCTACCAATCATACTATTTGACTACTTATAAAAATAGCTATCCACAGAGGGGAAATGACTACATAAGCTTCTAAGAGAGAGTTCAGTGACATATTTGACTTACCACGTGAAACCCTCCTATGATATAAAGAGGCAACCTCAGCTGAGATCAGTGACTCAGTGTGCCAGTATCTTCAGCACCAGCCCTCCAGATACACTTTCTGCCCTCCCCAACCTTCTCTGTCCCCTGAGAGTTTGACTTACACTCTTTGCATCATTCCAGCTCCTTTCCCCCTCTGCCTTTTGATTGGATTCACATATGAGGAGATGCTTACAAGAGATGGGTTGGAGACATGAGGATGGGAGGATGGGAGAAGGAAGCAGAGTGAGGTCAGAGGCCCTCCTTGTGTGACCAAGGGTTGGCAGCAGCTTCTTTCCTCAGGAGAAGTCCAGAACCCACACCATACTAGGTGCATCCCTCTCTCAGACTGCTGGTAGCTTTTTCTTCCTCTACCCCTACAAGCCTATCACTGGTAAAGATTCCTAGCTGTTGCTAAGATTCCCTGGGGATATTTCACCATCTTCTTTTGGTTTCCCTTAAACCTGCCTACATCCTTATAAATAGCCTCTTTGTTAAACTCCCCTAATAAGCCCCTTTGAATGTGCCTTTGTTTCCTGTTGGGACTTTGACTGACATCCTCAGCATATCAAGGATGGTGCTAGTCTGCACAGGGCATGCAGCAAAGTATACAAGCCAATAGCAAACAAGAGGTTAGGTGTTACGACCACCTTCCTCCTCTTTCCCAGTTTCAGCTATCAGCCAAGGAATGTATACAATGAAGGGAGAGTTTGGTAATAAACAAGGGCTGTAGGGAATCTTTCTGAGATTTTGTCCCAGGATCCTAATTTCCTGGCCTTAATGACTTCTGAATGAAATGTCCAGAGAAGTTTTTCTAAATACAGTTAAAAGGGTCTTGAATAAGTCATCATTTTGCTGATCCTGAAAAAGCTTGCTGACCCTCTCTTTTTCTAACAAAGCAGCACATCTGGGTTTCTATTACTGTCTTAAAACTGAGCGGGACAGTTGGACAAACCGGAATAAAAAATGGAAACTTTCAGGGTCTGGGAGGCGTTAGAGATCCATACGGGAGGTCACCATGGCCAGAGGATGGCTGTTCTAAGAAATGATACACGAATCTAGGAAATGGGGCTGAAACAAAACATTTGGCTAAAGGAGAAAGGACAGGAAGACAATGTAGACTCCCGAGGACTAGAGAGCACGTGTCTATCCGGGCAGGCACAGAGCAGGCAGTTAGCAAGGATGTTCACTAGAGGCAGTTAGTGGGGTCAAGAAGTCAGCAGCTGATATCATGTCCCCGTAGGGCACCCAGCCCAAGGAAAACAAGAGGAAAATAGCTAACGCTCATTCTAGTAGAGCCAACAAAGAGGTTCCACTCTGAGATGGCATGAGGCTCCTCACCGGCCCCATGTTAAAGCCCACATTAGATCCCCATTTCTGAACAAAGAAGGCCCACAGGTGTGGGGTTAGAAACCCACTGCCAGAGCCAGAGGGATAGAAAGAAAGCAAACACTGCAGCTAAACTGATTTGCCATAAATAAAGTTGGTGTTGAAATGTATTCGTCTACCTAACTAGACAAAAGGGCATAGAACAAAAGATTTCTTTCTGGAGAGTCTTTACAAAAATAAACAGTATTCTTATCTTACATTCAGTATATGTTTAAGTAAAATTCCAAAACACCCAATATTTCTCCAAATATGATATATCAAAGAACAAAGGGAAGGAATGAATTCCTGCCAGAGATCTGATTGGGTATTTTCTATGCAACTTACAGGTAAGGTTCTGAGTTGATATTTTCCTCTTCATGTCAGTAAAACTCTTCTTTACCCCCAACCCCCAAATAGGCAATCAAATATAGTCAGGGTGGTAGTCAGCAGGCAGCTGAAGCTGAAGAAGCAAGCAGTTGAAGAAAATACATGTAAAACACGTGTGTGGCACATAATTAACAAGCAGAAATATGTACTAACTAAAGATAGAAGACAAAATAGTCTCCTAAGCGAGACATGAATTTTAGTCACGTTGGGAAGGAAGAGCAAGAACGAGACACTTGAAGGATCTCACTTCTTAAAATGAAAGGAAATTTGGGAATTTGATCTTTCTCAAGAGTCTGACCTTAACCATCACAACTGCATTAATGTACAGAGTTGGAAACTAACATGTGCGTGTATGCCAAGGCTCTTCAGTCATGTTAGACTCTGTGCGACCCCATAGACTGTAGCCCCCCAGGCTCCTCTGCCCATGAGATGCTCCAGGCAAGAATACTGGAATGGGTTGTCATGCCCTTCTCTAGGGGATCTTCCTGAACCTGGGTCTCCCACATTGCAGGCAGATTCTTTACCATCCGAGCCACCAGGGAAGCCCAAAACCTAACATGCCACCTATTACGTACTGGCTTTGTGTTAACAGAAAAACAGTACTTCTGTTGACCAGAAAACAATTTGTTTCTCAATTGTTACATGAAACATTCTCTTTCCTGGAATTCTGAATTCAAATATACATATGTTATGTTAAATATACTTTATATATAGTATATGTAAACATAAATATCTATATATCTACACACATTTATAATTATAAAATGAATCTATCTTTATATACCTATACTCATTTTATTCAGTCATTCATAAAAAGTAACTGGCTAGCATGTTCAAAGCCCTATGTTTGATGCTGGGAATGCACAGATGAATAAGATATTTTTTCTATTACAACTGATTTGGAGAAGCTAATTGATTCAATATAGCAAATTAAAATCTAATGTGCTAATGTGATATGCTATCAGAGAATAATATAATTAATAATTAGGTACCCACTGTTCATGTAGTGCTATATACATACATTTATTAACACTCATAACACATTACTCAAGATGTGCCCTTATAGTTACTCCCCCAACCTCTCAAAAAGCTGGACTACAATACCTATCACAGTGTGCAACAAGTGTTTGCTGTTTTAATAAGAATGAAATAGATAACACTATCAAAGTTCTCTGAAAAATATAAAATGTGACACAAACAAGGGAACTGTCATTGTCTATTCAATGAAGTTGAAAACAGAAACCCATTTAAAATAAACCCATTAAACATCAAAGAGGGCCAACTCTTTAAAATAACAGCACTAAGAAGAAGGTAAGTAGTATCTTAACATGTCCAGGCAATATGAATCAAAATGGACCAATGTCTACTAGAGACCTGATGATCAGATTTTAAATGATCACTCCCTTTTCAATCCAACCTCACATTCAGGAAAACTCTGAAATATTCACTATCCTAATAATTATGTTATGATTTAAAATATTAAAGAAATCACTACATTCAAGCTTGCTTAATATTTCCACAGTGGAGATAAATGATACTACAGGTTTTACTGAAAATTTCCATTTGTTGAACACAGCGGGAAAGTTAGTGGCAGCTGAGCTCTGCTGATGAGAAACCAATTTGGGTTAGACTGATATGAGAATTAAACTACTGTAGTGTATCAGGATGTGGCAAAGTGCTTTTAAATCTTAGCTTTAGTGATTTATTGAAAAGAAAGAAGTGAGTTATTGGAAAGGAAGAAGTAAAGAACAGAGTACCGAGTGGAGTTAATGATGATGGAAGAAATGATCATGAAGCCAGCCAGTTCCTTCCTTCAGTTTTTGCACCTGTGCTTTATTACATTAAAACAAAGGGCCTCCCTGATGGTTCAGTGGTAAAGAACCCACCTGCCAATGCAGGAGACTCAGGTTCAATCCCTGGTCCGAGAAGATTCCACATGCTGTGGAACAACTGGGCCCAAGCACCACAACTATTGAAACTGTGCTCTAGAGCCCAGGACCTGCACCTATTGGGCCCATGTGCTCTAGAGCCTATGCTCTGCAACAAGAGAAGACACTGCAGTGAGAAACCCATATACCAAAACTGAAGAGTAGCCCCTGCTCACTGCAACTAGAGAAAAATAACTGGTGCTTTTGAACTGTGGTGTTGGAGAAGACTCTTGAGAGTCCCTTGGACTGCAAGGAGATCCAACCAGTCCATCCTAAAGGAGAGCAGTCCTGAGTGTTCATTGGAAGGACTGATGCTGAAGATGAAACTCTAATACTTTGGCCATTTGATGTGAAGAACTGACTCACTGGAAAAGAACCCAGTGCTGGGAAAGATTGAAGGTGGGAGGAGAAGGGGATGACGGAATGACATGGTTTGATGGCATCACTGACTCAATGGATATGAGACTGAGCAAGCTCTGGGAGTTGGTGATGGCCAGGGGAGACTGGTATGCTTCAGTCCATGGGGTCTCAAAGAATCAGACATGACTGAGTCACTGAACTGATTAAAGAGCAAAAAGACAAAAATCTGAGCACTTAAAAAAAAGAAGGATATTATTTTCTCCCATTCTGAAGGTTGTCTTTTCACCTTGCTTATAGTTTCCTTTGTTGTGCAAAAGATTTTAAATTTAAACAAGTCCCACCTGTTTACTTTTGTTTTTATTTCTGTTACTCTAGGAGGTGGGTCATAGAGGATCTTGCTTTGATTTTATGTCATCAAGTGTTTTGCCTATGTTTTCCTCTAAGACTTTTATAGTTTCTGGTCTTACATTTAGGTCTTTAATCCATTTTGAGTTTATCTTTGTGTATGGTGTCTTGAGAGTCCCTTGGATTGCAAGGAGATCCAACCAGTCCATTCTGAAGGAGATCAACCCTGGGATTTCTTTGGAGGGAATGATGCTGAAGCTGAAACTCCAGTACTTTGGCCACCTCATGCGAAGAGTTGACTCACTGGAAAAGACCCTGATGCTGGGAGGGATTGGGGGCAGGAGAAGGGGACGACCGAGGATGAGATGGCTCGATGGCATCACGAACTCGATGGACGCGAGTCTGAGTGAACTCCAGGAGTCGGTGATGGACAGGGAGGCCTGGCGTGCTGTGATTCACGGGGTCGCAAAGAGTTGGACACGACTGAGCGACTGAACTGAACTGAACTGATGGTGTTAGAAAGTGTTCTAATTTCATTCTTTTACATGTAGCTATCCAGTTTTCCCAGCATCATTTACTGAAGAGGTTGTCTTTGCCCCACAGTATATTCTTGTCTCCTTGGTCAAAAATAAGGTACCCATAGGTGCATGGGTTTATTTCTGGGCCTTCTATCTTGTTCCATTGGTCTATGTTTCTGTGCCAGTACCATACAGTCTTGTTGACTGTAACTTTGTAGTATAATCTGAAGTTAGGAAGGTTGATTCCTCCAGCTCCATTCTTTCTCAAGACTGCTTCGGCTCTTTGGGGTCTTTTGCACTGTTGGTGGGAATGTAAATTGAAACAGCCACTATGGAAGATGCTATGAAGATTCCTTACAAAACTAGGAATAAAACCACCATATGACCCAGTAATCCCACTTCTAGGCGTATACCCTGTGGAATCCAAAATTGAAAGAGACACATTGTTCACTGCAGCACTATTTACAATAGCTAGAACATGGAAGCAACCTAGATATCCATCAACAGATGAATGGATAAAGAAGTTGTGGGTACATACACACAATAGAATATTACTCAGCCATAAAAAGGAACACATTTGAGTCAGTCCTAATGAGGTGGATGAACCTAGAACCTATTATACACAGTGAAGTAAGTCAGAAAGAGAAAGATAAATATCATATTCTAATGCATATATATGCATCATAGTCAACAAAAGAGTCCAAAATGCAGTACTTGGATGCAATCTCAAAAACGACAGAATGATCTCCGTTCATTTCCAAGGCAAACCATTCAATATCACGGTAATCCAAGTCTATGCCCCACCAGTAATGCTGAAGAAGCTGAAGTTGAACCGTTCTATGAAGACCTACAAGACCTGCTAGAACTAACCCCCCAAAGATGTCCTTTTCAATATAGGGGACTGGAATGCCAAAGTAGGAAGTCAAGAAACACTTGGAGTAACAGGGAAATTTGGCCTTGGAGTACAGAATGAAGCAGGGCAAAGGCTAACAGAGTTCTGCCCAGAGAATGCACTGGTCATAGGAAACACCCTCTTCCAACAACACAGGAGAACACTCTACACATGGACGTCACCAGATGGTCAACACCGAAATCAGATGGATTATATCCTTTGCAGCCAAAGATGGAGAAGACTGGGAGCAAAAACAAGACTGGGAGCTGACTGTGGCTCAGATCATGAACTCCTTATTGCCAAATTCAGACTTAAAGTGGGGAAAACCACTAGACCATTCAGGTATAACCTAAATCAAATCCCTTATGACTATACGGTGGAAGTGAGAAATAGATTTAAGGGACTAGATCTGATAGACAGAGTGCCTGATGAACTATGGACAGAGGTTCATGACATTGTACAGGAGACAGGGATTAAGACCATCCTCAAGAGAAAAAAAATGCAAAAAGGCAAAATGGTTGTCTGAGGAGGCCTTACAAATAGCTGTGAAAAGAAGAGAAGCAAAATGCAAACGAGAAAAGGAAAGATATACCCATTTGAATGCAGAGTTCCAAACAATAGCAAGGAGAGATAAGAAAGCCTTCCTCAGTAATCAATGCAAAGACATAGAGGAAAACAATAGAATGGGAAAGACTAGAGATCTCTTCAAGAAAATGAGAGATACCAAGGGAACATCCCTTGGCAAAGACGGGCTCAATGAAGGACAGAAATGGTATGGACCCAACAGAAGCAGAAGATATTAAGAAGAGATGGCATGAATACACAGAAGAAATGTACAAAAAAGATCTTCACGACCCAGATAATCAAGAAGGTGTGATCACTCATCTAGAGCAGGATATCCTGGAATGTGAAGTCAAGTGGGCCTTAGGTAGCATCACTACAAACAAAGCTAGCGGAGGCAATCGAATTCCAGTTGAGCTATTTTGTATTCTAAAAGATCATGCTGTGAAAGTGCTGCACTCAATATGCCAGCAAATTTGGAAAACTCAGCAGTGGCCACAGGGCTGGAAAAGGTCAGTTTTCATTCCAATCCCAAAGAAAGGCAATGCCAAAGAATGCTCAAACTACCGCACAATTGCACTCATCTCACAAGTTAGTAAAGTAATGCTCAAAATTCTCCAAGCCAAGCTTCAGTAATATGTGAACTGTGAACTTCCAGATGTTCAAGCTGGTTTTAGAAAAGGCAGAGGAACCAGAGATCAAATTGTCAACATACGCTGGATCATCAAAAAAGCAAGAGAGTCCAGAAAAACATCTATTTCTGCTTTATTGACTATGCCAAAGCCTTTGACTGTGTGGATCACAATAAACTGTGGAAAATTCTGAGAGAGATGGGAATACCAGACCACCTGACCTGCCTCTTGAGAAACCTGTATACAGGTCAGGAAGCAATAGTTGGAACTGGACATGGAACAACAGACTGGTTCCAAAGGAGTATGTCAAGGCTGTATATTGTCACCCTGCTTATTTAACTTATATGCAGAGTACATGATGAGAAATGCTGGGCTGGAGGAGCACAAGCTGGAATCAAGATTGCTGGGAGAAATATCAATAACCTCAGATATGCAGATGACACCACCCTCATGTCAGAAAAGTGAAGAAGAACTAAAGAGCCTCGTGATGAAAGTGAAAGAAGAGAGTGAAAAAGTTGGCTTAAAGCTCAACATTCAGATAACTAAGATCATGGCATCCGGTCCCATCACTTCATGGCAAATAGATGGGGAAACAGTATCAGACTTTATTTTTGGGGCTCCAAAATCAGTGCAGATGGTGACTGCAGCCATGAAATTAAAAGATGCTTGCTCCTTGGAAGGAAAGTTATGACCAATCTAGACAGTAATTAAAAAGCAGAGACATTACTTTTCCAACAAAGGTCCGTCTAGTCAAGGCTATGGTTTTTCCAGTGGTCATGTATGGATGTGAGTTGGACTACAAAGAAAGCTGAGTGCTGAAGAATTGATGCTTTTGAACTGTGGTGTTGGAAAAGACTCTTGAGAGTCCCTTGGGCTGCAAGGAGATCCAACCAGTCCATCCTGGGTGTTCATTGGAGGGACTGATGTTGAAGCTGAAACTCCAACACTTTGGCCACCTGATACAGAGAGCTGACTCATTTGAAAAGACTCTGATGCTGGGAAAGATTGAGGGCAGGAGGAGAAGGGGATGACAGAGGATGAGATGGTTGGATGGCATCGCCGACACAATGGACATGGGTTTGGGTGGACTCTGGGAGTTGGTGATGGACAGGGAGGCCTGGCATACTGCAGTTCATGGGGTCGCAAAGAGTTGGACACGACTGAGTGACTGAACTGAATGCATATATATGGAATCTAGAAAAATGATAGTGAAGAATTTATTCACAGGGCAACAATGATGAAACAGACATAGAGAATAGACTTATGGACATGGAGGGAGGGGAGGCGAGGGTGAGATATATGGAAAGAGTAACATAGAAATTTACACTATCATGTGTAAAATAGATAGCCAATGGGAATTTGCTGTGTGGCTTAGGAAACTCAAACAGGGTCTCTGTGTCAACCTAGAGGGGTAGGATGGGGAGGTAGATGGGAGGGAGGTTCGAAAGGGAGGGGATATATGTATATCTATGGATGATTCATGTTGAGGTTTGACAGAAAACAACAAAGTTCTGTAAATCAATTATCCTTCAATAAAAAATAAATAAATTTTTAAAAAGGAAGGATAAAAGTAAAAAAACTGGCTAGGAAACAGATATTGGTTCCTTTATGTAAGGTATTTTTGCCTCTCAAAATGGTGAAACAGCAGAGACTGCTGAGCCCCATCCGTCCGTCGCCAACTACTTTGGACACAGAACATCCAGTCATGGATAAAAACGAGCTGGTACAGAAGGCCAAACTGGCTGAGCAGGCTGAGCGATATGACGACATGGCAGCCTGCATGAAGTCTGTAACTGAGCAAGGAGCTGAATTATCCAATGAGGAGAGGAGTCTTCTCTCAGTTGCTTATAAAAATGTTGTAGGAGCCCGTAGGTCATCTTGGAGGGTCGTCGCCAGTATTGAGCAAAAGACGGAAGGTGCTGAGAAAAAACAGCAGATGTCTCGAGAATACAGAGAGAAAATAGATACTGAGCTAAGAGATATCTGCAATGATGTACTGTCTCTTTTGGAAAAGTTTTTGATCCCCAGCGCTTCACAAGCAGAGGGCAAAGACTTCTATTTGAAAATGAAAGGAGACTGCTACCGCTACTTGGCTGAAGTTGTGGCTGGTGATGACAAGAAAGGGATTGTGGATCAGTCACAGCAAGCATACCAAGAAGCTTTTGAAATCAGCAAAAAGGAAATGCAACCAACACATCCTATCAGACTGGGTCTGGCCCTTAACTTCTCTGTGTTCTATTATGAGATTCTGAACTCCCCTGAGAAAGCCTGCTCTCTTGCCAAGACAGCATTTGATGAAGCCATTGCTGAACTTGATACATTAAGTGAAGAGTCATACAAAGACAGCACGCTAATAATGCAGTTACTGAGAGATAACTTGACATTGTGGACATCGGATACCTAAGGAGATGAAGCTGAAGCAGGAGAAGGAGGGGAAAATTAACCTGCCTTCTACCTTTTGTCTGCCTCATTCTAAAATTTACAGAGTAGACCATTTGTCATCCATGCTGTCCCACAAATAGTTTTTTGTTTACGATTTATGATAGGTTTATGTTACTTCTATTTGAATTTCTATATTTCCCATGTGGTTTTTATGTTTAATATTAGGGGAGTAGAGCCAGTTAACATTTAGGGAGTTATCTGTTTTCATCTTGAGGTGGCTAATATGGGGATGTGGGATTTTTATACAAGTTATACATGTTTGGCATAGTACTTTTGGCACATTGTGACTTCACGAGGGCCAGTGTTAAAACTGCTTCCATGTCTAAGCAAAGAAAATTGCCTGCATATTGGTATGTCCTGGTGGGGAGTAAAAGGGATAATTGGTTCCAATCACAGGTGTAGTTGCGGGTACTTTTTAGGTTTGGAGCATTTACAAAGCTGTAGTAGAAATGGATATCCCATGGATATTGCATGTTAAACCATGTGTTATCTGTGGAATACTGACTCAGTGTGCACACCGTTGACTGCAGCTACAGAAGTGTTGCTTTAGTTGTGACCCAATTTACTCTGGATAAGGGCAGAAATGGTTCACATTCCATTATTTGTAAAGTTACCTGCTGTTTGCTTTCATTATTTTTGCTACACTCATTTTATTTGTATTTAAATGTTTTAGGCAACCTAAGAACAAATGCACAAGCAAAGATGCAGTAAAAATGAATTGCTTGATATTCATTACTTCATGTGTATCAAGCACAGCAGTAAAACAAAAACCCATGTATTTAACTTTTTTTAGTTGTTTTTTTTTTTTTGCTTTTGTGATTTTTTTTTTTTTGCTTTTGTGATTTTTTTTTTTTTTTTTTTTTTGCCTAACATGCATGTGCTGTAAAAAACAGTTAACAGGGAAATAACTTGAGATGATGGTGAGCTTTGTTTAATGTCTTATGAGATTTTCATGAACAATCCAAGCATAATTGTTAAGAACACATGTATTAAGTTCATGTAAGTGGAATAAAAGTTTTATGAATGGACTTTTCAAAAAAAAAAAAGGTGAAACAAAGTACCTTGGTAAAGGTTCAATATTTTCTTTTTCTAATGTGTTCATCACCCTACTTCTTGTTCTAGAATGTTTTTAAACACTAACCACTATTATCCCCTCCTTCCTACTCTTTCCTTTAATATTTTACCATTTTCTTTAGGTGAGAATTTCAAGATCCATATAGTCTAAATATTGGAGCAACTGGATTAAGATTACTTTTTCCAGAACAAGAATACCAATTCTATGTGGTAAGACAAATCATCAAAAATTGACAGTGACCCAAGCTTTTGGAGTCCAAGCCATCCAAAGATTTTAGAGATGGTCAACTTGTAGACATTATCCCTAAAGTTGGGATAAATATATCTGTAGGTTACAGAGCCATTGTTAGAATGAAATGAGTTAACGTTTATAAAGTTTTTAGCATGGGCTAGGTAATAGCAAGAGCTCAGTAGCTGGATTTTGAATTTAATTCAGTTTAAAAAAGGAATTGTGCTTGAACTCTTTCAATAACTGAAGCATCAAAAATTTTGTTTAATCAAGGGAAATGCTTATTTTTAATAGATTCTTATTCTTTAACACCTTTGAGATGTAAAACTCACAAAATAAAACTACTCCAGGTGGCTCAGTGGTAAAGAATCTGCCTGCCAATGCAGGAGACTCAGGAGACATGAGTTTGATCTCTGAGTCAAGAAGATCCCCTGGAGTAGGAAAGGGCAACCCACTCCAGTATTCTTGCCTGGGAAAGAGGATTATGCCGGGCTACCGTCCGCCATACGGGGTCTCAAAGAGTCGAGCACAACTGAGCATGCACGCACACACAACAAGGTGCTCAAAGAAGGAGTGATGGGAACTTTCCCCTAACGAAAACCTGGTCAAAGACTTCCTCCATTTTCAAAGAATAATCTGCCCTCATGCTCACGTTCTGACATCATGACCTTATAATCTTTCCTGTCAAGAAATGATCTCCAACCTTACATTCATCTAAACAGCACAGGCGTGATCACAGTTTTCTCCTCTGCAGAAAACCTCTGCAGTTTCTCCCAGTTTTTCTCAAGCGGAGAGATAGTGTACGTAGATGCTAACACATCTGGCTGTCTTGCTAGAGGAGTACTTTAAAAAACAAATTCACGATGGCAATTTCCTCAAACGAAAGGGTAAAAAATGTGCCAAGTAATTTAATTTTAAAAGTGACTCTAAGACAGGAAATAGGGAGCTGGTTTGTGGGAATCTCGGAGAAGCCTGAGGATTATGGTGGAGGCACAGATCCTGTACCACCCTAAACTTGGTGGAGTTGACCCCTGCCAGAAAAAGCTTGTAAGCCCTTTGTAGAACAATATCTTCCTTTCGGGCCTCTGACTGTCAGTCCTCTGCTCTGGTTAATGCCATCAAGGGAATCCTTGCCTGACAGAATGTAATTTAGGATCTATTAAATATGATTACTTGGCCTTGAAAATGATGGATATTGGACAGAATTATAGAATCACTTTACAAAAGAAAGGTCTCTTTTACATCCTTTCTTGTGGAGCCTAAAATGAAGCCTAGGGAAGTCCCTCAGAGGGGTTGTGGCATTTGCAGGTTAGGTTTATGAAAAAGGGAATTGATATTCATATTAAAAACTGTAAAGATTGAGCAAGGTGAAGATAGTGAGCATGCAGACAGCTGTGACGTGTGTCTGAAGGGTGAGTGGCAAGTTGCCCAACTGATTTACTTGCTTTAATTATATTAGTAATGTGAAAGTCGACATGATTTGAAACAAGCTCTCTGGGTTTTTCATTCAAGTACTAGCCCCAAGTGACTACTTTTTATGGTCCTCCCAATTTCCAATTACTCAAATGTTCATAGCTGAAATACTTAAGAGTTCATTGCTGGGTTTGCTTTGGAGGTGGCCTGTGCTTGAGTTTTTATTTAATTACATTTTGTTCTTGGTTATAAAAGTAATATATGGTCACTGAAAATTTATGGAACATAAAAAACTGCAAAAAACAAGTTAAAATCACTAATAATTCAGCCACCCAGAGATTATCATTAATATTTTGCTGTATACGTACCAGACTCTCTTTAATATATATGTATATATCTGTATTATTTTTATTACTTGACACAATGTCATATATACTATTTAACAACATTATAACATGATCATACTCCCATATTTTAAGTATTATTCTCTTACGAGGTATTTGGTGGTTATAAACTGTTCATTATATATATCAGTTCAGTTCAGTCGCTCAATCGTGTCTGACTCTTTGCAACCCCATGAATTGCAGCACACCAGGCCTCCCTGTCCATCATCAATTCAGAGTTCACTCAAACTCACGTCCATTAGGTCAGTGATGCCATCCAGCCATCTCATCCTCTGTCGTCCCCTTTTCCTCCTGCCCCCAATCCCTCCCAGCATCAGAGTCTTTTCCAATGAGTCAGCTCTTCGCATGAGGTGGCTAAAGTACTGGAGTTTCAGCTTTAGCATCATTCCTTCCAAAGAATACCCAGGGCTGATCTCCTTTAGAATGGACTGGTTGGATCTCCTTGCAGTCCAAGGGACTCTCAGGAGTCTTTTTCAACACCACAGTTCAAAAGCATCAATCCTTCGGCGCTCAGCTTTCTTCACAGTCCAACTCTCACATCCATACATGACTATTGGAAAAACCGTAGCCTTGACTAGACGGACCTTTGTTGGCAAAGTAATGTCTCTGCTTTTCAATACGCTATCTAGGTTGGTCATAACTTTCCTTCCAAGGAGTAAGCATCTTTTAATTTCATGGCTGCAGTCACCATCCGCAGTGATTCTGGAGTCCAAGAAAATAAAGTCTGCCACTGTTTCCACTGTTTCCCCATCTATTTCCCATGAAGTGATGGGACCAGATGCCATGATCTTTGTTTTCTGAATGCTGAGCTTTAAGCTTTTTACTTGTGTTGTAGAGAAGCACATTTGGATAAAAAACCAGGCTCCCCATATTCATGATATTTTCCTGATGTTAAAGAAGTCATAACCATAACAAACACGTATATGGCACTTTACAGCTTACAAATACACGTAATTTCATTGCCATAACAGTCTTGTGAAATACTTGACTATTCTCATTTTGTATATGAGAACTCTGAGACTAATGTAAAATAACTGTCCAAGATTATATGATTGGCAAAGAGTAGAAGCAAGACATCATTCCAGGGCCCCAGTTCCTTGCCCAACGAAACATAGTGTAGCAGTGAAGCTCTTGAGCAGGCAAAACCACCAAGTATTTTAATTTGACAAGTCAAACATTTCATATATAAACTGAAAAGGGCATTTAAATTGCACTCAAAGAAAGGATTTAGTTCAGGAAACAACTTATTTTTCAAATAGCTTTGGATAGTTTAATAAAATATTGATTTTACTAATATCAATAATAACACTTTACAGCTTGATTCTTTATTTTGTGCTTTTTGCACTTTCAAATATCGATTTAATTTTTTATTTTTATTTTATTTTTATTTTTTTTTTAATTTTAAAATCTTTAATTCTTACATGCGTTCTCAAACATGACCCCCCCTCCCACCTCCCTCCCCACAACATCTCTCTGGGTCATCCCCATGTACCAGCCCCAAGCATGCTGCACCCTACGTCAGACATGGACTGGCGATTCAATTCTTACATGATAGTATACATGTTAGAATTCCCATTCTCCCAAATCATCCCACCCTCTCCCTCTCCCTCTGAGACCAAAAGTCCGTTATACCCAGCTGTGTCTTTTTTCCTGACTTGCATACAGGGTCGTCATTGCCATCTTCCTAAATTCCATATATATGTGTTAGTATACTGTATTGGTGTTTTTCTTTCTGGCTTACTTCACTCTGTATAATTGGCTCCAGTTTCATCCATCTCATCAGAACTGATTCAAATGAATTCTTTTTAACGGCTGAGTAATACTCCATTGTGTATATGTACCACAGCTTTCTTATCCATTCATCTGCTGATGGACATCTAGGTTGTTTCCATGTCCTGGCTATTATAAACAGTGCTGCGATGAACATTGGGGTACATGTGTCTCTTTCAATTCTGGTTTCCTCGGTGTGTATGCCCAGAAGTGGGATTGCTGGGTCATAAGGGAGTTCTATTTGCAATTTTTTAAGGAATCTCCACACTGTTCTCCATAGTGGCTGTACTAGTTTGCATTCCCAGCAACAGTGTAGGAGGGTTCCCTTTTCTCCACACCCTCTCCAGCATTTATTGCTTGCAGATTTTTGGATCGCAGCCATTCTGACTGGTGTGAAGTGGTACCTCATTGTGGTTTTGATTTGCATTTCTCTAATAATGAGTGATGTTGAGCATCTTTTCATGTGTTTGTTAGCCATCCGTATGTCTTCTTTGGAGAAATGTCTATTTAGTTCTTTGGCCCATTTTTTGATTGGGTCGTTTATTTTTCTGGAGTTGAGCTGCATAAGTTGGTTGTATATTTTTGAGATTAGTTGTTTGTCAGTTGCTTCATTTGCTATTATTTTCTCCCATTCCGAAGGCTGTCTTTTCACCTTGCTTATATTTTCCTTTGTTGTGCAGAAGCTTTTAATTTTAATTAGATCCCATTTGTTTATTTTTGCTTTTATTTCCAGAATTCTGGGAGGTGGATCATAGAGGATCCTGCTGTGATTTATTTCTGAGAGTGTTTTGCCTATATTCTCCTCTAGGAGTTTTATAGTTTCTGATCTTACATTTAGATCTTTAATCCATTTTGAGTTTATTTTTGTGTACGGTGTTAGAAAGTGATCTAGTTTCATTCTTTTACAAGTGGTTGACCAGTTTTCCCAGCACCACTTGTTAAAGAGATTGTCTTTACTCCATTGTATATTCTTGCCTCCTTTGTCAAAGATAAGGTGTCCATATGTGTGTGGATTTATCTCTGGGCTTTCTATTTTGTTCCATTGATCTATATGTCTGTCTTTGTGCCAGTACCATACTGTCTTGATGACTGTTACTAGAGATCATCAATGAATATAGTAAAGTTGCAGGATATAAAATCAACACACAGAAATCCCTTGCATTCCTATACACGAATAATGAGAAAGTAGAAAAAGAAATTAAGAAAACAATTCCATTTACCATTGCAATGAAAAGAATAAAATACTTAGGAATATATCTACCTAAAGAAACTAAAGACCTATATATAGAAAACTATAAAACACTGATGAAAGAAATCAAAGAGGACACTAATAGATGGAGAAATATACCATGTTCATGGATCGGAAGAATCAATATAGTGAAAATGAGTATACTACCCAAAGCAATTTACAAATTCAATGCAATCCCTGTCAAGCTACCAGCCACATTTTTCACAGAACTAGAACAAATAATTTCAAGATTTGTGTGGAAATACAAAAAGCCTCGAATAGCCAAAGCAATCTTGAGAAAGAAGAATGGAACGGGAGGAATCAACTTGCCTGACTTCAGGCTCTACGATTTAATTTTTTAAATTGTCCCACTATAGTATATTTATCATCCTAAAGGGGGAAACACGCAAGGTGACCAGTTATCAGAGTGGCCAGAAAAGGTTGCAGAGTTGAAAGCTGTGGAATTTACAATTTAGCTCTCTTCATTGCCTCTTATTCTATTAAAATACAAAAAGAAAAGTTACACATTTCCAAATTAAATATTAGCATAAAGATAGACTTTTCAAATGTAGACTTTTCTCTTGTTCTTCAAGATTTCTTGGTATACTTTTGGATGCACGATCTGATCAAAGATTAAAAATTGTTACTGGCTCTTATTTCTATTCAGTATCTTTATTTGTAATAGATTATTTCTCCAACTTTTTAATATCCCCTAAGAGTTTTGTGTTTGGATGATTTCCAAATAATTTAATCTGTCAAGCAGATTTTTTGGTAAACAGAAATCTGGTCTGTGAGATTTATTTTGTCTGTCAGCCCATTTATCTTTGGATTTTTCCAAACATAAATTTATTCCATTTATCTTTGGAAGTATAAGCATGGTAGATATCATGAATATTTCTTGTTCTCATATATGACTAACCACACGCATTCAATACCCTTTACTGTCAACCTGCTATGTGCCCCGTACTGCAAAAATAAAGACAGAGTCCCATGGAACTCACACCATATTAATAAATAGAGAAACTAACACACAGAAAAATCATTAAAATGTAATGAAATAAAATAAGAACTATAGAACATACTAGAACAATGTACACACACTCTGGATGTTATAAAAGTATGATTTTTGCCTCTGTGAATAAGCTTCACAGAAGAAGAATCTTCTGAATCGGAACTAAAAGGTTTTACGAAAAGGTTTTCATAAGGAAAGGGATGGGAAGGTTTATATACATATATTACTTTGTCCCTTGCCTTATGAATAGATATTTTTCCTCAATGAATAGTCTGGAGCCATCTAGTATCAGTCAATCTGACTGTAACATTAAAAACATCTTTAGATTTCATAGCCAATTCATCATTCTTTTGTACAGTCTTCATTCTCTTTAAATTCACTAAACTGTCTATCATTTTCTACTGTGCCTGCGATTGAGCAGACTGAAAAGAATTTATTGTTGATCAATACATGTTAAGCTTAACCATTAACTTCTTGATTCATTTACAACTGCATTTGTAGTGTCAGGATGCCCAGCTCCAAGGGATGCCATTCACGTGAACACTATCTATGGGCTGGGCAGTCTTCTGCACATCTCTCTGATCTAAAGCATTTATCTCCATCTTCCTTGTACGCAGTACTATTCTAACTACTGTATTTTCCTTTCCAGATGAACTATACATACAGCAGAATTTTAAGAAAACAAAAATTGCAGCCGATTATTTATACCAGCTACTTCTCTAGCTAGTTTGGTTAAACCAGATAATTTGGTCAAAATTTTTTAAAACAATAGTAATGACTTTCTAAAATATTGTATCATCATTTGGCCTAATCTCTTACTGGCATTGATGGAACATGTATCACTGGACAATGTAATCTCCATTGCACAGTGGATATTGATAGTTTCTACTCAATTGGTATATACCAGATTTATTCAGAAATCATACCAGCTTTGAGATTCCTGATCAACTCTGCTGAGTATTCTCAACCATTAACTGAATTTTGAAAAGGAATCTCATATATCTCTAACTTCTTTATTGATGGCTGATCAGGTCATAAATGGTCTATTGTCTAGAATTCTGAATGGCATCTACCTTACTTGTTCTTTGCTAACAAACATTTCAGGTTATTTTAACCATAGCTGTTTTTTATTACATATTTGAAATAAATGGATAATAGAATAATACTCAGATGCTTCCTCTGAACAAACTTGCTTCATTTTCTAAAGTTTTATTTTAAATTCCATGGATAGAAGAACCTGGCAGGCTACACAGTCCATGGAGCCCCAGTAAGTTGGATACAACTGAGTGACTGAACACATAGACTCTTCCATGCCTCTCAGTTCACTTCAGTCACCCAGTCGTGTCTGACTCTTTGCAACCCCATGGACTGCAGCACATCAGGCAACCCTGTCCATCACCAACTCCCAGAGCTTACTCAAACTCATGTCCATCAAGCTGATGATGCCTTCCAACCATCCCATCCTCTGTCATCCCCTTCTCCTCCTGCCCTCAATCTTTCCCAGCATCAGGGTCTTTTTCAATGAATCAGTTCTTCGCCTCAAATGGGCAAAGTATTGGAGTTTCATCTTCAGCATCAGTCCTGCCAAAGAACATTCAGGACTGATTCCTTTAGGACTCACTGGTTTGATTTCCTGCTGTCCAAGGGACTTTCCAGAGTCTTCTCCAACATCACGGTTCAAAAGCACCAATTCTTTGGTGCTCAGCTTTCTTTATAGTCCAACTCTTGCATTCATACGTCACTACTGGAAAAACCATAGCTTTGACTAATGGACCTTTGTTGGCAAAATAATGTCTCTGCATTTTAATATGCTTTCTAGGCTGGTCATAGCTTTTATTCCAAGGAGCAAGTGTTTTTTAATTTCATGGCTGCAGTCACCATCTGCAGTGATTCTGGAGCCCAAGAAAATAAAGTCTGTCACTGGTTCCATTGTTTCCCCATCTATTTGCCACGAAGTGATGGGACCAGATGCTATGATCTTGGCTTTTTGAATGTTGAGTTTTAAGCCAGCTTTTCCACTTTCTTTCACTTTCATCAAGAGGCTCTTTAGTGCCTCTTCACTTTCTCCCATAAGAGTGGTGTTATCTGCATCTGAGGTTATTGTTATTCCTCCCAGCAATCTCCACACCTCTCAGTAAATGCCAAACTCACCTCAGTAGCCTTTTCTTTTCAGATGTTTCTCTAATGGTAAATGGACTTACACTAAGTCTGTTACCTAATAATAACAAAAGCTAATTAACTCTTTTTGAGCAATCAATATATACTGTCCCAAACACATAAGCATATTATCTCATTTAATCATTATTGTGACAATCAAAAATGATGGAATGATCTCTGTTCGTTTCCAAGGCAAACCATTCAATATCATGGATATCCAAGTTTATGCCTCGACCAGTAACATTGAAGAAGCTGAAGTTGCAAAGTTCTATGAAGACCTACAAGACCTTTTAGAAATAACACCAAAAAAAGATGTCCTTTTCATTATAGGGGACTGGAATGCCAAAGCAGGAAGTCAAGAAACACCCAGAGTAACAGGCAAATTTGGCCTTGGAGTACAGAATAAGTACAGCAGGGCAAAGGCTAAGAAAACGCACTGGTCATAGCAAATATCCTCTTCCAACAACACAAGAGAAGACTCTACACATGGACATCACCAGATGGTCAACACTGAAATCAGATGGATTATATTCTTTGCAGCCAAAGATGGAGAAGCTCTATACAGTCAGCAAAAAAAAAGACCAGGAGCTGACTGTGGCTCAGATTATAAAATCCTTATTACCAAATTCAAACTTAAATTGAAGAAAGTGGGGAAAACCACTAGACCATTCAGGTATGACCTAAATCAAATCCCTTATAATTATACAGTGGAAGTGAGAAATAGATTTAAGGGACTAGCTCTGATAAGACAGAGGGCCTGATGAACTATGGATGGAGGTTCGTGACATTGTACAGGAGATAGGAATCAAGACCATCCTCAAGAAAAATTCAAAAAAGCAAAATGGCTGTCTGAGGAAGCCTTACAAATAGCTGTGAAAAGAAGAGAAGCAAAATGCAAACAAGAAAAGGAAAGATATACCCATTTGAATGCAGAGTTCCAAACAATAGCAAGGAGAGATAAGAAAGGCTTCCTCAGCGATCAATGCAAAGAAATAGCAGAAAACAACAGAATGGGAAAGACTAGAGATCTCTTCAAGAAAATGAGAGATACCAAAGGAACATTTCATGCAAAGATGGGCTCAATAAAGGACAGAAATGGTGTGGACCCAACAGAAGCAGAAGATATTAAGAAGAGGTGGCAAGAATACACAGGAAAAAATGTACAAAAAAGATATTCATGACCCAGATAATCACGATAGCGTGATCACTCACCTAGAGCCAGATATCCTGGAATGTGAAGTCAAGTGGGCCTTAGGAAGCATCACTACGAACAAAGCTAGCAGAGGCAAGGGAATACCAGTTGTGCTATTTCAAATCCTAAAAGATGATGCTGTGAAAGTGCTGCACTCGATATGCCAGCAAATTTGGAAAACTCAGCAGGGGCCATAGGACTGGAAAAGGTCAGTATTCATTCCAATCCCATAGAAAAGCAATGCCAAAGAATGAGTGGCTTAAAGCTCAACATTCAGAAAACTAAGATCATGGCATCCAGTCCCATCATTTCATGGCAAATAGATGGGGAAACAGTGGAAACAGAGATTGACTTTATTTGGGGGGGCTCCAAAATTACTGCAGATGCTGACTGCAGCCATGAAATTAAAAGACGCTTACTCCTTGGAAGGAAAGTTATGACCAACCTAGATAGCATATTAAAAAGCAGAGACATTACTTTGTCAACAAAGGTCCATCCAGTCAAGGCTATGGTTTTTCCAATAGTCATGTATGGATGTGAGAGTTGTACTATAAAGAAAGCTGAGTGCTGAAGAATTGATGTTTTTGAACTGTGTATTGGAGAAGACTCCTGAGAGTCCCTTGGACTGCAAGGAGATCTAACCAGTCCATCCTAAAGGAGATCAGTCCTGGGTGTTCATTGGTAGGACTGATGTTGAAGCTGAAGTTCCAATACTTTGGCCACCTGATGTGAAGAGCTGACTCATTTGAAAAGACCCTGATGCTGGGAAAGATTGAGGGCAGGGGGAGAAGGGGATGACAGAGGATGAGATGGTTGGATGGCATCACCAACTCAATGGACACAAGTTTGGGTAAACTCTGGGAGTTGGTGATGGACAGGGAGGCCTGGCATGCTGCGGGTTCATGGGGTTGCAAAGAGTCAGACATGACTGAGCAACTTAACTGAATTGAAATGAATCATCATTGCAGTTCTATGAGGCAAGTACTGTCAATAGTCCATTTTACAAATGAGTAAATTTACACTGAGGCACAAAGAGGCCAAGTGACAGCTTGAGGTTGCACAACCAATAAGTAGTAAAGAGTGTATTAAAAGTCAGATTTTTTGAGAGATGACTGATACTCTGCAAGGAAAAAATGTGCTAGTCTTATAAAACAATGAGAAAATTAAAGTTTTCCTTCTTCCATATGAGGATCATATTGGAATTTTTCCTAAAAGATTATTTTAGAAAGAAGGAAATGCACCATAAAATTATTCATGCTAAATTTTGGAGAAAAAAATTCCCCCAGGCAGTGACCTTTATTACTAAGAGTGGATTTGGAAGCCAATTTTTATAGCTCTGTTAAAAACTGCTAAACCCAGGCAGTTATATAATAGAAATGCTGACATGACCTTAATTCCAGAGGTACAAAGGGTATAATTGAATTTAAGAACAATGTATCTCCTCCATTAAGTCATTAAATAGATAGTAATAATCTGACACATTTGGTAAGTACTACATGAAAGTGGTTAACAATGGTATGCAAATAAAATGAGCTTGCGCTATTAGCTACTGTATTTTGCTTGTGTTTGCCAAATATTATATTAAATTACAATATAGTCATTTAGAAAATATTATGGCAATATATTTTAAATGTTCCAGAACCTGATGCCAACATAGAGAAAAGAAATATTAGATTATTCAGGAGATTGCCAAGTGCCTATGTGCAATTTAGATAAGTTATATTTACTATTCACAGAATTAAACTGAAGCAGAACTACATTCTTTTGACCCAAACTTCCAGAGTTGCCCCGGTGGTGTAGTGCACCTGGTTCAAGAGCATATATAAGGATGCCAACTAAATGCCAAAACGAGAACATTCCTCCACACAGATGCATATTTGGCTTTTTTGAGAAAAAAAATCTAGATGTTTGGTATCATGCAACTAAATGCATAAATCCAAGTGAAATCATAAGTTAAACGCACATTCAGGGAATATAATCAATGCAGACAGTCACTTGGGCTCTTTCTAGCATAAGCAAAATTAAGCCGAAACCCCATTCTTCTTTAATAAAAGCAGAGCTGGAGACCTGGATTTTCAGTTTATATTGGTAAAAATCTTCATTTAATCTGACTGTTTCTAGGACCAATAAAGAAGTGTACTAATCATTGCAGCGCAACAGAGAATCTAGGAGTGCAAAACATAATTATTTTAAATACATAGGACTTCCCTGGTGGCTCAGATGGTAAAGCGTCTGCCTACGAGATGGGAGGCCCGGGTTCAGTTCTTGGGTCGGGAAGATCTCCTGGAGAATGAAATGGCAACCCACTCCAGTATTCTTGCCTGGAAAACCCCATGGACAGAGGAACCTGGTAGGCTACAGTCCATGGGGTCACAAAGAGTCGGACATGACTGAGCGACTTCACTTCACACTTCTGTGTTTTATTTCCTTACCAAAATGCTAATATGGCAAATAACAGTTAATAAATAAGACTATATCTAATAGATTTTCCAGGTAAACAGTTGGTCACAATAACTGCAAATGTTTTCAAATGTCTTATTTTAGGTTTCTATAGGGCAGCAAGCCACAAAAACACATATGGATATATGTGTTAATGTAGGAGATATATGGGCTTCCCTGGTGGCTTAGACAGTAAAGCATCTACCTGCAATGCGGGAGACCTGGGTTCGATCCCTGGGTTGGGAAGATCCCCTGGAGGAGGGCATGGCAATCCACTCCAGTATTCTTACCTGGAGAATCCCCATGGACAGAGGAGCCTGGCAGGCTACAGCATGGGCTCGCAAAGAGTTGGACATGACTGAATGACTAAGCACACACACAAGAAATATACAATACAGTATGTGAAAATTGAAAATGTCAGAAATCACTGCCATAGTAAAACAGATATTTTTTAAAAAATCAAGGATTTAAATTGTGTATATTGCATATAACTGACTTACTATGATAGATGATCACAAAAATGCCTCCAAGTTTCCCAACTTCTTACAATGTATCTATATAGCTCCTCCCATTACAATGTAACATTTATTTGTCCCACACTCTTACTCCTTGAATTAGGCTGTCTTGCAACTTGCTTTGGCCTCTACAATGTGGTGGCAATGATTAGGTGCCATATTTAGCTGATCTTAAGTGGTATTATGCATGCCCCTTGACTTGCTCTCTTCCTTTGCCATGAGAACAATTCTGGCCTGGCCTGCTAAATAACAAGAGGCCATGGGAAAGAGAGCCAAACTGTCCCAGCTGGGGCCATACTAGACCAGCCAGCCTCCTGCTGACACACCAGCTATCACAGATACACAAGCAAGCCCAAGAACAGCTGAACCTGGCACAGAAAAGCAGCTCCCATTCAGCTGATTTGTAGTCTGATGAGAAACAATACAGTAAATGGTTGTTTTAAGCCAATACGTTTCGAGGTGGTTTCTTATGCAGCAATAGATAACTTCATACAATTATCATCAGACAATATTTCTATAGCAAAACAATACAAATACCATGGTCATCTCCAAATATTAATGATCCTTGAATTTATATACATGTAATACTTTTAATGCACTGTCACAGACTTGGGTCATGCTACAAGTAAGACAAATACAGTAATTCTCATAAGACTATTGACCTAGAAAAATCATGTGGCCAGGTACTAAGGAAAGGAGTGAGGGCAACATAGACAAAAGAGTAGAATCGAGTCCTTTTCTCTATAAGTCCACATCAATTTCCAATAATCTTTATGATCTAAACTGGCTTCATCGTGATTTTTGACTTAAGGATTAAAAATATCAGCAGTCTGGTACCCCAGCTAATACGGTAAGTTCTATCTTCACCATTAGGAGAACTAGGATATCACTGACTCCAACAAACCCACTAAAACGAAAAATGAGAAGATGCAAAAATACCTACAAATAATTTAACATTAACTGTTGCTGTTTTTGTCTTAGGCTTCTGTGTGCCTACCCTTCATTCAGAATATCTTAGGCATCTGTGGTGCTTACCCTTCGTTCAGAAGAAAAAGGAGCAAGAGGAAAATTCACCTCTCTTACTTTGGTGTCAACCTTTAGACTACTTAATAAACCAGTTAAATTAAAGATTCAGAATGTACCAATCTTTACACTGAGATAACCACTGAGCAATCAATGATAATTAAAAAAATCAATTGGTCTTCTGTAGTAATTAAATTTGTCCACTTAGATATAATTGATATTGTTCACAACTAATTATCCAAGTAAAGGCTCTGAGGGACTTTTAGAGACTAAAGGATTGAGCCAAAGATTCTTCCTAATTTGAAATTGGACTGAATGCCATGTTTTCTCAAAAACTGATTAAGTCTTCCCTAGAAACACAGTATTGAACAAACTCAAATACAGTCAGGAAATCAGTATTTCATTAGGAGCAGTTTAGCATACTCTCTAGTACTCCCTGTGTGACCATGGGCTAATCACTTAACCCCTGTGGTTTAGGGTCCTCATTTTCAAAACCCAGATAACAACAGTACCTACCTCATGGAGTTGTTGTAAGTATTAAATTATGAGTAGTAAAATGTTTAGAATAGTAAGCACTGTGTTGGTATCATTTTTAATACTGTCATGTGGAACTTTTTTTTTTTTTAGAAAGAATGGTAAGAAAGCCACCAAGCATAAGCTTATTCCATCATTTTATTCTCGCATGCACCTAGTTCCTATAGACATTTTACATTCAAGGGTTACTACTGCCCTTTCCCACATTACAAGATACGTTGTTTCTCATATTAAAAGATAAGTTGTTCTTTTGGGGATAAAAGATAGCTAAAATAGGGTAATAGGAAGTTCACATTTGCTGTGTGGCATATCTGATTACAAGTTATTAAGCCAACCTTCCTTTCCCTCTTCTAAGCAATTCATTTCTTAGCACCAGAGGGGAGGAATAATAATAAAACATGGATGATCTTATCACTGATGCTTAGCATTTGTATATTCACTTAAAAAGGTGGCAGAGCAATTTACTGCAGCCCTCAGGCAGCCTAAATGACATGTTAGCAAGTTATATAGATATGCTATTACCTATTTATTCTGATATTCAATGCAAAAATGTCAGGAGATCCCTACTTAAGTACATTAAATTACTGACTCCTAGGGCAGGAGAGTACAGTAGAAGCCATTAGCTATTGAACCCAGCCTCCAGATAAGAATCTATGGCCCATATAGATGCAAACCTTTCCAAGTTCTAGAGAAAGCTATTAAACTCTCTTCTATATTCTGATCCTCATGCTTCCAGGAAATTCTTTTTAAGGTACTCTGGCTTCAGCTTAAGTACATGTACATTTGTCCTGTCATCTGATGGAATGAAAACAGCTGGTGAGTCTTCTGACCCATTGGCATTTTCTTGAATTCTCTCCTTCATCCCAGACCTGTATTTGTAGTACCAGCAAGACAGTTTTATCTGAATGCCATCCATTTATCCTATAACCTGTCTTCTCACCTGAGATTACATTTAAAATTCCCTGTGCATTCTGATTCTGAAAATGCAGGAATCATGACTTGAGCTGTCCAGATATGCTTTCTCCAAACTTTTGCAATAGCTATCAGTCAAATAAGGGTTAAGGAAAAAGAATACCCGCAAGGTTAGACCCTTCTCTATTGTTAGTGCCAACAGTGGGTTAAACTCTCTGGCCAAGGATCAGAACTTGAGCCAGAAGTCCAGCAACAACGGATCTTAACAGCACAGTTCATGGCACCTTGGAGCCCGTAAGTAAATGTAGAATTGAAAGCAAGTAGATGTGAGTGAGATACAATAAAAAGCTCTTGGGCTTCTAAACATATTTCTTAATTAAGAAATTCTGGCATTAAACAGTTGGAAACAACCTGACGTTTCATGTAAGGAAAAACCAGAATTTGATTTTTTTATATTAAGGAAGCTTTATAAAGCATCAGTTTCAGATGGCAGACTGAGCACATCTATCTACCTCCATTTCTTTCCGCTGTCATTAAAATTCCTATTTATTAATACACATTGGACTAGAAAACAAAGGATCCAGCACCAGAGCACAAAGTTCCAAGAAATGTTAGAGGAAAAAAGTAGGACCAATAGAGAAAACAGAATAGGGAACTCTATAGGTCAAATCACCAAAAGGTAAGAAAAATCCTCTCCTTGGAAGCCCTGAAGCAGGCCTGATTTGGGAATCAAGATTAAGCCTTGAGACACCAATCAAGGCTATTAATTTACAAACTTCATTCAGAACAAACAAGGCAGGGTGGATTTATCCGTTTCCTATTTCCCCACTTTCAGCTAAACGTAAGACATAAAGCTAGAATCTGTTGTTTTTTGGTTTTTTTTTTTTTTCAAAAAGAAAAACCCAAACTTTTAAGAGCTCATTAACGCTTTCAAAAAGTAGAAAGATAATTCAGACAACAAAAAACATTTTGAACAATTCTAATTAGAAGATAGTAATGTAACTATAGGTTTTCCCAGGTGGCAATAGTGGTAAAGAACCCACCTATCAGTGCAGGAGATGTAACAGACGTGGGTTTGATCCCTGGGCCAGGAAGATCCTCTGGAGGAGGGCATGGCAACCCACTCCAGTATTCTTGCCTTGAGAATCCCATGGACAGAGAAGCCTGGTAGGCTGCAGTCCATAGGATGACAAAGAGTCAGACACGACTGAAGTGACTTAGCACACACATGCACAATGCAAGTCACAATGCACAATGTGACAGAACTGCATATAGCTACACACATATATGCAATCATATATCTGGTGAAATTTGAGTAAGCTCTATGGATTGTACTGATGTCAGCTTTTTGGTTTTGATATTGAAAGGGATCAGAACTTGCCACCTCAAAATATGCCAACTTGGCATATTGATTATTTTGATCTGAAGGCACTTGAGAAACAGCAGATGCAGGAAGGGCACTCTGACTTGCCCCTTTCTGCCTAAAATCAAGTTTAAACTTTCCCATGAGAAAGGTGCCCTCCCTGTACGAGGAAGAGAAGAACACCCTATCAACGGAGATGAGGACCTGACCTGCACAAACAAACCTACCAAGATAACTTTATCTCCCACTTGTCTCCCCATATATTTCTAGTCACTTTCCCCCAATCTATCAACCCCAGAAGCTTAATCCCCTTTTCTTTTGCTAGTTTTTCATAAGTTAATCATTATTTGTTAAAATGATATATAATTGCTCAGTTACATCACTTTCTTTGAGTTCTCATTTCTTTTTATTGAGTTTATTAAACAAGAACTGCCTGCTATGAAAAAAAGGAGTAATAATAATAACAGAGTGCTAGAAAATCAGAAATGTGATTTTTTGAAACTTAAAAATTCAAGTTCTAAAAATAACTAACATGAAATAAAAATGAATTGGACATTAACAAAAAGACACTATGAAGAACAAACTGGACAGTACTAAAAATCAGACAAATAATAAGGACGGTAAATGTAATGAAATTTTCTATTATGTAAAATAGAAAAACAAAGACACAGAAGATATGAAACAAAACGGAGAGCCAGTTGACATATGGGGAGAGGATCCAGGAATTTCAACATCTTTAGGCCCAGAGACAGGATTGAGGGAGCAGAGTGCAGGCAGAGAAGGAAAAAAGAAGAGGAGAAAACTTTTCTGAGTTCAAGAAAAATATGAGTCTTGGGATAAAGATACCTACTGAAATAACCGGATAAACATATGAGAAAAAAATAAAATGGATCCACTCCTCACACAAAGGCAAAATCCAAACAGATCAGATTTAAATGTAAAAAGTAAAACTATACAAGTACTAGATGAAACTATAAATTCCTCTGCAACCAGGAACGAGGGAAATTTTTCTTAACTATGACCCCAAATTTAGAAACATTAAAAGAAAAGATTAAGAAACTTGATTACATACAAATTTTAAATAATGTGTTGCTTGTATTTTTGCGAGGCAAGAGTGTTGTTTTTTGTTATGGCCAAAAAAATACATCACAAACAAAGTAAGGTCAAATGATGCATTAAGAACAAAATCTCCAACTTATATCACAGACAAATCATAAAAATTCTACAACTTATACTACACAGAGCTAAAGTTTATAGTGTATAAAGAGTTTCTAAAACTATTTTTTTGAGAAGATACACACCAATGATCATATTAAAAAAAAAAAAGCACTAGAGACAGGAACAGAAATCTTACAGGAAATAAAATGCAAACCACTTTTAAACATATAAAGGGATGGTCAAAGCACTTACTATAAAACAAATGCAAATTAAAACCTCAGTGAGATACCATTTCTCACCTTTGCTTTTGGCAAAAATCCAGATGAAAATCCAAATGTGTGACATGTCTTAGAAAGGTAGCCATATATACTGTTAGCTGGAAAACAAAATGGTACTACCCTCTTCAGGGAGAAATCTGACAATAACTAGCAAAAATACATATATACACTTACCCTTTAACCCAGTAATCTCATTTCTGTTAATTTATCCCAAATATACACTCTCCAATATACAAAAAAAACTGATGTATGCACAAGGCTATTCATTGCACCATTATTTGTAACAGCAAAAGATTGCAAACAAGCCAAATGTCCACCAATGGACGGATTACATAAAGCAAACATCCACACAACAGAGTACTAGGCAGCTGCAAAAAGGAGTGAAGACTGTCTCTACGTACTGTTATAGAAAGATCTCCAGACTACAATATTAGGTGAAAGAAAGCAAAGCAAAAAAAAAAAATTATTTAATAAAGAAAGTGAAAGTGAAGTGGGCTCAGTCGTGTCCGACTCTGTGTGACCCCATGGACTGCAGCCCGCCAGGCTCACCCATCCATGGGATTTTCCAGGCAAGAGTACTGGAGTGGGTTGCCAGAGGGAGGATACAAATATATTTTGTATTTGCTTAATTAAAAATAAAAAATGAAGTATAAACTATGAAGAAATGCTTATTTATCAGGGGAAGAGCATGGGTAGAAGCTAAATTTCTCCAAATACACATTGTTTAACAGATTTGATTTTGGAATCATGGGAAAGTTTTCTATAAAAAAAAGTCATATCAAAAATATTAAAGGTGTTTCTATCACTTAAAAGCAAAATGATACAAATGAACCCAACTGTATATCAAATCCGTGACTTAACAATGCAGAGAAAATATATTTCAAATGACTTTAAAACATAGTCATTTGACTATGTATCCCTGGTGAGATCAGACCTAGTGGTGAAGGGAAAAAAAGTCCTCAACTTTTCTTAGCAATCACATTATTAGTATTATAATTCAGGAACCATACAGAGAGAAGGACAAAGTGAGTAAGTAATCATATTAAAGTCTGAAGAACAAGGATTTCTGAGCAAGAGAAAAGAGATACTAACATAAAATCAAAGAGGTTTCATAGAGCCCTGGAATCCTAAATTCAAGCTAGAAATACTAGTGAAGAATTCATGATGCATTTCTCTTTTTAGGAATGTGTGTATCTTCTAGCTCTTACCACTAGAAGGACTAAGCAATAACCAATCCAGTAGCAGTGAGCATCTGCAACCAGGTTCTGGCCTCTAAATATGACTCTTCCTTAAAGGAGCCAGGACTCCACAGAGGAAACAGGCAATCACAGGTCTGGGACAGGAACTACCAGTTGAGCCTGGATATTCTGTCATCAAGAAAGCAAGGAGGTTATCAAAAACTATGTGGGGTCATGTCAAAGGGTTCATGAGCTAACTTGAGGGAAATCAACAGAAATGATTATGGCAGTGGACTGCAAACACATCAAATGTGTTATGTTAAAATCCATGCATTTATGATGTGATTCATGGGGTCGCAAAGAGTCGGACACAACTGAGCGACTGAACTGAACTGATGATGTTAAAAAAAATCTTATTGGTAACTTTTGGAGAATGCTAAGGAGCCAGCTCATAATTCTAAAATCTGGCAAATAAACAGAAAGAACCAAGCAGTTAACCTGCCTTTTTGTGTTGGGTAATTCAGAGCACCACCTAAATCCCCCTCTTCAGGACTAAGACACTCATTCAAGTGCCAGGAGCATTCCCAGGAACTATCTTTGAATAAAAGGAGCTATCTTACCCAAGCTTATATCCTCAACCCTGGGGCAGCCCACAAAAAATGATAAGTCAATGCAAGGATGGGAATGGGTACAAAGGTACAGCCTCCACTTTCAAGGGCTACCCCAGCTTCAAAGCTCCCTGTGGGACTGACTGAGTGAATCCTCCATCAGAGCCCAACTCCTCCCCCAGCCGGTCCCTGCTTCCCTCACTGGGTGTTATTCCCTAGTGCTCTGCTTTTTAAGCCTCTGACATGCAAACTTCATCTCAGTCTGTTTCCCAGGAAACAAACCTAAGATATTTCCCATAAAAAACACAACTCGGGGTAACGAAGTAGCTGATGAGGTGATTCAAAGAAAAGTGAGACAACTGGGTATTATGTGCCTCCTGAAAGAAGTATACACCACCGTCTATGAAGTATTCTTGCAAATTTAACATAAATTAAACTGAAAGTCTGGATTCAACTATCAGTTTACAGGAAATGCAGAGACAGAGGGTCATGTTAAATGTATACCATAGGGATACAACAAAAAACTCAGTGTAGGAGACTCAACTGAACAACCAGCTTTCTTCAATAAACAGCTTGCAAGGGGAAAAAAAAGGAAGGAGAAAAGTATCAACAAATTACAACAAAGGGATTTAATTTGGTCTGGTTTCTGATTTAAAAAAACAACTATAAAAAATTTATGAAACATTATTATTAGGCTACTTTGAACTCTCATTAGATACTGGATACTATATTAAAGACGTGCCAGGGTTTTTTAGGTATGATTATGATATTGTTGTGAATATTTTTTAAAAGATCTTTATCTTCTTAGAGATATATACTGAAATTTCTCTCATTTGAAAAGATGCTGGGAAAGATTGAGGGCAGGAGGAGAAGGGGACGAGAGAGGATGAGATGGTTGGATGGCATCACCAACTCAATGGACATGGGTTTGGGTAGACTTTGGCAGTTGGTGATGGACAGGGAGGCCTGGTGTGTTACGGTTCGTGGGGTCGCAAAGAGTTGGACACGACTGAGTGACTGAACTGAACTGAACTGAACTGAAATTTCAATTTGAAATTTCAATATAATTTAATACAATATAAAATAATATAGGAAAACAATCCCACTGAGTGCTGAGCAGAATGAACAAAATGCAGTACCCTACCCAACATTTTTCACTGTGTAAAGTGGTGATTTCTTTTACTTGCCTTCAAATAATACATAGTGGTACTGAACTATAATATAACAAAAGGAACATAATGATAAAAATTCTTATTGACTTAAGGTTAAAACACAGATTCCCAAAAATACACAAAATAATTTAAAAGGTAAATTAATTCTAATCTCCTATATAAAAAGATGATTGAAAAACAATGGCTATTTTAAAGGCAAATGTAATTTTAAAGACACTAAATGAATTACAGAATGAATATTTCTACAGAACATTTTATTTTTTCACTACAGAATAATTAGAACAGAACTAAGGAAAAAGGAGAGGCCTTCAATTAAAGGATGCCTGATAAAAATACAGGATACCCAAATACACATGGATTTCAGATAAGCAACGAATATTTATTTTAGCATATGTCTCAAATAGGGCTTTCTTGGTGGCCCAGTGGTTAAGAACCCGTCTGCTGATTCAGGAGACCTCAGTTTGATCCCTGGGTTGAGAAGATCCCCTGGAGAAGGAAATGGCAACCCACTCCAGTATTCTTGTCTGGGAAATCCCATGGACAGAGAAGCCTGGCAGACTATAGTCCACAAGGTTGGAAAACAGTCAGACATGATTAAGAACTAAAACAAGTGTCTTGAATATTTTTATTTGCTATATCTGGCAAACCTACTTCTAATTCCTTACCTTTCTTTTTTTCTAACCTTATTGAGATATAATTGGCACTTAATGTTGTGTAAGTTTAACGTGTACAACATGATGATTTGCTACCCCTATATATTGTGAAATGTTTTCACTTATTTTTATAATTGATTTTTTTCTTTCTCACCACCGTTTGACTGCCTGTCTTAAAATGTTACCCATATGGTACTTCATTAAAGCAACCATTATTTAAAAGCTCTCAAGTTAAGAAGTCAAGGGAGATTTCTAGCACTATCACCTTGAAGATGACAGTTCTGGTACAGGTATTTAATTTTGAAATATCAGCAGAAAAATTATCCCCTAGAGAAAAAGGAATCTGGAAAGTGTTTTTGACAGATCCACCACAGTCTTACACCAGTAAATGCTGCCACTTACTTGGTTCTCTCTCCTCCTCCTGTTTCCTTTGCAATAACACACAAGCTGTATTAATCAACCAGATAATGGTGGTGGTGAGTGGGAGTTGATGAGGGCTCCACTGTACTGACTGTGCTGACTCTACCAGACATGGACTGAGGTGGGGAAAATGGTAACCAGAGCACAGTCCCTTAGTTATAACCACAGCCTTTTAAAGATGACCACATATATACACTACTACATATAAAAATAGATAACTAATGAGAACCTACTGTAGAGCACACGGAGTCTACTCTGTAACAGCCTAGATGGGAAAAGAATCTACAGAGTGGATATATGTATATGTATAACTGATTCACTTTGCTGTATACCTGCTAACACAGCATTGTGGATCAACTATACCCCCTCAAATTTTTTTTTAATAAAATAAAGATGAGCCCATCTCTTCTGCGTCTCCACTACTATCAACTCATATTGTTTTCAAAAGACTTCTCCAGACTGTCCTTCACTACTCAGAAAAGCTCTGAAAGATAAAGAGGTTAAGCAACTGGCCAAAAGTCACACATCTGTGTGAACCTTGTAGTCCTGACTTTCATCCTGGGATTCTTCACAGCATAATCTGGATAAGGCTGGGTTTTGGTCAAGTTAGGGGTTCTTCCCAGGAGAATTCCTGTGACTTGATCACAGGTCCTGACCCAGCCTTGAACTCTTTTAAGTGAGGGGCTCACTATGCACTTATTCTCAGACTCTCAGCTCATTCAGTCCTCAACACATACTTAATGAACATTGGATTAACTGTGAAGAAACAATAGTGGACAATACAAAAAAGGTTCCTGCCTTCACTGAACTCACAGTTTAGGGGTGACTAGGCAATTAGGTATGCAATAACAGTGAAATGTGAAGAGTACTCGACAGGATTGTTGTCGGGACATGTACAAGAGTCTCCAACCTCTGTGTTGGGAGGCCTCCCTGAGAAAGGGATGCTTAAGCTGAGACAACAAGACTCATAAGACTAATACAAGTGATGGGGAAGAGGATGAGAGAACCGAAGAGTATTCCAAACAATGGGACTAGAAATGCAAAGACTTGGAGGAAAGAGGAGATGATGTACGGGTGGAGTGAGAACAGGGCAGGACCAAAACATGGGGAGGCCTGAGCCAGGTCAATGATTTTGTGTGGGGAGAACACTAGTGGCCTCTCAGCTACTCCTCTGTGGTCCTAAACATGGACACACTTTGACCCCAAACTTACAAAGCCTCTCAGCCACACACAAGATCTGCACTGAGCAGGACATGTCCTCCTTAGAAGTTGTTTAATGATCACCTATTGTGCAGCAAGCTCCTTGAGGAGGGGCTGGTCCTCTCTTCCCATTCTCTACCCCAAGAGGTTATGTTTCTTTTCAATTTTAAACACAGTTGAGGTTTCAGTAGAGTTCTACTAAAAATAATTTCTTCTATCTTGGTACATTTATATGTTTCATTTTAGGACCCTTCCCAATTGGCTGGTTTTCCACAGTTCTGACGTTGTGAGAGAGACAGATGAAACTGAAGAATCAACAGGGGCCAAGAGTAGAGGGTTTTGTGCAGGGTGTGCAGTTCACATGAATTTCCTCCAGCATCACTCACTCAACTGGGCAGAGTCTTCAGGTCCAGGCACAAGAACACTACCTGCCTTGTGGCTGATATGGAAACAGCAACGTGGAATGGAACAGCAGGCCTCAAACCTCCCTGACCAGAAAATCAAGAAGGCTTTTTAAAATACAGATTCCTTGGTCCTATTCCTGACCTAATAAATCATCAGAATTTCTACAGATAGGATTTAGGAATATATACTTTCAAAATTCTCGTTGAGTGAATCTGGTATTAAACAGTTCTGGGACTCACTGGTCTTTATTGCAAAAAGCACAAATTTCAGAGCCAGTAAAACCTGATGTCAAACTCCAGCTCCAGCATTTATTAGCTGCTGGTAAGTTGGAAGAGGGTTAAAATAGATTCTTGGGAAATACAAGAAGGCAGTAAGCAGGGCTGCAGCTGAGGCTGGGACCAGAATTAACTTGGCATCCAGGGAAGGTAAGATAAGGTAAGGTAGGTCACATGATTAGATCACACGATCTTGGATGAGATGTTTTGCATCTCTGAGCTTCCAGTTTAAAAAGAAAGAGGAGGAGGAAAAGTAAATAATATAATTAAGCTCGTATTTTTAGAGGACTGAAAATGAAATCATGACTAGCAAGTACCTGACACAACACTGTGAATGGTAGAAGTTACCTACCTTACCTTATCTTACTTTCCCAGGAGGCCAAGCTAATTCTGGTCCAAGCCCCACCTGCAGCCCTGCTTATTGCCTTCCTGTATTTCCCAAGAACCTATTTTAACCCTCTTCCAACTTACCAGCAGCTTCTATGGGGAATGACATGAGATAGTGGCTGCTGCCTACTGAGAAAAAGGGCTGAAATTGAAGCCACAGGAAAAAATAAGAGTCTGTCTACACACTTTCCACCTCAGGCACAAACACTTTCCCAAAGAGTTTGCCATCCCTCCTGATGACTGGATCAAGTTGCTATATAATGACCAAGGTCTCTTCGACTCTTTCTTGGACACCAGGGTCAGCATACAAAACTAGATGTGAAGTGGTAGTGGCTATCTTGTGCCTCTCTGATGATGGGGACAATTACTTCCAGGCACCTCCAGTCATTATCAAGAAAAAATGCTATGCATGGAGATATTGGTTAAAATTTTCCTTTAACATAAATACTTGGACTGTTTAGCTCATGTCTATCAGAATTCAATTTTTTAAGCTCCTGTTATTTCATTTTACTCACAACATCCTTATGAATTAGGCTAAAGCAATTTTTTTCTATTAAAAACAATGTATTTTCCTTATGGTAGTATTAGTATATGTCCATTAAACACAATTTGGAAAGTAGTGAAAATACTATAGGAAGAAGAAAATTAAATTCATCTCTAGTTACCATCTAAAGATAATAAAATTAACTTTTTGCTATATTTTATAATCATCTATTTTTTAAAACTGGCATAACTCAATATATATACTTTCTGAATCATGCTTTTTCTCTAGGCATTATATTGTGAATTTTTTGTACATTGGTAAAAATTTTCAAAACTGGCATTTTAATGTTGATAATATTGTAGCATATGATATAGCATAATTTTTTATCTCCCTATTGTTTCTATTTGGGCTTCCCTGGTGGCTCAGACAGTAAAATCGTCTGCTTCCAATGCTGGAGACCCTGGTTCGATCACTGGGTTGGGAAGATCCCCTAGAGAAGGAAATGGCAGCCCACTGCAGTATTCTTGCCTGGACAATCCTATGAACAGAGAAGTGTGGAGGAGTGGCAAAGAGCTGGACATGACTGAGTGATTTGAGGGCACAGTGAGAGGACAGTGGCAAGTTACAGACATAAAGGAAATTTATAATTTTTTACTTGTCTTCATATTGCCCAACTAGAGTCATGATCTTGGGGCCACAAAGTGTGATATTCTATCAATAGTAATGGCAATAGATTATTGAGCCTCACTGATTCCTATCTTGATATTATTTTTCTCTATTTGTGTTGATTCATTTCCCCTCAACTTCCCCCTGCTCCCACAACAAACTTAGATAAAGTAAAGCAATCTCTTCTGGCTCACCTAGCCAACCTTCAACTAACTTGTACACCTGAAACCAGGGTGGCAAAAAAATGATCTATTAAAAAGTATGTTAATTCCAAATCTCTTTAACTGTTTGTCACATCATGATGTTTTTCAGAATTAGGAGTCCTGATTTTATAAATCTGAAGGAGTTGATTATATACATATGGTATTTCAAAAGGACATGGATGGAGAAGTATGTGGCCTTTAAAATGGCTTTAGTTGTAGTTCTACCTAAGCCAGAAAAAAAAAAATTAGCTTGGGAAAATTCTACCCAGCTTACAAAGTAGCTTGATGACACAGAACAAGTTATTTACCCTCTTAGAGACTCAATTTCTTTAACTATAAAATGAGAGGGTTGTATTAAATGGCCTCTAAGTTTCCTTGGAAGGAAAGTTATGACCAACCTAGATAGCATATTCAAAAGCAGAGACATTATTTTGCCAACAAAGGTTCGTCTAGTCAAGGTTATGGTTTTTCCAGTGGTCATGTATAGATGTGAGAGTTGGACTGTGAAGAAAGCTGAGCACCGAAGAATTGATGCTTTTGAACTGTGGTGCTGGAGAAGACTCTTGAGAGTCCCTTGGACTGCAAGGAGATCCAACCAGTCTATCCTAAAGGAAATCAGTCCTGGGTGTTCATTGGAAAGACTGATGCTAAAGCTGAAACTCCGATACTTTGGCCACCTCATGTGAAGAGTTGACTCATTGGAAAAGACTCTGATGCTGGGAGGGATTGAGGGCAGGAGGAGAAGGGGACGACAGAGGATGAGATGGCTGGATGACATCACTGACTTGATGGACATGAGTTTGGGTAAACTCTGGAAGTTGGTGATGGACAGGGAGGCCTGGCATGCTATGATTCATGGGGTCATGACTGAGTGACTGAACTGAACTGAACTGAACTGAAGGTTCCTTTAAAAATCTAAGGTTTTTATGGCTGCCTATGATTTTATAAGCAGGTATGTCTAGAGCCATTTAACAGAGAAAACTGCAGAATGTGAAAACCTTTAGGACTTAGCTAAGAAATAAAAAGATCATTCATCAGGAAACAGGGTCAAGTTAGACAGTGAAGAGTATTTGCCTGAGCAACTCTAACTAAAAAAGAAATTATTACAGAGTTAAACAGAGACCTATGCTGCAGGCCAAGGAGAAAGAAAAGAAACAAGATCTCCATTTTTTTTTTTCCTATTGTCCTGTTAGAGGAATCATATGATAAATCCTTAACTTTCTGGAACAAGGGGAAGAATGAAAAAAACACACACACACACATACAATACCTAATCGTAAGGTAGCAAGTTATAACTGCTACAGTTTCTTTCCTAGTGCTTTTTTTCTTTCCTAGGGAAAGTCTGAAACTTCGAATGCCAGCTCTCCATGGGTACTTTAGTGGCTACTCCCAGCATGTTAATTTTCCCTCCCTCTTCCTGTATCAGAAATCCTCTCCAAAATCCTACAAGTAGATTCTCTGCTGAAGCTGGTGTTAAAAGCTGGTGTTAAAAGCTGGTGTCAAGCCCTCAAATCCTATAAGTGATATTATGAGGAAGCAGGACATTCAACTCTGTTGTGAAACTAAATCATAACACATCAGACAAGAATATAAAACTATTTGGTCAGAGTGCTCAGTCCAAGGCTACAGTCAACTATTCCAGAGATTATCAATGCCCCCAGGAGGGACCACTTTATTCTCTATCTTCTTGCTGAAGAGGAAATTAAAAAAATACACAGTTTGACTTGGAAGTTTAAACATGAGAGAAACAAATCTCCTACTTAAATTCCCATGCTTTGAAATTGATCAAAACACAGGATATTGCAGGGGCAGGATAAGAAAAAAAGAATAACAGAATACTTGTAAAATCTCAGATCTGGCTAACCAGCTCTTCATTAAATAAAACTTGGCTATATTTCTAATAGTTATAGTAGTAAAATTTGAAAATGTGGGTTATGGGAATTCCCTGGCGGACCAGTGGTTAGGACTCAGCACTTTCACTGCCAGAGCCCAGGGTTTAATCCCTCGTCTGGGAACTAAAGGCCCCACAAGCCTCATGGTGTAGCCAAACAAACAAACAAACAAACAAACAAAAAATAGAAGGAAAAAAGAACATGAAAATGTGGGTTATAAAAATATACCATCAGTGAGTTTTCTATTATTTTCTTATGTTCAGAAAGACATGTCTCCTGAGAATCCAATTTGTTCCTGTACTTATGTTTCTGAAATCTGACTCAATTTCTTCTATGATATACATTTTTGCAAATCTCCTCTTCTTGTTAGACTATTTCGTTGAATACAAAGAATGTGCCAACAACTGTGAGGAAACAGACAGCCAAAATCTGTCCATTTGTAACCTGCTTTTTTAAACCTAAACATCATTTCTCATTAGAAGTTTAGACATCCAGCATAAATCACTGAAATATAGGGCTTCTGTGAACAGTGAGTAGAGAAACCTCCACAGTGAAGATCTGATAGGGAGGAGAAGGGAGATTTTCCACATGACATACTGAGCAACTTCAGCTATCCTTGAGCTTTGGAAAAGTTTCTCGAACAGTTGTTTCCTCAGGAAACTTCACACTCTCCATATTATTGTGCTATTTTATCAAACAAACACCTGTGTGTGTGCTCAGTCACTAAGACATGTCCAACTCTTTGAGACCCCATGGACTGTAGCCCACCAGGTTCCTCTGTCCATGGGATTTTCTAGGAATATTAGAATGGGCTGCCATTTCCTCCTCCAGGATATCTTCCCACCCCAGGGATTAAACGTGTGTCTCCAACAAACACTTGGATAGTGGTTATTATATGCCAGGCCTGATAGGTGCTTTACAAATATTAATCTTTGATTGTTCAGAACAACCCTACAGAATAGGCAATATCATCATCATCACCATCACCATCCTTGCTTTAACTGAGGTAGAAATTGCAGCACAGAGAGGTTAAGTCATTTGCTCCAGGCCCACAGCTAAGGAGTACATAAGTCTTAAACACCACTCTCTGCTCCTCTCACAAGAGCTCATTATTTGAGGCAATGGTGGAAACAGAAAGTTAGAAAAGGTCATGGATGCCACAGCCCTTTAGCATGTCACTTCCTTAGTGAGGAAACACCACTTTAACTTCTAGAAACTTCATTTCTTTAACCTGGAGATTCTTCCTCAGGTCTGTGCCTCTCAGATGTTCTTAAAATAAAAGATATGATGAAGTAAACACCAAAGAAGAATTTTAAGAGTAATCTCTAGAATGACCTTGCATAAGAAACTGAGATTAGTGAGCAAAAGAAGAAAACAGCAAGATATTAATAGTTCCTACTGGACCTAATTAAAGCTCAACATTCAGAAAACAAACATCATGGCATCCAGTCCCATCACATCATGGCAAATAGATGGAGAAACAGTGGAAACAGTGGCTGACTTTATTTTGGGGGGCTCCAGAGTCACTGCAGATGGTGATTGCAGCCATGAAATTAAAAGACACTTATTCCTTGGAAGAAAAGTTATGACCAACCTAGACAGCATATTAAAAAGCAGAGACATTACTTTGCCAGCAAAGGTCCATCTAGTCAAGGCTACGGTTTTTCCAATAGTCATGTACGGATGTGAGAGTTGGACTATAAAGAAAGCTGAGTGCCGAAGAATTGATGCTTTTGAACTGTGGTGTTGGAGAAGACTCTTGAGAATCCCTTGGACTGCAAGGAGATCCAACCAGTCCATCCTAAAGGAAATCAATCCTGAGTATTCACTGGAAGGACTGATGCTGAAGCTGAAACTCCAGTATTTGGCCACCTGATGCAAAGAACTGACTCATCTGAAAAGACCCTAGTAGTGAAGTCGCTCAGTCATGTCTGACTCTTTGCAACCCTATGGACTGCAGCCTACCAGGCTCCTCGTTCCAAGAGATTTTCCAGGCAAGAATATTGGAGTGGGTTGCCATTAGACCCTAATGCTGGGAAAGATTGAGGGCAGGAGGAGAAGGGTACAACAGAGGACAAGATGGTTGGCTGGCATCACCGATTCAATGGGCATGAGTCTGAATAAACTCCGGGAGTTGGTGATGGACAGGGAGGCCAGGCGTGCTGCAGTACATGGGGTCTCAAAGAGTCGGACACAACTGAGTGACTAAACTGGTCTGAGCTGGACCTAAACTCTTAGTCACTTTTATCATTTGCCTAAAATTCAATAACATGATTTTTTGTTGCTGTATTTATGGGTTAATATGAATGATTTCTAAGAGAAAGTTTAAGAAAACAGATGGTATGATTCTTTACATAGAAAACCCTAAGGATGCCACCAGAAAATTTCCAGAGCTAATCAATGAATATAAGAAAGTCACAGGATATAAATTAATACACAGAAGTCTCTTGCATCCCTATACATTAACAATGAAAAATCAAAAAGAGGAATTATGGAAACAATCGCATTCACCATTGCAACAACAATAATAAAATACTTAGGAATAAATTTATCTAAAGAAGCAAATGACCTGTATATAAAAAACTATAAAACACTAATGAAAGAAATAAAATATGACACAATAGAGAAATACCCAATGTTCTTGGATTGGAAGAAACAATATAGTGAAAATAATTATAATATACAAAGCAATCTATAGATTCAATGTAATTCCTATCAAACTGGTATTTTTCACAGAACTAGAACAAATAATTTCACAATTTTTATGGAAATACAAAAGACCCCAAACAGCCAAAGTAATCTTGATAAAGAAGAATGGAATTGGAAAAATCAACCTTCCCAACTTCAGACAATACTACAAAGCTACAGTCATTAAGACAGTATGATACTGGCACAAAAACAAATACAGATCAATGGAACAAAACAGAAAGACCAGAGATAAATCCACACACCGCGGACACCTTATCTTTGACAAGGGAGGTAAAAATATACAATGGAGAAAAAGTCTCTTCAAAAAGTGGTGCTGAAAAAAAAAAAAAAAGTGGTGCTGGCTGTTTAAAATAGCCAGGACATGGAAGCAACCTAGATATCCATCAGCAGATGAATGCATAAGAAAGCTGTGGTACATATACACAATGGAAAATTATTCAGCCATTTAAAAGAATACATTTGAATCAGTTCTAATGTGGTGGATGAAACTGGAGCCTATTATCCAGAGTGAAGTGAGCCAGAAAGAAAAACACCAATACAGTATACTAATGCATATATATGGAATTTAGAAGGGAGGTGGGAGGCGGGTTCATGTTTGGGAACGCATGTAAGAATTAAAGATTTTAAAATTTAAAAAATAAAAAACAACAACAACAAAATTAATTCATTTAAAAAAAAAAGAAAGATGGTAACGATAACCCTGTATGCAAGACAGAAAAAGAGACACGGATGTATAAAACAGTCTTTTGGACTCTGTGGGAGAGGGCAAGCGTGGGATGATATGGGAGAATGGCACTGAAACATGTAAATTATCACATGTGAAACGAATCGCCAGTCCAGGTTCAATGCATGATACAGGATGCTCGGGGCTGGTGCACTGGAATGACCCAGAGGGGTGGGATGGGGAGGGAGGTTGAAGCGGGGTTCAGGATGGGGAACACATGTACATCCATGGCGGATTCATGTCAATGTATAGCAAAACCAATACAATATTGTAAAGTTAAATAAATAAATAAATAAAACTGAAAATAAAATAAAATACTCAGACAAGGAAGTCCGAGTGCTGGGAAAACTGGTCAACTATGTGTAAAAAAATGAAATTAGAACACTGTCTAACACTATATACAAAAATAAACTCAAAATAAGTTAAAGGCCTAAATGTAAGACCAGAAACTATAAACCTCTTAGAGGAAAGTAGTAAGCAGAACACTCTGTTATAAATCACAGCAAGGTCCTCTATGACCCACCTCCCAGAGTAATGGAAATAACAAAAACAAACAAACGGGATCTATTTAAATTAAAAGCTTTTGCACAATGAAGGAAACTATAAGCAAGTTGAAAAGACAGCCCTCAGAATGGAGAAAATAATCCCAAATGAAACAACTGACAAAGAATTAATCTTCATAATATACAAGCAGCTCATGCAGCTCAAAACCAGAAAAATGAACAACCCAATCAAACAGCAGGCAGAAGATCTAAACAGACATTTCTCCAAAGCATTGCAGGAGGATTCTTCACCAGCTGAGCCACAAGAGAAGCCCAAGAATACTGGATTGGGTAGCCTATCCCTTCTCCAGTGGATCTTCCCAACCCAGGAATCAACCCGGGGTCTCCTGCATTGCAGGCAGATTCTTAACCAAATGCACTATTAGGAAAGCTCCAAAGAAGACATACAGATGGCTAAAAAACACATGACAAAATGCTCGATATCACTCATTATTAGAGAAATGCAAATCAAAACCACGATGAGCTATCACCTCACCCCAGTCAGAATGCCATCATCAAAACGTCTACAAACAATAAATGCTGGAGAGGGTATGGAGAAAAAGAACCCTCTTACATTGTTGGTGGGAATGCAAACTGATACAATCACTATGGAGAACAGTATGGAGATTCCTTTAAAAACTAGGAATAAAACTACCATAGGACCCAGCAATCCCACTACTGGGCATATACCCAGAGGAAACCAGAACTGAAAAAGACACGTGTACCTCAATATTCACTGCAGCACTATTTACAGTAGCTATGACATGGAGGCAACCTAGATGTCCCTGGGCAGATGAATGGATAAGGAAGTTGTGATACATATACATGGTGAAATATTACTCGGCTATAAAAAGGAATGCATCTGAGTCAGTTCTAATGAGGTGGATGAACCAAGAGCCTATTATACAGAGTGAAGTAAGTCAGAAAGAGAAAGACAGATATAATATATTAACACATATATAATGAATCTAGAAAGATGGTGCTGACAATCCCACATGCAGGGCAGTAAAGGAGACACAGATGTAAAGAACAGCCTTTTGGACTCAGTGGGAGAAGGAGAGGGTGGGACGATTTGAGAGAAAAGCACTGAGACACATACATTACCATAAGTAAAATAGATAACGAGTGGGAGTTTGATATATGATGCAGGGTACCCAAAGCCAGTGCTCTGTGACAACCTGGAGGGACAGGGTGGGAAGGGAGGTGGGAGGAGGGTTTAGGATGAAGGGGACACTTGTTTACCTATGGCCGATCCATACTGATGTATGACAAAACCATCAAAATATTGTAATTATTCTCCAATTAAAATAAATTTTAAAAAAGAAAATATATGTTAGTAGTTCCTATAAAATATATACTTTGGCCAAGGAGCTTAGAGAACAAGGTCTTTCAAGTACAACTAAGAAGCAGTACAAGGATGCTAATCTGAAGGATTGTTTGTCATAATAAAAACTTTAAAAGAGCCTATTCACCATCAGCTACAAAATGGTTAAATAAAAGAACATTTCTGCAATAGGACACGAAGCAATCATTAATATTCATATGAAGAAACATGTAACATATCAAGTGAAATAGGCAAGTTAAGAACACTCTCATTGTATTATGCCATTCCGTGGGAAAACAATACAAGAAATACCATTTGTTTTTGTATGTCTATAACATTTAGGCGTGTTTGGATATAACCCTGAAAAATTGTACACACACCTCTTAAGCGAGGTTACCTCCAGAGAAACTGCTGAAGGGGGGATGAGTGGTGGTGAAAAAGAGATAAGTTTTTATTGTATAGACTTCCACTTGCTTGTGGTTGGTGAGATTCACAAAACACACATGAATTAAAGCACAAGCAACCATATGGAAACAAACAATTGGAGAAAGACTGGAATTAATTAAATTGTAAATATGCTGTGTAATAAGTTTGACAAAGTGACTCATGAGATACATCATATAATCACTTTGTGTACCAGTTCTTCCATAATTATGCATAAATTACTGTTAGCTTTACTAGACTTTTATTTTGCTTAATGTTATAGATTTTTAGTTTTTATTTTCATTAAAACTTAAAGAGGAAAAAACTGTACCTTCCAAAGACTGATAAATCTATAATTAATGCACCGTCTCCAAGAGATGGTGAAGGATGGGAAGTCTGCGGTGCCGCAGTCCAGAGTCACAGAGTCGGACAAGACTGAGTGACTAAATAACAACAATGCATTAGTCTTTTATTTCCACAGATTTTTTTGAGAACCTCAAGCACACATTTATGTGAACCATCACCATATCTCAGACTGATTGGATGGTGCTGTGGTATAATAAAAACAACATAGCATCGAGTTATTAGAAGACCAGTCCAGATTCTATCACAGACTCACTGGGTAATTACTGCCACTTAACACCTATGAGTCCCTATTCATTCTTCTTTTAAAAGTACCTATGATATAAAATGCAAGGGAAAGGTATCTTTCTTGGTTGATGAGCAATGAACTACATCTGCTGTGCTGGCAAAAAGTCTTGTTCAGTTCAGTTCAATTCAGTTGCTCAGTCGTGTCTGACTCTTTGCAACTCATGGACCGTAGCACACCAGGCTTCCCCGTCCATCACCAACTCCCAGAGCTTGCTCAAACTGATGTCTATTGAGTCGATGATGCCATCCAACTATCTCACCCTCTGTCGTCCCCTTCTCCTCCTGCCTTCAATCTTTCCCAGCATCAGGGTCTTTTCCAATAAGTCAGTTCTTCACATCAGGTGGCCAAAGTTTTGGAGCTTCAGCTTCAGCATCAGTCCATCCAATGAATATTCAGGACTGATTTCCTTTAGGATTGACTGTTAGGCAGCTTACTAAGCAGTGCTGAGCATGACATTTGCAACTGTTACAGTCTCCTCCTTTCGTCCACTGCAGGTTTCTCTGATTCTTTCATGTTCTGTTCAAGTGTCATCTGTGCAGTTGTGGGAGTCAGGAGAGCCAGCCTTTCACCACCCTTTGCCTCCTTCCCCTGCTCCTTCTCTACTCTGAGGTACCAGAGAAATGCCAAACCCAGGCCATCCCATGCTCTGCTGCCCAGGAGAGTCTAATCCAGTTTGTTCATGATAGCCAGAGAGATCTTTGTAGAACATACATAACCTTGTCACCCCCTTTAAAGGTCTTCATTATAGATCCCCACCATTTACCAAGTCCATACTCTTGGCTTGGCATAAAAGCCTCTTCCTGTCACAGCTCCAGTCCACTTTTCCAGTCTCTTCTCCTGCCTCCTAACTCCCAACATACAAAATCTAGCCATATGGAAATGTCTCAGTTTACTGTTTATAAGTATTCACTTAACAGAAACCCCGGAGACCACAAGTGTTTCAGAATTCATATTTTTTTATATTTTCAACAGGTAATCCCATGCCTCTGTATCTGTATGTGTGTGTGTTACATAACATCACAGATTGTCTAAGGCATCAGCTCACTTCAAACACATTAATATTTCTGCAGCAAACCTAGAATATTCACATTAAGTGCATTAAGATCACAAGTGGCCTCAATCAGTTGGGTCTGGCTTTGCTACTGAGTCACTTCCCTTGGCTCCTCCAGATCTTTTCCACCTGCTCTGTGCCTAGAAAACTAACCTATCGGGGCTTCAGGCCCATAGCCCATTGCCCCAGGATTCTAATAAGATACAGCCAATGGGGCGCCCTGCAGGTTATCTGGAAACCTGGGGTGTTTCCTTCTTCTGAAGCACAGTCCCCTGGAGGTAGCTGCTCTTGAGGCAGTCTTCTTCCCATGACTCTTCCTTCTGGCCTCCAAGAACCACTCTCTCCTCTCGTCTCCTAGGATGTGCGTCTTGGCATTATCACAGCTCTGCTATCCCACTATCACATTCCCATCTCTTGTACCAGCACTCCACCCACACCTTTGAGGGAGTCTCGTTATTAAACCCTCTTTCAATGATCCCAATCTGACAATACCATCTATTTCCTGCTGGATCTCTGACAAATGCTGCACACCAGTGCATTCAGATTGAGGCAGGTTTTCCTGCCTATGGATTAAGAAAAAGCTTTCAGCTTTTAAAACTTTCTGGACTTAATAATATAAGATATTTTAAACCCATCCATTTTATTGTTTCTTCTGTTTAATATATACTGCTACTTCCACCTGGAATGCCCTTTTCTCCTTGTCCAATTGGCTAACTTCAATTTAGTCTTTATACACCATGTGAACTCCAGTGAACTCCAAGGGTGAACTAGCCATTGACCAATGCCCTGTAGACAACACCTCATCCAATAGTCCTGGACACTTGTAAAGTCCCTAGAATAGCCTTGGAAAACGTATTTGAGTTGGGGCTTGAAGGGAAAACCCCACTGAAGGAGGTGCTGGACTTAAAAGTACTGTTACTGTTACATACATTAAACATATGATGAACAAAAGACAACATTTCTTAATATTATTGTGTGATTCTAGAAACACTGGGTGAGTGCCGTCATAAACAATTAAAATTTGCTGATTTTAAATGTCCATTATTCACCCTCTTGTGCCAAAGACTCATGGACAAAACACACATTTTTGAAAAATACTCGCCCTTAGCATGTGCAATGTACTCTGACATTTTCTAGCCTATTGTAGTCAATATCGCTTTTCAAGAATATTGATCACACCCTAGAAACATGTCATACAAGGCACAGTGTGAAAGACACCAAACAAAACAATATTCACTGACAAATGCTTCCAAACTCTGTCAAACAACCAAAAAATGTTAACTAAAATTGTAACCACACTTTAGTTTTTTGCCATTTATACTTTCAGGTTGTTACCCCCATTTTCAGATCCCTTGGACTGCAAGGAGATCAAACCAGTCCATCCTAAAGGAAATCAGTCCTGAATATTCACTGGAAGGACCGATGCTGAAGCTTCAATACTTTGGCCACCTGATGCCAAGAACTGATTCACGGGAAAAGACCCTGATGCTGGGAAAGATTGAAGGCAGGAGGAGAAGGGGTCGACAGAGGATAAGATGGTTGGATGGCATCACCGACTCAATGGACATGAGCTTGAGCAAGCTCTGGGAGTTGGTGATGGACAGGGAAGCCTGGCGTGCTGCAGTCCATGGGGTCGCAAAGAGTCAGACATGACTGAGAGACTGAACTAAACTGACTCCCATTTTTAGTGATTTGCTCTCCTGAACAGAGCCCAGGAATTCCTATCCTAAAGTTGGATGACATCTGGCTAGACCACATGACGTGTGCTGAGACAGAAACCAGAGCAGCAGGCAATCTGGGAGTTAGGACTGTCTTAGCCAATTTTGGAAATTTGGTCACCTTATCTGAGATTACACATAAACTTAATTTTTTCAGTCTCTCAGGCAGCTTTTATTGTGTAATTTTAAAAGAATTTTGTCCCCTGTGTTGTTTAATGATTTGGATTAATTTTAAACAAGGGTTTAGGAAATGTGAGCTAGTGCCAAGAAAATGCGGATCAATTGTTGCTTCCCTAGAGAAAGTAGGGGTGCTTTTAATAATAGATTCTAGTAAAGTATCTATAATTCTTTTAGAACTTTAAAGGCAAAGCAAAATATGGGTTGGTAGAGGGATTTTGTGTGTGTGTGTATAGACAATATACACAGGCTTGACTAAGAAAAAAAAATTGTTCTAATTAGACTATTGTTTGCACCAAGCAGGCATTCATTTAGATGCCCTTGGGAAAAAAAAAGGAGTTAATTATATGGACACTGCTTTATTTAGGATTAACACTGGCTACATGTGATAGAAATAGAAAATAGTGGTGGATAATAATCTTATATCAAATAAAATAGGTTTTAGCTCTCTTGTAAAAGACAAGAAGTAGGAAGTCCAGAACTGACATGGCTTGATGACATCAAAGGACCAGGATCCTTCTCTGCTGCCTGCTACTGAGATTGTCAACACATAAAAATTCCAAACAGCCAGAATGAGGAAGGGAGGAGGAATGGCATGCCCCATTCCTTTAAGGTCCTTGCCCAGCAAATTACAGACAAAATGTCCCCTATAGCCCCATTAAATGGAATATCATCACATGGCTATACTTAGCTGCATGGAAGGTAAGGAAGTGTAGACCAGATTTGTGGTACAGATATTGTCCCAGGCCAGTAAGATAAGCCAGGAAATTACAGCTAAGTGGGTGCATTGCAGTGGGGCCTTGCGCCCTTCTCTGACCTTTCAAGTGTAAAAGCCATAGGCTACTGCTTCCTTTCTGCCTTCCAAATAGCATATAAAATGCTCCTTGTGAGGCTTACCAACGCTGAGTCTCTCAGGAAGGGGAATTCTGGGAAACATCTTATCCTGGTGGCTCAGATAGCAAAGAATCTGCCTGGAATGCAGGAGACCCAGGTTTGATCCCTGAGTGGGGAAGATCCCCTGGAGAAGGGAATGGCAACCCACTCCAGTATTCTTGCCTAGAGAATCCCATGGACAGAGGAGCCTGATGGGCTACAGTCCATGAGGTCACAAAGAGTCAGACACGACTGAGAGATGAACACTTTCACTTTCTTTAACTCAGGATTAGCTAAATTGACATCATACATATTCTCCCAAACCCTTCACTTGACTCTAACATAGCCGCAATAAATATCACTTAAAATTCAAATCATACAATTTTTTCTTCTTAAAGCCTTCCAAATGCTTTCTCCTGCATCTAGAATAAAAACCACTCTTGACCATAGTTTACAAGGCTGCATAACATCTGATGCCTACCATTCTCAGAGCTCATTTCACCTTGCACTGCTTCCTCCTTGAAAACCATTTCTGAGCCACTAGCCTTCCACCTGCTCCTCAGATACATGGAGGTCTTTCTTGTCTTCATCTTCTCATGGCGTTCTTCTGTGTGTCTGTGTGTCTCTCTGTGCCCTTTCCTTTTCTTAAAAGGCCAATCATCACTGATTTAGGGTTTACCTTAAACCCAAGATAATTTCACATCAAAATCATTCATTACATCTGGAAAGACCCTATTTCCAAACAAAGTCCCATTCACAGGTTCCCAGGGTTAGGACTTGAACATACCTTTTCAGGGAACACAATGCACCACATCACAAGGCTAATGAAAGGTTCCTACTATGCCTGCTTCTTCTGAGACAGGATCCTTCAGAGATCAGAACCTGGGACTGACTACTAGGACCCCGACTAAATGCTACATGCCACAAGAAATATAGACATTTTCAGGTTATGCAGAAGGGAGGATTTTTACATTCCCTTAACTATTATTAGAGGCATGACAGTTGGGATATGGACAATAATTAACTGAAAGTTTGCAGAATCCAGAATTAGAAATTTATGTGATTGTAAAGCTTCCAATGCATCCCTTGGGGTACACTGGGTAGCTGAGTGCTTAACAATACTTTTGTTGTCTAGTCATTCAGTTATGTCTGATTCTTTGTGACCCCATGGATGGTAGCCCACCAGGATCCTCTTCCATAGGATTTCTCAGTCAAGTATACCAGGGTGGGTTGCCATTTCCTTCTCCAGGGGACCTTCCCCACCCAGGGACAGAATCTGCATCTCCTGCTTGGCAGAGGAATTCTTTACCCTTAACCCTCTGGGAAGCCCCTTAACAATATGTGAAAATGTGGTAAATTGTCTGGATTTGTAAGTTGGATTTTTGACAATTTAAGAGCTGAAAGGTAATATGACCTTTGCAGTTGTGTTAAAAGTTAAGCGGCTCTTGCCACAAAGCATCCATGTTGCTGTTAGAAAGCAGTTTGGAACACTCAGGCTTGCTGGAGAAAGTTGCTATCAGAGGATTTTAAAGCAAAACATTACAGGAGAAGCTCAGAATTTCCTGCAAAAATGTGAGCTACCCTTCCCACCTCTTGCTCTTAAAGAAGTTATCCAAGGGGAAGAAGAGAAGGAATGTTCAGGGTTAGAAATAAGGGCACACATCCAGCCATATAGGTACACATCAGCCCCTCAAGCTCAGGTTTCTAATTTCCAAAGCCCTCTGACTAGGGAATAAGTGACTTCCTCACTTTGGGTTAGAGAACACACAAGAAAAAGTCCCTGGGCCTTAAATCTGAACCATGACTACTGAATTTTTATCCAGTTGGGAAGCCAGGTCCTAAACAAGAGATCAGTAATATCTCACATATTTGCCCCTGGAATCTAGCAGCCACTTCCCTGCTGCTTTCCTGGTGGCTCAGACAGTAAAGAATCTGCCTGCAATGCAGGAGACCCATGTTTGATCCCTGGGTTGGGAAGATCCCCCAGAGAAGGGAATATCAACCCACTCCAGTATTCTTGCCTGGAGAATTTCATGGACAGAGGAGCCTGGTGGGCTATGGTCCATGGGGTTATGAAGACTTGGACATGACTGAGTGACCCCACAATTGCACTCATCTCACACACTAGTAAAGTAATACACAAAATTATCCAAGCCAGGCTTCAGCAATACGTGAACTGTGAACTTCCAGATGTTCAAGCTGGTTTTAGAAAAGGCAGAGGAACCAGAGACCAAATTGCCAACATCCACTGGATCATTGAAAAAGCAAGAAAGTTCCAGAAAAACATCCATTTCTGCTTTATTGACTATGCCAGAGCCTTTGACATATTGAGGATCACAATAAACTGTGGAAAATTCTGAAAGAGATGGGAATACCAGACCACCTGACCTGCCTCTTGAGAAACTGTATGCAGGTCAGGAAGCAACATTTAGAACTGGACATGGAACAACAGACTGGTTCCAAATAGGAAAAGGAGTACATCAAGGCTGTATACTGTCACCCTGCTTATTTAACTTCTATGCAGAGTACATCATGAGAAACGCTGGGCTGGAAGAAGCACAAGCTGGAGTCAAGATTTCTGGGAGAAATATCAGTAACCTCAGACATGCAGATGACACCACTCTTATGGCAGAAAGTGAAGAGGAGCTAAAAAGCCTCTTGATGAAAGTGAAAGAGGAGAGTGAAAAGGTTGGCTTAAAGCTCAACATTCAGAAGACGAAGATCATGGCATCTGGTCCCATCATTTCATGGGAAATAGATGGGGAAACAGCGTCAGACTATTTTGGGGGCCTCCAAAATCACTGAAGATGGTGATTGCAGCCATGAAATTAAAAGACGCTTACTCCTTGGAAGAAAAGTTATGACCAACCTAGATAGCATATTCAAAAGCAGAGATACTACTTTGCCAACAAAGGTCCATCTAGTCAAGGCTATGGTTTTTCCAGTGGTCATGTATGGATGTGAGAGTTGGACTGTGAAGAAAGCTGAGCACCAAAGAATTGATGCTTTTGAACTGTGGTGTTGGAGAAGACTCTTGAGAGTCCCTTGGACCACAAGGAGATCCAACCAGTCCATTCTGAAGGAGATCAGCCCTGGGATTTCTTTGGAGGGAATGATGCTAAAGCTGAAACTCCAATACTTTGGCCACCTCATGCAAAGAGTTGACTCATTGGAAAAGACTTTGATGCTGGGAGGGCTTGGGGGCAGGAGGAGAAGGGGACGACAGAGGATGAGATGCCTGGATGGCACCACCAACTCAATGGACGTGAGTCTGAGTGAACTCCAGGAGTTGGTGATGGACAGGGAGGCCTGGCGTGCTGCGATTCATGGGGTCGCAAAGAGTCGGATACGACTGAGCGACTGAACTGAACTGAACTGAGTGATTATTTATTATTATTATCTAGTGCCACGGAGAAGGCAATGACACCCCACTCCAGTACTCTTGCCTAGAAAATCCCTTGGACAGAGGAGCCTGGTAGGCTGCAGTCCATGGGGTCACTAAGAGCAACTTCACTTTCACTTTTCACTTTCATGCATTGGAGAAGGAAATGGCAACCCACTCCAGTGTTCTTGCCTGGAGAATCCCAGGGACGGGGGAGCCTGGTGGGCTGCTGTTTATGGGGTCGCACAGAGGAGAACACGAGTGAAGCAACTTAGCAGTAGCAGCGGCCACTGAAGACAGCTTTAATATCCACAGCACCCCTTGGGGGTGGAGACTAAGAAGAGAAATACCTCCATATGTTCCAGTTCTTGTGAACATGGGCACTTTTTGGTGGAAAGTGCTTGTGAGAAGAGGAGGGCACAGTAACTCAGTCCAGTATTTTTGCCTGGAAAATCCCTGTGAACAGATGAGCCTGGCAGGCTATAATCCATAGCATCACAAAGAGTCAGACGTGACTGAGCAACTTAGCATGCACACTTGTAAGAACTGTCCTCCAGAAATTAAGATCCAGAGACAAGAGAAAGGTCTCAGTGTCAAGCTCTCCTGACCCCATAAACAAAAAATCTTGGTAGATACCACACCCCTGCCTTCCCTCCTTGGTTAGCCTCCACCCTGGTATTAAAATAGTTGGAGGGGTCTCCATAGTCATGAGGCTTCAATGGTCAGCCCTGACTTAAGGGTGAACAAACGTGGTCAAAGTCCTACACTGAGAATCCTGCCTGCTTTATGGTGACTCTCGAACCCCTGTGCTACTGAATTTAAACTATAGAGAGTGGGGTGGGATGGTGCTACCTAACTAGACCCAGAAATCCAATAGGCATTATCAGCAATGGAGCTTTAGAGGAAAACTTCCAGCAACAATTTAGGAGATTGAGAACTAGCCTATGAGTTGGAGGTTGTTCAACTACTTTAAGTAAAATACCTCTGTACTATGTACTGTAATACTGCTGTATTTAAGTAAAAACTATATTTACCATATTTAATACTGTATTTAAATAAAATACTGCTGTACTGTAAAATACCTTCTGACCCCAACTGACCACTCCCCAGCCCCAGCATCAGCAACCCTTCCCTCAGAAATCATGCAGCAAGACACAAACAGACTGCAAATATTTTTCTTGAGGACATACAAAATGAGGAGGAAACTGTAGTCACCAAGTCTTAGACAGGGAGAGCTGTCTTTATTAGAAAAACTCTTTGAAAAACACCGATTCAAAAGGACATATGCACCCAATGTTCAGTGCACCATTGTTTACGAAAGCCAAGAGATGGAGGCAACCCAAGCATCCACCAAGCGATGAATGAATAAAGAAGATTGGTATATGTATACAATGGAATATTACTCAGCCATAAAAGAATGAAATTTTGTCATTGTGACAACATGGATGGACCTGGAGGGAACAATACCTAGTGAAATAATTCATACAGGGAGAGAATAAGACTGTATCTCTTCAGTGATACGTAAAATCTAAAAAATAAAACAAATGAACAATTGTAACATAACGGAAACAGACTGACAGAAACAGAGAACAAATTAGTCATTACCAGAGGTGGGAGGGGTGGAAAGATGAAGGGGATAAGAGGTACAAACTACTAGATATAAAATAAATAAGTTACAAGGATGCAATATACAACACTGGGAATGTAGTCAATGTTTTATAATAACTTTGTATGGAGTATAATCGTATCATATTTGTCTCTGTTCTGATCTCGGCTATTCAATGAACTCTATGGAAGTTTCCTGAAATAGCTCTCATGGTGAATGGGGGAGGTGACAAGACAAGGTATGTGACCTTGGAGAACAGCCCATCCACTTGTGTTCCACACTCCATATTTATCAGGTTCTTGGTGCAAAGGCCTATCTATTTTTTCAGGTAACGCACCTTTCATCGGTCCCCAACCTCGGGTAATAGTCTCTCATGATCTCTACATCTCTCCTAAAGACTTATATGGCTGGTGATGGATGCGATTGTTTCCTTAATTTGACTGAGATGAGCTTCCAAGAGAAGCTGCAGAAGCAAGCAAGTCTGGACAATGCACATCCCCACCCTGGGATCAGCACTCAGGACACAAAAAGCTCTTCCTCTCTGCTTGTGTTGGAAGTTAAGGGCTTCAACCTTCCCAAATGTGACTCTTCCCAAGGTTGCTTCCTAAGAAGCAAAAGCTTTTTCCTATTATCCATTTCCCCATGTTACATCAAAAATAGAGACTTTTCATTGGCCCTTTTTAAATAGAAGCGCATATACCAACATCAGGAATAACAATTTTTTTTGCAACGGCTCTTGAAAAGTAACGTAAAAAGATAACTCACAGGTGAAAACGTGCTTCTTACTTGTTCTCATTTCCTTGCCTCTTAAGCTGAGACAGTTACAATCAGAACCTGCAAAAGCCACAACAAATTCTCCTCTGATGTCTTTTGTACTTAAAAGCTTCAATAGATACTCAAGCATCTTAGTAATAATGTGCCACCCTAGTTTTCAACTATACTACAACACGTAGTCCTTAATTGTGCCTACATAATGTTGGGATATCCACAATTTGGGAGACAGTACCGAATTAAAAGGACTACCTGTGTTCAAATCCCACTGCCATCATTTATCAGCTGTGCGAAATTCAGCTCCTTAACGTCTCGGTCTCATTTTCCTCATTTTACAATGAGATACTTTAATTCATATAGTTGTTGTATTAAAATGAAAATAGTAACTAATAAACGATAATAGTTATTAGGGGGGGGGTATTATGCACTGGGCATTCCACTGAGCACTTTACATCCATTTCATCTGTCAAATCTGAAGAAACTAACACTCTGAGCACAGGTCTTCGTACATTGCAGACGACCCGAAATACACTGAAGGAATGCTCAAATAAGCTAAAAGAGTCCGCTGCTAGCAGGATGTTAGCAGAGCCGAGAGTGAAGCCCAGGTCCCTGACTCCTGCGCTGTAGTCTGACGTGCAGAGTACCCAGGACAGTGAAGGCACAGAAAGTTCTGATACGTGGCGTTTTATCACCGGCCCTTTTCTCTCGCATTATAGAGGACTAGAAGAGTGGGCTTTGAACACGGGCTCACCAGCTTGCAGTAGAGCCTTGAGCCCACCGGTCAAGGCTGTGTGGTTTTCCTAGTCAAGCACTGAGCTGAAACGGAAAATACACCCTTCTTAACTCTTCTCTTCCCCCCATAATTGCAGTGCCGGGGAAGCAGCACCAGGGTTGGAAACATCGCTGGAGCCGCATTTCACACTGAACACTTCCAGGAAAGCCTAAGCGACTGCGGCCCTGGGCTGGTGGGGAGCCTGTTTCCAGTCGGACCATGTCCCGAGGCTCTCCCGAGTCCTGCGCTTGCGCACCCAGCCCTCGCCGCGCCTGCCCGGAGGACGTGCGCACGCTGCCTTTGCGGCTCCTGGCCCCGAGATGCGCGGCTCCCGGGCCCGTGCCAGCTGCAGGTGCGTGAGGAAGATTTCAGGAATTCAGGTGTGAGGCGGAGCGACCCACGGGAAAGGTCGGGCCTGCCTCAGTCCCTCCAAGGTGCCCGGGGACCCAGAACGGGGGAGCCAGGAACTCAGCTCATTTTATTTTCTCGTTTCCCCAACTCCTGACTTCGTCTCCTGGGGAGCAGGAATCTCTGAATGGAAAAATGCAAAAAGCATACTTTCCCGTGCAGTGAATCGTATCACATGTGGCATTCCCTCCCCCCGCCCCACCGTGGCCAAAGCAGTTTTCACCCTTGCCTTGCCTTTCCTGCTGTGGGGTTTTGCAGTCTCTGGACTTTCGTTCGACTCCTAGGTGCTTACTGGTTGTGGATGATGAAGGCGAGGGTCAGTTGTGAGGGCCCTGTGTCCTGTGCAACCCCCCACCTCACCCCCCAGGAGGAAGAGGTGATGGTTCAAGGGCAAGAGAGAGTGGCCCAAGGGAAGTAGAGCAGAAGCTACCAAGAGGGAAAGGCCGTGATAAATGTCGCCAAAGATTATTCCCTAACTGAAAGTTCTCTAAGTTTTTCTCAGTTCTTGTGTTTCTTGCTCAATGATTTTTATGATGTCCTCACTTCCTTTTAATGGTGTTGTTCGAGACTGGAAAGCCAGTAGGCTTTCAGCCTTAAATTTTCGTTGGAATTTTTTGAGATCAGTTTTTTCAGTCTTCCAACTGTAAGAGTATTTTGCTATTGTCAGGATAATCTTGGGATTGAACCATTGAGATTTGCCGTTTTTTATTTTTACTTGAGCCTAGGAAAAATTACACAGTGTTGGTTTGTTTTTTAAAATATTATCGACCAAAAAAAAAAAAAAATCAGTTGAGAGCACAAGATCCAGTTGAAGTGGGATTTGGAGTTCTATCAAATTAACGTGCATGTGCTTAAGTACACGTGGGACTGCACTTGGAGCTTGGGGATCCCTGAGCTGTCACTTATAAATAGCAGATGAGATCACTGCTTGCCACCAATGATTCTAACAATATAGAGCTTCCAGTCAGTGCTTTCCCACATGGCGTGGATGCAAGTGACAATAGTATCCAGCCTTAGGGCTAGTGTTAGATGATAATCCATGGTCTCCTTTTGGCACGGTAACTATAGGTAGTCAATTCCTGTTATAATCAGAAATGGTTGCCATGTGTGTAGTTCTAGTGTGGCATTTTTTGCCAGTGTTCCAAAGAGACTATTAAAGGAAAGAAGAAATACACAATAGGAGTGGAGGAACCTGGCTTCAGGCCAAAATACTTCGTGTGATCATTCAGGCCCAACGGTAGACAATTGCATGGCCTTGCCTGGCTGGCCTCATCAGGGGAAGCTGCTCTGGCAACACTGGACTTGTGCATGGCCAGTGCACTGCAGTTTTGTGGAGGGAATTACAGTCGAGGATGCACCAGTTCCTTCCCACTAGCCATGCTCATATTCTTCTGCATTCCTGGTTCAGGTACCTCCATTCTGAGGCCCAGCTACTTCCCAATTGTCTCCACCAATACCTCCCTTATTGCAAAGGGAGGGAATGTGGACAGGGTACCATTGACTGAGATACTTTTGTCCATTTTGACTCAGGATCTTTCTACTTATAGCCCTTCCTTCCTCCTCCCCTGGCTCACAGGTCCATAAAGAGCCAGTAGCCTTTTTTTCCAGCCTCCTCCCCTGGGATATGACTGTGTGCACTCTTCTGTTTAATTGACCACTGGGTGACCAGTACTTTTTTAGCCTCTTGCTTGCACTGTTGCATAAGTGAATAAAGATTTGCTAATTACTTGCAGTTTGGCTCATTGTCCTAATTGACACCTCAATACCTGATTACTTGACAGGAATTAAATAAATTGCCAAATTTGGGGCAATTCACCTAATTGCAATCTTCATAACTGCTGCTATGTTAGCACTTGAGGGATTTGGAGGCTGTTCACCTGTAATTTCTCTAACTCAGTGTTGTGAAAATGCATACTAATAGTATCAACAGCTGATTATTGCTAACATGGATATCTGGGTTATAGTGTGTATTTTATAAATTAATAGAGTGGCTTGCAGTCAGACTATTTTGTGTGCCGTATTACCTTTGACCTCTAATTAAATTTTTTGATAATATTTTGGGGTTATTTGGGTCAACTGAAGAAAATTAGTAATCCTTAGAAATTCCTGTCTTGTCCTATGGGCCTCAGTCTTACCTAATGGATTACTTGGCCACTTTTGGATAAAGTGATTGATTTGTTGTGGGTTCCTCTGTTTCCTGTGTGAAGAAATATGCAAGAGAACAGGTTTCACAAAGTTTATCTCTACCTATAGAAGTTTCACATATGCATACCATATGTTATGCAATCTGATATTTTCTAATCTATTTTATTAAACAAAAATGCAGATCATGACCCATTAAATTTATTTCACAATCCATTAATGGATAGTGACTTGGAGATTGAAGGACACTATGATAAAACAACTAGTAGAAGATAATTTGCTCAATAAATGATTTTTTTCCTATTTTTAAATCAGATTGCTGAAGAGCACTACAGTAAGTGTGTTTGAGATTTTGTGTTTAAGGTGTTTTCTAGACACCTTAAACACAAAAACAGTAATAGCACACAGCACATATGCTGGATTGTCACTGAAAATGAAAGTGAAAGTTGCTTGGTCGTGTCGGACCCTTTGTGACCCATGGGCTGTAGCCCACCAAGCTCCTCTGTCCATGGAATTCTCCAGCCAAAAATACTGGAGTGGGGTGCTATTCCCTTCTCCAGGGGATCTTCCCAACCCTAGGATCAAACCCAAGTCTCCTGCATTGCAGGCAGATTCTTTACTGTCTGAGCCACCAGGGAAGCTCAGATATTCACTAAATCAGCTGACAAAAAAAACGGGGAGTCTCCTGTAGGTTTATCAACTCTCTTATCTCTCAACTAGAAGATACACTTTTTAGATGAGAGAGCTAGAACACCTTTTTTTAAATCTCTGGCTTCCTTATTTAAAGAAAAGGGATCCATAGAAGGATAAGAAGAAATTGGCTTTTCAGATAGAATATATGGTATAAAATGGTTGTGAAAGTTCCTCATAAGCTTTTGCGTGTGTCCCATAGAGGCATGTTAGGGAAAGTGTTTTTGTCTTTTTAATAACTCTTAAGACCAAAATGACCTTTAATTATATTGCCTGAAAGTGTATTGTACTCAACCTGCAATTACTGAGCCATAGATAAATATGTAAGTAGCCACTGTGTCAACCTTATTGCCTCTATACTTGTCTTTCAGGACTTCTACAACAAAGTGGAAAGAAATAAAAAGAACTATACATTTAGTCTGTTTACCTCTTAGTTAGAAACCCTAAAAATACTAAGTAGATTAAGTTTTTAAGTTTGCTTAGTGTTGAGCTAAATAATACCTTACATTCATATACTGCTTTAGTTTTCTAGCACCATCAGATGCATCATCTCCATTGATTCTCACGACACCATGATGTGGTAGGCAGGCCAGTCGTCACTTTCCCTGACTTAGAGCTGAGGAGTCTGTATATTTCCTTCTCCTTGCCACCAAGATCATATGGTAGCAAATCCAGGATTAAAATTCAGGTTTCCTGGAACATTTTCTTCCAGTTGTCTGTATCTTTGTTGGTCCAAAGAAGTAACTTAGAGTAAATATTACTAATGATGTGACTAAGAATTTTGATAACTGAAACATTCCATTCTCAGATCATATCCAAGGAGTGTTATAATTGAATGTAGATATGTCTTGTCTTGTTTTTACTATTATATTTCTTTTAGTTTTTACCTTTCTAGTCCAATTTTTGAAAATGGCAAATCTACTTAATAGTGAACTAAGAAAATTGGAATTAAAAGGTCTAATTAATGTTAAGAAATCCAACTCAGTCTCTTTAATATATCTCAACTAATTAGAAATACAGCTTAAAATTATATACATTTTTAAGTATTTCTTTTGAAGACTCCTTGTTTCTCTATATGTGTGAAATTAGTTTAATAATTCTAAAGTATCTAAAATGGTTATTAACTTACTGTTAAACACAGGAAAAGTTGAGGCTCCCTATTTCCTTTAATATCTTTAGCCAAAGGACATTTTAAATTAGTTCTTCTCACATGAATAAGTAATTTTAAAATTAATACATTTTTATTTTTAATTTTTAGACATCTGTGGAGTTTAAGAACACTATGGAGCTCATCAGAGTATATCACTGAAGAATATGATGGCTGAAAACAATTTTAAAATGCTAAAGATTCAGCAATGTGTAGCAGCCAATAAGCTACCTAGAAACAGGCCATATATATGCAATATTTGCTTCAAGCATTTTGAAACACCATCAAAATTAGCTAGGCATTATCTCATTCACACTGGTCAGAAGCCATTTGAATGTGATGTGTGTCATAAAACCTTTAGGCAACTAGTTCACCTGGAAAGACATCAACTAACTCATAATCTGCCTTTTAAATGTAGTATTTGTCAACGCCACTTTAAGAATCTGAAGACATTTGTGAAGCACCAACAGCTTCACGATGAAACGTACCAGAATGATGTTAAACAGGTCAGAAGATTGTTGGAGGCCAAGCAAGAAAAGCCAGTGTATGGAATGTATCATACTTTTACCCCAGAGGAGAGATGGGCATTACACCCATGCTCCAAGTCTGATCCTACATACAGCTCTTCAAAGAAAAAAAAGGATATTCATGCATGTACAATCTGTGGCAAGATGTTTCCATCACAATCAAAACTTGATAGGCATGCTCTAATTCATACTGGTCAGAGACCTTTTAAATGTGTCCTGTGCAGTAAGTCTTTTCGACAGTCAACTCACTTAAAAATCCACCAACTCACACATTCAGAAGAAAGACCTTTTCAGTGTTGTTTTTGTCAAAAAGGATTTAAGATTCAAAGCAAACTTCTGAAGCATAAACAAATCCATACCAGGAATAAGACTTTTCAGACTCTTTCATTAAAGGTGAAGAGTTCAGAATCATGCTCCCTGCCTAATAAATTAAATGCAAAGCAGGATGGCTTTGAAAATGGTAATATAGGTGAATCTGAAGAGAATAATCAACTTGATGTCCACTCTGTTTATATTGTCCCTTTTCAATGTCCCGAGTGTGAAGAATGTTTTGAATCAGAGCAGATTCTCAATGGACACAAGTGTTTTCCTGCCAGAAGTGGCAAAATTCCAAGCAAGCTCAAAAGCAGCTACAACTATAAAACCATTGTTAAAAAAATCTTGGCTAAGCTTAAACGTGCTGGGGGTAAGAAATTAGATAATTTTCGATCTGATAAAGTATTTAAAAACACTCTCATGAAAAATCGTGATCTTATTTCTGGTGAGCAGAGGCCTGAACAAACCCAGAGAACATGTCTGAGTTCTCTTGGCAAGCATGGAACATATAAGACAGTTGGCAATAAAAAGAAAACATTGACTTTGCCATTTTCTTGGCAAAAGCACTGCCAGAGCCAAAATATGGGGAAAAATGTAAAAGGTATTCTCACACCAGAAAACATGTTAACTATGGATAATCCTGTGCATAAAAAAGACATATCTATCTATGGTTCATCAGGTGAGGAATTCTTTGAAAACTGTCAAGTGCTCCAATGTGGCTTTTCAGTTCCAAGTGGAAACATACATACTGGACATAAGATGTGTCCTTGTGACAAATGTGAGAAAGTGTTTCCTTCTGTTTCTAAACTACAAAGACACTATTTAATTCATACTGGACAGAGGCCTTTCAGCTGTAATGTTTGTGGGAAATCTTTTAGACAGTCAGCTCACTTAAAAAGACACAAACTAACTCATAATGATAAGCTTCCCTATAGAAAATCTCTTTGCCAAGTAGAATTGGAAAATTTTAACAAACTTTTCATTCACCAGGGTGATAATGTTAGCTACAGTGCTTCCCAACAATGTCAGACTCTTGGTTTTCAAAAATACAAGGTCTCAGAGTCAGGTCAAATGTCAGAAATAAAAGTTAAGGCAGAATCAGAGGATTTCATTCTTGGTGCCCCCTGTAGGAACAGAGAGCCCTGTCTCTCTAGCACACTTCTGGAATCAGAGCAGAGCCAACATAGTCATTATTGTAGTTATTCAGGGCGTGCCGAGAGGAATGATGGCCTTCTTTACCAATGCAGTGTTTGTTCTAAAAGTTTTAGATCCCCATCTAAACTGGAAAGACACTATCTAATTCATGCAGGGCAGAAACCATTTGAATGCTCAGTTTGTGGCAAAACATTCAGACAGGCTCCTCACTGGAAGAGACATCAACTTACTCACTTTAAGGAATGACCACAAGAGAAAATGGGTATCCTAAATTCAGTTATGAAACTGACAGAACCACTGATATGTTTGTCGTGTCTCTGGTGACCTTGTTCTTCAGCCTGAATTTAAAATGTGTTTTTATCAAAAGGCCTGAATTAGATTGAATTAATTCATAAGCAGTTGCTTGTCCTTCATACTAAGAGGTAAGATACATAGACATTTAATACAGTGTTTTAGGAGCAGCCAAATTAATTTTTAGAAAAATTTGATATCATAAAGTAAGCATTTATTTTAACATATAACTTTGGCTGTATTGAAAATGTTATAAATCCATCATGGTACAAATAATTCAGCCTCATTTTTGAAGGAATTATTCCGTAAGACATATGATCTCCTTTTATATATACTCAAAAGACAGGCAAAAATTGATTTTTGGCTGCAGCAGATAGCATGACTAGATTTCATTTCTTTCATAGATTTTAGGTCTATGGTTCAAATTCCATTGGAAAATTTTTTCTTACAAGCTAAAAAATATAAAGTCAATAAAAGTGAAGGTAGATGAGAAGATAATAACAGTATTTTCATTGGTCTTTTCCAAGGTATTGATTCTTAGGACTCTGGTAACCTCACCTCCTGTTCTACAGGAGATTGGTGTTTTGTTGGGTTTTTTTTTTTTTTCCCCCTGCTCAGCCTGCTGTTTTTCCCTCCAAAATTTAAAAGAAAGAAAGAGTCTAGTATGTACCTCTGTACATTTACCATGTTTACTCAGTAAATATAGTGTTCAAGTGCCATAATCTTTTTGTTGATGTGAATGCAGTGTCATCTTTTCAGAGGAATGAATGTAATTCATCTACATGCTTTTTCATAATTGATAGCAGTAGACTTAAGGCTCACTTGCAGATTCTATCACCACAAGACTTTTACTTTAGTAAACTTTCTTTTAATAACTTTAATTGAGTGATTCTATGACAACTAAATCTATTAAATTTAATCAAATGGCAGTGACTACATCTAGTTTTTATTCCTGTTTTTTTGCAAGGTTCTAATGCTAAAGTGTTATTTTGATCATTAGTGAATTGTTATTTTAATTTATAAAGTAATCGTATAGAAATAAGATCTTTATGGAATTGAGAGTGTCATTCTAAACAGTTCTGTCATGATTTGGGAAATATTTAATCAAACTGTAAAAGAGTTATAATCACACATTGTCCTTCATATTTGCCATTTTAAATAAAAAATCCTTCAGTCAGTTCAGTTGCTCTGTCCTGTCCGACTCTTTGCGACCCCATGGACTGCAGCACTCCAGGCTTCCCTGTCAATCACCAACTCCTGGAGCTTGCTCAAACTTATGTCCATTGAGTCAGTGATGCCACCTAACCATCTCATCCTCTGTCATCCCCTTTTCCTCCTGCCTTCAATCTCTTCCAGCATCAGGGACTTTTCCAGTGAGTCAGTTCTCTGCATCAGGTGGCCAAAGTATTGGAGTTTAGGCTTCAGCGTCAGTCCTTCCAAAGAATATTCAGGACTAATTTTCTTTAGGATGAACTGTTTTGATCTCCTTGCAGTCCAAGGGACTCTCAAGAGTCTTCTCCAGCACCACAGTTCAAAACCATCAATTCTTCAGCACTCAGCTTTCTTTATAGTCCCAACTCACATCCATACATGACTACTGGAAAAACGGTAGCTCTGACTAGTTGGACTTTTGTTGGTAAAGTAATGCCTCTGCTTTTTAATATGCTGTCTAGGTTGGTCATAGCTTTTCTTCCAAGGAGCAAGCGTCTTTTAATTTCATGGCTGCAGTCACCATCTGCAGTGATTTTGGAACCCCCAAAATAACATCTCACTGTTTCCATATCTATTTTCCATGAAGCTAACCTGAAAATCCTTAAGAATGACCCTTCCTAGTAATAAGAAAATAGCCATAATCTTCCTAAGGTGAAAAGAACGGGTGGGTATTTATCCTCTCATACTCAGATATACTTGGTGGCAAGCCCTCCATTAAAATGGACTCGTGAACAATTTTACATCCCACTGTAAGAACTGTCTTTGTGAGGTGGGGAGGAAAAGTTGGTCTGCTGTTTTTTACAAGTGAATTTTGAGAAACTTGGGTTTAATTCACAGAGGTTAAACATAACAGTACAGATCCCAGCAATTTACAAACAGAGGAGAGTCATGTTTTAAAGAGTAATTTCTTTTTTCCTGAGATAATGTTCCTCAAGTGCAAGCAAGATGCTGGTTTATAGAATTTGCTTTACACAAGAACATTTCTGTTAAGTAAAAGCAAAGGACAACTAGTTCATATTTTCCAAGAATAAAAGTTCAAGGTTTTTTCTTTAATATGTCTGAAATTATCTATTTGGGGATTTTCCTAAGCTATTTATATAATTTTATTTGAACTTGATGATTTATATACTCCTTTTCCAGCCCTGACAGAGAATCCTAACAGTGTTGTGTTTGTATGATTATTAGATTTTGTTTGCCCATGTGATACTACTATACATTTTTTATCTTTTTGGCCCACGCCTTTTAAAGCTGTTTCATATTGAAAGTTGGAATATTGTAAAAATTTTGTCAAAGATGTACTGTAGTGCTATTTGAAGTACCTGTAATGAAACACTTTTATTATCACTACACTCTTCTTGTGGAAACTTTATAGGAGTGAAAATAAACTGTATACATCGTGATAAGATTAAACATTAGATGTTAAATGATCTGCTGCATGCTCAAACTTATTATTGTTGAATCAATTACTTCAGTTTTCTGAAAAAAATAAAGTTTTAAATATCTTTAAACAAAAGTAGAAGAAATTTTCATTTGGACAGGAGCAGGCTGTAGCATGATTATTTACTGAGATAGTTTGACTGAGTTAGTGGAATTATTGTTTTATTACTGCCATAGGGCCTATTAGGGGCTTCCCTGGTGGCACAGTGGTAAAGAATCACCCTGCCAATGCAGGAAATGTAAAAGACATGGGTTTGATCCCTGGGTTAGGAAGATCCCCTGGAGTAGTAAATGACAACCCACTCCAGTATCCTTCGCTGGAAGATTCCATGGACAGAGGAGCCTGGAAGGCTACAGTTCATGGGGTCACAGATGTGACTGAGCACACACATGGGGCCTATTAGGAGAAAATGTATGTGGAATGAAAGATGATGATTCTTGAAAAATTCAAATTTTGGAATATTTTTTAAATGTCAATTATACAGTTTGGACTTTTTTTTTAAGGGAAAATCATATAGAATAGAAACAAGGTACCGATAGGCAAACACTCCAGGGCTCACTCCAATCTACCTTTTCCACTGAACTTTCTAACATAGTTAATTGTTTGCTTCCTTCTTCATAATAAGTTGCTTTGATAGCTTCTTATCACTTGCAAAAGGATATGTTAACTCCCTTGCAAGTCACATGATATGCTTGTCCATTTATCCTCCTCATTGGCCTCCCTCTCCAGATTTTTACTGAAGAAACAAAGTTATTTCCTCCAATACATATTCTTGTTATTCCTGATTCCATCTTACTACATAAGAGCAGTGGCTGCGCAGTGCTGCTGTGGTGAGCAGCTGAGGAGATTACCCCACGTCCAAGATCAGAGAAACCCCAGTAAGACGGTAGGCACTGAGGAAGGCCTCAGAGGGCAAGCAAACTGAAACCACAATCACAGAAAACTAGCCAATCTTATCACATGGACCACAGCCTTGTCTAGCTCAGTGAAACTATGAGCCATGCTGTGTAGAGCCACCCAGGACAGACCGGTCATGGTGGAGACTTCTGACAGGATGTGGTCTGCTGGAGAAGGGAATGGCAAACCACCTCCGTATTCTTGCCTTGAAAACCCCATGGACAATATGAAAAGGCAAAAAGATAGGACACTGAAAGATGAACTCCCCAGGTTGGTAGGTGCCCAATATGCTACTGGAGATCAGTGAAGAAATGACTCCAGGAAGAGTGAAGAGATGGAGCCAAAGCAAAAACAACACCCAGTAGTGGATGTGACTGGTGATGGAAGCAAGGTCCAATGCTGTAAACACCAATATTGCATAGGAACCTGGAATGTTATGTCCATGAATCAAGGCAAATTGGAAGTGGTCAAACAGGAGATGGCAAGTGTGAACGTCTACATTTTAGGAATCAGCTAACTAAAATGGACTGGAATCAGTGAATTTGACTCAGATGACCATTATATTTACTACTGTGGGCAAGAATCCCTTAGAAGAAATGGAGTAGCCATCATAGTCAACAAGAGTCCGAAATGCAGTACTTGGATTCAATCTCAAAAATGACAGAATGATCTCTGTTCGTTTCCAAGGCAAGCCATTCAATATCACGTAATTCAAGTCTATGCCCCCATCAGTAGTGCTGAAGAAGCTGAAGTTGAATGGTTGTATGAAGACCTACAAGACCTTTTAGAACGAGCACCCAAAAAAGATGTCCTTTTCATTATAGGGGACTGGAATGCCAAAGTAGGAAGTCAAGAAACACCCAGAGTAACAGGCAAATTTGGCCTTGGACTACAGAATGAGTACAGCAGGGCAAAGGCTAATAGAGTTTTGCCAAGAGAATGCACTGGTCATAGCAAACACCCTCTTCCAACAACTCAAGAGAAGACTCTACACATGGACATCACCAGATGGGCAATACCAAAATCAGACTGATTATATTCTTTGCAGCCAAAGATGGAGAAGCTCTATACAATCAGCAAAAACAAGATTGGGAGCTGACTGTGACTCAGATCATGAACTCCATATTGCCAAATTCAGACTTGAATTGAAGAAAGTAGGGAAAACTACTAGAGCATTCAGTTATGACCTAAATCCAATCCTTTACGATTATACAGTGGAAGCGAGAAATAGATTTAAGGTACTAGATCTGCTACAGAGTGCCTGATGAACTGGACAGAAGTTCATAACATTGTACAAGAAATAGGGATCAAGACCATCCCCAAGAAAAAGAAATGCAAAAGAGCAAAATGTCTGTGGAAAGAAGAGAAGCGAAAAGCAAAGGAGAAAGGAAAGATACACCCATTTGAATGCAGAGTTCCAAGGGATAGCAAGGAGAGATAAGAAAGCCTCCTTCAGTGATCAATGCAATGAAATAGAGGAAAACAATAGAATGGGAAAGACTAGAGATCTCTTCAAGAAAATGAGAGATACTAAGGGAACATTTCATGCAAAGATGGGCTCGATAAAGGACAGAAATGGTATGGACCTAACAGAAGCAGAAGATATTAAGAAGAGGTGGCAAGAATACACAGAAGAACTGTACAAAAAAGAGCTTCACGACCCAGATAATCATGATGGTGTGATCACTCACCTAGAGTCAGACATCCTGGAATGTGAAGTCAAGTGGGCCTTAGGAAGTATCACTACAAACAAAGCTAGTGAAGGTGATGGAATTCCAGTTGAGCTATTTCAAATCCTGAAAGATGATGCTGTGAAAGTGCTGCACTCAAAATGCCAGCAAATTTGGAAAACTCAGCAGTGGCCACAGGACTGGAAAAGGTCAGTTTTCATTCCAATCCCAAAGAAAGGCAATGCCAAAGAATGCTCAAACTACCACACAGTTGCACTCATCTCACATGCTAGTAAAGTAATGCTTAAAATTCTCCAAGCCAGGCTTCAACAATACCTGAACCATGAGCTTCCAGATGTTCAAGTTGGTTTTAGAAAAGGCAGAGCAACCAGAGATCAAATTGCCAACATTGAAACAGCAAGAGAATTCCAGAAAAACATCTACTTCAGCTTTATTGCTATGCCAAAGCATTTGACTGCGTGGATCTCAACAAACTGTGGAAAATTCTGAAAGAGATGGGAATACCAGACAACCTGACCTGCCTCTTGAGAAATCTGTATGCAGGTCAGGAAGCAACAGTTAGAACTGGACTAGAACAACAGACTGGTTCCAAATAGGAAAAGGAGTACGTAAGGCTGTATATTGTCACCCTGCTTATTTAACTTATATGCAGAGTACATCATGAGAAATGCTGGGCTGGAAGAAGCACAAGCTGTAATCAAGATTGCTGGAAGAAATATCAATTACCTCAGATATGCAGATGACACCACCCTTATGGCAGAAAGTCAAGAAGAACTGAAGAGCCTCTTGATGAAAGTGAAAGTGGAGAGTGAAAAAGTTGGCTTAAAGCTCAACGTTCAGAAAACAAAGATCATGGCATCTGGTCCCATCACTTCATGGGAAATAGATGGGGAAACAGTGTCAGACTTTATTTTTTTGGGCTCCAAAATCACTGCAGATGGTGACTGCAGCCATGAAATTAAAAGACGCTTACTCCTTGGATGAAAAACTATGACCAACCTAGACAGCATATTAAAATGCAGAGAAATTACTTTGCCAACAAAAGTCCATCTAGTCAGAGCTATTGTTTTTCCAGTAGTCATGTATGGATGTGAGAGTTGGGACTATAAAGAAAGCTGAGTGCTGAAGAATTGATGGTTTTGAACTGTGGTGTTGGAGAAGACTCTTGAGAGTCCTTTGGACTACAGGGAGATCCAACCAGTCCATTCTAAAGGAGATCAGTCCTGAGTATTCATTGCAAGGACTGATGCTGAAGCCTAAACTCCAATGCTTTGGCCACCTGATGCAAAGTGCCAACTCATTTGATCTGACCTCAAAGACCCTGATGCTGGGAAAGATTGAAGGCAGGAGGAGAAGGGGACGACAGAGCATGAGATGGTTGGATGGCATCACCAACTCAATGGACATGAGTTTGGGTAAACTCCAGGAATTGGTGATGGACAGGGAGGCCTGGCGTGCTGCAGTCCATGGGATCACAAAGAGTCGGACATGACTGAGTGACTGAACTGACTGAACTGATCTTTCCTACATAGTATGAATTTAAATTAGATATAAACTTTCATACTTTATTCAAAGAAGAGATTTAGTTGAGCCAGGTTTAATTTGTTTTTATTCCATCATTAAATTAAAATTAAATGAAGTCTCTCAGTCATGTCCAACTCTTTGCAACCCCATGGACTGTAGCCTACCAGACTCCTCTGTCCATGGGATTTTCCAGGCAATAGTACTGGAGTGGATTGCCATTTCTTTCTCCAGGGGATCTTCCTGATGCAGGGATCGAACCCAGGTCTCCCACATTGTAGACAGACGCTTTACCATCTGAGCCACCAGGGAAGTCCATCATTATGGAAGGAAACTAAAGTTTAATATGCAGAAATCAGATTTCAATTTATATTATGTAAGATAACCAATGGTAATTGCACACAGTTTTTAGGGGATAGCACCATGGCAATGGCACCCCACTCCAGTACTCTTGCCTGGAGAATCCCATGGATGGAGGAGCCTGGTGGGCTGCAGTCCATGGGAACGCTAAGAGTCAGACACAACTGAGCGACTTCCCTTTCACTTTTCACTTTCATGCACTGGAGAAGGAAATGGCAACCCATTCCAATGTTCTTGCCTGGAGAATCCCAGGGACGGGGAGCCTGGTGGGCTACCGACTATGGGGTCGCACAGAGTCGGACATGACTGCAGTGACTTAACAGTAACCATGTTTGACGTCTGCATGTCTTTCAGGAATCCTTTATTAGAACTGATGTTGGCTAGGACTGTTTCATGCAGAGTATCTGCTCTTCAGAAGCAGTGAAAGAATATGCTTAATTCCTTTCTTGTTGAGGTTTCTCTTATTGTCAGTTAGGAGGGGTTAGAATTTCAGGGCTAACTGCTGGAATTCTATTAGTACTATTCCATTAGAGAAACAGAATTCTATTGGAGGAAAAAAAGAACTAAACTGAAAAAGAAAAGTGGTTCAGTGGTGTTATTAAACAACATGGGACATGTAATATTTTACATCTGTATTGACTAGTTTCTATTCATTCTTCGATGTTTGAACCTAAACACTGCTTCCTCTGGAAGGCTTTTTGATTTACCCTAACACTGCATTTTCAGTGCTCCCACTGCTTTTTCTTCTTAACTATGTTAATTGTCCCTGTTGATTAGTGGTTTTCAAACTTTAGTGTGCACTGGAATCTTCTAGAGGGCTTGTTAAAAACAGAGATTGATGAGCTGCACCCTCAGAGTTTCTGATTTAGTATTTGGGCCTGGGCCTGAAAATTTACACTTACACAAGTTATGTTATTGCTGTATTGAAACTACACTTTGAGAACCATTGAGTTAAACTATTGTTAGCAATACATGTTTCTGGAAAGCAAGAGAAGGCATGATTTTGTGTTTTAAAAATATAGTATAAAACAGTATCTGATGTTGTTGCATTCTCAGATGTATACTGAATATATAAAGAAGGAAATGAATGGAGTCATCATTACAAGCTCTTATATTATCTGTAAATCTCTATTTTCATTTAAAGCCTTTCATTCACTCTTGGAATGAGTTTGCTTTCTAATGTGTTGAGGTCACTCCCTGATGTTTGTCAAAATCGTATCTACCTTTAAACACTCATCATAAAAGCTATTCAGAAAATCTTATTTTACCTTTTGTTTTATAGACTTTATTTGTGATTAAAGTGTAATTAGATACTTTATGTATTCAAAATCTGTTGCATTTAAAATTATGATCATGCAAATCATCTTTAGTTCTAAAAACAAATTTTATACCATAGAAATTAGGAAAAGAAAAGCACTCCATATTTAATTTTCATATTTACAGACACTTTTGTTATCTTTCTCAACTGTTTATTCTCAAACAGGCTATAGATATTACCAAATTCAAATGTTTCAAAAGGGTATAAAATGTAAAATAAGACTTCCCGTGCTCCTGTTCTTCCCTCTCCCAGTACTTTGTCCCTAGAGGCAACTGCATTACCAGTTTCTTGCCTATGATAATCCAGGCAAGGTTTACTAGAGACACATGTTTAATTTTTGAATGGATTTGGGAGTGGTAGAAGTATGCGTTCAAACTCAATGATAAAACTAGCAATTCAATTTAAAAATTGGGCAAATGATTTGTATAGAGGATTCCACAATCATGAATGGCAAAGAAGCACAGGGACACTCAACATCATTAGTCATTAGGGTAATAGAAATTAAAGTTACAATGAGATATGCCACATAACTATTAAAGTGGCAAAAATTAAAAAGACTATACCAAGTGTGGATGAGAAAGAAGTGGAATTGGAACTCTCATACACTGCTGTTGTGAATATAAAGAGTACAACTACTTTGGAAAATAGTTTCTTAAAATTTAAGCATACACCTCCCATATGACCCAACTATTCCACTCCGATGTATTTACTTGAGAAAGGGAAACACATGTCTACATTAAGAATGCTCTTAGTGCATTATTTGGAATAGTCAAGAACTGGAAACAATTCAAATGCTCATCCATAGATGTGTAGGTTAACAAATAGTGGTATGTCCATAAGATGGAGGAGCCTGGTAGGCTGCAATCCATGGGGTCGCTGAGAGTTGTACACGACTCAGTGACTTCACTTTCACTCTTCACTTTCATGCATTGGAGAAGTAAATGGCAACCCACTCCAGTGTTCTTGCCTGGAGAATCCCAGGGACGGTGGAGCCTGATGGGCTGCCGTCTATGAGGTCGCACAGAATCGGACACGACTGAAGCCACTTAGCAGCAGCAGCAGCAGCCATAAAAAGGAATGAACTATTAATACATGCATCAACATGGATGAACCTCAAAATAATTATGGTGGACTTCCCTGGTGGTACAGTGGATGAGAATCCACCTGCCAATTCAGGGGCCACTGGTTCAATTCCTGGTCCAGGGAGATTCCACGTGCTCTGGAGCAGCTAAGCCTATGCACCACAACTACTGATCCTATGCTCTAGGGCTTTCCAGTCACAGCTACTGAGCCCAGATGCTGCAACTACTGAAGCTCGTGTGCCTGGAGTCTGTGCTCTGGAACAAGAGAAGCCTCTACAAAGAGAAGCCTGTGCACTGCAAAAAAGAATAGCCTCTGCTTATCACAACTAGGAAAAGCCCAAACACAGCAACAAAGACCCAGCTCAGCCAATAAGATAGATAAATAATAAAAATCATTATGTTGAGTGAAAAAAAGAAAGAAAGATGTACATACTATATTATTTCATATTTGTAAAATTATATTAAAAGTATATTAACCTACAGATGAATATACTTAAGATTAATAGATTATAGATTCATATACATTATATATTAATCTGTAGGTTAATATACTTTCAATAGGATTTTACAAAAATGAAATAATATAGTACATATCTTTTTCTAGGGCTTCCCTGGTGGCTCAGAGGTTAAAGCGTCTGCCTGGAATGCAGGAGACCCAGATTCAATCCCTGAGTCAGGAAGATCCCCTGGAGAAGGAAATGGCAACCCACTCCAGTACTCTTGCCTGGAGAATCCCATGGAGAGAGGAGCCTGGTAGGCTACAGGCCATGGAGTCGCAAAGAGTCGGACACGACTGAGCGACTTCACTTCACTATCTTTTTCTATAGTGACAGAGGGGTTTTCCGGGTTGCTCAGTGGTAAAGAATCTACCTGCCAGTGCAGGAGATGCTGAGACACACGTTTGATCTCTGGGTCAGGAAGATCCCCTGGAGAAGGAAATGGCAACCCGCTCCAGTATTCTTGCCTGGGAAATCCCATGGACAGAGGAGCCTGGTGGGCTGCAGTCCATGAGGTCGCAAAGAGTCGGACATGACTGAAGCGGCTTAGCACGCATAGTGACAAAAAGAACACTTCTACCCAGTGGATGGGTAGAAGAGAGATAAGAATGGATCGCACAGGAGTAGTAGGAAACTTTTAGAGACACTGGATATACTTATTATTATGACTTCGGTAATGGCTTCACAGATGTGTGCCTATGAAAAAAAGATCAAATTTCACACAAAATATGTGCAGTTCATTATAGACTAATTTATATTTCCATGAATCTGTTTAAAAAGTTAAAATCAAGCCTTGCCTCCCCGTCTAATTTTTTTTTTTCACTACTACTTTTTTTTTTTTTTTTTTTTTTTTAGGGTTGAAAGAATCCCAAGTCTCCCTCTTCCTCCCCAACGCTAACAAGAAAACCTCCACCAACACCGTCTATCAGGCCACTGAGACATCAATCCAGTCTCGCTGGAGTTTTTCTGTCGGTTTCCCACTAGGGGGCAGAAGCGGAAGAGAGCGAAGCTCTTGCTTCTCTAGCTCAGAGCCGACACCTTGCATGCACTTCCGGCCTTGTTCTGTTCCGCTTCCCGAAGAATGTACAAGCTGCGGTACTCGTTCCCAGTGAGACTGTAAACCTTGAGGATATTCTGCCCCGCAGAATTTTTGCATCTTGGAATTAGGCAGCTGCAATCTCCTCTTCGGGGAAGTTCATCAGATTCACCGCTGCTCGGAGCGGTCCTTTCTTTTCCATTGGAGCGGAGAGAGTGCTGCCATGACGGCCCCTGCTCAGCCCAAGAAAATCGTGGCCCCTACGGTGTCCCAGATCAACGCAGAGTTCGTGACCCAGGTGGGCTAGGGCGAGTCTGGTGTGTGTGAAGGGATGAGGACTCTGAGGCCAGGGGGTGGAATTTTCCTCGGGAAGGGAGCATCCAGGAGGCTCAAATCTTTTTACTAAAGTGTATGTGCTGTGTGCCAGCCACCGTACTAGCTCTTGGGGAAACCATGGTTAAAGAGGCTCTGCCCTGAGGAGTTCACATTCCTGGGGATACAGAAACATGAAAAGAAAGCTTTTATGCTAGAGTTTGTCGCTGGAGCGATGAAGTCGCAGAAGGAACAGCCCAGTCTACCTGAGACTGGCAAGATTCCGTAGCAGAGGTGATGCTGAACTGAGTGTTGAAGGAGGGATAGGTTTATTCTTATCCTTAAAGTAACCTCGATCTTTGAGCGGAGCGATGAGAATCAGACAAGAGACTTGCTTCAAATAAATGCGTCTAGGAAGAGCAGTCTCCGACGCTAATGCGTGAATGTTCCTCTAGAACCCGTTACTGTGTTTTATTGTGAACCGCGGTTGGCTTTGAACAGGGAAATAGAAGCCTGGTAGCTCATAGCAACATTCCTAATCCTTATTTGTTGTTTGGGATATTGACTAACAGTGCAAGTAGCTCAAGGTAGAACTTACTACTCACCAACTTCTTTCTTCCCTGTGCCCTGGCTCAGCAGATTTGCCAAGGCAGAAGCATAGGAGTCACTTTGCGTCCTTCTTTTCCTAGCCTGCACTTTGCTACATTCTAAATGTCTCTTAAATCTATCTGCTTTCTGTGCCTTAAGCCAGGTTTCCATGGTTTTCTTCCTGAACCTAGGTATACTAACCTGTGTTCCTGTCTTTCCACTTGCTCTCCTCGAGCTCATTTTTCACATTGTTGTCAGAGTGATTTTACCCAAGTACAAATCTGATCACCTCACTTATCTTCTTACAATTTCTAATGAGTTCTAATTGCCCTTAGGATAATGACTGGAATCATCCAAAGTGTTTTATATTCTAGCCTGTGCTTATATCCAGTTTTGTCTGTTATTTCCCCTTTTCTAATTGTGTTTTAGCCATACTCAACTGCACTTAATTGTGCTGTGTTATCTTTCACCTCCTGGCTTTTCAACATTGTTCCCTCTACTTAGAATCCTAATCCTTTCTGCTCCTCCCACCCTTTTCTTGTATGGTTAATTCATTGTCATCAATCTACATCAATTTGGAGAGGTTTTTGTGGATAACTTAGACTAGATTGTTATGGTTGTTCAGTCGCTAAGTTCTGTCCAACTCTTTGCAACCCCATGAACTGCAGCACTCCAGGCTTCCCTGTCTCCCTTGTGAGTTGCTGATGCCATCCAACCATCTCATCTTCTTGTCACCCCTTCTCCCCCTGCCTTCAGTCTTTGCCAGCATTAGAGTCTTCCAGTGAGTCAGCTGTTTGCATCAGGTGGCCAAAGTATTGGAGCTTCAGCTTTAGCATCAGTCCTTCCACTGAATATTCAAGATTGATTTCCTTTAGGATTGACTAGTTGGATCTCCTTGCTGTCCAAGGGATCTCAAGAGTCTTCTCCAGGACCACAATTCAAAAGCAACAGTTCTTGGGCTTTCAGCCTTTATGGTCCAACTCTCACTTCTATACATGACTGCTGGAAAATCCATAGCTTTGACTATACAGACTTTTGTCAGCCAAGTGATGTCTCTGCTTTTTAAAATGCTGTTTAGGTTTGTCATGGGGTTCCCTGGTGGCTCAGAGGTTAAAGTGTCTGCCTGCAATGTGGGAGACCTGGGTTCAATCCTGGGGTCAGGAAGATCCCCTGGAGAAGGAAATGGCAACCCACTCCAGTATTCTTGCCTGGATAATCCCATGGATGGAGGAGCCTGGTGGGCTACAGTCCATGAGGTCGCAAAGAGTCAGACTCGACCGAGCGACTTCCCTTTAGGTTTGTCATAGCTCCAGACTAGATTAGAACCCTCTTTTCACATATACTTGGAATTTTTGGGAGAAAGTATCAGTTTCCTCCCCTCAGGGAGCTTACAGTTTAGAGATGAGTCAGTAAATGAACAGCGTAGTTTCAGACAGTGATCACTGCTATCGGGAAAATGAAACGGCACTGTGACAGAGCAGGCGGAGTGTATAAAAGCAGTCAGGAAAATCCTCTCTGAGGTGACTTTGACCTAAGACCTGAATGCCAGAAAAGGAGCCAGTTGGGGAAGAGCAGGCAAACAGTATGGGGAGACGCAAGTGCAGATGCCTTATGATGTGTATGTAAAGGAGCCAGGAGCGTGAACTCGTGGAAGGAAGGATGGCAGAGGTGGGGACAGAGAGTATGTAGGGACAGTACCATTTCCCTGCCCTTCCTCCTCTATTATTTCTGAGCACCTGGTGCACCTGACCAGAGAAGGTGCTTTCTAATGATTATTGAGTGAATGATGTGTCGAGGTTGGAATTTAATTATAAAGAAGACCAGATATCTGAATTCTGTGATCTCACTTCTTTAATGATAAGCATTTTTTAGCAATAAAGTTTTCTTAAAGTATGTACATTGTTTCTTTTGAGACATAATGCTATCCACTTAATAGACTACTGTTATTGTTGTTTAGTCTCTTAAGTCATGTCTGACTCTTTTGTGACCCTATAGACTGAGCCCGCCAGGCTCTCTACCCATGGGATTTCCCAGGCAAGAATACTGGAGTGGGTTGCCATTTCCTTCTCCAGGGGATTTTTCTGATGAAAGAATTGAAACCTAGTCTCCTGCATTGGAGCCTTTGGCCACCTGATTCAAGAACTGACTTATTAGAAAAGACCCTGATGCTGGGAAAGATTGAAGGCAGGAGGAGAAAGGACGACAGAGGATGAGATGGTTGGATGGCATCACTGACTTGATGGACATGGGTTTGAGCAAGCTCCGGGAGTTGGTGATGGACAGGGAGGCCTGGTGTGCTGCATTCCATGGGTTCCCAAAGAATTAGACATGACTGAACCACTAAACTGACTGACTTCTGCATTGGCAGGCGGATTCTTTACCATTGTGCCACCAAAGAAGTCCTCCTGAGTGTGTGCTAATCACGTAACGATTTATTGTTTTGCAGATCAACATTCCTGAGGACTTTGAATCTGGTGTTTAGTACTGGCTCACTTGTGAACATTTTATCGTGGGCAGCTCATTTAGTTTTTCTAAACCTGTGTTTCCTTAGCTCTATGCTGAAGATGTTTGACTGTGGTTATTAACTTTCCTCTAGGGGTAACTAGGAAAGTATGTCTTGTTTTGTTTTTAAAATCGCAGTAGCAGGTTGCCATGCAGGGCATTACTGACATTCATTGGATTGTGGCCAAAGATGCTAACTGGTCTACAAGCCCATGTAGTCCCCTTAGTAGGTAAATGACTCTTATCTAACGTGGCCCTGTGCCAGAAGTGCTTGTTACTGACTGATCTTGGTCTTTTAGCTCTACAGCCATATGAATATATGACTTACTATTTATACTGTTTGCTTTTGCAGTTAGCATGTAAATATTGGGCACCCCATATCAAGAAAAAGTCGCCCTTTGATATAAAGGTAAGTATTTTTGATTTGCAGCATCCTTTTTGAATACGTATGCTCTTTGTATCTCTTTTTCAAGAGCTGACTCACCAAAAGCTTTTCACCTTTTTTAAAGTTAAAATGAATGGTTTTCCAAACTAGTGATTACTCATAAGAGAAAATTTGAAAAATACAGAGGCTATACATATGAGAATAAACGATCATTTCTCAGTGATAACCTCTATCATTTGTTCTGTTTCCTTTAAGCTTTTAAAAAGTGTGTGTGGATTTTCCTGTTCATAGATTCTTAGATTGCTTTTGATTTATCATTATTAGATGACCATGTAATGAATATCTTTGTAAATATACAGCAGTTTTCCTACAGGTTTTTTGACAGTTCACCTAGGATAGAATCTATTGTTTTCTGGTTGATGAGCTTCAATAAAGATCTGTAATAATGGTAGAAGAGGGGTGACTTGTTTAGTGTAGAGGATCAGAGGCGTGGGGCCAGTCATATCCAGTTAGAGAATGGTCTTAGGATTCATGTCACACAGTTTAGAATAATTGAAAAGAAAAAAAGCCTAAATGTAGGATTAATTCTTACTGAAATAGGTTCTTAAAAAGAGGTCCTTACATGAAATAGAGCTGACATATTGCATGCCACTTAATGTGTAGTAAAGACTGATATAAAGCTTTGCCATTATAAATTGAATTGTGATACTTTAGGCACTCTTAGTAAAACTGAACCCCAAATTTCTTATTATTTGAGCTTAAATGTTTTATCTATAAATATATTTGTTTTGCCAGCAATCCCATTTTGTTCATTAGGAAGATATTAAACTTGACATACATTAGTTACTCTTAATTATTGGCCAGGTTGCTTTATCTTACTTTATGTTATTTGTATATGTTGGGTCTGGGGGTTCCTAGAGTCATTTTTCATTGATAACAAAATTATCTTGATGACATTACTAGATTGAGTTGAACCTAATTAGATCAAGATTTTTAGAGGTTAAATTTATATTCAGATCATTTTAGTTAATACTAGAGATAATTCTAGATGAAGCTGTGTATGCCTGTTTAGAAAAAATTTATTTTAACTTGGTATTTAAAGAAGATTATACCCTTCATTTTATTATTTTTTAATAATTTAGATTTTAATAGAAAGCAGAAAAAAACAGAAATTTCATATAAATTCAAGATTTGCTTGCCTCATTATCTTCCTGCCTTTACTATCCACAAACATTTATTTGACAGATATACTCTGAGCAATTAAAAGATATCATAGTTACCATAAAATTATATTATACCATGTTAAAGCATTTTATAATTTTAACTTTTTTTTTAACCTACTCATCACTAGCACTACTATTACTTTAGCTACTGTTAACTATTAAAGCCTCACCATATGCAAGGACCTGGGCTGAATTCTATTTTTGGGGGGGGGGGGCTGAATTCTTTATGTGTGTTATCTTTTAGCAAACCCATGGGGTAGTTAATAGTATAATTAGATCCTTTTTGTATACTGGGAAACAGCCTTAGAGCAGTCAGGCACTTGCAGAGGTTGTAGCCATCAGCAGTGAATGTGGCTGGTTTGAATCAGGCTTCCAACTCCAGAACCTGAATTCTTAGGGATTATACCATCTTACCCCCCCCCCCCCCAACCCAAGTAAATAGAAATCAGAGGTTTTATCATGCATTTGGAAAACAGAATGGTGTTTGTTTCTGTTATTCCTTTGTGCTTTCAGTTTGCTTTCTGATTTTTGAAAACACATTGTTAAAACTCTTAGATGAAGCCTGCTACCATTTAGTATTCCTTGTTAAAACTATGTTTTAAAAATTATCCTGCTCTTGTGAATTTTTGTTTTCCCTAGAAATGAAATAAATACGTCATTTTAATAATTATTTCTATAATTATTTTTATGCAGACATATTTATTTTTTCTACTACTTTGCTTTCTTGCTATTTTACATTTTGAGGAATATAATGGGATTATAAAAAATATCTCTGAAGTATTTCACTAGAAGTAATATTTGAGAGCTTTCCTAAACAACTTGTGTTATGTAATCTCAGTAACTGAAAACTCTGAGTCTGAAAAAAATTATTTGAGATATTAAACATTTTTATATTTTTAACAGGTGATTGAAGATATATATGAGAAAGAAATTGTCAAATCAAGGTAGGAATGAGTTTAATTTTTATACATAGGGATTAGATGTTTCTAACTTAGATCTCATCTGAGCTTCTAAACTAAATGTAGTTATAAACTTGGAACTTTCTTTTCTTTCTTGATTTGATCATCAGGGAGATGGTAGCTAGAAAAATTACATCTAGCTGCTGAAGAGTCATAAGATATTTCTTTGCCTTGTAATTTTTGACTCAGATTAGAGCGATTAAGTTCTTTAGGGTTTATTTTCTTTTTGAAGGAATGTGAGGAAGACTAAACGTAGAGATTTTAAGATTTCAGTTCAATTAATACCAATTTTCTTACCATTTTCTGATAAATCTTTTTAAAAGATTATTTAAAAATTGGAAAAGTAAACATGCATGATAACTAAATACCAAACAATGAAATAAGTATGTTGTATAAGCTATGTATGTAATAAAAAATTATTTTGAACAATACCCAGAAGGGGGTAAGTTTCAGTAAATCTTCTTCCCTGACCCTTAACCCTCAGTGTCTTTATTTATATATACATCTTTTCCAGTTCCCTACCCCTGTGATTTTTTTTTAAAACTGCGTCTTGGACTTTTTCCATATTTGCACCTATAGACATATATGCCCAGTATTTTAAAAGGTAATTAACTGTTTTAGTATGAAATGGAAACATTCATGTTATGAATGTCATAGAGCTTATAAAATGGCAGATTATATTTTTTCATGTGTTCCATGAAATGAGGAGGTGAATTTTGCTAAACATAAACACAGTGTCAAAATAAGAGGTTAGTTGTTTTGTTTTAATGATTGATTCTTGAGCCTGATTGATTCTAGAGCCTTTGGTCCTAACAGGACCAAAGACCATCTTATGGTTTGTTTGCTTTAAATTCTAAGAGCAGTAGGAAACCAGCGAAGCCTGATGGTGGTATTTTAAAAATGCTCCCTGTTGGAGGGGGCAAGAGGCAGGTAGTTAGCTAGGTGGATATTGTTGTAGTCTGGTTAAGGATAATAATGGCATGGGTTAGCATGGGAAGTTGAGACACAAAGGAGTTACCAGTCTGAGAGAGAGGGAAATGAAGAGATGGTTGGTGGCTGGATGTGCTGAGTGTGGGAAGGGAGGAATCGGGGATGACTCCGCAAAGTTTTTGGCCAAGGGAGTTAGGTGAATAGGTGCCATTCCTGACTTTGGCTGTTGGTGGTGGGATTGGGTATAGGAATGTTGAATTCTAGCTACTAAAGAGCCTTATAGATATAGGATAAGCAGTTAGGTATCTAGGTGTAGAGTTACGAATAGAGAACTTGGTTGAGCCTACTTTGAGCACCATCCACCATTCTAGTTCTAAGGGTACATCAGTGAACACGGCAGATAAAGTCTTGTGTTAACTCATGGCGCTTATGTTCTAATTCTTACCTGGACAGATAACATATGCAGATGTAGCGTCAGCAGGTCGTGAGTGCTATAAATTAAAGTGGGATTAGGGTACAGCAACAAAGACTGCTACGTTAGATTGAATGACCTGGCAGTCCTCCCTTAAGGTGTATCACATGTGAGCTGACACGTTAAGTATTATCTTCCTTTTATGGATGAGAAAACTGAGGTGCAAAGACGTTAAGTAACTACCCCAATATATTTTACCATAGGTAGATAAAGAGGCTGCTCCAGTTATTAAATCTTTCTTCTCTGATTCTTATCCAATACTCTGTTCTTAAATAGGACAGGGTCCATTTGCTCTTTAGGACTCTCTTAACCCATACACTGTGATTTAATTGTTAATCCAATTATGAATCCATCCAAGTGATTTTTATACTGAAGAAACAAGGATAACTTACAGAGCTGTTTACTTTTGCCAGTGTTTAGATTTCTTTTCATGAAAAATGTTTAATCCTCTTTACAATGAAATTAACAGATACTGCATAAAATGTACAGAAATGTATAGCCTTCTGAATTTTATCACCACCAAGGTTAAAAAAAAACACCACCAACATTGTCAGCATCCTAGAAACCCTTGTATGGCCCTTTGCTTTACCATTTAAATATGTAAGTATGCAAACATGAATACTGTAGTTTAATTTTACTTGGTTTTAAGCTTTAAAAAAAATGGAACCACATAATATGTACTCTTTTGTGGCTGGCTTCCTTTGTTCACAGATATTATTTGATCTTTTAATCTGTGTAATAATCAGTCTGGAGCAGATAGCTCAGAAGTTCATGTCAAGTCCTTGTCAGCCTTCTAACAAACTTTGTATAAGTAATATTTGTCATTATTACTTGTAACTTTTTGTCCTTTAAAGATTTTCCAGCATGTCTAGTCTCTAGACCCATTTTTATATTTATATATATATAGCATTAGTTAAGCTCTTCACCTGTCTCAGCAAGTTTAATTTGCAAAGCTGGAAGCTTATATCCAGTGGCATGGTTCTGGTCTGGCTTCTTTATTTCTAATATACAAAATGATAAAGCTAAATTAGTGGACATTTGAACCTACCTTTGCAGAGATACCCTAACTACAGGATCATTTATCCATGTAAAACAAACAGTTCTTTTTCTTAAAGAATATACAGAAATATCTGATACTGTCTCTACAATTTTCTAATATTTTAGACTTAATATCAAGACTGCATGACATGTCTGTAATACAAATCTGTGTCCCTTGTATAGGAAGGCAGGCATGACTTCAGCAGAATGTTTCCATTTGATTATTATTAAATGAAAGAAGATTTGTACTTAAGAAATTGAGGCAGACTAGCTTTTGGCAATGGTGATCCAATAATATTGGTGATCCAATATTATGAATATTGATGAGCACTTGTGTTTTGATTAAATCTATTCAGCTTATTAGTTTGTGTATTATATCCTTGTATGTCATGGTGCTAATTGTGTTTGTTATGTGAATAGGATATAATTCTTCTTAGATAGTTTTTAAAAATAAATAAACTGAACAAAATAAAAATATATAAAAGCAAAATTTGCTTTCTTCAGTGTTTTATTGGATAAAATTATTCTGATATATGAGTCAGTATTAAAACAAGATTCCAGAATACATCTGTATTAGTAACTCAGAAATGTTATATTCTCTATTTAAATACATTTACTATTGACTTTTATATTTTTAGGTTTGCTATCAGAAAGATAATGCTCTTGGAATTTAGGTGAGTTCAAAGACTTTACTTTGACGAAGTTAAAGATGACAACGTGACTTAACTTTTAACTAGGTTTTCTGTACACTTCTGTGAGTTGGTAGGAAAATAATAACTATAGGCTTTTGAAGGTTTATATTTTTGTGTTTGGCTTATTTTGGAATATGTGTATGATGTCTTTTGTTTTCAAGGATGTTGTTCCATTGTTAGTGTAACTGTATTTTGAATTGTTTCTCACTAATTAAGATAGTGTGTGCTGAGCAATTTCTGAACTCTTACTTGGTTCCTCTAGTTACAATGGGAGTAAACTGGAATGCATTCTATAACCATTTTTTTCCTTCCAAGCTTATTTATTATGACCAAACCAACCTTGTTCTGGCCTAAACCACTTACAGATATTTCAGGCAGAAGAGGATATGCAATTTTTAGATTATAATTTAGATTATATTACAGCTAGGTATGGCCAGTAGACTGGAAGTAAAAGCCAAGATTGTTGTTGATGACAGTATCTGTCATTTATTGAACCTTGTGCTAGACATAGTGTTGAACATTTTATATATAGAGCAATCATAGCAATGCTGCAAAAAGTCAATGTTATACTTTCCATGTAGTGAAGGAAAAAAACTGAGATCAGAGCAGTTAAGTAATTTGTTCAAAATAATGCATTTAAGTAATTGGTGGAGCTAGGATGCCAGTGTCTTATGCCAAAGCTCATGGTTTTTCCACTTCTGCACCCTCCCTTGGGGTATGCTGCTGCTGCTGCTAAGTCGCTTCAGTCGTGTCTGACTCTATGCGATCCCATAGACGGCAGCCCACCAGGCTCCACCGTCCCTGGGATTCTCCAGGCAAGAACACTAGAATGGGTTGCCATTTCCTTCTCCAATGCATGAAAGTGAAAAGTGAAAGTGAAGTCACTGAGTCATGTCCAACTCTCAGCGACTCCATGGACTGCAGCCCACCAGGCTCCTCCATCCATGGGATTTTCCAGGCAAGAGTACTGGAGTGGGGTGCCATTGCCTTCTCCACCCTTGGGGTATAGTCTGCATCAGAAGTCAGTCTCTGTTTTAATGACTAACTCTGGGAGATAATGAAAGACAGGGAAGCCTGACATGCTGCAGTCCAGGGGTGGCAGAGTCAGACATTACTTAGAGACTGAAAAACAACAACTCCCTTCATAAACTGACTTGATCCTCACAAAAATGGCATAAGACTAGCGATCACTTCAAGAAAATGAGAGATACCAAGGGAACATTTCATGCAAAGATGGGAACAATAAAGGACAGAAATGGTATGGGCCTAACAGAAGCAGAAGATATTAAGAAGAGGTGGCAAGAATACACAGAAGAACTATACAAAACAGGTCTTCACGACCCAGATAATCATGATGGTGTGATCACTCATCTAGAGCCAGACATCCTGGAATGCGAAGTCAAGTGGGCCTTAGGAAGCATCACTACAAACAAAGCTAGTGGAGGTGATGGAATTCCAGTAGAGCTCTTTCAAATCCTGAAAGATGATGCTGTGAAAGTGCTGCACTCAAAATGCCAGCACATTTGGCAAACTCAGCAGTGGCCACAGGACTGGAAAAGGTCAGTTTTCATTCCAATCCCAAAGAAAGGCAATGCCAAAGAATGCTCAAACTGCCGCACAATTGCACTCACCTCAAAATTAAGGTGAGTAAAGTAAGCTAGTAAAGTAATGCTCAAAATTCTCTCGGTTTCAACAGTACGTGAACCGTGAACTTACAGATGTTCAAACTGGTTTTAGAAAAGGCAGAGGAACCAGAGATCAAATTGCCAACATCTGTGGATCATCAAAAAAGCAAGAGCATTCCAGAAAAACATCTACTGCTTTATTGACTATGCCAAAGCCTTTGACTCTATGGATCACAACAAACTGTAGAAAATTCTTCAAGAGATAGGAATACCAGACCACCTGACCTGCCTCCTGAGAATGCTGTATGCAAGTCAGGAAGCAACAGTTAGAACTGGACATGGAACAACAGACTGGTTCCAGATTGGGAAAGGAGTATGTCAAGGCTGTATTTTGTCACCCTGCTTATTTAACTTATATGCAGAGTACATCATGAGAAACACTGGGCTGGATGAAGCACAAGCTAGACTCAAAAAGATTGCTGGGAGAAATATCAATAACCTCAGATATGCAGATGACACCACTCTTATGGCAGAAAGTGAAGAAGAACTAAGGAGCCTCTTGATGAAAGTGAAAGTGGAGAGTGAAAAAGTTGGCTTAAAGCTCAACATTCAGAAAACTAAGATCATAGCATCCAGTTCCATCACTTCATAGCAAATAGATGGGGAAACAGTGGAAATAGTAAGAGACTTTATTTGGGGGGGGGGGGGCTCCAAAATCACTGTAGATGGTGACTGCAGCAATGAAATTAAAAGACACTTACTCCTTGGGAGAAAAGTTATGACCAGCCTAGACCGCATATTAAAAAGCAGAGATATTACTATGCCAACAAATGTCTGTCTAGTCAAGGCTACGATTTTTCCAGTAGTCATGTATGGATGTGAGAGTTGGACTGTGAAGAAAGCTGAGTGCCAAAGAATTGATGCTTTTGAACTGTGGTGTTGGAGAAGACTCTTGAGAATCCCTTGGACTGCAAGGAGATCCAACCAGTCCATTCTGAAGGAGATCAGTCCTGAATATTCATTGGAAGGACTGATTCTGAAGCTAAAACTCCAGTATTTGGCCACCTGATGCAAAGAACTGACTCATTTGAAAAGACCCTGATGCTGGGAAAGATTGAGAGTGGGAGGAGAAGGGAATGACAAAGGATGAGATGGTCGCATGGCATCACTGACTCAATGGACATGAGTTTGGGTAAACTCCGGGAGTTGGTGATGGACAGGGAGGTCTGGCTTGCTGCACTCCATGGGGTCACAAAGAATCAGACACGACTGAGTGACTGAACCGGTCTGAACTGAGCTGAGGTGTTCTTATTTATTTTTGCAGAGAAAAATTGAAGTTTGTAGCTATGAATTAACTTGTAAGTGAAGTACCTGCTATATCTTAAGAACTGTATTGGTATTAAATACTTGATCTCATTTAATCCTCATAATAATTCCAGTAAGATCTTCCTCATTTTATAGAGAGCACTTAGGCTAGAAATTGGATCCATATGACTCTTAGATTAATACACTTTTTTCGTCATACCATGTCATCTTTCAAGAAGAACAAGAAAAATCAAGTGGATGCTGATATACAGTCAAGGATAAAGCCAGAGTTCTGTGGCCCTGGCAAATATCAGATGCTAAGAGAATTGCAAGAACTAAAGGAGAAAGCAGCAGAACATATTTAAGGCACCAATGACAGTGAAAGACTTTTAATAACTGATGAAGTGGGTTGTTACCTTCCTGGAACTTTTATGTAATTTCTGGGTGAAAATGCCATTTTCTCTGTGCCAGCCTCCAGACACAATAATTCTTGAAGTTGTAGTAGAGATAATTGATGGTCTCTTGCTAGAGTGGAAAGTGAGATGGCATGGAGAAGGTGTCTAGGTATAGGAGAGTGAACTGAATCTTGAGAAAACTCATCAGAGGGGCATGTTATTATATAGATTACATTTGCTACAATTGCCAAAATAGAATCAGGGGATTAGTGAACAGTCTTTAAATTTGGTTTAAAGAGATGGAGTTGGAGTGTGATCTGTATGATCTATATATCACAGAGATAAGTCCATCATCTTGGACAGATCATTGACTCTCATATTCTCAGATTCCTTATCTGAAAAATGTCAAGAATAGGTTTGGAGTTCACTGTGTAATCAGATAATACCCATGGTATTACTGTTAAAAACTGTGGCAAGCCAATGATATCTGTGGGACATCTGGCAGAATCAAACATAAAGATACTCTGAAATGATATGTATTCCATCTAGACTAAAAAAAAAAAAAATCCTACAGCGAAAACCTTGATGAATGTGAGTCCAGACTCTCAAATTATAGGGCACATTACAGCAAAATTTAGTTGAAGCAACAAAGAGCAGAATTAGATACTCCTCAGAAAACCACAGGTAATTAAATAACATACATACTGTCAAATCATGTTTAAAATTACTATGAGTATAAAAGAAATAGAATATGTGAATAAGAAACAAGACACTAAAACCAGGCAGGTTTGGGGGAAAATGAAAATAAAAGTCATTGAAATTTAAAAACTCAGTGGTTAAGTTGAATAGATTAGACACAGCTAAAGAGGGAATTAGTGAATGGGGATTTAGAGCTGAGAAAATTAACAAATAACAGAAGCATACAAGGCAGTTAAGAGATATAGAGGCTAGAATGAGAAGGTCCATTAGAAGTTTCAGAAGAGATTTAGGGAAAATGAGGGAGTGGCAATTTAGAAGAGGTGATGGTTAAGAATTTTCTACAGTTAAGACATGAGTCTGTAAGATTCAGAAAGTATATATAGCAAGCTGTGAACACAGCAACAGTGACAAAAATCTTAAAATCTGCTTCTGCTGCTGCTGCTGCTGCTAAGTCGCTTCAGTCGTGTCCGACTCTGTGTGACCCCATAGGCAGCAGCCCACCAGGCTCCCCCATCCCTGGGATTCTCCAGGCAAGAACACTGGAGTGGGTTGCCATTTCCTTCTCCAATGCATTAAAGTGAAAAGTGAAAGTAAAGTCGCTCAGTCGTGCCCGACTCTTAGCGACCCCATGGACTGCAGCCTGCCAGGCTCCTTCGTCCATGGGATTTTCCAGGCAAGAGTACTGGAGTGGGGTGCCATTGCCTTCTCCTAAAATCTACTAGAGGAAAACAATTACTCAGAGGAAGAAGAACAAATTGACTGTAGACTTCACAATTGCAATAATAGAAAGGTAGTAGAATGAGTCTAGTCAATAGAAAAATAGAACTATCGACCAAGAAAGAATTCTATCACCAGCTAAACTGCATGAGATTAACAGATTTCAGACAGATTCATACTAACAGACTTGCTAGCAGAAGTTCTGAAGGGCATAATTTAGGGAAAAGGAATTTAAACTTGTAAAAATAGAATGGTATGAAGTTTCATGCATTTACTATATGAAAAGTAGTCTATAACTTGGAGCCTTTTGGCAGTTATTTAGGATAAAATACTATTTACCAGTTTCCTAGGCTCTCGCATACTAAGTAAGAATGATTCCTAAAGATAGACCCATGGAAATATCAACATGAGGAGACCTTTGAAGCGTAAGAGGAAGTAGAAAAATTCTGTGTTACAGCGCAATCTGAAATGCACAACTGTGTGTGAACACCTGTGCATGCGTGCGTGTGGACATGAAGACATAAGTGAAACGTTATATTGAAAAGTCATACATGTGGAGTGATTTAAAATAGAAACAAAAAGTTCTGTGTTCTGCATTAGTGCTTGAGAGGATTTTATAGCCCACAGCAGTGATTGATGTTTATAACTACTCTGAACAAGAAATGGTTTTGTTTTGAAAATCAGAATTGCTTAGTTTAGGAATGTTTTCACCAGTCTTAAAATAAGAATTTTGGCGTTTTGAAAAGAAAATGCTAGTTACCTTGAAAACTGACTTATGTTAAATGCCTTGTAAATTAAGTAACAGATCCTCTTTTTGAGTAAGTCTTTTTCTTAGTTTTCAGAAACCATTTGGTCCTGATATGAGTTTGTGTTAATTTCTCAGTTACTTTTGTCTGTGAAGCTGTCCATCATATGATTTTAGAGCTGATATTTGTCAGATATTTTTGTTTTTTACTCTGTTAAGCACCATAGATAAGGAAATATCCAGTGCTCTAATGGTGATAATTATATATGTCAGTAATCTTTGATGTTTTCCTACTTTGAAAAACTCTCGTTTTAGAAATAAAACTCTCGTTCTCCAGAGCCATATTTGCTACATATGTTTCCAATAGTAAGACTGACCTACATTATAGATTAATTTGTGAAGGGCTCTCAGACTATCAATACAGATTTTCAAAAAGCTGTAAGTAATTAGACTTTTTCAAGGGGAGTGATATAATGAGATGGTAGTAACTAATGAAATATTCTATGCCTTTTATTCTTCGTAGCCAGTATCTTGAAAATTACCTCTGGATGAATTATTCTCCAGAAGTGTCCAGCAAAGCCTATTTAATGTCAATCTGCTGTATGGTGAATGAAAAATTCAGAGAAAATGTGCCTGCATGGGAGGTAACAGATTTAAATTACTTCATAGCTTTCTTACTGTCCTCACTTAAGCTGTTACAAAGTAGCTTTTTTACTGATAATATTTTTAGAACAGGAAAATATTTTTATCCAAAAATAAAGTAAATATTGAGAAAAAGGATGGATGCATGAAAAAATATTGGGTTGGCCAAAAAGCTTGTTCAGGTTTTCTCTAAGATAGTATGGAAAAAGCCAAACAAACTTTTCGGCCAAATCAATGATATTTCTTTTGGTTTCAGTTCTTTCTTTAATATACTGTGAATTGAAAAATTATGAATGTGAAATTATTTTTCTGCTTTGTGCTTAAAACAAAGAATGGTATGTATTATAAAGACTTTTACATCAGATAAAGTAAATTTTATATTAAGTAGCTGAAAGAGTCGGACATGACTGAGTGGCTGAACTGAACTGAGTTCAAATAGATAATGTTCAGTGAGATAATATTTTTCAGTGCCTTGTTTCACAACAGAGAGTATGTGTTTATAGTTTTACCGGAGTAAAGTAGTATGTCTAAAGTCAAAATAGGTGCTTATATTGTAATTTCAGTCTTCTCTTTGTCTGATTTTGGATCTGTTTTCTCTTTTGAAATTTATAATTGACATTTTCTCTTTGGCTACTATAACAGAGCCTTGATCAGCTAACAGAGGTCCAAAATCTAGGTTTTCTTTGGCCATTATGAAATGGTCAGCTCATCAAAAGAGTTCCTTCCCCTCAATCATACTTCTTTAAATGAAGGAAAGCCATGTATGCTTGCCATCTCTTTTGAGGGGATGGTATCCAAATTGAAAAGGTGTTAACATTCTTTAAGCTAAAACCATGGACCCTCAAATATTCATTAGTACCATCATATAAGGGCCTTGTGTCTTATTGAGAAATCTTAGAGGTTTCTTAAAGTTGCCTTGAACCACCAGAGGAAGGGGGAGGGACACCAGAGAATGACTTCATCAGTTTTCATGTTGTAAAGACCACTTTGGTGATTTGAGTTGATACAGATAAAGAGAAGAGGTTACACACAGATTTGGAAAGTAAAATTGATTGGATTTGATAATTGAAGTAGCTTGAGGGACGGGGTATTATTTTCAGTAACCTTCCAGGTTTGGGCAACTGAATGTAAAAGATGAGAGGTGCCTCTTACCAAGATAGGTAGAAGAGGATTGAGGAATGCTTTGGCAGGTACAAAACTGTTGAACTGAGTTTGGACTTTCTGAGTCTAAGTTGCTTTTGGAATATCTAGATGAGATTGGAGCAGACAAAGCAGTCTAAGGACTGGAGAAGTCTGGACTGAAGATGTGTCTTTAGAATCATTAGCATATGGTAGTTGAAGTAATGGGAGAGGGAGAAGAAGAATGAGGCCAGATCCCCAGGGACACTGCCTTGTAAAGTGACAAAGAAGAGAAACCGCATCAAAAAGGAGTTGAGCGTTGGTAAGCGTCCTTAGGATTTGACAGCTATAACAGCTTCAGGGGAGTGCTGTACATGGAAACTTTGTTTCAGAGAAGTAAGTGGAAACAGCTAGTATAGGTCATACGTTTGGAGCACTTGCCCATGAAAGAAAAGAGAGCCAACAGAAAGGTGGGGAGGTAGATCACAGAGAAGCTTGAATATGTTTACATTATTTACCTTTTCTTTTTAAAACATTATTTGTATATTAAGAGTAAAGAAATAATATAAAGGAAAGGGTGTCTTTGAGATTAAATAGAATAGGAAGACTTCAGTTTTTGTTTAAGATGTTTCTTTGTTTAAATTAAAATAATTAAAACACTTTAGATCTTTAATTAAAAAAAACAAATCCTAAGCTAATTACCAGCCTAATACTTGAAGAAAAAATAAAAGAATCAAAGCCATTATTTTATTAGCTGAAAATTTCTGCAACTCTCACATTTCCTGCCAGAAATCTATATTTGACTTGCTACAGTGAATTTTAAGTAAGCAGGTAATCTTTTTGTAATTACAAAAGATTGGTTTGGTTAATAGACTCCTAAGAAGTCTGCCAGTGTTTGCTTACAGGAGAAAAAGAGGTGAGCAAGCCATTTCAAAATGAATTTTTATTTTTTCTCTTTTCAGACTTTTAAGAAGAAGCCAGATCACTTCCCATTCTTTTTCAAGTGCATCTTGAAAGCAGCGTTAGCTGAAACTGATGGTGAATTTTCACTCCACGAACAGACAGTCTTACTGCTTTTTCTTGACCACTGCTTCAATAGTTTGGTAATTTTACTTTATCTTTGGGGAGAATGTTCAAATTTTCTTATTCTTTTAAGTTGACTGTAAATGAGATTAGCTCTAGAGCCATCTCCTCATAGTAGTAGAGAATGAGGACAATGCTAACATTTCAGCCCCTTCTTGGGAAAATCATCTTGTAGGGTCTGTTTGCTTTTTAATAGATTTGGACTTGATCCCTTCTTCTTTCTATGTAGCGTCTAAGTAAAATGATAAGAATTGAAATTCTCCAAATATAGAGCAGCAAAGAGTCTGATAACATAAACATTAAGTAATGAGATCAGTGTCATAAACTGTACACAGGGACATAGCTTCATTACTTCTCAGTCATACCTCATACATAACCCGGCAGGTCAGCAGGAGAGTTACGTTTTGAGTTGACTGTTTAGGGGTGATTATGGATGATCTTTCAAAATCTCTTAGGTTGCGCATAATACATTTTTCATTCTTCGTAAGATTATGTTCTAAAAAATAAACATTTATAGTAATTAATATTTCATTTGTACTTCTCTCCTGGGGTTATCTGAAGGTATTTATCTTTAAATAAATAGGTATATACCTGTATATATATATATATATAGGTGCTTCTGAATTGATAGTGCATTTAGACCCATGCAGGAGAATGCATGTGGTTCTTTCTTACCCTGAAAATAACGTTGATAGACGGATGGTTATTATCTGTTTCCATGTAGTACCTCACATGGGTCTTCAAAGACCAGAAAAAGATTTATATTCAGTATTACCTCTTTAACATTTATTAAATTAAACAAAGCAAATATAAATAGATGTGATTCCTTGTCAGAAATGGAACAAAACCAAGATTTAATTAGTATTGGTAGTTTGGTGCTAGTTTAATTAACTTAAAAGCTATCTTATTATTGGTACTTTTTTCAGCTTACCACCAATATTCATTATTTGAGGTAGTTATGCTCTAAAAAATAGCTGTGAACACAGAATTAGCTAAAACTGAACCACTGCTCTTAGGGAAAATACAGAGATAGTTTCATGCAAGCCTCTGGTCACATTTTCATCAGGTGATCAATGTATAGCCTTGTTTTATGTGTTTCTATTTAAAGTCACTTTATATATATTGTTGATTTGTTAACGTTGAACTTGTGACCAACTTAAGTCTGAACAAACTTACCTAACACACAGTATTTTCTCTTTAAGGCACATCACAGCATTCTTTCACCTGGGAGCACTGAACGGCACTGAAGCCCTGTGCTTAGGGCCATTTTACATATCAAAATCACCAACAAAAATCACAATATTATGAGAAAGTAGCACTAAATAGACCAAAAAGAGATGCTAGTGTAAGAGAGCTGACGCAAGAAGGCAGAGCCCACCTTGTCTAACCTCAGCTCAAAATGTGTGTTGGGCAGTTCACACTTGGCTCTGCTCTGTGCTGTCACTGAATGACAGTGAAAGCATTGGGAGTATTGAATTGAGGGCTACAAATACATCTGCAAGCTGATGACATCACAGACATGGAATTTGGAAATCATGAGGCTTAGCTGTATCTTTTTAAAAAATGGATTGAACTTCTTAGTAATAAAAAATCATTGATTTGAAAGAATTGATGGCATATTTTCCCCTCATGACTGTTTTAAACAGGAAGTAGACTTGATACGGAGTCAAGTACAGCAGCTTATCTCTCTCCCGATGTGGATGGGCTTACAGCCTGTAAGTATCTCAGTTCAGAAACTCACATGTATTTGTAAGTGGAACATGTGGTTTTAGATGGTGTAGCTTTGTTATCGATATAAAATGACAGTTAAAAATCCCCCACCAAATTTATCTAATTTACTATGCATTAACTAATCATAGGTGTAGTTTTTTTCAGTTTTAAAGCTTGTGTATAAGCCAATAAATGTTTCTCCTGACGTCATTATTTTAAGGTGAAATAGGTAATATCTATTGAGCTCATAAAGGGAGTTAATTTAGTAAAATATTACTCATATATATGTCTCTGGATAAGACTAAATACAGACTTGAATTTTTAATTTTCCTTGAATGTAATGTACATACAGCTATAGGAGATAATCTGAATTATATTTAATACTAACAACTTCATTTTTTCCGTCAAAGTCTTACTGGATAATATGGGCGAGTATTGAAGCCAAATTAACAGATTTTAGGGAGTAGAGTTAAAACTATCAGATTTCTATATAATACTGTATTCAGAATTTCATTTCCTGCATGTGGGTGGTTTTGCAGACATTCAGATACACAAGCTCATTCATAGGCACCAGTTGATGAAGGTTAAAACAGGCCCCTATAAATAATTATTACCAAGTTAAAAACGGATAAGTACCATGAGAAAGAGTGGTGGTATGGACATTTCCTTATTATGATAGCTGTTTTATATGCTCTGTTTCAGACTGACTTTTTGGACTTTAAATGTTAATGCTCATATTTTTCAAATTGAAGTCCTGAATTTTAGAAATAAGAAAGAAAATTTATTGCTGAGCTTAAAATCTCAACGAGAAATTTCTTTTGTCTTATATTTTTTCTATTGACAAGTATTGGAATTGAAGTAGTTTTTTAAAGTGTAGGTGTTAGTTTCTTAGGTTCCAGCTTTTGTCATGTTCCTATCTGGTTTTATCCCATTGCTCTATATTATATCCTTACATTGGGGTTATGGCTGATTTAATGCCACATCATTCTTTCAGGCACGATTGGAATTAGAATTAAAAAAGACACCTAAGCTAAGAAAATTCTGGAACTTGATTAAAAAGAATGATGAAAAGATGGATCCAGAAGCAAGAGAACAGTATGTTGCCAAAGCTTTGTTCCATGTTGGTTTGTTATACTGAGTTGTGAGTCTTAGATGTTGCTGACTTGTTTTGTTTTTCCCTTTACGTAGTTGCTGAACCAAATAAGCGATTAAGAAGTGCTTTTACTTAGACCATCATAGAAATCTTTTTCACAAAGGTCCAGTGGAGAAGCTGCACGTCATTTCTCCTTTCCCTGTCTCTGCCCCAGTGACAAGCGTTATCAGTGGTCTTCCCTTTGCCTGTTGTCCATCCGAGTTTGTTCATCATGGATGGGTCTCAATTTTCTCCACAGTCTTCAGGCTGTCAGTCCAACTTTTTCCCATTCCCTCACTCTTAACAATGACTTACACACTACACTTTATATGCTTCATTCATTCAATAAATCTAAGTGTTTATTATTTTATTGGGTACTATTATAGGTGTAGGCGAAATGGCATAGAACAAAATAGAAGGTAATTCCTACTCTTGTGGAGTTTACATTCTCGTTGGGGAAAGCAGCTAAGAACAGATGGATCTTATGGTATATTATCTAGTGGTTCATGCTAAGGAGAAAAATATGACATATATAACGAGTAAGGAAGCAGATGAGGGTTGCAGGTTATTTTAATAGTAATTATTATCAATTGGGTAAAGTCTGGTAGCAAGCATTTATGTCATCAAACAAAGTTCTGTTAGTAGGAAGGAAGAAAAGAATCTGTATACTCTTAAGATAGCAGTCCTCAACCTTTTTGGCACCAGGAACCAGTTCATGGAAGACGTTTTTCCACAGACCAGGGCAGGGAGTGGGAATGGTTTCAGGGATGATTCCCATAAGGAATGTACAACCTAGATCACAAGGTCTGTGCTTCCATGGGAATCTAATGCTGCTGCTGCTCCGACAGGAGACAGCTCAGGCAAGTGATGGGAGTGGCTGTAAATACAGGTAAGGCTTCACTTGCTTTCCTCCTGCACAGCAGGAGGGGACCCAGGGGTCACAGGGTTGGGGGCCCCTGCTCCAAGAGGTTTGTTCCTCTCTCTGTCTTTGAAGCTAACTGGTCTACCTGTGTTCTTGCTTCATTTATTCCGTGACTCTTCTAGCAGTGAGTGTGATCCTTTTTTCTTTCTTCATCTCCAAGTGTTCTTTCCACTCATGTTTTTTTCTCCCTCTGCTTATGTATATATGCTTAGGACTCACTTCTTGAGCCTACGATAACTTCTTCTGACTCACATTTTTTCGTCCACTTAGGATAATACTCTGTTCACCCATAGATAGCAGTTGAAGTCATAGGTATGAGTAAGGTTATCTAATGAGTTATATAAACTGTGAAAAGAGGGTTGAGGACAAAAGTGAAGCTTGGAATTGTGCTGGTGATCACTGAAAATAAGAGAAACTGAAAAAAGCTGGATGTCAGAGAAATGAGTTTGAGAGTAAGGAAATGAGAGGTATAAGGACAAGAGAATAGGGTCAGAATAGGAATATCCTTTCTTTAACTTCAGGCTCCAGTCTCATCTCTTCATGATACCTTTCTAATCAATAACCTCTTAATTGGGCTACTTACATGATATCTTTGCATTATTTGACTGCTTTTTAAAAATTTAAATCCTCTCTTCCCATTACCTCAGTATGATTTAATTCCAAATCAATAGACTGTTCACCGTTTCATAAACATTCCTTTCCTAACCACCTTTGCCCCTCTACTTCACTTAATTGAGGCTAACCTTTTTAAGCAGTCTTCCAGACCAAGTACTAAGCCTGCAGTGCTTTCTTCTGAACTGAAACACAGTGTTTTTCATTGAAACATCAGCTCGTTTTGGAGTGGTTAGACTGTGCATAGTTGTTTAGAGTGTAAGTTCTATGATCAGACTTCCCTAGGTCTCACACCCACCTGCCGTGTAAGTTTGGGCAAGTCACTGCGCCTCTCTGAGCCTCAGTGTGCAGTCCGGACAGCACAGAGCCTGTTTCGTAGGACTGCTGTCGGCATTAGATTACCCTGTGTGATGTCCTTACACAGCTCAGATCCTAGCACAGCAGGTGCTCAGCTCATGTCAGGCAGTTTTACTAATCAATGTTGGCTTGTGTTACTGATTATAGTTTATGACTTGTCATCATTTTAAGTATATTTTAGTCATTTCCCTCCTTGTTATTTCCAGCAGGGCTGGTATAATCATTTGTAGCTGTCCAATATGTGATGATTGGTTTTTGAATAGTTGGTACATGAGGCGTCTTAAATTAGTAATGAGTAATAAGTTGTTTTTTAAACTAACATTTAATTCTTATACATTATAATACTCTATTTAATAATTTAAGCATATTAAAGTATGAAATTGCTCATTTCAACTACATACTTAAGTATTAGATTTTTAATGTTGAAGGCAGACTATAAATGAAAATTTGAAAACTCCTTTCTAGTCCTGACCTTTAAATCACAAGTGAAAACTTTTATAATAAGACAGAGATGCTTTCTGGGCTGGTTATTAGGCCAGTAATGAGGCTCATGTTTTCTTCATATAATGCTGTATTTCTCTCAAGGAAGAAGCTGTTTAAATTATGGTCCTGATTTCAGAGAGAAATGAAACAATTTGAGCAGTGTAAGAAAGGCTGTTCAGCATTTAAGATTTACTTTTGAAATAATTATTGCTCAAAAATAATTTGCTCCCTGTTTGTTATCTCTCTGTTTTTAGAGCCTATCAAGAAAGAAGATTTCTTTCACAACTTATCCAGAAGTTTATCTCTGTGCTGAAATCAGTCCCACTTTCTGGTAACTATCTTCCTTTTCTCAGCTCATTTGTGAAGTTACTATTCAGATGCCCATCTGTTATTTATATTCAGTCTAAAAACTGCTCTCCAAATGATTTTAAATTATATTGACAAGGGGTTATGTCCTTCCCTTTTCAAGTATGCTACCAGTCTGAGTATTGTGACTGCCTTAGAAATTCATATCATTTAAGGGCACCAGCATGGTTATTGAAATGTTAATTTATTTAGCAACTCTTTTTGGAGCTTCCTTATAACACACAGGTTTTGAACAAGGTTTCGGGACATGTTGAACAAGATAGTCACAGACCCTGTCCACGTGGCATTTATAATTTGGTACTGAATAATGTTTTCAAGCCATATCAAATACTGTTTAAGAGGGGAAGAGGAGAATTATTTTGAGATATGAGCTACAAGATGAAATGGGAAGTATTTTCCTCTGTCGTGGTCCCCATTTATTATGAAACAAATAGAAGTATATGCTGTATGGAGTATAAACTTCAAAATATATCACAATTATCCACTGTATATAGATACATATATGTGTGTGTATATGAGTATGAGCTCGATGTACCAAGAAGATCTAACTGCATTTTGCTGGGTTGGCAAGACTGACATAAGCATCTAGTGAGTGCAAATAGGGTATTGTTTACTTAATAAAAATATGTGTATGCTATGTATGATATCTCATTGGTACATTGGTATTAGAAAATATTTTATTTTCTAACTGAAATATAATCTAAGAACAGTTGAATACGTGTACCATATTTATATGCACCAGAGATTATACCATACATATGGATCAGAGAGCGTAGCTTTGTTTAAACTAAAATACAACAATGTGTACTTATAAATGTTGACTTTCCCCAAGTAATAGTTTACAACTGGAAGTCACACCTGTAATTCAGTGAGGAATAGATAATAATGCTACAGGTGCCAATTTATGGTGCCAGATTTGGGGTATAATATTACTACCAGTATTAGTATAAAGAAAAAATTGTCATATGCTTATAATCTGTCACCTAATTATTATATATTTAAATCTTTCAGGTAAGCACCATGAACCTGGAAAGAGGACTTAGATTTGGTTTCCTTGACACAAATAATAATAATGAAAACCAGTAATGTATAATAATTAGTGTCAGGTAGGGAATCCCCTGGCCTACAGTGTAGGTCTTGGCACTTCCACTACCGTGGGCCGAGGTCCAGTCTCTGGTCAGGGAACTAAGATCCTGCAAGCCATGCAGTGTGGCAGCGCCCCAGCACCTCGCACCCTCAGAAAGTTGATGGCATCTAGAAAGGTTTGAAAGTCAAGAAAATATAACAGTATAGGGCCTGCAGAAATGTTAATGACTAACAAAGCACTAAATGTTGCCATTGTCATAATATATTGTCAGAAAACAAAATTTCTTAGATTGATCTTGAGCTTTAATCAGAATTTATTAACTTGCTGGCAAAGGAAACAACAGAGATGAAAATAGTGTGCCAGTTTACAAAGGGCATAAAACCAGGTGGATTATATAGTTAGAAAACAGAAAACTAATTTTTAAAAGATTGTGTGTAGTTCTGTTTTGCAAGGTTATCGCAAGCAACTGTCCACATCAGTTGTTATAAAGGAAATCTGTGTAGGATGATTTGAAATGTCAGGGCTACTATCAAAAGAAGGAAAAAACACAGTACACATCCAAAGCAAGTGATAAGAATTTATTGGTGTCCAAAATTGGAATAACAGGGCTTCAGCTCTGAACAGCATGCCTCGTAGGGCCAATTAGTGTAAAAATATGCCGCTTTATCCACCAGAACTCAGAAATTGAGTGCCAGGCATCATGTTCTAATTTTAAATAGGCCATTTCCAGTAATTTTCTCAAGCTATAAATAAAAATATGAAATACGGATTTTGCTCATTTTTAAATTTTGGACAAAATTATTTTCCTTTGCCAGTAATAAGAACAGAAAATACAACCGAGGACCAGTTTGAACGGATTTAATTTAAAAGTCACTCATTTAAATTCTTTAGTTTTGGGAACTGTATGACCTAGGCTGTGTCTCAGAAAACTGGATTCCAGTTCTAACCAGCCCAAAATCAAGTCATTTTCCTCTGGTCCTCAGTTTCTCACCTATAAGATGAAGAATACAAAAATATTCATATTCTTCCTTCACATAAAGCCTTCTATTTGCCTGTCTACAACAAATAAATAAGTAGATTTAAATAAATTCAAATAAAGCATTTGTAGGACACCTTCTATAGGTCTAGCACTGGGTTATTCACTGCTGGGAGTCCTTAGACTAGGGACTCTAAATTTTTCTCCTTTTCATTTGAAACAATCTTGGCAGGATGGTTGCAGCTGGTAAAATAGCAGAACATTTTCTGACATTAGAAAAAAAAGAAATTTGTACTCTGAAAGTATATCATGTCACAAAGTTGTACTTATTTTAAAAATGAAAATGTTCTTAAAAATAAACACTTTAAAAATATGTTTGCAGGTCTGATTTTTAAAATGTATTTCTGATGCAAGCTACATTTTTCATTTTCTCCTACTTATAAAGCTTAATGTAAGTGTAAGGCCTGCCCTTTTTGAAAATATGTGAGGTCTATACTCTGAATCATAGTCCAATTCTGATGAATGAGATAAATAACCTTGTTTAAATAACTAAATAACTGCCAGTTTTAAGATATAGTACCATAGAATGACCTAAGTAAGAAAGTTTTAACATGTTTTCTCTCTTATGTTTAGATCCTGTCACTATGGACAAAGTTCATTACTGTGAAAGATTTATTGAACTTATGATTGATCTAGAGGTAAGAAGTGTGCAGTGATTTTTCTGTTACATAATCATTAAGGAAGCTGATGATTATATATGTAAAATTAAACCCATGACTATATATGAAATATTTCTTTTATCACCTCAAACTGGCCTTAGTTTGTTTGTACCTATTTCAAGTGTCTTAGAGAGAAGAAAGTCAAAAGTGATTGACTCTTGAAGTTTCAGATGACTGTCAAAGGGCTGTGTTTGTATTAAAAACCTTATTTAGTAGGATTTTGTTTGAAAACTACTGGCCAGGATAGAATCTGAGATTTTTTCCCAGTGCTGTACTTTGTTTAGAAACATTACCACTGAGTGTATCTGCAGCATGGCCTAGACCCTTTGCTTTGTGCAGTGTCTTTTGAGGGGCTGAGGGTACTCTGTATGTGATTAACACTCCTGCACTGAGTATCATTGGAGTTCTCGCCGCCTGCTGGGAGAGCATGCAGACTTATTGCTGCGGTGATTATTTTCTCTAGGCCCTACTCCCCACAAGACGCTGGTTTAATACCATCCTGGATGACTCCCACGTTTTGGTTCACTGTTACCTTTCCAATCTTGTTCGTAGAGAAGAGGATGGCCATCTTTTTTCCCAGGTAAGCATTGGTGTATCTGAATACACTTACTGTTTTCATTTCTAAGTTGATTTTTTTCTTCCTTCGCCATGCCACTGGGAGTACCAGGGCATGGCACAAAGTAAACTTTTGCTAAATATTTAGCTGAATGATGTAAATTCCAAATTAGTCATTTTAAAGTGAAACCAAGTCTTCATATACAAAGTGGATACCTTCTCATGTAGATGACCTCTATTAATGTTACATCATCATCTTTTTTTCTCTTCCAAATACTCATTTTATTAATTAAGCAGTAAAACAAACATTATTAAATTTGAGGGGGATGGTTAATTCACATAAAACTTGTTACTATGTGATGTTATCATTGGGCTAAATTATGCATGATATAGTTGCACGTGCTCATATATTTTGATTCTGTGGACTATAAATAGATGATAAGCATTAATTTCAAGCGAAATGATTTAACGTCATTCAATATTAGCAAAGAGCCTACTATCATGGCTCTTTTTCCATGAGATGATAGTGACGGGGCGGCTGGTAAAGTGGATGCGTGTGTATGCGCTGCCTTGAGTTGACAGGCAGGCGCACTTTGTTTACTGCTTTGTGCAGGAAGACAGAGTAGTAGGGTTTCCCATTTCCGATAATGTCATCCAGAAGAAAAGTCTTCTAACAAACTTCTGACTCTTGCCTTTGGTGTGGTCACAGCTGGAGATAAAATTTTCGTATATATTTACATTCTCTCCTAGAAACTCTTATCTGGTGTCTGTGAGCATTCCTTTTCTCCTATTCTCATACTAAATTTTACCCAGTGACTGGTTGCATGTAGATACATTAGATAATCCTAATATCGGGGAGGGGGAATAAATTGGGAGATTGGGATTGACATATACACACTACTGTGTATAACTAATAAAAGCTTACTAAATAGCACAGAAAACTCTACTTAGTACTCTGTTATGACCTATTTGGAAAAAGAATCTAAAAAAGAGTGAATGTAGGTATATGTATAACTGATCTACTTTTCTGTATAGCCAAAACTAACACAACATTGTAAATCAACCGTACTCCGATAAAACTTAATTTAAAAAAATCCTAATATCTGATCTGCTATAGGTTAGAATTAAGAATAATAAAAATGGGGGGCAGATGCAGCCCCCAGTTCTGTTGATGCTGCCATCACAGGGGGAAAGGAGGCCTTCAGCAGTCGCAGGAACTAAGCCAGAGAAAGGGCTTGATGGCCCTGGAAACTGAGGAGAGGAACGGATAACTTAGCCTTTCCTCCTACCTTGCTGTTTTTTTCTCAATATAGAGAAGAGTATCGCTAATTGAGAATTGCAAAATTCTCATCAGAAAATTCTGAGTGGCATAAACCCTCAGGAGTTTCCTCTAATTGTATGGGTCTATATATTTACAGTGATGTAGAGAGATTTTTTTTTTTCCTATTAAAATGATTGACCTCTTTTGATTAGTTCCTTAATGTTTCTTTAGTATTGGGGTTGCAGTTTTAAGTTCTCCCCTGTAGAAGTAGACCAAGTATATGAGATAAACTTAACAGTTATTCACAGTGTATACTTTATTCTCACCTAAATAAAACATTTGTACATGTTCTGAAATGTTTGTTGTAGTGTTTATATTCCAAAGCTTTTTGGTACCTCTAAGAAGGTATGTGGACTTATTTATTATTTTTAATAGTGTCTTTTTTTGCCTTCTTGCTCTCATGTTTGCAGTTTGTTAATTTAAATGTATCCTTTCAGCTTTTGGACATGCTTAAGTTCTATACTGGTTTTGAGATTAATGACCAGACTGGAAACGCTCTGACAGAGAATGAGATGACAACTATTCACTATGATAGAATTACTTCTCTCCAGGTAAGTGAAATGCATTATAGCCTTTGCATCTGTTCCATGAAGTTGTGTCATAAATAATTTAGGTTTTATATAGTACAAATAGGAAAGGTACTTTTTTAATAGTATGCTCATCTTGAATTTTTAAAATATTGCTAATTCTGATGGCTTTATGAAAAAGAAAGGTTTCTGTTCTAGTCCTCAGTCTTGAGAATCAGTATATTGATATTTGACAGTCAAAAAATATTAGTTATTGGGCAAATTTGGTGCATTTAAATATCAACTTTATTTTATGAAAGAGTATTTCTACTTGACAAAGTATATGTGCATACTTCATACATTTTAAAGATAAAGATAAAGACATGTAATGGTACTGAAATTTACCAATGCAGCTCAGATATGCCCTCAGAGTACCTTTGTTTTTATTACTGAGCTCATTTTGCTCTTGAACTCCATTTCCTGTGGTGGCGGAAAGAGACTTTTATTTCTCAATTTAAAGTAATTAAGGTCCTAACCTTTTGAAGAGTCTTGCAGGGAGGAGGGCAGGGAACGTGTAAAGACGCAGCCAAACTAAAGTTCAGATTATCTTTCACCGTCACGTCCCCTATCTCTCAAGGTCATTGCTCTTCCTGCACGCAGTCCCACCTCAGATATCTTCTCCTGCTCTTCTCAGAGAGTTAGTGTTTGTTCCTCTGCCTCTGCCCTTGAAGTGACCATGGCTGGTGTGGTCTGAGCTGTTCTCTTGGCACCGGCAAGGCTCAACAGTTGGTCTCTTGGAGGCTGGTTGTCAACCCACTGACAAGGTCCCAGTGCTTGATCTTGATGGTGCCGGAGTCCTCCTGGGAGCTGACTCCTTCATCTTTTAGCTTGGGGAACTCACTTGCAGGCTTGGTGCAGGGTCATTTTGCCACTGTCTGTGGTAATCTCATGGCAGGCCTTATCCATAACCTTGGCAACCTTCTGTGCAGTCCTCTATAGGGGACTAAAAATTTGTGGATCTTTTACCCTGGCATTAAGGAGGACTGGAGATGTGACCTCTCACGCACTTAATCAAATCAGCATAATGCTGCCCTGTTTTCTTGCAGCTTACCCCGTATTGATTGGAAGTGTTAGCCTCTCTTTCCTGAGTCTCAAAGTCAAGCATGCACAGTAAGCTGTAGGCCCCTCCCTCAGATACCTCTTCAGTGGGAGTGGCCCTTGAGACTTTCTTTTAGTTTTGTTAAGTCAGTTCTTTATTTTATTTATTTATTTATTTATTTATTTTTTAAGCCAGTTCTTAATAGTAAAGTGTTCTGTTTTTTGTCTTTTCCTGTCAGTGAAGCTGGGCTTCCTGGGTCTTATAATGTATATTCAAAATGTGACTTTAGAAATCAAAAACTGAACATTGACTCTGGTTTTACACTCTTGCTAGAACAATTCTGTTTTCTTTTCCCATTGTATTTAGTGCTTTTGAACAAGGCAGAGGTCACATTTGAGAAGCGTATAAGAAAGAGAAGTGCATTAATATTTTTTTAAAATATTTTTTCTGTTGTGCAGTAAGTTGTTATATGTAGGCATTAATTTTTTTTCCTGTTCTTTTCTAGAGAGCTGCTTTTGCACATTTCCCTGAACTCTATGATTTTGCTCTCTCAAATGTGGCAGAAGTAGATACTCGGGAATCCTTGGTCAAGTTTTTTGGACCTCTTAGGTAAGGCAGTATGAAAGGACGACTGTATTTTAATTTTCTTTATTTTCTTTTAGTTATTTTTGCACTGCTTTAGGTGATATTATTTGTTGCACTACTATTTATTGACAGTTAAAACTAGCTTCTCTCTAGCTTTTCTTATCTTTGGGTCACTTAAATATAATTATACATCTCTCTTTTTTATAAAATTTATATTTTTATCTTAAAAAATTTTTTTTCTTTGTCATATCTTTCTTTTTTATATTTTTTATAACTTATACAGTTTTCCTAGGTCATCGGGTTTGAACCTAAGTAGTTGGTTGTCTGATTTCTGAGCCCTAATTTTTTTTTCTTTGAGGAGTAATTGACATAAAACATTATATTAGTTTCATATGTACAATGTAATGATTTAATATTTATATTTATTGTGAAATTAATCACTGCAAGTGTAGATAGCATTCATCTTCATGCATGTAGAACTTTTTTGGTCTTGTAATGAGGACTCAGTTAAAATATGAATTTTACCCAAATTGTTCTATAGATATAAGTGTGTTCCAGTCAAAATCTCAGCAGGAAATTTTATAGAAATTGCTGAGCTTTCTCTAAAACTAATATGGAAAGGCAAAGGAACTAAGATAGTCAAAACCATTTTTGAAAAAAACAAAGGATTTCTACTATCTAACTTCAGAACTTAAGGTAAATTCACAGTAATCAAGACATTCTGCTATTGAAAACAGGGTAGACATAGATTACTGAGAAAGAGTCGAGTGAAATAGGCCACACATATATGATTAGTTGGTTTTTGACTCAGGTGACAAGTCAACTCAATGGGAAAAGGCTAATTTCAACAGTGGTGCTAGAACAATTGGACATCCATTTGCAAACTATGAAACTTGACCAATTCCTCATATCGTATACACAGATTAACTCAAAATAAATCATAGACTTAAATATCACAACTAAAACTTAACAAGAAGTATAGGAGAAAATCTTTGTCATTGTGCTTTGTACAAAGTTTTCCATAGATACCAAAGCACAGTCCATAAAGGAAAAAGATTGATAATCGGACTTGGTCAAAATTTCAAACTTCCATTTGAAAGACATTGTTAAGAGGATGAGAAGAGAAGCCCCATACTGGGAGAAAATACTGGCTAAATTCATATCTGATAATGGATTAGTATCCAGACGTCTTAGAACTCAGTAACAAGAAAACAACTTAATGGCTGTAGATATGAGCAGATGCTTCACCAAAGAAGATAGTGTAGATTTCAGTGAGTCTATAGAAAAGTACTAGTATCATTTGGCATTATTAGTTATTAGGGAAAAGCAAACTTAAATCAAAATGAGATACCATTACAGACCTATTAGAATCGTTTATAAAAGCAACAAGGTATTAACTCTTAACAAAGATGTGGAACAATTGCAGGTCTTATATATTGCTGATGAGAATTCTAAGTAGTCGTGCCACTTTGGAAAAAATCTGATAGTTGCTTACACAGTTTAGCATGCACTTACTGTGTGATCTAGTGTTCTCAGACATACCCAAAAGAAATGGAAACTTAGATTCACAGAAAAATCTGTCCAGAGATTTATGTAGTAGCTTTATTCATAGTTGTCAAACTGTTATTTTCATTGAAGTGACAGGTTTATTATTGTTCAGATTTTTGCTCTTATTCAAATCTGAGTAACGATAATCATTCTTTCAAGTAAAAAGCGTGTGCAAAGTATGTACTTCCGTTCTGTCACACAGAATTTCTAAAAAATCAGATACTCGTTTCATCATGGATGTTTTTTAAATTGACTTAAAAAAAAAAAGACCGTGGCAGCAGGAATGCCATGATCACTTCTTACAGCGCTGAATGGTGCCACTTCCTTGATCCAGGCCACCGGTTTTACCCACCATCACATTTGCACTGTCACTGTGCATGTAAAGACAGTGGGAAAAAGACTGAATAATGTCTTGGTATTGATATGAAAAAATGTCCTTGAAACCTCCCTGAAAAGATCTAGGGACTATGAGAGGTTTGTACAAGACTTTGAGAAGTCTGTATTAGAGGTTTAATATTCATATCTGATTTCATATATTTGTTTCTGTGTCATAGAATTATATTTTCTAGGTAAAACGTTTCAATCAGCTTGTAAAATTACTTTTCAAAAGTGAAGTTACAAGACAATATTCTGATCTCAATATTTTTATTCTGCAGTTCCAATACCCTCCACCAGGTGGCATCATACCTCTGCTTGTTACCAACCCTTCCTAAAGCTGAAGACACGACTTTTGATAAAGAATTTCTTCTAGAATTGTTGGTAAATATTAGTGTTCCTTGAATTATACATGTTTTTCCTACCTTTTTGAATCATTCTTGAAGATGTAGGTTGGTAGAGATTTTTTTTCTGGGCTAAAAATTGGTAGATTCTTTGACCTGGTTTGGATCATACCAGCATTTGACTTTGTCAGATTTCTTTTTCATCTCTTAGATTAGATTACTTTTTTCAAATCTCTTACCTCTTAAAACTGCTTTCTGGTGTGGATTCATTCCATGCAGACGTTTGTGAGCAACACCTGTGTCAAGCACCGGATTAAAGACCCTGGGGATACAGAGATGACCGACAGCGTTTCTGCTTTTAAGTGACCACAGTTTACATTCACACATACACACACACATGGGTAATACACATATATATTCATATCATTTATCTGTTTATTTTAATGTTATTACTTAAATATAGCATCTTGAGTATTAAACCGTACCTTTATCACTAGAGAATTCATGAATGTTTAGAAACAGAGAAAATTATCACTTCCTCAGTCATTTTGGAAAATGAGTATTAGTTTGAGCATTAACTCAAGGTTTCTGTGAAGTTTTATTTTTTTTAGTACAGTTTTAGATTCATAGCAAACTTGAGGGAAATGGATATACCTTACTTTTTAAACTTCCATAAAATATTTCCTAAAGAGGATGATTATTTAACCATACCCTGCCATGAGTATCTAGGTTGTTTGCAGTGTTCACTGTTACAAATAATGGTGCAGTCCTAATATAGGCCTCTTTGTGCTCAGATGTGGACCTTTAGGAGCGGTACCTAGAAATGAAATCATTTGATTGAAGCATGTGCTTATTTAAAAACTAAAAGATGCAGCCTAACTCTCCTTCAGAAGCTGTATGTTCCCATCAACAGTGTGTCAAAGTCTGTCTCCTTAAGCTCTTTTCAGCATTGGATGTTGTGAGTTTCCCAGTTTTGCCAATCTCATGGGTTGTTTTTTTTTTTTTTTTTTAAAAGCTTGTTTAATTATTTGTTTCCTGATTACTGTAAAATTGAGTTGTCTTTTGTATGTTTCAAACATTTTTATACCTATATAAACTTATACTGCATGGAGGTGTGTTGTATATACCTTTTTTTTACACATAATAATAGGCAAATGGTTTTGAGATACATTTCAAGCTAATGTAAGGTTTAAAACACAGTTCCTTACTGTAAAGAGGAAGATGATATGCTTGCTTTGGGTAGTAACAGGAAACTATTTGTAGCAGGTGTTTTAAGCCTGGTGACAGGTGCTTAATACCATTTGGAGAGAAATTCTTGGGAAGGGTTTAAAATTAACCAAGTATGGAAAATACTTTTTATCCATGTATTCACTTGGATGCATTGTGTGTCTTGGGTCACTTTCTTTGCCTTCCTTCTTACAAGTCACTTTTCATTGTCTCTGACTGAAAGTGCTTTCTAAAAATTCCTTGTCCTATTTTCTGACAATGTAAAATCTTCTCTGGTAAGTCAGGTTTTGGAGATTAATAATAAATCCTTACTATAGAAAGAAATGAGGATTTTTCCAGTAACCTTTCTAATGGAAAATAGGTTTAAGTATAAAATTGGTCCTGTCTGTGCTTTTTAAGGTCTTACAGCTAAAATTTCATCCTTAAAATTTAAATAGTTATGCGAAAAGAAAACAGTTTTAAAAATTTATAGTGCTGTATCATTATCTTTCATTTTCTCCCTCTCTTAAAAGATTTTCACAGGCTTTGAATTCTAATAGCCAACCAAATTATGATTAAAAAGTTAGAATATGCATGTTCTTTAGATGATAGTACAGTGTCTTCTTTTCTAAAACAATGCTATCTTTACTGAAAAGAATGTGACACATTTTTCAAGTATTATTTTAGCATCTCTTAACTAGGTAACAAACTTATTTCTGTATTTGAGATAGATCTCTAAAATATTAACAATGGAGGGATACATAGAGGTCATTAAGTCCAGCTCTCTCATTCTCATTTTACAAAGAAGACTGAAGCCAAGTTATTAATAAACTTACCCAGATTGTCTGACCAGTTAGTACAAGAACGACAACCATAACCTACGACTTAGGGCCCCCGTTTTGTTCTTGCAGTAATGAGCGCTGTGTGCTACAGCATTATCTTTTTCAAGGTCTTGGCATGTGCCAGGCCCTTTGACACTATTTTACAGGATTCCATTTCATTTTTATAGGAAACCTAATAGGGGAGTTAATCTGTTTTACTGAAAAGGAAATTAAAATCAGGGAGTTTGCAGTAACTTGCCCAACATCCACATAGCCCATAAGTAGAGGTGCTGGGAGTTAAACTCAGATCTGCCAAATTCCAAAGTTCATCACAATCAGTACCTCTTTCATATTTGATTTATGGAGAACATGGAAAAAGGAAGGAACATCTCTTGTTAAGTTTTATGAAAAATATGAAACTTCTAATTCCATACTTCATGGTGAATTTTTTAATAAGTTATTTTGATTAAAGAAAGATGTTTCTGACTTTGTTCCTAAACTTGTTTCTTTTAGGTATCTCGTCATGAGCGTCGAATTTCTCAGATTCAGCAGTTGAACCAGATGCCTTTGTATCCAACTGAGAAGATCATATGGGATGAAAATATTGTCCCAACTGAATACTATTCTGGGGAAGGTATGGTAATGAAGTACAGCATTCAGATGTAACATGAAAGTTAGTGTAGAAGTCATCATATGTACGTGAATGTACTTCTGTTTGCTATATCAGTCAGTTTAGTTCAGTCCCTCAGTTGTATCCGACTCTTCGCAGCCCCATGGACTGCAGCACGCCAGGCCTCCCTGTCCATTGCCATCTCTCAGAGTTTACTCAAACTCATGTCCATTGAGTCAGTGATGTCATCCAACCATCTCATCCTCTGTCGTCTCCTTCTCCTGCCTTCAATTTTTCCCAGCATCAGGGTCTTTTCAGATGAGTCAGTTCTTCGCATTAGATGACCAAAGTATTGGAGTTTAAGCTTCAGCATCAGTCCTTCCAATGAATATTCAGGACTGATCTCCTTTAGGATGGATTGGTTGGATCTCCTTTAGGATGGATTGGTTGGATCTCCTTGCAGTCCAAGGGATCCTCAAGAGTCTTCTCCAACACCACAATTCAAAAGCATCAACTCTTTGGTGCTCTCTTTATAGTCCAACTCTCACATCCATACATGACTACTGGCAAAACCGTAGCTTTGACTAGATGGACGTTTGTTGGCAAAGTAATGTCTCTGCATTTTAATATGCTGTCTAGGTTGGTCATAATATTTTTTCTAAAGAACAAGTGTCTTTTAATTTTGGGGCTGCAGTCACCATCTGGAGTGATTTTGGAGCTCAAAAAAATAAAGTCTGTCACTGTTTCCATTGTTTCCCTATCTATTTGCCATAAAGTGATAGGACCAGATGCCATGATCTTTGTTTTCTGAATGTTGAGTTTTAAGCCAACTTTTTGACTCTCCTCTTTCACTTTCATCAAGAAGTTCTTTAGTTCTTTTTTGCTTTCTGCCATAAGGGTGGTGTCATCTGCATATCTGAGGTTATTGATATTTCTCCCAGCAATCTTGATTCTAGCTTGTGCTTCATCCAGCCCAGCGTTTCTCATGATGTAGTCTTCATACATTAGGGTAATTTTCTGGTACCCTCAAGTGCGACTGTAGAAGCTAGAAACTATTCAGTGTTTTGAATGCTTAGCATTAAGAATTTTTATTAAACTTAAGCATTCCCTAATGAATAGTGGTGTGTGTGTGTGTGTGCGCGCGCATCATGCTATATAAAATGTGCCCATGAAGCTGTGTTTCAAGGAGACCGAATAATGCTATAAGGGTAACTTTAGTTATGTCACTGTAAATGTATTTTGGGGTTCTTTTTTGACCTTTTGATGTCGGTGCTGAGTGCTTAGTTATTTATTATCCAAGGTAAATATTGTTACATGAGGGTAATGGAAAGAATTGTATTCATTAATATTGTCAGAGAAGGGAAAGAACTCTAGGAGTAACATAAAGTTAATGCCTTATCCTTAAAGTCTATCAGGAAGGCAAAGGTTCAGAACACAGTGGTGATCACTGAAGATAGAGTTATATAATATAATATGCTAGTTCAGTTTCCTTGGTAAATTTGGTCATGGGCTCTGTTTTATGGTAGCATTATTTACTTTGAGTTTGCCAAATGTAAATTAGGTGGTAAGGAAAGAATTTTTTAGACCACTCATGTCAGTTCTTTTAAGTATCTTTAAGCACTGTTTAGAAGCACCGTTTGCATATGAGTCATAGATGTACCGGAGAAGGCAATGGCACCCCACTCCAGCACTCTTGCCTGGAGAACCCCAGGGAGGGAGGAGCCTGGTGGGCTGCCGTCTATGGGGTCACACAGAGTCGGACACGACTGAAGCGACTTAGCAGCAGCAGCAGCAGCATAGATGTACAGACTGCATGTATTAATGAAATTCATCCTTTATTCCCAGTCTTACTATATGGCATTTGTTAACTTGGTTTCAGTTTCTGTATGGAAACAAAAATCAGACCTTTTCAAATATGCTCTATTTTAAACACTATTAAATTAGGTTCTTAACAAATTTGTGGTGCCTTTTTTAAATATATGTATGTATATATATATATATATATATATATATATATATATAAATAAAGCAGATGTCTGATTAAAAAAAAAAATCAATATGGATGTTATTTTCCTTTTCAGGTTGTCTTGCTCTTCCCAAGTTGAATTTGCAGTTTTTGACTCTTCATGACTACCTCCTAAGGAACTTCAATCTCTTCCGCTTAGAATCAACTTATGAAATTAGGCAGGACATCGAGGATAGTGTCAGCAGAATGAAGCCATGGTTAGTAAATTGGTTCTACTTGCAACAAAGAGATGCAAACAATGGCTGACATACTTCTGTCAGAAACCTCGCACATGTATTTAGAAATAATACATCTGGTGAAGATGCACTTTAAAATATGAAATATTTATTCTTTGAGAAATTCTTTAAATAGAAAATATGTTTCTGGGTACTTGGGAGTGAGACTGAGGGAAGGGAGGAGAGATCATTGCTCTGGGAGGTGGGGTGGGAGTGGGAGTAAGTCGGGCGATAGTGAAAGGGTAAAGAGGGAAGGGGATGGGCTGGCCAGCAGGTGTGTACTAGGCAGGGCAGTTTAAGTCCTGGGAGAAGCTTATGATAAAGGGATATTCTGTTACCCCAACTGCAGTCAGCCTCTCTAAAGGACTTGGCAGGAGATGAGGGGCATAGCTGAACATTGCACAGAGCGGAATATTGGAAAATCTTCCTTGACCCTCCCTCCATAGGTTGCCTTGAAGAGACGGAATCGTCAGCCCTCACTTTTAGGGCCTGTTGAGTAGGTTCCATTATTTGAGGAACTTTTCTGGCCCCAACTCAACTTTCTACCTGCTAGCTTACGTCTGAAACTCCTTTAGCTAAGAAAAGCCTTTCATTCTGTTATAGGCAGTTCTGCATTATAAGATTTGTGATGGTTAGTTTTACTTTTCAGACATGACTGACTTTGGGTAAATGCCCTTCATTCACTGTTTCATTTGAAGTATGAAATTACTACCACCGATAAGTTACATATCACAAATGACTGAAAATGAGTAAAAGAATTCTGTAAAATGAATTTTTCATCACATTAGTGTCATACCATGCAGACATATATATAATTATACTGCATTCTTTGTGAAAAGCTTAATGTGTTTTAGGTGTGAACTGATTCAGGTATCTTCCAGGCTTCTCTCCTGACTAATTACAGAGAGCTTCGTGGACACTGTGATTATGATCCTTTTTTTTTCATTTCCATATTTTATTTCATACACAGTTCTATTTTTTAATTAATTAGTATGTGGAAAGTTATTCTGGGTGAGACTATAAAACACAGCATAAAGTATTTTTGACTTAATAATCAGTTGAGTCAGTGGGCAGGCCAGCACTGTGAAATTTGTATACCCTCTGGCTGATCATCTCTGCCCCCAGCTTTGCTGAAATCACTGCCCATTGTTTGGACCCCGGGGGAGTGCTTGATCAGAAAGCTGCCTTAGAATTTATGGTTACCTTGCGCTTATATGTTCAGATTCTAGACCAGATTTTGATCATTTTGCAAAGAAGGGACTTCATAGCTAGCAGTTCATCAAGTAGAATGCACTTATACTTTACTTAAATGCCAAATAAAGCAATAAATACTTAACAGTTCTTATGGTTTATTAATAAAGTAATTTTTTTAGCTTACATTATTTTCTATGAGTAGAACATGTCTTTTTGGAGATAACTTCTGATAATAAGTTTTTCTAAATTTTGAAAAATTTATTTTTCTGCCCATCATTGAAAACTGTTAAAAATAATGAGATCTAAAAGGGTGGGTCTTCTCTCTGTTTTCATGTCTTGAAGGAAGAAAAGTAGTAGAGGCGTTTTCACTCATTACACAGTTCTAATCATACTTTCAGGCTGTGAGCAGTATAAGAGGTTGTGCTTATGAGGGTCAGAAATCTATACTTTTTAATACCTCGTGTTGCAGATAGATTTTATAAAGAGGGAAGGAATTGGAGAGAGTAGACTAGTGGTTGCTTGGGAGTAGGAACAGGATTGACTGAAGTGGATGAGGGAGATCTTTTAAAGCATTGATGAAAATGTTCTATAATTGGATTGTGGTGATGGGTGAACAACTTTATAAATCTACTGAAAATTACTGAATTACACATTTACAATGAATAAATTTTATGGTCTATCACTATATTAAAGTTGTAAAGAATGGAGAAGGTGATAGAAAATTATTACAGAAGCTTTTATGCTCAAGGTAATGCCTTTTTAAGGGGCTTCCTTGGCTCAGATGGCAAAGAATCTGCTTGAAATGCAGGAGACCCAGGTTCAGTTCCCGAGTCTGGAAGATCCCCTGGAGAAGGGAATGGCAATCCCCTCCGATATTCTTGCCTAGAGAATTCCACGGACAGGAGCCTGGAGGGCTAGTCTGTGAGACTGCCAAGTTGAACATACCTGAGCAACTAACACACACACACATTGCCTTTTAGAAATTGTTTCAGTACTAACCAAGTCATTGGAATAGCAAACTTTATTTTTAATTAGCTTCACTCTTTAATGTCATGTAGTTTTACAATTTTTTGTTATTTACAAAGGCCTTAGGATATTGATTTTCTTTATCTTGGTAAGCATATTATTTTAGGTAGTACTTTCCAATATTGGAGTGTTGCTGCAGTTTTTAATATTACAAATTTCCCAGATACGCTATTTAATGTAAAAGCTAAAGCACTAGTATAAGAAAATAATGAGTATTTGCATGTTAGTGGTTCTCATTATTAGACCCAGCTTGATTATTCCCCTTCATGGCAATATCTTTTCAGTATCTTAAATATTGTCCCCTAAAGAAAGCATTTGCATAGATATCATTTGCTTATCTTTAGTTTTTTTTTAAGTCTAATTTGTTCTAAAACATTTTTGAAACAACTTTTAGAAATACTCCCTGTTGGCTCAGATGTTAAAGGATCTGCCTGCGGTGCAGGAGACTGGGTTTAATCCCTGGGTCAGAAAGATCCCTTAGAGAAGGAAATGGCTACCCATTCCAGTACTCTTGCCTGGAGAATTCCACAGACAGAGGAGCCTGGCAGGCTACAGTCCATGGGATCACAAAGAGTTGGATACAACTGAGCAACTATCTGAAGAGGGAGAAAGGGCAAAAATATAAAACTGAATGCTGGATAATTTCATTCTTTAACAAAATGGCTCAGCTCTTACATATATAAATTATATGTTTTTCTTAAGTTTAGGAATAAGATTTCCATATTATTGTTAGGGCTTAAATACTAGCTAAACATGTGTTTTTAGTTACTAGTTTAACTTGTCTAAAAGTTGGGCAAAGTTATTTTTTGTTTGAGTAATCATCTGCTTCTGCTTTTTAGGCAATCAGAGTATGGCGGTGTAGTGTTTGGTGGTTGGGCACGAATGGCCCAGCCCATTGTGGCATTCACTGTGGTTGAGGTTGCCAAACCCAACATAGGTGAAAACTGGCCAACCCGAGTTCGTGCGGATGTTACCATCAATCTGAATGTCAGAGATCACATCAAAGATGAGTGGGAAGGTAATTCTGTATTTCAGGAAGTTGTCACTTTTTGTCTTTTACTGTATAGACTTTTGCTTACAGCATTAACAGAAACACACATACTAAATATTGCCCTTTTAAGTGTACTGTTTTATCTTTAAAAAGTTTGGCTTAAAAAATGACAATTGATTTATAATTATTACTAGTAAAAACACCAAGGATCATACAGAATAATAATTAAGTACCTTAATACTTAACTAAAAAGCATTAGATAGCACGTATATCAGAGTGTTTTAAAAATTGCAGTTGGCAGAGCTGAGAGGAGAGCATTTTTTTAAAATGTTAAAATGTGTCAGAAATGACTCATAAATGGATTTAAATTGGCACTTTTCTATTCCCAGCTGTCTATGACAGCTCTTACTACCCTGTTATGAGAAACGGGAGCTGGTGGGCTTTATCTCCTACCTTTGTGGCGTGCCGGAAGGACAGGAATAGTCCCTTAATGGATCAGTTTTCAGAAATTACTGCTCTCGATATAGCTGTTTATAATCTCAGGGACTGTATGATACATTTGTCAAATAATTTTGAAGGAATCCAGCAACAAAGCTGGCCAGATGTTTAACAAATGGCCACTGTAGTGGGTAGAGTTTGTGACAGATTGTTTTTATGACTCCTGTATCCCTCAAAACTATTCCAATCTGGCACATTACACGTCTAAAATAATGTATACTTTTGTTATTGCTGAATTGTGAGAGAGGCATTCAGTTGCTGAGTAAGGTCTTCCATTTATTGCTCCTTAGAGCTTGAGGAGGTATTAAGATAGTGGGTAATGAACTGAAGTAACATATTGGCCACTCCTAGAAGTGCTAGTGATGCCTGGAAATAAAACTGGGGGGGAAGCAAAGACCCTTTGTAGAGATATATAGATAAGCTCTCATTATGATATTAAAGGAGAAAAGAAGTTCTTTACTCCAAACCCCTTGGGAACTCCTTGCCTCCATTACTTTGGAGACTGCTAATCAGAAGCCCATCAAGTCATCTTATTTTTTTATTTTAATGGACCTCTGGCAGATGAGAAATAGAATGGGTAAATTTTGATGGGCAAGATAGGAAACAATAGGGTATTGTGGGATGAGAGATTTATTTGGGGCAGCGGTCACCAGTCTTTTTGGCACCAGAGACAGGTTTCATGGAAGACAGTTTTCCATGAATGGGAGTAGGGAGATGGTTTGGGGATGATTCAAATGCGTAACATTTATTGTATACTTTATTTCTGTTATTATTACACTCTGATATATAGTGAAATAATTATACAACTCACCGTAATGCAGAATCAGATCATCAGGCATTAGATTCTCATAAAGAGCATGCACTGTAGTGAGATTCATACTCCTGTGAGAGTCTAACGCTGATCTGGCAGGAGGCGGAGCTTAGGTGGTACCTGTCTGTGGCTTGGGAGTTGGGACCCCAGTCAGGGGCATGGTGGGTAGAAGAGTATTTTATAGGGAGCCAGAGCCAAAACGCAGGCCCTTTATTGGTTCCAAATAGAGCAACCAAATAAACAATGAGACAGAAGTTCTGTAAACAGTAATGAGCGTTGTCCTGTAAACAACAAAAGTTTTGCGGAAATGAAGCTAAATACTATGAAAGATTGTTGTCTCTTCAAGAAAGTATGAAGCTCACATCATTATCTTCTCCATTACCTCACTTAAAATTACAGAAACAGAATTAATGAGACTGAAATATCTACAAGACAGAGCCAGGGTGGAGTAAATGCAAATGGTTGAAAGAGTTGAGATGATTGTAATACAAGTATTTTTAATGTGGACTGAGACATCCCACAGTATCCCTCTGTGAGGCCAAAAAGTGACATTGGTAGGGACAAAATTACTTCTCAGGCCCAATTCTTTGACTCTAAGACTTGGAGGTTTCAATGAGTTGTGTGCATCAGAAGTTATCTAGGCAGTACCACTCACATAGTAGATCATTTCCCCTTCATTTTCATTGTTCTCCCGCTTCATTGCCTAAAATTTGTTGGGAAATAAGCAATCAATTCATTATTATGAGTCAGTTATTATTTCTAGCACACTCAAACCGTATTCCATATTGAAACCACCAGGATGGTGCTAATACTGTTAGCCACACTCACATTTGCTGACTTGATGGAGTTGTTTATCTTGTTACCAAGGTTATGAGCAAGCAAAATGTTCAAATTTGCATTCATACTATACAATAACTAACAAAAAATAAATGAGAAAAAAATGATATGTAACATTACATGCTGTGTGGTCTAAATAAAAATCCCTCATCTTTCAGTATGTCTGCTTTTAATAGAGCTGGGAATCTTATTTAATCCATTATTTGAGCCAATGAATGGGAAACTACGGACTTTGGCAAAAGTCTCCTATTTCTTGACATTTGCTTATGAAAATTTCAGTATTTGCCAACTGAAGCAACATATATTTGGCTGTCTCCTCAAGATGCTGTCTGTAAACAATGTTTTCGTGCCTTGATGAATTATTCTAGAGTTGACCCGTTCTGGTGAAATGCAGTTAGACTGTTGTTGAAATGACACTGATGGATAGTTTTAACTGATGTTAGAAACCTGCTAAATATGATATAGATGCCAGCCATATTTTTGGTTACTTATTAAGAATATTAGAAATAAGAAAGATGACAAGCATCTAATTTTGGAGTTGTAACATGATCTAGAGGACTTATTCAGTAATGTATATATGGCTTAAATTTTCTCATTTAACATAAAGAGAAATTTTTATTTAATTATTGCTTTAAACATTGAGTAGTAAAGGTATAGGAAATCTATAATTGTATTACAAAGTAAATATAATCATTGATTATCTCTGATATTTTAAATGTTTTTTATATCTTTTCCAAAGATAAAAGGAAGAGAATTTACCAATGGAAGACAGAAAGCAGCAGCGTTCTAATAAGTGAAAATGTGTTTTATGTTTTACTAGGGCTTCGGAAGCATGATGTATGCTTTTTAATTACTGTGCGTCCCACAAAACCTTATGGTACCAAGTTTGACCGAAGAAGACCTTTTATTGAGCAGGTTGGCCTAGTTTATGTCAGAGGCTGTGAAATCCAGGGCATGCTAGATGATAAAGGGCGTGTCATTGAAGACGGTATGATGATCTTTATTTTTGAAAGACTATGTGTACATAATGATAAATTTCTTTGCCTTTTTGCAGCCTAGGTAATTTTTTAGTTATTTTATATACTAAATCAGCACAAAGGATTACATATATAGAAGTGGGTAGGGTACCTACCACCCGGTTTTAGAGATAAATAATATGGTTTCTAGACTACTGTATTAGATTTTGGACAGACTCTTGAAATTGCCTATATTTAAAACTCTTCCTTTTATGATACTTCATTGCTTTTAAAAACCTCTAAATACCTCCTATAGTTGTTCCCTGGTATATTTTCCTAATTTTTCCTTTTTAAGTTTCACTGATCTGATCCATGATAGCAGTGGCTCATAAATGGAAACCACACTCTCCTGTGATTTAAAATGCATGGTGGTATCTATGATGTCATATGACTGGGGCAGGGAAGGGATGGTCAGCTATTAATGTTTGATGGGTGGGGCCAGGGATGTTAAGTGCCTCAGCAGAAGTGTCTTCTAGAAGGAATTATCTTGCCCAGGATACCAGCATAACCCTGTTTAGAAGCGTCTCCTTGGGGTTCCCTTGGTGGCTCAGTCGGTAAAGAATCCGCCTGCAGTGAAGGAAACCCAGGTCCAATCACTGGGTCAGCAAGGTCCCCTGGAGAAGGAAATGGCAACCCACTCCCGTATTCTTGCCTGCAAGAGGAGCCTCGCGGGCTACAGTCCATGGGGTTGCAAGAAGAGTTGGACACAACTGAGCAACTAACATACGCGCGCGCGCACACACAGAAGGAGCTAAGTAACTGACATAAATCAAGTTCTTTGACTTGTAAGGCGCCTGTTCTAGTTGAGGGCTTACACACAAATAATTGCAGTTCATGGCATTGTACCATAAACATGACACAGTTGTTCTGGGAAGAAATAGTAACAATTTAGAGAAAGGAGAAAATCTTTTCAGGTTGGAATTTGAAATGGATGAGTGGATGTCATTCTAGTTGGAGGAATGGCTTGCAGTTAAATCTGAATAGTTTTCTCATCATTTCTAGAAAAGGAATACTGCTAACTTACTTTGATATTTGAAACATATGTATTTCATTTAACAAACTTTAAAAAAAAAATGTCCAGGACCTGAACCCAGACCCAGTCTTAGAGGAGAATCAAGGACTTTTAGAGTGTTTTTGGATCCAAATCAGTATCAACAAGATATGACCAATACTATACAAAATGGAGCAGAAGATGTGTATGAAACTTTCAATGTAATAATGAGAAGAAAACCAAAAGAAAATAACTTTAAGGTAATTTGTGGGCTATATAATTAAAAGTACTATGTCTTCATTTAAATAACTTTTAAGACATAACTACATAGATACTAGATTTAAAAAGATTTAAAATAGTGATCACTGCTTTTGTTTTGATTTTAAACAAATCTCTTAAATTCTTAACTTATAGATTAAATATAAAATAAATTTATTTGCTAAATCTTATTTTGTCTTTTGATGAGACTAAGAGAATTTTAGGTTTAGAGATTAGTACAAGAAAATAAGATAATAGAAGTGAGATTAACATACACTACCTTGTTATTTCATTATCTTGTTGGATGTATAGCATTATAATATAAAAATGTCTGGTTTTGTTATTCTTTGAAATTAATTGCCTAACTTTCTGATTTTTGTATGTTGCATAGATCACTTTGTTGAAATAATTATTGGAAAGTCTAAGAATCTGCCTTGGCTTCTAGTAATTACTTTTGACAATGTATATATTAACTATTATAGGGACCTCTTATTGTAGTCCTAATTGTTTCATTCTGAAATTTAGACATTACATTTTTATCATTGTTCATTTATTTTTATTTCTTATCTCTAGCAGTGCTAATTTTAGCATTTCTAAATTGTAGTGTTTCACAATCAAGGCATACATTAATGTGCTTCTGGTTATATGTGGTCTCAGTAATGAGGAACTATAGGCTATAAGGTGGAGGAAATGCCAGTAATTTCTAAGAGGAAACATTTTTTTCAAGGGTTTGTTCTATAATATTTTCTTGCTATTGTGTAGACCTGATCAGATTTTCATCCTACCCAACAGAAGTCAAGTGGTGAACTCATCTATGACATTCTGTCTAAATGATCTCCTAATGGATAAACTGTTCTTGCTAAGTTTGGTCTTTTGTTTAACTCAGTGTATGGTATCAGCTGGAAATATAGCTGTTGATTCAGTCTAGCCAAGCACCTGTCAGCAGAAAATAGCTTCTTGCCTTGAAACACTTGGGAATTCTGGATTAGTACAGCCAGCTCTACATTCCACTGAAGTGCAAATGTTTGAGATGTTGTCTTGACAAATCGGTTTTTGTCGTCTTACTGATAGGCCGTGCTGGAGACTATCCGGAACCTGATGAATACTGATTGTGTGGTACCTGACTGGCTGCATGACATCATTTTAGGTTATGGGGATCCAAGTAGTGCGCATTATTCCAAAATGCCCAATCAGATTGCCACCCTTGATTTCAACGATACATTTCTCTCCATTGAACATTTAAAAACCAGCTTTCCTGGGCATAATGTTAAAGTAACTGTGGATGACCCAGCTCTACAGATACCCCCTTTCAGGTAAAGTCAAAACTGGATATACTCCTTTCCAAGCTTTCTGTAGTCATTCTGAGTGAGGCCATCAGGACTGTAGCTAAAGTAAGTTTAAGTATCATCTCTAGATTTTGTTTGGGTAGTTTTCACCTTCCCCATATAATCACTGGGATAAATTTATTTTATTAGACTCTATTTCTAATTCTTTGTGTAGTAGCTATTTTAAGACCACAGTAAAAGTAGCCTTTGTCTTACAAGGGATCAGTTTGAAGAGTATTATATTGATATATTTGTAGCCTTTGACTGAAGAAATAAGTCCTAATTAATATAAAGAGCCATGTGATTTTGAACTCTTGCTTTTTAGGAAAAAATTCTTTTGATCCTATTTGCTTTCACAATTTTAAATATTAATGATATTGTTATACTCAAAATTAAAGGAGCTTTGGATTAGTTTAAGTAAAAGAACAGAGTACCTGAGGTACTGAATGCTTCATGAATTCCATCATATGAATTAGTGGCAAAGCACTAGGTATACCTGGGATGTTAGCAAAGGATTTAATTACTTTCTTAGTTGCAAATTAGAACATATAGCTTTTAATTAACCATTAAATATAAATATAATAATTATACATATTAAAAACATGTGCCCTTTTTAATTCTCAAACCTAGGCTTCCTCCATACTTCTCTAATCTTGTTAATGGCAAAATCAACTTGAAATCTCAGCTTTATTTTTTAACCTTTCTATTCCCATAACTCCTGCTCTGTCTTACAGATTCTGCCTTAAGGATACATTTTTTTTTTTTTTTCCAAATGTCAGTCCTGATGGCTCCCTCTCTAAACCCTCAGCACTTTCAGTCTTTGTAATGGTAGTGTCTTTCTGCCCCTTGTCTTCTTTCTTAAATCCATTATATGATGTCTACTGCTAGAGTCATTCTATTGTCTGACTGAAAACTGACCTCTTAGCTTCTTTGGTTCTTAGCTTCTTTTTAATGTTTTTTTCAGAATGTGAACAAAGACTGGAAAAAGTACAAATGGAGAATTAACTTTTTAGTTTAATCTTAAGAGTTTTCATTGACTTTCCACCGGGTACCTATGGGGAGTTGCTTCCTGGAGTATCCCTGGCCCCAGGCTAAGAACTTCTGCCTTAAAGGCTCGGTATTCCAGAGGTGTCATAACCTGGTGCCAGTCTTTCTCTCTAGCCTTTTTTCCTCTACTGTATCCTAAACTTCTGTAGAACTGGCTGTTTGTTTCTTCCTGCAATGTCTTTTGAAATTCATTTTAGATACTATCTTTCCCATAAAGCCTTTTCTGATTAAATGAAGGACAGTGTGTAAAGCACTTTACAGTGAATACGCTGTAAGTATATAAAGTTTCTTTTGTAAACATTATGCTAAGTGAAAGGAGCTAGACAGAAGAGAACAAATACTGTATGATTCCGTTTACACAAAATGACCGGAATAGTCTGCTATAAAGACAGAAAGTAGACTGATTGCCAGAGGCTAGGTTTGAGTTGGAATACGGAGTGACTGCTTAATTGACATGGAGTTTCCTTTGGAGTGATGAAAATATTCTGGCTTTAGAGAGTAGTGATGACTGTACAACCTTGTGAATGTACTAAAACCGATTGAATTGAACCTTTTAAAATGGTGACTTTATATGAATATTATCCCAGTTAAAAAAAAGTTATTTCCCATAGGAAAAAAAATTAGATAAATGTTTCTTCTTTGATTCTCCCTTAATCAGATGGCTGTTTTCTTAATCTAAACACCCTTAACCACATATCAGTGCTTTTAAATCTACTTTTTTGAAATTTATGTGCAGAGAGTAAGTTCCTTTAAACCATAACTGATTCTTACTCATGATTGTCCTCTGTACAATTCATGCATGAGACAGGTACTTGGCAAATTGTTGTTAATTGTGAAAATAAACAAAGGTTTTGGTCTTGTAGGATAACTTTTCCAGTAAGAAGTGGAAAGGGGAAGAAGCGGAAAGATGTAGACGGGGAAGACGAAGACACTGAGGAGGCAAAAACTTTAATTGTTGAACCTCATGTTATTCCTAATAGAGGTCCTTATCCTTACAACCAACCCAAACGGTAATTTCACTGCCTCTGCTAATTATAGTAATAGATAATAGTGTACTATTTCACATGGGTTAGTAATATTTAAAAGTTTTTCTGATTCTTTGAAAATTTTAAGACTCTTCTGTTTCTGGACCCTGTTTACTTTTCTTCTGTTAGTTGACTCAGTAGTTCAGACATTTTTGACCATTCTGTAATATTTCAAAAGGAAACATTTTCAGGTACTATGGAAACAAAATATTAGCAGTCTGCCTGAATGTGACCCCGTGGTTCTCACTTCATGACTGTGCGGTACATTTAGCAGCTACCCTTGTGCATGTGTGTCTTGAGTAATAAAGTGGCATTGTGTTTGGTATTATATGGGGAACCAGTACTTTGACACTCCAGTTAAGATCTGGGCTAATCATATTGAAAAATAACTGTCGTCTTTTCTTTCCACAAGATGCACTCAGTTTTAATTGGTCTGTGGAGGGGCAGAGGTAAAGAAAGTCACTCAGAATAGACTGGGTCAGTCATGTGATCTGGTCTGCACCGTTGTGCTTATAGTTAACAATACTGTACTGTGCATTTAAAATTTGTTGAAAGAGTATGTCTTTATGTACTTTTTGCTGCACACGCGCAGCCACAGAAAGGCCTCAGATGGGAGGAAGAAGAGATTGGGAGACCAGGGACAAATACAGAGCAAATGTCCAGACCTCTCCTTGTCTAAATTCTTATTAACATCATCCATCTTTATGTTTAACCAATTTCTTATCAACTCTTGTTTGCAGTAATACAATTCAGTTCACTCATACACAGATAGAGGCCATCCGTGCTGGAATGCAGCCTGGGCTAACTATGGTAAGAGAATTACTGTTCTACTAGTTCTTAAATGGATTCAGACTAGAAGTAGGCATCAGATTTTCAGAGTATATTCCATTTTTAAGCACAGAAACCCAATTGAATTGTTTATAAGTAATTGTGGCATCTTATGTCATTGGACACGACTCATTTCGATGTTCATAAAAAATGTTTCATTAGAACTGAGCTATGGCCATTTGTTTATGTACTGCCTATAGCCTTTTTATGCTGCCACAATGCATAAAGTGTTTATTTGCTGGCTCTTTGCAGAAAAGTTCTGTTGACACTGATTTAGAAGTGTGTTTAATTTCCAGGTATTCGGAGGTTTTCTAGTTGTCTTCCAGTTACTGGTTTCCATTATGGTCAGAGAGCATATTGAATACTTTCTATAATTTTCATTTTTTTAATTTATTAAGGTTTGCTTTATGGCCCAGAACATGATCTGTTGGTGAATATTCCATGTGCACTTGAATATGTGCTCTCTTGTCTTGAGTGGAGTGTCCTATGTATGCCATTTGGTTGTTTCCATTGCTCAGTACTTCTCTGTCCTTGAGAGAGGAGTGTTGAAGTCTCCAACTGCAGTTGTGAATTTGCTTCTCCTTTCAGTTCTATCAGTTTTTGCTTCATGTGTTTTAAAGTTTTATGGAGATGTACGTACCCTTTCAGGGTTGTTGTATCTTATTGGTGAATGGATGCTTCTGTCACGTATAATGTGTGTCTTCATCACTGGTGACTTTCTTTGCTCTAAAGACTACTTTGATATTAATATAGCCAGTGCAACTTTCTTTTGATTAGTGTTTACATGACATGTCTTTTACTGTCCTTTCACTTCTAACCTACCTGTTATATTTGAAGTGAGTTTCTTGTAGACAGCATATGTTTGGATATGGCGTTTTCCCTCTATTCTGAAGTCTCTGCTTTTAATTGCTGTGTTCAGTCCATTTACATTTAATGTTCTTATTGATGTGTTTGGATTTAAGCCTCCTGTTTTATATTTCTTTTTTTATGATTGTTCCCTTTTTGTGTGCTCCTATTTCCCTTTTCCTGCCCTTTTCTGAGTTATTTTGATAGTTTTTATGTTTCATTTCTACTTATCTATTTTGTTTATATCTCTTGTATAATTTTTCTTAATGGCTACTCTAGAGAATTATAATATACATACTTACCTTTTCATAGCCTACTTATAATCAATATTTTGTCTCTTAAATTGAATGGAGGATCCTTGCTTCCATATAAGTCCCTTTACCTTCCCATTTTATGTTGTAGTTGTCATATATTGTACCTGCAAATCCATTGAAAATACTAACATAATATTAAAATTTTTTATTACAGACATCAAACATATTTTAAAGAACTCCAGAGGAGAATAGTCTATTACATTTACCATTTATCCTTTATTCCTGATATCTCAAGTATCCTCTGGTATCATTTCCTTTTTTTTTTTTTTTTTTTGCTGTGTAGCATGTGGGATCTTACTTCCCTGACCAGGGATTAAACCCAGGCCCCCAGTAGTAGAAGCACAGAGTCCTAAACACTGGACCACCATGGAATTCCCTGGTGTTGTTTCCCTTGTCTGAGAATTTCTTTTACCAATTTGAAGAACAGATCAGCTGACAATGAATTACCTTTGTATTCCTTCATCTGAGAGTATCTAATTCATTTTCAGTCTTTAAAATATTTTTCCCTGGACACAGAATTTTCATTGATAGTTTTCTTTTCAGCCGTTTAAAAATGTGACTCCACTTCCTTTTGGTTTTCGTGATTCTAATGAGAAGTGCACAGTCATCTGAAATGTCTTTTTGTTATATGTAATATATCATTTTTCTCTAGTTACTATTAAGATTTTTTTTTGTCTTTAGATTCCAACCATTTAATTATTATATGTCTGGTCTTAGATTTCTTTGGTATTATTCTGTTTATGCTTCAGTGAGCTTCTTGAATCTGTTGATTTATGTCTTTTGCCAGATTTGAGAAATTTCCAGCCATTATTTCTTTAAATACTTCTCTACACTGTATACTTTTCCCCCCTCTAGAACTTCAAGGATATCAGACCTTTTAATATTGCCCCATAAATTCATGAAGGCATGAATCTTTTTTTCTGCTTTTTATTCAGGATGGCTGATTTCTATTGATTCATCTTTAAGTACACTAACTCTTACCTTTTCCGTGTTGCATTGAACTTACCCAGCAAATCTTTTAACTTGTTTCATCTTTCAGGTTTAAAATTTTCTTTTTATAACATTGTGGTAATTGTTCGCTATATGTTCACCTGCTTTTTAGGTTGTGGGCCCACCAGGTACAGGAAAAACAGATGTGGCAGTTCAAATTATATCCAACATCTACCACAATTTCCCAGAGCAGAGGACTCTGATTGTTACTCATTCCAACCAGGTAAGAAAAAGGGAACGTGTTTGTACATGTGTGCTCATGTGTGTACATGCTTGTGTGAAGTGGATGTGCATGTATGGAACAGGAGATGCATGGAAGCGCAGTGTAGATTTCTGCATATCCGATAACCTGATTATGGACACACAGCATACCAGCAAAGGCTGATGAGCATAGTGTTTGTTGTTGAGCTAATCTTGGATTATCACTGGTCATGACCAGACCATTCTAATAGAGGCAGTCCACATGTGGAAAAGCTGAGAGGAATATTTGGATTCGTGGTAATTGACTTTTTCCCCCATCTTCCATTCTTGAGTGAGTGAAGTCGCTCAGTCGTGTCCGACTCTTTGTGACCCCATGGACTGTAGCCTACCAGGCTCCTCCCTCCATGGGATTCTCCAGGCAAGAGTACTGGAGTGGGTTGCCATTTCCTTCTCCAGGGGATCTTCCCGACCCAGGGATCAAACCCTGGTCTCCTGCATTCCAGGCAGACGCTTTAACCTCTGAGCCACCAGGGAGACCATTCTTAGCTAGACCTTTTTCTTTAAAAGCCCCTTACTAGTAGTATTTTTCTGCTACTAGAATGGATATTCCTAAAAGACTGAACCTATATCATATTGACACTGATTGAATTTTAAGTTCTTATGAAGTATACATATGAATATGTATATTACATGGATAGACTGTTTTAGGTTGCTGGTCCAATACATAAAACATGAATAAATAGCTGAGGCTTCCTTATGGCTCAGATGGTAAAGAATCTGAGCTGGTAAAGAATTTGCCTGCAATGTGGGAGACCCAGGTTCAGGAAGATCCCCTGGAGAAAGGAATGGCAACCCACTCCGATATTCTTGCCTGGAGAATCCCACGGACAGACAAGCCTGGCAGGCTACTGTCCATGGAGTGACAGAGTTGGACACAACTGAGCAACTGACACTTTATAAATAACTAAAACAAGAAAAACAAACTCCTTTCTTGTAAATAATGGTTGAAAAATGATCTTTACATCTATATGTGTGCCAGGGTGTATATTCTAAAGCTGTCATAGAAATAAGGAAGAACAAGTAATGTGTATTAATTCTCATGTAAAATGTGACAGGCGACTCTCAGAATCTTCCAAAACATGTTGTGAAACTTGCACAGTAGTCTGTGCCAAAGGTACTTGTTTTCTCTGAATACGTATTAAAAATAGTGCTTTCGGTTCACTAGTTTTTTTAAAAAAAACTGGTCTGTGAAGAAGCACGGTGTTTTTAGAATGCTCAGTGTTATTTATTCTGTTATTCATCAACTTTTAATCCCATAATTTTAAAGCTATTAACTGTCTATCCAATTCATTCACTCTGTTTTCTTATCTTTAATGTTTGTAAGTAACTGGCATGGTGTACTAAAATTGTGCAGGGGAGAGGGTAACCGAGGCTTTATCTTGATGAAAGAAGCCAACTATGTAAAGACTTCTCCTGTCTTCTGTTTAATGAAATTTAGTCTGTAATAATTCTACCTATTTTCAACTTCTTAGAACGAGTAAGATATTATTCATGTGTTGTTTTAACATACTGGTCTTTTTTTCAAACAAATTTTGTCATAACTCAATAATGACTTTCTGTAGATTCCTCTACTTACGACTGACTTGTGTAGCACTGTTGTAGAGATGATGTTATTTTGCAAAAATGGCCAAAGACGTCTTTGATCCTCTGATAATCTAATCATCCTCTTTAATGCAAATTGTTTATTTTTCAGAGTTTGTATACCAGATCTTGATTTAAATATGTGATTTAAGCCATTCTCCAACATCACTTTAATTCATGATGAAATCTTACAGTTTTTTCTGAGATTGACATGTGCGAGTATTTTTTGCCCTCTAAATCTATGTGGTTCATAAGTTTAGATAGGGAAGGTTTAAATAGTGAGTAATGCCATGATCTATTGTATCTCAAGTTTTAGATGGAGAATATTAAGAGTTTGGATAGTGTGAATTATTTTTTCAGAAAATTTTGTTTATCTCATCAGTTTCTGAGCTCTAATTGCTAGAATTTTGGTAGTAAAAGATAGCTGGATACTTTATAGCTTGGATGTTTACAATACTGGATATTGACTTCATGGTCAGGGCTAGACTAGTGGTAAATTCAGAGAAATATTTGAGTGGGGGCTGATTTTTAAATGTCAATTTTATTAGTATATCTTTAAATGCAATGAAATGTTTGCCTTTCTACAAAACCTTGTGACTACAGATGTTCAGATAATAAGTACTAGGATTTCAGGAAGCCCCAAAGATGAACCTTTCATGGGTAACTGTCTTTCATCAGAACAGTTTGCAATTAGTGCTCTGCTCCTTATTGTGTCAAGAGCTGACTTAGATTCAGCCTGAGATTTGAGTGCTGCACTTTGGGTTCCTCTCCGAGGTTCTCTTGATACCTTCTACCAGCACACCTCCTGGGAGACCTTCTCCAGCCACAAAACCCTTCCAGTTTTCTGCAACTCATAGAGATTTTATTGAGTAAAGTGAAATTTGATGTGATTGTTAATTATTTTAGTAAGTATTACTACTTGAGGGAAATAGAAACTGAGCCAAAGCCTTCTCTTTTCATAAATTATCAGAGATGTAATAGATAGATGACTTTTTATGATTTCCAGTTATTATTTGACTACACATACATATATTGCATTATCACATATCAATAAAAACACTATTTCATTTAAATTATAAATGGCCTAATATGTTTCCTTCTGATCTGACTGGGCAATACTCATTCGTTTCTACCCTGTGATTGTTAGTTTTTGTTACTTTTAAAGGAGCCTACTGATTCTTTAAAACTCACTCATTCTTTTTTTTATTCTTCAGGCCCTGAACCAGTTGTTTGAGAAAATCATGGCTTTAGACATTGACGAGCGCCACCTCCTGCGTCTTGGTCATGGAGAAGAAGAGCTGGAGACAGAGAAAGATTTCAGCAGGTGAGCAAATTAGGATGAGTTTTGAAACAGTATCCAAAAAGTTTTTAACCTTCTCTTTTTCTTTAATAAAGAAAAAAAACAACAGGAAAGAGAGCAGTGAATAATCCAACTGAATTCTGAAGGGTTTTAGCCTAACCTACATAGGTATACTGCTGCTGCTGCTGCTGCTGCTGCTAAATCGCTTCAGTCATGTCCGACTCTGTGCGACCTCATAGACGGCTGCCCACCAGGCTCCCCTGTCCCTGGGATTCTCAAGGCAAGAACACTGGAATGGGTTACCATTTCCTTTCCAGTGCATGAGAGTGAAAAGTGAAAGTGAAGTCGCTCAGTCGTGTCCAACTCTTAGCGACCCCATAGACTGTGGCCCGCCAGGCTCCTCCGTCCATAGGATTTTCCAGGCAAGAGTACTGGAGTGGGGTGCCATTGCCCTCTCCATCATAGGTATACTAGGTTGCCCCAAAGTCCAGTCATAATTTCCCTCTGTTCCAGTTCTACATGTTTATGTCATTTTTCCCGTCAAACATGTGGTTATTTCAGTGAAAAGAATTATCTTGTTCATCTTTTTTAAATTGCGGATTTCCATTTGCTTTCTGTTTACTGAAGTCAACATTGCCAAACCAAAACTATACAACTTTACACAATTCCTTTTTACATTTCATCTAGACATTTAATTTCATTTAATCCGGGCACCAATTAGGTAGATTCACTTAACAAAATGCAATTGGAGATTAGTGATTGTGTAAGCTTTGGGGTTGTAAGTATTATTTCAGGAATTTATTGCCAGTTTAGCTGGACTTTATGTTAATGTGACATAAAGTGACTAAAATTTTACAAGTCAAATTTCTTCTGCTATTAGTATTTTGGTTTTTCCTTCAAAGTTGCTATATAAAAAACAGATTATTTCATTTATAATTAAACTAGTTTTTAAAGCTTGATTTCTGACATAGACATAATTAACAGCATACATAATTAATACAGCCTTTGACTATTGAACATTACTTTTATAATCATTACTAAATTGATTACAGACATCAAAAGAACTAAAAGTATTAAATTATTACATTGCATTTATTTAGAGTTCTTGTATTAAAGAGCTTACCATATATTTTTTAGCTTCTAAAAAGTCAGAGGGCAAGATCAACACACCTTAAGTTACTTGGGGCTCTGAATTCTTAATTTTTGAACAGCTGGTAATGCTTCTGAATTCTTCCCATGGGTATTTCTTCTTGTTGAACCTAACTTAGACAAGTGGACACAACTCTAAAAATCTGCTAATCCAGATTTCATTGAATGTATACAGGCTGATGAAATGCTAAGTACTGTAATTATAAGCGTATTACAGTATAATTTATAGTTTTTAGAGAATATTATAATAGAAAAGAAGTAGAATTTTTAAAGTGATTTCTAGTGCTACCAATTTCTTGGGGAATAATTCTTTTTGCTTTCTGAAGGGTAAGTCAAGCTCCAGGCTTTATTAGTAATGTGTATGTTTATTTGATTGTGCGATTATTTCATTTTTCTCTTTGTCATAATTAAAAAGATGGGGGAATAACCAATTGATGGAGCATAATACATAGTCAGAACAGGCTCATTCATCAGTTAAGTTTGCCATCTTACATGGGCATGATTCGTGGCACCCCAAAGTGGTTACAGTGATATCAGAGATCACAAAACGCAGATAACAAATATAATAATAATGAAAATGTTTGAAATAGTTCAATAATCTCCAAAATTTGATACAGACAGCAAATGCTGTTGGAGAAAAATGACAGTGATAGACTTGTTAAATGCAGTGTTGATACAAACCTTCAATTTGTAAAAAACGCAGTATCTGCAAAGTACAGTAAAGTGAAGCCTAATAAAACGCAGTATTCCTGTACATTGCTCTCCCTTTTTAAAATTAATTGAGACTTTTTAATATAGTTTTAGATTTACAGAATACTTGAGCAAATATTACATAGGATTCCATTGTATACTGCTGCTGCTGCTTTTTTTTTTTTTGGTGGTGAGGAATCGTAGCAGGCACTTTGTTATGGTGGAAAGAATTTGCACAGGCTTTGGGATCTAGTTCTGGTTCTACTTTTTTTTTCTTAACTACCTATCGTTGGGCCAGGTACTCTCCAAATTTCAATTTTCTCACACATTCAGCAAATATTTATGAACCTATTTGGTCCAGATGCCAAGCTGTGTTCAATGCCAAAGAATAAGCAAATAAATTTTGAAATTACATTTCAAAAGTTTTAGAGCTAACCTCCTTTTATGATAGTGGTATTCAGAGTCGCCAGTTTGTAAACTGTATTCTGGCTTGTTTTGAGACGAACTAGCACTTGAATGTACTATAGTGTTTTCTTCTTTGTGACGGTCTTTTTATGAAGAAAAAAGAAAAGATAGCTGAACTAAAGGTGTTTAATAATATAGTTAATTTTCCTTTCTCACAGACCACCAACACATTTGCATATCATCCTTGATCCATTGGTAGATTTTAAGTAGCTTTGGTATAAAATAACTAAAGAACTACCACTTGAGTTATTTTATACCAGTGCAACTTAGTAAATATAAACTATGTTTTCTACCTTTTATTTTTTTTGCCTATTTATTATTTCTGTTATGATTTTCTTAAATATTTTGCTGACAGTTTCCTTGCAAGTGTCTTCATAATATAATTTTGCTTTTTTACTTAATTGAAATTTTTAGGTATGGAAGAGTTAATTATGTCCTAGCTCGAAGAATAGAACTTTTAGAAGAAGTCAAACGATTGCAGAAGAGTCTAGGGGTTCCAGGAGATGCTTCATACACTTGTGAAACTGCGGGCTATTTCTTCTTGTATCAGGTATAAGAGATTAAAGATATTTAAATCATACTTTATTGGAATATACTCTTTATTTAGAAACTGGGATGGGTTCTGGAGATCCTTTCTTGAAAATTTTTTTTTTTGAGTAGATTAAAATATATGCTGTTGCCATAGCTGTATTTGTGGATGTTAAATGTTTTGTCTCCTATTGTCTTCAGTTTTCTTTGCTAAATAACTTTACTTGATGACTCATTCAATGGAAGGCCAGTGTTGCTACTGTTAAAATTTTTTTCTTCTCCTTTTTTGTTATTGACAAAGTTTCTAGACTCTCTTTTTTATTTTTTCATTTTTTTCATTACTATAGAAATATAACTAAGTAGTCTAGCTACCCAGTGGTAACAGATGCAGTTTTTTAACTTACTTTTAATATGCATATTAATCAAGGAATAAAGAAAAGCATATTTTCTGTTTAAATTTCCAAAAATACATTTTGTTATAGAATTGATTTCAAAGTAGGAGTTTAAGTTAAAAATTCTGTGACTTCAGTTTAGAGGTATGTTTTTGCTTTTGTTAGGGTTAATTTTGGGAGTGTGAAAATTAATGAGAAATAGCCAAATAAAATGAATAAAAATAAAATTTTAATACTTACTTTGTTTACTAGTAATTTTAAATGGACTGAACATAAAATAATGAAGATTTTTATATAACTCTATTTGTTTTCTTTGTACTAATGCTATTTGCATATTTTAGGTATAAATCACAGTGTTGAAACTTTTAAATGTGTGTGAAGAAAAGTTTATGCTCATTATAAGCTGATAAACCACTTGAGTCCATTCAAAATGAGTATATTTCACGGTTCCTTATGAAACATAGGACATATGCATGATGTTGCAAAGTTGTCTTCGTTTTAGACTCTCCAGAACTTGAATAACGGAGTAATGATCGTGCTTAAGTGCATATTTGTCATAAGATAAAATCGCCAGGCTCTTCGTGAAAACTGCCTTTAAAAGTAGTAGAAATAACGTATGAATTATTGAGGCCTAGCTAATAAATTTGAGAAATATGAACTGGAGGCCTCACAGCATACATAAACAATTTTCAACACACAATAATCATATTAGGAAAATTGTTGAAAAGGAAAATTCTCAAGCTCTGTCCCCAGAGACTTTCTTTTAATACAGTGTGATATCCAGGATATTTTTATTTAGCTTCTCAGATATTCTGGCTAAGGACCACAGTTTGAGAAACACTGAAGTTATAACAGAAAAACTGAGAGAATTAAAAAAAATTAAGTAGGAACTGAGTAGAGTCATAGTTAACATTTACACCAGCATATATTTAAAATATCTATACCCAAAAAGTCATAAAATGAGCTTTCAAATACATAGGCAGCTTAACCAGAAGTTTTTTATATGTATACTAAAAAGAATTCAAAAAATTTTGAAGGTCTAGGAGAAGAGTTGACAAGTGCTAAATTGATTTAAAAGCTACTAGAGCTGGACTTAACCATATATGGAAAGAAACTGAGATAGTGAAAAAATAAGGAATTTCTTTGTTCAGAGAGGGCCATTTGGATCATCGATCATAAACTATTTTGAATATGCATGGGAAATCTGAAACATCTGAGATGGAAAGTCCCATGAGATGATTCTAGGGTTCTTTCCTATCTGTACATGTTTTATTTAAGGGTTTTTTACCCTACAGTCTTGAAGTTTACTTTTAGAAAAGAAGAGCAGTTTGTCAGTGACTGGCATAAGAAATAGTCTTGTTGGGTCAAAGATTACTTTTCTTTTCCTTTTCCTACTGGACCACCAGAGAAGACCAAACTAAGCGCATTTTTTATTTTATTATTTAAAACATTGTTGTTTAGTCACTCGGTCACTTGGACACCAACTCTTTGCAACCCAGTGGACAGTAGCCCTCCAGGCTCCTTTGTCCATGGGATTTTCCAGGCAAGAATACTGGAGTAGGTTGTCATTTCCTTCTCCAAGGGATCCTCCCAACTTAGGGATCAATCCAAGTCTCCTGCATTGGCAGGCAGATTCTCCCCCACTGAGCCAGCAGGGAAGTCCATGTAAAACATAAGGGCTGGCTAATTTAACCCCAAGTCTCTTTTTCTTACAGGTAATGTCTCGCTGGGAAGAGTATATCAGCAAAGTGAAAAACAAAAGTAACACGATGCCAGATATTACTGAAGTCTCTGCTTTCTTCCCTTTTCATGAGTACTTTGCAAATGCCCCTCAACCCATTTTTAAAGGCCGATCTTATGAAGAAGACATGGAAATTGCTGAAGGATGTTTCAGGCATATTAAGAAAATCTTTACTCAGCTTGAGGTAAGGATTCTCAAGTTCTTTTTACTTTCTTTTAAAGGTGTTAAGCTTAGCTGGCTTTCTTTTCTTTTTTAAGTAAGTATAATATTCAAATCTAGCAAACAAGATTATTACTTTTAAGTGGAATTATTGGAAGCATGTTATTGTTCTAGTTGAGAAATAAGTAAAAATTATGATATGAATTGAATCGGCATTTTTTTTTCCTGGTATGAGAGTCTTAGTATTTAAGAAAGGAATGCTTTCTTTAGGAGATTTAACAATAGTTCCTTGATTTGGAATTTGGCCATTCTAAATTCTTTATGCCTTTGACTAGTGGGCAAAGTGAGGTTGCTGTGTTATCCGAGATATTCCTGATTATTAAGGTGAAATAAGAATCACGACTATACACAGGGGACAGAGAAGAATGTTTGGAGCCCAGGGCCCCTGGGCTGCTTCCTAGTTTTCTCATTCCTTATTGGAAACATCCCTGGAAGACTACAGCAGTACTATAAAAGGACCACGTTTCAGACTCACATTCCTCTCAGTTAGAAGGTTTAGGATTACTTCAGATTAAAAGGGCAAAGATCATCTCTTTTTAAAAGTCTTTGTACCTTTTAGATATGATTTTATTCCTACTTCTTACAACAATATCTGGCAGATAGTAAATATTCAGTAAACATTGACACATGGTGTGAGTAGGTGGATAGAAATGGATGAATGGTTGGTACAGAATAATAAATATGTATATACATATGTAGTATATATGTGGTATGATAATGATAATAAAATTGTAAAACCTGGAAAGCAGTGTTGTGGTATGCTTATGATTACATACATAGAATATAAAAGGAGAAAAGCATATGATTTATAATAATAGCTGTCTGGGGAGAGGGAAGAAGGAAATACAGGATACCTCCACCTGTGCCTGTGATGCTTTAACTATTTAAAAATAAATAAACCAAAACAAATGTTTAAAAGTCTGACATAAGTATGACATAATGTTCAGACTTAATAAAACTTGCTATCAGGCACTCTGCATGGCTCGTTTACTCCTTACATCCGTCTGTTGTCGATTCCCCTACTCTGCTCTGGGATCATCTGCCATGGTCTTGACTGAGACTGGTCCTTGGAGTTTTGGTTTCCCAGCCTCTCATGTCAGCTGACTTCTGGCTGGGTTTAGCCAATGAGAAGTGTGGCAAAAATGGAGGAAAGAAGGAAGCCAGGGTTTTTCACCAACAGCTCTCTCTGCCGGGGTTTCATCCCTTATATGACTCCAGTTTCTGCTGACCTGGTCCACTGCTGTTCCAGCTTATATTGATACCTCAGTTTCTGGGCTTAGATAACACTTCCTCCTCTTTATCCTTCCTAGCCTACAGGTAGTCATCATATTCTGCTGTTGCCAGTCCCTGGGTTACCTCACCATTCGCTGGTTGGCTTTTCTACTCCTCCATCACCTGCATAATGGGTTCCTTGCAATAAATTCCTTTCATTATGAATGCTTGACATAGTGTCTATTTTCCTGGACATACAAGGGTGATCGATATTCAGTATTCTTGTTGATACAGTAAATATTTTACCTTATACGAAAAAGCAGTCCAAATTGTAGCTTTAATATCAGTTATTATTTGAACTTAATTAGTAACTTATTAATCATGGACAGAATTGTTCTCTCAGTTCAGTTCAGTTCAGTCACTCAGTCGTGTCCGACTCTTTGTGACCCCATGGACTGCAGCACGCCAGGCTTCCCTGTCCTTCACCAACTCCCAGAGCTTGCTCAAGCTCATGTTCATCGAGTTGGATGATAGGCTTAGTTTATGCTGCTGCAGCTAAGTTGTGTCTGACTCTGTAAGCCTATGGACTGCAGCCCACTAGGCTCCTCTGTCCATGAGATTCTCCAGGCAAGAATACTGAAGTGGGTTGCCATGTCCTGCTCCAGGGGATCTTTTCAACCTGGGAATCAAACATCTCACATCTTACCTGCACTGGCAGACGGGTTCTTTACCACTGGCACCACCCAGATAGTTATATTAAGCTTCCACATAAAGTCTCATAAACTGGATTATTGAACGTATGCATGATTTTACTAAAACAAGTACCTCATTGTTTCCCCACTCCCATAGGAATTCAGAGCCTCTGAACTGCTTCGAAGTGGACTAGACAGATCTAAATACCTTTTGGTGAAAGAAGCCAAAATCATTGCCATGACCTGTACTCATGCTGCCTTAAAACGACATGATTTAGTCAAGTTAGGTTTCAAGGTAAAGACTTATATTTTAGTTCCTTAATTCATCTGTGCAGCTGTTAGTTCCTTTCTTTTCTCTTCTCTCCTTAATACTTGGCCTTTTCCCTTGAATGTTTGCTTCTTACTAAAGTTCGCATTTATAACTACTTTAAAATGTTTCTAAAGTGATAATCTCCCATGTTTATATGATTAGTAAACTCTCATAAATCTAATTTTTCTAAATTTAGTTATTAGATGCATTAATATGTCTTTAACATTATAGCCATATGACTATCTAAATAACTTCTAATACTTTTTAAGGTAAATTAACTTACTTTCACTGTGTTAAAAAAATCTCCAAACAGAACTAAAAACTTTATAAAAACATTTGACAGTGTTTTTCACCTATTAGAAATCTGTATGCTTGCCTTATTTACCTTTTAAGCACTCATCCACTGCAGTTATTTGTTCATTCAGTAAATGAAAAGCATTCTGTATGAGATGGAATATACTTATTTAGACTGTCAAACAAGATATTTAAATGGCTCCATCTCAGGATAAGGACTGGAGAGCCAAAGGGTAAAGATAGCCTGTTACTTGTTACTCAGTTGAAATGTAATGTAATAATTGATCAGTAAATTTGAGTTTGCAGATACTTTGTGACTTTGGTAATGGTACTGACTAAGCTCTGATTTTAATGCAAATCATTTAACTTCCCTCCAACTGGTTTATCTGATGTTATTAGTGTTTTGTATACTGGTTTGAATTCAAAGTTAGCAAAACGCTTGTTGATGAAATAGCTGACATATTTTAAGTTTATGAGGTCACTGGAAGATAAGTGCTAAATAAATTCAAGGTGATAGAATTGTTGCAATCTTGGATTAAAGTTTTCTCAGCTATAAGGTAGGACAAATATGATAATTTATTAAAAGGTAGTATGAACTTAACCTAGTGGTGTGAGCTTACCTTTTGCAAATTAGTGAAAATTTTTCACCTAAATATTTTGTTCTTGCTTTGGGCTGACACATAAAATATACTTTGGATTTGCTATTAAATCATATTACTTTTAACAACACAGGGAAATGATACAATCTAAACTGAGCATTTTATGCTTTCCTGCAGCTGTTCACATGCATAATCTACAAAACATTACTTGTAGCTTATCATATTTTCATTAATCATTTTCTTACACTGTGCTAGTAAGATAGATACCGTGAGTGCTGAGGGTATCCCTTAACGTTACTCCCCACTCCCCAATTATCTAGTCTTTCAACTCTTTTAATATTTCCTTTGTCCTTTTCATTTATATCAATAAAAAATGCTAAATTTCCATTTTAGGCATTGTCTTTTGATTCTGTGCTGTCTCCAAGGAGACATGCAAACACTTTTGTGTACTCTTTTCCTTCCTTAATACACCCAGTATAGTTGTGTCATAATTTTGCTTTGCAATTAAAATCTCCTTTTTAATCAGAGCTGTAGATGTATTTTTATAAGTTAAATCACTTTAGAGTTTCAGAGTTGTTTCTCAGGAAGGAGTCTCTTTAAGCTGTCATCTTGAGCTTTTCCCATTCTGTTCTCCATATTGTGTCTATCACCTTGAGACCCCACGTGGGAACTTCTGAGAAAATATGACTCTTTGAACCCCTTCCTCCTAGGTTCCCACCAGGATGACCTCACTAATCATTGTAATAGGGAAATTTAGCATCAGATAGAGCTAGAGAAGATATCCATCCACATGCCTAAAACTTAAGGTAATTTCACTAGAAAACAGTACAGAATTAAACCTTAAATTTCATCATGTCCAGTAGAAATCCAGCTACCAGTCTTGAACAAATACAAGCATATTTTGGTAAAAATGAGTAGCACAGAAACTGCTGCTGCTAAGTCACCTCAGTCGTCTCCGACTCTGCGACCCCATAGACAGCAGCCCACCAGGCTCCTCTGTCCCTGGTATTCTCCAGGCAAGAATTCTGGAGTGGGTTGCCATTTCTTTCTCCGGCACAGAAACTAGAGGATATGTAAACAATTAGCTTAAAAGAAAAAAATTAAGAGTAAATATACTCCCCCTACCATCCACTTCCTTGAAAAAAAATCAGGGGAGAAAACTTTGAAAATAGAAAACAAAAGAACTCTACTTTGTGCTTAGTAAGAGTCTCAAAGAAGGTATTTTACGAGGAATAGGATATCATACTATAAATAGCAATCAGAATTAGAAGAGGAAGGGAAGGATAAAACCTGATGAGAATAAATCTAGAAGAAATTGGGCAGATAGAAGATTCACAAAGAATGAAATTTCCTTCAGTTGGAGCAAGACTTGATTTTTCATTATTTTATGGACGTGCAGTGCCTAACATTCCTGGAAATGAGTATTCAGGCACAATGGTAAAGAAGATCATGAACTTTCTGTTTGAATGATTTGTATGTTATTTTTATCTGAATTATTTGAGAGGTTTGGGGATGCTTATTACAGTCATGGTGGTAGCTGTTTGGGTTTCAAACTGTCTGTTTCACAAGCTTTCTTTTTCTCCATTTCTCAGTACGACAACATTTTAATGGAGGAAGCTGCTCAGATTCTGGAGATAGAAACTTTTATACCTCTTCTTCTACAGGTAAGATACCGAAATTGAGACAAAGTAGAGGTTTAAGAATTCTGGAGGATGGAGTCAGAAAACTAGAGTTTGGGGGTGCTGATTGCTATGATTATGTATTCTCCTTAACTTCATGATGTTTAGTATTCTATTTTAAGTATGTAAACTTTAATCTATTCACTGGTTATTGAGTAGTTTGTATTATTTGGGAGTACTATTTAAAAATTCATAGTTTGTCTGTAAGTTTTGAAAAGACAGCAATTTTTCTCAAAAAAAAAAAACATTTTTATGCAGTTTGGAGGGAAGACGAGCTTTTTTTTTCATTTCTTTTAGAGTTGTTTCTGGAATTATTTTTGATATTTGATATTATTTTTCTTTATTTTATACCTGAAATTTTTTAGTTAAATGATTATGTTTAAGGATGTTTTCTTATTGTACAATAATCTTTACTATGGAAGCGTTAAAAAAAATGTGGAATTCCTAATTGAGGAACAGAGGCTCCTGTAATTTATAGATAATTTCTGAAAGTTGTTTTATAAAGCCAAGTTATCTGGTATTTATATTTTATCAAAATATGTTTCAAGAAACGAGACATGTAGAGTAGGAAATTGAAGTAATAGAGTAGGAAATTAAAGAAGGTATAATTTCTGCTGCCTGTAGTTGTGATACAGTTTGACATCTTTCCATTTCCCTGCTTGAGCATCTGTTTCTTTCTGTGCACCCTTTGCCTGATTAGGACCTAAGCCTCCCAGACCGCTTTGGGTTACCCTGTGTAGGGTGAGTCCATGCCTGCCTTCTCAATCCCTCCAGCCTCACTCACACACTGTCAGCCAGTGGTACCCATGCAAGTCATTCTGTAAATTTTTTAGGTTCTTCTCTGTGAAACTGGTGAATGACAAGAATTAGTAAACTGTTAAAGCCATCCTGTGAATAGCAAGAATCTTGTGCCATGAATTGGAGATTAACAGGGTACTAGAATAATTATTTTGCCATTTCCCCACTTTTTATTCCTAGAATCCTCAGGATGGTTTTAGCCGACTAAAACGCTGGATTATGATTGGTGATCATCACCAGTTACCTCCAGTCATTAAGAACATGGCCTTTCAGAAGTATTCAAACATGGAGCAGTCCCTCTTCACTCGCTTTGTCAGGGTTGGAGTTCCTACTGTGGACCTTGATGCCCAGGGGAGGGCCAGAGCAAGGTAAAGGACACTGGGCAATGGGAGATGGGAGCAGGGGACTGGATGTTAGGGAAACTACTCCTGTTTAAGGACATCAGTTCCATGATCCAACTATTCGATAGCATCTTCTGTATAGACTCTTAGCACTCTCTGCTATCTAGGAACTTGCCTGGATACACATCCACAAATTGGAAAATACCCTTATTGCCTTCAGCGTGGGTTGTGAATTGAACAAATGAGTTCCTTCATTTTATTCATTGAGATTAATTTAAGTGACTTATAAACTAAGGGCCTGCTTTCATTGTTACCTCCTTTTTCTTCATGGCCCCAAAAGATATATGATTAATAGCACTTTGAAATCTAAAGCTTAGAGATGAACAAGAAGAGAACACACTAATTCTTATTCATAAAATATGTAGGTTCCCTCTCAGAGAGTTACTTGTAGTACTTGTAGTTGACTTTCTTATTTAAGGAGTAAAGATAGCGTTTACCTTAGAGAACATAATAGAGTTATCATTTCTGTAATATCATCAGTCTCCTGATTTGCTTGATGGTAGAGAGACAAAGGTTGCAAAAGCATTATTGCTAAAACAGTGAGCACAACGTAGGTACTATGAACTTAACAGGAAGAACCCAGTTCCTCAGACACCCCCTTAGGCATATGAGAAGGGAGCGTGCACTGCTAATGTTTCCTGTTCGGGCGGGGGGTTTGTCTTTGAAAGCTTGTGCAACCTCTACAACTGGCGGTATAAGAATCTAGGAAACTTACCCCACGTGCAGCTCTTGCCGGAGTTCAGTACAGCCAATGCTGGCTTGCTCTATGACTTCCAGCTCATTAATGTTGAAGATTTTCAGGGAGTTGGAGAATCTGAGCCTAATCCTTACTTTTATCAGGTAAGAAAAAAACAAGAAACTTTCAAGTTTATTTTGTATTTTCCTGGCTTACTTGCTATCTGAATTAGTATTACTGAACCATTTAGCCAACCACTGAATAAAGGAAAGTTGGATTTCCACCTCACAGACAACACATACTTTTCTGTTTCAAATGGATTAAAGATATATATACCAAAGAAAAGAAACAGTGAATATACTAAAAAGAAGAAAATATTGGTGAATATATAATGTTGGGATGAGAAAGGTTTTTCAAGCTTACAAAATCTAAAATCATAAAGAAAAATATTGATTTAGAACAGAATTTATTTTCATCATTTAACAAACAAGAATTAACAGCCAATAGAAAAATACAATAAAGACAAGAATATACAGTTCACAAAGATACATGTATAGCAAGTATAAATCACTGGAGCATATTTTCACCTCTGTTGGGTTAGGTTTAGGAAATTCTGTACTCATGCAATGCTAGTAGGAAAGTTATGTGGTGGACATATTGTTAGTACTTATTAAAAGCAATATGGTTACTTCTATGAATTTATCCTTTAAAAAATAGACAAACTTGCAAAGACTTATATGGTAAAATGTTCATCACATCTTCTTTTACTGCAAATTATTTTTGAAAAGAAAAACAACCTAAATGTTATCAATAGGAATTAATTACACCTTTACCTATTCCATATAATACTGAATAGCCACTACAGGGAGAATTTTTATGCTATCAGTTCAGTTCAGTCGCTCAGTCGTGTCCGACTGTTTGTGCCCCATGAACCGCAGCACACCAGGGCTCCCTGTCCAACTTCCGGAGTCTATCCAAACCCATGTCCATCGAGTCGGTGATGCCATCTAACCATCTCATCCTCTGTCGTCCCTTTCTGCTCCTGCCCTCCCTTTCTCCTCCTGTCCTCAATATTTCCCAGCATCAGAGTCTTTTCAAATGAATCAGCTCTTCGCATCAGGTGGCCAAAGTATTGGAGTTTCAGCTTCCAACATCAGTCCTTCCAAAGAACACCCAGGACTGATCTCCTTTAGGATGGACTGGTTGGATCTCCTTGCAGTCCAAGGGACTGTCAAGAGTCTTCTCCAATACCACAGTTCAAAAGCATCAATTCTTCGATGCTCAGCTTTCTTTATAGTCCAACTCTCACATCCATACATGACCACTGGAAAAACCATAGCCTTGACTAGATGGACCTTTGTTGGCAAAGTAATTTCTCTGCTTTTTAATATGCTGTCTAGGTTGGTCATAACTTTCTTTCCAAGGAGTAAGCGTCTTTTAATTTCATGGCTGCAGTCACCATCTGCAGTGATTTTTTATGCTATATTAATGAAAAAATCAGGTTGCAAAGTATCCCACTTTGTTTTTTAAAAATAAGACATACATATAGAAATACGGACAGATAATTACCACATATGCTCTGTTCATGTATCATTGTTAATTTAGGATAAGTTGCTCAGTTTTATGAGAGGTATTCACTTGTCCAAGATAGTAACTTGTCACTTGTTGAGGTGTGATGAACGAGCAAATTGTACTAGTTAACTGTTTTCTCTACGTGTGCTGCGTGCTTGTCACTTCAGTCGTGTGCAGCTCTTTATACTATGGACTGCCAGGCTCCTCTGTCCAGGGGATTCTTTAGGCAAGAATACTGACATGGGTTGCCCTGCCCTCCTCCAGGCGATCTTCCCAACCCAGGAATCCAACCTGTGTCTCTTAGGTCTCCTGCATTGGCAAGCAGATTCCTTATCACTAGCCTGGAAAGCCCTGAGTTTTGTCTATAAAGGGAAATAAATGCACAACATGATTAATGTTTTCATTACAGAATCTTGGAGAGGCAGAATACGTAGTGGCACTTTTTATGTACATGTGCTTACTTGGCTACCCTGCTGACAAGATTAGCATTCTGACAACATATAATGGACAAAAACATCTTATTCGTGACATCATCAACAGACGATGCGGGAGCAATCCATTGATTGGAAGACCGAATAAGGTAATGTTCTCTTATTCATGTTGGCGAGATAGAAAGATTTATATTTGAGTTATTTATGTTGTTCCACTTTGTTATCTCCTTTTAAAATATGCAAGAAAATTAAATAATAAGAACTCTATAAGTTATTCTCTGACACTTCTGACAGTGTTGTTGATTTACTGGGAATGTCTGTCTCACCTATCACATTGAAGATTTTTGTTGATAGTAACCAGAAATAACTGTTTCTGAAGCTTTTTGTTGGTAAAGGATATCTAATTGTATATGTCCTTTACAATAGAAATAGGAATTGTAGCATTTTTTATCTTGTTTTACAAGGGTATGATTCATACTGCTTCTTAGTATGTGTATCTCTGTGTGCATGTGTACACGCATAAGAAAGTGTTTCTCTTGGGGACAAAGGAAAATCAAGAATAGTCAGACCTTAGGATTTTTTTTATTACTTTTTTTGTTTCTTATGTGATACGACAGAGTGATATCAAATAAAAATGTAGATCCTTGATTTTATCAACAAAAGTTAGAAAAATTAGAATAACAAAACATAAATATAGTAATAGTAATGAAGAAATTAGGACTTTGGTCGTGAACGTAGCTGTATAAAGCTCTTTCATCTTTTCTTGGAAATCATCCACAAGTAAGGGGAAAATGGGAGGGGGGAAAACAAGTGACGCTTTTAGTGAGATGACATGTAACTAAAGATCAGGAAGGAAACGTAGGGGAAGAGAGTCGAGGGGATCAGTCTTGAAAGTGAGACACTTTCTGAAAGTGAGCGGCATACTTTGAAGGGTAAGAACCACATTCCTACTCAACAGCGGATGTGGGTATTTGGGTGAGCAGAAGCCTTTCAGGTCCCAGATTGGTTCAAAGGAAACTACAGGTGAACAATATTTGGGAAAAAAAAAAAAAGACTGTCTCTGTAGTAGCAGTGGAGGACCATCTGTTGTGAAAACCACTGAGCCTTTAGGAAACAGTTCTGCTCATCCCAGCCTGTCTTCTTTATTAATACATAGCTAATCTAAGAAACCCACTTAATCAGTGGTGAAATAGAGGGGAAAAGGAAACTAGCACAAGCTCAATTTATAAATGAGGTAAAGAGCATCAGAACACACTAATTGATAAGATAACATACTCCAGAAAGCATGTTGGCCTAGAACAGATGAAAATTTTGAATGCATATTTGGGTATGAATTTTAAAATGCTTAATGAAGTAGCCACTTCTGTAAGGGAAGGCTACAAAACAAAGAAATTGAAGAACCCAGGAAGAGATAAAATGGGAACTAGCAGAAAGTAAAATAAAATCAGAGATGGAGACAAAAGGAATGGGGAGGAACAGACACTGTGGAACATTCCATAAGGGACATAGAGAGTGAAAATGAAAAACTAATAACTTTGAAATATAGGAAGTTCAGAAATATAAGAATCTCTATCTCTGTTCTTTTACTTATAAGTAACAAAAAAAACTTAATAAGGAAAGTTACTCTTTCTTGTATCAAGAAGATAAAAGGGATACTAGTTATATAATTCGGAGAAGGCGCTGGCACCCCACTCCAGTACTCTTGCCTGGAGAATCCCATGGACAGAGGAGTCTGGTAGGCTGCGGTCCATGGGGTCGCAAAGAGTCGGACACGACTGAGTGACTTCCCTTTTACTTTTCACTTTCATGCATTAGAGAAGGAAATGGCAACCCACTCCAGTGTTCTTGCCTGGAGAATCCCAGGGACGAGGGAGCCTGGTAGGCTGCCGTCTATGAGGTCACACAGAGTCGGACACGACTGAAGTGACTTAGCAGCAGCAGCAGCAGGTGTATAATTAACAAAGGTGGTCCCTGCTTTCATGGGGCTGAGAAGTCTAGTAGAGGGAAGACTGTTAAACCACAAATGGTTACATCGTTATCCACAGAGTTAAAGATGAGTGCTATAAGTGTGAGTAACGTAGGGACATAGCCTGATCTGGTTACCATGGTTTATTTCATAGGGTTCATTTACTTGTTCCTTCAGTTCCAACTATATAGTTATATTCTCTTGGGATTGATTATTTTAAGGATAAGATTTTTATTTCTAGCATATTATTTTAATGATCTCTCAAGAGTTTTTGCTTTTGAAAGTATACCACGTTCCCCTTTTTTTCCTCCCAGGTGACAACTGTTGACAGATTTCAAGGTCAACAGAACGACTACATTCTTCTGTCTTTAGTACGAACCAGGGCAGTGGGCCATCTGAGGTATGTAAGGAAGCATTTTTATAGTAGTGTTGAGTCTTACTGTCTGCTTCGATTTTGAGCTTTCATGGCTAAGCAGCTTTCAAGTTTAAAGTACAGTTCATTGTTATGGCAATTTTTGGTGCTTTTTGTTGGAATGTAACAGTATCATATTCTTTGTGTAATCATTACCATTGCTTCTGAATTTTTTGAATCTTAAATATTTTAGTCATTTTAACTTTTTTCTCTTCAGGAGCATTCAGGGATAGCATTTGATCATTAAATATTATACACACACACATATATGTATATATATGTATCCTATATCTGTTTGAAATTTAATGTAAGAAATTAAAGGAGGTAAAGTGGTAAAAAGTCTCAAGTAAGTTTTTCATTGCACGGAATTTCTGACTTACCCGACACAGTCTTTTAGCTCAGTGTTAGAGAGGATAAAGGAGCCATTTGTTCTCTCAGGATTAAGAATTGTCAAAACAAACAATAACCTATTTTTATCATTTATTGTGATCTATTTATGTGCTGGAGATTTTGTGGGAATAATATCTCCTTATTACAAAGCAGCCATTTAGTTTTATATAAACCTTCATCTCATATGACTATAGCAAAACTGTAAGGAGAGTTCATTTTATTATTTTACTTAATGGCTATAAAAAGAAAATTCTGTATGCTCTCTTAATGTTGTGATTAAGTCAAGATCTATTTGGTATTTAACCCAGAGTGCTCATGTTCCACTAAGCCAATATTTTTATATAGGAATAAACAAAAGATGTAATGTTTCAATAAATAATTTCAAGACTATAGCATTCTGAAATACAGTTTATTTTTACTTAAGTGTCAAATGTGTTTTTGGAGACTTAACTTTTCCAAAAAGTTCCATTTCCACATTGAAATTTATAGCTGCTGCTAAATAGGGTATCATTATGATTTACCTAATTAAAATCTCTCATCCAAGCTCACAGTATGAAGACGAGAATACTGTTCCTCCTCTCCCCACCTTTTCTCTTACTCTGTAGTACTTTTGTCTTTTTCACATTCCCATGACTTTATTTCTATGCTGTTCTTTACCTGACTTTTCTGAAAACTCAACTAAATAAAGAGAAAGATGATGATAATAAAATGCTTATAAATGAAGACTTAAAAAAGTACCTGATTTCATTATTGTCTCACATATCCAGCTTTTCTTTATCCAAATAAGTTAATCTTCTTTATATCTACCAAACTTTTGTTTTGGAAGTTCAGCTTCTTCGGTGGCTGCTGATGATAGTGATGGTAGTTTTATTAAAGCACAGAGGGGGGAAAAACTTAATTTACCAATCACCTGTAATTCAGCTTTCCTGATAGTTTAGGTATCTTAGTGAGGATTTGATCAAGCTCCTCATAGAATTTTTTGGTTTGTAGATGCAATCTTTCATGTCTTTGTTTTTCTAAGAAGCAGTAAAATATTTTGTCTTTCAAATTCAAGATACCAAGGAAACCTTCCATCTTCCATATTTTTCTTTTTAGTAGCATCTTTATTGAGATATAATACACATGCTGTACAATTCAGTGTGTAAATAAACTGTATTTTTAAGTGTACAATTCAATGATTTGTATATAAATAAACTGTATTTTAAGTGTATAGTTCAGTGATTTTTTAGTATATTCATAGAGTTATACAACTATATTCACAATTTTAGAACATTTTCTAAAATAGTGAGAGACCCTATGCCTGTCAGCAGCTACTCCCTTCCTCTCCCCCTCAAGTCCTTGGCAACCGCTGTTCCACTTTGTCTATAGATTTGCCTGTTGTGGGCACTTCATGTAAGTGAAATTGCTTAGCATAGTGTGTTCAGGATTCATCCATGTTGTAGCATGCGTCAGTACTTCATTCCTTCTGGTTGCCAAATAACATTTTGTTTTGTGAATATTTTATGCTTTATGTCCCCATTCATCAGCGGATGGACAGGGTTGTTTCCACTTTGTGACTGTTTGGACTGCTGTGAACATTCATGTACAAGTTTTTGCGTGAAAGTATGTTTTCCTTTCTCTTGGGTGTAGACCTAGGAGTAGAATTGCTGGGTCTTGTGGTAACTCTGTCTAACCCTTTAAGTTAGTGCCTGCCTTATTTCTTTTACCCGTCCAGGATAGGAGCCAGACCATTCAGCTTTGGATCCAGAGACCTGTTTTGGGACACTGTGGAGCTGTTCAGAAGCTAGAATAGTGAGACATTTCTGGTCCCTTTTCCAACATTCATTGTTCTTGTCCCTACTGACTTGAATAGCCCAGCTACAAATAGAAATGCTTGTGACTCGTTCAGAGCAAGTCAGTGAAACTGTCCCCAGCCATCCTCTGGAGATCATGAAAGAAGGTAGCAGTTCCCATTGCCCCAGTTTCAAGATACAGCTCCAAGGAACCCTATCTGTTCATGCTGCCACCCTGTTCTTTTTTTTGCCTGGTAGTTTGTTATCTTTGTGGTGTGTGATCATTCATTTAACAGATACTCTTAGATCCTTCTATTATTTGGCAGTATGCTAGGTTCTTGATATATAATGGTAAGTCTAACATTCATTGTCTCTGCCCCCATGAAGCTTAGAGTCCAGTGGGGGAGACATTAAACATGTCTTTGGGAAATACCTACATTTGATTCTGCAGAAGATTGTAGTCTGTACAGTGGAGATGAGCTTGGTAGAGCCACTTAACTGCACTGCAGTTAAGGGACCGGAGGGCGGAGCTCCTCAGGGGAGCGAGTTCACTGTCACTGCAGTAGCGCTCTGGCTGTGCTCCGCTTAGAGACAGAGGCTTCTGGATGAGAGAGGAGAACTGAATGGAGTTTCAATACTTGTGTGAGAGCTCATGCTAAGTATCTCTAGCACTGTACCTCTAGTTACTAGTTTTGGAACCACCCACCTATGGCATGACCCCTTGGGCTTCTAAGGAAGGTGGAGGAAGTAAAAAACAATTTGACTTGCAGTAACCTAAGATAACATTTCCTTCAAGAATCCAGTGTGTCACAAATGTAGAAATTCATCAGAACTTCTGTAAAAGGGTATGCTTTCTCCTTCCACCTAAATGAACTTCTCTTAGTTTGGGTTGGTGGGGTATAAGGATTGTACACCCCCAATATAACTGCTGTTATACACTGATGTTGTACAGTTCCTTCTGATAAGGGAAACTAGATCCTTATCAAGGCCATAAAACAACAGAAAATGAGACTGAATAGAGATACTCCCCAAATATCTCACATTATGCAGAGACAAAGAAAAGCCGTTTGATAAATATTTCAATTCCCAATTCTCTGTCTGGTTATTATATGATCTTTGTAACATTTGGTCCCTATAATATTCTTTAATACTTTCTTTCAGGTATTAGGGATGCTTATACCAGATTTTATTATTATTCATAAACATCTTCTCTTTTGTAGAATACTCACAAATTTAAATAGCCATCTAACAGCATCTTAGGAAAACAAAGTATCCTCCATATTGAAAGCTAAAACCATATTTTCTTACTAAAACACATTGTAACTAATATGAAATAATGATGCGAAATCAGGCTTACATAGCTACTCTTTTATTGTTTTTTTCTTTTTACAGTAGATCCTTGTTGGTTATCTGTTTAAATATAGCACTCTATATTTGTCAATCCTAAACTCCCAGTCTGTCCCTCCCCACCACCCTTTTCCCCAGGTAACCACGTGTTCATAATCTGTTTCTATTTTGTAAATAAGTTTGTTTGATTCAGGTAAATTCAGTAAAGAACATATTATTTCTAAAAGATAAAGGAAACTGCCATCATTCATCATTTGGCCAGCTACCTGTGTAGCTGAAGCAGGCATTTTGGCATTTTTATCACTGTTTATGTGAACACTGAGACCTATTATAAGCCAGGGATTGGGCGTAGGTACTAGAGTAAATGCATGAATAAGACATGATATTATTATGTTATATCATATCATCATATTGTGTTTATGTTTGTATTGTAATTACTATTATTATAAATAAGTTTAAAGCAGTGTGATTATGATCATAGGAAGTGATCATAAAAAGCAGGAAATAAAATTTGACCTATTAACCTTGACAGAGCATGGGAATTTGGTGGGTGAAGTAGAGGAAGGGCTGGTTTGGATTGACTTAATGGTGGTGACACAGTAAATTGGTAACTAACAACTGAGCTATTATTGCTACTTAAACCTTTTTTTAACTTCTTATTTTATATTGGAGTATAGTCAGTTAACAGTGTTATGATAGTTTCAGGTGGACAGCAAAGGAACTCAGCCATCCATATACATGTATCCATTCTTCCCCAAACTCCCCTGCCTTCCAGGCTGCCATATAACTTTGTATTTAAACCTTTTAAATCAGTGCATTGGTTATTTTGTGATTTCCCCCTACTCTCTCCACTCAAAAACACTTAGAAGTTGGTAATAAAGCATTAACTTCTTACTTGGTTAACTAGTTACATAGCACTGATTAACTTAATGTTTATCCTGTTAAGTTTTTAAGAAACCTAACTTTTTATTACCACAGCTTAACAGTAATATTTAGTAGAATGTTTAAAAAATAAAAGGCTGCATAAATATATTTTTAATCGTGATATATTTTAATTAATTTTGTTTGTTTCTCAAAGGGATGTCCGTCGCTTAGTAGTTGCCATGTCTAGAGCCAGACTTGGACTTTATATCTTCGCCAGAGTATCCCTCTTCCAAAACTGTTTTGAACTAACTCCAGCTTTCAGCCAGCTCACAGCCCGCCCACTTCATTTGCATATAATTCCAACAGAACCTTTCCCAACCAGTAGAAAGGTAAGACTTCCTTCTCCATTGTGTGGGGCAGCATTTCTTACAGGTGACTGCATTGTTTGAGAGCACCACATAGGTCATCTGATCACTGGTTTAGAGTGTTCCTTACACTAAGGAACTGAATTAGATCTTCTTTGTAAAAATAATATCAGCTATCACAGTAAGAAAATCCTTATTGGACTCTAACACTTACATCTTAATATCCTCTTACTGTTCTTATGTCCTCCAAACCCTAACAGTGTTCATACTTAAGTTGGAGACATGAACTTCTATTGAAGTGTTATCTTTCAGTGGTTTTCACTATATACTTAACTTTCTTTTTCTGTTTTTTAAAATTTATTTTACTGAAGTATAGTTGACTTACAGTGTTGTGCTAGTTTCTGGTATACAGCAAAGTGATTGATTTATAAATATATATACATTCTTCTTCATACCTTTTTCCATTATGGTTTATCATGGGATATTAAATATAGTTCCCTGTGCTATACAGTATATTGCTTATCCATTCAATATATAATAGTTTGCATCTGCTAATCCCAAACTCCCAGTCCATACCTCCCTCACCCATCCCCTTGACAACTACAAGTGTGTCTGTCTGTTTCTTTCGTAGATAAGTTAATCTGTGTCGTATTTTAGATTCCACATATAAGGGATGGTACTTAACTTTCTTTCTGCCTTCTTCTAGAATGGAGAGAGACCATCCCATGAAGTACAGATCATAAAGAATATGCCCCAGATGGCAAACTTTGTATACAATATGTATATGCATTTGATACAGACCACACATCATTATCATCAGGTAAGTTTTCTCAGAATTGACTCATTATTGTTCTTGCTGTAGCCTTTTCTCTGTTGGCAAATAAATCTTTAAAGTACTTGATTATTCCTTGTGAGACACCAGCTAAACCAAAGTAGATTACTATTCATATACCATCCATATTTTAAAAACATATTTTATAGCTATAATCTGGCATATAATAAATTCCACATATCTAAAGTATCTAATATGATATGTCCTGGTGTTCGTATGTACCCATGACTATATTCGAGATAATGAACATATGCATTATCCTCCCCAGAGTTTTCCATGTACACCTGAATAATCCCTCTCATCCCTCACCAGTTCCTATTCCACCTTCTCCAGGAAAACTGAGAATCTACTTTCTGTCACAATAATTAGTCACCATATTTTAGATGTTAATGGAAAGAGACTCAAACAACGTGTACTCTTTTTCCCCTACCTGTTATTGCTCAGCATTATTTTAATATTCATTTGTACTTCAGAATGTATCAGTAGTCCTTTTCCTTTTATTGTTGAGTAAGTAATCCATTATACAGATGTGCTAAGTTTACCCGTGCATCATTGATGGACATTTGGGTTTGCCTCCAGTATTGGCTCTTATAAATAAAACTACTATGAACATTCTCCTACAAGTCTTTGTACCTTCTCTTTGGTAAATTTCTAGGAGTGGAATGGTTGGGTAGTATGGGAAGTATGTATTTGACTTCTTTTAGGAAACTGCCCACCTGTCTTACAAAGTTGTCGTTGGTCAGTTGCTAAGTCATATCCATCTCTGCAGCACTGTGGACTGCAGCTCGCCAGGCTTCCCTGTCCCTCACTGTCCTGTGGAGTTTGCTCAAACTCATGTCCGTTGAGTCAGTGATGCCATGCAACCATCTCATCCTCTGTCACCCTATTCTCCTCATGCCCTCAGTCTTCCCCAGCATCAGGGTCTTTTCTGATGAGTGGCTCTTCACATCAGGTGGCCAAAGTATTAGAACTTCAGCATCAGAGCTTCCAGTGAACATTCAGGGTTGATTTCCTTTAAGATTGACTGGTTTGATCTCCTTGCTATCCCAGGGACTCTCAAGAGTCTTCTGTAGCACCACAGTTCAATTCTTTGGCACTCAACCTTCTTTATGGTCCAACTCACATCCATACATGACTACTGGAAAAACCATAGCTTTGACTATATATAGTCTTACAGAATTGTACTATTTTATATTCCCACCAGCAGTGTGTGAGTGCTCACACATACCTATGCTTGGTCTTCTTTATTTTAGCATTCCAGTAGGTATGTAGTGGTCTCATTGTGGTTTTGATTGGCGTTTCTCTAATAACTGTTGATGACCATCTTTTCACGTGGTTATTTGCCTTCTGTATATCTTCTGTGAGGATGTGTCTGTTTAGATCTCTCACTCTTTGGGGTTGTTTTATTATTAAGGAGTTTTGAGAGTTTTAAATTTTAATCTGACTACAAGTTCCTCATCAGATGTTTGTTTTTACAAATATTTCCTAGTCTGTGACTTTTTTTTTTTTTCATTTTTAGGTGTCTTTCAAGTCCCAGTATATCAAGTTGTTTCTTTGTGATTCATGCTTTTTATGTCCTAAAAGCATTTAGCATTACCCAAAGTTATGGTTTTATTCCAGTGTTTCATTCTAGAAGTTTTATAGTTTTTTTTTTAAATATATTTATAAGTATGATACATTGTGAGTTAATTTATTTGGTGCAAGGGTTGAATTTTGCTCATTTGCATGTGAATATCCAGTTCTTTCAATACCATTTCCTGAGGAGGCTGTTTTTTCCCTCTGTTCACCTGACTTTTTTTTTTTTTTTTTGAGATTAAAAAAGCAATTTTTCAAATTGAGATCTAATTGACACTTAATTTTCTTTCAGGTGTATAAAATAATGATTTGAAATTTCTATTCATTGCAAAACAATCACCACAATAAATCTAGTTAATATCCTTCGCCACACTAAGTTACATGTTTCTTTTTTTTTTCTAATGTTGAGAACTTTTAAGATCTTACCTTGTGGTCTTAGTAGAAAAAAAAAATTCATTGACTGTGTATGTGAGAGTCTTATTTTTGGGTTTCTGCCTTGCTCTGTTGATCTTTGTGTCTTTCCTTTTGCGAGTTTCTTTACAGTAAATATTGAAATTAGATAACATGAGTCCTGAAAATTCCCTTGGTGGTCCGGTGGTTAGGAAGGACGCCACGCTTTCACTGCCAAGGGCACAGGTTCAATCACTGGTCAGGGAACTAAGATATTGCATGCCACACCTTACAGCCAAAATGATGATAATGATAATGTGACTCCTTCAGTTTTGTAGTTCTTTTCCAAAATGTTTTTGCCTATTCTAGTTCCTTTGCTTTTCCCTTTACATTTTTGAATCGGCCTATCTCTTTCAGTCCCTAGAAAAAAGCATGCTGAGGTTTTGATGAGGATTTTTGAGTGTTATTGCTTAGGATCAATTTGGGAGAAATTAACATAACAATAGTTAGTCTTCCTTTCCATGAGTATGATATCCCTCTCCACTATATTTAGGTCTTCTTTGAATTCTCTCATCAGTGTTTGGCAGCTTTCAGCCTGCAGCCTTCATACATATGTTGTCAGTTTTATCGCTAAGTATTTCACATTTTGTGCTCCCATTGTGAATATGCTTTTAAATTTTTTTCAGTTTCCAACAAGAAAAACAAAATTCCTAAAGAAAGAAGCCAAGCCTTAGCTCTAGAAAGGGAAGCCGGGTATATAGGGCTGCTCCAGTGCTCCGGTTAAGTGGGACAGAAGCCCTGTGCCTGCTGTTCTCTCCCAGCCTTGTCTCAAGGCTTGGTTCATCCTCACCCTCACAGCGCCCCTTGATTGAAGTGGGCCCTTTCTTGAGTTGGTGTGCCAGTCAGTCCTAATCAGCCACTCTTTTCCAGTGTTTATAATAAGTTCCTTCATGAAAAAATTTAATTGCTTTTGATATTGGTTTTTCTCCCCGAAGATTTAATATATATTATCTTCTTATTATCTGATATCTGTGTCAGCATATTCCATGGAATCAGCAAAACCTAGGCCATTATCATCAGAGTTGTTACCTCTGCAATATAAAACAGCCCTCAGTGTTTTGGAGCTTTCTAGAGTGACAGTATCTATTAGGAAGATAATGCAAGAGCCTAACTTTATAAGCCAGGTGGGTTTTTTTATTATTATTATTCATTAATGTTTCCCTCTTTTTTTTCCTTCATCAGACTTTATTACAGCTACCACCTGCTATGGTAGAAGAAAGTGAGGAAGTTCAAAGTCAGGAAACAGAATTGGAAACAGAAGAAGAGGCCATGCCTGCTCAAGCTGACGTACCTGATAAAGCGACAGATGCCAGCTCCAGTCAGGAAACCTCAGCCTCTGAGACTGAAACCACCCCCAATCAGACCGGAGCCAGCTCCAGTCCAGAGGCTATTCCTGCTGAGTCTGAGATCCCTGGGACAGGACTGGTAACTGTACCAGCGGAGAATAACACCCCTCACAATGTCGCATCCACTCCCGGAGAAACCGAGTAGCCAAGCTGTAGCCCTTCTTAGAGAGGACATTTCATTAACAAAGTCATAGGTAAAGTTACTTCTTGTATTTTATATATGCTTCTGCCATTATAATGGCACTGGTGAATATTCAGTCCTTATTTTTGTTAGCTGATTGTCAATGTTTGTCTTCTTGGATATATTAAAAAAGAATGTATGTGTGTGAACAACTCCAATTTTATTTGTTCAATCAGAAGAGTGAATAACCATTCCTTTGCTATTTTGATCATTAACTATGTCTGTAATCATACCCACATTAGAAGAATTTTGTGTGGAATAATAGTTCACATTTTTAGTGAACTTCTCTAAAAAAAAAAGGATAAAATGTACTGGAATTAACCATAAATGACCTTAAGCAAGTATCCAAATTGGGGAGGAAATCATTTCTTCTATCATAGTGTGAGATGATCAGATCATGTTTCTTTCTGTCCTTCATTTCTTTGCTGTCTTCCTTGGTGGAAAGGCATTAACTCTATAGGATATAGGTTACTCCAGTCCATCAAAGAGGGCATGCGTTTCCTTCCCCCAGACCTCAGAATGTGTTAGAGTCACCTAGAATGTCTATTTATTCTTGAGGCTGCTCCAGAACTAATGAATCAGAGTCTGGAGGTTAGAGCCCAGGAGCCTGCATTTTTATGTTTACAGGTGCTACACCATTAACATTTGAATTGCTAACTGAATGGCATTGGATTAGTCTGGTGAAGACAGAGCCAAAATTCATCATTCAGCTAAGCAAGAAAAATCTGGCAAATCCATCTGGGCAGGAGCAAAGGTCCAGGGTCCAGGCAGTGAAAATCAGTGAACTTAATTAACTCCTGTATTCATGATGGATTTCTCCCAACACAGAAATTCTGAGTTTTCTGTCTTGTTTAGTTCTCCTGATAGATAGCCAGCTACAAGGAGACCGCAAGGTAAAATGTACTTCAGATTGGGAAAGCAGCTATACTGGGACCTTGCTACTCAAGTGTGCTTTGCGAATCAGCAGCATCAGTGTTGCACTGAAATTTGTTAGAAATTCAAAAGTTTGGGCTGTAGCCCAGGTCTGCTAAATCTCAGTCCACATTACCACAAAGTCCCTTGGTGATTCATCTGCAGTTGGTAGTTTGAGAAGCACTGTACTGAGATTACTGTGCTGTCCTCACATGAACCAGAGGTAGAATAGTGATTCTGTGGTGGTAGAATTTACAGTGAGTGTGACTTATGTTTTCTGACAGTGAACCTGTACTTACAAGGTCCCTGGGCACGGTGACCAGAGAAGAGATGGATGTGTGTGTGGGGAGGGTGAGATTGCCCACTGGTTCTCTTCCCCCTTTCCGCATCTGCTGGGGTGGCTAAGGGACACATTTCCGCTGAGTTCTCCTCTAGTGTATCTACCTTGAGGCCTGACCGTGCCCAACAAAGTTTTGAAGAATTGAGGAAGAATTGGCACAGTGCCAGTGAGATGCTTCTCTGGTCTTCACATTTCAAAGGAATGAATTTGTCAGGAAATTAAACCCAGAAAGTCAAGTCCCTGATGTTTTTGAGTAACTAGTGTTAACTTTACCAGTCTATGGTGGGTATAATTTAGACTCTCATCTTGATGCTTCCCGCAGCATCAACAATTGTGTAAAGATTGGATGGGCCGGGGGAAAATGAAAGTGATAGGATAATGAGGAGAGTGAAATGCCAAGGAAACTAAACTCAGAAATCCACCTCTGTTTGTTAGCAGAGCCAGGATGGCACCAAATGGTCTGTTACATAATTTATCTGGGTATAAGAATTTGAAAGCAGGTGTTGTGGGCCTCACCTAGCATGAGGACTACTCTCAGAATTATTTTCATTTGTGAATATATAGTATCAGGCTAAGCAAGAGGGAAAGCAGCTTTACCATATTACTGTCTTTCCTAGAAAAGATTGATTTTTCCCTCTAGCCTTTAGAGGATATGAATCATGGTACCTGAAACCAAAATAAGCAAACTGTTGTGCTGTCTTTCCTTAAATAAACCATTTCCCTAAGACTTTGTCTAACTCGGTGACTGAACTTATTTATCTGCCGCCTGATTTTTATCACTAAAAAGAAAAATTTAACTGGAAGGTAAATAATTTCTTTGCCTTCGTCAAATTAAGAAAGGGATGATGAAAGTGGGACTTGAATTATTTTAAATTGTTTGTTCACTAGAAAGGCCAGTGAATTGCAGTTGACTATAAAATTGTGGAATTTTTATAGGAACTTAAGAGAGCTTTTCTTATTTTAAATAATGAGGAAACTGAATCAAAGGTTCTTAACCAGGGTCACAACCATGGGAGACTGGGGTAGAATCCAATTTATAGACTAGGGCAGTTTTTTGCCCTTTTTTTTTTTTTTAAGTCAACCACACATGAGTACTTGCTTCATAAATGTAAAAGTTTTCTATTTAACTTGCAGTTACTACAGACACAGGTATTTTTGCCAGGTGACCATTTCAGATTAACGTTCCCATTGCTCTGCATCCTGTTTTTCATATCTGAATATGTCATGATTTTGGAGTTTATTTTTAAAAGCAAACCAAAAAGACACATGCCAAGAGAAATAGCACGAAATGAAGCAATTCAAGTATTTAGACTTTTTCCCACAAAATGCTGAGTTAAGAAAGTTCATTACCCGCAGTTGAGAATAAATAGCTGTATTGATTTGGGCAAGTGAGTGGAAAGATCTAAATATTATCAGTTCCCTTGAAGTTAGTGTGATGATAAAAGATATTTTGCTAGATACTGAGAGAAATAGTACAAATGGACTATTTGTGCTCCTAATGATCAGGAGACAGCATGATATTGTAAAACAGACTTTGGATTCATCCAGTCCTGCCTGACTTAAATTTTACTTCTTTTGCTCATCAGTATTTGGTCTGACCTTGACAAGTATTATAACCTCTCTAAGTCCCAGTTTTGTGATCTACAAAATGGGGGAAAGATCCGTTTGTTTGTTAATAGGGTAATTCTTGCGAAAATATCTGGCACCTGGCTGCTCAGTAAATACCGGTACCCACCCCACCCCACCTCCACCCTCCATTTTCCTCCAGATCTTTTATTACCAAATAATTCTCTGACTCGAGCACTTAGCTATGCCCCTATCCAGGGAGCGTGGAGGACGATGAAGAAGGCCAAACATGGTGGCAGTTGACATTTGAGATCAAGGGTCAAATTTACTGATTCAGAACCTTGAAATCAGCCCATAACAACATTGAGGAAGGTCTCTGCTGAAATTAAAATATCTGGCAGATGAAGACGCAAGGTATCATCGTGCTTGGGTTGTACTGATAACATGAGTTCTGTATCCTGTATCCCCCACCCCAAGTTCATCTATATTATTGCACTTATCTAGCTTTAATATGCTTTTTACTTTTCCTCTTGCAGTCACTCATATAGTGTTTTAGAGATGTTTCTTCAATTAAAATAAGATTAAACAGATTAAAAAAAAAAAAAACGACCCTTTTGCACATGCCAGAAGAGCTGTTGAAAACAGGCAGTGCTTTGCTTCCTGTGAAAAATGCTTGGCAGTTAGCCTTTGTAATTATGAAGCAGTCATGTTAATAGATGTTTAAGAATGATAACAACTGGAGCTGTACTGAGCCAGTGATGGAAATGAGCATGTGAGACTGTTTTTTCTTTATCCATTGCTACTCTTGAGTGCCCAAGAAAAGTTTCTAATTCAGCAGTATCCAAAAGCTTTGGACATTTCTTCCTTCATAGAGACAAACCGCAGCTCAGCCCTCTGGAGCATGACTCAGAATGCAGCACAGTTGCTGCGCAGACTGACAGCTTTATTGCTGGCTCTGCCTTTTGGTTTCCATTTAACTTCACTGCCTACTTAAACTTTTGCACTTACATATAAAGATGGCCGATCCCAGTATTTCTCAACATATGTTACAAAAACCACTCATCTGAAAGAATACTTGGGAAAAAACATGTTCCATGGTCAAATAAGTTTGAGGAACATAATTAATTCTTATTCCCCATTTGTAGACTAGTAGTACATTTTTAGTTAATGAAAGGTGATTTCCTGCTAGAAAAAATCAAGTTAACTTTATTTAATCTAGCATTTCTCAAACTTATTTGACATTGGAAGTCTTTCTTTCTTTTTCTTCTTCAAAGTAAGACATTCTAGGGAACTGGTTCCGAGGTTTGATATTTTTACATTAGCAAATGAACTTTGATTCCCCCTTAGACAACTAGGAGGATAAGAATATATAAGCCCCAATATGCTGCTTTGGCAAAAGAAATATTTTGAGCTGAAGGCAGTTGAGAAGACGGAGATACAGGAAGTTTTCTCGGTCCTTTTGCTTCTGCCTGAAAGCAGAGCATGAATTTCCCTTTGTAAAGATGTCCCCTCTCTCCTGAACTAGGAAGAAAACACCCCTTATTACTATACACAGAGATGATACTGAAATGAGTCTGCATAAACCTTACTAAAATAACTCACCCTTATCTTCCATTAATTTCCTCATATATTTACTTTCACACAATTTACCACTGCTAAAAACCCGAACTCCTTTTTTTGCCTTATTTACTTTTCCATAATTTATTATCTTTTGTTAAAATATATATAAGCTTAGAAGCCTAATAGGCTGGGGGGAATTTTTACTTCTTTTCTGTGCAACTCCATGGAAGTAAAGTTAAAAACATCAATTAAATTTATATGCTATCTCTTATCAACTTAATTCATAGCCCCCAGTTACAGACCTAAGAAGGCAGAGGAAAAGTTTTCTCTCCCCTACAAAAATAAGACTTTAATACATTGTTTTTCCACAAGTAACCAGAGGCTCAAGTAACAGCAAAAGAATCTAGGGGTGAAGTGATTGTACAAAATGTCATAGTGTAATTTGTTGAGTGTCATGTGGTATTAATAGCAACATCCTGAAAATGCAAATGAGTAAAAATTTGATCAGTGTACCATGACATTTGTTCGTGTGAGCCTTCGAAGAAAAGGTCACTGAGCATTTTCTGTTTACATTTTAATTTTAGGCTCCAGGATTTCACACCAACTTTTTCTCATTTTTTTTACTCTGCAGTAAAAAAACAGTCTATGTATTTCCAGTGTGTATTGTTTTCTCAGTTCTCTAAATGTTTGTTTTCTTTAGAAGTTTGTTTCAAAAAGGGAGAAGATTTAACATGGGCAATGGGGGTGGACCAGAAATAACAGAAGAAAATTTAGACAAATATAAAACATGAAAAAAATTTCCTTTCAGAAAAATGTAAGAGAGAAGACCCCAGAACTTACCTTGCATCAGACATGTTGAATTCTCTCTTAGTTGATCTCCAGAGATGACTGCCCACTTCTCTCTTCCTCTCCATCTTTTACATGGTACATTCACCTGAGACCTCTTCTTACAGTAAATCTAAGGGCAAGAGCTTCAATGATAGCTGTTTCTCCTTGGGAGATCCCTGGTTTAATATGAATAGCTATTTTGAGAAACTGATTTTTTCGACCTTTTTTTTAAAAAAAGTCAAGAGTTCTTGATAGAAGGTGGTCATATAAAATATTATCTTTTTCTTCTCCAGTCATTCATTCATTTTGAGGGGCGTTTTCTTCTGGTTTTGAGTTCAGTATTTTCATCACCCCTCTGCTTCCAGTAGCACTTGACAGTGCTGGTTTCTTCTAATCCCAGACTTCCCCAAGAATAGTAGTGGAACAAGAATAGACGAAGTTAATTTACATTTTATTTTGCTGGTTGACTACTTTTCACAGAAGTGAATTAAGTTATACATAATAAACTGTTGGAAGGCGTCTTTGAAACCGTCTAATTGTTGAGTCTTCCTAGACTGGATCTCTACTGTGGGACAGGCAACAACGCCGTAGTTCACAGAGGAGAAACACCGGGGCATTGGCTGGTTTGCCTCGGACACGATGGTTAGTTTAACTGGGGCAAGAACCACCATCTGATATGCAGGCAGATCCCTTACCTCACAGATGAGTAAGGCAGACCTACCAAAGAGTTCCTCTCAGGGGAATTCCATGGTGGTGCAGGAGCTAAGACTCCACATTTTCACTACCAAGGACCCAGAGTTCAGTGCCGGCTCAGGGAGCTGAGATCCCACAAGCTGTGCAGTGTGGCCAAAAAAAAAAAAAAAAGAATTCCTCCCAGGCTTAGAATACCAAAGAGAAGACTAGGTTGCCAGAATCAGGATAGAAAATAAGAGGTCTATAAAAAAAGATAATGCTTTGATATTTACAGTGTTTATACTTAAGGGTGAAGCCAAATTAATATTTGTTTTGGATTGAAAAAAGTATGAGAAACATATAATGTGAAGGGACTATAGTAAGTCATGTTTAATTGTCAAAATGCTAGTTAATTATCCTAAAGCTATTTTTTATTTTAAGCAAAGCCAAGAGAGGTTAAATAGCAATTTTGAAGGACTGTAATAAATGATAAGGGAAAAGTTAGAATGTACCAAGACCTGCTCTTTGAATTACTATTATAGGCACACCTCAGAGATACTCTGTGTGTGTTCCAGACCACCACAATAAATTGAATATTACAATAAAATGAGTCACACTTAATATTTCAGTTCCCTAGTACATATAAAAGTTGTTTACACTAAAATGTAGTCTATTAAGTATGCTAAATAGCATTATGTCTAAAAAGATGTACACACCTTCATTTAATATTACAAAAAAAATCTCTAACCATCATCTTCACGTTTAGCAAGTCATAATCTTTTGGCAGTAATAACATGCAGGATCACAGATCACCATAATAAATAGAACAGTAATGAAAACAGTATGAAATATTATAACAATTACTAAAGTGTAGCACAGAGACAAAGTGAGCAAATGCTGTTGGAAAAGTGACACTAATGGACGCTAGGTTGCCACAAACCTTCAGTTTGTTAAAAAGTAGGAACCGTAAAGATTCAGTATCCTCGGTGCACTGTTCCATAGCCTTTGTCACAAATCAAATTAATTGTATATGTGTGGGTCTGTTTCTGAAATGTTTCATTGGTCTGTGTTTCTTTTCTTGTGCCAGCATTTCACTGCTTTAATTACTGCACTGTGTTAAATCTTGACGTCTGGTTGTGTATTCTCCCTTAGCTCTATTCTTCAAGATATTGGCCACTCTTTAGTTATCTATTTTATAGATAGTATATATATTTATGTCGATTCCAGTCTCCCAATTGAAAATCCATAGAAGAGGGTATATATATATATATATATATATATATATATGGCTGATTCATTTAGCTGTACAGCAGAAAGTAACACAGCATTGTAAAGCAATAATACACCAATAAAAAAATTTTTTTAGGCTATTGACCACTCTTAATCTCTGTATACACTTTAAAATCATCTTGTCAATTCTAAAAAGAAAAAAAAAACTTGCTTGAATTTTTATTGAGATTGCATTGAATCTATAGACCAATTTGGAGGAAAGCTGACATCTTTATCATCTAGGAATGAGTCATCTCTTTCCGTTTACTTAAGCCTTCTTTAATGTCAGTAATGTTTTGTAAGTTTTCTAGATTAAGGTTCTGGCCATCTTTTGTTAAATTTATTTATATTTGATTTTTTATACTGTAAATGGTACTTTAAAACCTACGTTTTATCATTGTTACTGGTATATAGAAATACAGTTTATTTCTTGTATGATATGTAACAATCTTGCTGAATTCACTTATGTCTTATAGTTTGACTGTAGATTATTTTGAATTATCTACATATATAATCATGTCACCTATATAAATAATGGTAGTTTCATTTCTTCTCCAGTCATTGTACTTCTTATTTCCCTTTTAATCTCTGTGTCTTATTGACCTGTTGGAGACTTCAAGTATAGTGTTGAATGGAGGCAATCAAAGTGAGTATCTGTGTCTCCTCCCAGTCTTAGAAACAAAGCTTTCAGTGTTTAACCATTAAGTATAGTGTTTGCCATAGGTCTTTGTAACACTCAGATTTTAAGAGTTTCCTTCTATCCCTAGTTTGCCAAGTGTTTCTTTTTAACATGAATAGATGTTGAAATCTCACAAATACTTTTTCTGTATCCATCAACATGATTATGTGCTTTTTCTCCTTTATTGGATTAATGTGGTGAATTGCACTGGTTTATTTTTCTATTGATTTTTTTTTTCTTCAGGTCATGGACCAAAATTATTATTCTTCAGGTGCCTAATAACTTTAGTTAAATACTAGAAATTACAAATGCTATGTTTTTTAATGTTTAGATTTTGTTGTCTTCCTATAAAGACTATTGAAGTCTGTTTTAGCAGGCAGCTAATTGTGGGTATTAGCTTGATTTTTGTGTTTTTTGTTTTGGTTTGGTTTTGGGAGATGGGGCACAATACACGTCCTGCAGGATTTTAGTTACCTGACTGAGGATCGAACCCTCACCCCCAGCAGTGGAAGTGTGGAGTCTTAACCACTGGTCCGTTAGGGAGGTCCCTAGGTTGATTTTTTTTTGGTTTTGGTTTTAAAGTATAGTAGGGCTTCCCTGATGGCTCAGATGGTAAAGAATCTGCCTGCAATGCAGAAGAGTCGTGTATGGACCCCTGGGTTGGGATGATTCCTTGGAGGAGGGCATGGCAACCCACTCCAGTGTTCTTTCCTGGAGAATTCCAAGGACAGAGGAGCCTGGCGGGTACAGTCCATTGGGTCACAAAGAGTCGGACATGACAGAACAACACAGCAGAACGCACAGGTACAGAGTACTTTAATTTTAGCTGTCACTAAATTGTGACCTTCCTGTGGTCACTGCCCCAGATGTTCAGCTGAGGTGTCTGTACTCGAGCTGGTAGAAATTTAAACCTTGATTTTCGTGTGAGCTCTGGGAGATATTTAGCTTATAGTGCCCAGATTCTTTGATTGACTTCGTGGAGTTTCACCCTGTATATGTACAGATGAGTATTCAGCCAAAGACTCGAGGGAACCCCTGTTCAAACTTCTGGACTTGTTTCTATGCATAATTATCTCCTTTTGTAGACTCTGCCCCCAAAATCCGCCCGGCTCAGCCTCCTCAGGTTTTAGTTCCTAAAGTTTGTGAGACTGCTGGGCTTCTGCTAGAGTTCTCCTTCCATGTGCTGCTGTTTGGACTGTTCCTTTTTGGCAAAAAGCCAAGGCAATGTCAGAGCTCACTTCATTTCCTTCAGAGATCACAGATCTTCGCTGCCTGTTGTTCAATGTCTGAAAATAGTTGCTTTGTATATTTTGTCCAGTTTCCTAGTTGATTATAGTGAGATGGTGAGTTACTATGAGCAAAAGCAGAGGTTCTTACATTGATTGGTTTTTCAAATATTAAAGTGACCTCATATTCCTATACTTTGGCCTCCTAATGGGAAGAACTGACTCAATGGAAAAGACCCTGATGCTGGGAAGTATTGAAGGCAAGAGGAGAATGGGACAACAGGAACAGAGGATGAGATGGTTGGATGGCATCACTGACTCGATGGACATGAGTTTGAGCAAGCTCCGGGAGACAGTGAAGGACAGGGAAGCCCAGCGTGCTATAGTCCATGGGGTTGCAAAGAGTCGGACATGACTGAGAGACTGAACTGAACATATTCCTAATATTTAAAAATAATTGCCATATCAAGTGTACTAATGCTTTTATTAGGATTCTTGCATCTGTGTTTATGTGAGGTGGTTCACAATTATGATGATGATATTAGCTTATCAGATTGCATATCAAGATTATTTTGACCTCATAAATTCCGTTGAATTTTCTGTTTCTTTCACTGGAAGTGATTTTGTAAACGTGGTATCTTTTTTTTTTTTTTTTTCCGCATTTGGAACATTTTACCAGTGATGTCATCTAAGCCTGGAGATTTCTTTGTGAGAAGGTTTTAAATTTCAGATTAATTTATTTAATGGTATAGGACTATTCTGCTTCTTGTTGTGTGTTGGTTTTGGTTAGTTATTTTTCTGTAGGTATTTGTCCATTTAAGCTGAATTTTCAAATTTATGTGGGCAAAAGTAATGTATATTGTCAATTTTTTAGCACAGCTCTAGCTGTATTGCACACATCCCATATGTTTCTGTTAACATCCATTTCAAGATGTTTTCTAATTTCCATTGGGACTTTTTTAAACACATTTTTTCCTATTCTTTGAAATGTTTTGAAACTTAATAGATACGGTAGTTACACAACATTGTGAATGCACTAAATACTACTTAATTGTTCCCCTTAAGATGGTTAACTTTATGTTACATGAATTTCTCCTCAATTAAAAAAAAAAAAGCACACCTTTTAAGAAGTGAGTCTCTTAATTTCTAAGCATGTGGGCATCCTTCTTCTCTTTCTGTTATTTCTAGCTCTGTTCCACCACGGTCAGAGAACACACGTGGTATGATAACAATCCCTTGAATTGTCAGGACTTTTATGGTGCATGTTTCATGTGTCCTTGAAAAGATTGTGTATTTTGTAGTAGATAGGTCAAGTTTGTTAATTATTTTGTTCACATCCTTATATTCTCACTTTTGTTTTTGTCTGCTTGTTTTATCAGTTACTGAGAGGTGTGTTTAAAAAAAATCTGAGTGTGTTACAGACTTGTTTATTTCTTGAGTTCTCAAGTTTTGCTTTGTGTATTTTAAGACCCTATTATTAAAAGCATACAAACAGAATTATTATACCTTCTTGATGGATGGATTTTTAATTATTTAGAAATGTCTCTCTTTAAATATACTTCTTGCCTTAAAGACTACCTTGTCTAACATTTATTATAGCTATCCCAGCTTTCATTTGTTTGCTTTTTATGTGGCATTTTTTTCCATGCTCTTACTCAAACTTTCTGGGTCCTTTATATTTAGGGTTTCCTGTTGTAAGCAATATATTGCTGGGTTTAGGATTTGATTGTACCTATTTATAAATAATAAGTTGAAGACACAAAAGTTCTGGGTGAGAAGCAGAAGACTACATCATGCACAGAATAGCAAGCAACATGGGAATGTTTGCATCAGATCCTCTCGCTCTCCAAGTCCCACAGTGGTGACCTGCAGGCCCCAAAGGGTGCCTGCTTAGTCACGGGTTGTGTTATAGGAGAGGAACAGTGGGGAACCCCCTACTTTTACAGTAAGCAGCAAGCAAACCTGTTCGTAGTCCCAGAGGGAGACATGTCCTCATCCCTCAAAGTATTTTTGCTGCACACTCAACCCTCCTGGGAAATGGCCTAAGTGAAGTGCAGCCTGGCATTCTTGACACACCCCCTGAGAGCGGGCTGGGATACTCTGTGAGCTTATTTATTTCTCCTTGTATTCTGTCAACTGTTCCTTGATGTACTGTCCCCTTCATGGATCACAGCCTTGTCGTGGCAAAGGGGCTTGCGTAACTCAAATGAAGCTTTGCCGTTCAGGGCCACCCAAGATGGATGGGTCACAGTGAAGAGTTCTGACAAAATGTGGTCCCCTTGAAGAGGAAGTGACAACCCACTGCAGTATTATAGCCGTAAGAACCCAGTGAACAGTTTGAAAAAGCAAAAAGATATGCTTGCCCCTTGGAAGGAAAGCTGTGGAGGAAAAAGGAACCTGATGTGCTGCAGACTGTACGGTCAGAGTCAGACGCGACTTAATGACTGAACAGCAGGCGAAACTCTTATACCTTCTTGATCAGCCTGTTTTATCATGAGAAAATGCCCCTCTCTAACTCTAATAATGCTTCTTGCCCTAACGTCTACCTCCTCATAATACTTTAATGACACCAGTTTACCTCAGGTTAGATTTTCCACTCCATATCTTTTTACAACCATCCTCCTTCTCAATCTTTCTGTGTCTTTAATTCTTTCTTTTGTAAGCAACTATGTAATTATTTAATTTTACATAATTGATGGTATATTGGAGTTTATTTTAACCATTTTACTCTCCTGTGTTTTTAGTTCACTTTTCATCTTTCTTGCCTTCCTTTGGGTATATAAAGTATTTTTTATTATTAAATTTTTCCCATGCTATTAATTTGTTAAGAATACATTCTCTTATGGTCTGACACTGTGTGGAACATCCCGCAGGCCTTGGATGATGCTTTCTTCCTGCGGAGAGGGCACCCCCTCTCCTCTCACAGGCAGCCGAGAGGCAGATCGCCTCCATCCAGAAGGGCCGCACCTCTCCCAGACTGGTGTGCTGTCTTGGGGAAGGTCAGCTCTGACTCACTCTCATTCCTAGGATATAGCCATGTAGAGGTTCCAGCTGAGAGTCTGAGATTTTCTGGGGGACCAGTGCTTTTGGATAGGTTCTGAATTCAGTATTGGTCTCCATAGCATTATGAAATGGTCAAAAAGTTCCGCTTTGCTTTTCCACTCACTTTCTGTTTGGCTCTAAGCCTCTTGCCTACACACCTTAATCAGTAAATAACTTGAAGAAAACTCATGCTGATGTTGGGGTCACACTTTTGCACCCCACTTCTCTGGGATCTTGATTCTGCATGTCCATTACCTGGGCAGCTTCAAACTTCAATTTTTATCTTCCCACCCCCATCACATTACTGCCAACTTCTCAGCCATTTGCCCTGCACTGAGAATTGCCAAATGTCATATCTTTTTCCATTTGGGTTGCTTTAACAAAAACACCATAAACTGGGTGGCATAAACAACGAACATTTCTCAGCTCTTGAGTCTGAGTAGTCTAAGATGAAGCTGGCAGATTCAGGTTGGTGAGAGCCTACTTCCTGGTTGTAAAGGACTATCTTTTCTCTGACCTCACATGTTGGAAAGAGGGTAAGAATATTCCCTGGGGTCCCCTTTAAAAAGGCAGTAATCCCATCCATGGGTTTCCCAGGTAGCTCAGTGGTCAACAATCCGTCTACCAATGCAGGAAACGCAGGTTCGATCCCTGGGTGGGGAAGATCCCCTAGAAAAGGAAATGGCAACCCACTCCAGTCTTCTTGCCTGGAAAATCCCATGGACAGAGGAGCCTGGCAGGCTACATCCATGGGGTCACAAGAGTCAGACATGACTGAGTGACTAAAAAACAACAACAAAAATCCCATCAATAAAGGATCCACCCTCGTAAGTTAATTATTTCCCAAATGCCATACATCCAAATAACCATCACAGTGCAAGTTAGAATTTCAACCTAAGATTTGAAGAAAATACCCATTCACTGCATACCCCTAGGCACAGAGCAATGTGCAGAAACTTGGAAATCACTTCAGTAAGTACCTTTCCCTCAAGTCCTGGCTATGTCAGCAGGTTTCTAGTACCTCAAACATTTTTTTCCCTCTATTTTTTTCTAGCTTTTTCAATTGTTCTTGATGAGTGTTGGTCAGCCCATCCCGTCAGAGCTGGACTGGACCACCTTTGAACAACACTGATTAAATGCCTTAGTGTACCTATTTCATAACATCTCATTTCCCTTACTGAACTCTTAAGTCTCTGCAGAATTACCATTAATTCTCAGCTTGATCAGAATAGGCCTCCTTCCTGAAACGACTGGTTGGCTCTTCTTTTCATTAAGGAATGTCTCGACCCCACCTGCAGGTGTAGCTTTAACCCTGTTGTTCAGTCGCTCAGTTGTGTCCAACTCATTGCAACCCAACGGACTGTAGCATGCCAGGCTTCCCTGTCCATCACCGTCTTCTGGAGCTTGCTCAAACTCATGTCTATCGAGTCAGTGATGCCATCCAACCATTTCATCCTCTGTCACCCCTTTCTCCTCCTGCTCCAATCTTTCCCAGGATCAGGGTCTTTTCTAATGAATTAGCTCTTCACATCAGAGTGCCAAACTATTGGAGCTTCAACATCATCCTTCCAATGAATATTCAGGACTGATTTCCTTAAAGATTGACTGGTTTGATCTTCTTGTAGTCCAAGGCACTCTCAAAAGTCTTCTCCAACACCACAGTTCAAAAGCCTCAGTTCTTCAGTGCTCAGCCTTCTTTATGGGTCCAACTCTCAGATCCATACATGACTACTGACAAAACCATAGCTTTGACTATACTGACCTTTGTCAGCAAAGATAGTATCTGCTTTTTAATAGGCTGTCTAGGTATGTCGTAGCTTTTCTTCCAAGGAGCAAGCCTTAACCCTGACCTCTAACCAATCCTGGGACTCACTAGGAAAAGATGAAAGAAAGGCATGCATCACAGACTAGCCCTGTGATCCGCAGCTTCAGGTCACCCTTCCTATCAGATGGGCTCAGAGCATATCCATTAGACACAAGCAGTTCCAGGTTTCAGTGGGCCCAAATTGTATGCAAATTAAGAGCCATGTTTAAGAAAAAGAATTCAAAATTATGATCACAAAATAAAGAATAAGGTTTTAAAAGAGGTCACACACAAGAGGAGTCTTGAAATTTAACTTTCATTAGCTTCATACTGTGTGTCTGGTATGGGTTTAAATTTTTGGTCCTAACTTTCTTTCCCCACCTTTTTTAAACCCCTATTTTAAGGAGCAGCTCCTCTAGAAGTGTTTCCTTCACACAATGTTTGGATTCTAATGCTGTACCTGGCCTAACTGTATCCCTAAAAAGGGCTGGCAGGAAAGAATGTCCTAAGGTCCTCCAGAAAGAAGGTCTATGGGGTCAGGAGAAGGAAGCTCAGAATCGACGAGAGACAAAAGATATTTACTGACTACACTATTTGTCAAATACTGAGCCTTCTCTCATTTAATCATCTCAGTGACCGTGAGACTTAGGTATTACTTTAAAACCCCTACTGTACAGATGAGAAAATTCTAAGCCTTATTTGTCCAAGGTAATCAAATGTATAAGTGAGAGAACTAGGATTTGAACTTTGACTCCAAATTCTACCTTTCTCCAAACTGCTTCAAAATATAACCGTTTCATTATATTTCCCTATAGAAGCCTGACCCATAGGGGGGTTATGGTGTCGGCGATGACACTGGAAATGTTGCTTTATGATGTTGCGATCATGATGCGTCACAAGTCTACTTTTCTTATTAGCTGGAGACGATAATGTTTTGCATATAACAGCCACAGAATTTGCTTCAGGCAAGTCCTCTTTGGGTCAGTCACCATGGCTGTGAATTTATGTACATCATTTTTATTTAAGCATTTTTTTAGTTTCTTATGAATCAAGTGTCAGAGAACTCTCCATTGCAATTTATTCCTAGTTTGTACCATAGAGCATTTCAAGTATCATAGGGAGGGGCTGCCCTGGTAGCTCAGTGGCAAAGAATCCACCTGCCAGTGCAGGGAACATGGGTCTAATCCCTAGTCCAGGAAGATCGCACATGCCGCAAAGCAGCTGAGCCTGGGCCTCACAGCTCCTGAGCCTGTACTCCAGAGCCTACAAGCTACAGCTAGAGCCTGCACTCTCCAACGAGAGAAGCCACTACAAGAAGAAGCCCACACGGCAAAGAAGACCCAGCGCAGCCAAAAAGAAACATAAATAAAAATTTTAAAAATTATCATAGGGATACAAACTCTTGATCATGTCATTATTTATTACAAGAAGCGTCTGTATTCCTCCAGGACCAGAAGAGAAACCAAACAGACACTGTTTGATCTTCGCAGGATCTGTAGTTGTACTGTTGCCTTTCGTCAGCTCTGCTTATGTAACTCCGAAGAAGAGCACTTAGCACTGTTTAACAGACTTTTTCTCAGAGAGGGCCTGGGTGTGCAGCACCCTGCCAAGTTTCCCATTAGATATAGAGAAAAGCCATTTGTATTCTGAAATTGCAAATCAGCCAGGCAATCACCACACAGAAATAGCCCCCATGAAAATAAAGCAGGGCTATATTTGAAGCTTTAATCATGTATATTTATAGATCTGAGTTTAGTTCTATTTGGAAATTTTCACATTATACAGTAACGTCGTGATTACCAACATGCTCAGAGGGTGAGGGGGATGGGACGTTTGATCCACTTATATTTTCTGAGTAATAGGGACTTAGTCACAAAGAATTTTTCTGCCCATCCTTTGCTGAATGCCTTTCAAACATTGCTTTGGTCACCTCATAAGGAGATCAGAAAGCCGCCTGTGAAGTATTGGGGTGGGAGGAGTAAGGAAATATGTCACTCACCAGATTTGTCATTTGACACATTAAAAATCCACCATTAGAGATTCAGTTTTAGGGCTTACAACCTTGTTCCCATATTAAGACAAAAAGTACTTGGGTTGGCTAATGCATTGCACATATATTAGTGTTTCAGGACTCAATGCGTTTATTAGGAGATTTCCTGAGAGAAGATTCAAAAATATGTAGGGCACCTGAGGCTGGAGGAGGGCATGGCAACCCACTCCAGTATTCTCGCCTGGAGAATCCCCATGGACTGAGAAGCCTGGCAGGCTGCGGTCCATGGGGTCACAAAGAGTCCTACATGATGGAGTTACTAACCACAGTACAGGGCACCTGAGGACCTTTGGTACCTGGACCTAGAGAGCAGTTCACCTGTTTCCAAATGCTGCCCAGGGCCAGGCCTCTTGGCAACAGTCTGCCCCACTTCAGGGCTATTCATCACCTATCTATGTGGTTCACATTTCTTTGGCTCCTCAGACTCACATGCAAATGACTCATGAGCTTCCACACTCTCCCCCCTGTTTTGTGACATCCACTCTCTCCCTGTCTCCTAGTCATTCATGATGGTGAGGGAAAGCCCCACTGAGCAAACACTGGAAGGAGGTGAGGCAGAGAGACATTTTCTATCTGGAGGAAGAATATTGCAGACAGAACGGTAGCGGAAGGTCCTGACCCGGGACGTGGCCAAAGCGTTTAAGACAGATGAGGTGGTGCATTTTGGAGCCAAGTGGACCTAAATTAGAGCCCATAGATATATCCTCAAGAGTTTTCTTTTGATGACTATTTTTAGTATTATGCTGTCATGTCATTCTAAACAGTATGCGTTAGTCTCTGCCGCGTCTGACTCTGCGACCCCACGGACTGTAGCCCGCCAGGCTCCTCTGTCTATGGGGATTCTCCAGGCAAAAATGCTGGAGAGGGAGTCATTCTTTTCTCCAGGGGGTCTTCCCAACCCAGGGATCGAATCCAGGTCTCCCACATTGCAGATTCTTTACCATCTGAGCCACCAGGGAAGCCCAAGAATACTGGAGTGGGTAGTGTATCCCTTCTCCAGGGGATCATCCCGACCCAGAAATCAAACAGGGGTCTCCTATATTTCAGGCAGATTCTTAGCCAGCTGAGCTACCAGGGAAGGCGAGCAGACTCACTCTGGCCTCCCAAATGAATGTAAGTGCTACTTGGCTTTCTGGAGTGAATTTCTGGTGGTGGTCATCCACGGCAGAGCCTCACGGGTTGCTGCTGGTCATGCACTACCTTTCCCTTGGCACCATGGGCGGCAGCATCACTGATGGGCAGAATGTGTTCAAGCAGCATTCATTCCCCAACATCACACTGCTCTGAAGATGGGACTGCTTTGATTAGTAAAACACATAATGGGTTCGCTCACATCCGTTCTGAAGGGAAAAAATCAGCTCCTCCTCAATCATTTTTCTTTTTTCAGAAATGACTAGAGACTTGGCTTCAAAAAAGGATGAATGACTGCCGGGTGCTAACTCACCATTCAGCTGCGACTGCCCAGCCAAGGGCAGAGGCGGGGTGGCACCCTGGGGCATCAGTGCAGAAGCCCTGTCCTGCCCAGGTGGCGCGTGGTGGGGGACGGCAGCTCAAAGCCTTCTCTTCTGTTCTGGCTCACAGCCCAGGCTCTTCCCTGGGTCCCTTTCTGCTCCTCCTCATCAACATGTGCCGTGACCTTCCAGTGTCCGAGATCTTGAACACCTCGCTGCGCTCCCCAGACCCATTCCAGTGGCTGTCCTCACCGGCTCGTTTTCACTTCCACTGGAGCATCCTCCCCTGCATTCCTGCTCGGGGCACAGAGCATCGCTCACCTCCTTTACCTCCCACTCCCACCTTGGCCTTTCAAAATGTTTTCTTCCTCCTTCCTTTGCTGCGATAGACGAGCTGTGCAACAGCATTTAATGCAAGCGACACAAAGTGCGCACCTAACCCCAGCAGCCGCGCTCTGAGAAGACCTCAGGGCTGCTTCAGCTAAACCCTGCCTAGAGCTTTGAACAAAGAAGACCTTTACCATCACAGACAAACTAAATCATCGAACATTTGACCACTGGAGGGAAAGTGGTCCACATGCTGACAGAGATGTCCTCATGGGGAGAGGAGCTGGGAGAAAGCACATCAGCTAAGGTCACCTGTTCAGCATGTGGCCAGAACTTTGCTAGGATGTTGTCGCCTGAATTTTTTTCAAGCCTGAGAGGGTAGCACAGCCCCATTTAACAACTCAACAGGAACAGTTTTCTGCTCATGTGCCCGTGTGTTTAGAGCTTCTGAAGGATGCTGGCCATGGTGCAGCTTTATAGTTGCTCAGGGTCAGCATCAACTGTTACCTGCGGTGAGTGCTGTGCTCACTCACTTCAGTCGTGTCCGAATCTTTGCACCCCACGGACTGTAGCCTAACAGGCGCCTCTGTCCATGGGATTCTCCAGGCAAGAATACTGGAGTGGGTTGCCATGCCTTCCTCCAGGGGATTTTCCCAACCCAGGGATCCAACCTGAGTCTCAACATCTCTTGCATTGGCGGGTGGGTCGGTCCTTTACCAGTAGCACCACCTGGGAAACCCCTAAATCATTACCTACAAAGCTCTAAATGCTCATTCAGTGGCATGTAGTGATGCACTTACAAAATCTTGAAGTGGTGGAATTTACATCTGGGTGTCTTAGCTTCTCCTCAGGTATTAAAAAAAAAAAAAAAACTCTTTCCCATACCTGGAGAGCCAAAGAAATGCCATATTTTTCAACCACTATCGTCACTACCACCTTACAAAGAGTGAAAGGAAACCAGTCAATGGTCCTTTTCACAGCCCCTCACTACCCCAGACTGCTTGCAGTTTTTGTAATCCATTCAATTTTAGAGGTAAATTAAGTAGAAGTTCTGAGATATCGATTATTGACTAGAGGAAGCATCAAGGTGTTTCTTCAAACAGAAAGAGACTTTTATGAGGAAACTAGATATGAAGGCCTTCCCATATCTCTGTCCCAGGAAAACAGGTGAAACCTGCCTTGTCCCCAGCTCCAGAGAAATTGAAGGCCCATCATGCCTATGTCGTGGGCTTTCCAGGTAGCTCAGTGGTAAAGAATCTGCCAGCCAATGCAGGAAATGCAGGTTCGATCCCTAGGTCAGGAAGATGCCCTGGAGAAGGAAATGGCAACCCACTCCAGTATTCTTGCCTGGAGAATCCCGTGAACAGAGGAGTCTGGCGGGCCACAGTCCATGGGGTCGCAGAGTCAAACACGACTGAGCATGCACATATGCACACAAACCCATGTTAGAAACGTGAAGCTGTAGAACTACTCAGCTTAAGAAAATAATAATGACTCAGTGCTGGAAGGCAGTCTATAAATAAGTGCATCCTGCGAGGACCAAATTTGGAAACTTGAAGAAAAACAGACTCCACACACAGATCCATACCTGTGTGACGGAAATAATTTGCACCATAAAGATGGGACCAAACAGATGACATTCCCCATCCACACTGGTTAAGGGTTACCAGCAGCTTCTTAATGATACTGATACCAGAATCCTCTGTATTATCTTTACAATACACCAGAGTGCGGGTTGAAATTCTCAAAAAATCCTCCTTGTCATCATCATTATTTTTTTTGTCAGAGATAAATGACCTTTTGGGGCACAGTTATTTGTAGATAGCTAGATCTTCCTATCCCATTGTTGAAAGAAGCCTTACATAAAAGAATACATAAATTATTCAATTTATATAAATTCAAAAACATGGTCACAGGAATCTATGGTGAGAGGAATCAGAACAGTAATTGCTTTTGAGTACAGAGATCGACTGGAAGGGCCCCAAGATAACTTTCTGGGGTGATGAGGGTGTTCCGCATCTTGGCTAGGGGTGTTGGTCACGTGGGTGTATACATGTTTTAAATTCATCAAACTGCATACTTCAGTATGTGCACATCAGGTTTGCAATTTTAAGGCAAAATTTATAGAATTTTAAAGTCAACCTAAAAGAAAAAAAAATTATCTAAACCATTAGGTTATTATAGTGGATAGCACTTCCTGCAATAGCCCTTTCATCAGAACATATTCCTACCTCGCAGGGTCTCAAATCCCTCTTCCTTTCTAGTATCTGGAGAGTTTCTTTTTATAGAGACTTCTACACACTTATAAAAATATATTTTTATTCAGCATTTCTAGTTGTTTGTCCCAGGCTAAAGATTATCCTGGTCCACTATCTCCTGAAACCAGAAGCCTTTACATTCTGTAATAACTTTGCAGTACATTTTGCCTTGCCTTTGAAATGTATAAATATATACACATTTCTCTCTCTGTGTGTATATATACACATGTACTCATACACATATGTAGAAAAGTCTATCTTCTCTTTAACAGCTTTGAGATTCTTATCTTGGATTAAAACATATGCTTTAAAGCCATTGTTCAAAATCTGCTAGTGGACAAGCCAGGTTATATGTCAGGAATTCCTAAAGGCAGTTACCTTTTATCAGTAGCATCTCTCTCAGTCCTGTACCTGAATGTTGCTCACCAAGCAGCATGCTACTGGGTAAAGCATTGAAAAAGGAAACAGAAAACACCATCATGAAAGCCAAGAGGTCCTTTGGGAGCTGACAGATGGCTATGTCATCTTCTGTTCTTGTTTATCTTTTCTCATTTACCTTATATTTTTCTCCTATGGTTAGGAGCCATGTTTAACCTCCCCCACAAATATCACATTTAACCTCTTTATTGAGTTTTAGAAAGTGATTGGTCCTAAATAATCAGAGTTATAAAACTCAACATAAAAAATAATCTATTTCTCTTTGTGATATGATTTAAATGCCTCTGAACACAATAAAAATCAATGTTGGGATCACCACTGCTATTTATACTTAGCCGTGTTCACATGTGATGTTTAGAAGTTATTCATCTAATTTGGGAATTTCCTGACTGCAGTAAATTTAAACTAAGCATGATATCATCACACTGAAATTCTCATTTTCACTGTAATACCTAAAGAAGGGAGAATGGCACCCGACCTGTGAAAACTGCCTCACTTATGTGAGAAGTGTGTTTCTCCTGATGGCATGTGTTAATCAGGACATGAGGTTGAAATAGATTTACTGTGATGTTGGAGGTTTTCCCACATAGATAATGATGATGGTGTGTGTGTTTGAGAGATATGTTTTTATATATTGAAAATTCATGCTTACGAGAAAAAATACACATTATACATGTATGTCCTTATAAAAACATTAAGGGACTTCCCTGGCAGTCTAGTGGTTGAGACTTCGCCTTGCAGCAGGGGATGCAGCCTCGATCCCTGGTTAGGGAGCTAAAATCACACAAGCCTCATGGCCAAAATACCAAAAATATAAAAGAGAAGCAATATTGTAACAAATTCAATAAAGACTATGAAAAAGGTCCACATAAAAAAAATCTTAAAAAAAGAATATATTACCTAGATTCTAAGATGTACCTTTCTCTCTATTTTAACATTTATAATGACTTATACATTTTATCGAGTGACTTCTTTTTTTCCCAAACATCTGTTGTTGAACTGATGGTGCACTTACGGTCAATAGCCTCCTAGTCATGGGCATATTGTATGCACCCACAGAGAACTGAGAATTTTGGTGGAAAGGGTAGCATCCAAACATGCATTTCCTCAGCATGCAGATGCTCATATCTGCTAAACCAATAGTGAACTTCACAGAATCAACTTTTTCTGTTTGTCAGGTTGTACTTTCTGGGGACACTTTGAACATACTTTTCAGATAACTCAAGACCCCCAAAATACCACATTTGAGAAATATTTATTTCAATTAAAGGAAAATTGGTTTGGCCAACATTTCTTCAAAGAAGTTAGGTTATATGAACAAATGTGTAGCCTTTTTTATGGCGTTCTAAGATGTATAGATTGGATGCCACCAGGAGAAACATTGATAGGTAGAAATAAGGAAATACATTTTAAAACTTAAGAAACTTGGAGAATAAATCTTCTACCTTTTGGCCTGTTTGATAGTAGCAAGCACAGTGTCTGGCAAGTGTTTATTTAATGATTGTAAATATTTACTTAGTGAATTATATTTACCTATCAAAAAAGAATACTTTCAATCTTTCAACGAAAAATAATCACTGTGCAATGCTAATACTTTGCTTGATGCAGATATGATCTGAGATGCTCTTTCTCAATATCTTCTCTTCAAGCTGTTGGCTGTTACATTCAAATGTAGATATAGTTGAAAATTCTGGAATGCAAGCAAGCTAATAAGTGCATTTGGAAGACCTAAAACTTGGCCCCTTATCTCGAGATTCATTTCTTTCACTCTAGTTAGGAAGGACTGACTACTGGCTGTTGAAATCATGAGCAATATTGTTTTTAATACAAACTTTATAAGTTGATTCAGTAAAGTAATAATAGGACAATAGAAAATAAAAGTTAATTAAAACAAAGTATGGGCAATATGAAAACACTAACTCCAAGTGGAAAATATAACTGTAGTAGAGTGTAGGTGGTGGCTTTTCTTATTTCAATTTTAGTGCTAACTGCCCAAAGTATCTACCAATACTAGCATATCAGAAATAAGACCATATGCTAAAATAACATAACTTCAGACCTCATTGCTTTATAGGTAAATATGGGGACTTTTAGCTGTAATGCTGAATAGAATTAAAAAAAAAACAGGATAATAAATTTCCAACTGTAATCCAACTGTTATCACATGTTAGAAAAACTCTGCAAGGTCCAGCCGTCTCTCCTAGTCTGTTGCTTGCAAAGCTGTGCATTCTCCAGCTCATATTCAATTCAATTCAATCCTCCCATATTTTCAAAACTTTCTGGTTAGATTGTTAGCTTTGCTTCTTCCTCTACTTCCACATAATCTTTTGGGTCTGTGGTTTTGTTTTATTCCTGAAATATTAAAGCAAGTCAGAAATGCATCTGATTCTCTGTTTTGGAGAGAATTAGATTTTTAGCAAACATTCCATAGTCACATCTTTTACTAGAATTTTTTCTTTTGCCAGTTTTATACGCTATTTCATGAAAAACATTACCTTTACCTTTAGTCTGGCTTGATGGTCTGTAGCATATCCTGTAGAAACAGCATATCTTTCTCTTCTTTTTTGCCTAGCCAAGTATCCTCTGCTAATAGCTATCCATGACCATATAATTCAAATACTTTTTAAAGATGCATCTCTATACAATGTAATAGCAAAATAAAAATCTGATTTAAAAATGGGCAGAGGAACTGAATAGACATTTTCCAAAGAAGACTTACAAATGCCCAACAGGTATGTAAAGATACTCAACATCACTAATCGTCAAGGAAATGCAGATCAAAACTATAATGAGATATCATCTCACATCTGATAAGATAACTGTTATCAGAAAGACAAAAAATAGTTTTGGCAAAGACATGGAGGAAAGGGAATCCATGTTTACCATTGGTGGGAATGTAAATTTGAATAGCTGCTATGGAAAACATGGAGTTTCCTCAAAAAATTAAAAATAGAATGACTATATGATCCATCAATTCCACTTCTGGGTATACATATGAAGGAAATAAAATCACAACCGCTATCTTGAAGAAATATCTGCATTCCCATGTTCATGGCAGCATTGTTTACAATAACCAAGACATGGATATGGATGAATGGACCTAGAAGATGTGGTGTATACATATATGGAGTACTATTCAGCCATTTAAAAAAATAAGGAAATCCTGCTATTTGCAACAACATGAGTGTGCCTCGAGGGTATTATGCTAAGTGAAATATGTCAGACAAAGACAAATGATGCATGATATCATTTATACATGAAAACCAAGAGAAAATGAATTCATAGAAGCAGAAAACAGATCGGTCATTACCAGAGATAAGGGGTAGGGTGTTGGTGAAATGGGCTGCTACTGCTAAGTCACTTCAGTCATGTCTGACTCTGTGCGACCCCATAGACAGGAGCCCGCCAGGCTCCCCTATCCCTGGGATTCTCCAGGCAAGAACATTGGAGTGGGTTGCCATTTCCTTCTCCAATGCATGAAAGTGAAATCGCTCAGTCGTATCCGACTCTTAGAGACCCCATGAACTGCAGCCTACCAGGCTCTTCCATCCATGGAGTTTTCCAGGCAAGAGCACTGGAGTGGGGTGAAGGTGATAAAAAGATATAAATTTCCAGTTATGTGATAATTAAGTTCTGTTGATATAATATACAGCATGTAAATTACGTCATAGGAAATAGATGGGGAAACAGTAGAAACAGTGTCAGATTTTATTTTGGGGGGCTCCAAAATCACTGCAGATGGTGGTTGCAGCCATGAAATTAAAGGACGCTTACTCCTTGGAAGAAAAGTTATGACCAACCTAGATAGTATATTCAAAAGCAGAGACATTACTTTGCCGACTAAGGTCCATCTAGTCAAGGCTATGGTTTTTCCTGTGGTCATGTATGGATGTGAGAATTGGGACTGTGAAGAAGGCTGAGTGCCGAAGAATTGATGCTTTTGAACTGTGGTGTTGGAGAAGACTCTTGAGAGTCCCCTGGACTGCAAGGAGATCCAACCAGTCCATTCTGAAGGAGATCAACCCTGGGATTTCTTTGGAAGGAATGATGCTAAAGCTGAAACTCCAGTACTTCGCATCCAGTACACCTGATGTGAAGAGTTGACTCATTGGAAAAGACTCTGATGCTGGGAGGGATTGGGGGAGGAGGAGAAGGGGACGACAGAGGATGAGACGGCTGGATGGCATCACGGACTGGATGGATGTGAGTCTGAGTGAACTCCGGGAGATGGTGATGGACACGGAGGCCTGGCGTGCTGTGATTCATGGGGTTGCAAAGAGTCGGACATGACTGAGCGAGCAACTGAACTGAACTGAACTATACTATTGTATACAACTATAGTTAACAATACTCTGTGTTGTACATTTGAACTAGTGGCTCAGATGGTAAAGCGTCTGCCTACAATGCAGGAGACCCGGGTTCGATCCCTGGGTTGGGAAGATCCCCTGGAGAAGGAAATGGCAACCCACTCCAGTATTGTTGCCTGGAAAATCCCATGGACCGCGGAGCCTGGTAGGTTACCGTCCATGGGGTCGCAAAGAGTCGGACACGACTGAGCGACTTCACAGTCAAGAGAACAGATCTTAAAAGTTCTCACTACAAGAAAAAAGTTGTAACTATGTGAAGTGATGGATATAAATAAACTTGAATATTATTTCACAATATTAAATAATTATGTTGTACCTTTAAATATTTACATCAGTTATAGCTCAATAAAACTGAGAAAATCATAAAAATGAAATTCTATTCCCCTCAGATTATTTTCAACATGTCCTAATTATGAGTTTTATTTCACTAAGTCCATGATACCTAAGAGATAATTTTAAGTTAATTTATTGTCCATGGATGTGTGAAATATATAAAGAACTCCCAAATGAGATTGGTGGCTATTTTTTCAGAGCTGTCTATAGTAAGGGACTCACCACCTTCACTGGTGTTTAGCAGAGACTCAAAAACAGATGGAGAGTGGAAAAGTTTCACAGTCCAGAAAGAAGGGCTGAGGTATGCTCTGATTGAAGACTGTTGACCTGAGGAAGCTGGAGGTAGGCTAACTAGAAGCAGGGCATCTCACATGACTGGTTTGGGGAGCATATTTGACTTTCTCTGATTGGTCCTGCATTGGAAGCAGGGATTAAACATAGGAAACCTGGTAGTCATTGTCCAAGTTCTTAACCATTCCAGGCTCATTGCTACAGGGGTTGAAGTTTGGCTCCCTGGATTGGTTGCTACAGACCTGTGGGTCAGAATCACCCTGGGGGCTGGTTAAAACCTGAAATGCTGAGCCCCACCCACAGAATTTCTGACTCAGTAGGTCTGGAGTGGGGCTGGATGATTTGCATTCATAACAAGTTACCAGGTGATGCTATCGGTCCACAACACACACTTTGCAAACTCCTGCTCTAGCAAGGCATAAAAATAAAACAGTTAATTACACAATACTTTACATACTGTATATGCCAAGGAGAAGTATAGGGTACTATAATCTAGGTTAGCCAAGGCCTCCTTGAGAAATCATTGAGCAGAACGCTGGGAATGAACTTAAATGGGATGGATGAATAAGGAGAGGGAATATGATCCTTCTAGGCAGAGGACCATTGTGAAGTTTTGATGGATTTGGAGGAATGAAAGAGGGCCTCGGTTGGAGGTCAGAACAAGAGAAAAGGCATGCTTTCAGATGAAGCTGGACCCATCTCCCTTTACTTAATAGGTGGTGTTTACTGTTGATTAACTAAAAGAGCATGTCTCCACCCAGGGTGCACATTGGAATGACGAAGAGAAACTTATAAAACTACTAATGCCCAGAAATTCTAATTTAACCAGTCTAGGATGGGACCTGGATTTTAATAATTAAAAAAAATTTCCCCAAGTGTTTCTACTTTGCAGACAGGGTTGAAAATCTAATAAGATCGTAATTTCCATTTTTCCTCTCACTTCTCCAAAGGACTTGTTTCATTGTTTTCTTCTTTTCCAGTGGGTTAACATTCCTATATTCTAATTCTCCACCCACCCCTTTAAAATATATCCTCTGGGATTCACTGTAAGATGAGAGAAATCAACACAAAATTCACTAGTAGTGTCTTCTTTTAAGAAATAGTCAAAGTAAAAGTTGAAACAGGAAAGAAAAAGACTGATTTTAATTGGCTAGGAATCTTAAGTTGGGCTCACTGACTTTTAGGTGATAGAATTTCTGTTTGAAGCTGAATTTTTCACCATGCAATTTTATATTCTAAGTAAAGTGGAGTTTTTTTCACTCATATATGTAGAGCTATAAGCATCTAGATAGAAGGATTATGTCTTATATAGTGAGACATTTCCCATAGAACCTGGTTTGCAATGACTGAATAAAGAGCTAATGTAGAAATTAGTCATTATTTTGTATTTTATCCCTATCTATCTATGGGCTCAGGCCTCCCTGGTGGCTCAGTGGCAAAGAATCCTCCTGCTAAGGAGACTTGGGTTTGATCCCTGGGTCAGGAATATCCCTGGGTGCCAGGAGCCAGCATGGGGAATCCTGCCCATGGCAAAGGTCATGAGGAAGAGGCCTGACAGGGCAAAGGCGAGATCAGGCCTCGAGGGTCCCCTGGACTTCCTCGGGCATCAACCCCAAAACCAGAGTCTGTCTGCCTTATTGTATTATGCCTGTCACCAACTCTTCTGACATTAACAGGGGGCTATCCCCCGCCACTTTTCTCTGGAAAAAGTTAACTTAGAGCTCCAGTTAACAGTCTCCTGCACATAAAAGGAGTGTCTCAGCTCAAACCCCTCTAATGGCTCTATAACTTGCCTGACAGGTTTACCCGGACTTTTACAACTACGCATGTGATTGTTTCAGTTCAGTTCAGTTCAGTTCAGTCGCTCAGTCGTGTCCGACTCTTTGCAACCCCATGAATCACAGCATGCCAGGCCTCCCTGTCCATCCTATCTCCCGGAATTCACTCAGACTCACATCCATCGAGTCTGTGATGCCATCTAGCCATCTCATCCTCGATCATCCACTTCTCCCCCTGCCCCCAGTCCCTCCCAGCATCAGCGTCTTTGCCAATGAGTCAGCTCTTCACATGAGGTGGCCAAAGTACTGGAGCTTCAGCTTTAGCATCATTCCTTCCAAAGAAATCCCAGGGTTGATCTCCTTCAGAATGGACTGGTTGGATCTCCTTGCAGTCCAAGGGACTCTCAAGAGTCTTCTCCAACACCACAGTTCAAAAGCATCAATTCTTTGGTGCTCAGCCTTCTTCACAGTCCAACTCTCACATCCATACATGACCACAGGAAAAACCATAGCCTTGACTAGACGGACCTTAGTCGGCAAAGTAATGTCTCTACTTTTGAATATACTATCTAGGTTGGTCATAACTTTTCTTCCAAGGAGTAAGGGTCCTTTAATTTCATGGCTGCAATCACCATCTGCAGTGATTTTGGAGCCCCCCAACTGCAAGAGGCATGAAGCTTAAGACATCTTAAAGATACAGAGCCTTTTTTAAAGAGCTAAGAATTATATTGGTGAAGGGTTTCATTGTTGAGTTAATGACTGCTGCCAGGCCTCCATATCCTTTATCTTTTAGGCACCGGGAGGATATTAATCAATGTAATTGGGATGTAGAAAAAAGAATATAGTAGTTTTGATGTTAGCAATACTAGACTTTTGAGTTAATGAATTTTCTCTTTGTTATAAATACTGTACTCCTCTTTCCTTGTTATAAATTGTTGTATCCTTGCTATGTAAGAATGTAACCTTAATTAGTGCTTTCTGAGAGTGGCACCAGACTTTAGTAAGAACAACACTTTTAGGGCAAATAAGTTTTCTGGTTGACGGACTCATCAGAAAAGGGCCATAAAATGCCAATAGGCCTCCTGGCCAGAAGATGATGTAAATCACCTAAGACCTGTGTATACAGCTAGGTATGCAGAGAGAAAGCCTGGTCTCGATAAGGGTCAGGGCTGCTGATCCTGCATGACTTTGTATTATCCATTGATCTCTATGTATAACTTAAAGTATAAAAGCTTTACTGGAAAAATAACGGACAAACCAGTTTCTTGGAAATCTGGCTTCCCCCATGTCTTCTTTTCTTTTTCTCCTTTTCAGGCTGAATTCCCATCTGAAACATAGAGGCTCACCGTGTCACTTATTTGCCTGGGCTTCTAAGGCCCACGTGAGAGGGAGCCCAAGGCGGGGCATCCTCCGCTATTCAAGTGGGCGCCTGTGGCCTTACGTAGACGGTGTAAGCCCCTTGTCTCAGGGCTTTATCGGCTTTCTAGGTAAACCAAGGAATACAGCTTCTTTTTCTCCTCCATTTTCTCTCCTCTCTCTCACTACATTATTCTTTCCTAATCTCTCCTTATATCTCTAATTAAATAATTATTTCCTAATCGCTGACACCATCCCCGCTTTGAATTACCCTGGATCCACCGGGGCTGGACCCCAGCACCAGGGGAAGAAAAGAGCAACCTACTCCGTATTCTTGCCTGGAGAATCTCATGGACAGAGGAAACTGGCAGGCTACAGTCCATGGGAGTCCCAAAAGTATCCAACGTGATTCAGTGACTAAATGACCACTACCACCTATGGGCTCATGATTTTTCCCCATTACACTCCTTTAAAGGAAACCAATATTCTTCCACTCAGTATATTTATGTCTGATTCATTTTGTTGTACAGTTGAAACTAACACCACATTGTAAAGCAACTAAACTCCAATAAATATTAAGTTAAAAAATTATTCCACTCACCTTGTCACTCCAGTCAATGCATACTTATTAAGGGAAAAGACAGAAGGAAGGAAGCCTGAGAGAATGGGAGGAAGGGGAGGAGAGAAAAACAGCAAGATCAAGACTGACCTCAGAAGTCTGCCCACATAGCAGAAAAGGAGAAGCAAGGGGCCCTCTGTGGGTGGTGTGCACTCACATACACATTTTATCCTTCCAAATACCCTGGACAATGGTACTATCATTCTTATTTTGCTCACAAGGAGCCAAGACGGAGAGATTTTAAGCTCATAGATTTTTTTACTCCATGCTAGACACAGTGTTAAGTATTTTCTGTGAATTATTTTTTCAAACAGTCACAACTACTTGAGTTTGGCATCGTGATTCCCATTTTACAAAGAAACCACTGGGGAGAGACAAAATCACTTGCCTGGTCATACACACCTAATCAGAGGGCCAAGTACGACTTGAACTCAGGCAGGACCTTCTCACCCCAATTCTGGACTGTTCACACAAGGCTGCTTCACAAACTGAAGCAAGGAAGGAAGTGGTTCTCCATGACCCCAAGTCCCTGGCTTTCTCAGTGATCCCACACTACCAAGGAAGAAGGCTATGTCTGCAGCATAGAAAAAGGAGAGTCAGTCGAGAATGGACTTAGGAATGGGGAGATGAGACACTAGAAGACACTGGTTGAGGGACTTTCCTGGTGGGCCAGTGCTTAAGACTACACACTTTCACTGCAGGAAGCGCAGGTTCAGTCTGTTGTTGGGGAACTAAGATACTGCAAGCTGTGCTGTGCGGTCAGAAGTAAAATAGAAGACACTGGTTGATGCTTATTTGTGTTGTCTTCCTGGGACAAACTGTGTGGAACTCCATACCTGTAATTGGGCAGAGGACAAAAAGGGAGAAAAGTCATGACTTCTGTTCTTAAAGACTGGAGAGAGGATGTAAATAGATATTATGAGCATGAGGACACAAATGGAAAAGTGACACTGTGTAAATAGACCCAATTAAAAACACACATGTGCTAGGGGCTCTGCTAAAACTGGACCAGGGATCTGGAGCCAGGGAGGGTCAATCAGGGCAGCAAGTGCGAGCTGGAGTGGAGGTGAGTTGGTGGGAAAGAAGGGGTGGGCAGGAGAAATGCTTTGAAGGTGACCGTGTGAGGAGCAGAGGATGTGGGCGTTGCCAGGATGGGACGTACCCATCGAGAATTGAGCCAAAATGTGACAAAAGATGAGGGCAGTGGGGTCACAGAGATGAAGGGTTGGCACACCTCACTAGAGTTCTTAGACCTGCTGAGTGTCAATGAAAAGTCCTACACAACAGGCCAAGCAAAGTTCTCCAGCCAGAGCTGGATAGGACCTTAGAGGTCATTGGGTCTGATGCTACTCAAAGGTGGTCTGGAGAGCTTATTGGGCTGCCCTGGTGGCTCAGATGATAAAGAATCTGCCAGCAATGCAGGAAACCTGGGTTCGGCCCCTGGGTCAGAAAGATCCTCTGGAGAAGGAAATGGCAACCCCCTCCTGTATTCTTGCCTGGAGAATTCCGTGGACAGAGGAGCTTGGAGAGCTACAGTCCATCGGGTCACAAAGAGTTGGACACAACTGAGTAACTAACAAACACACACATACAGAGCTTATTAAACATGCAAACTCTCAGCACCCTCCCCACTCCTTAATTAGGATCTACATTTTAACAAGACCCTCCAGTAACTGTATGCACACTGAAGTTTAACAAGCACTGAAGGAGAATGCATAAGGGATTAAGGGTCCTTGCCTCTTGTCAATGTTGAAAAGAACTAGGTCCAAAATGCTAAGAAATGATCATTTCCTGGAAGAAGGATGTGGCTTTTTAATGTTTCTTATCATTTAATGCTTCCTTGGTCCTGCAAGAATATTGAACTTCTTGAGAGACAAAAGGTGAGGCCTCATGCCTTGGAACAGTAGATGTGGCTTGGCCTCCTACAGGTCTAAGTCAGTAATTTCAGAAGGCTTCAGTCAGCTGATCCTAGTTGCGGTAACTCTATTATCAGGCACAAAACCCCTACAATGTCCAGAGAGTCAAGGCCCCTGGAAAGAGTGGTCTGAGGAATGAGAAGGGAGCTTGGTGCGATGCAGGAGATCCAGAGAGCCAGAAGTGATTCCCAGGTTCTCGGTGGCTATCAAATATTTCAAGCTGGTGGTAGCTTGAAATCAGATGTGGCAGGAATCTTTATATCACAGAAGTCAACAAACAGTGCAAATCCAGGCTTTTTTTTTTTTTTTTTTTTTTCAGAGAGCCAGTTTAGCAGCACATGGCTGTGGGAAAGTACAGGTGGGAAGAGAGAAAGCTCAGGAGTTAGTATGTGTAAAGTGTGGAGGGAGAAATTCGGCAAAGAAGACAAGCAAAATCCTAGAAAATGATGCTTACTAGAGGACCCTCATTTCAAACTCCTGGTAGTGACTGGGATTCATCAATAGCCCCACTTCTAAAAGCCCTTTTCAGAGGTCTATCTTAAGAGTGGGAATTCACTGAAGCTTTGACAAACATGAAAAAGTGTGAACTAATGTGGAGAATAACACCATGAACTGACTAGAGAAACGTATAAAGATTACTGGGCAGCTGCTGCTCTATGGGGTGAAAGGTCCTGGTAATTTTTCACCTGCTAGGGTATAAGCCTAGAGAAAGTGCCTGGCAGGTTCATCTGGTCTGGGGGCTTTTCATCAGTCCCCTGGATATGTGTTTAATTCTTATTATGTTTGCACCCAAACCAATCTTTTCTGTGACTTACATTTATCCTTGTGCTTCCGATATTATCACTACTTTTGGTTAAAAAACCAGTGTCTGAGAAAGAAGCATGTCGTAGGAATGCATATCTCTCTCTTTTTTAATTAAACTGTCAAATGCATTTAATAAACTATATCCCCCAACATCTGTGCTTCAGTCAGGTCATTTTTCTTAGTTTCCATTGAAAATGTCTTGAACTTTTCCACTTCTATGGCTTTGGTTTTCCCATGCCTCTTGTTTGGGATGCTATTCCTTTTCCTGGTCAACTCTACTCGAAGCTTAAGACCAAATACTACCTCCTCCAGGAAGTCTTGGATCACTCCAGCCTGTAGTAACCTCTTTCTCCATTCTGTGCTGGTTGTCTGAACAATGTCCTTGGGATTGTGTCTTGTACTTTCCCAAGTAAATTTTAGGAGGTATGGTCTACCCGGGTTTCCATGGTAGCTCAGCTAAAAGGAATCTGCCTGCAATGCAGGAGACCCTGGTTTGATTCCTGGGTCAGGAATAACCCCTGGAGAAAGAATAGCTACCCACTCCAGTATTCTAGAGCTTCCCTGCTGTCTCAGTCAGTAAAGAATCTGCCTACAATGCGGGAGACCTGGGTTCTACTCCTGAGTTGGGAAGATCCCCTGAAAGAGGTCATGGCAACCCACTCCAGTTCTTGCCTGGAGAATCCCCATGGACAGAGGAGCCTGGTGGGCTGCAGTCCATGGCATCGCAAAGTATCAGACACACCTGAGCAACTAAGCACAGCACAGCACATAGTCTATCCACTGCAGAGTTCCAGCTATGGAGGGAGGGCACCTGATAAAAATAACACGCATTTTTCCCCTTCACACATCTTCTCTCCACTGTCAAGTTCCTCAGTAGTCTAAGCATGCCACTCTGTGCCAGTTAGCATTCTTCTCTGTCTCTTTGTTCTAAAACTAGACATTGTGACAATACCAATGGCACCACGGCCCCTCCTTCCATCCTACCAGCCAGCTCAAGTCGGCAAAAAGGATCAACTGACTTTGGTTCTCATCTAAATCTTTGCTTTGAGATGATCAAGTTGCATAAAACCTAATTTAAGTAAACAAGAATAAGTGCATTAATAATAGGCTTACCCTTACTGGGGCAAAAAGAAAAAATAAATACCTTGATAATCCTAAATGAGTCTCTTACTAGCTAAATAGAAAAGGATATACTTTTGTGAAGTGGGAGAAGGGAGCAGGGCAAATGTTCCCAGCCTTCCTCCCTGGCACCCCAGGAGACCCATGGCAGCACAGTTGGGTAGTAGGATGGCCTGATCATGTGGGCACCTCTCTTACACGTACACAGTGTTTTCCTTGACGACAGGATTTTTTTTTTCTTTTTTTTGCCTCCTGATGCCTCATGAAAAGCTTAGACTAGCTCTTGTCACACAGAGACGTGACCAGATCGCTAGAAAAGCTTCTAATTATAAACATGTTGTTTATTTTCCTGGCTTCGTGTCATCTGATTTTCTTTTCATTTATATGAAACAGGAGACATCAGCTTTGAAGACTTGCTGACACTTTTAATGAAAAGAACTTTGGTTGTGAGTGGGTGTTTTTATTTGTTTCCACTTAGTCCCTACACTGAATATCTCAAATGCACTTTGGAGCTGAGATTCACATCCTACTTTCTACTAGAGAAAATCCATAAATTAGCACAAATAGGAATCTGGCCTTGACTCCCAGTTATTATATTCATATTTTTTGGTTTTACAATTTCATGTGATCCTTTTTCATAGGGTCCAATCCTTTGATGAAATTCTCTATTTTGCCATTTATTTTCTTGAATATATTCATCAGGTTTTAAAAAACATATCTAACATCCTTGTCAGATAACTTCAGTGTCTGGATCTCCTGGTGCTCTCTTTCCATTGTCTATGAGTTTTTCTCACAGATTTTTCAATTATTTGGTCTTGTCAAGTACTCCTTTATTACGTACTAAACAGTATGCATGATAAAAATGTAATTTAAAGCTCTTTAGGATATCTTTGGGCTTCCCAGGTGGCACAGCGGTAAAGAATCCACCTGCCAATGCAGGAGACCCAGTTATGATCCCTGGGTCAGGAAGATCCGCTGGAGAAGGAGATGGCAACCCACTCCAGTATTCCTGCCTGGAGAATCCCATGGTCAGAGAAGCATCGGGGGATACGGTCCATGGGGTTGCAAAGAGTCCAAAATGGCTGAGCATGCATGCATGCAGAATATCTTCCTCCAGAGGCAATTTACTTTTGATTTTGACAGACAGAGCAAGGCCAATTACTCTAAATTATCCCAGTATTGAGCTGATTCAAATTCTGTTTACTGTCAGGCTGTCTTTATTCCTGGGGTGTAACCCACTTCAAACAAATGTTTTTATATAAATAAATGTTTTAAATAAATACCTTCAACTAAATGCCTTTTTAAAATGCTTAGGGCTTCCCTGGTAGTCCAGTGGTTAAGACTTCGCTTTCCAGTGTAGGGAGTGAGGTTCAATCCCTGGTTGGGGAGCTAAAATTCTACATGCCTCATGGCCAAAACACCGAAACAAGAAACAGACGTGATATTGTAACAAATTCAATAAAGAATTTTTTAAACGTCCCACATTAGGAAAAAAAAACCTTAAATAAATAATTTTTAAAATAAAATCCTTATCCAACTTTCCTAGTTAGTACTGGATGGGGGACATGCTAGTCCATCGCAGCCAGGGGGGGTTTATGTGAGTTAGCGATTCATCAGCAACTTAGTGTTCACCAACCACTTAGAATCAGAGGAACTTTTAATGTGGGAATGGTTTTCTATGAAATATCACTGTGTCAATAAACTTTACGTTAAGAAGTCTTAACTACTCATCTGTTTAAATTAAGAAAATACAACTCGAGGAGAACAAGATGGCAGAGGAGTAAGTGGACATGGAGTACGTCTTTCTCCACAGATACATCAGAAATATACCCTCAGACACAGAAGTGCATGGAGAACACCAGCTGAGAACAGACAGGAGTACCTGGCCAGAGGAAAATAATATATAGACCCACACAAAACTCCTAAGAAGAAGAAACTAGGGGGGAAAACAAGAGTGTTAGTAGGACTGGCGCTCAGCAGGTGGGGGAACTAAAGCTGGGGTCCAATCCCCATATTGGGGCAATTGTCTGAGTCAGAGGAGAGACATTTAAGGCTGAGAGTGAAACAACTAATCTGTGGCAACCTAAATGGAATGAGAGTCAGACAGTCCTTGCCGCAGCCATACATGCCCCAGACAGGAATACTGGTCCCCTGGAAAGTGCAGTGGCTGGGAGCTGGAGTATAGGAATTGTGGAGCAATCCCAGGGCGAGGGTTGCTGTTGACTGTGGAGAGATGGATTGAGGGAATGTGAGGGAGGAGACTGTGGTGGGAAATACTGGTGGAGGAAAGCCAGGCAGCCATGAAAACAAGGCAATACTGGAGTCAGGCATAGGGGGTGGAGCCGTCACTCTCTCCTCACAACCCAGCATCAACAGCTGAACAATAGAGAGGCAAGCCCATCCAACGCCTGATGCCCTGAACTACAGAGCAGGATCCTACCCAGGGTGCCCCTCTAAGTGCCTGTCGCAGCAAAAAAAAACAAAGAAGGACCCCAGGCAAGGGAGTCCTCTAAGTGCCTGCATGGGCAGAGCTATGGAGAAAGACTGGCTAAAGAGGCCTTCTGATCCCAGCTATAAGAGGCTCAAAAAAAGACTCCACTCAGTTCAGTTCAGTTCATTTCAGTTGCTCAGTCTTGTCTGATTCTTTGTGGCCCCATGAACTGCATCACACCAGTCTTCCTTGTCTATCATCAACTCCCTGAGCTTGTTCAAACTCATGTCCATTAAGTCAGTGATGCCATCCAACCATCTCATCCTCTGTCATCCCCTTTTCCTCCCACCTTCAATCTTTCCCAGCATCAGAGTCTTTTCAAATGAGTCAGTTCTTTGCATCAGGTGGCCAAAGTATTGGAGTTTCAGCTTCAGCTTCAGTCCTTCCAATGAATACTCAGGACTGATCTCCTTTAGGATGGACTGGTTGGATCTCCTTGCAGTCCAAGGGACTCTCAAGAGTCTTCTCCAACAGCACAGTTAAAAAGCATCAATTCTTCAATGCTCAGCTTTCTTTATAGTCCAGCTCTCACGTCTATACATGACTACTGGAAAAACCATAGCTTTGATTAGAAGGACCTTTGTTAGCAAAGTAATGACTCTGCTTTTAAATGTGATGTCTAGGTTGGTCATAACTTTTCTTCCAAGTAGCAAGTGTCTTTTAATTTCATGCTGTAGTCACCATCTGCAGTGCTTTTGGAACCCCCACAAAATTAAGTCTGTCATTGTTTCCATAGTTTCCCCATCTATTTGCCATGAAGTGATGGAACCAGAGACCATGATCTTAGTTTTCTGAACGTTGAGTTTTAAGCGAACTTTTTGACTCTCCTCTTTCACTTTCATCAAGAGGCTCTTTAGTTCTTCTTTGCTTTCTGTCATAAGGGCGGTGTCATCTGCATATCTGAGGTTATTGATCCCAGCAATTTGATTCCAGCTTGTGCTTCATCCAGCCCAGCATTTCTCATGATGTACTCTGCATTTAAGTTAAATAAGCAGGGGGGCAATATACAGCCTTGACGTACTTCTTTCCTGATTTGGAACCAGTCTGTTGTTCCATGTCCAGTTCTAACTGTTGCTTCCTGACCTGCATACAGATTTCTCGGGAAGCAGGTCAGGTGGTCTGTTATTCCCATCAAGAATTTTCCACAGTTTGTTGTAATCCACACAGTCAAAGGCTTTGGCATAGTCAATAAAGCAGAAGCAGATGTTTTTCCGAAACACTCTTGCTTTTTTGATGATCCAACAGATGTTAGCAATTTGATCTCTGGTTCCTCTGCATTTTCTAAATTCAGCTTGAACATCTGGAAGTTCATGGTTCACATATTGTTGAAGCCTGGCTTGGATAATTTTGAGCATTTCTTTACTAGTGTGTGAGATGAGTGCAGTTGTGCGGTAGTTTGAGCATTCTCTGGCATTGCCGTTCTTTGGGATTGGAATGAAAACTGACCTTTTCCAATCCTGTGGCCACTGCTGAGTTTTCCAAATTTGCTGGCATATTGAGTGCAACACTTTCACAGCATCAACTTTCCGGATTTGAAATAGTTCCATTGGAATTCCATCACCTTCACTAGCTTTGTTCATAGTGATGAGTCCTAAGGCCCACTTGATTTCACATTTCAGGATGTCTGGCTCTACATGAATGGTCACACCACTGTGATTATCTGGCTCATGAAGATCTAGTTCTTCTGTGTATTCCTGCCACCTGTTCTTAATATCTTCTGCTTCTGTTAGGTCCATACCATTTCTGTCCTTTATTGTGCCTGTCTTTGCATGAAATGTTCCCTTGGTATCTCTTATTTTCTTGAAGAGATCTCTAGTCTTTCCCATTCTGTTGTTTTACTCTATGTCTTTGCATTGATCACTGAGGAAGGCTTTCTTATCTCTCCTTGCTATTCTTTAGAACTCTGCATTCAAATAGGTGTATCTTTCCTTTTCTCCTTTGCCTTTTGCTTCTCTGCTTTTCTTCTGCTTTTCTGTTATTTTTGCTTTCTGCTATTTGTAAGGCCTCCTCAGACAACCATTTTGCTTTTCTTCATTTCTTTTTCTTAGGAATGGTCTTGATCCCTGCCTCCTGTACAATGCCATGAACCTCCATCCATAGTTCTTCAGACACTCTGTCTATCAGATCTAATCCCTTGAATCAATTTCTCACTTCCATTGTATAATTGTAAGGGATTTGATTTAGGTCATACCTGAATGATCTAGTGGTTTTCCCTACTTTCTTCAATTTAAGTCTGAATTTGACAATAAGGAGTTCATGATCTGAGCCACTGTCAGCTCCTGGTCTTTTTTTTTTTTTTTTTTTTTGCTGACTATATAGAGCTTCTCCATCTTTGGCTGCACAGAATATAATCAATCTGATTTCGGTGTTGACCATCTGGTGATGTCCATGTGTAGAGTCTTCTCTTGTGTTGTTGGAAGAGGGTGTTTGTTATGACCAGTGCATTCTCTGGGCAGAACTCTATTAGCCTTTGCCCTGCTTCATTCTGTACTCCAAGGCCAAATTTGCCTGTTACTCCATGTATTTCTTGACTTCCTACTTTTGCATTCCAGTCCCCTACAATGAAAAGGACATCTTTTGTGGGTGTTAGTTCTACAAAGTCTTGTAGGTCTTCATAGAACCGTTCAACTTCAGCTTCTTCAGCATTACTGGTCGGGGCATAGACTTGGATTACTGTGATATTGAATGGTTTGCCTTGGAGATGAACAGAGATCACTGTCGTTTTTGAGACTGAATCCAAGTATTGCATTTCGGACTCTTTTGTTGACTATGATGACTACTCCATTTCTTCTAAGGGATTCTTGTCCACAGTAGTAGATATAATGGTCACCTGAGTAGATATAATGGTCATTCACCCATTCCCACCCATTTTAGTTCACTGATTCCTAAAATGTTGATATTCACTCTTGCCATCTCCTGTTTGACCACTTCCAATTTGTCTTGATTCATGGACCTAACATCCCAGGTTTCTTTGCAATATTGCTCTTTATAGCATCAGACTTTACTTCCATCACCAGTCACATCCACAACTGGGTGTTGTTTTTGCTTTGGCTCTGTCTCTTCATTCTTTCTGGAGTTATTTCTCCACTGATCTCCAGTAGCATATTGGGCAACTACCGACCTAGGGAGTTTATCTTTTAGTGTCCCATCTTTTTGCCTTTTCATACTGTTCATGTGGTTCTCAAGGCAAGAATACTGAAGTGGTTTGCCATTCCCTTCTCCAGCAGACCACATCTTGTCAGAACTCTCCACCTTGACCCATCCATCTTGGGTGGCCCTACATGGCATGGCTCATAGTTTCATTGAGTTAGACAAGGCTGTAGTACATGTGATAAAATTGGTTAGTTTCCTGTGATTGTGATTTTCAGTCTGCCCTCTGATGGAGAAGGATAAGAGGCTTGTGGAAGCTTCCTGATGGGAGAGACTGACTGAGGGGGAAACTGGGTCTGATAGGGCCATAACTCCTGTGGTAGAGGCAGTCTATGTCCCTGCACACTTGGCACCACCAGGGGCACTGCAAGCCAAGCAGCTGTGCCACCTTCACGCTCAACTCTCACTGGAGTAGAGCTACCACAGGCAAAAAGTGTCTTGCACCTATGTGCTCATGGTTGCTTCAGTAGTGTCCAACTTTTTGTGACCCTATAAACTGTGGCCTGCCAAGCTTCTCCGTCAGGAAGGGGGGTTCTCCAGGCAAGAATACTGGAATGCATTGGCCAATACTAGTGGCCCTACCCTTCTAGAGCTCTATATTTCCTTCTGCCCTAGCCGCCAACTCCCTGAGTACCTGGTACTGCCAGAATCCCTGCAACTGAAGCAGCTGCACCACCTCCACACCTGGCCCTCACAGGGGAAAACCCGAGTCCTCCACAGCAGCTTCAGGAGCAAACCCCAGTGGACAACCCACTTGCAGAGGTGGAGATAAAACCACAGTTGAAATCCAGGGGCAGAGTGGCTAAGGAAGAAGATCCAAAACCTTCCCACCAGCTTTTGAGCTTTTCTCTCAGTCACTTTTTTTTACTGTCATTATAAACCTCTGCCTCTATGTTGGGCTTTTGCAGTTCTGGGGAGTTTTCATTTTTTTCTCTCTCATCTTTTTTTAATTTTAATTTTTAAAACCTATTGTTATTTTTTCTATGTTTATTCCTTTCTTTTACTTCCCTACTGCTCTTTTGCCCTTGCAGTTAATCTTTAACATATATAAATCTTCTTTATCTACCTCTGTTTAACTTTGGATAGCTATTCTTTTTTTCTTTTCTTTCTCTCCTTTCCTCTCAACATATTTGTTAGTTTCATTTTCATTGTTTTATTCCCCAGTTGGCACCTTGCTTTAGTTTTGTTTTCCAGTTTGTGCTTCAGTTAGTTTTGTTCTGGTAGATATAATTTTTGGTTTCCTTTGTTTGGCAGGTCAATCTACTATACTTTACTTTTGTTGGACTGTTTTGATTTTGCTTATGGGTGTATATGTATATGTGTTTATTCAGTCACACTTTTTATTGTTGTTATAAACTCCTGCCTCTACGTTTGTTTTTTGCAGTTCTGTGACATTTTCTTTTTTTCCCCTTTTTTCTTCTTCTTCCTCCCCCCCCTTTTTTTTCTTCCTTTTTTTCTCTTTTTAATAATTTTAATTTTTTTGCACCTATTATATCTTTTATATATTTACTCCTTTGTTTGCCTTTCCTACTGTGTTTTTCCTCTTGCAGTTAATCTTTAATGTATATAAATCTTCATCTACCTATATTTAACTTTGCATATCTCTTCTTTCTTTCATTTCTTTTTTCCTTTCCTCTCAACATATTTGTTACTTTTGTTTTCATTGCTTTATTCCCCACTTGGCACCTTGTTTTAGTTTTGTTTTCCAGTTTGTGCTTTAGTTAGTTTTGTTCTTAAATGAAAATATTGATTTGCTTTGTTCACCTGGTCAGTCTGCTGTACTTTATTTTTTTGGACTGTTTTGACTTTTCTCGTGGATATATATGTATAGGTGTGTATATTCCATTATTTTAATTACTATTTGCCTGATTTTGTAACTGCCATTTGTCTGGGGTTCATCTTTGGTTTCTCATTTTTGGATATTTGTTTAATCTCACTTAATGTTATAACAAACCACCAGTAGAATCTTTGTTCCTGACCAGAGATCAAGCCCTGAGCCTTTGGAGTGGGAGCACTGACTCCAAGACCCTAGACTACCAGAGAACTAACCCTGGGGAGTATCAGAAGTGAGAACTCACACAAAGGAAGCCACTTGAATACAAGACCCAGCATCACCGAACCACCAGTAGCACCCTGTGCAGGATGCCTCATCTAAACAACAAACAGACCCAAAAATACAAACCCAATCATCAGCAGACAGGATTACCACCTCACTCAGCCTTGCCCATCAGAGGAAAAACAAACAAACAAACAAACAAACAAACAAAAACTCAGCACAAATCTCACCCTATATGAAGCTGACAAAAACCACTGGACCAACCTTAGGAGGGCAGAAACCAAAAGGAAGAAAGAATGCAACCTTCTTCAAGGAAAGAATTCAACTTTCTTTGAAGCCTGGGAAAAGGAGACCTCAAACAAGTTTTAAAAAATAATGAAAAAGCAGAGAAATATTACACAAATGAAGGGACAAACTAGAAACACAGAAGTCCAAATAAATGAAAAAGAAATAGGCAAACTACCTGAAAAAGAATTCAGAATAAAGATAGTAAAGAGGATCAAAAACCTTGAAAACAAAATGGAAAAAATGCAAGAATCAATTAACAAAGACTTAGAAGAATTAAAGAATAAACATACAGAGAGAAACAACACAATGACTGAAATTAAAAATACTCTAGAAGGAATCAATAGCAGAATATCTGAAGCAAAAGAACAAATCAGTGAGCTGGAAGATAAAATGGTGGAAATAACTTCTGAAGAGAGAATAAAATAAAACAAATGAAAAGTCTCAGACCTCTGGGACAATATCAAGTGCACCAACATTTGAATTATAGAGGTCCCAGAAGAAGAGCAAAAGAAAGGGTATAAGAAAATTTTTGAAGAGATTATAGTAGAAAATTTCCCCAACATGGAAAAGGAACCAGTCAATCAAGTCCAAGAGGCACAAAAAGTCCCATACAGGATAAACCCAAGGAGAAACATGCCAAGACACATACTAATCAAACTAACAAAGACTAAACACAAAGAAAGAATATTGAAAACAGCAAGGGTGAAGCAACAAGTAACATACAAGGGAAACCCCATATGCTTAACAGCTGATCTTTCAGCAGAAACTCCATAGGCAAGATGGAATGGCAGGATATATTTAAAGTACTAAAAGGGGAAAATCTACAACCAAGATTACTGTACCCAGCAAGGATCTCATTCAAAATTGATGGAGAAATCAAAAGCTTTTCAGGCAAGCAAAAGTTAAGAGAATTCAGTACCACCAAACCAGCTTTACCACAAATGTTAAAGGGACTATATAGTCAAGAAATACAAGGGAAGAAAAAAGATCTACAAAATAAACCCCAAACAATTAAGAAAATGGCAATAGGAACATACATATCAATAATTACTTTAAATGTAAATGGATTAAAATACTCCAACCAAAAGACACAGACTGGCTGAATGGATACAAAAACAGGACCCATATATATCATGTACAAGAAACTCACTTCAGACCTAAAGATACATATGGACTGAAAGTGAAAGGATGGAAAAATATATTACGTGCAAATGGGAAGCAAAAGGAAGCTGGAGTAACAATCCTCATATCAAACAAAATAGACCTTAAAATAAAGAAGATTACAAGAGATAAGGAAGGATACTACATAATGATCAAGGGCTCAATCAAAGAAGAAGACATAACAATTGTAAATATCTATACACCGAACACAGGAGCACCTCAATACATAAGACAAACACTAATAGACATAAAAGGAGAAATTGACAGTAACACAATAATAATAGTGGGAGACTTTAACACCCCACTCACACCAATGGACAGATCATCAAAACAGAAAATTAATAAGGAAACACAAGTCTTAAATGATACATTAGATGAGATGGATCTCATTGATATCTTCAGGACATTCCATCCAAATGCAGAAGAATACACCTTCTTCTCAAGTGCACATGGAACATTCTCCAGGATAGACCACATCTTGGGTCACAAATCAAACCTCAGTAAATTTAAGAAAATGGGAATCATATCAAGCATCTTCTCTGACCACAAAGCTATGAGACGAGATATCAATTACAAGAAAAAAAACTATAAGAAACACAAACACATGGAGATTAAGCAACACATTTCTACATAACGAATAGGTTACTGAAGAAATGAACAGGGAAGTAAAAAAATTTTTAGAAACAAATGGCAATGAAAACAGGGCTATTCAAAACCTATGGGATGCAGCAAAAACAGTTCTAAGAGGGAAGTTTATAGCAATACAATCCTACCTCAAGAAACAAGAAAAATATCAAATAGACAACCTAACTTTACACCTAAAACAGAAGAACAAAAAAAAACCCCAAAATTAGTAGAAGGGAAAAAATCATAAAGATCCAAGCAGAAAGAAATGAAAGAAAAAATAGTAAAGATTAATAAAACTAAAAACTGATTCTTTGAGAGATAAACAAAATTGACAAACCTTTAGCCAGACTCATCAAGAAAAAAGAGAGAAGAATAAAATCAACAAAATTAGAATGAAAAAGGAGAGGTTACAGCAGACAATGCAGAAATACAAAGGATTATAAGAGGCTATTATGAACAGCTATATGACAATAAAATGAATAACCTGGAAGAAATGGAAAGATTCTTAGAAAAGTTCAATCTTCCAAGACTGAACCTGGAAGAAATAGAAATTATGAACAACCCAATTACAAGCCCTGAAATTGAAGCTGTGAAAAAAAAAAATCCCCCCAAAAGCAAAAGCCCAGGACCAGATGGCTTCACAGGAGAATTCTATCAAACATTTAGAGAGAGCTAATGCCCATCCTTCTAAAGATCTTTAAAAAACTGCAGAGGAAGGAACTCTTCCAGGCTCATTCTATGAGGCCACCATCACCCTGATACCAAAACCAGACAAAGACAACACACAAAAAGAAAACTAAAGGCCAATATCACTGATGAACATAGATGCAAAATTCCTCAACAAAATTTCAGCAAACAGAATTCAGCAACACATCAAAATGCTCATACATCATGACCAAGTTGGGTTTAATCCAGAAATGCAAGGATTCTTCAATATACGCAAATCAATCAATGTGATACACCATATTAGCAAATTGAAAGACGAAAACTATGTGATCATCTCAATAGATGCAGAAAAAGCCTTTGACAAAATTCAGCACCCATGTATGATTAAAACTCTTCAAAATATGCACATAGAAGGAACCTACCTCAACACAGTAAAGGCCATATATGATAAACCTATAGCAAACATCATTCTCAATGGTGAAAAATGGAAAGCATTCCCCCGAAGATCAGGAGCAAGGTAAGAGTGTCCACTTTTGCCACTATTATTCAGCATAGTTTGGAAGTCCTAGCTACAACAATCAGAGAAGAAAAAGAAACAAAAGGAATCTAGATGAGAAAATAAGAATTAAAGCTCTCACTGTTCGTAGATGACATGATATTGTACATAGAAAACCCTGAAGATAGTGTCAGAAAATTACTAGAGCTAATCAGTGAATCTAACAAAGTTGAAAGATACAAAATCAATACACAGAAATCATTCGCATTTCTATATACCAACAACGAAAAATCAGAAAAAAAATTAAGGAATCAATCCCATTCACCAACAAAAAGAATTCAATATCTAGAAATAAACTTACTCAAGGAAACAAAAGAACTACACACAGAAAATTATAAGACACTAACGAAAGAAACCAAAGATGACATAAACAGATGGAGAGATATTCCATGTTCCTGGGTAGGAAGAATCAATATTGTGAAAGTGACTATACTACCAAATGCAGTCTACAGATCCAGTGTGATCCCTATCAAATTACCAGTGGCATTTTTCACAGAACTAGAATAAAAAATTTCATGATTCATATGGAAACACAAAAGACCCCAAATAGCCAAAGCAGTCTTGAGAAAGAAGAATGGAGCCAGAGAAATCAACCTTCCTGACTTCAGATTATACCACAAAGCTACAGTCATCAAGACAGTATGGTACTGATGCAAAAACAGAAGTATAGACCAATGGAACAAGATAGAAAGCCCAGAAATAAACCCGTGCACCTATGGGTACCTTATGTTTGACAAAGGAGGCAAGAATATACAATGGGGCAAAGACAGCCTCTTCAATAAATGGTGCTGGGGAAACTGGACAGTTAAATGTAAAAGAATGAAATTAGAACACTTCCTAACACCATACACAAAGATAAACTCAAAATGGATCAAAGACCTAAATGTAAGACCAGAAACTATAAAACTCTTAGAGGACAACATAGGCAGAACACTCAATGACATAAATCAAGGCAAGATCCTCTATGACCTCCTCCTAGAATAATGGAAATAAAAACAAAAGTAAACAACTGGGACCTGATTAAACTTAAAAACTTTGCACAGCCAAGGAAACTGTAAGCAAGGTGAAAAGACAACCCTCAGAATGGGAGAAAATAATAGCAAAAGAAACAACTGACAAAGGATTAATTTCAAAAACATACAGCTCATAAAACTCAATAGAAAAACAAAGAAAAACAAACAACCCAATCAAAACGTGGGGAAAAGGCCTAAATAGACATTTCTCCAAAGAAGACATGCATATGGTTAACACATAAAAAGATTCTCAACATCGCCCATTGTTAGAGAAATGCAAATCAAAACTACAGTGAGATCTCACCTCACACCAGTCAGAATGGTCATCATCAAAAAGTCTACAAACAATAAATGCTGGAGAGGGTGTGGAGAAAAGCGAATGCTCTTGCATTACTGGTGGGAATGTAACTGATACAGTCAGTATGGAAGATGCTATGGAGATTCCTTAAAAAACTAGGAATAAAACCACCATATGACCCAGCAATCCCACTCCTAGGCATATACCCTGAAGAAACCAAAATTGAAAGAGACACATGTATCCCATTGTTCGTTAGAGCCCTCTTTACAATAGCTAGAACATGGAAGCAACCTAGATGTCCATCGACAGATGAATGGATAAAGAAGTCGTGGTACATAGACACATGGAATAATAGCCATGAAAAGGAACACATTTGAGTCGGTTCTAATGGGGTGGATGAACCTAGAACCTATTATACAGAGTGAAACAAGTCAGAAGGAGAAAGATAAATATCATATTCTAATGCACATATCAGAATCTAGAAAAATGGTACTGAAGAATTTATTTACAGGGCAACAGTGGGGAAGCAGACATAGGGAATAGACTTATGGACATGGGGAGGGGAGGGGGAGATGTTTGGAAAGAGTAACATGGAAACTTACATTACCATATGTAAAATAGATAGCCAGTGGGAATTTGCCATATGGCTCAAGAAACTCAAACTGGGGCTCTGTATCAACCTAGAGGAGTAGGATGGGGCGGGAGATGGGAGAGAGGTTCAAAAGGGAGGAGATATATGCATACCTATGGCTGATTCACTTTGAGGTTTGACAGAAAACAGCAAAATTCTGTAAAGGAATTATCCATCAATAAAAATAAATTTAAAAACTAAGAAAGTACAACTCATCTGTTTAAATTAACCTATTAAATTAAATTAAGAAAGCCAGAAACGTAGCCATGCTTTAAAAACAAATGATGTGCTTATTTGTCAAGTTGGGTTCTCAAGTCACCACAGATGGCAATGCTCTAGCTTTTAAACCACACATTTCATGCATTATTTTGTTTGCACACTTATGAAAGCTTAAATGAGAGACTTCATATTTTTCTCAAACTATAGCCCATTCTATCTGAGCTGCCCCAAATAATATATTATAAATTCATAAAAAGTAGCAGTGAGAGGAACACTAGATCAGTTTCAGGAATTGGAAAAGAGTAAGATTATGGCATCTGGTCCCATCACTTCATGGGAAATAGATGGGGAAACAGTGAAAACAGTGTCAGACTTTTTCTGGGCTCCAAAATCACTGCAGATGATGACTGCAGCCATGAAATTAAAAGACACTTACTGCTTGGAAGAAAAGTTATGACCAACCTAGAGAGCATATTAAAAAGCAGAGACATTACTTTGCCAACAAAGGTCCATCTAGTCAAGGTTATGGTTTTTCCAGTGGTCATGTATGGATGTGATAGTTGAACTGTGAAGAAAGCTGAGCACCGAAGAATTGACACTTTTGAACTGTGGTATTGGAGAAGACTCTTGAGAGTCCCTTGGACTGCAAGGAGATCCAACCAGTCCATCCTAAAGGAGATCAGCCCTGGGATTTCTTTGGAAGGAATGATGCTAAAGCTACAACTCCAGTACTTTGGCCACCTGACATGAAGAGTTGACTCATTGGAAAAGACTCTGATGCTGGGAGGGATTGGGGGCAGGAGGAGAAGGGGACAACCCAGGATGAGATGGCTGGATGGCATCACTGACTCGATGGACATGAGTTTGAGTGAACTCCGGGAGTTGGTGATGGACAGGGAGGCCTGGCGTGCTGTGATTCATGGGGTCGCAAAGAGTCGGACACAACTGAGCGACTGAAATGAACTGAACTGAACTGAATGACAAAGTATGTTAGATTTAAAGCATGTGTCAGACTGCTGCCCCAAGAGCCTGTGACTCCTTAGATTTGAGGAAGAAAATTTCCAGATGATTCCTTTGCAGATAATTTGAGAAACACTAGTTAATAGATTTGATTCCAGCAATTCCCAATGTCTATTCTTACTCAACTGTATCTGTAGTTCATGAAAACCAGAAACTGATCTGAAGTTTTTGGAGTTCCATGTACATTTAATTTTTAATAAATTATATCCATGACCACCATAAAAAAACCCTACAAATAATAAATGCCAGAGAGGGTGTGGGCAAAAGGGAACCCTACCACACTGTTGATGGATTTGTAAATTCATATAGCCTCTATGGAGAACTGCATGGAGTATGAGGTCCCTAAAAATCTAAAATTAGAACTACCGTATGACCCAGCAACCCCACTCCTGAGCAAAAACTCAGAGAAACCATAATTTGAAAAGATACATGCAACTTAATGTTCATTGCAGCACTGTTTTCAACAGCCAAGACATGGAAGCGACCTAAATATCCATCAACAGAGGAACATATACAATGGAATATTATTCAGCCATAAAAAGGAACAAAATGTTAATAGTGCCATTTGCAGCAACATGCATGGACCAAGAGACTGTCGTATTGAGAGAAATAAGTCAAACACAGAAAGACAAATAACATATAATATCGCTTATATGTAGAATCTAAAAAAAAGAATGGATACAAATGAACTTACTTACAAAACAGAAAGAGTCACAGATGTAGAAAACAAACATGATTACCAGGGGATGGGGTGGGGGAGGATAAATTGGGAGACTGTGACTGACATATACACGATAGATAACTCATAAGAGCCTGCTGTATAGCACGGGGGGACTCAGTGCTATGTAATGGCCTATTTGGGAAAAGAATCTAAAAGAAAACAGTGAATATATGTTTATGTATAACTGATTCACTCTGCTGTACACCTGAAAAGAATACAACATTGTAAGTCAACTGTACTCCAATAAAGATTTTTAAAAGTATAAGTAATTACTATCCAAAGCAGTATTTATTGCATGAGTGTCGTGTAATACTTAAGTGTATGAGTTTGGGAGTCTCCCTAATGTTCAAATTCTAATCTCATCCTAACTAGATATGTGACTTAGAAAAGTAATTTAACTTCTCTGAACCCTGTGCAGGGATTAAATTGTTATAATGTATGAAATGTGTTTATCAGTGATTAAAAAGCACTTTTAAAATACTAATTATTACAACAACCTTCTGAGTAGACGGCATAAGGGTTTTTTTTGTTTTTTTGTTTTTTTTTTTTGCTTTCCTGAGGGGAAGTTTAAGTCTAGAAAACTTGAGTAAACTTTTTAAGATCATGTAGTTGCTGAGAGGCAGAGGCCGTGGTGAGACTCAGGTCTTTATGAGCCGATTCATTGGCTCTTACTCTAAACTGCTTCCCACTCTCCAATGTCGCCAGCACCCTCACCACCTGGTGGGTATAAATGTTATCTCAGCGAACATTTACCCTAGGTCAGCGCCACTCAGAGTGTGTTCCTTCAGCATCAGCATCTTGCAGGAACATCTCAGAAATGCAAATTATCATGCCCTCCTCAGACCTACTGAATCAGAAACTCTAGGGGTGGGGCCCACCAATTTGAGGCTGACCAAGCTCTCCAGGTGATTCTGCTATAAGTTTAAGTTGGAGAAGCACACAGTTAGATTAATGATTCTCTAGGGACTTCCCTGGCGGTCCAGTGGTTAAGAATCCATCCGTCTTCCAATGCAGGGAATGCAGATTCGATCCCTGGTGAGGGAACTAAGGCCCCACATTCCACAGGGCAGCTAAGCCAGAGCACCACAACTATGAAGGCCACTTACTCTAGAGCCTGTGATCCACAAGACAAACCAGCATGCAGCAATTAGAGAAAAACTGTGCGCCATCACAGAGAGCCTGCTGCAACACAGACCCAGTGCAGGCAAAAACAAGTAAATGAATAAATAAAGAGTGCTGAATTATTCCCATAAAAAAGTTCCCAAATGCCAGGTGTACCCAGACCAATTAAGTCAGAATCTATGGAGGTACGACCCAGCTATCAGGCTCCCCAGTTGATTCTATGTGTGGCCGAGATCGAGAACAACTGGCCTAGATTTTTGTCTGCTAGATGCCCCTATGTGCACAACTGATGGTTCCCATCCCCATCCCTCATACACTCCTGCCTTTTGTAGTTTCCCAAGAGTCCCTGGGGATACTTCATGGATGCTCAGGGTAAAGTGTGGGCTGCGCCCTTTGGCTACTGCCATGCCTTGTCCACTCCGGCCATCATTTGAGCATCCTGTACCACTTGCTCCTTACTGCCAACATTCCAGCCCCACTGACGCCTTCTCCTGGTGCTGCATCTCAGGTTAAACACCCTTCACTGCTCCGCTGTGGATCTGGACCAGCTCAGGAAACTGGATTCCCACCCTTGAAGTTCTACTTTTTTACTCTGGGATGGCTCTCTTTGTCGACAAAATAGGCCTTCCAGTTCAAGTGCTTACCTGCAGCAGCGGTAGCTCAGCTGGGATATTTTAAAGAGCTACCATGCTATCAATCAGGAGCATCACCCCTCTCCAGTCTTCTGAGTCTGCTGAGCCTGCTTGTTATACCAGATTCCACCTTCAGTAGGTGTAAACTCTCTCTCTAGGGTTCTTCCATCACACCGTGGTTTGCCTACTGTTATCAGGACCTGATTCATCAGACTTGCCCATGGACATTGGAACGTCTTCAGCCTCAGTGGAGCCTAATTGCACCTACCAGATCTAAATTGGGCCAGCCAGTATTCTTGCTATAAATATAGAAAATGAGATATATTTAATATGACTTGTATTTAAATTTCATAACTATGGTAACCTGAACATAGGAACTAATTCATTAGAATCAGACTGAACGGAAAACTGAAAACACTGGATATAGGGAGTGTACCTTGTGTTTTATTTTCAATACTTTTATATTTTGAGATAATTGTAGATTCATCAGTCAGTTCAGTTCAGCTCAGTTGCTCAATCATGTCTGACTCTTTGCGACCCCATGAATCGCAGCACGCCAGGCCTCCCTGTCCATCACCAACTCCCAGAGTTCACTCACACTCATGTCCATTGAGTCGGTGATGACATCCAGCCATCTCATCCTGGGTCGTCCCCTTCTCCTCCTGCCCCCAATCCCTCCCAGCATCGGAATCTTTTCCAATGAGTCAACTCTTTGCATGAGGTGGCCAAAGTACTGGAACTTCAGCTTTAGCATCATTCCTTCCAAAGAAATCCCAGGGCTGATCTCCTTTAGAATGGACTGGTTGGATCTCCTTGCAGTCCAAGGGACTCTCAAGAGTCTTCTCCAACACCACAGTTCAAAATTCATATGCAACTATAAAAAACAATCCAGAGATCCTGTATACCCTTCATTCAGATATAACTATGAAACCCTTCATTCTTGTTTAACTATGAAACAATATCATAGCTAAGAACCTGGCACTGATGCAATCCATCAACAGCATTCAGATATCACCAGTTTTGGTTTTACATGCAGTCATGTGTGTGTCTATGTGTGTATTTGTTGTTGTTTACTCACTAAGTAATGTCCAATTCTTTTGCAACCCTCATGGACTGTAGCACACTAGGCTCCTCTGTCCATGGGAATTCTCAGGCAAGAATATTGGAGTGGGTTGCCTTTTCCTTCTCCAAGGCATCTTCTCTTGAACCTGCATCTGCTATGTTGGCAGGGGGATTCTTTAACACTGAACCACCTGGGAAGCGCATGCGTGTATTCAGTGCTATGTAATTTTATCACATGCAGAGATTCATATGGCCACCAAAATACAGAACAGTTCCATCACAAGGATCCCTCATGCCATCCTGCTGACACCACCCTGGTGGGAGAATAAGAGCATTGCTAGTTGATAACAGGCAGGAAAGATTAGATCAGCTCCCAGATCATCCTACCAATAACACCAGGCAAGAGAATTAGAGCACCACCACCTGCCTCTGCAGAGATGGGTTGGGGAGAAAGATCAACTCCCCATTTGGCCCCACTGAAATGAAGGGATATTGGGATACAATTTCCTTAGTGTTTGGCTGGAGTGGGTTAGGTATTGCCGCAAAGGCTTTCCACTGTGAGGCCTCTCTTTTGTTGGTCCCTTCACCAGAGCCCTGATGGTTCAGACGGTAAAGAATCTGCCTGCAATGCAGGAGACCTGGGTTCCATCCCTGGGTTGGGAAGATCCCTTTGAGAAGGAAAAACTACCCACTCCTGTGTTCTTGCCTGGAGAATTCCATGGACAGATGAGCCTGGCAGGCCTCAGTCCATGTGGTCGCAAAGAGTTGGACACGACGGAGCAACTTTCTCTTCACACTGACCAGAGGAACTTTTTGCAAAGCTTCCTTAGAGCTTTTCTTGGGCTTCCCTGGTAGCTCAGTGGTAAAGAATCTGCCTGCCAATGTAGGAGAGGTGGGTTATATCCCTGGGATGGGAAGATGCCCTGGAGAAGGAAATGGCAACCCACTCCAGTATTCTTGCCTGGGAAATCCCATGAACAGAGGAGCCTAGCAGGCTACAGTGCCTGGGGTCTCAGAAGAGTCAGACACAGCTCAGTGACTAAACAACAACAACAGACCTTTACTTAGTGCTTCATCTCTGCCCGTTGGCAGTTCCAGGATGGAGGCCGCTAGAGTTCCTGTCTGGGGTCTATGGAAGGCGATAGGGGAAACTATAGAACTCATCACTGTCCCAAGGTCCCTATGAGTCCACCTCTTCTTTCCTCCTTTGAGTCTTCCTCTGCTTGCTTTCTATGTAATGTCCACAGTTATAAGAGGGAGGACCTGGGAGGAATAGAATGCTTTATCTTGGCCAGAACTAGAAGTCAGATCTGTACTTGATTTTTTTTAAGTCTTTATTGAATTTGTTACAATATTGAATTTATTCAATATTGAATATTGAATTTTTATGTTTTGGTTTTTCAACTACAAGGCGTATGGGATCTTAGCTTCCTGACCAGGGATCGAATCTGCACTCCCTACATTGAAAGGCAAAGTCTTAACCACTGGACCACCAGGGAAGTCCCTATACTTGATTTTTAAGAGGAATAAACATTAATAGATAACAGGTATGTTGATACCAACAATTATTTCATATAAGCGACTTTTCATGGTTACAATTTTAGTTCAGCTCAGTATTCTGCATCTGTCATATATATTATGCCATAGTATTTAACAAGAATTCATTTTCAAAATGAGACTATTCTATAAATAACTCCTGAAACATCAAAGAAAATTCAATTATATTCTCTGTAGTTTTTTGTAGATGTACTTAGATAAGTTTAATTCTCCAAACAATGGTTGTTTTCCACTTAACAAGAAACTCAATACCTAACCAATTTAACTAAAAGAGATTTTATTGCACAAGGAAAACTTGGAGCAGAGTGAGATAATTGACCAAATATGAGGATAGTTTTAAAAATAGCATTACTGGAGAAAAAGATCCTAAACAACACTCAGAGATGCAATATCTTTCTTCAAGTATGCGGAGGCTATTATGTAGAAATCTCCACTGGCTAAGCAAGACAAAAGCATTGATTGAGTCAACAATATCTTGATTTTAATGGCTAACCCCATTTAGCCACAAAATTGGACTCTTCCTCTTGTTCATGTCTATATTTGCAAAATAAGCATCATTCTTTTGATCCTGCTTAGTTAGAAATAATGCTTTTTCAAATCAGAGGGTTTATTCATTTAAAATATTTCGCTCAGTGACTTGCAAAGTGACAGAGTAAGAACATATTTGAACTTCCACATAGGTGAAAGCAAGCCTGAATGTCTCAAAGAAATTATTTGAAGCCCTTTGTTCAAAATCAGTCACTGAGAACTGAATATCTTCTTGGTTGATGCTGAGAATTTAAATAGTATTCAGAGACACTAGGAGGGTAAAAAATACTTTATTAGAAATGACACAAACTCCGAGAACAGGGTACCAAATTTTCCTAGCATGACATTTTTTTGGATGAAAGGTATATTGCCACATATCAGTCTCAGAGTGGTGACATTATGAAATGTTATCTCGCTCTTCTACTCCCACAAATATCTGAGGAAATAAAGAGCATTAGTTCATTCTTAGCCACTGCCCAACACCAACCTTTTAAAAAATTTATTTTTTTAAATTGAAGTATAGTTGATTTACAATATTGTGTTAGTTTTAGATGTACAGCAAAAAGATAGAGTTGTACACATATTCATCTTCAGATTTTGAATACAGTTTCCTATGCTATGATACAGTAGGCCTTTGTTTTTCTATTTTACATATAGTAGTATATATATGTTAATCCCAAATGCCTAATTTATCCCTCCTTGTCACCCTTTCCCGTTTAGTAACCATACATTTGTTTTCCATGTTTGTGAGTCTATTTCTGTTTTGTGTATAACACCAACTTTTTAAAGATTCTGTCTGTGTGATTGTGGTTAAAGCAGATGCTTTGGGAAGGTGTGCTTGGTCTCGCCACAGCAATCTTTATGAAACAGAGGACAGCAGCAAAAAGATTTTTACTCAGAGTCTCTCAGATTCACACAAATATGTTCCAGGTTAGCAAGTAGGCAAGCTTAACATTTAAGCTTTCATATTTAGCCAGAATAAAGGTTAGTTTCCAGGCAGATCAAAGAAAACTCTTGAGTACACAAAGATGTAAACTATGAAACAATATTTTAGGATCTTTTCTTCAGGCCTGAGGGGCTTCCCTGGTGGCTCAGTGGTAAAGAAGGTAAAGAACCTGCCTGTCAATGCAGGAGACCTGGGTTCAATCCCGACTCCCTGGAGAGAGAAATGGCAATCCATTCCAGTATACTTGCCTGGAGAATCCCATGGACAGAGGAGCCTGGCGGGCTGCAGTCCATGGGACTGCAAAGAGTTGGTCAGCACTTAGTGACTAAAGAACAACAGCAACTTCAGATCTGAAGTGTGGGTACTTCTAGAAAATTGGAGCAGTTCTAATAAACGTTTTCTGCCTCTTAGGATCACTTTTGCCATTTCCATTACATTCTGGGGTGCACATTCCTGAGCAGGACAAGATGAGCACAGTTTACCTAAAATTTTCCACTGCCCAGTGTGAAAGCAAAGCATCACAGTATATACAATGTGTTTCCAATTTATCATTTTTCATTTCCTATTCAGACAGAAACTAATGGGGAGGGTGGAGGGGACATAGGTCTGTACCCCCACCACCATCTCCCCACTTGTTTCCCTCTTTCTCCACCGCCACCTTTGGCAATACTTGAGTGAACACAGATGGAACCGGTTGTGCCTGTCTAAGGGATCCCTTTCTGCACACTCAGCAGTAGGGCTCTGAGCAGAGGATACAGAAAGAAGATAGCTGTACCCACAATGGAGAGGGGAGCCCAGCATAAATCTACAGATGTTGAGCTACAAAGTTATACAGCAACTGTGAACTCCCTGGAAAACAGCATATTTAAACAGAGTTTACAAAAGGGTTAACTGAACAGAGGGTACCCTTCCTGTTCATCCATAAAGAATATTCTCACTTGACGGCTATCTAGTCCTTGCAAGTATTTCTTGGTTGATGTGATACTTTACATGGTTACCCACTGTGGGTCATGCTCAAGATTGTTCTGATCACTTTTCAGAGTTACATCAGGGCTCAATGGTGGATTCTTTTCTCAGCTCTCAAAGCCTGGCTTATCTCTCTGAAATGCCATATACGTGGAGAGAGTGGCCAGAAAGTTCATGCATTTAGTGAATATATTGTTCAATAAAGTTCTTGGCAAAAATAAAAGAGTATGTCTTTTATTTGTACTTAAAACTGAACAAACTTTTTTTGTCAATCCAATATTTTGGAGGAACAACCTCAGTTTCCTATCTCTGGTGAACACAGCTTTAGGCAAAGCCTTTATTTTTATTACTTTTTAATTTATGAAATTAAGTTAGAGGCTATAAAGGAAAGAGGAGTTGGTTATTTGTAGTCCTAAGAAGAGTTTGGAAATATTGATCATAAATTAGCTGTAAATATGTTCCCTAAAAACAATTGTTTTCAGACTCTTCACAGAAGGACAAAGCCTTCAGCAATATAGTTACACCATTTAGTTTTATGTTCATGATAGATTCCTCTTTTTAGACTAATTTTGAAACAGTTCAACAGCTGGGTTGGCAATGAAAACCCACCCTCGAAAACATAAAAGTGAAATGTAGATTCTGTAATCCTAAGGGCAGAGCCTGTTCCCGGTTTGGCATTCTTTGGTTCCAGCTGTTGACTAGAGATAATTTAGATTAATATAGTAAAACCAAAAAAATGCTTTTAATGCAAATTCCTTGCATTGCTTGTCTCTCTTTAAAGAGCAAGTGGACATTCTTGCAAACGACCAGAATAGGAGGAATAGATATGGAAGCCAAGGCCTCATGAATTTTATGTCACATTTAATTTTATTTTAGGGAAGTTAAAATGGAAGGCTTTAAAAACTCAACCAGACATGTCATTTTCTTTGTCCTTCTCTGTTCAGTGTTTCCTAGTTTACCACAATAAGCACTTATTATTTTTATAGTGAGGGAAAGGTTATTTTAAATTGCCAAGTAAATTTACCATGATGTTAAGAGGAAAATAAAAAAGATACAATCCCTCATAGGCAAAGGGTATTTTTATGAAGTATATATGCTTGCATTTGGAAGGAAGAAACCAGCAGACATAAGCAAGATATCTTGGATTCTTGGTTACTTGATCACCCCAATTTCAATTTCAAATATTCTCTCCATGGTCCCATGAGTTCATTTTTATCTATTTATCCATTCATCCTTTGTTATCTCTCATAAAAGATGCATGGCAGCTTAGCTTATAAAGATAGATGGACATAGAAAATTTAAAGGTGGAAGAAAAAGAAAATGAAAAACAGAGGTGGATGTGCAAGACAGTTCATAATGAACAATTGGGCCACAAGTGTAGTTTTCCGAGGCTTTTCTTGTGCTGTGCTTAGTTGCTCAGTCATGTCCAGCTCTTGATGACCCCATGGACAGAGTCCATTCTTCAGGCAAGGATAATGGAGTGGGTTGCCATGCCCTCCTCCATGGGATCTTCCCAACCCAGAGATCAACCCAGGTCTCCCACACTGCAAGTGGATTCTTTACCATCTGAGCCACCAGGCAAGCCCAAGAACACTGGGGTGGGTAGCCTATCCCTTCTCCAGTGGATCTTGCCAACTCAGGAATCAAACTGGATCACCTGCATTGCAGGTGGATTCTTTACCAGCTGAGCTTCCAGGGAGGCCCTGAGGGTTTTCTTGGCCACTGCCAAAAGCAAAATCTGATCAGTCACTAGATTCAGGATCTACAGGATCAAAACAAACCGGTTACTTGGTAGAAATCCTTTGTTGTTGGTATAAGAACCAGACAGGAAATTCTTCTAAGAGGCTCATAAAGACCACACTGTATGTATTATTGCTGATTTGTGTTGTTTATGGCAGAAAACAACACAACATGGTAAAGCAATTTTCCTCCAATTAAAAAATTAAAAAGACCATATCCTATGAAGAATACCCATGACAACATCCTTGCAACGGTATGACTTGTTTCCTATACAGCCTCTTCATATAGGCTACTAACATCATATTAAAGAGTAGGTCTGTAAAGATGGATTCTGCAGCTAGCAGTCAGTCCAGCTTCATCTAGAAGCTTACTATGTTGATCATGTACACATATGAAGTCTCAGTATAGTGCATGGACCCAGTATACACTTTAAAAATGTTAGCAATTAGTCTTACTGCTACTTCTGTTGCATGTCAGATGTGTGACTACTTTTTTAAAAAAAATTTATTTGCAGTATAGGTGATGTACAATGCTGTGTTAGTTTCAGGTGTAAAGTGAATCTGTTATACATATACACATATGTATTACAGAGCATTGAGTAGAGATCTTTGTGCTATAAAGTTCTTATTATCGATTTTGTATATGGTAGTGTTTATGTCAATTCCAGTCTCCCAATTTATTCCTCCCCTACTTATCCCCTGATAACCATAAGTCTGTTTTCCATATCTACGACTCTATTCAGGTTTTGTAGATAAGTTCATTCATACCCTATTTTTAGGATTCCACATATAGCAATATCATACGATATTTGTCTGTGTCTGACTTATTTCACTCAATATGACAATCTCTAGATCATCCATGTTGCTGCAAATGGCACTATTTCATTCTTTTTGATGGCTGAGTAATATTCCATTGAATATATGCACCACATCTTCTTGAGAGATGTGAGTGTTGGACCATAAATAAAGCTGAGCACCAAAGAATTGATGGTTTTGAATTGTGGTGTTCAAGAAGACTCTTGAGAGTCCCTTGGACAGCAAGGAGATCAAATCAGTCAATCCTAAAGGAAATCAGCCCTGAATATTCATTGGAAGGACTGATGCTGAAGCTGACGCTCTAATACTTTGGCCACCTGATGCAAAAGACTGACACATTGGAAAAGACCCTGATGCTGGGAAAGACTCGAGACAGGAGGAGAAGAGGATGACAGAGGATGAGATGGTTGGATGGCATCACCAACTCCATAGGCATGAGCAAGCTTCAAGAGTTGGTGATGGACAGAGAAGCCTGGTGTGCTGCAGCCCATGGGGTTGCAAAGAGTTGGACACGACTGAGCAACTAAACTTGACTGACCACATCTTCTTTCTCTGTTCCTGTATTGATGGACATTTAGGTTGCTGCCATGTTCTGGCTATTGTAAATAGTGCTGCAATGAACACTAGGGTGCATGTATGTGTTTGAATTACAGTTTACTCTGAGTATATGCCCAGGAGTGGGATTTCTGCGTCATATGGTAGTTCTATTTTTATTTTTTAAGGAACCTTCATACTGTTCTCCATAGTAACTATTCCAGTTTACAATCCTACCCAGTTGCGCCTACTTTTGACAAGGCAGAGATGGACTCCACACATACAGCTGAGGGAATGTGGCTAGCAGGAGGATTGCTGTGATCACAGCTCTCACCTCCCACACAGACCCCCTAGCTCTTGGGTGATCTCAACACTTAGGCCTGGGTTTGGGTGATACCACATTTGGGCTCTCTGGGGAAGACAGGATTGCTCCAGGTAACACTTGAAAAGTCGAAACTCCATAAATAGTTACTGCCAGTGTGGGGAGCAAGCCAAATCTGAGTTAAGAGGAATACCTTCCAAGCAGAAACCTGCGAGCTTCAGCACTTCATTCTAGAAGGATTCAAACTCCTTTTAAGGAATTCAGATTAGAAATCCTTTGTGATTTCCCAGGATAGAAGAGAGTAAAGATTTGGCTTTTCAAGCATTAGTCCCAGGTGACTCAGACCCAGAAGGACACCCTTCTACATGATGCTCCCCTTCCCTCATCCTCCTTGTCTTTTCTCTAAATTTCATTAAATGGTTCATCACAGTTGCTCCTATCATGTCAGAAGGCAGTGACTGCCAGAATCTGCCTAGAACAGAATCCATTTGGAGTTGAAATACCCTCCCCCTAGGTTAATCTTCTCGGCGGTTGCATGTAAAACATGGGGCAGCATGTGGCGGAGATTAGGCATGCCCCGGTATTGAATTCTGAGCACCAGGATGTGTGGGGGCCTGCATCCCTCACAGTCCCGTCACTTTCCTCTTTTAATGAAAACTGAAGCCCAGCTCCTGCCAGAGGGCAGGGGGGATTGAACAAATGTGTAGGAAAAGAAAATAGAAAAGGTTAGGAAGGGTGGCTCCCTGAGCCCTGGTCTGGGCTAGAAAAAGCACCTCCCCATACTGCCTCCTAGCACGTGGAATGCAGGAGGGGCTACAGGAGGGGCTAGGAGGGCTCCTGCGGAGGAATTAAGTGTGGCTCAGTCTGTTTCTGGCTTCTCTGTAAATACTGTGACACCTCCGAATGGAGGAACAGCTGAGATAAGTGACTGCTAATCCCCCAGTGCCGGGAGGAGGCCGGCCGCTCCCTTGCAGATCCCAGCAGATGGTGGATGAAACAGGCTTCCCTCGAGGCAAGGGCAGCGGGAACTGTCCCACCTTCTGTTCCTTCAGCCAGCCCTGCACGTCTCCCTCATGGCCTGTCCCTGCCCAGAAGGGCCTTGCTGGCCCTCGAGAGCCTGGGGACATGCCCGAGTTTGGCTTTTGCCATCCCGTTGGGATGTTCAAGGTCAGCCAAGCTGGATTCAGGCCGGTGCTGGCAGCTTGGGCAGCCTTCAGCACAGCTCCTCGGGCCTGGGCAAGAAGAGCCAGGCAGTGCCTGCAAGTTTGTCTGTGAAGTACCTGGGGAATGGGGGTGGTGACTTATTTAAAACGCAGATTCACACTTTCAGGGTGAAGCCTGGAAATTTGCATTGCTATTAGGCAGTCCAGGTAATTTGGCTACAAGCGGTTGCAGCCTTCCACTTGGAGAAACAGCAGTCTGAGTGGACTAGATGGCATTTGAGGGGGTGGTTAGGATTAGGGAGGGACTGGTCTGGTGCCTGGATTTGAAGCCTCACTCTTCCATTTGTTCACCCATGTGACCTTGGGCAAAGCAGGCACAACAATGGTTCTCTACCATGTAAAAGACAGTCTTTCTTAAACTGCAGGGCACAGCCATTCCTGGATTTGTGAAGTCAATTTATTCACAAGTTGCATCAAAACCTGGGAGTTTGGCTGGCTGCACAGTAATGTGAATGTACTTAACACTACTGAACTGTGCAATTTTAGAGGGTTAAAGTGGTACATTTTGTGGTATATATATTTTACCAAATTTTTTTTATAAGTCCAGAATGCACCACAAAAGGTAAGTCACTTTTCTATACTTAAGTAGACACTATCAATTTTCAAATTAAATGGATCCCTGAAAAATGGTGTCAAAGGCAAATCAATCTTGGAATCTTATATTCCCATTGACTTAAATTTTAAAATATATTAAAATAGGGTTTAGAGTTTTAAAATGTGGAAATTGAACAGTATTACAATGAACAAAGATCGAACCATCATGTCTTGAATGGGAAAAAGTGTTCTTACCATAAGTATAATGCATAAGAAAATATGTTTTGTTCTAAATGGGAAAACATGAAATTATTTTTTAAACATTTTAAGGGTGATGATTATGAAACTGATTTCAGTACTCCACCGACCTACTCCCAGGGCAGACTGATCCCTAGGTGGGTGGGCTGGAATTGGTGTCCTGAGCCCTGGAAGTATTTACAAAGGATTCAGAAATAACCATGGTGTTTGGTGATCTGCTGAACTTTCCAGGAGTTCCCTTTATGCAAATGGCAGTGAACGCGGGAATGTGCCATCAGCCACTCCCAAAGAGAAACTGTTTCTTTCACACAAATGGTCATGAACTTCAGTCCTACTCTACTTTAAAAATAATGAAATATTTCCTCAGGAAGCCTTTCTCTGAAAGACTTCTTTTGGTAGGGGAAGTGTACCACGAGGCATGTAGAACTTTCCCTGTCCAGGGATTGAACTCACCCTCTGAAGTGGAAGCTTGGAGTCTTAACCACTGGACTACCAGAGAAGTCCTGAACCCTCGTTTGAATCCCCATTTTTGTGACTGTCCCAGTGATTCTCTCCTTGTCCTTCCCAGCATGTACCATAAATAACTGTCTCTGCCTCCTTTGCAGTCGCTCGGCAGTATGAGTCCTGCTGTTTTATTGCTCACTATTTCCCAGTGACAAGCACAGTTCTTGTCCCAGAAATATTTGCTGAATCAATAAGTGAATGAAATTGACCCAAAATTTCAAAAGTGAGAACTACAGCTGCCTGTGTCATTATTACTGAATTGTAATAGTTACTATTTGCTTTCTATCTTCTATGTGGCTTATATCACTTGTCTCTAGTTATTACTATAACTAGTAACCCCTGCCGGAAAAGAGTTGTATCCTTTTTCAGAGGGTAAAATTGGGGCTTAGGACAGTGAAGTGATTTGCCCAAGAGCAAAATAGGTAATAAGTGATAGAGGCAAGGGTCAAACCCAGGGATGTTGGCCTGTATCACCAGTCACATTTCTGCCTTTTCCTGGTTCTTCTGCATCTGCCTGAGCCCAAGCAGCTCTGCTCTTTGCCTCCTGTCTATGGTCATTTTCACTGAAAAAGGCTTACCTCATGGCAGAACAAGCCCAGCTGGCATGACCCTCACCTGGCTCCATCACCCAGCTGCCCTCAGGGTTTCTTCTCCAGACCAACCCAAACATGGTTGGGGAGCTCAGAGGGGAGGACCCAGCATTCCCCAGTCTGGACAAGTATCTAATCAGCAGGCCTCCTTAGCATATCAATCCAAGACCACTCCAGAGATAGATGCCTGTGCCCAGTTTTCTATTTTTAACTGGTGTGAACGGGAGGAAAAACACAAGCATTAAAAATCAAAGTGCCGGTCAAGAACTGAGAATACAGGGCACCCCAGGGCAAACCAGGGATCTGTGTCCTTCTTCTCTCTCTCTGTTCCTTTCTCGCCTCCTTAATTCATGTCATCCCTTTCTCCAAAATCCCAAGATCCTCCACAAAGGAGCTGATGTCATTTATACCTGGGTTTTTTACGCATCGACATACATATGAACCAACTAAGCATCTTGCTAGAAAGCAGCTTCTGCTTCAGTAGTTCTGGGGTAGGGCCTGAAACTCTGCTTTTCTAATTCATGCTGGTCATGATGATATCTCTGTTCATTGGCTGAAGTTGCTGTTATCTTCTTGACAAGAATAGTTCTCTTTCAGTCTTATCTTCACCTGGAGTAAAGGCCTTGGCCCTCAGTTTACGGATGTTCCCCTATGTGCATGTGTTAGTCACTTAGTGGTGTCCGACTCTTTCTGACCCCATGGACTATAGCCCACTAGGCTCCTCTGTCCATGGAATTCTCCCAGCAAGAATACTGGAGTGGGTTGCCATTCCCTTCTCCAGGGCATCTTCCCAACCCAGGGATTGAACCCAGGTCTCCTGTATTACAGGCTGATTCTTTACCATCTGAGCCACCAGGGAAACCTTCATCCACCAGCTAATGGACAAGCCACCTTTGGCATTTGCTCCTTCATTCACTTTTACAGCAAGGAGTCCTTTTCTGGCCTAAAGACAGGAGTCCGAGTTTGAGCAAAACCCTGGAGACATGGAGGAAAGCCACCTGATGTCTGGGCCAGGGTACACCTGCTCTGTTCCCCAGCAAGACTGGGCAAGCTCTCAGAGCAGCTTTGTCTGGCCTCTTCCCTAACCAGCCCCTGGAACCAAGCATAAATTGGGGACCAAGGTGGCCTTGGTTAATCTCGGCTTTCTGCCGCAGAAGAGTACAGATCTCTGAGCTGTCATGCAGGTTGGTGGGGACTAGCCCAGGAGGGTGTTCTGCGCCATGAGCCCCTTTTCTGGCCCCCAGTTGTGCTGCTGGGGTGTCGTTAGGGCCCATGACGATTCCCAGGGCTCGGCTCCTTCAGCTCCCAGAGCCAGAGGATGAGAAGCTGCCGTCACTCCCCCGCTGCCCAGGCCCAGCTGTTAGGACCCCTCAGCAGAGGGCAGGGCGCCAAGCCTTCCCACTTGTATGTGGCTTATTGTCTCTTAGGCTGGCGGGGCTGCGGCGGAACCGGCTCGGAGCACACCCAGGGAGCACCCCCCACCCAAGAAGGGGGAGGGGTGGTCTGGCGTCATTCGGTCTTCCCCTGCCCCCTACCCTCCACGGTCTGCCCCTCCCCAGCTCCCTATTTGGCCATCCCCCTGGTTGCCCCCTCCCCTTCCTTACATGGTCTGGGGGCCCCCTGGCTGATACTCTCCCCTGCCCTTGGCTCCATGAATGGCCTCGGCGCTCCTCAGTGGTGCGAAGGCGACCAAATAAGGCAAGGTGGCCGACCGGGCCCCCCACCCCTGCCCCCGGTCGCTCCAACTGACCCCGTCCATCAGCGCACTATAAAGCCGCGCGCCGCGCGCTGGGCACCAGCGCCTGCCGCCGTCTGAGCAACCGAGCAGATCCCGCCCCGCGGACCGTGAGTCAGCGCCGCCCGCCGCCGCGCCTCCCTCCGCCCCGCGCCCGGAGCCGGTGCCCCGCGCTCCCGCGGCTCCGTCACTTTTCTTCTTTTAAGACCAAACTTTCCGTTTGGTTCCGACTTCTGTTGTCCTGGGTCTCGGTCTTCACAGGAGAGGGGCTCGCAGAGGGGGAGCCTTGCGCCCCACTGGGGGTCCCTGTTGTCTTGTGCTTTCCTCTCCCCCTGGGGCTGGAGCATGGATGGGAGTGTGGATGAAGCCGTAGTGGGTTCCCAGTTTGTGAAAAGGCGAAAGTGTGAAGGGCTGGGGAGGACCTTCTAAGGGATGACTGTCCCTCTTGCCCTGGGGCAGAGGGTGAGCCTGCTGGCCGGGGAGCCCGTCCGGGTCCTCTCCCCATGCTCCGCAGCTTCTTCTCACTCTTTCTGCCCCAGGGGAAGGGAGATGGCAGGCGTCCCCCGCCCCCGACTCCCGCCCGCGGAACCCCCTCTGCTCTGTCCCCTCCTCCGGGGGAGCGGACCAGGCCAGCTCCGCAGGCACTGAACTTGGGCCGCCTTGCTCTGCTCCACCTGCAGACCCCGCTGAAGCTGTGCCAAGATGTGCGACGATGAGGAGACCACCGCCCTGGTGTGCGACAACGGTTCCGGGCTGGTGAAGGCCGGCTTCGCGGGCGACGACGCGCCCCGCGCCGTCTTCCCTTCCATCGTGGGCCGCCCGCGCCACCAGGTAACCTGCACCCCGCTTCGTAGTCCCCAGCCCCATTGCACACCCCTCTCCTGCCACCTCTTCAGCCCAGCAACTCTCCTGTTTCGTGAACTCTTTAGGTTAGACAGGAAAAGATGACTTAGCTTCAAATCCGAGCTGACAAGTAACAACTTACACCCGCCAACATACCAGGAAATGTGCATTCCACACCCCACCCCAGTCCGCTTCAAGGACACAGCTCACCAAGGGTCCAACTCCCTGGTGTGAAAAGGCAGCAGCTTCTCTCAGTCTTCTCTTCCTCTTATACATTTCATCTTACTCCTTGGCCTTTTTTTTTTTTTCAGTCCTGTTCAAAACTCATAATAATACAACATCTCCCAACCAACCACATTGCTCCCTCTTGTTCACAGCCAGTGTACAGGGCTCCCCAAAGATGTAATCTATCTGCTTCCTGGCCATTGCATTTTTAGAACCCAGGCGTGACAGAGGCAGTAAGTGCATAGTGATGGTGACATACCACCTTGTTTATTAAAAGAGATACCATGCTCTCTGGCTGTGCCACAATGCCTGGCCAGACAGACTGCCAGGGAGGAGAGCAGGGTTCCTCAGTGTGGGTGACCATGGGTATTCCAGGACACTCTGGGTAGCCTGGATTTCACAGACACGATGATAATGGCATATCTGTCCTTTTTAGGTTCACTTGATGAATGCCAAAATCTTTTCTGAGGAGACATACAATGTGTCATTAATGCAGTCATTCCACAGTATAGTCATTTATATTCCAGTTGACATAGGTGTTAAGCTTAATAATTTAATGAAGACATTATGGCAATTTAAAAATGAGATGAAGCTCTGCTTCTTCAGTGAAATAGCTTCATTCCTCCTCACCCCCAGTTATAGTCTAAACAATAGAATTATGCCTTCTGAGGGTGGGGTAGAGAAAAGGTACAGGACTGATTTTTAAATGATATTTCTGAATTGGGGTAAACTATTGTTTATTATTTCTGGTATTCATAAGATGCCCCTTGATTTGGGCAGTTAGACTAATTAGGCATTGAATACATTCCTGACATGGAGGAAGCTTGATTTTCGAATCTCTTTCTTCTTGTAGGGAGTCATGGTGGGTATGGGTCAGAAGGATTCCTATGTAGGTGATGAAGCCCAGAGCAAGCGAGGTATCCTGACTCTCAAGTACCCCATTGAACACGGCATCATCACCAACTGGGATGACATGGAGAAGATCTGGCACCATACTTTCTACAATGAGCTCCGTGTAGCCCCAGAGGAGCACCCCACTCTGCTCACTGAGGCTCCACTGAACCCCAAGGCCAACCGTGAGAAGATGACTCAGATCATGTTTGAGACCTTCAATGTCCCCGCCATGTATGTGGCCATCCAGGCGGTGCTGTCCCTGTATGCTTCTGGCCGTACCACAGGTGTGTTTGGATTGTAAGGTGTGTGATTATGAGATAGTCTCTGGTTAATTACACTCTTAATTACACTCCCAAATCACTGACCTTGCTGTGAATCAGTTTCCCCAATGAAAAAAGAGTGATCTCTTTCCTCACACTCTCTGGGAAGGTGTCTGTGCCGAGAGAGAGGTAATAGTAGTACCCTGAGCACGCTTATTTCTAAGAGTGGAAAGAATATGGAGTTAGAGCCTTTCCTTGCCTAAAATATGTGATGTCAGATATTGAGGCTCTGCACAAACTAGTAACCTGGAATGCAGCAATCGTTGGTGTGTGTTCACGTTATCGCAGCCCCTGGGCAAACATCTCCAGTAGAGACGAACGCAGAGAGAACCTACATTCCCTACAAGGTCTGAGTCAAAAAAGAGAGAAACGTGTAAGTTAGATGTGAGGAAAAAAAAAACAAAAAAACACACCTGGAGGCTTGCATGATGTGCTAATGACTGGTAAGAGGGACGGTCATTTGAAACTCTCCTGGGGAAATTCTTCTACCACAATATTTAAAAGGATGAGCTGCTGCTGGCTTTAGGCTTAGCATTCATTATGCTCATTTTTATTCTTCGCGTCTAAGGGATCTAATTTTATCTGGATCTTTGCCCAGTGCTAGTATCTCTTGGCCAAGACTGGAAGTAGGCTTTGACATGGCAAAAGCAGTGGTGTCCTCAGAGATTTACCTTGTTTTTGCCTACTGCCTCTGATAGGCATCGTTCTGGACTCTGGGGATGGTGTGACCCACAACGTCCCCATCTATGAGGGCTATGCCTTGCCCCACGCCATCATGCGTCTGGATCTAGCTGGTCGGGATCTCACGGATTACCTCATGAAGATCCTCACTGAGCGCGGCTACTCCTTTGTCACCACCGGTGAGTCTGTGTGTGTTTCATCTGCCACAGTAGGTGTCTGGTTTTCTCCTCCACCAGTGAACCCACCTACCTCTCCAAAGCTGATGTCATTCTTCAGAGCTTACTTGTGACCCTCTTTTTTTCTGCAGCTGAACGGGAGATTGTTCGTGACATTAAAGAAAAGCTGTGCTATGTTGCTCTGGATTTTGAGAATGAGATGGCTACGGCTGCTTCTTCCTCCTCTCTGGAGAAGAGCTATGAACTGCCTGATGGCCAAGTCATCACTATTGGCAATGAGCGCTTCCGCTGCCCTGAGACGCTCTTCCAGCCCTCCTTCATTGGTGAGTTGTCTGGTCTGGTGCAGAAACACAGCTTGGGGCTTCCAGAGAAAAATCTATTATAATCAACAATGATTAAGGGGCCCTTGTGTTGAAAGTAGTCATAGCTGGGAGACCCACACAGTTCAGCCTCAGGTCCCAATGGCTTTTGCTGGGATGGCCATTCCTCCTCTGCAGCAATGATACGATAAAGGATGACACACCGGCTTCATCTTGAAATGAGGAATGAGATAGAGTAGTAACTGAATAATCCATATCTGCAAGGAAGAGACGATGACTCAAGAGTGCTGACTGATTCTGGTATATTCCATCACCAAGTAGCTAGACCGTACTTCCAAGTCATTCATTATGAAGTGTGACAACAATCCTACTTACGGTAATAACTGGACACTCACGTGTCACTGAACATCTTTCCTAAGCAGGGATTTCCAAGAGGAAGCTTGTCAGTATCTTATTTTAGCCCATAAATAAGAATGACATTCATTTCACATGAATGTGTGTCTCATGCTTTTCTATTACGTCTCCATGGGTCTGATGGGTACAGCGAGTGTTCCCTCCAAACAGGTGCTAAAAGCAGTTGTTTGTGTCTTGGCAGTCTGTTGTAGATTACTCTCAGCACTTTTAAGACACCTGTTCCTCAAAACTCTGCAGTGTATCTTATAGAGGAACATATGTTTCAGAGACAAATGGTGACAGTTTACCAACACAGCGGAGTCTTGTTCTCTTCCCTCCACCCTGGGCCCATGGCCTGAATGCACTGTGACTTTTTAAAAACTTGTTCATAGGTATGGAATCAGCTGGCATCCATGAAACGACTTACAACAGCATCATGAAATGTGACATTGATATTCGCAAGGACCTGTATGCCAACAATGTCTTATCCGGAGGCACCACCATGTACCCTGGTATTGCTGATCGCATGCAAAAGGAAATCACTGCCCTGGCTCCCAGCACCATGAAAATCAAGGTAAAGAACTTCTGTGGTGGGGTGGGGGCAACCAAGCAGAATTCCTAACTCCTTTCCCCTCACACAAATAGCTTCCTGTCTCACAGAAACCTTTTGCTTTTTTAGCACCTTTTCTGACTTTACTGGCACTTTCCCCAAGATAGGAGATTTTAAAACACTTTAGAGCAGTGGATAAAAATAAATCTTTGAGAAAAAAAAAATCTGAATCTTTGAACATATTTTAAAAGACCCCAACTTTCAGGCTAGGCTTCACCATGCCTATAGCTTATTGCCACATATTCTCTGGTTCAGAGAAGTGGGAAACTTCTACTTCACAGAGTCTTTGATCATGAAATGATGAAATAGAGAAAAATGCTTTCATTGTGAGTCAACCATATTCATTTGTAGGATTACTGGGCTTATTCATTTGTATCACATTACAGTGACTTGATCACCGGTGTATTTTCCGTGAATCTCCCCACCATGTTGCTTACTCTGTTGCTTGGAACCTCAGAGTTCACTGGCAGTTTTTGCTTTCCTTTTGCAGATTATTGCTCCTCCTGAGCGTAAGTACTCTGTCTGGATTGGGGGCTCCATCCTGGCCTCCCTGTCCACCTTCCAGCAGATGTGGATCAGCAAGCAAGAGTATGATGAGGCAGGCCCCTCCATCGTCCACCGCAAGTGCTTCTGAGGTGCCTTCTCTCTTAGTCTACATTACATTCAGGATGATGGTATGATGCTTTTTGGAGTCTTCTGAACCACCCTCCCTCATCTCTCATCAATCATTGTACAGTTTGTTTACACACGTGCAATTTATTTGTGCTTCTAATATTTATTGCTTTATAAATAAACCAGATCAGGACTTGCAACCTACAAAAGCAAGCATTTCTTATTTCTGTTTGGGGTTTGGGGAAGGAGTGGGATGGGGCCAAGGTTTGCTTACTCAGTCTGTGAGCTTGTATACTGATGGCCTTGATACCATGAGCTTTGTAATATCACAGCACCACATCCGTTCATCAGCGTGACTTTTAGCTGGGAGCTACAATATTAAATTTTGATTTTACCCTTTGGGACAGAATCATGAAGATAATTTATATCTGAAAAGCAGATTAGGTTTTCAGTTCAGTTCAGTTGCTCCATTATGTCTGACTCTGCGATCCCATGAACTGCAGCATGCCGGGGTTCCCTGTCTATCACCAACTCCCAGAGGTTGCTCAAACTCATGTCCATCGAGTTGGTGATGCCATCCAACCATCTCATCCTCTGTCATTTCATTAGTGTGATTAGGTTTAGGTCCACATTAGTGAGAAATGGATTGGAGAATACAGCTTGTGAAGATTAGTTTCTATGATAACACTGAAAATTGTGGTTTTAGCACATGTTCCAGCTATTTTTGTGACTTTGCCAAAGCCACAAAGATATTGGTAATGAGAAAGTCAAAGGTTATTTAAACTAGATTAGTATAAATTCTCAATTCACAGTCTCTTCAGTTGTCTTCCTGAGGGCCATGCATGTTAACAGTGAAACAGGGAGGCCAGCTGACAGAAAAGCCCAGCCATACCCCATTCCAAATACTCCCCAAGCAAATCAAGACCACTGTGAATGTTCAAAACAAATGTGAGGACGGGGAATTCTCTGGAGGCCCAGCAGTTAGGACTCCAAGATTTTACTGCTGTGGGTGCAGATTCAGTCCCTGGAACTAAGATCACACAAGCCACATGGTGTGACCGAAAACAAACAGCAAAAGAAATATGAGGAAACAGGCACCAGATACCTCCACCTAGTCAGTGACTAACCTGTGGGACAGACAGCTTCAGGCTCTTCAGTTCTTTGAAATCTTGGGATCTTGGGTTGAGTAGAATGAAGGCTCTAAAGCCTGAGGGGTTAAGGGGGGCAGAAAGACACAACATTCACTTCACTCTGTGCTGTAATCCTTGCAAAGGATGTTGGGGATAGCACCTCTATCATACTCTGTCTTTGAGGGGTTCACATACACACTACTCAGAAGCTTCCAGTGTATGTGGTTTGGGAGGCTTCAAGGAAATGGACATATGAGTATGGGTCTTGAAGGGTGGTTAAGAATTAAAGAGGTGGGATGAGGAGGGAGAAAATCTCAGCAGGAGACAGGGCAGATGCCATCACACAAAGCACGAGGCAGGCTGGTTGGGAACTGATGAATTTTAGGCCATCAATTTGGAAAGGTAGATTTCAACCTGATTGTAGAGCTTTAAAAATTTTCACTTTCAATTTAATTGTTGATGAACTGTTAGACCATTTGTATGTGTGCGTGCATTTCCACTCAGTCAGTGTCTGACTCTTTGCAACCCATGGACTGTAGCCCACCAGACTCCTCTGTCCATGGAATTTTCCAGGCAAGAATACTGGAGTGGGTTGCCATGCCCTTCTCCAAGGGATCTTCCCAACCCAGGAATCAAACCCAAGTCTCTTAGGTCTTCTGCATTGGCAGGTGGATTCTTTATCACTAGTCCTACTTGGGAAGCCATGTAAGATCAATTGAATGAAATTAATTAAACTTTTATCTATTGATGAGAGAATTAAAACACAGATTAAGCAATGGGTACAATGCTATATGGGCTTCCAGCTGGTGCTAGTGGTAAAGAACCACCTGCCTATGCAGGAGACATAAGAGACACAGGTTCGATCCCTGGGTTGGAAAGATCCCCTAGAGTGGGAGATGGCAGCTTACTCCAGTATTCTTGCCTGGAGAATCCCAGTGGACAGAGAAGCCTGGAGACCTACAGTCCATGGATTGCAAAGAGTCAGACAAAACTGAGTGCCTGTGCCCACACACACACATACACACAATGTTATATAGCTTTTTTGTGGAATACCCAAGTCAGGAACCCAGATTTTTTGACATCTAATCTAATGATTCTTCTACAACAATCTTTTCTAACTTAGTCATAGTTTATCAAAAGTAACCGCATTCTATCACACACCCTTTTGAGAGTCTGGGTTCAAAATTCAGAGTATTTATAGCTCATCAGACAATCTTAATAAGTTCCCAATGTCATTATCATTCAAGGTAGTAATTATGTCTTTATGTTCATTCATTCATAAAAACATCTCTTGATCCTTGATCCTGGGCCAGGCACAGTAGTAGGTGTGGGGACACAAAGATGGAGTAGAGCACATGGGCTGTGCTTAGAGCTCCAAATTTAGCACAGCTAAAAGGAAGTCTTTCTTTGCATTAAGGGTTAAAGAATAAATAAATTAGTGACATTTACATAAGATACAATAAACTTTACTGTAGATTTTCCTTTCTTCCCCCAACTATTTCTTGTAGCACAGATAGATTGATTTAAAAGCTAAGTATCAGCCAGAGACAGATTTGGAGCATGTATGGGAAGATACGATTTAGCCAGTCTCTGTGTCTCTTTTTCCCCAAATTGAATACGTTGTAAATTATGAATTTTATTCTCTAAATACAGTATTAATACTTTAGCTTTAGGCAACTGGCTTCTGTATTGCCTGTGGTTCTTTCTTTGTGTGAATGTAAATGGAATGGGCATTGTTTCTGCTTGAAAGTAGAAGTTTTTGGAATCAGTTTCTGATATTTGTATCAAAAGTAGAAAGTACACAGGTTCTTATTGAATTTTGAGGTTTCCTCATCTCCAGAACAACTGACTCTTCTAATAATCATGCTTGCAGTGGCACCCCACTCCAGTACTCTTGCCTGGAGAATCCCATGGACGGAGGAGCCCGGTGGGCTGCAGTCCATGGGGTCGCTAAGAGTCGAACATGACTGAGTGACTTCACTTGCACTTTTCACTTTCATGCATTGGAGAAGGAAATGGCAACCCGCTCCAGTGTTCTTGCCTGGAGAATCCCAGGAACGGGGGAGCCTGGTGGGCTGCCGTCTATGGGGTCGCACAGAATCAGACACGACTGAAGCGACTTAGCAGCAGCAGCAAGAAAGGTATTAAGGCAATAGGATTTTTCTTAAGGCCACTCTCAAGTGTATAAGTTGAAATGTCTACAGTAAATAGATCTTGGTTAAGATGCAATGTGAAACAACTCATATTGATCATGATATTTTTCTCAGTTTAAAATGAAAGAAGTACTTGGATTTATTTCTAAGATCCTAAAACACTGTGTCTTTATTTTCCTTAACAATGGTCACTTCTTCAGTTCAGTTCAGTTCAGTTCAGTTACTCAGTAGTGTCCAACTCTTTGCAGCACCTCCCTGTCCATCACCAACTCCCGGAGTTCACCCAAACTCATGTCCATCAAGTCGGTGATGCCATCCAGCCATCTCATCCTCTGTCGTTCCCTTTTCCCAATCCCTCCCAGCATCAGTCTTTTCCAATGAGTCAACTCTTCTCATGAGGTGGCCAAAGTATTGGAGTTTCAGCTTTAGCATCAGTCCTTCCAGTGAACACCCAGGACTGATCTCCTTTAGGATGGACTGGTTGGATCTCCTTGGGACTCTCAAGAGTCTTCTCCAACACCACAGTTCAAAAGCATCAGTTCTTAGCAATGGTTAGTATGTAGATGTGTTTAAATAATTAGAGTGTAGAGTTAGAAAAGGATAATAACTGAAGAAAATGGAATAGAGAGGTAGGATCTGTTTACTATACCCTGCTGCTGCTGCTAAGTTGCTTCAGTCATGTTCGACTCTGTGTGACCCCACACACAGCAGCTCACCGGGCTCTGCTGTCCCTGGGATTTCTTACTGGAGTGGGTTGCCATTTTCTTCTCCAATGCATGAAAGTGAAAAGTGAAAGTGAAGTCGCTCAGTAAGTGTCCGACTCTTCGTGACCCCATGGACTACAGCCTACCAGGCCCCTCCGTCCATGGGATTTTCCAGGGAAAAGTACTGGAGTGGGTTGCCATTGCCTTCTCCCTGAGCCAGATACAATGTCAGCCTAACACTAGGTCTCCACCTTTCTCTCCACTTCTCCTATGAAATCTGTTATGGCCGGAATTATGTATGCCACTCCCAGCCCACCCTGACCCCTGCCACAATTGCAGGGTTTCATATGTTGAAACCCTAACCTCCGCAATGTGACTGTATTTGAAGACAGAATCTCTTTAAGGAGTCATTAAGGTTAAATGAGATATAAAGGTGGGGCCCTAATCCAACAGGACTGATGTTCTTATAAGAAGATGAGCTACTGGAGTGTGCCCATATACAGGAAAGGGCAGGTAAGGACACAGCAAGAAGCTGTCTGCCTGCAAGCCACAATGCAAAAAGAAAGAAGAATACAGGATCCCTACACTTTGTTCTTTATCTCCACCCCTTGACTGCAAGCCCCAACTTGATTCTCCTAGATTCCCTATGGAGGGAAAACACAGTTCTTGAGGCATGAGCTTACTGTGTACTCTGCTCTACTGGCTTGAGGATTAAAGCCATTTTTCTACTTCCTCCAAACTGCCTCCATATTTTCTTATTTGGCAGAGAAAGTCAAGATTTTGGTGGCAACAATCTCTCCAGACTCTACTGTGGCCTGGGGATCCAGCAGCCCAGCAATCTCTATAAGACCTGATTAGCCAGGTGTTGAAAAGGAAATAAAAAGTTAGACTCACTTTATGATTAAAATTACATAAATACTATAAATATTTCCTAGGGACTAATAGGTAGGGAAGAAATTTCAAGTCTTTTAGGCCTGAAATAGCAAAAGTTGTCTATATTCAACTTGAGCTCTTCCAGGCTCATTATTAAAGGAATGTCTCCTTCAGGCAGAGCTTGGCCATTGCTATGGCAACCAAGCTCACACTAGGAAGAAGGGGGAAAATGCAAAAGTCTGCCTCTGGTCACTGGTGAACTCAATGCTAGAAGATAATTCCTGCAATTCACACATCAGCTCTGCATGCAACAGATGTAATCAAGCTTCCTTTGAGGCTCAGTGGTAAAGAATCCCCTGCCATTGCAGGAGACTGGTGTTCAATCCCTGGGTTGGGAAGATCCCCTGGAGAAGGAAATGGTAACCCTCTCCAGTGTTCTTGCTGGGGAAATCCCATGGACAGAGGAGCCAGAGGGGCTAGAGTCTATAGGGTTGCAAGAGTCGGACATGATTTAGCAACTAAACAGCAACAACAAAGATTGACTAGTAGGATAAAGAGCTTCAGTCAAGCATAGCTCTCTTGAGTCCTCTAGTCCTGGGCCCTCTCTCCTACCAGGGAAAGGGAGCTGAGTCAGAAGAGAGGTAAGCAGGGGTGGTCTGCAGTTCCTCCGTGGCATTATTTGCTAATTGCTCTGCACTCTTTTACTGCAGCTTCCTTGGGAATCGGGGTTGGGGAAGAGAGGCAGAGAGAAAACAGACCGAAGGGAAGATTGCAGTAAAGCTGAACTAAAACGTGGCATCAATAGTAGATGGAAAGTGAACTCTGGAGTCAAGGGTAAGCAAGAGATTAAGTCAATACGTTTAGTGCTGAACACAGAAAGATGATTTGAAGAACTTTGGAAATACTACTGGATGGTGACATTGTATTGGGTAGGAGATGATAGAGCAGGCAATGTGTGGGAAATTTAAAAGCAAACCTGCCTTAGGCGAAATACTAAAATTTTCCCAAGGCATCTTTAACTCTAGGATCTACACTTTGGGCTTCTTTTCCAGTGCCTTCGACCAAGGTTGGCCACCCAGGAAATTCTTCCTACTACTCATATGGTGATGACACTTGCCTGACCTTTATATGCATTCCTCAAAAGCCGGCTATGCTAATTAACATATTAGTTACCTAGTTACCTAATCTGATCCTGGGGAAAAGTTAGAACATATATTCCCACTAGAAAACACACTCATCAGTTCAGTTCAGTTCAGTTCAGTTCAGTCGCTCAGTCGTGTCCGACTCTTTGCTACCCTATGAATTGCAGCACGCCAGGCCTCCCTGTTCATCACCAACTCCCGGAGTTCACTCAGACTCACGTCCGTCGAGTCCGTGATGCCATCCAGCCATCTCATCCTGGGTCGTCCCCTTCTCCTCCTGCCCCCAATCCCTCCCAGCATCAAAGTCTTTTCCAATGAGTCAACTCTTCGCATGAGATGGCCAAAGTACTGGAGTTTCAGCTTTAGCATCATTCCTTCCAAAGAAATCCCAGGGCTGATCTCCTTCAGAATGGACTGGTTGGATCTCCCTGCAGTCCAAGGGACTCTCAAGAGTCTTCTCCAACACCACAGTTCAAAAGCATCAATTCTTCGGTGCTCAGCCTTCTTCACAGTCCAACTCTCACATCCATACATGACCACAGGAAAAACTATAGCCTTGACTAGATGGACCTTAGTTGGCAAAGTAATGTCTCTGCTTTTGAATATGCTATCTAGGTTGGTCATAACTTTCCTTCCAAGGAGTAAGCGTCTTTTAATTTCATGGCTGCAGTCACCATCTGCAGTGATTTTGGAGCCCCAAAAAATAAAGCCTGACACTGTTTCCACTGTTTCCCCATCTATTTCCCATGAAGTGATGGGACCAGATGCCATGATCTTCGTTTTCTGAATGTTGAGCTTTATGCCAGCTTTTTCACTCTCCTCTTTCACTTTCATTAAGAGGCTTTTTAGTTCCTCTTCACTTTCTGCCATAAGGGTGGTGTCATCTGCATATCTGAGGTTATTGATAATTCTCCCAGCAATCTTGATTCCAGCTTGTGTTTCTTCCAGCCCAGCGTTTCTCATGATGTACTCTGCATATAAGTTAAATAAGCAGGGTGACAATATACAGCCTTGACATACTCCATTTCCTATTTGGAACCAGTCTGTTGTTCCATGTCCAGTTCTAACTGTTGCTTCCTGACCTGAATACAGATTTCTCAAGAGGCAGGTTAGGTGGTCTGGTATTCCCATCTCTTTCAGAATTTTCCACAGTTTCTTGTGATCCACACAGTCAATAATTTAACAATAATTTTTGACGTTTCATGGGCTTTCAATCAAAGAAGATCTGAGTGCAAATCCTAGTTCTGCTGTTGACTAGTTGCCAATTAGTAAAGTAAATTAATTACCTAAACTCTCTAAACTTTAGAACAGAAGGACTGACTAAAATCATGGTCCAAGAGTTGTACTGGGAATGTAATGGTATCATGCATTTAAGACACTAAGCACAGTGCCCATCAGGAGGGCATTTGGACTCCAGATAAACATCAACAAAGTTTACGTCCCTCTCTCCCCTTTTTTTTGTTTCTAGCATAGGTTTTGGAGGCTTGGCTTGGGTGGTAGACAGGGAGGTGAGCTGTAAATGTCTCTTTACACTGCTGTTTAGTCGCTCAGTCATGTCCAACTCTTTTGTGACCCCATGAACTGGGGCCTGCCAGGTTCCTCTGCCCATGGGATTCTCCAGGCAAGAATACTTGAGTGGGTTACCATGCCCTCCTCCAAGCGATCTTCTTGACCCAGGGATCAAACCCAGGTCTCTTATGTCTCCTGCACTGGCAGGTGATGCCAGTGGTCTTTACCACTATTGCCATCTGGGAAGCCTGTATTTCCCAGGAAGATCTTTTAATTCTATTACTTAGAACTTTTCTTCATTCCTCTGCCCTCCAGACTGGCTCCTATATGTTTGAAACTCAGATTCAAACTTGCCCAGATGCTCGTGCATCCATTTGGGAAACATATCATCAGTCACAGAGAAAGCATGGGGGTCAGGGGGTGTCTCTTCAGCGTTTTCACAGTGCCTTGTTTCTGACTCTACAAAGCATTTACAGCACATGACTATGACATTTGGTGCACTTGTGAATCTCCTTGGACTATGAGCTCAGGGGAGAGATCTGTTATTAATGTGTGTGTGTGCTAGTCGTTCAGTTGTGTCCGACTCTGCGAACCACTGTCTGGAGCCAGCCAGGCTCCTCTGTCCATGGAATTCCCCAGGCAAGAATACTGGAGTGGATTGCCATTCCCTTCTCCAGAGGATCTTCCCAACCCAGGAACTGAACCCGGTCTGCTGCATTGCAGGCAGATTCTTTACCATCTAAACCACCAGGGAAGCCCATGTTACTCACATGAGTATCCAATCCTATTATTCAAACAAGGATTGCTGATGATAAGACATTAAAGTTTTCTTCATTAAAGACATTGAAAGGTACTTTTATTTACACATTACTCTGGGCTGCTCATCCCAACTAACCAAAAAGTATGATGATATTTTCTTTTTTATAGTAAACTACAGATTCAGCTCTGTGCCCTCATCCTTGCCTTTGCATAAGGAAGAAATTATTCCATTCCCAGAGCTTATTAGGTGGCTGGCCAGACAGTTTTATTCCCTGAACAACTGCAAATAGAAAGCAAGAGGGGTCAGTCTCTGGCAATGTGATGGTGGGTTGAAATGTCCTTTGACCCCAAACCTTTGGGGAAATATTTTCATCTCTAGCATCAGATACATGGTGCATGCTGCTGCTAAGTTGCTTCAGTCGTGTCCGACTCTGTGCGACCCCAAAGACGGCAGCCCACCAGGCTCCCCCATCCCTGGGATTCTCCAGGCAAGAATACTGGAGTGTGTTGCCATTTCCTTCTCCAGTGCATGAAAGTGAAAAGTGAAAGGGAAGTCACTCAGTCGTGTCTGACTGTTAGCGACCTCATGGACTGCAGCCCACCAGGCTCCTCCGTCCATGGGATTTTCCAGGCAAGAGTACTGGAGTGGGTTGCCATTGTCTTTTCCAAAATAAATTTTCTAACATACACCAAATCATCTAACAAAAACAAATCTATAATGCTAATTTGTTTTGAGAGCAAAGATACTCAATATTTATTATTACTGCCCTTGGGAAATACAGTGAAATTTTAAAACATACTTAAATCACTCAGAAACTGGTAATAACATTTGAGCAAGACCTGAAAATTTGTGACTTACTGATGAGTGTCTACATGGCTACTTTTTTAATACAATATTTATCAAAAATGAAGAGAAGAAGTGTTTGTCAGTGGAGCAGAATTATGAGAAGAGACATATTATGAATAATACTTCAATGCTGGCTTCTTACCTATGTTTCACGTAACTTAAAATGTCAGTTCTCATCATTCTGCTGTAATATAACCAAGCCTGTTTATTATTATAATAAAAACTAATGTTACAGTCTTTGAAAATCATGATTATAATTAAAAGCTTGGAATAGCATAATAAAACTAATGGCAACCTCTTGAATTCATTTCAAGTTAGTTCTACTTTCAAAGAACACTTTAAAATGGTTTCCAATAACTCTATTGATTAACCAGCATCAGATTAGGAATTTTTTTTTTTGCAATGTTCTAAAATATAACTGCTGGCATCAAAAAAGTATAGTAAGCACTTTTGATTTTTGATGAATAGAAAAATCAAGTACTAAAATACCTATGGTTCCTGTGACACGGTAAATATCCCCCTTCAAGTAATGTTCTCCCCAAATTAAATTAACGTTTTATTTTTCCCTCTGAGAGTTTATTAAGGAAAAGAAACCATGATTTTTTTAAATTAAAGTGAAAAAACGGTTTCATAAGTTCATATGTTGTAAAAGCCACTGCCTGAGAAGGAACACAGCGAATGTAATTAAGAGGTAAACCACGATATAATCCTTTTCGAATTCCATGGTGTCCATAGACATACTTCATAGTCTCTTGCGTGGTAAGGCACTTTTCAAATTCTGGAAGAACAGTTCCTAACTGCATTCGCCGATGTGTTACATCAAATGGGTAGGATATTGTCTGTGATATTGCTCCAGCAACACCACCACAATGTAAGTTTGGGTGAGTTTTCAAAACTAAGACATTAGGACTGTCTGATGAAGGTCTGCCAAGAAGGGTGGGAGCATAGGAAGCCCAGCACTCTTTAAGGCACCAAAAGCAAAAAGTGAAGCACCTGCGCGTGGTGCAGAGTCTTCCTTTGTTCCTTTGTTCCTGCCTACTGACTACGAAGTCACTGTTAGTCGCTAAGCCATGTCCAACTCTGCGACCCCATGAACTGCAGCCCACCAGGCTTCTCTGTCCATGGGATTCTCCAGGCAAGAATACTGGAGTGCGTAGCCATTCCTTTCTCCAGGGGAGTCTTCCTGACTCAGGGATGGAATCTGGGTCTCACACATTGCAGGCAGATTCTTTACTGTCTGAGCCACCAAGGGAACCACTTACGGTGGCTACAGTGGCTAAGGTCCCACAAGTCGTTAGAACAGCCAGAGTGGGTGAGAAAGCAGGCAGCTGCAGTGCGGTAGCAGCCTCCCCCTGCTCTTCCCAACCCTCTTCCCGGACAAATGCTTGTACACTTCTGCAGCCAGTGGGTGTCCTCAGCAAGGAAAGCAGATATACGGGATATACCTATGTTTGGCCGAACTAGCTGGGTTAGAAACTTAGCTGATGTAGCGGGAATCCTTACTGCTCCCTGGAGTGAAGTAGACATAGCTTCTTCTTTTGAGAGGCAGCTTTTTATCTTTGTGCTTCTCACTTTGGCCACCTTTAGACCAGAGCAACTTGACCTCAGCAATAGGTTGGGTGCCTAAAATAATGATGAGGATACTAATGTTATTATTTAACAGTGACTGAGCCCTTACCTATGTCCTCCACTGCACTTAAACTCTTCAAATCTATTATCTAATTTAACCAAACGATGAACCACTATCTGCCTCCCCACCCTTTTTGATGAAAACTGAGAGCTGACATGGCCCTTTGCCTCAGGTCAGGCTGCTAGTAAGTGGCAGAGCCGAGCATCAGCACTCTTGGGGTGCGGCTCCATGTCCCCTGTCAGCAGTCCAGAGGGCTCTGCCTCAGTGAGGAGAGCTAGAAACCAGAGGACAGCCTCTCAGCATGCAGCCGGATACTAGTCCAGGAAGGAGTTTCTGAGTTCCAGTCATATTCTCTGTGTTCAGAAAGGATTTTTTTTTTCTTTTTTTTTTTAGAAAGGAGCTTTAAGGAGAAGGGGAAAAAAATGGTGGGATGAACTGAGAGAGTAGCAGAGACATATATACACTACCACATGAAAAACAGAGAGCTAATGGGAAGCAGCTGTATAACACAAGGAGCTCAGCTCAGTGCTCTGTGATGGCCTAGAGGGGTGGGGTGGGGGGTGTGGGAGGGAGGCTCAAGAGGGAGAAGGTATATGTATATACTTACAGCTGTTTCACATTGTTGTACCAAAGGAACTGAGACAACATTGTAGAGCAATTATCCTCCAATTAAAAAAACATAACCTGTCAAACAGTTTAAATCTGGTTAGGGGAAGTGATTGTTTGATTGACTAATTGATTAGACCAACATACACTCACTGAGATCTTTCTACTGGGTGCTGGGGACAAAATAGACATGGACACTGTCCTCATGTGGCTTACAGTAGAGTGATCCAGGGCGCATGTGTGTGTGTTGTGGGGGGAGATAAATCTTCAAATACACAGATACCCAGATAGAACGTGATCTCAGCCCATGGAAGGAATAACAGAGTGCACTGAAAGGAGATTCTAGTTGAGAGGAGGCTTTTATTTAGATAAGGCTGTCAGGAAAAGCCTCTTTGAAAAGGTAACATTTAATCTGAGAACTGAAGAAGGGAAAAAGTAAGCAGGGAAAACAGCACCTGCAAAGACCTGGAGGTAGGAAAATCTATCATGTTTAAAGATGTGGGAGAACCCAGGTGAATGGATAATGATGGGGGGATGCTAGAGAGGTGATCAGAACACCCATCAGGGACTTCCCTGGTGGTCCACTGGCTAAGACTCCATGCTCCTCATGCAGGGGGCCCAGGTTTGATCCTTGATCAGGGAACTAGATCCCACATGCTGCAACTAAGAGTTATTGGGCCACATCTAAAGATCTCGAAGGCTGCAAATTAAAAAACAAAAAAGGAGCTTACATGCCACAATTAAGACCTGGCACAGCCAAATAATTAATAAAAGAACACCCATCATACAGGGACTTCAGACTACACCGAAAGTTTAGATTCTAAGTGTAACAGAATGATCCTAAAAGGTTTAAAACATGGAAATAGGAACCATATATTTTAAAAGCTTGTTCTAGCTACCATGTGGAGACAGGATTTGAGAAACAAGAAGAGAGACAAGTAAACCACTGAGAAGCTCTTTGATGCAGGTGGGATGTCGTGGGTCTCGGACCCGGAGGAAGCTGTGAAGATGGAGAGCAGTGTGGACAGGGTCCAGATGGATCTCCTAAGACACCATGACAGGATGTACTAGTGGGCTAGAGAGGGCCAGGCAAGAAGACAGAGTGCCACGGAGGCTGCCTAGGCTGTGGGTTTGAGTGGACAATGCGTCTTCAGGGAAATGAAGATTTCAAGGTAATTCAAATGCAGCTTCAGCCCAGCATTGGAAAGGAAGGTTTTGCTCTCTCACCATCTCAAAAATGGGATTTGCTCTGGGTTTTGAAACTGTTTTCTGGGAGAAAGGGAGGGAGACTGAATAAGCAGGGAGTGGTTTTGGGGACAGGGAGGTGGTGAACCGAGCGGGAAGTGTGTGTTGGATTGGGACTTGATAGGGTTAGGGCCTCAGCATGGATTTTACAGACACAGGTGGGCTGTGTTCTTGCCTATAACACACAAATGATGATAGAACTGTCCTTTGAAGTTGCTGGTATGGGATAAAGGCAGCACTATGCTCAGGCCTTGGCACATACTGGGAGTTTAATTAATACTCAATAATTATAGTTATTGATATTGTTGTATTTGCATATATTTATATTTGGCACATATAATACATATTTTATGTTAATATACATGCGTATGTATGTGTGCGTGTGTTGTAGAAGAATTGAAAGACAAAGGTAGGAATTTGTATTTGATAAGAAAGTGTATGTGGTTCTGCTGATGACACTTCCTGAGAAGTGATTCAGTGAATGATATTTGAATTCTGGCACCTGGACCCAGAGCAGCCTAGTGATTAGAGAACCTTACTGAACCACCCAATAGTCCTAGAGCAACTAGAGAAAGTAGGGAGCACATATTCCAAAGACTGAGACTGTAGAGCTAGATTCTCCTTCATCTATCAATGAGGAAAGTCAGGAAAGTATGGCTTCATGATGCAGAATATAAAGAGTTTGATTAACAATCACCATGGCCTTCCACTATAGGAACTGTTAAGAAAATCTAAATTGGCTTCCTGAATTCTCAGTGCAGGAAGAACTTTTTATACACTCTTGAGTCTCCTCTCAAGTTGAAGGAATTTATTTTAAAACTGTTTAAATCCTACAGCAAAGGGCAGCCATATTCTCTTTTATACCCATTACCCTAGAGTGTTGATTCCATTGTGTTCTAATAACTGGTTTGATTTTAATACATAAAAGGAAACTCCGGCACTGAAGTACAGTATGAGGATTCCAGTCTTTAAAAAGAAAAGTGTAGGTTGGTAGGGAAAAGAGATTCAGTAGGAAGAATTTGATTAGTGTTTACTCCAAACATGAATCTTAACTTGGAGGATATAAAAGTATGCATCCAAACTCTGAGAATAAAGTACGATACAAGGAATCAAACATCGACTGTAACGTTCGCTTGCTGAAATTGAAGCCTCCAGCAGCCTGGGTCCTCACAAGATTAGAATGAGCAGCACCCCCTGCAGACTGAAAGCATGAGTGAGACACAAACTGTTAAAGTAACCCCTGAGATTGGGCTTGTTACTGCACAACTCAGCCAGTTCTGGCTGTTATCCCCAGCTTTCACTCACCTCTGGAAGATTTCACTTTGCTCTGGGGCTCTGAGGTGACTTAATGCCAGGTGAACAACACATTTCAAATAACAAACGTAACCCTGGACGATTTTTATTTCAGTCGGCGTGGTTGTTCAGGGTGTCCAAAGTGCCACACTTGTCAGAAATGAGTTTCAGTTCAGTTCAGTTGCTCAGTCGTGTCTGACTCTTTGCAACCCCATGAATCGCAGCACGCCAGGCCTCCCTGTCCATCACAACTCCCAGAGTTCACTCAGACTCACGTCCATCAAGTCAGTGATGCCATCCAGCCATCTCATGCTCTGTCGTCCCCTTCTCCTCCTGCCCCTAATCCCTCCCAGCATCAGAGTCTTTTCCAATGAGTTTGGAGGGAGGGCATAGAATTTTGTTTTTCTTTGGCATGTGAATGACATAGAAAATGTATCTGAAGTTACCCCACATACATCTTGTTGGTTCAACATGTGAGTGGGAGGCTAAAAATGAGGAGTTTCATCCAGGTTACTTTGCTTCATCTGTGTTTAAAGTTTGCACCTGAACTGGCCTCAACATGGAATTACATAACCTTATTGTTTTACAGCTTCAAAATATCATTCACATATACAATTCAGTAAGATTTGGACAAAACTGAGAAATTGAACAACAAAAAAATATACAATTCAACTGTTCTTTAGTAGTTTCACATGTAAGTGCTACCACGGCCACAGCCAACTTTAGAATGTTTTCTAAAAAACATTAAAAAGAAGACTCAGTACTAAAAATAAAGGGGGAAAAGAGAAGAAAAGAAAGACGCCTCAGACTCTATAGCTCTTACTCCATTGTAACCCACCCCTCTGCTCTCGCCTCCACAAGGCATTAGTGGAATGATCTTCTCTCCATGGGAGAGTAAAATTAGGATTCTTGTCTTAATAAAATCCTCTATTGCAAGAGATATAAAAAGAATGATCAGGGTTTTTGCTCATGTGATTCTTTCTGCATCAGCCTCTTTCTTCCTGGTGGCCAAGAACCTCCTCTGCAGAGAAGCCTTCTGGAGACACCCTTCTCGGTTGCACTCTTGCTTCACCTCCACTCTTTGTTTGCTTGTTTTATATCTCATATTATGTTTGTTTTAACTTAACTTGATTAATATGTAATTTAAATAAAATAAAATGTGCCATCCTAAGCACGCAATTCATTTTGCCAAATGCTTATAATCCAGTAACTACCTCAATCAAAATATAGTACATTCCATCAGCCCCTAAATTCCCACTCCTCCTCCAGACTTAACCCTCTCCATCTCAACTCCAGAGAACCCTTTTTGTCACTATAGATTAGTTTTGTCTGTTCTCAAGTTTCATAATAATCATAATTTAAATTGTTCATTTCTTTTCAGTTTCTACAACTAGATATTTTTATACAATTCTTTCTTATTGAAGTATAGTTGATTTACAATGTGTTAGCTTCAAGTGTATAGCAAGGTGATTCAGGTCATATATGTGTGTGTGTATATATATATATATATTCTTTTTCAGATCCTTTTCCCTTATAATTTATTACAAAATTTTAAGTATAGTTATCTGTGCTACACAGTAGGTCCTTGTCAATTATCTATTTTTTTCTGTAAATTGATATTAGAGTACAGTTGCTTTACAACATACATTATTTTTTTACCCACAATTTTCTAGCACAAGGCCAGGCAATGCCAGAATGAATGAATGCCATATCATTCTATTTATCAGCTTTAACTTAAAAAATTGAAGCAGCTAAAGATTTGAGAGTAACAGTGAGGATTTGATTGCAAGGGTTAAGGAACAGGAGTCTTATTCATCTTGTTTGCTTTCTTTCTTTCCCTGCCTTTCCCCTTTTCATCACAACAATGACAAAGGAAGCCTCTGATGGGAGAAAAAGCTGTGTTAGGAGTCACATTCCTTTGCCTTTGGGCAAAATGTGTTACCATTTTGAATGAACAGGTAGAAATAGTTTCATTCATTTGTTTTACAACTTTCGACTTTCAGCTTTCAGTTTCCTTGCTGAAGACATTTTAAATCTGCCCCCTTGATAAGATACGAGATTCACTCAAATGGGATCTCAGTTTCTGAAAATACAGCTGAGATTTGTGTTCTATCAGCAAAATCATAGCAGATCTGTTAATTTTTGGCAAGATATCTCTCCCACTACAACGTAATCAAGCCTCATCACATACCTGTGGGCTGGCCTCTCTCATTCAAACACAGGAGAGGAAGGGATCATGCTCAGCATCTCTTCCTCACAGAAGCAGGAGCTGGGGTAGAGACTCTCCTAAGGGCTGCTTTTCCTTGCTTCCTTGCGTGCATTCATTTCCGGTTTGGCAGTGTGTGCATCCCCCTTCAGCCCAAGTTCTAAATCTCTTTCTCTCTCACTATCTAGGACACATGAGAATTAACCTACTCATGTAGATTACAGGGCCCCAGCCCTCATTAACCTTAATATTGAAAGAAATACAGCTTTTGCAGTAGGAGAAGTGAAAATGCCCTTCCTTTCAGCATGAATAGTGGCATCAGTGTGAGCCAAGGAGATGGGCTTTTTAGGTGGTAGTTCATCCCACACACGCATTTGCGTCCAGTCACTGACAATTTCACATGGGTTGTATTTCTGGATTTGTGGGCACCTTGATACAGCATTGTAAAACTGCAGCCCTGAGGTGATTTTGGAGTAGCTCAAGACGCTGTCTGTTCTATATTTTCTTCGTGTCCTTTGAATTGACAGTTCTGTCCTGAAATTCTCATCTTCCTTCCCAGTGGATACTCAACTGGTACCTGCTGCAGGACAGAAGAGCTGACATTTCTCTCTTAAACGCTGTAGTCAATGTTCCCTTGACCTCTTCTTTTCCAGACATCAGGTGCTCCGTCTGTCCCCTGCTTGCCGGGCCTGACCTTTGCTTTAATGAGATTTGAGTGCTGAGCAGATCTCAGACATATCCTCATCCCTCCTCTATGGAAGATGCAGCTTTGGTTGATGACCCTTGAGTTTGGGGAGGACAGTAATCATTCGGGGAGGGGGAAGGGACAAGAGGGGACAGGATATAAATTCATAACTCAGACAAGGTTAGAGGAATGCCGAGGATGGGCTTGAACCTCAGAGAAGGCAAAACCAGAAGACAGGTGGAATGAAAAGCTGTTCAGAGCAGCCCAGGCCATGACCTCTGGCTAGCAATACAGTTTCTAGAATCAAATAGAGAAGTTGGGCAATGGGCTGATATACAAAGAAGTGGGAGCTTGTCAAACTCTTTCATTTCTAAGCCCGATGACACCAGAGGAGGGTCAGGCTTTCCCAAGAACATTGGGCAAATTTTCATTCATTCTCTTCCATTGCTCCCACTTTTCTCTTGATTCAGGCCAACAGGAAAATATAGAATTGCCTCCAGAATGATCTAACACCATTTAGAACTGTGTTCTTCAAACTGTGGATCAAGGTCTATTAAATGAGTTTTGAATCAGTTGAGTAGGTTTCAGCTAGCACAGACACACCCAAAACAAGCAGGGCAGAGAACAGAAAATATCAGAGGATACTGTATGTAGTGAGAGTAAATAATATTTTGTGAAACTGTTTTAGTCTCTATGTGTATGTATTAAGTTGTAATATGGAATGTATTTTGTGGATCATGGTGAAAAAAAAGTTTAAAATCAATGGTTTACAATGATCAATTTTCATATATTATTAAAAAACTTTTTATTAGGAAAATATACTAACAATAGCAAATATACCTAAAATAGCAATATAGTGAGATAGACCCTGTACATCATCATCTAGTTTCCAAATTGTCTTTTGTAGGCAGTACAATTCTATTTATTTCCTTCAGTAATTAAAAAACTTTTTTTCTCCATACTACTAAACTAGGGGGAGATTTTGGGTAGAACTAAAGTTATCCTTCCTAAAGTTTCAAGCTGTGAATATTTCAAGTCAATTGGGAGCCTTCCTGAGAGGCTATGGGAAATTACTGGGGAAAACAAGTTTGGAAAAAAAAGGGAGGCAAATTTCACAGATGCCGCGTGTACCCAAGGCTCTGTGCTTTTCCTAGAGTCAATGATGTCTGCTGGTTTAGTTCAATGTTCTCCTTTGTCCCCAGTCCCCTTACAGAATAGAGAAAAGTAGAGCTGGGTGAGACTGGAGAATACTCAGTCCAACTTTTGTGTCTTATGGATGAAGAAACTGAATTCTAGGAGTGGGAACTGGGTTACTACCCAAAAGAGCCTCTCATCTCAAGGCCCTTATCCCCCATGCCAGGAGCCATGTATATTTCAGATACAATGAAAAGGTTTTTTTAATACGCAGCCTTAACCTCCTTCTCTGTTTTTCCTTCAATCTCCTGAAATGGGTTCTTGCTCTTCTAATCCATGAATTGGTATTTTTTATACATTTTCCAGCTATCCATATACCTACTAAATATCCATGTAGAAAGTATAGGCTATTGCTTCCTGTATTTTACATTTATACAAGTGGAGTTACAGTCCACATTACTATACAGCATCTTGCTTTTTTCACTCAATATTTAGTTTTTGAAATCTATCTTTGTGGAGATATATCAATTTCATTCATTTTCCACTTCTGAGTATTATGCCGTGAGATGACTAAATCACAGTTTGATACTTCTATCACTGAGTTTTGTGTTTTTCACTTACTATGTTTTTTGCTTTGCTTTGTTTCCTTTTCTTCTTTTACTGACAGTTATGGGTTGAATGTATCTTCACAAAATTCATATGTTGAAGCCTTTAACTTCACTGTGATGGAGGCTAGGCCTTTGTGAGTAATTAGAGCTAGATGAGCTCATGAGAGTGGGACCTTTATGATAAGATTGACTCAGACAGTAAAGAATCTGCCTGCAATGCAGGAGACTCCAGTTTGATCCCTAGGTCAGGAAGATTCTCTTCAGAAGGAAATGGCAACCCACTCAAGTATTATTGCTCACAAATCCCATGGACAGAGGAGTCTGGTGGCTACTGTCCATGGGGTTGCAAAGAATCAGACACGACTGAATGATCAATGCTTTCACTTTCAAGAAGAAACACTAGAAAACTTGCTTTCTCTTTTCTCTATTTGAGGACATGGCAAGAAGGTGGCCATCTGTAATTCCTGGAATGCAGGACAAGATCCCTCAGAGAAATCAGTGGGCATCTTGATCTTAGACTTTCAAAAACTGTGAGAAAATGCATTCCTGTTGTTTAAGCCACCCAGTTTCTGGTATTTTGTTTCGGCAGTCTGAGCAGACTGAAACACTGGCCTCTACTGAGTTGATGTTTTCCCCACTAGTCTGGAAGTTTTTACATTCCATTTCCGTTCTTTCTTACATTTTCTCTAAAGCTTTTAATATACATTAAAATAAACACAACCTAAAATTAATTTCTATGCCTCTCCTATTATGTGCACATTCTTAGTCACTCAACTGTGTCTGACTCTTTGAAACCCCATGGACTGTAGCCCACCAGGCTCCTCTGGCCCTGGAATTCTCCAGGAAGAATACTGGAGTGGGTGGTCATGCTTTCCTCCAGGGGATCTTCCCAACCCAGGGATCAAATCCAGGTTTCCTGCATTTCAGGCAGTTTCTTTACCATCTGAGCCACCAGGGAAGCCCCTCTCACCTTGATTTATCCCCATTCTGCCCACATTAAGTATTTACAACAGAAGAACTATACAAAAAGGATCTTCACAACCTGGATAACCACGATGGTGTGATCACTCATCTAGAACCAGACATCTTGGAATGTGAAGTCAAGTGGGCCTTAGAAAGCATCACTACGAACAAAGCTAGTGGAGGTGATGGAATTCCAGTTGAGCTATTCCAAATCCTGAAAGATGATGCTGTGAAAGTGCTGCACTCAATATGCCAGCAAATTTGGAAAACTTAGCAGTGGCCACAGGACTGGAAAAGGTTAGTTTTCATTCCAGTCCCAAAGAAAGACAATGCCAAAGAATGCTCAAACTACCGCACAATTGCACTCATCTCACATGCTAGTAATGCTCAAAATTCTCCAAGCCAGGCTTCAGCAATACGTGAACCGTGAACTTCCTGATGTTCAAGCTGGTTTTAGAAAAGGCAGAGGAACTAGAGATCAAATTGCCAACATCCGCTGGATCATGGAAAAAGCAAGAGAGTTCCAGAAAAACATCTATTTCTGCTTTATTGACTATGCCAAAGCCTTTGACTGTGTGGATCACAAGAAACTGTGGAAAATTCTGAAAGAGATGGGAATACCAGACCACCTGACCTGCTTCCCGAGAAACCTGTATGCAGGTCAGGAAGCAACAGTTAGAACTGGACATGGAACAACAGACTGGTTCCAAATAGGAAAAGGAGTACATCAAGGCTGTATACTGTCACCCTGCTTATTTAACTTCTATGCAGAGTACATCATGAGAAATGCTGGACTGGAAGAAACACAAGCTGGAATCAAGATTGCTGGGAGAAATATCAGTAACCTCAGATATGCAGATGACACCACCCTTATGGCAGAAGGTGAAGAGGAACTAAAAAGCCTCTTGATGAAAGTGAAAGAGGAGAGTGAAAAAGCTGGCTTAAAGCTCAACATTCAGAAAACAAAGATCATGGCATCTGGTCCCATCACTTCATGGGAAATAGATGGAGAAACAGTGGACACAGTGTCAGACTTTATTTTTGGGGGCTCCAAAATCACTGCAGATGGTGACTGCAGCCATGAAATTAAAAGACGCTTACTCCTTGGAAGAAAAGTTATGACCAACCTAGATAGCATATTCAAAAGCAGAGACATTACTTTGCCAACTAAGGTCCGTCTAGTCAAGGCTATGGTTTTTCCTGTGGTCATGTATGGATGTGAGAGTTGGACTGTGAAGAAGGCTGAGCGCTGAAGAATTGATGTGTTTGAACTGCGGTGTTGGAGAAGACTCTTGAGAGTCCCCTGGACTGCAAGGAGATCCAACCAGTCCATTCTGAAGGAGATCAGTCCTGGGATTTCTTTGGAAGGAATGATGCTAAAGGTGAAACTCCAGTACTTTGGCCACCTCATGCGAAGAGTTGACTCATTGGAAAAGACTCTGACGCTGGGAGGGATTGGGGGCAGGAGGAGAAGGGGATGACCCAGGATGAGATGGCTGGATGGCATCATTGACTCGATGGACTTGAGTCTGGGTGAACTCCGGGAGATGGTGATGGACAGGGAGGCCTGGCGTGCTGAGATTCATGGGGTTGCAAAGAGTCGGACACGACTGAGCAACTGAACTGAACTGAACTTACCTTTATAAGCAAGACTATCGTTCTTTTTTCATATTTTTTTTTTCTCATACCCCACTCTGGGTTTAATTTCTTTCTTGACTGTTAGTTCTTCACTGTTCTTTCAGTGCAGGTGTGTCTGTCAGAAACTCTTTCATTATTTGTCTGAAAAAAAAAAATTTTGCTCTCCCTCTTTAAGATAGTTGGGCATATAGACAAAGAAAAATAACTGCAAGGTAGTGCTTATATCTGAATGGAAAAACCACTAGCAGTTTTCTTCAGTTACTTGCGCATTCTAATTTTTCTAGGTTGAATGTTTGTGTAATTTCTCAAAAGTTAAAAAATACACACCAAGATGCTGTAAGATGTGAAAATCCTTTGATTGGTGCCTCATCCAATCAATGCCAAATCTTCAAGTATTCTGATCCTGTTTCTGCAAGATTTTCTTCAGGAGAACTATTGAAGGTGATGCTGTTGCCATGGCACCATAGAAGTAGTCCCCTGAGATATTGAAATGGAGGAGTCTCCTCATTCTAGGCTCAGGTTTCAGCTGCTCTGGGCTGCTTTTATTTGCATACCTTCAATGCAAATGTGACTTTAATCTTGCTTTCTACTTGACATTAGAAATTCTTCTTCACAGTGATGGAATGTGATGTCTGTCTTCATGCAAGACTTGAAGCTAGAGTGTAAAAGAATTCAGACCAGTACCCACTATACCTGGAAAGTGTGGCTACATGCCCTCCTTTCAAAGCAGGTTTTCTTTCTTTCTTTCTTTCTTTTTAATGCAAATGATGCTCCATTTGGCCTTGAGAGCAGCATCTGTGCATGAGATGGAAATCCAGAGCACAATCCACGCCGTCCTCTCCAAAGTCACCGAATTTCAAAGGACAATAGTGAAAATTAGATTTCTAGAGAGCAACAGATCTTGAGTGACCTTGAGCTAAGATCATTTTCCAGCTGCTCAAGGAGCTGGTCAGCTGGAGAAATCTGAATTCTTTTCACACAGAACTTCAGTTAGTCAATTAGTCCACACTGCTATTTTATTTTTAGTAAATTATGTTTGGATTCTTGTTTTCTCTTGGGTTTAGGTTTAAAAAAATGTTTTTTTCCTGGCTCCTATCACACTGCATCCTGCAGATTAAATGGGCTCCAAATTAGCTTCTCCTCACATTTAGTCAGTAGATTTATTTAAGAAAGAAACCACATGCATTTACTTTCATTTGCTCTCTGTCCCTTCAGAAGCCTCACTAATAAGATACTAAAACGACTTTTAAGAAGTCATAGTCTATAAAGGCAAAGAGAATAGGAAACTGGAAAGCAGATACACAGTGATAATAATTAAGCTCAGATATAGAAAAACCTGAGCAACAAGTATTTTGTTTAGTAGAAACCCCCACCTCTGCCCCCAATGAAGGTTTAGAAACTGGGCATGAAGGGGAGGTAACAATGTAGCTAAAATCAGGATGATTGCTTAAAAATCTGTTTAAGAAACTAAAATTCTATGTTTCCATTTCCCATTTCATACAGCCAAGTAACTCCCTTTCCTCCACCCTAGAAGCAAACTGGATGCTTAGTCTCTGGAGGGGGGTTCTCTGGACTGGGGGAGCAGTGGCTATAGTTGATGATAAGGAGACAATATTGTCAACAGAGTGATTGCCCACCAACTGTTAAAACCATAAGCCCACTATTCCTGGTTTTAGGAATACTGGAAGACTGGGCTATCTCCATCAGGCAGGAGGCTGGTAGGTTCTTGTCTGCAGAATCTGACCAGACCAAGAGGAAAAGAAAATCAGGAATTTTCCTAACTAATTAGTCCAATGAGATACTCTATATTAGGATTTCTCGACCAAACTAGACATTTGGGACAGGGTAACTCTTTGTTGTGGAGGCAGTCCTGTGCATTATAGGATGTTTACCAGCATGCCTGGCCTCTACCCACTATATGCTAAAAGCACCATTCTGCACTGAAGCCCACAGTTAGCAGGCCCAACTCATGCACTCGGTCTTCAATCACTTCCTTAGGGCTTCATTCTTTCCAATGCGAGCTGACATTCAAAAGTCAGAAGACACCTGAAGAGGAAAGCCTTTGATGTGAAATATAGACATGAAAACAATGGAAGTGTTTTTTCCATTGGAGGACGGTGGATTGGGGAAGTGCACAGAGATCTGCAGGGCTGGAGTGCAGACATTGTGTGGGAAGAGGACAGGCCTTTAAACTAGAGAGGCAGGTACAAACCAGATCTGAGGAACCCTCATGGGTTTGTGTATGGTCAGGCCACTAAGACGGCTGTTCTCTTGCTCTCTGTACATCCCCTACTTGACCAGTGCCTTCTTTACCTAAACCCTATTCACGTGAATGTGTTTACCCCCAGCTCCAGCTAGTGACTGTTCTAATCCTAAGGCCAGAATGGTTCCACCAGCTGATTTATTAAAGGGAAATATCTGCCCTTGTGATGATTGTTAATCTGAGGGGCTGTGCAGGTTTCCCTGCCCCAGCTGCTGGTTTCCCTGGTAACAGATAAGCCAATCTGAGGTCATACTACATGCTCAGAGGCTTCAGTCGTGTCCAACTCTTTGCGATGCTACAGACTGTAGCCTGCCAGGCTCCTCTGTCCATGGGATTCTCCAGGCAAGGATATTGGAGTGGGTTGCTGTGTCCTCCTCCAGGGGATCTTCTTAACCCAGAGATCGAACTTGCATCTCTTATGTCTCCTGCAGTGGCAGGTGGGTTCTTTACTACTAGTGCCTGCTGGGAAGCTCAACTTGAAGTCAAGTCCCGCTAAAAACAGTGGCTTCATTCTCTCCAAGGAGTGAAGACTGTTGTCATGTCCTGCCTGCTTTTGCTGCACATGGTGGGGTGTCACTCCAGGGCTCTGTTTCAGACATGTAAAATCCCCTCCCTGATGCACCTCTTATGTCACCATCACCATATCCAGGCTTTTTCTTGGGACTTGAGGCTGGGTGATTGCAAGACTTGCAGGTCTACAGGGTGGAACCCAAGAGTTTGCTAAAGAGTCTGACCTACCCAGAAGGCCACAGGAAGCACTGTAGAACTGTCAGTAGTTGGCTTGTTACTGTAATAATATTCCCGGTAAACACACTTTGAGTGAAAGGTTAACCTATCCAGTATGATCTATCCATTCATCAAAAAAGCTATGCAGTCTCTCACCTCATATTATCAACACACAAACTTGACAGTGTGAACCGCAACATATTTCAAAGTAGTTCCTCTGTACACTACTTGGAAGGTCCAACATATGCTTCACAGCACGTCCCCAGTACACAGAATATTTCAGGAACTTGCTTGATGTTATTTGCTCTGGAGCTGGCAAATACGTGTATGAATATTTTCAGAGATGGCAAACCCACACTTTGAAGGGGAGTTTGATTTTGTAAGTAGGTAAAAGTCATTAATGGACAACACAAGGAAACCTTCCAACTTGAATGCTGAAGAAGCAGAAGGAACCTGAATCCCAGCTCACAGTTGGCAAGAAACTCTATATGATGCAGATGCAAATCATTTTGCCTCCCTCTGTTAAATTTCACTCATTAAAGTATGTATTTTAGAAGCTACTAATGAAAATAAATTGGGTAATCAGAGTGGCTCATATACCTTGTAGTATAAAACAAGGGGTGATTTTTCAAATATGATTTTCTTACATGTTAACAAGGGGAAGATTCAAGTGCATTACGTTTATTGTGCACTTTTATTATTACCTCAGCTCCACCTCAGATCATCAGGCATTAGATCCTGGAGGTTGGGGTCCCCTGCCCTAGATTATTTCACTGAGAGCAGACAGGCTTAGATACTGGAGGCGCTTCCCTGGTATAGCCACCCATTCCCATAGGAAGGCAGGCAAATGCATATGGATTTTACTGAATGTAGTCCATCAGCAGTGGTGGTGTGGTCATTGTTTTCTCTGCATCCAGCCTTGCCCAGCCCCTCCAAACTATTCTGTCTACACTGCAGATAGACTGAGCTTTCAAAAACAAGCCTAATTATGTCAATCTCCTCTTAAGCCTTCAAAAGTGGCACATTATTTTTATGGAAAAAGGCAACTGCTTTACCCTGGCCTGTTACCCTGGCCTGTGGGTCTTTCTTGGTGGCTCAGAGAGTAAACAATCTGCCTGCAATGCAGGAGACCTGAGTTCGATCCCTGGGCCGGGAAGATCACCTGGAGAAGGAAATGGCAACCAACTTCAGTCTTCTTGCTTGGGAAATCCCATGGACAAAGGAGTCTGGCGGGCTACAGTACATGGGGTCACAAAGAGCCAGACACGACTGAGTAACTAGCAACACCCTTACTGTGGCCTGTAAGGTTCTGCTTGATCCGATTCCTGCCAGTATCTCCAGCCTCCCCACTCCCCACCCTCTTGCTCTGTGAACGACCATATTAGCTCTTGCAGTTCTTTGAAGATGCTACTTTTCTCCTGCCCCAGGGCCTGTTCACTCCTGTTCCCCCAGCTGCGAAGCAGCTCTTTCACCCTTTGCACTTGCTTCACTCCTCCTCCTTTAGATCTCAGCTATAGAATACCTTTTACCCCTACCCTTTACCACAAAGTCGGTCAGCCACTCCCTGCTCCATTCTTTTTTAAAAAATTATTTATTTATTTGACTATTTCAGATCTTTGTTGAGGCACTCAGGATCTTCATTGCTACGCTCCAGCTCAGTTGTTCTGTGGCCTGTAGGATCTTAGTTCCCCAGTCAGGGATTGAACCTGTGTCCTACGCATTGCAAGGTGGATTTTTAACCACTGAATCACCAGGGAAGGCCCCCTGCCCCAGTCTTTACTCAGGGCTACAGATCTATCTCAGAGTTATCTACCAGTAGCACTTAGCTCAATTTTAAACTTATACATTAGTATTTGAGATTATTTGATTAATTAGTTTATCTCTCCTAATAAACTTTAAATTCCATGAGGTCAAAGTCCATATTGTTCTACTCACTTTTGTATCCCCCTGGCACAGAGCAGGAAATAAATAAATCTTCACTCAAACGACAGGGCCAAGAATCTATGTTCAAATAAAAAAAGAATCTATGTGCAAAGATGAAATGTAATGGATTGGTAGAATTTGGTTGTAGCATAGCATATATTGCTTCATGGTAGATACACTTGCATCTCTGCTGATTTTTAAAATGTATGTTCTAGGAAGGTAAAGGGGCAGGCGAGGACATGAGTAGTTAATACAAAATGAAGTGAAGAGTAAAAGTGTTAGTTGCTCAGTCAGGTCCAACTCTTTGCGACCCCATGGACTGTAGCCTAGCAGGTTCCTCTGTCCATGGAATTCTCCAGGCAAGAATACTGGAATGACTAGTCATCCAGAGGATCTTCCCAACACAGGCATCAACCTTGAGTTTCCTGCATTGCGGGCAGATTTTTCACTGACTGTGCCACCGGGGAAGCCCAATAAAGAGTGAATAGCATGTTAATTAATCCATTCATTCATATTTCATTCATTTTGTTCATTCAGATGTCACAATATGGATAGACTTCCTTTTTATCTGAACAGTTGGCACTCAAATTTCCCTTTGGAAAAGAACTGTCTTGATTGCAACAACACAAAAGACTATGGTAAGTGTTCAGGTTAAGTTGGTCCCCCCACCCTCTACAACCTGCAATCCTTTCCTCCTCAACTGAGAAGGCAAAAAAATATAGTCTAGGCATGTGACTTTCTGACCATCTGTATTGTTGCAGTGACAAAGCCTAAACAAACTAAGAAAAAGTTATTAACTTAGCTCTGAGGTGATCCTTCTGTGTACCAACTGTCACAAGTTGATTATTTATATGAAGTATATGATGGACATTTAAAAACAGAGACTACTAACAAGTGGTTTATGCTTTTCACTGAAATATCTATATCACAGATACCAGGCAGCAAAATTAAAAGTTTATTGAAAGCAACAACATTATTTGATTTACACTCTTACCTTAATGGAAGACCATGCCACCTCTGCCTGAAGTAGAGAGAATAACTTAATTACTGACATCATGACAGAAACAGTGATGCTGGAGAAAACACACGGACTCTTCTTGTGCTCTGAATAAAAGATGTAATCGGATGCAATCATTTCATTAATACACACATGGCTCTGTAATGGGAAGACAGGGGACCAGATGGCCAGGAATGGACTGAGATGAAATGAGATGGGTGCTTGCAGTTTAGCAACTAACTACTTAGCCTGTATGGATTATACTAAGTCCTTACAGAATCACAGGAACACATTTTCAGAATGAAATTCTGCTTTGTCTCCAGAAGCACCATTCCCAGAACAAGGAGAAAGCCCATCTTATGGGAGTCCTCCAGGGCTATTGTGTATAAGTAGTTGATGGTGGTTATAATTGCACTAGTGCGCTAGTGCTCAAACTTAACTGCATATTAGAATCATCTGGAGAGTTCTTTTAAAAAAAATACCAATGCTTGGGGCTCATCTCCAGAGATGCTGGTTTAATTGGTCTGGGGTCCAGCCCAGGCACTGGAATTTTTCAAAGCTCCCCTGGTGATTTAAAGGTGCAGTAAAATTTAAGAACCACTGCATTAGTGTAATTCCTGTATTTACACAAGTAGGCCCACTTCATAGATCAATAAAAGAAGCCAGTTCTTGCATGGTACGATTTGGGACAGCACAGAACATCTCTGGCCCTCAAATAGCTATTCTCTCCTTCGGTGTTTGGAAAACTCCCTAGAAAAATTCATTTCTTTGAATGAAGGCTTTGCAACTTAAATGAGGATAATTCCTCTGAGAAGGATAATACATTAAGTGGTTATCAGTTATTAACACCCTGGTGTGCCTGTTTATCGGATTACTTTCCTTAATGGTGGGGGAATCAGGGGGCAGGGAATGAGTGAAGAATGATGGTGGGAAGCTCAAAGGTCAATAGGATGTGGATTCAGGGTGAGTTCCAGGGCTGGGGGATATGACCAAAGGCAATCTATAGGCAAGGGGGAAGGATGAGTTTACCAAAAAGGTAAATCTTTGTGTGAGATTCTGAAGGTCAGAGAAGACTGTGAACCAAATCCAATGGAAAAGTGGGAGAGTTGCTCTCGACAAACCCTTGGCTGACTATCCAAACACCGCAACTAGGGAGCTGAACATGTGAGCGGCAAGAAAGTGGGAGCCCCTTTCCAGTCTCACCCATCTCCAGAAATAGGAGGTTCTCTGGACCAGACTTGGACATTCAAGAGGGATCAGAAGGCAGGTAGATTGACAAGAACTGGAACATCACAAAGGCCTCTGGGTTGATCATGCCTGAGTTGCCAGAATTCTGACAAAAATGGGAACTGGCTAAATTTCAGGAGGTCAAGATACCAGGCAGCCAGGAGCATCCATGCATGATTGATTGAAGAACCTTGAAAATCAGCTCCAGGTCTTAGAGAGGATTCCTTTGGGGACAAACATCAATTCAGCATAATTATCTTGGCTGTAGATATAAGGGAACAGGATAATCCAGCTTTTAGCAGCCTATTCTGATGTGGCAAAAGTGCAGGAAGGTGCCTATGGGAACTAACATATATTCTCTCAGCTTAAGGATTCTGTCCAGGCTAGGTCCTACCCATGTGCATTTCCCCTACAATTTCCTCATCTCTTCTATATAGACTGGAAACGCACTCAGAAGGAAGCCCAGCTATATCCCTTGTGGCTGGGACTCTATCTGGACCATGACAATGACAGTATAAAGAGGTGGATATATGTTTTGTCACCACCCAGGCAGGCTCTTCTGCACTGTAGCTGAATGACTTGAATAGTGTTGACTTAAAAGAAATCTCTTCCTGCAGGTTTAATGAGCCCCCCTGGGAAGTTCCTGATGTGAATGGGGATCACGACTTGACATAAACATGAAAGATTATGTGTCAGCAGGCCTGATTTGATTCTTAATGAGTGTTAATTTATTTGCTGTGATTTCACACATCTGCTTTGGCCACAATGTCATATTATGTTAATCCTGAGATATTACTACACATACTATATTTTCTATACACAAGGTGGGGAATGGGAAATTAGTACATGTGATGTTTCTTAAAGGGATACACACCCTTTAATGCAAAGGACTAGCAGGCAGATGTTAGATATCCCCACTCTTTGGATACACAATCTCTTGAGGCTAAAACATAACTTGGCGTTTGTGTCCGTGACATTGCAGAATGGTTTCCATGGTAACAAGCTCAGGGGAATCCTAAGGCACACAGCAAGCTACCATATTTAGGGTTACTTATGATTAGTGGATTGGACAGTTCTACTTCTGTATGGAATATGATTCTCTATTACTTTGTCTGGACAATAAAATCCAAAAGGTGTTTCCCTAAACTTATAAGCCAGGGCTTAAACAGAGGGAAGGAAACACACACAAAAGATGAAAAAAATCACTCTGCAGCATAAAAGAGTCTGTTTCACCTGCCACTTATGTTCTTTCAAGTCTCATAAGACAGGTTGGGTTTGTTCTGTCAGAAGACAAATTTGATGGTTTCATTAGTAAACAGATGTATGTAGGCCACTGGGGGAGATAAAGCTCAGTTAATCCTAGCTGTTTGTGAATGAAATGTGGAGGACTTTAACACAGAGACCAATCCCAAACCAAATGCAGTCCCTCACAAATCCCGGAGGCTACAGATGCTGGCGCTTCCCAGAGGCTGTGTATCCAGAGCTGAGATCAGCTTTCTGAGGCTGCCTCTCTGATGCTGAAGCCCAAATCTTGCACACTCAGCAGCATTTTCTGGGTTAGTTCAGTGGGTGTTGGGATCACATTAAGTAAAAGTATCACAAAGGTGAGAGCAGGGGGCTAGTGGTCAGCAAGAAAGCTTTTTAGTGAGGGGTCCGGCTGCCCTAAGTGTGTGGGATTTTCACTGAATAAAGGGAACTTCTTTCTTTTCTTGATTTGAATGTCATCTATAGTTGTGCAGGAGCCAGGATCCGCCTCTGTTCAAAGAACATGCAGCTTTCCCAGGTTGATGGTAATAGAGAGCCAGAATAGCTACCCTACTCCTCCAACAAACTTTAAGTTTCCACAATGTTAGTTTCCACAACACTATGGAAAGCGCTGTGACGTATAATGCATGCCCTCTGCTCTCCAAGTATTTATGATCCAGGAGAGGACAGATCAGTGGATTCACTATCATTCTTACACCTTACAAAGTTCCTAGGGGGTTTCATTTACCAAGTATTTGAAGCTACTAAGCTAAGCTACTAAGCTACAATACCTGGGAATCTGAGGTTGAAAAGGGAAGGAAACTGGATGAAGGTGCTCAGAAGCTACAGACCTCCAATTGTAAGATAAGAGTGTTGGGGATATAATGTACCTGATCAATTTAATTAACACTGCTATATGCAATATATGAAAGTTGTTTAAGAGAGTAAATCCTAAGAGTTCTCATCACCAGGAATAAATTGTTTCTATTTCCTTTATTTTGTATCTATATGAGACGATGGATGTTCACTAAACTTGTGAAAACTATTTCATGATGTATGTAAAGTCAAATCATTACGCTCTACACCTTAAATTTATATAGAGCTGTATGTCAATTATATTTGTAAAAAATTAGAAGAAAAAGAATAAAATTCTAAGCATATATAAAGGTGAGAGCAAATCCAGATATATCCATGTAGAAAATTGGATTATTCTTAGTAACTCTTCATTTCCACCCTGTATTAGAATATTTAACTAGGCCATTTGCTATGTGTCTTTACAGGTTTTTTCCCACTAGACATGGAGAGTCTTTCCCTGATCTACCAAGGGAAATTTCTGCTTGGAAAGACCTAGCTTCAGAAAGCCAACAATCCAGGTATGATTGTACTTTAAATGCTTTCAGGTGGCTATGTCCCCATGACCCAAACCATGTTTAATTTCTTCTTCCTTTCTTTTCTCATCTGTTGAAATTATCTGTTCCTCCTCGCTAGGACCCTTAAATAGCACTTTATTCATAGTTTTTTCTCTAACTACTTGCATGACTTTAGGTACCTAGTCTTTGGATCAGTTTTAACATCTACCAGAGCTACTGGTGAGAACTTGATAAAAATACAGGTACCTAAACCTCACTTCTATAAGATTTTAATTTAGCAGATCTGGGAGAGGACTCCAGCATTTGTATTCCTATTGAGTATCCTTAGATGGGCAGCAGCAGCAGATGGGCTAAGATTCACCAAAGTTTATTCTTCAAGTTCTATTTTTTTCATGCAAAGCTATTATTTTAATAGAGTAGAATGAGTTTTAAATAAGAATTAAAGAACTTCCCAGTTGTCTTAAATGGGGATCTTCAATCAGGCGGGAATTGAGTCAGAATCCAGTTGGTTGAGACAATGTACTGAGGAAACAGATTCCCAGTTCTACACAGAAGCTTTTCATGTAATTGCAGCACAACCAGGACAATTTATTAATTAAGAGTATTGGGCTCAAAAAAAAAAAAAAAAAGAACACATAAAAAAAGAATGAAGTGTTATTTGCATTGACAGGGATACACTTGGAGGATTTTATGCTAACTGAAATAAATCAGAGAAAGACATACTGTATGACAGGGGTCCCCAACCTCTGGGATCTAGTGCCTGATGATCTGAGGTGGAGCTGATGTAATAATAATATAAAGTGCACAGTAAATGGAATGCACTTGAATCATCCTGAAACCAACCTCCCCCACCCCACTCTGTCTATGGAAAAACTGTCTTCCACAAAACTGCTCCCTGGTGCCAAAAAGGTTGGAAACCGCTGCTGTTTGATATCACTTACATGTGGAATCTAAAAAAATACAACAGACTAGTGAATATAATGTAAAAAGAGACAGATTCACAGATACAGAGAACAAGGTAGTGGTTACCAATAGCGAGTGAGGAAATGGGGAGAGGCAATGTGGGATAGGAGATTAAGAGGTACAAACTATTAGACATAAAATAAAGATATTCTGTACAACACGAGCAATGCAGTCAATATTTTATAGTAACTATAAAGGAAGTATAACCTTTAAAAATTGTGAATCATTATATTGTATATTTGTATATATTGCATATCAACTATATGTCAAAAATTTTTTTAAAGGTTTAAAAAAGGAAACATAGCGTAGTAATGTAAGACAACTTATAAATGATTTTTAAAAATAAAGAGTTCATTTTTTCAAGATGTTGTGGGGAGAATAAGGTTTTTAATCTAAAAGAAGGCTACCGAATCTAATAAATGAGTCTTTTAAAAACACAGAATCTGTGTATAGGTGTTTCTGTGTGTTTACACATGTACACACGTGTGCTCATGTGTTAAATGTATATGTCATGTTAGTGTAATTTTAAAACAATTAATTAAATGATAAGCAATTTAGTCATAGTCCAGTACTTCAAAACTGCACTGTGAGAACGTTTGAAACGTCTTTCCTGTGATCTATGTCCTTAGGATCACCATCGTAAAGGGTTTGGGAAAGCCACATGTATAGAACATCATGCAGCCTATTTTGGGGACATTTAAATATGTGCAACAGATTTCCTCAGGGACTTTCTCATTCATTCACTCCTTGTCTGAGACCCTTCACCCCAAAGAGTCTGCTAGGGAAGGAGGAACTACAGGGAGCTAGAGCCGAAGGGAGAGGATGGAAGTCTGAGCAAACCCACCAAGTCTGAGTTGGGAAATCATCATTCCATCTGGAGGCAGATTAGGTACCATCTTTGTACCTCTTCTCTGCTGCTAAGTCGCTTCAGTCGTGTCCGACTCTGTGCGACCCCAGAGACGGCAGCCCACCAGGCTCCTCCGTCTCTGGGATTCTCCAGGCAAGAACCCTGGAGTGGGTTGCCATTTCCTTCTCCAATGCATCAAAGTGAAAAGTGAAAGTGAAGTCACTCAGTCGTACCCGACTCTTAGCGACCCCATGGACTGCAGCCTACCAGGCTCCTCCATCCATGGGAGTTTCCAGGCAAGAGTACTGGAGTGGGATGCCATTGCCTTCTCCGGTACCTCTTCTCTACCTTGCAGGAAATAAGGAGCATTTGCCATAGCCATAATGTTCCACTTTCACCCTACACCTTTCTCCATTTTCAGTGGACTCTTTCCTCCTTTGCAGTGAAAACCAACTTCCTTGGTCTAAAGGTGTCAAGTCTAGGAGAGATCTCACTTGATCCCTCTCTCATTGAAGCTTAGGTTGTGCCTTTAAATGTCATTTTATGTAGAGGTGCACTGTGAGTAGACTCAAGCTCATGCCCTGTAGCCAGCTCTTCCCAGTCTCTGGGCCACCAACTAGCCAACTAACTTGTATGGTCACGAACTGAAGGCTCATCATGATGTAGCTTACATAATACATGTATAATAATATGTGCGATGATCCCTGTGGATAATTAAGGCTGCATTACCTGTCTAGAAGGGAGCTGGTAGCTCTTTCACACTGTGTTTTTTAAAAGGGTGACGACCACTCACTGTGCTTTTCGTACATACATATAACAGGGACTCAACTACTGTGTCTCCTAACACCTAGTTCTGTGCAGGCATGCTCAGTCATTCAGTCCTGTCGGACTCTTTGTGACCCCATGGATTGTAGCCCACCAGTCTCCTCTGTCTGTGAAATTCTCCAGGCAAGAAATACTGGAGTAGGTTGCCATTTCCTCCTCCCCAGAGACTGAACTCACATCTCCGGCAACTTCTGCATTGGCAGGCAAGGCAGATTCTTTACCCCTAAGCCACCTAGGAAGCCCCTCCTAATACTGACCCCTGAGCTAATTAGTATCAGTGTGATTGTCTTAATTTTCTAGCTATAACCAATTAAGCAGTTGCTCCAGAGAGAACTGTCAGCAATATGTCAATTTAAAAACAGAAACCAGGAGCTGCTGGTTGACAGCATAGAAAGCCAAGGTTGGAAAACAAAAGTGATGGTGGAGTGAGATCGTGAGTGGCTCTTCTAGCTAGTTGAATACTGAGCTTCCTTATCATCCGATTAGCTCGCAGTTTACCCGAGAAGTACCCACTCCTCCAAATAAATAAGTAAAAGATAGATACAGAATAGCAGAGCGTCTGGGTTTGCGCTGGGGAAGCGAGTCCTTTAACCATGGCCATCCACTCGCTCAAACTAGGCACTTAGGTAGGGAGTCTTGTGCTCAAACCCCCATCCTCAGAGACAGCTTCACTCCTACATTTAAGCTTCAGCCTAAATGAACACTCATCGAGCTTTCCTCATTCCTGTATCGGATTCACGATGGCACCGACCGCAGACTCACTCTTAAGCCACGGAGTCCTCTCTTATGAGAGACTGAAAAACGTCCTATTGTTGCCCCCGCTTTCCTTCCCCCAACCAGCATCTCCATTTAGAGAGGGAATTTCAGTTGCATCACCAAACACAGAAAGCAAAAGGTGAGGGATGCAGGGAGAGACGCTAAACTCCCTACTCACACCCCTCCCCACTCACCCACGCGTCGGCTCCCGGCTCCCCCTCCTCCTGCCCCGGGCTGGCGGTCAGGTGAGGTTACCTGGGCGCCCCGAGAAGCCTCGAGGGGCGCAGCGATCCTTCCTCTCGAAGTCGCCCCAGTCCCCACCGGGCCCCCAAGACTCTGGCCCCTTCTCCCCCTGCGCGCGTCCCCTGCCCCTCGGGCTCCGGCGCGCAGCGACAGCCGCACGCAGCGCTCGGCTCCCCTCCGCCGACCTGGCGTGACGCAGGCGGAGACTACTTAAGGCCGGATTAGAGGCGGCGGCCGCGGATTCCCGAGCCCTGCAACCGGCTCCGCGCGCTCCGCCCCGGCTTCGCAGGCGGCAGCGCGGGAGCGCCCGGTGCCCGCTGAAGTGCCAGGCGCGGGGATTGGTGCCCGGACCTTTCCTCGGCCCCTAACCCCCGGGAGTGAGTGGCGCTCAAACACCTCGCTCGGGCGGGCGAGAGCTCGCGGACCTGCACGCGGCCACCCCCGCTCCGCCCCGCCCCTCGCCCGGCCACCCCCCGGCTCCAGACCTGACCCCCGGACGGCGCCCGAGGTTCGTGCCCGCTCTCCTGACCGCGCCAGCTGCCCATCAGTTGGACGCGCTTGGGTTTCCTTCCCCATTTTCCCTGTTTTAAGTACAATAAAAGGGAGAGGGGGAATCTTGGATTTTTTAAAAAATTTTGTTTGATTCTTTAATTGGGGGGCATTTCGCTCCCAGTCGGGAGGTGCGGCCTGGGGAGGGGCCCGAAGCGGGAACGTGCCCGGTGCTGCCCAGTCTTTGTCTGCTGCCTCCGGATGCACAGCGATGGGGGAATGGACCATCTTGGAGAGGCTGCTGGAAGCCGCGGTGCAGCAGCACTCCACTATGATCGGGAGGTAAGGGCGACGAGCCGGCCATCAGCGGGCCCCGTCGGGCGGCCCCCGGGAGTCCTTTCTAACGTCCAGACCGAGCCCCAGCAGCCCTCAGACCATCCTCTGTCTCCTTCCCATCATCCTTGGTCCACGCGCCTGTGTTCCCAGCATTGAGGGATTGCCTGACACCCAGTGATGCCCCCCTCCTCAAGCTGCTCCTCATCAGGAATCCATCCCTTCCCTATGAAGCACCACCAGGGGATTCACTTTTCTTCCATTAGCAAAGGAGTTATTGGCTCAGTCGTGGTACCCCCACTCTCCGGAGTCAGAGCCAATCTTCATCCAGTTCCCTAAATAGAATCTACAAAGAAGGCAGGATTGTATTTGGACAGAGAAGGGCAAATGGGGAGATGGATTTGCTCTTCGGAGCAGATATATCTTTCCCCAACAAATATTTAACAAGCTAAACTGATTTGCCTGTTAAAACCTACAGTGTCAGAAACCCACACACCCAGCTGACACATTTTGTCTCTGTATAAACTATATATATTCATGTATATATGTGTATATATAGTTATAACTATCTGTTTATGTAAAGCTTAAGTTCAGTATTCATATTGAGGATAAACTAAATATCCAGTTGGAGTACTTACATATACATAATCTGTGTGTAGACTTTGTATTTGCTGTATTCAGCTATTCCATGTGCATTTGCCATATCCAGAGGGAAGTTATATTTTGTGCCTCTCTACGTTACATGTATACAAATGAAATTGGTCTGTTGCAAACACACCATGTCCAGTGTATGGAAATGCACATGCTTAAGATCCCTGTAGTATGAAGTGTTCCCAGACTACCAACACCCAGCAGAAGGGGAAGAGACCAAAAAGGTTTGCTGAATTCCCAGTTCAGGACCACTCTGGATGGATAGCTCCCCAGTCAAGGACAGAACTGGGAACTGAGCAATAGGGCTTTTCTATTGAGTCAGTGACTCAACCCTTGAGAACCTCTCTCCCTCCCTTTTCCCTTGCTCAGGATCCTCTTGACTGTGGTGGTGATCTTCCGGATCCTCATTGTGGCCATTGTTGGGGAGACGGTATATGATGATGAGCAGACCATGTTTGTATGCAACACACTGCAGCCCGGCTGTAACCAGGCCTGCTATGACCGCGCCTTCCCCATCTCCCACATACGTTACTGGGTCTTCCAGATCATAATGGTGTGTACCCCCAGTCTCTGCTTCATCACTTACTCTGTGCACCAGTCTGCAAAGCAACGAGAACGCCGCTACTCTACTGTCTTCCTGGCTCTGGACAGAGATCCTCCTGAGTCCATGGGGGGTCCTGGAGGAACTGGGAGTGGGGGCAGTGGTGGTGGCAAACGAGAAGATAAGAAGTTGCAAAATGCCATTGTTAATGGAGTGCTGCAGAACACAGAGAACATGAGCAAGGAGACGGAGCCAGATTGTTTAGAGGTGAAGGAGCTGACCCCACACCCATCAGGGTTGCGCACTGCAGCTCGATCCAAGCTCCGAAGGCAGGAAGGCATCTCCCGCTTCTACATTATCCAAGTGGTATTCCGAAATGCCCTGGAGATTGGGTTTCTGGTGGGCCAATACTTTCTCTATGGCTTCAGTGTCCCGGGGTTGTATGAATGTGACCGCTACCCCTGTATCAAGGAGGTGGAATGTTATGTGTCCCGGCCTACTGAGAAGACTGTTTTCCTAGTGTTCATGTTTGCAGTGAGCGGCATCTGTGTTGTGCTCAACCTGGCTGAACTCAACCACCTGGGATGGCGCAAGATCAAGCTGGCTGTGCGAGGAGCCCAGGCCAAGAGGAAGTCAGTCTATGAGATCCGCAACAAGGACCTGCCCCGGGTCAGTGTTCCCAATTTTGGCAGGACTCAGTCCAGTGACTCTGCCTATGTGTGAAAGGGCAGGTTTTGGGAAGGCCTAGGGGATGACAAGTAGCCCCAAGGCAGATGACTGTGGAGGGTGGCTCTATCTGCCCTCATTTATGTGACTGTCATCATTGAGATATATTGAATGAGGCTGGTTAAGAGAAGATCTTGTATCAATCGGAGAGGAGGGAAAGTAGAATCGTTACCACATCACACCACTGGTTCCAGAGACACCTGGACAGAGTGATGAGATGGATGAGTTGGACTCCTTTGGGCCCTTTTCTTCTGTGGTCCAGTTTGATCCTGATCATAGTGGACTTGAACAGCTACCAAGTAGGACTTAGCTCTGCTAAGCTCTGTATTCTGGTGAATGGCATGAGTCAACTATTTTACTGGTACAAAATTTGTGACCTATCTCAATATATCCCTTCATTCTGGGCTGCAGGACAAACATCCTTGAGGCATCCTTCATGTACCTCCCCCATCAGCATGCCCCTCTCTCTCAACCCAGGACAGCATGCCAGCTTTCTCCTCAATCTGGCCTTACAGTAGACCTAATATGGTTTATCTGCAAGCTAGAGGGAATTCTGTGGGGTGCTTTTCAGAGAATGGCCATGGCATAGGTTTGCACCACAGCCCCATCTGATTGGCCCTTAGTCATTATGAAAACCTAGGAATGTCTCAGTATTTCCAGTTTTCTAACTCAAACTGCACTGGTGCTGTTTATTAGGGGCAGGGGTTGGGTGGGAGGGAGGGGATTCCAATATGCAACTATAACAGTCCTATGGGATGGTCGTTGCACTGTTAGGCATGCGGTTATGAGCTTTGGGATAGTTCTGCCTTCCAGATTGTGGACTTTGGACAGCATTAAAAATATTTTTGTTGTTGTTGTTAATATCAAGGGTGTCTACCCAAGCCACAGAATCTCTAACTGGTGTATTTAAGTCATGTTCTTATATAGTTTTGTTGTGCAACACAGCTGCACTTCATTTTGCCATGGTTTGAATTTACCTGTGTGCTCACACCAGAGACCTTAATCAGCCCATGTCAATCCTGATTTATAATTTTATCAGTTATTTTGGAAACACATACAACCACTGGCTTAGGAAACCTGAACCGAAACACTATTGGCTAACACGCGTTTACGGATACTTATTTGAGACATATACATATACCAAAGGTTCAAAAACCTGTTGCTTTGGACTGTGAATATATTTCCTTCTCTTTGCTCTTATTTATTTAAGTGCCATACTGTACCTTTCATATCCACTGTTTATTTAGTTAAAGCATTGGCCAAGAGTAAGTAATTGGCCAAGAGATAATGTGCTTTTTATGAAGCCCTCCGTTTCCTTTGCATTATCATTATGATTTTTGGTTTAGATAACAGACATGATGTAATACACAACTGAGGATATGTTTAAAATAAAGTTCTTGCCTTTTTTTTTTAATGGGAAGAGTCTGCAATTTTATGTTTTGATTTGGATTCTATTTATTTAAATATATGTTCAAAAATGTTTTGTCACATATTTAAAAATCAGAACTGTGAGGGCAGGAAGTGATGGACGCTTGAATAGTACTTGGGGGATGACTGATAACGTCTAGTCACTAACAGATGAGACAAGACTGGTACATTTTGTGAAAGTTTAGAAGACTGTGATGCAGTATTCAAATAGTGGTGTTTACTAACTCCTTTCCATTTTAGTCCAAGATTTCTCTGCTTGTCTAAGGATATTTCTTGTAATAAAATGTCAATGCTGCAACATATTAGTTTATTCCAGGAGTGGAATTATTTTTCCCATTTTCCCATACTTTCCTGCTCTCAGCTGTCACATTTGGCAGCAGGCCGTGCTCCCTGTGCTTGTCTATTTGAGATCTGATGTTTAAATGATGCTAATCCAGTAGTCAGACAGAACCTTCTAGACCAGCATTGTCCAATACAACTTGGTGTAATGATGGAAACTTCTATTGTCTTTGCTGCTTAATGTGACAATGACTATTGAGCATTTAAAATGTGGCTAGGACAACTGAATAACTGAATTTCTAATTTTATTTAATTTTAATTAATTTAAATAACCATATAGGGTTATTGCCTCTGTATCATAAAGCACAATTATAGACTTTTAATCAAGCACTTCTTATTGGGTTCTTCCAAAAGAGATTAATCGTTTGCTTATGTGTCTTAAGATATTACTTTTTAGCAACACATTTTACTAACATATTTGGCATTTTCTTTCTTTTTTAGTATTTTTTTATAAACACCTTTTTATTTTATATTGCAGTATAGTTGATAAACAGTGTTGGTGATAGTTTCAGGTGTACAGCAAAGTGATTCAGTTATAGATATACACATATCTGTTCGTGTTTGGCATTTTCTGTCTACATTAATGGTCCCATTAGCCCCATAAACTTATGCGCTTCCTCAGTTCTTAAATGCTATTCACCTAATTCCAATACGCCCTTCATCTGAATATTGCAAAGCAATATGAAATTTCTTGGATGATTGCTTTTCAAACACGATTGTTGTATCCTTTAACTATGACAGTGTGGATGCCAAATTTAGAATGAAAATCTGTTTATTTCAATCTATAGGTTTCCATCTGCAGTATAAATAGGCAGTTGAAAAGGATTATTCTTGAGTAAAGAAACAGATCCTCCTCTGTTTTGTGTCTGGTGAGCTAAAAATGTTTTAAGATGCCTCCCAGAGATGGAGGAAGAGTGTTGCTTGAGAGCTCTTAGCATATGCTTGGGTGTGAAAGAAGTAGGAAGCTGTGTGAAAACAAGGGCTGTTGTATTTATGCCACAATGTGGGACTGGAAGAATGATAGTGTTTCCTGGTAGAAATGCATCCCGTATCAGTGGAGCTCTCTGATGTTTCCAAACATCTTGCAAATGCAAGATTTTTCACTTGTTGGTAGTAGAGAAGGGACACACCTTCCACTTGGCTTATAGAGTCATTCCTCAGATTTACTGATGTGCGTCAGTCTGATTCTTTCGCTTTCTATTTAATGAAGGAAGTACACTGATGATTTTGATGGTTCACGTAGCTATGTGATGGGTATGATCTTAATCTGTACTTTGAGAGGACAGCACCAATCTCTTCTTATAAATTTAAGAGCCCTATAGTGAACCACAGGGCTTCCCTGATAGCTCAGTTGGTAAAGAGTCTGCCTGCAATGCAAGAGACCCTTGTTCAATTCTTGGGTTGAGAAGATCCACTGGAGAAGGGATAAACTACCCACTCCAGTATTCTTGGGCTTCCCTCATGGCTAAGCTGGTAAAAAATCCGCTTTCAATGCGGCAGACCTGGGTTCAATCCCTGGGTTGGGAAGATCCTCTGGAGAAAGGAACGGCTACCCACTCCAGTATTCTGGCCTGGAGAATTCCACGGACTGTATAGTCCACGAGATTGCAAAGAGTTGGGCATAACTGAGTGACTTTCACTCGCTCACTAGTGAACCACAGGCCCTTTTGGCCTGTGTGTGCATACTGTGTGTGTGTGTGTGTGTGTGTGCGTGTGTGTGTGTGTGCATGTTGGTGGGGGTTGGTGGGTGCTAAGGCATAAACTGAGTCTAAAAGTTTGAAGAATATCCTGGGGAGACTAAAGTTACTTGGCCTGGGGAAAGGAAAGCCTAAAGTACAGAGTTTGTCATTTTTAAGTCCTCGAATATGTAAAGGCTTAAAAAGTATAAGGGATAACAGCTGTACTTGCTGACCTCTGAAAGCAGAGGAAAAAGACTGGATTCAAAATCAAGGGTGTAGAAAAGTAATAAAGTACCAGAAAGAACATGGTTTCTCTTTCACCTCTGCTTTTCTTTCTTTCTTTTTAAATGCTGTTTCTTTTACAGAGAATACCTGTCTCACCACCTTCTTTCACTAGGTATGTTCCTCTTCACTCCCTAAAAATTGGTTTGACTCTCTGCTCACACAGGAACCTATTCTAAACTCTCCTCCAGGCTGGCTTAGTGTGCCTGTGCTGAGCCTCCATAAAAGTCTCTCTGCCCCTTACTGCTTGGAGGTGAGATGTTTCTAGATCAGTGTGTGGATCCTTGAGGATGGCAACTGTGCCTTACCCATTGTAACCATGTGTGGCGTTTATTATCATTGCTACATCTACTACAAGAGAGATGGATGCCTCCGTGTTCCATCTGGCAACAGTCTTAACAGACTCAGTGTATGGAAGCTAAAAGTACCTTACGAAGACATTAAGTCAAACTCTTTATTATATGGTTGAGAAAACTGAAAGATCTATAATTAGAACATGGAGTTTCTTGGAAAATGATGTAACCGTTCATCTTGGAGAATTGTAATATTTAGGAAATCAATATTTATGTTGGTTTTACTTACTTTGTATTTTATAAGGTGTATTCGTCTGCTTGGGCTGCCGTAACAAAATATCATGAAAAGGGCGGCTTGAACAAGAGGCATTTGTCTTCTCACCACTCTGCAATCTGCAAGTCCAAGATCAAGGTGCTGGCAGGGTTCGTTCCTTCTGAGGCTTTTCCTGGTTTTGCAGATGGTCCCCTTCTCTCTGTGTCCTCACGCGGTCACCCCTCTGAACATGTGCTTTCTTAGTGTCTCTCTGTGTGTCTTAATCTGCTCTTCTTATGAGGACATGAGTCACATTGAATTAGGGCCGACCCTAATGGCCTCCTTTTAACATAATCACTTCTCAAAAGACCCTGTCTTTAAATACAGTCTCATTTTGATACAAGGGACACAGTTTAGCCCATAATACTAAATATTTTCAAACCTTTAGGTACCCTTATGCTTAGGAGTAGCTACATAATTTACTGTACAAAATGGGTTATCTTTGAGAATAAAAGGGGCAGGATATCTAATTGAATGGAACACCAGACCTGTGAGTGTAAATTGGATCTGTCCTTAAGCAAACCAAGTTGTGTGGCTGCTTTACTTAAGACAATCAACAATCATTGAGCTCTTGCTCCAGGGCCTGGAACCCTGGAGATAATGACACCTAAGTCTCAGCTCTTGAGAAGGGCTATGAACTGCTGTCAGACAGAGATAAAAATTTATGTCAGTAATAATCAGGTGGCACTAGTGGTAAAGAACCTGCCTGCTGATGCAGAGACCTAAGGGACGTGGGTTCAATCCCTGGGTCAGAAAGATTCCCTGGAGGAGCGCATGGCAACCCACTCCAGTATTCTCGCCTAGAGAATGCCATGGACAAAACAGCCTGGTGGGCTACAGTCCAAGTGTCTCAAAGAGTTGGACATGACTGAAACAACTTAGCACTCAATAATGGGAAAATAATAGTTTAAAAAATACGTGTCTTTGCCCTCCAGACAACCTAACTTAGAATCTCTGATGCTGTAGCCTGGGCATTTCTTTTCCTATTTCTAGGGGATCCAATGTGTAGTCAGGATGGAGGGCCACGGCGTCAGAGACATACATTAGCATACAATAATGAGAATCAGATATTTGGAGGAGAAGTTAGGAAAGGGGGAAAAGAGAAGTGTGAGGTTCTCAATGCTTCCTTTGCTTATGTCATGTGAAAAGTTAGTGATGAGAAGCTCTGAGTAGAGGACTAACAGCAATTCTCAGGGCTTTAAGAGTAGAAATGGTGGCCTTGGCGGTAAGAGAGGCTAACCGGAGGATAGAGCCTGGAGTGAATGGAAGAAGAGAGGTCCAGTTTAAGAGCTGACAGGGCAAGTTGCAAAGTGGTTTCATAAAGTTCAAGGAGGTGGAATCTCAAGGAAGAAGGTCTGTTCTGAGTATTCAACTTACAGTAAGCATTCAGTTAGACTAAAATGCTAAATTGAAGCTAGTTAAAGCTTCCAAACCATCCACTAAACTTGGTGAGTGAGTGGGAAGTGAGAAAGCAGTGAGCACAGACTGTCCTTTGTTTTGGATACTCCCAGACCTCCTGTGGTTTCATTGAAACAGTTAAAGTCAGAGCAGGTGAACAGAAAATTATCCATCCCATCCAGGCCAGGGCTATGAGACTTAAACAGGCACAGCAAGCCAGCTTTGTGACTACTCAAAGCTTATGTTCATTTAGGAGAGGCTATGATTTTTCCAGTGGTCATGTATGGTTGTGAGAGTTGGACTGTGAAGAAAGCTGAGCGCTGAAGAATTGATGCTTTTGAACTGTGGTGTTGGAGAAGACTCTTGAGAGTCCCTTGGACTGCAAGGAGATCCAACCAGTCCATTCTGAAGGAGATCAGCCCTGGGATTTCTTTGGAGGGATTGATGCTAAAGCTGAAACTCCAGTACTTTGGCCACCTCATGCGAAGAGTTGACTCATTGGAAAAGACTCTGATACTGGGAGGGATTGGGAGCAGGAGGAGAAGGGGATGACAGAGGATGAGATGGCTGGATGGCATCACGGACTCGATGGACGTGAGTCTGAGTGAAGTCTGGGAGTTGGTGATGGACAGGGAGGCCTGGTGTGCTGCAATTCATGGGGTCACAAAGACTCGGACACGACTGAGCGACTAAACTGAACTGAACTGATACACCAAGTTATAATGTACTTTAGCTCAAACAGACCTGATGGAACACAGCCTAAATGAATATTGTGGCTAAAATGTGTTTAGTGGCTCTTGTCATCTTAGGGTCTTGGGGCTGTAAGCAAGGACAGTGTATAAATATAGAGGCCTCTGGGAATTCCCTGGCTGTGTCTGGGACTCCACGCTTTTTCTGCAGGGGGCATGGGTTTGATCGCTGGTTGGGGAATTAAGATCCCACGTGGTGTGTGCCATGGCCAAAATAAATTAATTTAATTTAAAATACCAAAAAAAGAAAAAATAGAGGCCTCTGAGAGGATTTTTGTTGTTCAGTCGCTAAGTTGTCTCTGACTCTGCAACCACGTGGCCTGGACCATGCCAGGCTTCCCTGTCTTTCACTATCTCCTGGAGTTTGCTCAGACTTATGTCCTTTGAGTTGGTGATGCCACTCAACCATCTCATCCTCTACCGCTCCCTTCTCCTCCTGCCCTCACTCTTTCCCAGCATCAGGGTCTTTGCCAGTGAGTCAGCTCTTTGCATCACGTGGCCAAAGTATTGGAGCTTCAGCTTCAGCATCAGTCCTTCCAATGAATATTTAGGATCAATTTCCTTTAGGATCGACTGGTTTGATCTCCTTGCAGTCCGAGGGACTCTCAAGAGTCTTCTCCAGCACCACAGTTTGAAAGCATCAGTTCTTTGGTGCTCAGCCTTCCTTATGGTCCAACTCTCCCATCTGTACATGACTACTGGAAAAACCATAGCTTTGACTATGTAGATCTTTGTCTGAGAGGATACTGGTACCAAATATCCATGCACCATTTGCTGTTGTAAATCAGATCCTTGGTTCACCCAGGCCAGTATTCTAAGTCTCTAGCAGCTGGGCTGGAGAAGGCAATGGCAACCCACTCTAGTACTCTTGCCCAGAAAATCCCATGGATGGAGGAGCCTGGTAGGCTGCAGTCCATGGGGTCACTATGAGTCTGACACGACTGAGAGACCTCACTTTCCCTTTTCACTTTCATGCATTGGAGAAGGAAATGGCAACCCACTCCAGTGTTCTTGCCTGGAGAATCCCAGGGATGGGGGAGCCTCATGGGCTGCTGTCTATGGGGTCACACAGAGTCGGACACAACTGAAGCGACTTAGCAGCAGCAGCTGGGGCAAACCCAGTTCTGAGGAGTGGCCCAGTTCTCTCTGACTCCAAAGACTAGGATGCTCTTTAAGTTAGATAGATCTATCTAACTTAAAAAATAAAAGACCTATCATTTATAACTATACCCCATCTCCCCAGTCCCCAATCCCTTCCTTGAAAGTTTCAGTCCCTCCAAACATCAAGCAATAGAAAATGATTCAATTCAATTCAGTGCTTTCTTGAATGCCAATGGCAGGCAAGGGCTTGGATTAGGTATTAAAAGAAATTTACAGACAGGTGTGATGCCCTCCCTGCCCTCACAGGTTCTACAGTCTATCTGAGGGGAATAAATCAAGTTCATAAAGAATATGAAGTGTCATGTTCAAGGCTCAAAGTTTTCTGAGATCTAAGAAGGAAGCCATCACGTCAGTGTGTGTGTTTGTTGAAGGTGGGAAGCAGATACAGAAAACATCACCAACAAAGTGGTATTGAGTTGGGTCTCCTTGAAGAATAAAGGAGGTGTGGATCAACATAACCATTCATCTCTCAAGTGGTGCTAGTGGTAAAGAACCTGCCTGCCAGGGCAGGAGAGAAAAGAGACAAGGATTCTACCCCTGGGTTGGGAAGATACCCTAAAGTAGAAAATGGCAACCCACTCCAGTATTCTTGGCTGGAAAATTCCGTGGACAGGGAAGCCTGGTAGGCTACAGTCAATGGGGCCACAAAGAGTCAGACACGCCTGAGCACACACAGAGCGCACCAGCACACTGGGGACATAGTGGAGAACTGGGAGATTTTTGTTTTGTTTGGAGTTCACAGACAGAAGTGGTGGAAAGTGAGTTTGGAAGGTGAGGAGAGTGGACCATGTGGTGTATTTGGCAAAGAAATCTGCACTGAACTGGGGAGAAATGTGAAGAAACACGTTTCAACAAAGCCCCTCCTGCCATCATTTTGAGTATACTTAGGTCCCCAAGCATCAGCCACACTGTCCCTTTCTGACTATGCAGAAATTCCATCTCAGGATCAGCCTTGATTTGGAAAACACATTTCAATCTCAACAGTAATGGATTGGAGCAAATATCCAGGGTGAAGGTTGGGGATTTGGCAGCATGGCCCCATTAACATTAGTGGAGTTAGTCTGCTAAATCCTAGACACTGAACAGAATCCTCATGTTTATTCACCAGGATGACCTTTCTGCTGTAAATTGATACAATATTTCAGAATCACTTAGAACCGATTAAGCTTTGTAACATCTCTCTCCTAAAAGGGAAATCTTTTTGAAAATTGCTGTTCTGTGCACTGAAACGTCTGTATTTGTGGGCAACTCTGACCAGCAGGAACATATGGGCACCTAAATATAGAATTGGTGAATTTTGATACCTCTGAGACATTTGATCTGGGGAACTTTGTTGTACCTGTCTCCAGGTAGGGGCCAAGCTTTTGCAAATGATTGCTTTATCCAAAAAATGTCTTTTTTGCATAATTTTCTACTTTCTTCCCTTCATATTTTTTATTTTCCTAAATATAATTTAAAAATTCTGAAGGTTTTTTTATTATGAAATTATGATCTCAATAATAGCAAAGACATATTAAACATTTCCCCCTTAACCCTCACAACGGCTCTGTAAGAAGAGTGCTAAGTATGAGTACATCCATTTTTCAGATGAGGAAACCAAAATATGTAGATGTTAAGTCAATTTCCTAGGGCATATAGCTAGTCCACAGCTATGTTTAGACTTCAGCCCATGCAATGCGACCTTGAAGCCAAGTTTTAATACGTCTTGACCTTGCAGAGAAAACTCTGCAGGGCAAGGTCTCAGGAAACCTGATGCATTGGTCTACTACCTTGCTCTCAGTACATTTTTCAATGGGACATTTCTCCTTCCCACCAAGAATGTTCTTTTCTTGGTATGTCTTAGTGCAACGTGAGACTGTGATGTTTTCCAAGGCATTGCCACATCATAGTCACCTTTGTTTCTGCAGTTCCTGGTACAGATAGAGCAAGACTTCATACATGTCTACTGATTGGATAAATAAATAAAAATATAGACTTAAAGGACCTTGAGGTGGGATGGGAAAGGTCTTTCCATTCACTCTTTCATTTTGTAGAGACAACTTAGATCCAGAGAGAAAGCCTGAATAAAGAGCTCCAGGTTAGAGAGACGTTGAGGCAGGGTGGGATTAAGAAGCAGCTCATCAAATTGTCAGGAAAAGACATCCTGGGTGGACAAAGGTTGCTAGCAGTGGCTGGCAATGTCAGAGCTCCTCTGATTCCTAGTCCAGATTCTCCAACCACAGGTCATGGGAACCATGAGTTGGCAACGGTGTTGGAAAACCATGAACCATTGTCTTGGTTAAGCACATAGCCCATCCAGCTTCTAGACACCATATTCCTGAGCTTAGTCCCAGTCAGAGGATTAACTCAAGGTCACAGACTCATGGCCTTGACCCCCAGTTGGGCACATGAGTATGTGTCTATCTCTGGGAACACTTTGGGCAACTTCACACCCCCTACTCTGAGAAACCATGTTCTTGAACATTTCTTCCAGAAGCCCCAGTAGTGTGTGTGTGGGCAGGGAGTGTTCACAGATGGAACTCAGGCTTCCCTAGCTAGAAGAAGACCCCTGACCCTCACCCATCCTAACTGCAGCTTCTCTGCAGATTTTTCTCTGTTTCTTCCAGGACCCCATGGATAACCAGTGCTGCACTCTCGTTAGCTACTGTTTCCCGGTTCTGTGTAGAAGCTTCTCTCTCTGCCCCATTTTTTCCCATCACTATGCTTTGCCTGAAGCCAGGCACTCAGAGACTTCCCTTGTGGTCCAGTGGTTAAGACTTCACCTTCCAATGTTGGGGAGCTGGGATCCCACATGCCTCACAGCCAAAACAAAAACAAAACATACAGAAGCAATGTTGTGGCAAATTCAGTAAAAACTTTGAAGATGGGCCACATAAAAAGTCTTTAAAAATAAAAAGTACTCATAGAATTATTATTTTTGCACATGTAAACTAAATGTAGTGTTTATACATGTTCAGCTCTGAGCTAGGTACTAAGGATACAGAAGACATGTCAGAGAAAACCAAAGGAAGCAGCTTGGGGCTGGTCTTGCTTTATAAGAAAAAAAATCAGAGACGAGAGGCATCCAAGCACAATGGGAAAGAGCATGAGCACTAGAGTTCCAGAACCTTCTTCCAGAGAAGCAAACGGACTATATGCATCTGAAAGCATAAAGGCAAGTCTTTTCTTTTATTAAAATATATAAGAATATAATCTCAAATGATGCTATAGGCCAAAGGTAACTTGATGAACTGGGTATAGAGATATTCTTTCTCCTTTTCCAAAAACTAAATTCAAATTTTAAGATCAGCAATTGATTTTCTTCAGTTTTAAGAACTGTAATAGTGATACTAATGACCATGATACAATCATGATAGTGGTAATAAACATTTGAGTAGATGCGTTTTCTCCCTTCTTCCTTGTGTATTGTCTTATTTGGTCTTTGCAGCCCTGTCTAGGAGTGGGCAGAGTACAGAACAGGTGGTACTTGTTTCTCCTTAAAGGAACAAAATCTTAGAACTTCAGTTTTCGTGGTTTGTCCAAAACCATGGTTAGTTTTAATAGCCCTTTTCTCTGCCTTGGAATCTGATACAGTCAAATGTTGACTAGTCAAATGTTAACCTTTAAGTTGTCAAGAGAGAGATCTAGAAATGATAGGAGGGAAATGAATATATTCTTAGAAAGTGGCTTCCTATATTTCTAAAGAAGTTGCAGGGAAATGTGGCAGGCCAGTCTTCAGAGAAGGACATTGCCTTGGTCTCCTGGGAACTGCAATTCATGCAGGAAAGTTAGAACCGAATCTTTCTGGACCTTGGACTGAAAACCAGAGAAAGTGAAGTGAGAATACTGGCAAAGCAGCCAGGTCTGACATGGGTTCTTCCTCTTTATTTTCCTTGATTCCAGAGATGAGAGAGGAAATAAAAAGCAGCACTTTTTCTTTTCAAAAACACTCTGCACTTATTTCCTCTAACTGCCAAAATAATACAAATTCAGGGCAGAGAGAAGCACAATAAAAACATTTTGTTACTCAAAGAGAATCATCGTCTATCCTTTGGTATAAGACTTCTGTTTAGTAGCTAGAGAGATGGGTGCACATAAGATCTTGGATATGGAGTTCCTGGTAACATCACAGGGTCCATACTGTTTTGTAGGCTTTTTTCCACTTAGAAATAGATAGCCAATATTTTTCACATGTCAAATAGCTTAAAACAAGCTTTTGATTAGTGGATACATATTTTGTAATACAGTGGAACCACAATTTACTTGGAAAAAGTAAATTGGACATTTTGGACATTTAGGTTGTTACCAGTTGTCTCTGTCATGCATAATACTGGGGTAAATTTGCACACACTTCTTAGATTGCTTCTTCAGGATAACTGGATTACAGAGCAGGCATTTAACATTTGTTGTTGCTGCTGCTGCTGCTAAGTCGCTTCAGTTGTGTCCGACTCTGTGTGACCCCAGAGACAGCAGCCCACCAGGCTCCACCATCCCTGGGATTCTCCAGGCAAGAACACTGGAGTGGGTTGCCACTTCCTTCTCCAATGCACGAAAGTGAAAAGTGAAAGTGAAGTCGCTCAGTCATGTCCGACTCTTAGCGACCCCATGGACTGCAGCCTACCAAACTCCTCCATCCATGGGATTTTCCGGGCAAGAGTACTGGAGTGGAGTGCCATTGCCTTCTCCAACATTTGTTTCTACTTTTTGCCAAATTTTCAAAGATGAATATGAAAATGTTAGTAGATGTTGGTAGCTAATGAGAAAGTTTAAGAAGCAGATATTTCTGAGATTCAGGCAAAACTAACTTACAAAGACAGGAAGATGCAGAAAATCTCTTCAAATTTGTTTTGGTGGGGGGGAAGGTGAAGGAAAAAATTTAGGCTCATTTTTGTCTCTTATTGAGAACAATCAGTATGTGTGTGTGTTCAGTCGCTGAAGTTGTGTCTGACTTTTTGTGACCCTATGGACTGTAGTCTGCCCGGCTCCTCAGTCCACAGGATTCTCCAGGCAAGGATACTGGAGCGGTTAGCCACTCCCTTGTCCAGGGAATCTTCCTGATCCAGGGATCAAACCTACGTCTCTTATGTCTCCTGTGTTGGCAGGCAGTTTCTTTACCATTCGTGTCACCTGGGATGTGTTAATACTGGGAGCTAACCCTTTAAATCAGGGATCCCCAACCTCCGGAATCTAAATGCCTGATGATCTGAGATGGAGCTGATGTAATAATAGCAAAAATATAGTGCACAGTAAATGTAATGCACTTGAATTATTCTGAAACTGTCCCCTCATCCCCAGGTCTGTGGAAAAATTGTCTTCCACAAAACCAGTCACTGGTGCCAAAAAGGTTGGAGACTGCTGCTCTAAATGTGCGTTAGTTACTCAGTCGTGTCTGACTCTTTGCAACCCCATGAACTATAGTCCACTAGGCTCCTCTGTCCAAGGAATTCTCCAGGCAAGAATATTGGAGTGGATTGCCATTCCCTTTTCCAGGGGATCTTCCTGATCCAGGGATTGAACCTGGGTCTCCCACATTGCAAGCAGATTCTTTATGATCTGAGCTACCATAGTCTCAGTTGCTCTAAATACAAGATGTCAATACTGAGACTCTGGGAAGCTGTGACTCCTGAGTTTGAGACAAAAATAAGGTTGAGGAAGAGTATAATGCCCCGCCAGATCAGGGAAGCAAATTGGAGTATCCATAAAAGGATGGCAAAGTTGTGAGTGAGAAAACAACAGATAGAATTAAATACTGAAAGGCAGCTGACACTTGGGTCAGGAAGCAGTCTTGGGTAAAAGAATCATACAGTTTGGAAACCTTTGCTGAGTGATCAAAACCCAACTGGTGAATTCCAAGGAAGGGGTGAAGCCTTAGCTCCTGGTCGCAGAGGTGGGACTCCACTCACCCACCAAGGCTTCACATACCTCCACTCAGGCCTATGCTTGGGCTAGAACCCAAACGGGCAAATGGCTGAGATGGAGATTTGATAAAGGATCAAGTGTCAAGACTTACATGTTACATATCTGGGGATAAAAAGCAGGCTAGAAAGGGCACATAATATAACCAGTCCTTATTAAAAGGAAAACTTATTTCCAAAGGAACCCTTTTTCTTTATCAAATCACTCTGGAATTCATTTAAACGAAGGTGCACTTGATAAAAATAGCAGTTTCCTTTTCTGTGCCTGGGTGCTAATGAGCTCGACAGGCATTGATTCTTCACTTTGATAAATTCTCTCTCCTCACCACACCTCTTTCTGGTGCTCCGAGGGTCCTAGGGTGTTGAGATGAGAGTGGCTGGTACTTAAAAAGACTTTCTTAGGCGAGAAAATACAATGACATAATGAATTCTTTTTTAAGGATTGAGGGAAAAAGGGAGGTGAGTGGTGGGTAGAAAAAGTATTGTTTTAAATAAATTGAAAGTCAAACTAACTTCACTTGTCTGCATACTTTGTATGTGGGGGTAGATTTCGTATCTAGCATGTGCTCGGGGGCTTTCTAGGGTCAAAGGAATGATAATAAATGAGGAATATATAGGAGAATGACAGCTGACAAGTAGTTGCAAGCACAAGCTTTAGAGTCAAATGCCCTACAAATATAATAGTGACTTGCAATTGAGTAGCGTCCCATGACCATCTTTGATTAATAGTGATACATTCATTTTATGGGCTTCCCTTGTGGCTCAGCTGCTAAAGAATCTGCCTTCAATATGAGAGACCTGGGTTCATTCCCTGGGTTGGGAAGATTCCCTGGAGAAGGGAAAGGCTAACCACTCCAGTATTTTGGCCTGGAGCATTCCATGGACTGTATAGTCCATGGGGTCACAAAGAGTTGGACACAACTGAGCGACTTTCACATTCATTCTATAAGTATTTACTGAGACACAGCTGTGGATCAGACACTGAATTAGCTTCATGACTCTCACTTTCGAGTTGTGGGATCTGGGCCAGTTACTTAACCTCGCTAAACCTCAGTTTCCAGGTCTGTGAAATGGAAACAATAAAGCCATCTATCTCATTGGTTGTTGGGAGTGACAAATTTGATTATGTTTATAAAGAACTCTTTTCATTGCTTGATACCCATTAAGTACTTAATAAATGTTACTGATTTATTATAATAATGGTTATTACTATTAATGGAACTCTAGGTGATTGGATGTGATTATTGGTATCTGGAGTTCATCACAGCCCTATCTGAAGAGGATACTGAAATAGGAGAAAAGAGATATAGAAAGAGGGATCTGGCAGGGACATTAGCTTCTTCTCATTCTGCAGTTTGTCTCAGGCCAATGCCGTGAGTCCTAGAGTCAGTTTGATGGGAGGAGCAGGTGATGTGTAAGGAGCACACGATGCAATACAGCTTTGACACCAAAGAAGGTAGGCCACACTGCCAAGACATGGGGCTCCTTGCTGAAGAAGTAGTTAGAAAGCAATACGGAGGGTCTGGAAACGCCTTTTTACTTACCTAGAATAAATACCTTGCTTTGTTGCAAGATCTAAATAAGCAGCTTCTGTTTGTGTAGACGTCTATATTATCCTACAGGATGCTATCATCAACATTCCCCAATGAACCTTTGTCAGCAGCCTTGTAAGACAGAGTGGAAAATACCCAGTCTTACAGATGAGAAAATGAGATTTAGAGACACTTATTTTTTTTTTTTAACTTTTTATTTTATGTTGGGGTATGGCCAGTTAACACTGTTGTGATAATTTCAGCTGAACAGTCAAGGGACTCAGCCATACATATATATGTATGCATTAGAGACACTTATCCTTTAATACCAAACAGCCAGGCCCAGAGGCAGGATTGAATCAAAGCTGCTTGAAACCCAAACTTCCTGTTACTAGAATGTTCTGCTATTCCTAATACTGACCCCTTTACAGTTTATGTGAATATTTGTGCTCTTCTGAGGCCTTCTCTGGGCAGAGGGAAGTTTAGTTTTACCTTGGCCAGACAAGAACCTGATAAAATTAGGACAACTTTTGTAGACATAGCAAAGCATGTAGAGACTAAAGTCTAAAGCCATAGAGAAATTTGAGCATTACTGTTACTTATTATCCATGACCTTGATCTTGGCTTTTGTTGAGGCACTACTCATGGACTCATTTATTGAATTAACAGATGTGAAACTTTTATGAACAGTGTCTGGCATATAGCATGTCCTCAATGAATTCCTGTATTGTTGCATAATAAACTGTGTTTTACTTATTGAATGCTTATTAGGAATTTTGCATGTAATAATTAACTTAGTAACCAAAAGAACCCAACGAGTCCATTTTAGAGGAGAGGAAGCTGAGGCCCAGAAAGGTTACAAAGCACTAAGTGTGGTATGAACTCATTTTTGGCTGTATATATTTGCATGTAGAGAAGTCAGCAAGGAATTTGCCTGTCCTTGCTCATGCTTGTGTATGCTGAGTCTTGTCCAACTCTTTGTGACTGCATGGACTGTAGCCTGCCAAGCTCCTCTGTCTATGGAATTTTCCAGGCAAGAATACTGGAGTGGGTTGCCATATCCTTGCTCAGGGATCTTCCTGACCCAGGGATCGAACTTGGGTCCCTGCATCTCCTGTGTTGGCAGGTGGGTTCTTTATCACTAGCACCACCTGGAAAGTCCCACTGTTCCTGAGTGGTAGACAAATGTAAATTTAATTCCACTTACAGATTTTCCACAAAAAATCTTAATATATGATACTTTAATATGATATGACTGTGATATATTTAATTTTATAATTTTCAGGAATTTTTGCTTACTGCATTTAGAGAAAAGTATGATGTTTAACACTGTCTGGTCTTCTGGGGCTTTTGTCAGTTGTTTATTCATGAAGTCTTCTTAAAACACTCAGATTAAATATGCCACCAACATCCAGCCTGGGCCCTGACTGACACAAGCATCCATTCTATGTTGTGCTAATGCAGTGTCCTTGCGAGAAAGGTCTTTTTAGACCCAGGTTACAGGTGGAAAAACTGAGGTAAGTAGCTATCTTGTCCAAGGCTACAAGGAGAGAATGGGTAAGTGCTAAGTCACTTCAGTCATGTCTGTTTGTGACCCCATGGACTTTAGCCGGCCAGGTTCCTCTGTCCATTAGATTTTCCAGCAAAAATGCTGGAGTAGGTTGCCATTCCCTCCTCTAGGGGATTTTCCTGATGCAGGGATCAAACCCAAGTCTCCTGCGTCTCCTGCATTGCAGGAGGATTCTTTACCAACTGAGCCAGCAGAGAGAGGGTACCTCATTACAAAGCCTTTTGCTGATTTTGTCTTTACAGGCTCTTACAATGGGGTTAAGGGAACAGTAGGAGATGGAAGGGCAGAGGTAAAAGTACAAGTCACTGACAGGCAAAGAGAGGAAGGCTCTTGGTTAAAGTTACCCTCCCGCTGAAGATCTTAGGATTCTGACACTGTGCGTGGGCTAGATGGGTGGAGTAAGGGGTAAGGTGAGGGGGGCAGTGCACAGCTGTGAAGGTTGGAATCTATATTGAAAGTGCCCTGGTAAAATTGCTAGATGTTTGAGATGTTGGGGGAGAAATATTTGTAAGAGATACTCTATGAGTATTTGAGAAATTCTAAAAATGTCTCAGCCCATGTCAGACTTAGTCCCAAACAATTGTAGTGTGGGTAGATTTTCTCATAGGCCTGCTCTCCACCCTCCCTTTCTCCTTCCTTCCTTTTTTCTCTCTGTTCATAATTTTATGGGGCCTCTATCTTTTCTCTCTTGGTGGAGTGGCAGATTTTTTTAAGTTCTTTCACTCCAAGGATGAAGTTTTAAAATGACGATTTCTTTAAAAAAAGAAAACCACCTTAGTAAAAGAAACATGTTTGACTCTAAAGACTATATTACTGATGATGGAATTTCAGGTGTCAATGAAGGTCTTTTTAAGCAGGAATTTTCTAGCTCACTCAAACAATACCACAGGGGGCTCTCCTACTTTAATTTTTTATTTTAGTCAAGTACAGTTAATTTACAGTATTGTGTTAATTACTGCAGTACAGAAAAGTGACTCAGTTATATATATATAAAACCATGAAAGAATGCATGTGTGTATGTGTGTATACATATGTATATATATGTGTGAACATACATACATGCATTCTTTTTAATATTCTTTTCCATTATGGTTTACCATGGGACATTGAATGTAGTGTCCTGTGTGATGCTGCAGGCCTTGTTCATCCATTCTATATATGGTAGCTTTCATCTGCTAATCCCAAACTCCCAGTCCATCCCTCCCTCACCACCCCACCCCCACGTGGCAACCGCAAGTCTGTTCCCCATGTCTATGAGTCTGTTTCATAAATAAGTTCCTTCGTGTCAGATGTTAGATTCCACATATAAGTAACACTATACAGCATTCATCTTTTTCTTTCTGACTTACTTCACTTAGTATAATCATCTCGAGGTCCATCCATGTTTCTGCAAATGGCATTAGTTCATTCTTTTCTGTGGCTGAGTAGTATTCCATTTTATATACACACCCTACCTTCTTTATCTGCTCATCTGTGGATGAAAATTTAGGTTGTGTCCATGTCTTGGCTAATGTGGATAGCGTTGCTGCTAGGAAAGGGGGCTCCTTCCAGGGCCTGAGAGGGAGTTCTTGTCTAACACTTAGAAATGGATTGTCGGAGGAGACACACAGGCTGACGAAGCAGGAACACTGCCATGTGGCTCACAGTCTCAGGCTGTATGGTAATTGGGTTAGCTTCCGGGTCATCTCTGGCCAGTCATTCTGACTCAGGGTCCTTCCTGGTGCCATGAGCATCTCTCAGCCACCGTGAGGATTTCTGGGAGGTTGGCAAGATGTACTGTCTCTTCCCTCCTGTGGGCTGGCATGTTCCCCACCTCCTTTCAGCCCCTCCTGAATTCTCCTGGTTAGTTTTCTACTGGCAGCACCTCCTTCTTTATTGGGACCTCCTGTTGTGAGATGACTCAGGCAAGTTGTTATCATCGTGCCTGGCCAAGGGGGGTGGTTTCGGTCAACAACTCCCTAACTGTGCTATGAACATCAGGATGCATGTATCTTTTTGAATTATAAGTTTTGTCTGGATATATGCCCAGAAGTGGGATTGCTGAATCATATGGCAACTCTATATTTAGTGTTTTGAAGAACCTCTATACTGTTTTCCAGAGTGGGTGTGCCAATTACATTCCCACCCACAACGTAGGAGGTCCTCCTACTTTTTATCAGCCATTCAGCACTCTCATAGACTCACAGGCTCCCAGGGTGGCAGTGGTATCACATGCAGTTACTCCAGCCTCTTCTCAGATATTTGAATTCCCTCCACAGCATCCTTCCAGTGGTTGCTCACATCTGAGGGTGAGGAACTGGTTTCATTCAAGAGAGTCCACTCTGCACCTCTGATTGCTTCAGAGTTCTTCCTTGTGTTGAGTTGAAATCTCCTACCCTTTCAGACAAGAGCCCAACAGAAAAGGTGTTTGTTTTTTCTTCTCTAGTTTCTTCCCATTCAGACTCACTTCCATGGTTCACTGATAGTAGTGGAGTTAATAGCTACATGCTTTCCACTGGGAAAAATAGTTATTGAGATGGTGCTTGATACAAAGTGCTCAGGAGAGAGGAGAGACTCTTGGAGTTGAGGGTTTGGAATTGGAAAAGGCAGGGCATAGAGGTGTGTTGGAACATCAGAGGATGTACACACTAGATTCAATGGTTGTCTCTCTTTGCCAAGAATACAAATATTTCATTCTGAGAAAAACAGAGATAATGAAATGCAAGTACAAGAACATAATTTACCCCACACACAAGCAGTAATACTTGTACCAGGTTCGCATTTGGAAAAATAGACAAGTTTGTTCATTCACATCATGTTGGTACCAGATAACCACGAATTCCATATGTTGCTTTTTCTGTTTGGGTTGCTAGGCACACGGAACTCATGGGGAGCTTACTAAATAAGCCTGACACATTTTGCATGTGAATTATAAATATTGATGGATTCTTTTCAGGAGTGACTGTCATTTAGAAATAGATCCTGAATGAAACTTTCCTCCCCAAGAATAAGACCTGGATTTCAGGCTGAAAAAGGCCTGACTGAGTGTGGGAGGCTGGTCCCCCGGGTATGATATTAAACGGTAGTAGAAAGGTCAGTCCTTTACAGGGGCATGGTATTGTGAGGTTCACAAAATGCCTCCCCATTCACAATCTTATTTGATCTCCTAACTTTCCTGTGAGATGAGTATTAGGGCTGTCATCTGCCTCCAACCAGGAATAACATCATGGGCCCAAAGAGTTGTGATGGGAGAGAAGCCCCCAGCTCGGGAATCTCCTGAGAATGACTCTAGCTCATCTTGGCAGTTCTGGGGCTGGGCTTCTTAGTGTGGGAAAACACACTTCGCTACCCTGCTGAGTCCAGCCATTTCATTTCTTATCTTGGTTTACTCAGAACCCAGCCAGTGGCGCTTACATAAATGTCCTTCTGGCAAGAGGAAGAGAGAGAGAGAGAGAGAGAGAAGGGAAACAGCAGCTGTCAGCAGAGTGTCAGGCTGTGGAGCTGCCATCTCATTGAACAAAGCTCCGGTCAGTTCCTACAGTGTCCTGGGTGCATCTCTAATCATGGGTGATGGGATTGTCCCCAGGCTCAGGGTTACTCCCTGCCCTTAAAGAGAACAGGGAGAGAGAGTCCTTTAGCTGTTACCAAGGTGTTGCTTGTAAATCATTAACCAGGCCAGAGAGGAACCAGAGCAAGGTCAAAACAAATGAATCCTGATCCTGAGGCCCCTCAAGACTTTATCTCAGTGGTAACAATTGAGCATAAATCATACTTGGCTATCACAAACAGGTCATATGTTTAGAAGTGGGGGTGTGGTCTACATTTTGCATTTCTTTTAACTCTAAACTGTCTTCCAATATGTAGCATTTTCCACTGAGGCTGGAAAAACACCCTCTGGGGTGATGCAATCCACCTTCTTGCCTCTGACAGCACTGTAGACCTCTCTACTCTGAGCGGCCATGCTTCTTTGAGTTCAACACCTCTTATTTTTCTGCAGTTCTCCACGGAGGATCACTCCACAACGATACTGTGGACCCCACTCCAAGGCCTCAAGCCTAAAAAGTTCTCTTTTCTCTCTGACAGCCCGCAGCTTACAAGACAATCAAGAAACAAGAGTGGTGAATGTGTATAATGGTTGCACTTGGTTAATCAGTTCATGTGGGAATCATACTAGTCTGTCTGCTTTACGAGTGTAAAATCTATATAATAAATTTTTTAAAAGACAAATGGACTTGACAGAATCACAAAGTGAAAGTCTTGACTCAAGCTCTGAAATCTGTCTGGTCTGGGATCAAATCCCAACTCTACTACTTTCCCGTAGTAATTGGACATGATACTTAACCGTCCCAAAACTTCATCTGTAAAATCAGAGAGAGATTAGTTACCCCCCAGTTTTCTCTCAACATTAAATGAGATAATAATGTTTTATTTTTTTTCCAGTTTTTAAAAGAAGTGAAGTATAGCTACTGTAGGGGCTTCCCAAGTGGCAAGAGTGGTGAAAAACCTGCCTGCCAATGCAGGAGACAAAGATATGCTGGTTCGATTCCTGGGTTGGGAAGATCTCTTGGAGGAGGGCATGGCAACCCACTCTGGTATTCTTGCCTGGAAAATCCCATGGACAGAGGAGCCTGGAGGGTCACCAAGAGTCAGACGCCACTGAAGCGACTTAGCACACATGCATAGTTGCCGTACAATATTACATAAGTTACAGGTGTACAACATAGCAATTCACAGATTTTGAAGGTTCTATCCCATTAGCTTCTACAAAATACCGGCTGTATTTCCTGTTTTCTATAATACATCCTTGTGGCTTATGTATCTTATTCATAATAATTTGTACCTCTTAATCCTCTACCCCTACCTTAATGAGTAGTTTTCTTAATAAGGGACAGAAATCACCTTTAATGAGCTTTTAAAGAGAGAGAGAGAATGCAGTATATGGATATAAAGGTATTTTTAAAATTCTAAGATATGCAGCTGATTCTCAAGAGTACATTGAAATCAGGGACTCCAAGGGCATCAGGACCACGTTTGGTCTGACATCTCTGTGACTCTCTGCATGATCGTCTACTCTTCTCTTTGCTGCAGACCAGCTCTCTGTTTGCCAGTCTGCATAACTGAAAATGTGGCCACTCACAGCAGCTCCCAGGTTTACATTTTCTCAATTCATTAGCACAACCAGCCTGAGTTTGGATCCCCTGGTCTGGATTCCAAGTTTTCTGGGGACATCTTTTGTCTAGCTTGAACAAGAAGTCTACTCCTATATCCAACAAAATGAGAGCTGGATCTAAGGTCATGCTGTGTTAAAATGGAGGCTCCAAGGTGGTCAGACAGATGGAGCTGGCCTGGTGAAGTTTCCAGAGGAAGGGAAAGCCGTCTCCAAATACTGCTCGGGGTGGGTGTGGGGATGGCGGGTGTGGGGATGGTACTGGGCAGACAACACAATGAGAGTCAAAATGCAAAATGCTTAGAACACAGCCACTGAAACCCAAGTATTGGTTCCTACTCTTTGAATCGACCCATTTTCATGCCTCAGGGAAAAGTTGTAGGCTAGCCCATCTAACATGAAGGAAGAACTACACAACTGTTCGTTCACGCCTTCATTCCAGAGTGCCTACTCTGAACCAGACAAAGAGGATACAGCAGGGAACAGACACAACAATCCCCACCTTCCCGGAATTTATAATGAGAAGAGTGTGTGCTCAGTCATGTCTGACTCTGTGACCCCATGGGCTATAACCCACCAGGCTCCTCTGTCTATTGAATTTTTCCATGTAAGAATACTGGAGTGGGTTGCCATTTCCTTCTCCAAGGGATCTTCCTGACCCAGAGACCAAACCCACATCTTTTGTGTCTCCGGCATTGGCAGGCAGATTCTTTACCCCAGCACCACCTGGGCATTCTTTAGTGATTGCTAAAAGACCCATTTCTAATGGGAGAAAATCTGGAATACATCAGTTGCTCGCACTGTAAGAATAACAGGAAATTATAGACAGGGTTGCAAATGGAAGGCCCAACTGTGTGGAAACGCCGGTATAATCCTCACCTCCAGGGCACTGTTCTCTATCAAGCAACTGATAGCTCACAGTGCTGGGGAGAGAACTGAGGTTTTCATGAAAGTGTGAATGTCCTTTTGCACACATATGGGTCAGTAGGGAAGAAAATGCAAGACTGGGAAGGAAGAAATTTAATAACCATGTAATAAAAGATGGTAAGATAAAAACCACTGAATAAAAGATGCCAACATAGTCATAGTTTTCCGTGCCTTTGATTCTGAATCTTGATCGAGAGATGGTCCATGTCATCCCAGAGAAAACCCCTTTATGTGATTGTGCCCCAGAGCCCTTTTTGCAATGATCATAGCCGAGTATTTGAAGTGAGGATATTAGCTACCAAACAGCTAGGAGTGAATGAAAAGGGAGAGCTGGAAAGGTCCTTTCCTGCTCCCAGGAATTCAGTATCAACCCAAAGCCCACAGGGATGTACTCTTCTCTGGAAACCATGATTTGTACAGTCCAAGAATGGTTTGTACTCTTGAATAGAATGTAGTTCACTTCTGAGCCTTGGACAACTACATACAAGAAAGAACATGTGGCGATTGGGTGAGGGACTCCAGAAGTTAAGCACCTGCCAAACATATGGGCAGAATGAAAGAGGAAAATGTAATTTAGAGGCAATGAATTACAAAAGAGAGGCATAGTAAATCCACTCCTCCTGTAGCAGGCAGTCCAGGAAAAGGACAGGGTACAGGATAAGCCTCTTCACTGATCTAAATTAGTAACAATATTCCCCCCTTTAATAAGTGATTTTGATGATTGGTAAAGCGAACTTTTTTCTGTGGTTTGAATAGGTGGTGTCTCAAGAAAGAACCATTTCTAACAGGTAATTTGAATCTATCTTTAAACTCATGAACTTCCTAAGAGTCTCAATAGTAAAGAAGAGACATAGGAAATGTGGGTTTGATCCCTGGGTTGGGAAGATCCCCTAGAGAAGGAAATAGCACCCCACTCCAGTATTCTTGCCTGGAAAATCTCATGGACAGAGGAGCCTGGCAGGCTACAGTCCATAGGGTCACAAAGAATCAGACATAACTGAGTGTCTGAGCATGATAACTACCATTCTTTCTTCTGGGCACCTTTGATACCAAGAGCAGAGGATTTTGGGGTAATATATTCCAGATCACACTGTATCACAGAACATATCATTGTTAAAATGTGGGTCTATCTATCTACCCATTCTATCTATCTAATAAGCAGTACAAGTATATAGCACAAAATTCAAAGATTATACATTCTTCATTTTCCCCAGAGACAAGAGACGTTATGAGCATCTCTTGTTTAATGGTACTATACACACTATTCTCACATTGCCCTTTTCACTTAACAAAATAACACTGGGATGACTCCATATAGTACTGTGCCTCATTTTCCCCCAAAGGCCATATAGTATTCCATTGCGTGATTGCTCCATAACTTATTTAACCACTCTCCTGTGCTGTCCTATTCTTTGCAACTCTACGGGCTATAGCCCTCCAGGCTCCCTTGTGCATGGGATTCTCTAGGCAAGGATATTGGAGTGGGTTGTCATGCCCTTCTCCAGGGGATCTTCCTGACTCAGGGATGGAACTCACGATTGTGCATTGGCAGGAGGGTTCCTTACCACCAGGGTCTCCTGGAAAGCCCCAAGGTTTCATTAGCGGATGTCAATTAGATAGCCAGGGAATTTCAGAGGTCTTTAAGATAAGTGTAAATTCTCAGCTGAGATGGCTTAATTGCAATCCTGCTTCAAGTAGAAGGGATGAATTAATGGTTGTGAGATTTCTTTCCAGTACTAATATCATACCACAACCACATAAAGACTCAAGAAATGCCACATTAAGTCAGTTCACTGGTTCCAGCCCATGATTCTTGTTTCTTCCCGTGGCCCTTACAGCTGTTTGTGGGAGGATATAGTTGTACTCTAGTGTATCACCTAAAGGTGAAGGATGCCCTCCAGCAGCCTTTTCCAAACTCTATTAACATCCTTTCTCTGCCTCCTATGTAGTGCCTTTGGATATCATTTCATTGCTGCTGTTTGGAGGACATCCTTGTTTCCCTATAAAAATGGTACTTGTCAAACTCAAAGTCCGGAAGTTAAATGTTTTCAATATAACTTTATTGAGCTAAATACTTGGGTTAAACGTGGCTTTTGGCCTCTCCCAAAGAGTGTTTTTTTTTTTTTTTTAGATGAGACCTATTGAATTACCCAATTCTTTTTATTCTGTTATTATGATAATATAACATAAACATTGCCATTTTAACAAATTTTAAATGTAAGATTTAGCGGCATTGATTACATTCATGATAGTGTACAACCAACACCACTGTTTTCAAAATTTTTTCATCCTCCCCTGCCCCCACCCCTGCAAATGGAAACTCTGTAACCAGTAAGCAGTACTGCCCCATCCCTTCCTCTCCCCAGTCCCTGGTAACTTGGAATCTACGATCTCTAAGAATTTGCCTAGTCTACGTATGTCATGTAAGTAGAAAATGCAATATTTGTCCTTTTGCAACTGGCTTATTTCACTTAGCATAATGTTTTCGGGGTACTCAATTCTTGATATCTGCTGGGAAAGATTGAAGGTGGGAGAAGAAGGGGGCGACAGAGGATGAGATGGTTGGATGGCACCACTGACTCGGTGGACATGAGTTTGAGCAAGCTCTGGGATTTGGCGATGAACAGGGAAGCCTGGTGTGCTGTAGTCCATGGGGTCACAAAGAGTCGGACACGACTGAGCAACTGAAATGAACTGAACTGAACTTCTGTTCGGATTGAGTGTGTTTTCCTTCCCTTCCTGTTTTAGGAATCATTTTATGACTTCCTTTTAACTGTCATCCTGGAAGAGAAATTGACCTAAATACACAAGGCCTTCTTCAAATGTGATGTTCTAAAAACATAAAATGATGAGGAAATAAATTCAACTATGTGAAGATACTCTTTTACAAGTCTCAATAGCCTTAAAAAACAACTATCATTCAGATGAACTATCAATGAAATATTTTCTTCTATCTTTGTATTGAGACAGTTGAGGTCATAGAGCTACTGATATAAATATTTTTTCAAGGCTGCCAAGTCCCTGACTATCTCATGATGGACTATAAGTGTTTAAACACAACCCAGTCCTTCAATATATAAGAGGGCTAACGTGTCCATGCATCTTTAATGCATGATTAATCTTTTTTGACATTTCTCTTCAGTGCTGAGGAAGATGGTTGAATTTGCTTGTGGCTGCATTGACAATAACTTATCTCTTCCTCTTTCATTCCTGAAGGGAAATGTCATAACAAGAATCCACCATTAAATAAAACATGTACATCACAGGGTTTTTTGGTTTTTTTTTTTTTAAACAAAAAAGGATGACCTCAGAGTCAGAATGAATTTATAGTGAGCAGAGACAAAGTGACGCCTAAATGTAGAATCTGCTTCATTTGTTTTAGCATTTGTTATTAAAATTTTTCCTACAGCAAGAAAGCTACTCCAAAGAATAAAACAACTGGAAAGTAGCTACTGCCCACTTAGGTAAGTAGATTGTAAAATTATCTACTTGTACTAATAGAAAAGTATCAGCTCTGTAATGTGTATAGTTGATAGTTTGGTTCATATAATCACTTATCCATCCTCCCAGGCAATAAACGTTACTATGTGTCTACTCTGTGAAAAAGTGCAGACATTATCTGCTCTGCCGTCTGTGGCTAACGGGAGCCACTAGCCGCATTGAACTTTGAAATGTAAATTGGATGAATTCAATAAATAGAAGTTCCTTTGTTGTGCTAGCCTGTTTCAAGTACTCAACACTCACATGTAGCTAGTGGCTACCATCTTGGACAGCAAAGATAGTAGACCATTTCTCTAATAATGAGTGATGTTGAGCATCTTTTCACGTGTTTGTTAGCCATCTGTATGTCTTCTTTGGAGAAATGTCTATTTAGTTCTTTGGCCCATTTTTTGATTGGGTTGTTTATTTTTCTGGAATTGAGCTGCATAAGTTGCTTGTATATTTTTGAGATTAGTTGTTTGTCAGTTGCTTCATTTGCTATTATTTTCTCCCATTCAGAAGGCTGTCTTTTCACCTTGCTTATATTTTCCTTTGTTGTGCAGAAGCTTTTAATTAGATCCCATTTGTTTACTTTTGCTTTTATTTCCAGAATTCTGGGAGGTGGGTCATAGAGGATCCTGCTGTGATTTATGTCGGAGAGTGTTTTGCCTATGTTCTCCTCTTAGGAGTTTTATAGTTTCTGGTCTTACATTTAGATCTTTAATCCATTTTGAGTTTATTTTTGTGTGCTGTGTTAGAAAGTGATCTAGTTTCATTCTTTTACAAGTGGTTGACCAGTTTTCCCAGCACCACTTGTTAAAGAGATTGTCTTTACTCCATTGTATATTCTTGCCTCCTTTGTCAAAGATAAGGTGTCCATATGTGTGTGGATTTATCTCTGGGCTTTCTATTTTGTTCATTGATCTGTATTTCTATCTTTGTGCCAGTACCATACTGTCTTGATGACTGTGGCTTTGTAGTAGAGCCTGAAGTCAGGCAGGTTGGTTCCTCCAGTTCCATTCTTCTTTCTCAAGATTGCTTTGGCTATTCGAGGTTTTTTGTATTTCCATACAAATCTTGAAATTATTTGTTCTAGTTCTGTGAAAAATATCACTCATTATTAGAGAAATGCAAATCAAAACCACAATGAGGTACCACTTCACACCGGTCAGAATGTCTGCGATCCAAAAATCTGCAAGCAACAAATGCTAGAGAGGGTGTGGAGAAAAGGGAACCCTCCTACACTGTTGGTGGGAATGCAAACTAGTACAGCCACTATGGAGAACAGTGTGGAGACTCCTTAAAAAATTGCAAATAGAACTGCCTTATGACCCAGCAATCCCACTGCTGGGCATACACACCAAGGAAACCAGAATTGAAAGAGACACATGTACCCCAATGTTCATCGCAGCACTGTTTATAATAGCCAGGACATGGAAACAACCTAGATGTCCATCAGCAGATGAATGGATAAGAAAGCTGTGGTACATATACACAATGGAGTATTAGTCAGCCATTAAAAAGAATACTTTTGAATCAGTCCTGATGAGATGGATGAAACTGGAGCCGATTATACAGAGTGAAGTAAGCCAGAAAGAAAAACACCAATACAGTATACTAACACATATATATGGAATTTAGAAAGATGGCAATGATGACCCTGTATGCAAGCAGCAAAAAAGACACAGATGTGTATAGCGGACTTTTGGACTCAGAGGGAGAGGGAGAGGGTGGGATGATTTGGGAGAATGGCATTGAAACATGTATACTATCATGTAAGAATCGAATCACCAGTCTATGTCCGATGCAGGATACAGCATGCTTGGGGCTGGTGCATGGGGATGACCCAGAGAGATATTATGGGGAGGGAGGTGGGAGGGGGGGTTCATGTTTGGGAATGCATGTACACCCATGGTGGATTCATGTCAATGTATGGCAAAACCAATACAATATTGTAAAGTAAAATAAAGTAAAAAAAAAAAAAGATAGTAGACCATTTTCATTGTTGCAGAAAGGTCTACTGAGCATCACTGTTATACAGTGTCAAAATGTATAATGCACTAGGGGAGGGATAAGTCAGGAGCTTGATATTAACATATATACACAGTTATATATAAAATAGATAACCATCACAGTCTTACTATATAGCACAGGGAGCTTTACTCAAGATTCTGTGATAACCTATAAGGGATAAGAATCTGAAACAGAATACATATGACTGAATCACTTTGTTTTACACCTAAAACTAACAAAATGTTATAAATCAGCTACACTTCAAAAAAAAGAGTATAAGACAAAGTTATTTCTTTAAAAGATTCTGCGATTTAGTTGAGGAGACTGCATATATAAATGAAAGTATAGTTTTTGCTTTATTCAGCAATACGTGACAGTAGTAAATAAGAGGGGCTGCCCTTTGGGGAGCATGTAGGATGTGCCAAGTTGTGCTAAATTCTTTGCACATGTGGCAGAAGATAAACAACCCCAGAGTGTTTGGCCTTTTCCCTGTGCTTGTTGGCCTTTCCCCCTTCTCACCCTCCAAGCATGCGTGGGAAAGTACAGGCCTTTGTCATATCTAACTGTGTTTGTTCTGCAGACCTGTAGGAATGGGGAGACAGACACAGAATTGGAAGAGAGCAAAGGGGTATGAGTAATATGCCAGATTATTATGGTCTAAAACTTGGAGTGGAGTTAGTTGAAAGTTATGGAAAGAAGGGTTCTAACCAGCTATGGGGTGTAAGGGAAACATATAGGGAAAAAGGGGGATTATAAAGGGTTTGTTGTGGACTATATATTCCTTTCAGGTATAGAGAAATGTGAGTAAAAAGTTGAGATATTTTGAGGCTAATGTATTTTAATTGGACTGTGCTCTTTGATAATTACAATTCTGAGATAAGGTTATATGAATAACATATGAATCGTATGAATCACATATAAAGTAAGGTTGTACAATCGTCATTCTCGTTAATTTAACCTTCGCCACTACTCTGCAAGGCAGGTCGTTATTATTCTTGTTTTCTAATACACAGCCTGAAATTAAGAAAGTTAAGTAAACACATGCCCACGGTCATATAACCAGTTAAGTGGCAATATCAGGTTTGAACCTAGATATATTTGGCTCCAGGGGCTTCCTAGGTGGCGACAGTAGTAAAGAACCCTCATGCCAGTACAGTAGACATACGAGATGTGGGGTTCGACCCCTGGGTTGGGAAGATCCCCTGGAGGAGGGCACGGCAACCCACTCCAGTATTTTTGCCTGGAGAATCCCATGGACAGAGGAGCCTGGAGGGCTACAGTCCATAGGGTCGCAGAGAGTCAGACACAACTGAAGCAACTTAGCATGCATGCACGTATTTGACTACAATGTCAAATATGCTTTTAATAATTCTGACTTACTGCTTCAATACAAGAAGGATCAGGTAGTATGTGACAGTGCCAAGAAAGCCATATGGACAGTACTATTGGCTAAGAGATCCAAAGAAACAGAGATTATAGTGAGCTGGAGTAACTAGTACACGCTTCATACAGAGGGTAAAATACAAACTGCCCTTGGAGGACAGATAGGATTTAGGCCAGGGGCCGGGAGATGAAGCCATATACAGGGCATAAACTAAACCCAGGAATGTTGGCTGCAGCAGAGGTTTACGGTCTTTTCATGACGACATCCTAGAAGCTGGACCAAATGCATATAGCCATACATAGTTTGATAGAATTCCTATTGGGAGTATTTAAAGATTTAAAGATAATGTCTAAAATAATATTGAACTGGCCAAAAAATTTATTTGGGTTTCATGTACGATGTTATAGAAAGCTTGAACAAACATCTTGGCCAACCCAATACTTAAACTTCAGCCTAGCTGCAAATTGCTCAGTCCTTCCTGGCAGCCTCTTTCTCAGGGAACAGTAAATAGTGGAGATGGCTCCAGATCCTCTTTTTATGAGATTCTATGTATATGTGGCAGTAAATGTTATGTGTCAACTTGATTGGGCCACAGGGTGATATCTAATTTAAAAATTACCCTAGATATTTCTGTGAGGGTATTTCTGAATCTGAATGAGATTAATATTGGAATTGGTAGGATGACTAAGCCAGATTGCCCTCTCCTCTGCAGGCAGACCTCGTCCTATCTTCTAGAGGCTTGGATGAAATAAAAAATGGTCACTAAGGGAGAATTCATGCTTTCTCTGTCTGCCTGTTTTTGAGCTGGAACATCAGCTTTTCCTGCTTTCAGATTTGGTCTGAACTGAAGCTCCGCTGGTAAAGAATCCATCTGCAATGTGGGATTTGGACTGAACTGTAGCTCCACTGGTAAAGAATCCACCTGCAATGCGGGAGATCTAGGTTTAATCCCTGGATTGGGAAGATTCCCAGGAGGAGGGCGTGGCAATCCACTCCAGTATTCTTGCCTGGGGAATTCCATGGACAGAGGAGCCTGGCGGGCTACAGTCCATGGGTTCACAAAGAGTCAGACACGACTGCATGACTAAGTGCACACACATACTATCAGCTTTCCTGGGTCTCCGATTTGGGACTTCTCAGCCTCCGTAATCCTGTGAAACAACTCAGAGTAAATCTCTTGTATACATTCTATCCGTTCTGTTTCTCTGGCGAACCTTGAGTTCTCAGGAGAACTTCTGTGGGTGGATCATGATGAAAGAATGAATCAGGGAGTTTACCTCTCTTCTCACTACCTAATCATACAGCTCCTTAGGGTACGAGTCCAGAGTGAGGAGTGGGCTCTTCTGCCCCCTCAAATCTCTATGTCTGGTCTGGAATGGGAGGAATTCCTATAAATCTGAATCAGTAAGATCTGGAGGCCAAGGATTGGATATTCCTATGACTGAAGACTTAGTAGTCTCCCCCAGACTTCTAAGAGAAAATTTATTCAAACAGCATGACTTTGGGTAACAAATAAAACAATAAAGGGAAAAACAGACTATCCAAGAAAGGCAGGGAAGTCTTGTCACCAGACTTGGGCTTAGAATGTTACATTCATAAGCCTACCTGTTATCACTCTGAAAATCATCGGCAAGTACAAACAGTTCAGTTCAGTTCAGTTCAGTCGCTCAGTCGTGTCCAACTCTTTGTGACCCCATGAATCACAGCACGCCAGGCCTCCCTGTCCATCACCAACTCCCTGAGCTCATTCAGATTCACGTCTATCAAGTCAGTGATACCATCCAGCCATCTCATCCTCGGTCATCCCCTTCTCCTCCTGCCCCCAATCCCTCCCAGCATCAGTCTTTTCCAATGAGTCAACTCAAGCAATCCTAAAATAGAAGAACGACCAAGCTTCAGTTCTTCAGCTAAGTAGGGCTTGTTCCATTGAGTCAGACTCGGGTTAACTGTTCCAGCCAGAATATGGACTTCGTTGTCCAGAGTAAGCTTTGCCACATGAAACACTTAGACCAAGCATTCTAAACAAACAAACTTGGAGCTAGAGCTCTTCCTCCAGTATCAAGATTTAATTATTTGAATGACAATTTAGCGCAAATAAATTTTCAGTACTCTAGCAATTCTAAAATGCAACCGGGGATTAAGAAACACTGGTCTAGACCACTCTACAGTAATATTCCATATGGGACCAAGACATAAGGTTAGCCTACAAATTCTGAAGACAATTAGATTCCTGTAATTCTCTTATATGTAATTTTGCCGGAGTAAGACAGCACACATCAGTCCTGTCCTACTTTCCCTGTTTTGTAGCAATTCAGGAGTCTTTTAGGGGGCTGCTTGCCCATCTCTTTCCTCCATATTTGTTTGATCCCTATCACCCTCTTGTTAGACTAAGCCTCTGCTTTTTAAAGTATGGTCCTCAGACAAGCCCCAGTGCCATTACCTGGATAGAATTAGGGCTTCCTTTGGTAAAGAATCTGCTTGCAGTGCAGGAGACCCAGGTTTAATCCCTGGGTCAGGAACATCCCCTGTAGAAGGGAATGGCTACCCACTCCAGCATTCTTGCCTAGAGAATTTCATGGACAGAGGAGCCTGCTGAACTACAGATGGTGTTACAAAGAGTCGGACATAACTGAGCAACTTTCTCTTTCACTGAAAGAAATGCAGAATCCCAGGCACCACCCAATGCATCAAATTCTGCACTTTAATAAGATCTTCAGGTGGTTTTTGTGTGTTTTAAAATTTGTGGCCCACTGCTCTATCCCACCTCTACATAGATCTCCCTTCAGGCGTTTTTCCTTTTCAGGGATATATGCCTGAAAAGGCCTTGACACCAGGATATTCATTATGCACTCCATTTCTTCTTTCATCTCATAAGAAATGAGGTTATTAGTTCTTTGTCATAAAGCCTGTTCATGTCATTCACAAAGTGAAATTAATATGTATTCAAATATATATGTGTATGTGTATATATATGTCTGTGTGTATTTATGGGGAAAGACAGGGGCCACCAGTTGTCTCTGCAGTTGGCCAGAAACAACTGGTTGGTGGAGGGGTGAGGATGGGGGAGGGAGGAGCTGCATCAGATGCCAAAGCTCAGCACTCAATTATGTACTCAATGCACAACAGCTGAATGTGTGAGCTGTTCAGATGCCATCCGTGTTTCTTGAGCCTTGTTTTCTCCTTAATTTGGCTGGGGGTGAGGGGCTCTCTTAGCTTGTGTCAGGTGGGATCTCTTTGATTTATGGTCTAGTGACTGTGGGACAGACCCTGGCAGCTGGGTCTGAGCAATGCCTTAGATATTTGACTATTTCAACAGGACATGCCAAACGGCTGCTGGATCAGAAACAAATCTCTTGAGCACACGCTGCTCTTTATCTCCTCATTATTAGCCAATGATGGAGTCTTCTGTTGAGAATAGAAGTCCAGAGAAGTTTAAGTCAAGGTGAGGTTCCTCTCTCACACATTCATTTTGATCACCACCATTTAGTGAGGACTGTCTGTGGTTCCAATGAGGGCAGTGTAACAATACAGTACATAGTGTTGAAATTAAGAATACGGTTTTGAGCAAGAGACTCACAGACTTAGAAAATAAACTTATGGTTGCTTGGGGGAAGGGACAGTTAGGGAGTTTGAGGTGGTTATGGACACATTGCTATATTTAAAATGGATAACCAACAAGGATCTATTGTATAGCACCTAGAACTCTGCTCAATGTTATGTGGCAGCCTGGATAGGAGAGGGATTTTAGGGGAGAATGGATACATGTGTATGTAAGGCTGAGTCCCTTTGCTGTTCACCTGAAACTATCACACATTGTTAATTGGCTATACCCCAATACAAAATAAAAAATTCAAGAAATCAAAAAAAGAATATGGTTTCTGGAATCCGGAAATTTTTGCTTGAATCCCACTTCTGCCACATCTAAGCTTTGACCTTGGAAATGTTTCTTCTTATGTTAAATATACAATACATAGCATTGCATCAAGTACATAGAAGGGCTACATGAATATTATTATGGTCATCATTATGATCATACTCTGAATTTCATGAATTAGCAATCACTACAGATCCAGGGTGAGCCTGGGATTCCCTTAGGGACTGTAGTTTTTGTTTTTTTTTTAATGAAGTACAGTTAATGAACAATATTATATGTTACATGTATACAACATAATAATTCACAGATTCAAAGGTTGTACTCCATCTATAGTTATTATAAAATATTGGCTATATTCCCCATGATGTACAGTATATTTTTGTAGTTTATTCTATACCTAAGAGTTTGTACCTATTAGTCCCCTACCCCTAGAGTACCCCACTGGTAAAATTAGTTTGTTCTCTGTCTGTGAGTCTGCTTCTTTTTTGTCATATTCACTCGTTTGCTGCATTTTTTCGATTCCACATATAAGTGAGATCATACAAGATTTGTCTTTCTCTGTCTAACTGCATAATGTCCTCCAAGTCCATTCATGTTGCTGCAAAGGGAAATATTTCATTCTTTATTAATGGCCGAGTAGTATTCCATTGTTTGTGTGTATATATACACATTTGCTTCCATATATGGGCAATCGTAAATAATGCAGCTGTGAACATTGGGGTGCATGTATCTTTTTGAACTAGTGTTTTTATTTTTTTCAGATACATGCCCAGGAGTGGAATTGCTGGATCATACAGTAGTTCTATTTTTTGTTTCTTGATAAACTTTCATATTGTTTTCCACAGTGGCTGCAACAATTTACATTCCCACCAGCAGTGCATGAGGGTTCTTTTTAGTATACAGAGTGTTCTGTGTGAGTTGCTTTGAGACTAAAGAACATAGACACCCTTCTCCAAAGAATAGCAGGTATATTTAATAATACACAGGCATCTAGGCTCCTGAGGAAATACTTTTTGAAGAAAAAGGTGCAAGCTGAGGTGGATTCCTGTGAATCTTAAGAATTCAAGAGTGTACGGAAACAAAATTCAAGTCCTAATGCAAAAGGATTTAGCACCATGCATGTTTGTTTAAAGAAAGCTGCTGCTACCATGGTTTATTCATTGTGTGATTTTTTTCTTTTTTCTTTCTTTCTTTTTTTTTTTTTTTTTTTGAGCCACGCTCTAGTTCCAGCCAAGTGCTAGACTGCATTTACTGTCCTCAGCCTGCCGAGTTTCCCTGTGACAGCTCCATCTCAACCCTTACCGGAATGGAACATATTTTAGGCAAATGGTTTGAATCCCTGGGTGCTGGGTTATTCTTGGCAATAATCCACCTTGGGCTGGATGGAGTCATGAGCTCTATCCTCATCGTCTGGGGCTAGAACCAGGAGTAATCGCATCTGTGTGGAGTAATGCAGGCATGGAAACCCCACCAAAGCACAAACCTATGTATAATGAAAGGGTAGACAGGAACCACTTTTTAAGTAATAGAATCCCTTATCACACAAGGAAGTAGCCCCAGACAGAAAACAGACAAGTTTTTTTTTTTTAATTGTTGTTTTTCTGGTTGATAAATACGTATGCACACGTAAGATACTTTCAGAACCTCTGTTTCTCCATATAGGGTCATCCTTCCATATCTATGGGCTTTTCATCCACAGATTCAACCAACCGGGGATCAGTTGGTAGAATCAGTGGATGCCGAACTAGCAGCTGCGAAGGGTCAGAACGTCATCAGTTTATGGATGTAAGCATATCAGGATTCTGGTATCCTTGCAGGTCCTGGAATGGATCCCCTGTGGATACCGAGGAACGATGTACTTACTGCTGTGAGTACTTGCTATCTCACACATGTGCACATACTCCGTGGCCTCCCCACTGAGGAATCCCAAGGCTTCTTGAACCTTGTTTAAAAATCACTGCATTAACTGATGTCCGAAGCATACTCAGCTCTTGTTTTCCATTATACCAGTGAACTCACAGTAGCTTCAGGGGTGTAAGAAAGGGTTCCTTGTGCTAAGGTGGAGGTTGGGGGATAGAGTCTGTAAGAAAAGCCAAAGTTCAGAGAAGGGCCTGAGCCTAGGGCTGAACAGAGAAATGGCAAAGGGGCCCAGGGAAGGGCTGAGTGGTACTAGTAGAGATGAGCAGTGTTTCAAGAGCAAATGAGGCAGGAGGGGATTATTCCTGGGTTCTCAGGCATGATACACTTGCCCCTAGCTCACCCGAGGCAGTGTTTGTCATCAATTTGTGCCCTGGCTTGTTCATGTACCAGCCAGGTATCAATTATGCTTCCTGCACCCAGCTCACTAAGACATTCCTCTTCCGTGGTCTGCTGCCCCTGTGGGCCAAGGCGGAGGCCTGGGAGGTTAGCAGAGTGTGGAGGGCAGTAGAGGGGCCCAAGCTTCCATGCATGAAGTCCAGCCAGGACTCCAAATCTATAGGCCTCTTGAGTTACTTATTTATTTTTATAAAGTGCTTGAGAGCATTTTAGAAGCTTTTTATATCATATTTGAGATCTGTAAGATAGAAGTCTGACATTTGGCCAAATATCCTCATGACTAATTCTTAGAAAGATAGAACCTTAGTGAAATGAGTGATCTAGACAGAAACAGGGAAAACATAAAGTAGCTCCTGGGTTAGGCAAACATACTGGCAGGATTAGAAAATTTACAGGGAAAGAATACCAACAACTTTTTGAAAAACTGAAGTATATATATGTATGCTGCTGCTGCTAAGTCACTTCAGTTGTGTCCGACTCTGTGCGACCCCGTAGACGGCAGCCCACCAGGCTCCCCCATCCTGGGGATTCTCCAGGCAAGAACACTGGAGTGGGTTGCCATTTCCTTCTCCAGTGCATGAAAGCGCAAAGTGAAAGTGAAGTCGCTCGGTCATGTCCGACTCTACACAACCCCATGGACTGCAGCCCACCAGGCTCCTCCATCCATGGGATTTTCCAGGCAAGAGTACTGGAGTGGGGTGCCATTGCCTTCTCTGATATGTATGTATATATATATATAAGATTTGTTCTATTATTTGGCTGTGCTGGGTCTTTGCTGCTGCATGGGCTTTCTCTTATCGTGGTGAGTGGGGCCTTCATCGTGGAGCATGGGCTCTAGGCACCGGGCTTTAGTAGTTGCAGCACAAAGCCTTCAGTAGTTGTGGCGTATGCAGCTTAGTTGCTCTGCGGCATGTGGAATCTTCCTGGTCAACGGATCAAGCCAGTGTCCCTTGCATTGCAAGGCGGATTCTTACACACTGGACCACCAGAAAAGTCCTGAAGTATAGTTAATTTACAATGGTGTGTAAGTTTCAAGTGTACAGCAACCCTCCTCCAGTTTTATAGGTCAAAAAGACCCACAGAACCAGAGACAACCCCTTTCCCTGCTAGATATTGTCCTGACTTCCATTTGAGATACTTAGAGCTTTAGATCTGTACAACTCTCTCTAATGAAATCTGTAAAAATGCTTTTCTCCATGATCCAGAATATGCTTCTTTCTGCCTGGGCGGGACTGATGATACCTACAAAGGAGTTGTCAAGCCATCAGGATTGATTTCAAAGTCAATTTCATTTCAAAATTGGGCTTTCTAAGTTGAAGTGTTCACCCACTGTATTTTCTTTTTTTTTTTTTCTTCCTTCCACTCTCCTTCCTGACCTGTCTTGGGAGTGCAGCTACTGAGGAATTACTGGTCTGCTCTGTTCAGTTCAATGTAAACAGGGGAACAAATGGGCCAAGATTATGGACAGGAGGAAGCAGCAGTACTTACTCTCCATGGGGCACAAAGGGGCTGATGCACATCAAAAACCGAGGCCTTTTGGCCGCTGAAACACCTTGAGAAGGGAGTGTCCTGGGAGCAGCGGCTGTGAGTGATTTCCTTCTCCCAATTTAGGCACTGGGGTGGTGATTTCCTCCCAGTCATCAATTCCGTCCTGGAGTCTGGACTTGGGCAGATTCCCATGTGGATTTAGAAGAAAACTCCACTGTGATGGGAGTGGAAGCAGAGTGGTGGGGAGGCTGGAGGATGGATCAAGAGGTAAGGAGGGGGCTGGATTTGTAAGGAATGGGAGGTAACTGAGGTGGCTTTTGCAGTCTCTGAACATCGTGGAAGTAAGAGAGCTGGGTTTCTCAGAAAGGCTCTTCTAAGAAATCCCCCTGGCACCAGCCTGTCTAGTTTCGACCATCCTAAGGCTTTGATGGGGAACCGGCGGCCTCTATCCAGTCCCCGTCTCCTCACTGGGCAGTGAGTGGAGTCATGCGTGCGAAAGGACTTGCGCAGACGCCTCCCTGTACACTGCCTCCGCGATGTGCAGGCGCCCAGCATCTGCTCCTGCCGCCTGCCCGAAATAGAACGCCTATTTTGTGATGGATTAGTCCTTTGGCTCCAATCCTGCCTGGGTCACCAGCTCAGCCTGCGATGCGTGCTGGGAGGGTGGTGGGGTGGGGACAGGGGCCTCTTAACTCGTTCAACACATTCCCTCTTCTCTCCTGCGGGAGTGCCTGTCCAGTTGCCCAGATCGTAACTTATGTGGAAAGTTGGGGCTGGCAGGTGCTCAGAGGTGCCTCCAGCAAGAGGATTGTCTGCCTCGTGGATCCCTGTGTCCAGAGAACCAAATTAAGGAATATCTTTCCTTTCTGTCAGAACATTTACTTTCTACTTCTCACTTAACCTATTTGTGTTTCAATGTCCTTATCTATAAAATGGGTTAGTAATCCTACCTTATATACGTACATACTTATATTCGGTCAGTTGCTCAGTCCTGTCAGACTCTTTGCAATCCCAGGGACTGCAACCCATCAGGCTCCTCTGACCATGAAATTTTCCAGGCAACAGAACAAGAGTAAGGAGCCATTTCCTCCTCCAGGGGATCTTCCTGACCCAGGGATCAAGGTTGCAGTGGCCTGCATTGGCAGGCAGATTCTTTACTACTGTGCCACTTGGGAAGCTCAATCTTATCTTATGGAGCTGCTGCTGCTGCTGCTAAGTCGCTTCAGTTGTGTCCGACTCTGTGCGACCCCATAGACAGCAGCCCACCAGGCTCCCCCGTCCCTGGGATTCTCAAGGCAAAAATACTGGAGTGGGTTGCCATTTCCTTCTTCAATCCTAGCATTATGACGAAACAAGTTAAACGACATGAAGTGCTTGTAACTTCACCAAAGGATGGATACTGAAGGATACCAGTTATATGAGGTATCTGCTGCTGCTGCTGCTGCTGCTGCTGCTGCTGCTGCTAAGTTGCTTCAGTCTGGAGCAGTCAAATTCACAGAGACAAAAAGTGATAAAGTAGAATGCAGTTGCCTGTGGTTGAGAGGAGGGGGAATTGAAGGTTATTGTTTAATGGGCACAGAGTTTCAGTTTAGGAAGATAAAAAAGTTCTGGAGGTGTTTGGTGGTGATGGTTGCACAACAATGTGAGTGTACTTAATGACACCATACCCTTAAATATGGTGTAAATGGTAAATTGTATGTATGTTTTACTGCAATAAAACATACACAAACTTTCCTGGGTTTATAAGGTGCTATGGCATTTTAGTTAATATTTGTTATTATTATTCCCTTCCCACTTCATTTTATACACATTTTTGTGTGCATAAATATATACATATATATAGTCTCAAAACAAACCAAAGAAAAGCCTTTTGCTCATATATTAGTGAGATGTCCTGTCACCCAACTCATGGACAGCTTCATTTTGCCCACACAGAATGAAAGAACAGGTTTGGGGCCAGAAAGTAGAGTCTGCCCAAAGTAAATTCTGTGGCCTGTAACCTCTTGACTTCAAAGGAGACCGTGTTCTCCCCCAGTGGAAATTCTGAAGGCAGCCCAGATAAGACTCTTGGAAAGGCTGCAATGGAGTGATGACTGGTACTGGTTCTCCATCTTATTTGGGGAATTGGTTTTGGAAAAGTATAGTGAGAGCGGCTCCGGGACTCACCTCAGGACATCCTGTGTGTGGAGGACTGTTTGGAAATAGAGTCAGGATGTCAGGAATTCCGAGGGTTTGGGCCCTGCCTGGGGTGAACTTGAGGCTCGATTCAAGATTCTCTATGTCTGTACCTCCATTGCTGCCCTGGGGAAGGACAGGGTGGGCCAAATAGAGTGGCACTGAAATATACACATTACCGTATGTAAAACAGACAGCCAATGGGAATTTGCTGTATGACACAGGGAGCCGAAGCCCAGTGCTCCATGACAACCTAGAGGGGTGGGATAGGGTGGGAGGTGGAAGGGAGGTCCATATGTATGCCTATGGCTGATTCATGTTGACATGTGGCAGAAATCAACACAATATTGAAAAGCAATTATCCTTCAATTAAAAATAAATTAATTAAAAAAAAATATTCCCTGATGCCCGTCACCCAGGACTAGCCCCTAAGCAACCCAGTCTTTGGAAGAAGCAGAGAGTCGTGTATCCTGCCATAGCCACTATAAATTCCATCCTCTCACAGAGCTGTCTCTCATATTTTCTCACCACCTTATCACCCATCCAGAGTGAGTGAGGACAAGACAGCCAGTCTGTAGTTTTCAGTAAAGTTCCAAACCTGATTGTAATGAGTCTTATAAGACATCATTTAAGAAAAAAAAAAAAAAAAAGAATAAAAAGCCCTTGGATCATCTCAGAGGATTCTTTGGAAAGATCCCAAAATGATTGATTGTATCTTGTAAGTCTGGAGGAAAACCAGACGGAGCAATTTGGGGCTAAATATGTGAAAACTCTTGACTCACACAGTCAGCATGAGGCTATTTTTGAGTGGAATATTTTCACAAGCTCATTGAGGGTGTGAGGCTCCATCAGAAAACAACGTTTCACCTTGCGGGAGATGAAAGTGAATTTTCAAGGACCTTAAACAACCTTTGGCCCTGGCTCGGGAGGCTGGGGAAGGAGGGGGAGTTGAGTGACACTGGGCAGCAGAGAGGAGAAGCCACAAGGCCGATGATTAAAATGGTGGCTGCAAAGGGCAGGAGAGCACGGCGAGCCAAAGACTTGAAGACGACGAGAGAGCACCGAATGGAAAAAGCTGGGGCTCTGGCCCCAGCCCTCCTGCTGGCCTGGATAGTTTCTGCCCCACGCTGACCTCCAGTTTCACACACTTGGGTCTTGTAAAGCGGATTTTGCTTAAATTCCCTGTTAGCTAGAGATTACAGATGAGTCACTGTTTATAAAGGGTCGTACCCTCTGTGCCACCTTGGGAAGGCACATTCTGCTGAGTAGGTCCAAATGCAGCGGGTGACAAGTTGATGCCTTGCCAGCTAAAGGCTCCCTTTTGAAGCCTCCCCAGGGGGCCTCTGCAGGGACAAGGGCAGAACAGCCTGTGGGAGCTGGGAACCTGATCCAAGCTGCGTGACTGCTGCTCCCGCACATGGGATCAGACATAAAGATGCTGCCCTCACAGGCATCCTGAGTCCATTCAGACCCTCAAGATCAGCCTGATGCACCCACTCACCACGGGGGTGCGTGTGCACACACGCACATCCCCACAGAATCTGGGACCGGCTTCTGAAGCCCATGGAAACTTGTTCCAGAGCCGGGTGGAGCTGCCTGCTAGAAGTACCAGGCTGCTGCTTCCAGCCATACACCGTCTGTGTGCACTTTGCATGCTGAGGCCCAAAATAAAAATTAATTCAAATGAAAATATTTGACATTCATGCCAAAGTGAAGAGAGACAGTGACCAGAGAATCAAGAAGCAGTCATTTCTGAATCCAGTTCTGCTGTTGGTGACCTTGAGCAAATAATTTGTTAAGTGTTTCTTGATTTCTCTAAATGTAAATCAGGAGCCATGAGTCTGACCAGTGATTCAGCTACACAGAGGAAAATTGGGGTCAGGGTGGTCTGGGAGGGGAGAGAGAATGTTAGTAAAATTTCTTGTCTATATACAAAAGTATGAAGTGTTGAGGAATGCAGTAAAGCCCTTATAGTGATGTTGGTTTTACATGTTGTAATTTCCTGTCTCCATCTCATATCTTTGGGCTAAGTGTTCTTACTAACTCAAGCTAAGATACATCCACTCAATGCTGAGCACCCCATAAACACTGCTTGCCCCAGTGATTATGGCATAATGAAATAGAACATACAGCCTTACCTTACAACCTTACCTGCCAACTGATCAGGTAAATCTTAGTGAGAGTCCTGGCTTATCATTCATGGACGTTTATACTTCAGGCTTCTTGTTTTGCTCAGGTTTCTTAAAAATTTTTGTTTTCTCCATATTCCACAGCTGCAGCTTCCATGTAAAAATGAAAATGTCATCATTTTACTAATTTAAACTTGATGTTTCTAAGAGCTGATCACTTTGGGATTTGGATATGGAAATACTCAACTATTCTGCATTTGTCGGAAGCAGAAATAATGGTTTCTCTTGAGAGTCATGTTCTGTTCAATGGGATTATGAGTTACAAATCTGTCTTCATTCATTCCAACAAAATCTCATCTGCTATGAACCTCTTCTTCATGGCTTACATATTTGGATCTTCATGAGGATAGACTAGGAGAGATAGGCTGAAAAATATTTGTAAGATCTATAACATTCTATCAAGGGATGGGGTAAAGGAAGTTACTGATGTAAATATTTCATCCATGTCTGATAGTCAGTTTGTTGAGACAGTGAGGCCTAGCCTTTTTGGTCAGTCTTCTGTGGAGAGACTGGTCTGGTATATTTCTGTTTTAGTTAGATTCTGTGCTCTAAAACTAAAGAGTTGCTTTGAAGTAAAATAAATTAAGTTCTCTTCAGCCAGTGCAATTATTCTCATTGACTTGAATATTCTGCTAGTCTGTGTTATTTTCTGCAGCAATATAAATGTCTAACAAGGTGACCAGAAATAATAAGCTCTTGACATTTCCCTCCCCCTCGCCAACAGAACCTAATTATTCCCTGACACCAACTTTCCTTGTCAGAAGAGTCCCACAGAGCCTAGAAGCAAGGACATTTTAGACTTTACAGATTAGCAGAGCTGAGGAATTTGTACATGTAGCTTTAAAATAGCTGAGCTGTCAAGCAGGGGTCAGTTTTCACATAGGACATTTATGGTGAAGAGTCTGGTAAGTAACTCACACTGCTTAGCATATTTATTTATAGTAAATTAACTGTTGCCAAGTTTAGTCCCAATTTATTTCAGGGGCTGTAGGGAAGTCCACACACACACATACACACACACAAGACACAGACATCATTTAAACACCTATTTCTTCCAGCTTATTCTATCTTCTAAAAATGATTCAGAGAAATTCAAGAGGAATTGTCAGAATCAAGTTCCCAAAGACTTTATATAAAAACGAGACTGTCCTTACAGAGAGGAATTTCCATTAGCTGATTTTGCACATTCAAGTGCATCTTAGCATGGACCTGTCCTTCTCAGAGCAGGGAAGGCTCTTCCCAGCTCCCTTTCTGGGCCTTCTGTCCCCTTTTCCTCACTCTAACCATCTTAATCTTCCAAAAACTGGGAGCTCTTCTGTGGGATCAGGGCTGAAAGCAAGCTGAAAAAGTCATGACCAGTAAGAAATTGGGGGTTAACAGGGAACCCTTTTGAAAGGTATTTGCATATTAAAGAAGCCTAGAAAAGATTCACCTTGAAAGAACTATATCTCTAATGGTGGAATAGTTGGGGGTCTTGGTGGAATAGGGTGGCAGAAGAAGGGTGTGATTGTTTTGAAGGGAAAGGCATCTTCCCTATGACCTTAAAAACATACCATAGATGTCCTCTTCTGTTCTCTTCACTTATAAAGCCACTGCTTGGCCCTTCTAATGGAATTTGGTGTTTTAACAAACGAAGTTCTGTTTCCTCTTTATTCTTTCCCGGAAGATGTTCATACAACTGTGAACATGTTTATTAGTAAACACTGTACCTGCTTTTAGCAACAAGCTGTCTGCTAAACCTTTCCAGGGTTTCTGGCAGATGGGCCCTGTGTACCCCATTTCTGTTCTTTTTCAAACTCTTTCCTGACACAATTTTCCTGGTTCAGGAAAACTCACACAGTCTTGTCCATCTATTACTGCTGTTCCTGATGAGTCTGGATCAAAGGGTTAAACACCCCTCGTTCAGGGGGGATGGATGCCAGTCCACTGCACACAGCGACCTGTGTCCAAGGACAGCTGCATGACATGCCAGGTCTGCAAGGTTCCTGCCTGAGGAGCAGCAGGGTCTCGTTCTGGAAGGTGAGGGACAGCCTGGTCACTGGGGAGGGCCGAAGGGCAGGAAACACCATGTACTTTCCAGTCTCTGTCCGAGCTGTGCTGGCAGCTGGATGGAGCAGAGATGCCCGGAGGCAGAGAGGGCACGTCTGTTCACCAGCTCTGCACTTCCTGAGCCACAGAAACAGTTCAGTCATGAGGAAGCCTGTGTCTGTTCCCACACGTGGCTTCCCTCACCCGGGCAGAAAGAGCACAGCCCTCAGAAACGATCGTTATGTATGTCCAGCTTTTGAAGCTAGAGCTGGTGTTCATACTCAACCAAAGTCTGGGGAAGGGTAGTAAGGTGCTGGGCAACCAAGTTGAAGGCAGGAATTCGTTCGTGTTACTGAACACAGTTTACTCATGGTTGGTCTGAAAGGATGACGGCCCCTGGTCAGGCTCCTATTCCACCTTCTCTGCAGTTTAACTTAAACTCCTTTACCCCAGAGTCCTTAGAATGAGATCAACTGTAGCTTCTTTCTGGTTAACTCTGATTAACTCTGTCTGGCCAACTTGATTGCCCCTTACTCTCCTTCCCACGTAATTGATATTTCTCTAACATCACAGAGATGGCAGGACTTGAAGAGCATCGATTGCTGTTATTATCTGTGTCTTGGTTGGGAACCGTTTTCATAGGGTTCCCTATGATGAAGCTCATGGAGCCCAGGATACTGGTTTGGACTCTGTGCTTCTACCCTACTTGAGGGACCAAGCAGCTTGGGACTGGGTGTGGTGCGCAGTCACACAAGCTGTTTTGCGGGTGTGTTTACCGCATGTTGCTCTCACTGGGATTTTCGGTGCCCAGAAGCAGTTCAACAAGTGCTTGTTGAGTAAACGAACAAGTGGCAAAATGAAAATACCCTCTTCTGGACCTTCAGTGCAGCATCTTATATGCAGCAGCCACTCAGTGAGTACCTGGTTGATGATGTTATATTTCACCTCCCTCTACATATAGGACTTAGAGCCTGGCGTCAGCTACTTTGGCCTTGTGTTGTTCTTAAGATGGATAAGGGGTGGTACCCAAGGCTGCCCATACCAGCAGCCTGTTAGTAACGAGGGTGCAGGTATCTCTGCAGTGCAGTGAGAGGCACTGCAATTCTGCTGCTTCACTTGGGAAACCCAAGCAATCAGGAAGATGCAGTGGAGTCACTGTTGACCCTAAAGTACAAGTGGATCCATTCTTCCAAATTCTCATTGAGCAAAAGAGCTAGACATAGCCATACCTAGCTGTGCCCAGCCAACACCTTCCCTGAGCTTCTGGTCTTTTTCCAGAAAACCCAGAACCCCACTCACGTTTCTTTCTAGGTCTTTGTACAGTAAGCAAGTACATCTTACTGCACAACCTCAGGTCCCCCAGCACCTGTGTGGAGCAAGAGGGTGCAGGCCCATCCACCACTCACATGCTTTCCCCAAGTGAGACCAGAGATGTGCTGTGCCTTTGGTCTCATCTCATATGCAACTTGTCGTATGTATGTGGTCAAGACAGTGCATCGAGGAAGTCCTTTTCCTTGAACTGCCTCATGTCCAGGTGTGGTTGCAAGTATAGCCATGCTATTTCCATTAGACAAAAATTTATTGTATTATTAAGTATTAAATGAGTATTAAGTGAGTATTAAGGGCTTCTGAGGTGGCTCTGTGGTAAAGAATCCACCTGCCAATGCAGGAGACACGGGAAACGAGGGTTCAATCCCTGGCTCGGGAAGATCCCTTAGAGGAGGAAATGGAAGCCCACTCCAGTTTTCTTCCCAGGAAAATCCCATGGACAGAGGAGCCTAGTGGGTTATAGTCCATGGTATTGCAAAGAGTTGGACATGACTGAGCACGCAAGCAAGTTTTTTTTTTTTTTTTTTTTTTTAGTTTTTTATTTTTTAAATTTTAAAATCTTTAATTCTTACATGCATTCCCAAACATGAACCCCCCTCCCACCTCCCTCCCCATAACATCTTTCTGGGTCATCCCCATGCACCAGCCCCAAGCATGCTGCATCCTGCGTCAAACATAGACTGGCGATTCAATTCACATGATAGTATACATGTTAGAATGCCATTCTCCCAAATCATCCCACCCTCTCCCTCTCCCTCTGAGTCCAAAAGTCCGTTATACACATCTGTGTCTCTTTCCCTGTCTTGCATACAGGGTCGTCATTGCCATCTTCCTAAATTCCATATATATGTGTTAGTATACTGTATTGGTGTTTTTCTTAAAAGGGTTATTATTCTGTTTGCCAACAAATTCACCAGCCTCAGTGTTTGGTAAAGTGAGTGATAACTGACCATAGACGTGGGGATTGGGGTGAATAGAAAAGACCTCAAGTTTCAGGAATTTATCATGAAATGAAGGGGAAAAATAATACTGCAACTGTGACAGAAGGCAATGGGAAATTATAACTGGATTCCCATAAAGTGACACACACCTGAAAGTGATTATTTCTGAAAAGCTTAAGAATTTTAGTTTTAACCACTAGCCCATTGGAATACGTATTTTATCATCTCTGAATGAGGCTGCATGAAGGCTGTGCCTCTTTCCAGCAAGGAAAGATGCTTGTCTGCATCTTTGTGTTGTGATGGGTATAGAGTCTAGCTTATAAGTGCTTCACAGGAACAATTAATATCAAATTACTGAAACAATAGTGCATTTTCCAAAAGCCCCTTCTGCCTCCTATGCTCCATCTGCTAAATGTGCTCGAGGGCTTGCACGGTTCAGCATTTAGAATGCTCCAACCGTCGGAGGACAAAGTGACCTTCCCCCAGGTTGGAGAACTTTGTGCTATGACCCAATGAGGACATTCCCTTCAGATCTGAAAGTCAGGGACCCTTTCTCCTCTGGATGAGCTCATGATGTCTGCTGACCAGCTTGGCTTCCACTCCTGTGCATCCCTCCACATAGAATATCCCGTCAACAACTGAATGATATCCATTATTCATATGGTCCTGTACAATAAGGCAGGAACTCCTGTAACTGCCTCTGAAAGTCAGCCTTATTCATTACCATTGTTATACAATATATTGCTTTCAAACCGAGATACTTAAGAGTTTCCAACTATGAATTCTCCTTCCCTTGTCCACACTCACCCAATTCCCCATCTCCTTGTTTACCTTCTAAAGTTCTCTGTGTACTTCCAGGCTGAGTTCACTTTTCCTTTCCCTGCAAAGCCTTCCTGGTTGCCCCAGGTGTAAGAAAGCACTTCTTCACTCAAATTCTTTGTTTTTAAATTTGTGCTGTAACATAATTTTCACACTACATGTTCAAGGATTACATATTCAATGTGGACAACATTTTAAAGTTGAAACATAAAGAAAATAAAGATTATTTTTACCTTTATTCCCCAAAGATAATTTCATCTGAGTAGAGCATTTTGCTGTTTCCCCTTACAGTTGTTTTCACACACATATACACACCAGCCTCCCTGGTGGCTCAGACAGTAAAGAATCTGCCTGTAATGCAGGAGACCCAGGTTCAATCCCTGGGTAGGGAAGATCCCTTGGAGACCATCCCTTCCAGTATTCCTGCTGGTGGCCTACAGTCCGTGGGGTCGCAGAGTCGGACATGACTGAGAGATGAGTAACACTTTATATACATATAATCTCATACTTTCGGTATCACCTTACTGTTTGTGTTTGGGTAGAGGGTAGAAATATAGTACCAATAATGTAGTGAACTTATCATTTTTATGATTATTTAATGTACTAACAGTGCAATGTATCCCATACTAGACCCATCCCCCCATAGACCAGGATTCTTTTTACTCCTGTGGTGCTGAGCACAGAGCTATACTGAGTGCAGTTATGTACATGTTTGTTGAAAACCAGAATAAATTAATACACTTCCCTGAACACCTGGAGGAACTCTCAATGAACATTATCCGATGACAATTAAAGAGCTGTCATAAATATTTATTTTATTCAGTGAACTACTCTTATTAGTTAATTGTGATGAAATGTTCAGGTTTTGAATCTTGTAAAGTTATGGGGAACCAATAAGCTAAGGCAGGCAACAGTCAGTTGATTCTGGATATCCAGTAGATTCACTGACTCCCACTCATACCTTATTAATAAAAGTGGGAAAGCTAACACTGTGCAGGAGTATATTCTGGAAACTCTGTTCCTAGTCCAGCTCTTCATGTCTCTAGCAGGGATGCATGTTCCACCTCCAGACCTCGCATCATTCCTGGGCAATATGTGGTTTTTAGATGAGAAGGTAAAGATTATGACTAGCTCAGTGCTCACATTTTTAAAGTACCTACCTGACCTTAGGACTGCCCTCTTTCTGTGCCATAGAAAGCCATTCTTTACCCTGGCCCTAAAGGAAATACCCATATCTTGCTTTGTAACGGAAGCTAGTGTGGTTTCTGAGTGCTTATTCAGAAAATATCTTCATGGGAATGGAATGACTGTTCAAGGGCTGAGCTGACCAGTTCAGTGTTTCAGATGAGTCACATGGTGAGAGCCAGCAGGCTGGATGCAGGGCTGGTGGGTGAGGCCCTGCGCTGGCATTGGGGTGGATAGGTGAATCCACCGTCACATCCCTTCTTAGGAGCTACAGAAAGCAAAAAGAAAAAAAGCGGCCCATAGAGCCGCTCCAAGCTTTTCTTTGGAAGTAATGGGGTTGTTCAGAGCCTGGCAATGGAAATTGAAAAGGACCACAGTCGGTAAAGATGCTGATGGTGTGTTTTACTGTCCTTGCCGTGATCATGTTTATTTGTTTTGAAGATAATTTTTTTTTTCAGTTTTTACTAATTCAAAGCAAAGTACAGGGGAAAAAAGAGGAATTCTGAGTTATTAGGAGACAATGTGTGCTTATTGCGGGTAATAGGTGTGTCTCCTTATTTTATAACCATATCATATAAAGATACTATTTTTCGTTCTGGAAGTGTTAAGCAGAGTTCAAGATAAACAAGTGGGGAGTTCTCAGTTATTTGGGAGACACACTCTGGTAATGATGATTTGGGGGCAAATTAAAATAGATCTAAATGAATGTCCGCTCCAGGGACTGGGCTGCTGTTTTGGTCTGAGTAGCTCTGCAAAAGCTGGCACATGCTGCAGGAAATCACTGGTGCATCTGCCCAGGTGAGTCAGTGCCTGTCAAGGAAGAGTCCACCTTCCTTCGGAAAAGGAAGGGAAAAGGAGGTCTCTAGGATAAGAGTGTTCTCTCCTTGGAGACATTGTAGGCAGGATGTTGTGTTTCAAGAAAACGAGTTCACAAAATGAAGCTTTCTGTTTTCATTTACCAGCTTCCTGATTTTTGTTGTCCAGTCTCTCAGTCATGTCCGACTTTTTGCGACCCCATGGACTGCAGCACACCAGGCTTCCCTGTCCTTCACCATCTCCTAGAGCTTGCTCAAATTCATGTCCATTAACTCTGTGATGCCATCCAACTGTCTCATCCTCCTTGTCCCCTTCTCCTCTTGCATTCAGTCTTTCCCAGCATCAAGGTCTTTTCCAATGAGTCAGTAATTCACATCAGGTGGCCAAAGTACTGGCGCTTTAGCTTCAGCATCAGTCCTTCCAATGAATGTTCAGAATTTATTTTCTTGAGGACTGACTGTTTTGATCTCCTTGCTTAGTTTCCTAACAGTAAGAGAGATTTATAATATTCCAAATATGAAGAAAGAGCCCCTCTCTGCAAGACGTTGTACTTTTTGCTGTAAAGTATGTCTTGACTGAAAATCATTTTCATTGGTCTCCTGTGATTCAGCTCACAGAGCCCAGCATGCTGGTTTGGCCTTTGTCCATCTACATTATTTGAGAAAACCTTTCCACTTTTCTGTTTCAGTTCTCTCATGTCTGAGATAAAGGTTTTTCTATTTCCGCCTCTTAGGGATGCTGTCAGGTGGGGAGTAGAGGAATTGAGGAGGTTCTGAGGCTAAGACATTAAGACCCTCCAAGGTTGCCAGGGGAGAGCTGCTTTGGCTAGGAGAGAGGGCCATAGCTTTAATCCTACCTCTGCAGCCTCTTCTAACACAGGAGGGATGAAGCAGCCTGGAGTAGGTCTTGTTGCTATACAGGTTGTCCTCTGGGTGTGTTTACCCCATGTTATATTCTTCATCACTGAGACCTCAGCCCCTGGGAAGAGTTTAACAAGTGCTTGTTGAATAATAGAATGACTGGCTGAATGAAATGCTCTTTTCCGGACTTCAAGTGCAGTGCCCTGTGAGCCTGGACATTGAATAAATGCATGGTTGATGATAAACTGTTACATTGCAACCCACTTTGCATACAGAATTCAGAGCCTGCTCTTGGCTGCTTTGGCATTTTGTCACCTTTAAGATGAATGAGGGCTAGTACTCAGAATACACCATCATCCTATTGGCAACAAAGGTGCAGATACCTATGTAGTGAAAAGCAGTGGCATTCTGTGGCTTCACTTGGCCAGTGAAAAGCCTGGTTACTGGTCTTCTACTTCTCCTAGTTTAAGGCTTGGGCTTCACAATGAAGAACTCTGTTGAAAAGCCAGTAGCTAGGACAGTCACATTTAATAAGTCCTATTGAAATCTGTTAGGATTCTGCCTGATACTGACCCTGTTCATGTGATGACAAAGGAGCCCTCTTAGGTAAGAGCTAATGACTCTGAGCAAATGAGTTAATTACTGGGTAAGTGGCACAGTTGGAGGAGAGATGGGAAAGTCTGACGCCTAGTGGTCATCAGGGAGGGCCTGGAACTAACTACACATGATTCAAAGAGGAAAATGTCTAAAAGCATCGCTGAATCCCAGATCTGGATGAGACTTAATGAGAACCATTTCTACCTTAAAAAAAGATTTTGGTTTTTGGTTTGCTTTAAGATACCAGATCTGAGATCCTGCCTGCATCCTGACTCTGGTGAGGTTGGTTAAAATTGTGGTGGAAAGGACTGGTTACCATAAAAATATAGACCTATTTAAAAAAAAATCTAGAGCTTATAGCACTGGAGTGGCAGGATGGCTCCATGTCAAGTTGGAGACACCAGCCTCCAACTCAAGGAAGGGCTGAAGAGAGAAGCCCTCGAATTCAGAGGTTACACACCTTCCTTCTTCAGTTTGCTTATAATAGACTTAGATGGAGTGATTTCAATAGATATCACCAGCTCTGAAACATCTCAAGTTTTTAACAGATGGATATATAAGTGCTTCCCTGGTGGCTCAGTGGTAAAGAATCTGCCTGCCAATGCAGGAGATGCGGGTTTGATCCCTGGGTCAAGAGGAGTAAATGGCAACCCACTCCATTTTCTTGCCTGGAAAATCCCATGGAAAGGGGAGCCTGGCGGGCCACAGCCCATGGGGTCGCAAGAGTTGGACATGACTGAGAGACCGAACAACACATCAGTGAGTGAGTGAGTGAGTCATCTTCAGCAAGCCGTTGCTCCTCTCTGTGCCATTGTCTATGAAAAGTGAAAAGTAATTCTATTCCCTGAAAACCTTTCTGAAAGGTAACTCCACTGTAGTTAACCCAGGAGTTTAAAAGCGCAAAATCTCTTAAATCCAGAATCTGGGATTAACCTTCTAAGAAAATCATTAAACAAGTGTTGAAAGATATATAGATGAATTATTCATTACAAAAAATGTTAAAAAAAACAGTCTAAATGTCCATCCTCAGTAAAGAATTGATTGAGTCAAGTACTTTTACATGGTAGAATATTATAAAGGAATTAAAAATATTAAACTAGGTCTATTATTCTAGTACCGCACAATTGCACTCATCTCACACGCTAGTAAAGTAATGCTCAAAATTCTCCAAGCCAGGCTTCAGCATACGTGAACCGTGAACTTCCAGGTGTTCAAGCTGGTTTTAGAAAAGGCGGAGGAACCAGAGATCAAATTGCCAACATCCGCTGGATCATGGAAAAAGCAAGAGAATTCCAGAAAAACGTCTATTTCTGCTTTATTGACTATGCCAAAGCCTTTGTGGATCACAATAAACTGTGGAAAATTCTGAAAGAGATGGGAATACCAGACCACCTGACCTGCCTCTTGAGAAATCTGTATGCAGGTCAGGAAGCAACAGTTAGAACTGGACATAGAACAACAGACTGGTTCCAAATAGGAAAAGGAGTACGTCAAGGCTATATGTTCTCACCCTGCTTATTTAACTTCTATGCAGAGTACATCATGAGAAATGCTGGGCTGGAAGAAACACAAGCTGGAATCAAGATGGCTGGGAGAAATATCAATAACCTCAGATATGCAGACGACACCACCCTTATGGCAGAAAGTGAAGAGGAACTAAGAAGCCTCTTGATGAAAGTGAAAGAGGAGAGTGAAAAAGTTGGCTTAAAACTCAGCATTCAGAAAACAAAGATCATGGCATCTGGTTCCATCACTTTGTGGGAAATAGGTGGGGAAACAGTGGAAACAGTGTCAGACTTTATTTTTGGGGGCTCCAAAATCACTGCAGATGGTGATTGCAGCCATGAAATTAAAAGATGCTTACTCCTTGGAAGAAAAGTTAAACCTAGATAGCACAATCAAAAGCAGAGACATTACTTTGCCGACTAAGGACCGTCTAGTCAAGGCTATGGTTTTTCCTGTAGTCATGTATGGATGTGAGAGTTGGACTGTGAAGAAGGCTGAGTGCCGAAGAATTGATGTGTTTGAACTGTGGTGTTGGAGAAGACTCTTGAGAGTCCCTTGGACTGCAAGGAGATCCAATCAGTCCATTCTGAAGATCAGCCCTTGGTTTTCTGTGGAGGGTATGATGCTAAAGCTGAAACTCCAGGACTTTGGCCACCTCATGTGAAGAGTTGACTCATTGGAAAAGACTCTGATGCTGGGAGGAATTGGGGGCAGGAGGAGAAGGGGACGACAGAGGATGAGATGGCTGGATGGCATCACTGACTCGATGGACATGAGTCTGAGTGAACTCTGGGAGTTGGTGATGGACAGGGAGGCCTGGCGTGCTGCGATTCATGGTATCGCAAAGAGTCAGGCACGACTGAGTGACTGAACTGAACTGAACTGATTATTCTAGTATTGTAAGATGTTAAGAATATCTTGATAAAAGCAGTCTACAAGACATGATAATCTTTTTTGGCAGTGAGTCAGAATGTATACAGAAATATTTGAAAATCTCAACACTCAGTGGTAGGATTATGTGTGTTATCTTTTACTCTTTATGCCCTTTTGTATTGTCGGATTTATTTTTGGCAATGAGTTTATATATCGCTTAGACATTTCTGACTCTTGTGACCCCATGGACTATAGCCTACCAGGCTCCTCTGTCCATGGAATTCTCCAGGCAAGAATACTAAAGTGGGTTGCTATTTCCTACTCCAGGGGATATTTACAACCCAAGGGTCAAACTCAGGTCTCCTGCATTTCAGGCAGGTTGTTTACCATTTGAGCCACCAGGGAAGCCCTTCTTACATAAAACTTTATGACAACAACAACAAACATAATAAAACAACTCAAATTTTTCATTCCTATTCTTGTATCACCAAAAATTCTGATTTTCACCAAGAAAATGGAAAGGTAAGAGGGGACAATGTATATGAAAGCTGTTAAAGCTTTACTCTAAAGCACATGACCATTAGTAAGGCACTTTTACTTATGTTATTTTTTTCTTAGTAGTGATGTGCTTGTAGATTTTAAAAATATTTTCTTGGTGACCCCATGAACTGTAGTCCTCCAAGCTCCTCTGTCCATGGGATTTCCCAGGCAAGAATACTGGAGTGGGTTGCCATTTCCTTCTCCAGGGGTCTCCTTGACCCAGGGATCAAACTCACGTCCTTTATGTTAGCAGGCAGACTCTTTATTGCTGAGCCACCAATGGTGCACATGACCAGAAGCCAACTTGGTGCAAATGACCTAACCTCTCCATCTCTAGTTTCCTCAATTGCAAACCAAGGAATGGAACCCTTACACACAAGGCTGTTATGAGGAGTCAGGGAGCTAGCATCTAGAAAGTGCACAACAGAGTGCAGCGCACATCAGTAAGCATTTGTCATCTTTACTATGACCATTCTTAATGCTTAGCATTTTGCATGTGTCACCTCACTGAACCCTAGCAGTAAGTGTATTCATGTAGGACATTAAGGTTCGGGAGGTTAAATAACCTGTGAAGGAGAAGGGACTAACCTGTGGAAGGGCAGGGATTCCAACTCAGATCAGGGTCCAGAGTGCTCCCTATGCAACTGTCCATGTTGGCCATCTTACCAAGACACTAATGCAATGTCATCGATTTGGGAGGACTGTTGAATTTACTCTCTGTATTGTAGCAAGAGGATTTATTTCAGAGTACAAGAAAATACTCAAGTTTGTTCCCGAGGCTAGAACAATGTGATTATATTTTAAATGTTTGTGTAAGTCAGAACTTTCTCAGTGAGAGTGAAAACAGCCAGTTTATTCACTGACTAAATGAAATACCCCAGGATAGATCTTCCTGATATTCAGATGTGACTTGATCCAAGTGTCAAATGGTGTCACTAGGAATATTTCTGTCTCCATTTATTATCTATCTTTCCCTCTGTTGGCTTCTTTTTCACTCAGGCTTTACCCTCTTCAAGGCAAGATGATTACCAAGGGCTCTGGGCTTTTATCTTAATAGTCACATCTATTGGACAAGGGCTTCTCTCTCCAGTTGTTCCAGCAGAAATCTTTGACGGCATCTCATTAACCTGGAGTCACGTGTCCCTTCCCGAACCAAACCATGTGGCCAGGATGGAATGCTCTGACTGTCCAGGCTTGGCTTGAGTGACAGTCCTTTGCTTCCCCCAAACAAAGGGAGACACATGAACTTAGAGTGGGGACCAGGTGACTTTCTAAAGGAAGCTTAATTTGCTATTACTATAAGGAGGAATGGATGCTGTTTAAGCAGAGAGGAACTATGTCCCCTACCAGCATGCTGTTCACTGGTGGAAAATGGTCCCGTGAACTGGAGTGAGAGACTGGAGTCCATTGCTGACTAACTGAGGAACCTTAACACAAATCCTGTAACTCAGAGCTTCAGTCTTCCCATCTGTAGTAACATCTAACATATACATATAGCCCCATTTATTTCTTAATAACCAATAACCCAAAACTGCACGTACTTTCACTAGCCTGTAACTTTCATTTTGCAGTATAGGAAACAAAGTACAGACAAATAAATCACTTGGCCAAGGTCACACAGCTGGAAAGTGGCTAAGCCAGGATTTGAACTCATCCAGGTTGACCTGCTGAACTTCCACTCTTAACCACCTGATGTTACTATGATGATGAGACTGAAGAAGATGAAGTCTTTTTTTTTTTTTTGGCCTCAATGTTTTTGCCTCAGTGAAGAACGAGAGGAATGGGAAGAAAAATTAATAATAGAATGGGAACTCCTGAAAGCCCCATTTTACAATAAGTGCTAATTTGGAGGCATAATGTAGACCTGGTCTCTTGGTTTCATGTACTCTTATCTTGAGTGGATGTTCTCTGAATCTGTTAACAGGAAAACAGTTGCTCTGTCATTTCCAAATGAATTTGGAGTCTGTCCTTTATAACAGCCAGCACACCAAGGACTTTATTCATTGTCAGTTTAGTTGCAGAAATACAATGATTTCTTAATGCAATTGTGTAAAACACACTACTTAATGAAAACTCAACAGCTGAATATGATTGTGAAGAGGATATTTTTCCTGCCCAATAGTAACTTCCTTTTCATTGTTTTCTTTTAATGAATTATTGAGGAAACATCAAGCTGACTTAAATATTCTCCTGCTTTAAGCTGCTTATCTCCAAAATCTACTTCTGGAACAGTGCTTTGTCACCAGATGACTTAAGGTAAAAGCAGTCTATAAATTAGTAACTTACATCAAAGTGAAAAATAGCTACTTAATGTTGAATAATGAATAAGGCAAAGCCTTTTCAGGTTAGCAGTTCATGGTTAAATAAATAAAAATAGCCATGAAATGTGAAAAGTTAACTGTTTTTAGATGGTTCAATAATATGAAAAGTTAAGCTATAGCCTTTGGTATAAAAATGCCAACATTAAATATATATTATATTCATTTTTAACTTATCCAGCAAATGGATACTTACCTTAAGCTTCATGGTGCCTTGAAGAAGTTTTTGAGTTTATGGATTGCTCTGGTGCAGGGGTGTATGTTCCAAATTGTCTGCTTCTTGTTTGAGATGGTTTGTTCAAACTTCTCCCTTCTGTGACATATTAAGATTTTGAAGAGGTTATCACTGGTATCATGATTCTAATTGTCTCTATGATAGTCATGTGACTTACTCGTTACTAAGAAATATTTAGCAACTATGAATAATAATTTTCTTCTGAGCTCCCTTCCTGAAATAAGAGTGGTATATGTAATAATAACTACAAATATAGCATCAGCAACAACTACTATTTATGGAGCATTTTCATTGGGTCAGACTTTGTGCAAAGTATTTTACTTACATTTAGTCATGTAATTCTAACAAGTCTATATAGTGGATGTTGTTGTTTAGTCGTTCAATTGTGTCTCTTTGCAACCCCATGGACTGTAGCCTGCCAGACTCCTCTGTCCATGGTATTTCCTAGGCAAGAGTAGATTGCCATTTCCTTCTCCAGGGGATCTTCCCAATCCAGGAACTGAACCTGCATTTCTTATGTTAGCAGGAGCCACCTAGGAAGCCCAGAGAATAGATATCGCTATATACATTATTTACAGTGAGGGTAAGAGAAGTTAACTAAAATTTGCCAAGTCACTTAGATGGTAAGTGATAGACAAAGGATTTAAACTTTCTTAAAATCCTATTCTGAGGCTAACATCTTCCTCTCAGGTTTAGATAAATTTAAATTCTGAACTCTAACACAGGCCCTGTATAAAATATCCCCTTGCCACTCTGTTGAGATATTAAGAGTTCCTGAATATCTTTCATGGCCTCCCAAGGGCTAGATCTATAGACTGTTTTGTAGGAATAGTCTTGATGGTGCAAAAAGGTGACCATGAATTTGGTCCCATACAGATCATATGTCATATTGAAACTGTGCTTGAATCACGGGGAAGTTTTTCTCTTTAAGCCACTGGCATTAATTTTTTTTTTTTTTTTTAGCACAAAACACCACATGTATTATGCTGCCATCAGAGCCATCCTCGGTGATAATTGCAACATGCCAGCAATAAAAACGCCCAGCCCTAGCTCCCATGGCCTACTTCTGAAAGGAACTGCATGGCTTTACAATTATCACTCAGACTGGCAGGGAGAAGGGGAGGGTGGGAGAGCAGCAGGGGAAGAAATCTTTTCAATCTGGATGAACAGATCAGCTGCCTTGGACACCATGCTGTTCTGACCAAGCCAGGGTTCCTGTGACATCATGCCCCACTCTCATACTGTCAGCAAAATTCCCTGAGGACCACAGCTGCCACTGCCTACAAATGAGTGTTTCTGCTCACTCCATTCAAGAATGCATGCCAATTCCTCCTTTCTGCGAGGCTGCTCATCTCCTTTCTATCCCCTAGAGATGCTGAGTTCAGTGAGTATAGGGATGCTGGAAGAACATGTTTTCATGATAGAGGACCACAGGAGAGATTACCAAAACCCAACCATCTCTAGAGCTTCGCTATTAGAGAGCCACAGATAGGTTCTAGGTGAGCAGAGATGTAAGTCTCTTACCTTTGAGTCAGCAGGAAGAGGCACTGATAGGTCAGAGCACAGCAGCTTCCTCCATTTTTCCAGGGTGCTATTCAAAGATTATTACTTATCATTTGTACCAGAATGTGATAGAGTTTGGGGAGTACTCATAAAATAATGAGGGAAAGACTCAACCTTTATCTGTCCACCTATCTATCTATCTATCCAACAATGTAAAATTACAAAGAATCTTATTTCCTGGAAAATAGAGGAAGCATGTCAGGTACCTAATTTCTGCCTCTTAATAATTTACTTTATGATCTATGTTAAGACTGTAACTGTCCAAATAACCAGAAAATGCAAATGTCAAGGTTTTCATGGTTTGAAGTGAAGGCCCTGAAGCATAGTCCCACAGTATGGCGGTATTATTAAGGCCTCTGAATTATTGAAGGTTAATAAAGTGTTTCCTGTCATGACTGGGTATTTGTTTATAGTCTAATTCATCACAAAATTGTAATCCATTTATGATGTGACATTAGAATATTTTACAGTGTTATCACTGTAAGTTTAGCTCTTGTGAAGTACTTTGACTATGATTAGGGTAATCTACCAAATCCTCAATAATGAAATAGTGATTACGCCTTGGTTATGGAGTTGTGACTTTATTGCATAGATTTCCTAACTTCGTTGCTTTGTCAACCAGGTTAATGGAGAGTCTGCCTTGGTCTTCTACGCAATAGTCATTAGTTTAATTAAGTATGGAAAATTTAAACATGCTATATTCCCAAAGAATGATACACAGGAGAAAGGTTTGAAGTAATCAAGACATATTTTCTACTAACCCTTAACTTCTAACCATTAGGGCATTAAGTTGATCATTTTCTCTACATCACAGTGGATTTTTTTTCTTCACTCTAAGAATAGATCATTCCTGGGAATTTGTCTACAAGTTCTTAAGATTCTAGGTGCATTTGGTATGAAAAGTCTTTGAGATGATTTTCCCAGACAGCAAAGCAACCCACCTCTGTTTCATTTGACTGCTGGTCTTAAACCATCACTCTTGTCATCCTCTTGGGTTTCACCAGTCTTCCTACTTTATACTGAGTCACTTCAGTCGTGTCCAACTCTGTGCAATCCCATAGACGGTAGCCCATCAGGCTCCCCCATCCCTGGGATTCTCTAGGCAAGAACACTGGAGTGGGTTGCTATTTCCTTCTCTGATGCATGAAAGTGAAAAGTGAAAGTGAAGTCGCTCAGTCATGTCCTACCCTCAGCGACCCCATGGACTGCAGCCCACCAGGCTCCTCCATCCATGGGATTTTCCTGGCAAGAGTACTGGAGTGGGGCGCCATGGCCTTCTCGGTCCTACTTTATATTTAACTACAAATATCAAGAGAGACTGTCATGTTAGTGTGCTCTTTGCATGTAATATTCGCCACTCTTATCTTTTTCAATCAAGATTTCTTCTGCACAATTTTCAAAGAAAAATTTTTTCTACCTCTTCCTTTCTGCACTCAGGAATCTAGTTTTTAAATTATGCTTACTAGTATTTTGTAGATGATCATGTTCTAAGTAACCAACTTGCCTGTAACAAAACACTTGTTCAACACAATCTTTATATACCCTAGAGATCATTTTCTGAAGAGAAATTTTAGGAAATACCTCTAATATTTGAGAAAATTGTTAAAGATGGTAGCTCAGCTGGTAAAGAATCTGCCTGCAATGCAGGAGACCCCTGTTCGATTCCTGGGTCAGGAAGACCCCCCGGAGAAGGGAACAGCTACCCACTCCAGTATTCTGGTCTGGAGAATTCCATGGACTATATAGTCCATGGGGTCTCAAAGAGTCAGACACAACTGAGCGACTTTCACTTTCACTTTCACACATGGTAAATGCTCCATAAATACTAAATTACATATATACAATTTATTTGGTATTTATTTTGCTGGTCAATAATAACATTAAACTGAAGCATGTGCATTCTTGGAAAAATGACACAGTATAAAATATTGCCTCTGCCTTACTGAATTGGCAATGAGTTGGGATTAAAAACCAATAAGGGCCAACAAAGAATACAAAATAGTTTGGGGTAGCTGCTGAATGTGTGACAAAGACCACCCATATTGCAGAGTGTGGAAGGATGCCTGAAAATTGGACTGATTAAATACAGACTTTTGAAGGGGGAATAGATGAGCTTGGGAGAGTCTCAATCATAAGGAAGAAGACAGTGAAAACACAAGGGCAAGAGCACACACAAAACCCACCCCAGATCTTAACCAGTTTCAATTAATTTAGGCTAAACTAATTTAGTGCAACTAAAAAGAAAGAGGAAAAAGAGCCATATTACTTGATTAGGAATGTCTCTGAAAGGCTAAATCATGCGCCTTCCTGTCTTCCAATATGTAATTTCTTAGCTTATTCCCAGGCAAATACAAATTAGAGCTATTTTGAAATTTTCTTATTGTTTATTTTTTACTTTGGCTATGCTGGGTCTTCATTGTGGTACAGGGGCCTTCTCTAGTTGTGATGCACAGGCTTAGTTGCCCTGAGACATGTGGGATCTTAGTTCCCCAACCAGGGATTGAACCCGTGTCCACTGCATTGGAAGATGGATTCTCAACCACTGGGTCCCCAGGTTAAGTCCCTAGAGCTATTTTTAAGGACCTAAAGAGGGAGATTTCACAACCTTCTTCGGTGACCTGGCCTGTTAACAGCCCTTGTTAAGAACTAAGCTCACCTGAAAAGTTAATGTTATAGTCTCGCTACCCTATAACCCGACTTCTTTCTTATTCCGTCTTCGTGATGTTAAACAGACATGTTGATGACTCTTCTTTTGGTCAGATGCCCTCTGTAGAATGAAGTCTCTCTCTGGTTTCCTCTTCCTTTTTCTCAATCTGTTTCTGAGTTCAGGCATCCCATTTTCTTCTCTGCCTGGTTTTCCCTTGTTCATTCTGATTTTGGCAGTGAGAGGCCCACACCCCCTTCATTCCTGATGGGTGTAATGAGAAGTCATGACCTGCCTAGGAGAGGACTGTCCTCTCCCCCTGGACACTCAGGTCACACTGTACTGCCCCTGTGGGCATCTGGGCAGTGCAGCAGGTGAAGAGGGTAGTCCGGTTTCCAGCGAAGGCTAGGAAGTGAATAGATTATAGCTGCATCTCATTAGCAGCCTTTGGAACATCTAGCAAACCACATTATCATGATCTGAGATGTGGGTTACAGAGAAAATGAGAACTGTGAAAGGGGAGAGAATTGCCTTCCATTCCCATTTCTGTGCTGTGCATCTAGGCCACAGGAATGTGACTTTTCTACTCTAATTGGAAGTGTTCATTTTCATTATATTATCTGTGTAAACAGGAGGAAGTGTCACTTTAACTAGTGATGGCCACTGGCTTTTCACCTTTTCCTTCATACTGTCCCCCAGTTCAGGATCATGACAATGGCTGCATCATGCCTGCAGTGCCAACTTGGAATTCCTTTGCCTGATATTAAGAGCATCCAATAACCTGGTCCAATATATCTTTTCAGTCACATTTCTCGTGATTTCCTGGGGAAAATCTTTGCTCTACCAGAGAAATCTATCCACCCACTCTAGCATGGTGGCAGTGGCGGTTTAGGTGCTAAGTTGTATCCAACTCTTTGTGACCCTACGGACTGTAGCCTGCCAGGCTCCTCTCTGTCCATGGTATCTCCAGGCAAAAATACTGGAGTGAGTTGTTATTTCCTTCTTCAGAGGATCTTCCTGACCCAGAGACTGAACCCACATTTCCTGCTTGGCAGGCAGATTCTTTACCACTGAGCCACCTGGGAAGCTGCTACTTTAGCACAAGCCGCTATTATTCCTACCAGTGTCCTTCATTAACATGATATGGAAAGCTGTCCCTTCTTGTCTCCTCTCGACAAAATTTGGTGAATTTTTCCAGACTCATTTCAATTTTCTCTTAGAATCACTCAAATTCCCAAAATCAGAAGGAATCACTAAAGTTATCCAATTCAGCAACAAGCTTATCATAGAAACAGACATTTTGTAAATATGTGTAGATGAATTAATGGGCTACATCTCCCCTAGAAACCTCTGCGGAAAAATATTTTATCATATCTGTTCAAAGTGTATTATGAGTCAGAACTAAGGCTAACTGGGTTCTCCCCAACAACTCACCCTAAAAATTTCAGTTCTAATTTTCAAAGATCTGGGAAAAGCCATTTAATGGCTTATGTTGATTATTTTTAACTCTTTGTAATTATGAAAATATACAACAGTTGTTTCAAATGGTTAGACTGAAACATGGAGTGTGCCTTGGTTCAATAAGGCCTCCATCAATACTGTAAGAAATTTAGACCAGGGAGCTCTTTTTTAAGGGCATTTACGCCTGCTAATTCATTTTCTTAAACCAGCAGAAAGAAAGGACAGATAAGGAGTAAGGGATGCCTGCCGAGTATTAATATGTCTGTGTCTGAATAGTTGCTATCTTATCTTTTAGGGATGGTATCACTGACTCAATGGACATGAGTTTGAGCAAACTCCAGGATATAGTGAAGGATAGGGAAGCCTGTCATGCTGCAGTCCATGGGGTCACAAAGAGTCGGACATGGCTGAGCAACTGAACAACAATGAGATCTTTTAGGGAGGATAGAGAGGACATTCCAGAGCTTGAGGAGGTACTGGAATTTTCTTATATGTAAAATGAAGAAAATAACAGTACATGGGAAGATTTTTAGAGAAAAGTAAGAATTGCTTCAATGAAGCAGTAAGCACTCCATCTGATAAAAGGCAACTATATTTTTGTTGGGACTTCCCTGGTGGCTCAGATGGTAAAGCGCCTGTCTACAATGCGGGAGACCCGGGTTCGATCCCCGGGTCAGGAAAGGAAAACAATGAAAACTAAAAGCGAGAATAGTAAGAGTTTTTCACTTTCTTTTTTAAATATAAATTTATTTATTTTAATTGGAGGCTAATTACTTTACAATATTGTATTGGTTTTGCCATACATTGACATGAATCCACCACGGGTGTACATGTGTTCCCCATCCTGAACCCCCCTCCCACCTCCCTCCCCATCCCATCCCTCTGGGTCATCCCAGTGCTCCAGCCCCGAGAATCCTGTGTCATGCATCGAACCTGGACTGGCGATTCATTTCATATATGATATTATACATGTTTCAATGCCATTCTCCCAAATCATCCCACCCTCTCCCTCTCCCACAGAGTCCAAAAGACTGTTCTGTACATCTGTGTCTCTTTTGCTGTCAGGCATACAGGGTTATCATTACCATCTTTCTAAATTCCACATATATGTGTTAGTATACTGTATTGGTATTTTTCTTTCTGAATTACTTCACTCTGTATAATAGGCTCCAGTTTCATCCACCTCATTAGAACTAATTCAAATGTATTCTCTTAAATGGCTGAGTAATATTCCATTGTGTATATGTACCACAGCTTTCTTATCCATTTGTCTGCTGATGGACATCTAGGTTGCTTCCGTGTCCTGGCTATTATAAACAGTGCTGTGATGAACATTGGGGTACACGAGTCTCTTTCAGTTCTGGTTTCCTCGGTGTGTATGCCCAGCAGTGGGATTTCTGGGTCATATGGCAGTTCTATTTCCAGTTTTATAAGGCATCTCCACACTGTTCTCCATAGTGGCTGTTCCCACCAGCAGTGTAAGAGGGTTCTCTTTTCTCCAAACCCTCTCCAGCATGTATTGCTTGTAGACTCTTGGATAGCAGCCATTCTGACTGGTGTGAAATGGTACCTCATTGTGGTTTTGATTTGTATTTCTCTGATGATGATGTATTTGTATTTCTCTGATGCTCAGTGATACTGAGCATCTTTTCATGTGTTTGTTAGCCATCTGTATGTCTTCTTTGGAGAAATGTCTCATTAGTTCTTTGGCCCATTTTTTGATTGCGTCATTTATTTTTCTGGAATTGAGCTGCAGGAGTTGCTTATCTATTTTTGAGATTAATTTTTTTGTCAGTTGCTTCATTTGCTATCATTTTCTCCCATTCTGAAGGCTGTCTTTTCACCTTGCTTGGAGTTTCCTTTGTTGTGCAGAAGCTTTTAATTTTAATTAGGTCCCATTTGTTTATTTTTGCTTTTTTGATTTCTTCTGTGATTTGTTGGTTATTCAGCAGCATGTTGTTCAGCCTCCATGTGTTGGGATTTTTAGTAGTTTCTCTCCTGTAATTGAGATCTAATCAGCAAAAGGCTGATTTGAAAGATCAGCTGTTATCCTTATGAGAATCCCCTTGTGTGTTATTTGTTGTTTTTCCCTTGCTGCTTTTAATATTTATTCTTTGTGTTTGATCTTTGTTAATTTGATTAATATGTATCTTGGGGTGTTTCGCCTTGGGTTTATCCTGTTTGGGACTCCCTGGGTTTCTTGGACTTGGGTGATTATTTCCTTCCCCATTTTAAGGAACTTTTCAACTATTATCTCCTCAAGTATTTTCTCATGGTCTTTCTTTTTGTCTTCTTCTTCTGGGACTCCTATGATTTTAACGTTGGGGCATTTGACATTGTCCCAGAGGTCTCTGAGATTGTCCTCATTTCTTTTAATTTGTTTTTCTTTTTTCCTCTCTGTTTCATTTATTTCTACCATTCTATCTTCTACCTCACTTATCCTATCTTCTGCCTCTGTTATTCTGTTGGTTCCCTCCAGAGTGTTTTGATCTCATTTATTGCATTATTCATTATATATTAACTATTTTTTATTTCTTCTAGGTCCTTGTTAAACCTTTCTTGCATCTTCTCAATCCTTGTCTCCAGCCTATTTATCTGTAACTTCAATTTGTTTTCAAGATTTTGGATCATTTTCACTATCATTATTCAGAATTCTTTATCAAGTAGATTCCCTATCTCTTCCTCTTTTGTTTGGTTTGGTGAGTATTTATCCTGTTCCTTTACCTGATGGGTATTTCTCTGCCTTTTCATCTTGTTTATATTGCTGTGTTTGGGGTGGCCTTTCCATATTCTGGCAGTTTGTGGAGTTCCCTCTATTGTGGAGTTTCCTCACTGTGGGTGGGGTTGGACAGGTGGCTTGTCAAGGTTTCCTGGTTAGGGAAGCTTGTTTCAGTGTTCTGGTGGGTGGAGCTGGATTTCTTCTCTCTGGAATGCAATGAAGTGTCCAGTAATGAGTTATGAGATGTCAATGGCTTTGGTGTTACTTTGGGAAGCCTGTATATTGAAGCTCAGGGCTATGTTCCTGTGTTGCTGGAGAATTTGCATGGTATGTCTTGCTCTGGAACGTGTTGGCCTTTGGGTGGTGCTTGGTTTCAGTGCAGGTATGGAGGCGTTTGATGAGCTTCTATTGATTAATGTTCCCTGGTGTCAGGAGTTTTCTGGTGTTCTCAGAATTTGGACTTAAGCCTCCTGCCTCTGGTTTTCAGTCTTATTCTTACAGTAGCCTCAAGACTTCTCCATCTATACAGCACTGATGATAAAACATCTAGGTTAAAGATAAAAGTTTCTCCACAGTGAGGGACACCCAGAGAGGTTCGCAGAGTTACATGGAGAAGAGAAGAGGGAGGAAGGAATAAGAGGTGACCAGGAGGAGAAGAGGGGGAATCAAAAAAGGAGAGAGCAAGCTAGCCAGTGATCACTTCCTTATGTGCACTCCACAGTCTGGACAGCTCAGAGATGTTCACAGAGTTATACAGAGAAGAGAAGAGGGAGGAAGGTGACAGAGGTTGCCAGGAGGATAAAGGGGAGAATCAAAAGGACAGAGACAGATACAGCCAGTAATCAGTTCCCTAAGTGTTCTCCACAGTCCGGAACACACAAAGAGATTCACAGAGTTGGGTAGAGAAGAGAAGGAGGAGGCAGGAGGTAGAGCCAACCTGGTGGAGAAAAAGGAGAGTCCAAAGGGGGAGAGAGCAGTCAAGCCAGTAATCTTGCTCCCAAGTAAAAATGGACATTAAAGATTGGATTCTTAAAGGTACAAAATTTATAAAAAATACCAAAAAGCAAAGATTAAAAATCTAGGGTAGAGGCTGGATTCTCAAAAATACAATATTAAAGAAAAAAAACAAAGTCACAAAAATTATAAAATATATATATATGAAGTTTGCTTTAAAAAAATAGGGTCTTTTTTTTGCAAAGTAATAGTAGGTTATTAAAATGAAAATTAAAGGAGTAATAGAGGACTTAGAAATAATTTTTTTTTCGTTAAAAAAAAGATAATAGTAAAAATATATCTAGGACTTTCTCTGGTTTTGTTGTGGACAGTGTGGAGTCAGTTCATTTTCAGATAGTTCCTTGATCTGGCTTACACTTCTCAAGACCTATAGGCCCTTCCTATGTAGTCGGTGCTAACTACAGGGTTTTAATCTATTGCACCTGTCACTTCCAAGGCGGGTCCCTGTTTGTTTTAGCTTCCTCTGTTTGCTGGTCTCTTCAGTGTCTAATTTCCACCCTGATACAAGGGGGTGGTGGTGGTCACTTTTTTAGGCTCACTTCTTCAGTAGTGCTGTGGGGAGGGAGGAACACTGCAAACAACTATCACTGGTGTGTGCTCGCAGTGTCTCGGCCACACTGAGTTTGCCCCTGCTCAAGGAGTGTGTACTTTTCCTGTCTACACTGCTTAGGCTCTAGGTTGCTCTGCCAGGAACTGTCTGAGGCCAGGCCTGGACTGTATGCACTTCCAAGGTCTAAGCCGCTCAGGTTCAGGTACTTGGGTACTTCTCAAAGGCACAGACTCTGTCGGGCTTGCGTTTGTGCCTTTCCAGGTCCGAGCAGCTCAGGTGACCAGGTGCTTGGCTAGCGCAGTCGCTGTGACTTATCTCCTCCCCCGTCCCTGCCGCTTGGTTTTCTGGGTGTACAACCGGCTCAGGTGTGCCGTGTGTCTCTTCTGGGGAGCTGATCTCAGGCTGCGACCCTCCCAGCGGATGTAGACCATCCAGAATCCCAAGAAACCTTGATTAGCAATGAAGCCTGCTTGCAGTTTGGTAGATGGTGCCTCTCTGGGGCTGCAATTGCCCCCTTCTGGCCCTGGCTGCCCTTGCCTCCCTGGATCTGATCCAGGGGGATCTGTCTTAGGCGGGGGATGAGCCGGTCCGCAGCTGGCTAGCTCTGCTCAGTCCTTTGTTCTGTGAGCGGGCCTGGAGGTGTCCTAGGTTAGGGCTTTTCCCGGGATAGCTATCCCACAGTCTGGTTTGTTATCTCAAGTTAGTTCCCTCAGGTTGCCCTTGGGGCATTCAGGCCCGGTCCTTACTCTAAGCAATGCAGCCCTCGCCTCCCTGCCCAGCCCCTGCTTGCTAGAGGTGGATGCAGGCGTCTGCGCTGCTTCTCTGCTGGGAGTTACAGTTGGGCACGTAATCTGTGGGTTTTAATTATTTATTTATTTTTTCCTCCCAGTTATGTTGTCCTCTGAGGTTCCAAGGCTCGCCACAGACTTGCCAGTGAGAGTGTTTCCTGGTGTTTGGAAACTTCTCCCTTTTTTAAGACTCCCTTCCTGGGACGGATCTCTGTCCCTACCTCTTTTGTCTCTCTTTTTATCTTTTATATTTTTCCTACCTCCTTTCGAAGACAATGGGCTACTTTTCTGGGTGCCTGATGTCCTCTGCCAGCATTCAGAAGTTGTTTTGTGGAATTTATTCAGCATTCAAATGTTCTTTTGATGAATTTGTGGAGGAGAAAGTGGTCTTCCCGTCCTATTCCTCCACCATCTTAGGACCTCCCCCGAGTTTTTCATTTCCTAAAACATCACTTTTTGTTGACAGGGGCAAGGAGTAAGGCTCAGGTAGAGGAATGAATATTTTCCCAGGGGGAGGCTGCTACTGCTAAGTCACTTCAGTCATGTCCGACTCTGTGCGACCCCATAGACGGCAGCCCACCAGGCTCCCCAGTCCCTGGGATTCTCCAGGCAAGAACACTGGAGTGGGTTGCCACTTCCTTCTCCAATGCATGAAAGTGAAAAGTGAAAGTGAAGTCGCTCAGTTGTATCTGACTCTTAGCGACCCCATGGACTGCAGCCTACCAGGCTCCTCCATCCATGGGATTTTCCAGGCAAGAGTACTGGAGTGGGATGCCATTGCCAGAGAGATAATAAATTTAAGATTGTGTAAATCAGGAGACATGAGGTCATGTGAAAGATTTTCATGTAGCTTCACACTGAGAGTTCAGTCCTGTACAAACATTACGGAAGGTTACGGGTGTGATGGGCGTGAAGTTAGTAAAAAAGTAAGAATAGGTCCCTGGAGGCTGGACTGAGGGTTCCAGCAAAACAGTAAGATTGGGAATGCTATGGATGATCTGAGAAATAGGACAATTCCTGGGTATGAGAATATGGAGGAAAAAAATTCAAACATTTTATAGACCAGTGGCTGAAAGGCCCAATGTGAAGTCCTCTCATTGACCATTGCATTGGCCCAGAGTGAATACTTAAACTTCCTGAAAGCAGGCCATAGAGGAGATGGGGCAAAGGAATGTACATTGAAGGCAGATGAAGGAGGCATGTGGTTGGGAGGCTGAGGCAATCCCGCAGTTTTAGGGACCTGTGCTATCATTGCTTTTCTGTTAAGGTTCAATGTTTGAAAAATGACGTCTTTGGGAAGAAGTGGCCCCAGGCAGGATCAGTATGAACAGAATTTGCCTTCCTTGCTTTATGGAAGTGCTCATCCTAGGGCATGCTGTAGGTAGATCCAGGAGTTCCAAGCAAGACTTCTATGCTTAAATTCGCGTTTCATTACTCACATTCTGAAATCACTGACACTCATTGGTCCATCTTTGCCCTTGAGAGAAGAATTTGCACCGCAAGCTCTGCTTGTGCGGTTCCCTAAAAAGCCAGGAGATCAACGGGTGTCAATGTTGGCTCCTTGAGAGAGGTCACTTTGCTTGGTGAGAGAGTATAAGTAAAAATAGAAGTCCCAGTGTAGCCTCTTGGGCAAATGACTTATTCATGGGTTCTAAATTATTGAGGTCATTGAAGAGAGTGCTATTTTTAATCTTTGAGAGAGGAATAAATGGGGTGAACTGGGTTTTAAGAAAGGCTATGTTTCCATAGGGCAAAAGGTAGATGGTGCAAACCCCTCTAAAAGGAGAGGGGTGGGTATGCTTGCCTGTGATGGGCATGTGCTCTGTGGGTGACCTTCAGAAGCCTTATGTCTGTAGACCAGTCTGCCTCATCAGTGGCTCCTGCAGAGCTGGGCTGGCCCCTGCACTTTAGCTGGCGCAATTGTATAGAGTGCTGGTAAGAGCTCTCTGCCACCAAATACAGTCCCACCTTTTGTTACTCCTCCAGAATTCAAAGATCTTGTTTTTCTCTTGAAATGGAAATACTTGTTGAGGAGCTGCACACATCGATGACTGGTTTGTCAACTGACACCCTCATTTTTGGTGAACACCTTTGCAAAAAAACAATGAGTTGGTAGTTGATTAAGAGCCGAAATAGAATGCAGGAGTCTTTGAGGTGAGGGGAGGGGAGGAGAGTGGCAGCAGACGATGGGCCTGGCATGTGGGAATGTAGAAATGGGGATCCTGAGATAGGAGGGGGAATTGACAAAACCTGTTTGAAAACACCTTATTTCCACTGTACTGTCTCTAAGCTCCTTAAGGAATTCCAGATGATTTTCACTTCTATTCATTTTTCATCCTCTTATAACAACTTCTTACCCACATGGATCAATAAGTACTATAGATAGCCAACAGTTGGTCAAGTCTGTGTGTGGATTTGATGATTCTTCCATTTGATACTCTTAGAATCCTTCTTTCTTGGTGCCCCCTGCCCTGACCATTTAGCACTCTCGCTGACTAATTTGTGAGGCAGAGCCTACCTCCTACTAAGAAGGTCCCATGTCTCTGTGACATGAGCCCTAACCTAGCCCACCCCAGACATGAGTCTGTACCCACACTAAACTTGGAATTGGAAGGTGATGGCCCAAGGAAGCAGGGATACTATAGAATGGCCTCTGGGAAGAATGGGGGCAGTAACCTTCAATTCCCAGTGGCAGCATTCAAGGTCCAGCATTGTCTCCTTGGCAACCTGCAGTGTCTGTTGTTATCTTTGTCCTTCATGCCTGTAGTATCTTCATGGGCCAGCTCTGCCTATCTATACATCTCAGACATTCTATAAGCTAGCCAGTACCCTCTTAATAAAGTCCAAATCTGTTTAAACTGACAAAGATTGGTGTTTGTTTGTGCAACTTAGACTTCTGGGTATTTTTTATTTAACTTATACAAAATTTTCTATGTACCAGCACTTTACAAATACATTAGCTCATTTGATCAATTAAGTCTTTAATCCTGATACTCAGTAGAGACTATTATTCCCATTTATACATAAGACAACCAAGATACAGAGATGACACCTAATCTACCTTTAGGTAACTCAGTTGGTCAGTGGTAGAGCTGAGATTCAAACCCAAGCTCGCTCTCTCTCTCTCTCTCTCTCTTTCTTTCTCTCTCTCTTTTTTTTCCTTAGCTGTGCCATGCAGCATGCAGGATCTTAGTTCCCCAACCAGGGGTTGAACCCACCCTCTTGAAGTAGAAGCACAGAGTCTTAACCACTGGATCGCCAGGGAAGTCCAAAACCCAAGCTCTTGGCCACTGTGTTCCCTTGCCTTCTAGGCAGATTTTTCCCCATTGTCTTCTTTACAGTCTTCCCCACCACTCCTGTCTGCCTTCATGCTTGGGCTTCCCCATCCTGTAATGGACCATAAGAGCCTGTGTCTCAGACCTGCCTGGTTACTTCACTGATTTACAAACCTAAGTTGTTTAAAAAAAAAAAACAACTAGATGTTTCCCTCCTGAGACCTAAAAACATTTTATTACAATCATGAGAAATAATTTCTCCTGAAAAATCTTGGGGTTTGTCTTAACTAAATAGCTGTGGGAATTTCTAATAGTTTTTAGACATAAGAAAGATATATTGCTATTCAGTTAAGGAAGAGCAAGGCCAAAAGAAATACTGATATTAATTCAAGCCAATTTATGAGAACTTTCCCTGTGTGCAATAGCTTATGATGAAATTTTGAATAAAGTAGGTTATTTCTATGTAGGATATTGAATAAAGTAGGTTATTTCTTATGCTGTTTCTGATTTTTTTTTTTAATATTTCTGCTTTTCACTATCTTTCTCTTTCCAAGCCTTCTGTCCTCATATTAATTTCCCCCTGATTCTGAGCAAAACACTAACTGGCATCTAAGAGGAAATCTCTTTCATTTGACTGGGAGCCCTACAAGGAGCACTGTGGCCCCAAAGACCTGTCAGCGCCCTGTTGCCATTTATTCCTTCTGGATCTGTCAAAGCCTCCGAACAACATGATTTATTCTGCTGGCTGTTGCTAAGTGTCCATCATTCCCTTAGAGGAGGATGAAAACCAACCCAATTACATTCCACTTAGGTCACATTTACCCTTAAGAGATTTGACGGAAGGCTGCAGTATGCAAAGAGATTTTCCACAAATGGGAGGCAAGAGCAGAGGACTGGATAAGAGAACAATGGTCATCCAGATCAGCAGTGTATCTGAGCGAAAGGCTGAAAGGAATTCTCAGGTGGTGAGAGGCAAAAATACTGAGTTAGAGAGACTCTCAGATTCTCCTTCTTGGGTTGTTTGTTTGTTTGTTTTAAAGTACAGACAATTATTTTAAAGTACAGACAATTGCCAACCAGAAATGAGCTAGTCCTGCCTCAAAGCATGAGTAGCTATCCCGCTTTGCCACCCGAGTGGCCCTGATAGGCTGAATCTATAGGAAGTTCCAGGAGGTCCAGGGAGGAAGAGAAAAAGAGAAGAAAATGGGATTAAGCATGTCTGTAATGCTATGCTTGTCAACATTCCCAAGGACTTGACAAAGCATGAGTCTAAATTAACAAAAATGCCAATAAAGGGGTAGCCAATGTGTAGATGAACAAAAATGTTAGGTTCACATGTTCTACAAAGTAAAGAAATACATTCTTTGACCCTAAGAATGCTCATAGCCAAAAAAGTAGGACTCTGGGTGGCATTTTAAGGAGTCTCTCCATTTATCTGCCCCAGTTGCCTGAAATGCTGTTTATTTCTTCTTTTCTCAAACCTCATTTGGTCTTTATGACCTGACCCAAAACCCATCTCTTCCAGGAAACTATCAATGGTGACTCTAACCTTGATTAAAATTTCCTCCAAAATTCTGTTAAATTCAGAGTCTGTGGACACTTATCATCTGTATTGGATTGTTTGTCCTTGTATGCTACTCTCATCTCCCAGTCAGGAGTTAAGCTTCATATGAGACCAGCTTATCCTCTGCTTTTATATCTCCCTGGTTTCCCCTGTGGTTCAGCTGGTAAAGAATCCGCCTGCAATGCGGAAGACCTGGGTTTGATCCCTGGGTTGGGAAGATGCCCTGGAGAAGGAATAGGCTACCTACTCCAGTATTCTTGGGCTTCTCTGGTGGCTCAGATGGTAAAGAATCCTCCTGCAATGCAGGACAACTGGGTTGGGAAGATCCCCGGGAGGAGGGCATAGAAACCCACTACAATATTCTTGCCTGGGGAATCCCATGGACAGAGGAACCTGGCAGGCTGCAGTTCATGGGGTAGAAAAGAGTGAGACACGACTGAGCAACTAACAGCTAAAGCTACTATTATCTGTGCTTCTGATGTTGTTGATAGCTGTATATCTGTACAGTGGAAGTGCCATATAATGGTGAGCTACAGTGCATCACCCCCAGCTCTGCATTCAGTAACATAATGTTGACTATTTGAAATGGCAATGGTGTGAGTACTCAACCATGGAAATAGTCAAATGATAGAAATCATGATTTGATTTATTGTTTTGCTGATTATCTAGATTTAACAAAGTGACAGAGAAAATGTGTCTAATGAAGATGAAACATAAAAATGTGGTGTGTCCACATCTATTTTATTGTGAATAGCACAAAACATCAAAGAAGGGTTCTTCTAGTTTTCAAAAGCCATTATTTGAACCAGTGAAGTCATTCACATTGACAAATGAATGACATATCTCTTCTTTGTTTTACTTTCATATTACTTTTATTATTACAGTAACATAAATGAAAATATCAACCAACATTCAGATCAGAATTATGCTCATTTATTAATTGCAACCATAAAATGATTAGGGATACAAGAGTTCAGAAAAAAAATCAACCAAAGGATGCTGTGAGAATTGGCTTTGTGGAATTTGCGGTGAAAAGTATTATATACTTAATAATTATATACAAATTGTATGTTGCATATGCTTTATATTAGTAAAACTTGTAATATATATAGGTACTAATATATCATATAATACTAATATATGTAGTATAATACTAATACACATAGTATAATGTATGTGTGTGTGTGTGTGTATCCCCCGAAAGCCTGTTATTACACATTTATCAGTACAACACTAGGACTATCAATGTATTTAAAAATCTACAATATCTTCAATGACCAACCATGGTTAATTTTGTTTGGGTGTCATTTAGAAAATATATTAATCTGATTTTAGATTTCTTCAGTAAGTTAAAAGATAGATTCAAAATGGTTCATTAAGTTTATTTTTTGGAAGAAAGTCTTGGATGAACAGCTCTGCTTTGGTTTAGTTTGTTGGTGATTTCAGCAATCAGTGAAGTTTATTTCCCACATATTGAGTCCATAGTCTGAATCAGTTCAAGTTCCTGGTAATAATAAGCCACACTGACAAAGAGATTTACCATAATCACATTATTCTCTCTCATCATGATGAATCCTCCAGGATATGGCGCATCGAGGCATTTTAACACCCACTGGGCCAGTGCTCAGCTCTGAGCTTATACCAGGGGAAGCAAGGAACTTCATTCATAAAATGTTTCTGCCTCCTTTTTGACTTGCTTTCCCTTAGAGAACAGATTAGCGTTCACCTGCTATTCTTTCTATACATTAGTCATGTTATCCAGTGGTGAGAGGAAGGAAGAGGTTTTGGCCCCTGGAAATGCACGTTCAGGATTTGACTCTCAGGAATTTCCTGGCAGTCCAGTGGTTAGGACTCGGCATTTTCACTGCTCTAGGCCTGGGTTCAACCGCTGTTCAGGGAATTAAGATCCTTCAAGCCATGTGGCATGGCCAAAAAGAAAAAGAAAATCAAGTTTTGAAAAAGATTTGAATCTCTTAGGCCAAGCGTGAGTTGAAGATGTGCCTTCTTTGGGGAAGTTGCCCTCTGGGCTTTTTTTTTTTTTTTTCAAGGAATGGTGTCTCTTCTCAGTAAATGTGGTAGTTTATGTTGAAATGGGGAATGACGGGAACCCAGTCATTATAGTTTCCTCCGTAATCTTATATCTCTTTGTTGCTTATTTCAGCAGTGTTTTTCTTTTAAATTCTCAACATAGTTAAACAGATCTCAGCACCTCGGGTGGTTATTGTTGTTATTCATATAAGGGGAACGGCAGTTCTGTATCGATCCTTCACTATGTTTAAGTCAGTAGGCCCAATACTTACCCATATCTTCTCTAATACTCAGAATAACTGCGCAGTTAGAGGCACGTGTGCTGTCACCACAGTCATGGTCAACTCTTTGAGACCCTATGGACTATAGCCCACCAGGCTTCTCTGTCCATGGGATTCTCCAGGCAAGAATACTGGAGAGGGTTGCCATTTCCTTTTCCATGGGTAATCACTGTCTTTTCCAAATAATAAAACTGAAGCCCAAAGAGATTTGATAACCAAGGTTTTAACCAGAGTCTGTCTGACTCTAAAGCTCTCATTTCCCCTCTATGTCAGGATTTCTCTCTTTCCTCAATAACTTTTTAGGGATTAATCCTATCAGAGAAACATATTGAATGAGGAAAGTTTTCAAAAGTTGCCTTTGGGTAGTATAGATCAATAATCCGCCTTAGGACATTCTTACTTTAAGCTTGACCATTTGCTAATATTGATTTTTTTTTAAATGCACTTTTGCTGTCCTTGCTGCTGCTGCTAAGTCGCTTCAGTCATGTCCGACTCTGTGTGACCCCATAGACAGCAGCCCACCAGGCTTCCCTGTCCCTGGGATTCTCCAGGCAAGAACACTGGAATAGGTGTCCTAACAAGTCTGCAAAGGTCAGGTGGAACCAGGGCAATAAGTGCTCAGGGACACTTCCTGGAAACCTAGGAGACTCTCTGGGGCACAGAGTCCTGTTTCACTGGCTTCATGGACCTCTTGGTATTTGAATCTCAGAAGGCAGGCCGATGCCACATAGAGTTTTTTCATTTTGTAGGTGTAATGCCATGAAGGTCCAGCAGAAAAAACACAGCATGCCCTGTCTAGTTTTTCTTGTGAAATCCTAGCTTTCAGGTCCAAAAAGAAATGCATCAGGTGTAAGGCCAACCAGACAAGGAGCAAGCAGCCTCTCAACAAGATGATCCAGTACCTGTTACAGAATATTGTTCTAATCCTGCATCATACAATCAGAAGAAATGAAAAAGGCCAAAACATCAGTGTAGAACCATGGCAACGCCTGGCACCCACAACCCCGTGGCAGTATGCCTAGAGAGATAGAGGCTATTGCTGGCATCCTTTTACTTGCATGGATTGCTCCTAAACATCAGAATCAAAAACAGATGGAGATGCTTTATATCACTGAGATGCTCCAGTGTCATTACAGGTCAAGATGGGCTTGTCCACATTTGTAAGCTCAACACAGTCCTCAGACACACAAGTAGGTTCAGCCTCATCCAAGAAGATTCTCTCCAGCCCTCATCAAATCACTGAAATGAGCAATCAAGGTAGCCTTGAAATGAAAGAAGTATCACTAAAGGGCAACCAAGCCTATGGCAGTGTATTCAAAATGTTTTCCTCCTGTACCCACCTAACAAATTAGGAAAAACTATATACCCCTGGCATACTTTTAAGTTTACAAGTTTTATCATCAATTTTTTATAGTTGCAAAGGATAGTTTCTGACACACTGTGTTGTACATGTGCATTCGAGATGTTTTCAACAAAACTCTTGAAGTCACATATTTAACTAGCATCCAATTTATTGAAAAATCTACCATATCTAATTGACAAAAGTCGTCCTCATTGTCAAACTAATAAATCAGGGATGCTTTGTGTCAGAAAAAACAAGTAATTATAAGTAATTCAAGTAAATGATTGAATATGCATTTCCCCTTGACAGTCTTCTCCCTTCTGAATACTAATTGTGAAGAGTGTGTCAGTTGGAGGACACAAAGTTACTGTTCTCTCCAGCGTCTCTTAATCAGTCCTTCTTGGCTTTCTCCCAGGGGCCTCTCCCTCTAGCATGATGTACTCCTCATTCGACCCTTTGTTTTTACTCCCAGAGCAATGAACCTTGGGGGTGGTTCGTGTGATTTTCTTTTTAAAGTTGGAGAAGTTCTGCTGTGAAAGTGGAGGTGGGGAAGGGGAGCCTGTAGCAGCAGGCAGAGCATTCAGCAAAGGGCGGTCGGGAAGCTGAGTCTGAGAAGTTATTCTCTCAAAGCTCTTAATACTGCATATCACTTGGAAAGCCTCTTTTATTCCCAGCATTAAGCAAACTGTTTTTAAGAACCAGTGTTCCAAGCCATGGAAACAAATATGGTTTTGTTTCCAGGACACTGTGTTTATGAATTTGGGGGGTCTTCTTTCTTTCTTTTTCCCCTTTCCTTCCTTTCTCCATCCCTGGTGGCTCAGACGATAAACGATCTGCCTGCATTGCGGGAGACCTGGGTTCAATCCCTGGGTCAGAAAGATCCCCAGGAGAAGGGAATGGCTACCCACTGCAGTATTCTTGCCTAGAGAATCCCATGGACAGAGGAGCCTGATGGGCTACAGTCCATGGGGACACAAAGAGTTGGACATGGCTGACTGACTAATAATTTCATTTTCCCTTCATCAACGGATAGGAGTATGGAGGATATCTTCCTCCTCACTATCTGATGTCCCTACAGCCATTAACATTGCCCCTTCCCCCCAAACCGAGAAATCCCTCCCTCCTTGCTGTGCCTTAGTGCTGACATACAGTTTACACTGAGACTTGGCACAGAGGAAAATTTACCATAAAGATCACTGTGAAGGTGAAATGTCAGAGTCCCTCATGCTCACAGCCTCTTCCAAGCTCTCGGGAGGGTCCCTAACATGTGTTACAATATCATGTACTTCTGTAAATTTTAAAAAATGTATGTCTCTATTCTCTTACTTAAAGAGGATCCCTCCACACAAGTATAACTTTCCATCCCATTAGAGTTTCCAGATTTAGCAAATAAAACTTCAAGATCACAGTTAAGTTTGAATTGAAGATAAGCTATTGATAATTTTTGACTATTCCAAATATTTCATGGAACAGAGCTATATACTAAAACAGTATTTGTTGTTCATCTGAAATTTTGCCTAGCAGCCAGTTTTGTTTATCAGCTGCCCTTCCTCCCTCAAAACTTTGACCCTCTGCTGTTTGGACTAAAAATGGTAAGACAAACCTTGCTTTTCCCAAATGAGATAAAGAATTGTTTAGTTTATGTTGTAAACTCTTCTCAAACTATAATTTGAGACTTTGAAAGTCAGTCCTGACCAATCTTATGCAACCTTGTTTTTTGGCACATTTTTTTTGCTACAGAAACACAGATCAAAATAATTTCCCAACTCTGTGGGAAAATGAGAAACTCTCCTGTTGTCTGGTGAGAGACAAGAGAACTGTGAAATGTCACCGTTGGGCTTTGAGTTGGGATCCAGAGTGGAGCATGTGTTTTCAGAAAGGGAGCTCTGTAAATGGCTGCAGGGAAGCAGTAGCTAGTGGGGGAGGAGAGAATCCTGGCTCAAGAAGATTTGGGTCACAGTAGAAAGTACTAGGGGCTTCCCTGGTGGCTCAGCAATAAAGAATCCACCTGCCAATGCAGGGAATGCAGGTTCGATCCCTGGGTTGGGAAGATCACCTGGAGAGGAAGTGGCAACCCACTCCAGTACTCTTGCCGAGGAAACCCCATGGGCAAAGGAGCCTGGCAGGCTAAAATCCATGGTTCCACAAAAGAGTCAGACAAAACTTAGCAGCTAAACAGCAAGAAAGTACTGGAGAGTATTTCTCAATCTTATACCCTGATCTACAGTGAGAAACACATTTTCCATCATGACCCCAAATTTGCTTCTGTGTATATGAGATTGAAACAAAAGTTTCATGCAGCATTCACCATTATTACATGTACAATTACTGTGTAATGCACGCTGATATTTTCTACTCTGATTTATATGATTTTTTTTTAAGAGCTAATTGTACTCAGTTGATTTCACAACAAACTGATGGATCATGAACTTAAAAACTACTTAAGTGGCTCAAAAACTACTGCATGGGAGCACTGCTATTGAAAGGCACTGCTCAGGACACTGGCTTTAGTGGTCTCCAGGAGAAAAGGAGCCTGTGGGAATTCCATGTTTACAGTGGTTAGGACTCAGCACTTTTACTTCAGGGACCTAGGTTCAATTCCTGGTTGGGGAACTAAGATCCCGCAAGCCATGTGGTGTGACCAAAAAAAAAAAAAAAAAAAGAGAGAGAGAGAGAGAAAAGGAGCTTGTGCCACAGTGTAACTCAATGAGCTGCTCTCTTCCTTGAGAAAATCTTTCTCTGAAAGCAATGTCAGCTGAAGATAACACTTAGGGACAGCAAAGTCATCCTCTGGTGTGAGTTCCTTACCCTCTCACAATGGGTAACAAACAATTTGCAAGTAAGTACCAGTCCTCCAATGACCCTTTGAGAGGCAGTGTGGGCTGGAGTGTGGCACAGAAGAGATGAACTAAACCCGTGGAGCAGCGGTCCAGAGGAGCCCAGAGGGAATGTAGGCTAGAGTGGGAGGGGAGGGAAGCAAGAGCAGGCTCTGTGTGCCACTTCAAATGTCCATGAGAACACATCACTGAGACCAAGGGGCCTGTTTTGGAGAAGGGGAAGCCCCTTTCCAGGGATGCCATCCACTCAAAGGAGAAAGTCCTTTTCAGAAATTGGTTCAACTACAAAAATATTCCTGCATTCAGAGAAATTCATCAGAGAAAATATGAAGATTTTACCGCAAAGAACAAGATTTGTTTTTCTTACCCTGAAGAAAGTAGACTTCATCTCTCTTTCTGTCTAGCGCCTATGTCAGACCCTTTCCTTTACCCTGCAATCATCAGTTCTTTCATTCGGCCTCCTCCCTCTAACTTAATGACCTTTCCTTACACTTCATAGTGAAAAATAAAATTTTTTCATCTTTTCTCCACTAAACCTGCCAGTCCACCAACACAACCCTCCATCTCCCCTCCCAAGGAATGTACTGCCTGGTGATGTGAGGAATTATTATAACTTTTATTACAGTGGGGGTCTATACTCCTTCAAGTCTAGTATACAAACACTGAATTTTATTGCTGTCTTCATTAACAGGGAAAATGACTGTTGACTAACACTTAGCAAAACAGATACATTCTGGTTGTCAAACTTTATTTATTTATTTCATTGCACTCTATATCTCTGAATTTGAGAAAAGAATAACATGGAATCTTTTGCGTTTCCATACAAATTATGAAATTTTTGTTCTAGTTCTGCAAAAAATACCATTGGTAGTTTGATAGGGATTGCATTGAATCTGCAGATTAATTTGCTGTCTCTGCAAGCATCTTCCAGCATTCCCTCTCTACCAGATGCTTTCCCAAGCATTCAGTTTTTCCCATCTTTTAAAATATGCCTCCATTGATTCTGTCTATGCTCTCTCTCTACACTACTCACAGATAATTTTCTCTAAAGAATTGCCATTTCCATTTATTTCCTTTCGCTAGTCTGCCTACAGCACCTACCACCCCACCAAAAATACTCTGGCTATAAAAGTCATCAGTGGCTTCTATATTGCTAAATCTAACAGAGGCTTTTCAATTCTCACCTTCCTCGGCATTTTAGCAGCTTTAGACACAGTTCCAGCTCCCTCCTCCTTGAACAGCTCAGATCTTGGCCTCGCTGATGACACACCTACTCCCTGGCTTTTCCTCCTATCATACAGTCATATATTCTTTCCTGGCTTATCCATCTTTCATTGGATCTTTGCTTGTTGGGAGATCCCCTCCTTCCATCAAGAAAAAGATACTCCTTCCCCAGTGGCTTAGGCAGTAAAGAATCTTCCTGCAGTGCAAGAGACCTGGGTTTGATCCCTGGGTCGGGAAGATCCCCTGGAGAAGGAAATGGCAGCCTACTCCAGTATTCTTGCCTAGAGAATTCCGTGGACAGAGGCTACCGTCCATGGGGTTGCAAAGAGCCAAACATGACTGAGCAGCTAACACTTTCACCTTGTATCCCTGACTTAAGTAAATGGCAACTCCATCCATACAGTTGTTCCCTAAATCAAGCCCTCTTGATTCCACTTCCGGTACACACCTCACATCTGTTCATTTTGCTCTGTCTCCATTGCTCCTACCTGAGACCAAGCCACCATCATACTTCATCTCTACTCTGCAGTCATTTCCTTACTGGTATCCCCATTTGTATTTTTGCCCCCTACCCAGCAATCTGTTCTCCTTATAGCAATCATCGTCATATTTCTAAAACATAAATCAAGTTATGTCACCTTTTTGCTTTGAAAGAATAAATCATTTTCTTGGTGAACTTCAAATAGAACCCAAGCTCTTAAACTTGATCTGCAAGACCCAGAGTGATCCAGCCCCTGCCTATTTCTCCAGCCACACCTCCTTCCATTTCCCCTTCATTTACCATTCTTCCGTAGCACAGCCTTTCTTACAGGATCAAGATCTTTCCTGCTTGAGGTTCTTTGTACCAACTGTCCCATTTTCTGAGGTTGATACCCCCTCTACTTCACTTGCTCCTCTCCTGTGAACTCCCACTCATCTGTCCATTAGGTAAAAGTTGAAAAGTTAATTCTTGAGAAAAACCTCTCCCGAGTCACCACTCATTCCCAGCTCATCATCAATCTGAATTAAGTTCCCTTGGTTATATTCCTTAGCACCCTGTATTTTCTTCATAACACATTCTACAATTTATAATTGAGCAATTATCTGTGTGTTTTTTTAATATAAATTTATTTATTTTAATTGGAGGTTAATTACTTTACAATATTGTATTGGTTTTGCCATACACCTGTGGCGGATTCATGTTGATATATCTGTGTGTTTTTTTGTCTGCTTAATATCTTTTGTCTCCATTTAACTGTAGGCCTCATGAGGCTAGTGCCTAGAACAGCACCTAAAACATTAGGAAATGCATAATTGTTTGATTTATGCACTTATCTATTTCTGGCTACGCTGGTTCTCTGTTGCTGCTCTAGTCGCGGAGTGTGTGGGCTAGTCCTTCTTGCAGTGCACGGGCTTCTCACTGCGGTGGCTTCTCTTGTCTCAGAGCACATGGGCTTCAGGTGCAGGGCGCATCTCTAGGTCCACGGGCTTCAGGGGTTGCAGCATGAGGCCTTCAATAGTTGTGTCACTGTTTATAATAGCCAGGACATGGAAACAACCTAGACGTCCATCAGCAGATGAATGGATAAGAAAGCTGTGGTACATATACACAATGGAGTATTACTCAGCCATTAAAAAGAAAACCAATACAGTATAGTAAAGTAAAATAAAGTAAAAATAAAACTTTAAAAAATAAAATTAAAAATTAAAAACAAAACAAACAAACAAAAAACCCTGAAGAGTATTATGCTAAAAAAAAAAAAAGAATACATTTGAATCAGTTCTAATGAGGTGGATGAAACTGGAGCCGATTATACAGAGTGAAGTAAGCCAGAAAGAAAAACACCAATACAGTATACTAACACATATATATGGAATTTAGAAAGATGGTAATGATAACCCCCTATGCAAGACAGCAAAAGAGACACAGATGTATAGAATGGACTTTTAGACTCTATGGGAGAGGGAGAGGGTGGGATGATTTAGGAGAATGGCATTGAAACATGTATACTATCAGGTAAGAAACGAATTGCCAGTCTATGTTCGATACAGGATACAGGATGCTTGGAGCTGGTGCACAGGGATGATCCAGAGAGATGATATGGCGTGGGAGGTGGGAGAGGGGTTCAGGAATGGGAACTCATGTATGCCTGTGGCTGACGCATGTCAATGTATGGCAAAACCAATACAGTATTGTAAAGCAAAATAAAGTAAAAATAAAATTTTTTTTAAAAATAGTTGTGTCAAATGGGCTTAGTTGCCCCATGGCATGTGGAATCTTCCTGGACTAGGATTTGAACCTGTTGTCCGTTGCACTGGCAAGTAGATTCCTAACTACTGGACTGCCAGGGAAGTCCATCAGCAATTTTTAACTGAATGAACGAGGGATATGGTGACTAATTTTTCAAATGTATGCTAAACATTGACAATCTTTATTGCTTTCAACCCCAAGGCTGTTGGCAAATATGATTTATGCAGTGGGTGCGCAATGGGTCAGTTTCCTGTAAATTAGTGTCCATCAGTGGTGTGTTGGAGCAGGCTAAAGAGAACCAGTTCTGGGCATCTTTCTTCCCAACTTCACATCAAGTGACAATGTGTTGGTAGCCATGATAGGAGTATGTATACCACAAAAATAGCAAATGTTACAAATCATAGCTTGTTTTTCCCTTTGGAGAGCCAGTTTACTGGCATACCACTGGTATCTACTATATATCCAACATGTTAGGTATTATGGAGCCACCATTAAAAAAATAAGTCATTGTTCCACACCAGCTATAGTTACCAGTCTAGTCTAGGGAATATGACATACATCAAGAATCAAGGAGAATCGGGGCATAGCTATGGCATGTGAGCACATCCATGGTCAGGAAAGGATAAGGTCAGTAGGGACTGGAATAAGTACCAGTGGGCATCCAGGAAGTGGAGCCAATGCTAAAACTGGTGGATTGAGAGGATCTCTGTACCTGGACCATGGAAGGTAATCCCAGCGGAGAGACAGTAAGGACCTAGGGCTGGTCGTGAGCCAGGGAAATGTAGCTGGAATGGGAGTAGACAGAAGTAGGAGAGATTGTCTTATTAGTTGTAAAGAGTTTCTCTTGAGATTTCTTTGTGCGTGTAATTTTGGTAAATCAGATCGTATTTTAAAAATAAATCCAGATGTTAAAGAATTCTTAAGGCAAATTTGTTTTAAAAAGGGAAGTGAAGGGTAAACAACCTTACTTTATTTTTCAGACTTAGGTTTTACTAGAATAATGTTTCCTTGAAGTCATGCACATCTCTACTACATACCCCACCCCCCACCCCCAACCACATCTTCAACCTGGCAGATGCTCTGTCACGCTGGACATTTCCCCTGTTTTGGCCCTTGGTTCCTTATCTGTGAAATGAAAGGGTCCAACTTGATTGTCTCTCAGATCCTTTATAGCTCAGAAAAATTGCATTGTTCTAAGTGGTCAGGCATGCAAACCCTATTTCTAAATGAGCCCAAGAAGAAGGACAGGAAAACACTATTCTGAAATGTCCTTGCCTGGGATTAAAGGATGCTGAGGGATTCCATTTGGGGATAACAGGGTGAAGTAACATGGTCCTCTTGCTGCAGAGTTCGGTCAGTTTTCTTTTAGTCAAAGAAGAGATTTGACGTCTAAGGATAGCAGGTGATCTCATGGGTTTTCACTATGAGCATCATTAGGTAAATCCAGGACCATTTGACAGGAAAATAAGAGCACTATTTTTAAATCAACAGGAAAAGGGCAGAGCAGCAAGATAGATGATTTATCCTGTGGCCAGAAGTGCACAAAACTGACTGAAGAAACTAATCGAATCAGACTTGATAAAGCTGATGCTGCCTTACAGCCCCTGTGCCTAGAAGCTTTGTCAGAGCTGGTCTGCCACGGATCCTGATTTAGGATATAGGCTGACTCATTCACTTCTTCTGAGTAGCAGTGCAGCTGCACACATTGCTATTATTGGTTTTTTAAAAATTACTATTAAGTGTAACGTGAGGCTTTGATGATGCTAAGTAGCAGCAAAAGGCTGGTGTCTATTGAAGGAACCTCTTCCTAGGCATTCTTGGGACCCTCAGGTAGGGCTGGCTATGGGCTCCCAAGGCCTTCTTTTTCATCTCCCTCTCTTCCTCCTCCTCATTCCTAAATGTCAGAATGGCTGCTGCCAGGTTGGCTTGTTCAGTCCACTCCTCTCAAGTCTCCCTAAAGCTGCAGCACAGCAGGAAGCCAGAGAGATGTGCTTTCCCCATTGGCACAGGCCAGCTGTGGCTCTGCTTTGCTGCAGGTGGCCATGCTGACATCTGGCTCAGAGAGAAGAAAACCTGACTGAAGTCTTCTGAGTCCGGTGTTATCCAACCCAGGTGGCTGTGGCCCTGGCAGAAAATGCAGGTCAGTGCTCAGCTGCCCCTGATGGCAATTAGATATTTTGGAGGGCCTGAACTTTTTGATTTTTCCAGTTGGAGGGTGAAGACAGTAAAGCTCTGGTGCTCAGAATGGTTCAATCCACCATAGACTTAGTAAGTGCCTGCACCAAGGGTAGACAGGCAAGTACTGTGAGCCAAGAGGGAAAAGGACATGGTTTCTACATTTGAAGAGTTCACAGTCTCACATTTTACATGAACAGAAACTTTCAGTGAAACCAGATAAGTGGTAATGTAAACATATGCACAGGTTGCTATGGGAGCCCAGAGGAAGGATCTTAGACCAAAAGGTGCTGTCACCTAAACCGTGTTGTGAAGAATGAGGAAGAGTCAGATAAAGCAAGCTAGTTCCCAGGCAAAGGGAAGTGCACAAAGAATTAACAACATAGCCCCACTGGGGACTCACAGGCAGTTCGCTGTAGGAAGGTGTAAAGTGGAAGACAGAGCTAGAGAGACACACAGCTGGGGATGGAGGCTGCAGCCAGGTGGAAAGGGACCTGAGAGCCTTGGTAAGGAAACAGAACTGAGCTGCGTTCTGCAGGAGTTTGGGAGTCGTTGAAGGACAGCTAGTAAAGAAGTTATATGATCAGTTTGCATAGGTTGATCCCTCTAGTGCATGGAGAGGATGGATTTAAAGAGAGTGAGATAAAAGGCAAGCAAATCCAATAGTTTGCGCAAAGGTATGGGTGCTCCAAGGTATTAGTCATACAGATAGAAAGGAGTGGGCAAGACTGAGAAGCATTTAGGAGTTAAGATCAGAAAAACCAGAACTTGATAACAGACTGAGTATGTTCAATGGGGTGACAGGAGAGAGGAATTTGCCTAGGGTGGTTGTCTTGTTTCTTGCCAAGTATACAGATCTGTGTTTCTCAAAGTATGTGCCTTTTAACATCAGCTCTATTGGGTGTGAGAAGGCATTGTGTCAAAAGTGGCTATATCTGCAAATAAGTCTGAGAAATAACAGACTTCAACAAAAGTAAACAGAACTCTTTAGAACTTCTCAGAGCTTTTAATGTGGTACTGCTGCAAATAACGGTAATTGCCATTATTAAGCATTTATGAGTTCCATTTACAGTGTCTTTGAGCAACTGGGAAAGAAGGAAAGCCCCAAGAAAACTATTCTGAAGCTTGAAAATAATGTGTGAGCAAGTACACAAATATAAACTAATAATATTGGCTACCAAGCAAGAAGTTCATAGGGCAGGTGATATGAGCCAAAGGCATTTTGGGACATGGTCTGGTGCAGGACTAAATATTTGATATACGTTATTTCAGGTTCCCATAACAACACTGTAAGGTATGGATTTTGTACCTATTTTACAGGTGGGGAAACAGGGGCTCATAAAGATTAAACAACTAACCAAAATTGCCACACAGCTGGTAGAGTCAAATCTCACTGTTAACATCGATATCATATCATTTCTGTGTGCTAATGTATATAGTGAGTCTGCAAGACAGGGAAGGATGTAGCATGCTGTGTCTTCTGTTGAAGAGAAACAATAAAACAGACAGTCATTTTTGCCAGCACAATGGGTTTATTCAGGAACAGCAGAGAAATGCAGTTCAGGACATGCAGTCTGCGGAAACCACAGGGAAGTCTGGAGAACAAAGGAGAGGAGCATTCTGTTATAAAGGAGAAAGGGGAGTTGGGATGGGGCTGTTACAAACAGAGTCCTTAGAAGAAACTGGGGGTCCTTTTCAGTGGCTGAGCTGCGAGTCTTTCACTGGCTGGACTGTTGCCTGGCAAGAAGAAATTCTTCCTTCCTTCAGGTGGGTAGTAAAGTGGTGACTTCTTCCTATTGGAGACACAAAGACACATTTCTTCCCTTCAGTCTGCAATTTATGTTGAGTGGTAGGGGGTGACAGTGCCCCCTTCTGGCCTCCTGACTGTATTTTAAATGAGGCTTCTGTTTATTAATTTTCATTCTCCCAAACTTAAGTGATTTTTCATTCTCCCAAACTCATTTCACATGCTAGCAAAGTAATACTCAAAATTCTCCAAGTCAGGCTTCAGTAGTATGTGAACCAAGAACTTCCAGATGTTCAAGCTGGATTTAGAAAAGCAGAGGAACGAGAGATCAAGCTGCCAACTTGATCAAGTTGGGTCATAGAAAAAGTGAGAGAATGCCTAAAAAACATCTATTTTTGCTTCATTGACTACACTAAAGCCTTGACTTTGTGGATCACAATGAACTGGAAAATTCTTTGAGAGATGGGAATACCAGACCACCTTTCCTGCCTCCTGAGAAATCTGTATGCAGGTCAAGAAGCAACAGTTAGAACCAGACATGGAACAACACACTGGTTCCAAAGTGGGAAAGGAGTACATCAAGGCTGTATGTTGTCACCCTGCTTATTTAACTTATATGCAGAGTACATCATGAGAAATGCCAGACTGGATAAAGCACAAGCTGGAATCAAGATTGCCAGGAGAAATATCAATAGCCTCTGATGTGTAGATGACATTACCCTTATGGCAGAAAGTAAAGAGGAACTAAAGAGCCTCTTGATGAAAGTGAAAGAGAAGAGCGAAAAATCTGGCGTAAAACTCAACATTCAAAAAATGAAGATCATGGAATCTGGTCCCATCACTTCATGGCAAATAGGTGGGGAAACAATGGAAACAGTGAGAGACTTTATTTTCTTAGGCTGCAAAATCACCACAGATGGTGACTGCAGCCTTGAAATTGAAAGACACTGGCTCCTTGGAAGAAAAGCCATGACCAAACTAGACTGCATATGAAAAAGCAAAAACATTAATTTTCCAACAAAGGTCCGTCTAGTCAAAGCTATGGTTTTTCCAGTAGTCATGTATGGATGTGAGAGTTGGACTATAAAGAAAGCTGAGTGCAGAAGAATTGATGCTTTTGAACTATGGTGTTGGAGAAGACTCTTGAGAGTCCCTTGGCCTGCAAGGAGATCCAACCAATCAATCCTAAAGGAAATCAGTCCTGAATATTCATTGGAAGGACTGATGCTGAAGCTGAAAATCCAATACTTTGGCCAGCTGCTGCCAAGAGCCGACTCATTAGAAAAGACCCTGATGCTGGGAAAGATTGAAGGCAGGAGGAGAAGGGGACAAGAGAGGATAAGATGATTGGATGGCATCACTGGCTTAACGGACATGAGTTTGAGCAAGGTCTGGGAGATGGTGAAGGACAGGGAAGCCTAGCGTGCTGCAGTCCATTGGGTCACAAAGAATCAGACACGACTGAGTGACTGACCAGCAACAACAACAGAACTTAAATGCCAGAACCTGTGTTAATGAAGCATCTCACAGGACTAGTGGTACTTGGAGGACATTTGGTGGAGAATAATGCTTTAGCTAAGATCAAGAGTACAGGTTGATAAGAGAGAAGTTATTTTTATGTAAATCATGGTAGTTTAGTATAAGGTTAAAACTTGCCATAATAGAAATATAACTGAAATGTAACAGAAAGTCAAAGTGGGCAGAGATTGTTTCCAATATTAGTGTTCAGAGGAAACATTCAGTTAAAATGCTGTCAGCATCAACTAGCAGAAGACCCAACTAAAAATGGCTAAACAAACAAATTTATTAAAGCACAAAGTCCAGAGGTAGAACAATCCCACTATTGGTTAACTCAGTGTTTAAACATCATCATCAAAAATGCAAGGTTTTTTTTTTTTTTTCTGTTTTTCTGCCTTGCCATTTTCAATATGTTAGATAGTCCCCTGAGGTCCCAAGGTGGCTGGCGCAGTCCCAGGTGTTGGATGCCAGCAGCGCACAGGATGTCAGGGCTGATAGAAGAGTACCACGGCTGCACATTAGGCTCTCAGAAAAGAGAGGTTGAAGAGGGGGGATATTAAGTGATGCTACTAAGAAAACATCTCCTCATGCTGCAAGAAAAAAGTGACGCTTCCTGCTAAAGAGCATTTCAATCATTTTTTGTGTCCATTGCACAAACAGATTGAACTGGGCAGAGTTCACCCAGACACGGGGCGCTTAGGTTGAGAGAGACAAGCTGCCATGAACAAGCAAGACGCCGGTGCTCCCCTGAGCCAAACCTTGGTGAGTACTCTCCTGAAAGTTAACTCTGAGTCAGCACAGGACGACTATTAATTTTGAAATTAGCGACCTGCTGCCAAGAGCCTGGGCCAGGGCTGTGGACCTGAGACACAGATATGATCAAAGTTGATTATCAGTTCTCTAGTGGATTGGGTGGTAGACTGTCACATGGGGCCTCAGACAAGAGGAATGTTGGGAGTGTGCCTTCTGCCAGTTCTCAAAAATCTTATTACTATTTTCACAACTGAGTGATCAAGATATTTCAGGGCTTGTTATTTGAGGTATCTGGACTAGGTGAGACCTAGCTCTGGCTCAGACTGATTCTAAGAATCAAAATGATCACAGTTAAAGAAGTCTGTCTTATGGAGGCTCATTTCTGAATTACAAAATCTCTTGGTGAACTGTAGGTCCCCATGCAAATAGTAGGTCTATTATTAGAAGGCATATTGAATGAATTCTTGGCATGCACTTTGGAGGACAAAAGAAAAAAAAAAAGAGCCCAAGAAAGGGAGGGATGGGATAGGACTCCATGCTCTCACTGCCAAGGTCCTGGGTTTGATTCTGTAGTTGGTGAACTAAGTGCCCACAAGTCTCACAGCATGGTAAAACACACACACACACACACACACACATACACACACACACACACACAAATGGGGGGATTAAAAGTAAATAGAATAAAAAGAAAATAAATGTGGAATAATTTAAATAATAGAAAACAAAGAAAATCTAAGAGGACCATCTCCGGTGTCTATTTTCTTGCAGATCATTTCCGTTTTTTGGTAGCATCAGAGGTGTGGTAGAACTGATGGGTTCTCATTTTATGAGAACTAATCATGGTGTAACGGAGTATCAGGGCAAAACTATCAGGAGGCTTCTCACACGGCAGCCTTGGGAACAGCTCTATTGTTTAGTCCCTTGGAGTTTCAAGCGTTAAGACAGGAGACAACAGGAAAAGTGTACCTAGTTCACATTTCATCTCCAAGTGTTGCAGAGTGGTGAGAAAGGAGTGCTATGCTGAAGGGCAAAGTTTTCAAAAACAGAACAGCTCAGCCTACACAATGATATCAGGAGGAAGTTGCAGAGGAGCATGTGAAAGCCAAGGACCTAAAAAGGAAAAGCAAGCAAGGGTAAAGCTGGAGAGGCAATTGACATTTATGGGCATGCAGCTGCTCTACTAAGTGCTTTCACACATCAAAGCATTTAATCAGGAAGGTATCATTTCAAGGCCGTATCAAATAGCATTTAGACTTATAAAACAGAATTTATGTTGCAGGCTAAAAGCATTGTCAAGTTCTGGAGGAGGAGACACAATGTCTGCCCAAGAGACAGACATGGGCAAACCATAGCAACAATTCATTTCAGAATGACCCCTAATAACCCATCATTGGCCAGGGTTATCAGGAAAACCCTGAATGTGCTGTGGTCAGAAGGAAAGATTTATTGGAGGTCTTATTGAAAAAGCAAGTATTGTGGGATCTGGAGGATTTCTTTCTCCCAGTTTCATGTCACTGTTCAGAGAAGGCAATGGCAACCCACTCCAGGACTCTCACCTGGAAAATGTCATTGACAGAGGAGCCTGGTAGGCTGCAGTCCATGGGGTCACACAGAGGCGGACCCAACTGAAGTGACTTAGCAGCAGCAGCAGCAGCAGCATGTCACTATTGGAGGGGGCTACAGCTTCTTTATGGCAGAAAGTTAAGAGGAACTAAAAAGCCTTTTGATGAAAGTGAAAGAGGAGAGTGAAAAAGTTGGCTTAAAGCTCAACATTCAGAAAACGAAGGTCATGGCATCTGGTCCCATCACTTCATGGGAAATAGATGGGGAAACAGTGGAAACAGTGTCAGACTTTATTTTGGGGGGCTTCAAAATCACTGCAGATGGTGATTGCAGCCATAAAATTAAAAGACGCTTACTCCTTGGAAGAAAAGTTATGACCAACCTAGATAGCATATTGAAAAGCAGAGACATTACTTTCCCAACAAGGGTCTATCTAGTCAAGGCTATGGTTTTTCCAGTGGTTGTGAGAGTTGGACTGTGAAGAAAGCTGAGTGCCAAAGTATTGATGCTTTTGAACTGTGGTGTTGGAGAAGACTCTTGAGAGTCCCTTGGACTGCAAGGACATCCAACCAGTCCACTCTGAAGGAGATCAGCCCTGGGATTTCTTTGGAAGGAATGATGCTAAAGCTGAAACTCCAGTACTTTGGCCACCTCATGCGAAGAGTTGACTCATTGGAAAAGATTCCGATGCTGGGAGGGATTGGGGGCAGGAGGAGAAGGGGACGACAGAGGATGAGATGGCTGGATGGCATCACCGACTCGATGGACCTGAGTCTGAGTAAACTGCGGGAGTTGGTGATGGACAGGGAGGCCTGGCGTGCTGTGGTTCATGGAGTCGCAAAGAGTCAGACACGACTGAGCAACTGAACTGAACTGAACTGAACTGAACAGCTTCTTAATCCATCTCTTCCTAAGAAAGGAGGGATGGTTTGCATAATTGATGAGCTTGGGAGAAGAGAAAAGTGCCTATCTCAGCCCCATTCTCCTTGCTCTTTGGAGATCTGCCATCCCTCAGAGCACGCATCCTGCCTTGGTACCCACAGGGGGACTTGGAGACCTGATGCCACCATGACCCATTGGGGAGCTAAATCTGAATCAGGGTCGCACACTGCACACTGAGGGACCAATTGTTGCTGCACTCAAATATCATGTCCTCCAAGTCCAACCAACCCTGTAGCAGATCCCTGGTCCTCTCCTTACTTGCTGCAAGTAAAAATAAATCCCCTCCTTCTTACCTTTGGCTTGGTTGTGTCTTTTGGCTCAACACCCACCAAAAGGTGAACCCAGTTGTTCAGTAGCAATGGCAATATATCCTTGCATGTGATCTAACACTGCTTTCCTGTATGTGCGCCACTATCTGATTTTGCATCGAGCAGGAACACACTCAGCGCTTGTCTGTCTCGGTGCCTTCACTCCGGGTGTTCCCTCCAAGTGTAAAATTTTGCCCATTTTTTCACACCTATATTCTGACTGTTCTTCAAGGACTAAACCAAATTTCACCAAATCCATATGTGCTTCTCTCACAGGTTCTATTTAGAGGTTCCTCTTGCCTGGAGAAACCCAGGGACGGAGAAGCCTGGTGGGCTTCCGTCTATGGAGTTGCACAGAGTCGGACACAACTGAAGCAACTTAGCAGCAGCAGCAGCTACCGACACTCATCCCACTTTCTTCTTTTTCCAGAGTCCCAATTTTTCTTTAGTTCATAGGAGACTATATACTTCCAACAAGGCAGTGCCTGTTACTATCTGAACCAAACTAGGGAGCATCATTCCCCTTGCCAGTGACTGATTTGGGAGTGAACATGTAACTCAGTTTTGGACTTGAGCCATAGAAAGACATTGTCAAGACTGAGAAAGTATTTTCCACTCCAACTTTTGATACTCTGGAAACACGCTTTAAAAAAAAAGATTGATTTATTCATTTTTATTTTTGACTGTGCTGGGTCTTTGTTGCTACACACGAGCTTTCTCTAGCTGTGGAGAGAGGGCTACTCTTCGTTACATGTGCAGGCTTCCCGTTGCGGTGGTTCTCTCATTGCAGAGCACGGGCTGTAGAAACGCAGGCCTTAGTAGCTGCAGTGCAGGGGCTCAGTAGCTGTGACATACGGGGCTCACTTGCTTCGTGGCTTGCGGGATCTTCCTGCACCAGGGGTCAAAGCAGTGTCCTTGCATTGCATTCTTAACCATTGGACCACCAGGGAAGCCCCCTCTGGAAATGTTTTTTATTAAAACTTCTTCAATGCTAGAAGTTTCTCTTTCAGCAGCATTTTAACCTCCCTCCTTTTTCTCTTGGTAAACCACCCTGTCTTCCTTCCTTTTCTTGTATTCTTGAGGACATTCTGTTTTATTCTTCCTTGCCCTACCTTGACTTTCTTTTCTCATAACCTTGACTCCTGCCCTCATTTTGCCTACCACCAACCCTTCACTTCTCACCGATTAAATGTAGTCCAGTGAATTCTCTCCTAGAAATGTCTGCTTTTTTGTGAATCCTTTGGCTCTACTCTCCTGCTTGAAAGATTTCTACATATTATACATTCATACGTTCCACCTCTTGAATACTTTTTATTTCCTTCCAGATAAGAAGCATACTACTGTTTTCAGACAAGATTCACTTTAGCAATTTTAGGTCTTTATCTTTCACTTTATATCTGACAATGTCTAACTTTTCTTGCATACATATTATATCAATTTACTGACTTACTTTCCTTTCAGTGTAAAATACAAACGGCCAAACTACAATAAATAAGTAAGCTTTAATCTTGTTTAATATCTCGATTCTAAATATTTGCTTTCATGGATCACTTCATTAATGCAACTCCTGCTACCAACCCTCCTAAGTGGATCCCCAACAAGGGTCCTTCTGCCCAGTGTTGCTCAGGCGAATAGAACAAGACTGAGTTTGATACAGAAGCAAAGGAAAACTTTATTCTTGGATCAAAGTATGGAGAGATACAAGCTTGTGCTCTAGAGATCACACTCCCTCCCCGCCCCTCATCAGCCTCAGGGCTTCTTCACAGGACGCTGGTCTGCAGGGGGGGCAGGTTCTGGCCTTCCTTCACTTGCATGTTGCTCACAGTTTCACCCCCATCTTGCATTGCAGTGTCTAGTGCAGCTTCTGCACGTGGCCTGCTGAGCCTGAATCTCAGTGCAGCTTTTTCATATAAGGAACTTTGGTCTGAAGTGAAGTGTGCAAGGCCCCCTGCACACCACCCCTATGCACAAGTGACTCTACACTCAGCACAAAGAAGGAAAAAAAAAATGTTAGACTTTTTACCCAGGTTCTATTTTTATTTCTCAGGAATTGTTAATGGGCTCTGCCAGTGACACTTTCACTTTTGACCAAAGTTATGTTTAAAATTTTGCTGTAAAATCCCCTTCCTGGTCTCAGTAGGAATGGCTCCCAAAACTAAGAACCTGAGATCATTTCCTCTTCTAGCTTTCCTTATGCATTGTGGGTAGAGGTGTTTCTTCCTAGTTTGCATGGCAATCCCACATTCATGGAAGCAGGGTAATGAACAGATAGATGTATTAGTATCTTTATTTCACCAGCTTTCCCATGCCTTTCTCCCCCTTGTCTGCTAGGACAAAGTAAATGACAATCTTTTTCTAAGAGAGAGAACAGTTTGAGATGGGAGCCCCTGGTAAAAGTTGGAGAAAGGGTCTAGCAGAGAAGCCAAGGTGATTCACAGAATAAAAATCTGGGTGAGAAGGAGAGAAGATTCTGAAAAAAAAATTAAAGGGGAGGAGGAATGGAGGAGGGGGTGCAAAAGACAGAGAGAGATTTGTGTTCAAGAGGCCCTAGAACATCCTCCATCATGAGAAAACTAAGGAGGAAAAGAATGACTTTTGAGAAGCTCTTGGGAAGAAATTGCCGGCAGTGTAAGCCCATGTGAAAAATGAGAAGCCAATAGTTTTGCTCCTGGTACCATCTTTTCATCTATTTCAATTAAAAGTAAAAAAAACAATGGAGATCTAATCAGAGCAGAAAGAAATTGGCCCCCCACCAAATCCTAAATTTCTATGAATGTATGAGACTTAGATTCATTATTTTTAACAATGAACCTTGAGACTTTTAACCATTATTTTTAACAATGAACCTTACCAGTTGGTAGATTTGGTAGTAGTGGAATCTGCCTTCAGGTGCTTGCTGAAGTCATCATGGATAACTCAGTGTCAAAAATATTATTTCTTCCATCTTTAACTCTTCCATCCCTTTGATGTGTTTAATTTATTGTAAAGTAGTTAACTTCCAATTAAAATAAATAAATTTATATTAAAAAATTTTTTCAAATGAGTGGAGTATATTAATGTGGCTTCCCTGGTAGCTCAGACAGTAAAGAATCTGCCTGCAATGTGAGAGACCTAGGTTCAATCCCTGGGTTGGGAAGATTTCCTGGAGAAGGAAATGGCAACCTACTTCAGTATTCTTGCCTAGAGAATTCCATGGACAGAGGAGCCTACAGGAAAACATATATATGATTTACAAAGAAAATATGAGTATATTCGGAGGGCAAGTGCTTAAAATTTTTTGTTGATGGGGTTCACAATCAAAATTATTGAAAGACTGCTCCTTTATATTCTACACTCGGGGCAGGTCCAGTATCCACTGTGCAGCCAGGACTTGCCTGGAGCCTTGCACTCTGAAAAAGAGGTGGCATGGGGACATTAGATAATTAAGAGGCAATGAAACAGGAAGAGACTCTTCCCTGACCCTCCTATTTAAAATACTAACCCATGCCATTCTCCATGCCTCTCCTAACCTGATTTCTCTCTGTAGCACTTATCACTTACCATATTCTATTAAATTCCCTTACTCTATTTGTATCTATCTCCCTCCTACTAGGCTGTGAACTCTTTCAAGACAGATTTTTTTTTCCTGCTTTGTTAATTGCTATATTTCTGGTGCCTGGAACATTTCCTGGCATATAGTAGACCCTCAATTAATGTTGGTTGAATGAAAGCATAAAATATCTATTCATCTCTGAGAAGCAGTTCCAAGAACACTCAGGTTGGTAGATTTGGTAGCAGTTTTTAAAATTTTTGTTTGTTTATTTTTGGCTGTGCTGGGTCTTCATCGCTGCGAAGGCTTTTCTCTAATTGGAGAGTGGAGGCTACTTTCTAGCTGGGATGCATGGACTTATGTGGATGGCTTCTCTTGTTGCTGAGCACAAGCTCTAGGGCATGTGGCTTCAGTAATTGTGACTTCTGTGTTCTAGAGCACAGGCTCAATAGTGGCACATGGGCAACTATGCTCCATGGCACGTGGGATCTTCCCAGACCAGGGATTGAACCCATGTCTCCTGCATTGGCAGGAGGATTCTTTACCACTGAGCCGCCAGGGAAGCCCAATTTGACAGCAATTTTAAGCCGTTGAATCTTCAGCGGGATAAGCCTTACATTGATAAAGTTGGCAAGATGGGAAGTCTTTTCTGGTTTATTTCCATCTCTTGTCCACATTCTTATACTGCTTCCCTGCTGCCAGGAAGGGATGTCATGTTCCCCCCTCCCCACCCCGCCTCGGTGCAGTGCTTTTGTGCTATACTTCTATTCCTCCTCCCTGTCCCCTGATTCGCACACACTTTAGGTTTCTGTTTCAAATATCATTTCCAAGTGCTGCACTGAGCCATGGCTGATTGTTGATCAGGTCCATACCTGCATCACGACTTATAACTAATGAAGGAATGCCCCAGCTGGGGAGCCTGACTCCAACGGAGCATTTCAGAATCCTGAGCAGAGAGGTCTTTTGTACTTCAGGGTTTCTTCAAATCACCCTTTCGGGGCAACTGCCTTGGGGTCAGCCTTCACCCTTACTGATGTACAGATCACCCCTTTCTTGCTGCTCTTAGGTTTCCAGGAATTGCTGCGTTGAGAAATGGTGAATGCTGAAATGATCATCATCAGTAGGGGCTGGATGGGTGCTCCTTGCCCTCCAGTGAGTCTTTCAGTGGAGGGCCTGGGTCTGAGATTCAGATTGTTTTGTCCTCTGGGTGGTTGGTGTCAACAGAGGCAGATAAAGAGGCTCTTGCTGTGCTTCCTTCTGCTCTAGTTGGTACGAGTGTTGCAGACACTAATCAGGACTGAACAAACATGGTGTTCCCTAACTCAAATCTTAGGGGGAAGGCATTTGAAATCTCCACAAGCCTAAAAACCAGAGACTTGTTTTTCTAGCACATGCTAAGTTTCTAAATAAAGCAACAGATGTTTGGTTTTTGCCTCTTTCTTTCCTGTTCATGGCTCCTAATGTGGGTGATATTAACCAAGTGTGACAGGTTTCAGATTTTTATTTATAGCAGTGGAAAATGGTTTTTATGTCTTTGCAGAGTTCTGGGCCTCTGCAGCTGTCTTTCTACAGCCTCAGCTTAAAATCCTGAAGATTGAATGTAAGAATCTTGAAGGCTCTAGAAATTAGAAATTGCATTCCAAGGGTAGGAGAGAGCATGAGGAGTCAGGCAGGATTTTTATATCTTTATTTCCAATGTCTAGCATGAAGCCTGGCACAGAATATCTCTTCTATAAATCTTTGTTGAAAGTTACATGCAATGTAACTTCACATGAATAAATAGTATAGCAGAATTGTATTTATTCATGTAGTATAGCAGAATAAATAGTATAGCAGAATTGAGAAAATCATATTTGGAACTAGTTGTAGCTGCTACATTACAAAATAATCATATGAATCCAAAGATTTATATTTTCCATATCTTGCTCAGTTCAGTTCAGTCGCTCAGTCAGGTTTGACTCTGCAACCCCATGGACTGCAGCACGCCAGGCTTCCCTGTCCATCACCAACTCCTGGAGCCTGCTCAAACTCATGTCCATTGAGTCGGTGATGCCATCCAACCATCTCATCCTCTGTTGTCTCCTTCTCCTGCCTTCAATCTTTCCCAGCATCAGGGTCTTTTCCAGTGAGTCACTTCTTCACTTCAGGTGGCCAAAGTATTGGAGTTTCAGCTTCAGCATCAGTCCTTCCAATGAATATTCAGGACTGATTTCCTTTAGGATGGACTGGTTTGATCTCCTTGCAGTCCAAGGGACGTTCAAGAGTCTTCTTCAACACCATAGTTCAAAAGCATCAATTCCTCAGTGCTCAGCTTTCTTTATAGTCCAATGCTAATATCCACACATGACTACTGGAGAAACCATAGCTTTGACTATATGGGCCTTTGTTGGCAAAGTAATGTCTCTGCTTTTTAATATGCTGTCTAGGTTGGTCATAGCTTTTCTTCCAAGGAGCCAGTGTCTTTTAATTTCAAGGCTGCAGTCACCATCTGTGGTGATTTTGGGGCCCAAGAAAATAGTCTCTCACTGTTTCCATTGTTTCCCCACCTATTGGCTATGAAGTGATGGGACCAGATTCCATGATCTTCATTTTTTGAATGTTGAGTTTTAAGCCAGCTTTTTCACTCTCCTCCTTCACTTTCATCAAGAAATTCTTTAGTTCTTCTTTACTTTTTGCCATAAGGGTGGTGTCATCTGCATATCTGAGGTTATTGATAGTTCTCCCAGCCATCTTGATTCTGGCTTGTGCTTCATCCAGTCTGGCATTTCTCATGATGTATTCTGCATATAAGTTAAATAAGCAGGGTGACAATATACAGCTTTGAAGTACTCCTTTCCCAGTTTGGAACTAGTCTGTTGTTCCATGTCTGGTTCTAACTGTTGCTTCTTGACCTGCATACAGATTTCTCAGGAAGCAGGTAAGGTGGTCTGGTATTCCCATCTCTTTCAGAATTTTCCACAGTTTGTTGTGATGCACACAGTTAAAGGCTTTGGCATAGTCAATAAAGCAGAAATAGATGTTTTTCTGGAACTCTCTTGCCTTTTCCATGATCCAGCAGATGTTGGCAATTTGAGCTCTGGTTCCTCTGCCTTTTCTAAATCCAGTTTGAACATCTGGAATTTCTCGGTTCACGTACTGTTGAAGCCTGGCTTGAAAAATTTTGAGCATTACTTTGTGACCGTGTGAGATGAGTGCGATTGTGCTTTATCTTGCTAAAGATCCATAAAAATGAAACTCCTTTAGCACTCCTTTGTGGTGATTGTTTCGTTGCTAAGTTATGTCCGACTCTTTTGTGACCCCGTGGACTGTAGTCTCCCAGGCTCCTCTAGCCAGGGGATTTCGCAGGCAAGAATACTGGAGTGGGTTGCCATTTCCTTTTCCAGGGAATCTTTCCAGCCCAGGGATCGAATCTGCATCTCCTGCATTGCAGGCAAATTCTTTGCCTCTGAGCCATCAAGAAATCCCTTAGCACTTATTACCCAAAACATATTAACTGTTAGACTCTGATTCTTTCCCTATGCAAAGCTCTTAATTTTTTTGAGACTTCACTTTTACCATCTTATTCTTATTTAAATTTCAGTCATAGGGACATCCTTTTAGCTGTTTCTATGCAGTTACTACAGTATCCCTTTCTTTCTTGATAAAACAGATATGGAAGTATAACTTAGAATAAAAGGAGAAAAGACAGGGCATTTTTTTTTTTTTCTGTTTCACAAGCTACTCATGCCCATGAGATTTTCTGCCTTAGAATCATTCTACTGGTCTCTTAAATATGTTCTCTTGCCTGGAGCAGATATTCCTGAGAAGGGAAAAGTTACCTAAAATCTCCTTACCAAGTTGTAGAATGTTGAATAATGGATTACGAGTACCCTCTGGCCTGACCCTCTTTATGTTTACATATCCTCTGCAAGTGCATAATCTCCACATTCTTTTATTTCAACTATTAAGGGAGGGAGATCAGCCCTGGGATTTCTTTGGAAGGAATGATGTTAAAGCTGAAACTCCAGTACTTTGGCCACCTCACGCAAAGAGTTGACTCATTGGAAAAGACTGATGCTGGGAGGGATTGGGGGCAGGAGGAGAAGGGGACGACCAAGGATGAGATGGCTGGATGGCATCACCGACTCGATGGATATGAGTTTGGGTGAACTCCGGGAGTTGGTGATGGACAGGGAGGCCTGGTGTGCTGCAATTCATGGGGTCGCAAAGAGTCGGACATGACTGAGCGACTGAACTGAACTGATTAAGGGAGGGCAATTAATCTTCAAACAAAATGCCATGCAATTTCCAAATCTTGGTCTCCATTATGTCTCAGTAGTGGGTTGTTAGTGATTTTTACCTGCAATGAATCTACTTTATTAAGCTTCACAGAATGAATAGCAGCTATTAAGATGGTACCAGCAGAGGTCAGGAGACTGGGACAGAATGGCTGAGTGAGCAGGAAACCATATAGCTGAGAGAAATCATGGGAGTAAGGGAAGTAAATGGTGGGCATGGGAAAGGGTGAAAGGATAATATTTAAAAGAGGATATAATGATCCTTATACAAATGTAACATGAAGATGTATCAGAGATTTTAACTCACTATTTAGTGAAGGAACCAGTAAGATGTTACCACTGGCTCAAATATTTGACTTACAGAGATTTATATTCCTTACTGGAAAAAATCTGTTTACCTAACTGTATGATCTTGGGCAAATTAGTTGGCTCTTGAGATGTTACTTGATTTTTAAATCAAGGTTGGGGGGGAATATCAGACCTACTCAGGTCATGAAATTCTTAGAAAATCAATTGAAAAAATATAACACTTTGAAAATATAGCATCCTGAGTGCATGTTTGTTTTCCCTATTATTGGGTTTTGAAAGTAAATGTTGGAAGCAGGATATTTAATGGAATGGGCTGTAGAATGCATCAAGACAAAAAGATACACACACACACACACACACACACACACACACACACATTTATTTTCCCCAGTATAGAGCCTTAACTTCGGAGAAAAGAAAGTATCTGAAAACCGAAAGGCCCCATAGGAACCCCAACAACATCTCAGAATTCTTCAACCCAAATAAAAGATGAAAAAGTGAAGTTGATGATAAGCGTCAGTGGCTTTTGATTCTCAGGATCTCTAGTGTTAGCTTCTGATTCTGATCTGATTATCTCCCCACTCATTGGCTCAGTGATGGGCTCAGTTAGCAGCTGCAGTGGAGTCCTCAGCCCTCAAACCAGATGGTGGTGTTGTTCCTGTGATTTGAAAGAGGGTTCTACAGGTTGTTTGCCCTGCTGAAGTAGAGAGAACTTTTTAATAGGCATCTTATTAAACTAAGCACTGAAGGTACTGGCTTAACTCTTCATAGCCCTTCAGCCCGTTCCATCTTGGGAAAATTATGCAATTCTTGGTCTGGTGGAATCACCAATTCTATTTTTATCCCCAATATATTGCACATGATAAATATAAAGAAACTTTTATTCGTGCATAAAAGAATAATAACTTTTAGTAAAAACAATGTAAATTCACCCTATTTTCATTAAATGCTTTTGGATTTGTTTTGTTTAAATGAAAGAAGCCATGAAGGAAAATGGGTACAGTTCTATCCTAGCAGCTAGTGGCTGGACTGTGTGATTAGAAAAAGCATTCTGTTCAAGACAGACAAATTGTGGGACTTCCCTGGTGGTCCAGTGGCTAAGACTTCACGCTTCCAATGCAGGATGTCCAGGTTCGATCCCCAGTCAGGGACCTAAATCCCACATGCTGCAAGAAAGATCCTACATGCTGCAGCTTAGACCTGGTACAACAAAATAAGTAAATTAATTTTTTTAAAAAAGGACAAATTGTAGAAAGGTGCCCCTACTGGACATGGCAGTTGAGGCCAGAGCTTGTAGCCTGGACCCAAGAGTAGAGGAGGCATTCAGCACCCAACTCCTTCATTCTTACCTCCTACTGGAAGGAGCACAAACAACATGTACTCCGCTATGCTAGGCAGTCTATTTCTTAAGCAATCAATCTTCTTAGAAGTTCAAAAGTGGGAGATGGAGGGCTATGCAAATAAAAACTATCTTTTCTTCCTTTCTCAATACTATGACTAGCATACTTGAAAATGCTGAATAGTGGTAATAAAATAGATGATACTGTACCCTGAAGAGGAGGGACAGGTGAGGGAAGTGTCAGAGGGCTGGAGGATGAACAAACCTCAGGAGGACAGGGATGTAGACTTTGAAATGAGTTCTAGTGAAGGGAGGTGGCAGGAAGAGAGAGGCTGTTATATGAACAGTTTGGGGAAAAGCTCAGAAGTGATAAAGAGAGAAAGGTCAGGTTCACTGGGGAAACTAACAGCAGAGAGGGGCAACCTGGACAGTGAGTGCCTTGAAAATATGGCTAGGTCTTCAATCTAACATCCCCACTGTTTAGCATGGTGCCTGGTTCAATATATTTACTCAATAGATTGACTGATTAATTAATAGATCTGGATGGGAGAGCCTAGTGGGCTGCCATCTATGGGGTCGCACAAGTCAGACATGACTGAAGCGACTTAGTAGCAGCAGCAGCAGGCAATGTCAAGTTGATCTAAAGGGCCTAACAGCACATTCAAAGCAACAGCAGGTGAAGCCATTCCCTACTCTTGCTTTTACTTAAAAAAAAAATCAAATTTATTTATTGTAATTGGAAACTAATTACTTTACAATATTGTGGTGGGTTTTGTCATTCATTGACATGAATCAGCCATGGGTGTACAATGTGTTCCCCAGTCCTTAACCCTATGCCACCTCCCTCCCCATCCCATCCCTCTGGGTTGTTCCAGTGCACCGGCTTTGAGTGCCCTGTTTCATGCATCGAACTTGGATGGTCATCTATTTCGCATATGATAATATACATGTTTCAGTGCTATTCTCTCAAATCAAACCACCCTCACCTTCTCCCTCAGAGTCCAAAAGTCTGTTCTTTATATCTGTGTCTCTTTTGCTGTCTTGTATATAAGGTGGTCGTTACCATCTTTCTAAATTCCATATTTATGCATTAATATATTGGTGTTTTTGTTTGACTTACTTCATTCTGTATAACAGGCTCCAGTTTCATCTACCTCATTAGAATTGATTCAAATGTGTTCTTTTTAATAGCTGAGTAATATTCCATTGGGTATATGTACCACAACTTTCTTATCCATTCATCTGCCAATGGACATCCTAGCTATTGTAGACAATGCTGCAGTGAACATTGGGGTACCTGTGTCTCTTTCAATTCTGTTTTTCTCCATGTGTATGCCCAGCAATAGGATTGCTGGGTCATATGACAGTTCTCTTTCCAGGTTTTTAAGGAATTTCCACACTCTTCTCCATAGTGGCTATACTAGTTTGCATTCCCACCAACAGTGTAAGAGGATTCCCTTTTCTCCACATCCTCTCCAGCATTTATTGCCTGTAGACTTTTTGATAGCAGCCGTTCTGACCGGTGTGAGATGGTACCCCATTGTGGTATTGATTTGCATTTCTCTGATAACGAGTGATGTTGAGCATCTTTTCATGTGTTTGCTGCTGCTGCTGCTGCTGCTGCTGCTAAGTCATTTCAGTCATGTCCGATTCTATGCGACTCCACAGATGGAAGCCCACCAGGCTCCTCTGTCCCTGGCATTCTCCAGGCAAGAGTACTGGAGTGGGCTACCAGTGCCTTCTCCAATGTGTTTTCTAGCCATCTGTATGTCTTCTTTGGAGAAATGTCTGTTTAGTTCTTTGGCCCATTTTTTGATTGGGTCATTTATTTTTATGGTATTGAGCTGCATGAGCTGCTTGTATATTTTTGAGATTAATTCTTTGTCAATTGCTTCATTTGCTATTATTTTTCCCATTCTGAGGGCTGTCTCTTCACCTTGCTTATAGTTTCCTTCATTGTGCAAAAGCTTTTAAGTTTAATTAGGTCCCGTTTGTTTATTTTTGCTTTTATTTCCATTGCTTTGGGAGGTGGGTCATAGAGGATCCTGCTGTGATTTATGTCAGAGAGTGCTTTGCCTATGTTTTCCTCTAAAAGTTTTATAGTTTCTGGTCTTATGTTTAGATTGTTAATCCATTTTGAGTTTATTTTTGTGTATAGTGTTAGAAAGTATTCTAGTTTCATTCTTTTACAGGTGGTTGACCAGTTTTCCCAGCAACACTTGTTAAAGAGATTGTCTTTTCTCCATTGCATATTTTTGCCTTCTTTGTCAAAGATAAGGTGTGGATTTATCTCTGGGCTCTCTATTTTGTTCCATTGATCTATATTTATGTCTCTGCACCAGTACCATACTGTCTTGATGACTGTAGCTTTGTAGTATAGTGTAAAGTCAGGCAGATTGATTCCTACAGTTTCATTCTTCTTTCTCAAGATTGCTGTGGCTTTTGAGGTTTTCTGTGTTTCCATACAAATAGTAAAATTAGTTGTTCTAGTTATGTGAAAAATACCTCTGGTAACTTGACAGGGATTGCACTGAATCTATAGATTGCTTTGGGTAGTATACTCATTTTCACTATATTGATTTTTCTGATCCATGAACATGGTATATTTCTCCATCTATTTGTGTCATCTTTGATTTCTTTCGTCAGTGTTTTATAGTTTTCTATATATAGGTCTTTTGTTTCTTTAGGTAAATTTATTGCTAAGTATTTTATTCTTGTAGTCACAATGGTGACTGGGATTGTTTCCTTAATTTCTCTTTCTTTTTTCTCATCGTTAGTGCATAGGAATGCAAGGGATTTCTGTGTATTAATTTTATATCCTGCAGTTTTACTATATTCACTGATTAGCTCTAGTAATTTTCTGTTGGTGTCTTTAGGGTGTTCTATGTAGAGAATCATGTCATCTGCACACAGTGAGAGTTTTACTTCTTCTTTTCCAATCTGGATTCCCTTTATTTCTTTTCCTTTTCTGATTGCTGTCTCTAAAACTATGCTGTCTTCCAAAACTATGTTGAATAGTAGTGGTGAGAGTGGGCACCCTTGTCTTGTTCCTGACTTTAGGGGAAATGCTTTCAACTTTTTGCCATTGAGGATAATGTTTGCTGTGGGTTTATCATATATGGCTTTTATTATGTTAAGGAATGTTCCTTCTATGGCTGCTTTCTGGAGAGTTTTTATCATAAATGGTTGTTGAATTTTGTCAAAGGCTTTCTCTGTATCTATTGAGGTAATCATATGCTTTTTATCTTTCAATTTGTTAATGTGGTGTATCACATTGGTTGATTTGTAAATACTGAAGAATCATTGCATCCCTGGGATAAAGCTCAACTGGTCATGATGTATGATCTTTTTAATATGTTGTTGGATTCTGTTTGCTAGAATTTTGTTGGGGATTTTTGCATCTATGTTCATCAGTGATATTGGCCTGTGGTTTTCTTTTTCTGTGGCATCTTTGTCTGGTTTTGACATTAGGGTGATGGTGACCTCGTAGAATGAGTTTGGGAGTTTAACTTCCTCTGCAATTCTCTGGAAGAGTTTGAGTAAGATGGGTGTTAGCTCTCCTCTAAATGTTTGGTAGAATTCACCTGTGAAGCTGTCTGGTTCTGGGCTTTTGTTTGTTGGAAGATTTTTTATTACAATTTCAATGTCTGTGCTTGTGATGGGTCAGTTAAGATTTTCTATTTCTTCCTGGCTCAGTTTTGGAAAGTTATACTTTTCGAAGAATTCGTCCATTTCTTCCAAGTTGTCCATTTTATTGGCATCTAGTTGCTGATGGAAGTCTTTTATGATCCTTTGTATTTCTGTGTTGCCCCTTGTGATTTCTCCATTTTCATTTCTAATTTTGTTGATTTGATTCTTCTCCCCTTTTTTCTTGATGAGTCTGGCTAATGGTTTGTCTATTTTATTTCTCTTCTTGATGAACCACCTTTTAGTTTTGTTGATTTTTGCTATAGTCTCCTTTGTCTCTTTTTCACTTATTTCTGCTCTGATTTTTTATTTATTTCCTTCTACTAACTTTGAGGTTCTTCATTTCTTCTTTTACTGTGGCTTTAGGAGTAAAGTTAGGTTATTTATTTGATTTTTCTCTTGTTTCTTGATGTAAGCTTGTATTGCTATAAACCTTCCTCTTAGCACTGCTTTTATTGAATCCCATAGGTTTGGGGTTGTCATGTTTTCATTTTCATTTGCTTCTGTGCATATTTTTATTTCCTTTTTTATTTCTTCAGTGATTTGTTGATTATTCAGAAATGTGTTGTTTAGCCTCCATATGGTTGTATTTTTAATAGGGTTTTCCCTGTAGTTGACTTTTGGTCTTACTGCATTGTGATCAGAAAAGATGCTTGTAATAATTTCAATTTTTTTTTCATTTACCAAGGTTGGTTTATGGCCCAGGATGTGATCTATCCTGGAGAATGTTGTGTGTGCATATGAGAAAAAGGTGAAATTCATTGTTTTGGGGTGAAATGTCCTATAGATATCAATTATTTTCTGTTTCACTGATCTATCCATAGGTGTGAGTGGGATATTAAGTCTCCCACTATTATCATGTTACTGATAATTTCCCCTTTCATTCAGTTCAATTCAGTTGCTAAGTCGAGTCTGACTCTTTGTGACCCCATGGACTGCAGCACGCCAGGCTTCTCTGTCCTTCACCAACTCCCAGAGCTTACTCAAACTCATGTCCATTGAGTCGGTGATACCATCCAACCATCTCATCCTTTTTCGGGTGTATCTTTCATTTTCTCCTTTGCCTGTAGCTTCTCTTCTTTTCTCAGCTATTTGTAAGGCCTCGTCAGACAATCATTTTGCCTTCTTGCACTTCTTTTTCTTGGGGATGGTCTTGGTCCCTGCCTCCTGTACAAGGAGCAAGCATCTTTAAATTTCATGGCTGCAGTCACCATCTGCAGTGATTTTTGGAGCTCCCCAAAATAAAGTCTCTCACTGTTTCCATTGTTTTCCCATCTATTTGCCATGAAGTGATAGGACCAGAGTCCATGGTCTTGGTTATCTAAATGTTGAGTTTTAAGCTAATTTTTTCACTCTCCTCTTTCACTTTCATCAAGATGCTCTTTAGTTCTTCTTTCTGCCATAAGGGTGGTATCATCTGCATATCTGAGGTTATTGATAGTTCTCCCAGCCATCTTGATTCTGGCTTGTGCTTTATCCAGTCCAGCATTTCTTATGATGTACTCTGCATATAAGTTAAGTAAACAGGATGACAATATACAGCCTTGATGCACTCCTTTCCCAATTAGGAACCAGTCTGTTGTTCTATGTCTGGTTCTAACTGTTGCTTCTTGACCTGCATACAGATTTCTCAGGAGGCAGGTAAGGTGGTCTGGTATTCCCATCTCTTTCAGAATGTTCCACAGTTTATCGTGATCCACACAGTCAAAGGCTTTGGTGTAGTCAATAAACCAGAAACAGATGTTTTTCTGGAACTTTCTTGCTTTTTCCATGATCCAGCAGATGTTGGCAATTTGATCTCTGGTTCCTCTGCCTTTTCTAAATCCAGCTTTAACATCTGGAAGTTCACAGTTCACATACTGTTGAAGCCTGGCTTGGAGAATTTTGAGCATTACTTTGTTAGCATGTGAGATGAGTATAATTCTGCAGTAGTTTGAACATTCTTTTGCATTGCCTTTCCTTAGGATTGGAATGATAACTGACCTTTTCCAGTCCTGTGGCCACTGCTGAGCTTTCCAAATGTGCTGGCATATTGAGTGTAGCACTTTCACTGCACCATCTTTTAGGATTTGCAATAGCTCACCTGGAATTCCATCACCACTGCTAGCTTTGTTTGTAGTGATGCTTCCTAAGCATGACTTCACATTCCAGGATGGCTGGCTCTAGGTGAGTGATCACACTGTGGTGATTATCTGGGTCATGAAGATCTTTTTTGTATGTTCTTCTGTATATTCTTACCACCTCTTTTTAATATCTTCTGCTTCTGTTAGGTCCATACCACTTCTGTCCTTTATTGTGCCCATCTTTGCATGAAATGTTCCCTTGAGATCTCTAGTTTTTCCCATTCTATTGCTTTCCCCTATTTCTTTGCATTGATCACTGAGGAAAGCTTTCTTATCTCTCCTTGATGTTCTTTGGAATTCTGCATTCAAATGGATATATCTTTCCTTTTCTCCTTTGCCTTTAGCTTCTCTTCTTTTCTCAGCTATTTGTAAGGCCTAATCAGACAGTCATTTTGCCTTCTTGCACTTCTTTTTCTTGGGAATGGTCTTGGTCCCTGCCTCCTGTACATTGTCACGAACATCCATCCATGGTTCTTCAGGCACTCTGTCAGATCTAATCCCTTGAATCTATTTCTTACTTCCACTGTATAATCATAAGGGATTTGATTTAGGTCATACCTGAATGGTTCCCTTCCATACTTGTTAGCATTTGACTTACGTATTGAGGTGCTCTTATGTTGGGTGCATATGTATTTATAGTTGTTATATCTTCTTGGGTTGATCCTTTGATTATTATGTAGTGTCCTTTGTCTTTTTTTCACAGTCTTTATTTCAAAGTCTATGTTATCTGATATGAGTATTGCTATTCCTGCTTTCTTTAGATCTCCATTTGCATGAAATATCTTTTTCCAGCCCTTCACTTTCAGTCTGTATGTGTCCCTTGGTTTGAGGTGGGCCTCTTGTAGACAGCATATATAGGGGTCTTGTTTTGATATCCATTCAGCCAATATTTGTCTTTTGGTTGGGGCATTTAACCCATTTACATTTAAAGTAATTATTGATAAGTGTGATCCCTTTGCCATTTACTTTGTTGTTTTGGGTTCAATTTTATAAACCTTTTCTGTGTTTCCTGCCTAGAGAAGATTCTTTAGCATTTGATGAGCTGGTTTGGTGGTGCTGCCTTCTCTCGGCTTTTGCTTGTCTGTAAAGTTTTTTATTTCTCCTTCATATCTGAATGAGACCCTTGCTGGGTACAGTAATCTGGGCTGTAGGTTTTTCTCTTTCATCACTTTAAGTATGCCCTGCCATTCCCTTCTGGCCTGAAGAGTTTCTAATGAAAGATCAGCTGTTATCCTTATGGGGTGTTATCTGTGTGTTGTATCCCCTTATGTGTTATTTGTTGCTTTTCCCTTGCTGCTGTTAATATTTGCTGTTTGTATTTGATCTTCATTAGCTTGATTAATATTTGTCTTGTGCTGTTTCACCTTGGGTTTATCCTGTTTGGGACTCTCTGGGTTTCTTGGACTTGGGTGGCTATTTCCTTCCCCATGTTAGGGACATTTTCAACTATTATCTCCTTAAGTATTTTCTCATGCCCTTACTTTTTGTCTTATTCTGGGTTGCTTTTTCTTTCTAAGACTTTTTGCTGTGGACCATTTTTAAAGTCTTTATGTGAATTTGTTACAATATTGTTTCTGTTTTATGTTTTGGCCATGAGACATGTGAGATCTTGGCTCCCCCACCAGGCATTGAACCCATACCCCCTGCATTGGAAGATAGTCTTAATCACTGGACCACCAGGGAAGTCACCGTCCCCTACTCTTTATTGATAACCCAGCCAGTCCTTTCTGCATTCAAACTGCAGTAGTCATATATGCCTATGACAGCTGTACTTCCAGAAGTCCCTGATTTGGCTCAGTCATTTCAACCAGGGATCGTCAAAACTGAATTACCACTCAAACACTCAGAGAATACTTGAACACAGCTCCTGGGTCTCTGGGTACTTCTCATCATCAACCAGGGGGAGCAACCATTCAGTTAACCAACAGCTGGAAGGTGGAGAAATCAAAGACCCAAAGCTGAGGGAAGGGGAGAGTGAGAGCTTGCTGACCTCAGGCTCTGAGAGCCTTCCCTCTTACACCCTCCCACGGCACATCTCAGTTTCCTGTATCACCTAATATTGATGTTACCGCAGCACCTGGGCTCCTTCAGATTGACAGCCTTGAGGGCTGCAGCATGATGTCAGCTATCACTTTGAATTCACCCTAGGTCATCAGAGTAATTGCGTAGAAAGGCAGCAGAATACTCAGGCCCCACCCAGCCCCTCATATGGTTCTCTCTTCTGACTTCTCCCATTCAAAAGACAGCTTCTGAGCTGAATCTCTCTTTTCTCCCAGCTCCCACCTCCATCCTGTCTTCAAACCCACTCTTCGAAAATCCTCCTTCCTAAACTGCAGTTGTTATAGACTATTTCTAAGTTACAAAGGGATTGTACATATTCCAAAAATTTTCCCTGCTGGAATTTCTTTGGAACTCAAAGCACATTTCCCCAAAAACATGGTGTCGGACAGATTCTTAAATCACCCATAAAGCTCTGTTTAACATATGATTAGATTAATTCATCATACTTTACTCTCTTTAGTTACTGCTCATGTGATAGATGAGCAGTCCAAGGCCCAGTGAAAGTGAGTTTCCCGCCCCAAGGCTCTCAAGGAGATTGAAGTGAGGACAGAGGATGCCTGGAGGTTGTGTGACAGGTGGCTTTGATGGGCTGGAGCTCAGGCAGTGGAGAACATGTTGGAGACAAGGTTGTATGGACACAGTTCGAAAGGCATTAGAGGAAAAGGGATGGAGAGTCTCTGAAAATGGATAGAATTTCAACACTGAATATCACAAACTTTATTCTCCAGTGAAGACATAAAAAATAACCACAGAGTGCAGATCTCATATGTGGAAATTGTCATGGCAACTCGTTCCAGGGTCAGGGAAAGCAAGCATCTGAGAACTGCATAACACTGTCTTCTGACTCTTTATCAGGGGACTGGGTGACTGCTTAAGGAGAATGAGAGGGCAGCTGCCAACACAATCACAGCAAGTGTCTCCCTTTCTTCACTGCCCACACCACCTGCCCATCAGCCATAGGTGTCTCACAGGTGGGCCCTCCATGACAGAACATGACCCTCCTTTAAGGAAGAGGGTAGTGTTTCCCATTCTTGCCTTGATTCAGGCCTAATATGTAAGTGTCTGGAAAGCTGGGAGGCCCCTCAGGTTGTGGACACACCAAGGGCCTCGGAACGACTCCAGCACTGGAGGGGAGGGGACCTGGGGAATGTCCTCACTTGCCCCTGGGGAGCAGTGGTGTGGTGAACTCGGAGCAGTGGCTCTGTCACAGTGGTCCTCTAATTTAAGTGAATGTTCAACATGTATCGAGCACCTGCCATTGTGTGAAGTATTTCCACATATTGTCCTTGAAGTTTGCTTTAATTTTATTCTATCTATATAAAAGTAACTAAATTGAGGGGGCCAGAGAAGGCAATGGCACCCCACTCCAGTACTCTTGCCTGGAAAATCCCATGGATGGAGGAGCCTGGTAGGCTGCAGTCCATGGGGTCGGTAAGAGTCGGACAGGACTGAGCGACTTCACTTTCACTTTTCACTTTAATGCATTGGAGAAGGAAGTGGCAACCCACTCCAGTGTTCTTCCCTGGAGAATCCCAGGGACAGAGGAGCCTGGTGGGCTGCCATCTATGGGGTCGCACAGAGTCGGACACGACTGAAGCAACTTAGCAGCAGCAAATTGAAGGGGCAGGAAGGGTACTCTTCCACTCCTGCTTTTATAAGTGAATATTTATTTTATAGTTTTCCTGTCATAACCATATGAAGAAGGCCCACCCTGTGTAAAACCTTGTGATCAATTGTATGTGTGGCAGGAAAGTTTGGAAATATAAAAACAGTCCTTCAAAAGACTTTGCAGTTTATATGGGAAATCAAACGTGCCTCAATCATATGTGGAAATCAGGCAAAGAAATGCTGATTGTGGAAGAGGTGTACTAAGGATCAGCCTTGATATTCCAAACTGGGATTCTGCTCTTATGAATCCACTTTTTCATAGTTCATTTCTTTTGAATAAGTAAAGCATGCGTGGAAGGCTACAGTCCATGGGGTACTCCCAAAAAGTCAGACATGACTGAACCGACTTAGCACACATACATGCATGCGCATGGTACAAACTCCAGTAGGGACAAAATGGTATTCAGTGAATAGCCTATCTCCCCTTCTTCCCAGTCGTCTCATTTTTGTCCCCAGATGCAACCATATTTCTAATTTCTTATACAACCTTCCGGAGTTTTCTGTGTATTTACATATATCATTATTTTCTTCCTCTTTGATTTAATTAACAGCATATCTTAGAATACTTTCCAGAGTAGTGTTTACATAGACTTCCCTTGTTTCTTTAAATTAGGATGGGTAAGCTGCAGCCTACAGAGTCATATCTGGTCTCTGTTTTTGTAAATGAAGTTTTATTAGAACACAATCACCCCCATTCATCCACACATTGTCTGTGGTTGTTGTTACACTACAATGCAGAGTTGAGTAATTGTGACAGAGAATGTAAGATCTGCAAAACCTAAATGCCCTTTACTGAATAAGGTTTTTGACCCCTGTTTTAAATGACTGCCTAATGTTCTATGTATGAACTGTTAAAATTTATTTTACTAGTCCCCTATTAAAGGACAATTCAGTTATTTCTAATGTTTTGCTATAAGTACAGCTATGATTGACATATTACTATTTGTGTTATTCTCAAATATGTGAGTATATCTCTATAATTACAGGAGGAGATTACTGGGCAAAATATGTCATAGATTTTTCATGAATATATGTGTTAATGATGGAAAGAAGGCTAAGACCAGAAGATAGACCAATAGCAAGAATGAACTGAGAACTCTGTGCTGCTAGGAGATAAAATGAAGAACACTATTTCAAAAGAGAGTAATGGTGGTTGCTTTCATCCATTCCTTGGAATGGGACTGTGGGAATCTGATGGGTAGAAAGTACATTGTTGTTGTTGTTGTTTAGTTGGTAAGTGTCCAACTCTTTTGTGACCCCAGGGACTGTAGCCCACCAGGCTCCTCTGTCTATAGAATTTCCTAGGCAAGAATCCTGGAGTGGGTTGCCAATGTCTTCTTCAGGTGATCTTTTCAACACATGTCTCCTGCATTGCAGATGGGTTCTTTACCAATGTGCCACCTGCGAAGTCCACATAGAATTATGTGTCTCATTCACATAATCTACTGATGTATCACAACTGTGCAAACCAATGCAAGAGCATTCACTCCTGTGAAGGTCACTCTTTGTCCTAATTGCAAACTCCTCTCCACCTCCCTCCCTGTTCTCATTGCCCGAAAAGAGCTGTGTCAGAGCCTTGGAGGCAAACACATTTGACTGTCAGAGCTGCTGCTTTTGGGGACAGCTGCATAGATCACTGGGGTCAGGGAGTTTGACTTTGTGTGGACAAGTTTGCTTGGCTTTGCCTTTACTAGACTGAACAGGTCTTGGTGATGGGGCTCTGGGTTCCCCAGCCTGGGAAGCCAATTTGGGCTCATGTCCTTAGAAAGGTGGATCAGGAGTCAACGAGCTTTGGGAAGAAAATCTCCCCAAGAGACTCAGAAGAGTTCAGATCTTCTCTGTAGAGAACAAGAGGTGGATCCAAGAACTAGGAGCAAATCAGGCTTCTACTTTCACCCACTAATGCCTTTCTGGGCACCAAGCCATATGCTAAAGGTGAGCATGTAGGGATTAAGAGAGAATTTGGATGCCTGGCCAAGGGCTCACAGCCTAGTGGAGGAAAACAGAAAGACCTGCAGTTCTCAACCTGTGTGCACCTTTTAAATTTTCAAGCAAAACACATCAATGCCTCTGTCAGACATGGCACAAACAGCTGACTCAAAGTAGTTCACAGCTTCAACTTTAGATTGAAACACTCCTTTACATAATGCCATATCTTTGCAAAGCTAGGTTGTTGGAGGTTATTGTGCTAAATAGAAAGTAACACATAAAACTCAACATAGAAGAGAAAATGAGGGTGGTAGTATCCAGTTTGACTCCAAGTTTGAGAAGCTATGTATGCCAAGAGGGTACACACATCCCACTGGCAAGTGAGTGTGGTTAAGAATGAAATAAAGCATGACTTTTTCTCCCAATTTATATGTATTGTTTTGTGAAGTGGCTACTAAGTTATCAGGAAAGAAATATTTTTTAGTAAATGGAACTATTAGTATATATTTTTGGCCTTTGTGCACTAGGAAAAAAGGAAACACTAGGGCACTGAGAACTGGAAATGTTTAGGAACTCTGAAATGGACATGTAACACTGCTTCCAACATTGTGGCCTAGTGAAAGCTAACACTCCAAGCTCAGCTACCACTTCCTCAACTATAAAATAGGGATAATAAGACTGAAAACCCTTGGGGGGCTATTGTGAAAGTTAAATGAGATAATGCAAGTAAAGAAACACTGGCAAGTCTAAATCCACAGAGCCTTGGGTACCATAAGAGAAGCAGAGTTTAGCCCTAACTACTCTGACCTACACCAGCTTCAATTCATTTGTAAGCCTTTGGTTTCTCAAATCAAGTGCTGTTGCCATGGTTACTCTTGTAATGTCTGTAATATCTGGTGTCAATCAACTCATTCTGAAACCAGAAAATTAATAATCCCCCTGAAATTTGTCATGGTATTACGTGAATGATGTCACCATCAGTCTTTCGTTAGGGCTTTCCTCCTAACATTAGTTCACAGTGCTTATTCTGTTTGAGAAGCCTAAGGATCCTTGAAGAAACAAATTTAAGACAAACTGTATCAGAATTATTCTCCAGAGTCTCTGACATATTTCTGTTTTAAAAAGTTCAATTGGCTTGACTATGGTACAGTTTTATTTTGGTTTATACCTATTAAAAACAAATTTTGTGTCTGAGATCTTATTTCACTCCCAAAGACAAATATATAGTAAGATTTATGACTCCTCATTTGAAAAAAGAAATGAACAAGAAAATCCTTCCATTTTGGATGCCACCCTAATTCCAAAGCATCCATGAAGATGGCTGTTTCTATCATTAAACAGAGCCTTCCAAACCTTTCAGCAAAGCTGGTATCTTTTCTGCTAGTTACAGATGGGTTTTAAGAACTTAACAGAAGTGTTAAATTTAGGGAAGATGATCAGATTAGATAAAAGAAGAGAGAAAATCCAAACTCTAATTGTCTAAATCAGTTGTTCTCAAATGGGGTGGGAGGCTGGGGAAGGGTGTTCACACATCAGAAGACATTTGGCAATGCCTGGAGACATTTTTGATTGTCACAACTGTGGAGGGTGCAAGGAGGTGACATTGCTATTGGCATAGAAGCCAGGGTTGCTGCTAAATTTCTTAACAGTGCACACTGGATAGCACCCACAACAAAGATTTATCTGACCGCAAATGTTAAGACGACTGAGGCTGAGAAGCTCAAGATGGCCTTGACATTGTTCCTTTTCTTCATTGAATCACACTTTTTGATTCTTCCTTCTAATACCTCTTCTCCTGACCTTATGAATTTCTTTGAATAATTAGCTTCTGAAATTAGGTTATAGTAGCTGTGGAAAAACATCAAGTTTTTTTCCAAATCAGTGGTTCTCAACAGTTCTGCACATTAGTATAACCTGGGAGAACTTTCAAACTATGTCAGTGTACAGACTCTACCTTGACCAATTAAATCCATATCACCAGGGTTAGGACCTAACTACAGTATGTTTTTAGTTTCCCAAATGACTCTAATGGGCAGCCAGGGTTGAGCACCAGAAATCTAAATAAAGAGAAAGGTTATTTACTATACTGTTCATGCACCCATGAAGAGAGAACTCAGTTGCAGGAGGGTGGGTAGAGGGTGGGTAGTGATATCTCTACCAATGTAGAAATGCTTTTTTCCCCCAGGGCTCAGGTTGACTATTTGAAGGAAGGGCTGTTTGAGATTTTCACTCATGAGGCTTGATCACCTGTAATATTTCACTTTTTGGTGGCTAAACTATGCCTGACCAAAATTTTATGTACTTATAAGTTCTCAACATTTTCTTAATCTTTTTCAAAAAATTACGAGTAAAAGAGAATTATATAGCCCTCTTACAGTACCCCCAAGCTTGACTTTCACCTTTCCCTGCGTCTAAAGAAGACTGGAGTATTTTTTCTCCTTGGATCTCATGCACCAGTGGAACCCTATGCTTCTTAGCATGCTGAAAGGCCAAAGGAAGGTTTTCCAATTTACCCTTTCTCTGTCCCTTTCACCCTCACCCGTAACCCCCTTAGCAAATGCTGCTTGAGCAGATGGTTTTGGTGTGATGCCCCAGAGGTTAACAGATGTTAATTCTGATGGAACAATAAAAAGACAGAACTTTTCCATTGCCACATTCAACCTAAACTTGTGGTGTTCCCCCAACAAATAAATGGTGCTTCAGATGGCTGACTTTAAAAATCCTAGCCAGGGTCAAAGAATTCCAAGAACAAGGGGAGAAGTAGAAGTCATCAAGGGAGAACTGATTTCAGCATCATAAGAAATGAACATTTTTTAGTAGGCAACCTACTTCTCATTTCCCAAGGATTACCACTGTCTGGCCCTGCCCAGTGTCCTCCTTGAAGGATATCAGATATTTAGGGAAGTAGACCTCTTTCTCTTGATGGACTGTGATAAACTATAAGTGTTCTATCAAAATGGAGCAAAGGCCCATAGATATATCCTCAAGAGTTCAAGAGTTTTCTCTTGATGAATATTTTTAGTATTATGCTGTCATGTCATTCTAAACAGTATGCGTTAGTCTGTCAGTCATGTCTGACTCTCTGGGATCCCATGGACTGTAGCCCACCAGGCTCCCCTGTCCATGGGGATTCTCCAGGCAAGAATACTGGAGTGGGTTGCCATTCCCTTCTCCAATTCTAAACAGTTTATTAGCACAATTCTGGTCATCTGAATAACTACTTTAAAATTAAGATGCCACTCTCTATAGGTACCTGAAATTGTGTTTGTGTTTATGTTCAAACCCTGCAAAGGGTCAGTAATGTTGCTGAGTGTTGCCCTAAAGCTGAAGTAGTAATTTGACTACAGAAAGATTGGATAATGGAGACATCACCTTCCCATAGCATAGCAATCCTACAATATTTGTTCTGTGAATGGATACCTTGCATGGATACCAGTTGTGAACATACCACCTTGAGCCAACAGGTGATTGACAGTGAGCAGAGTAACATATAGACAATAAAGCACTTTTTGTTCAATTCAATAAAAATATTTTAATTATTACTATTAACACCATTTTATAATATCTCCTTATGATAACCAGCGTTCACTACTTTAATGCTTTTATTTTGAGGTATAAAATGACTAAATTTATTTTTTTATTTAAATTTATTTATTTTAATTGGAGGCTAATTGCTTTACAATATTGTATTGGTTTTGCCATATATCAACATGAATCTGCCACAGGTGTACACATGTTCCCCACCCTGAACCCCCCTCCCTCCTCCCTCCCCGTACCATCCCTCTGGGTCATCTCAGTGCACCAGCCCCAAGCATCCAGTATCATGCATTGAATCTGGACTGGCAATTCGTTTCATATATGATATTATACATGTTTCAGTGCCATTCTCCCAAATCATCCCACCCTCTCCCTCTCCCACAGAGTCCAAAAGACTGTTCTATACATCTGTGTCTCTTTTGCTGTCTCGCATACAGGGTTATCGTTACCATCTTTCTAAATTCCATATACAGAGTGAAGTAAGCCAGAAAGAAAAACACCAATACAGTATACTAATGCATATATATGGAATTTAGAAAATGACTAAATTTAGAATTGTACCAGAAGCTACTTCTTTCTAGCATTAAACTCCAAATCATCTGTTTTGCTTCTGCAAATCATTATTTATCATATTTAATTGGTATTTTAAATTTAACTTTCATTAGTCCTGTATTTTGTTTATCCTTAGTTTACACATTTGTTTCTGCTTTGTTTTCACATGAGAGTCATATATTTAGGGGATATTAAAAATGTTAGTTCTTACTGGAATTCTAGGAGCACTCATTTTTTTTCCTTAAAGAAAGATTTGCACATTGGTCAGTTTTGAGAAATGCAGGACTAAAATGTTTCTTTTTGAAACCAAGGCTGGTTGAAACCTCAGATTTAGACTAGATTTGAACTTGGAGCCTAGCTGAGCCAACAGATTGACATTCTCCACTCTGTTGAGAGGATATTAAGACAGATTTTACCCAATTTTCCCTGCCTTTACCAGAAGATGAATAGCCATATTTTCTTCCTTCCTAGGTAGACTCGCTGAATACTTGTTCAGTAATAACGGGAAGGAAGAAAGAAGTTTAAAAATAGACAAAAATAAATAAATCTGAAAACAAGATTACCAACAGGAAGAATACAGATTGTAAACTTTGCTTCCTATTGGTATAATTTCAAAACTGATACCCTTAATCCTTTTATCTAAAATCTACTGTAACCTTTTTCACTGCATGATCCCAGACCCCACAAAGTCCTCCTGATCACAGATCTCAGTGTTCTCAGTCTCACAGATGCTCATGAAGGCATCTGGTCGGATACCAGGAGATGCTGACTGCTTCTTTCCCTGCCCCTCCTGGTAGCTCTGTAGCAGCCAGTCCTCCTGTCTCAGTTACCATTTGCTGTACACTGCCCCTGATGCCTGTGCTCTTGAATTCAAAGCATTGGGAATGCCCCTCGCCTCTCTTGTTATGTAACATTGGTGGCTCAGAGGTTAAAGCATCTGCCTCCAATGCGGGAGACCCGGGTTTGATCTCTGGGTCGGGAAAATCCCCTGGAGAAGGAAATGGCAATCCATTCCAGTATTCTTGCCTGGAGAATCCCATGGAAGCCTAGTAGGTTACAGTCCACAGGGTCGCAAAGACACGACTGAGCGACTTCAACTTCACTTTTACCTTTACCTTTGTTAGCAGGATACCAAAGGTCTTGTGCTTTAGTGTCTTACAGATTTTCTATTTAAATGGAAAAATCCAGTTTTTACCTTTAGCTCTCTTTCCCTAGGATCAAGAAGTAGAATTACTAATGCAAAGGGAGAAGGGAGAAGACAGGTATCTACAAGGCAAGGTGAGAGTCCCCAAAAGATGCTAACTCTGCTGACACTTTGACTGTGGATCTCTAGCCTCAGAATTATGAGAAATCAATTTCTGTTTAAGCTACAATGTCTGTGGTACTTTGCTGTGGTAGACCAAGCAAACTGGTACAGGGAGAAAGAGCTCAGGGCTTTCAAAAATCCACAAGTATTATGGAGGGGCCCATATATGGTGTCAATCTTCCTTTTCTTCAAATTTCTCTGTGTGATCAAGTGACCTGTCAATTGATTTCCTTAGTATACAGTGAAACATTAGTTCCCACTATTTCCATGCCAGATTCTAATGTTCTCTGAGTGCTCACAGGCATCTTACTTGCACCTTTATTATAAAACTATGTCTTATTTTTAAACTTTCTGTTTCAACCATGGTCCATTTCTCCACAAGATAATGAGTCTGAAGAACAGGGACTGTGGCTGTTTTTTTGTCTTCCAGTAGATAGTAAGTACTCAACGAATGTTTATGGAACAAATGATTTAATAAATGAATGCTTTAGAGATTTCCCTGTCAGTCCAGTGATTAAGAATTTGCTTTCCAACGCAGGGGAGACAGATTTGATCCTTGGTTGGGAACTAAGATCCCACGTGCCATGGGGCTGCAAGTACTGAGCCCATGCGCTCTACAGCCCATTCTCCACAACTAGAGAAAGCCCAAGTGCTGCAATGAAGACCCAGTGCAGCCAAAAAAAAAAAAAAACTAAATGAATGAAAAGTATATTTAAAAAGAACAACAAAAAAATAAATGAACACATTAATTAAAAAAAAAAAAAGGCACCTTTATCCAAAAGATAACTTGAAGGAGCTCTTTACCCTGGGAAATTTAGACTAAACCAGTTAAAATGATTTATCTAGCCCTTAAGTCAAAGTTGTGGTGACAGCTGGGCACCAGAGTGGTGCCACTTTTTGGAAGCTACCCAAAAGCCACTGCCTATTTGCCCAACCATAGAAGAGGTTATCTACACCCTGCAAGTTCTCTGGAGGGAAGAGGCCCCAAGGTGCTCTGCCCTGGGAAATCTGCAATGGCCTCCTATCCCTGGGAGGGACCTCTGTTAAATGCTAGCAAGGGAGAAGGTGACTGAAGTAAAAAGTTTGCTCTCTCAGACACATTTGCTGTTGAAAGGGTTTGCCGCTCCCCTTCTGAACCACTTTCTTTTCGGGAGCTACTTGATGCTGATCAGCTTTCCTAGGCAGCAAACATTTTCTGTAAGGAGCCAGATAGTCAATGCTTTGGGCTGTTTGGACCATGCAAATATGCACGTAAATATTTCTAGAAAGTAATGGACACTCTCCTCACTCATTTCCAGCTCACTAGGAATGAGCAAATATCAAGGCCTGTCCTCAAGACTGAAAGAAAATGAAGATAAAGGATACTGGAAAGGAAATAAGATGAAGCCACGTTTAGACCAGCAAAGCCTAGGTTGCCACCTGCAAAACAGCTCATTTAGGTTACAGCTCAAGTTATATTGATTTTTCGTTGAAAAAGGATGAGCTTATTTCTCTCATCAGAGTAAATGCTCTCATTTCAGACAAACCAAGGAAACTGGTGACTCGCTGACCTCAAATTCAGTGAATGCCCATGAGGGGTTGGCCTGGTCCTCGGTATGAAGGAAGGAGAACTCACAGCTGATATGACCTGGTGTTATGCCAGTCTGTGCAGAATTAGAAGATGGATTATTGTGGATTTGTTTTCCTTTGGGAATTAGGGCTGGCACTGGCTTAGCTTCAGTGCAGCTGAGGTATTAAATGAAATGCATTTCTATCTTAACAGCCGCATTCTATTTAGCCCAGTGACTTTGGGGTGACTTCCAAAACAATCTCATCAGAATGAGTTGGCAGATTAGGGCTAACTTGCATGTCAGAACTGCAGGCAAGGAGAAATGAAATGCACGACATTGGTCCTCCTCCTGCTCGCTGAAGAAGATGAAACGCCACAGTACGAGGTGGGCAAATGAGTATTGGTTGAACTTTAGATCTCCTTCAGTTAGCTAGCTTCAGGAAGATTCAAAGCAGTGTAAAACCTTCACGACTAGGTTAAAATATGCCACCATGTCTGGCCATGCATGATGCTGGAAGGCTTTCTAGGTTCCATGTCAGCTCTGATTTGAAGTTTTTCCCCTGTCTCCTTACCTGTTTGGTGAATTCACGCAGTTCAATCAGAGCAAATATGTACACACATACTGAGCATAACTCCCTCTAGATGGCCCTCCCCTTAACTGAGAAGTCTCCTAGCTCTGGAAGGCTCAGCTTTCTTATCTGCAAAAGGAGGCTTAGCCTCCACTTCTCACGATTGCTGTAAGGATTGGAGCAATAATGTATGATAACACGTGTGAGGATGGCTTATAAACTCTACAAACATCGGCTTTCATTTTACCCTCTCTCCTTGCCCAGAACCCAAACAGAATGTGTTCTATTCAGCTGACTGGAAACCGGGGAATGGACAGCTGAGTCAGCAACCCAAAGACTTGCTCTCTCATGGTCTTCTTGCCTTTCGCTTCCATCAATCAGCACTTATCAAAATAACGTCTGCATTAGAGCGGGAGACATTTGATTTACAGAAGCATGGATTTCTTGAAGGATTGGGACTAAAATGTTTTTCCAGATGCAATTCAATTTGTCAGTAGCTCCTAATTTTCACCTGTCCATCCCTGCCAAGCCAGTTCTGCACAGATTTGTCCTTTAAACATACATAGAAAATCCCCAACACAGTACCATGCAAATAAGCACAGCATACACACAGAATCAGTCTTACAAATGGACAGCCAGATGATCACCCATATTCTGTAATATGGGAATGCTGCTGAGGTTTCTCTGCTGTAAAATACCTCTCTACTAACTTGGGCTATATTCCCCAAATGCCACCATTATGGAGTTGCTCACTTTAAAAAAAATTTTTTTTAATTTGCTTTTTTTTTTTTTAGTTTTTTATTTTTTTAATTTTAAAATCTTTAATTCTTACATGTGTTCCCAAACATTTATTTGGCTGCAACAGCTCTTAGTGGCAGCATGCAGATCTTCATTGGGCGCATAGACTCTCTAGTTGTGGCACAAGCGGTCAGCAGTTGCAGCACGCAGGCTTAGTTGCTCCACAGCATGCGCAATCTTAGTTCCCTGACCAGGGTTAGAACCCACATCCCCTACACTGCAAGGTGGATTCTTAACTACTGGACCCACCAGGGAAGTCCCTGGAGTTGGTCACTTAACTACAGAATTGTCCCTTTTAAAAAGCAAATATTTCTTAGAAAGGTAATATTTTACAACAACCAGATATTAACAAGTTCATGTAAATTTCTTTATATCTTTTCTAAAGTACAGCCAGGAGCTTCCTTTAATCTAGTAGAATGGAGAGGGGTACTGGGGACACAGAAAAGGATGTAGGATGTATCAAAGAAAAGAGTATTCCCATTCCATCCCATTTACTCTTCTGTAGCACTTTCCAGTGGATTCTTGGCTATCTCCTCAGCTTTGTGTCAAATGCACCCTGGGGAGTATTCGTTTGATTGGTCAACCTCAGGCCTCATGTCCATTCCCTATTTGCAGAGTCGGGGATGTAAAACTGCCAAGGTTTTCACTTCTTGAGTGGGAGAGGTACTCTGTCTTCTGTTAAAAATCAAAATCCCACTGGGTAAATTTAAAAAATCTTACTGGCTCTATTCAGCAATTCCTGAATCAGGCAATATCCAGCCTGGCAGAGAGGAAGGAGCTCTGAGGAGCTGAACAAGGAGAGATTTTTATAGGCCAAAGTGAGAGGAAACAAAGAAGTTATCCTGGGTATTTGCTGATTGGTTGAAGCAGAGTTTGTTTCCATATATGGAACAAAGGGAAGTCTTCGAGCCAGGTCAGGTAGCTTGTGCTAAGTAGGCAAGAGCTGATTGGCTGACCTAGGCCTGCCTTTTCTGGGAGAGTTGCATATAGAACCTTAGTTTGGGCTTGCTGATTGGGTCTTAGCATGAGTGACTCCATCTTGGGCCCAGTCTGGTTACACTGATAGCATCAAGACTCATGTAGTGAATAATTCCCTCAAATATAAAAGGACTGAAATGGTAGACAGTTTCCCAAATGACAAACGCCCTTTAGTCACCTTTCATGTGTCAAGTACTGCATTCAATTCCAGGGATAAAACACAGCCACTGTCCCTAAGTAATTGATAGTGAAATAGGAGAAACAGACATGTCAGGGGACAGCTACACAGCTGTGCCCATTATAACAGTACTTAATAGAGTGCAAAAAGTACTATTGGATCCTGCTGCAGAGAGTGACTAAAACCCAGGAAACTGGAAAAGGCCAGAGTGAGGAAACACCATTTGAAATGAGTCTTGAAGGATCAGTAGAGTTTGCCTCTTGCAGAAGAGAGGGAGGTAACTACCTTTCTTGTGTGGGGAGGACATCTTGTAGAAAGGTGTGGAGTCATAAAAAGTTAACCACTCAGAATTCTTTGTTATAATCAACTTCCACTGATTTAGGCCAACTTAATTTTCATTTTTATTTACTTATTTATTTATTTTTGGCTGTGCTGGATCTTCATTGCTGCCTGCGGGCTTTCTCTAGGTGTGGTAAGCGGAGGTTACTCTCTAGCTGCGGTGCACCGGCTTTTCATTGCGGGGGCTTCTCTTGTTGCAGAGTACAGGTTCTAGAGCACACAGGCTTAGTTGCCCTGTGGTATGTGGAATCTTCCTGGACCAAGGATTGACCCTGTATCCCCTTAATTGGTAGGCTTATTCGTAGCCACTGGATCATCAGGGAAGTCTGGCCAACTTAATTAGAAAATGAATTCATGAGATGCTAGGTGATAGCTCAGAGGTAATAGAAAGCCTGGAAACTAAGGTTGGAAAACTGGTAGGAATCAAGGGATTGGAGCTAAAGGGCTGGATCTCGCCCTAGTAGCAGCTTGTCAGGATCCCACCACTGTCCTTTAACACAGAATGTTGCTGCCACTGCCACCAGCAGAATGGATTATCGATGGCCTTTGCATCTTTCAAAGTCCTGGGCCAGAACACTCAAGTCCCCAAACCAGAGGGTACACCCATACTTTCACTACTCCCCAGTGAGAATGCCCTTGGACTCCCACCCAAAATCACCACTTGGGATTCTCCCCAAATATGATAAAGGGTTTGTAAACTGAGCAGCCAAAAAATTAATAAATAAAATTGACGGATGTTCTCAGCAAAGAGTGTGGCCTAATCTGAGACTATTCAGAAATTCTGATTGTTAGATTCTAGGGTAGTGGAGGAAAGGGATGCTAGAGGAGGGTGGAGAGCGAAGACATCAAATTTTTGAAGACTTGCATGACCACCTCATTAATTTGAACTTTCTCCCATAGGCAGAGAGGGTCAGCAGAGACAGTAACAGCCAAATGACTGTGTGCAATTTTTGTCTTTCCAGAAAGATGATGTTGGTGGCACTGTGGACAGTGAACAGAAATGGAAAGAGATGGAGAGGAGGGTCAGTCAGGGCTTGTTGCTGGATTACAAATGAGAGACACAGAGAACTTGGGCTAAGGCAGTGGTGGGGCTGGAACTGAATGACAATTGGTGGGATTTGATCAACTTGAGGTTGCACAGATTTTACCAGCTTCACTCCCCTGCTCAGCGACTCCAGTGTGGAGAGTAGTAGAGAGCCAGGAAGCAGCTGCAGGCAAAGAAGCCTATCTTCCCCACTTATCTATGCCTACCCCAGGAGCAGCTGGGTACTTGTGGTTCAGGGCAGAGAGGAGATCTTTTGTGTTCTCCTCATCAAGGCAGGACCTGTATTCTGAGGCTCCTTTAACACTCTCAACTGCTGGGCCTTATTGGCCTAGAAGAACTGAAGGTGTGATGATGTCCTGATACCCTGCTGAGAACTCTATACCTGCTCCACAGTCAGCTCATTTTAGAAGTGTGGACCCGAAGTCCTCAGCAGTCTTGATCTGTATATTGTCACCCTGCTTATTTAACTTTAATGCAGAGCACATCATGTGAAATGCTGGGCTGGATGAAGCACAAGCTGTAATCAAGATTGCAGGGAGAAATATCAATAACCCCAGATATGCAGATGACACCAACCTTATGGGAGAAAGGGAAGAGGAACTAAAGAGCCCGTTGATGAAGGTGGAAGAGGGGAATGAAAAAGCTGGCTTAAGACTCAACATTCAAAAAACAAAGATCATGGCATTCAGTCCATCACTTGATGGCAAATAGATGGGAAACAGTGACAGACTTTATTTTCTTGGGCTTCAAAGTCACCATAGATGGTGACTGCAGCCATGAAATTAGAAGACGCTTGTTCCTTGCAAGAAAAGCTATGCCAAACTTAGCATATTAAAAAGCAGAGATATCCTTTGCCATCAAAGATCCATATAGTCAAAGCACTTCCCTGATAGCTCAGTTGATAAAGAATCCACCTGTAATGGCGAGACCCCGGTTCGATTCCTGGGTCAGAAAGATCCACTGTAGAAGGGATAGGCTACCCACTGCAGTATCCTTGGGCTTTCCTTGTGACTCAGCTGCTAAAGAATCCAGTTGCAATGCAGGAGACCATGGTTTGATCCCTGGGTTGGAAAGATTCCCTGGAGAAGGGAAAGGCTACCCACTCCAGTATACTGGCCTGGAGAATTCCATGGACCATACAGTCCATGGGGTCACAAAGAGTTGGACATGACTGAGCAACTTTCACTTTTCATGAATTTTTCCAGCAGTCATGCACAGATATGAAAGTTGGACCATAAAAAAGGCTGAGTGCAGAAGAATGGATGCTTTTGAACTGTAGTGTTGGAGAAGACTCTTGAGAGTTCTTTGGACTGCAAGGAGATCCAACCAGTCAATCCTAAAGGAAATCAATCCTGAATATTCACTGGAAAGACTGATGCTGAAGCTGAAACTCCAGTACTTTGGCCACCTGATGTGAAGAAGTGACTCATTGGAAAAGACCCTGATGCTGGGAAAGATTGAAGATAGGAAAAGAAGGGGAGGACAGAGGATGAAATGGTTGGATGTCATCACTGACACAATGGACATGAGTTTGAGCAAGCTCCAGGAGTTGGTGATGGACAGGGAAGCCTGGCATGCTCTAGTCCATGGAGTCACAAGGAATTGGAACAACAACAACAATTCTTGAGAGCTTTATTGCCTGAATTAGTGTCACTCTCTCATCCATTCTATGGGCTAAATGTTATTATAATCCACATTTTACATGTTACTAAGCTGAAACACAAAATTAAGTAACCTGTGCAAGTTTAGAAAACTGACAAGTAGCAAAAGCCAGACATAAGCCCGGGAATCTGGCTTCAGAGGCCATACTCAGCAGCCCCTCAAGAAAGGAAAAGGAAAGAAGGAAGTGACTCAAAAATTCTGTGCCTATTAGCCCTACAGTCCACATGGATATGACTGGGAACACCATGGTGTCTATGTTCTGGAGCAAGATCAGCAGTGGCTTCACACCTGAAAACAAGTGCCCCCCAGGCATATGCAGAGGCTTTCCAAGTGTATTGAGGGTGCAGTCAGTTTTAAGGGGACTGACTTCCATGTCCTCACCTTCCATGTGTCCTTTTCTAAGATGGATCTTCTTCTGAACTTACCGGCATTGACAGGCAGGCTCTCATTCCCCTCTCCCTTCCATTAACACCAAAAAAGCACGCCTCTTGTCCTTCCCAACTATTGATTATCCCAGGTTGTAGGGCCTCAGACAAAGGGACAAATGGAAATTCTGGAGCTGAGAAAGCAAATAACTCTAATGATTGGACAACACAGTCTTTAGAAATAAATGTTTCCAATACTTGGCTTTCAACAAGACTAAAATACTACCTACTAGAGATAAGAAGGGGACGACAGAGGATGAGATGGTTGGATGGCATCACTGACTCAATGGACATGAGTTTGGGTGTACTTCGGGAGTTGGTGATGGACAGGGAGGCCTGGTGTGCTGCGGTTTGTGGGGTTGCAAAGAGTTGGACATGACTGAGTGACTGAACTGAACTGAATAGAGATCATGGATCACTAAAAATAATTGTTGATGCTAGAGCACTACAGGACTTCTGGCATATAATTCAGGAGTCTGAGACTTGGATGACACTCCTATAGAGAAGGGCTTCCCAGGCAGCACTAGTGAAGAACCCACCTGCCAATGCAGGAGACATGAGACGTGAGTTCATCCTTGAGTCAGAAAGATCCCCTGGAGGAGGGCTTGGCAACCCTCTGGTATTCTTGCCTGGAGAATCCAATGGATAGAGGAGCCAGGTGGGCTACAGTCCATAGGGTTGCAAAGATTGGACTAGAGCATGGATGCTTGTAAAAATACCTCTTCAGGTATGCAAATATGTGAACAAGATTATTTAGTACTCATATCATTAAAAATGGAACTAGGAATATAATTTTACCTTTATTTGAAATATCCACCCATGGGTATATAGCACTATTCAGCCACAGATATATGACTAATTGGAGGTTGGAGGTGACACCCACTAAAGATGTATTTCCCAAATTTTTACTTTTATCCTTCTTTTAATTGAAGTATGGTTGATTAAAAATATCATGTTAATTTCAGATATACAGCACAGTGATAAAGTTATACACACACACACATATTCTTTTTCAGATTCTTTTCCCCTATAAGTTATTACAAAATATTGAGAATAGTTTCCTGTGCTATACAGGAGGTCCTTGTTGTTTCTGTACTTTACTTATAGTAGTGTGTTTATTTTAATCACAACTTTCAAATTTATTTTACCCTCCTTTCCCCTTTGGTAACCATAAGTTTGTCTTCTATGTCTGTGAGTCTCTTTCTGTCTTGGAAATAAGTTTATCTGTATTTTAAAAAAAATTTTTTTAAGTAAGCCAGCCAAAGAAAGATATCATGTGATATGGCTTATTTGGGTAATCTACTTTTACCTTTAATAATCATCAAATTTTGTAATATAATTATACTGTCTTGATAAATTACACACCAATAGTCATTTTGATGATACCTCAATGCAGAAAACTGTTTTTAACACTTAGACAAAAGGTTCTCAAAGGTTTTCTTGTGTCATAGCACCCTTATTGAACCAGAAGTATTTCCACTTAATGATATTCATATCCTAATAACATAGTAGACATTTGCAAAAATTAAACACATAAAGTGAGAGGAAAAATAATATTTCTATTTCATTCTTAAATAACCACAATTACTTAATAAGACGTGTGCACCTCTTGTACTCTGCACAGCTTCTTAAACCTGGGGGTCAGATTGGCACCACACCCTCATCGCCTGTCCCACACTGACTTTGTGCTGACTTGCTTTCAAATCAAAGCAACTGCAGAAAAAACAGTTTTTCAAAAATGTAACCTCATCAAAGGAATGTAGAAACAGTAAACTACTTCTAAACTGGCAGTTGACACAGTGTTTCCCTAGCAAATTTAAAATATCCCACAGTTTCCCCGTGATTTCACTGAAAAGCTCCTGGCACACCTTGTAAGTAGTTTGGGAGTAGCCATCTTAGAGCCTTAGATTCACAGGAAATAATTCCTTTAATTTCAATTTGTGCATCTCTTTTGTTGCAGCAAAAATGGTTGTATAATTAATAAGACTTACAAGCATAAATTACATTTTGTTGGAATAATATTCCACGGAGGAAGTAGAATGTAAATACCTTTTTTCATGTGTCTTTTTAAAAAGATGCTATTACGTATCAATTTTATATGGTATTTAAATATCATTGGATACATTTAAAGGAATGATATGACCTTTATTTTAAAATATTTATTTTTCAATATCAGAATTAATGACATATCAGCTGTTACATGCTTTGCCACTGTTTAAGTTTATGATTAAATATTTACATGTCAACCTATGTGTGAAGGGGCTATATTTTTTCAAAATTCCTTTAGGGCAGGGCTGGGTTCGATCCTTGGGTCAGGAAGTTCTCTGGAGAAGGAAGTGGCAACCCACTCCAGTACTCTTGCCTAGAAAATCTCTGCTTATTAGCAGCAGTCCTGGCCTCTTTCCACTATAGCCAGTAGTATTTCCCCTGACCATTGTGACAACCAGAAATGTCTCTGCAGCTGCTGCTGCTGCTGCTGCTAAGTCGCTTCAGTCGTGTCTGACTCTGTGCGACCCCATAGACGGCAGCCCACCAGGCTCCCCCGTCCCTGGGATTCTCCAGGCAAAAACACTGGAGTGGGTTGCCATTTCCTTCTCCAATGTATGAAAGTGAAAAGTGAAAGTGAAGTCGCTCAGTCATGTCCGACTCTTCGCGACCCCATAGACTGCAGCCCACCAGGCTCCTCCATCCATGGGATTTTCCAGGCAAGAGTACTGGAGTGGGTTGCCATTGCCTTCTCCGGAAATGTTTCTAGATATTGACAAATGTCTGGGATGGGGGTGACAAAACATCTCACTTGAGAGCCATTGTTTTTGTGGTGTTTAAGCAAAAGGGTATAAAGACCATAATCTAGACTTGACTTACGTGACAGGCAATAAAGCATAATCCTTAGGAATTTATGTTTTAGAACTTCTGGTCCTACTCTTGCTTGACTTGGGTGAGAGAGCCGATTTCTCTAAACCCATCTCTTCATCTATAACCAGAAACAAACTTTATTAGCACTTCAGAGTTGTTGCGAGCCTTAGATGAGAATATTCGTGGGAGAGCCACAGTGAATATGACACACAGTAACCTGTTGGTAAATCTTAGGCATTATAAATAGTTATTCCCAACACTTCTTCAGGATGTACTTCCCTATGGAGGCTCCTCGTCTATAGCAGCATCTGCCTGAACTCCTCTGTCTTGATATTGAGAACTTTTATCATCTGCCCCCACACTGTCAAGCTAGCCTTACACCCTAGTGAGGAAAGCATTGCACACCAGGCTCAAAACAATGCAGTCTGATTTTTGTCTAGGTCCAGTTTCTGATTTTTTTCACCAAAGACCACTGTGATCCACTTGGCCTATCTCCTGGTGTATGTGTGTGTATGTGTGTGTGTCTGTGATGGTGTGTGTGTTTGTGTGTGTGTTAGGAGGTATGCAACAAGATATCAGTTCATTTCAATCACTCAGTTATGCCCAGTTCTTTGCAACCCCATGGACTGTAGCACACCAGGCTTCCCTGTCCATCACCAACACCTAGCGCTTGCTCAAACTCATGTCCATCCAGTCACTGATGCCATCCAACCATCTCATCCTCTTGTCATCCCCTTCTCCTCCTGCCTTCAATCTTTCCCAACATCAGAGACTTTTCCAATGAGTTGGTTCTTCCCATCACATGGCCAAAGTATTGGAGTTTCAGCTTCAGCATCAGTTTTTCCAATGAATATTCAGGACTGATTTCCTTTAGGATTGACTGGTTGGATCTCCTTGCAGTCCAAAGAACTCTCAAGAGTCTTCTCCAACACCACAGTTCAAAAACATCATTTCTTCAGCGCTCAGCCTTCTTTATAGTCCAACTCTCACATACATACATGACTACTGGAAAATCCATAGCTTTGACTAGATGGACCTTGGTCAGCAACGTAATGTCTCTGCTTTTTAGTACATTAAGTTTGTCATAGCTTTTCTTCAAGGAGCAAGTGTCTTTTAATTTCATTGCTGCAGTCACCATCTGCAGTGATTTTGAAGCCCAAGAAAATAGTCTGTCATTGTTTCCATTTATTCCCATCTATTTGCCATGAAGTGACGGTACTGGATGCCCTCAAGCCAGTTTAGATTCCACTCTCCTACACCTGCTCTGCTCACACAGTTGTCTCTCACCTCTCTAATCTCCTTTAGCACTGGAGATCTGTATCACACACTGTAGCGCTTAACTATATACCCTCGGGTCACTCCCCTTGTTTCCTGTGTCTGTGGCATGGCCCCATTGAGATGAGTTCTTTAGGGCAGCAAGTATCTTACATCCTTTTTAGTATGTGTGTGTGATGCTCAAATGACAGCACACAGCATTGAGTCAATACAAGTTAATCAGTTAATTGTCTGGATCATTATATTTTGGTGTGTGCTACTCATGACATCTGTGTCCTAGGAAAGTTTATTCAGAGATTATCATGGGATTTGAAAATAAATAGCCCCTCAAAGTTGTACATGCATAGTAAGACAAGGCTATGTTGTGGAAATTCCCCAGTTGTTTCACATTTAATATGTCCTTCTGTGATTGAACACTGATGGGAAGGACAGGGAACATTAGACACCCAAGCTCCTCTTGTTCATGTACGATTATAGTCTCTAAGTGTGCTTTCCTAAGTAATTCCCTCAACTGCGGTTCATTAACATCCGTTAACAATCCCCTTCTGGCCTTAATTAATTACCTTGCTTTGGAGTTAAAGGGGGAGAATGGTTGTCAAGGGCATTATTTGCTCAATTACCCAAAAGCCATAGATAATGTGTGGTAATGAATTGGAAGATGGAACACCCAGCCCTTCTCCACCCCCACAACGGTAAAACAGCTCTGCCCTTTAAGGTGTGTAACACCAGCCCTTAGAAAGAACTTGTGTTCGGGACAACCCTAAATGAAATAACAGGACGTAATATCTTCATTTTCCTTCCAGCAGAAACACTAAAATTCTACGTTAATGACACAGCTCAGTTTTTTAGATGATTCAAAGACCGATTACCAAGGTTTCTTGCTTTTCTTTCATTGCCTACTCCTCCTCCTCATAGTCTGCTTTTTTTGGTCATTTCATGGCTATTTCATAGCTGGCTTCATCCCTAGGCTAATTATATCTTGTACGGTATAATTAGATCTTCTTGCAGGGGCTTCTGTTATAAAACTACATTTTACTTTTGTTTGCTTTTTAAAAAGCATATTCTGCTAGGCTTGGGTTTTAAACTACAAAAGGAGTACTTTCTCCTTTTTTAAAGAAAGCGTGATCTTCATCAGACCAGAGGTAAATGTGATCCTCTTTGAGATAGTTGCTAAGGAGATACTTGGTGTCATGTGGAAAATAACAAGGCTTCAGCGGGTAAAGAGCTAAGGTGAAGAGAAGGAAGACAGAAGCCAACCATCTCTTTTTTAATAGGATAGTGAAATCATGGCATTTTCCTTCTCTAATAGAAACTGTATATATTTTATGTCCTTGAGATCTTTCTCTTTGTACTTGAACCAAGGGAATCTGAAAGCAAATTTTTTTGATTGGGTCATGACTTGTCAGGAGTTGTGACTTCCTTCTACCCACTATAGCAGATTTTGAGCTGATATTCGCTTGGGGTCTTGAAACTATGACAGTTCTAGGATCAGTGAAGGGAGTGAGGAGGGATGGGGTTGGATTGCAAACCACTTGGGAATTCACAGCACTTGAAATGTTGTAATTCTGTACAGTTTTTAGATATAATTATTAGAAAATGTAAGGGCTTCCCAGGCGGCACAGTGGTAAAGAATCCACAGGAGACACAATAGACATGGGATCAATCCCTGGGTCAAGAAGATCCCCTGGAGGAGGAAATGGTGACTCATTCCAATATTCTTGCCTGGAGAATCCCAGGGACAGAGGAGCCTGGTGGGCTACAGTCCATAAGAGTTGCAAAGAGTCAGACACAACTGAGGGACTGAGCATAAGAAAATTATTGCTTAAAATTGTAAGATATGTGTACCAATAGGGGTCTATCAACTTGCACTGCTAGCGTTGAGAAAGAGTCTCTAACTTTCTGGGGGTGGAAGGGGGGCTCTATGAGGTGTGTGTGCATGGATGTATGTTCATGTATGTGGTTGGTGCATGAGTGTGCAGTATGTGTAAGTATCCACGTTTGTGGTATGGTGGGGTGTGTGTGTGTGTGTGAAGGCTTCACTCAGAAGGTAACTCCTGAGCTGAGTCTTGAGGAATGAGTGTCCCAGGGGGATAGAAGGGTGAGGACCTTTAAATCAGAATAGACAGCACTTCAGCAGTAGAGAGACAATGAGGAAACAGAAGCTAGCTTCTGCTAAAGTGGAGAGTGTAGGCTGGAAGATGAGACTGGATGAACGGCTACACACCCGCTTACAAATGCCTTGTCCGCCCATGTGCTGTGTTGTGCTTAGTCGCTCAGTCGTGTCCAACTCTTTGCAATCCCATGGATTGTAGCCCATCAGGCTCCTCTGTCCATGGGGATTCTTCAGGCCAGAATACTGGAGTAAGCTGCCATGCCCTCCTCCAGGGGATACCATCTGAGCCACCAGGGAAGCCCAAGAATACTGGAGTGGGTAGCCTAACCCTTCTCCAGGGAATTTTCCCCACCCAGGAATTAAACCAGGGTCTTCTGAGGTACAGGCAGATTCTTTACCAGCTGTCATATTTAGCCTGAGCTAATACTCAGACCAAATATGACACCTGAGGAGAGGGCAGCTAGTTTGATCATTGATCGGATAACTATTAAGCTGGCAGCATGGAGCTCATCCGTCTGTGCTGAGGCCTGGCCTCTCTGCTTCTCGGCCATCTCCTCAGGTTCCCTTGTCCTCAGAAGCTAACCTAAGCCAATCTGTTTAGACTCACTGGATTCAAGCTTTGGTCCACTCCCCGAGTCAGCCTGTTACCGCCCATGCGGCAGACGCTTTAGGCTTTGACTCCAGTCGCCAACTCTGAATCTGTTTCTTTTCAGCTGAAGGGCACATCCACATCCTTCCTTAAAATGGAGGTTCCAGATCATTGCTTTTGTACATACCTCCTTTCTGTACCTTTCATATCCACCTCCTCAACCAAGTGTTATCTTATTTTTATTTATTTACAGCTGCACCGACTCTTTCACTGCTGCGTGCAGGCTTTCTCTAGTTGACGGGAGGGGGCGCTACTCTTCACTGTGGTGTGTGGGCTTCTCATCCCGGTGCTTTCTCTCGTTCAAGAGCATGGGCTCCAGAACTTCCGGGCTCCAGTAGCTGCAGCCCGTGGGCTTAGTCGCTCCGTGGCAAGTGGGATCTTCCCAGACCAGGGATTGAACCCACGTTCCCTACACTGGCAAGTGGGTTATTAACCACTAGAAGTCCCCAAGTGTTTCTTTTGAACATTCTTTTCAGTTCACGACACAAAGTTTAAATATCTCTTCTTACCTATTTGAATAAAAGATTTATTTTGTTTTGTTGACTGAACACCATGGACTGAAAAACTATATGCCATCCTTCCCCCGACTGTGGCACAACAGGAAGTATATTTGATCTTTGTCCTCAGCAACTTGGGATTTCCTGAGTAATAGGAATGTCTTTTGTCATTCATAAGGAGTGCCTTTTGAGCCTACCTGAGTTTATGTCAATGACTTAGTTTTGATTCAATGGACATGAGTTTGAGCAAACTCCCAGAGACAGTGAAGGACAGGGAAGCCTAGCATGCTTCAGTCCATGGGGTCGCAGAGAGCCAGACACGATTGAGCGACTGAACAAGTGGCCCATAGGTAGCCTCAGGATGCGGCTGGTCACCAGAAATCCTAAGAGATTAGAAAGCTGGAATTTGTAGTCCCACCTACTGACCACTGTAAGGAGTGGCTGCAGATCAAGTCCTATAAAAACTCTTGAACCGCAAGAGCTGAAGGGCCTCCTTGCTGGTAAGGGTGGCACACCTCAATTTTGTGAGAACAGAAACTTCTGTGCTCAGGGTGCTTCTGAACCTTACCCTATGTATCTCTTCATCTGTAGCTTTTTAGATATCCTTTATAATAAACTGATAAAAGTAAGAAAATGTTTGATTTCTGTAAGCTGCTCTAGCAAAATGTTTTAATCCAAGGAGGAATCACGGGAACCACCAGTTTAGAGCCAGTGGGTCAGAAACACAGGTAACAACTTGCACTTGTAAATGCCATGGGAAGTGGGACAGTCTTGTAGGAATGAACCCTCAACCTGTGGGGTCTGGCACTTTCCTCGTTGATAGTGTCAGAGTTGAGTTAAATTTGCAGTACACCCAGTATGGCCACTAAGAATTGGAGAATGGCTAGGTGATGTTAGAAAACATACACCAAACCCACTGATCAACCACATTTGGCCATTTAGGCCCAGAGGTCTCATTACCAGTGTTTCCCCCATCCTTCATCAGTCATGGTTTGGCACAGTCCTTCTAGAAGATAAAAAAACAAATTTGGAATCTACCAAAGTTCTTCCAGTTCTCATCACTTCATGGTTTTATCCCTAGGTTTATTTGCAGCTCATAAACGCAAACAATGGAAGCTAAATAATACTTTTTGCATAATTTCTTTTTCAATTTCGCATCCCTGTATATCACTTTTCTGTGTCAGAGGAAAGCATGTTGACACTCTGTCTCACAGGAAAAATGGAATGTCCCCAGGAGCTCCCCGGCTGCCACTCCTGATGCCAGGATAATGAATGCTGATATACTCACTAGTATCAAGGCATCATCAGCCTGGAATTTTTGCATGGGCTCCCTCATTCTGGAAGTGAAACATAATAATGCTTAATTAATAATGTTTAAACATATAATGAAAACAGACAACTTCCTGATTTCAGTAGGCACTTGACATACAAGAAACTTGGCTGTAGTACTGTGAGATGATTTTAGCTCACATTTGATCATATCTCAGCACCTGGCTCAGTTTGATGGTGTCACCACTATCTCTGGAGGTCTGGCACACCTTGGCACCTCATCCAGGTTTCTTAGTAACTCCACATATTTGAAGTTTGCAAAATGATCAGATCTTGTCTTTGTCGTTTGGGCTACTATAACAGAAGTATTAATACCATTGATGGGGGGCACCTAAACAACAAATATTTATTTCTCACAGCCTGGAAGCTGAGAAGTCCAAGACCAAGGTACCAGCAAATTTGGGGTCTGGTCAGTCCTGTTCCTGGTTTGTAAATAAATGTCTTACTGCTGGGTTCTTGCGTGATGGAGAGCTAGACTGAGAAGAGACAGTAGTAGGGACTGAACCGTGTCCCTCTCAAAATTCATGTTGAAGCCCTAATCCCAGTACCTCAGAATGTGTTTGGAGATAGGGCCTTTAAACAGCGATTAAGTTGAGGACTTAAAGTCAGCCCTAGAACAGTCTGATCAATGTCCTTACAAGAAGAGGAGGTTAGGACACACAGAGAAACACTATGGATGCACATGAAATGACTATGTTAGGGCATGGAGAGAAGGTGGCCATCTGCAGACAAACAGGCCTCGGAAGAAACTAATCCTACCAACATCTTGATCTTGAACTTCTAGTCTCCAGAAATGTGAGGAAATTAATTTCTGTCTTTTAAACCACCTAGTCTGTGATATTTCGCTATGGCAGCCTGTGTGGTCAGGCCATTCAAGATGGCTGTTCTCTTGCCCTTGGTGCATCCCATTATTCAGCTAGCCCTTTCACTCAATGACTATTCAATTCTCACTTGACCTTCAAATCCTCTTAATTAGAGGGCGTCATCAGTAACTGCCTATGTATTTGCCCCCTGCCCAAGCCACTGGTTTCCCTGGTAACTTATGAGTCTACCTGACATTAATTCCCCCTGTAAATGGGAGCCTCCTTCTCTCCTGAGTAGCATAGACTGCTGCCCAGGCCTGCCTGCTGTCTGTCCTTCACAGTGGGGTGTTGCTCCAGGACCTTTTGCTTCAGATTTGTAAGATTCCCTATTCAACAAACCACTGATGTCTGTATTGCTGTCTCTGGGTTCTTTCTTTTGTCTCATGGCTGTGCAACTGGAAGGCCTGTGAGATGCAGTGAACACAGCCCTAGCAAATTAATACATATCCTAATAGACAATTGTTAATAAGCATTTAAACAAAATAAGAAACTTCTTTTTTGCAGTTATGATGTAAAGCAGAAATAGAATGACCTAGTGATTTTGCAGTCTTATCCTTGTTTCCAGGGAGTTTGGAGGAAAGCAGTAGCACCATAACCCACTGAAAACTGAATTGGGCTGATTCTGGGTCTGGATTACTGCCACGACTCAGGTGCCTGTGCGTGCATGCCCATGCTCAGTCATGTTTGACTCTTTGCCACCCTATGGACTATAGCCCACCAGGCTCCTCCGTCCATGGAATTTTTCAGGCAAGAATATTGGAGTGGGTTGCCATGTCCTCTTGCAGGGGATCTTCCTGACCCAGAGATCGAACCTGCATCTCTTGAGTATCCTGCATCGGCAGGCAGATTCTTCACCACTGCGCCACCTGGAAATCCCTATTCAGGCACCTAGTGGTGGACTGTGGATCATATGTTTTCACCTATTGTAATTCAGTTACTGTCTACCGCTTATTTTCAGAGCCCACTTTGACTTTGAAATGTGTCCTAACTTATATGAGCAGTGATATAGTCATCTTTATAGGTAAGTTTGGGTAACAGGCTTTTCTACAAGAAATCTCTTTTGAGCTGGGATCAGAAAATCTAGCAACAGTTTCCCTGGATAATTTGCTGAAGGAGAAAAGGTGCCAAGTGTCATTGGCAATGTGGCAAGATCATACCACAAAACAAATGAGCAAGCTAACAAATAAAAAGCAAGTTTGTTAATGGTACCTTGTTATAGGCCTCAGTAACCGCCCGCCCCCCCCCCCCCCCACCATGCCATCAGCTTAGAAACACACCATCAGCCTAGAAATCCTCCACCACCCGAGTCCAAGTGCATGCATGGGGTTGCATTTCACGTGACCTCTCTTCCTCCATGTTCTTTCAAAGGGTTTCTAGAGGACTTTAGCTTTGATGATATCTCCCATTAAGCCTGCTTTTTAAAGAAATCCAGTAACTTCCATTGGTGGTTCAGTTTAAGACTCTGCACTCACAGGGGCTCAGGTTTGATCTCTAGTCAGGGAACTAGGTTCCACATGCCACAACTAAGACCTGGCACAGCCAAATAAATAAAAATATTCTTTTTTAAAACTGACATATTTATTTTAAAAAATAAAGGCATTCAATTTTATTTGCTCCATCTGCATAAATATATATGGGCCTATGGAGGAGATCCCACAGTATAATGGATCAGCTACCCTTGATTTCCTGTCTCTGCACAGAGAGTGAAAGGATATTTTCCCTTCCCACAAGTAAATTTGCTTACAGGCAGAATGAATGCAAATAAAATTTTTAAAGAGTAGCTGTAAAGAAAGAAGATCCTAAGTGTTCTCAGTGCATACGCACACACAATTGTAATTATGTGAAGTGATGAATGTGTTAATTAACTTTAGTGTGGTAATCATTTCATAATATATACACGTATCAAATCATCCCCTTATGCATCTTAAATTTACACAATATTATATGTCAGTTATATCTCAATAAAGCTGGAAAAATGAAAGAGCAGCTATGATAAGGAAGATGGCTAGCAAGTAACAGTAGCTTAAGGAAAAATAAAATCTTTATATGAAATAACAGAAAGCTCGGGAAGTGGCCTCCGAGACGCTATTTTTATTTTCAGCATTTCAGGTTAACACAGATTGAGTTAATGATGTTTTCCTATAGCTCCCAGGCAGCTCAGCAGTGGCAGGGCTCAGACTCACAGAGATGCACTTCATGCAGATTTGAAAGAGATGAGAAGTCAGGCCTAGGGGGTGTGCTAAGTCTCCAGTCTGCAGACACAGAGGAAAGCAGTATTATGTCAGGGATTTCCTACTGCACCCTAGACACACGGCAATTTTCACAGGTCTTTTCCTTGTCAGTTTAACCCGTTTTACTCAGCTACCCAATTTCAATGGCTAACAGGCTTTTTTATTAAAGTAACCCCAGAGGTTCAATGATGGAAAATGAGCCGTGTGAGAGCAGAGGATCATTTAAGAATCCTGAATTCCATTTCACCCCTGGTGTTTATGTTTTCCAAGGGAGAGATAAAATGGTGTATGTTCAGAAAAAGGAAATTTCTGAAACTCTAATGGGAAAGTTTGAGATGCTTCCTGCTGCAAATAGATTGTTAAAGACTAAAGAATCAGCTCAAACTGAGGTCCACTCTTTGGTTGACTGGTGATTGCTACTTAGAGACTTTATGTCAATCTGTTTAAGTCAATGAAGATTGGTTAAGACATTTTGAAGTTCCAGGTCCGCTGTCTTTAGAAACATTTTCTCAATATATGCCTTTTATGGAATTATGTTCTCAACATTATTTAATTATTCAAAAACCTGACTCATGGATGCTTCATGAGTTTCAGCAAGTTGTGTCTCTGTGTGTGAGTGTGCACATATGCTCACATGCCTGTGTGTGTTTTTATGTGTACTCTTTGGGCAACTCTCTTAAGTTTTCTGGACAGTTTTCTGCATTGGGGTCATATTTTTTGAATCGTAAGCTCCAATAGGACTACTCCCATACCATGAGTATTGAATTCTATTATTGCATTATGACCAACCTAGATAGCATATTCGGAGAAGGCAATGGCACCCCACTCCAGTAACTCTTGCCTGGAAAATCCCATGGACCGAGGAGCCTGGAAGGCTGCAGTCCATGGGGTCGCTGAGGGTCAGACACGACTGAGCAACTTCACTTTCACTTTTCACTTTCATGCATTGGAGAAGGAAATGGCAACCCACTCCAGTGTTCTTGCCTGAAGAATCCCAGGGACAGGGGAGCCTGGCGGGCTGCCATCTACGGGGTCACACAGAGTTGGACACGACTGAAGCGACTTAGCAGCAGTAGCAGCAGATAGCATATTAAAAAGCAGAGACATTACTTTGCCAACAAAGGTCTGTCTAGTCAAGGCTGTGGTTTTTCTAGTAGTCATGTATGGATGTGAGAGTTGGACTGTGAAGAAAGCTGAGCACCGAAGAAATGATGCTTTTGAACTGTGGTGTTGGAGAAGACTCTTGAGAGTCCCTTGGACTGCAAGGAGATCCAACCAGTCCATTCTAAAGGAGATCAGTCCTGGGTGTTCATTGGAAGGACTGATGCTGAAGCTGAAACTCCAGTGCTCTGGCCAACTCATGTGAAGAGTTGACTCATTGGAAAAGACCCTGATGCTGGGAGGGATTGGGGGCAGGAGGAGAAAGGGATGACAGAGGATGAGATGGCTGGATGGTATCACCGACTCAATAGACATGAGTTTGAGTATACTCCGGGAGTTGGTGATGGACAGGGAGGCCTGGCGTGCTGCAGTTCGTGGGGTTGCAAAGAGTCGGACAGGTCTGAGTGAGTGAACTGAACTGAACTGATGATGCTAAAAACATAAGCATAATAGAGATGGTGTAAGATAGAGGATTTTCCTGAAAAGGGAATTGGAAGTTTTTGGATATTGCTATCATATTATAATTCATATTATCAATGCACATTGTCATATTTTGTTATTAAATTAAAATAGTAAGGGTTTTGTATATCCTTTTTTTCCCTCCCTACTCCCAAATGAGATAAATGAGATAAAGACAATCAGCCTGATGCGACCTATAAAAACAGAAGTCATAAATGTTTGGTCTTCCTATCAAACTCTCGGCCTTTAGGCAGCATCTGTTTCGTGTCAAATGCACTGTCTATGGTGTTTTTATTGACCTGTTTTATTGTGGCAAAAGCATATAACATAAAATTTACCATGTTAACCATTCTTAGGTGTACAGTTTAGTAGGGTTAAGTATATTCCCATTGTTGTGCAAAGGACCTACAGAGCTTTTTCATCTTGTCGAACTGAAAGTCTATACCCATAAAACAGCAACCCCACCTGTCCTCTTTTTCTCAGCCCCAAGTAACAACCATTCTACTTTCCATTTCTAAGAATTCGACCACTCTCATGTAAGTGGAATAATAGGTATCTCATGTAAGTGGAATAATACAATATTCGTCCTTTTGGTGATCAGCTTATTTCGTTTAGCATAATGTTCTCAAAGTTCATCCATGTTGTAGCATCTGACAGGATGGCCTTCATTTTTAAAGGCTGAATAATATTCCATTGCATGTATATGTCACATTTTGTTTATCCATTCATCCATCGATGGACATTTGAGTTGCTTCTACCTGTTGGCTGTTATAAATAGTGCTGCTATGACCATAGGTACGCAGATATCTACTTGAGGTCCTGACATCAGTTCTTTTGCATGCATACCCAGGAGTGGGAATGCCAGATCATACTACAGATGTATTTTGAAAATTTTGAGAAACCACTGTCTGTTTTCCATAGTGGTTGAATCTTTTTACAGTCCTACTAACAGTGCACAAGGGTTCTAGTTTCTCCTCACCCTCATCAACACTTGTTACTTTCTGTTTTTCTGATATTAGCCATCCCACTGGGTATGAGTCTTACTGACTTTTGATTAATAGGTTCTACAACTTTTTTTTTAGGGTCCATTTCAGTCTCCTATAATCCTCACTATTAAAATTTCTTGGTTTCTGTTTTTTCACTCAGCCTTCATTTAGCACCGACTTTGTGATAGGGATAAGGGGATACAAAGACTTTTTAAAAAGACACCTTACATGCCATCGGAGAGCTGACAGTCTCATCAGGGACAGACCTGTAAATATATAATCATGTATTTACATGTGATAAACATGTTATGTGTACATCACATGAGCAATGTGCCAAGTGTCAAAATACACTCAGATACAGAGTTACATGGCAGAATTAAGGAGGGAGTACTTAACTGCTTGGGGAGAGAACCCCAAGGAAATAGTAGTTGAGCTGGTTCTTGAAACATAAGACAAAGAAGGAAGGCTTAGGGATTTTGCATGTGCAGAGGTACAAAAGAACAGAAGAACATTCAAGTTTAGGAAACCACCAGCTGTTTCTTCTGGATATGGTCAGAGCATAGCATATGGACAGAAGTGTGAAAAGGCACAAAGGAATGTGACAAAGGAAATGGCAGAGTTGATGCTAAAATGTACACAGGAGTCGTACATGAAGAGTCTTATGTGTCACGCTCTGGAAGAGGATGTCACTTCCATGATTGGGGAAGTGACATGGTTGCAAAGTGTAATGGGGCTGGGGTAGGGTTGGGGAGGAAAAGAATGAAGATAAGGAGCACACTTCAGAAATTTCAGTTGTCCTCTACAAGTTAAATTAAATAGAGATGTTGATGTTGAGCCAGATTCAAAAGATGCTTAATGGTTGAATACATGGGCTCTGATGAGTCTTTCTGAAGTGATGCTTAATGGAAGGTGAGGAATCTAGGATGGCTCAGATTTCTGATATGTCTCATATTTCTGAAGGGTGATGGCATTACCTGAGAAGAGAAAATAGGGAAAAGGACAAGCAGGCTGTTGGTGTTTGTCAGGGTGACAACTCCAGGAAGATGACAAGGAGATAGAGTGGTAAGAAGCACCTGTGAGATACAGAAACGAAGATGCTTAAAGACATAATTGGAAAAATTAGGCTGGAGTTCCAGAATGAGGTCTGAGCCAAAATGGCATAGATTTGGAAGGCACCACTGGTTAGTAAAGCCACGGGAGGGGATGACATTATTTAAGCAGACCGTGCTGATCAGGAGAAGGTTGAGCACAAAGCTCCAGGGAGCCCAGTATTCTCAGGGTGAGGACTTTAGAAGAGCCAGAAGAAAAATGTTCTCTGGTCAGCCAGAGAAGTGAGATTATGACTGAAAATTGCCCAGTGAATTTGGTAACCAGGTTATTATTACCTTGGCAAGAGCATGTGCAGTGAAGCAAAGGATTCAGAACTCAGATTGCAGTGAGACTGAAAACCCTAAATGCAGAATACTCTTTCAGGATTTTTGTAAAAAGGAAGAGGAGAGGGTAGGAGAAATAGCTGGAGAACCAGAAGAAAGTTTTTATTTTCACTTTTTTCGGTTGTTAGTTTTTCTGAGGTGCATGTTAGGAAGCAGTAAAGATGAAAAAGTTGGCAATGGAAAAGAAGGGGGAAAATGGATGAACTGAAACATTGGATGGATTCAAAACAATGAGTAAAGACAGTACATTTGGCCAAAACAGAGTCCCTTCTGCTTCAAGAAGATTAAAAAAAAAAAAGATGTTTGTAAGTGGTATCATTCCTATTCTTTATAGCAAATCTCTTAATTTTCAGTGAAGATAAAAAGTGAGTCAACATTTTTCTCCATTTTTAAAACAATAACAAATACAAATCTTTATATCTAAATTTCTACTCCTCTTAGTCATTAGAACTCCAATTAAATCTTTTGTAAAAGTCGCCTTTGGTTTGCATGATCCAAAAACAAACAAAAGTTTTCTCGTAGGCATTACTCTTTAGGATTTCCCAGCAAAAGAAGGATCCTGAGTTCATTAATGGTGAGGTTACTACGCAACCATGGCACTATCTAATATCTACCACAATGGCCCTTCAAAGCTTCTACGCCAGGTAAGTAACAATGTGTACAGTGTATTCATTAAAGGACAGGGAATGGTATTATCCTAGATCCTGCATAGAAAACTAATGAAATTGATGAGTAGATATTTCTTGAAATGAAATCTAGAGTTACACTTCTCTCACCTACCAGATTAAAATTCTCTGGTAAGAGCACAAAACTCTGGTCACCACAGTCCAATTGACTGAACAAGGAGGCCCTGAGAGTGGGGTGGCTTTACTTCTATTGTGGCCCATGTAAGCAAAGCACAATCTCAGCCTATAAATGCCTCCAGGTTACAAAATTGAAGCCTGAGGACAACCAATCACGAACAGCCAACTTTCTTAAACTATACCTGATCAACAATTTCCTTGCTCTGTTCCACCCTTTCTCTAAAAGCCTTTCCCTGAGCTCCTGTTTGGAGAAGGAAATGGCAACCCACTCCAGTATTCTTGCCTGGAGAATCCCACGGACAGAGGAGTGTGGCAGGCTACTGTTCACGGAGTCGTGAAGAGTCGGACATGACTGAGCGACTTCACTTGAGCTCCTGTTAGGGGAGCACTCCTCACCATTTCAGGTTTGCCACTATTTCAAATATATTTTTGCTCAGATATGCCTCAGTTTATCTGCTAACACCACTCTATAAAAACTATGGACTGAATGAACGAGGGGAAAACTTGGTGAATAATACCTGGTTTCGATTTGGCAATTCACATCTATTCATGTAAATGGTCTTCTCTTTCCTCTAAGGGCTATCTCACTGCAAAATATACTCTGGTCTGCCTCCTCAGTGGGATGTTCACTCCCAAGGTAATGGCCTCTACAACACTGCTGTGTCTCTAATGCATGTCATGGGAATTACTCATTTATGTCAGGCTTCTGGCAATGATCCCTGCTATCTATTCCCTCTAGAAAGTGCTTCAAGCATTCTAATCTAGTTGCCTTCCTTCAAGATATGGAGAAAGAGATTTTGGAATATTAACTACCATCTACCTAGAAGAAAATAACTGGCTTTTCAAAGGTGTGTGTGTGTGTGTGTGTGTGTGTGTGTGTGTGTGTGTGTGTGCGTAGCACCCAATTCTGGTACATTTTGAACAGGCATCAGATTGTGTTACTACATCTGCTCTTCATATGAATAAAGACTGTAGGTCTGAGATACAATCTGTGAGAGTCAAATTTCTACCCATAAAGACAGAGCTACCTTGAAAAATGCATTTCACTGAAATTTTACTCTAAATGAGTATTCAGAATTGCTGCTGCTAAGTTGTTTCAGTCATGTCCAACTCTGTGTGACCCCATAGACAGCCTCCCACCATGCTTCCCCGTCCCTTGGATTCTCCAGGCAAGAACACTGGAGTTGGTTGCCTTTTCCTTCTCCAATGCATGAAACTGAAAAGTGAAAGTGAAGTCGCTCAGCCGTGTCTGACTCTTAGCGACCTCATGGACTGCAGCCTACCAGGCTCCTCCGTCCATGGGATTTTCCAAGCAAGAGTACTGGAGTACGGTACCATTGCCTTCTCCATTCAGAACTAGACATGCAAATTAAGAAACTTATTTTAATACAGTATAATTGATTTCACCATAGTTCCAAAAAACTTGGAAAATAGAACTTCACACTTGGCAAACTTGGCCATAAAAATGCACTAAGGTATTTCATTCTTCTCATCAACCATAACTTTTGATCAAAAGTGAATGCCTTACCAGAAAAACAAATGACCAAATCAAAAATGGATAGAAGACCTAAACAGACATTTCTCCAAAGAAGACATACAGATGGCTAATAAACACATGGAAAGATGCTCAACATTGCTTATTAGAAAAATGCAAATCAAAACTATAATGAGGTATCACCTCATATCAATCAGAATGTCCACCATAAAAAAACAATCCACAAACAACAAATGCTGGAAAGGTTATGGAGAAGAGGGAACCCTCTTGCATTGTTGGTGGGAATATAAGTTGATACAGACACTATAGAGAACAGTAGAAAGATTCCTTTAAAAACTAAGAGTGAAACTACCATATGACCCAACAATCCCACTATTGGGCATATACTTTGAGAAGGCCATGATTGAAGAATACTCATGTACCCCAGTGTTCATGGCAGCAGTATTTACAATAGCTAGGACACGGAAGTAACCTAGATGTCCGTCGACAGGTGAACGGATAAGGATGTGGTATGTATATACAATGGAATATTACTCAGTCATGAAAAGGAACACATTTGAGTCAGTTCTAATGAGGTGGATGAACCTAGGGCCTGTTATACACAGTGAATTAGGCCAGAAAGAGGGAAACAGATATCATGCATTAACTCATATATATGGACTCTAGAAAGATGGTACTGGTGGACCTACATGCAGGGCAGTAGTGGAGACAGAGACTTGTGGACACAGCGAGGGAAGGAAAGGGTGGACTGAATTGAGAAAGCAGCATTGAAACATACACATTACCATATGTAAAACAAACAGTGGGACTTCACTGTATGACACAGGAAGCGCAAATCCTGGGTTCTATGATGACCTAGAGGGGTGAGACAGAGTGGGACGTGCGAGGGAGGTTCAAGAGGAAGGGGACATATGTATACATATGGATGATTCATGTTGATGTATGACAGAAACTAACATGATATTATAAAGCAATTATCCTCCAATTAAAAAGAAATTTAAAAATGCCTTTTTTACCTACAGATTTGTTTGTTTACCTCTGTCAGAGACTCAAGCTGTCCATAAAATTTAATGTGTTCATGTGGATCCATATTGGCTAATTTTTTTAAAAAAGCATGGATTTGAGGACTTTTCTGCCCTGTTTATGCACAAAAATTATCCTAAACTGAAAGATATTTTGTGTTCCTTTACTCCCCTCTGCTGGTAAGTTCTAATATAGTGCTTAACTATTGAAAAGTTGATAGAAAATGTTCACTGTGTTCTTAAAACCATAAGAGAAAATAATGTTGAAAATCATGGAAAAAATTTGCGGTTCTTTCAGTTTGATTTATTAAACATTATTTTCTAGAATAAATCATTGGCCTCAGTTCAGTCACTCAGTTGTGTTTGACTCTTTGTGACCCCATGGACTGCAGCACCCCAGGCTTCCCTGTCCATCACCAGCTCCCGGAGGTTGCTCAAACTCATGTCCATCGAGTCAGTGATGCCAGCCAACCATCTCATCCTCTGTCGTCCCCTTCTCCTCCTGCCTTCAATCTTTCCCAGCATCAGGGTCTTTTTCAATTATTCAGTTCTCCTCATCAGGTGGCCAAAGTATTGGAGTTTCAGCTTCAGCATCAGGCCTTCCAATGAATATTCAGGGCTGATCTCCTTTAGGATGGACTGGTTGGATCTCCTTGCAGTCCAAGGGACTCTCAAGAGTCTTCTCCAACACCACACTTCAAAAGTGTCAATGCTTCAGTGCTCATTGCCTATATAATTTGTTTTTAGAGTCCACATATGGTTTTCCTCCATACTTGTATTTAATACATGGTCAAGAGAATGGAGGACTTCCCAGGTGGCTCAGTGGTAAAGAATCTGCCAGCTAGTGCAGAAACCACAGGAGAAATGACTTCAATCCCTGGGTTAGGAAGATCACCTGGAGTAGGAATTGGCAACCACTCCAGTATTCTTGCCTGGAAAATCCCATGGACAGAGGAACCAGGAGGGCTACAGTCTATGGGGTCACAGAGCTAGACATGACTGAGCAACTGTGCATGCATGCACCCAAGAGAACAGAGCCACATGGAATCGTAGGAAAAGGGCATTTAGCTTACAAACTGAAATAGTACCATACCTTGTTTGTATAAGCCATTTAGTTTACAAAACTTCCTCACATCAGTCTCATTTATTTCTTAAAACAGTAGCATTTGATAGATATGCACATTCTAAAATATAGAACTTATTCTTCCTAAAAAGCAAATATGATCACTGGGTTGGCTACAGGTAAAATTCTGAAATAGACTCAAGTACTTGACACCTCCAACTTTTCCTTTTTTTTTTTTTTTGCCATTTTCTCTATAAAGTCCTTTTTCTCTTCTTCTGGTGATGCATGATCTAATATTATCAAGGTCATGTCTCTCAGTGTAATTTCAGTTTTAAAAGAAAGTCAGAATGAAAGCTGAAGTGATCAGTCACTAACAGGAAATTACAGAGGATAGGAAGGTTTTCAGTTGCTACTCAAATCAAGATGTGTGATGGCTTTTGAATCAAAACCAAAATCTATAAGCAGCTCATGCAGCTCAATATCAGAAAAACAACCAAATCAAAAAAAGGGCAGAAGACCTAAACAGACATTTCTCCAAAGAAGACATACAAATGGCTAGTAAATACATGAGCAGATACTCAACTTTGCTCATTACTAGAGAAATGAAAGTCAGAACTACCATAAGATATAAGAATGACCATCACCAAAAAGACTACAAACTATAAATGCGGGAGAGGGTGTGGAGAAAAGGAAACGCTCTTGCACTGCTGGTGGGAATGTAAATTGATACAGCCACTGTGGAAGACAGTATGGAGATTCCTTTAAAAACTAGGAATAAAACCACCATATGACCCAGCAATCCCACTCCTAGGCGTTTGCCCTGAGGAAACCAAAATTGAAAGAGACACATTGTTCTTTGCAGCACTATTTACAATAGCTAGAACATGGAAGCAACCTAGATGTCCATCGACAGATGAATGGATAAAGAAGTTATGGTACATATATACAATGGAATATTACTCAGCCATAAAAGGGAACACATTTGAGTCAGTTCTGATGAAGTGGATGAACCTAGAACTTATTATACAGAGTGAAGTGAGTCAGAAAAGACGTTGTGGTACATATATGCAATGGGATATTGCTAGTGTTCAGTCACTAGGTCGTGTCTGACTCCGCAACCTCATGAACTGCAGCATGCCAGGTTTCCCTGTCCTTTGCTATCTCCCTGAGTTTGCTCAAATTCATGTCCATTGATTCAGGGATGCTATCTAACCATGTCATCTTCTGCCACCCTCTTCTCTTTTTGCCTTCAATCTTTCCCAGCATCGGGTCTTTTCCAATGAATCGTCTCTTTGCATCAGGTGGCCAAAGTATTAGAGCTTCAGCGTTGGTCCTTCCAATGAATATTCAGGGTTAGGTATAGTGAAGTGGATGAACCTAGAGCTTGTTGTACAGAGTGAAGTAAGTCAGAAAGAGAAGAACAAATATTGTATACTAATGCAAGTGTATGTGTCGTTAGCTGCTCATTATTGTCCGACTCTTTGTGACCCCATGGAATGTAGCCTGCCAGGCTCCTCTGTCCTTGGGGATTCTCCAGGCAATATCACTGGAGTGGGTTGCCTTGCCCTCCTCCAGGGGATCTTCCTAATCCAGGGACTGAACCCAGGTTTCCCACATTGCAGGCGAATTCTTTACCATCTGAGCCACCAGGGAATGGAATTTAGAAAAATATTACAGGTGAACTTGTGTGCATGGAAGGAATGGAGATACAGATGTAGAGAACAGACCTATGGACACAGCAGGGGAAGGAGAGAGTGAGGCGAATTGAGAAAGTAGCATCTACATATATATACTATCATGTGTAAAACAGATAGCTAGGGGGAAGCTGCTGTATAACACAGGAAGTCCAGCCATGTGCTCTGTGATGACCTAGAGGGGTGGGATGGGAGAGGGCAGGGAGGCTCAAGAAGGAGGGAATAAATATATAAATATGTATATATATATATATATAATTACAGATGATTTGCATTGTTGTATGGCAGAAACCAACATAACACTGTAAAGCAATTATTCTCCAGTTAGAAAACAAAATTTTTGAAAAGTACACAAACAAAAACAAAAAAAGGCTGCACCGGCATTCCCTGCAGAAAAGGTGCTGCAGTCCAGTTGATTGTGTATCAGACTGAGTGTGTATTCTGGAGCCAGGCTAGAATCTTAGCTCTGCCATCTAACAGTTTAGGACCTTGTACAATTTTCTTAACCTTGCTAACCCTTATTTTCCTCATTTGTAAAACAGGAATAGTACCTATTTCTGAGGGCTGCCATGAGGATTAACGCCTGACATGTTGCATATAATAAATACTAGTTCCTTCTGTTGCTTCTCTTGGCGGAACTTCTCAGATGGCAGAGTTAGATGCCAAAGGTTAGACAGGAACACCATTGATTTCAGTTATGAGGTTGTGAAGGTGAGTATGCTCTTTCTGAAGAATTTTTCTTAAGAACTATTTCGTAGAAATATTTACCAACCAGGCCCCATAGCTGCCTCTCCCAGAGTTTCTGTAGGTATCGAGGATCCTCCTCTGAACGTGAGAGATCCACGGAGCTTCGGGTTTGCTTCTGTATACTCTTTCTGGGCTGCAAGGCTACTATCTACAGTGAACAACTGCTTCTACTTGTTACAAAATTGCTTCCGTTTTAAGTTTTTGGTTTTTTGGCCATGAGGCACATGGGATTTTAGCTCCCCAACTAGGGGTCGAACCCCACTCCCTGCATACCACTTCTGTTTGGAGCGGTGCAGAGGGACAGATCCTGTAGGGCTGACCCTGCTGCATGGATAGTGGAAGAACAGGTTATGAATTTAGGCTGGTCAGCATCGTAGACCAGGGGGTCAGGTGCCCGGTATCCTTGAGAAACCACCAGCACCCCCTTAACCATCACTCTGGTCTCAAATGTGTGAAGATGTCTCACCCGCTGGTCCTGTGATCTATCACTCACTCTTATCTCACCTTTCAACTTCAGGGAAAGTTCCAAAGCCATCAGAGCTCCCCATCACATTGAGTTCCACAGAGACTGAATCCTGTGGACACCGAAGGTGGTTCAGTGAATTTAAGACTGCTGGCAGGGCTTAAGAGAATACACTCATTTTAATTCTGGCCATGAAAATGTACTGGGGTAGTTCATTCTTCTCATCTCCAATAAATTTTGATCAAAAGTCAAGGCATTTGGATTTTAAAGCCTCATATATTCTGTGGATTATAGTAATGTACTTTGCTGCCATGACCTTTTCAGTTTTCTGGAATTTGCTTGACTCAGTCTGGAGCTCTTCTCTGTTTACAGTATTATTGACCTCTCTGCATGAGGCACACAGAAGACACAGATAAACACAGTAAACTCTTTGAAGGACACTTGCAAAGGGGAAGTCTCACACTGTCTAACTGTGAAATGGGGATGCTGTCCTTTCCCTTTGTGTTCAGCATTTGGGAGTGAACACTTTTGCTCTAAGGAGTAGGGAGAAAGGATCACATTCAAAAGATCCCGGAGAAGAATTCTACACACCGTATGGCACATAGGGGTAAACTTCTCCTATGGTTTGGCATTTCCTCCAGCTGTCAGAATTCCCCAACGGCTGAGACTTCTGAGTTTGTACCAGCTACAAATACCTACAAGGAGATCCAACCAGTCCATTCTGAAGGCAATCAGTCCTGGGTGTACTTTGGAAGGAATGATGCTAAAGCTGAAACTCTGGTACTTTGGCCACCTCATGCAAAGAGTTGACTCATTGGAAAAGACTCTAAAGCTGGGAGGGATTGGGGGCAGGAGAAGGGGATGACAGAGGATGAAATGGCTGGATGGCATCACCGACTCGATGGAAGTGAGTTTGAGTGAACTCTGGGAGTTGGTGATGGACAGGGAGGCCTGGAGTGCTGCAATTCATGGGGTCACAAAGAGTCAGACACGACTGAGCGACTGAACTGAACCGAACTGACAAACACCTGTAATACTTATTAACAGTTAACATTTATTGAGGTCTTCTGTGCACTGGGCAAGACACTAATAATTTCATGAGTCATGTAAGTCTTATAAAAGGTGGATACTCTAATAATTTCCCACTATAGGTGAGGAATTTGGGGCTCAGACAAGTTAGGTAACTTTTCCATAATTACATGGTAGAGCTGGAATTCAACCTCTGGTCACCTGACTTTACTTTCTCCTAAGGGTATTCTCAATGGGTTCACATGAACACGGTGAACATTCCTCAAACACCCACCACCAAGCGCTTGGAAATAATGACAGAAAAAATAATTTACCAGTCAAATACAGGAAGAGCAGCCTCACTCCCTCCTCTTATTGGAAAGTCCCAGCGCACAATGGTGTATTAAAAGCCCCTAGAGTCCCTGTGGTGAAGAAATTGGTGCATTTGTTTGACAGGAGACCTTTTTAACACTCTAAACAGCTGGAGATCTGGAGTCTGTGCCCACAGACGTGCTGGCCTATGGGAGCCCTGCCTTCCGCTCCTCCCACATCCAGAGTCTTTCAGTTTTCATCCTCCAGGTGTTTTGTTGCTTTTGTTTGTCTGATTATCCTATTCCGTAAGAGTGGGAGGGAAAGCTTTTGCTAATAAGAATCCCTTATTCAATAATTCAAAAAGCATTCATTGAGATCTTTAGTCCAAGTTCAGGGCTACCTTTTATGGCAAGTGAACATGAACCTGGCCCCTGCCCTCTCAAGGGAATTTAGACCTGGAGGAGGAAAGTGATGCGTGCAACTAGCTGCTCCCACCAAGGACTCTAGTGTTGCCTCCCTGAAGCCTCAGGGAAGGTTTTGTGGGAGAAATCACCTTTGTGCAGGCTGATGAGTGTCATCTTCCTTCAGATCAATTACAGCTCCATTTAATTTTCAAAATGGCAACGACTATACTTTTTCATGATTGTCAGGTAACATCTGTATTAATTTCCTAGGGCTATCTTAGAGAAGTAGCACAAACGGGGTGCCTTCAAACAGCAGAAGTTTATTTCCCACAATTCTGGAAGCTAGAAGTCAAGGTTGGTGGGGCAGTGCTCCCTCTGAAAACTAGGGGAGAACCCTTCCTTACCTCTGCCTAGCTTCCGGGGGGGGCCCCCAATCTTTGGTTTCTGGGCATGCAGATTTAGCACTTCAATTTCTTTCTCCATCATCACGTAGCATTCTTACTTCACAAGACTGTGCCTCCTCTTATTATAATAGTTATATCGGATTAAGGGGCAACCCTACTTTGGTATGACCTTATTTTAACTGATAATGTCACATTTTGAGATGCTGGGGTTTAAGACATCAACATATCTTTTGGAGGGACACAATTCAACCCTCAACAATATACCCATTATAAATATTCAAGTGTGCCCATTATATCCATTATAAATATTTAAATATTATCACTTCTGTAAAAAAGTGATAATAGCAGAAAAGCACAAAGATGAACACAAAAGTCACTTGGCAATGTTATAACTTGGATGTAACTACTGTTAACATCATTCTGTTTTTCTTTGCATATACACATATGAAGCACAATCATACTATACATATAACTTTGTGACTTGCTTTTCCTCAAATTATATTTTGAACATCCTCCAAATCAATAAATTTATATCATCTATGTAATGGCGCTCAATAACTTATCAAGCCTGTATTGTGATTGAAGGCACTATTAAACTGTCCACTTTGTAGGTTTGTGAAAGATGGAAAAATTCTTAAGCTTTTCTGTACTTACAGTTTTTATTTAATCATTTTGGCTTATCTATCATTGTCTTTTTTCCGTTCCATTTTTCCTACCTTCCCTCACACCACTGCAAAAAAACCAGCTTGAATTTCTTGCTCTAGAACAGAACAGAAATTTGCATATGTCTCTTCCACTCACAAGTCTCAGAAGGCTATTATTCTATGTTTGACACCTTCTGTCTGTCATTTCAGAGTTGTCACAAGTCCTGGGCTACTCTTTTGGATATCAGAACACCACACAAGGCAACCTCAAAAGGCAAGAGAAAACCCTGTGGCCTGAGACTAAAAGACCTAAACCTGAGTAGTCAGATGATAACATTTACTCTCTATTCTATTTGCATAATATAAAATACAACAAAACATTTTGTTGGGTTTTCCAACCTAATAACCCATGGCTTCCCTGGTGGCTCAGATGGTTAAACGTCTGCTTACAATGTGGGAGACCTAGGTTCGATCCCTGGGTGGGAAGATCCCTGGAGAAGGAAATGGCAACCCACTCCAGTACACTCGTCTGGAAAATCCCATGGACTGAGGAGCCTGATTGATAGGCTACAGTCCATGGGGTCATGAAGAGTCGGACACGACTGAGCGACTTCACTTCACTTCACTTCAAGAAATATTTATCAGTTCAGGCCACTGTACTTTGAGCCTAGTCCAGAGTTTCTTAAACTTTAGTGTATAGACAACTCATCTGGAAACCTTATAGAAAGGCAGATTCTGATTCAGTAGATCTGGAGTGAAGCCTGAGTTACTCTTTTCTAACTTTTCCATGTTGACAGCAGTGGTGCTGATTCATGGATCGCATTTTGATAGCAAGGCTCTAGCTGAGAGCACTGATTAGGGAAGGCATCAGACCTATGCCTTAAGTTGGGCTGCCTGAATAACAGGCACTGAGAAGATTTGTGAGCAGGAGGCTTACTGGGGCAAACTCTTGGAATAGCAAGAGCAAATGAGTTTGGAAAGCAGGACTAGACAGATGGAAAGACTAAGTTGTGATACAGTTGCCACATAGGCCTCAGCTCATCCTGTAAGACTTTCTAAGGTTGGAAGGCCCTTCAGTTGTCCTGAACGGAGGTAAGGGACAGGTCTATGTCCCCAGACATGGACCAGACATGGCACACAGACTGCCCCCAGGAGGAGGTGTCCTCTGGGGTGAGGCAGCTACCTTCTGTGAGAGCAATTCTCTGTCCTCAAAGGAACTTGGTTATGAGCCTTCTGTAGCCAATACTTTTGTAAGCAAAGAAGAGCAAGCATTTCAGCCTTGGAGGGCGATGTAGGTGAAGCATTGCTGTGCCATTATTCTGGTGAGAACTCCAGTGACCTGAGAAAATCACTAAATTATTTTCTGTTAGTCAAGCTGACTTTTAGACATCTTCCCAAATGTTTTGGTTTTATTAATCAATGAAATAGTGTCTGTGCAACGTGCCAGGCCTTGAAGGCAATGATTTCAAGGCCGATCACTTTGGCTTTACAGAGAATATCTCCGGATCTGATTTAGAAAGCTACTCAAGTCATCTTCTCCCAAGCTGGGGTGCAAGAAGAAAATGTAGGGAAGAACTTTGAGAGATACTTGATTAATTTCACAGAAAAAAGAGTGAGATAGCTAAAGAAAAAATGTGTGCTGCCTAGTGGCGCTAACTAGAAGCAAAGTCTAGGGAATTCCCTTGCCATCTAGTGGTTAGGACTCTAGGGACATGGGGTTATCCCTGATTGGGGGATTAAGAGCCCCACTAACTGCAGGGCACAGACAAAATTGAAAATAAATAGATAAAAATAAAGGCAAAGTCTAATGATCAGTCAAGTTACTCTGTGGGGCATTCAGTAGTAGTGTCCTTCTACTTCTAGAGGTAGGTATGGGAGTTTGCTGAAGTGAGACAAAATGTCTAGGGATGAGTAGCCATATGGAAAAAAATAAACCTTGATCCATCCTTTATTCTACAATGGATAAATTCCAAATGGGTCAGAGATCTAAATTTTTTAAAAATGAAACCATACCGGTATTTTTTCAAAAAGAATAAATGAATTCTTTTATAACTTGGGAGTGGGAAAAACATTCCTACCTATCATTCAGAGTCTCATTAAGGGAAGAGGCTGATTATTTTAACTACAGTTTAAACAGACAACAGACAAGCAAAGCAAATAGTCCAATAAAGGTTAGTTTTTAGAAGTGCAACATAGGACTTCCTTGGTGGTCTAGTGGTTAACGATTCACCTGCTGATGCAGGGGACATGGGTTCGATCCCTGGTTGGGGAAGATCCCACATACTGCAGAGGAACTAAGCCCCTGCACCACAACTAGGGGCATGCCCTAAAACCACTCTCTGTAACAAGAGAAGCCACCTCAATAGAGGTCTGGTTGAATAAACTATAGTACATTCATAATAACCAAAGAGAAGATGTATATCTAGCTCATTTAAAACACAGTATTTTTTCTGTACATTTCCAGTGGGACACTAATATAGAGGGAAAAAACACACATGCAAATTGAAACTTCATTCAGCAGTCTTATGTTAGCAATACTGCTATCTTATTCTGTTAATATATATGTATTATTTATACATATGTGTGTGTATTTATAAACATGAATAAAGCAAGTAAATAATTGTGTCAACACATTAAGAACTAGTATTTTCATCTTAAGAGAAAGGACAAAACATAAAATCAAAGAGCTCAGCTTTAAAGAAAAAGCACTAAGATACAGTTAGAAAATTTAATATTCAAGAGATACAGTGGGTCCTAAAACCCAAAACAAAGGGAAGTTTGGGTAAAGGAGGAGGCTAAAAACCATGTAATTTTTTACAGTTATGTCTGAAGCAAGAAGAAAAGAGGAGAAATACGTTTAGTATAGCTTCTGATGCACTGGTCCTGTTAAAATTGATGGCTTTTTCCATAGTGCTTGTGTCTCCTGAATGCTAGGCCCAGTCTACCATTCCACCTTCACTTTTTATTGTTAATTTCTGCTAATTCTTCAGATTAGTTCATTGTTACATGCTTCCCCCATCAAGGATCTTTCACTGTACCCTATCATGAACTATTCCTTTCCTTAGGGTATATGTCTCTTAGTTAATAATTATGTCCCCATTCATATAATTACTTGGTTGATATTCTCCCCTACTCCCCTCCTTGGAGAGCCAAAATCGTGTCTGGTTTCACTCATCCTGTACCAAGCTGCACCTGTGTGTTCAGTCGCTTCAGTCCTGTCTGACTCTTTGTAACCCCATGGACTGCAGCCCACCAAGCTCTTCCTTCCATGGGATTCTCCAGGCAAGAATACCGCAGAGGGTTGCCATGTTTGTTTCCAGTTTAGGGCATCCTCTTTAAATTGGAAAAGGTAGAATATCTAAGTACCTGAACTCCAAAAGGAACAGAATGCTTCTAAGAAAACTGTTTCCCATTTAAACCCTTTCAAGTCCGGCAAATGACGCATTTGGCCTCTGGCACTATTAGGCGATAAGCACACAACTGGATAAGGCAGATAAAGTTTTGTTTTTTGTTTTAGTTTTCGCTACTCTTGCCAAGTCTACATGGGACTGGAGAATGGGTGGTAGTAAACGTATGCTGTATTGTCCGTAGTATCTGAATCCACATCTCCAGCCCTAACAATATTTAAACCCTGATGGGACTGCTGACGTTTGAGAATGGAAAAGCAACCCGGGGACGAGGGCTAGGTATGTGCAGTCTTGTCTGTCAACAAGATAAACCACGCTCTCTGCACCGTGAGGGCCGGGAACCAGTCTTCTTCGTGGTCTAAGTCCAGACCCCACCGAATGAAGCTTTTGCAGCGGCCGCCTCCCCTAGACTTTCCTCCCGCACTCCACTCTTGGCAGGTCTTCTTTGTTGTATTTTAACTACAGAAACGCAAAGATCTGGGGGTCATCATCAGTCCCCTAAGTATGGACCAGTTCCCAAAGCCGAAGTTTCCACCAAACATTCCGGCTTAGGGTTACTAAAATCAGCGTTGATGAATCCCGACCAAACGGTCTCCCTTACGATTCCGTAGAACCGGTTTCTTCGTAAAAGGGACTTCAGCCTCCGCCGAGATCTAAAAACAGAGAGAGAGAGAGAGAGAGAAAGAAAGAGAGAGAGAGAGATGTCTATTACATTGCCCCAAATATATTATGTCGGGTTCAGGCCAGGTGTTTTAAAATACACAATAGACAGTATTTCCCTATAAATTATGGCTAAGAAACAGCAAGTGGAACTCATTTTTCTTTCTGTGTTTCTTAGTTTTGCCCTCCACACCCTTCGCGCTCGGCCCTGTCGCCCTCCCCCGGCGGGTAACCCCGTAACGCCCTGGACAGGCAGCTCCTGGCCACCTTCCGGGGTCCTGATTTTGAAAAGAGGAGCGGACCAATCAGAGCGCGGAGCGCTGTTTGGCGCTGCCATTTGAGCTTGGGCTGAAACCGAGGGTGGGCCGGCCGCGGCGCCTCCGGTGTCTGCAGAGGCGGTGGGGCCGGAGAAATGCGGAGGGTCGCTTGACTTCACTAAGCGCACCGGGATGTGCTGGCCGGGGCAGCCGGCAGGCTGATGGGGGAGGGTAGGAGCAGCCTGTGAAACGGGGTGACGGCGGCCACCAGCCCGGGCGGGGACCGGGACTGGGAGAGGCCCCTGAGCAGCCGGCTGGTCCGGTGGCTGGGCTAGGGTGGGGGGCGTGGGGTCGCAGGGATAGACGCTCAGCTGAGCCTGCTGGGGTCAGGAAGGCGAGAAGAAGGGTAGTTACTGTTCGGAGAGAGACGAGGACAGAGGGAGGTTTGGAAGAGAGTGGCTGGAAGTAGTGAGAAGCTGGTAACAGGCGTGCTGCAAGGAACTGAAAGGATCTGAGAGAAAGAAGAGAAATCTGTGTAAGTAGCTGAAAGAATTAAGTGACAAGAAAGGAGGCCAGTGAAAGTGAAGGAAAGGTGAGTGGCACAGAGCTAAGAGAAGGGTCGGTGAAAGTGTATAGAGGATCGAGGAAAAAGCCGTGGAAGTGGCTGGGGGCCGGGGCCGGAAGAGTGTCAGACCGGGCCGGAAGGCAGCGGAGCTGAGCGCAAAACTGAGAGTGTTTGGAAACTGGAAGACTTGGTGGCGAAAGAGGGTCAGGACTCAGATCGCACCTCGGAAAGTGAGCGACATGTCCGGGATGTGGGATCAGAGGCTGGTGCGTTTGGCGGTTGTACAGCAGCTTCGGGCTGCCTATGGAATTAAGGTCAAGGGTGGCCGTGCGCAGTGCGATCGCAGGAGACAGGAAACAGCAACCACGGAAACAGTGGTAAGTTCTGGGGAAAGAGGTTTAGATTTTAAAAGTGGGCCAGGGCGGGGAGCCCATTCTGTACCATCGCTTATTACCAGGTCATGCTAAAATGTTCATTCTGTATGGATCCAAAAGAGAATATGTTTAAGTGTGTCCACCGCAGTAACACTGACAGTTTGAACTAGATAATTCTTTGAGGGGCCTAGGGGTTAGCTGTCCTGTACATCATAGGATCTTTAGCAGCATGGGCTTCTACACACGAGAGGCCAATAGCGTGTCCCAATTGTGACAATTAAAAATGTCTCCAGAGATTGCCAGCTTACTGTATTTTGAACAAGTTGCACATGGAAAGGGAGACAGCCTTTCACCACTGTTGAGTAATATTTGGAGAGGGACGAGGGATACCAGTACATTTTCTAAATGAACCAGTAAATGAGGAGATGCAACAGCATTAGGTATAGGCTTTAAAAGAGTAAACTGAGAAACCACAGTGGAATGGTTCAGAAGCAGTTGATTTTTGGGTGGTTGAGGTAAGGGGATTTTGAATGAGATTTTAATATTTGTACAGAATCCTGAAGAATTTCACTGTGAAAAATAAGTTGCATATAAGGAGTTTGTTTTAGATTTACATCTAAATATAAATATATACCATATATATATATATATACACTCATCTAATTATATGGTACTTTCTTTTAAGATCTCAAATATGGTAGGTTTGTAAGTGTGTGAAAGAATTCGTGTGCATATTTCTTTTTCTTACCTCTAAGGAAAACTGACACTTTGCTTTTAGAGTCAGATAGACTTTGATTTGTTTTTGATTCCTGCTCTCCTGCTATTTGGGGTGTGATATTGGGCTGCTTGTCCTAAGCCTCAGTTTCCTACTCTGTACAGTTGGAATGGTGTCTCTCCTTGAGTTATTGGGGGAGTCAAAAAATAAGATTTGTAGATAAGACTAGCACACAGTGCCTGTCACATGCCACTTATTTATTCAGCCAGTTATGATAATCAGAGGTCTACATTCTAATTAGTATTCATGCTAGAAACCCTAATAAAGTAGAGAAATACAGAAGATCATTGTGTTATGAGATCTAACATGTTAGGTAATTATTTAAGTACTAGATTTCTTAAGCTCTTCGGTGTTTATCTAATGAGAATTTTGAACTCTTTATGAAAAGTGCTAGGCATCTTTTTAAAGATGATATTGTAAGTGGTGTTCTAATAACATTTTAAAAGCATGTTATTAGTTTTATTTTATGAGATTAAATTATAGCACTTATTTGTGAAGTCAATTATTAAGTCTAATGAACAAAAAAAAAAAACACCAACTCAATTCTAGGTATGTATGACATTTGTAAACTTCAGCTTTGGCATATGATTTATTTTTGTATTTTGTTTATGTAGTATCAAGAAAATTCTGATTTACCTAAATAAGGGGTTGCCTATACTAACATAATTTTTTTTTTTCCTTAAAATTTTTTTTTTGGCTGCACCTGTAGCATGTGGGAAATTAGTCCTTGACCAGGGCCTTTCCCAATGAGTCAGCTCTTCCAAATCAGGTGGCCAAAGTATTGGAGCTTCAGCTTCAGCATCAGTCCTTCCAATGAATATTCAGGGTTGCTTTCCTTTATGATTGACTGGTTTGATCTCCTTGCAGTCCAACGGACTCTCAGGAGTCTTCTGTAGCACCATAGTTTGAAGGCATCAATTCTTCAGCACTCAACCTTCTTTATGGATCAACTCTCACATCCGTACATGAATACTGGAAAAACCATAACTTGACTAGACAGACCTTTGCTGGCAAAGTGATGTTGCTGCTTTTTAATACGTTCTCTTGGTTTGTCATAACTTTCCTTCGAAGGAGCAAGCGTCTTAATTTCATGACTGCAGTCACCATCTGCAGTGATTTTGGAGCCCAAGAAAATAAAATGTCACTGCTTCCCCTTTCCCCCTTCCTATTTGCGATGAAGTGATGGGACGGGGTGCCATGATCTTCGGTTTTTAAAAGTTGAGTTTCAAGCCAGCTTCTTCACTCTCCTCTTTTCACACCCATCAAGAGGCTCTTTGGTTCCTCTTCACTTTTTGCCATCAGAGTGGCTGTTGTTACTGTTCAGTTGCCCACCCCTCTTCCATCTCCTTCATCGGCTCCCTTTTTCTTCTGTTCCTTAAGCGTGGATCTTCCCCAGGGTTCAGATCTCTGTTCCTCTTTTCTGCTCTGTCCCTTTTGTTGTTGTTCTGTCGCTAAGTCGTGTCCAACTCTTTTTGACTCCATGGACTGCAGCAGTCCAGTCCTTCCTGTCCTTGACTATCTCCTGGAATTTGCTCAAACTCGTGTCCATTGAATCCATAATGCTGTTCCACCATCTCATTCTGTCACCTTCTCCTCCTGCCCTCAGTCTTTCCCAGCATCAGGGTCTTTTCCAGTGAGTCAGCTCTTCATATCAGGTGTCTGAAGTATTGGAGCTTCAGCTTCGGTGTTAAGAGTAGTATCATTTGCATATCTGAGGTTGTTGATATTTCTCCCAGCAATCTTGATTCCAGCTTGTGATTCATCCAGCCCGGGACTTTGCATGATGTACTCTGCAAAGAAGTTAAATAAGCAGATGACGACATACTGCCTTGTCATACTCGTTTCCCAATTTTGAACCAGTTAGTTTTTTCCCTGTGCGGTTCTAACTTTTGCTTCTTGACCCGATACAGGTTTCTCAGGAGATGGGTCAGGTGGTCAGGTACTGCCAGCTCTTTAAGAATTTTCCATTTTGTTGTGATCCACACAGTCAAAGGCTTTAGCATAGTCAATGAAGCAGAAGTAGGTGTTTTTCTGGAACTCTGTTGCTCTTTTCTGTATTCATCTATTAAATTGAACCAGATGCTTGAGAAAGGACTAGTAAGATTTTGTCAGATCATTAAGAATGTGAATGATTTTGCCATGTCATGCAGCTTGCAAGATCTTCGTTCCCTCCGCCGGGGATGGAACCCTGACTCAAAGCAGTGAGTCCTAACCACTGGACTGCCAGGAAATTCCCTGAATGATTTATTATTGTAAATAAAAGTTAAATGTTAATAATATGCTTTTAAAATGTTAAGTGCTTCAAGAACATTCAGGGGGAGCAGCTGTATCTAAAATAAATTAACATAATGTGATTAGGTATGCCCACTTAATCTAATTTTATATAAGCAGACATGTACAGGCTTGAATTAAAAATAAATTCAAGTCCAAGATATTGCTACAGCCTTCTTAAACAGTGACTCAATTTTGAAGTTTGAATATATGCCCAAAGATAGTGATAGATTCTTTATTCAGAGGTAAGCACACTCAATCAACATATGGATATACACTACTCTTGGGATCTTCACATGTATTAACGTTTGAACGTAATACATTCTATTGTGACTTCTTAAAAATGGTTTTCAAAGTGTGAAATAAAATTTAAATTGTTTACAAAATCCTTTCCTTCGATATTCAGAGCAGTTTGCTTAGTACTCTCCAGTAATGTGGAAAGGGTTCCCAGTGTAAAGACTGGGGCGCAGTGTAAAGACTGCCTGCCAACACAGGAGACGCCAGAGATGTGTGGGTTCAATCCCTGGGTCAGGTCAGTCGATTTGGTCTTCTGTTCAAGTTAATAAATATTTATAAGGTGACCAATAGAAAGTTTAAGGTCAGTATTTATATGTAGTTACTGAAGGAGCTTGTAGTATTTTCCAGAAATGTTAGTATTTTGGGCCAAATTCTGTGTAAAAATTTCCTGACTGAACACTAAATGGATTAATTTTCCATTATGGGATTGGAAACTGAGGGAATTTGCTTCCTTGCTTAAGGGCAAAGTGACTGTTTTGGTACTCCCAGCACCTAGTATCTTAGTATACAGAAGTTACTTTTTAACAAATGCACTTGGTGTAATTGTTTTCTTTGTCTTGACTAATAGTTTATTTCTGCTATCTTCTTTTATTTTTTAATTTTTAATTTACCTAGTATTTTATTTAAATTAAAATTTTTAACTTTAATTTTTAATTTACCTAGTATTTAATAAAGCTTATATTGAGCCTAATATTTGTGTTAGAGTTACTGAATTTGTCATTCTAGGGTAAAATATTTGGAGTAGCATTAAATGCATTGCCCCAGGCTGTTGTACCAGAATATGGACATATTCCAAGGTGAGCAAAGTTTGAAATGAAGAGTAAATGTTTCAAACTACTGTTTGAATGTATGAAAATAAATAGTTAATTGATGCACACAATTAGTTGGAACTAGCAAATGATTTTATTTCTCAGCATTTACTCAGATTAAAAGTTGTCTTTTTAAAATTTTGCATATTTTAACTTTTTAATTTGTATTCATTTTCAGGATTGAATTTTAAGGTTCAGTAATGAATAAATGTTAGAAACAAGAATTTTTGGTTCTCTATCAGTCTTTTCACTGCTGTTCTGATTATACCCAGTGATATACTAAACTACCAATTCAGTTATAATTTTTATTATTTTTTGTTTTAGAAATGTTGGCTAAAAGAATATTTAAGCTTTTGGGGTATTTGTGAATATAAATTATGTAACCCATGAACTTTTTTATATCACTATTTGTAAATAACCTTTTGGACTAACTGCATCAGAAATTACTAGGGAAGTTTACCTCTTAAGAAAATAGTTTAAAAGTGTGTAATATAAACAAACTACCTTACTAATTCATTTCTCCTCTATCCAAAATAAGGTTCATTCTGGCTATTATTGTCCAATAACCTAAGTGTTTAGTTGATGCATTCTCTAAAAGCTTTTGAACACCTTTTTGCCTTAGGACAATTTTCCCTCACTCACACTGTGGATTCACAGTCTTCATGAGGAAACCACTTAGTATTTTGCCTTTTAGATGGCCTATGAAAGGCCTTTTGATGATGATATTCAACATTTAGAATTGCAGTCATAAACCTAGTGTGTGTGTGCATGCTGAGTCGCTTCAGATGTGTCCGACTCTTTGTGATCCCAGGGACTGTAGCCCACCAGGCTCCTCTGCCCATGGGATTATACCAGCAGGAATACTGGAGTGGGTGGCCATGCCCTCCTCTAGGGCATCTTCCCAACCCATGGATCAAACCCACCTCTCTTATGTTTCCTGCACTGGCAGGTGGGATTCTTACCACTAGTGCCACCTGCGAAGCCCCATGTCCCTAGTAGCAATGACTAAATCTTTGTTGTAATTTGTTTGCCTGCTTTAAAAAGAAAACTTTTCTGTCAATAACTCTGCAACCTTCAGCCACTCTACATCAGTAGAATGCCTTCATTTTCTTGTAGCTGACTTCCATTCAAATTTGTGTTCCCAGCTGTTAACTAAGCATATAAAGCCAATATTGATTGTTAAAAATTATTCAGTATAAAGAAATTGAGCACACACCTCTAAAAACATAAGTGTTGTAAGGACTGGGATCAATTTATCTGACTTTCTAAGAGGTAATATTGATGAGGGAAAAAACCTTAACTTATTTTGGGGCAAATGTGCAGATGCTAGGTTTTTTAAGCTATGTGTGTCATGCAAGATCACCTGTGGAAAGAGACTAGGTAAAGAAAAGGAGAAGGCCTTGGAGCTCTGGGTGATCTTAGGATGAAGAAGTCTGGCAGAAAAAGAAAAACCAGGAAAGTTTGAGAAGGAGCAGTCAGGCAGACAGCAGGAAATAAGTGTAGCGAAAAAAGTATTTTCAAGATTGTCAAGAGTGGTCATGTATCAAGCAAGATAAAGACAGTGACTTGACTCTGGATTTGGCAGGGCAGAGGCTATTAGTGACTTTGATGGAGTAATGGGGATGAGTTTGATTGCAGAGGATTTGTGCATTTTGCCACCTGAAAAGAGTTCTGTCTTTTAGTTTTCTTGTTGATGCTTGCACGTCTTTAGAAGAGCATGTTCATACAGAAGGGCTTTTTAGGAAATCAGGATCTGTTATTCGTCTAAAAGCACTAAAGGTAAGCATATACTTGAACTATATTTGTAGCACTCTTTGATTTGGTTTTTAGGATTGAAATATTTAGAATTATTACATGAATTATTGACAGAAATTGAGTTTGCAAATAGCTTTTTTTCATGACAGAAGAACCTTTTTCCAAAGTGAGTGTATATCGTTTATATAATGCTTCTTTTTTAAAAAATTGAGGTATAATTCACATATATTTAAGGCATACAACCTGATGTTTTGATATACATATATGCTGTGAAATGATTTTCACAATCAAGCTATTTATATAATGCTTTAAAAATTTACAGAGTACTTTCAAACCCATGGTCCTTGTCCCTGTGTATGATAGGAAATGAAAGTTCGTTTAAAACTTTGTTTTTAGCCTTCTAAAAAGTACTGATATATACTAAAACAACAGTTAAGAGAAATTCGTTCAAGAAAGCTCTTTAGAGTATAAGGAAGGATACTTTATTTGTGTTAAACCCTCAAACCCCAGAGTGCTCAAAATGATTATATTTATTTTAGAATAAACTTGATCATGGTGAAAGATGCCTGTCTTCTGCACCTCCTTGTGATACCGCGGGACTTCTTAAGCAGTTTTTTAGGGAATTGCCAGAGCCCATTCTCCCAGCTGATTTGCATGAAGCACTTTTCAAAGCTCAACAATTAAAAACAGAGGAGAAGAATAAAGCTACATTGTTGCTCTCCTGTCTTATGGCTGACCACACAATTGATATATTAAGATACTTCTTTAACTTTCTCAGGAAAGTTTCTCTTAGGTAAGTAGTAAATAAAAGTTTTGGGGAGATGACAGTTTAATTTCTCAACTAGTTAGATATACCCTTATGATAATAAATTTCATTTGGAATAGAAATTTTTCTTAAAAATATATTTTTCCTTACTATAAGAAGTATACCCCGTATAATGAAAAATATATAATATTTCCTTGTTGTCTTGTGGTTGCCATTGTGAATGCCTTAATGGCTTATTAGTGTTATAGATTCTGAGGCCATTAAATGGCTTCTAATGATAACTATGTTTCTAAAATATTTGTGGTTTGTTTTTCAATTTGTCCCTTCTGGCTGTCATTGAGCCTGTTTGTTCTAGACATATTTATTGCCTTCAGTACTTTGAATTTTCTGTGTGTGAAAATGAAAGAAATGTGTTCAATTTGTGTGGGGGAAAAAAGTGTGGACCTTAGGGGTAGCAGTGTTTTCATGACATATATTTAAGCACACAGAGGCTGTGTATTTCTGATTCTGTCTTATTTCAAGTCAGTCATGTAGATGGGTAGGTGAGGGGTAACTGTATCTTGGTTTGTGTTTAACTGATAAAGTGAGAGTGTGCTCAGTGTTATTTTAACTCTCTATTTTTATTTTTGACTCCATCTTATAAAACTTTTTTTCATTTAAGGTCCAGTGAAAATAAGATGGATAGCAGCAATCTTGCTGTAATATTTGCACCAAATCTTCTTCAGACAAGTGAAGGACATGAAAAGATGTCTGCTAACACAGAAAAAAAGCTACGATTACAGGCTGCAGTAGTACAAACTTTTATTGATTATGCATCAGATATCGGTAAGATGTAGCTGCATTCTTAAGTAATGGAATTTGTTTAAATGAGGGAGATCCCAGCTTTTTCTGAGTGAGCTCCCAAGACAACTGTTAGGAAGTGGTTATGTACTATTTAAACATTTTGAGGGGTGCTAGAGGAAAAATCTTGATTGTGAACGTTTTCATCTAGGGCATGTTCCAGATTTTATCCTAGAAAAGATACCAGCTATGTTGGGGATTGATGGTCTCTGCGCTACTCCATCGCTAGAAGGCTTTGAAGAAGGTGATTACGAAACTCCTGGTGACTATAAGAGAAAACGAAGACAAAGTGTAGGAGGTAAGTGGTCATGGCAGTCCCATCTGTGGAGGTATGGCAATTTGCTTTTGCCTGAAATGTATTTCCACATAAAAAACATAAGTTATTAACTGTCCCGTTGCTTTTTTGAATCTTTTGGCTTGTATGGTATTCCCACCTTCTGTTTCTTCTGGCCTTCTTTGTAGCTTTTCCTTGTGCCTTCTTTGTTCTGTAACAAAATACTTATGATCCATCCCATATCAAGGTATTTATCCAAAGAATATGAAAACACTAATTTGAGAAGACATATGCACCCTTATGTTCATAGCAGAGTTATTTTCAATAGCCAAGATAAGGAAATAACCTAAATATCCACCAATGGATGAATAATAAAGATGTAGTATGTACATATATAATGGATACTACTATTCTTAATTTTTTGAGGAGTCTCCATAATGTTGTCCGTAGTGGCTGCACCAATTTACATTCCCACCAACAATATATGGGGGCTCCCTTTTCTCCACATCCTCTCCCAACACTTGTTATTTCTTGCCTCTTTGATAATAACCATTTTAACAGTTGTAAGGTAGTGTCTCGTGGTTTTGATTTGCATTTCCCTAATAGTCAATAATTTTGGACAGCTTTTCATGTGCCTGTTGGCCATGTGTGTGTCTTTAGAAAAATGTCTGTTCAGTTCCTCTGCCTATTTTTTGACTGGGTTGTTTGTTTTATTTGGTTGTTGTTGTTGAATTATATCAGTTCTTTATGTATTTTGGATGTTAACCACTTATCCAATATGTGGTTTGCAGATATCTTCTCCCACTTAGTAGGTTGTCCTTTCATAAAACTGATGTCACATAGGCTACTGCCTGTGTTTTCTTCTAGGAGTTTTATGGTTTCAGGTCTTACATTCAGGCCTTTAATCCATTTTGATGATTTTTGTCTGTAACGTAAGACAGTGGTTTAATTTCCTTCTTTTGCATGTGACTGTCCAGTTTTCCCAACACCATTTATTGAAAAGACTATTCCCTCTGTATTTTATATTCTTTTGTCATAAGTTAATTTTCCATATATGTATGGGTTTATTTCTGGACTCCTCTGGCTTCCCTGCTGGCTCAGTGGTAAAGAATCTGCCTGCTAATGCAGGAGACGTGGGTTTGAACCCTGGATCGGGAAGATTCCCCAGAGAAGGAAATGGCATCCCACTCCAGGATTCTAGTCTGGGAAACCCCATGAACAGAAGAGCCTGGTGGGCTGCAGTCCATGGGGTCGCAAAGACTTGGACTCGGCATAGCAACTGAGCGTGCACATATGCCTACATTCACCCGCTTTCTTTTGGCTGCCATTTGCTTGGAGGATCACCTTTCATCCCTTCACTCTGAGCTGGTATCTATCTTTAGAGCTGAGGTAGGTCTCCTGGAGGCAGTGTATTGTTGGGTTTTGTCTTTTAATCCATCCAGCCACTCTGTATCTTTCGATCTGTGAATTCAGTCCATGTACATTGTGGCTCAGACAGTAAAGAATCTGCCTGCAAGGCAGAATACCTGGGTTCAATCCCTGAGTTGGGAAAATCCCCTGGAGAAGGGAATAGCTACCCACTCCAGTAGTCTTGGACTTCCCTGGTGACTCAGATGATAAAGAATCTGCCTGCAGTGCAGGAGACCTGGGTTTGATCCCTGGGTCAGGAAGATCCCCTGGAGCAGCGAATGACAACCCACTCCAGTATTCTGGCCTGGAGAATTCCATGGACAGAGGAGCCTGGCAGGCTATAGTCCATGGGGTAGCATTTTCACTTTCACATTTAGGATGATTATTAGCAGATGAAAACTTAGTACTGCCTGAACTAGAACTTTTCTGGCTGTTCTGTTTGTCCATTGTTTCTTTTTCTTTGTGTTTCTGTCTTCCATTTTGTTCCATGGTGTTTTTCTGTTTTCTCTCTCATGTTTTGTGTCTCTGCCCTAGATTCATGTTTGGTGGTTACTGTGAAGTTGCTATAAATTGTCTTGTGGATGAAATAGTCCCTTTCTGCCAGTAGCGTCTTATTGCCTCACTTGCTTGTGTGAGTTTCATCCTTTCCCTCTTCCCCTTTTGTGTTTGTGTTGTCTCAGATTATACCGTTATGGTGTGTGTTCATTGCCAAATTGAAGTAGCTGCGGTTTTACTGCTTTTTTTCCCTTTAACCTTTAATATAGAATTGTTTGACAACTTATTCTGATACGGAGTTGCAATTTTCTGATACCGTTTATCCTCTTACTCAAAGCTTTGTTTACTTTTGCCTTTTGTTTCTGGTAGAAGAGTTCCTTTCAACGTTTTTGTAAGGCAGGTCTAGCACTGATGAACTCCCTCAGCTTCTCTTTCTCCTTCTAATCTGAATAATATAGCTGACAGTTTTTATCTTTAAATATTTTGAGTATGTCATGTCATTCCAATCTGTTCTGGCTTGTCCTTAGTCATCAAAATTAGAATTCTGCATGTTCCTATCTGCCCCTTTCTCGTTCCCATATCCTACTGTCTACCAAGTCTTATCACTCTGATCTTGTAAATACCTTTATTACTGCCTCTGTTTCCACAGGACCTACCTCAGTTCAGAGCCTCATCTCTTGCCTGGTTAATTCCCATTCTTCCTTCAGGTGTCACCTTAAATATCACTTCCTCAAGGATACCTTCTCTAACTCCACGATTTAAACCTGTTGTTAATATTTGCATTTCATGCTGTTTACCCATTTTTCGATAGGTATTTATTTGTTTGTTATATTTAATGTTTGCTTCCTCCAATAGAAAGGTTCATAAAGGTCACTGTTTCATATTTTCGCTATTGTTGTATCTTCATTGTGTCTGACACATAATAGGTACAAAATATATATTTGTTGAATGACTGAATAACATACTTAGAAGAACCTTTAGCTAGTTTGCCTATCTCCAAGGAGGCTTACACACACACACACACACACACCCCCCCTACCCCCAACTAATCTATCATACTGCTGTCAAAGTGCAGAAATGATGGTTTTGTTCCTTTTTCCCTTTGGAGAAGTTCAGATTCCTCAAAATTATATACAACCTTGTTTTCCTAACACACAAGACTTATCTCTTAACCATATGCGCTGTTCACTAGTTGCTCTAGCTGTATCAAACTCCTGGCTTCTAGTATACATACATTCTGTTTTTTCTTACATGCTTTTGCATATGCTAGTCACCTAGCCTGAACTCTACCTTCTACCTAATCAACACCTACAAGGTTTTATTTCCCTTTCCAAGCTTTCTCTCTTGGTGCCATTTCTTCCCTTCCTCAAAAGGTAATGATACCCTCTTCTATACTCTTTTATACATTGTACTCATTTTATACATTGTAGTTAGTTGTTTTATAGTTCATTCTATTTAATGTTTTCCTATTTATTTATGAGTTATTGATGAAAGATAGGCAGATGTTATAATTGACTATATTATATATGCCTTGCATTTCAGATTTTGTTAGTGGAGCATTAAATAAATTTAAATCTAACAGGACACCTTCTATTACACCTCAACAGGAAAGAATTGGTAGGTATTATATATTTTTATTTAATTGGACATTCATATATGTACAATATGGGCTTCCCTGTTGGCTCAGAGCGTAAAGAATCTGCCTGCATTGTGGGAGACCCAGGTTCTATCCCTGGGTCTAGTAGACCCCTAGAGAAGGGAATGGCACCCGACTCCAGTATTCTCGCCTGGAGAATCCCACGGACAAAGGAGCCTGGTGGGCCACAGTCCATGGAGTCACAAAGAGTCAAACATGACTGAACAACTAAATTTCACACTTTCATGTATATTATACAGAAATTAATTGTGATAATAATTACCTGATTTAATCAATTCCAAGTGTAATTTTTAGTGGAGATATTGTACTATAACACTGTATTATGACATTGGATATAAATGGGATTACATATATAATTACATTGGAGATGTTGAACCTAATATTATAGGTAAGAATTTATTTTAGTCTGTGTTTGTTTGTTTTAATTTTCTTGTTTTTCTTTTGAACTTTTAATTTTGTATTGGGGTATAGCCAGTTAACAATGTTGTGATAGTTTCAGGTGAACAGCGAGGGGACTCAGCCATCCACACATATGCAGAATTTTAGTCTCTTGTTATATCTGTGATCTTCTAAGTCATGTTCTTCTATTTGCAAGTGGGATGCTACTGAACATGTGAGACTGAAAAACTCAATCTCATTTTTATTTAGAACCAGAAAATTATTAGTGTTTGTTCCAGTTTTTTATTTTGATTTGCTTGTGGCTACAATTATTTAACCTGGTAATAGAAAATTTGATTGTTTTCATTTTCCAGATTGAAGAGATTAATTGGTTAATAGTTATTATTAAAAGCAAAAATATTTAGATTAGTTTTTGTTTCAGCTGTTATTAAGAATCTTGCCTCTTTATAACTTGACTTTTTATTTTAAGTAGTTACAAAGTGTTATTTAGTTATTAATTTATTTTTGATAATGCTAATGTAAACATCCCCCCATTATTGGTTAATTTTAAGTAATAGCTTTAGAAGAAGAAATTATATGAAGTGTTTGTATTTTTATCAACTCTGGGAGAAAAAACAAATTTTTTTTTCAGCCCAGGTATCCATTTCACCAGCAGTTCTTACACCAAATGCTAAGCGTAAGCTGCCGGTAGATTCTCATGGTTTCTCAAGTAAGAAAAGGAAGTCCATCAAGCACAATTTTAACTTTGAGTTGTTGCCAAGTAATCTCTTCAGTAGCAGTTCTACACCAATATCAGGTAACAAATAGAATTTGTATAACTGGATTATAAACATTAACATGAGTGCTTATTCTGGACAAAGTGCTATTTCATAATAATTCCTTTAGGAGGCAGATTTTATTCTCTGTTTTATCAAATCTCTGGATTTTGTAAAGTCCCCTAACTTTTAAAATAGACAATGTGGTTCAGTATAATTAACATGTATGTATGTGTGTTTTACTGCTTGCCTGTTGAAAGCTATGGGTCGCTGTGAATAGGAATAGTACTGGAGCTCAGGTTTTACCTGATTGAATATCCTGAATTCTACTTTAGTTACTTCTGGATCTATGGCTGTGACTAGATTGCTGCCTTCTGTTGAATTGAGGTCACCAGCATTTGAGTGTCTCTGAATTCAGAGTGGGGGTGTTACCATTAATGTAATCATTGTGGGTTAGCTGGGGGGATGGGTAGTATTTTTAGTTTTATACTCAAGTAGCTTTTATAAAGGAGAAGGCAATGGCACCCCACTCCAGTACTCTTGCCTGAAAAATCCCATGGGCGGAAGAGCCTGATAGGCTGCAGTCGGACACGACTGAGCGACTTCACTTTCACTTTTCACTTTCATGCATTGGAGAAGGAAATGGCAACCCACTCCAGTGTTCTGCCTGGAGAATCCCAGGGACAGGGGAGCCTGGTGGGCTGCCGTCTATGGGGTCGCACAGAGTTGGACACGACTGAAGTGACTTAGCAGCAGCAGCTTTTATAAAAAGCCTTTAGCTTTAACACCATTCCTTATGGCATGGATTCCACGTCCCTTTACCAGCCCAGTCATTTTATTCTGAATGAACTGCAAGTTACTAATGTGGCCAACCAGAGCCTCCAGAGAAAAATAAAATCACACTAATTTGAATACGAGGTTTAGTGTGATCTTGGATTGTTAGTGTGATCTTGGATTGGCTTGGCCCTTTAACATGTATGTGTAGAATACAAGTTGGCTCATATTAAACTATGATCAACCCCAAATGAAATGCAGCTCTAAGCCCAGAGTCTTCCATCTCATATTTGTCTCACATTTAGTCAAAATGTGAGTGGTCTCAGATTCTTTTAGATTTTCTTTGTTTTCAGACAATGTTAAGAGTTCTACTTTGAATCTGTTAGCCGGATTATGAGGTCTTCTTCCCAAAAACCTCTGTTTTGTTTCCAAAAGCTTTACATTTTACTTGTCTGTTTTATTTTAAAAGATGAACAGATTAGCAACTTGTTCTCTGTAGTCCTTCAGGTTCTCTATGGTTCATTAAAGTGTGATGATAAGAACTCTGAAGCTATGTCTGTAGTTCTTCCAGTCTTTACAGGTTGGAGATACAAGCTTTAACTTAGTATATTTTTAATCTTCAGAGAGTTTTCCACTTTGGAGGACTATTTCCAAATGGCAGATGTGCATCGGAGTTCTTCTTGCCTTTGTTTATTAGCAATACAGTATCTTCCCCAGGAAACAAACCTCCTTCTCTCTAAGCTCCTGACCCCAGAATAAAGCTACCTGAGTCACATTTGATATATCCTATAGCCTCCAAGCTTTTTTTTTTTTTTTTTTAAGGCAAATGCACCCAAAAGGTCACTGTAATGGAAAACTCTGGGGACCTATGTAAATTCTTCATCAGTACCAGCAGAAGGTTGAGAGGGTTCATGTTCACTGAGTGTATCCTGGGCAATATCCAAACACAAGTCAAATGTATATGGAGCCTTTGCTCATAACTCATAATACTTTTCCCCTAATTTTTTTCACTGTAGTTGGTTTCATGATACAGTCTTAAATAACTTTATCAAAATGAGCTGTTGTAACCTCCAGTTGTTAGCATGGAACATGGCAGTAACCATGTGGTTAGACGTGTGTTATGGGTCATCAGTTTTTGTCAAAAATATTGGACAAATTGCACTCTAGAGTCAGATAGACAGCAGGTTGGCTAGCAGGTGCATACTGCATACTCAGACACTAAATTGTTTTCCAGTAGTTCATTTTTGATAATGGCATGAATTAATCTTATGCACCAGGCTCTGTGCTAGACATCTTATATACATTATAGCAATACTTATATTCACCATAAAAATCCAAATTTAGAGCCTAAAGCCATTTAGTTAGTGGTGGACAAACTCAAAGTCTGTCTCAAAAGCTTATTTCTCTAATCTGCAACAGTGCCCACCTCTCCCTTGTAAGTACTGAGTTTAACGTAAAACTCTAATATAAAAATAATGGTGAATCTGACCTTTAATTGGCAACTAAAAAGAAATTGAGAGATGTTATGGGGAGGGAGGTGGGAGAGGGGTTCATGTTTGGGAACACATGTAAGAATTATAGATTTTAAAATTAAAAAAATAAAAAACTAAAACAAACAAAAAAAAACCAAAATGCAAAAAAAAAAAACTAAATTGATACTTTTTTTTTCTTTTTTAGTTAACTTGGGTTATTTGACCCTTGAAGATTCTAACCAAAAATTATATGATTTTGTTGTTGTTTAGAAGTGGAAATTAAGACTTTAAATCTAATTGCTGTTAATATTTTATACTTTGAAAAGAAAATAAGTATGTATGGTCTGTCACATGTGGTTGTTTTTATAGTTCACTGTGATACAAGCCCGGAAGGGTCATCTCAGAGTTCATTCTCTCCTGTCGCCATCAGTGGAAACCATTTGGTCAGTACAAATGTGCTAAGGCGAAGTAAAAGGCTTGCAAGCAAAAAGGTTTGCAGGTAAGTTATCCAGGTTGGGTAAAATTTGATATATATACTTAAAAAGTATTTTGTCTTTCTATTGAGAATCATATTTGAATAATAATTTTTTTAAATTCCCTTTGCCTTTATAGTCTCATTAATCTAGGGCCTGTCCTCCAGAGAAAGATTCCTAATTTGAGTCCATTTTGCCTGTTTAAAATCTTGTTTTATGTTGATGTGGGTAATTTTTAAGTTTCCTGTTAATATAAAAAGCTAGTCTAATGATTCTGGTTTATAAGTGACTAAACTCTTGTGATCAACAGAAAAGATTATTTTTAATGCAGATACAATGTGTTCATGTATGGTATCTTAAACCTAAAAAATTATTACTCTGTTCAGTTACTAACAGTGTGATTTGCTCTGGGCTTTCAAACTTTATTTTGTAGGCATTTCTCTAGTTCTTATGCTGTAAACTGATGTTTTTAATTTCACTCTTTCTAGGGTGGAATCAGGAAAAGCAGGCTGCTTCTCTCCTAAAATCAGCCGTAAAGAAAAGGTTCGAAGATCTCTTCGTTTGAAATTTAATCTAGGGAAAAATAGCAAAGATGGAGTAAGTGTCTTTCACCATTTCACTGCTATTTATATTAGTGTAAAGCTGAAGACTTGATGCTAAAAGATCCTCTTAACCCTGTCTCTCCTCCATCTCCTGCCCTGTTCTCAACTCTTCTTTATACCAAGCATTTACACTTGAGCTGTTATCTCCAGTTCCTCCTTTTCTATCCTCCTGAAATCAATTCCAGTGACGCTTCCATCCCAAACTCTCCCTGAAATAGACCTCGCAAGATTACTCATGAATTCAGCACTGCCCAAACAGGCGGACTCAATCCATCAGCAGCATGTGACCCAGCTAATGACTTGCTCTTCTTTGGCATATTTTCTTTCCTCGCTTCAAGGACATTTTGATTTTCTTCCTTCTTTGCCAGTTACTTTTCTAATTCCTTTATATTGGAGTACCCAAAAAGCTTTGCCCTTGGATTTTTTCTCACTCCACTCACTCAAGGTGATTATCAGCTCTAACTAAATATCGTGTATTTACTTAGGACTTCAAATTTGTATCTCTAGCCCAAATTGCTCTCCTGAACAACTTGACTGCTTAACATTTACCTATTTGACCTCCCAAATGGAGGTACTGACATCTTAATAGAGCTCCCGAGATGCATTTCTTCACTGCTATTATTTCTCTACTCCTCCCTGTCTCTCCAACCCATGCGTCTACCTGCAGTCTTCACCATCTCAGTTATGGGAACTTATTCTTCCAAGCACTAAGGCCAAAAACCATGCAGACATTCTGGACCCCTCACTTTGTCTCACACGTACCATCTAAACCATTAGGGAGTCCTGTCTAACTTCTGCTTCCAGAGTCTATCCAGACTGACCACTTTTCATAGCACTTTATTTCTAACTTTTTGAGTTATGTCATGTAAAACTTAAATTACTACAATAAGTTCCTACTACCTGCTTCTACTTTGCTGCAATACTAGAGCCAAAATTATCCCCTAAAAAGCAGAGTTAAATTATGTCACCCCTCTTTTCAGAACCCTCCAGTGGCTCCCTGCTTCACTTTCAGGAAAAAAAAAAAAGTCAAAGTTCTTACACTGACTTGCAGTGCCATGGTCTGTCCCTGGCCTCCCACTTGGAGCTCTCCTCCCTGCTCATCTGACTGCGTTCACTTTTGCCTCTTTGTGGTTTCTTGATTGTGCCAAACCTTGCATCAGCGTTAGGGGCTGCAGTGGCATTTTCCTCTCCTTGGGGTGTCCATTCCCCTTATACGTTCTCACTCTGTGTTCTTTACTCACAAATCATCTTCAGATCAGTGTATTTAAAATTGTACCTCCCCCCGGCCACAAAAATTTATACCCTGACCCTTCACCACTCCATATCCTTCTTACCCTGTTTTACTTTTCCTTCTAGCACTTTTCATCTTATGTATTGTATATTGTACATTATAATTTATTGTCTATCTTATTCTGGTCTAAATCTCCTCATCAAGAATGTAAATTCCATGAGGGTAAGATTTTGGTCTGTTTTTGTTTTCTTTCACTCTTGTGAACAGTCCTGGGCACATAATCTCCTCAAAAAGATTTTTTAAGTTAATGTATCAGGCTGTTTTTATTTTAGGTCATAATATATCCACTAATAGCCAGTCAAATGCTTATAATTTCCATCAGTATGTATGCAAATATATTGTTTGCTATAAAATTATTCTCAATTTATATATATCTTCCTTTTAAAATTAGCTATAGAGGATTTTGATAACTACAAAACAATAGTTTGTCCTAATATTTTGAATTAACTAGGTTTATTTCTTAACCAAAATTTTTTCAATTTTTTCTGTACAGAATGAGTGTTCTGGTATCAATAGATCTGAAAATGTTGGTCGACGACTTGCAAATCAACAAAGTTTAAAAAATAGGATTGACTCTGTAAAAACAGGTCTGCTTTTTAGCCCAGATACTGATGAAAGATTAACAAAGAAAGGTATGTTTACATGATATTGGTAGAGTTTTACCCCAAAAACCTACTTTAATTTTTTTTTTTTTTAGTTTTCTTTCCATTTTATTGAGATAATTGACATATAACCTTTAGTTGCTTTTTTAATGATAAAATGTATTAAGTACTTTACTGTTCTAGAAATTGAAAAATCATGTTTGAATAGTGAAAATATTTGAATTGGAGTGTATGTTTGTATGGACAGTTGGATCTTTACAATGTAATTACAAAAATGTTTAATATTTATACACTAAAAAATTACTTTTTTTGTATTGACTTGTTATTTTTTATCCACACTTTAAACTTTTTATTTTGTATTGGAGTATAGCCAGTTAACAATGTTGTGGTAGTTTCAGGTGAGCTGCAAAGGGACTCAGCCATACATATATATCATAAAAATTTATTTTTAATACAAATCTAATTTATTGGAATTAAATGCTTAGTATTTCATTTATCATGTATTTGAATAACATTTCAAAAGTAAGTCAAATATAAGTTTAAAAACACTGAACTGCTTTATTTTAGGTTCGAAAAAGATCAGTAAGTCGGAGGGAAACTTATTAACTCCAGAGCGGCTAAGTGGAACAAATTACCGGATATCTTGGATAGGACCTAGTAATTCAGATTTTCAAGAAGTAGATGGAAATGAAGCTTCTCCAATAGATGGAACTCTTGAGGTGGAGAACTCTTCTTTGGAGCCTGATATGATGGTTGAAAAGTCCCCTGTTGGTTCATACGAGCTCACCCCTCCTAATGTACACAGTAAGCACAGTAATAACATAACTGGCAGCTCTCTTAGTGGTGATGAAAATAACTTGACCACAGAAACTGTGGTGAAAATTCAGAAAGCATTTTCTGAATCTGGAAGTAATCTTCATGCATTGATAAATCACAAGCAGTCATCATTAACTAATGTGGAGAAAGTAAAATTCAATGAAACATCTTCTACCAAAGGTAGCCCAGAGAAAAATCTCTTGAAAACTAATTTGACTGTGATAGAATCAAATGGACACCATACCAGGAACGATGAAGAGAGCTTTTCAGAAAGAGACTTCTCACTACATCAGCCTCAAATATCGGATAGAGAAGCCACTATAAAATGTTACTCAACTCAAATGAAGATACAGCTAGAAAACAACATTCATTTGAATATACCAACAGATTATTTAAGCAAGCAGGAGTTGCGCAGTGATGAACATGTAGGGAAACAAGAGTCCCCAAGGGATACCCTCAATACTAAATTAAAGGAGCATGAAAATTTGATTGAAGAGAACTTATTGAAACACACAGCTTCTAGGGAGGTTGTGGCTAGCACCTCTTCCTTGGAACAGAGCACGTGCAGTAGCGCAAACCTGTCAAAACCTGGTCCTGGGGGAATCATTAAACAGCAGTCACTGGTGGAAACACGTGATGAAACGGTTTCTGAATGTTTACAGACAGAGCATGGAAGGGTTTCAGACCACATACAGTGGTTTAACAGGCTCTCTTTAAATGAACCAAATAGGACAAAAGTTAAGTCACCTCTTAAGTTTCAGCGTACGCCTGTCCGTCAGTCAGTGAGAAGAATCAATTCTTTGTTGGAGTATGGTGGACAACCTCCAAGGCATAAATTAGTGAGTCTTGGTGATACTGCTTCTCCTCTGGTTAAATCAGTGAGCTGTGAGAGTGCTCTTCCCTCTTGTGTAGAAAGTATGACAAAAGATTCCTCCCATCCATGTGCCAGATCAGGTCCTAAAGAACAGAAGTCATCTTGCAAGCAGTCAAATATTGATATGATTTCAAAATCAAGCATGGAGGTAACTTCTACATCTTTCTTACAAATGAAGAGGCACTCACGCTCTGTGAATGCTTCTCTTGGGTCCACCAGAGTTTGTAAACAAGAAGCGATATCTAATAGGCAAATTAAGGTTCCCTTGGATGATCTAACAAACCATGATATAGTAAAATCTACTGTAAGTAATGATAAGGTCTTTCCCCCTGGCGTAAGCAGCAGGGTCCTTAGAAAACCATCAGAAAAAGAGAGGATCTGGTATAAAGGTTCTCCAAAAAATCCTATTGGAAAAGTTCAACTACTACCAACAAGTAGACCTGTAGACTTATAATTGGTAAATGTTGTACTTGTCATTAATGTATATAAAATTATCAATTGGTGATATGACTTGCAAGGTAATTGATGTGTTTGTAGCTCAGGATGATATGTGATGAATTTAATTTCATTGTACAAGGAACTTGAATTCTTGTTTTTCTTAATTATGGCAATATTTAAGCTGTCTTTAATTTTATTGTGATCTCTTAAAGCAGAGGTTACACTTTACTATTTTAAAGAAATTGTTGACTGGGTTTATAAGAAGTTAATTTTTGAAAATTGGATGAATTTTATTTTTTAACGTGTGATAGAATGGAGTGAGTTGTGCCGATTTCTTGTTACTCCTAGGTCAGATGTGGTTTCTCCAAGAAATCTCAACACATAGAGGAAGAGATAAGCCCTGCAGATCTTATTTCTCAAATTCCATTAATGTTCAGTGTCTTTAAAAATCCCTAGAAGTTTGCTTCGATCGCATTTTAATCCTTTGTTCCTTTTGGATGTAATTAGGTTTATATTGCCTGTAGATGTGACAGTGTGTTCCCTTGAACTAAGAATAATGGCCAATGCAGAATGACTCAAGTGTGCCCATATAGTATGAGGCTGCAGAAATAACAGATGACTTTTAAGCCATACTATATTTTTAAAGTTCATTTGCACAAATACATTTGTATCTGTTTTGTCCAATATAGAATTTAAAATTTTTTAAGAAGGAGTAATTAAGGTTGGAAGATTTTAATCAGAGTGATTGCTTGTATGCAGATGCTTGGTTTTAGACTTTGAAGTGGTTGATACGCCTCTGTACATTTACCTTGGATTCTTACAAGAACCTGTGATGGCTTTGTCGTGTGTAAATGTTATTTATTTAGCATAGGCATTAAAGATAACTCTGGAAAATGACTTGCCTGAGACTCTAATGAAATTCAAAGTGCCTTTTAGAATTTGATCCGAATTGTCAAGCTAATCTATCTAAATTGATATTTAAATTATTAGAAATAACAAAGTTTTAAGGACAGAATACTATCAACAGTAGAGTGTATCTAAGTTTTAGAAGAAGGAATATGCATGCAGAACCAATCACTAAAGACAGTTTTGCAGGTCAGGTGTTAGAATGCCACAGTCAAAGGCGAGGGCAGAACAGAACCACACTGCACACCACTCAGAACCACCAGGCAGCATGAACATGTGGGAGGAATTGAAAGTCATCAGAGGTTTGCTTTACCAAGTCCTCCTTGATAGCAGTACATCTTATTTAAAAGCTAGTTCCTCTTTCTATAATCACTACCTAGGAATTGACCCTTTCTCAGAATTAGGAAGTATTATTTATTATATAAAGACTAAAATCTATAGATAGAAACATCATGTTTACCTGACATCAAAACAGGTTTTTAATACAGGTATGCATTTCTGTTGATGGTATTTCTAATAGTAAGTGGATATAGAAAATATTCTTAAATTCTGAGATGTTTGTTGTTGCAAGCAGTTTTTTTTTAATTTATTTTTAAAAACGTATTAATGTCCTTTGATTTCCATGGGAGTAGGTGAAATGTTGAATTGGAAGCCTAATTCAGTAAGAAGACAAGAAATTAACTGTACAAATCACCGGAATCAGTGGATTTTCTGAGAGATTAATAATAAAAGATATTTATTAAGAAAAAAAAACTACCCACATGTCACTCCATTTTTTATTAGCTGAAAGCTGCAGTACAGAGTAAAGGATTATGCAGGTGCAAAGCTTGGAGATGTGGTAACTGGAGAGTTGGGAAAGTTGAGTTTTAGACTTGATTTAGTATTTGTGTTTTCATTTTTTCTTAGACAATATAGAGATAATGTTTTTAATCTCATGGGGATATTTAATCATATGATATACAAACATACTTAAAAGTCTGGACATGTGCGGTAACTCCAAAACCTATTTTCATTTTATTCTTACAAGTAAATAAAAATCTAATACTAATTTGGTTATTATGGGCAACAAAAAATACAGTTATACATAGAACTTAATAGATAGCTTGGCAACATTCTAAAATCACTAAAAATTTTTGATACAAGATTTTGAAAATCATCAAGCCCAGGATGTTTTGTTTTTAGAATATAAAATTTCACATGAAGCATGAACAGTGTATTTGGTCAGATTTCCATTCAACACAAAGGCAGCCAATTATAATGGCATTTCCGTTTTTCCAGGCACAAAATGAAGATAATAGTGAAACATTAAAGTAAAACTTAGAATTGGAAAAAGCTCTCATTATGTGTGAATAATAAATATTAAACTCCAGCATGGTCTTTAAGCCTAGAACCAATGGACAATATATTTGTTATTTTGCGCTGTTAGCATGCACTGAAATAAAAAGCTGGAAGCATAGAGCATCCCTGGAAGAAAAGGTACTAGGAAGGAGGTTGGCTTCAAACCAAAAGGTCATGGATGAATTTTGCAGGCCCCTCTTCATTGTGTAAAGTTGCTGTAGATGATAATGGGTTTGGGGACAGAACAAGGATACAGAATTCTGGATTCTAACCTCATCAAGGTGTTCACTCTGAGATCTCCAAGTACTTTACTCATCCCTAGTCTTGATGAAAGAAATTGAAATACTTATATTCATCCTATGGCTTTACATATCAATTCTTGTGTTTGAAAAGAATAAAAATGGATACTTTTTCCGATGTGCAGAGAGAATGATTTCAGGCAAAAGAAATCTTACGTGATAGCTGGTGTGGAATTTTAGAGATAACAATCAGAACTAATAGTCCTAGAGGTTTTCCTGTGGTTTTGGATTATCACTTTAACAGAAATTTAGAGCATCTTGTATTAAATATCTCCATAGTTTTCCTGCTCAATGAAAAGTCTTCTGTAGGCACTCAATATACCTGATCACTGCCATCATTAAAGGTTCTTAAGGCCTCAACTTTTGTTTGTCTCTCCTATCGGTGCGCCAGTGCCTGTTTCATCTTAAAGCTAAAAGACGTTTAAAAAGCTGAAAGGTGGCTAAATTAAAGGTGCGCTATTGCGAATGAAGGACAGAAGTGAGGAGGCATCTAGCGCATTGTTTAGATAATTGCTTGAGAAAAGGTTCGTTACTCCCATAGGGGTCGACAGAGGAAGAGGGCGTCGGGGAGATGTGTACGTGGAATTCGTGGGCGGAAGGCCCCCGGCTTCTGGGTTGCCTTCTGGGGAGTCCTGGCCAGGCAGCCTCCACCTGCTGGAGGAGGGACGGGGCGGGGCTAAAATGAGGAGGGCGGTGACGCACGAGCGACCCAGATCGCCCCGCTTCTCGCCAGACCCCCACCGAGGCCCAGACCGCGGCAGGCTCCTCCGGCTGCAGCTCGGTGAGTCCTTCGCTGATGCCAGCTCAGACCTCAGCCTGACGCCCACCCGAGACAGGCGGGTTCTTAGCGATCGGGAGCGGGGAGGGCGCCCTGCTGAAATCCTTGAGCCGGAGGCTGGGGGCAAACAAAGGATGGATGCGAAAATCGGAGGGCCGGCTCCAAATGAGAGGGAAAGAGTCGGGAGGAAGAAGGTTGGGTAGCTCATCAAATCTGAACGATGTTGGCTGGAGGTGTAAATGAAACAAAGACATCCTGCATGCAGAGCCGGGGAGGGAAAGACGGAGATGGCCGGAGAGGCGGACGCCTGCCTCTGGCCTTTTGGTCAGATTGCGGGCTCTGCTTGTCTCAGCTCTTTGTAGAACAAGTTTTTACATCTGAGAGTGGCTTCTTAAAACCCTTTCCTTTACAGAAATAGAATTTGGGGGTTATGAATATTTCCGTTTCAGGGGAGAAATGCACACCGCCACCATCTCTGCCAGCTCCCAGAGAAGGATGGGTAGAAGAGGGTTTGCAGGGCCCCTGCCTGAGGTGTCCGCCCTAAGGTCCAGCAGCTGCGGAAGGAATCTGTGTGAATATTTGTTCTCTTGTTCTGCAGGCTTCTGGTTGCATAGAAGCCAACGTTCAGGACAGGTTGACTCCCCAGATTTTCACCTTCTCTTTCACCTGTTCTGTTTTCTCTCATCACCTTTCAATTGCCCCAATTCCAACCTCCAGAACAGTGAGGTAATATTGCCAACATAATAACAGCAGTCTGGGGGTCTCTGTGCCCGACGCTGTCCTCAGTGCTCTTGCATGTGCTCCCACACTTATCCTCACAGTGACCCTAAAAGACAAATGCTTTTCTCGTCCCTTTTTGCAGAGAAGTAAGCTGAGGCATGTGCTCACGATCCCCTGCTCCCATTTGGTGCAGCAAGCAGCCCTCATCTTCCTTCCCGGATTGCAGGGCAGGCCTGAGCTGTGCATATCTTCATCCCCACCCAGGATCTCAAGTGTATCCCCTGTTTGCTAAGCTAAGAAGGTCTCTTCTACCAGCCCCGCGCTTTCTGTGCTTCTTTACACACATACATGTATGTCTTCCAACTCCTTCCCATGAGCCTTTTCTTCCCCAGGACTAGGGAAGCCAAGATGTCACTCTCCCTGTCCCTTTCTCAAGGTTGAAGCAAAGTTTTGTTGTTTGTTTCTGTTTAAAAGCAGGAGCGAGTGGTGGTGTAGGAAGGGTGCAGAACTTCCAGAGAGCTATGATGACAATAAAAAATGACAGAACTGCCATCATAGTCTAGTCTTTCCCAGGATGTGAGGACACAGGGAACTGGCCATCTCAGACAGTTTTGTTTCTTTAATACCTTCTCACAGTTGATGTCCTGGGTAGCGTGGACACGTAAGGTCTAAGCAAACCCTTAAAATTTTTCTTTGCAGTCTCTCTCTGGGCAGTCTCTCTCTGAATCACTCCCTGGAGGGAATCACATGATTGCATCATCACAGCTGATGATTGTGGCCAATCGATCTGTGCGTGGTCTTTTTTCTGCAGGTTAAAAATGGTCTCCAGGATGGTTTCTACCATGCTATCTGGCCTGGTGTTATGGCTGACTTTTGGATGGACTCCAACAGCTGCTTATAGCCCAAGGACCCCAGACCGGGTCTCAGAAACAGATATCCAGAGGCTGCTCCATGGCGTGATGGAGCAGCTGGGCATTGCCAGGCCGCGGGTAGAGTACCCAGCGCACCAGGCCATGAACCTTGTGGGCCCACAGAGCATCGAAGGTATTTGCTGTGTTCTGCCAGTTAGTTTCTATCATTGCTGTTGTTCCATTGCTAAGTTGTGTCTGACTGTTTGCAACTCCATGGACTGTAGCACACCAGGCTTCCCTGTCCTCCAGTATTAGCAGTTTCTATTAGCAGTAAAATAATTAATACATAGTGAAGAAACTCTGCTTTCTCCCTGTTTTCCCTTTCTTCTTATACTATACAGCATATACATGCAGACACATAAGAATATGCCCTGTGAGAACAGCGACCTTATCTCATTCACAGCTGTAGCCCTAGCATCTAGCACAAAGCCTGATACATTAGTATTTATCAAGTGAATGAAGAAACATCTAGTGTTGTCACTAAAAAAAGATTAGAACCCAGATCCCACATCTTCTCCCCAAACTGATCTTTGGGAAATTTTATCCCCAGCTGCCTACCTCTGAGCCACTGCCAGCTGGTATTTGTAAAAGATCTTCAAAATATAGGACCTAAAGGATCTGACTTGATTCTTAAGGAGGACATCAGATAAACCCAGAAGGAGCCAATGACGTACTGGCATTAAGACTTTAGGTCAAAAACTTTAAAAATATATCTTAAAGTATAACAAATGTTAATTTAATTGTTTCATGGTGGTAAGACCATTGCCCCCTTGAGTTTTCCTGAGTTTCTGGCAATATATTTTTAATACTTTTATTAGAAAGTGGTACTTTTTTGCTTAGCGCTTTATTTATAGAGAATTGGAGTCTAGGTCCTGAGCAGCTTTTAAGAGCAGGTGCCTTATTTCCATGCCTGGCTTTCTCTCTGATTCTGAATGTTCTCTTTCTCCACTGAGCTGGAGCCCTAGAGCCAGAGCATGGTTGATTTCATTTGAACACAAGAGAACCCAAGTGCACAGGAGTGGGTCTGAAGAAAACATGTGAATTCTGTCTCTGAGTTTTGTCAAAACACACATCCAGCAAATGCTATTTCTTGTGCATCAATTTTGTATAATTTTGCCTAAGTCCATAATTTCTTACAACAGCTATCTGCCTTGAGGGTCCAGGGAATGCCGTGGATATTGTTGACATATGATTCTCATTTCTGTCCTGTTACCCATAGCTCTAAACCACTGAGTAAAACTAACTCCGTGGGATTGTTGTCTATGTGACTGACATTTGATTTCAGGAGTGGATTAACGCAGATGACTTGAATCAAAAGCGTGCCAGCCTAGCACAGGGCTTGAGGTGGAACAAATCAGACAGAGCTTCACACCACCCCTTCTGGGGTGAATCTAAACCCTGCCCAGCACCTGCTGCTACCTCTAGCTTCAAACACACCTACCCATTTCAGACCAGCTCTTTCAAGACAGTGAATATCTGCCCCTTTAACCATAAGTGCTGTTTAGTCACCCAGCTGTTGTCATGGAGACAGTTTCCCAGGTTTCCATTAATACTGGAGGCCTGACCATCTGTGCAGAAGAGAAACAGCAAATCCCTCGACATCAGCAGCCTGTGTTTATCCAGAGCCTCCTTACCTTCACTCAGCAGCCAGCTGTTTGGCACCTGCTCTGTGCCCGCCACCGTGCAGGAGGCTCTGAGACAGCTCTGTTCTAGAGGCTTCTTGTCTGGGATTAGGGGCGAGGAGAGGTGATTACAGTGTGTCCGGGCCAGTGTTTTGACAGATATACAGGCAAGGTGCTACCATGGAAGTGAAGAACAAAGCATAACTTATTCTGCTTGGGTGTAGATGGAGGTGGTGGCTTTAGAGAAATGCTTCTTTGAAGAAGCAATGTTTGAACTGGGTTTTGAAGTTTGAATAGGAATTCATCAGGGAATGGCAAGTGAAAAGGCACAGAGATAATGAAAGCATGGCTTAGAACAATTCAGAATCAAAAACTGTCTTTATTACCCTTGGGGTAACGTGAGGTCGTGAGCTTCCCAGGTGGCGCCAGTGGTAAAGAACCCACCTGGTGCAAGGGATGTAAGACATGTGGGTTCCATCTCTAGGTTGGGAAGATCCTCTGGAGGAGGGCATAGCAACCCGCTCAGTATTCTTGCCTGGAGAATCCCAAGGACAGAGAAGCCTGGTGGGCTGTAGTCCACAGGGTCACACAGTGTCGAACACGAATGAAGCACCTTAGCACGCGTGCAGTGTGAGGTCACAGCCGTGTTGGCTCTCTTCTAACAGTGTCTGTGGAAGGTATGAATACCAGCTTGTGTTCTAGATTTCTGTTACTGTGAAAAATTTATCAGATACTTAGCAGCTTAATACAACCCTTACTTGTTACACCAGAGTTTCCTTTAGTCAGGAGTCGGGCATGGGTTAGCAGGGCCCTCGGCTCGGAGTCTCATCAGGCTGAAATCTCGGTGTTGACAGGAGATGCAGCGCTGGCTGGAGCTTGGGGTTCTCTTCCAAACTCATCTAGGTTTTCGGCAGAATTCAATTTTTTGCTCTTGTGGGACCAAGGCCCCTTTCTCTGGTTGGCTGTCAGCGGGGTCCCTCAGGTTGGTTGTAAGCTTCTCACAACTGGGCAGCTTACTTTCTCAAAGCCAGAGGGAGACTGTCCCTTTAGTCTGCTAATCATCATTCAGTATAATTATAGGAGTGATGGTCCTTTATCTTTGTCATTTGTCAACAGAGTGATAGTCCACTGTGTTCCCAGGTCTCACCCACGCTCGAAGGCAGAGGGTTCATGCGGGGCATGTGCACCAGCAGGTGGGAATCTTGGGGGAGGGGGGTCATCATAGAATTCTGCCTATTACAGCTTGAATGCAAACTAACAGAGAAAATAGTCCAAAGACTTTAGAGGGAAGAGGAAACAAAGTGACTTGTTTCCTGTTGTGGACTTTGCCATTTAAGTTATCTCATGGTCTAATATTTTCTTATGTGAGTTTGTGATTGTTTCAACTCACTTGTTTATCTCTGCTCAGACGATCATTCCTGCTAATTCCCAGGGGTCTGAAAGATGCATGGGTTATCTTCCATATACCTTCAACATTTATTTTAGTATTTTGTTATGAAGGACCAAGTTAGAAAGGTTTTCTAATTTTTCTAGGAAGAATACCCAGAATATAAATACAAAAAACCTCAAGATGAGAGCAGGGAGGCTGGTGTGGCTGCAGTTTCAAAGTCATCTGCTCAGAGAGGCCTGCCCAGCTGCCCAGAGTAGCTCTCCCCATTCTCTGCCATGGTCCCCTTTTGTATTTTTTAAACTCTAGCGTTTAAAAAAACTTATAATGAATGTTTGTTTCCTTGCTTGTTAATTGTCTGTCTTCCCACTGGAATGTCAGTTCCACGAGGCCGCATCTTTTGTTTACTGCTTTATACCCAGACACATCGTAGGCACTTGGTAAATATTTGAAGAATGAATGTGTATTTGAATAAATATTTAAAAACTCAATATATCTGGCAGTGGGCTGCCCAGGTGGCTCAGAGGGTAAAGAATCCACCTACAACGAAAGAGGCATGGTTCAATCCCTGTGTTTGAAAGATCCCCTGGAGAAGGAAATGGCAACCCCCTCCAGTATTCTTGCCTGGAGAATTCCATGGACAGAGGAGCCTGGAGGGCCACAGTCCATGAGGTTGGAAAAGAATTGGATACAACTTTGAACAACAACATACCTGGCAGCAGTAAGTACATGAGTATAGAATTTATATTCTATTTGACACCTGGGTCCCTTGAGACTTCTTCCCCTTAAGCTCAAGGAAAATATTCCATTTCTGTTCTCTCTTTTAAAAATCAGGAACTCAGTGATAATGTGCTCATCAAAAGGTCTGTTTACTTTGACTATGACTGATCACCAGGGTGCAACTTTCCTACCTTCTGTATAGGGGCGTATTGAGAAATGGGGGCTTTTTGCAGTTATGGAACGAACCCAGCAGAGGGCCTACTAGACCTGAAGCATATAAATGTAAGAGGATTCCTGAAACCTGGTACCCAGCCGCCCAGTTGTTAAGCCAGTCTCCTTGTTGACCTGCTCTAGATGGTCACTGGAGAGGAATCATTTGCCCAAAACATTAAGAGGTTATTTTTCACTTCTCCATAGGTACCTTAATCATGACTTGGTAAGGAATAGCTTTCAAATGTGTGAATTAGTAACCCAAAGCAAAACAAAAATACAGAGTAAAGACAAACAGGCACCAGCTTACTGTTTTATAGAGAAGAAAACGTGCTTTAATGGAAAGAAAAACCTGAGTTGAGTCTTTTTTTTTGTTTTTGGTTGGTAGTTTATTTTTCCAGATTGAGTCTTAAGCATACTTTTTACAAGCTGTATGTGATCTCAGTGACTTTCCTGAAACTTGGTTTTCTTATACATAAAGCGGGGCTCTAGCCTACTCATATGCGAAAAGCGGGTGCTGTTACAACTGAATCAGGCCAGCCTTTTCTCACTTTGCGGAATACCAGGAGCACAGCTGCAGCCTTTAATGGCCTTCCCTGATATTACTGCGGATGATTCACCCAGTTAGCAGTACAGCTCAGCAGTGCCGTGCACCTTGCATCTCAGCAGTGTCCCCAAGCTCAAAGCAGCTCATTGGTCAAAAATGATATATATAAGTGGCTACTGTTGTTATATTTTCCCCAGAAACAAGGAAAGCCACCAGCTGTCCAAGAGGTTAGTTCAGAGAGCCATTAGCTATGAGGTAGAGATGCTTGGGAGTCAGAAGTGGCTCTGCCAGCAGACGCTAATGTTAGCTTTTGATGAATCCAATCAGAAAATGTGCTTCCGTTTTCAGGATAGCAGCCTCAGGTAGAAGGGGGTCTGCTCAATGCCACGGGTTCATTTCCCCCTACCCTCCTAGACCACCTGATAACACCAGATATCAAACCACTGAGGGATTTATATATATTGGCGATTGATGGATCCCAAATAAATTTAAACCAATATTGCCAAACATAAAAATGCCAAAATTCCTTTTCATAACGCTAAATTTGGGGATTAAAAATTTTTTTTTTACTTTAAAGAGAACAAAAATTATTTACTTAATAAGTGTCAGGTGGAGAAAGAATTTGTAAGATAAGGTCTATTTAAAGGGGTGGATCCTAAGGAGCCTCTATTTCGTCAACCTCTGGCCTCTTAAAGGAACCGCAGTGCCTCCATTTGACCACAAGGGGGCACCAGTTGCCTCCTACTTGAAGGTTCCTGGTGGTTTAGTTGCTAAAAAAGCATGTCTGACTCTTGAGACCTCAAAGACTGTAGCCTGCCAGGTTCCTCTGTCCATGGGATTCTCCAGGCAAGAATACTGGAGTGGGTTGCCATTTCCTTCTCCAGGGGATCTTCCTGACCCAGGGATCAAACCCTAATCTCCTGCATTGCTGTGGTCTCCTGCATTGTGGGCGGATTTTTTACGGACAAGCCACTAAAGATGCAGGTTGGAGAGAAGAGTCTTAAACATTGATCAGCTGACCTGAGCCTCTCAATTTCAGGTTAGCCTCTGTCTGCAGTTGGAAGAAAGGGTAGGGGCTGAGGCAGATATCTTGACTAAAATCTGTTTCTAGGTTATCCTCATTCTGGGAGAGCCAATGGGAGCAATGGGCTTGAAGGGTTGTCTTTGAGTGCAGCAGGGCCTCCAGTTTGGCTCATGTCCTTTGGGGTTCTGTTGAGCTCCCCCTGTATTCAAATCCTTAATATTTCCCTGGATGATTTCCAGTTTTTTATCTTAGGCAATGACACCAATAGTGATAAGAAATTGAAAAGGAGTAGGGGGAAATTGGGTTTTTTTTTTTCTGGTGGTAGGGGAATAAGGAGATAAAAATGATGACTTATTTTACTGTTGCTTTTAAGGTGTCCTGGGACATCCAGGGGGTAGGTGTCCAGAAGGTACTTAGATGTATATGACACAGAAGAGCTCTTTGGGTGAAGGAAGGGGTTTGAGAGCCATTGTCATATTAGTGGTAGCTGATGTCATAGAAATGGATGAAGTTTCCTGGTCAAGTATTAATTAAGAAGAGCAGACACCTGAGAAAAAGCCAGGAAGACTCCATTTATAGGGTCAGGTAGAAGAATCTTCAAAGGAAACCCAGCAAGATTGGGCATTAAGGAGAACCAGACAGGTGCAGTGTAAACAAAGAATGAGAGTTTCAGGAAGGGGCTGTGGTCACTTTGTCAAAATTGGCAGAGAGTTTGTATGAAATCAGGACCGTTGGTGCAGAGTGTACCCTGAGTGTGACCCCCCTGAAGTTCCTGGGGCTTTGGGTAGAACAGGTTCTGCAGAATAGTGGGGGCTGGAAACCACAGTGCAGGAAACAGAAGGCACGGTATAAAAGCTGTTCCAAAACATCGGGCTGTCGGGGGAAGACTGTGAAACGGCTGTAGAAGGATGAGGGGGTTGGTGACGGAGAGATGAGGCAGGTTTTTATGTAGGTTGTTTTAGAGATTTGAGCTTGTCGAAGTGCTAATTAGCAAGAGCTGATGGAGAGAGGGGCTTCCCTGGTGGCTCAGACAGTAAAGAATCTGCCTACAATGCACGAGACACAGGTTTGATCCCTGTGTTGGGAAGATCCCCTGGAGAAGGAACTGGCAACCCACTCCAGTATTCTTGCCTGGAGAATCCCTTGGGCGGAGGAGCCTGGTGGGTTACAGTCCATGAGGTTGCAAAAGAGTCAAACATGGCTGAGCAACTGAGCATGCATGCACGCGCGATGGAGAGAGAGTTAAAGTTGTGGGATGAAGGGCAGATGATTGATGGGTAAATGTTCCTGAGGATATGGGAGGAGATGAAACCAAGAGCTCAGGTGGAGGCCAGGGTTTAGGTCTTTCCTCAACTGGGCAAAAAGGGAAGAGGCAGAAGTGTGTCGGGATGCAGTGAAGCTCATGCTTCGTTGTTGTTATTGTTGTTCAGTTGCCAAGTTGAGTCTGACTCTGCAGCCCCACGGACCGCAGCACGCCAGGCTTCCCTGACCCTCACCATATCCCGGAGTTTGCCCAAGTTCATGTCCGTTGAATCAGTGACGCCATCCAACCATCTCATCCTCTGTCTCCCTCTTCCCCTTCTCCTTTCAATCTTTGCCAGCATCAAGGTCTTTGCCAATGAGTCGGCTGTTCATGCTCACCCCCCACAATCACTTCCTTAATTCCGTCGAGGAGGCCAGGTATTCTTAGCCACATTGTGCAGAGGTGGAAGGCAAAGTTCAGAGAAGTGACTTCTCCAGGGATGCAGTTAGTTTTTGAACGTGGTTCAAACGCCCTAGACCCTGGTGTACCCTTCTTCTGTTCTGGCCTGCTGTACACAGCATGCTACTTCTTAGGCTAGTTGATTAATGGTTTGGTAGAGCACAGGCTTGATCTTGGGCCAAACTGGGAAACAGATTTATCTTTAGGGATGATCCTTGTTCCTGGGCTCATTGTTGACCTTTTGAATTTGCTGCTCCATATAGACTGCCTGTGAAGTGGCATTTATGATAAAGGGCTGCCTCCCTTCCCTGCCAAACTACGAGATCTGCAGGAGCAGACGCAGGGTCTGACCTGCTTTTTCTGTATGTAGGGCCTAGACGGGGCCAGGCATGTAATAGATGCTCACGAAATGTTTTTTGAAAGAACCTCTCACAGTACGCGTGCTAGAAACACTGACCTCTGAGATGCCAGCAGGTGAAACTGGTGTTATCTTAGTTCAGATCATCTAGCCTGTAAGTATATTTTGAGCATTGAACCCTGACAATCCAATACTCACTGGCTTTCCTCCCACCTGCTTATTTAGGATCTCAGCTCAAGTGTCTTAAATCCATGCATGATCCAGAACACAGAGGACTGGTCCCTACCCTGGGGCACTTAGCCATGTTCCCCTCTTTCCTCTCCTTCTCCCCTTCAGCTGGGCACCACCTCATCCTCCAGACCCCAACCACTGAGCAGCTGCAGCCTCAGGGAGTCTGTCATAAAGTGTTGGGTGGCATGGATAGGAGGAGACTGCTCTGAGTACCTCGTGTCCCTAAACCCTAGAGAGGCTTAGGGAAACAGAGCTTTCCATTTTATTTCTCACTGTTCCCAACAACCCGCTACCCCACCCCAACCCCGTGCTCTCCATAGATTCACAGGAGAGGTCGTACAGGGAGACACACATAACTGGGCATCAGGCACCAAAGGGGTGAAAGTGAAAGGGGCTTCCCTGATAGCTCAGTTGGTAGAGAATCCGCCTGCAATGCAGGAGACCCCAGTTTAATTCCCAGATCGGGAAGATCCACTGGAGAAGGGATAGCCCCATTTCCCTCCACAGCCCCACTGCCCATGAAGGCAGAGTGTGTCCCTGCCTCTGGTTGGCCAGCCAGACTCCTTCTTCCCTTAGTTTGAGCTTTTCCTCAGGAGGTATCTCATTCCTGGTGCACACAGGCTTCTGGTGGGTGTCCTCCCAGACACGCTGTCCCATCTGAAACCCAGAGCAGGTTCAAACTGGGACCTCGACCTTGTCCCACATCACCTGAGACTCGCCATCTGGAGAGAGGGTGTGGCAACAGCAGCTGCTGAGTCACCGCAGGGCGTGATGTCCACAGATAATGGGAAAAGCGGATCACACGCATATGGGAAATGGGAAAATGGTAACAAGATCTTACATAATACTCTATGGTTTGCAAAAAATCCTTTCCTGAGCCCTGTCTCATTTGATATAACCTTTCTAACCGTTAAAAAAAAAAAGTGGATGTTGCTTACACCGCTTGAGCTTTTCAATTTAGCTGGCAAGCCAGCTGTGTTAGGTTTGACTGCATTTCTCCAGCCAGCTGTCTTCCATCCCCATCGACTTGGCTAATCCTGTGATATCTGGCTGAGAAGCTGTAATGATGCTGGGAGTGGTGGTAAACCACGGGCGAATTGGGGCAGATGGTGTTCCCCGGATAGGAAGCTTCAGAAAGCAAATCGTCTGACAAAACTGCCCTCTTGGAACAAATTGGTGCAAATACCTTGGGCACCGTGGTCGTAAAGAAAGCTATGGAACCCGGCTGGGAGGGTTTAGCAGATCCCAGCTTGGCACTGCAGTTAAAAGTAAGCATGACTTTCACTCGAGGCAGGCCGTGGGATTGGAGTAGCAGAAGGGGCACGTGGTATGGACAGTGGGGGACGTGGTCACCGTGGACCCGAGCAGGAAGAACGGTGAGGCTTGAACCCCAGGGGTTTGGGTCCTGGCTCAGACCAGCTGTGTGGCACTAAGTCAGTCCCTTAAACTCTATGAAGTCTAGTTTCCCAGTCTGAAGACGGAGGTGAGCTGCCCAGACCTTCTCTCGGGGTTGATATAATAGTCATGTTAAATCAGGTATATGAAAGCGTTTGGGGCAATATGAAGTTTTACTCATAGTGGGAAGGACTGCTGTCGTGGATGTTACCGTATGGATTTCCAGGTGTGAATGGCTCCAGGGCTGGAAGGTGGTATGTCTGCGGTGGTATCCCGTGTTTCCTGTTCCCTGCGTCCTTGACTTGGCCTGGGGAAAACTGCCTGCAATAGCTGCCTGTTAGCCTTGGAGGAACCAGTTGACCTCTGGCCTTATGAACTGCTATGCCGCCTATCAGTGTTACCTTAGGAGTCAGCGACTGTGTCTGCAGTGAGGATGGATGGTTCCTGAAAACCAGTGAAGAGTGACTTTTCCATACTCAGCAGTGCTCTGTTCCACTTCTTTCCTGGGTGGCTATAAAAGTCTTGTGTTTGGCTGGGACGTGGGTTATAGAATCATCTTAAAGGTCAGGAAGACTGGCTGTTTAGTCACCTGCCAAGCCCAGAGCATGCTCATGTGCGTGTTGGAGACGCTGGTGTGAGAATGGTGTGCAGATGGGTTGGAAAGCGTGTTCTCAGTGGCTTGAGAGGAGGCTGTCTACATGTCTGTGTTTCCATGGATGTGACTGGCAGGCTGTGATCAGTACAATTCCCCTGAACCATGCATCCTATCAAAATACCATTTAACATCTTTCAACTTTTATGAACTTTCTGAGTAATTATTGAGTGCCTACACATTTGGGCTTCCCAGGTAGTGCTAGTGGTAAAGAACCTGCGTGCCGATACAGGAGACAAAGGAGGTGAGTGTTCGACCCCTGGCTCGGGAAGATGCCCTGGAGAAGGGCACAGCAACCCACTCCAGTATTCTCGCCATGGACAGAGGAACCTGGCGTGCTGCAGTCCATGGGGCTGCAGAGTTGGACACAATTGAAGTGACTGAGCAAGCATGTTACTATGAGCCAGAAACGGTGGCCTGGACATTTGCAAACCAACCAACATACATCTAATGTATTTACAAAGGATCTTTGTGAACTAGTTAAGAGTCAGCCATTATCTTCTAACCTGTTAGTAAAGGTTAAACTCTGACCTGAGGGACTAGGGCGTTTTCCCGAGAGCCGGGGCTGCGGCAGCACTAGACAGGCTTTGCCCTCGCTTTCGCAGCCCTGGATGCATTTTCCTTCTGCGCTTCAGTCTCGGGGCCTCCAGAGGAACGCGTGTGTGCTGAGTCGCTGCAGTCATGCATGTCTCTTTGCAACCCTGTGGACTGTAGCCTGCCAGGCTCCTCTGTCTGTGGGCTTCTCCAGGCAAGAATGCTGAAGTGGGTTGTCATTTCTACTTCAGGGGATCTTCCTGACCTGGGGATAGAACCCACGTCTCTTACGTCTCCTGCATTGGCAGGCAGGTTCTGTAACACTGGCACCACCTAGGAAGCCCTCCTGAAGGATAAGAATCAGAAAACACAGGCAAGACCAGGAATGATGAGCTGTGTTTTCACACACCTGCTAGCTCCAGTGGGGTGGGTGGGCTAAACACAAACTGATGTCCAAGGAGCTGCTGGTTAGTGGCTTGGCCCGTGTTCTCTTATTGTAACCAGAAGCCCTTGTTTAAGCAGCTTGAAGTCTAGGTGAGGAAAAAGGATGTAAGAATGGAAATGCACACTTTCCACAGGCTGGGGTAGAAGCTGGGAGTCCAGGATATAGTTCTCATAGTCACCAAGACAGGAACTGTGGGGAGTAAGCCTGCCCCCCACCGGTCAAAAAGACGTAGCAGGCCAGTTGAACTTGAGCTGGGCTTCCTTGAGGAGGGAGCATGTGGATCAGAGGGACTCAAGTTCAGGAAGGAAGAGGTAGGAGGAAATAGACTTTTTTATGTAGAATGTGTTGAGTGCAGGATGGTTAGGGGTGGGGAGGAGGTGGCAGGAAGGCTGGACACTTTTAAGGTTGCCACTGAATTTCTCTCTTTAAGGGGATCTTGGGGGGACTTAACCTGGTGGTCCAGCGGTTAAGACTGTGTTTCCACTGCAGAGGGCATGAGTCTGAGCCCTATTTGGGGAACTAAGATCCCACATGCCAAGCAGTACAGCCAAATAAAGAAATAAAAGCTCTTAAAAAAAACAATGTATACAAAGAATGTTGCAAGCGCCTCTGAGGACAGGGGCAGGTGGTCTGTGAGGCTCAGGGCCCTGAACTCCCCCAGGGAAACACCTGCCTCCCCAGCCCGTCCCCTTGTCCAATGAGCTCTCTGTCTGCTGGCAGATAGAAAGGTCACCTGAGTCTGGAGGTGCCCTGGAGGCAGCAGTGGGCTGGTGGTACTGGGTGGAGGTGGGTGGGTACTGCTTTGCGTTTTGGTCAAATACATGCTCACTAGGGACAGCACCGTTGGAGTCTCAGGGACTGGAGTGTGTGTCGCTTCAGTCACTCAGCGCATGTGGATGTCAGAGAACAGAGGGAGCCTGCCTCCCACCACGCTCAGCACGGGCTGGGTGATCTACCTGCAGACCCGCTCATTCCTCTAACGCTTCACTGTCCTGGGTAGTTCTTCCCTTGGACACCCTGGATTGTAAGCCCCTGGGGGAGCAGAAACTGACCCTTCCCAGCACTTCAGAGGACACTGATGCCCAGTGGGAGGTGACCCTGTGCAGTGGGAAGAGAGCTTTGGCGTGGCATTTGGCCTGAGCAAGGCAGAGTGATGCTCCCCCAGGGCCCATAATGACCGTGGTGATGGGCCCTTCCCCTGGGGCTCCCCGGCAGGCTCAGGACACCACTGGCCCTCTCCCATGGAGGCCTGTCAGAGCTTATCTTTGCCTGAGACATTGAGGCCAAGGAGACAGTCAATCCAGAAGACTGGCCAGCCCTGCAGAGGCCCAGGGGACCTTCCTGGTACCATCCTCCCGGTCCAAGGACTCAGCAGGCCTGTTGTCAACAAGCCCAGCCCAGTTTGGATGAGATGTGGGTGACTAACGTTTTCCTCCCAGGCAGCAGGAGTGGACTGGCTTGCTGGGAGGAGTCCCTTTGCTGTAAACTACCAGAGACGCCCGTCTCCCGAGCTGAACCAGTGGGTGTCTTGCTTTCTTCTTCTTTTTTCTTAATCCTTCAGCAGATGATGGGAGGGGTCATCTGTTGAGTTTGTCCAGACTCTGAATAGTCCTTGGTCATTGGAGTGTGCAAAAATATGGCAACAATACAGGTGCTCTTGCCTGAAAATGTTTCCAAAAGGATGGGAACAAGAGCAGTTCTTCTGACAGTAAATGATGCATTATGCTAATATCAGAAGGACTTTTTTTTTTTCCCTCCCCACATGTGTGGTCAGTGAAGAGAATTTTGGCAGTTGGTTCTCATTGAACCAAGTCTGTATACAGCACTCTGGAGCCTGGTCATCACCTCTAGCTTTTTTTACAGGAAGAGTTGTGGTGCCTAGGGGTCTGGGCTGTGACGGCAGGACATGCCTGCAGCAGGCAGAGGGCGGTCAGCCCACTCTCAGCTCTCCAGATCCAGGCCTTGAGCAGAGAGAGCAGTTGGTACCCACACAGCTGTCTTTGCAGCCTGCCCGCCCACCCAGGCCTCCCGACCCTGCTTCGGGGCATTCATTTGTGGTTAATGATGAGTCAAATCTCATCCCTTACCCCTAGTTACAGCACCAAGGAGAGCACATGGTGACCATCAGCCTCGCTCCAGTCTAAGCAGACGGGCTGAGAAGCAACTAGTGGGATACATAATAGTGTTCTTTCTTTAAATGTGTTAGGAGAAGAGAACTAAGGTTTATTTTGTATCTACTATGTGTCAGACACTATAAATATATGTGGTGGTGGTGGTGGTGATTTAGTTGCTAAGTTGTGTCCAACTCTTGCAACCCCATGCACTGTAGCCCACCAGGCTCCTCTGACCCTGGGATTTCCTAGGCAAGAATACTGGAGTGGGTTGCCATTTCCTTCTCCAGAGGATCTTCCCAACCCAGGGATCAAACTTAGGCCTCCTGCATTGCTGGTGGGTCTCCTGCATTGCAGGTAGATAAATATGTGTGTGTGTGTGTGTGTGTGTGTAGTGTGTGTGTGTGTATATATATATATATACACACACACACATTTTTGTCCTCAGAAATCCTATGTGATGCTTTCCTCTTGCAAGGACAAGTTGAGGTGTAGAGTCGGTGAGTGATTAATTGGGCAGGACTGACTAGCTAAGGGGGATAGGGGTCTAGATTCAAATCATGTGAGTTTGACTCTAGAGCAGGGTTTTCATTCTCAGGGCCTGTGATATTGGCCAGAGACTCCTCTTGTTGAGGGGCACCTCTAGATGCTGGCAGAACGCCCTTGCTTATGGCAACCAGAAATGTCACCTGTGGATCATTACCGCCCCCTGTGGAGAACCAGTTTTCTACAGGCTTTGTGATTCCTGCTGCAGCACATTTCAAAAGGATATTTGGGGGTACCTTGGTGGCTCAGAGGTTAAAGCATATGCCTGCAATGCAGGAGACCTGGGTTCGATCCCTGGGTTGGAAAGATCTCCTGGAGAAGGAAATGGTAACCCACCCCAGTATTCTTGCCTGGAGAATCCCATAGATGGAGGAGCCTGGTGGGCTACAGTCCACGGGGTTGCAAAGAGTCGGACATGACTGAGTGACTTCACTTTCACTTAATGACTCTCTAGATGGTATGGACTAATTATTTATATTAATTTTTAATATAAAAGTAATAAAGGTCATTATGGATGATTTGGAAAATCATATATAATTGCATATATTTCTATGAAAAGATAAATTAGGTCAAACTCCATGCATATTTTTAGGCTCCATTTCCTGCATAGTATCAGATTGATTTCTGTAAATGTTCGACTAATAAGGTTGTTCTCTCTCTCTCTCTTGTTTGTGGGAATTTTATTTCACTTGTTAACTATGATTACCTTACAAATCCTTGAATTTAACAGGCAAAAAAGACATCTCTTTCAGTTTGTATTTATTTGATTACTAATAAAACTGACCATCTTTCTATTATATAGCTATTTGCTTTTCTTGTTCTCTGAAATATTTGTTAATAAGATGTGTTGTTGTCTAGTAAATCTAGCAGTGTCTACCCACTTTCAGATTTTGCCTTCTTCACAGTGCAGGCTCATAACTGAAGTTCCTTACGCTTTTTAGCACTAATTGAGGGATTGGACTCTGGGAAAGGATTGGGAGAAGAGAGGAAGGGAATGCCTGTGTATAAATAATTGATTACCTAAATTAGAATGAATCGAACCCTGAAGTTGGAAGCAGAAAAGAGGAGAGAATGGCTTTTGCCTAAGGTCCTCAGACTATGAGAAGGGAGTGCCCAAGTACCTGGCCAGAGAGTTCCTGTGATGGCCACCAGGTGGTGCTATCGGCCTGGGACGATTTTGGTGTCTGGTGCGGGAGGGAGAGGAGAGTATAAGTGGTCACAGGTGAGTGAGGTGATAAAGAGGCTGAGTGTCGAACACAGAGGCTTGTTGGGTGTTTGGAGTTAACCTGCCAGTGACCAAAGTTGGCCTGGTGTGTGTATGTGTTTTTATATGTGTGTACAGAAGAGGAAGGGAAGGTTAAGACCAGTTATTAGCTTATGTATTTATTGAGATATAATCCATATACCATAAAATTCACCCGTCTACAGCATACACACTGATGGTTTTCAGCATATTCTCATCACCATAATCAACTTTAGAACATTTTTATCACCCTTCCCCTCAGCTGTCACTCCCCCTCCATCTCTGCCCCCCACCCCCTCTCTTCACTTCGCATCCCCCTTTCCCAGTCCCTGGCAACCACTAACCTACTTTCTGTCTGTCTGGATTTGTGTACTCTGGACACTTCATGTAACAGGATTGTACAACGGGTGTTCTCTCGTGAAAGGGCTACTCTCTGGTTGTTACTACTTGTCCCAGCCAACACTGCCCCGGTTGACTGTGTAGCAAGAGGTGTCAGCGTAGCTGGATAGGCCATTCCAAGTGCTGTGGCATTTCCAGGCCTATTAGGATAGAGGAAACGATAGACAACAGCAAGACTCTCATGTGACAGATGAATAGATTCTCCTGGGAAGCTTATGGAACTAAAGACTCCTGGCTCCCGATCTCTCCAGAGGGCTTCCCACGTGGTGCAGTGGTAAAGAATCCGCCTGCCAGTGCAGGAGACGTGGCTCGGTCCCTGAATCGGGAAGATCCAGTAGAGAAGGGAATGGCACCCCACTCCAGTACTCTTGCCTGGGGAATCCCAGGGACAGAGGAGCCCGGTGGACTACAGTCCGTGGGGTCGCAAGAGTTGGACACAACTTAGCAACTAACCAACAACTCCAGGAATTCATATTTGGTAGTTCCGGGGAGTTGAGGCTGCTGAGGATTGTTTTTTTTGTGGTGCCCCAGGTGATTCCAATGATTGTCTAGCCGTCGGCAGTGGGCAGTCAAGTAGTGGAGAAAAAGGAACCTGGTCTGGAATATGGAGGCATGAGACCAAAATTACCTTTTCCTGCAGACCGTCTCTTTCAGCTGCAGCTTCACATCCAGCGCCTCTTGTGGGAAGGGAGCTGCACGCTATGGTCGCCACGACCACGTGCTACAAGGCTGGTTCATGTCAGAGCGTCGTCTTTGACTCGGCGTGACAAGAGTGCATTTTTGAAGGCCATCAAAAACAATGACATCAGCCTTATTTAAATACTGCTCGGCTGGCAAATAGCTTTAATGGGATATAGCAGAAAGAACACTGAATCAGAAGCGGAAACTCGCCAGAATTCTCCACTGAATACTCCCTGGAGCTATTGTGAGCATCTGGTGAGAGTGGATGAGAGGTGTGGCCCCTGGCTTAGATTAGGGAAGCGCATGACAAGACGGGGCTTCAGAGAGCGTCTTGTCCACCTGTCTTGTTTCATGGCAGGGGACACTGTGGTCCTGAAGTTCCTTGCTGAGGTGGCGGACGTACCAGCGACCAGCAGTGCAGCCAGGCGTGGAGCTGAGGGCTCGCGTCCTCTGCCGCCTTCTTTTCCCGCTGCGCCTCACTTCACATCTCTCTCTCTGGGGATCTGAGGGATGCCACTGAGTCACCTGTCATTTCCAGAAGTGAGGAAACTCAGGCCTGATTTGTCCAGGGTTCCAGAGCTAAATGATTTAAATTTGCCTTGGATAAGTAGGAGTTAAAATAATGAAAACTCCACGATGGCATTCACGGATGGCTTTTAAGAACAAGCCCAGAACAGATCCAAGCTTTGTGAGGCCTGAAGCTTATGTAATTTGGAAACCCTCTTTAAGACAAATAGTACCAAATTACAAAATTAGGTCCAGGGCCTTGGAAGCAATCTATGCATACGAGAGACTTTGAATCTTCAGCTTCATTCACTTCACTGTCAGTTCACCTCTAGGAACAGTTATAGCAAGATCCCTGATCATGTGTGTCCTGCTAGAATTTTTTTATTTGTATAAATCACACATATCCTGCTTCTGAACCCCTTAGTTACACCAGTCTCACCAAATGGAGGCCATTCTGTCAACAAATGTCTTGAGTAGCTGCTGTACATAAAGAATACTGAAGGGGGCGAATTCCCTGGTGGCCTAGTAGTTGGGATTCTGGGCTTTTACTGCTGTGGCCTGGGTTCAATCCCTGGTCAGGGAATTGAGATCCTACAAGCTGTGTGGCCAAATTAAAAAAAAATGAATACTGAAGGAGACAGAGGCTACAGTAAGGAGTAAGGAGTAACTACAATAAGTAACGGGAACTTCCCTGGTGGCTCAGACGGTAAAGCATCTACCCGCAATGCGGGAGACCTGGGTTCAATCCCTGAGTCAGGAAGATCCCCTGGAGAAGGAAATGGCACCCCACTCCAGTACTCTTGCCTGGAAAATCCCATGGATGGAGGAGCCTAGTAGGCTACAGTCCATGGGGTCGCAAAGAGTCGGACACAACTGAGTGACTTCACTTCACAGTAAGGAGACCACAGTCTCAGGATATGCAGTTCCAAAGTATATAATAATAAATCCTGAGACCATTCTTTCTTCCCAGCCGTGGGCTGGGCCAGGGATGGATGCCTGAGGGATCTCAGCCTCTATCTGTGTCTCCAGCTTTGGCCTCAGAGAGCCATCTTCCTTTCAGAGTCTCTCCTCTCCCTCCATCAGATGGGGAATGGGCATCAGTATGAGTGAAACTCGGGGTTTTTGAATGAAAGCCTTTTTGCGGTTTAAACGACATCTCTGTGGTTGGGCACCCCTTCCTAACCCACTGCAAAGTCCCTTAAATCTAAAATCACTGCCTTCAAATGAGTTAAAAGTACATTCATCCATCAGGGTTCCTTTTCCCTAAAATGTGCCTGATGCCATTGAGATAGTTAGAATAACATGAGTATCCTGAAAAATCTCTGTGAAGATTCTCAGGATATTTATTTCCACTTTGGTAAGAAGTGTGTGCATGCTAAGTCACTTCAGTCCCGTCTGACTATGTGTGACCCTATGGGTGGTAGCCTGCCAGGCTTCTCTGCTAGTGGGATTCTTCAGGCAAGAATATTGGAGTGCTTTGTTATGCCCTCCTCCAAGACAATCTTCCCAACCCAGGGTTCAAACCAGTATCTCTTATGTCTCCTGCATTGGCAGATGGGTTCTTTACCCCTAGTGCCACCTGGGAAGCTCTTTGGTAAGACATCTGTACTCAATTCTGTTTATTTAATTGATCATATCAGCATTAACTCCTGTATTTTTTTAAAGGTGTGGGTTTTGCCACTTTGAGAGAAAGAAATGGTGATAGAGATAAGTCTGGGTCATGAGGGGGCCTGGGTCAATAGAGGGTGTTTTGTAATGTTTTATTTCATTTTTTAAAATTTCATTTTAAAATTGTTACCCTTAGTTTTATTGATTTCCCTGGAGAAATGAGGAGTCAGAGATGTGAGTCCCTTTAGGTAAAATCAAGTACTGTTCATGTCTTACTGAAATTTCCCTTTCCATTGGTGGGAGGAATGGCTGAGCCCTTGGTGTCATCTGAAGCTCACTGTGATTCTCGTGGCAGCTTTATTATTAAAAAAAGAGCCTTCTGGAACGTTAAAGCATGAAGGGACATTAAAACCTTGGGAGGGTTTACAGCATTTTGAAGCCAGGGTGGAAGGTTCTGAGCCCCTGGGTTGAGAAATGGCTGGATCCTTCTGGTGTCATAAGCAATCCTATCACTCTTGGGACCCTCCCTGTTTTGAATCATGGATTTCAAACATCCTCAAAAGCTCTTCTCCGGTAATTCCAAAACTCTTAACAAATCAATCCTAAGAAAAAATAAACAAATATGCAGAGGAGCAGAAGGATATTTAGGATATGGTTCTAATTAAAATTTTTAAGTTTTCCTTCTCAAAATCTTGTATAAGCCGTTAAATATGAAAAAAACAAACCCCAGAGTAGGAAAGCAGTCACAGCCACTACCATCAGAGGTTTTTAAATTTTATAACACACAAATAGTTTATTTGTTTTTCTTCTTATTAACACCAAGAGAATCAAGTCAAGGCTGTAACTTTAAAATACTGAATGGCCATCTGTTGAATTGGGCATACGCAGGGACATATCACAGAAGATGAAACTCCATCCTCCATCAGCATATGAAACAGCAAGCCTGCTTGCTGTCAGAAGCCTTCAAGTACAGGCACTACAAAAGAAACACGTCGTGTGGGCCCTCTCAGACTGCCCGGAGTAGGTTGGAGCCATCTGGATGTTTGCCTGCAGTTCCCCTGTGACGACTGAGTCTGCCAGTTACTTCTGTGGCTGTTCTGTTGATCTTCTGGCCATTTCTCTGTTTGGTGGCACCTGAAGCCAAGGTGAAAGAAAAGAACATTTACTAAGTTCTGTGTTTGTACCAGTTCATCTTAATGAAGCATAACTATCACCCCTGTTTTACAGAAAAGGAAAATGAATATTTTAAAAGGTAAAGATATCTTGTCCAGGATCACATAAAGTTTAAAGCATGGAGTGCATGCATTGTAAAATGACAAGTACTTAACATTTGCCAGGATCCTGCAAAAACTTTACAAGGTCTATCTTATTTTTATTTTTTTTTTACTTTATTATTTTATTTTTAAAAAATATTTTTAATTTTTAAAATTTTAATTATCTTCATTTATTCATTTACATTATTTATGCATTTCATTATTATCTTATTTTTTAAACTTTTTATTTTGTATTGGGGTGTATTTTGTATTAACAATGTTATGACAGTTTCAGGTGCACAGCAAAGAGACTCAGCCACATATACACATGTGTCCATTCTCCCCTCAACTCCCCTCCCATCCAGCTGCCACATAACATTGAGCAGAGCTCCATTCTAAATATAACAGTGTGTACATATCCATCCCAAACTCCATAACTATCCCTTCCCCCATCCTTTTTTATTTTGTCCTCATACCAACCTCTTAAAATTGATATAATTTGTATCCACATTTTATAGGTGAAGTCATACAGTATGATGGAGCCAGGATTCAAACTTAGGTAGGCAGACTGCAGAGCCCCTGCTTTTGCACAGCATACCTCTAACTTGAGCTGTCCATGTAGACCCCAGCCACGGGTGGCTGCCACACACTTGACAGATGCCTGGTTTGAATTGTGATGTACTCTAAATATAAGACACACACCAGATTTTGAAGGCAATACCATAAATAAATAAATAAAACAATGCAAAATATCTCATCAGCCCTTCTTATTTATGACATGATAGCAATTTGCATTTATTGGGATACATTTTTTAAAATTAAACTTCATCTGTTCTTTATTTGTTTGAACTAAGGCTACTAGACAATTTAAAATTAACTATGTAGCTTTCATCATATTTCTATAGGATAGCACTACTATCTACTATTGCAAGTAAAGAAGGGGCTATGAAATTTGTTTTTCATCAGTAGTTCTAGTTAAAATTTTGGTTAGTAGAGTGGGTGGGGAGGTTGAAGCCATTTCAAACTTTTTAAAATTGTTTTTTAAGGCTATTTTAAAATGTAAGCCTGGGTTCATGAATGAATTTGAATTATGCTTTCTTCACTCTCTGTACCATGTGTGGGTAAGAAAGACTGCCGTTTCTAAGGTTCAGAAGGAACTTGTGATCTATGATTTCAGTGTTGCGTGGCTGCTGCCTCTCTACTGTCCTCGGTAGTGGGAGCTGCTTCCAATTCCACACACTTTGTGACAACCAACTTTGTGTCTCCTCCAGCATGCCAGGGGGCCCAAGCTCTGGATATGGCACTTGGCACTTAGTTTATCCTAAGTAATGAAGGTCGAATAAGTAGCTAAGCATTTTTTATTGGTTTTGATGTTGTCGTATTATTTTTTAAATTGACACTTAAATTTCTATTTTCTAGCTATTATGGATTAACATCTCTCTGGAACATTGAGTACAAGCTTTTGTGGGAGGATATGTTTTCATTTCTTTTGGGTATATATCAATACCTAGACCTGGAACACCTGGGTCATAGGATAGCTCTGTGGAACTGTTCGAGAAGCTGCCAGATTGTTTCCCAGAGCAGCTTCCTCCTGGTATTGATCCATTCCCATCGGCAGTATGTGAGGATGTGGTTTTATTCTTAACTATTGCCAGGCAGAGATGACATGAATACAAAAGGAAGAAGTTGGGAATATTTGTGTGAGATAGGAAGACTACAGACCAGAAACACTGTATACCAAATGTTTGCAGGAGATTTAGTCCAAGTGCCCCTCCTTCCTCCAACACACATACCACCTGCCCTCTCCTCGCAAGGCTAGAATTCAGAAACAATAAAAAGAGAGAAAAAAAGGTAACAGCTGCTTAGAAACTCAGAAAAGAATGTCCTGCGAAGAGATCATAGTTTGTCCAAAACAAATGCTTACGCTAGCTCTTTATAAAAATGCTTAGTTACTTACGGCAGCTTTGGATGGAGGACGGGAACTAGGGATATATCATGCAGGTACCCATTAGTAAGACCAAGTGGGAGTGTTCTTTGTCATGGCCCCAAAGCCTTCTCTGACCCCAGTTCAGTTCCTTTGTCTTCATCTACTGACAAGGGGGCTGACACATGAAATGTTTGGATTCCTGAGCCAGGTTTCTGCTCCTCTGACCAGTGCGGAACCTCAGAAAGGAGACGACTCCAGGCAAGCAGAGTACCAAGCCCTATCACCTCTCCCATCTCCATCTCGTTCAGAATGGACCCATCATGCTCTCTGCTGCCCCTTATTCACACTTCCTTCTCAGTGTGTTCCCAGTGGCCCGCTTCCCCGGTAACACTCAAGCTTTATCAAAGAGCTTAAGTCCAGGGTAGAGGACCACCTCCATGATCATGAGGGCTTGCTGTTGATTCCACCTATTGGCTCACCCATTCAGTGCTTCCCTATTCTATGCTTCTGCAGACATCCTCCCCTGGTGGCTCAGATGGTAAAGAATTTGCCTGCAAGGTAGGAGACGGAGGTTCGATCCCTGGGTGGGGAAGATCCCCTGGAGAAGGAAATGGCAACCCACTCCAGTATTCTTGCCTGGAGAATTCCATGGACAGAGGAGCCTGGTGGGCTACAGTTCACGGGGTCGCAAAGAGTTGGACACGACTAAAAGAATAACACTTTCACCTCGCTTTCAGATATCGCTTATTTTCTTTTGTGTTGGAAGCTATTTCCTTGGATGTTCAGTCTCTAACTGTGAAGGTTGTAGCCATTTCCTTGGTTCTGGTTTGGCCTCTGAGGTCTTCCTTACATTGATTTTTGCCTGCCTACCTGGATCATCACTGCCATTGCCCTTTCTGCTGACCTGAGAACCTGATGTAGCCTGCTTGTTTCTTTGGCTGGTACCCCAGGGGGCCAGGAACTCCTGTCAGTGAAGTCATGAACTTAAGTTAAAATTATTATCCCAGGAATTCTATAATGTGCAAAGACATTATACACGAGCAGAGTACCATGTGTTAATTCATACTCATTAGAGACCCTCACCCACAGGAATGACACCCAGAACTTGTCACATCACTGAGAACAGAGATGTGGGGCCCGGATTTTGGACAGAGGATGTCTTCAGTAAGTGAAGTTTCAGAAAGGAAGATGTAGTTGGGAGCTTTGAGTAATTGGAGACAACAGGACTCTAGGTGGAACCAGGTGCTGGAGGCTCCAAGTTCATAGTTTGCCTTTTTTATAAAAACCAATATCCTCACCTAATACCCATCCCTACCCCAATTTTGTGTTGTTGCTATTGTTCAGTTGCTAAGTCATCTCCAACTCTGCAACCCCATGGACTGCAGCACCCCAGGCTTCCCTGTCCTTCACTATTTCCCAGAGTTTGCTCAAACTCATGTCCATTGTGTCGATGATGTCATCCAATCATCTCATCCTTTTTCATCCCCTTCTTCTCCTGGCCTCGATCTTTCCCAGCATCAGGGTTTTTTCCACTGAGTCGGCTCTTTGCATCAGGTGGCCAACATATTATAGCATCAGTCTTTCCAGTGAACATTCAGGGTTGATTTCCTTTAGGATTGACTGATTTGATCTCTTTGCAGTCCAAGGGATTCTTCAGGAGTCTTCAGGAGTCTTCAAGAGAACAATTTGAAAGCATCAGATCTTCAGTGCTCAGCCTTCTTTATGGTCCAACTCTCAAATCCATACATGATTCCTAGAAAAAGCATAGCTTTGATTGTATGGACCTTTGTTGGCAAAGTGATGTCTCTGCTTTGTAATACACTGTCTAGATTTGTCATAGCTTATCTTCCAAGGAGCAAGTATCTTAATTTACCATCTGCTGTGATTTTTGAATCCTGAGAAAATAAAATCTGTCACTATTTCCACTTTTGCTCCATCTATTTGCCATGAAGTGATGGGACCAGTTTTGTTTATATGTCCCATTATTTTTTCAACATTAGTTGATACCTTAACTCAAGCTCCGCTACCTCCCAGTCAGGTCACATAATTTCAGCAAGAATCACAGACTACAGGTTTTAAATGACCCCAAACTGGCTCTAACCTCAGTACAAAAACATACCTGGTCTCCATACAAATTGCCAAATAGAGACTTCATTTCAGGCAGCAAATAAATTTACATGAAGGGACTGGAAATGCTACAATGTAAATTACCTGTTACAATTTTTTCAAAACCCACAAAATTCACAGCTATCCTGAAAATGCCTCATTTTCAAATTAATGCATTTTACTTTGATTTGGGGTTTGAGGTGTACGTGTTAGGAAGGGGCGGGGCTTGTGGCAGCTGCAGGCAAATAAGTTAAATTCAAAGAATAGAATTTGAACTTTTGCAAATGAGTAAACAGCCAAAACAAACACCGCTTTGGAAAAAAAATACACATTTTCTCCTTTTGAAAAGCAAGCAATGCCTAAGCAAAATACCTTAAAAGTTAACTAAAAAGCTTTTCTAAAATAAACAACTCTGCTTGTGATCCTAAATTGGGACCATATGGACATGTGAAAGCTACAAACGCACTACGTTTCCACTCCGAGTTTCTGCCTTCACTGTTTGCGTGCCTCTGAGTAGATGCTGATAATGTTGCCTTTGGTCCCAAAGGAACCTGAGATTCTTAGATCCTAGGATGAGGGAGCAAGCAAAAGAAGAAAGAAAAGGAATGAAAACAAATGCCTTTCAAGACAAAATATCTGAACAGTGAGTTCTATTTTTGCTTCCTTGCCAGCAGGCGCGACTCAGCTCAAATCTCTCCGGCACATATAGGATGATGCCAGCGAAATGGGGTGCATTTACCAGGGATGCTGGCTACGTGGGGAAGTCCCTGTTGAGGAGCCAGGCTCACACTCAGAGCATTAGGATAGCTTTAGCAAGCCGCCTGGACTAGCCTCCTGCCCTGGGGCAAATCAATGAATAAGCCAATTCAGCATAGATAGAATCATTCCTTTGTTTTTCTCAATTACCAAATGTTGTGTGCTTTGGGGTCACTTGTCATGAGTTTAGAGAATGTGAATATTGCAACATAAGTCCTCACCATTCTAAACAACTTAAACTGAATTCCGTTGCTAGGAAGGAGAATTGAAGACATAGCATCCATCGCTAATTGTACATGATTAGAGGCTATTTTCTCATTCTAGGGTGCGTCTTTCTTTTCTCCCACAGCGCTCATGGTCTGTTCCATGAAGCTGGAGCTTATATTAGGTGTGTATTTATGTGGACATGTTTTGTTTCCTGTAACTGGATAGCAAATCCTTGAGAAAGAGATGATGCCGCCTGGTTGGGGAGGGGGTGGTGTGCTTGCCTTGAAAACAATGAGTGAAATGAGTTCAAGCGTTAATTTTTAGTTTTAAGTGAACAAGGATGTACTACTGTTAATAAAGAGTTCAGCTGTTTTTGAGCCCTTGTTGCTAACTGCCCCAGGTACAGAACTGTGGGCATCAGAATGAAAAATATGTAAGATTGTGAATCTGGGCTCTGTTAATTGTGCTATTAGGAAATATTGATTGGATAATGGAAGGAGTTTACATTTATTGAGTGCTCATTACATTCCAGGCACTTAGTTATGCATTTTGTATCTTATGCCCAAGTTAAAAAGGGTTTGGGATATCATCAGATGCCTGACAACATGTGGATTTGAACCTGAACAAAGGGAAGCTATAAAGTTTCTTAATAAAAAAAGGTGCTTTCTTTCTGTGCACGTGTGCCTGGTCGTGCTGCTGCTGCTGCTGCTGCTGCTGCTGCTGCTGCTGCTGCTGCTGCTAAGTCGCTTCAGTCGTGCCCGACTCTGTGCGACCCCATAGACGGCTTCCCACCAGGCTCCCCCGTCCCTGGGATTCTCCAGGCAAGAACACTGGAGTGGGTTGCCATTTCCTTCTCCAACGCATGAAAGTGAAAAGTGAAAGTGAAGTCACTCAATCGTGTCCGACTCTTAGTGACCCCATGGACTACAGTCTACCAAGGCTCCTCCGTCCATGGCATTTTCCAGGCAAGAGTACTGGAGTGGGGTGCCATAGCCTTCTCCGGTCTAGTCACTCAGTCGTGTCCGACTCTTTGAGACCCCATGGACTGTAACCCACCAGTCCCCTCTGATTATGGGGTCTTTCAGGCAAGAATACTGGAAGGGGCAGTCATTTCCTTCTCCAGGGGATCTTTCCAACCCAGGGACTGAACGTGCATCGCCTCTGTCTCCTGCATTGTAGGCATATTCTTTACCCAGGCTTGTCTGTGGATCCTCAGTAAATGAAAATCGGTTGCTTTTCACAACTACATTTGAACTTTAGGACTCTCATTTCTCACCAGGAATCAAGGCAAAAAAGGCTTTTTAATGCACAGAGTTAATTTTGAGAATGGATATGTACAGAAACTACTTTTTAAAAAAATTTATTGAAGTATAAATACAGTAAATATAAATCAATATTGTATTAATTTTTGTGCAGCAAAGTGATTCAGTTATGCATATAAATATATTTTATTTTCCATATTCTTCTCCATTTTGGTTTTCTCATAGGATATTGGGTACAGTTCCCTGTGGTATACAGTAGGATCTTGTTGTTTATCCTTCCTATATATAATAGCTTGCATCTGCTAACCCCAGACTCCCAGTTCTTCTCTCCCCTACTGCTCTCCCCCTTGGCAACCACAAGTCTCTTCTCCATGCCTCTATGTGAGTCTGCAGAAACTACTCTTAATCGTTTTCATTCTTCCTTTGAGCCCACTGAAATTACTGGGTTTGAAGGAAGAAACAAAGGTTAGACATTAAAAATTTTTTAAATCCCACCCCTTAAGTTGGCCATTTCTTTCAGGTGTTTCTCCCTCATTAATAAGGGCTACGTTGTTTCTTTCCAGCCCTTTCTCCTTGCTTCTACTCTTTGCTCCAGCGCAGACAATCATGTGCATTGAAACTGCCTGAATGCTGTGCTGAGAAACCCAGGCATGATTGTATAGGAGGTGACAGATTACAGGCATTCTCATTTTATTGCGCTGCACAAATGATGCAGGGTTTTGTTTTGCCTTTTTTTAAAACAAAACAAAACAAAACAAATTGAAGGTTTGTAGCAACCCTGCATTGAACAAGCCGATCAGTACCGTTTTACCAACAGCATTTGTTCTTTTCTTGTCTCTGTCACATTTTGGTGACTGTCACACTGAAAGGGAAAGTGAAAGTCGCTCAGTCCTGTCTGACCCTATAGTCCATGGGATTCTCCAGGCCAGAATACTGGAGTGGGTAGCCTTTCCCTTCTCCAGGGGATCTTCCCAACCCAGGGATCAAACCCAGGTCTCCTCCATTGCAGGTGGATTCTCTACCAGCTGAGCCACAAGGAAAGCCCAAGAATACCGGATTCACACTACTAGAAGCTTTTTCATTATCATATTTGTTACAGTGTTCTTGTGACCACGATGACTTTCTGAAGGCTCTGATGATGGTTGGCATTTTCTAATAAAAATGTGTCTTTTTTTTTTCAAATGTGCCCTGATACCAGTTTTATTTTTTTTTTTAAATTTTAATTTTGTATTGGAGTATAGCTGGCTAACAATGTTGTGATAGTTTCAGGTACACAGCAGAACAGCTCCGTGATACATAGTAAGAATGTATGTATCTTCTTACTGAAGGTATATACATAGTTTTTTTAGACATAATGCTTTGCACACCTAATAGACTACAGTACGGCATGAGCATCACTTTTATATGCACTGGGAAACCAAAACATTTGTGTGACTGGCTTCATTGTGATATTTACTTGTTGGCAGTGGTCTGGAACCAAGCCCGCCACATCCCCAAGGCCTGCCTAGCGTCCTCCAAGTTGAGGAGTGATGGCTCTTTTTGTAAAACTGTGTGTGTTTCCAGGTTGTGAGGTAAACACCACAAACCTCCGGGCCAGCCAGCCCTTCCTCATTAAGGCCCCCTTGTCCCCTCACGTCCAGCCGGTGCTGCCCCATCACAGGGTCCACCCCTGCTCTGCGGCCTCGGAAACCACTCTCAGGCGCCCTGCCTGCCCCACTTCACCTTCCTCCTCAGCCCTGGGGGGAGGATGCCCAGGTGGCTCAGCGGTAAAGAATCCACCTGCCAGTGCAGGAGAGGTGGGTTCCATCCCTGGGTGGGGAAGATCCCCTGGAGGAGGAAGCGGCAACCCACTTCAGTATTCTTGCCTGGGAAGTGCCATGGACAGAGGAGCCTGGTGGGCCACAAGCCGTAGGGTTGCAAAGAGCCCGACACGACTGGGCGCGCACACCTCAGAAAACGTCAGCCCCACCGGGGCCTTTGTTGTCTCGCCACTTTCTTTCCTCTTTCTCTGCTGCCCCCTCCTTTGCACCTTTTTTTTTTTTAGTTTTTTTTTTTAATTTTAAAATCTTTAATTCTTACATGTGTTCCCAAACATGAACCCCCCACCCACCTCCCTCCCCATAACATCTTTCTGGGTCATCCCCATGGACCAGCCCCAAGCATGCTGTATCCTGCGTCAGACATAGACTGGTGATTCGATTCTTACATGATAGTATACATGTTAGAATGCCATTCTCCCTAATCATCCCACCCTCTCCCTCTCCCTCTGAGTCCAAAAGTCTGTTATACACATCTGTGTCCTTTGCACCTTTGAAGGGAGAAACAGAGGAGGGCTACACTCATTGGAATCACCTATCTGACTGCTTCGGTCTCCCAGACTGTGAACAAAAGGAAAGCTGGTCATCGCTTTATAAATGATGTATGGAGACACGCGGAGGAATGAAGGCCCAGACCACAGTGTATTTTTAGCGTCTGCTGTTTGTGGTAACATAAGTGAAAACTGCTGGATGCCTTCCCTTCAGCTGAATGGCTGGTATTCAGGCGAGTGTGCCCGCTGCCTGCCAGACTCTCCTCACGGAACTCCCTCTTTATGAGGTGGGTGACTGGCTCCTTGGCACCAGGCTGCCCCACCACAATTCTCCTTTATTGCCCAGTCGCATGGCTCCCCAGGGGCCCCAGCATGGGGCTGCGGGTGAGACAGCTGGCCACGAGCTTGTCAGGGTGTTACCAGATTGCAAGGCAGAGTCTGCAGGGCAGGGGCTGTGTCTGGATGCTCTAAAACTTCTGGCATGAGGCTGGCACTCAGACACGCAGGAACCATGATGGTGAGGCCCGAGGCTGGCGCCCCATCTCAGAGTCATTCTGCTGGTGCCTGGCTTGAGTAGGATGTCAACCCCCACTGGTTGCTGACACTCTGGAGCCTCAGAGTGAGATAGAAAATATGAGAGAGGCCTCTTATGCCGACAGGTCATTCTACCAACGATTGCTCTTGAGCTAATCTTTGGAAAGGGTCCGGATGGGCTGCCTGAGGCCCCATGGGGGCATGGAAACAGCCCTGGGATCCCAGAATGCAAATAGCACTGACTGGCTGAGCAGCTTTAGGCAAGTAAAGGTCTCCCAGGACTCACTTGCTCACAGTTATGAGTAGTAACTCTTGTCCTACTGACCTCACTAAAAATTTTTAATAAAGATATTAAAATAGTCAAAAACAATTGAAACCATAATGTTACAAAAAGGCAGGGGAGTGGTGCAGTCCCTTCTATTTTCTTCATTTCTGACCAACCTTAACTTCTACCAAAACCATCCCCCTCTGACCCCAGCTCTTGCATCATGGGGCAACCCATGGGGCTCCGCTTATTCCCTGAGAGGACATTGCTTATTCCATGAGAACGTACCTTCATGCTTCATGAGCAAGGTCTTTGCCTTCAGTCCCTACAGGATTAGTTTGAATGAAGAAAGGTGCAGTGGGCTCCTTTTCTTGTGAAATGTGTGAGAGTGCCTCTATAATTAGAATAAAACTGTCTGTAAAGGGACTTCAGCTAGCTATAGTTCCTTTATCTGAAACCTTAAGTGACTTTCAAAAAGCCTCTCAGTGGCCACACTGAATGTCACGAACTCCACGAACCTAGATGGTCATGCCAGTGTTCTCAGTGCTAATTTACTCTTAGTTTGCATCTAACTTGAGTAAGTCTGGCTCTCTCCCTTTCTAGCCCTTGATACTGAATGCATGGGTAACGGAGCAATAGCATCAACATCACCTGGGGGCTTGTTGGAAATGCAGTGGCAGGTCCATCCCTCATTTGTTGATCAGAGTCTACATTTTGACAGGATCCTCAAGTTATGCATATGTGTGTGCTAAAGCCAATTAGAAGACAAGACTTGCAGGACCTAGACCTACTATTTATTTATGCACTGCACTTTATTATGAAAAGGATTGAGGATGACTAGGATTAATAGCTTACAAAGAAGGAGAAGACAAAGAACTTTAAAAGCTCTAGCAGCTGGGACCACTTATTACAGTTGTATTGCTGTATACATTTTAATGCTCTGAGAACACACTGCTGCAGCATTGTAGAGTCACGGGTATTCCCAATAATAGTCCCAAACTATCAAGAAGAGGTAAGGACATATTCCGAATTTGCTGTTTATAGAAGCAAAAGGGCTTAACATTTATTTGGCAAAAATGAAATATTTTCTGTCTATTCTAGAGACATTTGTGGAGTGATATGGCCGTGATGGAAACATAAATAAAGCATCGTCACCAGATAGAGTTAATTGCCCGAAATAATTTAAAAGCTGTAGTGAAAGATCCCATGTTTAACCAATGGCATTATTTTCCCAAATAAAGGGACCTCTAGATTTTGGAAACTTCATGTGAAATGGAGCAGAACCCCCATGGTCCCTCCCACTACCCCACCCCCACCATGACCTCTGCCTGCCTTTTGTCTGTGGAAAACTTTAGTCAAGGGATAAGTTTAATCAGAGAAATGAGAACTTGCCGAAACAAAGGCAAACCATCAACGGAGACCAAATCATAATAATGTAGTCATTCAGCATAGCCAAGGACCTTTCTTTCTTTCTCAAGGGCTGTAGATAATATTCTGAGCCATATCCTGTGAGCTGTCTTATAGATACTACAACATCAGGTGGAGAAGTTAGCTACGTGATGACCAGACTGTACCCAGGACATGAGCTGCCACAATTCTAGGAACTGTCCTCAAAGAGACGGGAAATGGACCCTGGAACTAAAGGTTCACTGTCCTTGAAGCAATTGAGATGACACTCGTCAGAGCACCGAAGACCAATTTGAAGACGACTGTCAGATCAGAGAAGACTGTGCAGTTTCTGCATGTAGCCCCCTCCTTCTGTCTGTAAAAGCTCTTGCCCCACTAGTTGCCAGTTAGTGGGGAGTCGGCCTTTGGACAGATGTCCACCCCCACCCCCACCCCTGGTTGCCAGCATCTGAAGTGAAGCAAACTTCCTTTTCCACCAAGCTGGCATGTTTATTGGCTTTGGGGCAGTGAGCAGCCAGATCCCCCTCACCTCTCATAGTGCATGGACACTTGACTCCTCTCTCCCTTCTGCACTGTTTGAGATTTCTCTTATTTCTGCTCGTATTGTGACTGCTCCACCCCAATCTGTGTCACCGTTCCCCTGAGTCTCAGCAGTAGTGTGTTATTAAGCCTTCTTAACTTCCCTCCGGTCTACGTTTGTACAGTGGCCTTCAGAAAGATGCTTGAGTACACTGGATCTGGAGTAGAGGGCTGAGATTTTTTAAAATTCCATAAGTGATTCTGATGTGCACCCTTGGTGGGAAAGAGGTTTTTAAACTATTGATAAATTAATGCTCTACACAACATCCAATTATTATATCACTCTTCTTCCTATAAAGCTTTGGTTGCTGTTTGTTATTCTATCAGTTCATAATTTTCTGCCTGGTATTAGCTGTCTCTCCTTCTATTTAGCTCTTCCCTTCCAAGCAGTGCTCATCATTGATGCTCAAATATTCCTTGCTCTCACCTACCTCTGTGCCCTACATGTGGCTTTTCCTTCACCACCAATAAGGACGGATCCTGCCTTTCCTGCTTCAACTCAAATGTCACCTCTTCCATGGAAGCTTTCCTGGAAGGTTCCCTATTTCCTGAATTTCCACATCATTTAGAATACCATAATGAATTATATCAAGGAGTGTACCTTATCATATACCACTGGCTTGTTGTTTTAGTGCCGAACAACCAGCTAGAATGAAGAACTAAGTAGGGAGCAGGAATCCTGTCTTTCACATTTGTATTTTCTATGGCACAGAGCATAATCATTGGTATGTTGCTTCTTGCAGGCAATCCTTCACGTTGTAGATCTAGGTTAGATATTGCTTCTCTGCATACCTGTGACATCTCACTGTAACCCTGTCACATCATAACTCTGCATCTTAAATGTATTTCCTTTCTTTTTATTGAGGTATAGTTAATTTACACTATTGTGTTAGTTTCAAGTATACAGCAAAGTGATTCAGTTATATATATATATATACATATATATATATATTCACACACACTTTTTCAGATTCCTTTCTATTACAGGTTATTGCAAAATATTGAGTATGGTTTCTTGTGTTATAGAGTAGGTCCTTGTGGTTTACCTATCTTACATATTGTAGTGTGTATGTGTTAATCCAAAATTCCTAATTTTTCTCTCCCCTCCTCCTGCTCTCCCTTTTGGTAACTATTAGTTTGTTTTCCATGTGTGTGAGTCTATTTCTGTTTTGTAAATAAGTTCACTTGTATCATTAAATGTGTATTTCATTATGTATCCCTTACAAAACTGTGAACTCTGTAAGAGCAGGAGTCATATTTACCTGGTTCATCATTGACCCTCTAGTCCATGTCTTGATGGTCATATATACTCAAGAAATATTTTTTAAGCTGACTGAATAATAATTTTAAAATATGTTTCGTTTTTAGAGACAAATGGACCAGACAGCATCCTTGGCATCCTAACAGTTTGAATGACTTGGTTTCAGGTGCAAAATAGAGCAGCATAATCTAAACACTATACTGAACCAGTTAACTAGCATTTGATTGTATACTCAAGCATATAATTTTCTAGTTATTTTCTATATGTGGTTAGTTTTGTTGGCTGGCTTCCCTGATGGTTCAGGTGGTAAAGAATCTGCCTGCGAGATGTGGGAGACCTGGGTTTGATCCCTGGGTTGGGAAGATTTCTTGGACAAGGGAATGGCAATCAACTCTAGTATTCTTGCCTAGAGAATTCCATGGACAGAGGAGCCTGGCAGGCTATAGTCTATGGGGTCACAAAGAGTCAGACAAGCTGAACAACTAACACTTTCACTTTCTTATCTATAAAATTCAAGCTCTTGGAGAACAAAGGATAGCATTAAAAAATTTTTTTATTTTGTACTGTGGTATAGTCAATTAACAATGTTGCGATAGTTCCAGTTGAACAGCAAAGGGACTCAGCCATACATATATATGTATCCGTTTTTCCCTAAACTCCCCTCTACCCATCCAGGTGCAAAAGATAGAATTTTTTTTTTTTTTAATTTCCATCTAACTCCCATAGTTCCTCAGCGAGTATTTTTTGATTTGATGTAATTAAATGTAGTTTTAAAAGAGCCTGTGTTATATCTGCCTGGTGCTAAACATCTGTTGCTTCCTAACAAGTGTGCCATTCATTCTAATGGCACTGGTGCACAGAGGTAAACAGAGCCTTGGCAGGCCTTCCATAAAGGAAACTGTTTGCTTCTTTCATTAATTGCTAGTGGAGCATTAAGACATGCATCTCCCTGAAGCCAAGTTGGATAATTCCTGGCACTTAAGCCTAGGGTGCTTTCAAAAGTTGAGACATGTATTGACACACCAGAAGGCATGCCCTATAGCAATCACCAAGGTGGCTCTAATGCCAAGATGGTATAAAGCCTCAGATATATCAATACCAAGCATACAAGTCTGTCTCTCTAAACTTTTGTGGGTCTTGGGTTAACGTGAGATAATAAATGTGAATTTCTAGAATGTCTCTGAAGGCAGGCACCTCAGTATAAATTGGAAAAATCTTCAGAGAGATACAGAAAGTTTAAAAATAAAATGATCAAAGGTTCACCAAATAAAACAACAGAATGAAAGTGGCAATGCTAATAGCAGAAATATATGTCAAGATATGATTTGTCAATTGTTATTAATTTTGCCAGTTAATGACAATTAAAATGAAGAATTTATACTCTTGGACATAGCAATTAGCATAGCATCAAAATGCTATAGCAAAAACAATGAGAAATAAAAGATACTGACAGACACTTACTGGTAGTAATAGATTTCAACACAGCCATCAGATTATGATAGATAAAATATGAATAAGGACATAAAAGAATGTAATTAATAATGTTGGATAATTGGCTATATTTAGATATTTATGGGTTATATAAAAATACCTCTTAAATACTCACATGGAAAATTTATAAAAATAATACCTTTCTTTAAAAATCCAGAAATTTTGTGCACTACTCATTCAGTGAGCTATAATATAAATGTAAACAAAAAAAACCCAGTTACTTTATGGTATCCATATTTGGAAGCTAGAGGAATTTGGAATTAGAGGTACAATTATCCTTTTAAGAATTAAGACTCTACTCTTCCACTGCAGCGGGCCTGGGTTTGACCCCTGGTTGGGGAACTAAGATACCACAGGCTATGCTATGTGGTCAAAACAAAAAAACAAATCAAAAGAATAAGTGTTAATCAAGCACAGTAAATTAAGACAGAAAGATGCAATATGACTTCAAAGAAACAATGGTATTCCCAGGACACTGGGAGCTAGCCATGATCCTACTAAATATATTAATATTTCCAAAGGAAAAATATGTGTTGATCTAAATGGGAGCTGATTCAACCAACAAAGAGGGAGAAAAACAAGTGTCAGAGGTTTATGCCTTGGCACAACTTGTCCAGGGGAAAAGGGAGACTCACCTAGCTCGACTTAAGTTACATAACCCATTGGCAAGCCTTGTGAAGGTTTAAGTATGGTTACTTTATGCTGTGCTGCGGTTAGTCGCTTTAGTCGTGTCTGACTCTTTGTGACCCCCAGAAACTGCAACCTGCCAGGCTACCCTGTCCATGGGGATTCTCCAGGCAAGAATGCTGGAGTGGGTTGCGTGCCCTCCTCCAGGGCATCTTTCCCACCCAGGGTTCAATGCATCTTGCAGGTTGTGTCATTCCCTTCCTCTACTTTCATTCAACCCCTTGCCACCCCCATTCCCCTCTGGCAACTAGTAGTCTGCTCTCTGTATCTGAATCTGTTTCTATATTTTTTTCATTTGTTTTGTTTTTGAGATTTCATATATAGGTGAGAGCATATAGTATTTCACTTAGTTTAATACCCTCCAGGTCCATCCATGTTGTCATATGGCTGTGTAATATTCCACTGACTGACACTCTCTCTCTCTCTCTCTCTCTCTATATATATATATATGCACACATACACACACACACACATCTCCTTTATCCATTCATCTGTTGATTCATTCAGTTGCTTTCATATCCTGGCTATTGTAAATAATGTGGCAATGAATATTGGACTGCATATATCTTTTTGAATTAGTGTTTTAATTTTCTTTGGATAAATACCCAGGAGTTGAATTGCTTGATCACATGGCAGTTCTGTTTTTCATTTTTTCAGGAACCTCAACAGTGTTTTCACAATGGCTGTACCAAAGAGTTAATTTTAAAAATAGAAAACTGAAATATCTAAGTATTGATAGTACTTTTGTGAAGGGCCAATAGTTTTGTAAGTTTAGAAGATGAGAGGAGATCGTGAAGGGTAACAACAGCAAACCTACTTAAGTTTTAAAAACTTATGTTAGCAAACTATTACAAATATAATATCCAGAAGTCAGTCAGACAACATGGAAAGTGTTTGCAGGAAATATAATGCCCCAAGACTTGATACCTTTATTATGTAAAATGTTCTTGAACGTTGATAAGAGAAACACTAAAATTCCAAGAGCATAAACAGACAACTCACAGAAAAGAAATTAAATCGGGTAAATAAACATGGAAAAAAATCAACTGAGCTAGAAATCAAAGACATTCAAAATGAAACAGTACTTTTTCTAAAAGCCTTTAAAATTAGCAAAGAAAACATAAAACTTTATTTTTGTAAAACCCAATACTGGTTAAGATGTATAAATATAGAATTCTCAGATTTTGTTGATATTTTATAAATTGGTACCTCCTTTCTGGAAAACAGTTTGGCAATATAATATAAAGAGCCATAAAAATATTTATAGCATTTGACCCAGTAATTTGACTTCTGGGAATCTTTCCTGAGGAAAACTAATCCAAAATATGGAAAAAATTAAATGCCTAAAAGCAAATTGGGAAACACTAAACATCCCACAATGGGAGAATGATTAATCTGTTGTGGTAGAATCACTGGATTGAAGACTACATGGTCATTTATAATCATGGGGCTAGACACCGTGCAGCCACATGCTTTAACAGTAAATGAAAAAGGAACAAATGCATAGAAAAAGATGCACAGGGAAGAAAAGACTGAAATAAATGCACCCAATTTTAAGTGGTTGATCTAGAATGGGAGAAGGTCAAATATTTTTTTCTTCATCCCCTTTTATTGGTAATTGGTTGTCATTCAGCCTGTTCTTCTATCTGGATGCCAGTTGCACCCTTTTCTCTTCCCTGAACCCAGTGCCCAACTTGCAAAGCCCAGCCCTTCAGTGCCACTCAAGCTCCAACTTGTCCAAAAGCCCTCCCATCCTATCAGCCTAATGAAACCCTCCCTTTCCTCTGTTCCAAGCACTGTATTTTAACCTGTCCAGCATAGCACATACATGGTGTGCCCTGAATGGAAATGATATTTATGCAGTTTGTGCCTGTTTTCACAATGAAAATTTTAACCCCCTAAGGGCAGGAACTATTGTATTTCCTTTTCTCTCTCCACAGCATAGGACACAGTACTTTGCTTGTGTGGTGTGCCTGAATAAATAGTGGTTGAAATGAATGGCATTGCCCTGAAATGATCTACTTTTGATTTCCTGGCAGGTGGAGCTCATGAAGGTCTGCAACACTTGGGTCCCTTTGGCAACATCCCAAACATCGTAGCAGAGTTGACCGGTGACAACATTCCTAAGGACTTCAGTGAGGACCAGGGCTACCCAGACCCTCCAAACCCCTGTCCCATTGGAAAAACAGGTAGTGGGCATTAGTGGGCACGCTCCTGGGTTCCCATGAAAGGTAGGAGCTTTCGGAGGAAATTAAAAATGCTAACATTGGCTACATATGTTCAGAGAAATAGTATTTCTAGTCCCATGAGCCCCTATGTATTTATTTGTAGGTGGATTGGAAAGGGAAGTTGATTCTAGAACTCTTGGTGAGTTCTGGTGCTCAGATATACCTGCAGAGGACTCTCTTGCCAAGGCTTCATCTTCTCTCTCCCTCTTTGGGAATTGATGCTCTTTTCTGCATGTGCTTCATTTTTCAATAAAAGAGAGGGTTTTCTCTTTTTTTGCCTCTTTGATACAGTTGCTACTCACTTTGGAACTTGCTTCCTTTGTGGATGACCCATGTCCTTTTGTTTTCCTCACTTCTCTTGACAACTGACATTTCAACTATGTTGTAACCAGTGAGCATCTATCCTGAAATATTTCCTTGGGAGTTGGGAGGTGGCATGAGAGAGAGGGGACCCAGGAAAGTAAGTTGGTTAAGGAAGTAGGTTGAAACCTTCCTTGCTATTCATGTATTGCTCCCAACTTTCTACCCCCGAGTGCGAAAGAGGATGAACGGTGAGTGAGCTTCACTTATGCTGGACTTTGAGCAGCTTACTTTGCTGGTTCAGAGTAGTTTCTCTAGACAGAGGACTACCTGAATTCAAACCCCTGGTCAGGAGATGTGACCTCGAACAAGTGAATAAACTGCTTGCATCTCAGCTTCCTTATTAGCGAAATGGGGGTTATTGGGGAATTAAATGAAATTATCCATGTTAAGCACTTGGCATATCACCTCACGCAGAGTAAGGACTCATTAAATATCATCCAGACTGTAAATAGCTTTGCCACTAGTGAGCAACCAGAGTAGTCTTTTCCCTCCAGCCCAGTAATAATAATGTTAGTATTTATTGGGCTTCCCTGATGGCTCAGATGGTAAAGAATCTACCTGCAATGCAGGAGGCCCGGGTTCGATCCCTAGGTCGGGAAGATCCCTGGAGAAGGAAACAGCAGCCCACTCCAGTATTCTTGCCTGGAGAATTCCATGGACAGAGGAACCTGGTGGGCTACATGGGGTCGCAAACAGTCGGACACGACTGAATGACTAACACTACACTTAGTATTTATTATCCTTACTTTACATATAATGAACCTGAAGCTTCCGAAATAGCTTGCTCAAGGTTATTCATGTAACAAGTAGCTGAGCCAAGACTCAAACTTGGGTCTATCTGATTCAGGACCATGGACCTACCCACTAAGACATGTTGCCTTGCTCTGAAAATTCTAACAGTGTTGGTACCTCAGCTTTTCTTAAACACAATACAGGCTCTCTTTGAAAGAGGTTCCTTCTGAAAAATAGTCCTCTTTTCATTTACGGTGAGGTCTCTGTTTCCCATGGGGGACAGAGCCTCCATCCTGGGATGGGACAACCAAAATAGTTGGATGTGGCCAAGCCAGTGTGGGGATGTTGGCCCAGGACTGTAGGAAAATCTAAATGACTGCACAGAACCAGTGATTCAGCCACATTTCACTTGCTTGTGAGGCTTTGGATGAGCAGGAAGAAAGACCAGTTTAAAGTCTGAAGAAAATAAATAAATAAATAAATAAAAAGTCTGAAGAGTAACAGTCTCCGTGGGGATTTGGTTAAACTGATTCAATATCATATCGGACAATGGTTCTTAAAATGTAGTCCTGGCAGTATCAGTATTACCTAGAGACTTATTGGAAATGCAGATGTTCACCCCTATTCCAGAGCTATTGATTTAGAAACCCTGGGGGTAAAAAATAAAAAAGTAAAATGTTAGTTGCTTGCTGCTACTAAGTCACTTCAGTCATGTCCGACTCTGTGTGACCCCGTGAACTGTATGTAGCCCACCAGGCTCCTCTGTCCACTGAAACAGAAACCCTGGGGGTAGGATGCAGAAATCTGTATTCTAAGCTGCCTTCCCTGTGATTCTGGAGCATACTGAAGTCTGGAGACTGCTGTTAGAGGAGAATGGAGGGAGAGCCAGAGTTTGAGCCAACAGATCCGCTGTCTAGTCCTCATTACAGTGTGTCAGCTTACTTCCTTGGGCCTCAGTTTCTTCATCTGTAAAATGAAGAGATAGTCAGGGCCTTAAAAACGTTCAGTGTAGCCCTTGGTAATCCTTGAAACAAGTAATATGGAGATCTATGTAATCAAGCCCTAATCAGTAGCACTTAGGAGCTCTGAGATGGAGCAATCCTGGCTGGCTGATAGAGTTGGATAAAAACCCAGCTCCCAGGCCCTTTCTTGTCTGCCGTTATCTTCCCTTTTCCTCCCTGCCTTTTCATTAAGCTAGCATACTTCTCCCTCTTTGTTCTATCATAATCTGCATTCTAGAAAAAAAAAAACTCACTTGCTAAATTTAGCCATTATTTGTTAGAAATTGCTTGAGACATGCCTCATTGAGAATCATGACACCACATAGTCCAGCCATCCAAGAATATCCTTCACTTCCCTCCCTAAGCCACACTCACCTCTGAATCATGGCTCACTCAGCCTGATAGAGCAGCAAACAGAACTCACAGTCTGTCCTGATCCTCAGGGATGTGAATTCCAGGGAGTATTTTCAGGCTCCAGACACCTTCGGTTCCCAGAGCCACAGGCCTCTATCTCTGCATCTCAGTTCGGGCCCACTCAGAGGTACCTGAGAAACGATTAGGAAGAGGTTGTGAAGCTGCCATGAGCAGACTGCCTGACCTCTTTTGCTTTGCTCTCCCTTTCCTCCATGTTAATTGCTCTAGATGAAGAAAGCAGATAACCAGCTCAGTGAGAAGTGGGGAGCCATGTTAAAGTCACATTAGGGTTTTTTCCAAATGCTAGTGCTTTCCTCACCAGCTTCCTGCTGCTAAGGGCTGAGAGAGTGGATGCTGAAAGCTGCTGGTAGGCGTCGGAGCGGTCTCAAGAGACCAGACTACCTGCCTGATTGTGTTGGACCTCTTTTAGCAGTGACTTTGACGCTTCACTCTCCCTTTGAAAGGAAGTCTTTTCCATTTCCCTAGTTAGTAGTAGTATAGTTGCTAAGTCATGTCCGACTCTTGCAACCCTGTGGACTGTAGCCTGCTAGGCTCTTCTGTCCATGGGATTCTCCAGGCAAGAATGCTGGAGTGGGGTGCCGTTTTCATTTCCCTAGTCCTGCCCAAACCACCTTCCCAACCTCCCTGCCCCCCACCACTTTTAACGCTATTGTCTATAAAGCACATTAGAGACAGGAAACAAGACTCAGAGCACTGTGGCTTGTAATGACGGGGCTTAGGTAAAAGCAGCAGCCAGGACGGATAACCTTTTTCTGTGTTTGAATGGAAGACATGCTTTATTTCAAAGAGCATTGATAATATGAACTGTCATTTAAAGAGAAATGGTGAGAAGGGAACTAAGACACAGAGGAAACCTATTATGTGCCAGATGCTCTATATGATCATCTCTGTTCCCCATAGCTACTCTGAAAGGTAAGGATTTGATTATTCTCATCTCATAGGTGAATAAATGGACTTAGGCTAAGTTAACTCTCCCAAGGAACTAAACCCATCTATCACTCATGAGCTAAGATTTCAACCCTGAGCTCGGGTCTATCTTTCTGACTCCAGGCTTACCCAGTTACCACTACAACACACACCATCAAGTTCTGTCTAATAATTATTTTTCTTATATAAAGGACTTTCTCCAAGAAGCCAAAATCATTTCAAAAGAGCCACCCAAGAGAAAACAGAGCAAGTCATGTGAAATGGAAGTATATCAGTAAAGGAAATAATTGCTGTTATGGCAGACAAAAAATAACACTGGCTTAACGCAATAGAAGTTTATTTCTTATTTGTGTGAAGTCTTGCCAGAGGTGGGTGAGGGTGTTGTAGAGGTGGATGGTTCAGCAACCCAGACTGCCATCTTTCATCTTTGCACTTGACAGCCACAGTTGCCCTGGTCAGCAACATGTAGCAAGCAGATCAACAGATGCTGGGGGTGAGGGTGGGCCTGGGAGAGCAAGAGAGGGGGTCCTCCAGAGGGTTTTTATGGGCCAGGCTTGGAGGTGGAATACATCACTTCTGCCCACATTCCATCAGCACAAATCCAGGCATATGACTCCACCTGATTGCATAGCAAGGCTGGGAAATTAGCCATGTGCCGACGGGGAATGGGAAGTGGGTTTGGTGAGCAGCCAACCATTCTCTGACATGGGTAGGAGAGGAATGGGAATCTGGGATGAGCAAATCCCAGAAGGATATTGATTTAGAATGACTGATGTGAATACATTCTGACCTTTGGATGTCTAGTTGTTTTTAATAAATTAACTCTTAGAATAACAATAGATACTTGGCTGTTCCTCAAAAACCTTTTGTTGTTTGCAGTAGATGATGGATGTCTAGAAAACACTCCTGACACAGCAGAGTTCAGTCGAGAATTCCAGTTACACCAGCACCTTTTTGATCCAGAACATGACTATCCAGGCTTGGGCAAGTGGGTAAGTCCAATCTTAATTGCTAGTAAGTTGTATACTCTGGTACTCTGAAGGTACTGATGGCAGAGAGAAACAATATGGGTGGGGAGAGAGAAGGAAAATTGTTTAGACTCTGATTTTTTTTTCCAAAAATCTCTAGTTGAGAGGGACTTTTAATTCCAAACCACACTCACCGCCTAGAGCACAATATACCAACCCATTTGAAGAGTCAGTGACCTGAACCAATCTCATCAGCTCTAATCTCAAGAGGGTTCTACTGTGGTCTGTTCCATAGGCTGTGTCATAACACGTCCGAAAATCTCATCAGTGTTTCATGCACCTCTTACAGGAAGTATATGAAATTTCTGTTTTGAAAAAAAAGGATACTAAGAAAATTTGCAGGTTTTTTCCCTAGACTGAGGGAAGTGATCTCTGCAGAACTAAGGGAAAACCATGCCAGAATTTGAGAAACAGACACGCAATTCTGCTTTATGGAAAAAGAAGAAAAATTCCACAATATGCAGCAGTGAACTTGCCATCAATGGCAAGAATCTATAACTGCCAGTTAAGGAAATTGTTTATACGCACTTGGAAAGAGAAAGCATGACCATTTGGCATAGGTTTGCTAAAAACAAGTTTTGTCGATCTAATCGTATCCTTCCACTTGCCAGCATTATTCATTTACTTGCCAGCTTGATGAGGGAAATGAAGTGAGCATGGTGCGTTTGGACTTTAGCAAAGTATTTGATGAGCTCTTTCATGATATTCTGTTGGAAGAGGTGGAGAGATACAACCTAGGCAGGAAAACATCACCGAAAGGGAGCTTATTAAAGAGTCCATGTCGAGAGGGAGAGCAGTTTCACATGTATCCTATGTGTCTTAGCGATATCCCACTACACATTTTTATAAATGTTTGTAATAAAAGCTATAGAGCATATGCTTATCAGATTCTCAAAGAAAGACACAGAGTTGGAAGGGAGAGCATTGAATGACAGAGTTGGGATTCGAGAAGATCCCAACTGGCTGGAATAATGGATCGAACAAGATCACAGTGGAATGCAGATAGACCTATTTTCCTGTGGTTTGGATGATGTAATCAAATGCAGAAGCCACGTGAGCAAAGTGGAAAACTACTAAGGAGGGTTAGTTCACGTGTACAGAGGCGGCCAGTGCGCCGTAGGAGGAGTGAGTGAATGAGGAATGAGCAGATACTCCTAACTGCCCAGGCCTATCTAAAGCTATAGGTCTCCATCACTGGCAGCCAACTTCCTACCTGTTTTACTGGGAATACTGTGGTCTCAGAACTAAACTCTCTCTCTTCATTTTTACATTGTTTTAGAGAGAGAGAGGTCCCTCCTCATTAATGACCACTTCCATTTTTTCCATCATCCAAGCACTGAGTTTGATTCCCTCTCCAGTCAACGTGCACATTTCCTGTCTTAAAATGACAAAGCAACAATGCCCTCTAAGTTAATTTTGCTCCCTCCACTATGCATTATTCTATTTCTCCTCTTTCTTATAAGCAGTGATGTTAGGGAGAATTTGCAGAGCCATCTGAAAGCCTGCTAGCAGAGTTTAAACATGTGGAATTACATAGGTAACCATCTATAGGTTCTTGAATAGGAGGCTAAAATCATGAAAGTGTTCTATAAAAGTTATTCTGGAGACATATGGAAGGAAGAGATATAGAGAGAAGAAACTAAAGGTGGGGGAAAAAATGGAGATAATTCTAGTTATGAAGGCTGTGAACACAGAGAATTTACGTGAATCTCACTAAAGCAATAAGAATCCAAAACATTTCAAAGGGAACTAGGGGACTGACCAGATTTGGTGTATGGCATAAACGTAGCATGAGAAGGTGAAAAGAGCTGTGTCAGGTTTGTAAGAAATGGATGGTATGAACGTTTCCTCTGAGGAAGTTTTTTTAAAAATAAAGAAAGAAGAGAGGGAAGTAGGAGGGAAAGAAAGGAGCAGAGGAAGAGTAGGAAAGAGTAGGTCATAGGGGAGCATTAGGAAGGAATCTACAAGAGATGGGCGGAAGTGCCACCTAACAGAAGCAAGGGCCTGGACAGAGCCTGCTGTGTTCCAGGCGCTTGTTGGGTGCTCGATATACAATAGTCATTGACATGCTATTGGTCTCAAGGAGCTAACCAACTTGGGATAAATTGCATGAAAATAAAATGAACCCACCTCAGCATGGTTCAGCTTCCTGATCAAGCTCTACCAGGTGCAGTTACTGGGGGAGATGGAAGAGAGTAGGCAAGGAAGACCCAGGGCTGAGGACTCACATGGCCAATTGTACAGTAACCACTGAGGATGCCGAAGGAGCTAGTCTGGAAATGAGGGGAAGGTGCGAGGGAAAGGTGCGAGGGGAAGATGGAGCCCAGTCTCAGTGAGGATGTGAGAGAGATGGAAACTTCCCTCTTGTCAACTTTCCTCCCCTCTTCTTGAAAATCTCTACAGATTTCTCTCATCGTGTGCCACTCCCAGCACTCCACTATGAAGTCAGCTACCATCTCATTGTTTTTGCCTCTTTTCAATACTGATTTCTTTCCTTTGAGTCACTGCCATTCACTGTCTACATTAGAGCTAAAGACTAGAAGTTTAGGACTATTACAGATCAATGACCAGGAACAATGTTTACACACCTTCCTCATCTGTAATTATGTGTCTGTTTAAACTTGTTTCCTTCATTTATTTTCTCATTACCACCTAGCAGTCAAGCATGAGTTCCACTTCATGTGGAAGTGTGAATTGAGTATGTCTTGCTTTTCTAAGCTGGGGTCCCCCAGCTTTCCTTAACGTTCATAAAGAATGATGGTCTCAAGTTCCACTGTCCTTTAAATTAGCAAAGGGATCATCTTTCACAAGAGAGCTACACACAAGATCCTGATTCCTTTTTTTTTTTTTTTTTGCTGGTAATGTTTCCCTGTGTTTGAGCTGAGCTGGAGCTCAGCTGAGTCTTGAGTAGTGATTCACATAAATATCAGCGTCTGTCTAATTTCCTGCATTTCTCTCTCTTTGTTAATGCATCAAGATACATTTATTAAATGCACATCATATACCTTCCAGGCCCTGCATTAGGTGTTCAGTTCAGTCGCTCAGTCATGTCTGACACAAAGATGATAATAGCCATTGTGTTTTATAAGACAGTAAATAGTCATATTTGTTGAGCACGTACTGTGTGCCAGACAGTGCCAAATACTTTATGTGAATTATTTCATTCAATCTGCCCTTCCCTATCATGCTCATTTTACAGATGAGAAAATACAGGCTTAGAGACTTCCCTGGTGGCTCAGATGGTAAAGCTTCTGCCTACAATGCGGGAGACCCAGGTGCAATCCCTGGGTTGGGAAGATCTCCTGGAGAAGGAAATGGCAACCCACTCCAGTATTCTTGCCTGGAAAATCCCATGGACAGAGGAGCCCGGTAGGCTACAGTCTATGGGGTTGCAAAGAGTCGGGCACGACTGAAGCGACTAAGCAAGGATGCATGAAGAGGGAGTTTAAAAGGTCTGCCCAACCCCACGGAGCTGATCATTGACAGAACTGGGATTTGAACCAGAACATTGGACTCTAAGAGTTCCCTAAAAACTGGATAAATCCCTTTTCTTTCCATGGCTCAGCACTCACAGTGCGTCCTGTACAGTGGTTCTGTCGAGTCTTGTCTACAACTGGTTGTCCTTCAGATGATATGTCACCTGGAGCTGCCGTAGACAAAGGCTGGCTACCATAGATGTCAGCCAAGCCCTCCTTCACACATCCGTTACCGAGTGTTACTCACTTAGGAAGAAGTTGTCTTGAAAAGCAAATGTTTCTCCTTTCCAAGTGCTTTTCACATCTTTTCACCAGCAGCTTGGGTGACTAGAGGCTCCTGCTTAACCGGATGCAGCTGTGCTGGGCCTTGAACCTGAGCCGTGGGAGAAATGAGACACAGGACCCTCTGCCTTTCTTTGTCTTTCACGCCCTTGTTGTGTCTGAAGAGTCAGATGCTCTTCACTTTGGGTTTCTCTCATGTTTCCATGTCATTAGTCATGAGCTATGCCTTTCTGATATGGTCTTCTTAGTATTCCCCTTGGGAAATGCCTGGAGCCAGTTTATCCCAGAATTGGTGGTGACTTGGGCAAAGTGGTATCTGCCAGATTTCTCCAGTGTAAAGTTACTATTTTTCCCTTTGAAATTAATAATTAATCTGTGGGGATTTACTTCAAGACTGTATAAATATTCTGTCCCCATTAAACTTTCAACTAACAATTTTAGTATCCGCTGATGGCACTCACCAGAATAATGATAACTATAGTAGTTTTAAAATGGTGATTTATTTTAAAATGTTACTATTCTTTCGGCATTTCTTGGTTGGCATTCTATTCTAAGCAAGAGTTTCCCCTGTTCCCCATTTTTTTTTTAAATTTTTATCAGTATAGATTCATTGTTTCCTATTATTATTTGTTTTGCTGTTCAAACTGTCCTAGATTTAGCCAGTGGGAGTCTCTGCAGGCTGGCTTTTCTTTCCTTTCCCCATGTCTCATCACTTTTTGAGTACTTCCTTACTTTCTGGCCCAATTAGATATCCCAACTTCATTCATCCTTGTACTTTCCCTACCCTAGCTCTGGAATCAGACATTTCTCCAAGAAGCCTCCCTGGTTCCATTTAGGAATGGAATTTGAAACCAAGATCTAGGCAGTCATCCAAAATCTTGATGGCACAATGGAAAGCCCTCTTTGTGAACTCAGACCTGCTGCTCACATGGAAAACAGGCTCACTGCTCCCCCTCCCCACCCTATCTACAGGGAATGGGTGTCAGGAGAGGGGCTGGTCTCTTCTCATTGGCTTTGTGTACTTCTTTCACCCACAGGAGACCTGTCAATCCCTGCCTTCAAATCCATACAATAGCAGGGTTAATCAGGAATGCCAAGGTCACTGGCAGGCAGGGGTGGGAAGGCATCTGGCTCATCCTCACCTGCACTCTTAGGGAAATACAGGGACCATCTTTGAGAGGAAGGCTTGCAGTACCTTTCCTTTTCTCTTTGAATGAAGGCTCTTATGAGTATAACTCTGGCCTTCTAAAGGGGAGTAACTAAGATGCTACTGTCTTTACCCTGCTGGTGGCACAGTGGACCTCGACCATGGCTGACTGGCTGTCCCACCCCATGATACTAGCTCGAGGGTCCCTGTGCCCTCCCTCCCGCTCAGGCAACTCATCCCAGTGATGCGCAGAAGCCTCTTTCCTGGCCCCCTATCTCCCAACCCCTGTCCCCAGCTTTGGCATGAATTCCTAGGACTTTCTCTTTCACCAGGAATTGTTCCATCTACAGAAAGGTAAGCACAGACAGCAGGAATGAACCTCACAGCAATACCCTCATTCCTCGAGTGAATGATCTGCACTTTTCTCCCTTCTGAGATGAAACTCATCAGTGCTCCAAGCAAGCATGAGATTCAGGCTGCGGCCAGGACCGATCTTTGGAGCTGTGGAGGCTCCTTGACGCTCTGGCACGGCCTCCGTGCATAGTTGAGGTTGGGCAAGAGATACACATTGTAAATTGTGGATGGAGTAGATTTTAATGAACATGAAAACTATGACCTCGTTCTTGGTATTTGTCATTTTCATTTCCAAATCTACCATGAAAAAAAAAAAGAACTTGATATCCAAACACCCCAGAAGATACAAGGGTTGTATAAACTTGTTCCTTACCAGAACTCTGTCATCTTCTTCTTTTAAAAAATCAATGTCAGGGTATTTTAGAGTAAGATGAATCGCCTCTTTTATATATTATCTCCCTTCTGATGAAGAAAAAATTTTTTTTAAGTAAACAACTTGAGAAAGCCCCCAATTCCTTATTTCCCATTCTCTCTTCAGGTTAAGTGTCCTGTCTCTTATAATCCCAATAGAAGGGAAATATATTCAACATGCACATGACATTCTAGAGCTCATTTAAATCCACTATGTGTTTGGAATCCAGAAATATGTGGAAACACTTATACAAACTGTGGTAACAGAGCCTGTCTTGCACCCCTCTCAACAACATAGCTTTTCTTCTGCCAAGAAGATTTTTGGCAGTTTTTAAAAGGTTCACTCTATTAAAAATGTTATAGACCAAATGGTTTTCCAATTGTCTTGACTGGGGGCACTGACTCAAGCCACACGAGGAAGGGTTGCAGAAGTCGGATGTCTCATTTATTTACATAGAGGACTGTTGCTAATAGTCAGACACTCCTCTAGAGAACAGTTTATGTGTACAGCTCATAAAAAGGGAGTTAGACACTAAAGTAAAATAAGATAAAATTGTTTGTTTTAAACAAAGGCTGTTCAAAGTGAGGAGATGGGTCTCCAGTGCCCCTTGTGTGTTAGAATGTCGTATTTTCTGATTTATATGATTGTTGATGACATGGGTGTGCCTTGGGGCATCACAGAGAACTTCACTAAAAGCTGCACAACACCGGCTTTTCTCTTGTGGTCTCTTTCTGACACGACACTCCTTTCATCTGGTTTTGTTTCTAAAATATGTGTATGCAAATATCCAGGGGGCCACACCAAGGATATAATAGCCATTGGCCAAACGTGACCCATACTTCTGCATTTGTTTTCTTTTCTCTCGACTCCAGAACAAGAAGCTCCTTTATGAGAAGATGAAGGGAGGACAGAGACGCAAGCGGAGGGTAACGTCTGACTGGCTGTGAGGCTGGGGGATGTCTAGAGCTTTCTGAGTGGGGCAGTTGACAGGCTGTTCCCCTCGGGCGGTAACAGAAAGTAGCAGAGTCCTTTCACGTACAGTCCTGCATGGGGGCGAGGGTGAACAGTGGTCCCTAGTGATAACTGTGCCTAGAAAGTCTGCCCTTGGTTTCTGTGATGTCTTCTCCAGGCTCTAGCATGTAATTTCTAGGGGCACACCAAGTTCTTTTTAAATCTTGTTCATCTGTATCGGAGTATAGCTGTTACTGTACAATGTTGTGATAGTGTCAGGTAGACACCAGAGGGACTCAGCCATACATATACATGTATCCATTCTGCCCAAAACTCCCCTCCCATCCAGGCTGCCACATAACACTGAGCAGAGTGCTCAGTGCTATACAGTGAGTCCTTTGGTTATTCATCTGGCACAGTAAGTTTTGTGGCAAATCCACCACCATCATTGCACTCACAAAAAGTCAATTGCATCCCACCCGTGGGTGTGGATAGGGATGTGGGGAGTACAGGAGTGATATGTCCTTCCTCAAAGGATCTATAGGCCACTGGAGGAAACGGCCCACAAATCCATCCGCATCAATTACATAAAAACTCAAACCAAGAACCAGGAAGTGTTGAACCGCCTGCCCCAGGCAATAATTTTGAAGAAATGTCGGGGCAAAAGAGGACATGAACAAATCTCATTCCTTCTGCATGCTTTTTTTTCTTGGTCCAGCCAGACTGATGTAAAAATCCAGTAGGTCCATTTTATTTGTTTACTCACCGGAATTTGCAGGGTTAGTTCTTCACCATCCCAGGGCTGCCCGAGGTGCTGTTCATTTAGCCACTACAGTGATTCCTCTTGTAAAGCTGATGTCACTTGACTTTGGGCTTCCAGTGTATTTGATGGTGTTGAGACTGAACAAGTGGCCGGTGGTTGGTGCCTTTTTAGACAAAAGTGCCAGGCCACCTGCCATTTAAAAGCAAAATTTTGGCAGCACTGAACAGCATGTGGGATCTTAGTTCCCCCACCAGGCATTGAACCTGTGCCCCTCCCATAACCCGCTTCTGCCTACAACATTGGCAGCATGGAGTCTCAATCTCTGGATCACCAGCAAAGTCCCACTTGCTTTTTTTTTTTTTTTTTAAATCAGATTTTAAAAGTTAAAGTCTGCTTGTTCCATAATAAAATGCTGCCAGATAGTAACCATCTTAGTTAAAATATACAAACCAAACTGTACATGCAAGGCCACTGACTATTTATTTAGACTAGGAAGTACCTGGATCCTGGCAAAATTGGCGAGTTTGGACAGTGGTCATTGAGGCCTTTCTGAATAGTTTTGCCAGATCTAGTCAGAATGCTTGAAGAGGTGTAGGTTTTCCAGACTCAGCATTAATTCCTCAGGCCCCCAAAATGAAAAGTTCCAAGTCCCTGTGCTGCCTGGCAAAATACAGAAGACCCATGGCCAGTTCTCTATTCAAGAAGCAAAGTTTTGCTTTGGAAACAGATGTTCAGGGAGTTAATGGGGTTATTCAGAGATTTTTCTTAGATGATTACAGTTTCCATTGGTAGATGGTGGCAGGGAAGGTCTGAAGGGTGTAATGTGATCTTGAGAGAACATCAAGAAATTCCGTCCCAGGAGTTCAGAATACACATAATTTACCAGTAAGATGGCTTGAATGTCTCCCCATGGTGCAATAAGGACATTTCCAAATAAGAACAGTGACCATACTGAAATGGGTGTCTTAGCATGAAGCTTTAATTGTCTCTGCTGCCTGGCTCACTATTCCTCCTGCGCTGCCTTGGTTAATGACTGCAGGTCATGATTTAGGTCATTTTTGTATGAGACCAGTGATGACCAAAACTCAGTTTGGCTAGCACACATGTTATAAAGGATTTTATTTTGGCTTCATGTTACTCCACATAGGAAAGCCTGAGAATTTATGAAAATAGGGTCGCTTTGACCCAGGGGTATCAAGTTCTTCCTATTCTCAGACATCTACAAAGATCCGTGCTCATGCCATAAACCAGGGGCCTCTCAGGTCTGGAGGAGAAACAGAACTTACCTCCCCTGTCATCAGACCTCAGATTATGTTCCCATCTTGATTGATGACTTTGACCGCTCCCTCCAGTATACAAATCAATATGAAGAAATTATGGGCTTGCTATTGTAAAAAATCAGGGCTTCCTCCAGTGACGCTCAGCATCTGCTTTGGGTTTCCAGAGGTCATCAGAGGCAAGGGTCCAATCCCAGTGGTTCTATCAGTTGTGAAATAGCAACTCTGTAACCTAGCCAGTCTCTCACCCAAGGGAAAAGGTAAATATCTAAGTGCCTTGAGTTCTTCAGAAGGTATTTAAAACCAAGTATCATCACTATTGGGCTTCCCTGGTGGCTTAGTGGTAAAGAATATGCCTGCTGATGCAGGAGACGAGGATTCGATCCCTGGGTCAGGAAGATCCCCTGAAGGAGGAAATGACAACCCACTCCAGTATTCTTGCCTGGGAAATTCCATGAACAGAGGAGCCTAGCAGGCTACAGTCCATGGGGTCACCAAAAAGTCAGACACAACTGAGAAACTGAGCATGCACACACATCATCATTATTAACCTTGTATGTAGGATTCAGTACTCAGACATTTACCAAAGAAGCTCAAGTGATTGCTCCTTTTACTTTCCCATTAATTCAGTTCCTTCATTCCCTGCTTCATCTGTTGTGGCCTAGGTCTGGGCAGAAAGACTTGCTCTCATGACAGTCCCTTATCAGGACAGCTTCTCCCCAGAATTACAACAGAGCCTTGGGTGGTTTTATGTATCTTTCTAAATTTGCTCAAATCCAGTTGAATTCCTAGTTGCTTCAAGAAGAAAAGGTCAATAAATGACCTTTTAAATGGCAACAAATTTTTAATTCTTAGGAGGTCTCTTGTTAATATTTGAGATCTGCTATTTATCTTATTTAAAGAGTTTGTCAACCTTTTGTTTCTATATTTGATAAACATGACTGTCATGAAGGGATACATGTATATGTATGACTGAGTCCCTTTGCTCACCACCTGAAACTATCACAGCTATATGTCAATATCAAATTTTTTAAATGCTCAAAAATCATATTAAAGAACATAGCTTAGAAAAAATATTTTTTAAATTAATATTTCATATCCTTTTAAATCATTAGAAATTTCAGAATATATTTTTACTAAGAAAAAATAAAAAATATTTATAGTACTGAATGTACTTTTTCTGTCCATATGTGCTCCACCTAGCTAGAGATTCTGAAATGATTCTCTGGGTTAAGCCAGGCCATTCTAGTAGACAATTCCTAATATAAAAAAGTAATTATTTAAATATTTTAAATATGCTTCCCAGCAAAGTACTGTTATTTGGTGACATACCACTTTTCAGATCAATGAGAACATTGCATACTTTGTAATTCTCAGCTTGTTTGTGATGCATTTTTGCAGGATAAGTTGGGCCTTTCCTCATTCATACTTTTACCTATCAGAATGTGGAAGTACATTTTTAAATACTAAACTCAGTTTCCAGGCCTTCTATTTAGGAGAACATCTGCTCAAAAGTCATAGCAGACAACGTCCCATGGGCAAGAGAGACCCCCTGTGAAATGCCTCCATTCATCCGTGGGGCCTAGAGGTGCCATGGGATTGCAGATATATTGTAACGACAGTTTCTTTCTTATGTTTAATTATTGGAAGACAACTTCAATAAACAAATACCTTTCAAAACCTGAATTTTTGTCTGCTTGCTACATACTGTGATAATACTCCAATTCCCAGTTTCAATCCAAACCTTAAAAAAATAGATATAAAATAAAGAAGGAATGGAAAACATTGACTCATTCAGAATACCAACAGATGAAAAGAATTTCAGACAGTGGAGTCTTGAGTCAAAAATAAAGGAGTTATGTAAATAAGTTTATTTGCACTTTTTTTTTGATTCCACATATAAGTGATGTCGCGTGTCATTTGTCTTTATGCGTCTGACTTGCTTGACTCAGTATGACAGTCTCTAGGTTCATCCATGTTGCTGCAAATGGCATTCTTTGTTCTTTTGATAGCTGAATAATATTCCATTGTATATCTGTACCACATCTTCTTTACCCATTCCTCTGTCGATGGGTGTTTAGGTGGCTTCCATGTCCTGCTACTGTAAATAGTGCTGCAGTGAACTTTGGAGTGCATGTCTCTTTTCTAATTACGGTTTTCTCTGGGTATATGCCCAACAGTAGATTGCTGGATCATATGATAGTTCTATTTTTAGTTTTTTCAAAGACCCTCCATACTGTTCTCCATAGTGGATGTACCAATTTACGTTCCTATCAGCAGTGTAGGAGGGTTCCCTTTTCTCCACACCCTCTCTAGCGTTTAGTGTTTGTAGATTTTTGAGGACCATTCTGACCGATGAGGTAATACTTCTGTAGTTTGGAGTCACAGATGTAGGAAACAGACTTACGGTTACCAGGGAATAAGGGGAGACAGAAGAAATTGGGACTGACATATACACAATATTTGCCCCTGGTGGCCCAGCTGGTAAAGAATCCGCCTGCAGTGTGGGAGACCTGGGTTCAATCCCTGGGTTGAGAAGACCCCCTGGAGAAGGGAATGGCTACCCACTCCAGTATTCTGGCCTGGAGAACTGCATGGATTGTATAGTCCATGGGGTCACAAAGAATTGGACACAACTGAGCAATTTTCACTATACACATAACTATATATAAAATAAGTAACTAGTAAGAACCTGCTATGTAGCACAGGAAATTCCACTCAGTACTCTGTAATGGCCTATATGGGAAGAGAATCTTTAAAAAAAAAGAGTGGATATATGTATTTGCTGTATACCTGAAGCTAAATTGTTAATCAGCTATATTATAATAAAAAAATTTTTAAATATCAGAATTTTATACATCCTAAAAATAATAATAAGTAAAGATGATTTCTGTATAATTTCCTTTCCTTTGGCTTTTGAATTTGACTGAGAAAAGGTGACAGTGATAGCTAGAGCCCTTGATGAGTCCTTTTTGAGTGGAATGCTGCTTTGGAAGAGTCAGTCATAGCAGCAGGTAATCTGTGACCACTCTTCTCATTTGGCTCCATTCTGTCCTCTTCTTTAGAACATTCTTCTTGTAAAATGGTTTAATTCAGTTTGTATTCTCTCTTCTCTAAGCCCATGGGATAATAATTCTGTTTCATGTGAGGCTTTGTATTTAAGTTTAGGGTTTATTAGCTGGTTCACTTCAAATCTTTATTCCAAAAAAGGGAGTGGGACCAAACTGCATCTGATAATGAGTTGTGCGAAACAGTTGTGTTAAAGACATAATTAGACACGTCTGTCAGTCAGTGTTTCTCTGGCTACTGAGGTATTGATTGGAGAAGGCAATGACACCCCACTCCAGTACTCTTGCCTGGAAAATCCCATGGATGGAGGAGCCTGGTAGGCTGCAGTCCATGGGGTCGCTAAGAGTCGGACACGACTGAGCGACTTCACTTTCACTTTTCACTTTCATGCATTGGAGAAGGAAATGGCAACCTACTCCAGTGTTCTTGCCTGGAGAATCCCAGGGATGGGGGAGCCTGGTGGGCTGCCGTCTATGGGGTCGCAAAGAGTCGGACACGACTGAAGCGACTTAGCAGCAGCAGCAGCAGGCTCCACTGTTACCTAGTTAACCCAATAGGTGAGAGAGTTCTCGTTCACCTTTTCTGTGAGATGTCTGTATCTGTTATTCACGTATGATTCTAAACCATACATATTTTTCAGAGTGTCAATCCGTATCTACAAGGACAGAGACTGGACAATGTTGTTGCAAAGAAGTCAGTCCCCCATTTTTCAGATGAAGATAAGGACCCAGAGTAAAGTGAAGACGCAGTGTGGAAGTTCATGTGGCCTGCTGTACCTCCTTGGCACTGCTTCTGCCCGTGTGTTGTTAGAGCCCCTGTGACGGGCAGCATGTTTCTAATTCAGATAAGTATGGATGAAAAGCAAACGTATTTTGGTATTGTGTTGTCCTTCATGCCGATAGCTCTGCTTTCTGCTAAATTAGGGTGAGAGCCTTTTTTCCCCTTTAAGTGTGGATCTGCAGTGAGCATTAAAATTGAATTGTATGTGTCAACAACAATAAAAAGCAAATGAATGAAACGTCCTCTGATTTCTTGCAATTTAAAATGGTGTTTTGGGTGGCACTGTTTTGGCCAAGACTATAAAAAGCTGGCATTTGGTTTTTATTATCCAGTTCAGTCAGCCCTTATGCACTGTTACACACCAGTAAAGGAAACAGTACCCAAGAGGAGGAGCTGACACATTTCACTTGGGTACATCTTAATAAGTGTGCAAGCACAGGTGTGTGGATTTTTTAAAATTTGAGGCTCTAAATTCTTAAAATTAAAAAAATTAATTTAAAAAATTAAATTTAGAGCATTATATGAATGATGGCTTACTAGGACAAAATCTTAAATGTGATCTTATTTTAACAATACTGTGAAGTAAATATGGAGTCGGTATTATCAGTCCCATTTTACAGATGGTGGGACTGAGACTCAGCTTCCATGAAAAGCTGAAAGTGGCACAGTCAACAAACAGGGACTACGGTCAACTGACTGTGAGTTGTTTTATTTACTCAGCAGACTTTGGGTTTCTACCATGTGTCAGGCACAGAGCTGGGCTCTGGTGGGGGGTGGGGGCGGGTGGTGCGCTGGGGACTCAGACTGACACCAGCAAAGTCCTCAGGCAGCAAAGCATCCAATCCGTGAGCTCCAGGTAGGTCAGTCAGCTCCACACTACTTTTAAATCTTGGAATGCAGATGCAGATGTGCTTTCCTGCATGTTTCTGAAGAGTCGTGCCCTCTTCTTTCAGCTGAGCCCTCCCAAGTGAGAAAATCAACTCAGAGAAAGGCTGGTGGGAATTAGTTCGTTGGTGAGATTGTTTTTGTACTCTTTATACCTCCTCAGTGCACAGCTGTAAAGGAGATGATGGTTTCAGGCTTTGATATCATTGGCCTCAATTTCCTTTTCTATAGAAGGGAGATGACAGTGAGAAAGCACTCAGGGACAAAAATCATTCTTTTTTCTTTTAAAAAAATTTTTGACTGCACAACACAGCGTGTGAGATCTTAGCTCCCTGATTAGGGATCGATCCTGGGTCTCCTGCATCAGAAGCACAGAGTCTTAACCACTAGACTGCCAGGGAAGTCCTAGAATAATCATTTTTCATTTTAATAAGTGAAAATGTGCTACGTGCTAAGTCGCTTCAGTCGTGTGTGACCCTTTGTGACCCTATGGGCTTTAGCCTACCAGGCTCCTCTGTCCATGGAATTCTCCAGGTAAGAATACTGGAGTAGGTTGCCATGCCCTCCTCCAGGGGACCTTCCCGACCCAGGGGTCAAACTCACGTCTCCTGCATTGGCAGGCAGGTTCTTTACCATTAGCGCCACCTGGGAAGCTCTAATATTTTGATTGCTCAGTCGTGTCTGACTCTTTGTGACCCTGTGGACTGTATGTAGCCTACCAGGCTCTTCCATCCATGGGATTTTCCAGGCAAGAGTACTGGAGTGGGTTGCCATTTCCTTCTCCAGAGGGTCTTCCTGACCCAGGGATCAAACCCGGTCTCCCACATTGTAAGCAGATGTTTTACCATCTGAGCCACCAGGAAAGTCCTAAGCTCTAATAAGTTATTATTAAATCTAAATGTCAATGACTTGTGTAACAGAAATAGCTTGTCCATATTTAGTTAGCACCTGAGTCTGTTATTATCACTTATACAAAGTAGGAGAGGTATTGGCCCCTGTTTCAGAGTAGGAAGCATTTTTCCTAGAGGGTTTCAGCAGGCAAATTCTCCACAATCCATAGCATCATTTCAAAGGCATCATTAACACCTGATTTTAAAAGATAATTCACTCACATTCTAGAGATGTTTAGAGCTGGGAGGGTCTCACCTAGGGATTCTGTGTTTCATAAGCATTTTAATTACAGTTTATAGCAGTTTCAGCTCTCTTAGAAAAAAGACACCTTTTTTCCAAGATTGATCAGAAGGAAGGAAAGATGGCCAAAGACATATTCCGAGGTCAGGAGAAAGAAGTATAAGCGAAGCAGGAGGAGGAGGTGGCTGATTGACTCATTTGCCTTTCAAGGCGCCCCCCCCCCCTTTTTTTTGGCCTTTCCCTCTTTCCTAGGCTCCCTTGTCAGCTGACATCTGGCTGGGTCTAACGTGAGGTGGCTGAGGGCAGAGTAGAAACTGAGAAAATGAAAGAAAACAAGGTAATTCATTTTTGCGCCCAGGAGCTGCGTCTTCTCTGAGGCTCCATCTCCTGCCAGGTAAGCCTGGTCCCCCAGGGCACCAGTCATGTCGCCTCTTCCCCTGGTTCCTGCAGCTAAGGAGGTCACGGCTTCTCCGTTAATCTCTGGTTTATTTCACCAACTCCTGTTTGGCTTCCTGGCCCTTCTATCACCTGTATAAACCATTTTCTATTTTGAATTATTTCTGTGTGAATTCCTTAGGACATTTTCTATTTTCCCAACTGGTCCCTGACTGATACACTCATCCACAGGGCAATCAAAAATGAAGTAGTATGGAAAAAAATTTAGAACAACTCCCGTGGGGAACAGAGAGGAGAGTGTTTCTTTATTGTTCATGATTCCCTTAGGGATATTGTTAAAACCGCACATTCTGAGACAGTAGTTCCAGAAGAGCCTTCTATTTTGCATTTGTTTAAATTCATAGGCAGTGCTGTTGCTGCAGGCCCTTGAACAACATCTTGAGTGGCCCAGAAGTAGGGAATTAGAAAAAGGTGAAAGACGTGAACTGCTCTGAGAGCCCAGTTTAGTAACTTACTCTGCACTTGTAAGGAGCCTGCCAACATGGTTTATAACCTTATCCAGTCACTCTCAGCACCTGCAGGGGAAGAGCTGATAGGGTAGACATGAGAGTGAGCCCTCCTCACTGACACATGTACAACATTAAGGAGTCAAGATTCTAAGACACGAGGAAAAGCGATCCTGAGATGCCCCATTGTAGACACGAGGCTCTGTGAAGGGTCAGGTTGGCTCAACTGATTGGAGAAATGTCAAAAGAACTATGGAAATGATGTGACCTGAAATAAGCTTCAATAGATACAAAGGGGAATGAGAGGGAAACAGAAAAGAGTTAGCAGCCTCGGAGAAGCTGAGTTTGGATTCTCCGCAAAGGAAAAATTTCAAGTAACAGTGAATGATGTCTCTGTTGTGATGACTACAGCAAGTAGAGTTGAGTGGAGCTGACGATCAATAGGCTTGAAGTAGAAGGTCAGGGGAACCAAAGACAGAATCAGTAATGCAAGAGGTAAAGTCTTATAGGGAAGGTCAAGGGAGCAAGGTTCTGTACAAGGTCAAAGTTGTACACAGGCTTTTAGATTGCAGGCTGAATCTGAGGTCGAAGAACCTCTGACACTCAGTGGGATTCTGTGCGCCTATGCATATCTGGAGGGGTGCTTTTCCTCTTATGAAAGAGTTCCAGATTCTCAAAGGGATCTGTGACCCCCAAAACCTTAGAAATCAATGCTAAAATTAGTACTGTGAGCCATGTTGGTTGTCACTGAGGAGTAGAAAAGTCTGTTGAGGAGCCCTTGAAAAAGGCAAGAGGGTGGAGTAAAACTTAGGGGGATTTCAAAAGGAAATGTCATGGCCAATAATCATCACTGCCCTCTAACCACCAGGTGAAAGACCAAAGAGTTAATTGCTAGTAGATCCATCAGGCCAGCAGCTCCTGAATTCACTGGTCAATCAGATCAAACAAGAGACAGATATTATGGGCCTCTAGACCCTAGTAATCTCACAATTGCCATAAAATTAAAGTAGACCAATACAAAATAATCCTGCACTTCCTCTGACACTTAAGAACTATATCCCATTTAGCCAAATTCAGCCCTTTGGGAGTCATCAAGCACCTATTTAAGAGGGAAAGATGCTCCATCTGAGCATCAGAACTGCAAGGGGCACCTGGTGGGCTACTGGGTTCCTCACCACTTTGCAATCAACACCACTCTCCATCAACTGCAGTGTTCTATGTTCAATAATCATTCAAGCACATACCAGGCAGGTGGTCCAGAGAATCTCTTTTCTTAGGGCCCCTCCAAGCAACAGTTTAAGAACCCCAGGACACTCCATCTGCTGAAGTCAGGTGGGAAGAGATTATTACATCCTTGTAGGCTCCTGTGCCATCTTGCTGCCACACAGCCTTGTTGGTAAAGCTTGGTCTTGCCTGATGTGTAGACACTTGCCTAGCTGGGTGGCTGACGTGGGGCTCCATGATTGGGATATGAAGTTAAAATTCTCTCCATTCACAGTCACGGCTGCTTTCTAGAGCACAGTCTAGCTCTAAGAGCATGTGGAGTTGCTCCATCACATGCCACTCCGTCACGCTCTCCCCTGCTCTCTCTCCAAAGGACCACACTAACACAGAGTAGGCCCAGCCACACCCTTTCCCAGGAGACTTAGATACCCAAGAAGAGCCAGTGGCCCTTCTCCCTCTCACTTTTGTCTCTGCTGCAGATGGTATTCACACTCTGCCCCTAAACGCACGAGAGGCTGGCATCTGAAGCATGTGTGTGTGACTCCTCTGGCTCTTTATGACAGTCTCTGCCTCCCCCACTGGACCCCTCTCTCAGCTCGCTTCTCCATGTTACCCCTAAAACTATCACCAGACGGGGCTCTCCCATGCACTGTTGCCTCTCTCTCCCCTGCACTTTCATTGGGCACTTAGTTTATAGTCTCTGGGGAGGGCATTCCTGTACCTCCATGTGTGAGGATGGCTGAGATTCTCTCCAAGGTTCTGTGATTCCATCCAAACATTTCATGAGCTGGGGCTGAGCCCAGTGGAGAGACAGAAAGGATTTCTGAGCCCAAGGAACTCACCATGTGGAGGGGCTGGTAGGAGGACCAGAGTCATGGCAGAGTCTGTGCAGGTATAATGAGGACCCAGAAGAGGGGCAGCTGACCCAGAGGGAAAGGGTCAGGAAAGGAAATCAAAAGGTTACATCCAAGCTGAGTCTCAGAAGAGTTTTTCAGGGGTTCCCTGGTGGTCAGTGGTTAGGGATCCACCTGCCAATGCAGGGGACTCAGGTTTGATCCCTGGTGTAGGAAGATTCCACATGCCACAGGACAACTAAGCTCGCAGGCCTCGGCTACTAAAGCCTGCACACCTAGAGCCCATGCTCCACAACAAGAGAAGCCGCCACAAAAAAGTCCACTGTGACTGGAGAGGAGCCCCACCGTCCACAGCTAGAGGAAGGCTGCACACAGCAATGAAGACCCAGCACAGCCATAAATAAATAAGCAGAATTTTTTTTAAAGGAGTATGTTTTTAATACATTTAAAAAAAAAAGAGTTCTTCAAAATCAAGAAGGAGGATGGAAGGGAGAATGTTTCAGGCAAAAGAGTGTATGTTCAAAATTACAGAGGAAAGTGAGGAGACAGTGCTTGGGAGAGCCCCGTCTGGTGATAGTGTTAGGGGTGACATGGAGAGAAGAGCTGAGAGAGGGGTCCAGTGAGGGAGGCAGAGACTGTCATAAAGAGCTAGAGGGGTCACACTAGAAAGGATGGATTTTATCCTGAAGGGTGAAAAATCTCAAGAGGATTTCATCAGAGGTGGGAACATTATAATTGTTTTAGAAAGATCACTGGCAGTAGTGTATAGACCAGGCCAAAGGCTGTTCAAGTTTCTAATCTACACAAGAAAAAAAAAAATAGGAGATGGTGGTAAGGGAGCTAAAAATACTGAAATGTCAAGGCAAATAGAAATTTCAGGTCTTGTGAGCCCTGGGAGAGATTTGTAAAGCTAGGTGGACTCAGGACTGGGCGAGTGTATTATCTCCACCTCATTATGTCAGAATAGTCAAGACTCACTCGTAGAGAATATGAACTCCCACATATGGGGTAGATCTTCCTAGCAACTTTCACCTGGAAATACAGCCAGATAGGAGGTCACTCTTTGCCCCAACATCAAGTAGTGTTGACTCTTTTATCACTCTTCGTAGGAGTGTGTCTCTAGGAGACCTCCACGTATTTCCATTCAGCCCCTGTAACTGGGCATAATAATAATGAGTTACTATCTATGCAGAGCCGACAAAAGCCCATCTAGTCAAAGCTATGGTTTTTCCAGTAGTCATGTATGGATGTGAGAGTTGGACCATAAAGAAATCTGAGCACTGAAGAATTGATGCTTTTGAACTGTGGTGGTGGAGACGACTTCAGAGTCCCTTGGACTGCAAGGAGATCAAACCAGTCAATCCTAAAGGAAAGCAGTCCTGAATATTCGTTGGAAGGACTGATGCTGAAGCGGAAGCTCCAATACTTTGACCACCTGATGCAAAGAACCGACTCATTGGAAAAAGACCCTGATACTGGGAAAGACTGAAGGCAGGAGGAGAAGGGGATGACAGAGGATGAGATGGCTGGATGGCATCACTGACTAGATGGACATAAGTTTGGGCAAGCTCCAGGAATTGGTGATGGACAAGGAAGCCCGGCATGCTGCAGTCCAAGGAGTCACAAGGAGTCGGACACAGCTGAACGACTGAACTGAACTATGTATGCAGAGCAGGTTATGTATGTGTGGATCATTTAATTCTCCCTTCTTACATTTTCTAGATGAAATAATTAAGGCAGAGACATTTCATAACTTAGCCAAGACTCTGTAACTGTGGCAGAGCTGGAACTTGCATTTTGGTCTCTTGATCGCTATAATTAATACCCATCTGTGTACCACACTGCTAGCCAATATTCAGTTTATGATGTGTCTGCCTCACTCGACTAAGTTATAAACTCTCTGAGGTCATGGACTGTGTCTCATTTTGCATTCTATCCTGGAACTTACATAGGGCCTGATAAACACAGTAACTGCTGAATGAATGACCATTATGAAATGTTTTAAAGAAGTCATGTGAGTTTGAATATCTTATAGTATGTGTAAAGAAGGAAGAATGAGAGAATGCTTAGGACTTGGAGCTTCCATTGCCAGGGCCCAGGTTCAATCTTTGGTCTGGAAACTAAGATCCTGCAAGCTCCATGGTGCACCCAGGGCAGGGAAAAAGAAGATTACCGTTATTATTTCTTTATGTTGAGTTGACAGACTGACAATAAGTTGTGTATATGATTGTCAAGTTCTTTTAAATATCAGAAATAGAACCTCACCTTACTTTCCTGAATCATCATCCAGATATGGGCAGCTAAGACATTCCAGCTACATATCTCCATTTGCTGTATTCAAACGATGGCTGTGCGTGACTTAATCATCAAGGAAATAGACTAGACTAGGGGAGTGGTCCTTGCTTACCATGAAGGCAGATCTCTGGGCAGCCTCCGCATTGGGTTACACTATGGCCTTTCATCTTTGGGTGTTCCTCTGACCAGGGGAACATCCAGTAGCCATGTGGGAGGCAAACAGGACATATGTGAGTCTTTATATTGTGCTATGGCAACGGCTTTGGGAATTAGAACAGTGAGACCTTGGGAAACATGGGCTAATCCATGGGAACTTGCTTAGTGCACAGAGGAGTCCCAAGGAGAAGTCAGAAGGATGGGTGAGTTCCATCACCCCCCAAAAGCAACTCCCAGGACATTCATCAGGAGAACTGTTAAAAGCCAGACCTACTTAAAGAAGTGTATATTTTGAGAAAGTAACATTTCCTAAAGCCACTTGAAGCCTCAGTTTTGTGAACAGCCTGAGTACAGCAGGATTCAGAATGCTTGTTCTTCACATTCATGACTTCCTGTTTCTAAAGGATAAAAGAGTCTCCACCAGGACTCTGTGGCTGTCAGGCTGCTCTCAGTTTGGTGACTTCATTGTAGATGAATCAGAAACAGACGAATCAAATTTCCTCCTAAAATACTCATGGGTTTGGCAATTGAAAGAAAATATGTAGAAGATAGCAGATCTGGTGGGCTTCCCAGGTGGTGCTAGTGGTAAAGAACCCGCCTGCCAATGCTGGAGACACAAGAGACTCGGGTTCCATCCATAGGTCAGGAAGATCCGAGGGCGTGGCAACCCACTCTAGTATTCTTGCTTGGAGAATCCCATGGACAGAGAAGCCTGGCAAGCTACAGTCTGGTCCAAAGAGTCACAAAAAGTCAGACACCATGGAAGTGGCTTAGCAAGTAAGCAAGGATAGCAAATCTGGTAGCTCCTGGCCTTTTGAGAAAGCAGAGGCCACTGAAAATTCTTGTAACTATTCAGAGAGGGAAATGGGTTGCTATTGGTACAGAGGAAACCCCTGAAAAATCTAGCAAGAGCTTTGTGGCTGTCTTACCTGGGCTTCTGAGGTTTGTAAGCAAAGGCAAGGTGATTGCAAAGATTCTACTAGGAACATGTCCTTGAATTTGGGTTCAGAAACCTTACTTGTGAATTGTAAAGAAAGAAAGTTTTAGAAAAGAGATGCTACAAGATGGGATGAAATATATAGATCTAAAAGTCCACCCTAAGAGACTGCATGTTCTGTTATTTGATGACTTTGATGTGGCAGTATAACCTGTTGATAAGCTATTCCTCCCAACAGAAACCAAGTGTGTGTGTGTGTGTGTGTGTGTATTTATACATGAAACAGAAAAATACTTGTAATCACTCTTGGTGGAGGCATGGGCTTCCCTGGTGGCTCAGTCCATAAAGAATGCAGCTGCAGTGCAGGAAACCAGGGTTCAATCCCTGGGTCGGGAAGATCCCCAGGAGAAGGAAATGGCAACCCACTCCAGTATTCTTGCTTGGGAAATCCCATGCATAGAGGAGCCTGGCAGGCTACAGTCCATGGGGTCACAAGGGTTGGACATGAATTAGTAACTGAACCACCTCAACCTTAGCAGAAGCAACTGAACACATGAGGAGTGAGAAATATGCTAATAAAACCAGTTGGACAACTTTAATAAAACCACCAGCAGGCCATCATATAAATTGTTGTCTTTGGATGTCACTTTCCTTGGTCAGGGGGCTTCCCCGGTGGCTCAGAGGGTAAAGCGCCTGCATGCTATGCGGGAGACCTGGGTTCGATTCCTGGGTCGGGAAGTTCCCCTGGAGAAGGAAATGGCAACCCACTCCAGTATCCTTGCCTGGAGAATCCCATGGATGGAAGAGCCTGGTGGGCTACAGTCCGTGGGGTCGCAAAGAGTCGGACACAACTGAGCGAGCTCACTTCACTTCACTTCCTTGGTCAGAACTCATCACAGTGCGGTCCATTTACTCATTTATTCTTTCAGCAGTCATTTTTCAAGGACCTAACCTAGGCATCAAATCCTGAGCAATGCTCTAGGATTTGAGAACCTCATAAAAGCTACATAAAATGTAGACGCTTCCTTCACGTGCTGTACAGAAAAGCAAATAAAAAAATCTTTGGCTCTTTGTACATAATTATTCTGTATTGATCCCATACCATCAGAGTAGTTAGGCAAAAAAACCTGTGTGATTAGATTTGCATTTGACCTTGGATTCTGCTATTAACAAATTGAGTGACCTTGAATGTTATTCTGTCTCTATGAATTTTAATTCTTTCATCTGTCAAGTGGGAAAGGTAATACTCAGTTCATTAAATTGATGTAAGGACAAATTCCCTGCACTACCACACCTGTATTCAACCTTGATGTAGGTGCCAGATTCAGAATTAGTCAGATTACAGTGCACAACACAAATTCTGTACTCTGGATATTTCCAGATGAAAGTGATTTAAAGCAAAGAATTAGGTGCTTAGAAAGTTATTTGAAGGTGTGGAGGAGCAGGCAGGAAGCCACAGCTGGGCTTAACCAGTTCAAGGTCACCAGCATAACTGGAATCCAGACATCAGGAAGTGGTGACTGATGTCACTACCACCACCACCCTGCTCTGACAGATGATGATACCCCCAAAGCCATTGTCTTGACACAAGTGTGCAGCTACTGTCTCTCATAGCAGAAACAGCAGCAGAAAAATACTCTCCTCTTTCAAAGCGTATGGGAGTGCATCTATCTGATGTTTTATTTTCTTCCAGAATCCTTGCTGGCCTCAGGTTAGCAAATGCAGTTTTTAGTTTTCCAGTCCTTCTGTGCAGGAAGGCACATAGAAGGGGATAGGAATAAGTATTGTGTACCAGTTGACCATATCCAATGTTTCAGCTACTTAGTACAGTGTCAACATAGAAGATCCTAAATGTTAATCATCATTACTAATAGATTTACAAATTTAAGCCAACATTCATAAGCTATTACTCTTAGACATGACTGTAGTCTGTATCATATCTTCCTGCTCAACTCTATCAAGCAAATCATCAGGAAATCTCTCTTTTCCATCTAGGAGTGGTTGAAGCACAGATCAGTTGAATGCTCTGTCGAAGGTCAAAGTAGGGCCTGTTGACCTGATCTCAGTTTAGCCATTATTCACCATTTTATAGTAGCTCCACAGGAGAAAGTATGGCCAAATTGTAGACTGAAATTTCAAATTCCTTTTTAAATGAAAATATTCATGTTGAGTAATTGCAGCAAAGGTGTCACCACACTCAAGCTTTATCATCGGCATTGGCATAGGAACCATCTCCCCCTGCCCCATTTGACAGTGGCATGAATGAAAAAGGTGAAAACGGAGGTTTTTTCTTTTTCATTTTTCACTATACTTTGCTCTTTTTTTGATTGAGGTTTGGATTGGGCTGTTACCTAATTTATCCTCCGTGCCTTTTGGAAGCTTTCAGGTTGGATGATGCTGTTTTGGAGTGTCTGGTGGGGAATCATCATCATATCCAGGCGGCACCCATTATCCAAAATGGTCAGATTACTTTTCAACCCTGAATATTCACTGGAAGGACTGATGCTGAAGCTCCAATACTATGGCCACCTGATGTGAAGAGCCGACTCATTGGAAAAAGACCCTGATGCTGGGAAAGATTGAAGGCAGGAGAAGGGGACAACAGAGGACAAGACGGTTGGATGGCTTCACTGACTCAGTGGACATAAGTCTGAGCAAGCTCTGGGAGACGGTGAAGGACAGGGAAGCCTGGCGTGCTGCAGTCCATGGGGTCGCAAAGAGTCGGGCATGATCAAGCAACTGACAACAGCAACAGCTTTTGAATTAGGCAACCATCCCCCCAGAAAACTCTGAGAGAGTTTGGCATCAGAGAGAGGAAGTTATTTTTATTGTGACAGTAGATGAACTTAGAGAGTGAAAGGCGCCAATGGAAAAGCAAGAAAGAGTATGGAGAGATGCCCCTACGCACCCCCTCATAACCCAGAGAAAATTTTCCAAATCACTTTTTACATATGCCCTGACTCTTGATTCATCAAAGCTGTCTTCAATAGATTCACAACTCAAACCACATTGCAGTAGTTTTTTAAATAAAGCAGAGAATTGAAAAAGTGAATGGAGTATTTCTTTTATTTTTACAGATGGATGTGTTCAATACAAAACACTGTCAGCAGCTAATACCATGCTTGTTAATATACTCAGATCAAGTGGGTACACATTCCCAAATGAAGTATGTATAACCAGATGCTTTTACATGCAGTTTGTCTTCTTCCTCCACATCATAAGAGGAAAGGGCTTTTTGGGGACAGTATTTGTCAGTGCTAAACAGAGTAACAGCTTTTCTCAAGACGCTAGAGTGTTTTCCTCCTGATTCATTGTGGATGTCTACACGAGCATTTCCTTTTAAGTTAAAGCATTTTACACATTCTTTCTCCTGAATCAATTTACATACTTTTCTCATCACTAGTTTTAATAACTAACTTTTCCTACTAAAAATGCATTTCCTTTTGTCCCAACCTTTCTGTGATGCTTGGAAGAAAAGAAACAGAGTTCATTTAAAACACTCTTGTTTATGATGGAGGAAACCACAAACTTTTTGTGATGTTGACCCACTCACAGACAGAGAATCTGAACTTTAGAATATTTTGTGTTTGGAGAGAAGGCACACCAAGGAGAATGGGCTCATTTCAATTCAATATATTATAGGAAGGAAAAGATCAAGGAAGAGCTGGTCTTAAAACTGTCAAAATATGAAAATTTGATGGGAAGAAAGAAGGAAAACAGAGCAGTTGGAAATGTAAAGATAAAAGAGCTGGATCCAGACATGTCTATGTAATTTCCCAGAAATGGAAACTGTACTGGCAATTTGGAAAGAGATAGCGAGAAATAATACGCATTAAACGTTGAACATTTCTTACAGAAATGAACTTGGAAGGCTCTTAGAACACATGGCATGATGGTCTTATGATTCATCTACATATGGCCTTGTTCTTAGTGACTGAGAAAGGGAGAAATGAACTTTCCTAAGGAATTAAACATAGAAGAAGCAGCTAAACACTGTTTCAGAAAAAAGATTCTGGGATGCCTCTGGGTCACCGGCAGGGTATTAACTAACTTGGCCTGTTAAATACTCACAGGGATTGATCACATATGTAATGCCCTTTAAATGTGCTGCATTCTTGTTATATAGGTACCATTTCTTCTGTTTTCCTGATAGTCCAAGAGGTGACTTGTCTAAAGCTGTTTAGGCAAATGCTGGTTGAGCTTAGGTGCAAATAGGATTCCTTCCTCTACACCAGTGATTTCCAAACCTGGTTACTTAAGAGAATCATCTGAAGAGTGCTGTAAAAATACAGATTCTTGGGCTCTAGCCCAGGAAATTTTGATTTAGTATTCTAGAGCAAGCTCTGAGAATCAAAAAAAGGTTAAGTCCCTCCAGTGACTCTGATGCCTAGTCCATTTGGAAAAACAGTTGTGGGTGTTGTGGTTATAGTTACAACCAGAGATAGTGTGAGCACCAGTGAAGATAAGCGATCAGGAGAGAGTGGGTGGGGTGCAGGCACTCCACTGCTCTCTGTTGTTATTCTTCAGTCACTCCGTTGTGTCCACCTCTTTGCGACCCCACGGACTGCAGCATGCCAGGCTTCCCTGAACGGTGGACAGAACGACACCCGACCACAGTCAGTCTTGCAAAATTCTACCAGATCTGAAAAACATGACTTGGCATCACCTGAATTGTTTTCTGAGACCCCAGACCTTTCTAACCAGCCTACTTCCTGCCAAATGATGATCAGATACTCCTGTGGTTTGGAACTGAGCTTTCAGAAGGCACAACAGCCATGATAAAATGCTGTCACTATACCCTGTCTCCTCAAGATGAATTAGGATGAGATAACCAAGCACCCATCAATAAACAGTAAAGGAAAAGGCATCGGGAAATATGGATGCCCTGAAAGTGTAGTTTGACCCTGCTTCAAAGAGAAAAGGTAAAAAGCAAAGTCAGTTGACAATATGCACATCATTCCTGGGCACATACACACATGTTCCTTCTCTCACTTAATATCGCTTTCTTCTTTTGTGCCCTATTTCACCAGGCTAAGAAAATGAAAATATGTGCTTATGGCACATCTTGAAGGTCTCCCCCAAAGACAAGAGAAACAGGGCATTATTAATTTCTCAAGAGACTTTACTGTGATATTTTTAATGGAGTGGATGCTATCCTATCTGGCAGGCTGTGAAACTTCCTCACTTCTCTGGGGTCTTTGGAATGTTGTTTCTTGAATGGTTTTACAAGGGGACAGGATGTGGTTGAAGTTCCCAGAGTGAGTCTGTGCCATCATTACTGGCTGGTCTTCAGTGGGTGGGGCACACAGAGCATAGAGATGTGCTCTCTGATTCCACTAAGAAATAACTAAGAATTGAGGTTCTACTGGAAGGCTCAGATCCAGGGCCATTCCATGCTCATTGGTTCAGCAAGTTCTAAGCAAAGAGCAAAAGCCAGGAAAACTGGAGGTAGAGCAATTAGAAGCAAAGGCTTCTAATGCAAAGGAGAATGAAAAGGAGAACAACTCTGCACTTCTATCTATTCATTTAACAAATGTCTGTGAGCAGCTACTGTACTCTAGGTACTCTGCTAGAGCCTGGGGAGACAGGGAACCAGGCAGAGAGGATCCTTGCCCCCCAGAGCTTGTGGAGGAGACAGACAAAAATGAGGTAGATTAAACTGAATAATATGACTGGTAAGAGCTAGGAAGAATGGGTCTTAGGTAAGGGAAGGACATCATCTAGTGTGTGATTTCAGATGACTCCAGCAGCTGCATGTCCATGTCAATGGAATGGAGGAGAACAGTCAGTAGAGAGATCCCACAGCCATCCAGATGAGAAAGGACCATGACCTGGACTGGGGTGCTGGCAGCAAAGAGATGGGGTGGATTCGAACTCAGCACCTGAATGGCCAACACCATCATCTAGCTGAAGGATCAACCCTAGTGCTTAGTACTTCTGATACAGTTTCCACAGGTGATAGGATAAAACAGCAGACTAAAGCCATAAGATTTGGGGCAGTTTTGTTACCATTCAATTCAGCCTCCTTTATTTTCATTGAAATCCAGTTCAACAAACATTTACTGAGTGAGCATCTTCTTTGCTCAGGACACAACCCTAGACGCACAGTGAACTCAAGGATGAAGAATGAAATAATGCCAGATCTCAATGTCTACATTCCATGGACAAAGATACATCAAGTAGACATGCAACTAAAACAAAGTAAAATATACTCCTAGAATCATAGAAAATGCTCAAGGGTCTGAAAGGAAGCCTCAATTTAAAAGAGGTGAGGGTGGGAAATTCCAAGTGGAAGGAGCAGCAGGAGCAAAAGCCTGAAAGTGGGGCTCTGGGAATATGCTTAGGGACCAGCCATGGTCCAGTTGGCTGGAGCATTGGATTTGCAGAAAGTGAGACTGAGAGTGTCCCCAGGGGTAGGAGCAACCACTTGTAGCTCCTTTCCCATCTTCCTCCAGCTGTATTTGTAGAACTTTATATCAAATGTTTTTATCAAAAGCAAACTCCAATTCCTCTTCCTAGTGGCAAGATTCTTTTCCCTAGATTGACAGCACAGAGCTCACATAGCAATCATGACTATTAAAATAGACACTTGGAGAGACAAAGCCAAAGTTTAGGTACCAATTAAGGGAAACTGTTGTTTGATCCCTTTCCTCCTTCTCCCTCTCCCTCCCACCCTTCCATCCTTTCAAGGAATATTGGAAACATATCAAGGGGCTCAGGCTAGTGTCCTGAGGTTTTGGCTAGACAGGCTTTTTGAGGCTGCCCTGGTAGTGCAGCTGTTAAAGAATCTGCCTGCCAATGCAGGAGGTACAAAAGATGTGGGTTCAATCCTTGGGTTGGGAAGATCCCCTGGAGTAGGAAATGGCAACCCACTTCAGTATTCTTGCCTGGAAAACTCCATGGACAGAGGATCCTGGTGGGCTACAGTCCATAGGGTTGCAAAAAGTTGAACAAGACTGAGTGACTAAGCATGGTGTTGAGAGGTAGCCACAGAGATTTGTCCAAGGAAAGTATACCCTAATCTGCCCATGGATGTTCACGGATCTCTCTGGCTAGCAGAGTAGCTGCTGCAGGAATCATTGTGATTTATTTCAGAAAGTTTTTCTTCTATGGCTCTATGTAACAGTGACTAAGAGCCATGCTTGACAGTATTTATTTATTTTTATTGAAGTAAATTTACAGCTATTATAAAATATTGACTGTATTCCTTGCATTGTACAATTATTGCTGTAGCTTATTTTATACTTAATAGTTTGCGCCTCTTACTCTCCTGCCCCTATATTGCCCCTCCCCCCTTCTTTTTCCCACTGATGTTAGTTAGTTGCTCAGTCACGTCTGACTCTTTGCAACCCCATGGACTGTAGCCCACCAGGCTCCCGCTGGTAACCACTGGTTTATTCTCTATATCTGGAGTCTGCTTCTTTTTTTTGTTATATTCACCAGTTTGTTGTCCACACATTACAATCTTTAAGAGCCTGTGCCCAGACCTGCATTTCCCTACACCATGGTGGGTATGTAGGCAGGTAGACACATGCCCCTGGGAGATCCCAAGACCCCCTTACCACTCAGGCTTATGGGGTAACCAGTCATCAGGAACCCCCCTGGGAGATCATCTGAAAGCTAGTATGTGGAATACACTATTACGCTGTCCAGTCTGAAGTATGTCCTCTGTATTTTTCTCTCTCTTGTCACACGGACAACTAACATAGGATCTAAAAACCAACATTAAAGGCCAAGCTACCTAATCTCCTTGGAAGGTTCTACTTCGTGCCATGGCCTTCAACACACGGGAGATGCAATTTGCTGCTCATCTTAGAGATTTCCTTTCACATTCTGGGTGTGAGCATAAAGGGATTTCTCTCTACATTGGTTACATCCTTGTCTGATCCTCTTTCCAAAGGCACCACATTTCTCTAGAGAGTGTGTCCCAAATGCCGTCTGTCTACTAAGCTCTTTACAAACATTAATAGACAAATGGTTAGTTTATATAAAGCACACATGTATTGCTCTGACATAAGCAGCGAGGAGCCCACAGTTTACATTTTTTGTCTTTCTTTTAAAAAGGAATGAGAAATCATATTCCAGATGATTCAACCTTTTAAGCCAGGGAGGGAATGAGTGAAGAAGGAACCAAGACTTAAAAGAGATTTAAATTTGAACCCTTTGCGAGCCCAGTGCAAACTGACATATGAGTGCCTGTTGTTCTTTAGTTGGGAAAGTAGGTCTTGAATTTACTTTCCCACCTTCAGCTCTCCATTTCTCTACCCTGAGTAGACCCCCAACACTGAGGTTATTAATGAGCACCTAATTTTAAAAACAGACTGGTACTGTCTCTCACTAACAACAATTGTAATCGCAATAAAGCAGTTTTTACATGAAGCTCCAACAAAACTGCATAACTGAGTTTTCAGTGTTCACGTATTCAGAATTTTTTACAAGTAAAGTCATGTAGAATATAAATTTGTATTTCTCATACATGTGTTCACATCTTATACAATCAATGTCTTGACAATACCAGCTACTGAATTATTTAAATTACTTGGCATTTAAGGTGCTTTTTTGTGGTGCAATCATGGTGTTTGAATACCAGCTCTAACACAATGTGCAGTATAGACTCAACTACACAGTGTATGGTGTGGAAGGGGTGTAGATATCAACCGACTGTGAATATTTCCTCTGTCTCATATAGCTAAGTGATATTGAGACAGTTACACAACCTCTCTGGATATCCATTTCCTCAGCTTCAAAGAGAGCAGATAATAGCAGGAACTTCACAGGATTGTTATAAAGTTTAAATTAGATGTAAAGCCTAGGGTTTGGTACATGTTAAGCAGTTAATAAAATCAACTTTAAGATATACATACACACTTTATATCACTGAAAGTAAATCCATATATGTATATATGAATATTGTGTGTGTGTGTGTGTGTGTGTTGGGTATGTGTAAACAGTGGTTTGGTGGGATGAGATTATGGAAATTTTCATTGCATTTTCTCTATTTCCCAAGTTTTCCTGGATGAATTAATATTTTTGTAATGTTATAAGCTCTTTTTTTGGAGAAGGAAATGGCAACCCACTTCTTGCCTGGAGAATGCCAGGGACGGGGGAGCCTGGTGGGCTGCCGTCTATGGGGTCGCACAGAGTTGGACATGACTGAAGCGTCTTAGCAGCAGCAGCAGCAAGCTCTTTTTAAAAAATGTAATGAGGCAGAACAAGTTACTTATTAGGACAGTTATAGCAAGAGCAAAATCAGAATAGATGTCCATGTCTTAAAAAAAGATAAAGCCATAGAATATAGCTCCTGCTGCTGCTGCTGCTAAGTCACTTCAGTCGTGTCCGACTCTGCGCGACTCCATAGACGGCCTCCCACCAGGCTCCCCCGTCCCTGGGATTCTCCAGGCAAGAACACTGGAGTGGGTTGCCATTTCCTTCTCCAATGCATGAAAGTGAAAAGTGAAAGTGAAGTTGCTCAGTCGTGTCCAATTCTTAGCGACCCCATGGACTGCAGCCTACCAGACTCCTCTGTCCATGGGCTTTTCCAGGCAAGAGTACTAGAGTGGGGTGCCATTGCCTTCTCCAAAAATATAGCTCCTAGTAAACAGCAAATGTCTCAAAGGAGCAAAGGCTGTAAGTGAGTCAAATTGAGCCAAAAGTAAAAGAAAAAGGAACGGGGCAGTGAAAGACAATGGGGGTAAAGCCAAGAGAACTTCAGTTTAATAAGCACCTTCAGCAGATCTTCTCCAAGGTGCCGACGTTTAAAATTTGCAGTAGGATGAGCTTTTTGGGGGGAAGTGTCCACCCCAAAAAATATTTGGAAAATGAAGAACCACAGCAGTTCAAATACTAAGGGAAAGCAGGAAATCAATGATTGATGAAAATCCCCTCCAATTTTTTCTAAGAGTGAGGTCACATCAAAGAGGTCAAAACAAATGGAAACTTTTCAGACTGAGCAAGAGTCCCTGAGTCTGCACACAAGGATGGGATCTTCCTGTCCATCAGGCTCTGGCACGGGGGATGTGAATTTTTGCCGAGTGATGCATTTCTGTCTTTGCCTGCCTTGTCTCAGCCTCATGTCTCTGCCAGTAGACCTCGGCTGGCACAGCCTCAGCCTGTCTTGTTATGTGCTCAGGTATCCTCTGGTCTCTTTTTCTCAAGTTTTGTCACTGCAGTGAAAGTATCCTGAGGATTATAAGTTTGGGTTAAAGTGATTCTTACAACGCAGACAGAAGAGAGCCAGAAGGGTTTGCTTTTTTGCTCTGCCCCTCTGTGGGGGTATTTATACTCTTCACTGGTTTTACCAAAAATAGAAGTTGCTGTGCCATTTACTGAAACAGGACTGCTTCTTTTCATCTCTTTTTCTCCTTTCCCTTTCTTCTCCTTCCCTCCTCCCTCTTTTCCCCTTCCCTCTCTTCCTTCCTCTCTTTCTTCTTTTCTTCCTGCAAGTACTCATCGAGTTTTATCAGCCACCTACTATGTGGCATCCATTGCATTACGCACTGCGAAATTAAGAATCAAAGACATGACTTATGCTGATATTATAGTTTCGTTGTCTTGTTTTAGCTACCAACTGAACTCTAGTATGCATGCAGATACCATTGTTTATTATGTGTCTGTTATGAGCCTGGCACTTTCACGGAGCTTATGTTACTTAGTTCCATCATCTACCTAGAGGTTGGTATTATTACCATTCCTATAATCCTGATGATTGAATTCAGGCTTAGAAGGTTTAAATATCTAACCCAGGTTCATCTAACCTCGGTTCCTATGCTGCATCAGAAAAATGAATTTCTGACTCCCAGTTCAGTGTTTTCCACCATGTCCACATATCTAGTGGGAAGGACTTTCATGCTTTGGTCCATACTTTTTGCTTTTGACTTTTATATACTGCACTGTACATGTAAGGTGAACAATAAATACTTGTATGGAATTAAGTCCAAACTGTATTAAAATTTGCATGATTCAGCCTTTCATTTGGCAGCATTGTTCAGAATTTTCACATGTACATGCATTTTTGAATATACAGAAAACCAGTAAACAATTCACTGCTTACGTGTGAAGAACAAGGTAACTAGGCAGAAGTTGACTCTCAGACAGATCTGCAGACAGACAGACACCAGTAAGGGCTTGGATGTATTCTGAAAGCCCTTGCATCTTGATTAGAGCTGGTTACAGAGGACACTTAGAAAAGAAAAGTCTTCAGGGCCCACATGAGGATCAAAATCACTCTCGAAATCATGATAGAAAGATCAAATCCTTTTTTTTTTAATTTTGAGAAATTTGAAAAAATAACCAACATATGAAGAGAATAGTCTAACAGATATCCATGTGCCCACACCCAGAGATGAAAACTGTCAACATTTTTGTCACATTAATTTTAATATTTTTTTTAAAAGAAGACTTTCAACAGCATTATAAATTTGAAATCTCTTTTGTCTTTGAACCCCCAGTTCAACTCCCTCCCCCACTCTATTCTGGTGGGCACCATCAAGGGTCTGGTTTCCAAGTCACTATTTATATATTTACACGAACACATATGTTTCCATAAACAATTTATACTATTGTTTTATATGTTTATTATAAAATATACATAATGGTGTCATACTGCTTGTATCACTTTACAACTTGCTTTTTTTCAAACATCTCTAGGTTTTTGAGCTGTTGTGTTGAAATAGAAAAATCTAGAACATTCTTTTTCGTAACTATAAAGCATTTCGTTATATGGATAAAATAATTTATTATGCCTTCTCCTACTCTTGTTAATAGGCACTAAGATTATTATAAACAAACTACAATAGAAGTACTCATATAAGTTTCTATTTCTCATACATGCGCTCAAGTTCTTCTAAGGTGTCTGTCTAGAAGTGGAATGGCTGGGTGGTACACTAGGTCTGTGCCTTCCTGGTAGTTCAGATGGTAAAGAATCCGCTTGCATGAGGGAGATCTGGGTTTGATCCTTGGGTTAGGAAGATCCCCTGGAGGAGGGAACAGCTACCCATTCTAGTATTCTTGCCTGGATAATCCCCATGGACAGAGGAGCCTGGTGGGCTACAGTCCATTAAGGTTGCAAAGAGTCGGACATGCCTAAGCAACTAAGCACAGCACAGAATACTGGATGCATGTTTAATTTTATCACCTTTTGACAAATTATTCTCTGAGATGGCTGTACCAATTTACAGTCTCATTGGCAATACATTTAATTACCTGCTTCTCCATACTCTTCAGTGCTGGATACTGACAGACTTAAATCTTTGCTAATCTGCTTGAAAAGCAAGGGTATGTTCTCATTTGCTTGCATTTCACAATTTACTAGTATAATCTGCATCTTTTCATGTTTATTGGCTGTTCCTTCTTTTGTGAAATGCCTGGTCATGTGCTTTGCCGACTCCTATTGAGATATTTGTGGAATTTTTTTCTTGTTACTTTATAAAAAGAACCTATTCTGAATGTAAATCATTTAACTGTTATTTGACCATTGCAAATATTTTTCTCTGTAATCACTGTCAAGATTACTATCACATTTTTTTAAGGAGGACCACATAAGGTCAACATGACTCTGTAGCTCAGCTGGTAAAGAATCTGCCTGCAGTGCAGGAGACCCAGTTCGATCTCTGGGTTAGGAAGATCCCTGGAGAAGGAAATGGTGACCCACTCCAGTATTCTTGCCTCAAAAATCCCATGGACAGAGGAGCCTAGCAGGCTACAGTCCATGGGATATAAGAGTCAGACACAACTTAGTGACTAAACAATCACCACGTAAGGTCAGTTCCAAATAGACAAAGGGCTTTATTCTTTTTTAAGCCAATGCAAGATGGCACACACGGTCCCTGAAATTAAGGAAACAGACATAAATAGCTTTAGCAGACCTAAGCAAAAACTTCCATGCAAAGGCCTTCAAATTTCTTCTCCAGATTGGAAAAGTAGCCTCCTCTTAGCATCTTGTGAGTTAGATGGAGAGAAACACGTTTTATAGATAGGTGAGCAAAACAAGAGAAATGGACTTTCCTTTTATAAACCAGTAGCTGAGCAGCATTGACACTTCTCTCATAACAGCCTCAAATTAATTTGAGAGTGATTTCTGTAAGTGAAATTTATCATTTAGTGATTATTGTTTAGGCGTCTCAGATTTCAAATTTTACGTTTGCCTACATGGAGTCATTCTTCTTCCCTCTCTTAGTAAGAGCAGGTTTCAATTATGTAATTATGGTTAAAGAGGTCTGAAGAATTTTTACTCTTATGCCTTCATCTAGATTGGATAATGGTTTGCAATGACTGGTTGAGAGCTGTGGAAACACAAATGTGAGGCAGAAAGCTTAACTCTCTACATAAATATTTACCAACAGAGTAGACTATAAACTCTGCAAGGGGAGGGCCTATCTTTACCAATGCATGATGGGTATATCCTCAGCATTGGTTCAGCTGATAATCATACCTAGTGGGCATATGCTGAATATTCCCAATCCACAGCTACTTATTGAACCCCAAGTCTGTGTTAGACACTCTGTATTCTACATACTTTGTGGGAATCAAAGTGACTGAGACAGACAAAGTGCCCACTCTCATGAAGCTTACATTCTAGTGGCAGGGAGAGAAAATGGCAAAGAAGAAAAATGATGCAGTGAAATGAGGCAGAGAGCTGTGGGGTAGCGGGATGGGGTGGGGTGTTTCTACTGTAGGGAGTGTGGTCTGAGAAGCCTCCTGAGGAAGAATCCTACAGATTAACATTTACTAGCTAGAGATAGTGATGGAAATAGATTGAGATATACAAAACCAGAGTGTTGGGGCTCTAAAACAATTACTTCCAATGTAGGAGGTAAACTCTGTCCCTGTAGTTTCATTTGGATCAATTTATATGAATCTTGAAAAAAAAAAAACCCCATGACTAAAGCGCTGATTTTAGATTAGAAGGAGTTTATGAATCTGTAAAATATGCTTCCTTTTCTTTGGTGGAATAGTTTACACAGGGAGAGCAGCTGGCTCCTACAGCTTGGTGGGCTTTGGCTGGGCTGTTAATTGCCTAAATATTTTGTATATTTCTGTGTATCTCTCCTGCAGTCCACTTGACCAAGATAAGTCTTTGAGCCCTGTTGAATGTTTGAATCTTGCAGGCAACTAGAAACTATGGGTCAAACTATGGCTTTTTTTTTTTTTTAAACAAAAAATTACTGAGAACATTTAAAGTGCAGCACTGAGTTCATGGGTAGAAACTGCCGTCTGCACAAACAAAACATGCAGATTGATGAAGATTCTCTAGATAGTGATTTAATGCAGACTTCCTTCTTGTTTCATTTATTTTGAAAAATCGATTTCAAGTTCCTAACATCATCTAGAAGGAGTTCAATACTTCTTGCCCTCTCCCCTAATGCCTGCCTAGAGAGAAAAAACATCCAGGCTGTTTGGGGGTTTGTTTTGTTTTCTTAAGCTAAGTACTTAAACCACGAATGTTTCACAAGTACCTTCTGATGGGTTTCATTGTTTTGTTTATTTTGCTGTAGCCAGTACAAACACCTTCAAATTTCCTTCTGTAACAAATGTTTTTCAACGTCATCATCTGACTTCGCTGATGGAGCCGGTCTGCAGACCTTGCAGCCGGGTCGATTTTTGCACGGGCTTCTAGCATCGACACACAAAAGTTTACGGCTCCTTTGAGGAACCGATTTCCAAGCTAAGAGAACAAATGAAAGTGTTCGCTCATCTTTCAAAAAATATTTCTGCGCTTGATATGTTCGCCACTCTTCATCGGGTTCTCAGTCATGAATACAGAATGTGGCATCGCTTTTTCACACACGTAGGTTTTTGTCTTCCATTTCTAGAGAGTTATTTCCTTGTGTGACTTTTTATTTTCTTGATTTATTCATCTTCAACTTGCTACGGAAAACCTCTCCTAGCGACTGTTCTCTCCCTTTTAAAAGTAATCTGCATGGAAACCTTGACTTTGCATTTTAGATTTTTAGGGTCCTTTTCGGTTATTCTGCCCCCCGTTACTCCCTCTGTACACTCACAGCCGAGGCCGCCGGCATCTGAGCTGAAAGCGCCCGTGGCGGGCTAGGAGAGAAGGGTGTCATGTTGGCGACAGGCTCCTGCTGGCGGCCAGCGAGCCCGCCGAGGTTAACGGGGGCGCCGGGGTCAGCGCCCTCGAAGTTGGGGGCCTCGGGCGGAGCCGCACCGGAGCCGTGGCGACCGCTCAACCGGAGCTCCCGGCAGTCTCGCTGCCTCCACCGGAAAAGAATCGCCTAATCTGTCGCGATCCCACGGAGATCTTGCTCTTCCCTGCGCAGTCTGCCCGAAGGAGCGCGTCGCGGGGCCGACGAGAGGAAAAGCCCAGGCCTGGGGCGGAGGAGGAATGAGGGGCCGAGAGCCGGGGGGATTTCCTCCCGCGCTTCCCCCTCCAACGGGAGCGGAAAATGTGATTTGCTGTGCATTCCAGGCGCAGTTCCCTGGGGTGACCTCTCCCAGCCGGCCCGGGCGGGGGGAGCAGACAAAGAGGCGAGGCCGGCAGAGAGAGGGGACCCCGCGGGGAGGCAGGAGGGGTGCGGGGGGCGGGGGCAGTACCGGGAAAGGGGGCGGATAGCGGGTCCCGCGGCGGCGGCGGCGCCTGGCCAATGGAGAGGCGCGGCCCCGGGCGCCGCGCTCCGCCGCCGGCATTTAAACGGGAGACGGCGCGATGCCCCTCACTCGGTGCGCCCTCCGCGGACCGGGCGACCCAGTGTGCCGCAAGCGCGGTCCTCTCCGTCCCGCGGACCCCACGCGGAGCCCGGGCGGCTCTGGCCGCGGCCGCACACCGCGCCACGCGTCGAGAGCGCAGGCCCCGAAGGCCCGCCGCGTTGACAGGTGAGCGCGGAGACGCAGGCGTGTGTATGTGTGTGTGTGGGTGTGTGTGTATGTGTGTGTAGGGGTCGGGAAACGACTCCCGCGTCCCGCTCGGTGCGCGACAGCCCTTCGTGCGCGCAGGCCGAGGCCCCGCGTTCCCTGGGTGAACCCTCAAGAACCATCGCGGGGTCCTTCGTGCCCAAGGTCTTGGCTGCTTTAACCTCACCTTGGGCAGTGTGCAGGGCATGCCTGGGAAAGAGGAGGTTCAGAGCAAGAACCCGCATCCCATTGCCACCTCCCGGCGCTCCACTGATACTCTGCTAGTGTGCGTGGCAGCCACGCTTGCCAGGCGTGCCCGCCGGGTGAGGGCGCGGAGACCGTGCGTACAGAGCGCAGGAGCAGAGGGAGAATGAGCGCCGGGATTAGTGGGGAGCAGCAGGACCCTTCGGCTCGACCGCAGACGACGGGAAAAGTTGCAACGAGAGGGTTCCCTGTGTTTGAGGCGGAACTCTGGGTCTGGGGACTTCAGGGCGCGCCCGTCGGAGAGCTGTGACTGATCCTGCCGTGGGGTGGAAGATCCTGAGAATGAGCGATGTATCCATTTGCCTATCCTCAAGGTGAGATGGAGACTTGTGCCACGGCGGAGCTGCGGAGTTCAGCCGCGGCGGAAACCCGAGGGGCAGGTAACCGGACCGGTGAGGTGCGGTGAGCCGTCCGGGACGCCGAGACCCGCGAGCCCACGGTGCGCACACCGCAAATAGCACACACCAGTACTTGCGGGCTGCGCACTCTCGGGTGCTGCGTTTCCTTTTCTAGGATTCCTCCTGCCCCATGCGCGACTCGACTGAACCGCGGACGTCAGACGCTGGGCAGTGACAGTCCATCGGGTCCGCATTCCGCGAGTCCGCCCTAATTTGTGTCCGAGTGGACCCTGCAGCGTATCGCTGCGCGGACGACGCGGGACTGGCAGCGGGAGGCTGGTCCCCGGCTTGGAAGGCCAGGTCATCCTTCGTCTTCACCCGCCACTTTGCTGACGGCTATGCAGCTCACGAGCAGGGTCAGGGGCTGGTAGGGTGTCGGGGGCCGTCACCTTGCCAGTTGGAGTGATTTGTAGATTTCTGGCTTGGGAAAAACAGACGCGCCACCGTTCTGACTTGGCTTTGTCTTCGGATCCCAGCACCGCCTTGGGGGCGCCCCAGACAGGCTTTTCCCAGAGCGGGGCGCTGATAGGTACCCCGGGCGAGGCAGGGGGGCAGACAGGAGTCTCTCCGGTGAAGCCCTGCCAGCGCGCCCAGAGCTGGCCCGAAGGGGCTCCCGGCTAGAATCTGGTGGCTGCTGCCTTCTCCTCCCCTTCCGTCTCTGAAATCCCGACTCTTTTAGACAGAAATACAACCTCGAAATTAGGGGTTAAAAGTCTCTTCTTAAATGGTACAAGGGCAGAGAGGCGACCACCGGTAGGAAATTGGATCTCCGGCTGCAAAGAGCAGATCCAAGCGGTGAGCGCGTCTGTTTACGTTCCTCTTCGAGATGGTGCCAGGACACGAGTTGATTAAAATAATCTATTGTGTTAAGTGGGTCACCAGGGATTTAAACTGCCCCAGGGACCCCAGAGTAGTGGCTTTCTCTGACTGTACGCACAAGATAAATAAATAGCGGAGAAGAGTTTAAGATAACCCCCATCCCAGGGCAAGGAGTCTTCTTTCACCCCAGGGCTTTTCAGCCCCCACGTCTTTTTCTTTTCTTTTTCTTTTTGAAAGAGGGGGACTTGAAAGGGTGGACTTTTCAAAGCAACGAGGGAAAGAAGTATTTTCAGAAAACCACAGATTCTCTTCTTCTCTCTGGTACACTCCAGCTTACAACAGTAGGGGATCCAGTAACCATCACTGAATAAATTGCACACTCCAAATTGTTAGTATTAATTAATTATTTAAGGGCTCTCTAGAACTTGGATGCTGGGTGTCGTGTTGTAGTGTGTGTATGTGTGTGGATGTGTGTTTGTGTGTGTGTGTGTGTTTAACCCCCAGGTCATTGTAGGAATTAAAGTGTTTTGTAAACTTTGTAATTTCACAGGTTTCTTATTTTCTTAAAAGTTCATTTTGAGTGAAATGTTTTGCTAACCCATGCACAATCTATGGGAAATTCAAGTTGGCTAACCTAGTGGTTACACAGGGGAGAGTAGAAACCTGTTACATCCCCACATCTCTGAATGGAAGCTGCCTGCCTTGTCTTTATACTGAAGCCCTTAAGGTTGAAGTATTAAAAATGATATAATGCCAAGAAATTTTATGCCACAAACCCCTCTCCCAAGAAATGCTTGTCAGCAGCAAAGCAGTGCAGAACAAAGTGAAGGACAGATGGAAAACCTAAACCTTCTATGGAAAAGGCATGGGACAGGTAGGGGAGGTGACTTAGCATCCAACTGAAAGGCACAGACCAGGCCAGTGTTATCAGCCTATGTCTTGCATCTGCAAGGAATTGTCTTTACTTTTAACATATGCTCTTAGAAATGTGAAGTGCAACAGTATTTCCTGGGATCAGAAAGGTTTTTTTCTGATGAGCAAAACAGAGAATTATTTGAGTTACAATATTCGTCAAATTTGATTGCATTAGAAACAAGTCCATGTGCCCCTTATTAAATACTGTGCTGTGTGTCTGTAGAATAGTTCTTAAGGACATGTGCTTGGGGGCTCAGAAGAATGGGACTCAAACCCCGACTTCCCCATGAGTCTAGATTCCCTGGTCAGTAAAAGGAAGATGGTATTATCTACCTCCTGTTTTGTTGTGAAAAATCAGTTATAAAGTTCTGTCAAAATTGCGTATTTTGCCTCACATAGGGTTTAAAAATATAGGTAGCTCTTATTATGAGTGGTGGCATTTGGAGAGGCAGTAACATTTTAGGACTTCAAGGTGTACCGTAAGATGATTTTGAAATTAAATCCCAAGACCTGCTCACACAGAGATCAACACACACCTTTTACTACAACACAGAATCTCTGATTTGGCTGTCTCTCAATTGTGCCACTTAGTAAACATTTAACATTCATTACTTTCCAACTTCTTTCCTGTTGACCACAAAAAATTGTATACTATCGTTAACTTCACCAAAAAAAAAAAATCTTCCAAGAGCCTGGAGAGCCCGTGAGTTGCTTCTCTATGCCCTCTATGATGTTGGACCCCAGCCTGACTTAGCCTGAGTGGTCTTCAACATAGAAAAGATGCAGATAGTGTGTTTGCAGTACACACAGGTGAGATTTATCCTCTACTAGTTTGCCAACTATTTTGGCACAAATTGTCTGAAAACAGAAAATCAACCCAGTAGATTCTTTAGAACATCACTGCTTAATTTCTAAAATTTGACCATCTTTCTAAAAATTAAAGATCCGATTAAAAATGTTTGTCCTTAAAGATTTAATCCTAAGAGAAAGAAATAGGGTCTTCTATAATTGGGCCTGCACTTAGAGCCTTTGCTGTCATTTCCATCTTTTTCTTTTTTTTTTTTTTTAATGCTGGTAAATAATTTGCTGTCACGCCTGTTGAATAGCTTTCTAAAACATTGATCAGACATTCAGCCACAGACATCTGGCTTGCTGATCGTTGTCTCCTCACTGTTAATCCCACTCAGCACTCCATTTAACTGATTACAAGCAGGTTGGTTAGCTAAAATGAGAAATACAGCGAGAAGAGTGCTGAAAGGAGCTGGCCTAAACTTTCCCAAAGACACTGAGGATATTAGAAACAGGTTACATACACATAGCACTTTTATTCCTCAGTCCCAAGAATTAGAGGATTCTATTGTTATGGCCTGGTGAAGGTTAGAATAAATCACCATGACCTGCACAGGACAATAGTGGCTGATATGGGTTATCTTTGGGCAGATGTTTGCTTTTGATCACTCACGGTAACCTGAAGGAAAGCATCAGGGAGAGAAGACATACTTTGAGAGTATCTATGTCAGGGGAGGACAGTGGTAAAGGGGAAAAAAACGTAGGGGTGGGTGGGTCTTGCTGGTGGGAAACAGTTGCAGAGAAAACTCACAATGAAAATATAATCACATGATTTGGTGAAGCAGAAATGCATTGAGGGGCAGCCTTTGGAAAGAAGAATATTATCTGCAAAGGAGAAATAAGGGAGATCTTTGTAGGTGCCTAATGCACTCTGGGTCCATGAGTTGCAGCTTTAATTTAATAATGTGAGTGGATCATTTCAGAATGCAAGTTACCAGAAATGTTTTCAGCTCATAGTTGAATATGGGTGATAATCCATAAGACCTAAATCTGGGTTGGCCTTTGCTTCAATTTTTTATAACGGGGCACTCTGCTAGATGTCAAGGTGAAGAATTTATCTGCAAGAAATTTACATTTTCTTGGTTTCCCTCATGTCTAGATATTTACAGATTGCAAATTATTTAGTGACAATACAGTTGGAATTTCAAGAACACATCAGTCCTATTTCCTTCAAAGCATGATCAAGATCATTTGGTGTGGGGGGAGGCTGAATGATTGACCACGATGACTTGACAGAGCCCTGGTACTACTGCTAAGTATAGTTTTCATCCCCCCGGCGCCCCACCCCCCACCTTACTCATGTGGGACATGCAGAGTTCTCAGAGCATTGCTCTAAGAAGTTGAGGTCTCTGTTGACTGAGATTCATAAAGTGTTTTTTTTTTCTTCTCTTCAAATAACTAGTTATAAGATTTAAGAACTCAAAAGCTGAAGATATTAAAGAGTAAGCTTTAAATTTCTATGTAGCCATTTCATAATATTTTTTCACACATAATCTTATTTTGAGAAAAAATTTACTTTTCTTAAAAAGAATCTGTCACTCTAGACCCCTTTTTCTTATGGGGTTTGCACACTCCCATAGGAACAGGAAGTTGGTCCAAATTAAAGCAGAAAACCACAGTTGACTAATTTTGAATTTACTGCTTTACTCTTGGTTTCTGCCCAAGTGAATCCAATGGCTTCAATGGGAAAATAAACCCCACGGTGTTCTCCAGGGACCTGGTAAAAAGTAGTGAGTATTTGGAGTTTTCCTAGAAAAAGGAAGAGAAGTATTAAGAAGCTCCCAAGGCTAGAAGGAGACAGAAATCAAAAACTGGCTCTGCTCATCAGCTTGTGGGAATGCATTTTAAATGCAAAGAACAGAAGTTTTGCTGGTCAATGTGGTCCATGACAATCATCATTAAATAAAAGAGCCTACTCTGCCAGGAATGAAAGAGGAGGTAATGAATAAGCCCTTAGAACTCTCAAACTTGGTTTTATTTAATGTCAGATGGAAAAATGCCAGATAAGAAAAGATGAATATAAAGAAGGTCCTACGCGGTGAAGAGAAAGAAAACTGCATTTTTTGGATAGATGTTTGTAGGTAGGGCTGGCCCCATGACCCCATGACTCGAACCTGTCCTGTGAAGTCATCATACATTCCTGGTCAAGTCTCAGATTGGCCTCTGTGACGCTGGCTCTGTAGTCTTGCTCTGGAGGCTTCAGTTTTTCTCGAAGCCCCTTTTAGGAGTGATGGGGAAGATACGGCTGTCTTATGTGCTCCTCTTGGAAATGCGCAGAGACTGAATTTTAGTTTAGATCCTGGCCTGGAATTGAGTGAAGAACAGAAACTTTGAAAGCTTCCCAAATTCACACTGTATTTGCTCAGGAGACTGGATTGTCATAGCTCAAGTTGTCCTGGTCTCTGGAGAAAATCAGACTGTTTTGTAACTGGGTTGTCCTCATGAGCAATTTTTTTTAAAGACAAAACAAGGAAATTAATTTTTTGTTGTTGGTGAGGCCAAAAAGGCTCTGTTTAAAGAACAGGGATGTTGTAACATAAACTGACAAAAGCCAGGGAGTCTGTAGTCAGAGCGGGAGCTAAATGTCACTATCAGCTGCAAACTTGAACTTGCCCAAAAGTATTAGGTTAATGTTTAAAAGGTGCCATTTAAGAATATCTTGATTTTCATATTTAATTGTCTTAATTTGACATTATCCTTAGGGTTGCATGGTCTTTACTACAGGACTTGCCCTTTAGAGGATGTAGATTCTACCCTGCCTTTGTCTTTGAAAGGTTAACTGTTGCAGCTACTAATTCCAGCCTGTATTGTTCCTAGGGGGGTGTGATGAGGTTACTGTTCAATTGCACTTAGTGGTTATCATGTGTCACCCTGGTGGTCAGAAGGGAGCAGGCAAATGGGTGCTTCACAGCTGTGTCCTTGGGTTCAGAACCACAATGGCAGTACAAGACAGGGGAAGCCTCGGGATCCATCAGGCTCGCTGTTATAGCCTGAAGAGGGAGGCTGTGAATTTGAAACTGCACTCATTGAAAAGAAAATCCTTTCACATTTTCACAGCACCTTCCATGCCCCATAGCTGTGGGTACCACAGACCTTGCTGTTCCAAGCTTGTTAGAAAGGCAGACCCACTGAATGACAATCTGCATTGTAACGATATCCCCGGGTGATTGTCTGCAAAGTCAGGTCCGAGAAGTACTGTCCCAGGAGAATCTTAATACTCTGATGCTTCTCTCTTGCACCCTCCTTTTGAAAAATACATGTCTCCTGTTCTTCCTTCTCTGTCTGCCCCCACCTTCCTTGAATATAGTGCTTTGAAATAGTCTTCTTTTCTCTGATTTACATGCCTCATTCCATTCATTTTTCTCTCTCTCCATCTTTGCTTTTCCCCCCCTTTTTTTTTTCTTTTTGGTCAGTTTTCCTATAGCCTCCTCTTCTCTTATTTTAATTTTTTGCCATTGTTCATATGCCGTTGTTCCTTCTGACCCATATCTAACTGCAGACCCAGTCATAATAATTCACTATCATAAACTTATTCAACATATCTCTGCACTTACCTATGTAAATATTTGCACACACCTGTTTTCTTGTGCCCACTTTCTACCTTGTAAATTTCATATACACATCCATGCACATACACACGTATATGTGAAGGACATGTTTCATCATTTGGAAGTATATCATGGTATTTGTTGTTGTTCAGTTGCTAAGTTGTGTCCGACTCTGCAACCCCATGGATTACAGCACACCAGGCCTCCCTGTCCTTCACTGTCTCCCAGAGTTTGCTCAGATTTATGTCTGTTGAGTTGGTGATGCTTTCTAACCATCTCATCCTCTGCCAGCCCCTTCTCCTTTTGCCTTCAAACTTTCCCAGCATCAGGGTCTTTTCCAGTGAGTCAGCTCTTCAGTGGTCAAAGTATTAGAGCATCAGCTTCAGCATCAGTCCTTCCAATGAATATTCAGGGTTGATGTCCCTTAGGGTTGACTGGTTTGATCTTCTTGCAGTCCAAGGGATTCTCAAGAATCTTCTCCAGCACCACAATTCAAAAGCAGCAATTCTGCAGTCTGCCTTCTTTATGGTCCAACTCTCACATCCATAGATGACTACTGGAAAAACCATAGTTTTGACTATATGGACCTTTGTCATCAAAGTGATATCTTTGCTTTTTAATATGCTGTCTATGTTGTCATAGCTTTTGTTCTAAGAAGCAAGCATCTTTTAACTTCATGGCTGTAGTCACCATCCACAGTGATTTGGGAGCCCAGGAAGAGAAAAATCTGTCCCTGCTTCTACTTTTTCACCTACTATTTGCCATGAAGTGATGGGACTGGATGGCACGATCTTTATTTTTTTAATGCTGAATCTCAAGCCAGCTTTTTCACTCTCTTCTTTCATCCTCATCAAGAGATTCTTTAATCCCTGTTCACTTTCTGCCATTAGAGGAGTATCATCTGTATATCTGAGGTTATTTCTCCTGGCAGTCTTGATTCCAGCCTGTGATTCATCTAGCCCAGCATTTTGCACCATGTACTCTGCATATAGTTAAATAAGCAGAGTGACAATACACAGCCTTGTCCTCCTCCTTTCCCAGTTTAGAACCAGTCAGTTGCTCCATGTCCAGTTCTAACTGTTGCTTCTTGACCCACATACAGGTTTCTCAAGAGACAGGTAAGGCAGTCTGGTACTTCCATCTCTTTAAGAATTTTTCAGTTTGTTGTGATCCAAACTATCAAAGGCTTTAGCATAGTCAATGAACCAGAAGTAGATGCTTTTCTGGAATTCCCTTCCTTTCTCTATGATCCAACAAATGTTGGCAGTTTGATCTCTGGTTCCTCTTCCTTTTCTAAATCCTGGTTGTACATCTGGAAGTTCTTGGTCCAGGTACTGCTGAAGCCTAGCTTGAAGGATTTTGAGCAGAGTGACCTTGCTAGCATGTGAAACACACAATTGTGCAGTAGTCTGAACATTCTTTGGCAATGCCCTTCTTTGGGATTGGAATGAAAACTGACCATTCCCAGTCCTGTGGCCAATGCTGAGTTTTCTAAACTTGCTGACACACTGGAGGCTTCCCTGGTGGCTCAGACAGTAAAAAATATGCCTGCAATGCAGGAGACCTCAGGAAGATCCCCTGGAGAAGGGAATGACTACCCATTCCAGTATTCTTGCCTGGAGAATTCCATAGCCAGAGGAGTCTGGCAGGCTACAGCCCATGGGGTCTCAAAGAATCTGACACGACTCATGACTGAGCAACTTTTTTCGAGTGCAACACTTTAACAGCATCAACTTTTAGAATTTTAAATAGCTCAACTGGAATTCCATCACCCCCATTCACTTACTTTACACTTCAGGATGTCCGGCTCTAGGTGAGTGACCACACCATCATGGTTACCTGGTCATTAAGACCTTTTCTCTACAGTTCTTCTGTGTATTCATGTCACCTTTTCTTAATCTCTTCTGTTTCTGGGATGTCCTTACCATTTCTGTCCTTTATCATGCCCATCCTTGCATGAAATGTTCCCTTTATATCTTGAAGAGATTTCTAATTCTTCCCGTTCTATTTTTTCCTCTATTTCTTTGCATTTTTCTCTTAAGCACCCTGTTCTTTTTTTTTTTAAATTTTTCCCTTGTTATTCTCTGTAACTTTGCATTCATTTGGGTATATCTTTCCCTTTACCCTTGCCTTCTCTTCTTTTCTCAGCTATTTTAAAGCCTCCTAAGAAAACCATTTGCCTTCTTGCATTTCTTTTTCTTTGGGATGGTTTTGGTCACTGCCTGTTGTACAATGTTATGAACCTCCAATCGTGGTTCTTCAGGCACTCTACCAGATCTAATACCTTGAATCTATTGATCACCTCCACTGTATAATCATAGGGATTTGATTTAGGTCATACCTGAATGATATAGTGGTTTTCCCTACTTTCTTCAGTTTAAGCCTGAATTTTGCAATGAGGTGCTCATGATCTGAGCCACAGTCAGCTCCCAGTCTTATTTTTGCTGACTGGATAGAGCTTCTCCATCTTCAGCTGCAAAGAACACAATCAGTCTGATTTCATTATTGACCATTTGGTGATGTCCATGTGTAGAACTATCTCTTGGGTTGTTGGAAAAGAGTGCTTGCCATGACCAGCATGTTCTCTTGACAAATCTCTGTTAGCCTTTGCCCTGCTTCATTTTGTACTCTAAGGCCAAACTTGCCTGTTACTCCAGGTACCTTTCGACTTTACTTTTGCATTCCAATCCCCCATGATGAAAAGGACATTTTCTTTTTTTTTGGTGTTAGTTCCAGAAGGTGTTGTCAGTCTTCACAGAACTGGTCAACTTCAGCTTCTTCAGCACCAGTGGTTGGGGCATAGACTTGGATTACTATGATGTTGAATGGTTTGCCTTGGAAATGAACCAAGATCATTCTGTCATTTTTGATCATTCTGTCCAAGTACTGCATTTCAGATTCTTTTGTTGACTATGAAGGCTACTCAATTTCTTCTAAGGGATTCTTGCCCACAGTAGTAGATATAATGGTCAATTAAAGTTGCCCATTCCGGTCCATTTTAGTTCACGGATCTCTAAGATGTTGATGTTCAATCTTGCCATCTCCTGCCTGACCATGTCCAATTTACCTTGATTTGTGGACCTAACATTCCAGGTTCCTATGTAATATTGTTCTTTATAGCACTGGAGTTTACTTTCACCACCAGACACATCCCACAACTGCAAGTCATTTCTGCTTTGGCTCAGCCACTTCATTCTTTCTGAAGCTACTAGTAATTGCCCTCTGCTCTTCCCCCGTAGCCTACTGGACACCGTCTGACCTGGGCAGGTGGGGGGAATCATATTCTGGTGTCATATCTTTTTGCCTTTTTTGTATGGCTCACGGGTGGGTTCCCTGGTGGCTCAGTGGTTTAGAATCTCCTTGCAGTGCAGGAGACTCAGGAGATGCAGGTTCTGTTCCTGGGTTGGGAAGATCCCCTGTAGGAGGAAATGGCAACCCACTCCAGTATTTTTGCCTGGAGAATCCCATGAACAGAGGAGCCTGGTGGGCCACAGTCCATAGAGCCGCAAAGAGTCTAACACGACTGAGTGATTGAACACACACGCACACTGTTCATGGGATTTTCAGGCAAGAATACTGGAGTGGGTTGCTATTTCCTGCTGCAGGAGATCTACCCCTACCCAGGGATTGAACCTGTGTCTCCTGAGTCTCCTGCATTGGCAGGCAGATTCTTTACCACTCAGCCACCTTAGAATTCCCAGTTGAGTCCGCATCTTGGCTTATTTGCTGTATAACTCTGGATGAGCTAATTCATGGCTTCATGGGTCAGAGGGTAATGAGAATAGCAGTACCTAATTCCTGGAGATATTGTGAAAACAAAAGAAATCACTTACATCAAGTGTTTACCAAGTGCCTGATAAAATACTGGCTGTTTTATTAATGCTTTTGTTAATTAACTTTTCCATTTTTCATGCCTCCTCTCTCTGTCTCCTCTCTTTAGCATGAGCCGCACAGCCTACACTGTGGGAGCCCTGCTTCTCCTCTTGGGGACCCTGTTGCCAGCTGCTGAGGGGAAAAAGAAGGGGTCCCAAGGGGCTATTCCCCCACCAGACAAGGCCCAGCACAATGACTCCGAGCAGACTCAGTCTCCCCAGCAGCCTGGCTCCAGGAACCGAGGGCGGGGCCAGGGGCGGGGCACTGCCATGCCCGGAGAGGAGGTGCTGGAGTCCAGCCAGGAGGCCCTGCATGTGACTGAGCGCAAATACCTGAAGCGAGACTGGTGCAAAACCCAGCCGCTGAAGCAGACCATCCACGAGGAGGGCTGCAACAGCCGCACCATCATCAACCGCTTCTGCTACGGCCAGTGCAACTCCTTCTACATCCCCAGGCACATCCGGAAGGAGGAGGGCTCCTTTCAGTCCTGCTCCTTTTGCAAGCCCAAGAAATTCACCACCATGATGGTCACGCTCAACTGTCCTGAACTCCAGCCACCCACCAAGAAGAAGAGGGTCACGCGTGTCAAGCAGTGTCGTTGTATATCCATCGATTTGGATTAAAGCCAGGCACACCCAGCCTGTCCTTGGGATGCAGGCCCCAGGCGGGCCCAGAGACAGACCTCAATCAACCTGATTCTTTCTTGGCTTAAACCTAGCGGCGAGAAGGACCACCAGCTGCCTCCTCCCAGGAGCCTGCTAGTGGGTAGTTTGTGTGCCTGAGTGTTTGTGGGTGCCTGTGGGTGTTTGCAGACACCAGAGGAAACACAGTCTCTGCTAGAGGGCACTTCCTAGTATGTAAATGTATCTGCTTCCTTGCAGGATGACACAGAAAACCCAAGCTACTACCCCAGGCACTTTGGGGGGAGGGGGTGGTGGGCAGGCTGCGGTCTGGGTCTGCCTTGGTCTTCCACATGCCCTCCTGGGGACCAGATCCTCCCTTCCAAATGAATATTAATGGAGAGGCTTCTCTGAGGGCAGGAGACCTGTTTTGTGCTGCCCTGGCCTTGGACAAGATGTTTTACCCTGTGCTTGCTTCCCTCCTTTCTCTTCCCTCTCACAGTCCATCCCTTCTTAGGATCTCAGTGACTATTTCTGTCCACCACCTTCCCTGTCAAGGGTTCTAAAGCAACTTGCTCGATCATAGATGCAAATGTTTCCTATTTGGGGAAGACCTTTCAGACTCTGGGGGAAGCTGATGGTGCAAGGGCAAGAAGAATAGAGGGCTGAGAGAAGAGAGAGATGGCAGGTGAGGCCCAGTTGGTCCAGCAAAATTCAGGCGGGAGATGGGCAGAGTGTGGAAAGGCCAGCCTCCAAACACAGTGAGACCCATGCTTTAGCAAATTTTCCCCTGATGTTTAAAGAAGAGAAATAGAATTGCCAAAAAATCATTAACTTTGGCAGTCACTGTGACTGTTGAAATTAGCTGTAACTCAATACCAAACTTAAAACATAAATATTGACCACTCCTATTTTCAGAACCAAGTGAGTGAAACCAAAACAGCCCCTCCTGCTTTGCCCCTCAGATGGACAAAAGATGTAATTCAGAAACTCCTACACAGGAATAGGAAAAAGACAAAAACCTCATAAGCAAAAGGTCTTAGTATCTGTCCTTTCAGCTGAGTTATCATCACCTTTTCCCCGGTTCATTGTTTCTGTGTGGTGCTTCTGAGAACCACAGTCCTGTTGGATAAATATACTGTCTTTGCTGAGTGTACCTGACAGTGAGGGACCCGGCTGAGATAAGAGAGTTTAGGGCCTGCTCCTTTCCACTCATTTGGGGTCGGTTTTAGCCATCGTTAGGAGACTGAGCCGGAGAAGGCAATGGCAACCCACTCCAGTATTCTTGCCTGGAGAATCCCAGGGACGGGGGAGCCTGGTGGGCTGCCGTCTATGGGGTCACACAGAGTCGGACACGACTGAAGTGACTTAGCAGCAGTAGCAGCAGCAGCAGGAGACTGAGCTGGAGAACAGAGCAGAGTAAGGCAAGGAAGGCAATTGCTTCTGGGTAAGGAGTAGTTAAAAGGCAGGGAGGAGATGTAAGGCCTATGACCTGCATTCTTCCTTCACCCTCTGAGGATCTAAGGGAAACCCCAGTTAAGAAATCAGAGCATTTGTGTGCATTAGTTGTCATACTGCTGGTAGGATTTATGTAACATTATAGCCACTCGGAACCTACCGGTAGTTGCTGTTCTCTGATTAAACTTGGGTTATTTGCAATGCCTATTTAGGATTTATCTAATGGCCAAAGTGCAGGGTGGGGAAACCTTCCTGCATTTTGGATTTGGCCAACCTGCTTTCTTCAAGCCTGAGCTTTTATATGTAAACCACCCCACCCCCGTACTCTTTTTGCCTGCATCTTCTCAATCTAACCAGCCAAGTCATGTGTAACATGGGAAACAAACACCATGGACTTGCATTTAGGCTGCCCATGAAGGCTCTCGCGTTCAAAGAATCATTGCAACTAAAGAGGCTGCTTTTATTTTATTTTTGTTTTGGTCCAGTGCTCTCCCCACTAACAACTAAATAGGAACCATACTTTGAAGCAGAAAGTCATCTTGAACACCCAAAATATTGAGTCTAATTTTAAAACGTTGGAACTCACTACTGATGATTCTACACTAGGAGAATTTGTGCTAACACATAGTCTGTGCATTTCACATCCACGGTAGCCCCTGCCCCAAATCCTTCTATCGTCCACATCCTCCAACAGCAAAGCACAGAATGGATTTAATTAACCATGCAAATACTAAGCTAGAATTTTGAGGGTGGGAGAGAAGAAAGGGGAAGGAGCTGAAAATATACAACCACACTAGAGAGGAAAAATGACATTCAGAACCAGCAGACACCAAATCTCTCTTGTTTTAACTGCCACAAGCTTGCAATTTTGTTAAAAAAGAGATGACTTAAGTTGGCAGCAGGAATCTTCTTTTAGTAGCTTGTACCACAGTTTTGCATGTAAGTTGGATTTGGCTAAAGTGAAGAGAATTTGCTCAAAATGAACTTCACTGGGATAATAAGCAACATAATTGCCCTAAAAGCACAGCACTACCCAAAGAAGGGGATGTCTGCTTTTCTTTTTGTGCCTATATTAAAACTAGCCCAAGTCCCGTGCATCTTCCAACATTTATTGAAAGTGCCATATCTGTTAATATTGTATTGGAGTCACTGATGATGTAATGATATGTTTTTTTCATTACTATAGTAGAATTTTTATGGCAAGATACTTGTGATCTAGATCTTTCCTATTAAAATAATGCCAAACACCAAATATGAATTTTATGATGTACACTTTGTGCTTGGCATTAAAAGAGAAAAACACACATCCTGCATCTGTAAGTTGTTTTTTGTTATTGTAGTTCTGCAAAGTTAAAAAATGTAAGTGAATAATCTGGAGGAAAGGATAATTTCCACTGTGTGGAATGTGAATAGTTAAACAAAAAGTTATGGTTATTTAATGTAATTATTAACTCAAATCCTTTGGTCACTGTGATTTCAAGCATTTTTTTTTTCTCCTTAATATAACTTCCTCTGAGTTGAGCAAAGAAGAAGCTGGCACATTGTACGTTGTTGGAGGTTTTTATCAGGTCAGAGGGAAACAATAAAATCTTGACACATCTGAACTTGCTTATAGAGTCAAGACCTGAGCTTTTATTTTTATAATTGAATGTTCCTTAAAGGTTAACATTTCTGAGGCATCCTAAGAGAGATCTTAAATGTTATTTTGGAAGAATTAAATATGCATATACTAATAGCAAATAATAATGAATTGTCCACAAGTCCGTTTATGGAGAAAGTCTAAAGTAAAAAATGTATGTACAGAACATTTATAAATGACAAGTTAATGCTAAAGAGTGAAAGTAGTTCTACTGATTTGTCATTCTCAATATATTTAATATCAACTGCATTATGTATTATGTCTGCTTTAATCATTTGAAAAACAGAATTATGATGACTATGATCAAGGTCCTTTGCTGTCTATGAGGATAAAGGGGGGATTTGGTAGTCTCATAAAAGCTAATTTGGTGGAAAGCAAAGTTTTATGAATCTGTAACTAGAATTTAACTTCACCCCAATAATGTTATATATAACCTTTCCCAAAGAACAGCCAATAAATTGAACCTCTTCTCTGTGTGTGTGTTTCACTGGTAGTGTTCACAGGATAGAGCTGGGGCAGGGACTCATTTGTTGTCATGGGAAGTGAGGTAGAAAATAGATCATGAGCTCTCTTGTGATCTGAAAAGAAATTTATTTCCTTCATTCACACTTTCCAGATCTCGCTTGATTTCAGGACACCTCAGGCAATGGCAGTTAGAGGTAGGGGAAAGCTGGTGAGCAGTAAAAAGTACCAACCTCTTCCCCAGAGCCAGAAGGAAGAGTTAAAATGCTTCTGAGAAGCCTTCAGATAGTGGAAGAATCGTCACGCTGAAATGGTAATAGCTTTATTCTTGAGGTATTCAAGGGAAGAGGGGGAGAAAGATTTGGGGCTCAGTAGAAGAAGGAGCTTTCTAATAATGAGAGTGATTCGGCAATGCACTGAGCTATCTTTGAGATATAGTCAACTCCCTTGGAAATATTAAAACATATACTTGATATCATTTGATAGGGATTTGAGACATTGTGAGTTATTGCCCTGGTTATGCAACTGAATGAATGGATTTCTGACGTCCCTTCCTACTTAGGTGTGCAATACAGGATTGCTGCTACGTTTTGGTGCTCTAACAGTGATAATGAAAATGCCTATGCCAGACACTGTCAAGGATTTTAATTATTTTCCACTTAATTTTCATAGTGACTCAACAATGTGTGTACCATTATGATCACTGCTAGGAAATAGTGAATTCTTGTCTTACTACAGCACCTATGCCCTTAAACACTGGAAAGTTGTGAGATTTTTCAGCTTACCAGTTTGTTCTTTTAAGGATAGAGCGCATCAGTTTAAAAACAGATCCAGTCTTGACTATTTGCATCTAATGATCAAGGCCACCCTGAAGTTGTATTGGTATCATCATCCTGATGGCATCATCAGGAACTCCTGTTCTGAAGCATTCAAAGTCTATTTGCCACCTCTTTTTGTCATGGCCTCCTTGGACTTAGAGGGGAAAAAAAGTGGCAAGTCCCCAAAAGACAGTGTCCTCAGAAAAATCACAGGCACACCTAGGAGATAATATCTGGACAGGGTTTGAAAAGGTAGTGGGACTGGAAAGAGAAATATGTTCTAGGTTTCAAAAAAGTATGTAATAGGACATATGCAAAAATGTTGGAGTGAGAGGCATTGAAAATTCTTTCCTCCATAAAATCTTTGGAAGTCTGCAAAAATAGAATCAGATATTTAGAACTCTGGAAATTTACCTAAAAACTTGCAGCAGTCTGAGTGCTTATTGAAGAGAAAGGCTGAATATCTGTAACAATAGTAAGCCTTGTCATATTGTAACTTGCCGTACGTATTCTCATCTCCCTCTCCAGTTTCGTAGAAGTCTTGAAACCAACAGCCTGCAATTATGATAAGCACCAGCAGTCTGACAGTCACTGGGAGAGGTAGTATGGGAATTGAGTTCTTTGAAAACCAAATACCCAGAGAATGGTAATTATTTGACCTGTCTGTCAGGCCCTGGAGGCCCCACTTGCAAAGGTATCTTTACTTGACCTAATTGGAAACTGCCTAGTGTGAAAAGCCCTGTTGAAAACAATTAGAGGCAATTGATTATTTTTGTGGCCGCCTGAGGCAGTGGATAGCAATTGGGCTCACAATAGGTTAAACAAAAAGCTTAAAAAGGAGACTGTACAATGACATTTTGGGGGACTTTGGAAAAGCTTCAACGTATTACTGGGAATCTAGAAAGCCAAATCATGTATAAGGCTATGTGCCTGCCCAAGGCTGTGAATAAGCTCAGGAAGAATCTGAGCAGGCCATAAGGTCTTACCTCAGGCTGACCCTGAGGCTCTGCACAGGCAGAAAGCTAAGGCAGGGCTGTCAGCTACCTGGCTGAGTATTGAAGGTGTGCCCCAATATTCACACAGAGCCCCTCAGCAAAGACTGGAATGGAAGACTTACTGGTTCCAAGTATTTGAGGAAATTACTGTTCAGCGCTATTAGCTGAACACTAAGATAGCCAAGCAGAGGCTTTAGTGGCCATACACAACACAAAATATAGACTTTACACAATTAGCTTGGAAAAGTTTCTAAAGAATGAAATAAATAATAACAAACAGCAGCAACAACAAATCCTGGGGAGAGGGAGAGAGACTGATTTCAAAAGTCACCACCTCATATTATTTAAAATGCCCACTTTTCAACAGAAAATTGAAACATGCAAAAAATAAAATCCAAGAAAGAATGGCCCATACATAAGAAAAAAAAAAAAAAACAGTCCCCTAGAAAGCTCAGACATTAGACAAAAGCTTTGTCAACTTTTTAAATATGTTCAAGAACTGAGAAAAACCATTTCTAAAGAATCTAAGGAAAACAGAATGAAATCTCACTAAATTTGTAATGTCAGTAAAGAGATAGAAATTATTGTAAAAAATAGAAAATTTGAAGCTGAAAAGTGTTATAAGTAAAATAAAAATTTTACTAGAGGGGCTGCACAGCAGATTTGAGCCAGCAAAAGAAAATTAAGAAACCTTTACCTAGACTCATGAGAGAAAGACTACTACATCAGGAAAAGAGGGAATACCATTATGAAACTTACAGAAATGAAAAGGACTATAAGAGAATACCATGAACAATTGCATGCCAACCAATTAGATAACTGAGGAAATGGACAAATTTCTAATATAAGAAAGTCTCATTCCATTTTTTTGATGTTTGACTACTAAAATCTTTTAAGCCTCACTCCTCTCTTCCCCTTATGCCCCACATCTAATAAAGCTGATAAGAAAGCCCAGGTTCTCTTCCATTTGCCTCTGATGAGATGGTTAAACCAAACAAGGCCCATCTCCTCCAGGTGGGAGCTCTCATTCCCGCATCATTCTCTAACCACCATAAAAACTCCACGTCAGCTTCCTTCTCCTGCTCTCTCAAGCCATCTTTCAGACCAGGTTGGGAGGCCTGCCCTGTTCTCTACAGAAAGCCTCTTTATGTAAGTAATAAATCTTTTCATATACTCTTGGGATGTTTGTGATGTTATCGGTCTGAACCAAACTTTAGGTAAGGTCCATTCTGTTTATGCAGGTGTTCACAACACCTAGAAACACACAAACTCCTGAAACTGACTCAAGAAGAAATAGATATTTGAATAGAATTATTACAAATAAATGAGATTGAATTTGTAATTAAAAAAATCTCTCCACAAAAAAAAGCCAAGACCATAAGCTTCACTGGTGAATTTTACCAAATATTTAAAGAATTCATACCAATTCTTTATACCTCTTCTAAAACAAAAAATAGGAACACTTTCTATCTCATCCTATGTACCCTGACAACCAAAACCAGACAAAACATCATAAAAGAAAAATATAGACAAATATCTCTTATAGAGATGCAAATACCCTCAGCAAAATAAGTAGGTGAGTCCAGCAACATATAAAAAAGATTATATACCATTATTGAGTGAGATTTGCCCCAGGAATTTTAGGTTGGTTTAATCATAAATCAAGGTAATAAAACATTAATAGAATATAGAAAAAAAAACCCATAGTCATATGGAAAAAACACTCGACAAAATACATCTTTTCATGATACAATCACTCAAAACACTAGGAATAAAAGGGAATTTCTGTAACCCGATAAAAAGGCATCTCTGAAAACCCAAACAACTGACGTTACTTAAAGGTGAAAGAAAAACTGAAAACTTTCCATGCTAGGATATCTTTACCACTTCATTTTCAATGTTGTACTTGAGGCCCAGTAATTAGGCAAGGAAGGGAAAATAAAGTCATCCACCTTAGAAAGGAAGAAATAAAACTATTTCTATCTTCAGACAACATAAACTTGTATGTAGAAATCCTAAGGAACTGACCAAAAAATATATATATATATTAGCATTGTCTTAGTCCATTCAGGGGCTTCCTTCATGGCTCAGTGGTAAAGAATCCTCCTGCCAACTCAAACTGATACCTGGGTTAGGAGGATCCCCTGGAAAAGGAAACGGCAACCCACTCCAGTACTCTTGCCCGGGAAATCCCAAGGACAGGGGAGCCTGGTGGCTCCTGGGGTCCATGGAGTCGCAGAGTCAGACACAACTGAGCAGCTGAACAACAGTCCACTCAGGAACTATAACAAAACACCACAGACTAGGACGAGAGAGGATGAGATGGCTGGATGGCATCACCGACTCAGGGGACAGGAGTTTGAGCAAACTCTGGGAGTTGGTGATGGACAAGGAGGCCTGGCGTGCTGTGATTCATGGAGTCGCAGAAAGTCGGACATGACTGAGCGACTGAACGGAACTGACTGAGGTAGCTTATAAACATCAAAGATTATTTCTTACAGTTTGGGAGGCTGGAAATCCAAGTTCAGGGTGCTGTCACGGTCTAGTGAGGGCTTGCTTTCAGGTCCCCAATTTTTCATTATGTCCTCACAGGGGAAAAGGGGCTAGGGATATTTCTGGAGCCCCTTTTATAAGGTACTAATTTCATTCATGAAGTTTCCACTCTCACAAAGGCCCCACCTACTAATTCCATTATATTTGGGGGTTAGGATTTCAACCTATGTATTTAGGGTGATGGGCAGACACAAACATTCAGACCATAGCAAAAACTAACATTAAAGTTATGGATACAAGATCAATATTCAAAAATTAACTATCATCTATACACTAGCAATGAAAAATCTGAAACAAACTTAAAAACTAATTCCATTTGCAATAGCATCAAAAGAATAAAATACATAAGAATAAATTTGACAAAGGATGTTTTGTAATAAAACTATAAAACATTGTTTAAAGAATTTAGAAAACACCTAAATAAATAGAAAGATACCTTGTGTTCATGAATTAGAATTAATATTCCTATACCAATTCTATACAATCTCTCTCAAAATCCTAATTGGCTTCTTTGCAGAAATTAACAAGCCAATTTACATGAAAGTGCAAAGGGCCCAGAATAGCCAAAACATTCTAGGAAAAAGGACCAAGTTAAAGGGCCCACACTTTCTGGTTTCAAAATTTACACAGAGAATTGTTCAAGGCAAACACTTTTTTAACGGTCATTAGGTTAAGAAATAATAATTTTTTCCAGTCTCCCCAGAAGCTCTCCTAGGCCCCAGCCCAACTTCACACACTTATTCACATCACAGTAACAGTCAAACTTTTATAGCAATTTCTTCTTTCCATATCTTTTGAGCCAGATACGTCCAGCTTGAATGTAGAAGTTTATTACTATGCACGATGACAGCAGAAGGTTAAACACGGGAATGACTTTTGAGTAGATAACTATTGTTTGTGTCTTTCCTCTCTTTTCTATACATTTTTAAAGAATTACCCTTCCCTCATTTCATGTGGGGCCATCTAGGCTTCTTATCTTTGTATGTTTTGTCCCTATTCCCTCTCTAGGTGTAGGGATGGATAAGACCACAGTAGAAAATCAGAATACTCATTCCCCTTGGCCACCATGATTGGCTTTAGAAATGGGCTTGAAACCAAGCCGAGTCCATAGAATCTTCCTTAACATTTGAATATGGAAGCTGGGAGATCTATTTCCTTTTGTAGGATCACAAGTCATCATAAGCCTGTAGAACAAAATCTGCGGACAGCCATCTTTCCCAAATGTATGGAAATTCTGCAGGATGAAGCTTCCACACAGAAAAGTAGAGCCACAAAGATGGACTGAATGTCTTGACAGATTCCCCTCCCCCGGCCCCCTCCTGGATCAGGCTATGATAGAAGTCAGGCCAACCTCTGAATCATCTCACATTAGTTATATATTGCTCTATGAATTATGCCCAAAGTTAGTAGCTTTAAACTAACATTTACTATCTCACACATGTTCAGATAGGGATCTAGGAGTGACTAAGTTGGATATGTCGGGCTCAAAATCGTTCATGAGCTTGCAGTCAAGGTGTCAGCAGGGGCTAAGGTCATCTTAAGGCTGACCAGTGCTATAGAATCTGTCTCCAATATGGCTTATCCACATGACTGTTGGCTGGAGGCCTCAGCTCCTCACAATGTGGACCTTTCTTCACAACATAGTAGTTGGCTTCCTTCAGGAAAGTAATCTCAGAGAAAGCAAGGGAGAAGCCACCATACCTTTCATGACTTAGCCTCCAAAGGCATATGCCTTTACTTTTACTTCATTCTATTAGACAAAAGCCATGCCATGGACTGTAGCCTGCTAAGCTCCTCTGTCCCTGGGATTTTCCAGGCAAGAATACTGGAGTGGGTTGCCATTTCCTTCTCTAGGGGATCTTCCCAATGCAGGAATCAAACTCAGGTCTCCTGCATTGCGGGCAGATTCTTTACCAACTGAGCTATGAGGGGAGCTCCTATTAGAAGCAAGTCCCTAAATTTGCCCTCAATCAAGAGGAGGGTTTTTAGACTTCAACTTTTTAAGGGAGAAGTATCAAGGAGTTTAAAAACCGGCACATTTGCAGCTACATAAATAAATTCCTCTTTTTGGTTTAATTTGTATTGGATTTATGTCACTGAAAACTCAAGAGTCCTGACCAACATCTATATCTTTATCACTCAGAAAGATTTAGATGTTGTAATCTATTGCTTTTACTCTAGCTGGTTCATCTCTCATGATCTAATGCAATCACAGCAGTGTTACTTTCACTGTCTTACATATATATCACCGGTAAGTAATAAAACTGGTCTATAGAAGGCTAGACCATAACATAATAGCAGAGGAAACTTACTTTCCAGCATGTCCAGAGCATGACCTTTTTCATAGGATCTAATATTTAGTGCCATGGAGAGATCTGTTATATTACCTTCTGATTTATTCTCCAAATCTCAAATTCAGGCATCCTTTTTGTAGAGTAAAATTTGGGAATCAATTTTCAATTAGATGAAGAAAATGCCTTATTAGCACTTGTTCACCTTTAAGGGTTCAACAAGAGAATATTAATGTTGAAGATTCTAAATATCACATTTTTGAAAATTTATGCCAGTAAAGCAAAGTGTGTTTTGAACGGAACGGACTATTAGTTCAGTTCAGTCGCTCAGTCATGTCTGACTCTTTACAACCCAATGGACTGCAGTTATGGAAGGGACCATAAACCATGAAAAAAATTGTACTTTGAATTACATTTATAAACTAGTTGACTAGAACAGGTATTATAAATTTTAAAACTAATTTTTAAAACATATATCAGTGAATGTTCTTGGTTATAAATAACAGAATCCACTCTAGGTAGCTTAATCATAAAAGACTATATAAAAAATTATCAGATGGCTCACAGAATCTCTGAAGGGTCAAGAATATAAAATCCAGAAATGATCTAGGTGTCTTCAACACACCATGGGGCTATTGTAGAAAAATGCCACTGGTTTGCCCATTATTCACTTCTTATGTCAGGAGGGACCTATGTAGAAGCTGCAACCAAGTTGCCCAAGAACCCAAGGACTCCCTCTCCATGCTTAACAGAAGTTATGAGTCTCTATGAATGGTTGCTGACTCAGGGTGGTTGCCTCTGCCTGCAAGTCTAGTGTAAGATCTGTTCATTGGGACCTAGTGAAAATTATTACCTTCTTGGGAGTCTGAGAAGTACAAGTGTTTAGCTTTCTATGCTCTATAGTATAGGAGACAATCTCAAATGATATTGGAATAGATGCCCAAGTAATTCATAAACACAGGGGTTGGAAAAAAAAATTTAAGGCTTCTATTGAAAAAAAAAGTCTCATCTCTTCTACCTAACTCTCCTCAGTATCATTTCTCAGGATCAACTCTTTCCAATTATTTTTGTCTGTTTTCTTCTGCATCCATTTTTCTTATTTCTTATATTTAATTTTACATAGTATCTGTCATCCAAGTATTGTGGGAAGGAATCTTCATCTCATTCATTTTCTACTTTGCTCATTCCATCCTGTTGTTGTGTCCTTCAGTTACTAAGTTGTGTTAGACTCTTCGTGACCCCATGGACTGCAGCACACCAGATGACTTCTGCTATCTCCCAGAGTTGGCTCAAATTCAGGTTCATTTAGTCAGTGACGCTATCCAACCTACCAACACAATTATATCACAAATTTTGCTTACATTAATAACCAGAGTTCATATTGTTGTGACAATTATTATTTATTGCTGAAATTACTTTTCCTTGTTCAATTTTTTAAGTTTTTTTTAAAAAAATATGGACTGGTTTTAAAACCTTAACTGAATTTGTTTCTATTTTACATTTTTTGCTTTGTGACCAGGAGGTATGTGGAATCTTAACTCCCCAATGAGGGATCAAACACTCAGTCCCTGCATTGAAAGGCAGAGTCTTAACTGGACCAGCAGGGAAGTCCCATCCTTATTCAATTTTTTGATCCTATAATTATTTGATCTTTCTTCATTCACAGGGTATTCATATATATGCATATAATCTTATCCTTAGTTTTATATACTCCATTAGTTTTTTTATGTTTATGATAGTGATTTTAGGTGTTCAAATATTTCAAAGAATGTATTAGTTTCATTTTGTTCTCTGAAGAACTCCCTTTCAGGACTCTCTACTTAACCAGCCTCAGTGTGGACTGGTTGTTCTTTGTTGGAGAGTTCTCTGAGTCCTTGTGCTTTTTTTAGATGTCTCTTGTTTCTCCCCGCTTTATTTATACAGTCAATGAGCATAAAATTTTAAGGCCGTCAGAATTCTTAAGACATTTCTCCATCATTATCTATGTTCTGCCATGCTTTTAAGAAGTTCAATGGAATTCTAATTTTTCTCTCTGGAAACAATTAGAGTTTTCATCTCTTGTGTTCTAAAAATTCACACACAAATGATGTGCTTTGATGTCGAGTTTCTTAATTTTTGATAGGCACTCCATGTATCCTTTTAATCTATAGAATTATGTCCTTCAGTTCTGGGACATTTTCCTGTGTTATCTCTTAATTTCTTCTCTACATTTTTTTTTCTGGTCTCTCTTTCTAGAAATACTATTAGTCAGATATTAGACATCTTAGCGGAGAAGGCAATGGCACCCCACTCCAGTGCTCTTGCCTGGAGAATCCCAGGGACAGGGGAGCCTGCTGGGCTGCCATCTATGGGGTTGCACAGTCTGACATGACTGAAGCAACTTAGCAGCAGCAGCAGACATCTTACACTAATCCTCTTAGTTTCTCTTATTTTCACTTCTATTTCAGAGCTTCTTGTTTTCTAGTGATTTTCTGAATGCACTAATAAAACTCTTTTGTGGCAAGCAGATTTGTAAGTGGCCCCTATCACGTTTTAGGTCATTCCACCAGAAAAACCATTTACTGATATTCAAATGTTTACATGGTACCCTCCCCTTCAGTGTGACTGGGTCCTAGAACTCGAACTTGACTCGAATCAGTGGAATGTGATGAGGTGTATAGAATCCATGTGATCATCACTTGAGTGTGATTGTATAAAAGTGTAGCTCCCATCTTTCTGGGATCTTTTTCTCTTCCCACTGGTGACTTCAAAGAGACAAGCTGCCGTGAATCCTACAACTGTAAGGAAATGAATTTTACAGGCTGTTTGAAGGGGCTTAGAATTGGATCCTCCCCCAGTCAAGCTCTGATCAGAACCTAGTTCTGGCTAACACACTTATTGTTGCCTTGTGAGATTTTCAGCAGAGGACACAGCTAAGTTGTGCCTAGACTCCTGACCCATAGAATCTGAGTTTAAAAATGTGTGTGTGTGTAAGCCATTGAATTTGTGGTAATTAGTTTTGCAGTATATAAAATTATATATTTTCCTATGAATTTTAAAATTCGGCTATTATGTTTATCATTTCTAAAGTCTCTCTTTTGCTTTTTATCCTCTCTCTTAAAGTAACATCCTATTCTTGTTTCACAGATGTGATATCCTTTTCTTTTGTCAATTTATTTCTTGTTCTCTGTATTGTTTCTGTTTAACTCTAGCTTTTTGGTTATGTATGTGTTTAATTTCTAGCTTTTCTAAGATCTTGGTTGATCTTTAGTGATATTTCATATTTTTTTAGTGATATTTCATATTTAAGAGTGACACTCAAATAAGCTGATGAGAAGATCTGTATACGGGAATAGCCGTTAAATTGGTATCCTTCGCTGTAAAGTAATCTACTAGTGAGGCAACCTTTTCATTGGAGAACTCCCAGATGTCAGTATTTAATAATCTTTTCTCTGGGGCCATTCAGTTTCCCCAAAGAAGACCCTGTTATCTTTTTCTGGACACTACCAGTCTTCTGTGAGGGAGAAAAAGGATGAGTGAGTTCTTTATTTAGCACAAAGTTCAGTTCAGTCACTCAGTCATGTCCAATTCTTTGTGGCGCCATGAACTGCAGCATGCCAGCTGATGGACAGCCCTCCCTGTCCAGCACCAACTCTTGGAGTCCACACAAACCCATGTCCATTGAGTCGGTGATGCCATTCAACCATCTCATTCTTTGTCGTCCCCTTCTCCTCCTGCCCTCAATCTTTCCCAACATCAGGGTCTTTTCCAATGAGTCAGCTCTTTGCGTGAGGTGGCCAAAGTATTGGAGTTTCAGCTTCAAAATCTGTCCTACCAATGAACATTCAGGACTGATCTCCTTTAGGATGAACTGGTTGGATCTCCTTACAGTCCAAGGGACCCTCAGGAGTCTTCTACAACACCACAGTTCAAAGGCATCAATTCTTTGGTGCTCAGCTTTCTTTATAGCCCAACTCTCGCATCCATACATGACACAAAGACCTTCATTTATTTCTTTTCTTTTTAGCTCCATGGCCCTTTTTAGCTCCAGTCTTTAGTTGGCCTAGTTTCCTGAATTCAGAGGTTTCTAGGTTACTTTCTTTAAAAAATAAATTTTTAAGGGTCAAGTTAAGTCAGATATTCCCGGAGTTCCAGTTATCTTTTTGCATGAAAAACCACTCTAAAACTTAGTGGCTTTTAAACTTATTATCTCTCATTGTTCTGTGCATTGACTGAACCCAGGTGTTTGTATGTATGTCCAGTCACTAAGCCATGCCCAACTCTTTGAGACACCCCTGGACTGAAGCATACCAGGCTTCCCTGTCCTTTTCTATCTCCGAGAGTTTGCTCAAACTCATGTCCATTGAGTTGGTGATGTCATCCAACCATCTCATCCTCTGTCTCTCCTTTCTCCTCCTGCCCTCAGTCTTCCCCAGCATCAGGGTCTTGGCCAGCCAAGTGATTCTTAATTGGGTTAGAGTTTTCTCATGCTAAAACAGTCAGATCGCAGTTGGGGTTGGAATCATCTGAAGGCTCAACTGGTGTAAATGCCCCAGAGACTCCCTCAGATGTTTGGCAGTAGATGCTGGCTACAGCTGGAAGCTTAGTTTCAAGTGATCCTTTAGTGAGTCTTAGGCTTCTATGAACATGGTGGTTAGGTTCCAAGAAAAAAAAAAGAAAGCTGCCAGTTTCCTAAAAACTACACTGTGTGACTCCTACCATTGTCAATTGTTCAAAGCAAACTAGACTTGCCCAGATTCAAGAAAGGGTGTGTCCCTACCTCTTGATGAAAAGTGTCAAGTAATTTGTGACCATCTTTAACTTACCACACCCGACTTTCCTGGCCGGGAAGGGACATGGGGGTTCACTCCTTCTGCATATGGACTTAGATTCCATCTCCTTGTGTTCAGCCTTGCAAATTGCTGTGCCATCTATCTTCTGATGTATCTTGTCTCAGAGCCTTGATTCTCTTAGGATTTTTAATTCAATTTGAAACTTCTTCCATTGTGATGTCAATGTTCATGCTCCTGTCTGCCACCCATTTCCTAAACAATTTACTGAAATCATTCAATTGCTATCGTCTCTTTTTTTCTTATTCTTTGTCCTTTTATGGTCATACCCTTTTACAGTTTTTACTCTCATTTTAGCGGATTTCCACAAGAAAGAAATGATGTGGTGCATTTTTCTGAGTTCAACAAAAAATTATACTCCTTGTTACTTGTTAGCAAGTTGACTTTGCAGAGTGCTTTAAAATTTACAAATGTACTTTTGCATACATCATATTGTTTGAGTCTCATTAATTTCAAAAGAAAGGCAGGACAGAATCTGAATTGTCTCTGTTTTAGAGGTGAACAAGCTGAAATCGGAGACACAAAATGATTTGTACAATGTTGCACATGTGATTTGCTTTCATTTAAATCCTCTAGGGAAATGTTCTGGAATTAAGTCTAAAGGACAAGGGCAAGACAAAACTTGTCTTTTTATTTGAGGGGGAGGGTGCTGTACATGAAGTTCTGAAAAAATAGAATTTGTATAGCACTGAAGCAGTCATGTAACAATCCAGAATTTTTATATAAATGGGTAGCTGTGGTGGGTGAGTCAGGAACCTATTTAGTAACGAAATGGGAAGATTTTCACAGCCTAGCTCAGCTTCCTATTCAGGCCACACTGGTGACTTTGTTCACTTGATCTACATGCTGGGATGTGAGAGTTTTTCCCACGTCTCTTCACAGGAGCCCATTTTGGCTGTTCTTAGGGTAGTGACTGAGTTTCAAAGAGGAAGGCCCTATAATGTCTCCCAGGCACACTACAAAGGAAATATAAGTCAGCAGACAGTTGGATCTGGATCTGGGCCAGGATAACTCGACTCTTCTTGTAGAAGGTGCCACGGGATCTCTAGTGATGGCAGGTGATGGAAGAAGAGGGTCCCCTCAGCTTTATGTCTTGCCTGAAAGATGATAACCATGCTAATAAATTTAGTGCCACATTCTTTACAGTGTGCTCATCCGACCCCTAGAATAAGGCCATAAACCATAATGGGGTCCATGATGCTTTCAATTATTAGACATTCATTTCTGCTCTTCAATTTCTTTCTATGCTGCCCAAATTTGGCTTTATTGATGTGCTTTCTGGAGGCACGGGAGAGGGCAGGGGTGGGAAAAAAAAAGGTCTACTTTTCAGAAATCTGAGAAAAAGTATATGTTTATCAATATAAAACCTAGGCTCTCTAATGGGGGAAAACATAATATTTTGTCATTGTATCCACAATAAATACATAGACATATCATAATGAACAGAGCCTATTTGTAGGCATTCTTGGGTCTTTTCAGAGCCATAGGCTATTTTATGCTATCACCACCCTCATTAACAGAAGTATTAAGTTTTTCTTTTAGTAGATAGAAGTTAGGATTTGTGTAACCCTATTTCTCAGGCTTTTCTGAGAGCAGGAAGGAATCCAGAAAAAAGTTTATGGATGTGGCATCGAGCCCCAGAGAGAGGTTGAGTTTGTTAGGAAAAAAGCAAAAAGAAAGCTAAAAGAAGATACTTTATTTGGGTTTCTTGCCCTGATATTCAACACTGAAAAATTACCTTTCCAGTTCTTTGAAGCAAGGCTGGAAAGGTTAGTTTCATCCCTGCTGGTCTCTCCCTCTACATTTTATTAAACATTTCAACTCTTCCTTGCCTTTCCAGACACACTGTCAAAACTTGAATATCAGATCCATACCACAATCTCACTTCTGATGTTCACTCATGATTCAAGTGAAACTGGGTAGTACTCTCAAAACAGAATTAAAGAACCATTAATGTTAATGAAATACTAAATGTAAAAATTCCAACTCCCCCCAGAAACTGAAGACCCTTTGATATCCTACTCTGAGATCTCATTGTGCAATAAAATTAAAATTTCCCCATTTATCTCTCACCCAGGATTCTGTTTGAGAATGACAGTCTTTCATCAGAAAAAAAAAAAAAAAAGGAGGCATACTCAGGGACAAATGAACAAAAATTACAGAAGTGACTCCAGTCTCTTGGAGGAGATTGTCAGCTAGGATTACTCCAAATCTCTTGATGATTCTCTTCTTTTTAACTTTTGGTTGGCCGACAACCTTTCACCTGAAAGGCTGGGATAGGGGAGAATAGAGGAGGAGAAGAGAAGACAAAATTTTGATTTGTTTAGGAAGTTTCCAGAAGGCCCTCAATGGAGAAGACCAAAATTAGAAGGACATTGTGGTGGAAGGGAAATAGACAAAGGACTGAATAACATCAAGCAATCTGTGGGGATCCTTCAGTAGAAACCTAGTCCGTTACTGGAAAGTGAGTGGGGAGTTAGTGTTTAATGGAGACAGAGATTCAGTTTAGGAAGGTGAAAAGTTTGGCAGACGGATGATGGTGAGAGTTGTACAACAATGTGAATGTTCTTAGTGTCGCTGAAATGTCCAGTTAAATATGGTTCAAATAGTATGTTTTATGTTGTGTGACTTTTCCCACAATAAAGTTTTATTTTTTTTAAAAGAGAGTGAACCATGTTAGTAGTTAAAGAATGCTGCTCAGCTTTGTGTGATGTACCCACACAGAATTCCTGTTGCCATTTCTGCAGTTGTTTCTAGACTGTGGTGGGTGATGAACAGGAGAGGAGAGAGAGGGTGGTGTTGAGGTGCCAGAGAGCCAGAAAAAATTCTTAATTATGGTGCCTACCTCTCTGCTTGCTCCCCTCAAACAATCTGGGAGAAAAATACTCCGCGTTTTGTGTTTTTAGCTCATGAAAGCCAATGAAATTAGAGCCAAGCACCCAGGTGGCGTAGTGGTAAAGAATGTGCCTGCCAGTGAGGAGGCGTGAGTTTGATCCCTGTGTTGGGAAGATCCCCGGGAGTAGGAAATGGCAACTCGCTCCAGTATTCTTGCCTGGAAAACCCCATGGACCGAGGAACCTGGCAGGCTACAGTCCATGGGGTCCCAAAGAGTTGGGCACGACTTAGCACAAGCACTGACTAAGCGAGGAGTTCCTACTTTTGAATATTAACGATGGCCTTTAAATTGCTGTAATTCCCTCAACAATGCTACAAGGGAGATCTTATTCATGTAATTTAGAACTGAATCTTGCATAGAGTTTGTACAGATATTAAGCAAATTGCACAGTCGACAACTGCAGAGTTGACCTTTCTTTCAAAACTGTTTTTATGAAATATTTATGGTAGGCTTCCCTTATGGCTCAATTGGTAAAGAATCTGCTTGCAATGTGGGAGACCTGGGTTCAGTCCCTGGGTTGGGAAGATCCCCTGGAGAAGGGAATGGCTACCTATTCCAGTATTCTGGCCTAGAGAATTCCATGGACTATGGGGTCACAAAGAGTTGGACACGACTGAGCGACTTTAACTTCATTTCACATGGTAGGACAAATCTGTGCTTTTATAACCAAAATGGAGGAAAATAAGCGCATGCGTTTTTTTTCAACTAAACGTTGTTACTCTGTTTTAAACCGTGATTTGGGCAAACCAGATTTGAATAATGTAACATGGATATACATCCTTAATTATGAAGTTAGCTTTGCAAACCAAAAGTTCTCGCTTTGGGGGAGGGGTCTGGACTGGACCATATGATGACAACGTGGTCGTGGCTTTGAGCCCTTGAAGGCCTCACACGTGACCAGAGAGGCGTAGGGTTGAACTCGGTACATATTTAGGTGATCCTGTGGAACTTGTTTATTTTCAAAAGTACCAGGTTTGACTGATTCATCCAACATGCTTCCCTAGGAGCTAAAAAGCCCTGTTCTCTAGACCCCAAATCGGAGAGAGTGGGTGTATCTAGTGATTGGTAGGTAATGTGATCTGCCTTTTGTAGCAAGCCAGAAGCCAGATGTCCCCTCCCCTTTGATCTGAATAACACTTTAGGCTGCAGACAATAAGATTGGTTTTAAATTTATTGTCTCTTTGATTTCTGCATTCTAATGCTTTTTAAATTCTTTACACAAGACAGGGCTATATATAGGCAACTGGGGTGGTTCAATGGAGGCCAAAAAAATGCCAGTAGATTTTGAGAAGTGCTGGGCAAAGGCTCGTGCATATTTCTCTGCAAGGAAACATAGACAACTTACTTGCGGGTAGGAACCTTTTTCTTTTCCAGGCGTTTTACTCCAAAAGAAACTTTCCCACTCCTGGTTCCAGCCAGGTTTGTGGAAAAGTTCCCTGCCAAACTCTCCCCTTAGCAAAGCGCTAAAGCAGAAGAATCCAGTTTAAGTGAAGGAACCTAACATCAGAATGTCTTCCTCCACGAAGCTCTCTATAACCTTCCCTGCAGTTAATGATTTATTGCTGGCCTTGGTGGTGGAGCCTGTGTGAGGCTGTCAGCTGAGGCCACGGGCTTGATTTCATTAGTTCTGTTGAGGGTGGAGATGTAAATGTCTGAATCCAACTTCACTCCCTCAGAAAGGTTAAATCGTTAAGTATTTGGGAATCTCCTTCAACTAAGTGAGCAATACCGACCAGGTCATCAAATGGGTAAAAATGCTTGGTCCAGTTCCTCCCCCAAAATGAATCAAACCACAGAAAACTGCCCCAAGAAGTCCGCCTGCTCTAGGAAGAGCACCAGCAGGCTGGCAGTGAAAGGGGTTCACGTCTCCACATGTTTGCAAAGCAGCTTTGTGATCTTGAGTAAGTCATGGCTTGCCTTCATCTCCGTTTTTTGAGCTAAAGGGATGAAGGTGTTCTTGGAAGTCTTATAACTAGTCTGAAATGAAGGTGAAACCAGGACTGAGATTTCACAGTAGCTGCTCCAGTGCTCTGTCTGCCTCGTAAGACCTGCCCTTGTCTCTCCGCTTGTGGGTTGTGAGAACCAGGGCTGGTTTTGTCTATAGGGTGGCTTTGCAAATGGATACAGTCATTACAGCAAAATTCTGATTCTTCTCCCCAAGAATCCTCTGCGAACTTCTCCGTGAAGAAAGGACAAGCCATGCAAGGACTCAGTGAGGTGAGGAATAAGAAAACATCAAATGCTCATTTCCCCTGCCTTCTGAGACTGCACCTTACCTTTGCAGCGTGGGAGCAGAGTCCCAGAGAATCCCCTTTGTGTAGCACATCCATCTGATTTTCCAGGCCGTCTTCAATCAATTCCTTGGATATCAGGTATTAAGCTAGAAAGCACTTTTTTTCCCTCTCCTTTATGGTTATGAAATATGAAGGATAGCCACAGCTGAAGGTTTTAAGCCTGATGGGGATGGCTCCCTAGAGAGGCTCTTACAAACTTAGAGGATAGTCAGGAAGGGCTGTGAGTTTGGAAAAGCACTTCAGAAAAAAATCCTGTGAAGTCAGCAACTACAGGATAATATCCTAACAGGCATACCTGGAGACAGACTCAGGCCCAGTCATGGAACTGTTGATGTGGCTGGATTCGCTCATGTTTTAAAGAGAGGTGTGTTAAAGTGACTGCTTCAAGGTGTCCTTTCAGACCTGTCTCTTCCCTACACTTTCATCCTTTTTCAGTAAATCTTAGAATTCTTCCTATCTGAATGAAGACTTCCAATATGTTGAATGAATGACTAGCAGGTTCCAACTACATGATCAAATTGCTTTAGATGGCCTGAGAAAGAATCATATAGAGACCATGGGATTTTATCCCAAAAGCTCAGAACCTGTTTTTACCCATTTTCTGAGAGTGAGCCCAGTTCTTCCTCTGACTCCCAGTCTGCCAGATAGAATGGGAGAATTGGGTGCTTTCCATGACAGGGTCTGGGCTACAGGTGACACGGTGCCATGAGCAAGGAAGCAGGGTGCTACTTTAATTCTGCATGAGGGAGAGATCACTGCTGGGAACAGAGGTTTACAGTTCAGGATGGTCTGTCCAGTCAGTCCTTGGGTTCAAATGCATACGAGATTGCAAAGGAGCCTGGAAATTCTGTTCTCAGGCCTTGTCCCCGTCAAAACATGAAGAAGGTAGCTGGGGACACCATTTAAACTGAGATCCCCTGATGTACATAGATAGCATGGGGATATTTAAACATGAAATTTAAAGTGTAAAGAATACGCTAGTTCTACTGTCTTACAGTGTATAGCAACTTGTTCTTTCTAAAGTGCTGATGTCTGATCCCATTAGAGACTCATCACTCCATGAGGTAGGGAGGTGAATGCACCTCAGGCAGATTGAGAGATCAACATTCTGAAAGGTCCAGTGACTTGCCTGAAGTCACAGTGCAGAGATGTGACAAGAACCCAGCCTTACAAATTAGCCGTGAAGTGAAGTGGCTCGGTCGTGTCTGACTCTTTGCGACCCCATGGACTGTAGCCTACCGGGCTCCTCCGTCCATGGGATTTTCCAGGCAAGAATACTGGAGTGGGTTGCCATTTCCTTCTCCAGGGGAACTTCCCAACCCAGGGATTGAACCCCGGATCTCTCGCATTGTAGGCAGACGGTTTACTGCCTAAGCCACAAGGGAAGCCCAGCCTAATTTAGCTCTTTTGAGCATTTTTACCAGTTTATTTTTGCCTCGTAGTAGGATCTGTGTTAGCCTCCAAGATTCCCTGGATTGGAATGAAATTGTGGCTTCTGTGCTTTGTTTCCTTTTGGTCCTTTTAAAGATGTCTTATATACACACAGAAAAACACACAACGCAAAGTTAAGTTTATTGAATCACTAGAAAACAGAGAATTACACGACACTGCCAGCACCATGGAGGCTTTCTGCGCTGCCTGGAGAAGCTGTGTAGGTGTGAGACAGGATCCTGGCTGGATGTTCTGCTGTCACTGTTGTGAAATTCTTAATTTATGAACAAGGGACCCTATATTTCATTTTGCACTGGCCTATAAATTATGTTTCTGGTCATGCGCCTACCTAGTCATGCCGCCTCCTCCAAAGTAACCTTTACCTAACTTTGATGGGCTAACTCTTCTGTATAGTTTTATCACCACAGTATAATATGGTATGGTTTATTTTACTTCTGAATTTTATATAAATGGAATAGTATGGCATATTATTTTGTGTGTATGGCTTCTTTCAGTCAGCCTTGTGTGTGAGTTTTATTTGCAGCTGTCATTCAGTTGTATCATTATCTAATATTAATATATATCACAATATTTCATTATACTTTGGATGGAAACTTGAGTTTTTTTCCAGTTTTGGCTATTATTAATCAAGCTGCTATAAACATTGTTGTGTATGCATCCTTGTACAAAAATACGTTCACTTCTGTTGAGCATTTTCCTAAGATGAAATGGCTAGGTCAGAGAGTATGTTTGCTCAGCTGTAGCAGATAATGTCACACTTTTCCTAAAGTAGCTTCTCAATTTACATTCTCTACCAGTGTAAGAGAACTTCCTCGCTCCGCATTCTCATCAGCAATGGGTATTATCTGTCTTTTAATTTCAACCCTTCTTGTGATTGTATTAAATCATAGTGATAGCTCATTGTGATTTTAATTTGGATTTCCCTGATCAGTAATAAGAGTATCTTTCATAAATGTATTGGCCATCTGAATAAACTCATTTGTCTAGTTTCTCACTGATTTTTTAAAAAAATATTTATTTATTTAGCTGTTTTGGGTCTTGGCTGAGACACGCAGGAGCTTTAGTTGTGCATGTGGGATCTAGTTCCCTGACCAGGGATGGAACCTGGGCCCCCTGCATTGGGAGTTCAGAGTCTTAGCCACTGGGCCACCAAGGAAGTCCCATTTCTCACTGATTGTTGTGTTATAATATTTGGGGTCTTTTCATATGAATTTATTATGGGAGATCATTATGTATTCCGGGTGGGAGTCCTTTATCAGAAATACGTACTGCAGATATCTTTTCCAGGTCTATGCCTAAAAAATATTGAAACTGTGGCTTGAATCCATTTCACCTGCCTTCACTAATGAAGGTAGTTTTAAGACTTGCATGTTCTCCAGGCAGCACATAGTCTAAGGAAGATGCTTGCTCAAGTTATTTTTCAGAAACTGGGAGTGTTAGCTGCATCTAGTTTGACCTGAGCTGGTTAAAACTAGATGGGACCATCTATCCTCCAACTGGACATGCGCCGAGTGTCTGCTTGGTAACCTTCTGCAGGTGTAAAGGTCTCTAGCATAGTTATACCTGGGCATAATGATAGTTACCACACCTTTTTCTTTCTTTAAAAATTATTAAAAAAATATTTATTTATTTGGCCCTGCCAGGTCTTAGTTGAGGCACATGGGATCTAGTGGCCTGGTCAGGAATCAAACCTGGGCCCTCTGCATTAGGAGCACAGTCTCAACTGCTGGACTACCAGGGAGGTCCTGCCACACCTTTTCCCACGCTCCCCACTGCCCAGACCAACCTGCTTCATTATTAGCTGTTCCATAAACGCCTCAGCCCTTTGCCTGCAGGGAGGTGGATTTGGAATTTGCTTTCCCGCTTCCTCACTTGGCTGCCTTATGAATGAACCCTGTCTTTGCTGTAAACTTCATGTCTCAGTGTCTTGGCTTGCTGTGCATGAGAAAGACAAACCTGGTTTGGTAAGAAATTTAGTGAGCCGATCAGGATGTAAGTCCAGATGGTCATTTTGCCTGTGGTCTGTCAACCCCTTGGTGGTATTGGGAGTGTGTAGATGAGTCTAAGCATCTGCCTGGTCTCTTTGGTCCAGGGACTGTCCTCAGAATTTCCCCAGTGAGGTGCGTTGACCTTGGGTGCTTAGTTTTGTCTTACAGCAGAGAGATGGGTTTTGGGTTTCTGTGTTGGGAAGACGTCCTTGGATGAGTAACTTGGTTGAAAAGCATTTGTGCCTAGATTATTGTTGTGATCCCCATCAGATTGTGGGTTGGAGGCCCACCTGGTGGGACTTTGGTAGATGACATAAAAGGTTATAGCTGCTGAGGTACTCTGTACCCAGGTCAGAAGCCGGGGGCTCTGGTTTTTGGTTTTGCTTCAGTCTTCTTTGTCCATCTGTGTCTGATTATCTTAATTGTTAAGAATTGGCTACTGGGGATATAGCTTCTTGGTGCTTGGAGCGAGGACCTTTAGAAAGATTTCGTTGCTGTGACCACCTGGAAGCCAAGCACCTTTAAAATGGGAAAGTTTAATCTTCCCTTGAAGCCACCTAGGTTGCATTCTCCAAAACTGGGTGACTTTCAGTTATGGTATTGTGCAAAAAACCAAAAATATGATACACACACACACACACATATATATTTTTGGTATCACGGCATGGCCACAATATCATTTAGACTTGGAGCAAAATGGCCTAAAAATGGATCCTTAAATTACAATACAATTTCACAACCAGAATTATTTTGTAAATGAGAAGAAAAATGGGATGAAATATCCTACAGATAGTCTTTTATGTAATTAGAATACGTCTGTTTTGCCTGATTCTAATGCAATGGAGGCCAGCTTGCTGTTAATTCAGTTTGTTTCTTCTCCGCTCTTGTATAATAGTGCTGCTGCTCCTTCCTGCCCAGTGCCTGAGCCACAGCCTTAGGCTTGTCCTCTTCCCCCAGTCTCTGAGGATTAAGAAATAGAAATAGTCTCCCCTCTCAAAGATGCAAGGGCACTTAATTTGGCCAGAGAGTTATCTAAACTTAGATGGGGTAATATCCACTTAAGGCAAATCACACACATTGGGGGTATGAACGCTGAAGCTGGGCAGCCCACAGGGTTAATCTGGGTCTATACCCCCTTTTCAGCTTTGAATTTATTTAACTGGGAGAACCATGTGCTGACTCACAGAGAGTGGAGCATCTTTTTTGATCGATTTTTGCAACCCACAACCCAACCTCTGCAAATGTTCAGAATTCACTAAAGACACTCCTCACTTGAGAAGGATATAGAATGATGATGGATGAAACTAGGGAGGCAGCAGATCAATTTCATACAGAAACCCCTGGCAACGCAGTTTGGGCTGCTGCAAGCATAGCTATGCCAATAGCAGATCCTAATTGGGATGTAATGTTGAGGATAGGGCCAAAGTTGAAAACAATCAAGATCGTATTCTCGTGAAATTGTGAAGAAGGGTGCAAAACCCAGAAAGGCTTAGTAAAGTACAGGGAGCAAAATAGAAACTGACTGAGGAGCCTTCAGAATTTCTAGAAAGGACCTTTAAATCCTATAGGTTATATGCAGATACAGACCCTGAAGCCCCCGAGAATTTAAAGATGGTTAATGACTTTCATTGGTCAGAGCACTCCTGATAAACAGAAGAAAGTGCAAAAGGTGGAAGGGACTTTAGGAATGCCTCTGTCTCAGCTTCTTCAAATTGTCTTCGAAGTTTTTAATGACAAAGACCAAGTTTAGGAGAAAAGGGAACAGTGTAGAGTGAAACAGTACTCTCCTGGAAGCTTCCTTAATGTGAGGAAGAGCTGGACCAAATTGAGGACCCCCACGAGGGGCTTGGCAAGAGGTGGGTGGTTCCAAACCCCACACTTCCACTGAAATAGGGCACTGGATAGTGGGACCCCACCAGAGTGCATATTACAAAGAGGAGGAATGCTGGGAAAGGGACTGTTCCAACTAAGACTCTTGAAAGTAAGCAAGAGGCCTGAGCTGAGGATGGCGATCACCTCTTGGTCATTCCTAGGACAGGGCCGAGGGGCTCCTCTAAATTCTGTTGAGTCCATCAGTAACTCCAGGTGACTATGACAGTGGGAAATCAACTTTTGAATTTTTTCGTTTATATGGAGGCCATTTACTATGTTTTAGATATCTGATTTTCTAAACTTTGTTCTGAGACCATGGGATGTCTGGAGAAACCTGGAAAAAGCCTTTTCTCCAGCTGCTAGACTGTCAGATGGGAAAAACCTACCTGAAGCATAGCTTTCTATACAATTCCCCACTTCCCTTCTGGGATGAGATTTACTAAGTAAATTAAATGCCATGCTTACCTTTGCACCTGGACAGATGGACTTGAAAGTACCAGCAGAGCAGGCTTGAAACTGCAGTAACTGGAGATTACGCCAACCTCCAAAACAACAGCCTGCATCCATCCTGGAAGAGATACTGCAGAAGGTGAGTGTGGAGATACGGGCAGATGGGAGGAGCAACAAAGACGACTATGCCTGCACAGGTTAGGCACTAGCTTAAGATGGTTTGTACCCCACTTAAGAGCAATTGATCGAATAGATGAGATGTTCATCAAGTCCTTAATACATATACTCTGCTTACTACTTGGTCTTAAGATTTTTGTTGGATCACCATATTGGATTTGAAGGATGTGTGTGTGTGTGTGTGTGTGTGTGTATTATATCCTTGAGCTTTGAATCCCAAGAGCTGTTTGCTTTTGAAAGTGAAGATCTAGGTACACATTAAACAGTACTGCTAAATAGCACTTCCTCAGGGTCTAAAAGTTTCCTCACGATATTTAGAGAAATCCTAGGAAAAGACTCAAAGGCACAAGAGAACCCTGATCAGTATGTAGATGATCCTCTGATCACCAGTAAAACAAAGGACACCTTAAACCAAGATACAGTTTGACTTGGAACTTTTGGCTGAACAAGATATCCAAGAAGAAAGCACAAATCTTTCATCCCTCAGTTGATATTTGGATTTTGAACTTTCACAAGGATGGAGACACTAAATCCCCGACAGAAAGGAAGCTCTAACCATGGGTGGGGTTTTAACTACCAAGATAAAATTGCACAGAGTCCTGGGGATGACTGGGTTCTGTCCTATTTGGGTCACTGACTTTGGACTTGTGGAAAAAGCACTTTCAGAAGCTCTTAGAGGAGACACTGAACCTTTAGAATGAAATCGTGGAAGGATAAACATTCAGAAGACCAGCTCCACCCTCACTGGACCAGACTTTACGAGGAACATGACGGAAAATTAAAACCACGCTGCAGAGAAACCACAACTGATATCATCCAAATCTTGGCTGGTTCCAGAACCCTATTACTGACTTGTCCAAGAGGGCAAGTGAACCCCTAACAGATCTTAAGTTCTTCTTTGCAAAGAAACCGCAAGGAAGGAATTTGGTGAATGAGATTCTGCAGTGGTTTTTTTGCGGGGAGCAAAGTAAAATGCTTCAGAAGGCTATTTAACTTGTTAGGCTACCAGAATGATTTATTTTTTAGGCTTTGTTTCTAACTTCCCAGGCTTGGAAGGAAAACTCGATAACTAGGATTTCTCAAATTTTGGCAAAAGCAGGTAATCTCTTTAGTGATGGGATATGTCATCCGGAACCGTCTTCTGTATTTGATCATTCTGGCCCTTTGATTGTGCCTGTCATTAATCTTTCAACCACTCCTTACTTGATTGTGTCTTCAGATGTAACATTGGGTAGGGCTAATCAACAGAATTGCCTGTCCCTGTGTTTTTCTTACTATGCAGAAATTTGGTTCTATCCTCATGTCCCCTGTCAAGGCTCTACTTGGTCAGGATATTGTAGACACCATACTTAGAATAGGAAAACATTGTCCCTTCCATACTTAATGCCTAAGTATTTCAGCCAAACAGAGTGATTGAGGCACTCCAGTATGTAAATAGGTAAAACGCTGGTCCTTGGCTTGACCGTGTAAAATTTAACAATATGTCCTGCATTCTGTGTGCTCCCTCAGGGTACATCTTTGTCTGTGGTTTCCATTACCGATCTCGGGCCTATGAATGCCTTGACAACTGGCACAAAGGTGGTATTTGTTTATTGGGATCGAAATGTTAACTTGAAACCAGGAACAGGAGAATATTCTCAAGCGATTGCTAAACAGTTCCATCCCTCAAGGCCTGTTAGGTCTATAGCCCTATATACACCCAGAGGAGTCACCCCTCTTTCTTCAAGACTGAGAAATAACCAAAAGATAGGGAGGTACCAAAACCGTGGGTCAAATGGATTTGAGACTTACATGTGCTCCAGGGTCAGGTGGTGCAGGGTAAAGAATCCACCTGCCAAGGCAGGAGACACCAGGGATGTGGGTTCGATTCTCAGGTCAGGAAGATTCTCTGGAGAAGGAAATGGCAACCCACTCCATATTCTTGCCAGGACAATCCCAAGGACAGAGGAGCCTGTGTCGCAAAGACTGTTGCATAACTGAGCATGCAAGCACGCATGTGCTCCATGCAGCATGTATCCTAAACATAAGATGTTTGGCCGACTCATTTTACAGGAACTTGGAGTCTAAGTGGCATCTAGTTCAAGCTGAGTTGGTTAGTTCTGGAGAGAACTCCTGATCTCCCAACTGAGCATGTGCGAGTATCTGCTTAGTGACTTCTTGAGTATGCAGAGGCCCATAGCTTGTTTTGCCTGTACAGAATGATGATTGCTGCATCTTTTTCTAATCACCTTTCCCCGTGCTCCCTACTGCCTTTGTTCTTTATTCGTTACTCTGTAAATATGCTGAGCCACTTGCCTTCAGGGAGGTGGATTTGGGATTTGTTCTCCTGTTTCCTTGTTTGGCTGCCTTGCAAATAAACCCTCCTTAATGCAAACCTCTGTGTCTGTTTTGGCTTGCTGTGTGTAGGGAAAGACAAACCGGGTTTGGTAACAATAGCTTTTGATGAACAGATGCTCTTAGTTTTAATATAGTAAAATTTATCAATCTTGGTCATTGGTAATTTTTAAATGCACTGTTTAAAAATATTTCCCTTTGCTCAAATCATGAAGATAGATTTCTAAAGGCTTGACTGATTCACCTTTAACATTTAGATCTACAAAAGATCTTCAAGGGATACTTGTGTATATTATTAGCAAGAGGTCAAGTTCTTTTTCCTATGTAAACATACCACTATTCAGCACCCTTTATAGCAAACATCCTTTCCCCATTTCTCTGGAGTGCTACTTGTGTCATAGATCTTGTGTCTGTTTTGAGGCTCTGTTCTACGTTTCTGTTTATCCTTGCACCAATACCACATTGCTATGATATCTGGAGTTTCAACTTTTCATATCTGAGGACTTTATAGAATACCTCTCTTCAAGAGTTTCTTGGTTATCTCTTGACACTTTGCCTTTACATTCAAATATTAAATTCAGCTTGTCAAGGATTTCTTTAGCAGTCCAGTGGTTAATAACGTGTTCCCAATGCACGTCGATGTTGGATCCCTGGTCGGGGAACTAGGTCCCACATGCCACAACTAAGACCCTACAGACACAATTAAAAACAAATAAGTAAATAATCAGCTTGTCAAGTTTTACAATGAATGGGATTGCACTGAATCTGTTAATGAGTTATGAGTGAATTGACAACCTAAAATATTCAGTAAATAGATATGATTACCTCTACTTGTTTAGATTTTTACTCAGAATGGTAATAATTGCGTAGAGGTGGTACGGATTTTGTTAGATTTGTTCCTTCATACTTGGTATTTTGTTATGCTCTAGCAAATGGTATTTTTAAAGTTTTATCTGCAACAAATTTTATATAAAATATATTTACATTGTATCCAAAAACTTTGTGATTATTCTAATGATTTACCTATAGATTATTTTGGATTATATATATGTAATATATGTATATTTTATTTCTTTGATTCTACTTTCTAAAATTTTCACATTTTAATTTTTTACATTATTGTACTGTTTAGGTTCTCCATCCAGAATAAACATGATTAGAGATGATAGTAGCATTCTTGTTCTCAATCTCAAAGGGGAAAGTTTTCAACATTTTACCATCACGTATGTTTGCTTAAATTTTTTAAAATACATCTTTATCAGGTTTAGGAAGCTCTGTTGTATTCTAGTTTGACAAGAGTTTTAAAATTTGGATTTCATCAAATGCTTTTGAGGAACATCAATTGAGATTATCATTATTCTCCTTTATTCTGTGACTGTTGTGGATTAAATTGCTTGATTCTGTCCCCTCCCCAATATTAAATAGCCACAGCATTCATAAAATAAACTCAATTTAGCCATAGTGTATTTTTATATATTAGTTAGATCCAGGGGGCTTCCCTGGTGGCTCAGATGGCACAACACCAGATGCTGAGGTCTGACTCCTCTGCTTGTTGAAAATAATAGGTTGAATGATAATTTGGGCTTCCCTGGTGGCTCAGCTAGTACAGAATCTGCCTGCAATGCAGGAGACCTGGGTTTGATCCCTGGGTTGGTAAGATTCCCTGGAGTAGGGGATTCTGGCCTCGAGAATTCCATGGACTGTATAGTCCATGGGGTTGCAAAGAGTCCAACAAGACTGAGTGGCTTTCTCTTTCACTTTAGAACCAGGTTCCTAAAATTATTAAGAATTGTTAAAGTAAATATTATGCCTGAGAGTTACCTGTAATTTTCCTTTGTATGCCTTTGTTAGATTTGCATATTAATTTTTGTCATTATTTTGTATTTTCCTTTGTTTATTGAGGTACAGTTGATCTACAGTATATAAATTTCAGGTTTAGAACATAGTGATTCATAATTTTAAAAAATTACACTCTATATATAGTTATCATAGAACTTAGGAAATATTCCCTGTGCTGCACTACATCCTTGAAGTTTATGCATAGTTTGTACCTCTTAGCCCCCTCCCTGACTCTCCCCCTTCCTTCTCACCACTGGTAAATACTGGTTTCCTATATCTGTTTCTTTTTGTTGTGTGCACTAATCTCTTAGAATCCACATAAGTAATTGTCTCGTTGTGTGCACTAATCTCTTAGAATCCACATAAGTAATTGTCTCTCTGTCTGATATAGTTCACTAAGCATATTCTCTAGATTCATCTACATTGCTACAAAAGGCAGTATTTCATTCTTTTTTATGACTTGGTAGTATTCCACAACGCACCTTAACTGTTCATCTGTTGATGGACACTTAGGTTGCTTCTCCATATCTCGGCAACTGTAAATAATGCTGCTGTGAACACTGGGGTGCATATATCTATTCAAACTAGTGTTTTCATTTTCTTTGGATACATACCCAGAAGTGGAATTGCTGGATCATATGGTAGTTTGATTTTTAGTTTTGAGGGATAGCCATACTGGTTTCCACAGTGGTTTCACCAATTTATATTGCCACAAGTGTATATGGGTTCCCTTTTCTCCACATACTCACTAAAATTTGTTAGGGTATTTTTTATAGCCCTTCTGACAGGAATGAGGTGATATCTCATTGTAGTTTTGATTTGCATTTCTCTGATTAGCAACACTGAGCATTTTTCATATGCGTGTTGACCAGCTGAATGTCTTTTTTTTTTTTTTGAAAAATATCTATTCAGGTTTTCTGCCCATTTTTTTTTCTCATGTCTTTTTGATGTTAAGTTGTATGGACTTTTGATAAATTTTGGACATTAACCCCATATAGATCATATCATTTGCAAATATTTTCTCTCATTCAATAGATTGTCTTTTGATTTTGTTGATGGTTTTCCATGCTGTGCAAAAGCTCTGGTTTAATTAGGTCCCATTTAGTGTGTTTTGCTTTCGTTTCCCCTGCCTTAGGAGACAGATACAAAAAGATGTTGCTATGATTTATGTTAGACTGTTAAACCTAGGTTCACTTCAAGGAGTTTATGGTTGCCAACCTCTAAGATTTTAATCTGTTTTGTGTTTATTTTTATATATGCTATGAGGGAATATTCTATTTTTTTCTGCATATGGCTGTCCAGTCTCCCCAGCACCACTTACTGAAGAGGTTTTCTCCACTATGTATTCTTGTCTCCACTGTTGTAGATTACCTGATCATAAGTGCATGGGTTTATTTCTGAACGTTGTTTTGTTCCATTGATCTGTGTCTTTGTGCCAGTATCACTGTTTTTGCTACAGTAGCTTTGTAGTATAGTTTGTGTCAAGGAGCATGATACTTTCAGTTCTGTTCTTCTATCTCAAAATTGTTTTGACATTTTTGATCTTTTGTGTTTCCATACAAATTTTAAAATTCTTTGTTCTAGTTCTGTGAAAAAATGTCATTGTTATTTTGATAGGGATTACATTGACTTTTTAGATTGCTTTGGATAGCATAGTCATTTTAAAAAATATTAACTATTAGTAGCAATCCACGAACACAGTATCTTTCCATTTATTTGGATATGACACAGTTTCTTTCATCAGTGTCTTAGTTTTCTGAGTACAGGTCTTTTACCTCCTTAGGATTATTCCTAGGTATTTTATTCTTTTTGATACGGTGGTAAATAGATTTGTCTGATACTTCATTGTCAGTGTACAGAGATGCAACAGATTTCTGTATAGTTTGTGTCCTGCAGCTTCACCAAATTCATCAGGATCTAGTAGTTTTTTTGGTAGCATCTTTAGGATTTTCTATGGATAGTATTAAATCATCTGCAAACAGTAACAGTTTTACTTCTTTCCAGTTTCTATTATTTTTCTTGAGGGACTGCTGTGGCTAGAACTTTGAATACCATGTTGCATAAAAGCGGCAAGAGTAGGCAACCTTGCCTTGTTCCTGATCCTAGAGGAAGTCTTTCCAGCTTTTCACTGAGTATGATGCTAACTGTGATTTGTCATATTTGACCTATATTGTGTTGAGGTATACCCCCTCTGTGCCCACTTTCTGGAGAGTTTTTTTTTTTTTTCCATAAATGGATGTTGAATTTTGTCAAAAGCTTCTTTGCATCTATTGAGATCATACGGATTTTACTCCATTTTTAAGTGGTATATCACATTGATTTGTAGATACTGAACCATTCTTGCATTCTTGGGGAAAAAAATCCCACTTGATTAAGTTGTATGATCTTTTCAATGGATTGTTGGATTTGGTTTGCTAACATTTTCTTGAGGATTTTTGCACCTATGTTCATCAGTGATACTGGCCTGTAATTTTCTTTGTTTGTAATATCTTTGTCTGGTTTTGGTGTCAGGGTAATGCTGGCCTCATAGAATGAGCTTGAAAGTGTTCCTTTTTCTGTAATGTCTTGGAATAGTTCCTTCTGAATGTTTGGTAAAATCAACCTGTGAAGCCATATGGTCCTGGACTTTTGTTTGAGAGTTTTAAAATTACTGATTCAATTACTCTACTGGTAATTAGCTTGTTCATATTTTCTATTTCTACCTGGCTTACCCTTGGGAGAATATACATTTCTAGGAATTTGTCCACTTCTTCTCAGCTGCCGATTTTATTGACTTATAGTTGTTCCTAGTAATATCTATGATCCTTTTTATTTCTGTGGTATGGGTTGTAACTTTTTTCATTCCTGATTTTATTGATTTGGGCCCTCTTTTTTCTCCATGCCTCTGGCTAAAGGATTATCAATCTTGTTTATCTTTTCAAAGAACCAACTCTTAGTTTCTTCTTTTCTATTTTTAGTCTCTATTTCCTTTTTTTCTACTCTGATTGTTCATGATTTCTTTCTAACTTTGGATTGTTTTCTTCTCTCTAGTTCCTTTAGGTGTAAGGTTAGGCTGGTTTGGGATTTTTCTTATTTTCTGAGGAGAGCATGTATTACTATAAACTTCCCTCTTAGGACTGCTTTTGCTCTGTCCCGTGGATTTTAGATCAGTGTGTTTTCATTTTCTTTTGTCTCAAGGTATAATTTGATTTCATCTTTGCCTTCATCAGCTAGCCATTTGTTTCTTAGCAGCTTATTGTTGAGCCTCCGTGTATTTGTGTTTTGCAGCCTTTATTTCCTGTAGTTTATTTCTAGTGTAATAGCCTTCTGGTCAGAAAATGCTTGATTATGGTTTCAATTTTCTTAACGTCACTGAGGCTTGTTTTGTAGCCTAGCATTTGATCTCTGCTGGAGAATGTTCCATTTGAGTTTGAAAAGAATGTGTATTCCTCTGTCTTTGGATGAAATGTTCTATATATATAAAACTCAAGTCCATCCTGTCTGAATCCATTTTAAATTTAGTCCTTCCTTAGTGATATAAATATGTATATATATGTAATATATGTGTATATATTATACATGTTTATTTGAATGATCTGTCCATTGATGTAAATGGGGGAGTTGAAGTCCTCTACTACTATGTCAATATTAGTACTCAATTTCTCTCTGTATGTCAATATTTGCTTTATGTATTAAGGTGCTCCTATGTTGGGTGCACTTACATTTGTAATTGTTACATCTTGAATTTCTACCTTCATCATGTGTACTGTACTTCTTTGTCTGTTATAACAGTTATTGTCTTTTAAAGACTATTTTGGTGCATGGGGATGACCCAGAGAGATGTTGTGGGGAGGGAGGTGGGAGGGGGGTCATGTTTGGGAATGCATGTAAGAATTAAAGATTTTAAAATTAAAATAAATAAATAAATAAATAAAAGACTATTTTGTCAATACAAGTATTGTTACCATAGCTTTGTCTGGATTTCCATTAGCATCAAATCCCTTTATCCATTCCCTCACTTTCCTCATAGCTCAGTCAGTAAAGAATCTGCCTGTAATGCAGTAATCTGCCTGCAATGCAGGAGACCTGGGTTCCATTCCTGGGTCAGGAAGAGCCCCTGGAGAAGGAAATGGCAACTGACTTCAGTATTCTTGCTTGAGAAATCCTGCAGACAGAGGAAACAGGTGGGCTACACACCATGGGGTCACAAGAGTTGGACACGACTTAGTGACTAAACCATAACCACCACTTTGTTTTTAAATCTGAAGGGAGTCTCTCGTAGGCAGCAGGTCTTGTTTTTACATCCATTTAGCCACTCTGTCTTTTGATTAGAGCATTCAGTCCATTTATGTCTAAAGTAGTGTGTATGTTCTTATTACCATTTTGTTAACTCTTTTGGGGTTGGTTGGTATAGTGTTTTTGTTTTTTCTCTTCCCTTGTGAGCTGATGACTCTTTAGTGTTGTTTAGATTCTTTCTCTTTAGTTTTTATCTATCATAGATTTTTGCTTTGTAGTTGCTGTTGTTCATTCACTGTCATGTCCAGCTGTTTGTGACTCTATAGACTGCAGCAAGGCAGGCTTCCCTGTCCTTCACCATCTCCTCGAGCTTGTTCAAAGTCATGTCCACTGAGTCAGTGAAACCATCCATCCATCTCATCCTCTGTCATCCCTTTCTCCTCTTGCCTTCAATCTTTCCCAGCATCAGGGTCTTTTCTAATGAGTTGGCTCCTAAAGAGAAACAGCATTAGGTGGCCAAAGTATTGGAGCTTCAGCATCAGTGCTTCCAATGAATATTCAGCATTGATTTCCTTTAGGATTGACTGGTTTGCCCTCCTTGCGGTTCAAGGGACTCTCAAGGTTTGTAGATACTGTGAGATTATATAAAGCCAGCTATATGCACAATGTAAGTTGGTGATCTCTTAATTTCAAATACTTTTTTAACAACCTTACATTTATACTCTTAAAGTTACTGTTTTTTGACATTATATTTTACATCTAATTTTTGTGTGTACCCCTTAACTGCTTACTGTGGATATAGATGATTTTCTACTTTGTTTTAACCTTCCTACTAGCTTTGTACATTTGGCTTTTCTACTTTTCTTGTATATTTGCCTTCACCGATGAACTGTTTCTTTCTGTGTAATTCTCATGTTTCTAGCTGTGGCCTCTCTTTTGCTTAGAGAAGTCTCTCTCACTTTTCTTACAAAACTGATTTGATGGTGTTGAACTCAAGTTTTGGCTATCAGTAAACCTTCTGATCTCTTCAACAAATCTGAATGAGAACCTTGCTGAATAAAGTATTCTTGGTTATAGGTTTTTACTTTTCATCACTAAACACATCATGCCATTCCCTTCTAGCCTGCAGAGTTTCTGCTGAAATGTTATGTGATCACCTTATGGGAAACTCCTTTGTATGTAACTTGTTTTTCCCTTGCTACTTTTCATATTTATCTTTGATTTTTGCCATTTAATTTTCCTTTTATATTGGAGTATAGTTATTTGCAATACTGCATTAATTTTAGGTGTACCTCAAAGAGATTTAATTATGCATAGACATATATCTATTCTTTTTCAGACTTCTCCCCCATATAGGTAATTACAGAGTATTGAGTAGAATTCCTTGTGCTCCTTGTTTATCTATTTTAGATATAGTAGTGTGTATATGTTAATCCCAACCTCCTAAATTATCCTCCCCCTTACCTTTACCCTTTGGTGGCCATAAATTTGTTTTCTCAGCCTGTGAGTCTGTTTATGTTTTGTAAATAAGTTTATTTTTATCATTTTTCTTAGAGTCCACATATAAGTGATATCACATGATATTTGTCTTTCTCTGACTGATTGACTTCACCTAGTGTGAAAATCTCTAGGTTCACCCATGTTGTTGTGAATGGCATTATTTCATTAGTTTTTATGTCTCAGTAATATTATATATAATATATATATATATATATATATGCCTTTTTGTCTGTTGATGGACATTTAGGTGGCTTCCACGTTTTGACTATTGTAAGTAGTGCTCCAATGAACACTGGAGTGCATGTATCTTTTCAAAGTATAATTTTTTCCCAGATAAATGCCCAGGAATGAGATTGCTGGATCATATGGTAGTTCTATTTTTAGTTTTTTAAGAAACCTCCATGCTTTTGTCCATAGTGTCTGTACCAATTTACATTGCCACCAACAGTGTAAGGGGGTTCCCTTTTCTCCACACCTTGTCTGGCATTTACTGTTTGCAAACTTTTTTATGATGGCCATTCTGACTGGTGTGAAGCAATACACTGTAGTTTTGATTTGCATTTCTCTGCAGCCATGAAATTAAAAGACACTTACTCCTTGGAAGGAAAGTTATGACCAACCTAGATAGCATATTCAAAAGCAGAGACATTACTTTGCCAACAAAGGACTGTCTAGTCAAGGCTGTGGTTTTTCCAGTAGTCATGTATGGATGTGAGAGTTGGACTGTGAAGAAAGCTGAGTGCTGAAGAATTGATGCTTTTGAACTGTGGTGTTGGAGAAGACTCTTGAGCTCTTGGACTGCAAGGTGATCCAACAAGTCCATTCTGAAGATCAGCCCTGGGATTTCTTTGGAGAGAATGATGCTGAAGCTGAAACTCGAGTACTTTGGCCAATTCATGCGAAAAGTTGACTCACTGGAAAAAACTCTGATGCTGGGAGGGATTGGGGGCAGGAGGAGAAGGGCACAAAAGAGGACGAGATGGCTGGATGGCATCACTGACTTGATGGATGTGAGTCTGAATGAACTCTGGGAGTTGGTGATGGACAGGGAGGCCTGGCGTGCTGCGATTCATGGGGTCACAAAGAGTCAGACATGACTGAGCGACTGAACTGAATAACTAGTGACATTGAACATCTTTTTAAGTGCTTTTTGGCTATCTCTATTTCTTCTTTGAAGAAATGTCTGTTTAGAGTTTCAGCGCCCTTTTTGATTGGGCTGTTTTGTTTTTTGATGTTGAGCTGCATGAGCTATCTGCATATTTTGGAGATTAATCCCTTGTCAATTGCATTGTTTGTAAACATTTTCTCCCATTCTGTGGGTTGTCTTTTCATTTTGCTTATTGTTTGCTTTGCTGTACAAAAGCTTTTAAGTTTAGTTAGGTCCAATTGTTTGTTTTGTTTTTATTTTTATTATCATTGCTCTAGAAGGTGGATCCAAAAAGATACCACTGTACTTTATGTCAAAGAGTATTCTGCCTATGTTTTCCTCTAAGAGTTTGGGGTGGTGGTGGTGGTGGTGGGGTGTGTGTGTGTGTGTGTGTGTGTGTGTGTGTAAGTGTACTTCCCTGGTAGCTCAGACGGTAAAGAATCCACCTGCAATGCAGGAAACCTGGGTCAATCCCTGGTTTGGGAAGATCCCCTGGAGGAGGGCATGGCAATCCACTCCAGTATTCTTGCTTGGAGAATCCCATGGACAGAGGAGCCTAGCCTAGCAGGTGGTGTGAAAGAAAGCCTACTAGGCTAGTCTCCTCTGTCCTTGGGGTCACAATAAGTCACACACTACTGAGTGATTCAGCACAGCACAGGTTTGTCTAATATGAATCTCTCTCTCTCTTTCTCTCTGTCTCTCTCTCTCCAATATGGTATTATCTGGAGTCAGTGAGCCTAATTTCTCCAGCTCTGTTTTTCTTTCTCAGGATTGCTTTGGCTCTTCAGGGTCTTTTTTATTTCCATACAAGTTTTAAGATTTTTTGTTGCTGTTCTAGATCTGCAAAAAATGCCATCAGTAATTTGATAGAGATTTTGCTTTGGGTAGAACAGTCATTTTGACAATACTGAGTCTTCCAATCGAAGAACGTGGTATATCTTTCCGTCCGTTTCTGTCATCTTCAATTGATACTTCTTTCATTAGTGTCTTACAGTTTTCAGAGTAGAGGTCTTTTGACTCCTTAGGTAGCTTAGGTATTCCTTAGGTATTTGACTTCTTAGGTATTCCTAGCTGTTATATCCTTTTTGATGTAATGATAAATGTAATTATTTCCTTAATTTTTCTTTCATTGTAAGTATGTAAAAATGCAAGAGATTTCTGTGTATTTAATTTGCATCCTGCAACTATGCTGAATTAATCTGGTAGCATCTTTAGGATTTTCTATGTGTAGAATCATGTCATCTGCAAACAGTGACAGTTTTATGTCATTTTTTTCCCCCCAGTTTGGGTTTCTTTAATTTCTTTTTCTTCTCTGATTGCCTTGGCTAGGAAATTCCAAACCATGTTAAGTAAAAGTGGCAAGAGTATAGACATCCTTGTCTTGTTCCTGATTTTAGAGGAAATGATTTCAGATTTTCACCACTGAGTATTATGTTAGCTTGGGTTTGTCATATATGCTTTTTATTATATTGAGGTATGTTCTCTCTATACCAAATTTCTAGAGTTTTTTTTTTTTAAATCATAAGTCGTTGTTGAATTTTGTCAAAAGCTTTCTCCACATCTACTGAGATGATCATATGGTTTTTATTCAATTTGTTAATGTGTTTATCACAGTGATTAACTTGCAGATATTGAAAAATTCTTGCCTCTCTGGGATAAATCCCACTTGATCATGGTGTATGATACTTTTAATGTAGTATTGGATTCAGTGTGCTAGTATTTCGTTGGAAATTTTTGTCTATATTCATTAGCAATATTGCCTGTAATTTTCTCTTTTTGTGTGTGGTATCTTTGGTTTTGGTATCAGGGTGATGGTGGCCTCATAGAATGAGTTTCAGAGTGTTCCTTCCTCTGCATTTTTTTTTTTTGGAAAAAGTTCAGAAGGATAGGCATTACCTCTTTTCTAATGTTTGATAGAATTTTCCTGTGAAGCCATCTGGTCCAGGAATTTTGTTTGTTGAGAGTTTTGTTTGTTTGGGGGTTTTAATTTCTTTTTTGGCTGTGCTGCAAGGCCTGCGAGATCCCAGGTCCCTGGCCAGAGATCAAACCCAGGCTGCCAGCAGTGGAAGCACCGAGACCTAACCACTGGACCACCAGGGAATTCCCGTTGGGAATTTTTAAATCACAGTTTCAGTATCAGTGCTTGTGTTTGGTCTGTTCACATTTTCAATTTCTTCTGGGTTCAGTTTTGGGAGACTGTACCTTTCTAAGGATTTGTCCATTTTTTCTAAGTTGTCCATTTTATTGGCGTATAGTTGCTTGTAACAGTCACTTACGATCCTTTGCATCTCTGTGGTGTCCATTGTAATTTCTTTTTTAATTGTAATTTTATTGATTTGAGCCCTTTTCCTTTTCTTCTTGATGAGTCTGGCTAAAGATTTATCAGTTTTATCTTTTCACAGAACCAGTTTTTGGTTTCATTGGTCTTTTCTATTGTTTTCTTCATCTCTATCTCATTTCTGCTCTGATCTTTATGATTTCTTTTCTTCTGCTAACTTTGGGTTTCATTTGCCCTTTCTCTAATTGCTTTAGGTGTAAAGTTAGGTTGTTTGTTTGTGATTGTTCTTGTTTCCTGAGGTAAGATTGTGCTGCTATAAACTTCTCTCTTAAAATTGCTTTTTGCTGCATTGCAAAGGTTTTGGATTGTTGTGTTGTGTTTTGATTTGTCTCTAGGTAATTTTATTTCCCCTTTGATTTCTTCAGTGATCCACTGGTTGTTGAGTGGCATATTGTTTTTCCTTTATATATTTGTGTTGGTTATAGTTTTTCCCTTGTAGTTGATTTTTCATCTCATAGTGTTGTGGGAAAGAGGCTTGATGTGATTTCAAATTTTTAAAATTTAACTCTGCCACCAGTGTTTTGTCTGCAGTGAGGTACAGCCACCCCTGCTTGCCCAGGAGACCCTCCAAACCCAGCAGGTAGGTCTGGCCCTCGCTCCTATGAAGTCATTGCTTTTTCCTCTGGGTCCTGGTGCTCATGAGACTTTGTGTGCACCCCCAGGGAGTAGAATTTGTTTCCCCTAGCCCTGTGAAGTTCCTGCATTCAAGCCCTGTTGGCCTTTAGAGTTAAATGCTCAGGGTGCTCCTCTGCTTCCTGCTGTCAGACCTGGGGCTCTCCAGGTGGGAGAGCCTGACCTGGGGCCAGGAACTTTTACTTTTGTGGGAGAACCTCTATGATACGATTATTTCCCACCTTGTGGGTCGCCTATCCACTGGGTGTGGGATTTGTTTCTATCGCAAATGTGCCCCTCCTGCCTTCTCATTGTGGTGGCTTCTTTGTTTTTTGAAATAGAAAATCTTTTCTGTAGGTTCTAGTCTTTTTTCAATCAATCGTGGTTCAGCAGTTAGTTTTGACTTTGGTATTTTCATGAGTAGGTGACCTCAGGTGCTTCTACTCTGCCATCTTGTCCCTGGCCCTGATTTTTGCCACTTTAATTACAATGTATCTTGGTATGGTTCTCTCTGTTTGGAATTTCTGTTTCCTGGACCTGGATGTGTTTCCTTTCCCAGGTTAGGGATGTATTCAGCTATTAGGTCTTCAATACATTCTCTGCCCCTGCCTATATCTCTTATATATGACTACCTCTCTCTCTCTCTTTACTCACTCAGTTGTGTCCGACTCTTGTGACCCCCATGGACTGTAGCCCGCCAAGCTCCTCTGTCCATGGGATTCTCCAGCCAAGAATATTGGAGTGGGTTGCCATCTCCTTCACCAGGGAATCTTTCCAACCCAGGAAGTGAACCTGGGTCTCCTGCATGGCAGACAGATTCTTTACTGACTCAGGTATGAGGGAAGCTCCATATATAACTATTAGATCAGATCAGATCAGTCGCTCAGTTGTGTCCAACTCTTTGCAACCCCATGAATCACAGCACGCCAGGCCTCCCTGTCCATCAGCATCTCCTGGAGTTCATTCAAACTCACTTCCATTGAGTCGGTGATGCCACCCACCCATCTCATCCTCTGTCGTCCCCTTCTCCTCCTGCCCCCAATCCCTCCCAGCATCAGAGTCTTTTCCAATGAGTCAACTCTTCACATGAGGTGGCCAAAGTACTGGAGTTTCAGCTTTAGCATCATTCCTTCCAATAGAGACCACTATAATGTAAACGTTAGTATGCTCAACACTATGCCTGAGGTCTCTTAAACTGTCCTTATTGCTTTTATTTCTGTTTAGGAATAGTGATATCCACTACTGTCTTTCAGCTTGCTGATAGAAAGGAACATATCATTTAGTTTATTAATACATTCTAGTGTATTACTCATCTCAATTATTCTTCATATGTTTGGTTCATTTTCCAACTCTTTGTTTAAAGAGTTGTTTAAAGCCATGGCTCAGACAGGAAAGAATCTGTCCACAATGTGGGAGACCCAGCTTCAATCCTTGGGGTCAAGAAGATCCCCTGAAGGGAATGGCAACCCACTCCAGTATTACTGCCTGGAGAATTCCATAGACAGAGATGCCTGGCAGGCTACAGTCCATGGGGTTGCAAAGAGTCAGACATGACTGAGTGACTAACACTTTATTTAAAACTTCTAAGTTCTTAATCTGTGTATCCAATCTTCTGAGTTCTTTAAAAATCTTTCTTCTGTGTTTTTGCCTCATTCCTTTGTTAGTACATGTTCCTCTGTTCCCTCATTTTGAAATAAGTCAGAAAGAGAAAAACAAATATTGTGTATTAACACATATATACAGAATCTAGAAAGATGTTATGGATGAACCTATTTGCAGAGCAGCAATGGAGACACAGACATTGAGAACAGACTTGTGGACACAGCTGATGTTGGGGGAGGATGGAGAGGATGGGAGTATGGAGAGAGGAACATGGAAATACACATTCCCATGTGTAAAATAGACAGCCAATGGAAATTTGCTATATGACTCAAGGAACTCAAACCAGGGCTCAGTAACAACCTAGAGGGGTGGGATGGGGAGTGAGGTGGAGGCATGCTCAATGGGGAGGGAACATTGGTAAGCCTATGGCTCATTCATGTTGATGTTTGGTAGAACCAACACAATACTATAAAGTAATTATCCTTCAATTAAAATAAATAAAGTTTTTAAAAGGGCAGAATATCTAAATAGACATTTCCCCAAAGAAGATATATAGATAACTAAAAAGCACATTAAAAGATGCTCAATGTCACTAGTTATTAAAGAAATGCAAATCAAAACTGTAATGAGTTATTATCTCACACCAGTCAGAATAGTCATCAAAAAGTCTACAAACAATAAATGTTAGAGAGGGCCTGCAGAAAAGGGAACCCTCCTATACTGTTGATGGGAATGAAAATTGACACTGCCACTATGGCGAACAGTATGGAGGATTCTTAAAAAAATAAAAATAGAACTACCATAAGATTCAACAATCCAACTATTGGGCATATATACTGAGAAAACCATAGTTTAAAAAGACATGTAGCCCAATGCTCATCGCAGCACTGTTTACAATAGCAAGGACATGGAAGCAACCTAGATATTCATCAACGGATGAATGGATAAAGAAGTTGTGGTACATATATACAATGAAATATTATTCAGCCATAAAAAGGAATGAATTTGAGTTCTAGTGAGGTGGATGAACTTAGAGCTTGTTACAGAGTGAAGTAAGTCAGAAAGAGAAAAATAAATATCATATTAATGCATATATATGGAATCTAGAAAAATGATACTAATGAACATATTTTCAGGACAGGAATAGAGACACAGATATAGAGAAAAGACTTGTGGACACAGCAGGGGAAGGAAAGGGTGGGAAAAATTGAGAGAGGAGCACTGAAACACATTTTCTAGTGCAAACATTTTTGATTGGCTTGTTTTTTTTTTTATATTGAGCTGCATGAGTTATTTGTATATATTGGTGATTAATCCCTTGTTGGAAGTTCCTGATGGGAGAGACTGATCACTCACCTAGAGCCAGACATCTTGGAATATGAAGTCAAGTGGGCTTTAAGCATCACTATGAACAAAGCTAGTTGGAGGTGATGGAATTCTAGTTGAGCTATTTCAAATCCTAAAAGACGATGCTGTGAAAGTGCTGCACTCTATATGCCAGCAAATCTGGAAACCTCAGCAGTGGCCACAGGACTGGAAAAGATCAGTCTTCATTCCAATCCCAAAGAAAGGCAATGGCAAAGAATGCTCAAACTGCCGCACAATTGCACTCATTTTGCATGCTAGCAAAGTAATGCTCAAAAGTCTCCAAGCCAGGCTTCAGCAGTATGTGACTTGTGAACTTCCATATGTTCAAGCTGGTTTTAGAAAAGGCAGAGGAAGCAGAGATCAAATTGCCAACTTCCACTGAATCATCAAAAAACAAGAGAATTCCTGAAAAACATCTACTTCTGCTTTATTGACTACACCAAAGCCTTTGTGTGGATCACAACAAACTGTGGAAAATTCTTCAAAAGATGGGAATACTGGACCACCTGACCTGCCTCCTGAGGAATCTGTGTGCAGGTCAAGAAGCAACAATTAGAACTAGACATGGAACAACAGACTGGTTCCAAATTGGGAAAGAAGTATATCAAGGCTGTATATTGTCACCCTGATTATTTAATTTATATGCAGAGTACATCATGAGAAATGCTTGCCTGATGAACCACAAGCCGGAATCAGGATTTCTGGGAGAAATATCAATAACCTTAGATATACAGATGACACCACCCTTATGGCAGAAAGCAAAGAAGAACTAAAGAGCCTCTTGATGAAAGTGAAAGAGGAGAGTGAAAAAGCTGGCTTTAAACTCAACATTCAGAAAACTAAGATCATGGTATCTGGTCCCATCACTTCATGGCAAATAGATGGGGAAACAATGGAAATGGTGAGAGACTATTTTTTGAGCTCCAAAATCACTGCAGACGGTGACTGCAGCCATAAAATTAAAAGACACTTGCTCCTTGAAAGAAAAGCTATGACCAACCAAGACAGCATATTAAAAAGCAGAGACATTATTTTGCCAGCAAAGGTTTGTCTAATCAAAGCTATGGTTTTTCCAATAATCATGTATGGATGTGAGAGTGGGACTATAAAGAAAGCTGAGTGCCAAAGAATTGATGCTTTTGAACTGTGGTGTTGGGGAAGACTCTTGAGAGTCCCTTGGACTGCAAGGAGATCAAACCAGTCAATCCTAAAGGAGATCAGTCCTGAATATTCATTGGAAGGATTGATGCTGAAGCTGAAGCTCCAGTACTTTGGCCACCTGATGCGAAGAATTGACTCATTGGGAAAGACCCTGATGCTGGGAAAGATTGAAGGCATGAGAAGAAGGGTATGACAGAGGATGAGATGGTTAGATGGCACCACAGACTGTATGGACATGAGTTTGGGTTTCAGGAGTTGGTGATGGACAAGGAAGCTTGGTGTGCTGCAGTCCATGGGGTCGCAAAGAGTGGGACACAGCTGAGCAACTGAACTGAATCCCTTGTTGGTTACCTTATTTGCAAACATTTTCTCTGTTTCTGTGGGCTGTCTTTCTAATTGCTTATGGTTTTCTTTGCTGTGCAAAAGCTTTTAATTGGGTCCCATTTGTTTATTTTTGTTTTTATTATCATTACTCTAGGAAGTGAATCCAAAAACATACTGTTGCAATTTATGTCAAAGAGTGTTCTGCCTATGTTTTCCTCTAAGAGTTTTGTAGTATCCAGTCTTACATTTAGGTCTTTAATCCATTTTGAGTTTATTTTTGTATATGGTGTTAGAGGATATTCGAAGTTAATTCTTTTACATGTGGCTGTCCAGTTTCCCAGCACCATTTATTGAAGAGACTGTCTTTTTTCCTCCATTATATGTTCTTGCCTCCTTGGTCATTGATTAATTGACTGTAGTTGTACAGGTTTATTCCTAGGGTGTCTATCCTGTTCCACTGATCTATAACTCTGTCTTTGTGCTAGTACACTACTGTTTGATTACTGTGGCTTTATAGTATAGTCTAGAGTTGGTGAGCCTGATTTTCGGCTCCATTTTTCTTTCTCAGGATTCCTTTTGCTATTCAGGATCTTTGGTGTTTCCACACAAGTTTTAAGATTTTTTTTGTTCTAGATCTGCAAAAAATGTCATTAGTAATTTTATAGGGATTGCATTGAATTTGTAGATTGCCTTGGGTAGTATAGTCATTTTGACGATATTGATCCTTCCAATCCAAGAACATGGTATATCTTTCCATCTGTTTCTGTCATCTTCTATTTCTTTCATTAGTGTCATGGAGTTTTTGGAGTACAGGTCTTTTGACTCCTTAGGTAGCTTTATTCCTAGGTATTATATTCTTTTTCATAATTGTTTATTTTTTTCTTTCACTGTTAGTGAATAGAAATTCAAAAGATATCTGTATATTAATTTTGTGTCTTTCAACTTACTGAATTAATAGTTTTCTGGTAGCATCTTTAAGATTTTCTATGTGTAGAATCATGTCCCTTGCAAATAGTGACAGTTTTGTGTCTTTTCCAATTTGGATTCCTTGAATTTCTTTTCATTCTCTGACGCCTTGGCTAGGAAATTCCAAACCATGCTAAATGAAAGTGGTGAGAGTAGACATCCTTATCTTGTTCCTAATCTGAGAGGAAATGCTTTCAGCTTTTCACCATTGAGTATTATGTTAGCTGTGGGTTTGTCATATATGCTTTTTATTATATTGAGATATGTTCTCTCTATGACAACTTTCTAGAGTTTTTTTTTTAATCATAAATGGTTGTTGAATTTTGTCAAAAGCTTTCTCCGCATCTATTGAGATGATCATACAGTTTTTATTCTTCAACTTGTTAATGTGTATATCACACCAATCGATTTGCAGATTAGAAAAATCCTTGCATTCCTAGATAAATCCCTCTTGATCACGGTGTATGATCCTTTTAATGTATTGTTGGACGCAGTTCGCTAGTATATTGTTGCAGATTTCTGTGCCTGTGTTCATTGGTGATATTGCCTATAATTTTCTTTGTCGTATCTTTGTCTTGTTTTGGTATCAGGGTGATGATAGCCTCATAGAATGAGTTTTGAAGTGTCCCTTCCTCTGCAGTTTTTTTGGAATGGGTTCAGAAGGGTAGCTGTTACCTCATCTCTAAATATTTGATAGAATATTCCTGTGAAGCCGTCCGGTCCAGGAATTTTGTTTGTTGGGAGTTTTTTGGTTTGGGGTTGTGTGTGTGTGTGTGTTTTTCCCCTGGCTGTGCTGCACTGCCTGTGTGATCCCAGTTTACTGAACAGAAGCAAAACCCAAGCTCCCAGCAGTGAAAATGCTGAGACATAACTGCAGGACCACCAGGGAATTTCTTCCTGGTTTAGTTTGGGGGGATTGTACCTTTTGAAGAATTTGTGCATCTCTTTAAAATTGTCCATTTTATTGGCATATGGTTGCTTGTAGTAGTCACTTGTGATTCTTTGTATTTCTGTTGTGTCCACTGACTTAATCCTAATTCCATTGACTTGAACCCTTTCCCTTTTGTTCTTGATGAGTCTGGCTAAAGATTTATCAAGTATATCTTTTCATAGAACCAGCTTTATTTTCATTGATCTTTTCTTCCCCCCCACCATCTCTCTTTCATTTATTTCTGCTCTGATCTTTATGATTTCTTTCCTTCTGTTAACTTTGGGTTTTGTTTGTTCTTTCTCTGGTTGCATTTGGTGTAAGGTTAGGTTGTTTATTTGGGATTTTCATTGTTTCCTGAGATTGTGCTGCAATAAACTTCCCTCTTACAATTGCTTTTGCTGCATTGCAAAGGTTTTGGATTGTTGTGTTTTGTTTTCATTTGTCTCTAGGTATATTTTGTATTTCCTTTGATTTCTTCAGTGATCCACTGGTTATTTAGTAGAGTATTGTGTTGTGGTTGAAGAAGATGCTTGATATGATTGCAATTTTTAAAAATTTACCTATGTCACCTGTGTCTTGTCCACTGTGAGGTCCAACCACCCCCTTTTTGCCCAGGAGACCCCCCAGAACCAGTAGGTAGGTCTGGTGCTGGCTCCTGTGGAGTCACTGCTTTTTCCTCTGGGTCCTGGTGCACAGGAGACCTTGTGTGCATCCTCCAAAAGTGGAGTTTGTCTCCCCCAGTCCTGTGGAGTTCCTGGAATCAAGCCCTCCAAAGCCCAATGCTCAGGTGCTCCTTCTCCTGATGCCAGACCTCCAGTTGAGAGAGCCTGACTTGGGGCCAGGAACTTTCGCTTTTGTAGGAGAACCTCTGTGATATGATTATTTCCCAGTTAGTGGGTCATCCACCAACTGGGTGTGAGATTTGTATTGAAAAGGCACCCCTCCTGCCTTCTCGTTGTGGTGGCTTCTTTGTCTTTGGAAGTAGAATATCTTTCTTGGTAGGTTTCAGTCTTTTTTCAGCTAATGGTTTAGTAGTTAGTTATGATTTTGGTGTTTTCATGACAGCAGGTGAACTCAGGTCTTTCTACCCTTTCATCCTGTTCCTGACCCTGATTTTTGTCACTTTAATTACAGTGTGTCTTGGTGTGGTCCTCTAGGAATTGATCTTGTTTAGATTATCTGTGCTTCTTGGACCTGGATGTCTCTTTCCTTACCTAGGTTAGGGAAGTATTCAGCAATTAGGTCTTCAAATACATTCTCTGCCCCATGCCTATATCTTTTCTTCTGGGACCCCTAAAATGTAAATGTTAGCATGCTTGATACTATCCCAGAGGTCTCTTAAAGTGCCATTTCTTTTCTTTCTGTTGAGGAATAGTGATATCCACTACTGTCTTTCAGCTTGCTAATAGAAAAGAATATATCATTTCGTTTGTTATTACCTTCTAGTATCTTTTTCATCTCAATTATTCTTCATATGTTTGATTCTTTATTTCCCAACTCTTTGTTTAAAAGCTTCTAACTTGTATATCTGTGCATCCAGTCTTCAGAGTTCTTCAATAATCTTTCTTCTTCTGAGTTTTTGTTTTGTTCCTTTGTTAGTACGTGTTCCTGTGTTGACTCGTTATGCCTAACTTTGTTTTTCTTATTTCTAGTTATCTGGTAGGTTGGTTACATTTTCCAGTTTTCCAGAAATGGCCTTTGGAGGAGGTGGCCTTTTCAGGAGATGGCCTATGTGTCCCAAGATCACACTTCCCTCTCATCACCAGAGCTCTGTGCTCTAGGGCTGCCCTTTATGTGGGCTCATGACTGTGGGCAGTCTGGTAGGCTTGCTTGGTACCCCTGTCCAGTTGATTGATGTGCCTTACATTTGCAGAGGCTGCTGACCACTGGCTGGCAGGGCTTGGATCACAAGTTGGCTGACTGTGCTACCCCTGGACTAGTGCTGTTTCCTGGGTGAGCAAAGTTGGGGTCCAGGAGAGCCTAGGACTGGTTCCCCCCCAACTAGTGGGTAAAGCCTGGTCCTGAGGTCTAGTATCTGGCCACCAGAAAGCCGAACTGGGTCCTGTGGTCTGATTGTAGGGCTCAGAGGACCCAGAGCTGGTTTTACACTGCTGGTGGGTAGGGCTGATTCCCAGTACAGCTGGCTGTGGGGTTCAGGGTGTCCTGAAGCATGTGTTGGCCTGGTGCTGGCTTTGTGGTGGGTAGGCTAGGTCTGCAACTGTGGCTACTGTTTCCTGGGGCCAGGCTTCTGCCCTGGTGCCTATATGCTGTCTAGAGAGGGCGCAGCTGGGTTCTGAGGCTAATATGCTAGAGGGAGGATTCCAAGTGGTGCTTTCCAGCACCAATGTCCACATAATCGAACAAGCTTCACTAGAATGACTGCTACCAGTGTCTGCGTCCCCAAGATGAGCTTCATTTGCCTCCTGCCTCTCCAGGAGGCTCTCAAGGATTGGCAGGTAGGTCTAATCCAGGTTCATTTCAAATTGCTAATGCATTCCTGGATCCCTAAACAAATGAGATTTGTGTGTACCCTCCAAGAGTGGAGTCTATTTCTTTCAGCCCACTGGGACTCCCAGAGTATGCCCCACTGGCCTTCAAAGCCAAACATTCTGGGGGCTTGTGTTCCTGCTGCAGGATCCCTGGGGTTGGGGAGCTTGATGTGGGACTCAGATCCCTCACTCTTTGGGGAGGACTTCTGCAACAAAACTTCTGTTTGTGGGTCACCCACCTGAGTGTAAAACACCTGACTATATAGTGACTTGGCTCTTCTTATCTCGTTTTGGCTCTTTCTTTATATCTTTAGCTGTAGAAGATCTTTTCTTGTTAGGTTCTGGTCTTTTTCATAGATGGTTGTTCTGTAAATATTTGTAATTTTGGTGTGTCCATGAGCAGAGATAAGCTCAAGGTCATCTACTCTGTTATCTTGGTCCATCTCAGCCCTCCTTTTTTTTGTTCTCTGGAAGAACACCAGTTCAGTTCAGTTCATTTCAGTCACTCAGTTGTGTCCAACTCTTTGCAACCCCATGAATTGCAGCACGACAAGCCTCCCTGTCCATCACCAAATCCCGGAGTTCACTCAGACTCAGGTCCAATCAAGTCAGTGATGCCATCCAGCCATCTCATCCTCTGTCATCCCCTTCTCCTCCTGCCCCCAATCCCTTCCAGCATCAGAGTCTTTTCCAATGAGTCAACTCTTCACAAGAGGTGGCCAAAGTACTGGAGTTTCAGCTTTAGCATCATTCTCTCCAAAGAAATCCCAGGGCTGATCTCCTTCAGAATGGACTGGTTGTGTCTCCTTGCAGTCCAAGGGATTCTCAAGAGTCTTCTCCAACACCACAGTTCAAAAGCATCAATTCTTCTGTGCTCAGCCTTCTTCACAGTCCAACACTCACATCCATACATGACCACAGGAAAAACCATAGCCTTGATTAGACGGACCTTAGTCGGCAAAGTAATGTCTCTGCTTTTGACTATGCTATCTAGGTTGGTCATAACTTTTCTTCCAAGGAGTAAGTGTCTTTTAATTTCATGGCTGCAGTCACCATCTGCAGTGATTTTGGAGCCCCCCAAAATAAAGTCTGACACTGTTTCCACTGTTTCCCCATCTATTTCCCATGAAGTGATGGGACCAGATGCCATGATCTTGGTTTTCTGAATGTTGAGCTTTAAGCCAACTTTTTCACTCTCCTCTTTCACTTTCCTCAAGAGGCTTTTTAGTTCCTCTTCACTTTCTGCCATAAGGATGGTGTCATCTTCATATCTGAGGTTACTGATATTTCTCCCGGCAATCTTGATTCCAGCTTGTGCTTCTTCCAGCCCAGCGTTTCTCATGATGTACTCTGCATGTAAGTTAAATAAGCAGGGTGACAATATACAGCCTTGATGTAGTCCTTTTCCTATTTGGAACCAGTCTGTTCTTCCATGTCCAGTTCTAACTATTGCTTCCTGACCTTCATATAGGTTTCTCAAGAGGCAGGTCAGGTGGTCTGGTATTCCCATCTCTTTTAGAATGTTCCACAGTTTATTGTGATCCACACAGTCAAATGCTTTGTCATAGCCAATAAAGCAGAAATAGATGTTTTTCTGGAACTCTCTTGCTTTTTCGATGATCCAGCAGATGTTGACTATTTGATCTCTGGTTCCTCTGTCTTTTCTAAAACCAGCCTGTACATCTGGAATTTCACAGTTCATGTATTGCTGAAGCCTGGCTTGGAGAATTTTGAGCATTACTTTACTAGCGTGTGAGATGAGTGCAACTGTGCAGTAGTCTGAGCATTCTTTGGCATTGCCTTTCTTTGGGATTGGAATGAAAACTGACCTTTTCGAGTCCTGTGGCCACTGCTGAGTTTTCCAAATTTGCTGGCATATAGAGAGCAGCACTTTCACAGCATCATCTTTCAGGATTTGAAATAGCTCAACTGAAATTCCATCACCTTCACTAGCTTTGTTCGTAGTGATGCTTTCTAAGGCCCGCTTGACTTCACATTCCAGGATATTTGGCTCTAGGTGAGTGATCACACCATCATGATTATCTTCGTCATGAAGATCTTTTTTGTACAGTTCTTCTGTGTATTCTTGCCACCTCTTCTTAATATCTTCTACTTCTGTTAGGTCCATACCATTTCTGTCCTTTATCGAGCCCATTTTTGCATGAAATGTTCTCTTGGTATCTCTAATTTTCTTGAAGAGATCTCTAGTCTTTCCCATTCTGTTGTCTCCCTCTATATCTTTGCATTGATCGCTGAGGAAGGCTTTCAACTGTCAAGTGACATTTAAATTATTTGGTGATTATGAATAAGTCTGCTGTGTATATTCTTAAGAAATTTTTTTGGGAGACTTTTTATTGGATAAATGTCTAGGAGTAGAATTGGTAGATCACGTGGTGTAGGTATAGGTTTAACTTTAACAGAAACCACAGATCTACACTCCAAAGTGGTACCATTTTACATTTTACTTTGTTGACATACTTTAGCAACAAAGTATGACAGCTCCAGATGCTACATACCCTCCAGAGTGCTTGATATTGTCAGTCTTTTAAATTTTATTCATTCTAGTGAGTATCTAGTTATATCTCATTATGGCTTTAATTTTTATCTTTTGAAGATCTTTTCTATATATTTATTTGCCATCCACATGCCATCTTTTGTGAAGATTTCTTTATTTTGTCATATTTCGTTGGATTATTCATCTCACTGTATTATAGGCATTTTAAAATACATTTTAGATACCTGTTCTTTTTTTATATATGAGTTAGAAATACTTTCTCCCAGTCTGTAACTTGCATTTTCATTTTCTACATGGTGTCCTTAAAAAAAACAAACATATTAAAGGTTGATGAAGTTCAAGTTATCAATATTTTCCTTTTGTGGGTCGTATGTTTTATGTCTTATCTAAGAAATATGTCTTTATTGTAGGGCTATGGATATTTCTCTCCTAATTTTTCTTCTAAAAATTGTTTCACTCACTTCTAAAAATTCAGTTTCACTCAAGTGATTAATTTCAAATTAGCTTTTGTATATAGATTTTGGTGAGAATTGAGGATCATTTATTTCCACATTGATGTCTATTTGTTCTAGCATTATTTGTAAGCAGGGCTTCCCTGATAGCTCAGTTGGTAAAGAATCCGCCTGTGACACAGGAGACCTGGGTTCGATCCTGGGTTGGGAAGATCCCTTGGAGAAGGGAAATGCTACCCATTCCTGTATTCTGGCCTGGAGAATTCCATGGACTATATAGTTCATGGGGCTTCTCTGGTGGCTCAGAGGTTAAAGCATCTGCCTGGAATGCAGGACAACTGGGTTCAATGCCTGGGTTGGGAAGATCCCCTGGAGAAGGAAATGGCAACACACTCCAGTACTCTTGCCTAGAGAATCCCATGGAGGGAGGAGCCTGGTAGGGTACAGTCCATGGCATCACAAAGAGTCGGACATGACGGAGTGACTTCACTTTCACACTTCATTATTTGTAAGCCAATAAACAAATAAAAATATACTTTCCTATTCCCATTGAATTCTACTTGGTAGTTTTGTTGAAAATATGTGAGTCTATTTTTGAACTCCATATTTTGTCCCTTAGTGTTTGCCAAATTAGATTCTTATTTTACTAGAATACTTTAAAAAATTTTTTTAAATTGGAAGATAATAGCTTTACAATGTTGGTTTCTGCCATACAACAATGTGAATGAGCCATGAGTATACCTATTTCCCCTCCCTCTTGAACCTCCTCCCATCCCCTACCCCATCCTACTCCTCTAGGAGCAACTCACACTGGCTATCTGTTTCACAGATGGTAATGTATATGTTTCAGTGCTCCTCTCTTGGTTCGTCCAAGCCTTTCCTTCCACTGTTGTGTCCGCAAGTCTGTTCTATCTGTGTCTCTATTCCTACCCTGAAAATAGGCTCATTGGTACCATTTTTCTAGATTCCACATATGTATGTTAATATATGATATTTGTTTTTCTTACTTCATGATGGTCATTCTGACCAATGTGAGGTGATACCCTATTTTGATTTGCATTTCTCTAATAATAAGTTATCTTGATCATTTTTTCATGTGTTTATTAGCTATCTGTATATCTTCTTTGGAGAAATGTCTGTTTAGGTCTTCTGCCCATTTTTTGATTGGGTTGTTTGTTTTTCTGATATTGAGCTGCTTTGTATATTTTAGAGATTAATCCTTTGTCCATTCCTTCATTTCAGTTAGTTCCTCCCATTCTGAGGCTTGTCTTTCCATTTTGTATATGGTTTCCTTCATCGTGCAAAACTTAAGTTTAATTAGGCCCCATTTGTTTATTTTATTTTCATTACTCTAGGAGGCGGGTGATAGATGGTCTTGCTGCAATTTATGTTAAGAGTGTTCTGCCTAAGTTTTGCACTAAGAGTTTTTTAGTTTCTGGTCTTACATTTAAGTCTTTAATCCATTTTTGAGTTTATTTTTGTGTATGGTGCTAGGAAGTGTTCTAATTTCATTCTTTTACATGTAGCTGTCCAGTTTTCCCAGCACCACTTATTGAAGTGACTGTCTTTTCTCCATTGTATATTCTGCCTCCTTTGTCAAAGATAAGGTGCCCATAGGTGCATGGATTTCCTTCTTTCATTCTTGATACTGGTTGCTTGTCTGTCTCTGATTTGATTCAGTCTTGTCAAAAGTTTAAAATGTTGATTAGACATTTTAAAGAATCAAATTTTGGCCTTAATATTTTAATCCTTAAAATTTTATTCACCACTTCCTAATTTCTTGATGGATATTTAGCTCATTAATATTTATCTGTCTTATATTTATAATATCTTAAATGTATAATACTGATTTTGCTACATCCCACAAGTTCTTTTCATCAAATACTCAGCTCAAAGTATTCTCTAATTTCCATCATGGTTTCTTTCTACCTACTGGTTATTTAGAAGTGAATTTCTACATCGATGGAAATATTCTAACTGAATTATATTTCAGTTTAATTGCATTTTCACAAAGCACATTCAATAGATTCAATACTTTTTGAAACTTGCCTTATGGCCCAAGACATCAATCAATTTTTGAAAAATGTTTTGTTCAAATTGTCTTTCTTCTGTGTTATATCACTCCCACAATGTATGAATCTATTTCTCCTTATAGTTCTATGTTTCCTTTAAATATTCTGAGGCTGTGTCATTAGAGGACTAAAATTTAAGATTGTCTTATTTCCCCAGTAAGTCAAGCCTTTGATCATTGTGAAGTGTCAGTTTTAATCTACAGTAATGCTTTTCACCTTCAAGCATTCTTTAAATCAGTGGTCCCCAGCCTTTTTGGCACCAGGGACCAGTTTTGTGGAAGAGAATTTTTCCATGGACTAAGGTTGGGGGAATCGTTTCAGGATGACTCAGGCACATTAAATTTATTGTGAGCTTTATTTCTGTTATTATTACATCAGCTCCACCTCAGATCATCAGGCATTAGATCCCAGAGGTTGGGGGCCCCTGCTTTAAATGATACTAATATAGCTACATTTTAGGTCAGGGCTTCCAGTGAAAATTCTTGTGCTTTTTTTTGAATACTGAATAAAGCATGTCCTTATCTTTTGGATTTCATTGCTTTGCTTGAGAAATTAGCTAATTCCTAAAACTTTAAATAATATATTTGTACACTTTAACATTATTTGACTTTCACCCTTTTGGAATCCTTATATATCCTGTCAATAACTACAAGGGCTACTTTTTTCCCCCAAGAGATTCAAGTGACAGAATTTAAATAGGGTAAATCTATTTACTGAGTATAATTACTAATGTAAGTTTAAAGCAATATTAGTACCCCCTCATTTGTGATTTGACTTTCCATGGTTTGTTACCCAAGCATGTTCAGAAAATATTTAAATGAAAAATTCCAGAAATAAAGCATAAGTCTTAAAGTAGGCACTGTTCTGAGTAGCACATTAATCCTGCACTGTCCAGTTCTGTTTTTCTCAGGATTCCCCAACCATTGACATTGTCATGGATCAGTGATCCAGGATCACCTGAAGTGGATGATGCTCCCTCTGACTTCCCATTCATCTCATCTCCTGAAGGTATTGTATCATCACATGTCATCACAAGAAGGGTAAGTATAGTACAATAAGGTATTTTGAGGGAGAAATAGACTGCATTCACATAATTTTTATTATAGTACAACTTCTCTATTTTACTAAGATCCTGATGCTGGAAAAGACTGAGGGCGGGAGGAGAAGGGGGGTGACAGAGGATGAGATGGTTGGATGACATCATTGACTCAATGGACATGAGTTTGAGCAACCTCCAGGAGATAGTGAAGGACAGGGAAGCCTGGTCTGCTGCAGTCCATGGGATCACAAAGTCAGACATGACTGAGTGAACAAGTCTTAATGTGCCTTTAGTCATACATTAAACTTTATCATAGGTATATAGAGGAAAAAATATCCTGTATATATAGAACTTGGTACTATCTGTGGTTTCAGGAATCCAGTGGGCATCTTGGAATATATTCCCTGCAAATAAGGAGGGACTCTTATTGAACCATTCTACCACAATGACCTTTTTATTTTCATGTCTTTTGTCTATTGCATGTGTGTAAGATTTTAAAAATTTTCCTGAAGTTTAATTATGATATATCTAGGAATAAATTGCTTTGGTTTCTTACACCTTCTCAGATCTGGTAGTTCATATCTTTAGCTTTAGAAAATTGTCATTGACTCCAGTATTTTTTTGTTACTTCTGCTCTCATTGTGTCCTCTATTTTTCTTAGTTTGTTGCGGGTGTTGAATCTCTTGAGTTTTATTTTGAATACTTCCTTCTGACTTGCCTTTCAACTCTTAAATTATTTCTAATTTGCTATTAAACCCAGTCATTGCATTCTTAACTGGGATTACTATGTTAGTTCTAGTATTCTTTTCACCAAATCTGCCCTGTAACTTTGTGATTTCCTGTTCCTTGCAAATGCTAGCCATCTTATTTTTACTTCCTGAACATGGTAAGCTAAGGGTCCCAATATCTGGAGCCTCTGCATCTCTTTTTCTTCTGACAGTTTTCCTGGTTCTCATGCATGATTGTCTCTGGTTTATCCTCGTGTGACAAGACTTTATTTTTTAAATAAAAAAAATGTATTGGAGTATAGTTAATTTATAATGTTGTGTTAGTTTTAGGTGGCCAGCAAAGTGAATCAGTTATATATGTATGTATACACATGGCCACTGCTTTTTAGATTCTTTTCCTAGATAGGTCACCACAGCTCACTGCGTGGAGTTCCTTGTGCTATACAGTAGGTGCTTGTTAGATATCTGTTTTACATAGAGTAGCGTGCATATGTGTTTCAATCTCCCAATTTATGCTTTCTCCCACTCCTTACCCACCGGTAAGCATAAGTTTGTTTTCTTCTTCTGTGACTCTATTTGTTTTGTACATAAGTTAACTTGTACCTTTTTTTTTTTTAGATTCCACATATAAGCAATATCATAGTATATTTGTCTTTTTCTGTCTGACTTACTTCAAGACTTCATTTTTAAAATGGGTTTGTTTGTACAGGTTTATAATGATACTCTTCAGGAGGACTCTGTTGCAGCTCCCTGAGAGCGCTAGCAAGCTGGTATTGTTTTACCTTGGCACTATTGACATTTCAAGCTGGATAATTCTTTATTGTGAGAGCATATCCTGTGTTTTTCAGGATGTTCAGTAGTATCTTGGCTTCTTTCCACTAGACACTATAATATTTCTTCACAGTTAAAATGTCTCCAGATTTTGCCAAATGCTCTCTGGTACTTAAACCACTGTCTTAACCCAAAACAAGAGAATTTTATCAGGTTTAAATATAGTAGTCCTTGATCTTTACTTTTGTCCCAATTCTAGTATTATCCTGCTTTTCCAGTCGTCCTCAGTGGAGACTAGATCCAAATTTGACGTGGGGATGTATAAGCACACACCCATTTCTGCTGCCTGGACAGCCATGTATGTTTAGAATCCCAGTATCCACAGTTGCAGGTAAGTTCTGTCAATACTGTGTGATTCACATGGGCCATCCTGCTGATGGCTTTTTCTTTGCCATATCAGCATGCTTTATGCTATTGAGACATCTGTCTTGAAGAATATTTTAAGCATCAGTCTTTGGTTCTAAACTCAATGACCGAGTCTCAAAGATTGTTGACTGTGTGTGCCCATCCATTTCCACAAATGCAGTACTTCCTTTTTGGCATATTTGTGTGTCTTGAAGACCAGGGCTTAGAGGGTGCTTTCTATGGTAGCTGCTCAGAGATTCCTAAACTCTCTGGGATTTAAAATTGGGAATCCTAAAAAGCACCTAGTCCAAATAGATATAGAAAGTGAAGCGCAGGAAGTCTATGTAACTAGACTGTCTTGTGATAACCAGAACTGAAGAAATGTGTCCCCTCTAGAGAAATGAGAAGGGCCAAAATGAATCTCATGTACTAACAAGGCTGGGGTTGAGGAGGTGGGATACTTCTACCCCATTGTAGAATCCAACAGGCGATGGTCTCAAGAGAAGTAAAGCTAACCTGATGTTTCTTATGAGAGAAGGAACATATTTATTTTATCAGGAATTTCTGCATTATTTAATTTTATCCTTGATAAACTTAGGCAGCCAGATTCTTTAATGTCCATATTTAGAGGAGGATCTGAGGTTTAGCATGCTATAACTTGCTTCAGGTCATCAGGCTAGAAGACTGAGTCAAATCTTGAAGCCCATGATTTTTTTTTTTTTTTTTTTTTATGGTTTGCTGTTCTCTTAGGGTCATGACTTCTCATTCAAGGACCTGTGGATTAAAATATGTATAAAATGATGATCCAAGTTACCACTGACTCTTAGGTGGGGGGCTAGTGAAAAGAGGGACTCATCTCAGAAAAGGTCTCTTTGTATATCTATTTGGCTGTGGCAGGTGGTATCTACTATCTTCATTGCAGCATGTGGGATCTAGTTCTCCAACCATGGATTGAACTCAGGCCCCCTGCATTGGGAGTGCTGAGACTAAGCCACGGGACCATCAGTGAAGTCCCAGAAAAGGCCTCTGTGGTGGGACTGTAAGTAAAGATGACCACTTGGAAAGCCTTGGTGGGGGCAGCATTCTCTTACCTGCCACACAAACCAGAAGTAGGATCTGAAAAGCTGAGGTGCTCTGCTTGCTAGGTTAGCACTCTCTACTTCTTACACACACATTCTTTCATCTGTGGGACAGACTCTCCTAAATTCAGTAATCCTCAAAGGTGGCTAAACCCTTCTATTATTTGGAATTAGGCTGGAAGTCTTAGAAGATCAGGTAAGGAATGGATAATTTGGTAACTCTGGATGTCTTCTAGAACCTGAGGTGTGAGTGAGGACATTTTCTTTCTACTTCTGGTTCTGGCTAGCATTAGAAAACTGAGTACAATCATTTAGTGGTTCTTTCACTAACAATATAATACTCTGAACAAAAGGATTTAATTTCAACAGTAAATTTCTTCAAAATGGTTTAAATGAGGTCCAGTTGGGCCTCAGTTTGACCTCAAATCAAGCAATGGACATACCACAGTATTGGTAAAAGGCTCTGAGAAATTCTAGTACTATATGATCGTTTGTTTAAGCAGACTTTTCTGTGGCTAGGACACTTCATCTTGTCAGATATTTTTCCAGACTTATTCATTGCAAGGTTACTTTAGGGTAACTATTCAGATAAATGTTGCTTTTCATCTTATACTATTTCCTCATATGGTTCTCACCAACTCTTACTCATTTCTGCCTTACGTTATACCCTACTACAGAATTAAGAAAATTCCAGAAGGTACCTGTTAGCAGTGCCTTGAGGGTTATACATACAGCTCCATTCCATTAGATTCTTTGGCTCTTGTAGAAGTGCTGTTGGCTCCAGTGCTTTTGGGCTAGCTACTTTATTTTTTCGTCAGGTTTGAAAGAGCAGTGATATATTATAACCTCTTTGTACACCTCCCTTTCTCTAGTATCAGCTAATTCTATGATTATAGAGACAGGGCTGTCGTTGGCAGTGTTTCTCTGGAGTGTCTGAATTCTCCACTTAAAATTACATGGGAAAGTTAACTTCTCCAAGAGTTAGTTTTCTTTTCTGTAAAATGATAGGAAAGCAGTATCTCTAACTCATAGTATTATCAGGTTCAAACAAAGCTATTCATACAATACATTAAATACAGCACCTGTAATATAAGCTGCCCTAACTCACAAATTAGTTTTCATTGTAGAATATATATAAAACTTACATGTTAACCACTTGTAAATGTACAGTTCTGTGGCACTAAGTACATTCATATAGTGCAACCACTGGCACCTTTCATTTTCATAATCTTTCCATCAAAACCCTGTATTAAACAACTACTCCCATTCTATTCCCTGGCAACCATCATTCTATACGTATTTCATGTAAATAGAATCCTATACTATTTATTTTCTTGTGACTGAAGAGCACTTAGCATCTTGGGTTCAGCATTTATCCATGCATGTTAGAATTTTCTTTTTTAATGGCTGAATAATATTCTATTGTGTTAATATGTACATACTATTATAAGAGTCAAAGCTCTATTATAGCTATTTAAGAAGTGATTTCACTTACTTGCTAAGACATAACTTTAGTGAGAGAGTCAGCATCTCTACTACTATAATAAAAAATGCAGGCTTACACTTTTGGAGTAAATTCCCAGACTCACCATTGATTCCTTTTCTCTATCAGTGTTTACAAAGTCTCCCAGTTAGGATGTCCTCACTTTCTTCAAAGGTAAAGAGTCCCTGGAGAGGGGGATCAAGATGGTGGAGCTCACCTCCTCATCTAACTCCCAATACCTCAAAAACACATCTATATGTGGAACAATTCTCATGGAAAACTGGAAACCAGCAGAACTCCTATGCAACCAATGCTGCAAGAAAGATTTCCTTGTGACCAAGTAAGGCGGGGGCGGGGGAACAGTGGATTTGGGACCTGGGCCCCTGAGAGGAGACTTAAGATCCCAGGGGCAGACCCTCACCCTGGGGATCAACTGGGTTAAGCCACAATTGGGTATCTCTGTCTCATGTGAGGATAGGCTGCTAGGATAGTGCTGTGACAGACAGAAGGGCTAAGAAGTCTAGACACACTGGAACAGCATGGACGCACTGGCTTACCAACAGACAAGCCAGTGTGAACACTGCACGGGTGCCTGCTACCTCACCACACTTTCCAACCTGAGTGGGGTGATCACCCCAGCCTCACTTACTGCACACTCCCTCTAGCGATGCAGAGATGGCCAGGAGTGTGGTTCAGATAGGGTGGCAGCAGTGAGCGTGGCTGATACTTGCTCAGGCAGTGCCATCTAAGCAGGGCCAACCCTGGAGGGCAGAGCAGCCATCTGAACCGTTGTCTCCAGCACACCACAGTCCCCACTCTCAGCAGAGCTTACATAGCACACACCAACTTCAGGCCATAGCCTTGCACTGGATCTGGGGCAGAAAAGACTCGATCTAGGTATGGAGAGGAGGCTTGGGATGTGCTTCAGGTGGAGCAGCTGGTGTTGGCACTTGCTCAAACAGAGATCCAGAAGCAGCCCAGGCCTGTGGTGGCAGCACAGCCACTTTAATTCCTGCAGCTGCAACACCCTGACCCTCAGCCCCCAGCCTAATGAATGCTCTGGCTCTGTCTACTGCCTGGCACAATCCGAACACTAGATCTGGGCTGACCACTGAAGAGAAAGGATGCCACTGTGAAGCAGATTCTGAGCAGAGTCACAGACACTTACAAAGGGAGTGTATCAGACCTGGATGAGCACATGAATCTTACTTCACTACTCACCTCCTTTGGGGCAAAGGTCACAGTCAAGGGACAAGGAAAAACACACTTAAAGGAAACAGAGGCTGCTTGAGCCCAACCCTCAGGACTTCTCCTCTAGCAACTGGGGAACAGGTTCTGCTCCTGACATGACAACAGCCACGGAGTAGAGAGGAAGTCCTGCTTTACACCCTGTGTAGGCTTTAGCCCTTCTTACACCAACCACACTCTCTCAAGGGGATAGTGGGCATTAACACCCCCTGAAGAAAGACATGACTGGCATCCACAACCAATCTAGCCCTCACACCGAAGATATTAGGCACACACAGTTTACCTAGGAATGTTCCCACATAAAAATCCAAAAGGAAATTCCCTGAAAAGTAATGAAACAGTCTTTGAGATCGTGAGTTACAAGGTTGGTTTGAAAAGTGCTGATTGAATTAAATAAGATTATCAAAATAAACCTACATCATTTAAACAAGGAACTAGACATTATAAAGATGGCCCAGTCAACAATAGATAATTCAATTTCTGAGATAAAAAGCAATCTAGAGGCAATGAATAGCTGACTAAATTATACACAAGAACACCTGAGTGATGTATAAGATTGAAAAATGAGAACTGCACAATCAGGACAGCAGACAAAGCAAAAAGAAACAACATATAAGATCTATGGGATAATAGAAAATGTGCCAGCCTATGCATAGTAGGTCCAGAAGAAGAGAGAGAAGGGGACCCTGAATTTGAATAAATTATGGCTTAAAAACTTCCTAAACCCAAAGAAGGAAATGAATTTCCATGTATAGGAAGCATACAGGGTTCCAAATGGACTCACACCAAGACATGTCATAGTTAAAATAGCAAAAGTTAAGGTAGCAAGAGAGAAAGTCATTTACATGGGAACACCATAAGGCTACCAGCTGATTTCTTCGCAGGCCAAGAGGGAGTGGCATGATACATTCAAAGTCCTGAAAGGAAAAAAACCCACAGCCTAGGATACTCTAACCAGCAAGATTATCATTTAGAATAGAAGGAGAGAGAATTTCTCAGACAAGCAAAAACAGAGATTTTAGCAATACTAAGCCTACCCTAGAGAAAATGCTGAAAAGTCATCTTTAAATGGAAAGAGGCAAGAATCTATAGAAGAGGGAAAATCCCAATAGGAAGGCAAAAATATAGTAAGATTGGAGATCACTTAAGCCAGTGTGTAGATTTAAAAAAAAAATTGTAAATGACTACTAAACAGTAAAGGGATAAGCATGACGATGTGAAATAGGTCATCAAAAACACGTGTGTGTCTCAGTGCTTAGTCTCTCATCATCTCACCCTCTCCCTCTGAGCCCTAAAGTCTGTTCTTTATGTCTGTGTCTCCTTCGCTGCCCTGCACATAGGATCGTCATATACGTTACCATATGTGAAACAGACAGCCAGTGGGAGTGTGGTGCATGACGCAGGGCACCCAAAGCCCGTGCTCTGTGATAACCTGGAGGGACAGGGTGGGGAGGGAAGAGAGAAGGAGGTTTAGGAGGGAAGGGACACATGTATGCCTATGGCCAATTCATGTTGATATATAGCAAAAACCATCACAATATTGTAAAATTATTATCCTCCAATTAAATAAAAACACAATGCAGATCTTTTAGAATGTGTTTGAACTTAAATGATTATCAATTTAAAGCAAGTAGATATAATTATGGGTCAACACATATCACATTAAACCTCAATGGGGGAAAAAAATGAACAGAACTACAAAAACAGCTAGAAAGCAATAAATGACAGTAAGCGCACACGTGCTGGGTTTCTCAGGGCTGCACAGAGTTGGACACGACTGAAGCGACTTAGCACACACGCATGCACCTCAGTGGAGCAGAATATCACAGAAATAAACCCAGGCATCTACGGTGAATCAATCTACGACAAAGGAGGCCAGAATATTTATTGGGATAAAGACAAATGTCTTCAACAAGTGGTGTTGGGAAAACTGAATGCCACACGTGAAACAATAAAACTAAACCATTTCCTCACACCACACCATATACAAAAAATAAAATGGTTTAAAGACCTAAATGGAAGACCTGAAACCATAAAACTCCTGGAAGAGAACATAGGCTAAACCTCTTTTACATAAATTGCAGCAATATTTTTTGGATCAGTCTCCCAAGGCAAAGGGAATAAAAGCAAAAATAAACAAATAGAACCTAATCAAAAGATTTTGCACAGCAAAGGAAGCCTTCAAAAAGGAAAATATAACCTACAGAATGGGATAAAATGTTTGCAAATGATATGACTGACAAGAACTTAATACCCCAAATACACAGACAGCTCACAAACTGAATATTAAAAACAATTCCAATCAAAGAATGGGTATAAGACTTGAATAGACATTTTTCCAAAAAAGACATACACATGATCAGTAGGTACATGAAAAAATGCTCAATATTGCTAATTACAAGAGAAATGCAAATTAACAGTGATATAACACCTCAAACTGGTCAGAATAGTTGTCATCAAAAAGTCTGCAAATAAATGTTGGGGAGGATGTGGAGGAAAGGGAACCCTTGTACACTGGGGTAGGAATATAAATTGGTACAGCTACTATGGAAAATAATATGGGTGTTCATTTAAAAACTAAAATAGAACTACCTTATGATCCAGCTATTCCACTCCTGGGTATATATCTGGAAAAAATGCAAACTCTTAATTTGAAATGATACATGCACTCCAATGTTCATAGCAGCACTATTTACAATAGCCAAGACATGGAAGCAACCCAAGGGCCATCAACAGATGACTGGGTTAAAAAAATATTTCACATAATGGAATATTATTCAGCCATAAAAAGAATGAAATAGTCCCATTTGCAGCAACATAGATGGGCCTAGAGAATATGATGCTTAGTGAAGTAAGTCTAACAGAGACATATTTTATGATATAACTTTATGTGAAATCTAAAATACAAAATAAGTGTACACACAAAACAGAAACAGACTCACTGGCATAGAAAACAAACTTGTGGTTGCAAAGAGGAGAAGGAAGGTGGGAGAAGGACAAATTAGGGTTATGGAATTGATAAACTACTGCATATCAAATAGGTAAGTAGTGGTCCAGTGGCTAAGAATCTGTCTTCCAATTTGGGGGTTGTGGATCTGATCCCTAGTTGGGGAGCGAAGGTCCCACGTGCCATGGAGCAGCTAAGCCTGTGAGCCACAACTAAAGAGTGCATGCCCCGCAACAAGAGACCCCACGTGACACAACAAAGATCTGCAACTAAGGCCTGACGTGGCCAAATACCTAAATATTTTTAAAAATTTAAAATAGAGGGATTTAAGGTATAGCACATTATCTAATAATCTACAATGGAATATAATCTGCAGAAATGCTGAGTCACTATGTTGCTCAGCTGAAAGTAACATGATATTGTAAACCAACTATACTTCAATAATAATGGGAAAGAATGCCTGTATTCAGGAATAAGACAAACATTTCTGTGCTGTGATAGGCAGGCAGAGAGAAGATTCGGGGAAAACAAGGAGGGAAATTTTTGAAAATAATCTCAAATTTAATTTTACAACAAAAATAGGAATAAAACCAAATGGAAAGAATAGGACAAGTTACTGAGGCAAACTGTATTATCCAAAAATGGTTGTACCAATAAATTTTTCATCTCACAAGCTCTTCCTATAGTATCGTTTTGACATTCCCCCATCAGGTGGTGAGTCCTTTTTGTCCATTCTATGGGAAGAACTTCATAAATGCCTCAATCAATAGATACAATGAAAGTAACTTTAAAGCTGTGGTCAAAGAAAGTACTACCTATTTCACCTTGGACATTCAAGCAGACCTGTAGAGACAAAGGCTCTGAGGCCCCCAGCCTAGAGCCACCAACAGTTTGCCAGCCAAGTGAGTCAGCCACCTTGAAGGCTAATGTTCCAGCCATCCAGAAGACTGCAGACCTAATGGATACAGCGCTAGAACAATATGAGATTCCAAGTGAGAACTGTCCAGTTGAGTTCTTCTCAAATTAACAAGAACCATGAAAAATAAGTGATTATGGTTTACTAACACTGAATTTGGGGATATTTTGTTATGCAGCAGCTGATAACTATAAAGTTACCTTCTCTTACCTTTCATCCTCACATAATGATGGGCATGAAGCAAACATTACCTGGAGAAGACTTAGAGGCATACAAACAGGCATGGCTGGTGCAAGCCAACATTAATGTCTTATTTCCATGAATACATCATATGCAGGTGAAAGTAGACAGCTAGACTCTAAAGGGAAATATTTAGTCTCGGGAAGTTATGGCCTGTTAGTTAGACCATCGGCATACCTGGACTATTTAAAGAATAGGCAAATATGTATACTTAAAAATTCAACAGGTACCAGTATGCTCTGCAAGGGAGAGTAAATCTCAGTAAATCAAAGACATTCTTCCTAAGGTGGAATATTTTTCCTAGGGCTTTATGATACAGAAGTCTCCAACCTCTACTAGGTGCTTTAATTCAGGGTACAACTTTAATAATGGTTTCTCCAAACCCTTAGGAGCGTTTGGACTCTACTTTCCAAACAACAGTTCTAGAACATTTCTCCATAATGGGGTCTTTTGAAGAACAGAACTTAATGTGATGAATGAGTTGAGCAGTGGGAAGGGCTTTGGCCTTAGGGTCAAGAGATGTGGATTTTAGTCTTGATTATTTACTAATGCTGAGTATAACTTTCAACAAGTCCCTTGAATTACAGTGGTTTTCAGCTCTGTGATATGGAGATTTTTATCCAGTGTTGAAGATTTTTGCAGCTCTATGATTCTGATTTTAGAGCTCTCCTAGTGATAAAATATCTCCCCAGATGATAACTATGTGTGTTCATTAAATCCACTAGGGCATATTTCAACAAACTTCTAGAACTCAAGAGTGCATGGCATTCAGGTATACTGAACAAATGAATCAGTTAAACATGCAATCACAAAGACTGCTCTTCTATTTCACAGAGCAGTGTTTTTCTGAAAGTCTTTTAGTTTTTTCTTAAATACCTGCATTTATCTTATCATCTGCCTGAAAAGAATTTGAATGTTGTGTTTAATGTTAAAATACAATTATATTTCTGTTCTGTTTCCATACTCTACCAATTCATAACACAAAGTCACCAATCCTTGTGGTTCTCCACCCCACACCCAACCTTGGGTAATTTATGTTCAAGCAGAGTTGCTTTCAGGTCAGTACAGTTGAGACCATGCTTGGCTGGGTTTGTCTGTCTGGTGTTAGCCTTGAATGCCTAGCCAGATTTCCCACTGTTGGTGTAGACGACAGAGGAGAAAGAAGAAAATGCGAATGATGGACTTACCAAGATCCAGCTTTTGTAGTTCAGTAGTAATGGTGCCCTTGAGCAATAATGCAAGTTATAAACGATTGGTATTCTCCATATTACAGCACTGTTGGGATACTATCTTAAATGCCTCATGGAAACAGATCTGTACTGCACACCAGACAGACATGAAACCAAAATTTATTAAAATACCCTTAGCATATTTACAATTGGAAGCCATGAATGCAGTTCTCTGCAAGTTCCAAAAAAATAGAATTCTATCTCTTAAATTAACAGAGGTATCAACAGTAGGATAAATATAATCTATCAGAGATAGAAGTCTTTGAATAGACAATCTACATTTTCTAACCAATATGTATATACTATATACATAGTATATGTACAATTGATGTGAGGACCAAGTAGTGTCAGGAAGGAAAAATATATATATATACACACACACATATATTCATTATGTACAAATCAGTATTGATCCCTTCACCTTTTCTTTGTAAAAATAAATAATTTATTTGGTTTGCAAATAACATTTACAAGTTCAACTAGCGAGCATTTCTCAGTTTTGACAAAATTAAATATGCAAAAAATTAGAAATACATATTCTTAAAAATTTAAAGGGAAAAAAATACCTGAATCCAATTAGCTTATTAAAAAATATCCACAAGTGTGTAATATAAGGTTTCACGTCTTTAAAGTGCCTTCTCATTTCTCAAACTGTCTTCATTATTGCATAAAAAATCCTTTAAGATTACATCTACAGATTGGTCTAATAATTAAACAGAAAAGCCAACTTTTTTCCAGGTCAAATGGTTGAATATTTAAGATATGCTTAAACTTTCTTTTTAAGTGCTTTCAAGAGGGTAACAGTTACTGTTGATCTGAAAATAACCACAAATTGTCAACATCCTGACCCAGCCTCGTGAAGATTTTTGAATCATGAGTAGTATTAAGAACTGAGGGGCAATAAAAAGCCTATGATTCAAAATATTTGCACAGAATTTAGTCACTTTGTCCAGCAGCACAGAGATTCAACACTTGAGTCTTACATATCATAGCTGGTGACCTGGACTGATTTATACATTTATCAAAAGAATGGTCCTTCATTAGACAGTTTTAAAGTAAAACTCTCTGGGAAACTGAGAAGGACTGGAACCACACCTCTCCTCAAGCTTCTTAAAATAAAGTAGAATAATAATAAAAAAAGAAATGTATTTTCCATCTCTTTTATGGATTTTTCCCTCTTTGCTTAAGTGATGAGGTGGTGCTGACATTAACAAGAAGCAGTCACAAGGCTGTGTCTCTCTTGGTGACAGCAGAGCTCCCTGTCCACAGGGCTGGGGGATGGAGCACGGGTGTGGAGCGATGGAGTGAGGGCTAAGGGGCACTTCACATGTCCATGGGGGAAAGAGGGACAGAAAGCTGGGTCTTGGAGAAACAGTAAAGCGAGGCAAATGTCACTGTGGGATGTGAAGGAAGGGGAGGAAATGCAGAAGTACTGAAAGGAGAAAAATGACATGAAGCTCGATGCCAAAATGAATTTTAAACAGGCAGAGAGGAAACAGGAAGGTTCATGGACAACTGATCCCATGGAAATTAATCTGAAATTCAATGAAGTTATTTCAGCAAGCACAGGCCAGTCCACTAGTATGCATCTGCTTTTCCAGAGCACTGTCAAGCATGGACCAATAGGAGATACCAAGCAGTCCCACTGCCCTCATACATATGCCCTGAGCTTCTGTTGAAAGGCTGCCCATGATACAACCATGGCAACAGCCACCAGCTCCCTAACAATGCATTATATCAGCAAAACATTACACCCTGGCCTTGTTCAAATTTTACTTTTCTACTGTCTATTTTTCTCCATCATCCCACTGCTTGCAATCTCATAAGGCAAAATGAAGACACATAACTGCATGGATCAAATTAATTTTAGGAAACAGGGTCAAGGGTGTTGCTAAGAAAATTAAACCCTAAAGGTCTTGAAATAATTTACATTTCTGTTAGGCCTGATTCTCATTAGGACACTGACTGACTTCATTTGGGTTCTGGGCATGCAGGCCAGTACTGACTTTCCAGGCCAAAGCACGATCCCCTAAATCAAAGTCCAGGGGCACTCTGCTTCCCATGCTAGTCCAAATTAAAACTCAATGAAAAGGAAAAGACTATGATGAATCAATGACATGTTTTCTCCAAAGAATCTTAAAAATTATTCAACTTCTAGTTTTTAAAGTTTCTGTCTTTTGAGGAATATCTTCGATCGTTTCTTTAAAGAGAAGTCCTTTTTTCTTAATGCTTATGTTCTTCAAAGATTCTACATCCTACTAATAATAATCACATTATTTGCATCTTGAGAAATTAAAGAATTATAAAATTAATATTTGGTATAGACTTAGCCCCAAATCCCATGTATGCCACCCTGGGCTAAAAGAATGGTCACTAGACTTACCCCTCTTACCCATGGACTTGTTTCTAAAGGAAATGGACATCTTTAGAGGATTTTGCAGGGGGCAATATGAGTGGGTTGACACTTCACGCCTTGGTGGTCAGATGTGAAGGAATAAGATTATAGATAGGAGCAAGTTGCCAAGAACAAAGGGGGTAAAATGAGCTACTTATAGTTTGCTGAAATATATCAAAGATGTATAGATTATAAATCTCTTATGGGAACAACAGTATAATCTTTGTATGCTATGTACCCAATTTTATATACTTCATAGAAAGCTGGAATTCAAAAATCCATCCCAAGAGATCCCAGAAAGCTGTGCATTCCTAAACATACCTATCAACCATGTCATGGGGCAGTGGAGGGTAACTTCCTTTATACTCAGTGGTCCATGGGACTAGCCTCTCATTCTAGAAAGCTGGCCCAGATGAATAAACAAAAATACATTTGTTTCATGAGACAAGAATGGAAGCAAGTCTTAGAAGAGAACAGGAAAGGAAAGTATGTATGATTTTGCCAAAGATGTTGATAGACCTCTGGGAATGCATGCCTGAAAACATTAGATTTCTTACTTGATATACTAAGTATAAAACACTGCCAGCTCACACTTTATATGGGGAGAAGTACTCATTCTCTTTTAAGACATTTTTACAGCTTCAAAGACAGAAGAACCCCTTGGTGTCTGCCCAGGTAGAATTTAGGCAAACACTCAGCCTACAAAACAGCTTAAGGGTGGTAGAAGGTTGTTTATTCCATGGAGAAGAAGGCCAAATTGCTGTGGGAAATTGGGCTCATTTGCATTTCGCTCACCCAGTGCCACTGAATTTCACACAAAGCATTAAAAAAAAAACCAAAAACCCAAAACAGCAGCCCACAGAAGTCTATGAATAAGCTTTCAGAAAAGGAGATACAATGACGATTCTTAGTATATTTAAGAAAATATTAAAAAATAGAAAGTTAGATGAGATGGACTGTAAAATAAATGAACAGCTTTAGCTACCACTGTATATAAAAACTTGAGATTAAGCCAGTCTTTCCCAGATTATAGCGTGAAGAAGATATTCATGAACAAGTACTCTAGAGACATAATACACAAGAATGAGTTTGAGCTCTGATTAAAGTGAACCATCATATCAGAGAAGGGAGGACAAGAAGAAAAAGGTCCTCTGTGTTCCTGTTTATCACCAGGATGACTGAGAGAGGAGCTGGGGCTGGAGAGGTAATGAATCCAGAAGCTCCAGTGAGGACAGTCTGACCTACTGGATGCGGCTTGATTTGCCCTGCTAGTCTCTTCATTGGCACCTTAAGAGACAGACACCTTGCTGACATCTGCATATCTTCACATTTCCAGGTCAGCTGTCAACTATAAAAATTTCCCAAATGCTAAGTTTATATCACAGGGTTGATTAAGGGTCTTGGAAGAAATAAAACTACTGAACTGGCTTCCAGTCTGACATGTTAATACTCTGGAATTCACAACTTCCCAGCAAAGCACTGATCTGGGAAGGTCTAGTAGATTGCCTGCTCCCTGGGAGGGGAAATGAAGAACTGTGAAACTAAATTTCAATACCTCTAACAAGGTGTCAACAACTGACGGGTTTGCAGAAATGACACAAAATGAGCCTCCGAGTCACATACAGCAGTGTAACTGAGCCCAGTGATGCCTGCATTCAGTCACTAATGGAGTTATAAATACAGTTATGTGAGTCTCAAGGAGCCAGACCCGCTAAGGCCTGTGCCAAAAGGTGCCTTTAAATGATTTCTGCACCAATAACAGACAAGGTTCCAACCAGCCAGACTGTCTCTCTCCATAGCTAGAAAATGGAAATATGTTCAACAGTTATTCACATTTTGGAAAAGTTAAAAACTAGACATTCATTCCAAATACTGTAAACTTGTCTGCACAGACTTCTCTTGTAGATTTCTTTATGATAACAAAGTAGCTGACATGAATGAAAGTTCATTTCTTTATTCAGTCCACCCTCTTTAGCTGTGTTTCTATGGTGAAAACCTGATATATGAAGTGTGGTATTCATGGTTTTCTGGATGGTCCATCCATTTATGAACTGCTCTTACAAGAGAATCAGAGAAAGGAAATTTTAATTGTCTAACACTTCTTTCTTTACATACCACTTCTCTTTGTATGTGATTTTTCCAAAAATAAATTGTTCAGAGCAATACTTCACTCTCTTGAATCTGTTCTGAAAATTGCCTGGTTTAGGCTGAAGTCTCAAGTGGGCAGTTAAGAGCTTTTACTTTGTCCACACTCATCAGCCCTCACAACTGTTCAAATTCTTATATGCTTAGGACCTCTACAACACTGGGTTTCACAACATGTCCTTCTTTTGTGATTCAGGAACTAATTTGTCGACTTCCAAATCTGCTGATGCTTCTTTTCCCCTTCTACCTTTTGGTCTTTTTGTTTTTAAATGATGAGAACGGGCAAGATCAAAGAAAAATGAAGCTCAAATCTAGCGGAGTCCTTGTTAGCAATTTTTAGACTATTTAAACTAACTATAGAATTGGATATTTGATATTTGCATCAGTTATTTTGGGGGGGGGGGAAAGCTTTATTTTTTTGACTTCTTCCTTCCTCTCCACACAGAAAGCTCCAAATTGGTTTTATCTTTGTTTGGCAAGGGCGGTAGTACTACAGAACAGACCAATTTAGAATGATTGGTCTGAATAAAGTTCCCATGTCAGTGTTACAGTCTGGTTACTGGGAAAGAGCCCACAGGTCCACACTGGTAATTCCCTTTCAGATTCTGGCTGACGAGGTGCTGTCTGCTGTGTGCAATGAGCTATGTCAGTGACACCAGGCAAGAATGAAATAGAAATAAAATATGATGTCCAACAAAGAAGTAAAATTAAAATTTCCCCATGCAGGTGATATAATCTAGAGAGAGATATAGGCAATCCCAGTCCAACAAGCAAATCTTCACCAAAAATACACTTACATATCTTTTGATACATCTGATCACGGTCTTGGAAGAACTGGACCAATGACTTCTTCACCTTGCTGAATACTACCAAAGAGTTTTTTTTCCTGCCTTTAGTTTCTGCACCAGCCGCATATGAGCTTTTAGGGAAATGCCTTTCCTTACGGTACTTATGAGAAAAGGAGGTGCCTAAGAGCAGCTGAGCAGGCGTGCAGCGTCTACTATTCTAGCCGGGAAGGAAAGAGGACTGGAGACCGGAGTCCAATCTGGCATCCAGTTTCTCATCATGCTGCCCACTGTTTTGTCTAAAACATTTGAAGATGGAAGAGCACGACTGGATCTCTTTAGTCTATTTCCCAGACTTCAGACTTTTCTCCTCATAGTTCCTGGGTAGTTGCAATGAATGTTTAGAGAGATTTCATAGACATCAACCCAAGGATTCAAAAGGCAACTTCTGAGCAGCAGGTCTATCGCCTGTGACTCCTGGGCCTTGACTACCATCATATCGTTCTTCTTGGCTACCTTTTCCCTTCACCATGCCTCTGTCCATAAACTGCCTCTTCTTGGGTTACAAAGCCATATAGCACACCTCCGCCTCACTTGATCCTCAATACTTCATAGGCCTGTGTTTTTTACCTAACATGTTTATATAACGCTTTTATGTCATATCTGATACACTCATGTGCTCAATGATTATGCAGGTTTTGCAAGAATCTGAACTGCTATCCACTGTGTCCTCAGCTTTAATGAATCTTAACTAGGCAGAGATGATGCTGTTACAAGTTAGGGTTTCTCTGAGTCTGATTAGTAAGTCAAATATGTCTGGTTACATGCAGAGTAGAAATACTGGCCACTGTCCCTCTTGTGCAGGCAAGCCTGTGCTAAGAACAGCCAGACATGCCCCAGCTGCTAAGTGTACCCCAACTACTTACTCATGAAAAGTTTAGCGACACCTGCTGTAGTTAACACAATCTCAGCTGCATTTTGGATAGGTCATTCTCTCAGGGCCTCTGGGTTGTTTAAGATGGTCCACCTTGGACAAAGTCTTGTGAACTTTTACCAAGCATCAGGTCAAGTTACAAATGAGGGCACTGTCACACTGCAGTCCATGTGCGGACTTGGGAGGGGTGTCCGGATACCTAAAGCAGGATGCCAATTGGGTGACAGTGAGGGGGATCGTGCCATGGTGTCTCCACACACTAACAGTATGTTGGACTCACTAGGTTTCCCCAAAAAGGTAGGCAAACTCTGCTCTTTAGAAAAGGTTTTATTTCGCTGCCACTTTCTGGTCTGTCCACTAGAATGAAATCCAACTTGAACATGGGTAAAACAGGTGCTTTTTCTTTTGTCTGTTAACACTAGGACTGTCAACAGAGCACAGGGTAGCTGTAAGTAGGATTTGTTTCAAATTGAGGAATTTCTTAGGTCCTCACCATTAAGCGAAAATGAAGAGAAAAACAATCTAAGAAAGCAGTATGAAAGGCTTGCTCACAAGCAACTACTATTAGTCATGTAAGTTCTTACCAGCTCTTCTGTTTTGCTTGTCTCATTCTTTTATTTTTGGGGGAAAAAATAAACCACGTTATTATATTCCTTTTTTTTAATTATTAGAAAGAGTGGCTAGCACCTGCAGGAATATGGCTTTGTGACTAGATTTGATCCTGACTCTGCATTCCTGGGCATTGTATTAGGATATGGTGCTACTTTAATGGGCTATATCTATTATGGGGTCCCCGTGGGGGCTGGTAACTAGCAGGCAGGTCCTGGGTAGACACTCAGGTACCTGGCAAGTTGAGGGATTCTGGCAAGATGCTGGGGCAAGGGGCAGCTCACACATGACCAGCAGATGGGGAAGGGTGTTAAGGTTTCTGCTCTTCTCTGGATGGTCTTCCATCAGTTGGGAGGAGAAAGCTTGGACCTCTCTCCTTTCAAGACTGAAACCTGATAGGCTTTGATCCTTACCTCATTTCACCCCAAGTCTCCTCTCTTCTCCTCTCACAGCACAGGAGAGTGCTTTAAGGAAAAAATGTCAGGCGAGAGGTCCAAGGTGGTTTTCCTGTGACTCTAGAGGCAGTAATCACACGGGCTTCCAGGGTCAGAAAAAACTACCTATTGAACTCAAAATTCAATATCATTCAACATCAATGTAATCACCCTCTTCCCATTTTGATGTAAATAAATTTTTTACTACCCTCTCTTTTTTGGACATTAAACCCCCCTGCTTCAACCATAAGCCATATGTCTGTCAGTCAAGGTCATGATAAACAGCTGCAAGTAGCATTTGCTCTCCTGTCTAGACACTGTCTCCCAGGGTGCGTGGGAGAGGTCCAGCCATATTCAGTCCCAGAACCTGGTGCACAGCTCAGCTGCAGTTCAACGTGGTATATCCACTCATAGACGATTTGAGGTGTGAAATGTACTCTGACTGATACTGTGTCACTCATCAAAGCAGATGCTTTGACCCCAAGTCTGTTGCTGCTCAGTTATCATAGGTTTTTTTTATTGTTTGTTTTTTTTTTTCAAAAGTAGGGGTAGAGAATTCCTAGTGGCCTAGGAAACCTCAATGAACTGATACAAAAACAGAAGAATGGGTCTTGCTAAATGGCTGATGCCAACTACCTGTATTATAATTTGTTCTCCAGAAAGAAGTTTATGACTATTGAACTTCCTTCTCCATCCATGTATAATTCCATGTTCTGTTCTTTCTAGCACATGAAAAACAACGAAAAAATAACCATTTCTTGAGTATGGGGCACATAGTCTTGGGCCTCTTAAAATAATTCTGGTTAAGTCTCAACATTTTTGGCAAGAAGGGTGCTTCAGGATCTTGCTGCAACAGAATCAAAATTAAGATCAATAATCAAACCAGCAGGCTTGATTATTGTAAACATCAAGGCTTGAACTAGCTCAAGGCAGCTGTCACAAATAATCTATCTTTTCTTCTTTCACAAGTTTACATGTATCATGCTTGGGTTTGAAAGCTTAAGGTCCCTGATTAAAAAAAAAAAAAGAAAAACTCAAAAATCTTGGTAATTCTCTGGTCTTGTAGCAGAGCGAACTTTGGACCTCTAGAAGAAACAGTTCTTAAATACTTCTTCAGCGGCATTTCATTGTTCCTATGGCTTAACAAGGGACTTCTTCAAGAAGGCACAGGGTGCTCGGAAAGAGATGAGCAAAAGAAACATTGAGTGACGTATCTTTTGAGGACTTCTCGTAGCACTGATGTTACAGAGGGTCATGCAGGTGCTATGCCTCACCAACACTGTTCTCCTGTGTCTCTGTGTTAGTTGGTGCTCACACTAGCTTCCTTCTGACGCAGTCTTTCCTTCTGTTATTTGAGACAAAAATTGAGTTTATTGTTATTCCTTTTCCTAAATTTTCACCTTTCTCAAATTTTGGTATGTTTCTCAAATGTTGGTCTATGATGTTGAATAGAGCTGTACCAAATGCCCTAGAAATGAGAGGATAGAGGCCTGGGGAAGGAGCAGTGGATAATGAGGGAAGAAGACAAAAATCTGAGTTGAGCCCACTGCCACCAAAAATATAGATATACCATATAAAGATGAGTGTACCGAATATACCACCAAATGGGCACAGAATGTTTCCATCAGGTAGGAGCTCTGAAAGCCAACCATGGCTGTCCCTGATGAAGTCGTACAGCCCTGACTTCCCCATTTCTCACTCAACATTTGCTGAGCTGCTGATGGGGTTGTTAGGAGAACATCATTGTTGGTTAACAGAAATCATCTCACTTATACCCCACTTAGGTGGTCAAAGAATTTAAAGCAACTGGCAAAAGTACTAGTGAAGAATAAAGAAGTAACTTCACAACTAGTAAAATATAACTAGTAAGTGGCTAAGCTGGGACTTGAACCTCTATACCTTGGTTTCCTAACCATTCAGCTATTCCAGCTGTTTCATGGAGATTCCTTGTGATCAGTATTGCAAATGGGACTGTGGAGGACAGCTTCCCTTCATGGCTAGGAAGAAACAGTAGTCTGCTAGTTTCTATCCTAGGGCGAGCAGTCAGGGGACCAGCCAGCAGTCTGAGAAGTGATCTTGGTAGGCTGTATCCTTCTGCATTTCAGTTTTACCAACTGTCAAAAGAGGCTACTCCCTACCCCTTTCTTTAGCAAGAAAAAGGAACTGGTGAGGGTAAAATGCTTCAGCAAGTTCAGGAGAAGGGTGCTTTGAGATGAAGGGGATCCTGGTGTGAGGTGCGATGGGCAAGGGTGTGAAATGGCAAGTGACTACATTTGGTTTATCGGGAAAGGGCCCTGTTTGAATTTGCTGGAAGAGCATACAGGGCTGGGTTTTGCTCCTTACTCTGTCCTCCCCTATGTCCTTTCTCACCATGTGGTATCCTGGGATGGGAACTGAGAATATGTATACTACTCATCCCTCTGGGTTTTATCCTTTAAATTTAGGCCCACTTCTGGGTGCACCTCAGGTATAATGAAAAGTCTTGAGGTTGTGATGAAAAACATATCTCACCAGACTAGCCGTGGGGTTGATTTTCTTTGTCTCCACTTTCTTCTCTGCTGTTAACTTGCTGACTGATTCCTGAGCCATTTTCAATCTGAAATCAAAACAGGGAGTGGGGAGGAGAGAGGAGGAAAAGAAAAGAGGAGAAAAAAGGAAAGAAGAAAGAGGTCAGGTTAAATAGAAATCCAAATGCTGTTAAGTTCATCAGTTAGCAGTCTGAAATATAAAGGGTGGCTTTTCTAGTGCTTTTCATGATTAAATTCAGATTCTGTGAGGGTATCTCCTCTGGGGTATCAAAACAACTGATCTATGGAATATTGAATGGACTCCCTGTTATTCTAAGGGCACACCCCAAGGCTATCTGGCTTGTGAACCACTCAGCAGACAGGATAAAGACAATCTGAAAAACTAAAATTTTGGAGAAACATACAAAACTGAGAATATTAAAATCCACCAAAGAGTTCCCTGCTGTCCAGTGGTTAGGACTTGGTACTTTCACTGTCAGGGGCTCTGGTTCAATCCCTGGTTAGAGAACTAAGATCCTGCAAGCTATGTAGCACAGAAAAAAAAAAAAATCGACCAGTTCACATCAAGAAAGTCAAAAGACAACTTACAGAATGGGGAAAATACTTGTAAATCATGTATCTGATAAAGGACTTACATTCAGATTACATGGATAGCTTACAAACTCAAAAAGACAAATCACCCAACTTAAAAAATAAGCAAAATATTCGACTAGATGTTTCTCCAAAGACAGACAGATGGCTCATAAGCACATGAAAAGATGCTCGACATCATCAGTCAGAGAAATACAAATCAAGACCACAAGGAGATACCACTTCTAGCCCCTAGGGACGGACAGAATTAAAAAGAAAGACAATTACAAGCATTGGAGATGAGGATGTGAAGAAACTGGAATCCTTCTACACTGCTGATGGAGCTAGAGAATGGTACAGTCACGTTGGAAAACAGTTTGGCAGCTTTTCAAAATGTTAAACTGGCTGACGTTAAACTGTTGGGGCAAAATGTTAAACTGGCAGTGATGGTTTCACTGCCTCAATGGACATAAGTTTGAGGAAACTCCTCGAGAGAGTGAAGGACAGGGAAGCCTGGTGTGCTGCAGTCCATGGAGTCAGACACAACTTAGTGACTGAACAACAACAAACATCAAACATCAAACAGAATTCCATTTTTATCCACATGGTTAGCATATGACCCAGCAATTCCACTACTTGGTATATTAATATATGTATACCTAAGAAAATGAAAATATTTGTCTATAAATAATATACATATGGATTTTTATAGCAGCATTATTTAAAACTATTTAAAACAGCCAAAGTAGAAACAGTCCAAATTTGCATTAGCTGATAAGTGAATAAGCAAATGGTAGTATATTAACACAACAGAATATTTTAAGGAATGACGTACTGGCCCATATTTAGGAATGAAGTGCTGAATGAAAGCTATATCATGGATGAACCTAAAAAATCCATTTCATTAAGATAAATGAAAGAAGCCAGCTACAAAAATCCACATATTATATGATTCCATTTATATGCAATGTCCAGAGTAGGCAAATAAAAGAAACATGAAGTAGATTAGCAATGCCAGGGGCTGGGGGCAGTAGAGGGGTGGGAGTGACTGCTAATGAATAAGGGGTTTCTCCTAAAACTAGCTATCAGTGATGGTTGCAGATCCTTGTGACTATATGGAAAACCACTAAATTGAACACTTTCAAAAGGGTAAATTTTACACCATGTGAATCATAGCTCAATAAAGTTGTTATAAAAAACCCAATTCCACAACATGACATTATTTCTTACTCAGCTTATCAGTTCAACAAGGCAGTATTTCTCAACCATCAGATTGGCAAATCTAACAGAGAATGTCAACTGACATTGAGGACAATAACGGGTGATAGAACCCAAAACATGTATGAGGGTGTGTGAATGTACACAGCAAGCTTCGGCAGCATCAAGTGAAACTGAACGCATACATACCCCATGAGCTATCAGTTCCTCTTCTAGGGAGATACCCAAAAGAAAATTTTATAATTAGACACAGGGCTTTCATCGTTGCAATGTATGCAATAATGAAAAATTGAAACAACCTAATAATCAGGTTCAAGAGGATACAGGATAGATGATAAGAGCAAATAGTAACAGCTGCCATTTACAGGGTGCCTACTCTCTGCTAGGTACTCTTCTCCCTGCTTTATTTGAATTAAGCCATTCAATTCTCCCAGCAACCCTGTGAGATAGAAACTTTCACTGTTTGCATTTTATAGGTCTTAAGCACCGTGTTGTGTGTGTGCTCGGTCGTGTCCAACTCTTTGCGACCCCATGGACTGTAGCCCATCAGGATCCTCTGTCCATGGAATATTACAGGCAAGAATACTGGAGTGAGTTGCCACTGCCTATTCCAGGGGATCTTCCCAACCCAGGGACTGAATTGGAGTCTTTGCATCTCCTGTATTGGCAGGCAGATTCTTTACCACTGAGCCATCTGGAAAGCCCAAGCACAGTGCAGTGATGCTTATATATTGTATTAATTTAACAGAATACGGTAAACCTGTGAAAATGAAGAAACTAAATCTGTGAACGACAATTGTGGATATTGGAAACATGATATTGAAAGAGTGACAAACTCTGCAGGGTGAGAGAGTGAAGAGGCCATCTGGCCTGGTGGTCAAGTGCTCAACTCCAGAGCCGGACTGTGGGATTAATTCTCAGCCCCACTACTTATTAGCTGTGTGACCCTGGGCAAGTGACCTCTCTGTGCACCTAGAAAAGGAGATGCAACAGTGCGGGCTATGTTGAGTCACTGAAAGGACTGAGAGAGTGCTGCTCCAGGCACAGAGTAATCACGCAACATATGTTCACTACTCCTGTTACTGTGTGTGCGTTATGCTACCTTGTGTAAATGCTGGGGAGCAGTGCCCACAAAAGACTGTTCACAGATGCCTGCACCTGTATGTAGACATCTATTTATACTTATATGCAGACTGGAAAGAGACTATTTTCATGATAGAAGTTATTGCTAGAAAGATGGAAGAAGAGAATGACTTTGGGAGGCAGTATGTCTAAAGGAGACGAGGGTGGCAGAGGAGGAGATGGTTGGATGGTTTCACTGCCTCAATGGACATTAAGTTTGAGGAAACTTCTAGAGAGAGTGAAGGACAGGGAAGCCTGGCGTGCTGCAGTCCATGGGGTTGCAAAGAGTCAGACACAACTTAGCGATTGAACAACAGCAAATGTCAACAGAATTCCATTTTTATCCACAATATTTCATTTTCAATTATAAAATCTTTAAGAATATGTGGCAAAATGTTAACAATTCTAGGTGGTGAGAATATGGGTGTGTTGTTATCTTTAACATGTTTACTTAAAAATTTCTTTAAAAATATTTTATGGTTTTGAATGTCTTTGTTCTAAATGCCTGTGTTTTAAAAATGTCTTCAAATCAAAGACATAAAAAAATGAACATGCTTTTTTTCAGGGCCTCAAATCTGAATCTTTCATTCATTACTAATCCCATACTTGCTTAATACTGAAGAAGTGGCTGAGCGCCTTAGCTTGTTACTTAATTTTGCACAATTTGTTTGAAATACACACTTCATAATCCAGCCTCTCTGCCCACATACACAAGTTAGTTCAATGAATTCAACATGCTGACTTGTGCATCAGAAAAGAAAAATGAGACAAAGATGAGCAATGAATTATGTAACCCAAGAAATGCATCTGCAGAGCTGCCGTGAGAACAAGCTCTGGCATAGGTCTGACAAATATACCACACTGCCTACTAAACTTTTCTGCTTCTAGCAGTAATTGTCACCATACTCACATAAGAAAAGAATGTACTAGAAGGAGCAAATCCTGTTCAGACTGCATTGGAGACCAATCAGTAAGGGATCTGCAATCAAGATGAGGCCATGGCTTGTAGCACCTTCTCTCCTTGGTTTTCTCCAGCAAGATTTGTTTTCAACAAAAGCACCTATTGTTCATCCTTTAATCTCAATTCCAATGGAATCGCTTGGAATTACTATTCCTCCTGCGGCTCCTTAACTTTTAGGAAATCTGAGGGTCATCTTTTGCTTAACTAGTTCCTTTTCGTCTTAGAATTCTGATTTCTTCTTCTGGAAGTGGCCTTTTACCATGATCCAGGCTCAGCATTGCCTCCCTCGATTCCCATATTTCTTAGTAGCTCTGCAATCACTTTCCATGTTCTCTCAGTATCGGGGGCAGGGGATGGTGATTGAAAAAGGGGAATTAGGTAAACTGGGAGAGAGATAACCTAATGTCCTGTTCCCACTGCTAACCATTTCCTATTGCTCTGTGACTGTTCTGTAGACGGAGGTTCTCATGCACACCCCAGGTTTCTGAGGACAATTCCGATCTTGGTGATTCTATCTTGCTTTTCTCTAAAGATTCTCATTCAATTATGATGTCTCCCTTTCACTGGGCACTCTAGAAAATCAGAAAGGACTGAGAAGAATCAAAGCTTGGTGCAAAGTAGCTTCAGCATCAGTGAGGCTTGATTTTAACTCCAACTCTGCCAGTTATTAGACAACTTGAAGTGAGTTAATCAACTTTCAGTTTCTTTATATATAAAATGGCATGATATACATATGCATCGTGTGTGTGTGTGTGTGTGTGTGTGTGTGTGTGTGTGTGTGTGTGTGTGTGTGTGTGTGTTAGCTGCATGGTCATGTCGACCCCATGGACTACAGCCCACTGGGCTCCTCTGTCCATGGAATTCTCCAGGCAAGAATACTGGAGGGCACAGCCATTCTTTTCTTCAGGATCTTCCCAACTCAGAGATCAAACCTGGGTATTGTGCATTGAAGGCAGATTCTTTACAGCCTTAGCCACACAGGGAAGCCCCCAAACAAACAAAAAAACAACAATCATATATACCTAACATTAATTACATGGTGTTACTGTGAGGATTAAATTAATTAACATATTTAGATCAAACTGCCGACATCCGTTGGATCATAGAAAAAACAAGGGAATTCCAGAAAAACTTCTGCTTCATTGACTATGCTAAAGCCTTTGACTGTGTGGATCACAACAAACTGTGGAAAATTCTTCCAGAGATGGGAATACCAAACCACCTTACCTGCCTCGTGAGAAACCTGTATGCAGGACAAGAATTAACAGTTAGAACTGGACATGGAACAATGGACTGGTTCAAAATCATGAAAGGAGTACGTCAAGGCTGTATATCATCACCCTGCTTATTTAACTTATATGCAGAGTACATCAAGAAAAATACCTGGCTGGATGAATCACAAGCTGGAATCAAGATTTCCAGGAGAAATATCAATAACCTCAGATATGCAGATGATAAAAATCCCATGGACTGAGGAGCCTGATAGGCTGCAGTCCATGGGGTTGCGAAGAGTCAGACACGACTGAGCAACTTCACTTTCACTTTTCACTTTCATGCATTGGAGAAGGAAATGGCAACCCACTCCTGTGTTCTTGCCTGGAGAGTCCCGGGGATGGGGCGCCTGGTGGGCTGCCGTCTACGGAGTTGTACAGAGTTGGACACGACTGAAGTGACTTAGCAGTAGCAGTAGCACCACCCTAACGGCAGAAAGTGAAGAGGAACAAAAGAGCCTCTTGATGAAGGTGAAAGAGGAGAACGAAAAATTGGCTTAAAATTCAACATTTAAAAAGCTAAGATCATGACATCCAGTCCTATCACTTCATGGAAAATAGATGGAGAAAAAAAATGGAAACAGTGGTAGACTTTGTTTTTTGGTGCTCCAAAATCACTGCAGACAGTGACTGCAGCCATGAAATTAAAAGATGCTTGCTCTGTGGAAGAAAAGTTATGAAAAACCTAGATAGTGTATTAAAAAGCAGAGACATCGCTTTGCTGACAAAGCTCCATATAGTGAAAGCTATGATTTTTCCAATAGTCATGTATGGATGAGAGTTGGGCCATAAAGAAGGCTGAGTGCCAAAGAATTGTTGCTTCTGAACTGCGGTGTTGGAGAAGACTCTTGAGAGTCCCTTGGACTGCAAGATCTAATCAGTCAATCCTAAAGGAAATCAGTCCTGAATATTCACTGGAAGGACTGATGCCGAAGCTGAAGCTCTAATACTTTGGCCACTTGATGCAAAGAGCCGACTCACTGGAAAAGACCCTGATGCTGGTACAGACAAGAGGAGAAGGGGGCAACAGAGGATGAGATGGTTGGATGGTATTACTGACTCAATTGACATGAATTTGAGTAAACTCTGGGAGTTGGTGATGGACAGGGAGGCCTGGCATGCCGCAGTCCATGGGATTGGAAAGAGTCAGACATGACTGAGCCACCGAACTGAACATGTAATAAAGGATAGGCATAATGGAATCTTCCATCACAGAGATAAAGCAACTCCTGAAGAATGCATGACAACAGTTTCTGACTATAAATAATGCTAATGGAGCTGCTGGCTAAATACTATCTTGCAATAATATTATTTACATGTGTTCTGAAAGCAAACTGAATCAACTAATGCTATTATCCAGAGATTCAGCAAACCAAGGAACTCACCTCAACTTTTTCTGATCTGAACACAAATTTTAAAAGTCATAATGAGAAGCTATACTTTGATGGAGACATGACATACATTTCTCAACCAAATAAATCAGTTCAGTTCTGCTCAGTTGTGTCTGACTCTTTGTGACCCCATGAACTGCAGCATGCCAGGCCTCTCTGTCCATTATCAACTTCTGGAGCTTACTCAAACTCAACTCCATTGAGTCAGTGATGCCATCCAACCATCTCATCCTCTGTTGTTCCCTTTCTCTCCCGCCTTCAATCTTTCCCAGCATCAGGGTCTTTTCCAATGAGTCTGCTCTTCGCATCAGGTGGCCAAAGGATTGGAGTTTCAGCTTCAACATTAGTCCTTCCAATGAACACCCAGGACTGATCTCCTTTAGGATGGACTGGTTGGATCTCCTTGCAGTCCAAGGGACTCTTCAAGAGTCTTCTCCAACACCACAGTTCAAAAGCACCAATTCTTACACACTCAGCTTTCTTTATAGTCCCACTCTCATATCCATACATGATTATTGGAAAAACCATAGATTTGACTAAGTTGGCAAAGTAATGTCTCTTCTTTTTAATATGCTGTCTAGGTTGGTCATAACTTTCCTTTCAAGGAGTAAGTGTCTTTTAATTTCATGGCTGCAATCACCATCTGTAGTGATTTTGGAACCCAAGAAAATAAAGTCAGCCACTGTTTCCCCATCTATTTGCCATGAAGTGATGGGACTGGATGCCACGATCCTAGTTTTCTGAATGTTGAGCTTTAAGTGAACTTTTTCACTCTTTTTCATTTTCATCAAGAGGCTCTTTAGTTCCTCTTTGCTTTCTGCCATAAGGGTAGTGTCATTTGCATATCTGAGGTTACTCTTATTTCTCATGGCAGTCTTGATTCCAGCTTGTGCTTCATTCAGCCCGGCATCTCGCATGATGCACTCTGCATGTAAGTTAAATAAGCAGGGTGACAGATACACTCCTTTTTTGATTTGGAACCAGTCTGTATTCCATGTTCAGTTGTAACTGTTGCTTCTTGACCTGCATACAGATTTCTCAGGAGGCAGGTAAGGTGGTCTGGTATTCCCATCTCTTGAAGAATTTTCCACAGTCTGTTGTGATCCACACAGTCAAAGGCTTTGGTGTAGTCAATAAAGCAGAAGTAGATATTTTTATGGAACTTTCTTGCCTTTTTGATGATCCAGCGGATGTTGGCAATGTGATCTCTGAGTTCATGGTTCACGTACTGTTGAAGCCTGGCTTGGAGAATTTTGAGCATTACTTTGCTAGTGTGTGAGACGAGTGCAACTGTGCAGCAGTTTGAATATTCTTTAGCATTGCCTTTCTTTGGGATTGCAATGAAAACTGACCTTTTCCAGATGAATAAGTAAGAAACTATTTCAACTTCAAAAGAAGATTGAATCTATTTCCTCACAATTTCCCCAAGTTTCTCTGATGTAAGTATCATAAATAAAATTTACATTTCAAATTATAGAATTTGTGAGTAAATATATTTTTTTCACATTAACCTTGTTTATCTCATAACCAAAATAATATTTGTTCCTTATAGGAAAATTCTATATTTATACATGGAAGGATTATATTTTCAAAGTGTTCTATATAATTAAAAGTATAAAGAAAAAGCAAGACTTACTGGCCATGTAAATACTTTTCTGAGAATGTAATTAAGACACAATGGGGCAATTAAGGAAAATTATCACATACAAATCTCTAGGCTAGACAATAAGATACATGAAGGTAGAGACGGTGGCTATCATTTTTATTGCTGTGTTCCTAGCCCTTGATACAGAGGCTGGCACACATTTACATGCCGTAAAGAGACCTACAGAACAAATTTTTTAAAAAATCCTTTACTTCCTTAAAATACTGCTCATCTGAAGGTTTTGCTGAGCCCTCGAGGCTGCCTGGGCACACACGTGCACAGTCGCATGGGGCTTCTTCATTTAATGCACTCCCACCACGTTCTTGAGATCCCCAGTTTTTGAACAAGGAGCCCTATAAATTATAAGGTTGGTCCTGTCTAAGACTTTCTAGGACATTTAAGGTTATTGTATTAATAAAACAGAATGTTTTCCAATCATTTTTTTCCACGGCACATTTATTACATAAAGAAAGAAATCTGGGTGGATAAAGTTCATACCTCCTGTCAAGGTTAATTTATTTCACTGTGTTGTAATCATGTTATGCACCTGCTGTTACACAAGACCAGAGCTTCTCAAAAGCAGGGGATAGGACTTCACCTTCTTTCCTTCACATTTTACCCTGTAAAATGGCATATAGTATGTGACCATAAACTGAGTTAATGAATTAATAAATCATTATAAGTCATTAACCTCCAAACTATAAAAACTTAGGTCTCAAGAATGGTTATGGGGAAAATATTCAAGTCCATTCTGGCGCATGAAAATATAAAGTCACTTTCTCTCACCATAACATCACCAATGCTCAATGCTCAATGACACCACACTTATGGCAAAAAGCAAAGAGGAACTAAAGAGCCTCTTGATGAAAGTGAAAGAGGAGAGTGAAAAAGCTGGCTTAAAACTCAACATTCAAAAAACGAAGATCATGGCATTGGGTTCCATCACTTCAAGGCAAACAGATGGGGAGACAATGGAATAGTGACAGACTTTATTTTCTTGGGCTCCAAAATCACTGCAGATGGTGACTGCAGCCATGAAATTAAGATGCTTGCTCCTTGGAAGAAAAGCTATAACCACCTAGACGGAATATTAAAGAGCAGGGACATTACTTTGCTGACAAAGGACTGTACAGTCAAAGCTACATTTTTTTCCCCAGTAGTCATGTATGGATGTGAGAGTCGGACCATAAAGAAGACTGAGCACCGAAGAACTGATGCTTTTGAACTGTGGTGTTGGAGAAGACTCTTAAAGAGTCCCTTGGACTGCAAGGAGATCAAACCAGTCCATTCTAAAGGAAATCAGTCCTGAATATTCATTACAAGGACTGACGCTGAAGCTAAAGCTAGAATACTTTGGCTACTTGATGCAAAGAACTGACTCACAGGAAAAACCTCTGATTCTGGGAAAGATAGAAGACAGGAGAAGCGAACAACAGAGGATGAGATGGTTGGATGGCATCACTGACTTAACGGACGTGAGTTTGAGCCAGCTCTGGTGATGGACAGGGAGTCCTGTGTGCTGTAGTCCATGGATTCACAGAGTTGGACAAGACTGAGTGTCATGTCCAACAACAACAACAATGGTCAAAGCCAATCCCGCAAAATACAGACCAACAAGTTCTCATGAGATTCTCTAGGTAGCCCTTCCATTAGAGGGCAATGTTAATGGTGGAGGGCAAGGCTATTTGTCAATAGTTTTTGTATCATATGACATGAAACCTATACATGCATGCTAAGAGACAAACACTTAAAAATTCTGACCAGCTGGCTATGTTACGTACATTGTCATAACAGAGCATGTAGGAAGGTCTTGAAAACTGCCTTGACCTGACAAGAGATCGATTTTTTTTTTTTTTTGGATAATTGGTTGGTCAGTCAGTTGGTCAGTTGCCTGTCTGTCTCTCAAAAATGTCCTTTAAAAACTCTGGTCAAAGTGTCCTATACCTGCTGAAGAAGTAACAGCAGCTGCTGTCACCGATCATACTAAGTTCACTTCAACATCAGTGTTCTGGTAATCACGTGGGAAGGAACTGAAGAGAAGAGGCCAGCAGTGTGATTGGCCAAGGGGGATTTAAACCAATGTAAATCCAGTTTCCATCAACTCCAGGCGGGTTAAACAAATGTGAGCTAGCGTGGGTAATGCAGAGACTTCACATAGAATCCAAAGTTCTGGCCTCCCTTAGAGAACTAGAAGGTACTGTAACACTGAGCAGCATCTGACTGTGACCACAGCTCAGTCTGCAGCACTGGCCATCACTGCCCGTCCTGTGCTCGGCCCTGAGGCTGTGAGGTGCTGCCAGCTACCAGCTTGTTTGCACGTACCTGGCACACTTCAGTCATTTTTGCTGCCTGCCTGGACTCTCTCAGCTTCCAAGTTTTGGTCAGAAACTTGCTGGAAGGCTACTGTGATAGTTTGAGAACACAGGGGTGAGGGCCTAGATTACTAAAATAGTCTTTGAAATTATCTAGTTCCCTCTGATGCATCCTACTGATGAAAATGATATCAATGAATAACACATCACTCTAAGAATGTCATTGCCCTTCTCAAAAAAGTCTCAGTGATGCCCACAGCCAGGGTAGCAAAGGTTTCCTGTAAAGAGCCAGAGAGTCAATATTTTAGACTTTGTGAGCCATAGGGTCTCTGGGACTACACTGTTGTTGTAGCGTGAAAGGAGCCCTACAATGATGCAACTGAACGGCAGTGCAATGCTGCGTTCTAAGAAACTTATTTACAAAAGCTGGCTGTGAGGTGGATTTGGCCCACAGGCAGTAGCTCGCTGACGCTTGAACCATAGTATGTTGCTGCTGTTGTTTAGTCACTAAGTCCTTATGACCCCAAGGACTGATGTTTGCCAGGCTCCTCTGTCCATGGAATTCTCACGTCAAGAATACTGGAGTGGGTTGCCGTTTCCTTCTCCAGGGATCAAACCTGCATCTCCTGCACTGGCAGGTGGATTCTTTATCCCTGAGCCACCAGGGAAGCCAGAACTACAGTATAGGATCGAGAAAATTCCTTACTCTGACACTCAACACTCCTCCTGTTTTAAATGTAGTTTACTGGTCTATCTTACCTTTTCAGACCCAGATCTAATTTAATACTATCCCTGGGCAAATCACTTAACCCTTTAGAGCCTCAATTTCCTCATCTGTTAAAAGTGGAAATAGGGACTTCCCTGGAGGACCAGTGGTTAAGACTTGGGCCTTCTGCTGCAGGGGGTGCAGTTTTGATCCCTGGTTGGGAAACTAAGATCTAGCGGGCCAAAAAAAAATTTTTTTTAAGTGGAAATAATATCACACCTAAAGAGCACAATTGCTATGAAAACTGAAGAGACATATTATCTACGATTCCTTATCAAGCATCCTTTCCTTCACTTCGCTTCACTCCATGTGTTCCTGTCCTGGCCAAACTTCTCACTCTTCTTTGTACCAAGGCTCTTCTCTCCCCTGCATCTTGCTCTGACTGTTCCCTCCATGACTTTTTCACTCACTTCCATGTGTTCAAATTCTTCCCATTCTTCTAGTCCCGGCTTAAGTGCCAGTGTCATGAAAGCTTCCTTCATCTCTCTTAGTCAGAAGTAATTGCTCTTTTCTCAAGCAAAGGGGCACTTTGCCCCTCTCTTAAGGCACTTAGGAACTTTTCCTCTCAGGACTGTAGAGGTGTCTTATTTCCCTTAAACTACTGGAACCACTTGAGGACAGTCATTATGCCTTCTGCATATCTGAGTGTCCTCCCTGATCCCACACTTAGCAGTGCCATGCGCCAGTCAGCTCTTAGCAAATGTCTAGGTGACAAATGACTCGCACTGACAGTTTTTACCCCCTTCCTTAAACAAGCCTAACTGTTTAATAAATACTCAAAAGTTGTAGAAAAATTATTTTCTGCATTTAGCTTTGGGGAAGAAAATAACACATAAAAGCATTTAAAAATCTAGCTCCAGTCAATCTAGCTGGTTGGGGCCTACATACGGAAAAGGAAAGGATGCTCAAGGCCACCCAAATGTGCTAAATATTGATACATATCAGATTGTGTACACATTCCAGGATTCCTGAAAGTATCACACTGTTTTGTCCCCAAGGTGATTGAGGCTCCGTGAGGTTATACAACTTTTCCCAAGTCTGGCATCTGCCTTTCTCACTTACGAGGTAATAACTTTTTTGCATTCAGTCAAAGAACTGGTTAGACAATTTCTAATCTCCCTGGCTCCACTGCTCATGGACTTATTTTTGGTCCTGGCCTAGATCTTGGTTCTATTTTTGTTTCTTGTCTAAATATTTACACTATCACACACAGTTGCTCATGATTACTCATAGGAGAATACCTAGACTTGATTTCAAAGATTACATCTCACATCCTCTTAAAAAAATCTGAAATATAGGGAGAAAAACATACAAACAAGTTAGAGAAAGAAAAGAACTACTTTGAATTTACAAATGCTTTAGAAAAATTGATTTTTGAAAACCTTTACTTCCTTCTTGTTATAATGTATCTCTAGAGACTTATTGAGGGCCCCAGTAAATTTCAGTTGCTGTCAAAGGTTACTGGGGAAAGATGTGTCTATGAGACAGGGCAGTGACATGTGTCCTCTGACAGTCCTGCTCAGTCTTAATTCCATAGAAATAATTCACAACCTTGGATAGTTGGGGAGGGAATTCTGTTTCTACTCCTTGGTTGCAGAGGAAATTCTGCTTCCATGTAGAAAGTGCCAAGAAAATATTACTCCCATCCTAAATGAAAAGATCTGAATAATGGACAATTTCACACTTTTTCTTTAACCCATCAGACAGCTGGGATCACAAGGCAGTTGAGGGAACTGCATTCCAAACAGTGATATGTCTTTCCATTCAAAGGCTCAGATTCTCCACACTACAGCCTCCTTTTCTGGGAGATCTTAAAACTGGGCATACTTTGGAGTTTCTACAGGCTAGATGTGTATTCCTACAGCTGAATGAAACCAACTCAGAACCCAGACTTCCATGAGACTGAAGATGTCTTTATTCTTTTGGCATCTAATTTTTCATTGGTTCACAACGTACAAGGCAGAACACACTAAAATCGTCCTGAACTTTATAGTAACAGATGTGCCTTCATTTTTAACCATAGGGATTGGGCATACTAGCCAACCAAGAAGTAAATGAGATACAGAAGAAGGGGTAGAGTGTTAGGCTGTTTCATACTCCATGTCACTAATGGAATAACCAATGACTTAGGGCAGCCTTTCCAAACAGTTTTCCAAAATACCTTAAAACTCAGCAAAGGTGCCTCAGGAAAAGAAGGAAAAGTTAAGGATTCTCTTAACCCAAGCATTTGCAAGACTGCTTCAACCAGAAAATTTTATTTAATATATTGAGGTTCCATGAATGTTTTCATTTGTATAAAAAATGAAAAAGCTCTTAAAAAAATGAAAAGTTGGAAAACCCTAATGTATGGAACTCAGTGGAACCCACTGAATCTCCTGGGAGAAGGGGAAAAAAACGACCTTCTTGTCCAGGAGAATGAGAGCCAAGAGAAGTCTTCTTCCTCAAGAACTGTCTAGGGATCTCTGGGAGATAAAGAGCTGATTAAGAAGACAAGGCCTCTCCAAAGAATGATTCTTCTGACAGCCACAGACACCAGATTCCAGCTTTGGGGCTTTAATAAAATATCAAAGCTTTAAAAATCAAAACACAGCCAGTTCTGCACTCTCCCCTGCTTGATACTTTCCAGAAATGTTCTAAGCCTGGAAGATCAACAGCCTCTGACAAAGACTCACAGACAGGCATTGTGGGGACAGATTCAGAGGAGCTGAAGTGTGGGAAAATTAAGTGCCCATGGGAGCATCCACTTACTTCCCTGTAATAAAGACATTACATTTCATTATGATTCATTTTCTTTGTGTTTTTGTGCTGGAAAATTTACCTGGTCTTCCTGATTTCAGCCCTATTCTACTTTCCAATTTCTGTTCACTTCCTTTGCTCTTAATACCTTAGACTGGAGATGAAATGAATCCAATAGATCATACCCTAAGATTCCTTCCAATTTAATTGACTGCAATTAACATTTTCTTTGGGTCATCTGTACTTCTCTGTTTCCTTTCTTTCCCATTACAAATAACTGTCTGAATTGTAACAAGACTGTCAGCCTATTAACCTCTGAATAAGTCTTATGTATAAACCTAGGTTATATTTTTAATTTAAAAAGTCACATGGGCAACTCACTGGTGTCTGGACATAACTGATCTCAAATCATAGCTTAGGTTGAAATCTACACTCTAAAGAGTGGGGTTAATTTCAGTACTTAAAAATGAGTAAATGTTCCAGAAAAGGCAAAACCATGGAGACAATAAAAAGATGAGTGGCTGTGGGGCAAGAAGATCTGAATAGACAAAGCACAGAGGAGTTTTAGCACAGTGAAAAGCACTCTGTATGATGTCAGATGTTATAATAGATTATATTACTACACAATTTGTCAAAACTCAGAAAATGGACAACACTACTGGTGAGCCCTAAGCTAAAAACTATGGACTCTGGGTAGTTATGGTGTGTCAATATATTCATCTTTGGTAAAAAAAAAAAAAAAATGTCATTATGATGAGTGACGTTGATAATTGAGGAAGCTATGCATGTGTGGGGACAGGAGAATACACGGGAAATCTCTGTAGGAAATCCACCTATCTCTCAATTTTGTTGAAAACCTAGAACTGCTCCAAAAGAATGAAAAAAAAACAGGTAGATGGCTCCCACAAATTACCATTTTGTTTTAAACACTTGCTGGTGCAATTTGTTAGAAATTCTCTAAATGATGATGATGAATTCATTTCAGCAAGTAGAAAATAGATAGTCTGGTTATATTAGCAGGACATACTTGTTAATAACTCATTCAACTCTTGTAATGTTAACAATGGGACTGAGGAAGTGATGCAGGATTACAGGGGTACAGTTTTACTTATAGTGCCGCTAGCTTCAAAGAGGAAGCTCTGTTATCCATCCAGGATGGTGTGACCTAGAAACATTAACCACTGCATGACCCACACCATCTACACATCCTCACTGAAGATTTTCAAAGTCAATGGCTTTGGGAACATGGGTGGATGAAGGCAAAGAAAAGAGCGGCATTACAGGAACATAGTTCATGAAATTGAAATGCATGTTGGTAAAAGCATGAAATCTGACCAGCTGTAAAGTAAACCTGTTTAAACAAGACTTAATATCATTCATCACTAAAGAGGTCAAAATAGTCTAGAAAGGGAACACAGCAGGCTCTGAGCGCCAGTATGTGTAGTAATGGGTGTCTGAGTCAGTGTGCTGCCGTGAATAACACCCAGAAAGACAGGATAATAAAAACTAAAGGTCCAAACAACTATGTCACTAGGCTTATGCTAAACTTCAAAAACATGTGAACCAGAATCTACCAAGTATGAGAGCTCTTCATTCTGGTGGCTATTCTGAAATACACAGAAGAACATGATCAGCAAAGGAACGTGAGAAAAACATTCCCTTGTCTGTGGCCTCGTAAATTTCAGCCTGGACCTCTTTGAAGGGTGGATAAGGTTTTTGTGTGATGGAAAAGGTATTGGCACCTACTGAAGATCATGCTTCTAAATAAATGTCTTGCCAGTCTGGCTTCCCAAGGTGGGTTGGCCTTACCAGTCATTATTAGGGACACCTTCTTCTTTAAGTAAAGTGTTATTATAATAAAGAGCTATATTTATGGTTTCCCTTTAGGAGAAAAAAACAAGAGACACTATAAGAAGCTGCAGAGATGAAATACCAACAGATTATTCACTCCCCTGCCATGATCTCCTTGCAGCCTTGTACTAAGTAGCGTCAGGTCAAGGAGCAAAGAATACTATTCAAAGAGACTTTGGGGAAGCCTGGGAGTGGCTTGATTGCTTAAGAAAGTTCAGTTGCACATAGTTTCTGGTACTTTAGATGGAGAAGGTTGAGGGCAACATCCTGATATTTTCCTCATTAGGCTTCCCTGCAGCACAGATGGTATTAACATCATAGGGATTGTTTTTAACATGATTTTAGGTGTTGCTCTGTCAAGCTATCCTTCCAGCCACTGCCTAGTATCCTGGACATTAGAAGGAAGGTATGGGCACTCTGCGGAGAAGGCAATGGTAGTACTCTTTTCCAGTACTCTTGCCTGGAAAATCCCATGGATGGAGGAGCCTGGTGGGCTGCGGTCCATGAGGTCGCAAAGAGTCGGACACGACTGAGCGACTTCACTTTCACTTTTCACTTTCCTGCATTGGAGAAGGAAATGGCAACCCACTCCAGTGTTCTTGCCTGGAGAATCCCAGGGACGGGGGAGCCTGGTGGGCTGCCATCTATGGGGTCGCACAGAGTCGGACATGACTGAAGTGACTTAGCTTAGCTTAGCTTATGGGCACTCTGTGGGATTTCTCTACATCTTTTGATACTCCTCAAGTGTCCATAGGTACTGTCCTCAGTTCACTGAGTCAGGACATCTCTCCACACGGTGGGTTGGGGGAGGAGGAGAGGGCAAAGGTCCAGCTTGGGTTCTAAATAAGTAAGTACAATTGGGGAAATCCGCGTAGGGGTTGTAGGAACTGCCCTTATTTCTACCTGCCTTGAGAACACTCCATGAAGTGTGTTTCTGAATTCTTGATAAAACTACTACACAGAGATAATATTTATAAAAGCCAATGAAATAAAGTCACTCTTTATTTTCAGTAAAGAACCAAAAATACAATATATGTATAACTGAAGCACACTCCACCTGAAACTAACATGATATTGTAAATCAAATATACTTCAATTAAAAAAAAAAAACCTACAACACAAAGATTAAACTCATCATCTCCTCAATGTAAACAGACATTTCTCCCTTACTGCAGCAGCTGATGGCAACATCATGAACTCGTCTATGTGGAATGTTTCCGAAGGGTAAGAAAATAAAACTCCAAGAATACAGCCACAGACAATATGAAATAATGAAAGTAAGTCAAAGTGAAGTCGCTTAGTCGTGTCCGACCCTTTGCAACCCCATGGACTAGAGCCCTCCAGGCTCCTCTGTCCGTGGGATTTTCCTGGCAAGAATACTGGAGTGGGCTGCCATTTCCTTCTCCAGGGGATCTTCCCAACTCAGGGATCGAACCCGGGTCTCCCGCATTATAGGCAGACACTTTTACCATCTGAGCCACCAGGGAACTAGGAACTCATATGAAATAAAGGGTAGCCTCAAAATCATTTATCTCAGGCAGATGAGCAGGGCTACAGACTTGGGACAGGCACATACTCTTCTATGCTTATTCCCTCTTCAGAGTCTGACCACTGACCTTGACTAACCCTTCTATCTCCATGGTCCCCAGGCCAGTCTCACTAGCAGCCATGGTAAAGCAGACCAGCCAGAAAGTAAGGCAGGTCTTAGACTTTAAAGACAGCTCCTTACACATCAGAATCTAGCCTCTCAGTGATTCCATGATAAATTAGCCCATCACTTCCACTTCCTACATTTGACAACTTTCTCTACCTCATTCCTAAGATATTTTTCTATTTACAATATAGGAAGTCCTCCTAGACACCGCATTTCACCAGCTACACAATCAGTCACTTGATAGCTTTTGTGGGTTATCACTAGTAGTACCCAAACACACTTTGACTTCAAATGATTAATTGCAGAACAAAGGCCGCTTCCGTTTGCAAAGTGTCTCCCCCAAGACACAGGGGAGTGGAAGTAGGGGGGTCCTGGACTTGCATTGGAATGCAATGATCAGTTAAAGCCAATCACTCTGCACTTGGTAGACGAAACACCCTGAGCCGCTGGGGTGATTTAGGTGCAGAGTGAAAGGTAACAGCATTGTGTTTCCTTGTTCAGGGAGAGGCGTCTGGGAGACAGCTTGGAAACTCAAACCGGCCCTGGGACATAAATCTGCAAGTTTAATTGCAATGCACTGCTAGTCCTTGGAAGACATTTCCAATCCTGATAATGAAGACATGCACGTGCTTGTAGATGTCCCCTCCTCCTTTGGTTTTGAAACCTTTACCACCAACTGAGTCTCACCAAAAACTGGAACTGATCAGAGCCTGTTTGCAGGGGTGACTAAAACAAAAGGGGGAGGAAGCAGGGGAGATTGGGTGGAACAGGCAGTCTTTCTGGCGCCCCTCAAATTATACTACCCAGGCAGCCCCCCATTCCATCCATTCTCTGCCCAAGGCAGGAGCTGTCAGGAGTCCTACAGATAAGCAATTTAGAAATATTCTAGCTGAATGAAGGAGATTTACTTTGGGTTTCCATTGCTGTCTGCCAAGCTAGGGAAATAGAGTGTGGACAGATGCTCTCAAAGGTTCTTATGTGAGCTCTAAAGAGGTCTGAGGCTTGGCACAGCCATGAATCCTAAAGATCTTCACTTCCTTTTTTTTTTCTAGTTTTTCTTTTTTTTTTTTTAAGACAAATTGAAAGTAATACAGTCAAGAACAGAGAAGGTGATTGTTTTACCCTAATAACTAGTCTTTCTTGTTTTGAACATGTCTATCCTCTTTAACCAAGCTATAAAGATTTTAGATACTTGAGCAAAAGCAACCCATATGGGATATGTTTGGGGAATTCTACCACCTAAGTCTAAATAAATAAGATCTCTCATCTATCAGCAGTCGACAGCAAATTTTGTAATCAATTTCAACATGCCAAACGAAAACACAGTGATTGTTTATTTGTTCAACAAATATTAATTGAGCACTCGCTATATATGAGGGAATAGAAGACGCCAAAGAGAGAATAGGGGCTTCCCTGGTGGCTCGGAGGTTAAAGCGTCTGCCTGTAATGCGAGAGACCTGGGTTCGATCCCTGTGTGGGGAAGATCCCCTGGAGAAGGAAATGGCAACCCACTCCAGTATTCTTGCCTGGAGAATCCCATGGACGGAGGAGCCTGGTGGGCTACAGTCCACGAGGTCACAAAGAGTCGGACACGACTGAGCAAGAGACTTAAGAGAGAACAAATAAGTATGGACGTATTGCTCTTGTCTTCTGTGTGTGTTAGTCATTCAGTCGTGTCTGACTCTGAGACCCGGTGGACTGTAGCCTGCCAGGCTCCTCTGTCCATGGAATTCTCCGGGCAAAAATACTGGAGTGGATTGCCATTCCCTTCTCCATTGTCTTTTAGGGCTTATGATTTATTTGAGGGGAAAATGTCTATAACAAAATGAATGGAAAAGAAATCACTAATACCCAAATTAAAGAGACAGTAACCATCTCTTTCCTCCCTCCCAAATTTTGGAGGAAAGATAGCTCACAGAGATCAGAGAAAGCTTTATGAAGGAGGCATGATGTGATCACCAGGTTAAATTCTTTCAGAATAGGAAGCTTCAGAGCACTTGAGAAGGAACAGATATTTTAAAAATATGTGCTTAAATCAAGCTGATTAAGTGGTGCACGTTTATGTTAAGGGATTGATTGAACATAGTGGGACTCCCTGGGAATATGAACTTCTTCCTCCCATCTCCAAAGCTGACCTGACAGATTTCATCAGGGGATGAAGCCAAGGCATTTACTGAAGCAACCAAACACAAACTGTGTTCTTGCTCGTCCTCTCTATGAGGAGCTTGCTAAAATGGCAAGTCCCTAGGTTCTGTCCCTCTGGGATTCTGATTTGGTAGATCTGACAAAGCTCTCCAGGCGATTTAGAAGACGTGCCAAATTTGGAAGTGACTGATATCCAGCATTCCCATACAGGCTTCTGAATCTCTTCTACAACTTTTGCAGAGGGTGGCCCTTTTGATGGCTAACCATCTTCCCGAAGTGCTCCCTAGCCCCCTGCCCCTGAATAAGGCAGATGAGGGTACGGGAAATGAGGCTGGAAAATAGGCTAAGGTAAGTTTTTGGACACTCATGCTCTAAGTTGAGAGAAATATGGAATTATTGATAGAGCTCAAGCTTTAGTTGTCACATAAGACCTAGGTTCTTATCCCCATCCTGTACCTTAGGAGTGAAACTGTGATGCTGACAATTCATTTACTCTCTCCTCTGCTTAGCCGTATGACAGTAATATACCTTTTCAGGGCTGTTGTAAGGCTCCCAAAGTTAATACATATAAGAACCAATCATGGCTGATTTTCTTCCTTTTATTTCAGAACAGAATATGCTTAAATAGGAGTATGTTTAAGGAAACAGATGCGGATTCAACATTGTTAATCAGTTATTCCCCAATACAAAAAGTTAAAAATATATATGTTACAGCTAAGTATAAATAAAAAGAAATAGATATGGTCTAAATTCTGTTTTAAAAAGATAACTGGATACAATATTAAGCGCCAAGGAAGAGGAAATAGAGAAACTACAGGCAGAGAGGCGAGTCAGAGGATGTAGCAGTAATCCAGGGAGACAGAAGGTCCTGAACTAGGGCAAAGTCACTGAGAAAACAGGGTGGAAAAGAAGCCACCGAGGAGGCAAAGCTGAGAAGTTTGCAATGGGTGGAAATTGAATCTTGTAGCATTAATACGATTCCAGTCTCCAGCCTGCCACTGAACTAGTGGGAGATGGAGAGGGAAATGAATTTGTTCCCTAACCAAAGAAAGGGAGCCTCAGAGGAGTAGGCATACTGAATTGCAGATGAAGGCTGGGCAGCCTGTGGAAATGCTCAGTGTGAAGTAGGAGATTTGAGTCCAAACTTAGAACTAAGTTTGGTTCTGGGTAAGAGGACTGGGCAAAGAGGTAATCAATGAAGTTGTGAGAATTATTGGGATTAACTAGGGACAGAGTATAAAGAAGAAAAGAGGAACAGAGATCTGAACCCTGGGGAAGATCCACAGAAGAAAAAGAGGAACTGACGAAGGAGATGGAAGAAGGGTCGGCACTTGGCAGATGGAGCCCCAGAATACCCTCAGACCACCTTCAAGATGGAAGAAACGAGCATCAGTGTCAAAAGCTAGCAGTGGCAAGAAGTCAGCTGCTTGATTCCACAAATGGGAAAGGTGGCCAAGTCTGCCAGTGGTCTCAACATTCATTTCTCCTGCTCTCTTTAGTAACAGAAATCAGGGCTTCCCGGGTAGTTCAGACAGTAAAGAATCTGCCTGCAATGTGGGAGACCCAGGTTCGATCACTGGGTTGGGAAGATTTCCTGGAGAAGGAAATGGCTACCCACTCCAGTATTCTTGTGTGGAGAACTCCATGGACAGAGAAGCCTGGTGGGCTAGGGTCCATGGGGTCACAAAGAGTCAGCCATGACTGCATGACTAACACTCATCAGTCTTTTAGCTGGGCCCTGGCTCCTAGAAAAACCTGCATTACCTGGTCTCCCTTGCATAGAGCAGTGAGACTAAGTTCTGCCTGGTGAAATCTGCATACCTTTCAGGCCACACCCTTTAAAGGAAAGGGTGTGCCAGCCCCTTCCCACTGACAGGAACTCAGAGCTGGTGGACATCATGCGAGCCGCCTTTGGCCTTGTGAATAAGGACCCCACCTAATGACGGTGGTCACAGAAGTAAAGGAATCTGGATCCGGATTTCTAAACAATTTACACTCAGATGGTTATGCAAAAGTAAAATTTACTTTGGTCTTTGTTATGGCAGCAGAGGCTTCATCCTTACTGACACAGAAAGGAGTGTTATGGAAAAGAAAGTGAGGAAATGAATATAAACTCTTCTTTTAAGAAGCTGGAAGGAACAGGAAATGGTTAATTCCCAGAGGAAAGAGGATCAAAAGAGGTGTTTTAGTTTTTGAGAATCAATGATCCCATAATTTTTACCATTTAAAAATCTACACTCTCCTCTCCTTATTCATGACGTATCTTTAACTTTCCATAGTGGTTTTAATGTTTTAGCTTGGGAAATAAGCAGGTTTAATTCTTTGTGATTAGGATAATCACACATTCTGTTTATAAGTTCACTTGTTGGGACATATGCTGCTGCTGCTGCTAAGTAACTACAGTTGTGTCTAACTCTGAGACCCTATGGACTGTAGCCCACATTTACCATTTGTGTATTTGTAAACAAAAGGGGTCCTTTAAAATATGAAGTTTCTTAGCAGTTGTGTATACGTGTTCAGTTACTTAGTCGTGTCTGACTCTACGACCCCATGACCCCTTGTAGCCTGCCAGGCTCCTCTGTCCATGGAATTTTCTAGGCAAGAATATTGGAGTGGGTTGCCATTTCCTTCTCCAGGGGATCCTCCCAACCCAGGGATTGAACCCGGGTCTTTTGCATTGCAGGCAGATTCTTTACCACTGCGTCACCTGGGAAGCCCCTTTATAGCAGTTAAGTGTATATAAATCATTTAACCACATAACAGAGGGCTGGGGAAAAGAAAGTTAACTTGTTAGACATTACTGTAATGATCATGATTCAATAAATAAAAATTTTAGTTTATGGAACTTTTTCCAGGAAAAACTTTATCATATAAAGAGAGGAATTCTTGTGATGTCTACACTGCAATCAACAGCTTCTTTGTGGGTTGAGTGATGGCCACTCCAAGTCCCCAGCTCCTGGTCCTAAAGTGACCTGAGCAGTGGGGCCCTGAGAACAGCTCTGGGATAACCCCACAACAGCTCTGAACCATCTGCTGTCAAGGGTATGGCAGTTGCATAATTAACCATAATTGCTGCAACTAGTACACTTAAAACAAAAATTCTGTTGTTATTTAGCTGAACTTAAAACACCCCAACTAACAGTCCATTCCCTCACGGTGTAAATTATAGTTACGTATATAACAAAATGTCTTATTTGCATTTCATGTAAAATTTACCAAACTCCTTATTCACTCATTACTCAGCCATTATGGGTTTTTAAATGGTACTTTTAAAGTTTGCCTTGGCTCAGGGTTGAATTATTTGTCAAGACTTTATTCCTGGAGTCATGACTCCCCTGGGACGTCTTTACCTTTTGCAAATTCATAGCTCATTTTGTGGGTAGCAGTGGTTTGTGGCCTCTATGTGTGCATGTGTGGGCATATGTGGGGAGCAGTCTTAACATATCCTAGAGAGTGGGAAACTTCATAAGGAAGAGTTGTATATGCCAGAGTAATTAAACAGGAAAAAAGAAAAAAAGCAGAAAGTGAGTAAAGAATAGTCAATGAAGGTAGCAGCAAAAATTAAGTTAACTCCTTGCCACTATGCATATGGTTCAGATAACACATTGACTTAATAAGTGGAAGAAACGTGTGTTACAAAAAGTCACTGAATGTTTGCATGTCAAGAGACACAAATACAAAAGTGAATGAAAAGGCAAAATTGAACCAAAGCTGTTTCTGAGAATAAAAATCTTGATGAACTTTCATAAACCAGCAAATGCAATGTCAGATGCAGATAAGCAGAGGAAAATTTTTTGTGTTTATACTTTTAATGAAAAAAATGTGGTCTTCAAGACCAACTTTAGTGGTTTAGGGGAGGAGCTAAAGGTATGAGCCCAGGTAGCTGTTGACAGTCACTAAGGCCAAGAGGACAGCGGAAACTCTGCCTGTCTCCAAAGCTCTCCCCAACTCACCACCAGACCTTGGCTTGAAATATATTTTGATCCAGTCCCCTATGAGCTCAGGAACAAAGGTAAGGGACATTATCTCAGAAAGAAAACACAGTTTCTCAGAATATTACCAAAAAAATAGTTTATTGATTCATAGAGATTTCAAACCAGAAAAGATCATAGTAAGCATTTAGTTCCTGCCTCATCCCAATATACACCTTTTACAAATGTGATATTTGGGTCCCCCAGGCAATAAGCGACGGGCCCAAGATCATAAAGTAGACTAATCGCATAAAAATGCTGGTTTTCAACTCTCTATCCAGAAGTCATTTTTCATACTGTGGAGCACTGCCAGTACTCAGGAAGGGGAGAAGAGCCTGGCACGTTTCACTAGAGGGTAAGTTCTAGCACTTGGGCGGCATGAGGACTGGATGGGTCATAGACTGAGGTCTAGGGAGCGGGGCACTCTGAACTTGTGTCCAGTCTTAGAAGCTTGCCATTTCGGCCTGATAATGGCTTTCATGACAAGCAAAGTTTAATGTCATTATATATCATCATATAGTAGCTCGCTCTTCCACTGACAGAGTTAATCTACAGGTAAACCATACCCCCAGTTAAGTACTGTCTCTTCTACTAAAATACCGAATCGTGTCCTGACATCAGTTTTATAATAGGGTTTGTCATTCATTTGTAAGGCACAAGCATACTGAATGCTTCAATCAGTCGCCTGTGGTTTAGACATTGTTCTGGGCCTCATGCAGAGTACATGTTACCCTGCAATGGAGTTGCAGCGTTCAGTTTTGCACCAAACTAATGTGCATTCAAGGAGACCATGTTAAGCAGAACAAGAAGCAAATATCATCTGTCACCTAAAATTGACTTCAAGTGGCCTAAAGCCGTTTTCAAAATTTCCATTTCATTTGGAAGTGACTTTGTCCCTTTGAAAATACTGTTATCGATCCTTAAGTTTCCCCAATGATTTTTGGGGATTTTAGTTGGCCTTCAAACACATCTGAAAATGAAGTAGGATGAAGTTATTGGATCCCAAACTATAGTTTTTTTCCCTAGTAATCACAAGCTATCAAGTTTTCATTTGGTTATGAACTTAATTTTTGAGGATGTTTTCATATTATGTTATGCCGAAAGTGAAAGTATTAGTTGCTCAGTCATTTCTGACTCTTTGTGACCCCATGAACTGGAGCCTGCCAGGCTTCTCTGTCCATGGGATTCTCTGGGCAAGAATAGTGGAGTGGGTTGCCATTTCCTTCTCCAGGGGATCTCTCTGACTCAGGGATTGAACCTGGGTCTCCTGCATCGTAGGCAGAATCTTTACTGTCTAAGCCACCAGGGAAGCCCCCTGACATTTAGTGTTGTTAGGATTTATTGGATTTCTGGGAAAAGTACTATAAAAATGATAACATCAAATATCATTAAATATAATATTAGAGCAATCATATTGTTTCCCATCATTAAAGCAGTCATGTTGTTTCTCATTTGATTATAATAGAAGAATTTGAGTTAGTTCTCTTATTTCACCATAATGAATGTGATGTCAATAGTTTGAAATCTAAAACCCTTAGCAGATATAGAGAACAATTGAAAAATCCCTCATTTCACGAGAAAACCCCAGATATTACCAAGTTTGTTTTAAACTGGATGAGCAATAATACATATGATGTGCTAAGGTTTCTTAACATAATGATTTTTGTAAACAAGCTGCTTCCACAAATATTTTATGAGCCACCATTAGCTTTCAGAGATGTTGTTTTAGGTTGGAAACCTTGGTGATCCATCTCACAAAGCACGGCTGGAATGAAGAAACCCCTGAAACGACTAGATGAGATCTGAAAAGGGTCCCGGGAAGTCATGACCCTTTAAAGGTGTTGGTTTACAGAGTGTGAAGTGGGCAATTCACCAGCTATACCCAGGAAGCAGCACAGCAAGTGCCCATCACTAGGAGGACAGGTCATTCTGAAGGGCAGTTGGAACCTCCGCAGGCCCAGAGTGAGTGTGGTCCAACTTCTGCGTTAGGGAAAAACTCCATTTGGAATATGGTTCAGTATTTCAATAGTAGTTTATTCAAATGAAAAGCGATTCATTACCCTCTCTGCTGTTTTTTTTGGGACTATTTTCAGGGCTCCAACGAAAAGGATAAATTCATTAAGGGCTATGATCAAAACCTAAGATGTAAAATCTCAAGCAAAGGCATGACATTCAGGGGCCGCTAAGGAACTCCCTGGCCTTCGGGTGTGGATGTGGAAAGCTGACTGGCCTGCTGCTACCTCGTTAGAGACACAAGAACTTGGCTCTGTCACTTTTCTGACGCTCACAAAACACAGAATGCATTCCACAGAAGCTTATTTTAGCTTAAAGGGCTAAACAAGAGCTTGCAGGGTGAGAACAATGGGTTGGATGTCAAGATTTTTAGGATTTTTTTCATGCTGTTATCAACAATTTATTTTCTTAACAATGTCACTTAACTTTTTTCTGCTTCCACTCTATAATGGATATACTTGGTTTAATTCCCATGTTCCAAAAGAGGTATGGTGGGAAGAAGATATGTTGATACACATTTTTAAAGCTCTGTGACTTCCTTAGAAAGCAAGCATATAAAAAAATTCCTGGAGAAAATATTTACAGATTTAGTAAAACTGAGTCAAGAAATCTCTAAATTATGAGTCCTTTAAGGTAGCTTTATAAGGTAAAGAATATTGGTGTACTGTATGTGTGTGTCTGTATGTGTATAGCTATATTATATATACACCTTTTCTCTGATTCCAAAGTAAAGAACAAAAGTACTGAAATTTGGACTTTGGGGTCTGAATGTTTAGTGAGATATAGATGCTACAATTAAACCACTTCCCTTCATTTGTTGAATTTTTGTCTCCAGCTTCACTCTGAATGACACTCTCATACATCTGTTCTGCAGGAGTAGTAGCAAGACCTGTTTGAAGTTTAAATCCATGACACCCTTTGTAGAACAGTGGCAACCTGATCAAAACACTGATCAAGCAGAAATGCTTTTCTTTTTTTTCCTGATCAACAGGGCCAAATGCAGTCTTTCTCTAAGGAGAACGAACACACACACTCTCCCTATATTCAGTGCTGAGGTTTTCCTTCTACCCCCAACTAATAAAATCAGGAGACTGCAATGAGGCGAGCGGCACACAGTTTGATGTCCTCAGCAGGATGCGGGGAGTCAGAAGTGGCGCTGTAAATCCAGAGCGGGGCTTCCACACCGTGTTAAGTGTGGCCCGACTCTCAGAGACTTCCCTTTGATGCAAGTTCAGTATATTAATGGGAAAAGCATTCACTTTTATTTGTCTGTACTGTCTGCGACAGCAAGGCTGCCTCATTTAGCTTGGGCCGACATGAAAATACACAGAGAAGCAATCTGTTGCAAATTAGCACAGCTCCCCTTTCATTTACTAGCTAGTAATTGGAAGGGGTTAAGAAAGTGTAACTTATCAGATCACGTGAGAGTATCTGCCTGTGTGGACAGCAAGCCCTCCCACCCCCACATTTCCTTATAAACTTTCAATAATCCTTCCCTGACGTCCACTTGATCTGAAAGGCAATACTGATACGGGTGAAATGTACACGCTTCCTTAGGGTTGAGAAGGTGGTTCCCTAGACTCCCAGTGTTAATCAGTCTATTAGAACCTTACCTTTCTTTAGATATGTTTTTACTCTCCCGTTTCCAGATAGTCTTGAAGTCACTGCAGAACTCGTACCACACCATAAACACGTAGTTGGGTGTGATCTCCTTCTCACCAGACTTTGGCTTCATCCCAAAATATCCTACTGTTGTTTCAAAACTGCAAATGTAGAGGAATAACAAACGGTGAGGTGGAGGGTGAGAAGCTGTCAATGCCAAAACCCATTAGGAGAGAAGACACACAGAACTCCTTGCTGACCACCCCCGCCCCCCCCCACCCCCCGCCATATCTTTTCTAGCTCAGAAGCCCAGGCTTAGCAGTCATGGTGGCTTATGCTAAGCCTAAGTATTGAAGCCAATTTTCTAAGAAACTCAACATGATTGGGGATGCTCTTGGACACATCTTATCTGCATAAAATCAGCATGAATAGTTTCAGGGTGTACATAGGTAAAAACTTGGGTTTGTTCTTCATCTCAAATCCATGTCATTTACCCACTCTGTGTTATGCTGAAGGATTACACGAAACACTGATGCCATGTTGGTTCTGTACTGCTAGCAGTGGATAGTGAGAGAGCCTGCAGGGAATTCTCGATCTGTTGAGTGCTTCATGGAAGATAAAGAGACTATTTTATCCTTATTCTGGCATCTGCTGGCTTTGTAATCTTGGGTCAATCATTCAACACTTGACTCTCAATTTTCTCAAGGGTAAAATAAGAGACTTAGACTATATGATCTTTAAGAAGGCTACATTTTAAAGCTTATCATGATATAAGAATACAAATCACCAATGTACAAAAATACATATAATTGAGGATGTAGCAAGGATTGGAGGAAAAACCATTTTTGGTCTTAAAAATGATCTCTAATCTGGGTTGGAAAAGAACCCAGGTTTTATAAGGGTGATTCCCAGATATCACTAAGAAACTCCTGACCAACCCCATGGAGGCTTGTTCCCAGATGACTACCCAGGCCCCCCAAGCAGCCCTTCTTGGAGCCACCAGCTTTGCAGCAATTTATAGCTCTGCACTCAATCCTTTCCCCCACCCACTCCAAGCCCCACAAGCTCATTTGCCATGAGCAAGAACACTTAAATAAATGGCCCCCTTTTCTAGGGTGTTGGAAACTAATCAAAGCAAGAATGACTGGCCAGGGTTTATTACTCAATGCTCTATCATCTGTTCAGACACAGTGCTTTTTTTTTCTTGTGGCCATCCCGAATACGGAGTTTCTAATGGAACTCTATTCAACAACGATTGTAAAACCCTGAAGCCCCGTTACTATTATGGAGCATACTTTCATCTCGTTCTCAGTTATTGGGCAATATGTATCTCATAAGATTTTATCACATTTCACAGATGAACTGTTAATTGATTCCATGGCTATGATTAGGCGAGATCCAAGCTGGAGCTGCAGCTCTGAGTCCCATAAATTCTTTGTGCTTCTGTAAATAATAAATCTGTTTTTAATGCAAATTAAAACTACTGGTCAGGGAATTTTGGCTCTCAGTTATTAAAAGACTAGAAGTGCATAGGTGGAGAAAGGCAATAACTGCAGTAATTTCTTAAGGGACTCTCTTATAATTCCAAACACATATATTTCAGAGCAAAACCAGAAAGGAGCAATGTCCGCTTTTGCTCAGACATGACTCCTAATTCTACGGCAGTCAAAACACTGATAAAACCCAATGTACACTCTACAGCATATACTTTTATTTCATTCAAAATGTAAACTACATTGATTGTTTTATAGCATGGAAATATGTACGGAGAGAGTTCTGCAACCTAAAGGAACAGTCCATGAATTTCTTATGGAGTCACAGGGCTTTAAAATTGGAAGGGATTTTGGGTCAGTCTGTCCAATGTTCCCATATTACAGATGAGAAAATAGAGACCTAGAAAGACTGAATGACCTTACTCATTGGCAGAATTGGGTCCACAGAATCGTTTCTTAGTGAAATGAGTTTTCTGCTCTATCCAGCCTTCTGGATACTCATACTCACTGATACATGCATTTAAGAAATAAAACAGTCAAGTTTTAATTTGTTTCCACTTTTGACACAGTTGCTGCTTATATGACACAAAACCTGCGTTACCCCCAGTGGAACACATCATTTTTCTCTCTTCCTTATACGGACCTTCTACACAGAAACGTATTTACTTGTGCACTGAAGAGAGAAGAGAGTCTTTCATGCATAGTATTCAGAGGGGCAAATTATCTTCCTACTTTTCCAGCAGGATATAGTGACGAGCACAGAAACTCAAGTTACCACTGTGCTTTAACCCCAACTCTGGCATTCTTGGGAGGGTAGACGGTGAGATCAAGACACTGCAAGTATGATGCTGCTTCAGAGAATGACAGCATGGTTTGGTGGGTTATTACAGAGGCTTGAGAAAAGCATTTCATCATCCTGTGGGCCTTGCTTTTCCTAGCTCTGAAATGAAGCTAACCATGTACCCTCACCACCTTTCCCCCGGGACGGGGAGCCTGACTTGCTAACCCTCAAAGAGGATGAAAACCAAAGGCAAGAATGAATTTCAGCAGCTTTTCCCCTATGTGTTTAAGAAAGCAAGTGAACTTCTTCAGAAGAACCAACGCAAACAGTTGCAGAGGATGGCCTGGCTTTGGCACTTGGCAAGTTTACCGAAGACGAAGCCACTCTGAGAGTGTGCCTTATTGGATTTCAGTGTGATCCCTTTGTTCCAGGAAAAGCCAAATGCTAGAATATGAACCCACAGCTATCTGATAAGGTCTAGACTACCCCCTCCCGTCCCCAAACACAACTCTCTTCCTTTCAAACTCAATTCTGATGCACAGAAGACTGATTACTGATTATTTGTGCATGAAAACTGCTCCTGTTTGACAACGTTGGAATTTTCTTTTGTTTCTCAGCAAGTAACTAACAGTTTTCAACTTTTAAAGGACAGGTTTCTAACTGTATATTAGGTTCTATAAAACCTCTCTACTCCACTCTCAATTGCTCCCTGATTCTTTTTCTCTCTGCTGTAACTCCTTGACTGATTTCCATCTTTTTTGACTCAGCTAAACATTTTGAGAGTTCAGACAATGATTCTATCAAAGAGCCTGTGGCAAAGGGAACGGTTCTTCTTTTGCAGCATTGAGATGCCAGGGTGGAACATATCCGCTTATTGCCCCTCATGCATGCTTTCAGAAACTGCTGAGGAAAAGCAAATATTCCTTAGCCTCAGAGTAAATTGTTTCTCTTGAGAATACAACATAAGAATTTCCTAAATCTCACACGAATGTTGCAACACTGACCACCAACCTCCTTCAAGAGTGTAACCAAACAACTGTGGTTTCTACATTAAAGATGGGATCTAACATATTTCATGTATGACATGAAAGCTAGACTACCTTCACCACAAAGTCACGGAAAACGCTGACAACCAAAATTTATGACCCCCCCTCAGCATAGCTAATGCACAGCAGCAACATCAGCCCCTCTCACAAGGGCCCCCTTTTCCTGGAGTGAGAATCTTGAAGAAGGATCAGATATTTGACATCCACCTTAGAAAGTGAAATTTTGTTTGGCCTGATACCCATGTGCCCTTGTGTATGGTCTTTTTTTATGGTTGTGGGATATTTACATAACACAGACACACCAGTTTGACATACTGATGAAGGGAAGCTTAATACAGGGATAATGTAAAATATATATAATACTTAGGGGATAAGGCCAATAAAGGGGTACAATCTAAAAATCTATAAACGGAACCATGTGATCATCTTGGTTGTTAAAATTATCATGCAAAGATAATAATCATGATTCAAGAACATGTCTGCACTTAGAAAATCATGAGATTAGCCTTCACCTTGCTTTTATCTGCATTTTAATTTTATTGGCACTTAAGTGGGAAGAAGGGCAAGATGTCGGCATTGGTCAATGCAGAGCAGAAACAGCACTGAATACTGACTTTCAGAACTCTCAGAAATTGTGCTGAAACAGGAGGAAAAGGGTTCATTTCTAGAGCTTGTTCACTCACATTTAGTGAACTCTTCTCCTCACACGGTTGTAAAGTTCATTTTACCTTATATACTGTTTCCTGTCCTTATCTCTTATTTAATTTTCTGGTACTTTTTAGAATGGGTTCCAGCACAATTTATCTCAGTTTTTTCAGCTCTGCGTATGAGAAAGCTTAAGTGTATTCCCCCTCACCTTTCTAAGAATGGGAGAGGGCCAAGCTGACTAATGCTGGTCAACTGCCAAAAAGAAAAACCATCGTAAAGCGAGGGCTCTAAGACACCACAGCCGATCATTACTGAGCTCTCACAGGTAAGGCGGATAATTTCACTTGGGTGCCTATTAAGAGAAACAAGAACACAGAAGAGGTCTGCAGTAGGTGAGAGGTTGAATAGAAATGAAGAGTACATCATGAGAAATGCTGGACTGGAAGAAACAAAGCTGGAATCAAGATTGCCGGGAGAAACATCAATAACCTCAGATGTGCAGATGACACCACCCTTATGGCAGAAAGTGAAGAGGAACTAAGAAGCCTCTTGATGAAAGTGAAAGAGGAGAGTGAAAAAGTTGGCTTAAAGCTCAACATTCAGAAAATGAAGATCACGGCATCCGGTCCCATCACTTCATGGGAAATAGATGGGGAAACGGTGTCAGACTTTATTTTTTGGGGCTCCAAAATCACTGCAGATGGTGACTGCAGCCATGAAATTAAAAGATGCTTACTCCTTGGAAGAAAAGTTATGACCAACCTAGATAGCATATTCAAAGCAGAGACATTACTTTGCCGACTAAGGTCCCTCTAGTCAAGGCTATGGTTTTTCCTGTGGTCATGTATGGATGTGAGAGTTGGACTGTGAAGAAGGCTGAGCACCGAAGAATTGATGCTTTTGACCTGTGGTGTTGGAGAAGACTCTTGAGAGTCCCTTGCACTGCAAGGAGATCCAACCAGTCCCTTCTGAAGGAGATCAGCCCTGGGATTTCTTTGGAAGGAATGATGCTAAAGCTGAAACTCCAGTACTCTGGCCACCTCATGCAAAGAGGTGACTCATTGGAAAAGACTCTGATGCTGGGAGGGATTGGGGGCAGGAGGAGAAGGGGATGACAGAGGATGAGATGGCTGGATAGCATCACTGACTTGATGGACATGAATCTGGGTGAACTCTGGGAGTTGGTGATGGACAGGGAGGCCTGGCATGCTGCGATTCACGGGGTCACAGAGTCGGACACGACTGGAGCGACTGAACTGAACTGAACTGAGGTCTCTTTCCCAACTGCTCGGGGAGTTTTCTGGGCACACAGAGATGAGTCCCTACTCTCCACTTGCCCCCTGTTTACCACATCCTCCAGAACCTGAGGAGAGACATACGTCTCTTAGGTACCTGTAATAATTGGTTTAATTTAGTTGTACTGCTAAGAAGGGTCCCATTGTTCCCAGCACCCATGGAGTCTTTAGGAGCAGAGTAATGGGGGAGAGGCAAACAGATGGAAATAGTGTCAGACCTCGTGAGGCAGGTGGGTCACTTCTGGATGATTCCCTGATTCTTGAGGAACACTGTTCCCAAGGGCTATTCCTGGAGTTTTTCACTCCAGCTCTCCTTAGACTCGATCTGCTCCTGGATGCACAGTCTTCATGGGGTTGGGGAAAGGCAGTCAAAAGAATGGCTAATTATTCATTATGCTAAGTCAAATCAGCCAGTCATAAAAGGAAAAGTTCTGTATGATTCTGCTTGCATGAGGTACCTAGAGTAGTCAAAGTCATAGAGACAAGAAGTAGGATGGTAACTGCCAGGGTGAAAGAAGGAGAGAATGGGGGAGATGGTTTAATGAGTACGGAGTCTACCCTTGGAGAAGATGAAAAAGTTCTGGAGAAGGCCGGTGTTGATGGTTGCATAGCAGTGTGAATATTCTTGATAATAATAAAAAAAAGAATGGATGGTCAACGAGAGGCTTGAGGCCAGTCAGAGTTGCTTACCTTTTCTGTGCATTCTCCAAGTAACTTTCTTCCATTTTATGTTCCTTTTTGGCTGTGAAAGAGAATTAATCATGAATTAGAACAGCATTTTCTTCCATCATATCCTTTGTGTAATCTGACTTCTATTACATTCAGTTATAATCAAAATAAGCCCAAATTCAGGGGTTGGCAGCCCCTGCCACATGTCCTGGTGATTGTACTCAATTCTCTATGTCCACTATCACTGCTTTCTTGTTAACAGCTATCGCTAATGGTGACCATAAATATAATGCATTTTTCTCTCTGGAATACTTTTGAAAGGGGTGATATTGTTAATTATGCTGAACAAAGGCTTAAAAGTGGAATGATCTTGGCCAGATTAGAACATGTGGTCATCCAAGCTATAGCTGGCCCCTTTGTGACCCTTTGGCAAGTGCTCAACAACCCCACTCCCTCAAAACAACAACATAAACTCAGTACCATTTGTAGCAGTTCTGCTCAAATTCAAAGGAATTCACTGGAATCATTGCATACGTTTTCTCTATACCCATGGTCTAAGGATGCCTATGGTCTCTTTTCTTAGAATAATGTGTTAAATGCATTGGAAAAAAATACTATTACTAAAGAAATAAATGATAGTGAGATAGAATTCTGAATTTACAGATTAAGAACTTTTGGGAAGGTCATATACATACTCCTATATTTAAAATGGACAACCAACAAAAAATTGTTGTATAGCACACGGAATTCCACTCAATGTTATGCGCCAGCCTGGATGGAGGGGGTTTGCAGGAGAATGGATATATGTATATGTATATGTATGGCTGAGTCCCTTCACTGTTCACCTGAAACTATCACATTATTAATTGGCTATACCCCAATACAAAATGTTCTTGGTGTTATAAAATAAAATTTAAAAAATAAAATGATTAGCCAACAAAAACCTATTGTATTTATATATAAAAGAACCCATGTTCTGAAGGACCACAGGGAAACTGGGAGGTTTCATTTTGGAGTGGTTCTTTTATATATTTTCTCTTTAATCAGAAGATAATACTGTCATGTATGATAATACAACTCTTAACACTTTAAATATGTCTAGAAAAATCATCAAGACAATCTCTGTGAGCCTTAATATTTCTTTCATTTAGATATGCCATACTCTTGGATTGGAAGAATTAATATTGTTAAATGGCCATACTACCCAAAGCAATCTACACATTTAACATGGTCCCTATCAAATCTCCCATGACATTTTTCACAGAGCTAGAATAAATAATCTTAAAGTTTATATGGAACTTTAAAAGGCCCAGAATTGCCAAAGTAATCCTGAGGAAAAAGAACAAAGCAGGAGGCATAATGCTCCCAGACTTCAGTCACTACTACAAAGCTATGGTAATCAAAACAGCATGGTACTGGCACAAAAGCAGACATATCAATGGAACAGAATAGAGAGGCTGAAATAAACACATATACCTATGGTCAATTAGTCTGTGACAAAGGGGGCAAGAGTATACAATGGACAGGAAGTCTCTTAAGCAATCGGTGTTGGGAAAATTGGACAGCTGCATATAAATCAATGACGTTAAAACACACCTTCACACCATGCACAAAAATAAACTCAAAATGGCATAAAGACTTAAATATATGATACCATAAACGTCCTAGAAGAGAACACAGGCCAAACATTCTCTGCCATAAACTGTACCAGTGTTTTCTTAGGTCAGCCTCCCAAAGCAATAAACATAAAAGCAAAAAGAAACAAATAGGACCTAATCTAACTGGCAAGCTTTTGCATAGCAAAGGAAACCATAAAGAAAATGAAAACACAACCTATGAAATTAGAGAGAATGTTTGCAGAAGATGTGACCAACAAGAGCTTAATTTCCAAAATACACAAACAGTTCATACAATTCAGCAACACAAAACAAGTAACCTAATTAAAAAAGAGAAGAAGACCTAAACAGACATTTCTACAAAAAAGACATACAGATGGCCAACAGGCACGTGAAAAGATAAAAACTGCAACGAGATCAAAGACCAAAACTACCTGACACTGGTCAGAATGGCCTTCATTAAAAAGTTTAAACATAACAAGTGCTAAAAGGGTGTGGTGGAGACGGCAACGGTGCCCCACTCCAGCACTCTTGCCTGGAGAATCCCATGGACGGAGGAGCCTGGAAGGCTGCAGACCATGGGGTCGCTGAGGGTTGGACACGGCTGAGCGACTTCACTTTCACTTTTCACTTTCATGCATTGGAGAAGGAAATGGCAACCCACTCCAGTGTTCTTGCCTGGAGAATCCCAGGGATGGGGGAGCCTGGTGGGCTGCCATCTATGGGGTCCCACAGAGTTGGACACGACTGAAGCGACTTAGCAGCAGAAGGGTGTGGAGAAAAGAGAACCCCTCTACACTGTTGGTGGAAATATAAGTTGGTGCAGTTTTCCACTATGGAAAACTGTACAGAGGTTCCTCAAAACACTAAAAACAGAGTTGCCATATGATCTAGCAATCCCACTCATGGGCATGCATCCACACAAAACTATAATTCAGAAAGATACATGCATCTTTATGTTCATAGCAGCACTATTCACAGTAGCCAGGGCATGGAAACAACTTAAATGTCCATTCACAGATGAATGCATAAAGCAGATGTGGTACATATATACAATGGAATACTACTCAGCCTTAAAAAGGAATGAAATAATGCCATCTTCAGCAACATGGATGATCTAGAGATTATCATACTAAGTGAAGTAACTCAGAGAAAGACAAACATCATATGGTATCACTTATATGTGGAATCTAAAATATGACACAAATGAACTTGTCTATGAAACAGAAACAGATTCACTGGCATAGACAACAGACATGTGGTTGCCAAGGGGGGAGCTGGGGATGAGGAGGGTGGAGGGTGAGTCTGGGGTTCAGTTCAGTTGCTCAGTCGTGTCTGACTCTTCGCAACCGCATGCTGCAGCACACCAGGCTTCCCTGTCCATCACAAACTCCCAGAGCTTGCTCAAACTCATGTCCATTGAGTCTGTGATGCCATACAACCATCTCATCTTCTGTCATCCCCTTCTCCTCCTGCCTTCATTCTTTCCCAGCATCAGGGTCTTTTCCAATGAGTCAGTTCTTCGCATCAGGAGGCCAAAGGATTGGAGTTTCAGCTTCAGCATCAGTACTCCCAGTGAATATTCAGGACTGATTTCCTTTAGGATGGACTGGTTTGATCTCCTTGCAGTCCAAGGGACTCTTCAAAAGTCTTCTCCAACACCACAGTTCAAAAGCACCAACTCTTTTGCACTCAGCTTTCTTTATAGCCCCACTCTCACATGCATACATGATTACTGGAAAAACCATAGTTTTGACTAGATAGACCTTTGTTGGTAATGTCCCTGCTTTTTAATATGCTGTCTAGGTTGGTCATAGCTTTTCTTCCAAGGAGCAAGGGTCTTTTAATTTCATGGCTGCAGTCACCATCCACAGTGATTTTGGAAGCCCCAGAAATAAAGTCTGTCACTGTTTCCATTGTTTCTCCATCTATTTGCCATGAAGTGATGGGACCGGATGCCATGATCTTAGTTTTCTGAATGTTGGGTTTTAAGCCAACTTTCTCACTCTCCTCTTTCACTTTCATCAAGAGGCTCTTTAGTTCTTCTTCGCTTTCTGCCATAATGGTGGTGTCATCTGTGTATCTGAGGTTATTGATTGTTTCTCCCGGCAATCTTGATTGGGGTTAGCAGATGCAAACTAGTATATATATGACAGAATGAATAAATAACAAGATTCTACTATGTAGCCTCAGGAACTATATTCAATATCCTGTGATAATATAATGGAAAAGAATTAAAAAAAGAATGTATATGTATGTATACCTGAATCACTATGATGTAGAGCAGAAACTAACACAACATTGTAAATCAACTATACCTCAACTTGAAAAAGAATCTTTCATTTAATGCTTATGATGTTAAAATGAATGAGAAAAGAAAATCAATCATAACAAGCTATGTTGTGATACCTTATGAAAGGTATTAAGGATTTTAAAAGCTAGGATATTTAAAAGGATATTAAAAGATTTTAATAGCTAAGATATTTCAAAGGATATTAAATAGCTAGGCTATTTAATAAGCCTAGCTCTGCCATTTACTACCTGTGTGACTGGACAAGTCCCTCATGATGCACTGTGTAGTTATGGCCTGATCTGTACTATGAGCAGAGCCACAGAGACTATCATCACACAGACGTGATAAAGATTAAACGAGATAATACACGTAAAGCCCTTAGCACCTAAGATACGCTCGATAAATGACAGGACAGGTATTATTAGCATCTCATCATTATTCACTTAGTCAATGTAAATTTATTAATTTATTTCCCTGACCAAAACAGCATGCCATCTCTCCTGACAAAGCCTCTGAAGCTTTTACAATGGCCCAGAGGTCCTGCCAGCCTGCCCCCTGGCTCCCCTGTGACGCCATCTCCTCCTTCTCACACTTGTTCCTTTCCAGCCTAGCTGGCAGGATCGCTGAAGGAGCACACCGAGTGTGTGGGCTGGGGACCACTGCACCTGCCTTTCCTCCTCCCTGGAGGACACTGCCCGCAGCCCCTGTGTGACTGGCTCCCTCTCTGCATTAGGTCTCAGCTCAAATATCACCTTCTCTGATCCTGCCACATGAAAGATTATCCTTTGCCACGCACGCCCCGCCTCTTTCCCTTAGAGCCTCTATCTACCCAACAGACTATCCATTTACTCATTTATCACACAGCATTGAATGTAAGCTTCAGGAGAGCAGCCCCTTCATCTGGCCTTAAACATGGAAAGGTGTCCACATGTTAAATAAATTACTTTAGCTAAAAATGTATATGCTTGACAATAGTTGCTTAAATAGACAGATACTAAGTTTCCTGAACATGAGACTTTATATTCAGAGTATGAACACAGGCTAAAGAAGAATGTCAGGCTAAAACTGTATACTAGTAGCTCTAAGTTCAGTAAATTTCAACAAAATTTTTTGTATTAAAATGATTTAGATAGCTACATCATTTTAGGTAAAGACACACTCATTGCCATTTTTGTGTGCTATGATTTCTCGAGTTCTTCAAGCAGGAATCTCTGTGAATTAGTTGAGTTCTTAGCCAATCAGACACAGAGAAGTGGCTTGCATCTCTCCTAGGCTACCAAGTTCCCCCAAATATGAAAAGACTAGTGGTTTGTTCTTATCCAGTGATTACTGATTATGTACATGACCAAATAAGGGGGAAAATTCCTTTGAGGCCTGAGTGATCTTCCTGGAGCTTACGGGGGCTGTTCTCTGTCACTAGGTGTTTCTAACTGGCTACTTCCACTCCGTGCTAAGCAGACTGTGGTCAACCCCATTGCTGCATATAAACTGAGTCACGAGAAATATCCTTTCCAAACTGAATTAAGCATGAGATGAAGACTGTGCAAGAGCTCTATGAATATAGTTATTTGTGGGGTACAAACAGTATCCAAATGTAAAAAGAGGTATTGCTAAGTGGCAAAGCACACTGCAGAACCTCTGAGGGTTTTGGGGATGAGAGCCTGCAGGAAAAGTAGAACCGAGAGATCTCAAGCTTTCCTAAGTCAAGGGCCTCTGTTCAGACAGAAAAGGCAGCCATTTCCCTGGTGTGACCCTGAAGCTCCACCAGCCTAAAGCATTTCTCCTGCCACAATGTGTGAAATTTCCAACCATGTCACGATACATTTTAAGTCCTCAATGTTCTGAGTAAAACAAAAGGAAAATTACCCAGAAGGAAAATGTTTAAAGACAGGAGTCACAAACTCAACTTCCAACATCACCAACAAATAAGGTAATTGTAGGCCAGGTGTAAGAATCATACTCTTCCAAATTCTATTTCTAGCTTCTCAATACTAGAACTGACAGTCTCAGCACAAGAAAGTCAGCAGAGAGTGGGAGAGAAATGGGAAGGCCAGGCCCCTTCAAGGCACTGGCCACTGCTATTCCATCCTCCTCCACCTTTTCCAGAGAAGCTAGGATTTTTAAACATATGTTCCCAAATTTAAAAAACATTCTTTCTGACAGTCTGTAGGACAAAGAGCACATTCCTGTTGGCCTTATCTGGCTCTGTAAGCTCTGGTAGCTACAGACGTCATGACATAGGTGAGTCTGTCCTTTCATTCCATTTGCCAGACTCTGTTTGAGGTGCACGGCACCCCTCAGTGAAGAAAGCAGACAAATATCCTATAGAACTTTCATTCTGGGGAAGACAGACAATTGCACCTGAGAGGGTAAGAAGCAATGTAAGTAAGTTTTGATGAGAGTTGGCAAAAAAAAAAAGAAAAGAAAAGAAAAAGAAAAAACTTCCAGAGCATGGATTGTTCCCTATAGTAAGAGACTTTCTACCCGGGTTACTCAATTAGGGGTGCCTAGGCAGCCACAGCATGCCACAGAGGTACCCCACACAAAAAGGGAGAGACAAAGTTTAAATTGAAGATGGCACATCTTAGACAGAAACTGTCCTTATCCTACAAATAAGACGAGTAGTGGTCCTGAATCCAGGTTTGGAATTTCCTTAGTTTTCTATCGTACAATTTCACGGATAGAGCATAAGAATGCTTCTTTTTCAGTTTAATTTGGTAACAGCTATGGGAGAGGGGGTTTCCCTGGTGGCGCAGTGGTAAAGAATCCACCTGCCAATTCAGGAGATGCAGGTCTGATCCCTGGGTCAGGAAGACCCACTGTAGGAAACGGCAACCCACTCCAGTATTCTGGCCTGGAAAATCCCATGGACAAAGGAGCTTTGTGGGCTACAGTTCATGGAGTCGCAAAGAGTCAGACATGACTGGGCATGCATGTATGCATGTAGCTATGAGGAAGGTGGGTAGCTTCCAGAAGAATAAGTTTGGAGACACGGTCAGATAGGTAGAGAAATAACAGGCATCCCCGACCCTCCTTTTTTTTTCTTCTCTTCACTTTTGCAAAAAGTTGTCTCATTGTCTCAACAAATTAATTTTTTTTCAAATCAAGGGACTAAAACAACTGCTTAGAATGATAACAGTCTCACAAGAAAAACAAACCAGAGTACTGAAAATGAGACATTTTGCTTAACATCAATTCTGTCTTCCAAAGTTCCTTATCAAGACCAGGTATATACTGTGATGATGGTAATTTAATGGAGGGGCCAGGAGAGAGTCTAGTGGTTTTTGCTTGGTGACCTGCCTACAGCATCCTATAATTTCTCTATCACAGATAGAACTGTGTTGCTTTTCTTATGTTTTAATTTTCTCCCTTAAAGAATGATATTTATTTCTTATGTAACTCTATGTCCCAGAGAGAAAGCGACACAGCTTCTCTGGAAGTTTTTTATTTAAGAGATAATTTTGTGGATTTTATTTAGTGCAGCCTTTACTGAATAAAGGCCATTCGTGTTTGTGTAAATATTTAATGTCTTGGCATTTTGTTTCCTGGTTCATTGGATGGCCATTGTTTCATTAGTTTTCATAAAGTCGCCCCACGATAACGATTCTGAAATTCAGTGCTGTGGTCGACCAACTGAAGCAGAAATGATCTTTTCTATTCACTGGTTGCAGGCCCAAGGAATGCAAATCAGAACTCAAGCTACTTAAAGGCCAAGTTTCAAGCCCAGCTCTGCCATGTAATGTCACGGACAAGATGCACATATCCTGTATTCCAGATTCCTCCTCTAGAAATAATGACCTACCTCCTGCCTCCCACACAGTTATGAGGGCTACATGAAAAGAGCACAGTTCTTGGTTGAATCAGAATCATTGCAGTCAAATCTTCAATGAGTCAATGCCAAGCAGAGGCTGCTGGGAATCCAAGCTTCCAGCTGGATGGCTGCTTTGACCAAGTTAAATACAGGTGTGGTAGAGTGGAGAACACTTGGGCTTGGTGTTAGGTGGACTTGGCTTGAATTTCTGCTCTGCCACTTATGAATGGAGAGACCCTGGGGAAGTCACCTGACTGCACTTAACCTTGCTCATAAAATTAGAATGATAAGATCTTGCAAGGTGGTTGCGAGTATTGGACACACTGAACGTGAGAGATGAACACAGTGACTAACACACGCCAGGCACCCATGGACGGCTGCCATTTATTACTAATTGGCTAGAAGCAAATGCTAGTAGTCACCACTCCAGCTCTTTGACATTGGGATGAATAGTACACAGTTTCAAGCAAAATGTTTTTTTGCTTGAGAACGTTAACAACCATTCTCAGTAGATGTTAATTTTCCTTGACGTCATTTTCACATCAGATCAGGTGTGCTCAGGTGCTTAGTCACGTCCAACTCTTTGCAGCCCCATGGACTACAGCCCACCAGGCTCCTCTGTCCATGGCATTTTCCAGACGAGAATACTGGAGTGAGTGGGAAGTGGGGTGCCATGTCCTATTCCAGGGGATCCTCTAGACCCAGAGATCAAACCCACATTCAGGTATCCTCTGCTCAAACCTGTTTTCCCACTTTACTCACAAAGCTGATGCTGCCATTTTTTGTTGTTGATGATCTCCTTTGCTGTGCAAAAGCTGTAAAGTTTAATGAGGTCCTATTTTTAGATTTTGCTTTTATTTCCTTTGCTTTGGGAGATAGATTGAAAAAAAAATTGCTGTGATTTACATTAAAAAGAGTTCTACCTAGGAGTTTTATGGTTTCTGGTCTTACATTTAGGTCTTTAATCCATCTGAAGATTATTTTTTAATATGATGACAGAAAATGTACTAATTTCATTCTTTTATATATAGCTATTAGAAAGAGAAGTTAAGGAAATAATTCTAATTTACAACCACATCTAAAATAATAAAATATCCAGGAATAAACCTACACAAAGGTGTAAAGATATGTACTCTGAAAACTGTTTAAGACATGATGAAAGAAACTGAAGAAGACACAAACAGATGGGGAAAGATATACCATGTTCTTGGACTGAAAGAATATTGTTAAAATGAACATATTATTCAAGGTAATCTACAGATTTAATGTAATCCCTATCAAAATATGAAGGGTATTTTCCACAGCACTAGAACAAATAATTTTAAAATTTGTATGGAAATAAAAAAGGCCCCAAACAGCCAAAATAATCTTGAGAAGGAAGAACAGAGCTGAAGGAATCATGCTTTCTGACTTCAGACAATACTACAAAGCTACAGGAATCAAAATAGTATGATGCTGGCACATACTGATCTCTGAGTCTACAAAGATCAATGGAACTGGATTGAGAGCCCAGAAATAAACTCATGCACTTATGGTCAATTAATCTATGACAAAGAAGGCAAGAACATACAATGGAGAAAAGATAGACCCTTCAATTAGTAGTGCTGGGAAAACTGTTTCCTCGGATTTGAACGCCTCCTTTTCCTGCCTTTCTCCCTCCCAAACACACCCACTATAAGTATCTTTTTTTCTCTTCAAAAACCAAGCTTTAAAATGACCTTGACTGTGAAGCCCTCCAAGTGGGCCTCTCCTCCATGGAGTGGTGAACGCTCTTTCTGTGGAGCTCTAACAGCACTGTGTTCACATATGTGGGTCACGGTACTGGGGTCCTTGGTTGGCAGTCTGCTTACTCTCTCAGACTCCGTGCTTCTTCAGGACCATGACCTAAGCTATTTCATAGTGTTTCTCTCAACTACCTAGGAGGTACTCCACTTATCTGAGAGCAAGGAACCCATGCGAACAGAATACACTCCCTGCTCACTGTCTCTCCACTGCAGGACCACATCCCATTCCCTGGCACAGCAATTTCAAATTTTCCATTTTCTTTTTGCAGCAAAAGAGAAGAGTGCAATAGAATCAAAGGGTAAGAGAGGGCTATTTTTCATCCTGTTAAATTCTGTTTTAGACTGATCCATTAGTTAGATTGATACATCACAGGCACAAAAAACATTAACTCTTTGAGTTTTATTTATATTGGACTGAATTTTTTGAATGCAGTAATTACAAAAAATATAAAGGTTTTATAAAGAAAATGACCCTTCCAAAAACTGAGAACATTCATCATCTAGATAACTGAAATATCCGAAGTTTTATCCTCAAGAGGGTTGCATTCATGCAGTAAAAGTGGGAGGAGGAGGAGGGCACCCTTCAAAGAAAGTGGGAGTTTTATGCCAAACATAATTAAGTCATATTTATGGATGCCCATCTGGGAGGTAGTAAATTCTGAAACGAGGGAAAGGGACAGAGGTTGGAATATCTTCCTTGGTATTCTTTACACAGTCTATTACACTTTAATATACCATGGTTTATGGACCCGACATGGTTGGTATAAACCAACAGGACGCACAGTAAAGAAGCTGTTTTTATTACAGCTCTACAAATAGAGGAGCTGGTGATGCTAATAAGGAAACAAAGGGACCGCACTCCACTTCATGTGGTATCCATCTGATGTGAGCACAGCAGTCATTTTTCATTTCTTAGAAAAATCAGCCCATCATGTACTTTCTAGGAGAAAAGAATACTTTCACCCACAGAGACAACAACAGCACATTGACACTGGAAAAGAGGGATAACTTCTTAACATTTATGAGAGAGGGGAAAATATAAATATATAGAATCACTGAGTTATGGAGAGGTCTTAGCCTTACATTTTTTCTTTTGGCATGCTTGCCCACAGAGGATGATATCCTCCTATTTAGTCTTCCTATTTTATTAGTTTTCTTGGCTGTGATCAAACTAAAAGAAGAATCATTTTGGGGCTGTCACAATTTACATTTGCAAAGGTCCTGTTGGTTGGTAAAGTTGAAGTGCCTAAGATTTCATTTAGAAGATTTTCTGTGTAATCTGGTATGAGCTGTGCAAAGGCATGGTATGAAGGTTCTCGATATATGGGTATAATTTGATTTCTAGGTATAATTTGATATCTAAGGCTAAAGCTGACTAGGAAATTCAGGCTTTTGATGAAAGTACCAAGCAAAAGACACTGGAAAAGAAGGCATTGAAGAGGTCTGGAGAGTCATAAAATCAAAGGGACCCAGATAAAAGGAGTGTGAAAAACCATCTAGTGTAACCCTCAGGCTTACGTTTGAGCTGGGATCCTCTCGTGTTCAATTAGACTTGCCAGATCTCATCTTCTTCATCATTTTGATCTGCCATTTTCAGTTGCCTTTACCACTAAATCTGAATATCTTTATGGGGGACAAAGGAAAGCAAGATAGGGCTTTCGTGTCACTCCTCAGGTACCTGGGGCTTTTCTCAACCAAGGTTCTTCACTTGAACTGCAGAACGTGGAAAATGATTTGGGAAGCTATTTTCTCAGTCTCTCCCCATCCCTCATCTCTTGTGCACAACAGTAAAACGTGGTGGCAATAGGGATATGCAAATTCATTACACACAATGGTGCCCTTTTAGGTCAATAGGGCTTAACTGTCTCATCAATGGTTGGAAAAGAGATAGTCTTGATGAAATCAAGATTACAGATGCCTCATGATTTTAAGTCATTTACACTTTAATATTTCTAAACCCAGGCAATATAATATTCAAATACCTCATAAAATATCATACTGGAGTAAGAGTTTGAATTAGAAAAATCTCCCTCGTTATATAAGAATTATACTACTATTTCACATTCTATGATGACTCTAATAATTATTTGTATTGGTGATGAGTACAGTTTAACAGACCACAATGTAAATTTAAGTGTTCATCAGATTATATATGTTTTTTTTCTCTAGTAACTATTGCAATAGTAGACATTTTATCCATTTACAATTCTAGGAATTAATCAGGTTATGAGTATCACCGAGATCTAAATGAAATAAATTTACCCACAATTCATGAGTCAACTCACTGTGAAAGCTTTATGATACTTTTTTTTTCAATATATATCCATCTTAGATGAGATTTTGCCCCAACAGGTAAGTCTTTCACCACTCACAATATAGACACAATACTCAACTTTAGACTTTAGAAGAATTCTGCTTATTATTTTTAAAGGCAACCACTTAATTAGCTGCTAATATTCTACTATCTTTTTTCCTCCACTTCTCTGTAGTCTAGTGAAGTCCCTAAAGACTGTACACTATCTGTACACAGCAATTTTTCTGTTTCAGTGTGATACAGATGCAATTACTTGAGAAAGTTGATAAGACAGTATTACCTACAACCTAGATATAACCTACTCCAACAATTTAATTTTACAGAAGTGAGAAAATGGATACCTGAGTTGACAAAGTTACTTTCCTGGGTCATGCTGATAGTGGCAGAATCCGTCTCTTGATTCATAATCCAATATACTTCCCAGTGCCCCCTGCTGCTCCCCAAGATGGTAGACAATGTATTTCTCCAGAATTTTCGAATACCAAGGTATACTGGGGCTGCACTGTATTGTACATTTTCCACAGGAATATATACATCAGAGAGGAAGGGCCAAGATGAAATTTTAGCTTTCACTCTAAATTTCCTGACTCTTGATATTTTAAAACAGACCATGGGGTAAAATTTTAGAATGATCTGTGAGAGGCTCATTAACATTAATGGGAGACAGGTGGTTGCATTCTTAACATGACCTGAAATTCTCCATGTTATCTTCGGGGACCGTACAATACCTTTAACTTATCAACATTAAAAGAAGTGACGAGTCTATTGTAAGGATTTTTTGTTGTTGTTATTTTTTTCATGGATACTTAACCATGTATATAATATGATTCTTACTTAAGAGAATAATTATACATAAATCCTGTTTCCCATAGTATCTACCTTGTCTCTCTACAATTTCATTCTCAATGGGAAGGCTCAGGCCTTCTACAATGCTTTAGGATTTTTTTAGGGGTCATGGAGGAATAGTGAACTCCTGTGGGCTCATCATTTGGGGCGCAGACACTAAATGAATTATCATTTAGGAACTATTAGGAATTACAAAGATGTTAGCTTTGTAAAAGAGGCTGTCCCTCTTTTGTTTTGTTTCCTCAAGAACCTTGGTGATATTTCAAAGACACTGGGGTTCAGAGTTTCAAGGCTTTAAATAACTATCTGGTGACAAAATGCAGGTGTACTAATATTGGAAGAAGATCTTTCAACTTTGTCCCATCTTTGTATTAGCACTAGCCTAAAGATGCATATTAAAAAGCAGAGACTTTTTATGTTGCCAACAAAGGTCTGTCTAGTCAAAGCTACCATTTTTCCAGTAGTCATGTATGGATGTGAGAGTTGGACTATAAAGAACGCTGAGTGCTGAAGAATTGATGCTTTTGAACTGTGGTGTTGGAGAAGACTCTTGAAAGAGTCCCTTGGACTGCAAGGTGATCAAACCAGTCCATCCTAGAGGAAATCAGTCCTGAACATTCATTGGAAGGACTGATGTTGAAGCTGAAACTCCAATACTTTGGTGACCTGATGTGAAGAATTGACTCATTGGAAAAGACCCTGATGCTGGGAAAGATTGAAGGCAGGAGGAGAAGGGGACGACAGAGGATGAGATGGTTGGATGGCATCACCGACTCAATGGACATGAGTTTGAGTAAACTCCGGGAGTTGATGATGGACAGGGAGGCCTGGCGTGCTGCAGTCCATGGGGTCACAAAGAGTCAGACGTGACTGAGCAACTGAACTGAACTGACTGAAAGATGCATAATTTTGGGAAGACATGGACTGTGTGTGTCTGTGTTTAACTTTGTAGTCAAAATGCTTAGCACTTGAGACTATAAGCTTAGTGTTAACAAATCAACAACTTTTTTGCTCCATTAACTGGTAAGAAGGAGAATGACTAGGAAAGCAGATGCTAGTTTGAATTTGTAAGCAGATTTGTGAGCAAAGTGGGAATAGGCTCCATGCTTATTTTCTTCCTGATTTAAAAGTATTGTGCTCAAAGGCAAGGGCCTCATTTATTTGTTTATTTCATAGCATTTTCACACTTGGTTTTCAACAAATCTTTCTTTAAGCCCACATTAACAAATTGGGAAAAAGTTCATCAACTGGCTTCTTTGACTAGCCCGTAACTTCCTTTGATGAGTATCTATGTACTTAAAAGTCATCGCTTGATTCTTTGTACTTCAGCTTGCCCATCTGTACACTGGATAAAATGAAACTTTATACTTAAGAACCCTGGAGCAATGAGAAACCTAAGAAATTCATGTAAGCCTCTCACGCTATAGTTTAAAAGTGAGCTAAGTTAAAACAAGAGGATAATGAATAAAAAAAACTGGATTGTATGCAAATAGTGTACAGGACTGTGACCCCATCAGCCCACCAACCACAGCTAGTGGGGTCCAAGGACAGTTAATCCCCTGGCTGATTAGCTGCTGAGGAAGCAGTTTAATACAATGGACTGGTGGTGGCAGTGATGATGGTGATAATGATGAATATTCACTGAGGCATATTCAGTGTGCTCCAAGGGATTTTCATTTATCATTAAACCTCTTCACATATCAGGTGGGTTCTATACAGTGGATAATACTGGAGCCAAAGCTTCACATTGTTCTATTACTTATGAGCTGTTAGTCATGGGGAAATTGTTTAACTCGGATAAGAATGAGTTTTTTAATCTATAAATGGAGGTAATAATAGGACCTATATTAGGAGGTTGTAATAATTAAATGAGATGTTTGTAAGGTACTTAGCCACTGCACCTGGCATATTAGCTTGGGAAATGACAGTTATTACAACCATTTCTATCACCACCACAACAATTATTTGTCCAAATGACACTTGCTTGTTCAACTTTTCTTGGGTTCCCATGAGACTTGTCTGAATAGGTAAACATCCTGTTTTTTCTTTAGTGACATTTGTGTTACCCACAGTAAGCTCCCTAAGACCTGAGGCAAAGGGACTAGATTCAAACACCAAAATCATGCTTTCAAAGGATATCATGGAAAAAAGCTGTGGCATGGTTACAAGTGAAGAAATTCAGAATATAAAGCAGTAAATATGTTATGACTAAAATTATATTAAAATACATACCTAGTAAAACTATCAGGAAGTAATATTACAGTTGCTATTTCTGCCTCTCTGGCTGACAGGTCTTCTTTTGTTTTTCCTTTGTTTTTAATTTTTTAAAAAAGAATTTGCATCACTTAATACAATCAGATACGGTAACAATAGATTCTATTTGGAAGCATGACACACTGAAAGTAAGTGACTTGCCTAAGGTCTTACAGATGGTTTGGGGGATAAAAAGAAACCGTTTGCTTCCTTATTACAGTTTCTTTTCCACTATTTCACACTGTTATTCCTTATAGGTTCCTGCTTTAAAACTATAAAACTGTTGTATCACTACAGAGTGGGAAATGAGAGAAATAAGAAGTCATAACTGGAAAAGCAGCATTTGAGTGAATAAGTTAAATTTAAATGTATAATCACCTACATTAAAGTCATTTATTTATATTTTATACACACATAGACAAATGTGAAACTTTACCTTCTCTATAAAGTAACCATCCTACATATTTTTATGAACTGTCCAGAAATATATCTACTATAAAGAGTGGTTTTAATCATATTTTAGACTAAAACTCAGATAAAAAAAAACTGTTATGCATAGTCAGACAGCTTAACAGCTTAAGACTGATCTTAAGTAATCAAAACCAAGAGAGGGAAAAAAATCCATATTCATATTATCAGCTAAAATATAACATGGTACCCATAACTTTACAAAAGAAATTTTCTCTTTGTCTAGATTTATTTATATGGAACCTCTGACATCTTTATGGCAAAAAAGGGATGTTTGTTAAAGAATAGAAGCTCTTCCTCTAGAAAAATAAATGCTTAGATGTTTAGTCATGAACATGAATGGACCACCAGAATGTCCAGTAATCACCACAAAGCACCCATTGTTACTCTTGAGCCGGTCTTCTTTTAGAACCTTGGCAAAGCTGAGTATACTAGGGAGTCTCATTTACAGGGCCACATTAGCTGAAAAAAGGCTCACTTCCCTGATAACTTCTATTGCTTTGAACATTAAAATACTTTATCTACTTTTCTATCATATGGTCAGGAATTTGTCCTAGCTGGGGATATAAACTGACCCACTAGAAATGGTACCCAAGTTACTACTGTAACTTCAGCTGTGACATTACCAAGAATAGAGGTGCAGGGAAGGCAAGCAACAGTCTGTCTGTTGAGAGAGATTTCTAAGAAGAGGAAATACTTGGAGAACTAGGATTCCCTAAAAAGACACTGCAGAAGATATTTTTTATATTAAAGCACATTTAATTTGTTCTACCTATAAAAGTTACACAGAAGGACCATTAGCACAAGTAATCACTATCACGGTCAGTGCGGTGTTTCTTAGTCGCCATGTCATGTCCAATTCTTTTGCAGCCCCATGGATTGCAGTCCAACAGGCTCCTCTGTCCATGGGATCTGCCAGGCAAGAATGCTGGAGCGGGTTGCCATTTCCTTCTCCAGGGGATCTTCCCAACCCAGGGATCGAACCCGTGTCTCCTGTGTGGGCAGGTGGATTCTTTATCATTGAGCCACCAGGGAAGCCTGAGTCAGTAGAAGCAAACAAAGAAATGAGGTTTGGTTCTAAGACTGATCACAGCACTTATAAGGCTGCTGAGGTGAAAGCGCTGATGGGTGAGGTCAGCAGAATTCCAAGTGGTTCCCCTGGAGTCATTGTTCAACAATAACTGTTACCTTCCTTTCCCTCATTTTTAGACAAATCTTTATATTTTCCTGAGATTTTAAATTAATAAATCCTCATTGTAGAACATTTGAGGAAAAAAAAAAGAAAAATAAGAATAGTACATAAGCCTTTCTCTAAGTGAGATAGTACTGATATTCATTTCCCACAAATATAGGTATATATTTATGATCACATGTACTCATTTGCGCATTTTTATATAGCTGAGATCATACTGAATATACAGTTTACTTGCTTGCTCTTCCATTTAATGTGTCAAAACATAGGTAACTTTTAAACGAACATTTTTACAGATAATTTGTGATATTGAAATTAATTGTTAAAAAACAAGTCTCTATTCCAAAGCCGGTACGGACCCTATTCAAATAAAACCAAATAAATTTCTAGAAACCCAAGACAACATTTCAAGATAATTTTCTTACAGTATCTCTTATATAAGATAGTGTAGGAGAAAAATGCTTGGCTTATGAAGCACTATTAGAATATTACCAAGTACAATTAAAGCAAATTCTTATCTTTTGATTCAACTGGGAAATAATCTATTGCTTTACCCTTTGGTCTTCCCCTTTTTGTGGCTCATTAGAGAAATGTTTTAGATGGCCACAAGTATTAAAATTATGTCAAATGCTGCAGAGTAAGTTAAAATTTCTGTCCACTGTACTTAAACCTAATATACCTATTCTGTATTTGGAAAATACAGGAGAAAGAAAATATCCTCAATAGGAAAAAATATTGAGGGTCAGTATATGCTCGGAAGCAAGCGAGAGGCCTCTTGGCACATGAAGAGACACACACACACACCCCTTAAGTAAGGGGTCTCCCTGAACATTGAGAGAAAGGTAATGTTCAAATATCTGGTCAGTTGAAGAAATGCCACTGTCTGCCTTAGTCTGAAGCTAGGCATGCCACTGGCATGAAGCTCATTTCATGACAGGAGGAAAAAAGGGGAAAAAAAAGAGAAGAGAGATCATGAAACCAGAGGCTTGAAATGTTTTACTGGAGAAAAACCATGGCATTACCTCCTCCTGTGGGATGATAATAATGATTTATGAAGCTGAAGTCATTTCTTGTGATTGCATTCAGGGGAGATTGGTTTCACAGGAGCTGGGAAGCCAGGCAATGCAAGCTGAAGAAGAGCCCCACATGTTCCACTGAGGCTGGGATCTGCCTTCTTCAAGGGGATTCCAGGGCCCATCAGAGGGGGAGGAAAAGCTATTGCTTTCTGATCCATGAACCCCCTTCTTCCCTCCCACGAGCTCATTAGGTAGGCACACGGCTCTCTTATTCTCTCTCTCCTTTTAAAAGTATTACTACTTCTGCTGTGTGGGAGTGGAAGCTCATTGTAAATGCGCAGCAGGATAGTAGCAAAGCCGAGATTAATTCCCCATGGATTTATAAGGGTCGTTCTCACCCACGATGACTTGTCCCGTTTCAAAGGTGCTTATGCTGCTGTTTTTATGGCTGGTCACTAACTTTATTCTGGCATATGGCGGCTGGCGCCATGACACGGAGTGAACATTTTATACCTGAATTAAAGTGGATATTTGACAGTTTCTGTCAGAAAGTTCAGAGCAAAGAATTTGTGGGACAAGATTTATTGCATATTTTATATGGGACACATCTGTTTCTTTGCTTGCTTTGTTCCTTCCCTTAAAAAAATTTAAAGAAGTTTTCTAAAGAAATATAATGATGGATAGAAAAAAAAAGAATTCCAAAAGCAGAAGAAAAATATGGTCAAAAGTTGTGTGCTTAGGAGCTAATTTAGAAAACAAAGCAAAAAAACAACCAAAAAACCCACTTCTCATTTAGAGTGGGAAAAATGACTCATGGTCACAAATAAAAGCTCAGTGAAACAATGCTGTTATCACTGGCAATTATTTTATGGTTGGTTTAGTGCCATTTATATAATGAAGTTAAAAATTAAAGTGTATAACCTACCATTTTCTGCATACTTGAAACAGGACTAGAAAGAATAATCTGCCTTTGATGTACTTGTAAAGATTTCGACATTTCAAATGGTGGACTAAATAATAAAAGTCCAACCACGTTGGTGTTAAAAAAAAAAACTGCAGATATTTAAACATTTAAAATGGATATGCTTAAAGATAAACTCAGACAATTTCCAACCCAAATCCATCAACACAATGTGAAGCTCATATGTAAACTTCATCGTCATCTAGAAACTCTTCCCATTGTAGCAAGTGAGTGCCATAACAGAGATTTGTGATTACATAAACACTGGGCTCAACCTGGAGCCTTGTATTAACAGACAGGCTACTTTTTTCTTTTAACTGTGACTAGAGAGCTTTTAATTCTGTATACTGCAAAAGTGAAAACTTTCAGTCCTAAAGATTTTGAAAAATTAATTTTTAATTGCTTTCAGTATTAAGCATTCTCCCTGTAAAAATATTAAACACTGAAGATAAAGTTCTCTTTGAGAGCCCCTGCATCCCATCCTCAGTCCCTCCCCACCTCTTCTATTTTTGTTACTTTCTGAGACTCCACTGCTGTTATTGGTCTGTAGTATATCCTTCTAAAACCTTGAGTACAAGATTTTTCTAAGACAGAGACAAGACTTGCTTACTCATCAGGTGTGCATGGTTCTAATTTTAATTAGACTGTCAAACAGTCCTCCACAGAGAGAGTACCATGTTATGCTCCTAATAGCCAGTAACTCGTATCTTTGAACTCATATCTTTGTGACTATCTTCTGCAAGTCACATAGGTTTTGGTACAAATCCTTATGATATGTATTGGAAATACTTTTTCTTCTACTTTTGCTTGCCTTTTGACTTTGTTTACAATACCTTTCATTTATCAATTTAATTCTAAAGAGGTCAAATGAATATTTTCCTCATATCGTTTGCCTTTTAAATTAAAAAAAGACTTTTGCCACTCCCAAGGTCAAAAAGCTGCCCTATATCTCTTTATATATATTTTGCCTTTCGTCTTTTTAGATTAGTCCCTTAATCATCTGGAATTGTGTAGGGCTCTTATTTTGGAGATAGTTAGAAACTGTTCAAATAGCACTGACTTCCTAAAAGATAATCAGCGTATGCAAATAATGGTAGTTTAGCTTTGTCTTCTCTCATATTTAGATGAGCCATTTCTTTTTCCTTTATACTGCCCAGGTTAGAGTTTTCAGCCTCCGGGTAGAGTTGACCCAGTCATGATTCTTGTGAGTACAGATGTATTTGGATTTATCTCTGTCATATTTATTTTTGTATTTTTATTTACCAAACTTTCTAGCTATTTCCTTTTCCCCCTTTCCTGACTTTTGTGCTGGATTCATCAAACTTTCATTTTTCCTTTACTGGTCTGAAACTGATTAATTTTAACTTTTTGATGGGTGACTATGTTTAAATTTCAATACCCATAATAGAAGTATCTGTGATTCTAAGAGTATTCAGAGTTTATTATAGCTCTGCACCCTAACTCTGAACAATATGAAAGTGGCCTGTTTTTCCTTTCTCCCCCTGCCAAATTTTATGACCACATGCTATGCCAAATCCCCTGATGATATCATCTAAAATTTTACTTCCAAATTACCAAAAAAGAAATGTTTTTACAATTAATATTTAATCATCATTTTACAAATCTATCTGTTTATCACACCCTTGCCACTCCACTTCTTCCTGGATTCATTTTCTTATTGAAGAACTGCAACCTCAAGAGTCGATTTATGAAGAGTAAAGTTCTGAGACTCTGTATCTCTCAAAAAATTTACTTTTGTCCTTCACTTTGATGATGGTTTGGCTAAATGTAGAGTTCTAGCTTTAAAAGTATTTTCCTTCAGAATTAAATGTATTATTTCGTTGTTTTCTTGTATCCAGTGTTGCTGCTGAGAAGTTTGTTGTTTAGTGCTTAGAATTTTTCTAAATCCTTGTTTCTCAGGGTTAATTATAAAAACAAAGGTTGTGAATATATGTGTGCATTTATATTCTGTTGCTCTGAAGAGCTCTTTCAGTAAAAAAAAAACAAAAATGCAATGTCTTTCTTCATTTCTAGGGAGTAATCTCACATTATTTCTTCCTCTCTTGTATTAAATAGATGTAAGATTAAACATGCAATTTCTAAATACATTTTCCATATCTCAACATTTATGCATACTTTTCATTGCTGTTGTTCAGTGTCTAAGTTGTTACCCCATGAAATACTTTTTATACATTTCTTTTTATGTTATACTCCAGAAAAATTCCTTGATTTGATTCTTTCAGTTCACTGATTGCTCTTCAGTCCTGACTATTCTTCCACTGCATGCATTTACTGATTTAAAAAAAAATTCCATCAACCAAAACTTTCAAGTCTATGTTCTCTACTGGATTCTTTTTTATGGAGTGGCGGCCTCTCGTAATTCTCTGAGATTATAGAGCGCACATGCTCTGGAAGACCTGTTCTGCCTACGTGTGTTATGCTCTTAGGTGCCAGTTCTATTCACTGAGTTTGCTGCCTTTCCTTAATTGCTGATTCTAGATAAAAATCCATTCTTTGTAGTTGAGTCTCACCACTGGGTGCAAGAGTGGGATATTTTGCTCCAGCTTGTATTCTAGCTGTTTTGAGGAGAGATACACAGAACAGGGTAAGTGTATCTTCATGTTCTGAGATATCATCAGTTACTCAGGGCACTGCTCTGTCTCTCCCACCCACAAGCCCCTTTCCTGGTCCTGTCTCAGAGGCAAATACGTCCTCCTCCATGGTGTGGTCAAAGGGGTTGCCTATGCAGAACGAGAAAATTCCTCCAAGGGCTGTAGTTTGCAGCAACTGTTTACATTTTAAAACTCAAAGTTTTACATTTCTTCCCCCATAGTTTTATGACCATAGAATAGTTCATGCATGCTGTTCTTAGATTTTTTAAAACCAAATAATATGCCAAAGAAGCAATTCTAGGATTATTACTATAGGGAATGACGTGGGAGTGTAAATAATCATAATTAATCATGTAAAAATAATACCTATTTTAAAGGCGCTACATGGAAACGAAGCCCCTGAAACTAAAGTTCTACTCTAGGCTTACAACTGGAAGTCTGTTCACAAAGAAAGTACAAAATACTCTGCTGGTAACTTTCACATTTGCAAAATATTCTTCACAGAATGAGCTTTTCTGGACTTACAAGAGAGAAGGCAGAGAGCCTGGAGCTGTAACATTCTACTGCAAAAACAGTGGAAGGCTATGCTGGAGCTATGTGTCCCGACCAAAACCCATGTGCTTCTTTTTTTACAGTTCTATAAAATGGCATCTGTGAATAAATAAGACCTCATTTAAGTGCTGGAAGCCACACACAGTTGGAAAACAAGAGTTTAGGGATGGCAGCACACACCGTCACCAACAGATACCATACTGCATTTGCAGGGAGACTGGGACAGGAGCAAGGCAAGAATTAAAAAAAAAAAAAAAAAAAAGGCCTTGGCCACACTATTATTAATTATATCATTAAATAAACGTGAGTACTATTTTAAAAGGGACATGTCCCATTTTCTTCATGCCATGAAATGTAAGTGTCCTTGGATCTGGAATCCAGCAATGATTTGTAAAGGCTCAGATTCCTACATGGTAGTTTCAAAATATCATACAGTACTGACTCATTAGCTATACAGAGGTAATGCTTTATACACATAGTTTCAGAAACAGGTTCCCCTCCCCCCCTTTAATTATCATGAAAGAGAAAGTACATATCAGAGGCAAGCTAGACAGATTCATGTTCAATACTGATCAATATCCCACCTACTCTGATCACTTTCTCCATTCTGTCCCTTGGCTTTTCTTCTTCTTCCTCTTATATACTAAATATATTCAGCCCCCAAGACTGTCTCTTGGCTCTCTGCTATTCTATCTTGACAGAATAAACTAGAGACACAGTTTCCTACCATTCAGCTGCTGATGAATCCCAAGTTTATACTGTCAACTCCAAACTATCAATACCAGTTTTGTATTTCTTTTGCCCTGCTGGATCCCATGACATGAGTAGCTGCCTAGGAATTCAAATGAGCCCCACCATAACACAAACCTGTTCCTTTCATAGTCTTCCACATCTCAGTAAATGGCACTGCCATTCTTGAAGGTGATCAAAACCTGAGAATTATTTTTGGCTCCTCCCTCTGCTCTGAGGCTGAAGTTGTCAAATCCCCGTCTTTTCTGCTTCCGGCACATATCTTAAGTTCATCCCTATTTTTCTATCTCAACTTCTACCACTCCTGTCCACAGGGCTGTTGTTTGTCACCTGAGTTACTTTTTATTACTTTTGTAACTCTTTGTAACTCTTCCATTTATTTTCCACAGAGCAATCTGGATCATCTTTTAAAACACAAATACAGTCATGTCATTTTCATTTGATAAACTCTTCCCTGGAGAAGGCAATGGCAACCCACTCCAGTATTCTTGCCTGGAAAATGAACAGAGGAGGCTGGCGGGCTACAATCTATAGGGTCGCAAAGAGTTGGACTGAGGATGAACCCATATAGAAATACTATTTTGTATGCCCTTCCCAGTCATTTTAGTGCCAGCTCTTTTCAAAGTTACTCCCTCTTATCTCTTTCAACTACTTTCTAGAGAAACAAGTTCAGAAAACCCAGATGTCTGCCTATAACGAATGCATTTGCTCTGTCCTAAAGCTAAATAAAAGTGAGAAGAGAATGAAAGGAGAGGCTGAAGGCATGGCATTTGCCTCAGGCTTGTTGCCATATCTCCATTAGATTCTGGGTTTGTGTTTATTTTTATAGCTCTCTTTTGTGAACAAATGGTGTGAGACAGAAGTCTTATTTCCAAGGTTCACTTTACTGAGTGGCCTGTAGTCAATCTTTCCAAGAAGAAAGATGGAAAATTATGGCCCAAGCAGCATTACTGTCCATCGAGGGACCAAGGAGAATCCTGGACCTCATCCACTCAACTGCTTACACTACTATTTATGAGCCACAAAAATGGCTGTCCTCGGGTCTCAGCAGTATTATTTTGGGCTGAGTTTATGGCCTGAAGATTCTCGCTAATCACAATTATCTAATTTTACATTCCCATCACTTTCACATATGGATGACAGCGATTACACTATTTAAACAGGAAAAAAAGAATACTTGAGGAATCTTTTCTTTTCCAAATGTAAAACACAATGTATATGAACACAGAATTAGTTTTAATATTTGTCCCACTTCATAACTAAAGAATCTTATTCATTTCATGCTATTATCTTGTTTATTTTCCCAAAGTCCCAGTGAATAGGAAGAAGGGATATACAAATTCCTGGCTCTTTTTTATAGCGAAATTCCAAATGGATGTGACTGACTTTATGACAGAAAGGGAAAGGGTTGTGGATAAATAAAACGTGGTTCATTCACACACTGGAATTAGTCCATAACAGTTAAAAGAATTAAATCCGTATTTACTAATATGGATAGATTTTCAAACAATCCTGAATGAAAAATCAGGATGCAGTATATTATACCTCCCAGAATATTGCAAATAAAAGCAAAAATAAACAAGTAGGACCTAATTAAACTTAAAAGCTTCTGCACAACAAAGGACACTATAAGCAAGGTGAAAAGACAGCCTTCTGAATGGGAGAAAATAATAGCAAATGAAGCAACTGACAAACAACTAATCTCAAAAATATACAAGCAACTCCAGCAGCTCAATTCCAGGCAAATAAACAATCCAATTAAAAAAATGGGCCAAAGAACTAAATAGACATTTCTCCAAAGAAGACATACAGATGGCTAACAAACACATGAAAAGATGCCTAACATCACTCATTATCAGAGAAATGCAAATTAAGACCACAATGAGGTACCATTTCACACCAGTCAGAATGGCTGTGATCCAAAAGTCTACAAGCAATAAATGCTGGAGAGGGTGTGGAGAAAAGGGAACCCTCTTACACTGTTGGTGGGAACGCAAACTAGTACAGCCACTATGGAGAACAGTGTGGAGATTCCTTAAAAAACTGGAAATAGAACTGCCTTATAACCCAGCAACCCTACTGCTGGGCATACACACCGAGGAAACCAGAATTGAAAGAGACACATGTACCCCAATGTTCATCACAGCACTGTTTATAACAGCCAGGTCATGGAAGCAACCTAGATGTCCATCAGCAGATGAATGGATAAGAAAGCTGTGGTACATATACACAATGGACTATTACTTAGCCATTAAAAAGAATACATTTGAATCAGTTCTAATGAGGTGGATGAAACTGGAGCCTATTATACAGAGTGAAGTAAGCCAGAAAGAAAAACACCACTACAGTATACTAACACATATATATGGAATTTAGAAAGATGGTAACGATAACCCTGTATACGAGACAGCAAAAGAGACACAGATGTGTAGAACAATCTTTTGGACTCTGTGAGAGAGGGAGAGGGTGGGATGATTTGGGAGAATGGCATTGAAACATGTGTAATATCATATATGAAACAAATTGCCAGTCCAGGTTCGATGCATGATACTGGATGCTTGGGGCTGGTGCCCTGGGATGACCCAGAGGGATGGTATGGGGAGAGAGGAGGGAGGGGGGTTCAGGATGGGGAACACGTGTATACCTGTGGCGGATTCATGTTGATGGATGGCAAAACCAATACAATATTGTAAAGTAATTAACCTCCAATTATAATAAATAAATTTATATTAAAAAAAAGAAATTTACTCCTTAAATAAAACAATTTGAAATGAAAAAAAAAAAAAAAACCTAGTATGAGGCATCCTTTCCATCATTCTTTTACTGTCTTCCTGAATAAAGTCAGGATTCTTCTTATTCCTTACTCTTCATTTGGTAAATTTTGATCACTAAAAGTCATCCAAAGGGAAGTTCAATTCTCTAAGTGAATGCAGCCAACAACAAAAATGATGTCTCAACTTTTATCATTTAGGATTTTCTTTCTACTGTTTGTGCAACAGTGAACAGGGTCTTCTGGCTGCAAGATCTAACAAATTGGACAACAGTTCCTCAGCATCAATTGAATTCTGCAGAGTATGATCCAAAGAGGCTAGCCATCTCCTCTGAGAATCAAAGATAAATATTTGTGGTTACAATAGTGTCACGATTCTCAGATAAAAGGAGGGATTTAGGTCTACCACTTGGCTCTTGCTCCCTCCTAACCAAACCACAATTTTTCAGTAACCTAATAACATTCTGGGGGAGAGAAAGCACGTTCTTTGACTACTAGGAATATCGACACAATCAAGGGAACAATTTCACAATTTTATTTTGGCCTTTAAGGATTTCAGAATTCCTCCCTATGCTACTTATGGCATTTCCAGTGAAGAGGGAACTGGACAGGTAAAACTTAACTATTTCTTGGGAGGTGACCTAAAGCAAACTTTTTTATTGGCTGGCACCTTTATATATGTGTTGAGCATCAAATGATCTGTCGTCCCATAGAGGAAAGGCCTAGTAGATGATAGCAAGCATGCCAGTAATTACTTTCTTGTACCAACAGTTTGCCACATGGTCACAAACTCAAAACACAATTTGCAAGAACACAAGGAAGGCAACAGAACTCCAGTCAAATTGAAGAAAACGTCTTTGCTTCCTCAAGGTTTACTCTGACTTAGTAGTGATGTAACTAGTCACATACCCCAGAACAAAAACTTGTCATGAAACATCTAGTCTAAAACTACACAATTTAGGAGACTCATCAATTCTTCCCACTAAGTTAAAAAAGAGACTGAGGTGAAAGTTCTGTCAACCTCTGGCTCTTCAGAGCAAGGAACCAGGAGGACTAGGTTTCTGCTTTCCAGCTGCCAGCGTTTCTAGCTGGTGAATAACACAGGTTCCGGGAGAGGGGACTGGGGAATTATCTTCTAAGAATGAAAATTTCTTTCTAATCGAATACTTTCATTAAGAACTCCATACATGGCTACTGGAGAAGACTGGTGGGAACCAAGTCAGCAGACTATGCCTTCTCTGAAGTCAGTTTCCTGGGACTTCTTTTTTTTTTTTTTTGGTGGGTGTGTGCCTGTATTGCATGAGCTGAAAGCAGATGGATGCAATCACATTCCAAGATACCTTATTTGCTGTGTTATGGACTGGGCCTATTGTCTCAGCTTACAAAAGCAATAAGGATCCTTAGACCCCTGCCAATCCATGTAACTCACCCTTTTATCTGCTTAAAAGCTGGGATCCATGAGTGATGGAAATAGTTACAACTTTTCTGTTGCTGGCATATAAAATCAGGTTCTACATCTAGATCCAGCTCTCAAAGGTCTGAGACCTCAGTGGTGGGAAGACACCACCCATATACTTCTTCATCTCTGTTTTCTCTTTCTACTTGCTCAACCCCTCCAGTCCAAGCTAGAAAACCCCCACACTGAATTCTTAAGTTGTCCTCACTGGGGTCCTCCTTTGATATCAAACAAACCTGGCCTGTCTGAGCTCAGTTTCCTCATTTGTAAAATGGAGTTAATAATAGCTCTTTCTTCTTTTTCTTTTTTTAATGAGAACTAGAGGAGACTACAGTTAATATCAAATCTAGGATGAGAGCATTAAATGTTAGTTAATATTGTTTCTATTATTCTTAATAATATATCACAAATATCAGAGGAGGTTGGGAAGTTTCTATAGGAGAGGGAGGACCTGAGGGCGAGTTTTAGAAGGTAAGGAAGCAGAAAAACAGAGCTATGTCTCCAGGCTCAGGCTGAAGCTTCTATTTCTTTTTTTTTTTTTTTTTTAAATTTTAAAATCTTTAATTCTTACATGCATTCCCAAACATGAACCCCCCTCTATTTCTTCATGAGTCAGTGCCTAGATGAGGTTGGAGAGGAAGAGTGGCTGATGGGGGTGTCTGCCAGGTGTTGCAGGGGTCACGGGGACAAGCATGGGGCTCACGAGACTAGAGGAAAAATCTTTTGTGGGAGCAGTAAGCTTGGACAAGTGGAATGGAAACCATGAATATAACCTTTCAGAGAGTGACGCAAATAATCCACTCATGCAAATAATCCCCAAGAATGCAGCATTGGTACTGACTTCTGATTCCCTGAGGGTGGGGATGGGTGAAGAAGGGGGTAGGGAAGGGAGGCTGGTTCCTGGTGTCAGTAAATACAGTCTGGTGGGGAAATGTTTTGAATACATTTGCAAGAGAAGTTCAATACTCTTCAATGCAGGAAAAACCAGCACCAGGGATTTCCATGTACCTATCTGGAAATGCCGGACCTCAATTTATGGCCAACTTGAATTTTTGAAACTCTTTAAAACAACATCATTCCTGAGGGATTTGGGGCTCTGTTCAAAAAGTTTTTCTGTTCCATAGGTTAGCCTCACAATTTCAAGAGTTCCTGAGACCACTTACAATTTAAAACACAAACTCAGCTTTTGCATGTTTTTAAAACATCCCTACAACTATGGGTTGTTTAAAAATAGCTATACCCCAAAGAGTTTATTTCCAACATCTGACATGATTGCATTTCGCAGTGATTTGTTATGTAAATAATGGTAGCAGAGGAGAAATATGAAAAAACATTGCCCCTTCTCAAAGCCCGATGGATTTAATGCTTTTGTTAACTCTGGATTGCAAGTCTGGGGGTTGTTTGTCTGTTTGTGGTGTGTAAAATAAAATACTATATGCCTGCCTCAGCTTTTCTTCTGATGTACAGCAATTTGTAAAGGAACTATTGTTCCTCTATGGCTTCCCTAAATTTTCTTCACTGTATTTCCGTGTGGAGAGGGGTTTCACAAGGGTGGCTGTTGAGATGATAATGTGCGTATTTTCAAAGCTAAGGGGAGGCCTTTTTGAGAGGATGACTCAATTAGTGTTTAAAACTGCAGATAATTCGAGGCTTAATGGTAAGTAAGTCATTTGCTAAAGATCCCATTTCTCCATCTCTCAACTCTGTTTCAGTTACCTGAATATGGGATGCTTTCTGTGTGTGTGTGAAAAGCAGAAGGTAAAGCAATTTATTCCATTTAGATTGGTCAATGGGAGAAAAGGCAAGGGACATACTGCTTTGCCTTGATTCTGTTTTCCTTCTAAAACATTACTTCGTCATTCCTCTAATGCCTGCTACCCCTTCGAGAACAATCCTACTCTGTAATTCTTCTCTTAGGGGATAAGTAGAAAAAACATAGTGAGGAAAAGATAAGTTTGAGTCTTCAGGTAGTGTAACTGATGGCAAGGAAAAGGCTTGGGTTACAGGAATGGCTTTTGAAACAATGGCTGTTTTGTAAGGGGTTCATCTGGAAGTGTGGGACATATCCCATGTTGGTGATGGAAAAGACCCACAGAAAGCCAAAATAGCCTTGAAAGCCAAGGGCAGAAGAAGTGAACCTTCTGATCCAGATCATCCAATACACTCTGAAATTACCCTATAGAAGAGATAATGCCATAGCTCAGAGAATGGTTTGCCACCCACATCAATGATCTAAAGGTGTAAAGGACTTTGCTGTATAATTATTTGTGAGTTAAAATGATTAATGAGTTTGAATCTTTCTCTAAAACCTGATGAATTATCCGAGCAGCTCCTTTCTGAAGGTCTCTAGATCTTCTTTATGGAAGTTAGTACAAAGCAGAATTTTCCTACTTCTCTGTGTAATGTGATAAAAGAACTGCTTTAAAAAAGAAAAAAAAAGAAACTTTGGGTGAATAATCTTAGACTTTAACCATATTAAAGGCCTAACTCAAGTTCATCCTCTGAAATCAGTAAGGAAAGAAATGTGGGCATCTTCATTTAATTAAATATGAATTTTTTCCCTCCATTCTCATTTTCTCAATTTTCTCCATAAGCCCAGATCTTATACTAAGAAGCAGATACTTCTCATGCTATAGCAGCATTTTGAGAGTGAAAACCCTCCGTAATCTCCTTTCTGAACTTTCCCATGTTTTCTTGGATTTTAGAACCTCCAGAGATTTATTCCCAACCCAGTTCTATCTCTGTTAGTTGTGCTTAGACCCCAGCACACCTGTTTTGCCATCTCTGTTGAAAACCAAATTAAACCCTTAGATGGTCAACTCCTCTCCTTAAATTCCTATTTTTTTTTTTTTCCTACAGGAAAACTAGAAAAGTTATATTGACACCACATCAACCACGATCTTGAGTCCAGCTCAGGAGCCTCTGACCCTAGACCAATACACTGATGAAGCTGCCTGACTCATCTGAATCATCTCCTCCCCCAACTTGGCTCTGGCCTCCACTGGGGTTTGGTAGTAGCAAACTGAGGAAGCAAGACCTTAATCATATACAGGTATGTTTCTCATCCTATATTAATTCTGCTCCCTTGCCTTTTTATTTCAGATTGCTTCAAAGAGAAAAGCTATACAAAACAAATCAAGAAACACTGAAGCCAAAGGCTCAAATCAGGATTATTATTAGTTACCCCAAAAAACCCAACGGCCACTACTTCGGCTCTACTTGGCTGGTTCCCCTTCTCCCCCAAATATGTCTGAGATTCACTTCCCTTGTGGCCCTCCCCCACTCTCATCATTGTTATTTTAGCCCACCCCCTTTTTTCTTCATTTAAGAAAAGGCAGCAGCATAAGCAGATAAGGTAATCCAGGTAGCACCTCTCCTTAAAAAAACACTCTTGCATCTTTCTGTTGTATAGTCAAAGCTATGGTTTTTCCAGTAGTCATGTATGGATGTGAGAGATGGACTATAAAGAAAGCTGAGCACTGAAGAATTGATGCTTTTGAACTGTGGTGTTGGAGAAGACTCCTGAGGGTCCCTTGGACAGCAAGGAGATCAAACCAGTCAATCCTAAAGGAAGGCAACCCTGAATATTCACTGGAAGGACTGAGGCTGAAGCTGAAGCTCTAATACTTTGGCCCCCTGATGGAAAGAGCTGACTCATTGGAAAAGACCTTGATGCTGGGAAAGACTGAAGGCAGGAGAAGGGGATGACAGAGGATGAAATGGCTGGATGGCATCACTGACTTAATGGACATGAGTTTGAGCAAGCTCTGGGAGTCAGTGAAGGACAGGGAGGCCTATCACACTGCAATCTATGGGGTTGCAGAGTCAGACACAACTTAGTAACTGAACAACAACAACTGATCCTAAAGAACCATTCAAAGGCAGAATGGTGGTCATCACTGATTACTTTGTTAACGTTAGGACAGAGGTCTCATAGTTACTGCATAGAGAAGTCTGAAGCTTTTACTCATTTAAACCATTCAAAATGATAACACTGGTACCAAAAACACTTAAAAGTTTTGCTGTACATAAAGTTGCCATGCAGTTGGTATTGTGGTTTTTGGGCATCCTCATAGGAAAGGCATTACCTTAATTCAAGCCTGAGAATCTGAATTATGTAGGGTTGGTTTGGAAGCAGAGTAGAATCAGGGAATCCATTCCCTTTCTTCCTAAAATCCATGGGTGCTAGAAAGCCCATGAAGAAGAACCGGAGGAGAGGGCAGGACACACGGACGTCAACCAGCCTGACGGGGATGCATGTCAGGTCCTTCCCACGTAATCACAGACACTCAAGCACAAGGGAAGCAAATCATTCAGAGAAAATGTAAGTCGACTGACTTTAAATAAAAGGCATCCCTTCTTTTGGTTTATTTTTTCTAAATCATGACTCTAAAACGGTAAACTTAGAATTATTTTTCTCTCCCAAACTGAAATATCACTTTCCTTCCTGGCTCAGACCACCAACCAGGTTTCTGCTACCGGAAGTGGGGAAAGTACTAGAGATCGTGTGAGGAAAGTTGATCGAATGCCCTATTCTTCCAGTTTCCAAACCAGACTCACTTGGAGATGCAGACACATTTTGTTTGTGTGGTCTAAGTTGCAACCTCAAAAAACTTGGCAGTTTTCTCATCATGGGCTGTGATTTCCATGATGTGATGGTTTGCAAGGGTTTTGTTTTCAAATAGATATTATGGGTAATTCCACAGGACTCCTATTTCAATCCCCCTGAGTTGATAACCTTTCCTTCTTAAGTGTGACCTTGGTGTTCAGATAACCTTGGGACACACACAAGGAGGATTCCCAGTGGTAAAGTCTGTCTGGTGCAAAGGGGGAAGGAATAAAGTGAAACCTGCAAACTGATGGAAAGAGAAATCAAAGCTTTTCACATGCTGTTCTGTTCACTGTTTTTTTTTTTTGAGGAGTAATGTTCACATCTTCTCCCATTTCACTGGTTCTACTTATTGTAATTTATAGCAACAATAATTCGTACTCTAACTTAGCTTTCCTTCAGCAACTCTTTCTTCCTCACTTTTGGCTTCAATATTACAAATGGCCAGATCACAAACTTTGGACTGATTGAAAATCTCACAAACTCTGCACTTAATGAAAATAAAACTATATCTATTGTTTGGTAAAGAAGACGACGCACCCATTGTTTGAGACATCTCTCTTCTGATCTCTTTATTGTACACTTAATAGGAAAGTTTCAAGCTTTTATCCACCTCAAAAATACTGATGGAGAACTGAATAGACATTTCTTCAAAGAGGGAATATAGATGACCAACAGGTACCTAAGATGTTCAACGTCACTAGCCATCAGAGAAATGCAAATCAAAACTACAATAAGATATTACCTCACACCTGTCAGAATGGCTGTCACCAAAAAGAACACAAAAATAACAAATCCTGCAGAGGGTGTGAAGAAAAGGGAACCTTTGTACACTGTTGGAAAGAATGTACATTCAATGGTGCAGCTACTAGGGAGAACAGTATGGAGGTTCCTGAAGACCCTGAATATAGAACTACCATGTGTGTGTGCGTGCTCAGCCACTTCAGTTGTGTCTGACTCTTTGTGACCCCAGACTGTAGCGCTCCAGGCTCCTCTGTCCATGGGATTCTCCAGGCAAGATAACTGTGTGGGCTGCCGTGCTCTCCCTCAAGGGGATCTTCCTGACCCAGGGATCGAACCCATGGCTCTTACTTTCCTGCACTGGCAGGCGGGTTCTTTACCACTAGTGCCACCTGGGAAGCCCCAGAACTACCATATGGTCCAGCAATTCCACTCCTGGGTACATATCCCAAAAACTCCCCCAAATGCTAATTCCAAAGGATGCATACACCCCAGTGTTCACAGTGGCATTATTTACAGTTGCTAAGATGTGGAAGTAACCTAAGGGTCCATCACCAGATGAGTGGGTAAAGAAGATGTGGGTTACAAATATAATACACATACAGTGGAATATTACTCAGCCAGAAAAAAAGAACTAAAAGTTGCCATCTGAAGCAACGTGGATGAACCTGAAGGGCACTATGCTAAGTAACGTAAGTCAGACAGGGGAAGACAAATAGTGTATATCACAAGACAAATATTATATGTGGAATGTAAAACATACAGCAAACTAGTGAATAAAAAACAAAAAAGAAACAGATGCAGATATAGAGAACAAAGTAGTGGTTACCAGTGTGAAGAGGGAGGTGGAGAGGAGTCTGATAGGGATGGGGGTTTGGAGGTACAAATTATTAGGCATAAAATGAGCTGCAAGCATATATTGTACAACACAGGGAATATAGCCAATTACTTTATAAAAACTAGTTTGTTTGCTATTTTTGCTTTTAGTCACTATGTCATGCCTGACTCTTTCCCAGCCCCATGGATCGTAGCCTGCCAGGCTTGTCTGTCCATGGAATTCTCCAGGCAAGAATACTGCAGTGGGTTGCCATTTCCTACTTCAGGGGATCTGTCCGACCCGGGAATCAAGCTCCTCTCTCCTGCACCGGCAGGCAGATTCTTTACCGCTGAGCCAGCAGAGAAACCCCATCATAACGACAAAGGGGGAATATACTTTAAAAATTGTGGCTTTCTGTATCGTACACTTGTAACTTATATAGTATTCTACATCAACTATACATCAGTTAAAAAGAAGAGAAATTCTGATGATAAGGCAAAAGAGCTTCAGTGAAGCAACATGAGGAGCAGAAGAGCTGTGTGTGTCCTGCTGTGCTAGGGCACTGTGGGGACAGGATGAGCAATGACAGGGTGCGGCCAATGCCCAGGCTGCAGGGCGATGTTCCAGAACACTTCATGCCTTTCTAATCCCCTACTAAGCCCCTCACAGAAGAGAGCACTCACAAAACTAAATCAAATGGCAGCTTGGTTTGCTCTCCTCACAACCCCCTTGGCCCGGGCTGGAAAATAACACAACAGTAGTAGACAAATGCTTTAACATTGTAAAAAATAGGTGTTGAGATTTATTTCTCTCTCCAAGTGGAGAGACAGTCTTCTGGGCAAGCTTGGGTCTGACATAAACATGTGGTTGACCAGGATACACGAAAACGGCTATGGAAGTAGTAAGGAATGATGTGATTTAAACACAGAGGTCTGACTCCTCCTCAAGCTACCCTCAGTCCTGCAGCGGCAAATCTGTTGCCCCAGGGCCACTTCTGGTCCCCTGTCTCCATCCACTTTATGTGTAGATTAGCTTCGGTTGACATTCAATACTCATCCTCTTCAGCCTCTTTACAATAGTTCACAGTGCTTATACCAGCTCCTTGGACTTCTCTTCCCTTAGCTTAAGTGTCACTACTTTAGGTTGCATCTTCCCCCCTGCTCCATCTCTTATGGTGGGCTTCCCAGGTGGTGCAGAGGTGAAGAATCTGCCTGCCAATGCAGGGGATGCCAGAGACACAGGTTCGATCCCTGGGTTGGGAAAATCCCCTGGAGTAGAAAATGGCAACCCTCTCCAGTATCCTTGCTTGGAAGATTTCATGGACAGAGGAGCCTGGTGGGCTACAGGCCATGGGGTCACAGAGAGCCGGACACAACTGAGCACATCTCTTATAGTACGTCGCCTGCCCTCCCACAACCTACTCCACTGCTTTCTTTCTCTCCTCTCGTTCTCCATTTTCAACGTCATTACAGCTTTACAAGTCAGTATTTTGATGTGACTTTTTTCCACAGATAAGCGCTAGACTCAAGTATCCATCACCTGCTAGACATATTATTCAGGTATATTCCCAATATGTTCCAGAATGAAATCAAGATGCATGGTCCAAGCTCATCTTCCAGAGTTCACTTTTTCAAATTTTCGCGATACTCTGTTCTTTCTGCAACTAAAGCTGAGTTTCACTGTCATCTGAACCTGCCACATTCAATGACTCACATTCATTCACTGACAAATATTTAGTGTCTATTATATGTCAAGTGTTGGGGATACAGCAATGAATACAACTGAGGTGGTCTCTGCTCTGCCTTCAGGGACTGTACATTCAATCAGTGCCTAAATTCTGGGGATCTGGCCTTTGTCATGTCCATATGCAACTTCTCATACCTTTCCTCATAAAATGCATCCTAATCCAGACCCTCGTCACTTTCCTCTTAAACCACCACAGGGCTTCTTAAATCATTACTTCTAGTCACTGTCACTCCTGCCTCCAGGTCACTGTACATGTGGCCAGTATCATCCTCCTATTTCTCAGCTCTCCACACATCACTTTCTTACTTAAATCTTAATGGCCCCCTAGCACACAGAGGGTCAGATATAGACCTTTTAGCCTCGCATTCTAGACTATCCCTGATCCAGACACATTTTTCTATCTCCTCTACTACTTTTCAAAAATTCCTGACTTTGTTTGCTACTACTGGTACATATACAGAATGGTGAAGCTAGATGGGACCTATGGGATCCCAGTATCTTCATTTTATGAAGAAACAGATGCCATAGCTGAGTCGATAAAGAATCCACCTGCAATGCAGGAGACCTGGGTTCGATTTCTGAGTCTGGAAGATCCCCTGGAGAAGGAAACGGCAACCAGTCTGGTAATCTTGCCTAGAAACTCCCATGGACAGAGGAGCCTGGCAGGCTACAGCTCACGGGGTCGCAAGAGTTGGACATGACTTAGGAATTCCCTGGTGGCTCAGACGGTAAAGGGTCTTGCTTACAATGTGGGAGACCTGGGTTCAGTCCCTGGGTTGGGAAGATCCTCTGGAGAAGGAAATGGCAACCCACTCCAGTACTCTTGCCTGGAAAATGCCATGGATGGAGGAGCGTGGTGGGCTACAGTCCATGGGGTCGCAAGAGTCGGACATGACTGAGCGACTTCACTTTCACTTAGCAATGAAACCACCATAAATGCCCAAAGAAGTCAAATGTCTAAGAGTTTCAATGGAAGGAAAGTTCAAAGTGGAATGGAGCTCAGAGGTGGTGGTAGATGGAAGACGCCTGGTCCATCCAGCTATAATGCATCATTTTTGAGTTTAGTTTTTAGACTATATGACTACAAACCATCTCTACCAGGAGATGCAATCTTTACTGCTTCTCTTCATCTACTTACTTTGTATCTTCTTCACACTCTCCCCAAAGTGATTCTGCAGGTGACTGTACCAAGAACGTCCCCCAGTTCCACAAGCAGCCTCTCACTTTGTTACCTTCCTCTGGGTCTAGCACTGGCTCACCAGAAATCTGACCTCAACAAGACAAGTGTAACTTGGGCAGAGTGGTTAGGGGCATGGTTAGAACTGCCTTGCCTCCTGATCGCTCCTGGGCAACTGAGACACTGGGTATAGAACGCGCTAGCTACAATCTATTTACTGCAATCCGTATATGCTGCTTGGAGTCAATCCAATCCCCCTGAAATATTCTTAATGTTCTACACGTAAATTCTTAGCTCATAATCCACCTTCTTTCCTGATTTCTCTCTCCTCTGAGTTACATGGCACCTTTTATGCATATTCTTGAAAGGACCTCTTTTCTTCATTAATTCAAAAATATCCATAGGGTGCTTACAAGCACTGTAAGTCATGAGGAGAACAGAATCTCTGACTTAAAGAAACATACATTTTATGGGACCAAACAGAAAACAATGAAACACATCATAGTTTGAATGCAAACAAGTTCTAAGAAGCTATATAAAGCACAGAAAAGAGAAGAAAGAACACTAGGGTTGGAAAAGTTGTTATTTTACCAGGATATTCTCTTTAAAATTTGTGCAAGGACCAGAATGAAGTGAGAGAGGCAGGCCATGTGAATATATGAAGGAAGTGCATTCTGACCGGAGAAAGAGCCAGGATACTTCCTGCATCCCAAGGAAGTGGTCAGGCCAGGACTATGCTGACCAGATTTAAAGGTCAGCAGGAAAGCTAAGGGCATTAGAGCTAAAAAGAACAAGGCAAGGAATGATAAAAACTAAGGACAGTGATGCGGCTGCAGTCAGATGACAAAGGGTTTAATAAGGGCTCTGAATTTCATGATGATTAAAATGGAGTCTCTGGAGGGTGTTTGTTTGTTTGTTTGTTTTAAATGAGTGATAATCTTACATTTAATTTTAAGTATTACAACAGTCCAGGCAAGAAAGAATGATGGCTTGAACCAACGCGGTAGCAGCAGAAATAGAGAGTTGTCAGATTCTGGATATATTCTGAAGGAAGAGGTGACAGGGTTTCCTGATGGATTGGTTGTTCATTGAGAGATCAAAAAGGGTGTAAGTGTCCAAGATTTCTGGCTCCAGCATCTTGAAGAATGACAGTTCTATTTATTAGAGGAAAGCAGATGTCTGAAGGCGACGGGGTGGAGTGGGAAATCAAAGTTTGGTTTTGGATACCAGCTATGAGATCCTTATTTGGCGGTCAAGTGAAGACATCAACAAGCAGTGAGACATGCAAATCTGGAGTCCAGAGGGTATGGCCTAGAGACATAAATTTGGGAGCCATCAGAATAAAGATAACAGCTATTTAAAGGCTTGATGAGATCACCTGGTTCCATGAACAGAGCTAGAGAGAGAAGACCTCCATGGACCAAGTCGTAAAGTTCTCTGAAGTTCAGAGATCAGGAAGGTGATGAACCAGCATAGAAGACTCAGGAGCATTTGTGAATTATTAGGTTGGCCAAAAACTCTGTTCCGATTTTTCAGTGACATCTTCCATAAAGAACTTTTTGGCCAACCTAATAGAAAGAGGACAAAAGAGAATGCTGGCTGTAAGCTTAAAAAAAAAAAAAAAAGAAGAAGAAGGGGGCATTTTCTAAAGCATGAGTTGCTCAGTTCTACCCAGTGCTGTTGAAATGTCGAGTGAGATTTTGTTAAAGCTACAGGGCCCTTGAAACTGAAATTCATACCCGATTCATCATTTTTTCTCTGGGTCTACCCACGGTAAGGCCTATAAATGCTGAACAACTGGAAGAGAATAGTTACGAGCAGTCACGGAGGACTTCCTTGCCCCTGAGCAAAATGTCCGGAACAAAATGGGGGAAAGATGGCCACTTTCACAGTCGTCACACTGAAAACATCACCCAGCACCCTTGCTCCCTCTACACAGCACAGTACGACCAGAGACACCCCTACTGAGGACTTCAGAGGTTCTAGAAGGCGGTAGCGGAGGGCTAGGAAAGGAATGAAAGCAAGACTGCAAGCAGTGAGAAAAAAAGACCAGAATGACTGGAATGATGCTGGGCCAAGACAGGAATTCCTGAATAAGAAAGAATCTGGAAAGTGTGTTACCAGAAACCAAAAGCATAAGAGGGGAGAGGGGTGCAGAGAGAAAACAGAAAGCTATGAAAGAAGGCAGAGAAAGCTGAGGTAAGAGGGAAAAGAAAATTAAAAGCAGAAGCAGAGAAAGAAAAAAAAACCTGAGGAGGTGATGCCAATGTCTGGGGAAAGAACAAAGGAAATACAGCGCCATCGGCTTATGCCAAGGACGGCCTGGGCACCGAGGGAGCGGTGTCTGATCTCGGTGCACCTCAAGAAGAGACGAATGGTAAATCGTGGGGCGGGGGATGGGGAGCCTCCACAAAGCCTCTGGGCATTTTGAATCCGAGGAGAAACACTCTGGCCAAAGTGAAATGCTCAAGTAAACATGAATGACAGCAGCCCCGGGGTTACAAGGGACCTGACTGCATGTTTGACAAGGCCACGGGCAGCCAAGTAGCCCAGGAGGCCCCAGTCCCATCCTCCCTACACTCCCCCAACCTTTGGTCTGCGTGCATCACACATACAGCGACTTCAAGGAGCAAGGAGTAAACTGTGCTCAACTGGGTGACCTCTCTGTCAGCATTTGGCTAATTAAGGAAAGATATTACCTACAGATCTCCATGTCTTGGTTCTATTTCCTGCTCGTTAAAAAATGGCTTAATGAGAGAAAAAAAAAATCAAGGCGACAGAATCTAAATTATTCTTTTTTTCCCCCCCAAATTAGCTGAGTGGCAGTGGTTGCTGTTGCCAAAGATGCTTGAACAACAGGATTTTGACACGAAGACTGAAATCTAAACAGCATGAAGAAATCTCGAAAGCTGGGCAGTCCCCATTATCTCATGCCTGCACGACTGTCGTCCAAGAGATGAGGGATGGTTCTCCATCGGTGCCAGCGGCGTGGCGGGCCAAAGCCTCACAGAGCCACTAATTGCCCATCTGCTTGTTTACATAGCCTGGAGATGGTGACTGGACAAACAGCTCATTTCCCTTGAAATGGGACCAAACTGGGGGGAGCCTGTCATATGTGACAGAGGAGGAGCGGGCAGAACTCTCATGGGAACATGACTCCAGATCAAAGCCAGGGACCAGTGAGCCCAGCTCGAGCAGCCGGCTTTCCCTGAGTAGCCACTTTCTTTTTTTTTTATTTTTTCAAATTGAAGTATAGTCAATTTACAATATTGTGTTAGTTTCAGGCACACAGCAAAGTGATTCAGTTACAAACACACGCACACACGTGTGAGTGTATTCTTTTTCAGATTCTTTTCCCTTATAGGTTATTACAAAGTATGGAGTATAGTTCCCTGTGCTATACAGTAGGTCCCTGTTGGTCATCTATTTCATATATACTAGTGGATATATGTTAATCCCAATCACCTCTTTCTGCATCCTACTCCCCCAGGTCACCACTCCCTGGGATTGGGAGATTTGGAGATACTCACATGTAAGAATCAACTGGAGACAGTCAATTGTAAGCAAAGTTCCAAGGCTTCTGCAGCTAAGAAGAGTCTGTTCCAGTGAACTTCTGGGCCCTCTCAGATTTCACTGGACATTTAGCATTGGCCACACTGGACAACTGCTCACTATTTCAGTGTCTTCGTTGTCTCCTAATCTAGACAGTGACCTACTTGAGGTGAACGACTGGAAGCCCCCTGGATTCCACAGCAGAACATGTCATATGTGAAGAGCTATTAACTGGGAAACGCCGTGGTGGTGAAAGGTGATGAGCAACTCCTAGTGTGGTTTATGTATTTTTCTCTTTGTCTCCATCAGAAGGTCTCCATCAAGAGACCCAGACTTGGGCTGACTACGGAAATCAATAATGCCTGGTGCCTATCAGAGTCCCAGAAACAGAACTGAGAGGATTCTCTTGAGAACCTATTCCTCCTCAAAATGAGAATGAGCATAAAAAAGAATTTTCTCTACTGTGCAGCCCTGCTGCTACTGCTAAGTCGCTTCAGTCGTGTCCGACTCTGTGCGACCCCATAGACGGCAGCCCACCAGGCTCCCCCGTCCCTGGGATCCTCGAGGCAAGAACACCAGAGTGGGTTGCCATTTCCTTCTCCAATGCATGAAAGTGAAAAGTGAAAGTGAAGTCGCTCAGTCGTGTCCGACTCTTGGCAACCCCATGGACTGCAGCCCACCAGGCTCCTCCGTCCATGGGATTTTCCAGGCAAGAGGACTGGAGCGGGGTGCAGCCCTAGGTATTGTTTTAACATGCAGTGATAGCGCCATGAAGAGGACAGCAAAAGTAAAAAATGTTGCCTCTAATTACTGGGAACTTTCTATAGGTACATGGAGAACTGTAGGTGTAACGTGGAGAAAAACACTGGTAGGTCAATCAAATTTCAGGTTTTGCCCTCTGAACAATCAGGGCAACACAGCTTAGAAACTTGGTAGACTCACGTTGAACACACACCCAAGGGAGGAGAACCGCAGTCCTGTCATCCAAAACAGACTGTGGGAGACGGGGAGGCTGGTGAAAAGCAACCTGAGATTTGTGGGCGAAGCTTAGGGTCCCTGCTTCACACATTACTCACCTTCTGTGTGTCACTGCTGCGCCCCAGCTCTGTGGCTCAGGGACGCCCTGTCCCTGGAGCAGCTGTGGCAGCGAAGGAGAGGGGCAGAAAAAAGCAAGCACAGGCGATACCTCTTTTCTGGAGAGGGTCGACAAGTAGGTCACCTTCAGGATTAACATAGCCTCAGGAGGAACCATGAGACTATCTGAAAATCTAGCTAGCGGTAGCTCTCTTGTCCCCAGATCACCATTAGAAAGGTGGTAGTATTTGGTACCATCACCTTAAAGATTCTCCTAAGGAGTTAACAGCATGGCATGAGCCTCTCATCTCTGCAGATAATTACCTGTAAATGATTAAAACCATTTCGCTTCTCAAGTATAACAGCCAGGTGAAAGGCATTTTAGATCATGTGGGATCAACACACAGACAAGTTACAGGAATCCTGGAGGCTCGGTTATGTCATTCAGTACCGAGGCAAAGATGGCTGCTTTTGGGGAAAGGCAGATGTGGGGAGCACAGCGATCCTCGGGATGACGGGGACAACACACCAAGAGCAAGGTGGGATGTATAAAAATGGTACGAACACGAGGAGGACTTGTGTCAGGGGTTTGCACTCCCCACATATACAGAGCAGTGAGTGGACAGCAACTTGACAACTGGGGTACTGGATTAGAGAGTAACCAGTTTAGAACTGGCTAAGTTCTAAACAGTGTGAGAAATAGCTGTTTAAAGAAGAAAAGATGACTCCTCACTCCACCCTCCCCATCTTTGGAAGATACACATAGACAGGAGTGTCACACAGCACAAAGGGCTTGTATTACACAGAAACTGTTGCTCAAAGAGGGACTTACACATAGGAACAAAATTTAAAAACAAACAAACCACCGCCATTTATCACAGTTTATCCAGCCAGTGGTTTTCTTTATCCCTTTGGCTATTACTTGAGATATTTCTGCTTGGAATGTTTGTTTCCTGTTTCCCGGCAGCTCATTGATCTTGCTTGAGTTTGGATTATCACAGTTTGTGGGAAACAATCTAGACTACTTTTCTAGCTTGTTCCTCCTTAGATGCCTCTTGGATGCTGTCCATTTAATTCTTATGAGAAATACAAACATACACATTATGTGGTATTCTAATCTCAGAGTATACCTAGTGTGTCCTGAGAGAAAAGGTTATATGAATTGAGGGGAACAATGTCATTATTTTAAGTTAAGACAAGTAGTGTTGCAAATCAATCCACCTGGAACACGTAATCAAAACTCATAAACTTGAGCATAAATTTCGGATTTTTGGTTTCTCATCTATAGTTTTGGGAACAGAAAACTGGTAGATAAAACAGCAATAGCAAAAATATTTTCAATGTGATTTTTAGAAGTGGCTCTTAAACCTATATATTCCATCCCGTCCTGAGCGGAAAGCATTTTTATTGATTTTTTATTTCACGGCCTTTTATTTTTAATTGGAGGGTAATTACTTTAAAATATTGAGATGGTTTCTGTCACACACCAACATGAATCAGCCATAGGTAGACGTGTCCTCTCCCTCTTAAACCTCCCTCCACATCCCACCTCTCTAGGTTGACACAGAGAACCTAGAGCCATCTATACTAAGTAAGTCAGAGAAAGACAAATATCATACATTAATACATATATATGGAATCAAAGCATTTTTAAGCATATCTAGGCAGAGCACAAATGGTCATGTGTAATTTGTCTGTTATTCAGTAGTTCACAGTTAAGACAGTAAATGACAACTCTGATAAACACAGAAAGAACTCACTGAGTACAAAGGATAAATCCTGAGCCCATGTGACCACAATTACCTGCTGTAGCTAGGAAAAGTCTTCCTAGGTTTGTCTTTAAAAGGTTGTTTACCTTCTTAGGGAAAAAGTGAAACTCTGTGGATTCATATTAAAGTATTCCAGCAGATGCTTTTCTGGCAGTGGTGGACCACTCAATCTTCTGTCAGAGACAGCATCATTAACCTGGCCACTGAGGGACCAGAGAGCAAAACATAACTCATAGAGAAAGGCATACAGAACCTATCACTGGGCTTTCAGAGTGGACGATTTTATTAAAGACAAGAGTTCAGTTCAGCTTAGTTATGTCTGACTCTGCTACCCGACGGACTGCAGCACGCCAGGCTTTCCTGTCCATCACCAACTCCCGGAGCGTGCTCAAACCCATGTCCATTGAGTCGGTGATGCCATCCAACCATCTCATCCTCTGTCATCCCCTTCTCCTCCTGCCTCCAATCTTTCCCAGCACCAGGGTCTTTTCCAATGAGTCAGTTCTTTGCCTCAGGTAAAGAAAAGTACTGGAGTTTCAGCTTCAGCATCACTCCTTCCAATGGATATTCAGGACCGATTTCATCTCCTTGCATTCCAAGGGACTCTCAAGAGTCTTCTCTAACACCACACTTCAAAAGCATCAATTCTTTGGCGCTCAGCTTTCTTTGTGGTCCATTCTCACATCCATACATGACTACTGGAAAAACCATAGCTTTGACTAGATGGACCTTTGCTGGCAAAGTAATGTCTCTGCTTTTTAATATGCTGTCTAGGTTGGTCATAGCTTTTCTTCCAAGGAGCAAGAATCTTTTAATTTCATGGCTGCAGTCACCATCTGCAGTGATTCTGGAGCCCAGGAAAATAAAGACAACAAGCATACAGGAAAGGAAATACCCAAGTTCCCAATTTGGTCAATTTTCTGATAGTTTATTCCTTAAAAGTTGTAACAGTTAAATTCAGACCTTAAATCAAGCGGCAATTACACTGACAAGAATATGGCAGCTTCAGCTTTCTTTCCTCTCTCATGTCTATGCTGGGGAATTTGACTTCTTGGTTTTTGTTTTAGTGCACTGAACCATATTTAAAATGAAAAGATGATAAGGTTGTAGGAAAGAGGTCTAGGAGAGTAGGTTACAGGTCATTTGTCCCTGGGGCAAGGAAGGAGGACAATCTTCACAGCATCAATAGTGTGAGGTGTTGAGTTCTCAGAGGACTGATGCTTTAAGGCTCCAGTTCCAACGAAAACACCATAAACAGTGTGGAGTAGACACTATACCAATGGGAACTGATACTGAGACCCAGGAAATACGTCCTGCTGGTGATGGTTCTCATGTGCTGAAAGAAGTGCTAGAACACGTGCATCACTTGATAAGGCGGGTTTGTGTGGCTGCTGTTTTTGAGGCTATTTCTTCCCTTGTGGTAACACAGAGAAATAAGGGTGTTTCTTCAGGAGACTGAGGAGAGTGACAAAATCTTATTCCCTGGAAATACTATCTGTCCTGAAGAATTTATAAAGGACCAGAGGAAACATATTTCTATTTTGCCAACTGTCTGACCCCTAAAGGGAATACTGATTCCTGTTCTCAGGGCAAGCATTAGTAGTCAGCTTTACAAATCTTGGTGGACTCAGTTAAGTGAAAGCCAGAACCTACTAGTTAAGAGTCTGGACAACAAGGGACGTAAAACTGGAGAACAATCAATGACACTCTGTGGTTGCTTGCCTCCAGGAAAGCCACCATCAATTCTTTCCGTCCTCGTATATATGCACTGTTCTCCACCGAGAGGTGGGGTCTATTGCTCCGCTCTGTTGAAAATGGGCTGGTTTTTGACTTCTTTGATCAAGTGACAAGATGTCTTATCCCTAGCCTTTAAGAGGATTAGTTGTTTCTGCTTTGAGGGGGAACATTTGTTTCTGGAAAGAGTCAGCCACTATGTAAGAAATCTAACCACCCCCAAGACCCTGCGCTATGACGAAGCCCAGGCCAAGTGGGGAGACTGTGTGGACTAGGAGATGGTCAGTACCTCCCACCTGTAAACCTACTCAGTTTTGAGTTTATCTATTCCAGACAGACAGAATATAGCATGTGGATTCTTAATGCCAGTAAGCTATAACCTCCACGTGCAGACATAAATTCCAGAAGCAAAGACTGTGTTTGTCTTGCTCATCATTAGCAAGTAGCACAGTGCCTAGAACGTAGTAAGACCTTATTACTGAAAGAACAATTTGAACAGCTATATCTACACTAGTATGGCAAAAAAAAAAAAAAGAAAAAAAGACCTGTTATCAACAAAGTATCTTAGATGGAACTAAATCTGACTCTGTTTAAGAAATTTAAGTCACAACAAAACACAAGGACACAAGGGAACAAAATGGGAGGGTTAAGGGAACACAGAGGGCAAATATTTATGTATATTACTTGGTGAGATATTGTACTAGGTGGCTGACGTATGTAAGCTGACTTGATCATTACAGAAACCTTATGGTGTTGAGGTTACTACCTCTATCTTTGAGATGAGACAACTCAGCCTTGTTTGGATACAATAACTTTCAAGGTCAGAAAGGGAAAGGATTTGAACTCAGGTTTGTGTAATTCTAAAGCCAGCCCTCTTGTCACTACAGTCTCCCAGGAGACTACAACAAAAACAATAAGAAAACAATTTGAAAGAGATGCAAAACCCATCCCTTGAATCTTACCCAGGACCAACTAGTTTCATTAATTGCTGTCAACACGCTGGAACCTATTTCACCACATGAAGCTCAGACCAATTACCGTTAATGCCACAGCCATGACTACAAACTGGAAACCAATGCCAGAGGAAGCTTAAGTTTAAGAAAGCAGATGATCACGCACGTATATTATGTTAGCAATTAGGTTTAATCCTAGAATCATGAAACCAAAGGGAAGATATTAAGGAAAGAACAGTGCCCTCCTGGGAAAAATAGCAATTTCAAATATATTTTTAGTGGATTTCCGCATTCAATCTACTTGAATATATTACACTCCCTTAGAATTATTATATTACAATTACTCATCCTACGTTTCATTTATTTCAGCAAGGAACTGAGATGGAGTGATGATCTCAGTAGGCAGATGGTTTGTTCATTTCAATGAATAATTTGAATGTCAACACGTTCGTAGATGACAGGGAGAGAGGGGAAGTGGTAAGTAAAGAAAGGTCCTGGTGCCAGACTCTGAGATGGGGTGAGGATGTGCTATCATGGATCAGCACTTCAAGAAGTTAGGCACTTAGCTTTTGCTAATTTTATTAAAGGACATAAACCAACACTGCATATTTTCTATAGTGGAAAAACCATTGTTTATCCCTATTGGAAACAGTTATGATCTACTCAAATACACACGTTTTTTATTTGCAGAAGAAAACTAATAGAAATCAAAACTTGAATGTAAAAACTGGTGGAGAAAGGTAGATACAGTTCTCAATTCAAAAGATTAATAAAAGGACCAAGGAATTGAATGATCACATTCTCATGCTTCAGCTTGCAACCTTTCAAAGTCTCATCTTTCTCCCATCTGCTAGAAAGCAGAGTTTGAATGTTCCGGTAATTAGCAGTGATCAGGGATAGTTAAAATCATTTACTCTAGTGGTGCTCAGTGTCATTTTCAATCATTTTTAGCCAGTGGAACAAGGCAATCAGACTCTTTGTGAGTCCCAGGGATCATGTGTTTGCAGTTCAACTTGGTGGCCACTAGGTGGTGCTATTGTTGACTTGAGTAGCCATGAAGTTAGATGCACAAGGCAAGTCATATTTAATAGAATTATGGAAACACTTACTATAATTAAGGTATAACTATAGACATTACAATTATAACTTACAATGAAATATTTTAATATTATAGTAAAAATACACTACTGTAGAAAAGCTCAGGCATAGCTGGTACCTGATTTTTCCTCTAATCACATATATAGTGATCTACATTTTATTCCTAATGGAAATCAACCCTGAATATTCATTGGAAGGACTGATGTTGAAGCTGAAGCTTTAATACTTCGGCCACCTAATGCAAAGAACCAACGAATTGGAAAAGACCCTCATGCTGGGAACTACTGAAGGTAGGAGAAGGGGAGACAGAGGATGAGATGGATAGCATCACCGACTCAAAGGACATGAGTGTGAGAACCCTCTGAGAGACAGTGAAGGACAGGGAGCCCTGGTGTGCTGCAGTGCATGGGGAAACAAAGAGTTGGACATAACTTAGTGACTGAACAACAACATATTATAACAAATAAAGCTTCATGTCCTAGGGAAATTCAGTTTATTTTCATTGCTTTTGACTTACTTTTAGAAAAGATGACAAGTTGAACATGATTTTCCCTCTGGTACGTAAGACCTTTTACTGTACTTATTATTTGCCATTTGATTTTGGAATTGCAGTTATTCAAATCATTAGGAAGTAACACTTTGGTGATTGATTTTCTGAGTTCCAGCCTCTGAACCTTTTGATCAGATTGTGATAAAATGCCTGAGAATATAGCAGTAGCTGACATATATATAGTGCCAGGCTCTGTGCTAAGCTCTCTACCTACATTATATCATTCAGTCCTGGGTTCCTATTGGCTGTCACAATTCTTCTAAAGCAAAATGAACTCACGGAAGAAACAGACCTGTAGGCAGGTGGAGAAGGGGACGACAGAGGATGAAATGCTTGGATGGCACCACTGACTCAATGGACATGAGTTTGAGCAAACTCCAGGACAGGGAAGCCGGGCATGCTGCAGTTCATGGGATCCCAAGGAGTTGGACACGACTTAGCAACTGAACAAAAACAACAATTATTTGAAAGAATGAAGAGATCATTCCAGAGTTGTACATTATCTGCAAAATCACATATTATATAATATGTATTCTGGACAATAACTCCCAGAAGGCAGTATAGGTGTTAGGTTCTTCCAACATGAAGACAATAACTAAGGAATTCAAAGAGAAGTCATCTGATAGCAATTACAATCAATCACTGATGAAAACCTCAATGATAGTTGTCAAGAATCCAAAGAGGAAGTGGTGGCTGAGCCAACAATTACACAAAGCAATTTATCATGAAAACACTATTATGCAAGAATGTAGAGTTCAATACTGATTCCATAAAATACTGAACTACTTGTCATTGCAATTCTTTCCTAAGTGCAAATGAAACTTCTGTTGTTACTATTGGTTGGGGTGGGAGTTGGGGGTGGGTGGTTGGCACCTAGAATGGAGTCGGTATTAGGACTCCCGGAATGGGAGTTGCTGGCATTAAACTATGGTGGACAAGTCTGAGATTTTCATGTTTGTCTCATTTAGATGGTAAGAGAAAATGCTTACTTTTGGTTAGCGACCAGGGTCTTGGAACAAAGAAAAAAGAAATTATTTTCCAAGTTATTACAATGGCACAATACCAACACTAGGGTTAAGATCACACTGACCTTGAGTAAGTTCCTGAAATGCTCAGACTCAGTCTCCTTACCTGGAAAGCTAGGGATAATAAAATCAGCCTCAAAAGACTGCTGCATTAAATGAAGCACCGTTTTAACTGTTGGAAGTCATGATGCATTCTGGAGATCAATCACGACGGTGGCGTGAAAGGACATGGAATTCATCTCCTGATAAGAACACGTCAAAAACACATATACCTGTGGAGCAATTCTTATTGAAAACTAACTGGAAACTGGGAGGACTACTGTACAAACAACCAAGGCGGAAAGAAAGGTACCTGTGTAGTTGGGTAGGAAGTAAAGAAAAGTGATTGGGTAGGGAACTGTACCTAGGGGATGCAGAGGGAAAAGGGAGGTTTCACAGGAGGACATTCACCCTGGGAAGGGAGTGGGTCGAGCCACAGACTGGATGCCCCGCTCCTAGGGTCCCACTAGGGGAGATGAGTCCCCTTGGGCTCACTGGGGGACTTCTGGGATAACAGGAGCTTGGCACTGGATCTGGGGCAGCCACAACTGGGAATACTCAACTGTGAGATGCAGAGGCAACCTGGTCCCAGGGCAGAGCCCACTGTTGGTGCTTACTTGAGCAGTGAATCAGCAGCAGTCCTATCTTTGATGGCAGACACTCTAACACAGCTCACTCTCCGACAGCACACACTGAGAGTCTGCTGTGGGCTCCAGTCTCCGGGCACTGTAGCTCCACAACAGGGTGCCAGAGACTAGGGTCAGTGGCTGTGAGGGAAAAGCCAGTCTTGGGACTTGGACCCAAGACTGAGTCTGAGTGGAGGGAGGGAAACAATTCAGGGTGTCTACACAAGAACAGGGATTCCCAGGTGGTGCAGAGGTAAAGAATCCTGCTAACGCAAGAGATGCGGGTTCAATCCCTGGGTTGGGAGGATACCTTGGAAAAGGAAATGGCCGCCCACTTCAATATTCTTGCCTGAGACAGAGAGACCTGGTGGTCTACACTCCATGGGATCACAAAAGAGTTGGACACGACTTAGCAACTAAAAAACAACACAAGCGCAGCATCAGAAACAGCTTGGACTTCTGCAGCTGACATGGGCTTAGAGCCTGCATGGGCCCCCCTTGCTTCAGCAATGCCCTTCTCTGAGGCAAGGGTCTCCATGCAGGGATGGGGAAAACACACACTTAAAAGGACCAGAGACAGTGTGAGCCTGAACCTCAGGACTTCTGCTCCAGCAGCGTGGGATCCGACCCTGTCCCTAAAAGGGCAGTGAGGGTCACTGAGCAGAGGGGCGTCCTGCCCCATACCTGGCTCCAGCTCTAGTTCCTCCATCTCCAGCCGCACCCTCTACCAAGGTGAGAGCTAACAGCACACCCCAAGGAAAGATGAACCTCTGTCCATGTCAAATCCAACTCTCCCACTGAAGGCATCGGACACATGCAGTCTGTATAGGGATGCTCCCACATAAGACGTACGTAACTGTTTCACCTAAATCCACAGAGGCAGAGAAAGTAAAATGAAAAGGCAGAGGAACTGCTCTCAAAGGAAAGAGCAAGAAAGAAACCCCTGTAAAACAAAGCAGTGAAATAGAAATAAGTAATTTACCAGAAGGAGTTCAAAGCATCGGTAGTAAAAATGTTAGATGGATTAGGGAAACAACAGCTGTACAACATGAAGATTTTAACAAGGAAGAGTGAAGCTTACCTATCGTACTGTACTGCCAATAGTCTGTTATTGAATTTTTACAATTTTGCCAGTCTTGAATGTGAAAAAATGGAATTTCAAGGTAATTTATTTTGCATTTCTTTCCTTTTGAGAGTGTTGTCATATGTTAAAAAAAAGCAGTTTCTGTTCATATTATTTTTCTTTTTAATGGGTGCTGGTTATTTACCTTCAATGTCTAGAAGCTCTTATATAGATGGTAGATTGAGCTCTCACCTATGCTAAGAGTTGCAAATTTGGGGTTATGATGGATTTATTTTTATTATATTAAGAAAGTATGTGCTAGTTAATTATTATTGAGCTTTTAAATGAAGAATGGATGTTGAGTTCTGTCACCTGTATTTTTTATCATCTAAAGAGATAATCCTGAATATTTATTGGAAGGACTGGTGCTGAAGCTGAAGCTCCAATACTTTGGCCACCTGACACAAAAAGCCAATTCATTAGAAAAGACCCTAATGTTGGGAAAATTGAGGTCAGGAGGAGAAGGGGGAGACATAGGATGAGATGGTTGGATGGCATCACCAGCTCAATGGACATGAGTTTGAGCAAACCCTGGGAGATGGTGAAGGACAGGGAAGCCGGGTGTGCTGCCGTCCATGGGTTTACAAAGAGTCAGACAAGACTTAGTAACTGAACAACAACAAAGAGATAATCATATGAGTTTTCTTGTTAGAGCTATTAATTGATGAGTTGTATTAACTGTCACTATATTAGCAAGATGAGACTTCCCTATATAGTCTCATTTTTACATTTTGGGAATAAATTTCATTTGGTCATGAGATGTGCTATTTAGAAGTTTTAAACTATCAGTTTTCTTTTTCTTGGGGGGGGGCAATATTTTTCAGGTATTTATATCAGTAAAAAGAATTTTTTTTTTGCAAAACTTTTCATTGGAGAGAAAGGGAAAAAAGTTACTGAAAAGAGAATTTATTGGATGCTTGGCCAAAAAGAAAATTAAATTTTGAGTAAATACTTGAGTAAATTAAATATTTAAAGGGGGTCGAGTGGAAGGGAGAAGAGAAGAGGAAGACGAGGCAGAGACGGGGTAGGGGTAGGGAGGCAGGCAGAGAGGATGGAGAAGAGGTACAGAAACCGTTGGGGGGTGGGGGAAATAGATGCTCAACAGAAATTTCTGGGAAAAAAATGGATTCAAATTAATCCTGTCAGATAAGAGTCTACTTGATAAACCTCTGTAAGGTTTTCTCCACCTTCCAAGGATTACTGCTCCGTTCCTTCAGTGACCTGGAAATCACAAGACTGTCTTAATTTCCGGCCATCTAATGTTCTCTGGAGTCACCCCATGGGTGCTTTTTTGAGTAGCGATGCACACAAGAACTCATTTTGGCCCATGTAGAGTGTGTGTTTCCCCTGCTGCGGTCCTTCCTTCTGGGAGTTCTGTGAAGAATATAAGAATGATATCCTTTCACAGGTCTCACAGTCCAGATCAGTGATCTGTCCTGATCTCTGTAACCTTAACACTTGAATATAGTGGCTCAGATGGTTTTCTTTCTATATTTTGGGGGCTGAAGTGAAGAGATTACCTAATAACCTGCTCTTATTCTACAGTTTCCAGAGGTTCAATTTTAGCCTTTATCAATCTACTCTAAGCATTTATGAAAAAATGGATATATGCATATCTGCAATATAGAAAGATGCTTTGATATCCAGGAGACCTAACCACAGGTGTGTGATGCAGAACAAAAATGCATCTTACCAGATCCTGGCACAATTTACCAACACTAAAAGGACTTAAACAGGAAACGCACGTAGGGGGAAAAAAGTCTGCAGGCACTTTATAAGACACAGGTTCTTTGTTCATTAATTAAAAAGATAATTATTAACACCTATTATTGGCCAGGCTAAGCCTGTATTACATTGAAACAAGAAAATGAACAGAACCAGACAGACGTATTTCCCGCTATCACTGGGTCTGCAACTTAATAGATAAACTTTTTGCTTTCAATGCTTAAAATCAGAGTTGTTGTTATTTTTTTTTAACTTGGTAAACTTATCTACTTAGTTTTTATTAGAACACAGTTTCTTGACATTAAGTGTCTCTTTAATCTCAGATGGTCAAAGAACCTCAGAAGATAGTTGGGTAAATTAAGACTAGCACGGTTCATTCAGACTCCCTTTAAGTTCACTCATGGATGCCAAGTAAAACTAATGGAGAATGAGATAAGGCCAAGTGTGGGAGAGTGTTGGTATTAGCACCAACTTAGGCTCCAGCCCTCCCTGCCAAAGCTATAAATACAAATGACCAATTTAACAGCATGAAAAGACCACCCTAAAGATCTATACCTGAGATCTAATCAGTTGCTCTGCGCCTTCTTTCAATTACAGGATCCCTGCCACGTTTATGGGGACTTTTAACACAAGCATCACATTTTTGAAGGCCATATCATTATGACCATGTTTGATCTGAGGGTGGGAAAACATGAGCTCAAATAATGCCTGCACAAGGTCACTCTGAACGGAGCTGTAAACTGGAATCAATAAGACCCTACTGTGGAAAAGAAAAACGAAGTCAGGGAAAGGGCTCAGATACTGTGGACGATGCAACTCTGAAAAGGGGTGCCATTAAAAGCACTTTCGATTCTGCATGGAAAGCGAAATTAGTCAAGAACACACTTTGTCAAACAACACTATTTAAGGGCATCTGGAGAAGGGAAGGATGATAAAAGACAGAAGGACAGGCACATCATCTCCACTTGAGTGCGGCAACAGGATCTGATTTACAAAAGAAAATTAAGCCATCATGAGGGCAAAAAGAAACGAACTGAAGCTCATACGAAAATTAGCCTAACCCTGGACCAACTGAGTCCCAATGCATGTGCGCTACTGTTCAGGTGTAGAGGACGTAATTGCTTAAGGCTTTACAAGTGATGAAGCTCTAACACAAAACTGGCTTTCCTGCCAGAAATACTCAAATACTACAGACGTATAGAAGTATGTTTTCTCAATTATGGTTACTATACCTTGTACTCAGATATTCTGATAATCCAGGAGTTTTTCATTCTCTACCCTTTCTTGGGGGATATCTCCTTCATTCCCATGACTTAAACTGCCATCCTCTGAAGTCTCACCCAATGTTCTCCTCTGAGCCCAATATTCCATTTGTGTCTCAAATTTATGTCAAGTCAATGTGTCCAAACTTTATGTCACTGTATTCTACCTCAAGTGGGACTTCCAGAGCAGTATCCAGCCAGTTATTCAAGCAAGAAACAGGAGAGTCGTTGTTTCCCCTCTGTGTTTGTACTTCTCATAGTCTTATCTAGTTTTGTAACTCCTGAAAGCTTTATCAATACGTTTCTTCCTTTCTTATTTCTATTGTGGTTGCTTTTGCTCAAGTTCTTACCATCATTTGGCTGGACAGCTACAGAAAAACTTGACAGATTGGCTTCCAATTATTTACTATCCCAGCTCTTCTTTATATTGCTCTTAACGGCAATGTATTTCTCTAAAAAAAAATTTTTTTTTTTTTTTTTTTGGCCATGCTGCACAGCTTGTAGGATCTTAGTTTCCCGACCAGGGACTGAACTGCACACTGCACTTTCATCAGGGAGAGAGTGAAGTCCTGACCACTGGACCACCAGGGAATTCTCTATAATGCATTTAACAACAACAAAAAGCAAAATGATTCCAACACACCAACATCACAACAAACACGCCCAACAGAACATGTCACTCCCACACACATAATTTTTCAAAGGGCTCTCACTTGCCCATAAGACAAAGTTTATATTTTTAAGCAAGTCACTGAGATTCTCCTCTCCTTTGGGGTCTTGAGTTCTTGCCATATGCCCTGTGATACAATCACACCAAGTCTTCTGCCATTGCCCAAACACAGCATGTCTTTCATCCTGAGATTTGCAGTGTTTTCCTTTGCCTGGAGCGCCCTTCATAATTTGTCTGCAGAGAATTTCTAATCTTTAATTTCCTCATCTGTACAGCAGGGTGATAATAGTGTTTGTTTCAGAGGGTTGTCATGAAGACTGAGTAAAATGACCTACTCCCCACGGTGCCTAGCTTGTAGAAGCAATCACCAAATATTAGCAATCACTGTCATTGCTGTCCCTGTCATCATTGTTATCTTTGTTTGGTTTTGTTTTTCAAATCTCAACAAATATATCTCCTTCATTCAGTGTTCCCTCACTTACCTGGAAGCATTAATCATTCCTTCTCTCTGATCTGATGCCTAACTATGGCACCTAACAGAAGCAGACGATATTAAGAAGAGGTGGCAAGAATACACAGAAGAACTGTACAAAAAGATCTTCATGACCCAGATAATCATGATGGTGTGATCACTCACCTAGAGCCAGACATCCTGGAATATGAAGTCAAGTGGGCGTTAGGGAGCATCACGACGAACAAAGCTAGTGGAGGTGATGGAACTCCAGTTGAGCTATTTCAAATCCTAAAAGATGATGCTGTGAAAGTGCTACACTCAATATGTCAGCAAATTTGGAAAACTCAGCAGTGGCCACAGGACTGGAAAAGGTCAGTTTTCATTCCAATCCCAAAGAAAGGCAATGCCAAAAAATGCTCAAACTACCACACAATTGCATCCATCTCACACTCTAGTAAAGTGAAAGTGAAGTCATCAATCGTGTCCAACTCTTTGGGACCCCATGGACTGTAGCCTACCAGGATCCTCAGTCCATGGAATTTTCCAGGCAAGGCACTGGAGTGGGTTGCCATTTCCTTCTCCAGGGCATCTTCTCAACCCAGGGATCAAACCCAGATCTCCACACTCCTGGCAGATGCTTTACCGTCTGAGCCACCAGGGAAGCACAGAAAGGTTGCCAACCCCTGTTTTATTTCTTTGTTTGGGCAGCACCACACAGCATGCAGAACTTCTCTGCCCAGGGATCGAACACATGCCCCCTACATTGGAAGGGTGGAGTCTTTACCACTGGAACACCATAGAAGTCCTGTGAACATGCTAGTAAAGGAATGCTCAAAATCCTCCAAGCCAGGCTTCAGCAATACGTGAACCGTGAACTCCCAGATGTTCAAGCTGGTTTTAGAAAAGGCAGAGGAACCAGAAATCAAATTGCCAACATTTGCTGGATCATGGAAAAAGCAAGAGAGTTCCAAAAAAATATCTGTTTCTGCTTTATTGACTATGCCAAAGCCTTTGACTGTGTGGATCACAATAAACTGTGGAACATTCTGAAAGAGATGGGAATACCAGGCCCCCTGACCTGCCTCTTGAGAAACCTATATGCAGGTCAGGAAGCAACAGTTCAAACTGGACATGGAACAACAGACTGGTTCCAAATAGGGAAAGGAGTACGTCAAGGCTGTATATTGTCACTGTGCTTATTTAACTTGTATGCAGAGTACATCATGAGAAATGCTGGGCTGGAAGAAGCACAAGCTGGAATCAAGATTGCTGGGAGAACTATCAATAACCTCAGATAGGCAGATGACACCACCCTTATGGCAGAAAGTGAAGAAGAACTAAAGAGCCTCTTGATGAAAGTGAAAGAGAAGAGTGAAAAAGTTGGCTTAAAGCTCAACATTCAGAAAATGAAGATCATGGCATCTGGTCCTATCACTTCATGGGGAATAGTTGGGGAAACAGTGGAAACAGTGTCAGACTTTATTTTTTGGCTCCCAAATCACTGCACATGGTGACTGTAGCCATGAAATTAAAAGACACTTACTTCTTGGAAGAAAAGTTATGACCAACCTAGATAGCATATTAAAAAGCAGAGACATTACTTTGTCAACAAAAGTCTGTCTAGTCAAGGCTATGGCTTTTCCAGTAGTCATGTATGGATGTGAGAGTTGGACTGTGAAGAAAGCTGAGCACCAAAGTGTTGATGCTTTTGAACTGTGGTGTTGGATAAGACTCTTGAGAGTCCCTTGGACTGCAAGGAAATCCAACCAGTCCATCCTAAAGGAAATCGGTCTTGGGTGTTCATTGGAAGGACTGATGTTGAAGCTGAAATTCCAATACTTTAACCACCTGATGCAAAGAGCTGATTCATTTCAAAAGACCCTGCTGGGAAAGATTGAAGGCAGGAGGAGAAGGGGACGACAGAGGATGAGATGGTTGGATGGCATCACTGACTCAATGGACATGGGTTTGGGTAGACTCCAGGAGTTGGTGATGGACAGGGAGGCCTGGTGTGCTGCGGTTCATGGGGTTTCAATGAGTCGGACAGGACTGAGCGATTGAACTGAACTATAGTACCATATTACATCAGTTTCAAAATTGATGGAATTTTCATATTTTAGCATCTTTGATACTGGGGTACATCTTGTAATCTGTGACAAGTCCTGGCTTAACTGGCAGCAATTTTTGTTTCTTTGGCCACCTGATGTGAAGAACTGACTCACTGAAAAGACCCTGATGCTGGGAAAGATTGAAGGCAGGAGAAGGGGACGACAGAGGATGAGATGGTTAGATGGCATCACTGACTCAATGGACATGAGTTTGAGTAAGCTCTGAGAGTTAGTGATGGAAAGGGAAGCCTGGTGTACTGCAGTCCATGCATGGGGCAGCAAAGAGTCAGACATGACTGAGTGACTGAACTGAGTAGCACTTGGAATAATGTTGCTACTTATAATGAGTAGCATAGTAGATGTCACCTAAACTTCTAATAACTGCTATAAAAACATGATTATCCAGGGTGGATAATGCATATTTATAGTAGACAGGAAATCCCACATTTTCTGTGAATCAATGAACCATCTCCAGAAGAAAGGGACTGCCATGTGGAACTCTACAGTAGCCAAAAGCTATTTCATTTCTATATACTGCAATATAGCAAGGCCCCACACCGTGAACCACAGAGAGGCAGCCTGATGAAGCAGCATGCTATCACCTCCTTCAGTTAAGCACTCACATCTGAGAGCCAAACAGCAGCCAGATCCAGAGAATGAGTAGGGAGAGGCGAGTTTGTGATACTGGGTCCCAGTAACCCAGGATTTAATAAGCTCAGAAGGTGAAACAATTATGTGGAGAAGAGAATGAAGGAATATGGTGGGAAAGGCCAAGGGATCATGCTTCTAGACAGCTTGTCCAGTCGAGTTCAAAGCAAGCCACAGAAACAATTTCAAATGTTCTACTATCCATGCTTTAAAATGAAAACAAGTCAATTAAGATTAAAAATATATTTTATTTGTTTAACCCAACACAGAAAAAAATGCTATTTATCATGAAACCAATATAAAAAAGAAGAAATATCTGGGGGGACTGTCTTCAAAATCTGATGTATGGTTGATTCCTATGGCATGTCTCAGTTTGGATCAGCCACATTTCAGTTGCTCAGCAGCTGCACGTGGCCAGTGCCTACCATCCAGGCCAACATAGATCTAGACTGCTTTTTTGACCAACTCGGTTAAGTAATGAGTCAACAGTAACAGGTATTTCAACAGCGGCTCTTTTTCACCACATGATATTGGGAATGTTTAAGCTTTATTTTTATATTTTAAAATTCTTTTTAGAATAGTAATTTTCCTTCAAATTCTTTTTGTGTCTCATTTTGGCTGACTTTGTTTTAACCATAATTTGAGGTTATTCCTATGTCCTTCCCAACTTCCCTTCATTCTGCTGGTTAAAGAAGAGGTGACTTCTTTATTCAATTATAGACCTTTCCCCAGTGAGTCGATCCCTGGGAGAGGGACAAGGAGTCTATGGTTCATCTTAGGATTGTCAGCTTCTGTCACAATGCCTAACACATAGGGGGCTTTGAAGAAAAATTTTTGAGTAAACATTAAAAGGTGAACTAAGGTTGACAACAGTGGTTCTCAACCTGGGCTGCACACTGGGATTATGTGGGGAGTTTAAAAAAAAAAAAGAGTGCCGATGCCTGGTCTCACCCCCAGAGATCCTGGAAGTAGGTCTGGAATTTAGCTTGGGTGTTGAAATTTTAAAAATCTCCCCCGGCAACCCTAGTATGCAGCCAGGGTTGAGAACCACTGCTCTAGGGCTTTCTTAGGACAGCTTACTCTGGCCACATCCTTGCTTTCTTGACACAAGGTTCAGTTTGCTTCAGCTCCATTCCTACTCTCGGAACAAATCAAAAGTTTCTTAAGAAACCTTGTAGAGAAGAAATTAAAACAGAATGGCCAAGAGTGATTTGCACATCCTTTTCCAAGGCATTGAAGAAGATTTTCAGTGTTCTAAATCTATTCATATTTATCTTTTTCCAACAAAAGGAATAAAGTTCGCAATGTGTTTTAAAGTGCTAGCTAATTTGAAAAGATCATAAGGCCATTATAGCATACAGATCGATAATATCCAGGCATTCTCACTGCAGAATTTTTCAGATATAAAATAAGAGCAATTAAAAATAGAAATGGACAGCCAAGACATGGAAACACCCTAAATGTCCACTGACAGACAAATAAATAGAGAGATGTGGGGTGTGTGTGTGTGTGTGTATATATATATATATATATATATATATATATATATATACACTGTGCTTAGTCACTCAGTCATGTCTAGCTCTTTGTGACCCCGTGCACTGTAGCCTGCCAGGCTCCCCTGTCCACAGTGATTTTCCAGGCAAGAATACTTGAGTGGGTTGCCATGCCCTCCTCCAGGGGATCTTCCCAACCACCCAGGTCTCCCACATTGCAGGCAGATTCTTTACCAGCTGAGCTACTCAGGAAGCTCACATATACACATATATACACATACATATACATATACGCACAATGGAATATTACTCAGCTATAAAAATAAAAGTGAAAAATCCCATCTGCAGCAACATGGATGGACTTGGAGATTATTATACTAAATGAAATAAGACAGGTTAAGACAAATATCTAATGTTATCACTTATATGTGGACTCTAAAAAAATGATACAGATGAACCTATTTCCAAAACAGAAAGAGATTCACAGACAAAGAAAATAAAGTATGGTTACCAAAGGAGAAAGGAAGGGTAGAGAGAGGGATAAATTAGTTTGAGCTTAACATATACACTCTGCTGCTGCTGCTGCGTTGCTTCAGTCATGTCCGACTCTGTGCGGCCCCATACAGCAGCCCACCAGGCTCCCCAGTCCCTGGGATTTTCCAGGCAAGAACACTGGAGTGGGTTGCCATTTCCTTCTCCAATGCATGAAAGTGAAAAGTGAAAGTGAAGTCGCTCAGTTGTGCCCAACTCTTCGCGACCCCATGGACTGTAGCCTTCCAGGCTCCTCAGTCTCTACTATAGATAGTAAGGACCTACTACTTAGCACAGGAAAACATACTCAATCTTTTATACTAGACTATAAGGGAAAAGAATCTGAAAAAGAATATAAATATTTATATATATATACACATACACATATATATCCCACCTGAAACTAACACAATACTGTAAATCATCTAGACTTCAATAAAAGAATTTTTAAAAATCCAGAAATGGGGAAAAAAGGAATGAAATTTAAGCACACGTGAGCCTCATTTCAAGTGTCCTTATACATATGTCAAAAGTAGAAATTATTAATTTGAGGTAAGCAAAAGGAAATGTTGTGTGCTCTTTAGGCCATTTAAGCTATACATGAAATAAACATGAAGCAATGTATCATAGCAAATGAAACAACTGACAAAGGATTAATTTCCAAAATATACAAGCAGCTCATCCAACTCAATGCCAGAAAAACAACCCAATCAAAAAGTGGGAAAAAAGACCTAAACAGACATTTCTCCAAAGAAGACATACAGATGGCTAAGAAACACATGAAAAGATGCTCAACACTGCTCATTATCAGAGAAATGCAAATCAAAACCACAATAGATATCACCTCACACAGGTCAGAATGGCCATCATGAAAAAGTCTACAAACAATAAAAGCCGGACAGGGTGTGAAGAAAAGGGAATGCGCTTGCACTGTTGGTGGGGAATGCAAATTGATACACCCACTATGGAAGATGGTATGGAGATTCCTTAAAAAACTAGGAATAAAGCCACCATATGACCCAGCAATGCCACTCCTAGGCATATACCCTGAGGAAACCAAAATTGAAAAAGACACATGTATCCCATTGTTCTTTGCAGCACTATTTACAATAGCTAGAACATGGAAACAACCTAGATGTCCATCAACAGATGAATGGATAAAGAAGTTGTGGTACATATACACAGCGGAATATTACTCAGCCATAAAATGGAACACATTTGAGTCAGTTCTGACGAGGTGGATAAACCTAGAACCTATTATACAGAGTGAAGTGAGTCAGAAAGAGAAAGATAAATACTGTATTCTAACGCATTCTAACGCATATTATATTCTAACGCATATATACAGAATCTAGAAAAATGGTACTGAAGAATTTATTTACAGGGAAGCAATGGAGAAACAAACATAGAGAATAGTCTTATGGACATGGGGAGAGGGGAGGAAAGGCTGAGATGTATGGAAAAAGTAACACGGAAACTTACATTACCATATGTAAAATAGATAGTCAACCGGAATTTGCTGTATGGCTCAGGAAACTCAAACAGGGGCTCTGTATCAATCTAGAGGGTTGGGATGGGGTGGGAGATGGGAGGGAGATTCAAAAGGGAGAGTATATATGTATACCCATGCCTGATTCATGCTGAGGTTTGACAGAAAACAGCAAAATTCTGTAAAGCAATTATCCTTCAATTAAAAAAATAAAAGCAATGCATCTACTTTATAAATCACATATAAAATCTAATTTTAGCCATATAACCCATAAATGTTGGTATTACTGTCTGTTCTCAAAATGATACCTTGGCCTGGTGCCAGGACTTCCATCATATTTGAGGTTCAGCTGCGGCCAAGAGAGAACTCTGACTTCTGCTTCAGCACAAATGAGACCTCATCCAGGAGGAGGGAGCAATGAACTCTGTACCAAGGGGCCAGCTGGAATGAAGTTTCTCTGACTCATGGACTGAGAATTTCCCTGCCAGTTCCCAAGGTGGTTTGGCCATACTTTATGGATTTACTCTGCTTAAAGGTCTTTTGTTGATAGTTTGGTATCATGTGGCCTTATTAATAAATAGAAATAGCACGCTAATAAACCACTAAAGGTTCCTACATGCATTTCCCCTGGCTTTTGAGCAAAGACAAAAGCCCCCTCTTACTACTCCACACTTTTTTTACTTTATTTAGACATAATTGATATAAAACATTATATTAGCTTCAGGTGTACAACATAATGATTATACACACACACACATATATATATAGTGAAATGATCATCACAGTAAGTCTAGTTAACATCCGTCCATGTAGAGTTACAAATTTTGTGTGTGTGATGAGAACGCTTTAAGATCTACTCTCTTAGCAACTTTCAAACACACAGTACAGTATTATTAACTACAGTCACCATCCTGTACATTACATTCCCCATGAGTTATTTCTTTTACAACTGAAAATTGCACCCCACACTTATTTTTGTTTCACATCATAAGTTGGATTTGAGAAACCAGAATAGGAAATATCCAAAAGCGCATTAAACTTTCATACTCACTACCAGGGCTCAACAAAAGTTCCCCAGTCCTGCCAAAACCATGGAGGAAGGAACATAATTCGGTACGATTTTTAAGTCAGTACTGGGTCTCATGTATACCACTTCCATCTGCTAACCCCTGAGGGCCGATGGGTGCCAAGTGATTGGATGTGTGACATTCACCTGGCCCCAATTTTCCTTTCTGAAAAGGAATGGAAAATACACTACCAGTTTCCAAGTTGCTATGCTCATAAAACCAGAAAGACAATCACCATCCGCCCACATGACTGCGTAAGGCTGCACGGCTGTCACCTGTCAGCTCACAGGTATTGAGGATCCTCTGGGGAACCATCAAGAGACAAAGAGAAAGCCTTCCCTCGTGAAGTTTATAGAAACAGGAGTAATGTTAAAGGATTTAAACTATTACAGCACATTTGAGAGGTGATGCAAAGGTTACAGGACAGCTTCATCTACACTGGGTATAGATCCACCATGGAAGATGGTCTAATGGAATCCTTGGCGCTGCCAGGGCTCAGGCAGGATGTGCAGGGTGATGGGGCTCAGAGAAGATGGGGGACAGGAGGACATTTCAGAATGTCACCTCTCCTACCTTTCTGGAAGAACTCTTCCAGGCTGTCCTTGAACGGCTGCAGATACTCCTTTGGCGACTCCTTACACACGACTGCCATCTGCTTCTCACTTGCTGTGAAGAGAAGGTGGCAGTCAGACTTCCTCAAGAACACAGATTTGCTGAACTCATGCTCTGTGCTCGGCATTAAGTGGGAAATCCTTACCCATCACTATTTATCCAAATGACAGGGCAGAAAGCAAAACCAAAAAACAACAATAATTACTCATTCTATACCTTTCTTCAGGAACAGGGAGATGCATCACCTTCAACCTCTTTTAATTTTTTTAAAGAAACGCAGCAAAATTTCTGACTTGGCACAGGTGAAAAACTCTGCTTTTTGGTCTCTCGAAAAGAGAGGCAAAAGCAACGTAAGGACTAGTCCTAGCAAATTAAGAGCCCAGATCCTCTTCAGATTCATAGTCCAAAAGCTTAAAATAGATGTTGCAAAAATTCCCAGGTCTTGAACCACTGCACAGCATGAGAAGCCAGGTTGGGGAGGATCAAACCTCTCTTCACTTTTGTTCACCTACCCTTCCCATTGATATTTTACTAAAACATGTGAAATCATTTTAAATATGATTTACTACAGACAGGATATCCAGAATTTACCACATATTGTTTTTTGGTAATCAAGACCCCTCAGATAGTTTTCATTTGGTGACATGGAAACTACAATTACCTGTAACAAATCTGTCACAAAAGGCAGTTAACCCAGGCAAGAGTCATTTTCCCAAAGTTTTGATACGTTTGCACAATGGCAGAAATGCACTAGGTAGAAAAAAAGGCTTCACTTCTCCCAAGCTAGAGCTGAGTCATGATCACTTTTGTCTGTTGATCACAGCCATAAATTACTGATATGCCATTGATCAAAAGAATATATTAAAGCATCAGATTTTCACCATAAACAAATCACCATAAATGGTTCAAAAAATAGAGAAAGGTATATTCTTGGAGGAATTTACAGAAGCACAAAGGAAGGTATTTTGGAAGAGTACGGTTAGAAAGGATGCTTTTATTTCTGTCAGGAAATTCGTATACAAGAACTTGGTGTTTCCAAAACCAGCATCCCAGAAGGTTTACTATGAACATGTGAAGTAATCCACAAGCACAACAGCCCTGAAACACAGAAAGGGCAAAAGAGGTCCTTCGAAATTAGTTACTTGACATTTTCTCTTACAATATTGCCACCTAGATTGCTGAAATCCTAGATGACTCTGGGAGACTATCAGATTGTACTGTAGATGAAAGCATGATGGCAGAGAATTCTGTTAAGTTCAGCATCAGCTGCAATCTCAGAATCACCTCCAGGGATTTCCTCCTGGGATCATGAGGCTGATCGCAGGACACAAGGGCCTAAATGCAGGCTCTTCCCATTGACATAGTTATTTTCCAAAAGTTTTTAATAGAGTTTATTTTGAATATCTATGGTGAACTCTAGTGCTATCTAGGAAACCTTTGTCCACTGGGATGCAAAGATTCGTTTCTTTTTTCTTTTTAATGATCCATCTTATCTGGAACAAATACCTTAAAACCAGTCAATCATTATTTCAAAACATTCCTCCCTCTACTCCCACCTTTTCACCTTTATTTGTCAGTATGTTTGTCCCTCCACAATACCTACTTTAATAATTTTCTACTGTTGTATGATTTTCCTTTACCTCTTTGCTAGTTCTCTCCTACGAACCTAACACTCTACCAGTGCTTTTCAAATGCATGCTAAATCAACAAGTCCAAAATGTGTGGCAGTGGTTTAGTTGCTCAGTTGTGTCCAACTCTTGCGACCCCATGGACACAAGGTTCCTCTGTCCATAGGATTTTCCAGGCAAGAATACTGGAGTGGGTTGCCATTTCCTTCTCCAGGGGATGTTCCTGACCCAGGGATCGAACCCGGGTTTCCTGCCTTGCAGGCAGATTCTTTATCTACTGAACTACCAGGGAAGTCTGTCATTGTATTTTATCCCAAGTGGGTCCTCTACATCAGTATCCAGCCAGTTATTAGAGCAAGAAAAAGGAGAGTTGTCCTTTTCTACTCTGTTTTTGTATTTCTCATAGGTTATCTAGTCACGTAAGTCCTAAAAGCTTTATCAGTATGTCCATTCCTTTCTCTATTTATACTGTGACCAAAATGATAAGTACCTCCCTTCCCATCACTGTTCTATTATCAAAATAATGACTTTGAGCTAGAGCTATCAGAGAGCGAGGGAAGAGGGATAGTGTAGATAGAGCTGGAAGAGGTGAATGTATTGGTTTTGTTCTATTCTTTTTTGTTTTAAGGGAGAGGTGATCAAAACTTAACTTTGAAACTTAAATTTTATCTTGTCTCTATGGATTAAAATGCAAGATCATCCACTGAAAACAAAAAGGCAAAGGGACAATAAAAGATGAAACTCTTAATGGATTCTTGTTGCTCTTTCAAATGAATTCAAACTCCCAGGCTGAGATTTAAGGCCTTTCCCCTTTTCTGCTTTATATTTTCCCATATATTTGACTAATGAGACCAAAATTACACAACGTTTCCAAATTATATCAACCAGTGTTGCCAGCTCCATGCCTGCACTCATGTGGTTCTTTGTCCACCCTGCTCTCACTCCCTACATACTTTCTAGTGCATTTGATAAAATCCTATTCATCCTAAAAAAGTTTTTCTGAGATGCTACCACCACCATAAAACCCTTCCAATCCAAAGTTTTTGAATCTTTTGAACATCTATCTTCCAGAGAGCATTTATGTTTTACCTTTTATTATATTTGTCTATTTATATTAATCCCTGCAAAATCACCACGGTTTCATTTACTCATCCCCAAACTTGTCCAGAGACCTCCATGCATCTGGCCAAAGCATCAGATATCCTCAATAAGATTCTTATGTGAAGGAAAGTGGAAAAAAAAAATTAGCAATTTTGACCCAGACTGAGTGGGCTCTCCAGGGGTGTAATATGACCTCCTTGTCTCTTTATTTTTTCCTTCCTTCCTAGGGCTTCCCTGGTGACTCAGATGGTAAAGAATCTGCCTGCAATGCAGGAGACCTGGGTTCGATCACTGGGTCATGAATATCCCCTAGAAAAGTGAATGGCTACCCAATCCAGTATTCTTGCCTGGAGAATCCCATGGACAGAGGAGACTGGCAAGCTACAGTCCAAGGGGTCACAAAAAGTCAGATGCGACTAACACTTTCACTTCCCTCCCTAGGTACATCAACAGGTCCCAGTCTCTTTATTCTGTAAACACTGACTGTCCCAAGCTGATGCTGAAAGTGCTTAGTGTATTTTTAGTGAGTGAGTGAGTGAGTGAAGTCGCTCAGTCGTGTCCAACTCTTTGCGACCCCATGGACTGTAGCCCACCAGGCTCCTCCCTCCATGGGATTCTCCAGGCAAGAATACTGGAGTGGGTTGCCATTTCCTTCTCCAGGGGATCTTCCCGACCCAGGGATTGAACCCGGGTCTCCCGCATTCCAGGCAGACGTTTTAACCTCTGAGCCCCAAACAACTACCACTTCATGCTGGAAGGCACAGGATAGTAGCAAAGATTATCCTCCTGACTGAATAGTTGTGGCAGCAGACCAAGATGCAGGAGACTGATCAGACACACCTTGGAAGAGTTCTAGTTTCAAGAACTGACATTTTCCAATGAACTTTTATGGCCACATAAATTTTTCTGATGATACCAAACTATGATTATGAAGCCATATTTATTCTCACGATACAAACTGGGAGAGGGTTTCAAATTAACTGGGCTTCTACTGCATTCATATTCCAACAGTTTCATTCATAGAGAACTATGTTTCATGAACACAAATAATACACAGTGAGGCAGGCCTGCATTTTGGTAAAAGGACATAACTGAAGCCAGGATGGTAATTTCTTTAAGGTTACTTCTTCCTAGGCAAAGCAAAGCCCAACGCAGAGCTTCTTTTCCCAATTACACAAATGAAACCTCTGTGTCTGCCTGAATTGAAAGGGTTGATCACTGTGGTCCTCCCTTTGTGCTGGCTGAGGTGACAGAGTCCATGATGTCCATGAAACTCCCCAGACTGGCCAGGTGGTGGTGCGGTAAAAAGCTGGTGCTTGGAGCCACATCTACCTGAGTGCAGGTGGGTTGTGGCTTTTCTCATTTGCAAAATGGGGACCCCCTTAATCACAAGCACAATAGCCTTTCCCTTCTCCAGGGGATCTTCCCAACCCAGGATCAAACCGAGGTCTCCCACATTGCAGGCAGATTCTTTACCAGCTGAGCCACAAGGGAAGCCCAAGAATACTGAAGTGGGGTAGCCTATTCCATTTCCAGCAGATCTTCCCAACCCAGGAATCGAACCAGGGTTTCCTGTATGACAGGCAGATTCTTTACCCACTGAGCTTATCAGGGAAGCCCTACAGGCAAGATACATGAGTTAAATGAGCCAATGCATGTAAAGTGGTTTGCAGAACGCCTGGCACTAGCAAGTGGCGTCCAATATATTATAATCTGCCACTTTTATAACTTTGTAAAATTGGTTGGGAAACATGTCATAGGCAGAACAGCAAGAGAGTCATGGCTGGAGATTACGTCCTACAAATTCTACACACTCTATTTATGAAAATCCACCTCAGTGCAAATCTCCTGTTTGGAACAAAGAGATAATGATTTTTGTTCCCTTGCTGATGATCTACCACCCACTATGAGAATTCAAGGAAGAAACTACTGGGGAAAGATGAAGCAAAATGTGCAGTAAGTGTCTGGGGCCTCCGAGCCTCCTGGGTTTGAAAGGAGAAACACTGAAAGCAGTCCAAAGGACAGCAGCTTCCCTGCTGGGCCCCGAGGTCCTCTGCGCACCCCAACGGGCACAGCCTCCCATGTGGCCTGTTAGAATTAAACTTTTCCACACGATCAAAGCACAGGGCTGCCCTCTGACTGTCTGAGTGCAGTGCCATATTCGATGGCCAGGCAGCTGGCCGGCTCCCACTTATTAATTTGGCTTATCCAGGATGCATTCGAGCAGACCAACAGACCTGAAGACTAATTAACACTGACACTGGAGACTGGCAGTGCATGAAGGAGAGAGGTCCCTGACAAAGCTCCAGTGTCATTAATTGTCCAACCAGGAGACGCATACACAATATTGCTAGACCACCAAGGCTGCCTCACATAGGGCTGTGCCAGGAGTTCCATTAGAAGCCAAAGTCACCCAGGATTCTTTCTCTCTCTCTCCTTTTTCTATTTAATTTGACAGAATTAAAGAATATATTAATTCCTGAAGTTAGTTACTAATAGATCATTGGGAGAGATGAAATATTGAAAGCATTCTCTAAAATACTTTGTAATATCCTATCCTATCCTGTCTCTGAGCTCCATGCTCAAAGAACTACCTCAGAGAATTGCTAAAGCAATACAAAGAACTGAGACAGTATGAAAAACTATTAATATAAACCAATAAAATGGGCAGCCAAGAAAAAAGTGGACACATTTTTAGAAATGTATAATCTCCCAAGGTTAAATATATATGTATATATTATATAATAAAATTATTGATGCTAAATTGAGATACTAACTAAAGGTTAAGTACTTGTAAAGCATTTAAAGTATAGCCATTACTTTATAATAACTATAAATGAGGTGTAATATTTAAAAATTGTGGATCACTATGTCATATACTCAAAGCTTATATATTATTGTACATCAAATATCCCTCTATTTAAAAAAAAACTTAAAAAATAGGTTGATTGTCAAATATTTTAGAGGAAGGAAAGATATAACTTTGAATATTTTGAGATTTCAAATATTAGACTGTTAAGTTTCTAAGTGGTTGGCTGGTTTTTTTGTTTGTTTGTTTTTTAACCTTTAAGAACAAGGAATAAAGCTTATTGAGTCGCTTAAAATGCATGGGTAGGTTATAAGGATACAGAGGCAAGGCTGACATACAATCATCAAAATCTGATACATGTTTAATCATTTTAACAGATCAAATGTACATGGGCATTTTTAAGGAAAATAGGGTATACATTTTTTTCTGTATGAGTGAAGGACCTCTGGTCTTTGTAATGAAGTCAGAATATAGTTTCAGAGAAAAAGAAAGATGCATCTAGGCTTTGCTTTTTAAATCTGGGATTCCCTCTTTTCCCCCCTCTCTGTTTACCTAATTCCTACTCAACCTTTCCTTGGATCTGGGCCAGTTCTACTTGTTCTTCAGTTGTATAAGATCCCTAGCCTTTCTCTGAGCTCCATGCTTAAAGAGCTAACTCAAAGGACTGCTAAAGCAACACAAAAACTGAGACAGTATGAAAAATTACTAAATATGCCAATAAAGTGGACAACTGAGAAGAAATGGACAAGTTTTTATAAATGTATAATCTCCCAAGATTGAACCAGGAAGACAGAAAATATGAACAGGCCAATTACCAGTAATGAAAGTAAATCAGTAACAAAAAGTAATTCCTGACAAATGAAAGTCCAGGACTAGACAGCTTCACAGATGAATTCTACCAAACATTTATTTTATTTTTTTATTTTTTTAAACTTTTTAGCTTTATTTTACTTTATAATACTGTATTGGTTTTGCCATACATTGACATGAATCCACCATGGGTGTACATGCGATCCCAAACATGAACCCCCCTCCCACCTCCCTCCCCACAACATCCCTCTGGGTCATCCCCGTGCACCAGCCCCAAGCATGCTGTATCCTGCATCAGACATAGACTGGTGATTTGATTCTTACATGATAGTATACATGTTTCAATGCCATTCTCCCAAATCATCCCACCCTCTCCCTCTCCCTCTGAGTCCAAAAGTCTGCTATACACATCTGTGTCTTTTTTGCTGTCTTGCATACAGGGTCATCATTGCCATCTTTCTAAATTCCATATATATGTGTTAGTATACTGTATTGGCGTTTTTCTTTCTGGCTTACTTCACTCTGTATAATCGGCTCCAGTTTTATCCATCTCATCAGAACTGATTCAAATGTATCCTTTTTAATGGCTGAGTAATACTCCATTGTGTATATGTACCACAGCTTTCTTATCCATTCATCTGCTGATGGACATCTAGGTTGTTTCCATGTCCTGGCTGTTATAAACAGTGCTGCGATGAACATTGGGGTACATGTGTCTCTTTCGATTCTGGTTTCCTCGGTGTGTATGCCCAGCAGTGGGATTGCTGGGTCAAGACAAGGGTGCCCACTTTCACCACTACTATTCAACATAGTTCTGGAAGTTTTGGCCACAGCAATCTACCAAACATTTAGAAAAGAGCTAACACCTATCCTTGTCTAACTATTCAAAAAAAAATGTAGGAAAAGGAATGCTTCTGAACTCATTCTATGAGGCCAACATCATTCTGATATCAAAATCAGACAAAGACATAACACACACACACAAATTACAGGTCAAAATCACTGATGAATATAGATGAAAAAATCCTCAATAAAAAACAGCAAACTGAATTCAACAATACATAAAAAAAGTTCTTATACAGACATCTAACGAATTTCAACACACTAACAATGAACTCTCAGAAAGAGAAATTTAAGGAAACAACTGGATTTATAATCACATTGGAAAAAATAAAATATTTAAGAATAAATTTAACTAAGGAGGTAAAATAACTATACTGGGATAAACTATAAAACATTGAAAAAAGAAATTGAAGACAAGACAAACAGATGGAAAGACAGACTGTTCATGAACTGGAAGAATTAATGATGTTAAAAATGATCACACTACCAAAGGCAATATACAAATTCAATGCAATCCCTATCAAAATACCCAGGACATTTTTCACAGAACTAGAACAAATAATTTTAAAGTTTGTACAGAAACAAAAATAGACCCCAAATAGCCAAATAATCTTGAGAGAAGAACCAAGCTGCAGGAATCATGCTGTCTAACTATATACTATAGAGTTTCAGTAATCAAAATATTACAGTGCTGTCACAAAAACAGATACACAGATCAATGGAATAGAACAGGCAGCTCAGAAATAAGCCTATGAACTTATTGTCAGTTAATCCAAGACAAAAGAGGTAAGAATATACAATGGAGAAGGGACATTGTTTTCAAAAAGTAGTGCTAGGAAAATAAGACAGCTACATGTAAAGAGATAAATTTGAATATTCTCTAACACCATATACAAAAATAAACTCAAAATGGATTAAAGACCTAAATATAAGACTGGAAACCACAAAACCCCTAAAAGAAAACATAGGCAGAACATTTCTTGACATAAATTACAACTATATATTTTTTGGATCTGTCTCCTAAAGCAAAGGCATTAAAAGCAAAAATAAACAAATGAGACCTAATTAAACTTAAAAGCTTTTGCACAGCAAAGGAAACCATCAACAAAACCAAAGGACAGCCTAATAAATGGGAGAAAATATTTGCAAATGATATGACTGATAAAGGGTTAATATCTGTATCTATCTATCTATAGATACATATATAAACAACTCATACAACAACATCAAAAAACCCAAACAACTCAATTTTAAAAATGGGCAGAAGATCTGAACAGACACTTTTTCAAAAAGAAATACAGATGGCCAACAGGCATATGAAAAGATGCTCAACACTGTTAATCATCAGAGAAATGCAATTAAAACCACAATGAGACATCCTCCTCACACTTGGCAGAATGGCTATCATCAAAGAGATCACAGATTATAAATGTTGGTGATGATGTGGGAAAAAGGGAACCCTCATATTGTTGGCGGGAATGTAAATCAGTGCTGCCACTATGGACAACAGTATAGAGGCCCCTCTGAAATCTACAAATAGAACTACCATATGACCCAGCAATCCACCCCTGGGCATTTATCCCAAAAAAAAAAAAAAAAAAAAAACCCCGAACACGAATTCTAAAAGATACATGCACCCCAATGTTCAAAGCAGCATAATTTATAATTGCCAAGATATGGAAGCAACCTAAGTGTCCATCAACAGATGAATGAAGATGTAGTATATATACACAGTGGTATACTACACAGCCATAAAAAGAATAAAATTTTGAAATCCTGCTATTTGCAACAATACAGATGGACTTGGTGAGGGTTATGCTAAGTGAAATAAGTTAGATGGAGAAAGATAAATACTGTATGAGATCATTTACACATGGAATCCAAAAATATAAAACAATTTATTGAATATAACAAGAAAGAAACAGACTCACAGATATGGAGAACAAACTAGTGGTTACCAGTGTGGAGAGGGACACAAGGGCTGGCAATATAGGAGTAGGGGATTAAGATGTAGAAACTACTATGTTTAAAAAAATAAGCTACAAGGATACGCATATAGCACAACATAGGGGATATAACCAATATTTTATAACAACTAGAGATGGACTATAACCTTTAAATGTTGTGAATGTTGTGTATCAACTTTGTATATCAACTATAGCTCAATAAAAAGAAAGTGATTTTAAAAAAGAACTAAGAAACTAAAACAAATGAAACTGGAGCCGATTATACAGAGTGAAGTAAGCCAGAAAGAAAAACACCAATACAGTATACTAACACATATATATGGAATTTAGGAAGATGGCAATGACGACCCTGTATGCAGGACAGGGAAAGAGACACAGATGTGTATAACGGACTTTTGGACTCAGAGGGAGAGGGAGAGGGTGGGATGATTTGGGAGAATGACATTCTAACATGTATACTATCTTGTGAAATGAATCGCCAGTCTATGTCTGACGCAGGATGCAGCATGCTTGGGGCTGGTGCATGGGGATGACCCAGAAAGATGTTATGGGGAGGGAGGTGGGAGGGGGGTTCATGTTTGGGAAAGCATGTAAGAATTAAATATTTTAAAATTTAAAAAATAAAAAACTAAAAAAAAACTAAAAAATACCTTTACAGTAATAAAAAAAATAAAAAATAAAAAATAAAACAAATGTTTATATTACACCAGTGAGGTTTATGTGAGAGATACAAGTCAGAGTTAGATTATATAGAGCATAGACTGCTGGGTTAAGGAGTTTATTCTAAAGAAATTCATTCAATAAATACATCAATTCACCAAACAGTCACTGTATACCAACTGTCTACCACAAACTGTATTCAATACTAGGGATACATCAGTGGCGGGGGGGGGGGAGACTAAAATCTCTGCCTTCAGACATTGTAGTGAATGGATCCCCAACAAAAATTTCTTAATGGGAATGGAACACAGTAACTATTGTTTCTCATAATCTGAATTGCATGTAAACATATGGGTTATTTACTTTAATGCTGCAAGGAGATCAAGCCAGTCAATCCTAAAGGGGATATCAATCTTGAATATTCATTGGAAGGACTGATGCTGAAACTGAAGCTCCAATACTTTGACCACCTAATGCGAAGAGACAACTTGTTAGAAAAGACCCTGATGCTGGGAAAGATTGAAGGCAGGAGATGGAGACAACAGAAGACGGGATGGTTGAATGGCATCACTGACTCAATGGACACGTGCTGAGCAAGCTCTGGGAGATGGTGAAGGAGAGCGAAGCCTGGCATTGTGCAGTCCATGGGTCACAGAGTCAGACACAACTGAACTACTGAACAACAACATACTGTACTTGAAGGCTTTTTTAGTAACAGCAAGACAGTATATAGTGTTCTTCCTAGTGCATTTCACATCAAGCAACATATACACACAAAGAGCTTTAAGCTATCTAGCCCCAAACATACTTTTATTAAGATAAATTTAAAAACAAATTCAGAAATCAAAATAGCAGTCTTAGCGTGATGAACCTATACAATATCTTTTCACGGTATTGGCCTTGAACTGAATGGCTGGGGGATTATATTACATCCAATGCATTAAAAAAGATAAGAATTAAAGATTTTAAAATTAAAAAAATAAATAAATAAATAAAAATAAAAAACACTTTGAGCTAATTCAAATCAAGGACTTCTATGGGGGAGGCAAATCATACACAAAATCAGTAAATTTAAAAAATCAGTAATTTAAAAAATTTGCTTGTTAAAGGTTTGGCACAAATGAGAATGCTATTTTGTGGCTACTTTCTGCATGTTCATTTTTTAAAGAAGGCTACATAAAGGAAAGTATCAGCTTATACTTTAAAGTCGAACGTTTAAAATAAACAAGTTAAAAATAAACAAAAGCTGCAAACAGAAAGTGCCTATTTCATGTTCTTGGATTCTGATGCTGGAAATGGGAGCACTGAGTGAACTCCGGGAGTTGGTGATGGACAGGGAGGCCTGGCGTGCTGCGATTCATGGGGTCGCAAAGAGTCGGACGCGACTGAGCGACTGAACTGAACTGATGGCTTCCCTGGTGACTCATGGAACAACAAATAAGATGAAAAGCAGAGTATGGGGTTGTCCAGGAATGGGGGGAAGGAGGGATAGAAAGATTACTGGGATGATGGTTAAAAGACATGAGGCTTCTTTTTGGGTAAGGAAAATTTTCTAAAATTGAGTGTGTTGATGGTTGCTGCTGCTGCTGCTGCTAAGTCGCTTCAGTCGTGGCCAACTCTGTGCGACCCCATAGATGGTAGCCCACCAGGCTTCCCCATCCCTGGGATTCTCCAGGCAAGAACACTGGAGTGGGTTGCCATTTCCTTCTCCAATGCAGGAAAGTGAAAAGTGAAAGTGAAGTCGCTCAGTCATGTTGCACAACTCTGCAAATATAACAAAAATCACTGAATTGTACACCTTAAGAGGGTGAATTAGATGGTATCTACATGTATCTCAATAAACCTATTAAAGAAAAGTTAATTAGAAACTCTGAGCCATAAACTGAAACTATAATGAGCATATAAGTAAAGAATATCCAATCTGTGCTTCTTTTACAAGATAGAATCATTTTTCAAATCTCAGGTCCATTTATATCTTCATTATAACTGTTACAATAATATTTATTAAACCATGGATGTGAAGTGGAAAATGAGTTTGGAATACACATGTATTTGAGAAATCAAACATATTAGTCTTCAGAAATACCAATAAATGTTATAAAAATAAAAGACTTAGTAAACAAATAATTGTATTTAAGAGAAATACAAGCATGGGACTGAAAGAATTTTGTTAACTTCTAACAAATTAAAACAAGAGCTTTGGCATATTTTTTAACTGTGGTAGACCACTGTATATATATCTGTAATATATACACATATAGATAATTAATATATTAAAATTTTTTCTCTTTGAACTAGTCTTAATCTAAAGATACATTCACTTATTCTTAGTTTTCCTCACTCTGTATTGCCTTGGAAAGTTATTTAATACCTCTCTGATTCTTGGTTTCTGATATATAAAATTCTTGAGGACTAAATGAGATGTACATGAAAAAGCATTTTGTATACTGAGCAGTAAAATGCTATTCAAACTATTTCTTTATCCATTTAAAATATTCCAACAGTCCTAAGCCTAGTTAGAATACATACTGTACATGGCTTTATTCTTCTCATTTCCAGGAACAATGAAACAATAACAGGCCCACAAGTTATTTAAACAAGTTGACTTTCCTAATATTTATGTGTTTAGTAAACAACAAATCACTGTTATAAATAGTCTGATTTCTTTCACAGCCAAACCATCTTTAAAATTTGCCCATACTCACTTTTTCTGTTTCTCATTTACCACTTAGTCCCAGACCCATTGAAATTTACTTCACCCCAATTATGACAAGGGAAAGAACACCCTCAAGTTACCAGTGAATCCCCCCTACTGTCACTGTCTTAAAAAAAACTTTCACCGCCCAGCAGGATTCCACTCTGTCGCCCATGCTCCCATCTTGAAATAATTTGTCCCTTGGCTCTGGGTCCAGAGTCCCTGACTTTCTTCCTACCTCAATTGCTCTGTCTCCTTTGCAGCCTCATCTTTCTATACTCAGCCATTAAATGCTCAAATTTTTGAACATTTCTTTTCTTATGTGGTGGGCTCTTGCTAGACAATATCTGCATCGACATTTCAGTCCCATCTGTGGGACTCTAACTCCTGCATGTACCTGTCTATCCCATAGCTCCATCTCCACAGGAGCCCTGCAGCCCATCACTCTGACCAGACTGCTGAGACGCCTTCTTGGCTGTTTCTCCCACACCCTTGCTTCCTCCAGATTTGTCCTTCACACTGGAGTCACAGTGATCTTCATAAAATACACATCTGATTATGCCAATCCCCTGGTTAAACCCACCAGCTCTTAGAGACTGGCCACTGCCAGGCCCTGCATAAGCTGACTCTTGCCCCTCCCCAGCCTCACTCTGTACTCCAGCCACAGTGGCCCTCTCTCAGTTCCTCAAACTCCATCAGTTCCTTCCCGTCATCAGGGTGTATTTTTAGCCAGGGATCTTTCCTCTAGGTTTCCCAGGTGGTGCCAGTGGTAACGAACCCACCTGCCAATAGAGATGCGGATTTGGTCCCTGGGACAGGAAGATCCCTTGAGGAGGGCATGGCAACCCACGCCAGTATTCTTGCCTGGAAATACCATGGAGAGGGGATTTTTGGGGGGCTACAAAGAGTCAGACATGACTGAGGCAACCTATTATGCATGCCTATGTACACACTCTCTTCTATCCTCTGGGTAACCAGGGCCTGGTTAGTGGTTAGTCATCATTTTCATCTCAGCTCTCAGGGCACATCATTGGGATTTCTTTTTGACTCTCCACTCTATATGAATGAGGTCTTCTCCATTACACAATCTCACAGCATGGTGTACTTCCCCTTTGTAACTATGATTTTCACGATTATTTGGTTGTCTTCTCCATTAGGCAGAAGCAGTGTACTTTGTTATCTCCCTGGCACCTGATATAATGTCTAGTCCAAACAAGACACTCAAAGAGTAGTTGCTAAATAAATGAATAAACTACCAAGTAAACTACAAAATGAATACACTTATATGCACAGTACAGTTATTAGTGCCCTGATAGAATCTGTCTCTAGTATATACATATACAACCACACAAAAATACATCTTTATATGTATAATAAACCTAGACAGATAGAGGCAGGGGCTAGGGAAAACACATGGAGACTGGATACCATGTCATTTTCATTACTATTCATTTATTCAGATATGAGATATATGTTTTTTAAAAAACATCTCAAAAGCTGGATTCAGAATTCTTGGAAAGGGGATAGTCATTATTAGAAACAAGTCTCTGATACATTCTTGGAGTCAAACATCTCAGGATCTCCAGATGAGGCCTCAGGAACATTCTGGCTTCAGGGAAATGGGATACTGTCTTTTTTAACAGAGGAAGAGGAGTTTGGATCTTTCTCAGAAGGGGAGATGGATGCAGACCTTTATGGGTAGGAAGAGAATATAAGTGAATTGAAGTCTGGCCTCTGGAGCATCCCCATAGCTTCAGTAGAGCCTCACTGATCTCACAGTGCTTGCGATTGTGAGTGAGTGTGGCCTGTGAATAATGAAGAAGGAGCTCAATTTTTCACAAAGTTTGGACTTAGTGCAGAGCAGACATTTCACAGGAAGGCAACCCTCCAATTCCCTGGCCTTCCAATCCTATGGACATCTTTGTTTTTCAACGTGTATGCTAAGTCGCTTCAGTCATGTCTGACCCTTTGCAACCCTATGGACTGTACCCTGCCAAGCTCCTCTGTCTATAGGATTTTCCAGACAAGAATACTGGAGTGGGTTGCCATTTCCTACTCCAGGGGATCTTCTCCACCCAGGTATGGAACCTGGATCTCCTGCATTGGAGGCAGATTCTTTACCACTAAGCCACCTGGGAAGCCCCTTCTTTTTCCACAGAGATGGGATTTTAGAGTGAGCTGCACATCGATCACAGGAGACAGGGTGGTCTCTAGCCCTACAAAACACCTTTAGGGGTTTTGCAAATACTCATAGTTTCAAACGGAGAAGGCAATGGTACCCACTCCAGTACTCTTGCCTGGAAAATCCCATGGACGGAGGAGCCTGGTAGGCTGCAGTCCATGGGATTGCGAAGAGTTGGACACAACTGAGCGACTTCACTTTCACTTTTCACTTTCCTGCATTGGGGAAGGAAATGGCAACCCACTCCAGTGTTCTTGCCTGGAGAATCCCAGGGATGGGGGAGCCTGATGGGCTGCCGTCTATGGGGTTGCACAGAGTCGGACACGACTGGAGCAACTTAGCAGCAGCAGCATACCATCAAACTATTGAGTATCTGCACTTTTGTTTCTGGTAAATGTTGGAGACAAACATTTAACCAAACACACTGGGTGAGCGGCGGCTGCTCGGCACTGGAGCAGTGAGTGGCCAAGAGGAGATACCCCATGTCCAAGGTCAGTGGTGGCAGCCGTGAGGAGATACCCCATGTCCAAAATAAGGAACAGCGGCTGCACTTTGCTGAAGCAGCTGTAAAGAGATACCACACAGCCAAGGTTAGAGAAACTCCAGTAAGAGGGTAGGCACTAAGAGATGGATTCAGAGGGCAGACAGACTGAAACCACAATCATAGAAAACTAACCACTCTAATCACGTGGACCATAGCCTTGTCTAACTCAGTGAACCTAAGCCATGCCGTGTGGGGCCACCCAAGATGGATGGGTCTTGGTGGAGAGTTCTGACAAAATATGGTCCACTGGAGAAGGGAATGGCAAACCACTTCAGTATTCTTGCCTTGAGAACCCCATGAACAGTATAAAAGGCAAAAAGATAGGACACTGAAAAATGAACTCCCCAGGTCGGTAGGTGCCCAATATGCTAGTGGAGATCAGTGGAGAAATAACTCCAGAAAGAATGAAGAGACGGAGCCAAAGCAAAAACAACACTCAGTTGTGGATGTGACTAGTGATAGAAGCAAGGTCCGATGCTATAAAGAGCAATACTGCATAGGAACCCGGAATGTTAGGTCCATGAATCAAGGCAAATTGGAAGTGGTCAAACAGGAGATGGCAAGAGTGAACATCAACATTCTAGGAATCAGCGAACTAAAATGGACTGGAATGGGTGAATTTAATTCAGATGACCACTATACTACTGCAGGCAGGAATCCCTTAGAAGAAATGGAGTAGCCATCATAATCAACAAGAGAGTCTGAAATACAGTACTTGGATGTAATATCAAAAATGACAGAATGATCTCTGTTCATTTCCAAGGCAAACCATTCAATATCACGGTAACTCAAGTCTATGCCCTGACTAGTAAAGCCGAAGAAGCTGAACAGTTCTATGAAGCCCTACAAGACCTCCTAGAACTAACACTCTTTTTGTTATAGAGGACTGGAATGCAAAAGTAGGAAGTTAAGAAACACCTGGAGTAACAGGCAAATCTGGCCTTGGAATGCAGAATGAAGCAGGGCAAAGACTAATAGAGTTTTGCCAAGAGAATGGACTGGTCATAGCAAACACCCTCTTCCAACAACACAAGAGAAGACTCTACACATGGACATCACCAGATCGTCAACACTGAAATCAGACTGATTACATTATTTGCAGCCAAAGATGGAGAAGCTCCATACAGTCAGCGAAAACAAGACTGGGAGCTGACTGTGGCTCAGATCATGAACTCCTTATTGCCAAATTCAGCCTTAAATTGAAGAAAGTGGGGAAAACCACTAGACCATTCAGGTATGACCTAATCAAATCCCTTACGATTATACAGTGGAAGTGAGAAATAGACTCAAGGGACTAGATCTGATAGACAGAGTACCTGATGAACTATAGACAGAGGTTCATGACATTGTTCAGGAGAAAGGGATCAAGACCATCCCCAAAGGCATGCAAAAAAGCAATATAGCTGTCTGAAGAGGCCTTACAAATTGCCGTGAAAAGATGAGAAGTGAAAGGCAAAGGAGAAAAGGAAAGATATAACCATTTGAATGCAGAGTTCCAAAGAATAGCAAGGAGAGATAAGAAAGTCTTCCCCAGTGATCAGTGCAAAGAAATAGAGGAAAACAATAGAATGGGAAAGACTAGAGATCTCAAGAAATTAGAGCTACCAAGGGAACATTTCATGCAAAGATGGGCTTAATACAGGACAGAAATTGTATAGACCTAATAGAAGCAGAAGATATTAAGAAGAGGTGGCAAGAATACACAGAAGAACTGTACAAAAAAGATCTTCACAACCCAGATAATCACAATGGTGTGATCACTCACCTAGAGACAGACATCCTGGAATGCAAAGTCAAGTGGGCCTTAGGAAGCATCATACAAACAAAGCTAGTGGAGGTGATGGAATTCCAGTTGAGCTACTTCAAATCCTAAAAGATGATGCTGTGAAAGTGCTGCACTCAATATGCCAGCAAAACTGGAAAACTCAGCAGTGGCCACAGGACTGCAAAAGGTCAGTTTTTATTCCAATCCCAAGGAAAGGCAATGCCAAAGAATGCTCAAACTACTGCCAATTGCACTCATCTCACACATAGTAAAGTAATGCTCAAAATTCTCCAAGCCAGCTTCAGCAATACGTGAACCCTTAACTTCCAGATGTTCAAGCTGGTTTTAGAAAGGGCAGAGGAACGAGAGATCAAACTGCCAACATCTGCTGGATCATTGAAAAAGAAAGAAGAGTTCCAGAAAAACATCTACTTCTGCTTTATTGCCTATGCCAAAGCCACTGACTGTGTGGATCACAATAAACTGTGGAAAATTCTTCAAGAGATGGGAATACCAGACCACCTGACCTGCCTCTTGAGAAACCTATATGCATATGCAGGTCAGGAAGCAACAGTTAGAAATGGACATGGAAGAACAGACTGGTTCCAAATAGGAAAAGGAGTATGTCAAGGCTGTATATTGTCACCCTGAATATTTAACTTATATGCAGAGAATATCATGAGACTCTGGGCTGGAGGAAGTGCGAGCTGGAATCAAGACTGCTGGGAGAAATGTCAATAACCTCAGATATGCAGATGACACCACCCTTATGGCAGAAAGTGAAGAGGAACTAAAAAGCCTCTTGATGAAAGTGAAAGCGGAAAGTGAAAAAGCTGGCTTAAAGCTCAACATTCAGAAAACAAAGATCATGGCATCTGGTCCCATCACTTCATGGGAAATAGATGGGGAAACAGTGGAAACAGTGTCAGACTTTATTTTTGGGGGCTCCATAATCACTGCAGATGGTGATTGCAGCCATGAAATTAAAAGACGCTTACTCCTTGGAAGAGAAGTTATGACCAACCTAGACAGAATATTCAAAAGCAGAGACATTACTTTGCCAACAAAGGTCGGTCTGGTCAAGGCTATGGTTTTTCCTGTGGTCATGTATGGATGTGAGAGTTGGACTGTGAAGAAGGCTGAGCACTGAAGAATTGATGCTTTTGAACTGTGGTGTTGAAGAAGACTCTTGAGAGTCCCTTGGACTGCAAGGAGATCCAATCAGTCTATTCTAAAGGAGATAAGTCCTCGGATTTCTTTGGAAGAAATGATGCTAAAGCTGAAACTCCAGTACTTTGGCCACCTCATGCGAAGAGTTGACTCACTGGAAAAAGACTGATGCTGGGAGGGATTGGGGGCAGGAGGAGAAGGGGATGACAGAGGATGAGATGGCTGGATGGCATCACTGACTAGATGGACTTGAGTCTGAGTGAACTCCAGGAGTTGGTGATGGACAGGGAGGCCTGGTGTGCTGCGATTCATGGGGTCGCAGAGTCAGACATGATGGAGCGACTGAACTGAACTGAAGTGAAGTTTGAGATGTCAATTACACACCCACATTATACATAATAGTTTGTAGTCCAGGCTATGTGGTTGGGATACAAATCACACCAGTGAGTCACAGGCATAACACTAGTATTTAAAACCATGGAAATAGTTGAATTGCTAGGCAAAAAAGAGAAGAGGTTACAAGCAAGCAGTAGAAGAGAGGCCAGTAAAGGATGGAGAATGAACCAAACAGGATGCTGTGGAGCTTCTGGGCACTGGGCAGAGAAGCCTTTCTGCCCTACTATAGCCTCTGTGACTTTCCCTGAGTGCCAAAGGGCAGATCTGGAACAGTGCAAATCTGGGAAGGGAAAGGAAGGGAAGGGCAGCCAAGAAACAATAGTGCTGCTTTGGGGCAGGATCCTGGCTCAACACCTGATACACACAGTGTTGGTGGTGGTTTAGTCTTTAAGTTGTGCCCAACTCTTGAGACCCCATGGGCTGGAGCCCACCAGGCTCCTCTGTCCATGGGTAAAAATACTGGAGTGGCTTGCCATTTCCTTCTCCAGGGCATCTTCTGACCTAGGAATCGAACCCAGGTCTCCTGCATTGCAGGCGGACTCCTGCACTGCAGGCAGATTTTTCACTGACTGAGCTAAGGAGGTAAGCCCACAAGGGATACACACAATAATATCTTTAGATTCTTAAAGATGGCAGCTTAAACTCCTCATACCAGGAAGACCACCTGAGGCTAGGAACCAGAGAAGCTCATCAAGAAGAGCTGAGACCAGATTAGAAGAAGGCAGTCCCTGCACACACCCCAATCTTATTAGCAACCCCACCCTTGAACTGTTGCTATAAAACTCCTCATCACATTCTCCTGGGTTGGGACAGTTTTCGGGGGCATGAGTCCACTGTGTCCCCCTTTGCCTGGCAAAGCAATAAAGCTTTTCTTTTCTATTTCACCCAAAACCCTGTTTCTGAGATTTGATTTGGCACTGGTGTACAGAGCCTGAACTTTCGGCATCAAGAATGAGCAAGAAAGGAGAAAATCAGGAGTAGGGAGTCACAAGATACAAGAGGAAACCATTACTGCAAGAAAGAACAGTTAAGCCTGCGCAATACTATTGAAAATAGAGAAGGGACCACTGATTCTAGCAATAGGGAGGTCACTGGTCATCTCAAAAGCAGCTTTAGGGTATTGGCGGGGGCAGTGAGTGGAGGGCAGAAGCTAAATAGGAGAGGGGTGAAATAAGGGAAGACAGATTCTATAGCCATTTGTTTAAGAACTTAAGCTAGAGAAAAAAAAAGAATAGCAAAATGAGGAAGATCCTTTCATCCAAGAAGATATTTTCTCAGGTCTACTCAGACCAGGAGTGGGTGTCCCTTTCCTCAGAGAAATGCTCTGTAAAAATAAACGCACCAGGAAGCTTGGGCTCAGGGGAATCCCATGATGCTGATTCACCTCACAGAGGGAGGCTGCCCAAGATCAAATTCACCTTAATGTCCCATGATCATGAGTACTCTCCATGAGAAAAATTAAGCAGAAGTGAATAGGCCAAGTTAGGACATGCCAACATGCTTTAGGACTTTTGGAAAGACTTGCAAAGCTGCGCCACCAGCTACAGCTTTTGCACGGAATTGTCTCAAGCACTATTCAAAGGTCCCTCCTATCAAACATCACAGCTGAGTCAGAATTTCCACTGCAATGATTATGTGGTTATAGACGCTGCCTTGGCCTGTGAGATATTAGCATGAAAAATATTCATTAATCACCTACCCGTGACTAGGCCTAAATATAGATGGATTGGGCATGCTTTGATTTATAGAGTGTTAAGTGATCCATTTGTTTGAAAACATCCCTTCCCGTGACCTCCATGAAAATTGCCAACATGAGAAGTCTTCCCTTGAACTAAAGATGCTAACTTCAGAAGAAATGCATATATATATTAGCTGAGGAAGCAAATACAATCATATAAGAATTCATTAATATTAACAAGAAAGATTAATTTCTCAGAAGAATTTGGAAACGGTAGATTTCAAACAAGAGACAAGGAAGGTATATTATAATGGAAGAAAAAGTCACCATCAGCAGGGTTCCATCTCTGAGTAGAAGGTCTAATGGAAGTCTCAGGCAGCAAACACGAAGTTTCTGAGCATCTGAAGGGGAAGGGAACTTGAGGAGAGCGGCAATTATCTTCAACTAAGTATTATGGGGGCTCCCCTCATAGCTCAGTTGGTAAACAATCTGCCTGCAATGCAGGAAACCGTGGTTCAATTCCCGAGTCGGGAAGATTCGTTGGAGAAGGGATAGGCTACCTACTCCAGTATTCTTGGGCTTCCCTTGTGGCTCAGCTGGTAAAGAATGTGCCTGAAATGTGGGAGACCTGGGTTTGATCCCTGGGTTGGGAAGATCCCCTGGAGAAGGGAAAGGCTACCCACTCCAGGATTCTGGCCTGGAGAATCCACGGGGTCCCAAAGAGTTGGACGCGACCTTCACTTCAAGTATTATGAAGGTAAACACATATAAACAAAGGCGAAACACACTTAAAAAAAAATGAAGTAGGAAAAAAATCATTCGTGGTATCATGAACACAAAGATCACCACTTAAAACTTTGATACTCCTTTTGTTTTTCAGTATCTCAGTCTTGGCATCACCACCACCCTCCCACCTCCATAATTTTATAGAGGTTGCTTTTATATGTTATTTTTATATACTTTTACTTGATAGAGAAATTTATGTACCTTTATTATTTCTATTAAACATATCAGGCACACTTTCTCATATTATTTCACAAAATTCACAAGCACTGTGTATAACGGCCACATAAAATTTCACCAAATGGATGTGCCCCAGTTCATGTAACAATTCCCCTACAGTTGAATACCAGAGTCCTTTCTACTTATCCTTATAGTGAATTATTCTGGTTGTAAGTAACATCTGTGCCCATAAAAACTTATTCTGAGTTTAAGATTACTTCTTTAAGATAGATTTTAGAAGTGAAATTATGGGTAAAATTAAAAACAAAAATTTAAGTCCATGATATAATACATAGCAGCCAAGCTGCTTTTGGTACAACATGGGTTGTATCAAACTGGGAAAGATGAAGGAGAGAGATTTTGAAAGTAAAACTGTACCTTCTCTATCACTCTGCAGAGGTGGTTTTATATATAATCTAGAATTATGTCTGTCACTGGAATATAAAGACTATGGTTCTTGCATTTGACGTGATTATACTCTCGGCTGGAAAACAGTGAGATGACGATCCACCCATTGAGGTAATTTACTCAAAGCTGAAGATAATCGGTGACATACAGAAGTTAGTAAGGAATTAATCACAGAATGAGACTGGGGTTGAGGCCTGTCCCTGTCAGCAGTTTTGAAAGGCCCTCTGTATCACATTTATTCTGAATATCAATTATACTGCTGTCAATGCCAGTGGGGCTATCTGAATTTGGGGAGTGCCTACAAGCAAATTTAAAATTTACATAAAACACTCACATTTTGGGAGAAATATACATTTATCTGGGCTTCCCAGGTGGTGCTGGTGGTAAAGAATCTGCCTGCCAATGCAGGAGACATGAGAGATGTGGGTTCGATCCTTGGGTCAGGAAGATCCCCTGGAGGAGGGCATGGCAACCCACTCCAGTATTCTCGCCTGGAGAATCCCATGGACAGAGGAGCCTGGAGGGCTATGGTCTATAGCGTCACAAAGAGTTGGACATGACTGAAGCGACTTAGCATGCATGCACACATTTATATAATTATGAACATATAAATTTAAGATGCTCAGACCTGTAGATCCACAATTTCACGTAATGATCTGGAAAACTAATTACAGTTCAAGCTATTTGTGGAGAACAGATGGAATCTATATTTTGGGGCAACTGAGTGAGTATTGCTCTAAGCAGCATCTTTAAGTGGAAATCAGTGGATGCAAATTAACAGGTTGTTGATGGGATAAGGAAAGGAAGAGCCAAGTCCTGGTGGGTAGGATGCCTAACCCTCAAAGCAGTGACACTTGAGATGGAACCATCCATTTCACCTAGTGCTCAACTCAGGAAAATGCTTTTCCATGGAAGTGTTTAAATAAAAGATAACTTCCTCTGGAGGCAAAACGCTGAGTGGATGCAATTTTCATTAAAATTAAATGATGAATTCACTCACATATATAATTCTGGAAGGTAACAGCAATTCAAAGAGATTGGTATGTGGAAGAGGTAGCAATGCTTGCTGATCTTAGGATTATTTTCTTCCAGCAGTACAACAATCAGCTGGCTACAGAGACTAGTGATGATGATACACAAGCCCACTAGCCCAGAGGAACCTGTTTCCATGTTGCTCGACGAGGACAGCTGTGAGCCTTCTACAGCCTCTCTGACCTCCAGACCCACGTTCCCATTTCAGCCTTCACTGGTTAGTCACACTAACTGTAATTTTTTACTCTGCAAAGTGTTTACATCTAAATAAATCATGAAAAAATAAAAGAGAAAAGACAGAAAGGAATAAAGAGAAGGGAGAGAGAGAGGGAAAGTTATTTTAAAACACAACCTCAACTGGTAGATGAATTCTCATATCTAGTCTTGGCTACGAGAATCACTGGCAGAGCATGAAGCTGGCAACTACTGCTAATCAGTTAGCCACTGTCTTCAGATTTAATGCAATATTTGGCTCAGACATTAAAAAATTAAATTCCCTATTCCAGCTAAAATATTTACACAGTCCTATGTGTCTCACTTAATGCCGGTTAAGCAATCGTCTTTTAAAACTCCGCAGACACTTGTAAATCTGTCGGGAGAATTGTGGCCTATAAACAAGGCTTCATATAAAGAAGGCTGCATCGTCAATTTGCTGGGAGTCAAGATTTCTTAGGATGTGTCTGAAAATAAAGCTGAAAATCAGAAATAGTTTAGAGTGGGTAACAAAGTGGCCAACCGTCTCGGCTGGTGGGATGCTGTTAGTGGTATTAACGGGAAGCCTCCAGACACTGACCTCAGCTATTTAAAGCCCCGCTCTCCTATAAACCTGTCATTGATCCTACCTCTCTGTTGAGTTATGGCCCAGGGAAAGTTACTAGTCCAGCAGCCCTGGTCGTCTGCAGCCCAGGGCCTGTCAAGACGGAGAAGGTGAGCTGGTGAGGCTGTCACAGGAGATACTATATGGTTACATGTGACATGAGTGTGTGTTAAGGGGGAAGGATGGGGGACACTTAGAGGAAAGGGGGAATTCTGACCACAACTAGCACAGGGAAGAACAAGACAGCTGAATGGTAACAAAAAAACAGCATCCTCTGGGAGAGGCTGGGTATAAAAAGTTTTAAAATGTCTATTAAACTCTCCAGCATCTTCAGTCCTGATGTTAATGAAGCCTAATAGATAAAATTCAAAGGCAAAGGAGGCCCATGTGAACGATCCCCTGCTGGCCTGGGGAGTGGCAGGATCTTATCCCTTATCCCTCTCTTCAAGATGAGTCAGGTACTTGTGATAAGATTTTGAGCAAAGTGAACAATCATTTAATTCTTCCTATCGGATTAAATACCTTTTTATTCCATGTCACTGACTTGAACATGTCACTGATTATGATTCATACTTTTATAATAGCTTTAAAGAAGAAAAATGATACATTAAAAGTACACATCAGGTTAAAAACCTAGTCTCAGGGAGAAGGTTCAAGACGGCAGTGTAGGATCTTGAACTCACCTCTTCCCATGAATATAGCAGTCTATAGCTACAAGAAAAATAATTCTCTAGGAAATGGACATAAAGAATGGCATTACCACAGTCTCCACAACAAAGGGTAAAAGGATAGTATCAAGACAGCATCTTTTCCTCGAGGGTTGAGGGATCTGAGCTTCACGTCAGGCATTCCAACTTCTAGATCCTGCATAGGACAGACAAGCCCCCAAATATCTGGCTTTGAAAATCAATGGGGAAACAGTCCAAAAAACTACACGACCACATGGAACAGGAAAACCTACTCTTAAGGGATTTGCATGCAGACTCACAGGACCCGAAAATCAGTGAAAACACACCAGACTCAGTAGCACACGGACCACAGGTGAAACCCATGTACTAAACTTGAAGTGTCTTCCAGAGACAGAGGAACCAGTTTAAATGTTCCCCTGGGACTGAGACACCGACAGAAGTCATTTCTGTGAACTCAGACTACCATGCTAATGCCAGCACTGGTGGCTACCATTTTTGGAATTCTCCCTCTAACCAGTAAGCACCAGTGAGCACTCCCTGGTGAGGCTTCAGACAGGCTTCACAGTTGGCTGAGTGATAACCCTGCCCACCAGCAGCTGCAGCCCCAGCACAACAGGAGGGTGCATGCAGCCCACCTACAGGATGCCCCCTGAGTACCAGACTATGCTTGCAGGGTGGGACTGTGCTTTAGAGCTCCACAGGACACCTCCTAAATATGGCTACTTCTTCAAGACTAGGAAAGATAGCTGATATAACCAATACAAAGAAACATACACAAGTATTAGGCAAAATGAGGAGACGAAGGAATATGTTCCAATGAAAATAAGACAAAATTGCTGAAAAAAACCCCCACTACTCTAAATGAAACAAACGAGCAATCTACTCAATAAAGAATTCAAAGTAATTAAAAGGCTGACAGAACTCAGGAGAAGAATGTATGAACACGGTGAGAACTTCAACAAAGGGATAAAGAATACAAAAAAGTACCAAACAGAAGTTTTTGCTGAAATGAAAAATACACTAGATGGGTTCAATAAAAGATTGGGTAAGGCAGAAGAATGAATCAGTAATCTGTAAGACAAAATAGGAAACTCATAAAAAGAGGGCAGCAAAATGAAAACAAAGAATTTTAAAAATAAAGATACCTTAAGAGACCTTTTGGATAATATCAAGTGTAATAATATTCATATTACAGGGCTTTCAGAAGGAAAAAAGAGAGATAAAGGACCAGAAAAAATTGCTTGACAAACTAGTAGCTAAAAACTTACCTAATCAGACATTTGGGCCAAGGAAGCCCAGAGTTTCAAGTAAGATGAAAAAAGATACACACGAATACACACTGTAAGACACATTTATGACTATACAGTGGAAGTGAGAAATAGATTTAAGGGACCAGATCTGATAGACAGAGGGCCTGATGAACTATGGACGGAGGTTCATGACATTGTACAGGAGACAGGGATCAAGACCATCCCCAAGAAAAAGAAATGCAAAATGGCTGTCTGAGGAGGCCTTACAAATTGCTATGAAAAGAAGAGAAGTGAAAAGCAAAGGAGAAAATAAAAGATATAAGCATCTGAATGCAGAGTTCCAAAGAATAGCAAGGAGAGATAAGAAAGCCTTCCTTAGCAATCAATGCAAAGAAACAGAGGAAAACAATAGAATGGGAAAGACTAGAGATCTCTTCAAGAAAATTAGAGACACCAAGGGAACATTTCGTGCAAAGACAGGCTCAATACAGGACAGAAATAGTATGGACCTAACAGAAGCAGAAGATATTAAGAAGAGATGGCAAGAATACACAGAAGAACTGTACAAAAAAGATCCTCACAACCCAGATAATCACAACGGTGTGATCACGCACACTCAGCTAGAGCCAGACATCCTGGAATATGAAGTCAAGTGGGCCTTAGGAAGCATCACTATGAACAAAGCTAGTGGAAGTGATGGAATTCCAGTTGAGCTATTTCAAATCCTGAAAGATGATGCTGTGAAAGTGCTGCTCTCTATATGCCAGCAAATTTGGAAAACTCAGCAGTGGCCACAGGACTGCAAAAGGTCAGTTTTCATTCCAATCCCAAAGAAAGGCAATGCCAAAGACTGCTCAAACTACTGCACAATTGCACTCATCTCACATGCTAGTAAAGGAATGCTCAAAATTCTCCAAACCAGGCTTCAGCAATATGTGAACCGTGAACTTCCAGATGTTCAAGATGGTTTTAGAAAAGGCAGAGGAACCAGAGATCAAATTGCCAACATCTGCTGGATCATTGAAAAAGCAAGAAGAGTTCCAGAAAAACATCTACTTCTGCTTTATTGACTATGCCAAAGTCTTTGACTGTGTGGATCACAAGAAACTGTGGAAAATTCTTCAAGAGATGGGAATACCAGACCACCTGACCTGCCTCTTGAGAAACCTATATGCAGGTCAGGAAGCAACAGTTAGAAATGGACATGGAACAACAGACTGGTTCCAAATAGGAAAAGGAGTACGTCAAGGCTGTATATTGTCACCCTGCTTATTTAACTTATATGCGGAGTTCGTTATAAGAAATGCTGGGCTGGAAGAAGCACAAGCTGGAATCAAGATTGCTGGGAGAAATATCAATAACCTCAGATATGCAGATGACACCACCCTTATGGCAGAAAGTGAAGAAGAACTAAAGAGCCTCTTGATGAAAGTGAAAGAGGAGAGTGAAAAAGTTGGCTTAAAGCTCAACATTCAAAAAACTAAGATCATGGCATACCATCCCATCACTTCATGACAAATAGATGGGGAAACAGTGGAAACAGTGTCAGACTTTATTTTTGGGCTCCAAAATCACTGCAGATGGTGACTGCAGCCATGAAATTAAAAGATGCTTACTCCTTGGAAGGATAGTTATGACCAACCTAGACAGTATATTAAAGAGCAGAGACATTACTTTGCCAACACAGGTCTGTCTAGTCAAGGCTATGGTTTTTCCAGTAGTCATGTATGGATGTGAGTTGGACTATAAGGAAAGTTCAGCACCAAAGAACTGACGCTTTTGAGCTGTGGTGTTGGAGAAGACTCTTGAGAATCCCTTGGACTACAAGGAGATTCAACCAGTCCATCCTAAAGGAGATCAGTCCTGGGTGTTCACTGGAAGGACTGATGTTGAAGCTGAAGCTCCAATCCTTTGGCCACCTGTTGCGAAGAGCTGATTCATTTGAAAAGACCCTGACGCTGGGAAGACTGAGGGCAGGAGGAGAAGGGGACAACAGAGGATGAGATGGTTGGATGGCATATCCGACTCAGTGGACATGGATTTGGGTGGACTCTGGGAGTTGGTGATGGACAGGGAGGTCTGGCATGCTGCGGTTCACGGAGTCGCAAAGAGTCGGATACGATGGACCGACTGAATGGCACTGAAAGGTAAAGAAAGGATTCTATAGAGTAGCAAGAAAAAAACAGCTTTTCATATACAAGGGAAACCCATAAGACAATAAGTATATTTTTACAGCAGAAACTCCACGGACCAGAAAGGCATGACATAAGATAAAGCACTGAAAGGAAACACAAAAACAAAACCTCTAACAAAGCATTCTTTATACCATAAAGTTATCACTCAGAAATGAAGGAAAGACTGTTTCCCAGATAAGTAAGCTAAAGGAGCTTATCATTATTAAATTGGTCCTACAGGAAATATTAAAGGGACTTCTTTAAACTGGAAAGAAATGACAGTAATTGATAAGAAACACACGAAAGTAAAAGGCTCACCAGAAAAGGTAAATACGTAATAAAGGTAGTGGGCCAATCACAAAGAAGCATGAAGGCTAAAAGACAAAAGCCATAAAATTAACTAAAATTACCAAAATTAGCTAAGGGAAGTATTAAAAAAGGCATTAAATGTGTCATCTAAAGTATAAAATGTGTATGTGGGGCAGAGTAAAAAGTTAAACCTTTAGCAAGCGTTCAAATTTAAATTTTTACGAAATTAAAGCAGGCTACTACTTGGATATTTTAGGTGAAGCTCACTATTACCATAGGAGAAATTTTACAGAAAATACACAAAAGAAAATAAGAAAGAAACCTAAACATAACTCTAAAGAAAAACATCAAAACACAAGGGAAAAGACAAAGAGAAGAATGGAACAGAGAGGAACTGCAAAAACAACCAGAAAACTAGTAACAAAACATCAGCGTGTAACTGTACCTGTTATATGGTATTTTGTAAGCATTAATAATTACTTTAAATGTAAATGGACTAAATTTACCAATAAAAATAAAAAGAGAAACTGAATTAATTAAAAAACAAGACCCATTTATATGGTGCCTATGTGAGCCTGACTTCAAAAGACAAACACAGCCCTAAAGTGAAGCATTGAAAAAATATTCCATGAAAACAGAAATGAAAAGAAACCCGGAGTAGCTATATTCATATCAGAAAAAAAGACTTTAAAACAAAAACTAATAAGAGACAAAGAAGGGCATTACATAATAATCAATGGATCAATCCAACAAGATAATGTAGCATTTGTAAATATTTATGCACCCAATATACGAGCATCCACACACATAAAGCAAACATTAACAGGCATAAAGGGAGAAATTGATGATAATACCATAGTAGCAGGAGACTTTTACATACCATGTACATCAATGGATAGATCACCCATAGAGAAAATTCATGAGGAAACACTGACCTTAAGTTACCATTACATCAAATAAATTTAATAGATACGAACATTCCACCCAAAAGCAGCAGGATACACGATCTTCTCAAGTGTACATGAATCATTCTCCAGTATAGATCACATGTTAGGTCACAGAAAAAGTTTCAATAAGTCAGAAACACTGAAATCATATCCAGGATCTTTTCTGACTACAACAGCGTGAAACCAGAAATCAGTCACAAGAGAAAAAAAGATAGGATAAACTACAAAGAAAGTGGAGATTACACAACATGCTATTGGAGAACGGGTCATCAAAGAAATCAAAAGAGAAATTAAAAAATATCTCGAGACAAATGTAAGCAGAAATATGACATACATCTACAGAACGTAGCAAAAGAGGTTCTGTCGAGGAAGTTCATAGCAACAGAGGCCTACCTCAAGGAACCAAAAAAGTCCCAAATAAAACGATCTAACCTTAAACCCAAGGGAACTAGAAAAAGAAAACAAACGAAGCTCAAGATTAATGGAAGACAGTATATAAACAACAAAAATAATTAATGAAACCAAGAGCTGGTTCTTTGGAAAGACAAACAAAATTGATAAACCTTTAGCCAAATTTACTAAGGAAAACAGAGAGTGGGCTCAAATCAATAAAATGAAAATGAAAGAGGGAAATTTAAAACTGATATTAAGAAATACAAAGGATTGTAAGAGACACCACCAACAAACTAGACAAGATAGAAGAAATAGATAAATCTTAAAAACATACAATCTTCCAAGGCTAAACCATGAAGAAATAGAAAAGCTGAACAGACTGTGTACTAGTAAAGAGACTGAAATAGTAATCAAAAATTTTCCAACAAACAAAAGAATCAAACAAGATTTAATGGTCATCTTTCTCAAAATACTCCAAAATATCAAAGAGAATGGACACTTTCCAAATATATTTTATGGAACCAGCATTACCTTGATACCAAAACCAGACAAAGACACCACACAAGAAAGAGATTATAGGCCAATATCCTTTATGAATACAGATGAAAAATCCTCAACAAAATATCATCAAACTGAATACAACTATACATTAAAAGTATCATATACTGTGATCAAGTGGGATTATTCCAGGAATGCAAAATGGTTCAACATTTGTAATTCAGTCAACATGATATACCAACATGAACAAACCGAAGGATAAAAACTATATCATCTCAATAGATGCAGAAAAAGCATCTGACAAATTTCAATATCCATACATGATAAAAGCTCTCAACAAAGTGGATATAAAGAAAATGTACCTTAACATAATAAAGGCCACATCTGACAGTGCCACAGGTAACATCATATTCAGTGGGGAAAAGCGGAAAGCATTTCCTCTAAGGTCAGGAACAAGACAAGGTTGCCCACTTTCACCAGAGTAAACCAAGACAGTACTGGAAGTTGTATCCACAGCAATCAGACAAGATAGATAAATAAAAGGAATAAAAACTGGGAAGGGAGAGGTAAAATTGTGGCTGTTTGTAGATAACATGATACTCTTCATAAAAAAAAAAAGAAAGAAAAATTTAAAGATGTTACCAGAAAACTACTAGAGCTCATCAATGAATCTGGTAAAGTTGCAGGATACAAAATTAACGTAAGAAATCTGTTGCATTTCTACACACTAACAACAAACTATGAGAAAAAGAAATTAAGGAAATTAAGAAAATAATCCCATTTGTAATTATATCAAAAAGAATAAAATACGTAGGAATAAACCTACCCCCAAAGTTAAAAGACCTGTACTCAAAAAGTTATAGGATGCTGATGAAAGAAACTGCAGACAATACAAACAGATGGAAGGATATACTGGTTTCATAGACAGGAAGAATTAATGTTGTCAAAAATAACCCTACTGCCCTAGGCAATGTACATATTCAGTGCAGTCTGTATCAATATACCAATGGCACCTTTCCTAGAACTGAAACAAAAAATTCTAAAATTTACATAGAACTATAAAAAGACCCCAAGTCAAAACAATCTTGAGAAAAAAGAACAAAGTTGAAGGTGACATGCTTCCCAATCTTAACTGTTGCTTAAAAAAGATACACAGTGTGAAAGCTGCAAATTTTATTTGGGGCAAATAAGGACCTGAGGTACTACCCAGGAGACAGTACCTCAGATAGCTCCAAGAAATTGCTCCAAATAAAACTTAACTCACAATTCTGTTGATTTAAAAAAATATGCACAACGTGAGAGTTGCAAGTTAAGTTTTATTTGGGTCAAAATGAAGACACACCCAGGAGACAGCATCTCAGATAGCTATGAGAAACTACTCCAAAGAGGTAGGAGGAGGAGGTCAATATATGTGATTCTGGTGAACAGAGAGTTCATGCAACCAAGCACTTATCTTACAAAAGGTTTTCTGTTACAGTCACAAGGAGCTGATGTCACCATGAAGGGATTTAGTGCTTTTCCAGATATGAGGAGATTGGGCTCAAGGGACCAATTCCTAAAAATATCTATCTAAAGACCTGTTCTACCAGCTTTCCTGGAGTACCTCATTCTCCACCCTGGACCCCCTTCAGGGCATGTCAAAAGTCAACAGCTACAGCAGCTCTGGATTCAATCCCTGCAGAGGCAGATGGCAAATGTGCTTGGTAAGCACCAATTTGTCCTTGACACAAACTTGTACAAAGCTACAGCAGTCAAAACAGTATGGTATTAGCAGAAAAAAAGATACATAGATCAATGAAACAGATAGGAGAACCCAGAGATACACACACATATGAGGACAATTGGTTTACAAAAGAAGCAAATAACACACAATGGAGAAAGGATGGTCTTTAAAAAAAGTGGTGTTGGGAAAACAGAGCAGCCACATACAAAAGAATGAAACTTGACTCTTATACCACATACAAAAACTAATTCAAACAAAATTGAAAACTTGAAAATAAGACCTGATATCTAGAAGAAAATATAGGTGGTAAACTCATTGACATTGGTCTTAGTTATGTTTCAAGGATCTGACTGCAAAGGCAAGGGGAACAAAAATAAAAACAAGCAGATGGGATTATGTTAAACTAAAACCTTTGTACAGCAAGGTAAGATCATTAAAATGAAAACACAACCTACTGAATGGGAAAAGATATTTGCAAATCACATATGTGATAGGGCTTAATAGCCAAAATATATAGAGAACTCATACTACTTAATAACAAGAACACAAACAAATAAAAATGGGCAGAGATTCTGAATAGATATTTTTCCATAGAAGAAATGCAGATAGCCAACAGGTACATGAAAAGATGTTCAACACCACTAATTACTAGAGAAATACAAATCAGAACCTCAACGAGATAAACTTTACACCTGTTAAAATGGCTATTTCGGAAAACACAAGAAATAATACCTGTTGGAGAAGATGTGGAAATAAAAGAAACTCGTACACTGTTGGTGGATTATAAACTGCTATAGGCACTATGGAAAACAGTTTGGAGATTCTGCATGGATAATCAAAAGTTAAGAATAGAAATACTGTATGACCTAGGTATTCCATGCGTGGGGGTTTATCTGAAGAACACAAAAACACTGACTCAAAAAGATAAATGTACCGAGAAATATCAATAATCTCAGATACACAGACACCACCCTTACGGCAGAAAGTGAAGAGGAGCTAAAAAGCCTCTTGATGAACGTGAAAGAGGAGAGCGAAAAAGTTGGCTTAAAGCTCACCGTTCAGAAAATGAAGATCATGGCATCCGGTCCCATCACTTCATGGGAAATAGATGGGGAAACAGTGGAAACAGTGTCAGACTTTATTTTTTGGGCTCCAAAATCACTGCAGATGGTGATTGCAGCCATGAAATTAAAAAACACTTACTCCTTGGAAGAAAAGTTATGATCAACCTAGATAGCATATTCAAAAGCAGAGACATTATTTTGCCGACTAAGGTCCATCTAGTCAAGGCTATGGTTTTTCCAGTAGTCACGTATGGATGTGAGAGTTGGATTGTGAAGAAGGCTGAGCGCTGAAGAACTGATGCTTTTGAACTGTGGTATTGGAGAAAACTCTTGAGAGTCCCTTGGACTGCAAGGAGATCCAACCAGTCCATTTTGAAGGAGATCAGCCCTGGGATTTCTTTGGAAGGAATGATGCTAAAGCTGAAACTCCAGTACTTTGGCCACCTCATGCAAAGAGTTGACTCATTGGAAAAGACTCTGATGCTGGGAGGGATTGAGGGCAGGAGGAGAAGGGGACGACAGAGGATGAGATGGCTGGATGGCATCATGGATTCGATAGATGTGAGTCTGAGTGAACTCCGGGAGTTGGTGATGGACAGGGAGGCCTGGCATGCTGTGATTCACAGGGTCGCAAAGAGTCGGACATGACTGAGCGACTGAACTGAACTGATACTTACGGCAGCATTATTTAAAACAGCTAAGACATGGAAACTGTCTAAGCGTCCATCAATGGATGAAAGGATAAAGAAAATGTAATACATGCGTATGCACATAAACACACACACACAAAGAATACAACTCAGCCATAAAAAGGAAAGAAATTCTGCCATTTGCAACAATATGGATGGACCTTGAGGACATCACACTAAGTGAAAAGAAATCAGACAAACACCATAGGATATCACCCATATGTGGAATTTTAAAAAACAAACAAAACTGAGCAATCAAAATAAAAAAAGCAAACTCATAATACAGAGATTAGATTAATGATTATCAAAGGGGAAGGGAGCAGAAAGTAGGGGAAATAAGTGAAGAGGATCAATAGCATGGTGATGTATGGTATAATAACTAGATTTGTGATGACGCTCACTGTAGAGTGTATAATGCTGCACACCTGAAACTTATATAATTAAAAAGCTTCATCCCCAGCTTAAAACACTCAATACTGGGGGCAGGTTTAGGGAATTCACGGGAAATGTTTCCTGCACTGCAACAATGAATGAGGTATTTGTAATTTCAAGGTATAGTGCCTTGAACAGAAGGTATCATAGCAAATATCTGTTGATTCTTTTTATAATATCATAATCAGGAAGGGTTTCACAAATACTTTTGTGAATCTATGGAACATCAAACTCTGTTCACTTCTCACCTCTATCAGACACCAGGAAAGTTTAATCACTGTCCTTAGGAACAGATTCCTGCTCCTAGGCAGAAGAGAAATTAGAAGAATAAGCAGGAATAAATTTCTCCTCTAGAAAATGAGGGTAACACTTTTTCTTAAAGTGTGTTTACCAATGAGTTGATATTTCAGTGAGTTTATTTAAAATCAGCAGCTAACTCAGTGCTTTGAATAAATATTTGCTGAACAAATGAACTGACGGAAAAGGTCAAACAAGGCCCTTCTCACATTTTAGAGAATTTTTTCTTTTTGGATACCTGGAGATTTGATGGTGTTTTTAAAGGCCATCAAAATAGTCAAGAAAAACAGTTTAAAAACACAGTAAAATCAGCTGTTCTAGCATATTAGCCATTATAGATTTTCCTTAGATTTCTGTCTTTCTGTAAGTTATAGCACAAGGAAAATTACTGGTCTAACAGTGCTTGGTTATCTACACCGATTTGGACGTAATTGTCTTTTATTTCTGCACCCAGTAATCCATGAAAACTATCAAGCTCTCAACCTACGTGATGAAAAACAAATGGCCCTTAATGGTCAAGAGTGTCTTGAACTTTAGCCTGTTTCATGCCTGTTATCTCGTTTTACTCATCATAAGGGCCATGAGTTTGGCCCTGCCATTGTTGCCATTTATTTGGGTGATGGTAGGTAAAGTCATACAAATGTTAAGTGGCTGTGCCAGAATCTGAACCCAGGGGTGTCAGATCTGCTGGCTTTGTGCTATCCTGTCTCCTACATTAACCATCTACAGGTGTGCATCAGAGATACTACAAGCTCAGTTCCAGATCACTGCAATAAAGCTAATATCATAATAAAATGAGTCACAAAAATTTTTTGGTTTCCCAGTACAAATTTAAATTATGTTTACATAGTATACTGTAGTCTAGTAAGTGTGGAATGGCACTACGCCTGAAACAATTCCTCTGTAGCATGCAATGCTGTTTGATAGCATTTTACTCACAAAAGAATTTCTTTCAAAATCGGAGTCAATCCTCTAAGGCCATGCTGCTATTTTGTCAACTAGGCTTCTGTCATATTGCAAATCCTTTGTTGTCATTTCAATAACATTCACAGCAATTTCACTAGGAGTAGACTCCATCTCAAGAAAACACTTTCTTTGCTCATCCAGAAGAAGGAACCCATAGGTTAAAGTTTTACCATGAAAAATGAAAAAGTGGAAGTGAAAGTCACCAGTTGTGTCTGACGTTTTGTGACCCCATGGACTATACAATGCATGGGATTCTCTAGGCCAGAATAATGGAGTGGGTAGCTGTTCCCTTCTCCAAGGGATCTTGCCAACTTCAGGATCGAACCCAGGTCTCCTGCATTGCAGGCAGATGCTTTACCAACTGAGCCACCAGGGAAGCCCAAGAATACTGGAGTGGGCAGTCTATCCCTTCTCCAGGAGATCTTCCTGACCCAGAATTGAACTGGGGTCTCCTGCGTTGCAGGAGGATTCTTTACCAAATGAGCTACCAGGCAAGCCCATGAGATTTACTATGAGATCGCAAGTTTCACCATGAGATTGTAGCAATTCAGTCAGATCTCAGGCTTCACATCTTTAATTCCAGTTCTCTTGCTATTTCTACCACAACGGCAGTGACTTCCTCCACTGATGTCTTGAACCTCTCAAAGTCATCCATGAGAAATGGAATCATCTTTTTCCAAACTCCTGCTCATGTCAACATTCTATACTCTAACCATGAGTCACCAATTCACCAATGTTCTTAACGGCATCTAGACCGATTCCTTTCCAGAGGTTTTGAACTATGCCCAGATCCATCAGAGGAATCACTATCTATGGCATCTATGTTATGAAATCTATTTCTTAAATGGTAACAACTTGAAATTATTCCTTGATCAGAGTGGGTGTTGTGTTAGTAGGTATGGAAACCTGTATCTCATTGTACCTCTCCATCACAGCTTTTGGGTGACCAGGTGCATTGTCCATGAGCAGTAGTATTTTGAATGGCATCTTTCTCTGAGCAGTAGGTCTCAACAGTGGGCTTAAAATATTCATTAAATCATGTTGTAAACAGATGTGCGGTCATCAGGGTTTTATTGTTCCACTCACAGAGTAAAGGCAAACTACAATCGGCACAATTTTTAAGGGGCCCAGGATATAGGGAATGGTAAAGGAGCACAGGCTTCAAATTAAAGTCATCACCTGCATTAGTCCCTAACAGGAGCCTTGTTCTTTGATGCTTTAAAACCAGGCACTGACTTCTCTCTAATTATGAAAGTCCTAGTTGCATCTTCAAACAGAAGCCTGTTCCATCTACTGAAAATCTGTTATTTAGTGCAGCCTCCTTCATTAATGATCTTAGCTAAGTCTTCCAGATAACTTGCTGTAGCTTCTACATCAGCACTTGCTGCTTCATGTTGTTCCTCAATGTCACAGAGATGGCTTCTTTCTTCATGAACCAACCCCCTGCTGGCTTTAAACTTTTCTCTTTCCTCACCTCTTTCAGCCTTCTTAGAACTGAAAACAGTCAGGTCGTTGGTCTGGGTTAGGCATTGGCTTAAGGGAATGCTGTGACTGATCTTCTATTCAAACCACTAAAACTCTCTCCCTATCAGCAATAAGGTTCTCACTTTCTTATTATCTGTGTGTTCACTGGAGCAGCACTTTCAATTTCCTTCAAGAAATTTTCCTTTGCATTTACAACTTGGCTAACTGTAGGGTGCAAGAGACCTAGCTTCAGGCACATCTTGGCTTTTGACATGCCTTCCTCACCAAGCTTAATTATTGCTAGCTATTGAGTTAAAGAGAGAGAGACTCTTCCTTCCACTTGAACACTTAGAGGATACTGAGGGGTCATTGATTGGCCTAACTTCAATATTGTTGTGTCTCAGGGAACAGGGAGGCCTGAGGAGAGGGAATCAGATGGGGAACATCTGGTAGGAGCAGTGAGAACACACAGAACATTTATTAACTTCCCGTCTCATATGGGCATGGTTCATGGTACCCCAAAACAAACATCAAAAATCACTGCTCAAAGATCACGGTAAGAAATATAATAATAATGAAAAAGTTTGAAACATTGTGGGAACTACCAAAACGTCACGGAGACATGAAGTCAAGCAAATGCTATTGGAAAAGTGGCACAAAAATGGCCACAAAACTTCAATCTGCAAAAAGCGCAGTATCTGCAAAACACAAGAAAGGGACATGTAAAACAAGAGATGTCGGTGTAGCAAAGTTCTGGAAACAATGTGGAGTACCTATGAACATACTTTGTAAAAGGTAAGGAACAGGGCAATGAAGGCTGAACACCACCAGTGCCACTGCTTCATTCTGAATGGAGAAACAGAAGGTCAGGGGAGGCCAGATGAAGGTCAGGTTATTAAGTGGCATGAAGGGGAGAGCAACCAGGGCTGCTGATGTCCAGGGGGTTAACTGATCTTTGCATGGGTTACCTACAAAGGAGAGTCATTAGTCCATGACCCCTGTCTGCCTATGGGCCACATCGAGGCCCAGAAATCTGGGAAGAAATCTGAAAGAGATATGGAGACTGGCAAAAATTCCAGTCCCCTTTCCTGGAGTTAGAGAGGTCTTCCTCTGACTTCACTCACTTGGTTGTCTGACACCGAAAGAATCCATTTGTGAATTGTGACTCTTCCACAAGGTCCAAAATACACAATTTACTTGGGCAGGAAAATATTTTGATATTCACAAAACCACCCACAAATCTATTTCTGTGAAGAAAATGTTTTGACCTGACATGAGTTTATGGTAACGTAGCTTGAGCGCTAGCTTGGCAATCAAAGAACTCAAGTTGCAGGCCTGGCTGGGTGATCCTGACCACACTCTTACTTGGAGACCTCTCTTCTCTACTATTTAGGCCTGCCTTACACACTCCAAAGGATGGAGTTCTGTACACATAAGGGACCACTGATACATTAATTTCATTTTTTTTTTTTGGAATGGGAAATACAAAAAACACTCCATTAATGGACTTCCCAAGTCCATGTTCTTCTCTATCCCTCCTACCCGATTCCTACAGTGTGCTGGAAGTTTGCAGCTGAAAGGCTGTTCTCTGGTTTCTCTGGGCAATTCTTCCCACCACAGAGAAGAATCCCTATTAAGAAGAGTTGTGCTGTTTCCAAACCTTTTTATTCTAGTGGTTCTTTTTATTGTAATTAGATAATTCAATTACTTGATGGTAAACTAGAAATATGACTGAGAGAAAGTTCTGTTTCTATAAATTTAAGTAGAAGAGGTTAAAATACTGCTGTTACATACAGGGTGGGAGACTAGTGGAGATTGGACAGATATGGTAATTCAATGCAATGTGGAAGCCAGAGATGGATTCTGTAACAGAAAGAGGACATTAATGGAAAAACTGATGAAATCCAAATAAATATTAGAGTTTATTTAACAGAAATGGTGCTAAAACTAAGAAAGTGCTTTCTTAGTTTTAATGAGTATGTCACAAGAGCTTAAGATATTAATAATGGGAAAACTTACGAAAGGCTATATGGGAACCTCCATACTACCTTGGCTGTAAATCTAAAATTATGTCAGACTCAAAAGAAAATGTTCATTCTTTAAAAGATGTGGGCAAGATAGTTTTAAAAGATTGAGAACAATTATAAATATCTAGAAAGATTCAGTGGTGATATTGTTGAGAGCCATGACTCCACTTTAAAAATATGAAAAGGAAACCACAGGTGGTCTATTTATGGCTGTGGAAGATGTAGGAAGACCCACAAAACTCTATTCAACAGATCTGTAATTCAAGAAGAGGCCTCAGTCCTGCATCAAAAGACAAATGATGATATATTTAGCTTGTTTTAAATGAAAAGTTAAGGGATGGAAGTATCATTTTCTGTGATTCCTGATTTGGGTCAATGTTTTTTTTATATTAAGTACCCACACTGAATAAGAGTTCTACTCTTTCTAGATGATATCAATGACAGAATTTTTGAGGCATGGATTAATTCGAGAGCTGATCTTTGAGTATCATTTAGACACAGAATACCTAAAACCCAAACTTCATATAATTTTACAGTTGACTTTTATATCCTATAAATGGTCAGAAGCCCAAGGATTTTCAGCTGTTCTAATTAAGTCTAAGGAAGAACTTAGTAACTCTTACTAAATAAAGAGAATAGTAGAATGCACAAAAATAGCACAGTTATTATTATCTTAGAAACCCTGAGTTAAAATGTGCTTTCAAAATCACCTAGCATAAACCCTTTAGCATGGCACCTAGCCTACCCATCTACCATAACACAGTCTTCCAACTGGAAGTGTGTGGAGGACCCACGTTCTCTCAAGGCCATTGGTTCTCCCGTGAGTAGCTTTCAAATGACTTCCTAAAGGTTCTACTTATTTGACTGTTTGGCATCTTACCCAGAAAGACATAAGTGAGCTGCATATTTTCTATCACTCATTCATTTGCTCATTCAACAATTATTGGCTGAGCAACAACCACGTGGTAGCTACTGATCAACACAGTAGATAGAAACACCAAAAAGGCCATTAGATCCCTGCCTTCATAGCTGGAGGGGCAGGGGTTTACAAAGAAATAAGAAATAATAGTAATATCAAAACTGAGGGCTCGAACAGACAGTGACTGTTCCAAGTAGCTGTTGTAGACTGGGTGGTCAGGGAAGGCTCAGGGCATGGGAATATCCAGAAGGGCACTCTAGTCAGAATGAATAGCTACTGCAAAGGTCCTAAAGCAGAAACGAGCTCCCTGGGTGGAAGACAAAGGCCCATGAGACTGGGGTTTAGTGGGAAGGCAGGGATGTGTTGCATGCAGTGAGACAGGAGAGGTAGAAGTGGTCAAATCTTGGTGACACTTGCAAGGCCCAGGTACACGTTCTGAGGTTGTATTTTATTCCGAGAGCAACATGCATGAAAAAAAAAAATGGCCTGATCCATCTGCTGTTCAGAGACTGGATTAAAGGGAGGGCAGGCAGGGAAGCAGGGAAACCTGTAAGAGTCTGTTGCGCTGGGCCAGGTGAGAGAAGGGGGTAGTCTGGGCTAACATTGTGGTGTGGAGATGAAGAGCCTTACACTGATTCAAGGCATGTCTTGAAGGAAGAGTCAACAGGATTTGGTCGTGGACTGGATGTTGGATTTGAGGACACAAAAGGAACCAAGAATAAGTATTATGTATCTTGCTTATACTCTGCCAAGGGATTTCCTTCATATGATCCTGATTAACCCTCTCAAGCAACCCGGGTGGAAGGCCGGGATACTCTCCTTCTTATGCAAGGACACAAAAATGGGAGGGTGAAACCTGCCAAGGCTTACACAGCTTCTGAAGCAAGGATTTGAATTCGTGACTGATGACTCAGACTTCTTTCAGTATTTCATTGCTTGTCCAAGGAAAAGGAATTTTATTAACAGTGTTGATTTATAAATAAAGGATAGAAACAAGAGTGAAAACTGAGAAGAGGAAACCAGGACAACATAAGTCATCCTTCCCACCTAGAGATGTCACAATCATGGCTTCAAAGGACAACACAGACTTCTTCCATTAATTACACGGATGAATCAGGTTTCAGTTTCCGCATCCTCTCTCCTTTCTGCACAACTTGTCTTTGAAGGCATTCCATTTGGGAAATGCGTGACCTTTACCCACGGTGCTGCGCTTAATTGAATGCTTTGCATCAGAAGTCACCATGATGATCAACATCTTACACCCATTGCCTCTCTGAAATCCTTACCCCAGTTCCTGGGTCTGTTTGGTTAAAATCATTTTACAAAAATAAATCATATCAAAGTTTTTCTTTTATTATTTCGAAGACTTTGCTTGCAAAACTAAATATTTTTAACACCATGGCAACACAGTCAGGACTCTGGCTAATGTATCCAGGCCCGTACCAGAGTTCAGACTTCGCAAACTCCTGCTGCAGACAAATGGGCTTCGAAGGAGGAAAGAGCTAATAAATCAGGCATGGTCAATAATCAGTCCAGTCGCATTTTCTGGAGCTTCCTAAAGAGTGATAAATTAGCCAGGCTTGTCCTAATGGATCAATTCCCCTCACTCTACTAGGACACACCAACACAAACTGAGCAAATTGCAAACGATTCGGCTTCTCAAAGAGTTCAAATAATACCTCCCACACCTTCCCAAGTATTCTCCTCACCCATCTGCTCCTCTGACCCTTCCGATTTCCCTCTGAGTTGGGCAGGCTGGGTTAGCAGCTCTGCTTTTTCCAGGGGAGGCTCACAGAGATTAAGCGATTTGTCACAGGTGCAGGACTGATCACGTGGTTAGGAAGAGGCAGAAATAATATTTTCAACTGCATCTCTTTTAAACCCTAGCCAGGACTACTTTCAACACACCAGCCTTTGCTGTTGAAATTGAACTAAACTGTCACCTGCAAATGCTTTGGTTTATTGTTATCTTTGGTTCTGTACATTTATCAGTTATACATGCACAGAGTTAAAAGAATAAATGGATGCTATGCATTCTATGAATATCTAGCCCACCGACTTCACCCAATTCTTCCTCTCCAGAGGCAACCATTTATACCAATTTTACCCGCTTAGTTGAGCATTTAACGGCATGTCTCTAACAAGTTGCTACTGGCACCTTTTGATTTTTCTCTTTATGCACTGTTAAGGGTGGTCCTCTTTCCTCCCCTCACATCCACCACACACACGCGCTTCCTCTTGATGTAGTGCTACCATGACTTGGTTAGACGGATACTCAGTTTTGCCATTACTATAAGCTTACAAAAAAACTTCCAGTGCCAGCTGAGATATGTAAATTTTTATTAATGTATCTGTCCTAAACAGATCATCCTAAACAGATGCTCAATATCGCTAATTATTAGAAAAACTAATCAAAACTCCAAGGAGGTGCCACCTCACACCAGTCAGAATGGCCATCATTAAGAAGTCAACAAATAACAAATGCTGGAGAGCATGTAGAGAAAAGGGAACCCTTCTACACTGCTGGTGGGGATGTAAACTCGTATGGCCACCATGGAAAGCAGTACGGAGGTTTCCTAGAAAACTAAAAGTAGAGTTGCCATACGACCCAGCAACCCCATTCCTGGGCATAAATCCAGACAAAACTATAATTCAGAAAGACATATGCACCTCTATGTTCACAGCAGCACTATCCACAATAACCAAGACATGGAAGCATTTATCTATCAATGTCCACTGATAGATAAATGGATAAAGAAGATATAGTATACATATACAATGGAATACTGTTGTTCAGTCGCCCAGTCATGTCTTATTCTTTGCAACCCCATGGACTGCGGCACACCAGACCTCCCTGTCCCTCACCATGTCCCAGAGTTTGTCCAAGTTCATGTCCATTGCATTGGTGATGCCATCCAGCCATCTCATCCTCTGACACCCTCTTCTCCTTCTGCCCTCAATCCTTCCCAGCATCTGGGACTTTTCCAATGAGCCAGCTGTTCTCATCAGATGACCAAAGTACTGGGGTATCAGCTTCAGCATCAGTCCTTCCAATGAATATTCAGGGTTGATTTCCTTTAAGATTGACTGGCTTGGTCTCCTCACTATCCAAGGAACTCTCAGGAGTCTTCTCCAGCACCACAGTTCAAAGGCATCAATTCTTTGGCACACTGCCTTTTTTATGGTCCAGCTCTCACAACCATACATGACCACTGGGTAGACCACAGCCTTGACTACACGGACCTTTGTTGGCAGAGTGATGTCTCTGCTTTTCAAAATACTGTCTAGGTTTGTCACAGATTTCCTACCAAGAAGCATTGGTCCTCTGATTTCATGGCTGCAGTCACCACCTGCAGTGACTTTAGAGCCCAATAAGAAGAAATCTGTCACTGCTTCCAACTCTTCCCCTTCTATTGCCATGGAGTAATGGGGCTGGATGCCATGATCTTAGTTTTTTTTAATATGTAGTTTTAAGTCAGCTTTTTCACTCTCTTCCTTCACCCTTATCAAGAGGTTCTCCAGTTCCTCTTTGCTTTCTGCCATTAGGGTGGTATCATCCCCATATCTGAGGTTGTTGATGTTTCTCCTGACTATCTTGATTCCAGCTTGGAATGGACTATTACTCAGTCATAAAAAGAATGAACTAATGCTATTCGCAGCAACATGGATGGACCTGGAGATTACCATGCTAAGTGAGGTAAGTCAGAAACAGAAAGACAAATATCATATGATATCACTCATATGCGAAATCTAAAGTATGACACAAATGAACACATACAAGAAATAGAAACAGGTTCAGAGACATAGAGAGCAAACTTGTGGTGGTTATGGGAGAGGGAGAATGGGGGAGAGAAGGATTGGGAGTTTGGGATTAGCAGATGCAAGCTAATATATATAGGATGGATAAAAAAACAAGGTCCTATTGTATAGCACAGGAAACTATACTCAATATTTTGATAAGCCATAATTTAAAAAAAACATGATAAAGAATATACATTTATATAACTGAATCACTTTGCTGTACAGCAGAAATTAATACATTGTAAATCAACTATACTTCAATAAAAGGAACTAAATTTCAGTTGGTTTTATTATTGCTTTTAAATTCTCTACAGAAATGTCAGATAAAAGCTGGGTCACCAAGTTAAATGTGAACTCGAGATAATCAAGGAATAACTCTTTTAGTATAAGTATTGTGCATTATTTAAAACACACTATTAAAAAGTCTGGTTTGTCTGAAATTCAGATTTAAATGGGCCTCCTGGATTTCATTTACTAGAGTTGGCAACACTAAGGGTACCCCCATATTATATGCATGAAGTGCAGAATGCTCCACTGAAATCCCCTCCACCACTGCTTGGTAGGCTCCCAACCTTGTCTTTTGCAGATTCAAGGGAACAGCCACTTCAGACCTTCTTTAAATGGTCTTTTTTGCTTCCTGAGATAATATCAATAGGCCATCACTCTTCTCAGGTTCTGTGTGGGCCTCAACAGTACTGATTGCAAAATACCACACTTTCATCCAAGAGCTGGACAGACCCTGGCGGGGGAGGCGCCAACATGGCCATGAGGGAGACAGGATCCTTCCTCCTGCCTCCAGTGGAACAAAGTTGAATGTTCATTAGATTAGCAACACCGGTTATTAGCATTTCTCTTCATCTCTCAGTCAATTCTTCATTAACTATAGTAATAGGAAGAGGGATGGATAACACACAAAATTCCAAGTTAAACATTTACCAAGTTAAAAAGTGGTCAAGGGCAAGATGAAGTACAAGTTCTGGTAACTCACCGTCTGCCCTCTCTTCATCTCTGGGGACACCAACTCTCCTGCAGGCAGGTTCCCTCCTTGATGCTATCAGTGTTCAGAGTTCCAAACTCATCTCACCCTCATCACCTCACTAATACTATCTCATCAATGTATTTGCCCAGACACTAATTTGTTTATGAAGTTAAGTGAGTTAAAGATGAGGATTGTTTCCACCTTGCAGGGGAAACAGTAGGTGGTCTACTGCTTACTATGTAGTTTCAAACAGGGAGGGTCTTCTAACATGTAAATAGTATAGCTGACTCATAGAGATTACTGTTAAAAATGACACATTAATGTTTAATGGACTATCACTGATCCTCAACCTCACTAATCTAGCTACCTATAGTTGACAGTTGACTATAACTTATGTTTTTGAAACTAGTTTTAATTGTATGATTTTATATTCATATCCAAACCTACTGCCACCACACTAGTCTGTGTCCAGGGCCATAAGCAACTTACCACATGGAAATGTTCTCATTTCCTGTTTATGTGTGTGTGTGTGTGTGTGTTTCCTCCCTAATTCCTCCTCTTGTAGCTGACTATATTGGTTTTGACTGTGTGCCTCTAAATGTTTTTGTTTTGTGGGCTTTTAGAAAGGAGTGAAGCTAACTGAATGAGTTCAATCTACCAACTTCATCTGGAAGACATGCTGACTATAGTTAAAAAAAAAAACTACCAAAGACAAAACACATTTCCTTTTTAAGCTGTTACTTTCATGTATGTGAATTTACATCCTTCTATAACTTAGCTTTAGAGGTAGAATATTCAGATACTAATTTCATACAAAACAGAGGTTCATTTGGATTCTTCTGGGCTAATCTGGTCTCTCTACTAAAGTAAGGACATGGGGATTGAAAATGTCGGAAGAAGTGATGAATATATTTCAATGTCAAGTTAGAGATCTTACTACTATTCAAATTTAGAATAAAGCCTGCAGTGTTTATTGAATGCCTGGACTACACATTTCACACAGCATCTCATTTACAGAAGGCTTAAAAGAGTTAACATTTCAGGATAAACATTTGAAGGATAAACATTTATAGAGTGATAACAGATATCAAAAAAGTTAACAGAGACTCTTTGCCTCTCTGAAACTGTGTAAGTGTATTCCAAAATATTTCTAAATGATACATAAGAAAGGACATGTTCAAATATAGTCTAAAGTGTTTAGAGAAAAGAACATCATCAGAATTATCTTAAAACACACATGAACACACACATACTCACTTGCATCTCTGCCAACATTCTCAAACAAGTTAGATTATCTTACCCTGAGTGTAAGAATATTGGAGTGGGTAGCCATTTCCTTCTCCAGGGGATCTTCCTGCCCCACAGATCAAACCCGTGTCTCCCTCAATGCAGGCAAATTCCTTACCATCTGAACCACTAGGGAAGCCCTAACTACTGATTACTTTTTCCCAATTTACATATGCAGTAGCAGGGTAAATGCATCATTTTCAAGTCAAGATTTAGTATACCGTTAGTTGATCAAATATCCTACCCTTAATGATAGGGGGTACCAAGTAAGTTTTCTTAGCTATTAAGGGCAATTTGTTTTTATCCTTAAGCTTTTCACAATAGGCTGACTTCTCAACACCTATCTGAAGAGTTCCTATCCTTTCCAACAACAACAAAAAATTGGCTGTTCTACTTTGAAACCCAGAAATAATTTTTATAATTATTTAAATAACAATATAATTATTTAAATAATAATAATAAAATTGGATCATGTCACACAAATGTGGATTTGGGGGGCAATGACATCATACTAGAATAATTTTGAGTAACACTAAAGTTGTCCATTTTGGCTTTCAAGCATCAAGACATCAGCGAGGATGTGACCTATTCTACTCTATATGTTTATGTGGATAACAAACCCATGTAGGGTAATGAAGCTAGGGAGTATGAAGCGTGCTCGAATAAGGCTCTTTATCACAGTTACACCTACGAAGATCATCCAGGAATAACCATTTAACCAATAGCTGTATTTTTTATATTAAGAATTAACAGCAATATCAACATCCCTTCTTCTTAAACTGTATTTAACAGAAAACATATTCTATGACATATACTAAATATGTTCAGTGATAGAAAAGAAAACAATGTTTGATGTTTTGAGAAATCTTGGTTCAAGCAGGGTTAAACCTATTTGCTTTTGTTTGTTTTTCGAAAATTGCAGGATTTCAAAGAACCTTGAATAAGTTCATGTGCACTGTATCCCTGTGATTTGTTTTTAGTATACAGCATTTCCAGGTTTGTGCGGCTACAGCCTTTTTTTTTTTTTTTTGAAGAGAGCACCAGTTCACATTTCATGCAATACTGGTGAGAGTCACTAGCTGGGGAATCCTACATCTAGGGCCTCAGCAATGGGGTGTGTGTGTGTGTGTGTGTGTGTGTGCGTGTGCGTGTGTGTGCGTGCATGTGTGTGTGACTGGTTTTAACTGGCACAATCAGAAAGAATGCATTTCATGGCGTGTTTGTTTCTTATTGCTATTATGACAAATTACAGAAGACTTAAATGGCTTAAAACAATACAAATATATTACCTCATAGTTTCGTATGTTAGAGGTCTGACATGGGTCTCACTGAGCTGACATCAAGGTGTTGACAGGGCTGCATTCCCTTCTGGAGGCTCTAGGGAGAATCTGTTCTTTGCCTTTTCCAGCCTTAGAGGCTTCCCACATTCCTTGGTTCACTGCCCACTTCCTCCATCTTCCAAGCCAGCAACACTGCGTCTCTCTGATCATTCTACTGTAGTATCTCCCGCTGACCTCAGAGAAAGTTGTCAGCTTTTAAAGATTCATTTAAAGATCTGTGTGATTAGATTAGGCCCACTTGGCCAGTCTGGGAAAATCTCCCCATCTCAAGGTCAGCAAAGTCCCCTTTTGCCATGTAAGGTAATAAAGTCACAGACTATAGGGAGCAGGGTTTGGACATCTTCGGGAGCCATTACTCTGCCTACCACAGATAGGTTTGTAAGACTACCTTCAAAGTGCTAGCTAGCATACAAGGTCAAGGGATAAGACAGAGAGCAGTTATTTCTGTTGCTTGCTCCCAGGTATGACTTACATCACCAAAGTATCAGGGAAATAAAATTTACTATCTGATTAAGGGATGTATGACAATAAATAAGACAAAGAATACATTCACGATCACCAAGAACTTGTTCTGTAGTGCTCTGGGAATTAGGTTCTCCACACAGTCAGTTGGCCCTCAACACTATGGGCCTGATTCCATAAAGTATGTGTTTTCCAGTAAAAGGTGTGTACTATTAATCAGCTATATTGAAACTTTCCTTACTAAGGGACTATGCATTCATTACCTCTGATGATGCAGGTGTTATAATGCCCTTAAAAAAAATCAGGTGAAATGATACTGTTTATCTGGGCTTCCCAGGTGGCACTAGCGATAAAGAAACTGCCTGCCAATGCAAGAGACACAAAAGATGCGGATTTGATCGCCGGGTTGGGAAGATCCCCTGGAAGAGAAGATGGCAACTCACTCCAGTATTCTTGCCTGCGAAAATCCCATGGACAGGAGAGCCTGGCAGGTCTACACTCCCTGGAGTTGCAAACCTGGGATTTTCCCAGGCAAGAATACTGGAGTGGATTGCCAGTAGAAAGTATATCTCTGACTCTAAAGTCTGAGTTCCTAATCCTGTGCAGTACCATTCACCTTGATAACCCATCTCTCCTCTATCTCCTCCAACCATGTAACCCCACCCCACACACAAAGCTCTCTCCCATGTCTCTAAGTGATTTGCTGCTGCTGCTGCTGCTAAGTCGCTTCAGTCGTGTTCGACTCTGTGCGACCCCATAGACGGCAGCCCACCAGGCTCCCCCGTCCCTGGGATTCTCCAGGCAAGAACACTGGAGTGGGTTGCCCTTTCCTTCTCCAATGCAGGAAAGTGAAAAGTGAAAGTGAAGTCGCTCAGTCATGTCCAACTCTCAGTGACCTAAGTGATCTGAGGGTCTATCAATACATACATAGTTGAAGCAGGTTCTTGGGCTCACACACACACTCATACACTAACTCTGTCATCTGTTTCCTTATGAGGCTCTATGCATTTTCTAGGAATACGTATCTTTCTGTTGTGACCTCTGGTCAGATTATGGAGACTTCTGGGGGCAGCAGCAGGATAAGTCATGAATAACAGGCCTTAGAGTCATATCTAGTTTCAAAATGTGACCAGGTCATCAGCTGTGAAGTAACCTGGCAGGTCACCTGAACACCATGAACTTCCATTTCCTCCTCTTGTGAGGACTGTATAATGGTATCTGCTTCACAATATCATTGTGAAGACTTATAGAGATGTTATGGAAAGTGCCTGATAATAATCACACAATAAATTGTAGCGGATACTGCTGTCCTCAATTCCCCGCTATGTCTTCCTACATAAAAGTGCTGGTGGAAGTTCTGGTCTCTAGGAAAGAGACAATCTCATTGCCAATCTCTACTGCCATCAGCAACATCTATACAACCAAAAACCATCACTTAACTTCCACTCCATTGTTAAGGTGTGGTTCTTGCAACCCAAGATGATTTTCTTTTCAAAGTCTATGGCTGCCCAGAGAACTAGGGCCTGAGCCTTCTTGAAATTTGCTAATCACATCTGGTTTAGCTTTAGACATTTTCTGGGGTTTTGCCAGCAGCCACGACATTTTAATGGCTACAATAAACCTCAAAGCCTCATCAAATCTTTGCTGTATGTGTGAAAATTATGTCCTTTTCAATTAAACATTCAATCTCGGCTCACACCCAGGCCTTATGGAAACGGAGCTGAAGCCTGAATGGGGACGGGAGATGAAACGGGCCGCCACGACTCTGGCCATCTTGCCAGATGGGATTTGGAAGAACAAGAAATTCATTAGAGAACCGATGGTCTGTATTTTCTTTAAATATTTACTAGGTACCTTTCATGTATTAAAAACACTGGCATCTCTAAAGATTAGCAGGGCATTTTTGTTTAAATATTCAATGTGTGTGGGGCAGCCCCGGTTTCCTCATTTGCCTTGGTGGTGAACTTCATGTCTTCTGATGACATGCCATGCAAAGAAGAAAAATAGCTGAGGTATTGTTCAGTTTTCCTGTATAAGGCAGCTCTTCCAGCTTCAGAAGTTCCTGTATGTCCTTAAAATTGCCTGAGGAAACTATCAGTTAAGTCCTCAGAGATCTGGAATGACACCCCAGATCACTCTAGAGAAAGTACGGTTCACGCCTCTCCACTGTCCTCCGAATCCACTCTTCTTTTCCCTTTGTTATTTATCATCACACACACAGAGACATCAAAGGCAGGGGGCCGAGCCAGGCTGCTTGATAAAAGAGAGCCCATGGAGGGAAAGCAGGTGAAGAGGAAAGATCCAACACAGATCAGGTTTCTGCTCAAAGACTACATGAGGGGAGACCGTGGTTTCACAAGGACCAAGAGACGAGAGAGGATGGGCAGTTAGGGACAGCCCCGGTGGCTCAGACAGTAAAGAACTGGCCTGCCAGTGCACGAGACACAGGAGATGGGGGTTCGATCCCTGGGTCAGGAAGATCCCTTGGAGAAGGAAATGGCAACCTACTCCAGTATCCTTGCTTGGAGAATTCCATGGACAGAGGAGCCTAAATATCTAATATACACATGTACTAGACAAGCACAGGTACTCTCTGCTGCTGTAACAGCTACCTTGAAGACTGGCCTGGCCCTAATTCTGCCATTGAAGAGGGACAGAAAAATACTGATATGTGATGGCTTACTCCGCTTTCTTACAATAAGAATCAAGCTCATCTCAGTCAAGGAAAAAAACTGTTTTTGAGGAGAGGAAAAAGAACGATCATGTGTTCACAGATCACATTCCTGAACAAAACATCCAGTTGGTTGAATTCACGCTCTTGACCACATCAACAGGAGGAAAAAGAAACTCCACATGTTCCTTTAAAAATCATTTACAAGGTAAAAATATTCAGTTGTAACCACCATCCTTATTTAAGTAAGTTTTATGCCTAAAGTAAAAATAAATGGCTCGCCTTGCCACCGGGAGCAGATCTTTCCCACTTTACTTGCATTTCCAAGCTGTCCTCCATCTAAGACTTAGATTTCTGAGTACTCTTTCACAATAAACATTTTAAAAATGTTTATTTTATGTCTTAGTGTAAAAATATTCCTGGTGCAAGCTCTTCATTTCCTCAAGCTCTGCTTTTGGCGCTCTGGGCTCCATTTCCACATTAACACGCTCCCTAAATCCTCTGCAGAGCTCTTCAATAGGAGTTATACAAGCTCTGAGGCAAGTATTTATATTCTTGGACAAGGAGATGTCTCCACTGTGAAAACACAAGACTTGAGAGATGCCAAAGGAAAATTCCTGCCCAACAGAGACATATTTTCACCTTTTAAAAAAGCCAAAAAGGGCTTTCAGCATTTTGCTTTGGATAATTAAAAATGTAAATTAAAATAGACTGTTTACTATGGATCTGGCCATCACTATTAGACTTATATACATAAACAAAATATATAGGAATGTGAGTGTGCATTTTGCATGACAGTAAGAGAGAAAGAGAGATAAGGCAGCATAGTAAACTAGTTTAGAAAACACTGAGATTTTCTAATTAGATCTAATCTGCCTCTCTCTGGCTGTGTGAATATAGCTTTACTAAGCTTCATTTTTCTCATCTATAAAATGGAGTTAGTGTAGTTCCTGCTTATTTGGGTTACCTTTACCTTCTTACCCTAGTTAGAAGAATCATATAAGACCACAGTAAGAGTTAAAAAAAAAAAAAAAAAAAAGAGTTGCAATTATGTCTGTTACATGTTGGAAAATATAGGTAACAAAATACATATCTAGTAAGCACTGATTAACACTAACAAAAGAGAAAGATGTGTAAATAAAGTGACTCCAAATAGTACACAGGGATGGGAGTGTCCCGAAGACTGTAGTTACTGAACTCTCACCAATTCCATTCCACGAGCCAGAGAGATATCATCCTCTTCAACCATTTAAAACATATCTATGCTCATAAAAACAGAACAGTTCCCATTACCTTCTAGTTGCCTCTTTAGTTTTCTCAAATCTTTTGTAAGGTCTTCAAATTTGACTTGAGAAGCCAAGAAGAAATCCTGTGGTTCAGGCAAGGGGAAAACGCTCTTTTCTGTTCCTGCTTCCTAGAATATATGGTAAACAGAAGTACATTATACTTCCCAATTGTCACTTTCAGTTGAAATTCCAAAACATCTTTTTTTGGATAGTCGGATAAGAATCATAGCAAAGACCCCCTGCTGTTCCTAACTTTGGACTGGTTACATTGAAGTGCTTCTGTGTCTTTTGTACTGTCATTTTGGTCTTACTGGCACTGAGGCCAAGGCTATGGCTATGGCATGGGCTGAGGTTTTAACTTTTTAAATTAATTTATTTTGTGGCTGTGCCTCATAGCATGTTGGCTCATAATTCCTGGACCAGGGATCACACTTGTATACCCTGCAGTGGAACCTGGCAGTCCTAAACACTGCACTGCCAGGCAAGTCCCTGGGTTGGGTTTTAATTTGACTCTTGAATCAAAGAGAAAATAGTCAGATATGTCCTAATCTTAGACGCTCTATTCCCATGGAAAAAGGTATAGGAAGAACACATGAAAGTGCTTAAACTGAAAGTCCCTGTTGAGCTTCACATGGTTGCAATTAGATAACTCATCTTTGGGGTATGCCCATGGGTGGAGAAGGAAACGGCAACCCACTCCAGTGTTCTTGCCTGGAGAATCCCAGGGATGGCGGAGCCTGGTGGGCTGCCGTCTATGGGGTCGCACAGAGTTGGACACGACTGAAGTGACTCAGCAGCCGCAGCAGCAGCAGCAGCAGCAGCAGCATGGCTGTGAATTAGAAGGTACTGGACTAGGCAGCACTGAAGTGGGAGAAGCAACTGCACTCATTTATGTTCTTACCTACTCTTAAAGTGCAATGCTCTGCACTTTAAAGCTCGTGCATGTGTTTGTGTGTGCATGTGTGATCAAATTCCTCACATATTTGTAAAGATTCTCCTAATGTTGCTTGCCTTGGAAGTATAAAGCTAGTTGTTCAGTCATGTCCAACTCTTTGCCACCCCCATGGACTGTGGCCTGTCAGGCTCCTCTGTCCATGAATTTCTCCAGGCAAGAATACTGGAGTAGGTTGCCATTTTCTTCTCCACAGTATCTTCCCAACCCAGGCATCGAACCTGGGTCTCCTGCACTGCATGCAGATTCTTTACCGTCTGAGCCACCAGCCAAGACCTATCTTAGTAGGTATTTACAAAAGCAGGGCTGTGTAGAGTGCTGACAAACTTCACAACTACAGCTAAGAGAGGATCTCAGCAGAGAAACATCCAGAGGTGCACAGCCTGTCAGCACACAGGGAGAGCAGAGCCTCAGCTATCTTTTCCAGTCCAGCCTGCTTTCTCCCCAAGTTGTTCAACGTGAGCTTTGTGTCTTACATGTCTCAGGCTGTCTTCGCTTATGCTTCTCTCCACACAGGCTACTCTGCCAGCTCTCCTTCACATTCCATCTTCCCTACTGCCATTAGGACTAATCCCAAACTCTACAACTGCTTTACAAGGCACTTTATGATCTGGCCTCTGTCTCCATCTCCAGCCTGATTTCTCCCTTCTCCTATCTCTAACTCCCTCACTCTCAGACTTTCAGAAAATAAAAGAACAGGCCACAATCTCTTGCTTGTAGACTTTTGTCTACAAAACTGTCTCTTACCAAATCCCTCCCCAGGCCCTCCTCACATGTCCTGGTTCATACTTCTTCAAGTCTCAAAATATCACTTCTTTAAAGCTCTCCCCAGAACTCCAGCACCTGGAGGTTTCCAAGAGCCCCTTCTACTTCCTGTATCACAGCACTTATCAACTTTAATTTAAAAATTGCCTTGTTAGCTTGGTGTCTTCCCCAGTAGACGATAAACACTTTGAAGGCAGGAATTATGTCTTGTTCTCAGTTGAGTACTCACCATTAGGTCTACCAATAAACTTTGGCACTATTACAGACAGCTTATGGAACACTGTTCTGGGAAGTGTGCATCTTGGACAGGGGTCATCTACCTTATTACCCTCTTTTCTTGTGATTTCAAGAATTCCCTGGGTCCTTCCCTCTTCCTTTAAGACATCTGGCCCCATTTGTAATGCTAGAAGAAAGTAGTTTTCCTCATTTGATCAGAACAATATTTTACATGATCAGTATACTATTTTTCACTTTCCTTTACTTATGTTACTGCTCTAAAAAACAATGGAAGCAGTATTTTAGTATGAGTGCCAAGATGGAACAACATCTAAGATGCTTGCCACAAAATTCCACAGTAATCAGCATTGGAAGAACTCATGCATATCTCTTTTATAGTCTTTAAAACTTTTTATCAGATTCAGTCTCAGTTTCTTCTTTGTTTTAAGGTAGAAAAAGAGAAAATGCTGCTGAGCAAATCAGCTTAGTAGTAGCTCTTATGCAGAGGAGGCAATGGCAACCCCCTCCAGTACTCTTGCGTGGAAACTCCCATGGATAGAGGAGCCTGGTAGGCTGCAGTCCATGGGGTCGCGAAGAGTCAGACACGACTGAGAGACTTCACGTTCACTTTTCACTTTCATGCATTGGAGAAGGAAACGGCAACCCACTCCAGTGTTCCTGCCTAGAGAATTCCAGGGATGGCGGAGGCTGGTAGGCTGCCGTCTATGGGGTCGCACAGAATCGGAAATGACTGAAGTGACTTAGCAGCAGCAGCAGTAGCACTTAGGAAAGTTGCTCAGTTAAGAGTTCAAAAGACATGGCCCTAGAGGGGTTTCTTTAAACTTCACATAGACCTCAACTTGGACCAAAAATCATCCATGAGTAGAAGGAAGCGTGGAGCAAGAGTCACCTTTCTTCTGCTAATTGCTCTTCACCACTAACCACAAACATCATCACTTAGGCTCCTAAGAGGGAAGGGATCATTTTATAAATCACATAATCCTACACTCTTTAGTGAAATTCATTCTGCCCAGTGAAAAACCTGGAGAACACCACACAGTTGTTGACTTATTTTTCCTAAACTGGACCATCCTATTGTTCAGTTGCCAAGTGGTGTCTGACTCTTTGTGACCCCACGGACTACAGCACACCAGGCTTCCCTGTCCTTCACTATTTCCTGGAGTTTGCTCAAACTCATGCCTGTTGAGTTGGTGATGCCATTCAGCCACCTTATCCTTTGTCACCTGCTTCTCCTGCCCTCATATTTCCCAGAATCAGAGTCTTTTCCAATGAGTTGGCTCTTCACATCAGGTGGCCAAAATGTTGGAGCTTCAGCTTCAGCATCAGTCCTTCCAATGAGTATTTAGTGTTGATTTCCTGTAGGATTTCTGAAACTAATCTTACTGTATTTTAACATTTTCCTCTGTGAAGCTGATTCCACTGGGTTCAGCTCTCTTCATCAGGCGTCAAATTCCATAGGCAAATTTTATCCTTCCTACACAGCGTGTCTGCGTAGGAAGGATGGCTGAGATAGAGACTATGCACAAATCTGCTCATGTAAGCTTTGAATTGTCACCCCAAGATTCTTCAGGATAGTTCTTCTGCCACTCTGGTACCTATTGTCAGAACTGTGGGTGCACAAACATTGCCTCAAGCTCAACACCCCTGTACTGCTCTACCAGAAAGCATCTGTCACCTCCACTCATCTAATTCTTCACAGATGCTACTGACTGCACACTTGTGGATATTTACAGTACATTCAACTCAGTAAGTATGTATCAAGCACCTACATTACAGACAGTCAGATAAACCCACCAGGAGGGGAGGAGAGATGACGAAAGACTGGATCAGTGCTTAGCTTGTCCTCTGCATGAAACTGCAGGCTTTTTGCAAAGGACGCCCTGGAATCTTGACTTTTCTTCCCTCAGTACCGAGGAAAAACTCTGCCTTTGTGGATAGGTAAGTGGGACTCCTGACAACATTTTCCCAAGACTTTTTCCATTTATTGACTGCTAGGTTTCTCAACAACTTACAATAGTACCTCTTTCTTCTCAAAGCTAGGACTCCTTGTTCTCGATTTAATGAGAAGGAATAAAACATAGAAAATGGTGCTCAGGTGGATTCTCACAGAAATTTTTATTTCTAATGGCCAGTGTAATTTAAGCAGGGAAGATGGATTTAAATTCCACATCTTTAACTTGTTCACCAGTGAACATTGCTGATAAAGTATTGAGTATTACTGCATATTAAGTTCCTAAATTTTGGTCTGCAGCCCAGAATCTAGTTTCAAATATAACCAATTACTGAATGGATATAGGTTTCACAGGAACCCTCACAATCTGGTCAGAAGGCACTGAGATGACTAGGGATCTCTCTGAAGCAGTGTTACATGGTAGATTAGGAGGCAGTGGATTTGTACCACTGAATAATGCTTCCCTTCACAAGAGTCAACTAAATTCTCTTGGCTCCAGTGTTCCCATCTGTAAACCAAGGAGGCTGGCGAGCTCTCAGATTCTATGTTGGACTTGAAATTCATCCATCCAGCCATCATCCAATTTCTGAATGCCAGCAATGGGAAGGAGCTGAAACCCCATTAGGCACAGTTTTCCACACAATGCCATTTCTTACCTGATCATAGTAACGCAGGTAATATTTCACCACATAGTCCACCAGATTAATCCCATTATCCTAGGTTTAAAAGAGAAGCTTAAATGAATATCCTTCACATGAGACTCTGCCATAGTATACAGTCAAAGAACTGAAATCTCATTTTGTAATTCTTATACTTTTGTGATACCTAGTCTGGATTCTGTTTGATACTGGTGAAATTCTCCTTGTCCCATTCATTTTTAATGGCATCTATAGAAAGAAATGACACTACACTTTTCCTCTGAGGGGGAGAAAACCCAAACAGATAATCCATAAGACCTCTGAGGTAATGGCTAAGACACGCAACCAACCAACCAACCAAAAGACTGTCTCAATATTTTTAGGCATAGAGCCAAAAAAGGAGGAGGAAGGGGAGTGCTAGAGAACCAGGGAGCAGAACAGAAAAACCACCCCTCCCTTCCCACCTCTCAAAAAATGTGTGTTCTTAATGGCATGAAAAACAATCAAGATGGCTTAAAAGGAACACCCTGCCACTTTATGACCCTGGGACTCCAGGGGAGAGCAAGCCCTCCCACAAGGCAGCCTTTGTGTCTTGTTCACGTGGGTCTAACTCTAATTTGCCTGTGTGTTTCCCCTCCCTCCATGCCCCCTCCCTGCCCCCCGACGGGGACGCCTAGCTATGGGCTGCTTGTTTCTAAAGAAAGCTCTGCAGGGGTGTGGAGCCAAATGATAATCAGGCTCAGAGGGGTTGACAGTGGACCCCCCAGTCCAATTGTTGTGGACCAAAGGATAATTCAAACACTCAGCTCCCTTGGTGATTCAGCATCGCTCCCTACTCAGGGGTGAGTAAATTACAAGTAGCTAAGACCAAATTCAAACAGATTCAAGTCTTGTGCTATAGCTAATACTGTACACTATCTGTTTTATCCTCTCACGGTAGTTCAACATCTAATTGTGTGCTTTCAAGCAAATGAATGTTGGGAATTTTTCATCAAAAGAAGATCAAACATGAAAAACCTGTATTCAAAAGAAAGCAAAGAAAAAAATGTACTGCTAGCAGGAAGACAGAGATGAATGGGACAACTAGGGATACTTTAAAAAAAAATTGAAGGGGTTGGAGGAGAATGATGGCAGATCACAGAAACTCATAGGAAAAATAAGTACCCGACTTTTGACGTCCTTGAGTTTGGGCAGAATTTCTAAGCTATATCCATCTGCTTGTCCCCGAGTCCTATTTCCTCCATTCATATAATTTCCAAAAGCCAGAATGAGAGCTAAAATATCTTTTACACTTTTCATGTGCAGCAAGCCCTGGAAAAAAAAAATTATTATGAAGCTGAAATCCAAATGCACCTATGTTCATTCAACAACAAATGTTCACCAAGCGCCTGATAGTCTGTTTGCTGGCCTGTTACCGATGGGATTTACAATTGGTGAAACAGAAAATACACTTCATTAAGCCATAAGTGTCTTAAAAAATATGTTAACAGCCATCATTTATCATTTCAGTGAATTACAAACTACACATTTTAACACTGAATATTAAATATTACATTTCAATTTGAGCCAATTTTATTTTAAAGGATTCAGAAATTGAAACGAGAGTTGTTACAGTTAGGTTTTGTATTTGATGGCTTCTAAATACAAAAGGTTTTAAGATCATTTGAGAATCCGGTTTTGGACACTGTCTCTATATAAACTGCATAGTTAAATGTCGGGTAGATACAACAGCATGCCTATGCTTCCTTATCCCTGGAAATAACCCTCAGAGGTGAACTACAATAATGTATTTTGAGGTCACAGGCTCTGTTTATTAAGCGCTTGCTGATTTGTCTATTAACTTTTACAATTTCAAGCTTCCTGGGGTTTTCTTCAGCTTCCTCTCTCATTTGTTTCACCTCTCTCTCTCTCATTCATTGGCTCCAAGTGCAAATTTTCAAACTGATACTTTTCTCCCTTCTCTATAATTTCAGTCGACTTTATTTTCCTTTATTTCAGGGTAAAGACAGAAAACCAAGTGCAGCTCCAAGCTGACCTCTGCTCCTGCTTTTTAGGGCATTATCAGAAGGTGCATATTATATACCTTGGTGATATTTATGCTTTCTTTATAGAAATTTTTTATGTTTTAGAAGGGGAAAAAAATGCCTTCAAATAAGCAACTAAACACTACAGTATTTATGGAGTATCATCATGTGGTTAAGGATGCAGGTCACTGGGAGAAAATGCCAAGCTGGAGAATTTATAAAGAACACCAGCGGGATGAAGCCAACAAAATTTATTGGCCCATCACTCATTGCCATAATCATTTATTTCATTTATCAAGTCTCTGGAATCTTCTTACAATATTTCACTATGTAAACACATTTCAGATGATCCAGTGCATGGTTTAAGGCAAATCTCTTGCAATCTTGGACAGAGTAGAAAACACACTATACTATTAAGGTTGGTTTTAAGTGGCCAGTATGTATATTGGGAGGTATTTGGAATATGTGAGAAATCTGTAGAAGTGTTATTTTTTTCTCCCTCTTTATCCTCTATCAATCTGCATCTCCTTTCATATTCATTCACCTACATGCACACAAAGTTATGGGATAATCGTCACAGGGAAGTACACTATCTTAAGGCAAAAAATTTTCTACAAAGGGACTCAAGGTGATCTTTCCCACTCTCCGCTCCCTCCTCCACCCCCAAGAAAGGCAAAGTTATCCTTGAATTAGGCAGCAAACATACCTTAGAAGCTCGTGTGATGATCTCTACCTTTCGGTGCAAGGCGGTGATACCCTCAGAAAAGACAGATCTGAAGATTATGCACTGGGCACGTTCAGCAAAATTAGGGATCTGGGCTAACTCATGTAAAAATCTGTAAAAATTAAGAATGAATCAGCTGACTTCATATACAGTCACACAGGAAATAAAAAGACAGCAGAAAAAGATTCACCATGAGAGCATTCCTTATTTGACAATGTCAATTGAACCATCATAAAAGGTATCAAATAAGCAAACTCAAGGGATGTGCTCTACTGCGGACAATAAAGCCACTTTTCAAAATGGGTTTCCATATAACACCTCCCACCCATCAGAATGGCTATCATCAAAAAGAATACTAACAAATGTCGACAAAGATGTGGAGAAAGGAGAATTCTCGTACACTGTTGGTAGGAATGCAAATTGTTGCAGCCACTGTGGAAAACAGTATGGCGGTTTCTCAAAAACTTAAATACAGAATTACCTTTTGACCTAGAAATTCCACTCCTGAGTATACATCCAAAAAAACTGAAAATACTAATTTGAAAAAATATATGCACCCCAATGTTCATAGTGGCATTATTTATAACTGCCAAGATATGGAAGCAATCTGTGTTCATGAATAGATACATGGACAAAGAAGATGTACACACAATGGAATGCTATACACATATACACACAATGGAATACTGCTGCTGCTGCTAAGTCGCTTCAGTCGTGTCCGATTGCGCGCAACCCCATAGACGGCAGCCCACCAGGCTCCCCCGTCCCTGGGATTCTCCAGGCAAGAACACTGGAGTGGGTTGCCATTTCCTTCTCCACAATGGAATACTACTCAGCCATAAAAAGAATAAATCTTACCCTCTGCAGCAACATGGATAGACTCAGAGGGTATTATGCTATGGTAAGTGAAATAAATCAAAGAAAGACAAGTACTATATGATATCACTTATACGTGGAATCTAAAAAATATAACCAAATCATAAATATAACCAAAAAGATGCAGATTCACAGATACAGAGAACAAACCAGGAGTTACCAGTGGGGGAGGAGCAATATAGGGCTAGGGGAGTGGAAGGTACAAATGACCGGGTATAAGATAGGCTCAAAGATACACTTTACAACACAGCTACTTTGTGATAGCCGTAAATGGAAAGTAATATTTAAAAACTGTATAGAATTTTTAAAAATTAAAAATATATTAATGGGTTTCTATAATGGTGAACAAACGTATGCTGTATAAGTTAAGAACAGAAAGTTAATGCAAGTATACTGAACCACGTCAAGTTTAATCTATCTCCTGCTTCCCAAATAAGACTAAAGCCCAAATGGGAAGCATTAATCTTTACAGTCTGAAAAAAAAGAAAAGAAAACAACACAATCGACTCCCTTTATAATGCAGTATTCTCTAATGGCGTATTAACATAGGCTAAGTGAAGACGAGGCAAATGTCTACAGGCAAGTGATTAAAAGAAATCTCTTTCTGAAATGAGCTTACTATTATATTCCTGTTCAATCAATTGTAATAGTCATAATGATTCTATTCTACAGGTGTTTACTTTTCCACATCAACTTACTTACACAGACAAGAGTTCATAGTTCCACGCTTGGAACAAGGCAGGCACTCATTAAGAGAAAACAATCTAAAGTTTCTTAAAAATTACAGCAAGACAGATCTTAAAAGCTAAAGGTGAGTCCTGACCTACACACAGAAGCTCACTGTCTGAGCAGCTGGGCACTGAAGCCCCTTGCAAAATTAAGTTGAAAGAGTTACATATTCTCGAAGCCAACCACCCGAGGAAGGGGTATAAACTAAAATGGATGGAAAGAGTTGGAAATGAATCCAGAAGAGGAGAGAATCCACTAACAGCTATTAAATCCATTCTGGGGTTGAAATGATGATTAACTGATAGTTCTGAAAGTCTTAGTCAAATCGTAACATCAATACCTTGACATTTTGTAACCTCTTACCAAGAATACTTTTACATAGGAGCAAAGCTGGAGCCCCCTTTTTTCCATAACCCCCCAACGTTTCTTAGTTAATACTCTGTGCCTCTTTTAGGGACACTTGGGTTTTAATAATAATTCTAATAATCAACTGTTTTTCTTATTCATTCTACAACCAGGTCATAATCCTTTTTCTTTTTAATGGCACTGAGATGAAGCAAAGAATGCTCATAAAAGAAAACATACCTTTGTTTTAAGGTTTTGTAACTTTTGATTATTATGAAAACCATGTGATGGGATATAAAAATGAAAACCCAAAGGAATTCTGAATCAGAACAAGATGAAAAAATTACACACTATATGTAAATTGCTTCTTTGCTAAAATTAGTTTCAAACCACTGATTCATTTATGACTGAAATCAGGGGTATCACCAGTTTTCACAAACGCGAGCAGTAAAAAGCTTGTGGGCCGGGAGGCACCTGGTCCTGTAAGTGAATCTTGGGAAGTCTGACATATTCAAATGCTGCCGAATAGCACCCTGCATTTCTCCCTTTCCAAATACAACCATGAAACACTACTCCCAAAGTAGGACCTATATCCCAGAGAAGGTACACTTCCTTGTTTAAGTGGACACAGTGAGTGAAGAACTGATGGTAAGACTATACAGATCAACACCCCAGCTTACCAGCAAGGACTTAGAAGAGAAGAAGGAAATGCTGGATAAACAATCATTCATAACTAGTGTCCAGAAAGGAGGTTTAGGATCCACAGAAGGAGATAAGCCCATAGCCTCAACTAATTTGTGTTACCCAGGAAAAAAATGAAATAGAACTATAAGGTTCCCTGGGCTCAAAGCTTTACTGGAATTAGGGTTGGCACTAGGAAGGCTCTCAGAGAACCTTAAAGACCCAATGTGTATGGAGAAGGGGCCAAAACACATATCCAGAGTTGAGTCAGGAAAGGAATTCAGAAATTTCACATTACTTTTAGATTGGACTCTAGGAAATGTGTCACCAAAAATACTATAGCATCAGTCACCAAGAATTTTACTGTTTTTAGATGAAGCGTTTACAGTGTGCCAGGCACCATGCTAAGACCTGAGAACCTAATTTAACTTATATATAATTGCTTCTCGATCACCTGAGAAATAAATCCACAATTACCATGGAGTTTGATGAGCGATCTTGGTGATGGGACCTAGAACAGGAGCTATGGATGCCACATGCAGGGCATTGCAGTCAGAGCCCTGGAAGGACCACGTCAGCCCAGATCTCTCGGAGCCCTCTGGTGCTTGCGCAGGCCGTGTGTGAGAAATTGCCAGTGAGAGCCTAGATAGGCTGCCTGACATTCATGGGCAAAGGTGAGAAGGAGCTGAAATGGAGCTTCATGTTCTAAAACACAGATTTCAAGCTTTTTCTGAATGAATGAATGATTGGAAACAGAAGAGTGACACTTCCAGCTTCTTGTTTTAGAAAATTGTCCTGGCAAGGCTTGGATGATTGACTAGAGGCTATAGTGGATCTGAGGCTGGGGATAGCTGGAATATTCTAATGGTAGGTGAGAGGGTCACCAGTGTGGATGTACAGGGGCAAACAGTTAGAAAGCAATTGAGGTGGCCAGACCCAGAGAAGCTGACCCAGCCCGTGAGATACTGAGAAGAGTCCAGAATGATTTGTGGGTTTGGGGCCTGGTCACCTAGCAGAAGGTGAAGATAAATAGTAGAGTAGCAAATATGGGAAAAATGAAAACTTGAGGAAAGCACCATTTCCCGTTTATCTGAGAAAGTACCAGAAGCATGTGCTGTGCTGTGCTTAGTCATTCAGTCGTGTCTGACTCTTTGTGACCCCATGGATTGTAGCCCACCAGGCTCCTCTGTCCATGGGAATTCGCCAGGCAAGAATACTGGAGTTAGTTGCCATGCTCTCCTCCAGGGTATCTTCCCAACTAAGGGATCGAACCCAGGTTGCCTGCCTTGCAGGAGGATTCTTTACTGTCTGAGCCACCAGGGAATGTTACCTCAAAGGCTATGAAATGTCTAACATCTTATCCCCTCTTCTCAACTGGGTTTTATACTCTACCCATAAGGGAAGGGATAAGCACTCTTTTACCCATCCCCAAGGAGGGCGTCTTGGGCATTATTAGCTCATGATACTCATGAATATTTATCGACTGATTTCCTTTAGGACTAGTCTACGCTAGGGCCATAGATAGGAAGGACAAAATATCCCCAAAGAGCCACAGACTAGGGACTTTCCCCTTCTGTCCTTAAGGCCAGATGGTCTTGCCAGGGTGGACTGTAACTACAGGAGAGATATTCTGCACCTCACAGAGAATGGGTCACACATGAACAGCAGTAACTCAGCTCATAACAGGAATGACGCAACAGGCCCACTGTTTTCAAGGGATTAATATTTGGTTAATGATCCCTCGGAACCCTGAATGATAACATTTCTGTCTGTGCATGTTGTAACCTATGTTCCTCCACAGGAGAAGATGCTAACAGAGCCTTGTTTCAAAAAGTCAATGTGTCTTCATTTGGGGAGGCAGGAGGGCAAGGCAGCTACGGGCATAAAAGAAAAGTGAAAGTCACTCGGTCATGTCCAACTCTTTGCGATCCCATGTACTATACAGTCCATGGAATTCTCTAGGCCAGAATACTGGAGTGGGTAGCCTTTCCCTTCTCCAGGGGATCTTCCCAACCCAGGGATCGAACCCAGGTCTCCTGCATTGCAGGAGGATTCTTTACCAGCTGAACCACAGGGAAGCCCAAGAATACTGGAGTGGGTAGCCTATCCCTTCTCCAGGGGATCTTCCTGACTCAGGAATTGAACTGGGGTCTCCTGCATTGCAGGTGGATTCTTTACCAACTGAGCTATCAGGGAAGCCCATAAGTAGAGCATCCCAATAGGCTATACTATATGGTATCCTCACTTTAGCCCAGAAAAAGCACACACCAGGCCTAATCAAATGCAAGAGAAGCTCCCAATGCCTCACTACCACCCCAAGCAGAGTGTGAACAGAGTTGAGGACCATCGCTGGAGAGAGTGGTTCTCAGAGAGCCTAGTCCCAAGCAGATGACATCTCTGTGGGAAATGGCTTCCTACATCTGGCCCCATGTTCAACAAAGCTGATGAGGTGAGTGATGAAGCCAGGCTCTCCAGACTTGAATTTATGGGACTGGGCACCACAGGAATCTTAGGAAACTGCAATGTTGAAACTATAAATGATTCATATTTTCCAGTATGTAAAACATGCTTATAGTCAACCCACTTGGAGCTAATGGCAAGTAAGTGGCCAAAAAATCAGACTCTGGCATAAATCAAACAAATGCTGTGCTGTGCAGGAGGTTGGGAGCAAAGGTGAAATTCACTTAGGGCTGGAGGCCCTACCTCTCTGGGCCTCACCCTCTAGCAACTGAGTCCAAACACATCATCAGGACAATATGACCATCTTCTCTGCTGTCAGTAAGAGCTTAGCATGATAAGGAAGCCATTAAAATGACCACTTACAAACTTTAAAAATGCCCTTCATCTACGTCTCTGTTTCTGCTTTGGAAATAGGTTCATCTGTACCATTTTTCTAGATTCCACTTGTGTGTATTGATATATTTGCTTTTCTCTTTCAGACTTACTTCACTCTGGGTGATAATATTCCAATAAAAAATTTTTAATAAATTAAAATAATAAAAATGCTCTTCTATCCAGATCCTCAGTAGAGAAAGCAAGAACAAGAAGTCATTTTGTTAATTACCTGCTACCATTACTTTTTGTCTTGGCAATTAATCTTGTAAAATAATACCAAAAAGGCATTAACACAGAAGGAAAAGGGGACCCCTTCCAGGAGCCACACCCACTGTTCATTTCACCAGGTTGGCATTCCTATAGCTTAGAGCAGGGGTTGGTGAATTATAGACCCCAGGCCAAATTCAGCCCATCACTTGTTTTTGTATGGTCCATCAGCTAAGAATGGTTTTCACATTTTTAAATGGTTGGGGATAAGTGAACAGAGGATAATATTTTATGACGTGTAAAAATGATATGAAATTCAAATTTCAGCATCCATAAATAAAATGTTATTGGCGCACAGGCACGTCCGTCATCTATGGCTGCTTCTGGACTACAACGGTAGACTTGAATAGTTCCAACAGACTGTAATGGCCCACCAAGCCTAAAGTACTTACTGCCAGGTCCTTTATAGGGAAAGTTTTCCAACTTTGAGCTTAGAAGATCATTGCTTAATGTGGTATAGTTAGCACTACCCAAATGCTTAATCACATGATGCAAAGAGCCAACTCCCTGGAAAAGACCCTGATGCTGGGAAAGATTGAAGGCAAAAGGAGAAGGAGGGCCAGAGGATGAGATGGCTAAATAGCATCACTGACTCAATGCACATGAATCTGAGCAAACTCTGGGAGATAATGGAGGACACAGGAGACCTGCATGCTGCAGTCCACAGGGTCCCAGAGTCAGACATGATTTAGCAACTGAATAAGAACAACAAATGTTTGATATGTCCTACTGTCCCTATTATGGACTGAATGTTTGTGTCCCCCCAAACCCATATGTTGAAATCCTGACCCTCAATGTGATAGTATTAAGGAGTAGGGATTTTGGGCAGTAATGAGTACATGAGGGTTAATCCCTCATGAGTGGGGTTAGTTCCCTGCAGAAAAGAGACACAAGAGCTTCTTTCCTCTCTCTGCTCTCTGCCATGTGAAGATATAAAGAGACGCTGGCAGTCCACAGCGTGCAAGAGCATTCTCACTAGAACCCAGCCATGGCTGCAGCTGGATCTCAGACTTCCGGCTTCAGCAACTGTGAGATAAACATTTTTGTTGTTGGCAAGTCACCCAGTTGAAGGTATCTTGTTAGAGCTGACTTAAGTCAGTCCTCAAATATTTCCATGGCTTTGTGCCTAAATATCCGTTATTAGTCTTTTCATTTTCAGTCATTAGCTCCTTAATGGAAATTAACTCATTATATTAGAAAGCATGACATGGGATTGACTGTGTGATGGGTAAGGGGTAGCGTTGGTAAGGATGGGGACTCAGGGTGATGGAACTGAAGGGCAGGGGAGCCCACTGAGTCACAAAATTCCTAGGCTTCATGAACTAACTTTGGGTGTGTTTTGGGGGGAGAGTCCTGGCATATGCTCCACATGAGAGCCAATCATTGAAGTGTCCCCAAATTACCATAAAGGTTTGTCAGTAACTGAGTAAACCTAAAAATCCCCCACCCAGTCACTGGGAGACAATTTTTGGACCTTGGAATCTAAAGGAAGTGGGGCATTTTAGAGGAACCAAGGGCAAGGTATGAAGGTTTCAGGACAAGCTGTTCACCTGTCTCTGGGGCTGACTTATAACCCTGATGGTGGTTTAATCATCAAGTCATGTCCAGCTCTTTGTGACCCCATGAACTGTAGCTCACCAGGCTCCTCTGTCCATGGGATTTCCCAGTAAGAATACTGGAGTGGGTTGCCATTTCTTTCTCTAGGGGATCTTCCCCAGCCAGAGATCGAACCTGGGTCTCCTGTATTACAGGTGGATTCTTTACCAACTGAGCCACCAGGGAAGTCCCACTTACCCTAAACTCGATCAATTTCCTCTGTTTCCTATCCCTCCCCTCACCTCCAAGCTGAGAAGGGTACCCTGCCTTGGGCAGGAAGCCCTCAAAGGAGCAACAGGCAAAGGAACCCTCTGTCCACTCAGGACCCACATTCTCAGAGTTCTAGGTGGACCTGGGGGGCTGTAGATCCCAAGAGCCCAGCGAAGAACAAGAGTGTGTGGAACACCTCAAACTACAGAGCAGACATCTCTAAACAGTGACTGGAGAGCAGCGTAAGCACGTGCAAATGAAGGATGAAAAGTCACAGTGAAATTGGGCAGAGCAGGTGGAGAGTGTGGGGAGAAAGCTGGCACACGCAGGCAACATTTACTGGATACGATATTTAGGAAAATCAATTTAAATCCTGTGACTCTGACATCATCTCTTTCAACTGCATCAGCAGAACCTTAAACGGAGCAGTAACTTCTTCCTTCCTCAGTTACCCTTTTGGCCAGAATGTTTAGTCTAGGAGGAATTAACGATTTGCTAGGACAAGTAAAGGGGAGTCATGAGGGGTGGGGTGAGGGCTTGAGACATGCTACCCAGCAGCACAAATCTCCCGGCTGCCTTTCCCGGCAGTCAGGTCATCCTGCTGCATGCAATAGGTCACGGGAATGACGCTGCTGTGACTGAGCTTGGCACAGCTTAGATGTGGTTATTCGGAGCTGGAGGCAGGAAGACAGGGAAGGCCCTTCTCCTTTTATTAACAGAAAAGTGTTCAAGCATCCTTACTGCTCAGGTTTATCCAGCAGCTTCAATTCTTCCTCTTTGGATGTCTCATAATACTTTCTTATTTTAACGAGTTCATCCTCTTGGGCTCTCTGTGTTGAAATAGAAGGAAAACACACACAAAAATGAGCAGTGAGAATCTGTCTAAAGCAATACATCTCAAAGTATGGTCTCTGGACCATCAGCATCACCTGTCACTAATTAGAAACACCAGCTGCAATTGTTGGCCCTATCATGGGCATAGGGCTTCCCAGGTGGCTCAGTGGTTTAAAAAAAAAAATTGCCTGCCAATGCTGGAGATGCAGGTTCAATTCCTGGGTTATGAAGATCCCCTGGAAGAGGAGATGGCAACCTACTCCAGTATTCTTGCCTGAAGAATTCCATGGACAGAGGAGCCTAGTGGGCTACAGTCCATGGGGTCTCAAAGAGTCAGACATGACTTAGTGCAACTGAGCACACCTTGGACATACTTTATGCAGGAAGCAGGGCCAACACTCTTAAGAGGGGTTCAGAGAGCCCTCCAGGTGATTCTCAGGCTAACGTTTGAAAATCACTGGCTAAAACCCAATGGTCAAATAAGTAACCTGAGCTGGATATACAAGTCAGGAATTTAATTGCTACCTTAAATGCCTAGTGTCTTTCCCTATAAGATTGGATATGGTTCAAGCTCTCCTTAGTATTTGCTTCCTCATCCTCAAAACAGCCCTCCTAACTTACATAGGATCCTGATTTTTAAATTTCTGGTCAGCAGGCTCTCTCTGACTTTTCTAAGTATTTGCTGTCTGCACTACTTACTTTGCCATTTGGTCTCATACTTTCTCAATTTATCCACCTATGTCAGTTATATGCAGCTTACTGCTACTGTAAGCTAACAAGTACCCACCACATGCACAGTCCTGAGCCTGAGCCAACAACTAAAAGCCCCTAAAAGGCATTTTGCCTTTTATGAAGTCCTCCAACATCAAGCATTGCATCCTTGTGTTATAGATGACTCCACTGAGGCTTAGACTAACTACCTGGTAAAGAGCTTGACGTGAAACATCTTTCTTCCATAATTCCATGCTGCCCTCCAGGTATTCCACACATGTGCCAGGATGGCCTAGGATTCATACATCTTCTTATTTATTAATGAAAGCCTTCCTAATAGAAACATGGGACATTCCCACCCATCATATTATACTGATACTAAACAGTTCCTGATATACCAAAAGGATGTAAATTGGAAATCCTGCTAGACTGGATTATCACACTATGGAAATTTTCTGTGAGAGGTTTAAAGTCCCTGGGAATCGAAATATTGAATCATTTTTTGAGCTTGGTAACCAAAGCATGCTATAGAGCTCTGGGAAATAGCATCACTCAGTAAAGAAGAATCTGGTTCAATCTATATATTCAAATCTAACAGGAGTCAGTGAACCAGAGCAGTTAGCAGTTATGGGAACTGGGACTCTCCTGTGTCATATTCTCAAGAAAGCCTGTCAATTACTCTGGTTATTTACACATATAATCACCATTTAAAGACCATATATGTATACAGTGTTGCTCATTTTCAAAATACAGTGCTACTGCTATATATATCGAGCTCTATTTTAATAGTCACAGAAATCATGTAGAGCCTATTATAATCCCCATTGTACTGAGGATCCAACAGGTTTAGGAGTTTAACTGACTCAAGGCCACTCAGTTGTCCATGACAGAGCTGGATCTCAAACCTGAATATCTCATTCTAAATTCAAAACACACACTCACCATCCGACACTATTTCCCACATTCAATGCCATCAGCTTACTTGGACTAAAAGTAATCATCCAAGCTGGAGACAACATCCCCATTCCTCAGAAGATAACACTGGTTATACACCAATATTAAGCTGGTAACTTCATTCACTCTGATTGCAAATCACAGGACTGCGTTCTGTGGCACAGATGTGGCCTCCCCATTGAACCACCTTGTCCTGTAAAAGAAATCTACTAACCCAGATACCACAGTGTGGGGGAGGGACGTCAAGGACCTAGTGTTTCCTTATGTGTACTCTCATTTGAGCTTGCTTTTCTGTACCTTACTCTCTTCCACGCAATGTCAAAATTCCCACCATCAAACAATATGAATGGATCAGTGATTTTTTGGGTGGGAAGAGTCACATACAATGATTTTTTAGACATTAACATATTTTTTTAAAGTTACTTAAGATACAGAAATCTGGAAACTCTGATACTCACGTTTTCATATAAGGCCGCCAGGGTTTCCAGATCAACCACAGAATCATCCACGTTAAAAATGGCTGCCGAGCACCCAAAGAGAAAGAGAAAGGATAAGAGGTTAGAGCGGACTCTGCTGCACTAACATTTGCTCCATGTCCAGCTACCAAGCAATGTAAACGTTTGCCCTCTCTCACACAGGGTGTCTTCTGACATGCTCTTGCCCCCTTTTCTTCTGCACCAGGGGGGCCCTGTGAAAGAAACCAAAATGGTTCTGATTGCTGGCCTAAGCCTTGGCCCTGCCTGGTTTAATTCCTCAAGCTCTGCATCCTTTCTGCAGTTTAATTTAGGCTCCGCAGGAGAAGTGTTTGTGTTTTAAAACTAAATCAGTTAGTAGGTTTGAAACACAATTTTAAATCTTTCTTCCCGCCTGGTAATTGAAGAGATTTAATACCTAATGCACCAGAACTGACGCTTGCCCATTACCGGGAAGAGGGAGAGAAAAAAGACGATGTTGGCAAATTAAATGAATTCAGGCATGTGATTTCAAGCACCTTTCCATGGCTGCTGCAAACATCTTGTTTGGATTAAAAAGACAAGAAAAAGCAATAATTGCATCAATGGCAAATTAAGATTATGGAAACCTCCCATGAGCAAGTCTTAAGGCAAGTTCTCGTTCCCATGGTTTTATTTGGATTCTACTTGTTGTTCTGTATCTTAAATAAGTCATTTAGCTGTTAACTAATATGCCTGTGATTTCATCTAAAGAGATTCCTTCCCATATATACCAGCATACAAACATGGAGATTTTAAAGCCTTAATGGATTTGGCAATCAAAGTACTTGAAATAGGCAGCTCCACATCTTTAAATAATTATTCAAAACTAATAAGGTTTGTTCCCTCAACCCCACCACCCTTCTCTGACTTTACATTGTGAAATTAACCAGCATGCTAGTAAATTTTCTCTGTGGCAGGCTAATTAATTTTATTAAACCAACCAGTGATATTTAGAATGCCTTAAAATTCTGCTCATCAACCATTACTCTGTTGGTTGGCATTACACCATGGTTTTGGAAAAGGTAGGGATCAAGGTAAAGGGCAGGTTGCTTTCAAATTGTTTTGCTTCTTCTGTGGTTTAGAATTGTATGAACCCCTTCATACAATTTTAATAAACTTAACTAACTGAGCTAAGATCATGTAACTTCACAGAATACTGAGAAATGTACTTAAAATTCCTTCACAGGGCACCTTCTCTAATTCAGGAGTTAATCAGCAAGCTGTTCCTCAGCTACATGGAGCAGTGAGAAAAGAAGTGATTAACAGGCAAGTGACAAAGTCAGTCATCTCAGACTCCACCAAGACAAAAGAAAATTACACTCCTGAAGAGGCAATCTAAAACCACAGAAGAAGAATGTCCTTTGGGGAAAGAAAGAAAGAATTCACCTTCTCAGGACTGTTATACTATGCATGGAGATAAGATGATTTTGCTAACTTATTAGAAGGACCAGGCATTTTTAAATGTCTGATACTCGAAGGAAACAAAAAAGAGCCAGGAACAATGTCTATTTCATGTAAATTCTAATAGTTTCCTATAAAAATCAGCCAATGAAAATGCAGTAGGACAAGGCAAAATTCTAAAAATAATTTATCAGAGATGTTCATTTCTAAACTAGGTACTACATATAACTGCAAGCTTACATATAATCAAGTGATCTTAACTAATGGGAAAGAGAAAGATCTGTTGGCTTCCTTTCCTGGTGAGTAAATATTTGAGTTTCAGAAGTTAATCAGTCTGGGTCCCAGGTATACAGTTTGATGGGTTATATCCTCAGCCAATTCCCCTCCAGTGTGCTAGGAAATGGAGGAAAACACGTAGGGAGGACGGGACTGGAGAATGGGCGTGGGCTCTGGCGACATTCATTTATTCATTCACCCAGCCCTTGAATAAATATTTGTTGAATGTGCACCCAGTTCTAGAAACTGTTCTAAAATACTGTGATTATATAAATCAAATGTGTCTAAGACATTGAAGGCACTTGGTCTCATGAGACTTATACTCCAGCTTAGGGGATAGAAAATAAACAAGTAAATAGTTACAGATAATGATGTAAAGAAAGAGTAGAGCAATAAGCAACCTTAGAGAGGCCGATGGATGAAGGCTTCTTTGAAGAGGCGATATTTAAGCTAAGAGCTGAGCAGGTCAAATTCTATGAGTGTCTGGGGGAATAGCCTTCCAGTGAGAGGTAAGGACAGAAAGAGGTTTCTTATCTTGATGAAGGAATAAGCTCAAGATTCAGAAAAAGACCAAGATGACTATTATGGATAGAAGCAAAACTTACTACATGATCCTGGCATATTCAGTTCTATTAGGTTCAGCGTACTGACTCCAGTATTCTTGCCTGGGAAATCCCCTGGACAGAGAAGCCTGGCAGGCTGCAATCCATGAGGTCACACAGAGTCGGATATAACTGAGCACACACACACATTCACGCTGCTGCTAAGTCGTTTCAGTCGTGTCCGACTCTGTGCGACCCCACAGATGGCAGCCCACCAGGCTCCCCCATCCCTGGGATTCTCCAGGCAAGAACTGGAGTGGGGCGCCATTGCCTTCTCTGACACACATTCACAGGATGGGTCTAATTTCACTTACTGAAAACATTAAAACAAGATGCACGCTCAACCGAGCTCATAGAACATTATGAGAAATCAAAATAGTACCTACAAATAGTGACTATTGTGATGTTAACTATACACACTGTACATGTTTTAATGCTTGATAATGCCTTATCTGCTTTAACATCTGGAAAGAATTAGAGAAAGAAAATTTCACACTTTCTAGAATACTTGAGTGTTTCTGGTAGGAACAGTTGCTATTTAAACCCTTTTGGTCCTTTAAAACCCCACTCAAGGCCCACCTTCAGAAGTGTTAATAGAAAAGGTATATGTGTGAATAACCCTAATTATGAAAAATAATGTATTGAACGACTTAAGGGAAACAAAAGATAACTTCGGGTCCATTTGGCCTTCTCTGGTGGCTCAGACAGAAAAGAAATGGCCTGCAATGTGGGAGACCTTGGTTTGATCCCTGGGTTGGGAAGATACCCTGGAGAAGGGAATGGCTACCCATTCCAGTGTTCTTGTCTGGAGAATTCCATGGATAGCCTGTAGCCTGGAGGGCTACAGTCCACGGGGTTGACCAAGAGTTGGACATGACTGAGTGACTGACACTTTCACTTTTCAGGTCTATTTAGAACGCTAACCTAATCTTAATTTCTCATTTCCATCTTTCCCATCAAAGCACTTTTCTTCATACCACCCAAGTTATTATTTTTTTAATCAAAAATTTACTTTGATGTTTGAAATACGTCAGATGTCTTTCCTTTAAATATTGGGTAAAGTCCAGCCACCTAGGCCTAATTTTTAGGTCCATTCCTTTCCTGGTCCTGAGTGACACTTCCAATCTCATCCTTTACCATTTCCACTGTTCCCAGGCCCCCTGAGCTCCAGCCACACACCTCTCTACTCCTGAACATTCCATGGTTTTCTCTCTTCCTGCCCCTCACCCTCCTAGGCCTTGGTGATAAGTTTCCTCCCCTGGAAGGATGCTCCTTGACCTTTGGATCATTAAGTACTGATTCTTTACCTCTTCCACGGCACCACTCATATTTTATATTGGGTAAAAGAGTCTATTTTAAGAAGCCGTAAGTTGCTTAACACTGGATCGTGGAAGGTCTGTAGTCAGGGATCATTTCTACACATCTTGATAATCCCAGCATCCAGCATAGTCCTGGGGGTAGTAACAGGAATAAGATAAATGTCTATAGATAAGACAGGTGTCCCAGAAATCCCAAAGAGTGAATCTTGCTGCTATGTGTCAGGAAAGTTCCTCGATAAAGACAGCATGGGGTTTTGAAAAAGAAAAACATAAGACTTTTAAAAGGGATAGGACTGACGAATAAAAATAATATAATATGCATATCTGAATTAAGGTTGTTTGCCCACCCTTGTTTGTTTCCATTTAAAAACTAAGTATGGTGAGTAAAGCTGTACAATCATGCCCCATCCACATACTCAGTACAGATACAACGCTGGCCTGAATACTCCATACCTCAAAATCACTAAATTTTACAAGCACATCTTCTCATTTTAAAGGAAGGAATAACGAAACCATCTTTCCTCTCATTCTTAACCTTCAAAGATGTTTTAGACAGTGGTATCACCATAGGCAAAAAGCTGTGAGTGGAAATCCAACTGTTATACTGCTTTAGGCAGACAGCTAAAGCACCCATTTATTAATCATCATGAATCAAGCCAAGTCCATTCCAAGCACTCATAATCTGTAAATGGACAAGTGCCAGCGAATGTCAATGGGAAAGATGTGAGGCATTCCCAGGATGAAGAAGCAGACACATAGAGGCTCAGAGAACACACAGGCAACGGTGGAGAGCCCAAGTCTGGCTTGAAGAAAGTATTCCTTACATGCAGTTAGGAGCAAGGTCCTGTGGAATCCTGAAGGCCAAGGTCAAGAGCCTGTGGTACATCGCAGGGAGGCCATGAGCACTGATGAGCAGGTGAGGCAATGGGACAGAGTTCTAGTACACAGGATAGAGCAGAATTTGGAAAGAATGGTTTAGAACTTAGCTCAGCATGGCAGAGGTAGTGAAAGCTAGAGTACTGTGGACAGAAAGAACAGAACAGGAGAGAAAGACTGCAGAGCCCTGGGGAGTGCTGCCATCAACTGAGCCCAGGGAAGCAAGTCTGGTGTCAAATCAGCCTGAGGTTTTCCATCTAGGTGTGGAGGGAGGGCTTGGGCCACCACGAAATAGGGAGAGGAGCTGACAAGGTGGATATGTCTGATGCTGTCCCCTTAGGACCCGGGGGAGCAGTCGGGGAGAGGAAGAAATCGATGGAGAGGTTAATTTAGGCTCAGTGCCAAGTATTCCGCTGAGGTTTCTCCTCTTCCACAAGGGGAGCTTAAAACTGAAAAAGTAAAATAAAGTTCAGAGGTGGAAGCAGCACTGAAACCAGATCATCTGGTTGAGCCTAGGAACTTCAGAAATTAAACACTTTCTATTATTTCTATTTTACAGGGTGGCCACGGAAGGTTAGGCTATTGGCCAAAGGGGTGAAAAGTAAAAAAAAGCCAAAGTTCCGTGACTCACAGGAGAGTCATCTTGGATGTACATACTCCTGCCTTCTATTTACCACGAACAGTTTAAGTTCCTACAAGGGTCAGAATCTATACGTGATCCTGCTAGTCCCCAGATACGGGACAGTGTGTTACAGAATTAATTCTTGAAAGCACTCACTATCAAATTTAGAAGCACTCTATGGACCTATTCTGTTAGTTAATTGACAAATACATCAAAGAAAGAAGTCAGTAATTGCTTAAAATATTTTTAGAGTTACCTAGGACCAGGTAGCCCCCTCCACTTTGTACTTGTAAAAACATACTCTATTTCTCTCTCTCATACACACAAAACCCTTTATATCATATAAGCTGAATAAACAAATACCAGCCTACACAATTCTCCAGCACATCTTCAAGCCCTGATACAGTATTTCAAGTAATTCTCTAGCTTTTGCTCCCATCTGTATCGGGCTCATTATACCAACACTTCCGCACATGGTGTCAGAAAGGTGAAGTGCCAAATTCACAAAGGGGAGACCCCAACAACTCATTGCTACTGTGATATCAATCATGGCTGGTGGTTTTTACTTTTATCTCCCTCTCTCCTTAGTTATCCCTGCTCCCACTGTCAGTTCAGTTAGAATATTTCACCTACACCTCACAATATGTCGAGAGGAAATAGACACACGCTGTGAAAAGCTGGTAATTTTATTGGGTTCCTTTACCTTTAAAAATCTGTTACTTGGTCAAGTCTGGTTTCTGGGCTCCTTTTTTGCAGGGAAATTGAGGCAAACATTTTTATGTGGTCCTCTGGTGCCTGCTCTGTACTCCGAGAATTATATACACAAGGATCATTAGAGCAGGGTTTCGCCCATTAAGATATAATAACCGTCAGCAGGGACAAAAAGCAGATCAGTATCACAAATTCAAACTAACAGGCGCACATAAAAACTATGCGCCTGCTTCAGGCACAGGGACGGGGGTCAAGGTCTTACACAATAGGTAAATTCCCTCTCCACTTTGGAGACAGCTTTTTCACAAGAGCGGGGTAAGGAGAAAGAACAGGCAAGAATTCTCACAGCCCTCCAGCCATTTTTAACCCTGAATGCTTTTCTATCCCAAAGCGCACCTTGTCCGAATAAAGAATGGTTGTGTTTGCTGTTCTGAAGGGTTTCTAATCAGTAAAAAACATGTACTCACTCAAGAGAGCTGTTGATCAAAGTGGTATCTTTGGGCAAGAAACATATGACAGTCTGAGGCAGGAAATATTCCTTTTACTGTCGTTCAGTCGCAAAGTCGTGCCTGGCTCTTTGCAATCCTGTAGACTGCAACACACCAGGCTTCCTTGTTCTTCACTATCTCCTGGAGTTTGCTCAAATTCATGTCCATTGAGTCAGTGATGCTATCTAACTATTCTTAGTTTGTTGGGTTAGACCAAGTAAATCTGGTTGTCCATAGTGTGAAACATGTCATATGGGTAGGGTTGGGTTGCTTTAGCAGGCTTTGGCTATCGCTAGTTTTAAAACTGGAGCCTATCATACAGAGTGAAGTAAGTCAGAAAGAAAAACACCAATACAGTATGCTAACACATATATATGGAATTTAGAAAGATGGTAACAATGACCCTATATGCGAGACAGCAAAAGAGACACAGATGTAAAGGACAGTCTTTTGGACTCTGTGGGAGAAGGCGAGGGTGGGATGATTTGAGAGGGTAGTGTTGAAACGTGTATAGTATCATATGTGAAGTGGATCGCCAGTCCAGGTTTGATGCATGAGACAGGGTGCTCAGGGATGGTGCACTGGGATGTCCCTGAGGGATGGGATGGAGAGGGAGGTGGGTTCAGGAAGGGGAACACACGTACACCCATGGCTGATTCATTTCGATGTACGGCAAAAACCACTACAATATTGTAAAGTAATTAGCCTCCAATTAAATAAATAAATTTTAAAAAACAGCCTCTATGTAGCCCATTGTATGCTTCTTTGCATTACCTTCAGTAGTTGACACCTTTTACAAGTGGGTGTTTAAAGATCCTTTTCAAGTGGAATAGATTTATATTCAGTCCAAGAAAAGCAAAGGTGAATATTTGATTATCAGTAGAAATTATTTTGTTAGCAATCTTAGCTTCCAAATAGCCAACATAAAACTCAGCTCTTTCAACCAAATTATGATTTTTTAGGGCTTGACAAATAATTTGTAAGGAAAAGAGAATGGAATGGAGAAAGCAACATGGAAGGCCTTGGGGTTTTTTGTCTTGTTGGTTTGTTTTGGCCATTTTGATCATGGCATGTGGGATCTTAGTTCCCTGACCTGGGATCAAATTCATGCCCCCTGTCTTGAAAGCATGGAGTCTTAACCACTGGACCATCAGGGAAGTCCCAAGCCCTGGGGTTTTTAAACTCTCAGGTAATCTAACCCTCAAAATTCCCACAAACCAATTCCTCTGACCTCTCTTAAGAGAAAGGCAAGGATGTGGGGTCCCAGAAAGAAGGCGGTCTTGGCAGAATCTGAAAGCTGAGGAAAGGCAAAGCATGACTATTTCCCCACAGTCTCACCTCCCAATGAGGCCATCACTGAGAATGAAGACCAAGCTTGTGACGAAACTGGACAAGAGGTGAAAAGAAGGGGGCCAGGCAGAGAGAAGTGTCAAAGAACCACACAGAGGCCAGAACGAGAGCTGCACAGAACCTGCCCCACAGAAAGCTCAGTAGCCAGGTCTCTTCAAAAAGGCCAGAACACTGCTATAACCTTTCCACCATACGCCTCGCTCTTTCCCTACTGACCACCATGCTGCTCCTGCGATGGCACCAGGCCCACCTGTGCAGACACAGGTATAGGCCAAGCCTGATTCCACGCACATATCCAGAGCAAATGCTGAGGGCAGCAATTATTAAGCAGCTTAAAGGCATCTCTGTGCACTCTACCAGAGGGTGGGGAAAGCAGACGGGCAGTACTAGAGATGAATACTTAATTAGTAGCTTGCTTTTATTGGGAAGGACTTCCCTGATAGCTCAGACAGTAAAGCGTCTGTCTACAATGCGGGAGACCTGGGTTCACTCCCTGGGTTTGGAACTTGCTGTGTGCAAGGCATTGTTCTAACCATTTTACACTTATTCATACAAGGAAGATTCTACTGTTGCCCTGAGTTTTACAGGCAATGAAACTAAGGCATGAAGAATGGTCTCCCAAGCTCAGTTCCATAACCAAATTGACTGGACCATGATTGTACTTCTTTTATCCTTTGTAAGTGTCAGTCTAGAAATAATCACTTCACCGAAAGGAGACCTGGGAGAAGGAAATGGCAATCCACTCCAGTATTCTTCCCTGGAGAATCCTGAGGACAGAGGAGCCTGGTAGGCTGCTGTCCGTGGGGTCACACAGAGTCGGACACGACTGAAGCAACTTAGCACCAAAGGAGACCTGAGTTTGACCCCTGGGTTGGGAAGATCCCTTGGAGAAGGGAATGACTACCCACTCCAGTATTTTTGCCTGAAGAATTCTTGGGACAGAGGAGCCTGGTGGGATACAGTCCAAGGGATCACAAAAAGTCAGACACGACTGAGCAACTAACACTTTCACTTCTCAAAATTCTCACCACACACACACACACACAAGTGCTAACCAACTACCTATTAAAAGTCTACACAGAAACCTTTGCCTCTGAATGGCATCACATGTTTTATACATCAATCAGCAGTCTCCCAGTAGGAACCATAGATAGCCCAGGCCACAAAAATGTCATTTGTGTATTATACACATCCATAATGCCACCATTATTTAATTATTGCTAATACTTAATTCACTTCTATGGTCCTTTTTTAAAATTTGTGGCCACACCCCATGGGCATGTGGGTCCTTAGTTCCCCAACCACGGACTGAACTCGAGCCCCCTGCATTGGAAGGTGGAGAATTAACCACTGGACCACCAGAGAAACCCCTCAAATATGCTATCTTAATATATGTCATAAGACAATCAAACTTCAATCTTTGTTAATTATTCACAGTTACTGATAATAATCAGTTGTGGCTCCCAATCATAGCAAAAAAGAATGTCTAAAAACAAAAGGAAACCCAGAACTTGAAAAGGCATTATCTTAGAAGAAAAGAAAATCTAAACAGAAATCAACAGTAATATAAAATCCATTTTACTTAAAAAGATATTACTAACTGCAATTTTATACTGCATGCCAGAACTGGCTAAAAAGGATAGCGAAGGCACAGAAAATGAAGACACACAAACAAAAGTTGCCTCCAGACCCATAAAGAATAGCAACTATCAAGGGAATATATTTTATGATATTATCTGCATTGCCAAACACTTGCTGGTGTATCATGTGACTTGGTACAGACCTTTATTCAAGCTTTGTTGGAGACAGGAGGCAAGTGTAAATGAACAGTGTAAACAGGAGCCAGCTAGCAGGTCACAGAAATAACCACCCCAAAAGGGACACATCTAGTCTGTCCCTAAAGCTCCAAATCACTCAACCTCATCAAGCAAAAATCCCAATTCTTGTCTAAGTTGAGGCGTGTACTCGGCCACAAGGTGCCTTTTATAGGTGCAATTAAAATTGTCCATGGTTCAAACCTCAAAGAGGGGCACAAACGTAGAGTTCACAGCACTTCCGCGCCTTCACTGCCTCTCCTCTCTGCAGGGCAGTGGGCAGTGCAATGAGAAACAGTCTGGGCTAAGCTGCTTCTGTCCCTCCATTAGTTCTGGTTCTTTTAAGCCAAAATTACATTCCAGGCAGATTGGATGGTCTCAGCCAGTTGCCTGAAGGTAAAGTACAAAAGAAACGCCACCCTTGGCTTTCTGGACCCAGCTCTGAGAGGGGAGGAATGCACAGGGGTTCAGAGAGAGGTGGGGGGGACCCTGCCGCTCAGGTGTTTTAGACTCAGCAGGAAGAAACGAGAGCTGGGAAAGGACGTATGGCAGCATTAGAGCTACTGTCCATATTCATCCCTAAACTGAGCTCTGCCCATGCTTAATAAGTTGATTGACCCTGATGCCTTCCTTTGGTATATGAGTAGGTCATGACTACCTGTCACCATCGGTGGGTAAACTCTTTCACACGTGGCTTCCTCACTTGCTCCTTTCCTTCCAATGTACTGTGATTTGGTAGCAGTGGCGGGGGTGACGGGGGGTGGGTCGTGGGGATTAAATAACATTTTCTGATTATCAAATCTAGTTTTAACTAAACTTGACAAAATAAACCAGTTGGCTTCAAAAGATTCCTGAAGAGAAACCCCAGACTGAAGATAATCCATCAACAACAAGAAAAATGGCACAGCACAGGCTTGACTGCCAGTATAAGGTCTCCATCAATTGTGGAATGAATTGGAAACGGGGACAGTTGAATTAGATCTGCCAAGATGCTGACCTCCATACATTATAGTAGAATTTATCAAGAGACTGTTTGAAATGTGGGTTTAAATCCACTATTTTTAATAATAAGCTTCATTTTATGTATATATTGAGCCGTGAGATACTAGCTGTTGAGAATTTAAAGCTATCAAAATCAGTAACACATTTAAAAATATTAATCTCAATTTAATTTAATCTTTGTATTCATTTTATAATGTGACTATTAGTTCTGTTACACATTTACATGACATACAAGTTCTTAAAAACATATCTTGAGAAGCATGCTCTAAAATTTTTACTGGCAGAGGTGCACAATAAAAATTTTGCCCTTTGAGTATAGGTCTTCCAGACCAGAATTAGAATGTTCCTCAGGAAGGTCTTGCAGACAGTGACTGCAGCCATGAAACTAAAAGATGCTTGCTCCTTGGAAAAGAAGCTATGAAAAACCCTAGACAGTGTATTAAAAAGCAGAGACATCCCTTTGCTGACAAAGGCCCATATAGTTAAAGCTATGGTTTTTCCAGTAGTCATGCACAGATGTGAGAGTTGGACCATAAAGAAGGCTGAGCACGGAAGAACTGATGGTTTCTAACTGTGGTGCTGGAGAAGACTCTGGAGAGCCCCTTGGAAAGCAAGGAGATCAAACCAGTCAATCCTAAAGGAAATCAACCCTGAATATTCACTGGAAGGACTGATGCTGAAGCTGAAGCTCCAATAATTTGGCTACCTGATGAGAAGAGCCAACTCATTGGAAAAGACCCTGATGATGGGAAAGACTGAAGGGAGGAGAATGGGACGACAGAGGATGAAGATGGTTGGATGGCATCACCAACTCAATGGACATGAGTTTGAGCAAACAGGTGGTGAAGGACAGGCAAGGCTGACATGGTGCTGTCCATGGGGAGTAAAGAGTTGGACACAATGAGTGACGGAACAACAGGAAAGCCCAAGACAATTCACAGTGAATTTCAGATGCCTGGAATTTCATTATATTTTAGACAACTGGCATAAACCGTGACAGAGATTTCTATAAATTATTAGGCAAAAACGAGCAAAGTCCAGTCAGCATTCTCAGATCTGAGTTTTAGACTCTGGGTACACAACTAACTTACATTTTGATAAGAGATTCCTAAATAGAAAGATGGTCTTTGATACAGCTGAACTCTAAACTGAGATTCTGAACTAGTTAGAACTAAAGTGAAAAATGTTTTATTTTGATGTTAGATTAAATATTATAAATATGAATTCTGAGAGTGTACGGGAAATTCCAAATGGATGCCAGGAGGTTTCTGGCACCTAATCTGTTGCAATGCATATGGAGGTTTATATCAAGAATAGTCAACAGCAATTTTCCATCTCCCCTGGGAAAAAGAATAAGAGGAAATCACTAACATGGAATGAAAACACTAATTCGCAATCATTTAGGAAGTCACTGTAGCCAGGGATGCCAAATGTTTTTAAACATAAGTCACCCTAGTTAAGTAGACGGAAAATCAGCAAGGAGTAAATCACTTGTTCAGGATATCTCCTGGACCAAATACAAGTGGTGTGGTATTATGGTCAGCGTCCTGAGCCATTCTTCCTCCACAACCAAGGTCTTGCCTTTAGTCATGCAGTGCTTTAAACTTCAGTCAGAACAGAGATTTAGGTTTCCCCTAAAAGATCCTGTACATCGCCTGGGGTGGAGAGAAACACATATGGGTGGCTATCTTTGCGGGGATGTTCTGTCTCTAACCTAGCCCTATTTCCTTAGTATCAAGCTGGAATTTTCAGACGTTCTTGAACACTTCAGCTGAAATGTCACCAGCCACCTCCAACTCAAATCATGCAAAACAGAACTGACCTTTCAGCTTCTACCACGCTCCCCCGCCTCTATTTTCATTTTATGCTTTTGGCACCATTATTCCCATTCTTGCTGAAACCAGCAACCCCAAACTTCTCCATCATCATATGAATCTCATGGGGCCAACCATAACAATCTGCTCTTCAAACATCCCTTGTACATGGTCTCCTCTACATTTCCACAGACACAGCCTTAGTTCTGGCCTTTGTCATTTATTATGTCAACAACCACAATCCCTTTCTATCAGATCTAACCATGCATACATGCTAAGTTGCTTCCGTCATGTGTGACTGTTTACGACCCCATGGACTGTAGCCCATCAGGCTCCTCTGTCCATGAGATTCTCTAGGCAAGAGTACTGGAGTGGGTTGCTGTTTCCTCCTCCAGGGGATCTTCCCAAACCAGGGATCAAACCCACACCTTTTACGTCTTCTGCCTTGGCAGGCAGGTTCTTTACCACCAGTGCCACCTGGGAAGCCTAGATCTAGTCACCTACATGACAATTTCTATTTATTCATTCAACAGACCCTTGATGATCCTCACCTCATCGCCAGGTACAACAAGGTGTGAGGGACACATCAGTGAGCATTATCCCTCTTGCAGTTTATCTTTTGATGGCGATGTAAGTGAGAAGTACATGAACAAAGAAAATATTAAGTGCTGGGTAGAAAATAAGAGAATTAACTTAGAGTGACTTAAATTAGGGAGGAGGATCTGGGAGGACCTCTTTGAGATGTTTAGCTGAACCCTACAAAATGGTAACCCACTCCAGTATTCTTGCCTGGAGAATCCCATGGACAAAGGAGCCTGGTGGGCTACGGTCCATAGGATTGCAAAGAGTCAGACACGACTGAAGCGACTTAGGAGCAAAGAAAAAGAGTGTGCTATTGAATGGGGTTGGAAAAGCATTTCAAACAGAGGGTACATACTGTGCCTTCAAAGACACGGAGGAAGGAGAGAACTTGGCCTGTTAAGGAATCAGAGGACCACTGACACTGGAGAGCAGTGAGAGAGAAGTGAGCACAGTCAAGTGCAGGAGAGGATAGGGCTGCTGCCAGAGCATGAAAGGGCTTGGGGGCAGCCTTCCGTGACTGGAGGAGTATCTCTGCCCTCAAAAGGAGGTCAGAGCACTGCCCCTTTAACTTCTATCTCCATGTTACTGGTAGGATAATGTTCAAATTTCATCTGATGACAGTCAGGGTCCTTCCTGGTCTGGACACTACTTGCCCTTCGAGTACGTTGCTCTGAAGCCACCCTCATTCACGTGCAACTTGCACACTTTACACACGCCTCCTCTTCACACGCCTCCTTTCATCACTGGAAAAGCTCCTTCTCTGTGTGACGGCCACCATTTCATCCTCTGAGACTCATCTAAGTTTTACAGGAGCAGCCGATACATTGATCTCTGTTATTTCACAGGTATCTTTATTCTGTGATCTTACGGTACTCTGTACATCTCTCCCACCATCCTGTGCACTCTTGAGAATGTGAAATTCAGGATGTGGTAGTCATGGTGTCTGAAACAGAGCTGGCATTCAGTACATGCTTATTGAGGGAGAGACGGAAAGAGGAAGGGAGGAACTAGGCAGGCAGGAAGAAGTTTTGTCCAAATGCACCAGAATGAAATTTAGGACATTCTGATGTTGTCTAGCCTAAGGTTTGTTCTTTAAAACCAAATTAAAATTAAAAAAATTCTCTACTGAATGACTTCTAGATAGCATAAATTAGCCCAGTTCGTGGTAAACAATGCTTAATTATCAGAGAAATTCTAAGCAAAGTAATGCTACACGTGATAAAGGACCACACACTGGCCCTGTTACTTGCTATCAGTTAACAGACCTTGGGGTACTGAGCCCCCACATTCCACTTCTTCAATATACACTATAGGCAATGACAAATGGACAACAGAGAAGGGCCCACTTTACAAATGAAGAAAATAAGATTGCTTTTTAAGAGTTGAACAAGTAAAAACTGGATTATCCATTACCTCTGTGGGAAGTAATGGTGGGCTGAAACACCCAGAACTGTTATTAAGGTGAGCAAGCTGTTATCTTAGCAAGAGGAGAAATGGCATAAGCAAATATCTAATGCCAAGCAGAGATAAGTGGGGTGGAAGTAACAGTGAATAGATAATACAAACATTTTTGTCATGCTGAAGGAAAATTCTCTCTTCTCCTCTGAGTGAATATACTAGCTTTCTGGTTTATGCATCAGCTTCTTATGAGTCTGCATGAAGCGCAAGTTGGTGTACCTGCCTCTGCACACTGACAAAGCTGAATATACGGCCAAAGGACTGGAGAACAGTCTCTTGGCTGCGGTCACTTCACCCTGGTTAACACGCTGTGACCCTGCCTGCCTGCCAGCTGGTCTGTTCCCATCAGATCTCATGACAGCTACTTCTCTCACATTAAAACAAATGTTTTAGGTCAAGGTCAGCACAAGGAGCCCTTTCATCATGATGAGAACACAAGGCCAAGTGCATTCCATTCATGACCAGATATGGATTCTGAATGAAAGTAACCGACACAGCTCAGGCTCCTAAGTGACCTTCAGATGCCAGTGTCAGTCAAATGATTCTAAAAAGAAATTAAGCGAGAGTTATACTGTTAGATTCATCTGGAATGTATTACTAAATGAAAACATGAAGTGGAGATAATTGTTTTCTAGAACTTAGGATCCAGCTCTGGTGGATAACAGAGATGTTTGAAGCAAGAGAAAGAACTAAAATAGTGCCCATGAGTCCTAAAGTCTGTGATGCTACAATCAACATTTCCAACCCTAAAATTTAAGTTCACGTCTTCTTCATGAAAGCACGTTCCTATCCAGAGTAGAATGTTGAAAAAGGTCTGGGTGAACTAATTTCTTATTCAACTCACCACGAACATTCAACATTCATTCAACATTAAATGTTACAGTACCAAGGGAAGAAGGTTTATAGTCCTGAGTTGATAACTGGAATAGCACATTGTTGGAATGAGTCTTACCCATATGGCAATCTGATGTACACTACAACCGGACAAGCCTAAAGAGAAATGAATCAAGTGCCGTTGACACTGTAAAGACTAACATCCATAGTGCTACTTGTTATGGAAATGAAACCAAGCATACTTGATTTTCACCAGGCTTAGAAAGAGCACTGTGGTTTAGGATAAGACTCTGCCACTATATCTGAAAAATTCCTTTCTAATTTCAATGATTGCATCAAAAAAGGGAGTTTCCTTGACAAAAGGCTATAAACTTACCTGCCAGTATGTGTTTTATTTTTTTCATTTGCCTTAGTCTCACAGTTTTCTGTGTGAATTTCAGAAATTCCATCCTAGAGGATCTAATACCTAAAGACACTGACGTATCCTTTTCTAATTTTGACAGTGGACCTTTCCAGCCACCCTCTGCTCCAATCTCAAACCAACTACTGCAACGCTGTTTGAGGTTTAATATTTCACACTGATGTATTCAGTTCTACTACTAAGCTAAAATAGTAAAGACAAGTTTATTTGAATATTCTGCAACTGCCATCTGATTCAGTATATGTTTAGTTTTATGTGGAATTTTAAATGTTTGCAATAAAGCAAAATTTTAAGCCTTTAACAAAGCTTATTTCAGAGGAAAAATAATGTATGCAAGTTTCTTAAGTGCCTTTCAGTTTAGGACCTCTGGGGGGAGGGCTGGGGTCCTTCTGCTGTGTCCTAGAGATAACTTGAAGACATAATCAACTAAAACCTGAAGAGAAGTGTGACTTAAGAGTGTCTCCACTGTTACACTGAACCTAAATTTCCTGAAACCATCTATGAGAGATTGTATTACCACTTAGAAAATATTATCAGTGATATGTCAAAATGAAGATCTACATTTAATTGATGGCTGAGAAAGGAGCAGCATATCTTCACATAAGACACAGATTTAAAAAATGTCAGAAGATTTTGGGTTCACTTTCCCAAGGGCTAAAAATAGATATAAAAGTAAAATGTCCTTGCTTTAAATGTCTTTCCGACTGGGCCAAGTTGAAATAGTGCCACTCAAAAAAGAAAAAAAAAATACAACAAACAGGAGACTAAGAAACAATGACATAACTAAATGTATGAAAATGGAGAGTGTTTCTCTGTCAAGGCATTTCCGCTGAAGAAGAAGAAATGAGGGGTCTAGGAGATCATTATTTGGCAAACTTCTAATGAAGTAATAAACCTAGGCAAAGATCATGAGTGCCCACAAACATCATTAAGAGAATATTACGTACTTAAGAGAATAAAGAGAATATTATGTAATATCACAGAATATTATGTACTTCTCGAGAGAATATACAGGAGCATCTATGGACTATTCTTTCTCGGCTGAGATTAACTCTCTAGATCAAAGTAAAAGTTTGCAGGAATCACAGGAGACAGAAGAACATAATAAATAAAAACATGGCAATGCAATCAGCAAAACTTAAAATGTGGGAAATTTCACAGGATGAGTGATCTGGGTTCTTTGCAAAAACAATAATTGCAAAGAAAAAAAAATAGAGGATGGAAACCTCTAAAATCAAAAGAAACCTAAGAGATGGACACATTCAAGGCAATGCATGAAATCTGTATGAATCTTCATTTGAACTAATTGTACAAGAATGGATAAATTTACAATCAGTGATATTAGAATTACATACTTGATGACATTAGGAAATTATTGTAAATGATTTTAAATGCATGATAATAGCACTAGAATTATGCTTAAAGTATCCTTATCTTTCATGGTATATTTCATGGTATATTACCATTTTTAAAGGAGGAATTGTAAAATATCTAAGATTTGCTTCATAATAATCTTGTAGATGGAGTGTTTTAGATGAAACAATCTAGTTAATGAGTTAATGATTTTGCCTCTCGGTAGTGGTTACATAGTATTCACTGTGGCCATTCTATTTTTGTATATGTTTGACATTTCTCACAATAAAAGCTGAAAAGTTTTAAAGTTGGGGGAAAAAATATGAATAAGACTTACCCTGCTGGATATCCTTCATTTCTAAATGCAAACTAGAGATCAAGATTCCCACAGTTTGAGATCGTTTTCCATCCAATAACTTGATGATCTAGAATTAAAAAAAAAAAAAGCAATATAAGCCTAAATAACCAGGCAGTCTTTCAGAAGCATAATGAAAACATTCATAGCTTTAGATACCTGATTGGCTAACTGAACTGATGCTACAGTTACTGCATTTTAAAACTTTAATTTGACAAAGCAATCTATAGATTCAATGCAATCCCCATCAAGCTACCAATGGTATTTTTCAGAGAACTAGAACAAATAATTTCACAATTTGTATGGAAATATGAAAAAACTTGAATAGCCAAAGCAATCTTGAGAAAGAAGAGTGGAACTGGGGGAATCAACTTGCCTGACTTCAGACTATACTACAAAGCCACAGTCATCAAAACAGTATGGTACCGGCATAAAGACAGAAATATAGATCAATGAAACAAAATAGAAAGCCCAGAGATAAACCCACACACCTATGGAGACCTTATCCTTGACAAAGGAGGCAAGAATATATAATGGAGAAAAGGCAATCTCTTTAACAAGTGGTGCTGGGAAGACTGGTCAACCACTTGTAAAAGAATGAAACTGGAACACTTTATAACACCATACACAAAAATAAACTAAAAATGGATTAAAGATCTAAATTTAAGACCAGAAACCATAAAACTCCTAGAGGAAAACATAAGCAAAATACTCTTTGACATAAATTACAACAGGATCCTCTATGACCCACCTCACAGAATACTGGAAATAAAAGCAAAAATAAACAAATGGGACCTAATTAAACTTAAAAGGTTTTGCACAATGAAGGAAACTATAAGCAAGATGAAGAGACAGCCTTCAGAATGGGAGAAAATAGTAGCAAATGAAGCAACTGACAAAGAATTAATCTCAAAATTAAACAAGCAACTCCTGCAGCTCAATTCCAGAAAAATAAATGACCCAATCAAAAAATGGGGCAAAGAACAGACATTTCTCCAAAGAAGACATACAGATGGCTAACAAACACATGAAAAGATGCTCAACATCACTCATTATCAGAGAAATGCAAATCAAAACACAATGAGGTACCATCTCACACAGTCAGAATGGCTGCTATCAAAAAGTCTACAAACAATAAATGCTGGAGAGGGTGTGGAGAAAAGGGAACCCTCTTACACTGTTGGTGGGAATGCAAACTCGTACAGTCACTATGGAGAACAGTACAGAGATTCCTTAAAAAAACTGCAAATAGAACTGCCATACGACCCAGCAATCCCATTGCTGGGCATACACATTGAGGAAACCAGAATGGAAAGAGACACATGTACCCCAATGTTCATCGCAGCACTGTTTATAATAGCCAGGACATGGAATCAACCTAGATGTCCATCAGCAGATGAATGGATAAGAAAGCTGTGGTACATATACACAATGGAACATTACTCAGCTATTAAAACGAATGCATTTGAATCAGTTCTAATGAGGTGGATGAAACTGGAGCCGATTATACAGAGTAAAGTAAATCAGAAAGAAAAACACCAATACAGTATATTAACGCATATATATGGAATTTAGAAAGATGGTAACGATGACCCTATATGTGAGACAGCAAAAGAGACACAGATGTAAAGAACAAACTTTTGGGCTCTGTGGGAAAAGGCAAGGGTGGGATGATTTGAGAGAACAGGACTGAAACATGTATTTTATCGTATGTGAAACAGATCGCCAGTCCAGGTTTGATGCATGAGACAGGATGCTCAGGGATGGTGCACTGGGATGACCCTGAGGGATGGGATGGGGAGAGAGGTGGGAGGGGGGTTCAGGATGGGGAACACATGTACACCCATGGCTGTTCCATTTCAATGTATGGCACAAACCACTATAATATTGTAAAGTAATTAGCCTCCAATTAAAATGAATAAATTAAAAAAAACTTTAACTTGAAAGATATCTAGAAAATAAAGAAAAAATACCACCCCAAATTCCACCAATCTAGTACAAGCATGTAAACCTACATAATATTTGATTTACTCTGATCTTTTTTATTCAAACACACTTTAACTAAGGTGTAACTGCACCACATATGCAAGTTTTTAATCTAACTTTTCCACTTATCACTGCCCTATTTCCATGTTGGACTTTGTAAGTCACTTCATGGCCTCCAACCTCCTTGGCTGCGGACCATCCACTGAGTGGCTTAGGGGAAAGATCACTGTGATCTGGACTCCACTGCTGACCAGTCATATGACCTTGGGAAAGTGACTTAAATTCTAGGAATTCAACTTTTTCATCGTGAGTAGGTTTGACTGTACTGAGTTTGTGTATTTATTCTAGACATTAAATGACATAACATACATAAAGCACCTAAAATAGTTCCTGACATAGATATTATTTAAATAAAATTTCTCTATTCAAGAGGGTTAGGTTGCTCTGTGGTTGTGCTATGATTAATAATACTTTGTACATACAGTTTTAGTTTGAAGTTGTTTAGAAGTACTCTTTTATAACAGTAATATTATTTATGTATATAAAAACTTTTATAATCTTTTTAGAAGCTCTAAATACCTCACTGACAATTATTTCAACCCTCTATGAATGTTCCATGGAGAGCTCATTATAATTTCATTTCTCTCTAAATCTAGTGAATCAAATCAGCTCCAAAGAACATATCACACAGTGACTACTAAGGGAAAAAATTTTCTTTCTTGTGGCAGGGCTACATAAATCAATATGAAATCACATAAAACATCATCAAATCATATGTCTTTAATGCATTTTATTGGGTGAAATATAAACTAAAAAGCTATGCTTCCTCTCCCACCTATAAGCATATAAACTTATCAAAAATATAATGAAGATAAGATTAATTAGTAATAAACATCTACATTTATACTGGTACTAATTAGCTGAGTTGCTTGCTGGTTGAACAATAAGGGATAACATTAGTTTGTTCCAACCAGGACTACTGTCTACCTATCTATCAATCAATGCTGAGTCAATTACTGCCAGCCCCGTATCATCCCCTGCTCAGCATGGCTACTCTTACATATACTGTTAGGCCAAAAGTACTGTAAGCATTAAGCTTTCATCAAGATAAAAGTAAAAACTGATGATCAGCTTAATGCGTTTAATCATTTCAACATTAGCCTTAGAGAAAGATTCTTGGAGGATACAGAATTTCTGAAATAAAGAAAGATACTTGGTTTTTAAGAAATTTTTTAAGAAATAAAGAAGATACTTGGTATTTTCATTTTTTTTTATATAAAAGCAAAGGAAGAAGAGATTATATATAATCAAACATCTTCTTTTAAAATGAAATTTCTGGCTTTTTCTTAGAGGACACAAATTTAAAGTGAAACCATCATTAAAGTCCAACACAAAATTAAGAAAGTCCAAAGTTTTGTGTACATATTCAGGCATGTATTCATTTATTAACAAACATCTGCCATGCACCTGTTATGCGCCTGGCACTGCTTTGGATTCGGCGGATAGAGAGGTGACCAAGACATATCATGTCCTTGATCTTATAAATTTTGTAAAGCTTAATGATTTAATACTGTTGAGAAGAACTAAAAAGGCAAATAAAACTATCTGCAGAGCAAATTCAAAGGAAGAAAAGCTTTGAGAATGGACTGGATTTACCCTTAAAAGTCCACGATAGTGACTGAGATACAGCCTTGGTCGTGGCATACACATCAATGTCAAGGAGACAGGCACAGGAATCAAACGTAAGACAAGAGGACAATTTGGTTGTTAAAAAAACGTCTTCAGACAAATATTCACCATGCTATCCAGTTAGGGTTCTGAAAACCCTGGATAACACGGTCTTCCTACAGGAAAAACAAGATTCAAATTCAAGGTTTTCTAATAGTTAATTAAAAGAAGACAAGAGAGCAACCACAAGAGAACAGAGAGGGAAGGATTGAAACTGAAATTGAGATTCTGTCACAGGATAAAAAACAAGCAACTACCACCAAAAAGTCTACTAACAATAAATGCTGGAGAGGGCATGGAGAAAAGGGAACCCTCCTATACTGCTGATGGGAATGTAAATTGGTACTGGCATGATGGAGAATAGTGTGAAAGTTCTTAAAAAAAAAAAAAACCAAAAAGCAGTTACTATATGATCCTGTAATCCCATCTCTGGACTTATATCAGGAAAAGACAAAAACTCTAACTTGAATCATGCACCCCCGTGTTCATTGCACCACTATTTACAATTGCCAGATACAGAAACAATCCAAGTGCCCATAAACAGATGATCAGTTTGAGAAGATATAGTGTATATATACAATGGAATATTACTCAGCCATAAAAAGTGAAATAATGCCATTTTCAGCAACATGGATGGACCTAGAGATTACCATACTAAGTAAAGTAAGACAGAGAAAGAAGAGTATCATACATCATTTATATGTAGAATCTAAACAAAAGATATAAATTTATTTACAAAACAGAATCAGACTCACAGTTGTCAGAAACAAACTTATGGTTTCCAAAGGAGAAAGATGTAGGGAAGGATAAATTAGGAGTTGGAATTAACATATGCATACTACTATATGTAAAACAGATAACCAACAAGGACCTACTATGTAGCACAGGGAACTCCACCTAATATTCTATAATAACCTACATGGGAGAGAGTCTGAAAAAGAATGGGTATATGTATAATGGAATCACTTTGCTGTATACCTGAAATCAACACAACACTGTAAATTAACTATATTCCAATATAAAATATAAATTTTTTAAATAAACAAAAGCAAGCAAATTCATTCCCACTTCATTGTTCAACCAGGCTGACCTGTGGAAACAATGTTACTACCCCCGCAATTCTATTAACCAGGCACAGCAGCTGTTTGGAAGAAAAGTGTCTGTTACTTTCAGCTAGCTGGACTAAAAAAATTAAATTTCTTGAAACGGGGTGCTACTTCCTAAAAAAGGGGTCAGCAGTGTGCAAGTCAGAGCATTTGTATTCTCTTCCTTATTTGTGTCAAATTATTTGTCTATCTCTAACTAGACCTTTAAAAATGGACCTATATATGTTTCCATGTAGTCTCTCTTCGATTGTGGAATAATAACCATGTTTCTCAAAACCAGCTGAAATGGTAGGAACAAGATGGACATAGAATGGATATATGCTCTAAGCCCTCTTCATTTTCATAACTAAAAGGTTTGAAAGACCTTGAAAGACCATAATTGGTCTTTGAAATTATGGTTTGAAAGACCATAATTGAAAATAAAAGGTTTTCTTTTATTACAGTAAAAAAAGGAGAAATAAAATCATAAAATCTTCCATATCAACACAATTTTAAATGTACAGTAAGCACTGTTAACTATATGCATGTGGCTGTACAGCAGATGGCTAGAAGTTTTTCATCCTACAGGATGGATACTTTAGACCCCTTGAACAGCTTTACTCCGTTACCTTCTCCCCAGCCCCTATGCAGCTTTCTGCTTCTATAAGTCTGACTACTTTAGATACCTCATGTAAGCAGAATCACGCAGTATTAGTCTTTATGTGACCGACTGATTTCACTTAGAATAATGTCCTCAAGGTTCATATACGTTGGTAGTGTGTGATAGAATTTCCTTAAGGCTGGATAATATTCCATTGTGTTTGCGTGTGTATACATGTGCATATGTGGGAGAAGGAGGTGGCAGCCCATTCCACTATTCTTGCCTGGGAAATCCCATGGACAGAGGAACCTGGCAGGCTACAGTGCGTGGGTCACAGAGGAGCCGAACGTAACTGAGTGACTAAACAAAAACAACACACACATATGTGCAGATATATATATATATCCTATTGCATATGTGTATGTGCATATATATAAATACATAGGTCAATGAACATGTAACTTATTTCTATTTCTTGGCTATTTTGAATAATACTGCAATGAAAAGAGGAGTGCAATATCTCTTTGAGATCTTGCTTTTAATTCTTTTGGATAAATACCCAGAAATAGGACTGCTGGATAATGTGATACTTCTATTTTTCTAATTTTTGGACGTCTTTACCAATACTTACTATGTTTTTGTTTTTGACAATAGCCATCCTACTAGATGTGAGGAGATACATCATTGTGGTTTTGATTTGCATTTCCCTGATGTTAGTGATGTTGAATATCTTTTCACATACCTGTTGGCCATCTGTATGCTTTCTTTGGAAAAACATCTATACAAGATTTTGCCCATTTTTAAATCAGGTTTTTATTCAACTGAGTTGTAGGAGTGCCTCACCTATTTTGGGATATTATACCCCTTATCAGATATATGTTTTGCAAATATTAATATCCCATTCCACATAATGCCTTTTCACTCTTTTCTTTTGCTGTGTAGAAGCTTCTTAATTTGATATCATCCCACTTGTTTTTTCTTTTTTTGTCTGTTCTTTGGTGTCATATACAGGAAATGACTTCCAAGACCAATGTTATGAAGCTTTCCTCACATTTTCTTGTAGGAATTTTATAGTTTCATACCTTGCATTTAAGTCTTAAATCCCTTTTGAACTGATATTTTGTTTATGCTCAAAGATCCTGGTGCAAGTCCATTCTTTTGCATTTGGATGTCCAGTTTGCCCTGCACCATTTGTTGAAGAGATTATCCTTTCCCCATTAGTCTTGGCACTCTTGCTGAAGATCATTTGACCATGTATGGGTGGGTTCATTTCTGAGCTCTCTATTCTGTTCTATTGGTCTCTGTCTTTATATCAGTACCATCCTGTTTTAAACACTGTACAGGCACACCTCAGAAATTCTACAGGTTTGGTTCCATACCACTGCAATAAAGTGAGTCGTGCAAATTTTTTGCTTCTCAGTGCATGCAAAAATTATATTTACCCTGTAGCCTACTAAATGTACAAGTGTATTATGCCTAGAAAAGCAGTATGCAGTGAAAGGTGCTCAGAAAAGCAGTATGCAGTGAAAGGTGCTCAGTCATGTCCTACTCTTGGCAACCCCACGGACTATACAGTCCATGGAATTCTCCAGGCCAGAATACTGGAGTGGGTAGCCTTTCCCTTCTCCAGGGGTTCTTCCCAACCCAGGGTCTGAACCCAGGTTTCCCACATTGCAGGCAGATTCTTTACCAGCTGAGCCACAAGGGAAGCCCTAGAAAAGCAATATATATATATATATATATATACATACATACATATACATATATATATACATATATACACACACACACACACCTTAATTAAAAATAACTTATTACTAAAAATGCTATCATCTGAGCCCTTTAGCAAGTGATAATATTTTTGTTGGTGGAGGGTCTTGCCTCAACACTGATGGCTTCTGACTGATGATGGTGGTGGTTGCTGAAGGTTGGGTGGCTGCGGCAACTTCTTAAAATAAGCCAACAATAAAGTCTGCCATGTCAATTGACTCTTTCTTTCACAAACAATTTCTCTGTAGCATACAACGCTATTTGATAGCATTTTACCCAGAGCAGAACTTCTGTCAAAACTGAGTCAATCCTCTAAAACTATGCTGCTATTTTATCAACTAAGTTTCTGTCATATTCTAAATCCTCTGTTGCCATTTTAACAATTTTCACAGCATTTTCACCAGGAGTAATTCCATATCAAGAAACCATTTTCTTTGCTCATTTAGAAGAAGCAACTGCTCATCTGTTAAGTTTTATCATAAGGTTGCACCAATTCAATCAGATCTTTAGGCTCCATCTCTAATTCTAGCTCTCCTGCAATTTTCACCACATCTTCAGTGATTTCCTCCACTGAAGTCCAAACTGAATCCTTCAAAGTCATCCAAGAGGGTTGAAATCACCTTCTTACAAACTCCTGCTCATGTTGGTATCTTAGTCTTTTACCATGAGTCACCAGTGTTCATAATGGCATCTAGAATGATGAATTCTTTGCAGAAGGTTTTCAATTGACTATGACATGATCCATCAGAGGAATCACTATCTATGGCAGCTATAGCCTCATAAAATGTATTCCTTAAAGAATAAAACTTGAAATGAGAAATGACTCCTTGATGTATAGGTTGCAAAATGGATATTATGTTAGCAGGCATGAAAACAAAGTGAATCTCACTGTACATCTCCATCAGAGCTTGCAGGTGACCAGGTACATTGTTCATGAGCAGTAATATTTTGAAAGGAATCTTCTTCTTGAGTAGTCAGTCCAAACAATGGGCTTAAAATATTCAGTTAACCATGTTGTAAACAGATGTGCTGTGATCCAGGCTTTGTTGTTCCATTTATAGAGCACAGGAAGAATAGAATTAGCACAATTCTTAAGGGCCCTAGGAATTTTGGAATGGTGAATGAGCACTGGCTTCAACTTCAAGTCACCAGATGAATTAGCCCCTAACAAAAGAGTCAGGCTGTCCTTTGAAGCTTTGAAGTCAGGCTATGACTTCTCCTTCTCAAGCTATGAAAGTCCTAGATGGCATCTTCTTCCAGCAGAAGGCTGTTTCAGCTACAATAGAAATCTGTCCTTTAGAATAGCCACCTTTATAAATTATCTTAGCTAGGTTTTCCAGATAACTTGCTCCTTCACCTTGCACTTTCATGTCATGGAGATGGCTTCTCTCCTTAAACCTCATGAACCAACCCCTGCTAGCTTCAAACTTTTCTCCTACAGCTTCCTCTCTTCTCTCAGCCTTCACAGAATTGATGCGAGTTAGGTCCCTGCTCTGGATCAGGCTTTGGCTTAAGGGAATGTTGCAGCTGATCTGATCTATCTAGACCACTGAAACTTTCACCGTTTCACTTTCTTATCATCTGTGTGTTCATTGGAGTAGCACTTTTAATTTCCTTCAAGAATTTTTCCTTTGCGTTCGTAACTTGGCTAACTGGCGCAAAAGGTCTTGGCTTTGGGCATATCTAAGCTTTCAGCATGCCTTCGTCACTACACTTAATCATTTCCAGCTCCTGATTTAAAATGAGAGATGTATGACTCCTCCTTTCACTTGAACACTTAGAGGACACGGTGGGGTTCTTAGCAGACCCACTTTCAATACTGTGTCTTAAGGAATAGAGAGGCCTAAGGAGGTGAGGAGAGATGGTGGGAGTGGCTGGCTGGTGGAGCAGTTTCCGAGCACACATAACACTGATTCAGCTCTCCACCTTCAAGGGGTATGGCTCACAGTGCCCCAAAACAACGACAAGAGTTATGTCAAAGATCATCAGTCTCAGGTCACCATGACAGATAATAATAATGAAGTTCGAAACATTGTGAGAATTACCAAAATTTGACAGAGACATGAAATGAGCAATGCCATGGGAAAAAATGGCACTGACAGACTTGCTAAATGCAGGGTTGCTACGATACTGCAATTTGTAAATAATGCTGTATCTGCAAAGCCCAATAAATCAAGGGTGCCTGTGGTTTGTAATGCTCTCAATTTAGGAAGCAGAGGACACTACCAAACAAATTATAAGAAAAAAAATATCACAAGTAAAAAGGAGATTAAAAAACCCCACAGAGAGTAGAATAGATCAATATTTTAAAATATCTTTAACTGCAATATGCAAAAAGACTTAAAAAATAAAACACATGGAGGAAAATGACACATTAGATTTAATAAACAGACTCACTGAGAGTTCAGTCCGCTAAAACGTCTGGTCTAAGAGTTCAGTATCTATTCAGATTATTCCTGAGGTCACTTGAGGTTGTATTTCTATAGGACAGACTTACAGAAATTGTTCAACCATGTCCATTCTGCATTTTGATAAATATTCTCACATTGTTTGCAACAAGAACTATCAATTTACACCGCTGCCAAGTATTTGAGAGTGACACCACTGCCTACACTGGTTTTAAAAATGTTGACCCATAGGATAGGTAGAATTTTTTTTCACTATTTTGCATTTTTAATGATTTAATAGTAAGGTGAAACAGTTTGTTATTGGTCATATGTTCTTGTGAATTGTCTCTGTGGTCTTTTTGCTATGTTTTCCAATGACTATCAGTTGGATTGGTTCAATGCAAAGAAATTTAAATAACAACATGGCTGAATAGCAGGAAGTAAGACTTACACAGAGATGGTGGTGGTAAGAGGCATTGTCTAAGGGAAGAAGAGGGAAAGGACTTACCTTTTACTGCACCCCTACTAAGGTTTTATGTGCTTCTGCCCACGAGCCAATCTAAATGGACAGTTGTGAATTGGGGGCAGTGAGCACCACGATATTGTAAACTTTTATTCCTTTAGTGGCCCCCCGTGGATTTCCAGAAAAGTAACAATACTTCATGCTCAACAGCCCTGTAAAGTCAGTGCGGTCACCTCACTGCTAGGGCAGTAAAGCAAGGGGCAAAGAAAGAGAAGGACACTTTGTTCTGCCACCCAGCTCTCCTTTTTGATCAGTCTCTGATTTGTGGTCAAATCTCATTAACTCCTTCCTCAGATTTTCACCTCTTACCTGACGCATTTACCTTCACAGCAGAGTAGGTAAGAAGAAAACATGGAATAAAAGACAAGATTGAGAAAACTGATGGAAAGAACAAAGGAAAGAAAGAGAACAGAGATTTTTTTTAAAAAAAGATGTTCAATTAGTTATCAACCAAAGATTATTACATTGCTTTCAAAATATTTTTTATAATCATGGTCAAGTTTCCAATAACCAGATCCCTTGTGTGTAGAACCTTTCACCAACTGAAAATGGTTCGTTTTTCTTTTATTATATGTTGTCTTGATAAGCTAGCTTCTACACAGGTTAAAGCCAACTTCAAAGTTCCTCTTTGAAGAGAAAGATGATATGACAGGAAGATAAACTAATCTTGTGTATTCTTCCCCATTCACTAGCTTCTCTAATATGTCTTGGGCTTGAAAGAAATCACAGTCACCTACACTTTCCGTATCTGCCTTACTGAATAGTATGAACTGACGATAATAATGGTTATCTGGAAAACTTTTACCATCCTAAATTGCCTGAGGCTGTCAGATATTCAAGTCTTTTATTCAGTCGTATATACTTTACTTTTTAATACACTTAAAAAATTACCACATGACTTTAAATACAAAAAATCCATAACACGTCAAATCATTTATTAACTCAAAAATTTAACCCATTATTAAGCATTTGTCTTTAAGCATCCTGGCTGCTATTATCCTGTTAAACCTTTAAAGTTGTCTGGCCCAAGTCAAAGGTTCCCAGCAGTTCCACAATCTAAGTAGAAATGCAAAGAAAACTAAGAACCTGAGCCATAAATACAACGGTCCTTCCCTCTAGCTTTTAGCTTTAGCCTTCCAAGCTGTCATGGTCCCTTGGCTAGCTATAGAAAGTGACAGGCATCATCACCAATGACTAGTTGTTGAGAGAAAAATCAGGAGACCAGCCTTCTATTTCTAGGCCTGCCTTCACACGCCTACCCTGAGACACAGTCCAATTCAGCAGCACTCACAAAATGCAAACTCCTATGTTGGTGCACTGCAGGGGTACAAAATTAAAAATAACAGATATACATTATGCATATAACACACACATATACATATATACACACATACTTGTCCAATGGGAGTTCAAAGATGAGTTTAAAAGAGAAATTCACGTAAATAACTCTGACATCAGGGAGCTATTTATAAGAATCAGTTAACATGAAGAATTTCTAATTGTTCTTATGTGTATGATCCCTAAAAAAAGGCCAGAGCTCTTTGAAAGTGGAGGTTTTAAGTGAAATGGCTGTTTGGCACATAGTCTTCCTCCAGGTAAACTGAAAAGCATTTATGCTACCTTTTTCCTGAAACAAAAGTCCGGGTCTCACCTGTGGAAAACCTCTCCATGAGGGAGAGTTGAGAAATGAAAAGTTCTGCAGAAATGACACTGTAACTTAAACTTCATCTACCTATACAGAAAGGATTCCTTCCATTCTGTGTGGCCACTAGGAGAAAGCTCTGCATTAGGCATGAGCACCATCCACAGGGGGGCTTTCAAGCTCAAGACCTTTAGGTCAGTCTTCTACATTTGACTCTTGGATACTGGTAGGAATCCTGACTTTACTAGTCCATAGTTTCATAACGTGAATGTCAGATTAATAGTTTTCTATGTGGATATGGAGCCAATAGGCAGAATTACGCCTTGAAGCTCTCATTGTAACTTCCTTCCAAGTGGGTCCCTGGAATAAAATGCCCATTTCAGGCTGTTTGAGCAAGATACTTCAGAAAACATTTATAAGAGAGTATGAGTACTTATAAAAGTTTGCTCACCTAATGAATATTCTGCTTTAAGTGGATTCTGGAATCACTCAGCTGTTGGCATTGAAGAAAACTGCAAATGATTTATCCTCTTTCTTTGGAATGGCCCAGATATTTAAGGATGGACCTTACTTTCCCAGGATTCCCTGGTGATTCAAACAGTAAAGAATCGGCTTGCAATGCAGGAAAGCCAGGTTCGATCTCTGGGTTGGGAAGACCCCCTGGAAAAGGGAATGGGCGCCCACTCCAGTACTCTTGCCTTAAGCATTCCATGGAAAGAGGAGCCTGGTGGGCTCCAGCCATGGGGTCACAGGAGTCAGACACAACTGAGAGACTAATACTTTTACTTCCCTGGTGGCTCAGATGGTAAAGCATCCGCCTGGAATGCAGGAGACGTGGGTTCAATCCCTGGATCAGGAAGAGCCCCTGGAGAAAGAAATGGCAACCACTCCAGTATTCTTGCCTGGAGAATTCCATGGACAGAAGAATCTGGTGGGCTACAGCCCATGGGGTTGCAAGGAGTCGGACACAACTGAGTGACTAACACTTACTTTAGAGGAAAGTTCATACTTTAAGAAATTATTGTTAAAGGCTTGTAACACATACATATTTATAGCCATTTTCCATCAAACAAATAAAATACAATCCTTCCTCAGCTAACTGTCAACACAATCTAAAATTTTCATCCTATTCCTATTCTGTGACTGTTCCCAATACCCGTTCTTTATTCTTCTTTGTCCTCAGGTGCATATTGCTTGATTTGTTATAAATCCTCAAAATCATTTTCTAGGATTAAGTAACTTTTGGCACCAAAGCATTTCACTTTGTGTCTGACTTGAATTCTTCATGCTTCCATTTCAAACAACCTTTCTCTGCTCTCAGGGAAGGCAGACAATGGCTGGTCTCACCATCCCCTACACAAAGCTCCTTCATAAACTTCAAGACCATCTTTTTTTTTTTTTTTTTCAAACAAGAGATGCTTTATACCAAAGCCTTAAAAATCACTTTCTGAGAAGCATTAGCAAGCTCTTAGTTTATCTTGGTCCTATCTGAAGTCAGCTGAACTTGGCAGCCCCTGGCCTTCTCCGAGGTATAATTACAGTCTGGAGGAGAATGCAATTTGTGCAGCATTCCGCTGACCTACAAGCTGACCTCGCGCAGGGGCAAACTCACAGGTTGCATTAAACCCTATTAGACATGCCTAGTTTAAGGCAAAGCCTTTCCAGACCCCCGCCGCATGCTAGGATTAAGGCCTGTCACACATGCGCGCTATCACCTCGCCTAAGGAACTCTCGCCATGCCTTCCAGAGAGGGGAAGGCAGGCCCATATCCCACCCTGCCTAAGCCCGCACCTTGAGCCTGTGCATCCAAATGATCATTATTTCTTACATATGTGGATTTTAAGAAAAACCTGCCCCTCTGAATAAGAATGAAGACAGGAATGGGAAGACAGATCTGCTCCAGTGGAAAAACCACACCCTGGCTGCTCGGCTAGGAAAGTCTTGCCAGACTGACCGAGAAAGAATTCCTGCCAGGTCCAGTGGGATTTTCACATCTACATAAAATCCATATATATCTTCAGCTTTCTGCCTGGGCTTGGCAGATGTGGCCAGAAATAAAAATAAAAATAAATGGTCTGGATAGGCCATGAATGTTGGAAGCATGCTTGGCTGCGTGAGCTCGGCTCAGCTACAAAATAAAGAGAATCACAGAAGCCTTCTTCCAGGGAGCCCTCTCTCCCTGTCTGAAAAAGATTCATTTCCACACTTACACCTTAGCTAAACACGAAACATGCCGAAACCTAAGGCATAGGAAGGTGGGTATTCTGTTCTTTGGCTTAGTCCTCACATTTGAGCTCTCCATTTCAGTCACAAGAACTCGGTTTTATCACAGAGGCCAGAGGACAGGCCCCATGTCTAGTTAAATAGAGCCTCATGTGTTATCACCCATGAACATCAAAATTTGGTCATTTCCCATAAATTAAGTACGTGTGAAATTTGCTGCCTTTCCCTTCCTCCATCAAAAATGAACAAATAAATGAAGGATCCATATACATGGGTAATAGTTACTTTCAAGATAATGAGATATATCAAATCTCCACATCCACAGGGAGGGCATTTCAACTGTAGAGCATAAATGAGTACGTGGCTGCCTCTCTCAGGGAGATCAAACAACACAATGGAGAATACACAGAAAGGAGACAAGCTGACTCTCCAAAGCAAAATTCTGGAAAAACATTATTTCTATTTTTGCGTCATCAGACTGGCCATATCTTTTGCTTATGCTTCATATCAACACTCACCAAATTCCACTACTTGGCAAAACTACAGATATTAGGAGGCTGGCATGTAGCACACGCGTTACTGATGACGAGTCAGCTTGTCTCATTAACCGTGATCCTTCGAATCTCTAAGTCACCAGCTTCCAAAGGGACCAAGGTGCTTTCCTAATGACTGTTGCATTTACCCTGAAGACTAGGTTGAAAAGCAGGCAGAGCCCTACACTGGAGATGCAGAAATTGATGTACCTGTCCTAGGGGCTTTAAGCTCAGATGATTGAGCCAATCATTTCCTCCAGATTCCTCCAAACCATAAATATAAATAGTATGGAATCTGAACTTTGGCTGGATTGAGGAACCTCTAGGCTTAATTTTTATTCTCATTTAATTCTCACCCATTCACATACCTCCTACATTGGAAATCCTTATTTTTACAAGAAACGTAAATCTAATTTGGAAAAGAGTATTTCCCAATGGAAATTCTAGAATATTCACTGGAAGAAGTGATGTTGAAGCTGAAGCGCCAATATTTTGGTTACCTGATGTAAAGAGCAGACGCGTTGGAAAAGACTCATTCATGCTGGGAGAGATTGAGGGCAGGAGGAGAAGGGGGCAACAGAGGATGAGATGGCTTGATGGCATCACCAACTCAATGGACATGAATCTGGGCAAATGTGGGAGACAGTGAAGGACAGGGAACCCTGGAGTGCTGCAGTCCATGGGGTCATAAAGAGTCAGATACAACTAAGCAACTGAACATCACAAGATGATGGGCCTCCTAGGTGGCTTAGATGGTAAAGAATCTACCGGCAATGCAGGAAACATGAGTTCGATCCCTAGACTGCGAAGATTTCCTAGAGAAGGAAATGGCAACCCTCTCCTGCATTCTTGCCTGGATAATCCCATGAACAGAGGAGCCTGGTGGGCTACAGTTCACGGGGTTGCAAAGAATTGGACATGACTGAGCATGCAACACTCACTCACAAGACAAGACGAAACAGGGCCATGGGGCGTGGTAGCCCATGGATGCAGGCCTTATATGCCACCTCCTCCCCACCCCAAATCACAGAAATAAGCAACTAACTCAACCCCACTTCATAGCTGTGGCCATCCTTGTTCTCTCCTACACATTGCTAGTGTGACAAAGACTGGAGATGGGACAGGTAAGCAATTACTTTCCCATCCAGTACCAAGAGCCAGGGCCAGCTGGAGGGGAAGAGCAAGGCCACAGTTGGCAGCCGTCTTGCTCTCTCCTCAGGGAGAATAAGCATGCATTTGTTTATTGGCAGCTGCCTGGGAAAAATGAATGCTGACTCAGGCTCCTTGTCCCTTCTTTTCTACCCCTGCCACTCTCTGGCATCACACCCACAGGAGCTGGCTGGCTGGCTCCATGGTGCCATATTATGAAATGTCACCTGACTTGGTATAAACAAGCCCTCGCTGCTGATGGCCAGCATGGCCAGGTACGCTGCTGGGTAGTAGCCTCTGTCAACTGGCCTGATAAATGGCATTAAAGTAAGCTTTCCACATGCAGCCTGATTATCTGTCCCACCAAATGTTTCAACGAAAACTAAGCTTCACTGTTCTGTCAGACTGTTAGGTCTGAACCTCTTCCATGGCCTCATTTCTGGGGACATGTAAAATTGCTCAGATGAAGTTTACTTTAAGGATTTAGGCTCTTCACCAAGAAATGTGAAAAGGCAAATTGTCATCCTGTCCTGCATCTGAGAACATATTTGGCATCCTGTTCCCTTACTGATGAGACAGAAAAACCCTTTTACTGCTTTTCAGACCAGTGAATTCTGTTCAGAAAGCAAATGGAGAGAAGGCCACAGCAGGTGAAGGCTGAGGCTGGGCTGGGAGAGGAGGCACATGGGATCAGGGGTGGGTGCGGCAAGACATACTTCTGTTGGTTCGGGAGTTTTCGTGACCTATAGAAAACAAATTCTAAAGATAAAACCACATGCATTTTCTCTTGATCAGAGACTCTGGAGAGAAAATGACCAAGAGACATCAGTGTATTCATTGTCCAGTCTTCCAACAGGACCAGAGCTACTGTTATACCCAAGGTACAGATGAGAAACATCTGCCTAGTATTTCTTAGTGCTCAAGGTCCCTGAAAGAGTGCATGTGTGTGATGAACATGAAAATTCTAGACCACTGAGAAGCATCGAGATAGAGGGCTATATAGCAGGAAAAAAAATAAAAAATCAGAAGAGTATGAAGATAGTGACTTTTGGTAAGACATAAAAACAAAACTAAATATTCAAAAGTTTGACTTTGAAACTGATAGTGTGAACACTAAGCTATGGTGGTCAGAAAGTGGGGGGAAATAAGAACTCTCTGGAATAGACAGTAACACCAGGATAACCTGGAAAAACTCAGTTCCACACTTTCACATGGTCTCCAATCATCATGACTCAACCTTCCGAAAGCCAGGAACTTATTCCATACATGTAACTCCCACTTTAACAGCAGGAGGAAGAATTTATGTACTCTCTTTTAGGAGGGATGGGAGCACAGTGGCTCATTACTCCAGACAGACCAGAGGTTTGATGCTATGGGACCTGTGAGCCACGTTCCACTTGTTTTCTGTTTTACATTTCTTTATTACAATCTCACTTCAAATTCCTGGCTCAGTAATCAATCTGCATGACTATCAAAGACTGGGAGAGTAAATGTTCTTTCTCTTCCCCTTTCCACCCTACTGAACCTAGCATTGAGGAGCAAAGGGAAAGCTTTCTCTCCAGTACTCTTAAGTTGCATGGGAAACATCTCTATCCTACATACCTCTACATCTTGTAGGCAAAGCCCTCAGAGAATTCTGGTGGAGACACTAAAAAAACTGTCTATGGTACATATGAACAACTCATGGGATATTCTCCTGGAAATTAAGTGTCCCTGTGAATTACTGGGCCCCTCAATAAAAATACAAAATTTCATTCACTATGTATAGATGAGATGGTATTCCCCCTTAAAAAGAGATGTTTATGTCCTGACCCCCAACACCTCACAGCGTGACCTTATTTGGAAATAGGGTCACTGCAGACGTAATGAAGACCATACTAGAGTAAAGTAGTGAAGTGTTAGTTGCTCAGTCGTGTCCGACTCTTTGCGACCCCATGAATCGCAGCACGCCAGGCCTCCCTGTCCATCACCATCTCCCGGAGTTCACTCAGACTCACGTCCATCGAGTCCGTGATGCCATCCAGCCATTTCATCCTCGGTCGTCCCCTTCTCCTCCTGCCCCCGATCCCTCCCAGCATCAGAGTCTTTTCCAATGAGTCAACTCTTCTTCCCCCTTAAAAAGAGATGTTTATGTCCTGACCCCCAACACCTCACAGCGTGACCTTATTTGGAAATAGGGTCACTGCAGATGTAATGAAGACCATACTAGAGTAGAGTAGTGAAGTGTTAGTTGCTCAGTCGTGTCCGACTCTGCGACTCCACGAACTGTAGCCCTCAAGGCTCCTCTGTCAATGGAATTCTCCAGGAAAAAAATACTGGAGTGGGTCGCCATTTCCTTTTCCAGGTAATCTTCCCAACCCAAGGATCAACCCGGCTCTCTCGCACTGCAGGCAGAATTCTTTACTGTCTGAGCCGCCAGGGAAGGCCCCAGCTGGAGTAGAGTATAGCTCTAATCCAGTATAACTGGCATCACTTTAAGAGATGGCTATGTGAGGACACAGAGACCCACAAGGTGAAGATGAAGGTCATGTGTTGATGAAGGCGGCTATATGCCAGAGACTAACAAAGGTTGCCAGCAAACCACCAGAAGACATGGAGAAAGATTCCACTGCTGGTTTCAGAAGGAGAATGACTTGGCCAACACCTTAATTTCAGACTTTCTGGAACTGTGGAGACAATAAATTTTTGTTGCTTTAAGCCACCCAGTTCGTGGTAATTTAAGCTGGCCTTAGGAAACTAATAAAAGGAGTGAGAATGTTTTATTTCTAATAAGCTTCCAGGTGATACTTCTGCTGTTGGAACATGGATCACACTTTTGAGTAGTCAGGTGACTGCAAAAAAATGAATGAAGTACTTTGTTCATTATCACTCACATTTAGAATAGTGCCTGATATATGCTTGTATGTTTATATAATCCCTAATTCCTAGAATTTTTTCTGCTAACTAACTGGAAATGTACCCTTTTTCTATCAGTATTCATGGAATCCTCTCTCAAAGCTATGTGCTCAGTCAAGGAGTACAGCTTTCTCATATAAGGCCAATCACAGGTATACAGATAGCCATATTGCCCTCTGAAGGATTATAAATAACAAAACTTATCAGGCGTATGGACTTCCTGCCTTATCTATGTAATTTCTCACTTGGTATTAAACCACTGAATCTAGCCTGTTACATATAACTGGTGGCTCAAATAGGGCTTCTCTCTCCAAAATTTAGAGTGTTAGGCTTTTGAAAAGAACACATGCTAATAATTACTCCAAGCTGGTTAGAGATAATGGGCAACAGAAAAGTTATTATCTTCAATGTCATCGCATGTCTTTGAAATGATAATCATTGCATTCAAGGTATCAGAAATGATGGATGGCCTTTGATTTTGCATGTACCATGATGCAAATTACCTGGCTCTTTCTCACTCCTGCTCAGAAGGTGAAGAGCCAGTGACAGTGGGCACTCCTAGCTTCAGGGCCTAGAGCCACTGGATGGCATAATCTGTGACAAAACTCAAAGAGAAACATTTCCTCTTTAAAGACACCTAAGGCTACTTTCAGTTTTCCTTTTACGGGCATACTTCATCCAGAACAACCTCGCACACAGTTCTAATTGGCAGCCATTGCTGTAACATATACTATTTACAACCTAAGTCATTCTACCCTGTTAATTTCCTGGGTAACAACATTCGACTTAAGTACCACATTGTTTCAAGGAGGCTCCCTGAGCTCCTTCTATAAACATAAAATGACGATTCCAGGAAATGTTAGTAAGAAAGGAAAGATGAAAGAGCACTGTATACACAGATTTTAAAACTGCTACAAGTTTTTGTTAGGGCTTTCAGTCTATACCCCAGCACATTTCCCCTGTAATTAGTCTTTATCATCCTCCTTACTCTCACAGCCCATCTATCATGGAAAGCAAATGCATATTATCTTCTTCAGTCATCCATGGGAATAGAGTAACCCTGTGATCCAAACTATTTACTCGCCATCATCCATGAAGAGTAAGCCTCTACATCCATCCTGTCTAGAATCGAGAAAATAAATATGTTCCCTGAGGTTCTCTCATACAGACAAGTCACCTTCTGAAAGTATGACAGCAACAAGCGCACGGTAAGTGATTCGCCCAAAGTCCTCCAGGTGGCCTACCTCAGGCCTGTGTTCTTTCCGTAGCAATACCTCTCATCCCAGCAAGGATGTGCCTGCCTCATCAATCACGTTACAACAAGGCAACAGCCTCTCAAACATGAAGATCACAACTACTCTGAGTTTTAAAGCAGCAAAGTAAAGGCCTGTTCACTTCCTTTTCTTAAAAAAATCAACCTCAAATGATAAGACTCAGAAACAAGAAATCTACCTGCAGTGAAACTAGCTATTGTTGTTCAGTTCCTCAGTCATGTCCAACTCTCTGGGACCCCGTGGACTGTAGCCCTCCAGGCTCCTCTGTCCATAGGGTTCTCCAGGCAAGAATACTGGAGTGGGTTGCCATTCCTCTCTCCAGGATCAGGGATCAAACCTGCGTCTTCTGCATTGGTTGGCAGATTCTTTACCGCTAAGCCACCTGGGAAGCCCAGTGAAACTCACAGACTCTTCTTAATTTCAAAATAGAAATGTGAAGGTAGAAGTCATTGGAAGAATGGTAAATTACATGGCAGAGTGACAGAAGGACAAAACCAATAATCTGCAGGGGAAGGCATAACCTTGGACACACATAAATTAGAGTCACCGTGTGCTGGGCAAGGGTGAGACAAGGAGCTAAAACCTAGGGGATTATTTAATAGTTGGTTCATGAGTGCAACTGAGTGCCAAGTGTATACTTTTAGACAAATTCAATGAGACAGATTTGGGACTCAGACATCAGACACTGTCTTGAACCAGAGTCATTTTTAGAATTCCATATCCTTTCCTGGATTGTCACTCAGGAAACTAGAAGTCAGAATGACACCCCAGCCCCCAAAGTCAAGGGCCTAGAGAAATTCCACCTGGAAAAATAGATCAATCTAAGAGCAAAGATAAAAAGATCCTGTCATCCAAAGCCTACCCAAATGAAATGGCTGGTCTGCAACTGTTTACCCCACTTTGAGCCCCATCATTGGGCATACATCATTAATCCATGCTGAGTTTATCATGCTTCGATCCTGTATATAAAATAGCAGCTAAGGATTACCAATTCTTTGAGATAATCCTCTAACATGAAACACAGAGGTCACAACCAAGAAATATAAAAAAGAAACTTGGAAAAAGGGACAGAAGGAAAGTAGTACGCAAAACAAAATACGAAGAAACTGTAATTGATAACTTCAGAAAGGTAATCGTATTTCTTTTAAAAATGAGTTTTTATGCACTCATAGAGAATTCTGAAATACAAAAATCCTTGTCTCCCAAAATAAGAAGCACATGGTGACTGTCTAAAACTTTATTCACAACAGATAGCAGAGTATCAAAGCAACACCCAAAGGTGTTGAAAACCGGCGTGCAGGGGGCAGGGTGAGAGTGGAATGGTGGCGGGAGGTGGACAGGAAATCTTTTTTAACACTTTTAAAAGCTGTGAAATACTATAGAGAAGTGTAGCACATGCATACAAAAATCATACAAAAAAGATATTCACGACCCAGATAACCACGATAGTGTGATCACTCACCTAGAGCCAGACATCCTGGAATGTGAAGTCAAGTGGGCCTTAGGAAGCATCACTACAAACAAAGCTAATGGAGGTGATGGAATTCCAGTTGAGCTATTTCAAATCCTGGAAGATGATGCTGTGAAAGTGCTGCTCTCTATATGCCAGCAAATTTGGAAAACTCAGCAGTGGCCCCAGGACTGGAAAAGGTCAGTTTTCATTCCAATTCCAAAGAAAGGCAATGCCAAAGAATGCTCAAACTACTGCACAATTGCACTCATCTCACATGCTAGTAAAGCAATGCTAAAAATTCTCCAAGTCAGGCTTCAGCAATACGTGAACCGTGAACTTAACAGATATTCAAATTGGATTTAGAAAAGGCAGAGGAACGCGAGATCAAGCTGGATGGTAGAAAAAGCAAGAGAGTTCCAGAAAAACATCTACTTCTGCTTTATTGACTACACCAAAGCCTCTGACTGTGTGGATCACAACAAACTGTGGAAAATTCTGAAAGAGATGAGAATACCAGACCATCTGACCTGCCTCCTGAGAAATCTGTATGCAGGTCAAGAAGGAAGAGTTAGAACTGTACATGGAACAACAGACTGGTTTCAAACTGGAAAAGGAGTATGTATTTTTGCAGGTGGAATTTCTCCAGGCCCTTGACTCTGGGGGCTGGGGTGTCATTCTGACTTGTAGCTTTCTTAGTGACAATCCAAGAAAGGAAATGGAATTTTAATATAAGGCTGTATATTGTCAAAATGCTTATTTAATTTACATGCAGAATACATCATGGGAAATGCTGGGTTGGACAAATCACAAGCTGGAATCAAGATTGTTGGGAGAAGTATCAGTAACCTCAGATATGCAGATGACACCACCCTTATGGCAGAAAGCGAAGAAGAACTAAAGAGCTTCTTGATGAAAGTGAAAGAGGAGAGTGAAAAAGTCGGCTTAAAGCTCAACATTCAGAAAACCAAAATCATGGCATCATCTGCTGCTAAGTCACTTCAGTCGTGTCCGACTCTGTGCGACCCCACAGATGGCAGCCCACCAGGTTCTGCCATCCCTGAGATTCTCCAGGCAAGAACACTGGAGTGGGTTGCCATTTCCTTCTCCAATGCATGAAAGAGAAAAGTGAAAGTGAAGTCACTCAGTTGTGTCCGACTCTTCGCAACCCCATGGACTGCAGCCTACCAGGCTCCTCTGTCCATGGATTTTCCAGGCAAGAGTGCTGGAGTGGGGTGCCACTGCCTTGTCTGCATGACATCATCACTTCATGGCAAATAGATGGGGAACAATGGAAACAAAGACTTTATTTTCTTGGACTTCAAAATCACTGCAGATGGTGCCTGCAGCCATGAATTTAAAAGACACTTGCTCCTTGGACAGAAAGTTATGACCAAATGACCAACCTAGACAGCATATTAAAAAGCAAAGATATTACTTTGTCAACAAAGGCCATCTAGTCAAAGCTATGGTTTTTCCAGTGGTCATGTACAGATGTGAGTGCTGGACTATAAAGAAAGCTGAGTGCTGAAGAATTGATGCTTTTGAACTGTGGTGTTAGAGAAGACTCCTGAGAATCTCTTTGACTCCAAGGAGATCAACCCAGGCAATCCTAAAGGAAATCAGTCCTGAATATTCACTGGAAGTACTGATGCTGAAGCTGGAACTTCAATACTTTGGCCATCTGATGCGAAGAACTGACTCATTTGAAAAGACCCTGACGCTGGGAAAGGTTGAAGGTGGGAGATGAAAGGGATGACAGGATGAGATGGTTGGATGGCATCACTGACTCAATGGACATGAGTTTGAGTAAGCTCCGGGAATTGGCGATGGACAGGGAAGCCTGGCGTGCTGCAGTCCATGGGGTTGCAAAGAGTCAGACACGACTGCGTGACTGATCTGAACTGAGCACATGCATGTTTATGTACGCATAGTTTGTTATTGTTGTTTAATAGCTAAGTTGTGCCTGACTCTTTGCCACCCCAAGAACTGTAGCTCACCAGGCTCCTCTACCCATGGGATTTCCTAGGCAAGAGCTGGAGTGGGTTTCCATTTCCTTTTCTAGGGGATCTTCCCAGCCCAGGGATTGAACCCCGGTCTCCTTCATTGGCAGATGGATTCTTTACTGCTGAGCCACCAGAGAAACCATACATAGTTTAAAGGACTAGGAAAGTAAACAATGTATGGACACCCACCTTAAGAAACAGAACTGTTAACGCCTTTGAAGGCCCTCTACTTTCCCCTACAGCTTTCCTCTAAAGGGACCATTTTTTCTAAATTGCACATTTATCATTCCCCCAACAATATGCCGGCAAATTTGGAAAATTCAGCCGTGACCACAGGACAGGAAAAGGTCAGTTTTCACTTCAATCCCAAAGAAAGGCAATGCCAAAGAATGCTCAAACTATTGCACAATTGCACTCATCTCACACACTAGTAAAGTAATGTTCAACGTTCTCCAAGCCAGGCTTCAGCAATACGGGAACCGTGAACTTCCAGATGTTCAAGATGGTTTTAGAAAAGGCAGAGGAACCAGAGATCAAGTTGCCAACATCCGCTGGATCATCGAAAAAGCAAGAGAGTTCCAGAAAAACATCTATTTCTGCTTTATTGACTATGCCAAAGCCTTTGACTGTGTGGATCACAACAAACTGTGGAAAATTCTGAAAGAGATGGGAATACCAGACCACCTGACCTGCCTCTTGACAAACCTGTATGCAGGTCAGGAAGCAACAGTTAGAACTGGACATTGAAAACAACAGACTGGTTCCAAATAGGAAAAGGAGTACATCAAGGCTGTATGTTGCTGCTGCTGCTAAGTCGCTTCAGTCATGTCCGACTCTGTGAGACCCCATAGACGGCAGCCCACCAGGCTCCCTTGTCCCTGGGATTCTCCAGGTAAGAGTACTAGAGTGGGTTGCCATTGCCTTCTCTGAAAACCTGTGCTACCAACATAGAATACTTATGATAGCCAAATAAAAATAGTACTAGAAAATGCAGGCAAATGTATCATCTTTTTGTTCTAATGCATAGTTTTCTCTTGGCACATCTTGAGGATGGGCATCTCTGAGCATCTAGCTTAAATTCATTTACTTTAATTACACAGCTGTGTCCGAACAGGTCATGGACACACACACACACACACACACACACATACACACACACACACACACGAGAGGATGAGATGGATCTCTCCCAGCCTTCTGGGGGTTCAGGAGTCATCCCTGCAGGAGAGATGAGGCTTCTGGATGGAATCCAACCTCCCCTTCTCTTTTAGGGAGTTTTCATTGTTCTTATTCCTACTCCTGATGGTCATGATGATGGTGGTAATAGTACGGTGGCAGCAGCAGATATGTATGCATCAGACATGCAGCTAAACACGTCACAGATTATTTTAATTCTCACAATCACCTGTTGAAATAGATTATTTGTTACTGTTATTCTCACTTTACAGATGAGGGAGCTGAAAAGAGGACGCTTAGAAAGGTGAAGGGACTTTCCCCATGGATGAAGTGATGACTCAAAGAAAAAGAAAAAGTGAAGCCTGTGTGGTTTCCAGAAACCCCTGCCGAACCATGACTCTACCACCTTCCATACTTAGAGGAGTTGTGACTCTTGGTGCCCTGGGTTTGCTGGAGGAAGCAACTGATTGGAAGCCTTGAAACTGGCTTCTTGGTGGCTCTGAGACAAACACACACCAAGATCTCAGCCAGCTGGTGTGATCTACTATGCTGGCTTGTGAGTTGAACTTTCTTTTCCGCATACCTTCAGCCTCTGAGGCTCAACCCTTCCACTGGTGGTGAATGAACGGCTGTGTCCTACACAGCTGAAGTTGACAGACCTCTAAGCCCAAGAGCGTAAGTAACACACAACAAAAACATTGCATGGCCTAGTTTCTCCAATGGCTTCCTAAATCATTCTAAACATTGCATGCTTTAGGCATCTTGCTGCTATTCTGAATTACATTCTCTAAGCAACCATCTCAGTGTCTCATTTTTTCCATTAGTAAGATGATTATAGTACAGAGTGAACTATTTATGATGAGGCCCAGCTCAAGCACTGTGGCTTTTGGTTGGCTTCATTGTAAATACATCTTTCTTTGTTAATTAATGTACCTTAGCCTAGGGTTGTAAGTAACACTAATTTATGTTTCTGAATTGAGCAGGGAGGAAGAGAACCACACCCAGAGTGAAAGATCCAAGATCTTCAGAATCAATACGCACACCATAACCATTTGAAAGTGAAGTTTAAAAGTCAGTATTTGTGTTTGCTGTAAACTAAGGAAGCTGTACAAGAGGGTCTACAAGAGAGTCAAAAGTGATGTGATAATTAGGTCATGAATTAACTCCCTGGTCCTTGCAGCTCTAGACCATTTTTAAAGAGCCCTCCCACCTTCTCACCTCCTAGGATATTTTGCACATGCGAAATGTCTAATGTGACTAATACGGTACCCAGCATAAAAGTTAATGAATGAAAATGAAAACACTAAGACTCAGGTTATTTAGTAACCAGGGCCTGGAGCCAGACCCCAATTAAACCACTCTTGTGGTGAAGGAAGGGATCAAAATGCCCAATAGGTTCCATCTGGCTGCCCCTGTGGGTCAATCTAGAGCCCCATAGCCTCCCCACCTTCTCTCCCCAGCGACGAGGGGCTGGGGCAGTCCTCTTCATGGCGTAGAGGGAACTTCATGTAAGGGGCTTGGCAGTGAAGGAAATCAGCTATAAGCAAGCACCACTCCCCAGCCCTTCCCAACCCAACCCCTTTTGCCATCCATTGCGCTGGAGGGGCATAGCCTTCCAATCCCATTTGTACCCCACTGAGGAGATCTGATAATGGTCCTGGCAGAGCCATGGCTTTTCAAAACTTCTGGCAGGGGCCTCGCTGACCCATAACTTGCCTACACACATGATTTCTTCTCATACTGTCTTTGTAAATTGACCATGGCTAACCTTGTTGCCCTAATCAGATCAATCAGAATAACATTTCTTTAGCTGCCGCACGCTGGCAGCCTCCTGGGCTGAGGCGTGACTGTGAGTCAGGCTCAGATACTGAAGGCAGATTTTGGAATTTCCAATGGTCTCAGGTTTCCTTTGCTTTTATCACAGTTGGTGAGCTTTGTTGGGTTGTGTTTACAGCCATGCAAATAAGCCTCAGCTGGAGAGAAATCTGGTCAGGCTAAAGGAAATCAAGCTCTGGGACAAAGGGTATTTTATAAAAAATCATAAGTGTAGCCATAGTCCTGGGGTCAAGCCAGACTGTCCTAGGAAACATGTGGATGGCTTTGTCTGGTGTAACCTGAACTCTGGGCTTGGCCTCTGTACTCTGGAAACTCTATCAGAAGATGGAGGGGAGGCTGGAGGGCCACACCAGCTGATAGGAGCTGGTCAGTTCAGCCACTGGCTACCATCACCAAAGATATTTTTTATTAAGTGGAGACAAGTGTGAGAAGGAAAATATTGCATCTTTGGGGGAAGAAACGTGTTTGAGAGGAGTAGATCCATGTTATTCATTGACTAAACCAGGTCCAAATTCATGGTTTCATTCTACTCACACACTTGTACAGACTCAGCTTTAAAATGTACGTGTGAAAGTGTCCACATACAGGTATGACGTGATACTTTGCATCTGGAAAGCATCTTTAGAAATATCTGCTCCAGAGGCCATGAGAGTTACCAAAACTAAGGCCAGAGAGGTCATGTGATTGGACACAGCAGCTAACCAGTTACCTTCAAGACCAGACCACTGGCGCCCTTCCACTGCAGTTTTCCCCCATCAGATTTCCAGTCCTTCAAAACCCCAATACACAGAGAAACTATTTTAAAATAACTCTCCAGTACGTTTCTGTCTCTTAAGACCATTGTTGTTGTTTAGTCGTTTAGTCACGTCCGATTCCTTGTGAACCCATGGACTCTAGCCTGCCGGACTCCTCTGTCCAAGGGATTTTCCAGGCAAGAACACTGGAGCGGATTTGCCATTTCCTTCTCAAGGGGATCTTCCCAACCCACGGATCGAACTATGTCTCCTGCATTGGCAAGCTGATTTTTTTTTACCACTTAACCACCCGGAAAGGCCCCCTTTAAGATTAGGGGATTACTAAAACCCTAACAATTATTCCCTGAGCTTCCATATACCTGTGGCTCATACAACATGGTGCTTATGGTGTCAGGCAGTTTGATCTATAGGTCTGAGCACAAACATGTTGAATCACATGCCTTTGCCTTGTTCAGTCGCTCAGTCATGTCCAGCTCTTTGTGACCCCATGGACTGCAGCATGCCAAGCTTCCCTGTCTTTCACCATCTCCTCGAGTTTGCTCAGATTCATGTCCATTGAGTCAGTGATGCCATCCAACTATCTCATCCTCTGTTGCCACCTTCTCCTCCTGCCCTCAATCTTTCCCAGCATCAGGGTCTTTTCCATTTGTCCATTTGCCCTCTAATAATGTCCCCATCTGCAAAGGAATAGTAATGACCATATCTTTGGAATTTATCTAATCAAACTTTATCTTTTGACAGATGAAAGCCCTAAGATCCAGAGAAGCTAAAGAATTTGCCCAAGATTCCATAGTTGGCTAAATTCAGAGCTGTAAGTAGAAACCAGGTCTATGGACAACAAAGCCAGCACTCTTTCCACTAAACAAGGACTAGAAAATACAATTCAGGCTTCTCCAAGTGAATATAAAGTCAGCACTTGTAGTTAAATTCAGACCAACAGACCTTTTGTCAAGTCATTAAGAGCACAGGTTCTGGGATGGTTGGTGGATTCATCATGGGCAAGTTACATAAACCTCTAAGCTCCAGCTTCCTCACCTACAAAATGGGAATAATCATAGAAAGATCTCACTGGGTTCTTACGACAACTGGATAAATTAACAAACGCTAGGAGCATTAACCATTATTATTGCTATTGAAATCTTGTCACCTTCACTTGAAAGATTCTATATAAATACAAGATTATTAAGGCTTCTGTCCACATTAAGCACATATTTATTAATGTGCCCACGTGTGTGCATGTGGCATGGGGGCTGTTTTGACCTTTGGCTATATCAGAGACGTGTATACTTTGCAAAGCATTTATGTGTTCAGTTTTGCAAGCATCCATGTGACTTGGGTTTGTGACTTAAACACACATATAACATCTTTGCTCATTCTTGGTATTTCCTCACATACTTTTAGCTTAGCACTGGAGGCCAGAGAGATCACTGACACCATCAAAGTCCCTTCACTAACACTCATTCTCAAACTACTGTCTAGCTCCAGCCAGTCACAATCTTAGAAAAGGTCTAGGTATATATACAAATGTGTTAAGTATAAATGAATGAGGTCCAGAAAAATACAGGTGAGATTTCAAAAATTTTACTCTACTAGGAGTAAAGGATAACATCCTTAAAAACTAAAAAGATATTTAGAAGTGTTCTCTCATAGTACGTCTTGTAACATCTAATCAATTTCTTTATTTCCCAATCAAAGAAGCCTGAGTCTATATTCAAATACATCTTCACTCCCTTTAGATATGGACAATGTAAAGAACGCTGTGTGTGTGGCGGGGGAGAAGAAGGAAGGTGATCCCAGAATCAGTCTCAAAGGGGCTAAGTCTAATATTTCATAAATTTTTATCCTGCTGTCGTTCATTCTAAGTACTGGAACCGCGCCTACTAACGATTTCTATTCTACTAATACCTATAAGTCTTTCTAGTATGCATTTGGCTCCCAAAACTTTGAGTGGATAATTTGCTGTGAAATCTGGCCTCATGGTCCAAAATAAAGAAATTTAACAAGAAGAAAGGTAGTGCTGAGGGGCAGTTAACTCTTTTGTAGGTTCTACTGCCCCAGCTCTAGGATAGAAGCCACTTTAGCTCTGGAGCTCAGCATTCGAAGGTGCCCTCTTGTGGTGTGGGTAGGAACTGAACACCCTACAATCCTTGAGCTGGCTTGAGGTATAAACCCAGATTAAGCTAACTGTTTTAACAGCCAACAAGAGAAACATAGCTGAACTCCAAGAATAATACTCAAACTCAACATTCTGAAAGAATCATTGATATCCATACTTGACAAGTTCTAACAACCATTAAAAAAAAATAAGTAAATAAAGTAAAAGTACAACTCAACTTTCTGGGCTGTCTTATTTCCAAATAAAATTTACAAGACAGAATTTTTGTAAGCTGGTGCTTGCCATGGAATAGAAGCTCCCGTTTGCTTTCAGTACATTTGGCCAGTCAGGGATCTTTAAACTAAAGAGCAGGAAAGCCCAGATCATTCCAGATATCACTCAAAGAATCTGGACATAGCACTAATAACCTCAAGGTCATATATTGGTATAATCAACACATGGGACAAGTGATTTCACTCACTGCTATAGATGATAACCCCTAACCTCACTGCTCATTTTTCAAACACATGAGAAATGGAAAGGGCTGGGCAAATGCATTCCCATTCCTGGGCGGAAAGGGGCGGGGAGGGGAATAAGCCACATACCTTACCAAGGCGGTCCAGAGAAATGATCTTTGTACACAAAAGCTGAAATTATATAAACTTGGAAGGCAACAGGTTATGAAAACCCTATAAATTTATGTTCAGAATTCCAAATGATGTTCTCCTTCCACTATTCTCCCCTCCCCACTAAACTGAGACACCAAGTCTGGGATTTGAGAGTTGCAGCTACAATCCTGGCCAAAGTGACCCAATTACAACTGAAAGCTTTTGGCTCCAGGAAGTTTCAACAGACAAGCCTCTGAGGGACCATCACCACCCCTCCCTACACCATCACCCCCACCAATGATCAGGGAATAGCCACTATCTCATTGATTCTTAAGAAATCTCTATTAAAACGGCCGAGGGAGAGGAATGATTTTTATGTATCGTACAGAGGAGGGAACAGGCACAGACATTATTCCTAATTCAAAGTAAGATCATGCCATTTCAACAGAGAAAGAACATTGGCAGGTCATGCTGATTTTCTGAATGCAGCTGGGCAAGTTTAGAAAGCAATTGGAAAGTTTATCGGAGTAGCTACTTCTCTGACAGGCACCAGGACAAAGAATCTCAGACGATGAAAGCAGCTTTCTGTCTCCTTGTCAAGGCGCTGACCTGCCTTTCCCCAGAATACATGGAACTTAGAGATAGTATAAATATGGGCGCAGTGACGGTGAAAACTCTTACTTCACAGTGCAAAAAGACATATCAACCACTGTAAGATGAACTACTAGATGTCTGCAGTATGTGCCATTAAAGGAAGCTGTGGAATTCTTCCACAAATACTGAAGAGCAGGGATGATCTAAAGATGACCATTTGCAAAGCTTCAGGAAAGGACACGCTTATATTTGAAGGCCCTCTAACAGTGGTTTCCAACCTTTTTGGCACAAAGGACCTGGTTTCGTGGAAGACAATTTTTCCATGGACTGGGGGTGGGGGGGGGCAGGGCTTGGGATAATTCAAGTACATTACATTTATTGTGCACTCTATTTCTATTATTATTACATTAGTCCCACCTCAGATCATCAGGCATTAGATCCCGGAGGTTGGGGACCCCTGCTCCACAAGGTTGTGGAAATCCGTGATGTTCAAGAATTTATTTGCAAAGTTTTCATATTTGTTCATAAACTAACAGATTATTACATTTCTAGAGAACACTTAAAAGTACTTTCACAATCATGATTTCATTTTATCCTCAGAACAACCCTGAAGGGTTGTTATTCCCTATTTTATAGAGAAAGAATTAGTGTGTACAAGTTATACGACTTTCCTGAAAGCTGTCAGAGAGCAAAAAAAAAAAAAAAAAAAAAAAGGAGGTGGTATTAAGCATTGGTGGTACAGACAAGAGATGATGTTTTGAGCTCTGGTTCTCAATTTGGTAAATGTTACGTTTGTCGTGGCACAATGGTCTCAGGTCACAAATGAGGAAGGCTCATGTCTGAGTATGCAATTAAGAATTTGTCATAGTCAGGGTCAAAGGAAAACAGTTCCAATTCTCCATATTATTTTATAGTTGGACTTATACCCAAAGTGTCTTTTTATTCAAAGATTTAGATTCCTATTGAAAGACCCTGAAGAAAACCTTGGATAATTTCACCATGTAGGACACCTCTTAGATTTGCACAAGTATAGCTGAATCCTGTTGATAATTCTAACAGTGGCTATTCTCATTTATAAATGTCAAAATCAATTACCCTAGTAAAATCTATCATCTTTAAGTATAGCGAATTACTGTTTAAATTAAGGAAAAGTGGAGATATATACTGAGGCTCTTCTACAGCCTCCCGAGGTTCTGTTATTATCGATGACTTCCTGTGAAAAGCGTACAAACCCTGGAAGTCATCTTTATCTTTCTAGATCTCATTTCTTATGGGCCAAAATGAAGGTACCGAATCAGTTGATCAGGAAGGCTCCTTCTAATTCTTAGACTGTGTTTAACTAGAAAACCGGATCCTGGCCCAGTTTAAGAAAATATGTATCAAAAAGAAAAGAAAAGAAGCTATATATCTGTTTACTTAAAACTAGTGCCAGTGGTGGGAACTGTTATAAAAGATGGAAGTAGAAACTCATATCTGAGTTTAGGAGAACCATGAATTTTTGAACAGTTCTCAACTAAAAATGCGGGATACACAGATGGAAGCAAACCAGCTCTGCTTAAGAGATGCTCACATATATGTCTCAGTTCTAGCAAAGTCTCAGAGGCCAAGGTTCAGAATGCTGAATTTTTGAAACTCCAACATATACTCCACCTTTGGTCACCATAAAAAGATGTGTCTGGCAAGTGTTTCCTGGTCATATTGTATGGGAATCATTCTGTGGTTAGGCTAACAAAGCTGGCCTCCAGGGCTCAAAGTCCCAGTTGCTCACAATCGCTAAAATTCACTTTCATCCTCATTCTCAGAGAAAAGAAAAAAAAATCTGACTTTCAGAAGAGACTGAGGGACCCATCTTGATGCTGGAGATCTGGCCATGGGCACAGAGGGAAGGCGTATAGGGGGCAGGTTCAGAGTTTTCTGGCATTGACTCAACTCATTATTTTCTTTAAAACTTAGAATATCTCAGCTCTAAGGTGGCATACAAGCTCTCTGCAGACTTCAAGCAGCCTCAAGACCATCAAAACCCTGTAGTCATTTTATTGTTTAGTCGCCAAGTTGTATGCGGCTCTGTGACCTCATGGACTGTAGCCTGCCAGGCTCTTCTGTCCATGCGACTTCCCAGGCAGAAATACTGGAGTGGGTTGCCATTTCCTTCTCCAGGAGCTCTTCCCAACCTAGTGATCGACCATGTCTCCTACTTGGCAAGTGGAGACTAAGCCACCAAGAAAGCCCAGTCCCTACCTTTAAAGAAAAAATAGTGACTTCACATGTGCACAGATTCTTTGGGGGTAACAGCAACCTCAATGTTCAGAAAGATTAAAGAGCTTGAATGAAGGATCTTTTACCCCTCAGAAAAACAAACACATCAAGTACTAACTGCCTTAGTGAAAAATCCTTTGTTGACAAGGCAACCAATTATAAGAAATAAGAATAAACTAAAAAAATAATGCTTTCATGTTTCAAAAAACAAATGCTTCAATGTTTTAAAAATTCCCATTCACCAAAATAGAAAGAACTAGCATTATGAATAAATAACATGTAATCAAGCATCCAGAGAGAGGAAAACACAAGGAGTAATAGCAATCTTAAAAGAAAAAGAGAACAAAAGTAAATTTTATGTGATACTGGGTAAGAAAACATTCAATGGATTTCCTGGATGGTCAGAGAAAACTTCCTGGAAGAGGCAATATGATGCCACCTTTGGAATATAGAGATTCTGGTTCTGCCTTTTGCAGAGAAACAAGCAGTCTTCTGTTCCTATAGATGGCATTTAAAAAGCAAGCTGGCCTGCTAAAGCACATTATTTCAATATCATAGGATTCTAATCACACATGTAAATATTTCATAGTCTATCATTTGACTTCTTGCCTGTAACTAAGTTGTTTCATGCAATCTGTCCTCTTAAAAGATTTGTTCTGATATTTAATTATAATTGGGATCACATTTTTTATCAGGAAAACTGATAAATTCCATCAAACAAAACAAAAAATTCCATCAAACTTAAGAGGTAAAAAACTTTGATCATGATTTTCATGTATAATTCAAATCAGTGGTCCAATCTGATTAAACAGAAAATTGCATTCAGACTTCTGCCATTTCCCCCACGATGAGGCACAGCAGATTTCTCAATCATAATGTTATTTGAGATACCAATGTATGCACCTCAGTGTATAATTTAAGAATGAAGAGTTGATGAAACTCTCATTCGATATTAGACACTCTCAAAACGCTTCTCCCAATCCTCTTAGATTTGAATTTCACAACATCCTGACAGCTCAGGTAGACCCAGGTATTGTTAATCCTGTCTTAAAGAGAAGGGAAAATACGGCCTGAAGAAGTGAGACAAGCTGCCCAAATCACACTGTAAATCAGCAGCAGAACCAAGCACTGCAAAGCTGACCCTTGAACAACCAAGGAGTTAATTTGCATACAGCTTAGAGTCAGCCCTCAGCACCCATGGGTTCAGCTAACCACGCACTGTTTAGGACTCTATTATTTCCTATTGAAAACTATCCATATCCAAGTGGACCTGTGCAGCTCAAACTCACACTGCTCATGGGCCAACTGACTTTCCTCAACACCATCTATGTTGTCATCGCAACACAAAGGCAGAGAGACGGCAGCCGTGGCAGCAACAGTGGCAGAACGAGAGCAGCAAGCACTGGCTGGGGGCTGCCTGGGTGCCAGGCACTGGGGGGGCACACTGTATAAGTGACCTCACTCGAGTCTTTCTTAGAGCAAGTGGATAGCGGGGCAAGGCAAGTGAAAGGACTTTGACTTGGGCCACACAGTCAGTGCAGGGCACACTGGTCACTCAGCTCCACACCTGTCTGACTGCTTGATCATGCTCTCTGATGGGTGGCTCATGGCCTCAGATTTTTAGCCCTCAAGCCTGCCCAGAGGTCACCTTCTCCATGAGGACTACTCTGAACACGCTGTATTCAAACTTGTAACCCGTCCTCCCACTCCTCCCAAAGATGATCCTCCTTACGCTGCTTTTATCACATGACTTGACTTTTTGATGTTATTGTTAATATAACGTTTTGTTTTTGATGTTGATTGTTAATATAATCTGTTTTGTTCTTTTACCAGCATACCCAGGTGCTCAGACAGTGCTATCCAATAGAACTTTCTATAAAAACAAAAATGCTCTTCAATCTGCTGTATGGTAGCCACTGCTGCTGCTGCTGCTGCTAAGTCGTTTCAGTCGTGTCTGACTCTGTGCGACCCCATAGATGGCAGCCCACCAGGCTCCCCCGACCCTGGGATCCTCCAGGCAAGAACACTGGAGTGGGTTGCCATTTCCTTCTCCAATGCATGAAAGTGAAAAGTGAAAGTGAAGTCGCTCAGTCGTGTCCGACTCTTAGTGACCTCATGGACTGCAGCCCACCAGACTCCTCCGTCCATGGGATTTTCCAGGCAAGAGCACTGGAGTGGGGGGCCATTGCACCACTAGCCAGAAGAATAAAACTGAAAAGTGGCAAATGCCACTTGAAGAAGCAAATATTTCAATTAATCTAATGTTATGACATAACCTTGTCACATGTGGCTCAGGAATACCCTACTGGATAGCATGGGCCTAAAACAAAAGCTAGCACAAATACACTCTCAATAAACAGTTGTTCAATGAATGAATTTATAAATAAGTAAGGCATATTTTCCACATAGCCTACAGACCACTTTTCACTAAATTAGTTTTTTTTTTTTTCAATAGAATTAATGGCTGGAAAAAAGTTCAGATTAAGAAAATAGTTTGAAAATTCAGACAATATGACCAAAATAGTAAGTTCAGATTTCTCAAACTATTGGCTCCTTGATGTCATCCGTGACTCAAAACCTTCCAAAACATTTTTTTGAAAACAGAGCGAAAGCAAACCAGCAGCACACAATGAAACCCCATGCAGGACAAAAAACAGTGACATAGTTATGATTACTACAGCCAGGCAATACCTTTTTGACCTTGTTTTTTTTCTCATAGGTCTCTGAGAGAGGTTTTTTCTTCTGCTGAGGTATGTCTTTGGAGAATAAATACTCAAATTCGCTAGTATCCCGAATATCAGGTTCTTCTAAGGAATCCCATAAAGTTGGCGTAGAATTTTGGCTTAAAAGAGAAAAAGGGAAGTTAAAGGTAAGAACCAAACAAAATAGAACAGAATACAGCAACATCCTTAATTCATTTTTTAACTCCTTTAAAAACTCTAATAAAGCTTGAAGAAAGGTTTTTATGGTTATATATTTTAAAATCAAAATATACTACAAAGCATTAAAGCAAACAGAGATTTCCAAAACAGAATGGTCCTTGTGTGAGTACCCGTTGTTTCAAGAAAGAACCAGAGAAACCCCGTGGGGCCAGAGCTCCTGGGGTGTGAAAGCTGCCCCTCCCTCAGTCTATGGCATTTTCATGATGGGTAAAAATGGGCATTGTATAAAGGCTGAAAGTGAAGTGAAAGGGAAAGTGCTAGTCGCTCAGTCCTTTGCGACTCTTTGTGACCCCACAGACTGTAGCCCGCCAAGCTCCTGTGTCCATAGGATTTCCCAAGCAAGAATACTGGAATGGGTGGCCACTTCCTTCTCCAGGGGATCTTCCTGTCCCTGGGACTGAACCATGGTCTCCTGCATCGCAGGCAGATTCTTTACCATCTGAGCCACCATTCTGAGACATTCCGTGGGATAATTCCCAAATATAATGAAAGTGGAGTGATAAAGCAAGGATTTATCCTCTTGTAGATTTTTTTCTGTTCATTTCAAATATGGTTTTTGGGTTTAGCTCACATCAACTAAGTACAGGACCCATATATGTATATATACATATATATGAATAGGCTGTGCTTATTTAGACATATTTGATTTAAAATATACTATCTCAACAATAGTGTTAATAAAAACAAACAATGCCATGCACCAGCCCCCACAGAGATCAGCTAAAACACCCATGCAGAGACTGTATTGTTTGTTTGTTTTTTTCTCTCTCTAAAAACAGGTACAGCCTAGTTTTGAAACAAAGGAAGGAAAGAAGATATGGGAAATCAAGTTCAAAAGAACTGCCTCTCAGAACGGCCTTAGATGGATTACTATTCAGGCTCCTTTTAGCCAGAATGTATTTTCTAAATATCTACTTTCTTAACTTACTTTCTCACCTTATTTTAAAACACTTTTAATGCCCAAAGATGGTTTAAAAAAAAAGTCTTATCTACTCATCAAATAGACACATCAAATGTGTATGTTTGTTACGATCCATAATATCTAAAAATACTTATCTTTGTTTCAATACATATTTTCCCAGTGAATGAAAAGGAAAGAAACTACTCTTACATAGTGTGGTCCATACAGTTTTTTGATACTAAATGACAGGCTTTTTTGTATTTGAAACTGTTGGCAACCCTGTCTTTTCAGGCCTGAGTGTTCACATTTTGCTATGTGTCTGCCTTTCCTGTGAAATATGACATTTGGGTTCTTGCCCATAACCAAACTGAACATTTGCTTTTCTCCACTTTTTTTTTGTTTTCCTATTACCATTTCTCTAACGTTACATTTGAGGCATTTAAGAATATATGTGTGACATATGTAAGTTATAATGTATGACAGACAGTGAGTACCTATGCAATCGTCACCCAAGGGCTAGAACATTCCCAGTGAGGTGCATCCATCTGTGTGTGCTCCTTCCTCAGCACCGCTCCTGCCCACACTCACTTAACTTCAGTTCAAAACATGAACACCTTTAATGTTAAATGCTTTTCTCAGCTGCTCTTGGCAAAGGGGTTCTTGGTGGGAGAAGACAACCAGGAAATTGTGGAGCATGCTGCCTCAGAACTGTGGACAGGGCCTCAGCAAGGTTCTGGGAAGCTAAGGAGAGGGTGCCATGCGGCAGGTAATGTCATGCACAAGGAAGATAATTCAGACCTATCCCTCATCTCCTGTACCTGTACCACCTGGCCCCAGCTCCAAGGACTCTGAGCTCAGGTCAGCATGATGAGGGCTGTACCTCACTCATATACTGAAGTAAATTGGCTTTGGCAGTCATGTTTAGCAGCTCATGACCATTTCCAACATTATTTCTATGGGAAAAGGCATTTCCAAAAATGAATCACAGAATTTTGGAATACTACTTCTTAGCAGGTTGCAGGCAACTGGGTTGGTGGGGCAGTAACAAGGAGCTGCTCTCACAACGGACCGTCTGCCATCATGTCAACTTTTTCCTGACCACTGAATCAATTTTAGCTCGAAAGAAGAGGAAGAGGAAGGCGGGAGGAGGAGGAGGTAAGGGGAGCGATAATGGAGCGGGGAAGCATGCAGGCATAAGCAGGAAGGAGGCTGGGGCAGGAAGAGGGCAGAGGGTGAGGAAAGATGCTTTCTCCTTAGGAAGGCACTTATGAGGAAGCCCAACAGAGTGGCTGGATGAGTGTTTTTCTTTAAAAAAATAAAATAAATGGCTTTTCCCTACTCGAGAAACAGAAAACAGACATCAGAGAAAGCAAAACAGTGAAAGTTTAAAATCCCATTAGCTGGAGGAGAGGCAGTGTATATATAATAGAGAAAATTCATTTTTTATTCCTAATTCCTCAGAAGACCAAGATAAAAATTTGTCACGTATATTATGAAGTACTTGCTCCTCTGGTGATACAAAATAGCACGTCTTTCCAAATAATTTTACTTCTGTCCATAATGAGTAGTACGCAGCACCTTCAGACCATTTTAATTTGAAAGATGTAGTCATGCTCCGAGGTACAAAGATATTCTGAGGGACCCATAATAAGAGACTAAACCCCTGTGCCTAGAACTCAGGCTCAAAGCTGACATGTTCACCAAGCAGGGATTTCCTGAAGTCCCAGGTCGGGAAAGTGGGTACATCCATCTAACTTTTAATTTAGCTCAAAATGGACTTGCTGGGGGCAGCAGGACTTCAACCTCCATAAGCCGACTCTTCCTCTGCAGCCGGCAGGGTCCACATTTCCCCATTTTATAAGAAAGTTGGTCATTTTGGATTAGAAGTCGGTCCTACTCCAGGCTGAGCTCATCTTAACCTACCTAATCACATCTTCAACACGCCTATTTACAAGGAAGGTCACAGTCTGAGGTAAGGGGGAGGGGTCGAGGCCATTAGTGAATCAATTTGGGGGGAAGCAATTCAACTCGTAACAAAACTGAAGCCCTAGATTTATGGTGAAGCTGGTAAGAACTGGAGCATTCAACTGTTTTCTTTCTCAAAATGTCCAACTACATAAGGACAGGAAAAATCCAATGATTACCTCCAGCTTGTCTTTGTTGTCTTAAACAGTGAAGGACTCACATCTCCTAGTTGTTACTATTACGCCGCTGATATGGTCCAGGCTATTATTTGCTCATGAAGTCTTATGGGAATGAAGCTGAGGCAGGTTAGGCAGACCCAAGTGTGGAACAGCTCTGTGTGCCCTCAGAACACACAATGCCAGGGCTGACGGGTGAGCTTCATCACCCTGGAATGACTGCACATTAATTTGAGAACACTAATAAGGGAACACGGCTCCAAATATTCTGAGAAATAGTTTCTTAGGAAATGTCAGCTGAGCCTTGAGTGGGAAAAGAGGAATGCTAGTACACTGGTTAATGGTAGGAGCTATTTCAGGACTATTTCATGGTGCTTTAATCATTCATTTGGGAAGTTTAAATAGAGAGTATTAACATTAAAAAAAAAACATTTGTGGCTCTTATTTTTTGATGAGAGGAAAGGGGCCAAATACAAAGTATACAATCAACTTGGTTCACCATACGCTAGTGTCAAGGTGTGCCCCATCCCTCCTAGAGTGATTTCCATTTACTTGCTCACCGAATTGCATGTTATTTTGTTCAATATCCTGCCATTTCTAAGCAGAATGTTACATAAATAGAAAAATTTAAAACCACATCTTAATTTGGGGTATAAGTTCAAAAATTTAAGTGTGAAAATCTATTCTATATTTGCTGTTCTCTGCCAACAAATGAACTTCACATCTAAAGAATAGTCAAGAAGCCAATCAATATCTTTCTCATTGTTCTCCTGATGGGCTCCAAAATGAGGCAGAAGAAATCCAGTCAGATCTTTTTGAGTGGAAATTTTCAAGCAAGCATCTCTTGCTGCCTTATAGACCCACCATAACAACCTATACAAATGGAAGATGCTTTTTAGCTACCTACCCATTGGCACTTTCTCTAGAGGGCAACAAAGTATAAAAATGTGAGGGCACTCAGTGGTGAGGGGTATCAGAGTTCAAGCAGAGATGCTTGATAATTTAATACTCCCCTCTAAACTCAACATTCAGAAAACTAAGATCATGGCATCTGGTCCCATCACCTCATGGCAAACAGATGGGGAAACAGTGGAGACAGTGACAGACTTTATTTTGGGGGGCTCCAAAATCACTGCAGATGGTGACTGTAGCCATGAAATTAAAAAAACTCACTGTTTGGAAGAAAGGTTATGACCAACCTAGACAGCATATTAAAAAGCAGAGACATTACTTTGCCAACAAAAGTCCATATAGTCAAAGCTATTGATGGTTTTTCCAGTAGTCATTTATGGATGTGAGAGCTGGACTATAAAGAAAGCTGAGTGCCAAAGAATTGATGCTTTTGAACTGCGGTGTTGGAGAAGACTCTTGAGAGTCCCTTGCATTGCAAGGAGAGCCAACCAATCCATCTTAAAGGAAATCAGTCCTCAATATTCATTGGAAGGACTGATGCTGAAGCTGAAACTTCACCTGATATGAAGAACTGACTCATTTGAAAAGACTGTGATGCTGGGAAAGATTGAAGGTGGGAGAAAGGGATGACAGAGGAAGAGATGGCTGGATGGCATCACCAACTCAATGGACATGAGTTTGAGTAAACTCTGGGAGTTGGTGATGGACAGGGAGGCCTGGCATGCTGCAGTCCATGCGGTCGCAAGGAGTCGGACACAACTGAGCAACTGAACTGAACAGACTTAAAGAGTTAATGACTCAGCTATCTCTGGTTCTTTGAATACAAAATGAAAAATTACAGCTATTTGTTTAATATACACATCATGCTGCTGCTACTGCTGCTAAGTCGCTTCAATCGTATCCGACCCTTTGTGACCCCAAAGGTGGCAGCCCACCAGGCTCCACCATCCCTGGGATTCTCCAGGCAAGAACACTGGAGTGGGTTGCCATTTCCTTCTCCAATGCATCAAAATGAAAAGTGAAACAAGTCGCTCGGTCGTGTCGGACTCTTTGCAAGCCCATGGACTGCAGCCTACCAGGCTCCTCCATCCATGGGATTTTCCAGGCAAGAGTACTGGAGTGGGGTGCCATTGCCTTCTCCATAAACATCATAGGGCTGATGATACTATCCTAAAACAAGACAGATACTCTAAAAATCTTCAGTGAACCTGAAGTATAGACTCAGGCTCGGTGTCTTTATGACCTTTCACTAATTTCAGGGATACAGGAGGAAACTCTAACATAGCTCTGGGCTCTTCTCTAACCTAGCAAATGAATATATGCCTTTAAGAAGGGTCTGACATAGAACATGTCATTTCTCCCAGCCATCAGTCCATACAGAACACAGAGAAGACCTGGTGGGGACATTCTTCCCAAAACATTCTAGCCTCATTTATCCAAGGCATTCACTACCATGTTTGAGAACGAGTGCCACACTGCAAAGACACTGAACTCGTAAGAATACAGCATCACCTGTGCAAAATCCTGCAAATTCACAAGCTGAGAATGGACCAGGGAGTTGAATTTACCTCTTATCACTTATTTGTATCCTAGTCCAGTACAGAGGCTTCATTGGACAACTGGGTTCAATGGCTGGCTTCCGAGGACACTGGCTGGAAGAAGGGCCAACTCCGAAGAAGAGTCCAGGAGGAGGTGGGGGTGCGAGTCCTGGGGGTGCTGGAGCAGGAGGAGGACCTCCGCTGTTGGGCAGAGGGATGGAAGGAGGGGGAGGTGGGGGAGGAGGAGGTGGGGGAGGTCCAGCACTTGGAGGCAGAGGAGGTGGGGGAGGTGGTGGCGGTCCAGTATTCACAGGTGGTGGCGGAGGTGCTGGTGGCAAAGGTCCAAGTCCAGGTTGGAGGGGAGGTGGGGGAGGGATAGCTGCTGGTAGTGGTGGGGCAGGAGGAGGAGGGGGAGGGGAAGGAGCTGCTTTCTGCTGATTCAGTGAGCTGCCTTCTGCAGGTGGTACACAGGTGTCTTTGTTGTCATTTGGGGGAGAGAGTTGGCTTAAAGACGAGATGTTCAGCTTTTTAGGTATTATTTGGTTACTTCTGGTTGTCTTGCCTTCACCTTCGCAGGGTTTGAGGAAAGTCTCTCTGTCTGTCTGGATGCACACATTTCTGAAAGTCTTTGGAGGGCAGTCATCATCCGTGGAGACACATACATCTCTCATCTCTTCGCATCCTCCTTGCCATCGGTGTTCTATCTCGTGTTTGAGATTCTCAATGGTTTCTTCCAGTCTTGCTGTTATCACTGCATGCTCACCCCGGATGTGAAAGGCTTGAAGTTCAAACTGAGCCTGTAGAGATATCAATGGGAAAGGAAGCAAAAAATTCATAAAAAATCAATGATCAGAAATAAAATATTCAATAGCATCCCCATACCACCAAAGCATAAGGCTGCACAGACATGGAAAGACAAGAGTCATTCTGAGACTCCTACAGGGTATAAATTTCACCTTATGAATTTTCCCAGGATTTAAATAGCTGGAGTAAAAACAATTTCATCCAATCTGAGCTCACAGGCAACAATAACCATGGATTAAGGATAAAAGTAAAATAGTCTTCTAAGAATTTCTACTGGTTTTAGTATCAAATGCAAAAGAAAACTTTTAATAAAGATTTCAACATGATTGAATATACCTTTCATTACTTTTGGTTTGAGAAAAAGAACGAAAAAAGGTCTGGAGATCCTTTTGGCTAGGAGCTGGTACTCTCACGGTCAGCAATAGAATGTCTCCCCTCTGGAGTTCCCAAAACAACACAGCAGAAAGAAAAAACTCAGGAGGAAGTTATGATACATGTGCTTTTTTTTTTTTTAAGTTTCCATATCAAAGCTGCCCATGCTTAGTATTTGTGTCTGTTTATAATCATTCATAATATACTAATTAAAAAAAACAATTTAAGTGCAAAGAAAATGAACCTATTAAGATCTGCTATCAATATACTCTATATTTTAAAGTATTTTATAGGATACCTGTCTTTTTAATGCTTATCTTTTCAGTTATGTCAATGCCTTGAATCCATTCCTTTTCATTACCAGCACAAACTAGCATACTCTTGGTTCTTAACTAGTCCATTTCCCAGCATTCAAAATTATTTAGCCTTTTACAGTTAACTGGGAGGCAATAATTTACAAGTTTATTGGTTTTTCTAAAATTCAATTTAAGAGTAATTAAATACTTCTGGTGAACCTATTTAACTTCTTTCTTCCACATCAGACTGCAAACTCCACAAGAAGAAATCAGGGGCAGTATCTGTGCCTTTATTTCTGTACCCTAGCAGCTAGAACAGCAAACACATGGTACTGATGAGATGGATGGATAAAAAACCACTGTAATAGTTACATTCAGTCACTGTCCCAAAAGCCTGCGTTATGGCTTATAAGACGTTCTTCACTGTACTTTCAGTCCACAAATATCTAGAACACCAAAGGATATATAGGTACAGCTATATCTTACATTAATAAGGTGCATAAATAGTTTCAATGGCCTAGTCTGTCAAGGTTATGACACAGCAAAAGGTGGCACTGTTTGGAACATTAGTTCTGAGTAAGTGTTACTGTTGCTAAGGATAATATTAGAGGAAGAGATGAACAGATTTCTAATCATTCTTAAGAATTTCCAAACAATGCCATCTTTGGTGGAGTCATAGGCATAAAACTAGGAAAGCTTCAGCAGTCAGGATGAACAATGTACTACAAACACAAAAGCCCATCCATCTTTCATGAGTTCTACTATCTGAAAGGAACTTCAAGCTTCATTCAACTATGTGATCAAGATCATCTTTGGGGACTTCTCTGCTGGTCCAGTGGTTAAGACTCCACGCTCCCAATGCTGCAGGCACAGGTTCAATACCTGGTCAGGGAACTAAGATCCCACATGCTGCATGGCCAGAAAATAAAATAAAATAATAATAATAAAAAAAGATCATCTTTGTTTGGACATTCTACCCATCTCCATCTCCCTCTCCTGCCTACCTCCACCCATATTTCAGCCCTGATTACCATCGTAAATTATCACCAGTATTTAAATTTCATTTTAATGCCTACTTTAGTTCTACCATAGCAAACTAAATGTTGAACGTTGTTCCTGACGAACTTGTTCACCTAAGAAGGTGAACAGTCAGACAGTATTCATTTATTATTTATTTGGCTGCACCAGGTCTTAGCTGTAGCATGTAGGATCTTCAGTTGTAGCACATGAACTCTTAACTGTGGCATATGGAATCCAGTTTCCTGCAGGGATTGAACCCTGGTCGATGGGAGAGCAGCGTCTTAGCCACCAGGCCACCAGGGAAGCCCCAGCAGTCAGATAATGTTGATGAGCCAATAATTTTACAGTCTTCACCTTCTTAATAATATGAAAGAGTTACAAAGACATGCTCCAAAAGGAAACTTTCTTCTCTCATACAACTGGATGATATCTACACAAAGGTCCCCATCTCTCCCATTTCCCACCTCTCAACCAATGATCTTTTAAGTTGGCTGAATCTGGTGAACTCATCTATACAGACCATTTTGATGGCTCTGTAATTCATCTGTTTAGTGTAGTGGGTAGAGCACAAATTGGTTAGGCTCCTTAACTTCTCTGTATATCAGTTTTCTCATACAGAAAATGGGGGTAATAACAGAACCTCACAAGGTTATGAGAAGTACATGAGTTAATATATGTAAAACCAGAGGGGAGTGTCTGGAACACCAGAGAAAATATCGAAGTTTGCTACAATGGTAGTATTAATGGTACTGCTACCAATGCTATTACCACTTATAGTAGTAATAATACACTGGTATTATTTTGTCTCTTTGCTGCCGGACAGACCAGTGGCCATGTCACCTTGCTTTCAGCTCTCAGCATGTTTTCCAGCACCATGCTCTATCCTTCTAAAGCAAAAAATAAAGATACAAAAATCCTTCTTTAATCCCTTGTAGCTGTTGCTCTTTCTTTTCTCACTCTCCCTCTTGCCCTCTCGGCTGCATTGTTGAAGTTGACTGCTGCCTTGCCTTGAATTTCTCTCTACATCCCTGATCGTCAAAATTCTCCACCCACCCCTATTTTCTTCCTATTTCTTGGCTCTCTCCAGTCAATCAGTGGACTCCTCTCCCTCCATTCATCCCTTAAATGCTGTTCCCCAGGCATGCTCCTTCCCATTTTACCTTTCTCACACTACACAATCTCTCTTGGTCATCTTGCATACTCATGAGGTAAACGACAGTCATTGACTCTATCACAACTTCCAAACTGGTATCTTAAAACCATAATTCCAACTATCCTCTGGAACTGGTCTACCTGAATATTTTTAATCAGCCATCTCAGAGTCAGTATGTCTGAAAATGAACTCATGATGTCAAAGCTAGGTCTCCTCCTCCTCTGAAATTCTTCTTTGCAATTAACAGCATCAACGATCCCTTTCAGAAATCTGGATATCATGATGGATTCCTTGTTCTCTCTCATTTCTAACAGATTATCGATGAGTTTCATTAATTTCTCTGATTCATTCCTTACCTTCTACCCCCAATGCCTCACCTCTTCATTGGGTTTTAGTTACCTGGACAGTGACAAGAGTCACCTCAATAATATTCCTGATCCTGGTTTAGACACATTCATTCATTTTTTAAATTCATATCTTTATTCCTTAAAATCCCTTCAACAACTAGCCATGACTTATAAGCTAACATTAAAATTGTTTAGCATGGCCACATTGAGAACTCTTCTGTATTTGCCCATTTTGTCCACTCTTGGCCCCTGCCTCTTCTCCAAACATGCCCTAGATTCCAGTTCTATATAACCTCTCTCTCCCAGGACCACACTTGTGCACATGGCCTTTGCAAATACTGTCCTCTCTTAACACCTCTACTGTCTGCTGCAAACACCCAAGGTAAGGGGACAGATTACCAAACAGAGATTCCATGCTGGCTTCCTGACAAAGTGTACTTACTAATATAAAGAATAACCAAATAAGAACCATTAAATTTCTTTGTACTCCATATCAATATGCCCAAATAGCCCAAATAAAGAAACCAGTTACCTTTGCTCTTCCGTTTCACAACTTGTTTTGATCATTTCAATTTCATGTGCAGAAGCTCAACATGACAGAGTAATTTGAAGTGATTAAAGTAATAAGCACCTTATTCATTCTGTGTCTGCCCACATGTAATTGTCATTTAGCCACTCAGTTGTGTCCTACTCTGTGCTATCTCATGAACTGTAGCTCCTCTATCCATGGGATTTCTCAGGCAAGAATAGTGGAGTGAGTTGCCTTTTACTCCTCCAGGGATCTTCCCAACCCAGGGATCAAACTCATGTCTCCTACATTAGCAGGTGGATTCTTTACCACTGAGACACCAGAGAAACCCCTCCATACGTAATAGGGAAGAACAAATCTGACTCCATATTAGATTGGTTCCTTTTGCTTTAACCTGTGTGCTTTGTTGCCTGTGCTTAGTCATGCTGGCTCTGTACCTTTTATAAAAGAATGTTGTCTATAGTCTAAAATATATAGGACAGCTTGTTCTCAGGGATCTGATCTTTACGAGTCCATTCATGAACAGAAAAAAACTTGCAGTAAGAAAGAATAGCATTTGTCTTGTTGGAGGTTTACAGGAACATTCTCACCTAATCTACATGGACAGAGGCAAGAACAAAGGATTCTGACACCGGTAAGTTTGCAACAACTGATCATCCCTCCCTCACCTTGCCTATAAAAGCACTTTGCTGAAACCCTTTGGAGAATCTGGGGCTTTGGGGGCATGAGCTGCCTGTCTCCTTGCATGGTCCTGCATTAAACTTTTGATCTAAACATGTCTAGCCTCACTGTGTGCTGGGCACACAAACTTGCATTCAGTAATACATATCCTATACATAGTAATACATATCCTGTCAATTATTTCAAATTGTTATTGGCTCTATTACAAATGGGGCTTTCCAGGTGGTGCCTGCCGATGCAGGAGATGCAAAAGATGCAGGTTCGATCCCTGGGTCAGGAAGATCCCTTGGAGCAGGAAATGGCAATCCACTCAGTATTCTTACTTAGAAAATTCTATAGACAAAGGAGCCTGGCAGACTATAGTATGAGGTCATGAAGATTTGGGCACGAATGAGCACGCAAGCACTATTACAAATAGGCATCTCAAATCTGTATATCATAAACCAAGCCTTCAGGAAAAGTATCCTTTAACACTTTTTCACTCTACTTTCTGTGCCACTTTTACTTTCTACCTGGAAATCATATACTGTTTTCCCTCCTTTATCTAGAGCCATAGCTAGAAGGACTGTTAATGATTTGATGAATCAAATACACAGAGTAGAATTTTCTGTTATATAATCATGTACTCCCAGGCATGACCCTGGAAATCTTTATGAAATGTCAAGTTCAGACCCTCACAGTCAGAATTACAGATAAGGATGGATCAAGGGAACATAACGCTTTTAAACCCTACTGACTCTCCTTTCAGTCTCCTTTACATTTGCACGGAACATGTTGTTTATACACAGTAGACAAAATGACTACAAACCTTCCAATCATTTTTAAATAAATGTTCTTTAGGACACAGGAAGCATTACAAGTTTCCCTTTCCCCAACCTTCTCTGCTAAAAGTCTGTTGTTTTTTCCCATTTACCCTAACATCATTTGAAAGGAGGCAGGTCTAAGTTTTGACATCTTTCCAATCTCCCCTAAGTTTTATCTCCAAATTGCACCTGAATTTTTATCTATCTTCCATTATTTTTAACTTGATTGCTTCAATTACTTTCATTTTCAATCACATTCTCTTCCCGCCTGCCATAGTCTATTAGTCTATATCCATTTTCTTCTAAACAAGATGCAAATTCACAATCTTTAAGAGAGCAATCCCAATTAAAACACTTCCAATCCCCCTTTTCCTTGATTGATACTTTTTTATCTGTTTAAGGTAATGGTTCTCAGGCTGCTACCTATTAGAAATATCTAGAGAGGGTGGGATGATTTGGGAGAATGGCATTGAAACATGTATAATATTATATATGATACAAATTGCCAGTCCAGGTTCGATGCATGATACTAGATGCTTGGGGCTGGTGCACTGGGATGACCCACAGGGATGGTACGGGGAGGGAGGAGGGACGGGGGTTCAGGATGGGGAACACATGTATACCTGTGGCGGATTCATGTTGATGTATGGCAAAATCAATACAATATTGTAAAGTAATTAACCACCAATTAAAATAAATAAATTTATATTTAAAAAAAAAGAAATATCTCAAGAGCTTTGTAAAAAGTCCTGATGGGGCCATCACAAAAGATAATCATTCAATTGATCTGAGATGGTGCTCTTACACAGGTGTCCTTAAAGCTCCCCCAAAGGATTCCTGGGCAGCCAGAGCTGAAACCAGAAATAACTGTTCTAAATCTTTATTCTGCTCCAAATACAGCTGAGATAGTATGGCACTACAATATTGGTGGGATTTTTTGGGCAATGACTTTTAACTTGGGTCATTGCAAAATCTCCAAAGGAATATGTATTACTTGAAAAAGTCCCTTGGTAATTCTGATGTATCCCTATAAAGAGACTATCTCTTCATTGCCCATATTGAGAATAGTTATTTCATGCAGCAGATAAGCCTAATTCCTTCCATGACACTCATGGCTCTTTAAAACCTGCCCTCTGCTTACTTTTGCAGATACTTCTTTATAGTTTCCCTATGTTGCACCAGTACAGATTCAAACATCCCGTTAACTCCCACATCTTTATGCTTTGGCACATGCTGCTTCCTCTCTGTGAAACACCCTTTCTCTCCATTTTTGCCTAGTGAAAGCCCTGAAGGAAAACTCACTCCACTGCAACTGAACCTTCTGGCTTCAACTAATCTTGATTCTTCCTGACAAAAGTTTTCCTTTGACTCTGTTGCCAAAGAACTTCCTAGGTTCACATCACATTACAGTCACTTAGATTTATCTTCTTTGCAAATCTAAAAGCTCCAGGCAGTTGGGGACCATGCTTTATTCATGCTTGAACTTTCAGAACACTGCGCACAACTTGGCTAGTTAGTGATCCTTAAATGCTTATTGAATTGAATTATTTCTTTAGCTTTAAATGTTAAGACTTCCTTGTACCTCTGTATTATCCAACCAACTAGACTCAAAAGCCTAAGAAAATATAAAAACAGAGAGACATGTGGTCCCCTTCCTTCCCTGGTGGCTAAGACAGTAAAGAATCTGTCTGCAATGCGGGAGACTAAGGTTTGATCCCTGGGTTGGGAAGATCCCCTGGAGAAAGAAATGGCAACCCACTCCAGGACTCTTGCCTAGAGAATTCCAAGGACAGAGGAGCCTAGTGGGGTATAGTCCATGGGGTTGCAAAAAGTCAGACATGACTGAGCAACTAAAACAAGCACAACATAAACTATGAGATTTCATTGTTGTTATTACCTAGAAGATTCAAATAAAACCTCTAGATGACTCATTGGAAAAGACTCTGATGCTGGGAGGGACTGGGGGCAGGAGGAGAAGGGGACGACAGAGGATGAGATGGCTGCATGGCATCACTGACTCAATGGACGCGGGTCTGAGTGAACTCCGGGAGTTGGCGATGGACAGGGAGGCCTGGCGTGCTGCGATTCATGGGGTCGCAAAGAGTCAGACACGACTGAGCAATGTGACTAAACTGAACTGAAGATTTTTTTAAGTGCGGGTCTAAAAATTAATATTGATACTACTTAATTTTAACAATTTAAAATATTTAGGGTCGATAAGTGTTTTCTTCACAATAAGCTTAAAGGTTATTCCCATAAGTATAGTGAACTATGCAGTAGAATCCAACAGTATTTGTCATTCTAATCTGATTAGGAATTGGGCTCCAGGCAACTCCTGCAGTCTCCCCAGGGACTGGTCCTCCCTTCCCCTACCAAATTCTCATTTTAAAAAAAATATCCTCTACATTACCACTGCTCAGAGATATCATCAAAGGAACGCACTGTCCTGAAACCCAAACAATGAGGGAGACCTTGCTTGCCTGGCCCCCACAAATATGTCTGTCAAAAAGAATTGGAAAAGTGCCTACTGATGAAAGACATCATGGTGGTGGCGGGCACTGCGCAAAAATCACCCATTAACATTTTGTTGTTATGAACATCCTCTCCCAGTGGTGCTGCCAGGGGCCATTAAAAATTCAGGTTATCTGCTATACAATCTAAGTCAACTTTTCCCAGGGACTCTTGGAAATTCTAAATTCTTCCAGGTTAGGAAAGCAATTCCAAGGGACTGCACAGAAGCACAATGAAACTGCATCACTTCAGGCAAGTTCTAAGATAGTAGCAATTTCCACAGCCACAACTTCACCCTATCTCTTTCTCTTCAACTTTCCATAATACAGACAGTCCTGCTCATGAAAGCTGTATAAAGAGGCAAAGCACAGTATCATCTAAGCCACACAAAGAAAGAGTTCCAGCTCTCATGAATGCAAATCAACATGGGAGGTCAAGCAGACTCATTAGGGCTCTGAAATCATACCAGTGGTTCAGCCTGCAGTTCAGATAAAGTTGGGCATTACTTCTGAAATGTGATAGCTATTCCAGACAGGATTCTGAAATATACTCCGAAAATAAGCAAATAAAATTATGGATAGTCATCCAAGGAAATAGGAAGTCAAACAGATAAATCTTTGAAATCTGTACTCAAGTTCCTACCTGGGCAACAAGATAAAACCTCACCATGGCTAGAGTGTTCTTGTGAAACAAAAGAAATAAAGTCATGACTCATGGGGGATTCTAATAATGTTTTCTTCCTAAGTTATCAGTATCACTAAATTAGTGTAAGTCACAGAACAGGTATACCTTGGGACATTCATGGAAATGGCTTTCAAGGTTTTTTCCTCTAAAAAATAATTTGAAATCTAATAAGCAAATCCAAGACTGCATACTTTTAGGCAAAGAACCAACATACTAATTCCTTCTCTACTAGGAAAGAGGACTTGGGAGTTTTATGTTGTGTTATTATAGTCACTTTCCTGATGGCTCAGACGGTAAAGCATCTGTCTACAATGCGGGAGGCCCGGGTTCGAGCCCTGGGTTGGGAAGATCCCCTGGAGAAGGAAATGGCAACCCACTCCAGCACTATTGCCTGGAAAATCCCATGGACAGAGGAGCCTGGCAGGCTACAGTCTATGGGGTTGCAAAGAGTCAGACACAACTGAGCAACTTCACTTCGCTTTACTTCATTATTGTCACTAATGAAGCTACGTGTAGCTCAATAAGGTATGTATGACACATTCCAGAATACATATGCATTTAGAAGCAACAGATGCTAAACCCTGGTCCTTAATACTGTGACAAATTGAGGTTCTTCAAGTAATCACAGCAATCACATTACTGTTTCTTTCTCAATTCACTCACTGTCTATGAGGAGTTGTTACCCTACGGCCAGTGCCCATTTGTCCACTAGCATCATTTTTGTAAGTAACTGTGAAGTAGGTTCCTTAACTAGGTTTGCTTCACATATACTCAACTTTGTCTTTTTCTGGTTTTAATTGAAAAGGGGGGTGAAATTAAAAAAAAAAAAAAAAGTCATTTAAATTGCATTACCAAGTAGGAGCAAGTAAGAAGGGGCTAGTTGCTGAGTTCTTTCTGGCATTAGAAGTGAAATTTATTCCTAAGACTGTAGGATTACTATTAGAAAAATAGTCTCACATCTTTTACTAATGTAATAGAAAGCTTTCTGCTAGCAAGAAGAAGTTCAGGGGAGTGGCTGTAATAAATTTCCTATTTGTAAGCTTACTTTTCATAGTGATGTTGTATGAACTAGAGAGACACTGAACAAGTCTTCACTACAGCAAATGAGATGAGACTCTGGTCTCTCTACCGTCTAAGTTTCAATCTAGATTTAATGAGCATCTACAATGCACTCAATCTTGCAAATGTGTATATATACACATATACATATACATATACATATATATATATAAACAAGTCAGACTTTGAGAGGCTCAAATTCCAGCTGAGAAAAGGTATTCGTCTGAGTTGTTTTTAATTTTCAGGAAAGCTGAGCTGGTGTGGATTTTACACTCTTATTCAAACATGACGTTTTCATTGATAACTGAAGAAAACCAACGACCACAGAGGCCAGTTTATCCGGCAAAGACATCCCCGGTTCTCTGTGTTGCTTTTATTACCCAGTAAAGAGTCAGTTCAGGGCCCACTCCCTGAACGTATTTTCATGAGTAAGTAAGGAGGCATTTGGCTTCCCACCTTAATATTTGAACAAATGACCGATGATGTGTGCCTAGGCCACAATCACCTTCTCCTGGCCACTTCTAGTCTTCCCGGGGATTAGTCACTTGATAAATCTGCCATTGAATGGGTTTTAAATTATAGACTAATCGACAGGGAAAACAAACAAGATGGTTTACGTGTTTTTCATTAAGATCTGGGCTCTGGCCTAGGACGCCTCCTTTGGAGGAAGCTAGGAAGGGAAATGGCTTAAATTTCCAGATATTGCTCACCCCAGCCAAGAGACGCACTCATTATACAAGACATAAGTTGAGACGCCAGAAAAGGGCTCACAAAATTGAGTATAATCTTCATTTCTCTAAGTAATGGACCTAAGGAGAAATATTTTCTGCTCCAATTGGAAAGGACAGGTCAAGCTAATGGGGGGAAAAAACACTAAAATAGTAATCCGAATGACTGGATTTAGTTCAGCATAAGACTGTTGTATGACCTTAAATTTGCTTATCTCTGGCCATCTTCTTCATTTGTAAAACAAACAGTTCAGAAAAAGATCAACAGCTTACCAATCAGGTTTCTAGGGATCCATGGAGGTATTTCAGCAGTTCTGCAAACAGTTGTTGTTGTTGTTGTTTTAATTGAAAAAGGATATTTTTAAATAACCTTAAAAACAATGGATTTTAAAAATACATAAAGTTACTCCAAAACCTACATATGTGGATACCACCAGCACACTAAGTACTAAAGTACTTAGTTTTCTGGTTTGCTTGTTTTTTAGAGCCTTTGAAATACAACGTTTTCTCTGACATCTTTCTGAATCTATTCAGATGATCTGAAAATGTTTCACTGATCAGGAAAGTAGTAACTTTGTACTGGTCTCTCTCCTTTCCTTTCTTCCTCCCTTCCTTGTTTTAAATTCAGGTTTGTACACATACAAGAAGCAAATGGCTACCCACTCCAGTATTTTTGCCTAGAGAATCCCATGGACAGAGGAGCTGTGGGCTACAGTCCATGAGGTTGCAAAGAGTCAGACAAGACTAAGCACCCACACACACATACATGTAAGTATGCTCTACAGCACACATGCATCATATTCCACTGTGCATGGCCAAGGCTCAGGCTAATCTGCTCTGTGTAGAACCATATTTTGGCAAAAATATGACAAGCACATGAATGGGCAGAGTAACAGATGATTTTAGCATTTAATTTTATACTCGGGGCTTTCTGACAGTGATGTTTATGATTAAAACTAATTCCAACAGTTCTTAATTGTTAACTGGTTCAACTGTAAAGTAAAAATTTCCTACAATTCATGTTTCAATCTTAGGGATTATTTTAATTGAATACAACCCTAGGATAGTAAGGGAATTTTTTCCAAAAACTGTTTCCATTTTTAACTATATATTTTGTAAAATGTGGCTTTTGAGATTTTGTTAGTAAAATAAAACATAGAAAGTAATTGGGTGCTGTGGCTAATAAAAGAGTTGACATTGAAAATCCCTAAATATAAATTTGTGCTCAAATTTTTGCAGAAAATAGCTGTAAAATATGTATCTTGACAAAAGATTTGTACCCAGAACACAGAACTCCACTAAAATGAAAATAAGAAAACAACCTCCCCTCCCCAAATGGGTAAAAGATATGAGGGACAGTTCATGAAAATGATACATGGATGATATCTAAACACATAAAAAGATGCCCAATATGTTAGTCATTAGGGAAATACATATTAAACCACAATGAGATACCACTGCATACTTACTGGGAGGGAGGGAGGAAGAGAGAGAGTGAGAGGTAAACTGGCCCATATGATAACACCAAGTAATGGGGAGCATGTGGAGCAACTAGAACTCTCAGTGTGCAAACAGGAATGTAATATGGTATAGCTACTTTGGAAAACAGTTTGTTTCTTAGAAAGTTAGATATACACTTTCCGTATCACCCAATAATCTCACTGCTATTTGCCCAAGTGAAATAAAAATGTATGTTAACATGAAAATCCATATGCAAATATTTTAACAGCTTTATGTTTAATTGCCTGTGATGGTTAATTTTACTAGGCCATGGGCTGATCAGATATTTGGCCAAATATTATTCTAGGTGCCTCCGTGAGGGTGTTTTGAGATGAGATTAACAACTGAAATCAGTAGCTTGAGTAATCTGCTCTCCTTAATGCAGGTAGGTTTTATCCAATCCAGTATTCTTGCCTGGAAAATCCCATGGAGCCTGGTAGGCTACAGTCCATAGGGTAGCAAGACTGAGTAACTTCTCTTTTATCCAATCAGTTAAAAACCTGAATGAATACAAAGCTGACATTATTAAGAAAAACTTTCTCCAGCCTAAATAACTTTAAAGTGAGGCATCAGCTAATTTTCTTGCCTGAGGTCTGAAATATCAGCATGGGGTCTTTCTGGGTCTCAAGACTGCCAACTCACCCTATAGATCTTGAGACTTATCAGGCTTCCTGACTGTGTAAGCCAATTTCTTATAATCTCTCTCTCTCTCTCTATATATATATATATACACATATATATACATCTCTCTATATATAAACCCTATTAGTTTCATTTCTGTGGAGAATGCAGACTAATGCATTACCTCAAATTGAAAGCCACTCAAATGTTCTTCGGCTGCTGAAGGGTCAACAGACTTCGGCACTTGCACAAAGAGGAATTCTAACCAGAAACAAAAGGAATGGTCCACTGGAAGATGCAACAATACAGCTGAATCTCAAATGTATTAGGTTAAGTGCTAGAAGCTGGACTCAAAAGGCTACAAACCTTATGATTCCATTTATTTGACATTCTGGGAAAGTCAAAGCTGTAAGGGCAGAAAAAGTATCAGCAGTAGGGACAGGGTTCTGAGTTCAAAAGAGGAGCTGTCTTCCAAAGGACACAGGGGCATTTTCTATGGTAATGAGAATATTCTATGCTTTGATTGTGGTTTGGTTATGTGACTGCAGGCCTTGTCAAAACTCATACACTAAAGAGTGATTTTTTATTGTATATAAAATTCTATCTCAATGAAAAAAGCATCTTGAAGACTGACATTATGGTAAGTCATATGCACACATTTCTATAGATTTAAAACTGCAAAATAAATGCATTATAAATAAAACGCCACTCATCAACTGGACTTCCAAACAAGATTTTGTTTGTAACCAAATCTTTCTCTTTTAAGAAAACACATGTCAACAGACAGTAGAGTGAAATGAGTCCCCTAAATGTCCAAAGAGTTGCCTAGGTCTTATACAAGACACAAGTGTCCAAATTTCCTAAGACAAATGTTTAATTTTTTTTCACTGATGCTACAGAATTTTCACCTCTTTGGCCCAATTTCCAGAGCTTTCTCTCCCAAGGTCAGGCTTAGGAGGGAATGAGTAGCAGTCATCCCAGATGGCCACGTTCAGCAGCATTCGAAACTTGCAGCTTGTGAGCAGATGGCCAGGGGAGAATGAATGACTGACAGCTCACAGTCCGGGGCAGGATGTTACGGTGCCTTGAACACTGTGATGTCACATCTCTGGTGCTTTCGCACAGCCTACTTTCTCTCTAATTACTCATAAGGAGTCCAACTTCCTTATAGCTGTTCATTAATAAGCACGTCCAAGGAAACAGGGTTCTAAGTTTTTTACTTATGTAAGAAAAAAAGTACTTAACATCTATTCCTAGGCTACCATGAGAGTTTTATGTTTTTCATGAGCCAGTCTCTAAGGCAAGGATCAAAGTATTGCCTTGGATTTTCATTTTCTTTTAAGCAATATATTGACAGTTTTCTTTTTTTCTTTAGTTGCAGAGAAACCACCTATCGATACAGATGGTCTGTTACACAGGGCAATTAGAACAGTTTCTTCCTATACCTAGTGGGTCTCCAAGACACAGGAGACCTCTTTTATTCTATCAGTGTTTGTAAGCTGAATATCACCCTCCAGGTTCCTATTCTGTAAAATAAGGATGATATAACCTGTCTTTCTTCCTAGTATATTTTTCATTGGACAAAAAAGAAACTAAATAATATGTTCAGAACAAATTAAGAAATATGCTGACTGAAAAACAATGTAGAATTTTAAGACACTGGATAGAAATAACAGCAACTAGTTAGGTTTACAGCATACTGTCAGTTGGAAACTACTAACATAACCCATACAGCTCCCCATGGTAAATATATATCTACATTCAAATGACCTTTAGAGGACAGAGTGTATATAATGTGGTTAAAGTCAACCTTTCTTCTAAATAAACTGCATTAAGTGGGATCCATATACCACAAGAATGCACAGAAAAATAAACTAGCATTGTATCATACAATAAAAGTTAGGCTATCACTTATATACAAGATACATTGATATTTATGACAAGATTTTTCTCAAGCAATTTAAACATAGTCATCGATAAATACCTCATTTGCCTTTTTACCCTCTACCTGAAAAGTGCTCAAGTTCTCCTTTGTTTTCACCTCTAACTAATCCCCCCAACAAAAATCAGAATAATTGGCTTAACTCTGCCCCCCTCCTCAAGGAAAAAATCTCCCATTATATTCACTGGCACACATCATTCTAAAATATGTGCAGCTAGCTACCTTGCATCTTTATAATACCTTTGTGTGATTTCTCAAAAACCTGGTTTAGGCTGCCACCATTTTACTGGAAATGCTGGCAAAATCACTAACGGCTTCCTAAGTTACCCAGTTCAGAGAATTTGTCCTCATTCTTCCTCTGCGACTTTGCAAATGAACTTGAAAATGGCCTCTCTTGCTTTCTCTGACAATATCACTCCGTAGTTCTCTTCCCACCTTTGTGATTTCTCTACCTACCTGCTTTCCCCATTCCTTCCTCTAAGTATGTCAGTTTTATGAGGGCTCACGCTTTTGTCTCTCTTGTTCACCAGTGCATTGCTAGAACCATAAGTACAGCCTGGCCTGTAGGGCCCCAGACAGCTGTTGAATGAATGGAGGCATCCCTTTTTCAGGATCCCTGACTCAAGGGCTTCCCCAGGGGCTCAGTGGTAAAGAATCTGCCTGTAATGAAGGAGACGTGGGTTTGATTCCTGGGTGAGGAAGATCCTCTGGAGGAGGAAATGGTAACCCATTCCACTATTCTTGCCAGGAAAAGCTCATGGATAGAAGAGCCTGGTGGGCTACAGTCTGGGGTCACAAAGAGTCAGGCACACACGCAACTGACTCTCAGAAGTCCTTAAAGCTATTGTGCCTGTGATTACCACGTCCAGCTATCAAAAGGAAGACAAAGGGGAGGAGCTACTGAGTAGTACCTACATAAAGCCTATTGACATACATGATTACAAACCTTCTGATGTCTTTAATCACTGCTATTAAACCTTCAGTGATGTCCTAGCTGACAAGGGCAGAGCTAGAGACCACATTCTTTCCAACAACTCTCATGAAATTCATAAGCATTCTGTAAATCCAATGTCACAGGTGTATCTCCATTCAGACCTGGTAAGTTTCTTTCATTCAGTGGACCTCCAAACTGAGTTATCTTATTATACACACAGGGCCTAGATGAGAGCTAACAACTGTACTGACCCCAAGTGAGTCAGAACAAACATTCTACATCAAAAGCATTCATAATACCATCATTGTGAATACCTATTATTAGTAAAGGATTTTTATAGTTCCAAACAAATCTCCATTTCAAAATAATTGAGGAGCCCACAAACATGTTTTATTCCATGTATATCCAAGTATTATGAGTTACTTCCTCATCTTCCTTTACTGGGACACACGCTAAAATGGTTGGAACTGGGTCCACAGAAATGCCTTGATCAACAAAAAAGAACCTTGAAACAGCACCAATAATAATGTGGGTGACCAGTTTGTTCTCCATAATGGCTAGGCCTCTCTTTTGAGTTTCTGTATAGTCTTCCCCTGTATCTGCCCATGGATATGGAGGGCTGAGTGTACTGTACCATTTTACATAGGGGACTTGAGCATCTATGGATTTTGTTATTTTGAAGGGGTGCTAGAACCAACCCCTCAGATACTAAGGGATCACTATATAAGCAGTCAGACTTACAGAACATCTCCAGTCACAGATCCATCTAGAAAGAGGCTGAAATTTCTAGAACTGTGCTTTCCACATTCGGAATATGTGCAATTGAGGATGTAGACGGACTGGCAGTATACAAGTGATAAAGTTCGTCTGTAGCACCTAAGCTCCATACCTTTGAAAGCAGAGAGACCCGAAATAACATTCATTTTGAGTAACTAGAGAATTCTAAAACTTCACAAAGGAAGTTTCCTGACCACAGGGCATCAATACTCATCATTTTTGGAAAGTTTTGGCAAAGTATCACACTGATTTATTTGAGCTCACGAAGATCTGATGTAATATTTAAAAACAGATTTCTTCTTTGTGTAAACATGAATTAGGAAAAATGTAAATCCCCCATCTAGGTTTATTTTTTTAATATGGATTTTAATTATATATTTAGAAATCTGGGGTGCTCAAAGCCTTAAACAGTTAAGATAATAAATGGAATTTGGCAGAACATTTGTTCTGATTACTAGATGTTTAATGATACTTGGAACGTCAAGATGCATGTGAAATTACACTCAAGTATGATGCACACAAAATAACTTGGAAAGGATCAGATCTCATTTTGACTTGATTCTTTTCTCCTGGAATACAGACAAACCACATTCTTGTTTTCTTCCTGCATTCTCCCCCTTAGATTAAACTATATTACTTTTGACTGATACTCATCTCTGTAATTTGTGCTTTTTGAAAGGATAATTGTTACAAGAATTACATTTTCAGTTTTTTCCAGTAATTGGAAGATACAGCTTTAAATCAGTAGTCTTATTTCCTAGCTGATCAAACATGGAACATAATTCACGAATTGTTTTCAAAATAAATGTTTAACTACTCTACCCAAAGTTTAAATGTCACTTTGAATTGAGTCTGACATAGGTTTATAGATGACTATAATTTTTTCTCTCCAAGAATTTTTCCATGTTAAATGTTACAGCTATTCCAATTTAAAGTGTGAAAAGACAGGGGCACTATTACCTAAAAATGCATACATAATTTCTACATAAGTCATTCCAAAGTTAATAACTAAATATGAAGGTTAATGATGATATAGGACCAGCTGTATAACATCTGTATCAGACCACATACCTGCTGCAGTATTTCATGAACATGCTGCTGTCTCATGGAATCTGTCTGCTACAAGAGCTTACACATGCCAATTTTGTGCCATGCACCCTTCGTGAAGAAATGAACGGCTCAAGTATCTATACCAGTCATCCATTCTAAATAATTACAAAATAGTTACATTCTAAATATTTAGATTACTAGGAGTCTCAGTGTTGGACCATCACCTTTCCTTCACTGCACTTCAGAGCAATGAAAGGCTTTGTGATTGCATGTCCTTGAACATAAAATTAATACACATATGAAATGGATTAGAATGGTTGAGGTGTTTGAAAGGAAGGAATTTTGATTTTTATAGAGATTGACGCAAAGATCATTTTTCTTGGTCCAAATTTACTTTGTTAAACATACTCTGACCTCAACTGTAGTTGCCAAATGTAAAAGCAAATGCCTATTTTCTTTTGAATCATTTTCTTTTTTACATTTTTTTCTCTCATATGTTTTTCAGATTTTGCTATCAAAACAGCACAGGTAAGATTAAAAATGTAGAATTAAATCCAAACACAATGTACCTATAAGGAAAACAGTTAACAGACCAGTACTAAAAAATTGGGGTCTCATAAAGGAGGAAATATTTAACTTTACTTCTGGGTGTGATCGGTTTTAAAAGCTGGGCTGGGGGGTGGAGGTGGGCAGTTAGCCATACAAAATCCTCTAGTAACACTTAAAACTGCCATTCACAGTTATGGTATTTTTAAAAATCCTTTGGTATGGGTGGGGCATGGTTGCAGGTTTTAGAGTAAAAAATGTAAAATTACTCCAAGAGGTATTTCTGACAGCTGGTAGCCTCTATGTTTCAACCTTTATTATTATCATTATCATCATCATCATTATTATTATTTTGGTAATTAGGTTGCTACTGAGCAAAGAATGAGTGATGCTGTAGAAGTCCAACATTTGAGTTTAAGTTATAATAGAACAGAGTCCATCTGAACACAATGATCCATATCTCACAAAACTAGACTATCTCATTCAAAAATAATAAAATTCTCTCTCAAGCTCCTATTTATAAATCCTGAATGCAACTCTTACCCTTGCAGAGATAAGGAATGAAGACAGGAGAAAAAAGCATTAGACAACCTTCTGAACTTAAAAAGCAAACAACTTAAAAAGTTGAAATTGAATGAAAATATTTGGAAGAGGTGGCCTTATTTACCTCTAATTGATTTGTACATTTCTGAAAGAATTGTGTTTAATTTTGCTCATGTGCCTAAAGATTTTGGTTTTGAACAAGCTAAGTTAAATCTCAGAGCATATGCTTGATACCGCACACCATTGTGGAATATATGATGTTTATACTGCCTATCGCAAATTTCAGTTAACACTTGCTCTGCCTTTAGCAGAGCGCTCTGTGTATGGATTAAGTGATGGACCATTGGATTGGGAAAATACCTGACTTCCAGTCAAGGTGCATCTATCAGCTGCCTTCATGGGCTTGGGCTCTATTACTGCTAGTAAGTATTACCTAGAAGGTGAGTCTCAATGGGTGATCAGCTTCTTTGGTATAAGGAACCTTGTCCTGTTGGGAGCATGTTTTTCCCTTAAGGGCATTATGGAAGAAAAGGCTGAAAAGCATTAAGCTTGATTCAAAGATCAGTTCTTTCAGGCTTTCAGACTCATCTATAAAAGGAAAGGGGTTTACGAATTACCAAAAATTCAAATGAGTCCATTTTGCTTTCACTTAAACTGTTACAAATGATCAATCACCATAACCTGTCTAGACATACAAAGTCTGCTAAATGTTCATTTAAGACGATGAGAAATAAACACCATTCTTCCAGTAGAAAGTCATAAACTTTTGAAACTATCTTTAAGAATCCTCGTGGGAACATAGTTTTCCTACTAGAGTCTTCCTGTGTCTTTGAATCTGAAAAATATTGCCTGTAAAATCACTTTGGTTTAAACACAGTTTCCACTACAGAGAAAGAAAAAGAAAATCAACCAGTGGTTAATATATGCATTGATGTATGTGTCACTGTGATGGGAGATTCAACTGTTTGCTGTTCATTGAAGGTTTTTCTCTATCATGGGCTTTGGTACTGGGGGTTGGAGGGAAGGGGCTAGAATCTATGCTTTCATGATTATAATAGCAGAGTCTGCCATTGCCTAAGTCTGAGATAAAGAGCCTCAGGTTTCAAAAGAGGGAACCTTTGGAAGTCAAGAGACACAAAAGTTTCATGTATAACAAGAACTCTTGCTGGGCCACAAAGGATTGACAAGGTAGTGGGGCAGCTTGTAACCAATCAAAGTGAAAGAAAAAGGCAGAGTGATGGGAAAGTATTAGGAAAGAGTAGAAGAGCAAGCTAACTAAAGCTGTAAGACTGAATCTGACTTCAGAAAGTCTTAAATACCATGCCAAGGGCTTAAACTCAACTTAATTAGCAATAGTAAGCCATTAAAGGTATGTATGAGAGAAAATTGATGCTTTCAGATTGTGGTGCTGGAGAAGACTCTTGCAAGTCCCTTGGACTATAAGATCAAACCAGTCAATCCAAATGGAAATCAGTCCTGGATATTCATTGGAAGAACTGATGCTGAAGCTCCAATACTTTGGCCACCTGCTGTGAAGAAATGACTCATTAGAAAAGACGATGAAGCTGGGAGAGATTGAGCGCAGGAGGAGAAGGGGTGACAGAGGCTGAGATGGTTGGATGGCATCATCGACACAATGGATATGAGTTTGAGCATACTCTGAGAGATGGCGAAGGAGAGGGAAGCCTGGTGTGTTGCAGTCCATGGGGTCGAAAGAGTCAGACACGACTTAACTGAACAACAAGAGAGAAACAACAATCTCTAAGCAATTCATAATACGGCCTGAATATAGGCAAGATAAGATGAATCAGGACAAGGGCGGCATGGTGTCAAGGGATCATTGAGATAAAAATCAGCATCATTTGGCAATCAACTGGATGCAGAAACTGAGGATGCAGGAGCTGCAAAGATGCACCCAAGATTTCTAGTCTGGACTTTAAGAACAGTGGAACCTTAAATAGGACAGCTAAGAAAAGACTGTTCTGTGTTGTGTTTACTGAATACATTGTATAGGGGGAGTTCAGAAGCAGACAAGGAGATGAGTCCTTTCAAGCCTGGGATTATTGACATTTTTGATGCTAAGACTTTGAAAAATTATACTAAAGACATTTCCCAGTCTAGGATTTCCAGCAAAGACTAGAACTTTCCTGGAGCTAGAACTAGAGTAAACACTTGAATCTGAATAATAGGTCTGAAAGCCTTTACATAGATATAAACTTGCAGCTTAATGAAATCTCTAAAGACAGCATACAGGAAGCCAGGAAACTCAAGGCCACCTTTTGCAGGATCACATTTAGGACTGATGCAGAGACAAGGCTAAGACAGCAGCAAAGAAGATGAAGAAAACACATTCAGAGGAAGAGGACAAAATGAGAATTCAGTGTCTTAGATGTTTTGGGAAGAGATTGAGGATTTCAGCACTGACACACTAAAATCGAGGCCAATGGAGACCCAGAGGCGACCAGGACCATGATCACTTCTCCGTGGTCTCAGCTTCTTCAGTAAGGGCAGCAGAAGGCATGTGGCAGAGAACCTGAGACTTGTAACCAGTGTTTAAGAACTGTGCCATTGGGAGGGACAGATCGAAACTCCAAGATGTAGGAGTCAGTGAAGAGATTTTAAAGTAGAGGAGAGCTGAGTATATTATTACAAATGGGGGAAGGCACCTGCCAAAAACGGGACAATGAAGGAGAGAAAGTGCAGAAAAGATGGTAGAGAATAGCACAGAAGGTGGGAGGTGGGGCTGCGTGAAAAAATATCAGGGGTCTCAGTTTCTTTTCCTAGGTACAGTGGCCGAAATTTAAAAAGAAAAAGGGAAAAAAGGCAAAGAAATAGAGGCATTAATAGTCTGGAGACAAAGGCATTCAATCTCTATTTTCCTCTTGTCTTAAAAGAAGTGCCCCTCCTGCCACTATAGTGCTCTATATATGGCTGAGCCACTCTGCTGTCCAGCAGAAACACAATGCTGCAAAGCAACTATTCTCTAATCAATTTTAAAATAAATGAGATTCTGAGAGAGAAAAAAGTTCCCCCTTTACCCCTAGAGCTAATTTAGCCTGTTGGGTCCCTGATTTCACCTTCTGTCACATTCTCAGGAACATTTTCTCATCCCTTTGCTGCTCTCCAGCCAGGCTCTTCCCTTTAGCTACTCAGGTCTCCTGTTGACAATGCAAGGCTGCTCAGACTGGTTCCCCACATGATCGATGCCCAGTGCATGTCTGTTCTTACCACAGGAGATCAGCTCCACAACCATTCCCCTATATAAGCAGAGCAACACCATGGTGAAGGCAGCATCCCCATTTTACGGACTGTCCAAAGCCACGACCCTACAATATATCCGGGCTAAGACTTAAAGGCTGGGTCTGACTCTCAAGCCTTGTGTTCTTTCTCCTGTGCAGAGCTGTCTCTACACACTTGTCAAGATGCCGGCAGGAGACTCTGTTTTTGTCTAAACATTACAAAGTACCTGGCTTGCTGTCAGAGGCCAAATTTTAAATGGCTGAAATAGCTTGATAGATTGTGTGAAAATTTTATGGTCCTTCCGTCAGACATCGTAATTTATTGTCACATAATACACAGTTAGAAGAACCAAAAGAAACCATCCCACAAGGGCAAACAATGTGGAGGCAGTGGCCCTTTGACACGCTCAGGCCACAGGCATTATATGGATCCAATAAGAAAGCTGCTTCTACGAGCGAGAAAACAACCTCTTGATCTTGCAAAATGTTTTTGGACACCTAAAGGCTCTTTTATGACTGTGGCTGATTAAAATGAAAAGCTTAAACGACTAAAATGCTCTTTTTGATGAGTTTTTGCCATGAACTATGGACCTTGTGGTCCAGTGGGATTCGAGCCCTTTGATCCTGGGCACTCACATAAATTCAGTCATAAAACAACATTGGATTTGATTTTACTAGTGTGGCTGATGTTGCCAGATTTGTAATGCAATCTTGTTTTCTCCCCTCCTCAGTTTTAGGCCCATCCACCATTATTTTATAGCAAAAGCAAAGGAGTTTCCATTTGTTTTGGCAATAATCAAGCCTCACAATTGAGACAGTACTCTAGGATGGGAATTTCACAGGAAAAAAAATGATTCTGTAATATGAATATATGAACATTGGAATGAATGTCATTTTATGTGCTGAAAATGTCAAAACAAAAAACCCTTTTCTGCATGAAAACGATTACAGATTTTCATTACCTAAGAGGGTTAGAATATGATGTGGTTGAGAATTACAAGTATAAAATAGGAAAAATATGATCAGATTTTAGTATCCATAAATTTCCAGCAGGACTAATTGAAAATGAATTTTTAAAAAAATCAAAAGAACCTCCAGATTATGTATTAATGAGTGACAGATCATATCTTGGTTTTAAAATTTCATTTACCTAAAAAAAAAAAAAAAAACCTGGTATCTGTGGAAGAGGTAAAGGAAACAGTCAACAAAACATTTGTTTAAGAAAAAGACATGCAATAACTAAACTTAAGATGTTTAACTCACTTCCCTTCCTAATCTTCTAATCATTTGCCTTTGAACGTGTCTGTACCACAATATAATATTCTTGTAACTTCTAATTTTAGAAGTGAACGTTTTACTATGAAAGGTCTATGAGGGAGCCAAAATACAAATAACTCTTCAAAGAACTGCATCATGGAGGCCAACATGATCAATGGTGGGGCAGCTTTATTCATTTTTTTAGGGAGTAAAACATCAGTTTGGGCTCACTTAGGAAGAATCATGATACCTTTAGCCTGTTCACTAGACCAGGAAATACTAATTTAAGTTGGATAAACAGTTGTCAGAAATTTTTTTTTTTTCATGGATTGCTTGAAGGCTGGGAAAGTGCTCACCAAGATTATTCTGGAAGTGACAGGAGCACTAGAGTCATGACACTTCTCAACAATGGGTCTCACTTTAAACAACTGCCATAGAACACACAGATCACTACCCTTCGGGAACTAACAACAACAGATCCTTTAGGCAATGCCTTAGGACATTTTCAGTGTAGTCTCAGTCCCTGCTGACCCCAGGGAGCAACTCAGCCTACAGCCCATCCAGAGGAATGTCACTTCAGCACACGCTCACCCCCATGACTTCTGATGCTAATACACCAGATTAAGCCATATAAAGCTGCTGTTTTAGAGTCAAAAGTGACCAAGTATAAACAATTTCCTATGATTCAACTTATAAGCGCCATCCAAATTTGGAAAAAACAAAACAAAACACTTTGTTCTATGTTTTCTGTATTATGTGAGAAAACTTTAAATATGTGTATTATGGCTATTTACAGCAGATATGGGTCATGCTATATGTAGTATTAATAAATAGAACATTATATAGATAATCCACAGCAGCTTCCAAAGACTATATAGGTAATTGTCACTGACTTGTTGAGAAAAGTAATTGTCCTGGTTGTATGTATATATTGAGTTAGATGAGAGAAGAGTATGTAGATACCGAGAAAGAGCTTTCTCATGTCATGCTCAAAAGGGTAATAGAGTGTCAGCACCTTTTTCCCACTCTATTAGTTCATTGAAAAAATATTTATTGTGTACTTATTATGTCAAGTGGGGCTTCCCTGGTAGCTCAGCTGGTAAAGAATCCTCCTGCAATGCAGGAGACCCCGGTTTGATTCCTGCGTCAGGAAGATCACCTGGAGAAGGGACAGGCTACCCACTCTGGTATTTTGGGGCTTCCCTGGTGGCTCAGACGGGAAGGAATCTGCCTGCAATGTGGGAGACCTTGGATCGATCCCTGGGTTGGGAAGATCCCCTGGAGGAGGGCATGGCAACCCACTCCAGTATTCTTGCCTGGAGAATCCCCATGAACAGAGGAGTCTGGTGGGCTACAATCCATGGGGTCACAAACAGTCAGACACGACTGAGTGACTAAGAATAGCACATTACATTCAAATAGTGGTCTAGGTAGCCAAGGAAAAGAAAATCAAGCTGTACAAAACAGAGAAGCAACAGTGGCAGCTTTAGTAGTTCCTGTTTCAGCAGAAGCAACAATCAATCAGCATTGGGAGAAAGTCAATGCTTTTTGTCAGAGTGTGATTTCTCCCACCCATGCCTCTGCCTTCATCAAAGTCAGTGTCACCTCCTACCTGCAAGATGGCCATGCTTCGCAACTATCCTGTCCACTTCTGTTCTGGCCCCTCTAGTATTGATCTGCTGAAACAGCAGCCGGGGCGGGGGGGGGGGGGTCTTTTTAGAACACAAACCTATTCACGTCACACACTTCTCTGCTCAAACTTAGTAGGTTCCCACTGTACTGAGGGTGGAACTGGAAAACTTTAAAGAGACCAACAAGGCCAAGGCCCCTCCAGAATCCGGCCTCTTGCTCTCCTTCACAGCTAGAGTTTTCAAACTGTGGTCTGTGATCGCGAGTGGGATAACAAGTCGATTTATGCTTTATCACCAGCATGTTTAAAACAAGAGTATTGAATATACCAAAATACATCACATGAAATAATTTCTGTTTAATAGAACTCCTATTTCACACACATATAGTCATACACAAACATGTAATCTGGATTTTCATATAAAACTCATTTCTTATTCCAGGATGCAGCTTAAGAAGTTTGAAAAATCCTACGCCAGAGCTTCACCCCCAAAGTCTCTATTTGTCACTCACTGCCCTGTGATCACACCGACCTCCCCACAGTCCTCAAACCAACCACACTCCTCTTCACCCTTCGGATCTCTGCTTAAATGCCACTTTCTTAAAGTATATTTCCCTGACCCCTCAAATCTAAATTATAGCCTATCTGTAGCACCCCTTACTGTATTTTTCCTAACAGCATCCATCATATTATATCAACTGATTATTTTATCAACATCTGTCTCTAACTTGACTATAGGCTTCCCTACGAGAAAGTAGGGACCATGTCTGTTCTGGTTCCTCCAGTACCTAGTACAGTGCCTGACACCTCGTAGCCACTTACTTGTATATAGTGGATGAACAAGTGGCAGGACTCTAATTTCTCTTTGCTGAGTTCATTATTAGAGGAAGCATGAATGATCCATTTCAAAAGGCATTGTTTTCTGGTAGCTTTTTGTCTTTTGACACATGGAATATGCATGTATATTTATGGACATAAACACATGACATACTGCTTCTATAATTACATTAAACATTTATATACAGTATAGAACTAAACATACCTATGAGTATATGCCTATGAGTACAGAACTATACATACATATCTGTGTAAGCTGTTCTGTGAATAAACTAAGAGTTATATTGTTATTCATGTATTTAAGGCAAAGCTCTAAACTGGAAAGCTCTTTCAATAATCAACAAAAAACTTGGAGCTTTCTTAAGAGAAAAAGGGTCAAGCTGACCTCCAGTGGTAAAATTGGGGAATGACTTCTAAAATAACTGTACACTGTACACAGGTTACCAATCACACAAATCCACAAGTCTACGAAACAGCTTTCTCAATTAACACTTTAAATTATGTGTATTATATATTTTAAACAGATAGGAGTCATGTCACACAGACTGTTAACACAAAATAAGCAGAACTGTATTACAGAGATACCCACAGCAGCTTCTAGAGACAGTCAAAAACAATCTCTAAAACATTTAAAAATATTTCATCTAAGTTTAAACTAAAACATTTAAAACCATTTAAGACAATCAGAACATCTGAAACTTGAGCATTCTCTTAGTTGAGATCTAAGATCTGAAATTTGCAAGCTCCATTAAAAGGAGATAATTTAAAATGCAAACACTCACAGAATCTTCCCATTCATCAGTATCTGGGTACTATTAGGGACTTAGTTTAAATGGCCTGTTATCTAGCCTTTATGGTATAAATTCTATTTTCTAACTAAACAGTAAATCATCTGAGAACAGAATCCATGCAAGTATTAAATAATCCAGGGTATATGCTAACTGGAGTATCTGGCATATAGTAATATGCAATACACGTTAGCTGCTATTGTTATTAAATGTTTTATTTCTGGCATATTTCATATTTGAAAGGTGCTCAATGAGTACTGAGTATTATTAAAAAGTATAAAAACCACAGCTATGTATATAAAGTTGTATTTCAAGAAGTTTCTCATTTTTTGGCAATAAAAATTTTTGAAATGCAGTATCTCACAGTACAAACTTAAGGAGCCCTAAGTCCTGGGATGTTTTCTCACGTCAGATTTTTTTCTTAAATCATGGCAGCAGCAATATTTTCCTTAACAGGCAGTAATGGAAATAAGAGCATCGCACTTATATAACAAAAATGTTAAAAGCGATGCTCTTGGGAACATTATGACATTAATTACAGAATATTTTTCCTTTATATAGGTACATGGTTTATAGTAAAAAAAAACAAACAAAAAAAACAAACAAAAAAAAAACTTCACTGCCAAAAAATACACATCAACAGCTACTGACTTAAAGTGAACTAAATACGCTGATCCTCAGAACAAATAGTTATTTATTGGTCATCTACCAATGCCATTGCACCTCCAGTCCCACATTTAACTATCACTACAGTTGCCATCAGCATCCTATGAACCAAGTTACAGTGCCACCATGATCACAGTTTCTGATGAGAAACTGAAGCTCAGAAAGGTTTAGATAATTTGTTCAAGACCACACACACAGGTCTTTGACACTTTTGAACTGTGGTGTTGGAGAAGACTCTTGACAGTCCCTTGGACTGCAAGGAGATCCAACCAGTCCATCCTAAAGGAAAGCTAGTCCTGAATACTCATTGGAAGGACTGATGCTGAAGCTCCAATACTTTAGCCACCTGATGACAAAAACTGACTCCTTGGAAAAAACCCTGATGCTGGGAAAGATTGAAGGCAGGAGGAGAAGGAGGCAACAGAGGATGAGATGGTTGGATGGCATCACTGACTCAATGCATGAGTCTGAGCAAGCTCTGGGAGTTGGTGATGGACAGGGAGTACTGGCATGCTGCAGTCCATGGGGTCGCCAAGAGTTGGACACGACTGAGCGACTGAACACATGTAGGATTCAACCCGAGGGAGACTGCACAGCCACTCTGTTGTTTCTACTCAGTTCTTCTGCCTAGAATTGCATTACATTTCATCCAGAGAATGGTTACTTACAGGCATTATGTGGGTTAGTTCTTCAGCAATTTCTGCTGCTAAGGTACACTGCTCTTAAGGACTGATATTTTACCCAAGGAGAGATCAAAGGCAAAGGTCAGTCCAGAAACAAGGTCACGTCACAAATCCTTTCTAGGAAAGGACGTTCAACGTGGAAGAACTTCCAGAGCTTCAGTGTAGATGTTGAGTGTCACTTCGTAAGGTTGATAGAATAACTCATTTAATCTTCATACAAAAAGAGTGGAACATAGTAAATGGTCATTAAATAGCAGCTATGATTATTATTAACCCTCATGAGAATCAGTGGCAGTGAAATGGTCAAAATGCATAAACACACAGACGTCATAAATTCACACTCTGGATTCCAAAGCCCACACAAGGCTGGGCTTGTTAGAAGAGGTTAAAGTGCCACCTATCACACGTGAGCCCATCCTACAAACAGGTGACAGCACAGAGCACAGTCACATCTCCCATTTGCTTAACGAATCACTAACGCTGGGACTCCACTGGGGAAGGCAAAGTCTGAAAACAGCTGAGGAACTCCTATGTTCAAACTGTAGAAATCAATGAATTGAGTAGCTGGCAAGAAGCAGAAAAGTTCTGCCACTGTATTTTCTCAATGGTCTCAGGAATTAATTTGTCTGAGACTCAGGTGTCAAATCTCTAAGATGAATATAGACAACTATCAAGATTATGGTGATAAATACTAGAGGCTCTTCCTCAAGCTGGATTCAGGACGTGCTATGAGAAATGAGGTTAGAAAGGGCAATCTTCAACGTGCTATTTTCTTCTATACTTAGGTAGGAAGAACGGCTTGTCATTTCTGAAACCTGTGAGATAAGAGAACTCTGTTGCTATTTTTTGTTTATAAACATCATAGAAATGTCTCCATCTTTCTTACCCAATAAAGAGCTTGTATAGGATAATAAAGAGGGATTATCTGCAGAGATGTTTGTCACAGGATGAAGAGGGAAACTGAAGAGTTAGAAAACTATTGTACTAGAGAAAGTGCATCAAAGCAGCTGATAAATTGACAGCAGAAACAAAGTATATTTAGAAACCAGACAGGCCTGGTTAGGAGACCCTGCCATTATACTAGCCAGTTATGAAAACTCAGGACAGCACCTAACTTCCGAGCCTCAACTGATTAGATATCATGTATACAAATAAAGCATCAAGCAGAATGCCTGGAAGTTTGTACTTCATATTCAATAATGATGATCATAATCATCTCCAATTAAAGTCAGAAAGCAAAGGGTAGTCAGCATCAAAATTTTGAAAAATAAAGCAAAAATGTAGTAGAACATTCCTAAAATGTAATAGAACACCAATGATACTCAATTTTCTGCCCTAAGAACTATCTTTTGCTCACCTTCCCAACATGGCTGCCCTCTCTATTCCATCATTAACACTTTCAGAGAAGGACAAGAGAAAGAAAGAAAGGAAAGGAGTGAAGAGAAAAGAAATATAAAAGTCCAGGAAGTTATAAAAGCAAAAGGGATGTTTGCTTGTTATTCATGAGGCCACGGAGAAAGAGGATGAGGACATTCTTACTCAGCTTCTCCCAGCTCAGTATCAGGAGTCACCAACATGGATGTCTACAGGATCAGGCAACTAACATCAACAAGATGATAGGGAAGCGGGGGAAGCATTGTGGAAATTAGACCACAGGTGTTCATTTAAATTGACTGAAGGGTGATTTTTTAAATAGCATTATTACGATCAAACAAACTTCTTTGGATTGTATTTGACAGCGCCATAAAGTTAAGAACTCTTTGGCCTCCCAATGCTATCTTCAAAATAACATAAACCTGAAATACCATGAATCATGAAGCAATTTCTAGCAACATCCAGTCAGATCACTCAGTAACTTTTTATATTTTGACTCGCCGTTCAGCACTGCTTCAGGTAATGTGGAACCAGGGTATCTCAAAGACTTTTGGATTGAGTTGAGGCAGACACATGGGTCCACTCTCCCCAGGCCAGAAATAATTCAGAAGAAAACCTAGACTACCTAGTTCTATACTCTTACTTTATTGCAGCTACTGCTGCTGCTGCTAGGTCACTTCAGTCGTGTCCGACTCTGTGCAACCCCATAGACGGCAGCCCACCAGGCTCCCCCGTCCCTGGGGTTCTCCAGGCAAGAACACTGGAGTGGGTTGCCATTTCCTTCTCCAATGCATGAAAGTGAAAAGTGTAAGTGAAGTCGCTCAGTTGTGTCTGATTCTTGGAGACCCCACAGACTGCAGCTTACCAGGCTCCTCCGTCCATGGGATTTTCCAGGCAAGAGCACTGGAGTTGGGGTGCCATTGCCTTCTCCCTACTTTACTGCTACAGAACCCATTATTCACCCAAGGACTAACAAACTCACAGCATTACTGAGCAAAGTAGGACATATCAAGGGAGAAGGAAGCACTCCCCATGGGGTCTAACATACTTCATTCACTTTCTCATATTTCATGAAAAGTCAAAACAGCAAAGGTCAATAACTGAATCATGTTGCTGTACACTATAAACTAACACAACGCTGTAAATCAACTAGACTTCAAATTTTAAAGTTTTTTAAAAAGCAAAGGCTTAACATTCAAAAAGTCATTTCAGCATCTGCTTGTCCCCTTCCATCAAAAACTATAAAAAAGAATCATTATCTTGGCTCACGTGAGTGACTCAAGTTCAGAGTTTAAGACTCAAAGGGATTCACAGCAGCACTATTTACAATAGCCAAAACTTGGAAACAACCCAGATGTCCACTGACAGATGAATGGAGAAAAAAGATGTCGTACATACGTACAATGGAATACTACTCAGCCATTAAAAGAGAATGAAATAACGCCATTTGCAGCAGCATGGATACAACTTGAGATTATCATACTAAGTGAAATAAGTCAGAAAAAAGAGACAAATACCATACGTTATCACCATATGATATTACTTATATGTGGAATCTAAAATATGGCACACACGAACTTATCTACAAAACAGAAACAGATGCACAGACACAGATCAGACTTGTGGTTGCCAAGGAGGGGTGGTGAGAAGAGGGATGGACTGGGAATTTGGGGTTGGTAGATGCAAACCATTACATTTAGAATGGATAAATAACAAGGTCATACTGTATAGCACAGGGAACTGTATATAATCTTCTGGGATAAACCCTGAAGGAAAACAATATTTTAAAATACTACTCTGCTGTGCAGCAGAGCTTGTATACAACACTGCAAATCTACTATGCTTCAATTAAAAAAAAAAAAAAAGACACAGTGGGGATGTTTGGAGCCGATGGTACCTGAAGGAGGCAAACAATGATACGAATTCAAGTAAAGCACACAGTCTTCGTTCTCCAACCAGCTTCCCTCTATCAGCAAATGCAACTTCAAAAATAGTGGAATTATATGGGGCGAGACAGCATCTTGAAGGCTGAGACAAAGGGCTCCTGAGCTAAGTCAGCCAAGGAATTAATCACTTTTTGTTTTTCATCGAAGTTCAGTCCCAAAGTTACTTGCGTGCTTCTATGTAGCCAGGGAGTCTACAAGGCACATCACCAGGGGCAAACCAGCAAATCCACTAAACTCCTAACATTATACTATATGCACACAATGAAACAATAAATTAAGATATTTCCCAACACTCTCTCATCTTTCCTGGCATCTCAGTAATGAAATATCAGCACTTAGGGGAATGCCATAAGGGTTTAATGAAATATTTCATATTTGCAAAAGTTTTGTTTATCAATCTACAAATTATTTCCCTTCCCTCAAAGTATTCGCCAGGAATTAACAGATTTAAATGTGTTATGTTGATAGTAAAGAACATAACAAATGGGCTAGGATCAGGGTGTGCATGTCTTTGTAAACTTAGCTGTATCAGCTCAAGTGTAGTTTGTACTCAATTTTGTTTCAACAGCAATGTGTTTACTATTAGAAATGGACCAGTGGGGTGGGTTAGAGAGAGGAAAGTAAGGACATCTACAAGCTTCTCTTAGTGGAGGTCAACATACCATTTAGTTCTCTGGGGGCCCACAGGTACAACGTAAGTTAATTTCCAGTTTGGCACTCATCCCTGGCTCATTTCACAGTAGGAGTTACCATGTTAGAAATGCGCCTGCATTGCACAATGAGCAGGGGCCTGCTAGAGGCCAGTTTTCAGTCAAGCTTCCCCTCAGTGAGGACCGTGGCTGTGATGAATGGGGTAAATGGAAAAGGTTCCCGTAAAGGAAATGTGACTGTTGGCTAGTTTTCTTCCATCTCACAACTCAAAGAGCATTAGTTACAAACTGATAAAACAACATGTCATTCCTAAGGCACTTACTTCTGCACTGCTGAAAGTGCTGGTCAAAAACAGGACTTTTACATTATCCAAGCTCCTCAAAAGCCAGATATGGGGCATGCATTTTTTTCCCCGCTCCACTTACAAAATTGAGGAAGTAGAGAGCCAAAGAAGTCCTACCCATCTTTATGCTTCCCTCCCGTCAGAAAGCAGAGCTGGCCCTCCTATGGAAGCTGCATTTGCCATTCTGAGAGCTGTGCTCCCTCACTGAGTCAGGCATCCTAATCAGCACTGGGAGGACAGAAGACAGTGTCCCAAGGAAGCAAGGAGAGCTGAGAAGAGACACCCCTGGTTAGAAAGGGGAACCTCCAGAAGGAGGAGGAAAATAAGGAGAGGTATAAAACACAGGGTTTACAGATGCTGAGTTAGGTAACCCTAAGGCGTGCTGCGATTCATGGGGTTGCAAAGAGTCGAACAAGACTGAGCAACTGAACTGAACTGAACTGAAGGCTGAAAGGACAATGTGGTGGACAAACTGAATTTATCTTTTAAAGTGTGGTTGGACCAGTGATAAAATCCAAAGCTGCTATTAATATACGGCCTGGTTCTTCATTTTGTAAATTAGAAAAATGATTCAAAAAAAATTGTCTGAAGGTCACACAGTTCATTGTCCCCAAAGTGAGACCACACTCCAGACCTTGTATTTCTAGATCCAATGTTCTTTCCATTAATGTTGCATTGATTAATTGAAAAACATTGGCTTCAAAGTTAGACAGATCTAGATGGATTCAAATTCAGGCTCCCTGGCAACCTACTCCAATATTCCTGCTGGGATAATCCCATGGACAGAGGAGCCTAGTGGGGCTACAGTCCACTGGGTTGCAAATAACTGGTCACGACTGAGAGACCCAGCACACACACACATACTAATCTAGGATTTCTGACAATTCACAGACTCTGAAAGCCTCAGGTTGCAAAATCTGAAAATAGGAACAAATCTTTGTTTATATTTCTACAATTACTCTTTCTAATACTAGTACCAAATGCATAGAACAAAGGTTGGCATACAGGGGGGATTTGATTACATTTTAGTCACTACTTGGTTTTCAATCATAGGTTATTTTAAAAAATACTTGTGCATCATCTATGTGCCAAGAACTTTACTAGGTACTTTCACAAACAGAGAAAAAAACGGCTCCCCCCAGGTACCTACAATCAGATTAATAAGCAGGACCTTGGTGGCACGAAAAGGGTAATAACATCACTCAAAGAACTCAAGACTAAGAAAGTAGATTGTACACTGAGATAAGATTATACAGATCAACACAGAGCAGTATCCAGAAACATCGGTTACTAGGAGGAAGAAAAGAACTATGTGAGAAACAAGCTATAGAGCCCCCCCTTCTTCCCTCCCTCCCTCTGCTCCTCTCTATTCACGGTAATGCTCTAACAGGGGAACAGGATATTTCTCAAACTTATTAGACCATGAAATATTTTTGTCAAGGAGCATTTTGGAGGCTCACTGTTCAGCATAATGACCTCTGGGAAAGCCTGTTTAGACCCCCTGATATAGAGCACAGAGGCTAGTGGACAGCTGGAAGACCATGGAAAGAATGTCAATGTCCCAAAGAAGTCCTCAATCAAAAGGACCTGAGGACTGCTCTAAACTCAAGCTGCCTAATTACAAGGAGACTTGAGCAGAGCGAAATGAATGAGAAATGGTATTTACTGAACATGTGTTCATAATCGGGTATATGTCATATTGAACAATCCTAGAATGGAGACATCATCAAAATGACTACATTTTTTAAAACTGAGCTACAGTTGATGTACAATATTCTGTTATAGGTGTATAACACAGTGGTTCACAATTTTTAAAAGTTATATTCCATCTAGAGTTACTGTAAAGTATTGGCTATGTTCCTTGCATGGTACTATATATCCTTGTAGCTTATTTACATATTTATCCATTCACCTGTTGATGAACAGTTAGGGTTCATCCATATCTTGGTAATTGTGAATAATGCTGCTATGAACATTGAGGTGCATATAGCTTTCAAATTAAGTGTTTTTGTTTTTTTCAGGTATACACCCAGGAGTGGAACTGCTGTCTCATATAGTAGCTCTATTGTAGTTTTTTGAGAAACCTCCATATTGTTCTCCATAGTAGCTGCACCAGTTCACATTCCTACCAACAGTGTAGGAGGGTTCTATTTTCTCCACATCTTCTCCAATACTTGTTATTCGGGCATCAATATGATTATTATTGAACAAATGCTGAAACTGAGAAAACCAAATGCCAGAGAAGTTGATTACTTTCCTAATGGCACAGTGCAAGGAGCTGAACTGAATCCTAACTCAAAAACCTGAATTCTTTCATACTCTCATCATGCATTAAATATCATCACAGCTGGTTCTGTGACTACAATAAGACAAAAACCAACTATATAAGATTTTGTACAAGAGCTGTGATGATGATTTTCAAACCGTGTTCCTAGACAATTTCAAAGCAAAAAAATCTTTATTTACACCATGGGAGAATTAGCTTTATCACATGCCTTGAAAGGGCAGGTGTGAATTATGTTTCTACATAAATCATGAACTTGTTGTACAATGGCTACCACAGGCAAAGTTTTCTCAAATAAATATCTGTAAAGGTGCCACTCTTTCAAAAATAAAATCAGTAACACAGACTTATTCAGAACTGAAAAATGAACTAGATGATGCTAAATATCATTTAGTGATCAAATAACTCTTAGGGCAAAGTTTGCTAAGTGAAGGGTATATTTGAACAAAATTTAAGAATTTTGCTGGTTTTAGTATAAATGAGATAGCTAAGCCATGGAAAATGCTGGACCTGCCACAACTCTCCTACTGGAAATTTGAGTAGAAAAGTCAGTCAAGGGCTTTGGGTAAAAGGTATATATAAATTGATGCAATTTGGAAATGAATTCATTCAAGTCATCAATAACGTTCTGCTTTTGAATTATAGGAAGGATATGTATCTGAGTTGCTACACATTTTGAAAAGCCAGTCCCAGGACCAAGCCCCTTCTAGATCATAGCCTTCCACAAATGTGGGCGACAGAGCATGTCTGAGATAAAAACTCCCCACTTTTATAAGCCTTGAGACTCTGGGCTAAAAGTTCCAACTTCCAATCAAAAAGGATTCTATTTTGTAGGTGGGGGAATTTAACAATTAAATGACTTCCTACGAATTTACAGTCGAAAACAGAATAGCAAGCTGACATTAGGCTCTCCACTTGTTGAGTCAGGCCATTTTTTTTTTAAGTCTATGAAAACATCTCAAAAAACTAAATATGACACATATCAATTCTTACATATGGTGACAGAATGAATCACTTTCCCTATGTACTTAAGCACAGACTCTTTCTTACTCTAGAAAGGTGTTTTGAAGAGGTCCTGAAACAAATCTGACTTCTCTGTGACCTGTAAGCAGAGAAAGAAAATCGAAGAGGCCGTGAAGGCTGCCAGTTGAAATCCATATAAAGAAATGAGCAACAAAAGAGCTGCTCACCAATTGTCTTCCACCAGTCCCGTGACAACAGACGTGACTTTGTCACTTAGTGGAATAAAACAGGTGGGGATGATGTTCAGCAAGTGCCCACAAGTACAGCCAAATGGGGTTATAGATTTATGAACTTGCATCTTTTCTGACTTGGTCTATGCTGCTATACATGTAGTTATTTTCTGCATCTCCCTGGGGTGAAAGGAACCAGGCAGGGGAAATGGCCCAGAATGGGGACAGCGGCAAACTAGAAACCATCTGTCCTAGTGGAAGCACTGTCTGTTCCTCAACCCCAGCAGGTTCAAGTCAGACAGGAAAATAAGTGCACCATTACCAGTTTTTCCAACTGCTTTTGTAGACGCAGCTAGAAATCTCTCCCTACTTTAAACTATTTCTAACTCAGTCTTTAAAATGTTCTATTTGCCAACAAGACACGTCTCTAGGTCAGATGAGGAGTAAGAGTTGCCAGTTTCCATATACACTATCATGTATAAAAGAGACAGCCAGAGGGAATTTGCTGTATGACTCAGGGAACTCAAACTAGGGCTCTGTGACAACCTAGCTGGGCGGGATGGGGAGGGAGGTTCACAAGGGAGGGGAAACATGTATACCTATGGCTGATTCATGTTGATGTATGGCAGAAACCAACACAATATTGTAAAGCAATTTCCTTCAATAAAAAAATAAATTGAAAAAAAAATGGGACATATTAAAAGAACAGATAATTATTTCAGATACACTTAAAGAAAGCTTAAAGTATAACTAGGAACATTTTTTCACGTTTACTATTGTTAAGCATAACTTGGTCTAACCTTTATTTTAAATGGAGATCACGATTACAATATACTTTTTTTCCTTTCCACTCATTCATCCTTCCCTTTCTCAAAACTTCTCCTACCTTGAGATGTAAGATCATGAGACTTTTTTGTGGAGGGAGATGAAAAGACATGAAATAATATATGTAACATGCCTAGAAAAATGCCTGGCACAAAGGAAGAGCCCCAAGATTGCAAGTACCTGAGGTCCCTGTGAATATTATTAGCTGTCAAAGTACTCCCAGGGCTGATCTATAACTTGGGGAAGGTTGTGTTCATTCTTAGGGCTGAGTTGTTATAGAGTGCTTCTGCTCACGGACTCACTTCTGTACCACCCTCTTCAGCAATCTGCTTCTTTAATAAATTCCCACTGCAGCTTCTCTGAGACAGCTGGCGAGCTTTTACACATCAGAACAAAGGGGGAAAGCAAGGTCTCTGTAGAGCATTTTGCAACAAAGGAGATAAGGGCCCCCCTCCCCACCCTCCCCCATCTTTGTCCCCTAGGAGTCAGAGGTACTTTTCCACTTTTTTGTTTCTTTGTGAAATGGACTTATTCCCTCCCCCAGACTATTTAAACCAAGCTGTTCAGGGGTGGCCTGAATTCATACCCCATAAGGCTGCCCTGGTAGCTCAGACCGCAAAGAATCTGTCTGCAATTCAGGAGACTCAGGTTTGATCCCTGGGTTGGGAAGATCCCCTGGAGTAGGAAATGGCAACCCCACTCCAGTGTTCTTGCCTGGGAAATTCCATAGATGGGGAGCCTGGCAGGCTACAGTCCATGGGGTTGCAAAGAGTCGGACATGATTGAGTGGCTAACACACACACGACTTATTAAGTGATCTTTTTGCTACCTGCAGTAGTTTCGTATAAAATCAAATATACAATCTCAGTTATTTCTCAGTTATTTAAAAAAGTATACTATCACCTAATGGAAAGAATATTTGATCCACAAACTCACTGAATTAGCATGTAATGACCTAGCACTATACAATTACCAAGTCTGATTTCAATTTCACTAATGTTCTCTCTCCTGAGATATGGGGTCAACCCCAGTTATCAGTAAACTGGAATCAGTGCCTGATTCAATATTTAGTTATGTGAAATTATGACTGTGAAACTTCCTGTTACAGGCCCAGCAAGTAAATACCAAACATAAGGGAATGATAATTAGTGGGACAAAGGAAACGATCCCTCAGACTTTCTGGACTTCACAAAGGAGATCAAGTTAGCAGCGTCCAAGCGCTCTCTGGGGATATGGAATGGCTGATCCAGCACCATTCTTTCTCCTACTAGGACCACTTCCTTAACTGCCTTAATCTGCCTGACATCACATTGCAGACATGTCTAAGCAACACACAGAAACGAACACAAGGATGGGAAGACGCCCAACAAAATAATTTGCAATGTGCATAGGAAACAATATTTCAGAGCTTTCTTATTTACAATGAAAGTCTAAATACTCAACCTTCTTCCCTGCATTCCAAATAAAACCATCATTTTCTCCAACCAAATCTTTCCCCAAATGCATTTGTGGTATTTTTTTTTTTTAATAGGAAATCAATTCTACTAAAAATGGCATTCAAGACTTTCATCCCCAGGATAAACTCAAGACTTGGTGGCAGGTACAAAGTGGAGATGCTGTCTGGGTAAATGTGTCAAAAAAGCAGAGTGTTTACTTCAACACATGAGAAAACCAAGCATCAGTCTCAAATAACAAGTTCAGTAGAATCAAAGAAATATACCTGCAGGTTTTCAATTTCTTCTTTGTGCTCCCTCTTCAAGTGTAAAATAGCAGCTTGGTATTCTGTAAGATCACAAAAGAAGTCAATTACAAAGAAGCACAAAATTATGCACAAAATTCTAATGAGTAAGATTCCATAAGCCCTCCTACCAGTCAACTGAGTAAATAAATACCATAGTTGGACATTAACCTGGCAAAAGATGATAAAAACTGGGGCAAAACACAACTAGAAACTCAAGATAGAACGGAGATTTCCCCCCGATTTAGCAAATCCTGAAATATGAGATGTCCAAAATTAAGCAGATAGGATGGAGTTGTTTTTTTTTTTAAAAAAAAGGACATAATGAGTGTTCCAGATAAAGACTGATCAGGTGTTTGTCTTAAGAAGGAGTTGGAAGCTAAAGACCCATAGAGAACAAATATAGTCATGTTAAGAGGAGACACACAGGAAATAAAAGAAAATGTCTCCATGTGAGATCAGAGAACTCTATTTTTAACTGTTTCCAAAAAAAAAAAAAATCTCCATTTGAATGCAAGACTAATAAGCCAGCACCCAGGGCTGACTTTAATCTTTAAGATCACTTCAAAAAGTCAAGACCATTTGTCATGTGGATGAGAGACTCGAGGGTGAGTTGAGGTTGAAAGGAGGATGAAAATAAATTTCTGGTCCAATTTTAGTCTGAGTCTAATAATGTTTATTCCAACAGTCAGTCCCAAGTGTACACAGGAACTCCTGCCAACCACTAAAACTACCATCCCACTGGTGAATCAAATTTCCTTCCAGCAGGACGACTTAGAATGTGGGGTCACAGCACCGCACAGGCTGTAGAGAACCACAAAGAAAAACACTCGGAGAAAACACTGTCGTGGGATAAATTTCCGTTTTTATTCTTTATTTTTTTACAAATGTGTTTGAGACTGTGATTATGAGTAAGAAAGAAATCAGATGTCATGTAAAAGTGTTTGAAAAGGCAGGCTATTTCTTCAGGTGGATTCCAGAAATCGGGCAAGAAAATTTAAGTTTCAATTCAAAAGTAGATGACACACTACTATACGTAAAATAGATAACTAATAAGAACCTATTGTATAGTACAGGGGACTCTTCTCAATACTCTGTAATGACTGGTGAGGGAAAATAATCTAAGAAAGAGTCGATATATGTGCATACACATAACTGATTCACTTTGCTGTACAGCAGAAACTAACACAACATTGTAAATCAACTATATTCCAATGTATTTTTTTTAATGGATGAGGAAAATCTTCAGGAAAGCCATAAGAAAAAACAGTGTTGCTGTTGATAATTAAGACTAGCCACTAGCCACACCACTACTCTGAAGCAGAATGTGTTCCACTGAACTACAATCCCTCAGCAAGTTCCGTGGGCTATACCTCCAAACCCTACCTTCAATCAAACCACTTCTCACCAACCCCATAAGCACCACTGTGGTCTAAGCCACCACCGTCTTTTCTCTGGACTACCACGGTAACCTGCTTTCACTCCCACCACCTCCATAACTCATTCTCCTCATCACAGCCTAAATGATCTACTAAAGTCATGAACCAGATCACGTCTCAGCCCTGTGCTTTCCACTGTATTTGGACTAAAATAAAAACTCCAGGCTGTAGCCCATAAGGTCTGACCCTGCTCCTACACACCTTCTACATGCCACTTTCCCCTCTCATTACACACCAGGCACGTTGGCTCTCTTCCTAGTCGCTGAACTTGTCAAGTTCTTTTCTACTTCAAAATCTTTACTAATAATGTGGACAGTAATAACAGATTGTATTTACTGAGCACGTACTATACATCAGGAATTATCTAAGTATTTCATAGCGATTAATTCATTTCATCCCTACAATAACCCTATGATGTAGGTGCATGATCTCCATTATCCAAAGAAGCAAAAAACGTGCATAGCTAAACGTGCATAGATAAAAAACATGCATAATTCATCTGGTTAATATATACATAAACTGCAGCATGTCCACAGAATTCAATACTACTCAACAATAGTAACAATGCATCAACAAAGACAAATATTCTTATGCAGAGTAAAGGAAGTCAGCCTTAGAGGTTAACTGTTGTTTAATTTCATACAACATTCTGAAAAAGGCAAAACCACACAGATGAAGAACAGATCAGAGCAGCAGTGGCCAGAAGTCAGAACACAGGGGAATGTGTGACTACAACGGAGCTGCAAACAAAGGAATTTTGAGGGTGACTATTCTCGGTCGTGATTATGGTGGTGGTTACATGAATCTACACATCAGGTTAAAACTCAGAATCAGAATTCTTATACGAAAAAGTAAAATGCTAACTCTATAGTACATTAAAATTCTTTAAAACTTACAAATATTTAATTTCTGAATGCTTCCCTAGGAGAGTCACCATAACACAGGAATACTTGTTACTACCACTTCTATTCATTGTTTTCCTAAGGGTACCAGCAGATGCAGTAGGACAAGAAACAAAGAAAAACACGTGCGCACACACACACACATATAAAAAGGAGACATAAACTCATTATTCACTGTGATTGTATATTTTAAAAATCCAAAAGATTCTACAGGTAAAATATTAGAATACATGAGATTAGTAGAATTGATGGATGTAAAATCAGAATACAAAAATCTTGATATCACTAACAGTTTAAAGAAAAAAACTTGACATTTACAAGTACCTCTAAAAATATAAAGTACTTAAAAAGAACCTAACCGAAAAATGCAAGACTTCATATGAGGAAATAGAAACACTGTATTCAAATGTATTACAAAGAAAGACATGGAAAGTAAGCAAATCATGTTTTGGATCACTCCACAGTGTAAAGATCAGTTCAGTTCAGTTGCTCAGTTGTGTCTGACTCTGCAATCCCATGAATCACAGCACGCCAGGCCTCCCTGTCCATCACCAACTCCTGGAGTTCACTCAAACTCATGTCCATTGAGTCCATGATGCCATCCAGCCATCTCATCCTCTGTTGTCCCCTTCTCCTCCTGACCCCAATCCCTCCCAGCATCAGGGTCTTTTCAAATGAGTCAGCTGTTCGCATGAGGTGGCCAAAGTATTGGAGTTTCAGCTTCAACATCAGTCCTTCCAATGAACACCCAGGACTGATCTCCTTTAGGATGGACTGGTTGGATCTCCTTGCAGTCCAAGGGACTCTCAAGAGTCTTCTCCAACACCACAGTTCAAAAGCATCAATTCTTCAGCACTTAGCTTTCTTCACAGTCTAATGCTCACACCCATACATGACCACTGGAAAAACCATAGCCTTGACTAGACAGACCTTTGTTGGGAAAGCAATATCTCTGCTTTTTAATATGCTATCTAGGTTGGTCATAACTTTCCTTCCAAGGGGTAAGCATCTTTTAATTTCATGGCTGCAGTCACCATCTGCAGTGATTTCGGAGCCCCCAAGAATAAATTCTGACACTGTTTCCACTGTTTCCCCATCTATTTGCCATGAAGTGATGGGACCAGATGCCATGATCTTCGTTTTATGAACGTTGAGCTTTAAGCCAACTCTTTTACTCTCCTCTTTCACTTTCATCAAGAGGCTTTTTAGTTCCTCTTTACTTTCTGCCATAAGGGTGGTGTCATCTGCATATTTGAGGTTATTGATATTTCTCCTGGCAATCTTGATTCCAGCTTGTGCTTCTTCCAGTCCAGCATTTCTCATGATGTACTCTGCATTGAAGTTAAATGAGCAGGGTGACAATATACAGCCTTCACGTACTCCTTTTCCTATTTGGAACCAGTCTGTTGTTCTATGTTCAGTTCGAACTGTTGCTTCCTGAACTGCATATAGGTTTCTCAAGAGGCAGGTCAGGAGATGGTATTCCCATCTCTTTCAGAATTTTCCACAGTTTATTGTGATCCACACAGTCAAAGGCTTTGGCATCATCAATAAAGCAGAAATAGATGTTTTTCTGGAACTCTCTTGCTTTTTCCATGATCCAGAGGATGTTGGCAATTTGATCTCTGGTTCCTCTGCCTTTCCTAAAACCAGCTTGAACATCTGGAAGTTCACGGTTCATGTACTGCTGAAGCCCAGCTTGGAGAATTTTGAGCATTCCTTTACTAGCATGTGAGATGAGTGCAACTGTGTAGTAGTTTGTGCATTCTTTGGCATTGCCTTTCTTGGGGATTGGAATGAAAACTGACCTTTTCCAGTCCTGTGGCCATTGCTGAGTTTTCCAAATTTGCTGGCATATTGAGTGCAGCACTTTCACAGCATCATCTTTCAGGATTTGAAATAGCTCCACTGGAATTCCATCACCTCCACTAGCTTTGTTCGTAGTGATGCTTTCTAAGGCCCACTTGACTTCACATTCCAGGATGTCTGGCTCTAGGTGAGTGATCAAACCATCCTGATTATCTGGATCATGAAGATCTTTTTTGTACAGTTCTTCTGTGTATTCTTGCCATCTCTTCTTAATATCTTCTGCTTCTGTTAGGTCCATACCATTTCTGTTCTTTATCAAGCCCATCTTTGCATGAAATGTTCCTTTGGCATCTTTAATTTTATGGAAGAGATCTCTAGTATTTCCCATTCTGTTGTTTTCCTCTATTTCTTTGCACTGATCGCTGAGGAAGGCTTTCTTATCTCTCCTTGCTATTCTTTGGAACTCTGCATTCAGATGCTTATATCTTTCCTTTTCCCTTTTGCTTTTCACTTCTTTTCTTTGCACAGCTATTTGTGAGGCCTCCTCAGAGAGCCATTTTGCTTTTTTGCATTTCTTTTCCATGGGGATGGTCTTGATCCCTGTCTCCTATACAATGTCACGAACCTCCGTCCATAGTTCATCAGGCACTCTATCTATCAGATACATTATATGTGCCTATTCTCATTTAGCAATCAGTAAGAAAGTTAGACAGAACTGACTGCTGGTGAGGATGTGGAGCAATGGAAGCCCTCAAGCTCTTGCAGTAGGAATGCAAATTGGTACCATCATTATGGAAAATGTTCAACAATTTCTAATAAAGTTGAAGATATCCATACCTCCTTATCCCAAAATTCTATATCTAGGTTCACAAATGAAAGACTATACAATAAAAGCAAACAATGTTAACAAAATCAGGATAATGGTGCCATCCAGGAGAAGAGGTGCTGAGATGCGTTATGAGGGGAGAAGGCCTTTCAATGAAAATATCTTCTTTAGCCTCCATGGGGATTCCGAGGTGGCTTTAGTGGTAAAGAACCCACCTGCCAATGCAGGAGATGTTAAGATGCAGGCTCAGTCCCTGGGTGGAGAAGATCCCCTGGAGAAGGGAACAGCAACTCATGCCAGTATTCTTGCCTGGAGAATTCATGGACAGAGGAGCCTAGCAGGCTATGGTCCATAGACTCACAAAGAGTCTGACAAGACTGAAGTGACTTAGCACTAGCACTAGCTTCTATGTCTTTTATATCATTTTATTTATGTATACCTAGCATTGAAGTATAAGAAAAAGATTGCTAAGATTATATTTATTAGCTTCTTCACATGCCATAAAAAGAATTTTAAAAAGCAGAGACATCACTTTGCGAACAAAGGTCCGTCTAGTCAAAGCTATGGTTTTTCCAGTCGTCATGTATGGATGTGAGAGTTGGATCATAAAGAAGGCTGAGCGCTGAAGAATTGATGCTTTTCAACTGTGGTGTTGAAGAAGACTCTTGAGAGTTTCTTGGACTGCAAGGAGATCAAACCGGTCAATTCTAAAGGAGATCAATCCTGAATATTCATTGGAAGGACTGATGCTGAAGCTCCAATACTTTGGCACCTGCTGCAAAGAACTGACTCATTTGAAAAGACCCTGATGCTGGGAAAGATTGAGGACAGGAGGAGAAGGGAACGACTGAGGATGAGATGGTTGGATGGCATCACTGACTCAATGGACATGAGTTTGAGCAAGCTCCAGGAGATGGTGAAGGACAGGGAAGCCTGGCATATTGCTGTCCATGGGGTCGCCAAGAGCTGGACATGACTGAGCAACTGAACAACAACACCATGTCATAAAAAAGAATATCATATAGGTATAAGACAGTTGTTGTTGGGTTGCTAAGTCGTGTCCAATTCTTTGTGACCCCACAGACTGTAGTTGGCCAGGCTCCACTCTCCATGGGATTTCCCAGACAAGAATACTGGAGTGGGTTGCCACTTCCTTCTCCAGAGGATCTTCCACACCCAGGGATCAAGCCCATGTCTCCTGCACTGGCAGGCAGACTTTTAACCACTGAACTATCTGGGAAGCCCCTAAAAGAGTCTTCTAGGTGGATCAAATAAGAACAATTTAGTTAAGTGTGAGTTTTGTATAAGTGTTGAGCCCTAACCAAAGTGATGATCAACATTTAAACCTGAATCAATTCCAAGTCTCCACAAAGTAGGCAAAGGAAGCTTAGTCAAACCAACCTTCTTTTAATACTGATGCCCCTTGGGAATAATATCTATTTACATCCTAAAGAGAACCTATGTAGAATATATTTTGAAATTATTCTTTTTTGGTAAACTGTACCTGGAAGGGCGTGACATATAGTTCTGACTAATCAACAGACTGATGAAGATCACTGCAAAGCTAACACCCAGTAAATCTTGATTCATCTCCTCATCAAACACAGTTTTGTGTCAACAGTCCCAGTGTGACAGGTGGCAAGAAAATACATCCCCATTCGTGACAAAGATGATAAAATATAATAAGCGGGCAGCACACAGAAGGAGGAAGTTAACACCCTTGCTTGTGGAATACTCCCTTTGAGGGTTCATAAGAGAATGGTAAGAAAGTATAAAGGTTACAGAATAATGAATTACAGTTGGTGGTTTTCAACTGTGCCCTGTTGGTGGCAGTCCCCTCCTTCCACATTTTTTGGGTTTGCAAATACCTTGGAGAAGACCAAGGCAAATCTTCCCTGTCTCTTGGAGGTGACAATAGGGAGGCAGTGGTCTCTGTGCAACACAAAGGATGTTTTTGTTTCTTAAAAAGAGAACTTGACCCTGAAATTCAGTAGCTTTGGGACTCTAATCAATATGTGAAATAGAGGAATAGAGGTTCTAACTATCAGGGCTTGAAAACAGCAGACTTCTCTGAAGCCTCATTAGCCTCAATGGAAATTAACAAATGGATTGAAATAGTCTAGCCCACAAAAGCAGCAGTTTGAATAACGTCTTTTAGGGAAATAATACATGATATGGAAAGACAGGAAAAGGATCCTGACTTGCAGGATTGAACATTTTGGGAGGAGATAAAAACTTCCGTCCATAAAAACAGAGATTTTTCTAGTCAAGTACTTTGTCTAATTGGTAGTAACCCCTTTTACTATACAGACTTTTGTTTTTGATCAGTTCCCAACCACAAAATGTACTTTCTGCAGGTACCATCACAGGGTTGTATTCTTCAACTCACCAAGAACAAATTTAAAGATGACCTCTCTAACATGGGGGTAGTAGCCACTACTACAGTTTATCACTGACTGAATGAGTTTCTCTTAATCACATACATTATACACAAGTACAGGTGACATTATTAAGTGCTATTTCTCAAGAACTGTTCTAAGCACTTTAGATAGGTTAATTCATGCCATCCTCACATCACACTTACAAGGCAGATCTTATCATATCAATACCCATTTTACAGATGGAGGGACTGAGGTGAACGGTTGAACAACCACCCTTAGACCACATGCTAGTCAGTACCAATGATGGCATTCAAGCCCAAAGAACCTGTCTTATTTCCTTAACAGAGTTTTGTTTGCTTATTTTGTTTATTTGTGAGTTACTATTGTTCTTATGGTTGGGTAAGCATCAGGTATAAACAAAATTCCAAATGCCTGAGAACTTAAAGGTTGTTGGCATTATCCAATTTCAAGAATCACTTGTAAAACTGGGACAATGTTTCCCTAAATCTTTAAAAGAGGCTGCTGCTGCTGCTGCTGCTGCTAAGTCGCTTCAATCGTGTCCAACTCTGTGCGACCCCATAGATGGCAGCCCACCAGGCTCCTCTGTCCATGGGATTTTCCAGGCAAGAGTACTGGAGTGGGGTGCCATTGCCTTCTCTGTTAAAAGAGGCAGGGGTCTTTTTAATCACAGTGAGGTTTGATGAGTGTGGGGTCAACATAAACAGTGTGTGTTACAATGGTGGGTTCCATCAAGTTACATGACTGATCCGTTCATCGTCTCCTTGGGGACTTCCCAGCCTACAGTCACCAGTTTGTGGTTAAATCTGGTTTTCATTTATACTCTCTGTACACACACATCTAATATATCTCAGCCCCTCCCCAACATACGCACACGACACAGACAGAACTAGATTATGCACACAGCTGGGGAACTGGAGACTTTCTGATTTCCCCCCAAAATGAAAAACACAGCTCTGTTTCTGCCCACAGACTCTAATGTGTGCACTGCGTGTATCTCACAGTGGCTTTGCCCCCTGTCTTATATTGTTCAGAAACATGTTCAAGTACGTATCTTCAGTTTTAACCAGAAAGGATGCTTCCTCTGAATTATATTTGGAGACTATTCAGTGTTCCAAGGTTTTGCACACACACCAGTGAGGTCATATTTTCAGTAACAGACAGCTGGACTTTAACAGCTGAATACTTATTTCATGTGCATTAGGAAAAAGGCAAACTAGCACATAAAGCCCATGCTATTATGAGTATTGCTGCTATAAGGCACTGCTCATTCATAAGACACTGTTAGAAGATGCAGTTTAGTCCCTGGACCCACAGCATCAGTGTCACCTGGAACTTCTTGTTCAGTCACTAAGTCGTGTCCAACTCTTAGCAATGCCCATGGAGTGCAGCATGCCTGGCCCCCCTGGCCTTCACTATTTCCCAGAGTTAGCTCAAACTCACGTCCATTGAGTCGGTGATGCCATCCAACCACCTCATCCTCTGTCGCCCCCTTCTCCTCCTGCCCACAATCTTTCCCAAGGGTATTTTCCAGTGAGTTGGCTCTTTGCATTGGGTGGCCAAAGTATCGAAGTTTCAGCTTCAGCAACAGTCCTTACAATGAATATTCAGGATTGATTTTCTTTAGGATTGATTATTTCCTTACAGTCCAAGGGACTCTCAAGAGTCTTCTCCAGCACCATAATTAGAAAGCAACTTCTTAGAAATCATCATTCTTAGGCCTATCCTAGACCTACTGATCAAGAAACTGAGAGAACACTTTAACAAGCTCCTCAAGTAATAAGGCATGCTAAAGTTTGAGAATAATTGCTTTAAGATAAAGTTAATTTTATTTAAGCAAAAAGAAAACAAAAAATCAATTGGGTTAAAGAAGAAATTAAAAAATAATAAAACTAGTCTAAGGATATACCCCAAATTAAGGAGGTGGGGAGAGGCTGGGACCTGGGACCCCCGAGTGCAGTGCTCGAGGGCATGCATCCTCAGTCGCTCAGTCATGTCCAACTCTTTGTGACCCCATGGACTGTAGCCCACCTGGCTTCTCTGTCCCTGGGATTATCCCAGCAAGAATGCCGGAGTGAGCTGCCATTTCCTCCTCCAGGGGATCTTTCCAACCCAGGGATTGAACCCCAGTCTCCTGCAATTCCTGCAGTGTCAGCCGGGTTCTTTACCACTGAGCCACCTGGGAAGACGGGCTACAGTGCTTATACCTGGACAAACATCTCCTCAAGCAACAGAATACAAACAAACTACAAGGGACTAAGAATAATTGTGTACATGCCCAGTTGGGGCAAATTATGAACAAGATACAAAAAGACCAAAAACCCAATTGCCACTTTGAAACAGTCAGAAATAAATGCAGGACCCTGTACATGTACCCTGCACAAAACAGGAACCATCAGGCGGTGGGCAGACCACTCGAGCCACTCCTGCAGCCTGACCCACCAGTCGACCCCTACCCTCACCCTATTTAAGACGCCAGCTCAGCACCCCTCAGAGACAGAGCAAGGGAACATGTCACTCGTTCTCACTCCCTCGTGTGTCCCAGTCAAGACTTGCCTGAATTTCTCATCTGGCTTCTGATCAATTTCTACTGATTTAAGGAGGCCAGGAACCCTGGTCGGTAACACTGGCACATACTAGATGACGTGTTGGGGAAACACGCTGGTTACTGACAGATTGATAAACATTCAAACTCATCCATGAACAAACGCAGGAACTTCCTCCAACTGTCTCTTCACATGAATGAAAACAGTACTGGTCATGGAAGGCAAAGTCACAGATCATTAGCCCTAATATAAAAGTACAGTCAAATTGGAGCTCTCATGTTTAATAAGCAAAGTGTGCTACCTGGTCTGGGTGCAGAGTAGATCCTCCACATCCATTTATCACCAGACACCCATCCACAATGCACTCCGCACAAACGATACCATTTGGAGCAGGGATGGCTGCCCGTACTCGTCAGAAATAGAAGTCAAGAGAACAAAGTTGGGTGAAATCAGCTTCTGCAGTTGCCAGCCAGTCCACACAACACAATGTCAATAAAACGCCTTCCATCAGTGAGCCATCAACAATCACATATGTGGTTGGAAAAGTATAATGAAGAGTCTAACTTCATTTTCTAATCTTTAATTGCTGACAGTTTTTAAGCTTCACCTCTGCCTCTTCCTCTGTGCTCCATATCTTGACACTCTGGTTACAAAGTTTTTACGACTGGCAAGAAATCTGAACACACAAGCCACTGCCCATGAGAGGAATCCTCAGCCCACTCCTAGCCCCCAACCCTGAACATCATAAAACTCCATGCCACTGTCCTGCCCTTCCTCTCTCAAGGCATTCCTCAGTCAGCTTGAGAGGCCCGGCCCTACTCTCCCCCAGAGTTTCATTACGCTAGTGATAAAGCTTTCCATACGTGTGTGTCTGTGCATGCGTGTGTGTGTGAGAGAGAGAGGCAAAATCATCTTGGCATCTGAATCAAATTTCAGGCAGAAGATCCATCCTGCCTCTTTCAAAAGGAAGAGTGTCATGGTCCCCACGTCAGCTGGCAAAGAATTTCCAGACATGAGACAGGATGAGAGGAAAATAAAGTTTATTAGAGTGGGAGACACTGTTAGAACGCTGGCCAGCTCAAGGGAGAACCGACATGGAACAGGGGTCCTTGGTCCAGTTTTATAGCCAGGGTACAAGGAGCAGGATTGGGGTCTTGCGGGTCATTTGCGGATTGGATGAGGCATGTATACTGGGTAGGGGAACAGTAAGGCAGAAACCATCTGGGGCAGAAGGGGAGACAGGTTATACTGCTCAGGAGCACCTGAAATTCTTTAACAGTTACAACAAGGGGGAGAGAAGGACAATAAGGGTCTGTTTTTTTTTTTTTTTTTTTTTCTGTTCCTGCATTCTAAGACCTTCCTTGGTTTTATCGACTCATGCATTCCAAGACTGTCCTTGGTTTTTTCTGGTCTTTCATCTGTGGGACACCACAAAAGGCCATGTAGAAGTCATGTAAATCAAAGGATCTATGTAATTATGTTGTTCTATATATACACAGAAGGGAGACAACTAGTTCCTATGTCAGAAAAACACAAGATTTGACAACAGAAATTCCATGACCTTAGAATTATCATTTTCCAGTATCTCTCAGAAATATACAAATGCCAATAGTAAAAAAATGGGAGAAAAACCCAATTCTTCAATCCCACCAGTTTGCTTGGGAACTCTTTCATCCATGTGTTTAGTATCTCGATAAGCCCAGCCTGAACTAAGCATTAGGTAAAAGAAAACAAACGGTACACACTTCCAGTCTTAAAAAGCTTCTGAAGGTGTACATCCTTGAAATGTCTAAGAAACTTCTAGCACTTATAATTTCAGTATTCATACATTAAGACTTTATTTTCGTAAATGACTTCATCTGATTTCATTCAATTATTTTAAAGGTAGGTGTGGAAAACTGGAGTAGCATTCAGCAAATATTCATCCACTTCCACCTCCGCTTTCTGCTTGGGATGCAGAATACTTCCCAGGGCTCCAGGCTCTGGTGAGCAGAACATGAACTGACAGGATGTAAAGAGTATTTGCATTTGCTGGCACACAGTTTGGCTTGCTTCTGGCACTCCTGCTATTTCACAAGAGAAAGACGCACCCTACACAGCCACTATTGACTCAGCTTGGGTTGCAGAGAGCGAGAGCTGGTGCAGACCTAAACCCTTGCCAGAGTCCCCAGCCAAGCCCAGTCTAAGCACAGCCTGAGAGAGCCCAGACTAGCTTAGCAGAGCCACACTTGACTTTTATACCTATGCAAATAAATGTTTATTATTGAAAACTACTGGATGTCAGCAAGGTCTGTTACACAGCAGTATTGCGCCAATAGCTGATGAACACGTTTCCAGCCAAGTTTACCGTTTAGAGGCTCATACCACTTTGGAAGCTTTGAGTAACTGGAATGTAATCTTACCAACCAACGTAGACAGAAGAGGGCTCAGGTTGGAAAGATAAATGGTGGGGAGGAACACACACATTTCCATTCTTTCATAAACAAAAAATGAGCTCAGACAACTTGCGTCTCTATGTCTTTGGGTGATAATGTAAAATAGGTACAAAGGTCAGTAAATTTATGGTTATGTTTCTTTGATAAGTACCTGGGTTCCCAAGGTAGGTATTTAGTACCAGGCACCATAGGCATCTCACCGAGGGGAAAACAGTCAGTTCAAATTCCAGTTGCCAATGCTTGGAAATTTTGCCTTTTCACTTTGCCCTTTTCTCTTACCCTTATTTTCTGTTCTATTAAAATGGAGATATCAAGCTCTTTTGAACTCCAGGGACACAAACTCCTGAAACCTTATTTCCCCCTTCCTATCTCTATAGTTTTAAAAGACACACACACATTAAAAAAAATCCAGAGGCTCCCAACTTGTCAGCCTAAAACTTAGGATTCAACTGAAAGTACCCAATGAGTACCACTAGGTGGCAGTCATATTTCATATGGAAACTTGAAACCTGCTAACAAATAATGCCTTAAAGATTTGGTGGGGGTCAGGGGATGGGGGCGATGAAGGTGGGTCAATACTGTGAAATGAACATTCTTCTTTGCCATAAAAGATGGACTAGTATGGATATGGTACCTATAAGAGAAAAATTAGAACACGTAAGAGGCATTTCACTCGCTACCGAAGTAATGATCAAAAGTCTCCAAGCAAGGATTCAACAGTATGTGAACCGAGAACTTCCAGATGTTCAAGTTGGATTTAGAAAAAGCAGAGGAACCAGAGATGAAAAAGTGCCAACATCCGCTGGATCACTGAAAAAGCAAGAGAATTCCAGAAAAACATCTACTTCTGCTTCATTGACTACTCTAAAGTCTGTGACTGTGTGCATCACAACAAACTGGAAAATTCTTCAAGAGATGAGAAAACTAGACCACCTGACCTGCCTCCTGAGAAACTTGTATGCAGGTCAAGAAGCAACAGTTAGAATCGGACATGGAACAATGGGCTGGTCCAAAATTGGGAAAGGAGTACGTCAAGGCTGTAAATTGTCAGCCTGCTTATTTAATTTACAGAGTATGCAGAGTATATCATAGGAAATGCTGGACTGGATGAAGCACAAGCCAGAATCAAGATTGAAGGGAGAAAGATCAGCAACCTCAGATGTGCAGATGATACCACCGTTATGGCAAAAAACGAAGAAGAACCAAAGAGCCTCTTGATGAAGGTGAAAGAGTAAAGTGGAAACACTGGCTTAAAACTCAACATTAAAAAAACGAAGATCATGGCATCTAGTCCCATCACTTCATGGCAAATAGATGGGGAAACAATGGAAACAGTAACAGACTTCATTTTCTTGGCCTCCAAAATCACTGCAGATGGTGACTACAGCCATGAAATTAAAAGACGCTTGCTCCTTGGAAGAAAAGCTATGACCAACCTAGACAGTGTATTGAAAAGCAGATAAACATTACTTTGCCAACAAAGGTCCATCTAGTCAAAGCTATAGTTTTTCCAGTAGTCATGCATGGATGTGAGAACTGGACCATAAAGAAGGCTGAGCACCAAAGAACTGATGCTTTTGAACTGTGGTTTGGAGAAGACTCTTGAGAGCCCCTTGGCCTGCAAGGAGCTCAAACCAGTCAATCCTAAAGGAAATCAGTCCTGAATATTCACTAGAAGTACTGCTGAAGCTGAAACTCCAACACTTTGGCCACCTGATGCGAAGAACTGACTCATTAGAAAAGACCCTGATGCTGGGAAAGACTGAAGGCAAGAGGAGAAGGGGACGACAGAGGATGAGATGGTTGGATGGCATCACTGACTTGATGAACATGAGTTTGAGCAGGCTCCAGGAGACGGTGAAGGATAGGAAAGCCTGGCATGCTACAGTCCATGGCATTGCAAACAGTCAGATACAACTGAGCGACTGAACAACAATTCCAAAAAGTTGAGAGACCCAATAGACTTCAGTTGTCATAGGTTCACGTTATTTAGTTCCCGCCTTAATCCTCATGGACAGCAGAGCCTAGCAGGCTGCAGTCTATGGGGGTCACAGAGTCAGACATGACTGAGCGACTAAGCACAGACTTAACCTGTGTAACAACAACATCTGAAATAAAAAGCAAGAAAGTTAAGAGTCACTGGTGAGTACTAAAACAGGGTAACACCTTGGAGAAACAGAAATGGACTAGAGCAGCACAGCGTTGCTTTGGGGCTGAAGCTTGGGCAGGTTGAGCTCAGGTTCCAGTGACGGGCATGATGGCCTGGAGTTTGGTGACTGCAGAGAAGCTGGGCTAACAGGGCCCTCTGTGGGGCAGGAAATCAGGGCTAGGCTTGTGGCTTAGAAAAAGGGACAGGGGTGGTGTTCCTAAATGGTCAAGAGAATCCAAAAGTATTAATAGTTGCTGTCAACTGCTGCCTGGGGGCTTAAAATAGGAGGCTATAGACAAGAATTGAGACCAGATTTCAAGTATATCCATCCCTGATCTGAATGACTAGAGCTGCAACGTCCCAACCACATCTTGGGCTGGGGACCCCAAAACACCATTGTTATACTAGGTTCTGGTCTGGGAGTCTTGTAAGGACCAGGTGAGCCAACTGTAAAACAGACAAGTGTCATGGGGAAGGGAAATTTTCTTTTTTTAAAAAAAGCATCCCATATACCATGAGACTTCAAACCAAACCAAACAAAACCTGAATATCAGGACAGACAACAAAATCAACAATTGGAAGAGAAAATTACATTAATACAAATCTTAAACATAAATGTTTAAAATATTTTAGCAGTGTTTAGAATTGTTACCAAGGTAAAAGCATAACAACCATTATAAACAACAATGAGAAAAGTAATATAAACAATAATGAGAAAAGTAATATAAACAATATTAAGAAGAGAATATATAAAAAGAAGTAACTATAGGTAACTACAACCTTTAGAAGGCTTCCCTAGTGGCTTAGTGGTAAAGAATATGCCTGCCTATGCAGGAGATGCAGGTTTGATCCCTGGGTTGGGAAGATCCCCTGGAGAAGGAAATTACAAACCACTCTAGTGTTCTTTTGCCCAGGAAATCCAATGGACAGAGGAGCGTGGTGGGCTACAGTCCACGGGGGCGCAAAAAGAGTTGAACACAACTCGGCAATTAAAAAACAAACAAGAAATAACAGAAATGAAAAATGTAGTAACTGAAAAGTTTAAGAGCGGGATAAACTCTGGCACTGTCAAGGAAAGAATTTGTGAATAAAAGATAATACTATATAACTAAAAATGCAGCATGAAACCAAAAAGGATAAGAAAGAATCAAAATTAAGAAACTCTGACCCTGGTACATAAATAACAAGTTAGACCATAAAACAGTACAGAAAACAAAGTCTGTAAATAGAGACATGCAGATATGGAAATTAAATGTGAGAACTGAGCCTGTTTTGAAATTTGTGACGGAAGCCTAGACTATTTCTAAATCCAAATTTAAGAAAAATATTTATATTTCATACCATACACAAGAATAAATCCCTGTGGCTTAAAAAAATCCAAATATGAAACCAAAACAGAAAAAATACTTTGGAAGAACATTAGGATATCTTTATGACTTTGGAATTTGAAAAGATTTCTTAAGACTTTCTATTTTTTAAGGAAAACATGTTTTAGATTCAGTTTCATTAAAATTACCAAAATTACTTATGCTAAAAGATGCCACTAGAAAGTAATAAGCCACACTCCTGGAGAAGACGTTTGCAAAATACGGACAACAAAAGTTGAGCATCCATGCAATCGAGTACTAGAATAAACAAGTAGAAAGAAATAAGAAAAGCAACCAATAGAAAAATGGACAATACATTCATGGAAGACTACTAAACATATAGAAAGACACACAATCTAACCTATCCTCAGGGTGAGGCAAATTAAAACTACAGTAGGATGTCAATTCACACCTAACAAACCTGAAAATATTAAAAAGACTGCTAATACTAACTACTGGTGAGAAATAAGAATTCCACACTCTATTGATGAAAGTATTCATTGTTACAATCACTTTAAAATTCATTTTGACATCTATTAAGCTGAAAGATACACATTAATAAAACCAGAAATTCTACTGTAAAATTTAACCCCACTAGGGTGTTTACTATGAACACAAATGTTTCACAGCACACTTGAGGAAACCCCATTTCCAGTAGTGGAAAATAGGAAGAAACTTACATTTCCAACACAGCAATACAGATAAATATTGAACAATATATTCACCCAAAGTGACACTATACAGACATTAAAATGAATGACCTGGAACTATACATACCAACACAGATTAATTTAGCAACTATAATTTTGAGAGAAAAAAGTTGCCAAAAAACACAGTTGGATGTCACTTTTAGAATTTTAAGACACACAATCGTATTATACATATTTAGGGATTTCGTACCTAAGTATAAAGAACTACATGGGATTAATAAGCAATTTCACATAAGGGGAAGGTAGAAGCCACACAGCAGGGTGCAAATGTATTTCTAATGTTTTATTTCTTAACTAAGGCATTGGGAATAGTAATGATCTTGAATGTCACTAACATCTTAGCCTTAAAATACATAAAGTGAAAACTGACAAAATAAATTAAATGATAGGAGATAAGCAGAGCCCTTCTATTAGAAACTATACATCAAGCAAATAAAAACACAAGTGACTGGTACAAGAAACAAACTTTACTATCTATATCCCAGAACCCAACAAAAACAACATGCATCCTTTTCAGACACATGATGTATCTGCTAAAATTGATCACAGAAAATCGCTCCAAAACATTTAAATATTATTATACAGACCACGTTCACTTTCTATAATACAATTAAAATCAATAAGAGGATAGACTATAAAGTAAAATTAAAATTAGCAAATCTAATTAGACAACATATGAAAATAAGCCATGTAACTAAAAAGGGTTTCTTCTAAGAATGTAAGAATTATATATCATCTGAAAATTTATCAGTGATATCTAACATACTAACACAGTAAAGGAGAAAAGGCATCATATCTCAAAATCTCAAAATGATACAGAATGAAACAGAAAAGTATCCTGATAAAGCTCAAGTCACCCTCCATTTTAAAAAGAAAAAGACTCTGAGCTAATTTAGAATAGAAGGAAATCAAATTCAGGACATTAAGAATTTTTCAGCAATTTTTCACATGTCATAGTAAAACTTCAGGAAGCCAGATTAAGAGTACCCAGTCACTCATGTTTTCCTATGTATACCAGAGGTCTGGGACTAACTATGCAGTAAGAAATGAGATGTGAAAACTGGAAAGGAAAAGATAATACTGGTATTGTTTACAGTGGTATGATTGTCAAAGTATATACGGCAATACCATTTATACAGGGTTTAGAAAACCCATGCTGTATACTGTCTAGGATTACACAGATGATGCCATTCACAACTGTCTTTCCTGTAATGATGGTGACCCCCGCGCAAACCAGAAAGTGGCTGGGGAGACAAGCGGAGAAACTGGATGAAGAGGGGTTATAAAAGTGGCCTCAGCCCCGGCTTCACAAGGCTGAAGAAACTGTGGCAAAATGTTTGAGTACAGATGATTAATATATAACTGCTCATTCGACTTCTCTATTTCCCTAGTAGTCTGAAATTATGCAGGACTCTCTTCCACAAAAGATAACGAATGTGTTCCAAACCTCACACATACACTGTTTCTACTTAAAACTTGGTTTAAAGTCAGTGAGAAAAATTAGAAAGCATCCACAGAGTCCTAGAGAAAACACCTTCCTCGTGCGGCACATACAAGCATGAGATGGTCCGACTGAAAACCCTGGGAGAAGTTCTCCACTCATCAGCGTGTGCCTGGACTCTCTGGCTGACAGAGCCCTTTAAAGCCAACAAAGGGAACCTCAGGAGAAGGGGAGAGGAAGGTCAGTCCCTGGAGAGGCAGGTGAAAGCCAGCCAGCTTCAACTTGACTGAGAGTGGAATTTTCTAGTAAATCAGGCCAGACAGGTACCCAGGAGGCCAGGCTACCTGCCCAGATTTCTAAAGGCAACGGGACACCTGTTTCTCCCACATGGTGGAAAAGTACTCCAAAATGCATGCACTACACCTGCCACCGTGCTTATTGCCTGTTAAGTGTAAAGTCTTGACTTGCATTGCTTCTCCCGTCAGAATTTAAGAACTGACTTTTCATGTACATATCTATTTTCAGGTCTCTCTCAATTCTAAAACCAAAGATGAGAAAACCTATTAGACATCTAAGAAAAACCTCCAATGCACGGGGCCCAGGTTTGACTGCTGGTGGGGGAACTAGATCCCTCCTGTTGCAAAAGCAAGACCTGATGTAGTCAAATAAATAAATTAAAAAAATATATATGCATATATATAATTATAAAAAAGTAAAATAAAAACTCGAGATAACTCAGTTAAAAGTGAACTTCAGATAACCAGCAGATCATTTTTTAGTGTTAATGTGTATCAGGCAATGCTGCTGCTGCTGTTAAGTCGCTTCAGTTGTGTCCAACTCTGTGCAACCCCATAGACAGCAGCCCACCAGGCTCCCCCGTCCCTGGGATTCTCCAGGCAAGAACACTGGAGTGGGGTGCCATTGCCTTCTCCACTCAGGCAATATGTGACACTAAAAAATTACTATTTATCTGACAGTCATATTTAATGGGACATCCTGTATTTTGTCTGGCAACCCTACTTCCGGATCTCTTGGCACTCTTAGGGAGAGCTATGCACAACAGGTCAAGAATTTCTAAAAACTGGAGATTGTGTGTGCACACAGATGGAATTATAGTAGAAATCTTTTAGCTACCTAGAAACACTGATTCTAGACATTTCCTTTGAGCTTGCTTTCTTTAAAATCTCCTGGATTTTGTTGTTTTGGTTTTATAATGGCAGTTTGAGTTTTGTTTTTTCCCCCAAGTAATCTGATCTTTTCATATGATTTTTCACTGAAAATCACAAGGAAGTCAGATATCTACTTTGTAAAGTGAACACAAGAAACAATGACATGAAATGAAGGCAACACAGAGAACACAAATGCACACATCGCCCTCTTTCCCTTCTTGTAGAGAGAGAGGAATGCCATTGTTCAGAGCGTATGAAGACAAATACAGCGACTCAACATGCAAAACACCATGCCCCTCAAACACACTCTTCTGAAAAGTCAGTTGTGCCCGGCTGCCCACCTACGAGCTTGCTCCAGTGTTACTACAGTCAAAAATCAGCCAAGACAAACTGGAGACACGACCAGCTCACTTGTAAAAGCCAAACTTCTGCATCAGCCAACCAATTTAATCCCTCCCTGTAAAGCCTCTATTCAGTGGTTCTCAGCCTTGGCTACACACTAGAATCACCCAGGGAGGCTGAAAAATCACTGAAGCATGAATTCCAGCCCAGAGATAGATTTTGTTGGTATGAGATGCACATTAGGCATTGGATTTTATAACAGCTTTCCAGGTGATTCTGACAGACAGCCAAGGCTGAGAACCACAGCTATTGTTAGGGTTACCCTCAAACACTGTTGTTGGGGGATGCTAGAAGGTAACACATATATTTAGACTGTAAAAAGCATGTGTCTCCATCTGCTGCTAACTCCAAGCTCTCCTCCATCCAAGCTGATGAGCAAACAGCCAATGCACAGGACGTGGGTGCTTCCCTGCCCTCCTGTATTTCCTCTGAAATTTCAGCATCCCGAAGTAACGTTCAAACGGCAGGCAGGATGATACAGAAGGGACTGCAGATGGGAATAGAAATGGCAAGGTCTTCTGGTCAATTCCACTTTACTAGTAAACCCAACGTAACCTGCCAGATTATCGTTCTAGAAGTGTACGATCTGAGCAGCATGCAAAGGATATCAGTTCAATTGACAGAAATGTGCAGCTTTTTAACTGAAGTACTTAGTTGGTTTACGATACTGCCTGTGTTTCAGGTATACAGAAAAGTGATTCAGTTTTATATACATATACACACACATATACATATACTTTTTTCAAATTATATATACACACATATGTGTCTTCAGATTATTTTCCATTTCATTCCAATCCCAAAGAAAGGCAATGCCAAAGAATGCTCAAACTACCGCATAATTGCACACATCTCACACTGTAATAAAGTAATGCTCAAAATTCTCCAAGCCAGGCTTCAGCAATACATGAACCATGAACTTCCAGATGTTCAAGCTGGTTTAAGAAAATGCAGACGAACCAGAGATCAAATTGCCAACATTCACAGGGTCATTGAAAAAGCAAGAGAGTTCCAGAAAAACATCTATTTCTGCTTTATTGACTATAAGCCTTTGACTGTGTGGATCACAAGAAACTTTGGAAAATTCTGAAAGAGATGGGAATACCAGACCACCTGACCTGCCTCTTGAGAAACCTATATGCAGGTCAGGAAGCAACAGTTAGAACTGGACATGGAACAACAGACTGGTTCCAAATAGGAAAAGGAGTACGTCAAGGCTGTATATTGTCACCCTGCTTATTTAACTTTTATGCAGAGTACATCATGAGAAACACTGGGCTGGAAGAAGCACAAGCTGGCATCAAGATTGCAGGGAGAAATATCAATATGCAGATGACACCACCCTTATGGCAGAAAGTGAAGAGGAACTAAAAAGCTTCTTCATGAAAGTGAAAGAGGAGAGTGAAAAAGTTGGCTTAAAGCTCAACATTCAGAAAATGAAGATCATGGCATCTGGTCCCATCACTTCATGGCAAATAGATGGGGAAACAGTGTCAGACTTTACTTTTTTGAGCTCCAAAATCACTGCAGATGGTGACTGCAGCCATGAAATTAAAAGATGCTTGCTCCTTGGAAGAAAAGTTATGACCAACCTAGATAGCATATTGAAAAGCAGAGACATTACTTTGCCAACAAAGGTCCATCTAGTCAAGGCTATGGTTTTTCCAGTATCATGTATGGATGTGAGAGTTGAACTGTGAAGAAAGCTGAGCACCGAAGTATTGATGCTTTTGAACTGTGGTGTTGGAGAAGACTCTTGAGAGTCCCTTGGACTGCAAGGAGATCCAACAAGTCCATCCTAAAGGAAATCAGTCCTGATTGTTCATTGGAAGGACTGATGCTAAAGCTGAAACTCTAATACTTTGGCCAACTCATGCAAAGAGTTGACTCATCTGAAAAGACCCTGATGCTGGCAGGGATTGGAGGCAGGAGGAGAAGGGGACGACAGAAGATGAGATAGCTGGATGGCATCGCCGACTCGATGGACATGAGTTTGCGTAAACTCCAGGAGCTGGTGATGGACAGGGAGGCCTGGCGTGCTGCGGTTCATGGGGTCACAGAGTCAGACACGACTAAGCGACTGAACTGAACTGAACTGAAGAAAGAAAAAAAAATGCTGCCCATGTTGACTGTATAATGCCCATTACAAAACTGTCATTTTAGATGCAGATAATGTGCACCAGACATTTGATGATATATTTTAACTCAATTCTCATAAAGTTGTATGTATTTTATGTGAGATGTATTATTAATGCCTCCATATTGGGGCTTCCCAGGTGGCACTAGTGGTAAAGAACCTGTCTGCCAATGCAGGTGTGTAAGGGATGTGAGTTCAATCCCTGGGTTGGGAAGATGCCCTGGAGGAGGGCATGGCAACCCACTCCAGTACTCTTGCCTGGAGAATCCCATGGAAAGAGGAGCCTGGCAGGCTATAGCCCATAGGTTTGCAAAGGGTCGGACAAGACTGAAGCCACTTGGCACACACACACAAGCACACCCCCATTTTAGAGAGAAACTGAGACCCAGACAGGTGAAGTCTTTGCCCACGTTCACAGGGATAATAAGGAATATAGCCAGGATCTGAACCCAGGAAGCCTGGCTATACTCTATGCTAGTCCAGCTCTGTAAGTATTCATTGATGAGGACAAAATTTAATCATGATAACACCAACCCAAGCTTTCCACTCACTACCAGAAGGAGCCAGCATTCTGGAAGGTCTGCTGCTGACTCAGCCTGCAGACACGGACTTCCTCGGAGGACTCATCCCACATAACAGATCTGACTCAGGCCCAGTTTCCTGCAGAGGATCCACCCCAGTTAGTGGTTTCCTGAAATTCAGTCCTCATGGTACCAACTAGGCAGCACGAACTCACCCCCACACGTCCACAGGCTTTTCTCCCACTTGGTCATTACTACACCCATTCATCTTTAGTAATATTGACTCTTCCTCCTCCAACTACCATCATGTGCTTCATTTTGTGAGGGCGACTCTCGGAGCCACGTTCCCAGCTGCTCCTAATAGAGAAGCCACAACTGAATAAGTACCAAGATGCATCAGCCATCAGATTCTACAGCTTCCAGCTCGCCAGCCACTTTGGCTCACTCAACCAGCAAGCTGGCGGCCAGGCTCGTGGAGTCACACACTCCCTCTCCGGTTCACTGCCTTAGTTACTGCGGCAACAGACATCACAGAAATACAAAGTCAGAGTCACTGTTTCCATGTCCTCTAAACGGAGGAGCAAACGTTCAACCTTGCTGGTAATCAAATAAATATTAATAAAGCATAAGATACCATTTTTGTTCCTCTAGTTGGAAACCATTTTTAAACCATGAAATCTAATGTTGTCTAAAAAGCAATCAACAGAATCATAAACCGTTAACACCTTTATCAACAAAAATGAACTGCTGTTAGAACATTTATTGACTGTTTTCTGAGAATCGGGTATTGTGCCAAGTGGTTTGCCTTACTTTCTCTCATCCTAATAGGGTGACATTCTAATATTTCATTTTGTAGGACACTGAGGGTCACTGGTTAAGAAAGTGAAGTGGGTACTATCTTTGAGAAGGTCAGTCTCGCTATAGACACTGAGAGCAGACTCTGGACCTAGGATATCTAGTTGGCATCCTAGCTTGGGCACTCAGAAGCAGTAGCATCTGGGCCAAGTTATTTCACCTTCTGTGCCTGTTTTCTCATCCTTAAATAAGGATAATGACGATTCCTACCTTACAAAGTTGCTAAAGAGATGAGTGAATATTTGTACAGTACTTATAGCACTGTTTGGTGCATAGGTGTATAACACATTTTCAGCTGTTATTACTATTATTAAAAAATAATGTTTTCACTTTCAATAATTTCATTTTCATTCCAAACTGATAACTTTGCTTCCTACTTCACTGACAAAACTGAAGCTCCACATCATTCTACCTACCAGCATTGATACCCATATTCTTTGCTCTTGGGATCGGTTACTAGAGATGACTTTTCATACTCCTATCAAAGCCAACCCCTCTGCTAGTACCTAAGATCTCTATCGACATCAGTTTCTCAAACATACCATTCCAGGAAGCCTGCCTTCTTCTTACCTCAAATTTCCCCTTTCTGCAAGAACCTTCTCTCTGGCATACAAAAGAGCTATTACATCTCCCATCTTAATCAGAACAAAATGAAACCTTTCTTTTGGCCCCACAGGCCCCACCAGCTACTACCCCAATTTAGTTCCTTTTGCAAAACTTCTCAAAAATTTGCCCACATATTGTCTCTGATTGTCATTCTCTTAAAGCCACTCGGAATGAGGCTTCTGCCCAAGCCCCTCCACCAGGATCCTCTATGCTTCTAAATTCAATGGTCAATGCTCAATGCTTATGTTTTTCTGCTCTAACATTTATCACACTTCCCCCACTCCTTCAAACTCCTTTTTGGACTCAGCATTCAGAATTCCACGATCTCTTGGTTTGCTGGCTACCTCACTGGACACACATCCTCAGTTTACTTTGTTGATTCTTCCTCTTCACCTCAATCTCTTGCTCCTGGAGGTCCCTAGGGTCATGTCCTCCTGGTTGCCCTTTTCTATCTCCACTGAGCATCTCACCAATCTGAGTTTTAAATATCAACTTTTAGATGTGCAAATGACTCCCCAATAAACACCTGCAGCTCAGAAGCCCTCCTCACCCCAACTTCACAGTCATATAGTATCCAAATGCCTGCTAGTACTTCCTTGTGCATGTCAAATTGATACCTGGAGTTTCACATCTCAGAAGTAATGCTTCATCCTTCCCCTACCACCAACAGTCTTCTCCTCCTGTCAATGGCAGTTTCATCCTTCCATGGCTCAAATCAAAAACTCTGGTCATCCCTGACTGCTCTCCCCTACATCTAGTCAAGAAATGCCAATAGTTCTGCCTTCAAAACAAATTCAAAATCTGATTATTTCTTACTGCCTCCTTTTCTACCACCATAGTCCATGCCACTGTGCCCTAAGGAAGTACAATCTCTTGCCTGGATCACCATGAAGGTGAAACTGAAAGTTGCTCAGCCGTGTCCGACTCTTTGCGACCCCGTGGACTATAGAGCCCCTGGAATTCTCCAGGCCAGAATACTGGAGTGGGTAGCCTTTCCCTTCTCCAGGAGATCTTCCCAACCCAGGGATCGAACCCAGGCTTCCTGCTTTGCAGGCAGATTCTTTACCAGCTGAGCCACAAGGGAAGCCCGAGAATACTGGAGTGGGTAGCCTATCCCATCTCTAGGGGATCTTCCCGACCCAGGAATCAAACCGGGGTCTCCTGCATTGCATATTATATAGGAATTGAACTGGGGTCTCCTGCCCTGCATATTATGTTATGATAACATAACAATCTGATAACTGCAACCTGGGTCTACTGGGCCCCACACCCCCCTTCCCTGCCCCCTAGTCCCTAATCAAATACAGCAGCCAGAGTGGGCTTTTCTAGACACAAAGAAACTCATGTCAAGTCTCTGCTCACAATTCCCTCACAGCTCCCTACTTCACTCTCAACGAAGAGGCCGAATTTCACCCTCAACACTGGCCTGCACAGCTGTTCATCAGAGGTTCCTCCATGCCTTTTGTGCCACAGGCCTCTTTGGCAGTGGCAATGCCTACTGATCCCTTCAGGCTTCCCAGATGGCACTAGTGGTAAAGAACCCATCTGCCAACACAGGAGACATAAGAGGCAAGGGTTCAATCCCTGAGTCGGGCAAATGCCCCAGAGGAAGGCAAAGAATATATTTAGCTGCATAAAATGAAATGCCATAGATTACAGAGGAAACCAACTCAGTGTTATTTTAATTGTGATATATAGTAGTAATACATGTACTCCTTTATTAATACATTAAATAATAGGGTCCAGTGGAAGGTCTAATGATTAGCGAAACTTTGATGTGATGTGGTGATGAAAATAACCATATTTTAAGAGGTATACAACAACCATCATGTGATGTGATAATATCTGTGACTTCCATTGCTGACAAGGTCATCAGTTCTATTATTTAGGTTTGGGACCTGATGAAAAACATTAAATTCCAGTTAGATGTTATTATGAAAAAAATTGGATGGAATGTTTTCCCATCCAAATTAACAGACGCCCTGAATTTTATCCTTGAACTCCTTAGAGGTCCTCAGACTCCAGGTTAAAAGCCTCTAACTACATTTCTCTTGAATTTCCCTTTCTGGCTAACAGCTGCAGCTCCCCAGCCCATACTACACCCATTCTGTACTCAGAGACTTTGCACTGGTGGTTCCCTTCCCCTGCAGTCCCTTACTTCTTTCTCTTTTCTTATTTCTTTGCTCAAATGTCACAGTCTGAAGGAGTCCTGTTCAGACCATATTATTTAAAATGGTAACCAAGTCTTACACCACAATCCCAGTGCCTCTTATCCAGCTTTTCTTTTCCATAGCATTTATCACCATCTAGGTACACAATCTACTTATTTTATGTCTTCACTATCTGTATTCACCACTAACATGCTCCCCTTTTCCCTCAGAAGCAAGCTCCTAGAAGGCTGAACTTTTTTCTTCCCTAACATTGTACACAAAAATAAAAATCTAAATGGATGAACATTCTAAATATAAGACTGGATACTATAAAATTCCTAGAGAAAAACATAAGCAAAACATAAACGGCAGCAATATATTTTTGGAACTGTCTCCTAGAGTAATGGAAATAAACAAATAAGACTCAATCAAACTTAAGGCTTTTGTATAGCAAAGGAAACCATAAACAAAACGAAAAGACAGCCTATGGAACAGGAGAAAATATCTGCAAGCAATGCAACTGATAATTTCCAAAATAGACAAACATGTCATACAGCTCCATATCAAAAAACAAGCAATCCCATCAAAAAATGGGAGAACATCTGAATAGACATTTCTCCAAAGAAGACAGAGAGATGGTTAACAGGCATGTGACAAGATAAAAACTACAATGAAATCAAAGATCAAAACATACCAGTAAGAATGAACATCACCAAAACATCTACAAATAATGAATGCTGAAGAGGGTATGGAGAAAAGGGAACCCTCCTATCCTGTTAGTGGGAATGTAAAAATGTGCAGCCACTGTGAATAATAGTATGGAGGTTCCTTAAAAAACTAAAAATACAGTTATTATATGACCCCATAATCCCATCTCTGGGCATACATCAAGAAAAGACAAAAACTCTAACTCAAAAAGATACATGCTGCTAAGTCACTTCAGTTGTGTCCAACTCTGTGCGACCTCATAGACAGAAGCCCACCAGGCTCCGCCGTCCCTGGGATTCTCCAGGCAAGAACACTGGAGTGGGTTGCCATTTTCTTCCCCAATGCGTGAAAGTGAAAAGTGGAAGGCAAGTTGCTCAGTTGTGTCCGACTCTTAGCGACCCCATGGACTGTAGCCTACCAGGCTCCGCCGTCCATGGGATTTTCCAGGCAAGAGTACTGGAGTGGGGTGCCATTGCCTTCTCCAAAAAAGATACATGCACACCACCACTCATTGCAGTACTATTCACAACTGCCAAAATACAGAAACAACCCAACTGCCCATAAGCAGATGATTGGTTTAAGAAGATACGGTGTATATATACAATAGAATATTACACAGCCATAAAAAAAGAACGAAATGATGCCATTTGCAGCAACATGGACGGTCCTAGAGATTATCAGACCAAGTGAAGGAAATCAGAGAAAGACAAATATCATATGATATCACTTATATGTAGAATCTTAGAAAGTGATACAGATGAGCTCACAAAACTAAAACAGACTCAAAGACATAAAAACAAACTTATGATTACCAAAGGAGAAACAGTGGAGAGGGATAAACTAGGAATTGGGGATTAACAAGATACACATTAATTGGGAAAGGAGTACTTCAAGGCTGTATATTTAACCCTGTTTATTTAACTTCTATGCAGAGTACATCATGCACAATGCTGGGCTGAAAGATTCAAAGGCTGCCACCAAGACTGCTGGGAGAAACAGCAACAACCTCAGATATGCAGATGATACCCTGGTAATGGCAGAAAGCAAAGAGGAAGTAAAGAGCCTCTTGATGAGGGTAAAAGAACAGAGTGAAAAAGCTGACTTAAAGCTCAACATTCAAAAAACTACTAAGATCATGGCATCTGGTCCCATCACCTCATGGCAAATACATGGGGGAAAAGTGGAAACAGTGACAGACTTTATTTTCTTGGACTCCAAAAGCACTGTGGGTGGTGACTATAGCCATGAAATTAAAAGATGCTTGCTCCTTGGAAGAAAAGCTATGACAAATCTAGAGAGCATATTAAAAAGCAGAGATATCACTTTGTCTACAAAGGTCCGTATAGTCAAAGCTATGGATTTTCCAGTAGTCATGGATGGATGTGAGAGTTGGACAAAAAAGAAAGCTGAGCACCAAAGAATCAATGCTTTCAAACTGTGGTGATGGAGAAGACTCTTGAGAGTCCCTTGGACAGCAAGAAGATCAAATCAGTCAATCTTAAAGGAAATCAGTCCTGAATATTCATTGCAAGGACTGATGCTGAAGCTGAAGCTCCAATACTTTGGCCACCTGATGTAAAGAGCTGATTCATCAGAAAAGACCCTGAAGCTGAGAAAGATTGAGGGCAGGAGAGTTGGATGGCATCACTAATGCAGTGGACATGAGTTGGGCAAAGTCCAGGAGACAGTGAAGAACAGAGAAGCCTGGAATGCTACAATCCATGGAGTTGCAAAGAGCCAAACATGACTGAGCAACTGAACAACAACAATTACTATAAACAAAACATATAAACAACAATGATCCACTACATAGCACAAGGAACTATATTCAGTAGTTTGTAATAACCTGTAATGGGAAATAATATGAAAGATAGTAAATATACAAATATAAATAAAACATATACGTATGTATATAACTGAATAACGGCTGTATATCTGAAACAGTATTTTAAATCAATTATACTTCAAAAAATTAATAAAACAAATAAATAAAAGCAGTGATCCACTGTAAAGAAAGAAAAGGAACAAAGCAAGACAGAGACCACACTCCGATCTCGCTGATCCCCCAGAGATCTGGCTCAGAGTGCTGGAAGCTCAGCTCATACCTGACACAGAAGCGGGAAGCTCCTCCAGGTACAGCACAATAGGACAGAATCTGTTTGTTTCTGGTAGTGACATTGACCATCCCACTCTCCTTCAAACACCCTTCAGCTGATCTGAGTTTGGGTGAGAAGGGGAAAGGTGCGAAGAGGTTGGAGAAAGAGTCCAGAAGCCTCTTCTCTGAGACTGTCTAAAGATGGGCTGACTCCACAAGGGCACAGGTGGGAAGGGAGGGGAGCAAGTTCTCTGAGCAGGCTCATACTTAAGGGAATTGGCTGTGTCCTCTGTAACCTTAGGCTCTGGTTATAGCCACTGAGAACCAGGCAGTAAGCCACAAGGAATAGAGCCCTGCCATGCCCTCAGGAAAGGCAAACAGAATTGACACGTTTTGTAGAAAGGAACCTGCCGCTTTCACTTGCTTTGGCACACGGAACTAAATAAATGTCAGCTATTATCACACACATTATCATTCCTGGATCAGACCCAGTGAGCTACATTTTTTACATGGTCACTGTGATTCTGATGCAGCATTTTTCAAAGTACAAACTAGAACAGTCCTCTTCAAACTCTTGCTCACGCACCCACTACAATTTCTCTAAAAAAAAATAAACTCACACATTCTAAATTGACATTTGAAACTTGTCACCGTAAGTTTAAACAGGACAATTTATAAATACTGATCTGAAAAGTAAAACTACTAATTTTTTAAATGTAGTTAATGGAATCTAATAATATCATAATTTGCCACTCAGCATTATCTGTTTTAAAAGGCTATGAACAAATGGCTTTAACATTCAGAAATTTTACCTGGTTCTTTTTCTTCCTTTTAAATATTTGTTACTTTTAACAGAATTTAGTAATAAAGCAAGCGTCCTCCAATAAAAAAGGAACCCCCTCAAAAAACAAAACAAAAGTAATAGCTTTTTTATATTTGAATGACTATCATTCACCCTCATAATTTTCAAGGAATACAAATCAAAAAAGATTTTTAAAACTTTCCTCTGATCACAATCAGTTTTAGGTTTTGTTGTTTAGTTACTAACTCGTGTCTGACTGTAGCCCTGCCAGGCTCTTCTGTCAATGGGATTTTCCAGGCAAGAATACTGGAGTGGGTTGCCATTTCCTTCTCCAGGGGATCTTCTCAACCCAGGGATCAAACCAGTGTCTCCCGCACTGGCAGGCAGATTCTTTACTACTGAGTCATCTGAGAAGTCCAGTTTTACGGTTACTTCTAGGCTAAGTTATGAAAAAATTTTTAGTATCTAACCTATGACAACATATTGAAATGTGATCATTATTAAACAATAAAATGTATTTGGAAATATAACATTACTATATTACAATATATTATATTCTAATGTTATAATATTATTGGAATGGAGAGGCTGAAACTTTTGGTGCTCTAATGAAGAGGGCTTCATGGAAACCATTACTTGGCATTATCCTTTGACACCCTAGTGGTTTTTACACCTGAGCAAGTAAAGCAAAATGTGGAATAGGTTAAATACTCTCCTTTTATAAAATGGTTAGAGGTCCGTTTAAATTAAGAAAGTACTAATTTAAGAAGAGCTTCCCTGGTGGCTCAGTGGTAGAGAATCCAGTGCAGGAGCCTCAGGTTCAATCCCTGATTGGGGAGGATCCCACATGCTACGGAAAAACTAAGTCCGTGCAGCACAACCACTGAGCCTGTACTTGGGAGTCCAGGAGCCGCAGCCAGATAGGCCACTGCAATAAGTCCACACTCCATAGCTGGAGAGTGGTCCTGCTCACTGCAACTGCAGAGGCCTGAGCAGTAACAAAGACCCAGTGCAGCAGAAAATGGATAGATAAACAAACTTAAAAGAAAACACTATTGAAAGTTGAGGCTATGGAAGGTAAATTGCTCAAAATTATCCATGCCTCCCCCACCCCTTGGAGGGTCCTTCTGCATCCCCCATTTGAAGACTACTGATCTAGCACCATATTCAAAGTACCTGTGCATCATGTGAAAAAGGCAGAGTCGTGGACTCCAGATATCGGTATTATCTGAATTAACAGGCTCCCCAGATTACTTCCTGCCTCACTAGAGACTGAGAAACAAACTGGGACACAAAACAAACACATAAAATGTTAAATGATGTATGATTTGAATAAAAATTCAACAATAGAAGACCTATCACAGGTAGTACCTAGTGACCGAGGAATTCAGAGGCACTCATGAGAGGGTGGGATAGTCAAAGGCTTTCTGGAACTGGGGGAGGGACGGGTAGAATGTGAAGAGAAAGCAGTAGAGGTTAATGGTTTTCAAGTTTGATTGTAAGGTATTGACTTTGTTGACCAGGAAGGAGCCATTGATGTCCTCAGAAAGCAAGTGACTCATCACAGAGAGTCCCTGGTGGGTCGGCAGTAGGTTACTGTGCTTGAGTGTTACAAACACAATTATTTGCTGTTGAAGACAGAAATGTGTGTGTGCGCGTGCTCAGTCGTGTTTGACTCTTTGTGACCCCACAGACTGTAGTCTGCCAGGCTCCTCTGTTCATGGAACTTTCCTGGCACAAATACTAGGGTAGGTTGCCATTTCCTTCTTCAGGGGATCTTCCTGACTCAGGGATCCAACCGACGTCTCCTGAGTCTCCTGTACTGCAGGCATTCTTTACTGCTGAGCTACCAGGGAAGCCCCGAAGACAGAAATAAGTGGTTGATAATACTAATCCAGGTAAACTGGTTTCAGACAACTGGTTTTGTATGTTTGTTTCAAGCAAACTGACCTAGAGCCGAACACATATTTTATCCATGTATTGGATAATCCATAATCAGTGGATTCTCTACCACTGAGCCACCAAATAAGCCATAAGGATAACTATATATTGCTACTAAGTCACACATTCATTCCAGGCTGGGCAGGCAATGAATTCAAATTATTAGGGTTTAGCAAAAGGTATAAGCCATCACCTAAAATGCAACCAAGAGTATCCAGAATATTTTTAAATTAACTCTGATTCCATTATCACTGAATATCAAAAATAACATTTTTATAAATGTATGTGTTCACAAGAAAGTAGAAATCATTGATTGCTTCTATCATCTATCTTCTGGGTCACTACAAGGATCACACCAAACTGGTCTCCCTACTTCCCTCAGTAGCCACTCACCTCCTTCCCAGATCCATACTCATCCTCAATATCTCTAAAGCAGTCCTACACTATTTGTATTTGGTTCTGTTACTCCACTGCCTAAAACCTTTCAACAGTTCTCCCCAGATCTGTGGCCCGAGGTCCTCAGCACAGCAGAACACCATATTTTTCTCTCCCCTAAAGACCTGGCCTCCTCCAAGTTTACAGGCATGATGTCCTTGCATATCGTTCCCTTTACCTCTTATCTATCAGTCAAAATAAACTACCCACTATTCTTCAAACAAGCTCTGCTCCATCTTTCCTCTACCTTACTTCCCCATGACTTATCCAGACTACTCTTCTCCATATCTGCGCAAGAGGCCTGTCCTAGTTTCCCCAAATAGGATTGATCATGCTCTCCTTTGTGTTCTGCGATATGTTAGACACACTTCAATAAGAGCATTAGACTATTTTATTGCACTTATTTGTATACATTTCACCTCTCTCTCCCCTAGGTTACTCTCCGTCACCTACCTATTACCCGAGTTGCTTGAGTGAAAGGATCTTCCCTCATTCATCTTTGAACTCCAAGCATCTATCAAACTTACCAGTATATAACAGACACTCAGTAAATATTTGCTAAATAAATGCACGTACATTATTAATTGTAATAGTGGAATTGATAATGAATTAGACACTTACAATGTGCTAGATGTTACTAAATAAGAGTTAGATATGATCTAGAAGCAACAGTAACTCTGATTTCATTGCCATTTACCTGCAACTTCTAAGATTACAATATAAGATAGAACATGTGTTCTAACTAAGTCAAGGGAAATCCCCCAGGAGTTGTCCTGGCGGTGCCATGTAACTTAACACACAATAGAGCTGCTTTTCAAAGTTCACTTCCACTTAGTTTGATTGGTAGTACACTGAAGAAGGAATCTTAATGTTAAGGAAAAAATAACATCAGAGAAAAACACAAGGAGCCGATCTAAAACCCATTTTGTTGTTGTTTTCATCTTAACAAATCCATTACTCCACTGCAGTCACCACACACTTTGCTACTTAAAATATGACGAATGTCTCCAGAGTTTCCTTTAGATTACCTTATCGTGAATACACAAAATTTATTACATTTGGCTAAGACTGTTTCTTTATTTAAAATGACCAGAAAATCAGCAAATCAAATTCAGCCTTTCATCATGATGAGACAGTACAGAGAAGGTTCCACACTAGTGAATTTAAAATGTAATTACTGGATATTCCGATTTTTTAAAATAACATGAATCACACAGTCATTTCAATAAATATATCCCTCACATATTTAACTCAGACTACTTTTTGTGATTTCAACACTTAGAAGCCCAGATATAAAAACAATATTCCTTAACTTTTTAAAAGCTATTGACCAAAAAATGTCCAACCAACATAACGCTTAACTGGAAAATATTAGATGGAAGTCTATAAAATCAGGAATAGCACAAGGAAGTGTACTAATTTCTACGTTTCTATCTTTGTTTTGGAGGCTCTAGTCAATAGAAAAAGTCTATAAAAAGAGATAGGCAACAATCTGTTTTTTTTTTTTCCCCTAGCTAAAAATTTGACTAAAAATGGGCAGTAGTATTTGAATAGACATTCATCCACAGAAGATACACCAGTGACCAAAAGGCACATAAGAAGACATTCAACAGCACTAATAATTAGAGAAATTCAAACCTAAACCCAATGAGACAACACACTGATTGAGGTGGCTACTACTAAACAAATAAAAAAATCAGAAAGTAACAAGTGTTGACAAGGTGGATATCTTGGAACTTGAGCAACACAGTAGCAATGTATCATTTAGCAGCTATGAAAAACAGTATGGAGGTGCCTCGAAAAGTAAAATAAAATTGCCATATGATCTGGCAATCCCACCTCTGGTATATACTCAAAAGAATTCAAAGCAGCATCCCAAGGAAATATTTGTACATTTATGGTGATAGCAGCATTATTAACAATAGCAGCAACCCAAAGTAGAAGCAACCCAAGTGTTTATTGATGGATGGATAAAGAAAATGTGGTGCAGACCATATAGCAGATTATTATTCAACCTTAAAAATGGAGAAGAATCTGATACATTCTAACAAAGGGATGAATCTTGAGGACATTATGCAAAGTGAAATAAACCAGTCACACAAAGACAAATATTGTATGATTCCCCTTATATGAGGCACCTGAAATAGTCAAATTCATAGAAATAGAAAATAAGATAGTGGTTGCCACAGTTTGGGAAAAAAGGAGAAATGAACAGTTGCTTAACGTGTACAGTTTCAGGCATGAAAATGAAAAAGTTCTAGGTATCTGTTACACAACATAAATATACTTAACACTACTGAACTCTACTTAAAATGGCTAACATCTATTCACCCTTAGGTAAACCATATGTGCTCCATATACAGAGTGTTAATAAATGTTTTGAGTACGTGATAAAGTTTTCACGGTTAAGATAAATTTTATATCTATTTTATAACAAATGCAAATTGTCATCATTTGTCTATAAAAACAAATTCTAAGACTCTCAACTGAAACACTAGAACTAAGATGAAAGCAAAATAAAACACAGATTCTATAAGCTAAGCACACTGTCACCCATAACAGATCTTTATGTATGCCACACAAAGAAATAAATGGCAGCCTGAATAAGAATCTAAATATATATACGCATATGAGTTTAAATACATATATTGTTCAAGTTTAGGTTGGGGAAGGCTTCCTTAAGACCAACAACAATAAAAACAACAACTCCCTGAAAAGATATGACTACACAGAACAAAGTTTCCAAACAATGAATGACAGCAAAAGGTAAAAGAAATGGCAAAAGCTAAAGACTAGGGTTGTGATACATATTTACACTTGTATATATAAGGAAATCAAGGACTAATTCCCTTAACATATACAAGTGAAAGTGAAGTCGCTCAGTCGTGTCCGACTCTTTGCGACCCCATGGACTATGGCCCACCAGGTTCCTCCGTCCATGGGATTTCCAGGCAAGAGCACTGGAGTGGGGTGCCATTACTTCTCCAGATCTTCCCGACCCAGGGATCGAACCCGGGTCTCCTGCATTGTAGGCAGACGCTTTACCATCTGAGCTGCCAGGGAAGTCCTGGTGGACTTATAAACATATAGGCACCTCCTTTTAAATCAGTAAGAATAGAGACTAATGACCCAGTTTACCAAAGGGCAAAGAACACAAGCAAACAAGTCACAAAAGACAATGAGAAGACGTCCACCTATGCGAGTATCAGAGAAATACACCTCAGACTGGCATAAATTAAATGAATATTGGTGAAATGTGAGTAAAGGACATTCTTGTTTTAGCTGAGGATTAATGGGTTTCATATTTTGAGAGGGCAGCTATGTAGCATCTATCAGCGTTTAAAATGGGCAGGAACTCTTAAAAATTCCACTTCTATCCTATTGAAACACTCACTGGTATGCACAAATAGATATATAATAATTTCATTAAAGCACTGTTTGCAACAGTGATTCTAAAAGTTAAAAGGTTCATTAATAAGGAAACAGTCCAATAATTACAGTTATTATTGAGAGAGACATTCTGACAAAAAGTCATAAAATGGAATTTTTTTTAGTGTGCACAACTGCATCAAAATTTTAGAATACTCAGGAAACGATTTAAGGGAAATTAAACCCTCCACAAAGAAAACTGAACAGAGAAATCAGAAAAGACAATATATAAATATTTATAGAAAAGATATATGTACTATACGGAATTAAAAACTCAGTATTGTAAAGATGTCAATGCAATCAAAACCATAATGTCCAAGTCAATAATTTTAAAATGCATATGCAAATACAAAACCGCTGAGAATAACCAAGGTTAAAGGACACACTCTAGTAGATCATGATTTATTATAGCTGTCATTAAGACAGTGCTACACTGTTGCAAGGTTCGATAAATCTAGAGAACACTGGAACAGAATACAGTGTCCAGGGGAGGAAGGTGGGTTTCTCAGTAAATAATTCCAGATAATTTTGATATAGAAAAAACAAACGATTCCACCTCAACCTGTACACAAAAATCAACGCCCAGTATATTGTAACTTTAAAGACAAAAGAAGAACATTAATATCTTCATAAGAGAAGATTTTCATGACTTAGGAAAGGATTATTTTAAGAAGGCTTAAAATACCCTAATGATAGGACAAGAATGATTATAATAAAAGTGAGAATTTCTGTTGATCAAAAGGCACCATTAAGATAATGAAAAGCTAATCCAGAGAGTAAGAGAAAATACTTCAAACATATTTAATCAAATGGCTAATATCCAGCATATAAAAATAACTTCTGTGTAAAATCATAAAAAAGAATCTACTTATTAAAAATGAACAAGTGATTCAAACAGGCACTTTACGAAACAGGATATCCAATGGTCAATAAGCATATGAAAAAGTGCTTAAATGGGAAACACCAGTTAACAACAGACTGGCTTCAATTAGAAAAATCAACCAAACCAAATGTTGGCAAAGATATGGCACAATCAGAACTGTGATGTTCTGTGATGCAAATATAAATTGATACCATCATTTTGGAAAAGTATTTGGTATCATCTACTAACACTGATGTTCAAGCTGGTTTTAGAAAAGGCAGAGGAACCAGAGATCAAATTGCCAACATTCACAGGGTCATCGAAAAAGCAAGAGAGTTCCAGAAAAACATCTACTTCTGCTTTATTGACTATGCCAAAGCCTTTGACTGTGTGGATCACAATATTGACTATGGAAAATTCTGAAAGAGATGGGAATACCAGACCACCTGACCTGCCTTCTTGAGAAACCTATATGCAGGTCAGGAAGCAACAGTTAGAACCGGGCATGGAACAACAGACTGGTTCCAAGTAGGAAAAGGAGTATGTCAAGGCTGTATATTGTCACCCTGCTTATTTAACTTCAATGCAGAGTACATCATGAGAAACACTGGACTGGAAGAAGCACAGCTGGAATCAAGATTGCAGGGAGAAATATCAATAACCTCAGATATGCAGATGACACCACCCTTATGGCAGTAAGTGAAGAGGAACTAAGCCTCTTGATGAAAGTGAAAGAGAAGAGTGAAAAGGTTGGCTTAAAGTTCAACATTCAAAAAACAAAGATCATGGCATCTGGTCCCATCACTTCATGGGAAATAGAAGGGGAAACAGTGGAAACAGTGTCAGACTTTATTTTGGGGGGCTCAAAAATCACTGCAGATGGTGACTGCAGCCATGAAATTAAAAAACACTTACTCCTTGGAAGGAAAGTTATGACCAACCTAGATAGCATATTGAAAAGCAGAGACATTACTTTGCCAACAAAGGTCCATCTAGTCAAGGCTATGGCTTTTCCAGTGGTCATGTATGGATGTGAGAGTTGGACTGTGAAGAAAGCTGACCACCAAAGAATTGATGATTTTGAACTGTGGTGTTGGAGAAGACTCTTGAGGGTCCTTGGACTGCAAGGAGATCCAACCAGTCCATCCTAAAGGAGATCAGTCCCGATTGTTCACTGGAAGGACTGATGCTAAAGCTGAAACTCTAATACTTTGGCCACCTCATGCGAAGAGTTGACTCATTGGAAAAGACCCTGATGCTGGGAGGGATTGAGGGCAGGATGAAAAGGGGACAACAGAGGATGAGATGGCTGGATGGCATCACTGACTGGATCGACAGGAGTTTGAGTGAACTCTGGGAGCCGGTGATGGACATGGAGGCCTGGCGTGCTGCAATTCATGGGGTCGCAAAGAGTTGGACATGACTGAGTGACTGAACTGAACTGAACTAACACTGAAGAATTGATGTTTTTGAATGGTGGTGCTGCGGACAACTCTTTAGAGTCCCATGGACAGCAATGAGATCAAACCAGTCGATCCTAAAAGAAACCAACTCCAAGTATTCACTGGAAGAACTCATGTGGAAGCTGAAGCTCCAGGACTTTTGCCACCTGATGTGGAGAGCCAACTCACTGGAAAAGACCATGATGCTGGGAAAGACTGTGAGCAGGAAAAGAGGGCAACAGAGGATAAGATGGTTGGATGGTATCATCAACAGAATGGACATGAGTTTGAGCAAACTCTGGGAAATAATGAAGGACAGGGAAGCCTGGGGTGCTGCAGTCCACGGGGTTGCAAAGAGGCAGACATGAGTCAGCAACTGACCAGCAACAACAAACACTGAATACAGTCATATCCTATGACCAGAAATCCCACTCCCCAGGATATACCAAGGAGAAATGTGTTCCTTTGTGTGCCAAAGACACATACAAGAAAATTAACAGCAACATACTCGTAACAGCCCCAAAGTGAGGACAACATGCAGGTCCATCATGGATGAATGAACACATCGCAATACATTCATACAGTGAAGGAGTATAGAACAATGGAAACAAATAGATTACAGGTACCTACGATTACATGTTTGGTTCTCACAGCCTAATGTTGAAGGAAAACAGCCAGACACAAAATGAATCCATTTAGGTTCAGAAGCACTGAAACTATAGCGTTAGAAGTCAGAATTGTGGTTTCTTTGGAGGAAAAAGGTAGCTGTGATAGGAAGGGGGCAAGATAGGGGCCTCGGGGTTGTAGGGAATGGACTATTTCTTGATTTGCATGGTGCTTATGTTCACTTTGTTATAATTTATGGAGCCATTATATTATTTGTGATGAAATAAAAATCTGTATTCTAAAGCAAGTCAAGGAAAAATTACATTTTTTCTTTGGACTCTGGCTTCCTCTCTCCCCTCTACTGTATATTGTGTATATGCATTATACATTGACCAAACCTTTCCATCAGAAGAAAGAACTACTATACTCAACCATATAAACAACATTCTCCAAGCATCAACAAGATTACTCGTTAGAACACCCTTCCTTAATCTTGTAAGGTGGTCATGACTCAAGATCCACTCCTCTTTCTAATGGGCAGAACAGTTCTTGGAGAGTTCTGAAAGTCTGTTCCCAGGTTTTAAGTTTTAATTTGGCTCAAATAAAATTTTCCGTTTCTTTCTGAGGTTGAGTGATTTTTTCATGAGCACTTGTAATATGAGCAATTTCCCACATGTATGCTACACTTCAACATAAACTGTTTTTTTAGAAAGCCAACTGTGGGAATTCCTTGACAACCCAGGCTTCCCAGGTGGCACAATGGTAAAGAATCCGCCAACAAATGCAGGAGATGCAGGTTTGATCCCTGGGTCGGGAAGATCCCCTGGAGCAGGAATGGCAACCCACTCCAGTATTCTTTCCTGTAAAATTCCATGGACACAGGAGCCTGGTTGCCTACAGTCTATGGGGTCACAAAGAGTCAGACACAACGGAGCATACACGCATGCACACACACACCCCTTGGTGACCCAGTGGTTAGGACTCCATGCTTTCACACCATGGACCCAGGTACAATCCCTGGTTGGGGATCTAAGACCCTGCAAGCTGCTTGGTGTGGTCAAAACCTAACATAATAAGCTAGCTGTGATGCCATTGAACTTCATATATTATCTCATTTTATCTTTACAATAATTATTTTAAATTATCATCATTGCTCTTTTTAAACAGTTAGTAGATGGAAGAGCCAAGCTTCAAACTCAACTCTGTTGGATGCCCAAACCTATGAAACCCAAAGTAAAGGAAATACCAAACTTAAGCACATCCCTAAGATTTCCCTGGTTGAGTTTCTTTCTCTCTGAGATCATCTTCTACTTTTCCCATTACATTCTCATTCCTTCTTCTGGGAAAGAGTGCTCAAGAATTTAGTCATGGAACCTTTGCTTTAGTTACTAGTCAGAAATACAGTCACTTGTCTTTTCTATCAAAGAGGAAAACAGTCACCATGTCCCAGCTGCTGTTTCTGGCAGGAGGGATCTGAAAGAGCGAGTGCCCTTTCTTGGCTGAGCTGGTGGGGGATCCCAGAACAGTACAGGTGGACTGAAGGAGAGAATTCAATGCAAGTGAAAGATGTGTGTTGTGGGGGAATTGGGGGGGGGGGAGGGTACAGAGGTTGGAATGGTAGAGTGGTGCTTGGTGGAGTATCCAGAGAACAAGCACTGGGCAGCAACAGATTTGAAGAAGAGAAGAAAAACGAGGTCACCTGGATAGAAATTTTCAGTAAAAAGAAAAAAAAAATAGTGAAAGGAGGTATTTGTGAAAATGTGGCATAGGATATGGCATATCAAACTTCAGCCTCACCTCCCCAAAAGAAACTTTAAAGTGGATTTTAGTGCTTGTTTTATTTTCTCTAAAACATCATAGGACTACTAAAATACACAACCATTAAAATAAAAACATTTGTTCCTGTACCTCCTCAAATCGAATAACATGCACCCTGCCTTTCAGCATACAAACTGAGCCCCATGAGCCCCACCTGAACTTTGCAAGAATCCACAAACCAGAAGCATTTTTATTTGCTTTACATTGCTTAAATGAGACTAGATCATATTAAAGATACCATTAAAATTCATGTTAACAATTTTTATGAGTCAAAAAGCAGCATGAAATGACCCAGTTAATTTCTGTGGATGTGTCTGGTGAGCTGGCATGGTACCCATATCTCTCCTTTATTATTCAGATGGACTCACTCCAGTGCCATAATACTTTTTTTTTTTAATAATTAGCATAATTCTTAAATGCTCCTGTTCCCAGGAGCTTCCCTCCCACCCCCACCCCCCGCCCAAGGAAAGCTTCCTTTCCTTGCTGGAGCTTTAATTGTTGCATGTTGGCAGGAAAAAAAAAAAAACCATCACTCACTCTCCAATGCATTCCCCCACCTCCATCCCTGACTTGAAGCTGTGGTTCTTCTCTTTCTGCTGTCATTTCAGCTCTCTTATTAATTACATGTATCTTTCAGTAAGTCATAACCTCTCTGATTCTCATTTGTAAAACTAATAGGATGAATCACACAATTTCTGAGATGCTTGCAGCTCTAAATTTTTAATATTCTAAAGTTTCAGATTCTATATTTTAATCTCTTGCTTTTAGTCCTCTGAGCTAAAGACCTTTACTAATATTTCCTAGGACACAATGTATGATTCCTGAGTTGCTGGTCCACATTTTGGAATTCCCTCTGCTTAATATCAATTCTTCGTTCCCATCTGTGTTCAGGAAGTCAGTCTCCCTCCCCCACAGCTCCCAGATACACAGTAGAAGCCTGTAACACTTGTGTCGCCTCTCATTTCTCAGGATAAGATGCAAAGTTTTCTTGGGCCATTGGCACAGCTTCCAATTTCTGGACCATCACCCTAACTCCATGTAAGTGATGGTAATATGTCACAAAGTCCTGTGAAATAGACAATGAATTAACCTATTGCCTAGACCATGAAAGAAGACAGACACTTAGGAAAATCTGAATGGACGTATGATATTAAAGGAAAGTCCATTCATGGCTAACATAGCTTGTTAGCTATGAATGAAGTTTTTAAAAGTACTAGAGGCCAATGAAATATTCCAAGATATTTATAGCTCTCCCTGGCTGGTGGAGACAAGAATGTCTGACTCACCAGGAAGGGTGGCAAACAGCTCTATCACTTTATAACCAAGGGAACCTAAGTTAGAAACAAACCAGAAAGTAGGCGGATCTTTATTATCAAGCTGAGTAATGGGTTACCTAAATTACTCCAAACAAGGACGCTCTTGAGCTACTCCAAGGTTCTGGGTGGTGTGAATAAGCCCAAAGAGATGCCATACACACTGACAACTTGCCCACTCACAGTAATCCTGATGCCTGCTGTTGGGTTCTATTTACTACATAAGCCACAGTGTTCCTTGAGTATGGTGGTCCTTGTGGCAGCCCCCAGTCCCAGGCCAGCTCTGAGGTACAGTCAGGGGAGAGAAGGGCAGTTCCAGATTCACGCTGAAAGAGAAACTAAAGAAGCACAGTTCATTTTATTTTGGGAAAACATGAGGGCTTTCCCTTCTTTGTCCTTTTTTTTTCTCCATTTTTTTCTTTGGTAATTAAGTGACTGCCCGTTTCCTAAATGGTACCATTTTAATCTCACACACATTAGCTTCATTTCCTCCTCGGATGTTGAAGTACACAGTATGATGGTATACTTTTTAAATATCCTAATACTTAAATAATTGAGAATGAAATGTTTCAGGTCATTCATTATAACACAAAATAGAAGATGAAGAGGAAAGGAGGCCCAGCTCTAGGCTGAGCATTTGCAGCAAAGGTTCTTCATCGAAGCCTGGGGAGGTGACAAGAGGTGGGAGAGGATGTCCACAGATGGTTGTGGGGTGAGGAGGAGGGTCTGAAAGACTGTAGATGCAAAATTAACTGCAATGTCTTCTTCCATAGCTTTCTATCATCATTAGGCTTTTAAAGGAGTCTCAGAATACTAAAAATCACCAACTAGAGTAAAACTAAGGAACAGTACCCCCTGAGATCAGATGGTTCAAACATGCCCTTCACTCAGGCCAGCCCTGACCTCAGGAGGAAAATTTGAGTATTCAGTATGTGTGACTCACTAGATTTGAAGGAATGCATTTGACTTTAAGTAAAAGTAATCACAAGATAGTTTCATATCAAGTTTTTTTTCTTTTCCAAAAAAATAACATGCCTGGGAATACATTTAGAAAAAGTACAAGATATACCCCTATGTATCCATGTATTTAGTTTAAGTCAGAAAAGAAAACTTAAATAAGATATGTTCCTGGTAAGAAATACTAAGCATTTTAAAGATCTTGATTCTCATTCCCACCTTCACATTAATTTATAAATAATGAAATTCCAATAAAAGTCCAAAAGGGATTCTTTCAAAATAAGACTAAGTAAGCTAAAGTTTTCTGGAAGAAAAAAATAAGAAACAAAAAATTTTTTGGAAGTATGCCTGAGAACTTGAACAGATTGAGATGTATTATAATAGTACAATAATGAAGATACTGGTACAAAATACAAACACAAAGAGAACAGAAAGCTCAAGACTGTCCTAAACATATCCTGGAGAGGAATAATTATTCCAGAAGCTTGCTGTACAATTAGCTACTTACAAAACCAGAAGCTGTCATTAGCTCTCTACTGCAGGCTAGGCCCTGAAATAAGTTTTCAATATGAAATGGACAAAAAGAAGAGAAGGAAAGAAGAGGTAGAAAGAAATCACTTAAGAAATTTAAATATAAAGCTGATATTTGAGTAGGGGAAGTCCTCTTAAGCCAAAAGAAAAGCCATACAATAAAATGAGAGTAGATTTGATTATATAAACATCTAAAATTTCTACACACCAGAAAATACAAGTAAAATAGAAAGCAAATAAGAGGGAAAAATAATTTCAGTGTTTTAAAAGTACTGATTTCATACTGAACAACTTTAGATAAGAAAATTAAGTCTGGCAATTAACATTCATAAAAACCTGAAAAAGGCATATATACTTTTATTTAGCCATTGCACAAGTAATGTATTCTAAATAAAGAAAACACTGATAAAAACATTTATGTTATTTTCATCATTATATATTTCAAAAAGTGAAATCTACAAATTAATCATTGTTCAATGCAGAAATCAAAGATAAGTCACATTTTCAAGTATAAAAAGCAGTTTGTACAGTGTGATAAAAAAATTTTAAGTATTAAATTCACACAGGACTATCACAATTCAAAATGGTGGAAATGATCTCTCTACGAAACACAATTTAGAGATTCTGTTTTACTCTGTGATATTTCTAGATATTTCCAAACATGTTTTATTTTGTAACATTGGGAAACCACTGAGAGCCTATGGAAGATTTTCTGAGATCAGTAAACAAAGCCTCTACACTAAGGTGAAATAGGTGTGCACAGGGCAAGGCTCTGAGTAATAGCCATTGTCTGTTTCTATGAACTAATTGGAGTAGAAAACATACCCTCCCACAGGATACAAGGCAGGAGCTTTTCTTCACACCCTATGTGGTCCGTGTGTGCCAATTCTTTGCACAGACTGTGGGGCCTCAGAACCTTCCTTCACCTGGAGTCAGCCAGCAGTGTAACTGTGCTGGGTATCTTTCATTTGCCTCCCAGATCCGCTCTCGCCCCTTCTGGGTCTTTTTCTGGGCTCTGCTGTCTGGCCTAAAGTTGATCCCAGTCCTCTAACTTCTCTTTGGATTTGGCCAAGAGGAGAGATGGCAGGAGACCAGAGAGCGGGAGAAGAAAGCCAGAGCATTTGTTCCCCCAGCTCCCTCCCACAGGCAGGTCACCATGGACTGGTTGCATCCCTCCACTGAAGGCCACAGCTCCTGTCGGGTAGCCCCCTCGACACCATTCAGCCTCCCTCTGACATTCTGGGTTTTCTAGCAGCTTCACCTGACCCTGCCTGGGCTGTAAACACCTCCCATGATTACTAGCCCCAGAGAGCTGCTCCATCTCTCACTGCTTTTCCCAAACCCCATCCACACCTTTGTAAACCATCTCCAACAAACTGTCAATCAAATCATCCTCACTTGATCCTTGACAAGACCCTGGCTGATACAGTAATACTACACAGAATTATCCAAGGACAAAATAAGTATAGCTAAGTGCATTTATTCTCCATAAAGCAAAATGAAAAGAAAAAAAAAAAGTAGCCTAATAGGGTCTAGAAAATTATTTCAAGTTTGAGATAGAAGTTTAACCCCATGTTACCTCTATGATTTGACTATTCTATGATACCTAGATCCTTATTATGTCCAATCTTTTTTTTTTTTTTTTAGAAGACGCTGGGCCTGTTACAAACCCTTAAGTAACCTCACCACAGATAGGACAGCCTGTTAGAGAATGAACAGAAGAGATCCCTGGGGATCTATCTCTGATAAGACAAATGGCTTTTGCAGCATCAGAGGTTCAGTTCAGTTCAGTTGTTCAGTCATGTCCGACTCTTTGCGACCCCATGAGTTGCAGCACGCCAGGCCTCCCTGTCCATCACCAGCTCCTGGAGTTCACTCAGACTCACAACCATCGAGTCAGTGATCCCATCCTAGCCATCTCATCCTCTGTCATTCCCTTCTCCTCCTGCCCCCAATCCCTCCCAGCATCAGAGTCTTTTTCAATGAGTCAACTCTTCGCATGAGGTGGCCAAAGTACTGGAGTTTCAGCTTCAGACCATTCCGTCCAAAGAAATCCCACGGCTGATCTCCTTCAGAATGGACTGGTTGGATCTCCCTGCAGTCCAGGGGACTCTCAAGAGTCTTCTCCAACACCACAGTTCAAAGCATCAATTCTTCGGTGCTCAGCTTTCTTCACAGTCCAGCTCTCACATCCATATATGACCACTGGAAAAACCATAGCCTTGACTAGACGGACCTTTGTTGGCAAAGTAATGTCTCTGCTTTTCAATATGCTATCTAGGTTGGTCATAACTTTTCCTCCAAGGAATAAGTGTCTTTTAATATCATGGCTGCAGTCACCATCTGCAGTGATTCTGGAGCCCAAAAAAATAAAGTCTGACACTGTTTCCACTGTTTCCCCATCTATTTCCCATGAAGTGATGAGACCAGATGCCATGATCTTCCTTTTCTGAACGTTGAGCTTTAAGCCAACTATTTCACTCTTCACTTTCTCTTTCATCAAGAGGCTTTTCAGTTCCTCTTCACTTTCTGCCATAAGGGTGGTGTCATCTGCATATCTGAGGTTATAGATATTTCTCCCTGCAATCTTGATTCCAGCTTGTGCTTCTTCCAGCCCAGCGTTTCTCATGACGTACTCTGCATACAAGTTAAATAAGCAGGGTGACAATATATAGCCTTGATGTACTCCTTTTCCTATTTGGAACCAGTCTGTTGTTCCATGTCCAGTTCTAACTGTTGCTTCCTGACCTGCATATAGGTTTCTCAAGAGGCAGGTCAGGTGGTCTGGTATTCCCATCTCTTTCAGAATTTTCCATAGTCAATATTGTGATCCACACAGTCAAAGGCTTTGGCATAGTCAATAAAGCAGAAATAGATGTTTTTCTGGAACTCTCTTGCTTTTTCCATGATCCAGCGGATTTTGGCAATTTGATCTCTGGTTCCTCTGCCTTTTCTAAAACCAGCTTGAACATCTGGAAGTTCATGGTTCACGTACTGCTGAAGCCTGGCTTGGAGAATTTTGAGCATTATTTACTAGTGTATGAGATGTGTGCAATTGTGTGGTAGCTTGAGCATTCTTTGGCATTGCCTTTCTTTGGGATTGGAATGAAAACTGACCTTTTCCAGTCCTGTGGCCACTGCTGAGTTTTCCAAATTTGCTGGCATATTGAGTGCAGCACTTTCACAGCATCATCTTTCAGGATTTGAAATAGCTTAACTGGAATTCCATCACCTCCACTAGCTTTGTTCGTAGCGATGCTTTCTTAGGCCTACTTGACTTCACATTCCAAGATGTCTGGCTCTAGGTGAGTGATCCCACCATCGTGATTATCTTGGTTGAAGATCTTTTTTGTGCAGTTCTTCTGTGTATTCTTGCCACCTCTTCTTAATATCTTCTGCTTCTGTTAGGTCCATACCATTTCTGTCCTTTATCGAGCCCATCTTTGCATAAAATGTTCCCTTGGTATCTCTAATTTTTCTTGAAGAGATCTCTAGTCTTTCCCGTTCTGTTCTTTTCCTCTATTTCTTTGCATTGATCACTGAGGCTGGCTTTCTTATCTTTTTGCTATTCTTTGCAACTCTCATTCAGATCCTTGTATCTTTCCTTTTCTCCTTTGCTTTTCGCTTCTCTTTTCACAGCTAATTTGTAAAGCCTCCCCAGACAGCCATTTTGCTTTTTTGCAAAACAAAAAAAGCGCAGGCAGCTGTGACCGGTGCACATAGCGCGGCCTAGAGGAGCTACCCAAAGTCCGAGATCAGGGGCAGAAGCCGGGAGGACCCCAAGCCTGAGGAGCGGCAGCCAAGATGAGTTACCCCACATCAGAGGTCAGGGCAGCGGCCAAGAGTGCCAGGCTGTGACAGCACAGGAATGGCCGAGAGGAGCTACCCTGTGTCCGAGGTCAGGGGCAGCAGCCAAGAGTGCCAGGCTGTGACAGGGCAGGAGCAGCCGAGAGGAGCTACCCCATGCCCGAGGCCAGGGGCGAGCAATCCCACGTCCAAGGAGCGGTGGCTGTGCGGGTGCAGGAGGGCCTAGAGGAGCTATTCCACGTTCAAGGTCAGGAGGGGCTGCAGTGAGGAGATACCCCTCGTCCAAGGTAAGGAGCAGTGGCTGCACTTTGCTGGAATAGCGGTGAAGAGATACCCCACGCCCAAGGTAAGAGAAACTCAAGTAAGACGGTAGGTGTTGCAAGAGGGCATCAGAGGGCAGACACACTGAAACCATACTCACAGAAAACGAGTCAATCTAATCACACTAGGACCACAGCCTTGTCTAACTCAATGAAACTAAGCCATGCCCGTGGGGCCACCCAAGACGGGTGGGTCATGGTGGAGAGGTCTGACAGAATGTGGTCCACTGGAGAAGGGATGGCAAACCACTTCAGTATTCTTGCCTTGAGAACTGCATGAACAGTAGGAAAAGGCAAAATGACAGGACACTGAAAGAGGAACTCCCCAGGTCTGTAGGTGCCCAATATGCTACTGGAGATCAGTGGAGAAATAACTCCAGAAAGAATGAAGGGATTGGAGCCAAAGGAAAAACAATACCCAGCTGTGGATGTGACTGGTGATAGAAGCAAGGTCCAATGCTGTAAAGAGTAATATTGCATAGGAACCTGGAATGTCAGGTCCATGAATCAAGGCAAATTGGAAGTGGTCAAACAAGAGATGGCAAGAGTGAACGTTGACATTCTACGAATCAGAGAACTAAAATGGACTGGAATGGGTGAATTTAACTCAGATGACCATTATATTTACTAACACAGACAGGAATCCCTTAGAAGAAATGGAGTAGCCATCATGGTCAACAGAAGAGTCTGAAATGCAGTACTTGGATGCAAGCTCAAAAACGACAGAATGATCTCTGTTCGTCTCCAAGGCAAACCATTCAATATCGCAGTAATGCAAGTCTATGCCCCAACCAGTAATGCTGAAGAAGGTGAAGTTGAATGGTTCTATGAAGACCTATAAGACCTTTTAGAATTAACACCCAAAAAAGATGTCCTTTTCACTATAGGGGACTGGAATGCAAAAGTAGGAAGTCAAGAAACACCTGGAGTAACAGGCAAATTTGGCCTTGGAATACAGAATGAAGCAGGGCAAAGGCTAATAGAGTTTTGCCAAGAAAATGCACTGGTCATAGCAAACACCCTCTTCCAACAACACAAGAGAAGACCCTACACATGGACATCACCAGATGGTCAACACCAAAATCAGATTGATTATATTCTTTGCAGCCAAAGATAGAGAAGCTCTATACAGTCAACAAAAACAAGACCAGGAGCTGACTGTGGCTCAGATCATGAACTCCTTATTGCCAAATTCAGACTTAAATTGATAAAAGTAGGGAAAACCACTAGACCAATCACCTAAATCAAATCCCTTATGATTATACAGTAGAAGTGAGAAATAGATTTAAGGGTCTAGATCTGATAGATAGAATGCCTGATGAACTATGGACTGAGTTTTGTGACACTGTACAGGAGACAGGGATCAAGACCATCCCCATGGAAAAGAAATGCAAAAAAAAAAAAGGCATTAAAGGTAGACATTGACTTTTTTTTTCTTTTAGGCTCCCCTTGTATTGTTTCACACCTTTTCACTTGGTTGTGATTGGGTTTTACTTAGCCCTGGGCTTCACAAGGTGATCAAGTTTACTCCACCCAGATGTTTCTGGTCTGCAGTGCAGGAAAGCGGCAGGGACTCAATGTGACTTAACCATTTAAGAATGTGATGAGCCCACTGAAAAATTCTTCCAAAAAAAAGCCAGACTATCCCAGAAGCCTGTTTCAAGAGCAAACTCCTGTACTCAGGAGGAGGAGGAAAGACAATTCTGTGAACATGAGGGCTGTAGTCTCCAGTCCAATTCCAAGGAATGCTGGGGGAGGGGAGGGGATTTGGAGGTGGGGAGACAGAATGCTCTTTTCACTCATAATAGCTTTGAGGCATCCCAAGCGCAAAGCAGAACTGCATTGCTAATAATGTATAAAAGGACAGTACAGGGCTTGGGAAAAGGGATTCTTTCTCATTTGAGCAGAGCAATTCAAATACTGTGTGAATGAACACAGGGGACCCTCCCTGGTAGAGGTCAACTCCAGCACCTGTCCCTTGAGTGACAGCTCTGGTGAGCGCGAGTGCCCCTCTCAACTGGCACATCACCTGGGCTCTGAGAGCTCAGAGACTGGCAGTGGAAGGGCCCTTGATGGTGGATGCAGCGTCATCAGAATGGTATCAGAGGCTCCAGAGGGAGCCAAAAGCTTTAGCTGCCAAGGGAGTGAGTTTGTTGCAGTATCAGCAGCTATACATGATGCTGATGGCTTTGGCAGTGGCAGAAGAGCGCATCCTTGACAGTTGGCACCAGCAACAGTGGTCAGCTTCTCTCACATGGCTACGAGGGCTCCAGAAGCCATAGTTTAAAGGGACAGCTTCCCTTAGATCAGCTCTTTCTTTTCATCCTTGAACAAAAGTGATCTGACTGTATCAGATGACTGCCTAAGCCCTCAGAAAGACATCACTGGACGATGAACTCTGAACAGAGGGAAACACAAGCAGTGGCACATCCAAAGTAGCCAAGGGCAGCACAAGGACAGTGAGAGATTCATGATGAAAAAAAACCATCTCTGGGCCAGCCCTGCCGAGGACTGGGCTCCGATTTTGACAGCACAGAACTCTTACGTCTGTGTGCTTAATTGCTTAGTTGTGTCGGACTCTTCGTGACCCCGTGAACTGTAGCCCATCAGGCTCCTCTGTTCATGGGATTCTCCAAGCAAGAGTATTAGAGAGGATAAGCATTCCCTTCTCCAGGGGATCTTCCTAACCCAGGGATGGAACCCAAGTCTCCGGCATTGCAGACAGATTCTTTATCATCCGAGTCAATAGCATACTTGAAATATGAATGCTAGACTCCTGCTATCCCATTTCACTAACAATGAATTATACATGCCAGGAAAAATTAAAAGCACTTCGAACACCCTGAAATATTTTGGATCTAATTTTTCTATCTCTGTGCTCCCTACTTCCCTAAGGGCAGGGAAACCAATGGAAATACCACAAAATGTATTGCTTTAAACTACGTGCTTATAAGATTCCAGATTTCTCAACAACAGAACTTAAAATCACAAGGAAAATGTTAGCTTCCTTAAGATTAGCAATAAATGACAAGGCAACCATATGTTGGTATTGAGTCTTGGAGTAAAAAGAAGTTTCCTGCGGGCATAGGGTATTCTGCTTTAATACTCCGTAAAGTGTTATCAGCAGAATAATTACTGCTACAAGGTTCATAAGAAAATAAGCACCAGACCTGGGAGCACAGAAAGTGAGCGACAGGACTGCCACCCATGGGAACCAGCTGGGGACCGAGATGCCTTCTCCAGACAACAGTCAGTCTTCTCTCTGTAGCAAGCTGTCCTTGTGCACCACAATGCACCCAAGAGGACTGTTACTATTCATTGATCCCCCCCTCCTTTTCCCTCATCTAATCCCAGACCTTAGGTTGCTCTGAGAACACACATTTCATGAACAAAAAAAAGAGAGAGAGAGAGAGCTTGGAAAGCTACTGACTTTGGGTGTAATTACGCAGCAAGGTAATGACAGGACTCCTCTGAGCTTCTAGAAACAGAAGAGGAGAGAAAGCAAAGACTCGGGAATCTCTATAGAGTATAAATGCCCCCAAATATGATTTGACATAGACTGAAAAGTCACGTAGGATGAAAGACTGCCACCCCATTACATACTAGGAATAAGAACTCATAGGATTCTGGTTTTTCACTAACGGGAACTTCAGGACTTTTGACTGTTCACACTGTGCCAGGTTATGAAAAGACAATTTGGTAGGTGGTCAGTATTGTAGTCATAAGCATTCTGATTTTGGAAAGATCAAATGTAGGCAAGAAGAATGAAACAGTAATATACATTTTCACCAAGGCATGATAGCTTTCACTCTGTAAATCAAGCAGGTGAGAAAAAAACGTCATCAAGTAGTTGTCTTGGGGGTAGTCAGAAGTTTGCAACTGTGTACGTGGAGGCTAGAACTGAGATTCGTTCATGCCATCACTTATTGACTGTAACTTGATCATCTTTCAAAAAGCCTGTGGATTACTAAACCATCCAAACTCTGATCCACTTATGTCGACCAATCAACCAATAAGAACTGAAAGAAGTACTACTTTTGTATAACCATACAGACTGGTAATATGTACAGATAACCTAAGACAATCAGCAAAATGTAAGCCTATGTAAGAAATCTTCAAATATCAGGAAGAAGACAAAGAGGTTTCCTCAGAGATACATAAAAACACACATATATACAATTAAGACATAACCTCCTCCCATTCTTTTTTTTTTTTTAATTTCATGTGAACCCTTCACTTAAAAAGTAAAAATGTCTAGATTCCCATTCTACTTAAATACATTCAAGCAAAGCTCTGGGGAAGATTTCCAGGGAATTAGATTGCTTTGAAACTGGCCATGCATTAAATAAAGCTTTGTCTAACAAAAGTGAAAGAGTAACTGATGGTATCTGTACATTCACTCTGCACAAGGTTCCTGTGGCTCAAAAGCATTACTTGAAGACAAAAAACAAATCGTATTCCAGCTCTGGAGACTCACACTCTGCCTCTGCCAGAAGCCCTGACGGCTCACACACTCTCCGAGGGCCAACCACCTGCTTCCTGAAGCATCTGTAATCTACCCTCTCCATTAGTCCCCCCAAGGTTCTCCTCTTTTACACAAGTGCCCCCTTTCATTCATTTCACTGCGCTCACCTTTCATCTCTAAGAGATTCATTCCTGATAAGTGAGCCAGGGTTCAGTGTAACACCGAGACCAACAAGAAAAGCGAAGCATTGCATTTTATAATGAAACAAAAACTCCAATTCTCGGAGTCCACTCAGCTAGAACTGAAAGCCAATGCAGCGAGAGATTCATTCCTGAGTGAGACCTGGCTTCTGTTCACATCACCTGCTTCAGTGTACTTCAGTCCCACTTTTTCTTCGGTGTCCTTTGTCTTCGGTGGTGGCCAGACAGCCTGGAGTCTGCCAGGAATCCTATCATCCTGCTCAGTGGGGCTGTGGTCAGGCTGTGGGAAAAGTGGGCAGAGAAAAGTTTAAGTTCAATAAAATGTGACCACAGCCAACTAAACCCTGAGAATGCACTCACTCCAAAATGAATTCTAATCGCCAGTTGCATATTGCTCTCACTCGCTGCAACTGAAACAACTCACTACAATACAATGCTTTTCCAGAAACGTAAAGTGATCGGCTGGAGTGGAAAAATGAAACAACTTAAGGCCAAGTATTACACAACCTTCAATAAGTGATTTTTAGCATGTAACTCTTTTTTAAAAAACCATAAATACACTCTGAGTTGAAGATACAAATGTACTATAATTTGGTACACTTATAGGTATGTTTACAAATATAGCCCAAATAACTCCAGGGTTAAAAATATAAACCAGCTTTGCACTTTCCATGAACATTAGTTCTAGGTCAAGATAACATTTCTCTAAGACATTCACATTGATCAATTCTTTTTCTTTCCTACAAAAAAAAAAAAAGAAGAATGAGATGGCTTTCACATTCAAGCTATTTTTACAGAGGTTGATTTTACAACCAGAAGAATGCTATATTGTGTTTAGTTTTTAACTGCAACCCAAGCTAATTTTTCTAAAGACCTTAAATTTAGCATTTTAACTGATCAAATGTATGAAGGAATGATAATTATTTTTAAGGTGAAACTAAGCAAAAAATTCTACTCACTGCCATTATGAACTTTTAAGATCCACTGAACAAGTGCTTGCTCATCCTTACAAATTTCCTGAATACTTTAAACAATTGTAACAATTTTCACTAATTAGATGGTTACCATGTGCTAACTTCATTTATTCTTCACAACTACCATATAAAATAAAGGTTATTTCTATCATTTTGCTGATGAAGAGACTGAGGCTCAGAGAAGATCAAGGTCACCCAACCAGTAATTGGTGGAGTTAGAATTATAATCCAGGTCTCATTCTAAACCCAGGTCTCATTCTAAACCCAGTTCTCAATCAGGATGCCTTGTAACCAACACAGAACATTTTAATCACATCACAAACATGTATTTGGCCAAGTGACCAATTTTCAAAAGAAAAATATAGTCTTCACAGAGGTATAATTAAGTGGGAAGGAAGTCTGGGCTACATTTCCATATTGCATTGATTCTGATGCTGCCTGGTTTTTAGAAGCACATTTACTATTAATGCTTAAACTCAGAGTGACAGTTTCCCTTTCTGATCTGCACATCTTTACTTAAACGCTTTTCTTACAACAACCCAGAGAAATATAAGAAAGAAAGAAAATGCTCCAACCCCAAAATGCTGTCCAACTCCAAACTCCTTATAAGGACCACTTGATTATATTATCTTTCACCTAGAGGAAGGTCACTAAGAGTAGGTAATAAGATCCTCTTTGACAGGAAACCTGAAAAGAAACTTGGCTGCATCACACTTTATGACAAATCACAGAACCCAACTGCTACGTACGCTTTTGGAATCTGAGGGGCCATCCGCAGGCCTTGACCTTGATCGCTCAAACACAGCTCTTAGGGACTCTTTCTCATGCCTCATCTTGCGCTTGAGAGCTTCCAGCTCAGAGGTGTCAGCCGTGGTCCCCTTTTTTGGGGGACGGATGAATAAGGCTTTAAAGGCCTCCAAGGCAGTCTCTGGCGGCTTTGGCTTGACCTCTCCTCCCTGGGTTTGGGCTTCTCCGGGGTCGCTCTGGCTCTCCTGAGGTGCACCACAGCCCATCTCCTCCTCCTTGGGCTGTTCAGGGTCTTCTGCCTTTGGTTCGGCTTTGGGGACATCAATGTTGAGCAGCTGAGAGAGCTGCTCCAGGAGAGTGGGAGTGGCCTTTGGATAGCTTGATTTCTCTCCCGTCTTCACTGCTGGAGGCCCTGCCTGTGCTAGGGACCGCTGGACTGGTTGGGTCAACTTGAGCAAAGCCAGGTCCCCATCCTTTGGTTTAATTTCAGTGATGCTCTCCCCACCCTCGGTTGTGGCTCCCTTCTTCAGCACACGAAGCCCACTGAAAAAAGCTGGAAGCTGGAAGGACTTCTCTCCAGGGACTTCCTTTTTAGAAGAGGTGTTCTCAGTGACACCAACACTTGAGTCCTGGTCTGCTACCACAGGGGGAGCTATGGGGCCTTTTTCTCCCGCTTCTAGCTGGCAAGGGCTGTGCTCTGTCTGAAGGCCACCTTCGTCAGGTTCCAACTTGCGGCTTATCTCCTGCAGAGTTCTTTGAGGACTTTCTCCACTGAGCTCTGCATCACTCCTGTCGCCAGGGGCGGTATTTTCCCTTCCATCTCCTGGCTTTTCTTGGGGCTCCTCAGATGGCTCAGATAAAACACCACCAGGGGATCCGGGGCTATTGCTCTTGCTTCCCTCTTCTGGTTCCTGGCCTCCATCATCAGAGTCAGAATCACTGGTGGTGTTCACCAGGGTCCCTCGAACCAAAATGACATCGTCTTGGCTCACATTCAAAGCAGCAAGTGGAAGCAGCTCTTGTCCAGGGAGAGAAATCCCGACCTCTGCTTCTCCCCTAGGACTTCCCTCCGTCTGCGTCTCCACTTTTGTCTTCCCATCGTTTCCATGGTCAAGTGGAACCTGAGCCTCTGCCTCCTGCAGATCCGATCCTCTACTGGGCTCCACCACTAAATTATGGAAGGCTTTCAGCACCGCGTCTTCCTCTTCGGGTTTCACAGATTCCAATTTACTCCTGAACCCAAAGAGGGATTTCATAGAGAACCTGGTAAGGATCGACAGCGCCGGGTCAAGTCCAGCTTCAGGCTGTACTGGTTTCGAGCCATCGCTGCCATTCAGAGCGTTTCCAACTTCCTCCATGTCCCAGCAGTGCCTGGGTGGCAGTTCTCACTTCTGCTACCTTCCCCTGCTCTCTCAGTTTCTGCACTCCATCGGCTCCTAACTTCCAGAACGGAGAGCAACAGGACCGGCCGGTGGACTCAGCCGCAGCGCAAGCACACTTGGCCCGGCCCTGGTCCCTCCCGAGCCCTCCTTCCGGTTTGCGCGGGGATGGGGTGCCCCGGGCAACTGTAAAAAGTCCACGGGGCTTTATGCCCAGACGCAGCTGAAGCTGCGCACCTTACTACACACGGACTGGGAGGCTGCTCCTCTGGGACTTCCGTATTTATTCCCGGGGACAAAAGGCTTTTTGTCGTAGGGAAAACCAGCCTGCCCCCACTCATCCCAGCCCAGGATTTGCCACGAGCTCCGCCCTAGTGCCAGCGGTTCTCCTGGTGGCTTTCAACTTCCTCATTGGTGAGCAAGGGAGGCTCCAGAGAGTGCTGAGCGGGCAAGCTGTTCCTGACAGCCTTCAACCACCCCCCACCCCAGAGCAGCCCAGGAAGTTCAAAAGTGAATCAGCAGAAAATGACTGAAATACTTCTTGCGGGCTCTCTTTTAGCATCTAAATCACGGTCAGAAGCCTGTGCCATCCAAGCAAACAAAACAAAACAAAACAAAAAGTAGCACTGCACACAGACCGACAGCCACTTACAAAGCCCGAAGCAAAGAAATATTTAAAAGTAAAGAAAGAAACAGATCATCTCAAAGCGCCAAGGACTCGCAAAAGCTGTTAATTTACTACCCCTGAAGCTTTTTCTTTCTTTCTTTCTTTTTTTTAAGTGCTTTCTTCCGCTTCCCTGCAGGTTTCATCTGGAATGCAGATTTTAGCTTCCAGGGAAGGAAAACCAACAGGACTGGTTTCAGATTACTGCTGTTTTAGCTCTGCCCTGCTGTCATAGTGTTCTACAAACAGGTACTTAGGCCAGCACGCCCACCACGCCCACTGTCCACCAGCCTCTGGGTGGTAGAGTAAACAGCCCCAGTCAGGAGGGAATGATAACCCTCCACTCTCTTGGGCTAACCCTGGGCTTCTGTTCAGCAGCTCTGACTTCCTAGCTTTTTTAAGAATCCTGCTGGCGAAAGGGCACCCCTCTGTGCCTCAGCCATCCAACCAACAAATTGAAACTTAGCATGGTACAAAGTAACACACAACCTGCCTTGTTAGGCAAAGCGATTCATTAAAAAGATCCCCAAGGAGCCACATTCCCCTAAAGGGAAAAACAGCTGAAAGGTCTCTATCAAGGCTCTGTCACAGACCTATTTGCCTAAAACAAAAACAGGAAAGACAAAACCACCACCAAACACCACCTCAGCGTAGTTTCCAATGCTGTACAAGCTGGGAACCTGGCAGTGAAGGACATGGAAAAATTGCAGCTCTGTTTCCTAGCAGCATACCTGCCTCTTGGGGCAGCTTTCTGTTGTACCTGAAGGTCTCAGTGTTTACCAGATCCTATTGAGTCAGCAGGCATTTAGTAAGCACCTGGAATGGATAAGGCACTATGTGGATCAAGAGAGCCAAACTGGCTTAATAGTCATCATGGTTTAATAGTAATCACCGGCTCTCTGAACAAAGCTGCGAGAAGATCAAATGCAAACAAATTTATTCTGTAAAACAGAAGCTGTAGCCATAAGCAAAACAGCTGTCTTTCTTTATCTGCAGCAGGGAATGGCTATGGCTTCCACACTGCCAACTTGAATTGTGTTCTCCACTGGGAAATTCAGATCACAATAATAAATTTCTAGTGCAATGTGTTCAAAAGAAACCTTCATACAAAAAGCGTACATGTGATTATAGCCCATCAACTCTTATAGGAAAATTAAAACAGTGCTTCCTCATCCCTGATTTGACCTTGTATCTAAGTGGATACTTTTCTGGTTGCTCCTGATCCCAGCATATTTTGAGATTATTAAATAGGGCATGGTTAATCAAAAGGCCACCACAACACTCAGGAAAATTCATTCGTGCCGTTTAAGCCTCATAACAAGCTTCCTATCTAAAGGAAATGCCTGTTGATAAAATCATACTTCTGCTTCTTCAGGACAGAAAAAGGAATCATTATATCAGATCATAAGATCAGTCTTCTGAAGAACCATGTAGACCAGTCAACATACGGGTGAGGGGAAGAGACATGGCATATATTTGTTGTTCTTTAACCGAGAAAGCTCCATTTTCTCAGACATAATTATTGATTTCCAAAATAAGTTGCTAAGCATTTTCAGCAGATATGGGCAAAATGGGACGCAAACTAGAAGGCTCTTCTACACTACAGCATGGAGTGGAAATACAAAGTTCTAGCACCTTCTCAATACCCATGGACATGAATACAATGTCGTGGGAATCTTGGGTCCCAGGGAGACAATTTGATTCCAGTCCCTTGGCTTAGGGTGGAGAAGGTATTCTTAGGTTCATTTTAAAAATGAAGCAACCATGGCCAAGAGAATGCAACCAAGCAAAGGCGCACAGCTAATAAGTGGATGATACTAATAATACGTAACATTTATTAGGTGTTTACAAGCACTGTTCTAGTTGCTCCATTAACTGATTAGTACATCTAACTATGGGCTTCCCTGATGGCTTAGTGGTAAAGAATCCACCTGTGAAGCAGGAGACACAGGTCTGATCCCTCTGTGGGGAAGATCCCCCAGAGAAGGAAATGGCAATCCACTTCGGTATTCTTGCAGGGGAAATACTATGTAGAGAGGAATGTGGCAGGTTACAGTGCATGGGGTCACAAAGGAACTGAACAACTTAGCAACAAAATATCAACAACATCTACTATGAGGTTGGTATTACTTTCTTTTTCATGTTTGGAAACAGGCATGGAAAGATGATGTAACTTGCTCATATTCACAAGAAGAACTGGAACCTGAATCAAGGCAATCAGGCCACAGAATCCACAGTCACTCTTCTAAATTCTGAGCCCTGCTTCCTGCCATAATAGGACTCCACATCCACCTGCATCTTAAAATGTGCAGGCATGTCAACCCGGTTAGGTGGTGGGGTCTCACTAGGGCACGTGTTGTACCTTGCCCTCTGAAATGATACCGAAGACTGACTTCATGAGAAGAAAAAAATATGAGCGGGACCATTCTTTTCCCTTGTAAATTTAGAGGGGAAATCTAGACAGGCTACTTAGAAAAATCAAGCAAAAATTCCCTAGCTGGCTTGTCTACTGGTCACAGACAAGACACACAATCCTCACGACTCAGATTTATCAAGAGGCTTTCCAGTTTACCTGTGCAATTCTCCTTCATTCAGGAAACTGAGCTATCACAAAGATTCGTTCATCCAACAATCATGGTCGAGCACTAACTCTGTACGAGGCTTCCGGGACATAAAGATGAAGAAATTCCAGCCCTCCACCTTGATGAAACATGAAGTTTAATAGGGGAAATCAGCCAAGAAAGAGGTGGTTCTTGTTCAGAGACTGTAACGTAGTACTTTATACTCCAGACTCAGTTTAATTAGCAATAGGTGGACCTAAGACAATTTTGAATGAAATCAAGTTATGACCATAAAAATATGAAGATAAGTAAGAAAGAGCAGCATGGTAATTTAAAGAGACTTTTTGAATATTGACTCTTTCAGGACACTCATTCTCATGACCATGAGAAATGTTACAACATCTGGTCATTTAGGGAATGGAAAAATGTTTCAGACCATAGTAATTTTCAAATAAGCAGCCTACAAATCTGATCTCAGTTGGGTGGTCTTGAAAAATTCATCCATTTAATGCTCTAACATTCTCAGAGGGAAAAAGAATCACCTCTTTTGGACATTATTTTTGTCTTATTCTATGATACATGCTTTTAAAGTACCTACTATGCAAAAACAGCCAAGTAACAGCCAAGACTTTCTCCTTTACAACCTCACCTGATTCTCTTTTGTTCTAACCTCGATACCTAAGTCCTCTAATAGCTACCTGTGCAAAAGGCCAGATTAAAAATTACCTACTTTGGACAACTAGTTGAAATAGGCATGAGCAATATCAGGTAGGATAACTCACATGTTGCTCTTTGAAACTATTTGTTACAAGCAATCGGTACCCAGCTTGTGAAAACTGAATATAGAATTTATGTGGAGAATTTACTACTAATGAATTCTCCATGTTCCTCCCATCTCACCATCTCCTCAGATTGAGGCTGGAGCTAACTGAACCTCATGGCAATGAGAACATCATTCCAATAAACAACACCTGGTGAGATAAGCCTAAAAAAAGGTAATAAAAAAGAAGGGATGTCATCTCCTGGAAGTAGTAGAACCTAGCTTCTTGAGTCTCATAACAACTAAAAGAATGAGCATTAAAATTTTTTCAAAATCAATTTGCAGAAATGGCACACTGTCTAAAGCAAAAACTTGTAAAGCCCCTTGTTCCCCACCTCACACTCTTTGCAGCACTCTCCCATGTCACTCAGCTTAGAGAATTCCTTCCCACACATATTCTCATAAAACCCTCTCCGAGCGCTCTCCCAGAAAGGCAAGGGAAAAATGAGATTAATTTCATGGTATTAGGCTAAATTTCTCATGTTTCTACTTATCCAATATGCTCCAAATTCTGGGCCTGATTTTTCACGACTGCTTCCAGCTTCTAGGGATTCAACTAGTTCATGGAATGACTGCTGAAGAAAAGTAGAAGTTAAAATTAGTAAGAGTACGTAAGATTGTAGAAACTATTTCTGTGGAAGAAAAGTGTTTAGAGCAATGACTGGGAAAAGTAAGTAAGTAAACTGTGAAGAAAGATACATGAGGTAACGGGTGGAGATGGGGTTTTGGAGGTTCAAGAAGCATGTTTTAAAAAAGTGACACTTAACTAAGTGAGCTCTGAGGAAATAAGGGCATACAAGGTGTCAGATGAAAGACGTATAAGATAATGGAAGAAGATGGGTAGAATCAAATTGTTGGGAGGCTTAAGAGGACTTCAGAAGGACTAGAAATCAATCAGCTCAACATTCATGTTTTAAAGATGGAGACATTTGGAATCAAGAGAAGCTAGCTAACTGTACCAGTTCACGAAGCTCAAGTACAACCACAGAATACAGCATCTTCTTTAAGTTCATTTTCTACATCTTGAAAATGGAGTTATAAGGCCAAACCAAGGGCAGAACTGGAGGCCTCCCTTAGGCTTCTTCTCCATTTCAGGCAGCGCTCTGTCAGGCTTCACTACGCGAAATCCCCCTGCTATCTACTGCAGGGCTTCAAACAGCCCCTCTAGCTCAGCCTCAGAAGAGCTAGCAGCTGTTTTCATTGATTGAAAACAAAACAGGCTGCATCTGCTGACAGCAACAACCGGACTCAGGGATTAAGGCCTTTTTCTGTTGAGCCATCTTGGTGCTAAATGTTTCTAAGACTGGTTCCACGGAGCTGTATTCAAAGTTTCTGTGAATGTTGGTAACAAACATTCCCTTCTCTTCTGAAAAGGAAGAGGAGAGGCCAAGGCATACTCGTGAAGCGGTAGAAGAATTAAGAACCTGGCCCTGGGTCCTGGGCTCACATCCTACCCTACTGCCACAAGAAACTTTACCTTAGGAAGTTATATAAGCAACCTGTGTCTCAGCTTCCTCTCCTAAAAGCTTGGAATAAGAAAGGCTCCTTCTGTGTGGGTTATTAGAAGGATTAAATAAATGAATATGTGTTTCGCATTCCATCAGTGTCTGACACAAAATAAGTCCCATATGGATGTGACATGTTTTCAGAACAAAGGAACAGCTTTCTTAAGGGCATCAACTGATATCTAACAATGTTTTTTAACTTAGTCAATATGAAGCAAGTATTTACCCATGAAATGAAGGCCCAAGCAGGAAACTGCCCCGCCCAGCTTGCTCTTACCTATGCTCCCGGACAGAGGGGCCATTTGGTCTGAAAAAGATTATTTCCTATAGACTGTTGTTATTGTTGTTCAGTTGCTAAGGCATGTCCGACTCTCTGTGACTCCATGGGGCGTAGCCCGCCAGGCTCCGCTATCCATGGGGATCCTCCAGGCAAGAATACTGGGGAGGGTTGCCATGCCCACCTCCAGGAGAGCTTCCCATCGTGGGATCTTCTCCTGCTTTGGCAGAAGGGTTCTTTACCACCGAGCCACCAGGGAAGCCCTCCTTGTAGTTCAGTCAGTACAGTTCAGTCACTCAGTCATGTCCGACTCTTTGCAACCCCATGAATCGCAGCACGCCAGGCCTCCCTGTCCATCACCAGCTCCTGGAGTTCACTCAGACTCATGTCCATCGAGTCAATGTTGCCATCCAGCCATCTCATCCTCTGTCGTCCCCTTCTCCTCCTGCCCCCAATCCCTCCCAGCATCAGAGTCTTTTCCAATGAGTCAACTCTTCGCATGAGGTGGGCAAAGTACTGGAGCTTCAGCTTTAGCATCATTCCTTCCAAAGAAATCCCAAAGCTGATCTCCTTCAGAATGGACTGGTTGGATCTCCTTGCAGTCCAAGGGACTCTCAAGAGTCTTCTCCAACACCACAGTTCAAAGGCATCAGTTCTTCCGTGCTCAGCCTTCTTCACAGTCCAACTCCCACATCCATACATGACCACAGGAAAAACCATAACCTTGACTAGACAGACCTTTGTTAGCAAAGTAATGTCTCTGCTTTTCAATATGCTATCTAGGTTGGTCATAACTTTTCTTCCAAGGAGTAAGCATCTTTTAATTTCATGGCTGAGTCACCATCTGCAGTGATTTTGGAGCCCCCAAAAATAAAGTCTGACACTGCTTTCACTGTTTCCCCATCTACTTCCCATGAAGTGATGGGACCGGATGCCATGATCTTCATTTTCTGAATGTTGAGCTTTAAGCCAACTTTTTCACTCTCCTCTTTCACTTTCATCAAGAGGCTTTTGAGTTCCTCTTCAATTTCTGCTATAAGGGTGGTATCATCTGCATATCTGAGGTTATTGATATTTCTCCCTGCAATCTTGATTCCAGCTTGTGCTTCTTCCAGCCCAGTGTTTCTCATGATGTACTCTGCATAGAAGTTAAATAAGCAGGGCGACAATATACAGCCCTGACGTACTCCTTTTCCTATTTGGAACCAGTCTGTTGTTCCATGTCCAGTTCTAACTGTTGCTTCTTAACCTGAATATAGATTTCTCAAGAGGCAGGTCAGGTGGTCTGGTATTTCCCATCTCTTTCAGAATGTTCCACAGTTTCTTGTGACCCACACAGTCAAAGGCTTTGGCATAGTCAATAAAGCAGAAATAGGTGTTTTTCTGGAACTCTCTTGCTTTTTCCATGATCCAGCAGATGTTGGCAGTTTGATCTCTGGTTCCTCTGCCTTTTCTAAAACCAGCCTGAACATCTGGAAGTTCACAGTTCACGTATTGCTGAAGCCTGGCTTTGAGAATTTTGAGCATTACTTTACTAGCATGTGAGATGAGTGCAATTGTGTGGTAGTTTGAGCACTCTTTGGCATTGCCTTTCTTTGGGATTGGAATGAAAACTGACCTTTTCTAGTCCTGTGGCCACTGCTGAGTTTTCCAAATTTGCTGGCATATTGAGTGCAGCACTTTCACAGCATCATCTTTCAGGATTTGAAATAGCTCCACTGGAATTCCATCACCTCCACTAGCTTTGTTTGTAGTGATGCTTTCTAAGGCCCACTTGACTTCACATTCCAGGATGTCTGGCTCTAGGTGAGTGATCACACCATCGTGATTATCTTGGTCGTGAAGTATTTTTTGTACAGTTCTGTGTATTTTTGCCACCTCTTCTTAATATCTTCTGCTTCTGTTAGGTCCATACCATTTCTGTCCTTTATCGAGCCCATCTTTGCATGAAATGTTCCTTTGGTAGCTCTAATTTTCTTGAAGAGATCTCTAGTCTTTCCTTATAAATAGGCCTACTAAATACCACACTTCCCCATACCATATCTGTGCCATGAGTGAGTTGAGCTCCAGAGAAAATTCTTTCAAGGGGTCCCTCTGGGTGTTTCAGGGCCAGTGCTCTCTGGATTGTTTTTTTTTTTCCCACGTGAAGAGAACAATTAGTTTGAAATGTTCCCAGGTGGCTACTCTAGATGGTGACAAAGTTCACCTGTTTTTATTATAATACTTTTCCTCTGTTCCACTGTGATTTTTAAATCAGCTCAATAATTTCAGGGTGAAAAAAATCTATGAATTTGGATTTTTTCCAGAAGATCCTTTGCTTAAGAGTCTGTTGACACATGCTGATGCTGTGTGTTCCCTTAGCACTGAGACTTCCCTCCCTTTAGGGAAGGGTGTTCCCAGACAATGACTGGCCAGGGAGACTGCCCAAGGTGTCAACAGCAGGGCAAGGACCATTTTGTTGTTGTTGTTTTTAGGCCAACGCATTATACTTCAGAGGTGTACCGACTTCATCGAAAATGTCCTTACTCTTACAAAAATCAAGTTTGAAATAGTTATTGCATTACTGCTTAGGGTCTTGCGTGTGTATGTGTGTGTGCATGCTCTTTGTGGTCTTGTGGACTGTAGCCTGCCAGGCTTCTCTGTCCAGGCAAGAACACTGGAGTGGGTTGCCAAGCCCTCTTCCAGGGGATCTTCCCAACATAGGAATTGAACCCGCGTCTCTGGCATTGTAGGTGGATTCTCTACCCACTGAGCCACCTGGGAAGCCTGCTTAGGGTCTTACTGTCAGATATTTCTAAGATTGATTCCAATAAGCAGTATCAAAGACTCTTTAGAAATGGATTCAATGTCCATGACAAAATAAAAAACTGTAAGGAAAAGGAAAGGCTGTGACTTACTTCTGAAGCTGGAGAGGAAGGGAAAAAGAACTTTAAGGTACAAAATTTTCAGGGACAGGTTTTTGAAGAGTTTTGTATTTTCCCCAAATGACTAATAGTTTTGTCCCACAGAAATAACCACTACAGATGGCATGGGGTCCGTGGAGAAAGCACTTCACTGTGCCTAAGGTTGTTCATGATACAAGTTGTAGATACAGATCTGGACTCTAACAAACCATATGCATCTCTTGATGCTTTTATCCTCCTTCATTCTGGGTATGAAGCTAGTCAGCCATTGGCTTCACTATAACAAGGTATCTTTTTGTCCTTCCTTAGTTTTTAAGAAGTAAAAGTTATCTTGAGAATACTTGTTCCAACACCAAAGATCTAGTTATCAATTTAAAATGTTTTTAAATTTTAAAGGAGAAAAAAGAAAAAATAGGGAAGATGAGGATTTGCCCAATACAAAACAAAGGTGGATAACAAAGACATGCACTAGGGACACGCGTTATTTTAGGGTGTCACTGTCCCAAGTAGGCACCATGTTGGGTTCCTTATGCAAGCTTTCTAGTATCTTAATCCTCCCAGTAACTCTAGGAGAAAGGCGTCAGTGCTTTATTTTATTAGTGCTGTTCATGGCAAGTTTCTGTAATGATGGAAAAGCCCTATATCTGTGTCATGCAATGCAGCAGATATTAGCCATAGGTGGTCTTTGAGCACTTAAAATGTTCCTAATGTAACTGAGGAACTACATTTTAAATTTTATTTCATCTTAATTGATAGCCATAGGTGGCTAGTGACTACTGTTTGGTCACTGCTTTTGATGTTAACACCGGTGTTCAGAAAAAATTAGGACACTTCTAAGATTACACAACCAGTGAGTAGCAGAGTCAGGATCTGCACTGGATCAGCCTGATTCTAAACGTACCTTCTCTTCATTACAATAAGTCAAAGAACAATAGAATTTCGTAGTAGTTCTCTTTCACACTGAAACATCAGAATGGGGGCAAATATTATAGATGATCACCTGGTTACCAGACCCATTGGCCACTGCAGTTAGAAAGAGTTGGCAGAGAGCAGAAAGAACACGGAATCATTACTGATTCCTTGAAGTTAATACTCACATCATTTAGTCATTTTTAAAGAAAAATATGGAAACCGATGTAAAGGCATTAAAATTACAAAGGAGAAAGTAAGCTAAGCATTGTCATGAAAGTGAAGGTGCTAGTTGCTCAGTCCTGTCCAGCTCTTTGCAACCTCATGGACTATATAGCCCACCAGACTCCTCTGTCCATGAATTTCCCCAGGTAAGAATACTGGATTGGATAGCCATTTTCTTCTCCAGGGTATCTTCACAACTGTGATCCTATTCTTAAACACAGTTAAGAGAGGACAAAGAAAGAAAGAGGGGAGCATAGCCATGGCTTTTAAGTGAAACACATTTGGGTTCAACACAGGAGATTACTAGTTACACACAAACTGTGAGACTTAAGCAAGTTCTTTAGCTCTGTGAATCAGTATTTACATATATAAAATGGGAAAATTATATAACTCATAGGATTGTTCTAAGAATTAAATGTGTTACTATCCCTAAACCAGTGCTCGTTCAGTTCACCACAGCCGCTCAATAAATAGTGACCATTATTACTGTGGGACATGTATAGCTGCAGAGATCAATAAAGTGGAAAAAAGAATCATATTTTGATAATTTTGAAATATAGTCGCTGTTGCCTCCATTTTGTACACTATTTTAATTTGGGACTTAAACCAAACAAGTACGTACAGTGCTACTGTCATTTTCAACACTCTAAGAATTATCATGAAATATTCTGGAGAAATGTTACAACAGTTCCTAGAATCACGGTCACTTACTTCCTGTAGCTCGAAAGGGACATTTATAATGCTCATACTCAGGGCAGTTATAGTGCTGCAGTTCTTAATGAAATTCAGAAGCAATAATAATCATATATTAAGATGGCTTAATTAAAACATGTAAAAATCAAAAGGCAAGAGAAAAATAATCAGGTCATAAAAACTGGAGCCTTATGTTAGCATAGGAGTACTCTCAGACATTCTCTAGGCAAAGGCTTCTGTGTTTCAAATTCTAAATGGGTCATTGAGTGAGTGAGTGAAGTTGCTCAGTCGTGTCCGACTCTTTGCGACCCCATGGACTGTAGCCTACCAAGCTCCTTCCTCCATGGGATTCTCCAGGCAAGAGTAATGGAGTGGGTTGACATTTCCTTCTCCAGGGGATCTTCCCAACCCAGGGATCGAACCCAGGTCTCCTGCATTCCAGGCAGACGCTTTAACCTCTGAAACACCAGGGAACTCTAAATGGGTCATATTGGATGTATATTTTTTAACCACAAATTCCCATTTCTATCTGAGAAAGGACAGAAAATACTTTTCCAAAATTCACACACGGAACATAAATGATACATGTAGAGAGACCAGCTTTAAAGAAATAATGTGAAGTTCATCATCTAAGCAATGCACACAAAACTGCAGTTTTGGGGGCACAAAAGGGAGGCGTAAAAAAATGGAACCCATTCTAAGGGAACAAAAAAGCAATCATTTGAATTTTAGAGAAGCTAAATGAATTATCTCAATGCAACATTCCAATCATTTAAATAAAATTCATCTACACATTTCTCACAGATTTTATAAAACTCAGTTCTAACCTGTGGTCTCTCAGGGTCTGAGAGTATAAGTGTGTCTATGTAGACACTTCAAGACTCCAGTTTTACACGAACAGCTATTCTGTTTAATGTCAGAACAGCCAGAGAAAATGAGTACAAGTGTTATCAAGATAAAAAAGAAGTGAATTTCACAATTCCATTAACCACGAAGGTGTCCAATGGTTAAGTCAAACTTACTCTTTTTGTTTTATAAAGAAATCTGGGATGTTACTAGATTTGTTGTGATCTTCCCATTTATAGAGAAGACAAGTACATGTCAAGGCAAGCGTGAGAAATGGCCTGAGAACTGAGCTTTCTGACTTGCATAAACTAGGGTTTCTCTTTAAATGTATACCAACCTTCCACACCAGTTGCAAAACTGAAGCTAATTTGAAAGAGATAACTGATTAAATTTCATGGGCTTTAGGGATAAAACCAGATAACTTTTTCAACTGCTTTGTCATGACTTAAAGTGCTGAGGAGTTTACAAGAAGCAAGCGTAATTTTCCAGTTCCATCAATAATTCATCCCTTCCAACTGTCCTTTTTTGATCCATTTTGTCCATTTTGTCCATTTCTTGATCATTTATCATACAGCCCACAGAGACACAATCTCTGTCTCTCTTTCACACACTCACACATAGGTGCTCACACATGTGAATAAACACACTCCTCCAGAAAACAAACTAGATGGCTAATTCTGAATTCACTTCACTTGCAAATATAAGCCCCACTGTCATGAACATGCTACTGGTTTGGGGAAGTCCACCTGTGGCCTTTAGCTTTAAGTAGTAGGCTCTCATTGGCTTCTATGAAAGACGAGACCAAGACATGGTCCTTTCTGTGTGCTGCGTGCGTGCATGCTCCGTCGCTTCAGCTGTGTCTGACTCTTGCAACCCTACGGACTATATAGCCCACCAGACTCCTCTGTCTGAGGGGTTCTCCGGGCAAGAATACTGGAGTGAGTTGTCACGCCCTCCTCCAGGGGATCTTCCCGACCTGGGGATCGAACCCATTTCTCCTGCATCACCTGCAGTGCAGGCAGAGTCTTTACTGCTTGAGCCAGCAGGGAAGCCCATGCACTGCAAAGACAGCATATCAGAGGCCCTCTGCATCCATTCTTTGTGGTTGAAGCTGACTGATGGCTGTGGAGTTTGTCTTTTAGGAGTGAAGGAATGTGGAGGGACTGAAATCTGCTCATGTTCCCACCAGTGTTCTCCCATTAACTGTAAAGACCAAAGGTCTAAGGCATCCAGTGTTCCAAGTGAGGATACGCTACAGCATCTTCACTGGACTGAGTTCCGTGGGGTGATTTTGGTTGTGGTTTTAATTCTCAAGCCTTCTCACTGATTATGGGGGCTAACTCATATCTATACAATGAATTTGGTTCTTTAATTAGAAACAAAACAGACACAAACAAAGCATCCAACTAATAGAGAGGTAGAGAGGCTTAACATTTAAGCACCTGGGTCCATACTCGGACAGACTTGGGTTCAAATCCTTGCACCATACTTTACTCTCTCCTAACTTGTACAATAGGTACAAAGGGTGGTGACTGGCGTTGAGCCAGTGATCAATACATGGCAGTTTTGTCACTGGTGTAGACACTTAAGGTTGGGTGTGGAGTTGGTAATTATATCCTTCTGTTCACCAGATGTAACTACTTGGAACTCGATGTTGTGTCCTCCCCAGACAATGAACCCAGTTCAGCAAGGAGAACTCCAGGCCCCACAGGTGGGGTGACTGAGATGGTCCTTGGAAACCAGTGAAGAAACCAAGAAGAGTGCAAGGTCTGTGTTTTAAAAACTGCATGTGAAACCCTACATTCAGAATTCACGCCACCAACACAGAATCTCGAGGACCGGTTACCTTTTCTGCTTTTCGTACCTTGTGGCCCATCTCAGGCCACACCTCTATCAGCATCTTTTTTCCACCCTGCCCATATCCTTGTTTACACAGTATCCTTCATGGGGAAAAGTCATCTCAAATGGAATCTTTAAGAAACTGCACCTGTAATAAGAAGTTAGACTCCATTTGCTCTCTAGTCTGTTCAGATTCAGTTGCCTTGACATGTCTGGCTTAAAGTGCACTAGAAAATGAGAAGCATAGCTAATGATAGAGTCCTATAGTGGAATTTAAGAAACTGCCCTTTAAGGCGAACTGTGTAATGTTCATGCTCTCAATGAGCACTCTTGGGTGACTGAGGATTTATCATGCACAGACACTACTTTAAGGCAATTCACACATTTGGTTTATTTGGATGGTGCTCCCAAATGGATACCTAGGGTTGCCAGATTTAGTAAATAAAATACAGGACAACCAGTTAAATTTTAATTTCAGACAAAAGCAATAAATAATTTTTCACTATGAGTATATCCTACATAATACTTAAGTCTTAGCAACCTCATGACCTAAAAGTGGAACTGACTGAGCAACGGGTTCTTTTGAGAACTTTCTAGATCACCCAGAATGGTCTACATGGTTTGCTACAGCAAGATGATCACCCAAACAGAACCTCTCTACATAACAGTCTGGCTGACATGCAGCCAAGTGGTACCATGTTGGCAGCAATGGTCACTTAAACGCTGAAATATATACTGGTTGGTAAAAGATGCTGCTCAGAACCTCCCTGGTACTTAGCCTCTACCAGCTCCACCTCCTGCCATTCTCCCAAGGAACCCTTGCACCTTCTCACAGTTCAGTAACTAAATGATGAATGTGACAGGCAACAACATGGACGGACCCTGAGAACACTGTGCTAAGTGGAATAAGACAGAGAAAGATGAGTACTGTATGCTCTCATTTATAGGTGGAATCTAAAAATAACCAGATTCATAGAAACAGAAAACAGATCAGTGGTTGCCAGATGAAGATAGAGGGAACTGGGTGAGGTGATCAAAAGGTACAAACTCCCAGTGTAAGATTTTTAAGTCCTGGGCATGTAAGTACAGGATGGTAGCTATAGCTAACAATGCTATATTGTACATTTGAAAGTTGCTTACAGAGTAGATTTTGAAAGTTCTCATTGCAAGAAAAATAAGTGTAACTATATGAGGTGATAAGATGTGACATTATCGTGGTGATAATTTTACAGCACATATGTATATCAACACTTGAAACTTATACAACATTACACGTTAATTATACCTCAGTAAAATGGGAGGGGAAAAAAGGATAGCATTGGAGAAACAGAAGTGGTATGAGCCTTCAGAGTTAGGAGACTATAAATTTTGGTCTTGCTATCGGAGTGGTGACATTGTTCCTCATTTTAAAATAATAATTCACATTGAGAATATTAACATGTCTTCCATTTAAATACTTGCCATTTCTTTCTTTACATTTCTTTTAAATAATTTCCACTCCCCATACATCACATTGCTTAGGTTAATTTATACCCCTTTAATAGAATCAGGAAATTTAATATTATAGCAAAAAGGAACTTTGTTTTATCTGTTCCTGTTCGTCCCATTCTATCAGCACATGTTTGATAAAGACACTGAGGCCTATGGAACTTAAGGCGGTGCCCAGAGTCCCATAGCTAGTGGTTGAGTCAGCAGGAGAAGTGAAGTAAATGAGCTTTCCACCTCCTGGTCCAAAGCAGAGGGGCCCAGATCTGACCCACCGCTTGTTTTTGAGTGACTTCTTTAAGAATGATCCTTACATTTTTTAATGGTGGAGGAAAAAAATCAAAGATGAACAGTGTTTTCGATAAGTGAACATTATATGAAATGCAAATTTCAGTGTCTACAGACTTTTACTGGAACACAGGCACACTTACTATGTATGTATTCTTTATGCTTACATTTGTCAGCAGAGTGGTTGCAGTAGAGACTGTATGGTCCCCAAAGCCTAAAATATTTCCTCTCTGGCTCTTGGCTTTAAAAAAAATTAATCTGCAGCTAAATAAGGGCCTTAATAGCAGTCCCAGCCTGAATGCCTGGGGTCATTCTGCTTTGTGGATGCCAAGTTTCCACCAATTAGTAACTGTTATAGTTATCACCCCTACATACTAATGAAAAGCTACATCTCCACTGAAAAAGCCTGATTAAAGTAACTTCTTGAGAGTGACACTGCAGATCAGATTCAAAACTGAAAACAGAACAGTCCTGCAACATTTAAGGCTGATCAAAATATCATGCAGCACTGCCCTCGTCCCTGACCTTAGTGTTCACAACCACCAGAGGAAAGAAGCCTTCTGAGCTGGTATGGTGGTCAGCGCACGCAAGCGTGGATGCTAAGTCACTTCAGTCGGCCTTTTTGTGACCCTATGGACTGTAGCCCGCCCACCTGGCTCGTCTGTCAATGGGATTCTCCAGGCGAGAATACTAAAGTGGGTTGCCATGCCCCCCTCCAGGGATCTTCTGGACCCAGGGATGGAACCCGTGTCTCTTATGTCTCCTGCACTGGCAGGTGGGTCCTTTACCACTAGTGCGAGCTGGGAATCAGTAACAAGATGCAAACTTTAAATCAGTAGAACTTTCTCCTGAATGGACATCTTACTTAGAACAAAACATAGGAATCAAATTGTAGCATCTAAGGAAGGGGGAGGATTGGAGGTGGGGAGACTTATGGCCCAAGGTGTAAAAACTGCTAATGCAGAAAATAATCTAAAGGAACTATCCCGATGTTTAAAAATTATAATTTAAAAAACAAAGAAGCATGTAAATATTTATATATTTTATTGTGTGTTTATATAAATTTTATATAAAATACATGCTATTTATATATGATATATGAATATATTTATAGTATAATATGTATAAACATGTATGTGTATATATATATATATATATATATACACACACACACAAATACATATACCCCATTAAAGGTTAGTTCAAGATAAAGGCCTTGTTTATGTGATGATATGTTTCAAAAGCCTAAAAATACTTATAGACAATAAACCAAAGTTTATCCTAATACTGGCAGGGAAGGGTATAAGAAAACTTATATATGTGGTAGTGCTATTTATTTCCAAGTTGTAGTACTAATTCAAATTTTTTAAAAAAACAACTTTAACTCCAATAATAGAGAAATGATTAAATAAATTTTAGGATACAATGTTCAAGAATACTACACATTCACTTAAAATACATCCAGAGGAATTTGTAACACCATGAACAAGCAATGTAAGAGTAATAAGTAAAGGAGAAAAAAAAAGGTATAAAATCTATGCTTACAAGTTAAAAATAATCCCTCACTGAAAATAAGTCCTACAGGATGAAAAATACAAAGATGATTTATCAAATTTTTACAGTTGTTGTCTTTGTTTGCTGAGGTTATTAATTATTTCTTTTTAATTTAATTTCTTTCAATTTAACTACATATTTCAAATTTTCTAAAAGGATTATATATGATTTCTATAATTGAAATAAAGTAAAAATAGGAAATAATTTAATTTACAGGGAAAAGGAAAACCAGGAATATATAGTTTAGCCAATGGGTTAAAAAACACATAAACCCAGAATTTTTTTAAAACACAGAAGAAAAAGAAAGACTTTAAGTTCATTTCAGCACTGTGACATGCCAGACCTCCTGCTGCAGCAAGCGCAACTTAGTCTGACCAGTAGATGTCACTGTTACACTTCTTGCTTTGAGTGTATCTCATGCATTGGAGAAGGAAATGGCAACCCACTCCAGTGTTCTTGCCTGGAGAATCCCAGGGAAGAAGGAGCCTGGTAGGCTGCCGTCTATGGGGTCGCACAGAGTGGAACAGACTGAAGCGACTTAGCAGCAGCAGCAAGATACACAACTGCTTTTTAGATAAAGTGAGGTTTTTAAAAAATGTCAAAAGCCTTTGACTGTGTGGATCACAACTAACTGTGGAAAATTCTGAAAGAGACGGGAATACCAGACCACCTCACCTGCCTCCTGAGAAATATGTATGCAGGTTAAGAAGCAACCATTAGAACTGGACATGGAACAAGACACTGGTTCCAGATCAGGAAAGAGATATGTCAAGGCTGTATACTGTCACTCTGCTTATTTAACTTCTATGCAGAGTACATCATGGGAAACCCTTGTCTGGATAAAGCACAAGCTGGAATCAAAACTGTCAGGAGAAATATCAATAATTGCAGATATGCAGATGACACCACTGTAATGGCAGAAAGCGAAGAAGAACTAAAGAGGCTCTTGATGAAAATGAATGAGGAGAGTGAAAAAAAATTGGCTTAAAACTCGACATTCAGAAAACTAAGATCATGGCATCTGGTCCCTTCACTTCATGGCAAAAGATGGGGATACAATGGAAACAGTGAGAAACTTTATTTTGGGGGGCTCCCAAATCACTGCAGATGGTAACTGAAGCCATGAAATTAAAAGATGCTTGCTCCTTGGAAGAAAAGATATGACTAACCTAGATAGCATATTAAAAAGCAGAGACATTATCTTGCTGACAAAGGTCTGTCTAGTCAAAGCTATGGTTTTTCCAGTATCATGTACGGATGTGAGAGTTGGACTATAAAGAAAGCTGAGTGCCGAAGAATTGATGCTTTTGAGCTGTGGTGTTGGAGAAGACTCTTGAGAGTTCCTTGGACTGCAAGGAGATCCAACCAGTCCACCCTGAAGGAAATCAGTCCTGAATATTCATTGGAAGGACTGAGGCTGAAGCTGAAACTCCAATACTTTGGCCACCTGATGCGAAGAACTGACTCATTTGAAAAGATCCTGATGCTGGAAAGACTGAAGGCAGGAGGAGAAGGGGACAACAGAGGATGAGATGGTTGGATAGTATCACTGACTCAACGGACTTGAGTTTGAGTAAGTTCTGGGTGTTGGTGATGGACAGGGAAGCCTGGCAGGCTGCAGTCCATGGGGTCGCAAAGAGTCAGACATGACTGAGTGACTGAACTGAACTGAGGTTAAAAAAAACTACAAATTTCCAGTTCATCTCATGAAGGGTTGTAGTTTTTACATCCCTCAGCTTCATTCCAAACCTCCTTTTACAATAACTGAGATGTCCCATGTTTTTCTAAAATGACATACAATGACTGTGGCTTTATGATGATGAAAAGTACAAGGTTCCTGTGCTCTTGGATGCCTGAGAAAATTGTCACCCATGTGAATATTACAGGCCACAACTTGTCAAAGACATACTTCCAGGCTTGAAAGTAATGAATTGGAAGGTGTTAAATGAAATCAGGAACACAAAACTGTAGTAAGTATTAAAGTTAATGGCAGGGGTAGGAGGGGTGGTTGCGGTGAGGAAGCGTCTCTTGGACTCCTAAAGCTCAGTCCCATCTCTGACAGAAAATGGGCAAGTGAAGGGGGGCGGTAACAACTGTGACAGTCTACAATGTGAAAGTCAAGTGGGCCTTAGAAAGCATCACTACGAACAAAGCTAGTGGAGGTGATGGAATTCCAATTGAGCTGTTTCAAATCCTGAAAGATGATGCTGTGAAAGTGCTGCACTCAATATGCCAGCAAGTTTGGAAAACTCAGCAGTGGCCACAGGACTGCAAAAGGTCAGTTTTCATTCCAATTCCAAAGAAAGGCAATGCCAAAGAATGTTCAAACTACCGCACAACTGCACTCATCTCACATCTTAGTAAAGTAATGCTCAAAATTCTCCAAGCCAGGCTTCAGCAGTACATGAACTATGAACTCCCTGACGTTCAAGCTGGTTTTAGAAAAGGCAGAGGAACCAGAGATCAAATTGCCAACATCTGCTGGATCATGGAAAAAGCAAGAGAGTTCCAGAAAAAACATTTATTTCTGCTTTACTGACTATGCCAAAGCCTTTGACTGTGTGGATCACAAGAAACTGTGGAAAATTCTGAAAGAGATGGGAATACCAGACTACCTGACCTGCCTCTTGAGAAATCTGTATGCAGGTCAGGAAGCAACAGTTAGAACTGGACATGGAACAACAGACTGGTTCCAAATAGGAAAAGGAGTATGTCAAGGCTGTATATTGTCACCTTGCTTATTTAACTTCTATGCAGAGTACATCATGAGAAACGCTGGGCTGGAAGAAGCACAAGCTGGAATCAAGACTGCAGGGAGAAATATCAATCACCTCAGATATGCAGATGACACCACCCTTATGGCAGAAAGTGACGAGGAACTAAAAAGCCTCTTGATGAAAGTGAAAGAGGAGAGCAAAAAAGTTGGCCTAAAGCTCAACATTCAGAAAATGAAGATCATGGCATCCGGTCCCATCACTTCATGGGAAATAGATGGGGAAACAGTGGAAACAGAGTCAGACTTTATTCTTTTGGGGCTCCAGAATCACTGCAGATGGTGATTACAACCATGAAATTAAAAGACGCTTACTCCTTGGAAGAAAAGTTATGACCAACCTAGATAGCATATTCAAAAGCAGAGACATTACTTCGCCGACTAAGGTCCATCTAGTCAAGGCTATGCTTTTTCCTGTGGTCATGTATGGATGTGAGAGTTGGACTGTGAAGAAGGCTGAGTGCCAAAGAATTGATGCTTTTGAACTATGGTGTTGGAGAAGACTCTTGAGAGTCCCTTGGACTGCAGGGAGATCCAACCAGTCCATTCTGAAGGAGATCAGCCCTGGGATTTCTTTAGAAGGAATGATGCTAAGGCTGAAACTCCAGTACTATGGCCACCTCATGAGAAGAGTTGACTCATTGGAGAAGACTCTGATTGGGGGAAGGAGGAGAAGGGGAGGACCGAAGATGAGATGGCTGGATGGCATCACGGACTCAATGGACGTGAGTCTGAGTGAACTCCGGGAGATGATGATGGACAGAGAGGCCTGGCATGCTGCGATTCATGGGGTCGCAAAGAGTCGGACACGACTGAGCGACTGAACTGAACTGAACAATGTGGAAGTAGGTAAAACCCAGCCCTCTGCTTTGTATAGGTCAGTCAGCGCTTCTGTGTCAATGAAGCCGTAAAAGAATGGGAAAGAGAAAGCTGTTTTTTTAACAGGTCATCCAGTATTTGGCAGATTTCCTGCCAAACTGTTCACCTGTTATTTGAGTGGCTGCAGAGAAAGGAAGGTGTAGGAATGTGGAAGACAGGCTATTTGAATTTCACTGGAGGATCCAGATCGTATCAGTCAGTTACTGTATGTTCTCAAATTTTTAGAAGATTATTAGGAGTGGCAAATGGTGTCTCACACAATAAGGTTTAGGCTGCAAAGCGGTGTTAGCAGAGTACTCTATAAATGCTCAGATATTTACACGACTGTGTAAACACAGTCACTTGCTAGTGCACAAATTTCAAATCAGCAACGTGTATCTGTTTTCTGCAGCTGATTGATTTTTAGACAATGACCCTCACACAAAAGACAGCTTTAGCTGCCTCGCAGACACACTTTATGTTAAATGCATATTAAATGAGTCTCTATTATATACAAAGAGTCATAGCACAAACACAAAGGTTTCTACTCACATGGAGATCCAAGTGCAATTCATTTCTGTTGGGTTTCTCTCTTTCCTCATGGAGCAGAAATGGACAGGCTGGCCCTGCTCTGTAAGCCAGGACCCATGCACCTCCATCTTTGCTGGGAAGGTCCTTAGCTGTTGTCTGCTCACTGAAGCCGTCCCGGGCAAAGCCCTCAGAGGAGATGCCTAGACCAAAGCAGAGAAGACCATGAGTGACACACAGTGGTGACAATCCATCAAGCCAGCCATTTCTGGGGACTCTTATGTGGGCCACTGCATACTACCTCTTACTTCCCTTTCTAGGTTATATTTTTAGGGTTTGCTTTCCCCCAAAAGTGCTTAAGTATTCTTTCTGCTTATCTTAAGTATTCTTGCTTATCTTAAGTATTCACACTCAGAATGAATTAAAATATATGCCCTCGTATCCAAGGCATATAAAAAATACGTCTGTTCGCTGTACTCAGTGCTCCCTATTCCTGCTTACCAGTCAGGCTATACAGATCATTCTCTCTGAGAACAGAATCAGAGGACAGGCTGCAGGACAGAAGTCAGGAGTCCTGGACTCCTGACTTAGAAGCTGGCTTTACTTGCAAAAGGTATCACCTGAACAAAGTCACTAGTGTGTATTCTTCGAGGGCAGGAACTGCATCCGCTTCATCTTCATTTCTGGGGATAGCCGGCCTTTGGTCAGTGTGTTGAATGAGTGACACCCACGTGAGTGCACTACTTGGAACTCACTTTCCTATCTCCAGAATGAGAGTATTAAGCTAGCTCTTCTTTGAATTATGTTCGGGCAATAATAGTCAACTATGTGTCAGGCACGGTTCTTAACCCTGTTCTTTGGTTTTCAAAATAACTCTATAGGTAGGTATCATTAGGGTTCTCATTTTAGATGGGAAAACTGAAGTGCAAAGATGTTCAGCAAATTGCTTAAGATCAGTAAATGATAAAGCCAGGAACTGAACCCAGGCAGTCAAATACAGGCAGGTGTGCTCTTAATGACTAGACTCCATGGTCTCTGCCTGACATTTTTGAGATGGCGATACCTCTCCTACAATAAAAGGACTTTGTGGTCAAGTGAGCATGTAGCTTTTATCCCCAGAGCCACGACTCATGTTAGAATACTAAAGACCTTGAGGTGTCCTTTAGTAAAGAAACTTAACTCTATATAATAGGATTTTCCAAACTTAGTTGACCACAGAATCCAATTAAAGGGATACCCATTAAACATGTCACAAGCCACCAGTGTTCCATTTGAATAGAGTTTGGAAATGAGCCGTAATGTCCCACAGGGCTCTCAGGTTCCTAGACCTTTTCTAGTTCCTGGTAAGCAAACTTGGCAAAATATTAAGCAACCAGGCAGAAGTTAAGAGTTTAGGCTCAGTGTACTTTTGCAATAGAGATGACTGCTGGATATGTGATAGGGTGTTTATTACACATAATCCTTGTAACAGTGTCTCTTTGGCAGGGATCCAATGCCACCCAATGACTTCAGCCATGCTGAACACCTGACTTACAAGTAATCTGAGCCACGAGTAAGTCAGCAAACAAAAGGACTGTGGGATAACACACTTCTCCTTTATATTAGAGTAGCATTTCAGGAGAAAATTTGCAAACACCCAAGGTTTTGCTTTCTGTTTGCCTGTTGGGTCGGTTGGTTTCTAATCACACTTTAAAACTGAAAGATGATACAGGTCACAGTGTCTCTACAGTTGCCCTCTGGCAGGCTGTCCCCAAAACACTGCAGTGAAAACCAAGAAAATGAAGGTCCAGGGCCTTGGGCATCTACTCTGCAGACATGCGCATCCAGAAGGCTACAACTAAGCTCTTTCTTCACCTGAGTTAGGTGTCTTAGAATGAGGGTCTTTTCAGGAACTTGGCCTCATTCTTTCCACAAGCCTCTTCCTACCTAGTGTCTCCAGACAGACTTTCTTCTGGGCCCTTGTTGAGGGCCTCATGTGCTACAGAGTGGCCCCCACTCCTGCTCAGAAGACAGGGAGGAATAATGCCTAAAAGAACCTCAGAGAGGAGACAGTCTACTAAGCTCCTCCTGTATACTCATGGTGACCCCAATAAGAGGGCAATGCCGGCCATGCTTTAAGAGATGAAGAGACTAAAGTGTGGACCCCTTTTCATTTCCATTTATAAAGCTTATCCCTCTCCTAGAATATTTCTGTTTAGATAAGTTCTATTTATTTAGCTCATCCCCCCTCATTTTTAGCAAGAAAAGAGAACATAAGCCTTTTAAAATTTATGGTGTACTCTAACCTAGTTACTTTGTCTTCAAAATGTATTCATTACTAATCACACCTCTCATTTCAAACCCTCCACTTTCCACTTTTATTTTGGAATAGCTTCTGGCTTTGGGTACAGTTTACACAGTTTGACAAAACAACATAAAACATGCTGTATACATCACAAAGAACATGCTGTGCACAACTAAGGTAAGACACCTTGATCATCAAAGGCACATTGTCTGGTGAGTGGTTCATCATTTAGGTATATGAGAGTGGTAAATTCCCACAAGGATAAGGACCTCGTGTCCTTATATAAAATATAGACGCCCATGGAAATGCATCTACACACCTTTCGTGGCTGTCCACCACTGCATGAAGCAGGTGTGGGGTGCAATCTAGCTCACTTTACGCAGAGGGAAAGACAATGTGAAGTTTAGGCAGAAACAATGGAAAGTAAGTTCATATTAGAAACAGTTTTAATTATGAAGGACCAGTTTTTAATACCTAATTTTAACCAGACAATATCCCTATGAAGCAAACACTCAGGGTAAAACTATGATGGGTAGTAATCTGGGGAAAGGTTGTTAGGACAGGAAAGACCAACAGCAGAAATAGGTAACAAAACAGTTCTCAAAAGTCTGACAAAGTAGGCGAGGACACAAGACAAATTCACCATTGGAACGGACATAAACTAATAAATTCTTCTATTATTTTTATCAAAGTATAATTGATATACAATGTTGTATTAATTTCTGCTGTAGAGCAAAGTGATTGAGTTATTCATATATGTATATATTTTCTCTTTTTTTTCTTGTCAAAGAAGACAATAGTTTAATGAAGAACAAATTTTTATTTTGGACCATCTATTTTCTTATTCATTCATATAAAAACACTCTTGAAGTGTTTGTTTTCTGTCCAGCTAACTGATATTAGATTCTCACTGATTTTATCTTCTATGGTTATAGGCTTATTTGTTTTTGCATAATATCCCTGGGGATTCCCTGGCGGTTCAGACGAAAAGAATCCACCCCCGCCCCCCAAAGCAGGAGAGGTGGGTTTGACCCCTGGGTCTGGAAAATCCCCTGGAGGAGGAAATGGCAACCCACTCCAGCACTCCCGCCCGGAGAATCCCATGGACAGAGGAGCCCAGCAGTCCACAGTCCCCGGTGTCACAAAGAGTTGGACACGACCGAGCCGCTAACACACTGCATTTTCATATATTCTAAAAATTATATTAGTTTGAATCTACTTACAAGTATCAGGAACCACTATTTAAGATGTCTCACAAATCTGCCATTTATCTATTTCTTATTTATGTATATGTGCTCAGTTGTGTTCCACTCCCTGCGACCCCATGGACTGCAGTCCGCCAGGCTCTGCTGTCCCTGTGACCCTCCTTCAAGAATACTGGAGTGGGTCGCCACCTCCTCCCAGGGATCCGAACCCGCACCTCCAGCATTGTAGGCGCAACCCTTACCGCTGAGCCAGCATGGATAGCCCATTTATTTTTTATAGTAGGAACACTGCAGGGAGGTTGGTTGGTTGCTGGCATTGATAAACAGCTTAAGGATTCATCCTTCTGGCTTTCTATTACATCATTATCATAGGCTGGCATTTTGTTTCTTGCCTCCAAGATGCCTGTTCCATCTCTAGGCATGAGGAGAAAAGTCAGTGCCAGAGCTGTTGTTACCATTTAGCAGGAAAGAGAAACGTTTCTAGAAATCTCTTGTCAGGCTTCTGCTTTAGTCTCATTGCCTAGAACTGAAAATATTCTTTTCCATTATGGTTTGTTACAGGATATTGAATATAGTAAGGACCCTGTGCTATACCTTAGGATCTGTATATCCATTCTGTGTATAATGGTCTGCAAACCCCAACCTCCGATTTCATTATATTTATTATAGAATGGATAAACAACAAGGTCCTACTGTATAGCACAGAGAACTGTAGTCAATATGATAAGCCATAATGAAAAAGAATATTAAAAAATAATGTATATATATATATGTGTGGTATATATTAAACTCAAGTCTGAAAAGTTTTAATAATATCAACTCATTTTCTGAACAGTCAAAAATACAGCATATGTCTATGCCTACTAAAATAGGCATGTCTATACTACTCTCTTCAACTGAATATATTTAATATAGAGAGATAAAAACTATCTGAAATTAGGTAAGTATATTCTGTCACAACAGTCAAATATCACTTAAATTTCTAATGCAAATAGATTTTGAGGTGTTAGATTTTCATGGAACATTTTACAAAAAGCTTAAAACAGCCTTATCAACATAATCATGTCTTCCCCCTTTCATGTGCACAGACTATAAATCTAATTTTTCCTCAGTATTTATTAGTTATTTTGTTTCTCAAAATCATTTCAGCAGCTTGATGGACCACACATACACACACAGGTTAATTCCACAATTGACCATCTGTTAATACAACATACAGCACAGTCACAGTACAGGAAGGGCAACTTACCTTGGGACCACTTTGAAAGTCTGTGTTTTTCCCATATGAGCTGCACTTCCTGATGCTAACCTACAACATCAAACTGGGATTTTGCTGTCAATTATCAGTACAAAGGAAGCAGACGGAAAAGAAAAGTGATGTGCCATTTAAAACTGGAGGCGGTCTCCACAGCCCAGCTTCCCCAGTGGAGTGAGTCTCCCTACCTAAGATATACTGGTTTATTGTTCCCACATCTTTACTCTCTCACTTCACTGTGATTATTCACCCAAGGCCTTTCCAGTTGCTTTTGTAGCTTCTCCCACTGATGCAGATGTCATATATTTCCCCAGGTCCATGGACACCGAGTCCCTGGATGCTGGATGTGGCCCTGTGACTTGTTTGGGGAAAATGAACGTGGCCGATGTGACAGTGTGCCAGTCCTGAGCCAAGACCTGAAGAGGCGTTGTGTGTTTTAACACGCTGCCTTGTGTTTCTGCCATTACCAGAAAATAAGCACGTCTAGGGGGCCTGGACTTAGACACAGAGCAGACCCAAACCCTGTGAGCCAGCACAGCTGAACTCAGATCAGATCAAGTGAACCTTGCCAACTCTTAGACCAATGAACGAAAACAATAAATATTTGCTCTGAGCCACCAAGATTTGAGTTTTGTATGTTGAAATAGCTGCCTTATACACTCTATCATCTGTCCCCACCAGAAACACCATACCTATTTTTTTTAAAAATCAAACCATTTCAGCTGAGAGGACTAAAAGGCTACAATATGTTTCTTTTATAATTTGTACTGAAAATATTCACTGTATTAGGTTTTGAAAATATCAAGTGAAAAATCACAGCATGCCCATAATCTTATTCATACCACAATCTACACACAAACTACATTTCATTAAAAACGATAACCTTATTTACCAGGCATTGGTTTTAATTTTCACACACACACACACACACACACACACACACACACACACACACCCCAATGTCCAAAGAGAAGTATGCAAACATACTGTATAATCAGATCTGGACAAAAATCTCTAAGGAACAAAATTACAGTGGCTTTCAGCCTTTCTCCTCTAATTTGCACATCATACTGAGCCCTCACTTGACAGCAGTGATGGAGTATTATGCCTCCAAAAGGAGAAGAGAAAGAAAAAACCCTCAGCCTGAAACTCTCATGAGTTTTGTTCCTATGCTGTAGCTCCCAAGGCAATCCATCATACTTGACTTAAAATAAGTCCAAAGAGGTGAAATTTTCTCAACCGTGAATATCAGAACTGATATGTAAAGGGAAACAGGTTGTCTTCCGTTATGTTATTCAAACATGTACTTACAAGCAAGAGAGACAGCTATCTAAATGTGCAGCTAATGGAAAGTGACATTGTTAAATACTTGTAAAGAGGGTATGTGCCTGTGTGTAATTATTCATGTCTATGTCTAGGAAGATGGAGCTTTGGCAAAAGTCTCATGGCTGGTATCTGTCAATTAGAGATCAATCCTAGGCAATCCCACTGTCCCAGTTTTCATTCCTTGTAATATTGAATGATATAATGTCATTAAACCAGCCAGGCAGACACAACTCTGAGAAAGCATCTTACTAATCCAGCTCAGCCTCTAACTCTCCTCATAAGAAGTACATAGAGAGAAATGATGAGCGCAGACAGACAGGTGGACAGTGTCCAGAGGCAAAGAAGGCTATGGTAGATCCAGAAGTAAGACAGATGGAGGAGTAGGCATATCAGTTTCAGAATCTATGAAGAAAGCATCCAAGTCCATCGAACAAATGCAGTGTTATTTGGATCTTTAAGATTATGTGCAAATTCAAACAAAATATAATTTAGAGTTAGAAGGGATCTTATTTATCTCCCCTCCCTATTGCTCATTTTATAGTTGAGGGAATAGAAACCCAGGAAGATTGTAATATTTCTGACATACCCAGATAGTGGCAAAGGCAGAACTAAAATCCAGGTTCCAGGGAAATCTTTCATGCTGTTTAGAGGAGGGCATTATTGTCAATTCCCAGATGGGAATACGGAAGTCTGAGGAAGAAGGAGATCTGAATGGTTTGATAGCTGGGATTGAGTCTTAACTGTGACCTTTACTAATTGTTTTGATGTTAGTGGAATTACGAGACCTCCTTGAATCTTTATTTCCTCATTAGTAAGATGAACATAATACAAATATGCCTAATATTGAGCTGTGCTCAAAGTCGTTTTCCTGCGGAAACCTTTTCATGGACTCAGGGTGATCAATTGATGGAGTATGAAAACAAGATCCTATTTTAATTTAAAAGGAAGAAGAAGAAGAAAGCTGTTTACAACAAAAGCATATTACACATCACATACTTGTGTTAAGGGCTATTCTTTTTTTGTCAAAGAAGATACAGGGAAGAAAAATTAAGCTCATAAGAATTCACAGTAGCACTCCAGTGCAGCAGATCCCAAATCTGTTCGAGTTCTAAAAATAGACTTCACATCATCAAATGCAATAGCTCTCAGAAAGTGGCTGATCATCTCTAGAAAGTGCAGCTCCTCGGGGCACTTCATAGACACACTATGACACATTTTCCCGAAGTTCAAACACAGGAGACTAGAGCATGACTGAAATTATGTATAGGCATCGCTATAGATGACATCGCTTTTTAAAGAGGCACATCAAATCTATTTTTATGATTAGTACATTAACCTCCTTCCATGACCTTTTACTGTAGAGACTACAAATGTTAGATGAGAAGCAAATGTTACTCACTCCAGGAAGCTGAACCGTGGCTATAGTTATACTGGATATTTTAACACCTGAAAACAGCGACGTGTATTTAAAAAAGCACAAATGCTGCCGAGTCACTCTGCTTTAGAAATGATACAAGGGAGGAGGAGGAGAACTTAAGTAAGGTTTGGTGCAGAAAAGATCAAGAAAGGGTCAAATCTGGAAGGCTGTAAGGTTCACTGAGATATTAAGAGCCTCTGTCCATTCGCATATAGTAAATGCTAAAGAAACTGATATTGGTACTTCAAATGCCTAGGTTATCAATACATTTTGGTCTGCTTGGTCATGAGGAATATACTTGCTTATTAAAAAAATATTACTGAAGAACAAGAATAAATGTGTTTCTTACAGTATTCATTATAAATAAATTTGAATAACCTTTCTTTTCTTTTTAGTCACATTGCCCCAGTTATTATGGGGATATTTCTACCAGTGGGAAACCCAACTCTTGAAGAGATATGACATAATTGCTAATTATCTTAATAGCCAAGGTTATACAAAAACTAAGCCTTGAATGATAAAATATATAATCAAAGTTTTTTTAAAATCTCTCTAAAAAGAAATGATCTTGAGAAATTCACAAAAAAATGAATACACATAAAAGAGCAATACAATGAAAAAAAAAGAAGGCATATATGCTAATTCTAGAGGTAAACATTTATGATATTAAGAACAAAATATGGTTTTGAGTGTCCTTATAAAGCAAGAATGAAGCTGCATTTAGTTATCTCACCTCTATTACCAAAAAGAAGAATCACTAATTCTGTGGGCGGACAAAAGTTTTTCTAATATTAAATTCTGAAAGAAATTGCTAGATTACAGAATTCCCACCTAAGCCTTTTCACTCACTATACAGTCAGCAAAAAACAAGACTGGGAGCTGACTGTGGCTCAGATCATGAGCTCCTTATTCCAAAATTTAGGCTTATATTGAAGAAAGTAGGGAAAACTACTAGGCCATTCAGGTATGACCTAAATCAAATCCCTTATGATTATATAGTGGAGGTGACAAATAGATTTAAGAGAGAGAGTGCCTGAAGAACTATGGGTGGAGGTTTACAACATTGTACATGCGGTGGTGACCAAAACCATCTCCAAGAAAAGAAATGCAAGGAGGCAGAGTGGCTGTCTGAGGAGACCTTACAAATAGCTGAGAAAAGAGGAGAAGCAAAAGGCAACGGAGAAAAGGAAAGATACATCCAACTGAAGGCAGAGTTCCAGAGAATAGCAAGGAGAAGGAAGAAAGCCTTCTTACGTAAACAATGCAAAGAAATAGAGGGAAACAGTAGACTGGGAAAGACTAGAGATCTCCTCAACAAAGCAGAGATACAGAGGGAATATTTCATGCAAAGATGGGCTCAATAAAGGACAGAAAAAGCAAGGACCTAATAAAAGCAGAAGAGATTAAGAAGAGGTGACAAGAATACACAGAAGAACTATACAAAAAAAAAAAAAAACGTTTTAATGACCTAGATAACAAAGGTGTGGTCACTCACCTAGAGAACACATCCTGGAGTGTGAAGTCAAGTAGGCCTCAGGAAGCGTTACGACAAACAAAGCTAGTGGAGGTGATGGAATTCCAGCTAAGCTATTTCAAATTCTAAAAGATGACGCTGTTAAAGTGCTCCATTCAACATGTCAGCAAGTTTGGAAAACTCAGCAGTGGCTACAGGACTGGAAAAAGTCTGTTTTCATTCCAATCCCAAAGAAGGGGAATACCAAAGAATGTTCAAACTACCATACAATTGTGCTCATTTCACATGCTAGCAAGGTAATGCTCAAAATCCTTCTAGCTAGGCTTCAACAGTACATGAACCAGGAACTTCCAGATGTACAAGCTGGATTTAGAAAAGGCAGAGGAACTAGAGACCAAATTGTCATCAACTGTTGGACCATAGAAAAAGCAAGGGAATTCCAGAAAAACACCTGTTTTCATTGAGTATGCTAAAGCCTTTGACTGTCGATCACAACAAACTGTGAAAAATTCTGAAGGAGATGGGAATACCAGACCACCTTACCTGTCTCCTGAGAAACCTATAAGCTGGTCAAGAAGCAACTATTAGAACCAGACAAGGAACAAACAATGGTTCAAAATTTGGAAAGGAGTATGTCAAGGATGTATATTGTCACCCAGTTTATTTAACTTGTGTGCAGAGTACATCATGTGAAATGCCAGGCTGGATGAATCACAAGCTGGAATCAAGATTGCCAGGGGAAGTATCAACAACCTCAGATATGCAGATGATACCACTCTAATGACATAAAGTGCAGAGGAACTAAAGAGCCTCTTGATAAGGATGAAAGAGTAGAGTGAACAAGCTGACTTAAAACTCAACATTCAAAAACAAAGATCATGGCATCCGGTCCCATCACTTCATGGCAAACAGACGGGGAAAAAGTGGAAACAGTGGCAGCTTTTACTTTCTTGGGCTCCAAAATCACTGTGGACACTAACTGCAGCCACAAAATTAAAAGATGCTTATTCCTTGGAAGAAAAGCAATGACAAGCCTAGACAGCATATTAAAAAGCAGAGACATCACTTTGCCAACAAACGTCCATATAGTCAAAGCTGTGGTTTTTCCAGTAGTCATATACAGATGTGAGAGTTGGACTAAAAAGAAGGCTCAGTGTCAAAGAATTGATGCTTTTGAACTATGGTGCTGGATAAGACTCTTAGGAGTCCCTTGGAAAGCAAGGAGATCAAACCAATCAGTTCTAAAGGTAACCAACCCTGAATATTCATAGGAAGGACTGATGTTTAAACTGAACGGCCAATACTTGGGCTACCTGCTGCGAAGAGTCGACACATTGGAAAAGACCCTAATGCTGGAAAAACTGACGGCAGGAAGAGAAGGAGATGACAAAGGATGAGATGGCATCACCGACTCAGTCGACATGAGTTTGAGCAAACTCCAGGACATAGGGTAGGATAGGTAAGCCTGGCATGCTGTAGTCATGGGGTCGCAAAGAGTTGGAGATTACTTACCAACTGCACAACAACACCTGAGCCTTAGCCCTGTCTCAGCTGTTAGACCAATAGTTGACGTCACAGAGCCAATCAGGCTGGTCTAGTCATCTGTCAGTGACCTTTGTCCTTCTAGCCAGAAAGCTTTGGAGATTATCTTGACCACTCAATGATTTGGAACTGAAGCGATGAGTTTTTTCAGCAGATCAGCTAAATAGCAGCATCCTAGAAACAGCAGGTTTGTTTAAATGAACCCCTTTTTCTGTGTCTTAGGACACAGAGTTTTTCTATCTCCCTTCTTCCCCTAGGCATTAGTACTGAAGAGAAGCCCAGCATTTTATCCCAGCAACCTTAGCTGAGGCCTGATTATCACTTTCTCTCTCCAAAAATTCACTTTCCTAAGGGTAAGCTATGTCCTACATATAGGGTGTTTACTATGCATCACACACTTCATATATTTTGTACATTATTGAGAATCTTCACAATAATCCTGCAAGTTAGATGTAAAACTAATGAAATACAGACATTAACTTTGCCCAGGGTCAAACAGCAAGTAGGAGAATTAGGTTCTGAACCCAAAGCCTAGAATTAGCCTCCTGCCATAAACAACTGAAAACTAAGCAAAATATAGGAAATAACTATTTTTAGATATTTGCTAGCAAGCAATGCAAGTACTGTAATCCTTGAGAGAGGTACAACAAATGAAGTGAGCCTCAAAATTGCCTAGGCTCATAGCTAAGAGGTGATTTTTGGACTGAAAAATAATTAAAAGGGCCCCAGTGGCCTATGGGACATTGTCAAGTAGTCTAATGTATGTAAAATTAGGAGCGGGGGTCTAGGAGAGACAGAATATATTTAAAGAAAAATTAACTTTCACGAGCACTCAGAACTTCCAAAAAGTTTTTAAATCTCCAGACCTTAGCATGGACAACCAATGACTGTGAGACAGCTGAGGACATCTCATGTAAATAGCAAGGACGTGGGAGCAAAAGGAGAAAGAGTTTGTGTCACTTTTGACCTGCTAGATCAAGATTTTTAAAGGTGGCTGCTTTTTTTAGCAACCATATCTTTGCCACCTGGCCCTGTTCCATACCTCCAGTTCTTGCCAGCTTACTATAACACTGTCTCTGCCATTTCCCCCTTCATCCACCTAGGGCTGATAATGGGTTTTTTGCTAGTGTCTAGGAACCTCACAAACTCATGCTGGTTTTCATAATTGATCTGGACATAATCTCTTTATTAAGTTTACTTTCCAGTGCATACACTCTGTTTTCTGCCAGGACTCTGATAGAGTAATAAGAATCAGGAATGGGGTTTAAGTCCTACCTTTTAGCATGCTTTTGTATTATTAAGGCATTTAGGGCACTTGCTATCTGATGCTTGCCATATCCAAATGAAATAATAGCAATGTAATGGGTCAGCATAATATTTTAAGAGCTATCAAAATGATCAAACTCCTTTCAGACTTTATGACAGAGAAAAGGTAAACTGTCATACCCTAAAGTAAGGCAGTGACAAGTACACTGCTATTCCTTCCAGAAGAAGATGAGTTGGTTGGTATGAAAATAAAGCATTTTCTGTATCAATAAATGAATATTAGCTCCCACAGGCTGTGTTGATATACTCAGGAAGTATACCATATCTGAAATATCACTTGCAAGTTGTATCCCCATGTAATTAAGTTTAGAATAATCCAGACATTCTCTAAAACCATCTGTTTTCTCACTAGCCAAAAGAGAATTTGAATGGGAGTGCAGTATGAGTCACCACCCCTGTATCTTTCAAAGCTTTGATGGTGTCACAAATCTCTGCAATTACCCCAAAGATATAGTATATGCTTTCAACTAGAAGGAAAAATTTGGTGTTCTTTTTCCCAGAACATAAGGGTCTGGAGACCAAAAGTAGAAGTGAGAGGGGCCCCCTCACATTATTAGACCTAATAAATCGCTTGCATAATTTTAACTTCCTATTCTTGCAACATTGGACTTGGTGGGTTCAGAGATCTTAGTGCCCAGAGGAGGGAGGTTTCCAACAAGGGAACTCAGTCATGGTGCATTAGACAGAAAGCTAAGAAGGCTCCCTGACCACTTTAAGTTTTCACACACTAAAGATGCATCTAATTTATTTCAGTGCCTCACCAAGTGAATGTCTTCAATAGAATGTTTTGAACTGGGCCTAGAATATTAAACTTCTGCAATCAAAGAAACAGGAATCAATGTTAAAGCTGCATATTTTGAAAAATAGTCTACAGTGAATGTCCTCATATCAATATTAAAATGATACAAAGAATGTACTGTGAAACAAATACTCTCAAAAATTCCGAGGTGAGAAAGTAAGTTGGTGTTCATCCTTGATAAGCTATTTGGCAATGTGTATCTGAAACAGGGGTGGACAACTCTGGCACAAGGGTCAGATATAGCACACAGCTTGTTTTCCTACAGCTTGTGAGCTAAGAATGGCTTTTGCTTTTTTTTTTTTTTTCCATTTTTAAAGGGGGAGAAGGAGGAGGAATAGGCAGGGAGAGGAGGTAGTGGATGAGGAGGAGAATGGGGGAAAAGAGTAGGGGGAGGAAGAAGCCACACAGAAGAAGCCTTAGCCTACAAAGTAAAACATATTTACTACTTGACTCTTGACAGAAAAAGTTAGCTGCTACCTACTTAAAATGTTAAACACGTCCTTATCGTTTAATCACTAAATCCTGACTTGTGTGAATCTATCCTAGAAGAATAATCATTTTGTTATTCAAGCTCTATTAGAGGGCATTCTTGGTGGCTCAAAGGTAAACAATCCGCCTACCAATGCAGGAGACATGGGTTTGATCCCTGATCCGGGAAGATCCCACGTGCCTCAGAGCAACTAAACCCATGCGCCACAACTACTGAGTCTGTGTTCTAGAGCTGGGGAGCCACCGCTACCAAGCCCATGTGATGCAACTACTGAAGCCCGCCTGCCCTAGGGCGCATGCTCCGCAACAAGAGAAACCACGGCAACCACCTCCTTCTCCAGGGGATCTTCCCTGACCCAGGGATCGAACCCGGGACTCCCGCATTGCAGGCAGACGCTTTAACCTCTGAGCTACCAGGGAAGCCCTAGAGAATCCCATTCTCCATAACTAGAAAAAAGGCCATGCACCAACGAAGACGCAGCACAGCCAAAACTAAATAGACAAAAGATTTATTATCCATCAAAGAATAATTTATAGTTTAAAAAGGAGAATATTTATTTGTCCAAGCTGTGTACAATCTAAGTTCACCAACCAGAGATCAAACTCACATCCCTTGCATTAGACCCACCGAATCTTATCTACTGGACTTCCAGGGCAGTCTCTAAGAACTGAGGAACTAAAATGCTGTAAACACTATATACACACTTGGTATTAGAATGATTTCTCTTTATTTGGTGCTGAATTAGACCCCACAAGGCAAAAAGGAAGAATGGGGCAGAACTCCATTTCTCCAAAGGGTTCGCTTTTAAATTCAAATGAATGGTTCAATAATATGTTTTCATGTTCCATTTGATTCATTTTGAAATATTTCAGCTGTTTCTCATTTTCCCTTCAAGCTAGTATATGCCCAAAAGGAAAAAAAATTTAAAAAAAAAAAAAAAAGCATGCAGCAGCAAATGAAATCTAAGCCACCGAAAAGAATTTCATATGGAGTATTATAGGAGTCAGGGTCTTTTCAAAATGGTTTGTTTGGCTAAGTTATCATAGTTTCTTTTCCTTTATATTTAAAACATAAAATTAATCCTACCCAGCCCAGAGTCGCTCAGTTGTGTCTGACTCTTTGCGACCCATGGACTATAGCCCACCAGGCCCCTCTGTCCATGGGATTCTCCAGGTAAAATTAATCCTAATCATCTTCAATTTAATAACTTGTTTTTCATATTTTATCACTATCTGAAAATTGCCTCCCCGCCCCACAACGAGGAGACTGTTATAATCTCAAATGTGATTTTACTATGCCTTAGGGCTATTGTTTACTAGAAAACACAGCTCCAATTTAAAACACATGTCAGTGGAAAAATCAATTTAATAGAAGAAAATTAATTTCATTGGCAAATCTTTCAGGAAAGCAATTGATCCATAAAGTGGGCTAAATCTATACTAAGAAGAGAATTGAGCTCGCCATATATTTTTCACCTAAGAAGAACTTATCAATACACTCAAGTTCATGATAAATATTCCCTGGAATGATTCCACCAAACAAATAATAGAATTGGAACCTCTGAGTCTAGCACTGCTGAGAAATTATAAATAAGCACAAGGTTGTCAATAATGGCTTCAGAAGGACAAGAGGATTAGACTGAATTGTGCTGAGAGGTATTTCAGGTGTAAGGTTTTCACTGTGGGTTTGCATTTTATTTACAAACACAGATCTAGATTTTCTTGACAAATTTTCACAACTTATGATTTAAAATAATATGAGGCACTGCACCGACTTGTTGCTAATGAGCAAAAGCACCAAATCATTTCTTGTCTTTCATTTGAAATGACAGCAATATCTGTCAATGATAGTGATGCAGAAAATTCCTAGGGAAAGCCACAACCACCCTGGTATGAGGTTAGGGGAGATAATACACGATTAAAACATGAGATATACCCATGATGGCGTCAGCCTTTGAGAATAAAAGGAAATGAAACCACAATTACTAGGGAAACGAGTAATATGTATCTGCTTCCCTGGTGGCTCAGATGGTAAAGCGTCTGCCTGCAATGCGGTAGACTCAGGTTCGATTCCTGGGTCGGGAAGATCCCCTGGAGAAGGAAATGGCAATCCACTCCAGTACTCTTGCCTGGAAAATCCCATGGACGGAGGAGCCTGATAGGCTACAGTCCATGGGGTCGCAAAGAGTCGGACACGACTGAGCGACTTCACTTTCACTCCTGCAGCAATGTCTACCAGCTAATTTAATTCTCAAATAGTTCTATAATTTGCCATGGAATCAAGGATAATGTGAATTAACTGAAAAGAGAAAACAGTAAAGGAAAAGTTGGATAACTTTATTTAGATTAACAAAGGTATTACTCTGCTGATGGGATTTTATACCATTTTTCTCTGCAGAAATTTAAAAAATAGTTTCTATTTTTAAAACAATGTGAATTTGAGCCTTAATATTTGTTCCATTAAAAGAAAAGAAAAACAGTAAGAATGTTGAAATCTCATTGTGATGGTTTCTGTATTAAATGAGTGAGACCCTCTCCAAAGATTCTCAGACAGTGGAGCTGCCCTAAGAGGCAGCATTTGTAAGCTGGGGAGCTGTCCAAAATCACCAAGTACATGCTCTGTTCTGATGATCGATAAAAAATGCTGCCTCACATCTGCCCATACAGGGGACTAGGCACTGAGGGTGCCTAATAAATGAGTCTAGGCCCAAAGGTCTGAGTGCTCAGACTGTTTCATTGCCAAATGCACCAGGCAGGTGTCCGGGGCAGGAGTCATTTCCCAGAATTAGAAACATATTTTCTCTGGACCATTTTGAGCTTCTACCAGGGAAAAAAACAAGCAAAAGGTGGTAGGGTTTTGCTTAACAGCCAGCATGATTTATCCCATTAGATGGAAACAGGATTGCTGGAGATTCTGTGGGTATAAGAGGAATCTGGGGGATAGGTTAACAGGTGACTCTTGTAATATTATCTAGGCTGTACTGGCAAAGGTTGAGACCCCTCAGAAAAAAAGGTTCAGACCCCAGAGGAATTCAGACCTGCTGGAATGCTGGCTGAAGGCAAGAATAACTTGAAACAGGAAATGAATGGGGAAAGACTCAGTGTAGTTTATGACCTTGTGATTAGGTAAACAGGGACTAAACCTCTATTTTCTAACATACTGTTGGGATATCTAGAGACTGATTAATTCTTCCTATTTATCCTTTCAATTAATACTGTTAACTTTTTATTTGTCTCCCCCCTCCTTTTTGAGGGGTTTCTTTTCTATATGCATGATATATTCATTGCAATAAAAATATTCATTTGATTCATAAGTTGCAAAACATTTAAATGGAGTATGACGGGACAAGAGGAGAAATGAACACTATCCAGTGACTGTGAACTCAAAGAATAGGGTTCCCATGACACCACTTCTGGATCCAGTAACTACCGGTCTATGTTATCTCCAGGGAAGGAGGAATCGTTTGTGGTTATACACGATAGAACTAGAGCAAAGCTGTCAAGGACCTACCTGGATGTACAGATGTTTACATCTATAACATAAAGGAGAGATTTCTAGAAGGCATCTCTAGAAGGTTGGCCTGTCCCTTCACTCTTCTCCCTTTTCTGGGAACAGCTCCCAGAATCTAAGGGGGAGCCTCTGAACAGCAATTGTGGTCGGGATTTTTCAGAAGTGACTGATCATAAAATAGCTACCTGTGTGTGTGTGTTAGTTGCTCAGTGGTGTCTGACTCTTTGAGACCGTGGATTTCTCTAAGCAAGAATACTGGAGTGGGTTGCCATTCCCTTCTCTGGGGGATCTTCCCAACCCAGGGGTTGAACCCAGGTCTCCTGCATTGCAGGCAGATTCTTTGCCATCTGAGCTACAAGGGAAGCCCCAAATAGCAACCTGACCCAAGTTAATGTCAATGTTTTTGTTTTTGATTTTTTTTTTTTTTTGCCAAAAAGAAAAAAAAAAAAATGGGAACAAGAAATTAAAAGAGACTTAAAGTCATTGGATCTGGGTTATGTAAATGATAGGAAAGACCTATGAAATCCTGCTTACAAGCAGAGCTTTGTGGTTGCCACCTGGCCCACGCCTCAGTTATTCAAATCTTCCTTAACTTCATGAAATACCATCGTATTTTCCAAATAAATTCCTCTTCCAATTTTCCTCTTAGTTCACTACTCACTCTTGCTGGCTTCTTGCCCCCCGACCTCCACTTTACCTCCAGGTTATTAACCTTAGTACCATTGACATCTGGGGTCAGATAATTCTTCATCGTGGGAGAAGGTTCTGTGCACTATAGGATGTTTAGTAGACTCTCTGGGCTTTGTCCACTGGTTACCAGTAGCACCTCGCCCTCCTCTCTCCTGTCAGTTGTGACAACTAAAAATGTGTCCAGACATTGCCAGATGTTACTGTGTTGAGAACCAAAGCTCTAAATGTTTCAACATCCCAAAGATCTGTACTGAGCCCTCTTCTTCATCTTCACCCACTCCCTTGATCACCTCAATTAGCCTCAAAAGTTTAAATGTTAGTTGCTTCAGTCGTGTCTGACTCTTTGCGACCCCATGGACTGTAGCCTGCCAGCCTCCTCAGTCTATGGAATTCTCCAGGCAAGAATACTGGAGAGGGTAGCCATTCCCTTCTCCAGGGGATCTTCCTGATTCAGGGATAGAACCCAGGTCTCCTTCACTGAAGGCAGATTCTTTATCATCTGAGCCACCAGGGAAGGCCCACTGAAATTCTAATGACTCCCAAATTAATGTATCCAGCCAGACCTATCACTCTCCTGTCTCAGAAAGGCATCAATGACTCACTGCATGAAATATGGATCCCAAACTCATGATTTTCATTCTAAACGTGCTCCTTCCTCAGTGTTCCACACTTAGTCAAATGGCATCAATATCTAGTCTTTCTAAAATTAAGAACCTGCTTCATCCTTGAATCCTCTCTTTCTCCCACATACCACATTACTGTTAGGAACAAGAGTTATCTGATCAGGTATTAAATAGTACCCTCTATCTGAACACCTGGCATATTATTACCAACCAATCCAAGCCACTATCTACTCTCATATGAGCAACTGACATAATCTCCCAGCTCTTTTCACTTCTTCACTGCTGTTCCCCATAATATTATCCCAAAGCATCCAAGGATCTTTTAAAATGTCATACAGTTCCTCAAATCAACATCTTACAATGGCATCCCATCACAGTTTTCAGAAAAGGCAAATTCTTGGCTTTAAAGGACCTCACCTGATTTGACCCCTGCCTACCTCTTTCTCCACCCACCTTTCTCCCCTGTCCCTATTCACTTCATTCATTCTGCCATTTCAACCTTCTTGCCATTCTATAAGCCAACCACATTCCTGCCTATGGCATTTACACTTGGTGTTTCTTCTGCTGGAATGTTGTCCCCCAGATCATCACATCATTGTTTTCCTGACATCGTTCAGATATATGCTCAAATATACTTCCAACAAAGAAGATTTCTTGTCACTGCCCCTTGGCCAACATTTTCTCTCTGAAATATTTTATCCTTAACACTTAGCATTTCCTGAAATCATATAACTAAGTCTCAGACAAAGTTGGTTTTAGCAACACCAGTTTTCAGATCAGATTTTATTCTCTACAGATGGCATTATGGTAGTCCTTCTTTTAAGAGAAAGAAAAGAGAAATGCTAGTATATGAAAGATATTTTATGTAGGTTACTTCTCAATTACAGTTAACACTTAAAGCCCTAGAGGTTTGTTTGTAGATCTTACATTCAGTTCAGTTCAGTTCAGTCGCTCAGTTGTGTCCGACTCTTTGTGAACCCATGGGCTGCAGCACGCCAGCCTTTCCTGACCATCACCAACCCCCGGAGTTTACTCAAACTCATGTCCATCGAGTCGGTGATACCATCCAACCATCTCATCCTCTGTCATCCCCTTCTCCTCCTGCCTTCAGTCTTTCCCAGCATCAGGGTCTCTTCCAATGAGTCCGTTCTTCGCATCAGGTGGCCAGAGTTTTGGAGTTTCAGCTTCAGCATCAGTCCTTCCAATGAATACTCAGGACTGATTTTCTTTGAATTGGACTGGTTGGATCTCCTTGCAGTCCAAGAGACTCTCAAGAGTCTTTCCAACACCACAGTTCAAAAGCAGATCTTACATTAAGGAGCCAGATCTTACATTAAAAAAAGAAAACAGGTTTCAGCTTGGGTGCCCTGATACTGGGAGTGAATGACTAGAGTGCAACATTGGCAAGAATTCTAAGGCCATGTTCAGGCTCAGTAGGAAAGGGTCTTGTGGCTGATTAGCACTGCTTTTCCTGACATGGGAGGGAAGAGTGGTGGTAAGGGTGCCATATGTTTGCCCATCCTTTGACTAAGCCCTCTGATTCTTTTGTCAGCTCACGTTTGGGCAGCTTATACTCACTGGCGTCCTTGTCAACCTAAAACAGGAGACATATGAAACTCAATCTTTGGTAAAAGATTTGATGGGGGTGGGGAGAGCTAAAAGATATGCTGAAACCATCAGTAGGTGTGAATCACCCCTATACCTTTTTTTCCACACCCCCCTCCAATACCTTTTAACTCTTGTAAGTAGGGAAAGGAGATAATGGCAAACAGGAGAAAAGGGAATGAATTCAAAGATTTTTTTCATAAGAGAATGTGATTATTTTACTTTCCTTGCTCTTCAAGAAAAGCCAGATTCAAGGATGAAATTATGAGATACAATGTTGAAAATTAAGCAACAGGCCTGGAAAAACTGAAGATAAGGAGAAGGGGGAAAAGGGATGAAAGGATAAAAAAAACTCCCTTTGCAACAAAAAATTTTCCCAATTATCCAAACTCCTCTCCCCAGGTTTCAGAAAGGTCAACTGATAGCCCTTGGCTCCTAACATGTAACTGTATCCCATTCCTCTTTTGATCTTCTCACTGAGAGGGATTTAACTGCCCTCTTCTTGATTCATTACATGGCCACTTCAAAGAGACGCCAAAGAGGCATCACTTGCCCAAACAACTCCTCTGTCTTAGTAAATCTAGGCAAAAACCCCTAAGCGATTTATCCTAAATTTCACAGATTTCGTCTTTGGCCCCTGTCAGTGACCTCACCCTACAGTATTGATTACCCTTTCTGCCTCCCAATACGAATCTTCTAGATGATCAATCAGTTCTCAGAACAAGGAAAGAGTTATCTAGTCTAATACTGAAGAGGTCCTAAGGTCCACAATTAGCCCAAGGAAAAAAACCAAATAACCTAGTAAACTCCCCATAACTCTAACACCATTTACATCTCATTTCTTACCCCCAAAGTCAAGAAGGGATCATTCAAGGAGTATTAACACTTAGTGCTTCCTTCAAGATGAAGTTGGGTACTCGATTTAGCAACAAATGGACTAAAATATTTTATTTAAATTAATAAGTGTCTCTGACCACTCTAATGTAAATAAGACTTGTGCAGTCCCTGTGAAAAGACAACATGAAAATCCATGAGTTTTCATGTATTTTTTAAAAAAGACTTTAATGGATAAATGGGCAAATGGCAAATAAGAAAAATGACCAATGAATATGGAGAAATGTTCAACATCACCAGTAAAGAAAGAAATGCAAGTTAGAAGAACAATAAAATACAACATTCTCACATCAAGTCTGAAAGATAAAACTCTGAAAATATGCAGTGTTGGTAACAGAGCAGTAGAATTGGCACTCCTCTCTTAAAAAACAGCATAGTGCCTGCCACATTCATTAGGTCAGCCCCAATAGTTCATATGGCACCTGGATACAGCAAGCTTCTGTTAAGTATTTGCTGAATAAATAGATGAAATAAGTCCATGCATACTCTGCTGGTGGGAGAATACTGAACACAACTTGGAGGGACAATTTGATAATAAGTATTAAAATGCACATTTAAGTCATTCTTTTGATACTGTAATTCTTGTAGAAATCCACTATAAAGAAATTATTTAAGAATGCAAACATGCTATGCAAAAATGTTTGTCACATTATTCAAACATCAAAAAATTATAAGCCAAGGATCCAAAATTAGGTAGATGATAGTAAATGGATGACCCAATTCTCTACATAGAATAGTTCAGGATAATTAAAACAATATTTACAAAATGTTTAAAAATATGGGAAAAGGTTTATAAAATGTTAAGCAAAAAAAAAACCTATATATCAAGTGTAGGAATTTATATAATAGAAAAGTTGAACAGAAACGCAGAGTTTAACTGTAATTTTTCTATGGACTGTGATGATAGAAGGTTTTCTTTTCTTCAATGCCTACAAATCTTTTAGTATTTTCCTATAATGGTTATAGAATATTTTTATAATTTTTGTAAAAATTAAAATTCATGTGTACACCCGTGGCGGATTCATGTTGATGTATGGCAAAACCTATACAATATTGTAAAGTAATTAGCTTCCATTAAAATAAATAAATTTAAATTTCAAAAATTCTATTTTAACAGAATAGGAAGATCACTTTCTGAGGAGAGTTATCCAGTCATGTACTCCAGATAACATCAAGAGGACAAGTACACACAACCCATCACACTGGGGTTTCTCTTCCCATTTCTTTTTCACTCTAATGTTTGACAATATTCAGGATCAGTTCAGTCGCTCAGCCATGTCCAACTCTTTGAGACCCCATGGACTGCAGCATGCCAGGCTTCCCTGTCCATCACCAACCCCCGGAGTATAATCAAACTCATGTCCATTGAGTCGGTGATACCATCAAACCATCTCATCCTTTGTCATTCCCTTATCCTCCTGCCTTCAATCTTTCCCAGCACCAGGGTTTCTTCAAATGAGTCAATTCTTTGCATCAGGTGGCCAAAGTATTGGAGTTTCAACTTCAACATGAATCCTTCCAGTGAATATTCAGGACTGATTTCCTTTAAGGTGGACTGGTTGGATTTCCTTCCAGTACAAGGAACTCTCAAGAGTCTTCTCCAACACCACAGTTTAAAAGCATCAATTTTTTTGGCACTCAGCTTTCTTTATATAATCCAACTCTCATATCTATATATGATTACTGGAAAAACCACAGCCTTGACCAGACGGACTTTTGTTGGCAAAGTAATGTTTCTGCTTTTTAATATGCTGTCTGCTGCTGCTGCTGCTGCTAAGTCGCTTCAGTTGTGTCTGACTCTGTGCGACCCCATAGATGGCAGCCCATCAGGCTCCCCCGTCCCTGGGATTCTCCAGGCAAGAACACTGGAGTGAGTTGCCATTTCCTTCTCCGATGCGTGAAAGTGAAAAGTGAAAGTGAAGTCGCTTCAGTCGTGTCCAACTCTGTGCGACCCCACAGACAGCCCCCCATCAGGCTCCTCCGTCCATGGGATTCTCCAGGGAAGAGTACTGGAGTGGGTTGCCATTGCCTTCTCCAATATGCTGTCTAGGTTGGTCATAATTTTCCTTCCAAGGAGTAAGCGTCTTTTAATTTCATGGCTGCAATTACCATCTGCAGTGATTTTGGAGGCCCCCCCACCAAAAAAAGTCTGACACTGTTTTCCACTGTTTCCTCATCTATTTCGCATGAAGTGATGGGACCAGATGCCATGACTTTAGTTTTCTGAACGTTGAGATTTAAGCCAACATTTTCACTCTCCTCTTTCACTTTGATCAAGAGACTCTTTAGTTCTTCACTTTCTGCCATAAGGGTGGTGTCATCTGCATATCTGAGGTTACTGATATTTCTCCCCGCAATCTTGATTCCAGCTTGAGCCTCATCCAGGCCAGCGTTTCTTGTGATGTACTCTGCATAGAAGTTAAATAAACAGGGTGACAATATACAGTCTTGATGTACTTCTTTTCCTGTTTGGAACCAGTCTGTTGTTCCACATCCAGTTTTAACTATTGCTTCCTGACCTGCATACAGATTTCTCAAGAGGCAGGTCGGGTGGTCTGGTATTCCCATCTCTTTCAGAATTTTCCACAGTTTCTTGTGATCCACACAGTCAAAGGCTTTGTCATAGTCAATAAAGCAGTAGTAGATGTTTTTCTGGAACTCTCTTGCTTTTTCCATGATCCAGCGGATGTTGGCAATTTAATCTCTGGTTCCTCTGCCTTTTCTAAAACCAGCTTAAACATCTGGAAGTTCACGGTTCATGTATTGCTGAAGCCTGGCTTTGAGAATTTTGAGCATTACTTTAGTAGTGCGTGAGATGAGTGCAATTGTGTGGTAGTTTGAGCACTGTTTGGCATTGCCTTTCTTTGGGATTGAAATGAAAACTGACCTTTTCCAGTCCTGTGGCCACTGATGAGTTTTCCAAGTTTGTTGGCATATTGAGTGCAGCACTTTCACAGCATCATCTTTTAAGATTTGAAATAGCTCAACTGGAGTTCCATCACCTCCACTAGCTTTGTTTGTAGTGATGCTTCCTAAGGCCCACTTGACTTCACATTCCAGGATATCTGGCTCTAGGTGAGTGATCACACCATCATGATTATCTGGGTCCTGAAGATCTTTTTTGTACAGTGCTTCTGTGTACTCGTACCACCTCTTCTTAATATCTTCTGCTTCTGTTAGGTCCAGACCATTTCTGCCCTTTATCGAGCCCATCTTTGCATGAAATGTTCCCTTGGTATCTCTAATTTTCTTGAAGAGATCTTTCCCAGCCTATTGTTTTCCTTCATTTCTTTGCACTGATCACCAAGGAAGGCTTTCTTATCTCTCCTTGCTATTCTTTGGAACTCTGCATTCAAATGGGTATATCTTTCCTTTTCTCCTTTGCTTTTCACTTCTCTTCTTTTCACAGCTATTTGTAAGGCCTCCTCAGACAGCCATTTTGCTTTTTGCATATTTCTTTTTCTTGGAGATTGTCTTGATCCCTGTCTCCTGTACAATGTCATGAACCTCCATCCATAGTTCATCAGGCACTCTATCAGAGCTAGTCTATCAGACATACACCAGATGGTCAACACCAAAATCAGATTGATTATATTCTTTGCAGTCAAAGATGGAGAAGCTCTATAATGTCAGCAAAAACAAGACCGGGACCTGACTGTGGCTCAGTTCATGAACTCCTTATTGCCAAATTCAGACTTAAATTGAAGAAAGTAGGGAAAACCACTAGACCATTCAGGTATGACCTAAATCAAATCCCTTATGATTATACAGTGGAATATTCTGGATAGACTTTTATAAATACACATCAATCAGGCATTTTGATGATTAACAACTCTTTTCTTTTAAAGTTTATTAAATCTCAATCAAAATCCTCTGCCACACCTTTAGCCATTTTCCATTCACCATTAATGAATATAGAGACAATTTATCAGTATTTTTGGTCAATTAAAATTGTCTATATTAAAATAATTTTTAATACCTTGGCCATACAGTATATTTTTATTAACCTTAGTGAAGTTTTAGAAATATGCCCTTTATATTTTCTTAAAGTTGTCTTTGTATGGCATCTAAAATAATAATTATTCAGAGTAAATGAGATAATATGTATGAATAAGTGCCATATAAATATAAACTGCTATTCAAATAGTTTTAAATTTCTTGTGCCATGCCATTTCTCCCTTTCATGTATTTATGATGGAATATTTCCCTCCCAGTCTATGAACTGTTTCACTCATGTATGTTTTCCATGGTATATGCATGGTATATGCCCTCTATGAATTATACTTCTTTTTTTAAGTGTATGTTGTAAATTGCTTTGAACACTACACAGGTAATTGAAAACACCAAAAAAAATTTAACAGGCCCTGTGACATGGAAACCAAACCACAATGAAATACCATTTTAACATCCAGCAGGGTGGCTATAATAAAAAATGTAGATAATAACAGGTATTGACAAGGGTGTAGAAAAATTAAGACTCATACATCACTAGTGTGAATGTAAAATGGCCATCAGCTTTGGAAAACAATCTGATATTTCTTCAAAAGGTAAAATAAAGAATTTAAATATGACCCAACAATTCCACTCCTGGTATATATACAAGTGGAGAAGGAAATGGCAACCCACTCCAGTATTCTCGCCTGGAGAATCCCATGGACAAGGAACTTGGCAGGCTACAGTCCTTGGGATAGCAAGAGTCACCATAGCTAAGACATGACTTAGAGACTAAGAGAAGACAAATGAAAACATATGTCCACACAAAAACTTGCAAATGTTTATAGAAACATTATTAACAGCCAAAACATAGAAAACAACCCAAATGTCCACCTACTTCCAAATAGATAAACAAAACGTGCTGTATCTATACAATGAATGTTATCTGGCAATAAAAAGGATAAATCTTGAAAACAGTATGCTAAGTGAAAGAAGCAAGTTACAAATACCACATATTGAATGATCCCACTTATATATAATTATCAGGCAGGAAAATCTACACAGGCAACAAGTAAATTAGTGGAAACCTAGAGCTGAAAAAGCTGGCTAAAAACTCAACATTCAGAAAACTGAGATCATGGCCTCTGGTCACATCACCTCATGGCAAATAGATGGGGAAACAATGAGAAACTTTAGTTTTGGGGGCTCCAAAATCACTACAGATGGTGACTGCAGCCAGGAAATTAAAAGACACTTGCTCCTTGGAAGAAAAGCTATGACCAACCTAGACAGCATATTAAAAAGCAGAGACATTACTTTGCCAAGAAAGGTCTGTCTAGTCAAAGCTATGGTATTTCCAGTAGTCATGTATGGATGTGAGAGTTGAACTATCAAGAAAGCTGAATGCTGAAGAATTGATGCTTTTCAACTGTGGTGTTGGAGAAGACTCTTGAGAGGTTTCTTGGACTGCAAGGAAATCAAACCAGTCAATTATAGAGGAAATCAGTCCTGAATATTTATTGGAAGTACTGATGCTGAAGCTGAACCTCCAATACTTTGGCTACCTGATGTGAAGAACTGACTCATGGGAAAAGACCCTGATGCTGGAAAAATTGAAGGCAGGAGGAGAGAGGATGAAAGAGGATGAGATGGTTGGATGGCATCACCAACTTGATGGACATGAGTTTGAGCAAGCTCCGGGAGTTGGTGATGGACAGGGAAGCTTGGCATGCTGCACTCCATGGGGTCACAAAGAGTTGGACACAAAGCTGAAACTCCAATACTTTGGCCACCTTATGCAAAGAGTTGACTCATTGGAAAAGACCCTGATGCTGGGAGGGATCGGGGGCAGGAGGAGAAGAGGACGACAGAGGATGAGATGGCTGGATGGCATCACTGACTCGATGGACGTGAGTCTGAGTGAACTCCGAGAGTTGGTGATAGACACGGAGGCCTGGCATGCTGTAGTTCATGGGGTCGCAAAGGGTTGGACACGACTGAGCAACTGAACTGAACTGAGCAACTGAACTGAACTGAGGGCTGAAGGGAACTGTGGGAAATGGAAAGTGATTGCTAATGAGAATTGAGTTTGGGGGAATGATGAAATGCCTAAAATTGATTGTGGTGACAGCTGCACATCTCCATAAATATAGTAAAAACTGCGGAATTATATGGCATGTATATTACATCTCAATAAAGCTTTTTTTTTAAAAAAAGATAACATCCATGATTTATTGATATATTAATATAATGTTGGGGAAAGAACTGTGGCCATAACAAGTTTATTCATGTCTTTATCCCTGTCTTTTTACTAATATATGAATTTACACTAAAGAAATCATTTAAGGAAATGAAAGGCTATGTGAAGAAAGATTTTAACCACAGTATTTTATATTAGTTTCAACTTGGAAACAATTTAACTAACAATGAGTTTGGTATTATGGTTCATCACTATGACAAAATATTATTATCCATTAAAATTACAAAATTATAATTAAGAATATTGTACAGAAATATAAAAAGTTCAAAAATAATCTTAGGTAGATATGGAAGTATGTAAAATCTAAAATAGACTTACTCATTTAAAAATACCTATCTTTATGAAAAGAGTTGAGGTGGTTAGATATTGGAAGATTTTCATTGCTGTCCTTTTGTCTTCTATAGTAGTTTTCTTATATAATCCCTTTAATTTAAAAAAAAAACCTGAAATTGTTTTTGCTCCATTAAGCCAGCGCTAAGCACAGTAATACAATAAAATTAAAAAGTTCCTTGGAGATGCCGAATGAAAGACCATTGGGTACACGTGGGGGAGAATTTCAGACATCTATGTTTAAACTGTAACAAAAAAAGCAATCCAGTGATATTCAGGGCAACAAGCTGCTTACGGAAACTCCAGTTCATTAAGTGACTGACACACACTCCAGCTATCCATCTGGGAACGTCTTTGCCAGTGTTTATCTGGACTGTTTCCAGGACCTGGTAACAGTCATCGCTCCTCAAGTACTAGAAACTTAAGATGTCATCCTTGTTCTCTTAGGGCTCACACCTGAAGTTAAGTAATAGCATAATACTTAATTAATACTTGAGTAGTAGGAGTATGCACAAAGATGCCGTGCAAGTGCTTAGCCAGGAAGTGGTGTGTGGAGACGGCAGGAAATCAAGCGCAGTGAGAGCAGACGTACAGCAGTCCTATGGGCTATCACACTGTGCTTACCCTGTCAGAGAGGCTTAACTTCCACATCACGGCTGCCCGCATCAGGTGGGCAGCAGGGCATGCAAGAAATGACCTGAAGACAAAGCTGCACTAATAGAGCTTTCGTTTTTCAGTACATTGACTATATATATACACATACATATGTGTATATATATATACACATATATATATTCACAGTGCCTCAGAGTGTACAAGGCACCAGGGAACAAAATTCTTATGAGTAAAGTACAATCCAAATGTTAAGTAAGTTATGTTTTAAATGCCTGCATTTACTGGTATAGGGGTGCAAGTCCGTAGTCTGTTAGGAACTGGGTTACACAGCAGGAGGTGAGTGAGCAAAGCTCCACCTGTATTTACAGCTGCTCCCCATCACTTGCATTGCTGCCTGAGCTCCACCTCCTCTCAGATCAGCAGCAGCATTAGAGTCTCATGGAAGCATGAACCCCACAGTGAACTACACATCCAAGGGACCTAGGTTGAACACTCATGAGAATCTAATGCCTGCTTCCATTTCTAACATCCTATCTTTGTGAAGCAGGGTTTTCTGTAGTGACAACAACCAAAATGAGATTACAGAGTAGACTGAATATAAACAACACACTTGGAGGGTCTCCCATCACCTCCAGATGGGACCGTCTAGTTGCAGGAAAACAAGCTCTGGGCCCCCACTGATTCTGCATTATGTTGAGTTGTACAATTATTTCATTATATACCACAATGTAATAATAATAGAAATAAAGCACGCAACAAGTGTAATGTGCTTGAATCATCCTGAAACTATCCCTAACCCACCCCTGTGTCTGTAGAAAAACTGTCTTTCACAAAACCAGCCCCTGGTGCCAAAAAGTTGAGGATCATTGTACTGGTGTACATGTCTCAGTCCCAAACCCTGACCCGTATCCTGTGTGATCATTTGTTAATGGATTGTTTACTTTCTGACATATTCTTTCCCAAGGGACAGCTGACTCCTTTGCATGGATTAAATTATTCCTTCCAGTAAGGAATTGAACAAAATGAGTGTTCCCAAGTATTTATGACTTACATCCACTATACACCAAATCATCTGTTGTTTTTAACTACCCAAGCATCTTATCCTTTCAGCTGCTAATTAATAAAAATGAAGCAAAGCTTTGAGGCAGGTGAATTTAAGATCCCTCCCATTTATCCTTTATTAAATGTATTGTTTTGTCCTTCATTATCAAGGTAGAATTTGCTTATACTGAAGATTTAAAAATATCTATGAGTAGAAGGAAAAACAGGCAGTCACAGTCCCTCTATTTAGGAATGATTATCACATTATTTCAGGGCTCACAGCTCAGTTGGTAAAGAATCCGCCAGCAATGCAGGAGATCCCAGTTCGATTCCTAGGTCGGGAAGATCTGCTGGAGAAGAGATAGGCTACTCACTCCAGTATTCTCGGGCTTCCCTTGTGGCTCAGCTGGTAAAGAATCCGCCTGCAATGTGGGAGACCTGGGTTCGAAACCTGTGTTGGCAAGATCCCCTGGAGAAAGGAAAGGCTACCCACTCCAATATTCTAGCCTGGAGAATTCCAGGGACTATATAGTCCATGGGGTCACAAGGAGACACAACTGAGCCAAACAGTATTTCAGTGGACTTTATTCTAGGCTTTCTATGTAAAATTTCTGTTGGTATCTTGTTTATTTCTTTAAGCAACATAGCTAGGAACATAGGGTATACACACTTCTGAAGTCTCCAGTCTTCAATGAGAGTTTGCATCTCCATGAAGCACAACCGTGCTCCCCCACCTCCAGTCAATACCTGCAGTTCTGCAGGAAATAGAAAAATCATCCTGTGTCAATACCCCAAGGGACCTTCCTCCACACTCCATCCCCCACTCCGACTTAAATCGCACCACTGCCCACTTGCTGTCACTCTTCTCTCCCTGATAGATGGGAGCCCCTTGGATAATGACATGAGCCACAGTCAAACCCAAATTTGCCACATTACGTTTAACACTGGACACGAGTCACGCTACCTCATAATCAGCTCCACGGCCAGGTCAGTCCCTCCAGCCTGGATTCCTTCCAGACCATCTCCCTGAGGTACCAGCTGACTTCAAAGCAGAGGCTTCTGCAATAATAAAACGCCCACAGAAAACTGTTTCTACTGTCCCTTTAATTACTCTCATTACGCTTTGACAGCCAAGTGTGAGAAATCAGATAAATGCCACCTGCCTGCTCCTTAGCTCAGGAATTGCTACAGGCTTGGCCTCTCAGGACCAAGTGAAGCTCCTCCCTTCGTGGCTCTCCATACACGGTCTCCTAAACTGATTTCCTGCCTTCCTTCCCTTCTTGCAGTTCTGGTTTAGAAGGTCAGCCTGGTTTCACTCTGAACCTGGAAGTCCCGAAGGACACTCCTGCTAGTGCCTGCCCTTCAACTCGATGCTTTGCAAGTGTGGACAGGAGGCTTCTCACGCTCTGTGTGAAGCGAAGTGAAAGTCACTCAGCTGTGTCCGACTCTGCGACCCCTTCGACTGTAGCCTTGCCAAGCTCCTCTGTCCATGGAATTCTCCAGACCAGAATACTGGAGTGGGTAGCCACTCCCTTCTCCAGGGAATCTTCCCAACCCAGGAATCGAACTCACATCTCCCACATGGCATGTGGATTCTTTAGCACCTCATCCACCAGGGAAGCCCATGCCAGGCCTGTGGCTATTATCCCTGGAAGTCCCTGCTTGTCTAAGGAGGGAGAATCAAGAGGCCCAAGACATTAAATAAAGCATCCTAAGCACCTGACGTCAGGGCAAGGACATAAGCAGAGATAACTGCTCTCTTGCTTCCTGAACATTTGGACCTTGACAAAAATATGTAGAAATCATGAAAATCTGAATATTTTTTAAGCAATGTTCAGAAAAGAGTTGAGTATGTAATGTGTGGTCCTCGACTCCCAGATGTCTGTCTCTGTCACATCTGTTCTGGAACAAATCATTGCTGGTTCAACCTTTTGAATCATCCAGCTGCTTGTATGTATACACCCTAAGGATACCACGCAAATGTGAGTCTCTCCCTGTCTCATGACAAAAGCATGTAGGCTTTCCCTCCCTGCCACGTGAGCAACAATGCTTCCTTTCTTGGACACAGCCAGTAAATAAAGAGTAATGGCTGCTGCAGTGTCTCACCTAAATTATTAAGTCTGTCTTGAATGCACATCCCAAATGCTCATAAAGTACAACAATTAAAGAATGAAAATGATCCCACATCAGCTGCTAAATGGAAGATCTTTCACTTCTGGAAATTATCCTTTTTTCTCTCCCTTATTTTGCCATTTGTGTGAGGTTAAAAAGACACAAAACCCCTATGGTTACCATTCAGCCAGTCACTGGAAAGTTTAAGGATGTGATTGCTGAACATATTTTGGAAGGAAAGTGACCTGAACTCATCTTTAATTCAATGTATGATCATGTATCAATTTCACAAGTAACATGTCTGCTGCTGCTGCTGCTGCTGCTGCTGCTGCTGCTAAGTCACTTCAGTCGTGTCCGACTCTGTGCGACCCCAGAGATGGCAGCCCACCAGGCTCCCCCGTCCCTGGGATTCTCCAGGCAAGAACACTGGAGTGGTTTGCCATTTCTTTCTCCAATGGATGAAAGTGAAAACTGAAAGTGAAGTCACTCAGTCGTGTCTGACCCTCAGCGACCCCACAGACTGCAGCCCACCAGGCTCCTCCCTCCATGGGATTTTCCAGGCAAGAGACTTGAGTGGGGTGCCATTGCCTTCTCCAGTAACATGTCTACTATCACTGAAACATTTATCCAGTCAAATTACTGAATAATCACCTACTGAATCTTGTGCAATACAAAGATAACTGAGACAAGTCCAGGAGTCCAGTATCCCATAGGGAAAAAGAAGAAATAAATTCTTGGATTGTAAGTATTGTAAGAAGAATACTAAGGGAATTAATGCAGTCCTAAAGGGCAGGGTAGTGTAGGGTTCCTCAGGAATGGGCTACTTCTCAGGGAAAATAATACTTGATGCTTGAAGAATGAATAATATTTAACCTAGCAAACCAGATGGGACAATATGTGTAAAGGAATACATGGGTTTGGCAGATAGCATGTGTATCAATGTGACTAGAAGACGTGCCGCTCATGGAAGAGGCAGGCAAGGACCAGGTGGTCAAGGCCCTTGCACACAGCCTTGCTAAAGAGATTGGTATTATACCCACAATGGAGTATCACTCAGCCATAACAAAGAGTGAAATACTGCCATCTGCAGCAACATGGATGGACCTGGAGAATATTAGCCATAGTGATATCAGTCAAACAGAAGAAGCCAAATACTATATGGTATCACTTATATGCGGAATCTAAAAAATAATACAAATGAATGTATGTCCGAAACATAAACAGATTCACAGATGTAGAGAACAAACTGCGGCTGCACTTAGCTCACTGTGGGCAGCTGATTTTATCAACCTTAGCTTCAAGCACCATGTGTGCATGGGCGCTCAACTGCTCAGTCATGTCTGACTCTTTGTGACCCCATGGACTGTAGCCACTAGGCTCCTCTGTCCATGGAATTTTCCAGGCAGGAATACTGGAGTGGTTGCCACTTCCTACTCCAAGGGACCTTCCTGACCCAGGGATTGAACCCAAGTCTCCTGCATCTCCTGCACTGGCAGGTGGATTCTTTATCACTGAGCCACCTGGGGAGTCCTCGGGTAACAGGCTGCTGCTGCTGCTGCTAAGTCTCAGTCAGCCGTGTCCGACTCTATGCGACCCCAAAGACAGCAGCCCAGCAGGCTCCGCCATCCCTGGGATTCTCCAGGCAAGAACATTGGAGTGGGTTGCCATTTCCTTCTCCAATGCATGAAAGTGAAAAGTGAAAGGGAAGTCGCTCAGTCGTGTCCGACTCTTCGCAACCCCATGGACTGTAGCCCACCAGGCTCCTCCGTCCATGGGATTTCCCAGGCAAGAGTACTGGAGTGGGGTGCCTTTGCCTTCTCCTCAGGTAACAGGCATCTCCACCTTAACCTGTGGCCTTACCAAGCTGACCCATCTGTACTGCTATTCATTTCAAGGAATTCTCTAACACACCACTTGGCTTACAAAAATAGTATCAATAAGCTTCTTAGTGGCCCTGGGGTGTGTTAAAGAACTTTCTTGGAGAAAATGGGGATTATAGGCTCTCACCAGGATATTCAGGAAGACTAGATCCATAAAGAAGGGGAGCTCACATTTTAGCTATTGTCCCCGTTGTCTAGTTGGTGCTATGATCTTCCTTAGCCCCACTGAACCAAGGAAGTTGCTCAGTCGTGTCCAACTCTTTGCGATCCCATGGACTGTAGCATACCAGGCTCCTCCATCCATGGAATTTTTCAGTCAAGAGTACTGGCATGGGTTTCCATTTCCTTCTCCAGGGGATCTTTCTGACCCAGGGATCAAACCCAGGTCTCCCGCATTGCAGGCAGATGCTTTACCGTCTGAGCCACCAGGGAAGCCCTTTAGCCCTATTAGTATCATTTAAATACCCATTTTATAGAGAAAAAAAATGGAGAGCTAGAATAACTTTCTCACTAGAGTTCAACCTATAGAATAGGAAGCCTAACTTTCTACTTTTCTTTACATCTGGTTGGGAAAACCCTCTAGCTATTGTAAAGTGCAGTTGGCTCACACTAATTCTTGCTTCACCCAAGGATAAAACTTTGAAAAATCTCCCAGGGTTAATTATTTCTGCTCACTATTCAGCACTCCATTCCAACTTCTCCCAGAAAAACTGCCTATGATAAAGCAGTTAACGGAGGGAGAATTCATACTGAAGTCCAAATATGACTATAAGCTGCAAAGACAAATAATACCAGATATGATTTTTTTTCTCAAATAGAAAAGTGAGAAAAGTAGAGACCTTGGATTCAGAAAGGTTACTATTCATCCATTTGGGCAAATTCATCATCTATAAAATGGAAATAACAGAGAACCTCCAAAAGTTTTGTGAGGATTAAACAAGATGAAATATTTAAAGTACTTTATAGAACATTCAATAAATGGTTGTTAACACTTTTATTACCATCAATACTACTACTATTACTTTTACTACCACAATGAAATATGGCACTAAAGTCAATGACCCAACTATAAGATAAGTTAATGGATTATACTACAGGGACTGAGAAATAGTCTATTTGAAATTAAAGTCAGTCTTAGATCCCAGTATATCATTTATACCTGGAGGAGTAACTGCAGTCTTAGGAGAGAATAGAAGATTTAATTTGGGGACTATTCTAGCACTCAAAGGGGACAAGTCTTTACTAGTAGAGTTTCTGGATGATTAATACATGAAAAATGTTTTAACTATTGAATGTTGGCAAAGAGCTTACTACCCTCCATGAATTCTCATCAGCCCCCACCCCCAACCCTCAAAGAGGGAGAAAGAAAACAAACCCAGGTGCCATTGCTGGAAGCTATACGCCCTCAGATTCTGGCAATAACAACAAAAGCATTTGTAATTTCCTGCCATAAAGAAGACAATGCAGAATCTTCCATCTACTTGAGAGAAATTTAAAATCTGGAGGTTGAAGAAACCATAGCTGCATTTTGATTACTGGCATTCTGGGAAATATAGAGGCTGTGGAACTTACAAGGTGCATTCAATTCTTGGAGTATTCTTATTTAACTAGGATATGCTTTTGAACTTCTTTTCCCCCAAACCAATGATTTAACCTTGAAAACTGCTGTTGGAAAATCTGAGCTATGGATTGAGCTGAATGTTTGCTTCTTGCACCTGGAGAAATCTATTGAGTCCACTTCAGAGACGAAAGTGTATAGATTCGTAGAAATTAATGTTTTGCAAGTGATTCATGCATAAACAATCTTAATTTAATATGTATTTCACCTACATCTACTAAAAATAGTTATCACACTACAAATAGTGTTTTTGTACCATTCTGATGAGATAGGACACACTTTATATCTTTAAAGGAAGAACCATTAAAGCAAATAATAGTTATAAAACATACTCAGGGTCAAATATAAAATTAGTGTTTGAAGTAGAAATAAAATTTGGATTTACCCTGCACTGCAAAGCCTATTCTTCATCTATTATAGGTTGTTGCTGATGGGATGGTAGTGGGGAAGAAGAATGAACAATATTCTCTTTCCTGTTCCTAAATAGAAAACCTTTGCCATCCTAAATCAAAATAATGATATAACATATTGTGAATCTGGACAGACTTTTTCTAAAGCTGATTCTGATTTCGTAAGATGAAATCATATGAATTCTGAGTAAATGGGAATACCTGTGTATGTATCTCTTTAAGAAACGCTTGTATCACAAAACATAGCTTGCAAACTTAAAATTATTTGATTCATTGCCTAATATCCTCTGTGGGAAACTTTAGCCATTTCTGTTTTAATTATTAGTTCTCCCTAAGCAATTATGATGAAAGAATTTTTTCATTTGCTTTCCTAACAACTTTCTTCATAGTTTAGTACTGACTCCATTTGGAAACACTGATAATCCCAAATCTAAAGATAGAGATTCTCAAGGGCATACTAAGAAGTCCATCTAAAAGGTTACAATGAACCAGAAAAATAGAGATTATGGCATCAGCTAAGCACCAGCAGGTAAAAACAAGAGAGCAAAAAAAAAAAAAAAGGTCAGTATCTCCCTTAAGGCTGAAATTACTTTGTTTTACATAACTTATCTTTCCTCAGTAACTTCTCTAATTTGAATATAAAATTATAAAGTACCCCATTATCACACAACTTGTTTGATAGGAAACTGGGAGAGTTCTTGTAGGAAAGAAGACAGTCAAAACCTCTCACATCCTAACAAGGTCCATATTAAAGTTTAAATGTAAAGAGAATTATTTAAACAATGTCCATAATAAGGATTAGATACAAAGTATTTTCACTTACTTTGGCTAAATAATCTAAATTAAATTTATCTGACATCAATACAGCATTTTATTACAGTAACCCATCTTTGAAGAAGTCTATGAAACCCTCGTATTTCAAAAATACAAATTGTCACATTTATACTTCAAAGCCCTTATGATGAAAATAACTTATCTAGAGGAACACTATTTTTAAATCTTCCTTTACTGAGAAAATTTAAAAAATAAACAGTGCTAATCCTTAGTTTTGTTCAACATAAATTAAATGAACATATTCACATTTTACATAGATACATAAAATTCAGATTACGTGATTTTAAAAATTTGAGGTCAGCAGCCTGGCAGGTTACAATTGGAAGACACCTGAACCAACATGTCAGGTGCCAAACAATGACCCTTCACCAAAAATTCTTCTTTCATAGTTTAGCCCATCAGCTCTAATCATCTAACTAGATCTCTCTCTTTCTCCACCTTCAACCCAAAACATGGGCTCTTGCTTTCAAGCTTACCTTCTTCTGGGATTACTGACCTCCTGTGTCGGCACTTCCAAATCTTGGGGACTGAAATTGACTGTCCATGTCTTGGGTTATAATAGTAGCAAGCACCCATGGTGCCAAAGGGTGGAGAGCCTGCAGCAAACATGATGGGTTCTCAAGAACACTGGAGAAGAAGGACCAGGTGAGAAGAGGGTGTACTTCCCCTGCTCCATCGTAGGAGCAACTGGTACAGAGCCACGGGAAGAAACTCCGCCCAGCATGAATGAGTCAACATTCGGTCTCCACACACAGTGGGCCAGACAGGTCTCACCACCTTACAGTAGTATGAGTGAAACTGTTTTTGTTTTGTTTTGTTTACAAAAGGCAGGAGGAGAAGGGGGGCACAAAGGATGAGATGGCTGGATGGCATCACTGACTCAATTTGAGCAAACTCCAGGAGATGGTGAAGGACAGGAAAGTCTGGTGTGCTGCAGGCCATGGGGCTGCAAAGAGTTGGACATGATTCAGTGACTCAACAACAACAACAATATTTTTGAAGAGCTTCCTTTAATTTTCTTCTTTCAGGGGCTAGAAGTGATCCTTTTGCTTTTTAAAGACATTTCAAAGTTAAACAGAAACGATTCTTTCTTAATTTTTAAGTTTTTTATTCAAAACAAAGTCCTCCTATTCTTAGAACTAGTGATTCTGTTTGTCTTCAACATGGGTTAAGAATTTTATTTTCAAATTTTGAAAGCTAAGCTCCTTCCCTGCCTCCATAAAATGACCTTGACTGTAAACCCATACTATGAAAAAGAAATTACTGTATAATTATCTTAATGAGACTTCATGTTTGCATTGCATTTTTATCTGAAGAGCTCAAAGCATTTGGCTAACATGGTCTTACTAAGCTTCATGACACCCTGCTCAAGAATGTGATGGTAAGGATTACAACTATCACATTTAACAGGTGGGGAAACTGAGAGGTTAGCACTTAAATGACTCAATTTAAGGCCACAATGCCACAAGTTTGATTTAGGACTCTGACCTTGCTTTCCAAGGACATACCTGACTTACCAACAGAGAGCTTCATGTGGAAATGAGAATTCAATTCTCAGAAAGACTCTGTTCTTCTGTTCTAAGGCTTTACAGAACATAAAAATAAGACAAATAAAATTTATTTTATGTTCGCAAGTTATGGCACAGGTGAGAAAACTAGCAGATGTGCTAACTCGTCACTTTATTCCTCTCCTTATCATTTCCAGGGGCCACCATCATCTTCCCCATCAAGGGACCAGGCCACAGACGGTGCTCACTCTCTCCACACAGAATATTTACTCAGCAGTGCATTTTTTTCCATGCACTGGGGCAAAGAAGTTGTCGATGATGGCCACTGTGTGCATGTTCATTGTAAGACAGTCAAACAGTATGGCATTGTTCAATGTGGAAGTGAAAAAAAATCTCATATTGCCACCTCCAGAGGTTACCATTGTTAAGTGCAGGGATGTATAAATAGGCACATGTAGTGATACCAGACATAATGTTCTCCAGCTTGTTTGATCGTTTTTTAATTTCCCAGCATTCCTCAGTCACTGCCCTTTGTCAGTGCACGTACATCTACATCATTCTTTAAGTGGCTACGTGTCCATTTTATGGAAATATGCACAAGAACACACGAAAATGCACTTACTCCCTTTTTACTGGACATTTGGGTACTTCCTTTGTTTTTCCACCTTATGCATGGTAATAAATATCTTTGTGTGTATAATTTCATGTAATTTTTAAATATTTCTGTTGGATCTACTACCTATTTTTTACATGAGCCAGAACTCTCACTTATGAAAATACACATGCCACACTGATAGGGACAGAGTAAACGGACAAAGTAGGTGATCAGTTAATCCCATTAGGAGACTATGAGTAGGAAAAATATGGGAGACCCCTGTAAGTTAATGATTACTCAAGAAAGCAGGTTTCCTTAACCACAAAACCAAGTAGGCTTGCTTAGCAACAAAACCATGCAACAGAACCATGAGACCTGCCCCTAAACAATCAAACAATGGTGGCATGAGACCCATGTTGTGCCCAGTGAGCACAATAAGTTAATGATCCCCAGGACGTGCTCTCTGTGCAGATAAAGAGGGATGGTACAGGGAGGGAAGAGGGAGGGGGCTTCAGGATGGGGAACACGTGTATACCTGTGGCGGATTCATGTTGATGTATGGCAAAACCAATACAATATTGTAAAGTAATTAACCTCCAATTAAAATAAATAAATTTGGTCTTTTGAAAAAAAAATACAATAATGTGAGGACCTAGCTTGACAGTGTAGGGACAAGCAAACTCCCCTGCACAACCTGGAGGAGGAGCTGATGATGGAAACATGATGTCTACTCAAGAAAGACAAGGAAATTCTTCTCCTCCTTCCCACTTTTCCTTTGATTATAAAACTGTAGCACAGTAAATCCTCAGGATCGGGCATTCTCTTACCCACCCTCTTGCAAGCTTCACAAGCATCCTATTCTAATAAATCACTTCTTATTTATCACTTTGCTTCTCACTGAATTCTTTCCATGCTGAGACATAAAGGACTGTGGTACCAGGAGTTCTTTGGAGCCCCTAGTGCGTGCCTGCTCAGTCATGCCTGATTCTTTGTGACCCTATTGACCGTAGCCCACCAGGCTCCTGTCCATGGGATTTTCCAGGCAAGAACACTGGAGTGGGTGGCCATTTTCTTCTCCAGGACCTCCTCCCAACTCAAGGATAGAACCCGAGTCTCGCGTCTCCTTGCGTTGGCAGGCAGATTCGTTACCACTGAGCCACCTGAGAAGCCAGGAACACCGCCAAACAGTTTCAGCTCTGTTCACTGAGCTGCTGATTAAATTGTGAGCCTGCAGCCTTGAACGGAAAACTCAGTTTCCCTCTTTCCTCCTATCACTCTTGGCAGAGGTTTTGGCTTTATCTGCAGGATACTACCCTCTATCCATATGACCCCAAAAAGTGAACTGGAAAACATCCATGTGGGGCAAATGGAAGGAGAGCCAGGTGATTCTGTAAGAAAACAATTTACAATGACCCATCTATGACTCACAACCTACATTCTCCAAGGCCTTAGTTCAACAGAAATCTAAAACGCGGCTTTTTACCAATAGATGGAGTGGTAGGTCCTATGTTTTGGAACAAAAAGTATTTTACCAGTAAGACTTAGATCATCTGCCCAAGTTTGAGTGCTCATGTGACTGGATACTTTGTGCCTCTGCTCCCGCAGACCACATGGGAGATTCAGGGTCATATGAAATTCAATACTGAAATCATTTCAACATTTTGGATTGCCCATAAAGTGAGAGCCCAAAGGAGTGCGTTCCTCCTTCATTTCTAGTGGAATTTACACTAGTGTCTCATCTATTTCCACATAGATATCCTGTCTGTTATCTTACTTCCCAATAAAGTACATAGTCGACAGGGATTTCTATTTTAAAAACTGATGAAGGAAAAGAAAGCAATAGACTTAGAGCCACAAGAAAAATCTAAAACATATCACTTTTTTCCTGTTAGTTCATTTATCTATTTACTTACTAAATATGGACTGCAAGCAAACAACGTAAGACACAATTCCTGCTTTAAAGGAGCAGACAGTAGAGTCAGGTGAACAAAACAGGCAAAAAAGAAAAGAAAAGAAAAATTAACATTCTGGAAGTTCAGTAAAGGGTTCCTGGAAACTTTTATAGCTAACTACACAGAGAAGCCATTCTGAAGGAGATTATCCCTGGGATTTCTTTGGAAGGAATGAGGCTAAAGCTGAAGCTCCAGTACTTTGGCCACCTCATGCAAAGAGCTGACTCATTGGAAAAGACTCTGGCGCTGGGAGGGATTGGGGGCAGGAGGAGAAGGGGACGACAGAGGATGAGATGGCTGGATGGTGTCACTGACTCGATGGACGTGAGTCTGAGTGAACTCCGGGAGATGGTGATGGACAGGGAGGCCTGGCGTGCTGCGATTCATGGGGTCGCAAAGATTCGGACACGACTGAGAGACTGAACTGAACTGAACACAGAGAAGCAAAACAAAACAAAACAAAACTGTCTTGCCAACAGAATGAAGTGCAGTGTTTTTGGTCATCTGAAGCCTAAAAGATTCTGAAAAACCTTAGCTCTTCTCATTAAAAAAGTGAATAAGCTGAGACATGAATATTCTTGTCATATTCCAATTCTATTTGTTTCTGTCCCTTCTTAAAATATCGTTGTATTCTCTAACTTCAAGTAAACAAATAATTGTGCTCTTTGAGAAGAAAAAAGATGTTTTAATGTAGTTATTTATTAACAGATTTCTCCCCCAAAGGTACATACTATACAGTGGGAAGGTGAGGTAGTTCAGAAGAGGTTTTATAAAATTTATATGGGTTTTAGAATATACACATTAGGCTCACTCTTTAAATGCTTATCTCACAGTAAATTTCTTCCATGCCATCTAGGTGTCCTGAATTTATAACACACCACAGGATAAGCAACTAGGTCAAAATCCTGTTATCACCTAAATAGTTCTGCTCAATAATCCAGCAATATGTACACATGCTTAGTCCCTCAGTCGTATCTGACTCTTTGCGGCCCCATGGACTGTAGTCCACCAGGTGCTCCTGTGCATGGAATTTTCCAGGCAAGAATACTGGAATGGGTTGCCATTTCTTACCCCAGGTAATCTTCCTAACCCAGGGATTCAATCCGGGTCTCCTGGCGTCTTCTGCATTAGCAGTCTTCACCTCTATGCCACCTGGGAAGCACAATCCAGCAATATTGAAATCTAATGGCCACTAGCAACATACACAACACGAGAGAGAGCAATCTTAATGTCTCTGTCAAATCCACAAATGCCAAACTGACCCCTACTGGACTGTCCTACTCTAAGTATGCTTCTCCAAAGAGTCAAGAACTAGAGTCTTTGTTCTAATTGCTGCCATAATTGTGCTACATAATCTAAAAGGAGAGGAAATTGCTGATATTTCTTATATGTAGGGATGGTAAAAGATTGGCATGGTACAAGCTCTCTAATTTTAATAAAGGAAACTATTTATTTAGCATGTGCTATGTACCAGGAGCTTCCTAGGTGGCTCAGCGGTAAAGAATCTGCCTGCCAATACAGGAGATGCAGGTTCAATCCCCGGTTCAGGAAGATTCCCTGGATGCCCTGGACAAAGGAAATGGCAATCCCCTCCAGTATTCTTGCCTGGGAAATCCCATGGACAGAGAAGCCTGGCAGGATACAGTCCACTGGACTGCAAAAAAGTCAGACATGACTGAATGACTAAACAACACTGTACCCAGACGCTGAGCTAAATGCTTTCCAGATGTTGCTCTAAATTCTAGATCCAGGAGATAAGCCTCGTCCTACCACATAACATGAGAAAGTAGGAGTAGATCCACAAAGGAAAAATGAGTACTATTACTAGACAAAGGGGAAACATGGACAAAGGATACCGTGTGAGAAAGCACACTGAAGCCGACCATAAACGTTCTTACACTCAGACAGGAGTCAGAGTCGGTCAGCTTCCGACTTTGCTGTTACAGCTTCCCTGTGCCACTCATGGCTTCCGACCAATGAAGGCACCTCTCCGCACACTTCACCGCCTCCATCATTTGCTTCTTCATCAGCAATGCTTTCCATGGCCCCACTATGGGGCATGAGGACGCAGTACAGAGACTTTCTGACATGGCACCTGGGGCTGACTGGGATTCTTTAAAGCTCCCTGAACCTACTATGTAGCCAGGGTGGAGACTCACTGGAGTATAAAGACTTTGGTCTTCACCATCAACACACACAAATAGTGCTTAACTCTTAGAGTATCTGCTTGTGTGTACTAAGTCACTTCAGTCATGTCTGACTGTGACCTTATGGACAGTAGCCTGCAAGGCTCCTCTGTCCATGAGATTCTCCAGGCAAGAATATGGGAGTGTTTTGCTATGCCCTTCTCCATGGGATCCTTCTGGCCCAGCGATGGAACCTGAATCTCTTACATCTCCTGCACTGGCAGGTGGGTTCTTCACCACTAGCATCTGTTCTAACAATCTGGGTTCTGAAAGACAGATCTGAGATGGTTGCTTCCCTTTTCAGAAACTGATCCACAAAGTTTGGAGGGCGAGGGAGTAACATCCATAAGTCAGATGCTGGACTCACCAGCACTCTTCTGCCCCCCTCATTATGTCTTTGCACCATATCAATTCAGTACTAGAGAGAAGGACAAAAGTGGGCTTCGTTTTTATTTCTTAGATTTTTAGGGGGTGAGGAAGAGAAACAAATAATGGAGCAAGGGAAACTGTTAGCGTTCCCATGTACCTATCTCATCTACTGAGGCTCTGACTTTGAAATCAGAAGTGATGTAATGAGGTTATATCACTGGAATATACCAAATGCCTTCTCAATCCCACTTCTGCCCTATCAAAGGATTCTGAGATAATTTAAAGGGACCAAGTTTCCCTGTATCACTGTCTTTCTAAAACAGCGTGACAGCAGTGTGCGTGCATGCTAAGTCACTTCAGTCATGTCTGACTCGGCAACCACCAGGCTCCTCTGCCCATGGGATTCTCATGACAGTATGACACCCTACAGTAAGATTATAGCCAGGGAGGTCACATGCTTTGGTGGAATGTAAAATTTAAATCCATGATCCAACACTGACTACCTATAGGTAATCAGCTTAAGAAAGTTAACTTAAGCCTAAGTTTTATCATTCATAAAATAGAAACAATAAATAACCTTTCTCAAAGGCTCCTGAAGGCTTTAGAAATACACAGAAAGCATCTGACATGTAATCAGTTGTCAATAATTGTTAGCTATTACATTTGGGAAAGAAATTTTCTTTTAAAATCCAATCTTGAAGATTAGTGCTAAATGAAGAAAGTTAGAGTCTTCCTGGATTGTAAATACCAAGAGACTAAGACTGTAAATATAAATGAATATTCAAAGGAAATATCAAATGGGGTTTACAAATCAATAATGTCTACTGTTCAAACAAATAGTTTTTGAATTTAAATATATAAATTATAGCTAATTGAGTATAAGAGGGGCTTTCCTGGTGGTCCAGTGAAGTTCATTAAGAATCCACCTGCCAATGCAAGGGACATGGGTTCACTCCCTATCCTGGAAGATTCCAAATGCCATGGGACAACAAAACCCATACCCCACAATTGCTGAGCCCATGCACCTCAACTACTGAAGCCCATGCACCCTACAGCCTGTGCTTGGCAACAGGAAAAGCCACTGCTATGAGAAGCCTGCATACGGCAACTGCAGAGCAGCCCCTGCTCGCTGCAACTAGAGAAAGCCTGCACGCAGCAACAAAGACCCAGCCCAGATAGTTCAGTTCAGTTCAGTCGCTCAGTTGTGTCCGACTCTTTGTGACCCCATGAACTGCAGCATACCAGGCCTCCCTGTCCACCACCAACTCCCGGAGTCCACCCAAACCCATGTCCATCGAGTTGGTGATGCCATCCAACCACCTCATCCTCTGTTGTCTCCTCCTCCTGCCTTCAATCTTTCCCAGCATCAGGGTCTTTTCCAATGAGTCAGCTCTTGATAAAATTAAATAAATAAAAAATTTTAAATAAGTAACACAAATGAGTATAAGATAGGCTCAAAGATGTATTATCTAATGTGGGAAATATAGCCAATAGTTTGTAATAACTGTAAATGGAAAGTAACCTTTAAAATTGTGCAAAAATTAAAAAAAAAACTTGTTTAAAGAAACACCGTTAAATGTTAGAGGCAAACTGATCATCATAAAAATCACAGATTTTTAGGGCAGTAAAATTATTCTGTAAGATACTTTAATCATGGATATGTATCATTATACATGTGTGCAAACCCATAGAATGTACACCACCAAGCATGAACTAAGGTAATCTGTGGATTCTGGGTGATCATGAGGTATCAGAGTAGGTTCATCAATTGCAGCAAACGTCCCCCTCCAGTGGGGGATGCTGGCAGTGGGGAAAGAGGTGGTACATGTGGGAGGGCAGCAAGTTAATGAGAAACCTATCTTCCCCTTGATTTTAATGTGAATCTAAAATTTCTCTAAAAACTGTCTGGAAAAAAGGTTCAGTAGTAAAAGCTGTTACATGTCAGAGGCAAATATGCAATTAATTAATTGTAGTTAAAAAGTAAGAACAGGGTTCATTAGATGACAAGTAACCAACTTCATATGTGAAATTTTTGTTAAAGCTCCCACAGGTTTAGTGGCTGAGGCTGTCTTCACGTGAGTTTATCAAGGAAGTGTTTCATTACAATTAAACATTTAAATGTTTAACTTCCTAAGTCCAATCGATCGGTTATTTATATAGCCCATTGAAAAATGCCAAATTTCTTCCTAAAAACCATCTCTTTTTAATAATTCATGGTTAAAGGCTCTCCTTTGCAATAAGTCACTAAGCTGGGACAGCTGCTTGTAAAGATCTGTATACAAGACAAAAATAATAATAATACCAACCTCACAGTGCAATTCTGAAAAATTAGATTAGATAGCATAGATGAGAGGGCTTTACAAATGATAACACACCATGTAAATGTTATGTTTTTGCAGCTGCTGCTGCAATAACTGCTGACTAAAAGGAGTTTATCCCTGGTCATAAGGAGCACTCATCCTCATTAGAGACACTGGGTGTGATGAAGCACCATGAAGAAATATTGAATAAACAGTTCTAGATTCAGAGGAGGACAAGAAGGTAGAATGATCGAGGAAGTAACACCTTGAAGGAGACAGGGTGGGGGCTTCCACCTCACCGACAGGCAAGACTTGGATGGAGAAGTGGACGAGTACCATGGACAGGCAGGGTGAAAAGCAGCACAGAATATTCACAAATAATAGGAAGCCTTGAGGCACAGTCTGTGCCAGGGAAGTGAGTGTGAGATAAAGCTAGAAAGGAAGGTGGGCACAGATGATCGAGGGTCGATGCCTAGAATGTCCAGAGTTCTTTCAAGACATCGACCCTACATTTACTCTTATTCACTGAGTATGTATATTACTTATATTCAATGTTATCATATATCAACCTCTAAAACTCATTAAAAAGGTCCATGAATCTCGCTGAGGGTTCTTACACCACTTCTGTTCATTCTGCAGCAGGTCTGAGACAGAAAGGGAAGAGCAGGAAATGGGCTAAAAACAGCCGCAAACCCTGGCAGCATGCCCAGACTGGAGGCAGTTCAGCAGACAGGAAGGGAAGGCAAGAAAGGAGCCATGTAGGCTTGTAGGCAGGTTGGAGCAGAGACCAGGGAAAGGGAGGAAGACAAATGACTGTAACCACCAATTTGCAGGGCTGTGAAACCTGAACTCTTCTGGATCCGCCTTCCTGGAGAGTCCTCTGGCTCCGAAACTTTGGGAAGGAAAACTGATACCCATAAATAACTGGCTGTGTAAGTGCAGAGTGGGATAAACACTTCATCTTGATTAAAGGCAAAGTGGTTTTTCTGACAAAGAAAAACTGTGACTGGCTGACTCTGCAGAGAGGTTACCTACATGGTTACATGTGGGAGTTCAAGAAAATTGCAAGACGCATGTTGTAAAAAGATTTGTGGAGCATTAGGAGCTGGGTGGGGAGGGGCAAACAAAATACAGTCCTGTCAACAAGGGGCAAAGAGGAGACTTGACATCTTCAGTTCAGTTCAGTTCAGTCACTCAGTCGTGTCCGACTCTTTGTGACCCCATAAATCGCAGCATGCCAGGCCTCCCTGTCCATCACCAACTCCCGGAGTTCACTCAAACTCATGTCCATTGAGTCAGTGATGCCATCCAGCCATCTCAGCCTTTGCCGTCCCCTTTTCCTCCTGCCTCCAATCCCTCCCAGCATCAGAGTCTTTTCCAATGAGTCAACTCTTTGCATGAGGTGGCCAAAGTACTGGAGTTTCAGCTTTAGCATCATTCCTTCCAAAGAACACCCAGGGCTGATCTCCTTCAGAATGGACTGGCTGGATCTCCTTGCAGTCCAAGGGACTCTCAAGCATCTTCTCCAATACCACAGTTCAAAGCATCAATTCTTCGGTGCTCAGCTTTCTTCACAGTCCAACTCTCATTTCTTACATTCCCTCAAATAGATAGGAGGTCAAGCTGGATCTGTTTTCCTTTGGGACTATGGTCTCAAAACGAATCAAATGGTTGGCTGGACCATCATTAACCAACCACAAATAGCCACTGTTTTCAGTAATGCCATGGTCAATGCTCATCTGGGTCCACCCCAAACCCTGAGACCTCCTAACAATGCGATTCAGTCCTCACATGGACCATCAACTTAAACCACAGTCTCAAGGGAGGGGCCAGAACAACTAATAAGCTGAGTTAAGAAGCAAATCCAAATATGTTAACAAAATAATGAAACAAATCACTATTGCTTACTAAATGAAATCCAAGTGTAACCATCTCTATTAAAGGGAATAAAGATTTTTTCAAACACTTGTGAACCTTTTAAAATAGAAGCCAAATCTGCAAGTATCCTAAAGTGACTCAACCAGGATAAAAGTGGAAATGAAAATATTTTCAAATCAAACGCAGCTCCAATGCCACCAAAACTCCCTTCTCATTCACTTGATCAAGCTCCCCATTGGGGCTGTGGAGCTTCCTCCTAGGATGTAGGCTATGCCGAGCCCAAGAGATGATTTCAGAAAGGTATTATAGTGATACTAGTGGTCCACTAGCAGTGTCTGCGGAGAAGTAGGTGCCACAATTCCAAGACCCTCCCCTCAGGTCTCCTGAAGATAAAAAGGATGTGCCGTGGAGTGATCTCACACCTCTGCTCATTTGAGGGGAGGATCTGGAGAGAAAAGGAGAAGAGGCAGCAACAGGACAGGAGAGAGAGAGAAAACGAGAGAAGCAGATGATGGCAGAATGCCCAGATATGGAGGCAGAATGCCCAGACATGGAGGCAGGTCTGGAGGCAGAAGAAAGGGAATAAGGAAAGATGGAGGTTGCAGGCTTGTTGGAACAGAATCCAGGAATGAGGCAGAAGGAAGAAGGAAGAGGAGGACACGGTGATGGGACCAAGACAGAAGCATAATGGAAGTAGGATGGGGCAACAAGGATAGCAAACAACTTGCCCTGGAAAAAGAGAGTAAAGGGCAGATTAGCGAACAAATAAAGACCACAATTTCAAACAACCACGGAGACAGGCAATGAGAAGTAGGTCAAGGGAAAATCTGGTCATGACCATTGCTTACACAAGACCAGCAATGAGGGGTCTGATTCTTGACCATTGATTCTTGAAGGGCCCTAAAGATTCACCAGTCTCTGTCTGTAGTCCCACAGCCTTCTATTTGCTCATCAGTGAAAATGTTCTTTCCACGCCCTAAATGGAGAATTTATGTTGCTGTGACATTTCAAGGTCCATTTATAAAACATCTCACTGAAGTTATCATGGTCATTACACTAAGGCATTGTATTTTATGTAAGGATATTTTAAAGCTCGAGTAACACAACTCTCAGTGAAAACAGCAATTAGACAACACCACAGTGTAATGAGCTACTAGAATTTTGCAGCAAGAATTGAGATTACTTAGTGAAATTTGGAAACTGTCAGTCATAAATAAGTGCTTTACACATATATAATCTGTCATTTTTTTTCAAATGAGAAAAGATTAGTAAACTACTCATCTTAACTGAACTGTTCCCTGGTGGCTCAGATGGTAAAGAATTTTCCTACAATGCAGGAGACCTGGGTTTGATCCCTGGGTTTGATCCCTGGGTTGAGAAGATCCCCTGGAGATCCCCACTCCAGTATTCTTGCCTGGGGAATTCCATGGACAGAGGAGCCTGGCAGGCTACAGTGCATGGGTCTCAAAGAGTCAGACATGACTGAGTGACTTAACACTACAAAGATATAAAAGATAAAACATCTTAACTGAGCTGAAATAAATGTAAAGCTGGAGTAGCAGTGTGTATGAATAACCATGGTGAGATCACTGCAACTCTATTTTAGAAAACCCAGTTAACTGTCAGAGATTTCTCAGTATCTGTGCCATGCCTCACGACTAAATGGAAATACTTCTTGTTTCCAACATACCTTTCAACTGTTAGGTCAAATCGACACTTTCTTAGGTCTACTTCGTGGCATGCGTTATTCTAGGCACTCCCACATGCATGACCTCATCTAGTCTCTCAATGGTCTACTGCAGTAGGTGTTATTATCACAGTTTTCCAGATGGGGAGACTGATGCTCGGGGCGGTTAAGGTCACACAGCTGGGAGCTGGCAGGACCAGGATGCAGATTCAGGTCTCTGACTTCAAGTCTAGCACTTTCTGTAAGATACCAGGCTGCCTCTGTTCCTACCTCTGGCCAGAAAGGAGTTGACTAGCATCCAGAAGGTAGGATGCTGGAATGTAAATGTTATCTTCTTATGCATCTACAAAGCATGTCAAATATTTTACAATAAACATATGTATAGAGTAATGGAAGGGACTGAATTATGCTTCTCTAAATTCATATGTTGAAGCCTTCACCCCTGTGCTCTGTGCCTCAAAATGGAATGGTATTTAGAGATGGGACCTTTAAGAGAGGATTAAGTTTAAAAGAGGTCATTGGCATGGGGCCTAACCAAATCTGATTGGTGTTCTGATAAGAAGAGATAAGGACACACTAGAGGCACACAGGGGCACAGAGAGATGACCGTGTAAAGAGGCAACAGGACCCCGGCAGGCATCTGCAAGCCGAGGAGAGAGCCCTGAGGACATCACTCCTGCCAGCACCTTGATCTTGGCTTCCAGCCTCCAGAACTGCAAGAAGAAATTGTCTGCTGTTTAAGCCACACAGCCTGCGGCATTTTGTTATGGCTCCCGACACAGACTAACACAAGTTCCCTCAATGTGCCACACACTGTGCCCGTGCAAGAATGCTACAATAACTAAGACAGGGTCCCCACTCTCAAGAGTGTGCAGTCTTGTAGGGGCTTCTCAGAAGCAAACAATTAAAATGAACAGAGCAAGGTAAGCACTACATCAAGAGCAGGTGCCGAGTGCCAGGGGCACGTGGGACGCTCCTGTAATCTGATATGCGGTGTGTATGTTGTTCAGTTGTTAAGTGCTCTCTGATTCTTTGTGACCCCATGGACTGAAGCACACCAGGCTCCTCTATCCTCCACTATCTCCCGGAGTTAGGATGGGGCAGCAAGACTTTAAAGAAGGTGATGTCAAAGAAGAGATATAAAAAGATTTTCCCCTTATATCTGGAAGAGCCTCCAATTTCCATTGACCAAAAATCTTTCTATTCTTGATTGCAATTCCTCCAAATTCAGAAAACCTTCCTCTTACGCCAATCAGCTACTGCTCTGCTAGTATTTTGTTTCTACCTCAAAAACTAAACATATATGCCCTTTAAATACTTGGGTCCAGGAATGGGCTTTATGAAAGTATTTGAAATGGAAACAAAATTTTAGATGAAGAGTTATGTGGTGCACTAGTCTCTGATAGTAAAGGCTGACACAACTTAAGAATTTAAGAAGAGAGTAATTTAAAAAATTATGGTGGAGAAAATCAATTTTGTATAGTTTATTTCAACCTAAAGAAAATGTGAATTTTGTTTAAAAAATTATGGTGAATTTATTTAATGAAATATATGCAAATATTAAAGTTGATTTTAAGAATATTTAATGGCATGGGAAAATGTTGTGATACAATATAAACTCATAATTTTGTTAATATAGATATGCAGTTTTGAAAGTTCAAAATATTAAGTGGCTACTACAGGCTTACTTATAGAATTGATGCAGCTTTAATTATCAATTTTTAAAATAATTTCTATGTTTCCAAAGTTTTCTAGAATTATAAATATAATTACTATAATTATATATATACACACTCATACATTTTTTAATGAGAGAAAAGAAATATTTTTTTTCCAGAAGGCTTGGGAAATTATCTGATTCTTTCAACCACACTATTAGAAACAAACTACACACATTAGCTCTATCATATATCAACAAACTGTTATCAGTTTAAAAGCTTACACTTGTGCTGAGAAAACCTAGATCCAAATTTTGGTTCCATCTCTTACTAGCCATATTTCTCAAAGGAATTTGCTTAAATTCTGGGCCTCAATTTCTTCACCTTTAAGGCAAATAATTGCAGGGGCCATCACAGGGTGGGTGGGAAGATCGAATCAGATGTGTGGGAAAGTACACTGCAGACTATGAAAAGCTATAGCAAAATGAGGATGAGGAGGGTTATTATTTTTACTGACTTATATGGTGCTGTTTCTGAACAAGTCAATGTCAGCTGAAGATGGAAATAGGTTTTGAAAAACCTCTAATCATAACTGGTCATCAATGTATTTGTTCAGTGCGTGTCAGTGCGGCCCAGACCACATTAGGCAGACTTTTAATGGGGCAGCGGTCACATACATTCCATACAAATTCTCATAGTCTGTGAATGGAATACACAAGTGCCAACCCCAGGAAATACTCTCCACAGACACACAACCAATGTGAGTGTTATACAGGCAGATGATAAGTCATTGTAAGTCACCTCCTCAAAGCCTGAGTGGCCAGAAAGACAGGTCATCCGGAACACCATGAAGGTTGGCAGGTCAGAGCATGGACAAAAGGGGAAGATTCAGTCAACATTTAATAGGTAAAAGCCCCCTGGGGGTAATCCAGCTTCAAGTGACAGAAACACCTCTACTGTAATGCTAAGTGTTATTTAAATAGATGTGAGAAAAGCTCTTTCAGATCCCAGGAGAAAGATACTGATCTGATCAGATGTAGCATGCTATCAAGATTTTCACAGACCCTCTCAGAAAGAAATAATGGAGGTAAGGACATCCAGGACCCCAGAAGTGCCCTGTGATGGCCTCTGGCATCCAGGGCCAACGTCCAGACCAGGGAGGCAAGGACCTGCAATCACATTTTCCATAGCTGGGTCAGAAGAAGGAAGTCTAGAGTTTTCTTTTTCTTTTTTTCTTCCCCACCACCACTACCTTTCTAACTTTCAAACTTCCCCTCCTTCCTTTTCTACCTTTCTCTCCCTCTTTCTTTCCTGGCTGTAAATACTGTTTTTCAATTCTGATAGCCCAAAACGTGAGCAGCTGAATATTTTCAATAAAACGACACTTCTCCAAAACTATTCCACAGCTTCAGCTTCTCCAGCTAAGATGACAGTCTCCTTCCTGCTCTTCCATACTCTGTTCAGGAGAAGTAGGTATCTCATCGTTTTTTCTTTTCTTTTTTTTTTAATATCAAAGCAGTTTTTTTTTTAAAAAAATTACTTCTTGTCTTTTGAGAGGCAGTGAATGAAAATGGGGGCAACAAACATAAAAGCAACAGGGGCCTGAGGACAGTTTCATGCTGCTGCTGCTGCTGCTGCTAAGTCACTTCAGTCGTGTCCGACTCTGTGCGACCCCATAGACGGCAGCCCACCAGGCTCCCCAGTCCCTGGGATTCTCCAGGCAAGAACACTGGAGTGGGTTGCCATTTCCTTCTCCAATAGTTTCATGCTACATAGTTCTATTTCCTTTTCACTTTATGATGGGATCATCATAACCAGTGATAACCGGTAATAAATAGGCAGAAATTTAAAGGAAGACTGTAGTGTTCATCTTTTTTTCTTGAGATTCTATCTTGACCCATGGCCATCTACCATCTTTACTAAGCATGAAGGAATCAGCTGGTCTTCCTCAGGCCTCAGCACATAGACTTCAGGGATGCAGAAGCTGCCTGTGTCCAACTGGGTGTCCAAAGGAGATCTTCTATCTCCACCTAAGGCAGCCTCATTGTGTCATTTGGAAAAGGAGCCGTAGACCAGAACGAGCATGATACACACACATTACTCCCAGGGTACTCAGCACACCTAAGAGCAGAGGATAACTTGGCAATGGGAATATCCAAACCAGGAGCTTCTCAGTTCATCATTCTTCCTGGTGGTATTATCATAGAAAGAACTTCTGGGGCCCTGGAGAGCTATTTTCTGGGGATCCCTTTAATTTCCTTTGCTAACTCCCAGTTCTTCCATCACAGTCTCCAGCTCCTCCCACATGATGTCTTGCCCAGATCTGCAGCTCCTACACTATACCCTCTAGGTGTTTCCACAATAATCCAACCTGGAGTAGCCCAAGGGGCTTAGTCTGTGAGCACACACCCCCCTCTACTGGACAAAACACTAAGACACACATACAGTTGGGAAAGGATCACAGAATTCTCCAGTGCAAACATCCAATGCACTACCCTCACTCTGCACAAGAGAAAGACGTGACAAAAACCAACAGAATCACAGAAGGAACTGAAGGCAAAAACTCTAACTCTGCACCATTGTTATCCTGTGCTCTTCAACAGTTCAACTCACAAGAACAGACGACTGCATGACTGAGTTCATGGAGGTCTCGGAGTTGAAACATTCTCCAAGGTGCAGCCATCAGTAAAGAAGCAAGGTATTGGGTGAAAGAGCCCTGGGCTGGGAGTCAGAGGAGCTGGTCTCTAGTTCCCATTCTAGCACCTACAATCTCTGTGATGCTAAGCAAGACATGTAAAAGTCTCTGGGCTCCCCTGCCCTCGTGTGAAAGAGTTAGAAGAGATGATCTCTAAAGGAGTCTCTCACAGTATGAACCCATAGTGTCTATAACTGTACATAAGCAGGTGAAAGAGCACAAACAGGTTTCAAGAAATAGAGGAAAAATGCATTCACCAGAATGCTGAAGACCCCATCCTAATCCTGAGTCTGGGAACTAGCTACTTGACCATAGGAAAGTCACTTCATCTCTCTGGAGTCCTGTCTTTGGCATAAGGATGAAGCTAGATGATCTCAGTAGGAAGATTATAGCTTCTTAACCTGCAAGTTTCTATAATTATGAGTAATGATAACTGGGCACTGATACTTTCTTCAAAGGATCCTGAAGCCATGGGGGTGTGTTTACATATCTTTGGATAAAGGACGGAGCCATTAACCTTCTACTTGTTTTATAATAAGTATAGCTAAGAATAAATACATCAAACTTCTTGTTCAGAGCTCAGAAGAGCTCAAGCAAATACGCTGCCTTCCAACCTGTACAGTGGACAAGACATGAGTCCAAGGCACTACCATCAAATCCCAGAGCTTATATAAGCCATGCTACAAAACAGCAAGGAAGCCACTGCTTTCTGTGAATGATTGTGAGCTTGCATACTCAGTCGCTTCAGTCTTGTCCAACTCTTTGCAACACTACGGACTGTAGCTCTCCAGGCTCCTCTTTCCATGGGATTCTCCAGGCAAGAATACTGGAGTGGGTTGCCATGCCTTCCTCTAGGGGATCTTCTCACCCAGGAATCTAACCCAAGTCTCCTGTCTCTCCTGCACTACAGGATACTTTACCCACTGAGCCACCTGGGAAACCCCTGTGAATAATTATGTAGACCTAATAAATCATCCTTGGAAGAAAAGTTATGACCAATCTAGACAGCATATTAAAAAGCAGAAACATTACTTTGCCAACAAAGGTCCATCTAGTCAAGGCTATGGTTTTTCCAGTGGTCCTGTATGGATGTGAGAGTTGGACTCTAAAGAAAGCTGAGCGCCGAAGAACTGATGCTTTTGAACTGTGGTGTTGGAGAAGACTCTTGAGAGTCCCTTGGACTGCAAGGAGAGCCAACCAGTCCATCCTAAAGGAGATCAGTCCTGAATATTCATTGGAAGGACTGATGCTGAAGATGAAACTCCAATACTTTGGCCACCTGATGCGAAGAATTTACTCATTTGAAAAGACCCTGATGCTGGGAAAGATTGAAGGCGGGAGGAGAAGGGGTCAACAGAGGATGAGATGGTTGTATGGCATCACCGACTCAATGGAAATGAGTTTGAGTAAACTCTGGGAGTTGGTGATGGACAGGGAAGCCTGGCGTGCCACAGTCCATGGGGTCGCAAAGAGTCAGACATGACTGAACGACTGAACTGAACTGAATAAATTATCAAACCAGATCACTAATTCTATTCATTTTAAATGGGGTTGTAGGAATTGACACAAAGTTTAGAAGAAGAGTTGAAATCAAACAATGGTAAAGATGCCTGGGTGGCCTGAATATGGCTCTGGAAGCAGAGGGAAAGGGTGGTAACTGAGCTAGGAGTTCCAGCTCACAGCACCCCAAACCATGCAATAAATAATATAAAAAGAGTGTGCTTGCCATACATGTGCAGTTACTAAACAAGTTCTCTAGCAGCCTCAGCAGCCTACCATGCACCTGGCTACTCTCATCCATGTTTTGGGGATCCACTGAGGACATGAGGGAAAACAGCAGTGGCTGGAGAAAGCTTCATGACCAACTACTGGACTGTTGGCCACAAGGTCAAGTGGAAGCACGCTGAAAGGAAAACGAAAACTGTGACCCTGGAAGAACTGCTTAACCCTTCTGACATTCAGTTATCCTGCTTGTCCTAAAAATACCTTAGAAAGGAAACACATTTGAGTCACAAGGTTTTACGCTAAAATAAAGGTAGCCTATGCATTTGAAATATCTTGCTTGCCAAGTTTTTACCTGCAAATTACCTTCTGATGCTCCCCCCTCTTCTTTTTGATCCCTTAAAGAATTTTTTAAATTTAGTTTTTATTTTACATTGGAGTATAGTTGATTTACAATGTCATGTTAGTTTCAGGTGTATAGCAAAGTGATTAAGTTATACCGATAAACGCAGAGTCGGACAAGACTGAGCGACTGAACTGAACTGAACTGATAAACGTATCTATTATTTTTCAGAATCTTTTCCCATATAAGTTATTACAGAGTATCGAATAGAGTTCCCTGTGCTATACAGTAGGTCCTTGTTGATTATCTATTTTATATATAGTAGTATATATATGTCAATTCCAAACTGCTAATTCTGCCACCCACTCCCCCAACTTTTCCCAAGGAATTTTTTTAAGTATTAAAATCCAAACAATGTGCTATTTGACCCATACACACCAAGACCAATAAACACTTTAGATGTTAAAGAAACTACTTACTATTTGAGGACCCTGTCCTAGAAGCTTCTCAATATACTTTTCATTTCTAAGGGCCAGTGTCAAGTTTTGAGAATTTTCAGAATTGCCCCCGTTTCCTTAAGTCCTCTTTTGTAGGGATGTGTCTTTGAAAAATCAGAATATTGATTTTAAATGTTGGTACAAACCGAACAGCAGTAGGAAGATCTCATTGGAAGATAAGCAAAGAATAACCCAGTTAGGGAGGAGAATGCGCGCTCTGTCTGTCGGCCTTCCCTGGTGCCTCTTCTCCTTGGCATCAAGCAGGAAAGACTCTTTTCACACCTGATACAAGCCTGCACTGTCCTTCTGAAATATGAGAAAGCAATTCCCTGAGGAACAAGGAGGCCTCTTGGCAGAGGTGAGTGGAACTGAGAAGCTGAAAAGCTTAGCTGCAGTAAGAAGTGACTCTCTCCATGGAACAGTATTGCAATCAGTTAGTTTATCTTCCCAGAGTGATGCAATAGTCTATATTACTTAAAACTGGACAGAATTTTCATGGTGCTTTATATACCGATACTAAGTTCCTCTGCTATGGACCATAAAAACAGGGAGCTGGCTTGGGCTCTATAACTGCCTGAAGTGCCTCGTTTTTGCCCATCACACACAGGCCCTGCAAACATAGGACAGAATTTACTGATGACTTATATTCGGGTCCTCACCTCTGTAGGATGGATACGAGCTCTATAAGAACTGGAATTAGCTTTTAATTTTGGTCTGTTTTTGTCCACTGCGATGTCCACGTTACCTAGAACAGTGATGAATCCATGATAGTATTTAATCAATATTGTTGAATGAACAAATGATTTTTGAGTGCCTCCCAGATATAAATACAAACTACCACAGCGACAGAGCCGTGTTCACCGTCACAGTTGAGAGAAGATGGGCCCATGGCCAACAGGGCACATAGCAATGTGGTGAAGCGGGAGGACAGGTGATTCAACACCAAGTCTTCTCTGTACCATTTACGCAGCAAGTTACCCTCTCTGAGTCCCAGTTCCATCCTCATTCAAAGGGAGAAGAAACTCCCTGCTTCGGGAACAGGACTGTCAGGAATCATACCGCAAGCACATAGTCTTGAAGAGGTTGAAATCTCTTGGGAATGTACAAAAAATACACATTTTATGCACACATAATGTGCATCCACACAGACGAGGACCGAAGCATGAGCATAAACCAAGATGGAAGGGTTTGGGAATCATTTCAAATAGGAATAAAAAGTACCCACTTCTCAGTCTCTGGAATAGATCGTAAACTGCTGCTTCCTAATTGTATACGGTGAAATTTTAGGATGAACGTGTCTAAGCAATTGATTTCTTTGATGAACAATTTTATAGTTATTTCCTTCAGAAAACAGAGCAAGGGTCATGTTAAGGGTTCCACACTGTTTCAGATTCAAAATTTGGGAAGGAGCATACAATTCTATCAAAAAAGTGCTTTTGCTCTGATTCTTAACATCTATGCTAAATGTAGTTTATCTGCTACACTGAATGCAACTCCCTTAAATCTTTTCTGGGACAAAGTAGGAAAAAAAAATGATTTAAACCAAGAAAAGACAAAAATGTATCCACCCATTTCATGGGGGCTTTTATGAGGTTCTGACGATAACGCACATGGACATTCTGTGTAAGCAATCACGTGTACCCACAGAGGTGACTGCAGTTGGTGGTTCTTGTTCTCAGCTCTCTTTAGCCGATTCCACCCTTGCCTTCTCTGCTGCAGGGAGCCCCTTCACCATCACCACCACCCTGCACCGAAGTTGCTTCCCTCTTCCGGGTGAGAGGCAGAGACAGGCAGGGTAGGAGTTTCAGAAGCATTCCAGAATTCTATCTTCTTTCTCTCTGCTCATTTTGAATGAGAAGGGATAGCTCCACATTTCAAAGAAGAAAGAAGAAACCAACATGATTCTGAACTAATACTGGTCCCAAAGACTGAGTATGGCACCAATCAGGAAAGTCCTTGATTCATGAGCCCAAGGACAATGTTTACTGATGGACATGTCCTAGCATCCAATATTTCTTCCCAGAAAAGGAAAGAATCAGAGGAATCAGAGAATCAGAATCAGAGGAAATTCTGATTTTTGGTCATAGTCCACTCCAGAAATTAATGTCCCTAAATAGCAACCCACTCTAGTACTCTCGCCTAGAAATTCCCATGGATAGAGGAGCCTGGTAGGCTACAGTCCATGGGGTTGCAAAGAGTTGGACACGAATGAGCGACTTCACTTCACTTTACTTCACTTCACTAAGGGTAGACAAAGCATTTCCTTCCCATGTACCATGTGAGATGCTCGCACATTTCTTTATACTGGGGAGTGACTTCTCCATGTGATCAGGGTCTTCAGGAAAATAGCAGAGCCCCAGTACCGCAGCCTCTTAAAGGACCCCCCACCACCACCACATGGCCCTCTCAGGAGCTTGCCCTAGTGTGCTGGTTGCAGTTTCCCACTCTCTTCCCTGCCACCAGTGACAGAAGGGCCAGAAAGGAGAGAGGCTGATGAGGGACAACAGTGGCAGCCGGTCAGATCTGGGTTTAACTCTGAGTTCTGCCACTTTCCAGCTGAGTGACTCTAATTGGCTTCCGTTCTCTGACTTTCTGTCCCTCATCTGTAAAATCAGGATAACAGCTATTGTAGATATTGTGGCTTGAATTAAAAGTAATATTTATCAAGCATCCAGTTCAGTGGTTGGTGCTCAGTAGTATTAGTCACTCAGTTATGTCCGACTCTTTTTGACCCCATGGACTATAGCCAGCCAGGCTCCTCTGTCCATGGATTTCTCCAGGCAAGAATTCCATTCTTGCCATTCCCTTCTCCAGGGGATCTTTCTCATCCAGGGATTGAACCTGGGTCTCCTGAATTGCAGGCAGATTCTTTACCCTCTGTGCCACCAGGGAAGCTGCTGGTTCTTAAATTTTCAACAAAACTATTGTTGCAGTTACCATTGTTTTCAGCCAGTGTCCATGTTCCATTTGCTATGGCCCAGGAAGGGCCAAGACCACGAGAGGAAAATGAAAGGGATGGAGGAACATGAGAAGAGAAAATAAGCAAATGCCAATACTGGGAAAAGACCTCCAGGAATGGCTCAGCTGGTGGGAACATGATCTATTGATCACTCGCACTGTGGACTTGGGTTTCTATCAGGTAATCAATCTAAAGGGGAGGAGGTAGTGGATGTATCACCTTCGGCTGGCGTGGACCCTGCAGCTGTTGCTCCCTCTCCCCGTGAGCTACTCTTGTTTCAGTCCTCCTCCCTCTTGCCAATGCAACGTGCAGCCTGTGCACACATTAGGCTCCTATGGTCCCCTCACTCCCTCCTTTACCACCCCCTCCCCAAGATCAACCCGTGTGCCCCACCCTCCCACCCAGAGCCTCCCTACTGCCTTCCTCTTGTCTCAAGCTCCCAAGTGGACACCAGGACCTTGAATCTGCCTGGCAATTCTGCATTTTCATGGTTTACTGGGTAACCTGACTCCACCTCGCAGTGAGGACACCACTTCTGTCTGTCAAACTGGGAACATGGCTTTGATATTCTAATCCCCAGAGCTCTCAAAGTATAAGAGCTATGAATTAGGGCTCCCAAATCCACTCAGAGTTTACCTCACTATGGCTAAGTGGCCCCTGCATGAGGAGGTGATGGCCACAGCAGTTGGGGAGGCAAGAGAAGGGGCTCAGGCCCAATGCTAGGAGCGCAGGTCCCAGCTCTGCTCTGGGCCTGTGCCATCTCTGACCTAGACTGAAGGGCACCTGCCACTGCAAGTCCCCAGAGATCTTCTTCATGAAATTCCACACCTCATCTACTCTGTCAGAGGGTGGGCTTCTGTCATCCCAGAGAACGTCGCTGTCCTCTGACATGGCAAGTGGATGGAAACCAGAGGAAAGGGGGTGCGTGGGAGGAGGGTGGGCAGGAAGAGACAGCTCACCCCGGAGCCCAGTGCAGCCCTGAGAAACACTGAGGAGTCCGACTGCTCACCTGAATGCTCAGAGAATTAAGAACAGCAGGCTTGGGAGGGCCTTCACAGCAGATCATATACTGAGCCTGTTCACTGAATAGACAAGATTGATGAGATTCCTGGGAAACTGAATTATCGAGACCACCCAGCAAAGTGATCAGTGGCCAAGTCAAGACTAAAAGCCAGTTTGCGCTGGGTAAACTGGAAGCTTTTATAAAATTTAAAACCAAGTTTTTGTTTGTTTTCTCACATTCCTCCGTGTGTGTGTGTGTTATAAGGTCTCCAAAAGTTTTCCTAATGAATATTCCCAAATATACACAAAAGTAGAGAACCAAATAATGCAGCCACATAAACACACGACCCCTGACAAAACCATTATGAAGATGTTGCCACACTTGCTTCATCAAACCTTTAACCTATTTTAAGTCAAATATTATAAAACGATTCCATAATTTCATTTCAGTCCTGCACACCCCAGTATGTATCTCCTTTAGAAAAATGCATATTTGTCTTATACCAGTGATTCTCAGAGCTTTCCAGGGCCCCACTCCCCAGAGTTCCTTATTTACTCAGTTGGGAGCAGTGCTGAGGATTTCCATTTCTAACGTATTCCTGGGTGATGCTGCTGACAGACACCAGTCCAAGGCCACACAATGAGAACCACTGTCTTATATACTCACAATGCCACTGTCAAACCTAACAGGTTTAACAGTATACCACAGTATAATCAAATATCTATCTATATTCAATTTTCCTGCTTGTCTCCAAAATCCTTTTTACAGATGGCTTATTTCAATCATATTTCCAAGTTCATACATTACATTTTGGTTGCTATGTCTCTTAACTTTCTTATATATATTTGCCAGACCAATCAATCTTCCCTCCCCCACTAAACCTGCCTCCTTTGTTTACTGCTTTATAAACGAATCAAAGTTGCTTAGAAACCAGATCTTAATGGTTTTCATCACAAAACAGAAACAATAATTATAGGATACGACAGAGGTGTTAGCTAATACTGCAGTGGTAATCATACTGCAGTATATAAATATATCAAACTAACATGCTGTACACCTTAAACTTACAGTGTTCTATGTCAATTATATCTCAATTTAAAAAAATAAAGAACCCAGTATAGCCCCACCTATGGACTTTTCTGTTTGCTTGCTCATGGTGTTGCTTAATTTATCCCTCTAGGTTCCATATTTGCTGTGAACTGAAAGTAGCCCTGAATGTCTGATTACTTATAGATGCAGTTCCCTGGAAAGAATATGGCATAACCCCACAGACAGGGCTATGCATGGCAAAGTCAAGGTTTACACTTTAAACTCAGATCTGAATATGCACATACATTTTTAACGGGCCTTCCCAGGTGGCGCTAGTGGTAAAGAACCTACCTGCCAATGCAGGAGATGCAAGAGAGGCTCGTTCAATCCCTGGGTTGGGAAGTTCCCCTGGAGGAGGGCATGGCAACCCAGTCCAGAATTCTTGCCTGGAGAAACCCATGGACAGAGGAGCCTGGTTGGCTGCAGTCCATAGGGTCGCAAAGAGTTGGACACAACTGAAGTGACTTAGCACGAATGCACACACATTTTTATACACTTGGAATGTACATTTTAAAGCCCACCTTATCTGTTTTTAAACCACTTTATAATAATTCATGCTCTTTATACTAAAGCAAACTCCTTTATGGATCCTGTTTTTTCCTGAAGAAAAGAAATAAGTTCTCAGACTCCTCAGTAAGCCACATACCTGGGACCCAGTTCTTGACCACTCTGGTCCATTTAATCCAAGTATAATAAAACCGTACATAAGCATTCCATGAAATGCCTGCCACCTGACAAGGAAAATCATTTAGTTGCTAAACAACCAAGGTGGCTATCTGTAGGTATTACTTGTCTTGAAATCCACCTCTAAGCCACTCAGATGCCACCAGCAGTGTCCTCTGGCACACCAAACAGGAGGAGCCCATCTCTCAAATCAACAGGCAGGGGGCTCTTCTGATGGTACCCGGAGCCAAGGGAAAAACAAAATGGGCTGTTTGGGGATGAAAAGGGACCTAACAAATAAAAGTGTTGAGAATAGGCCAGCAAGTAGAATTCTTCTTGAGAATAAATTTGGATTCCTAACATCTAAAAAACATAGATGGCTCTTGAAGGCAGATTAGACATTTATCAGAATGTTTTCTACTGACAAAATGACCTTCTCAGTCATGAAGGAACACTTACCTAATTAAGCAGTTTTTTTAAAAACTCAAAGGATAAATACACAGAAGTCCATATTATATAGTACTAGAGCTGTACTTTCAGTGAAGCTCATTGCTTTTCACATAAAGAGGTAAGATGGGGGGACAAGCACACACTCCTAAGGGTTAAATGAAATTCTATGTTATCAGCCTAGCACAATTAGGGATGCTGTAATTAACATTAATTCCCCATGTCTCATTCATTCTATTTTATGAACATTATTGCTGAATTATCTAGAATTCTATGTTTAGGGATGGGATAAAGAAGAACTGGGTTCTGGCTGTCAATTGGTTGTTGACAAATAGATTCTTCTAATCTCTTCTGTTGAAATGGAGAAATAGAGGTGAGAGGACACACTGGTCAATGTAAACAGAGATAAAATAAACCGTGTATGCTGGAGATATTTTGTGCAGTCATTTAAAAAAAATAACCTTGAGTTGTAATAATCAACTCTGAGCAGCAGTGGGGCATTGATCAAAAACGTCATTTTAGATAAGAATTTTCATGGGCAGGAATGAAAATGCTTCAGCAATGCAAGGTCACTATTTGTTGAACCAGTAATCAGTGCTTCGTTATCAGCATTTAAAAAATATTTTTATATGCGGTAACAAAAAATTGGTACTGATATAATGCATAACATATTTGGTTGGAAATAATCCTTGTTAAAACAGCATTCTATAAAACCAATTGTTTATTCTGGTTTCACTTGTTTTAGGCATCAAAATATTACTTACAATAATTACGTAAGGTCTCAATCTGTTATAACATTGCCCAGGGCAGGAGCTACTCTTTAAGTTATGAGTTTGTAGTGACAATAAAATAATTAACTGACAATGAAGAACTCTATACAATTCAGTTGCATAAATATATGTAATATATTATAAATGATACAGTGGGTGTTGATGGAAAGTTCTAAATCCTCTTTATAAAAAATCATTTGAAAACCCATCACCACTGTGTCTAAGAGAAGAGTCTCAGTTATGGTCAAATCTGCTTTGGAATCTACTTTCCCCATTGCTCATGTATTACGATCAGTGCATGTAAGCACTACCACCAGCACGGCAGTGCTGTGGTCCCATACAGGCCTTCACTGGTTTTAGTTGCTCCTTTATACCAGAAACATTATAAATAGGGGCAGAAAATGATCAGTTTCTGTTTATGAAACTGATTAAAGTGCCAGTTAAGTACCAAATCTTTACTAGAATTTGGAAGGAAGTTTACTTGCTCCCATATGCTCTATAAAATACTCACTCACTACTGGATTTATTCATGCTGGTTGGGTACTGGAATGCAAATATGAAAAAGACAGAATCTGTACTAAAGAAATTCACTATACTGATTCCAGCTTCTAAAGAACCTACCCATTGTTCTTTTCTGAACACTTTAATAGAAATCCAACAATTCTTTGGCTATGCTGTTTCTATAAAGAAGTGTGGTGGGGAAAAAGGCAGAGGAATTTGCTGTGGAACTGGGAACCATACAGTCCTATCCACCAGCACATCAAACTATGACCAATTGTTTTGAATATACAATCAAAAAGTAAGTTTTTGAAAACATACACCACAGGACAGTAACAGCAAGTAAAGCTTCAATGAGATCAACAGGAAAGGCAGATGTCAGCACCAAAAAGAAGAAATTTCCTAGCTGTCAGTTTCTTTTGGTACACCTCAATGCCATGATAGCTTACAGTATGCCTGACTGTGCCTGGCATCTTCTTCCTAAGAACCCTGTGAATCGCATCTGAGACTAAGAGAGGCAGTATAATTTCATTAGAACACAGCAGCAGAGTTCAGACTCAAGTATAAATGTGGCTACCCACGTTCTTCCACGATGCCTCCTTCAAACTGTACATCCAGCAACTCAAGTACCACATGGTTTGAACAACTATAATTTATCTAGTTTCTGTAAATCATCGTCTTACCAAGTGTGTGAAAAAACAGAAAACATGTATATGTGATTGATTAATGAGATTCCTAGGAATCTTTCAGAAAGATAAGATAGCACTGTAGTCATAACTCACTTTTCCAAACAAGAAAATGAAGAGAAGCTTTATTAAGCAACACTTAGGACTTCCTAGGTGACTCAGGGGTAAAGAGTCTCCCTGTCAAAGCAAGAGATGCAGGAGACTGGGGTTCAATCCCTGGGTTGGGAAGACCCCCTGGAGGAGAAAATGGCAACCCACTCCGGTACTCTTGCCTGGAAAATTCCAAGGACAGAGGAGCCCGGTGGGCTACAGGCCATGGGGCTGCAAAGAGTTGGAGATGACTTAGCAACTGAGCACAACAACAAAAGAACACGTAAAGCATCAGTTAACTTTGTAAGACAAGCAACGTCTAGGTGAATTCTCAGAGAATCACAATATTTAGAGGTAAAAGATCCTCAAATTGTCTTCAGAGATTTATCCTAAGTCATTCATTTTTATCAATGAGCAAATGGAACTCCTGGGACATTACTAATTATATTTCAATTATCATATAAGATTATTATATGCAACAAGTTCTTTATTATAAGTTACTTAATTAGCAAGTAAATTTTTAATTTATTTTTCAACTTTTACCTCTGAACTCCATAGCCTAAATAATTTTTATAATATTTATATATACTTTCTAAAATAAATATATATATATTTTTTCAACTTTTACTTCTTAACTCCATGAGCCTAAATAACTGTAGTACTCTGGGACTGAGTGGCTTTATCCCCTTGAGTTTGGGTGCTAACGAAAGTTAGTTATTAATGGAACAAAGGTCACCAGGCAACTGCTTATTGGGGAAATTTCAAGGGCTCCAAAGCAAATACTTAAGTAGCTATTGTAACTCAAATTCCCTGAAAATCCAAATAAGTTCCTTGTTACCTTCAAATTGGTGGTGGGGACAACATTCGGAGAAAAGGAAAGAACCAGAATTGAAGTTAGAAGATCTGGACTACTCTATCACTAAACAGCTTCAACCCTTCAGATGGAACTTCAGTTTCTTTTCCTGTACCATGAACGCACTGAGCCTAGGATCCTTCCCAGCATTAGTGGTTTACAATCACTGTTTAGAGGTGACGAATACCAACTAAATCTTACATACCCTTGTAGAGTGTAGAACTGCTTCTGGCTTTTATAAAAGAAATAAGAAAATTTTCAAATCTTTTGAGGGTGTATACTTCCAAAGACTTAGATTTCCTGAGGGAGACATTTTATTTTTTAAAATATGTCAACATATTTTATCTCTCTAGGCAAAGTAAATTTCTTTCATTTCTTCAGGATTAAAAATAAGTCTGGTGGATCATCGAAAAAGCAAGAGAGTTCCAGAAAAACATCTATTTCTGCTTTATTGACTATGCCAAAGCCTTTGACTCTGTGGACCACAATAAACTGTGGAAAATTCTGAAAGAGATGGGAATACCAGCCCACCTGACCTGCCTCTTGAGAAACCTATATGCAGGTCAGGAAGCAACAATTAGAACTGGACATGGAACAACAGACTGGTTCCAAATAGGAAAAGGAGTACATCAAGGCTGTATATTGTCACCCTGCTTATTTAACTTATATGCAGAGTACATCATGAGAAACGCTGGGCTGGAAGAAGCACAAGCTGGAATCAAGACTGCCAGGAGAAATGTCAATAACCTCAGATATGCAAATGACACCACCCATATGGCAGAAAGTGAAGAAGAACTAAAAAGCCTCTTGATGAAAATGAAAGAGGAGAGTGAAAAAATTGGCTTAAAGCTCAACATTCAGAAAACGAAGATCATGGCATCCAGTCCCATCACATCATGGCAGATAGATGGGGAAACAGTGGAAACAGTGACAGACTTTATTTTTTGGGCTCCAAAATCACTGCAGATGGTGACTGCAGCCATGAAATTAAAAGATGCTTACTCCTTGGAAGGAAAGTTATGACCAACCTAGACAGCATATTAAAAAGCAGAGACATTACTTTGCCAACAAAGGTCCATCTAGTCAAGGCTATGGTTTTTCTAACGGTCATGTATGGATGTGAGAGTTGGACTGTGAAGAAAGCTGAGTGCTGAAGAATTGATGCTTTTGAACTATGGGGCTGGAGAAGACTCTTGAGAGTCCCTTGGACTGCAAGGAGATCCAACCAGTCCATCCTAAAGGAAATCAGTCCTGGGTGTTCATTGGAAGGACGGATGTTGAAGCTGAAGTTCCAATACTTTGGCCACCTGATGCGAAGAGCTGACTCATTTGAAAAGATCCGGATGCTGGGAAAGATTGAGGGCAGGAGGAGAAGGGGTCGACAGAGGATGAGATGGTTGGATAGCATCATCGACTCAATGGACATGGGTTTGGGTGGACTCTGGGAGTTGGTGATGCACAGGGAGGCCTGGCGTGCTGCAGTTCATGGGGTCACAAAGAGTCAGACACGACTGAGTGACCGAACTGAAAAATAAGTCCTGATAGTACCACTAAAGAAGCAATATGCCCAGAACAAAAGCAATAAGTAACAAACAATAATAACATTTAGTTTGTCCCTGTGCAACTTTCTATGTATGGTAGAAAGAACCAGCTTATCTGCTGTCTTCTTCAATTAAATTGAGGGTGGAGACCACATTTAAACATATGCTTCACTGCAGGTAATGAGAAATCAAAAAGTCTTTTCAAAAGTAGAGTTTATCTCAAATTCACTTTAGTGGATACATCAAAAAGAAAGCAAAGTAACTACTGCAGAGCATTTGACTTCTCAGCCCTCATTTTGAAGGGTTTTGATCTTCAGAGAAAGCCAGTGGGGCAGGGAACTGGTTCATTCATTTATCTAAGGTCCACATAGTTAAAGCTATGGTTTTTCCAGTAGTCATGTATAGACATGAGGGTTGGACCATAAAGAAGGCTGAGTGCCAAAGAACTGATGATTTTCAAACTGTGGTGCTGGAGAAGACTCTTGAGAGTCCTTTGGACTGCAAGGAGATCAAACCATTAAATCCTAAAAGAAATCAACCCTGAATATTTATTGGAAGGACTGAAGCTCAAGCTCCAATCCTTTGGCCACCTAATGCGAAGAGTCGACTCATTGGAAAAGACCCTGATGCTGGGGAAGATTGAGGGCAAAAGGAGAAGAGGGCAGGCAGCAGAGGATGAAATGGTTAGCTAGCATCACCAACTCAATGGACATGAATTTGAGCAAACTCTGGGAGATAGTGAAAGACAGGGAAGTCTGGTGTGCTGTGGTCCATGGGGTTGCAAAGAGTCAGACATGACTTACCAACTGAACAACAATTTAAAAAAAAAAAAAAAAAATATATATATATATATATATATATATATATATATATATATATATATATATACCAGTCAAGTGTCAGGCACTACCATAAATGTGAGAGGTACACAGACAAACATCCTGTGAGTTTTGCCTTCCAGGGGCTCACAAGACTCACATGCAAACAAATGATCATGACAATGCCAAGTGTTTTGAAATGAAAGAAACACAATGCACTATCTGAAATGCATAATAGGAAATGCTTAACTCTAACTAGGAAGGTTAGAAGAGCTTTGTGAAAAAGATGACATTTGCGCTAGGTCTTGATGGATGAGTAGGTAGGTTTTCATGGAAACAGCACATGCAAAGGCCCAGAAGTAAAGAAACAAAGGGAGGAAGGAAAATAAGGGGAGAAGGAAAAGTGTAATAAATTTAAAATAATATTTTTTCAATCTGACATATCTGAAATAGGATCTTATTTTCATTGTCATTTTCCTAACTGCATATGAGACTAGGCATACTTCTACTCATTCATAAACTCACTCATCATTCAAATTTTATCTGAAGTGAATTGACTATTTTCTTCTCTAGTTTGTCATTTATTTACTAACTTATATGAATTCTTTATATATTCTCTTTGTTAGTCCTAAGTGCCGCAAATATCTTCTGACAGCTTTCCATACTACTTTTTAAAATAATATCATTTGTCATAGTCAAATGATTTTCATTTAAATTTTTAAATTTCAATTATTTTAATACAAATTGATAATCTTTATGATTTGTGTTTTTAGGCATCCCTTCCCTATCTTTGCATATTTTCTACTAAGAGCTCTCAAGTTTTGCTTTTTACATCTCAGTTCTAAAGCCACCTGAAATAGATTTTGTGCACGGCGCAAGATTTATTTTTTTCTTTCCATATGGCTTACCAATTGGCCCAGCAACGTTTATTGAATAATTTATCCTCGCCCAGTCTTTGCAATGTCAGCTGTTGCAGGCAGGGTTTACTGAGAGGAGACTTCCTCTCCGAAACTTTAGTGAGTGTGCTATTAGAGAGTGAAGGGTGCAGGGCTGGGCAGAAAGAATTGCAGCCACAGCAGAGGCCGCAGCTGGTCACACAGCGAGCCCTGAAGCTGGATGGCTCTTCAGAGTCATTTCCCGCACGAGACGAGGCTTGGGGTTTGGTACCCTCACACATAGACCTGTCATCGTCATGGGATGGGGCTGCCCCTGCGGAGTGGGTGGAGTCTTTGGTGAGGCAGCTCCCTTAGGCAGAGGGCAGGGTCTGAGGAGGGACTCAGATGTCATCCACCCCATTATGATTCCAGCATCTGGGTAGCTGAGGGAACTAGGACTTTGATCTTGACAGGGGGATCTGTGTGGCACACACACAGCACTCACTAGATGGCCTTTGTCATGGACCTCCTCTCCCATTTTACTGCCTCACTCTTCTTTTGGATTCTTTTTCCTACAAAAACATTTCCAGATAGGTCTGTCTCCTGGTCCCCTGCGTGTCATCCAATATGTTGACAGCCTCCTTCAAACAAGCCCCCTTCAAATGTGTACATCTGATCACACCATATGCTTTCCTGGTGGCTCAGTGACAAAGAATCCACCTATGATGCAGGAGGCCTGGGTAGGATCTCTGGGTCGGGAATATCCCCTGGAGGGCATGGCAACCCACTTCAGCATTCTTGCCTGGAGAATCTTCATGGACAGAGGAGGCTAGCGGGCTATAGTCCACAGAGTCACAAAGAGTCGGAAACAACTAAGGCGACTTAGCACACACGCGTGCAAAGGGTACAGTAGCCCATTTTCTCCCTCGATACAAATATATACGAATATCTATCACTAATGTAGCCTGGCTTTTTACTTTAAATAGCCACCTTCCCCAACAGGCTTAAAATCAATATGTTGTCAACTAAAGTTGAAACCGAATTCTCCTGTGTCCTTTACTTGTAAAGAATATTTTACTCTAAGTGGAGGATGTTTCCAGTATCCTCCTGAATCCTGTTCCATTTAGCTTAGGAAAAATTTAACATACCCTGATTCTGTCATGTAACCTCTCTCCACTTGCATTTGTCTCCAAAGTTGATTATGAATGCCAACAAGATGTTGAAGAGAAAAGATCTGAACAGGACAGGGAGCAGTGATGAGATCATGACATGACAGTGGTATTTTTTACATCTTGACATAGGTGCATTCATCAATACTTTATGATTGTTCATCTGGTTGCAGACCCACTGAGTTTCAATAGAGCAGCTATCTTCCCAGTCACTTGGGGCAGGAACCTTCTAGTGATCCTTCTGTTTCTTCCCTAAATTACAAATCCAATCAAATTCATCTAGTTTTGAGTCCACGTATTTTGGAATCTATTCCTTGTTACCACTAACACCAAGGTCATCATGGAGCTGTTTGATTCTTCAGTTCAGTTCACTTCAGTCACTCAGTCATGCCTGACTCTTCGTAACCCCATGGACTGCAGCATGCCAGGCCTCTCTGTCCATCACCAACTCCTGGAGTTTACTCAAATTCATGTCCATTGAGTTGGTGATGTCATCCAACTATCTCATCCTCTGTGGCCCCCTTCTCCTTCCACTTTCAACCTTTCCCAGCATCACGGTCTTTTCAAATGAGTCAATTCTTCGCAGCAGGTAGCCAAAGTATTGGAGTTTCAGCTTCAGCATTAGTCCTTCCAAAGAATATTTAGGACTGATTTCCTTTAGGATGGATTCATTGAATCTCCTCGTAGTCCAAGGGACTCTCAACAGTGTTCTCCAATACCACAGTTCAAAAGCATCAATTCTTTGATTCTCAGCTTTCTTTATAGTCCAACTTTCACATCCATGCATGACTACTGGAAAAAACCTAGCTTTGACTAGATGGATCTTTTTTGGCAAAGTAATGTTTCTGCTTTTTAATATGCTGTCTAGGTTGGTCATAACTTTTATTCCAAGGAGCGTCTTTTAATTTCATGGCTGCAATCACCATCCGCAGTGATTTTGGAGCCAAAAAAAATAGTCTATCACTGTTTCCATTGTTTCCCCATCTATTTGCCATGAAGTGATGGGACCAGATGCCATCTTAGTTTTCTGAATGTTGGGTTTTAAGGGAACATTTTCACTCTCCTCTTTCACTGTCATCAAGAGGCTCTTTAGTTTTTCTTCACTTTCTGCCATAGAGTGGTGTCATCTGCATATCTGAGGTTATTGACATTTCTTCTGGCAATCTTGATTCCAGCTTGTGCTTCCTCCAGCCCAGCATTTCTCATGATGTACTCTGAATAGAAGTTAAATAAGCAGGGTGACAATATATAGCCTTGATGTACTTCTTTCCTGATATGAACCAGTCTGTTGTTCCATGTCCTGTTCTAACTGCTGCTTCCTGACCTGCAAACAGATTTCTCAAGAGGCAGGTCAGGCGGTCTGGTATTCCCATCTCTTTCAGAACTGTGCACAGTTTGTGGTGATCCACTAAGTCAAAGGCATTGGCATAGTCAATAAAGCAGAAGTAGATGTTTTTCTGGAACTCTCTTGCTTTTTTGATGATGCAATGGATGTTGTCAATTTGACCTCTGGTTCCTCTGCCTTTTCTAAAACCCGCTTGAACATCTGGAAGTTCACAGTTCATGCACTGTTGAAGCCTGGCTCGGAGAATTTTGAGTATTACTTTACTAGCATGTGAAATGAGTACAGTTGTGCGGTAGTTCAAACATTCTTTAGCATGCCCTTCTTTGGGATTGGAATGAAAACTGACCTTTTCCAGTCCTGTGGCCACTGCTGAGTTTTCCGAATTTGCCAGCATTTTGAGTACAGCACTTTCACAGCATCATCTTGCAGGATTTGAAATAGCTCAACCGGAATTCCATCACCTTCACTAGCTTTATTCGTAGTGATGCTTCCTAAGCCCCACAACTTCGCATTCCAGGATGTCTGGCTCTAGGTGAGTGATCACACCATTGTGATTATCTGGGTCATGAAGACCTTTTTTGTATAGTTCTTCTGTGTATTCTTGCCACCTCTTCTTAATATCTTCTGCTTCTGTTAGGTTCCATACCATTTTTGTCCTTTATTGTGCCGATCTTTGCATGAAATATTCCCTTGGTATCTCTAATTTTCTTGAAGAGATCTCTAGTCTTTCCTATTCTATTGCTTTCCTCTATATCTTTGCATTGATCACTGAGGAAGGCTTTCTTTTCTTTTTTTTTCTTTTAATTTATTTTAGTTGGAAACTAATTACTTTATAATATTGTATTGGTTTTGCCATACATTGGCATGAATCACCATGGGTATACATGTGTTCCCCATCCTGAATCCCCCTCCCAACTCCCTCCCCATCCCATCCCTCAGGGTCATCCCAGTGCACCAGCCCCAAGCACCCTGTCTTATGCATGAGGAAGGCTTTCTTATCTCTCCTTGGTATTCTTTGGGTACATCTTTCCTTTTCTCCTTTGCCTTTCACTTCTCTTCTTTTCACAGTTATTTGTAAGGCCTCCTCAGACAACTATTTTGCCTTTTTGCATTTCTTTTTCTAGGGGATAGTCTTGATCCATGCCTGCTGTACAGTGTCACAAACCTCCGTCCATAATTCTTCAGGCACTCTATCAGATATAATTCCTTGAATCTATTTCTCACTTATGCTGTATAATCATAAGGGATTTGATTTAGGCCATACCTGAATGGTCTAGTGGTTTTCCCTACCTTCTTCAATTTAAGTCTGAATTTGGCAATAAGGAGTTCATGATCTGAGCCATAGTCAGCTCCCGGTCTTGTTTTTGCTGACTGTATAGAGCTTCTCCGTCTTTAGCCACAAAGAATATAATCAACCTGATTTCAGTATCGACCATCTGGTGATGTCCATGTGTATAGTCTTCTCTTGTGTTGTTGGAAGAGGGTGTTTGTTATGACCAGTGCATTCTCTTGGCAAAACTCTATTAGCCTTAGGCCTGCTTCATTCTATACTCCCAGGCCAAATTTGCCTGTTACTCCAGGTATTTCCTGACTTCCCACTTTTGCATTCCAGTCCCCTATAATGAAAAGGACATCTTCTTTGGGGTGTTAGTTCTAGAACATCTTGTAGGTCTTCACAGAACCGTTCAACTTCAGCTTCTTCTACCGCTTGGGGCATAGACTTGGATTACTGTGATATTGCATGGTTTGCCTTGGAAACTAACAAAGATCATTCTGTCATTTTTGAGATTGAATCCAAGTACTGCATTTTGGACTCTTTTGTTGACTATAATGGCTACTCCATTTCTTCTAAGGGATTGTTGCCTACAGTAGTAGATATAGGCATTCTGAGTTAAATTCACCCATTCCAGTCCATTTTAGTTTGCTGATTCCTAAAATGTCGATATTCACTCTTGCCATCTCCTGTTTGACTACTTCCAATTTGCCTTGATTCATGGACCTAACTGGAGAAGGCAATGGCACCCCACTCCAGTACTCCTGCCTGGAAAATCCCATGGGTGGATGAGCCTGGTGGGCTGCAGTCCATGGAGTCGCTAAGAGTCAGACACAACTGAACAACTTCATTTTCACACTTCACTTTCATGCACTGGAGAAGGAAATGGCAACCCACTCCAGTGTTCTTACCTGGAGAATCCCAGGGACAGGGGAGCCTGGTGGGCTGCCGTCTATGGGGTCGCATAGAGTTGGACACAACTGAAGCAACTTAGCAGCAGCAGCAGCATGCAATATTGCTGTTTACAGCATCGGACTTTACTTCTATCACCAGTCACATCCACAACTGGATGCTGTTTTTGCTTTGGCTCTGTCTCTTCATTCTTTCTGGAGTTATTTCTCCACTGATCTCCAGTAGCTTATTGGGCACCTACTGACCTGCGGAGTTCCTCTTTCAGTGTCCTCTCTTTCTGCCTTGATTCTTACCTGTTTGATTGTTTTTTATTCTTACCTGCTTTCAATTGATCACATTCTCACTACTGAGAAGCCTATTTGCCTTGAAATACAAAGCTGAGAAAGTTAGAGCATGAGTTTGAGCAAGTTCCAGGAGTTGGTGATGGACAAGGAAGCCTGGTGAGCTGCAGTCCATGGGGTCACAAAGAGTTGGACATGACTGAGTGACTGAACTGAACTGAGAAAGCTATGGCCTTTTATGGGTTCCTTAAATGGAAGAAATGACAGTAAATAGTGCCGCTGAGAATAAGAAAATAAATGCAGTTTCCCAGGATGTAGTCGGCAGAGAATGTCCTTTTAACTTTGGGCCTCTTTGGCATAGAGACTACTAGGCTCACTAAGGATAAATGAAAAGTGATTGCTCTTTTCAAGGCAGCTATTTGTAATTACAGAAAGAATTCCTTATATTATAAAGCACTCCCATGTATGCTTTCTCACTTAATTCCTACAGCAACTCTGAAAGGATGATGCTATTAATCCATTGTTAAGTATGAGACTTGATGAGGTTGTATCTTATAGTCACACTGCTAGTAATCGACAGAGGCAAGGTTTCAACACGGGTTTCCTGATTCCAAGGCAGGGTCTTCTTCCCCAGCCCAGCTCAACCAAATAGCTGTGGGAATTATGGTCTGTTTAGCAGGAGAAGGAAAAAAGGCATCAAAAGGCAGGTGAGTCCTGAATGGGCAGTCTCTGAAAGGAAAATACTGCCCAAAGGACATAAGGAAGTGATTTTCCTCCAATAACACAGAGGCTATGACTTAGCCGCAAAGAGGCAAATGCTTTTCTGATTCAGGCTCTTTGTGAGATTAGTCATACATTATCATATGACTTTTTCAGACATTTTCTATTAAAGGAATTAGAAAGATGGCAACAAAATAGTAGTGCTTCTCTTCAGAATCAAGTGGCAGATGTGAGATTATAATATCTTAATTATTCAGTAGATGAAACCCTCTAACTCCACAAATATTTGCTGATGACATAAAACTGGTTACAAAAGCTCTATACTGAAAATCTAATGGACACTTAAATACAGTTTGGAGAAATGGCATCTTGGACCGCAGGACAGCAGCTGGTCCTTGGCAAGCATCAGTAGTTATTTGAAGACATCTGTATTGAGGCCATAATGGTGAATATTATGATTAACAGGAAAAAAGTTGTGATCACAGCAGCAAATGTCAGACAGGGAAGTACTCAAGAATAGCATTCTACCTTTCCGTATTAAAGCAATGCACAAGAATGGTTTGTGAGGAAGCTAATAAAGAATATTCAGAATTTTTTCATGTTTTAAGTATATAGGCTCCTATATCTGATAAGTTCTGTAATAATTATTCAAAATCATTACGGAAATGGCTAAATGGGAATTCAGTTATTTCTCAAGGGTAACTCATCTATATCATTTCCCTCTACAAAGACCAAACCTAAAATATTTTGAATTCATATGGTAGCAATACAGTAGTGAATAATTTATGTTTTTAATTTTGGTTTCCACTAATGTGGTTAAGCACAGACAGCTTGGGTCTAATTCTCAGAATTTCTGATTCAGTAGGTCTGGGACCCAGGGAACAGCATTTTAACAAGTTGCCAGTTGTGGCTAATAATGCTGCTACTGTTCTACACCACGCTGACCTTCCCATAAGTTCCTATCACCACAGCTCATTTTGCTACTGGTGAATTTCTCGTACACAATTAATAAAAATTTATTTGACAATTACTTATTGAGCCGGTATTTATGTAATTTGTGCTTTAAGCAATACCAGATGTGATACCATACATTAGAGAAAAAAAGATGAATAAAGCTAAGTCTTTGCGTCCATGGAGTTTACATTCTGGAAAGATATGTAAACAAATAATATGATAGAATGTGACAAACATCATATGTAAAGTTCCACAGAAGTAAAATGAAAGTGTTTATTCTACAATGAGGGGAATCAGAAAGATTTATAAGGGAGGTAACATTTAGGACTTTAAAAAAAATTTCTATTTTGCAATAAGTTTAGACTTACAGAAAAGTTGAAAAATAGAGAGTCCCCTATACACTTCATTCAACTTCCCAGCATTGTGCAAACATTGACATTTTGTATAATTAAGGTTAGGATGAATTTTGAAGGATACACAGGACTCTATTAGGGTATCTAATGCATAGAAATAATAAATGAATAAAACCATTGATATAGGATATATTAAGAACTATATCTAAACATTTTTGGAAAATTATATGCTAGACACTGTGCCAAGCCCTTTAGATTGTAGAACTAAAATGTTCTACTTTAGCACACACACTCTTAACCAATATACTGGGATTATTATGACCCAGAAGTAAGAAGAATCTATTATGGATATGGATCAGGTTCCATGAGGGAAAGCTGTAGGGACAGGGTTCTGACAGTGGAGGCAGGAGACGAGAAGAGACAGGAACGGATGCATCTAGACAACGGGAGGATACTGTGGTAGGCAGAATTTTTAAATAGTCTCCAGAATTTCTGTCTCCTGCATGACCTGTCCAGAATAATCCCCTCTCCTTGAATAAGGAAAAAACCTGTGAAGATAATGGCATATCACATCCACAACTCAGTTAAGTTATATAGCAAAGGCAAAGGAATTTACTCGTCTAATTAAGGTCCCTGGTGCTATCATATTGCCCACTGGTTCAGGGTCTCAAGTTCTCATGTCATTTTCTAGGTCTGTTCATTTCTTTCCTGGCCTTGACTTCTGCTTCCATTTTTGGAACCCCATTCTATAACTCGTCCTTTAAGAAACCTGTTTTGCTAGGTGATGCCAGGAGCTTTATGGGCAAACTAATCTCTTCAGTTTTGTGCCTAGCTTTGGAAATCAATCACATGGGCTCCACTTACATGTGTATTATACACAACTATTCTAGCAACAATGTTTTCACTGTTTCAAGCTTTAAGGTAAACTTCAATGGTGGGCATCAGACACCCAGCAAGCAGGTCTTTTAGGAGCGCTGGATCACAGTCTAGAAGAGTGACATGTACCTGCCCAGCCTTCTAGCTCACCAATGTATTAGGCGATAAAGTGTATCTTGGTGCAAATGTGCTGGCCTTTGATCATGCACAATGAAACGTGGTTAATCTGTGACCAGCAAAATACACAAAACAGTAAGCGACCTCTGGCTTCCATTTCAGGTTTGATCACTCGACCACCTCTAAGCAACTAGTTCTGTCAATAAAGTTAAGACTCATTTAAAATTAAAACAACAAAAAAAGGTCTGTTCTGGTAAAACTGATCATGTAAAGTTATTCCAATAAAAATAATAGTCTATTTGTTCACAAAAACATTTGCTTTTGAGGATCCAGGTTTCATTTAATTTCATTCCTGTCCTCTGAGTACATTCAGATTCCTAAGCCTGTGCAGAGATTAGCAGTTTTAAGGTTACTTTAAAAATTAAAAAAAAATCATCTACCAAAATAACATGATAGTAATCACAAAATAGGGCATGAAACCAGTTTCATTCTGTTTAACTTGAGATAAATGGGAAAAATTTACCCCTCTTACCAGTTTTCCGACCAAATTTTCCCATCTTTCATTCATTCATGTATTCATTCATTCAATAAAAACATTCACTGAATACATGCCATATGTCATTTACTAAATCTGATTCCAGGGAAATGATGAATGTGAATCCTTTCCTAAATTTGAGAAGCCTTTTTTAAAAATAAAAATAAGGAAACATCTGTTTTAATTCTGACATGTTCTATCATCACCAGGAACAGATTCCAAATGAAGATGAGACACCAAGAGAACGGCATAGACAAACCCACTCCACTCTGCTATCTTATATGACACACCAGCTGAAGGAATTTCCAACTATTCTAACTAGTTTTAGGGAAATTTGTCATAGTCTTAGGGAAATTTGTCACTCACAGTCACTTGCTTGTCACTTGTAAATTGAAAATTGCTTTTAATTAAAGTCAACAACCATAAAAATTTACTTAATACATGCTGACTACCTTGTGGCATGCTATTTAAGGAACTGCAAATCTTCCAACCAAAGTATACGATAGGAAAAATCCTGATGGGAACGCAAGATTGATACACAGAACAATGAGAGATATTATGAAATATATATATGTAGTAACATAATAAGATGCAAATAATAGAGGTCCAAAACCTACTGTCTTCACAAAAATATGACATGAAAATCAGGAGGCACAAGATTAGTTGCAGAAACTAAAAAGGCTCAGTAGTGGAAAGCTATGACTTCAGGTGATTCAGAAGTAATTGGTAGAAAGAAAGGGGACCTTTGTTTTCTTTTGGATTTCATTCTTTAATTTTTGATTTCATATTGGAGTGCAATTAATATTGGAAATGCAATTTCAACTTCTTTGTTAATTAATTTAAAAATAAAACTTCCCTAATTCAAAAGCTATTGAGTGGACTATTTTTAAGCTATATTCTGGGACGTGAAGCACAGGTATCATACCTGATTATCACCTTCAAGTTCTTTTGCAAATTAGGTGAAAATTCATGATTGACGTTCATAAAACAATAAGAGGCTGGAGGAGCGGCCACGATGGCAGAGCTGGAGGACCCTGAGCTCACCTCCTTCCATGAGCATATCACAATTACAACTGTTTATTTACAGAACACTGTGGGTGAGAAAGGCCGGAAGACTAGCAGAAGAGATCTTCTACAACTAAAGATTAAAAAAAGGAACCACGATGAGAAGGGTGGGCAGAGTGAAGATCTGGTATAGTCAAGACTCATATCCCCAGATAGTCAACACACAAGTGAGAGGATAATTACAACTGCATAAGTTCTCTCCAAGGAGTGAGGGGTCTGAGCCTCACATTGAGACCCGCAGCCTGGGGTCCTGCACCAGATAGATGAACCCCTAGAATATTTGGTTTGAAGGCCAGTGAGGCTTGCTTTGAGGAGAGCCCGAGGCCTTTATGAAATAGAGACTCCACTCTTAAAAGTGAAAGTGAAGTCACTCAGTCGTGTCCGACTCTTTGTGACGCTATGGACTGTAGCCTACCAGGCTCCTCCCTCCATGGGATTCTCCAGGCAAGAGTACTGGAGTGGGTTGCCATTTCCTTCTCCAGGGGATCTTCCCGACCCAGGGATCGAACCCTGGTCTCCTGCATTCCAGGCAGACGCTTTAACCTCTGAGCCACCAGGGAAGCCCCTCACTCTTAAAGGGCACACACCAAATCCACATGCTCTAAGACCCAGGGAAGAAGCAGGAATTTGAAAGGAGCTTGTGTCAGACCTACCTGGTGATCTTTGAGTTTCCTAGAGAGGCAGAAGGCAACTGAAGCTCAACTTGGAGACAAGAGGACTGGCAGCAGCCATTCGGGGGAGCTTGTTCTCCTACGAGGACACTGGTGCTGGCAAGCACCATTATGGAATCCTCCCTCCAGCTTGTTAGCTCTGAGACCTGACCCTGCCCACCAGCCTATAGGAACCAACACTGAAACACCTCAGGCCAAGCAACTAGCCAGGGAGAGGCACAGCCTCATCTACCAGCAGGCTTGTTATCTTAAGACTCTCTGAGCCTACAGAAACCCCTGGACCCAGCCCTGTCTACCAGAGGACCCAAGACCTGTGTCCACCAGAGGACCACACACCAGTGTGGGGTCCACAATCCTCTGGACTTCAGCTCCACCCACCAGCAGGCAACACAAAGTTTGGGACCCTCAGGGTCATGTTGCAGAGACCAAAGAAACCAACCAGTTCCACCCATCAGTGAGCAAGTACTAACCCTGCAACACCCTCCCTCCACCATACACACACCCTGGCCCTACCCATCAGCAAGCCAACAATAGATCCAGAAGCACCAGCCCCACGGCTATGCACCCCAGAACCTGATTCTGCCTACAAATAAGCCAGCACAAACCCTGGGATTCCTTAGGGCTCAGCAGCCAGTTGCCTCATGACCCAGCCCTGCCCCCCAGCAGAAGTGAAGTGAAGTAAGGGAAAGGTGCTCAGTCATGTCCGACTCTTTGCAACCCCACTGACTATCCAGTCCACGGAATTCTCCAGGCCAGAATACTGCAGTGGGTAGTTGTTCCCGTCTCCAGGGGATCTTCCTAACCCAGGGACTGAACCCAGGTCTCCTACATTGCAGGCAGATTCTTTACCAGCTGAGCCACCAGGGAAGCCCAGTAAAAACACCTTCCATATAAGATAGGGCCTGGCAACAAACCACACTAGGGGGCCAGAAAGCCGACTAGACCACCCACAGTTGTCCACCACGTCAGAAGGACCCACATAGCCCACAGAGGGAGTATCCCTGGGTCATGCAGTGCTGGTGACCAGAGGGGAGTGTGCTGCTGGCAGGCTCCTACATAAAGCCGCTCCTCTGCGGTCAAGAAACATAGTCAACCTAACAAATACATACAAATACACATCAATAGCCTCAGATATGCAGATGACACCACCCTTATGGCAGAAAGTGAAGAGGAACTAAAAAGCCTCTTGATGAAAGTGAAAGAGGAGAGTGAAAAGGTTGGCTTAAAGCTCAACATTCAGAAAACGAAGATCATGGCATCCAGTCCCATCACTTCGTGGGAAATAGATTGGGAAACAGTGGAAACAGTGTCAGACTTTATTTTGGGGGGCTCCAAAATCACTGCAGATGGTGATTGCTGCCATGAAATTAAAAGATGCTCACTCTGGAAGAAAAGTTATGACCAACCTAGATAGCATATTCAAAAGCAGAGACATTACTTTGCCGACTAAGGTCCGTCTAGTCAAGGCTATGATTTTTCCTGTGGTCATGTACAGATGTGAGAGCTGGACTGTGAAGAAGGCTGAGCGCCGAAGAATTGATGCTTTGGAACTGTGGTGTTGGAGAAGACTCTTGAGAGTCCCTTGGACTGCAAGGAGGTCCAACCAGTCCATTCTGAAGGAGATCAACCCTGGGATTTCTATGGAAGGAATGATGCTAAAGCTGAAGCTCCAGTACTTTGGCCACGTCATGCAAAGAGCTGACTTATTGGAAAAGACTGATGCTGGGAGGGATTGGGGGCAGGAGGAGAAGGGGACGACAGAGGATGAGATGGCTGGATGGCATCACCGACTCGATGGACGTGAATCTGAGTGAACTCCGGGAGTTGGTGATGGACAGGGAGGCCTGGCGTGCTGCGATTCATGGGGTCGCAAAGAGTCGGACACAACTGAGCAACTGAACTGAACTGAACACATAAGGAACTAAATGAAATGGGAGACAGGCAATCGACCTGATAAAGAGTTCAAGACAATGATGGTAAATATGTACAAAGGATTCTTGGGAGAAGACTAAATGAACAGAGTGAGAAATTAGAAGGTTTCCACAAAGAGTTAGAAAATACAAAGACCCAAACAGAGACAAGAAATACAATCAATGCAATGAAAAATACACTAGAAGTAATCAACAGAAAATTAGATGATGCAAAGGAATGTATCAGTAAGCTGGAAGACACAATAGTGGAAATCACTGAAGCTAAACAGAAAAAAGAATAAAAAGAAATACAGAAATGAAGACAGTTTAAGGGACCTTTGGGATAACATCAAGTGTACTGACCATCACATTACAGATTTTCCAGAAAGAAAAGAGAGAGAAAAGGGCAGAGACCATATTTGAAGACATAATAACTGAAAAGTTCCCTAACCTGAAAGAAAACAGACATTTAACCAAAGGAAGCACAGAGAGGCACAGGAAGGATTAACCTAAAAGGACCACACCAAGACACATTCTAATTAAAATCAAAGATAGAGAGAGAAACAAACAAACAAAAAAATGATAAAGAGAGAATATTAAAAGCAGCAAGGAAAAAGCAACAACTATACATAGAAACTCCCAGAGGCTATCAACTGACTCTTTAGCAGAAACTGCAAGCCAGAAGGAAGTGGCATAATGTATTTAAAAGTGATGAAAGTGAGAAACCTTCAACCAAGAATAAACTACCTGCCAAGGTTGCTGTTCAGATTTGATGAACAAATAGAAAATTTTACAGACAAGCAAAAGCTGAGAGTGCAGCATCACCAAACCAGTTTTACAAGAAATGTTAAAGGAATTACTCTAAGCGAAAAAGGTCACACTGGAAACATGAAAATTATGAAAGGAAAAAGCTCATTGGCAAAGGAACATACACAGTAAAGGGAATAAATCACCCATGTACAAAGAGGAAGGTCAAAAGACAAAAGGAATACAATAATTTATAACTACAATAGAGAGTTAAGGGATACACAAAACAATTAGATGTAAAATATGATTCAGGAAACAGTAAACGTAGTTTGAGGGGAGTAAAATGCAGGGTTGTTAAAATGTGTTTGAAATGAAGAGATCACTGGCTTAAATCATCAGATAGATCTTGACAGATCAACAGATAACTATATGTAAGCTTCATAATAACCACAAACCAAGAATCTGTAATAGATACACAAAAACCAGAAAGGAATCCAACTAACAAAAGAGAGTTATAGATACAGAGAACAAACAAGTGGTTCCCAGACGGCAAGGAGATGGGGGAGGAAATAAATAGGTGAGAGAGATTAGGTCGTACAAAATAAGCCCAGGGTATGAAATGTACAGTATGGGGAATATAGTCAGTAAATATGTATTATCTTTGTATGGTGACAGATAATAACTAGACTTAGGGTCGTGATCAGCTTGAAATGCAGAGACACACTGACTCGCTATGTTGAGGAACAGGAAACGACATAGTGTTGTAGGTTAATTACACTTCAAAAACCAAGAAAATCAAGTAAGAGAGACCGGATTTGTGGTTACCACAGTGAGGGGTGGGAAATGGGAGAACTGGATAAAGGTAGCCAAAGTCAAAACTTCCTGTTGTAAGATAAATAAGTACTAGGATATAATGTACAACTCGATAAAAATAATTAACGCTGCTGTATGTCATATATGAAAATTGTTAACAGTAAATCCTAAGCAGTCTCATCACAAGAAAAAAATTCTTTTTTCTATTTCTTTAACATTGCATAGATGTTCACTAAATTCATGTGATAATCATTTTATAATGTATGTAAATCAAGTCATTACACTGTGTACCTTAAACTGATACAGTGTCAATTATATGTCAATAAAACTGGAAGAAAAAAAATAAGGGAACAATGTCACTTTAAAAATAGCATGTGACTTAAGAAATAGAGGCAAACGTAGAATCTTTGAGAGCAAATCGGGAAATTTACATAGAATAACCCATTGTGACCTATTATTGTAGCATCATTTCATCACTGGAAAACACCAAAGGGAGTAGCTTATTGAAATCCCTTCTGCCCAATGAACCAGTAATGGTCTGTATCTGTAATAAAGCTAACATTTTCTAATATGTTAGGAAGTATTTTCATCAACATTATTTCATGTGATTCTCAAAAGAACCCCGTGAATTTGATATTCTTCCACCCTTCAAATGCAGCCAAGGGAGTGATAACAAGAGTGTAAAGTCAATATTCTGGAGAAGGGCATGGCCACCCACTCCAGTAGTCTTGCTGGAGAGTCTCACGGGCAGAGGAGCCCGGCCGGCTGTAGTGCAGAGGGTCACAGACAGTCAGACACAACTGAAGCGACTCAACACACATGCACGCAAAGTCAGTATTTCTCTCGCTCGACAAATTTAGGGGCTCCCCTCCCCCTAGACACCAATGTCTCCAAATCATTCCAGGAAGCACAAGCATGCATGGACCTAATCCCCTTCATCCCTCACTGCCACCGCCATCCTCACTTGTCTAGAGGCTGAAGGTGCCTCTGGATGCTGCTAGAACTGTTGCTGGGGCGCTGCAGCTAAGGTACCAGGTGCATTGTTTATGCACTCCTGCCCACCTCCCCACCTCCCCTCTCCTCCTTGGAACCAGCTCAAATCCAGTTCCCCACACTGTGCTCCCGGTCACATCCTGCCTCAGCAGCACCAGGAGCAGGGCCCCTTCATCCACAGTCTCTTATGAAGACCCTGCCTTCATCACTGTCTTAGGGATGTTTTAGCAAAATTACTCTTTAAATTTCCACACTACTTTCTTATTGCTGTCCTCTCTCCCTCCAAGCCAGGTGTAAGTCAGCAGGGCATCAGGAGGACCCATTATGCTACTTCTAGCGCCGTTCCTCTTCCGGGCTCGGTACCCTCTCCTGTGCCTTGAATCCTGCTTTCCTCTGGAGGAGCTCTGCCTGGTAACCATCCTTTAGGCACTCGAGCAAAAGACTCAGGACAGCTCTAACCATCTGATGATTTGGACATGCCCAGACTTGTCTGAATCCCGGGGAGACCATGTGTATACTCAAGCCTCATGTGGTATTTACTCTCTCCACAATTCCTCTGGGCTAAACTGGAAATCAACAACTTTCGTCAGCCATAGGATTATTAGGGGTTTCTTCCTCCAAATGCAAAATTCCACCTCAAAACTTAGGTTTCAAAGAGAGAAAAACCCCACATCAGAATATCTTAGGAAAAATGTGTGAATCCTGGATGATCCAACTTACTGCCTCAGGGTAAGACTGTGTCATATGCTGCACAAACATCTGGACCTCCGTGCAGAAGCTCTTCCTCACTCGCTTGGCATGGAGCCCCGTCTCTCCTTAGGACCTTCCTCCGCAGTTACGCCCTCCAGAGGCCCCTCAAGATCTCTGCATGTGGAGGCCTACTGCCCTTGCCACCCTTCTGCTCTGTTGCTCTGTCACTCTGGTGCCTTTGGCTAGCTAATAACTCGGGACCATGGAGGCCATGAAGTTAAAAGATGCTTGCTCCTCAGAAGAAAAGTTAGGACAAACCTAGACAGTGTATTAAAAAGCAGAGACATTGCTTTGCTGACAAAGCTCCATATAATCAAAGCTATGGTTTTTCCAGTAGTCATGTATGGGTGTGAGAGTTGGACCAAGAAGGTTGAGCGCTGAAGAATTGATCATTTTGAGCTGTGGTGTTAGAGAAGACTCTTGAGAGGCCCTTGGATTGCAAGGAGATCAAATCAGTCAATCCTCAAGGAAATCAACCCTGAATACTCATTAGAAAGACTGATGCTGAAGCTGAAGCTCCAATACTTTGGTGACCTGATGCAAAGAGCCAGCTCATTGGAAAAGACCCTGATGCTGGGAAAGACTGAAGGCAGGAAGAGAAGGGGATGACAGAGGATGAGATGGTTGGATAGCATCACTGACTCAATGGACATGAGTTTGAGCAAAATCCAGGAGATAGATGGTGAAGGTCAGGGAACCCTGGTGTGGTGCAATTCATGGGGTTATAAAGAGTTGACACGAGACTGGGGCTTTACCCTGCTTCTGGCCAACAAGAAAGTTTCTTCTTCTCTTTAGACTCATAGAGAACAAAGTTGTGGTTGCTGGTGGGGAAGTGGGGGGAGGGCAGAACTGGGAGTTAGGGATTAGCAGATGCAAACTATTATACACAGAATGGATTAACCACAAGGTCCTACTGTATAGTACAGGGAACTATATTCAATATCCTATGATAAACCATAATGGAAATGAATATGAAAAAGAATATGCATATGAGTAACTGAATCACTCTGCATTTTCCAAAGCAGAAATGAACATAACATTGTAAATCAACTATACTTCAATAAAATAAATATTTAAAACAAAAAACTTTCTGCTTCTCTTGAATAGCTCTTCCATTCTGTGAAACTGCTGGGCTCCTGCTTTCAAGTTCTTTATTCCCTTCATGCTAAAGCTCCTTCTTCCTAGAGTATAGTGAAAGTGAAAGTGAAGTTGCTCAGTCGTGTCCGAATCTGCGACCCTGTGGACTGTGTCGCACCAGGCTCCTCTGTCCATGAGATTCTCCAGGCAAGAATACTGGAGTGGGTTGCCATTTCCTTCTCTAGGGGATCTTCCCGACCCAGGGATTGAACCCGGGTCTCCTGCATTGCAGGCAGACGTTTTAACCTCTGAGCCACCAGGGAAGCCCAGGAGAACGAGGAAATGTCTATATACAGACTTTTGGTCCAGACTTGTTTTCTTGTGATACTTCTTCCACTGTCCACTGCTCCTCCCTATGGTTCAATAGCCTTCAAGGTTCCCACAAGTCCCTCTCCACCCTATACATATCTGAATCCCAACTCTAGTTCTGTCTTGGAAGGCTCTGGGCCAGATAAAAAGCACTAGGTTCAGTGCAGTGGAACAATCCAGGAATGAGAGAAGGAGGAACTCCAGAACTTCCTGTGGCAGGAGGCTGAGCTGCCAGGCCACACAGAGGAACTCCAGGAGGATGGTATGGCCCAATATCACAGGCCTAAGGCCACAAAAATGTACTAAATATGGATTTAAGCACATTTAAGAACTATCTAACAGGAGCTGCTTTCTTGTACATAATGAGGAATCTGATGAAAGAAGATGAGCAGGAACAGTCATCTACTTGATAAAAGCCATCAAGAGGGAGACAGTGGCCCAGAGTAGCCTTCACAGTTTTCAAAACAGACCTTCTTCCAGAAGAGCCCATGAGGAATGAAATAAAACACAGAATCTCAGTATTCAGAATTCTGCTTTATCAATTTGATAAAAATGCTTCTAATCCAATTACAACTTAAAAATTTTGAGTCTTTTATATCCCACAACCAATGATGCTATGAGATAGAATGGTTGAGTTATAGAAAGGAAGGAAGGGAGGGAGGGAGGGAAGGAGGGAAGAAAGAGAAAGAGAGAAAGGGAGGGACAAAGAAAGAAAGGGCAGAAGAAAGAAAATTTTCTTCAAAATTTAGTGTCTATTTATTTATTAAGACTTTTCAGCAGCTGTAACTTTTTATCACATTATTAATGCTGCCATTTCCACATCTTAGGAATGACTTTAGATGGATGGATAAGGCCTAGGTAGGGCCACAGATTGCCACCCGTGCTTTAAATATTGTGCTCTGACTCCAAGAATAGAAAAGAGACAAGTGAAAAACAACTTCACAGAAGGTGCTATCCTCAAAGCACAACTGGACTTTAATTTGGGAAAAAATTCACATATATAGAACTAGCTTGGGGTTTTAAAACATCAGATCATGGTCATGGTCCTGGCTTTTGAAACTTATTCCCTTTCAAAAAACAAAATTTAAATGATAGGAAACACTCAGCATTTATTTTACAACGAAACTGACCTCAAAATACAAATTATTCATTAGTAGAAAATCCATTTTGTATTTCATATGCTATTAGCTAATCTTAACTTGAGATAATTGGGGAAGATATTTTAAAATTCCTTTTGTGCTTTTCATAGAAAGCAGTCAAGCACAATGGGCTATCAATTGACGTTAAATATAAGAGTTTTGTTTTTAAAACCTAGATGATTTTTTCTCAATCCACAGACTGAAAACTGTATCACAAAATCTTTCAATTATTTCTTGCACTTCCTCTAGTTTGTACTTTAGAGGCAGAAAGGTCATATGACAAAGAAATGAAATGCTGTAATAATCACTTATTATAAAGATAACCATGGTTCTATACCAAAACACACACCACACATACACACACGTTCTTTTTCATCCTGTTGCCCTTTTAAAATTCCCCTCTGTTTTTCTGCATTTCCTAGTCTTCATGGTGCAGCCTATCTGCATCACCTTGTCTCTCATTTGCCCCTCCAGATCTACTCGGACCCTTCTCCATTCTCCCCTGGGCCCTGGAAGGCTGAGCTTGGAGACACCCACCCACTCCCTTACACTCTGCCCTCTCAGTGGTTCATTTGGAGGAAGTTCAGGCAGAAGACAAACAGAAAGTGAGGCCATGGTATTTATTCCACAGCTTCCTCTCTGCTAAGTACCTCTGCAACAGGATACCATTCTTGCCATGTGGCCCTCCCCTTGAAGTTCCCCTGTTTGGGTTCCATTGAGCCCCACTTCCCTTGCTCCTTCAGGCCTGGGTATTTGTTCCCTGTCAGGACCCTGTCTAACCCAGAAGACTTTCTTTTTTAAAAAATTTATTTTATTGAAGTGTAATGATTTACAATGTTGTGTACTGATGTACAGCAAAGTGATCAGTTACACATACATATACATTTTTTCATATATATATGATAATTGGGAAAGATTATATATATATATATATGATGTATATATATACATTCTTTTCCATTATGGTTTATTACAGGCTAGGAATATAGTTTCCTGTGCTATACAATGGGTCTTCATTGTTTACCCAGTCTATATATACTTGTTTGCACCTAGTAATCCCAAACTCCCAATCCATTCCTCTCCTACCCTACCTCCCCCTTGGCAACCACAAGTCTGTTCTCTGTATCTGTGTGTATGTTTCTGTTTCTTAAATAACTTCATTTGTGTCACATTTTAGATTCTACATATAAGTTATATCATATGGTATTTGTTTCTTCTGATTTACTTCACTTAATATGATAAAATCTAGCAAATCTATGTTGCTGCAAATAGCATTATTTAATTCACTTTTATGACTGAAAGGTATTCCATTGCATATACATACCATATCTTCTTTATCCATTCCTTTGTCAATGGACATTTAGCTTGTTTCCATGTCCTGGCTACTGTAAATACTGCTGCTATGAACACAGGGATGCATTTATCTTTTTGAATTATAGTTTTGTGCAGATATATGCCCAGGTGTGAGATTGCGGGATCATACAACAAATCTAGTTTTAGGTTTGTGAGGAACCTCTGGCTTGAAACTCAACATTCAAAAAACAAAGATCATGGCATCCAGCCCCATCACTTCATGGCAAATAGATGGAGAAGCAATGGAAGCAGTGAGAGACTTTATTTTGGGGGGCTCCAAAATCACTGCAGATGGAGACTGCAGTCATGAAACTAAAAAGACGCTTGCTCCTTGGAAGAAAAGCTATGAAAAACCTAGACAGCATATTAAAAAGCAGAGACATTACTTTGCTGACAAAGGTCTGTCTAGTCAAAGCTATGGTTTTTCCAGTAGTCATTATGGATGTGAGAGTTGGTCCATAAAGAAAGCTAATCACCAAAGAATTGATGCTTTTGAACTGTGGTGTTGGAGAAGACTTGCACTTGAGAGTCCCCTGGACTGCAAGGAGATCCAACCAGTCCATCCTAAAGGATATCAGTCCTGAACATTTATTGGAAGGACTGATGCTGATGCTGAAGCTCTAGTATTTGGGCCACCTGATTCTAAGAACTGACCCACTGGAAAGACCCTGATGCTGAGAAATACTGAAGGCAGGAGGAGCAGGGGATGACAGAGGATGAGATGGTTGGACAGCATCACCAACTTGGTGGACATGAGTTTAATCAAGCTCCGGGAGTCAGTGATGGATAGGGAAGCCTGGCGTGCTGCAGAACATGGGGTCTCAAAGAGTCAGACACAACTGAACAACTGAACTGAACTGAATTGAGGAACCTCTATAGTATTTCCACAGTGGCTGCGCCTGCTTACATTCCCACCAACAGTGCAGGAGATTCAGTAGCCTTTCTGAACTTCCTTCTTCTCTTGGTTTCTGGATATTGCTCCCTTTCATCTAATCCTGCTTTCCTGACTAATCCTTCTGGAGCATGGCTGTCATAGCTCACTAGCAACGTGCATATTCCTTTGTAACAGTGCTCTAACCTCAACACTGAGCTTCTTGCTTCTTTAAAGAACATGGGGAAGACACAGAAAATTGTGGTGTAGCTTCACTACCCACTCCAAAACATACATACACACACACACAACCCCTACAGGTGGTGTATATTTTTCTTTAAAAATTAGTTCAGTAACACTTTAAAAATCATAACAATGACAGATTTTATTTTCTTGGGCTCCAAAATCACTGTGGATGGTGACTGCAGCCATGAAATTAAAAGATGCTTGCTCCTTGGAAGAAAAGCTAGACAGCATATTAAACAAACCTAGACAGCATATTAAAAACAGAGACATCAACACAATAATAGTAGCAGACTTTAACACCCATTTATACCAATGGACAGATCATCAAAACAGAAAATTAATAAGGAAACACAAGTCTTAAATGATACATTAGATGAAATGGATTTCATTGACATCTTCAGGACATTCCATCCAAATGCAGAAGAATACACCTTCTTCTCAAGCGCACATGGAACATTCCCCAGGACAGGCCACATTTTGGGTCACAAATCAAACCTCAGTAAATTTAAGAAAATTGAAATCATATCAAGCATCTTCTCCAACCACAACTCAATGAGACTGGATATCAATTACAAGAAAAAAAAACTGTAAGAAACACAAACTCATGGAGATTAAACAACATGTTTTTAAATAGCCAACAGGTTAGTGAAGAAATCAAAAGGGAAATAAAAAAATTTCTAGAAGCAAATGACAATGAAAACATGACAGCTTCTTATAGCAATGCAATCCTACCTCAAGAAACAAGAGAAACATCGAATAGACAACCTAACTACACCTAAAAGAACTGGAAAAGGAAGAACAAAAACTCCCCAAAATTAGTAGAAGGAAAGAAATCATAAATATCTGAGCAGAAATAAATGAAAAAGAAAAGAAAGAAACAATAGTAAAGATGAATAAAACTAAAAGCTGGTACTCTGAGAAGACAAACAAAACTGACAAGCCTTTAGCTAGACTCAAGAAAAAAAGAGAGAAGAATCCAATCAACAAAATTAGAAATGAAAAAGCAGAGGTTACAACAGACAGTGCAGAAATACAAAGGATTATAAGAGACTATTATGAACAGTTATATGGCAATAAAATGAATAACCTGGAAGAAATAGACAGATTCTTAGAAAAGTTCAATCATCCAAGACAGAACCAGGAAGAAATAGAAATTATGAACAACCCAATTACAACCACTGAAATTGAAGCTGTGATCAAAAATCTCCCAAAAACAAAAGCCTGGGACCAGATGGCTTCACAGGAGAATTCTATCAAATATTTAGAGAAGAGTTAATGCCTATCCTTCTAAAACTCTTTCAAAAAATTGCAGAGGAAGGAACACTACCAAACACTACCAAACATTCTATGAGGCCACCATCACCCTGCTGCCAAAACCAGACAAAAACAACACAAAAAAAGAAAACCACAGGCCAGTATCACTGATGAACATAGATGCAAAAATCTTCAACAAAATTTTAGCAAACAAAATTCAGCAACACATCAAAAAGCTCATACACCATGACCAAGTTGGGTTTATTCCAGGGATGCAAAGATTCTTCAATATATGCAAATCAATCAATGTGATACATCATATTAAATTGAAAGATAAGAGCCATATGATAATCTCAATAGATGCAGAAAAAGCCTTTGACAAAATTCAGCACCTATTTATGATTAAAACTCTTCAAAAAATGGGCATAGAAGGAACCTACCTCGACATAGTAAAGGCCATATATGAGAAGACCACAGCCAACATTATTCTCAATGGTGAAAAACTAATAGCACTCTCCCTAAGATCAGGAACAAGACAAGGGTGGCCACTCTCACCACTATTATTCAACACAGTTCTGGAATAATAGCTACAGCAATCAGAGAAGAAAAAGAAATAAAAGGAATCCAGACTGGAAAAGAAGAAGTAAAGCTCTCACTGTTTGCAGATACTGTACAGGATACTGTACATAGACAACCCTAAAGATAGTATCAGAAAATTGCTAGAGCTAATCAGTGAATTTAGCAAAGTTTCAGGATACAAAATCAATACGGAGAAATCACTTGCATTTCTATACACTAACAATGAAAAATCAGAAAGAGAAATTAAGGAATAAATCCCATTCACCATTGCAACAAAAAGAGTTAAATATCTAGGAATAAACTTACCTGCGGAGACAAAAGAACTGTACACAGAAAATTATAAGACACTGATGAAAGAAATCAAAGATGACATAAACAGATGGAGAGATATTCCATGTTCCTGGGTAGGAAGAATCAATATTGTGAAAATGACTATACTACCAAATGTAATCTACAGATTCAATGCAATCCCTATCAAATTACCAATGGCATTTTTTTCATAGAACTAGAACAAAAAATTACACAATTCATATGGAAACACAAAAGAGCCCGAATAGCCAAAACAGTCTTGAGAAAGAAGAATGGAGCTGGAGGAATCAACCTTCCTGACTTCAGATTATACTACAAAGTTACAGTCATCAAGACACTATGGTACTTGTACAAAAACAGAAATATAGGCCAACGGAATAAGATAGAAAGCCCAGAAATAAACCCATGCACCTAGGGGTACCTTATTTTTTACAAAGGAGGCAAGAATATACAATGGGGCAAAGATAGAGTCTTCAATAAATGGTGCTGGGAAAACTGGACAGCTACATGTAAAAGAATGAAATTAGAACATTTCCTAACACCGCACACAAAGATAAACTCAAAATGGATTAAAGACCTAAATGTAAGACCAGAAAATTATAAAACTCTTAGAGGAAAACATCGGCAGAACCCTTGATGACATAAATCAAAGCAAGATCCTCCATGACCCACATCCTAGAGTAATGGAAATAAAAACAAAAGTAAACAAGTGGGACCTGATTAAACTTAAAAGCTTTTGCACAGTAAAGGAAACTCTAAGCAAGGTGAAAAGACAACCCTAAGAATGGGCGAGAAAAATAGCAAATGAAACAACTGACAAAGGATTAATTTTCAAAATATACAAGCAGCTTATACAACTCAATGCTAGAAAAACAAACAACCCAATCAAAAAGTGGGGAAAACAGACATTTCTCCAAATAAGACGAACAAATGGCTAACTAACACATGAGAAGATACTCAACATCACTCATTATTAGTGAAATGCAAATCAAAACCACAGTGAGGTATCACCTCACACTAGTCAGAATGGCCATCATCAAAAAGTCTACAAACAGTAAATGCTGGAGAGGGTGTGGAGAAAAGGGAACGCTCTTGCACTGTTGGTGGGAATGTAAATTGATACACCCACTATGGAAGATGGTATGGAGATTCCTTAAAAAACTAGGAATAAAACCACCATATGACCCAGCAATCCCACTCCTAGGCATATATCCTGAAGAAACCAAGTATCCTGTTGTTCACTGCAGCAATAGCTACAATATGGAAGCAACCTAAGTATCCATGGATGGATGAATGGATAAAGAATTTGTGGTACATATACACAATGGAATATTACTCAGCCATAAAAGGGAACATATTTGAGTCAGTTCTGATGAGGTAGATGAACCTAGAACCTATTATACAGAGTGAAGTGAGTCAGAAAGAGAAAGATAAATATTGTATTCTAATGCACATACACGGAATATAGAAAAACGGTACTCAAGAATTTATTTACAGAGCAGAAATGGAGAAACAGACATAGAGAACAGACTTATGGACATCAGGAGAGGGGAGGAGAGGGTGAGATGTATGGAAAGAGTAACATGGAAACTTACATTACCATACATAAAATAGATAGCCAACGGGAATTTGCTGTATGGCTCAGGAAACTCAAACAGGGGCTCTGTATCAACCTAGAGGGGTGGGATGGGGAGGGAGATGGGAGGGAGGTTCAAAAGGGAGGGGATATATGTATACCTATGGCTGATTCATGTTGAGGTTTGATAGAAAACAAGAAAGTTCTGTAAAACAACTATCATTCAATAAAAAAAATAAATTAGAAAAAACACACACAGAGACATCACTTTGCCAGCAAAGAGCCATATAGCCAAAGCTATGTTTTTTCCAGAGAGTTGGGCCATAAAGAACACTGAGCACCAAAGAACTGATCCTTTCGAACTGTGGTGCTGGAGAAAACTCATGAGAGCCCCTTGGACAGCAAGGAGATCAAATCAGTCAATCATAAAGGAAATTAACCCTGAATGGAAAGACTGATGCAGAAGCTGAAGCTCCAATAACCTGGCCACCTAACATGACAAGCTGACTCATTGGAAAAGAACCTGATGCTTGAAAAGATTGAGAGCAGAAGGAAGAGAAGGCAATAGAGGATGAGATGGTGGATGGCATCACTGACTCAAAGAACATGAGTTTGAGCAAACCTAGGGAGATAGTGAATGACAGGGAAGCCTGGCGTGCTGCAGTTCATGGGGTCACAAAGAGTCAGACACCACTTAGCTACTGAACGACTCTAAAAATCATAAAAGTGACACATTTGTTACAACCAGTGTAAACATATGTAAAGCAAACTCAAAGCTCTTCCCCAGTACTTTTGGTCCCTTCCCCTTCCCCTCACTCACCTTCACCTTGCCTTGCCCTTAGATATAGAATGTGAACACCTTGGACTATCTTTCTTTACACTGTTTCCATGATATACAAACCCATAGCAAACATATATACTCATATATAGAAAGGAGTGTGATTTTCAGTCTTTAGAAAAACAGAGCATACTCTACCTTATCTTTCAACTTACTAAATATCTAGTTCCATTCTTTAGAGATTAAATATATTTAAATTTATGTAGCTATTTCTCTATTGATTGACACTCCTTTTTTTTTTCCAGCTGCTTTGGCTACTACACATAATGTTGCAATAAACACCCTTATACATATATCCTTACTAGTGCATCTATTTCTGTGACCTAAAGTCCTAAAATAGGGTTGGTAGGTCAAAGTTACATATAGTTTCAATTACGCATGGAATCTTCCCAGATCAGGGATTGAACCTGTGTCTCCTTCATTGGCAGGCAGATTCTTTACCACTGAGCCACCAGGGAAGCCCTGATCTTACTTTCTGTCAACATAAATTACAGATAATTTTCTATGTGTTACATACTTTTAGTAGTCAGCTTCAATGGCTGGATATAGCCATTAGTGTTGTGGAGCTTCTTAAAAATTTTCTGGGGATTTATCAAACCTCAATATCAATAAACAGGGGGAATTGATATCTACTTCCCATAATGTTGTCCAAAGAGAAATCAAAGCTTTGACAGTAGCATTAAATACAACAAAATCTACTATAAATATGCCTCTCAATCCTTAATCAGTTGACATTAATTACATCTTTTGATGGGCACAAGCACTGATCAAATGATTCACAATATCAAAAGGAACTATGCCTGAGGCATGTGGCTCCATCACCACCTCAGTAACTTCAAAGGAGAAAGATCATGAGATTGCTGAGCAGAGCACTGCAGCACTGGGGATCTTCCTGAGTATGGTAACCCAAGTTCCATGTGATTCTTCCGGCATTAAAAGGGTCTATTTCAGATCAAAGGTAAAAGAAGGCCAGAAAAACAGAAGGGAATCCCAGTCCCAAGGATATCACTATCCAGGTTAACACAACTAGAGTCCCTCAGGCTTGAGAAAATATTACATTCCACAAAGGCTTGGGAACATAACATACAGCAGTTTCCATAAAACCAGGGTGGCAGTGAGGTGAGGATGAGGGTGTGGGAAGAGGAGGGCCAGAGAAGACAAATCTGGTCACCATCCATTGTTAGCATATTCTCTGTTTGATCATATCACCATCAGACAAGAAATTCCTGTGCACAGACCTGGGAATGAAAAGCAAGGAAAATTATAAAGCCAAAAGGAGGTGGACCAAGAACGGTCACACCATTTCCTGTGTGGATGGTAATGCTGGCTTTCACTGCCTGGTCTTGTGAGAAGGAGAACCAGGTTTCAGTCTTTCCTGGGAATTACTACTTGCCCATAACACTACAGAGCCCTCCAACTGGAAACAGATCTCATTATTTTGCCAGACTTAATCTCTTACTTGAGTAGTTAATAAGCGCTTTCAATAACCTTAATCGCATCACTTCAATTAAATGCCCAGATGCTATTTCCACAGGAAATAAATGTCTACAGACCATAAACTCAACTTGGTTAATAGCTAACGTGGGAGAAAGGTGGGAACTGGACTCAGATAAAGGGCTACTGTTGGGTGATGGTAAATGAATGATCCACCCTCACATGGGGCTGTCTGAGGCCTCCGTTGGGATATGGAGGTAGAAGTGAAATGAAACACAAAGGCAGCTGGAAGCAGGAAAATTCTCCCTGTGTGGCCCCACCAGCTGCTGAAAGTCACTGAAGGATCCATAAAAAAAATGAGGATCATGGCTACAGAGAAGGGGGGACTGATGGGAGACAGGAGACAGGAACACAAGATACAGATGAAAAACAGTATCTGGAGAACTCCCTCCCTTCACACTTTTCAAAGGATGATGATAAGAAACAATGTTTGGATGTCCTAGAGGAAGGTCCCAGCAAAAGAGAAGTTACCCATGCCAGAAAAACAAGGTTTTTCCTGCTCCCATTTTTCTGCCTTCCAACGCCTTTTTTTAAAATAAAATGTTAGGAGCACAGGCAGTCTTCCTGCCAAGGAATCCATGTGATTTTAATGACTGGATCCTAAAGTGCTGTGAAGATCCCAGCAGAAAGCTGGGCCAAGGAAAGGGAATGGTTCTGAGCAACTGTATGGAGAGGTCTCATGAAAGGGTGACCATCTGTTGAACTGGTCCTTCAGTAAGTTCAAGGTCAGTCATCAGAGAAACTGAATGTCCTCTGTGTGCCTACCTTGACCCAGATGCAATAGAACTTTTATAATATCTTTTTTTTAATAGAAAAAGGACAACAAAATAAAAAGATAATTCTAAGTTGGGATGGGGAGACATTTACTGAAATTCAGTGTACTTATTGTACTGTCTGGAGAAGTGGCACACCCAGTCATAGGATTTAGTGTGACTTTTGAAAAGAGCCTCTGGGATTGTGGTGGCTCTTGCATGCCCAGTCTCTAGAATAATAATAATTATTAGTCTCTGTCTAATAATTGCAGAGAGCTTCCTTTCCATATTTTGAAAGCTCCAGCATCCACACAGAGAAAGGATTTTCATCACTAGGGTTCTATGACACATGACATAAAATCTACAATTCTATGACTTCGCTGATGAAGCAGTTTGGTTCTTTTAGGAAGTAGCAAGTTTCATCAAACTGAGAGCAGTATACTACAAACACAAAATGAAGAACATTTACTACACTTTAAAGAATCACACCCTGGATAAGTGATTTAGAGAAATTTATAAAATGCAAGAGTCCAAAATGAACAGAAGCTTTTTAAATTCCTCTTTCCTAGATAGATATTTTTATCTCAAAAATTTCACATGATGTTTCCTCTCACCTTTAAGGGACTCTATGTTATATTACAAGCCTAGACAAGGCATTGACCATATGCTGTGAAATGACTACTGAAAAAGAACCTATCACCTACACAAAGGCATGCAATACCCTGGGTACCTGGCTGCACTGAACTGAAACATTGTGTGAATACAGGAGTGGCACTTTAATAAACTTTTTGGGTCTTATTGAACCCACTTATAGAACCGCCAGAACTATTTTCATGTAAAATTTTAAATCACATGAAACATACAAGCCAAATTAGCTCTTTAGCACTTTCTGCATAAGACACGATGTTATACCAGTAACAGCAAAAACCCATATATAAAACATAACTTCATGATAAACATTACTTTGTGCTTATTTGAGAAATCAAAAAAGAGTTAAAAAAAAAACAAACAGAAAATCTGAACCAAGTTTCTTTAAGTTAGAAGGAATTCATCCCTCTTCTAGTATTTAAAAAAAATTTTTTTGTCATAAAATAAGACCACTTACAAAAGTGATCACTATAAAGAAGCAAAACCAAAACCTGAAACCTCTGACAATAGAGGAGCAAAGACACAGTATGCTTCCACTCTTAGGGAATCCCACCTAATCCAGGCTACCCCAGCAGTGTGAAGAGCAGAATTTAGGTCAAGGGGCCAATCAGCATCAGAGGCAGTGACAAGTTGCTACTTCTCTCTGCCCAGTCCTGTTTCCTTTGAGAGTCCTGTGTTCAGCAACCATGGAGGCAGCTTTAGAGCATGCCAAAACAAACAAACGAAAAAAATTTAAGGCATTTACAGAATATTGCTTCTAGAAGCAACTACACCCCTAACCCCGTAAGTCAACACCACCTCCACACTCCTTAATAACACTCCCAGCTGTACTGTTACAAGGTGAATTGACTTGGCCAAGGAATATCGATTCATTGTTAATTAGCCAGTCTCTGAATAGTATGAGCAGATTGCCTGTGGGTCACCCGTGAACACACATAAAGCATTTTAAACTGGGACTAACCTGGAGGTGACTGGTGCTGGGGCTGAGCTCTGGTCCTCCCGGGCCCCAAGGTCTTTTCCAAAGGTTCCCTGGGCACCAACCGAGGTTGGCCCACTCTGAGGGAGGTCGAGCTGGCCCCTTTGGTCTCCGTGACCTTGGCAGAGGATGGTGGCTCCAAGGTGTCAGCAGAGAGGGACCCAGAGAAAGCACGGCTCCTTCCAGAAAGAGAGTCATCAAGAGCGGCTTCTCTCTCTCCAGGTGGTGAGGAGAGCCGGAGGATCCTATGATGCTGCTGAGGGCTGGGGAGCCTTGGAGAGAGAGGTGAGGGAACAGGCGACATCCGTTTGCATGTGCTGGGTGGAAAGGCTGAATTATTAATTACCGTGCCAGGAGCAGCCAGCGCTAGTGGGGGCAGCCTTTTCTCATCACTTCCAGGGTCCACGCCACCATGGGGCAGATCCAGAAACGAGGTTTTGCGGCTGCCTCTTCCAAGCCCAGCTCCCCTCCTGCTCCTGGTTTCTGGGAGGGTGTGGGCGCCAATTGTGCCAAAGGGAAAGCCCAGCCGTTTGCCCTCAGCAGCATCATCTAACTTCTCGCTCTCTATCACCTTCAGGAGGACCTTGTTCACAGCCCCCTCAGTGCTGGCTGCGGGGTATTCCCCAGCTGATGGCTGCCATGACCTGTCCCTTTGCTGTTCCTGGTCCAGGCCCCTGGCTCCCCAGGCCCCAGCCTCAGCTCCTGGGAGGGTGAGCAAGTCTGCACCTGGTGTGAACTCAGCTGGGGCTGCTAGGCCAGGGGCGATCTTTCCCTCACCCTCAGGATGCGTTTTGACTACTCGCTGTACCTGAGTGGACAGATCCTGGACTCTGGCCACCACTCTGGAGACAGGCTTCTTCCTATGAGTCCACTCAGCAGCCTTTGCTCTCCGGCGTCTCTCTGCCGCTCGTTCTTTCTCAGGCTCCTTGTGACTTTCAGTCAAGCCTGTTTGCTGATGCACCAGCCTGCGAGGGGTTCTCTTCAGCTCCCTAGCTCTATCATCCCCTGGCTCCGTGGAGCTGCAGTCAGGGGGCAGCCCGCCTCTTCCTAGCCCCGCATCTTCAGAAGGCTTCTTGATGCTTCCCAAGGCAGAGTCAGCATCCAGTGTCCTGGGGACCTCTAGGGTGCATCTCTCTTTCCTCTGCAGGGATGAAGTAAGCTCCCCATTGAGGAGCAAGTTGCCTCTCTCCTCCAGAAGCCAAAGATGAGACCTTGTTCGAGAGAGAGGAAGAGAACTGCTGAAATAGACCTGGTCCTTCCCCCGCAGAGGAGCCAATTCCTGTCCTCCATGCCCCTTTCTTTTTGTCCTCTTCTGCAGGGAGCTTTGAGAGAGCCCCTCAAAGCTCTCTCTCCTTCCACCAAACCTCCGGGCCTTTTTGTTCCCGTGGGAGCTCCTCTTGTTGAGACAGCCCACGGAGGGCTCCCCAAGCCAGTCGCCAGCACTCTGGAAACAGTCATCCTCGGAGGCCAGGCTCACAGCGAGTTCAGGCAGCTTCCCCTCCTGGTTCCCCATCGTAATCCCCAGGATGTGGCCTGAGCTCAGCAGACCGGCCAGCAGTCTCTCCCTCTCGGCAGTGAGTTTGTACAGTTCAGTCAGAATGTCTTTCGTGGGAGTCGGCTTGAAAAAGATGTCGCCTGGATGTTCGTTTGGCTGCAGACTGAGGCTGTGGAGGTCGGACCCCTCCCTGACTTGGTAGCAGTTGTGAAACCCTTTACTGGCTCTGTCTAGAATTACAGTGTCCTTGTACGAAAATCCTCTGACTTCGCCCCTTGGAAGATAGAAGCTGATGTAGCAGACTTCGGTAATGGGTTTACGCAATTGGAGGGTACAGTGAGTGCCTTCCATTATGCCTACCTAATTATTCATGCCTCGGAGATGCTGGTCTGTGGTCAGGCTTCTGAGGCTCCAGTGGTGGGGCATGTGATGGTGGCAGTGTGGGGAAAGCAGCTGACAGTCATCTCCAGCAACGAGACTGCCTGTGAGGGAAATGGGAGGAAAGCAGCTAGTCTTAACAGACTGCAGGAATCACATACCGACAGAAATCAAAGCGTTACCAGTCTTACTCTTCCTCGCTGGCTGCTCAGTCAACTCAAGACATCAGCCAGAAGGCTGACTGTAACCTCTTCCCCACTCCCAGCCCACCCTTGACTAGCAAAGCTTTTCTACAGCTGAGAATAGGAGAGTGCTCTAGTATTAGCCCCAAGACAAAAGTCCCTTTGTCCCTTTGCCCTATGTGGAAACTTAATGTATACCCTAAGCAGGTCTCTCAACTTTTCAAGGTTTCGTTTAGGTTCTTCTATAAAGCAGAGCTAACATACCTCCCAGAAATCCTGAGGAGAGGGGACTTTGAGATCCTTAGAAAACATAGCCATTTTAGTAACTCAGATTTGGAAGAGTACTTTGCGAAAATGAGTCAAACCGTTTTACTCTCCAAGAAGCACCTTCTAAGATTTGAGATTATGGATCAGACAGTAAAGAATCTGCCTGCAATGCAAGAGACCCGGGTTCCATCCCTGAGTCAGGAAGATCCCCTAGAGTAGGAAATGGCAACCCACTCCAGTATTCTTGCTTGGAGAACTCCATGGACAAAGTACTTGGTGGGCTATCATCCATGGGGTCACAAATAGTCAGACATGACAAGCAACTAACACACACTCTATGTAACTTAAAGAAATACGGAGGAAAGATATTAGGCACAAATCTGACGTCTCTTCTGGACACAATTCATAAATTCTGCTAAAAGAGCTAAAAGTGAAAATGCTTAATTTTAAATTTAAAAGAAGTAACTCAGGCATCTTAATCAGATTCTCTTTGTGTTTTTTTGTTGTTGTTGTTTGTTTGTTTTCCTACTTCTTGCCTATCTAAAGTCAAATGGAATGGCAGAGAAAAAGGAAAAATCTGTAAGCCATTGCTGGCCCTGTATGGACTTTCAATCAATGACTTCACCATCAAAGTGGCTGAAATGTCACATCGATGGGGAAGGCAGCTGCTCCCTCCTGTGATGTGAAGTATCCCAGGGGCGTCTCTCTGGCTAACATCTCTCCACACAATCATGAGCTTAGAATTCTATATTATGACACTTCATTTCTCAAATGAAGGCACTGCCCAGTCTTCAGGACTTCCAAGCTTAAAGAGAAATCCCCTGGGGAGGGTAGCATAATAACCATTTATTAACCATTGATATCCTCAGTGATATCTCGGGTCTCTACATAAAACTACATTTTGAGAGTAGGAAGAGAGAAAGGAAGAAGAGCTTTTTAACAGAGACTCCTTACTGAAGACATATGAAAATAAAAGGGATAAAATGAAAGTAAAAAGAAAAGAAGAAAAAAAAAAAGCAACCATCTGGTCAACCCAGAAGTTCCAGAAGGACTCGGGGTACTCACAGGGGTTAAAGGGCAAGAAGAGAGGAAGCAGAGAAGAAATGGGAGGCCAGCTGAGGCCTTGCTTCTCTCACAGCTTTCTATGGGATTGTTTTAATTCAACTATAATATCTCTAAAACTTGTCTAAAATGCTCATTCCTGGCCTTTCTTAAAGGTGCCCATATGTATAGATTCTTAATAGTACAAACTCTCTGAATATATCTAAGAACACATTTTGGAGGTGGTTTTTTTGTTTGGAAGTGGTAAAACAGTCATAAACAACCAGTTATAAAAGCAACTGCATAGCTGCCAACACCCACTCTTCATGATGCTAAGCATTGAGAGTTCAACTTAGGAACTGTCAAAAAAATGAAGTGAAGCTGCTGAAGTGCTATTATCCTAAGTTGCACAAAGATGGGAAAGGTCTTGTCCTGCCTTCAAGCATCACTCTCCTCTAGTTCTTATCTTCTCAGTTTCCCTGGATTAGAAGAAGTGTGTGATGTGGGAGAAGGGGAAGAGTCAAAGTTGTTTTTTTTTTTATATATATATATAATCTGTTCAGAGTAGCAGCACAAAGTTCATGCTATGATTTCAGATGAAACCATGATTGCCTATTTTAAAAGTCTATGCCCTAAGAGAGGGAATTTTATATATTGAATATAAACATGTGCTCACTTTTATTTTGCTATCTCATTTAACAAACATATTTCCCTTTTACAGATGAAGAAATTGAAATTCAGAGAGATTAAGGACCCTGGTCTACGGCCATATGGCTCAAAAGAAGGAAGAATAAAACCTAGATCCGTGTCATTTCATGGCTTTGTAGGTAAAGTGGCTCCTTATTTACTGCCTCCTAATGCTGAACTAATTTTTCAAGAAATTTGAATAGAAGAATTCCTTTATTTTGCTAGCTTGGTATTACTCACATTATCTCTTCAAATATGTCTCACATCTCGCTACTTTTACAACTCGTGTTTTGGCATGTCTGATCAGACAAAATGCTGTTCTCTAAGGCTGTCCCTTAAGCAATATAATTCAGGGTCAGGGCACCAGAAACTCACTGCATCTGTACCTGTCAAGTAGAACTCTTGAAAATTCTAATACAGAAAATAAGGAGGAATAGACTCATATGAAGGCTATATCTTTTGTGAAAGTTATAGACATACAGTGCTCTTTTATAGGGTTAACTACTTTTTTCTCCTTGTCTTTATAAGTCTTGATTATACACATGGAGAAAATGTCATGGTTAGTATTATGTATATTAGTCATGGTTGGGAAACTAAAGCCAAGTTTTAGGAAATTATGAGATGGGATTTTATAGCAATAAAACCACAATTCAAGGCATGAAGCTACTATTTTTTTAAAAAACACTTCCACATAGAAATTTCAATACAGAATGCTCTTTTTGGTGCCCATGTCTAAGGCCAGGGAGGCGCAGAACAGAGAGAGGAAAAAAACAAAAACAAAAAAAAACCAGAAACAGGAGTTTGTCCCATATTCTTGGGAAACTGCATTTTCTCCAATCTGGGCACTGGGGACTAGAAGTGTGTTAAAAGATTGTACTGAACACAGGCTAAGGAGCTAGAACATCCCAGGAGCCATGGCGAATCATTAAAGAATCCTAAGCAAGGCATGCTGCTTGTTTAGATTTGTATTATAGAAAAATCACTCCAGAAGCAAAGTGGAGACTAGACCAAGAAGGGCTAAGACTAGGGTTATTGGGCTTTCCTGGTGGCTCAGATGGTAAAGAATCTGCCTGCAATGCGGGAGACCCAGATTGGATCCCTGGGTCTGGAAGATCCCCTGGAGAAGGAAATGGCAACCCACTCCAGTATTCTTGCCTGGAGAATCCCATGGACAGAGGAGCCTGGTGGGCTACAGTCCATGGGATCGCAAAGAGTCAGACACAACTGAGCCAACTAACACTTTCACTTTCATATCATATATAATTCTATGCAAGATAATCATACTCCATCCTGATTCAACCACTGAATACACCTTTAAAATCTATACAGAATGCATGGAGTAGTTATTTGAGTACTCTGGAAAGTCAACAGTAGCAAGCCAGTTGGTGAAGCAGAGTGGACTTTGAAGTGTCATCCAACTGCTTTATTGCAGTTAAATTCGTCCATTTTCCCCTCCAGTAGCCAGCCCCTTAGCCTAGACTCAGATCACCCTGCAACATAAAAGTAACAGCACAAACAGAGAAAGTCCTGCAGGAAATCTTCTAGTACAGAATCAGAAGTAGGAAAGATATCTCCTGACAGTGACAGCAGCAGCAGTAGGAGCCCGTTGGCACCTAAAACTCTAAAAGCAGAGAATGCCCCTCTTTGATCAGAGAAACTGTAGTCCCAAGACAGTGGGGGCAAACTCTGCTCCTTTCTTCCTTTTTGTCTCTTTGTTCTGCCCCACCTTGGCACCAGATGTCAGTACAGTTCTAGGAAGTTCGAAGCAGAGGTGGATAAGTCTCAGGCTTATAGTCAGAAAACTGAAAATCCCCAGAGTCCCCCAAATATGGGGAGCTTAGAAAATAACCCAATCAGTGATTTATGAACTCCGGAATTCACCCCCAACTGTGTATGTGTGGACCTGATCCTAAGCAGCATGCAAAAGACTTTGGGGAAAAAAATAAGCAAAATACTCACAGACAGACCTTCGGACTAGGAGACAGACCTCCAGGACTTCCCTGGTGGTTCAGTGGTTAAGACTCCATTCTTTCAATGCTGGGGTCTCAATTTGATCCCCGGTTAGGGAACTTCATTGGAAATAGATGGGGAAACAGTGGAAACAGTGTCAGACTTTACTTTTGGGGGCTCCAAAATCACTGCAGATGGTGATTGCAGCCATGAAATTAAAAGATACTTACTCCTTGGAAGGAAGGTTATGACCAACCTAGATAGCATATTCAAAAGCAGAGATATTACTTTGCCAACAAAGGTCTGTCTAGTCGAGACTATGGTTTTTCCAGTGGTCATGTATGGATGTGAGAGTTGGACTGTGAAGAAAGCTGACTGCCGAACAATTGATGCTTTTGAACTGTGGTGTTGGAGAAGACTCTTGAGAGTCCCTTGGACTGCAAGGAGATCCAACCAGTCCATTCTAAAGGAGATCAGCCCTGGGTGTTCATTGGAAGGACTGATGTTGAAGCTGAAACTCCAATACTTTGGCCACCTCATGCAAACAGCTGACTCATTGGAAAAGACCCTGATGCTGGGAGGGATTGGGGGCAGGAGGAGAAGGGGATGACCATGAGATGGCTGGATGGCATCACCGACTCGATGGACATGAGTTTGAGTGAACTCCAGGGAGGCCTGGCATGCTGTGATTGATGGGGTTGCAAAGAGTCGGACACGACTGAGCGACTGGACTGAACTGAACCAGGGAACTAAGATCCTGCATGCTACCCTCCTACAGGTGCAACTGTAGCACGTGCATGGGAAAGCCCCAGAGAACACTGCAAAAGCTCTGAACGTTGACATTAAAACCACAACCAACAGAAGACTGATCGGAACTTCTAGCTTGAACTAAACCAGGCTGGCTGCCTGAAAAGGGGAAAACATTACTAAGAGTGTATAATATTCCAAATATTCAGGATGCAACTCGAAACTACTCAGCAATGCAAAGAACCAGAATGCAAGCAGTATGGAGTCTGGATGGGTCACGGGTTTGGATGAAGTTACTCAAGGAGAGTATGCAGACTGAGGAAAGGTTACGGAGTACACTACTGGGAAGACAGATATTAAAGAAATAAATGGAGGAAAAAGAAACCTCAAAAGAGGCTGAGAAAGAAATAAGAAGTAAGATAACTCCCCAGACTTTGTATCTAAATAAACTGAAGTTCAATAGTCTAAATTATTATGCTTTTATTATGTTTATAAACTCTAGATTTAAATCTTTCGATCAGTGTAGCCAAACTCAGACCAAAACCCACATCTCAGAAGCTAAAGCTATCCTAGGCTTCTCTGTCCATGGGATTCTCCAGGCAAGAATACTGGAGTGGATTGCCATTTCCTTCTCCAATATTAAACCATAGGGCTTCCATAATATTGTTAAGGTGTTATGGAAAAATCTACAATATGGACTGAATTTTTGGCCACCCAATGCTATTAATGGCAAAAGTTTTTTTCTCCCTTCTCTGAGAGTAACAGAAGTCACATATCCAGTTGCATCCATAAATTCTTAGCTTCAGCTTTTATCTATCATCCCTTCTCAAAGACCTGCTACATTTTCTACTACAATTATCTTTACTACATTTCTTTTGCAAGAAATACCATAAAATTAGTAAAAAAATCACAAGGTATCATACCATGATGGAGACCATTTCAATCAGGGATCAAAACATAGGGCATAGAAAATGAAAGGTGTGACTTTGAGGTTATAGATCTCAACACTGGCTGTGGTGCATGGCAGGATACTCGACAAAAATAAGTCCCCATGAATTGTCAAAGAGAAGAATTCCATTCTTAGAGTCCCCCCAAAAAATTTTTTTTTAGTGTCACAGAGGTGTTGCTGCTTCCAAGATGAAATACTATTCTACCAGATTCTGGGGGTCCAAATCCATATGTAAATGTTCATACCATGTGTTCAGAATTCCTGAGTTTCCAATGATCATAGAGAAGGTGTTCGTATTTCTTCTCTCTGGGCCTTATCATTTAACAAAAAATTTCGAGCAAAAAACATTATCTGCAGTGGAAGGTAGGGACTGAGAACAATAGATTAATAACAAGGGAGAATCAGTTGAAAAGAGCAAGTGCTTCCACTGAACGCACAAGAACACAAGTGTTGATATACTAGTGGCACAAAGACAATCCAGCTTGCTCGAATCTGGCAACCACAGCGCATCTTAGAGAAAATTATGGAAAAGAAAAGATAATCTCATGTTTTCTGGTCCAAGGATGAATTTTAGAATCATTGGAACATCCAAATTTAAGATAGATTGTTGCAAAGAAATACAAACATTTTCAAACTTACTTCCCCATTCTCTTCCACAGTTTGAAATTATTTTTATCAAACAAACTCATTGTGTACATCCTCTACTATCATCAGTGAATAATTATAGAACTGCTCTGGAGCATGGAAAAACTATCTGTGGTTCTCCCTAAATCTCCCTCTCTCAGGCAAGAACAGACTGTCAGAATTCAGCCATTAGTCTAGCATCCCTGCCAGTGTCTGGATCTGGATAAACATACCTCATGTTCTTTCTTCCTTCAAATTTTAGATCCTCTGTGACACGAAAGATTTAATTTCTAAGCTTTCAATCCACTAACTGAAAATACTACTTGGTGATACCTATAAGAGGACCAAAAAACTACAAAATGCCTCCTTTGTGCAGAAGTCTGCCCTGAACAAATGAACTTCAACCTCAGCACTCCAGGATGCTCCACATCAAAAGAAGTCTTCTGAGCAGGGCAAAAGCTTCTCTGGGACAATCCATTAACAAGTCAGAGTACAGTACAATGTTGAATCATTTCATGTATTTTCCATCTGAGAAGCCAGAGAAAAGGAACCGTAAATCTTAGGAGTGGAAAAAAGAGAAAAAGCAAAATACAAGGAAAGGAACTTCCCTGGTGGTACAGTAGATAAGAATCCGCCTGCCAATGGAAAGGACATGGGTTCAATCTCAGAAGATCCCACATGCCACAGAGCAACTAAACCTGGCCACAGAGCAACTCAGCCCGTGTATTACAACTGCTGAAGACTGCACCCTCTAGAGCCTGAGCTCCACCCCAAGAGAAGTCCCTGCAATGAGAAGCCTGTGCACCACAACAAAGAGTAGCCCTCACTTACAGCAACGAGAAAAAGCTTTTGCAAAGCAAAACAAAGACCCAAAGTAGCCAAAAGTAAAATAAATAAAATTTAAAAAAAATTATAAAGAAAGGACTATGAAGTGGGATTATATACAATTCCATGCTGAGTTCATAGGCCTATTTCAAGCAGCAATGCCTCACTCTGCTTTGACTAAAACACAGCAGCTCTGTAGGTGCCACACACTAAATTATACATCTTAATCTGGTCTACCAAGTGACCTTCCCTGGCTGTGCCCACTGTGAAAGCACTTTGTTCCCTGGTAAGTCTTCAGGCCTTTCATTTCCTCTCGCAAACTCCAGGCAGTCTCTCCAAAACAACACTGCTGGGCTGATTTCTTCACTGACTCTTTTTCCAGTAAGCAAGTACACGATTTTTCTCTACCCCAAATGGAAAGATCTGTTGTGCCTCATCGTAATAGGAAATTATTGCCTTTAGCAGATGCTAGTCAATGCTCATGACATTATTTCACCAATGCCTAAAATTAGATCCAAGAATTAGCTGCAGTCATTCTGTTTACTGTAGATTTCCTAATTGATTCTGGGCCTAAAAGGCCAATGGAAAATCTTTTTTCGCTCAGTCATTGGTCCAGCCATGCCCTGTGACTCCATCTGAGTCCAATATTACTAAGATAGATTATCTATAACTTCCATTTTTTAACTGGAAATTGTCCATCTCCATACAGATTCACACTCTGTCCTTTTACATACCAATTTAAGCACCAGGAGACTGACATTTTTCCAGACTCAGTCTTGTCTGGAAAATTCCATGGACAGAAGAGCCTGGTGGGCTATCGTCCAAGAGTTGGACACGACTGAGTGACTTCACTTTCACTTTTCACTTTCTTGCACTGGAGAAGGAAATGGCAACCCACTCCAGTGTTCTTGCCTAGAGAATCCCAGGGACGGGGGAGCCTGGTGGGCTGCCGTCTACAGGGTCGCACAGAGTCGGACATGACTGAAGAGACTTAGCAGCAGCAGCAGCAGCAGCAACAACATCAACAAGCTCCCCTGCACTCTAGCCACTAGGTTTAGCCACTGTAGTACCAGGTTAGAAGGCAGAATGGGAAAAGGGTCAGGATATCTACTTCCTGGCTCCCTCCCTCCTAGACTATGGTTTTCTAACAGGTGGGTCCTCTACTCATGAAGACCACAGCAGCTTTTGGGGAGTCCTCCTTCAGCTACAGTTACTTCTTCTGGATACCATTACTGGTCCCTCCCATTGCTCATTCAGGCCTAGGCAGTTTTGAATTCTGTCTCTCATATGTGATTTTGGACAATTTAGTGCCTGCCTGTCTACCTCCTACCCACCCTAGGTTAGAACAATGTCACTGTTCTTCAGATAGAAGATACAAACACAAGGTAGGTCTGCAACAGCTTTCTAGCTCTTCTCTCCCTGAAGGAATTTTTCTTCAAAGAATCTAAACACAGCGAGAGTAGGAGTACAGGAGTCACAACCAAATGACTACAATACAAAGCAGAAAGAGATCCATTCAATAGACATCAAACAAAAAATCGGAGGTCAAAGAAAGGAGAAAGTACATTAGATTTGTAGGATCAGAAAATCCCTCAGGAGAAGCATTTGAAACTGCCTCTCATAAAGGGTAAGATCTCAACAAGTAGAGATTAAGAAAGGGGAAATATAAGAGGAGAAGCATTAAATAAGACTGGGAAATTTGCTAACATGCACAAAGGGAAAAATGACTTTCTTTTTTAGATGTGTATCAGGATGTATGAAGTGATGCCACATCATTAAAAAAATTTGAATCCAGATTGGTAGGAAATTAATGCTAACTTCATAAAAAAAATTGGAAACCACTGGTGAGTTTTGATCAGGAAAGTAATATGTCCAGGGTTCAACTCAAGAAAGATGAATCTGGCAGTATTGTCAGAATAGAATAGAGTAGAAAGAGATCAGAAACAGCATCAATAATGAGGAACTCAGGAGAATAGAAAATTCTGCAAAGAAATTGAAAAAGAAACCAACTAGAAGGGGTGATTAGAAGAACAGCTTTAGATAGCAATTTCAGCAAAGAATAGAACACCAAAATATGCTGCAAAGAGCAAGAGATAGGCAGATAGTTAAGGGAAGGTAATAAATAATAACCTGTACAAGTATTATGGCTTTGTGGTTACTTTTGGTTTTGTTTTTTAAGACAAAGGAAACTTGAGCATGTGTTTAGGCTGAGGAAAAAGTAGTGAAGAGGGAGCTATTGATGACACAAGTGAAAGATGGGATAAAGTATGGAACAATAGATGAAGGAAGGCCCCAAAGGATGAAGACATGGGCTTGAGGATAAATGAGGAGGATCAGCCTCGACAAGAAAGAGAATCGTTTCATGGCCAAAGAGTAGGTCTAAGTTAAAAGGAAAAGATAATGACAAGCAGAAAGTAGTGAAACTAAGAGAGTTTACATATCACGATTGCTCAACTGGTAAAGAATCTGGCTGCAATGCAAGAGATACAGGAGATGTAGGTTCGACCCCTAGCTTGGGAAGATCTCTGGAGAAGGGGATGGCAACCCACTCCAGTATTCTTGCCTGGAAAATCCTATGGACAGAGAAGCCTGGGAGGTTACAGTCCAAAGGATCTTAAAGAGTTGGACAAGACTGAGCACGTATGCATGCCACATGTATCACCTCATTGAATTTTTTCTTCATAAAAACTACAATTTTATGATTTTATTTGTATTCCTACAATGTCACAAGAAGGACAGCACTATGCTAGACTATTCTATAGAAGCAAAACCTCTACCTTTAAAACTCTGATTTGACTAAGAGTCAAAAGCATTCCAAGCTGGGCCTTATTAAAACATACTGGAGAATCTCTGAAATAATTATATAGAGGCAAACTTATGTTCAGTAGAATTATTTTGGTCAATAAATTTCTAGCCAAAGTCAAAGCTGGTAATCAAAGACTAAGAAAAATGGCTCCTTTTTGCAATTTTTACAAAATCAGTTCAGTTCACTACGCAGTCGTGTCTGACTCTGTGACCCCATGGACTGCAGCACTCCAGGCTTCCCTGTCTATCACCAACTCCCAGAGTTTATTTAAACTCATGTCCACTGAGTCACTGATGCCATCCAACCATCTCATCTTCTGTGACTCCCTTCTTCTCCCATCTTCAATCTTTCCCAGCATCAGGGTCTTTTCCAATGAGTCAGTTCTTCACAGCAGCTGGCCAAAATATTGGAGTTTCAGCTTCAGCATCAGTCCTTCCAATGAATATTCAAGACTGATTTCCTCTAGGATGGACTGGTTGGACCTCCTTGCAGTCCAAGGGACTCTCAAGAGTCTCCAACACCACAGATCAAAAGCATCAATTCTTCAGCACTCAGGTTTCTTTATAGTCCAACTCTCACATTCATACATGACTACTGGAAAAACCATAGCTTTGACTAGATGGAACTTGGTTGGCAAAGTAATGTCTCTGCTTTTTAATATGCTGTCTAGGTTGGTCATAACTTTTCTTCCAAGGAGCAAGTGTCTTTTAATTTCATGGCTGCAGTCACCATCTACAGTGATTTTGGAGCCCAAGAAAATAAAGTCTGTCACTGTTTCCATTGTTGCCCAATAGCTGTGAAAAGAAGAGAAGCGAAAAGCAAAGGAGAAAAGGAAAGATATAGGCATCTGAATGCAGAGTTCCAAAGAACAGCAAGAAGAGATAAGAAAGCCTTCTTCAGCGATCAATGCAAAGAAATAGAGGAAAACAGCAGAGTAGGAAAGACTAGAGATCTCTTCAAGAAAATTAGAGGTACCAAGGGAATATTTCATGCAAAGATGGGCTTGATAAAGAAATGGTATGGACCTAAAAGAAGCAGAAGATATTAAGAAGAGGTGGCAAGAATACACAGAAGAACTGTACAAAAAAGATATTCATGACCCGGATAATCATGATGGTGTGATCACTCATCTAGAGCCAGACATTCTGGAATGTGAAGTCAAGTGGGTCTTGGAAAGCATCACTACAAACAAAGCTAGTGGAGGTGATGGAATTCCAGTGGAGCTATTTCAAATCCTGAAAGATGATGCTGTCAAAGTGCTGCACTCAATATGCCAGCAAACTTGGAAAACTCAGCAGTGGACTGGAAAAGGTCAGTTTTCATTCCAATTCCAAAGAAAGGATATGCCAAAGAATGCTCAAACTACCGCACAATTGCACTCATCTCACATGCTAGTAAAGGAATGCTCAAAATTCTCCAAGCCAGGCTTCAGCAATACGTGAACCGTGAACTTCCTGATGTTCAAGCTGGTTGTAGAAAAGGCAGAGAAACCAGAGATCAAATTGCCAACATCCGCTGGATCATTGAAAAAGCAAGAGAGTTCCAGAAAAACATCTACTTCTGCTTTATTGACTACGCCAAAGCCTTTGACTGTGTGGATCACAATAAACTGTGGAAAATTCTGAAAGAGATGGGAATACCAGACCACCTGATCTGCCTACTGAGAAATCTGTATGCAGGTCAGGAAGCAAGAGTTAGGACTGGGCATGGAACAACAGACTGGTTCCAAATAGGAAAAGGAATGCATCAAGGCTGTATATTGTCACCCTGCTTACTTAACTTCTATGCAGAGTACATCATGAGAAATGCCGGACTGGAAGAAGCACAAGCTAGAATCAAGATTGCTGGGAGAAATATCAATAACCTCAGATATGCAGATGACACCACCCTTATGGCAGAAAGTGAAGAGGAACTAAAAAGCCTCTTGATGAAAGTGAAAGAGGAGAGTGAAAAAGTTGGCTTAAAGCTCAACATTCAGAAAACGAAGATCATGGCATCTGGTCCCATCACTGCATGGGAAATAGATGGGGAAACAGTGGAAACAATGTCAGACTTTATTTTGGGGGGCTCCAAAATCACTGCAGATGGTGACTGCAGCCATGAAATTAAAAGATGATTACTCCTTGGAAGAAAAGTTATGACCAACCTAGATAACATATTCAAAAGCAGAGACATTACTTTGCCGACTAAGGTCCATCTAGTCAAGGCTATGGTTTTTCCAGTAGTCATGTATGGATGTTAGAGTTGGACTGTGAAGAAGGCTGAGCGCCGAAGAATTGATGCTTTGGAACTGTGGTGTTGGAGAAGACTCTTGAGAGTCCCTTGGACTGCAAGGAGATCCAACCAGACCATTCTGAGGGAGATCAACCCTGGGATTTCTATGGAAGGAATGATGCTAAAGCTGAAGCTCCAGTACTTTGGCCACCTCATGCCAAGAGTTAACTCATTGGAAAAGACTTTGATGCTGGTAGCGATTGGGGGCAGGAGGAGAAGGGGACGACAGAGGATGAGATGGCTGGATGGCATCACTGACTCGATGGATGTGAGTCTGAGTGAACTCCGGGAGTTGGTGATGGACAGGGAGGTCTGGCGTGCTGCGATTCATGGGGTCGCAAAGAGTTGGACAAGACTGAGTGACTGAACTGAACTGAACTGAACTGATGAGACCACGTGCCATGATCTTCGTTTTCTGAATGTTGAGTTTTAAGCCAACTTTTTCACTCTCCTCTTTCACTTTCTTCAAGAGGCTCTTTAGTACTTCTTTGCTTTCTGCCATAAGGGTGGTATCATCTGCTTATCTGAGGTTATTGATATTTCTCCTGGCAATCTTGATTCCAGCTTGTGCCTCATCCAGCCCAGCGTTTCTCATGATGTACCCTGCATATAAGTTAAATAAGCAGTGATAATATACAGCCTTGACGTACCCGTTTCCCAATTTGGAACCAGTCTGTTGTTCCGTATCCAGTCCTAACTTTTGCTTCCTGACCTGCATACGGATTTCTCAGTAGGCAGATCAGGTGGTCTGGCATTCCCATCTTAAGAATTTTCCACAATTTGTTGTGATCCACACAGTTAAAGGCTTTAGCATAGTCAATAACGCGGAAGTAGATGTTTTTCTGGAACTCTCTTGCTTTTTCGATGATCCAGAGAATGCTGGCAATTTGATCTCTGGTTCCTCTGCCTTTTCTAAATCCAGCTTGAACATCTAGAATTTCACAGTTCATGTACTGTGAATTATTTTTAAACATGATTTTACTTATTTTAGTTGTACCAGGCCTTCGTTGTGCATGAGCTTTTCTTTAGCTGCAAGTGAGGGATACTCTCTAGCTGCAGTGCCCAGGTTTCTCACTGCAGTGGCTGCTCTTTTGCTGAGCATGGGCTCTAGGGCACAGGTTCAATAGTTAAGGTGCACAGGTTTAGTTGCTCTGGGGCATTGGGATCTTCCTGGATCAGGGATCAAATCTGTGTCTCCTGCATTAGCAGGCAGATTCTTTACCATTGAGCCATCCAGAAAACCCTGTTTGTTTTTTTAATCCATGAACCAAGCCACTCCGATACCCATATGTCCTAAAAGGTGTGAGCATTGAAGATTCTCCCAAAGACTTCAGAGAATCTTTTCTTCACCTGTCTTACCTCTTTAAAACTTTACGACACAAAGATAAGTTCCAGCCTACCACACGATCTCCAAGAAAATATCAGATATCGAGATCCTCAACACATCTCTGGGCTCATGCCTCTACTTGGTTTATATAGCCATTTATTGGAAGTATATGGGTATATTGAGGGAAGAAACCCCTTCCTTGTGATTTAAAAAAAAATCTGTACATATGAGATACTTATACATTGAATACTTAAGTTTCAAAGGTCAGTGTATGATTGCACAGCATCCCATAAAGATGGGCTTGGCACATTCTTGGTTAAGACAGGCATAGCTTTCTTTTCAAAAATCAGAAGTGTCTTTTTAAATATGTGAACCCATTATGTGGAGTTTGCTTTTATGAGAAGTTTAAATCAGGAACAGTCATTGCATGTGTTAAGTCAAATTTGCATTTCCTAATTAAGGACACTGCTCTCGAATAATGACGTTCCAATTATACAGAATAAAGGATTTAAAATAGACTTTTACATTTTGTAGAGGAGAAAAGACCCTGGGAGGGGGCTTTAAGGGCACTCTCTTGTTTAAAGATCCACCAGAGACCACAGACCTCATGGAAGAAGGGAGAAGGATGGGGACTCTCAGAGATAAAGCAACTTTGCCATCTCTCTTATTTCCCCTATAGTCCCTCTGTTACGGGGGGGCGGGGGGGGAACTGTCTCACATTATGCATTCTAATTTTATAGGTGAGGTGAAGTCTCTCAGTCATGTCCGACTCTTTGTGACCCCATGGACTGTAGCCTATGAGGCTCCTCCGTCCATGGGACTCTCCAGGCAAGAATACTGGAGTGGGTTGCCCTTTCCTTCTCCAGGGGATCTTCCCGACCCAGGGATCAAACCCAGGTCTCCCGCATTGGAGGCAGACACTTTAACCTCTGAGCCACCAGGGAAGTCTAATTTTATAAAACATTCCCAAATACTTCCATGAATGTGTGCATGCTAAGTCGCTTCAGTTGTGTCTGACTCTTTGTGACCCTATCGACTGAAACCCACCAGGCTCTTCTATTCATGAGATTCTCCAGGCAAGAATACTGCAGCGGGTCACCATGCCCTACTCCAGGGGATCTTCCTGACCCATGGATCGAACCCGCATCTATTTTGTCTCCTGCACTGGCATATATCACCATAATATGAGATTTGTATAAACTTCTGTAAAAGAATTTGTGTGGCTCCAATTTCCATTGGAAACATACAACCACTCTTCAAGGCCAGTATGACAGATGTTGTCATTGTTGCTTATGTACAGAGAGGCTAAAGAGTACCGGAAAGTTTAAAGTGACTTGCCCCTGATTACATAGCTAGTGAGGAACAGAAGTGGGACTCAAATCCGGGTTATTGGATTCCCAGTTTGGTGGCCTTTCTACTATTCCACTATAGTTGAAAACCATTTTTAAAAAGTGCCATAAAAAATTTATTGCTGGATAGACTTTTAAATGCAATGTAGTACTTACTACATAGGATGAAGCAAGTGGGCTCAAAGCCAGTCTTTGGTAAGGGTTTCTCATGTAAGTATGAACTCTTTAGAAGAGTTCTATGTCTGATTAAATATTCAGAATCCTACAGAGGTCAATAATTTATAGGAAATGGCTTCATAAGGTGTATCTGCTTCCTTTTTGTGTTGTTGCTTTCGAAGAAGACATATTGGTATTAAAGATTCACAAACCCTAATGCTTACCATGGTAATCAAGATAGGCCCTTATTCATCTTAAATCTAGTGTCAGTTAATAAAATCTGCCATGTGAGTTAGTTATTTTGAAATGAATTTTGCACAATACCAGTAACTCTCTCTATAGCAATGTTTAAACAGAAGGATCTCCCAAGAAAGGGATAGGGTAACCCACCACTCCACTCCAACCCAGTGTCAATGTCTGTTTCAGCAAGGATAGCTGGAATCTCCACTGCTGTCTGGCAAGCTCATTTTCCTTGGTTGACTAGGAGCCAGGAAGGTAACATTTTAAAGACAATAAGAATCTACAAATATTAAAAATAGGTGGATTCATATCTGGTTGAGAAGGAGGAAGAAAAGAAAGCAGAGAAGGAAGAGGAAGATGAGATGAGGCAACATCTCATGAAGACTTAACCATTGCTAGGCCTCAGTTAACTGCTCCAATGCCTCATATATTTAATTCTCACAGATCTATGAGATGAGTACTAACAACACTCTCTCTTTACCCATGAGAACCATATAAGCCTAAGTAACTTACACAAAGTCACAAGAACTAGAAATAGAATCCAAGCCTAAACATCTTAAAAATTTGCACATAGAAGTTACAAAACAATGCATTTTCAAAAACTTCAGGGAGAGAGGTTTCCCAGATGGCACAGTGGTAAAGAATCCACCTGCCAATACAAGAGATGCAGGAGACATGGGTTTGATCCCTGGGTCAGGAAGATCTCCTGGAGGAGTAAATGGCAACCTACTCCAGTATTCTTGCCTGGAAAATCTCCTGGACAGGGGAGCCTGGAGGGCTGCAGTACCTGGGGTTGCAGAAAGTCAGAAACAATTTAGCAACTGAGCATGCACACACCGGGGAGAGAAAATAAATCTCACTTGCAGGAGACCTCTAACACCTCTACATAAGGATTATTTCTCTTCTTTGATGGTTAAGGCTTCCATGGGAGCTCAGCTGGTAAAGAATCCGCCTGCAATGCAGGAGATCTGGGTTCAATCCCTGGGTTGGGAAGATCTCCTGAAGAAGGAAATGGCTGCCCACTCCAGTATTCTGGCCTGGAGAATTCCATGGACAGACCATGGGGTCACAAAGACAGTTGATGGCTAAAACATTATGGCAATTACGCAAGTAAGGCCATGATCTACATGACCCTTAGCCAGCATGTTAATTATCCATCTAGCAGAGAGGAAAAAGCACATGTAATGTTTACAAAATTCCTGCCAGGAATTCTTCTCTGTTCTAAAAGTATGCAAGGGTTCAGTTTAATGTTTTCACCAGGGCCTAGAGAAAGATTTGTCTCACAATGCCCCAGAGTGGTGAGGACGGTTAAAATTGGACATCACCATTAAATCTGTTTAAGTGAAGTTAACAGAATTATGATTGAATATTAATAAGTTTTGACTTCAGAGACTTCCTGGGCAGTCCAGTGGTTACAACAAACTGGTTCCAAATTGGGAAAGGAGTACATCAAGGCTGTATATTGTTATCCTGCTTATTTAACTTATACACAGAGTACATCATGTGAAATGTCGGGCTGGATGAAGCACAAGCTGGAATCAAGATTTCTAGGAAAAATGTCAATAACCTCATATATGCAGATGACACCACCCTTATAGCAGAAAGCAATGAGGAGCTAAAGAGCCTCTTGAAGAAAGTGAAAGAGAAGAGTGAAAAAGCTGGCTTAAAACCCAACATTGAAAAAAAAGATCATAGCATCCAGTCCCATCACATCAAGGCAAATAGATGGGGAAACAACGGAAACAGTGACAGACTTTATTTTCTTGGGCTCCAAAATCACTGCAGATGGTGACTGCAGCCATGAAATTAAAAGACGCTTGCTCCTTGGAAGAAATGCTATAACCAATCTAGATAGCATATTAAAAAACAGAGATATTACTTTGCCAAGACCACTGAGTGACTGAACCACCACCACCACCACCAGTGGTTGAGACTTTGCACTTCCCACGCAGAGGGCGAGGGTTCAGTCTCTGGTCGGGGAGCTAAGATCTTACATGCCATGTGGTGTGGCCAAAAAAATAAATTAACAAATAAATTTTTAAAAATAAGCTTTGATTGTAGGTGTAACAAAAAAATATCAGAGCAACCCCAGACTTTGAAACAGCCCCCCTGTGAGCAGGAGCTTAGTTGTGGGTATGGACACTTAGAACTATGTCTACTCAAACATTGAAATCCATTCCACCTTTGGCAGAAGCCTGGAAGTTGTAATGGGAATGTCTAAACAATATCTAACTAGTTTTTACCTTCCGATACCTGAATTTAAAAGAATTAAAGTCTCATCCCTAATTCCAACAGGTCCTAAGACAAACACCTTCCATGTCACAGCAGGTATAGCTGGACTCAAAGGTTTGGCAAAGAAAGTAGTATCAGGCTCTAAACAAGCCTTCCTTTAATAAACTGTGCTGCTCTGAGAATTCCCCACTTGACTGCCACTCACAATATCACTACTTCATGCAAAATGCTCGTGTCCACAGTTCCTATAGCTGGATATGTCACATGGGTGTCTAACAGTTCTCTCACACCAGTTACACACAATTTTAGAAGCATTTCCAGATGATTTCACAAGTTCCATCTCAAAAATCTGTTAATTGACCTCAATTGAAAGGCAGAAACATTAAAAGATATTATGTATCAGAAGCCAAAGATTGCACCTATCCAAATGGCAGGTTTAGACAGAATAAAGGTGAAGATAAGTATAGACTCATGAAATTGATGGAAAAGCCAAAGTTTTGAGGTACAGATGGTTACCCAAGATAACCTGTTATAGCAGTCTCATGCTGTTTCTAGAAATATCCTGTGTTCCTAGAATTCAAATAACATCCCCAAATAATCCTTTGAAAAATATTTGTTGTTCAGTCGCTAAGTTGTGTCCAACTCTTTGTGACCCCATGGACTGCAGCACGCCAAGCCTCCCTGTCCCTCACTATCTAGGAAAAACATAAAACAACTTAATAAGAACATTCCTGAATTTGAGATGGCTAAAACTCTGGTAGAATGACTACATAAATACATGCCACAAAAAAAAGCAGTAATTGAATTTTGAAACAAATGGCCATTGTTCTGATTCCTAACTGAAACTGTGATAGTTCTCTCCCCCTTCCCAGCACACAAGGGAACTCCTGGGAATTCAAGAACTCTGAGCACAGTTTTGATGTCAGAAAGAGTTAACGTTGTCTGTGACAAGTTTCAAGAGCAAATATATAATAAGCACAGCAAACAGGCCTGTGATGGTAATAAGAATGCAGAATTAGAAGGACATGAAGGCCTGGGGTTCTGTAATTTTTGCTGTTGTTCAGTCACTCCGGCATGTCTGACTCTTAGCAACCCCATGAACTGCAGCATACTAGACTTCCCGGTCCTTCACTGCCTTCCAGAGTTTGTTCAAATTCATGTCCACTGAGTTGGTGATGGCACCCTACCATCTCACCCCCTGTTGCCCCGTTCTCCTCATGGCTTCAGTCTTTCCCAGCATCAGGGTCTTTCCCAATGAGTCAGCTCTACCTATCAGGCGGCCTAAGTACTGGTGTTTCAGCTTCAGCATCAGTCTTTCTAATGAATATTTAAGGTTGATTTCCTTTAGGATTGACTGGTTTGAGCTCCTTGCTGTCCAAGGGACTCTCAAGAGTCTTCTCCAGCACCATGATCTGAAAGCCTTTTATAGAAAGTTGCAACTGACACACATTTCTGTCATACAAATTACAGACTGAATCTGTGCATCAGTTCATTTAAATGCTTTATCATCAGATTAGGCAATAGCGTACTCTAAAGTAGACATGTACTTGCATGATAAGTCAGTTTTCAGTTGGGAGAATTCTGTGTGGATTAAGAGATAAGGATTTACCAAGAAAATCCTTCTTAAAGGGCCTGACATCATCAGGAGAAGCATTCATTCGGCTGCCCTGGGGGCCTATGTGAGCGAAACAGATTTACAGCATTCAAGTTCTTCTTCTAAAAAGCCTGCTTTGCGACCTTAAATATTTCAGTAAACACCAACATGTTATAATAAGTAACTTCTGGGCATGCAAATTTAATTCTACCAACGGGTCTGGGAGACAGGATACATTTCCCCATTCCTTTTCTCCAGTGGCAACTGCCTTTCCAAACTCAAAACATCACTCTTACAGCCTTAAAGACAGCTAGTTCTTCAATTCTAAGGTGTTTCTGTAGAATCTGTACGATGAACACATTCACAAATAAAGTTAGACGTGTGGTCATGTATACAATTGTGTTAATATCACCAGCTGTCATCACACTGCATGGATCTGCATAGTGTGCAAAACACAATGATTCAAATGGGTGACCTGAATTATACACCTAAGCTTCCCAGGTAGAGAACCCACCTGACAAACAAGAGACGTGAGTCCAATCACCAGGTGGGGAAGGTCCCCTGGCAAAGGCAATGGCAACCCGGTCCTGTATTCCTGCCTGGGAAATCCCATGGACAGAGAAGTCTGGAAGGCTATAGTACATGGGGTCACAGAAGAGTCAGACATGACTTAGTGACTCAACAATAACAACTAAGGTACAAAGACCAAAGGATCAAGACACATACTGACTTGAGGTTCCATGGCAAACTTGATGCAGAGGCCACTGGTGTACTGAGTAGCCTGGAAGGAGGATGGCAAGATGAGGAAGGCACTCGATGTATTGCAGGAGTGTTTTGTGGATCAGCATGCAGCGATGGACCACAGCCAGTGCACAGCACACTGCAACTCGTCACCAAGCGATGGGATGGGAAAGGGAAGGAGACTGATACTGGTTATGTGGTTGGATACTGAATTAGAAATTCTGCCTTTGTTATCTCATTTATCTTCTGCCTCATAAGGTTGTTGTTTTTCATTTTATACATCATAATAAAGGAAGTTCACAGAAGGACATAGTAGAGTTGGGCTTCAACACAAGTCCACAGACCTTTCAGTACAGAAAATTCGAGTAGTAGAGGCTTGAAGACTGGCTCTCAATCCTCTAGCTTATTAGAAAGGATATCAAACATGTGCAAAAGAAAAAGAGAAAGCAAATCATTTTAATAAAGCTGGAGGGAAATATAAAGGATGGAGAATGAACGATTGCGACTTTGAGGAGGAACAGAATAGGGTGGGGGTGGGGAGTCACATCACTGACATAATACAGATAGTACAAGAATGACTTTCCCAGAGATTTTTCAATAAAAGAACAACATCGTATATCCCACAGGAAAATGATGGAGCAGCTGAGGAACACCAGTCTAAAGTTGTCATGCAGCAGAGAGATCTACCTGCACTGGCCTAGAATATCTAGTCCACCTTTTTATGAAACTGACAGACAAGGAACCCTTCATGAGTTTATCATATGTGTAGATACACAGAAGAAGTTTTGAGGATTGGAAGGACAAGAGGCAAGAAGGGGACCTATTTAGTTGCAGGAATCTGGAGAGGGAGGGGAAATTGTGGGTTAGGGATAGGTGGAGATAAAGAAGAGAACAATGGACAGAAAAGGACAATATCTCACACACACACAGGAAAAAAGGCAGGGAAATTCCATGTGTTCATAAAAGACTTCATACGACTATGAAACCCATCAGTGCTGCTTCAGGGCCCAGGTGAGAGAGCATGGCCGGGGTGGAGAAGGAGCTGTTCTTTCTCATGCATCATCTCCTTCGTTGGCCTGGGAACTTAAAAAGACCATCACAGAAAACTACTGTGCTCAACAGGATGTCATTTTAACAGAGGGTTCCTGCAGAAGAGGCCAGAATAAAGACAAGGTGCGGTGAGGACAAGGCTGGAGGACAGTATGACTAGTCTGATGGCCGAGCACATATGAGGCTCCAGGAAATAATTGGAAGTTTAAAGAGGTGGAGAAGTCCTATGTAAACAGCAAAAATTAAGATTGATTATATTAAGGTGCTATTATTAACGCAGCTTAACTTCAACCCATAAACAAGTGACGGCCTCCACACAGTTTGAAGAATAAGGGGCACAAAAAAGAATAAGAAATAGAGGAAGTGCAATGATAAACATGACTCCCACTCCAAAGAAGAGAAAATCAGTCATCCAAATGGAATGGGATGACTTTGAAAGGTTTGCTATAACTGGACATTTTTAAGTGAATGTTGATGACTATTTGATGCAGATTCTGAGGAAATTATTAACCATTATCTATCCAGTTCCACAGACCTATTTGTCTTCCTTAATATCTTCCCCCTCTCAGAGTTCAATCCATTACCAGCTCCTCTTGGTTTTACCTCCCTGATGACTAGGTGTTTGGATGAGCTGGAATTCAGAACACTTCCATCCCAAGCTCGTATAATTTTTTGAATATGTTATGGTACATACTCGCTTAGAAAGATAAACAATCTTTGATCTCTTAATCTATGCTCCATAATGTTTCATATCATAAAATTTTCATTCCCAACAAAAATAATTGATCCCAATAATTATTAAAATTTCCTTGGTTCAGTTAATTAGACCACTGAATTCCATAAAACCCAGAATTTTTGATAATTTTTATCTATCAGTATTTGAGGGATCAATCTAGTCAAGATCAAATGAGCAAATGTCATGTGTAATAGTTTCTCATGTTCCCAGCTCCCCTATGATATGATTATCAATGACAGTTCAGTTCAGTTCAGTCACTCAGTTGTGTCCAACTCTTTGTGACCCCAAGAATTGCAGCACGCCAGGCCTCCCTGTCCATCATCAACACCCGGAGTTCACTCAGATTCATGTCCATCGAGTCAGTGATGCCATCCAGCCATCTCATCCTCTGTTATCCCCTTCTCCTCCTGCCCCCAATCCCTCCCAGCATCAGAGTCTTTTCCAATGAGTAAACTCTTCGCATGAGGTGGCCAAAGTACTGGAGTTTCAGCTTTAGCATCATTCCTTCCAAAGAAATCCCAGGGCTGATCTCCTTCAGAATGGACTGGTTGAATCTCCCTGCAGTCCAAGGAACTCTCAAGAGTCTTCTCCAACACCACAGTTCAAAAGCATCAATTCTTTGGTGCTCAGCTTTCTTCACAGTCCAACTCTCACATCCATACATGACTACTGGAAAAACCATAGCCTTGACTAGACAGACCTTTGTTGGCAAAGTAATATCTCTGCTTTTTAACATGCTACTTAGGTTGGTTATAACTTTTCTTCCAAAGAGTAAGCGTCTTTGAATTTCATGGCTGCAGTCACCATCTGCAGTGATTTTGGAGCCCAAAAATCTAAGTCTGATACTGTTTCCACTGTTTCCCCATCTATTTCCCATGCAGTGATGGGACCAGATGCCATGATCTTCGTTTTCTGAATGTTGAGCTTTAAGGCAACTTTTTCACTCTCCTCTTTCACTTTCATCAAGAAGCTTTTTAGTTCCTCTTTACTTTCTGCCATAAGGGTGATGTCATCTGCATATCTGAGGTTATTGATATTTCTCCCGGCAATCTTGATTCCAGCTTGTGCTTCTTCCAGTCCAGCGTTTCTCATGATGTACTCTGCATAGAAGTTAAATAAGCAGGGTGACAATATACAGCCTTGACGTACTCCTTTCCCGATTTGGAACCAGTCTGTTGTTCCATGTCCATTTCTAACTGTTGCTTCCTGACCTGCATATAGGTTTCTCAAGAGGCAGGTTAGGTGGTCTGGTATTCCCATCTCTTTCAGAATTTTCCAGTTTATTGTGATCCACAGAGTCAAAGGCTTTGGCATAGTCAATAAGGCAGAAATAGATGTTTTTCTGGAACTCTCTTGCTTTTTCCATGATCTAGCAGATGTTGGCAATTTAATCTCTGGTTCCTCTGCCTTTTCTATCAATGACAACATCCCTGTGTATGACTGACCCATATTTGGACTTATGGAATATGGGCATTCAGAGATATTCCCACATTCCACACTGTAGTTTTTCCAAAAGCAAAGTGTAATGGTTTGATTCCACCGTGATTTCTGTTTCAAACTCTGGGAACTGTCCCATGGAGCTAGATAGGGAGCCCATGAAACTGAGCAGGTCTTTCAGATGGAGAGAATTTTTCCTACCACACATCAAGTTTAATTAATAAAACTAGATTCCCAGGGCTTCCCTGGTAGCTCAGTGGTAATGAGCTCAGCTGCCAGTGCAGGAGACATGGGTTTGATCCCTGGTCTGGGAAGATCCCACATGCCACAGAGCAACTAAGTCCATGTGCCACAACTCCTGAGTGTGTGCCCAGAGCACGGGAACTGCAACTGATGAAGCCCATGTGCCCTGGAGCCTGTGCTCTGCAACAAGGGGAGCCACAGCAACGAGAAGCCCCCACTCACGGCAACTAGACAAAGCCCATGCAGTAATGACCCAGCACAACCTCAAATAAATAAATCGATAAAATATAAAATAAAACTAGATTCCATTCGGAGGAAAAAACTATTTTTTAAGGACTAGAGTCTCAGTCATGGAGGTTGCCTAGGTGGTTACTTATAGGGAGGAAATTGACATTGCAGAAGAAAGTTCCTTAATCTTCTACATGCTTTGTATTTCTTCCTTTCATTATTTCTTTTCATAAGCAATTCAAGAAGGCAGGTCACCCTTATTTTGCCACATCTCTTCCTCTTTCTTTTCTTTTTAAATAAAGAAAGGAGTCCTCAAAGGCTAAGCTTAGATACTTCACACAGAGCTTGCTGTATATCTGCTGCCCTGGGAACTGGATATCGAAACTATGGCCCCAGTGAGGTCAAAATTTAGTACAAATCAAAGCAGAGAAGCTCTGAAAATACCTACATTCTCCACCCACCCCCGCCCCCCAACCCAGACACACACACTTAGCAGTACTTTCCCACAGATGTAAAAAGAATCAGGACTTCCCTGGTGGCACAGTGGATAGGAATCCACCTGCCAGTGTAGGAGACAGTTCAGTCCCTGGTCTGGGGAGATTTCACATGCTGCAGGGCAACTAAGCCCATACATCACTACTACCAAGCCGTGTGCCACAACTACTTAAGCCTTCGTGTCTAGAGCCTGTGCTCCACAACAAGAGAAGCCCCGCTGGCTGCAACTGGAGAAAGCCCAGGCAAAGTAATGAAGACCCATTGCAGCCAAAAATAAATAAACAAGATTATATATATATATTATATATATAAAGAATCAAGAAATTCTCACCCATATAGCATCCTCCTCAATTAAGTCCTGTCCCAATTGAAATGTTTATTTATGACTGTCAGAGTGGAACGGAGGCTACAATGCAATACAATCCCATAATGTCTCATACTTTTTGAACAAATCTCACATGCATATTCTTTTTAAACAAGCAATTTATCTGATCAGATGTGAGAGATAAATGGACATTGCTGAGAGAGGTTTGAGGGAAATACCTGGCTGGAGGGCCCCCAGAGCAAATGCCATATTTCCCATTTAAAAGTTTTTCCTTGAAGGGCAACTATGTCAAACATTTTCTTCTCCACTTTTCTAGATGGAGAATTTGTTTTTGGCACCTCTAACCAACTTCCCCTACTTCCCTTCCCCTTGCTGGTAACACATTCTCTCTCCTGCCCCTGAGAAAAGTCACTTTCAACATATGACCAGATAGAAATCATTCAGCTTTTGATGACATGAGTTAGCCATCACAGGAGTACTTTCATTTGCAGCATTGCCCTGTCAAAGGGAATGACAGGCCATGGAGCCAATTTAGGGAATTCAGCTTCACTTATATAGAAGAGGGAGTGATTTGGTCAGAGGTCTCCCCAGCACTGACAAAATTCTAAAGCTATTATCTGCAGCTAAGACACAACTTCTAAGTACCCAGAATGTTTCTAAGCTTTGGTTCCCCAACAAAACCTTTAGATACCTAAGGTAAACAGCTTTAGTTCTTTAAATAGTTAATTAAATACGTGATTGTTTGTTTAGGGATCACTCACCCCATGTTGGGCACTCTTCTTAGAGCTTTTACCTGTTTTAACACATTTATTTTCACACATGCAAAAAAGTCTGTGAGGGAGGTACTATTATTTATCCCTGTTCTATAATAAAGATCATGTCACGTGGATGTGTAGCCTGTCCATGGGATCCTCCAGGCAAGAATACTGGAGTGGCTTGCCATTTCCTCCTCCAGGGGATCTTCCCAACCCAAGGATCAAAACCTAGTCCCCTGCATTTGCAGAGGGACTCTTACCACTGAGCCACCTGCAACTGAGTCACAGAGAGGGTAAGGAATTTGCTAAGAGTCACATAGCTGGCAAGGGGCTGAGATGGGATTTGACCAGAGATGGTTTTTTTTCCCAGAGGGGCTCTGAAAATCCCTTACAGGACTAACCAGGGAAACCAAGTCTCATTCTTCTGAATGAGACCCACTCATTTACTAATTTGTCTTCTTAAGTCATAGGATATGAGCACTCACCCCATAGTATGACTGATCCAGGACTCCTCAATCTTCACATGAGAAAGTTTCCACCCGAGCAGCGCAGACCGAAGGGAAAACAATGAATTCAGGGTCAGAAGGCTTGGGCTCAACTCCAGCTCTTGTCAGTTGCTAAAACAATGATCTTCTAAAAGTCACTTAGCCTCTCTGTACCTCAATGTCTCCATCTATAAAATAGCTTTTTATTCTCCCTAGTTTCAATGCAGTTCTACAGTCCCTTCTGCAGAGAAATGGAGTCCACTCTCCAAAGTACTTTTCTAGGCAGAGTAAATTCAGGGCAGACATGGGATCAGAACCTAGACTTCTGGAACCAAAGATGCCACAGGACAATAAGGGGTGGAAGCAGGTAAAGGAAATAGTATGAGAAATTCACAAAAGAACCAAGCTTCCATCAGTAATGCAAGACCCAGAAGGAAAGCGAGTGAAGTGCAGCAGACAAGCAAAACTGAAAATTAACACAGGTGAAAAATAGATGAATTAACCAAGGCTCATTATTTCCACCTCTGTTAGAAAAGAAAATTCATTGTTCGCCTGAGTGACACCCAGGACACAGTGATCTCTCCACTTCAGCACTACTACAGCCTTTTCCCCTTTGGTCCAAACCCTTGATTGACACTTCACAACTACCATCTGAAGAGGTGCTTTGATTGCTCCCTCCTGGCCCATGCACAAAGGAAAAAAATCTTCAACTTGAGGCCCTTCTTGTGCTCTTACCAACCTATGATGCCTCCATGTCCTGCACTGGGGCTCAAGTCTGTTTAGCCTCCTCTGTCAGAATGTTTAGCTTAATCCCAACGGTACCCATGAACCCAGACTTCAGATGTCCTTGGGCTCCTTGCCTCATCTGTCTGAGGGTCAAAGCATCCCTTCTTTAGTATAATTTTAGGACAAATATGAACTTGGTTCAAATTCCAGCTCTTCCACCCAGCATGGCAACCTTAGCTATGTCATCTCTAGGTACTTCAATTTCTCATCCCTAAAATACAGGTAATAATGACACCTGATAGACCTATCAGCAGTGAGAACTGGGTGTGTGATACGTAGCAGGGACTATAAAAGTAATAGCTATTATTTTGTGTTCCAGACCCATGTTATCCAGGAAAAGACTCCCAACACACACTGCCTCTGATGGCCAATTGACCTTCTGTGAATTATTTTTCCTGTTTGATCAAAAGCTCTCTAAGGGAAGGGACTGTCATCATCACCATCTCTGTATTCCCTATAGCACACGACTGAAAGATGGCAGACATTCAGTCAACAGTAGACTAAAGCATCATTTTCTGAAAACACAGGTCCAAACTATGTCTCTGCCCGGAAATTCAAGCATATTATTTTTCTAGCCATAATTAATGATCAATGATGGCTTGAGTTTTACTTTCCATCAAATACAACATTTAAAATGGACCAAAAAAATCATTAAAAGGAACAAAATTGGCTTTCCATCATGAAAATGTATATCAAGGAGAGAAAAATATGAAAAATACAAAATGTCAAATTAGAGAGTAAAAGATTAGTTAGTACCAAAATTTCCATTAAAGATCAAACTGATAGTAGGAAATATAAAAAATGAAGAAAAGAAAACTTTTTAAAATGCCCCAAGATTTTAAACAAAGGGGAAAATGTATTTATGAAACCCTGACTAGTGCCTGAGAGAAAAATGAAAGGTGTGATTTCAGAATTTCACCACAAACCATATATAGATGCTATACAGTTTATATATATATATATGTATGTATATATATATACACACACACACACATACATATCAGAGAAGGCAAGGGCACCCCACTCCAGTACTCTTGCCTGGAAAATCCCATGGACGGAGGAGCCTGGTGGGCTACAGTCCATGGGGTCGCTAAGAGTCGGACACGACCAAGCGACTTCACTTTCACTTTTCACTTTCATGTGTTGGAGAAGGAAATGGCAACCCGCTCCAGCGTTCTTGCCTGGAGAATCCCAGGGACGGGGGAGCGGTGGGCTGCCATCTATGGGATCGCACAGAGTCAGACACGACTGAAGCAACTTAGCAGCATATGCATAGAGTATATATAGTGTTGCTCCGTTTGCATGGAATTTTCTGGAATCTTTGTGACTCAGTCTCTGGCTGTCTTCAGGGATCTGCTCAAATGACACCTCATGAAAAGGCTTCCTAGGTTATTTGACATGAAAAAGTGCCCACGGCCAATGTCACTCTCCAGTCCTCACCCGAAGGCTTCTGTCTCATGGAACTTACCAACTGCCACATCACATATTCATCAGGTACTCAGTCTCTCCCTGCACACTGTTGAAGATAACTTCCATGAAAAGCGGAGCTGTGTTGCTGGTTATGCCCTGTCCTTGAGCAATTGACTAGAAAACCATGAGTACTCAACAAGCGTCTGTCCAATGAGTAATCTCTTTATTAATACAATTAATAACTACGTATGTGAAGCATTTAAGAACAGCGCCTGGCACGCAGTGGGCCCAGTTAGCCGTTGATGGTGAGAGCAGGAGTAGCAGCATTCTTCCCTCAGTTCTCTCGGACGATTTAGTAACAAACACCTTCTGCCTCTGGGGACTACAAAAAGTAGGAAGATTAAGCTAAGGGGATGGGGGAAGCAGCTTTGAAGTCTCAGCATGGAGCTATTAACTCTATTTAGGGTGCACTTCAGAACACTCAAAATGCTCAGCAGTACAGAGTGGTCAGAAAGCTTTTAGTGGGATCAGGGGCCTATCTGTACAGGCTGGAAAGCACAGCTGGAATCAGGAAGCTGGGGTGAAGAGACAGCACAGAAGTCTGGGGACAGGGTGTGGCATGATCATAAGCAGAGGTTCAAGGTGCGGCAATGACTGAGTCCCCCTTCTTACCTCTATCGACCTTCGCTTGGGCAGGCTCCAGGCTTTGAGATGTCAAAAACGTGATGCCACCCAGCCTGTATAGGAAAAATAATCAAGGCTCACCTAAAGCAATTTGCACGTTAGGCAAGTGTGTGTACTGCTGTGTTGCCTGTATATTTAAGGAGGCCACTTCGAAGGGGCTTTCAGAAATAGGGATTCATTGTTCTGACCCTTTTGCTTCTAACGTGGGTCCACAGAAGAGATGCTCCCGCATCATTCATGAGACCATCGTAACCTCTCACCTGGATGACTACCCAGCACTGGGTGACCAACCGGGCAGGCTTGCCTTTAACTGGAGAGTTTCCCGGACGCAGGCCTTTCTGTGAAAAACCCAGCAAGGTTCCCGGGCAAACCTGCACCGGTTTGCCATCCTCCCACTGCAGTCCCTCCTGACTGGTCTATGCTCACAGTGCAACCAAGCAATCTTTTCAAAATGAAATCTGACCTTGTCTCCTCAACTAGTCACACAGTCAACACCCCCCAGTGGCAATCTCGCTCTTAAGACAAACTGCAGTCCTTAATATGCCTGGAGATGCCTATGTGATGGGGGTCCTGCCTATTTCTGCAGCAGCATCTCATATCCTGCTGCAGCCACGGTTCCCTTCCAGTGGCTCACATGCTGCCCACTCCCTCCCATTGTGGGGGCTCTGTGCATGCTGTTCCCTCTGCTCAGACCACGACCACCACCCTCTTTCACCCAGTTAATGCGTAATCAGTTTTCCTGTTGTGGTTAATTACTGTCACTTGTCCTGGGAAGTCTTTCTTGACTTCCCTGAGCACACAAATCCCCTTCTCTCTGCCCTTCCAGGGTTGTATCCACTACGGTCCGTGCTTACCCGTATCCTCACCTACACCCTCTCAGCGTGACCCTCTCACCCTCTCACTGACACACAGCGAGAGCTTGTCACTGCCAACACCTGTGCCTTTGTACCCGACAGCTTCTGTCTGTCCACAGAGGATCCTCCCTAGCATGCAGGCTGGCATGGAAGAGACCGGAGTGCTCGGAGGGAGACCAGGCCCACTTTGGGGGCCATGATATAAAGTCCAAATTTTATCCTTAGTCCAGTGGGAATGTATTTGAGAGTTTTAAGCAGAGGACAGACATGATCTCATTATATTTTTGAAAGGTCACTTGGGCTGCTATATAGAAAACTGACTGTGAAAGGGCAGGCAAGGAAACACAGATAGACAGAAACCAGTTGGGAAGCTGGTGCCGTAGCCCACGTTATTTTTCTAGAAGGGCTCATTGCAGAAGTGCAACTGAAAACATAATTTAAAAAGTGGCTATTTGTAGGCACAGCAGTTAGAGCTTTCATGTTCAGGGTCAGCTCCAGACCAGCAGCTTTCCTGAGAAGGCCCTCTGAGGTCTGTTTCATACAAGTTGGTTCTTGGGCAGAGGGTCAAAAATCTTACTCTTTTTATGTATGAAGTAGGGATGAACACACAGCACATAACCTGATATGCAGTCTGTTCTATTAACATTTCATGGTCGGGACAGCAATTAGAGACAAGTCTAATGGAGAAAGACAATGAAAACAAGGGTGAGAAACACTCTTCTAGAATATCAGACAGGCGGATATCCTTCTGAGGACCATCAAGCACTCTTAAGCTGGCCTGGGATGGCCCCTGGCCTCCTGGACCAATAGGCCTAAAAGTGCCCCGTCAACTCACATTTCCTCAGAGCGGTACAGACACTGACTAATTCTCCCTGGGAAGATGGTCCAGTAAGATACGATGCCCTATTTGCAAGTCAGCCTTTCTGAACACAGATACTCCTGTTTGGATGCTCCCGAGATGTACAAGTGAAGGAAGGAAGTTTCCGGGGTTGAATAGGGGAATGCAAATACTCGGCAGGATCTCCAGTTCTGTTTCATGTTTTCTGCTAAGACTCCATCGACCTCTGCCTGCATGAATGCCTATGCTGCCAGTACATCCCAAGCATGAGTGTCTCCTCCCCTGAAAATCCATGGGGAAAAAACGATTCCTTCCTTTGAACTTTCAGAGCACGTTGTAGACACAATATGAAATGCTACTCTTTCTTGAGCACTGGTGGCAAGTCTTATACTAAACATTTACCAGAATCATTTGATTTACTCTTGCCACCCTTAATCCTATTTCACAGATAGAAAACAGAGGCCTAAAGAATGGGAGAAGCAGACTTCTCTGGTGGTCCAGTGGGTAAGAATCCAGATGGCAGTGGAGGGGACACAGGTTGGATCCCTGGTCTGGGAAGATTCCATGTGCTTCGGGGCATCTAAGCCCACACGCTGCAACTACTGAAGCCCATGTACCTAGAACCCGTGCTCTGCAACAAGCATAAGCCACCGCATGAGATGAGAGGCCCAAGCACCACAATTAGAGAGGAGCCCCTGCTCCCCGCAGCTAGGGAAAGCCTGTGTGCAGCAACAGAGACCCAGCACAGCCATGAATAAATACATAAAACGTTTTTTTAAAAAGAGGATGAGCTTGCTCTATGTCATATAGCAACCAGATGACAGAGTGGAAATTCACCACCAAGCAGCCTCTTAACTGCCGGACTGTATCTACACTATTAAACCACGCACACCACTGAGCGGTGAGTGTGATCAATTCTAACCGGTAGTTTATGTGCCTCTTTCCTCTATGACTTCCAACATAAATGACCAGGTGTCATGAAAAAAGAAAGAGTTCTACAATTAAATTCTGTTGTATAACTTTGGGGTATTATTTCTGTGGCTCAGCTTCCTCATCTACAAAATGGAGACAATAAATGGCTACCTAATATGTTTGTATTAGGCTGCCCTGGTGGCTCGGAGGTTAAAGCGTCTGCCTGGAATGCAGGAGACCCAGGTTCGATCCCTGGATTGGGAAGATCCCCTGGAGAAGGAAATGGCAACCCACTCTAGTACTCTTGCCTGGAGAATCCCATGGAGGGAGGAGCATGGTAGGCTCCAGTCCACGGGGTCGCAAAGAGTCGGACACGACTGAGTGACTTCACTAATATGTTTGTGGTCAAGACAAAATTAGATATAATTTATAACACACTTAACCACAGTTTCTGGCACATAAAGGCTCACTGAATTGAACAAATACTAACTGCAGGCCTAAGGAATACCAGGTGATTCCCTGGTGGCACCAGTGTAAAGAACCCGACTGCCAATGCAGGAGATGTAAGAGACCAGGGTTTGATTCCTGGGTCGGGAAGATTTCCTGGAGAAGGAAATGGCAATCCTCTCCAGTATTCTTGTCTAGAGAACCCTATGGACAGAGGAGCCTGGCAGGCTATAGTCCATTGGGTTGCAAAGAGTCAGACATGACTGAAGCAACTTTGCACAAGGAATATCAGGCCACATGATGGGCTCTGATGTTAAGAAAATGATAGCAGTGTTCTCAAGGATCCAACACACTAGGACTTTAAAAACGCCGTGGTTGCTCTCACTTCTTGAAAGTAGGGACTATGAGCTCTCCAACCCTGAACTTTCAGCATTCAGCAATGCTTAGCATCAAATGGTACTCAATTCAGTGATGAGTGATAATGGTTTACACAGCTTTGGAGACCCTACATATGGGAGTTGATGAATGATGGTGTCAAGTCAGCGAGTGTTGTTTATCAGACAGCTGATAAAATAACTGAAAGTAAAGCACAAAGATATCACTCCCAGAGGTTTATGCCTTCAATCATTTAAGCACAGAGCCACTACTAAACAATCCTCAAAATACATCCCCATAGCAAAATTGAATATATAACCTGAACAATGCAGAAATAATAATAACACCTAAAAACATTCCAGAGGTGAGAAGGAGAGGAACTTTCAGAAGTGTTAACTTTCAAAAAAGGAAGTCAATTGATACTGAGGAAGAAAGCTCATAAAAACAATAATATAATTAATACCAAAGACTCCAGCTTCTTAATAGTTTTCATGATACTTCAGCCATAGAGAGATTTTTTTAAAAGAAATAATGTATCTTGAAAAGGGGTAAACTTATTTGAAGTTTGACTCTAGTTTCAATCCTGTTTCTTTTAATTGCTTGAAAAAATTTTTTTAAATTAATCACGTTTATTATACACATCTCTATTCAGCTTTATAAAAGTATTTCTACCTAAATATCCATTCATGCTAATAGATAGATAGATAGATGTCTGAAATGAAGTTCACTAAGTTTAATGATGGAAATTGTTAAGAGATGATTTTTTAAAAACTGTTATCTTCAAAACTTTCTGCCTTATTTGAAATCTTGATAATCAACATACAGGATATTTTTAAAAGTGTGTTCCTTAAAATAAAGGGAGAGAAAATACCAAGGTTTTGTTTCATTTTTCCTGGTGGCAATATGAATCATTGTTATTTTCTTCTTTGTACCTTTTCTGTATTTTTACATTTCCAAAAATGAGTTTTAAAAGGGTTTTACAAGAGTCTGCATTCATATTTCTTTCAAGTTAGACTTTTAAATAGGTAGAAAGCATGTTTTTTACTTATGTTGGAAATGGTATCTTTAAGATGACTTGAGAATCCAATTTGCAAAGCAGAAGAGGCTGGATTCTTTTGAATGCTCTTTATAAATGTAATCCACTTAAATAAACAGAGTAGAGAGCTAATGAATGGTTATGTGTGTGTTTACATTTTCAAAGGTTTTTACATGGAGAGTATGAGATTATGAAAGAGATTATGCAAAGCTTCATGATGTCAGATTCTGTCTGGTGGAGTCTGTAAGACCAGGATTTCAAACTAAGTGGCTTTCCTTGTCCCTTCTTGTTTAAGACATGATTACTGAGTGTCAACATCTGCTTGCTATGTAAATGATAAACTAGAATAACCTAGTTCTTACCCTCTAGTTAAGAACAATAATCTAAAATACACAAAGGGTCACAGAGTTGTGAAAGGGACTAGTTTATGTGAGTATTTTGGGGAGTGGTGGATAAAATATCTGAGCTATCTATTTAAGTTTAATAGAATGTGTTCTGGTGACATTCTTTTCACTTATAAAGGTTTGGGAGAAGAGTTCGGATTCTGATTTATTCCTTAAAATAATTCCAAGAATCTACTCAGTTTCTTACAGTTTAGAAATTTAGAGACAATGGAATTCGGTATTCCCTGGGTATGATTATGTTAACATCACACAGAGTTTTTTCAATTCAGTGAACACCTGGCAGTGAAACCGTTAATCACTGTCAATTCCATTTAGAGAAAATACATTTTTGTTGCCTTCTTTTTGAAAATGTCTTTCCTCAGTGACAGTTTGTAGCCAACAGGGGCTTTTATTTTTAATGAAGGAAGAAATTTTTCACAACAACTGTATTTGCAAAATGCTTTAAATCCTATTACATTCTGTCAAAATGTGTGTTGGCATTTTTCTGGTTGAGGAGTTAGTAATATTTATATGGAAAATGATGAGACCTGGAATTTAAAGGAAATTTAGAAGTTATCTGTTTCATCCTAATTCTGGATTCTCTCTTTCACTGTACCTTTGTGAATGGGCATCAAAGCTCAGCTTGAACTCTTCTATGGCATACTGTTCTCTACCCTCCAAAGAAATCATAGAATGTCAGACAGCTCTAAATGTTTTTGTTTTTTTTTTAAAAAAAAAAAGTGCCTTATTTCAAGTTAAAATCCATCTCCATTAATATCTCTTCATGGGGGCTTGTTCTTACTTCTGGAGCGGAAATGAGTAAATTCAACTTCTCTTCCATCCATTTGTCCTTTAAACACCTGAAAGACAGTCCTGTTTCCTAAGACATCTCATCCTGACTAAAACACCCTAGTCTCTTTAGTTCAGTTCAGTTCAGTCACTCAGTCATGTCCGACTCTTTGTGACCCTGTGAATCGCAGCACGCCAGGCCTCCCTGTCTATCACCAACTCCCAGAGTTCACTCAGACTCATGTCCATCGAGTCAGTGATGCCATCCAGCCATCTCATCCTCTGTCATCCCCTTCTCCTCCTGCCCCCAATCCCTCCCAGCATCAGAGTCTTTTCCAATGAGTCAACTCTTCACATGAGGTGGCCAAAGTACTGGAGTTTCAGCTTTAGCATCATTCCCTCCAAAGAAATCCCAGGGCTGATCCCCTTCAGAATGGACTGTTGGATCTCCTTGCAGTCCAAGAGACTCTCAAGAGTCTTCTCCAACACCACAAGTCAAAAGCATCAATTCTTCGGCACTCAGCTTTCTTCACAGTCCAACTTTCACATCCATACATGACCACTGGAAAAACCATAGCCTTGACTAGATGGACCTTTGTTGGCAAAGTAATATCTCTGCTTTTGAATATGCTATCTAGGTTGGTCATAACTTTCCTTCCAAGGAGTAAGCGTCTTTTAATTTCATGGCTGCAACAGTCCTCAAATGCAAACACTTTCATCCTTGAAAACCCAGTATACCATCTGACTGTCCTTTAGTGCGTCAAAGTTTCCACTACAAAGCCGAGAGCACAGTTAAAAACGATTCCTCAAAAAAGGCCAAAACTTGTTCCAGGATTACAAATATAATTTTTGCAATGGTCCCTTTAAGTCAATAGATGGACACACCCTAAATATCTAAATTCTATCTCACTGTCTCTTTGCCTATTCTGAGTTTCAGTTTCCTTGTCACCAGGTTTTTCTGCCTTTGTAATTTTAAGGACAATTCTTAAATTACTCTTGGATGCAAGCAACTGAAACTAATTTTGGCTACCTTAACAAAAAAAGCAGCATATCCAATTTCATGAAATTCATGGACGATTTCATGAAATCATAAAAAGAGCAGGAAAGCCAAGAGCAAGAAGAATAGGAAGCAGAGACTTCCAAAGGCCACTGGGACAGTGCTCAGGGGCTGTCCTTGGAGCACTCTCTGTGACTTGACTCTCTCACTCTTAGTCACTGCCACCCTTCAACCCTAAACTCTAAATTCTTGGGGAAGAGGCTGCAACTGGCCCACCTTGGATCAGAATGCTATCTCTGATTTAAGTAGCCCTGTCCAAGAACAGGGTCTTATGTATATGAAGCCCATGCTTATATATACATGGAGATTATTTTCAAAGAAAGGAAAATGAATGAGAACAAGACAGGTATACCAAATTACTGTCCTGCTAAAGGAATGTTCAGAGATACTAATCAATGTTTCTTTTCTCTTTGTGTTTTTCCCTTTTGTTTGACCCTCAAAAAGGCAGGTGTCAGAAGTGGGATTCAATGCATTAGGAGAGGCATGTAGCATTGCAAAAAAAAGAGAATAGCCTGAGAATATTTCTGGAGTTTTGTTTCCCAAAATCCCAAACACTTAGAAGAACACTAGGAACTGCTTGAAGGAGGTAAGAAGGAATAAGATTAATGGACATGGAGAAACTTGAAGAAACATGGAATATTAGTTCCCAAGGCTGTTGGGAAAAGAGAGAGGTAGGTTCATGGATTCTGGAGGAAGAGGGGCCAGGCCCTGCTTTCTGTCAGTGTCCCTAAGGAGGCCACAGGCCCCTTACCTGTGTGTGGTACACCTAGGCAGAAAGAATCATAGGAAATGTCACCAAAATAATTCTGTGGACTAAAGATGACCTGAGCAGCAGCCCTTGAGAGAGCCACAGGAGCAACAACACGGGGAGCTGCAGTGTAAACTGTGTGATCAGATGCCTCAGTGACCAGAGGGTCCCTTCTCCCCATGCTGCTCCACTGTGTCAGCTTCCTGGAGCCTTGCCATAGCTCTGGGATTATGTGTCTATGACCCTAAGGAGGACTGAGAATAAGTCTTTCATAAGACTTCCTTCCTCCCAGAAGGAAGAGGCTTGAAACAGACATGAACACGGTTTGAAAAAAATAATAATAAAGAAATGAGATATTTTTGTATACTTGTCCCTGAAGATGGAGACTCTTATCTGCTCACTTGAAAGGAAAAGACAGGAGCAAAATGAGAATTGAGTAGCTCTGCTTCCTCCCTCTCTGTGAACTCTGACCTCATCTTATTCAAACAGCAGAATCTATACATCATGCACTGATTGCACCGTTAAAAACCTTCTCTTATAAAAACTGTCTTAGCAACTTTTTTTCAAATCTTCTTGTTCATGACCTTGGTTTTCCTGATGCTCTTCTCCTGGGTCCATGCCATACTTCTATATGTGTCATCTTAGACAACACACTCCTTCTCTCCTCTTCTGTGAATTTCTTCCTTCTCAGATGCGAATTGAGCACAAGCTCCTAGCAACCGCTTGGGAGCCTTCAGCTATCTCCCCTTTTCGTTTTGTCATTTGCCCGGTTTTTGACTGTGATATCAGAATTTTGTTTATCTTTTTATAATTTTGTATTTATTTTGATAAGAACACAATGAGAAATCTACCTTCTTAAATTAAGTGCACAGTACAGTATTATTGATGATAGACATAGAATTCTGCTTTTCTTAACTAATTCTGCCTTAGTTAAGATAGTAAATCCTGCTAACAGTGCTGCAATTTAGCAGCTATTGCTGTATGATTTAATTCAATACAACATTGTAAAAAAGACCAAGCCCCCAAAACAGAGGCTGAGAGTTGACTGTCCTTTCATTTGCGTGGTTGGCAGGGCTGTCTCTTCCTGAAGAGAGGCTGAGTGATGTAATGAAGAAAGCCCAGGGAGTCTGGTGACCTGGATCTATTCTTGGCTGTGCGGCTGACCATGAGTGACCCTGACCAAGTACCTTTGTATCTCCCTATCTCAGTTTTCTCCACAGTATAACTAGAAAAATATCTTGTCACTTGCCTAGAGAATAACCTGGGTACAAGATTTGTAAAGGAGACAGGACACGTTGTTTTTTGTTTTTTGTTTTTTTTCAGTCTGTCAACTTTATGACACTAAGGTATCATGGAGTTTTGGGTCTTCACATCATCATGAAAAGTAAAGTTAACCTTTGTTTTCAGAGCTTTAAAGAAATCAGAACCAGCGTAAGACAGACCAGAAAGTGACCTTAACACAAGGATGATATCCCCTATTACATGAGATGTGCTCTTGTCACATTTATTTGAGGAGTGGTAGGTAGCAAAGAGTGGTTTCAGAAGCCCAGCTGATCCCCTGCAGGGGAAGGTAGAAGATGCTACAGCAGAAACAGAGATAAAAGGAGACAAGGACGTTGGCAAATGGGGACAGGACGGATGCCAGTTCTGCAGATGAATTCTGTTTTCTGCAGACTTGTGGGCTTTTAACAAAATTATTTGCAAAGCTTTTTGAATATGAACTAGGCTTAGAAAATTTTCTAAAGTGGCCGCTTTATCTAAAAAGAGAAAGAAAAATAATTTTAATGCCTAAAAACAGCAACTGCTTTTTACTGAATCCATACCCAGAAACAGCACTATATTTATGGTTTGTTCTACTTTGAAAGTTTAAAAAAATTAAAGCTAGGAATGTTCTCTGTGGCTTAGAAGACACAGACAGAAGGTACAATGCAAGTCCAGCAGGTAGGGTAGATACTACTCTGTTCCATTAATAGCCATATCCTTCAAAAGCATGGTAACCTCTCCTAACCCTGATTTGCTCATCTATACATAGAAGTATAGCACACTTACCTACTGCCCAGCGGTAACCAAGGAAAGGAGTTTAAATGCCCTCTATTAAGCACAGGATGGGCACAGAGGAACACACACTCATACTCACTGCCTGCTCTTGGAAAAGACTTTGATGATATTTTTCCCAGAACAGAGCATCAGCAAGCTATATGAACTCCATGGTATAACGGTGAGATATTGGCTTTATGAGTACTCACAGATCTAAGATCATAGGGATGAGCTTTCAATCAGTCAGCAGATCAGTGCTGCAATGTACCCTCTGAAAAAGGTTGAAAAAGATTTTACTTGTGTCTCCCAGAGACTGAACACATTCAACATAACTACATTTGCCCTAGCAAAACAAGACCATGCAACACTGAGAGAGCGCTTGTCATTCCACAATATGGTCCCCACTCTAGCTCAGCAATCTTTACAGCCCTGAAGAGCAGAAAACCAGAACAGAAGACTCCAGAGAATCCGGAACACTGGAAAGAGCTCTCGGGGAGCAGGAGGCAGCTCCGTGATCCTCTGTGTGTTGCTCTGAAGGGTTTTCTCTTGGCTACAGGTGATGCTGCTCTTTCAGAGACTCTCACTGGAACTTCATTTGTGCAAATGTCCAGGTTTAGGAAACTGTATGGTTTACCAAAACTACCATGGTGAGCGGACCATGGGGGTGAGCTTCTCCTGAGATGTAGACAGAGTTTCCTCTCTCTAAAACATCCATGTTTTTCCTACCATGTTTCACAGAGGAAATCACTGAAGAAACCATCTTAGCTGGATGCATGTGAACAGACACTCATATGGACAAAAACAGAACAATCAAAAACAAAAAAAAAAAAAAAAGAAAGGGGAAAAAATCAACAAAAACAAGGCAACCATAGCTAAAGAAGAGCAGCCATGCCCTTCTCTGTTGGTCGGATTTTTAAATACTAGCCTGCAGGACACCTTGTGTTCTTTGTGCTTCTTTCACAAACTGTGCTAGAGAGCTCCTACTGGGATGGCAGTACTAATACCTTGCCAGAGTTGCGATGCCTGAGAAGACTCTTGAGAACCCCTTGGACAGCAAGGAGATCAAACCAGTCAATCCTAAAGAAAATCAACTCTGAATATTCATTGGAAGGACTGATGCTGAAGCTGAAGCTCCAATCCTTTGGCCACCTGATGCGAAGAGCCAAGTCATTGGAAAAGACTCTGATGCTGGGAAAGGTTGAGGGCAGGAGGAGAAGAGGGTGACAGAGGATGAGATGGTTGGACGGCATCACTGACTCAATGAACATGAGTTTGAGCAAAATCCAGGAGATAGTGGTCAAGGAGGCTTGGTGTGCTACAATCCATGGGATGGCAGAGTTGGACACAACTTGGCAACAAAACCACAACAACAGCAAGCAACATAATGTGTCTCCTGCCCCGCACTTACAGCCTTATCTCCCACCTGTCCCTCGGTCAGCCTTCTGACTGCATTTGCTGCTCATCCTTTAATGCCTACATTCTGATGACCCACACAAATATTAAAAAGTCCTGCCTACCAATCTGCATTCTGGTTGCTGGATAGGGTGCTCAGAAAATTCCCTGGAATACCCCATGCCATCACCAGAGACACAGAAACTGCAAACCAGGAAATTCATCAAGTTGCCACTGCCTGTCCTCGCTCTACCATTCAAGGATGCTTCAAGTCCAGTATCTAGAAATCTTTTTGACCCAACTGCCCTCTGGACGTAAAATGGGTTTAGAGTTTGTTCTAACCATTAATCTTTGTTTTCTCCTCATTTCCAATGAAATGCCCCTTACTAAGTGGAGCATTTATCACACTGTATAGAGGCCTAACTTAGGGGGTCACCTACTCTACCACCTCCTGAAATGAGACAAACTGTTTAACTGAACTGACCTGTTCCAGGACTGAGAGAATGACTCAGTGAACCAGGCCAATGCTTAAAATCTGTCCTTTTCTTCTTTCTCATAGATTGTTCCAATCTGTGTTGTTATTCTTGTTTTCTCTCTCCCTTTGTGCATCTCTAATCTCACAAACCCTAAGCAGAATCTCCTACAGCTACCAGCTCGATTTTGATATATAAAACCTCTTCAAAAAAAAAAAAGTAAGTGTTAAAAGGCAGAATGAGGGGTACCAGAATATGTTACTGCAAAATGTGCCTCTTTGGCATTGAGTTAAAAACCACTGAATAAAAAAACAAAAATACCACTGAGCGCCAGCAGATGCAGGAAAGCTCTGAAACCAATGCACATGTTTTCCTTTTATAAGGAAATTTACATTTATAAAAAAATTTCTATTTGAAAAAGGTGTTTCCTTCTCTCACACACTAGAGAGAATTCTTTAAAAATTTTTTTTTCAATATTCACTGATTAGTTGTAACAAATGTACCATAGTAATGTGAGTAATCTAAGATGTTTCTAATATGGGAAACTGACTGTGGGGCCTATGGGAACTCTCCGTTACTACCTTTACAATTTTTCTGTAAATCTCAAATTGTTTCAAAATAAAAAGTTTATTTTTAAAACAATGCTCCAGTTAAATCATCCCTAAGCCCATTACTGTCTGCAGCTGTTATTTAGTTGTACCTGACTCTCTGCAATGCTATGGACTGTAACCTGCCAGACTTCACTGTCCATGGAACTTCCCAGGCAAGAATACTGGAGTAGGTTGCCACTTCCTTCTCCAGAGAACTCAACTCTTATCAATGGAGAAATAACAGACTTAAATCTGCATAACCTTACTAAACAACCCTTGTTTATCATAACTTTTCCAGGTTACTTTCTCAAAACTTGCCTCGCCCACCCAGAAACCCCAAATTCCTTTTTCTTTAACCTAAAATGATCTTAAGCCCAGGTTCTAACTGCCCCTTGGGGTAACTCATGTCCAAGTCTTCCCACATGTAAGCTCCACACATATCCTAATAAACTTCTGTTTGTTTTTCCTCTTGTTAAAAAAAAATTCTATCTCCCTCCGAAACATTTTCCCCAATAATCTGTGACTCAGGAGACCAAGGTAAAATTCATTTAATTTGAAAGATGCTGGTCCTCAACAATGATCTGACAATTTAGAAAGGAGAAACAGATATAGCCCTAATAAGATGGAACACAATACGGGTCAGTTTCAATTAAGGTAAGGATACAGATGAATTGGTTTTAAAAAAAAAAAAAAAAAAAAAACAAGAACAAAAACCTAGCCAATAGCCTGCTTTCTGCAGAGGTGAATTACAGAGGACATTTCAGGAAAGCAGTGAGTTGAAGTGGCCTAAAGGAAGACCACCTCTCGGGCCTACCCTAGCCTCATGCAAAAGTATGGTATTAGGTGTTCAAAATCTAAAGAAATACCGAAATAAAGATTATTTAGGGACTCATTATACATCTAGCTAGAGAACTTGAGAAACCTAAGTGGGAGGGAATAGTCCATTTCCCAGGGGCTTGCTTTCATGTTGACAAGGTAAGGAAGTTCCTAGCCTCCTTTCCATCTTTCCACTCTAGTAGTTATATTACAGGGCATACAGACGACTGCTTCGTTAGCACTTCTACACAGACACTAAACACAGGGATGTTTCAATTCCCTCCCATGGGCAGCCTGTTGGTGCAAGCTCATATTTGCTCCGTAAGGATACAATTCCCATGGTTTAGCATCTTTACAAGATCAAGCAAATCAGATTAATGGCTATAACTTCAGCAACCCACAGGTTGGGACCTGCTGAGAATAAAGGTGATTTTTAACACAGTGCCTCTAAAAATAATGCTCCTGTTAAACAAAGTCCCAGCAAGAGGCTATGAGTAATCCCCAAACATAATCTACCAACAGTAGAATCACTGTATAGTATTAAATATCTCTGATAAATTTTCACAATTATATACATCAGGTTTTAATAAGAAAACCATTAAGGGCAAGATCATCTAAAATACCACTGCCTGGGATGACAGGCATGAGTCCAAAGCTTTAACATAAAATGATTTTGAATCAGCACATGGGAGGCAGGAGAGGAGTGTTTCTGAATCCTCTATCAGGGATATTTACCTTCATCACATCAAGCTCTAGTTTGTTCCCATTCTGTCCAACCCTCCTATTTTGGGGACAGCTCTACCAATTTTATGTCTAGAGAGTAAAGAAGCAGATACACCCTCAGACAATCATAGGACCCAGAGGACCCCATCTTCTTAGCCAAGACCTTCATTCTAAACAGTTAAGTCTGTTACCAAGGACTGATGAATCACAGTTCTTCCCTGTGGATTCACTATGGAAATAAGGAGAAGGGGATTATCCTCAGGTTACAGAGCGAGATGGGTGTGAATATAGACACTATGAAGGCACTGAGAAGACAAGGCCTGTGATAGGAAGGAACAAAGCCAAGACAGAAATAAGGGCAGAAATAAAAGAATTCAAAGGTATAAAGAAGCAGAAAGCAAGCTAGCAATAGAAAAGCATTCGAATCTCAGAAGCTGGGGGTAGACCAACTTCCTCACCACAACATTAGAGTCTGGTCCTGGCTCAGTTATATTAGCCACAGTGTTCATTTTTTGCTTACAATTCTTTCTAGCTGGGTTTCCATCCTATACAACAGAAAATACCCTAATGAATATTGATAATATACTCTAAATTTCAAAGTATCCCCAAGAGCAGTTAAGACTGTTAACTTCTCCTTCTACATAAGAAAACTAAACCACAAAGATGTTCATGTTTTCTACATGAACAAAGAAAAACACATTAGAGAATCAAAATACTGTAAAATACAAATTCTTCCATGCTGGCAAGTTAGAATTTCTTTTTTCCCAGGGGCGTTTTTGAAGTAGTTTTGCTTCTTCTGGGCAGAAGCCAACGCACTCACTAGTGATTCTGTGAAACGCGCAATTTACCAAGTCAGTGCACTGAACACCCTGGGGAAAATGAGCAACCTAGGATAGGCCCAGAGGTCCAAAAACCTTCTCTAAAGCTACATCTCTAGTGTGTCTTAACAGAGCTTGCCAAGCATCTGCTCAGATGGGGAGAGAAATATCTGTCCAAACACATGCCACTTCTCTAAGAGTCTTACGAGGAGCCTCAAGAGTGCCATCCCCCACTGGGATCATCTCAGACCAAAAAAGGAGGAAGAAAGACAATGGGGTAAAAATGTACTTTTTAGGGACAGAACACTGGCCTTTATTATCCTTGTTGGTAAGTATTATTAATAAAAGTTACATTCATTCTTCACTCACAATGTGTCAGGAGTTACTGAGCATTTTAACAACATCCCCTATGAGGCAGGTAATATTATCTTCATTTTATAGACCAGAAGCTAAAATTCAAAAGGTTCGTGACTTGCCAAAACCCACTCAACTAGCAAGTGGTTGAATCAGGACATGAACCCATGTGACAGGTCTCTAAGTTTAACCATTATGATGTACTGCCTTCCACTTTTATCCATTGTTTTCCTCCAGTGATGACCCTCTGCTCCTTTGTTCCTGCAGATATCTAAAGGTGTTTAATTCATGGGTCCTAATGCACTATAAACCCAGTTGAGAAAAACAAGACTAATGATTATATATGGCTGACCAAGAAGATCTAGGACTTTCATAATACTTTTAAGGCACTGTCTTCCATAATGAGTTAATCTGATATGCAACCCTTAGCTTTGCTGTCTTTCCTCCTAATGGTTAAGAAGCATGAGAGCCAAGTGATCTTGGGGTTAGCCCTGAGAACAGCTGAGCAATGACTGTTGAAAACCAAAGGTGTGCCCATAACATAAATCTCTCCCCAGGAGCTTCGATCCCCAAGAAGACACAGCACGTGATGGCACATACCCCATATAGAGCCACTGCAGAAGAAAGTCAGATACTAAACTACTTGACCTGGTCCTCCTAAGGGATCTGAGCATTCACCTCTCCATGACTGAAGCCCCCATACTGCACAGGCCTGTATCACTGGTCCACAACTCTGCATTCAGTCCATCAAGAATGTACGAATGCCAATGCCAATGTCAAATTCTCCAGGAGCCAGTAGGCAGTAGTGTGGATGATTAAAACAAAAGGTTTTCTGTGGCAATCTCAACAACCCAAAGGGGGGATAAAGAAACTCCTCCCATTCAACCCAGTTCCCAGCTACTTGTCCTTGAGTTAAAGGAGAACTTGGCTCTGGCCTCAGGTGGGGCAAGGTCATTGCTTATTATTTGGGGGTCAACACTTACATGCCTGAACAGAGTCTGCTTTTGCAGAACTTGAAGAGCTCTGATGGAGGAAGAGAAATGTTGATGGCGGTGGTCGTGGTGCTGTTGATGATGATGATGAGAGAAGAAAATAATGATGGGGAATGCCACCTATAAATATAAGCACAAAGCAGCAGCAGATAGCCTTCTAGTCACTCCCAGTCAAAACCAGGAAGCAACTTCCGTTCCCAAACCAGCCCCACTTCAGTACTCCCCCTCAGAACTAAACACACCCAGCTTCAAAATACAGCGCGGCATCGCTCCCTCCCCCACCCGCCCTTCCACCCTTCCTGTGCCAAGGTGAGAATGAGACTGCGCTGGCGGGTCGAGAGGGCTTGGAGTTAACAGACAGTTCTGTAATGAGGAGCGTTAGGAAGACCCGGGTGGAGGGCCCAACAACGCACTTCGGAACCTCTTAGTTGCGGAGCTGGAAGAACCGACACAGTAGGGGAGAAAGATCAGGGAACCGGGCAAATCAGATTTGACGCCTCTTTCCTAGAGCCCTATAGTCTCAGGAGGCGGAGCAGGCAACCTTTGGTCGGGAAGGAGAAGAGCCGGGGCAGACCGCCAGCAGGACGAACAAGGCTCTCTTTACCTGACCAGGTGCAGCAGCCGTAGCCGCAGCGAGGATGCTGCGCTTGAGTCCGAGGGCTAGAGCCTGAAGCTGCCGCTGCGCCGGCCTCCGTCGAGGCCCCTCCCAGCCCCACCCCCAAACGTGAGGCCCCGCCTCCCTAGCACGCGCTAGCCCGACGGGCTGTTTGGGGGAGGTAAGCTACGGCCTGATCGGCAGGGCTGAAGACCAATGGAAACGCGTAGCGGCTCCTGGGGGGGCGGATAGCAAGGTGGGGTGGAAGGCGACGGCGCCCAATCAGGAGAAGAGCGGCAAGATTATTGGGCAACGTATATCCAGGCTGTTGGGTAGGAGGTGATGGTCTCAAGGCTAGATCTAAGGTAGACCGCAAGGGCAACAGCCAATCCCTGGCCCCGTGCCCCCAGCTTGCCTGCTCTGGGTTGCCTCTCAGGTGCACGCCCTAGACTGATTCGAAGCAATGGGGGGAAGGGCGCGGGTCCATGGCAACCACTGTTTCTGAGATTCCCACGCTTCGGAGACCCCACAAGGCTGTGCTGCTCCAGTGATCAGGTCAGTGGCCGCTGCCCTTGCAACCCTAGCAACCCCAGATCGTAAGTGCTAAAAGAAGTCAAAGCAGAACACTCAAGAAATAGAATCTACAGGTAAACACAGCTCTTATGTTAGTTTCCCTCACACTCCCAGTTCCGCATCCAAATTGCTTTTTAGTCAGAATCCATGGCAAGTAAATTACTTTGACCACTTGAAAATAAGAGCTAACCAGGTTTGGGCAAAAATCTGAACAAGGGGACTTGGCAATTCGGGAAAGGAAGGCTGAGTCCGGATGTCAAGAGGCCTCACAATGGAGGGTACCTGCTTGCTGGCGTTTTGTGCTGGAGAATCAGTGTACTTGATGCCAAGATAAATTATTTTTCCCCTAAATAAATGTAATTATTACTGGGATGAATTACTCTAAAACGTTTCATAAGAGGATTTGAAGCCTGAATGATATAGTGATTCTGTCTGTGATTTGGATGGCCTATCTGTTCCAAGTGGGTGGGCAAGAAGGGGCATTGCCTTTAATCTGCTTCCTAATAAATGCAAAATGTATCATCCTTCTGGGACTTAAAAAGAGCATTGTATCCCGAACAAATTCTGTGCAGATAATATTCTGTTCAAATTATTTAAAAAATATGAAAAAAATTGGAAAGATATTTTGAAGTGATTTTTATACCTCAAATTTTTTTTATAGATAATAGTCTACAGATGCTCTGATGTATTCTTACTTATATTATTAGTCAAACACTGATAGGCATATTTTTTAGTTATCTCTTTCAATCCGTACATCTGTCTTATGTAAATTCCACCTTTTAGGTAAGAACACCAAGGCCAAGGTCAAGTAACTGTCCCAGGATCTTATAATGATTTAGGAATTGAGTCAATACTTCTTTTTAAAGCCCATGATTATCATTTAGAAGAGCAGAAAACGTTAACACCACTCATTACTTTAAAACTTTTTTTAAAACCTGAAAAACTACCTCAAAGTGAAGTCACTCAGTCATGTCCGACTCTTTGCGACCCCATGGACTATAGCCTACAAGGTTCCACCATCCATGGGATTTTCCAGGCAAGAGTACTGGAATGGGGTGCCATTTCCTTCTCTAGGAGATCTTCCCGACCCAGGGATTGAACCTGGATCTCTCACATGGTAGGCATTGTAGGCAGACGCTTTTACCATCTGAGCCACCAGGGGAGATCTGAAAAACTATCTTAGAGGGACCCAATTCTCACACTTTTTGAAACTGGGTTCAGAAGCACTTCCAAGAGTGAAGCATCACCTCTGAAATGTGTTAGGAGCAGTTGCAAGTTAGCTTTGCTCATAGAACACAAATGGATTTGATACTGATGGGGAGGGAGTAAATTTTTCCAGGGCTTGAACCTAACTAGATTTTAACTGAAGTACGAATCGTTTAGAGTAAACCAACATGATAATAACATGGCCATAGGAGCTTAGTCTTGGAAAGAAGAAAAGAGGCTATAACCCAAAGTCTTTTTCCAGCGTTGTTTCAAAAGCTTCCTGGAGAGATTAATAAATCCTATTCTAACTTTTAGTCAAACTCAGAAATACGTAAATTGCTCTAAACTTGGGAGGGAGGGGTGTGTAGGAAGTGACCTAAAGAGAAAGAAAAATATTTTTTCAAAAAGTTTATTTATAAAGACAAAATATAAATAAGTTAAAAGTTGTAGAAAATAGAAAGGTGCACACTAATTAACAGGTTAGTAATATAGACATTTAGGGTTGTATGTGCTCCTCGTTTAATAAGCAATTACTAGGAGATCCAACCAGTCCATCCTAAAGGAGATCAGTCCTGGGTGTTCATTAGAAGGACTGATGTTGAAGCTGGAACTCCAGTACTTTGGCCACCTGATGTGAAGAGCTGACTCATTTGAAAAGACCCCGATGCTGGGAAGGAATGAGGGCAAGAGGAGAAGGGGACGACAGAGGCTGAGATGGTTGGATGGCATCACCGACTCAGTGGACATGGGCTTGGGTGGACTGCGGGTATTGGTGTTGGACAGAGAGGCCTGGCGTGCCACAGTTCATGGGGTCGAAAAGAGTTGGACGTGACGGAGCGACTGAACTGAATAAATGTTAGTGGCTGTACTAGACTCTGAAAATGTCCATTTCAGTAAAACCAATTTCATGACCTCGATGAAGCACAGCTGAGTTGAGGACACAGTCTGGATCAGGCTTGAAGAGATCACTTTGTAAACACCATTGCCAGTCTTCACAGCCACCTAGCAAGGTGAGTATTATCCTCATTCCAAAGATAAGAAAGTGAGATCAGAGAGAACGATAACTCACTTGAGGTTACACAGTTCAAAAAGTCTTCATTCCAAATCCTTCATACCCAGAGGCCCATATTTTACAATACACCATTCTGCCTCCCTAAGGGAAGAAGCTATTTCTAATAAGCCCCAAAGAAATGCACTCTTTCTGAAATATGAGGTATGTATTTTAAAATACTGAATTTGGTCAGTTTAATCAAAGTACTCCACTTTCTAAAGGGAAGCAAGAAAATACGAAAGATGGTTCCTGCCTATTTGGGCTTCATGTAATGTTTACATGTCTTTTTTTAAAGCCCTGAATGAAAGGTTTTCATCTAACTCCCTATCTGTTCCAAAACTCTCTTTATTACCTCCTAGTTCACTTCTAGTGAAATGAGATAATGACATTCACTCCAATCAACGTGTCATCAGGTCAGCCTCACCTCGAAGTTTATTGGAAATGCCACCCCAGACCTACTGAATTGGAAGCTACAGTGTCATAAAATATCCCAGGTGATTCCTACGCATTCAAGTACTATTTGTGTAAAGTGTATTTAATAACTCAAGCAGCTTAATGCCCAAAGATGACTACTCCTGACCTTGGACTGGGGAGGGAACATCTGCAATGTACCTGTTCAATCATGCTTCCACCATAACCTGTAACAGCAAGAAACGTTACTAGTGCTCACTGATCATTAACTTCTCTCAAAAGATTAAACCATCCCTTTCTTACAAGAAAGATGGGTGGATCTTCAGATGGATCCTCCATATACCTGATGCTTCTCAGTCTTATTGTGACCTGCTATGTCAATGAAACCCACTGATGTCAGCTCAACCACTAGGTGCTTCCATTCAGAGAATGAAATAAGCAATTCCTTCCTCCATTATGCTTCAGCTTACAAGCCACTTCCTCCCTGAAGCCTTCCTTCCTTCCCTGTCGGAGTTCATGTCCAGCTCTATGCTTTCGTAGCACGTTGTTTGCACTTCTCTTATCCCCTTGTCCCTCATAGAGGGCTGCAGACATATTAATATTTGTTCCCTTCTTTGGGTTCAAAGAAACTTGAGGGAGAGGATTGGCAGTGGTTTACCTCTTTATCCCCATGTGTTAGTCGCTCAGTCATTTCCAACTCTTTGTGACCCCATGAACTGTAGCCTGCCAGACTTCTCTGTCCATGGAATTTTCCAGGCAAGAATACTAGAGTGGGTAGCCATTCCTTCTCCAGGAGATCTTGCTGACCCAGGGATCAAACCCAAGTCTCCTGCATTGCAGGCAGGCTCTTTACTGTCTGAGCCACCAGGGAAATCCTTTATCACCATAATGCCTTGCATAAAATAAGTGATCCACTATGTTTAATTGCATCTCTCTCTTTCCCTGAGGTAAGTGACTTCAGTGTCAAAGAAAAATCAGAAGTATTTGAAAAAGAAGCAGAGAAGCCAGGTACAGAGGAAAGGACACAGACATTTTGGTGGCTCCCTTCAGAGGGATGCCACTCCAGACAGGGAACAAAGAGAGAAGATGTGGCAGGTGACATCATCTGTGGCTCAAGAGTCCCACATCTCACCTTCCCATTAGGTGACCAGGCAGAAGCAAGGAGTGTCTTGTACTGAAGAACTGATGTCAGCAAACAGGCTTCTGTGGATCTCCTCTGTGGATGCCAAGGGGAGACCAGCTGGAGTGAATGTGGGGACTGGACACTGCAAGTGCATTCTGGAAAATGTGACAGGAACACGGATAGGAAGAGCCCCCCAGTGAGTATTCCCAGGGGAATGGATTTGCCCTTCAACAGGACTGTGCTCTGACAGGATACAGCAGCATCACATCATTCTAGAAAGGGTTTTCACTTTCAGTCCACAGTGTGGCCCAAACCACCCTAATCAGTCTGAATCTCAGTGTCCTCCCCCGTCCCAGACAGGGGGTGACACAATTATCTGAGAATGCCAACCATCGGACCATTGCTTTTAATGTTGCTCTTTGTCCTGACTGAGCTGAATTTCTACATGCCACGTCCTCCAGGATAGATTTTCTGTTTATTTCAACCCCGAGAAAAGCTGTCGATGGGAAACATTAAACCAATGATCACATCCCTCTGAAATGTAGGACACAGGGAGCAAACCTAATCTCCAAGATGTTTCCACCTCATTTGCCCTCGGCTGTGTAATCGGCTTTTCATCTGAACACCGGATAAATGCATCTTGCCTGCTGCCACATTCATCCTAATACAGATGCTATTCTGTCAATTGATAACTGCTCATCACCCCCAAATTTCCTGAAAATACTCCATGGTGCTAAGATGCCAGTCTCTGTAGCACATCCAGGGATCTCAGACACAGAAAAACAAGGCTTCATGCTGCAACTTTGTCTCTTAATATGGATTCACAGTCTGAGAAAACATCAATCAGCCATGGAAAAGCCAGAACTTAAATAATAGTGATGTTATATTTATACCCCCATTCAGACCACTGGAATCATGGCTGTTTAGACTGAGGGGGCTCCATCCCTTCTGAGGCATCCTCCATATTTATTTATTCTCCAACTCGTTCCGAAAAGGACTGGAAATGACAAATAATCCTTGGAATGTTGCGATGTATAGGTGAGCATGTGTGGAGGCTGGTAAAATATTAACAGGCTGGAAAGATTTTTTTTGTCTTAACTTGCCTGCCAGAAGTATTAAAAATATCTCAAATGCCACCTGAAATGCCATATGGAGAAATTACTCTCACTAAGCTACAACCATTATTGCATTTATGCTGTCAGCTTGTAGAAAGAACGTAGGAACTTGAGTCTCAAATTGAAACCATTAACTCTCTCATATTAATTCCCTGGAAAAGATAAGGTTTGACTCAACAGGAAAAGTCATAATACCTCTAGTTGTTGTTGTTTTTGTTTTTTTTTTGTTTGTTTGTTTGTTTTTTTAAATCAAGGGGAGTGGATGGAGTGATGTGTGGTGGTTTCATGCTGAGGGATATACCCTCAGACACTAGAGTAGAGCTTGCACTCAGTCAAACCCCACTGTCTCATCACTAGCTGGCAAGACTCACTTCGCACACAGTTTTGTCCAAGGTCATCTGCTGAGTCACGGGAGCGACCAGGCTGCACCTCTGAGGGCAGAAAAGATGTAGCAGCAGGAGCCCGAAGCCTCTGCTCTGTGGCCAATAACTCAGAGGTGATGGGCAGGGAGGACCTTCTCCAACTGGGGAAGAATTTCAGACAATGCAGCATAATCCTGTTCCATGGCTCAGGCTAGCCTAGAACAGTAGTAGTCAGAGGAATCAGTGCCAAAGGCAGCAGGCTCTGCAGAGAACAGCTGTAGCCTCAAAGGAAAGGAAAAGCTTTTTAAAAATGATTGTCTTTTTATTATAAAAGTATCCCATGATTGTTGAAATTTGAAAAATTCAAGAAAGCACAAAGGAGAAAATTAAAGTGGATTTTAATCTCATTTGTTTATTTAATCCACAAGTATTTCTTGAGCCCCTCCTAAATACCAGGTCCTTTTCTAAGCACCAAGAATGGAAAGGTGAACACAAACCTGCTCTCTTTGAGCTTTCAGTTGACCAGGGGAGACAGATGAACAATATAACCACGAAAAGGAGAGGATCAAGACTTACTAGGCTAAGCAGTACAAAGAAAGGAATCTAGTCCCTAAAAATAGAGTATAAGGGAGTCTGTCCAGTCTTAGGGGTTCCAGGGAGAGGAGTGGTGGTCTGAGAAGGCTTCCTGGGGAGGTGACTCTTAAACTGAGGTCTGTAGGATGAGCAAGAAATGATTGGTAAAAACGTGGATGAAGAACCACCCAGGCGGAAAGAGGAACATGCAGCAGGGAACATGAGGTGTGTTGCAGAGCTGAGAGAAGCCAGTGTGGATAGATTCAGAGCTGGAAGGAAAGAGGGCACATGAGCCTGGAGAGGCAGACAGGGTCAGACTCCACAGGGCACTGTTGGCTGGCATCTAGGTCCTTCAAGTATTTTATGTGTGTATATATACATGTGTGTATACATATATATACACATGTATGTGTGTAGACATTATATATATATACACATAATACATATATATACACAGGGACTTCCTAGGTGGCCCAGTAGGTAAAGAATCTGCCTGCAATGCAGGAGACTCAAGAGACACAGATTTGATCCCTGAGTCCGGAAGTTCCCCTGAAGGAGGGTATGGCAACCCACTCCTGTATTCTTGCCTGGAGAATCCCATGGACAGAGGAACTTAACAGGCTACAGTCCAAAGGATTACAAAGAGTTGGATCCAACTGAAGTGCCTGAGCATGCTCACACGCATACATATACACAACATTTGTTTATATAATGTGTGTACATATATGTATTTGTATAGTTTAATCATCACCGTCAAACTGTCAAACTTCTTTCCAGGACATGTGTACCAGTTTATTCTCTTGCACTGAGTTGGAAGCCAGCGTGAGGGACTCCGCCCATGGCAAAGGTCATGAGGAAGGAAGCTTGGCATACGCAAAGGCGTGATCAAGCCTCAGGAAACCCCCTGCTCCTGAGCATCTACCCCCAAAACCAGAGTACTTTACGGGGAGTTCTCCCCCATAACCATTTCTCTCAGAGAAGGAGTTAACTTGCAGCTCCAGTTAATAAAGATTCCTGGGCATGATAAGAGTGTTTCAACTTACGAACTCTGAAGGTTCTCTGGCCTGCCTGATCAGGCTCGTCTGGCCGCATGTGATTGTTTGTAGCCTCCCAACTGTGAGAGGCACGGGATGTTTTAAAACTTTCTAGGTACAGACTCTTTTGAGAAGTTAGAAGATCATCAGTATAGTATTAGTGGGTTGATTAGGAATTATATTGGTGAAGGGTTTTTTCATTTGTCTTGCCAATAGTTGCTGCTAATTCCCTACCCTGGGTGTGACAAGGATGTCTCGGGTCGAACCTCTCTGCTGACAGACTAGCTTGTGTGACAACCCCTCAATCATAAACAGCACAGAGAGTTTGGAGTATTAGCGTAGGGCTTTTTTCATTGATGAGTCAATGATTGCCATCAGCCCTCCATATCCCTAGGCACCTGGGAATATATTAATCAATGTATTTGGAATATAGGAAAGGAAATATAGTAGCTTTTGATGTTAGCAATACTAGACTTTTTGAGTTAATGACTTTTCTCTTTTATTATAGACCACTGTACTTTGTTATAAATCACTGTGTCCTTGCTATGCAAAAATGTAACTTTATCACTATCTTAAAATAGATCTTAAGGGGAACATTGGTGAGGGGTTTACTCTTGTTGAGCCAATATTTGCTTCTAAATCTCCATATTCCTGCCCTTATAATGAATATAACTAGCATATAGGAGAAATAAGTATTAACCTTTAAGATTAATCATGTTAAACCTTAGGTTAAGTAAATTCCTTTCTTGATTGTAAATCACTACACCCTCACCCTATAGGAATGCAACTTTATTTGGAGGGTGGCGCCTGATTTAAGAAAAAATCACCCCTGGAAAAATAAGTTTTCTGGTTAACTGACCAGTATCAGAAAGGGCCATAAAATGTCAGCAGACCTCATGGCTAAAAGATGATGAAATTCATAAGACCTTTGTATAATTTATATGAAGCACCTGATCGTGACAAGGGTCAGGTCTGCTGACCCCCGCGTGACTCTGTATTCATCCCTATGTATAACAAAAAGGTATATAAACAAACCTGAAAAATAAAGAAATCGGATCAGTTTCTGGAAAGACTGATTCCCCCGTGTCGTTTGTTTCTTGCTCTCCGCTTTCCTGGCTGAATTACCATCTGAAATGTGGGTACTCACCAAGCCTGCTAATTCTGCCTGGGCATCTGAGATCAGACCGGGGAGGCCTCAGTGCCTCCTCTCCTTTGGGAGAATGGAAAGATGCCTGTGGCCTATGTAGGTGGTGATTGGTATTTCATGTAAACCAGTTATTCAGCCTCTTTCCTCCACTAATTCTCCTACTACACGATCTGTTTCTAATCTCCCTCTATATCTGTAATTAAATAAGTTTTTTCCAGGACGCCGACCCTGTCCCCACCTTCGATCACCCTGGATCCACCGGCACAGTAGACATATCAGTTTCACTTCATCTTCAGTTCAGTTCAGTTCAGTCTCTCAGTCGTGTCCGACTCTTTGCGACCCCATGAATCGCAGCACGCCAGGCCTCCCTGTCCATCACCATCTCCCGGAGTTCACTCAGACTCACGTACATCGAGTCCATGATGCCATCCAGCCATCTCATCCTCGGTCGTCCCCTTCTCCTCCTGCCCCCAATCCCTCCCAGCATCAGAGTCTTTTCCAATGAGTCAGCTCTTCGCATGAGGTGGCCAAAGTACTGGAGTTTCAGCTTTAGCATCATTCCTTCCAAAGAAATCCCAGGGCTGATCTCCTTCAGAATGGACTGGTTGGATCTCCTTGTAGTCCAAGGGACTCTCAAGCATCTTCTCCAACACCACAGTTCAAAAGCATCAATTCTTCGGCGCTCAGCTTTCTTCACAGTCCAGCTCTCACATCCATATATGACCACAGGAAAAACCATAGCCTTGACTAGACGGACCTTAGTCGGCAAAGTAATGTCTCTGCTTTTGAATATACTGTCTAGGTTGGTCATAACTTTTCTTCCAAGGAGTAAGCATCTTTTAATTTCATGTCTGCAGTCACCATCTGTAGTGATTTTGGAGCCCCCAAAAATAAAGTCTGACACTGTTTCCACTGTTTCCCCACCTATTTCCCATGAAGTGATGGGACCAGATGCCATGATCTTAGTTTTCTAAATGTTGAGCTTTAAGCCAACTTTTTCGCTCTCCTCTTTCACTTTCATCAAGAGGCTTTTTAGCTCCTCTTCACTTTCTGCCATAAGGGTGGTGTCATCTGCATATCTGAGGTTATTGATATTTCTCCCGGCAGTCTTGATTCCAGCTTGTGTTTCTTCCAGTCCAGCGTTTCTCATGATGTATTCTGCATATAAGTTAAATAAGCAGGGTGACAATATACAGCCTTGACGTACTTCTTTTCCTATTTGGAACCAGTCTGTTGTTCCATGTCCAGTTCTAACTGTTGCTTCCTGACCTGCATACAGATTTCTCAAAAGGCAGGTTAGGTGGTCTGGTATTCCCATCTCTGTCAGAATTTTCCACAGTTTACTGTGATCCACACAGTCAAAGGCTTTGGCATAGTCAATAAAGCAGAAATAGATGTTTTTCTGGAACTCTCTTGCTTTTTCGATGATCCAGTGGATGTTGGCAATTTGATCTCTGGTTCCTCTGCCTTTTCTAAAACCAGCTTGAACATCAGGGATTTCACGGTTCACGTATTGCTGAAGCCTGGCTTGGAGAATTTTGAGCATTCCTTTACTAGCATGTGAGATGAGTGCAATTGTGCAGTAGTTTGAGCATTCTTTTGCATTGCTTTTCTTTGGAATTGAAATGAAAACTGACCTTTCCCAGTCCTGTGGCCAGTGCTGAGTTTTCCAAATTTGCTGGCATATTGAGTGCAGCACTTTGACAGCATCATCTTTCAGGATTTGAAACAGCTCAGCTGGAATTCCATCACCTCCACTAGCTTTGTTCATAGTGATGCTTTCTAAGGCCCACTTGACTTCACATTCCAAGATGTCTGGCTCTAGATTAGTGATCACATCATCATGATTATCTTCAACAACATTAATTATCTTTCTTTTAATCTTCAACATTTGGTAAGCAAACCATGTATCATTGAAGTTTTCCTTTAACAGTGAACAAATATTGCCTGTTGTATTTTTCATTTGCCTCTCACAGAGCAAGACTTTCCTGTCCATGCAATAAGTACGCTATTGTCAATGTCAGTCAAAGGCAGCAGGAATAGCCCCTCTGTTGAAGATATTGCTTGCAAAGCTTCAGCCTGGGTACCTAATGGACCCTCATCACTCATCCTTGAGCTAAGGAATTGAAAGGTGAAAGCAATCCATCAAATTAGTGTTAACCATTAGTCTTAGCACAAATGAGGGCAGGAGATTAATTTCCTCCTGGCCAATCACATAGGACAGCCCTGAGAGTAAAAGGGAAGTGAGCTGCAACCTGTTGAGAGAAGGGAAGAGGCAGGTCTGGGCTTGATGGGGAAATGAGCCAATCTGAAGGAGGTAAAGGAATAGTGGGAATAAAGGGCCCCCTGAGGAGGCTGCACACTAAGGAGAAACGGATGGCTGGCAGGTGAGAGGAGCTGCAGAGAGAAGCGATTTGTACCCAAGTTTGACAGCTTCGTGGTCCTGCCCAGGGAGCACTGCGTTCATGAAAGTGCATTAGGTGTGAGACTGCCTCCCTTCTGTCCTTCAGTCCCTTCTGCACAAACTGAGGGTGTGTGAGGGCTGCAGGGGCTTACCCATAAATTGTATGTAGTATATGTGGCATCTTCTGGGACTGACATCACACCACATGGCTGACAAAAGCCACACCTGTGGGAGAGACCTAGCGAGGAGTGGGGGTGGGGCAGGACAGCTTACCTAGTGTCACACACCTGGGTCACCAAAATCTTGCCAGCCATGGTCAGGAAGCACTTAGTCCAGAGAACAACACTGGAAGGGTTGTATAACTTGAGAACTTTATGAAACAAGGAGAGAAATTGAATTCTACATTTATCTTACTGTATAATCTATATGTTGCAAACTACAAATACAATGAAATGTATTTCGTATATACGTTTCCACTTTCAGCTGATGAAAGAGGCTGGGAAAAGGGAGGCTAGTGTTCTCTCTTATGGATGCACTGGATTCCTCTCCTCTTGTCTAGTTTGTGTTCTTGGGTCTCAGTTCCATTTTTTAATGGCAAATCCAAGTACAGCTTCATGGGCGTGTGACCTGCATAGTCATACAGGGCCCCAGCGAGGAAGGCTCACACTCTGTATAGTGCTCTGCTGCCTCTCTTGCTATTTTTGGTAATTTTTGGAAAAGGGACCTTGCATTTTCACTTTGCACAGAGTCCCGTAAATGTTGTAGCTGATCCTAGTCATATCCTGTTCCCAAGGCTCTTGTTTCCAAAACTGACACATTTTATTTATTCTTTAACTTTTTATTTTATTTTGGAGTATGGTTGATTTGGGCCTCCCTGGTGGCTCAGATGGGAAAGAATCTGCCTGCAATGCAGGGGGCCGGTTTGGATCCCTGGATAGGGAAGTTCCCCTGGAGGAGGGCATGGCAACACACTCCAGTATTCTCTCCTGGAGAATTCCATGGACAGAGGAGCCTGGTGGGCTACAGCCCATAGAGGTCCCAAAGAGTCGGACAGGACTGAGAGACCAACACTTTCACTTTCATAGTTGACTACCAATGTTGTGATAGTTTCAGGTGGACAGCAGTGATCAAAGCTAACACACTCCAGAGGATTCAGTTTAATTGTGTGGTTAGAGGATGTGTTTGGAATGAGAAACCAGGGTTTAAGTCTTGGTTTCATCACTTCCTAACAGGGTAATTTTGGAGATCCAAGACCTTGGTAAACCTCAGTTTTCTTATCTGTGCTTTCCTCATAATATGACTTTTCTGTTTTGTTTTTTTTTTTTTAATTAAAATGTGACAAAGCACTTAGTACTCTGCTCAGCACAATGTGTGAATATCAGAATTATACACATTTAACTTTAATTCTGTGTGTCTATTTTGCTATTATAAGAAGACTTTGCTTCCTTCCAATATGGTTAGCAAACTATTTGCCCCTAATTGCCAAAGTAACAGCTTATCTGATGGTGTGTGTTTCCTCTCTCCATCCCCATCTGTCTCAGTGCTCTGCCCACCTTGTTACCTAAGCAAGTTGTTGCTGGGTTTTTCCACATTTGGCATTTTGCATTCTTTTTGTGGCCATGGCAGGGTTGTTTTTATTCTCTACTTTAGGCTGAAAGCCTAACTCCCAGATTTGAATCTAGGCAAAAAATGGATTCGGAGCCCCCAAGTCACTCCCCAGCATCATCCACCTCACCCCCATCCCTGTGTTACACCTGTGTTACATGACAGTTCTTGTGTAACACCACCCAGCTTCGGTTCTACCCACAGTGATGTAGCTTTTTAGGAACCAGAATGCACATTCACAACCTTCCAGATCCCTCTCTTCTGGATTTGCTTCATCTCAGATAACATAATTCGTTCACTGACATATCATTCCTACTTATTTTGGATTTTTGGCTGGGTTTCACAATGGACCTTCTTCCAGATAAGCCGTTCAGATTAATTTTTCTCATTTAACACAGAAGCATCTAATGCCTGGACACTGGAGTCACGTGAGATGTGAGCCTGCTCCCAGCCAGGAAGAAGAGAATGCTAATGATTGAGCTGGAACTTAGATTCCCTGCAGAAAAGGGAAAAGACGAATAAGAGCAAGGACCACCTAATGAGGATCTGATGCTTTCTTCTATCCACACCTCCTACGAAGGCCTGCCACCTCTAAACCAGCAGGTGGTTCAGCTTTCTACTACAACAGAAACTATGCAGGTCAGGAAGCAACAGTTAGAACTGGTCATGGAACAACAGACTGGTTCCAAATTGGGAAAGGAATACTTCAAGGCTGTATATTATCACGCTGCTTATTTAACTTCTATGCTGAGTACATCATGAGAAACGCTGGGCTGGAAGAAGCTCAAGCTGGAATCAAGATTGCTGGGAGAAATATCAATAACCTCAGATATACAGATGACACCACCCTTATGGCAGAAAGTGAAGAAGAACTAAAGAGCCTCTTTGATGAAAGTTAAAGAGGAGAGTGAAAAAGTTGGCTTAAAACTCAACATTCAGAAAACTAAGATCATGGCATCTGGTCCCATCACTTCATAGCAAATATATGGGGAAACAGTGAAAATAGTTAAGAGACTTTATTTTTTTTTACTCCAAAATCACTGCAGATGGTGACTGCAGCCATGAAATTAAAAGACACTTGCTCCTTGGAAGAAAAGTTATGACCAACCTGCTGCTGCTGCTGCTGCTAAGTTGCTTCAGTTATGTCCGACTCTGTGCGACCCCAGAGATGGCAGCCCACCAGGCTCCCCCGTCCCTGGGATTCTCTAGGCATGAACACTGGAGTGGGTTGCCATTTCCTTCTCCAATGCATGAAAGTGAAAAGTGAAAAGGAAGTCGCTCAGTCGTGTCCGGCTAGTAGTGACCCCATGGACTGCAGCCTACCAGGCTCCTCCATCCATGGGATTTTCCAGGCAAGAGTACTGGAGTGGGGTGCCATTGCCTTCTCCAATCTAGACAGCCTATTAAAAAGCAGAGACATTACTTTGCCAACAAAGGTCTGTCTAGTTAAAGCTATGGGTTTTCCAGTAGTCATGTATGGATATGAGATTTGGACTATGAAGAAAGCTGAGTGCTGAAGAATTGATGCTTTTGAACTATTGTGTTGGAGAAGAGTCTTGAGAGTCCCTTGAACAGCAAGGAGATCCAACCAGTCCATCCTAAAGGAAATCAGTCCTGAATATTCATTGGAAAGACTGATGATGAAGCTGAAACTCCAATACTTTGGCCACGTGATGTGAAGAACTGACTCATTAGAAAACACCCTGATGCTGAGAAAGATTGAAGGTGGGAGGTGAAGGGAATGACAGAGGATGAGATGGTTGGATGGCATCACTGACTCAATGGACCTGAGTCTGAGTAGCCTCTGGGAGTTGGTAATGGACAGGGAGGCCTTACATGCTGCAGTCCATGGAGTCATAAAAAGTGGGACATGACTGAGTGACTGAACTGACAGCAAAAGAAAAATGTGGTATGCCAGCTGTTTTGCTAAATGTGGTCATTAACAAAATTACAATTCTTTGTGTGTTATAAACTCATTTTTTTTAAATTGAAGTATAGTTGATTTGGTGGCTCAGACAGTAAAGAATCTGTCTGCAATGCAGGAGACCCAGGTTCAGTCCCTGGGTTGAGAAGATCACCTGGAGAAGGGAAAGGCAAACCACTCCAATATTCTTCCCTGGAGAATTCCATGGACTGTGGAACCTGGCAGGCTACAGTCCTTGGGATCACATGACTGAGCAACTAACACTTTCACTTTCATAGCTGATTTACAGTGTTGTGTTAGTTTCAGGTATACAGCAAGTGACTCAATTATATATATTTCAGATTATTTTCCATTATAGGTTACTGTAAGATGTTGAATATAGATCCTTGTTATACAATAAATCCTTGTGAAATGAAAGTTGCTTAGTCGTGTCCTGCTCTTTGTGACCCCATGGACTATATACAGTCCATGGAATTCTCCAGGCCAGAATACTGGAGTGGGTAGCCTTTCTCTTCTCCAAGGGGTCTTCCCAACTCAGGGATTGAACTCAGGTCTCCCACATTGCAGGTGGATTTTTAGCAGCTGAGCTATCAGCCTATATATTTTATGTATAGTAATCTGTTGATACCATACTCTGAATTTATCCTCCCCTCCTTCTTTATCCTCCCCACCTTCCCCCTTTGGTACCCATAAGTTTGTTTCAAACTGTTTGTTTTCAACAAACTGTGAGTCTGTTTCTATTTTGTAGATTAATTTATTTGTATAATTTTTTTGATTCCACATATAAGTGATATTATGTAATATTTGTCTCTCTGTCTGCCTTACTTCGCTTAGCATGATATTCTCTAAGTCCATCAATGTTGCTACAAATGACAATATTATATTATTCTATGGCTAATATTTTATTGTATATATATAATATATATAATTTTGTTTTACTCTAAGGATACTAAATTCATAAATCTATTTCATGTTTGAAGTGATAGCCAAAAATCCACCTGATCGAAGGCACATGCTTCACAATTCTGGCCACTAAGCTACACCCTGAGTTAGGATGAAAATGCAGCTTTCAGGCTTTAAAATGCCTACATTTAAATTGCCAAAAGAGTCATGAGGTTGTCTGCGCAGGACAGCATTCTCCATCACTTACAGAGTTATATTTGGCATGTCAAGAAGAGAGAACATAATCCCACAGCAGCAGCCATTTAAAATAGAAGAAGACAGGCACCAGGATTCATGCAGAATACTTTAAATATTCCCATTGAGCAAAATGATTTAACTGATTTTTGTGCAAGGGGAATGCTCCTATATGCATCCTCTGAAAAATGAAAGATCCTAAGTAATGTCTCCCATGTGGGATATCTTGAAAAATATTTTGGTTTCAATGATTTACACACCAGTCATTGATAATTTAGCAGGTCTGTTTAGTGACAGATTTTATTTTCTTGGGCTCCAAAATCACTGTGAATGGGGACTGCCGCCATGAAATTAAAAGACACTTGCTCCTTAGAAAACTATGAAAAGTCTGGGTAGCTAGCATAATGCAAAGCGGAAACATCACTTTGACAACAAAGGTCTGTATAGTGAAAGCTATAGTTTTTCCAGTAGTCACGTGCAGATGTGACAGTTGGACCATAAAGAGAGCTGAGCACTGAAGAACTGATACTTTTGAATTTATATATATATATATATATATATATATATATATCACATTTGCTTGAACCAATCAACTCTGGAGTTCATGTCTCAAAGGATTTTTTAAAAAGCAAGTTCACACCTGGAATGATGGGGTGGGGGTAGGACTACGGTGATCAGGTGTCTCTGCTAATCATCAGATTTATTACCCTCATCTGGCTCCGTGCTGGAGCAGAGATTCACTGGCTTCTTGCAGAGCTCACCATGACTTGAAATATCCATGTCTTACACAATTCTAGAATATGAAAGAGAGAGATGAGATTAGTTGATTGGAAGATAGTCTTCACTCTTAGAATTTCCTTTCTCATCAAGTTTTATTTTAGAGATCTGTGTATCATTGATTTAGGGCTGCAATCTAGAATTAGTTCATCTTGATCTGTTAAGCTCTAAGATAAGACTCTTTGTGACCCTGTGGACTGTAGCCTACCAGGCTCTTCTCTCCATGGGATTTTCCAGGCAAGAGTACTGCAGAGGGTTGCCATTTCCTTCTCCAGGGGGTCTTCCCAACCTACAGATCGAATCCAGGCCTCCCATATTGTAGGCAGATGCTTTACGTCTGAGCCACCAGGGAAGCCCAGGACAAGACATAAACTGAAGCTACTTTATCTTCACTACATGAAGTATACATTCAAAAAAACCTGGAGGGCTGGGAGGAACCTCCTCTTGTTTCATTTTCAGTAATTTTCCTAAATAAGCTAATGGGTTTATTTTAACTTAATGTTAAAAGTGTTCTTGCAATCTGGATCCTTGGAGGAAATGACTGGGGCGGTTTACAAATTTTAAAAAGCCCCACGGAGAAAAATGACATTTACATAAAGTTAGTAGTAGGCAGAAACTTCCTAAAAATAAACCTCTTTTATAGTATGTATGTGAAAGATTAGAAAGTCATACCATTGCACCAGGTGGAAGCTTTTATGTTGATATAGTTGGGATCACTCACTCTTCTTTACCCTTCAGCCTCATAATAATGTATAAGGGGAGATGCTGCATTTGATCTTTGAACTCCTGGGGACCTGGAATCTGCCTAAAAATGAACCTGGTAAAACTGTGCACGTAGCCCTAAGGCTTACGATATTAAACCACACCAAAAATCAGTGCTCCGGCTGAGCTAGCAAATCCATTTGAAGTTTAAGTCAGCTATCCCAAATTCTTCACAAACCAGATTCAGAAGGTAGCTCCAACTGGCTAATTTGAAATAGAGACACTTGGGCAAAGACCTGTGAACCAGAATGATGCACTTTAGAGGACAGTTGTGCCACAATTTGACTTGTTTGGGGGGGGAGCGAGGCTCGATTCTGTGTCATCTTTGTGCTTAGTTTTATTTTGTAAAAAGATTTTACAGTTGTAGTTGGAAATAAAAACCTGAGTAACTTTAGATTAGGGACTATGGATTGTACAAGGACGTAGAGAGTGAATATTTGCTTGGGATGAGAGAGGCTTGAGAAAGGGCAATCTTATGGTGTTAACAAAAGCAGTTCCAGGATCCTCCAGAACCCATGTTCTCATCCAGAGAGCCTGAGAAAATAGCCCCTCAATTAAGATTAATATCAGAGCACACAAAGGATAATGGTTTCATTGAACATTCAGTTATAAGGACACTCCTTCTCTCTGACTGGGAACGCCTTGTCAATCTCATTAAAATTTGACATCAGAGAGTAAGGGGACAAGTGCAGGCTAGACTAATTCAAAAGAACAGAGTGGAGAGGATCCCTATTCTAGGATCCTTTAGCTGGAGAAAGAATCCAAGGAAAATGAGCTGATGGTTGGGTTTAGAAGTGTGTGCTTTTTTATATAATGTTCAAATTAAGTCATAGATCATTTTAAAAAAAATCTTAGTTGTCTAGGGAGATCATTGAGTCCATTCCCTTGACTTTGGAACAATTCTGGAAAATTATTTTCATGTTTTATAAATCTAGTTGTCTCCTTTTGAATTTTTAAGTAAATGGTATATGAAGATTAACTTAGCCATATTTTGCGCAGAGTTCTTTCTCTGCACCTCACACTTATCCACTGTGTTTTCAGAAATGTGATTACATTATGATTTACTTTAGCCATTTCATCACGCTGTTCTTTCACATTTCATACTCACATAGTATTAGGAAGAATTTTCTATAACAAATTTATTCACAAACTTATAGTTCTTATTTTCTTTGCATTTCTTCTACAAATAAGTCAAACACACCAGAGTTTTCATTCTGCTGGAGTTTAATATCAAGTCCCTGTGAGTGAAATACACATACCCAAGACACTATACTTAATGGAAGAAGCAATCTGCCGTGTATTCTGAGCATCCCTGCATGTTTGCTGAGTGTGCAGAGAATGCAAGGCTCTGACCACTCATTAGCCAAGCCATTCCTCAGAGTTGTGTTTGTAGCACATAACCTTGAGTTCTGATGCAGTTACTCCCCCTGGACCAAGAGCAAGTTTGCTTCTGCTTATAAGAAGTGGTAAATCCCCAAACTTACCTTAGTGGTAGTCCTGCAGCTTAACCCATTGTGTGTGCAAGTGTCTCTCACAGGCCTCGTGTTGCCCCCGTGGGACTTGGAGAACACAGAGAACCAATCCAAATGAACGGGAAGTTCTGGCTACAGTGAGGAATAAAGCTCTCTGCTTTTGACTTAAAAGTCTTGTCACTTCTGCCAGCACCCTGCAGCAGGCTAACTGCGTAGCTTTTAAGTAGGGTAAAATTACAGACCCAGCCTGCACAGTGTCCACCAAAGTTTTGTATGTTATCACATGTAACACTCATGAAGCCCCTATGAGACTTTTCCCCCTGACTTTTCTGAAGTCATTCTTAACAAAAAGTTAATCAATGGTCGTTCTAAGAAAGAATGGAAAATTTTATTTGTACCAACCTGGGAGACAGTCTCGGAAAGCTGCGAGGACTGTTCTAAAGAAGTAAGGTCAGGGGGCAGCACAGACATGATTTTGGCAGAGGGGTATGTGCAATCAAGCACACATCTTGGCAGAATGGTACTTCTATTTTCAAGAAACATATATCTTGGTTAATGGTTTTAGTGCTTTTCTACTTAGGGGAAGATGCAATAAACTGGGCTGGTAAAATTTTCCCCTGAAAATAGCTAACTGTCTGGGGGCCTGCTCTGCCAGTTTTCCCAGAGCACAAAGTGTCTGCGTCATCCTGATCTTCACCTTGAATTCTTTCAGAGAGTATTTATTGTAGGTCAATGACATCAAGCCCTGGAGAAACTGGATGGTGGGCAACGTTCTTTATTTCACAATCCCTTCCCTTTTGGTCTTGACTTTAACCAGGGTGTGGGAGACATTTCGTGACCAGTTTGTCCCATGGTGCCAAAGTATTTAAGCTAAGAACTTTCACTAGGTTCAGCCCAGCCATCTCCCCAGGTGGTCTGACCCAGTCAGTTCCGTACCATTTTCTATCTTTAAAGGAAATTATTTATCAGCATTGTACTTATGGTTCATCAAAGACATTTGCACATACAGGGCTAGTGGTTTGTCATCATGACCTCAAACAGGACTGAAAAAGGAATGGGATCTGCTAAGCCATTACATTGCTGGAGCCAGAAGAGCAGGCCTGTCTGCCATTGGAGAGGTCTGGTTAATGCATATTGCAGACGCCCAGTGCATGCCAGAAGGGAAGAGTTCCAAAGAGCAGAGAAAAGAGAAAAAAAAAACCCCTCTGATATTTCTTGTCTGGTCTTAGAGCATGAATTTTATTTCACCACTGTCAACACTCTACTGGTCTCATTTTCCTTTGCTAGGTCTAGAATCCTCTGCCATTCTCTTGTCAGCACCCTCAGCTTCATATGCTTCCCCTGCAAACACCAGGTACCACCCACGAAGCTGGACAATCCCAGGAAACTTCTCCACGCCTGTGCTGTTAAGAGCAGTGCTTTCATCTGCAGACAGGGAGTCACCTCATGTAGGCTCGCTGAGACATCTCTGACTGCTCTTTGCTTGTCTAAGGAGTGTCTCCACCTCTGATCCTCCTCAGGTCCTAAACTTCACTCTTTCCAGCAATCTCTTCCTCTAATTCCTGGACTTCAGTGTCCTATTTCACAGAAAGCATAGATATTCTTGGGAAATGATTTTATCAACTCCCGTACACACAGACCATTAAAGGTGTGTTTGTGAACATGATCCCCACAGCTTCCATTCTTAAAAACCCAAGCTTGTCAAGTCAAATGTTTCCCCCCAACTCATGCCTTTGATCTAGTCTTTGCGTATTGAAACAGCACATAAAACACTGACAAGCTTAAACTGGTTTTGCCTCCTTAAATAGATTGTTGATTAATCAAACTTTGAATTATTTTACAGAGACAACACTGTGCAAGCATAGGATGACCTCAGAACCAAGAATTTCCATCTGTGGAACTCAAAGAAAAGAAATATTAAGACCACAGACCTTTATAAATCAAAAGGCCCTTCATTAAGGAAAATTTAGCTTCCAGCAGTGTGGTATCTTAAATGGACTGATTCAAGACTAGCCAATCAGCTTCTCAGTTTGACATTTCCCTAACCCTTTAAATTGTCGTCCTGATCTCGAATGCAAGAGACAGATCTGAGAGACGTCCTTCTTTTCTCCTTGGTGGTAGACTTTGCAATAAAGCTTTTTCTTTTCTCAAAAGCCAGTGCCATAATATAGTTTTCTGTTGCCACTGAGCAACTCTCTCTGGCCCACCAGCTCACTTATGCTTGAACAACCACAGGCTATAAACATTCTCAAATCCCTAGCCTTTACACAAAAACCTTTCCTCTAGACTTCTCCTCTCAATCTCTTCCTCCTTTTCTTTTCTATTCCAGCAAAGACTACTCCTCCCTGTCTTTGCTCTTCTTCCAGGCTTCCATCCATTGCACCTCGTAAGTACTCTGGCAAAATTTAACTAAGATCTTCTGACTGCCCAGTCTGGTGGATCTCTCTCTTCTCTACTCATCTAAGCAACAGGACAAAGGTTACCAGAACCAGGGAGATGCAGGGTTCGGGTGTTCTGCCCTGGTTAAGGGACATAGCCAGAGGCAGGTAACCTCTCAGGGAGTAGCCATGAGAATTAATACCCTTGTCTCACTTTCCTCTCTCCCTCTTATCTGTCTTGGGTACTAGACCCAATTGAAAGTAGGAAGCCCTCACTGATGCAGGCTGAACAAGCCAACCTCTAGAACCAAAGAGAGCAAGTGAAAAAGGATGATAGCTGACCAGAAGGGCAGATGGAGGGCACGTAGAACAACCCAGCACAGCACACTATGTGAGAAGGGCTTAGTAATATTTTTTCAAATTTTTAATAACCTAAATTTTTGTCTTGGAGACAAAAGAGCAGAAGGCATATATATAGCAATCAAAACAGGGCACAGAACCTAAAATTACAGATTAAATAAATGACTTTAGATTTTCTCCATTTACACAGGCAAAAGCACCACTTAAACTTCTATGATGGGCTCAAACCATGAGACTGAAATGGTATTCTTAAATGATTGTAAGATGCCAAGTATTAACTATAGTAGGAGCTGACATTTGAAGAGGCTGGGGAAAACTGATAGGTAATTTAGAATAAATGACCTTCAAATAGGTTTTGCTGGATCATTTGTTACATAGAGAAGGGAAGAGCAAAAAAAAATTTTTTTTTTCAGTTTCAGGTTAACTTATTTGCATCATTTTTTGGATACTATTTTTATTGTGTGCTCAGGTATGCTGGGGGAGTATGTGGCATAGCCACCACTGCTGTTTAATTTCTTTAGAAACTGAAATGTTTAGCTTAAAGTGCAAAAATTAGATATTCCATGGCCCTATGACATCCTTTGGCCGAGCTCTGTATTTAATCAGTTGGCAACACCTTCCCTGTGATGTCTGCCAAGGACAGACATCAAAAGTAAGAACAGTAAGGACCTTGAAGATTCCTGCATTTCACACCAAAATTTTACAGCTGAAACTAAGGTCCAGGGATGCTGCAGGAATTATCCAAGGGCAAGCAGCAGTTATTAGAAGAGATCAAACCAGAATTCAGTTACTCATAATACTTAATAGTAAGTCTGCTCTTATTTCTACTTTCCTAGTGTTGCATGGGGCCACTCAAAATATGGAGCAAATCTTCTCTTAATGCTGTTCTGTTGCTTAGAGGCTCCTTTACCTGGAAGCAGCGGGGAGAGATGCCCAGAGCCCAGTGCTGAGCATTTGGGCACCCATGTCAGAACCCAACTTTGACCCAAAAGCGTACATGCCCTTTTTCTCCTACTGGGCCTAAATTTCTCCTTCTGAAAAACAAACAAGGGAGGGGTGTTAGGATAATATTCCTATAGTCTCATTCGGATCTGTTTCTGCACAAATGCAAAAAGGAAAGCTTGAGTTACTGCTGTGAAATTTTGTTTTAAGGAAATAAAGCTATGGGTGTACTATATCTGCAGGGCACTTTAAATCTCTCTACAGATATTCAAGGAGATTTCTAAGAATTATGATTTATCTTTTAAGTGGATTATTTTCTTATTTCTAAAATAAGGACACTTACTGAACTTTAATAACATCAGATTAGAATCACAAAAATTGCTATATATCCACTTTCAAAACTGGCACACTTTCACCCAAACATTTTAGCGGGCATGATGGGAAAGGATGCATCGTCATGTGTTCACCCTTCTGCCTATCCCTCCCGAAGGTTGGAGCCTCTTACTTAGATCTGTACTGTTCTCATGCCATAGCCTTCCTACTCTGGGACAGATCTGCCTTGTACTGGAGACCTTATTGCTAATTGCAGGAAATGTGTATGCCCACAGGCTAGTAGTCATAGTTCAAATCATAGGTTCAAAAGTCATAGGTTTTAGTCAAAGTATATAAATATAGTTCAAAGTCATAGGTTTTGAATCCAGATTCTCATCTGTAGTTAGAGTAAAGTGCTTTCCTCCAATTTCTCTCCTTTAAATGCCCACTGCCCGTTTTTTGTCACTTGAGAATGGGTTGCAAATAGATACAGGCAAAATTGGTCAAACAATCTCTCTTAGGTTCTTTTTAACAAAACAACAACCAAAAAGGTAGTCACTAAAAAGTTAGAGATGACCAAGGATTAGCAGTCCTCAGTGGCTGTAAACAACCAATTTGGAATCAAGTCTTGAGTCCATACACAAGGTATAGACTACATGCCTCCCTGGATGCTTATACTCTCTGTTCATGCATGGATCAGTTCAGTTCAGTTCAGTTCACTCGCTCAGTCGTGTCTGACTCTTTGTGACCCCATGAATCGCAGCACACCAGGCCTCCCTGTCCATCACCAACTCCCAGAGTTCATCCAAACTCATGTGCATCAAGTCGGTGATGCCATCCAGCCATTTCATCCTCTGTCATCCCTTTCTCCTCCTGCCCCCAATCCCTCCCAGCATCAGGGTCTTTCCCAATGAGTCAACTCTTCGCATGAGGTGGCCAAAGTACTGGAGTTTCAGCCTCAGCATCAGTCCTTCCAATGAGGTGGATCAAAAATGTCTTGGCCAGATTTACTTTCATAAAAAAAGAGGGGATAATGAAGGGATAGAATTGAGAAAATACTTTTTCATTTTATAATTTTTAATATTTCCAGATCATGTTTCATCTTTCTTTGCATGTCCCACTTTTATAAATGCATTGTACATAATAGGTGTGCTTTTAATCTCCTTTATAAAATATAATTAAGATATATTGGCCTTTGCCCTGTAGAAATCATTTGGAAATCTTAAAAAAATGTGGCCAGTCACAAAACAAAATACCCTTCATTCACAGTAAAAGCCAAATTTCTAATATTCAAACCATTTAACCATTAATTTTACAGATAAGCTCATTTTTGAAATTTATTTCATTACCCAAGTTTCTGGTGTTGATTGGTGATGGATAATAGAAGGGCATGGAGTTGTTGCCTTCAGAACATGGGCTCCCATTTTTAAAAATTTTATTGGAGTATAGTTGATTTACAGTGTTATGTTAGTTTCAGGCGTACAGCAAATTGAATTAGTTATATATATACATATATCCACTCCCTTTTAGATTCTTTTACTAGACAGGCCTCTACAGAGTAGTGAGTAGAAGAACATTGACTTTCTGGTTAATTGCTAGCTGACCCTCAAGGCCAGCTGCATTCATGACTGCAACACCAGCTGAAGCTGGGCTGCAGCTTAACCCAATCTGATACAGACACATAATAATATCATGCCATCCATGCTGAAGTAATGAGGTAATTTCTTTCTCTCTGAGGAACCCTGGGGCTCTTCTTTCTATCACGCCTCTGTCTGCCGCAGGGATGTGAGCTGGCCTTAATGTATTTCCACTGTTGACAAGAAACGCCTCCCTCCCTTCCCACACTGCCTCCTATCTCCGCACATCTCTTCCTTCCTCCCAGCCTCGCTCTGAGTAAAGCCAGCTGTTTCCTGCCTCAAGGCTTTGTCCTTGGTCTTCTTTCTTCTTGGAGTACTTTCCCCTTGGCCTTTAGTTGCCTAGCTCTTGCTCTGTCACTTCAGCAGAGGACCTTTCCAGTGTACCCATCAAATTCATCTGCCCTTTCTCCCCAGCTACATTGTATAACCGGAGAAGGCGATGGCACCCCACTCCAGTACTCTTGCCTGGAAAATCCCGTGGACGGAGGAGCCTGGTGGGCTGCGGTCCATGGAGTCGCAAAGGGTCGGACACGACTGAGCGACTTCCCTTTCACTTTTCACTTTCATGCATTGGAGAAGGAAATGGCAACCCACTCCAGTGTTCTTGCCTAGAGAATCCCAGGGACGGGGGAGCCTGGTGGGCTGCTGTCTATGGGGTCACACAGAGTCGGACACGACTGAAGTGACTTAGCAGCAGCAGCAACACGTTGTATAACATCGGAGTTTTTCCTGCATATATCACCTTCCACATGTTTTAATTTTCTTGTTATTTATTGTCTTGTTAATAGTCTGTTGCTTTAACTGTTTCTTATTCATTGTCTTGTTTTCAGAGCCAAGAGGTCAGGTACCACGTCTACCTCATTTACTCCTGTCTCCTTCATTACTAGCGTAGTTCTTGCACCTAGTAGGTGTTCATATTTGCTGAAAGAACATACATGGTCTCACCCACTGAGCAGGAGAGGTGGACCTCTAAACACTTTTGCTTACAGCAGTCAGGGTTTGCCTGTTTATTCACGTCAGGTTACCATCGGCATTTTGAGGGTCTTCAAAAAATAAATATTCTTTTACTTATCACTAGAGCTTCTATCCTTCATGCTCAACAAACTCCCTTCACTCCCTGTCTGTGGAAATAGGATTGCTCAGTTTATCACACTATGGCTTGTATAGGTCTTTTCCCACCATTCACCTAATTTTTTTTTTGTCCATTATAGACTATTGACTCTGAGGTCCAAATTTGCCCTTTTTGCCTTCTCCGTGAAAATGGATCTTAGCCCCTCAAGCACTGTTCCTTTGCCAACTGTCCAACTGTAAACTTTGCCAGTAAAGGACACTGGAGAGACGCTGCAGGAGGAGAAGATTTTGGTTCCTGGTTCCTGGTTTGCTGTGCACAGATTCAGCAGAGCCTATTAACCTTGTAGAATGTCTATTTCCCCATGGCTGGAGACAGGAGGCACTGCATAAACATTATAGTGGAATAACACCGGGTTGCTAGTCTTAAATTCTAGCACAAGAATTCAACATCTCAAGAGAACTGTCCTGTCTGTATGGACTGTTGCCAAATCATTTGTTAACAAAGTTTCTTCTAACTTTTCAAAATCTACTGACAATGTGGCAGGGAATATGAACTCCTGGTTCCTCCAAAAATTGCCCAATTTGTCAATAGCTCTGAAAAGCCTAATTCATCAGAAAATCTATTAAGAGTCCCTATGCCATAAAATGTCCAATAGACACTATGAAAGAATATGAGATGAATCAAAGCTAAAGCCCTTCATTAAAGTTGAACAATTATAAGGAGCACAGCAAGTACAAAGTACATATTGGATCCATGAACAGATGAATGGATAACAAAGCACGGCATATACGTAAGTGGAATATTATCCATCCTTAGAAAGGAGTGAATGAGCCTTAAGGACATTATACTAAGTGAAATAAGCCAGGCACAAAGCGCATAATTGAATAATTCCAATTAGATGGGGTATAAAATCAAATTCATAAAGACAAAAAGTAGAATGATGATTTCCAGAGGCTGAGAGGAAGAGAGAATGGAGAGTTATTGCTTAATGGGTACAGAGTTTCAGTTCAGGAAGACGAAAAAGTGCTAAAGACGGATCATGCTGATAGTAGCAGAATACTGTGAATAGACTCAGAGCCACCAAATTTTACACTTACAAATGGTTAAAACAGTAAATCTTATGTTGTGTACGTCTTACTGCAATAAAAATAAAGTGACAGTCCAAAATGAAAACCTAAAGGTGTATCTTGACCTGACCCCTTCTACTTCCATACTCACTTCATCCTGATTTTGTGAATATTATGCTTTTTCCTCAGGAAAACAGGACAAAATAGCTCCATAACTACAAAATTGTGCTGTTTTACCCCATAGGCAAATCACTCATATGCTTTAAGTCAGTGATATCCAACAACAATAGAAGGTGAGGTATGTGTGAAATTTTTAATTTTTCAGAGGCCACAGTAAGAGGTAAAAGACAGGGCTCTTCTGATGGTCTAGTGGTTAAGAATCTGCCTGCCAAGGCAGGGGACTTGAGTTCAGGTCTTGGTCCCATGTACCACAACTACTGAGCTTGTACTCTGCAGCCTGTGAGCCGAAACTCCTGAAGCCTGAGTGCCCTGGACCCCATGCTCCAGAACAAGAGAAGCCACCACAGTGAGAAACCCATGGACTGCAATGAATAGCCCCTGCCTCTGCAAGCAGAGAAAGCCCATGAACAGCAATGAAGACCTAGCAACGAAGACAGTCAGATAAATAAATAAATCTTAAAAAAAAAAAGTAAAAACAAACAGGTAAAATTAATTTTGTGTTATAGTTATCTAATCCAAAAGAATCCATTAAATCATTTAATTACAAACCAGATTTCAAAGGCTTAGAATGATTCAAAAAAAGTTAAATATCTCTAGTAATTTTCTGTATTGCTTATACACTGAAGTGATATCCATATAGATATGTGGATATTTATTCTGCCTTCCACATTTGGAAAGGCATAAGTTTCTGCTTTACCCTGATCTCTGCACTCTATGGAATAGAAAAAAAAATGAACAGTCTGAAGAAACTATTAAAGAAGGTTGAGTGCCAAAGAATTGATGCTACTGAACTGCGGTATTGGAGAAGACTCTTGAGAGTCTCTTGGACTGCAAGGAGATCAAACCAGTTAATCCTAAAGGAAATCAGTCCTGAATATTCATTGGAAGGACTGAAGCTGAAGCTGAAGCTCCAATACTTTGGACACCTGATACGAAGAGCCGACTCATTAGAAATGACCCAGAGGGATGATATGGGGAGGGAGGAGGGAGGGGGGTTCAGGATGGGGAACACGTGTATACCTGTGGTGGATACATGTTGATGTATGGCAAAACCAATACAATATTGTAAAGTAACTAACCTCCAATTAAAATAAATAGATTTATATTTAAAAAAAGAAAAAGAAAAGACTCTGATGCTGGGAAAGATTGAAGGCAGGAGAAGGGGATGATAGAGGATGAGATGGTTGGATGGCATCACCGACTCAATGGACATGAGTTTGAGCAAGCTTCAGGAGATGGTGAGGGTCAGGGAAGCCAGGCATGCTGCAGTCCATGGGGTCACAAATCATGGGACACGACTGAGTGACTGAACAACAACAAAAAGAAAGCATTCTTATCAACTCAAGGTAGAAGGCAGCAAATGTAGACCCAGGTGGAATACACCAAGCAGTTGTAAATAGGAAAGGAGAATGATCAGATAGCTGGCTTCATATCGAGGTGAACTCTGTTTTCCCACATAGAAATGTCCCTGCTTCTACTTACTTTCCCAATTTAGAAATAGATGCCCACATCTTTCTCTTTGTGTAAAGAATCTGGTGGTTACTCTAAATGCTTTTAGAACAGTGGTTCTCAGCCTTGGCTATATATTGGAATCATTTGGAATGAGGGTGAGGGCTTTTCAAAACTATCAGTGACTTTAAACAAAATCAAGATAGCTAAGGTTGGGCCCCAGGCACTAATATTTTTAAATATCCAGAGACACAGAGGAAAGGCCACATGAAGATGGAGGCAGAGACGGGAGGGATGCGGCCAAAAGCCAAGGACACCTGGAGCCACAAAACCTGAAAGAGGCAGTAAGGACCCTCTTCAGGGCTTCTAACATCTGCAAGGAGCCCAGCCCTGCAAACGTCTTGATTTTAGACTTCTGGCCTCCAGAACAGCCCATGTCTGGTGTTGCTGCTGAGGAATTTTTTTCTTATCAAATATATGTATATATCCCCAGGTGATTCTAATGTATTATTCTCTAGTGGGAGTCTCTGGTGTAAAGAAGTAACTGAATTTCTCTTCTATAGACTCACAAAATGTCCTTTTCCTTTTCTTTACTAAATAGTGTTTTGTTTTGTTCTGAGTATCTCTGAAAATCACTGGTTTTAAAAATTTATAAATTTCGACCAGGGAGGGTGTCGGAGGTCATCAAATGGACATGCCTACTAATTGACTGACTACCTGGACTTGGGCAATCAGGACTCCTTACCCCTCCCCCATCCTTGGAATGTGTGTTTCACTTGTTCCCCCACCCACTCCACCCACCCCCCCCCCCACACTAGAAGATGCCTCAAGGATGCTGCCTTGAGAGAGTAATATTTTGTTGAAACCATCTGGATGGTACACGTGACTAAGGCCCATTTAAGGCCTCTACAGAAACTCTGAGATTTGTTGGTTGGTGTGGAGGTCTCCTCATCTTTTTCCGCCTAAGACAAACCTCCTCAGTTTCTTGCTTATTAAACTGCTGCCCACCAACCAGGAGTGGTTTGCTTCTTCTGTCTCTCCTTGCCCCTGGTGTATGGGGGCTAGTTTGTGAACCAACAGGGGATGCTCAGTGTTATTTGGGAAATTTGCCCTCCAATCATGTCAATATTTAATCCATTGAAGACAGACATTGCCTGAATCCGCTTTGGAACTCTTTCTTGAGTACCAAATATAAGTGAATAATTAATCACATCTCTTGAACAATTAGTAATCAAGTAAACTGCTGTAAAGATGTTCTCTCCTAGGAGAATTTTCTTTCCAGGTTGAAAGGATTAGTGGAGCTCAACTCTTTCCCTGGGCCTTTTAGATTAATTTATTTACAAGTCCAGGGAGTATCTGAATCACTGTTTCTCATCTTCCTTTAGTTGGAAAGCCCTTCCTTTGTCTCTGAGAGTTGAAATCTGTCTCTCTGTCAAAGCCTATTTCAAATGACACCTCCTCATCCACTCCTTCCTGCTCTAGATACTATTTACTTTGAGCCTCCTTGACACTCTGTATCCTCTTTTTAAAAAATTTGTTTTGAATTGGGAGATAATTGCTTTACAATATTGTGTTGGCTTCTGCCATACAATATGAATCAGCCATAAGTATACATAGATCCCCTCCCTCTTGAACCTCTCCCCCAAACCCCTTCCCATCCCACCCCTCTAAGTTGTCAGAGAGCACTGAGTTGAGCTCCCTGTTATACAGCAACTTCCCACTATCTATTTTACATATGGTAATATATATGTTTTCTCATGATGTACTCTTCACATAAGTTAAATAAGCAGGGTGACAATATATACCCTTGACGTACTCCTTTTCCTATTTGGAACCAGTCTGTTGTTCCATGTCCAGTTCTAACTATTGCTTCCTGGCCTGCTTATAGGTTTCTCAAGAGGTAGGTCAGGTGGTCTGGTATTCCCATCTCTTTCAGAATTTTCCACAGTTTATTGTGATCCACACACAAGCTGGAATCAAGATTGCTGGGAGAAATATCAATAACCTCAGATATGCAGATGACATCACCCTTATGGCAGAAAGTGAAGAGTAACTAAAAAGCCTCTTGATGAGAGTGAAAGACGAGAGTGAAAAAGTTGGCTTAAAGCTCAACATTCAGAAAACGAAGATCATGGCATCTGGTCCCATCACTTCATGGGAAATAGATGAGGAAACAGTGTCAGACTTTATATTTTTGGGCTCCAAAATCGCTGCAGATGGTGATTGCAGCCATGAAATTCAGATGCTTGCTCCTTGGAAGAAAAGTTATGACTAACCTAGACAGCATATTAAAAAGCAGAGACATTACTTTGCCAACAAAGGTCCATCTACTCAAGGCTATGGTTTTTCCTGTGGTCATGTATGGATGCGAGAGTTGGACTGTGAAGAAAGCTGAGCGCTGAAGTATTGATGCTTTTGAACTGTGGTGTTGGAGAAGACTCTTGAGAGTCCCTTGGACTGCAAGGAGATCCAACCAGTCCATTCTGAAGGACATCAGCCCTGGGATTTCTTTGGAAGGAATGATGCTAAAGCTGAAACTCCAGTACTCTGGCCACCTCATGGAAAGAGTTGACTCATTGGAAAATACTCTGATGCTGGGAGGGATTGGGGGCAGGAGGAGAAGGGGACAACAGAGGATGAGATGGCTAGATGGCATCAGTGACTTGATGGACCTGAGTCTCAGTGAACTCCGGGAGTTGGTGTTGGACAGGGAGGCCTGGCGTGCTGCGATTCATAGGGTCGCAAGTAGTCAGACATGACTGAGTGACTGAATTAACTAACTAACTAATATATATGTTTTAAGGCTACTCTCTCAATTTGTCCCACCTTCTTTTCACCCCACCCCTCTCCATGTCCCAAGGTCTGTTCTCTGCGTCTGAGCCTCTATTCCTACCCTGCAAATAGGCCCTTAATGGTACTCGCCTCACTTTGCTTTACCTTACAGTTACTTAGTACTTTCTTCCCCTTGCTAGTAGATTATAAACTCTTTCAAGGTAGAAGTTAGGGAATCAAATACGCAATTCTGCTATGTGCTAGGTAGGTAGGAGAGACATGAAAAATTGTTGAACTGACTCTTTTTCATATAAATTGGTCAGTGGTGATCTTCCCAGTTGGAAAATACCTCAGGAGAGAATATGTTTCTCATGACATAGGAAGTCACTGGTACACTTGGCTCCCTGCTTTTGTTGACTCTGGTCTAGTTTCCTAGACCAGAGATGCTCAGACTGTGCCTCAAGAGGCAGATGGATCTTTCAACACCTTGTCCCAAATTTACCTCTGATTTTCAGACTGCAGCACTGACTGTGAATTGTACAGGGTTTACACTCTCGTGTGGTTTTGGTTAAACTTGACTGAAAATGTAGTTCTAGACCCAAGAGTCCTGGAAGGTAGAGAATCTCCTAACCACCTACATTTGGAGCAGGAGAATTCTAGCAAAAGGAAGGATTCATAGGCAGGAAATCTATTTCCCTTTTCATTAGACCTTCTTGACATTCCCCTCTGCCAAGCTGCCCTAGCCTTCACCTCCATCCTGTCTTACTGCCCCCTGAATTGTGACTCTTTTAATGCCTGCTGAAAGTCACTGCCCTTGTTCCCTTCACTCTTCTGTGAAATAGCTCTGTGGGGCTGAGAAAAGCCTCAGGCCAGATCCAAGCTTCGCTAATCTTCCAACAAACCTCCCAGAAGAAAAATAATGCTGAGCTCCAAACTGGAATCAGTCTCCTGCAGACTGTTGGCAAAGGGTGGACAGTCACACACTAGGGCAGCTTTGCCAGCTGAGCAGGAAAACCTTCTTCCTGCCCGAGCAAGTGCAGGGAGCAGCACCCGCTCATTCGTGGTCCCTCAGGGCTGGCAGCTCTTGAACTCAGGGACCACAGAGCCCACTGAACTCCCAGAGGGAGCCACTAATGTTGTTCTTTCAAGCTGGCAGCCACACGCAGTGGGTGAATGACGTAAAGCATAAAGGCAAGGATTTAAAAAGATCTGACGAAGTTCTAACTGGTGAGTAAATATGGTGTGTGGGAGAATGATCCACCAGGAACAATTCAACTGAGCTTTGCAAGAGAGTGATCTGCAGGGGACAGTGGCACCCCTGGACAGGGTCTGGTTCCCTCCAGGTCCAATTATTTTGTACTGAAAGATGTAAGATGAGAGTGACATGGTTATGTGTGAGAACTAAAGCTTTCAAGTGGACTCCGCAAGGGCTATCTCAGGCAAAGCTGCTCTAGATAGAGTGACTATTCTAATGCTTACTTCAGCTTCCCTGTTACTACCTTGATTCAATACCCTCACCCACCTTCAGGGGACAATGGCCTTAATATTTCTTTCAGCTCCTCCTTTTCCCCTGTAAAATCCAGTTCTTCCACTTTGTATTTGTACTAAGATACAAATGGCCCTCAATGCCTTGATAAAACATTTATATAAGTTATCTTTTATTTTAATGGGAATCATTAAACTATAGGAATAATTCAGCTCCAAAGGAAAATTTAAGGCAGTGAAAGGAATTATACTGGATCTCAAGAATATAAGTAATGGAAAAGTAACTGATTTATATAGTTCTAATATTCGGCAGATTAATTTTGTATTGGAAGATGACTTCAGGGGTCTAGATTATGTCTTTCTTACTTGCACTGCATGTGTCCCAGAGGAGCCCAGAGGTGGCCTGTGAGCTCTGGCTCTGCCATTTACCATCTGGATAATATCAGGCATTTCACCAAACTAGGACATAGAGATCATAGGCCCAGAGAGGGTATGTGACTATTTGGCTTGTAGAAAATCAGCCACATAACAGAAAGACTGGGACTAATGTCCAAGGCTTACTTCCTTATTTGGTGCTTTTTCCTACACAACACTGGTGATTACAAAAAGATATTATAAAGCGCATTTTTAAAAGGTACTTTTAGTGCTATGTTTGGAATAGGAAAGATGAAGGGTGGGCCACTTCTTAGGGTATTCGATATAATGTTAAAAGAAAAAAGTCTATTCCACTCCAGCCATCTTTATCAAAGAAATTGATCTTTAGCGTGGATAAGAAATTGATCTTTAGCATGGACAAGAAAGATAGTCCAAAATAGTTAACAGGTTCAAGTTTCATGATAGGTTAAAAGACACAAGGAAAGTGCTTAATCCATTTACCTGAAGTCAAGCCTTCAGCCCCAAAGACTTTCCATTTCAGAATACTGGAGAAAAAAACTTGGCAACTGCTGTAACAATTTCCTGAAGGAGAGTATAATTAGCTACTTTAAAGCCAGGGTTAACTAGCTGCCTGGGGTCAATAATTATTACAAAACCGAAGACCTCTCTCCATCCAAAGTTCAGCAATGTCTCCTCTACCAGGCGGCTCAGGTCATTAAATGGACCAGTAACTCCTTCATATAATCTGAGTTTTTATTGCAACAGACTGAAACAAAGCACCCAAACCACCAAATGAAATTTAATAAAGCAAGTAGTAAGTTCTACATGGTTTTTAGCATTATTTTGTTAGTATGACTTTTTTTGAAAATCAGTACAAATAAAAAAGAGAAGATGTAGGATAAAAATAATTCATGTCTGAAAAGGTTAAGAATCTCGGTTGACTGCAAGCTCATATTTTTGAGAGATACAGCAGGCAAAATGACTAATGAAATTTTAGGCAGTTTTAATAAAGTCATAGTTGTTTAAACTAAAGGGAAAGGGCTACAGTATTCTTGCCTGGAGAGTTCCATGGACAGAGGAGCCTGGCAAGCTACAGTCCATGAGGTCACAAACAGCTGGCCATGCCTGAGTGATTCTCTCTCTCTCACACACACACACTCTGTGCCAAACAGACCTCATCTGTAGTATATTCTGTTCATCTTGGTGGGTGCCAGGGAAGGGTAAATCAGATAACACAAGATCTAGAAACCATGTCATGTGACAGCTCAGAGGACTTGCAAATGTTCATTTGGAGAACAGAAGGCTGTTCATTTTAGTGACTACAATATATAAGAGGCAGTCACTTTGCTGTGTTGCTATATGAGGTTAACTGCTGCTAAGTCACTTCAGTCGTGTCCGACTCTGTGAGACCCCATAGACGGCAGCCCACCAGGCTCTCCCATCCCTGGGATTCTCCAGGCAAGAACACTGGAGTGGGTTGCCATTTCCTTCTCCAATGCATGAAAGTGAAAAGTGAAAGTGAGGTCGCTCAGTCGTGTCTGACTCTTTGCAACCCCATGGACTGCAGCTCACCAGGCTCCTCCATCCATGGGATTTTCCAGGCAAGAGTACTGGAGTGGGGTGCCATTGCCTTTGAAGGCAAACTCTCATGTAAAAGAAAGAAACTCTTGTGGTTGATTGCCCACCATGTGCCCTCTGCTGTGTTAGGTGTGTTATATCATTTTGTTACAATCTTTCAGAAACTGATGGGTATGTGACGGTTGGATATGATAAGCTCCCATTTGCTGAAAGTCCAATGTCCAGCTCAGCACTGTTAATTTAAAGCAGCAGTAACCACTCTTGTTCTTCCTAGACCTTTGAATGTTTTCCAGGCCCGTCAGGACCCAGCTTCCTACCTGGAGCCAGGCTCTCCTGGTGGCAGAAAAGGTCACTGTGCTTCTGCAATGTGAATTTCCAATACAACTTTAAGGTTTCAGTCCCCAGTGGATTAAGAAAGTGAGTAAGTAAGTGAAGTCGCTCAGTCATGTCCGACTCTTTGTGACCCCATGGACTGTAGCCTACCAGGCTCCTCTGTCCATGGGATTCTCCAGGCAAGAATACTGGAGTGGGTTGCCATTTCCTTCTCCAGGGGATCTTCCTGGCTCAGGGATCGGACCCAGGTCTCTCACATTGCAGGCAGACGCTTTACTCTCTGAGCCACCAGGGAAGTCCCCCTGCCCCCACCCCAGTAGATTGCTGACTACAAATAAGGAGGCACCTAGCCACAGTTTTCCTAACCTGGTATTTCCTAGCCAGTCTTTATTGGGATGGGCCCACATCTGTCTAGGAAGTGATATGGGAGGGGCTGGGTATTGGAGGGGCACCTAGGCATTTCATGCACTTGCGAGGGACTGTGTGACCAGAGATGGGAATGACGCAGAAAGTGATGTTCTGTGGATACACCTCTTGGCCAGTTGCAGGTGTTTTCCTCACATACACCTGTAGTTAGAATCGGCCAAGTCCTGAAATCCACCAGCCTGGGGCATGTGTCTGGCCAGTGAACAGAGGATCAGCCAGGATCTTGGTACTAATCAGTAGGCTATCCTACTCCTACTTAGCTCAGAGGATTCCAATGAAGAGAGTTTAATGAAGGGATTATTAGAGAGGTGTGAGCAGGAAATCAGCCAATGAAACTCAAAAGCAGCAAGAGGCACACTCCACGTTCTAGGCCAGGTACTTGCTGTCTCCTAGTTGGCTCAGCCACCCACCTTGGTACCCACATGCCTTCATTTCCTCCAGGTCTTGGTTATAATACTACTTTCTCAAGGGAACGTTGTAACCGCTGCTCATCATCGTTTCTTTCCTCCTCCTCCATATCCTAATATCATCTGATATTTTTATATTTTAATAATTTATTATCTGACTCTACTCACTACAGATTCCCAGGTGGCTCAGTGGTAAAGAATCTGCTTGTAACGCAGGAGATGGAGGTTTGATCCCTCAGTCAGGAAGATTCCCTGGAGGAGGACATGGCAATCCACTCCAGTATTCTTGCCTGGGAAATCCCATGGACAGAAGAGCCTAGTGGGCTACAGTCAATGGGTTTGCAAAGAGTTGGTCATGATTTAGTGACACACCCACCACAATGAGAGAAGAGATTTTTTTGCTGTTTCATTCATTGCTTTAATCCCAGAGCCTGGACCAAGAAAAAGGTTCAATGAATATTTGTTGAATGAATGAATACTAATTGGACTTCTTAGAGCTCAGAGAGTTGTCCAAGACCCATGTTTCTGCTTCAACTTGTTAATCACACACCTGCCTTTTGGAGGGAATCCTGCTGAAATGCAATAGAGCTTGTATTCGACCACAAGAGGGCGGTGTTGATCAGTTTTTCTTTCTTTCTTTTTTTTTTTTTAGGCGTCTTGAGACCATTCACTCTCTCCTCCTTAGACCCCCAAAAGAAAATGTGGGATAGGGTCATGTTTGCAGCCAAAGCGAACACACAATGTGTCTCTTCCACCTTGACATTACTGTGCAAGTGAAATTTAGTTAAAACCTTTTCAAGAGAATGGTCTTGGAAGGAGAAAAGTCACCAGAAAGCAAGGGCTTCAGAAATGCATAGGAGGAAGGAGCTGCAAAAGGAAGTTGCCTCCACTACTCAGCTTCAGTATCTAGTAGACGCTGCTCTCCAAGGAGTCTTTGCAAAGACATTATGCTTGGGGCCATGTGTGCTGATACAGAATCTAGGTATCAGAAGCCCCACCCTCAAGACAGTAATGGTACTGCAAGGCAGAAGTGGGCAGGCCAGTAAGGGAAGCCCGGAGAAGGTGGCAGGTGCAGTTGGAGGATCAGAGGAGGCATTATGGGAAGGAAGGCATTTGAATTATGATTTGATTTTATTACAGCACTTGAATTTTAGGGTAATTTTCTTCTCAATTGAGAATGAGTAACCATCTGTGTACATGTAAAAGGTCAGCTTTTCAGGCTATCCTACTCCTAAAAGACATAAAATAATATAAAATAAGAGAACTCTAGGGAAGATAATGTATGGTTATCTTCGCTAAAGGACCCGTGGGCCAAATTCTCAGACCAACACAGTGAACTCTGATCAAACATATGTTTTATTTGAAAAAGAGACACTCTGGAGAAAAAGCGTGGGAAAAGAATGAAATGAAGAGGTCAGATGTCAAAGCAGCAGCCCTGAGTCAGAGCTCCTACTTCTTTCCTGGCCCATTCCCCACCTGGGGGCCGCAGCCATGCCCTCCTCTCCACTTGGGTGCAGTGTGAAGCCCCCAGGTCACTCCAGACTAATGTGGTAGAACTTCTTCCACCTCTAGAGTGAGGAAGGGAAATAAGGCTTCCCGCAGTCTCTTCAAGGTTTCTCTGCTCATGACCACGGGCAGGGCGTCCACAAGGAGGTCTGGGTTTATGTACTGCAGGTAGAAAAGCGCGTAACCCAGCAGCCTAAAGCAGATCATGACCATGGAGATAAAATACCTGAAATGCCTGCAGAGAGACATTCATCGTTAGCATGGGGGAAAGAGACAGCCCGGGAAGCAGCAGCAGGAGGTGAACCTCATCTTCATAAATGACCATGAATCGCTTTCTTTGGGCCAGCCTGATGGGGAAGTGGGGCATGCAGACACAGAGGGTGAGGGCAGGGGGGTAGGTGATAATAGAAAAAGACTGATGTGGTCCTGAGGACTGGGATACAGCCCTCCTGACTTTTAAGCCCTCCAACAAAAGTATGGCAAAACCAATACAATACTGTAAAGTAAAAAAAAAAAAAAAAAAAAGAATAGATGTCCACACAGAAGAGCTGGAGATGCAGAAGGATAAGACCTTCCAGGTACTATATATGCAGGCCTTTGTAGGGGTTGTCACGAGAGATCCAGAGCTGCACTCTTGAAAGTCTCATCATCAGCGGTCCTCCCCACTCTACTATAGCAAGAACTTTTAGAATGTGAAATATGTCTGGGCCATCTCTGACATTAACATCCACAGAAAATGATTGAGTTGTGGGTTGTTGTTGTTGTTGTTGGTTTTTTTTTTGCTAAACATCAAGTGCTAAAAGAAACCAACTCGGGAATTCCCTGGTAGTCCAGTGGTTAGAACTCCATGTGGGCTTTCACCGCTGAGTGTGCAGTTTCAATCCCTGGTTGGGGAACTAAGATCCTATAGGTCACGTGGTGTGGCCAAAAAAGAAAGGAAGGAAGAACAAAAGAAAATAAGAAAGAAAAAGAAACTGAAACAATAATAGGTTGTGTGCATGTGTTTTCTTGCGTGCACCCAAGAAAATTCCGCCCTGAAAACTGGCCCAAGGCTTTCCATCTTTAACTATACTGCTGCTGCTACTGCTGCTAAGTCGCTTCAGTTGTGTCCGACTCTGTGCGACCCCATAGACGGCAGCCCACCAGGCTCCCCCGTCCCTGGGATTCTCCAGGCAAGAATTCTGGAGTGGGTTGCCATTTCCTTCTCTAATGCATGAAAGTGAAAAGGGAAAGTGAAGTCACTCAGTCATGTCCGACTCTTAGTGACTCTATGGACTGCAGCCTACCAGGCTCCTCCGTCCATGGGATTTTTCCAGGCAAGAGTACTGGAGTGGGGTGCCATTGTCTTAACTATACTAAAATGTCACAAATTGAAGTTTTTCATTAAAGTGCTACACGGAGCATCTTAGTCTCCTTGTTTCAAAAATTAAAAAAGAAAAGGCACGGAGTTCAAGTGATTTTTTTTCTCTAAAATTTTACAGCCTGCAGTAAAAGAACTAAGAAAATTAATGCACCTTGAACTCTCTTTCCAGTAAAGAGGAGAGCAGATTATCAGGTTCAGGATCTGAAAAATAGAAAGGAGCCCTACTATGAGTCTTAAGAGTGGAAATGGAAATTAAAATGCAAGCTTCACCTTAAACGTCTCCAAAACAGCCATTTTCTCCAGCCACCAAGTCCTACATAACTCTGGTTTTCAGAAAAGAAGAAAGGGAGAGATGGCAGAAATCTGGGGCTGCCTGGTATTTTCTGGTTGGTGGATGTGTTTATCCTTATTCTACATGCTCTTATCAAGTCACTTACTGCTACAGAGTGAACACGACCTAGACTAGGAAAACACAAGATTCTAACTTACCTGTACCAAAAGATTCTCTTCTGTTTCTTAATGATGGTCTTCTCCTGTGGGAAGCAATAAAAGCCACAGGTGTGCCTGTCCATGTGCTTATAGAAAGGCAGTGTACTAGGGTGGCTAAGAGCTTGACCCAGGAGTCACTGGCTCTGCCACTTCCTAGCCACTGTGGTGTGAAGCAAGGTACTGAGCCTTGTTAATTTCCTACCTCTAAGGTTATTGAAAAGAAGGGAAGGGGTCAGGGGGCAGCGAGGGGGAAGCCAGGGTAGGAAAAGATAGAGGAAAACTCCAATCTGGGGCAAGGAAAACTTACCATATTGCTTTGGATTGTCTCCATCAGAGTTGACCCCGGTTTCACTATTTGGACGGAGTTGTTCTGGGCTTTGCATCTGAGTGACAAAGATCAGATCCAAGAATTAAGCAACATAATCTGTGGGACCAATGAAAGATGCTTTTCTAAGTCAGGCAATGTATGCAATTCATTTCCTAGATTCTTGATAACATTCACAAGAAACAATATTCAAAATGTGTAATTGGTCAATATGCAAAGAAACAGCAAAACGTGGTCCAGTCTCAAGAGAAAAGACAACCAATGAAGGGTAACCATGACACAACCCTGATACTGGATTCACACTGCAAAAATGTGAATTCTATCTCCTGCTGGCAGTTCAAACTTCAGTTCAGGTTTGATATCTTCAGCTGGCCACAGAATGCCTTGGGAGTGCATAGTTTTGGAGGTCAGTTTGTGATTTGGTCAGAGTTTAGATACAACTTGAGACTCTCCATCTCTAGCTCTCTGTTTTTTAATCCAGCAGTTTGACTACACTGAGCTCTGTCCTCTATTTTCTATCTCAGAGAGACCGTACGGTTCCCTCAAGACTTTTAAATAGACCTTCACATCAAGTTTAGCTTAGCCTCAGACTCAGTTCAGTTCAGTTCAGCTGCTCAGTCGTGTATGACTCTTTGTGACCCCGTGGACTGCAGCACACCAGGCTTCCCTCTCCATCACCAACTCCCGGAGCCTACTCAAACTCATGTCCATCACGTCGGTGATGCCATCCAACCATCTCATCCCCTGTAATCCCCTTCTCCTCCTGCCTTCAATCTTTCCCAGCATCAGGGTCTCTTCAAATGAGTCAGTTCTTCACATCAGGTGGTCAAAGTATTGGAGTCTCAGCTTCAGCATCAGTCCTTCCAATTAATATTTGGGACTGATTTCCTTTAGGATTGACTGATTGGATCCCCTTGCAGTCCAAGGAACTCTTAAGCGTCTTCTCCAACACACAGTTCAAAAGCATCAATACTGCAGCACTCACCTTTCTTTATAGTCCAACTCTCACATCCATACATGACTACTGGAAAAACTATAGCTTTGACTAGATGGACCTTTGTTGGTAAAGTAATGTCTCTGCTTTTTAATATGCTGTCTAGGTTGGTCATAACTTTTCTCCCAAAGAGCAACCATCTTTTAATTTCATGGCTGCAGTCACATTCTGCAGTGATTTTAGAACCCCCCAAAATAGTCTCTCACTGTTTCCATTGTTTCCCCATCTATTTGCCATGAAGTGATGGGACCAGATGCCATGATCTTAGTTTTCTGAATGTTGTTTTAAGCCAACTTTTTCACTCTCCTCTTTCACTTTCATCAAGAGGCTTTTTAGTTCCTCTTCACTTTCTGCTATAAAGGTGGTGTCATCTGCATATCTGAGGTTAGTTATTGATATTTCTCCCAGCAACCTTGATTCCAGCTTGGGCTTCATCCAGCCCAACATTTTGCATGATGTACTCTGCATATAAGTTAAATAAGTGAGGTGACAGTATACAGCCTTGATGTACTCCTTTCCCGATTTGGAACCAGTCTGTTGTTCCATATCCAGTTCTAACTATTGCTTCTTAACCTGTATACAGATTCTCAGAAGGCAGGTCAGGTAGTTTGGTATTCCCATTTCTTTAAAAATTTTCCACAATTTGTTGTGATCCGCAGAGTCAAAGGCTTTGGCATAGTTAATCAAGCAAAAGTAGATGTTTGTTGGCAACATGATCTCTGGTTCCTCTCCCTTTTCTAAATTCAGCTTGAACATCTGAAAGTTCATGGTTCACAAACTGTTGAAGCCGTGCTTGGGGAATTTTGAGCATTACTTTACTGGTCTGTGAGATGAGTGTAACTGTGCAGTAGTTTGAGCATTCTTTGGCATTGTCTTTCGTTGAGATTGAAATGAAAACTGACCTTCCAGTCCTGTGGCCATTGCTGAGTTTTCTGAATTTGCCAGCATATTGAGTGCAGCACTTTCACAGCATCATCTTTTAGGATTTGAAATAGCTCAACTGGAATTCCATCACCTCCACTAGCTTTGTTCATAGTGATGCTTCCTAAGGCCCAGGACTTCACATTCCAGGATGTCTGGCTCTAGGTGAGTGATCACACCATCGTGATTATCTGGGTCGTGAAGATCTTTTTTGTATAGTTCTGTGTATTCTTGCCACCTCTTCTTAATGTCTTCTGCTTCTGTTAGGTCCATACCATTTCTGTCCTTTATTGAGCTCATCTTTGTGTGAATTGTTCCCTTGGTGTCTCTAATTTTCTTGAAGAGATCTCTAGTCTTTACTATATTGTTTTCCTCTGTTTCTTTGCACTGATCACTGAGGAAGGCTTTCTTATCTCTCCTTTCTATTCTTTGGAATTCTGCACTCAGATGGGTATATCTTTCCTTTTCTCCTTTGCCTTTAACTTCTCTTCTTTTCTCAGCTAATTGTAAGGCCTCCTCAGACAACCATTTTGCCTTTGTTCATTTCTTTTCCTTGGGGATGGTCTTGATCCCTGCCTCCTGTACAATGTCACGGACCTCCATCCATAGTTCTTCAGGTACTCTGTCTATCAGATCTAATTTCATGACTCTATTTGTCACTTCCTCTGTATAATTGCAAGGGATTTGATTTAGGTCATACCTGGATGGTCTAATGGTTTTCCCTACTTTCTTCAATCTAAGTCTGAATTTGGCAATAAGAAGTTCATGATCTGAGCCACAGTCAGCTCCTGGTCTTGTTTTTGTCGACTGTATAGAGCTTCTCCATCTTTGGCTGCAAAGAATATAATCAATCTGATTTGGGTATTGACCATCTGGTGATGACCCTCAGACTAAAAATGATCAGATGAGAAAACCGCCTCTTGCCTTTCCCTTCTTCCAGCTGGCAGCCCCCGCCCTCCAGAATGTGCTTGGTTTTAGTCACTCTCCAGGGCCTTCTGATTGCTCATTCATTTGTTTTATTTTGCTGCTCAGAGTTTGGAACTGTGTCCTGCCAGAGGGTCAGTTCCAGTAAAAACTTTTAGACTTCTCATGGGAATCTTTTTGTAATCATCAAATATTGAAGAAAGGGGAGAAACAGCCCAGATTTCAGGATCTGGCCTTGATGGAATAGTTTGCTTGAGGCTAGTCCATCTCTACAATCAACTATAAGAACTGGACAAAGTACATAAAACAGCCACTTGAATGAATTAAAGAATGCAGTCAGAAGATGAGGGGATACATATCCTGAGCAAAGTAAAGCATACTGAGATAATCCCTCATTCATCCAAGGCCTTTCCCCAAGGGCACTTGCCAATTCCTGGTACAGTGAATAGAGTCCAAGCAGCAAGTGGCAGCATCAATTGGCTGAGGAGACAGAGATTGCAGTTTAATTCCCTAAAGGGGGAAATCCAAGGAAAGAAGAAACCATAAAGAAATGAGTTCAAATATCTGCATGAACTTTCCTTAAGGTGATAGCTGGCTCTTAAGCTGTATATGAGTAGCTCAGGATTCCAAGAAAGCCCAGAGAGCAGAAGATGCCTCAAGAGCTGAGCAAAGATTATAGTAGTCATGCTGTGCTGGGAAGTAGAATTTGGAGTTTGAGACCTGTTACACTTAGACCCTGATGCTGGGAAAGATTAAAGGCAAAAGGAGAAGGGGTGATAGAGGTTGACATGAAAAGACAGCATCACTGACTCAGTGGACGTGAATTGGAGCAAACTCTGGGAGACAGTGGAGGACAGAGAAGCCCGGCATGCTGTAGTCCATGGGTCACAAAGAGTCGGGCATGACTTAACAACTGAACGGAGACGGAGACTGGAGTTTAAGACCCTGAGAGGAAAAGTCCAAGGAAGGGTTTCAGTCCTGAGTCTATCTGAACTGTTCCAGCTTCCCGCCCTTCGTCGCTGCTGTTCAATCTCTCAGTCATGTCCGACTCTTTGCAACCCCATGAACTGCTGTGTGTCAGTCTTCCCTTTCCTTCAATATCTCCTGAAGTTTGCTCAAATTCATGTCCAATGAATCGATGATGCCATCCAACCAGTTCATCCTCTGCCTCCTTCTTCTTGTCCTGCCCACAAGCTTTCCCAGCATCAGGCACTTCCAGTGAGTTGATTCTTCACATTAGGCGGCCAAAGTAATAGAGCTTCAGCTTCAGCATCAGTTCTTTCAGTGAATATTAAGGATTGATTTTCTTTAGGATTGTCTGGTTTGATCTTCTTGTAGTCCAATGAACTCTCAAGTGTCCTCTCCAGCACCACACAGATCGAAAGCATCAATTCTTCAGTGCTCAGACTTCTTTATGGTCCAACTCTCACATACATACATGACTACTGGAAAAACCATAGCTTTGACTATACAAACTTTCATTGGCAAAGTGATGTCTCTGTTTTTTAATTTGCTATCTAGGTTTGTCATAGCTTTTCTTCTAAGGAGCAAGTATCTTTTAATTTCATGGCTAAAGTCACCATCTGCAGTGATTTTGGAACCCAAGAAAACAGAATCTCTAACATGTATACTATCATGTAAGAATCGAATCGCCAGTCTATGTCTGACGCAGGATACAGCATGCTTGGGGCTGGTGCATGGGGATGACCCAGAGAGATGTTATGGGTAGTGAGGTGGGAGGGGGGTTCATGTTTGGGAACGCATGTAAGAATTAAAGATTTTAAAATTAAAAAAATAAATAAATAAAAAATAAAGTAAAAAAAGAAAACAGAATCTGTTTATACTTTTTTCCCACCTATTTCCCTGCCACTATAAGGTGATGCCATGATCTTTGTTTTTTGAATGCTGAGTTTTAAGCCAGCTTTCTCACTCTCTTCTTTCACTCTCATCGGGAGGCTCTTGAGTTCCTCTTCACTTTCTGCCATTAGAGTGGTATCATCTACATATCTGAGGTTGTTGATATTTCTCCCAGCAATCTGTCCTTGGGTGAGTTGTTTATTAATTCCTTTGTTTTTGAGGGATAGCGGTACATGAATTTTCAACTGTGCAGAGGACTTGTGCCCCTAACCCCCACATTGTTCAATCTATAAATGAATTGTATTTCTATATACTGTTCAGTTCAGTTCAGTTCAGTCGCTCAGTCGTGTCCGACTATTTGCGACCCCATGGATTGCAGCACGCCAGGCCTCCGTGTCCATCACCAACTCCCGGAGTTCACTCAGACTCACGTCCATTGATTTGGTGATGCCTTCCATCCATCTCATCCTCTGTCGTCCCCTTCTCTTCCTGCCCCCAATCCCTCCCAGCATCAGAGTCTTTTCCAATGAGTCAACTCTTCGCATGAGGTGGCCAAAGTTAGTAATGAATTAGAAAATCAAATTAACAATTTTCTTATTTACAATAGCATCAAAAATATCAAATATCAAACCTAGGAATAAATCTGATGAAAGATGCACAAAACACTATAGAAAACTACAATACATGTTTATGAAAAAATAAATAAGATCTAAATACATGTAAGGATGAAAATGTTCATGACTTGGAAAACTCAATGTTGTTTAGATATTGTTAATCTCCAAATTTATCTATAGATTCCATATAATTACAATCAAAATCTCAGCAATATTTTTTGGTAGAAATTTAGACGCCAATTTTAAATTTTATATGGAAATTTGAAGAGCCAAAAATAGCTAAGACAGCCTTGAATAGTCTTGAAGAACAGCATAGGGGTGCAGAACTTAAGATATGCTAAATCAAAACTAATTATAAAACTAAATTGTAATTGTAATCCCTGTCAGTCAGTCAATTCAGTTGCTCAATCATGTCCGACTTTTTGCGATCCCATAGACTGCAGCACACCAGGCTTCCCTGTCCATCACCAACTCCCGGAGCTTGCTCAAACTCTCATCCATGGAGTCGGTGATGCTATCCAACCATCTCATCCTCTGTCGTTGCCTTCTCCTTCTGCCTTCAATCTTTCCCAGCATCAGGGTCTTTTCCAATGAATCAGTTCTTTGCATCAGGTGGCCAGAGTATCAGAGTCTCAGCTTCAGCATCAGTCCTTTCAATGAATATTCAGAACTGATCTCCTTTAGGATTGACTGGTTGGATCTCCTTGCAGTCCAAGGGACTCTCAAGTGTCTTCTCCAACACCACAGTTCAAAAGCATCAATTTTTGGTCCAATTTTTTATGATCCAATTCTCGCATCCATATATGACTACTGAAAAACCATAGCTTTTATTATACAGACCTTTGTCAGCAAAGTAATGTCTCTGCTTTTTAATATGCTGCCTAGGTTGGTCATAACTTTTCTCCCAAGGAGCAAGCATCTTTGAATTTCATGGTTGTAGTCACCATCTGCAGTGACTTTGGAGCCCTAGAAAAGAAAGTCTGTCACTGTTTCCATTGTTTCCTCATCTATTTGCCATGAAGTGATGGAACTGGATGCCATGATCTTTGTTTTTTGAATGTTGAGTTTTAAACCAGATTTTTCACTCTCCTCTTTCATCTTCATCAAGAGGCTTTTTAGTTATTCTTTGCTTTCTGCCATAAGAGTGATGTCATCTGCATATCTGAGGTTATTGATATTTCTCCCAGCAATCTTGATTCCAGCTTGTGCTTCATCCAGCCTGGCATTTTGCATGATGTACTCTGCATATAAGCTAAATAGGCAGGGTGACAATATACAACTTTGACATACTCCTTTTCCAATTTGGAACCAGTATATTGTTCCACGTCCAGTTCTAACTGTTGCTTCTTGACCTGCATACAGGTTTCTCAAGGGGCAGGTCAGGTTGCATTCCCATCTCTTTCAGAATTCCAGTAGTCTATGCTTGTAGTCGATGCCTCTATCCTTGTGTAGTACTGGCACAGGATAGAGGCACAAACTAATGGTACAGAATAAAATATCCAGAACAGACTCACACATACATTAATATGTCACCTTACTTATAAAACAAGGCACCAGTGAAAATGCATGCTCTTTTAAATAAATGGTGCCTGGCCAACTGGCTATCCACACATGGAAAAAATGCATCTTGATCTCTACCTCACACCACACACACAAAAATATTTCACATGAATGCTTACATTCATTTGAATGTAAAAGGCAAAACAAACAGAAAATTCTTTGGGAAAGCATTAAAGAATAGTTTTATTATCAAGAAAAAGTACTGAGCAAAAAAAGAAAAGAAAAACTTTCATGGATTGGATTTCCTTAAAATTAAGAAATTTTTTATCAAAAGATTCTATTAAGAGAGTAAAACAGAAAAGCCATAGAAATGACTGTAACATGTGTGTGTGTGTCCGTCCATATCTGATGATAGATCGCATAAAAAAAATATAAGGATATCCTATAAAGCAATAGGAAAAAGATGGATAATCTCCCAAATAAAGGCAAAAGACTTAGTATGAAAGCAGATAACCAAATTTCAAGTAAGCATTTTAAGGTATATATATTAATAATCAATAGTGAAATGCATTATTAAAATAAAAATTAAATATCACTATACTCCTGCCAGAGTGGTTAAAATTAAAAAGACTGTAAATATGAAGTGAAACGAGGAACAGAACAACTGGGACTAGTATAGATTCTCATTGGAGGAGATTCTGGTAATCCATTTTGGAAAATCATTTGACTTTGTTTAGTAAAGCCACAGATATGTATACTCAATGACTTGGGAATTCTACTCCTTGGTACATAACTGACAGAAATGAGCATATATGTCAACCAAAATACATGCACAAAAATGTTTATAACAACTTTAGTTGAATAACCCCAATCTGGAAATGACCAAAATGTTCATCAGTGGTAAAATAGATAAATTGTGCCATATTCCTACAATAGAATACTATACACAGCAAGGAAAAGGATGAACCACAGAGCCATGCAGCAATGTGGGTAAATGTCAGTGACAGCCAGAGACAAGAGAGAACATACTGAGTTCACGTGAAGTTCAAGATCAGACAAAACCAAGAAGTTAGAATCATGGTTGCCTTTGCAAGAAACAATGACTGAGAAGAGCGCACAGGGAGCCTTTTGGTGTACTCAGAATGTTCTGTATCTTGATCTGAGTCATGTTAACACACCACTTGAGATTTACGCGCTCTCTGTATATTGCATTACACAATATAACACGTAACACAGTTAAAGAGTGCAAGCAAACGATGGAAAGTGTGTCAAGTCCTAAACCATGCAAGTCTACAAATACACAACGTATGTAAATGGCTATTGCTGGGGCCCCCAGTAGGGGTCCACCATGTCCTGGGAAAGGGGTCCACACAGTCAGTTTTTTCAAGAACAACACTCAACTGAGGACGCATGAAAAGAGACCTTTTAAACACCAACTGCTGAGAAAGGCAAGAGAAAAGCCTGAATGCTGATGAATTTTCAGTACAGAACATGGAGCAGAAGTTGACAGGGATAACTTGGGGGCTGTTTATAGGGACACAAACTGGTCTGAGAAGTACTCTGCCCTTCCAGGACCACTGGGGACTACAGCTTCATCCCACCAATGAGGTCATTTTCCCAAACTTACACTTCTTTTTCAAGAAGAAGCATCTCCTTTTCCTTTTCCATCTGTCTCAGAATTTCCTGGTATTTCTTCCCATGGAAATACAAAAAAATATTGATCATAATCAAGAATTTCTATATTCTGAATTTCTGTATCAATGACATTTCACTGTCACTGATGAAAGATTCTCTTAAGACTAACTCCTAATTTTCCAAATGGTGCATGCAAGAATGTACACACACAAGTATGAAGATGTTCTAATAAAAATTAGGATATTAGTGACTGGATGGATGCATACGGAAAAAAAGGGAAAGAGTTCTCTCTTTGGATCCTGCTTGTAGGAAAATCCCAGCTCTCACACTTACTGTGTTTTCAGAGAGCATTACCAAACTTCTTTGAACCTGTGTCCTCTTGATCATAACAACATAATCCTCAAAGGGTTACTGGACAAACTAATTGAGAAAAATACTGTATGTAGATTGCTTAAAAATATTATATGGGCCAGTATAAATAAATCCTTAACATACACCTGGTTCTTGTTGTTGTTGTTGCTGCTGTTGTATAAACGGTATTTCCCCTAGTGGCAGATTTTAGCCTGAATGAGAAACCAAGGGATCTGTGGCATTGGAACAATTCTGCCCTACTATGACTTGTCCCCAGGGGCAGTGTACCTTTATGTAGTGGGCCTGATCCTCACAGAGCTGATACACAGATTGATAGTCACTCTCTATCTAGAAAAAATGAGAATTAACAAATTTCATGGATTAAATCACAATGAAGCCTGGGCTGCTCCCAACTGGTGCATTGGCTATTTGGCTGGTCACCTAGCAACTTCTTACCAGGGAAAGCAACCACATCATAAAAGCCAGTGATCTCATCATTCATGGGCAGGGTCTAATTTTGAGCAAAGAAAGTTGTTTTCCCAGGTTCTCATATGCCTTTTACATGAGACATAAGGAGATGTTTCAGGGCACTTAGATACGGGCTTCAACAACAGTGTTTGAGTCTTTGAGGTAGAGGGGTATTTAAGGAATGACAAGACTAGTACTTTTAACATAAGCTTTCTTTTCCTTTACCTGCAGGTGAGTCAGAAATTCACTTGCCAGATATTCTTGCTCCTCCCCCTCCCGTGCCTCCAACTGTTCTGTTTCTAAAACTTTTGGGGTTCTCTCTCATTTGTACCCTGAACAGACCCTCAGTGGAGGAGACTCCACCTCTACCTTGACCAGTTCCTTCTCTTGATTGGCACAGGATTCTGTTGACTTCTGTAGTTTCACCTGGTAAAGACAGCGTGTGACAGCAGCAGGTTGAGAGCATTCTTTTGTGAAAGCAAATGGGTAATATTCATCTTCCCCCAGACAGGCAATGAGCATGACAATGGTGGTGGTGGTGGTTTAGTCTCTAAGTTGTGTCCTTCTCCAGGGGGTCTTCCTGATCGAGCGATTGAACCCATGTCTCCTGCATTGCAAGCCATGTCCTGCATTGCAGGTGGACTCTTTGTTGCTGAACCACCAGAGAAGCCCAGGGAATGATGATAATGGCTATCATATAGTGAGGACAGACCATAACAACCTGGAGTGGGCAATATCACTGGCCCATTTACAGGTGCTGTTGCTGCTGCTAAGTCTCTTCAGTTGTGTCCGACTCTGTGCGACCCCACAGACGGTGGCCCACTAGGCTCCTCTGTCCCTGGGATTCTCCAGGCAAGAATACTGGAGTGGGTTGCCATTTCCTTCTCCAATGCATTAAAGTGAAAATTGAAAGTGAAGCTGCTCAGTCTGCCTGACTGTTTGTGACCCCATGGACTGCAGGCCACCAGACTCCTTTGTCCATGGGATTTTCCAGATAAGAGTACTGGAGTGGGTTGCCATTGCCTTCTCCGATTTACAGGTGAGGAGGAGACAAAAGTAAGGGAAAGTTAAGTGCATGACTTATTTGAAATCACACAGTGGCAGAGTCAACGTTTAAGCCTTGGTTTTCTGACTGCCCAGTCTTTGGACCTAATCACCCTTCTTCCTCCAGTCCTACTGAATAAAGTGCCAACCTGTTCCTCCATCTTATACTCCACTGGGTGCACTCACATGCAGCCTGAATCATGGAGCAAGAGAGAAACCTTCTGCCTCTTTTTCAGAGAAAAACAGAACAGGAGTGCTCTGGCATGCTGGGCTCAGCCAAATGGTCATATTCACCACATAAAGCTGCAGAGAGCATCTCCATAGGATTTCTGCCCTCTACTGGGCATCCAGTTCATCTTTTCATTCAACAGATATTTAGCGAGCTACTGCCATGTGCCAGACATTATTCTAGGCACTGGGGAAATAGGTGTGAACCACACAGACAAAACGTCATGCTCTCATTGAGTTTGCCACCTAGTAAAACATTCAATTCAATTAAAAAAAAAAACTCCCTTAAGTTATAAACAATGGGTCAGAAAATCAAATACAATTGTTGACCTATCCTTCTGCAATTGTGGAAATTAGTATTCTCTTCTTCCTCGACTATCTGTGTGTCATTTAGATAATAAATTTTTAGAGGGCAGGTCCCGATGGGCATTCAGAATGTATGTCCTATTGACTGATGGATGGAGAGGTCTCTGGAGCAATTCCCTTCACTTTGGGGCATTGTAGTCATCTCTGCCACCAGTGTGACTAAAACTGAAGTTGCAAATGCTGCAAAATAATTTATGATCCTGCCCAGGTCAGGGGGTGAAGCAGAGGGAACAAAGGACACGGGCTCACCTCTGTGAGCACGCAGACAGCCTGGTGGGTTCTTGGAAGCTATTCCTCCCCAAAGTTAGAATGACACCACATCTCCCAGAAAACCGGCATATTTGCTTTTCTACTCACTCACCTTCAATTCTGCCAGCATCTGCTTTAGGGCTTCTTTATCCAGGCCAACATTCTTACATTTCCTTGAAATCTGAAATACCATCCCCCAAATTGTAAACTGAGTGAGGCATCCGAACATGAAAACGTGGGATAGACTTGAAGGTCTCAAAGTAGCAGAACAGTGGTTAATTGATTCAGATCCCAGATGGAAGCTTAATAGAACGCTGTCTCTTCCTTCCTCTGGAATCTGCCTGACTCCGCGCCAGACCTTTTTGTTCCCAGAGCCCATGAAAAGTACGGCACAAAGGAGGCAAGGCAGGTGGGGAGAGAGGGAAGAGAAACTGACGCAGAGCAGCTGTGGGAGGGAAGGGCAATTCTCCACTCTCACATTCCTTTAACCTTCCCATCCCAGAGCTGGAACTCCCAGAGGACCAAGGATGGTATCAATTAGCCAGTTTGTTCTAAGAGATTTGGAAGGCAGACTGGGAGGGAGCACACCCATTTTGCCGGTTCCTCTTCCTCCTGTTTTTCTGACTGGGGAGTTCGGAAAGATGATGGATCCTACTGGGATTCCTAAGAAATGAGCCTCCTTTCAAGAGTGGGCTTATTATCCTGGGACCACCCTCCCTCCCCCCAAAATATCAGGGCCCACCTTACCTCCTTCTGCACCTCCACCACGCTCCTGCTTAGAATTTCCTTATTTTTTTCCTGGGGAAAGAAAGAGGTAAAGGATAAAAACCTCACCCTGCTCTCAAACCCTCTTCCTCACTGGGCCACTGACATCCCACCCAGGGACGAGGGCCCCACACAGAGGATCTGGGACCTGAGCCCAGGTCTCGCCCCCACGCTGAGCACATCATGCCCAAAACACTTTGCTAGACAGCTGTGATTTCCACAGACACAGCAGGTACCAGCGATGATGGTCCCCTGGGAAAGAGAGAGTGGTGGACTGCAGCAAAATGCATCACACTGTCCTTTTCTAGACACCTCCTTACCAGCTTTGCCGTCTCTAATTCCAGGTCCCGCAGGGCTTCCTCCTTCTTAGATATGAAGTGGTTCAGCTCCTCCCTCTCTCTGGCTTGTCTGACCGACAGTGTGATATCTCTTTCCAGACTGAAACATAGTCACCCAGGGGTGGCTCAATCCAAAGGAAGCTGCCAGGGCCCCAGCTTGAGAAGCTACCGCCAAGGTCTCGGGGAGCCAAAGTGACCACCCAATGAGGTGGCAATAAAATAATGACTTAATGTGGAAATGTAGTGAAAAATCTGTACATAAAACCTTTTGAGGACACCGCTGTTTATGGTTCAGAATTTAAACAACTTGCCTCAATTCTTGGACAAAGAAGTAAACTTTCCTCCCACCCACCTCTTGATCCCAAGGGGCATTCAGATGAGGAGAACTTTCCCATCCAACTACAAAGCCTGACCTTTGAATAGTTTCTTCTTTCTCTTGAATTTTTTTGAGAAGAACCTGATTTGCCTCATCCATTCTCTGCAGGTCCTTTTCAAGGTCTGAGTTCAGGAAGTCCAGGGTCTGCTTTGTGACTTCTAGTTTCGGTATTTCCATCACCTCCTGCCTGCAGGAGAACCATCTTCATTACCAGACTCAGGACAGGAAAACAGATGCGCTGTCATCTCATTTATTGCCCTGTCTTTGGTTGTCACTACGCCTCACCAGCCTTACATTATCATTGTCCACAATAAATTGATTTCTATGATGTTTTGCACAAAGCAAATGCTTGGAGTCAAATCACATTTTAATTTTAAATATTATAAATGGAACCCATTACAACACAAATCTTTTAAGAAGCAAAAGAAATATTTTTTATTTGAATAATTATATTCTAACTTACTTGTTTTCAAAAAATTTATATAGAGTATGTGGACTCCACGCCACACCTATAAAGAATTCAAGGAAGAGACATGTTTTCAGTCTTCCTTTTTCAGTCTGCTAAGGAGTTTGTTATATTGAAAACCTTCTGTACTAGTCATATAGGAACATGGACTGGGTAAGAGGCAGGGATGAGGGTCTTTTCCCCAGGTAAGACTGATTTGCTTTTGGAGACATTGGCTGTCTCTACAAGCCCCACTTCTAGTCTGATGAAGTCCAAAGAACTGAAACCAAAGCCTTTCCTCCCTAGGAAGGCTTCCAGGCTTGAGGATACCGTCCTGCACAGTCAAGGTTTTCTATCTTACTCGATTGCAGTAGATGCTTCCCATACTACTTCCTCGTTCTTGTTACTTACACATCATCCAATGGGTCCTGTCCAGCTACTTCCATTGTAGGTCTCCTATGTTGTTAATATAAACATGTGTTATGGAAACAAAGCTTCTAGTGTTCAACATAGTCATTAGCCCAGGAAGGAGCAGAGAAAAGGTTTGACCAGGCAAGACAGAACCAAGACTAAACCTATGCCTCCTAGACCCTTTTGTATTTCAGAATAAGTTGCAATATTTTGCTAGATTTCAGTAAGCCAGATCATATCTCTTAAATGAATCTCATAAACGAATCCCACTGGAGTACAGAAATCTTTTTGTTTTCACAAAAGTGTTTTTACACTTTGGCTACCTTGCCCCTTTCTTGCCTGCACATTGGCAGGTAAAGTGCTAGGAGAAAGTTTGTATCTATTGGCAAACACACTGAGAGTTTATTTCTAACCCTGACCTTCAGGGAGACTTAGGAAAAAAGAATAATAGAAAAATTGGAGGATATAAAAGAATTGGTTGGCTGATTTCTGTTGGTCTATAGCCATCCTACTTTTTTTTTTTTTACAAACTCTAGATGTTATGGCTGGGTTGATGCTGAAAGGGGAACAAATAAAGCAGCCTGGGTAACAGGATATAATGACTGAAAGGGGTTATATGAAAATGTCAGGTTCTCAGGGATGGTATCTGCTCCACTGCCTCAAAATTAAAGTTCAGGACTGAACCCAATCTAACAAAAGGAGAACGCCAAATCTCCTTTCACATTCCATCTTCTCTTCCTTCTCTCTTTCTTTGAAGTTTTCTTGTTTTGTTTTTAATTCCCCTTTTAATTCCTTCCTGTACCTTCTTCTCCTTTCATAGCCCTCCCTGAATTTCCCTTTTCTTTCTACTCTCTTTACACATCAGGAAGCCCAGCTTGTGATGACGCCCTTGAGCTCACCCTTCTCTTCTCAACAGAGATTTCTTCTGCTCCCACTGAGATTTCCAACTGAATGTCACAAGTTTCAGAAAAGGCATCTCCTTGATGATGGCATTCTCCACATATACCTGGACCTCTCATCTCTAGCCGGGTGGGGCAGCATGTCATAGTGGATAGGGGTGGGTGGGGTGAAAGCAACTCCTTGTCATCTCTGTAGGCAGAGTGAGAGCAGAGTTCAGAACTTTAGGACAGTTTAATTCTCTTCCTAAAGAGAGATAAGACCCATGGAACAAATTTCTGGACACAATTTAAACTGCTCTGAAATAGCACTCATCTCTATGAGAAACATTCCTTCATTTCCCCAGATCCATTGACCCAGCAGTAGTTGATATCATGCTCATTTCCTTCACAACCTCTGTGTGGTATGTGAGCAAATTACTGTACCCAAATCCAAACCAAGCACCTCTAGTCAATGTAGTCAACAGGTGAGCGGTAGGAACATCTGAGAGCGGGGTAGGAAGAATATGAAAGATGTCTTATCTATGAGCCAAGCAAATCTTAATTCTTAACCAAGTTGGATTTTTGGAGCAGCAAAACAAATTTCTTTATTTTTCCTAGGGAGGCACTGCCAAGTCATTGGGAAGGAAAGCCTGATGTTTCAAAGGTAGTTGAGTATGTGGAAGTCAAGCTGGAAGGAGGAAAGAGGAGGGTTAGATCCAGAGACCCTACTCAACTGCTCACTTATAAAGAATTCTATCCTCATTTTTTTTTTTGAGATCTTAAATTAATGGAATAGTAGATGGGATTTTACATTATCAATGTCACTCTACTAACCAGTTCTAGATTCCTCTCTGTATTATTGGAGGAAATGAGGCAAGATACAGAATTGGTGAGATATCCTTATAAAGGTGTGTGCTTGGACTTCGTGTCTGTCATTTCCAGCCCTCTTACTTGGTTCACTTCTCCAAGATGTAAGTCTAACCTTTTCCAGCTAAATGATACTGACCTTAAGTCCTTAGAAAGGCCTTGCAGAACATACCACTCTCTCTCCAGGAAAATCTCTCTCTCCTGCACAATTATTGGTCATGAGCTTATCCATCCTTCTCAGCTCAGCTCAGATGCTGCTTCTTCTACACTCTCTCAGATACCACACCCTCAAATCCTGGCAGAATTAATCCCTCCAACCTCTATTCTCTTTTGTTATTTTGTGTTGTTTTTAGGAATGTGCTCACAATGGTCTTCACTCCACAGTTAATCTATAAACTTCTTGAAATAGCGTATTTTAATCAAAGCCATTTTGATTTCCCTCCTGATTTGTGCTGCAGGGGTACCATTTGCAGAATTCAATAGCAATGGTGCCCCCTAGAGTCGTTCAAGAAGAGGATGACCCTGAAAACAGAGAGTGGGTTAGATACAGAAAGCACGCAGACCAAAACCGAATTTCACGGGATTTCACTCTGTCCTGGCACTTTGAAGCTGTGGTACCCAGGTCATTGCTTAAGCTCTCTGAGGTCCGGTTTCCTGATCTGTAAGATGTGCATTACTCCTGCTCCGCAAAGTCATGTGTGCTCAGTCGCTTAGCTGTGTGCAACTCCGTGGCCCCATGGACGGTAGCCCACCACGCTCCTCTGTCCATGGAATTTTCCAGGCAAGACTACTGGGGTGGTTGCCACTTTCTACTCCAGAGGATCTTCCCAACCCAGGGATCGAACCTACAGCCCAGGGATCTTCCCAACCCAGGGAATCTTGCATCTCCTGCATTGGAAGGTGGATTTTTTACTGCTAGTGTTACCTGGGAGATTAAATGAACTAACATATGTAAAACTCCTAACCTTATGTGTGGCATGTGTAAGTACCTAATTCTCATCATTAGCCAACACAAAATATGTTTCATGTTTTAAAATCTTATATTACCTTTGCACATGGCATATGCTGAATGTTTTTAGAATGAATGAATGAAAGAATGAGTGAATGAACAAGTCATTCCACTCCCTTTATCTAGAACAGTTGATATATCCTCCCTGTCCTTTCCACCCTCCTGGGAGATGCTTACCTGTACACTCCCATTAGTACACTCTATTTGGCAGTCCAGCATTCTCAACAAAGGGCCACACTCCCCAGGAGGCCAATCTGTAATCACTGGGGATGCAGTTTGAAAGCCTCTGTTAAGCTCCTTAGAGCAGTAGGCACCTCTGACTGAGAATCAGTGATAAAGAACATATTCTCTCCACTCACTGCACCCTCCTTTCCCTAAAGACACCACACAAGGACTTCCTTGGTGGTTTAGTGGTTCAGACTCCACAGTTCAACTGCAGGAACACATGGGTTATCCCCTGAATTGGGTTGTAATTATTTTTATTTTAGCTATTCTAATTGATTTGTGGTAATAGCTCATCACAGTCTTGACCTGCATTTATTTACCTAATGATTAATGATGGTGAACATTGCTTAGTTTACCATTTACATATTCTCCTTGGTGAGATGTCTTTTCATGTTCTTTGCCTATTTTCTTGGATTATTTTTTCTTGCTGAGTTTGGGGAATTATTTATATATTTTAAATACAATCCTTTGTCAAGTATGTGATTTGCAAACATTTTCTTCCAGTCTATAGCTTTTCTTTCATCCTATTAACAGTTTTCATAGAGCAAAATTTTAAAATTTTAATGTCAATTTATGGATATATTTTTTATGGATCATGCCTTTGTTTGATCTAAGCCCTAAGTCCTTAAGTTATTTTATTATGTTTAATTTTATTTTTAGTTTTCTGTTTTACATTTAAGTCTATGATCCATTTTCAGTTAACTTTTTGTATGAGGTTATATATTGAGGTTCATTTCCTTGTCTATGAATGTCCAATTCCTCCAGCACTGTTTGTTGCAAAGACTAACATTCTTCCAATGAATTGTTTTTGCACCTTTGCCAAAAATCTATTGGCCAAATCATGGTCTTTCAACAGGTTCAGCTAGTTAAATCCAGTTGTGGTAATACAACATTTAGCTCCTAGGTAAATGCTGTTGTAAGTGAAAAATGTTTTCCTTTTCATTGGAAAAGTAGAACTGTAGAGTTAAAATTTTTTTTTTCTGGGCTTCTATTAGCATTTGGGCTTCCCTTGTGGCTCAGACGGTAAAGAAACTGCCTGCAATGCGGAAGACATGGGTTTGATCCCTGGGTCGGGAAGATCCTCTGTGGAAAAGGATATGGCAACCCACTCAACTTAGTATTCTTGTCGGATATGATTGAGCAACGAACACCGATAAACAAGTAACTCTTAGCATTTAGCAAGTGCATATGTGTGACTAATTAGTAAAACGTATTTGGATCTTTCTATGGAATAAAACATAGTTTGAGGTCCTGGGCCCCTATACATATCAGTTTTTAAGAGTATGGCCCATATGTTCTTTTTCCTGGTGCAGTGTGTGATCCGTGAATGTGAACCACTCGCTGTGAATACAAACCCAAATATATGCCTTCATGATGTAGTTCCGTTCATGTGACCCTGGCAAACAGAAAGGATGATGTATGTATCAAGAAGATGAAGACCTATTTAACACATCAGTTTTTTTTTTTAAAAAAACTAAATCTAAAAGCAACTAACTCTTTAGATTACCTACGGCACTCCCTACACCTAGCTGTCCTCTTGTAATGAGGCACCAGAGAACTCTAAGTTTCAGCAGCTTAGGGAAACAAAGAATTGATGGTTTCTATTTATTGTTTTGGACTTCCCTGGTGCTCAAACAGTAAAGCATCTGTCTATCAATGCAGGAGACCTGGGTTTGATCCCTGGGTTGGGAAGATTCCCTGGAGAAGGAAATGGCAACCCACTCCAGTACTCTTGCCTAGAAAATCCCATGGACGGAGGAGCCTGGTGCAGGCTACTGTCCATGGGGTCGCAAAGAGTCGGACACGACTGAGCAGTTTCACTTATTTACCGTTTTGAGTTCTGACTCTTTATCTCAACAGCTTAGTTTTACTGAGAACTGCTCCTGTTTTGTTCCAGTACCTAAGGCTATAGAGGAGGTCTAGACTAATTTGCATGACTGCAGAATGCAATTTTAACCATTTTCTTAGAAATCCCACACGTCAGAAGGATTTGTACTGTCATGCTATTTTAGGTCCCTACAAATATCACAACATAGCAAGACAAATTGTTGCAGCGTCAAGAATTAACTTTGTTTTCTGATTAAGGAAATTCATTTTCAGTCTTTGGATTGCATAATGGAAGAAGATCAGAAATGTAGCCTTAATACAGTTCAAAAATCTTGCATTATTCTCTTAACATGCAGATATGTAAAAAATGAAATCTTTTGAGATTTAAAACAGATTCACTTACTTTGCATTTTATAACTTTTCATAACATTGAGACTAAGTTGTCAGTCAAAGCTAATAGAATAAAATAAAATTTCCTGTATCATTATTAGAGCTGTTCACAAGGTAACAGTGAATCTGCACAATTTGTAATCAAAGTTTATCACATCAGGATGGTAGAGGCCTTGGGAATGCCCATGGAAGCTGGTGGCTGTGTGATGTGGTCTCTGACATAGCAACAACGAATGTCCCTGCATAGGTCTGGCATCAAGGGATGAGGTTCAGTGGATGGCCACCCCTCAGTCCTCATAGCAGTTGGATGGGGAGAATGTCAGTAGGGTCAGTAGGGACCATGATGTATGGCTAACTCTTCTCTCCCATTTTTCCTGAAAGAAAAAAAGGTGAAGATCCTGGTTATAATACAAGGAAGGGTGGGTGGCAAGGGGAGGAAGCAATACAAACACATTGATATCAGGCATCCCATTGATCTTGAAAAGGCAGGCTGAGGAAAAGATTTGACTTGATGGAAAAAAAAAAGATCTTTTTTTGTACCTTGATTTCTATGGGAACATTCATTCATTCCATTTATGCAGTGTTTTATAATGACCTGTTTTGTTGGGAGTTTTGGGCTTCCCTGTGGCTCAGGCAATAAAGAATCTGCCTGCAATGCAGAAGACCCAGGTTCAGTCCCTAGGTTGGGAAGATCCCCTGGAGAAGTGAATGGCAACCCACTCAAATATTCTTGCCTGGAGAATTACATGGACAGAGGAGCCTGGTGGACTATAGTCCTTGGGATCAAAAAGAGTTGGACACAACTGAGCAACTAACACTTTCACAATTAAAATAACATCTAAATGTTTCCAGTCCCTGTCTTTCCTCCCATTCAAAAAAGAGAATCTTGCGTTTGCTAGCATATTCTTACTCTCTTGATCTCTGTTGATTGATCCCAGAGCAGTTCCTATACTTGAACTGCCAGAGTAGAATCAGAAATGGGTGAGAAAAAGTGAAGAGAGGGGAGAAATGAAGGAAGGTAGCTAAACTGAGCTTCATCACATCAATAAAAAGTGGGAGAGAGGGGAAGGGAAGAAAATGGATTGGGTAGAAAGGGATGGGGAGCGTCTTGACAGGTGAATCAGCCTGAGGGCCAGGTGGTAGAGGACAGAAAGGTAAAGACCAGGGTGCTTCAGTCATGAAATAAGACCTCCCCTTAATATTTAAAATTTATTTAGCAGTTTTGACAGACACAATATAAAGAAATGGAATTGCTCTTTGGCAGTAGGTGGGAGAATGAAGTCTCATTTGGACCTGATGCTGATACTTACAGAAGCAAGGCAATGAGAATCCAGGACTCATAAGGGCTACCCCACAGCATGGAATCCAACAGATCCAGACCCTGGCAAGGGGACTTTCACTTAAGAGGGATGTGTCCAACTTTAGAAGTGGGCAGGCAGAGGAGCAGATTCCAGTAGATCAGATAAGACATGGGTAAAGTCCCGAATCCAAAGGGTAAGGATGGTGCCAGTGGGAACGTGACCAACCAGAGCTACAGCAGAAGTTGAGTGCTATTTCCATTTCTCTACTGCCTACAGGGGTGGGAGGCTCTCATGCTTTGGAAGGAGGTCAGATGAAGTCAAGGAAACCCTGAGCTGATTTTTTGCTGGAGTCACTAAAAGATCTTAAAAGGGAAAATATTTGGTAAATGTTTTTCTACATATTTTCCTCACCTGACCATGCCTCGCTGCTGATTAGTGGGTGTTTATTTGGAATATAAACAAACGATTTTTATGATTGCTGTCACATACCATTCTAAGTATTGGAATTCAAATATATTCAAATTAAACTCATTTAAATTCTATGGATATTTGCATAATGCCTATTGTTTATATAGTATTTGAATTTTGCTGATTGTGCCAATAATATTCTTACAGCAATTTTTCTATATCTAGGATCACACACTGCATGTAGTTGTCCATGTCTTTTTCTTAATCATTATTGAAGTATAGTTGATTTGCAATGTTGTGTTAGTTTCCAGTATGCAGCAAAGTGAATCAGTTATACATATACATAAATCCACTGTTTTTTTAGATTCTTTCCCCATATAGGTCATTACAGAGTATTGAGTAGAGTGGCCTGTCCTTATTGATTTTGTGTATAGTAGTGAACATGTCAATCCCAATCTCCCAGTTTATCCACTTCCTCTCTGGTAGCCATAAGTTTGTTTTCTCTATCGGTGACTCTATTTCAGTTTTGTAAATGCGTTCATTTGTACCATTTTTTTAAATTCCCCATATAAGGAATATCATATGGTATTTGTCTTTGTCTTACTTCACTCAGTATGACAATCTCGGCCCATCCATGTTGCTGCAAATGGCAGTATTTCGTTCTTTTCTATGGCTGAGCAGTATTCCACTGTACATATGTACTACAGCTTCTTTACCCATTCCTCTGCTGAGGGACACTTAAGTTGCTTCCATGTCTCGGCTATTGTAAAGAGTGCTGCAATGAATATTGCGGTGCATGTATCTTTTAAATTATGATTTTCTCTGGATATATGCCCAGGAGTAGGATTGCTGGATCATACGGTAGTTCTATATTTAGGGATTTTTAAAAATTTGTGTTTGTTTTTTGCCAGGCCACCTAGCTTGTGGTATCCCACGTACCCACCAGGGATGGATGAACCTGAGCCCCCGGCAGCAAAAGTGCAGAGTTCTAACCACTGGACTGCCAGGGAATTCTCTATATAGTTTTTTAAGGAATCTCCATGCTGTTCTTCATAGTGGCAGCATCATCTACATTCTCACCAACAGTGTTGGAGAGTTCCCTTTTCTCCACACTCTGTCCAGCTTTATTGTTGGCAGATTTTTTGATGATGGCCATTCTGGCCAATATGAGGTGATATCTCACTATAGTTTTGATTTGCATTTCTCTAATAATTAGTGACGCTGAGCATTTTTTCATATGCTTTTTGACTATCTGTATGTCTTCTTTGGAGAAAAGTCTATATAGATATTCTGCCCATTTTTTTTTGATTGGGTTGTTTGTTTTTTTGATATTGAGCTGCATGAGCTGTTTGTATATTTTGGAGACTAATCTCTTGTTGGTTGCTTTGCTTGCAAATATTTTCTGCCTTTCTGAGGGTGGTCTTTCGGTTTTGTTTATGATTTCCTTTGCTATGCAAAAACTTTTAATTAGGTCTCATTTGTTTATTTTTACTTTTATTTTTATTGCTCTAGGAGGTAAATCAAGAACTATCTCTGTTTGCAGTTGTCGTGTCTTTCTAATCTCCTTTTATATGAAACAGTTCTGCCTTCTTGTATCTTCATGACCCTGATATTTTGAAGACTAAGCCAGTTGTTGCATGAAGTATTCCTCATAGTACATAGTCTTCTTAATATTAAAAAAGATACACATAGAGAATATTCTTGTTCAAGGAACCTACGAAATTATTCCACATTGCTTTATTTTACAGATGAGAAATCTAGTCTGTAAGCTAATTTAAAATTAATTTTATAAGAGTACTCCAGACATTACAATTTCATTAGGCAGTTGACACATATAAAAGGTTTGGTGGGGGTTGCAGTACACTCAGACGGTCCCATGGAGGCATCAGGAGGCTGAAGACTCATGAGACTCGGGAGAGAGAGAACACAGAGCACCAGGTCCCCCGTGAACAGGACCCCTCAGCGGAAGGGACCACTTTGTTACATTTTCTGAAGATGGCCATATGTCTTTCTAGGACTTGACCACTCCCTTATCAGGTAAGGAGCCCAAGTCCCTTCCTCCTCTAATCTGGCCAAACTTGTGACTGTTTTCGTAAATAAAATGCAGTGGTGGTGACACTGAGTGGCTTCCAAGTCTAGGTTAGAAAAGCCCCTGAAACTTTGCCTGGTCCCCTGGAACTTAGCCACATACTTTGAAGAAGCCTGAGCAGCCCAGGAAAAGGCTCAAAGTACTGGGCTCACAGGTCTGGTTGAGCTGCTTGGAAATAGCCAGTACCAGTTTTCCAGCCACATGAGTGAGAAATCTTGAAGACAGGTCCTCCATCCTCCAATCAAACAGCCCCAGCTAATACCTTGGAAAAGAGACTAGCTCTTCCCATGAGAATCTGCCCAAGTTGTAGATTTGTATTAAAAAAAAAGGAAATAACTGTCTTCAGCATCTAAGTTGTATGTGTGGTTTGTTGTTCCAGAGATGTAGATAACCAGAACACTGTCTAACTTTCAGGTCCTGTGAGCAGGAGGCAAGAAACCAAGAGCAAGGTGCTTAGAGTCCTTCAGACACAAAACCAAGAACAGAGTCCCAGTTCAAGCATTCTGCAACTGCAGGCACCCAACCAGAAGAAGTTAAACAGAGGGCTCTTTCCATCTACTGGACCTCATGAGCAAGACTCAGTGGTCACTCCTGAAAGACTGCAGCTGAGAAACCCCAAGGGTCATCCCTGGTTCCCTGCGTGGCTCCAAGGAGCTTTGCTGGATTAACCTTCACCTTCCTGCACTCCATCCTTGGCCTTCACACGAAACACCACATCTCATCTTTGTCCTGCTTCTCCAGTGTGTAGTGAGTCTCCTCCATGCACTCTCTGCCTCACCCTCAGTGCTTAACTCCAGGTTTTTGAAACTGGGACACTTGAAACTGTGAATGGTAAGCAGGTGCCTCTACAGTATTGACCCAAAGTGTGCAAAGGCAATCAGAGCCATCGTGCCTAAGGACAACCCACCTCCATAAGAGCCACTGCACCAGCTACCCAAGTCCTGAGACTATCTCGGGAAGATAAAAGCTAATCTCTGGCAATCACTTCCCAAACGCGGGGTGAGGTTTTCTCCCACAGGTTAATAGCGGGCCCCTTGACAGTCATAGAAAGAGCTTTCAATCTTTCCTCAAATTTATTAGCCACTCATTTTCCTTTTCTCAAGTACATCAAGGGAGTAGTTGAAAGGCTCAATTGCAATTGATAAACTCTAATTAGGGACTTACGGTTTCTCTAGAGTTTAGGACCAATAGCTACAGACTCTAATTAGAAAATGTAATTAATGTATTCCCATTACATTTTCACTTATTAGTGGAGAAACCAAAACAGTGGTGGAAAGCTTTTCACAAGAATGAAAAAGTTATGTAAATTACCATTTTTAAGTCTCATTACAGAAGGAAAACACTCTTTTAACACAAGCTTGTTCAGCTAAATGAATAAAAATGCTTCTCCACACTTTTTTTTAAATTCCCATTTTTCTTCCTTGTTTTAAAATAAATTAAGGCTGAAAAAGATATTCCAGTTTCCAGTGAAATCAGTTCCTCATGGATTGGGAAAAATGTAATCATGGTCATAGAGGGCAAATGAAACAAAGATTCCCATGGCTAAGACACAAAGTTAACGTCTGATGATACAAGAGAAGGATAATATTTCACAGTTTTGTCCATGCTGTGAGAGAAGACACTAAAGTTACTGTACTAAGACATATCCCCACCAATCTACCAAAATGACAAAAATTCTACAAATAACGATTCACTGCTGCTGCTGCTGCTGCTGCTCCTAAGTCACTTCAGTTGTGTCCGACTCTGTGTGACCCCATAGACAGCAGCCCACTAGGCTCCCCTGTCCCTGGGATTCTCCAGGCAAGAACACTGGAGTGGGTTATCATTTTCTTCTCCAATGCAGGAAAGTGAAAAGTGAAAGTGAAGTCACTCAGTCATGTCCAACTCTTAGCAACCCCATGGACTGCAGCCTACCAAGCTCCTCCATCCATGGGATTTTCCAGGCAAGAGTACTGGAGTGGGGTGCCATTGCCTTCACTGAAAGATTCACTGCTGCTGCTGCTAAGTCACTTCAGTCGTGTCTGACTCTGTGTGACCCCATAGATGGCTGCCCACCAGGCTTCCCCACCCCTGGGATTCTCCAGGCAAGAACACTGGAGTGGGTTGCCATTTCCTTCTCCAATGCATGAAAGTGAAAAGTGAAAGTGAAGTTGCTCAGTCGTGTCCGACTCTTAGCTACCCCATGGACGGCAGCCTACCAGGCTCCTCCGTCCATGGGATTTTCCAGGCAAGAGTACTGGAGTGGGGTGCTGTAATTTTTACTAAATCTTTAAATGCTGTTATTCCTGGAATGAGTACTATATCAATTATGACCAGTTATTGAGGTTTTTTTTTCTTTGATAATTTTTTTCTTTCAGTTTTATTGAAATATAATTGACATACAACACTGTGTAAGTTTCAGGTGCCTGACATAATGATTTGATTTACACACATCCTGAAATGATTATCACAACAAGTTTAGTGAATACCCATCATCTCAAATACATACAAAATGCAAAATTAAAGAAACAGAGAAAAACATTTTTCCTTCTGATGAGCACTCTTAGGATTTACTCTCTTGACAATATTCACATATAACATATAGCAGTGTTAACTATACTTATCATATTGTATATTACATCCCAAGTGCTTACTTATCTAATAACTGGAATTTGGTAACTTTCACAAAATCCTTCTCAATGAACCAGACTTATTATTTGTTGGTCATTAGCGTGAAGATTTTCATCCAAAAATTATAACTTTTGCAATAAAGAATTGCTGCCCTAAAATGAGAAAACAAATGTCCTGAGTGAATGAGGGTACAGGACAGATGCTTTGGATGTGAAAAGGAATTTCACAGCGTTTCAGGAAAGCTGGTCTTCATGGGATATAGAAAGTTGAAGTTGAAGAACTAGTCTTCTCATCTTCCAGGGTTGGCCTTCATCTTTGTTAGCAGACCCAGACTAAACTATATTCTAATTGTGTGTTGTGTGTGTGTGTGTTAGTTAGTTAGTTGCTAGTCATGTCCAACTCCATGGACTGAGGCCAGCCAAGCTCCTCTGTCCATGGAATTCTCCAGGCAAGAATACTGGAGTGGGTTGTCATGCCCTTCTCCAGGGAATCTTCCCAATCCAGGGATTCAACCCTGGTCTCCACTTTGCAGGCAGATTCTTTGTCATCTGAGACACCAGGGAAAGCCAAGATTCTAATTACATAAAAATAATGACAGAATTAAGCATAATGAAAGTTTACTCATGCTGTGTTTTTCCTCTTTAGCTGAAAGTCTTCTGCATTTTTTTACTTTGGAAACGCCTAGTCTCTTCTCAAGATGTAGCTCCTTTTTGAAACTTTCCAGGAATCTCCAACTCCTAGAGCAATTAATTACTCTGTCTAACTTATTCTTACAGAATTTTGTATATACCTCCATTATAAAGGTATCAGTTCAGTTGCTCAGTCGTGTCCGACTCTTTACAATCCCATGAATTGCAGCACACCAGGCCTCCCTGTCCATCACCAGCTCCCAGAGTTCACTCAGACTCACGTCCATTGAGTCAGTGATGCCATCCAGCCATCTCATCCTCTGTCATCCCCTTCTCCTCCTGACCCCAATCCCTCCCAGCATCAGAGTCTTTTCCAATAAGTCAACTCTTCGCATGAGGTGGCAAAAGTACTGGAGGTTCAGCTTTAGCATCATTCCCTCCAAAGAAAACCGAGGGTTGATCTCCTTCAGAATGGACTGGTTGGATCTCCTTGCAGTCCAAGGGACTCTCAAGAGTCTTCTCCAACACCACAGTTCAAAAGCATCAATTCTTCAGCACTCAGCTTTGTTCACAGTCCAACCCTCACATCCATACATGACCACAGGAAAAACCATAGCCTTGACTAGATGGACCTTAGTCGGCAAAGTAATGTCTCTGCTTTTGAATATACTATCTAGGTTGGTCATAACTTTTCTTCCAAGGAGTAAACGTCTTTTAATTTCATGGCTGTAATCACCATCTGCAGTGATTTTGGAGCCCCAAAAAATGAAGTCTGATACTGATTCCACTGTTTCCCCATCTATTTCCCATGAAGTGATGGGACCAGATGCCATGATCTTAGCTTTCTGAATGTTGAGCTTTAAGCCAACTTTTTCACTCTCCTCTTTCACTTTCATCAAGAGGCTTTTTAGTTCCTCTTTACTTTCTGCCATAAGGGTGGTGTCATCTGCATATCTGAGGTTATTGATATTTCTCCCGGCAATCTTGATTCCAGCTTGTGTTTCTTCCAGTCCAGCGTTTCTCATGATATACTCCGCATAGAAGTTAAATAAGCAGGGTGACAATATACAGCCTTGAGGTACTCCTTTTCCTATTTGGAATCAGTCCGTTGTTCCATGTCCAGTTCTAACCGTTGCTTCCTGACCTGCATACAGATTTCTCAAGAGGCAGGTCAGGTGGTCTGGTATTCCCATCTCTTGAAGAATTTTCCACAGTTTCTTGTGATCCACACAGTCAAAGGCTTTGGCATAGTCCATAAAGCAGAAATAGATGTTTTTCTGGAACTCTCTTGCTTTTTCCATGATCCAGCAGATGTTGGCAATTTGATCTCTGGTTCCTTTGCCTTTTCTAAAACCAGCTTGAACATCTGGAAGTTCACGGTTCACATATTGCTGAAGCCTGGCTTGGAGAATTTTGAGCATTCCTTTACTAGCATGTGAGATGAGTGAAATTGTGCGATAGTTTGAGCATTCTTTGGCGTTGCCTTTCTTTGGGATTGGAATGAAAACTGACCTTTTCCAGTCCTGTGGCCACTGCTGAGTTTTCCAAATTTGCTGGCATGTTGAGTGCAGCACTTTCACAGCATCGTCTTTCAGGATTTGAAACAGCTCAACTGGAATTCCATCACCTCCACTAGCTTCACACCATCATGATTATCTGGGTCGTGAAGATCTTTTTTGTACAGTTCTTCTGTGTATTCTTGCCACCTCTTCTTAATATCTTCTGCTTCTGTTAGGTCCAGACCATTTCTGTCCTTTATCAAGCCCATCTTTGCATGAAATGTTCCCTTGGTATCCCTAATTTTCTTGAAGAGATCTCTAGTCTTTCCCATTCTGTTGTTTCCCTCTATTTCTTTGCATTGATCACTGAAGAAGGCTTTCTTATCTCTTCTTGCTATTCTTTGGAACTCTGCATTCAGATGCTTATATCTTTTCTTTTCTCCTTTGCTTTTCGCCTCTCTTCTTTTCACAGCTATTTGTAAGGCTTCCCCAGACAGCCATTTTGCTTTTTTGCATTTCTTTCCCATGAGGATGGTCTTGATCCCTGTCTCCTGTACAATGTCACGAACCTCATTCCATAGTTCATCAGGCACTCTATCTATCAGATCTAGGCCCTTAAATCTATTTCTCACTTCCACTGTATAATCATAAGGGATTTGATTTAGGTCATACCTGAATGGTCTAGCAGTTTTCCCTACTTTCTTCAATTTGAGTCTGAATTTGGTAATAAGGAGTTCATGATCTGAGCCACAGTCAGCTCCTGGTCTTGTTTTTGTTGACTGTATAGAGCTTCTCCATCTTTGGCTGCAAAGAATATAATCAATCTGATTTTGGTGTTGACCATCTGGTGATGTCCATGTGTAGAGTCTTCTCTTGTGTTGTTGGAAGAGGGTGTTTGCTATGACCAGTGCATTTTCTTGGCAAAACTCTATTAGTCTTTGCCCTGCTTCATTCTGCATTCCAAGGCCAAATTTGCCTGTTACTCCAGGTGTTCCTTGACTTCCTACTTTTGCATTCCAGTCCCCTATAATGAAAAGGACATCTTTTTTGAGTGCTAGTGCTAAAAGGTCTTCTAGGTCTTCATAGAACCGTTCAGCTTCTTCAGTGTTACTGGTTGGGGCATAGACTTGGATAACTGTGATATTGAATGGTTTGCCTTGGAGATGAACAGAGATCATTCTGTTGTTTTTGAGATTGCATCCAAGTACTGTATTTCAGACTCTTTCGTTGAGTATGATGGCTACTCCGTTTCTTCTGAGGGATTCCTGCCCACAGTAGTAGATATAATGGTCATCTGAGTTAAATTCACCCATTCCAGTCCATTTTAGTTCTCTGATTCCTAGAATGTTGACGTTCACTCTTGCCATCTCTTGTTTGACCACTTCCAATTTTCCTTGATTCATGGATCTGACATTCCAGGTTCCTATGCAATATTGCTCTTTACAGCATCGGACCTTGCTTCTATTACCAGTCACATCCACAGCTGGGTATTGTTTTTGCTTTGGCTCCATCCCTTCATTCTTTCTGGACAGAATGTGGTCCACTGGAGAAGGGAATGGCAAACCACTTCAGTATTCTTGCCTTGAGAACCCCATGAACAGTATAAATGTATAGCCTGTGTTAAAACATGAGCTCCTAATTTTTTTTGACCACACCCTGCAGCATCAAGGATCTTAGTTCCTCTGCCAGGAACATAGCCACTAAACAACTAAGGATCAAACTCCCATCCCACACAGTGGAACAGTGTGGAAGGTCAGAGCCTTAACCACTGGATGGCCAGGGAAGTCCCAACTCCTAATACTTTGATGGTGCCTACAGGTGAAGAATAAGCCTGCCAGTGCAGGAGAGATGTGGGTTCAATCCCTGGGTTGGGAAGATCCCTTGGAGGATGGCATGGCAACCCACTCAAGTATTCTTGCCTAGAGAATCCCACGGACAGAGAAGCCTGGCAGACTACAGTCCATAGAGTTGCAAAAAGTCAGACACAACTGAAGCAGCTTAACATGCACATAGGCAAACAGAAGAGTCTAAAGGTTAAGAGGTGTGAGAAGCATTGTGGCACCTGTAATTTCTGTGCTATTTCTTTTCCAATTCAAATGCAACCCATATGTTATTTTTCCTTCAGTAACATTCAGAATAGAGACAAAGTGAAAGCATCAGCAATATGCAAATCAAGAAACTATTCCCAGTTAATGAGTATATATTGGCAGGCATTTTACCAAGCTTACTTAACAAAGCAAATCTCCTAAGAAATAAACTTGATGAAACCTATTATATAACATCTGAACCTGTACATTCACAAATCAGAAATTAGAACTCTGAAATTAGCAACAAGTGCCTTGATACAAAGGAAACAGCCATTTAAGGCCAGGCCAATAACAGCACTCAGTAGAATCCGAACAAGCAGAAAAGGGTGCAGAGTCAGAAAGAAATAATTCACTAATTTTCTATATGGATAGATTGGAAGTTAATCCTTAAATAACAAGATATAGCATTTTTATTTATTCTCTATCGATCTATCATTTAGACACTGAGTTAGCTGAACAGTAAACTATTGTTCTTGTTCATCAGTGTGAGTTCAGGCATTCTCAATCCTTTGATGAAATTTTCAAAAATTGGAAATAATTTCTCAAGTATTATCGTAGAGAGTTATCTCAGCCGATTCTACTGATTCAAAAATTGCAAAGGTAATTTGTAAAGGTAACCTTGGTATTCAGAATGAATAAAACAGATAAGCTTTTTTCCTTATAGAATTTTCCCCTAAGAGGCACATTTCTGTCTGATGTGCTATACTGACTCCGAGCATACATTCTCTCTAATTTTATATTCCTAAGTACTAGTGTAGTGACTAACATATGTGGGCACTCAATAAGCATCTGTTTATGAGTGGATCAAAAGGGTGCCATAGTTCCTTTCAGCTAAACACCAATGATGAAGCAGTTGAGTGTTTTACTGATGGGTACATAGTCTATCTTGCTGTTGATGATAAATATCATACAATAAATCTATTGGTACAACAGTGACTTTCATTAAATCAAACTCTGTGTGTGTGTGTGTGCGTGCGTGTGTGTGTGCGTGCGTGTGTGTGTGTGTGTGTGTGTGTGTGTGTGTGTCTTGATTCTTTACCAACTGAGCCACAAGAGAAGCCCAAGAATACTGGAGTGGGTAGCCTATCCCTTCTCCAGTGGATCTTCCTGACCCAGGAATTGAACCAGGGTTTCCTGAATTGCAGGCAGATTCTTTACCAATTGAGCTATCAGGGAAGCCCTTATATTAAACAGCTCATGTAAATACTGTCTTTTTTTTTTTTTAAATAGTGAAGTCTCTATAATTTTTTAAAAAGTGTGTTCTAGCAGAGAAGATGGCTCTAAATGGGCAATGAGAACTCTGAAATAATACTTTCTCACTTCTGGTTTAGTTTGGAATCCATAAAATAGTGGTAATGAAGATCAAAGATATAGGGTTTCATGCAAAAGAGCATTCTTATCCAAAGGCGCATCAGCTCAAGTTTGTACACACTATTTATGAAACTTCGGATTCTTCATCTCTAAACCAAAGTGGGCCCAAAAAAGCTTTTCTGAATCAAATTCAGATTGATTTGGGTCAGTATCTAAAAACTAGAATCTGAATGAGGATTCTTCATGTCAGATTTTAGTTAGGCTTTCTTAAAGCCATAAAGTACCCTCTTTACTCATGTGTTCCTGCAAAACTAGAAAAGTAGATATTTCCTTTTCTGATAAAGACATATGCCAAGGTCATAACTGCTACTTAAAATAGGGAAGACGGTAGGAAAAAATGAGTCTAATTAGCACTTGGCAAAAATGCAACACTGCACATATTTTTAATTAAAGTTTCTGAAACTAGACTCAATGTCAACACAATCAGTAGTTGTCACCATTTGTATTGACACATCAAGGTAAGATTGTAACTCTGGGATCAAGGAAGAGTAATGAGTAGTGACAGCAAAGAAGTCTTTTATTAATTTGTAGGTTGAGTTATGCACAGAAAACTCTTCTCAGATTAGAGTCAAGAGGTGGTGCACACAAACACGATCAACTTGAAGGACTGAAATGCTAAATAGTTCAACTCTCATTAGTTTGATTAAAACAGCATCTTTTATTCCTCAGAAAATATCCAGTCTTTGAGAGACCACATTTATTGTTCTCAGGCAATGCTTTTGTACAGTAGCTCTAAGTAATAAAATAGTTCTTAAGTTGGAACCAGAAGTATGCTAGCTTGTGGGAAGTCTAACCTAGTTCAAACCAAGAGGCAGGAGGGCTCAGAAATCACCTGATAGCTGTACATAGAACCCCTACGTATTGTCATACAGTCCGACCAGCACAGAGAAAGGGTTGGCCGAATTTCCTATTTTATATTACTGTGCTAATTCACGGAGAAGGCAATGGCACCCCACTCTAGCACTCTTGCCTGGAAAATCCCATGGACGGAGGAGCCTGGAAGGCTACAGTCCATGGGGTCGCTGAGGGTCGGACACGACTGAGCGACTTCACTTTCACTTTTCACTTTCTTGCATTGGAGAAGGAAATGGCAACCCACTCCAGTGTTCTTGCCTGGAGAATCCCAGGGGTGGGGAAGCCTGGTGGGCAGCCATCTATGGGGTCGCACAGAGTCAGACACGACTGAAGCGACTTAGCAGCAGTAGCAGTGCTAATTCAACCCTTTTATTACATGGAATGGAGACATTGAGGTAAAAAATAAATAAATAAATAAGATAGATCATATGGATACACAAGAACCAACCCTTGCAGGTCTCGGGATCTGCGGTAATTCTGTTAACCATGTTGTTATTCAGTGATTAAGTCATGTCTGACTCTTTGTGACCCCATGAACTGCAGCACACTCAGCTTCTCTGCCCTTCACTATCTCCCGGAGTTTGCTCAAACTCACGTCCATTGAGTCAGTGATACCATCCAACCATCTCATCTTCTGCCACCCCATTCTCTTCCTGTCTTCAGTGTTTCCCAGAATCAAGGTCTGTTCCAATGAGTTGGCCCTTCACAACAGGTGACCAAAGTATTGGAGCTTCAGTTTTAGCATCAGCCCTTCCAATGAATATTCAGGGTTGATTTCCTTTCAGAATGACTTGTTTGATCTCCTTGCTGTCCAAGGGACTCTCAAGAGTCTTCTCCAGCACCTCTGTTCAAAAGCATCAATTCTTTGGCACTCAGCCTTCTTTATGGTCCAAATCTCATACCCATACATTACTACTGGAAAAACCATAGCTTTGACTAGATAGACCTTTGTCGGCAAAGTGATGTCTCTGCTTTTTAATACCCTGTATAGGTTTGTCACAGCTATACTTCCAAGGAGCAAGTGTCTTTTAATTTCATGCCTGCAGTCACCATCCACATTGATTTTGAAGCCCAAGAAAATGAAATCCAACACTGTTTCTACATTTCCCCCATCTATTTACCATGAAGTGATTGGACCAGAAGTCATAATTTTTGCTTTATGAATGTTGAGTTTTAAATCAGCTTTGGTACTCTCCTGTTTCACCTTCATCAAGAAGCTCTTTAGTTTTCTTCACTTTCTGCCATTAAAATGGTATGATCTGCATATCTGAGGTTGTTGATATTACTCCTGGCAATCTTGATTCCAGCTTGTGCTTCATCCAGCCTGGCATTTCTCATGATGTACTCTGCATATATGTTAAATAAGCAGGGTGACAATATACAGTCTTGACATACTCCTTTCCCAATTTTGAACCAGTCAGTTTTTCCATGTTCAGTTCTAACTGATGCTTCTTGTCCTGCATACAGGTTTCTCGGGAGGCAGATAATATGGTCTGGTATCCCCATCTCATTAAGAATATTTCACAGTTTGTTGTGATCCACACAGTCAAAGGTTTTAGCATAGTCAATAAAGCAGAAGTAAATTTTTTTAAGTCCCCTTGATTTTTCTATGGTCCAGCATATGTTGGCAATTTGACCTCTGGTTCCTCTGCCTGTTCTAAATCCAGCTTGTACATCTGGAAGCTCTTGGTTCATGTACCGCTGAAGCCTAGCTTGAAGGATTTCAAGTTAACCTTGTACTCCTTGCTCTCACTCTTGGCTGGTGAAACCGGCCTCTCACAAGGTCTTGCTTTACTGGGGCTATCTGTTTTATCATCCTATGTCCTTATTTTTAGATGAGGAGACTACTTCCTACTACATAGGACTATTGCGAAAATTAATGCACAAATTACTAAAAAGTACTTAGAGCAAATGTACATTTTAAAAATCCATTCAGAGACTTCTCTTTCTTTCAACCTTCCAAACTTCCTGACTCAATCTCATTCTTAGATGATAGCCTGCTTTATATTTCTGTAAATCCAAAACAATGAGAAGAGAATATCCATAAACCCCCACCACCACCTCACCTTGCTGACAAGCATCTGTGCCAAGCTATTCTGCCTCCCATCCTAGCACCACAGAGCAGGTCTGTCTGTGCACCCCTCTGCTCATGCATCAAGCTCCTCCCTCTTTTCTACACAAGGTCACCACCCCTGCAATGTTCCTCTCTCTTCCCTGTATTATCATTTTCTCCTCTCCAGTGCATCATGCCCACCAGGATACAAACCAACCAAGATACAAACCAACCGTAATTTACCCTACCTTGAAAAAATAAAATCAAAGACCTTCTCTTGACTCACATCATCCTCTGGCTACCATTCCCTCTATCTTTTTCCCTTTACGGCAGAACTTGCAGAAAGAATTGTTTATTCTTTTCCCAGGTCCTCTTGTCATATATTGTTTTGAAACCACTCCCACTGAGCTTTCATTCCCCCCATGGCTCCACCAAAACCGCTGCTCCTGAAGCCATGAACAGTTCCCGCACCTCCAAACCCAGCTGCTTCCCTTGGCCGTCTGCAGCATCTGCCTCTTCTCCTCCTTCACTCTGCCTTCCCACTCCTTGTTTCCCCTCATCTCCCTGGGTCTCAAGCTCAATTTCATATCCTGGTGTTTCTTCACCTCCCAGATCTCTAAATAGTGACGAGATCCAGGGGCAGTTATTAAGCCTTTTTTCTTCTCTACCTGCTTTTCCCTAGTTAGTCTTCTTCTGTGTCTTATGCTGGTGTTCTCAAATATATGCCTGAAGGACAGTTATCTCCACATTTATGCCTGCATTGCAGGAGACCTGGGTTCAATCTCTGGGTTAGGAAAATCCCCTGGAGAAGGGAATGGCTACACACTCCAGTATCCTTGCCTGGAGAATCCCATGGATAGAGGAGCCTGGTGGGCCGCAGTCCATGGGTCACAAAGAGTCGGACACAATTGAGCATCTTTCACGTTTGCTGTCACTTTATGCCTAGTAAGCACCACAGACCTATACCCGACTGAGCATCTGATCATCCCGCCACGAGGGAAACCTGCTTCCCCATGGTTTTCCTTGTCACAGGAAAAGGCAATTTTATCCTTCCAGTTGTCCTGTCAGTCTTGATTCCCCTCTTCCTTTGAACTCCACATGTAAATGGGCAGCAACTCCTGTCAGATCCATCTTTAAAATACGCCCAAAGCTTACCACCTGCTTCTCACACTCTCCATGACTCCGACCTCCATCCCAGCCTCCATTGCCTGCCCCCTGGGGTGCTACAGTAGCTTCCCAGCCACCTGGGCCCCAGTAGTTTGCTCTCAGCACGTCAGCCAGAGGGAGCTTTTAGTAAAAGAAATCAGCATATGTCACTCTTCTACCTCCCACATCCAGGGACTCTCATTTGACTTGACGGTAAAGGCTGAAGTCACTATAGCGGCCTCTAAATAATGCCCAACACAAACCAGCCCTTCCCTCCACTCATCAGCCTCTGTCCTTGTCTCCTCTATTCTGCTTATTCTGCAACCCAGCCTTTCTGGTTGCTCAGGGCCTTAGCCCTGGCTGTTCCCTGGGCCTAAAATGCTTTTCCTTGTGACTCATTACCCGGCCTCCCCTTGGATGCTAATTCAAATATCACCTTCTCCAAGGGGTCCTCCTGACCACTGCTTTCAAAATTTAACTCTCAGACTTCCCGGGTGATCCAGTGGTTAAGAATCCAGTGGTTAAGAATCCATCTTCCAATTCAGGGGACACAGTTTTGGACTCCTGGTAGGGGAGGATCCCACATGCCACAGGGCAACTACGCCCATATGCCACAACTACTGAAGCCTGTGTGCCTAGAGCCTGTGCTCCACAAGAGAAGCCACCACAAGGAGAAGCTCACACACCGCAACAGAGAAGGCCTGCATACAGCAATGAAGACCCAGTGTGGTCAAAAATAAAGTAATCAATTAAAAAAAAAATCATGCTATTGTCCTGTCCACCGCAACAGAGAAAGCCTGCATACAGCAATGAAGACCCAGTGTGGTCAAAAATAAATTAATCAATTTTTAAAAATCCTTCTATCATCCTATCCACCCCCCTTTCTTGCCTTATTACCCTTCATAGCATTCATCACCATTTAGTACACTTCTTATCTCACTTGTTTGAAAAATTGCCTCCATGTGAGAATGCAAGTTTCATGAGAGCAGGGTTTTGTTATGTTTTGTTTCTGCATTTTTAGCATGTGGAAAAATGCTTGGAACAAAGTAGGCCCTCAAGAAATATTCAAATAGTGACTGGCGCATGGTAAATGTTTCATAAACATCAGCATCTCAACTGACCAATTGGCATCTGCTCTCAACTGACCAATTTTACTTCTCTGAGCAGAGGGCAGTTCATGGAGAAATTTCAGTTTCAAGAGAACGTGCCATAAAGAGGAACGAAACTGAGTCATTTGTAGAGACGTGGATGGACATAGAGGCTGTCATACAGAGTGAAGCCAGTCAGAAAGAGAAAAATAAAGGCTGTATGTTAATGCACATATGTGGAGTCTAGAATAATGGTACAGATGAACCCGTTTGCAGGACAGAAATAGAGACACAGCTGGAGAGAACAGATATGTGGACACAGGAAGGAAAGGGGAGGGTGTGGTGGACTGAGAGAGTGTCATTGACAATATAAACTAAGTGTGTAGAACAGATAGCTAGTGGGGAGCTGCAGCGTGGCACGAGGAGCTCAGCTCAGCGATCTGTGATGACCTAGAGGGGTGGAATGTGGGGGCTGGAGGGGAGGCCCAAGGTGGGGGGTGTATATATACTTATAGCTGATTCACTTTTTTGTACAGGAGAAACTAACAAAATACTGTAAAACAATTATACTCCAGTTAAAAAGCGCGCATGAGAGAGAACAAGGGCTAAGCAAACTCCCAGAGTCCCTGTTTCTATGTTTTTGCAGAGCAAACAGCAGCCTGCTCATACTGAAGCCAGGGCCTTCCACCCTGGCCTTCCGCCTGAATTCCCCCCTGAGAAGCTGGTGAGCTGTGCACGCTGCTGGCCCCCTCTGCCCTGTCCCCCCTTTGTCACCCCTGGGGAGAGAAGGGAGGGATCAAGGGCTACTGTAACAGAAAAGATCAGAACAACAATGGATGGAAACCAAAGCATCTAGAAGAATCAGTAGGCGGTTAATGGCAGTTCTCTCTGGGAGGGTTTGTTTTTTGTTTTTAAATATTCTGTGAAAAACAAATAGAAGAAAAAGGTTTGAAAACTTCGTTTTATAAAAATGAGAAAGAAAAGTTACATTTGGAACTTCTTCTGCCAGTAGCATATCTCCAGAAAGTCCAAAATAGCAAGTGCCCTGAAACTGGAACCTGCTGCCCTGGGGGTGCCTGCGTCCTGAGAGAGGGCTGGAAAAGCATCCATTCCAACACCCGTGGGCAGGAGGTTCACCCTACCTGTTTCGCTTGCTGTGATGCTGTGAGCACCAAGCAATATTCTGATAATTTAGTATCCCAGGAAAATTGCCTGCAGGGAGAGGCACGCGAGCATTCATCTTGCTGAGAGTTACATTTTCTTCATTAAAAATTAATATATTAGCTTTCTGGATTCGGCTTTTAAGATGATGAAATTTTTTTTGCGGATCCTAGCTGAGAACAAGCTCAAAGCCATTTTTATTCAGAAATCCTATTTCCTTCTGGCTAACGCGTTTGCCCTTGTATGTCCCTGGCTGAATGTGAGTCCTGCATCTTACCTGGTAGTCAAAAGTGGCCCTGAATTTCAGGTAACAGCTGCAACCAACGACCAGGCCCCTGGCGAAAGATCAAACATTTTGTTGATATTATGGTGAGCAAGAGAAGGGAGACTCCACTGAAAGAAGCAAATATGTTTATGATGACAGAGAAGTAACTAAACCTCACTTTGGTGGATGGCTGCACGTTAAAAATTTATATCATGCCTGTAGCTAAAAATTGTAATCTCCTTCTTGGAGAGTGAATGATACAATTTATGCCTAGCAATATCGCTATAATTTTATTTGCATAAAAATCTCCTGGGGAGCTCATTTTAATTGGAATCCTAGAACCCAGTCTCATACTCTGGTTTTGGTCAGCACAAGAGAGTGGACCTTGTTTGGCAACTCAGTTCTGCGCCTTGAAATCCAGCAAGGCTCGGCCCCCTCTCCTTGTTCTGTTTCCTCAGTCTGTTTCTGCTCCTTTTGTCTCCTGCGTGCACGCCTGCTCAGTCACTCAGTCGTGTCCGACTCTTTGCGACACTATGAACTATAGTCCACCAGGCTCCTCTGTCCATGGGATTCTCCAGGCAAGAATACTGGAGTGGGTTCCCCTGCCCTTCTCCAGGGGATCTTTCTGACCCAGGGATCAAACCCAACTCTCATGTGTCTTCTGCAATGCAGGTGCATTCTTTACCCACTGAACCACCTGGGAAGCCCCTTGCCTCTCTGATCTGTTTGTCCTGTAGCTCCTCCCCTACCCCTCAGGTCTGATGTCTGTTAAGCCTCCTTCAGACCTCAGCTCAGCTTCTATCTTTGGTCCATTCTTTCTCCTCAAATCTTTGGTTTGTGATCGTCCCAACCTTGATTTTAGGCCCATGATGGAATGAGAATAGAGGCTGGGAGCCATTGCCACAGGAAAAGTATGTATTCAAGTTTAGAGTCCAGGAAAGAAATAAAGGACTCTGCATTTTAAAATAACTCCAGGAGATTCTGATATACTGTGTGTATTGTGGGAGGTCTTTGGATCACATTTTGAGAAACACGTTAAAAGGCAATATACATTTTTCAAATTACAGATCTTTATCCGCTGGATCATGGAAAAAGCAAGAGAGTTCCAGAAAAACATCTCTTTCTGCTTTATTGACTATGCCAAAGCCTTTGACTGTGTGGATCACAATAAACTGTGGAAAATTCTGAAAGAGACGGGCATACCAGACCACCTGACCTGCCTCTTGAGAAACCTATATGCAGGTCAGGAAGCAACAGTTAGAACTGGACATGAAACAATAGACTGGTTCCAAACAGGGAAAGGAGTACGTCAAGGCTGTATATTGTCACTCTGCTTATTTAACGTCTATGCAGAATACATCATGAGAAACCCTGGGCTGGAAGAAGCACAAGCTGGAATCAAGATTGCCGGGAGAAATATCAATCACCTCAGATATGCAGATGACACCACCCTTATGGCAGAAAGTGAAGAAGAACTAAAAAGCCTCTTGATGAAAGTGAAAGAGGAGAGTGAAAAAATTGGCTTAAAGCTCAACATTCAGAAAATGAAGATTATGGCATCTGGTCCCATCACTTCATGGGAAATAGATGGGGGAACAGTGGAAACAGTGTCAGACTTTATTTTTGGGGGGCTCCAAAATCACTGCAGGTGGTGACTGCAGCCATGAAATTAAAAGAAGCTTACTCCTTAGAAGGAAAGTTATGACCAACCTAGATAGCATATTGAAAAGCAGAGACATTACTTTGCCAACAAAGGTCCATCTAGTCAAGGCTATGGTTTTTCCTGTGGTCATGTATGGATGTGAGAGTTGGACTGTGAAGAAAGCTGAGCGCCAAAGAAATGATGCTTTTGAACTGTGGTGTTGGAGAAGACTCTTGAGAGTCCCTTGGACTGCAAGGAGATCCAACCAGTCCATCCTAAAGGAAATCAGTCCTGAATATTCATTGGAAGGACTGATGGTAAAGCTGAAACTCCAGTACTTTGGCCACCTCATGCGAAGAGTTGACTCATTGGAAAAGACTTTGATGCTGGGGGGTTTGGGGGCAGAAGGAAAGGGGACGACAGAGGATGAGATGGCTGGATGGCATCACTGACTCGATGGACATGAGTTTGGGTGAACTCCGGGAGTTGGTGATGGACAAGGAGGCCTGGCGTGCTGCAATTCATGGGGTCGCAAAGAGTTGGACACGACTGAGCGACTGAACTGAACTGAACTGAATCCACTAGGGGGCCATGACATCAGTTTAATGGGTCAGTACCAGTATTAAAAAATAATGAATAGACTAGGACAAAACAGAATAGACCAGAGTGTTACTGAGTCCAAGTTCATACTGCTCACTGCACAACAGGCCAATAAATCAAGAGATGAGTTGTTGGGGCAAGGAATAGCAACTTTATCCAGAAAGCCAGCAGACAAAGTATATGGTGGACACATTTCCCAAAGAATCATCTTCCCTCAGTTAGAAGTTTATGCTTCATTTATACTAAAGAGGGAGGGGTGTGGATAAAGTCCTGGTTCCCCAGAATCTGGAAAGTATGTGTTAATTTCTTTCTTCCTGCATTTATTCACAGATGGGCATGGTTCAGGGTGTTTCCTGTGAGCTAAACAAAAGTAGCTATTACCTGGGAGTCAGGGTTCCCAGAGATGAGCCATTACAAATAATTTAAGCTTATAGGCAACATCCCTTTAGTGATTAACTTATAATAAAATAGAAAGGCTCTTCCCTATTATAAAAGTACATCACAGAAAATAAAATATATTTCTTATTATGTGTGTGTGCTAAGTCACTTCAGTTGTGTCCAACTCTTTTTGACCCTATGGACTGTAGCCCTTCAGGACCCTCCAAGCGCCTCCAGACTCCTCTGTCCATGCGATTCTCCAGGCAAGAATACTGGAGTGGGTTGCCGTGCCCTCCTCCAGGAGATCCTCCTAACCCAGGGATTGAACCCATGTCTCTTACATCTCCTGCATTGGCAGGCGGGTTCTCTACCACTAGCACCACCGGGGAAGCCCATTTCTTATTATAGGTTACAGTTAAACAAACAAAAAAGGAAAAGCCCTGTCTTAACGTATAGGCTTAGGCATCACAAACATGAAAAAATTCTTCATCAAATGCTGATTTTGCTTCCCATACTGGAAGGTAGGTGATTTGTCCCTATCTTTCTTTTTCTTTTTTCTTTTTTTAAGGTTTATTTATTTCATTTTTGGCTGTGCTGGGTCTTCATTGCTGCATGCAGACTTTCTCTAATTGCAGAGAACGGGGCTACTCTCTAGTGGTGGGCAGGCTTCTGCTGGCAGTGGCTTCTCTTGTTGCTGAGCACAGGCTCTGGTCATGCGGGCTTCAGAAGCTGTGATACATGGGCACAGTGGTTTCGGCTCGTGGGCCCTAGAGTGCAAGCTTAGTGGTTGTGGTGCACAGGCTTAGCTGCTCTGCAGCATGTGGGATCTTCCCAGACTGGGGATCGATCGAACTGGTGTCCTTTACATTGCAAGGTGGATTCTCAACCACTGGACTGCCAGGGATGCCCTGTCCCAGTCTTTTTAATGCTCATACACTCTTCTGAGCCAGTGGTATCTCAAGTTCTGACAGTGTGTGGTTCACCGTTGCTATGGCAATTTTGATTTTAGTTCTATCCTATTGCAATTCCTTAACAAACATGGCCCTCCTCAGTCTCTAAGCTTAATTTGAGATTTAATTAGACAGAGTTACAGACCCCTCTTAATTTAAGCAGTATTATTCAAAGATTATTTTATGGAATTTTATATTTAATTTCTTAATGTAACAGTGGAGAGGAATAGCAATCTGTAAGACTGATTTTAACTGTTTATCACATCATTCAGGAAGTATTCATAGGTGATCAAAAAGCTTCACATCCCAGGTGATGATAGAGTGATGGAAAGGAGTGAGATGACTGGGCTGGCAAGCCTGGAGCCCTGTTCCTGGCTCCCTGCTGGCCTCATCTTGCCTGGGAATAGGCCCATGTGTCCTGCAGAAAGGATGGGACGTTCTGGGGGAGCCAGGGCAAGAGCAGGATAAAGAGGTTAATATGAGAGGGATCTTCATGTAGGAGCAGATGGCTGGGATTGAAGATTCCAAGAATGGGTCCCAGGACATGATCTGAGAGGTCTGTTTGGGACCAGCCACGCTGCAGTGATTACCAGTCAAAGATGCAGATCAGACAAGCCATACTATTGTAAAGACCAGCAAGCCCCAGGGGACACCTACCGCAGGAACCCAGTAAGATGCATCAGAGACCTCTTAGGAAGGAAGAGACAGCACTCTGGAACCTGAGAGTTTACCCAGAGACACCAAGTCATCCAAAATATATGCTTTATACTAGCCCCACTGGGAAACTGGACTGTGAATAATCTGATTCAGGAGATTGTTTAAACCCTAAGGGACAGAAACTTTAATTAGCAAGTTAAATAGTAAGTTTTTCTAGCACCTAGGGAGGGCTGAGGCTTATGGAAAATTAGCTACATTTTTTTTTTTTTTGTCCATTTGAATACAGAGTCTGAGTTATTTGTAACCTTCCTATGTTGACTGAGAAAAACACACATGAACTCCAAGGAAAGTTCTTTCCTGCACTTTTGCTTTATTGCAAACTAAGCTTAGTTGGGGAGCCAAGGGCTGGATGGACCCAGTCTACCTAAATCACCCAATTCTCCATCCATGAGCTCAAGTGTCACTCTCCATCCTTTGAAGTTATGCCCTGTGGGTATTTATCTCACCCACAGTGACTCACTCGTCAAACGTCTTCCTCTCCCCTAACTCCTAGTGACTGAATCGTAAGGCATGTGTGACCTTCTGTAACTAGAAGTCCAGAGAGTTCAGGCCTGTTTGATTCAGTGGCCCAGCCATGCTACTAAGTCTCCCGTATGTTATCATCAATGTTGTCTTAACTCTCAGGCAAAAGTCGAAATGGTGACAGATTTTATTTTCTTGGGCTCCAAAGTCACTGCAGACAGTGACTGCAGCCATGAAATTAAAAGACATTTGCTCCTTGGAAGAAAAGCTATAATAAACCTAGACAGAGTATTAAAAAACGGATATATTACTTTGTGACAAAGGTCCGTATAGTCAAAGCTTTGGTTGTCCAGTAGTCATGTACAGATGTGAGAGTTGGATCAGAAAGAAGGTTGAGAGTTGAAGAATTGATGCTTTCAAATTGTAGTGCTGGGGACTTCTTGAGAGCCCCTTGGACAGCAAGGAGATCAAACCAGTCAATCCTAAAGGAAATCAACTCTTACTATTCACTGGAAGGACTGATGCTGAAGCTCCAAAACTCTGGACACCTAATACAAAGAGCTGACGCATTGGAAAAGACCCTGATGCTGGGAAAGATTGAGGGCAAGAGGAGGAGGGGATGACAGATGGTGAGATGGTAGGATGGCATCACCAAATCAATGGACATGAGTTCGAGTCAGCTCTGGAAGATAGTGAAGGACAGGAAAGCCTGACATGCTGCAGTTCATAGGGTTGCAAACAGACATGACTGAGCTGCTGAACAACTCTCAGGCTGGGAGAAGATGACTGAGGCAGCAGACATAATGATGACCTTGGGAAGCAAGACCATTTCTTCCTGTGCTTCCCGGTAGCCCTCAGCAGATTTCTCTAGAATCTCATTAGCAGAATTTTGTCACCAGCCTATTCCTAGCCAAATGCTGGCAAGGGTGGAATTACAAGATGACTTAATCTATCTTCAATAAAATTAGTATTGTGGGATCAATAGCTACCTATGCCCCTTTCCCATTTTTCCTGCCCCAGTAAAGTATGATTCATTTCTCCCCAGCCCTTGAAATCTTGAGTACTTTCTTGGAGGGAGTGTCCCCTAATCTCTTCTGAAAACTTCAGGCTGGTAGTATCATACCATTCACTGTGTTGAGGCTTCTGGTGCAGAGAGGAAGAGACTTCAGGTCCTGAGGGTGGAAGAGGCTGGGAACTCCACTGAGGAGTTCTGACTCCAGCCAAGAGCTCACTCTATTTATTTCCCTTTTCCTCCCAATATCATAATCGTTTAAAAAGAAAGAAAAAGGTATCTCTCAGTGTAGGAGCTAATCTTCCACCTCATGTTCGAAGCCTGTTGTGTCAAGAGAATGAACCTCTGCCTGGATTCACCCCCTACAGCTTTCTCCTCCTAACTTCCAACTGATTTGCCACAATTAGCCACACATTGTGATGTGTGATTACCAGCTCGACCTAAGCTAGCCGGCCATGGGATCAAATCATCACACTAATTGTTAAATATTTACTGGAGTAGAAAATGGGAAGACTCAACAGTCAGGGAAGAAGCTGGATCTGTACACAGCCAAGGCCTGCAGAGATGAGCTCAGAAGGAGGAAGAGAGGAACATGGTGCTATGTCTGAAGTCTGTGAAACTCTAAGCTCCAGGCCATGAGACTTGCCTCAGTTCTCATTGCTACTTGAACTCTAATAATGTGGAGCTGAAAAGGAAATGACTTGCACATTATCTGTACAGAGTATAGCTTACTTTATAGCTACAGAGCTCTACTATAGTCATTAATGGTCAACTATTATTATAATTCCAATTACATAGTTACAAAATATTACCTCCATTAGAAAGTACACATATTAACTTAATGAACAGAAGAAAACATTCACAAAACTTATTTTTTTTTGCAGCTAATAATGTAAAACTTGTACCTTACTGAAAAATTAAAAATGCAAAAACATGGCAAGAATAAAATAGCTATAATTCCAGTGCCATCACTGGTTATAATCTGCTTTGTCTTACTCAAATAATTTTTCTATGCATATACCACACATACACACACATGCATGTGTGTGTGTGCTTATACTCATTGAGAATATAATACATTTTATTGTTCAGTCGCTCAGTAGTGTCCAATTCTTTGTGACCCCATGGACTGCAGCGTGCCAGGCTTCCCTGTCATCACCAAGTCCTGGAGTTTGCTCAAACTCATGTCCATTGAGTCAGTGATGCCATCCAACCACTTCATCCTCTATCCTCCCCTTCTCCTCCTACCTTCAATATTTCCCAGCATCAAGGTCTTTTCCAATGAGTCAGTTCTTTGAATCAGCTGGCCAAAGTATTGGAGCTTCAGCTTCAGTCCTTGCAATGCATGTTCAGGGTTGATTTCCTATAGGAATGACTGGTTCAGTCTCCTTGCTGTCCAAGAAACTCCCAAGTGTCTTCTCCAGCACCATAGTTTAAAAGCATCAGTTCTTTGGTGCTCAACCTTTTTTATTGTCTGGCTCTCACATCCATACGTGACTACTGGAAAAACCATAGCTTTGACTATATAGACCTTTGTCAGCAAAATAATATCTCTGCTTTCTAATACACTGTCTAGGTTTATCATTGCTTTTCTTTCAAGGAGGAAGTGTCTTTTAACTTCATGGCTGCAGTCACCATCCATAGTGATTTTGGAGCCCAAGAAAAGAAAGTCTGTCACTGTTTCCATTGTTTCTCCATTTATTTGCAATGAAATGATGGGACTGGATGCCATGATCTTCATTTTTTGAATGTTGAGTTTTTTCACTCTCCTCTTTCACCCTCATCAAGAGGCTCTTTAATTCCTCTTTGCTTTCTGCCATAAGGGTGGTATCATCTGCATATCTGAAGTTACTGATATTTCTCCTAGCAATCTTGATTCCAGCTTGTGTTTCATCCAGCCCAGCATTTTGCATGATGTACTCTGCCTATAAGTTAAATAAGCAGAGTGACAATATACAGCCTTGATGTACTTACTCCCTTTCCCAATTTTGAACATACTATCTTATAAGTTGCTTTTTTTTTTCACTTTAAAGTATATCATGAACACTTTCCCATTTCATTAATTATTTCTCTTGAAATGTATTTTCCTTTTTCCTTAATAATTATTAGTCATCATGATGAACCTGCTATGTTTGGGGAACTTGTGTTTTGTACACACAGAAATTAGTGGGAAAAAAGTGGACTAGAGCCCAGATCTGTAGACTTTTTAGCTTACATTCTAACAAACCATTCTACCTGATGCCTTTCATTTTCTCAAGTTTTCTGACCTTTTGCATAATAATGGGACCACTCACTTGCCATCAGCAATGGTTGTAAACCCTGTTTTTTAAATTGCCATCAGCACGTCGGTCTCATAATCTGAAGTCATTTTGATTGTCCAGATAAATGTCCTTTGACTGGGGTCTGAGAGAGGATTCCTTTTCACAAGCCTTTCTTTGGGGAAACATCTTGCCCCAGTATGTTTTCCTAGTCCCTGAGGGCACACTGTTAATTCTGTGTACACACTGGCCCCTTTCTGCCAAACTGTTAACACTTTCATTCCCCTTTTTTCCTGTCTAGCTGGGTCCTGCTGCCCCCAGCACTAGATGGGAAGTACAACTGTATATGCAAATAATGCCACAGGGACCAGGGATATGAATGGGAAAGATGTGTTTAGTGAGAGTCCAAGGTGGAGTTATATATGTGTAGTTATATATATGGGAATTTGGTGTAAAATCTTGACTTCAGCATTAAGAACTGCCAACCATTTGACATAATGTTGCTCAGTGTCCTTCCTGTCAAAATGATCCGTGATGAGTGTCTTCATTTCATTATCATGGTCGTAATGCAGATTCCCTGCTGTTGGGAGCGTTACTCATTTAATGAATACATACTAGGAGTCTGCTGGTGGCCAGTCATGAAGGAAGATGCATCAGGCAGACACAGAGCCTACCTGCAAGGAGTTAGAGTCTGGTGAGGATGCCCACATCTCAACAGGTGAGTCCAGCATGGTGTCATAAAGGCCAAGCATGCACGAAAGGAGTGGGTTGAGGGGGCTGTGACAGCACCAAGGGGACACTTAACCCAAGACTTAACGCCTCCTGGGGAGGGGTGGCAGCCAGAGAAAGCCTCCCAGAGGACGCTGTCTAGGCTGAGGACAGCAGGAGTGGCCAGAGAAGAAAGCAACGGTGGGAGGAGTTAGTGGAGATACGACAGGAGGAGGGTGACACATGAAAGCTCACGAAAGTCGCGAGCCATACAGATTCTTAAGGAGGCTGTGGAGGGCTGCTCTCGCTCTTCCAGACGCTCAGCACACCCTACTCCAGGCTCCACCTGTCCAAACCCTGAAAGAAAACATGTAGTGCTTGTCACTTAAAGGCATTGAGCAGAACAGAATTTTATTTACGGTATGTTTTACGGAGAGCATTCCTAGCAAACTTAGTGGTACGTTGACACTTGCTGTCCAATCACTAAGTCATGTCCGATTCTTTGCGACCTCATGGACTGCAGCAATCCTGGCTTCTCTGTTCTTCACTATCTCCCTGAGTTTGCTCAAACTCATGTCCATTGAGTCGATGATGCCATCCAACCATCTCATCCTCTGTCATCCCCTTCTCCTCTTGCCCTCAATCTTCCCAGCATCAGGGTCTTTTCCAATGAGTCGGCTCTTCACATTAACATTTAGACACCACTAACTTGAGAGCTTTTTATTGTCCCCATGAAATAATTATATTCAGATAGCTAAATGCTGGGATGAAAGAAAATCCCAACTGTACTTCAATTAAACTTCAACACAAAAAAAATTATAAAAAAAGAAAATCCCAGCAAATACTTTGATCCACTACACAACAGAGATGTCCTGTGGTGCATAGGGATACTTACCACTGGGCTTTTTGCTTTTATTAATGTCCCATTTTAATAGATTTTTATCTTCTCTCTGTCCATGAGAATGTCAGATGTCTCTCCTCCTGAATGTCAGTATCCTTGCATACAGGCTTTCTCTCCTCCAGTCAGATGTGGCCTTGAAACATAGGACCATGCTTGCTATAAGTACATGCAATATAAAAACATATAGTCTGTGAGTGAGGAATTCTCTGAAAAATAAATTTCTGCCACTGGGCCTGAATATTGGGAGCGTTTATGGTTTTCACTATTTCCAATCATTTTTCATTCCTTTTCAGTTGTGTTCTAAAGAGGAAAGCTGAATTTATTTAGAAAGGTAAGGACCTCTGTGTTTTGAATACTGCCATCTCATGTCTATTTCCTGATCTATGGGCCTGTAGACATTCAGTGGGGCTGGAAGTACAGGGAATTGCCATGATGGGTCAGTTGTAAGGTGAGGACCAGAAACCTTATGATCCGTGGATTAAGGGTGGTTCACGAAGATCATGGCATCCGGTCCCATCACTTCATGGGAAATAGATGGGGAAACAGTGGAAACAGTGTCAGACTTTATTTTGGGGGGCTCCAAAATCACTGCAGGTGGTGACTGCAAGCCATGAAATTAAAAGACGCTTACTCCTTGGAAGAAAAATTATGATCAACCTAGATAGCATATTCAAAAGCAGAGACATTACTTTGCCAACAAAGGTCTGTCTACAAGGCTATGGTTTTTCCAGTGGTCATGTATGGATGTGAGAGTTGGACTGTGAAGAAAGCTGAACGCTGAAGAATTGATGTTTTTGAACTGTGGTGTTGGAGAAGACTCTTGAGAGTCCCTTGGACTGCAAGGAGATCCAACCAGTCCATTCTGAAGGAGATCAGCCCTGGGTGTTCTTTGGAGGGAATAATGCTGAAGCTGAAACTCCAGTACTTTGGCCACCTCATGCGACGAGTTGACTCATTGGAAAAGACTCTGATGCTGGGAGGGATTGGGGGCAGGAGGAGAAGGGGACAACCGAAGATGAGATGGCTGGGTGGCGTCACTGACTCGATGGATGTGAGTCTGAGTGAACTCCGGGAGTTGGTGATGGACAGGGAGGCCTGGCGTGCTGCGATTCATGGGGTCACAAAGAGTGGGACACCACTGAGCAACTGAACTGAACTGAACTCATAGAGGGAAAGGCCACAAAAAAGCAGGAGTTCAGTTCCAAAGAAAACTTCTAAAGTATCAAATCCAAGAGGTGAGTTAAAAGCTGAAAACCAAATAGACAAGAGACTGGTAGTTACTCATCACTCTTTATTGTGATTATGCAAGTCACCTGAGTTATCTATTGTGTGGTTAATATGGGCATCTTCACCTGTACAATGTTTCTTGCTTCCTTCTCCCATCTATTCCTACCTCCACCTGGCACTTATCACCTCTCACCTGAACAGTTGCAAGCCACCTAATCAGTCACTCCACTCCACTCTGGCATTACATTATGGAATTTTTTTTCCCTTAAACTTTATTTTTAAACGTATTTTTGGTTCTACAGAAAAGTTTTAAGAAAAGTACCAAGAAATCAAGACTGTCTTTCAGCTAGACCCTTCAAATATTAATATTTTATCACATTTTATATTTTTCCTCTCTGGGTAGATAGATACATATACACCCCACATATGTGTAGTTGATATATGTATTACATACAGATACATATGCATGCATCTATATTTCTGAACCATTTGTCAGTTGCAGAAATATGTCCTTTTACCCCTAAATGCTGAAGGGGACATTTCCAAATATCCTCCCTAACACTCTGCCTCACTTGCCTTTTAGATAAACCCATTATATTATGTAATCCTTATTCTCTGCCCACCCTCCCACTTGACTACTTGCTTATTGTCTGTTACCATGATTTCCAGAAACTGCCTGTTGGACTGAGTTCCCTCCAACACTAACATGCGGATCTGTCTTCTGATGTCCGAACTCCCCTTCAACAGGTGCACTTTTACATCTGGATTCTTTCCAAGTTATCCCAACTGGCCTTTCCTGGCCCTAGGTAGCCATACAATCTCTCATCCCTGCAGAGTGTTAGCTAATTAAACAACCATCAACAGTAGTCTGTTGATTGCTGGCTCAATGTCAGTTTGACAGGAGCTCTCTAGAGAATACTGAAGGGCTCTAGACTTAGTTCTGTACTGCTCAACTCTTTTATTTTTATATTTTAATCAAGGATTAAAGGAAACTAGAAAAAGAATACTCATCAAATTTTCAGATGATCTGCAGCCTTGGGAAATAGTAACTATGAATGAGTGAAAGTCGCTCAGGCGTGTCTGGCTCTTTGCGACCCCATGGATTATACAGCTCATGGAATTCTCCAGGCCAGAATACTGGAGTGGGTAGCTGTTCCCTTCTCGAGGGGATCTTCCCAACCCAGGGATTCAAACCCAGGTCTCCTGCATTGCAGGTGGACTCTTTACCAGCTGAGCCACCAAGAGGAGTCAGACTTTTGATATTTTGAGAATATTCTAAGACTACTATGAAAGGGCAAAACAAATAATATGAGTATTAAAGTTAATAAGTGTAATGACCTTTACTTAGGTTCTGAAATGTAACTTCTCAAGTACAGGAAAGGAAAACTCTGGTTGTCGGTGATTTACACTCGACAATCCAGCAATGTAGAACTACCAACAGCTCCTTTTTACACCACACTCTCTCCCACTCTCTGGGCCTTCTCTTGACATTTTTTTTCCATCTAGGTAGTCTTTCCCAGTTCTTTCATCTACTCAAGTCTTTCTCGTATTGTAAGATGCAGCCAGCCACCTCCTTCAGAGGCCTTGTTCCTCTTCTGTAGCTCCTGTGGCTCCTCCACCATCGTACTGATCACTTATGCAACACATAGATGGCCTTTACCATCGCCCAAAAGGAGGCTGTGAGAAACTCTGAGATCTGGATTAGATCTTCTTCATATTTCCTATCTAGTGCTTACCCCAGGCCATAGCAAATAGGAAATAATAAGTGAAAGTGCTGGAACAGTCTTGGTCTTCTTAATAGCTTTCTCTTGTTCTCTGGGCTCATTCCTGAAAGACCTAAAATTGCTCCAAGTTTTCATTCTGGATACCACCTCTTTAACGTGTGTTGCAACCTTGCCTGTTTCGGCTTGAAACCATTTCACTATGGATCTTGATTTTTATCTTGACTTGCTCCTTAGCTGTTAAATTTCTATTTTTCCCTTGCTTTCTGGCCTGCCCTCATTCAGGACTCCTTTTTCCATTTTCTCCTTAGCCTGGGCCCCCAAACCCAGGACAAGGGCCAGACTGGTTCACTCTTCTGTCCACATGCCAGATCCTGTTCCAGAGACCCAGCAAATTTAAGAGACATTTCCTTAACTAGCGCCCCCTTGGCCCCTCTCCCTTCCCACTGCACAGTATAGTTCCCTTGGCCAGGATGGTGGCTGGAACAGCAAGATCTAGGGCTTTAGTTGATCCAGGGTACCAAATATTCTTAGCTTCCCAGGTGGCACTAGTGGTAAAGAACCTGCCTGCCAATGCAGGAGACATAAAAAATGTGGGTTTGATCCCTGCGTCGGGAAGATCCCCTGGAGGAGGGCATGGCAACCCACTTCAGTATTCTTGCTTGGACAGTCCCATGGACAGAGGAGCTTGGTGGTATACCACCCATATGATTGCAAAGAGTTAGACATGACTGAAGCGACTTAGCATGCACACACACCAAATATTCTATAGAGTGTACCCTATGAGAGAAGGCAGGCTACATAATTTCTAAGGTCTCTTTAGCTTCTGCAATTCTGATTCCACGAACTTATAAAGCACCAATTTCAGCCTATTTTCTAGTTGCCTGATTGGTCCTACTATATTCCAAACTCCTTGCATATATGGATATTTTATCTTATTCACATTTTCTACACTTAGAAGGATACACACATTACAAACAGATTTACTCAATAGGTATCTGTTGGGAAATGAATGGATGAATTGATGAATGGATCAAACAAGAACCCATGAACTTCTCTAGGAGTTTTTCTGTGATCTTGAGAAGGCCCTCATTTTTTTCTCTAATTAATGAAGTGAGCATTAACTAATAATCCTTCTGCCTGCAGTGTTAGAGGAAATAGCTAGTGTATGAAACTAAAAACACTGGAAACATAAAAATGTTAGACAAAAATCATACTAAAAGAGTACTTCACCAATGATCTTCGCTCCTGTCTCAAATCCTTCTATTAAAATTTGACTTTTTTTTTTCAAATTATGGAATTTTATAGCAGACATTTAGGGCTTCCGTGGTGGCTTAACTGGTAAAGAATCTGCCTGCAGTGCAGGAGACCTGGGTTCGATTCCTGGGTTGGGAAGATCCCCTGGAGAAGGGAACGGCTACCCATTCCAGTATTCTTGCCTGGAGAATTTCATGGACTGTATAGTGCATGGGGTTGCAAAGAGTCAGACACGACTGAATGACTTTCACATTAAGGCTCAGATGCATTTTTATCAAAGAGATTTTTTTTTACTATTATATTCCTTGTAAGAAATCTTAACAGAGACATAAAACTTTTTTGTAGCATGAGGTAGAATATATGACTAATGACTAATGACTAATATATGACATATGACTAATATGACTTTAGTTCTACTACCTAGAGTCAATGAGATAAATAAAAAATATCCACTTCCTTGTTAATCATCAACAACAGTAGCAGCAGCATAAACATGTACTTATTGGGGTCAAATCTAGAGATCATTCACTTGTTTTAGACTGATATGAATTTTGTCTTTGTAGTGGACATCTGCTGAGTCATCTGCCCCAACCTCCAACCCCATCCTATTCACCCTGCTTGCAGTCATGGTTATGTAGACCTCGATGAACCCTTGCCCAAAGCTCATTTATAGACTCTTCCTTTAAAATTTGAATTTGAAATTAAATGTCAGGCTCTCTCCCTGCAGTTGTGTCCATAAAATGTCCACTTTGATGTTCATTTCTGCCATATTTTCCACTGTCTTTTAAATAATCAGAGGAAACCTTCTTCATGTATTCATTGTTTTTCATTATCTCCCTAATGTGTGAGCCGGAGAAGGCAATGGCACCCCACTCCAGTACTCTTGCCTGGAAAACCCCATGGATGGAGGAGCCTGGTAGGCTAAAGTCCATGTGATCGCGAAGAGTCGGACATGACTGAGCGACTTCGCTTTCACTTTTCACTTTCATGCATTGAAGAAGGAAATGGCAACCCACTCCAGCGTTCTTGCCTGGAGAATCCCAGGGATGGCGGAGCCTGGTGGGCTGCCGTCTATGGGGTCGCACAGAGTCGGACACGACTGAAGTGACTTAGCAGCAGCAGTAGCAATGTGTGTGCATATATTATTGGTCAGTGCTGATTGCAGCTTTCTGGAGAATATTGAATTAATGTTACTTTGGTTAATATTTAGGTTGCAAGTGGAAACAGAGTCAGACTTTATTTTTGGGGGCCCCAAAATCACTATAGATGGTGACTGCAGCCATGAAATTAAAAGACGCTTACTCCTTGGAAGAAAAGTTATGATCAACCTAGATAGCATATTCAAAAGCAGAGACATTACTTTGCCAACAAAGGTCCATCTAGTCAAGGCTATGGTTTTTCCTGTGGTCATGTATGGATGTGAGAGTTGGACCGTGAAGAAAGCTGAGCACCAAAGAATTGATGTTTTTGAACTGTGGTGTTGGAGAAGACTCCTGAGAGTCCCTTCGACTGTAAGGAAAGCCAACCAGTCCATTCTGAAGGAGATCAGCCCTGGGTGTTCTTTGGAAAGAATGATGCTAAGGCTGAAACTCCAGTACTTTGGCCACCTCATGCGAAGAGTTGACTCATTGGAAAAGATCCTGATGCTGGGAGGGATTGGGGGCAGGAGGAGAAGGGGACGACAGAGGATGAGATGGCTGGATGGCGTCACTGACTCGATGGACGTGAATCTGAGAGAACTGCGGGAGCAGGTGATGGACAGGAGAGTCGGACATGACTGAGCGACTGAACTGAACTGAATACTGGAGACACTTAGAGAAAAAAGAGGAAATTAAAAAAATAATTTTATGTATGTATTTTTGGCTGTGGGGGGCCTTCACTGCTGCACAGGCTCTTTTCTGGTTGCAGGGCGTGGGCTTCTCATTGTGGTGGCCTTTCCTCCTTATTCCCGAGCACGGGCTGTAGGTTGCAGGGCTCCGGCAGTCGAGGCTGTGGGCTTAGCGGTGGTTGTTCCCAGGCTCTAGAGCACAGGTGCGATAGTTGTGATGCACTGGCTTAGGTACTTCATGGCAAGTGGAATCTTCCTGGATCAGGGGTCGGACCTGAGTCTCCTGTATTGGAAAGTGGATTCTTTACCACTGAGCCACCAAGGAAGCCCGAGAAAATGTATTTGAATATCATCAGAGGATCTAGTGAAATCCAAGAACACAGAACCAGACAGTGACAGTATCAGGACAAGAATCCTGTCTGTTTATTAATATTTAATCCTATCTGCTTAGACAATGATTGAAATTCAATTATTACTTTTTTTTTTCTTATCTCCTAGTTATTTTCAGTAATTATTGGCCTTCAGATTCATTTCAAGTAGGTTTGTGAAGGCTGTTTTGGCTGAAAACATCTACTTATAAATCAGAGTGTTTTATTTGCCATCAACAGTGAAAGCTTATTTTCCAGGCTTTCGATCAATCTCAGTAACAAAGAATCCCTATCAATGATTCCTCTTTTTATAAAATAGTCGAATAATTATTACTCAGGTTCTTCAAGATCCCAAATTGCTTTCTGAATTATTTACAAGAAATTTAAAAGAAACTATAAGTAGTTTATATTTTATGGTTTCTTTATTCTGAAAAAATTGTGAGTTTGTATTTTCTACATATGAAAACGCTGTTTATCAAAATGTTGAACTCATCAGAGGGATGGCAGAGAATAAGATTAGCTCCTTGCCACCAGAGGGCAATCTAACCTAATTATGGGGATGCTCAGATCTCAGGAAGGGTGATGGATGGATCAGAACTGGTTGTTGCTGTTTATTTGCTGCTGCTGGTACTGCTAAGTCGCTTCAGTCGTGTCTGATTCTGTGCGACCCCATAGACGGCAGCCGACCAGGCTCCCCCGTCCCTGGGATTCTCTAGGCAAGAACACTGAAGTGGGTTGCCATTTCCTTCTTCAATGCATGAAAGTGAAAAGTGGAAGGGAATTCGCTCAGTCGTGTCCGACTCTTAGCGACCCCATGGACCACAGCCTACCAGGCTCCTCCGTCCATGGGATTTTCCAGGCAAGAGTACTGGAGTGGGGTGCCATTAGCAGTGTCCAACTCTGCGACCCCATAAACTGCAGCACGCCAGGTTTCTCTGTCCTTTACTATCTCTTGGAGCTTGCTCAAATTCATATCCATTGAGTCAATGATGCAATCTAACTATCTCATCCTCTGGCATCCCCTCCTCCTCCTGCCCTCAATTTTCGCCAGCATCAGGGTCTTTTCCAGTGAGTCAGCTCTTTGCATCAAGTGGCCAAAGTACTGGAGCTTCAGCTTCAGTGGATAGATATTTGGAGATGAATGAGCTGGATCTGGAGTGAGCCTCCAATTGTTGAGGGAGAATATCACCAACAAGAACACAGGTTTGGAAAATTAAGCATATACATGCTTGCAGTCTTCCATTTCCCCCTCTTCATACTTCCTTGTTTCTAAAAGCCTGTTCATTTATTAGGGACACACTTACTATTTGCTACTTGATATTTTAATGTCTTGTCTTGGTTATTTCTAAACCCTGCCATTGTCTCATTGTTATTGCAATAACAAAAGTTTCTTTAGGTCAAAGTTTATGTAGAGGTCTTCCCCTGTGGTCCAGCGGTTAGGACACCATGCTGTCACTGCAGGGTGTGTGGGTTCAGTCCCTGGTTGGGGAGCTAAGATTCCCCCATGCCATGTGACCAAAAAAAAAAAAAGAAGAAGAAGAAAAGATTATATAGAAAATAACGCACTATAGTATTTGTAACTCACTGTCTAAAATTGACAGAGAAGGCAATGACACCCCACTCCAGTACTCTTGCCTGGAAAATCCCATGGACGGTGGAGCCTCGTAGGCTGCAGTCCATGGGATCACAAAGAGTCGGACACGACTGAGATACTTCACTTTCACTTTTCACTTTCATGCATTGGAGAAGAAAATGGCAATCCACTCCAGTGTTCTTGCCTTGAGAATCCCAGGGATGGGGGAGTCTGGTGGGCTGCCGTCTATGGGGTCGCGCAGAGTCGGACACGACTGAAGCGACTTAGCAGCAGCAGCAGCCTAAAATTGAAAGATGGCCTCGAGCCACTCCTAACATGTAGGAACCCCTCCTGTTTTAATGATGCACTGAAGCATTTGTTCTATTTTCTCTCCTGTTACTACAGCAACAAAGTTCTGGTGGCTTAACCCAAATCCCTAATTCTAATCCACATTTTCCTCCTTTGTCCAGTAGTGATGGAAACAGCTTGTTAAACACAGAAAATTTTGTTATATATTCCCTCGGTTTTTCGCTCTTCCTATTAAACAATATGCATTCTTTTTAGCTTCTTTTCAGACATCACTTGGCGTTACAACTCTCTAGCTTTGTTGTTATTCCAGTGCCTTCTTCTGAAACAAGCGATTCAGTTGATTTCACGTTCAGCACTCTCTCGTCCCAACCCTCTGCATTAGCTTGCCTCTTTGGGTGCCTTGGTGAAGTGGTGGGTGTTTCCTTGTTTTCTTCCGTCTTACTGTAGACTCACACCAGAACCAGCTGTTTGGTGTGAAATCATACTGCTTTCCATTCCTTCAGCAGAACAGGAGAGCAGTCCCCAAACCTGTCTCTAGACAAATAGCAGATCATTACCTGAAATCGGCCCTTTGATTCTCAAATGCAGATACCAGGCGAGTCACAGTCCCCTTGCTGCTGAAAGATCTTTTTTTGGGCAGGCCGATGACAGGGCTCAGCCTACAGGAGCCTGGGGAGGAGAGAAGGCTTTGAAGTTAGGTGGCTGCCGTCCTGTCCTCGGTGTGCTTCGCTCATAGCGTTCATCTCTAATAATATCTCATGAAGACAGTCTTTCCTGGGAAACAAATCAGGTGACTGCTGCAATCTGTGTGACGGGCTTCCAAGACGTGTATCACGCTGCAAATATGTAGGCATTAAGGAATATGTTTTCCTGGCTCCAGACATGAAAACTAACTCTGTGCTGACAGTTAACCAGTAACCCAAAGATCCTTGGCAAACAAACACGCTGCCCGGTCAGCACCATCATGCCCTTTCCCTCCAGCAAGAGAAGCTCCTGTCCCAACTCAAACAGGATCTTGTTGGATTGAAGGGGATTGTCCCAAACTCACACATAGCAGAAGGTCAAAGTGGAAGCACTGTGTCTTTAATGCCCCAGTGGCTGTCCTCCATTTCCAGGCTTTTGATGAGAATGAAAAAGAAGCAAGACAAATCTGTGTTTTCTTTCCTCACCCACAGCAATCACTGTGGGAAACAATGCGTCTCTCTAGTGCTTCGAATATTAAACATTAATGATCAAGTAGGAGCAGAAATTTCATTTTCTGGCCCCTCTATTCTGCCTAACACGAAAAAGTGTTAGGCATATAAGAACAATAGCATTTCACATATTTTTCCAGGTGTTTCGTGGTGCCAGGCCCCTTTGCTGAACATTTGGCATACATTATATCATTTAATATTCACCACAAACTTTTCAACTTGTATTACTAGTATTCATATTTTACAGATAGGGACACTGAGGTTGGTAGAGTGTGAGAAATTTGCTCAAGATCTCAGCCAGTAGGATGAGCTTTGATTCAGCACTTGTAACTGTACTTTAGTCTGGACTTAAAAACTGTACAAGATAGAGCATGTACATAGTCAGTATATCCTGGGTTGTATATCACCAGTCTCTAATCTGTGGCTGATCTAAGATCCAGGCTGTAAATATTGGTGTCCTGGCCTGCTAGTTTCTTGAACCAAAGGAAAACTTCAGAATCTCCCAGACTTAGTGACTCCATCCATGCACTGAGAAAAGGCTGCAGGCTTTAGGCTGTGTGTGTGTATGTGTGTGTGTGTGTGTGTGTGTGTGTCTGTGTGTGTGTAAGGGGCAGAGATTCCCACAAGTGTCATTCAGGGTTCCACCAGAGAAATAGAATCAATGAGTTCTGCATTTATCTATATATCTATATCCATATATGGATACTGATGGCCTCCAACTTATGATGACTTGGCTTATGATTTTTCGACTTTACAATGGTACAAAACTGCTCATGTTGTAGCTCTTGAGACTGATATTAAGCTTCTTGAGCTGTATGACAGAGACCTCCTTACTTCAAATTAATACATTCTGCACAATTGAAGTTGGAGAAGGAAATGGCAACCCACTCCAGTGTTCTTGCCTGGAGAATCCCAGGGACAGAGGAGCCTGGTAGAAGGCTGTCTATGGGGTTGCACAGAGTCAGACACAACTGAAGTGACTTAGCAGCAGCGGCAGCAGCAGCAGCAGCAGCGGCACAATTGAAGACCAACAGACATCAGTCAATGCATTTTATACAGTGTGTGTTGTGTACTCATGGTCCTTCCAGGCTCTATAGAAGACAAAGAAGGAGTATAAAACACAGCCTCTGATGTGGATTTGACCACTAAGGAGAGGAACAGGCTTGAGGTTCTTTGTCACTCTAAATTGCTTCCGATTTCTGAGGCTGGCCAGTCACCCCCCGCCCCCCACCCCCACCCTCAGGGCACACTATGCTTCTCGGTCCAACAGAAACATAATCAGTGATGTATAACCACAGTTTCTCAAGCATTTGGTTTTAGAATTCTTTACTCTCTTAAAAATTACTGAGAACACAAAGAGCTTTTATTTATGTGAGTTATCAGTCCAGCTCATTTCAGTTGCTCAGTCATGTCCGACTTTGCGACCCCATGAATTGCAGCACGCCAGGCATCCCTGTCCATCACCAACTCCTGGAGTTCACTCAGACTCACGTCCATCGAGTCAGTGATGCCATCCAGCCATCTCATCCTCTAGCTAATGATATTTCTCATGTTAGAAGTTAAAACAGATCAAATTTCTAAAAATAGGCATGTATTAACTCATTTAAAATAATAAAGTTATTGTGTGTAACATTTTATGTAAAATATTTTTTCCTGAAAACATTAGTGAGAAAAAGACCACAGTGATACATTTTTTCAAATCTCTTTCATGGATGACAGTAAAAGAGACCATGACTCTTAAATCTGCCTTTTCATTTCTAATATGTTCTAATATGCTGGTTTGATTGAAGTGGATGAAGAATATATCGTATCACACAGAAATACAGGTGGACATGGACGACCTAGCAGACCCCTTGAGAGTGTGTTGGGGACCTGTTGGGATCTTGAAACCACACTTTTTGAGATGACTGATCTTTATGTGGATCTTTAACCATTTTGCACGGTTTGATATCAGTCTGTGATCATGTATGGGAAAAGGCACAGGACTGTGTATGAATATGGGTAGTTGATTAGGTGGCTGAGTAATAGGATTTGAGGAGAGTGAGGAGGAGCTCCTGCCCCAAGGTATTCTCTTTCACTGCCCCTCATGGCGGAGAAGGCAATGGCACCTCACTCCAGTACTCTTGCCTGGAAAATCCCATGGATGGAAGAGCCTGGTGGGCTACAGTCCATGGGGTCTTGAAGAGTCGCACACGACTGAGCAACTTCACTTTCCCTTTTGACTTTCATGCATTGGAGAAGGAAATGGCAACCCACTCCAGTGTTCTTGCCTGGAGAATCCCAGGGACGGGGGAGCCTGGTGGGCGTCCATCTATGGGGTCGCACAGAATCGGACACGACTGAAGCGACTTAGCAGCAGCAGCAGCTCCTCATGGTACATGAACCTGACCATTTGTCTTATCACTGGGTTAAGACACTGGATGCTCTTACTTAAATGTAAATTTACCAATTGGTCTTCAAGCGAACCTGTACGAAATGGCATAAATTGCAATGCTCAGAGCTAGGAATGTAAATGTGAATAAAACAGAATAATAGAATGATGTATTAGCAACGAGGTCCCTGAGAGAATGGAAAACATGACAAGTAAAGCTTTGATGGGCCAGGGAAGAGTGACTGAAAAAAGTCTGAAGATGGTATTTCCTGGGACTAATTCAGACCAGAGGGGAGATGGCCATGCATAACTTGAGGGAGATCCAGAATTTTCATCTGGATCATTCATTTTGGATTTCATCAAAGAAAAGCATCACTAACAATTCATTTCTTTACATTAATCAACTCCTCTTTTAAAATGAATGTGTGCTGCCTCTCCCAACCACTATAGGGACTACTTTCAGAACTCTTGGACATTCCCACTGTGTCATTCTGGGTGCTACCAGAGAAATAGAATCAGCAAGTTGTGTGTTTATTTATATATCTATAATTCTGTGGACAGAGGAGCCTGATGGGCTACAGTCATGGGGTCACAAAGTGTCGGACACGACTGAGTACCCGTGCATGTGTGCATACTCCTATATGGATATAGACAGTCCCCAACCTATGACAGTTTGACTATGATTTTTTTGACTTTACAATGGTGCAGTAGAAATCATACTTCATATTTTGATCTTTTCCCAGGCTAGTACGATACTCTCTTGTGATGCTGGGCAAGGGCAGCTGTTGGTCAGCCACACAATCAGTAGGATAAGCAGCTGATGCATTTAACAACCATTCTGTACCCTTCAGCCACTCTGTTTTCCACTTTCAGTACAATATTCAATAAATTACACAAGATATTCAACACTTAATTATGAGAGAGGCATTTTGTTCGATGCTTTTGCCCAACTGGAAGCTGATGTAAGTATTTTGAGCATGTTTAAAGCAGGCTTAGGCTAAGCTATGATGTTTGGTAGGTTGGGTGTAGTAAATCCATTTTTGGCTTAAGATATTTTCAATTTACATTGTATTTACTGATACATTGTTTCGCTGTTGTTTAGTCACTAAATCGTGTCTGACTCCTTTGTGACCCCATGGACTATAGCTTGCCAGGCTCCTCTGTCCATGGGATTTCCCAGGCAACAATTCTGGAGTGGGTTGCCATTTCCTTCTCCAGGGGATATGTATATGAAAAGAAATTGACTTATGTGATTGTGGGAACTAGGCAAGTTCTAAATCTCCAGGACAAGCTATCAGGACAAGAAATCTGGAAACTCTCAAGAAGGAGCTGGTGTTGAAATCTACAGGCAAAATTTCTTCTTCCAGGAAACTGCAGTTTCAACAGTTTAGATCAGTCCCACTCATATTACTCAGGATAATCTCCTTTACATAAAATCAATGGGTTATAGATCTTAATCACACTACAAAATATCTTCACAGCACCAGCAGATGAGTGTTTAAATGAACAACTGGGTTCCATGGTCTAGCCACCCTGACACACAAAAATGACCACCCTACCACCTTCTGGCGAATTTGTTTGATCTTGACTTCTTCCTTCCTAAAAACTTTTTATAAATTAAAACTTAAAAACAACCTAGGGAGAAAGAAGGATAAAGGATATATATATATATATATATATATATATATATACATATACATACATACATACATACCTCAAGAAGAGACTAGGAAGAGAAAGCTGGTCAGGTGGAGGGGAATGGATGAGAGAGAAACTGCCAGAGAGACCCAAAATCAGAGCGGGAAAGACAAAGGACAGGAAAACAAAAAGAGGGAAAAGGGATCATTTCTCAGGTTAATTTCTCTCAGCACTAACTTTACAGTGGGAAGTAGAGAAATAATTATCCCCAGCTTTTCATTTTCCTTGCCCTTGGAGCTAAATGGCAAAGTTTGCCAGGTAGGAAAACATAATTCCCAAAGTGTAAGTGATCTGAGACTTATTAACTTTAGCTGGTCCCAAGCTAGGACATTCCGTCCCTATGCCCTTTGTTGACACAGGTTTGGTTCTTCTGAATTTGACCCTAAGGAAAACTTGTCCTTTTCCTCTCTTGATCAGTGCCTTGGGCTCTGAAGTCAGACCGTGTGGAATGCATCATGCCCTCAGTGATCCTGCCCCCTGGTGCTGACAACTTTGTATTAATATTATACACTCTGAGAGTGGGTGGGACCGTGTAAAGTATGAGACAATACATACTGTTTTAAGTCACTAAGTTTTGGAGTAATTTGTAATACAGCAATAGATAACGAATACAAGCTGCCTGTATTTAAATCTTACCACTGATTCACTATGCGACCTTGGGCAAGTAACTTTAATTCTGTGCCTTAGCTAACTTACGTAAAATGTGGGCAATAATAATAATACTGACCATATAAGACTATTGTAGGACTAAATGATTTAATACATATAGAAACCAAATGGTGCCTGGCACACAGTCAATATGAGCTTACTACCACTACAGTGGCTATTACGATTATTACCATCATCATCGTTAAATTTTAGGGAAGGATCATTGTATATATCCTTCCAGAGAAACACACAGTCACCTCCAGATAACTAAGACTAACCGCTGCTCCTTAGGGAGTTAGACTTACATTTTCAACATTAACTTCCCAAGCTCGTGCTAGCTTCATGTGATTCTAAATTTGGAATGGCATGTCCACAAACACAGGTGGTCCCAGAGAGCCTAGTGCCTCAAGGAGCCCAGAATATCCTAAAACATTTCTGAAGTATTTGGAAAATGACCTCTAAAGTGATCCTTTTGTATCTGTTCCCTTTCATCCTGGTGTGATTTTACCCAAGGATTTTCAGCACCCAGTCATGGATTTATCTGATTAAAAAAAATTGGAGAAGACCTCTGGCCTCAGGGATTGGCAAGCCGTCGCTTAACCGGAACTCTGAGAAGAGCCTGCATCTGCCCTTCCTGTGATCTACTCCAGACGCTTGCAGAGTTTTTTCTCTGGGGATGCTAAAATGGGAGGAGGCGGGTGGGGGTGCCAGTTGGGGGTGCGCAGGGGAGTGTCTGCAAGAGGGAAAGACCAAATTAAAGGATCGTTATTGGCCATCTCTCTTTACCTGTAAACAAAGGATAATATTTTACTCTCTTTACTTTCCTAGGCTGTCATCAGAAATGAATGAATGAATGAATATCTGAATGATGATATCTTTAACGCATCTGTTACAGTGAAAGGAGGCTTCAGGTAATGAGTACCTCTGATTAAAAGAAAAAAAAAATGCCAAAAGGTAACAGATGGAATGTTAAGTACTAGCTGAATGAGCCCTGCAATTTTTGCAGAAATGGAGCTGAACTCAGATCTCAAGGAATTCTTCTTCTCCTAGAGATCCAAGAATGCCATAAATGCACCATCTGTTGACCAAGGCAAGGAAGCTGTCACTCAAATGGATCTCAATCTATTCTCTTTTGTCCCTTTCCCATTTGTTTTCTCTAAGCTTGCAGCAGCTGCTGGGATAGAAGGAGCCTTAGAAGCAGTCCCCATAACAGTGCCGCTACTCAAAAGAAAAAAAAAAAACTATCAATGTAAGTGCTTTAAATCAGTCTGCAGGATCTAATGTGACTATTCCACATTTCAAGTAATTAAAAGAGTTCTTTGTCTCCTCTTTGCTTGAAATGAAGGCATCAAGTATAGTGATTTGGTGTGGGTTTGAAATGAGATAGACTACGGTGCAAATTCAAATTTAAGTTTAGAGATATTCCTTAACCTCCGCTCTTAATCTCCTCATCTATTAAGCGGTAATAAAAATGCCTACCTCACAGAGTTGTTGATAGCTATTATTATGATATGAAAGGTAATGTTGAAGATGGAGGATCTGTGCAGGGGTGGAGAGAGAGTGAAAGCTGGATCTGCCCTTAGGAGTGCTGCTTGAGGGAGAATGGCAACACAGCCAGAACAGATCGCATTCATATTCCAGGGTAACTGACAGAACTTCCAAAGCAGCAAGTCCCAGCCGCTAGGCTTTCGGCATTGACACCTAGCATCTAGGAAACCCTTGGGAGATAACTAGCATCTAGAAAACTCTTGGGCCCAATCAGTGTATTGCTACCTCTTGTAAACTCTACTCTGCCTTTGTTCTTGTAACTGACAACTAGTCGTCATGTCGTTGTTGTTCAGTCACTAAGCCGTGTCTGACTCTGCGACCCCATGGGCTGTAGCCCGCCAGCCTTCTCTGCCCCCGGAATTTTCCAGGCAAGAATACTGAGGTGGGTTGTCATTTCCTCCTCCAGGGGATCTTCTCAACCCAGGGATCAAAAATGCGTCTCCTGTACTGGCAGGTGGATTCTTTACCACTGCGCCACCTTGGGAAGACAATCGGCATATAGGGCTGAGTTTTATCCTATTTACTCCCTAGCATCCATTCTGACAGCCCCAGTTCATGGCAATCTCACCCTTTCAAACAACTTCTACTCCGTTTGCTGGACACTGAGCAAGTCCTAATTTCCATTGCTGCTTACCTTACAGTACTATGTTTCTAGTTTGTCTCAGGAACTAAGCTGCCTGTCCTTGAGGATGGAAAGGGTCCTAGGGGCAGGCACCATGGACTGTGCTTCTCAGACTGCTCTGTAGATCTCTAAGATTCTGTGCAGAGAACTGGGTTCCCCACGCAAATCTTGGGCTCATCACCCCCACTCTCTCCTCTCAGCCAGGAGAGCCTGGCTTTCATCTGTTTGGCCTTTGGACTTCAGCAGTGATGATGGCTATGTGTATTTGTTGAGCATACTGGTAGACAACGTCCCCATGTATCTCCTTGGGCCCTACTATTGTAGGGGACTTACCAGCCCAGTTTCCATCTGCCTGAGGGCTTTCTCTGGTAGCCAGGGCTGGTGAAAGTGCCAGAGAATTCACTTCCCTGGGAGCAGGCTTCAACACTGACTGACCGGAGTTAGTTTATAAATACCTCAGCCTCCTCGTCCTTCTGGGGGTGACTCTGAGGTGGGTGTTCCTTACTAACCCCCAGAGTTCCCCAGTGAGATTAAGTGTTCACTTTCTCACAGGGGAAACTGACTTGACAACTTACCCCTTGCTGGCTTTCTTCCCCTGCCTGCTTCTTCCCTGCCCTTCCCTTCATCACTTACAGGTATTTCCTGGGATCAACTCCTAAACCCACGTCTCAGGTCTGCTTCTGGGAAACCAGAGTTGGACATAGTGTCTGCTCATTACCAGTCACTGCTCTAAAAGCTTTACAGATAGTGACCACTTTTAATTCTCCAACCATCCTATTAACAACTTTTAATTTTGAAAGTGAAGCAAGGAAGAGCCGGGTGTCGTATCCAAATTCACAAAGCTAATATATGTGGATACCAGGATTCAAAGCATAGGGTTCCAGAGTGGCGAGACCTTGAAATTTGCTGATCTAGGTAGATACCACACCCATTCGAGAAAAATCACAATTTTCTCCAGAAGTCTTTGGCCAAGCTCATTTTCTCTCATTAACTTCTGAATCTTGTCTTTGCTTTTAAATATTTTAAGTCTAGATGACCTTGGTCTCTAGTTTGAGGGTGATTCTGTGGGGGGCATTATAATTTTTAAAAATTGAAGTTTTTAAAAAAAAATACTTTAAAAAATACTTTCTTAAATTTTTTTTTAAATAAAGACTTTAAAAAGGGAGGTGGGAGGGGGGTTCATGTTTGGGAATGCATGTAAGAATTAAAGATTTTAAAATTTAAAAAATAAAAAACTAAAAAAAAAAAAATAAAAAAAAATAAAAATTGCAGATTGACAATGTCGTGTTAGTTTCAGGTGTACATCAAAGTGATTCAGATATACATATTCATATTCAGATATACATATTCATATTCATATTCAGACATACATATTTGTTTTCAGATTCTTTTCTTTTATAGGTTATTACAGAATATTGAGTATAGTTCCCTGTGCATATAGTAGGTCCTTATTGGTTATTTATTATATATATATTAGTGTGTATCTGTTAGTCCTAAATTCCTAATTTATCCCTCCCCATACTTTTTATTTTATTTCTTACAGACAGTAAGAGCAGGGCAGAACAACAGGGAGAAGCAGAGTGTATTGATATCTTGACTGAGTGGTGTTTATTATTTCTGCTGGTTTCCTTGTTCATGTTACTGGAGGAATAAGGCCTTGGTTCTAGAAATTGTTCTTCCAAGGATGGTGGTACCAATAACAGAGATGTAGACGTTGAGAGGAAAAAGAAGACAGCTGGTATGGAGAAGGAGAGTCCATGGGGAGGACTCTTACTTATGATGAGATGAATTCTGCTTTAGCCACGTTGTGTTTGAAGAAACGGTGATACACACAGTTGGAAACGTTCAGCATGAGGTTAAACAAAATGAGTTTGGGACTTGGAAGAACTGGTAATAAAGATTTGGGCCTAGAAGTGGTGGTAGCTAAAGTTATAAGAAAGGATAAGGCTTGGATTTTATAAAGGATGAAGGAGGGTCAAAGATGGAATATTGGGGAATGCCCATTCCTGATGAAGAAGAGAAGTCATCAAAGGAGGTGGAGACACAGGAGTGCCAGGATAGTGCTGTTGGGCCCTAAGGGTAAGGAAGGAACAGTGTTAGTTCCAAGAAATAGTAACTCGTCGACAGGGATAAATAATTCAATGGTCAAGGAGGAGAACAAGAAGAACTAAAATTAAAATGCCATGCTTGGGATGCCTCTCTTAACCCTGGAAATCAGAGACTAAATTATTGAGGTAGAAACTAACATGAGGAAGGTTATGGAAAATGACTTTCACACAATCAATTTGGTCAGGTAATTTAGGAAATCAATCCTCCGCTTTGATGAAGGCTGTCCTGGAACCACCCAATCCCCAAACCACTTCAACATACTGTTTTAATGTATAAGTGTTTAAGTGAGGAATCTTTAAGATTGACCTCAATCTTTACTTTCTGGGTTTGTTTTGTTGTTACTGGTTTAAAGACTAGGAAATCATTCCTTTGGGAACAATGACTCCAGTTAGCCACTAGAGAATTCCCAAACAGGTATTTTTTATTTCTAAAGAATTAGACCATAGTCAATTCACTTAACATCACAACTTAAGAGAAGGCAAAATAATTGTATTTGATGATTAGGAAGATACTCCAGGATCAGGCTGTACCTCTGGGACATTACCCTGAATTTCATTTCAAAAAAAACTGGAAAATAAATACCAGACAAAGAGCCAGAAGGTCTGGGTACAGCTCCAGCTTTCATCAGTTCAATTCAACCTCGGAGAGGCTCCATTTTCCCAATCTGAGAATAAGGAGGTTGATTCCCAGACCAGAGTTTGTCTCTAATGATGTTTGCATCTCCTTTGCAGAAAAGGAGGGTAGATGGGGGAGGGGAGAGAGAGGGAGGAAGATAGAAAGAAAGGAAGAAAGAAATTATGTAGTGAGTTGTTTATAAAGTCAAATTTATTTTTAATTCTAAGATTTGTCATTTCTACTGTTATGCTAAAATGTTCTTTCTTTTATAATACAATGGTCTAGGCATTCAGTTCAGTTCAGTTCAGTCACTCAGTCGTGTCTGACTCTGCGACCCCATGGCCTGCAGCACACCAGGCTTCCCTGTCCATCACCAACTTCCAGAGTTTACTCAAACTCATGTCCATTGAGTCGGTGATGCCATCCAACCATCTCATACTCTGTGGCTCTCTTCTCCTCCCACCTTCAATCTTTCCCAGCATCAGGGTCTTTTCAAATGAGTCAGCTGTTCACATCAGGTGACCAAAGTATTGCAGCTTCAGCTCTAGCATCAGTCCTTTCAGTGAATATTTAGGACTGACTACCTTTAGGATGGACTATTTGGATCTCCTTGCTGTCAAGGGACTCTCAAGAGTCTTCTGCAATACCACTGTTCAAAAGCATCAATTCTTCGGTGTTCAGCTTTCTTTATAGTCCAATTCTCACATCCATACATGACTACTGGAAAAACCCTAGCATTGACTAGATGGACCTTTGTTGGCAAAGTAATGTCTCTGCTTTTTAATAAGCTGGCATTAGCAATTGGATTTTTGAATGTGTTTACAAAGCAATAGGAAAAGCTGGCAACTTCATGGTACTGCTGACAATTTCCTCTAGATTTTTATTGGTCTATGGACTCAATGGGCTAGAATGCTTATCTCCTCTTCAACTCTAGGTTGAATGAGGCAGGTAGAGTTTAAAACCTCTGACTTTTATTTGGATCTCCGATGAGAGCAACAGGAGGCAACCAGGAGCACTGCCAGTCTCCAAACTCTTATCAGAGTCTTGGAGCGATCTGCCACACTTGTCAGCAGCAGTGACATATTGAGAAGAAATTTCAAAAGCCGAGCTCGCGTCCCAGGACATTGCAGCTCTGAATGCCAATGGAAAATTGTGCATCCTTGTAGAGAGCAAGAAGATTTGCTTTGATAAATTCCTTAATCATTGTAAAGGAAATTTCACCAGCTCAAAGACACTGGAAATGAGATCTGCTCAGCACAGGCTGAAAAGACAAATTAACCCAGAAGTTGGTTATGGAAATATTACTTTAGAACCAGAATAAAAGTTATTTACTTCCATTATTACTTCCTGAAATGTGGGTCTTACCCTGGCACCTGAAATAAATGACACAAAACTCCATTTATCTCCTTCCCACTGTGTACCTGCCTATTTCAGCAGCAACTCTTAAAACCATAGCAGGTCAGAGCAAATTGTTGCTGGCAACAGTTTCAATAAATCTGTGCCACTGAACTGCAGGCAGGAAAAATTAAAATGCAGAAATTAGAAATCAAAGGCATTGAGTTGAGTGTAACTGAGACTTATCTGATTAAGTGTAGTTTCATAGATCTCAATCTCATAAAGCCCTAGGTAAAACCTGACGATGGAGGTGGGCAGGGAAGATTCCACCTACCAGAGGAAGCCATGAATTTCAATATGCCACGGCAACAGAATACATTTCTCACTAAAGATGTGGACATAATACAGCTCGGAACAAAACTCCGTGTGAAACAAACACTGAAAAGCAGGGTCGGCATTCACCGTGAACTCACAACACGTGAGACTGGCCCAGAACGTTTTGCTTATTGGGGCAGGAAATTGGGTCGTGAAATCAGAGGCACTGTGTCTTTCTTGGTGGGTAGAGGCCTCATGACAAATCAAAAGAGAAAGGAACTTTAAGAGAGGCAGGCCTATATACATTGTTTTTAAGATATCCTTTTCCATTATGGTTTATTACAGGATGTAGAATACAGCTCCCTATATTGGCACAGTATTGTAAATCAACTATACTTCAATTTTTTAAAAGGCACACAAATAGATCTGAACGGCAGGCATTGGAAACCAATACAAAGGAAGAGGAAGGGGATGGATCTGCAAGAGAGATCTCAGGATTTCCTACTGAGCACTTTTACTCTGCTAAGCATTTTCTAATCACTAGGTCATTTAATCCTTAGAGGAACCTTGAGAAGTGGGTCTTTTCATTCCCATTTTCCAGAAGATGAAATAGGTCCCGAGAGCTTAAATCACCTGCTCTGGGTCATAGAACTCAAACCCTCATCTGCTTAGTGTAAACTTTGTCCTGTGTACTAGCCAGAGTACAAGTTTAAGGTTAATCGAGGTTTTCATGAAGGCAAATGTAAATGAGCAGTGGTCCTATTGTTAATCTATTGCTTTAACAACTGTTCCAGCTGGAAATGCCCAGAAGCTCAGCTCAAAGGAGACAGAAGGTGAGAGGATCTACCCTTCAGGCTTCTGCTGGTGTGCTCAGCTTGCCTCCAAATCCGTAGTTGTTTTGCTGATGTTTAGTTGCTAAGTAGTATCCCACCAGGCTCTTCTGTCCATGGGATTTCCCAGGCAAGAATACTGGAGCAGGTTGCCATTGCCTTTTCCAGGGGATCTTCCCAACTGAGGGATCGAACCCGTGTCTCTTTTATTGGCAGGCATTTTTGTTGTTGTTGTTGTTTTGTTTTGTTTTTAAACCACTGAGCTACGTGGGAAGCCTTCCATATCTGCTGAAATTCAGTTACCCTCCTCTCCTTGGCCCCCTCTTTGAGTGGTTCATTAAAGTGGCGATTTAACATTATATAATCTTCTAATCTTAAGGTGTCCGAAAAAGAATAAAGACATTTTTCATGTGTTAACGGCAGGAAGGTCTTCTTAACTATAGCATCTTGTCTATATTAAGCAGTTGTGATGTTTGTGACTTTTATAAAAGAGATAAAACAGCTATCAGTAGAAGAAGACAAATATTTCCCTGCATCTGTCCCCTTGCTAATGAAAAAAAAAGGAATTCAAGTCAAGGCTCTTTGGTATGGCTTCCAGTTCTTTGGACCAAAGGAATCTATCAACTGAGTAACTTATTGCATAAGATTTTGGAAACTAATGATAATCACGTAACATTAAATTTAAAAAAATAGACATCTGTAAGTTTATACAGCATCATTCCAATCAGGGCCAAATCAAAAGCAGGTGTCCTTTTTAGGAATTATTTCTGTTTATGGGCTTAACTGGGGACAATCCCTTATTGCCCTCCCATAAGTAAAAGAGCTTCGCAATTTAAATAGAGAAAAAGCACAGAAATGTGCTTTTTTTTTTCCTATTTGTTAATGAAAAAAATAAGTAAATCTTCAGTCAATATATAAATAGTACTTACATTTGTAGTGTTGGATCAAAAAAGGTGGCAGCTAGCAGAAGTCAGCCCCTCCTCTACGGTTATTCCATCATTGCCTTTGATACTTTCCCCAGGTGGAATCTGAGTCAACTCAGGCCAAAGTCATGAGCACAATTAACTGGAGAAATGTATTTTCAGTAGATGGATGACTCCTGTAGTTGGGAAGTGAGGTTGAAATGGATATTGAAGACGGATTCAATGTTGTGTAGAGTTTAATATATCTCTAATACGATGGGGAAGGCTATCTCTATCAAGTGTGGCCTCTTAGCTTCTGTGTCTCCAAGCATGGTAGGTCTTAGTCACAAGGCTTGGACCTGCCTTTCCTATGGATAAACCAGCAAAGATTTATGAGGCTCTTGGCCAGAGTAAAGGGGCCAAGGTCTTTGACCAGCACAGAGTGAGACTAACTGGCCCTCCTGGAATTGAATCCACAGCCCTGGCCTTATTAATACCACTTGAGCAATTGACCACCATGAGTAATAAAGCATAGCAAATAAGATACTGAATTATATGACTACAGCAATTTTTCATTAATATTCTAAAGCTATATCAATCTTTCTGGTGAAACACATATAAAAGGCCCTGTAACGTGAGAAAATCCTCAGGACCAATACTTCATTTGAGAATTTGCCAGAGGGAAAAATAAATACATGAATTTTATTTCAATAATCAGGCTTGATTTTTTCAAGCCTTTAAAACATGTATGTAAAAGGAACATATATAAATGTACGTATATAAATACAAGGATAAAAATGTCCAGTTTGGCCCCACAGGCCTCAGAGTTGTTACAGTGTGCTTTCCAGCTGTTGGTGATATTGACTGCTCAGCGCCCCACCTCCAAAGTTGCTAGTTTCCAGGGCTGTCTTTGAACAACTTGAGCATCCCAATGGTATTTTATTGCTCTGTGGACACCTTCCTGAAAATTTAATAATGACAGAGAACTTTCAAGGATTTAAAAACCTGAGAGGCTTGGCTTTTTCCAATGAGACTATAGTAGATGCTGCTGCTGCTGCTGCTGCTAAGTCGCTTCAGTCATGTTCGACTCTGTGCAACCTCATAGATGGCAGCCCACCAGGCTCCCCCATCCCTGGGATTCTCCAAGCAGGAATGCTGGAGTGGGTTTCCATTTCCTTCTCCAATGCATGAAAGTGAAAAGTGAAAGTGAAGTTGCTCAGTCGTGCCTGACTCTTAGCGACCCCATGGACTGCAGCCCACCAGGCTCCTCCATCCATGGGATTTTCCAGGCATACTGGAGTGGGTTGCCATTGCCTTCTCCACAGTAGATGCTAAGTCCTCTAAGAAACTGAGGTCCAAGTCCTCTAGCTTTCTATGAAGAGTAACTAATTTTCAGAGAGACAGTTTGAAATACAGGGTGTAGGAGAACAAGCCTGATATGTGGTGGTGTTGGGTGGTGGGGAAGGGGTACATCAAACTGATGGTTTCCACTTTGCTGCCCTAGAAGTAAGGTGGCACAGGATAAAAAGTATCAAAAAGTATTAGGCTTGGAGTCAGACAATCCATGTCTGAATGACAGCTCTGCCACTTACCAGATGTATAACTTAAGACAAGTAACAATCTTATTCTCTCCCAGGCTTCATGGGAGGACTAACAAAGCCCAATATCTGAAATCTGTCATCTATCTATCTTATCCATCCCAGTTTCTTTCAACTGTCTCTGAAAACAAGGGATTCAGCTGTCGTATTCAGTGTTATATCTGCAGACCTGGATTAAATAAATCCTAACGTGATGAGATAATGTTTTCACCTGATTAGAGCATCATTATTGGTGAATTTGGGGGACATTTTAAAGATTGGAAGAGGATTTCACATAGGGACAAATGTTCCACCTTCCCCCAAATGTATGCTGAGCCCCAGAATCAATCCTAGACTGGATAATTAAACAGCTCACTTTTACACACACTGAAGGAATGTAAGGATCACCCAGAATCCAATTGGATACATTCACAGTGTTAGATCACTCGTTACCACTTCCTTTTTCTCAGAGGTTATTTGACCAATAAAGCAAGTAGTGTCTTATCTCACATATCTTGATTTCAGTAAAGTGTGTGAAAAGGCATTTGTAGTCTCATAAACAAGGAAAAATTAGGGATGCAAAATACTATGTTTATGTAGGTTCTTTACCTGTCAAATAGTCATAAATGAAAGCGTGCAACATCACCCAAGAAGGTATGGCAAAGGTAGGCCATACTATAGATTAGTGATAATCAGCACTTCAAATGGTATAATCTAGATTTTAAAAATGTCTTAAGGGACCACAGATAGAAATAAAATAAATTATAATAGAAATATTTTTTAAAGCTGGTACTTAAGTATCAATACTTGGATACGAACAAAATGTTAAAGTCTTGACATTATGTGGGAAAGAAAAAAAAAAACGACAGAAATTCTAGTTAAATGCACACATAAAGTGTCATTGGTGCTGTTCCAAAGCCAATCCAATATTAGGCTTTGTGTACAGACTGTCCAAAGGAGGAGAGCACTCTGATTTAGGAGGAAGAAGACAAACTGGAATGCTTCTAACAAGGCCATCAGAGATGATGGAGGCTTTGGAAACTATGCTATAGAGGCCGGTGAGGGAAAGAGGAATCTTTAGTCAGGAGGTGGGAAAAGTGGATGAGGGTGAGCATGACAGGTGCCCTCCAATATATAAAGGGCCAAGATGTGCAGATGGCTTGGTTTATTCTAGGCAGGCTTCAGAAGAGGAACAAGGGTCAAGGTGCAACCTCTGAAAGGAAGCAGTTTTGGTAAAATATAAAACAACAACAACACATTCTTAGCATCTCTGATGTCCAGCAGAAAAAGTAGAACTGGAGCCCAGGAAAGAGGTCTTAAGGCAGAATCAAGAGAGAGGCTGTCCACAAGGAAGCTGCAAAATTGGTTGGGGTTTCCAGTGTTCTGTGCCACCAGCAGCCCAGAATTGTCACCCATAGCTCTTCCCGGTTTCTTTTCAACCTAGCTGTGCAGCTCTTCCTAGCGTGCCTTCTCTTGAAAGCTTCTCTGGCCCTGGAATTTCTCGGCCAGCAGACAGAAGGGGACATCCCCAAACCTCAGCTTTAGCAATCCGACAGCCTCCCAACTCCAGAAAGTGACCTAAGGGATGAGATGTCAGCAGTCCAAAGACAGAAGGGGTCCCACTGTTTCTCTTTTGCAGAGTTCCCTGGGCTGGTACCCTAAAATGCAGAAGAAATTTAGGAGAGGAGGGTAGGCAGAGAGAACAGGTTCATGCCACCTAACCTCTGAACTGTGGATGGAATGGAGGAATCCCTGGAAGGTTTTTGAGGTGTAGAGAGATGGTACTCTGTCCACCAACAATGGATAATCAGTTTGGTAAAACATACTGACTGGGTTTTGCAGAGGAGAAGGGGTTCTCTTAAGGCGCAGAAAGGGCCATGCAAGCAGAGGCAAAGGCAAACTTTGTTGTAAATGGACAGACACCTTCATTGCACCGTTTGCTCTCTGCTGTTCAGAAGATCACAGGCACACCCCTCTCAGCCTTCCGCGGCTGGGGGTCCGAACGAGGCACTCAGGTTGGAGCAAAGCATTGGAGCCCAATACACACACACACACACACACACACACACACACACACACACACACGCACATGCACGAGGGCAGAGTGGGCAAAGAGAGAGGGTAGATGCCTAGTCTGGGCACGCTGGAGCTAAGCAACTGGCCTTTGTTTGCGAATCCGAGCAGGGTAGGGGCACTCTCTCGTCGCCGCGGGGCGCACGTCTCCGCTGAGCTGGCTGCGCGGCGCGGTGCGTTGCGGGGGAGGCCCCACTGCCCCCGCCCGGGTCGCAGCGCCGCCCCCGCCCGCTCTGTGCGCCAGGCGCTGCGCTCTCCGCGGGCCCGGTGGCAGCCGCGCACTTGGCTGGGGCGAGAGGCGAGAGGGTAGGCTGGCTGCTTGGTTGGCGTTGGCGCTCTGCAGTGCAGTGGAGTGTTGCCCAGCTCCCTATATGGTCGGGGATTAGCTCGGTGCTGCTGAGGCAGAGCCAGGAGCCGGAGGAGGAGGAGGAGAAGGAGGAGAAGGAGGAGGAGAAAGAGCGCAGCAGCTGCGGGCGCACGCCGAGCGGCTGCCGGGGGAAGCAGAGTCGCCGGAGGCTGGGGCACCGCCGACGCCTCGGGAGCCATGGCCGAAGGGGGAGAAGGAGGAGAAGACGAGATCCAGTTTCTGCGGACTGTGAGTCTCCGCGGCGGGGGCGAGGCGGCGGGCAGGTGGGGAGGAGCGCGGAACCCGGCGAGGAGGGGCTGCGCTGCGCCCAGGTGCCCGATGCGCGGTGCCCGATGCCCGGCGCGTTCTCCGCACCCGCGGGCTGCAGAGACGGACCGGCCACCCACCCGCGGGGCCGCAAGGGGGCTGCGTGGGAAGGGGCATCTCTTCCTGCCTGCCCCTTCTTCCCCTATCGCCACCCCCACCCCAGACCTCCACCTCCACCCACCTCTACTGCTCTCCCGGCAACTTGCTACTTGATCTGAAACCTTTGATGCCCAAACTTCCAGGCAGGGTTTGCTCATTCATGGTTCTGACCCGGAGGATCAGAAGTGGAAACTGTTGCCCCAGAGTCGACTCGCTCTTTCACCCCAATATTCCACCCCAGGCTCCTGTCGCCTCCTCCATGCACTGGGGAACCGCCAGAAAGAACCAGTGGGGCAGGGGCGAGCTTGGGATACGGAGAAGCCGGCGCCCGCGCTGCGTCCCGGACCTAGGATCGCTTGGAAGGGAATTCGCCCAGCACTGCCCCTCGCACTTTAAGCCCCGAACCGGCAGCTGCTGCTGGAGCGTTACTTGACTGCTCCGAGTGTAAGAACCGTGGTTTCTCCTGCCCGCTCTTCAGAGCCCCGCAGGACAGGGAAACCCCGGGCTGTGGGTCCGCGTCACTCGGGTCCCCTCCCTGGCACCGGGGGGCGCTGCTCCGCCCCAGATTTTAGGGCAAGTGGCGGGGATAGGGGTGGGGGTGGAGTTCCTTGTAATCACATCAACCTTGCCCCTTAGGAGTTAACATAAAGGTTTTCCAGGTGGATAACAATCAGGAGGGGTGGGAGCATTGGGATGCGTCCCAGCTCTGACTTTCGCCAAGTGACCTTGAGCAAGTCGCATAATCCTCCCTTCCTAGCCTCAGTTTCCTCATAGGTAAGATAAAATTACACCAGCTTTTCAGGGTGATAAGGATTAAATGAAATAGTGAATGTCCTAATGTTTTGTAAGCTGTAAATTGCTCTGTATTAGAGCATTTTATTTGTTGCCTGGATCTCAGGAACTGGAATCCTTTCCAATTCGCTCCCTCTTTTCCTAAATGCCACCTTCAAACCTGGTTTCTGAAGATCCCAGCTGAGCTCTTGTCCATCTTTTGCACCATTTCCCTCTCCTTGGAGTGTTCCCTACAAATCCCTTTAGTTTTACTTCCAAATATGGTTTCTCTTTTGGGGCTGGGACTTGGGTCTTGTTTGGGACCTACTACTCTTTGGTCCTGGAGAAGGAAATGGCAACCCACTCCAGTACCTTTGCCTGGGAAATCCCATGGACAGAGGAGCCTGGTAGGCTACAGTCCATGGGGTCGCAAGGAGTCGGACACTACTGAGTGACTTCACGTTTTTTCTTTCTTACTCTTTGATACTGCCTTCTGATACTATAGAATTATCCATCTCTTTATCCTGGCTCTGATCCACAGACCCAGACCTCAGTCTCAGCTCTCACACTTCGAACAAGACAGCCTCACGTTTACCTCTCCTTAGAGCCCTTTTGCTGTGCATCTGCCTGTTCCTCCACACCAACAAAACCCTGTGAAATCCTTAGGCTTTCCTTCCAACAGGTGTTCTTGGTACTGGATGGTTGGCAGCTCAGGTGCTTCCTGCCTTTTGCCTTCCTCAGTCAGTCATTTCTTCTGCTTATTATTAATGATCCTGTAGCTATTGCTGCGGAGAAGACAATGGCAACCCACTGCAGTGTTCTTGCCTGGAGAATCCCAGGGACAGAGGAGCCTGGTGGGCTGCCGTCTATGGGGTCACACAGAGTTGGACACAACTGAAGTGACTTAGCAGCAGCAGCAGCAGCAGCAGCAGGTATTGCTGATTGGAGAAATTCCATTCTGACAGATAGGCTCAGTCCAAATGGATTGATGGCCCAGAAGGTCAAGGTGAAGTCCTGATGGTTTTCTTGAGATCCGATCCTGTGTATTTCTTTTGGCTTCTGTGGCTGTCTTCCTTGAATTTTTCTCTCCATCAGGCAGTGTCTCCTTTTTTTTTTTTTTTTTTTTTTGGTGCACCTGTAACCAAGGCTTACTGTACAACAATGCTTCTTAAACTGTTTGTGTCAGTGGGTGTCCTGCCCCTAGATCAGAGCAGGTGGGCTTATTTTAAATTGGCAGGAGCCAAGTCATGGCTCCCCATGGGGTTCAAGGTCCCAAGGTAAGAACCTCGGAAGAGTACTGCATATCAGTTATGCCTTTGATCCAGACCTGCAAGTGACCAAGAGGCTAGTGACTCAAAATGTGGTATTGATCCCTTTCCTTCGAATAACCACCTTTAGATGTGTTTCTTAGGAACGCTGAGAAACAGCTTAACGTCCTCATCTTTAGCTTGCTGGGGGCAGAATAGGTGATGAAACGGAGGCACAGGAAATCCAGTGCCCTGGCCATGGTTGCCCAGCAAGTTGCCCAGCTAACAGTTGTCATTCCATAATGTTAAATTCCCACTAGAGCCTGGTATTGAGCATTACTCCAGAGGTTATTTATAATCTTCAGAATATACTGAGATGAGAACTGCCGTTTTCTGAACCCTGACACTGTCTCCATATCCATAAATTAGGCAAAGTTATTTCTTCAAACCTAATCAACATGAGCTTTTGATACAAGATTTTGACTTTAACTTGCTGCTTTTAGGGCTATCAGGAATCATGGGGCTGTGCTGTCTGTGGGGAAATTTTTCACCTTTGACCAAGACTGGGTTAAAGAACATATTTCAAAGTTCCTCACCTATCTTTACCTTAGAGTTTCTTTCTTTTCCCAAAACAATATCTTTGAAAGCATTTCGACTGTGTGTTAGTCATGTTATGTCTTTTCACCTTAACATTGTCCTGAACCAGAAACTCCTGAACCCGAAGGCGATGAAATAGAATTCTATCTTTGCAACCAGGAACTTCAAGGGTTGCCACTCCAAGAACAGAGGCTTTTAAACCTACTTAAAAAAAAATAGATCATAGAATAGCAGTGTGTCAAGGACCCTTGGTGATCACAGTGTCCTGTTTATCATGAGAATGACAGAAATGAAAGCAGCTAGAACTATGGGTGACCTGAAATGGGCCAGAATTACTGCAGTAATCACTGCAGGTGTGTGGGCTGGGGCTTCAGGCACTTGCTGCATGGTGGTGTTCACCTTGGTTGCACCCTCTGATTGAAGCCCACCCTCTCTCCTACGTTGGGGGCAGGTCCTACACAAGGGGTTTAAAAGCGTAAGCCTTTATGAACTAAAACCTCCTGTACCCCCAACTCGAAAATGGCTGTGTAAAGCCACCTGTTTCCTCCTGGCTTTCTGAAATCAGTGGCAGTCATCTAAGTCAGTGTGAGCGAGTCAGCCACACGGACAGACCGAAGAATTTTCTTGAAGGCTACAATTTTCCCTCCCACTGCTGCTGGCAGTGGCATCATCCTCCCTTCCGATTGCTCTTGCTGACGTAGCCAGTGTCACTGACGTGGCTCCGAAGCTGCTCAGAAGCAGATAAACCTGCCAGCCTCTGATCTGAAAGCAAGAAGTTTCGGTGAGAAGAGTGACAGTTACCTTCTCTCCAGACGGTTGGTGGAGCGGCTGGCACCGCGTCAGGCTTTTAGAGTGCCAGGGAGAAGATGGTTTCTCCGCCTCCCCCCTCCCATTTTGTTCCCCTTGGACTGCAGCATCCTTGGAAAAAGAGAGAAAGGAAAACCTCCAGGCCTCAGCTAGTTGTTTTTAAAATGCCATAGCCTTCTCTTTGCCAGCCCCCTCTCCACAATAAAGTTAACTGAAACAGAACTCAGCATGAGAGAGACACGCATTTCTATTAGTTTCCATTAAAAATTGGTCAAGTAGATGCCTCATTTAGCCCTCCTCGTAGAAAGTTGTCCTCCTCCATCTAAATTTGCAGCTCTCAAGTGACAGGAGAAGGCACTTGGGCTGAGAGTTGAGACTGCTCCCGTGGTCTTGGGTTCCAGCCTCAAGGGAGGCTAGGACAAATCCCTGAATTTGAGCTGCGGCAACAATGTGAGCTCATGTCGGTCCAGAAAAGGGAGTAGTCCCAGGTTGGGATGACAGTGAACTTGGCCTCCATGGCATATAGATTCCTGCTTGGTTCTGCCCTCAGCTGAGTCTGTTTACATAACAGCGGCATGTTGCCAATGTCGTGCCTTTGATCACTTTTCTCACGGAGGCAGGGGGAGGAGGTGGACACCAGTGATTTCTTCAAGCACAGCGGCTTGGAACGACAGTGTGTGGTGATGGAGGCAGTGCCAGAATGCAGACCCAGTACCAGGCATATGTGGTCAGAAAGCAGGGCTGGGCTGTCCTGTAGAATCAGGTTTGATGGTTAAAATGGCAAAATGCAGAATGTCCCCCTACTCTGGATCTCCCAACATCACTTCCCACCTTCTTGGTCTCTTTTCCTTTGACTTTGGGAAGCTGATCTTATTAAGGAGCTGTAGCAGAATAGCTGGACATCCAATATCCCCTCCTTTCCAGGGAAATGGCCCAGGTGGACGTAAAGGAAAGCCAGGTCCTCCTCACAGAAATTGACTTGTGTTAGAAAGGTCACATCAGCACTGGGGATGGTGGGGTGGTGGTAGCTTCTACCTGGAGGCACTGATCATCCTGACCAGGGTTGTCCTGAGGGATTGTGAGCTGCCGAGTTCCAGAGAATGAGGTGATGACAACTGTGAACTTGGAAATATTGGAATGCATTTTAGCCCAGTGTAGGAAGAGGGAGACCGAGAGCAGGTGGGCAGTTGACTAAGGTGTGTCTGATGTTGGCATAATTTTTTTTATGTGAATATGATTGTCGAGCAGGATGAGGACATGTCAGTGAATTACATTTTTTAAAACAATTCTTTATTTCCTTTCCAATACTGAGTTAGAGGAAATACAAATATATTTCTGAGTTCCTTAGGGTCAATCTGAGGGGGAAAATGTTGAGAAAGAAAAGGTGAGAGGAATTTATCTGGAGAGTGAAATACCCTAGTAATTATTTTTAAAGGATTTGTATTTAAATAGATTTTATTATGAGTATTTTTTATTTGCCTCTGTTGCTTTTTTTGTGATCATCTGTTTTCACTGCTTCCTGGGAAGGATTATTCATTTCATCATTTGACTCTACCTTACAGATTAAAGAATGTTGAGTTTAGAAACAACTGGCTCCATCATTTTCTAATTGACCTGCATCCTTCTGCTTGATTCTCCCTCATCTCTTGTGCAGGCCCAGGAATGTCTTCAGAAACCAGCATTCTGGCTCATTTCCTACAATCCCACATCCATATAAACCCTTCTTTATTAGCTCTGTCTTTAAGCTACCCTCCTTACAATATTTATCCAGTAGAGGTGGAATGATGTGATAAAAAGAATTGAACTTGGAGGCAGGAATTCTTGTTTCTAGCCCTAGCTCAGTGTGACCTTGAATGAGTCCCTTAAGAAAATGAAGGTTTTCCTCCCTGTCTGGAGGTAGAACCTGCTTTAATTGCTTCACAGAAGAGTCACGAGTGGCAGTGGTCTTTCAATAGTACCTCAAAGGAGTGAAGAGGGTGTATTTCGTCGGGTGTTATTGCTGTGTTTCTCTTGCACGAGGAAATCGACCCTGCTTGTGACTGGGTCTTGTTGAAAGGCACATTTCCCTTCATCCAACATGTTCTCTGCCACAGGGCTTCCCCTTCATCCCAGAGTTGTTAAATGGGCTCCAGAGTTGGTCCACCTGCAGGATATCTGGGAAATTACTTGACTAAAACCAACACCCACTTCTCTCAAGCTATTTGACTGAAAGACTTGATTGAGAAGGCAAGTTACTTGGTGTTAGAACCTTCAGAAGGTAGCCCCCCACCCCAGGATTCCAGCCACCAAACGGAACATTCAGAGTTATTTTTTGTCTTCCCAGAAAATTACCAAAGCTATGATTTCTCATTGGACCACCTTTCCTTGTTTAATCCCTTTCTCACTGAATATCTTCCTTTCAAAGCTGTCCTTCTCATTGCTTTTATGAGCCCCTTCCCCCAGAGCATTAGGACCAGCTTTTCTCTAAAGCCAACCCTGCTTTTCCTCCTAGAGATTTTGCTGCTTCAGTCACGTCTGTTTGGAGAGTCAGGACCTTTGAAAAGTTCCTTTTTGGCCGCACCTGGAGGAAGCAGATGCTTTTATGGCAGGATCCCAGCCAGTGCTGAGGCTGCAGGGCACCAAATCTCCCCCGGGAGCCACGTCGGGTCCTTGGGCTGGCATCCTCTCAGTCCTCTCCCTGTTTGAAAGCCAGTGGGGTATTTTAGGGACAAAGACATTTCCAGTCACTGCATCTCCCTTTGCTTCAGTGAGTTTTGCCGTTATAGCACCTCTTCAACTCAGAGAAAGGGAATGAAAAGTGCTGGCGCCTTGGTCCTGATCCTGCCATGGGGATAAGCCTTGGGAGGTGCCAAGCTTGTTTTTTTCCTCCTCTGTCATTTCTGATTCCTGATTATTAGAAAACAAAGTTCAGATCGGCTCTGAGACTGATGATGTAGTGTTCAAAAATAAAAGAGCTGTGCTTCCTCTCCTCACATGCACTGCTTCCCTTGGCTAGCTCAGAGCACATTGCTGACTCCACAGGAATGCTCAGGGCTACTGCCCTTTTAGGCTGGACACGGCCATACAAGTAGGAGACACTGAGGCAGGAGGCCCTGATTTTCTCTTTGTTGGCTCTTTCTTCGTTTTCACCTTCCATCTCCTTGGGCAGTGAACTCCTCTCACTGGTTACAGGCCTTGCAGCCCCCATTCATAATTCTATTTATTGTTGGTCATGCTGGCTCTTGGCTGCTGCGGGGGCTAACCCCTAGTTGCAGTGCACAGCTTCTCATTGCGGTGGCTCCTCTTGTGGCAGGGCACAGGCTCCAGGGCACGTGGGTTTCAGTAGCTGTGGCTCATGGGCTCTCAAGCACAGGCTCCATAATTGTGGCGCACAGGCCTGGTTGCTCCATGGCACATGAGATCTTCCCGGAGCAAGGATCCAACCTGTGTCTCCTGCACGGGCAGGCGGTTTCTGTACCACTGAGCCACCAGGAAAGCCCCCAGCCCCCGTTTAGGCTTGACTGTTTGAAGAGGTCTTACTTTACTGGGTCCAGTGACCAAGAAGGACAACAAACATTATATCCTCAAATCAGATCACAAAGAGATTCAGAAATTTCACTCAACAGGAGCCATCCCCTCGGGGGTGGCAGCTGCTTGTTGCTGCTTACTGTTCAGAGAGCAGAGGAGGCAGGAGAGAACTCTGGAGACAGAGCTGCTGCCCCTGTGCAGAACCTTAAACACCATCAACAGTTTTCTACTGAGTTTATGTGTGATTTTATGCCATAGGAACAAACCCATGTGATGAGCAAGGCAGCATAGCTTTCAGGGAAGTGTCGGAATGCAAATCTGAGTTGGTGTCAGTGTTACCCAGAAGGCTGTAGTTTTCCTTGGTCTGCCTTTGGGATAAGGCAATGACTCAAGAAATGCCCTCTATCAAAAGATAGAAATGTGAAATTGTTAGCTCAGTGGGTACCATCAGTGATTAGCATCATTGACAGCTGAGCAGAGCCAGTTTCTGAAGCACTAGGAGTTGGATTGCTGTCACCTGAGAACACCTGGGAGAGCTCCTAAGTGGGGCAAGCCTAGGCGAGCACTTCACTGGTTCTTGGGGAACCCTGAGTAGGCAGAAGAAGCATCAGGGCATAGAAGTCTGGCCTGGGGGTGTGTGTGGCACAGAGACCCCCATCTTTATTTGCTTGTGACCTTTGATCAGAGGTGAGGAATCCTTGAGCTACATAGAAGAAAGTAACCAACCTCATTTCAGGCATTGGTAGGATCACTGTTTATAGCCAGAAGTGGTGCTACTTAATACTTTGTTTTAGATAATTCCGAATGAGAGACAACAGTTAGAAAAAGACAGTCTCTGATTGTTGTACAATGAGGTGACTCTATGGCAAATTGAGCACTAAGGCAGTGCTTTCTAGAAGAAGGAAAGAGTTCAAGCCACAAAACTCCATTGTCATTTATCGTGTTTGGTGATGTGTTGCTCATCTTTATCCCAAGCAAATGCTCCAGAGTCCCTGAGACCAATCCAGGGACAATTAGGACAATCCTGCAGCAGAAAAGAATGCCAAGGAGAGCCGCCTATCCTCCAGTGGAGCAAATAGGAAAGGCTCTTACTGGAAGGTACACACCAGTATAAGGCCTGGCATTTACTCCCTGATAATTTCGCAGTCGAGTTCTCTAATGGGCCTGAGCAGAGAGAGCTAGTCAGTGGGACTACAGGAAGAAATGGAAAGTTCTCCGTCAATGGCACGTAAATGTCTACAGTGTAAGAAGTATTGATTGACACTGCTGTACTCCACACCGTGGACCAGATCCAGACTGTAAATAACACTGGGGCAGTAAGAGAGATCTGGTTGGCCACAGCTTCACATTGAACCAAAAGCTGAATCCAAGAGGTCATATTGAAAGAGAGCGAGCAGTCCTGGAGGACCGTGAGCCTCTCCTAAGCCCCATCATCTCTATCATACAGGACATGTGGCTGTTATTCTGAACTACTGCAGTCGTCCACCTCCAAGTCAGCCTCTCTTCTCTCCAGGCTGCCTGGCAAAGAGGAGTCTAAGAACAAACCATGGTGATGTCTTGAATAAATCTCATTTCTTCACAAGATGAGAAATGTAACAGAGAACATTCCAGTCAAGTGGGTAAACTCGGAGTGAAAGCATTTGCTTTATTCTGGGGAATTCCATCCCTGGATACCTATAGGATTGTCTGTCCTTCCCTGGGTTGCAGTTTATCCATTTCTGAAGATGTGGCCATAATGAGTGTATCTCAGGGATGCCTTGAAAATAGGAGTGAGGTGATCCTGAGTCTCCTCTAGGAGAATTAGATATGTGTATATGGAAGGAGTCACTTGAAATAAAAGATATTTAGTGGCCTCATTGCCTGAAAAGTTTTCTATCCACCTGAAGTGTTGACCATAGATTATAAACTTTAGGAGCACAGAGGTCTCTATTCAGTCTACTCCAAATCCCTGGGTACCAGTAGATTGGTGGACTCACTTTTAAACACTTTTGGGTCCAGGCAGGTAATGAAAATGGCAACCCACTCCAGTATCCTTGCCTGGAGAATTCAATGGCCAGAGGAGCCTGGCAGGCTGCAGTACATGTGATTGCAAAGAGTCGGGCACGACTGAGCTCCTAACTCTTTCACTTTCAGGTAACAAAATGTGTGAATCTAGCTTTATTTGCAAAGAGAGGCAGCCCTGATCTACACATTCAAATAAAAATTTTAAACACTGCCAGCCAAGCAAAACATATCTGCAGCGGGATCCTGAGCTGTCTGCCAGTTAGTTTGCAGCCGTGGATGCACCTTTAGATTCTAAGTGAATGTGCTCCCTGGAATGCATGAATATTTTTATGAGTAGGATCAGGTTCACAATGCACATCAAGGTCCTTGGATGAAAATGTCAACATAAAAGACAATGTATCATCTGTCACAGTGTATAGGAGAGATTGGCAGGCAGACAGATTAGTAGGCTTAATAAATGATAGACTTGATCCTCAAAATGAATGCAGATTGTTCTAGCCTTTAAATACCCTTTAAAGTTGTCATATAGATATAGATATTGTGAAATACAAGGTAAGCAGGGTATTCATTCAACATTTATTGACCAGCCTGGTCCTGACAAGTGACTGGGAGTTGCATGGATGAGTGAGACATCTTAATGTACCACACCTCTAACAGCTGAAGGTCAAGAGAGGGCTCAGTCTGGTTTTGAGGTAACAAAGATATCAGTCACTTCAGATGCATTTATAACAATTTAACTTTCCCCTACTTCAGTGGTACAGAAATTTTCTTATTAAAATTTATGACCTTAAGGACGTTTCTTAACATCTGTACCTATTTCCACGTAGGTTAAATGAGAGTGGTAATAGTGTGTGTCTCCAAGGGTTGATGTGAGAATTAAATGAGTTAATCTGTGTAAGGTACTTGGAAGAGTGCCCGACATATACTAAGTCCTCAATAAATATTAGCTATTAATATTGTCTCAACAATCAGTGGAAAACATTGACCTTAGTCACATTAGCTATTCCAAATGTCATTGCACATCCATTTTAAAGTTGGAAAGTACAAAGGGACCATACCTTGGGATTATTCCATGGTCTGGATTGCTGACATTCTGCTTAAGTATAATATGACCAGGCCTTGTGAATGGAAATGAGCCAGGGATGTACATGGCCCCAAGTGCAGACTGAAAGGTCAGTTCTCAGAGTATCTGCTTTACACAACCTCTTGATGCAAATGCTAACTGATTCATCCTCCAGCAATTTTTGGTTATCTGTAAGAGTGGATGGACAAAGTGGTTTGCAAAATCCTAAACACAAGCGACTCATTGTCCTTGGTTTGGGGAGACTTTTCTCAACCTATGTCTTAAATATAGAAATTTGCTTTTCAGGGAATTCTCTGTATTTTCAGCAATGCAGTCATCCTACTGTAAAGATCAGCTTTGCACCTTGCCTGATCCCCTCTCATGTCTGCGGCTGCAAAGTCTGAACCTAACATAAACCTTGATACTTGCTTTAGGGCTCTCTATCCTGAGGGGTCCTGATGCAGGCAGTGGCCCAAGCTTCTGATTTTTACCTCCCCCCTTCCCTACCAAACATTATTGCCATTATTTCTTCTTTGCTTTCTGTGGAATTAAGTTGGATAATGTTGGTTATTTAATCTTTATTAGAAATTTTCCCTCCCTTGGATGAGGGTAGATGTTTACCTAGTTAAGTCTGTCTGATCCTTGTGGTGTGGCAGGTATAATGGGAGTCTAGGCACATGGGCTGGCTGATGGCTTCTTGTTTTTGCTTAGGTTTTAACCCTCAATGGGCTGTTTATTTTCATTCTTAAAGCTGGTTCCAACAACCAAAATAATTGGGTTCAGTAGATGAGAAATTATGTTTTAAAAAATTAAAGTGAGAATTCTTCCAACCAATAGAGAATGGGTGGGCTTTTGATTTCTTTGAAGAAAAGAGATTTTTGGGGTGGTGGGGTTACTGAATCTGGGTGTTTCACTAGCAATTAATTTCACTTTTTTAGTTGTGAATAGAAAACTAAAGTCTATGGATGAGCTATTTCATTGAATCTAGCCTCAGGTTCCTAATCTATAGAATTAGGACTATCATAATTAATTCATGGCAGAGGTCAGGATGGAATGACCACACCCTGAGATTCTCCAGAGCCATACCCTATTTCATTAGTATTAGTTGCCTGTTTCCTCCCAATACTTGATAATGTCCGGTGCTTGAAAATGTCCTCAGACAGCATCTTTTGCAGAATATAAAACGCTGTCAAGATGTCGCACGTGCACGTTAGAACCTGGGCAACAGTGAAGTCTGATTACATATATAGAGAGATGACTGTTATAATCAAATACATTTTCGATCAAAGTTATTCTGACATATTTATTTTTGTACATAAATATTATTGTGGTGACTTATAATTAGGCATAATTTACACGATTCACATAAATGACTATAATTAGTATAAATTTTGCCTAGCAAGACCATTTTTTAAAAATTGCATGTCTTAGCTCTCCTGTTATTAACAGCTCTGTTGATCGTTTTTCTCGCACTACCACCATTTTCAGATCACCATTACCTTCATTAACATCAGTGTCAACACCATCGTCACATATAGTCTTTGATAAGAGAGTTTAAGAGCTCCAGGTAAAATAAACCCGAGTGTGGATTTTGGATTGATTATTTGCACAATATAAGATCCTGATAATTTCCTCATCTCTCAAATGCGCATATTGATAACTTTTCAGGTAACTGTTGAGATCATTGAGGGTGGTAACATTTGTACAGCTGTAATAAGCACAGTATCTCATGCTGTGCCTATGTCCTCCTCTGCTACAATATATAGGATGTGATAGGATACAGATTCTCATGGAAAGTCCTCCCCCACAGTGGCTGGGGATTCCCTTTGCCAGGTCCCCCGCTCCCATGCCCAGCCTGTGCTTCTGTGAGTCACCTGGGATCCTGAAGCAGCTGCTCTTCAATGATATGGGAACCGTTTAGAGGGTAGAAAATGTACTTAAAACTGTTTATTTACTACAATTTCTAACTCAATTAATTGGAAAAAAATCTAAATAGCTCTCCCACCTGCTCCCTAGAAGCTTTCGCCAACTGAAATCCTGTGGGCGTGCACATGTTCCTCCGTGGTTTTCTGCACGCATGAAGGTTGCAGTCCCAAATCGTGCTTTTAACGAACAACAGGAACCTGGGCCTGACTCCTGGATGCTTATTGCTGCTGCTAAGTCGCTTCAGTTGTGTCCGACTCTGTGTGACCCCATAGATGGCAGCCCGTCCCTGGGATTCTCCAGGCAAGAATACTGGAGTGGGTTGCCATTTCCTTCTCCAATGCGTGAAAGTGAAAAGTGAAGTCACTCAGTCATGTCTGACTCTTCATGACCCCATGGACTGCAACCTACCAGGCTCCTCCGTCCATAGGATTTTCCAGGCAAGAGTACTGGAGTGGGGTGCCATCGCCTTCTCCAGATGCTTATTAGGTGATGACAGATACATTTACTGATCCCCAGGCTCTGCTCTGGTCCCTGGTTGTGCTAAGTGCGTGTCACTCATGTTCATGTCCTGGCAGGGCCTCCAGAATACACATCGGAAGGCAGATGTCTCACAGAGTATGAAGAGGCTCCGCATTTAAACTCTCGAAATCAAATGAAAATTAAAAGTAGGTTTATTGAGGTTTTAGAGTTAAAAAGATTTAGGGTTAACCTCTCTTTACCCCATAGGTTAAGTATGTCACTGGGGAAGAGAGGCCCCTTTGCCCGAGACTTCTCTCTCACTGTGTGACAAGGTGCATGAAATTCCTGATTTCAAGAAACTCCTTTAGCTTAAGGCACTGTCTCCATTGTTTGGGCTTCCCTGGTGGCTCAGTGGTAAAGAATCTGCATGCCATGCAGATGATGTGGGTTCTATCCCTGGGTCAGGAAGATCCCCTGGGGAAATGGCAATCTGCTCCAGTATTCTTGAGTGGGAAATCCCACGGACAGAGGCGCCTAGTAGGCTACTTTCCATGGCGTCGCAAAAGAGTTGGACACAACTGAGCAACTAAATAACAACAAACGTATCTTCTGAGGATAGGGGAGTGGCTTTAGATGTTGCTATGCTTCCTCTTGGATTATCAGATTATCTAGAAATAAAATACTGATCTTGTAATATGGCATGTGGGGCTGAAAGAAAAAAAATGGTCACTGGGGCACTAGCAGTTTCAATTCCACAGTTGGTTACCCTGAATCTCCTAGGGGAATAAAGAGAAAGTATGTTTAAAAAAAGTAAATAGCACCTAAAGGGTAAGGATAAGGAGCAGAGAGGCCAAGCATCATTAACTTCATAATTTTCATCCCAATCTGATTTTGTAAATGTCAGTATCTTAGATGGAACTCAGTGTTTGCAATTGAGTGACTTTCAAGTTAACTGTCTTTTCTTACTGCTAATTTTTCATCACCTTTCACACTTATCAGCATCTAGCATACTACTTAGAGAAGGCAATGGCAACCCACTTCAGTACTCTTGCCTGGAAAAATCCCATGGACGGAAGAGCCTGGTAGGCTGCAGCCCATGGGGTCGCTAAGAGTCGGGCACAACTGAGCAACTTCACTTTCACTTTTCACTTTCATGCAGTGGAGAAGGAAATGTATTCTCCAGTATTCTTGCCTGGAAAATCCCAGGGACAGAGGAGCCTAGTGGGCTGCCATCTATGGGGTCGCACAGAGTGGGACACGACTGAAGCAACTTAGCAGCAGCAGCAGTAGCTGCAGCATACTACTTATTTTATTTATTTAATCTCCTACCACTCAAGAGTCAGAATTGTATCTTTTTTTCTTTGTTATATTTTCAGTACCAAGGATGGTGCTTGGCACATAGTAGGTCTCTAAGAACAGTTGTTAAGCTAATGAACACATTCTCACATGCTGGTCTTCCAGCCCATGTCCCTACCTTACTGTGTTCTCACTGTCTGATTTCCCTGTTCTGTTCCCCACTATGTGCCCTTATAGTTGGTGACACAGAAGTAAGTGAAATGTGGTTTACCATGAAGATAAAAATCCCAGTCATATAATGGAATAATCCAGGCTTGGGGATATGAGGACTAATGTCTCACTTTCTGACCTTAATACTTGCACGAATCAGCTTATAAAAAAATGAGAATGGCTCTGGCATCACATATATGTTTGCCTGCCTCTCAGAATTAAACACACATGGGACATTTCTAGGTCCTTATGGAAACAGAAAATGAATATGGGGCAATTCCATATGTATGGGACATATGTCTGCTCTACATATCATTGATATCAGTTTGATGACTACTGACATTTTTATACTTTTTGTGTTTCTAGATGTTTGCAAATTGATGCTTATTTGAGTAGCTGAAGGCTCTTTTGATGTTGGTCTACTTTGGGAAAGATGTTTATGTGCTTTCACAGTCTTTAATCTGTATAAGACAGAAACCATTAGCCCTTCTGTATGGCCCCTTTATTTCCATGAGATTCTTGAGCACTAGCAACAGCATATACCAGCATCCTCCACTGGAAGATGCATGTTCACTGCACATGCAGATTTGAAGTAAAACTTAGCCACCATTCATATCTACAGATGAAAAGAAGCTGTTTTACTAGTAGTTCAAGTTGTTGCTAATTCAAGATTTATTTTTGTTTGGCTTTGAAATGTCCTTTACTACACTGCTTTTTGCTCAGCTTGTTTCTACTTTTATGCTACCGCTATTTCTATTTCCTCCAAGTACTAGCCCTCCTTTGGAACCTAGAGGTTCTTCTAGACCCTTTGCTGAGATTTCTTCCTGTAGGGTCCTGAGAAAGACTCTGGTGAGGCTCCTGTTTCTTTCATGTGTGAGTCTAATGAGATGTTTTTTTTTCCTCCCTCAGTGTCTACTGAGCTAAATGAGAGCTAATAGCTTTCTAAAAGAATCCTAAGACATTTATAGCTGGTTAATGTCCCTTGGCAATCATCTATTAATTTTTATGTTAGGAAGCTGAGATGCTGTGTGTTATTCATTCATCCATCCATCTACCCATCCATACATGCAACAAGCATTTTTTGAGTACTTATTATGTGAAAGACACATGCTAGGAACTGAAGAAGACTTCAGTTCAGTTCAGTTTCTCAGTTGTATCTGACCCTTTGTGACCCCATGGACTGCAGTGCGCCAGGCTTCCCTGTCCATCACCAACTCCTGGAGCCTGCTCAAACTCATGTTTGTTGAGTCAGTGATGCCATTCAACTATCTTATCCTCTGTCGTCCCCTTCTCCTCCTGCCTTCAATCTTTCCTAGCATCAGGGTCTTTTCCAATGAGTCAGTTCTTCACATCAGGTGGCCAAAGTATTGGAGCTTCAGCATTGGTCCTTTCAATGTATATTCAGGACTGATCTCCTTTAGGATTGACTGGTTTGATCTCCTTGCAGTCCAAGGAACTCTCAAGAGTCTTCTCCAACACCACAGTTCAAAAGCATCAATTCTTCAGCACTCAGTTTTCTTTATAGTCCAACTCTCACATCCATACATGACTACTGGAAAAACCATAGCCTTGACTAGATAGACTTTTGTTGGTAAAGTAATGTCTCTGCTTTTTAATATGCTATCTAGGTTTGTCATAGCTTTTCTTCCAAGGAGCAAGTGTCTTTTAATTTCATGGCTGCAGTCACCATCTGCAGTGATTTTGGAGTCCAAGAAAATAGTCTGTCACTGTTTCTATTGTTTCGCCATCTATTTGCCATGAAGTGATTGGACCGGATGCCATGATCTCAGTCTTTTTGAATATTGAGTTTTAAGCCAACTTTTTCACTCTGGCAAAACATGGTCCACTGGAGAAGGAAATTGCAAACCACTTCAGTATTCTTGCCTTGAGAACTCTATGAACAGTTTGAAGAAGACTTAAAGGGGAACAAAATACATAATCCTATCCTCAGGCAACTTGAAGTTTAGTAGGAAGGCTTAGAATTCTAAAGAACTGACAGTAGACTAAGACAAGGATAAAAGTTATACAGTCTAAATGGTTAATTTTGACTAGAGAGTCAGGAAAAATTTGAAAAGAGAGGGAGTATTTGAACCAGGTGGATTCTATAAAGTGTTGGTAAATGGAAAATGGGGTTAAAAGTGCATTTCAGACAGAAGGATCACCATCAAGTAACACCCAGAGGTGTGAAAATGTATTACACATTCAGGGAACCCTAAAGAGTAGAGTAGAGGGGGTACATGAAAGATTACTGGTGTATGAGAGTGAAATGTAGGTCAGAGTTGGACCATAAAGAAGGCCAAGCACTGAAGAATTGAAGTCTTTGAATTGTGGGTGCTGGAGAAGACTTTTGAGAATCCATTGGACTGCAAGGAGATCAAACCAATCAATCCTAAAGGAAATCAACCCCGACTATTCATTGGAAGGACTGATGCTGAAGCTGAAGCTCCAATACTTTGGCCATCTGATGTGAAAAGCCGGCTCATTGGAAAAGACCCTGATGCTAGGAAGGATTGAAGGCAAAAGGAGAAGAGGGCAGCAAAGGATGAGATGGTTAGATAGCATCACTGACTCAATGAACATGAATCTGAGCAAACTCTTGGAGATAGTGGAGGACAGGGAAACCTGGCGTTCATGGGGTCACAAAGAATTGGACACAACATAGTGACTGGACAACAGCAACAATAGTGGAAAACTATTTTGAGAGCAAATCAAGATGATCTGACCTGAATTCTTTAGGTAATGGAGAACAAACTATCATAAATACAATTGGTTCTGAAGATCTGCTTATGGTAACTCACTATTACCTAACTTTGGTAGAGTAGAACATACAGAGCCAGCTTATGTAAGGGTACTCTTTTCTACTGGTTTCTTCAGTTCACAGTTGTATATCTGATACTTTGAGAATCCAGTTGTCCCTTTATGGACAGATACAGATAACTCAAGCCTCATCATCTGTAAAGACAGGACTTGACAGGGCTTAGGCTATTACCAGCGAGAACCTTCACTGACAGGGTCCTGGCCTTGGCCATGGAATGGAAATGAAAGAAGAGTCTCACGTTGTACCTAAACTTTCCCTCATGGAATGAGATCTATTCTATAGCTATAGATGTTTCACCTTCGCTCAGGACAAGGCTTTAAGGTAACAGAAAAAGAAGTGGGCACTTCAGGAACATCTAGAAAATAGAAACTGACTACAGCTGAAGGTGGAGAAGGAAATGGCAACCCACTCCAGTGTTCTTGCCTGGAGAATCCCAGGGACGGGGGAGCCTGGTGGGCTGTAGTCCATGGGGTTGCGAAGAGTTGGATACGACTGAGCGACTTCACTTTGACTTTTCACTTTCATGCATTGGAGAAGGAAATGGCAACCCACTCCAGTGTTCTTGCCTAGAGAATCCCAGGGACGGGGGAGCCTGGTGGGCTGCCATCTATGGGGTCGCAAGAGTCGGACACGACTGAAGCGACTTAGCAGCAGCAGCAGCAGCAGCGCTGAAGGGCTGTAGCTCTATATAGGTGTTACTGAGGGAAGACTCTGGCTGCTAACAGTTTCGTATCAGCAGTATCCCTCATACCTCAGACAGTTTAACTTTGGCTCCTGTGCTTCTTCCAGAGGCCATTTCTTGACCACGGGGCACCCTAAAGCCACTGTAGTATTGGAATGTGACCCTTTCTTGAGTAGACTTTATAGGCTTTTATACCCTGGTTCTTGCCTTTGCTGCCCTATCATATGGTTATATATAATAGTGAGGAAAAATAGGAGATCAGAATTCAAATCAGCACATTCACATGGTTTGTTTAAAATTTTGCTAAAAGATTAGTGTGGACTGTTACTGGAAAGTGCTCGCTAATTATTGTTGTCTGAACTAAATAATCTGGCACTTGATCATACTGTGCAAACTTGGTTTCATGAGGCATAAATCTCCTTTTCTCTGCAAAACTAAATAGCTCTCTGGGGGCAAGGTCTTCTTTAGTTAGTTTAATTTCTAACAATTCCCATCAGTGCTCATATGCATGTGCACAGTGGCTCAGTGATTTCTTGCATGATTTTTTATTGTGTTTCTGCAAGACCTCGTTGCTTAGATTCAGTATTCAGCACACCCAAATGGTGTGTTTTTACCTAGTTACTCACCAACAGGGATGTCACCTTTAGAAGCTGCAGATTCCATTCTGAATTAGACAGTGCGCACTTCTAATAGGACTGTGACTCGTTTCCCATAAAGGTTAAAAAGTGTGCGTGCGTGCGTGCGTGTCTGTTGGTGGTGGTATGTCCGTGATTAAGGCATTTTAGATTTTTGCTGTTGTTGTTCCTAATGTATCTCCAATGGCAAACAGAGCACTACAGCCTACAGCAGGTACTGAGTAAATACTTACAGAACAACCTAATAAAACAAAGTGGAGAAAATAGGAGGAAACTTTATTTGAAATCTGATACCTCATGTTCTAACTAAACTCAGTCCGGGAAATGGAGTTGAAAGTTGGGAATTAAACATAGCAGTACAAATGGGCAAAAAAGAAGTGATCCTGGATCTAAATACAAAGCCCCCGAGGGTCTTTTAGGGCAGCCTGTTTACACAGGCTTGAGATATTGTGGGCCTAAGTCAGGCTGGTCAGTTTCTACTTGTGCTACATTCTATGGAGGCACCATTCTGACCAGTCCATCTCAAGAGTAACTAATCTCAAGGTGCTGGTTCTTTAATTTTGGGTAACATTTTTCTTCACCCCCAAATTATTGGGGTACACCCTTTCATGGGCTCCCTTGTCTTCCATTCACCAGCCAAACCTACTTGTACTGCCTCCCCATGCCCCCTGTTTACTTCCAGAACTTACACTAAATAAAGCTCAAAGAAGAATGTCCTTGCCTTTGTTTTTATTTTCTTTGCCCTGGCATCCCCGTTTCTGAAACAGTCTCACCGGAACAGTTGCCCGCATGTCATTTCCCCAGCTTTCCTCCCACAGCTGATGGTGCCTTCCTGCACACACATGCTCGGGAGTGCTGCTCGTAAGCTAGCTCATCCAGGAAGCTAACTATGCTGTGCTTGAGTTGTCTTCTTTTTTCTCCCCTCCAAAGTCTGCCTTCCCAGGGTTCCTTTACATCATGCTTCTATTCGGTATCTTGTTCCTATCGCTATGAATTAGTTTGAGCTAAGATATTAAAGAATTACCAAAACTGCACCTAGATAGTTTTATTTTAAAATCAGTCTTCAATGCTTTGATTCATAAAAGTGAATAATAACTGGGATTTTAGGCATGCTACCAGCAGGATGGCATAGATTGTGGCTACAATAAGAACAGCCACTCACAGCCACCTAGTCCTAGGGCTATCAAGTCCTTTCATCCGTCTTATGGATGTTGTTGCACAGAATTAAAATGAACTAAAGAGCAGTGAAATATTTGTTTTTGCAGGATTATCTCTTGAAAGTACACACTCATTTAGCAACTGGGTTGTAGTCTTAACTATGTCACTGATTCTGCAAATTTGATCTACTGCCCATTCATTTCTAAAATGAACATGGCTAGATAATTTGGTCTAACAGTCCCTGATGATACCAGTAACTGACATTTTATTTATGAACTATCTGCCTGAGTAAGCATTTCATTATTCTAGTATTCAGCAAATATCTTTTGAGTGCCTTCCATGTACCAGGCACTGCAGTAGGTACTAAGGATGTGATAGTAAGCATGACATGTGAAACTCCTGCCCTCATGAAGCTTACGTTCCAGTGAGCGAGAAAAAGAGCATGCAATAGGGAGTGAATGTGACTTCACGTAAGACTGAAAGCTGTGAGGAAAAGTAATGAGAGGGTAACAGGTAGGAAGGCCGGGGGTCTCCAAACGGAGGAAATAGCCTGCAAGTGTCAGACATTTTTATCTCTTTTAAGCGGCAGGAGGAAACCAACTATTGATATTTTTTTCTTCTCTATACAAATTTAAAAGGGGATTTCTCTTAAAATACTGTGTTGCCATAATGACACCTGGTTTCACCTGAAGTTAACTATTCTCAAACCTAGAGATAACCAATGCATTTCTCTTATGAAAATGTTTATCTCAAGCTATGCTAAATGTTCTATGCATTTACTCCAAACTGTCTTCAAGTCGGTTCTGCCTCTTGGCTCAGAACCTACTTGACAAACCAACATGTTATACTCAGATATTGTTCCCCTAATCTATGTAAACGAAACTATTTGTATGGTGATTTGCCCTTCTTCAAGATTCAAGTTATTCATTTTGTTGGCCCAGGATGAACCATTTGGTGCCAAGATTATCCCAAAATGCATCTTATGGGTGAGGGGCCTGGTGCCATTCTGAGTTTTAAGACATTCCTTTCTTTCATTAACAGACTGCTGGTGATTATATAACATCCAGCTGAAGACTAGCAGGGGGGCACTCTTTCTGCCCCCTTCTGATGCCTATGTCAGAAGCTTTCTCTATCTTCTTTATACTTCAATAAAACTTTATTTCACAAAAGCTCTGAGCGATCAAGCCTCATCTCTGGCCCCAGATTGAATTCTTCTCCTCTGGGGGCCAAGAATCCCGGCGTCTTTGCATGATTCAACAACAACCTTTCGGTAACATATGATCTGAGTATAGAGAGTGAGGGTCTGCGAAGGTCTAGGTGGTTATTTAAGGTGAAATGATTGTAATGTTGGGCTGCCCCGGTGGTGCAAGAGGTAAAGAACTTGCCTGCCAATGCAGGAGACTCAGGTTTGATCCCTGGGTTGGGAAGATCCCCCAGAGGCAGGCATGGCAACCCACTTCACTGTTCTTGCCTGAAGAATCTCATGGACAGGGGAGCCTGGTGGGCTACAGCCCATAGGGTCACAAAGAGTCGGACACGACTGAAGTGACTTAGCATGATTGTGAGGTTACATTTGAGTTGAGCTCTGAATGGTATGAGAGAGAAAAGCCACAGCGAACATAAGAGAGGAAAGAAAGAAGACAAGTCAGAGCCCTAAGCCTGGCGAGGCTGGTGTGGAACGGACAGGAGGAAGATTGCAGGATGTGAAGTTGGAGGGAGTCAGCAGTGGGATCTCATAAGCCTTGTTGATTGTATCGTGTGGGAATCACATCAACCCTATGCTATGGGTAGGCATTGTTATTATCTCCATTGTACTTGTAATAAAACTGAGGCTCAGAGAGGATAAGCAATTTCTTCAGGTTCGCGCAGTGTCCGTGTCTGAGCCAGGGGGTCTGTCTCCAGAGAATCCACTTTTGACCTTTGTGCTCTGTTTTTAAATAGGAAGTTGAGATTGAATTGAGATGGTGTTCTAATAAGAAGTAGTTGGAGAAATTGAGATGGTGTTCTGATAAGAAGTGGTTGGAGGTTTTTTTTAATATAAATTTATTTATTTTAATTGGAAGTTAATTACTTTACAATATTGTATTGGTTTTGCCATACATCAACATGAATCTGCCACAGGTATACACGTGTTCCCCATCCTGAACCCCCCTCCCTCCTCCCTCCCTGTACCATCCCTCTGGGTCATCCCAGTGCACCAGCCCCAAGCACCCAGTATCATGTATCAAACCTGGACTGGTGATTCGTTTCATATATGATATTATACATGTTTCAATGCCATTCTCCCAAATCATCCCACCCTCTCACTCTCCCACAGAGTCTAAAAGACTGTTCCATACATCTGTGTCTCTTTTGCTTTCTCGCATACAGGGTTATTGTTACCATCTTTCTAAATTCCCTGTATATGTGTTAGTATACTATATTGGTGTTTTTCTTTCTGGCTTACGTCACTCTGTATAATAGGCTCCAGTTTCATCCACCTCATTAGAACTGATTCAAATGTATTCTTTTTAATGGCTGAGTAATACTCCATTGTGTATACGTACCACAGCTTTCTTATCCCTTCATCTGCTGATGGACATCTGGGTTGCTTCCATGTCCTGGCTATTATAAACAGTGCTGCACTGAGGTTTTAAGAAGAGAATGACATGGTTGAAAGCTCTGGCTTTCATGTAGTGAAGGAGTGGAACCAGGGAAACCAGTCGGAAAGTGACTGAAGTGGTCCTGGTGAGGAGGTAGTGGCTTGGTTTGCTGGTAGACCATGGTTTGCTTGCTCTTAGACCAAGATAGATTAAGGAACACTGCGCCATGTCAAAGACATGTGATTATGCACTTGTGCATCTTTGTGCTTATTTTTATTTTCAAAATTATTTAGGCTTAAAAGTCCAAAAAACAAAAAACAACCCACCCATTTCTTCTACCCACCACCCCATGCCTCTGGTAACCATCAGTTTGTTCTTGGTATCTATGAGCACGTGCACACACACCACACACAAGCACACGCATATGTATATACATATGCATATATACACACTAAATATTTAAAATTCCACATATAAGAGAGATCATGTGTATTTTTCTTCCTCTAACTTATTTCATTTGGCACAATGCCCTTGAGTTTGTCACAAAAGGCAATATTTCATTATTTTTATGGCTGAATAACATATATATAATTGTGATAATGTAATAGTATTTCTTTATCCATCCATCGATGGACATTAAGTTATTTCCATGTCTTGACTATTGTGGATAATACTGCAGTGAACACAGGAATGCATATGTCTTTTTGAGTTAGTGTTTTGTCTTCTTCAGATAAAAACCCCAGAAATAGAATTGCTGGATGATATATCATAGTTCTACTCTTAATTTTTTGAGGAACCTCCGTAGTGTTTTCCATACTGGCTCCACCAATTAACATTTCTACCAGCACCACATAAAATTTCCCTTTTCTGTACATCCTCACCAGCCCTTGTTTTTTTCCAATTTGTTTTTAATAGCCATTCTAACGGGCGTGATATCTCGCTGTGGTTTTGGTTTGCATTTCCCTGATGACTAATCATGTAGAGCATTGTTTCATGTAATACCTCTCTTTGGGAAATGTCTGCTCATGTCTTCTGCCCATTTTTAAATTGAATTATTTCCTTATTTTGCTATTGAGTTATATGAGTTCTTTACATGTGTTGGACGTTAGCTCCTTATCAAATATGTGATTTGTAAATATTTTATTGTATTCAGTAGGTTGCCCTTTTCATTTGATTGTGGTTTCTTTTGCTCTACAGAAGTTTTCTAGTTTGCTATAGTCCCACTTGTTAATTTTTGCTTTTGTTGCTTTTGCTTTTGGTGTCAGATTCAGAGAATCATTTCCAGACCTATCTCAAGGAGCCTACTGCCTATGTTTTCTTCTAGGAGTTCATGGTTTCAGGTCTATGCTCAAGTCTTTAATCCATTTTATCGTGTCAGATAGTGGTCCACTTTCATTTTTCTGCATGTGACTGTCCACTTTCCCAACACCATTTATTGAAGAAGCCGCCCTTTCCTCACTGTATATTCTTAATGCTTTGTTGTAAATTATCTGACCGTAGATGTATGGGTTTATTTCTGGGCTCTCTGTTCTCTTCCATTGATCTATGTATTTGTTTTTGTGCTGGTACCATACGATTTGAATTACTATAGCTTGGTAATAGAGCTTGAAATCAGAAAGCGTGATACCCTCTGCATTATTCTTTCTCAAGATTGCTTTGACTTTCCAGAATTATTTATCTTTGTGCTCTTATCTTTTGCTCCTGTATCTTTGTGCTCAATATGTCTGTTTTAGTTTGGGCTTTATTTGGGATGGAAGAGAGTACATTTGATGATTTAATGTATTCAGATTTATCACTCCTATAAATACAGAGGATTTCACCTCTCCCAAGAGCAGAGCATTCAAGTGGCAGTGCCTTTTTTGCAGTTTTATGAGCTGAGTTGAGAGAATCTATTTGGAAGTTTGGTGTTTGAGATTTTCAGCCTCTTCACTGTGTTGTATATATTTTTTAATACTTTAGAGTTAACATCATTTTTATGGACAAATATTCTTTGTGTCTTTTGAAAAAATAACATTTTAAAATTGATTCATTCTCTTTTAAATATATATTAACTTAGTATTCTTGATGTCAAGCACCTTGGGGTACATTCACATAGTTAAGGCAAAATAACCTATCCTTAAGTTCATTCTATCTATTATGTTATAGCTGTTTAATTTGTTGATGTTCTTATAAAGTAGATCACTAGCTAATTCCACATTTAGGAAGATGTACTGAAGCATAGTCTGGTTTAATTAACTAATTTTTGGTAGCAAATTGGAAATAGACTCTTCACTAGCAAATAAAATAAACTCTTAATAGTTTAACTAGAAATAGACTTTTAGTTTTCTTGATTCACCTAGAGCTAATGCTTCTAACTATTCTGTGACAAAAATATATACATACAACACATTTGTATAGTACATATAGTAATTTTATAATTACTTTAATAAATATATAATTAATTCCAGGGTGACCAAAACATATACATATATATTTTTTTGCATATTAATGGGTGAGATATCCAGTGAAATGATCTTTCAAGTATAAAAACTAAATATGAATATTTATAGACAAAACAAAGCCAAGGAGGCTTGCCACCAACAGGACTTAACTGAAAAATATATTTTATGTGAAATAAAAATGATCTCAGGAAGAGGGTCTGGAAAGAAAGAGGAAATGGTAAAAACAAAGCAAAACAAAAATAGTGAACAAGTTGGTGTGAAACAGTAACAATGAGTTTGAGGGTTAAAAGAATCTATATATATCTACAATTCTAGACAATAATAGCCTATAAATCGGGAAGGAGGTGATTGATTCTTTTATTGTTGTAGGAAGGTAAAGATATTAATTTGAGACTTTAATATAAATATATGTTAAAATTTCTAAATTAACCTTTAAAACAAGAAAGAAAAATTATGTAACTTTAAAGCAAGTAAAGAAGAAAATACAGTGAAGGAAATGTCTAAAGGCAGAAAAAATGAGAAATAAGAAATCAGATAATCAAAGTAATCCAGATATATCAAATAATTATGATCAACTAAATGGACTTAACATCTAATAAAAGTTAAAGATTCTCAGAGTGGATACATAAAAAAATTCAACTATATTCTATTCATAAGAGACACACTTATGACATATGATTAGAAATGAATAGCATTAGAAATGAATAGATACAATGTTTATCTTCATAAGAGAATCAGTTCACCTGGAAATTATAGAAGGTTTAATTGTTATATATCTGAAAAAATAAAGCATATATGGTCAGTGCTATAAGTGAAACTGATAAATCCACCCTTTAGTGGGAAATTTTAATACTTTTTTTTAGTAATTCATTGTTTAAGCAGGCAATCAGTAAGGATACAAAAGATTTTAAAGATATGATTAATAAGACACTACACATACATATGTATAGAAAATACATATTATTTTCAAACATACATTCATTTCAGTTCAGTTCAGTCACTCAGTTGTGTCCGACTCTTTGTGACCCCATGAGTCGCAAAAAATTACAAAAGTGATCATATACTAGGCCGGGAATAAAATTTCTAAAATTTTTAGAAAATTAATGTCACACAAATCTACCTTCTCATTACAGAACAAGTTAGTCAGAAATCAGTTACTAAAAGCCTTGGGAAAAAAACATGTTTGGAAATTTAAAAAATATACTTTCTAAATGACATATGAATCAAAGAAATCATACTAGATAAGAGAAAACACAGAGTTCAGAAGAGTTATGCAAATACTATGTAGCAGAATTCGTGATGTCACTCAAGGGATACGTAGAGAAAAATCTCTATCCTTAGAGCAAACTTTTTCTGTCAAGGAATAGCTACTAAAATATTACTAGTTACAGACACAGTGTTGTCATACCTACTCTACTTTGCTGTTGTGGCACAAAAGTAGCCACAGACAATATGAAAACAAATGGATGTGGTTGTGTCCCAGGAGAACTTTATTTACGAAAGCAAGTCTGTGGGCTATTGGTTTGCTGACCTCTGCCTTCAAGACTGATGTTAGAAAAAGTGAGTGGTTGAATTAATGACTAATTATTTAACTTAAAAACTTTGGAAACAAAACAGAAAATAGACCCAGAGAAAAGAAGAGGAAGGAAATGGTAGACACTAGCAGAAATAAAAAGAAAGACTCTCTAGACCAAAGCCAAAATCTGATTATTTAAAAAGATTACTTTGGACTTCATTGGTGGTACAGTGGCTAAGAATCCTCCTGTCAGTGCAGGGGACGTGGGTTTGGTCCCTGGTCCGGGAAGATCCCCCATGGCGTGGACCAGCTATCCGGTGTGCCACACTGGAACCCGTGTGTTCTAGGGCCTGTGAGCCACAACTCATGAGTCCACGCACTGCAGATACTGAAGCCTGTGTGCCTAGAGCCTGTCTCTGCCGTAAGAGAAGCATCTACATTGAGAAGCCTGCACACCACAACGAAGCGTGGCCCCCACTCACTGCAGGCCCCATTCATTGCAGCCCCCACTCACCACAACTGGGGAAAGCCTATGCACAGCAACGAAGATGCAAAAGTACATAAATAATTTTTGGGAAAAAGACTGCTTTAGCCTGACTGTTCCAGAAGGCAGATCCTTACTTAGGTCAAGACTAAAGTTTCGAATACTTTTTCACTTGAGAGATAACAAGCCCAGGGCTGTGGGCGTGAGGTTAAAAGAAAAAGTGGGGGGCATGTAGAGAAAGCACAGAGAACTATCAAAGGGCATAGTCCATCAGCACATTCATTCAGCAGTGTGACCTAGCATCCAGGTGACAGTGGAGGGGTGAGCCGGTGTGAGCGGGCCCCGTGCAAGAGAGAGAAAGTAGAATGTGGTCAAGAAAATCCAAGAATGCACACTGTGTTACAATACAAAGACTAATAATGTCTTTCAGAGTCTGGTAAGATTGATGTAAAAAGAAGAGAAGGCATGAGTAAACAGTATTAGGAACAATATTGTTAAATCTCTGATGCAGCAGACACTGAAATGATAAGAGAATATAATGAACCACTTTTATGCCAATGATTTGGAAAACTTAGGTGTTAGGTCAAATTCCTAAAAGAGTATAAATTAGTAAAACTGATTTGAAATGAAAAAGAAAATTAGACTGCTCCTAAACACTATTAAATGAATCACTGTATTTAAAAGTTTCCTTCAAAAACTGGGGTATAGGTAATTTATTAGACAAATTCTACAACAGCAAAAAAAAGAAAGAAAAAAAAAATCAAGCAACTGGTAATTCCAATCTTGCAAAACGTTTTGAAGGAGTGTAAAGAGAAGGAATACTTCCAAATTAATGTGAGAGGTCAGTATAACCTTTATATCAAAATCAGTTAACTATTATTTAAGAAAGGAAAGTTACCAAATTCACTTTTGAACACAGATGCAAAATCTTAAACAGAATATCATTGACTGATTTTTATCAACAGATGAAAAAGTTATGAGTGTCCATTGGTATAGCCACTTTGAAAAACAATCTGGTATTGCCAGATCTCATACATACCCAGGCCCCAGCAGTCCTAGATGCAGTCTCTAAACTTACACACATGGACATGTGTTCAAACATGTTCATGATATTGTACAAACAGCCCACATACCAGTCAACAACAGAATGGAAAAGGGTGTGCATACTGTACATATATATTTACGTAGATTTGTAGAGAACAGTGAAATGAATTAGCTACCTGCAACAGTGTGGGCAAATCTTATGAACCCAGTGGTAAAAAGCAAGTCCTTGAAAGCTACAAACAGGTGGTCTCTCTTAAAAATGAGCAAAATTAAATAATGTTATTTATGGGTACACACACAAGTGGTAAAGCTACTAAGGAAATCAGGAGACTGAAAAGCGTGCATATCAAGAGACCTCTGGCAGATGAAAAGAAGGAGAAGAGGGCTGTGTAAGACGGGTAATAGGTGACATTCTGTTTCTTATAATGGTGGTGGGGATATGAAGGTTGTTGTTATTATATCATAGATGACATTCCACACACACACACACACACGCTCAGAGGAAAAAAATAATCATTTCCCCAAAAGAGTTAAGACTACCACATAATTCGATCCAGTAGAGGGAAGGGTCATGCTGGGTTTGGGGACTGGAGAAATGTGGGGCTCTGTGCCTGTGGAGGGATGGGCATGTGGCTGAAGGGTAGACTGGAAGGGCAGATAGGATTATGAAGATCCTTGTCTGAGATCTGTCTTTCGGAAGGCAGACTTCTGACCATCTTTTGGAGAGAATATGAGAGGGTAAGTCAGTGATCAGGAGAAAACTTATAAAACTTTAAAAGTTTAGCTCTGGCAAGAGGTGACAAAAGGATTATCAAAAACAGTGGTGGCCAGGACAGAGAAGAGAGGAAAGATTTGAAAGGTATTTCAGAGACAGAATGGACAGGACCGGGTGAAGCCTGGTGGATATGGAAGAGGAGAATCAAACGTTAAGATGACCTCAGGGATTCTAGCCGGCATCATCAGAGGGATGTACCTAGGCTCTGGAAGCAAGAGGAGGCGTGTGTGTGTGTGTGTGTGTGTGTGTGTGTGTGTGTGTGTGTGGTCCAGCTCTGGAAGCAAGAGGAGGCGTGTGTGTGTGTGTGTGTGTGTGTGTGTGTGTGTGTGTGTGGTCCAGCAGGGAAGGAGAGAGGAAGATGACAGAGCTTGAGGGATATCCAGGGTTGGCTTGTCCAAAGGACATTTGGTCACTGCCCTCCTAGGACCTGTCCTACTACACTGCCTGCTTCTTCTGGGAAGACAGGAACCTCATACCTTACATTATTCGATCTTCCTTAACTACTCCTGACTTAGTGGTCCCGTTAAGCCCTCTTATAGGGCTTCCCCGGTGGTGCTAGTGGTAAAGAACCTGCCTGCCAATGCAGGAGACATAAGAGATGCTGGTTTGATTCCTGGGTCAGGAAGATCCCCTGGAGGAGGGCATGGCAACCCACTCCAGTCTTCTTGCCTGGAAAATCCCATGGACAAAGGAGCCTGGTGGCTACAGTCTATGGGGTCGCAAAGAGTTAGACACGATGGAAGCGACTTAGCACGCATGCTCACACACACGACCCCTCTTGTGAGGACCACTGCTCTCATATGACTGTCAAAACCTTTGCATAAGATGCAGGTTTGGAGAACTTACCCTCTGAGCAGTGTCTGGGATGTGTACGTGGTCAGGGTCTAGGAAGCCCTCTTCTTACCATCTGTCCAGCTGAAAAACAGCCATTCTAGGGATTCATTTGTTTCTTTACATCTCAGAAAAACTTGTTAGAATTCCAAAGTCATTTTAATTGAGATAATAGATTCATGTCCAGAGAATCAGAGGACCTGGAGTATTCATTTGCTAGAACTGTCATAATAAAATGCCACAGCCTGAGTGACTTAACAGAAATTTATTTCTCACAGTTCTAGGAGCTAGAACTCCAAGTTCAAGGTGTTGGTCAGTTTGATCTCTCTTGAGGTCTGTCTCCTCGGCTTGCAGATGGCTACCTTCTCTCTGAGTCCCCACATGGCTTTTTCATTGTGTGTACACATTCCGGCCACCTCTCCCTGTTGATATAAGGATGACATTTCTATTTTAGAGGCCTACCCTCTGACCTCATTAACCTTGTGTGTGTGTGTCTGTGTGAGTCGCTCAGCCGTGTCCGACTCTGCGACCCCATGGACTATAGCCCGCCTATCCGTGGGGATTCTCCAGGCAAGGATGCTGGAGTGGGTTGCTATTTCCTTCTCCAGATTAACCTTAATTACGTCTTTAAGGCCCTGTCTTCAAATTCAGCCACACTGGGGAGTTAAGGCTTCAACATATGAGTTTGGAGGGAGGACATAGTTCTGTCCATAACATTTGATTCTCATCAAGGCCTAACCACACATTAGAGGTGCCAGCTGGGGCGAGTGACTTTTCTTGCACTCCTGCCCTCATCATAAAGGAAGGTGCAAGGACTAGAACACTGGATCCCAAACACTGGCATGCATTAGAATCACCTGTATGGCTTGTGGAAACCCAGATTACTGGGTCCCATCCCCATAGTTTTTGATTTGGTGGACTAAGGCAAGTGAGACTTTGCATTTGAAAAGTTTTCAGGTGCTGCTGGCTGCTGCTGGCTCAGGGACCACACTTTGAGAACCATTAGGATAGAATGGGATAGCTTTAGCATTCTATGGTGATCCAATGGGAAAGTCATAACTTACAGCCTTTGTCAATTGGAGTTGCTCATCTGAATCACATAACCTGAAAGTTGATCCGAGAGGCTGTTTCTCAGTTCTCCAAAGTATGGTGCATAACTTGTACCAATCTAGATACATAAAAGGGAGGTTCTTTCATCACAGAGAGGGGATATCTTACAATATGAAATCTCCATCCCCTCATGGACACGCTGTTGAAAAGGACTGATAATTAGAGGTCCAAGCATGCTCAGAGGACTCCAGTAACGAACTTTTACTTTTCTCAGGGTGGTGTCCACAGCCTGTAAGAGAGCAGAAACTCTATCTCACCTGTCATTGCCTTCTGTCTAAAAAGGATTTTTAAAAAAATCAAAAGACAGAAGAGTTCAAAGAGATTGTAAATTATTTCTAGACCAGAAAGCTATTTTTTTTTTTTAGAAGAGGGAACTGAGGTTCAAGGATGACCTATTCAAAGCCACACGACAAATTAGTGGCAGGGCTGGAACTAGAACTGAGGTCTGATGATTCATCTGGCCAGTTCAGGTGCTCCATACCTACTTAGCATGATAAACAGATGATTCAGCAGGACAAGTAAGAGGGACAATAAGGGAGTGGATGGGCAGGGCTTCTGCTTTCCAGTGGAGCAGCAGGTCCTGCCGCCGCAGCTGCGGTGGGGTGGATTACATCAGCATTTAGGAAGGGCTGCGTATGTTACGTATGTTGCGTATGTTACGTAAACGCTCCTGCGGGGAGCCTTCACTGACTTCTGGCCCCTGCCATCTGCAAATTTCCATAGTGTGGGGTTTAGGAAACTGACAATTAGTTGTGTTGCCTCAATCTCAGTTTTCAGAAATCAGGAATAAAATACAAGATAATGAAAGTTATGCTCCTAAAAAGAACTTTGTACCCGATCAAAGTTGAGAGATAGTCTTTCTTCTCAGCTGAGCTGGGATGTAGTGTTCATTTCTTATACTGACATCAAGCTCTGATGCCCATTTTCTGCTTGATGCATTGATATCTGTTGACTAAGGATTGGAATGTTTTAATAGGGGAAATTTCCATGACCTGCAATAGTTTAAAAAATCATTTCAAGGTAATCTCTCATTGATGTACCTGATATTATCCAGTGGTCTTGATGAGGGTAGTTGGAGCCAGTTCATGTCAGTCAGTTTCCTCTTTCATATTCCTTTTTGCATCCCCCAAATCCAGAATCAGAAACAAGATGCTTCCCTTCAGAACTGCATGATTTTCATTAAAAAATTTTTTTTCCAGCTACCAGAATTTTTGCCTCAGATTTTGGCTCTTATTACAATTTTAATCAAACTATGAATTTCCCAGCCTAGCTCTGAGACTAAACCTCGAAGCCATTTCCAAAAGACAAAGACATTTTTTGTTGATGTTAACTCACAGCTCAGAGGTTCTGTTCAAATTCTAGCCCCTAGGTCCCTCCTCCTAGGCAATGTTGGAGGACAAATAGTGATCTGTTAAGAGATATTTAGATATAATATCTCAAGGGATTCTAAAGGTGCAGAAGTATAAAACAGAGTTGGTTGTTTTAAATGTTCTGTCTTGCTCCAGCTAATTAAGACAGAAAAAACATCCATAGCAAAGCTCTTTCTGATAATGGAAATGAGGAATGGAGTCAGGAAACATCACGATTTTCTTATTTTCCCATCTTTCCACTATATATATATATATGAGCAGTCATCAAGGTAATGCATGCTGCTGCTACTGCTGCTAAGTCGCTTCAGTCGTGTCTGACTGTGCGACTCCATAGACAGCAGCCCACCAGGCTCCCTTGTCCCTGGGATTCTCCAGGCAAGAACGCTGGAGTGGGTTGCCATTTCCTTCTCCAAGGCAGGAAAGTGAAAAGTGAAAGTGAAGTCGCTCAGTCATCTCCAACTCTTAGCGACCCCAGGGACTGCAGCCTTCCAGGCTCCTCCGTCCATGGGATTTTCCAGGCAAGAGTACTGGAGTGGGGTGCCGTTGCCTTCTCCCAAGGTAATGCATGGAGCTGTCTTTACTGGGAGTGCGATTTTATAGCATCATCGTGGTATAAGTAAAGCCTACTTCCACAGGTCCTCTGAAAGTTCTGAGTTCTTTAAACACAAGGGGATAGCTCTTTGCTTCCCCGCAAGCTCCCAGTTTCCCTCACCTGCCCTTTGTTGTCAAATGAAAAACAAAAAATAGCCTTCATCTTTTATTCCCTTTCTCCTTTGAAGCCTAACAAACACCTCCTTTTGTGTTTTTTTTTCTCTGTACTGCCTTCTCTGTGGTACCTCCTGCTGAATCACACAAGAGAATTTATTTTGGGCTATTTTGTCACTATTTTTTGCTCTCCCTCACTCCCCTAGTTTGACTTCCCAGAAACTCACACTTCACCATGTTTTGAATTTTTCTGCCCTTTCCATCTTCAGGGTGATTTGTGATCATCCTTGCCTATTCTTTTTTAACTGTCTGAGGAAAAGAGATTGCTCCTTTAAGTGAAAAAACTTTGTTTTTTTTCCTTTTTTATTACCTGTCCACACATTTTGAGATTTTCAAAATAGTTGGACATTTATTATTATCTTCTATCCCCATTGTTTTGATTTCAGTTTTCAGATGAAGTAGCCAGGAGTCATGCCATCCCAAGAATAGAAGCAAGCTTTTGCTTCAGTTTCTGATTATCTGGCCCAGTTGCAAACAGCTTGGCTACTTAATCAAAAAGATGTCTTGGGTGTTTGCATTTTTCCTGTACAGTAGTAATTTGTGGTAACCTCTGGCTTTGGAGCATGATTAGTGAAATGGAGAAAGGTTAAGGAGGTTTCCAAAGGTGGCAGCTTCTAGCAATCTTATTTTAAGATTCAGAAAGTTCTCTGAGGAAAAAGTCCTGAATTGTTATTGCACACTTATATTCAAAAATACTTATTCACCTGCAGGAATTTTTATTGTTGCTTTTTACAAAGCAGTATTACTGCCCAGTAATGAGAAGTACCAAAGGCAGGAAACTCTTTGCCTTTATTGAAGGTGAAGTTTCCATCCATCCTTGTAAACACCCACAACTCCATTGACTTAGTTTACCATTGTATCTAGTACCAAAATCTGTCAAATGGCTGAACAGATGCTATGGTAGTACTGAGCTGAGTAATGAAAAGTTATTGCTTCCTAGAACGTATTTCCCAGTACTGACCGTGTTCCAGATGAAGGCTGAAGTTAGGAGAATTAGACTCCCCAGTGGCTGTATCCACACTGGTAAATGTTTCCTAACAAAGCTCTCAGTTCTCCATTTGCTTGTTTTTAACATATTCATTCTTGGCGGACACAACTTTTTTCCAAAAGAAGTTTTAGAATCAGCCAGTTCATATAGAAAAAAAAAAATGTTTATTTTCCGAGGCAAAATATTTTTTCCAGGTGGCATTTAAAACCACTGGTCTCAAAACATTCCTCAAATGTTTCCACTCAACTCTGAAGACTGGTTCTGGGTTAAAGACTTTTGCTGAGTACATTTGATACAAGCATTTTGAAGATGGTTTCTTTAGACAACGTGATCTATTTTCTATTCATTCTACTTTCAGTTGAGTTATTAAATCTATGGCCACTAGAAAGCTGAAATGGGCAAGGAGGAGGATTACAAGATGTGACTTAATATACAGAATAAAAGAGCAAGACATAAAGGTTATATTTAATAAGTATAAAAGCCCTGGGCTTAGATATGACTACTCTCACATAGGATGACAAAAGTCTGGATGCTGTAGCTTATTTTCAGAGGTTTATTGTTGAAATCCACCTTCCCAATCCTCCCCACGTTTTATAGACATGAAAGAAGAGTTCAGAGATGTGAAATGACTTCCCTAAATTTGCACAGTTGATAAACAGCACAACCAGAAACAGAACTCCTGTTTCTTGGTTTCTAATTCATTTCTTTCTTTTTTTTTTTTCAGTTGTTCCTTTTTTCAGTATGAAGTAACTGTGTGATATAGTGTCTAAAATATATGGTGCAGTCAGGTAAGAGAAGAATAGAGCAGAGTGTAAACCTATCTATTCTCAACTGTCAGCTTATGCATTCAATAAATATTTTTTGAGTAGCCACTGTAAGTCATGAATTATGCTAGACATAGCATTAAAAATGGCTATTCAGGATATCATTGAACAACTATTCTGTAATTTTGAATCACATTTATAATTCTGGGGATGCTGTGCTTAATCACTCAGTTGTGTCTGACTCTTTGTGACCCCATGGACTGTGGCCTGCCAGGCTTCTCTATCCATGGGATTGTCCCGGCAAGAATACTGGAGTGTGTTGTCATTCCCTTCTCCAGGGCATCTTCCCAACTCTGGGATCGAACCCAGGTCTCCTGCATTGCAGGTGGATTCTTTACCATCTGAGCCACCAAAATTCCAGCAGAATTTTGGGGGGAATACCTCTGAACTCCTAAGAATGAAATGGCTGTCTCATGAGGTAGTGTGGTCCCTGTGTCCAGCCAGGAGCTGAGTGACCACCAGGTGGAGATTCAGTAGAGCATTTCTGCCATGAATAACATTACAGCTTAAAGTCCTACTTGAGCAGAGGAGAAGGTAATAGGGCAGAAGAGTGCCTCAGACTTCATTCTCTGTCAAGTGTGGGCTCCACCTGGGTCCTGGCAGAACAATCTACGTCCTGGTGCACAGATATCTCCTGAATTGCCAGCACCTCATTTCATCAAGCCACATGATAGTCAAGAGAAAATACATTTTTTAGTATTGAAAAAGTTTCAAATTACAAAATTAATATTCTCTGCTTATAGAACTTCAAACATGACATAAATCCATACATGTAATTCTTTATCACATCATCCTCCTATAGAGCAGTTTGGAGTGCATTTCTCCAAATAGTTTCTTCTGAATATACTAACATATATTATTATATATAACTAATATATGTTAGTATATTAGTTACTATGTTATTAGTAATATAATAACATATATATAATTAATATATATTATAACATATTAATGTACTCCCTTTCTGAATAAAAATCAAATTACATTATACTGAGTTTGCAACTTTTTAAATTTAATTATCCTAGATATTTTTCCATGTTAGTATATTTATTTTAAGAGGCTATGTAGCATTCTATTGAATGGGAGTATCATAATCTAAAACTATCTTTTATATTTTTTTCTATTTCTAAAATGATAATACTATAACAACTTCTAAAGGATGTTGAGTTTTCTTTTTTAAAAGATAAATATGACAGGTGACTTTTGGAATACGGAAGAGAGAACAAAACTTTCTTGTTCTGTGTGTGTGTGTGTTGGGGTGAGAGAGACATAACTGATGGGGAATTGATCATAAAAATTTACCGAAAAAAACAGATTGCAATTTGTAGACAGACAGTGACATTCTGTTGCTCTTACTGACCTAAAGTGGTTTCAGTGCAGTGCTACTGACATGAATGGAGTAGATCTTCTTCTCATTATTTACCTTCATTCTTAAGTAAAATATGCACCAAAGTATGGCAGTGCCCTAGGGAGCCGCAAGACCAGGAGCCCCAGGATCATTTGGGAGGGGCATACAGTGATTATTCAAGGATTTACTTCCTAATTTGAATAATTGTATCCAGGGAAATGTTTCAACTCTTGATATCCAAATGTAAGAATTGACATGGGTTTAACTGTATAAGGTCAGAATTCTTCAAAATACGCTATTTTTGGGGTATATCCTGTCATAATTAGAAATCCTATTAACACCAGAAAAAATGGTATGCAAGTTTCTCCTGTAACTCCCTCTTTATAAAATACCAGAAAAAGCGAGAGGGAACCAGCATAATCATATTGCTTTGCTGGTAAATGCCCTAAGAAAACAGTGTGCCAGAAGACAAATTAGTGTTGTGGATTTTTTTTTTTTCCATAAGCTTTATTTTTTAGAACAGTTTTATATTTACAGATAAAAATGAGTAGGTAGTACAGAGTTCCCATATTACTCCCCTTCGCCCTCATGCAGCTGCTGCTGCTGCTAAGTTGCTTCAGTCTTGTCCGACTCTGTGTGACCCCATAGATGGCAGCCCACCAGGCTCCCCCATCCCTGGGATTCTCCAAGCAAGAACACTGGAGTGGGTTGCCATTTCCTTCTCCAGTGCATGAAAGTGAAGTTGTTCAGTCGTGTCAGACTCTTCGCAACCCCATGGACTGCAGCCCACCAGGCTCCTCCATCCATGGGATTTTCCAGGCAAGAGCACTGGAGTGGGGTGCCATCGCCTTCTCCTCCCCCTCCTAGTCTCTTCTATTATTAGCATCTTACATTAGGATGGTCCATTTGTTACTGTTAATCAACTGATATTGATACCTGATTATTAACTAACATCCATAGTTATTCAGATATCCTTAGTTTTTACCTAATGTTCTCTTTCTGTTCCAGGATCCCATCCAGGATTCTATACCACGTTTAGGTGTCACGTCTCCTTTAGATTTTTCATGACAGTTTCTCAGAGTTTGTTGCTGATGACCTTGACGATTTTGAGGTGTTCTCATCAGGAGTACTGTAGAAGACGCCTCTGTTGGAATTTGTCTGGTGATGTTTTCCTTATGTTTAGGCTGTGGTTCTGAGTTTTTGAGAGGAAGATCACAGAGGTGAAGTGTCGAGTTCATCACATCATATCAAGCGTACATGCTACCCAGATGATTTATGACTCATGGTGCTGACCTTGATCAGCGGCTGATGCAATGTTTGTCAGGTTTCTCCGCAGACAAGGTGCTTTTTACCTGCCTATCCACACTGGCGTCTTTGGAGGGAGGTCACTATGCACAGCCCACATTCAGAGTGGGGAGTGATGCTCCACCTCCTTGGGGGTGGAGCATACATACATTATTTGGAAGCCTCCTGCATAGATTTGTTTCATCTCCCCCTTTATTAATGCATTCACTTATTTTCTTCAGTGTGAAACAGTGCACTGGTCCCCAGTCTTTGTGGCACCAGGGGCTGGTTTTGTGGAAGACAGTTTTTCCACAGACTGGGGTTGGGGGGATGGTTTGGGGATGAGTCAAACTAATTAAATTTATTGTGCTAAGGATAATCTGTATTTGCAGCCACTCCCCAGCGCTAGCATCACTTTCTCAGCTCTACCTCGGATCATCAGACAGTCCATTCTCACAAGGAGCACGAAACCTAGATCCCTCGCGTGCACAGTCCACAGTAGGGGTTGTGCGCCTATGAGAATTTCACGCCACCAGTGATCTGACAGGCAGTGTAACTCAGGTGGTAATGTAAACAATGGGGAAAGGACCCCTGAAATAATGGATACTTGTTTTATACTTTGAGTTATAATCCGGTATCACTTTGTTTTGTGGCTCATATTGTTTCAGCTCTTGGGAGTTCTTTCGGTTGGCTTCTGTGCTCTTTTGACATACCCCTGTCATTTTATTTTTCCAGTAGTCATGTATGGATGTGAGAGTTGGACTATAAAGAAAGCTGAGCCCCAAAGAATTGATGCTTTTGATTTTTAGTGTTGGAGAAGACTCTTGAGAGTTCCTTGGACTGTGAGGGGATTAAACCAATCAACCCTAAAGGAAATCAGTCCTGAATATTCATTGGAAGGACTCATGCTGAAGCTGAAACTCCAATACTTTGGCCACCTGATGCAAAGGGCTAACTCACTGGAAAAGACCCTGATGCTGGGAAAGATTGAGGGCAGGAGGAGAAGGGGACGACAGAGAATGAGATGGCTGGATGGCATCACCAGCTCAATGGACATGAGTTTGAGCAAACTGCGGGAGTTAGTAATGGACAGGGAGGCCTGGTGTGCTGCAGTGCATGGGGTCACAAAGAGTCAGACACTACTGAGCAACTGAATTGAACTGAGTGAAAAATTTGTTTCCATCCATCCACCATCCATTTACTTAATGGCTCACTTCTGGTCTACACATGTAACAATATCAGAATTATTGACCCTTTGTTTCCCTGTGGGAGACAACTAAGTCTACTAGAGGGCAGGGCCATGTGCAGTTCATTTTGCCTTTAGTCTTATAGACTTCATTCATTTCCAAAGTTACATGAAGTAGCGTCTTCTCTGCACCCCTCAGTAAGTTTGTTTCATACATTTGCAATAAAATTAGATTCTTGTTGTCATCATATCCATTCTTTTTCAATGTTTTCTCATCTTCTAAATGATTTTTCTAAATGTGCATGTGTTAGGATTCACTTTTTATGCTATAAAGTTCCATAGGTGTTGACAGACGCTTAGTATCATATATCCACATTATAGTATCATATAGAATAGTTTCATTGCCCTAAAAATCCCCTGTGCTTCACTTTACCCTTCCTCCCCTGGACCCCTGGCAATCACTGATCTTTTCACTCTATCTATAGTTTTGGCTTTTCCAGAAGGTCATATGTGTAGTTAGAATTATATAGTAGGTGACCTTTTCACACTGGTTTCTCTCAGTTAGCAATGTGAACTTAAGATTCCGCCATGTCTTTTTGTGGCTTGAGAGCTCTTTTTATTTTGTTAGTGAATAATATTCCATTGGGTGGATGTATCCTAGTTTGTTTATCCATTCACCTATTGAAGGACATCTTGATTGCTTCCAGTTTTGGCAATTGTGACTAAAGCTGCTATTAATAATATTCATGTGCAGGGTTTTGTGTGGACATAAAGTTTCAAATCAATTCAGTAAATACGTCAGAGCGTGAATGCTGAACTGGATAGTAAGACTGTGTTTACTTTGTAAGAGGCTGCCAAACTGTCTTCTAGAGTGGCGGTACCATTTTGCATTCCCAGCAGCCATGAGTGAGACTTCCTGTTGCTTGGCAACCTTGCCAGCATTTGTTATGTCAGTTTTCTGGGTTTAGCTATTCTAATAGGTGTGTGGCAGCATCTCATTATTATTTTAATTACCAATTCCTAATGACAAATGATGATAAGCAATTATTCATAGTGCTTTTGACCATCTGCTTATCTTCTTTAGGTGTCTATTGAGATGTTTTATCTGTATTTAATTGGGTTGTTTGTTTTCTTATTGTTGAGGGCTTTTTTTTTTTTTTTTTTTAGCCATACAGAATCTTAGTTCCCTGGCCAGGAATCAAACCTATGCCCCCTGCATTGGGCGCACAGTCTTAACCACTGGATTGCCAGGAAAGTCCCTATTGTTGAGTTTTAAAAGTTCTTGTTATACATCTTTAGATACAGATCCCTTTATCAGATATGTGTTTTGCAAATATTTTCTCCCATTCTATGCTTGTCTTTTCATCCTCTTAACAATGTCTCTCATGTGTTGTTAAATTTTTTAGTCTCAAAGAACAGCTTTAGGTTTGAGGCCTTCTGGTGGTAAACAAGATCAGTTGTTCTGATACAGCCAATACTTTCTTCCTCCCCTTCCTGTTTTGATATCCACTGTTCCAGGTTCTCCCTGCCAGCCCAAGCCCACCACACTTTGGAGTCTCTTGCATTGACTTAACTGGGCTGAAGCAGTGGGGAAATAGGTACCAAAAACTCAAGAGATTTGATGCTTAGTTCTGGGTCTGCTTATTGCTAGCTATGTGGCTTTAAAAAGATAGAGGTATTTCTTTGCATCTCAGTTACTTTGGCTCTGGTACTCTGTGTGTGTGTGTTTATGCTTCCTCTGATACTCTTTTAGCTAATAGTGAATAAGATATTATTCACAGGCAAAAGCTCTAGTGTCAAAGCTTTTGATTAGTATCACTGAGGCTTAAGGTTGGCTACTACCATTAGTCTTTATAAAAATTGAAGCATAGTTGGACTTCCCTGGTGGTCCAGTGATTAAGACTCCAAGTTGCCACTGCACATGTGTGATCCCTGGATGGAGAACTAAGAACATGCATGCCATGTGATGTGGCCAAAAAAAGAAAGAATTAAAGTAGAACTGATTTATATTTCAGGTGTACACCAAAGTGACTAAGTTATGTATACACACACACACACACATTATGTATATATTCTTTTTCAGATTCTTTTTCATTATAGGTTATTACAAGATACTGGATGTAGTTCTCTGTGCTATACAGTAGGTTCTTGTTGTTTATTTTATATATAGTGGTATGTTTCTGTTAATCCCAGATGCATAATTCCTAATGTATCCCTGCCCTTTTCTGCTTTGGTAACCATAAATTGGTTTCTAAGTCTGTGAGTCTGTTTTGTAAATAAGTTCACTTGTATAATTTTAGATTCTACATATAAATGATATTAGATGATAGTTGTCTTTATCTGAGTTACTTCACTTAGTATGATAAGCTCTACATCGAGCCATGTTTCTGCAAATGTATTTCATTCTTTTTTATGGCTGAGTAGTATTCCATTGTGCTTATGTACCAGATCTTCTTTATCCAGTCATCTGTTGATGGACATTTAGATGACTTCATGTCTTGGTTATACAATTAGCTTTTAAAGCAGAAGCCTGTCCTACTTCTGTTCATGCATGGTGGTGATTTAAAGAGTCAGTGTTAAAGCTATCACTGGATTATTTCTAAAAAATATATAAAAGTAACTCTAAATGTCTCACTTAACACATCAGGACTTTTTGGACCCATTTGCTTTTCTCTCAGAATATTATGTTTACCATGGGCTATAAATATCCCCTAGACCTAAATGAGCTTTCCTTTGGAAAATGCTTCTCAAAGTGTAGAACCTACTCTGTAAGGTCATCTTCTGACATTGTTATACCAAGTAGAAAGGTTTAGAACTGCAAACCCAGTATTATTTCATCGTCTTCACTCTTCTGAGATATATAAATGTATTTTTTATTTAATTTGAATTTCAGAAAGAACAGCCTTATTTGGAAGGTAGCAATGTACAGTCAAGTCTGTTTTTTTGCCTTGGTAAGATATTTCTGTTATTCCATTTGCCAAAGGAAGCAGCTGAAGGAGTTTAAGGAGGATATTGATGTTTTGATCTCTTTTTAAAAGAGCTTACTCTTAATGGTGCAAAAGATATATTATGGGGACAAGAGTGGAAACAGGGAAACACATTAGAGAGGGATTATGATGGGCAAGACTAGAAAATGGCTTGGACAAGTGGGGGTAGGGAGACAGCATCAGAGTTGGTGCCTATTTGGAAGGTTGGGCTAAGTAGACTTGCTAAGAGATTGAACGTGAATGGTGGTTGCTGGGATAAGACAACCAACCGCACTGATTCACCCAATACTGTCCCAGTTTTAGCATGGGTCATGTTAGTAGGGAATTATCCACTCTTTAAAATCAGATATTGGATTAACATATCATGAAGGTTCCTCTTGGCTCTAAATTGTGTGTTACTGTGATTCTGTGAAATACTCCTTTTAAAGCAGTTTTCCCCCCAGTTAACAGAAGGTCTAACAGCAATCTTGGTTTGTTTTCGCCAGGGCCAGGGCAGACACTTCAGGAAAAGTCTCCTCTATAAGAATAACATATCCCCCCTCACCCCATAACATCTATGTGAAAGAGAGTCCTCTCCCAGTAAGGGAGCTTTAGCTTCTATAAAAGAGATAGCTTTCTAACTGTATAGCCCTGGGAAATGGAAAGCTGTGACTCCTCGCTTTTGAGAGATCTTTGAAGAGCCATTTGGACATCCATTCATCTGAAGGCTGTTCAGAATCAAAGAAAAGGTTGACATGACCTTCTGAGATCAGTTTGTGATTCTGGCAAATGGTTTGAGTTCTATAGCAAAAGAAGATGGCAAATGCAAAATTTAATGAGTGTTTATTGTCATTACCCAAGATAAATGTTTAACATTCCACTTTCTCAGATACAGGTGACGTCCATGAGAATCCTTAGAGATGCATTTGACCTTGAAGCTATTCAATTCAACCTCTCTGCCCCACCTGCCAAGAAATCATTTGTGAAAGAACCATGCAGTGAGATGCCCATTTGTTAGTGTTTTATCCACTCAGTTCTAATCCTCTCTTTGGAATCTGGTCTGCCCCCACCTTTTCTGATATAGCATTGCTTTCTATTTGCTTTTCTTTCTGCAAACTGCACACGTTAAGTGCAAACATTTTGACTAATGCCATGTGTGAAGCCCTGAAACTACCCATGGGGAAATATCTGGAGTCTTTTCAAATTCTGTAAATGAGAGCATCTTTACAAAAAAGAAGACCTGCTAGGTGTCAAGTAGCACTTCATAATGCAGCTCTTGACTCATTATTTGAAAATGTGAGGCCTTTCATCTGCTTTGCAAACCTGCTCTGGTTGATTCAATCAGCTTTCTGAGCGTGGCAGGAAATTGTCGTACAGGAATGGGGTAGGGAGTAGTTTCTTACTAACTCTTACATACGAAGCTTCAATACTTTGGGTACCTGATGCTGACACATTTGAAAAGACCCTGATGCTGGGCAAGATTGAGAGCAAGAGGATAAGGGGACAAAAGAAGATGAGATGGTTGGAGGGTATCATTGACTCAATGGCCATGAATTTGTGCAAACTTGGGGAGATAGTGAAGGATCGGGAAACGGCATCCCATGGGATTGCAAAGAGTCGGACCTGACTGAGTGACTGAACAGCGAAGAACAATAACTCTTACATATACTGTCTATAAAATAAGGAGATCTTCCTTTCAGAGATGAGTTTCTCCAGGCTGAGCTGGAAGGGTACCCTGTCCTGTGATCCTGATTTCCCTAGAAATTCACAGGTAAAGGAGCTGGACTTCATTGGCTAGTCTGCGACAGACCACCTTTGAGCACGTTCACCATGCACCCTGACAGTCAAGACCGTGGCATTGCCAGGCAGGCTTATCATCCTTACATCTTCTAAAAGAAGCGTGGGATTTGGAAAATTGTGTTTTCAGTATTTAATCATGAAGGTTTCTAACTTGTGGTCATTTAATGGCAAGGAGAATAAAGCATGCTTACAATAATAGCTAATATTTATTTTGTATCATGCAATAACTCATTTACTGCCCTCCTATTGTCACTGTGAAGCATGTTATTAGCTTTATCAAATAGATGAGGAAATTGAGGTTTGGAAAGTTTAGGATGTTTGTCCAGGCTCTTTCTGCTCACAAACATTAGAGATGGGTTGGCTGCTACTCTGGCTACCCCATAAGACAGTCAAAGCCATGGTCATCTTTTCTCCTGCCATATTTGCTCCTGGGATATTACAGAACCAATCTTAATCCAGTCATGAGACGTCTAAAGGGTCTGGACCTCTCAGGCTGGTGTTTCTCCTACTGCAGCTGCGTTTGTGGAGACCCTTTGTCACTTGAACTGCCAGAAGGAAATGGTTGCCTCTCACCCTGTTCTTCTGGTCTGGGCAGCACTGATGCCAGTGGTACCCAATGGTGCTGAGATGCAGAGGATGAGAGATTGGTATCTCCTGGTACCTATGCTGACCAGGTTCCCACCTCCTCACCTAGCTCAGTTTTGGGACTTTCTCTCCTTTTTCCTTTGAAATTATTCATTTATTTATTTATTCATTTATTCAGTAGTTACTATTAAGTACCCACTTCATTCAGGACCCTGTTGTAGATACTGTGAGGGAAACAAGCGAAAGACCTACAGCTAGGACATTTGGATGGAGATGCCTAGCAGATGGATAGTAGAGCTGTACTTGAATTTGGGAGACAGATGAGGACTGTAGCATAGATTCTTAAGTCATATATATGATGAGGTTCGATGAATCTAAGTGAAGCAACATGACTTACTGGAAACAGCTCAGAATTTGAAGTAAGAAAGTCTATGTTAGAATCTCATTTCTCTCTATTCCTGAATGGTTGACCTCTGGCAATCTATATAATCTCAACTAAACTCAAGATTCCTTATCTCTTAAAACAGAATAATTATCATTTCTACTTCACAGCTTTGTCACAAGGAAAGCAATAAAGTATTCTGACATGCTGTTAATGTTCTATCATGATTTATGTCATTGTTGTTATTATTACTATGGTTACTGTCATTAACAAGGGAGAAAGATAAAAGTAGGTGAGGGTGGATCTTCATGGAATCAACCCCCTGGTTACTGGCTATCATATGTGAGGTGGGCTTAGAAGTCTGAATTTGACTTGGTAGACCTTTCTCTATGGACAGATGCAATGGTACAATCAGAAGAAACAATGATAGCTAAGAATACATCAAAATAAAATGTATAAAAAAATTGTCACGTATTCTCTCTGAATTTTGGTTTCTTCCTTAGTAAAATGGAAATGATTATATATTCAACACATATATGTTTGTTTTGAGAATGAATGAAATTAAAAATGGGTATTCAAAGCCTCTTAGCACAGTCATCGCCCATAATAACAATGCAAGGCACTGGCCCAGTGACTGCTTAGAACAGTCTGGTGTTATGATGGTTGGTTAGTGCTGCCGCTTGCTTTGACCACTTACTCAAGTGTTGGTCCCTCAGCTCTCCCATCTGTATATAGACGGTTTATTGTGACAGTACTTGCCACATATTAGGCATCCAACCAGGGTGTATTATTAACATAAGTTTGTATATTGAGTTAGTATGAGAGTTGAGATCCATGGAAGCGAAATACTGAAGACAGATGGGAACAAATGGGAATTTCCCACCTGTTTTTTCCATTAGCCAGAATCAGTTGTCTAGACTGGTAGGAAGTTAGGACCTGCTTCTGACTATTCCTATATTCAACAGAGCCTGAGGCAAAGGACCTAGAAAAGACAGGTGGACCTGGAATTGCCACAGGTGAGCTATTTATAGGTAAAGATGATAAACAGAAGTAAAATTAGAATTTATTGCCCAAAATTGTGTAGGGAAAAGGAAAGATTGGCTCATTTCACTCACTTGCAAGACTATAACCAAATAAAATATTAAATTTATGGGCTTATGGATTCATTAACTTCAGTAAGCATCATAGTCAGGCTGTCAAACAACCAAAGATTTGAACTCCAAAACAATAATTAGAGTGATGGATTGTTATGGGAAGTCACAGTTTGTCAAAAGTAATTTACAAAAGCTATTGTTATAAGTTTATGTAAGAAGCCTTTAGTTGTATTCATTATATCAGAAGCACTAGAATCTTTCTGGAGGGGCTTTCTCTTAGCAAATTTGAGAATGTTTTTGTTAAAGTCTGGCGATGGTGACTTTTCAAATTGAAGTATGTTCAGTAGACCACTGGGATTGAACTGAATGGATGATAAAAATACCATCAATCTGTAAAGCTAGTCTGTTTTTAAAAGGTGTTATCTTGGACTAGATTATCAGCTCTTAGCCTTGACTGAAGGAAGATTTACTTTAGAAATGAATTTAATAATAGCAGCTTATACTTCCTTAGTAATGCTATTGACGTCTGTGATTCTGTTTCTTAAGCCTGGCAAAGCTTCCTCCCTGGACAAGCAGGGTGGGGGGCTCTGGGCCCAGCCTTGGCTCCTGAGGTTCTGGACTGAGGGTGGGGTCAGGCAGAGCTGATGACAATACATCAATCAAGGTGATCTGAGAGGATCTTGGGGGTGTGTTGGAAATCAAAATCCAGGGAGCCCCTCTGAAGAGGCTCCTGAGAGGGGACCAAGACACAGAGTGGAGGCAGGGACACAAGTTCAGATCAGGGGAGTATATGGAGACTTCCCTGGTGGTCCAGTGGTTAAGAATCCAGTGCAGGGGAGGTGTGTCCAGTCCCTAATCTGGGAAGACCCCCCACATGCCACAGGGCAACTAACCCCATGTGCTACAACTACTGAGCCCATGAGCCACAATTACTGAAGCTCATGATCTCTAGACCCTGTGCTCTGCAACAGGCAAAACCACTGCAGCAGGAAGCCTGCACATTGCAGCTAGGGAGCAGCCCCTGCCCGCTGCAACTAGAGATAGCCGATGCACAGCATGAAGACCCAGTACAGCCAAAAATGGGCACTGTTGTTGCATTTGGAGAAAGCAAACAACAACAAAAGAACATGTGAGGCTGGGTAAGGAATGAAGGGGAGAGAGTCCGCTGAGTCACTGGGATGGAGTCTCAGACACGTGCAAGCCCTCACGAACTCTGACATCTGGAAAGAAAACCTTGCTTCCAAGTCTTAAGAAATTGTTCAGTAGATAAGATTAAGGTTTACTCTCTAGGCACCAAGGCAACATTTAACTGGCTCAGAGGTTAAAGCATCTGCCTGCAATGTGGGAGACCTGGGTTCGATCCCTGGGTTGGGAAGATCCCCTGGAGAAGGAAATGGCACCCCACTCCAGTATTCTTGCCTGGAGAATCCCATGGACAGAGGAGCCTGGTGGGCTACAGTCCATGGGGTCACAAAGAGTCTGACACGACTGAGTGACTTCACTCACTCACTTTCAGTAAGCATCCAATAAATGGCAGATAGTAACAGTTATAATATGGAAAGACAGGATTTCAGGGGCCAGAGTTTAGCAGAGTCATTGATTATCAGGTAGTTTAGTCCAGATACTTCTTTAGAAAGACTGAGTCCCATGCCTCGTGACTTTCCCTGATTCTCTTGGATGGGCCTTTAGGAAGTGGAGGGTGCGTTCTGGCCTTCTTTCTGTCCTGCCTGCCTTTCCTGTCTGCTTGCTGCCACTGTCTTTGTTTTCTCACCATGTGGTCTGGTACGTGACATGTGTGGTGTTTGCAGCAAAGAGAGGTCTAAAAATGTTGAAAGAGGGCCTGGCCCTCTTTTTCTGATACTTAATCAGGCCTGTATTATTTAGGTACTACCTACTGTACTTCTCTAAGATGACATCAGCTCTGTTCTTGAATGATCTGAGAAAGAGCAAATAAACAAGACCCACCAAACAAACAAACAAGACCCCCTGCTCTTGTAGGGACTTACTTATTTGGGGAAACTTATTTGCCACATTGCTCTTGCTTACTTGACAAGAGAAATGTAAGGCTGTATAGATCAGAGAGTGATCTGGGCATCACTGTCATCCCCGAGGGACCTGCATGGCACCCCATATTACCCTAATCTGTCATGTATTCTCCTAGGCTTCAGAATTTTTCTAATGTGCAAACACCTTCCAGTTTTAACATTTGAACCTAATTCTATAGACTCAGCCATCCAGATTTCCCAATTTGCTGAGTTTCTGTATTTAAAGTTATTTTATAATGCCTATTTAAAATGAGCAATGATCAAGCTTTCCTGGTGTCTCAGTGGTAGAGAGCCTGCCTGCCAATGCAGGAGACATGGGTTCGATCCCTGATCTGGGAAGATCCCACATGGCAAGGAGCAGCTGAGCCCTTGTACCACAAATATAGAGCCTCTGCTCTACAGCCAGTGAGCCACGACCGCTGAAGCCCGTGAACCCTGGAGCCTTTGCTGTGCAACAAGAGAAGCTCCTGCAGTGCGAAGCCCATGCACCGTGACTAGAAAGTAGCCCTGCCCACTACAACCTAGAGAAACGCCTACTCAGCAGCCAAGACCCAGCACAGGCAAAAATAATAAATGAATAAATAATGAGCAGTGATCTTTATACATAGGCTAGAAAATTTAGAATTTATAAATATTTTAATACATAGCTTTTCCTTTCACCAACTTTTAATTACCGTTTAAACACAAACAGAGTACTTTCTCCCTCCTGGCATCAGTGTTGAACCTGATCATGTTTGAGGTCTTTTAGATGAGAAGTATTTTACATGAATGACAAACTTGTATTGGATCAGGTTGGAAGCTTCACTGGAAGAAGGGCTGCATCGAAGACCTTTTTACAAACCAGTATAGCATTACTACCTTTTACCTTAAAGTGTGAGGGGACTTGCTTCACCTCTGATTACTTTCTTCTGTGCTGGCAGAGGAGAATGGAGTCAAGTTGGTTCAAATCCTGGCTGAGTGACCGTTAACAACTCACATATTTGCACTGTGCTTTGCTTTTTACTGTGATAAAATGAAGATAATTATGCTAACTTCATGGACTTGGCCAGGGAAACTACATTGGATCAAGCAGGCTGGGGCACAGGTGTGGCTCTGTCCTGGGCACTCCTGCCTGTGAGCTCAGACTCAAGCAGCCATCTGGGAAACGTGTCAGGGTTTCTCCTCTGGAAAACTCTCTCAGCCTCTGTTTGTCTTTCTCAGAGTTTGTTTGACAGTGTCGCTAGCTGACTCATACAGAAAGGGGTTCAGGCAAGACTGAAATGCATCAGATTCAGTTCTGTATCCAGGAGTAAAATTCTGTTGTGCTAGTGATAAAAAGAGGCTGCAGAAACATAGCGACCTGACATGATTCAGCCTGGGACCCGGATGGAGCTCAAGTCCTTAATTCCTGCCCTAGAGTCTAATGTTCATAAGAGTTTTGACTGCATATCCTTGTAATGACTGTTATTGAAACAGGGGTAACAGCAGTGTGGAAAAAGTTGGAATAATTTTACCTTTATTTGCTTCAGTCACAGTCCCCTGCACCTCAGCAGCAGTTAAACTTGTGAAGATGAGGCCCCCTCACAACCCTTTGACCAAGAACACAAAGTGCTGCCTTCCCCACAGGGATGATGGCTGTTCTTCTACCAAGGAAGAGTGATAATCGTAGCTCACAGTGAGTCCTTAACTATATGCCAGGTGCTCGGATAAGCACTTTTCAGGGGCTTAGCGTATTCTAAGCACATTTCTATTCCATCTTTCTTACACTATTCTAAGTACTATTCTAAAGAGTATATCAAGTGCTTAGAGTATTCTGAGTACGTTTTAAGTACTTAGGTAGTTAGAGTACATGGATTTCTTTTGTTTTTCCTCGGAGCCTGTTGATGAGGTAGGTACTCTTTACTCCCCCAGTTTAGCCTGACCCACCTTCTGCCTCCTCCATTCTTACAGACTAGTCCTGGTCACTGTCACTTCTTGCCTGGGTGCTGCAACAGTCTCCTAACTACTGCCTTCATCTTTCCCCCCTTCCACCTCTGTTATGCAAAGCAACCAGCATGAGGCTTCAAAAGTATAAATCAGATCATATAAAATCATTTGTTTCTTATACTAAAAAGAAGATACAGCAGTAACAATAACAAACAAATGTTTCCACTCATTTTCCAACATCAGCTCAGTCACTTAGTCGTGTCTGACTCTTTGGGACCTCCATGGACAGCAGCACACCAGGCTTCCCTGTCCATCACCAACTCCCAGAGCTTACTCAGACTCATGTTCATCGAGTTGCTGATGCCCCATCCAACCATCTCATCCTCTGTAATCCCCTTCTCCTCCTGCCTTCAATCTTTCCCAGCATCAGGGTCTTTTCCAATGAGGCAGTTCTTCGCATCAGGTGGCCTAAGTATTGGAGCTTCAGCATCAGTCCTTCCAATGAATATTCAGGACTGATTTCCTTTAGAATTGACTGGTTTGATCTCCTTGCAGTCCAAGGGACTCTCAAGAGTCTTTTCAAACACCACAGTTCAAAAGTATCAATTCTTCATCCCTCAGCTTTCTTTATAGTCCAACTCTCACACCCATACATGACTACTGGAAAAACCATAGCTTTGACTAGACAGATCTTTGTTGACAAAGTATTGTCTCTGCTTTTTATTATGCTGTCTAGATTGGTCATAGCTTTTCTTTCAAGGAGCAAGTGTCTTTTAATTTCATGGCTTCAGTCACCATCTACAGTGATTTTGGAGCCCAAGAAAATGAAATCTCTTACTGTTTCCATTGTTTCCCCATCTATCTGCCATGAAATGGTGGGACTGGATGCCATGGTCTTAGTTTTCTGAATGTTGAGTTTTAAGCCAGCTTTTTCACTCTCTGCTTTCACTTTCATCAAGAGGCTCTTTAGTTCTTTGCTTTCTACTGTAAGGGTGGTGTCATCTGTGTATTGGAGGTTATTGATATTTCTCCTAGTAGTCTTGATTCCAGCTTGTGCTTCACCCAGCCTGGCATTTTGCATGATATACTCTGCATAAGTATTAAATAAGTAGGGTGACACCATACAGCCTTGACGTACTCCTTTCCCAATTTGGAACCAGTCTGTTGTTCCATGTCCAGTTCTAACTGTTGCTTCTTGACCTGCATACAGATTTGTCAGGAGGTAGGTATTGTGGTCTGGTATTCCCATCTCTTGAAGAATTTTCCACAGTTTGTTGTGATCCACACAGTCAAAGGCTTTGGCATAGTCAATAAAGCAGAAGTAGATGTTTTCCTGGAACTCTCTTGGTTTTTCAGTGATCCAGCAGATGTTGGCAATTTGATCTCTGGTTCCTCTGCCTTTTCTAAATCCAGCTTGAACATCTGGAATTTCATGGTTCACGTACTGTTGAAGCCTGGCTTGGAGAATTTTGAGCATTACTTTGCTAGCATGTGAGATGAGTGCAATTGTACAGTAGTTTGAGCATTCTTTGGCATTGCCTTTCTTTGGGATTGGAATGAAAAGTGACCTTTTCCAGTCCTGTGGCCACTGCTGAGTCTTCCAAATTTGCTGGCATTTTGAGTGCAGGACTTTCACAGCATCATCTTTCAGGATTTGAAATAGCTCAATTGGAATTCCATCACCTCCACTAGCTTTTTTCATAGGATGCTTCCTAAGGCCCACTTGACTTCACATTCCAGGATGTCTGGCTCTAGGTGGGTGATCATACCATCATGGTTACATGGGTCATGAAGATCTTTTTGTACAGTTAGCTCTTCTCTGTGTTCTTTCCACCTCTCCCAACATTCTCTATTCCAGGTTTTCTGCACAGTCCTCGAAAGAGCTGCAGGGTCAGGCCTTTAGTCTCCTGCTCCCAACCGTGCTCAGCTGGCTTCAGTCATCGTGGTTTCCTTGTCATGTGAGGTCCTATGTTTCTGCAGCCTCTTTTTCTCATTAGCACAACAGAGAATTTTACTCCTGGATACAGAACTGAATCCGATGCATTTCAGTCTTGCCTGAACCCCTTTCTTTATGAGTCAGCAAGAGACACTGTCAAACAAACTCTGAGTAAGACAAACAGAGGCTGAGAGAGTTTTCCGGAGGAGAAACCCTGACACGTTTCCCAGATGGCTGCTTGAGTCTGAGCTCACAGATGGGTAACCGAGACACAGTTCTGCCTCAGGGCCTTTGTACTTCCTGTTCCCAGTACTTGGGAGGTTCTTCCCCTAGGTCGTCATCATCATCGTCTCCTCCTGCTTCTCCTTTTCTGGCTGTCTCTCTCCCCATCTCTTTCTCTCATGCCATTGAAGCTTCTGCTCAAAATGTAGTCTCTTCGGAGGGGCTTTCTCTGGCCCTTTGTCTAAAACAAAACCTCTGTTCCTCTGTATCCCCTTACCTGTCTTTATTTTGATGATTGAATTAATCACAATGAGTTCATTGGAAAAGACCCTGATGGTGGGAAAGATTGAAGGCAGAAGAAGAGGGCAACAGAGTATGAGATGTTTGGATGACATCACCAATTCAATGGACATGAACTTGGACAAACTCTGGGAGACAGTGAGGGATAGGGAAGCCTAGCATGCTGCAGTCCATGGGGTTATGAAGAGTCACACAACTTGGTACTGAACAACAACAAATGTCTCCCCTCTTTACGAAATAAAGTTCGTGAGGACAGACATTTTGTTTCATTCATGACCACATATCAGCACCAAGAACAGTACCCAGCATATGGTAGTGCCTTATATAGATACATTTTATTTATTGAGATGCCATTAAGTACAATAAAATAAACCCACTTAAGTGAACTTGAATGTGATGAGTTTTGACAAGTGTATAAAGCTGCATAACCACTACTACAATCATTGATGGAGCAGTCTCCCAAAAGATTTCCTCCTGTCCCTTTATAGTCAGTATAGTCAGGCCCTGCCCACTGCCCAGCTCCTAGGCTCAGGCAAACACTGTTCTGCTTTCAATCCCTATAGGTTAGGTTTGTCTTTTCTAGAATTTCATGTGAATGGAATCCTGTAGTGTGTACTCTTTTGTGTCTGGCTTCTTTTGTTTAGCATAATGTTATAGATAGGATGTATATCTATCTATTCTAGGTTGATCTGTCTGTCTATGTATCTCTCCACTGATGTTATTTCATGTACCAGTGGTTTGCTTCTTTTTTTTGCTGAGTAGTGTTGTATTATCCGCATGTATCAGTTGATCAGTTCACCTGCTGATGGCTGTCTACAGTCCTTGGTTCTGATGAATAAAGTGAAAGAAAGTGAAGTTACTCAGTCGTGTCCGACTCTTTGCGACTCCATGGACTGTAGCCTACCAGGCTCCTCCTCCCATGGAATCTTCCAGGCAAGGATACTGGAGTGGCTTGCCATTTCCTTCTCCAGGGGATGTTCCCAACCCAGGGATCGAACCTGGGTCTCCCGCACTGCAGGCAGACTCTTTACCATCTGAGCCACCAGGGAAGCCCTGGTGGGGCTGTCATTTATCTGATGAATAAAGTTGTTATGAACATTTATGTAAATCTTCTTGAGGATACATGTTTTCATTCTGTCTACTAAACACCAAGGACTTGCTTAATATATATTTGAATGAAGTTTACAAATGGGGAATTGGAAACTTAAAGAGGGTAAATGACCTTCTGAAGAACACAATTGGCAAGTGGGCAAGCTGGGATTTGCCCCTGAGTGGTTCAGCTCCACAGTGCCTTCACTTTGAATCTTTCCTTGAGGATTTCTATAGCCCCAGGCAACCAAGGAGTCTGGCACGTGCCTCAGAGTGGCCAGCTCCTCTACTCTTGGAGACGAAACAGTAGACTGGGGTCTGAGCAGATGTTGGACACCCGCTTCCTCCCTGATTCTCTTCCCTCTCTTCTTCCCTTCCTGCCTCCCTTCCTCAGCTCAGAGCAGTAGTGGCTCTGTTAAGGGAAAGATGGTGCACAGGACAGCTCCTAGTCTAGTTGGAGCACACGGCATGTTCCCTGCTAACTGTAGGCTTCTCGTCCACGTGGCTCATGCGCCTGGATGCAGGTCATCAGCTGGGCTGGTGTAGTTTTACTATTGCACCTTCATGTGTACAGGGAGAAATAGACACTAGATCGCAGCTCTCCTATTTGGTAAAGCAGCTCTCTCTTCCTCACCCAGGACTCACCACTGTGTGCCCGCTAAAGAGGTAACAAAATTATTACAAAGACTAGGACCCCTTGGCAATCTATAGCCTTGCTGGTTGGATGGTGAGCAAATATACACTAATGCCATTTTTGCAAAAGCATTACACAAATAAAACTACCTGACCATGCATGGCTCTCTCAATTCCACCAGTGTGGAAATTATATGATGGTATCAATAGGATAGACTCCACAGGAGAGGATGAAGACGGATAAAGTTCACGGATGTCTCCTTTTGAAGAGTAGCCAGAGCAGAGAAAAGTAAAAGAAAATGCAAAAGTTGCAGGTGCCCAGGCCTCAGGCAGCATCTTTAATGCAAAACATGGACTAAATTAGCAGCAGAAAGGGCTTGCTTCACTGTGAAATTAACAGCTCCCAACCTTGAGGAGCCCTCTTATTTTGTGTTTTTCCCTTCTGGAATGACAGTGCCTTGGCTGATACACAAGCCAGTGGTCCCTGGTTCCCGGTGTGTGAAGAATAACCTGATGCCATGTTAAAAGCATAGATTCCCAGAGCCTACTCTCAGTGATTCTCAGTTAATCAGTCTAGAATGGGACCCAGTAATCTGCATTTTAGCAAATCCCAAATGATTTAGATGATTGTTGTCCCAGAACCATACTTAGAGAAAGAGTGACTTAACCTCAGCATCTTCCTCTGTAAGCAGGGTCCTGTGCAAGCCCCAGGAAGGGAACTGACCAGAAGCCAGCTGATAAGGCACTACCTGAGCCATTTGGCCACTGACCAGGTATCCTTAGCCAGGCAGGACCCTCTTCCAACTGTCTTCATAGTGTCCCCCAGGAGGTGAATCCAACAGGTTAAAGGTATGCGTTTATTACACATTGCTTCTGCCTCCTGTGGTATGTACCAAAGCCTCTACAGCTCTTGTAAATAAGAACTCCCTGTTGGCTTGTGTTACAGCATTTATTCTTTGGTATTTTTGTCTTCTGTTCTCTTTTGCTTTGCTTGTTCCAAAATGAGCAGCCTGATGTTCCCCATCTCCTCCACATCATGGGGTTCTTGGGAGAATTAAGTGAGATAATGCATGTAAACCATGGAGAGTAGGGCCTGCCACAAGCACTCAGTAAATGTTAGTTGTCTTCATCATCATCATCATTTCATGGGTAAAATCCTGCATATTTGTATAAATGTGTTTATATGTTTAAACCCTCTGTTCAGATGCTAAAACAGAGGCCCCAGGACCCAACTCTTAGCCTGGCAGCCAAGGTTGACTGCAGCCTTGCTTATCCATCTTAGCTATCTCTTTCACCCAGTGTTGTAACAGAGTTGAATTGCTCAGTTTCCCCTCTACTGCATCCCACTCCATGCCTTTCCATGTGGCTTCTCACCCTTGACTCTAGGCTTGGAAAGTCTTTCTCTGAAACATTGTATGTTTCATCATGACTATCTTTCAGTGCTCAAGACAAGATGGTAAAGTCTTCCCCTCCCCCAAAGTTTCCCTAACCTTCCTGGGATGTATTAATATTTTCCTCTTGTGAAATCTGTATAATTTATTTCCCTTGTCTTATGCCACTTACACTTTTTACATTGTGATAGTATCTGTTGAGCTTCGGTCTTCTCTCCTCTATTAGAGAATAAGGGCAGTGGCTTTAGCACAGGGCAGTGAATTAGTAAACTCACTCTGTCCTAACATCTTCTTCCCCAACACAGTGATCCATACAGAATGGCAGTTCCATGCACGTTGAATAAATCAGCATAGAATGAACATTGCAAGGGTGTCTTGTGCATCCATCAGCAACAGAGAGAAAGCAGGCAGCTTTTTTGCAGTGCCTACTGTCTTTGTTTATCTCACTTTATCCTTGGAAATGGCAACCCACTCCAGTATTCTTGCCTAGAGAATCCTGTGGACAGAGGAGCCTGGTGGGCTGCTTGTCCATAGGGTTGCACAGAGTCGGACACGACTGAAGCGACTTAGCATGCATGCATACATTGGAGAAGGAAATGGCAACCCACTCCAGTATTCTTGCCTGGAGAATCCCAGGGACAGAGGAGCCTGGCGGGCTGCCGTCTATGGGGTTGCACAGAGTCAGACACGACTGAAGCGACTTAGCAGCAGCAGCAGCAGCATCCTTTGCAGAGAGACTTCCTTAGCCAGTGTGGCCAGTGCTCTGGATTTTCCTTCTTACCTTCCTCCTCATTCCAATTAAAATGTCTTGGTTCCGTGTTGATTACTGACTTGCTAACAATTGATAACTAATTTGAGTATGTTAAAGCTTGATAATAGATTCAGAGCTTTCTCTTCCATTTTAACCAGTTGTTGTTGTTCAGTTAGTAACCTGTGTCTGACTCTTTGCGACCCCATAAGCTGCAGCACGCCAGGCTTCTCTGGCCTCTCGGAGTTTGCTCAAACTCATGTCCATTGAGCCAGTGATACCATCCAACTATCTCGTCCTTTGTCATTCCATTTCCTTCCTTGCCCTCTATCTTTCTGAGCATCAGGGTCTTTTCCAGTAAATCAGCTCTTTGCATCAGGTGGCCAAAGTATTGGAGCTTCAGTTTCAGCCTCAGTCCTTCCAGTGAAGACTCAGGGTTGATTTCCTTTAGTGTTGATTGGTTTGATTTCCCTGCAGTCCAAGGGACTCTCAAGAATCTTCTCCAGCACCACAGTTTGAAAGCATCAATTATTTGGTACTCAGCCTTCTTTACAGTCCAGCTCTCACATCCATACATGATTACTGGAAAAACTATACCTTTGACTTTGGCTTTCCTGGTGGCTCAGATGGTAAAGAATCTGCCTGCAGTGGAAGGAGACCTGGGTTCAATCCCTGGGTCAGAAAGATCCCCTGGAGAAGGGAATGACTCCAGTATTCTTGCCAGTTGAATCTATGCACAGAGGAGCCTGATGGGCTACAGTCCATGGGATTGCAAAGAGTCAGACATGACTGAACGACTAACAGACCTTTGTCAGCAAAGCAATATCTCTATTTTTTAATATGCTATCTAGGTTTGTCATAGTTTTCCTTCCAAGGAGCAAGCATCTTTTAGTTTCGTGGCTGTCGTCATCATCTGCAGTGAGTTTGGAGACCAAAAAAAGAAAATCTATCACTGTTTCTACCTTTTCCACATCTATTTGTCATGAAGTGATGGAACTAGATGCCGTGATCTTAGTTTTTTGAATGTTGTGTTTTAAGCCAGCTGTTTCACTCTTCCTCTTTCACCCTCATTAAGAGGCTCTTTAATTCTGCCATTAGAGTGGTATCATCTGCCTATCTGAGGTTGTTGCTGGCAGTCTTGATTCCAGCATCTGGTTCATACTGCCTGGCCCTTTGTTTGATGTACTCTGCATTATAACCAGTACAGATCTCTAATGCTCAGTTTTGGGGTGCTGGGAAATCCTTTAGACTGTGGATTCTAGCATACAGGATTCATAGGTTACAATAGGAGTTATTACAGTAGTTTTTCAAAGCCACAGGTATACTAAAGATGTGTGTGCTGACTTAAAAAAAAACAAAAACACTCTTTGAGATATTTATTTTTGTAGTTTTTAATTTAATTTTTAGATGCTTACTCCTTGGAAGAAAAGTTATGACCAACCTAAATAGCATATTCAAAAGCAGAGACATTACTTTGCTGACTAAGGTCCGTCTAGTCAAGGCTATGGTTTTTCCTGTGGTCATGTATGGATGTGAGAGTTAAACTGTGAAGAAGGCTGAGCGCTGAAGAATTGATGCTTTGGAACTGTGGTGTTGGAGAAGACTCTTGAGAGTCCCTTGGACTGCAAGGAGATCCAACCAGTCCATTCTGAAGGAGATCAGTCCTGGGTGTTCTTTGGAAGGAATGATGCTAAAGCTGAAACTCCAGTACTTTGGCCACCTCATGCGAAGAGTTGACTCATTGGAAAAGACTCTGATGCTGGGAGGGATTGGGGGCAGGAGGAGAAGGGGACGACAGAGGATGAGATGGCTGGATGGCATCACTGACTCGATGGACGTGAGTCTGAGTGAACTCCGGGAGTTGGTGATGGACAGGGAGGCCTGGCGTGCTGCGATTCATGGGGTCACAAAGAGTCGGACACGACTGAGCGACTGAACTGAACTGATAATTTTTCAAGCATATGTATGTATAACTGTAATTAGTAAAATAAAATTATTTTTTAAAGGAATTACTAAATACATCTTTTTGCCAGTGTGCCTTTTCTCAATAATGGGGTCTTAGCTTAAAAATCCAGAGAAGACAATGGCACCCCACTCCAGTAGTCTTGCCTGGAAAATCCCATGGACAGAGGAGCCTGGAAGGCTGCAGTCCATGCGGTAGTGAAGAATCAGACACGACTGAGTGAGTTCACTTTCACTTTTCACTTTCATGCATTGGAGAAGGAAATGGCAACCCACTCCAGTGTTCTCGCCTCGAGAATCCCAGGGATGGCGGAGTCTGGTGGGCTGCAGTCTATAGGGTCACACAGAGTTGTACATGACTGAAGCGACAGCAACAGCAGCAGCAGCAGCAGCAGCTTAAAGATCACTATTATGTGTTCAGGCCAAAAAATTTTTGTTAAAAGAGAGGTTATAGCATTGAAAACTTTCTGTTTCTCCCCATTGTGCTGTCTTGTTTGGTAGCCAGCAGCCATGTATGGCTATTATGCACTTGAAATGTGGTGGTGCAACTGAGGACTGAAATTTTAGATTTTGTTTAGAGTTTAAAGCTTAAGTTTAAAAAACGGACACTGAATCCAGCTGTTGGAAATGCTTTAAGTACGTTTGGAACAACGTGGATATAAGGAGCTACTTTTTCAACTGTAAATTTTATAAAATCTAAATACAAATCAGGTATTTCTGGTGAAAATTTAGCATTATAATTGAGGTGTGTAGTAAATCAGAATTATACACCAGATTTCAAAGACTTAGCATAAAACTACATAATATCTCATAGTGACTTTTTAATATTGAGTCCATGCTGAGGTTGGAGAAGGAAATGGCAACCCACTCCAGTATTCTTGCCTGGAAAATTCCATGGGCAGAGGCGCCTGGCAGGCTGCAGTCCATGGGGTCACACAGAGTCAGATACGACTGAGCGACTTTCACTCACTTCATGCTGAGGTGACAATATTTTGGATCTATTGGGTTAAAAAAAATGTTCTGGACAGTTATTTCACCCTTTTCTACATGTTTGAAGTGAGGCTCCTAGAATGTTTATATTACATGTGTGTCTCACGTGATACATCTGTTGGACAGTGCAGCACGAAGCTGTGCAGCTCAGTGGTTAGCTCATCGTTCAGCTCATTGTTCACAGCACAGATCTATTCTTTCTCCGTATTCTCAGTGTTTTATGTGGACCAAAGAGGCTCTGTGATTACCTTAAAACAAGTGATTATACATCTGTGTCTCTTTTGCTGTCTCGCATACAGGGTCATCATTACCATCTTTCTAAATTCCGTATATATGTGTCAGTATACTGTACTGGTGTTTTTCTTTCATGGCAAAGCCAATACAGTATTGTAAAGTAAAATAAAGTAAAAATAAAATTAAAAAAAATAATAGTAAAAACAAAAGTGATTAAGCAAAATTTCTGCCTTCTATGCAACCTCATGAACACTCCTTTGTAGGATCCCCATCTGTACCTTTTCTCTAAATTCTCGTTTTAGCCAGATCATGATTTTTGTTAGCAGCTTGTAAAACCATGTGCACAATAATGGGAGAAATGCAAGATACAGTAACAGTGAAAATATTCAAATATTTGGACCTGTGCAGGCAAACACATTCAGCTGAAAAGCAGAGGGCCAGACAACGCACTGACATGCTTTACAATAAAGGTCCTTTTCTACGATGGAAAAGAAGTGACAAGATGGACAGAATTTTGTCCAACAAGGAAGCCCCAGATTGATGAGCTGGAGAAGAATGCACTCCAGAAGAAAGTGATTCTCTCCTTAGAGGTTATTAGAAAAAAATTTAAAGAAGACGAGACAGAGAAATTCTAGACTTGAACAAGGCAGACTGTAGAAATGTCAGAAAAAGCAGGAGATATGATTCAATGGTATCTAAAGTGAAGTCACTCAGTCGTATCCAACTCTTACACGGCAGCCTTACAAGGCTTCTCCATCTATGGGATTTTCCAGGCAAGAATACTGGAGTGGGTTGCCATTGCCTTCTCCAGGAGATCTTCCTGACCCAGGGATTGAACCTCGGTCTCCCACATTGTAGGTAGATGCTTTACCATCAGAACCACCAGGGAAGTCCACAGAAATGTCAGAAAAAGCAGGAGATATGATTCCATGGTATCTAGTTCTAACAGAAAAGAGACATCAATAGTGTTGGGGCTTTCTCAAAAAGTAACTCAGTTCAGTTCAGTTCAGTTGCTCAGTCATGTCCGACTCTTTGCGACCCCATGAATTGCAGCACGCCATGCCTCCCTGTCCATCACCAGCTCCCGGAGTTCACTCAGACTCACGTCCATCGAGTCAGTGATGCCATCCAGCCATCTCATCCTCTGTCGTCCCCTTCTCCTCCTGCCCCCAATCCCTCCCAGCATCAGAGTTTTTTCCAATGAGTCAACTCTTCGCATGAGGTGGCCAAAGTCCTGCAGTTTCAGCTTTAGCATCGTTCCTTCTAAAGAACACCCAGGACTGATCTCCTTCAGAATGGACTGGTTGGATGTCCTTGCAGTCCAAGGGACTCTCAAGAGTCTTCTCCAACACCACAGTTCCAAAGCATCAATTCTTCGGCACTCAGCCTTCTTCACAGTCCAACTCTCACATCCATACACGACCACAGGAAAAACCATAGCCTTGACTAGACAGACCTTAGTCAGCAAAGTAATGTCTCTGCTTTTGAATATGCTATCTAGGTTGGTCATAACTTTCCTTCCAAGGAGTAAGCTTCTTTTAATTTCATGGCTGCAACCACCATCTGCAGTGATTTTGGAGCCAAAAAATTAAAAAAAGTCTGACACTGTTTCCACTGTTTCCCCATCTATTTCCCATGAAGTGATGGGACCAGATACCATGATCTTTGTTTTCTGAATGTTGAGCTTTAAGCCAGCTTTTTCACTCTCCTCTTTTACTTTCATCAAGAGGCTTTTTAGCTCCTCTTCACTTTCTGCCATAAGGGTGGTGTCATCTGCATATCTGAGGTTATTGATATTTCTCCTGGCAATCTTGATTCCAGCTTGTGCTCCTTCCAGCCCAGTATTTCTCATGATGTAGTCTTCTTAGAAGTTATATAAGCAGGGTGACAATATACAGCCTTGACGTACTCCTTTTCCTATTCAGAACCAGTCTGTTGTTCCATATCCAGTACTAACTGTTGCTTCCTGACCTGCATATAGGTTTCTCAAGAGGCAGGTCAGGTGGTCTGGTATTCCCATCTCTTTCAGAATGTCCCACAGTTTATTGTGATCCACACAGTCAGAGGCTTTGGCACAGTCAATAAAGCAGAAATAGATGTTTTTTCTGGAACTCTCTTGCTTTTTCCATGATCCAGTGGATGTTGGCAGTTTGATCTCTGGTTCCTCTGCCTTTTCTAAAGCCAGCTTGAACATCTGGAAGTTCACGGTTCATGTATTGTTGAAGCCTGGCTTGGAGAATTTTGAGCATTACTTTACTAGCATGTGAGATGAGTGCAACTGTGCGGTAATTTGAACATTCTTTGGCATTGCCTTTCTTTGGAATTGGAATGAAAACTGACCTTTTCCAGTCCTGTGACCACTGCTGAGTTTTCCAAATTTGCTGGCATATTGAGTGCAGCACTTTCACAGCATCATCTTTCAGGATTTGAAATAGCTCAACTGGAGTTCCATCACCTCCACTAGCTTTGTTCGTAGTGATGCTTTCTAAGGCCCACTTGACTTCACATTCCAGGATGTCTGGCTCTAGGTGAGTGATCACACCATTGTGATTATCTTGGTTGTGAAGATCTTTTTTGTATGGTTCTTCTGTGTATTCTTGCCACCTCTTCTTAATATCTTCTGCTTCTGTTAGGTCCATACCATTTCTGTCCTTTATCGAGCCCATCTTTGCATGAAATGTTCCCTTGGTATCTCTAATTTTCTTGAAGGGACCTTTAGTCTTTCCCATTCTGTTGTTTTCCTCTATTTCTTTGCACTGATCACTGAGGAAGGCTTTCTTATCTCTCCTTGCTATTCTTTGGAACTCTGCATTCAGATGCTTATACCCTTCCTTTTCTCCTTTGCTTTTCACCTCTCTTCTTTTCACAGCTATTTGTAAGGCCTCCCCAGGCAGCCATTTTGCTTTTTTGCATTTCTTTTCCATGGGGATGTCTTGATCCCTGTCTCCTGTACAATGTCACGAACCTCTGTCCATAGTTCATCAGGTACTCTACCTATCAGATCTAGTCCCTTAAATCTATTTCTCACTTCTACTGTATAATTATAAGAAATTTGATTTAGGTCATACCTGAATGGTCTATGCCCCAAGCAGTAATGCTGAAGAAGGAAAAAAAGTAACTCAACAACTCATGAATGATCTCCACAAAGAAGAAAAGAAGATATTTAAGAACATATATTTAAGAACTTACCTTCTTTCCTTCATTGCTGAGATCATTTGCAGTTACCTCAGGAATGCTTAGGGAGCTTCTTCAAGAGCTCAGAGGAAGAGAGGACGTATTCCAAAGATGGAGAGAAGGACATGTAACCAAAAGGAGTATAACAAAGCAGCAACACGTAAGAACAGTACTCTGAAGGCTGAAGGTTCAGAGCTGCTAATGCTGGTGAAAACTAATGGCAATTTTAGGAGCCATTTTAGTTCAGCTGGTGCAGAAAGGATAGCAAGAAGGGACAGTCTGGACAGACTTCCTCCTTGAAGCCACGGTGCTTATCCTTGTCTTAAGATGGAGAGAACAAACATTAATTAGTTGTGGGGAATTGAGAGCTCGTGGCTTGTAGCCTGGATGAATTACATCTGAGGGGACCAAAAAACAGTAAGATCACTGAATTTTCTACAGAATTTCTAAGAGATTGAGAGGAGAAGAAAGGTGCTCAGAGCTAGGAGAAAGAGGGATATAAAGTTTGTAGATTTAACAGAAAAGGAAGGAAATGATAAAGACCGTTAAATTGTAAAGAATGAATTTGACATCAGTTCCATCCAATACTCAAGAATAGGTTATAAAAAGGGTAGTTTGTGAAAATTAGAAAAACTATCAGTGATCAGTAGATTTAGGTTCACCAAGTGTAAGTAATCTCAGAGAAGTTTATCTTCCTTAATTTGTTAAGATTGAGATAGTTTTCACATATACACCTACATTTTATACAGTACTTAATAAGGTCTCTTGTGAAAGTGTGAAGAAAAAAGAGAGATGTAGACTGAGTGACACCAGAACTGTATCTGGTTACTAATGCTCACACTTAAAGCACACATCATATGTTACTAGAATGCAAACAATTTTATCAGTGAATTAGGTAAAGTTTAAAAAGACATGCTTTTCAATTTGTAGATGTCATGTAGTTTTCAAGAGTAGTTAATATACTGGATGGCAGAATTTTAAAAAATTGTAATAGTTAGGAATGACGGGCCCCATCCAAGGTAAATTTTTTAAAATTAATTTTTACTGGAGCATGGAGACTCTTAAGAGTCCCTTGGACTGCAAGGATATCAAACCAGTCAATCCTAAAGGAAATCAGTCCTGAATATTCATTGGAAGGACTGATGCTGAAGCTGAAACTCCAATACTCTGGCCATCTGATGTGAAGAGCTGACGCATTGGAAAAGACCCTGATGCTGGGAAAGATTGAAGGCAGGAGGGGAAGGGAATGACAGAGGATGAGATGGTTGGATGGCATCACCAACTCAACGGACATGAGTTTGAGCTAGCTCCTGGAGTTGGTGATGGACAAGGAAGCTTGGTGTGCTGCAGTCCATGGGGTTGCAGAGTTGGACACGACTGAGCAGAACTGAATGGATATTTTACAATGTTATGTTAGTTTCTACTGCACAGCAAAATGAATACCCCCTCCCTTTTGAACTTCCATCCCATTCAGGTCACCACAGTCCATTAAGTAGAGTTCCCTATACTATGTATACAGTATGTTCTCATTAGTTATCAATTAACACATAAATGTGGAATCTAGAAAATTTATATAAATGATCCTCTTAAATACTTGCAAAGTAGAAATAGATACACAGATGTAGAGAACAAATATATAGATACCAAGGGGCTAAGGTGGAGGAGGAGGGGTGGGAGGAATTGGGAGATTGGAATTAATACATATACACTAAGATGAAATTTTGTAGGAATTAATGTTGGGCTTTGTGTTAATACTTAGTTTAAAAAAACTAAGAGAACCAGCCGCAGTGGTACATGTGAACAAGACTTCAGTTCAGTTCAGTTCAGTCGCTCAGTTGTGTCCGATTCTTTGCAACCCCATGAATTGCAGCACGCCAGGCCTCCCTGTCCACCACCAATTCCTGGTTTTCACTCAAACTCACGTCCATTGAGTCCGTGATGCCATCCAGCCATCTCATCCTCTGTCATCCCCTTTCCTCCTGCCCCCAATCCCTCCCAGCATCAGAGTCTTTTCCAATGAGTCAACTCTTCACATGAGGTGGCCAAAGTACTGGAGTTTCAGCTTTAACACCATTCCTTCCAAAGAACACCCAGGACTGATCTCCTTCAGAATGGACTGGTTGGATCTCCTTGCAGTAGAAGGGACTCTCAAGAGTCTTCTCCAACACCACAGTTCAAAAGCATCAATTCTTCAGTGCTCAGCTTTCTTCAGAGTCCAACTCACATCCATACATGACCACTGGAAAAACCATAGCCTTGACTAGACAGACCTTTGTTGGCAAAGCAATGTCTCTGCTTTTCAATAGGGGTTTTGAATTGATAGTCATCTCAATATGAATTTACTGTGTGATGTGCTTGTTAAAGAACTGATGTGAATTTGGGTAACACTGTGGTAGACAAAGATAAATTGGAGCACGGGTTTGCTAAGAAAATGACTAGATGTTGATTAGTTTAAGCATTGTGAGCTAGAAGGAACTGTTGCACCCATGGAATCATAGAGCTTGGAGACACACAATCAATGGCTTTAACTACTCAAAAAATAAGAGAATTTTGCTATATGCGAGGGATTTGCTATACATAGGCTAAATGCAGAACAATAGGACTAGTTGGTAGAAAATGGGGGAGGTGGATTTGAGCCCAACAACAGGAAGCATTTTCTAATAGTGAAGATGGAATAGAATATCATAGGAGGAAACAAGCCACCCCATCTCTAGAGGGAGGCAAGGATGCCTGGATGACACTGGGTATGTCTCATATCAGAGAGGTCATTCTGTTTAGTACTGGGAGTAAACATTTATTCATTCATTTAAATGCTACTGAAGACATGCAGATTATTTAAGAGCTATGAAAAATAAGTAACAAAACGTTAGTTTTATTTCTTTAAGTGCATTATTTTCAGCAGCTAGAGGCTGTGATCCCACCAGTGGTTATGTCATCAAATCAGAAAACATGCAATTTACTACCAGATGTTAACTTCTGTCACATTGCATTTCTGAAAAGAACTTCAGAAACTATAAAGAAAATAAATAGAAAAGAAGTAACTACAGAGACCTTATCTTTATTTCCTCTGAATTCTTACTCTCCTCCTTTTTTTCATCTCTATCTCCTTTTTCCTGCCCTTTTTCTTGACTCTCTTGTTATTTTCAGATAATTGATTTATTTTAAAAATATTTATTTTGAACTCAAAGTTTTGAAAACCTTTTTTTGTTTAAAGTATACAAGATGATTATTTCATCCACATGTGTATTGCAAATTGATGGCCATAGTTGGGTTAGTTAACACCTCCACTTCCTCACATAATTATCATTTGCATATGTCTGGTGATAACATTTAAGATCTACTCTCTTCACAATTTTCAAGTATACAAAGCAGTATTGCCAACTATAGTCATCATGCTATAGACACATTATGCCTCCAGAATTTCTTCATCTTATACCTGGAAGCTTGTCCCTTTAACCAACATCTCCCCATTATTCCCACTCCCTAGTTCTACCCTGGTAACCACCATTCTACTTTCTATTTCTATGAGTTTGCCTTTCTTGGATTCTACATATAAGTGAGAATATATAGTATTTGCCTTTCTCTGGCTGACTTATTTTACTTAGTACAGTGTCCTCAGGGTCCATCCATGTTGTTACAAAAGGTAGAGTTTTCTTCTTTCCTGTGGCTGACTAATATTATTCTTTTATGAATCCATCCATCTGCTGAGGGACACTTAGGTTGTCTCTGTGTCTTTGCTGGAGTGAATAGTGCTACAGTGAACAAGGGGGTACAGTTATCTCTTTGAGATAGTGATTTTGTTTCTTTTGGATATAGACTCAGATATGGGATTCCTGGGTCACACAGTAGCCCTAGTTTTAAGTTTTAAGCCCTAGTTTTAAGTATGAATGTCCATACTGTTTCTTATAGAGGCTGCACCAATTTATACTCCCACCAACAGTACACAGATGTTCTCTTTTCTCCACATCCAATACTTACTTCTAGTCTTTTTTATAATAGCCATTCTAACAAGGGTGAGGTGATATCTCATTGTGGTTTTGATTTACATTTGCCTAATGATTAGTGATATTGAGCACCTTTTAATATATCTGTTGGTCATTTCTGTGCCTTCTTTGGAAAAATGTCTATTCAGATCCTCTGCCCATTTTAAAAGCAGATTTTTGTTGTTGTTGTTATTGAATTGTATGAATTTCTCATAGACTTTGGGTATTAACCCCTTTTATCAGATGGATGGTTTGCAAGTATTTTCTTCTATCCCATAGGTTGCCTTTTCATTTTGTGATTGCTTCTTTTGCTCTGCAGAAGCTTTTCTTGATTTTTCTTGATTTTTAAGAACCAGTTCTTGATTTTTGCTCTTCTTGCTTGTGCTTTTGGTGTCATATCCACAGAATTTTCTCTAAAATCAATGTCAAAGAGCTTTTTCCTACCTTTTCTTCTAGTAATTTTATAGTTTCAGGTCTTACATCTTCAATCCATTATTCTGTGAGTGGTGTAATCCAAGGGTCAAATTTCATTCTTTTCTATGTGAATATCCAGTTTTCTTAACACTGTTTATTGAAGAGACTGGCCTTTCCACACTGGATGATCTTGGCTACCTTGACAAATACTAGCAGGTCATATATACATGGGATTTTTTTCTTGGCTCCTGATTCCATTTCATTGGCCTGTGTATTTGTTCTGTGCCAGTACCATACTGTTTTGATACCTGTAGCTTTATAGTCAAGTTTGAAATCAGGAATTGTGATGCTTTTCATTTTGTTCTTCTTTCTCAGAATTCCTTTGTCTAATTTGGTCTTTTGTGGTTCCGTGTGAATTTTAAGATTGTTTTTCTTTCTCTGTGAAAAATACCGTTGGAATTTTGATTAGGATTGCATTGACTGTATGTATGGTTTTTGTCTATCAACATTTTAACAATATTAAATCTTCTGATCCTTACTTTTTCATTTATTTGTGTCTTCTTCAATTTATTTCATCAGTGTCTCTCAATTTTCAGTGTACAGATTTTTTACCTTCTTGGTTAAATTTATTCCTAAGTATTTTATTATGTTTGATACTATTGTAAATGGGATTGTTTTCTTTATTTCTTTTTCAGATAGTTTATTGTTAGTATGTAGTAATGCAGTTTAGCTTTGTGTATTGTATCAATATCCTGCAGATTTACTGAATTTGTTGATTAATTCTAACAGTTATTTTCGTGGAGTATTTAGGATTTTCTGTGTATAAGATCATCTCATCTGCAAATAGTTTTACATCTTCCTTTCTGATGTGGATGCCTTGCATTTCTTTTCCTTGTCTAGTTGCTTTGGCTCAGACCTCCAGTACTATGTTGAATAGGAGTGGTTAGTGTGGGCACCCTTGTCTTTTTCCTGATCTTAGTAGGAAAGCTTTCAAACTTTCACTGTTGAGGATTATGTTGGCTATGGGTTTGTGATATATGGCCTTTGTTATGTTGAGGTACTTTCTTTTTATACCATTTTTTAAGGTTTTTTTAAATCATGAAATGTTGTTGAATTTTGTCAAATGCTTTTCCTGAATCTATTGAGATGCTCAGAACATTTTAATCTTTCATTCCATGAATGTGATATATCATATTTATTGATTTTTATGAAAACCATCCTTGTATCTCAAAGATAAATTCTTGCTCGTGATGTATGATCTTTTTGAATATACTGTTGAATTTGGTTTGATAGTATTTTTTGAGATTTTTTGCATCTATGTTTATCAGAGATATTGGCCCATAGTTTCCTTTTCTTGTATTCTTATCTGGCTTTGGTATCAGGGTAATGCTAGCCTTGTAAAATGAGTTTGGGGGTATTGTGTTGGAGCCCCTGGGTAGGCAGGTCTTGCATCTGGACTAGAGAGTGGGGAGGCTTGATGTTTCGGTATATGGGGACAAGTCTGGAGCCTGCCGTCACTAGTGTGGGCCTGGTGTTTGAGTCCATGGTGGTGGGCCTGGCACCTGGGTCTGCATGGGCAGGCTTACATGGTGGGTCAACAGGTATCAGGGACCACAGTGTGGGCTCAGCACCTGGGACCCTGGGAGGTTGTCTGATCCTGGGACAGGCCAGGAGCTTGGTTTCCCAGGAGCTGGCCTGGTGGTTGAGTCTATGGGGTCCTCTGGTGGTGGGGCAGATCAGGAGTCGGGGTCCAGGGGGTTTGGCTTGGCTGGGGCCTGGGGCTTTAGTGGTGAACCTGGCTCTGGGTCCATCTGGAAGGTTGGGTTTGTGGGTACCCACCTGGAGTCTGGGTTTGCAGGAGCTCGTTGGAAGCCTGGGGCCACAGGAACTGCCTGGACCATGAATGCTGGCCAGTACTGGGATGTGCTGGGGGCCTGGGTTTGATGGAGAACACTGGGTGCCTCTTTGGATCACAGGAATTGGCTTGCTGCTGGGTTGGGCTATGCTGAGGTCTTGAGTGAAATGAGTACCCACTTCACTCTCCTCTCCTAGAGGAAGGCTATTTCTCTCTGAGTGGGGCTGCAGGACTTGGGGGAAAGAGAGATGAGGGTGATTTGAATCTATGTTTTTTACCCTCCTCAATTCATCTTCTCTTATTTCCATACTTCATCTAAGTGCTATAATTCCTCACCTGAAATCCTTAGATCTTGTGAAGGTATATTTGTGTGAAGATAATGGTTCCAGTTGATATTTCTGGGAGGGGACTGGTATTAGAAATGCCTGTACCAACATTTTGTTGATGTTCCCTTAGGTGATTTAATTTAAATGGTGGGGAAATCCAATTGCATTAATGAAAAAATCTGAACAAGAAAAGAAAACCACAGACCAGTATCCCTGATAAATATATAGTTGTTCCAGTCATGAGCACATGTACACAGAAACCTTGAAGCAAGAAGAGAGAGAAAACGAAGCCCTAGAATACTTCTGAGACTTAGGCTAGATGAGGACCATTTCAGATGAACACAATTATTGGTTTGATACTAAGGCTGCCCGTAAAGGGACTTGTTCTCAATAAGTTAAACAATGCCTGTGCATGTTGCTGTTGTTTAGTTGCTAAGCTGTGTCCAACTCTTTGCAACCCCATGAACTGCAGCATGTCAGGCTTCCCTATCCTTCACTATCTCCAGGAGTTTGCTCAGACTCATGTCAGTTGAATTGATGATGCCATCCAACCATTTCATCCTCTGCCATCCCCTTCTCCTCCTGCCTGAAGTCTTTCCCAGCATCAGGGTCTTTTCCAATGAGTCAGCTCTTCGCATCAGGTGGCCAAAGTATTGGAGCTTCAACTTCAGCAGCAGTCCTTCCAATGAATATTCAGAGTTGATTTCCTTTAGGATTGACTGGTGTGATCTCCTTGCAGTCGAAGGGACTCTCAAGAGTCTTCTCCAGCACCAGTTTGAAAGCATCAGTTCTTCAGCACTCAGCCTTCTTTATGGTCCAAGTCTCACATCCATTCATGGCTACTTTGTTTTGACTATATGGACCTTTGTCAGCAAAGTGATATCTCTGCTTTTTAATGCCTGTGTATACCATGATTTGGAGAAGGCAATAGCAACCCACTCCAGTACTCTTGCCTAGAAAATCCTATGGACGGCGGAGCCTGGTGGGCTGCCGTCTATCGGATCGCTCAGAGTTGGACACGACTGAAGTGACTTAGCAGCAGCAGCAGCATGCCATGATTTAAAAACAAAGCAAAATTCACCCCCCTCTTGATGCAGAAGTACAATATTATACATTTCTGAGCTGTCCCCATATCCCTGAAGCTGCACCCAGTAGCCGTGCTGGCTGATCTGATGACAACATATTCCTTTAAGTGCCCAGATTTTGTATGTTGCAAAGAGCTCAGGAGATCTCCCGTTCAGCCTCAACATTTTGCAGATGTGAAAATTGAAGCCCACAGAGATAACTGACTCATGTAAAGTTGTGTGGCTTCTCTGCAGCCAGCGATCTCTTAGATTGGCTGTAAAGTTTTCCTTTGCTGTGTTTATGGGACACATAGTCTAATCAATGTATGTATATAGATATTGTTACTAGTGTAGACAGGAAGGGGGAATACAGGCTTGAACTGAACTCTAGTTTTATGGCAGTTTTGTTATTCTGCCAGTAAATTGCAAAAACCCATTCACTTTGCTCAGGTTGCCTAGTCAATCGCTTTGGAAAAGCCAGCCCAGCTACCAGCTCTCCAAGGTAAATCACAAAAAGACATTAGGACTCAGCCTAAGGAACAAACAGACCCCTACAGAGTTTGAACTGCCACAGCTTTTCTGAATATATCCTTTAGACTAGATTCTGGGTCAGAGCCTGGTTTTGCAGTTTGAGGAGGAGAATCTCTCTCCCTGTTACAGTCTCTCCCTCTTTCCCATGCTGACCTCTTTTCCTAAGCCCTGGTGAGCCACTTTGCATCTCTCCTTTCAGCATCAGCCAGGCTTATAAGTAAGCTTGGGGTGGGGGGTGCAGGGTTCAGCTTCAGCAGCCCCATGGTGTTCTATGCAGCCTGTATCTGTTGCAGGCTTTGCCTTTGAGACCTTTCTGAGGCTGTTTAAGCTGAGACCATAGGATGTGGTGAGATTTATAGATGTGCTTCCTGGCCCCATTTTAGTGGCGGTCAGTTCAGTGACATGTTCAGTATAAAAAGGGTGCAAAATGCAGTGAGTCGCCCCCTGTGGGTCCACCCCGTCAGAACAGGGTCTCTTCATTCACAGTGTCCACCGCCTGGTGCCCTCAGCAGGGAGAGCAGTGAGAGGGGGTCTCCATCTGATGGTGGATCCTAGTGCCTTGAGATCCAAGAGACAAGCCTGAAGGGCCAATCTCACAGCAAAGTCCAGAAGAGAAGATTTCAGTCAGAGAGAAAGCAGTGTCCCCAAAGCTTTACCTTCCTCAGTGCACCTCAAAATGATGGCTCATTATCAGGCACGTTTAGACGTCAGGAACATCTCCCAGGTTGGGGGAGGGCCTGAGTGATCCCTGGCTTTGTACCAGCATGCTTACAGGCAGCAACCACTTCCTCCTTGGTTGAAACTCATGTCACTATGTGCCAGATTCTGCTTTACACATTTGAATGATATAAAAATCATTTAATCCCTAAAACAACACAGTAATCCCTGGTTTGCAAAGAATGAGGCTGAATCACCAAAAGGTAAAGTTCACTCAACTAGGAAGTGGCCAAACCAGGCAAGCTGGCTCCGAAACTAAGTCCTAACTGCTCTGCTCTGGTGTCCCACGATGGACCTTGCTAGCTTCCTCCTTCCACCTTCTAGCATTCTCCTTACATTCTAGCCATTCCACGGTCACAAGAACCACTGACACTCTTCCACCTCTGTGCCTTTGTTCAGCTTCTTGACCTTGGATACTCCTGGCCTTCTCCCTGTTTGTTAAAACCTACAAATCACCCAAGGCCAGGCCCATATGCTGTCTCTTCCATGAAGCCTACCTTCTCCTTCTAGCTGTAATAATTTCTTCACCTCTGTGCTTAAGGAACACTTTTATTAGACAGTCTTGTCCTGTTACCTTCATGACAACCATCACTTTGTAATCCCTCATCTGTCTATCTTTCTATCATCCATCTATCCACCCATCGTCTTATCTATTCATTGATCATCCATCAATCTTCTATCTATTATCCATCTATCTATCTTTTGTTGTTTAGTTGCTCAGTTGTGTCCAACTCTTTGTGACTCCATAGACTGCAGCACACCAGGCTTCCCTGTCCTTCACTTCTATCTGTCTTTATCATTCAACTCTAATTTATCATCTGTTGCTCAGGTGTCTCCCTATCCTAGTTGGAAAAGGAAAGACATCCTGCTTATTTTTCTTTTCTTTTTTTCTAAAATATTCTTTTCCACTATGGCTTATTACAGAATATTGAATATATCGCTTTGTGCTAAACAGTAGGACCTTGTTTATCTATTCTATGTATATTTTGCTTATTTTTTCTAATCACTGGATACCCAACATCTATAAGAGAGCTTGGATTCAAATGTTCATTGAATGAATGAGTTAATAAGTGAACAGATATTTGTACCATTCCTTTAGTTGCTATCACATTCTGCCTTATGTTTTAGTTTTCTTTATGAAGTATTTCTCTGCCAAACTTGGTCATAAACCTCTAAGGCTTAGAGCATGGACAGCATCTGATTCATCCCAGCCTCTATCCCACACCTAATCCAGTGTGCCTAGCACATAGGAAGTACTCCTTAGTGGATATTTGTTACTTGAATTGCAGGGGCCTCCTGACACTTTCAGCCATCACACTGCCATTTATTTGAATATTTCAAACAAGTGTTTCAAAATGCATCTTTTTTCTCCCTTGTAGGAGCCTTGGTACCATGGCAACGAAATTGGTTTGACTTGGAAGTATGTCTTAAGAGCTGAAGGCTTGTTCTTCTACCTGCTGCTATAAAAACCATGCAGTGAGACACTTTCCAAAAAGAGCTTTTGTTTCCATCTGAACAGATTTGAGTAGGTAGAGCCCTTCACACTGCACCCTCTGACATGGTTTCCACCTGGTTTTCCCCATCTTCACTTCTCACCCCATTACTGATGAGTTATTTTGAGGCCTGTAATCATGATGTCAGAAGATCAACAGTGGTCATCCCCCTTGGTGCTCTCACTGGCTCGGAACACTGAAGCCCAGACCTCCCGTGCCAGATGTGCTGAGAAAGGCAGCTGGCGAGCTGTGCTGCTTGCAGAATGGACACAGCTGGCCATGAAGAGTGCTGACTCTCAGTTCTTGGCCAGGTTTCTCATCTTTCATGTAGGTAATCACTGTTGTGGCCCCAGTGTAAAATAAACTTTTTGAAGTGGTGATATGTACCCAGTTTTCCATTTTCCAGCTGGGCATTTTATGGGAATTGTTGTGCCAGGATGCTGGCATCTTTGGTGCAAGACAAGCAAGGCTGGAGCCAGGATGGAGCAAGTCAAGTAAAGTGAGTCAGGTAAAGCATCAAGAGGAACCAGAAGCAAAATAGGAACCAAGGCAAAGTCAACTTTAAGGCCACTTTAGACAGGCAGGGAAAACAGAAGTATACACCGGAAATGAAAATAACTGCAGAAGCAGCTGTTAAGAGGCAGGTGCTACTTCCCACTGTCTACCACCTGCATTCCAGGGAGATTCAGACCCTAGAATATAAACGCCAGGAGACAAGAGTTTGGGTCTAGTTTATACCCTACTTGATCCCCACCTCCAAGAATAGTTCCTGACGCAGAAAGGGTGCTCAGTATATATTTGGTTAATGAATAAATGAACTGAAGACAGCTTTTTAAAATTTAATATTTATAGCATATTTAGCAAAAGCATTCACCCACTGCATCCCATGTGATCCTGTAACAACTCTTTGAGGGAATATATTATCCTGTTTATGAATGAGGAAGCAGGCGGTGGATAAAGGGACCAAACAGTGGGGTCACTCAGCTGGAAAGTGGCATCTCAGGGCCTCAACCCCAAGCTCCTTCTGCACTTGGAGTCAATCACCCCTCAGCAGACAAGCCAACAGGGATGGGGAGCTGGGAGCCAGGAACAGACTGACATCTGACAAGAGACCTCATGTCTGTTTTCTGGGAGTCAGGGGCTGGTTCTTCCAGTGGGCAGTGCAAGACTGGAGACGCAGCAGCTCTTGATGCTTTGCAGGCTGTGGCGAGCGTGGCCAGGTTCTACAAACAGTGCGTCCAGGGCCGGCTGTGAGGTGGCCCTGAGCCAGCAGTGATGCTGCTCTGCTGAGCCCTCCCGAGCATCAGCCAGTTTATTTATGGGGTGTTTCTGCCAAGATGCTGAGGCCTGGAGGGCTCTGATACTCACCCTGGCTAACGAGCCTTTTGCCTTCCTGCTGCTGCTGCTGCGTGGATGAGAGCTGATACCTGTGGATGCCTGGCTTGCCAGGCCCTGTGCTAAGTGCTCCACATGGGGCCCTAAGGCAATGCCATGGAGGAGGCCCCAGTGCTGTTCTCAGTCTGTAGACCAGGAGACTCGGGCTTTGATGGTGTCCTTGCCTGGCTCTTGAAGTTTTGCCATCTCTTCACTGTATGAATCTGCCTGCAGTGCAGGAGACCTGAGTCCTCGGTTGGAAAGATCCCCTGGAAAAGGGAATGGCAACCTGCTCCAGTATTCTTGCCTGAAGAATTCCATGGACAGAGGAGCCTGGCAGGCTATAGTCCATAGGGTTGCAGAGTCAGACATGACTGACTACGCTTTCATATTTTGATCACTGTACAGCGTCTAAACAGCTTGCAGGTCCTCTCCTCTTGTGAAGAACCTGGCCTTTCACCGTGTGTCTCCTGCTTCACCTGGACCACTGGCCGACCCTTGTTCTCTCCTCTTCCTTGATCTGCCTTTGCTGGCCTCCCACCTGCAAGACCCTCTCGTTTTTGTCTCTCCTTGTGATTTAAAGCTCCACTCAAGTTTCAGCTCCTCATTGGCCTTCCTGACTATTCCAATCTGGGTTAAACTGTGCCTTCTTCAAAATCATGAGTCCTTTAACTTAGTACATGACAATAGATATCCTTGCATTGCTCATGTTTCTGTGTCTATGTTATACCTGAACTGGGTTATATTCCCTTTGTAGGCAAGGGCACTGTCCTAGTCCTTTGTTTTGTCCCATAACAAAATACCATAGACTGGTGGCTTAAAAAAAGACTTTTTGTTTTTTTCTCACAGTTCTGGAGGCCAGAAGATCAGGGTGCCAGCATGGTTGGGGTCTGGTGAGAGCTCTTTCCCTGATCTGCCATCCAATGGCATTTATGGAGTGTTCTCATGTGATGGGCAGGGGACAAAGCAAAAGGGGAGGGACAGAGACAGGAGGAAAGAAAGGAGAGAGGATGAAGGATAACTTACTCTTGCCTGTCTTTCCCTATAAGGGCACTAATCTCATCATGAGAGCCCCACCCTCATCATCTCATTTAAATCTAATTACTTCGCCCAAAGCCCTACCTCCTTAAACCTTCACATTGGGAGTCAGGGCTTCAACAAGAATTTTATGTCATTTCCAATAGAAAACACTATCTCATACTTCTCAGGTGTGTCTCTGCCTTTGGGCCAATCAATGAGTTTACTGACCTGCTCTATTTTCAGCTAGTTTTCCAGGAATGGTGGATTTTTGGCGTTTGAGTCCTCTCTTTCCTAGTCTCTTTTGGATCCACATCTGCAAATGGCTGATGAGAAGAGTCCTAGTTCATCACCTTCTGTCTTAAGAGTGCATCTCTGTTTTAGACTCCCTACTTGTTTTTGCCTTCTTTATCATCTCTGTATTAACACCAGGAAAGATCCAGATGATTTGAGGTATTTATTCCTAGTTCATCTACCAGATAAGAGACTTTCAACAAATTAAACTTCTTTGAACTTTGTTTCTGTGTCTGTAAAATGGACTGAGTAGTATCTATTTTCTAAGTTTGCCACAGGGTCTAACCAAATTAACGAGGCAAAGGTTCTGGTATAGTAACTGATCCACCTATTTTTAGGGAAAATAGTGTTGGGGATACACCACTGAGTGGAATCAATATATTTTTTGGACATGTGTCAGATATTGACTTAACAACTGCTCTATGCTTTGTTTTTTATTGTCCAGGATAAGTTTTCAGGAGATGACTTGCTTTTTGTATTCTGATGTGTTTTAAATTGCATATAATCCTAGAAAAAGGCATCATAATGCTTAGTTCTGCTGCAGATCCTCAACACTGAAATTGGATTCCCTTGAATAGGTTCAAGACGATTAAACTGAGGGCTGTTGGAAGCAGCAAATGTGGAAGAGGAAAGGCAGTACATGATCTAATTTGTCTCTCAGTCATCGTGGCTACATGAAGATGCAGTCAGTCCTTGGGGTTTGCATGAAGAGGGTGAGAGGGCCCTGTGCTCTTCAGAGCAGTGCAAACCCCCCGCCTTTCCCCCACCCACCTCCCGTGAGCTTTTGGGGCTACATCATCTCAGAGCACAATCCTTCCTGAAGCGCCCTAACGGCTTAATTTATAAGTAGCTTACATGGAACTGAAAACACAACGTTTCCTTTTAAAATAGCTAAGAGTTCTGACCTTACAACCTTTAAAATACAATATACATCTCCTCAGCCATTTCACGGCACAGGATTTGGTCCCTACACAGTATCTATTTCTGACTCCCAATACAAGTGTCTAAGGCTTTTCCTCCCAAGAGCTGCCAATATTTCTGATATTTTCTAAAAGTGCAAGACAGATGAAATGGAATTTGAAATCATTTTAAAATATGTTTCAGTAGGAGTAGAGAATAAGAGGACAGAAACTATCAAAGATAATTAAAATCCACAGATGATTAAAGAAAATAAATCTAATTTTACATGATGGTATAAACCACCTTCCTCATAAGACCTTAAATCAGGGATTCTGGTAGAAAACAGAGTTTCAGTTGGTATCTTTTTATTTTCTCTGTCAAATCTCCAATGGAGCAACTAATCAGTAGTGAAATGTTGAAAAGATAGGTAACTAGAGGGAAGAAGATGAGTAACAACAACAACAAAGAAATCAGAACAGAAAAAAAAAAGCTCATTTCAGACCCTGGATCCTCAGCATTAGAATAATTGAGTGTTGACTGTGGCTGCCTTCCTAACTGACTGATGTGGGACTGATTCTAGACTCATCCCTCATTTAGTCAGTGGCTGAATGTCACTCACATATATACCCCCCACTCCCCACCCCCACCCACCCAATCCCATTCTTTCTCTGTCTTGCTCAGTGCCATCTCTGTCTTCTTTGCTTCGAGCAGCCCAAGCAGAGGGAAGTAAAAAATATCCATACTCAGTGGCATCAAGAAAGGTGCCAGTTTCTCAACATAGCAGATAAAATGTATTTCTTTGGGACAGTTTGAAGTCATAAATGGTGGCCTGAAATGAATCTCACTGGGGTTTAAAAAAACCAACAGCAAATCTGTGTTTTGAATGGCAATGAAGTAATGTTATAATTGAAAGCAGGTGTGAAGTATATTGCACTGAACATTCAACAAGCAGAAATGTAATCGTGGTGGCATGTGTTTGGGGCATTTTGGATGCCCCCCCAAAGCCCCCCAGGACATTCAGCAGCTGCAGTCTGCTGCTACACAGCCTTGGCCTTCTGTGGGTTATAGCCAGCCTAAATCAGAGCTTCAAGTTCATGCCTCTTGACTCTAAACCAAAGAAGTGCTATTATTTGTTTTTAAAAGCTTTTTTGAGTACTTGTTATAATCATCACATTATTAAAAGCATAGCTATCATTTTTTTTATTCAAGTAATATACTTTATTAAATATGTCAAAAGAAAATAGTGTCTAGTGGGGAGGATCCAGCCTTTGGAGTCAGAGTTGGGTTTTAATCCTGGGCTCTATGAATATGGGTAAGTTGAAAATTTTCTTTGAGTCTTTGTTTTCTTAACTATAAAATGGGGATAATAATACCTCCTTTAAGGGGTAGACCTATTTTTAAGTGAGATAAGGTATAGACTGAATGTTTGTCTGCCTCAAGAATTCATTTATTGAAAACTCACCCCACGGTGATAGCATTAGAAGGTAGGGGTCTTTGGGAGGTAATTAGATCATGCATGTGGGGCCAGCACAAATGGGGTTAGTGCCCTTATAAAGGAGATCCTAGAACATTTCCTTACTCCTTCCACCATGTGAGGTTCTGTGTATGAATCAGGAAGGAAGCTCTCACCAGATGCCAGACCTTGATCTCGAACTTTCCAACCTCCAGAACTGTGAGAAGTAAATTTCCTTTGTTTATAAGCCACCCAGTCCATGGTATTCTATTACAGCAGTCCAAATGGACAAAGACAGTAAACAAAGCATTTAGAACACCACTTGACCCATGGTAAATACTGAAGAAAGGGCAATGACTGTTACTGCTGTTGCTATTGCAGGATGCAGAGCATCCTCCCTGCTCTGCGGATGGAAGAGAGGTTGATTCTTTAGCTGGTAATATAGTCTAGCCACCTGGACTAAGAGATGAAGAGTAGAGATAAGGAAAGAAGTTGTCACAGTCCTCAAAGAACCTTAAAACTCCTAAAAGGAGGGAAATCCAGCTCCATTAAATTCAAGAGAGAGTGAAAGGAGAAGGGCAGAGTTCTGAATGAGGCCAGCTAGGAAAGTTTCAAGGCTCCAAACTTGAACATGGGAGTCGTATTGTGAACCCCTCTTTAAATCCACCACAGTGAGATCAACAGTGGTAGAAAACTGCCACACATGGGGGTAAGAGAGGGAGCCGAGATTTGAGGCAAACATTTTTTATTGAAATAAAATCTTCATACCATAGTAAAATGGGAGGAGCTTGCATGTAAAATTTGAATTTTGGAAATTGCATCCAACTCTATAACCCCGGTTCTGATTAGGACATAGAACTTTTCTGTCAACACAGAAAGATCATTTTTTTCCACTTTTCAAGGAACTTCCTCCTCATTCTAGAGACAGCTACTTTCTAATTTCTAGTACTGTAGTTTTACCTGAGTTGGTATTTTATCCGAGTGGAATCATCACACTATATGTACACTTTCCTTTTTGGCTGCACCACACAGCATGTGGAATCTTAGTTCCCCAGACTGAATCTGAGTGCCCAGCATTGGAAGCCCAGAGTCTTAACCACTGGACCACCAGGGAAGCCCCCCATATATACTTGAGAGCCCTTCAAAGTTGTCCCAAATTGCGACAAAGGGACAGGTCTGTTTTGTTCCCAGTTATTGGATAAGAGCTGTCTCTGGCAACAGAATCTAGCTCTAGTGAGGTAGATCCTTTTTGCAGGAGGCATCTGGAAAGAAACTCAGCTGTGAACCACAAGAGCCAAACACTTGCAGCTAGGGGAATGAGGGTTTTGGTCTAAGAGGGGGCACCTAGGTAGCTCACCACAGCATCCACTACACCGATCTAAGAAATTCTCTTCTACTGCAACGTCATGCTTTCTTTTTTCCTCTGAAAGTTTCATAGTTCTTTTACATTATCTATGACTCATCTCAAATTTATTTTTGTGCATGAGCGAGTTAGGAATTGAAGTATTTTTTCTTTCTTTTTTTTTTTTAAAAATACAGATATCCAGTTGTTCCAGCACCGATTGTTGAAAAGACTTCCCTTTCCCTATTGAATTTCTTGATGCCTTTGTTGAAAATCAATTGACCACATATGTGTGGGTCTATTTTTGGACTCTCTATTCTGTTTCATTGATCTATTTATCCTTATATGAGACAGTGTTTGAAAGAAATCTGGCAGAAACGGCATAACCCTTTTTGATCAGGAAGGTAATTTAGTAGCTTAGGGAAACAAGGAAAACAGGATAGTTTATGCAGACTCACTAAGGCAGATTATACAATAATGCCCCCCCCTAATTAAAACCTGAAGTAAATTGCATGGTGTGTGCTCAGAATTGATGAGGCCGTGCCATGGTTATAAAGCAATCTTGAAATCTTAGTGGCTAACTCTTACAGAAGTCTCTTTCCTGCTCACATCACACCTGGTGTGAGCTGAGTGACTCTCCTGGGTACCTCTTCTCCAAGCGATGACTGGGGACACTCCCATCTTAGAACTATGCCATTTGAAACTTGAGCTTTCCATGGTGCCATGGACAGGGAAGAGAGAGCTGAAGGTCCGCATGGGACATTTTTAATTGTGTGCCCTAGGTGTGCTCACACCATTTCTGTTGGTATTTAACTACTCCGTACCCAGTCACGCGACACAAGGAAGACTGGGAAACGTAGTCTGTAGTAAACACGAGAATCGTCTCTGCCGCAGGTGAGCCTGTGCAGTGAAGACACGGGCCTTTCCTTGTGGGAAGCTTTTTAGTAGAGCTGTTAAATTCCTGAGATCTATGGCTAGATTTTCCCAGGTTCAATCCTGTTTCTTCCCCCTTACTACATGGGTGACCTTGAGCATGTCACATACATTTCCTGATACCCCAGATTCTTTGTCTGTAGAATGCAATGGATAATAATACTAAAGTAGTTGTGGTGAGAATTTAAAGAATTAGTGTACATATAACCCTTAGCATAGGCTTGGCATACAGTAAGTATTAATATTTAATGACATTGTAGTTATTATTATGTGCATTCATAGAAAGCTGCAGGCATTACTTGAAAGGGTTCAGATCCCTAGGAGCCAGTCAGCCTAGCTTCCACCCGTCTATTCAGTGTTTTGTTCCACAAATCCTGGGAACTCTTGGAGGGACCGCAAGGACTGAAACAGCTCTGTGCTCTGCTACCTGTTTCTGAGCCTCACACTGCTTTCTGTTTTCAATTAAAGACATTTTTTAAAAATTCAGGTACAGCTGGCTTACAATATTATGTTTCAAGTGTATAGCAAAGTGATTCAGATATATGTGTGTGTGGTATATATATATATAATTATAATTTTTTATTATTTTTCATTATATGTTATTATAAGATATTGAATACAGTTCCCTGTGTTATGCAGTAAATCCTTATCTGTTTTACGTATAGCAAGCTTTGCTACACTGCTTTAAACTTACAGGTGTTGTTCCCTGGGATAATGTTAAGGGCTCAGAAGCCATACATAGCAGAATTGTAAAAGAATGTTTAGTTCCAAGCATCTTGGATTGTAAGTATTTTGAAGCTTTCTCATCATCTTTGATAGAGGATAATGTGGTCAGTGAGCTGATTTGCAATGACAGCCAGTGAAACCCAAGTTGTTTAAATGAGAAGCAGATGAGGAGAGAGGACCTAGTGTCTTTTTATGGAGCAAACTAGAAAGGTGTACTCAGTATTTGTTTGGCTTATCACAAGTTAGTTTTAGGACAGAGGGTAGATTGAAAATATGTTTTATTATGATGATTAATCAGAGTTAAAGTCTTATCTGTGTTACTGCAAAGGTTCCCTTTTCTTCCTTCTAAATAACAGTAGATAAACTACTTCACCCCTCTGAGTGTTAATCTCTCCACATCTAAATGGGAAAAAATTGTAGACAGTATTGATAAAAGACAACCGATTCTGATAATCTTCTGATCAGGAAAAAAATGATAATCTTCTGATCAGTAGCAGTCTGGCTCCTGCTTGATAATCAGATACAACTGGAGAAATGTTGGTGACATTGTGAAACACTATGGTTTCAAGAATTTGAAATGTTGATGATGTAATATTCTGAAATAAAGATAAAAATGACAATTGGTTATTGATGACTAGTCATGCAGCTGTTCCTTATAGTTTAGAAGGACTAAAATTGAAGGGTCATGCTGTGGTGGGGGCGGGGGAGGCTGGGGAAAATTGGACACAAAGGTCTGGTTTGAATTTTTTGTTTATTTGCTTTCAAAGAAGTCTTTTGTTATTATTCTGTTAACAAAGTGCACTCGACTTTGACTTGGACTGTCGTGCCACCTAGATTTTATCATTGTTTATTTGTTTTTCACTTAATTGGAAGCAAACAATGGAATTAAGTCAACAAAAATAGAACTGAGACTGAGCCATCGAGTTCTGCTTCAGTTCCTAAATTGGTGAGTTCTCTCTCTGTCGATCTTATCTAAAGAGGCTCCTGGTGTCTCAGCCTCAGCAAAGGGACTGACTGGAGTCTGCTCTTGGAGGCAGGAGATAGAACTCTGTATGGGGGGTTCTTAAGCAAGTGCCTATTGCTTGCTCCAGGGAAATCCTTCCAACTTTTTGTTTTAAGGTGTTTTCTGGCAGGGAACATTTGTCTTTGAGTGACTTCTAAAGTTCTGTTAGCCATGGGAAGGCTGAACTAGAAATGGCTTTGCGATTAACTACCAGGGTGATAAGCACTCTAGTATTCTCTAGCGAGAGGGCTAAAGATAGCAAATTCCACATGCTGTGCTTATTACCAAAATGCCAGGGAGACAACTCACATTACTTGGGCTTCATTCATCTTACATGGTGTAGCCAGTTGTGTATTTACACGTTGTCAAGCCGAACCCCTTGGAGTGTTCTGCAGCTAGTACAGGCTGTATGGTATTCCTCTGGCATGCAGGACATTCCTTTGTAGCCCATGAAGCAACACATGTACCTTAAGCCTAGTCTTATGGAGATCCAAAATTGTCCTTAGCCTGCAAATCTATCTCTAGTTCTGTTGTTCTCAGTTAGCATCATAGCAGTGAAGCCTTGATAACCAGCTATTTAACAGAGATGGTATTTTTAGGAAGCAGTGGCTTATTCATGGTTTATCAAATCTATGCTATTCACCCACGAATTTAAATCTTAGGATGTAGGTCTGGGTCTTTATCACCTTATAAAGATCAGTTATCTCCTAAATTGTTTCCAGCTTTCTATTTTTTTTTTCCTGCCTTCAGTTGATCAGAACAGACTCCTTAAGCCTCTTAAACCTTGAAAGTGTCCCCCATACACAGAAAACACAAAGGCTTTCTGCTGCCCAAATGAAGAAGTCCCACTTCCATAGCTCTGTCATCCAGCTCCACCAGATTTCTAACCTTTTCCTATTAATCTTAGAATGTTGGAGAGAAAAAGGATTTTCTAAGATTCCAATCTTAGAAATGCCCAGCACCCATACAGAAGGGAAGCTTTGCTCAAGGTTACAGTGGGAATTAGCAGCAGCACCCCTGGAATGGATGCTCTGTGAGGTCACAGCAGTATTTTGCTTATTGCTGACACCGGTGTCCAGAAGAGCCAAAGATTCAATAAATGTTTATTGAATTAACTCATGGAGGAGCCAGCCCTACACCGCCAGTCATCAAAATCTGAGCTCAGCTGTCTTCCTGTCTCCCTCTCTTCTCGGCAAACCCCACCCTGTTACTCGTCCAGGTGTCTGCTCAGGGCGTACTCCCTACTGTGATGGCTCCGCTCAGTCTACTTCTTCCTTCAAGACTGAATTCAGTCCTGAGATAAAAATGAAAGTGAAAGTTGCTCAGTCATGTCCAACTCCTTGGAACCCCATGGCCTGCAGCCCAGTAGGCTTCTCTGTCCATGGAATTCTCCAGGTGGAAATAGAGGAGTGGATAGCTGTTCCCTCCTCCAGGGGATCTTCCCAACCCAGGGATCAAACTCAGGCCTCCTGCATTGCAGGCAGATTCTTTACTCTCTGAGCCACCAGGGCAATTCTGTCCTACCACCACGCAAAATCATTCTTGATGGCTCCAGATCTCGCCTCCTCTCACTCAGTGGGCCTCCTGTGGTCTCTGCGCTATTCATGCTCACTAAGCCCAGGCTGCCGTGCGTGGTGCATTGATCCTGGTCACCTAGGGGCACCTTCACCTCCTCACCCATATCAGCATCTTCTGCTTTGCAGGAAATCTGTTCGTGGGTAGTGAGCGTGGCAGTGTCATTGCATATGATGAGTTTCATTCAGGCTGTTATACACCTCACTACATCTTCTTTTCAAGTATCTATTATTTCACCTACCTATATGTCTGTCTGCATCCATCTCAGGTCTTGGGTGTGCTGGGATAACGGTAGGTATAACAGTTGTTTCCAGAATGCATGGAGCAGAGTGTAGCACAGGAATCCACAGAGTTCAGATAAAGAAGGAAGGACACCACAGTTAAAATTTGAGTACTTTTAGAAGAGGAGTGAAAGTTGGCCAGACAGAGAAGGGCAGAGAGGACAATACAGGCAGCTGTAACCTAGAAGCACAGAGTTTGGGGAACTGCATGCAGTGTGGTGTGGCAGGGAAAGACTGTGCACGCATGGGGAAGTGGAGGAGATGAAACAAAGGGTGTCGGCAGCGGCCAGATGCTAACGAGCTTGTCTGCAGAAGGGTTTCAGCTTGACTCCGCACTCGTTGTCATTTTGTCTCTGAGAGTACAAGACTGGGAAAACGACATAAATCCTCACAGAGGGGTGCTAATTAAAAATTATGGTTTATACTTGGAAATGAATACCATTCAGGAGGATAAAGTACATCTGTATCTGTTCATATGAGAGAATCTGCAACTTAAAATGGGTAAAAACCATTTATGTAAAATTACAAATATCCATGTATCAGTTCAGTTCAGTTCAGTTGCTCAGTCATGTCCAACTCTTTGCAACCCCATGAATAGCAGCAAGCCAGGCCTCCCTGTCCATCACCATCTCCTGGAGTTCACTCAGACTCACATCCATTGAGTCCGTGATGCCATCCAGCCATCTCATCCTCTGTCATCCCCTTCTCCTCCTGCCCCCAATCCCTCCCAGCATCAGAGTCTTTTCCAATGAGTCAACTCTTCGCATGAGGTGGCCAGAGTACTGGAGTTTCAGCTTTAGCATCATTCCTTCCAAAGAAATCCCAGGGCTGATCTCCTTCAGAATGGACTGGTTGGATCTCCTTGCAGTCCAAGGGACCCTCAAGAGTCTTCTCCAACACCACAGTTCAAACGCATCAATTCTTTGGCACTCAGCCTTCTTCACAGTCCAACTCTCACATCCATACATGACTACTGGAAAAACCATAGCCTTGACTAGACGGACCCTAGTCAGCAAAGTAATGTCTCTGCTTTTGAATATACTATCTAGGTTGGTCATAACTTTTCTTCCAAAGATATCACAGAAAAAATTGTGATATCTGAGAAACTACTAATAGTAGACTTTCTCAGGGTCTGAGATGAGTGAAAAATTGACATTTCATTGTCTATCCTTTAGTAATATCCAATACTTCATTCTCCTGATGCGAAGAGCCGACCCATTGGAAAAGACTCTAATGCTGGGAAAGACTGAGGGCAGGAGAAGAAGGACACAACAGAGGATGAGATGGTTGGATGGCAACTCTGACTCAGTGGACATGAGTTTGGGCAGACTCTGAGAGATACTGGAGGATTGGGAAGCCTGGCATGCTGCAGTCCACGGGGATTGCAGAGTCGGATATGTCTGAGCGACCGAACAACATTAAAAAACTCAAAACTGTATCTGCATCACCTTGACTAAAAGAAAATCCTTACTTAAAACATGAGCAGCTCTTTATACCTAGGGTCACTTGGCATCCTGAGAGATTTTAAATAAGGAAGTGATGTGATATGATTTCCAAAAGATGGTAAGCCAGCACTGGAGAAGGCGACGGAGAATGCTGACAAAGGCAGGAGACCAAGTGGTGGGCTGAGACTCCTGCAGAATCCCAGGCAGTGCTGAGAGGCAGCAGCGAAAGTCAAGATCAAGTGCAATGGAGGAGCGAAGGATGAGCATGCAAAAGCTCTAGGACAGGCATATGAAGAGCAGGGAGGAGGGCAGCGTGACTACCACGTTTGTATTGTAGCAACTGGCTACCTAGTGTTGCTGCCACTGGAGAGGGAACATGGGAAAAAGAATTTTTATTTTAATGCATGCAGTTTTTAGATAGGTCACAGCTGAGGTGCTTCTGTTAGGCAGTTAGTATTCTTTAACTAAGAGGACTGGTGGTCCTTGTTGGTATCTTCCAAGAATTGCTTTATAGATTTCACACTAATAACATAAATGGACACCCACCATTTTCATGGCATCCACAGCACCTGAGTCTCGCCTTTCAAACCACAGGGGTCCAGTTAGTCTTTAGTTAGTAGGACCAAGAAAGCAGAAAAACTGAAGCAGCTCTGGCCCTGTGTCCTCTGCCCCTGTTTGATAGGGAGGAAGTTCTGTCTCCTTGATCTTGAATATAAGACCCATCCCCCCCACCTCCCGAGAATCTTGCTGTTTGTGATACAGTGTGATACCAGGGTTTGAACCCAGACTAAAGAAAGATGGTTTGACTGCTTACGCTTTTTAAATTTTCAGAGCCCAGAAGTCTAGTTTGTCTGCTTCTCTAGGTACTTGAAAAGGTAAAATGAAGGAACATAAGTTTAGTTTACCAACCTATTTATTAAGTTTATTTCATTTACTAAATAATACATTCCAAAGGCAGCAGGGTGGGGGCGTGTCTCTCCAGAATTATCTGGATACCTCCCCTCTGATTGTAATTCAGTTTCCTGGACATAAATTGAGTACTTTGCACTTGTTTTGACTAATGATTTTCCAAAGGTTGATTGGGGGTGGTATGGGATTTCTAGGGCTATCTCATAAGCATTTAAAGCTAAAGGGTAACTACGGAAGGAATAGGAAAATCAGACTGTAATACAGTAGCCTTGATGTTTTCCCCTCCAAACCTAGGTGGTCCCCAGAATAGAAAGAAGACTAAACCCCTTCCTAGGAAATTTGACATAAACCAGTTCCTCAGCTTTTTCTTTATTCTCCTACTTTTTTGTCTGTATTGAGTTGTTTAATTTCAGCATGTGTACAGCACTTGCCATTTCACTCATGGAAGCGAGATGCTGTGTGATTAGTTAATAAGTGTTTATTGATTACTTCTGGGCCTCTTGGCAGAATTGAATTAGAGCCAGGTGCTACCCCTTTGTACTCACTGGTAATTTTTTTTTTTAGTTTCCTTGTAGAAGATGAAGAAATATATTCTCTTTGCTAACAACAGTGACAATGGAAATTTTCTTTCTTACCTCTGTAAATGCCAAGATACTTAAGTGTGGCTTCCTATTTTTAGCTGAATGATGAGCAGTATGATTCAAGTCATTTTCTTCTGTAGCTGCCTCCAGTACAGTTTTTATATATAAAGGAAGGAGACCTGAAGTTAAAAAGTGGCTGCTTCTTCCTACAATAAAAAACAAAAGCAAAACCTGAGAGTTTAAAATCTGAATGACAAAGCCATATATTCATCCTCTATGTTATCACTGATTTAGGGCAGGAATGCCTTGTCTCGTTAAAAATTTTCATGAAATGTATTGGTGCCACTACCCTCCTTTCTTTTCTCCAAAAGTGCCTACTTTTGTAAAACCGAAATAACACTTTTTCAAGAAGAAAGAATGTATGGATTTAAAAGTCTGAAATGTTTATAATTGTTTTAAAATTTCTAGCCAATTTATATACGTTGGTGGCAATTCATTTTATTTGTAAGCCCTGAAATTCTTTCCCTTCCAGCACCACTCCCTTGTCTGCTTTATATATTCTTAAAAGAAGGTATAAATTAAGGATAGAATGCCTAAGTTCTACTCACTGGCCTTTGATTCCTTGATGCCTTCATTTTATTATAGCTATGACTTATTTCCAAATAATGAAACAAATTTTAAGGTATCAGAGAGTACATTCTCTTGGAGAACAAATGTTTACATGAATGTATAATATTAATATTGATCATTGCTGTTGTTGTTCAGTCACTAAGTCAGGTCTGACTCTTTGCAACTCCATAGACTGCAGCACTCCAGGCTTACGTATCCGTCACTATCTCCCAGAGTTTGCTCAAGTTCATGTCTATTGAGTTGGTGATGCTATCTAACCATCTCATCCTCTGCCACCCTCTTCTGCATTTGCCTTCAGTCTTTCCCAGCATCAGAGTCAGAGTCTTTTCTAAAAAGTAGGGTCTTTGCATCAGGTGGCCAAAGTATTGGAGCTTCAGCATCAGTCCTTCCAATGAATATTCAAGGTTGATTTCCTTTAGGATCGACTGGTTGGTGATCATTGCCATATCCAAAATTCATAAAATTGACATGAACTGGTACACTCAAATCTGTTTGAAACCATGCCAGCATGGGCTGAAATGATAATTACTGAGAAATAATGGGCAGGATGACAGTGCTTCTGCTATAGCTTCCTGTAAGTTGTTGCTTTTAACCATCTTAACCATTTTAAATGCACAGAACAGTATTAAGCATATTCACATATTCACATGATTGTGCAACCATGTCCATACATTTTTCATCTATCAGAACTGAAATTCTATACCCTTTAAACAACAATTTCCACTTCCCCCTCCCCTAGCCTCTAGTAACCATGATTCTTTATAATTTGGCTGCTCTAGAAACCTTACATAAATGGGGTCATGCAGTATTTGTGTTTCTGTGGCTGGCTTATTTCACTCAAGATTCATGCATCTTGTAGTGTGTGTCAGACCTTGTCTCCTATTTTAAGGTTGAATAATAGTCCATTTTATGTATATACCGCATTTTGTTTATCCACTGATGGCCAATTGAGTTGCCTTTACTTTCTGGCTATTGTGAATAATGGTACTGTGAACACGAGTGTCAGACAGTTCTTCTAGATTCTGCTTTTGATTCTTTTGCATATAATCACCGGAGTGGGATTGCTGGATCATATGGCAGTTCTGTGTAAAATTTTTTTGAGGAACCAAATACTATTTTCCATTGCAGATGTATCATTGTATATTCCCACTAACAGTGCACAAGGGTTCCAATTTCTCTGCCTCTTCACCCACACTTGTTATTTTCTGCTTTGTTAGTAGTCATTCTGATGGGTATGAAGTACCTGTTTGCTTTTTGTTACTTGATGCTTAATTATGAATGATTAAGGACCACCAGATAGTTGAAGAGAGTTTGATAAATGAAAAAGAAAGAAAAATGAATAGAAAAAAATGACCTCACAGAAAACAGAAATTAGTCAAATGGTAAGAGAGCTTTTTTATGATTTTTCAAGAAATTGTGAGTAGATATTGTACCCATAAAACAAGATGCTCTAAAATGAACAAACGCTCAAACAGTTAAAATGTGACTTGATAAATAAGGTTCTACTGTATAGCACAAGGGACAATATTCAATATCTTATAATAATGTATAATAGAAAAGAATCTGGAAAAGCTGATTCATTGATGCAAATGAATCAATTTGCATATACCAGGAACTGACACGTTACAGACCAACTATACTTGAAATTTTTAAATGTGACTGTTGAAATTTTAAAAATACTGAAAGCATAGAAGGTGGGGCTGGTGCATGGGGATGACCCAGAGAGATGTTGTGGGGAGGGAGGTGGGAGGGGGGGTCATGTTTGGGAATGCATGTAAGAATTAAAGATTTTAGAATTTAAAAAATAAAAATAAAAAGCAAAAAAAAAAATAAAAATAAATAAATAAATTTTAAAAAAAGGTAACTTTGATACAGTCTCTTACAAAGTAAAATAAAGAGATAGAGTAATGGAAAAAATAAGTCATGGAGAATAAATATAGAAGGATGAGACAGAGAGAACAAACAAACGAGAAAGAAGAAACTTACCAAGCAAATGTTTAAGATAATTTTTTTAAACTGAAAGACAAGAATGAAAAATTTTTTGAATGTCCAAAACAAATGAATAAAGCATGGTCCGCAGAGAAAACACACAGTTTCAGAAAGTTCTGAATGGAAGTTTTTATGAACTTCTTGAGAAAGAAAATAACAAAATAAACATAAAAACAGGCAAACCACAAGGGAACAAGAATCACAGCAACAAGGGATGTAATTTGTTCATGAGATAAAACTTCAGGTTTTTGAGTGAAAATTTTCAATTTAGATTTGCCTATCCAGCAAAATTATCCGGCAAATGTGAGAGTAGAGTACAGATATTTTCAGATATTCCCTGAGAGGGAGAAAAAACAAAAGAGGAAGGTGAAATTCTGAAAATGATTTCAGCCCAGGAGTGTAATGAAAGAGAGTACCAGGGTAGCAGCTCGGTTGTACTGACTGGTAGCAATTAGTCTTGATTGGAACAGGAGGAAAGGTTGATTTAGGAAGAAGTGATCAGAGTAGGTATAGGTGAGGGAAAGACATTCCGATATAATATATCACTCCCTTTGATTCTCTAGATAATATAAGAAGGTGATACAGATAGACACTATAAGAAGGAAAACAAAAGCAACTAGAAACTCAAGGAAAAGTAAAGAACCATCAGTTCAGTTCAGTCGCTCAGTAGTATCCGACTCTTTGCGACCCCATAGACTGCAGCACACCAGGCTTCCCTGTCCATCACCAACTCCTTGAGCTTGCTTAAACTCATGTCCACTGAGTCAGTGATGCCATCCAACCATCTCATCCTCTGTCGTCCCCTTCTCCTCCTGCCTTCAATCTTAACCAGCATTAGAGTCCTTTCCAGTGAGTCAGTTCTTTGCATCAGGTGGCCAAAGTATTGGAGCTTCAGCATCAGTCCTTTCAATGAATATTCAGGACTGATTTCCTTTAGGATTGACTGGTTTGATCTCCTTGCTGTCCAAGGGACTCTCAAGAGTCTTTTCCAACACCACAGTTCAAAAGCATCAATTCTTTGACACTCAGCTTTCTTTATGGTCCAACTCACATCCATACATGACCATTGGAAAAATCATAGCTTTGACTAGACAGACCTTTGTCAGCAAAGTAATGTCTCTGCTTTTTAATATGCTGTCTAGGTTGGTCATAGCTTTTCTTCCAAGGAGCAAGCATCTTTTAATTTCATGGCTGCAGCCACCATCTGCAGTGATTTTGGAACCCAGGAAAGTAAAGTCTCTCACTGTTTCCATTGTTTCCCCACCTTTTTGCCATGAAGTAATGGGACTGGATGCCATAATCTTCATTTTTTAAGTGCTGAGTTTTATGCCAACTTAATATAACCATATTGTACCATTTAGCTCTCAGAGTGAACAATATTTATGGAGTCATCAGTATATAGATACTGTTTAGCCTAATTCTAAAAGTTGAAATCAATATGGACAAAGTGTGGAAGACAGTCCCTGACTACAAAACAGCATGTAAACGATATCAATCTTACACCATAAAAATGTAAATATGAGGAACAGAAGTTCAAAATTAGAAATTGGATGGAGAAATGAAGGGTACTCATAATCCTTCATTCCCACAGAGTGGGAAATCAAGAAAATCATTACTTATAGCAGATGGAAGAAGAAATGAAGAGATAATTTGTTGTTGCTTATTCACTAAGTTGTATCCGACTCTTTTGTGACCCCATGGACTCTAGCCCATCAGGCAAGAATACTGGAGAGGGTTACCATTTCTTTTTCTAGGGGACCTTCCCAACCCAGGGGTCAAACCTGCATCTCCTGCAGTGCAAGTGGATTCTTTACCACTGAGCCACCAGCGAAGCTGAAGAGATAAGTATAGTATCTGGGTTTCCCAGGTGGTGGTGGTGCTGCTGCTGCTGCTAAGTCACTTCAGTCGTGTCCAACTCTGTGTGACCCCATAGATGGCAGCCCACCAGGCTCCCCCGTCCCTGGGATTCTCCAGGCAAGAACACGAGTGGGTTGCCATTTCCTTCTCCAATGCATGAAAGTGAAAAGTGAAAGTGAAGTCATTCAGTTGTGTCCGACTCTTTGCAACCCCATGGACTGCAGCCTACCAGGCTCCTCCATCCATGGGATTTTCCAGGCAAGAGTACTGGAGTAGAGTGGCATCGCCTTCTCCACCCAGGTGGTGCTAGTGGTAAAGAATTCGCCTCCCAATGCAGGAAACACAAGTGATGTGGGTTTGATCCCTGGGTTAGGAAGATCCCCTGGAGGAGGAAATGGCAAGCCACTCTAAGAGAATCTCATGGACAGAGGGGAATGACAGCAGCTGAGATGCAGTAAGGCTGTTGTGATATTTTATCTCATTTCTTGACCATTTGATTTTAAACAGTATGTATAGATTACATTGATTAAATGAGAATTTTTAATAACATATTAAAAGTAAACCAATAGCAAATAATGGAATGTAATAATAGCGCACGACATCTATAAAGAAACACAGAAAATATTTGTTGTACCTTGAACAATCTGAAGGTAAAAATACAATGTGATCATAACTTCATCAAATATGTATAAGTGTGAGCAGAAATTAAAATGTAATATTCTGATAAAATAGGTATTGTGTGAAATTGTGAATGATTCTTTGCAAAATTTAATATTTTTATGTTACTTTTTCAAGGATGCAGTTTAGTATTTATTATTATTATTATATGCAGCTGTTTTACCTTTCAGAAATATTTATGAAAATGTAATGTGACAGTGAATTACATGAGAAAATAGCATCCTATAAATATGCTGCTTTGGCACTAAGAAAGGTCACTTTGGCTATAAAAGAGTTACAATGAAGAGGACCATTTATATAGGCTATGCTGATCAGTTTCCAATTTCTCTCATTTCAAATATATAAATTATTGCTGAAAACATGGTTTATGTATGTCATAAACAGATTTTATGTCACTAGATGAGTTGGCTTCGTTGCTGGAAATCTCTGCTTTTATTCCAAGCAGTGTCTTCTTGTTGGGAGACAGGAGAAGAGATGGGCTTAGTTTCTAATGTGCTTTGCAAATGAAAGCAATCATCAAGCATAGCCCATCTATGTTGTCAATTGGAGATTTACAAAATTTGGGGTTGGTATATCCTTTGGGCTGGGCCAAGACTGGCTTCAATACCTGGATACTTGGAGGCATCAGGCACTACACCTGAGCCGCTTAATACTGATGTTTTCCAAACTACTCAGGACTATAGAACTTCCTACTAATTTACTTTTCTTTCTCCATTGATCTTATGATGTTGAAAATAGGGGGAAATGTGTTCTATTGGTTTTCACAATTTCTTATTTACAGGAATGGTAGATGTGCAGAAAAGAGTTAATATAACAGGCCTGAGGCCTATTTTTTAAGGCTCTGCTTACAAGGCTGGCCCTTGGCTAGCATTTGGGAAAATTCGGCACTTGACTCATTCCCTTTAGAGATAAGGGCAGTCCACTGTGCCTAGACTGTTTGCACAATGTGGTCGTGCCAAACACCTGCTCGCTTCTGGAAGTCTAGCATGGTGGTATGTGGTAGGTAGGTATGCCTGTGTGACCATACCCCAGTAAAAACCTCATGTGCTGACACTCTGATGGGATCCCTAGACCGAAACATTACACATCATTGCATTTCTAGTTGCTAGAGAAAGGAGAATACACAAATGTACATTTCCACAGGAAGGAGAGGGCAGAAGGAAGCCTGACATTGATTTTTCTGCCTGTCTTTTTCTATTATGATCCAGCTGTGTATTTTTACTATGTGGCTGTGACATATCCTAGCTAAGAATACAGCTATATGCTGAGTTACATGAATCCTAGTGAACTTCCGAATGTGGAGGTGACTCTTTTGGGACCCATAAAATAGCAAGAAATAGATTAATCATGACCCTTTTCTCTCATTTCTCCAAACAATCCCTTATCACCACCAAGTCAAAGATTTAAGAGTAATTTTCAAACACCTTTTCTAACAAAGAACTTGAAGTCCAACCAGTCTGAACCAGTATGTCTCCACTGAGGTTATACTTTCCACTTTACTTTTGAATAACTTTAACATTTCATGTTTTTAAATGGAGTTGATGTTGAGCTGCTAACTGGTATTTGACTCTGATTCTTTGCGATTCCATGGACTGTAGCCTGCCAGGCTCCTCTGTCCACAGATTTCAAACAATTGACTGGTTTGATCTCCTTGCAGTCCAAGGGATTCTCAAGAGTCTTTTGCAACTCCACAGTTCAAAATATCAAGTCTTTGGCACTCAGCTTTCTTTATGGTCCAACTCTCATATCCATACATGACTACTGGAAAAATCATAGCTTTGACTAAACAGACCTTTTTCAGCAAAGTAATGTCTGCTTTTTAATATCCTGTCTAGGTTGGTCATAACTTTTCTTCCAAGGAGTAAGTGTCTTTGAAGTTCATGGTTGCAGTCACCATCTGCAGTGATTTTGGAGCCCAAGAAAGTAAAATCTGTTACTGTTTCCATTGTTTCCCCATCTATTGTGCCATGAAGTGATGGGACCTGATGCCATGATCTTAGTTTTCTTAATGTTGAGTTTTAAGCCAACTTTTTCACACTCCTCTTTCACTTTCATTAAGAGGCTCTTTTGTTCCTCTTCACTTTCTGCCATAAGGGTGGTGTCATCTGCATATCTGAGGTTGTTGATATTTCTCCCCGTATTCTTGATTCCAGCTTGTACTTTGTCCGGCCCGGCATTTGCATGATATACTCTGCATATAAGTTAAATAAGCAGGGTGACAATATACAGCCTTGATGCACTCCTTTCGCAATTTGGAGCCAGTCCACTGTTCCATGCCTGGTTCTAACTGTTGCTTCTTAACCTGCATACAGATTTCTCAGGAGGCAGGTCAGGTGGTCTGGTATTCCATCTCTTTAAGAATTTTAAGGGATTAGAAGAGGGTATAGGCTTTCCTAGGTGCTCCAGCCACATTTGCCTTCACTCTGAAACACTGTCTCCTTAAGCCTCAAGGCTTTTATATTGTTTCTCTGCCTGGGGCACTATTCCACCTACTCTTTACCATGCTCACTCCATACCCTTACATTAGTCTTTGGCTAAAAGCTACTTCTTAAGGGAACTCTTATCCTCACATGTAGATAGGTGGTTTTTTTTTGGTTTTTTTTTTAATACTCTGGTTGTGTTCTGTACTTTGTCTTCATAGCATCCATCAATTAAACCCTTTTTTGATGTCTTTCTCTTCTGCTAGGGGCTGCCTTGGTGGCTCATATGGTAAAGAATCTGCCTGCAATGTGGGAGACCTGGGTTCAATCCCTGGGTTGGGAAGATCCCCTTAAGAAGGGCATGGCTACCTACTCCAGTGTTCTTGCCTGCAGAATTCCATGGACAGATGAGCTTGGTAGGCTACAGTCCTATAAATTTAATGAGAAAAAGATGGTGTCTGTCTTGTTAACTGTTGCAGCCCTAAAACCCAGGAAGGTGCCTAGCAAATCCTCAAAAAAATTTATGTTGAATAAAGGCATGAAGAAACTCTGTTTGGTTGCAGCAGTAAAGGTTTTGGTCTCATTGCACATGTTTGTTTCTTAGGTTGGACTGAGCTACAAGCATATCTTAAGATAAGATTGGAGTACCAGTAGTTGATTTAGAAAGTGATTTCAAGAAGCATTGTTAGGGGAGCTGGGAAGCAAGGCAGGGAAGGGAAGCCAACCCAGGGTGAATAGCAGGTTATCTCTGTGGGCACAGTGATTCAGTTCTGCTCAGGGCCTCCAAGACTGTGCAGAACATGCCTCAGAGTTATTCTGAGGGGTGAGAAATTGGGTATCTAGTCACTAATTCCCTTTTCTATCTTGTCTGAAGGCTGCTTCCAGCCTAGTCCATTTGAGGGCCTAGCAGGCTCCTGCCGTGAGGGATGCCTCCTAGGCAAAGAGGAGAAAATGCTTATAATAGCAGGACCTCAGCCTTTAGTGGAATGCTGTTGAGGGGATACCATGGTGGGTCACCAACAGCTTCTGGGACAGTCAGAAATGCAACTGGGTGAAATTGAAACAAAGAGTATCTATAATTGTGTCCTGTGGCAAAAATTAAAGGAAAAATAAAACCTTTGCCTGTGCTCAGTTGCTCAGTTGTGTCTGATTCTTTGCGACCCTTTGGACTATAGCCCACCAGGCTCTTCTGTTCATGGAATTCCGCAGGTAGGAATACTGGAATGGGTTGCCATTTCCTTTTCCAAGGGATCTTCGCAACCCAGGGATCAAACCATCTTCTGCACTGGGCGTTGGATTCTTTACCGCTAGTGCCATCTGCAAAGTCCCCAAACTTTGTATATGCAGGTGTTATTGTTGCTCAAGTATATTTGGGAAGTGTGTGGGCCAGTGAATTTGCACAAAAAGCTAGCACATGATGTATGTATAGCTGTAATCACAGGAAAGCTCATATTGGCTTAAAGTTGGAGATGTTGAAAAAGGTTCTTTCAAAGTCCCTGAATGAGGGGCTGAGACCATCTCACCTCTGTCCCATGCAGTCATCTCTACCAAGAGGGATGTGGTCAACAGTATTTAAGTGTGTTTTGTAATTGCTCAAACATTTTTAGGAAACAATCCTCCTAGCTAGAATCTAATAACTGACCTGACTTTAACAAGGAACTGAAAGATCCCAGGACTGAGTATTGGACCATAATCATTGCTTGCTTTCAAAACATCAGCAAAAATATCAACTTTCTATGTACCTACTGACTTTCCTCTCAGTGGAGTGGTTTTATTGCTAGAGCAAGGCTATTGTAAAGACCACAAGAATCATGCTGAGCACCTATGCAGCCTGTGTGAAAATGCAACATTTTCTATGTCATTACCAGGACTCAGGGGAGAAAGAACCACATATTACAAAATAAGGTGTGGAAAAGGAATAAAAATAGTAAAAGTTGATTATTTGTTGGGAAGGAAGCAATTACTTGTTTTAGATTGAAATTGATCATGAGCCCACTCTAACCCATTATAATTGAGAAGCAAGATGGGAAAAATTCAACAACATGAGGTGACTGTTGAGTTGGACCCCAGGTTAGGAACTCTCTGTTCTGTTTTAGGCCTGGCACATTGCCAGTTTGGTGGCTCTGGGAACCTCTGATGGATGCTGGTGCCTAATGATAAGCTTGAATTCCAATCTTGAATCCTTGTATCACCACATGGCATTTTCTGTTGGCTTTCCTGACTGATCCCAGGGAAAGGGAACAAGCACCACTGAGCAAGGACCATGTGCCTGACCCAACATTAGGTGTTCTAGCATATAGTATCTCATTTAACGCTTCTAGCAGCTGCATAAGCTAGATGTTGCAGTCTCCTTTCAGATGAGGAAACTGACTCACAAAGAAGTTAAGCATTTTTTCCCAAGGCCAGACATCTAATAGGTGGCAGGGCCAGACCCCCATGTGTCTGGCTCCAAAGTTTGTGCCACCCTGTGTGGCACAGGTGACCTCTCCATTTTCCCATGACCTTGGGAAATCAGTTGAAGTGTTATTACCCTTGTTTCTTTAAGCCCATACATTTAACACTGCTCAGCAGTGTCTCCTTCCCAGAGCAAAATAGCCCTTTATATTAGTGTGGTGGCTACCCTATAATGGGCTGAGATGGTGGGGAAGGAAGCAAGGCATTCAGTTCAGTTCAGTTCAGTTCAGTCACTCAGTTGTGTCTGACTCTTTAGACCCCATGAATCACAGCACACCAGGCCTCCCTGTCCATCACCAACTCCTGGAGTTCACTAAGACTTGCATCCATCGAGTCAGTGATGCCATCGAGCCATCTCATCCTCTGTTATCCCCTTCTCCTCCTGCCCCCAATCCCTCCCAGCATCAGGGTCTTTTCCAATGAGTCAGCTCTTCACATGAGGTGGCCAAAGTATTGGAGTTTCAGCTTTGGTATCATTCCCTCCAAAGAAATCCCAGGGCTGATCTCCTTCAGAATGGACTGGTTAGATCTCCTTGCAGTCCAAGGGACTCTCAAGAGTCTTCTCCAACACCACAGTTCAAAAGCATCAATTCTTTGGCACTCAGCTTTCTTCACAGTCCAACTCTCACATCCATACATGACTACTGGAAAAACCATAGCCTTGACTAGACAGAACTTTGCTGGCAAAATAATGTGTCTGCTTTTGAATATGCTATCTAGGTTGGTCATAGCTTTCCTTCCAAGGAGTAAGCGTCTTTTAATTTCATGGCTGCAGTCACCATCTGCAGTGATTTTGGAGCCAAAAAAATAAAGTCTGACACTGTTTCCACTGTTTCCCCATCTATTTCTCATGAAGTGATGGGACCAGATGCCATGATCTTCGTTTTCTGAATGTTGAGCTTTAAGCCAACTTTTTCACTCTCCACTTTGACTTTCATCAAGAGGCTTTTTAGTTCCTCTTCACTTTCTGCCATAAGGGTGGTGTCATCTGCATATCTGAGGTTATTGATATTTCTCCCGGCAATTTTGATTCCAGCTTGTGCTTCTTCCAGCCCAGTGTTTCTCATGATGTACTCTGCATATAAGTTAAATGGCAGGGTGACAATATACAGCCTTGACATACTCCTTTTCCTATTTGGAACCAGTCTATTGTTCCCTGTCCAGTTCGAACTGTTGCTTCCTGACCTGCATATAGGTTTCTCAAGAGGTAGGTCAGGTGGTCTTGTATTTCCATCTCTTTCAGAATTTTCCACAATTTATTGTGATTAACACAGTCAAAGACTTTGGCATAGTCAATAAAGCAGAAATAGATGTTTTTCTGGAACTCTCTTGCTTTTTCCATGATCCGGCGGATGTTGGCAATTTAATCTCTGGTTCCTCTGCCTTTTCTAAAACCAGCTTGAACATCTGGAAGTTCACGGTTCAAGTATTGCTGAAGCTTGGCTTGGAGAATTTTGAGCATTACTTTACTAGTGTGTGAGATGAGTGCAATTGTGCAGTAGTTTGAGCATTCTTTGGCATTGCCTTTCTTCGGGATTGGAATGAAAACTGACCTTTTCCAGTCCTGTGGCCAGTGCTGAGTTTTCCAAATTTGCTGGCATATTGAGTGCAGCATTTTCACAGCATCATCTTTCAGGATTTGAAATAGCAAGGCATTACAGAATAAGAAAACTCTCACTAGGTTTTAACAGTGTTTCAAATATTTTCTGCAGAACCCAAAAGAGAGTTTGGAGAATCAGAATATCAGAGCATGTGGTAATCTGAATCCAATGATCAGAAAGAAAGAATTTATGTTTCATGATCTAACTTTCCAGGTGGTTTTGACTGGCCCAGATTTCAGATCTTTTGTTTTTCAGACACGAGGGCATGGAGGTGGGTAGGTGTGAGACACCTTAGTTTTTTCCATCACTTTGAGTCACAAGTTGTCACTTTGTCTGCTGAACTGATTTTATGTCTTTGGGGTGTTATCCTGTGAAAAGAACTGTAATATCAGTGGAAGAATTCTTTCCTTCATTGCATAAGATTCTTGGCTGAGGCCACAAACTCATTTGATTCTGAAATGATGCTGTATAGAAAAACTCATCTTTGAATCTCTGGGGCTTCCTCCAACTGAAATGTGCCGACTCTGTTTTTCACAAGTCATGCTAATTTCCACATAATGTAGCGATGGCTCAGGCAATAACAAGGGGGAGGGAAATTGATTTTGAAAGCCAATTCTGAGAAATGAATGGAAAAAAAAATTCGAATTTGAAAGGTAGGGAGAACTGTACACCATGAGTCATGACGAGTTTTAAAATGCTGATGCCTGGGTCCCAGAGGTTCTGGTTTCATTGGAATGGTATGGTTGTGAAGCTTTGGTACTGGGATTTTACAAAGCCAAAATCTGAGAACCACCAGGTTAGAAAGTAATGTGTGTTCTTCCCTGAGTTGTGATGTCAACGTAAGTTTTAAAGAAAAACCAAAGTTTACTGAGACGTACCAGAAGGCTTCCCTGCTGGCTTGTTCGGTAAAGAATCTGCCTGCCATGCAGGAGACCTGGGTCAGGAAGATCCCCTGGAGAAGCGAAGGGCTCCCCACTCCAGTACTCTTGCCTGGAGAATTCCATGGACAGAGGAGCCTGGCAGGCAACAGTCCACAGGGTCACAAAGAGTCAGACACAACTGAGCAGCTGCCACTAGGCCAAGAAGGTGGTTGTGAGGTCTGATTGAGAGAAACTAGCCCTGCCCTCTTAGTGTGCACGCATCAAAGTGTCACTTTCCATATTAGTCACAAACCCAGGGGGCTAGCTGGAGCTGGTACCTCAAGCAGTAGACTAATGGGAGAGCACTTCTTTGGAGGTGATGTTTTTAGTTTTCATATTTCTTTACCCAGAGCTCCGGGAGCACTGCTGTGTTTGTAAGAGTTTGAAATCTAAAAGTGGAAGCCATCCAGGGCCATTTTATCTCTACCATGGGCTGCATAACGCACTGCGCAGAAGTAGTTTGGCACCGGGCATTTCTAAATGTCAGACTAGGCTCTCAGATGACTGACAGGCAAACCAGAGAGACAGGCAGAACATAAAATTTGAGCTGGTGATAGAATCCGTGCCAGACCCTTGACTGACAGGCTGCTGGTGACCCAGGCAGCTCTACTGAGTCTTTCCTCTGGAGTTGGAGCCCCACATTTGTCAGACATCCTAGAAATCATATCTGGCTGCTCTCTGCAGTGACGAACATGGACTTGCTTCACTCTGGGGCTCATGCCTGTTAAGTCCTCTCTGGTTAGCGGAGTGATTTATTTTGGGGACCGCTCACCTCGGAATTGAGTTTTTTGGTCTGCTCTGCCTGTCCCTGGGGACATCTGGCTCAAGTGAGTGGGTGTCAGACTCCACCCACGTGAGCTGTCATTCAGGGACACAGATGTTTTGGAGTCATGCCTTTTCCTTGGATTCTGAAGAGATGTGGGTGTTTTCTGAAGTGATCTTGTATTCAGTTGTTGGCCCACTTGGGTAATTCTGAAGAGTTGGATGTATTCTAACCCAAAGTGTCTCACCTCACTGAAAGAGCCCCGCACAGGCTTTGCTGGGACTGCCCTCATTTAGATTAGAAATTGGAAAATATACTCAGTCTGTGTGGATGGGAGTGGAGCCCCTCCCCCCCCATCATACCCTTGTGGTTAACGCCGTGGGTGGCACAGCGGACCCCTGCCCAATGGGGATAGTCATGGCTTTCGCCTCAGTGATCTTCTCCTGGCCTCTGCCCACGGAGAGCCATGTCACCTGCTCTCTGAAGTAATGGGACTTCATCACAAGCTTTCCAACTCCTGTCTCCTCGACTCCACTCTCTAGATCAGAGGTCTCATGCCCTTATGATCACAGGGCCAGACAGATGACGCAGGGGGTGACAGGTCAGGGTAGAAGACACTGGGGGTTCTAGGCACTGTGGCAGACTGGAGAACAGGGGACCCATCTACTGAGAGCGCCTGCTCCGGAACTTCAGCCAGTTGTTGCCAAGAAGGGACTCGAGACCCCAGAGTCTCAAGACAAACGGTAAATACGGAATAGTGGGAAATCTCTTGATTGTATATGTTGACAGCAAGTTAATGTTTTAAAGAGAACAAGACAGACAAAAACTTCTATGTGTCAGATACGGTCTGTGGCCGCCGCTTCTGGTCACTCACTCTCAGACGCAACCTCTTTCAGCAGTAAAAAGAATGAATTGTTCCATGGTATGATTTACAAACAGTTCATCTGTTCCCTTGTTGATGAAGATTTGGACTGTTCTCAGCTTGGAGCTATTATGAATAAAGATGTTATAAAGACTCTTGGTTAAAAGAAAAAGGAAAGAAGCAACCTCTTTCTGTGCCTGTGGATCTCTCTATCCCTTTATTGCCACCCCTGCCTCTTGCTGCCTCTCAAAACTATGCATGAGCATGTAGGAGGGACCCAGTCCAATATCAGGGCTCACTGTTACCAGTGAGAGAACAGATGATGTGGGTGTGGAGCCCTTTCACCCACAGAAACTTCATCCCACAGGATGGAAGACTTGGGCACCTTCCTCCTTCAACACCCTTTATAATCTTTGAAACCCAACCAACTTCTTTATTTCCTTGGTCAAGAAACTAAGCCAGATGTATTTTGTTAATACCGCTAACATAAAGCAAAGAATAATGTTTGCAGAAGAATTGGAGCTTGTATATTCCCTGAGAAGGAAAGAGAATACATTTGATTTTTGTGATCTGTCAAAAATCTAGTATTGCCTTGCCCTTCTCCAGGGATCTTCCCAATACGGGGATCAAACCCAGATCTCCCGTATTGCAGGTAGATTCTTTACTGTCTGAGCCAACAGAGAAGCTATCTGACTTAATATTGATAATAATAATATACTTTATTTAAACTCTTTCTCTAGTATCCCATTCAACTCAGGATTCCTTAAAGAATGGTCCTTTGTAAATTTAAGGTACCCTTAAATAGAATGTGTGACAAACACACAATGCTTACAGAAACTATTCAGGAACTTTCTTTGTTTCTAAGTTTTGTTTTATTTTTTCAGAGTGTATAGATCGTGAAATGTCAGTGGTCAAAGCAAAGCTGATAGGTTTTGTTATTAGAAACTGTCAAGGTGGCTGTCCATCCATAGCCTTTGTGAATATCAGGTGTGCTAGACTTCGGTGTAGCAGCAGTATGAGGGATTTGTGGCTTTGTAATATCTTTACTGTCAAGAACATAAGTAGCAGACTTGGGAAATAGTGTCTGGCAACCTCAGAGTCAGAAAATTGGGGATCTGAGTCAAAACTAGGTCACTGAAGAACTGTATTGTACTGAAATGTACTGTGGGTCATCCCTGGTAGCTCAGATGGTAAAGAATCTGCCTGCAGTGTAGGAGATCCAAGTTCAATCCCTGGGTCAGAAAGATCCCCTGGAGGAGGGCATGGCATGGGTATTCTTGCCTGGAGTATTCTGTGAACAGAGGAGCCTGGCAGGCTACATACAGTCCACGGAGTCACAAAGAGTTGGACACAACTGAGCAACTTTCACTCACTCACTCAAAATGTACTATGCTTGATAGAAGGCTATACAACGGCAAGTGAAGCTGTACTGGTTTCACTATGTGTAAAACACGTGTATGGCATTTCAGGGGGAGAGATTGTCCCATGCTTTCCTTGCCCAGGCAGGGCAGGCTTTGGTTTCCTCCTGAGGGAATGAGGTTGCATGGGAAGCACTGTGAAGTACAAAGGCGGGCAGGGACCTTACGTGAGGCATGATGTGGTGCAGACCCCCGGGGTAGAGCTGAGCCGTGCATCCGGCTCAGAGGCTAGTGAGGCCCCAACCTGGAGGGGTTCCCTCACCCTGGAGAATGTGGGCATCTCCAGCGGTCAAGGCACCGCGGTGCCAATGGGCAAGCACTGTAAGCTGTCACCTGCCCACAGCATGCTAAGAATGGACCTTTCAGATTGTGCTGATATTTCCTTATTTTCTGCCTTGACTGTTTGCTGCTGCTGCTGCATCGCTTCAGTCGTGTCCGACTCTGTGCAACCCCATAGACGGCAAATTGTAGCATTAGACGTAAATTCAGAATCTTGCACCAGGGTTGGGATTTAGTTGAGCAGTAATTGAGTCCTGAAATCACAGAGACCTCATGGTAAAGAATGCAGGCTTAGCACCCATGACACTTGGAGCCAGATCCTGGTATGACCTGTGACAGGGGACCTCCTCTGTCTGAATCTCTATTTCTTTACCTGTGAAATAGAGTTGTGTTGTGGCGAGACTTGGATGACATAATTTGTATCTGCCTGTTACCATTTTAAGGACAACATTTATAGTCCTTGTTAAGGTCTGCATTGCTACAATATAATAAAGCAATTGACCCAGAACAGAGCTCTCTTTCCCTATATTTAAAAATATAACCTTGAATTGTTCATGGGTCACACCTCTTTACCTGTACCTTCCCACTCACAGGCAGGAAGAAAAGTGATATGGCAGCTGATACTAACATAAATCTAAAAGAAAGGTACATTTTTAATTACAGCTGTAGCTATAAAGATATGCATATAAATATATATGCATACATATAAAGATATATGTGTATATGTGTGTGTATACCTATGTGCAAACAATCAAATCCTAAAGCTATATTTTAATGAACTTCTAAAATTGAAGTATTTTTGCCTGGGAAATTCTATGGGGTCACAAGGAGTTGGGCATGACTTAGCAATTAAACCACCACCAAACTTGAAGTAGAACAAATAGAGAAGTCCCTGTATCATAACAATGCAGCTGAATGAATTATTACAAAATCTATATAACCCTAGATCAGGAAATAGAATGGATTATTAGAAGAATCCCCAAAGCCCCTTCCATGCCCTGCCCCTCTCCTTCCCCCTTCCCCCAAGGAGCACTCTGACTGGCTTTGTAACCCTGTGGCTACCTTTTGCTTGTTTTTGAACTAGATGGAATTGTGAACGTATTCTTCTGTGTCTGAATAATTCCACTTAAGAGTTACACTTGTGAAACTCGAACATATTAATGTAAAAGACAAAAAAAAGTGTGTCCTAACACTAGGTAAATATAAGTTAACTGGGACCATCCTGGTTTATATTGTCTTATAATTATTGATGGCATATTTTTTCACTCTTGAAAGTGTCCTGATTTGGATAAGACATTGAGTGACTAACCCTGCCTACCCGCAAGGTAGAGAGATGAAATCCTTCCTCCCACATACCCTATAGGCTCCCCTTTGGTCACTCCTTTTTCTTTAAAAGCCACTCTCTCAATGATGAAGATAATTGACTGAACCTGTTGCTCTTTGCGTTCACGGGGTGGGAGCTCGCACATGACACCCTGGGCCATTTCCCAGCTTAGAACTTGGTGAAGCTGCAGAGGGCTGAGCTCCATCGTTCATCTGAACTTCCTTTACCGAGACCTTCTTCCTTCACGGGAGCTGTGAGAATCAGGTAAGAGAAAGGGGTGCTTTCCTGAGGTACGGAAGGAAGCGGTAAGGTTTCTTGATTTGTTTGGAGTTGGAAAGAAAAAGAAATAGCTCCCATGGTGAGGTGCCTGAGTTGGTGTCCATTGGGGAGCAGTATTGCTGAAATTATCACTGATTTCTTTCTTGCCCCAACTCACAGTTTAACACTCGGAAGCTATGACCTGAATGAAAAACAGCAGCCTGTGAACCTACTTTTACAAGGTTTTTTTTTTTTTTTTTTCTTTTTGTGTTTTTCTTGCCTCTTATCTCTGAGTGACTGTTTGGGTCAGTTATACTCACTTAGAACCAAGGCAGCATGGCCAGGTTCATCTTAGAGAAACAACTTGCCAGGCTAGCTGCTTGCCTTTACCACCCACAGTAACCTGGTCACCCTGAAACAGCTTTAGTTACCATAAGAAAATATTCTGGTTACCAGGACATGTTAAAGGCATTAGCAACCCGGGCCAGATATGAAGCAGTGTTTTTTAAAAAATTATTTATTTGGCTGGGTCATGTAGGTCTTAGCTGTGGCCTGATAGGTCATGCAGCACAGACTTCCTGGTTGTGGCTTGCAGGCTCAATAGTTGTGGTACACAGGCTTAGTTAGTTTCCCAAAAAGGGATCAAATCCCTGTGTCTTGCGTTGCAAGGCAGATTATTCAGCATTGGTCCATCAGGGCTGTTATTATTCGCACCCGGTGAAGTATGTCCCTTGAGCATCTCATTTAGTGTTATCTTCTGCTCAGCTATTATGAGATCTTAAAAACAGCACTGCCTTGTTGGGGCAACCATCCTGAAGGAGAATAGAGTCAAGAAACCCCTGGATGCTTTCCTTCAGATGATGGAAGTTCTGCCTTACATTTGTAGAGCATTTTTTACTTCTCAAAGCTCATTCAAAAAGTTAATATCTTTATCCTTAAAGTAATAGCCTTGGTCAGGACAGATATAACTTTCTTGTTGATTTCACAAGCACTCTGTATTGTATGAATTTAAGCCACCTGGTAAAACCCTGTAATATGCCATCCAATGATTACATTCAGCTGTCCCCCTCCCCAGCTGAATACTAAATAGCCATTAAAATGATGCTGTAAAGACAGAAATAGAGATCAATGGAACAAAATAGAAAGCCCAGAGATAAATCCATGTACCTATGGACACCTTATCTTTGACAAAGTAGGCAAGAATATACAATGGAGAAAAGACAATCTCTTTAACAAGTGGTGCTGGGAAAACTGGTCAACCACTTGTAAAAGAATGAAACTAGAACACTTTCTAACACCATACACAAAAATAAACTCAAAATGGATTAAAGATTGAAACGTAAGACCAGAAACTATAAAATTCCTAGAGGAAAAGATAGGCAAAACACTTTCCGTGTTTTGCAGCAGGATCCTCTATGACCCACCTCTCAGAGTAATGGAAATAAAAAGCAAAAATAAACCAATGGGACCTAATTAAACTTGAAAGCTTTTGCACAACGAAGGAAACTATAAGCAAGGTGAAAAGACAGACTTCAGAATGGGAGAAAATAATAGCAAACGAAACAACTGACAGAGAGTCTCAAAAATATACAAGCAGCTCCTGCAGCTCAATTCCAGAAAAATAAATGACCCAATTTAAAAATGGGCCAAAGAACTAAACAGACATTTCTCCAAAGAAGACATACAGATGGCTAACAAACACATGAAAAGATGCTCAACATCACTCATTATCAGAGAAATGCAAATCAGAACCACAATGAAGTACCATCTCACGCCAGTCAGAATGGCTGCTATCAAAAAGTCTACAAACAATAAATGCTGGAGAGGGTGTGGAGAAAAGGGAACCCTCTTATACTGTTGGTGGGAATGCAAACTAGTACAGCCACTATGGAGAACAGTGTGGAGATTCCTTAAAAAACCAGAAATAGAACTGCCATACGACCCAGCAATCCCACTGCTGGGCACACACACCGAGGAAACCAGAATTGAAAGAGACACGTGTACCCCAATGTTCATCGCAGCACTGTTTATAATAGCCAGGACTATTTGTTGAATTATTGACAATGTTGTGTTAGTTTCATGTGTATAGCACATTCAGTTACACATATTTAATATATATATTCTTTTTAAAATTGTTTTCCCTTATAGTTGATTACAAAATATTGAGTATAGTTCCCTGTGCTATATAGTAGGTAATTGTTGGTCATCTATTTTGTATATAGTAGATATATTCCTGGTTTATCTGTTCCCCAGCCCTTTCCACTTTGCTAACCAGAAGTTTGTTTTTAAAGAGTCTGCAGAGGCTTAAGGCTCCAAGATCCCTCAATCCAGGGCAGTCGTCCCTAACAGGGAAAGATGAGATTCTTTCCCCATTATCATTATGAAATAGTAGGCTGCAGTCCATGGAGAGTCGGACACGACTGAGCGACTTCACTTTCACTTTTCACTTTCATGCATTGGAGAAGGAAATGGCAACCCACTCCAGTGTTCTTGCCTGGAGAATCCCAGGGACGGCGGAGCCTGGTGGGCTGCCGTCTATGGGGTCACACAGAGTCGGACACGACTGAAGCGACTTAGCAGCAGCAGCAGCAGATAGAGAAGCAAAACATCTACAAATATGTCCTGCAAAAATGATGAAAAGTATTTGCTTTGGGGGAAAGGGGATAGAAATCAGTGTAAATGTTGTGTTTTAAGAGTGCTTTCTTGGTCATAGTTATTTCTGTACAATGTAAGAATATCAGGTGGGAATGACATTATAAGACACTAATACCTTCAGAGTTGTTTTTGTGGTTGATTCATTCACAAATGCCTTTCTCATAGACCAGAGAAAATTTCCAAGAATGGTAAATCTTATATTTGGTAGCATTTTGGGATCAATTATGATCTCTTCCCCTCTCTTAAATCTGTATCCATATGAATAATTGAGCAAGGATATCGACCAAGATGTTAACAGTGATTATCTCTGGGGTAGGACTGTGGGTGATTTAATTTTCCATTTTAGTGGTCAATGAGTTTTCCATAGCTGTTTCCATTTTATAGATGAAGAGAAGCAATGAATAGCACTGCTGAAGTGGTATGATCAGTAAATACCAGTGGAATTTAGATTTTCTGATTTGATTTTCACTCCCCAAATACTGAAGGTGCAGGGGAGGCTTGCATTCACTTGTTGCATCCGATATGTGAAAAGGTATTCACCAGGTGCTGGGTGTTAACTGTCATATTTGTGCCGATTCCCTATCTACCTTGGATAAATATATTTCATTCATTGCCTTAACCCAGACCTCTACTTGAGAACCTGATATATGGAAATACAGACAGTTAGGCTAGTGTTGTTTTTGTTAATACTAGGCTGAACTTAACATATTAAACAGCTTTGCTAGACTTAGGCCACCAGCTCTGGAGATGATCCATTAGGCATAAATCCTGCACAGATTCAGAGCATGTCTCTCAGGACTTGTCCGAAGCATGAGGTGCCCAAGGACTACTACTCAAGGACTCAGAAGATTTGCTGCTGTGGGATATCAAGTTTGTGTTTTTAGACTTGGTGCTATTTGTTGTTATGAAACCGTATGCCCAGTAAGGCCGAGACTAATGAGGCTGACCATGGTGTCAGCTGCAGAGATGTTAGTGGCCAGTGAGTTTCCCACAGATGGAAAGTGGTGGGCAGTGCCAGCCCCTTGGGCTCAGCTCTGACCTTATTGTGTGTGATTACATCCACCATCACATGAATAGAGACAGGGTTATTTAAATGAGGAGTTGTTGGCATTTCACTCTGGTACTTTGTGTCTTTTTTTTATGGGACAGCAAAGACATGAATGAATGGCTGGGGCAGCTGATTGGGACATCAAGAATTGTAAAGACTTCACTTCTGAACCAGGGCTCTATAAAGAGGTTTGAAATCCAGTCACTGATAAAAGATCCTGTTAGCCAGCTAACTATATTGGTATTTGCTTTTTAACCGTGTATGGCAGCAAATTAAACCTGTGAGAATGCTTTTTCTTTTTTCAAAATTGTGAGCCAATGTCTTTATAAGATACTTGGGTTTGTGAAGATAAGCAAATATAAACTGTAAGTAAGGTATATGCTTATAGCCGTAAATCTAATACTGAAGACTATGCTGAGAAATGCTAAGATTGATTTTGTTTTTTTCTGTTAGTGGGTATTAGATGCTTTTAGTAATCAGAGATGAATTGAAATACTTTATATGTCAATGGTGAGTGACTGAACTGAACTATATATGCCTGATACATTTTAAATATAAACATTCTTAGTACATATTTAAAATGTATCAGGCATATATAGTTCAGTTCAGTCACTCACCATTGACATACACAAGAAATGACGATGTCTTTCAATATTGATAGGTTTGATGAAGTCTCTGAATATTCTTTCAGGTCAAATTGTAAATTTCACTATAGAAAAATAATTCTGTAAGAAAACTTTTAGTAAACATGTGTGATGCATTGATATAAATATAATTTTAGAAAACAAAATGAATCATTTTTCTTTTTTCATTGAAGTAAATAACCATGATTTTGCCTCCCATCAGCTTCATGGCCAATAATTATATTCAAGTATTTCTGTGTATGCTTGATATCCAACGTTGAACTTAAACAGTTAAGAGGAATCTGTTCATAATCAAGTCCATTGTTTTCTCCAGTTTCTTCAAAACATCATCACTCTTAGTTAGATTTGGCTGAGTTCTTTAAATAAATCCTGGATGGTTTCCAAATTAAAGCCAGAAGAGAGATTCTTAGCTAGCCATAATTTTAGATGAGTTATAAAAAAATAAATGGCATTGCCAAAAAGCATATGGAATATCTTGTCAACCTAGAGATAAACAGTTGTTTTGCATGGATGTTTCTCACTTGTAATAGCAGGCCACATGCTCCTGTTCTGTCAGAAGTGTTTTGCTTCTCCCTTTCAAGGGTGATGTGGTAGTAAAAAAACAGTTAGCTTGCATCTGGGATGGTGCCTTTTATTAGAAGAAATGATGACAGTATATAAAATCAAAATATTGCTTGTGCTCTTGTTTCTTAGCTTATATGGGTGACTATAAATGACAGACATATTGGTGATCTTTAAAGGGAAGAAACTCTTTTATTGAACTTTTATGTGTCTGTTTCAAGGCATCTGGTCCCATCACTTCATGGGAAATAAATGGGGAAACAGTGGAAACAGTGTCAGACTTTATTCTTTGGGGCTCCAAAATCACTGCAGATGGTGACTGCAGCCATGAAATTAAAAGATGCTTACTCCTTGGAAGGAAAGTTATGACCAACCTAGATCGCATATTCAAAAGCAGAGACATTACTTTGCCAACAAACGTCCGTCTAGTCAAGGCTATGGTTTTTCCAGTGGTCACTATGGATGTGAGAGTTGGACTGTGAAGAAAGCTGAGCGCCGAAGAATTGATGCTTTTGAACTGTGGTGTTGGAGAAGACTCTTGAGAGTCCCCTGGACTGCAAGGAGATACAACCAGTCCATTCTAAAGGAGATCAGCCCTGGGTGTTCATTGGAAGGACTGATGCTAAAGGTGAAACTCCAGTACTTTGGCCACCTCATGGGAAGAGTTGACTCATTGGAAAAGACTCTGATGCTGGGAGGGACTGGGGGCAGGAGGAGAAGGGGACGACAGAGGATGAGATGACTAGATGGCATCACTGACTCAATGGACGTGAGTTTGGATAAACTCCGGGAGTTGGTGATGGACAGGAAGGCCTGGCATGGTGCAATTCATGGGGTCACAAAGAGTTGGACACAACTGAGGGACGGGACTGAACTGAACTGACTATGTGTCTGTTTGCTCATTTAATCCTCAAAATAATTCTAAATGCTGAACAATCATCCCTTCTTAACCAATTTAAAAAATGGGCTTCAGAGCTGCTAACTAATTTGGCCAAGGTCACGTAGGTGGGGGTGGCTGTGATCTGAATCAAAGTTTATGTGATACCAAAGCTCAAATTTGTTGGGCTAGATCATCCTCATTAGCCTGCTGGTTCGTCCACACACAGTGACTGTCATTGAAATGGATAATTCAATTAGCACAATGACTTAGCACAATAAACATAATACAAAATAGGGACCACTTTTAAATGAAGAATATCTACTTACTACTGTTGTTACTTTTAACTGTCAAATGTGGAAAAGACTAAGCTTGAGTCATTGTGAAAAGCATATAAACCAAGCAAAGTACTTAAAAACCGAAAAGCATTACTGGTATAACAAAGTCTTAATGCAAATGGAAAATAGTTGGGTTCATAATACATTCATAATAAATGTACAAATAGGACTGACACCAGATTTTTGAAAGCTATAGACTAGTTTTTTTTTTTTTTCTTTCTAGACTCTTTTGTGATCCTACATTGCCCACCAGGCTCCCCTGTCTATGGGATTTCCCAGGCAAGAATACTGGGATGAGTTGCAATTTTCTTCTATTCTTTCTAGACAGAATATGTACTTTTAACCTATACATATAATCTTTGCTTAAAGTCCTCCCACGCCCTCCACAGCCATTATCAGATATCAAGTGTCCTAGAGGCCATCTCTTGGGGAAACTTGGAAGCAGAATTAAAACAGCATGAGTCAAATGGTCCAAATTTAAGTCCTAGTTGTGGCACTGACTAGTTTGGTGACCTTGGACACATGGAAAACCTTGGTTGTCACATTTGGAAAGTAGAACCATAGTACTTCCTAGGTTGCTGTGAAAGCCCCAGTGAGATAATGTTTATGGAAATACTGTAAATACATAGAGTCCTCTGAGTCAAGAGTGATGATATTTTCTATCAAACATAAAAAGAAAGCTTCAGCCTTGTTGGGTGGGTATTTTTAGTGTGAGCTGTGGCTTAGTGATCTGAGTGAGCAGCCATGGCTGGTTTTCATTTTCTACGGCCATAGTCCTGGTGCCAGAGACAGGCTGTAAACCACACTCTTGACACACTAGGTTAAGTATGTGACTTGGAGTTTAACTGGGTAAGACGTGCTCTTTAAACTGTCTTCTATCCACTCTGTAGGGATATACCCAGGGACTTTTCACTGAGTTATTTGGCCAAGATTCTAGGCCAAGAGACAAGTTTCTGGGACCACGGGAGATTTACCTTGCCTTCCATAGTGAAAAGAAATATGGCTGAACAAACCTTGAGAACCATGAAATCTCTCTGGTGTGCTGATATAGTCTTTTAGCCCATACATATTATGTATTCAATAGTTTCTCCAATAGAAAACAGCCGTCAACTCTGGATAGGTCCTTCTCTGATACAAGCAGGTAATGCCTGTAGATAGTAATGGTGTGTATTAAAGATATTTCAAGTACAAAAATCCAACTCAAATGAGCTTGCAGAAATGGGAAAGTTATTTGCTAATGTAATTGGATAGTGATGGTGTTGGCTTCAGACCCAGCTGAACTGAGGATTTAGGTGATGTCATCAGGATTCTACTCTGTATCTCTTGGGCTCTGCTTTATTTTCAGGCAAGTTCTCTCTATGGGGACAAACAGACCCACAGTGGCTTCAGGTTCTTAGCATCCTCACCACTGTAGATCCTGGGGAAGAGAGTACATCCCTTTCTTCTCTGCCGTCTCTGTTAATTCTAAAAAGGACTTTCAATGGCCACGCTTAGGTCATGTGCCTACCCTTGAGCTAAGCAGTGTACCTTGAAGGATGTGTTGCTGTGGTCATCAGCCTGAGTTGCCTGCTCATCCCAGTGGCTAGGAGGATATTCAGTTGTAGTCAGGGGTTAGGATGGAAAGAGCATCGCAGTGTTTCACTAACACTTTGTGTGTTCTGAGGGGCATACATGGACACAGCAGTGTGCCTGTCTGTGTCTTTGTGTGCTCAGTCCTGTCCAACTCTTTGTGACCCATGGACTGCAGCCTGCCAGGCTTCTCTGTCCATGGAATTTTCCAGGCAGGAATACTGGAATGGGTTGCCATTTCCTTCTCCAGGGGATCTTCCTGGCCTAGGGATTGAACCCACGTCTCTTGTCTCCTGTATTGGCAGGCTGATTCTTACCACTGCGCCACATGGGAAGCCCAGCAATGTGAATGGATGCCAAAGAAATGCTTTCTTCCCTTATGATCTTCTCTGATTAGAGAGGTGATTAGGGAGGAGGGAGTCTCAAGCAGTAGATAACTGATGACAGATAACTGACGCCCTTTGCCCAGATGGCTGGGCCTCTGAGTATTTTAGCACGCCTCGCAGGAATCCTCCAACTGGTTTCCCCTCACCTACGGCCTCACCCCACCTCCATAAAACATCTATCTGTGATCTATTCCCATCAATCTCTGACAGTAAAAGGGTTGACCAAATGAGATTTAATTGCCTCTCAAGAACACTTACACTGGAGCTTTTCATTTTAAGGATACGCTTTTAAGAGTCAAGGAATCAAACAGTGGACAGAGGGTCTCTAAATGGGGGTCAGACAGCGCTGCCCTGCAAATGCTCAAGTACATGCTATGCAGGCAGGCCCCCAGTCTGCTGTGAGCTGCAGTTTCTGGCCCTGTGTTCTGAAGAGTCAGTTTGGATGTGGCTGAAATTTAGCCAGCCGATGAGGACCCTCCTGCTGAAGAGAGGAGAAAGGTGTCAGGCCAGACTATGGATTCCTTCCACGGATGTTTATTGAATTTCTGATACCTGCCAGGTTTGAGTCTGGGTTTTAAGGATATATCAAGGAACAAAAGCAAAGCTCCTGCCCTCATGGAATGTTCCTTCTGGAACAGAGAGAACAACAAGAAGTAAAAAAGCAAATAAATATGTGTGTCAGCAGGGAAGTAAAACGGAGCAGTGGGAGTAGGCTGTGTCTGGTGGAGGGGAGGCGCCTCACTGGACAAAGGCCTGATGGCCGAGTGCGAGCGAGCCTCAGGGGGACCTGTGGAGAGAGTTCCAGGAAGAAGGGACAGCAGGCAGCTGTGCCTGAAACAGGCCTTGCTTGACGTGACAGAGCAGCAGCAGGTGAGGTGGCTGGAGCCAGAGGGCTGGGGGCTTCAGAGGCCACTGTGAGGACATTGACTTGTGCTGTGAGAGAGACGGGAAGGTCCTGAGAGGTGACATGCCCCTGGAACCCAGTGAAGGCCTGAGAGCTGGGTAACTCATTCTCTGTCATTGGATGGAGTAGGATGGTGTTCAGGTAACTTCATACCAGCCAAGTGGCACCCTTGCTCCTTGGCAGTGGGAGAGAGTGAGTAAAGAGAAAACAGTGGTGTCTGCAGACAACCAGAATGTATGAAGAAAGGCATTTACTCCTAATATGGCTTCTGGCTTCCAGATTAACCGTGAGTTGTATAGTCACCATCTGAGTGGTTCCTGCAGCACGCATATTCTTCCCTTCCCTTTTTCCCTCACTCGAGAGTCAAATCTAGTAGGATTCTCATGTACACCATTGCTTGGGAGTAAGGTTCCCAGATTTAGAAAAGAAAAAGAGCACCCTACTAAACCTTAATTTCAGATAAACAAGTAACTTTCCTATATGTCCTAAATGCTATATGCCATCTAGTATTTTTATCTGGCAGCCCTCCAGGGCAGAACATCAGTATTTTTAGTCTGAACCTCAACTGCTACCCTCGTTGAATGAAAAAATGAATCTTTAAGGTTTATAGCCATTAACTTAAAGTGATTGATACGTGGAAAATATTCTTCACAAATTTGACAGAAATATACACTTGCGCATATGTATCTAGATGGGAGTTTTAAAAACCCTTAAGTACTTCTTTTCCATAATGCAGCAGGGGGTCCACTTTTAAACTGCTAACCCATGGCCTTGCTGTCTGCAAGTACAGACAGAATTCCAGTTATCCAGTTGGTTTGGCCAAAATCCTAGGTGACTCCATTCTCCTTAGAAATACAGGACACAGTCCGGGGCCTCCTCTCTGTGTGCAGCTCTCGCCTCTCTGGTCTCTCACTCAGGCTCCCCCTGGGGGGCCCCTCCCCAGGCCATAGCTTGGAACCCCCGGAGGCAGAAAGCAGGGCCAGCTGGAGGGCTTACCACCCTGCTTTGCCTCATGGCCACTGTCTTCAAAACAGTTGTTTCATATGGATTATCTTGTCCTAGATTTTTTCTTTTTTTTGTTGGCATTTCAAGTGGGAGGGTAGGGCTTACCACCCTGCTTTGCCTCATGGCCACTGTCTTCAAAACTGTTGTTTCATATGGATTATCTTGTCCTAGATTTTTTCTCTTTTTTGTTGGCTTTTCAAGTGGGAGGGTAAGTCTGGTCCTTTTGTCTCATCTTGGCTAGAAGTGGGTATACAAGAGACAGTATCTTAGGAGTTTCTCACTCCTGGAGTTCTAGCTATGCTTGCAAAATAGCTAAGTTAAAACCCACCTCTTAGAGGAAATCAATTTATTTTATAGTCTAAAAAGCTACAAGGGAATCAGGCAGTGCTTGTTCCCATTGCCTTTTTCCTTTGGACCTGGAATGGACAAGCATTTCAACCCAAGAGACTCCGAAAAGTACCAGGGTCTGGTGGTCCTAGGATTCAAATCATGTTTATAGCTTGAAGCAGTCCAAAGCAGGGATAAATTCCAGAGAATGTAGAAGTCAAGTTCAAATAGATTCTGTTTCCTTTCTTTCATTGTTCAGTTTTGAACTTGGGAAAATTGTGCGTCTTCACTGCATAAACAGGATCTGAGGCTCTGCGTATAGTGCTAAATGAGAGTGAGAGGAACTATGTAACTGGCCCATAAAATGCAGCTGCTTGGGGAAGACATGTCACAGCACCGATAAAGCAGATATTTGGGCCCAAGCTATTGGCCCATCAGACTCAGGGGCGCTGTTGCTCCTTATGTATTTTTAAATAGCTGAACATGACACTTTACTTCTTCAGAGCGCTTGACAAGCCCAAGGCTCCCTAAATTGGAATCATCTGGGAAGAACTGAACAGGCAGGTAGCCGCTACAGTGGAAATTAATTATTTACCACATATCAAGATGTTGGGAATGATTTGCTACAAGTTTAGACAAACTTTTTGTCACTCAAGTTCATCCTCATTATTCAAACACAGGACTAGCCATCCATAATGGATTCACGAAGAAAAGCTTGTCAGGCGAAGAAAGTCGACTGCTCAGCGGCACTGAGCGGTCTGTGTGTGCTTCATTGCCTTATTTTCATCTAATTGAAAATAAGTCATCAGAGAGACTTGGAATTGAGTTGTAAACATCTCTTGGAGATGTTGCTCTCCACTGTAAATTGTTTCATTTCCAGAGTGATGGGAGGGGAAGGGGCCTTCAGACAGCACAGCAGTGGGTGGAGAGCCCAGCCGGGTATACTTGCCATATCCATCCCTGGCTTAGGAGCTCACTGCTGATACCCTGCTTAGGCCCCTCTGCCTGGATTTCCCTTGCTCTGGTTGCTTAAAAGTTGCTTCCCCACTGCTGAAATTGTCTTGCTGAACCCCTGGGAAAAGTTATGAGATAGCTAGACTCAGTGTAAACAATAGATCGTTGTCTCTACACAACGCTCAGCCATCACCTTGACATCTTTGAGGTATTAAGGTAAATGCCCTTCCTGCCTTAAGAAATATGGGGCAGACATTTGTCATCAGAGCAAACAAATTGGCACATTCTAGTCAAATGCACATCGTAAGAGGAGTTTGTGTGGCCACATATAGACATGAGAAGGAATAAGGTATAAGCATGGGTAGGTAGGTTACTTGTGGGGTGATTAGGCAACATCACCTATTTCTTGGTCATGTTCTGTTTTTAAAAAACTATTTTTCTAAAATTTACAGATTGAATGAAGCTGCCAAAATCTGAATCACAGAATTTACCGCAGCATCAAATTTACCTTGAGTTAATTTACCTGACTGCTCATATACAAACGATCATGAGGGCTACAGAAGTTTCACACTTTCTGAGAGGTGTCTGTGCAGATGCTGCTGAGCAGGTCTCTATCACTGATGGCTTCTCATGGACCTCGCTGGTGGCCATCACCTCGGCAGTAAGCCCCAAGACATAGGGAGAAAACTGTCAGACCTCTTGCAAATGTCTGGTCTGTCTTTCCTGTCTTATGGAGGTTTTCAATAGTCATCAGCTCCATGAAGACATTTTCAGGCCAAATTAACCTCCAAGAAAGAATTTGTCACAGTTGTCCGCCAAGGGATCTCCTGTTACCGTGAATGTAATATCAAATGTATGTTTCTTGTGGGTCAGTTACACCTGTTGATGCCACTCACTAGGCTCCTTAGTGAAGAGTTTCTAAGTTATTGAGGATATTTACTTGGGCAAATAGATATAAATACAGCCACTGAAATGAACTAGACATCCCCCTCTCGGACACAATTTTGGGCTCACAGAGGCTATAGTTTCTGGCAAAAGAATGCATCTAATGACCCCTTTGGCCCCAATTGGGAAGGGCAGCTTGCACTGGTCCCTGACTTGCTGCTGACCTCTTCCATGTGCCAGAGGTATGTTCCCAAGCTGGATCTGGGTTTGGATGCCACTCCACCCCAGGGGGGCAAGCTGACAGTGGAAACTCCAACGCTTGTTAAGCCCTTAGGAGAATCAGCAGCTGGTAGTGTGTGGGTTTCCATCAAGTAAGTCGACTGTCACCATAAGGATCACTTTGCAGCCATCCCTACCAACAGGCCATGTGTGTTGGCCGAGGTCTCCTGCCCTCTGCGGAAAGAAGAGGAAAGCCCCATGGCTTCCCCTCAGGGCCTAGCCTTTGTCACCAAGGCTCAGGAGGACGGGACTCGGGCCTTTTCCTGCCCCACTGGGGATGGACGGGGTTTGGTTGTAGCTCCGAAGCTGAGCAGAGTGGCTAAATTGAGCTCCTGCTCTGCTGGTGCATTTTCAGAACTGTCCTCCGGTTTGTCTGTTTCACACCCTCCCACTTCGGCAGCTTCCTGTTTGCAAACAGATTGGCTTGTTAAACGGAGAAAACCAAGTTTGTATGCATTTGTGTCAGGGGAAGGAGGAGGAAAGCCAGTCTTCCTGGAGGAAGGTGGCTGGGGTTGAGTCTTGATAGAGAAAAAATATTCTGTTTAAGAAAATAAGGTTCCATAGGATGGTTTCTTGTCTTTTCTGTTGTTTTCTTTTTGAGGATGGGAATGGAGTGCCCATCTCTGAGCCTGAAAGCAAGTATATCATCTTGATAGTCATGATTTTTTAATACCAAGGTTTTCTCATGTATAAAATAACTCTACTTTAGGAGAAGAAAAATGAGGTGTTCTTGCAACCTCTTGAATTCTGACATTTGTGCTTCTAGAAGGGGCCTGGCTCTGCTTTTTAATAAAGGAAAGTAACTAGTATTTTCAAGGAAACATGGTAAAAACACACTTGTATTGTCAAAACACTTTTTTATTTTTTTTGCTGATTAAGAGGATTCTCAAAAGATTTATGTCTTGGGCAAGAATTCATCCTATTTTAGCAAACTTCTGAAAACATGAACATTAGAAAGAGATTCTATAACAAGTGTGATTTCCAGAAGACTTAAAAGAACTCTGAATGTTCTTTTAAAAGCAGTCATTACAGTGCAGTATGTTAAGTGAGAAAAGTGCCCCAGTGCCATAGGGGCCCTGAGGACAGCGAGACAAGGGAGTGATCACTGCCAGCTAGGGAGTGGGGAGCTTCAGAGAGGAGTTGCCACTTGAACTAGACTTTAAAGGAAACTTAGAAATAGGTGGAGAAGATAGAACATACTCTAGCCAGAAAGAAAAGCATAAGTGAAGACAGCAGGATATGGAAGGGCTGGACAAAGTGGGCTGTAGGAAGAGTTCAGTTGGGCCAGAAAAGGAATCATGTAAAGGAAAGTGATGTGGAGAAGGCAATGGCGACCCACTCCAGTATTCTTGCCTGGAGAATCCCATGGACGGAGGAGCCTGGTAGGCTACAGTCCGTGGGGTCTTGAAGAGTCAGACACGACTGAGCAGCTTCACTTTCACTTTTCACTTTCATGCATTGGAGAAGGAAATGGCAACCCACTCCAGTGTTCTTGCCTGGAGAATCCCAGGAGCAGAGGAGCCTGGTGGGCTGCCATCTATGGGGTTGCACAGAGTCAGACACGACTGGAGTGACTTAGCAGCAGCAGAGGAAAGTGATGCAGGGCTGATAGCTGGGAAACTGGACTTTAGCCTATAGAAAACTTCCTATAGAATAAGCTACCCTGTAAGGGATGTGTAACTGAAAGTTTTTGAATAGGAGATGACTTCTGGTTTGTATTTTAAGACAACTAGCTCTGGAGGCAGTGTAATTGAATAACTAGGAAAGGCAAAGGTAGAAGCCCTGCCAAGACCAAGCATAAACTCATATCCAGAGACATGAGGGCCTTGACTTCAGATACTGGGAACAAGAATGAGACAAGGTGATGGATTCATAAGATATTTAGATGGTGTAGAGAACAGGATCTATAAAGTTGAGTTGCTGTAGGGAGTCAAGGCAGTCTGCTGGCTTGAGGGCAGAAGCCAAAATACAGTTCTGAGTTTTAATGGAATGAATGGAGGTAAAGAACAGGCAGCTGTGAGGACAGATGACTCTATTTCCAGAAGCTTGAAAGTGCAGGAAAGCAGAACATTGATTAGACTTTGGTGGGAGGGCATGGGGGTGGTACACAGCCATCCTGCTCTGTGTTTCAAGATGAGGGAAGTTTAAGCTCTTGGTGGCAGTGAGTCGGGGACAGGACCAAGTAGAAAGAGAACAAGTAGAATTATAAGAGCAAGGGGATAGTCGGTGGGCAAAAGTTTCTGAGGAGACGTGGGGAGGGGCTGAGAATCAGGAACTAAGTAAAGGAGAGAAGTCAAAATTTGAAAAAGCCACTGTGACAGATTGAGGTTGCTGAAATCCTCAATTCTCTCAGTAACAGTGACATCGTAGACTTGAAATTCTTCAACTTGCAACGAGCGTCTTAGAGGTATCCGTCCTGTTTATGCCTGCTGTTGACCTCTCTAGAAGGGGTGGGGAGTCCTTTTCAAGTCAGGAGGTTGGAACAGGCTATTGGAGGTGGCTTATGCCAGGAAGCAATCAGCCTGATGTTGGACTCTAATCACAAACATTGAGTTCCTGCTCTCTTCACCTTTTTGTTTCCTTTTTAAAAATCGATATGCTTTTCTTTGGACTTTAGTTTGAAAAGACATAAGGAAATAGTGTCTTGTAAAGTGTTCTTTGACACTTAATGGTGATAGTACCTTTGCCTGATAATGTGACCACATAAAGTACATTTTTTGTGCTTCATCTCGGTAACTTGGGCATTAGGTTTGATTACTGCTAAGAATCCTGCTTGTAGCTCTAAAATTCTGTGGTGGTAGCTCTAAGTTGAATTGGTGCCCATTTATAAGACAGGAAACAGAAGGAAAAAGTGATACAGCGTGTGCTCATCAGTGAGGGAGCCAGTGTCGATGGGCCACATATGCCTAAAGTCCCCGTGTTGCCTTTGCAGGCATCTGCAGCGCAAGGACATTCTGCCTGTGTAAGCAGCGTATGCTTCAGCTCAGAATATATGCCAAGCACACTTGAGAACTTTCATATTTTGCAGCTGAAGTACAACACAGCTGGCCTCCTAAATGATGTGAAGTCTTCCTCTCCACCAGCAGAATTAAAACTAAGAGACTGTTATGGTGCCTCTAAGAGAGCAGAGATGCAACCTGTAATTATGAATTTATCAGACAATAGGTGACTTCCCGCAAGCAATCCTTAACGTGTTACCCTAATCACACTTTTTCCTTTGGAGAATCCAGCCTTGTTTTCACAAAATTGAGTTGCATGGAAGGAAAAGAGGATGGAATAGGGGAAATGGATGTGTTGCTCATCCATCAAGGGTGCAAAAAGAAAATTGATGGGTTTTCTCCTTAAGGAGAAGGGGGAGACAGAGAATGACTTGGTTAGACAGCATCATCGACTCAATGGATATGAATTTGAGCAAACTCCAGGAAACAGTAGGGAACAGAGGAGCCTCACGTGCTACAGTCCATGGGGGTCACAAAGTGTCAGATTTGACTTAGCAGCTGAACAATGACTCCTTACCTGCAGCTGAGCAAACCAAAAGATAGAGGAATCAGAGTGTCAGGGAGATGAGTGTTCAGTAGGTGGCCTGGGTGTCTCAAGCCTAGGGTCCTCTGTATGTCTCTCCACAGAGCTTAATCCAGGCCTGTGTGTCATGCTACTTGTGTTGGTATTTACGTTTAGCCACTGTTTGGTGAAATTCGTTGCCTTTCTTGCTATGAGAGAACTGGAAGGCTTGCGCCATGTAAGGGAAGGAGAAAGGGAGAAGTGTGCATAGAGGAGACTGCAAAGGAGCATCAGGAGCAGTCACAAAAGGACAAGTCGTGTGTGATGCCTGCCACTTACATGAAATGGCCAGGATAGGAAAATCCATAGAGACAGAAGACAGACAAATGATTGCCGGGGCTGGGGAGAAGGTTAAATGAGGAGTGACTACCAGTGGGTACAGCATTTCTTTTTGAGGTAATGAAAATGTTTGAACTTTAGGTGCTAGTGAAAGCTGTGAATTATATCTTAATAAAACTGTCCTGTATAAAGGGAGCTTCAGTAAACCAAGCACCTTAATTGCGGAAGAGGTAGGGCTAGTGCAGGGTTGGGGGGCAGAGGAATGTTGTAAATTGGTGCCACCTTTCACCTACTTTTCTCCAAATCCTTCAGTAATCAGGCTGAGCCCACCCAAGTCAGGGAATTGCATGTGCCTAGAAGTTTATGCTTACAATTCAATAAATTATAAACAAGAGACCAACATGAGAGGGACAGCTCATTTCAAAATCACAAGACTGTGAAAAATGTTTTCCTTGGTGTGATAAGCACAAAGCAGCCACAGTGTAAAAGGACCTGGAGGCACCAAGGCTTTGAATTACCATCATGTTTCACATCACTCCTGACAGTGTTTTCTTTTTATTTAACCCCAGAATAAATAGAACCTATTCTTGCAAGAATGGCAATTTAAAATCTTTTTACTTAAGTTGAGTATGTTTTCCATTATCTGTGGGCTTACCCTCAGCCTTCCATCTGCTTGGGATCCTGCTGAGTTGCTGTTGTTTTATTTCTCCAGAGATACCCAGGGAGTTAAAATGGACAAGTTAAAATGAAAGGGATGTGAGGAAATCCAACCCAGCCACTCGTCAGAGCAGGCACATGGGCAGCAGATCTGGGAGGGCCAGGTTTACGAATCACTCTTAGGAATTAGTCAAGTTCCAGTTTCTAGCTCTTAGGTTTGTAACGATCAGTTCTTAGTAGAACAGTTTGGGGGGACCAACTTCTCAAATATAAAGGATGTGTACACATGCATTAAAACTGGAAATTCAGAGGCTCAGAGGAGTGACTGACAATCCCAGCTTCACGTGTGGGATGAAGTCAGGAAGCCAGAGTCGAAACCTAGGGCTTCCATCCTCTGCTTCCACTGCTCATCGTCTTTTCTCCCTGCGGCATCAGCTGCCACCTGGGTCCATCTGAGTGAGGACTTATGAACTGGACGTGCTAAAGGGCATCTGTGAACCTTCTCTGGGCTTGGACACTCGTGACTAAGCTAAGCCACATCCTTCTGAATTGAGCCTATTGAAAGCCTCTATGAGGTTCTGATGAAATGTGGCATGACCTTTAGGTAAACTTCTCAGCTAGGCCCTTTGGGACTCAATCACACAGAATCCAGCTTGTTTCTTTTGGAATTCCCCCAAAGACCAGCATGATGCCTGACATGGTGTCAGATGAGGGCTCCAGGAGAGAAGACTCATACACACAGGTCATTTATTTCCAAGTGGTGGTCAGGGGTCCAGGATGCCCTGGTGGGGCACTGGCTTTGGCTTACTGATAATTAAAAAAACGCTGGAGAAGCAAAATTTTGATATTCCATTCTAATTCTGTTCTTTAGTGAATCTAACATTCTGGTAAAAATAGGATCTTATTAGCATGACCAGAGTGTCACAGGAGAGATGGAAATTTAGTGGTGATTCCTATCCAGTCAGGCCAGGGGTACTAAACAGACTCCACCTGAAAAGTAGTTAAAAGTTTACTTTAAAGTTAGCTGTGAAGGATATGGAATAAGTTTTCCTAGTGAAATAGTGGTGTAAATGTGGGTTTTAGGTAATAAAAATTGAGCAGAGCTGGAATTAACTAACTGAGGAAAGGGGGGAAATCTAGGGAGTGTAATAACCACCTAACCTCTTGAAAGAGAAGAAGAAAGGAGGTGATCAGGGAAAGATCTTTCTTAATATAACCCCCCCCCCATTTCAGTCATAAAGGAGTTCTGTAAACCCCAGATGACATCATTCCTACCTAATGTTGGAATTCTCAGTCCTAAAGAACTAAATTTTCATTTTAAATTATGCTCGTGCAGGGCCTAATCATGCTGGCCAGACTCATGGGAGTTTATCAAGTAAAACATCAGTTTGTTAATTCTTATCTAGAAACCTATCTTTCTGATGACTGGAAAACCACCTATTTATACCAGCTGCATCTGCGAGATAGTGCTTTGGAGTAATAGCCCAGTTATCATATGTATTTAGAAGCAGAACAACAGCAAAAAAGGTTGGATTTTAAAGGAGCTTTATTTAGTCACATAAAATGTGGAAGGTCTTCTATTGAGGAACAGACATATTTAGTGGCAAAAATAATAAAATTACCAGTTTGATAGTATTGGATGATTACTAACATTTTTATTTTTCACCTTCAGATTTGATTTATTTGCAGTGCAACTCAGTGCGTCTTTATAGTTGACCAATTATGAGCGACTTCACTTTCCCTTCCTACTTTCATGCATTGGAGAAGGAAATGGCAACTCACTCCAGTGTTCTTGCCTGGAGAATCCCAGGGATGGAGGAGCCTGGTGGGCTGCCATCTATGGGGTCGCACAGAGTCGGACACGACTGAAGTGACTTAGCAGCAGCAATTATACTTCACTGGGAACACACTTTCAATAAACTGCTTCCCATTTGCCTTCTTAGGGAACTTCTAAGTTTCAAAGTGTGTGGATTTCTTAGTAGTCCCATGAAAGTGAAAGTGAAGTCGCTAAGTCAGAGGCTTTAACCTCTGCACCACCAGGGAGGCCCTAGATATGGGTGATCCTTTGCAGCTTTTCTAACTTTGGGATGTTCTACTTCTTACCTTGTATTCATGCTGAAATTTAGTATCCATTGAGGAAGGGCATTGAGGTGCAATGTATTGGTAGAAGTACCAAATCTGGTAGACTACAGACATAGACATAATCAATTGCTATATTACAATTGCTATTATAGAGGGATCAATAAATAAAGGCAATGGGCTTGGTTAAGCAGGCTCAGAAGTCCAGGCAAGGCTTCATGAAACTGAAATTGGATGATAGATAAAGAGTTTGCTGGATCATAAAGGGATGGGTGCATGGTGAGCCCTTCCTGAGCACATGGAACAGCATGGGCAAACCATGGTGTGAGGGAGCCCCATGTTTCATGGGGCATGTCACTATCCCTGAAGCGTAGAATTAGCAGAAGGGGTGTGGCAGATGAGCCTGGACTTAGACAGCTAAGTAGGAGCCAGACCAGGAAAGGCCTTGCATCTCCTGTAAAATAGTTTCCACTGTAGCCTGTAGGTTGTAGGAAGCCACTGAATTCTTTTGAATAGCGTATTTTGAAGGTTCCAGGCTTGTTTCAATATATTGTAATTCTTATCCAGCATGGGGGCCAAGTTCGACACAGTTCTGTAAAGAAAGGTTGCATTTATTTTCTCTGGCAATGGTTGAGGCAACTGCACATTAGCTTTTTGTTTTCTTTGAGGAAATTTTTTATTGTGTTTATATATATATACACATATATATGTATACACACACACATACGTATATACATACATACGTATATATTTACAGCTTCCCTGGTGGCCAACATACATTTTAAGTACAATCCAGTGACATTTAGTACTTTCAAAATATTTGTAATCATCTCTACTGTCTATTTCTAAAACTTTTCCATCACCCAAAATAGAGACTCTAACCAATAAGCAAAAGCTCCCTGTACCCCTCCCTCAGTCCCCTGGTAACCTCTAGTCTGAGTATCTGTGAATTTGCCTATTCTAGACAATTGCATTGTTTCTACCTTTTGGCCATTGTGAATAATGGTGCAATGAACATTGGCCTACATGTATCTATTTCAGTCTCTGCTTTTAGTTCTTTTGGGTATAAACCTAGAATTGGAATTGCTAGGTCATATGATAATCCTATGTTTAACTTTTTAAGAACTGCCAAGATGTTTTCCACAACAGCTGCACCATTTCACATTCCCACTGGCCATGTAGGAGGGCTCTAATTTCCTTACATCCTTGCCAACACTTATTTTTCCTTTTTGATGTTGTTTTATTTTATTATTATGGCCATCCTAGTGGGTATGAAGTGCAACCTCATTGTGGGTTCATGCCCACTAGTTCTGAGATATGCAAAGACATTTTCTAGTAAGTAATATCAAGCTCTGAAGTCATTTTTGTCCCTGAGGCTTCGTGTTTCTGTTTTTTGCCATGAAAAATGTTTGATTGTAGATTTTTATTTCCAAATGAATGGTTGTTGGAGCATTCTTTAAAAAAAAAAAGTTTTTTTTTTAAGGAAGACAACTCTATGCTCTGAAATGCCCGCTATTGCATTCAGGGTCAATTTGCTAAAACAGCAGCTGCTGGCTATACCAATGTGCTAGTGGTACAAGTCCTGCTTTCTTTACCCTGGTTCAGATCCTCCACACCCCTGGAATGGACTAGGGCCCTGGCCTGCTTTTTGCCCTTCCTGCCTGTGATCGCCCTCTCTTCTAGTTCTAAGAGCACGAGCATTGGAGTCAGATCCTCATCAGAGATACTCAGAGCTGTCACTAGATGTGACACCTTGGGCAAATCACAATCTCACTAAGCCCTCTGTCCTTACCTACAGAAAGGGGAAGCAGTAGTGTCTATTTGACTGGACTGCTGTAAGGACAGTACATGCTGAGCCCTTGGTATCTGGCTTAGCATGATGAGCACACTCGATAATTGTTAATTTGGGGCCCATTTTGCAGCCAGCAGACTTACCGTTCTAATAATCTGATTATAGAACTCTTCTATTTGAACTACTTTGGATTTCTACTTTCTCAAAACAAACTTCAAACGATTTGGCAGTGCACACAGGGCCTTCACACCCTGGGTTGCTAGCCTTGTGTACTGTCTCACCCCCTTTCCTCAGCCTCATAAGCCCCCGACTGGTAGAACCCAGACACATTCGTGTCACCAGAGCTTAGTGTTTGCTCTTCCCTCTGCCTGACTGAGCCTCGTATAAGGGGTTTATCCTTGATTCTGGAAGTCCGTAAGAAGACGCCCTTCTCTGTGAAGCCCCATCTGGCATGCTGAGCTGGGTCATAGCTCACTTCTCTATATTACAGTGATTGTCTGTTATCACATGAGTGGGTTTGCATTCCTCTGTCTTACTTATCTCGTTTATTTTACGCATCCAGTAGGGGTTTCATCAAGATGTGAATATGGTAATTAGTTACCTGCCTAAGTCCTTTACAGAAAGCAGCTCTACACCCTGTTGTCTAGCTTGACATGGTTTGGGCAGGATTATGGGTAGAATTTCCTTATCTTAAAGCTCATCTGTCTTTCCTGGTATAATCATCAAAACAGACTCCTTAACAGTGAATCTTATTTGCTTCTGTTGATGTTGACCATGGTTTGCTTCTGTTGATCTTGACCAGTTGTTTGTTTCTTTGATTGGTATGTGTTTGGTTTTTTTTTTCTGTGTATTATTTTACTCTATTTTTTTAAACTTTTAATTTGATATTGGAATAACAACGTTGTGATAGTTTCAGGGGGGACAGCAAACGTACTCAGCTATACGTGTACAGGTATCCATTCTCCCTCAAACTTCCCTCCCATCCAGACTGCCATGTAACACTGAGCAGAGTTCCCAGTGATACACAGTAGGTCCTTGCTGGTTATCCACTTTAAATACAGCAGTGTGTACATGTTGATCCCAAACTCCCTAACTATCTCTCCCCAAATCCTTCTTCCCCACAACCATAAGCTCATTCTGTAAGTCTTGTGAGCAACCATGTTTTATTTATTGAACACCCAGTTTGTAAAAGTCACTAGAAAGCCCCCCTAAGGTAGACAAAGAATTGCATAAGAAGTTTCTGTTAATGAGGCTTCTCAAAATAAATGGTCTTGCTTACCCTGTGGCTTTGAAAAATGTAAAATCTAGTAGGAGAACTTGTAGTCTTTATCATTTCCTTCAGAGGCCTTGGGAATTCTGAGTCCTCATGACATCATTGTATTTCCAAAACAGCTCATCCTTCTTGGTCGACAGATGGGGCCACTTGTAGTCCTGACTCAGCTCCTGAATTTCTGGTGAAATCTGAAACTAGAGAGATGAGAGGAATCCTGCTGTTTGCAAAGAAGTCAAGAGGGAGCTCACAATAGGTAGCAAGCAATCCAGCAGTAAACACTCAACAAAATAATCCTGTGTCATCTAGAGTCTACAGTGAGTTTTCTTATGCCGGCTGTTTGGTCTGAAACTACTAGGTTGAGACTCACAATTTTGTCAGTTTTTGTCCTTTAAAAAATGTTCCTTCATTGTTTATAACCTGACTCCCTCATCTTAAAACAAAAACTACAAATTCAGTAGCATTCTTTTGAAAAGACATTAATGAAAGGGGGGGAGGTGAGTCAGGAGAAAAGTGCTAGCAAAAAGCACAGTTTTGAAAACTAGACATAAAACTGAGTTCTAAGCTTCTTGACAGTTAAGGCAAAAGAGAATAAAAGAAAGAAAAAAATAAATAAAGACCAAGCACGGAATTAACACTTCGAAATATTATGATTTCAAAAACTTTGAAATTGCTTAGCTGAAAGTTTTTCTTAGTTTTTAAGAAAATATGATTATAGATTTCCTCTCTGGTACTTCACATCTTGAGATGATGTTGGATCCACACTTGGAGTGAGAATGGGCTTTTGTTCCTAAGTTTGAAAGATAGCCGGCTACGGGCACTCCCTATTATTCCATCTTTTTCAGCTGGTCATTAAAAATGTCATCCCTAGAAGTGGTACCTTACCATTGTTTTAGTGGTCAAAGTGTAATGTTTTTGTACTAAAGGCAGTTTAGTAGGTACAAAATGACACAAGAGTTACATAGTTTATTAACTGCATCTAATTGGATTCAGCCATCCCAAAAACTCTCTCATGGTTTATCATCATCCACATTTAACATGGGTAAAACTGAAACTCATAAAGGTTGAGTAAGTTAACTGCTGATTTGTGGCAGAACCAGGATGGAAATCAGGTCTGGGGATTCTCTGGCTTATTTTCTCCATTCCACCACACTCAACAAGTATGTGCTGGGTCCCATAGTTACTAGCTAATTAGTGCTTCTGATGGATGCAAGGGTTCACAGGAGAATGTGCAGCGAAGCTTTGAACTGAGTGTGTATGGATAGGTGAGTCAGTGGGTGTTCATTAAAAAGATACAGTGGTATCAAAATTTAATGTCGTACTCTTGAATTTAGCCCCAATCTCATTAAGAGAGCTGGTGTCAGAACATATTTCAGTCTAAGATTCAAACTGTGATGATTGGTAATTAGTAATAGAGAACTCTGCTCTTGCTATAATTTTATGTGTTTTTAAGTGTTCTCTTCAATAAATGTTTGTAACTAGTATTCTTTCTTTCTTGAAAAATACATTTTGGGATGATGACTTAAAAAGAAATAAACTTTCATTCTCTGAAACTGGCTATTGTATGGTAGCCCATCCATGGAAGTTTATTCATGACTGTCTTGGAAATGAATTTTTATGCATCTGTGCAAAGCTTGCCTCACGTCTCCAAGTGGGACCAGACACCAATCAGTGGCATCACAGTGAAAGCCAGAGATGGAAAGGGAGCAAGTCCAGATCCACTAATATAATGCAGGATACTGGAGCCAGACATTAAAGAAGTGTTATGACTGCATATCCTTTCCCCTATTCCTGTTGGGAAGTCTTTTTCTAGATAGGAGCTCTGATTCAAAGAAAATAGCAAAGATCAGGTCTTGAGTAACCTAGAAATGTTGGTTCAGGAAATATTGTCTTGATGAACTCTTCTCTTTTCTCTCCTTCCATCCTAAGGCATCTCCTTGACCTCACCTCTTCTCCTTAATCTATCTTAACCATTGTGTATAATAATCTACTGTGTATGTCCAGTATGTGTGTGTATTAAGTTCCTTGAAGAAAAGGTTGACATCTTTGTCTTGTTGTAGAAGGCCTCCTGCTATTTTTCAACAACAAGGAATTCCTAGATAAGCCTCGTGTTTGTCATACAGGGAGAACTATGGTACATTTCTTTCTTTCTCCACATCTTTCTCCATCTCTTGTATTACAATGTGCTACTTCTATGTCAATGACACAGTGATACTTGACAAATGAGCTCTTAGTAATTAATAGCAATGGGCACTATCTCAGGTTTAACAAACTCTGCTCCATAAAGGATATCACTTTCTCTCCCTTTATTTTCTTTATGAAAATTATCTGTATGGGTACAGATATTAAGATCTATACTTTGAAGATTTTAATAACTCTAACCCAAATATTTTGATAAAGAAAATCCTCTATATTGTTGAACAAACAACAAAAACAGAATACCTCAGTCCCTTGTTTCTGGGTCTTCCCATATCTACTTAAGGGAAAATAAATCACCCATGTGGAAGTATAACCAACCTTAATCTAATTTTATTCAGGATTTTTTTTTTCTCTCCTGTCTTTGAAAAGGAAGATGTGTGAGAAAAATTCTCAGATTCATTCCAATTCTAAGATTACTTGATTCCTTAGTCTTTTCTAGCATTCATATAGTAGTCAGGGCCAAATCAAATTTTTTTTTCTGCAACTTGATTTTTAAGAGTGAATAGTACAATTAAATTTTATTTTAGAGGAAATAGTTTAATGGAAAAAAAGAGTTGTTAACATGACTCTCTAGAGTACTACATTAGGCTTTTCATTGAAGTGGTTTTTGAGAGATAATTGACATATTAGTTTCAGGCATACAACATGATGATTATATATATGCATATGTTGTGAAATGATTCCACGATAAGTTAACATCTGTCACCACACAAAGTTACAAATTTTTCCTCTTGTGATGAGAACTTTTAATATCTGCTCCCTTTCAGTTCAGTTCAGTCACTCAGTTGTGTCCAACTCTTTGTGACCTCATGGACTGCAGGATGCCAGGCTGCCCTGTCCATCACCAACTCCCAGAGCTTGCTCAAACTCATGACTACTGAATCGATGATGCCATCCAACCATCTCATCCTCTGTCTTCCCCTTCTCCTCCTGCCTTCAGTCTCTTCCAGTATCAGGGTCTTTTCAAATGAGTCATCAGGTGGCCAAAGTATTGGAATTTCAGTTTCAGCATCAGTTCTTCCAATGAATATTCAGGACTGATTTCCTTTAGGATGGACTGGTTTGATTTCTGTGCAGTCCAAGGGACACTCAAGAGTCTCTTGCAACACCACCGTTCAAAAGCATCAATTCTTCAGCGCTCAGCTTTCTTTATAGTTCAACTCTCACAGTCATACATGACTACTGGAAAAACCATAGCTTTGACTAGACAGACCTTTGTTGGCAAAGTGATGTCTCTGCTGATGTCATTAAAAATATGCTGTCAAGGCTGGTCATAATTTTTCTTCCAAGGAGCAAGCATCTTTGAATTTCATGGCCTCAGTCACCATCTGCAGTGATTTTGGAGCCCAAGAAAAGAAAGTCTGTCTCTGTTTCCATTGTTTCCCCATCTATTTGCCATGAAGTGATGGGACTAGATGCCATAATCTTTGTTTTTCAAATGTTGAGTTTTAAGCCAGCTTTTTCACTCTCCTCTTTTACTTTCATCAAGAGGCTCTTCAGTTCTTCTTTGCTTCCTGCCATAAGGGTGATGTCATCTGGGTATCTGAGGTTATTGATATTTCTCCCGGCAATCTTGATTCCAGGTTGTGCTTCATCCAGCCTGGCATTTTGTGTGATGTACTTTGCATATAAGTTAAATAAGCAGGGTGGCAATATACAGCTTTGATGTATTCCTTTCCCAATTTGGAACCAGTCCGTTGTTCCATGTCCAGTTCTAACTATTGCTTCCTGACCTGCATACAGATTTCTCAGGAGGCAGGTAAGGTGGTCTGGTATTCCCATCTCTTTAAGAATTTTTCACAGTTTGTTGTGATCTACACAGTCTGTTGTGATCTACACAGTCAAAGGCTTTAGTATAATCAATAAAGCAGAAATAGAAGTTTTTCTGGAATTCTCTTGCTTTCTCTATGGCCCAACGGATGTTGGCAATTTGATCTCTGGTTCCTCTGCCTTTTGTAAATCCTGTGTGAACATCTGGAAGTTCATGGTTCACATACTGTTGAATCCTGGTTTAGAGACTTTTGAGCATTACTTTGCTAGCATGTGAGATGAGTGCAATTGTGTGCTAGTTTGAACATTCTTTGCAATTGCCCTTCTTTGAGACTGGAATGAAAACTGACCTTTTCAAGTCCTGTGGCCACTGCTGAGTTGTCCAAATTTGCTGGCATATTGAGTGAAGCACTTAAACAGCATCATCTTTTAGGATTTGAAATAGCTCAACTGAAATGCCATGATCTCCACTAGCTTTGTTCATAGTGGCCCACTTGACTTCACATTCCAGGATGTCTGGCTCTAGGTGAGTGATCATACCATTGTGGTTATCTTGGTCATGAAGATCTTTTTTGTATAGTTCTTCTGTGAATTCTTGCTACCTCTTAATATCTTCTGCTTCTGTTAGGTCCATGCCATTTCTGTCCTTTATTGTGCCCATCTCTGCATGAAATGTTCCCTTGGTATCTCTAATTTTCTTGAAGAGATCTCTAGACTTTCCCATTCTCTATTTCTTTTCATTGATCACTGAGGAAGGCTTTCTTATCTCTCCTTGCTATTCTTTGGAACTCTGATTCAATTGGGTATATCTTTCCTTTTCTCCTTTGCCTTTAGCTTCTCTTCTCTTCTCAACTATTTGTAAGGCTCCTTAGACAGCCATTTTGCCTTCTTGCATTTCTTTTTCTTGGGGATGGTGTTGCTCCCTGTCTCCTGTACAGTGTCACCAACCTCCGTCCATAGTTCTTCAGGCACTCTATCACTTCTAATCCCTTGAATCTATTTGTCACTTCCTCTGTGTAATAGTAAGGGATTTGAGTTAGGTCATACCTGAATGGTCTAGTGATTTTCCCACTTTCTTCAGTTTAAGTCTGAATTTGGCAATAAGGAGTTCATGATCTGAGCCACAGTCAGCTCCTGGTCTTGTTTTTGCTGACTGTATATAGCTTCTTCATCTTTGGTTGCAAAGAATATAATCAATCTGATTTTGATGTTGACCATCTGGTGATGTCCAGTGTAGAGTCTTCTGTTGTGTTGTTGTATGAGAGTTTGCTATGACCAGTGTGTTCTCTGGGTAAAACTCTGTTAGCCTTTGCCCTGCTTCATTCCATATTCCAAGGCCAAATTTGCCTGTTACTCCAGGTATCTATTGACTCCCTACTTTTGCATTCCAGTCTCCTATGATAAAAAGGACATCTTTTTTTGGGTGTTTGTTCTAGAAGGTCTTGTAGGTCTTCATAAAACTATTCAGCTTTAGCTTCTTCAGCATTGCTAGTTCGGGCATAGACTTGGTTTACTGTGATATTGAATGGTTTGCCTTGGAAACAAACAGAGATCAATCATTTTTGAGATTGCACCCAAGTATTGCATTTTTGACTCTTCTGTTGACTATGATGGCTACCCCATTTCTTCTAAGGAATTCTTGCCCATGGTAGTAGAAATAATGGTCATCTGAATTAAATTCACCCATTCCAGCCCATTTTAGTTCAGTGATTCCTAAAATGTCAATGTTCACTCTTGCCATCTCCTGTTTGACCACTTCTAATTTACCTTGATTCATGGACCTAACATTCCAGGTTCCTATGCAGGATTGCTCTTTACAGCATCAGACTTTACTTCTATCACCAGTCACATCCACAACTGGGCATTGATTTTGCTTTGGCTCCATCCCTTCATTCTTTCTGAAGTTATTTCTCCACTCTTTTCCAGTAGCATACTGGGCACCTACTGACTTGGAGAGTTTATATTTCAGTGTCCTATCTTTTTGCCTTTTCATACTGTTCATGGGGTTCTCAAGGCAAGAATACTGAAGAATACTGAATCGACTTCCAAATATAGAATACAACATTATTAATTGTAGTCACCATGCTTTTCATTATATCCCCTTGACTTATTCGTTTTATAATTGGAAATGTATACCCACAACCATCTTCACCCATTCCACCCGCCAGTACTTCTCACCTCTGGCAACCACCTGTCTGTTCTCTGTATCTGAATTTGGCTTATTTTTAGACTCCGTATATAAGTGAAATCATACAGGTTGTCTTTCTCTGAATCATTTCACTTAACATAATGGCCTCAAGGTCCATCCATGTTGTCACAAATGGCAAGTTTATTCTTTTTTATGGCCTGAATAATAGTCCATTGTGTGTGTGTGTATCTCACAATTTCTTTATCCATTCATCCACTGACCAACATTCAGATTGTTTCTTGTCTTGGCTATTATAATACTGCAGTGAATATAGGGGTGCAGATATTGTTTCAAAGTAATGTTTTCATTTCTTTGGGGCAAATATGCAAAACTATAATTGCTGGATCATATTTTTGTTTATAGTTCTAATTTTAATTTTTTTTAGGAACCTCCATACTCTTTTCCATGGTTCAGTTCAGTTCGGTGTAGCAGTACCAATTTACATTCCTACCAACAGTGCACAAGAGTTCCCTTTTCCCCTCCATCCTTGCACTTCTTATCCTCTTTTTTTATATATATAATAACTATTCTGACAAGTGTGAGGTGATATCTCATTGTGAGTTTGATTTGCTTTTCCCTGTGATTACTGAGGATGGGCATCTTGTCACGTACTTGTTGGTCATCTATCTGTGTTCACTGGCAAAATGTCTATACAGATCCTCTGCCTATTTTTAAATCAAACTGGTTTTTGGTTTTTTGCTATTTTATCTATGTGAACCGTGAACTTCCAGATGTTCAAGCTGGTTTTAGAAAAGGCAGAGGAACCAGAGATCAAATTGCTAACATCCGTTGGATCATCGAAAAAGTAAGAGTACCAGAAAAACATCTATTTCTGCTTTATTTACTATGCCAAAGCCTTTGACTGTGTGGATCACAATAAACTGTGGAAAATTCTGAAAGAGATGGGAATACCAGACCACCCGACCTACCTCTTGAGAAACATATATGCAGGTTAGGAAGCAACAGTTAGAACTGGACATGGTACAACAGACTGGTTCCGAATAGGAAAAGGAGTACGTCAAGGCTGTATATTGTCACCCTGCTTATTTAACTTATGTGTAGAGTACATCATGAGAAACGCTGGGCTGAAGGAAGCATAAACTGGAATCAAGATAGCCGGGAGAAATATCAATCACCTCAGATATGCAGATGATCCAGTTTCCTCCTCCTTTATGGGGTTGTCCATGTTTCTTGACTTTTCAGGTGGCTCAGTGGTAAAGAATCCACGTACCAATGCAGGAAGTACAGGTTCGATCCCTAGGCTAGGAGGATCTCTTGGAGAAGGAAATGGCAACCCACTCCAGTATTCTTGTCTGGAAAATCCCATGGACAGAGGAGCCTTGTGGTCTACAGTCCATGGGGTTGCAAGAGAGTCCAACATGACTTAGCAACTAAAGAACAACCGCTTTTCTCAGCACCATTTACTGAAGAGACTGCCCTTTATCATTGTATATTCTTGACTTGTCACAAATTAATTGACAATATATGCATAGATTTTTTCTGGGCCCTCTATTCTGTTCCACTGATGTGTCTATTTTTATGACAATCATTCTGATTTTGATTATATTTTGATTCTATATTTGTGATAGAGTTTGAAATCAGATAGTATGATTCATCTAGCTTTATTATTTTTTCTCAAGTTTGCTTTGGTTATTCAGAATCCTTGTGGTTCCATACAAATTTCAGGATCGTCTTTAAGCTCTGTGAAAAATACCATTGGAATTTTGGTATTGCACTAAATCTTTAGATAGCTTTGAGTAGTATGGACATTTTAACAATATTAATTTTTTCTAATCCATGAGCACAGAATACCTCTCTATTTGTGTCACTCACAAGTTCTTTTGTCAATATCTAGTTATCAGTGTCCAGGTTTTGTATCTCCTTGGTGAAATTTATGTCTGTGTATTTTTATTATTCTTTGTAATTTGCAAATGGGATTGTTTTATAGTTTCTCTTTCTGATATTTCACTATTAGTATATAGATATACTAAAGATTTTGGTATATTGGTTTTGTATCCTACAACTTTCTGAATTTATTAGTTCTAGTAGATTTTTGGTCATGTCTTTGGACTTTCTATATGGATCATCACATCTACAAACAAAGCAATTTTACTTCTTCCTTTCTGATTTTATGTCTTCTTTTTCTTGCCTCATTCCTCTAAGACTTCTAATACTGTGTTGAATAAAAGTGATGAGAGTGGGAATTCTTGTCTTGATCCTGAACTTAGCAGAAAAGTTTTTCAGTTTTTCACCACTGAGTGTGATGTTAGCTGTGGGCTTTTCATATATGGCCTTTGTTATGTTGAAGTGCATTCGCTTTGTGCTCACTTTATTGAGAGGGTTTTTTTAAAATCATAAATGGATGTTGAATTTTGTCACATGCTCTTTCTGAATCTATTGAGTTAGCCATGATTTTCTTCCTTCATTTTGGTTAATGTTGTATACCACATTGATTGAAATGCAGATATTGAACCATCCTTGCACCCTTGGAATAAACCCCACTTGATCGTGGTGTACTGTCAGGGAATGTTTAACAGGAGGATTCCTACATGCTGTTTCTCACAAGTCCTTTGTTTCTTTTTAAGCGAAACAGCACGCTGCTCCCAGGAACTGAGGTCATTGTGTGAAACAGGCTTGAATCTCCTTTAATAAACATTCTCTTTATGACACAGCTGCTTAGTCTCGATCCCCTTTCTTGAGATATGGGTTGTCTCCTGACCTTGTGACCTTTATTAATCCCTTGTTCCATTGGTGACAGTTGCTGTACATTTGGTTTTCTGATCTTTATCATTGTCGAAAGAAACTTCTTATACCACAGCCTTTATATACTCACAGAGAAATCATTAAAGCACCTTTGCTCCATCAGCACTTGGGTCCCCATGTCTTTCTTTCTGTCTGTCTGTCTGTCTGTCTCTGGCTCTCTCTTTCACTTTCTTATCGTCGACTCCGGACCACCAGGAGTCCGTACAATCCTTTTTAATGTATTTTTGAATTCAGTTTGCTGTTACTTTGCTGAAAATTTTTGCATTGATGCTCATCAGGGATATTGGCCTGTAATTTTATTTTCTTGTAGTATCCATGTTTAGTTTTGATATCAGAGTAATGCTGGCCTCACAAAATGAGTTTTAAGTGTTCCCTTCTCTTCTATTTTTTGGAAGAGTTTGAGAAGGATTAGTATTAATTCTCTCTGACTGTTTGGTAGAATCCATCAGTGAAGCCATCTGGTACTGGGGTAAAGTTTTTTTTTGTTTTTGCTATTGTTTTATTGGCTACACTGGGTCTTCACTGTGGCGCACAGGCTTTCTCTAGTGTGAGTACACATAGACTTCTCTTGTTGTGGTGCACAGGTTCTATAGCATGTGGGTTCTATAGCTGTGGCACGCAGGCTCAGTAGTTGCAGCCTGTGGGCTCAGTAATAGTGATGTGCAGCCTCTGTATTTTGCGACAGGAGAGCTTAGTTGCCCTGTGACATGTGAGATCTGATCTCCCCAATTAGAGATTGAACCCACATCCTCTGCATTGCAAGGTGGATTCTTAACCACTGGACCACCAGGGAAGTCCCTCAATTAACATTTTACAAATACCTGAGTAATGAGACCTCATACCAGAGTATGATTTGAGTGTCTGGTGACTTCTGTTCCTTTATGCTATTGAAATTTTCTGCCACTGAAGCGTGAGAATTTTAAGAATAGCGCCTGCACAGGAACCTTGTTTCCCAGCCATCAAAATGGCCAGTCACTCCAGAATCTTGGGAAAGAAACAATACTTTATGTTTAAGGATGGGACACTGCAGGAATTTATTTCTCCTTTTTTTCTACCCTGATCCTTTGTATTTTCAAATATTCCTTTAAAATAATTATTGAAATAGATGATGCAGGAGGCCAATGAAGCTAAATTTTAAATGTATCTAAGTGTTTTTAAGACTCAAACCACCAGGGACCCCAGAGAAATTATAATTTTATTTCCTATCAGTTGTTATGGGTTGATGAGGAGATTTGTGAGAAAGCAAGGAAACATTTTTTAACCCAATTAGTACCCTACATTAGTGAAGTATAGGAGTCACCAAGGGTTGTCATGTAGCTCAAAGAGATTTAATAATTTTCTTATAAACTACCTTCCTTGCAATAATAAAAGCAGCTCCTTCTGAGAAAGGTTAAAAAAATCTGAGATGATAAATTATAAGTATGTAGTACTGTAGGATTCCTCTCTTTTTCTTCCACTTAGCTTCTAGGAGGCTAAGCTTTTAATGGTGATTATCAGATTTGAGCTAAGAATGGTGTTCTAATTTACTGGTTTAAAAGTGCATTGATGGCACTCATGTTTTTATTGTGCTTTTAATAAAGCTCTTTGAAGAGAAGAAATGCTCCTCAGAATTATGAATACTTCCCTACCGCTCCTCTACATCCCCCTTTGAAACACTATTTTGAGGAACTTCTTCCTTTGTACATTTTGCTTAAATAGATTTATTGAGAATCTTTTGAACATGTACAGGAAAATCACAAAAATCGAATGAATAATTTAAGAATCTTCTTAAAGTGACTGGGTACCTCTGACAGTTGGCTTTTGGAAAGACCAAAATATCATTTTAATATTATATATTATATGACACAAATAAAATTTCTTTGCAGAAGATAGGTTATTATTCGTGTTTCCTTAGGAAATGGAAATAGCAATGGGATATGGGCTTCCCTGGTGGCTCAGTGGTAAAGCATCTGCCTGCAGTGCAGGAGACATGGGAGATGAGTTTGAACGCTGGGTCAAGAAGATCTGCTGGAGAAGGAAATGGCAACCCACTCCAGTATTCTTGCCTGGAGAATGCCATGGACAGCACAGCCTGGCAGGCCACAATCCATAGGGTCACAGAGTCAGACATGACTGAGGCAACTTAGTACTAGCACACAGACAGCAATGGGATAAAGACATTTCTTTGGTTTTCTACAATTCCTTCAGCCAGAAGTTCTCCAGAGTACATCGGGCCCTCTGGCTGGGTATGCCTGGGATTGATCTAATACGAAAGGGGTGTTCATTTGACTAAAAGAATGCATGAGATTTCCAGCCAACATCAGAAAAACCTAGGAAAGAGGAAGTGTGTATTGTTTGAGAGAGGGGATTCCTAGTAAGCTCATCAAATATCAGCAGCCTCAGCAAAGTTTAAATTTCTTTCTTACTACTCTATTTTATTTTTACCCGCCTTCTCTATCCCTGGTCAGAAAATGAACTCAGGGGTCCAAAAAAAGGGTGGATCAAAGTGAACTGCCCCAGATAAAAATGGTGACAGTATCAAAACTAGCTGAGAATGCAGGGTAACTGGAACTCTCCCTCATTACTAATGGCACTATAAATTGGTACCACTACCTTAGAAGGTGAATTGGGAGTTTCTGACTCAATGTCGCTGCTTCAGGAGATAAGCATAGGAGTATCCTTCACCAAATAACAAGAGTATTTACATACCATGGTAAAATATGAAGCAGTGAAAGGGAATAAGCTAGATCTGTTCTAGCTCAGCACAGAGGAATTTCCAATATGCATTGAGTGGTGGGAATAAAAGTTAAGAGATTATACACACACACACGGAGAAAGAAGAGCATTGTCTTTTTTTGTGGGGCCTAGGGGTAAATCTGGGAAATTTATGGGGCTAGAGGAAGTTTTTGCATCATCAGTGATCTGCTGACATATTTTAGAGAGCAAACAACTGTATTGATTGGAGATAAGAATCTCCAATATACTGCTGAGTCAATGGGTTACCCCCATGCGTAGTGCTTTCCCTAAGAAAGCAAGCTTTCCAAGAATTTTCTGATTTGGCTCCTGGTGGCTCAGACAGTAAAGAACCTGCCTGCAATGCAGGAGACCTAGGTTCAATCCCTGGGTCAGGAAGATACCCTGGAGCAGGGAATGGCTATGCCCTCCAGCATTTTTTGCCTAGAGAATTCTAGGAACAGAGGAGCCTGGTGGGCTACAGTCCATGGGGATGAAAAGAGTTGGACATGACTGAGTGACTAACACTTTCACTTTTAAAAAAGTGAATGTAACAGCTGGCTCTCATTTATCCTGAAATTGCCTCACAAATATTAATTATTCAGTTTCACATGAGAGTAAGTTGATGTTCTCTTCATGGCTGAATGAGTTTTTTAGAGAAAGCCAAGATGAATGTTACGGTAGGAGCTTGTGAGGATTATAGAAATCGTTGGTACCAATGCACAGAGTTGACTAGGACAGCAGGAAAAGAGCCACATCCGCTTTAAGCTAAAAGGAAGAACAGCCTGGTCTCTAGGGAGAACAGGGGATATTATTGAATTGCATAGATGTTGTCTTGAAAACAACATACCTACATTTAACCTGCCAGCGCTCATCCCATAGCTGTATCATCTGTTTGAGAAAAATCACTGTTCCAAGATTTTTTCTCCCCTCTGGGTTGTGAAACGTCCTGTCACTTGATGAGTCCTGCTCCAAAGATTTGGGACAAGACTGCACTTAATTAAGGTCTTCAAACAACTGTGTAACTAGTCCTGAGATAGAGTCAAATGTTTTACCCATCAACTTTTGACCGTGGGAAGCACTTACATTCCACAAGATGCAAAGCTATTATTTCTAGTTCCACTAATTCCACACTGAATTAGTTTGTGTGGAACTATGAAGTCAGGATAGAAAAATCAATAGACTCCAACTCTTTGGCCTAATTTAATCTTACAACCTTGGAAATAATGCCCATCATATTGGCTGCATTAAATTAGTTAATTGATTAACCCTTTCACTTGATTTGTCCATTGTCCTAAACTGTATTTGGAGAAGGAAAGGGCAACCCACTCCAGTGTTCTTGCTTGGAGAATTCCACAGACAGAGGAGCCTGTCGGGCTATAGTCCATGAAGTCGCAAAGAGTTGGCCACGGCTGAGTGGCTGAACACACTAAAATGTATTAACCTTTACTTTGATCAGGTTTTGACTCAGGCTAACATTCTGGAGGAAGATGAAATGGGATCTTCCAGTTCATTGCTCTCTCCTGTATAGAGATGCATTTTAAGTTGTATATAGTCAGATATGTGTTTTCTGTTAGTATGTGTGAAGCATAAAACTGCCACCTGGGCTTGGACCCAGGGGTCACCGCACTGCTCAGCTTACTGTCTCCCATAGGAAATCCACTGTTACAGAAGAGCATCCTGGTGTGATTTTTTTTTTTTTTTTACAGCATTAGTATCAAAGGTTAGACCCTCAAGCCCTTTATTCCATTATTAGACCCTGAGTGTACCTTTGAATTTATCTAAAGCTGTTTTGGTCATTCATCATTTCATTTAGTAAGTATGTACTAAGTGTTCAAAACTTGTTCTGTATGCTAGACATCAAAGATGAAAAGAAGTAAGGATGTATTCTCAAAGAATTTAGAGGATATTTGGAAAAATTAATGTATAAATAAATGCAGTGTTAGGAGTATGAATAAGTAATAAAAGGTAAAAAATAAGAAGCAGCCCATTTATTTCTTGATTATGTGGCATCTTTTGGAGTAATGAGTTTCACATAATTCTATATAAAAATTACTTTTAGTGTTTTTAAAGTAAAGTGAATATGTGTGAGAAAGCACCTAACTTAGTAGCTAGTACATTTCAGATTTTCAGTATATGTTGATTTCTCCTTCCTTCTTTCAAGCTCTGAGATGCCTGGTCTATAAATTGATACATTCCAGTTACATTCCTTTTCAAATCTCATCTTCTAGACTGGCAGACTCTTGTATTTTAGTGTGACTTCATTGGGTATAACTTCATCCCCTCGATCATTATACTTAATTTTTTTGAATCTTCTCCAGATCCATTACATTTTTCTTTAAGAAAACAATTTGAACTGCACACAATGTACCAAATACATAAGCACCCTTGTTCTCCAGAATTATAGGATAATATTTTGTACCTTTTCTAATGATAGTTGACATTTTGTTGGCCATTTTTCTGGGCAATAACACGCTGGATCAGTGTCATTAAAAATGTGATGTCATGAAGGCTTCTTTTTTAAGTTGTGCCAGGGAGAAAGCTGTTTAGACAGCTGTTTCCCAGCTGTTTAGCTGGGAAAATATGAGTTATTATTTTTTTTTAGTAAAAATACTGTCTTCTGCTCACCCGTGCTGAAATTTTTTTAATTAATTATTTTTAAAATTTATTATTTTATTGAAGGAAAACTTTACGGAATTTTGTTGTTTCCTGTCAAACCTCACCTGTGGTGAAATGTACTAGTTGTTTTGCTGGTTGTTTACCTGTCACAGCTTCAGAAGCTTGCTCTGCACATCACCTCCAGTGCCATGGGGGCTGTGGTCCTTACTGTTCATATTGCTGCAGAAGCTCTGTGTCATCTGCACATTTAAAGATTTCAAAGTATATTAGCTCCAGGAGGTGTTAGAACTCAGTTGAATCCATTCATTCCTTCCCATATTTCCAGTGAGTCTAAAACTATCTCCTCTCTATTATACAGATCAGCAGTGACCAATTTCATGGTGATGTTTTTGAAAATAGAGTTTGGTATGGAACCTTGGCAGTTTTATGACATGTCTCACGCATATAAAAATACATAGTACCTCTATGTAAGGTACAAAGAATAAAATGAACATAAGTACTTATTCAGCTTAGCCAACATTATCAATAACCGTATGTGTCTCTAACTGTATTTCTTTCCCTCCTCCCCAGAGGTAACTCCTGGCCAAAATTTTGTATTGGTTATTCTCTTGCTTTTCTTTAAGGTTGGCTACATTTCTCTATGCACTAATAAACAATGTTTGTATTTTTTTAAAAAAAATTTTTATATAAATGGTGTCATATTCTTCTGGAACTTATATTGTTACTTAATAATGTGAGCTTCATTTATGTTGACATATATAGTTCTCATCAGTTAATCTTCAATTGTCCTTTGGTATTCCAATGCATACATTTATCACAGTGTATTTATCCCGTCGGTGGAGAGTATAGGATTTGTTATGTGTGTGTTTGTGTGTGTGCTATGCCATGAACATTCTTGTACCTGTGTGAGAGCGTCTGCAGGATATAGACCTATGAGGGAAGTTGATGAGCTGTGGGCATCTTCATTCATATTGTATCACGTCAAACTGTATTCCAGAGCGGTGCTAGTTTACATTCCCACCATCATTGTCTGAATCCACTTTGTTCTGTGTTGTTGCTGTACTGGTTTTTGTTAGACTTGTATATTTTTTGCAAATATGATAGAGTGAAACGGTGTCACGTGGTGTTTAATTCTTATTACTGTTGCAGTTGGGCGTCTTTTTCATGTACTTAGCAGACATCTGTGTTTTTTTCCTTAATCCCTGCTTGTGACTTTTTCCCATCTTTATACTGAGTTACTTTCTTTTCTAAATAATTTGTAAGCGTTCTTAGATCTTATAATGTACATTATGTAGTAAATGTTAGCTATTAAGCTGTGGGCTATATGTTACAAATATCTCCCAATTTTGGCCTATATTTTTATATTGTTTATTAATAAAACTGTATTTTTAGTTTTATTGCAGTCAGGTATATTAGATTTGCAAGATAGGTGAAATTGTTTGTTTCCTGTTAAGTGATCTTTATCTATCACAATGCCCAAAGTATTATCTTCTACAATTTTAAAAGTTCTTCGTTTTACACTGAAGTATTTAATCCACTGGAACTGATGTTATATGTGTGGTGAGGTGAGGATCTGCTTTTATTTTTCGGGAAGCTAACCGGTTGTCTAGATGTCACTTACTGGAAGGATTTATACTTTTACCTCTATCAGTATCAAGATTGTGTACATGTCTACATGCAGGTTGGTACTCTATTTGATTATAAGCAATAGAAAATATCACTAAAGTGGCCTGTTAGGCTAATATGGAACTCATTTATCTCATGCAATAACTATCTGGGGAAAGGCAGTTCAGGCAGGCATAGCAGTTCAAAAGCATCATCAAGAGCTTGACTTATTTTACATTACAACTCTGCCATCCTTCTCATCAACATTTTCTTCATGGTTACAAGGTAGCTGCTGCACCTCCAGGGATCATATCTATATCCATGTGTGGAAGAAGAGGGAGAACTGTAAAGGGCAAAGATCCAGTCTTTGTGATGCTTTACCTTGTATTGTTTAGGAAGAGAAATTTTTCCTGAGGAAATCTTATTGTATACAACTGTTAAAAAAAATGCTAGCCTGAGCTTAACGGGGGTTAGGAATTTAAATAGACTGTTTCATTGGGCAGCCTCTGCTGCAGAAGAAAGCAAGATGGAATGAGGTAGAAATAAGTGTTGAGTGAGCCAGCTTAACAGCTTCTGCTACAGTGGCCTGTTTCTGAGTTTTCCATCGGTTATACTTTTCCATTGGTATTTGCTTATGTTGAATGCAACACCACATTATCTTGCTATAACTTTAAAATAGAGCAAGTTCCCCTTTTTATTCCCTATTTTTCTTCTTTCAAGTATCTTAGCTATTCTTTTCTTTTTTTTTAAAGAACTTTTTATTTTGTATTGGGGTATAGCCGATTAACAATGTGGTGATAGTTTCAGGTGAACAAACAAGGGACTCAGCCATACATATACATGTATCCATTCTCCTCCAAACCCCTCTTCCATCCAGGCTGGCACATAACATTGAGCAGAGTTCCATGTGCTATATACCAGAGGGCCTTGTTGGTTATATATTTTAAATATAGCACTGTGTACATGACCTTCCCAAAGTCCCTAACTATCCCATCTTAGCTATTCTTACTTCTTTGACACTCCATGTAATGTTTAGAATTATCAAGTTAAGCAAGTGTGCGCACACGCACACACACACACACACACACTGTTTTTTTTTTCACGTTGTACTGAATTGATATATTAATTTGAAGATAATTGATGTCTTTATATCTTTGTTCTCTTTGATCATGGTCCATTTATTCAGGTCTTCTTTAATCTCTGTCAGTAATGGTTATGAGTTTCTGCTGAAATTGATAGATTTGAAAACATAATGATAACTAAAAGAAAGTGTGGAATCAATGGCACATTACCTTGTACGTCAGATAAATATACAGGCACATAAAACAGTAATCAGCACTTTACAAGGACCTGTACAAACAAGGATACAAATCAAACACGTTAGGATGTTTTTCTGTGGGTGCTCTGGAATTGAAGTAGAAATCAAAAATGGTCCATTGTTGATTTTCCGGGCCAACAGGTGAAGAGTATTATCAGCTCAATGTTAAAAAAACTGTAAGTCCTATAATCCTTTGTTAATACATTTTTTTCCTGGTTCATTTATTGTTATTTAATTCTTGTTATTTTTAAAAATTTTGTTTTGTTGGTTTTCATGCTTCTGGTTTTTTGGATGTTGATCTTAGAACCAGCCATTTTAAACATTTCTTAATATTTCTGTTTGTCTTTGGATTCTTTGGGCTTTCTGTACATGAAAGTATATACATTGCAAACAATGACGGGGTTTTTCTTTTGTGATATTGCATAGTACGATATTAAACAGTACTAGTAATCGTGGATATACTTGTTTTAATTTTTAAAGGGACTGTTTCCAGGGTTTTTATCACTGAAGATGACTTAGCAAGCTCCCTCCACTTCTTGGTTTGCTGGAGCAGGAAAAGAGGGTGGGGGTATTGGTTGTTTTTTTAAATTTTTTGTGAATTAATATTCCAGTGCTTTTCTTTACCTATTAAGATTATCATGTCATTTTTCTACCTTATTCCATTAATGGGATTGGTGCAACGTCAGAGAGTATATTTATGTTCTCAATCTTAGTATCCCTGGATTGTGCTCAGTTAGATTATGACACATCTTCTTACTGTATTGGATTCAGTTTGCCATTATTTTGTTGTTGTTGTTTTAATTTTCACTCATAATGAAGCAGTCTTTGTTTTTTCCGCTCTTCTCCTTAAGTGGTTTTAATTTCATAAAATAAAGTAAGGAATATTTCCTATGTTTTACCTCTAATGAAGTGTTTTAAGACTGAATTAACTACAGCCATAAAATGGTTGTGTGACTGTGGACCAGTTAGTTACTCATTAAGTTTCACTCTCCACATGAATAAAATGGGGACGATAATAGTACCAGTGCAATGAGATTATTGAGAGGATTCATTGAAATAACCTTATGAAGCTTTTAGCTCATCGACTGACATTGCAGGAAGCAAGTTTACAAAAAAAAATGATAGAGTTGTATTATCCTTCATTAGTCCCTTTTCAACCATAAACATATGGACGTGTTCATTTCTTATGGAAAACAGGTTGCCTTTTATGTGCTGTAATTACACAAGCATGGATATTTGAAACCACTGAATGCACCAGGATTGATTCCCCTGGAGCCCAGTTAGAATAACCAAGCATTAGAGGGCAGGTCAGTGGGAGCAGAAGTTTGTTCCTTGGCTTAAAACTCACTCCTAATTTGACATCTGCAACTAGCAATGGCTAGTGCAAAACAAATTCCCTTCAGTTTCTTGAATTATAACTTGTCTTTTAACAAATTAAGTTCAACCTTGTGCAAGCTGTTATGGGAGATATGAAGAGAATTGAGACTGGGATGCAGAGTACCGTCTTGAACCGAAGTAAACAAGGAAGCCCCTAGGTGAACGCTTGAGCCTCAGAGCTTCACTGAGGCAGTCTGCTGAGCCTTGATCCCATATACTTTAAGGACGAAATAGCTCAATTTTTCAACCAGGGGTGATTTTGTCCAGTAGAGGGTGTTTAGTGATGTCCAGAGATGTTTTTGATTGTTAGCAACTGGGGTGTTGGTGGCACTCCTGGCATCAGGTAGGTAAAACCAGGAGATGCAGCTGAACATCATACCATACACAGGGTAGCCCTGATAACAGAGATCCAAAATAGCAATAATGCCAACTCTAAAACCTATTATGTATTTAAGGGACTCTGAGTCATAGCATCTCTAGGTATCTTTTGGGTTTCTTGTTCAAAATTGTAAAAATTGTAGGCTCCATCCCTAGAGATTCCTTTTTCCCCCTTGTTTTATTTGCTGTGTGTGTGTTTTTTTTTAAACTTTTTATTTTGTATTGGAGCATAGCCAATTAACAACGTTGTGATAGTTTCAAATGGACAGCAAAGAGAGTCTGCAATACATATATGTGTATCCATTCTCCCCTCAAACTCCCCTTCCATTCAGGCTGCCACATAACGTTGAGCAGAGTTCCTGGTGCTGTACAGTAGGTCCTTTTGATACAGTAATGTGTACCTGTCCCTCCCAGCTCCCTAAAAATCCCTTTCCCCTCAATCATAAGTTCGTTTTCTAGGTCTGTGAGTCTGTTTCTGTTTTGTCCCTAAGTACCTTTGGATCACTTCTTGTTAGATTCTGCATATAGGGGACTATCCCTAGAGATTCTGTTTCAACTTGTCAGAACCTTAAAACCTGGATCTTTAAACGTGCAGATGAATCTGATGTAGGTGATGCAGGAAGTTCACCTTAGGAAATACTGAAGCAGATACAGCGTGCGCATTTTAATCAATGCATTGGCCGAGTACACGGTACAGGGAGTACACAAGCGCACGAAGAGAGGAACGAACAAGAATAATAGTGATTCATTGTCAGGATCCAGGAGCAGCCAGGCTCTCATTGGCTTGTTCTCCCGGTGCTAACAATGACTTCTCAAGGCACTCGCCTTTGTGAGGCAGTGGCTCCTTACCCCAGTGACAGGCAGAGCACAGCTGAACGATTTCTGTCATTATCAAGCACTTTGTGCTCAGCCAGCCACATCTTCAGGGTCACTTCAGTGGTGAGGATCTGCCATCATTCTAGGCAGGCTACAAACAAGGCTGAGTGCTATGGATTAAATTTATAGTACTCTTCACAGAAATGTATTTATTGCAATCCTGGTTGCTGTTAGGGACAAGAATATCTAGAGGAAATTGCACATCAGGTTTTATTCTCTGTTTGCCAAATCACTCATTCCGGCTTTTGAATCATCTGTTTCTGCAGCAGTGTTAACTAATGTCACTTTGACCAAAAGCCCCTTTGTAGGATTCATCTTTGTATAATAGGTGCTTCTTTAGCTAATACTTACATAGCACTTACAATTTTCCAGGAGTTTTTCTAAGTAGTTGACACAGATGTTTTAATTTTTGAAACAGCCTTGATGAGTAGGTGCTATTATTCTTCTCATTTTTAAGATAAGGAAATTGAGGAAGATAAGTGATTTCCCCCATAGTCACACAGACAGTGCAAAAGGAGACCGAAGTCAATGCTTCATTCCAGAGCCCATGCTCTCAGCCACTTGACCAAACCAACTCTCTCATTTTCTGTGATTATCGAATTAAATTTACAAAATGCTCATGCCCTAAAAGTTCACTGTTTTAAAGATCTCTGCTTTTAAGTGGATGCTCTGCTTTATACATTTGGCTCTTTAATTCCATGTTATTTCTACAGATGTCCTAAATACCTTACTGCTGTTGATTGTTGCAGATCCTTAAACATGGTCACCATATTGGATTCCATGGGACCTTCTTGCTGGAGACTGAATCATTTGCTTGAGAGTAGGAGAGAGAAGAGGAAAGCTATTAATTGTACAGAAGGGAAGTGGTTTTCAGGCATATCACTGGAATGAAGTGAAATGAAAGTCACTCAGTCATGTACCACTCTTTGTGACCCTATGGACTGTAACCTGCCAGGCTCCTCTGTCCATGGAATTCTCCAGCCAAGAATACTAGAGTGGGTTGACATTCCCTTCTCCAGGGGATCTTCCGCTACCCAGGAATCGAACCCAGGTCTCCTGCATTGCAGGCAGATTCTTCACTATCTGAACCACTAGGGAAGCCCCATCACTGGAATATCATTTAGCAAATTATTTCTCAGTTACCACTTGGGGGTTATTCATAGGTATTTCCAAATTTCATTTTTTCTACCACTCAGGTGAGCCATAGGCAATTGACTAGGGTGAAACCAGAGAGAAGGCAAAGGTAGAAACTGATGTTAGTGTTAGGAAGTCACTTTTGAGTGAAACAAAAAATATTTTTTTAACTTCTCAACTTGGTATTTGTCCCCAGTATTTCAAAGTTGACTATAATGATAAAGTAATCAATATGATAAATTACCCTTTTTTCCATCCAAGAGTGGAAGTGTAGCCAGAGCATGGTTGTGAAAATAATATTCAGCCAGGCAGTTGGCATTTACGTCATGAATTAATTATATAATTTCATTCCATTTCATTTTTATGTTTTCCCAGAACCAAGTTAGCTGTTGAATACAACTTACCTTTGAGCATTTGTGTTCAATTTTTTTTTCATAATATTAGGTAGTTAAAAAACTTAAATATATTTAATGCCCTCATATTTTGCTCCTAAAATTCTTTTCACAGTTTCAGAGAAGAATTCGATTTAAGGATTTCAGCGTGAAATGGTTTTCTGTGATGCTTCTGGCCAAACTAAATGGGAAAGGAGTTTGCAAAGAAGTGACATTCAAAACTGGCAATGCTGATAACAAAGACAATTACCACTACAGGTTATAACTACCTGACTGTATCAGCAGATTGCACATGGCTTGGAAATGTCACCTTTTATTTCCTTTCCTCAAGCCAATAAGTTTTAGACAGAAATTTCCATAAAGACAATACTTCCTTTATCTGGAGGTCACTTATCCAGTATTTGAACATTTAAAATATAATTGGCGATCTAATAATAAGCAGAGGCCTCCAAACAACTGAAATGAATGTCACAAAGCCAAAACACTAAGTGCGTGTATCCACTCACCCCAAAGGGCCATAACCAAAGGGTGTTTGTTCTTAAGTTAGGTAGCTCTAATTGTTTTGCTCTTTAGGATTTCCAGACCACTGCACAGTAGAAGATGGGAGAAAGGAAGCAATGACAAACTGCACAGGCAAAAGCACACATTTCTAGTTGGTAGCCAGGAAATGAACCAAACCCTGGAAGCCCAAAACAAGCAAAGAGAAGTGCCCTGGGGCTGTTCACATGGGCCACCTAGCACAGTAAGGCCACAGAATCATTATCGAACTGGATTAAGTGAGCGTAAGTGACCAACGGTGGGCTAAATTATGTTCAGTAGAGGCAGTTTAATAAAGCAAAAGTTTATAATCCATGTTAAAAGAGGTTAATCCATTATGTTGCCCTGAGAAATTAGTGAACAGTCCCTAATAACAGGACAGCATCATATCAGAAGTGTCCCTACAGGGAACCCAGTCTGGCCTCTGCAATGGCCTGGGAGGGGTGGGGTGGCTTGGGAGGGAGAGGATGTATGTGTGGCTGCGGCTGATTCACGTTCTTGTGCAGCAGAAACCAACACAGCGTTGTAAAAATTAAAAAAACACTGGAAGAAAAAGTGCTGCTAACTTCAGATGGTGGAAACAAGTTGTGATGTTGTTCAGAGTAGTAGTAGTCAGGTTGCGGAGCCCCTGCTTGTTTTACATGACACGGGGACCCCAGAGCCTGGAAGTGATGGAGCGGACACAAAGCATGCCCATCTTGCGAGTACAGTTGGGAATTCACGGGCTGTGCCGCAGCCACCTGCACGCAGCGGCGGGTGCTCTTTGTCGCATTGTCCCTTATAATTCCCTCTGGTGTTCTGCCTTCATCTAGCTCCTGCTATCTTTGGTGACTTCAGCCTACGTGTTGACAGTTCATCTGGGGTTTCATGTAAGACAGCCTGCAAATCTGTTCCATCCCCACACAGCACAGTTCCTGGGGGAGGCAGCCTAAGTCTGAAGTCAACTTCTCTCACACCCTGCAGGTTACGTTGGGGTGATTGTTGCAGGGCGCCTCATGTGCCTGAAATGAATTTGAGGGCTTTGTGGTTAGCAGTTTGTTGTTTTTTTGTGTGTGTGTTTTTTTTTTTTTTTGGTCTGGAAAACCAAGTTGGGACCCACAGTAATACAAGTTGAGTGGTGGTGGGTGGGAGCAGATTTTTTTTCTATGTCATGGCCTGTGAAGAGTCCATACTCAAAGCTGTGACCAGGAGGCTATCACAAACTTGGTCAAGATAGGTAAGTGACACTAATTATTTAGCTCCATGAATGGAAGCTTGTTAGAGCCTGGTTTTCCTAGCAGCAGCTTCTCTAATTAAGCCGATTTGCATTTTAATTACTTTTCTGAAGAAGAGAAGGTTTAAAAGTATTTCATATTTTGCTAATTTCAACCACAGAGCAATAAGGAAAAAGTGCCTCCCAATGCTGGGTTCAGCATTAGATAGCCAGAGTCCTACTTAGAAATCTCCTTTGTTTGGTGGCTGTTTATTAGGACTTTCTAATAAGTCCTAATTCGGAGAAGGCAATGGCACCCCACTCCAGTACTCTTGCCTGGCAAATCCCGTGGGCGGACCCTGGTAGGCTGCAGTCCATGGGGTCGCTGGGAGTCAGACACGACTGAGTGACTTCACTTTCACTTTTCACTTTCATGCATTGGAGAAGGAAATGGCAACCCACTCCAATGTTCTCGCCTGGAGAATCCCAGGGACGGGGGAGCCTGGTGGGCTGCCGTCTATGGGGTTGCACAGAGTTGGACACGACTGAAGCGACTTAGCAGCAGCAGCAATAAGTCCTAATTAGGTGGCTCAGACGGTAAGGCAATGTGGAAGACCCGGGTTCTATCCCTAGGTCGGAAAGATCAGCTGGAGAAGGAAATGATACCCACTCCACTACTCTTGCTTGGAGAATCCCATGGATGGAGGAGCCTGGTGGGCTACAGTCCATGGGGTCACAAAGAGTTGGACACAAGTGAGTGACTTCACTTTCACTTTTCAGCCAGTCATGGGACACAGTGTAAGCACCCTGCCCTCAAGGTGCTTACATTCTGGTGGGCAAGAGACGAAGAGAAAGCATGTGATTAAATACAGATTGTGACAGGACCCTGATATATTAACAGTGGTGTGTGAGAGAGGGTAGGGGTTGGGGAGCTCAGCATCAGGTTCCAGACTTAGATCTGAGTGGAGTGGTGAAAGTGAAAGTCACTCAGTCATGTCTGACTCTTTGCAACCCCATGGTCTATACAGTCCATGGAATTCTCCAGACCAGAATACTGGAGTGGGTAGCCTTTCCCTTCTCCAGGAGATCTTCCCAACCCAGGGATCAAACCCAGGTCTCCTTCACTGCAGGCAGATTCTTTACCAGCTGAGCCACAGGGAAGCTCAAGATACTGGAGTGGGTAGCCTAGCCCTCCTCCAGGGGATCTTCCTGACCCAGGGATTGAACCAGGCTCTCCTGCATTGCAGGTGGATTCTTTACCAGCTGAGCTGCCAGGGAAGTGAGTGAGCCACCATACACGGAAGCTAGCAGAACTGCATGGCAGGCAGAGAGAACAGCAAGGTCAGAAGCCCTGAAAGGGAAAGGGCTTTACACATTCAAGGACTGAGATGAGACCAGAGTGGGTGGGTCCCAGTGACCCGGAGGGACACTGATGACAGTTGAGGTAGGCATGAAGGCAATGGGCAGGTCTCTCTGGACCTTGGAGGGCACAGTAAGGCATTTGGATTTGTCCTGAGAAAAACTGGATACTACCGAAGGTTTGTAGCCAAGGAGTGCTTTGATCATTTAAGTTCTATAAAGATTGCGTTTGACTGCTAAGATGACCAAGGAAAATGAAGCAGGAAGTTTGAGTTCAGCACTGGCCAGAGCAGAGGTGGTTTGGGCTTGGGCTGAAGAGTCAGCCATGAGGATGCTGTGAAATGGCAAGATCGAATGTGGTTTGGAAGTGGTGGTAGTGGGAGCTGCCAAGGAGCTTGATATTGGAGGAAGATAAGGGGGAGGATGGGATTGAAAGTGAAGATTTGAGCTTTGGACAACTGGATGAATGGTGGCATATTTGCAGCATTGAGGATGACACGAGGAAATTAAAAGATCGATCTGGGGCATAGTCACACTGAAATGCCTATTAGCCATCTAAGTGAAGAAATACATCTTACTTTTCTTGATTTGAGGTCCCCCTCTGGGGAATGTGGCAGACGCATGGTAGGCCTTACATCTGGTAAATATCATTAAATTGCAGAGAAGCTGCCTCTCAGTTTTTCAGTCTCAGAGGTGAATGTCAGTTCCCATCTCTCCTTATTTCATTTTGCCACAGGAATACATACATACACACGATACATACATGAAAACCCTTTTGAGACTCAAGAGATTCAAGAATTGATTTTGATTGAAAAGTTTAAAAATCATATTGACAAAGTGATTATTTTTTTTTTACTTTGAAAATTAAAAAATCAACATAATTGATCCTTATTTTGTACTGGGATACTGGATTGTACATTTTATAGCCAAAGAGGAAGATTGGTGTAAGTTTTTGTACCATCATAAATAACAGTAGAAGTGCTCTAAGTCAGACAATGAAGACTCTGAAGGTTCTGAGACGCTGAAGCACTTTAGTAGGAGACTTGCTTCCCTTAAGCCTGTACATGAACTCTCAGGAGTGACTTCAGTGTCTATAGTCCTGGGGATAGTGGAGGCAATTTCTTAAGAATATTACCACCCCCACACCCCTGTATTTATTTTCTGCATGAAAACGTTTTAGAATGGGAACTAAAAACATATCTTTTCCCCTTATCTGGAGAAAATGCCTTTTATTACTATTGGTCTAATTTCCCTTTTCCTCTTCTCTTGCTCAAATTAGTGTTCTCATGAGAACCAGGCAAAAGAGATTAAGGTAAAAGGTATAAATTGAAGACGTAGGAAAATGGAACTTTCCCCTCTCAGGTATGGAAACTTTAGAATAAACACCAACATCTCTATGTGGGTGTAAATTGTTTTAGAAATAGACTGAATATACTTGTATTAGTTTGCTAGGTCTGCTGTAACAAAATACCATAGACAAAGCTATGGTTTAAAGAAATAAATATGTTTGCCCACAATTCTAGAGTTGAAGTTGGAGATCAAGGTGTCAGCAGGGCTAGGTTCTTGAGGCCTTTCCCTTTGGCTAACGGAGGGCTCTCTCCCTATCCAGTGTCTTCATGGCCTTCTCTCTGTGCCTGCGTCTGAATCTCCTCTCCTGTTCAGGAGACCAGTCATATTGGATTGGGGACCAGCCTAATGACCGAGTTTAACCTTAATCACTCCTTAAAGGTTAAGGATTGATTAAGATGGTCATTAAGCTTATTATCTCTAAATGCAGTTGAATTCTGAGGTGCTGGGGTTAGGATGTCAACATGTGAATTTGGAGGAACACAGTTATGCCTGTAACAGTATTTCCATTTTGTAAAGCTCCTCCTCTCCACCCCCCACCCCCATAAAACTCACTCTGGTGTGGAAGCTTCCAGCCTTCTCTTTTATAAAAAGACCAATTGTGAACTGTCGTGGATTCCCATCTCTACTCTGTCTCCTCCTTGCACACCCTCCCCTTTCTCCTGTTCAAGTCCAGTTTTTTGCTGTTGTTCAGTTGCCCAGTTGTGTATGATTCTTTGTGGCCCTGTGCACTGTAGCATGCCAGGCTTCCTGGTCCTTCACTGTCTCTTAGAGTTTGCTCAAACTCATGTCCATTGAGTCAGTGGTGCCATCCAAACCATCTCATCCTCTGTCACCCCCTTCTCCTCCTTTTCTCAATCTTTCCCAGCATCAGAGTCTTTTCCAATGAATCGGCTCTTCCCATCAGGTGGCTAGAGTTTTGGAGCTTTATCATCAGTCCTTCCAATGAGTTTTCAGGGTTAATTTCCTTTAGGATTGACTGGTTTGATCTCCTTGCTGTGGAAGGGACTCCCAAGGGTCTTCTCCAGCACCACAGTTTGAAAGTGTCACTTCTTCAATACTCAGCCTTCTTTATGATCCAACACTCACGTCTGTACAAGTGCAGTTAGAACCTAACTGATCCCCATGCCCTCCCTCCAGTTTGTTTCCCACACAATGTTCAGAGTGATCCGATACACAAATCCTGTTACTATCCTGTTTGATATCCTTCAGTGGTTTCCCATTTTCTAAGAGAACATCTAAACTCCTTAGTATAGCTTCTCATAGTCTATTCCCACTTACTTTCCTATATTCCTCCCAGATTTGCCCCTTGAGTGTTGATCATGAACTGCTGATGCTTGTCAAAGGTGCTGGGCTCTGCACATGCTTCTTCTCTGCCAGGAGCATCCTCCCTTCCCTTACACACACTGATGAAGACAAGTTCTGTGATGCCTTCACAGCCTTGATCAGCTGCCTCCTGCTCTTTTCCCAACATCTGCAGTTGATTACAGACTCTTTATGATGCCATATTGTACTTCTCATCCTATACCACAGTTCTTTATTTGCTTCTCTAATTTTGTGTAGAGTGAGAGAAATGAGGTCAAGAACTGTGTTCAATATTGTATTCTAGCGTTTAGCCTGACATTTAAGCACTTAATCAATAAGAAGGTAAAATATGTACAAATGTTGGATTTAGCTTGAAGGTAGCATGGCAACCCGCTCCAATATTCTTGCATGGAGAATCCCATGGACAGAGGAGCCTGGCAGCCTGCAGCCCATAGGGTTGCACAGAGTCAGACATGACTGAAGCAACTTAGCATGTATAGGCATAGCTTATATATCACATAGTGTGAATGTAAATTTTCATGCTCTCATGAACCTCACACAGAGAACCCCCTGACTTCAGCCAGCCAGTAGTCATTAAGGTGACTAGATGATAATGATGTTAATTGGGTACAAAGTGACAAGTATCCTTCAGAACAAGTAGAACTGAATATCCTGTTAGTAGTAAGTCAGATGCACTCTCTTTGCCTGAAAGGGCTTCCCTGTCCACCCCATACCCATTCACAAAGTGCTTTCCTCTGAGCAGTACTGCACTCCTGGACTCCGTAGGAGGTCAGGGTGATATTGTGCAGTGCTCTCTGGTCAGTGCAGGCCATCCACTTGTGCTCCCTGTGGGAAGGATGTGAGGATGGCAGCCTGCTTTGGAAATATAATAAGGTATACACCTAAAGCTGCATTGTCCAATATGGTAGCCACTGGCCATATGGCCGTTTATTCATATTTAAATTTGAAAAAACTAAAATAAAATTTAAAATGTAATTCCTCAATTTTGCTAACCACATTTCAAGTATTCAGTAGCCACCTGTGGCTAGTGGTTACCATGTTGAATAGCACCAATTGTAGAACATTTCCATCATCACAGAAAGTTCTGTTGTTCAACGTGGCCCTGAACCTTAGATCACAACTTTTTGTTGGCCATTTACTTCAGTATATGACAATGGTAGTCCCATTTAATGTGCACTCATCATGCGTTAGACTACATAAAATCTCAAGTTGAGCGTGTGGAAGTGGAGCTCAGTGAATTAAGTAAACTGCCCAAGATCCCCAAATTATAAAGTAAAAATTGAAGGCAGGAGGAGAAGGGACAACCAGAGGACGAGATGGTTGGATGGCATCACCAACTCAATGAACACAAGTTTGAGCAAGCTCTGAGAGATGGTGAAGGACAGGGAATCCTGGTGTGCTGCAGTCCATGGGGTCACAATGAGTTGGACATGACTGAGAGACTGAACAACAAGTGCTAGAATAATAATTTAAAAAATTAGTCTTAAGAATTACTGAATTAATAAGTACCAAATGGTCTTTCACAATAACTTCAACTTGCGTTCACCCACAGTGAAACGAAATAGTTCAAAGCTGATCCTAGAGAGACAGTCTTATGCTCAGCTGGTCTCAGGTTGCTACTACTCACCTTATCTGGGTCCCCAGTGCCCTGAGGCAGCTGAGTCTTCCACTGAGGGGCTCCCAACCATGAGCAGCTCTTCTTGGAGAAGCAGAAGTCTGTCCAGCTGCCAGACTCAAGAGAATGTGGAGGCAATCCCCATCCTGCCATATCTCATTTAGAAGGAAAGTTTTGAGCTTTTTGTTCCTCCTCCTTTTCTAGAGCTAAATCATGTTTAACTGGGGCTAAGAGTAGGTGGGACTCTGAGAGAGCATAGTCTACCAAAGAAAAGATGCTCTGGTTGAACAAGAAAAGAACCTTGAAGATCTTAAGGATGTCAGTCCTTCATTCATTTTTCTATGTGATTTACAGAACTCCCCGACTAGGGGAGATTATTGTAGCCCTCTTAGAGAAATGGGCAAATATTTCTAAAGGGAACCAAGAAAAAGGCCTTGACATTGAGATCTGAAGGTGACTGAACACTAATGAAATAAGGAAAGGTACATAAAATACCAATCATAGAACAGCAGTTTTCACAGATGGTGTCAAAATAATGAGGGGCCTTTAGCTGATAAAGCAAAGGTGAGATTTATCTGAAAATCAATTCTGTTTCAGCATAGTTGGGCTCCTAAAGAAAATCACAGACAGACTGAGGAAACAGAGGCCATGGGAAGTGGATTCTGGGCCTCATAGGTGACAGAGGGTGACAGGCGACGGCACTCTTCTCACACTGTCAGATCCTGAGGATAAATGACTTTGTCTTGGTGGTCCATTCTGATTGATGGACAGGGACTGCCCGGAGAGTGGGGAGAGAATGTGGTGTCCACAGATTCCAAAAGGGAAGCGGAGTACACATGTCAGATTCAGAGTAATTAGTTATCTGCTGCTGTGTAATAAGTTACCCCCAAACTTAGCAGCTTCAAACAACAAACATTTATGATCTGTTACTCTGGATCAGAATCTGGATGTGGCTTAGCTGGGTCCTCTGTCTCAAGGTGTCTCACAGGTCACAGTCATCTCAAAGTTCTAATAGGGAAGAGGTACTTCCAAGGTGACTCACCTTGCTGTCAGCAGCTTCTGATCCGTGCTGGCTTTTGTCTAGTGAGGACCCCACCCCCCACCCCCGTGGGGCTGTGGCCATCCACCAAAGAGAGGAAGAGAGGACACGAAACAGGAAAGCCTCGGTCTCTTCCTAGCCTTGGAAGTGGCATCACACCATTTTGCCACATTTCCTTTCATCAGAAGGATGTCCCCTGGTCTAGCCACACTCAAGGGCCAGGGAATCCACAAAAGTGGGGGGATCCCGGGAGGCCATCTGAGAGCCTGTCTGAGGCATATTGTGGTGTGGGAGGGCAGGATATTGAGCACGCTACAGAAATACATTTGTGTTCCTGCTAATAAATTTTAAAATGTAACAGTGCCATGTGTAGTCCCATGCTGCCTATAAAAATAAATGCCATAATGAAACTGGGAAAAACCCCAACAGTTCCCTAAGGTTTAATCAGATTGCTTTTTGTGATAACATCATGAGCCTGAAAGTTTTGACAAAGTGTGTAGGAGGTCAGTAACTTTGGCGCATGGATCTCTTTGCTCCAAAGACCGGGAGCCTGTGCTGGCAGGAAAGGAAGGTATTCAGCCAGAGGGAAGCATTGAATACACTGACATTTTGGAAGAGAGTAGACAAAGGGCAGTCAGGGAAATGGGATAATGCCTAAATGAGGTGGGAGAGTACACCAAAGACAATGGAAACCTGTTTTGAATTTTTACTTAGGTTCGGTCGTATCCTTCCCTATTAGAAAGCAAAGATCCAGGTGTTCTCTCTTCTCTGAGCCCCTTTTCCCTGCCTTCTTGTGGCTGAAGCACTGAAACCTAGAGAGGAGATAGGGCAGCAGCACGGGGCTAGTTCTGTTGACACCTTCACAGGAACACCCCTTTAATGGAAGAATGATCGAGTATCACTCACCTGTGTGGCCTCACCCAACAGGCATGAACAAGAATCTGAGATTCTCCAGTGCCCTTCTATACACACACACAACACACACACACAACACGCAACACACACACACACACAAAAAAAATCCTGCCAACTAATTAGCTGTTGAGTCTGTTGGCTACACTGGATTTGGAAGAGCAACAGCCTGATGGGGAGTTTCTAACACAATAATTGATTCCTCAGGCTGGGAGGAGAGAGGGGGAGGGACTGGGTGCTGCCAAGCCCCAAGCCACATGCTATAGTTTAGTGTGCTGCAAAGCCACATTTCCTGCCTTCATCTCAGGCCTCCCCAAGTTAGATGTTTCTGCACCACCATTTACAGAGCCCTGAGTGCTGAGACGAAACCCTTTGGATCAGCGTGACATTGTCTGTTACCAGAGCTCTAGCACTCCCTGGTCATTTTTGTTCACTTGTTTAAACAGTGTCAGCCTATGGACAATATACATAGCCTTTGTTTAGACTACAGAGTCCGCAGAATCTTTATCTTTGCAGAAGTGTCAGCCCCAGCTCCCTGTTCTTCGCATCCAGTCAACAGATTTTGGTCATGTCCCATCTGCATGCACCTGTAGGGGGCTGGGAAAGAAAAGCCTTCCCGAACACGTGCTCTGGACCACAGGAAACAGAGCAATGTGTCTCCTATCCCGGGTGCGCCTCATCACCCTGCTCTGAGGTGGGAGGCATACTCAGTGGCTTTCCAGCTCACATGTTCCAGTACCAATTTCCAGCTCACATGTTCCAGTACCTATTTCCAGCTTTGCCATGATCTCTGAAAGAAGCAGAGATGAGATGTGCTTTGGCCCTTAGAGGCTCGTTGAGGGGGCTGGAGAAACCCACTGTTGGCAGAGGCAATGTAAAGATGAGGTGACTTTTCCCCTGATCCCCCTCCAGCAGACCTGGATTCTTTTTTTCTTACTTCTCCACACTGTACATTTCATATCCATGACTTATTTTGCAACTGGAAGTTTGTATCTCTTATTCTCCCTCACCTATTTCTCGCCTTCCCTCAACCCCCTGGATTCTCATTTCATCTCTTACACTGTGTGGCTTTGGGTAAATGACATGCACTCAGAACCTTATTACTTTTCTGTGAAATGTGTGCAAGGTTATCGTCAGTGTTGGTGAAGGACTGTTTACAAAGTGCCCTGCACGGAACCACTGCATAACAGGTGCTCAGTTAACAGTTGCCTTCTTCCTCTTTTCCCCAGCAGATAGCAAGACTGTCAGTCATTTGTGGATTCAATCCTATATCCTAATCTCTCCTCTCTCTCTCTCTCTCTCTTTCACCATTATGTACCTTTCAGGATAGTAACAGTCCCCATTTGCCTGGAAGAGCTCATGTATATTATAACTGTTGTTTAGTCACTAAGTAGTGCCCAAGTCTTTGTGACCCCGTGAACTATAGCATGCCAGGCTTTGCTGCCCTTCACTATCTTCCAGAGCTGGCTCAAACTCATGTCCATTGAGTCAGTGATGCCATCCAACCATCTCATCCTCTGTCACTCCCTTCTCCTCCTGCCCTCAATCTTTCCCAGCATCGGGGTCTTTTCCAATAAGTTGGCTTTTCGCCTCAGGTGGCCAAAGTATTGGAACTTCAGCATCACTCCTTCTAGTGAATATTCAGGGTTGATTCAGGATTGAATATTTAGGATTGATATAAACTGGATGAAGAAAAGTGCCCACTGGCTGTGTAACTCTGTTAGAAGTTGTCAGGACTGTCAAGAAAGGAGCTCGAGTTTAAAAAACGAAACACTGGGAAGGATTGTACCATCATATTAGTAAGGCAAACAAGGAGGTTCCATTAACTCCTGGATTATTAATGGCAGTGGCCTGCCAGAATTTAACTGAATGGAAGAGAACCCAGAAGATCAAGAGGCCAGAGATCAAGTCCAGAGAGGAGCTTGGGGATTCTCTAGCAAGGATGATAGAGCCCCAGGCAAAATGGGAGACTAAAAACACAGCTGAAGACTAAAAGAATCTTGGTCACTAATATTTGTTATGATCACATTGTTGCCCTGCCTGCATGGTTATGTTACTTCTTACAGTTGTCTCTGATTTAGACATTATTAATTTCATTTTGTAAATAAGGCTCGTAGAAGTGAGGACTTATCCAGAGCCGTGCAGCCAGTGAGTAATCAGCACTCAACCTGGGAACTTGGGAATTTCGTTTTGGTGCTTCTGCTGTTAAATCCACTGTCATGAATTTCATCAGACTGTCTAGGACACTGGAAATCTGGTTGAAAGACAGAGAAATGCCTCCATACTCTAACAACCAACTAGAACTAGAGAGTGGAGTAATACTTTGTGGTCCAGGGTATGTTTATTTGTCTCTTTCCCAGAATTATAACCGGTTGCAAAGAATGGGAAGGGTCCAAGCTATATTGGGAATGAAGAGGCAACCTTGGTCGTGGGGTCTAGAGCAGGTGGTTACTTGCTGTCTGGTCAGTGCTGGTGACACCGAGAGTGTCCATTGCAGAACAGAAACAGTATGTTTGTCATTTGACTGACAACATCCAAAAGCAGGACTGATACCGCAGGTGAGGGATTTTATGTTGTTTAGGTTTAAAGTAACATCTCAGTTGTTATAAAGTCAACCAGAAAATCAAAATCAGCCTAATTTCTCCCTCTAAAACATGGTTGTAACTCTGAAGATCAATGTTTTCTATTGTTATAAGGAGACATAGGCCATTAAATGTTGCTTATTCTTAAAGGCTTCTTAAATAAAGTATGGTCATAATAGTGACAAAGTACCATTATCTATTGAATGCTTGTTCTGTGCAAGAAGAGTTCCAGGGTTTTATATTCACTCATTTCTTCTCAAATGATGCCTGTAGAAATTATTTCACCACCAAAAAATATTGAGACCAGAAAGTGATACATTTTGCCAAAGGCCACATGGCTAGATTCAGAGATAGGATCCCAACCTAGCCAGTCTGATTTCAGAACCTGGTACTCTTCACCACTCTGCTGTAATGGATTTTATATGAAAATTGAAGCAGCAAAATCAATCAACATGCAAGACAGACTTGAAAAACATCTTAATGCTTTAACCATAATTACATGAAAACCTACAGCAATATGTTACTGCCAGTGGAGGTTTTCTCTCGCTGAATGTGTAACTTGTCAGATAAAATTTCCAGAGCGGCAAGGCCCCCAGCATTCTGGCTCTATCTGTTTCCATCTCTTCAAAAACTCCAGGGAGGTTTGCTGCTATTGAAACTAGGATTTTCTTCTTAGGGGCTGCAGCTGGGATTGTAGCTTGGAGCTTCAGAAAGGAATCTAGTGAAGCAACAAGTTGTATCTCTAAGCTCTAAATAAACTAAGACCTTTATTAAAACATCCATTTGTCCAGTGAAATGGAAGAAAGTTGAGAAGGCTAAGTGCCATCTTAAAGCAAGATTCATGGACAAATAAACATTAACCACTACTATTTAGAAGGCTTTTCAGCATTTTGTATCCATTTTGCTTTCATCCTGGCTCAGATGCAATGAATTCCACCAGCTTTTTCCAACTCTGTTAGTGGTTACCTTTAACTGTTTGGGAATTTTTAATATATTCCTCCTCTAGAGCCATCTCCCCATAAAAGTCTGGCATTACATGTGTAGAAAGCGAGAACATCTGTTTCCATGATTGCCTGGGTGAGAAAATCCTGTATATCGATTACTTGTCCATGAAAAAGCAGAAATCTAAAGAGGGACATATGACAATGCTGTAGGTTTAATGCAAAAGTCTGTAGCTTTAATGGTACTGTATTGAATGACAATTTAGCCTCCCTAAGAGTGTACATCTGTATGCAAATGTTGATGATGCCATTATACTGCAAAGTTGTTATATCCATACTTGGAAAATAAGCAGGTGGTACTGCATTATCTCTGTGTTTCTGCAGTAGTCAACACACAGATTTCAGTTTGGCTTTTTTTTTTTTTAATCAAAAGACAAAGCAACAAGGATTTTAAAAAATATAATATTTCTGTACCTGGCTGTGCCAGGTCTTATTTGTGGCACGTGAACTCTTAGCTGTGGCATGTGAGATCTATTTCCCTGACCAGGGATCAAACCCAGGCCCCCTGCTTTGGGAGTGCGGAGTCTTAGCCACTGGACCACCAGGAAAATCCCAAGGATGTTGTTTTTAAGGGAAGTATTGGCTTTAGAGGGGCAAACATGAAATTAATGCTCACACACACAAAGGAGCTGAGATGCACAGCACTGAGCAACCCTTGGACTCAGCTGAAGAGGCACAGCACGTTAAACGTGGACTTTCTTTGGCCATGGGTTCTTTCTGAGGCTCCATGGGTAGACATGGACTCGTGTTGAACTAGGAGTTGCTGGGTTCTTGTCAGGTTTGGAGGTGAAATTGCCCTTGAAAATTGGCAGCTGCTCAAAACCTGAACAGGCATAGTGGGAGTTCAAGTAAGGCTGGAGGACATCCCGCTGGTCTGTCCCTTTAGTTCTTTCTAAGGTGGGGGCTCACATGGCAAAGTCCTGTGATGACAATGCTGCTGCTAAGTCGCTTCAGTCGTGTCCTACCCTGTGCAACCCCAGAGATGGCAGCCCACCAGGCTCTGCCACCCCTGGGATTCTCCAGGCAAGAACACTGGAGTGGGTTACCATTTCCTTCTCCAATGCATAAAAGTGAAAAGTGAAAGAAGGTGCTTAGTCGTGTCTGACTCTTTGCAACCCCATGGACTGTAGCCTACCAGGCTCCTCCATCCATGGGAATTTCCAGGCAAGAGTACTGGAGTGGGGTGCCATTGCCTTCTCCAATGGAGGAGAGAAAACCATGGCTCCTGACATCAATGAGCTACCAGTAAAGAGAAGATTTGAAGGCTAAGAAACAAGGAGCAACACAGTTGTTGGGCACTTTTAAACCAGAGTAACCAAACAGCTTTCCTGTCTCATTCTGACCTCAGTGGATAACAGATGGTCACCATCTTCCATATATCAATCCTTCCCATATTTGCAGATGGATAATAAATTTCCTTTCTGTTTGGAATTCCCAAGGCTAAATAACTCCAATAAAACCTAAAGAACTGATCTCACAGAATGCCAAGAGAGTTAACTAGTTAACAGGCCCTGGCTGTGGGTAGACAGAGCAGGCTAGCACATAACAGAGGAGGTTTTTAATTTGGAAAGAGATGGCAGTTGAGGCGCCCGCTCCTAAGAATGTTGAAACCAGCCTGCTGTTGCATTGCATGTCACATTGGCCTTTTCTTTCCACTGACTTTCCCATCCAGTGGCCTGGCTGAACAAATAAAAACTAGAAATTAGATGATGAACTCGATTGTATAACAGGCTAAGTTGAAGACCCTGGGCCACTAAGCTCATCATTCATTCATGAAGCATTTCCGGGGCACTTTCTCTGTGCACAGCCTTGTTCTCAGCATACAGATGAATCAGAGAATCAGACATAGTCCACATCTTCAGGGATCTTATAGCCAGCAGAGGGAGTCAGACAAAGCTGCAGTTAGGGTACAAGCTAATAATTATGCAACAAGTACTATGGAAACAGAATGGTGGTCCTTTCCAGATGGGAAGATGTGTCTCCCAAGTCTCAGAAAATGGGCAGTGTCATGGGGATAGGTGTTCTAGACTGAACAAACACTGTGTGCAGAGACTCCCAGGTGAGGGGAGAGCATGGCACTTCAGTAGTAGCTCCAGGGGACTGAAGTTTAGCATTGAGGGAGGGACAGAGGGGGCATGGATAGGAACTGAAGCTGTAGAGAACAGGGAGGAGCCAGATGAGGAGGAGGAGTCTGAAAGTTACAGGGAAACCAGTGGAGAGATGTAACTAATGGAGTGAACTCCTCAGATAGGCTTTCTGGGGATGTTCTGTCAGGAGCACAGAGGGTTGGGGGAGGGCAGTGAAACAGAAGGCCAGGCTTGGTAAGGAAGCTATTGTGATCCTCAGGACCTAAACCAAAGTAGGAGCAGTGGGAAGGGAGAAGAGAGGAGGAAGAAAGGATATGCAAGAAGGAGAAGCTATGGATGACTTCCAGTTTCCTGCCATGGGCGTGTGAATGCATGCATGTCCCTGCACGCCCATCCAGGGAGTGCAAAAGGAGCAAGGTTGGGGAAGGAAGGGTAATGAGAGGCTTTGGATGAATTGATTTGTTCATCAGGGACATCCAAATTGAGATAATCATTTTACTGATTCCAACATAGGGGCCTGGGCACAGATAGGAGAGACTGAGGAGTTGTAAGTGAAGGAGGAAACCAGTGACTTGAATGGAGTCACTTGGTAAATAGCATGAGCTGACAAAAGCCTGATGAGCCCCTACCTCCCTAGGCATGAGTGAGGCTGAATGAGAGGTAAGGTGATGGGAATGCACTGGGAGGGCCATGTGGTGCCTTAGAAGCCAAAAGAGAAAACATTTCCAGGAAAACATAGAGATTTGCAGTGCCCATGGCCTCATCAGTCAGTCAGTTCAATCGCTCAGTTGTGTCTGACTCTTTGTGACCCCATGAACTGCCAGGCCTCCCTGTCCATTACCAACTCCTGGAATTCACCCAAACCCCTGTGCATCGAGTCAGTGATGCCATCCAGCCATCTCATCCTCTGTTGTCCCCTTCTCCTCCTGCCCCCAATCCCTCCCAGCATCTGGGTCTTTTCCGGTGAGTCAGCTCTTCGCATGAGGTGGCCAAAGGATTGGAGTTTCAGTCTCAGCATCAGTCCTTCCAATGAACACCCAGGACTGATCTCCTTTAGGATGGACTGGTTGGATCTCCTTGCAGTCCAAGGGCCTCATAGGTAAAAAAAAAGACAATCAGAAAAGATCCCACAGATATGACAAACTGGAGGTTACTGGAGACCTACAGTGAAAGCAGCTGTCCATAGGAGCAGAGAATATCACACATCATCAAATAAATGGATGAAGCTTTGTCACATTGTCACAAGGGACAGACCCCAGGAATCCTGGTCTTTCGATGTTGGTTCTAGACAAAAGTATTAGGCACAACTGTCTACCTTGTTAAAGAGCAGCAAAAATACTTTATTGCCTATTTATTTGCACATAATGCCATGTTAAATAGAGGAAAGGGAGAATTAAACACAGTTTATGCTTTCATGGAGCTCACATCCTCTAATGCACGAGTATCAAGATGCTAAAATTGGGTAAATCGACCAAAAATAATCTTCTTTTAATGGCTATTTCTGCAGACTTATGTTTCTACTGAATTTCCAATCACAAGATACTTTAAACACTGCCAGAGGAGACAGTTCTGTATTCTATTTGTAAATAACTGTAATCCAATCTTGATAATTTATGGTCATGTTTAACCCTCACTTTCAGTAAGACGTCCCTCATATCTCATTTTAGTCTTTTCTTCCATATCTTCAGAGCTTTCCTGTCTCACTCTGACCTCAGTGGATAACAGATGGTCACCACCTTCCATATATCAATCCTTCCCATACTTGCAGATGGATAATAAATTTCCTTTCTGTTTGGAATTCCCAAGGCTAAATAACTCCAATAAAACCTGAAGAATTGATCTCACAGAATGCCAAGAGAGTTAACTAGTTAACAGGCCCTGGCTGTGGGTAGACAGAGCAGGCTAGCACATAACAGAGGAGGTTTTTAATTTGGAGAGGTGTGAAAATTAGTATTACATCATTCAGTGGGTTTTTATCTTCTCTTTTGATGCTGCACCTGTGACTTTTCTCCCTCATTTGTGTGAATGAGCTCCCAAGAAATTTGGATTCAATGACTGTTGAGATGCTACTCCTTCAAACACCCTATGGTTCTGTGTAGACAGTTTTTTTTTACTCCCTGTATCTTGGTTTGGAGGGATATTTGCACAGAGAACCTGATCTTCCATGCAGGGAAGAGGAAAGTCATGAGCACTTTCTTAGCATGTTGCTGGTAGAGATGGATACTGTTTGAGGCTGTTGCTGGTATGGTCTGCTCTGTACCGTTTAAGTTAGTCAAATCATCAGAGCAACAGTTAGTTGTAACCATGGTTTAGTAGGTAAATCCTGCAGTACAAGAGATGCAGGAGACACGAGTTCAGTCTCTGGGTAGGGAAGATCCCCTGGAGAAGGAAATGATAGCTCACTGCAGTATTCTTGCTAGGATAATCCCATGGACAGAGGAGCCTGGCGGGCTATAGTCCATGAGGTTGCAGAGTCAGACACATGGAGCATGAGATTGTCTTGTCTTGTAGGATAAAACAGGGGCATTTCTGTATCATTGATCTGCTTAATAAAAAAGAAAGCTAATAATTATATATGTAATACTGTAAATCACCTGTATTTCCATTTTTCTTCAGAAATATACTTAATCCCTTCTAATATCTTGTATTCATTCATTCATTCATTATTTTTAATTGACCTATAGTTGATTTATAATGTCATGTTAATTTCAGAGGGACAGCACAGTTATGTATACATATATACACACATTCCTCTTCTGATTCTTTTCCCATATAGGTCATTACAAAATATTGAGTGGAGCTCCCTTCGCTATATAGGAAGTCCTTATTGGTTAACTGTTTTATGTGTGGTAGTGTATATATATATTAAATCCAATCTCCTAATTTCCCAGCCACCTTATTTCTCAACCACCTATACTTCAATTTTTAAAAAGTTAAAAAAAATAAATGAATAAAAGCAAAGCATAGTGCCACTCTAACTCAACTCAGGGATATACAATCTAAAATTATTAAAGGAAAGGTGAATATTACAGTGACTAGAATTCTGCTTATGTTCAACACGTGCATAACCACCTATAGATGAGCTGTTTGTTTGAAATACATTTACTTCTAAGTCACTCAAATTATGCAACATTGTGTGATCCCAACCATAAACATACCCCACCTCTAGGAAAGAAGAGTTAACATTGCTTTCTCTATTTCCAGGTAGAAAATACAAGGCAAAGAAGCAGATGGATACCTGTTAGCTTTGGGATATCATGTAGCTATTCTGCCTCTCTTCCCAAATCAGCCACTGGGTGACTCTGAACAGTTCCCATATCCATTTTGAGGCTTGTTTGTCCCCAGCTACAAAACTCTTCAGTTTCTTTAGGGAATGTAAAGAGCATTATTAATTCACAATGGTTTTACTTACGCTTCTCTGAAGTTATCAGAAATTCATTCCTACTTGTCCAGGAGGGGTTTGGGAGTGTATTGGGGCAAACAGAGGAAGGATCCACAGGTTTCATGCATAGATGATTTCAGGTTCACTGAAAACAGGTAATGAGTAGTCGCTGGCTGGTTGGCTAGCTTTCTGTTTTAAACTTCTCAGCTCACTGTTACTTTATGATTCACTGGTTTTGGAGGTGTCTGCAAGATGTTAGTTTCTCCTGGTGACTCACTTATAGCTGACAGATCATTTTCCTATCCCCTGTGCTTAGGAAAAGGAGTCTCATGAGGCAGTATTATAAGTGCCTAGCAAAAAAAAAAAAGAGAAAAGGGGCATCAGGCTGTGTTTTAGAGGTACATACCTGATGAGGTATGTTCTTGAGAGTCCTTTGGACTGCAAGGAGATCAAACCCGTCAATCCTAAAGGAAATCAGTCCTGAATATTCATTGGAAGGACTGATGCTGAAACTGAAACTCCAGTACTTTGGCCACTCAATGTGAAGAACTGACTCACTGGAAAAGACCCTGATGCTGGGAAATATTGAAGGCAGGAAGAGAAGGGAACAACAGAGGATGAGATGGTTGGATGGCATCAGGGACTCGATGGACATGGGTTTAAGCAAGCTCCGGGTGTTGGTAATGGGCAGGGAAGCCTGGCGTGCTGCAGTCCATGGGGTCACAAAGAGTCAGACATGCCTGAGCAACTGAACTGAACTGAACCTGATGAGGGACCTGCCTCATGACAGATGACTAGAGGGCCTCAGATCAACTGTGGCCTAGCTTTTGTGTCCTTGATTAAAAGGAAATGAGGATACTTGCTTCCCCCCAAGATTTTCCTTTTATTGCATCCAGAACTCACTCATTTTCCCCTGAGATTCCATATCTGTATCAGGGCATCTGCCAGTCTTCTCTGACTTCCCAGTTGTCACCTCTGACCTGAGTCTGGAAAGGAGTTCTCCACTCTAACTGTGCGTGGGTCACCTGGTGAGACCATACCCAGTATCCCTCCCCAGAGACTGCCATTATTTGGCTCAGGATGGGGCCCTGGTGTCAGCATATTTTAAAAGTGCTCCGGGTGATTCTCATATCTCCATGGTTGAGCACCACTGCTTTGCAGCAGAAACAGGTTTGGTCATTTCCTGTTGACTCATCAAAATGAAAGAAATTGGGAAAAAGAATAATATAGAATAAAAATAAGTTACTTCTTTTTATTCTCATCCAGACAGGCTAGGCTTTGAGTCCTAGATAACTGGGACTTCCTTTTGTGCTGAGGACTTTTATCTTCCAGAGTCTCTTAGAAGTGAAAAACTGGAGTGGTCTTAGTAGGGGATGGGTCCTGAGGCTTGGACGGAGGAGGCAAAGTTGCCAGACCTGGCAAAGCCTTGCTTTTAGAAGCTGGAGGAAAGAGCATGGTGGGGGCTTCATAGGTAGCAGAGATCTCCAGCCCTGCCCATGTACTACCCAGGAGATGGTAAGATGATGGGACTCAAGATGCTGATCCTGAAGCACCAATACTTGGAGACCACAGTCTCTATGTCTAAGAAGGGCAAAGAACTACTGGATTCCTGCCAGCAAATGGACCACACAGGCTTGGAAAATGGGTATCTTGACAGCAATTTGATGGACCAAGGACCAGCTGCTTTGCTCCAAATTTTATGGACTGTATAAATCTCCTGTGATTGTTATATAGCTCTGGGAAAGGGAAAGTTTCCCTGAACATGACTGAGATTGAAATCATTGCAAGTCAAGATCCAGAGCCAGATGTTACTATATTTAGAAAAAAAGGCAATATAGTATTATTTTTCACCTGAGATATGGAGTAAATTCTAGTCTGTATGACAAAAAGAATCAAGCAATCAAATGACCCTATTTCATATGCTTTTAATTTTATTGGGTTTTCATTAGATTTTGGCTTGGCCAAGAATTCTGACGACTTTTGCTAATTCTGACGTCACTTGCATTTTCTAAGCCTGTTCAAAGGATGTAGTACACTCTGAAATAAAAAAAAAATAAATTCTTAGGTTCAGGCAGGATTTACAGATGGCAGTGTGATAGTGATCCAGTAAACAGAGTGCCTGAGGAACCATGGACAGAGGCTCATAATGTTGTACAGGGGGCAGCAAACACAACCATCCCAAGGAAAAAGAAATGCAAGAAGGCAAAGCGGTTGTCTGAGTAGGCTTTACAAATAGCCAAGGAAAGAAGAGGAGCAAAAAGCAAGGGAGAAAGGGAAAGGTACACCAAACTAAATGCAAAGTTTCAGAGAATAGCAAGGAGAAGCAAGGCCTTCTTCAATGGAGGATGTAAAGAAATAGAGGAAAACAGCAGAAGGGGAAAGACTAGAGATCTCAAGAAAATTGGAAATATCAAAGGAACATTTCATCCAAAGATGGGTACAATAAAGGACAGAAATGGTAAAGACCTAATAGAAACAGAAGAGATCAAGAAGAGATGGCAAGCATACAGAGAGGAACTGTGCAAAAAACATCTTAATTACCAGATAATCACAGTGATGTGGTCACTCACCCAGAGCCAGACATTCTGAAGTGTGAAATCAAGTGGGTCTTAGGAAACGCTGCTGCCAATAAAGCTAGTGGAGGTGATGGAATTCCAGCAGAGCTATTTAAAATCCTAAAAGGTGATGCTATTAAAGTGCTGCACTCAATAGATCAGTGAATTTGGAAAACCAAGCAGTGGCCACAAGACTAGAAAAGGTACATCTTCACCCCAGTTCCCAAGAAGGACAGTACTGAAGAATGCTCAACCTACCAACAGTTGCATTCATCCCCCATACTAGTAAGGTTATGCTCAAAATTATGCATGCTAGGCTTCAGCAGTACATGAACTGCCAGAAGTATAAGCTGGGTTTAGAAAAGACAAAGGAACCAGAGATCAAATTGCCAACATTCACTGGATCATAGAGAAAGCAAGGGAATTCCAGAAAATCGTCTACCTCTGTTTCATTGACTACACTAAAACCTTTGACTATGTGGATCATAACAAACTGTGGAAAACTCTTAGAGATGGGAATAGCAGACCACCTTACCTGTCTTCTGAGAAACCTGTATGCAGGTCAAGAAGCAACAGTTAGAACCTTGTGTGGAAAAACTGACTGGCTCAAAATTGAGAAAGGAGTATGACAACACCTTTTATTGTCACCCTGTTTAACTTATAAGCAGAGCACATCGTGCAAAATGCTGGGCTGGATGAGTTACAAGCTGGAATCAAGATTGCTGGGAGAAATATCAACAACATCAGATATGCATATGATACCGCTTTAATGGCAGAGAGTTAAGAGGAACTAAAGAGCCTCTTGATGAGGGTGAACAAGGAGAGTGAAAAAGCCAGCTTAAATCTCAACATTCAAAAAACTAAGAACCTGGCTTCTGGTCTAATCACTTCGTGGTAGATAGAAGGGGAACAGAAGGAAGAGGTGACAGGTTTCCTCTTCTTGGGCTCTAAAATCACTGAGGATGATGACTGCAGCCATGAAATTAGAAGACAGCTGCTTCTTGGCAGGAAAGCTATGACAAAACCAGACAGTGTATTAAAAAGCAAAGACATCACTTTGCCGAAAAAGATCCATATAGTCAAGGCTATGGTTTTTCCAGTAGTCATGTACAGATGTGAGAGCTGGACTACAAAGAAGGCAGACCACCGAAGAATTGATGCTTTCAAACTGTGGTGCTGGAGAAGACTCTTGAGAGTCCCTTGGACTGCAAGGAGATCCAACCAGTCAATCTTAAAAGAAATCAACCCTGAATATTCACTGGGAGGGCTAGTGCTGAAGCTCCAGAACTTTGGCCATCTGATGCAAAGAGCCAACTCATTGGAAAAGACCCTGATTCTGAGAAAGCTTGAGGGCAGGAGGAGAAGGGGGAGACAGAGGAGAGAATGGTTGGATGGCATGACCAACTCAATGGACATGAATTTGAGCAAACTCTGGGAGTGAAAGGCAGGGAAGCCTGGCGTGCTGCAGTCCATGGGGTTGCAAAGAGTCTGACACGACTTGGCTACTGATCAAGAGTATGGTTGTGAATGGCAGGGATGGGTTGCAGGCAAAAAGAATGACCTGGGGCTTGAAGTTCTATTTGCACTTGACTAAGATAAAGAAACAATTGGGTGTTTATATCTTATTTAGGAAAGAAGAAACTACCCCTTGAATTAGTCTTCCAGCTATACCACCAGCCCTAGTAAGGTGAGAAATTGGACAACAGCATGACAGAGTGGGAGTGGTGTCAGTTATTAAATTAATGAAATGCTTTCTTCACCAAGAGGCCTTGGTACAGTAGGAAGGATGTGGATTTGGAGTTACACTGAACAAGATTTAAATCCCTGCTCGCTAAATCAGATGCATTTTTGTCTTCTCCGGACCTAGTAGTTCACGGCGTATAACAGGCATTAATGAATACTTCATAAATTAATGAATAATGAATGAACAAAAGCAATAACGTCTGACTCTAGGCTGTTACTTACCACTTCTGAGCCTGTGCCCAAGTGGCTCTGCCTGTACGATGTGCATACTGATGACTAACGTGATGAGGTTCTTGAAATGTTATAAAATGTGAAGTTTTTAAACCTGCACCCGGTGGGTTCTCCTTGTATTTAATTTGCCTACTGCACATACCTTTCCTCTGTGCTGTATATTCACTGGTGATAGCAAGATCCTCACTGAATTGAAAGCATCAAGTATAAGAAATTTTTGCACACAGTAGTCACTTTTTAGCCCCAGATTAGACTCTGAGAATGAAACACTGAGTTCTGCTCCAGGAGGATGTGTCCAGGTGAATCCCTGTTAGTAGAAACAGGCTTGTCTTGGCTCTCATGAGTCCCTGCTTTTTCATGAGGTGTGTCTTATGATCCCAGACAATGTCTGGTTTTGGTGCTCTTGGTCCACAGCTGTTTACTCAGCTCTGACCCACCATTCTGATCCACCCTTTCTCCCTACCTTTATGATTTTCATTTAACAAGCAGCTGTGGCACGTTGGCCATAAGGTTATTAATGTGAAATGTGAAAGTGAAAGTGTTAGCCGCTCAGTCATGTCTGGCTCTACGACCCCATGAACTGTAGCTCACCAGGCTCCTCTGTCTGTGAAATTCTCTGGGTAAGAATACTGGAGTGGGTAGCCATACCGTTCTCCAAGGGATCTTCCCAACCCAAGGATCGAACCCAGGTTCCCCATGTTGCAGGCAGATTCTTTACCATCTGAGCCACCAGGGAATGCCATACAAACAAGATGGAGATGAGCAGGATATTATCCTTGCCTGCCAAGCAGAAAAATACCCGGTTAAAGGGGATTTTAACAAGAAATCCAAGAGTTACAACATGAAGGAGTCAGTTCTCTGATAGAAACACATACCGGAGTTCAGTCAGGAGAGAGAAGATGTCAGGAAGGAGAGAGACATATCTCAAACATTCCTGTGTTCTCTTACTCAGATTCCTCTGGTTCTGAATTATATCATCTTATATCATCATCTCTGCAAACCACTGCCACCTAAAGCCTATTTGAGCGAATCTGTATGACCACATTGTCATCCACTTGGATTGGGGGCTCCAGGAGGGCAGATGCCTCATCTTTGAATATACCACTTCACCCCAGGCCATGAAACAGAATCTGGCACAGCAGCAGGCACACAAGTATTTCTTGCATGACTGAATGTAAGCTGGATGAAATGTATATATATATATATATATATATATATATATATATATATATATATATATTTTAAAGAAACTACCCCTGGACAGTTGATAGGGTTTTATGCACTATAAAATGATGAAAACACTTTTGCCTTTAAGTGACCTATTTTCCAAGCCTTTCCTTCTCAATGTCAGTCCATAAATTTCATTATAGTCTACTAACTTCATCAATCATCTTTTTTGAGAAAGGAGCAGTGTTCCCTAGCTATTAGATTGTGTATGGAAATTGCTAGATGCTTTGTTCTTGCTTTCAGATGCAACCTCTGTCAGTAAGTTGATATGCACACAGAGTATATGCTACATGTAGGGTGTTTTCATTCAGTTTGCTTTTTCTACAAATCTTAAAGGGGAAAATTCCAGAAAGTTCACCATCTGAGGCGCTGCCTTATGCCCATAGAGAGAAACTCAATGCTTAGTTTATGTCTAAGAAACAGAAGCAGATGGTACTGTGGCCTGCTCCCCCAAGCATACGGATTGCTAGAAGATCTGATTTAAAATGGGTGAACTGCTACAGGTGAATTACATAGCCCAGGGAGGTGTTATACCTCAAGTCAGAAACCGGAGATCCCAGAATCAATGCCAAAATTAAAGGAAACGGACATAAAGACTAGATCTAATGTAAAAATGTAGGTATCATTGCACAGTTCATCCGGGTCTCCCAGTAGTGTCCTTGGTAGAGTCAGAATTGGATACTCTTTGTCTCTTTCTAGGGTTTCAAGGCTCATGGTTTCTCAAGATGAAGGTGGCTTGCAAACTCATCAGCAGTTATAATACAAACATGGGAAATTAAAAAGTGTGCTGTTCAAACTCCCTATTTATTTTTTTAAAGTTAAAAATTTTTATTTTATATTGTAGTATAATTGATTTACAATATTGTGATGGTTTCAGGTTTACAAAAGTGATTCAGCTACACCTGTACATATATCTATTCTTTTTCAGATTCTTTTTCATTATAGATTATTACAGGATATTGAGTGCTATACAGTAGGTCCTTATTGATTATCTATTTTATTGGTGAATAGAAACTCTAATCTTAGTTCTCTGTAGTTTTTTTTTTAGCTTTATTATGGAAAAATTTAAACATACAGAAGTAGAGAAAATAAGAAATTTCATGAACCCATTGCCTATCATCCAGCTATTTTTAACTTATGGCCAATATCGTTTGTCTATGCTTCCTTTCCATGTCTCCTTGCCACTTATTATGAGGATACACTCAGGCATTATATCAGAGAAGGAAATGGCAACCCACTCTAGTACTCTTGCCTAGAGAATTCCGTGGACAGAGCAGCCTGAAGTGACTTAGCGTGCATGCATGCATTGGAGAAGGAAATGGCAACTCACTCCAGTACTCTTGCCTGGAGAATCCTAGGGACAGGGGAGCCTGGTGGGCTGCTGTCTATGGGGTCACACAGAGTCGGACATGACTGAAGCGATTTAGCAGCAGCAACAGCAGTGTGTGTATGTTAATCCGAATCTCCTAATTTATCCCTTCCCCTCTTTCTTCTTTGGTAACTGTAAGTTTGTTTTCTAAATTTGTGAATCTGTTTCTGTTTTGTAAATAAGTTCCTTTGTATCATTTTGGGGTGGATTTCAAATAAGTGGTATCATGTAATGTTTATCTTTTCCTGTCTGACTTCACTTAATAAGATAATTTCTGGCTCCATCCATGTTGCTGCAAATGGCAAGATTTCATTCTTTTATGGCTGATATTCCATTCTGTGTGTATATACAGACACAGAGACACCCACAAATATCCGCATATATGTATGCACATGCCATATCTTCTATATCCATTCCTCTGTCAGTGGGCATTTAAGTTGCTTCCATGTCTTGGCTATTGTAATAGTGCTGTAGTGAACTAGGGATGCACATATAGTTTCAAATTATGATTTTCTCTGGATATATGCTCAGGAGTGGGATTGTAGAGTCTTATGATTATTCTGTTTTTAGTTTTTTAAGGACCTTTCCTGCTGTTCTCCATGGTGGCTGCACCAATTTACATTCCCACCTTTTTCAAATTAGGTTCAGAGCAATGTTAGATCTAGAGACCTACCTTTCCCTATCATAACTATCATCAACCCTTGCTCCCTCTTATGCATCAAACATCATGATTGCTTTAGTATTCTAGCTTTTTCTGTTTGCTCTTCACCCCGGCTGATGTGTCTGAAGAAGAGAGAAACCAAAGGGGTATGTGTATGCTCCTGGGTGTGGTGGTCACTCACTTGCTTTGGGGGAGAATATTCAAAGTATCAAGTTATGTACAATTTTATTGGAAAAAAGTGCAAACCTTCCTGTGGGGCCCGAAATTGCCTGGTACCAACTCGATCATTATTTTTCTACCCTGTGAGGGTCAGAAATTTAAATAAATTGACCATTATTTCCCGAAGAAGATGTTACGGGTCACTGCATTCTTCTGTGTTGGCTAGCAGCCTAGTCTACCTGAGCGGGAGTGAACTGCACATGGGAACCCTAGTGCCTGCAGATCTCCCTAATCAACTCAGGGAAGGCTTTCCCATTTTGCCTTCTTCTCTGCAAGTTCCAAAAGGACCAAGCCATGGGAGAGGCTGCGTCAACTATATCATCAGACTTCAAATTCAGTCTTCTTGGCAGTGGGAAAAGTTATCAAGAGAAAACAAGACACTCTTTCCAGGTCCCTGCCTACAGGCTGTGGGTTGCTTCTTTTGTTTGTCAGCCCTTAATGGAAACCCTTAATCCCAGCCAAGTCTGAGGAATGATTACACAATTCGTGCAAAGGAATAAACCACTAGTCTTTTTCTTGGTGCTGAGTACCTACCTTGTGGGGCTTTCCAGATGGCTGAGTGGTAAAAAGAACCCATCTACCAACACAGAAGACTCAGGAGATGCAGGTTTAGTCCCTGGGTTGGGAAGATCCCCTGGAGAAGGAAATGGCAACCCACTCCAATATTCCTGCCTGGATAATCCCATGGACAGAGGAGCCTGACAGGCTACAGTCTGTGGGGTTGCAAAGAGTCAGACAAGACAGAGTGGCTGAGCACATACTCATGTACCTTGTACCAGGCACTGTTTTGCACGCTGGAGATACAGCGGTGCCAAAACAGTATCCATGGAGCTTACATTCTAATGAGGAGGGAATAGATAAGAAACAAACAAGTGCACGTTCTTAGGTGGTAAGTGCTAGTGGAAGGAAGGCAGATGAAGCAAGATGGAAAGTGCGGAGTGGGAATGGGGTTGTAATTTTATAGAGGGAGAGCCTCTCTGATAAACTGACACTGAGCAGACACCTAAGGGAAGTGAGGGAAGGAGCCCTGCGGGGAACTGGAGAAGAGCATCCTTGGCAAAGAAAAAGCCAGAGCAAAGGGTGGGAGGGCGGAGCATGCTTCAAAAATCTAAGCTTCTAGAACCAGGCCAGTACAGCTGAGACTAAATAAGCAAAAGAAGAGAGATCACAGGCAAGTGGGCCTGTTTTTAGGACCACAGTAAGAATCCTGCCATTTTCCTGAGTAAGACAGAAAGCCACTGAAGAGTTTTGAGTACTGGGGAGACAGGATCTCGGTAAAAACCTTCCTCTAGCTAGTGTGTAGGGAAGAGATATGAGTGGGAAATAAGTTCAGAGGTGCTTTCAGTAATCATGCCAAGAGGTGATGGTGTGACCAGGTGGTGTGGTGAGGAGGATGCAAGCTGGTCTAGTCAGATAGATTTTTTAAAATATAAATGTATTTATTTTAATTGGAGGTTAATTACTTTACAATATTGTATTGGTTTTGCCATACATCAACATGAATCCACCACAGGTATACACATGTTCCCCATCCTGAACCCCCCTCCTTCCTCCCTCCCCGTACCATCCCTCTGGGTCATCTCAGTGCACCAGCCCCAAGTATCCAGTATCATGCATTGAACCTGGACTGGTGAGAGGTGATGGTGTCAAGAGGTGATGGTGTGACCAGGTGGTGAGGAGGATGCAAGCTGGTCCAGTCAGATAAATTTTGAAGGTAGATTTGGTAGGATTTGTTGCTGGCATGGAAGTGAGGTGAGAAAAAAGGGAATTAATTCAAGATTTTTCTATTGCCCGAGTACCTGAAGAATGGAGTTGCCATGTCCTGAGATAGATCATCAGGAGGAACATACAAGGGACATGATTATGAGTTGAACCTGTTAAGCAATTGGAGATAAAAGAAGTTTAAGCAGGTTATACAAATTTGAGAGTCATTAGTATTAATGACTGGAGCTTCCTTGGCAGCTTCAGTGATAAAGAGCCCACCTGCCAATGCAATAGACCAGGGTTTGATCCCTGGGTCAGGAGAATCCCCTGGAGAAGGAAATGGCAGCCCACTCTAGTATTTCTTGCCTGGAAAATCTCATGGACAGAGGAGCCTGGCAGGCTACATACTGTGGGGTTGCATAGTGTTTAGACACAAATTAGTGACTAAACGACAACAATATTAGTGACTACACATGATTTTCAAAGCCATGAAACCAAATGATATCATCAGGGAGGAGAGTTCAGATAAGGAAAAGAACTCTGAAGTAACATAGGGGCACAGCTCCCACATTAGAGAAGATGAGGCGTGGCCAGCCAAGGAACCTGAGAAGGAGATGCTCTTGAATAGGAGCAACATGAAAGAGAAAGTCTACCTTGTGAGCCAAATGATGACTGTATTTTACAAAGGAAGGAATTATCAACTCTATCAATTTTGTCTCTTGGACGCTGGCATTTCCATTGTATTGCATTGTGCAACAAGCAGTGAGTAGTAAGGAACCAGTGATGGTAGCTTAATAATTTTTAAGGTGGGATTAAGAGTATTTCTAGGTCTCATTGAGCCATTGTAGAAGTGAACAGGATATTACAGAGCCTTATATAACATTCCAACTGTTTTCATGTTGACATTCTAGAGTCTACAAGTAAGGAAATGCAGAAATATCTTCATGATGCAACTTTTATATGTAAGTATTTTGTTAATATTACTAGTTTTCAGTATATATGGTTCTTTCATTAAATTCAGAAGTATCTCTGCTTTTCTACTCAGTGCCAGCCACTATGCCAGACACTGAGGATTTACAGGGAAATGAGAGGCTCCTGCCCCTGAGGAGCTTAGGACCTGAGGAAGCAAATAGTTAAAATGATTGATACCTAGGGTACAGTAGACCGCCAGTGCTGTTAATCCTTATGAAACAGTCTGTAGATGGTCCTGTCATCCCAATAACCCACTTATTTTTCATTTAAGAGATGCTTTTGGATAAAGCCTTGGAATAAGCTCTCTCACCCATGTCTGTATATATATTTAGCAGGTAGCTCTAACTGTATCAGCTCCCAAAATAGTGCCTGCTGTTCAAGAAGAGTGGCGAGGCCACATATTCCTTTTTAAAGCAATAAATGGTTATGGATTGTCCTCTGAAGTCCTGTCTGTGCTTATATGTGGACCATGAAATCTGCTGGACTGCGCCCTGTCCCACGTGCCCCCGCTCACGAGCTGCTCAGCACCAGTGATGTGCATAGCTAACTATAGAGCTGTCGTCAGCTGCCTAATGATCGACCTTAAATAGGGCTCTCAGCCATTTTGTTTTGTCCCAAAGAGTCCTCTGCAAATGACCCAGAGAGAGGAGAGGGAGCCAGGGTGCCCCCGTCCATCAGCTCCGAGATGGCAAACACAGACCTTCTCTGGCCCTGGTGCTGGGAGTCGGGGTGTAAGAAAGAAGCAGCAGGAATAGAATAGGCAAGCTCCATTCATTTTCAAGTTCAAAGTTCTCTAGTGGGGTATGGGAAGAACATTGTCAGAGGCAACCTGTGATAACATGACATCTCAGCCAAGAGAGCCAAAGGCTGTATATTCTTGTTCAGGGACAATCACTCAGCACCACCCAGGCTGGAGCTATGACAGGAATAGCCAGCGCTTGTGAACCACATGGCTTGAGGGGATGCTGATATACGATATACCTTGGATTTTAATCATTCCCCCCCACTGCTACAAGTTTAAGGATGATGTTCACTCCATCCATCGTTACAATCATGGAACACTGAGAAATTTGATTTTATTTGATTTTAAGTTCTCTGGCTGTTCTCTCTGGCATCATGCTCTCCGATTTGGTTACTTTTTGTAGTTGGATCACCATGTGAGAGGGCCAGGATATATCTATTTTTATCAGCACCATTACATGGGCCTTAGAATCAGGAAGATGTATTTCAGATCTATTGCTAAGGTCAGTCTCTTGGAGTCAAGAGCTGTTTTGGCACCATGATCAGGAGGACAGGCCCCTGATTCATGTAATCCCAGGTTCAAGGTTGGAAACTGTTACTTACATGTGGTGTGGTGCTAGGCAAGTTAATTAAGCTCTCTATGCTTCAGCCTCTTTATCTATGAATAGAGAGAATATTAGGGAAGTTGTAAGGACTAAACTGAGGTGCTGGAACACGGTGACACATAGTGACTGCTCATTAAATGTTTATTCATTAAAATTAGCTAAATCCTCAGAGCTTTGGTTTCCTCATCCTTAGAATGGTTGTGTTGTTATGAGTGTTACGTAATCTAGGAGGGGAGGCTAGATTTCAGCAGAGTGTCTGGTATAGAATGAATGGTTGTTATTATCAGCAATAACAATTAAGCAACAGAAACTAAGAAATTTTGAAATGGGCTCCAAAGCCTCATTATGGCTTTTCCCCCATTCCTCCTTTATGTTAATATCTATTCTGTTTTTATAACTTTACTCAGTTCTGGCTCATCAGTGAAGCAGTGACCCCTTCTACAAAAACTATTGTTCCATGAGAGTAATCTCTTCTTTTAATCAGATTTCATATTCCAATCAGCCAACATGATTTTACCAAACACATTACATTCCCAGCTTGGATGGGGAAGCTGTTTTCTGCTTTAACAGAGTTTGTAATTAACTGGGGTTGCAAGGTGGAAACACGCCCACTTAATAAGTTATAATTGGGTGCATGATGTGTTTAAGGCACCATGCTTGTGAGTATCCCAATAGGTGTAAAGGTGAACCAGATGGGGACCCTGCCTTCAAGGGGTAAATGGCCAACTGAGAGATGCTGGGAAAGAGAATGTGGATACAGTCTGTCCAGACTGGATACCAGGCTCCACCCCTTGCCACCAGGAGACCTTAGGCAAGTTACTTAACTGCTCTGCACAGCGGCTTCTCATCTGTCACATGGAGATTACAATAGTACCGACATCATAGCACTGACATGAAGTTTAAATGGGTCACTGTGCATAAAACACAGTGCCTGTTACACAGTCAGAGATCAGCAAATGTGAGCCATTTCCAAATACATAACTGGGGATATGGCATATTATGAATAACCATTATGCAAGAGAATGGTAATAATTGCTATGCAAGTTTGGCAGGAGAGGCATAATGACCTGGACTTCATAAAGAATATGGTATTTAAGCTGAGCTTGGGAGGCCAGCGGATCTGTGATCACAGGAAAACAGGGCAAATCATGGCATAGGGGTAGAGATGGCAAAGACGTCTGTAGGGAAGAAGTTGGAAAGTGGAGGTCCTTATATACTGGTTTAAGAAATTTATATCTGTTTTGTGGACAGTGTAGAGAGTCATTTTGGATTTTCAGCAGGAAAATAATGAAGTCGGGGCTGTACCTCCAGTAAAAGACCAGAGGCAGACTGCTTTGGGTATTGTTATGGCCTTGTCCTGAGCTCTAGAGCTCCAGTGTCTGCTTCCTCTGATCCATATGTTGCAGAAGAGGAGAGAGAGAAGACTCAGATAGGAGGTGATGGTGTTTGAGCCTGGGCTGCAGAGGGGTTGGACATGTCATTGACAAATACAGGAATCATAATAGAAAGATGAATACATGGAAAAAAAGGAAGCCTTTTGATACAATGGAACATATTGGTTTGAGGTATTAAGTCCATGGATCAATAGGTGGATATTTGGAACTATAGAATGCCATCATGTTGGAGGTGTGTGTGTGTGACTGTATGCATACTAAGTTGCTTCAATCGTGTCTGACTCTTTACAATCCTAGGGACTGTAGCCCACCAGGCTCCACTGTCCATAGGATTCTCCAGGCAAGGATACTGGAGTGGGTTGCTATGCCCTTGCCCAGGGGATCTTCCCAACCCAGGGATCAAACCCTCATCTCTTATGTCTCCTGTTTGGCAAGCAGGTTCTTTACCACTAGCTCCACTGGAGGTACAGATGGCATAATGACTCTCAGAATAAACCTGGAAGCCTGAAGACTGAGTGAGATTTCTAAGGGAAAATGACAAAGACCCACCCTTGAGTGATCCCTGTGTTTAGGAGTGGCCGGAGAAAGGGAACATGGGAAGGATCCATCATAAAGTGAAGAGAACTAAGAGACTATGGAGTTGAATGAAGGAAGTGGGACTTTCAAGGAGGAGCATTCCATGAACTCTGAGCAAGGCTTATTTGGGAGATGGTAGGCAGTAGGAATGAAGGAAGATAAGATGAGAGGTGGAGGGGAGAACTCAGTGGTGGAGACATTTTCAAAGCCAGGCAGAGACCTTTAGACTTATTTGGTAAAAGAAGGAAAACCTTCTGTGGTCTTATGCAGATTATTTCCTGGGGTCCCAGGAGATTCATAATGCCCACCCAAGGACAGAGGCTGGGTTTGAAAGGTCTTACTGTTTCTGATTATTATGCCCTCCAGCCTATGCTTTCTTCCCTTTAGTTTACCTCTCTTTCTATTATAGATGGAAGCTATTATTGTTTGATATTGACTGAGTTAAGTCTGCTATAAGTCCTATGAAAAAGGAAAAAATTTATGATTGTGTTTCAATGAAGCAAGGTTCAAACAAGTTGAGAATGTTACCAAAAATAACCCTTATAAATTTATTTATTGTTTGTTTTCATTTTTATTGGAGTATTGTTTCTTTACACTGCTGTGTAACTCAGTTTCTGCAGGACAGCAACATGAATCAGCTGTACTGATTCATATATATTCATGTATACATATATCCCCTCTGAACTGAATTTCCTTCCCATTTAGGTCACTGCAGAGCACTGAGTAGAGTTCTCTATGCTATATAGTTAGGTTCTCATTAGGTATCTGTTTTCTACATAGTATCAACAGTATGTATATATGCCAATCCCGATCTAGTTCATCCCACTCCCCTTTTCCCCCTTGGTATCCATGTGTTTGTTCTCTATGTCTTGATTTCTACGTTGTAAATCATCTATACCATTTTTCTGGATTCTACTTATATGAGTTAGTACACAATATTTTTAAAACTCCCCAAACTTCAAAGCTGTGGTGTTTTCTCTTTCAAAAAAATCAATCATTTTCCTTGGTGGGGTGGAGAAAATAATGACGATGGAAGTGTGCCCTCTTGGAACTGGCCAATTTGCTGAAGGGGAAAGCAAGAATAGTGCAATGAGAAAGCGAGCAAGAGAGAAGCATGCATCTGTAGAGTAAAAGTCCAGTTTTGGATCTTAGAACTGGATTCATTCTAGGTCATGACAAGGAAGTTTCATTAGAGTGTGTTACCAAAACAGAGGGTCAGTCATTAGGTCAAGTTATTCATTTCGAATTTGGAAAACTCAGCAGTGGCCACAGGACTGGAAAAGGTCACTTTTCATTCCAGTCCCTAAGAAAGGCAATGCCAAGGAATGCTCAAACTACTGCACAATTGCAGTCATCTCACACGCTAGTACAGTAATGCTCAAAATTCTCCAAGCCGGGCTTCAACAATATGTGAACCGTGAACTTCCAGATGTTCAAGCCGGTTTTAGAAAAGGCAGAGGAACCAGAGATCAAATTGCCAACATCCACTGGATCATGGAAAAAGCAAGAGAGTTCCAGAAAAACATCTATTTCTGCTTTATTGATTATGCCAAAGCCTTTGTGTGGATCACAATAAACTGAAAATTCTGAAAGCGATGGGAATACCCGACCACCTGACCTGCCTCTTGAGAAACCTATATGCAGGTCAAGAGGCAACAGTTAGCACTGGACATGGAACAACAGACTGGTTCCAAATAGGAAAAGGAGTACGTCAAGGCTGTATATTGTCACCCTGCTTATTTAACTTCTATGCAGAGTACATCATGAGAAATGCTGGGCTGGAAGAAGCACAAGCTGGAATTAATATTGCTGGGAAAATATCAATAACCTCAGATATGCAGACGACACCACCCTTATAGCAAAAAGTGAAGAAGAACTAAAGAGCTTCTGGATTAAAGTGAAAGAGAGAGTGAAAAAGTTGGCTTAAAACTCAACATCCAGAAAACAAAGATCATGGTATCTGGTGCCATCACTTCATGGCAAATAGATGGGGAAACTGTGGAAACAGTGGCAGGCTTTATTTTTTGGGGCTCCAAAATCACTGCAGATGGTGATTGCAGCCATGAAATTAAAAGATGCCTGTTCCTTGGAAGAAAAGTTATGCCCAACCTAGATAGCATGTTGAAACACAGAGACATTACTTTGCTAACAAAGGTCTGTCTAGTCAAGGCTATGGTTTTTCCAGTAGTCATGTATGGGTATGAGAGTTGGAGTATAAAGAAAGCTGAACACTGAAGAATTGATGCTCTCGAACTGTGATGTTGGAGATGACTCTTGAGAGTCCTTTGGACTGCAAGGAGATCCAACCATTCCATGCTAAAGGAGATCAGTCCTGAATGTTCATTGGAAGGACCAATGTTGAAGCTGAAACTCCAATCCTTTGGCCACCTGATGCGACCTTACTCATCTGAAAAGACCTTGATGCTGGGAAAGATTGAAGGCAGGAGGAGAAGGGGACGACAGAAGATGAGATGGTTGGATGGCATCACCGACACAATGGACGTGAGTTTGAGTAAACTCCGGCAGTTGGTGATGGATATGGAGGCCTGGGGTGCTGCAGTCCATGGGGTCGCAAGGAGTCGGACACGACTGAGCAACTTAACTGAACTGATTCATCTTGAATAGATTGTCCACAAGAACCTTGAAATTACTTGAGATGATGATTAAAGCAGAGTGGAGAAAGGCTGTGGGCTGGCCTCTCAGGTGTCAGCTCCATTATTACAATATTAACATATCACCTCTTATAAAACCTGGTGTACTTCATGATATCCTGGAAGAATTTTTTGCCCTTGGAAGGCACTCAATAAATGTGAGTTGCATTCACACAGAAATGTTTATGAAATTCCCCAATTGTCATTAGAGTCAGATAAAGAATGGGAGAAGTAACTAGTCTGTTGATAGACTGCCAAAGAAGGTGTGGAGATTGGCTATCATGTATCTGAAAATAGAAGATTCTTGGCACCTGAGTAGAAGAGTAATCATCTGAGTTGGCACTGAGGATTGTGAGGGGAGCTAGAGTTTCTGGAAGAAAAAATAACAAAAGTGGGAGAATTTGCAGCCTTCAGTTAAAGGGGCTTCCTCGGAAATAGCATTATCTGGAAATTCCCAGATTTGCTTTAAAGCAAAGGGATAAAGGAAGAGAGATAACAAGAGGGGAGAAAGCATACATCAGTATAGGGATGAGTAAACTAGATAGAGTTGGTAATGGCATAGAGGGGGTTGTGTTCTGTGTTTCACTAGGGAGTGAGAAAATTAATGAAATGGGTTAAATTAACTCATCTCATGATTCCAAATGGTGCAAAGATTTCTGCGTCAAGCAATCTTTGGCTCCAGATGTCTGCCTGTTGAAGGTTTGTGGTGCTAATAGCTGCTGTCTGGAGGGAAGGCAGGTACAGGCTGCCATGCCAGCTGGTGTCTACAGCCAGGTCAGTCCAAGGTGTACAGTTCCAGACAGCAGGTGGAAAAAAGTGAACGTGTTTGGAGAAGGGTAAGTTGGCCCAGAGTCACACAGTCACGGGTATCCCCCAGAGTGCTGACTTGGACAGTGCCTGTATGTGAGTGCTCTTCAGGAAGTGGTTACTGAGCCAGGGCAATTCCTTTATTTCATGAGTTGATTGGTAGCCTAGGTTATGAGGATGTGAATTATAGCACAGGTCAATTTCAGAAGACAAATAGATCCCTGAGGCAGCTAGTGCAAGATGGTTTGGGCACTTTAGGGTGGAAAGAACATGGGAAAAGTGATTATGGAAAGAGATTCTCTAAGACACATATTATAAAGAAACTTTGTTGACTTCCCCTTTGTTTGTGAGAAATCTGGTCCATAGATCCAGTTCTGTGATTTCCAAATGCCTGTTTCCACTGGTGAAGGGTATGTGGGTAGGAGATACTTAAAGTATTTCTCAACAGGGGGTCTTCTTGACATTTTGGATGGAAAAATTATGTGTTTTGAGGACTGCCTCTTGCAGTACAGATCATTGGATTCCCATGCCCCTGTTTCGTGGCACCTTTCTGAAGTTTTGACAACTCAGAATCCTCCCCCATTCCCTCTGCCCCCCAGGGGGGATGGTATTGGCTCTGGGTTCTGGGGGATACTCTGCCTGGGGAAAAATTTCATTTTTTCAAAGATCTCCCCAAGCCCACATTTCGAGAGAAGTGATATTCTGGAGTTGTCTTCTGTCTCAACTCAAATGAATATTGAATTCTGAAGCAGAGGCTTGAATTTATTACTGACTCAATTTGGTGATGAGCAGTGACATTTCAGGGCTAGCAAAAGTATGGAGCCTTTTGTATTCCCTCAATGTTCACCTCATATGTCTGTGATTTGTGATGTCTCCAATTTCCCTGTCACCCCTGGCCAATCCCTGGGCATTGCAGACCTCTTTGTAGGGGTTAGTCCCATTGAATCTCCTCATGTTCCCACCACATAGAGAATTTCATTTTTCCATGTGATTAGATGTGTTAGTGAAGAAAAACTAAAAAGCCTCTTGGTAAGAGGAGAGTGAAAAAGTTGGCTTAAAGCTCAACATTCAAAAAAACGAAGATCATGGCATCTGGTCCCATCACTTCATGGGAAATAGATGGGGAAACAGTGGAAACAGTGTCAGACATTTTGGGGGAGGGGCTCCAAAATCACTGCAGATGGTGACTGCAGCCATGAAATTAAGGATTTCCTTAATTTTCTTACTCCTTGGAAGAAAAGTTATGACCAACCTAGATAGCATATTGAAAAGCAGAGACATTACTTTTCCAACAAAGATCAGTCTAGTCAAGGCTGTGGTTTTTCCAGTGGTCATGTATGGATGTGAAGAAAGCTGACCACTGAAGAACTGATGCTTTTGAACTGTGGTGTTGGAGAAGACTCTTGAGAGTCCCTTGGACTGCAAGGAGATCCAACCAGTCCGTTCTAAAGGAGATCAGTCCTGGGTGTTCTTTGGAAGGACTGATGCTAAAGCTGAAACTCCAACACTTTGGCCACCTCATGCGAAGAGCTGACTCATTGGAAAAGACTCTGATGCTGGGAGGGATTGGGGTCAGGAGGAGAAGGGGATGACAGAGGATGAGATGGCTGGATGGCATCACTGTCTTGATGGACGTGAGTCTGAGTGAACTCTGGGAGTTAGTGATGGACAGGGAGGCCTGGCATGCTGTGATTCATGGGGTCGCAAAGAGTTGGACATGACTGAGTGACTGGACTGAATAGAACTGAGATGTGTTCTAGGCACAGTGGAAGAAAAATCATGTCTATTTAGTGTGCCTTTCCAGTACTGGACTTCCCTGGTGGCTCAGACAGTAAAGCGTCTGTCTACAATGCGGGAGACCTGGGTTTGATCCCTGGGTCGGGAAGATCCCCTGGAGAAGGAAATGGTACTATTCCTTCAGTACTATTGCCTGGAAAGTACCATGGACAGAGGAGCCTAGTAGCTACAGTCCATGGGGTCTCAAAGAATTGGACATGACTGAGCCACTTCACTTTTCTTTGCTTTCCTTTCCAATACTGTAGGATAGGACTGACACTAACACAAGGGGATCTGGGACTGAGATGAGGAACAGGAGAGCAAGCGCTGAGAAGAAGCACTTCCACCTGGCACGCCTCTGCTTCCCCCTTTAATTCAACCGTGCCTGGAAGTCTTCCTTGATGTTTGAAACCCAAGGTCAAGTGGTGGTGGAGAGAGAGCATGTGGACTGACAGGTTGGAGGAGCAAGGATGGAGGGATGGGTAAGGAAGAGGTTTGCCTCTCATCATCAGGCAGGGTTGTGCAGGGGGTGATCATGTTCCTGTAAATGGAGGTCAGCCTCATTTCTGGACCATCAAGCAGAGGAATGCCACTCAAACAAGGTGTCTGCAATTGAAGGAAGGCTGCTTTTGAGGCTGCCACCTAGAAGGACGGTCCTCTCCTTGGGAATTCAGAGTGGCTCTTCTATTTGACCACTCCTCCTTCCAGCCTGGATCCTCAAGGCTTCTCTCAGTCTTCCTTTCCTTTTAGTCTTCCTTAGATGCATATCTAAAATGCATCTCCTTTCCCATATAGATTATTACAGACTATTGAGCAGAGTTCCCTGTGCTATATACATTTGTGTTTAACTGAATCACTCTGCTGTACACGTGAAATTAACACCACATTCTCAGTCAGCTATAACTTAATATAAAAGAATTTAAAATTAAAAGGCGTCTGCTGGCCCCTCCGCAGCGTCCTCTGTCACCTCTGGCGAATGTGTTCCACTGCATACATCCCTCTCCTCCAACAAAACATGTCTCTTTCCAGCCTGTCACAGAATGGACCTTCCCTCCACTGATCCTGCCTCCCTCTGATCTCTGCTGCCATCTCAGTTTCCCTCATTGCTTAATTGCTTATTTGGAGAAATTGCTTAGGTTTAGTTTAAGAGTCCCTCAAGGGTTGAAATCCTCTGCTTACCTGGATGGTGTGCAGTTTGTACATTTCAGAAGTGAGGCTCACGCTGTGAACTGAAGTAGTACCTCTCTTCCAAGTCCTTGCTACCCCACTCCCCAGAGATGAATAGAATCCTGACTCAGGGGAGGAGCTCAGGTATGCCATGCAAGGAAAAAACTCTCCTTTATCTAATATTCAAAGGCATGTGCCCCTCAGCAGACCTGAGGAAGATGCAGCAGGGTGCCTTAGGGGCTTGGCTTTGCGTTGGGAGGTAGTCCCTTGCTCCTCACATGGGTCTCTGTTCCCCTGGCAGGAAGATGAAGTGGTGCTCCAGTGCATCGCCAACATTCACAAGGAGCAGAGGAAGTTCTGCCTGGCAGCCGAGGGACTTGGGAATCGCCTGTGCTTTTTGGAACCCACTTCAGAAGCCAAGGTGAGATTGACCGTCTGCTCTGCACCTTCCCTCTTGACCTCCCAAGCAGTCATCCGGGGATGGGACTGCTGGGAAGTGATGATGAGGGTGGTGAGGAAGAAATTCAACAGATATACTTATTTTGAAATGGGAAGCAGATCCCATAACTCTCCCCAGCCTAGAAAGTTATACAGTGGAATGTGAAGAATTAGTAGTACCTATCTTTAAGTGTTCAGCAGCACATGGGGGAGACGGCTTGAGGTCACTGTCAGTCTTCAGGGAGAAGATGCTTTTGTTATGCCCCAAACAAGATGCTTTTGTTATGCCCCAAACGCCTTCCTTGTTGTTAATTCCTGGAAATCTAAGTGTGTTTTCTTTACTCCCAGCTATCATTTTATTGCCTCAGCGATTCATGGGTCCTTGGGCCTGTGTCTCACAACAAGCTCATCACTTTCAGTTGTGACTGTGCTGAGATGGTTGTAACTGCCTGCTGTGACCCAGGGGCAGAGAGGAACATTTGCTGTGGTCCCCGCCTGTGTGGCAGCATGTAGTGTTATCTCTCCTCAGTGAAACTTACCTTCCTCCATTTTCATTTGCTCTCTACTTTTCACAAACTGTATGTCAGGTGGCTCTGTGTGCCCCATATGCTCACAGTACTTTGCAGTCCTGGAAAGACCTTTATATCAGTCAGGGTTTTCTAGAGAAACAGAAGCAATAGGATCTCTTCCTTTTTCTGGCTAGGTGGATGGATGGGTGGATGGATGGATACAGATTTATTTTAAGGAATTGACTTTTATGCACTTTTGAGGGCTGGGAAATCTGAAATCCATAGGTCAGATCAACTAGAAACTCGGGAGTTGAATCTGTCTTAAGGCAGACATTTTTTTCCTCCAAGAAACCTCAGGTTTTATTCATAAGGCCTTTGAATGATTGGGGAAAGCCCACCCACATTATCAAGGGTAATAATCCCCTTTAAAGCCAACTGATTGTAGATGTTAATTATATGTACAAAGTATCTTCACATCAAAACCTTGATTGGTGTTTGATTAAATAACTGAATACTATAGTTTAAACAAGTTGGCACACAATTATCCATCACCCACACCCCCATGCTCAGTTTTTCCTATAGAACGTTTTAAATCAGAAAATGGTTATATTTTCCAGTAAAGCCACCTGATTAGTATGTCATTTCTCCACGTTAACATGTACAGCACAGACACATGCAGTTTGGCCAAATCCTAGAACATCAAGTGTGCCCCGTGGTCGCCACGCCTCCCTGAAGCCCCTCTGCTCGTCATCACTTGCCTCCCTCCCATGTAGGGAGGTCCCTGGTCCATGAGCACAGACATCTGTCAGTAGCGTGAAGGACAGAGTCACATTCAAATAAATGGCAGAGCAAAGAGACAAATAAGATTTTTATCTTTTAGAGGTCTTAGGTTTGATTTCCCTGAGGTCTTTCCTCATTTACTTTTGCTCTTAGCTAGGTATTTTTCTCTTCATTCCCAGCAGTCTGGGATAATAGGAAAATCATTAGATTATAAGTCAAGAAGTTGATTCTCAGCCATTAGCTCATCATGTGACCACGAGCAAGTCACTCAGTCTTGTTTCCAGCTTTTCCATCTTCCAGATAAGATGCAGTCTGGTGTAATGGAAAGAACATTGGTCTGAATTAGAAACCCGTGGTACGATTTGCTAGTCATCCATTGAGTAGGGTGTAGGACATCAGTTTAGGGCATTGCTCTGGAGCCAGACTCTGAGTCTGAATCCTGTGTTTACCACTCACCAGCTAAGCTAGGGCCTTGAGCAAGGTACCTCACCATTCTGAACTTAGTTTTCTTCATCTGCTTAATGGAAATTTAATAGTAACAACTTAAGAATGTTGTTATTAAGATTTAAATTAGTTAATATTTGTGAACCACCTAGCACAGTGTAAACTCTCTTTCAGTTCAGTTCAGTCTCTCAATCGTGTCCAACTACTTGTGGCCCCATGAATCTCAGCATGCCAGGCCTCCCTGTCCATCACCAACTCCCAGAGTTCACTCAGACTCATGTCAGTGATGCCATCCAGCCGTCTCATCCTCTGTCGTCCCCTTCTCCTCCTGCCCCCAATCCCTCCCAGCATAAGAGTCTTTTCCAGTGAGTCAACTCTTCGCACGAGGTGGCCAAAGTATTGGAGTTTCAGCTTCAGCATCAGTTCTTCCAATGAACACCCAGTACTAGTTTCCTTCAGAATGGACTGGTTGGATCTCCTTGCAGTCCAAGGGACTCTCAAGAGTCTTCTCCAGCCCCACAGTTCAAAAGCATCAATTCTTCAGCGCTTAGCTTTCTTCACAGTCCAACTCTCACATCCATACATGACCACTAGAAAAACCATAGTCTTGACTAGATGGACCTTAGTCGGCAAAGTAATGTCTCTGCTTTTGAATATGCTATCTAGGTTGGTCATAACTTTCCTTCCAAGGAGTAAGCGTCTTAATTTCATGGCTGCAATCACCATCTACAGTTATTTTGGAGCCCCCCAAAATAAATTCTGACACTGTTTCCCCATTTATTTCCCATGAAGTGATGGGACCAGATGCCATGATCTTCATTTTCTGAATGTTGAGCTTTAAGCCAACTTCTTCACTCTCCTCTTTCACTTTCATCAACAGGCTTTTTAGCTCCTCTTCACTTTCTGCCATAAGGGTGGTGTCATCTGCATATCTGAGGTTATTGATATTTCTCCCAGCAATCTTGATTCCAGCTTGTGCTTCTTCCAGCCCAGCGTTTCTCATGATGTACTCTGCATAGAAGTTAAATAAGCAGGGTGACAATATACAGCCTTGACATACTCCTTTTCCTATTTGGAACCAGTCTGTTGTTCCATGCCCAGTTTGAACTGTTGCTTCCTGACCTGTTACTCAAGAAGTTTCTCAAGAAGCAGGTTAGGTGGTCTGGTATTCCCATCGCTTTCAGAATTTTCCACAGTTTATTGAGATCCACACAGTCAAAGGCTTTGGCATAGTCAATAAAGCAGAAATAGATGTTTTTCTGGAACTCTCTTGCTTTTTCCGTGATCCAGAGGATGTTTAACCATTGGCTATTGTGATTTAGGCCAGATTACCTAAAAAAAATTAAAGAGAACTATATATCATAACCTAAGAATTCTTTGCATCCCTCAGGTGTAAAATAATAACCCATACCACTCAGAAGTGTATTAGGGATGAGAAAAACCCTTCCTAACACCCATTTGACTGATTGTTCTTATTTTGGATTTTCATTTTAAATTTAAAACAAGATAACACAACTGAAGAAGTTTTGTAAGAAATGTGTCATCTATCACTGTATTCCCTGTCACAACTATTATTTTTGTTTTTCACTCTGGCCTTTGTCCACATGTACCCATATATTTTCAAAGTCACACTCATAATGGATATTCAGATGTTCTGCTTTTTTTCTTTCCCATTTCATCTAGTTTCACATTGCTATGTAATCTTCATGGTTATTAAAGAAAAATTCATGTACATGGTTTTGTTGGTTTACTTTTGCTTGCTGGATTATTGTCCAGGAGAAGAATTAATAGCATCAGAGTATAAACAACATTAAACTGGTTTTCCAAAAGGATAAACCAATTGTTAGAGTTGGCACCCATACTATCATTGCATAAGTGTGTGTCTCTTATGTGCATAGTATGAAGAAAGTGCACCATGAGGGCTTCTCACAGAAAAATAGGATACATTCGTGGAAAGGATAGATAGGTCTTCAGAATTTCCTGTCACCACTACTGGGAGCAGCCTGCTAGATTAACCCATTTTATGTGACTTCAGGCTTTCCTATAGTCAGCTCCAGCTATGCACATCCCTCTTCTGTCCTGTTCCCTCCCTTTTCACTAGATATTTCTCTTAATTCTCTACTGTCAGATTTCACAACCAATGGTGCCATTCTTAGGCTCTTGGAAACTAATGTTAACCCTGCAATGAAATGAGAAGGTCTGTTTTTTCCTGAGCCTGGCAAACTGGGTATAAGGCATGGACCTCAAACGTCACTCTTATCAACTGGCTACAGAGCCAGCTGGTGACCTTGGGCCATCCCAGTCAAGGGTATTTCAACTTAGTCGAGACTCGAGGTAAAATTGAGATGAACTCTAGGGAGAAGAAAGACCTTAGAGAAAGAAGACATGAGATAAGATATTCTCTGTGTACAAGTCCTGAGAAAAAAGAGGTCATATTGAAGCAGTGAGCAAGAGGGTAGAAATACAGGAAGCAAAAGTTTTAGAATATCAACACCTGCTATAAACTAGGAACTGCTGAGCCCTTGGGAGAGTTCTTGTGACTTTGAGTCTTGTTTGTCATGGTCTTTTCTGAAGGCCCCTGAAATTGCAGATATTAATTTACAGAAGCACCCTTATTCAGCTTTCCATTCAAATGAGCACAATGTGAGGAGTTAAAAGGTATTTTGTTTTGTAGGGAAGACTCAGTGTTGAAACCAGGGACCAAGCAACATTGAAGGGAAATGTTGCTTCTGTTTTTATCAATAGCAACAAATGCTTATTGATGGTCATTTTTAAAAATTATTTACTTTTAATTGGAGAGTAATGCTTTACAAAATTGTGTTGGTTTCTGCCAAGCATCCACATGAATGAGCCATAAGTATACCTATGTCCCCTCCCTCTTGAACATCCCTCCCACCTCCCTCCCCATCCCACCCCTCTAGTTTGTTATAAAGCCCTGGTTTGAGTTCCCTGAGTCACACAGCAGATTCCCAGTGACAATTTATTTTACATATTGACAGTCATTTTTAAGTGGAAAATGTACTCCCAGGAATCAGGAATCGACTATTTTTCCTCTGGTTCTTAATATTGTGTCTCATCTATGTTGTATCTGCAGTGTCCACCAAGAGGTTGCCTTTGGTTCAACTTAACATCCAGACTCATAAGATGCTGGTAGACCCCAGTCTGCTTAGTTGGACAAGAGCCACAGCTTGCCTGCTGGGAAGTGTCAGGCACTTCTGCAGAAATCCTTGCAGCCTCCAGGGTCTGCCTTCTCAATCCCCACCCCAAATGACAGCTCAGGTTCAAAGAGACAAGGTCCACATCAGGCAGGTGTAGAGTCATCATGGCTTAAAAGGCTCTGTACCACAGGAGCTGATGTATCTTGTAACAACTCCACAGGCATAGCTTTTGAAGGACCACCCCTGATACAAAAGTCTTCACACTTGAGGAATCACAAATAAAGGGCTTTCTATGAAGTACTGGTGATCTTTCCAGTCCAGATGCAGGCTACAAACTAGGGATCATTTTCACCCTAAGCAATATTCTCTCGTAACATAATTAGCATATCAGTTTAATCAGGTTGTCCTGAGAACAAAACTGGACAATTAACTGAAGGTCAGATTCTCAGGCAAAAAGAGGAGAGAGTTTCATATACCTTACCCCACAGGAATCTTCATTGATTGCAGTTATTTATGATTATAAGCCAATACCTTTCCAAATCCTGACTTCTGCATTCCTTAATTGTAGATCACCAAAAAAGAAGAAAAATATGGAAACTCTTTGTTGAAAATCAGTTGTAACAGACCATGGTTTGTTTGTTTCACCAATTTTAGTAATGAAACTAATGTGGATGAAGTGAAACAGTTTACCCTAGTGCCCTTTAAAAGTCAGTGTCGTATCTGAAGTCTTTGGGCTCTCTCAGAAAAATGTTCCACCTTTCTGTCAGGGAGCACTGTGTCTTGCTGACCATGGTTTACTCAAAATGAAAAATCCAGTATCAAATCTAATTTTCAAATTGAACATTTTCCAGGAAAATTTCATTCCTATTGTTTTCACTTCCTCTTTTGAAAACTGAATAAAATAGTCTCCTGTGGTTTCTGAAAACTTGTATAGGTACTGAACACCGAGAATTAAACATCTGTGTTTGTGCAAACATCATTGTGTCAATGACATTAATTACAACAGAATTCTTGGCAAAAAAAAAAATTTTCTGTTGCTTTTATTATCTTCAGCTCAGAAAGATTTACTCTTTACTCCTAAAAAACTAAGTCTGTGCAAATTTATGGAAACAGAGGCTCAACCTGAAGTTGTATACCTTTTTTTGAACTTCTCAATATAATTTTAGTGTGTAGTCTTCTCAATGGGCTTGAGATCTTATAAAAGCCAAACTATGATAAAACTGTAAAAATCGCATGTTTTTTAATATAGAGATTTAAACATTGAAATTCTGATTTTTTTTTTAACTTTTATCAAGCATTATAGTCTGTGTGTTTTGTACTGCTGTGGATGCTTACACACTCTCATTTAATCTTTACAACCCTATGAAGCAAATATTGTTTTCATTGTTTAAAAAAAAAGATAAAGCAATTTAAACAAAGTTAAGTGACTTCCTGAAGATGGTTCGTTCCAAACTCAAACCACTGTCTAATTTCTATAATACTCAGGAATAGAGAGTATTATGATTCTTATTTAATGATAAAGAAGCCATATTTCTTCAAGTGGCTAGATTTTTAAGAATACCCAGGGAGATCTCTATATGCCCTCCCACAACCTTGTCGCATCTGTCCTTTGAACGCCTGACACTCCAAAGTTAGAAATATGTATTTGCTTAAATCAAACAGAATCTATTAAAATGCAAATGCTCTCAGTACATGAAGCAATATTGAAATTTTTATAGCTAACTTTTTTACAGATATAAAGATTATCATATTTTTTTCTAGCAAGTACATTTTTTAAAGAGTGATAAGGCAGATGTATTGTGCCTCTGTATTGGGAAATAAGACACAGAAGCACTGTAAATGGGAGGGGCGTGTCAAAACATACATTGCATTGATTTAGGATGGTTTACCTGTCTTTTCTCCTGCACTCCACCACTCTGTGATTCCCAAAGTTAAAGATTATATGGGTATACCTTAGAGATATTGCAGGCTTGGGTGCAGACCACCACAATAAAGCAAATATTCCCAATAAAGTGAATCACACAATTTTTTTAAATTTTCCAGTGCATATAAAAGTTATATTTACATTTTAATATTGTCTATTAACTGTATAATAGCATTATGTCCAAAAATGTACATTCCTTAATTTAAAAGTACTTTATTGCTAAAAAATGTTAACCATCATTTGAGCCATCAGTCAGCTGTAGTAATAACATCAAAGATCACAGCTCACTGTTACAAATATAATTTTAAAGAAGTTTAAAATATTGTGGGAAGTATCAAAACATGACACAGAGACTCAAAGTGAGTGAATGTGGTTGACATATGGTACCAAGAGACTTGCTTGACATAGGGTGGCCACAGCCTTCAATTTGCAAAAAAAAGGAGGGTGCAATATCTGCCCAATTTGGAACATACTGAATTCAAATGCCTGAAAAACATTCAAGAGGAAATTTTGATAGGCATCTGGATATATGGAGCAGAGAGGTTGAAATGGAGATAATATTTAAGAGATATTGGCTTAAGGTTAGAGAATTATGCTTGGAGAGAGTGAGTGGAAAAATTATGGATTAAGAAGGGAAGAGAAGAGGGCTTGGAAAGTGTAGATATTTAAAGATGAGTAGAAGAAGAGAAACACAGAGAATAAGGAGGAGAATCCTAAGAAATCAGAGGGAAAGTAGGCATTTGCAATGTCATAGAAGCCACAGAAACCAAGGGAAGACTGTCAAGGAGTATGGTCCACGTGGTAGAATATCAGTAGGAGGCAAAGTAATGTGAGGTTGGAATGTCCATTAGATGTAGTAACACGGAGGCCAGTGGCAGTCTTGGTGAGACCTTACTCAACGGGCTGACAAGTGCAGAGCCAATTAGCAGAGGTGGAGTCCAAGTGGAAAATGGGAAAGACAGCCAGTGCAGAAATCTCTGAAAGAGAGAGTGATGGCTGGAGAGGGTCGGAGGATGGAAGGATTTTTATAATAGAAGAGACTTAAATGCGCTTAAGACTTAAGCATGTTCCCATGCTGATGGAAAGGTACAAGTCAAGAAAGAGAAAAAAAGTGATGCAAAAGAGTGAATGGATGATTTAGTGTGCAAATTGCTGATATAGTGGGAAAAGCTGGTATTAAGAACAGAGGTGAGGAATTGGCCTTCAAACAAAAGAAGAGCTCTTATACCATTGAAGAGGAAGAAGGCAAGAATAAAACTAACCCTGTAGGTTTTGTGCAGAAAGTTTTGGAGAGTGAGCCAAAACACTTGGCAGGGGTCCCTAACCCCATGCCATGGATTGGAACCAGGCCACACAGCAGGAGATGAGCAGCTGGCAAGCAAAGGGAGGTTCATCTGTGTTTACAACTGCTCCCCATTGCTCACATTACCATATAATCACAATGCACAATATAATAATAATAGAAATAAAGTGCACAATAAATGTAATACACTTGAATCATCCTGAAACCATTCCCCCATCCCCATCCTTGGAATAATTGTCTTCCACGAAACCAGTCCCTGGTATCAAAAAGGTTGGGGACCACTGGCCTAGAGGAGACTAGTGCACTTGCTGAGCAGTGTGAGGGCTCAGCTGGAAGAGCCACTAAAGGTTGGTAACCATAACTTTTCAGTGCTACCAGTTTTCCAAATTGTGTTATCTTGTGTAGCAGCCCACCAGAAGCATGAAGGAAGTGGATAGTTGAATTCTGCCAGGGTCAAAGTGTTGCTGGGTAAGTGTGATAAAGTCAAAGGGACAAGAGAGTTTAGGAGACTGGACCATGGTATCTTGGAATTTAAGCTGAATTGGGAAAGAACTGGGAGTGAAAAAGATTAAGGGGTGTCAGTAGTGATGAGAGTAATTGAGTGAGCAAGCCAGTTGGAAGGTGGCTGCATGGTTAGACAGTGGGTGTGTCCCTGAGAGGCTTCAGAGGAAACCAATTTGGCTGAAACTAGGGCCCAGGTGTATGACCATGATAGACAGTGGCTGAACTGCAGTGTAGAATATCATTGAGAAAGAGGAAGAAAAATAGCTGAGAAACTGTAGTATATAATAGATTATTCATATAGCCCATTAGTTGCCTAGGGCTACTGTGACAAATTAGCATACATTTAAGAGACTTCAAATAGAAATTTATTCCCTTACAGTTCTGGAGCCTAGAAGTCTGAAATCAAGGTGTTAACAGAGCTACTCTCCCTCTGAAGCCTCTGTGGGAGGATCCTTCCTGCCCACTCTGGTTTCCGGTAGCCCCGAGTATTCCTTGGCTTGTGACAGCGTAACCTCAGTCTCGGTCTCCATCTTCATATGGCCCTTCTCTCTGTGTGTCTCTGACTTCACCTGGTGTTTTCTCCTCCTTATGAGGACATCAGTCTTATTGGATTAGGCCTCACCCTAATGACTTCCTCTTTTTTTAATTTAAATTTATCTTAATTGGAGGCTAATTACTTTACAATATTGTATTGGTTTTGCCATACATCAACATGCCATACATACACCACCACGGGTGTACACGTGTTCCCCATCCTGAACCCCCCTCCCACCTCCCTCCCCATACCATCCCTCTGGGTCATCCCAGTGCACCAGCCCCAAGCATCCTATATCCTGCATCAAACCTGGACTGGCGATTCATTTCTTACATGATATTATACATGTTTCAATGCCATTCTCCCAAATCATCCCACCCTCTCCCTCTCCCACAGAGTCCAAAAGACTGTTCTATACATGTGTCTCTTGCTGTCTCTCATACAGGGTTATCGTTAGCATCTTTCTAAATTCCACATATATGCATTAGTATACTGTATTGGTGTTTTTCTTTCTGGCTTACTTCACTCTGTAGAATAGGCTCCAGTTTCATCCACCTCATTAGAACTGATTCAAATGTATTCTTTTTAATGGCTGAGTAATACTCCATTGTGTATATGTACCACAGCTTTCTTATCCATTCATCTGCTGATGGACATCTAGGTTGCTTCCATGTCCTGGCTATTATAAACAGTGTTGTGATGAACATTGGGGTACACGTGTCTCTTTCCATTCTGGTTTCCTCAGTGTGTATACCCAGCAGTGGGATTGCTGGGTCATAGTAGTGAAGTTGCTCAGTCGTGTCTAACTCTTAGCGACCCCATGGACTGCAGCCTACCAGGCTCCTCCATCCATGGGATTTTCCAGGCAAGAGTACTGGAGTGGGGTGCCATTTCCTTCTCCAGGGGTTCTTCCCGACCCCAGGATCAAACCTGGGTCTCCTGCATTGTAGGCAGACGCTTTACCGTCTGAGCCACCAGGGAAGTAGACAGTTCTATTTCCAGTTTCTTAAGGAATCTCCACACTGTTCTCCATAGTGGCTGTAGTAGTTTGCATTCCCACAAACAGTGTAAGAGGGTTCCCTTTTCTCCACACCCTCTCCAGTATTTATTGGTTGTAGACTTTTGGATCACAGCCATTCTGACCTGTGTGAAATGGTACCTCATTGTGGTTTTGATTTGCGTTTCTCTGATAATGAGTGATGTTGAGCATCTTTTCATGTGTTTGTTAGCCATCTGCATGTCTTCTTTGGAGAAATGTCGGTTTAGTTTTTTGGCCCCATTTTTGATTGGGTCGTTTATTTTTCTGGAATTGAGCTGCAGGAGTTGCTTGTATATTTTTGAGATTAGTTGTTTGTCAGTTGCTTCATTTTCTATTATTTTCTCCCATTCCGAAGGCTGTCTTTTCACCTTGCTTATAGTTTCCTTTGTTGTGTAGAAGCTTCCAAGTTTAATTAGGTCCAATTTGTTTATTTTTGCTTTTATTTCCAATATTCTGGGAGGTGGGTCATAGAGGATCCTGCTGTGATGTATGTCGGAGAGTGTTTTGCCTATGTTCTCCTCTAGGAGTTTTATAGTTTCTGGTCTTATGTTTAGATCTTTAATCCATTTTGAGTTTATTTTTGTGTATGGTGTTAGAAAGTGTTCTAGATTCATTCTTTTACAAGTGGTTGACCAGTCTTCCCAGCACCACTTGTTAAAGAGATTGTCTTTTCTCCATTGTATATTCTTGCCTACTTTGTCAAAGATAAGGTGTGCATAGGTGTGTGGATTTATCTCTGGGCTTTCCATTTTGTTCCATTGATCTATATGTCTGTCTTTGTGCCAGTACCATACTGTTTTGATGACTGTGGCTTTGTAGTAGAGCCTGAAGTCAGGCAGGTTGATTCCTCCAGTTCCATTCTTCTTTCTCAAGATTGCTTTGGCTATTTGAGGTGTTTTGTATTTCCATACAAATGGTGAAATTATTTTTTCTAGCTCTGTGAAAAATACTGCTGGTAGCTTGATAGGGATTGCATTGAATCTATAGATTGCTTTGGGTAGTATACTTGTTTTCACTATATTAAGTCTTCCAATCCATGAACATGGTATAGTTCTCTATCTATTAGTGTCGTCTTTGATTTCTTTCACCAGTGTCTTATAGTTTTCTATATATAGGTCTTTAGTTTCTTTAGGTAGATATAGTCTTAAGTATTTTATTCTTTTCGTTGCAATGGTGAATGGAATTGTTTCCTTACTTTCTCTTTCTATTTTCTCATTATTAGTGTATAGGAATGCAAGGGATTTCTGTGTGTTGATTTTATATCCTGCAACTTTACTATATTCATTGATTAGCTCTAGTAATTTTCAGGTGGAGTCTTCAAGGTTTTCTATGTAGAGGATCATGTCATCTACAAACAATGAGAGTTTTACTTCTTCTTTTCCAATTTGTATTCCTTTTATTTCTTTTTCCGCTCTGATTGCTGTGGCCAAAACTTCCAGAACTATGTTGGATAGTAGTGGTTAAAGTGGGCGCCCTTGTCTTGTTTCTGACTTTAGGGGAAATGCTTTCAATTTTTCACTATTGAGGATAATATTTACTGTGGGTTTGTCGTATATAGCTTTTAATATGTTGAGGTATGTTCCTTCTATTCCTGCTTTCTGGAGAGTTTTTTATCATAAATGGATGTTGAATTTTGTCAAAGACTTTCTCTGCATCTGTTGAGATAATCATATGGCTTTTATTTTTCAATTTGTTAATGTGGTGTATTACATTGATTGATTTGCAGACATTGAAGAATCCTTGCATCCCTGGGATAAAGCCCACTTGGTCATGGTGTATGATCTTTTTAATGTGTTGTTGGATTCTGATTGCTAGAATTTTGTTAAGGATTTTTGCATCTATGTTCATCAGTGATATTGGCCTGTAGTTTTCTTGTTTTGTGACATCTTTTTCTGGTTTTGGGTGATCGTGGCCTCGTAGAATGAGTTTGGAAGTTTACCTTCCTCTGCAATTTTTTTAGAAAAGTACAACTTTGCAAAACTGAACCAGGAAGAAATAGAAAATCTTAACAGACCCATCACAAGCACGGAAATTGAAACTGCAATCAGAAATCTTCCAGCAAACAAAAGCCCAGGTCCAGACAGCTTCACAGCTGAAATCTACCAAAAATTTAGAGAAGAGCTAACACCTATTCTGCTCAAACTCTTCCAGAAAATTACTTCCTCTTAACTTAATTACCTCTATAAAGACTCTGTGTCCAAATCAGGTCATATTAATAGTTGCCAGGGGTCAATTGTTGGGTGTCATATATTTGAAGGGAGCACGCAGTCAAGGCTGAGCGCCGAAGAATTGATGCTTTTGAACTGTGGCATTGGAGAAGACTCTTGAGAGTCCCTTGGACTGCAAGGAGATCCAACCAGTCCATTCTGAAGGAGATCAGCCCTGGGATTTCTTTGGAAGGAATGATGCTAAAGCTGAAACTCCAGTATTTTGGCCACCTCATGCGAAGAGTTGACTCATTGGAAAAGACTCTGATGCTGGGAGGGATTGAGGGCAGGAGGAGAAGGGGACGACTGAGGATGAGATGGCTGGATGGCATCACGGACTCAATGAATGTGAGTCTGGGTGAACTCCGGGAGTTAGTGATGGACAGGGAGGCCTGGCGTACTGCAATTCATGGGGTCACAAAGAGTCGGACACGACTGAGTGACTGAACTGAACTGACACAGTCCAACAAATACCGATGTGAGTGTTCTAGTCACCAGGAATGGGAATGAAAACAGGCCTGAGATTTCAGTGGAGATGAGGAAGGTGAAAGAAATACACAAATTGCAAAAAGGGAGGGAGCAAGGGATGATGTCACCAGGCATAGGAAGCTTAAAGGAGGAGTTAACTTGTGGAAGAGCAGCGATCTAGAAACACTCCTGGGAAGGAGGAGGACCCAGACCCTACCTCCTAACCCTGAGTTATCTGAAGAATGAGAGAAAGAACATCTGGAATTGAGAGAACCCCAAGGGAAGATTGTTCACATTGGGCCAGGGACTTATGTTGTTTTGTGTAGGCAGGACAAAGGACTCATTTCCTATTGGTCTATATGTAAATTCATCAAGTTGAAGGGCTGGAGTCCAATCCTAGGGATGCTCAGATTCTGCAAATCATGGCCACATGGGGCAATTCTTCCCATTCAGCAGCTAACTGGTTTCCTGTCCAGAAATTTTCTTTCCATTTCTACATCCATGTTGAGTCTCATGCTCTGCTGTTTCTAACAGTTAAGAGATAAGGGAAAAAGACATCCAGACGAGTAGCATAAAAGTTAAGAGCAACGCACATCAAGTTTATTAATGCATTTGTCATTTGCCAGGTATCTTCTCTAGTGAAAAAAAAGGAGGGAAAGTGTTAACCCTGAGATCTTGTCTCATCTATGTTGTCCTCCTTCCTGTTTGAGTTATTAATACTGCCTTGATAACATACCTGCTTGAGGCATTACCGTCCCTTCTTTTTATTTAAAGACAGTCTGTACCTTTAGTTGTGGGAATCTTCACAGAGAATTTATTCAGTGTGTAAAGTGGCACCATAGCTCAGCTGCTCATTTGTCATTCACTTGTTCACAGCAGGCAAATGGCCCCAGGTGAATTATGAGTAGGTATTATTCATACCCGGGCTCCTCTGCAGCTCTTAGTGCTTTGCTCTTCAGACCTGATAGCTGCTATTTTGGTCTCGATTAGCAGTTTTCTTCTTCCACCAACTCCTGAACTTACTAATTAGATTACAAAGACTTGCCTTTTTTCCCCCTGTGATTAGAAGAACATATCTTTTCCAGTTGTTACTTTTACATGGAATTAAAATGATGCATTGCATTTATGTTAGAATTTGTCAAGAACCCCAGGCATGTGACATCCACCATTTTTATTCCTCATGAGTGTTTTAAAACCTGAGGATAAAACCCAAGTCATGCTGATGACCTTTTATGTGAGCTTTTGAAATGATGTGCATATTCATAGTTCACAGTTGAAGTAATTGTTTACAAAGAACATTGATAGTGATTCAAGAAAACTAGATAGTTTTGCTCTCATTCCAACATGCTTTAAAATGTTACACAAAATAACCTCTCAAATCTGATTTGCCTGGCCATCACATGAGAAGAGTTTTGTAAAGGAAATGTTTAAATTGTTTTAGAAACTAAGATTTTCAGTTTAGTTGACAACTTTATTTCTCCCTTTCGGTAGTTTTCAGTGGTTTCGTTGATTTGTAAATAGTGACCTGAAACAACTATATGAACTGAAATCTTTTTGAGTCATTTGGAAGCAGTATCTTGTTGGTTCTTAAATTCTTGTTGTTGTTTCATTGCTAACTCATGTTCAACTCTTTGCAACCCCATGAACTGAAGCATGCCAGGCTCCTCTGTCCTCCACTATCTTCCAGAGTTTGCTCAAACTCATGTCCATTGAGTCAGTGATGCCATCCAGCCATCTCATTCTCTGTCATCCCCTTCTCCTCCTGCCCTCAATCTTTCCCAGTATCAGGGTCTTTTCCAGTGAGTCGGCCCTTAGCATCAAGTGGCCAAAGTATTGGAGCTTCAGCATCAATCCTTCCAATGAATATTCAGGGTTGATTTCATGTAGGATCGACTGGTTTGATTTCCCTGCAGTCCAAGGAACTCTCAAGGGTATTCTCCAGCACCACAATTCAAAAGCATGTTAAATTCCTGATGTATAGCAAGCAGTTGATTTTAAATAATTGAAAATGCTATGGAGAATGAGTTTTTCTTCATCCAAATTATTTCAGGGGATGGTTACAAATTGTTCTTAAGACAGTCATTTCAGGATTTAGCTGCTTTCTCTGTTAGGATGTTTTCCAATCATTTTTCTTCCATTCCACACAAACTCAGTTGAGCTTTATGCAAAGCCTTTAGATGAGAGCAACTGGTACAAGAAAGTTTTTTGTAAGCTTCTGTCAGACAGCTGTTTTTGAGCTATTGAGTGGTTGACAGAATTTAAAAACCCTTGACCCTAATGATCTATTTCTTATTAGAGCACTTTCATCAAAGACTTTAGCCATAAGCCCTACTTTAGCAGTTCACTATACATCCCAACACATTTCTGCTTCAAAATAGAAGAAATTATCTTCTTTTTGGGGTGGTTCAGGTAGAGTACTGCCTCAGAACACCCAGGGTGGAATAATTGATTGCCACCCCACCTCTCCCATCCCAAGAACAGTCACCTGAGACTTGAAATTTGAATTATTACCCTGATAAGTTGTAGCATCTAGGTTCAAACAGTTCTACTTCTTTTGCCTAAAGATGAGAGGTTTTAGAATTTATTGCAAGCTTTGAACACAAGAAGGCTTACTGTTATCATTCAGCAAAACATGGCTAAAGAGAATTACTTTTTTTGGTGAAGAATATAACCAAGAAAAATGAGAACTTTATGATGTCCAAGAGGAAGTTTCCACAACCTACTCTGATCACTTTTCAAGTTGAAAAATGAGCACTGTGGTTTTGCTCACTCCCTGGTTTCCCAGATAAATTATGTCATGAATGCTTTGTCTTTAAAGATGGTGATCTTAGCCAGCAACTGCAGGGTTTGGCACCAAGCTCACCCAGAAGGGCCCTGGTTCTCAGACTTGAATGAGCACATCCTTGTCTTGGGCGGGGCCAGAAATCTGCTTTTATTTTTAAAACAAACTTCTGCCTGGCTCTTAGGCAATTGGTCCACAGACCTCACTTTTGGAAACTGTGGCAGGTCTGAATTTGCAGTCATCAGCCTTATACATCTGTTTCCCTGTTTGATTAAGTAATGACAAAGTAGCTAGATGGCATCACAAAATGAGGCAAAGCTACCACCAACCTTGACTTCATTAGCATCATGTTCACACTTAACTGCAGCCTGCCATGGAAAGTTTCCAATTGCTATAGTGATGAATGGACTTGCTTCTTTCCCAAATGTGCAAGTTTACTAGAAAGCCAGACATGGCACTCAGCTTCATCTTGTTCACTGAGAACTTTAGGACAGCTGACTTGAGACATTTATGTTCATGAGGTCTGACAAACTTATCTTGGGTCACCATGAGCAAGGACTTTACATTTTGAGATGTGGCATTGGTCTCTTGGTTTCTATCAATGTGTTGATTCTCATGGTACTGAGCTGACACAATCATTGTGTACTGGAGGTGAGTCCTGATGATGGCTTTTCCTTTCCTCTTCCCTCCTTGATAATCTTCTCTCTCCTCATTGTTAATGGGAAACCTCAGTCACCTGGGTTAGCTACCTACCAGAGCTAAGGAAGGGAACTCAAGTCAAGGCTCTGTCATACGAACTTGGATAGATGGACAGGGGCAGTATTCAACATGGTTATTTCCTGGGCACCTTCATCAGATGCTGAGTGATGGGTTGGGTTCAAGTTAGAAGAGACTGAGTCTCCTAATGATTTCCCTATGATTATCAAATCTGGCACATGAGCTGAGTGAAAGGTATCGGTGACTTCAGCAAGAGGAGGTTTGGAGAGAATGGCATCCAACAGATCTCCATAGTTCAATGAGCATGTTGATGTTTCTTTGTCCTTCATACGCGGAATGCTTCCAGGTAAGGAAAGCACTAGTGAAGTAGACACAGACCACTCCACTGTGAGAGTGCTTATTATTAAGTGAGCATTTTTAACTTGTGCAGCTACTTCCCGAGGAGCAGTGCTAAATCTCTCTCCAGTGTACATGTTATAAAATATCTGTTGAGTACTATATTCTCCCTTCCAAATGGGGCCTGTGGTGCGAATCCTTGCAAATATGAACATCTCCTAGTAGTAGTTTAGATCAGATACTATGAGGCAGTTGAAGGGGATGGAATACTGGAGGACTTGTACATATTGGAGAAAAGTTTTAGAAAATTTTAAACTATTAACATTTATAATTATTATTTATTTCCACAAAGGTTTTTTTAAATTGCAACTTTTAGGAACACATATTGAATCCAGAAATGACATTTTAGGGATATTTATCAAAATGAAAATTCCACAGAGGGGACAAAAAAATAAAAACTGCATTTCCATTGGGAATTTGGATTCAACTTGAGAGTAGGAAGGAGGTGTTGGAAGAAAAATTCAAACCATTTGGAAACCAGGCTGTTGTCCTTGGTCTTTGGTGCCCTAAGCTTTGTGTCCGCTTCAGACCCTGAGTCCAAGAGCCTTGTGGAGCTGATGCTGCAGTCAAGCAGGACTCAGTACACAGGAGGTTCTCCCTGTTAATAATCTGGTGATCATTGCCCCTAAGGGGGACAGCACTGCTGTTGGGTACCCAGTGTCTCTGTTCCATCAGCCTTTAGTTGAGCTTGGCATTTTCTCTGCTCTGTGGGCACCTCAGAATGTTTCCCCCAATCTTCTCCTTCCTGTTATGCAATGAGAGGCCAAGAGAAACACAGTGTCCTCTCCCACAGCTGCTGGATACCACTTCTGGGTAATGGAGAAAAGCCTCGCCATGGTTTCTAAATTCTCTAATAACCATGTCATTTCGCAAAAGGGAGGTGAGAGCAAGTGAAATTGCCAAGGAATATGGGGGTGGTACCCTGCTGGTCAGTGTTCCTCCCACCAAAGCTAAAGGAAACCAAGCTTGAGACTAAAACACAAACATTAGGTTGAGACTAGGCTCTCCTGCCAGCCTGCCCTCCTCAGCTTTGATCTCATGGCTTCACATTTCTGTCCATCGCACTTCATTCTTGCTCTACCATCCTATGCCCTCTGCTGCTCTGCTTGCTAATGCTGACACCCCTGATTTATTCACAGCACATGGAACACACATGCTGGTTTCATCTCCTTGCTGACACGCTGTCTTTCCTCTTTCCTGAGCGCTGCTGTTTTTCCAGCATGTAAGCTCTTTGGGATAACAACTTCCATTTCTCGTAGTAGGTCCCACTGAAAACTAGGAATTTAGGGTCCCATTTCTTACTACAGAGCTTGTTGTATTGCCTGTGCTACTCATTAAGTTAGAGTTTTATTTATGGCCATATTTTTTAGGACCATATAAAGAGTCATTGTTTCCACTCTGTCTATAAACAGTAGGTATTGTTTGCTGCTTCTCCGCACAGCTTGTTTTTTCCAGGTGCAACCGTTCCGCATTTCCACCTTTCGGCACCTTTGTTATTTAACACGCCAACCATGCCAGGCAGGAAAAACTTGGCTCAATCAAGAACCAAATCAACCATCCAGCCTGTCCGTTATGCATTTTCCCAGCAGGCAGCTTTACAAGCCAGCTGCCCAGCATTTTGACTCTCATTCTTTGGCTGCCCCTTCTTCCTCATTTTAAAGAACACAAGCTTCGCAGCACTGATTTTTGCCAGGCTCTTGGTGGACGTTCTTCCTAACTGTGCCAGAAGCAACTGATGCTTGGCAGAATATTGGTGTCCAGGGTACCTCAGTGTTACTTTTGGTTGGGGCCATAGCAGGCAAGATCATAAAAACAATTATGTGTTTTTCAAATTATTGGGTTATTTGTTTGGAAGAAATTCTTATATTTTAATGAATTGAGCTCTCTAACAAAAGATCTAGAGTAAAAAATCAGTTACTGTCCAGGGACCTGAATTTACTTGTTCGGTTCAGTTGCTCCGCAGTGTCTTTCAAATTAGGGTTAGAGGCGTCCTGCTTCAGAGTCACCTGGGATATTCTTTTAAAGTACCACCTGAAGAAGTATCTCAGGAATCATAAGTGTCAGCAGTCTTGCCCTGAAGATTCTTGGGCCAACTGTATTTCTACATTCACAATTCCAGAACAAGCTTATTTGTGTTGCCTCTTGTGAGAAATCTCTGAGCATCATCAAAAGGATAGCTGATGTTGCCAGTGTGGCTCATATTTGAATTAATAAATATTCTCCCTGTGAGAGGCTAGACTGTAAAAGATCTGTTGATCAGTGTCAATTAAACAGCCAATATCTGGGCATTTGAGGAATGAAGGAAAGAGACAGTAACTGTGAGTGTTTTTAGTTCTTTATCACTTTCGGCTGCTATTTCCTGGCGGGGCTTCTGTCAAAGGATATTTGACCTGCAATTTGGGTTTCCTGCTTCTAAGTGGCAGTGGCTCCTTGCTCACATAGGAAGTGTTTCAGCCAGTGTTCTACTCAAGTAAATTTTTAACTCCCTAGTAGAAGCTTTCTATTTGATTTTTTTTAAATATTAACACTGTCCTGTAACCTGATAATATTCTTTCTTCTTCTTGTGAGTGATCAATCTACTCCAGCCCTTTCCTTCTGAATAATCTTTCTTTCTTGAAGTAAACCTCAGGCCAGCATGACATCAGGTGCTGAAGTCACCCTGCTCAGGACCATGATTTTGCCTAGTAAGTCTCCTTGCGCTCTGGTAGTGATTTTCCACAGGTGTCTGTCCTCCCAGGGATGCTCACTGTTCCTTAGAATAAACAGCCATCAAGAGACTGGTGGATGCCGAGAGCATTGCTTTCCTGTGGCTGATTCCTTGGGCATCAGAAGGCACTTTCTTTGCTCCATTCCTTTAAAACATAATAACATCTTTGTCCTCTCCTCCCCAAGAGAATGTTTTCCATCTCTGAGTTTAAATTCTGTCTGCCTTGCTGTTTACATACTTCGTTTTTGTTAGCAAAGTCCAGGCAAAAGTTGAACTCAAATGTTTTGAATAGTTTCTGTGTATAATATTTTCAGAAAGACCGTTTATCCTTTTCCATAGCAAAATAAATTTTTTTAAACACGTATGCAAGGATTTATACATTTTAAACTTGTTTCACACTAACTCTTAACACAGACAGGCAAAGTCTCTTCCTTCAACATATGTAAAATCTGGATGTATGCATGTTCAAAATCTACATATGTATTGTGTGCGTGGTGGAAACTTGTCTCGTCATGCCCAGAGTTGAATTGCTTTTTGGAAGAGAGCACTTACATGGTAAGTCAGTGTCAGATTTCAGAACTGTGTAATGATGGAAATAAGCTTGCCTGCCAGGAGTCTCAACTTGAGAAAGTTCTTGAGCCCAGATAGTCCCACTAACTGCAGTCATAGTCTCTGCATTCCCAATGGCCCATTCCAGACCAACCCTTCCTGAGACAGTCAAGAACCTAATATGAAGTCCTTAAATTATTAAAGTACAAGAATTGGGAGGGCACTTCCAGCCCAGTGGTTAAAATTCTGTGCTTCTACTGCGTAGGGTTGATACCTGGTAGGGAAACTAGGATCCCCTCATGCCACATGGCACAGCCAAAAAATAAAAATTGGGAGGGGGTAGCCTTGTAGAGTTAGAGTCCCACAACATTGGTGTAGAAATGAGAACCTTCTCTTCAGGAACATTGACATAGTATCGGAGAGAGTTGAGTTTGGAATTCCTGCTGCTGCTGCTAAGTCGTGTCAGTCGTGTCCGACTCTGTGCAACCCCATGGACGGCAGCCCACCAGGCTCCCCCATCCCTGGGATTCTCCAGGCAAGAACACTGGAGTGGGTTGCCATTTTCTTCTCCAGTGCATGAATGTGAAAAGTGAAAGTGAAGTCGCTCAGTCGTGTCCAACTCTTACTGACCCCATGGACTGCAGGAATTTCTGACTTGAATGCTATTCTCAGATGTGGTTATGGGAAAGCCTTTCAGCCTTTCTGACATACAAACTATCTATAATTTTGTTGTTAGAGTTGATGTTAGAGTTAAACGGGGTAAAATTTAGTACAATACCTGCTACAATTATATAGATAGGTAAATAGATAAATTTAAAATGTATATATGAATTCAGTTCTTGTTCCTCCACTTGCCCATATTAAGTTTTACCTAATTCTTGTGTATCTCAGTTGAGCCAACTCTGAAATAGTTGTAAGTGTTGGTCTTAGTTGCTCAGTCGTGTCTGACTCTCTGTGACCCTGTGGACTGTAGCCCGCCAGGCTCCTCTCTCCATGGGATTCTCCAGAATCCCATGGGAGAATACGGGAGTAGGTTACTGTTTCCTCCTCCAGGGGGGTCTTCCTAACCCAGGGATTGAACCCAAAGCCACCAACTATTTTTGCAGAAACACAGAGACTGAGCAACAACCTCAGATTTAAATATCCACTGTTAAAAATGAATAAATATTCACTGTTATAACTTTCCTCATTATATTCTACCAAACACTTTGCAGAAGTGACAAAGGTAAATGTGAAAGGCACTTAACTGCATAAATACTTAAACCTGGTTGGGACAAGTTGCAGGTGCTAGTTTGGTTAATGATCGGCTCTGCCTTTAAAGTATAAATACAATGCAAATAATTATGTATTATCGATGATAGAGAAGCACTCCACAAATGAGCTCATGTCTGCTGTAGATGGATGAGATCATGTCTATGAAGCGCTTAAAACTCCTGAAATACAAGCTGTATGTCCCGTCTCTAGCCATCCTGATGTTCTCCCATGGAAAGCTGGTCTTATCCAATGCCTTCTGTACCCAGTGGGGCCAGATTGACCTGGAACATTTTCTGGAGGAGAGAATAATTTTCTGCCCTCAAGGGCTTGGGAAGTCTTCTCATCCACAGTCTTTGAGTAGGACTCCATTGAGCCTCATGGAACGAACTCAGGTTTCCTGCATTGCAAGCAGATTCTCTACTGTCTGAGCCACCAGGGAAGATCCCCTGGAGCAGGGAATGGCTGCTCACTCGGGTATTCTTGCCTGGACAATTCCGTGGACAGAGGAGCCTGGCAGGCTACAGTCCATGGAGTCACAATGAGTTGAGCATGACTCAACAACTAATACTTTCATTCTTTTCACATTGAGCCTCATAGGGAGATTTGATCAATCCTGTTTGAGGCACTGTGGTGAAATGGAACAAACGAGTCACGTAGAAGCCAGATCACTGGGGATAGATCCTTCACTAGCAGACATGGTGCTCATGGAGATAAGTTGGAGGTGTGGCTGAATTAGGTGAAAAAGCAAAGGGAAGTAAGGACAGAGGTCCTGCAAAGCCTACAACTTTAATATTCAGCTTCAACTAGTGGAATTTTAAACAGAAAGAAAGAAAGAATCCACACAAGAAAATGGAAAAAGAACTCTCCCATCTTGTTCATTCATTAAATACGAATTCAAGTTCTGGCTCTGTGCAGGAACTGCTTGCTCTTGAAACCCCTCTTCAGGCCACACTCCAGCCTGGGCTGACCTTTTCCATCACAACATTGCTTCTGGGTCCAGCAAAACATAAAACTCAAACTACTCAATTTAGCATTGAATATCAACTTTTATATTGTTTCATAAAGTCTCATGTATGGTAGATCTGTCTCTTCAAATAGCTTAAAAATTCTTTAAGGTTAGAAACCATGTCTTTCTCTTTTTATTCCCCACAGCAGGTGACACAGTTGTTGTTCAGTCACTAAGTCATGTCCAACTCTTTGTGACCTCCTGGACTACAGCACGCCAGGCTTCCCTGTCCTTCACTATCTCCCGGAGTTTGCTCAAACTCATGTCCATTGAGTTGGAGCTGTCATCCAACCATTTCATCCTATGTTGCCCTCTTCTCCTGCCTTCAAACTTTCCCAGCATCAGGGTCTTTTCCCATGAGTTGGCTCTTCACATCAGGTCACCAAAGCATTGGAGCTTCAATATCAGTCCTTCCAATGAATATTCCGGGTTGATTTCCTTTGGGATTGACGGGTTTGATCTCCTTGCCATCCAAAGGAGTTTCAAGAGCTTCTCCAGCACGACAATTTGAAAGCATCAATTCTTTGGTGCTCAGCCTTCTTTATGGTCCAACTCTCACATCCATGCATGACTACTAGAAAAACCATAGCTTTGACTAGATGGATCTTTGCCAGCAAAGTGATGTCTCTTGTTTTTAATATGCTGTCTATGTTGGTCATAGCTTTCCTTCAAGGAGCAAGCATCTTTGAATTTCATGGCTGCAGTCATCATCTGCAGAGATTTTGAGAAATTTTTTTTATTAAGAAAATAAAGTCTGTAACTGTTTCCAATTTTTTCCCCATCTATTTGTTGTGAAGTGATGGGACCAGATGCCATGATCTTAGATTTTTGAATATTGAGTTTTAAGCCAGTTTTTCACTCTCCTCTTTCACCTTCATTAAGAGGCTCTTTAATTCCTCTTTACTTTTTGCCATTAGGGTGGTGTCATCTGCGTAGCTGAGGTTATTATTTCTCCTGGCAATCTTGATTCCAATTTGTGAGTCTTCCAGCCCAGCATTTTGCCTGATGTACTCTGCATATAAGTTAAATAAGCAGAGTGATAGTATACAGCCTTAAGTTACTCCTTTCCCCATTTTGAACCAGTCCATTATTCCATGTCTGGTTCTAACTGTTGCTTCTTGACCTGCATACAGGTTTCTCAGGAGACAGGTAAGGTGGTCTGGTATTTACATCTCTCTAAGGATTTTCCACAATTTGTTGCCATCCATACAAAGTCTTTAGCTTAGTCAATGTAACAAATGTAGTTGTTTATTTTTTCATTCCCTTGCTTTTTTTTCTGATCCAATGGGCATTTTCAGTTTGATCTTTGGTTCCCTCTGCTTTTGTAAATCCCGCTCGTACATCTGAAAGGTTCACATACTGTTGAAGCCTAGCTTGAAGGATTTTGAGCATTACCTTGCTGGCTTGGCACAGTACTGCACGCATATTGTTCAGTTCAGTTCAGTTGCTCAGTCGTGTCTGACTCTGTGACCCCATGAACCGCAGCATGCCAGGCCTCCCTGTCCATCACCAACTCCCAGAGTTACCCAAACTCATGTCCATTAAATCTGTGGTGCCATCCAATCATCTCATCCTCTGTCGTCCCCTTCTCCTCCTGCCCTCAATCTTTCCCAGTATCAGGGTCTTTTCAAATAAGTCAGCTCTTTGCATCAGGTGGCCAAAGGATTAGAGTTTCGGCTTGAACATCAGTCCTTCCAATGAACACCCAGGATTGATCTCCTTTAGGATGGACTGGTTGGATCTCCCTGAAGTCCAAGGGACCCTCACAAGTATTCTACAACACCACAGTTCAAAAGCATCAATTCTTCGGCGCTCAGCTTTCTTTATAGTCCAACTCTCACATCCATACATGACTACTGGGAAAACCATAGCCTTGACTAGACAGACCTTTGTTGGCAAAGTAATGTCTCTACCTTTTAATATGCTGTCTAGATTGGTCATAACTTTCCTTCCAAGGCATACGTGTCTATTAATTTCATGGCTGCAGTCACCATCTGCAGTGATTTTGGAGCCCAGGAAAATAAAATCAGCCACTGTTTCCACTGTTTCCCCATCTATTTGCCATGAATTGATGGGACCAGATGCCATGATTTAGTTTTCTGAATGTTGAGCTTTAAGCCAACTTTTTCACTCTCCTCTTTCACTTTCATCAAGAGGCTCTTTAGTTCTTCTTCACTTTCTGCCATAAGGGTGGTGTCATCTGCATATCTCAGGTTATTGATGTTTCTCCTGGCAATCTTGATTCCAGCTTGTGCTTCCTCCAGCCCAGCATTTCTCATGATGTACTCTGCATATAAGTTAAATAAGCAGGTGACAATATACAGCCTTGATGTACTCCTTTTCCTATTTGGAACCAGTGTGTTGTTCTATGTCCAGTTATAACTGTTGCTTCCTGACCTGCATACAGGTTTCTCAAGAGGCAGGTCAGGTGGTCTGGTATTCCCATCTCTTTCAGAATTTTCCACAGTTTATTGTGATCCCCACAGTCAAAGCATATTGTTAGGTTCTCTAAATACTGGCTGACCACCTGATGGGGATGGGAAAGGAAACAGAGGATACTTGGGCTGATTTTGGCTGCTGGGCCTCCAGAAATTCTCCTTTTGTGGAGAACAGGTGTCATTCTCTCCAATTCCTTATGTTTTCCCAGATGAGCCTCCCTCTGCTGACACCCTCAGGGCTACCACTGTATCTTCTCAGAGCCTTTGTTCTCCCATCATCATTCTGTTGCCCAAATGGAGATCCAGGGACAATTTGCTAAATGTAATTGCTATGTGTGTGGTCCTCTGACCCTTGAGGTGGCTTGTTCTTCCTGAATCTTTTTTTTTTTTTTTGCCCTCTTTTGCCATCTGATAGAAACACTGACCATCTTCCACTCCTCTCTTACATCCAATTAGTCACCAGATCTTCTCTCTCTTAACTTCTGAAGATTTTTCTAATTCACTACTTTATCTCCGTGTCTACCACCATTACTTTACTTCATGTCATTGTTATCTTATAAGCAGTTTATTGCAGCAACCTCCTAACTTGTTTCTCTGCCTTGGTTCTAGCCCCTTCACACTGGAACTGCAGTGACTTTTCAGAGATGCACATTTGATTCTATCACTTCCTTTACTCATTGGAAAAGACTCTGATGCTGGGAGGGATTGGGGGCAGGAGGAGCAGGGGACGAGCGAGGATGAGATGGCTGGATGGCATCACTGACTCGATGGATGAGAGTCTGAGTGAACTCCGGGAGTTGGGGATGGACAGGGAGGCCTGGAGTGCTTTGATTCATGGGGTCGCAAAGAGTCGGACACGACTGAGCGACTGAACTGAACTGAACTGATTGCCCTGAAGATAAAGTTCAAAATCATTGGCAGGGGGACTCATGACCCTCAGTCTAATGCCTGCTTCTTCCCCAACCTCACTTCTCACCTTCTCTCCTTGTTCCTCTCCCCTGCTTCAGCCCCGCTCAGCTCTGTGTGCTTCCTCACACACTCCCTTCTCCCTCTGTGGGCCCTTTGAATCATACTTTAAATCATATTTGTTTTCCCCATACATTATGAGACAACACAGCCTTAAAGGGCAGGGATTATCCTTACACAAAATAAATACTTGAAAAATTATATACATGAACATTTAAGTGAGTTATTGATGTTTGGACTTCACTGCCCTCTGTGGATAACATTTGACATTTATTTAGTACTTACTATGTGCCAGACTATGTATGACTATGTTTAAGTTCTTTAAACATAAAAACTGAGTTTATTCTAAGGAGTAAGTACCATTAGATCTCTACAGACAAGGAGACTAAGGCACAAAGAGACAAAGCTACCCACCTAATATCATTCAGCTAGTAAGTGGTTGAACACAGATAGGACCTCAGGAAGTCCTGTACCACAATGTTCACTCTTAACCAATAACCCATTAATGTGGTCACAGAGTGTGTCATTGAGTCTTGGCTGTGTGAGAGCCAGATGGATCAACACTAAATGGGAGTAGACCCATGACAATGAGAGAAGAAAGTTCCCTTGACTTAAGCTGGAGACTTGGGGGAGGGGCTCAGCCGGGCAGGTGTGTGCTCAGTGCAATATGTCTGCAACCACAGTCACGTGCTCTCAGATAGTCTCGGACACAGAGTCCATTCACGAAGGTTTGAGTTGAGCACTTGCTGTTCCGTGTACTGAAGAAACCAAAAGTAGAGTCAGACACATATTTCGCAAGATACCCACAATTTAGTGAAACCGACTGCACCATGTGAACAACTATGTAAGCCACAGAAGACTATAGTTAACAGTGTAATGGAGAGAGGACAGCCCCACTTCTGTTAACTAATTCTCTTCATTTTCCTGAAGGCTTGTCCCATACCAGCTAGTACCCTGGTGAGCGTACAATGTGGGGTTGCTAGGTAGAAAAACGCTACGTGAAGCCAAGAGTAGAAATGTTAAATTCCCACCATCTTGGACTTGGTAAGCCCCAGAAAAATACTTGGAGTACCTAGATTAAGGGAACATGGAGGGTCCATAAGCCTTTTCTTTTGCTCTTTTCTATGTATTGGGGCTAAATGAATACCTAGTTCCTGGCTTAAACAGAGCCCTGGCATTTCAAGGTTTTCTGTAGGACATTTGGAAATGGTGCTTCTCTAGGGTGAGGACTGGGCTGCAGAGAGTGATGAGCTATTTCAGAACAGATGTCAACAGAGCCCTTCTCTCCATGCTGAGAATCATCAAACATATGCCCCACGCCTGCCAGGCAGTGACTGAGGCTCAGGCTCCAGAGCACAGAGACAATGAGCCGGCCTCCTGGGGGCTCTTCTGCTGGAAACAAATTAGCTCTGATGGACCAGTGGCCTCTGCTCACTCTTGGGAAATGTGGAGGTGGGATCCCAGGCCGGTGTGGAGTTTAATTAAGGATGGCAGCTGGCGGAGCAGGTCAGATGGCTCTGTACTTCATCTCACAAGTTGTTAGCTGCTTTTTGTTTTTCTCCACATATTCCCATTGTCCTCTTCTTTCCCTTGCTAGTGCCCACATGTTGTTCTCAGTGTTTTGGAGTGGTGTGTGACTTTATCCCCGAGTATGGAGAGTCCAGGCAGGACCACACTCTAGAGGTGGAAAAACTAAGCTTTGAGGAAAAGATGTAAAACTATGGGAGACACAGGGCTCCTGCAGGAGATGCTTCCTCTCCATGCTCACTGTCTTTCTGTAAATGTACCCATTGGTACCAGTAATTAAATAGCAACCATCTTGGGACCTTTACCTATTTTTAAACTTTAAACTTTTTATTTTGTATTGGGGTGTATATAGCCAATCCACCTTGGGACTTTTAATATCTGGGGGGAAAAGAAAAGTTTAACTGGAGCCTGCCTAGTGTCTGGTATCAGCTTGGAGGATGGTGGTGCTCGAGGAGAATTCCTATCTTTGTCCAAGCAAACCACACAAGGAGGGAAGAGAGCTGACTCAGAATCACACAATCTTGTATAAGGACAGAATCTCTAGCACTTGGAGCTGTGAAAGTTTGTGTCTTAAAGAGACTGGGATACAAGGGGTTCTTGTTGAAGTGAGCATGAATGTTGGGGTTATTCAGTTGATTAGCCCAAAATGCACCCCTTAAAGTACATTACACCCCTTAAAGTACCCCTTAAAGTACAGCTACACCTGCTGACATTCCTGAATAGAAAAAATTACAAATCACATCCTCTAGTGAAGTGAAGGAGGAAGGAAAAACACTCAAACCCTGGCTTTTTTGGCCTCCTATTCTGGGGACATGAGATCCAGATAGACCAAGAAGTGGTAGGGGAAAAAACCTCTGTAAAATCTTGTGAGATGGTATCCTCTTTGGGAAGACTGAGTCGGACAATATATGTTTATGGCATACGATCTTTATGGAAATGCTTTATCATATTATTGTCTGCCACTTGTAATGATGGGATATGTGCTCTAAAAACACTCCCTGAATGTGAAGCCTTGCCCTACATCACCAGCTGTCTGCTTGCTCCAGTCCCATACAAATGAGTTAATTACCTGCAGCAGGAACAAACCTTGAAAACAAAGCAAGAAGTGTGGAAAATAAAGGCTGTTGTCTCCTGGTGGTACAATTTCTCCTTGGTTATATCATGTTCATAAAGAGAACTGGGCAGTTTCCTATAATACCAGAATTCTAGGAAGTCTGGGTTTTTAGGATTTCTGACTGCAGAAACCCTGAATAGAAAAGTACGTAAGTGGCAAGTACTCAAAAGGTGAAGTCGCCCATGGGCCACTAGCCTTTGGGGTCGGATCGCCTGTACTTGGATCAACCTATACTTGGTGGTGGTGGTTTAGTCGCTCAGTTGTTTCTGACTCTTCATGACTCGTGGACTGTACCCCTCCAGGCTCCTCTGTCCGTGGGATGTTCTGGGCAAGATTACTGGAGGGAGTTGCCATTTCCTTCTCCAGGGGATCTTCCCGATCCAAAGATTGAACCCAATTCTCCACATGTTCTGCAGCGCAAGCAGATTCTTTACTGCTGAGCCACTGGGGAAGCCCACTCTGGGCTTGGCGCATGTTAAAACTTTACTAAAGGGAAAGAGTGAGCAAGTCCAACAAGAAGGATATCTTTGTTTTTGAGGGCATTGAGGTTGAGGAGGAGGAAGAAGGTACAAACACTTGGAAAGTGAGGAGAACTTAAAGATCGCTGATTCCATAATATTTATTTTATAAATGAAAATGTTGAAAAGCAGAGGGCTTGTCTCTGCTTTAGCAGCAGGTCTGTTTTAGCTTTTAAGCTGAAGGTTCATGAAAACAACGTTACCTGTCTCTGAGTGTTAGACATAGCTGTGGATGACTTCTGGCCCTCATTCCTCATTCCTGTTACTCTCATGGTGCCAATATTACAGGGGAAACAAAGGCTTGATGTGAAAGATGAATGTAAGCGGTATTCCCAAGGGAGATGGTGCTTCGTGGAACCAGGTGGTAAACTCCTAAAGAATAGTGATTTTGTTTGCATGTCTTTATATCTTTCTGAATACCAAGCGCTGTGTCTTACAGAAATTAAATACTTAAATATTTGCTGATTGAAAATATTCTAATTGTGGAAAAAATCTGCAGTGTTGTCAGCAGCAGGAATAGAATTGGATGTATGGATTTGAATCCAACTCATCCACGTGTAAGCCATCACCTTGGACAGATGACCTATGTTCTCTGTGTCTTAATTTCCTTTGCTGTAAGCTGAAATACTAATATCTATACATGAAATAGTTGTGTGGGTTAAAGGAAATCACTTAAAGCAAAGGACTTTAAATAGTATCTGGCCTAGAAAAGTACTCAATGAGCATTAGCTGTTACTACAGTCTACAGAGAAGGCTATCTTTGTTTTTGAGGAATGTTTGAGAATATCTGGTATTACCTGAGCAATGATGTAGAATGATTGCTGTAGGGGTCATCAATTCTTATAGTTTTGGACATTTCTTTGTTCAGAATTAAATGTATGTAGCTCCTTTTACACTGTGGTATCCAGATTTTCTGAACAAGTAAACGAATTCCCTATTTTGGTCACTATTGTTGAAAGCCACACTGTGGTCTTGTCTGCTTACAGATTGTTATGGATAAGATCCCAGTGACTTTCTTCCTTTGGTCCCACCCAGACATCGGGGTCATTCAGCCTTCCCTGCTTCAATAAGGCTGTATGTGTAGTGCTCTCGCATGGGTGCCCCCAGCCCTCACTCGAGTCGATCCCGACATCTTGGTCACTGTTCCCTTGAGACTTTGGGCTTTTCTTCTCGTCCTATTTTAGAATCCAGCTTGAAACTCATCTTAGCATGAACAAGAAAAGCCTGCCTTTGTACTCATCCATCCATCCATCAAATGTTACTTTGATTCGTAGGCTCTTTGCCCTTGAGATGTTACTGCGTGACTGACCAACATGAGTAGGTATCCTCACTCTGGTTTTGTTTCTACAGTACGTTCCTCCAGATCTCTGCGTCTGCAACTTTGTGCTGGAGCAGTCCCTCTCTGTCAGAGCCCTGCAGGAAATGCTTGCCAACACAGGTGAAAATGGCGGCGAAGGGGTGAGTACCTGAATTATGTCCTGGGAAGGGAGGGATTGGGACACACCATAGCCCAAAAGTACACACTTCATTTCATTCCTCCAGTTTTGAACTAGAACACCTTGGTTTTCCAGTTTCCTTGAATCCATCCTCCTATTCCTCTTATTCAGCAGCCCCACTTCCTTTGGGTTAACCAGCTTCCACCAGAAAATAGACTAGATCATCTTAATGCTGCCCAAGCGGGGCGTAGATCATTGAACCCATAATCCACCAGGATATATGGAGAGGCTGAAAGAGCCTAGGAAGGGGAGGGAGGGTTATCTGTTAGGCTGATTCTTTTTTCTTGGAAAAGTCTTATCAGAGATGTATGACTGTGCCAATGAAGCACAGCCAGATTACAGCCATTTGGAGAGGATTTCCTATAGAATTCAGAGTCATTGACACGTACCCAGATCTTCATGGCTTCACTCAGGATGAGCAAATACAGAGCTGTATTAAGTTTCTATTGTCAGTAAAATTGTTTCCAAGTCTTTAACTAAGGGATAATGGCCTTGCAAAGGTCTCCCAGGCAAGACATTGACCAGAGACTTCAGAATAATCTTTGACCCTTTCCCTAATGACTCACCTAGTTATATTCATTTATCATGTCAAATATTCTAACTCTATGGACTGAATATCTCACATGCAGGCACCACTCTCCTATGCCCCTTAGATACTGTGTTAGATGACTATCCTTTATCTTCTGGGTTATTACATCAGACTCACCACTCTGATTCCTTCTGTGCTTGACCTCACCTACAATTTTATTTTCCCTAAGCTGAAATAATGCTCTTTACAAAATATAGACCTAATCATCCCACTTTACCATTTAAAAATTGTCTTTCTGCCCATTATCGTGAGTGAAATCCCATATTCCTTAACTGGGCATAAAGAACTTCAGGATTTGGTGAGTCCTGCTCACCTTGCCTGTCCCATTTCTCACCACATCTTCCCAAACACTCAGTGATACAACCACATTGAATTCTTTTCCTCAAACATAACCATTCTCTTTGCCTCAGAATCATGTGTGTCAGTTCTTACCTCCATTTAGAACCCCCTTCTCCACCTCTCTCTCCCCTTATATGATCTTTACTTCTCTTTCAGGGAACAAGTCTACATATTAAGTCAACGGAGAAACCTATAAATTGACCCTGAAAGTCTAGGATAGATACCCTTGCTTGAGCGACAGTCAGTGAAGAGTTCTTACTACTGTGTACTATAATTACAAGTCTAATTCTTTATACTCTGTAGTGTGTGTAGGTAGGAATATTTACAGGACCTAGCACCGTTTATTATTTGACTTGAATGAACTCATATATAATGAAGTGTCTCATTGGTGGTAGAAGAGACAATATCTGTAGCCCCAAGAGAACCAATATTTAGATTTAGGTCATCTTTCAGCTCTTAATGTGATCTTACATAAATCTTTTAATCTCTTGGAACCATAGTGTTCTTATCTGTAAAATTAGGAAGTATAATTAATTTGCTAGGGTCCTTAACACCAATATTTGTGATTCTTCACTCTTTTGGTTTAGAATAATATGCTTTCATCAACCACGTGAAAATAGCTTTGCTTTGTTCCTTAGAGCATAAACACAGGTGAGATTTTGTTCTTTTCAAGTTTATCTCCCCCTGACATTGACCTCAGTACCCCCAACCTTTCTTCCTTAGGCACACACCCTCAAACATTTCCAACTCAGTGAAATAAATTACTTTTTAATTGCTCACTTTTCCTCTGAGATAATTAACTCATGATTTATAGACATCTTTGGTGAGGAAGACCTGGTTGATTTGGAATATCACCACTTTCAGTGTCAGCCAAGATCAGCTAGACCCTGCAAACATATGGCCCCAGAATAGAAACTGGGAAGATAGAAGCTATTTTAACTGGACAATTACCTCATGGGCATTCTCTTATCTTGTTTGTTCACAAATTGCATTTCAAAGGACTTCTTTTTCTTTACCATCAACTTTGTGTAATTCAGAGAATCCTGCAGGTGGACTTTTAAGTCAAATGAAAAGTTCTGGTTATAATCTTTGCTCTTCTTTGTTGCCAGGAACTTAATTAATAGTCTTGTCCTGGTGTGTCTTTTGAAAAAGAATAACTAATTCATTTTCCGTATAGAATAGAAAGACCAGTTTAATAAGATCAAATGCATAGTTTTGGAATATATGTCTAATTATAATATACCTATAATTACCTATAATATACCTATAATTACCATCCATGTTCTAGCAAAAGTTTACTCTATGTAGTTATATACTTCAAGGACCATCTTTAATTCACAATATTTAAAGACAAATAGGTTAAGTCTTATTGGAGGATCCAGTCTGTTTGAAAACTCTAGTCTAAAATAAACAATCCATGACATTTTTATGGTTAAATAGTCATTGGATAACAATCACCATATTGAGTCAGACTCTAAAATTTCCGATGTGCTGTATTGCCATTTTGTGCTATTTTACCAAAGAAAAGAGCAAGCTAATAGTTATTTCCCATCCTGATATATTACTTCTTTGTAATTAATAACTGGAGATCTTAGAGCTAGAAAGAAGAGACTTGAAAAGAGAGCTGGAGCACAGATAGGAGAGGGTACTGTCTTTAAATGATTTAGATTTTATTATTTGTTGGTGGCTCCACTAGTTACCCGAACAGCAGCTTCAGTTGCTAGAACCCTCTTGGAACTCTCTCACAATTCCATCTGGGCTCTCAATCTTTATTATGAAGAATAATATTTTTCATATAACCTCTTGAGTCTGAATGTTTTGCTTTTCTAAAGTGATTGCTGTGTGCACTTACTATTAGTACTTAATTTGATTTGAAATGATAATATTCAGCAGGGGAGAAAAAGAAAAAAGAAAAATCAAGGAACTAAGTTAACGCAACAGACCATAATGATTCTCTGGGGAGCCAAGGGATATTTGAGTGGGTTGACACCTCCTCTGCATGCCAGTCCATTCTGTTTGGAAAGAGACATTCACTGCTTTTAAATGGATATTACTTACACTAATGATCATCGCTACCACCAGACGGGATGCTTTGAAGAGTGTCATTTTTCCTCCTGGGCATAAATTGGTCTTTGTGTGTCTGTTCACTGCTGCACAGCAATTGGACTTTTTAAAAATAACAAATATTGGTTATTTCTTTATTCATATGATGAGCATACAGAAGTCTTTCTTCAGGGATTGGTGGTTCTGCAGCAATTCTTTTCAGTAACAAAGAAAACAGAGGTGTCTACCTTGGTTTAACAACAGAGGGTTTATTATTGAAACATCCTTAGCTATAGCCAGTAGCACCTGGGACTCAGCTTTATGTTGAAAAGGAAACTGAATGATGAGAAGGCCCCAGGGGGCAGAGGATGTCAGTGCCCCTCAGAGCCCACCCTCGCTAAGCTCATCCTTGGGTCACTTTACCTCTGGTTAAATCCTGTCTGATGTTATTCTGGGGAATATTACCAAGAGATGAATGCTTGGCACTGTGGCCAATTAAATAGCTGGACTTTGATGTAAAATCCCTGCATACAAATATAATATATTTTTACATTAATGGAACCTGCAGTGTACGAGGTACCCAGCCATCTTCAGCAGGACAGGGAACTAAAAAGGATGTCACCATCTCCCTCTGAGTCCTCAGTCTTCAGCATCCTATAGCAATGACCCTGAACTCAAAACTAGCAACATGTGCAGTGAGAGAAGCTCCATTTTTGGAGTCAGGTAGATGTGTTTTGAGTCCAAGCTGTACAGGAGCAAGTGACTTCTAAGACAAATTGCTTCCCCTTTCCGTACCTAACTTTCCACACCTTCAAAATGCAACCTCCCTCATAGGATCAGGTGAGAATTACATAAGTGTTGACAAGCGCCTATGGGTATGGAAATGAATATTGGTTCCTCTTTTCATCTCTCGTCTGCTTCCTCCAGTCACAGATCCTTCAGGCATATTCAAATGCCTCAAAGGAAGGATTCCCATGCTATATGACCAGGTGCATGTTAACTCGAGGGCCATATAACTACAAATGAGTTTTGACATGAATGAATATAATGCTTCTAAAAATGGAAGACCTTGATTAACACAGTTACCAGCTGCACTCCTGATAAGGGCTCAGGTTTTCTCTAAAAGTTGACTTAATCACTGTCAGACTTTCACTACTTAAAACCGGGAGATGCAATATATATAAAAAGAATGAATGTTATGGTTGTATAAGATCATGCTAGATTTCAGATTCTAAAATCTCTAGAATGCAAATACACAATCAGCCTTTTAAACTTGATTGGGAGATGTGACCTGGAAAGATACTGTTTCTGTAAGAACCTCTCTCACAGATAAACTCACTGTGAGGGGGTCTTCTAATTCCCCGTATTACTTATGAGGGAAATTAACACTGAATATGCATCAGAAGGACTGAGGCTGAAGCTGAAGCTCCAATACTTTGGCCACCTGATGCAAAGAGCTGACTCATTGGAAAAGACCCTGATGCTGGGAAAGACTGAGGGAAGGAGGAGAGGGGCCAACAAGGGTGAGATGATTGGATGGCATCCTTGACTGAATGGATGTGAGTCTGAGCAAACTCCAGGAGTCAGTGAAGGACAGGGAAGCTGGTGTGCTGCAGTTCATGGATCGCAAAGAATCAGACACGACTTAGCAACTGAGCAACACTTAATTATGAGACGGTCCCTTTAACACTAAGGAGCTTCAGACTCCTTTCACTTGGCCCTGTCTTGGAGCAGGGAGTACTACACACAGCACAGTTGCTCAAGAAATGCACACATGTGGCGGTACATTTGCCATGCTCAGGAATGACGTGTACATGCTTGCTGAGAAGCTGGAGGTTGCCTCCTGCCCTTGTGAGACCTTGTAAACAGCCAAGGAGGCATAATCTTACATGCTGCTGTATTCACATAGATTTTATTTAAAGTATGTGTCGTGAGATACATTGTAGCCAAGTTCAAAGCATTCATCCTTCTTATAAAGCCACAGAAAATCTAGTCACAGAAAGGTGACAGCATCATTAAGAAAAGAATCTGCCAAAGATGCACCTCCCCTGACGTGGTTAGGTAATGAACAAATCAAAACAGATGCTGAGGAGGGTGACGAGAGGCCTGTTGTCTAAAGTTTGGATTCTGGCTGTGCCCAGATTTAAGACATCTTGTGGGAACTTCCAGAATGAAGAAGGCCAGTCAGAGCCTTACCTCCTTATTCCTGGGGCCCCGAGATCCCTCGCCCCCGTCATCTGTATATTACAGAAGAGGAGGGACAGCCCCCATCAACCAGAGGTCACTTCTCAGTTTTCTGAGGCTTTTGTCTTTCCTCCGTAATTGTCAGAAAACAGCCGGAGTGAGAACTTACTTTGATGTGTGTGTGGGGAAGGGAACAAGACTGAGGGGGGGAATCATGTACACAATTCTAAATAAACTTCATCCCCATTGCCATTGGTTTTTTTTCTTTTTGTTTTTGCATGTTTCTTATATATATTTTTTTATTTTTAGTTTTTTATTTTTTAAATTTTAAAATCTTTAATTCTTACATGCGTTCCCAAACATGAACCCCCCCTCCCACCTCCCTCCCCATAACATCTCTCTGCCATTGTTTAAAAGAAAGAAATCGTTTGATGAGTCAAATCTAACAGGAGGTGTTAGTTGCACCTTTAAAATAGGACACAGATTTTAAAATAGGACAAAGATTTTCTTTGGAGAAAAAATACAAAGACACCTCTGCCTGTTTTGGGATGTCAATCCCAGAACTTGCCCATATATGCCCTTACAGTGGGGGTAGTCAGAATGTGCCAGAATCACCACATTAGGTTTCCAAGTCTGGACTTCCTTTGTACTAGGTGGTAAGACGCCACTGCATCAAGCTCTCCAAGTACCTCCTCGGTGCTCCCACTCAGGACCTCCCCTCTTTGGTGCCAGCGCCTGTCAGGTTGCTCATGCTGGGGATGTTACCCATGCCTGCCTGCTGCCTAACTGGGAAGATCCAGATACCACTTAAATTATTGTTTAACCTCATCCTGCTTTTTGTTTTGAAAGGGAGAAAAATAACATGCTGATTTCGGATGCTTCCACTTCTTTTTTAACCTATGGCTGGTCATCCACACCCACTGTTAAAAAAAAAAAAAAAAAACTACTTTTGTATTAACAGAATCACCAAACCTGTTTGGTGAAATCACTCTTATATGCAAAAGCTTGAGTTTATATATCAAAACCTCCTCTTTACAGTCTGCTCCATGTTAGAGTTTGCTCACATTTGCTAATAGCAGACTGTTCTGGTGACAAAGCTGTGTCGGTGGTTTAGCCCTAGAACTGCCACCTCCTGGAGTTTTGCATGTTAAGTCGCTTCAGTCTTGTCCAACTCTGCAACCTATGGACTGTAACCTGCCAGGTCACTCTGTCCATGGGATTCTCCAGGCAAGAATACTGGAGTGGGTTGCCATGCCCTCCTTCAGGGATCTTCCCTACCCAGGGATCAAACCTGTGTCTCTTATGCCTCTTGCATTGGCAGGCAGATGCTTTACCACTAGCGTGAGCTGGGAAGCCCTCCACTGACAAGGGCACATCACTAATTAGTTCTGTAAACACTAACTTGTTTGTATTAGTCGTTATTCTAGAGACCCTGGCTCCCATAATATTAGGTAGATGGATAAATGATTTTATTCTCTTTCTGCTTTGTTGTGAACAGAGAGAATTTTTCAAATTCCATCCATAACAGCAACCCTAAAGCTCTAAGTGATGACAACATGGTTTTAATTTTTTTGAGACATGAATAGCCTATAAATCTTCTTATGGAAGAATATGAGAGGTATTCTGTAGTTTTGACAGAATTTCTTTCTTCAAGAGCCAGATATTATTTTCAGAAATTATACAATAATGAAAGATCTCCAAACTAAGGTTTTTAATGTATTTTTTTACAGACCAAACTGTCATCACACTGTGTCCCTTGTCTTCTTTCTTTCCCCTCCTTACTGTTCTCTCATTATGTTATCTTATAATTTTATGCTGATATAATGGATTTAAATGTTTCTCTGATAAGCTAATACTAATGAAAATGTGCACAAGTAACTTATCTTGTTGAGCTGGCCTTTTGATAACATGATATCATTAAAATTTGCCATCTGGGAGACTTTACTTCATGGTAAGAAAACTCCTCTTTGGTAAAAGAAAAAGTCTAATTGGTTGCTTGCAATATTTCTAAGAAAAAGAAATTCCAAATTTTCTGATGTATGGTACTGACCTTTGTCCTTGGGTGGATTTTCTTACATAAATATAATTACAAAAAAAAAAAACTGCTACAGACAAATTTAGGCTACAGCATGTAGCTTGTTTGCCAGTTTCTTGATGACATCAGCATGGTACTGGAAAGGTAAAATCAAACGTTTACATCTAATGCTGCTGCTTCCTCCTAGCTAAAATCACAAAATACTCACTAGGTCGGAATTTTATTCCCATTGGGGTTTTTGCTCTTCTAAGTATCAGCAGATTCCTCAGATGACTTGAACGCTTTCAGCAGGACTGGTCCACACTCAAATATACATTGACCGTCTTGTGTTTGATTTTGCTAGCTCAGTGGCCTCTTGGAATGGGTATGTTGTTCACTCCTTTCCTGTGTGTGTCTCTGCATGGACAGCTGACTCTAGCTGTATTTGTAATGAGCTAGGCTTCTCACTTGTGAGTGTTCAAGGCCGTTTCCATCCTCTGTGCCTCTGCAATTGAAAAAAGCACCGCACACCTCAATCTGGTGGAATTAGAGGTGCCTGCACACTTAGAAATTTGTTGCTAAGAAACTTGTTAAACTGCTGCTCTGAAATTACAAGGACGGCCTGCCTGTAGACTCATTTTTTCCTTTTCCTTCAAGATATTGAAGTTCTGGTCAGTCACTCAGTCGTGTCCGACTCTTTGCAACCCCATGAATTGTAGCACACCAGGCGTCCCTGTCCATCACCAACTCCCGAAAATTGTTTCTAAAGTCTTTTTCCCTCTGACTATGGTCTAGATGGCCTGTGGCCATACGGTTCAAGTTGATAAGGTGACAGAAGTGTGCAGCCTTGCCTTATTCCAAGCTTCTCGGTGCTTCAGACTCACCTAGTCTATTATGCAAGTCCAGCTCTGCTCCTCTGGAAAGCTGGAATTCATAATAAAAATGGAAAAAGCTAGTTGGATATTTCCCCATTTTTCATGCAGCATCCCCAAAGTGAACCAGCAGAAGAATCAAATGTTAATTTCAACAGTTAAGAATAACCATTAAAGTTAACTAGCTTTTTACATTTATTCATATCCGGAGTAGAAGCATTTTAAAGTAAAGAGGCCACAGAATTAATTTTTAAAGCTCCAGACTCTATCCAATCTACTTCTTTATGAATATAATGTTTCAGCTTTATTGGAATAGCTTTTTCTTCAGCGGATTTTTTTTTTTTCATTCTGAAGTCAGTACCGCCTGCTTAGAGTAAATATGTCTATGTCATCTTGGGGTTATTTTGCTAATGTTACATCAGCTTGGCTGATGTTACATAAACCCTGAAATTCCTCTTATTGTTGCTGTGGACATTCAAATGCTCTGGGAGTATAGTCATGTCATAATGACCTAAGTTGTCTAAGAAAGCTTGAGCTTCTTTCCCAAGGCTAGATGTAGTTTTCAGTGATTGTGTATGTTTGTGTGTGTGTGTGTGTGTGTGTGTGTGTGTGTGTGTGCTCTTAACATTTTAATTGCAAAAAAACAAAACATCTTCATTAAAATTTCTTAGAGGAGTGAGGAAGGATTGGAGTACTTTCTCTGGAACATACTAAGAGGTAAATAGTTGTATTCTTACATGAGATATTTTGAAGAGAAATTTGCTGAACTTAAAATAACTATTTGAAGGGTCAGAGATGAATTTCAGCTACATTTTTAGGAATTTGATTTAATCCTAAATTGTGGAATAGTTGAATTAGGGGAAATCTTTCAAGAGACTTGCTTACCTTTTAAAAATGAAGCACATTGGAAATTCAAGAAATCCTGGGAGAATCGAAACCTTTCAGGTGATTTATTAGACTTTCCTTTGATTGTGAAATTTACTTTCATAACTACCAGGGTTTAAATTATATTTTTGTTGGGAAAATTGAATGAACTAGAAGAAAAGACCTCTTATTTATTTTCATTTCATGAAAGTTTAATGTTAACACCTATTTGCAAATTCTAGTAAAGAAAAATTTACTTGGTACCAGAGAAACCCTGGTCTCAACTGGTGCTTTAATCCTCACTGGAGTAAAAACCATGTAGCCAGTGTCCCAATGCTATGATTACTAATATTTGGTTTTCAAATGGAAGGATCTTGAATGACTAAATGGAATCAATGGAAAGAAAGCAAGAATAAGAACAAGGTTTTGGGAGTTTGTGGGATAAAAGTATTCCTGCTCTGTACAAGAAGAAGAGGAAAGCTAATGGAAGGATGTATCTTTTTACCTGGCATCTCCTGTAGCTGAGACTTAGGCTGGTACTGAGAGGGAGAAGGGAGTGCCTGAGCCTTGTTCCTCAGTCCAGAGATATTGCTCTGATGGGAGGGAGGAAAGTGCAGGACTAGAAGGGGCTGGGCATTCTGGCCCAGGCATTGCTGCTCTCTGGGCCTTGTTCTGTCCCTTTGCAAAATGGGGCTTCTGAACTACATTATTGACTCCTGAGCATCTTTAGACTCTTCCAAGACAAATGTCTATCCATGAGGAAGAATTTGCAAGTCATCAGGGAAATTTGGAAATAAAGACAATATATGAATTGTTTCATTAAGCGAAGTTTATAAATGGAAAGGTCTGCCTTTCTTATTTTCTGTGATTGTGGCCTTTTTAAAAAATGGTTTATTTTTTATACCATTTAAACTTTTATACTCCATTTACAGCTACAATAGAAAACACTGGCTGCATTCTGCATACTGTACCACGCATCCTACACCCAGTGGTTTGTTTTTGTGTTTTTGTTGGCAGCAGGCACTCACATCTTCCTTGGTGGATTACTCTGGGTCTTAGCTCCATGATGGAAGGAAGGGGGCTCTGAGTTCCCAGGCACCAGCTGCATCTCCTGTGTTTTTGGTGTGGAGAGACAAGTGACGACAGAACGTTAGTAAGAATTACCTGCTGCCATTAGTGATATGGAGCTAGAGGCTGGGCTCCCTGCCTGCATTTCTCTGCTGCTCATCTGCTTTTATGAGGTGGAGGGCAGTGGGCAGGAGAACCAGGATGTTGCTCCTGGGAATGAATTCAAAACTGTGTCTGGGGTCAATGTGGCCAGCCCTATGCAGGCTTCTGCGAAGAACAGCCTTTGGGAATTTGCTTGAGGAGGTGTTTCCTCTTCCTGAGCCCTCTGAGTCCTGCTCTCTGGGTGGGGCTGGGCAGTGATGAAAACTTATGGCTTGATCACTACCGAAAAATACCTGTTTTCATGTCTCTGGTGAAATATTAGAAAGGTAAGATGAATGCATGACTTTTTTTTTCTTTAAACTGTGTTTATCTTTAAATAGTTGCCCCTTTTCTGAAGCTTATGACTTGGTATTAGAAGTTTTCAAAATTACAGCTGGAGTGCAGAAATCTCTAGATTTTATCTTATTAGTGGATACAGGTGACTGAATTGTCATTTTTGAGGCACCTATAGTCAGTCAAGCAGGTGGAGCTATCCGTGGTTCTGATTCTGTAAGTTAATGCAGCTTGCCTCGTGTTCATTAAGTTCAAGACTCCAGGGGTGAGAGGACCAGGCATTTTGCCCCAATAATTTGTAGGACTGTTTCTCCATGTTACAACCCCAGCAACTTTACCTTATACCCTACCCTTGTGGGGATATTTCCATGTCAGCTTGCTAAAGGGACTGTTGGGAAACCCTCATCCAATTTTAGGATTTACACAAATTTGGGGGAAAAAATAACCTCATGTATTATAGTATCTCAAATTCACCATTCTTTCTCTCAGCCTTGAACAGGGTCCAGTAACATGTTTCTATACCAATTTCATCCATTTTCAATAATGGGAAAAATGGAGGGTGTATATTTAACAAGATGCTAGCATTTTCAAACCTCTTCCTCCCCTCAGGGTTGTAAATTTTGTGGTGAATTCAGCTCCTTATTCTACTCCTGCATTGTACCCAGGCAGGCCTCAGCCCTAGGTGATGCGAAGGGCCAGAGGGTGGTCTAGCAGCAGGAGTCACAATTCTCTGACCCGAAGTGATTGGCCTGCGTCACCAGAAGAATGAGCAACTGCAGTTTCCAGTTCATTGTTCCCTCTGGGCAGCCGCTTCAGTGTGTAAGGCAACAGGGGCACACAAATCCATGATTTATTGGCTGCACTCATTTCAGTCAGTGTCGGTGGGAGAAACACTAGGACTGTGGTACTCCCAGGCGCTCTCAAGGATGCAGTCTCTTACAGACATAGAAAGTAAACTTATGGTTACCCGAAAGGGGAGGGGGAGGAAAGAGAAGTTAGGAGTTTTGCATTAACAGATACATACTACTATACATAAAATAGACAAACAGCAAGGATCTGCTATGCAGCACAGGGACCGCTACTCAATATTTTGTGTTAATAATAAGGGGAAAGAATCTGAAAAAGAATGGATACACACACATACACATACACACACACACACACATACACATAAAACCAAATCACTTTGCAATACACCTGAAACCAACCGCATTGTAAATCAACTATATTTCATTTTTGAAAACATCAATGTTCTAATCATAAGGAAAGAAAACTGAAGAAAAGAATGCACTGTCAAGTTAACCTGTTTATATAAACCTCCAATTCCTTGTCTCAAAACCTCACTCTTTTCCTAGAACACAAATCCCTCTTAAATTTTTTTTTTACTGTATCCTACAAATGGAGCTACCTAGGCCATAGTTGCTTCACCTCTAATGCTATTGACTTAGTTGGTAATTTTTTATTAGATTTCATTAGATTGAGCTGTTCCCAGGGCAACCAGGAATAAGCTCACTTGCTTAATCCCAGAGCTAACAAGTCAATTGGCAACTGATTTCTTGTTTCACTTAGTTTGTGTCTGTGTGTGTGCTTGCAGGAGTATAAAATGCTCCTGGGTTCTGCCAGTCCCTTTCCCCCATTTTTCTACCTGTCCATAAGGACTCACTGACTTGTATGCTTTTTTCAAAAGTGCATTCACTTCATTTTAATCCTGTTAATGAACCTTGAGATTTTTCTTCCTTGTGACTAATAAAATATCAATCAACATTCAAGCATTCCTTCACATTTACACTTGTCTTTCCAAACTTATCCTCCTATACAAAAGGAATATATTTCTGTCTGTACTTTTTATTTCATTTATTTATCCACTGTAATACTCTGCTACTAAACTGTAGTTTAATAGAAGAAAAAAAAAGCCTCCATTTAATTTCTTGCATTAAATTATGGTGAAAACTCAGTTGCTTAAATCTCTCCTCTAAAGGGTGATGTCCTAATGTTTATTGTGAAACATCCCAAATAAATTAAGAGATTTCCATACTAGACATTCACTCTTGTTTCATCCAGTAAGGGCTGCTTTAGCTTATACTCACTAGCACAAAACATAGGTACACCCATCCCCAGGTGATCTTGTTTTTAGCGTATATACCTATGTGTATTCCTCCAAAACAAAAGACATCCAAATCTGTAAGATCTATTTTAAATATCCTCACTTGATCTAGGACCAGAGTCTCAGGTTGAGGCCAGTTTTTTCCTTCAAGTCCCAGGGTCCTCAGGAGCAGGGAAGGTTCAGACTCTACCTCCTACACATGGTCCCGAGTCTCCTTGAGGCTGGGACCTCGTGACTCCAGAAAGTCCCGATTGTGGTTCATGAGGCCTTGTGTACCATTCTGTCCCAGATGGAGCACCTACAATCCTTCATAACAGACGTTTTTTTGAAAAGTGACCCCTGTGGTAGTTCACTGATAAGGGACAACTTGGGTCACGATGTTATTATAATCAGTGCAAGAACCAAACACATGACTCCAGTGTTCTCCCACTTTCTAATCAGACTTTCTGCTTTCTTTCAACGATCTAGTGAGTGAAAAATAACATTGATATGGGGCTGTCATGATTTGAACTTAGAATCCCTGCTCTAAGGCTGATAGGAGCTCACGTGTACATTATGGCGACACTTTCACACGCTGTGTCATCGCATTCCTGCTTTAGCATCATCTTAGACTCACATCCCTCTTCAGGTACCTGACATGTCCCAAAATGCAGCCTTCACTTTCTCTGTGATGCTCAGACCCCGTCTGTTTGGCCCAAGGGGGTGCTCGTTAGCCCTTTTAGCATTCCTGCTGAGGTCTTTGAGAGCAGCCTTGTTTCCTTGCAGGTGTACGGTAGCCCAGGCCCATCTTAATTTTTTTTTTCTTTTTTGTCACAGACATGAAATTGCATGACTCTTTAAATTCATGGTGAATAATATTAGAGATTAGATTCTGTGGTGACAGCTGTATGTTAGATTGACCCCACCACAACTGGTAGGAAGGAAGCATTTGTATGATACCGAAAAGAAATATTACTTATAGCACACGGTAATCAAGACTTCATTTTTATGAAGAACATGAATTTAAAGTTCACAATGATAACTCTAGTGTAATTTCAGCCTTACTTAATCTTTCTGCCTTATTAAAACATGAGCTCTTGTGAAATTATTTTTGCTCTTTGAGGTGACAGTTTCCCTGTTACACTGTATTGGGCTGTCCTTTCTCCATTTATTTAAAAAGCACTTCGGGGATCCCTTCGGTATACCCTTTCCCTCCTCTGGTTTCATGGCACGATTTTCTAGTGTATTAAGGAAGATCTTGAAAGTGCATAAACAGGTTTATATAGAAGCATATTGATTATTAGACAGTGATAAATTACCAGGAATGTCTTAACTGCTTTCAATCGAGACTCTCTGTTCCTCTCAGTTTCCCTCTCACTGCAGACTCTGTAGATAACATAGTTACTTCTTCAGGTTTCTGAGGATCTTTCATAGTCAAGCAGTGATCCCTCCCAGTGTAAAGAGGAGAAATCCACTGCAAAATTCTTTTTGTTGCTGTTGTTGTTTAATTGGGATACAATTGATATACAACACTGGTATACACTGGGACGACTTGGCATACTCGTATTGGAAAATAATTACCATAGTAAGTTTAGTTGATATCCATCACCTCTACATTATTATAATTTTTTTCCCTTGTGACAAGAACTTTTAGGATTTACTCTCTTAGCAACTGTCAAGTATACCATCCAGTAGCGTTACCTATGGTCATCGTGTTATATATTGTATCCCCAATGCTCATTTATCCGAAAACTAGAAGTTTATACCTTTTAACCAGCTTCACTCAGTTCCACCACTCCCAATCCCTTGTAACCACAAATCTGATATCACTTGCTATGAGTTTGAGTTGTTTCAGATTCCACATGTAAGTGAGATTATACAGCATTTGTCTTATTTCACATAGCATAATGCCCTCAAGCTCCATCCATGTTGCTGCAGATGGCAGGATTTCCTCCGTTTATGGTTGAGTGGTAGTCCATTCTACCACATTTTCTTTATCCATGCACTTCTGTTGATGGACTTAGGTTGTCTCCATACCTTGGCAACTATAAATTGCTGCACTGAACATGGAGAGTGTGGATATCTCTTTGACATAGTCTTTTCATTTCCTTCAGATAAATACTCAGAAGTGGACTGCTGAATCATATGTTAGATCTATTTTAATTTTTTTGAATTTAAAATACTGTTTTCCACAGTAGCTGAACTTATTTACATTTCCATCAACTGTGCACAAGGGTTCTCTTTTCCCTGTGTCTTTGCTAGCATTTGTTATTGCTTGTCTTTTTGATAATAGCCATTCTAACAGCATAAAGTGATATCATAACATTTCCCTAATGATTAGTGACAATGAGCACCTTTTCATGTACTTGGCCATTTGTATGTCTTTTTTGGGGAAAAAAATGTCACTTCAAGTCCTTTGCCCATTTTTTAATGAAGTACTTGGAGTTTTGCAGGTTGGTTTTTTTTTTTTTTGCTATTGAGTTGTCTGAGTTCTTTATATGTTTTGGAGAGTAACCTCTTATCAGACTCATAATTTCAAATTTTCCCCCATTTCATTGATCATTTGCTTTGTTGTGAAACTTTTGTGTTTGATATAGTCCCACTTGTTTATTTTTCATTTTGTTGCATCTGCTTTCGGTGTCATATCCAAAAACAAATCAAAAAAAGCGTTGCCAAGACTTGTGTCAAAAGGCTTTTCTCTAGGTTTCCTTCCAGGACTTTTGTGGTTTCTGGTCATACATTCAAGTTTTTAATCCATTTTGAGTTGATTTTTGAGTGGTGTAAGATCATTCTTTTACATGTGAATATCCAGTTTTCCCAGCACTGTATTGAAGAGGCTATATTTTCTCCATTGAGTATTCTTGGCCCTCTTGTCAAGTATTGGTTGGTCATATATGCGTGAGTTTACTTCTGGGCTCGTAATTCTGTTCCATTAGTCTACCTGTCTGTCAATACTATACTGTTTTGATAAAGGTTGTAATATAGTTTGGTTACACACAAATTTCATTTTTATTTTTTCTATTTCTATGAAAAATACTATTGGAATCTTGGTTGGGAATGCACTGAGTCCATGTATGACCTTGGGTAGTATAGATATTTTATCATCTAATCCATGAACACAGAACATCTTTCCATTTATCTGTGTCTTTTTCACTTTCTTACATTATTAGTCTTGTATTTTTCAGTGTAAAAAATTTTTTTAACCCCTTGGCTAAAGTTTTTCCTAAGGATGTTGTTGTTTGATGTTATCATAAATGGGTTCATTTTATTTCTTTTTCAGCTAATTCATTGTTTGCAGTGTTCTTTCATGTACCAAATCATCACATCACACTCCCACTGGGAAATGATTGATTGATGTTTCTCCAGCCATTGAAGGAGTCAAACATTAGCACAACTGAGATTTAGTTTTGCTTATTTTGGTGTAAGTTTTTCAAATTGTAAACCATGCTTGACATTTCTGAGCCAGTCACTGTCTTCCTTCTCCTCTCCTCACAGGTACAGTTCAGTTCAGTCGCTCAGTCGTGTCTGACTCTTTGTGACCCCACGAACTGCAGCATGCCAGGCCTCCCTGTCCATCACCAACTCCCGGAGCCTACCCAAACTTACATCCATTGAGTCAGTGATGCCATCCAACCATCTCATCCTCTGTCGTCCCCTTCTCCTCCTGCCCTCAATCTTTGCCAGCATCAGGGTCTTTTCAAATGAGTCAGCTGTTTGCATCAGGTGATCAAAGTATTGTAGTTTCAGCTTCAACATCAGTCCTTCCAATGAACACGCAGGACTGATTTCCTTTAGGATGGACTGGTTGTATCTCCTTGAAGTCCAAGGGACTCTCACAAGTATTCTCCAACACCACAGTTCAAAAACATCATTTCTTCAGCACTCAGCTTTCTTTATAGGCCAACTCTCACATCCATACATGACTACTGGAAAAACCATAGCCTTGACTAGACGGACCTTTGTTGACAAAATAATGTCTCTGCTTTTTAATATGCTGTCGACGTTGGTCATAACTATCCTTCCAAGGAGTAAGTGTCTTTTAATATCATGGCTGCAATCACCATCTGCAGTGATTTTGGAGCCCAGAAAAATAAAGTCTGACACTGTTTCCACTGTTTCCCCATCTATTTCCCATGAAGTGATGGGACCAGATGCCATGATCTTCGTTTTCTGAATGTTGAGCTTTAAGCCAACTTTTTCACTCTGCTCTTTCACTTTCATCAAGAGGCTTTTTAGTTCCTCTTCACTTTCTGCCATAAGGGTGGTATCATCTGCATATCTGAGGTGATTGATATTTCTCCTGGCAATCTTGATTCCAGCTTGTGCTTCTTCCAGCCCAGCAATTCTCATGATGTACTCTGCATAGAAGTTAAATAAGCAGGGTGACAATATACAGCCTTGACATACTCCTTTTCCTATTTGGAACCAGTCTGTTGTTCCATGTCCAGTTCTAGCTGTTGCTTCCTGACCTGCATACAGATTTCTCAAGAAGCAGGTCAGATGGTCTGGTATTCCCATCTCTTGAAGAATTTTCCACAGTCTATTGTGATAGACTTCCACACAGTCAAAGGCTTTGGCATAGTCAATAAAGCAGAAATAGATGTTTTTCTGGAACTCTCTTGCTTTTTCGATGATCCAGCAGATGTTGGCAATTTGATCTCTGGTTCCTCTGCCTTTTCTAAAACCAGCTTGAACATCAGGAAGTTCACGGTTCACTTATTGCTGAAGCCTGGCTTGGAGAATTTTGAGCATTACTTTACTAGCGTGTGAGATGAGTGCAATTGTGTGGTAGTTTGAGCATTCTTTGGCATTGCCTTTCTTTGGAATTGGAATGAAAACTGACCTTTTCCTGTGGCCACTGCTGAGTTTTCCAAATTTGCTGGCATATTGAGTGCAGCACTTTGAAAGCATCATCTTTTAGGATTTGAAATAGCTCAACTGGGATTCCTTCATCTCCACTAGCTTTGCTCGTAGTGATGCTTCCTAAAGCCCACTTGACTTCACATTCCAGGAAGTCTGGCTCTAGGTGAGTGATCACACCATCGTGATTATTTTGGTCATGAAGATCTTTTTTGTGTAGTTGTTCCGTGTATTCTTGCCACCTCTTAATATCTTCTGCTTCTGTTGGGTCCCTACCATTTCTGTCCTTTACTGAGTCCATCTTTGCATGAAATGTTCCCTTGGTATCTCTTATTTTCTTGAAGAGATCTCTAGTCTTTTCCACTCATCACAGGTAGAAGGTACTAATTTTAATGTGCCTTTCTCTTCTTGCCCGGAAAGTTTTGCTGTGGTTTCTTGAGGCTCTAGTTGGTTTTACTGTCAGTCTCAGTCGGTTATCCTATCAATGTCCATGTGATGAATTTACTCTGCGTACAAAGGGTAGAAAATAGATCAGGTAGTGCTTCCTCTACCCAGGGCCTGGCTTCTATTCACAGACCAGAAGAAGAGACTTTTTCCCTCAAAAAAGTTTTATTTTTCTTTCTGACTGAAAAATTAGCTGGTAGCAAGAACACTTAGACTTAAGCTAGGCTTTTGAGAGCAGCCATGTGAATCACACTGCCCAAGTGTTAGATGATTCAGAACAACTAGAAGCGACATTGTAGCTGTAGGGGGGACAGTGGAGTGTTATCAGTGAGAATGCAGAAGGGCCAGGAACACAGAAGCCAGAGCGAGAATAGAAGATTGGACGTGACTGAGTGGGGACGGGGTGACCAAGTAGTGAGAGAAGAAAAGTGAAAGTCCCTCCCCCTCATCTGTTCTGCTTTTTTGCCCTTAACTTCATCTCTTCCCAGGCCTGATAAAATCCAGACTGGTGGGAGAGGGGAGGCCAGATTGCAGGTAACACAGCTCAGGAAGGGTCTAGCTGGTCTTAGATCCATGAAGATGGGTGTAGAGACCTAGAAGTCATAGGCCTGGACTCTTGGTTTAAAAGAGTCTGAATTGTCTAGAGCCCTCTCCACGCAGGTTTTGCAACAGTTATCTGTGTCTTTCCACCTGTCACAAACATGGCTAGCAGAGCTAAGAGACCGAGAGTTTTAGCTGAACATGAGGCCTAGAGCCTTCAAGGACCAGGGGCAGCAGCCACGTTTGTTCTTTGCTTTGGTAGGGTTCTGGACAAATGCTAAAAGAAAAATCAGCCACTGGTCCAGAATGAGGCTTCTGAGAACAGGGAAGTATTTGCACTGTAAGCATCATATCGATTACTTATATGAAGGGCCCGCTGTGGCTGGGAAGGTCTCAGAAGGGTGGTGGCTCTTAAGCCTGGCTATGTCTTAGAATTACCTAGGATTCCTAGGACTCATTGAAGATCTGTCAAATAAGAGTCTTAGGGAAATAGCCTTGCCTTTGAGGCTGTTTTTGTTTTGTTTTGTTTTGTTTTGTTTTCCTCTCTCTCTCTCTCTTTGTTTTCATTTTGAAAGCCCTACTAATGATTCTGATGGATATCTGGGATTGAGGTGCAATTCTGTATGATCAACCCATGAGAGGTTCTGAAGACCTATTGCCTCTGAACAGTGTGTGGTCCACAGACACATAGGAAGTATTAGGAGCACCTGTTCTATCCATCCACTGGCTTGAACATACACAGAGAACTCTGAGAATCAGCTCCTCTACCTAAGGCCACTTCATATCCTTCAAGGAAAGATCAGGCTTTTGTGTGTTGTTTTTCTTGGAAGTAGTAAGTTGGCTCTAGGCTTATTTGTGAATGCAGAGAGAACAGGATACATTTATCTCTATGCAGCAAGATCATAATTGGGAATAGTGCAAGGGAGTTGGAGGGATAAAGGAAAAATAAGTTGTGTTGATAAAGAGAGAGAGGGAGAAACAGGTTAAAGAGTGCAAAGGAGAAGGAGGAGAACCAAATAACAGAATATACTTAAGTGCATTTTCTTCCTCATAGCCCATATGAATAGAGGTATTTGCACACAGAAGGACTCAACAGTGGTTTTGTAATAAAAACTGACTCCTATTTTGTTAATTCCCAGGATGAATGGTGAATTTTTTTTTCCCCTAGAGACATAGTAGATTAAAGATAGAATTTGATTTTTCATGTCAAGGTAATCTGATCTTTTAGATTTTTGTTAGAAATATTTGTTGTTCGTTACCTTGGGTGAAAGGAGATGGTTGAGCAGAGTTTTTGGTGCCACTGGTCTGTATTTCATCAGAGGCCTGATGGATGATGAGGATGTGCAGTTCATATAAAAACTAGAGCAGTGACTGGAAGACAGATCTGGCTGACAGGGGCCTTTCATGTCAAGAATGGACTTGGCAATGTCAGGTTCTTACAAATCTGTTAGTGAGCTATAGGAGAAAGGGGGAAAGTTAATTCAGAGAAGAAAATAATCACTTCACCTCTTTCAAAGTATACTTGTCATCAGTCTAAATGTCATTAATTCCCTGACAAATATCTCCTGTCAATTTGCTCCTTTAAAAGATACCATAATAGGAAATAAGTTCGAGCTGCTACCCTGGCTGTCTGGTGTCTACCTTCTGAGAAAAGCACAGTGCGTCTAGAATGACCCCATGCTCAATCTGGAGGCAATCCCATGGCCGTTTTGGTTCCCCCTCAATGAAGAATGCTTATCCTCCTGTTTCACAATCAGCATTTGTAAAATCGCAGTCCAAGTGGGAATCTCCAAAAGTCATTTAATTATTTTCCCACATGTCATAGGTCAGGAAAGAGGAGAGAACACAGTTGCATATATCCGCCAATCTCAAAGAGCCAGGACCCTTATTTTTAAAGACTTGAAAGGCAGAAGCTTCCTCAGTTTCCTTTAGTCATGAGTACAGGGCCCAAATCTGCACCGTCCACAGGCTCTTCCTTCTCATGATTTGAAGTGCTCACAGGAAATTATGAACTCGGGGTCATCACAGCAGCTCCTCTGCGATCCCTAAGTCATCTGAGCCATCTCTCAAATTTTCCTTACCCCTTCAGCCAGATCTGTGCAAAAGAGAAGCCCTGTAAGCACTTGCCTGAAAGAAAACGCCTTCTTGCTGTGCAGGTTCTTGTTACAGATGATGCTTAAGACCCAGAACTTACATTTCCTCACATCAGGTTCTGGCTTTTCATCCTTTTGTCCTGAACTGTTACCATGTGGCAGTGAAATTAATGACTTGAACAAAAATGAGTGTCAAAATCCTCTTCACTGAGGAAGAATAATTCCAGGTGCATCCATGAGGGAAGGTTGGCTGAATTCAGTGAATTGTAAAATATAATAATTTGGCATTTTATGGTACAAACTATGGTACATTTGGCATTCAGCGCTCGGTCGGGGGATGGATTATTTAGGTTTTGCTTGTGTTTTCTCTGTTTAAGAAGTGAAGGAAATTAACGATGCTAGCCTGACTTTGTGCACAGCTTTTGGAGTATCCTTTCCTTGGGCTCTGGGATATGCAGTGGTGGGGAGGAGGCAGCCCTGAAGGGGTGGGAGGTGGGGCTCCCTGGAGTCACAGTCCCCCTGCTGACCTTGAGGGGAGAGCACAGCCACAGACAGGGCAAAGGCTGCCATAGGCCCTCTGCAAACCAGTTTCAGCCTTTTCTCTTTGGAATCGTGTTGTGCCTGCAGCCTGTGAACCGTGGGCTTGTCTTGTCATTAAGGCAACTGGGGAGATGATCAAGATCATTGAACTTGGGAAGGAGGGAGATGCTGCATGTCCTCCTCTTTTCTGAACTTCATTAAAATCCTGTTTCATGATTTCCATTTTTAACAATATCCCAAGAGGCCCACGAAGGATGCCAAGAAAGTGGCCTCCTTTCATGTATGTTTATCTTAAGGGCCTGCACTTTCCTGGTTGAGTTGGCCCAGACTCACTTAGAAGGTTTCTTACGGGGGAAACCTCATTAGGGGACTCTGTCCTGATGCTGTTGCTTTCTCAGTGGCCAATGTCTCAGAAATCTTTGACTAAGAGTTTTAGATCCAGGTTAATTATCTTTTTACAAGTGAAAAATCAAGGTGTCAAATTAAGAGAATGATACCTTAGGCTTTTTAGAATGTCTTTGTATCGTGAAGTAGGGACCCAAATGCTGGACTTGGCAGTTACCTAGCTGAAGAATAGAGTATTGGATCCAGAAAAAGTGGTGAACAAAAGGGTTTAGTGTGCTGCATTGGGTTTTTCAGGATTTCGCATATAGCGAGGGAATTAGGATGGCTGGATGTGCTTATAGAATTGCTGTTGGCATATTCCCCAGCTCTGACTCCAGATCACAAGTCAGACTAGTCTGTACGTGTGCCTTCTGACCTCGGCACTTTCTAAAGTCCAGTATACTGCTTTAACTGTCATTAAAAATGGAAAGCTGTCTCTGTTACCAGAAGTTTCCAGTCTAAGACCTGTTTAGAAAATGCCCCATTAGTTTCTTTGGTGCCATTTGAGCTGGCAGTTCCCATCTGTCTCACTGATTGTACAGTGCTGTCAACCTCTCCTAGAAAAGTAGGATGCTTAAGTGGAGTCTTGGGAATTTAGCCAGAGGGGCATGATGGCTTGTAGCAGTTGGGGAAGGTGGTCCTAGAATCTGATGGCTGGTTGAGGCAGCATTGGAAGCATAGAATAGTGTGGAAACCAAGTCTCTAGGAGCAAGGATGGAGAAAGAAATGGCAACCCACTCCAGCCTTCTTGCCTGTGAAATCCAGTGGACAGACGCACCTCCAGTCTGTGGTGAGCTATAGTCCATGGGGTCGCAAAGAGTTGGACAGAATTTAGCAACTAAAAAGCAAAAGAGACAAGAATGGAATCCAAGGTGAAGGGTCCACTAACAGCCACAGCGGCTGTCAGAAGAGCCTCTGTGTTTGAGATCCAAGCAAGAGTGACTCCCTGGGCAAGAAATTTCCCCTTTGGAGTCTGGGCTAAGCCTGAGGGAACTCAGAGGAGAACAGAGGTGTCTTGGATAAAGCCTGTGTTTCTCGGCTCTCCATCCAACACCAGGGTAGGGCTAGACCATGGAATCAGTGCCTAATTGTTAGCACACTAAGTACGCTTTGCCAGCCACCTTTTAGGCAGGTAAAGTCATTTACAGAGAATCCTGGCAAATTAATCAGATCTCAAGGAACTGAAGTTTTAAGAAAGACAGAACACTTTCGTAGCCCTCTTTTCCTTAAAAACACATGCAATACATTGTTACCCCCCATGCACACACACTTATTACTGAAATGGTCTTTTAGTAGTGGTGCTAAAGAAAAATTTGGAAAAGCAAAGTCCAGTGGTTCTACACCCAGTCAAATGGCTTTCATTTTTATAGGTTTCCTTATCATTCTTGCATACATACTAATAGTGGAAGGCATTTTGCACTCTGCCTTTTCCACAGTGATCTATCAGAACCATCTTCTGTGTTTCTAGGCTCCTCTGTAAACTATCTTCTTTAATGGTTGCAGGATAGAACAGCCTGAAGAAGCCCCATGTTTTACTTGACAATATTTTTCTTCTGGATATTCAGGTCCTTTGCAGGTTTTTTGTTTGTCCCACTATGATGCTTTTTTCACAACAGTGCCCATTCTGTTTGGCTTTTTTAAAAAATTATTCCCAGAAGTAGGATTACTACAGCAAAGGTTATTAACTTCTTTACACCTCTTTTTGTATATCACCAGATTGCTTTTCAAAAGAGTTGTACTCGGTGCCACCTTGTACGGGGTAGCACCAGCTAAATTATAGCTCTGATGGCTTTCACACTTTTTCTCCATTTTTGAAAATCTAGTTGACAAAACATGATACATTAAAGTTGCTTTAATTGTCTTTCCTTTCATTACTAGGAGGAAGAAAATCTCTGCCATATGTTTTAATTTTATGCCTGATATGAATCATTTATTCATATCCTTTGCCCATTTCTTTATTTGATGCTTTTCCCCCTACATTTCAATGAGATGGCCATCCTTTTGTCAACGTGATAACAAAGAGTTTCTCCAGTGTATTAAATGTTGATACTTCCATTGTTCTGAAGTTTAGTAATCTTGGTAAAATCCTGTCTTTTATTTCCTTTGAGTTTATCTGTTGCTTCAGAGCATGGAGAAGTATAGGTCTATAAAAGAATGCGGACTGTTTATTACATGCTAATTGTCATAGAATTTAATTTTAAAATGAATTATTTAACTCTTTTCCATCCAGAATCTATCTTTTATATTTCCTGTGGATCTTACTGAATACTTTTCTGTTTTGCTATCCGCATATCAAAGAGACATTTGCTTAATCATCGTGTCTTCCCCTCATTGTACTAAAAAATCTGCTTTATCATGTGCTGCATTTCAGATTTGTTTATGGACTATCTGTATTGTATTACATTCTTCTTTTGAACCACTACCAGAATCAATGAACTAATTTTGCTTCTTGACATTTCCTAAAACGTGGTTCCTTTTTAAAATAAAACTTTCTTACTGTTTATGTTTGTAGATTAATTTTATAGTGATTTTGTTGAATTCCAAAATACCCTACTGGAATTTTCATTAAAACTACACTGAATCTGTAAGTTCTGTTTAGGAGACTGAGCATTAGCAAACACTAGTATTCTCATTCTATGGGCGCCCCACTCCAGTCCTCTTGCCTGGAAAACCCCATAGATGGAGGAGCCTGGTAGGCTGCAGTCCATGGGATCGCTAAGAGTCGGATACGACTGAGCGACTTCACTTTCACTTTTCACTTTCATGCACTGGAGAAGGAAATGGCAACCCACTCCAGTGTTCTTGCCTGGAGAATCCCAGGGACAGCAGAGCCTGGTGGGCTGCCATCTATGGGGTCACACAGAGTCAGACACGACTGAAGAGACATGGCAGCAGCAGCAGCAGCAGCAACAAAGTACACCTTTGCATTTCACCAAATCAGGTTTTATTTTATAGAGCAAAAGTTTATGGTTTCATTTTGAATGTTTAGCTCAACATTTAGGTAAATTCCTTAAAATTTTAATGTTTTGTACCAACGGTAAATATAAATTTTCACTGTTTTCTAACTGAACATATTAGGTTCCTTTTACTTCTGATGCTAGGTGGTTACTAGTTTTTTGGATTTTGTTTTTTTGTGGGTTTTTTTTTTTCATTTGTATGGCATCATGGTTACTTAGTTGTCACCTGTGTCAAAGGAAACCTCCTGGGTGATGTAAAGGCCCCCACGTGTTCAGGAAATACTGCTCTGTGACCTTCTAGCAAGCCCTCTTTCTTTCTTTGATGGCCTAAAAGAATAAGGGTGGGTAGGGGGAGGAAGGAAGATGGAAGTACATACATCACCTCCCAGGAAGTAATGTCACGCCTTACCAGCCCTCCAGGAAGTATCCCCCAAAGCTTTCACAGCTTATGTTAGATCCGCAAGGAGTCTCTCCAAATCCTGGGACCCCCTAAAGTGGAGTCTGGGGTTCCAGATGATAAAAGAAGGTGGTTTAGAGATCTGATAGTCTTGAAACATGTATGGCTGGAGAGAAAGAGAGTTACCCTTCCCTTTATTGCCATATCAGGTTTATCTGACTGGGTGACAGTGTCCTCTGGGAACCACCAAAAGAAATGTCAGTGACAGAATCACTTTTGCAATTACAGATGAGATGATTGAATTAATGGTCTAATGGAACATTTTACCATAGGACATGGCATCAGGGCACTTTTGCTGGCTTCTCCCCTTACTCCACTCCAGTCCAATGAGATGGTACCACTTATTCTCATCCTGCCAGTGATGACAGCCAAGGTCACTCCCAGCAGAGACAGAACTGCCATCCCAATAAGGTCTCACTAACCTGAGGTCTGGATCCCCCTTATGAACAGATCCAAGTCTTCTATGTGACTCATCATTGCTTTCCTGGGATGTTATCCAGAATTAGTGTCAAATAATGAGAAGAGTTGGTAGAACTTGTGGTTAGACTCAAGTTCAAATCCAAATTCACAAGCTGCCCACAGGAGAGTTTCTCTTTTCCCATCTGTGTAAAGGAGGCAAAAGGACCACCTCATCCAGTTATTATTCATTCATTCAGGAAATATGAATACGAAAATGACATTAAGTGCTTGTTTGCCAGGCACTGATAAGTCATATAGACGCGACAGAGGACATACCAAAGACTCATGGAGCTTATGTCCTTGGGGAGAGAGGGAGGAGAGATACATGTCAAAAATAATATATAAGCTAATAAATGCCATGAGAAATAATAAAGCAAAAAAAAAAAATGTTGTCCAGTAAGGGGGATTGTCTTTTAGGAAGGATGAACAGAGGAGGCTTCACTAATGAGATATCTGAGCACAGAGATGGATCAGAATGGGAATGAACCATGAGAATGTTGAAGGAAGAGCATTTCAGACAGAGGGAAGCACATGTGCAAAGGCCCTGCAGGAGGAATTTGCGTGTCTGAAGAATAGAGTAAGGGCCACATGGCTGGAGCAGAGTGGGTGGTGGAGACCCTCCTCCTGGCAGGTGATGAGGTCAAATAGGTGGAGGGGACCACATTAAGTAGGGCAGGGATCACAACAGCAGGTCAGATCTAGCCTATGCCTGTTTATATACAGCCCTCTAGGTAAAAAGAGCTTTTAATTTATGAAAAAATTGTTTTAAAAAAGAAGACTATGTAACATGTGTCCTGCAACGCTCCAGTTACTTACTGTCTCATCTTTTATAGAGAATATTTTGACAGTTCCTGATGCACAGCCTTAGAGGCCACAGTGTGAAAGGGAATCATGAGAGGAGGGTTGAGTAAGAAAGTAATGTGAGGTGATTGACAGTCTTAAAAAAGACAGCTGTGACTGCCGTGTTAGCTCAGACTGTAACCAGAAAGGGTGCAGCGGGGAAACGCAGTTAAGAGGCCATCGTTAGAGCCGGGTGAGATGAAGCAGTAGGAGAGACCAGACTGAAAGCAGAAGGGCGCTGAGTAGTAGGTGGATAGAGAATATATTTTGAAGGTGGCACCGAAGGTGCTTTGGATGGACTGTGGCATGTGAGAGAAAGGGAGAAGTAAGGGATGATTCTAAGATTTTTCAGTCTATATCCTCTCTTTAGATTGTCTTGGAAACTGAATGAGAGAGTCATCTTTTCTGTCCTTAGGGTTTGATGCCTCTAGTTCTTTTACCATTTTGCAGTCAGGGTTACCTTCCTAAGGTACAGTTTTTATTGTTCTCCATGCAGAAGTCTCCCCCAGTGTCCCATTAGCTGTTGAACCGTCAGATGGGACTCTCCATAGTCCAACAGCCCAAAGTCTTTGCCAGCTATTCCCTTTCTTCCAACCCTAACCAGTGAATTGTCTACCAGTTCCCCCCATGAACTTCATAGTCTCAACCTCCAACCCTTTGCCTGTGTGGGGTCCTTATTTTTTTTGTTTGTTACATTGTTAGATGTCAAGGATCCTTCCAGAATATAAGCAGCTCCTTAACACCCTCATCACCTTTCTGGTCTATTCCTATTCCAATGTTGTTTGTCTCCCCTCTTTTAACAGGGATGTCTCTGTAACATGGGTTTTTATGCACAAGCCTTGTCTCCTGCCAGAATACAGACAAGAAAATGTTGTAATAGAGCACATAGTTAAATCCTTCCCTTTATTAAATTCCAGCTCTGCCCTTGGAACCTATATGACTTTGAGCAAGTTACTTTACTTCTCAAAGCCTCGGTTTATGCTTCTGTAAAATGGAGGTAATTCCATTGTCACTTTGCAACACTAATCAAGAGGTAAAATGAGGTGACTCACTCACTATAGTTCTGTGCCTGCCATACGATCAGAGCTCGTTTAATTGACACAGTTGTGTCAGTTCTCCTTCACGAAGCTGAGGAGCTGAGACAGTATCTTTCTATTCTTCCTGGTGCTGTGTTCCCTGGTTTTGTGCACAGTAGGCAAATGAATATATTATTTAAAAAATTGGGTGAGATGAGTCAGGTTTTAGACTCAATTCTGAGTTCAGTCCCCCTCACCACCACATCGAGCTGTGTGACATCTAGCTAAGGCAAGAGCCTTATCTCTGAGTTTCAGATTCTTCACATTCCGAGAGTATGAAATCACCCCTACCTTGAAAAGTGAGGCGAATAAGCTATGATGGTTGTAAAGCACCCAATGGTTGTAGAGTGTGGTTTGTGCCAAGGATAGTGTTCTCTGGAATGATGATTACCAGAGCTTCTGCAGAAAAAGCTCCTTTGCGGTGCTGCCACTGAAACTTGATCATTCCTTAAAGCAGTGGTCCTCAAAATGTGGTTCTGGACCAGCGGCATCCGTCAATGCCATTTTCCCCAGAACACTTTAGAAACGCATGTTCTCAGGCTCACCCCAGGCCTAGCAAAGCAGACACTGTGGAGTGGAGCCCAGCAGTCTGTGTATTAACAAGCTGATACTCTCAGGCACCTAAGACCCACTGCCTTAGCAGAGAGAGGAGGCGGTTTGTGACGTCCCATACAAGCCCAGTGGGGTAGTTAAGTCTCTCTGCTTTTCTGCTGGCATCAAAATAGAGGCCATGAGGGCCAAGAATGTTGCCAGCATTGCCAGAGAAGGGGAGCACAAGCCCCTTAGTGCCGCTCTGGGGGGCTCAGCAATTCCTGATTCTTTACTTAACGAGTCCTCAAATTGGAGGAAAGTGTAACCCATGATAAACAATGGGAAGTAGAGTTCAGTTTGAGACACAAGACTAATCTGGGAGCATAAAGCCACACCATAAACCCTCACAAGCTATCAATTCACTTGCAGTAGTACAACTATACAGGAAGAATACCAGTGAGACTGACGAGCTATGAAAACTCTTTCAGTATGACTAATTCTAAAGGAAGCTGTTGACACATTTGTAAATACAGCAACTAAAGTTAGTTCAGATGGTTTCAAGAAATCCTAAAACATTGCAAAGAACATTTAATCTTTTCATAGTATTAAAGTCTAGAGAGCATTTAAATATCTCTATAGCTATGGAAAAAGCACAGCCACATTTATATATAGTTGTTGGCTTCTTTTTAACAAGATACCACATTTATTTTTTCCCTTGTCTTTAGGCTCATGATATGACATGAAAAATCATCTCTTTGACAGGGTGATTCTGTTAATCCAAATTTAATCTGAATAGAGTTGAAGTAGAAGTACTCTGCCTTCTTTCCCCCTTATTGTCTGTGGCCCTGAAGGAGGGTCAACACAGGAGACGAGCAGACCCTGAAACCAGCCCTTGGGCTGCTGCTCTGTAGTGCTGACTAAAATACCATGCATAAGGGGTGCCCTTGGCTTATGGAAAGAAAATGTTAGAATTTCTCTGTACAATTACTTTTTTTTTTTAATTCTACCTTGGCTAGCCAACATTTTTTTTTCCTTTTTTTGCACTTTAGTTTTTTAATTGAAGGATGATCGCTTTACAGAATTTTGTGATTTTCTTTCAAACATCAGCAAGAATCAGCCATAGGTACACCCATGTCCCCTCCCTCCCAAACCTCCCTTCCATCTCCCTCTCCATGCCACCCTTCTAAATTATCACAGAGCCCCTGTTTAAGTTCCCTGAATCATACAGCAAATTCCCATTGGCTATCTATTTTATATATGGTATTGTAGGTTTCCATGTTACTCTCTCCATATTAATTTTTAATCTCAGGCTTTGAACTTTCTTTTTGTGTGTATTTGGGGATGGGAGCCTATGCTCACATATTTTTTCCTAAAAGGAGTGTGTGATCAAAAAAGTGTGACTGCCTCTGAGGGCAAGTTCCCATGACAGGGAGAGACTTGGGTAAAAGGTTGAAAATGATGAAAAAAAAAAATCTAAAGTCTTCTATAGATTTCAGTTTTTCATGTTACCTGGTCACCCATCACTGGAATACATAATGGTTTTGTCTCCTATCATGTCAATACTATTCAGTTCAGATCATGGTTGTGCAAATCAAATAAAAGGAAAAGCAAGAGGCAGACACCAGTGGCTTTATGTGGGGCTGTCTCTTCTTCTTGGGCCTGTCCCACAGCTCAGACTGCCACTGAGTGGACAGCCAGGGTGGTGCTGCCTGGTGGGGCAGAGAGAGGGCATCTAAACAGCCCTGTAAGTGGAGGAGATATCTATTCCCCGTCACTGGTCACCCTTTTAAAGGCCCAGATATCAGAGCCATCACTAACTGGTGAAATGACGGTAAATCAGACCCGTTTAAGTGAGCGAGTGGGAGGCACAGGTGCCTTAAAAAGTCCACAAGGCACAGACTGAGTATATGGTATGCCTTGTCCCCCCAACCCCGTACACTGCCTTTGTGTCACTAGGCTGTAGTTACATCGCATTTGTTTCTCTCTCTCACTGAACGCTTCTGAGAAGTTTCAAAGGAAGGTAAGCAGTACCTATCTCATCCACGTGCTTTTCTGATAGAACAGCTCTGGGTTTCTGCTGATTCCGGGCAGGGGCCATTCTGGAGAAGAGGTTTGGCCCCACCCACCCTCTCCCAAGGATGCTGCATGGCTGTGGTCAACCAGTCGCCTCCCCGCCTGTAGGCTGGCCACTCGCTTCTAGAATGAATTCCTTGGGAGCTTCGCCATGGGTCTTTCCTTTGTAGTGTGTCCTCCAAGAATGCTTTGCCCTCAGAGTGGCCACCCCTGGCCCGTGCTGACACTTCTTGCCCTCTCTCCCCACAGGCAGCACAAGGGGGTGGCCACAGGACCCTGCTGTATGGCCATGCAATTCTCCTGCGGCACTCCTTCAGTGGCATGGTAAGCTCACCTGGATCGCTGTCACCACTCAGGAAGGAGGCTGAGGAGGTGGGAAAGGGTGGGAAGTCAGCGAGTGTTTCAATCAGGTTAAGAAGTCAGCGGGAGTCACTCGGAATGGAAATTATAGTACATTACTGTCTTAGTAACTTACCTCACTTAGCAGTTGTACATCTGTGTTTACTTAACATCTGACCACCATCCCTGCCACTCCATAAGGAAAAGGATTATGTCTTTAAAAAAAAATTTATGTAACTAAACCTAACTTGACCAAGTATGGTGCTCTGATAAATGCTTAGAAAATATTTGTTGACTGGATGATCAGATATACCTGGAATAACTGATGACTCACATGTATAAGGATAACCAGCATAGATGGAAAAGCAATCAAATGGGATTTTTGTAAAATTTCTCTTTTACTAGCTAAAGGAAATAGGATGATATCTGGTCCTTCATTCCTGAATTTGAAGGTATTATGTTAATCCAGAGGCAGGAAGCAGATAAAGAGCAGAGCAGTCACAGAAAGCAGATCAAGCTATAACTATTCAGGGATCTAGAACTAGAATTAACCGAAATTAGATAACTCAATATAACTTGAATTTTTTTTCAAGTTTTAATAAATGTAATTTGTAAAATTCAAATATTGCAGTTCTTTTGCAGGGAGTGTTAAGAGGAATATCGTGACCTTGGTCAAGTATAATCTGAGGCAATTCTAATGATATTTACCCCCAGTTCCTACATGTATCATTCTCCCTTATTATCAGTGTAAGGAACATTTCTTTCTCTAACCCCAGTGAAAAACTGTTACGTTAACTCAGGACTTTATTTTCACACATTTTACACCTGCAGCGGACACTGCAAAATTCGTCTCAAAGCTTGAACTGTCAAATTGGCAGGCAGAACAGCAGCTGCTTCTTAAATAATTTATTTATTGCAGCATTTTTTTTTTCCTGAACACTGGTAAGAAGTTGACCTTTTCAGCCTGAACATTCATCTGTGATAGTCCCTTGTGGCAAAGGACAAACAAAAATGACCAAATGGAAAGTTATCTGAGCAGGAGATGGGGACTGTTAGAGAGTAGGGAAATTTTGCACCCTGGCAATCTCTAGAACTGAGAGGTGATCATTTATCTTTAGGAATCTGGTGCTTATCCATAGGGTAAATAAAACCCTGGCACCTCTCTTTTTCTCCCTAAATAGAATAAATAAAAGCTCAAACAGTATACTTCTCTTGGCTTTAAAAACTCAGGCTAGCATTGTGCTACAAAGAGGAAGGTTTACATTAGTCATCATGAGGTTGGTTGACCTCTACTCCCAAGAAATCGCACTCACAGTTAACATGAACCCTATACTAGCCAGTTCCTTTTAGGAGTAGCTCTGAGAATAAAGCCCGTGAGAGATGGCTATACAATACAATGATTCTGTGTTTTCCTGTTGCAGAGAATTAGAATTATAACTCGGGAAGTTTGTGCCAAATGCATATCTGCCTCTCAGTCCAATTCTAAGACCACTTGCTGTGCCTGCCAATAAAGGAGGCAGGGAATAGGCTGTGGACTTTTTTCCTTTATTAAGTTACTTTTGAAAATAATTTTTCAATTTTACATGCACATGTATTTTTATAGTTAGAAAAAATCAGACATTATTTGAGAAGCTTTAAAGCTGATAGAAAAACTGAAAAGCAGAAAATAAATAGAAATGAGGATATTATCATGGATGTTCCCACTGTCCAAAGACAACCTGCTCTCAGTTTGGTGTAATTCGCTTTAGCCCAGTTGCTAGGCATTTGAATTTTGCATACGTGGCAACCATACAAGTACGCTGTCTTGTATATATTCCATACTGTTCTACACTCTTGATAAATACTCTCCATGGTAACATAATATTCCATAAAATGAAGTACCAGAGTTTATCAACCTTTCCATTATTGTTGGTCATTTATGTCCTATTCATATTCTCAGTTTAAAAGTTTCAGAGTATCTTTGAACTAAAGCATATATCATATTTCAAACTTTTTATATTTAAGCTTATTTCTCATAGTCCTATGAGTCAAATAACTGGGTCATCAGATAAGAACATCTTCGAGGTTTTAAATACATTATGAAAATATATCCCAGAAGCACTCTAGCCATGAACAATCAAGAAGCCCTCTTCATAGCAGCTCAGTGTTGAAACAGAGAAGCCAGCTAATGGTGAGATGCCAAGATCCGACAGAAGAGTATGACTTTACTAGCATCTGCTCTTATTCCACAGTATCTAACATGTTTGACCACATCAAGATCCCAGACGGATAAACTTGCCTTTGATGTAGGTCTACGAGAACATGCCACAGGTAAGTCAACGTGCCCTAGATCTGCTGCTCAGTGGGATCTTGGGCTGGGGGGTTTGAGAAGGAGGCTGGACACAAATCATTTGGGATTCCAAACCAACCTGGTTAAGAAATAGGTCTGATAGAACTCTGGAAAAGAAGAATAATAAAGAATGTTATTGGAATGCAGAATGAAAACATAGGAATGCAAAATGAAAGTGAGCATGAGGCTTTAACCACAATCTGCCAGAGTCTCAAAGAAAAACAATTTTTAGGGTTAGATACTGAAAATAAGTAGAGAAGTTATTCCTGATAAAACCCAATGGTAATGAATAAGCGCTTTAAAAAACAAAGCATAATGAAGGTTTACATAATAAAGTATAGTCTAGATTAAAAAAAAAAAACTAGTCCCATTTTATTCTGCATTGAATCAGCTATTTTTAAAGCAGTGTTTCCCAGATATTAGTCAATGATATCCACCTTCATAGATCTGCCATTCCTGTGCATCAACTTTATTATTAATTTATATTTTTCCTTAAATTTACTTTTGTATTTAAAGTTTTATAGACAAAACTAACATCATTGCTGTAAGTAGAAAACTGGTATTGCTTGCTGTAAAAAAGAATATAATGTAAAGAAAACCATGTCACTCAATAATTGAAGAATGTCGGCAAATATTAGAAAAGTGTTCATGGTATACAAGCTCCAAACTGAAAACTTTGTTAGAGTCAAAAGGTTTGAAAGTAGTAAAGGAAATTTCTCTCTATATGACTCAGTGTTGTTTAACTGCCCTCCACCATTAGCACTATACATCATATAGTATGGGAAACAGTGGCTATTTTTTTTTATTTTAGTTCAATCAAAAATGACAGTCAAGTGGTGGATCCTAAAAAAGATGGTAACCAGGATGATGCAGGTTTGAATGAAGAGCAGAGGACTAAGATAACTATCAACAAATGTTTCTAGTTAATCAAAGAAGGGGCTGACTTGCTGTAGGTTATTCCAAAGACCAGTGGAACAATGGATAGAAGTTGAAAACAGGCCCATTTCATCTCAGTGAAGGAAGTCACTCTGTAATACCTGCAGTATCCAGCAAAGGAACAGCTGGCCTCGAGATGGAAGATGTTTCCTGTGGCTGGAAATATTCATGAGCAATCTGCCTGCCAAAGGCATTACGTATGTAATTTCTGCTCCGTTTAGAGGTTGGGCTTATGGACCAATCAGGATTCTTGGTTGCAAACAGCAGAAACTGACTCCGTTAATTCAAGCAGGAAGAGTTTACTGGAAGGATGTTACATAGACCTGCTCTGAAGCTGAGCCCCAGGCTTAGAAATTGGGCAGGAAAAAAGGCCAGGGAAGAGCAAACAGCCTAGGTTACACGGCAGGAAGAGTCTCATTGGAGACAGTCTTTAATATTATGACATTTTCCCCCAAACTGTTGGGGCCAAAGAAGGACAAAGTTCATGTAATTATTCTAAAACTACAGCAGTACCTAAGGAGATGGTCTAAGATTATCTGATTTTACATATGATTTAGAAAAAAAAAATGTATAGTTTAACCTGTTTTTAAAAATCTAGAATTTAACCTAGATTTAATCTGGGTGGGGAAGGAATTGAGGGTTTACCCTGGATCTGTTATTTCTGGATCATACACAGTCATGTCCAAGAACACCTGACGTAAGCCCCCCACATCTCCTTCTCTTCCCCTTTTTATACAGAGCAGAAGAGTGGGCCTGCCTCAGCCCACTAAGTTTGGCTTTTGTTTGTTTGTTTTACTAAAGTCAGATTATATTTGAATGTGATTTGAGGTTGCTTTGTTTTCAGCTAAAGCGTGTTATTCTTAAAATATAATTTCCTCTAAGGTGTTGTCAACCTTCACTGAAAATTACAAAATAAGTGAAGTGATGCATTCTGAGTGTCAGCTGACCTCTAAATATAAACCAACTGTCTGTCTTGGAGCACGTAATCGGAAAAGTCATATATGGTTATAATATTTATACCAATAAAATGACTTCAGACTTTTTGAGACTTGGGAAGAAATTTGAAAAATAACCACTTTCTAGTCATGTGTTCAGGAAACCTATTTTTTTGTTTTTAGTTACTAGAGGCTTCAGTAAAAACATAGGGAAATAGCAGAGAATATTACTCATTCTACCACTTTTTTTTACCCCAAATTCCTAAAATCAAACTTGGTATGAATTCTGCTAACAGATGAGGGAAACACATGCATCAACCCAGGTTCAAGCTGGCTTTTCAGAAGTGGCTGACGTTGGCAGAAAGACGGGGGGACAGGGTTGACCAGGCGTTCATGAAAACCTCAGTTCAGTTCAGTCGCTCAGTCGTGTCCGACTCTTCACAACCCCATGAATCGCAGCACGCAAGGCCTCCCTGTTCATCACCATCTCCCGGAGTTCACCCAGACTCACATTCATTGAGTCCGTGATGCCATCCAGCCATCTCATCCTCGGTCATCCCCTTCTCCTCCTGCCCCCAATCCCTCCCAGCATAAGAGTCTTTTCCAGTGAGTCAACTCGTCTCATAAGGTGGCCAAAGTACTGAAGTTTCAGCTTTAGCATCATTCCTTCCAAAGAAATCCCAGGGCTGATCTCCTTCAGAATGGACTGGTTGGATCTCCTTGCAGTCCAAGCGACTCTCAAGAGTCTTCTCCAACACCACAGTTCAAAAGCATCAATTCTTCAGCGCTCAGCCTTCTTCACAGTCCAACTCTCACATCCATACATGACCACAGGAAAAACCATAGCCTTGACTAGACGGACCTTAGTCGGCAAAGTAATGTCTCTGCTTTTGAATATGCTATTTAGGTTGGTCATAACTCTTCTTCCAAGGAGTAAGCGTCTTTTAATTTCATGGCTGCAGTCACCATCTGCAGTGATTATGGAGCCCTCAAAACTAAAGTCTGACACTGTTTCCCCATCTATTTCCCACGGAGTGAGGGGACTAGATGCCATGATCTTCGTTTTCTGAATGTTGAGCTTTAGGCTAACTTTTTCACTCTCCTCTTTCACTTTCATCAAGAGGCTTTTTAGTTCCTCTGCACTTTCTGCCATAAGGATGGTGCCATCTGCATATCTGAGGTGATTGATATTTCTCCTGGCAATCTTGATTCCAGCTTGTGCTTCTTCCAGCCCAGAGTTTCTCATGATGTACTCTGCATAGAAGTTAAATGAGCAGGGTGACAATATACAGCCTTGACGTACTCCTTTTCCTATTTGGAACCAGCCTGTTGTTCCATGTCCAGTTCTAGCTGTTGCTTCCTGACCTGCATACAGGTTTTTCAAGGGGCAGGTCAGGTGGTCTGGTATTCCCATCTCTTTCAGAATTTCCCATAGTTTATTGTGATCCATACAATCAAAGGCTTTGGCATAGTCAGTAAAGCAGAAATAGATGTTTTTCTGGAACTCTCTTGCTTTCTTCGTGATCCAGCGGATGTTGGCAATTTGATCTCTGGTTCCTCTGCCTTTTCTAAAACCAGCTTGAACAGCAGGGAGTTCACAGTTCACGTAATGCTGAAGCCTGGCTTGGAGAATTTTGAGCATTCCTTTACTAGCATGTGAGATGAGTGCAATTGTGCAGTAGTTTGAGCATTCTTTGGCATTGCCTTTCTTTGTGATTGGAATGAAAACTGACCTTTTCCAGTCCTGAGGCCACTGCTGAGTTTTCCAAATTTGCTGGCATATTGAGTGCAGCACTTTGAAAGCATCATCTTTCCAGATTTGAAACAGCTCAACTGGAATTCCATCACCTCCACTAGCTTTGTTCGTAATGATGCTTTCTAAGGCCCACTTGACTTCACATTCCAAGATATCTGGTTCTAGATTAGTGATCACATCATCATGACTATCTGGGTCATGAAGATCTTTTTTATACAGTTCTTCTGTGTATTCTTGCCACCTCTTAATATCTTCTGCTTCTGTTAGGTCCATACCATTTCTGTCGTTTATGGAGCCCATCCTTGCATGAAATGTTCCCTTGGTATCTCTAATTTTCTCGAAGAGATCTCAAGTCTTTCCCAATCTGTTGTTTTCCTCTATTTCTTTGCATTGATCACTGAAGAAGGTTTTCTTATCTCTTCTTGCTATTCTTTGGAACTCTGCATTCAGATGCTTATATCTTTCCTTTTCTCCTTTGCTTTTTGCCTCTCTTCTCTTCACAGCTATTTGTAAGGCCTCCTCAGACAGCCATTTTGCTTTTTTGCATTTCTTTTCCATGGGGATGGTCTTGATCCCTGTCTCCTGCAGTGTCACAAACTTCATTCCATAGTTCATCAGGCACTCTATCTATCAGATCTCGGCCCTTAAATCTATTTCTCACTTCCACTGTATAATCATAAGGGATTTGATTTAGGTCATACCTGAATGGTCTAGCGGTTTTCCCTACTTTCTTCAATTTCAGTCTGAATTTGGTAATAAGCAGTTCATGATCTGAGCCACAGTCAGCTCCTAGTCTTGTTTTTGTTGACTGTATAGAGCTTCTCCATCTTTGGCTGCAAAGAATATAGTCAATCTGATTTTGGTGTTGACCATCTGGTGATGTCCATGTGTAGAGTCTTCTCTTGTGTTGTTGGAAGAGGGTGTTTGCTATGACCAGTGCATTTTCTTGGCAAAACTCTATTAGTCCTTGCCCTGCTTCATTCCGCATTCCAAGGCCAAATTTGCCTGTCACTCCAGGTGTTTCTTGACTTCCTACTTTTGCACTCCAGTCCCCTACAATGAAAAGGACATCTTTTTTGGGTGTTAGTTCTAAAAGGTCTTGTAGGTCTTCAAAAACCGTTCAGCTTCAGCTTCTTCAGTGTTACTGGTTGGGGCATAGACTTGGATAACTGTGATATTGAATGGTTTGCCTTGGAGACGAACAGAGATCATTCTGTCATTTTTGAGATTGCATCCAAGTACTGCATTTCAGACTCTTTTGTTGACCATGATGGCTACTCCATTTCTTCTGAAGGATTCCTGCCCGCAGTAGTAGATATAATGGTCATCTGAGTTAAATTCACCCACTCCAGTCCATTTTAGTTTGCTGATTCCTAAAATGTTGACGGTCACCCTTGCCATCTTTTGTTTGACCACTTCCAATTTGCCTTGATTCATGGACCTGACATTCCAGGTTCCTATGCAATATTGCTCTTTACAGCATCGGATCTTGCTTCTATCACCAGTCACATCCACAACTGGGTATTGTTTTTGTTTTGGCTCCATCCCTTCATTCTTTCTGGAGTTATTTCTCCTCTGATCTCCAGTAGCATATTGGGCACCTACTGACCTGGGGAGTTCCTCTTTTGGTATCCACATGAAAACCTAGAGCCTAAAATAATTTATTTTACCTCCCTCATCCCAACCCATTTCATATTCACCTTGAAGAAAGTCAGCTTTGTATGTGTGGGAGAGGGAAATAACTTCCCTGCAGCTCAGATTCAGTTCAGTATGGCCTGGGGTGAGTCTTCTCTCCTTAAAAGGAGGGTTGCTCAGGAACCAACAGAATAGCATTGCTTTGTTTACCCAGGTCATCCTGGGAATGCGCTTTTGACTCAGAAGCCACTTCTGAATTGAAAGCAATAGTTGAGTTGAATGTCTAGGAGAATGTGAGAAGTTTGGAAGCAGTTTCTTGAATATTTTTGGAAGCGTTTCCCCTGCATAGTAGATAATAAGTGATTTGACTGACTTAACAGAACTGATGACCATTTTGCCCTTGGTTTTGCTTAAGGAGTTCTTTCTTTTTTTCCGTTTCGAAAGTTTTTGTTGTTGTTTTCTAGACATAGATTTAGGATTAGTTTAGAATTGGGGGGAAAAAACATTTTAGGATCCTCAACTGGCTCCACATACCCTACTGACTTAGGGATTGGCCCATTCCTGGGCTCCAGACCACTGCCCTGCTCCCAGGAGAGGGTGAGAGAGCAAAGGTGCCTTCTCCTATGCATCTCTTTAGGACCCCTTCATCCTGATCCCCCTCAGTGGTCCAGTGCACATGATGGATACTCACCTGTCATTTTCCTCTTTGAATGTAGAGACCAGCCTCTTCTGTTATAAAATTTTAAGTCTAATCAAAGTGTAATCAATGTTATCATATTTATTTATCCAAAGTGAATCAAAGTAATACCTGAACATAAAGAGAGACATAGTGCTCTTTTGCATACAGAAAGCATCTACCTCTTGCCCCGCCCCTCCCTGTTCTGGACCCCCGCCTCTCAGGCATCCACTTTCAGCTCCTCCAGTATGTTCCCCACTGTGCGTAGTCATACGGCTTCCTGCTCTTTAGTTATTCTTTCCAGACTGGGCATGATATATTGATGTCCTAAATGAATAATAAAAATGTACCTCTTGTGCTCCTCTCTTCTCTGTTTTCTCCTTCCACCTGCCTAGTATATTTGCACCTATTTTTTATATAACTATCAAGTCAATATTAACTACTTACATTGGCATAACTGTAACTTTTATTTGCAAATGAGACTCATGATATACTATGGTCAGTTCACTTTGTGGTATTACCTTTGTGCTTTCCACTACTTAATAATTGCCTTGTTTGTTGCTTTACTTTCCATGACCTAGTCATTTATTTCCAAACCGTCCCAAAGAACGGTAACTGTCCCTGATTAGATTCGGTCACAACAGCTATTCTGTTGGTTACATCCTCTTAGAAACATACACCATCATGAGGGAAATTCCTGTTTCCTCTTTCCAAGATTCTGTATTTCCCAGATCTCATGTTTTCCTCCCTTATTGGTTGATCACACCATTTGGGGGGAGCTCGTTTCCAGTAACTTTTACAGAAAATATCCATGGGAGACAACTTGTTGTCTGAAAGTTTCTTAATTTCAGCTTCACAAGTAATTCATAGAAGCATTCTATATGGGAAATATGTTTTTCTCAGCACCCTGAAGGTTTTTTGTTTCCTTCTAGCTTTTGGTCTGGCTGTTGAGACGTCTGTCCACATTATGCTTCCTGATCCTTTGTGTGTGACCTGTTCATAGTTTCTGAGCTACCTGGATCTTCTCTTTTGCCCTGATGTCTACAGTTCCACAGTGCTGTCTTGTCCTGGATCTTTCTTGTTCTTTTTTTTCCTTTCTTTCTGGTTCTTAGTCTCACAGGACTGGACCCTGGTGTGTGTGCACGCGTGTGTCTGTTCTCCACTGTGCTAGGGACTCTGCAGGCCCCTTCATTCTAAAAGGGCTTGTCTTTCAGCCTTGGGAAAAGTTAAATATCTCTTAGTTAATGTTCTCCCTTCACGTTCTCTTACTGCTTTCTGAAATTCCTCTAGGTCGGTTTCCTAATTTTCTTTGCAGTCTTGTTTCTAATCTGCTTTTCTTCATTGTGGGAAAAAATTTCAACTTTATCCTATAACCTCCCTGTTTCTTTCTCTCTTTTTCAGGATCAAAGAGATTTTTTTTCTCTTTGAAGGGACCCTTCATGGATACTCTCCTAGCTGCTTCATGAATGTTACTTTTCCTTATGCCTCTGAGATTATTAATTCTAAGATTTGTTTGAAGTTATCTTTAGCTCTCTGTAATCTTCATTTTTCCCCTTTCCCCACTTTTTGGTTTATTCCTGTTGTTCATGTTAGAGACTTTCCTTACATGTCGGCTTATCCCTGGTCCCAGCTGATGTTTAGATCAAGGCAGTAAAAACCGACAGGAAGCCCCAACTGTGTGAGTGGCTTGCCATGTGTTAAGTTTCACTTTGGGATAATCTAGCAGGGACCTGGACATTGCACTGGATATGCCCAAACAGCAGTATGGTTTTTGTTGGGTAGTTTTGCTTCCAAACTAAACAGTAATCTTCATTTGGGTCGGGGGTGGTTCAGCATCACAGCTGGCATTCAGGAAGCTGAGGAATGGAGGTAGAGGAAAGGGAGCTGAGATTTTACTAATCAGAGCACAGAATTCTAATTATTCTCCATTTTCAGTGATACGCTTTACTTCCATGTCTGACAGTGCCTGATACCTGGAGTGGTTTGTCATTCCACGGATATCACTTATATTCTTCTGTAGAGTGGAGGAGGAAGAGCCGCCTGGCCTGCAGGATAGAGAAAAAGATCAAATGTTCCCTTAAAACTTTCAGCCACTCCTCCTGTTTTCAACCCCATCTTCTATGGTTGCCTTCACAAGGAACTGCTACCTCCAATTTCACAGAATTTCTGGAGAATATGTAGCAGGAGTGGCCTTACTTCTTAGGATCAACTTCTCAACCCATTTTCTGACCCAGAGACTGGAGTTGTAGCTTTGTCTTGGCTAAAAGCATCTTTTGACATTCCTTTCCCCAAAATATCAATTTTTCTCCTTTGCTATTTATTTCTTACCTGCTGTCTTAGACCTTATAGATTTAGACCTTTTGATTTTTTCTGATTTTTTTTTTTTAGTGAAATTACTGATGATTTAGTAGAATTTCATAAGGAAGGGGTGAGGCAAAGATAACGGTCTGTAAGTGGTCAGTAGACCAATGAAGTTATTTCTGAAATATTTGTAGGTGCATATGAAGAAAAATATCATTTTTCTGTATGTATTAAAAATATTCAAAGGCTTATGTAGCTTTCGGGCTCCAGTATTCTTCTCCAAACACTATCTTTCTGTTTGTAAAGAAAATGAAAGTGATAATCAAGAGCAGATGTGGGGGTAACTGGAATGCTTATAGATAAATAGAAATTGAGGTCTGGAGGGTGCGTGCGTGTGTGTTTGTATGTGTGTGTTTCAGGGATTCTCAACAGGAGGAAGAATGAGGGGCAGAGTTAGGGACATTGACTTCTGTGATGCAGTCACTAATTCAAGGAGCCTTTGTGTAGGAGAAGCCTGTTGGTGGACAATTCATCCCGCTTCCAAGCAGAGGTCTGAGGGAGAAAAGGTTCGAATTGGTGATGACCTCATCCTCGTCAGTGTGTCCTCTGAAAGATACCTTGTAAGTACCTCCTAACACAAGCATCTTTCATTTCCAGACTTGTTTCTTTTAGGAATGGATGGCCAGGGAAAACAGAACCACATCAGGTTGGGTAGGATAAGATAAGCTTTACACAGTATACTTGAGACGATGAAATTGTCTCTCCTGCCATATTATCATGGGGCCTGGAATGTAACTTTCCTTTTTTTTTTTTTAGATTAAAGCACTGTTCCCAGCTTAAATGCCCCCAGGCACTTCCTAAAAAGCCAACAATTGACACAGTAGTTACCTTTAATAGTAGTGTTAGCTGTTCAGTCTTCCAACTCTTTGTGACCCCATGGAATGTAGCCTTCCAGGCTTCTCTGTCCATGGGATTTTCCAGGCACGCATACTGGAATGGATAGCCACTCCCTTCTCCAGGGGATCTTCCTGACCCAGGGGTCAAACCCGGATCTCCTGCATTGCAGGCAGATTCTTTACCATCTGAGCCACCAGGGACTCAGTTTATCACTTTGGTTAGCTCTTGTCTAATTAGGAACAAGCCAGAAAGTGTTGGATATAAAACCATAACTGGAGGGAGAAAGAGAATTGGACGTGTTTCAGAGTGTGGGATGTCACAGTGGTTGGAAGAGGCAGGTGAAATTTTGCCCCTGGTAGTGGTACTTGCATACCATACAAGATGTCAAGCAGCACTGACATCAGGCCCTTAAGGGATGGGGGCAATTCCTTACGGATCAGAGAAATGTCAGAGATAAGTTTTTAAGCTTCCCAGCACCAGTTCTGCCAGCAGATTTTACTTTGCCTAGACCAAAGGCTGGATTAATTTTTCCCATTTGTAAGTCCCCTTCTCCTGCCAAGGATAAATGTTTGTAACTTCCTGTTGAATTTGAGATCCAGCTGAGGGGATGAAGTCAGCATGTCTGCCACCTCTGTAGCTGAATACTTCCTCTTCCCTGAAAAAAGTGCCCCACTTTGAAACTGCTTCGAGATGGGGTGGAGCAATCTCCCACAGCCTAGGTAGAAAAAGCCTGATGAAAGTAAGGCTGTTTAATTCAATCCTTGAAATTCTAGGTGAGCTGCTTCTGTCAGGCCTGGCCTGGTGATTTAAAGGATGTCTTATTTCTGTTTCTGCTGCAGCATCTCTCAATATCAAATGGTAACATACAAGTGGATGCCTCCTTTATGCAGACACTCTGGAATGTACATCCTACGTGCTCAGGAAGTAGCGTTGAAGAAGGTGTGCTTCTCTCTGTGTGTTCACCTCCCAGCCTGCCTGTTTGTCTTATGCTGTGTATATTGACGTATTTTGCGACTTTCCAGTTATGGCACGGGTGTCTCAGTACCCACTTAGTATGATTTTTGGTTCACCTGAATTCCTTTCTCTCATGTTAATATGGGTTATTTCCTGTCCTGATTTCTGATTTCATGAGCACTTCTGACATGATTTTACAATTCTTTCAATGTACCATTGTTTTCGCACTGTGTGAGTTCAGGACCTTGGAGACATACCTTTCTTCTTCCACTGACTTTTCAGTTTTATTTATGGTTATAAGTATACAGACCTTAGCAGGTTCAATTTTAGAAGACATTATTTGCCAAGAAGGTGATATTTTTTATATTTCTCCCCAATGCATCTCTCTCTACAGGTGGGAGGAGGACTTTCTCTATAATAAAAGGATGTTTGGCCATTTGTTTTTACTTATATTTATGGAAGGCCATTTAAAAATAACAAATGGCATTTTCTCCATATTTTATTTTTCCCTTAGAAGTAAGATCATCAAAGTTTGTTCAGCACATTCTATTTTTTGAGCTAGGCAAAGTCAATAACACCTTTCAAGTTATATAATAAATATACTGGCCTTATTTTACTCATGGGTAATATCACTGCTGAGCAGGATAATCAGATGCCAGTTACCTAAGGGTTATCACATCACATTCTAGCACTTTATAGCAAGATCAGAATTTTAAAAAAAATACTCATATCACAGGTTCTAACCCTATTTTAAATCTTGAGTCTGTGAAACCTCTTTCTATTAGATGATGTTGGAAAATGGAAAATTGAGAGTTGTCAAGGTGATACCCCAGTTTCAGGAGGCATCACAGCTACCTTGAAAAATGAGGAACAGCAAATTTTTAACTCTTTTGGCAACTGAAGGATAGCTTTTCAAAGGCAGGATGTGTTCAGCTCTCTTTTCTTTCACACCAGAATTCACCCACTGCTCTAAATATTTTGTCAGTCATTCCCTTTCTCTCAGGAACCAAGGAATCCCAGGTTAAAATATTCCCTGAGGAAGTTTTAACCGAATCTTCTCCACGTTAATTTTGTTCATTTCCACTATAGGGATAATATTAATGCTCAGTCCCGCAAGAGGGTTTGTGGAAATTAATTAATTGCGAATCATTCCACAACAATGCTTTTAAAAGTATTGAGCGCCCTTGTGGTAGAGCTTGGGCAGCTGATCACTTGCGTTATCTGACTCAGTGCAAAATGCTCTCTCAGCATCTGCTGGTGAGAAACCCAGTTCAACCCTTGAGAAAAGGAGTGATCCTCCTCGTGACCCTTCTCTCCTGATTATTGCCCTGGTATATTTCAATTAAGAAATGTTGTAATGCGCCAGCATTTGGCAGCTTCCTCCGTGCCATAGAATATTGATTGGAGAAGCCTGGGGACTGTAAATGATGGGCTGCAAATGGAGCATGGCTGCGCCATTGTAAAATGATAGATCATTTAATCAAGAATGTGATCATGGAAGGGGTTAACTTTCTAAATAAGTTGGCTGTTAACAGTGCCCCCACAGTATATCATGAATTATTTTAATGCAAAAAAGTATACAATTGTAAATATTTGTACAGTAAAAGAGAGGAAGATGAGAAAATAACTTCTAAACATTTGAGGAAAGCTTAAGAAGAACTTGCCTTACCTGAACAGATGGAGAAAATGAACTAGGGAATATCAAGACTATCCCTGTATAAGATGTATTGATAACACCCTTTTCTCCCCTGGCATGACTTCTCCTTCTTACTGTTATAATCCAACACTTAAAATAGTTTCACAGGCCCTAGAGTGATCTAATTATGTGATTTTCTCAAAATCCTGATACAGACATTGAACATATTAAGTCCATATGTCTCCTGAGAACAGACTAGTTGGGAGAAATTTTTGTTTCAAAGGGATGACAAATTCCACTTCTTCATGTAAAGTTAAGTTCATACTGGGACCCTTCTCCTGCTACCATGTTTTTTAAATGGAGACTTGCCGTTTATTTGAAGACTATTTGGCCATCATGTCCTTGAAGGTCATTGTTTCCTATCCGTCTCTGAACTCCATGGCTATTGAGATTCCTTTCCTTATTGTGGAAACTAAGGGCTAGGTGATACTGCCTCTCTGCTTGGCCACTCAGGGATTCTGGAATGTCATTCTGCCTTCTCTTGGTGTTAGAATAGCATTCAGGTTTGATCTGTGTTTATTTAACATGTTCGAAAACTAGCTACTCCTAAGAAAGCTCAGAATAAGTTTGCTTCTCCTGTCCCAGTATCATCTTACTTTCTCATGACTGCAATTTGATTTTAAACTTACCACAAAATACACACATCAACATTGTAAGAGCTTATCCAGGAACTTGGTGTTGGGTGTATTTATATCCTCAACAGTTGGAAAATCCTTACCTTCCTAAGAGTAGCAAGTCAAATTTCCTTTTGGTTGTGTGTGTATGTGTATTTTTTTAATGTATTATTTTATTGAGGCATAGTTGATATACATTGTATTAGTTACAGGTGACCTTTTGGCTTTTAATGACATGAATTAACATTGTTTTCACCTTCCCTTTGGATACTGGGCTTGTTCATCTCTGAATCCCTATTTAACTTTCAGTGTTAGAATTGGTTTGACTTTCTTGTCGATTTTCTACCTGAGGCCTGAACTCGTGGAATCTGTCATTTCCCAAATGCTTCTCTCTTTGTGTTTTCTAGAATAACTGACTCAAATATGTTCTCATTATTCAGCTTCCTGTCAGCTCATGGTAGGGTATAATTCTGTTACAGGATACCTGCTTGGTGGGCATGTAGTACGTCTTTTCCATGGTCATGATGAGTGTTTGACGATACCATCTACAGACCAGAATGATTCCCAGCACAGGTAAGCCAATAGCTTCCTCCTCCTCTTGTTGCCTGTCTCCGGTGACTCAGACTAAAAATTTTGCATTTGGATATGTCCACCAATGAATTCTGTAAGTGTTGGTTAACTGACAGACTTCTGTCCAGTCGTGAGCTGCAGTTGTAAAATAGGAAAGGCAGTATGTTCAAGTTTGCTCACAGGAATAGCTATACACACATGCTGCTTCTTAGGCAAGCAATTCCATCATGCTTTTCAATCCCACTGTTTTCTTTGGTTACTCTGGAATCTAAGGAGTTTCTGGTAGCTTTAATTGCAGACCGAAGCCCCCATTTTGGTGGTGGAAATCAGGGTAATCATTCTAGTGAGTCTGTGCACTTACATAAATTATTCAGCAGGTTCTTCAAAGGCAGATCATCTCTCTTACTCCCCCGTTTATGTGCTATGAAGGTGGAGTTCAGTGGTTTCATTCTGCTTATCACCAAATAGGATAGGAGAAACCAAATGTCAGTGTCCAGACAGAGCTGGATTTAGCAGAGGACAGCGCTGAAGGGAGTGTGTAGAGGGAGCTGCTGAGCATGGTGCTTTCTCTGGCCCTCTAGTTATCCTCTCAGTGGATGCTTTTCCATAATGCAAAGTCAGGAGATGGAAGATGTTAATCTAGATCTTAACTTCATGCTGAAGCATCCTTTTGTATTCGGCTTATACATAGAGGAACAGAATATACAAACTTGGCCCCGGTAATTGTGAAACCCTGATGTATTTTAAAAACTCAAGTCTCAGATCCAAATTAAACTGAACTTGGTATAGCAAAGAATCTGCCTGCAATGCCAGAGACCCCAGTCCAATTCCTGGGTCGAGAAAATCCGCTAAAGAAGCGATAGGCCACCCACTCCAATATTCTTGGCCTTCCCTTGTGACTCAGCTGGTAAAGAATCCGCCTGCAATGCTGGAGACCTGGGTTCGATCCCTGGGTTGGGAAGATCCCCTGGAGAGGGGAAAGGCTACCCATTCCAGTATTCTGGCCTGGAGAATTCCATGGACTGTATCGTCCATGGGGTCACAAAGAGTCAGACACGACTGAGCAACTTTCACTTTTTCACTTGAGGCAACAGTGAGTCTGATCTCCCAGTTGTCTAATACGTCCTTTGTTTTTGCATGACACCTGTGGGAACCTCATTGATTGCATTTCTTTACTTTATTAGAAACACAGGTTCACATCTATACATGTTAGAAACTGTCTAACTTAGGCTCCTGCCAAAGGTCACACACTGGATGATTTTAGTTGGGACCCTGAAAACTAGAAATGCTAACTCTCTAGCCAGGGCTTCTTCCTTATTTCATGTCCTAAATGACACTCAGGAGCACTGTGCTTGAGTGTGTTATTGTACATCTTAGGAACTATCCGTTGGCAATGTTGTGCTGTGCTTAGTTGCTTAGTCATGTCTGACTTTTTGCCGAGCCCAGGCTCCTCTGTCCATGCAGATTCTCCAGGAAAGAATACTGGAATGGGTTGCCAGGCCTTCCTCTAAGGGATGTTTCCAACCCAGGGATCGAACCCAGGTCTCCTGCATTGCAGGCGAATACTTCACCATCTGCGCCACCAGGGAAGCCCATCCGTTGGCAGTGTCTATCGTTCTGAGCCTCTTCCTACTCACTCTGTCCTCTGTGTGTCCCTTCGTGGGAACCAGATGTGACCCAGAATGGTGTCTAGGACACATAAAACACAGACCTCTGGCAAGTGCCTGATTAATTCTGGTCCCATGGCTCACAGTTATCTCTGAGTTAGAAAAGAGGCTGAGTTGATGTCCGTTGGAATTAAAGATTCCCTATGCTAAATGACGTTATATGATCCTATTCAACTGCCATTTCCTTGTCCTTATTTTTAAACTGTAAGATTGTGCAGTAGCCCAAGTGCTGTCTCTGTAATATCTTATTCTGCTGCATTAAGGGGAAGGCTTGCAGAACTGAAATTTTGTGAGCAGGTTGTGTAGAGTTGTCTACATCTAAGATGGAACACATTGGAACTCACTAGTTCTTTCTTTCCATTCCTGTTCTTTTTTTTTTTAATTCCTGTTCTTTTTTAAGGAAAGAAATTTGGAAAAAATTAAAATAACCTGTACATGGCCCTTTACCCCACTCCCCCCCCTCCACATGTACGCATGCGTGTACGTATACACACACACACACACACACACACACCCCACACACACACACACACCCACACACACACACACACACACACACACACACACACACACACACACACACACACACCATTATATTTAGAATGAAATTAGAAGCAGCCCAGGCAGAAACTGTGCTGCTTGGAGAAGCTTGTCATTTTCTGGGCATTCCTGTGGAGTAGTTCAACAAAATCCTGACCCAAAAGAAAGTTGGGACAAGAATTTGAAAGAAGATGCTGGGGAGATGAATTCCCAGAATGGGCCCCAGAGCCAGGCATGAATGCCATCATTGAGTTAAGAGCAAAGGTAGCTTTCCTTTGACTGAGGATTTCATGTGAGCTAATTTGTATTTTAGAATAAAAGAAATATATAAAAAATCTAGATAAAAAAAGAAATAGATTAAAAAAAATTGTAAGGAAGCATGAAAGGGTTGAGACTGGGTTGTCAGCAGTGGTTCCTTGTACTGGAACTTGGATCTTTGTAGTCACTGGTCTCTCATTCAACACAGGAGGCTTTTGCATTATTTGATGTCTTTGTGAGGTGAACGATAAGCCTCATCATTGTCATGAGTCATCAGATAAACCCCCAGAGTGGGCCAGGATGGCCAGGAGTACCAAAATGTGGAAGAGCACAAAGAAATAGGAAATTGAGAATATTCTAGGAGGTCCCCACAGCCAAGATACCATGCAACTGATTCCACTGTAATGGGGCTGACTTTCCAGAGGAAATCACTTGTATTCCTTGTAAAACCTGAGAGCAGCCAGGCCCATGAGAAAGGCTGACTGTCCCAGGGTGCAAAGCCAAAAGGATAATCTAACATTCTGAGCTCTGATCCTTGGCTCTGCTCGGGCTTGTCAAGCACCCTGGGGTAAGTCACTTACTGAAGCCAAGGCTGAGCTGTCAGCCACGCTTTCAGAGCACCTCAGTTCCCCACCCACTCACCTCCTCTCCTGGGGTAATTGTTTTAGAGAGTGGGAGCAGGTTGTTTCAACCCCTGTAACCTTGCAAGATTCACTGGAGCAAGCTGCCTCCTTTTTCTAGACGAGAAGAACTAACCTTCTAGAATTCATAGATGGCAGAGGGGGAGAGTCCTCAAGTCATGTGACCTAAGGTGACCTGCTCCACCATCTCTACCTGAGAGACTCTTTTGCTCTCACTGAGGGTGGAGAAGCATCCGTGAAAATCTCAACTAATTTTTCTGTGGAGCTAGGTCAGTGCAGCCTCATTACCACTCTGGGCCTGGCACAGAGATACCTGAGATGCTAGAGCTTCCTTTTAAATACCTACTACATATTTCCTGATAGTATGTACATTTGCAAAAAGTTTAGAATGTCTTCTATAATCCTAAGAACCAAAGTTAACTATGGTTGATGTAGTGTTTTATTATATTCTTGTGCCATGTAATATAGCTTTCCATGCATGTTTATAAGTGTCTATAGACAAAATTTGGATAAATCAACAGTACACAATATTTTGTGCATCCATGAACATCTTTGTACATGTCCATTACTTTGAGTTCAGTTCAGTTCAGACACTCAGTCGTGTCCGACTCTTCGCGACCCCATGAATCGCAGCACGCAAGGCCTCCCTGTTCATCACCATCTCCTGGAGTTCACCAAGACTCACGTCCATCGAGTCTGTGATGCCATCCAGCCATCTCATCCTGGGTCGTCCCCTTCTCCTGCCCCCAATCCCTCCCAGCATCAGAGTCTTTTCCAATGAGTCAGCTCTTGTCATGAGGTGGCCAAAGTGTTGGAGTTTCAGCTTTAGCATCATTCCTTCCAAAGAAATCCCAGGGTTGATCTCCTTCAGAATGGACTGGTTGGATCTCCTTGCAGTCCAAGGGACTCTCAAGAGTCTTCTCCAACACCACAGTTCAAAAGCATCAATTCTTTGGCACTCAGCCTTCTTCACAGTCCAACTCTCACATCCATACATGACTACTGGAAAAACCATAGCCTTGACTAGACGGACCTTAGTTGGCAAAGTAATGTCTCTGCTTTTGAATATGCTATCTAGGTTGGTCATAACTTTTCTTCCAAGGAGTAAGCATCTTTTAATTTCATGGCTGCAGTCACCATCTGCACTGATTTTGGAGCCCCAAAAAATAAAGTCTGACACTGTTTCCGCTGTTTCCGCATCTATTTCCCATGAAGTGATGGGACCAGATGCCATGATCTTCGTTTTCTGAATGTTGAGCTTTAAGCCAACTTTTTCACTCCCCACTTTCACTTTCATCAAGAGGCTTTTTAGTTCTTCTTCACTTTCTGCCATAAGCGTGGTGTCATCTGCATATCTGAGGTGATTGATATTTCTCCCGGCAATCTTGATTCCAGCTTCTGTTTCTTCCAGTCCAGCATTTCTCATGATGTACTCTGCACTACTGCCGGCAGGAATCCCTCAGAAGAAATGGAGTAGCCATCATGGTCAACAAAAGAGTCCGAAATGCAGTACTTGGATGCAATCTCAAAAATGACAGAATGACCTCTGTTCATCTCTAAGGCAAACCATTCAATATCACAGTTATCCAAGTCTATGCCCCAACCAGTAATGCTGAAGAAGCTGATGCTGAACGGTTTTATGAAGACCTACAAGACCTTTTAGAACTAACACCCAAAAAAGATGTCCTTTTCATTATAGGGGACTGGAATACAAAAGTAGGAAGTCAAGAAACACCTGGAGTAATAGGCAAATTTGGCCTTGGAATGCGGAATGAAGCAGGGCAAGGACTAATAGAGTTTTGCCAAGAAAATGCACTGGTCATAGCAAACACCCTCTTCCAACAACACAAGAGAAGACTCTACTCATGGACATCACCAGATGGTCAACATCGAAATCACATTGATTATATTCTTTGCAGCCAAACATGGAGAAGCTCTATACAGTCAACAAAAACAAGACTAGGAGCTGACTGTGGCTCAGATCATGAACTGCTTATTACCAAATTCAGACTGAAATTGAAGAAAGTAGGGAAAACCGCTAGACCATTCAGGTATGACCTAAATCAAATGCCTTATGATTATACAGTGGAAGTGAGAAATAGATTTAAGGGCCTAGATCTGATAGATAGAGTGCCTAATGAACTATGGAATGAGGTTCGTGACATTGTACAGGAGACAGGGATCAAGACCATCCCCATGGAAAAGAAATGCAAAAAAGCAAAATGGCTGTCTGGGGAGGCCTTACAAATAGCTGTGAAAAGAAGAGAGGCAAAAAGCATAGGAGCAAAGGAAAGATATAAGCATCTGAATGCAGAGTTCCAAAGAATAGCAAGAAGAGATAAGAAAGCCTTCTTCAGCGATCAGTGCAAAAAATAGAGGAAAACAGCAGAATGGGAAAGACTAGACATCTCTTCAAGAAAATTAGAGATACCAAGGGAACATTTCATGGAAAGATGGGCTCGATAAAGGACAGCAATGGTCTGGACCTAACAGAAGCAGAAGATATTAAGAAGAGGTGGCAAGAATACATGGGAGAACTGTACAAAAAAGATCTTCACGACCCAGATAGTCATGATGATGTGATCACTAATCTAGAGCCAGACATCTTGGAAAGTAAAGTCAAGTGGGCCTTAGAAAGCATCACTATGAACAAAGCTAGTGGACGTGATGGAATTCCAGTTGAGCTATTTCAAATCCTGAAAGATGATGCTGTGAAAGTGCTGCACTCAATATGCCCACAAGTTTGGAAAACTCAGCAGTGGCCACAGGACTGGAAAAGGTCAGTTTTCATTCCAATTCCAAAGAAAGGCAATGCCAAGGGATGCTCAAACTACCACACAATTGCATTCATCTGACATGCTAGTAAAGTAATGCTCAAAATTCTCCAAGCCAGGCTTCAGCAATACATGAACTGTGAACTTCCTGACGTTCAAGCTGGTTTTAGAAAAGGCAGAGGAACCAGAGATCAAATTGCCAACATGCACTGGATCATGGAAAAAGCAAAAGAGTTCCAGAAAAACATCTATTTCTGCTTTATTGACTATGCCAAAGCCTTTGACTGAATGGATCACAATAAACTGTGGAAAATTCTGAAAGAGATGGGAATACCAAACCACCTGACTTGCCTCTTGAGAAATCTGTATGCAGGTCAGGAACCAACAGTTAGAACTGGACATGGAACAACAGACTGGTTCCAAATAGGAAAAGGACTACGTCAAGGCTTTATATTGTCCCCCTGCTTATTTAACTTCTATGCAGAGTACATTGCTTTAAGGAAACCACATTAAATGCTCACAACAATTCCTTGATGTAAATACCCTATTAGGTTCATTTTACAGACAAGGAAGCTGATGCACAGAGATTTGAAAGAACTTGGCAATTTCATAAAACTAATAGCTTCAAATTCAGGTCTACCTGACACCCAAAATTAATATTTGTAACCAACTCATAATTATATTACTTCCTGGGAGAAACAAATAATTACTGCACTTTTCCTCTTCCCCTCTGTTAATTAACTGTTGTCTCAAGATGTAGATCAAGATTCTCCTGTGGTTTGAGTAATTCAGTAGTGATACGTTCAAATCTTCTACTGTAGAGGCATCTTTTCAAATTAGTGAAATTAAATGAAGTTAAATGATCAATCTTGATCTAAAGTCACAGATTCTCAGAAAGTATCTGGATATAGTATGCCCGGAAATCAGGGACCACTATTCATGAGACATACCTTTAAATGTGGATAGTTCATTTAATTTCTCATAATCTGATATGGATAAGTTGGTCCCTATTGTACAGATTTTTAAAAATAGACTTTGCTAACCATCAGATAGACAAACCCATTTTTACAAAAAGGCTGACTTGTGCTCTTCAAACCTGGCAAAGGCATGAAAAACAAGAAAATACTAAGAAACTCTAAGAGACCAAAAGAAACAGGGAAAACATAACAACTAAATGCAATGTGACACCCAGGATGGGACTCTGGAACAGGAAACAAAATTAATAGAAAAACTGGTAAAATCGAAATAAAGTCTTGAGTTAAATTAGCAATGATGAGCCAATGTTGGTTTCTTAGTTCTGACAACTCTACTTCCTATTGTAAGATGATAGCTATAAAGAAACCTGAGTGAGACTTTACAGACACTTTCTGGACTATCTTTGCAACATTTTTATAAATCTACAATTATTCCAAAATAAAAATTTTAGTTAAAAACACTTTAAAAGATGATTGTTAATGCAGGAAAGGGAACAACAGTATAGTAATAAAACCCTGAACACCACAGTAGCTGAGCATAAAGCTTTGTCCCCAGCTTCCTAGAACAATGGAAATGAGTTCACCCTGTACTGAATGTGTTTTACGCATGTGTTTTACAAGTACAGATACATTTTCTAAAGATATGAAACTGCATCAGGGAGCTGAACGTGAAAAAACGGAGCATTCAGTACTTGATCTGATGATATGTGACTGGACTGTTTTGACTCCTGATGTAGAAATGGAGACGGTCCATTCACTGTACACATGACAGTCCATGAGTGTCCACGACATGTATGTGGTGAGCATTTCCTTCCCCTTTAGCACCTTTTTCCCTTTTAAGAGAGAATAGGAAATTGTGTCTTTCTTTGAGGTTTGTTTCTCATTTTGCTTACTATGAGTCCTGAGAAATATAGTGTGTTCTGAGCAGCCTCTGCAGGGAGCTGTCCCCTGCCCAGTGCTGATCAACATCACGCGCGGAGTCTCTAATCTCCACCTCTTTTCACAGGAGGATATACTATGAAGCTGGGGGAGCTGGCACGAGAGCCAGATCGCTATGGAGAGTGGAACCCCTTCGGATAAGGTAATGGAGCTTCAGGGTTGCATTCTTTTCAAGATTGGTCCCCCCCCGCCCCCTGCCAAAGACAACCTATTGTCTTAAATGTTACATTTGTTCTACAATAGCTGGCAAACTCTCAGAAGTTACTTGGCAGAGGTAAATTCTGAAATGTCTGTGACTTTTGGTTTTGTTTTTAAAGCACAGTGCACACACACGTGCGCGTGTGCACGCACGCACACACATGATTTCCAAGACTTCTGCTTTGACTCTGAAGTTAGCAGGCTCTATTGCTTAATCCAAGCCCCCAGCTCCTGCTACCCTTGCAGTGACTATGTTATAAAAGGCAAGCATAGACATGTCCACCGAAAGCCATGGAAGCTCTTCTCCCATTTATTTTCTTAAATAGATTCTCTGGAACCCAGGTGAGTCTTCCTCCTCCCGGTAGCCTTGTTGGCTCCAAAGCAAAGTTAGCTTTAATTGACAGAGTGGTGGCTGTGATGGCATGAGGTAGGGAAGACTAAAACATCACTGGACATGTAGCTCTGAAGAAAACCATATTTACCAGGACTTGTCAGAAACAACTGGATGGAAGGAACAGGACACCAAGACTTTGGAGACAGGTACTTGAGTAAAACATGGCATCTCTACTGCAGGGGAGTTCAGTTAAGCTCTGGACCTTTCTTTTGCTGAGCAGGATCACAAGTTAGGCTAAAGCTAAACTGCTCGGGGTAAGAGCAGAGGGTCGGTGTGGCCATTTTTTGTTTTCTTTCTCTGCCTTTCCCTCTAGCTCTCTGTTCCATATCTCCCTGAACACATGTTCAAAATAAAATCTCTAGTGGGTGGGGGTGTATATGCCTCCAAGGGGTCCTCAAGATAATCCATTGGCGATCAGGAGAAAATATTAGAATTTCTCTTACACACAGATACAGGTACATTCAATTTTACTTTATTGAGGAACTCTAGAAGAGGCTGACCGAAAGAGTACGGTGTCCTAAGGAGTACCCACTTGTTAGCTGGCTTGTGGCATTTATATTCTCTTTCAAGCCTGCTGAAGTTTTTATAGCAACATACTCTGTTTTTTTTTTTTCAGGATATTATGGGTTGGTTCTTGTTTAATGAACTTTTTAAAAAATAAGTATGTATATATAGTTCCAGTTATGGTTCTTTATTTCTCCAGAGTCTTAAACATGAAGAATTTAAGGCTTCTATTAATGTAATTTGATTCTTTGGTACTCCAAAGAATTAGATCAAGGGGAGAGTCATTTTAAAAATTGATACATGTATTTCTGAAACATTTTGTTCTAACTGAAAAGATAATTAGATACAGATTATTCTGTGAATAATTTCTGCCCTAGCACTTACCATGACTTTTATTGAATGCCAGCCTTTTGATGGAGGACCATATGGTTCTACAACCCATTCAGCATGGACTCTCACTTATCTCAATCATCTTATTCTGCTTTACTTTTTCCCATGAAATTTAACATCTTGTAACATTCCACAATATTTACTTATTTATGTTTGTTTGTTTATTATTTGTCTCTCCCTGGTGAGTATAAACAGCATAAATATTCTTATTTCTCTTGAAGAGAGGATTCTTTTCATTATTAAAGTAGGATTGACATACAGTATTATATTAGTTTTATGTGTGCAGGATAATGATTTGACATTTGTTTACGTTGCAAAATGACTATTGAAGTAAGTTTAGTTATTATATGTCACCATTACAGAATTGCAATTTTTCTAGCAATAAGAGCTCTTAAGACTTACTTTCTTAGCAACTTTCAAATTGTGATGATAGTCAATAATATATATATTACTATTACTATATACAGTGTATATATATATATTATTGACTATATATATTATAAAATATGTATATTACTACCATGCTGTACCTTACATACATCCCCATGACTTATTTATTTCATAACTAGAAGTTTGTACCTCTTGATCCCCTTTAACCGTTTCTCCCACCTCCCCAGCCTCCCTTCTCTCTGACAACCACCAGTCTGTTCTCTGTTTCTGTGAATTCTGTGTTGTTTTGTTCGCTCGTTTGCTTTGTTTTTCAGATGCCACATATGAGTGAGAGTATATGGCGTCTGTCTTACTGTCTGATTTGCTTCACTTAGATAGTACCCTCAAGATCCGCCCATGTTCTCGCAAATGGCACGGCTTCATTCTTTGTTATGACTGGATGCTATTCCATTGCGTATGCGTATATGCCACGTTTTCTTTTTTAATGATGAACACTTGGGTTGCTCCCATGTCTTGGCTATTGTGAATAACGCTGCAATGAACGTAGGGGTGCGTATGTCTTTTCAAATTAGTGGAGGTAGTAAAATACTTGAGTGGAGACTGTGCGTTTGGAAATGCCTCACTTTCCCAGACACAAGTTTCTCTTCAAAAGCGGGCTTCTCATTTTTTGTGTGTGATTTTTGGCATCAAGACATTTCAGTGAAATGAAGGAAAAATTAGAAGCTTGGAACTTCCAGTTACATTAAACCACGGACCTGCCCAGAGGGCCATGTTCCTTGTTGGTGATCTTAAAGGTTAGAAGAGAGCTCACAGGAGAATGCCATGCTGAGTCGTAGACACTTGATCTTAGCCAGAAGAGTAAGAAGTGATGAGCTGTAGGCAGATAGACAATCCTGGAGCAAGCCAGGAGTCAGGGGATGTACCGTTGAAGGGTACTGAATCAGACCATATGTAAAAATGCACAGGGTAAATATTGAAAAAGACCTATTTTTTTGTGTAAATTCAATTTCTTCTCTCTTTCATCTGTCCAGCTGGAGTGGCAGTAACATCAGATGGGGACAGTCTTTCCGCCTCCGGCATCTCACCACAGGCCACTACCTGGCCTTGACAGAAGACCAGGGCCTTATCCTGCAAGACCGGGGAAAGTCAGACACCAAGTCCACAGCCTTCTCTTTTCGAGCATCCAAGGTGAGGTGGATTTTGACTTTATTCTCAAAGTGAAAGCTCTGAAACCTCCAGGTAGAACTACGACTACAAAAAAAATAGGCTGGAACAAAACGGAATTGGAAATTAGACCAGTGATAAATACTTTGTTCTTTTATCTTTTAAATTGAATTCGTAGAGGAATGTGTACCCTGGATGAAGACTGAAGTCTTAAGAGAGAAAGGCTTGAATGGAAAGTGGAAAGCCCTAAAAAACAAAAGGATCACGGGAATGGACAGTGTTGCTCTGGGGCTACTGGAAAATGTTATTGTTGCTTAATATGTTCTGAATTGTTTTTAATACTTTTAAGTCTTATTAGAGCTTCCCTGGTGGCTCAGATGGTAAAGCGTCTGCCTGCAACGCGGGAGACCTGGGTTCAGTCCCTGGGTCAGGAAGATCCCCTGGAGAAGGAAATGGCACCCCACTCCAGTACCATTGCCTGGAAAATCCCATGGACAGAGGAGCCTGGTGGGCTACAGTCCATGGGGTTGCAAAGAGTCAGACATGACTGAGCAACTTCACTTTCACTTAAGTCTTATTGCTTCACTCCCATACAGCAAAGAAAACATGGAGGCATGAGTTTCAGTGTTATGTTTATTTAAATCAAAGAAGTAATTTCTCTCAGAGAGATGCAGAGGAGGCCTAATTCTGGACATGGCATCGTCTTGCAGTTATTCATATTATACAGAATTACTAGTTCTTTTCCTCGTCATGTGTTTTCTGCAGATCTCTTAGCTCCACTGTGCCTCGCCTGCCTCTGCAGAGAGCACATTCTGTGGCAGCTAGGTTAACCCCAAACACGTAGATTTGCCATTTGATGTGTAGAGAGAGAAATGTTTTTTTTAAACTTCTGTCTTTAACGGTCAGCCAAGTTTTGACTCTGTGTCACTCAGAGTCTGATCTAGCTGGATGGTCAGAATCACACACTGAGCCAGCTCCTGATGGACAGTTTGGTGCTCTGTCACTTTAGGATTGTTCTGGAAAGAGCACCCAAGCATGAGACAGGCTCTGCACAGTGTATCCATAGTTATAGCAGCCCACACTTTCTAAGAGGCTCAGCATCTCCGTTGGGAGCTTCATCTCTAGCTTCACTCTTCTTTGCTCCTTTCCAGACACAGATCTTGATTTGTGTTCTCAACACAATTTCCATAAAGGGTTATTGATGATTCCATTCGTGTAGGACTTGGTGTCAGGCTGACAGCTGAATTTCCATGGGGACATCTCTGTTTCATAATGAATCAGAAGAGGCCAGTTTTTCAGCACCACCTTCCTTGAAGCAGAGGGTCAGACTCCTTTTCCCCTCTCTTACGGCCCTAAAGTATTTGAGGCAGAGAATCTCTTTGGCTTAGAGGTTTTTCTGCCCTAGTTACCCTCTATCAGAGTTAGGCTTTCCTGCACCCATCGTTCAAAGATGAAGAAATGAGAGCTTCCTGGGACTTCCCTGGTAGTACAGTGGTTAAGACTCCGAGCTTCCAGCACAAAGGCAAGGGTTTGATGCCTGATCAGGGAAAAAGATCCCACATGCTGTGTAGTGTGGCCAAAAAAAAGAGAAATGAGAGTTTTCTGCCCTAAATTTCTTTCAAGCATCTCTTCTCTCTGCTTCTCTTCTAATGGTGCGTTAGCTCCTTGACTCCATTCGGGTTCTCAGAGCACATCTCCATTTATGTTACCGTCACTTTTATTTTTTTAAGATTCCCCATACAAGAAGGATTTTAAATTCAAGTTTATGACCATGGAGTAAAACATTTTTACCTCCAGGAAATGAGTTACCCAGAGTCGCTCAGTCGTGTCCGACTCTTTGCGACCCATGGACTGTAGCCCACCAGGCCCCTCTGTCCATGGGATTCTCCAGGCAAGAATACTGGAGTGGGTTGCCATTTCCATGAGTTAGGGCACTGCAATTGGCTAAAAGGAGCTGCGAAACAAAACAACAGGAAAGTTCTAACAGCAGAGAGGAGTCTTCCCATTCTTCCCTGAAAGACAACTCGGATGTGGGATGTGGAGGGAGGGCAGGCAGGGGAAGCCAGAGAGAGGCAGAAGATAAAAAGTGACTCATCATGGCCGATGACCAAGGAAATGCCTAAGAATGCCAGCTTGGCTTGTTCCCTCTTCGAGCATTCCATCCCGGTCTTCTCAGCCCTGGATAAACCCCGACTTGGAGACCTTTACCATTGCAGAAAGAGGTTTCTCTTGTGACAGCAGAAAAGTCGGGTGGCCTTCCAGGCAGCTGGCAGGATCTTGTTCCAAGGGGACTCTTCCCTTCCATTCCTTTCTTGGCTCAGCCTCACAGAGCATGGCTCGGCACTGTGCTGCGGCCTCTGTGGGAAGCCAGAAAGGCTCAGAGCATCACAGAGAGTCTCCGTAACACTCCTTTCACTTGGCACCACTTCCGGCCTGTGAGCACATTTTACCCTCAAAAGGCTCGTTGCTTATCTGTCCCCCGTTCCCACGCACAGGGAGGCCAGCAGCGGATGGCTGAAAGCCGTCGTGGTACCAGGGGGCTGCCCACATGGCAGGGCTGGACAGAAAGCCGCCCGTGAGTCACACTGTCCAGCGCACTTGGCAGCACACCTGCATCTCATGGGCGTCACAGTGTCAGAGGTTTAAATAACTCTCAGTGCAGCGGTATTCAGCCCAGTTACCTTTATTTTAATTTGAAAGAAACTGAAATTAAAATGTCCTAGTCTCCATGTCTGATCAAGATAAGGCTGCTTCCCCAGGAGATCCGGGATTCCTTGGGATATTGTGTGGGCAGGGCATTGGGCATTTTAGCCACAAAACTGCACAGGAAGGAAGAACATGCAGGAGCCCATAGTTCTGTCCTCAGCAATCTGAAGAGCTCCTGGGGAAGAACTCTAGAGGTGCCTTCATTTCTCTGGGCCTCCAGATTCCTCCTCAGTAAATGTCTTTTTAAATTTTATTTTATTTTTGGCTGCACTGGGTCATCACAGCTGTGTGCCGGCTTTCTCCAGTTGCCATGAGCAGAGGGATCCTCTCTGGTTGCACTGCGGGAGCTTCTCTTATTGAGGAGCATGGGCTCGAGGGCTTCACTAGCTGCAGTGTACTACATAGTTGGCCCACATGTGAAATCTCCCCAGACCAGGAATCGAACCCGTGTCCCCTACGTTGGCAGGTGGATTCCTATCTACCCGACCACCAGGGAAGTCCCAGTAAATGTCTTTTTATCATGCTTGGTGCAGGCCCTCTGCCTTAAATACACTCTCCACTTGTTTCCCCTCATTTGGGAACAGTGATATTCCCCAACAGACGGATTAGTTTGCTCTGGTTTTCAACAGCAGGAAGGTGCTGCGTTGTCTTCCTAGCTCTCGGCTGTACCAGGTGTTAGGTGATGGAGCAGAGAGCAGAAAGTTGTGTGAGATAGTGGACCAGGTTCTGAAAGGTGGCACAGGGGTTGAGGAGACTCACTGGGAAGGCTGAGAGGAAGAGAGAGTATGTTCTTTGTGCCTCTGTGAATGAGATTAAGTGGGGGATTATCTGATTATCTGATCTTCTCTGTATGCTGGAGAATCTGAAAAACAAGAGAAGAGACTCCTGGAAGGAGTGCCGTTTAGGTGCCTACATTTCTAGGAGGACACTGAGGGCGCTGGGCTGTGAGTCATTGGCAGTGATGGGCTTCCAACCCCATGTTTCCTGTCAAGTTGTGTTAGCCCATGACAGCTATGACTACATGATCCGGGGCCTGGGGACAGCTGCAGGTGTGTGTTCACATCCTCAGCAAGATGCCTTTACAAGGAGGATGGCAGGTATCCATGTGACTCTTGTACCCACAGGACAGGACAGGGACATGACTGAGACTTACTGGGAGGGGTCAAGGTTAAGCATCGGCTGCAGTGTTGCTTTGTTCAAATGGAATCAAACTGTGGTCTCTGAGCCAACTGTGTGACTGAGCGGAACAGGATCTTGGTCAGAGCTCACATTCCTCTCCTTCACCAGGAGATCCAAATCAAAGTGGAGGTCTGGGAGGTTTTGGAGGCTCTGAATTACAGCCTTGCTCCTGTCCCCTCAATCTGGAAGGAGTAGGGTGTCAGATAGAGCATGGCTTCCAAGTCATCTAGATCTGGCCTTGACTCCCGTCTACCCTCTGTGGAACCTTGAACACAGTTCTTATTCTAGTTGCACCTCATTTGAAGTCTGTCGTGCAAGGTGCTCTAAGAGCCAACCCCTGGGGACTTCCCGTGCAGTCCCGTGGTTAAGACTTCACTTTCCAGTGCAGAGGGTACGGAGTTGATCTTTAGTCAGGGAGCTAAGATCTCACATGCCTCCAAGCCAAAAACCCAAAAACATTAAACAGAAACAATATTGTAACAAATTCAGTGAAGACTTGAAGAGCCAACCCCTGCCTACCCTTCCATAATATCTCTGGCTACCAGCTCATGTTTGCCTTGAGCTCTAACATACTAAGTACATACTGTGTTTGAACATGGTATCTTTTCTCACAGCTAAACCTGTAGCTAGAATACCTTTTAACCCTTCATGTACCATAATCAGCAAACTCCTCCTCATTCTTCAGACAAGTGTCAAGTGCCCCTCATGGGAAGAAGGCCTTTCCCCGTTCCTCCAGTGGGGGCCTTTTCGTGACTCCATTATAGCCATCACTCACTTGACCAGGAGCCCCTAAGTGACAAGGAGCACACATCCTTCCACCTGCCTTTTCTGCACCTCTGCACCCCACACAGTGTGGAGCGTGTAGTAAGTTTGAATTTCACTCACTGAAAGTGTGGTCGTATAGCGAAATCCTTTCCACTTTAACCTCCATCCTCTTCACAGAATTTTATAGCCATTGTGTAATCATTTTCAATCACAGCACAACCCCGCAAACATTCAAGGAGAGAGATTCATTAATTTGAACATCGAAGTCAAATTTCTGTGAACTTGATTTCGCATCATTTTCCCATGGTCTTGACATTGCAAGGCCATTCCCCAAGGATTGTTTGGTAATGTGATTTAATATTTACTCTGGCGCAGCAATGCTGTCTATTTAGATGTTATGTCTCCGTGTCAGTTTATAACCCTCACTTCCTTTCAGGGAAGGATGAATTAATAATGTTAAAGCAAGCCTTATTATATGAAGCCATTCACTTTTTTATTTTTTTAATGACTCTACCATAAGTCTGGAATGATTGAGATAGAATCTCAAATTTTGCTTCTTTTATTACAAAAAGCCAGACAGCTATCACTGTTCTCAATTAGAGGAAATTTTTTCTCAGTGGGTAAAAGCAATTCAATTCAGTCAACATTTGTCAAATGTTGCCTGCTATATCCTCAGATCTGTGTTCTTGGCCAAAAATGATGTTCCCTTTAAAAACTGCCCACCGCTGCCTCTGCTGTGTGCAGAAAGCATGCTTGTAGACCGGATCGTCTTCTACTCTCTAACCTCAGCGGTCCCGCCGGAAACAAGAGGGCAGCCGGGTTCACAGCATATCCCTCTGTGAAATCATGGGCGCTGACGTAGTGCTGTTTGCGCCTGTCCCCTTGCTTGCTCTGCAAGTTCTCAGTTGGGGAAAGAGAGGGTATGGAGGGAAGGGGAAAGAGCAAAACATGGACCTTGAGATTCAGTCGTCCCCAGACCCCACCACCTCCTACAGTTTCCGTTTTTATTTTTTAAGTATTTATTTTTGGCTGTGCTGGATCTTCGTTGCCGTGCACAGGCTTCCCATTGTAGTGGCTTCTCTTCTTGCAGAGGGCAGGCTCTAGGCATGTGGAATTCAGTAGCTGCCGCTCCCGGGCTCTAGAGCACAGACTCAGTAGTGGGGCACACGGGCTTAGTTGGTCCGTGGTATGTGGGATCTTCCCAGACCAGGGATCAAACTCATGCACCCTGCATTGGCAGGCGGATTCTTAACCACTGCACTGCCAGGGAAGTCCCTGCAGTTTCATTTTAAATAAAATCTACAAAGCATTTCAAAAATTTAAACTGATAATTTCCCAAGTCTTAATTGTTTCAAGTGGGCCAGACAGAGAGGTAGTCAAGAAGAGCCTTGAGCTTTGGAGTAGAAGAAACCTGGGTTTGAATCCTGGCTCTGCCTTTGCTGTTTAGCCTTCCTGTCCCTGATTGTAAAAGCAAAACAAACAAACAAAACACAGGAGTGAAGAAGTGTGTCTTGAAGGACTCTTGTGAGACCAGGAAGATGACCTGCGAGACCGTTTCCTTATCCGTGAAATGTCAGGAGTGCTGCTTACCTGAAGGTGATTGTGTAGAGAGGGACTGACGAGAAAGATGGAGGAAAGAGCCCAGCACAGTGACCTGCACAGGGCATGCACCTTCCCTGATGAGACAGGCAAGCCCGCTCCCCTAGCATGCTGGAAACAGCGGAGGGCTGTCCTTGGCCTCCCGCCAGCAGAGGCTCTGCAGCCAGCCTTGGGGCCAGTCAGGCTCCTAGAAGCATCCTGCAGTGTGCAATTTTTTAAAGGCCATTCTAAGACCTCCCACTCGAAATCAGAAGTTCAAAGGGGGACTGTATTGGTGGGAAAGTGAGTCTAAAGGTAATTTCTGAAAGTTAATTCTGGGAGTTTTAGGAAGCAGTGATCTAGCCAGCACTGTATTGGTGGCTGACCACAGCATCCATGAATGAGGCCCATCTTCCCATGTTTCCTTTTCCTCTGAATCTTTTTTGGTTGCTTCCTGTCTATGGAAAGCTACTTTCTTGTCCTCTGTGGACATAGGTGGCTTAAATATGTCAAGTTCAACAAATTCCTATCTAAGTAATAAGCATGAATTAGGACCTACTCTGTTCCAAATATCATGCTCGATTTTTATTACCATAGCAAAAACTGGTCTGTCTCTGTGTATTCATTTCTTTTCAACCCAGCATTCGCCTTGTGGCTGGAACAATTGTTCTAAGATACAATCCTTGTGTTTTCCCTGCTTAAAATTCTCAGTGGATTCCCATTACCTGCAATAGCTTTTCCCAAGAGGTGTTCCAAACAATGATTTATGAAAAAGATTTAAAATGCTTATGTTAAACAGTTGAATAGGTTGTTTTGGTTCCTTTTGTTCTTCTTTTTGTTTTTTTTACTGTAAGACTCATAACAATCTAGTTTATATTATCCTAAGATTCCCTTTCCCTCCTGAAAGAAAAGACGGTCCTGTCGGAAGTCCTCTTTTCCCGCAGAAAGTCTGTGAACAGCATGAGTTTGAGAAGCATGCACCTATAGGATAAAGTCAGTCCTTGCTGTTCAGGTCTTTTCTGGACTTCATCACTCTTCCTGCCACACTACTCCTGTCTTACTCCAATGTTGTCCCTTTCCACATTCCTCATGTCTCCTCTTTCCCCTAGCCATGCTCACATCAAGCAGCAATTGGTATGAAAGCCTCCTGAAGTCCCCAGGCACGGCGGATTTTTCTCTCTTCCAAATTCCAGTTGCACCTTCAGTGTGAACTCTATCATTTTGTTGCCATTAGTGGTTTGCGTGTGTGACTCCTAAAGCTTAGACGTTAGAACCCAGAGTTATTTTTCATAAAAGAATAACATATATTTTCAACTTCTTTGTCACAGCATCCTAATACCTAAAACATTAATAGAATCAATGCTTAACTGTGCTGATGGTTACCATTCAACAAATTCTGTTCAAATGACCAACAGGCTTTGGATTTACACTTGGTTTTGCATTCCCTTTCATTACTTACAAGCTATAGGGCTTTGAACAAATTGCTCCAACTCTGCAAGCCTCAGTTTTATCATCTATAAAGTAGGAGAAATAAAAACAGCAGGTCCAGTGAAAGGTTTAGAGAAAATGTTTTTAAAATGCCATGAATAATACGTATCACTGTGTAGGCCCTTGGTAAATTCATGATGGTATTATCATTATAAAGTACTTGGCAAAAATGCTTTGCTCAAAGTAGGCATTAAATACTCATTCCAGTTACCTTTCTTGTCCCAGAAATTTTAAATCAATCTGGAGAGCAGCAACTTATCATCTAAACTAAATACATGTTTTTGTGACAATTATTATGTGGTCACAACCATTTCCTTATAAACTCTCAGTGGGGACAAGGGATGATGATGGTTATTCCTCTTCAAAACATCGTTAGGGCCAAGTAACCTGTTCCTTCTTAGAATCCACTCATCATCTAAGATATGAAAGGTTGAGGCACATACACAGATAAATTGATGCCCACTGACCAATAAAACAAAAACAAATTATTTGCAGCCTAGCAGAGCTTAGTATGAAATGTAAAGACCAACAAACCTCAGTCTTGCCCTTGGAGAATTTCCAACCAGGCAGGAGACAGGAAGTATACCAGCAAAAGATTCCTATCACAGAAGATGGTAAAGAGCCTTGGGAGAGAGTAAGGGAGGTGCCATGAAATCAGAGGACATGCACAGTTGGATCTGGGAAAGGCTGATGGATAAGATGTGAAAATGCAGAGACGAAGTAGAGGCCTTCCAAGCAAGGAGTGTAACGTCAGGAGAGGCCCTGAGGGAGGGAATACTTGGTATGGCACACAAACATAGTCCAGTTTGGTTAAAGCATGTGGCAGATAAGAACTTTAAAGGTGAGAATTGTATTCTGTAGGAATTGGGGAGTTACTGAAGGGAGTGATCAAAAGACCCCTATCATGTGGGAAGGTTCCCATAGGAGGATTCCATAGAGGAAGGTTCCAGCCATAGAGTAAATACATCTGGGCCACATTCAAATAAAGACAGAGGGTAGAGCATTAGTTCATGACTTGAGTCAGAAGCTCACCCACCTGTGATCAGCCAAGTCCAGCTTCTCTGTCTCAGGATGCTCTCTTTTCTTTAAGCTGTGTCATTGTTGTGTAGTTTTGGGTAGAGTTGGCTTCGGTGTTGGGTTGTTTGTATGTTTTGGTTTTCATTTTTGTTGCTCCTATTTTTCTTTAAATTAGAAGCAGTCCTAACAATGCTGGCCATAAAACTTTGGGAGTTGATGCTGTTTTGCAAAAGCAAAGACACAGAGACAGTCCATTCTATTATCAATAATGACCCATTTATTTTAGAGACTCTAAAGAAACAAATCTTAGTATTTATTTTATTTTGGCAAAGTCATATTTAAATTAATGAAAAGTGATAAAACAAGTGAAATGATCATAGTCACTCATCATTGGGGAATATGTGCTATTTTAACTATGAGCTCTTGGTAATCACCATAATTATTCATATTTAACAGTTGTAGTGAATAATATTTTTACTTTGCTGCATTGTCTTTGGTTAGGGAATAAGCTAGAGATGAAACCTTTGACATATTTTAATTACATCTATTGGTTGAGTGTCTGTACAGCTATGGACTTTTTTAAATGAAAATGAAGTATCCATTATTTTATAGAGTAAATGCATTCTTGACCACTTGCCTGTGGATAAATCCTTAAATATCGAATTCTGTTTTCCCATCGACTATGTTATAAAATCAGAAATATTTTCCTTTGGAAATGTTCATTTTGAGAAATGTCATTTCGAACAATCCAACCAGTGCTTCAATATATGCTTAAAATAAGAAGGTTCTTACAGTGTATTGCTATTGCTCAAAATGATCCTATAAATGTGTGCAAAATTACTAATTTTACTGTTTTGAGTGTTTAAAGGAAAGAAGAGCCAAAATGAAAAAATATACATTTGAAAGAAAGATGACTCAGTTGTATACATTTGTTCCTTCAACATATGTTTGTTAAATAATTAATAGGTGCTGGATTCTCTGCGTTGTTGTTCCATTGCTAAGTCGTGTCTGACTCTTTGTAACCCCATGGACTGCAGCTATGCATTAGGAATCCAAAACTAACAATCATCTGGCTCAAACCCTTCATTCTCATAGCCTGGCAAAAGGAAACATCATATAAACAAGCATATTTACATTATGGTTTGTTAAGTACTTGATAGGGGGATGAGACTCTGCTGGAGAAATACAGCAGGAGAAACTAACTCTGCCTTCACAAAGAAGGTGACCCCTGAGCAGGGTATTGAAGGGTGAGTAGGAGTTTGGGGCCATGGGAAGAGCATAGTCTCTGGGATCAGACTTCCTGGTTTAACTCTTCCCCTTTCACTACTTCTTGAGTGACTGTGGACAAGCTGTTTGTTTCTCTGTTCCTTCATTTTCTCTCTGTAAAACTGGAATATTTGTAGCTACATCAGAGGCCATTATGAAGTGCCGGCACATGTAACAAGCTGAGAGCACTGCCTCGCACATGTGAAGAGCTCGATGCCTATGTTCCTGTCGTTCCATCATTAAGAATGAGAGTAAGGTTGGCACAAGCAGAGGAAACAGCATGCAGCATTTTTATTCCATGAAAAATTTTAAATGTGCCTGCTGCTGCTAAGTTACTTCAGTCGTGTCCGATTCTGTGCCTAGCTAATGGCTTTTACAAATGAGCAATTTAATGCAAGATGTAGAGAAGAAACAGCAATAGGATAGGGCCATTCAGAGGCCCTGATTAATGAGGAGGGGGACAGAGTTACCAGACTGGTTCTTGACTCACTGTGACAGGCACCTTAGGTTGTGCCCTAGATTTCTCCATAGGGAAATGGTCAATAATCGTTTATTCTATGAAACAATGGATCCTTGATGCACAAAGGGAGGATACACACCTGGTACACAGAAATTCCCTCTCCCATACTAGCAATGAGTTTTGTGAAACAGTGGCAATTGAAGAATGAAATCCACTGACTGCAACATACAACTGAGGAGGCCATAGGGAACTACTGTCGGGCTTCCCTGGTGGGTCAGTGGCTAAGACTCCATGCTCCCAATGCAGGAGGCCCCGGGTTTAATCCCTAGTCAGGGAACTAGATCCCATGTGCCCCAATGAAGATCAAAGATCCCACATGTGGAACTAAGACCCAGCACAGCCAAATAAATATCTAAAAAAAAAAAAACAAAACTAAAAATATAAAAGAAACTAATCCAACAATTACTGCATTAGACTTAAGGCACAGTAGCCCCCTACCTGCTGCAAGAGTCTGTTTTCTCTGCTGATTTCTACAAAAGATATTTATATGATTTTGACAGATATATTTAAAGCCCCAAATGAAGGCTTTTATATAAGATAACGATTAAAATTATAGAAGGTACAATTTGCTGAAAATAAGTTATTTGGCTATTAAGGGTGAGTTATTAAGGTATCAAAGTCAGGATGAGGAACAGTAAAAAAAAAAAAAAAACATAATGGGGAATTATATAAAACCAGAACCAAAGACAGACCCTATAGGCTGCCTCCATTTCCCATGGATATAAATAATCACTAAAGTAGCCAAAACATGAAATCCATTGATTTTACAATTAGCAGCAGATAAAGGAAGCAAGCCTTTCTAAAATCCTGGCTTGGACAGGCATATCATGATTATCCTGGTAATTGGTTCCTTGGCTTACAAATTCTGCATCAGTGACCTGTTTTATACATTGCATTTCTATTTAATCAGACATGCCTACGTTTGTTTCATTTTCTGTGAAATAGGAAATCAAGGAGAAATTGGATTCCAGTCACAAGCGAGATATAGAAGGCATGGGAGTCCCAGAAATCAAGTATGGAGACTCTGTCTGCTTTGTCCAACATATAGCCAGTGGTCTGTGGGTGACCTACAAAGCACAAGATGCCAAGACATCCCGCCTGGGACCTCTGAAAAGAAAGGTGAGGGGTCAGAAAGGCTGGAAGCAACTAGGCCTGAGAAGTGATTGTGGAAATAAGGTGGGCATGATGGATTTTTACTTCTTAGCTTCCCAGAAGGCTCAGTAGCAAAGAATCGACCTGCCAGTGCAGGTGTGGGTTCGACCCCTGGGTCAGGAAGATCCCCTAGAGAAGGAAATGACAACCCACTCCAGTATTCTTGCCTCTAGAATTCCATGGACGGAAGAGACTGGCAGGCTACAAGTCCAGGGGTCACAGAAGAGGTGGACACAACCACTAAACCTAAATTCTTACTATTCTGAAGAATTATTTCTGTGACAGAGTGTGTAGCCTAGTGTGGTTACTTTGACTTCATATTCAGTGTGAAAAAGAAAAAGTTAAATAGATGACAAATGTGTGAAGAGGGGCTAGAATACGCTCCTTTGCTCTAAAACCTGTACTAAATGACTTTTGGTGGTATGCTGTTTGGGGATTATCCACATCATTGCTCCTTTCATTAAGTGGATAATTGAGTTGCTATGCAGTTTTCATAATATACAGACTAAATAGAATCCCTACAGAGAGATGCAGATTGTATGATAACAAGCACACAGGAACCAACATGCAGAAAGATGAGATACTGTTGAATGATACCGTATCCACAGGGAATGGATCCAGGTCTCAGTGATCTGTTACAGCCTGCGACAGCAGGAAATCCCACTTGAATACACAGAACATCTTTTTTTTCCAGAAAGTCAACTGCCATAGTAGGGTTTCTTTTGATAGGAACCAGGAAACATATGCTCAAGTCATGCTTAAAAAAAAAAAAAAAAGAAAGCCCTTACAAAGCACAGGTTTGGATAGTCAAGGAGTCCCATGATAAGGTTCTAGGAAACATTGTACAATGTAGTTTATGTAGGTCAGCCTAATATGGAGGTGATGAAAAATTTCCCAGAATGCTGGTTATTGTAAGAAAGGAGGTTGGGAGGAACCCATAAGGTAATAGCTTATTTTTGTGCAAAGTGAAGTTTACGAGGAAAAGGGAAAATTATGAAAAGGAGATAGAAAATAGAATATGAAGCCGCAGAGACTCGCTTGTAGAAAACAGAATACGAGGCCACGAAGACTGCTTGTATGAGCCCAGCCCTTCCTCTGCCAACAGTTGTAAAGGCTGGACTAAACATGGAAACAAATAAACCATTGGAAGATTTCAACAGCAAGGCACCCAGGGCGTGAGTGCTGAAGATCCCGCTAGAAGGGAAGTGCACTGAAGCGAGTTCCTCCTGTATCACCGCTTTGCCCTCAGTGTCTTGCTGAGATGCCGCACAAGAAATGGGATCTCCTGTTAGTCCTGTGGGTTGGAGAGCCATAACTGTGGTAAGGTCAGCCGAGGTTTCTGAGACTTAAGGGACCATATTCCAGAGTGCAGGAAGTCACAGAAGCGTGAACCTGGAATTCCAAATGCAGTATCTCCTAGTATCTCCTAGTATCTCCTAGTACGCGGACCATGAATAGGGTATAAAACCAAGACGGCAAACAGAAAATGATATTTCTCTATGGTGGAGACGAGCAAAGCAGAGATGTGAACAGCGTGACAGTGGTAGGGAGACAGAGGCTGGGGTACAAAGTCCCTCGGGCCAGAATGGCCTTGAAAATACAATAGACTTTCAATTGAATTCCAAATAAGGCCTCTACCCCCAGGAGCACGGGCAAATGGAAAATAGATGCCAAAATCTGATCATCTCCCCTAACAGCCTATCAGGAGAAAATGCAGTCCTCTGAAGAGTATGATAATATCATCTAGAGTTTCCACAATTTTTCACATTTACGAAGATAAAGATGATATTGAAAGAGTAGAATTTGTGGATCTGGGCTCTGACTCTGGGTAGGTGGGGACACACTGGAAGGACCCTGTCAACTAGGGGAGACCCCAGTTTACGATGTTGGTTTATTGTGCCTCTACCTGCCTTTTTCTTCTGGGACCATAGTCTGTAGGTCCATTTACCCACTGGAGTGTGGATTTGGAGATGGTTTCAGAAACTCGCTCTAAATGATGCCCTAATGGTAAGCCTTTGTCAGGGCTTCACAGCTCCATTTCCTGAAGAACTCTCCTCTAAAAATAAAAAGGATGTCCAATCTTGTTGATTGTTCTATGAAACAAAATAGGAATTTAGAAAAACCAGTGGGAAATAGACATAGTGAGAAACCTGATGAATGGTAGCTCCCCTTTAAGGAAGCACCTTCTTTCCATTACCATCTTGGGCTTCTACTTTCCGCTGTCAGTTATGGAATTCCCAGGGGGAAAAAAAGGACCTTAGGACCTGAGCTGCAGCGATCAATAGAACACATAATAACAACGTTCTAACAGCTGCATTTCCCCATTTCTCATTACATTCTTGTTTGACTGGCCGGTTTGAACATGTTATCTGAACAAGCAAAACATAAGGAGGTGGGTCTTTAGGGACCCAAAAGCTGGGACTAAGGCCAGAGTAAACCTAGCGAGATGTAGGTTTACTACATCTCACTAAATGCAACATTGATAAGCAGTTGCTGGGAATCTCAAAGTAATGTTTTGAAAGAGTTGCTGAATCCAATAGTAAGGGCATCCTTTGCTAATGCTTAAGCTATGGTATATAGATGAGATGCAGGTCTCTTCCAAAATGAACATAAATTTATGCAAGCCAGCATGCTTCTTCCTGGGTGAATTCATTAAATCAGGGTGCATTTTCAGAAGAATACAAAATGAGAGATTTTTACCTGGAAATGAGGAAATAGGTTGTTTATTTGTGCTAAAAATGAGAGACACCAAAAACCCTTATTCTAAAGATATTTTGGGGGGCCACATGTTTTGTTTAATTAGCATATAAATTGACTGACTCCCACCCCACTTCCCTAGGACCTACAGATGGTCTCATTTCCCTTACTCACATCAAGAGGAAACCATGCCAGGAAGTTAGTTGAATCAGAATTTGACCCTGACCTGAATCAGGGTCAAACCATCCCAGTTAATAACCACACCTATTTGGTTGGCCCTTTCAAGAGGAAAAAAAAGCACTGACCTCCACACAAAAAGCTGCTAGCCCCATCTAAAAAAATAAAAATGTATCATGATGTCATTGGTGAGCAATAAGTACACTTAACTTCCTAACAACTGATCTGAGATCAGTAATATGCTGTCCCTTATAACAAGTGTTCATTGAATACCTTTCATATTGTAGGTAACATGCTAAATGACTGACATGTAACTTATCTAGTCTTCCAAACAAACCACTAAAATAAGTCCACCTGCAGACGGTGAAGTCACAGCAGAGAGAGGTTAAATAATTTGCTGAAAGTCACACTGCTGAGAAGTGACCTAGAGGGATTAGAAGTCAGGTTGGCTGGTACCTAAGCCCATGCTTTCAAACCCCCTCTCTTTCCATGAGAAGCAAACTACTGTCTCAAGCTGCTTCCCTGGTTCCAGTCAACTAACCCAGTGTGGCCATCCTTCAGGAGAGAAAGCCGCACCTCATCCCAGTAGAAAGTTTTAGAGGATTTTACTTTAACTTGTCTTCCTACTTCCTTGGTTTATCTCTGGAGTAAAAGGCTCTGAACATAGTGATTTTTCTCATTTCCAGAGATAAGTTTTTGTGTTCATTTTAAGAGAAAAATCTATCATAAAACTTGTTTTCACCTATTCAAATTGGCCATCCAAGCCCAAGGAATTTATTGTAACTCAAACCATAGTGGCACGTAAAATTTTGTTTTCGTCAAAGCACTGTGTCTCAGGAATGAATCATATATCAGTAATAGGGTATATGGGCAAAATAACTTTGTTAATGTCCCACTTTCAAAATGAACGCAGGGGAACTTGGTCCATTGAAGGAATACAAGGGATGAGGAAAATACTGCAAAAAACATTAACTGTCCAATATAACCTGGCCCTGGTGTCCTTGGCCCTGGGATAGGTCATACTCCATCAGGAAGGCCACATGGATGATGGGTTAACACTGCAGAGATGCCAGCGTGAGGAGTCCCAGGCTGCTCGGATCATCCGGAACACGACCGCCTTATTCAGCCAGTTTGTAAGGTACGTGAGCTCCTTCCTTTTCTCTACTCGTTGGTTCTATTTTGCAGCCATCTGATCCCACCGACCACCCCCTTTTAATACTATGAATTTTCAGGAAATAATTATGTACCAGCAAAGAGTTCTACCAGAAAAAGCTTGGGATTGAAACTTATTTCCAACTAGGTGAGCTCCTACCAGCTTCACTCTCAGCCTAACAAATGCCCAAGCCTCTTTAGTTGGTGTCATTAGTCGGTATTCAGGTTGGCGCCATAAATAGCCAAGGTCTTCTTATGACAATTAAGTGGAAAGAGATGGAGCGCTGTAAATCCCCTTTGTATTAGCGCTGTAAGTCCCCTTTGTATGAACAAGGGAGGAGAGAGAAAAAAAAATGGACCTACAACCTCTGTGCTATTTAGAAAGGTTTTCTACATCTTTCAAAATGGTTTGGACACGAGATTTGCATCAAATGCTTGGGTTACCCACCTATGACTAAGATTTAGATGGGGAAAGTAACTTAACTACCTACTTGGATCATAGTCCTTCCAGCCTCAGCAGTGCTGCCAAAATAGAATTCTAGATTGTATTCACCAATTACCACACACACACACACACACACACTCTGTTGTAAACAGTGCAGTGTTGCAAGCCATCCTTCTCTCATAGGAAAATCTCTCTAAAGCCTAGAGGATTTCAATTGCACGTGTGGATCTGCATGAAATGAGAAAAACCTTTGTTAATGTCCCACTATACCTTTATTTTCCTCCCTGTTGAGTCACTGTGATCCAAGGGATATATATTAGTTAGGATACAGGCTAAGCTGCTATTGTGGTTCAGAATAAACATTTCTTTTTCAAGTAATAGTATAGGGGAGGCAAGTGCTTTAGGGAAAACAGACCATCCTGCTACTGGGACAGTTTCCTTCTGTCTTGCTGCTTTGAAATCTCTATAGGTTCTTAAAGTATGTCCAGTCCAGCAGCATCACCTGGGAACTTGTCAAAGACACAAATTCTTGGGGTTTATCCCAGATAGACCTAATCAGACACCTAAGAGTGGTGTCTCAGAAAAATTGAGTTTGGATGGGTCCTCCAGTTGATGCCAATGCATGCTAAAGTTTACAAACCATTACCCTGGAATAAAGGTCTTAACCTTGGCCAGGCATTAGATTCATCTGGGAAGCTTTTAACATCCTGATGCCAAGGTAGCATCTTCAACCAATTACATCAGAATCTCTGAAAAGTGAAAGTGAAGTCACTCAGTCATGTCCGACTCTTTGCGACCCCACGGACTGGAGCCTCCCAGGCTCCTCCGTCCATGGGATTTTCCAGGCAAGAATACTGGAATGGGTTGCCATTGCCTTCTTTTTTTTAATATAAATTTATTTATTTTAATTGGAGGTTAATTACTTTACAATATTGTATTGGTTTTGCCATATGTCAACATGAATCCACCATAGGATATTCCCCATCCTGAACGCTCCTCCCTCCTCCTTCCCCATACCATCCCTCTGGACTGGCGATTTGTTTCATATATGATATTATACATGTTTCAATGCCATTCTCCCAAATCATCCCACCCTCACTCTCTCCCACAGAGTCTAAAAGACTGTTCCATACATCTGTGTCTCTTTTGCTGTCTCGCATACAGGGTTATCGTTACCATCTTTCTAAATTCCACATATATGTGTTAGTATACTATATTGATGTTTTTCTTTCTCACTTACTTCACTCTGTATAATAGGCTCCAGTTTCATCCACCTCATTAGAACTCCAGGAGATCTTCCCGACCCAGGGATTGAACCCCAGTCTCCTGCATTGTAGGCAGGCGCTTTACTGTCTGAGCCTCAGAATCTCTGGGGTGGGATCCAAACACAAGCTTTTTATCAGAGTTCCCCAGATAATTCTAATACTCAGCCACAGTTGAGAACCAACTATCCTAGTGTGTATTCTTCAACCATGTGATTAAAAATAGTGTACTATCACCATGGCTGAGGTCTGACCTGAAAAGATGAGAAGAGAGAGGAAATAGAGGGCAAGCCATTTCTTTAAAAAAATAAATAAATAACCCAGAAGTAGATCACCTTATCTTATACTCTGTTAGCTAACACTAGTCACATGTCCACACCTAGCTAAAGGAAGACTGAGAAATATCTCTGGTGGGTTACAACTAGAAGGTCTTGATACTAAATTGAAGGAAGAAAAGCAGACGGTAGGGCTATTCTTGCCACAAGGTGGGACTAAGGCCTGAAAAGCAATGATCTTTGCCTGATTTTGACTCCGGCACTGGTTTCCCATGATTCTTGAGCAAAATATATCCTCCTTTCCATCCTTTACATCCGAACTGCCCCCCTTCTTCACAGAAAGAGTGTAAGATTGAATGGCTTGGTATAGGTAGGAAAAATCAGCTACATGCATACATGAACTTTGCATGCAGTCTCAACTAGACCACACCATTACCATAGGGAGTGAATAGTTGTATCTAATTCTCAATTCTCTCAACTTCTGCCCTTATGTCTTTCTTAAGTCAAGGCCCCTAATTCACACATTTACAAAAATTAATTCAAAATGGATTAAAGACATTATTGTAAAACTTAAAATGATAAAACCTGGATGAGAAAACATAGGCTTGAATCATCATGACCTTGAGTTCAGCAATCTTTTATTCAATATCATACCAAAGACAAAACCTACAGAAGAAAAATTAGGTAAATTGGACTTTATCAAAATTAAAATCTTTTTTGCTGTGAAGGGCACCATGGAGAAAGTAAAAAAAAAAAAAACAATTCATGAATATTTGCAAATCATAGATCTGAGAAGGGAATAGTATCTAGAATAAAGAACTCTCACATCCCAACATTAAAAAGACAAATAGACCAACTTAAAAATGGATGAAGAATCTAAACAGACATTTCTCCAAAGATGATATGCAAATGGCCATAAGCAGATGAAAAGATGTTCAATACTATCAGCCATCAGAAAAAATTAAATCAGAACCACAATGAGAGAACACTTCATTCTCACTAGGATGGCTATAATCAAAAAGGCTATCAATTAGAAGTGTGGACAGGATGTGGAGAAATTCAACCTACACTGCTGGGGGGGATGTAAAATGTTGTAGTCACTATGGAATACAGTCTGGGAATTCCTCAAAATTTTAAGCATAGAGTTACCAGATGACTCAGCAATTTCATTCCTCAGTATGTGCCCAAGAGATATTAAATATTGATCAGTTGCTTAATCATGTCAAACTGTGAGCCCATGGATAGCATCACGCCAGGTTTTCCTGTCCTTCACCATCTCCCAGAGCTTGCTCCAACTCATGTCCATTGAGTTGGTGGTGCCATCCAACGACTTCATCCACTGTCATTCCCTTCTCCTGCCTTCAATCCTTCCCAACATCAGGGTCTTTTCCAATGAGTCTGTTCTTCACATCAGGTGGCCAAAGTATTGGAACTTCAGTTTTAGCATTAGCCCTTCCAATGAATATTTAGAACTGATTTCCTTTAGGATTGACTGGTTTGAACTCCTTGTCCAAGGGACTCTCAAGAGTCTTCTCCAACACCACAGTTCAAAAGCATCAGTTCTCCAGTGCTCAGCCTTCTTTATGGTCGAATGCTCACATCCATACATGACCACTGGAAAAACCATAGCTCTGACTAAACAGATCTTTGTCAGCAAAGTAATATCTCTGCTTTTTAATATACTGTCTAGGTTTGTCATAGCTTTTCTTCCAAGGAGCAAGCATCTTTTAATTTCATGGCTGCAGTCACCATCTGCAGTGGTTTTGGAGCCCAAGAAAATACAGTCTCTTACTCTTTCCATTGTTTCCCCATCTATTCGCCATGAAGTGATGGGCCCAGACGCCATGATCTTCATTTTCTGAATGTTGAGTTTTAAGCCAGGTTTTTCACTTTCCTCTTTCACCTTCATCAAGAGGCTCTTTAGTTCTTCTTCATTTTCTGCCATAAGGGTGGTGTCATTTGCATATCTTAGGTTATGGATATTTCTCCCCATAATCTTCATTCCAGCTTGTGCTTCATCCAGCCTGGCATTTCTCATGATGTACTCTGCATATAACTTAAATAAGCAGGGGGACGATATACAGCCTTGACGTATTCATTTCCCAATTTTGAACCAGTTCATTGTTCCATGTTCAGTTCTAACTGTTGCTTCTTGACCTGCATACAGGTTTCTCAGAAGGCAGGTAAGGTGGTCTGGTATTTGCATCTCCTTAAGAATTTTCCATGGTTTGTTATGATCCACACAGTCAAAGGCTTTAACATAGTCAATGAAGCAGAAGTAGGTGATTTTCTGGAATTCTCTTGCTTTTTTGATTATCCAACAGATGTTGGCAATTTGATCTGGTTCCTCTGCCTTTTCTAAATCCCGCTTGAACATCTGGAACCTCTTGGTTCATGTACTGTTGAAGCCTGGCTTGGAGAATTTTGAGCATTACTTTGCATGTGCAATGAGTGCAGTTGTGCAGTAGTTTGAGCGTTCTTTGGCACTGCCTTTCTTTGGGATTGGAGTGAAAACCGACCTTTTCCAGTCCTGTGGCCACTGCTGAGTTTTACAAATTTGCTGGCATATTGAGTGCAAGAGTTTAACAGCATCATCTTTTAGGACTTGAAATAACTCAGCTGGAATTCCATCACCTCCACTAGCTTTGTTCATAGTGATGCTTCCTAAGGCCCACTTGACTTCAAACTCCAGGTTGTCTGGCTCTAGGTGAGTGATCACACCATCATGGTTATCTATAAGATCTTTTCTGTTTAGTCCTTCTGTGTATTCTTTCCACCTCTTCTTAATATCTTCTGCTTCTGTTAGGTCCATACCGTTTCTGTCCTTCATTATGCCCATCTTTGTATGAAGTGTTCCTTGGTATCTCTATCTTTCTTGAAGAGATCTCTAGTCTTTCTCATTCTATTGTTTTCCTCTATTCCCTAGCATTGATCACTTGGAAAGTCTGTCTTATCTCTCCTTGCTGTCCTTTGGAATTCTGCATTCAGATGTGTATATTATTCCTTTTCTCCTTTTCCTTTCACTTCTCTTCTTTTCTCAGCTATTTGTAAGGCCCCTTCAGATAACCAAACAAAAACTTGTACACAAATGTTCAAAGCAGCATTACTCATAATAGACAAAAAGTAATAGCAACGTAAATGTCTATCAACTGACGAATGAATAAACAAAAGGTGCTATATCCATATACCAGAATATTATATGTCTGTAAAAAGGTATGAAGTTCTAACATACACTACAGCATAAATGAACCTTGTAAACATTATGCTCAGTGAAAAAAAGCCAGTCACAAAAGATTATTACTACACTTATATGAAATATCTGAAATAGACAAATCTGTAGAAACAGAAAGATCTGGGAATGGTGTGATAGCAGGTGATAAGGGGGGGATGACTACTAATGGGTATGGGATTTGAGGGAAAGCTGATGAAAAATTCTAAAATTGACTTAGGTCATGGTTGCAGAACACTGTAAATATACTAAAAACTATTGTACCATTTGAATAGATTATGGTATAATACATGAACTATATTTCAATAAAGCTGTTATTTTTAAAAATTCAGTGGGAGTTACATGCCTAACAACGGGAAAATTATTTTTAAACAGCTTTATTGGGTTATAATTTGCATATCATAAAATCCATCCCTTTAAGTGTACAACTCAGTGAATTTTAATAAATGTATGCAGCTGTACAGCCATTGTTACTATTCAGTTTTAGAACATTTTCATCACCCCAAAAGGATTCCTTATGCCTACTGGAGTTTATACTAGTTGAGACTCCCAGCCCCAGGCAACCAATCATCTGCTTCTCTCACAGTTTAATGCATTAAACTGATAAACCATACAATATGTGGTCTGTTGAATCTGGCCTTTACATTTAGCATTACATTTTTGAGGTTCATCCTTATTGCAATATGTGATGGTGTTCTGTTCCTTCTTATTGCTAAAAAGTATTTCTGTGAGTATGTTTTAAATACGTATTACATATATAAATTGTATACACATACATACACAAAAAGGCATACATGTATGTGTGTATATATATGATTGTGTATATATGTGTATGTGTGTGTCTGTGTATATATATGGAGAGAGAGATAACAAGTATACTCATCTCACATACTAAAACATGTTTATAGTGAAATAGCACTATCTTGATTAATATACCTTTATCATAAGTATTAAATCAGATAAAGTGAGTCCTCCTACAATGTTGTACTTTTTTTCAATATTATTTTAACTCTTCTGATCCTTTGCATTCCCATATAAATTTAAAGGGTGAATTTATCAATTTTTGTAAGAAAGTCTGCAGGGATTTTGATAGATATTACAGCGGATGTATACATCAGTTTTGGGAAACTTTTATCTTAATAAATCTTTCAGTCCATAAACACAGAATGTCTGTCCATTCGTTTATTCTTCTTGGATTCCATTCTACAAGATATTAGATTTTCCAGGATATAAATCTTACACTTTTTTATGAAAGCTATACAGTATTTATTTTTGATGCAACTACAAATGGAGGTGTTTTCTTAATTTCATTCATTTTTTTCTTAATTTCATTTCACATTGTTCACTGCTGGTGTCTATAAATATTGACATGTAGAAATTGAGGTTTTAAAATGTCACCCATGTATCCTATGTCCTAGATGAAATTTTTTATTATAGTGAGGGTATTTTTTGGTGTGGATTCTTTAGAATTCTCTACATATGGGATCGTGTCATCTGTGAATAAAAGGAGTATTTTTTTTCCTTTGCAATAAGAACGAATGCCCTTCATTTCTATTTTATTTTGTGTGAATGCCCTGGATAGAACATCTACTACAATATGGAATAAAGTAGAGAGAACAGACATCCTTGTCTTGTTCTTGATCTTAGTGGGAAAACATTTGGTCTTTGACTATTAAGTTTGGTAATTAACTTGTAGAGTTTTCATAGATGTCTTTCATCAAGTTGAGAAAGTTCTCTTCTACTTCTAGCTTGATGACAGCTTTTTATATTTAATGAATGTTAGTTAGATTTTGTCAAATTCTTTCTATTGAGTTGATGGTGTGGTTTTGTCCTTTATTTGTATAGTTTATTACATTATCTGCTTGAGAATGTGATTGAAATCAGTATTATTGTTGAATTGTCTATTTCTCCCTCAATTCTGTCCATTTTTACTTCACATATTTTGGTCTCTGTTATTGGGTGCTTTGAAAGTGAAAGTATTAGTCGCTCAGTCACGTCCAACTCTGCAGTCCCATGGAGTATAGCCCATCAGGCTCCTCTGTCCATGGAATCTTCCAGGCAAGAATACTGGAGTGGGTAGCCTTTCCCTTTTCCAGCGGATCTTCTCAATGCAGGGATCAAACCTAGATTTCCCACACTGCATGCAGATTCTTTACCATCTGAGCCACCAAGGAGTTTATAATAAATATATCTTCCCCCAGACTGATTCTTACAAAATATTGCCTCTTTTCTTTTTTAAAAAATTTTCCCCAAGTGTTTCTTTTCTTTGAAATTGAAATATAGTTGACTTACAATATTATATTAGTTTCAGATGTACACTGTGATGATTCACTATTTTTGCAGATTACATATCATTGTAAGTTATCACAGGATAATGGCTATACTTCCTGTGCTATGCAATATATGTTTATTACTTGTGTATTTCATACATAATAGTTTATATCTGATAATCCCATACCCCTATTTTGTCCCTCCCCACTTCCTTTTCCCCTTTGTTAACTACAAATTTGTTTTCTGTGTCTGTGAGTCTGTTTTATATATACATTGATTTGTGTTATTTTTTAGGTTCCACATATAAGCAATATTATATGGTATTTGTGTTTTTCTGTGTGACTTGTTTCACCCTGAATAATATTCTCTAGGTCCTTCTGTGTTGCTGTAAATGGCAGAAGTTTATCCTTTTTTATGGCTGAGTCCCTTTTTATATGAATATTTTTTGTCTCAATTTATCCTGTAGAGCCACTCCAGCTGTCTTACATGCTAGGTACAGTTACTGATTGCATGGTGTATCTTCAGTCCTTTTACTCTCAACTTATTTGTGTCTTTGAATTGGAAATGTGTCTTGTAGATAGCATACTTTGAACCTTTTTATTCCCCCCGAATGCAGTCTGACTGTCTTTTCCTTTTACTGGTGTGTGTAATCAATTTATAGGTAGTGTAATTATTCAGATGATTGGTTTCATGTGTGCCATTTTGCTATTTGATTTTTATGTCTTTTTGTTCCTCTATTCTTCCTTTACTACTTTCTTTTGTGTTAAATTGACATTTTCTAGTATAATTTTAATTCCTTTGAGCGTTTCTAACTACTTTTTTAAGTTACATTCTTAGTTGCTCTAGGGAACTTAGTATGTCTTTGATACAAAATAATCTACTTCACATTAATATGAACTTAACTTTCTCCAATATTGTTCTCGTCTCTCTCAACTCCTTTGTGACAATCCTGATATATGTATTACAGCTTCATGTGTTATAAGCCCAGCAATAGAGTTTTATAATTATTATTTATGCATTTTTAATTAGGTCTAAGAACAAAAAAGAGAAACATTGGTACATATTCATTTGTTTTATATTGAACTACATAATAACCTTTCAGTTCAGTTCAGTCGCTCAGTCGTGTCCAACTCTTTGCGACCCCATGAATCGCAGCACTCCAGGCCTCCCTGTCCATCACCAACTCCCGGAGTTCATTCAGATTCACATCCATTGAGTCAGTGATGCCATCCAGCCATCTCATCCTCTGTTGTCCCCTTCTCCTCTTGCCCCCAATCCCTCCCAGCATCAGAGTTTTTTCCAATGAGTCAGCTCTTCTCATGAGGTGGCCAGAGTACTGGAGTTTCAGCTTTAGCATCATTCCTTCCAAAGAAATCCCAGGGCTGCTCTCCTTCAGAATGGACTGGTTGGATCTCCTTGCAGTCCAAGGGACTCTCAAGAGTCTTCTCCAACACCACTGTTCAAAAGCATCAATTCTTCGGCACTCAGCCTTCTTCACAGTCCAACTCTCACATCCATACATGACTACTGGAAAAACCATAGCCTTGACTAGACAGACCTTTGTTGGCAAAGCAATGTCTCTGCTTTTAAATATGCTATCTAGGTTGGTCATAACTTTTCTTCCAAGGAGTAAGCATGTTTTAATTTCATGGCTGCAGTCACCATCTGCAGTGATTTTGGAGCCCAAAAAAAGTCTGACACTGTTTCCACACTGCTGTTTATTTCTCAGTATGGATTCTAGTTAGTGTCTGGTGTCATTTGCTTTCAGCTTGGATTACTTATTTCTTGAGAGGCAAGCCTGCTAGCTTTTGCTGATAGACCTGTGTGTGGATTGGATAATATGTCCAAAGGTCAGGCAGTTTTAAGATCGTCTTGGATTTTACTTTCTGCTTGCACAAGGCCTCCTCATATTCAGCCAGAGATGAATAGATACCTGGGGCGCTCTCTGGTTCTTCCTGAGTGTGTCTGTCTGGGACTTTGCACATGGCCTGCCTCACCCTGTTAGACCTTCTTTTCCTTGGAGCTAGGGGAGAGGATCGGAGAAGGCAGTGGCACCCCACTCCAGTACCCTTGCCTGGAAAATCCCATGGATGGAGGAGCCTGGTGGGCTGCAGTCCATGGGGTCACTAAGAGTCAGAAACAACTGAGCGACTTCACTTTCACTTTTCACTTTCATGCCATGGAGAAGGAAATGGCAACCCACTCCAGTGTTCTAGCCTGGAGAATCCCAGGGGAGCCTGGTGGGCTGCCTTCTATGGGGTCACACAGAGTCGGACACTACTGAAGTGACAGCAGCAGCAGGGGAGAGCATGGGAACTATCTCGGGCTGAAATATCATAGACTCCCACTATTCTTACCAAGGTTCATTATTGGGAAAAAAAAAAACATACTTCTCAATTTCCTGTATACCTTGGTCAATTTCCAGAATCCTCAAACAGTTTTTTGGATGATTTTGTCCAATATTGTCACTTTTATTGGGAGAAAGAACTCGCTGAACTCCTCATTTCTGGAAGCCCCACCTTCAACGAGAAATTCTTGATTCTCCCTGACACAGGACGTTTTACAAGAAAGGAGGGCTAATGAATACCAAACCAGTACAGTAGAGGTGAGGGCTACAAAAGCCCTGGTACTTACATTATGCAAGAGCTGGAAAGTGAAGGGTGACACATAATTTGGAAATAGATTCTCCTCTCCCATCCCTTTTGAGAAACCAACAGTGCGTGTGATGTACAAATGGAAACCAGAAAGAGAGATTGACCTTCTGCAAGAACAAGTTAAAAAGGAATAAAGAATGAAGAAGAAAGAACAATGAAGAAGATAATGTTTAAGTTTCCTGTACTGTCTCATCATCCCCTGTGTGGTTGTTGGGAAATGTCCCATAGGATAAATGAACAGTGTGATGGACCGAGGAGTCTCAGGTGTCCTGCTGGAGAGAGAAGATGCTATCCAGCTGTCCTCTGAGTTTAGCTTTTGGAGGGGAATGATATATAAATAATTATGGTAACTGTATGGTAAATACTCAGAATCACCTGAGCTTTTACTTAAGAAGTCCTTGTCAAAGATCTGAGAGCATAATGGGACAGTGGCTGTAGGGGCTGGAGGAGGGCTGAGCTGAGACGGGGGCCGGTTGTAGTTAGTTCTGAACTGCAGCATCCTCTTGTCCCTGTCCATCTAGATCCATCTGGGTCTCCTCCCCCAGGGTACCAGAGTAGACTGTGAGCATCATGAAGCCATTCAGAGGATGTGTCCTCAATGCCAAGCGTGTATTATGTGTTCTCTTTTGAAGGAAGGAGGCATTTTCCCTGGAGGACTGTCAGATTGATGTTTCTTCAAGAGGCAAGATGAAGTGATCCAGCACTGAGAACCCACAGGGAAAAAAAAATTAGCCCCAGAAGGGTCCTGGCAAACATAAAGTCTACCTTCCTGTGTTTCAGTTGTGAAACTGAAGCACTGGAGTCTTAGAGGCACGCCAAGGACCTCACAGTTAAATGGCAGTGACTATAACCTGTGCTTTCCCACCCTCTGTATAGGGATGTGTTGCCCCATCAAGCTACAGACATGCCTATAGACCTCTTCTTTCCTCCTCATTTCTCATCACACGAGACCATACTCTTCACTTAACTGGCCTGAGTGTCTCTGGTATATGGAAAATATTATATTTTTAAAAAGAGAGAGAGGGATAGAAAAAACTCTGCAACTAGATCAGAAATATTGAGGAAAATTTATTCATTCTTACTGAACCTGGAACTGGGGAGTCATTTCTGATTGAGTTCTTTTTCCCAAACCTTCACCTCATATCCATGTGAGATTCTCTTCCTCACTGTCTCTGAATCCAATAATATCCCAGAGAATCTTTAATGAGCACCTGCCGTGGTCAGAGGACACACTGCTGAGAAGTGCCTCCTGCCTGTAATTCACTCTTCTCTCATTGTTTGCACTTGGCATTTTTATACAGAAGTGGAATTATTGTCATCTCATAACCTGAGTATTTTCAGGACTTGTTTATAAGCTTTGTCTGAGGCCTAGCTCACAATCTTTTCTTTAGCATGTGTCCAGATATATAAGCAAATCGCAGTAAATGTAAAGGATAGCTCATTAGAAATCAACCACAGAGGAAAACCCCTGATGTTATTAACTCATGGAAAAAGGTCCCATTCCACTAGGGTCTCAGACAGTGGGGTCTCAGATTCAGTTTCACGGACTGCATCCACTCCCCCTTCCTCTTCTTAGCCTTGGCCTCTGAAAAGCTCGCCAGTGTACCTCTCAAGGAGACAGGAAAACAAAGGGTCGTTTTGTCATCTGTGGAGGTTTGTGGCCTCTCTGTTGGAAGGACTCAGTTATAAGATTTGTTTGGAAAATTATGACAGAGGGCGTCAGACCCACATATATATAGGATGGGAGGAACACAACAGAGGGAGGTGGTGGGGATGTTGAAGCAGAGAAGAATGTTGAGAGATGGGACACTGGTAGAGGGTGGATAAACAGAGACAGGCCACACAGAGGAAGCTGAAAAGAGAGAGAGAGCTAGGGAGATATCAACACATCAACAAATAGGGTGCCTGCAAACATACAAACATTAAGAGGAAAACACCCACAGAGGTATCACAAAGACACATGGGGGAGACAGAAGACAAAGATGTAGATGGAGGAAGAGCCCCAGTGATGAAACCCGTTCCAGCTGATGCTTAACGTGTCTCAAGAACGTGTGGTAGTCTAAAAGAACTATGTTAATAATTATCTGTAAAAGTACTTCTACTTAAAAAGGAAGACCTGGCACACAGCCAGGGATCCCTTCCATTGATTTAAGAAATGGTTTGAAAATTGAATTAGAAATTCCTTCCCATTATGCTGTTTGTCAGCAAACTTCAATTTGAGGTTATCAGTACAGTGATTATCCCAGGTGCCCAACAGCCGTACCAGTCCCTGTGCCCAGTTCAGGGCAAGGAGGAGCTAGGATGTAGTGGACCCTCGTCAGGGTCCTGCTAGAGACCCGCTGCCTAAGCCATGTCCATCTGTGGTTTCAGTGGAAACAGTCGCACAGCTGCCCCGGTCACCCTGCCGATAGAAGAGGTCCTGCAGACCTTACATGACCTGATTGCCTACTTCCAGCCCCCGGAGGAGGGGATGCAGCATGAAGGCAAGCAGAGCAAGCTCCGCTCACTCAAAAACAGACAGAATCTTTTCAAGGAGGAGGTAAGTCCAGAACATTAAAAAGTGAGACGCTCTTTTGTGTCCAGAGCTAAAAGTGCCCCGATGACTGCAGTTTAGAGTCTCCATGCAGTCTCTCTGTCTCCGTGCATGCATGTGCTCAAGAAAGAGAAGAGCAAAGAGAGAAAGCTGGAAAGAAAAAGATTCACTGGAAGTTACCCTTTCCTGTCAGCACCTGGATCACATTAGCAGCAAACAATGTCATGCTTGTACTTTGGTACATTCAAACCAGATTAATTTAAAGCTTCAGTGTCACCTGTGTATCCAAAATTCGTCTTTCATAAAATCTCAGCTATGAGAGTATGGCACTAGCTGTGATTCCCAAATTTTGGAAGGTATCAGAATTACCTTAGAACTTTGTTGGAAAAATATGAATTCCCGGGTTCCACCACATCAGAAATGCCTGGGGAGCTGGTTTAAGAGATACAAACGCTACTATGTCTCAAGGTGAACTTGAGCATCTGAGTCACTAGGGATGGGCATAGATATGGGGAAAATACTAACTTGGGGCTCAAGGAGTCCTGGCCCTAGTTCTGGCTTCATCCCTGGCTGTGTGTGATCTTAGATCACATGGCTTTTCTAAGCTTGGGCATGATGATTTGGCATTAATTTTACAGCCATGGTCATATTCCTGAGGCCTTGCGTTCCTGTGGACAGGGCTTGTCCTTTGGGCATTTCTAAAGTTGGCAGTGTGGGAAGTAGACCTGTCCCTACTGAGCCTTCTGAGGTGGGCAGACTTTAGCTGGGGAAACATTCTGTGTGCCTTTATAGGCTGCTGGAACTACACTTAACATTTCCCTCCTGCTCTTGAAGAACAGCTGGGCACAGATGTTTTTACTGGGTGGCATAGTACCATAAATTAGATGGAAAGGTCGTTTTAGAAAATCCTCTTTTAGTCTTATTGTCTCTAAATTCCCTTTCTGGAGCAGATGGGGAGATGCACACGTTTGCATCTTAAAGAAAAATAGATCCTATATCCAAGGGCTGTTTCTAGGTGAGTCAGAATCATTTCACACCAGACAAAGCAGGCTTCTGTGAGACTCATTTGTGTTCCCTCTTCCTCACTACGTCCTTGGTTTAAGTTAAACACGTGGGGTCAAGCCCGTCAGAGGAGACTGCTGACTCACTTCAAAAATGGAAGCTATTTAGGTCCCTGAGGCATAAAAATGTATATTTTGTTCTGGGGAGGAAAAAACAAAACCCAAATTGGCACTGTGAAGGTCTGTTTGCACATTAGTATCACCAGCTTTGAAAGGTGAATGATATGGGAGAGGAAAGAACAAAAAGGATCCTGAGGTCTTACGTACTTTTACTTTTTTCCCAACTCGCCTTCACAGGGAATGTTAGCCCTTGTGTTAAACTGCATTGATCGCTTAAATATCTACAATAGCATAGCACACTTCGCAGGCATCGCCAGGGAGGAGAGTGGGATGGCCTGGAAAGAAATTCTGAACCTCCTGTACAAATTGCTCGGTAAGTACATGCCCAGAGCTGTCTCCCTGGGCAGGTGGCTGTGGAGGTCTATAGGCATTTTTGTTGCAGGAAGGCGGAGCCCAAAAGGGGGCTCTTATCTAACATTCAGAAATGAGTGGTCTGGGGAGATATATATGCTGACAAAATGAGAGAATTTGTTGGGAAGGGGCACCTGGACGGAGAGAGGAGCGTTAGGGAAACTGGGAGGACTGTTCGGTCCTGTGGCCCACAGTCTAGGGTCTTATGGTGATGGGATTAGTTTCCAGGTTGTCTCTGGCCAATGACTGTCACTCAGGGTCCTCCCTGGTGGTGCATGCATTGCTCAGCCAAGATGGATTCTGGCAGGGAGGATTCTGGGAGGTCAGTAGGTCCTGCAGAGCCTCAAGGTCAACCCTCTGGTTGTTGTTCATTCACTATGTCATGTCTGACTCTTTGACTCTCATGGGTTACCACATGCCAGGCTTCCCTGTCCCTCACTATCTCCCAGAGTTAGCTCAAACTCATACCCATTGAATCAATGATGCCATCCAACCATAGCATCCTCTGTCACCCCCTTCTCCTCCTGCCTTCTTTCTTTCCCAGCATCAGGGTCTTTTCCAGTGAGTCTCTTCTTCACAGGTGGCCAAGGTATAGGAGCTTCAGCTTCAGCATCAGTCTTTCCAATGAATATTCAGGGTTGATTTCCTTTGGGATTGGCTGGTTTGATCTTATTATGGCTGGCCTGAGAAGCAGCATAGGAGATTAGACTGAATTCTGCCCTTTAATGACTGTGGAGGTACAAAGCAGAAGTCCTGAGGAAGAATTTCCTTATCCAAATGCCTCACAAATGTCTGTGAATACCACAGTCTTTGAAAACCAGCAGCATGGCGAGAAAGCCTCAGAGCCAATCAGTTCACATGGACTTATTCCAGAGTCCCGTCTTTAGTACTGGCCTCTGGAGGGAAGGTACTTGGTCTTATAGTGAAAATCTAGTGACAACATATTCTCTGTCTACCTTTTCAGTATCATCTACCAATGGTCCTCAAAGATGAACAGGCCTCAGAATTAGCTGGAGGGCTGGTTAGAACACAGTTGCTGGGCCCATCCCTGGAGCTTCTGGTTCAGTAGACATAGGACAAGGCCATGAATTTGTGGTTTTTAACACCTTCTCAGGTGATACTGACATTCCTATCCGGGGATCACACTTTGTGAACCACTGTCGTGTACTGATGCTTTTTAGATATTTTAGAGTTTCATGTTTTGTTATTACTTGCCTAGTAGTTTAACCAACCCTTTCAGTTGTATTCATTTGGATGCCTTCTTTTAGCACTGAAGAATAGCAAGTGTTTAGCTAGATTTAAGAAAATGTTAGAGGAAATTGAGATCTGAAGCCAGCAACCAAGCAGATATTATTTTCTTGCTTATCACTATCTAAAGTAATTTTTTAAAATCTGTGTGTATTTTGTCTCTCTCCTCCATTTCACAAAGGCAGGGAACCTGTTGTGTTCCCACTGCCTTATTCCCAGCAAGTAGACAGATGCCTCATACACAGTGGAATCTCTGGAAATATTTGAATGAATGGTAGTTTGTTGGTTTTTGTTGTTGTTTTTGTTTTTTTGCTCTTCAAAATGTAGACACAGGAATGTATCAAAAGGCTTGGGAGGGGAAGGGGACTATTTCATTCTTTCTAACTGCTAAGCAGATGGAGTATTCAGCAGTATCCCAAGTTCCCATCACTGTGCCCTTTAACCTACATGATCAAACATGTTCTCATTCACAGCTGCTCTTATTCGTGGAAACAGAAACAACTGTGCTCAATTCTCCAATAACCTTGACTGGCTGATCAGCAAATTGGACAGACTAGAATCTTCCTCAGGTAGGATTTGACAGGAAACACAACTGGAGAAGGTGGGGTTTTTTTTGTTTGTTTGTTTCTGTTTATAAGAGAGAGAGTTTAATCTCTGGACAATTTTTCCCCCCACTGGATTACAAGCAATCCTCAGTAATTACTTCAACAAAAGAAACACAATCCTAAATCTTCCTAGTACTCTTAAAACTTTGCTGATCGACTTTAAGCCAGGCATCAAAACTCTTTCCTTTCCTGCTTCATTTTTCACTTTGTGCCCTCATCTCCTCTCCCTGAGCCCTTGAATCATTCCCCACCCAGTTTGAACATGGTCCTCTCAACTATTTAGAAGCAGGACTGAAAGATGGCCAAGAACTTAGAGGAAATGATACGCCTCATACCCCTGAGTCACCCTCAACACCGTATCTAGAGCCCTTCTTGATGACTCACAGAGAACTTGGGTCAAGAAAAGTGGTCATCGTTAGTAAGTGACCATGCCATGAGGCCCTGCAGTTTGCTTCCTCAGAGATGAGAGAACGTGACAGGTGTGGGTCCCCCTCTGGCAAGCTGAAAGATTTCAGTGCTCTTTTCATCATTTAGAGATGACAGGAGGTTGAACAGACAAGCCAAGGGAAAGCTCCTCTAGGATCGTCCGCCTCCACATATGTCTTCTAGAAAGAAGCCTCTGTTTCCTCCAGAACCTCCTTCCAGGGCCAGACCACATTTTAGGGTAATTTATGAAAACCTTGGGGGAAAAAAGAGAATCAAGAGGACTCTTCTCAACAAAACCTATAAGGATATTAGCCAACAACTTTCTGTGCATTTCCACCCCAGTGTTACATGCAGGTACCAGGCTGTAAGGGCCACCTGATTGTTTTTCTTACACCTTTGCTTAATACAGAAAACCATCCAGTGTGCCCAGAAAAGGGGACAAAGCCCAGTAATCTTTATTTAGTGAGGTTACAGTTTACTCATATACCATACCAGTGCATCTAAAAAAAAATTCTGGAGTGATTCCTAGAAGAATTCTTTTTCAAGGAACGTTCAAAGCATTTCCTACATTGTTTGAATGACCTTTAGAATTTGTAGTAAACTAGGTATCCCTTTTTCTGTTTTTAAATTAAGTATTGCTTGGTTTTATTGGGTTAAAAATTCTGTTCTAAAGCTGCTTCTCTATATTTTGACCCAAACGGATCATGTCTTTGTCCAAGAAGAGGGAGGAGGGGTTAGTAATAAATAAACTCACCTCTAAATTAGAGTCTTGCCCCAGGGGCTCCTGAAGTCTATCCGAGATGGCCTCATCTTCCTTCTGGCTGGAAGTATTTAATAGATCCAAAGAATGATGGCATTCTGTCCCCTTAGGAGGATCATTTCTCTCTCAGGTTTCCAGTTATAATTAGCTCTGCTGGTTATTTAATGTCCAGATGATTTTTGTGGCATACATGCAGGTATCTTGGAAGTTTTGCACTGCATCCTCATTGAAAGCCCAGAAGCCTTAAACCTGATAGCAGAGGGCCACATCAAGTCCATCATCTCCCTGTTGGATAAGCACGGACGGAATCACAAGGTAAGTATGGAAGGAATCCTGGACAGGGATTGACTTTACCTGCCTTTTCCTTCCCTGCTGCTTAGTAACAGTTGTGTGTTATGGAGAGAGTATTGACTACTCTCTTTCTTGGCTTTGATTTTTTAAAAACAAATTAGAAAAAAAAAAAAAAAACCTCTGGAAACTAAGGTCCTGAAAGAGAGAGAGTGATGACTATTCTCTTTCTTAGCTTTGATTTTAAAATAAATTTTTTAAAAAATCTCTGGAAACGGAGGTCCTCAAAGACCTTTTTTTCTTAGGAGCACACTCTGAGCCAGTCACACGGGGCCTTGGGTGGTCCCCTCAGTTTCCACCAGCTTCCCAAGCCTGGCTCATCATTACCCCCTTAACACCCAGCTGGTTTGCGAGGCGTTCAGCTCTATACAAGGTCGGCTGCAGGAACTGATCCCACCCTCGAGTCTAGGAGCTTAGAAATGAAACAGCTAGTGCCAACTTTATAAAGAAGCTACATAGAAATCAGACTTAGGATAATGTAGAAAGTCTTGGCAACATGGCATGTTCTTAAATGAAATCAGACTTGCCATGAGTCAAAGCAGGTGGAAAAAAATGGGCTTTTCATGAACAAGCCAGAGGGAGCAAGCAGTGGGGCTCTTCCCTAAGAGGAAACAGTTGCATGACCTTGAGCCCCCATCATTTCAGCTGTAAAATGAAGATAACACCACCTCGCTTACGAAGGCAGAATTCTGGGTCAAGTTTTTTTTTTTTAATGGTCTCTTAAAGTTCTAATTTCTCTATTTGTATGGAATTATATTTCTAAGACACCATGATCTCTGGGGATTAGTGTTTTCTCAGTCATGTCCGACTCTTTCTGACCCTATAGACTGTACCCCTCCAGGCTCCTCTGTCCATGGAATTTTCCAGGCAAGAATACTGGAGTGGGTTGCCATTTCCATCTCCAGGGGATCTTCCCAACCCAGGGATCAAACCTGGGTCTCCCACATTGCAGGCAAATTCTAAACCATCTGAGCTACCAGGGAAGCATGATCTCAGGAAAGTCTATTAAAAATATGTCTTATCCTGACCCATTGATATCTGCCCAGTACATGGAAGGGGATATCTTACCAACTCATTAGTGAGCAGGCAGGTACTACAAGGCTGAAGAGGAGCACTTCAAGATCAGGTGGCATATTTGGATGTGAGGGACAGCAGCTGGGCTCAGGCAGAGTGGAGAGAACCCAGCTTGGTCACTGGCCCTCTCTGCTCACCCTCAGCTGGGGGCACTGCACATCCGAGACACGTCTTGGAGTGGGGGGTCCAGGAGAACAAGCCTCTGCAGCACTGCTCAGATGATATGTATCATCCTTAGGAAACAAACAAGCCACGGGCCTTAGCATCTATGAAATTGCTTGGCGAAAAACGAAAGAAATATGTGGGGTTGGTAATTGCTTTCCCAAATGTGGTAAATCAAAAGCAGGCATGAGGCTCCTGCCTCAGCCCAGCTTCACTATGTCCGAACATGCCCCTTCCCATCTGCAAAGTGTAATAAGAGTAATTGATAAGCACCCGAGTAACCCATGGCCTGAGTCAGGAGCCATGGGCAGAAGTCAAGAGGAGCTCGTAGAAAGCAAAGCTGCTCTCCTTTCACTGCTTCTGGGGCTGCTTTGTGATCACACTGCAGAACACACTTAGTAGGTAACGAACTTTGCGATGGCTTCTTTCAGCCGAAAGCTACAAGCCCTTACTGGATGGCCAGTCAGTAATGGCAGCTGATTACTGTTCTGACCACGGTATGAGTATTCCACGGTTGAGAATACTGAAACCTGTTGTTGTTGTTGCTGTTCAGCCTCTTAGTTGTATCTGACTCTTTGTGACCCCGTGGACTGCAGCATGCCAGGCTTCCCTGTCCTTCACTCTCTCCTGGCGTATGCTCAAACTCACGTCCATTGAGGTGATGATGCTATCCAACCATCATATCCCGTCACCTCTTCTTCTCCTGCCTTCAATCTTTCCCAGCATCAGGGTCTTTTCTAATGAATTGACTCTTCGCATCAGGTGGCCAAAGTGTTGGAGCTTCAGCTTCAACACCAGTCCTTCTCATGAATATTCAGAGTTGGTTTCCTTTCGGACTAACTAGTTTGATCTCCTTGCTGTCTGAGGAACTCTCAATGCCTAGGGACTGAGGCCTAGGTAGCTTTATTTCTCTGCTAGGAATCAATGCCTGACCTGTTACCTGAGTGTACTAGCATAGTACTCTTATAACTTCCAGACTGAGAAGTTCTGGGCAATGATGTCAAAGCTGAGGCAATGTGATCGTGGTACAAAAATAATCTCTTCTAGGATGTCCCATTTTTTTGTTTTCTGGTGGGTTTTTTGAATGGGGGCTGGCTTGTCATGAACTCAGTTCCCCCATTAAAGTTATTCATGTACATGACTTTTGTTTTCAAGGGAAACCTAGTCTCAGATCATTACCAGGGATATTTGTGGTAGCTTGGCAAAGAATGTGCTGGGTGCAGACTAGACTTCCATGGCAGCATTGTATCTTAACTTGGAAAATGCCAAAGCAATGTTCTCCTATCCAGGCTGCTCTGTTTTCCATAGTTCCAGGTGTCCAGACATCTCTGACCTGTTCACTTAGGTTTCCGTGAAGATAGTAATTCAAAATACATAGAATTTTAGAGCCCAGGGCACCTCACAACGCCTCCAAAAACGCATCATGATGATAATGATAGTGTACTTTTATTTTGCGTCTGACAAATACCAGGTGCTATGCTCAGTGTTCGCATGCATTTTCTTTCTTCCTTGTTATTATTCCATGAAGTATTGTTTCCACTTGAGGCAAAAACAAGGCCAGTGTATACGACACCTTAAAATATTAACTAAGGTTGCCAGACAAACCAGGACCAAAATTTAGGTCTCCATCACTAAGTTCAATGTTCTTTCCAGTGTTTCTCAAGCTGTAGTCTGGCATGTTCTATGAGACTATGTTTAATTTTGTGTTCCAGTTTTTTTTTTTATTGTATAAATATAAAAGTCTTCACATAAAAAAATTCACAATCAGAAACCATTTTCGTGTAGTAAGTTAGTGTTTCTCAGACTGGAATTTGAGAGTTCCTGTGGGTCCATGACGGTGGTCTTCAAGACCATGATATTTTTTGTTAAAGGTTTATAGATACGGTGGGTTTGAGAAACCCCTTACTGTACGGCGCGTCCTCCATTCATGTTTAGAAAGGAAAGGCATTCTTTGCTTCCTTTCTGAGCTGCCTCGGGCTCACCATTGTAGTAGCTATAATGTAATGGCTGTGACATTCTTTGTTTACTGATATGGCAAGTAGTATTTTAGTTCTCAGCTCTATACTGGCTGTGAAAAGTGTTGCCAGTCATCTAAAGCATGATCAAATTTAGGTCCAAAAGTTAGAGAGAAAGCACAATCTTTGGGGTAAAAAGGACAGAAGTGGAGTGTGCTGCCCCAGTTTCTGAATGAACTCTACCCCCTGACCTCACAAGTGACAAGGCTTACTCATCCTCAGCATCTCCTCACCTTCCACTTTTCCAGATCCCATCAAAATTCTGTTTGCCTTCAGAACAGTTCAGATGCCACCCTCCCCATGGATCTTTTTCTGAATCCCAGCTGGATGTGATCTCCTCTCCTCCCCTGTGCACCATGCACTTTGTTCCATGGTGTTTCCACTCTGCCTTTCCTTGCAGGTATATTATGTGTTTATTTCTCTCAGAGACCAAGTTTCCTTCACAGCAGGGACCTTGTGATCCCCATAGTGCCCAGCTCACATTGTTACACACAGCAGGCATCTAATTCATGTTCTTGAGGATGTGATTTAAAAAGGAATGGATGAGTAGAACCACCATCTCCTCTTGTCTCATCTTGAATGGATGGAAGCTCACAAATGCACCCAAATCTCATCTCATCCAACAGATGGCTGTTCATAGCATGAGACGCACTTACTATGTTGGTGGCACCAATTTTATTGAGTAAAAAGGACAACTGTTGAGTATTCTGACAGTAACCTTCTAGTGTTTACATGAAGTAAGTATCTAATAATAAAGATGAAGTATGCCCTTCTCCCTGCAACCTAACATACTTCACACCTGCTCAATGTTATCACAGATGAATTTTTTTTATATTCTTTGTTTCACACAGATTTGGAGCCACCTGTGAGAAAAAAATACATATAGTAAAATAGTCGCATCATTGGTCCTGAGAAAGTATAAATCAGAACTGAGATGTTAGCCCTAATAGGTATGTGGGGTGGGCATGGCACAAAAGAGTACAAAGGCAAGGAAACCATTAACTCCCACAGATTTGCTGTAATAGCGCCACAAAATCACCTGAGTTCCCAGGAAGTCAAGGCAAGATAGAAGTGCTCCCAACCATTCAGTTCACACATCCACAGGGAGAACAGAATCTGTTCACCAGGGAGAAAGCACTCATTTATCAAGTATAGAATATGACATAAAATTCAGCAAATTAAGTACCTTTTGTATTTTAAAAAATAAAGCTATTTTAATAGAAAGCTGAGGACAAAATGCAAGAGCCAAACGCTATTTCCATGGATGTGCAGTGCCTCTTTCTTAATTTTAAATCAGAATTCCCACATGAGCCTGTGTTTGGAGTGGTGACTAATAGAGATTAAATGCGCAAGGAAAGATCTTGGATGAAATGTGGTGTCAATGGTGAAAATGGTTTTACAATTAAGCAGCAGATGAATTTCACAGAGTGGGCCAGGGAAATTCTCAAGCTGGACCAGTGTCTAGATTCAGTTCAGTTCAGTTCAATCACTCAGTCGTGTCAGACTCTTTGTGACCCCATGAATCGCAGCACACCAGGCCTCCCTGTCCATCACCAACTACCGGAGTTCACTCAAACTCAAGTCCATCGAGTCCGTGATGCCATCCAGCCATATCATCCTCTGTCATCCCCTTCTCCTCCGGCCCCCAATCTCTCCCAGCATCAGGGTCTTTTCCAATGAGTCAACTCTTCGCATGAGATGGCCAAAGAATTAGAGTTTCAGCTTTAGCATCAGTCCTTCCAGTGAACACCCAGGACTGATCTCCTTCACAATGGACTGGTTGGATCTCCTTGCAGTCCAAAGGACTCTCAAGAGTCTTCTCCAACACCACACTTCAAAAGCATCAATTCTTCGCTGCTCAGCCTTCTTCACAGTCCAATTCTCACATCTATACATGACCACTAGAAAAACCGTAGCCTTGGCTAGACTGACCTTTGTTGGCAAAGTAATATCTTTGCTTTTGAATATGCTATCTATTTCTTCCAAGGAGTAAGTGTCTTTTAATTACATGGCTGCAATCACCATTTGCAGTGACTTTGGAGCCCAGACAAATAAAGTCTGACACTGTTTCCACTGTTTCCCCATCTATTTCCCATGAAGTGATGGGACCAGATGCCATGATCTTCGTTTTCTGAATGTTGAGCTTTAGGCCAACTTTTTCACTCTCCTCTTTCACTTTCATCAAGAGGCTTTTTAGTTCCTCTTCACTTTCTGCCATAAGGGTGGTGTCATCTGCATATCTGAGGTGATTGATATTTCTCCCAGCAATCTTGATTCCAGCTTGTGCTTCTTCCAGCCCAGCGTTTCTCATGATGTACTCTGCAGGGTGACAATATACAGCCTTGACATACTCCTTTTCCTATTTGGAACCAGTCTGTTGTTCCATGTCCAGTTCTAACTGTTGCTTCCTGACCTGCATACAGGTTTCTCAAGAGGCAGGTCAGGTGGTCTGGTATTCTCGAGATCTCTGTCAGAATTTTCCACAGTTTATTGTGATCCACACAGTCAAAGGCTTTGGCATAGTCAATAAAGCAGAAATAGATGTTTTTCTGGAACTCTCTTGCTCTTTTGATGATCCAGCGGATGTTGGCAATTTGATCTCTGGTTCCTCTGCCTTTTCTAAAACCAGCTTGAACATCTGGAAGTTCACAGTTCACATATTACTGAAGCCTGGCTTGGAGAATTTTGAGCATTACTGTACTAGCGTGTGAGATGACTGCAATTGTACAGTAGTTTGAGCATTCTTTGGCATTGCCTTTCTTTGGGACTGGAATGAAAACTGACCTTTTCCAGTCCTGTGACCATTGTGTTTTCCAAATTTGCTGGCATATTGAGTGCAGCACTTTCACAGCATCATCTTTCAGGATTTGAAATAGCTCAACTGGAATTCCATCACCTCCATTAGCTTTGTTCGTAGTGATGCTTTCTAAGGTCCGCTTGACTTCACATTCCAGGATGTCTGGTTCTAGGTGAGTGATCACACCATCGTGATTATCTGGGTTGTGAAGCTCTTTTTTGTAGAGTTCTTCAGTGTATTCTTGCCACCTCTGCTTAATATCTTCTGCTTCTGTTAGATTAGAGAAGCCTAATTCCAAGACAGATAACCCCAGATTCCCACAGTGAAGTCACTGTATCAGGCCGGCCAGTGGGAAGGCTCCATGCTGTGTGGTCATTCAGAGACACACTTTTCTTCCATCTAGCAGCCTCACTGTCCCCCAGGACAGGACTTCACAGATTTTATGTGTTTGTAAATCTCTTGGGAATTGTGTTAAACTGAAGGCTGTGATCTGATAGGTTTCTGGGGGTAAGTCTGAGCATCTGTATTTCTGGCAAGTTCCCACGTGATTCCAGTGCTCCAGGATCTCACTTGGAGTAAGGAGACCCTTGGATCTCCACATCCCGCTGGAAAGGGAGAGTATAGGGGCCAGGCCTGAAAGCAGTGCACATCACATCCACCCACTTTCCGCTGGCCGGAACTCAGTCACATGACTCCACAGCACTGCAAGTGTGTCTGGGAAGTGTAGCCTCTGTGCCTAGGACGAGAAGGAGGTAGAGTCTGGTGACCACTGGGAAGTACCTGCCACAGCCAACAAGCACCCCAGAGGTCACTGAGATGCTTCCTCTCCATCAGGAAGTACAGATGACCCCTAAGGACTGTGTCTGCATTTCCCCAGGGTGGACTGACCCATCTACATGCCCTTCACTTTCCAAGAAAAATTTATTGGGATATAGTTGATTTACAATGTTGTGTTAGTTTCAGTTGTACAGCAAAAGTGATTCAGTTATACATATATTGATTCTTTTTCAAATTCTTTTCACACATGGTTTGTTACAGAATATTGAGTAGAGTTCCCTGTGCTATACAGTAGGTCCTTGTTGGTTGTCTGTTTTATATACAATACTGTACGTGTGTTAATCCCCAGTTTCAAATTTATCCTCCCCATACAACGTTTCTCCTTTGGTATTGATGTTTGTTTTTGAAATCTGAGTCTATTTCTCTTTTGTAAATAAGTTCATTTATATTATTTTAAAATTAGATTCCATGGATATGTGATATCATATGATATTTGTCTTTCTCTGTCTGACTTAACTTCACTCAGTATGACAATCTCTGTCCATTGCAAATGGCAACGTCTCGTTCTTTTTATGGCTGAGTAGTATTCCATTGTGTGTGAGCGCGTGTGTGTGCACGCGTGCGTGTGTGCGTGCACGTCACATCTTCTTTATCCATTCATCTGTTGATGGACACCTAGGTTGCATCCACATCCTGGCTATTGTAAACAGCGCTGCAGTGAATGTTGGGGTACATGACCCCAAGAAACGCCTGGTAAAATAAAGCCTGAACGCTGTCAGCACATTCTTTACAGCATCGTTTATTTGTAGGTGATGTACTATTCCATTAGGCTGTGTGCTTTTCAGAGGCTTTTTTTCTCCTCACTGATCCTATTGTATGTGGATTAAGCTCTACTTTCCTTCCGGCTGTGACAGTAAGGCTCCTACAGCCGTCACTTCAAGGCAAAACAGATGAAAATGTGTGCTAGGCTGGATGATAAGTATTTAATTTCCTGGCCATCTATGGGCTCTTTTCTTAGAGGAACAAATTATCCTCTGGGTTTCCAGTGCCACGGTCATATGTTTCATGGAGTGGTAATAGTGAGAGTCCTCCATAAAACTGCCTTTGCAGTGCTTTTCTGCTTGTCCCATTAATGTGCTCTGTATTTATTTGGAATGGAGTTGACGTTCAGGGAGCCAGGTAGAAAACTGGTTTGTGAGAATTATGGATACAAACCCCATCAACAACATGAAGCCATCCAACCCCACTAAGCATGGAGTCTTCGGTGGCCACTGAAGACTGAACTGGGGCTGCCCCCTCCTTGTCAGCGTAGCCTGCCACGGTCCTGGCTGTTATTCATCCCCTGCCGTTCGCACACTCCTCCCCCTGGGGGAGAGAGGGAGGAGCAGTGCCTGGCCCTGCATGTTTGCTCTGCTACGCTGCTGCTACTGCTGCTAAGTCACTTCAGTCGTGTCCAACTCTGTGCGACCCCATAGATGGCCTCCTACCAGGCTCCTCTGTCCCTGGGATTCTCCAGGCAAGAACACTGGAGTGGGTTGCCATTTCCTTCTCCAATGCATGAAAGTGAAAAGTGAAAGTGAAGTCACTCAGTCATGTCCGACTCTTTGCGACCCCATGGACTGCAGCCCACCAGGCTCCTCTGTCCATGGGATTTTCCAGGCAAGAGTACTGGAGTGGGGTGCCATTGCCTTCTCTGGCTCTGCCACGCCAGGAACATGAAATATGGATGAATGAGGATTCAGCGCAAGGAAACTGAGCAGGCAGGCCAGTGCTTGGGAGAGGTGGCCAGGGGCTGTTCCCACTTCCTGGCAGCTGGCATATGAGGTGGTTTAGGAACAGCTCGTGGTGGGTCTGATAGATTCAGGGTCTGCCTGGTTTGCTCGCTCTTATGGTTTATTCTCACTCTTCAGGGGAAAAAAAGCAGGTGAAACGTTTCTGAATAGGGATTTCTAGGAAGATAGGGATATCTTAGTGAGCTTTCATGGTATCATAGGAGAAGACCAGCATTCGGAATCTGCCCTATTGTCCCCTCTATCCCACCCATGTAAGGATCCCAAGCCTGCCACAAGCAAGGGACCTTAGCCAGATGGAAATCTGAGTGTCTTTCAGGAAGCCCTGTGTGAGTGCCTGCTGACCTTGTGCAAAGTGCCCCCAAGGCCAGGCAGGAGCACGTGCTTCAGCTTGAGGTCCATGGGGGCCCTTCCAGCACCTACCCTGAGAGGAAGTTGTTGCCTCACCTCACCCTAGTCCTGGACCTGGCTGGAAAAGAAACCTAGACAGGCTATCTTCAGAGCTCAGACTTTTACCCACTTTAAGAGAACAGTGACCACAGGTGGTGTGCCTAGTTTGGAGGGAGGGGTCATAAGACTAGGGCAGAGTAGCTAGAAGGGAACCCAACATCATTTCCCCAAGGGGCAGCAGGCGCCTGGGCATCACTCACTCATGTCCGGTGAGGCAGGTGTGGCTTCCTTGACTCTGAACAGGTGCTCACACCTGTCACCTGGCCCTTACCTTGGTGAGGCGGGCTTCCTTCCTATGCTGTGGTCATCAGGTCCTGCCCACTAGGCACCCCCCTCAGGTCCTAAGGTCGGCTGGGGTGTGTCCTGCTGCAGGTTCTGGATGTTCTGTGTTCCCTCTGTCTCTGCGATGGGGTCGCAGTGAGAGCCAACCAGAATCTCATCTGTGACAACTTGCTGCCCCGGAGAAACCTGCTCCTGCAGACACGGCTGATTAATGACGTAACAAGGTAAGACCACCACCATCATTGCACATGCCCATCTTGTCCCCAGAAAGGAAAGGAAGAGTGCTGATCTCAACTCCAAAGCCACCTACCCATCATCTCCATTCTGATGTGACCACATAAGATAAGACCAGCAAATGTGCACATCTTTTAGGGCCTTGTACTTCAACCCCTTCAGCTGCATTTCTCAAACTTCTCCCCATGGAGTAAATATATCACCTGAGGACTCAAGAATTTGGCCTAAGGGAGTGATCTACCATGTTTTATTTTAAACATGAATGCATATCTTATACCTTCTTCATAACATATTTTATTCTGATGTACCAACATTTTTTTCTAAAACTCTTTTGATAGAGTGGATGTCCCATGTTGAGACCATGGTTTCTTTTATCCTCTGGCACTTGGCCATTTACCCCCAGGGCCATCTGTGAAGGCCAGAATGGTCTCATGAAGAACCCTGGGGGTCATGAACTCCCTGGACCTGGACTAGGGAGCAACTTCAGCAGCTCTCCACCTGGGCTCCCTCCCTACTCTGCAACAAGAGAAAATAATGTCCCCTCCAAAGTGCAGAGCAGGTTCAGGTCTGTAGACACCACACAGGCTTTCTTCTAGGTATCAGTATGGTTCGTCCCTTGCCCACCCAAAATGGACACGGTATTATCCCAGGACAGTGGACCTCTAAGAGTAGGATTCCAAGAAGAACAACTCCAAGTGGTTTGTCCCAAGCTTTTAACCATTTTTCTTCTGGATACACTAGAATCTCTATTTCTTAACAAGATTGCCTAATACTGATGTATCTGCCCCCCACCTTTTTTGTCATAGAGGTTGAATTTTTTTCAGCTTTATTGAGGTATAATTAACAAACAAAAGTGTAAGCCATGTAAAGTATACAATGTGATGATTCAACACATATAAACATTATGAAAGGATTCTCTCTCCCCTAGTTAATTAACACTTCCATCACTTCACACATTTACCATTTTTAAATGAGAAGATGTGAATTTCGGTTTTATAATACAGTGTTATCAACTGTGTGTGCATGCATGCTCCGTCACTTCAGTCATGTCCCCATGTGACCCCATGAACTTTAGCCCACCAGTCTCCTCCATCCATGAGGATTCTCCAGGCAAGAATACTGGAGTAGGTTGCTGTGCCCTCTTCCAGGGGATCTTCCCAACCCAGGGGTTGAACCTGCATCTCCTGCATTGCAGGAGGATTCTTTACCCACTGAGCCACGAGGGGAAGCCCATTATCAACAAAGTCACCATGTTATATCCTCAGGCTTTTCTCGTCTAATAAGTGAAAGTTTGTGCCCTTTTACCAACTTCTCGCTATCCCTCTGCCCCTACTCTCCAGAACTACTTTTCACTTCTCTCTTTCTAGGAGTCGGACTATTTTTTTCAGATTCCATGTGTAAGTGATACCATGCAGTATTTGTCTGGATTATTTCTAATGGTGACTTCTTAATGCTTTTAAGAGGCCATTATTATTAATGCCGATGGGGAAAAGCTTAAACCAATTTACCAGAACCTGAATAAGTCATTTCTTACACTTACAGAAAGAGGAGTTTGCAATCATACAACTCTACATGATGTTTTCAGCATCTTTACTTATGGTTGGCACTCAATAAATGTGTGTAGCCTTGAATATTGGAAGATATATCTTTTATAGTTTATAATGGAATTAATGTTGTCCTGACATCTCCCACTAAGAACTTGATCAAGTGTTGGAGGCTTGAAGATTATTCTGCTTTAGAACAAGAGAAAAATCATGAAATTGCTCTTGCTCTCAGTTTAATTGGGCTTTCCTGGTGGCTCAGACCATAAAGAATCCACCTTCAATGCAAGAGATGTGAAGATTGTGAAGATGCCCTGGAGAAGGGAATGGCAACCCACTCCAATATTCTTGCCTGGAGAATCCCATGGACAGAGGATCCTGGTGGGCTATAGTCCACAGGGTCGCAAAGAGTCAGACATGACTGAGCAACTTCACTTTCACTTTTGGGTTTAATTGGGCCCATGCCTCCTATGGTCTGGTTCAGTTTGCTTTCCTATTTCTTAAGAGTCTGTAGGCGCCACCTGTCTCCTGTTTAATTTCAGTATTCGGCCAAACATCTTCCTGGGAGTTGCTGAAGGCTCAGCACAGTACAAGAAGTGGTACTTCGAGCTTATCATCGACCAGGTGGACCCCTTCCTCACAGCAGAGCCCACGCATCTGCGGGTGGGCTGGGCCTCTTCCTCTGGCTACGCTCCTTACCCCGGAGGTGGAGAAGGATGGGGAGGCAATGGTGTTGGTGATGACCTATACTCCTATGGCTTTGATGGACTTCACCTCTGGTCAGGTGAGTACCTTGCCGGAGCTTCGGCCCCTGATTGTTCAGATGGAAATGGTTACTTCTTGTTGAAACGATACAGACTCAAGTCTCAACGAAGGAGATGGTTAAGTAGGAAGTGCATCACATCTGAAATGAGACTGCCCTGCTTTTTTTGTATATATGATTTTATGGTTTGTTGGCTGTGCTGGGTCTTCATTGCTGCATGGGCTTTTCTCCAGCTGTGTGACAAGTGGGGGCTACTCTCCTGGTGCACAGGCTTCTCACTGTGGTGGCTTGTCTTCTGCAGATCACAGGCTGTAGGGTGCATGTGCTTCCGCAGCTTAGTTGTGGCACTAAGGCTCAGTAGTTGCAGTTCCCAGGCTCTAGAGCACAGCCTCAGTAGTCGTGGCACACAGGCCAAGTTGCTCCCAGGCCTATGGGATCTTCCCGGACCAGCGAGCGTACCCATGTCTCCTACACTGACAGGTGGATTCTTTACCACTAGGCCACCAGAGAAGCCTGAGACTGTCCTCTTTTAAACCACGAGTCTGTACTTCAGTTACAGCATCTAGTACAGATCCCTTAACTTTTCTCAAGCTCAGTGTCTGCTTCTTTACAATCCTAATTGCATGGATTTGTCGAGGTTACATGGGCAAACAGGAAAGGAGAAAAAGACTGAGCATTTATTGACTTTGCAGTAAGCTGCATATCTTTTGTACATTTTTTCTTTCATTTTATCCTTACAATGACCCCCTACAGTGGATAATATTGATCTCATACTACAGACATGGAAACTGAACACAAAGATGTTTAGTTAACTTATTCGCAGTCACACAGAGAAGGCTCCATATCTGACTACAAGCCTGTCATCTTGTGGTTGTAACATGTTGCGTTGTAATACACTCTATAAGGTGTCTGGATCTGTACCTGACACACGGTAGTTGCTAATCTCTTCAAAGATTTCAAAACTTCCCTTTTAGATATACATTTATGCTTTCCCCAGAAATGTCCGCGGGGGTTGCCTGTGGAGGAGTGATTTGGCTTCTGAATGGGTGGAAATGTAAGACTAACCCTCAAACTTTTATCCACAGCAGAGGCTCTACCCCTCCCCTCTCCTATCTACAGCTTGTCTTATCTGTATCTTTTGCAAAACTGGAACTGGGGCTATTGTGTCCCTTATAGAAATTCTATGGTAAGCATTGTGCTGTGTGCCTCTTACATAAGGAACCAGGACATACAATCTTCCTTAAATCCAGTACCAGGGAAAAGTTTGTATGTACAAGGCAGACCTATGTATTTTCTTCTGTAACTGAGAACTACAAAATCCATCACATTTTCCTCCTTCCTTTAGCTTCCAGCTAAAACCAATAGCTCAGGTCCTAGTGACATGTTCTTACAGTTGATTTTTACTTTCAACTGATCAATATTTTTTAATCTTTGTGCTATTTGATATTCAGTATAAACATTTTTTACCTCTTAGGAATGGTGCAAATGTGTTTGTTTATGTATGTATCTGGGATCATTTATAAGAAGGAATTGCCTGATTCTGTGTTTTGTGTATCCCAGGGGACAGTGTGTTGCACACAAAAGTGGGTACAAAATGGCAGGATGATAGAGTGAAGTGAATGTCTTGTTCTCTTATCCTCCCAGTTTAACTTTCCCTGGTTCCGTTTCATGAGGAGTGAAGGTGGGTCTTCTCTGGATTCTCAGAGCCCCACTGTAGAGCCATTTTTTCTGTGGTCATACAGTTGTAGTAACCTTTAGCTTAGGTTATCATCAGATGGCATAAGGATCTCGGAAAGTTATCTCTGGGGAAGTGATTTGAAAAGAATGAATGACTCTTCTCATATACCTACAGCTCCTGAGTTTAGTAAAATTGAACCTGTAGGGGGATGAGTGGGGCTGAGGAGAGAAAAGCATTGCCCACTGCCTGCTGGTTGCTGCTCAGTTCCTGCCCTTTCTTCACCACGACCCATGCATATTCTCTGGATCCCAGGCGTATGCGCTCAGTTGTGTCCGACTCTTTGCAGTCACATGGACTATAGCCCATCAGGCTCCTCTGTCCATGGAATTCTTCAGGCAAGAATACTGGAGTGGGTTGCCGTTTCCTACTCCAGGGGATCTTCCTGACCCAGGGATCGAATCTGCATCTCTTGCGCCTCCTACATTGGCAGATGGCGTCCCAGGTGGTGCAGAGGTAATGAATCCCTCTCTGGATCCTGGGCTGCACTTATGGAGAACTCTGGATTGACTGAGGCAATATGAAGTCCACCAAGACCCTTGGATGGAGCAAATTGGCCCCTAGTTTCAAAGGAAAAGCAGCCATTCTCAAAAGAAAACATTTATTCCATCTTTTCCAGATTTCACAGCCCTCCATGGGGCACTTGACATATCCCTTTATAAAAATTTGCAAAATAAATGCATCAGTGAGTCAGGAGGCAGAGAACCCACTCATTGCACATCCAGAAAGCACTGCTATCAGTGCATTTCAGAACCTGGACATCCATCATATTGTAGGATCAATCCATCCTATTGTGTATCATTCCAGGAATGTACAATGCTCCTTTTTTCCTTCTTATCCACTCAAGACCAGAAAGCCAGGTGAATATTACCCAATAGTAATATAACTTCACCTAGGAGCACTTTGGGGATCTTCATCACTCAATGTTTAGCATCTGGTGAGATGTCAAGAAACCAGCATCCAAAAATTGGCTTCTTTTATGCTCACTAAAACACAAAGCTTCCTTGGGTTTGGGCATCATCCTGAATTCTCCAGCTTGCGCCCAGATAACATTTATCTTACAGAAGACAAAACAGGTAAATATGTCAGCGTGCGCACCAGTGGAAGAAATAAGGTTTCTGTTAATGACTCCACCAGGACAGCAGTGAATTTTGGACTGTCTGATGAAAAGGTAATAGTTGATGTAGAAATGGAGTGGAAGTGATGCTCCAACTTACTACAGGAGAGAATAGAGGGTGGCGAGGGAGAAATGGTGGATGCTGGTCTGACCGTTCTTCTTCCTTTCTTGAGATGTAAATGTCCAGGTCCACTGCCTGTATTTCTTATTGGAGTATAGTTGATTTACAGCGTTATGTTAGTTTTAAGTGCACAGTGAAGTGAGTCAGTTATACATATATCCACTTGGGTTATTTTTAGAGTCTTTTTCCATATAAACTGTTACAGAGTACTGAGTAGAATTCTCTGTGCTACACTGCATATTTTATTAGCTATCTATTTTGTATATAGTAATGTATACATATCAACCCCAATCTCCCAATTTATCTCTCCCCACCCCAATCCCCTGGTAACCATAGTTCGTTTTCTACATCCGTGACTCTACTTCTGTTTTGTAAACAAGTTCATTAGTACCCTTTTTCTTAAGATTCCACTTATGAGTGACATCATGTATCTGTCTTTCTCTGTCTGACTTAGTTCGCTCAGTGTGACAATCTCTAGGAATGGGGAAATGTCTGCAAGTGAAGCAACCAACAAGGGATTAATCTCCAAAATATACAAACAGCTTATTCAGCTCAATATCAAAAGAATGAATAATCCAATCAAAAGATGAGTGGAATATCTCAATGACATCCCAAAGAAGACAAACAAATGGCCAAAAGGCAAATGAAAAGATGTTCAACATCACAGTTATTAGGGAAAAGCAAGTCAAAGTTTCAGTGAGGTATCACCTCACACCAGAGTAGCCATCGTCAAAAAATCCACAAACAATAAATACTGAAAAGGGTGTGAAAAAAAGGGAACCCTCCTACACTATTGATGGGAATGTAAATTGGTACTGTCACTAGGGAAAACAGTATGGAGATTCCTTAAAAAAACTAAAATTAGAACTACCATATGACCTAGTGATCCCACTACTGGGCATATTCCCATAGAAAGCTATAATTCAAAAAGATACATGCACCCCACTGTTCATAGTCACATATTTTACAATGTCCAGGGCATGGAAGCAACTTAAATATCCATTGCCAGATAAATGGATAAAGATATAGTACATATATACAATGGAATATTACTCGGCCATAAAAAGAACAAAATGATGCCGTTTGCCACAGCGTGGATGGTCTATTACCTTTATTTTTTTTTTTTTCCCAGCTGATTTATTTATTTATTTATTTATTTATTTTTTTATTTTTAGTTTTTTATTTTTTACATTTTAAAATCTTTAATTCTTACATGCATTCCCAAACATGAACCCCCCTCCCACCTCCCTCCCCATAACATCTTTCTGGGTCATCCCCATGCACCAGCCCCAAGCATGCTGCATCCTGCGTCAGACATAGACTGGCGATTCAATTCACATGATAGTATACATGTTAGAATGGCATTCTCCCAAATCATCCCACCCTCTCCCTCTCCCTCTGAGTCCAAAAGTCCGTTATACACATCTGTGTCTCTTTCCCTGTCTTGCATACAGGGTCGTCATTGCCATCTTCCTAAATTCCATATATATGTGTTAGTATACTGTATTGGTGTTTTTCTTTCTGGCTTACTTCACTCTGTATAATCGGCTCCAGGTTCATCCATCTCATCAGAACTGATTCAAATGAATTCTTTTTTACAGCTGAGTAATACTCCATTGTGTATATGTACCACAGCTTTCTTATCCATTCATCTGCTGATGGACATCTAGGTTGTTTCCATGTCCTGGCTATTATAAACAGTGCTGCGATGAACATTGGGGTACATGTGTCTCTTTCAATTCTGGTTTCCTCGGTGTGTATGCCCAGAAGTGGGATTGCTGGGTCATAAGGTAGTTCTATTTGCAATTTTTTAAGGAATCTCCACACTGTTCTCCATAGTGGCTGTACTAGTTTGCATTCCCACCAACAGTGTAGGAGGGTTCCCTTTTCTCCACACCTTCTCCAGCATTTATTGCTTGCAGATTTTTGGATCGCAGCCATTCTGACTGGTGTGAAGTGGTACCTCATTGTGGTTTTGATTTGCATTTCTCTAATAATGAGTGATGTTGAGCATCTTTTCATGTGTTTGTTAGCCATCCGTATGTCTTCTTTGGAGAAATGTCTATTTAGTTCTTTGGCCCATTTTTTGATAGGGTCGTTTATTTTTCTGGAGTTGAGCTGCAGAAGTTGCTTGTATATTTTTGAGATTAGTTGTTTGTCAGTTGCTTCATTAGCTATTATTTTCTCCCATTCAGAAAGCTGTCTTTTCACCTTGCTTATATTTTCCTTTGTTGTGCGGAAGCTTTTAATTTTAATTAGATCCCATTTGTTTATTTTTGCTTTTATTTCCAGCATTCTGGGAGGTGGATCATAGAGGATCCTGCTGTGATTTATGTCTGCGAGTGTTTTGCCTATGTTCTCCTCTAGGAGTTTTATAGTTTCTGATCTTACATTTAGATCTTTAATCCATTTTGAGTTTATTTTTGTGTGCGGTGTTACAAAGTGATCTAGTTTCATTCTTTTACAAGTGGTTGACCAGTTTTCCCAGCACCACTTGTTAAAGAGATTGTCTTTACTCCATTGTATATTCTTGCCTCCTTTGTCAAAGATAAGGTGTCCATATGTGTGTGGATTTATCTCTGGGCTTTCTATTTTGTTCCATTGATCTATATGTCTGTCTTTGTGCCAGTACCATACTGTCTTGATGACTGTGGCTTTGTAGTAGAGCCTGAAGTCAGGCAAGTTGATTCCTCCAGTTCCATTCTTCTTTCTCAAGATTGCTTTGGCTATTCGAGGTTTTTTGTATTTCCATACAAATCTTGAAATTATTTGTTCTAGTTCTGTGAAAAATGTGGCTGGTAGCTTGATAGGGATTGCATTGAATTTGTAAATTGCTTTGGGTAGTATACTCATTTTCACTATATTGATTCTTCCAATCCATGAACATGGTATATTTCTCCATCTATTAGTGTCCTCTTTGATTTCTTTCATCAGTGTTTTATAGTTTTCTATATATAGGTCTTTAGTTTCTTTAGGTAGATATATTCCTAAGTATTTTATTCTTTTCGTTGCAATGGTGAATGGAATTGTTTCCTTAATTTCTTTTTCTACTTTCTCATTATTAGTGTATAGGAATGCAAGGGATTTCTGTGTGTTGATTTTATATCCTGCAACTTTACTATATTCATTGATGAGCTCTAGTAATTTTCTGGTGGAGTCTTTAGGGTTTTCCATGTAGAGGATCATGTCATCTGCAAACAGTGAGAGTTTTACTTCTTCTTTTCCAATGTGGATTCCTTTTATTTCTTTTTCTGCTCTGATTGCTGTGGCCAAAACTTCCAGAACTATGTTGTGGTCTATTACCTTTAAACTTATCTATATGCATAAATTAAGCCACAGCCTTGAGTTGGACTTTACTACTTATTAAAGCACAAAGGATGTTGCTGAAGTTGGAAAGGATGGCAGAGCCCCTGATACTTTTGTCAATAGAGAAATTTAAGAAGCAGCAGCATGACTTTGGAGTGATGCCTGGGTTTAAATCCCAGCTCTTCACTTGCTTGGTTTTTTTGACACCCGGCAAATTACTTAACCTCCCAGATACTTGGTTTCCTCAGATAAAATGAAGATGATATAAGACTTTTAGGAAATTTAAATGAGATGAAGGATGCGAAGTTCTTGACACACACTAAATGCAAAATAAATATCTCTTCCCTACTTTTATTGTCTATGAAGTCAACTATCATAGAGACCAAGTGCAGAGTTCCGGGCATCTCCCTCGAGACCATGAGATTAGCTCCATCCTGAGAGGAAACAGAGCCCAGGTTCCATGCTGAATAAGGAAGAAGGTTTCAAAGTGACATCCTGGGAAATATGAATGAGTTTTTCCTCTGTGTAGGAGGAGGGCAGCCTTTGTAGGTCTTCACCAAAGCCTATGAAGTTTCTTTCGATCATCAGCTGTACAAATATCCCCCATCTGAACCCTGCCCAGCCCTCCCTACAGACTCCTGAGTCAGCTCAGCCACTGTGAATATCCTTTCAGAAGAATGGCTCTTTCCTTGTCCTGGCATCGCTTTCTTCTCCCGATACAGCCTTTACATATGTAGCCTTTCAGAACTGCAGTTGGGGGTGAATTTGGCTCAGAGTAGCCTATAGAGTAGGGTTTCTAGGTGGTGCAGTGATAAAGAATTTGTCTGCCAATGCAGGAGATGCAAGAGATGGGGATTCAACCCCTGGGTTGGGAAGATCCCTTGGAGTAGGAAATGGCAACCCAATCCAGTATTCTTGCCTGGGAAGTTCCATGGACAGAGGGGCCTGGCGGGCTACAGCCCAGGTCACAAAAACTTGGACATGACTGATCATGCACACACATATACACACACACATACACAGCCATATAATATATCACTGGTTAGGGAGCAATTTCATAGGAGGAAATCATACCCCCTCTTCCCTTGTTGTAAATTTTCCCTTTGAAAATTTTGAATAAGCAAAGGAATTCACCTTCTTAAGAGATAAAGTGATACAGAAAGTAGATGAATGGAATAAAATTCTTTCCTGATTCCTTAGCACTTCTGACTCATCAGGACAATTTGATGACAGGGCACCTGCCTCCCTACTAGGATGAGCTCCAGGGTATTGGTTCATCTATCAAAACACAGCCCACTGTGACTTGGACTTTTCCAACCACAGTGCGATATGTAGAGGATTCAAGAAGTAGCTGTAGGACACCACAGTTTTGATGTGTTTGAATCTTCTCTGTTTCCGCATGCCTGAGTATTTGTGTGTACGTTACAACACCAAACTCTGCGGTGCCTGGGGCGATGGAAGTGCTGCGTGGCAGTGTTTCCACTTGTCTGCATGACTCATCGGAAGAAATAAAAGCCTGCAGTAACACATCCTTAGGTTCATTTGAAGATGTGTGGCATGTGATTAAGTGGCTTTTTCCTTCATCTTAAAAATGCTACGCTTGAAATGGCCTTTCAAAGCCCTCTGGGACCTTCCAATGGTCCTGAGCCTATAAGTCAGGGATTTTTCTTGAGACTTACAGAAGCCACAAGGCTTCCCAGCCTGTCCCAATAGGTGGTCTCTAGGATTACTCAGAGTTCCTAATATCTGGCAAAGCAGTTAAAGCGATTTAGAAAAAACTCTCCATGTCATATTTGCCTCTCCTTTCTACAGCATCACATTCCTGTTGGTTGTGCCAAAAGCATCCAGAACATTTTAAATGTATTTGAAAGTGCCTGTTTAGAGCATGGTCTTTCAATAGCGATTTACTGATTTTTCAGTAACTTGGTTTTCAAGTCACTTTCCTGGACTCAGTCCTCAATGCTATGATTCTCTGTACTGTTGTTTTTACCTAATAGTATAAAGGACATAATATCCAAACAATATGCTAGTAAGCTTATCTTCTGTTAACCTAGTAATGGAAGTGTCTGGAGTTATACGAGCAATAGAAATACCATTTATTGTAGGTTGCACTGTGTCAGGCTCTTCCAGTTACTCTCATGGAATAATTAATTCAAAACTCACAGTAACCCCAGGACATTTTTATTTTCATTAGATGGATGAGGAACCTGTGTCCGCAAAGGTAAGCCCAAGCTCACACAGTAAGTAGCAGCACCGGGACTCAAGCCCAGGGAGCCTGCTTCTAGAAACACCCTTTACTGCTATGTGCAACTGCCTCTGGAGAGATACACAGGACAAAAGTCATTGTCTTGTCAAAATCATGGGAATAATAATTTTCTGTGCTCAGTCACTCAGTCATGTCTGATTCTTTGCAACCCCATGGACTGTAACCGACCAAGCTCCACTGTCCATGGGATTATCCCAGCAAGAATACTGGAGTGAGTTGCCATTTCCTTCTCTAGGGAATAATAACCATACTTTAAAAACCTCTTGACAGCATCACTGTGAGCATTACTGTCCCCATTTTGTGGACATAGAAGCTGATTTTTTAATGAAATCACAGCAGATAAAGACTGGGTGTTTGAACTCAGCCCTTTCTGTGGCTCCGAGACTGCTCTCACCCCTACCCGACCCCCTTGCCACCTCATTACAGGCAATTGGGAAAACAAGCATATTGTTTAAATGTGGAGGTAGGACCCTTCAGAATCATCCGGAGTCATTAAAACCCTCCTCAGGTAGAGATTGCTTCTTCCAGATGGGAACAGTTTTATGAAACAGAATGTACAAAAGCAGTCTCACAATTCCATCATTTTCTAGTTTCAAATCTTTACTCATGTTTTAGAGCTGATGTACTTTATCAAATGACCTTTTACAACATGAATGTTATGTGAAATGGACTCTTATTCAAATAGACTTCTCATTACATTGCCCTAAGCACTTGCTAAGCACATACTTCATATCCAGTGATTAACCACAGTCTCCCTTCAGTTTCTGAATAACATTGATCCCAAGTCTATATTCTCTCTATGTTTTAAATATAGGCTCAGACTACGATTTCAGCTTGCCTACAGATGCTCTTAACAAGTATTCCAATGGCAACTGCTACTAGGCTCGCAGTCTCTTAGAATAAGGGAGATAAAAGACAATGTTCTTCACCACAAGGGCACAGTTGCTCATCCTGTTGGTGGTTTTCAACCGGGGGAGCACACTGGACAGATACTCTCCCAGCCATCCTTCCTCGGGAAGGCCCCTGGCGCTGTGGTGTCAGTAAAGCTTGGAAGCTTGGTTTCTGATGGCATCAAAGCACTGCTGTATGAAGGACATCCACCACGAAGGCTGCTCGTCCTCTCTTACTGGCTGAGTCTCAGACTGGCACCAAAGCCAGGAGCAAATGCTGAGAGGGTGGGATGAGAGGGCGCCGGAGTCGCAAGTCAACACGGTCAGTTTTGTCCTAGTTAATGTGGATCTCGGAAAGGTGAGATCTGTTAGTATCTTTGTTTTCTCAGCTGTGTCAGGCCTTAGTTGCAGCACATGGGATCTTTTCATTGCAGTATATGGGCTCTCTCTAATGTGGCATGCGGGCTTAGTTGCTCCTCAGCACGTGGGATCTTAGTTCACTGACCAAGGATTGAACCCACGTCCCCTGCACTGAAAGGCAGATTCTTAACCCCTGGGCCACCAGGGAAGTCCTTTCATTTGTATCTTTATCCAGCAAGGATATGGATACTTTTGAAGTTAGTTGTCTAACTCAGCATTTCAATTAATTCCTGGTTTTCACAAATCCATAGAAATCTCTTAGGATTTATTCAAATGACTGCAGTGATATTTTCCAGAAGTTAAACTAATTGAAAAAGAAACAGTTGAAGCAGGAAAGATTGGTTTTTAATGGAAAAACAAGAGCTCTTAAGAATGAGACAATTATGGCCAGGTTTGCTGAGTTTTAATACCATAGGTTCCTTTCATAACAGTTAATATGACAAGGAAGGAAAGATTCTGGGACCCTGGGGTATCTACACTCCATAAAAGGAGCTGAGAGGTCTCAGTCTTGTCAAATGGAGACAGGAAATGTATCAAACCTATCTACTCATCAATTTTGCCAAGATTTTTTTAATAGTGTTGATTGTAGGTCCTACAGGCTTCCCAGGTGGCCCAAGTGGTTAAAAAAAAAAAAAAAAAAAACCCACCTGCCAATGCAGGAGACATAAGAGACGCAATTTGATCCCTGGGTCAGGAAGATCCCCTGGAGGATGACACAGACCCCACCCCAGTATTCTTGTCCAGAGAGTTCCATGGACAGAGGAGACCTGGTGGGCTGCAGTCCATAGGGTCACAAAGAGTCAGACACAACTCTAGTAACTTAGCATACACGTAAGTCTTACAGTGAGGAAATTATTCTTCATTCTCAGTGATGCAACAAGGTGTAAAGTTACAAAAACAGAGTCTGAGGCCATCCCAGGCTAATTTGCCAGTGTGCATCGAATGTTTCAGATGCTCTTGCGCTGTTACTGTGCTGGTGGTCCAGGTTCTTTATTCCCTGACCACCCCTCCTCAAGCCCAGCCTCTCCAAACTCTAGCCATTCTGCAAATATGTCATATACTCCTTTTGCACAAGCTGTTCCTTCTGTCTGGAATGCTCATTTCTTTCTCATTTATCTAGTGAACCTTTCTTTCTTCATTTTAAACTTGTTCCACACTCCCAGGCTGACTTAGCATCTTCTGCCTCTAAAGACATCTCATCGTGTACACCTTCACTCAAACAGTTACACTGAACTGTAGTTCTTTATTTGAACTATGAATTTCTTCAGGACTGGAACTGGGTCCTCTGTCTTTGATCCCCAGCCCCAGGTACAATAGCTGCCTCATTACTGTTTGTGGAAGGGTGGGAGGGAATAGAGTGTAGTTTTGTGAATTACCCAAAATAATCAGAAGTGGGTACCTAATTTTTCACTAAGGAGAATGTAGTAGTTTCACTATTTTAAAATCCACCACTTGGTTTGGAATCTATTACTAGAATAGCAATAACCACTGATACCATTAAAGAGTTCTAAACAGATTAGGAATATTACATAGCGTAGATGTATGTACAAGATTTATGAACAACTCATATACTCATCATAAAGGGATTTTTTAATTACCTTTTCATGGTGTTTTATTGTCATTAAAATCTATTTTATGATGAATAGTCCATTATAAAATCAAATATTTGCAGTGTGATAAATGGAAAAAACAAGTTACAAAACCTACAATATCCCAGTTTGAATATTAATATATATATATGAAAAAGTTAAAAATTTTTATTTTATATTTTTCCCTTATTTATAATTTTCTATATATACAGTTAATATTTATAATGAATGCGTACTGCTTCCATGATCAAGAAACAAGATATATACTTCTAAGTGTTTTGCTTGAAACCCTGTTCAAGGGTTTTTGACGAAAGCTTTTGCCCCTTCATTGCCCCCAGTTGAATTGAAAAGTTGGTAGGGGGATGGGCAGAGTGGTTCCAATAATTTACTTCTAAACCTTCCAGAATTAGATGGTATAACATAGAAAACTTAAGAGATGATTTTCTTACTACTTCAAGTTAGGTCAGGAAATGTTAAATCATCTTACAAAAGATAAGCAACAATAAAAGAAATGAGCAGTACAGCAAATAACAGACAATGGGTTTCCCTGCCTCAGTAAAGTAATAAAATTCTTTAGAACTAGCAAGTAAACTGTTCGTGACTAGACAGTCTTGCCCTACTCACTTGGACAGCTCCTTCATCCAGTGCTGAAGCAGCCATGTCTTTTTGGGGACAGGAAAGAGAGAAAGGTCTTTGAGCATCTATGAATACACAGACACACACACTCACTCTCTCTCTCTCAGAGCCATCCCTGGCAACTCAGTTTGCCCGTTAGACACCATGCCAGAATCTGAGCACACATCAAATGGGTTGAATTCTGGTTTGCTCTCGTTCCTGGCAGCCTGACCGTTTCCTCTGGGACTCATCTCATCGTGACTGTCCATTCGCAGAGCTTAGGAAACCACTTCTCATTGCTCACCTCTCGCAGGAAAGGCAAAGCCGCATTTAAATGCAGTGTGTCCAGACCTCTGTCCCTCCTCCCTGCCAGGGTGGCCTGTGAATGTCTCCCCAGAGTCCCACATGCCTTCCTCTTGTTCTTTGCTCACCAGGTCGCATACCCAGAGCCGTTGCCTCCATCAACCAGCACCTCCTGCAGTCAGACGACGTGGTAAGCTGTTGCCTGGACCTGGGGGCACCCAGCATCTCTTTCCGCATCAACGGGCAGCCTGTGCAGGGGATGTTTGAGAACTTCAACACGGATGGGCTCTTCTTCCCTGTGGTGAGCTTTTCAGCAGGTGTCAAGTAAGTTATGGCTGTGATTTTATGGAGAGTAGTTGTTCCCCCACCTCCCCATCATTCCTATGAGCTGGCGAGCATGGTAATCTCCTTCAGGGTTTCAGCACCGTAAGCCAAACTCCCCCAAGAAAGCAATGGTGAAAGGGGAGGAGCAATTAAGAGTCACATGTATATACTTTTTGAACACCTACTTCCTGCCAGGGTTTATATATAATGTCCTCTGATAAATAGTAAGATGAGTAAGATAAATCTTACATAGAAAATGACCTTCATAATTATAAGTATTTTATGCTCTTTATAAAAAGATTTAAAAGATACCACTATAAATAAGACAATAAATACCACCCATAATCCCAGTGTTTACTTATAATCTCTATTACTATTTTGCTGTATTTTTATCAAGATTTTATACTATAGATACATGTATTTTTTAATTAACATCACACTAGGAAGTTTTATGTCTTGATTATATTTCATTCAACAATAAGTAGTAAGTATTTTCCTGAATTATTAAGTATCTTCCTCAAAATGATTTTTATGGCCAATAATACCCTTTTATTTGGCCATCCCATAATATAACCATTACTTTGTGTTAGACTTTCATGCTGATTTCATTTTTATTGTCACAAATGAAATTATTGTCAACATCCTTGAGGATAACTCATTGTCTGCATTTCTGTTTAGTTCCTCCCAGAAGCAGATTAAAAGGTATAATATTTTTAAAGTCTAAACTTATAGTTGCTTGGCTGAAGAGACCTTCAGAAAGATTGTATGAACATTCAGAATTCATGATCAACAATTCTAAAATCTAAGAAGCTCTGAAAAGCATCCATTTGTTCTTTAACAGATTTCACTGCAAAATCTGACCTGAACTCCTTTTATGGCAAAAACCGTCATCAACAGAAATCAGACTGTTTTCAATTTTTCATGTATTCTATTTCTTGTGAATATTTACATTTAACTGCAAAAGTATCAGTGTGTTTAATTATGGAGTACAGCCCCTCACCTAGCTGGAGGTTCTGTCTAATATATACTACATCTTATCTTTGGTCTTTTTTATTTATTATTATTATTATTTGAATTGGCTGCTCCAGGTCTTATTTATGGCACATGGGGTCTTTGATCTTCACTGCAGTATGCAGAATCTTCTTAGCTGCAGCATGCGGGATCTTTAGCTTTGGCAGAACTTTTAGCTGTGGCATGTGAGATCTAGTTCCTGACCAAGGGTGGAACCTGGCCCCTGCACTGGGATCAGAGAGTATTAGCCACTGGACCACCTGGGAAATCCCTGTCTTTTTTAAAATCTAAAGTCCCAAGTCTGAAGAACAGCTGCAAAAATTTCAGAAAAAGGATTTGTGCCTGTGGTATCATTTAAAGTAACCCAACTGATTGGCTCCTCATTAACTTTTACTGTTATTGGTTATTTTTAATCTTTGCCAGTTTGAAGAAATTGTATCTTAAAGTTTTAGCTTCCTATTTCTTTGATTACTGATGTGGTTTAACATCTTTTATGCTTACTACTCTTACATACTATTTCAGCCCAGTATTTTTTTAAATTTTGTCTTCCCTGCCTTTCTGGTATTAATTTTATGAGCAATTTTTATATATTAAGGTTATTAAACTATTATTGCTTCCATATATTTTCCCAGTTTGTGATTTACCTTTTTAACACTGTTTTTTTTCCTATTTCTTTTTCCCTTTTACACAAGTAATGCAAGTCCAAAGAAAAGAAATACCAAGAACCCATAACTGTACCACCCAGAGATAATCATATGACTTTTTATTTATTCATCTCAATAATCTTACATTACACTGGGCTTGTACTATGCCTACTGTTGTCCTTCTATCATGTTCCTTGTTCTGTCTCTTTCCTTGTACCAGTTGGATGCTGTATTATTTTAGTCTGAGAATACATTGTAACATTTTTAAGGCAAGACTTCATTATAACGCTCTTGTTGCAAAATTTTCTTATCCATTCTTGATCCCTGCTTGCTAAAGAGCTCATAATTGAGTGGGAAACTAGAGTAAATATAGTTAAAATCATGTTGATTTCCATTAAAAAGGGGTCATGAAAAGAGGAGAGTTGTGGAGAGCATATGCTTAGAGTTGGGACCACAGAAAAATCCATCTGAGAACTTCTAGTTCCCTAGTGCTGGGACTTCCAGAGTAATGCCACTGTGACGGATCTTAGTGCCTCCCGAAGGTTGATAAACCAAGGCATATGCAAGTATTCCGCCCCCCAAAAGTGGATATAACTTTCAATTTCAGGTAAATAAACTATTCAGAAGTAAAGAGTTATCCTTTGAATGGAATAGTTAACCTTTGGAATCTGCCACAGATATGCAAACATGTATCGGATATCGGGCTTCCCGGGCGGTGCTACTGGTAGAGAACCTGCCTGCCAATGCAAGAGATATAAGAGATGCACGTTCAATCCTTGGGTCACGAAGATCCCCTGGAGGAGGGCATGGCGATCCACTCCAGTATTCTTGCCTGGGGAATCCCATGGACAGAGGAGCCTGGTGGGCTGCAGTCCATAGCGTTGCAAAAGAAATGGAAACGATAGAAGCAACTTAGCACACATGCACGCGTGCATAGTAGGCAGTACAGTTGCACCTTGTTTTATTGCACTTCACTTTATTGCAGTTTTTACAAATTGTAGGTTTGTGGCAACCCTGCATCAAGCAAGTCTATTTTTCCAACAGCGTTATTTTTTAATTAATGTATGTACATAGTTTTTCAAGACAGAATGCTGTTGTGCATAAAAGACTGCAGTATAGTGTAAATGTAACTTTTATATGTACTTGGAAGCCAAAGTATTTGTGTGACTCACCTTATTGTAATACTTGATTTTGTGATGTCTAGAACCAAACTCATAATATCTCCAAGGTACGCCTGTAATGTATGTTTGCAAACACACATACCAGCACTCATACGCATATACATGTACAGGCATATTTATAAACATAGCCATGGAGATGTATATAATATATTGAAATTAAGCATTTTCTTTGAGGTTCTTGTAACAAAAGGAGAACAAGTATAGTAAAACCGTGCTCTAGTTGCTAAATCATGTCCTACTCTTTTGCTACCCCACATACTGTAGCTCATCAGACTAGTCTATCCATAGAATGTTCCAAGTAAGAATACTGGAATGGGTAGTCATTTCATTCTCCAGGGGATCTTCCTGATTCAGGGATCAAACCCATATCTCCTGCTTGGCAGGTGGGTTCTTTACCCCTGAGCCACCTGGTTGGCGACTAGGGTTGTAAATCTGCCCATCACAGGTTCAAGCCAGAGACGCTAACATCAGCATTAAAAACTATATTCTAAAGAGTTAAGGGTTATTTACCTGTGTTTCTCTGTGCTGAGAATATTTCCTTGAGAATGTCACCCCAGTTCTTCCTTTTGAAGTGTAACAGAATGTTATCATTTCTGTTGCAATCCATAAGGAGCATGTAGAAAACATTATTGAAAGACACAGGCACTATAAACACAAAGAAGATTGATTGGGCAAGATTCTCTGGCAATCAGGGAAAGCCAGGACAAGCCCCACTGTACATCTTTCCCACTCCATTCCCCAGGAGTAAAGAGAATGAGCAGAAATCTAAGTCCAACCTAACAGCATTTGGATCACCCACCTGCTGGCTCGGTGTCCTCTCTGGAGAAGCAAGGTCACTGATCAGCTAGTTCTCAGGCCCATGCTTCCCCGGGTAGCTAATGGCCTTGGTCACCCAGCATCAGGGCCATCCCTGTTTTCTTTGACTGCATCCAACTCTCTGGTTTTGCGAATTTTCAAAGAAAGCCCACCTACTTCCCAAGAATCTCACGTGAGAAAAGTGCTTAGCTTGTAGTCAAATCTCTGGAGAAGATGTCTTTTCCAATCTGCTGGCCAATGAAGTTTTCTGTGCATTCTGTGTTTAGCTAACAATACATCTGATCCCACATGTTACATGATTTTTAGTTATTAACCCATCCATCCAGTCTCCCTCAGAGCATGAGACAGGATTTTTGAGTATGTACATTTTTGTTGTTTGGGATCTTTTTTTTTCTTTTTTAATCTTCTTTCGGTAAAAGTTCCTGGTGGCTCAGACGGTAAAGCATCTGCCTACAATGCAGGAGACCTGGGTTCAATCCCTGGGTCGGGAACATCTCCTGGAAAAGGAAATGGCAACCCACTCCAGTATTCTTGCCTGGAAAATCCCATGGATAGAGAAACCTGGTAGGCTATAGTCCATGGGGTCGCAAAGAGTCGGACATAACTCCACTTTCACTTTCTCTTGGTAAAGGTCATGGCCAGCAGGGAGAGAGATAGGGGGCTGAAAAAGATAGGGGGAGAAGATGTTTCTAGTATCTTGTGCCTAGGTCACTGGGACATGCACCCTTCTCAGTGCACAGGAGAAAGAGAAGCAAAGTTCCAGGATAAGAGTGATGAGACATCTAACCCATTTGGAAGGCATAACTGCTGAGAGAATCTGAAAGAGGGGAGTCCAGATACATTGACTTAAGAAGTTAACATCTTCAACATCAGAACTTCTTGCTTATAGAAATTGAAGGAGCGTAAACTGAAGAGTGGTACTCAGGAACTTGATGTCTCCTAAGGCTCCTTTCTATCAGGAAAAATATCGCCTGTGACATATGCCTATCTTTTGTTCTCAGAACATGACATGGTGTGAGCAGAGGTGGAATCACAGTGGGTTGCATGCGTGGGAAATACATTTTACTGAAATACGTCCAGTCCGTCACAGGATGTCTTTACTCACGGTCAATGCCAGTCCTCTGTTGAAGTAACCAGTTTGTTTATTTTCACTTTTGAGCAAATGGGATCAATGTACGTGTACTTACTCTTTCACATCAACTGGTAAAATATCATTTGGTACTGAAACCCAGCCCTTCCCGTCTATATTACTTTGGTTCAGTTGTGCAAAAAGCTAGAAACAGCAAGATATTAATTCCAAGGTAAAGTATCTTATTGAAAATAAATGTGTTTAATGACAAAATTGAAAAGAAATTAGTGTTTGCATCCAATATAGTAGAATACTTGCATAGTTTTATAATGTCGTTCTCAGCAAGATGCAAGGTTATTCCTATCTAGACAGAGATTTTTCTCCCATCATACAAGAACTCAGAATTGTTTCTCATATTTAACTCCTCTCGTTTCCTCCTCTTTATTGGTCTTTACTGAGGTCGTAGTCTTGAATTTATGATCCCACAATTATTTTTATAATTACAAACTATGTTGTTAACAGTACCTGATCAGGATGTCCCTGCTAGCGGCATCAGAGAGCAAAAATCTTTTTCAATTAGATCTACCCACAGTGAAGTCAAAAGCAGTATGAGTAATTACTAACAAAATCCACAAATCAATATGTGCTCTCTTTTCTAACCATTATAAATGTGCCTCCTTAGTTTCCTTCTCATGCTAGTTTGTTTGTGGAGGGTATTATGAGTGTAACAGACCCTCAGTGTAACAACCCTATTTGTTCTAGGACAGAATTTGGGATGAAGCATGTGTACCTTGGAGCCCACCCAAAAGGTTGAATTACTTAGATATCAGAAAGCTCTTATTAAAAGGTAATCTCACCCTGCCAAATGGCATGATGGTGTGTGCCACACAGAGAACATTGCACTAAAGCCACAGTATATAGTGAGATTTGGGTGCTTAGTTTTGCAGAAAATTGATCCGTTAAGTTGCTGTAGTAGACTATATTTTATAGCTATGGTTAAATTCCCCTTGCGTGTGTGCTGAGTCACTTCAGTCATATCCAACTCTTCGTGACCCCATGGCCCACAGCCCACCAGGCTCCTCTGTCCATGGGATTCTCCAGGCAAGAATACTGGCGTGAGTTGTCATGCCCTTCTCCAGGGGATCTTCCTGACCCAGGGATCAAACCCGAGTCTCTTAGTCTCCTGCATTGGCAGGTGAGTTCTTTACCACTGGCACCACCTGGGAATCCCAAATTCCCCATTGATCTATTTAATCTTCATATGTAAGTCTTTTACCAGCCTTTCTAATTTATAAAAACAACACTCTCCAAAGATGGTTGGTATTTGCGGTTGCTGTTTGTTTTCCGCACCAGCCTTGGCTAAAATTCAGGTAACCAATAGCTTAGCTATTTCCAGCTTGCTGTGGTCAATGCTGTGGAAATTATTGCTGAGATAAATATACTTCTGCAAAGAACATGATGAGCACTGGCTGAATTGCCCTGGGCTTTCATCAAACACTGGCCAGAAAGAAATATGAATGTGGGAATGTACATAACTCAAATTGTTCTCCTGTCTTAGCAATGTGGATTAAAGATGCAATTATGAATCATGACTTATGAGTTGAGTTCAGGTCAACAAAAGCTTGCCATTTCTTTCTGCTGCTAACCACAGCCTGTATCCTTTTCTTCTTTGGGACACTGTCCCAACTCCTGGGAGGGATTCAATAAGAATAGTGAGACATCTAGTGTGACTAAAATGATTTCACAGTTTGCTAGTACAGTATGAATAAGGAAACTTAGTCATCTTTTTTGAGTATGGCAAAGGTTTGTCTTGATTTTTGCTCTATTTTTCATTCATGGGTCACTCTTTCAAACTTAGGGATTTATGTTAGGTTTTCTCATCTCTTCTGCAAATTGGTAAGTAAAAATGCACAAATCTTAAAAGATGAAATTGCAAATGCTAGTGGGGATTTTTTCAATGCCGTTTTCTCTGTTTATAAAATTAGCCTAGTAAATAAAAAATTCCTCTATGTATCCTCAAACTTCACTACTCCCAGGTGACTATTACTGAATCTATTGCTCATCTTTAAAGTAGAGAAATCTAAGGAAGCTTCCCTTATCGTAATCACTTTAGGAAGAAAAAAAACCTTGGAGAGCTGATGGTGTGTCTGAGTTATAGGAAGAACCCTAGAAGATGATACAAGTGCTTTAGTGGAAGAGAAATTGATTAATGAAATTGATTTTTAAAATCTATTAATCTAGAGAAAAATCAGAGGATGAAGAACTAAGTTTAATGACCTCTTAAATTATCTTTTTATTTTCACTTTAATATTTTTTGTGATACTAAGAGATTCAGTGGAACCCAAGGAGCAGGGAAGAATACCCCAAGAGAAGAGAGGTTGATATTCTAATTGAAAATTTCTCATCGATGAATGAGGCCAAAGGATTTAAAAGATTAACAGTAAGTGCCAGATAACAGATTTATTAGAAAAAGTAGACTAGATAGGTATAACTGTTGTCTCTCTCTCCACGCCTTTAAATCCTTTCTCTGGACTCCTGGATAAGTTCTTGGGCAGGTTCTGTAGCCCTTATTACTCCTTTTAAGACCAGGAACCATCTTGCCAATACTTAAAAATTCCATCTTTTGAAAAGTACAAAAACTCCAGATTTGTATCCAGTTATCGTTTGAGCCCTCCCCTACTCTCCCTGCAGTTTGAAGTGAGGCTCCTCCTCAGCCACCAGCTCCTGTCTCAGGCCCCTCCAGGGCCTAGGGTCCAGCCCAGACTCAAGATAACTGAAGGGTGAGCACATTCCATGGAGTTGACTCAGCTGCCTTGTGACATCAGCCTTTTTGTAGCTGCTACATAATTGCGGCATCTTTCTCTTCTGAGGCTCTTCGATAGGTTTCTTGGAGAGCCCCAGGCTGGGAGCACCCAACTTCAAATCTCTTGACTTGGCTTCCCCACCTGTGCTGGCTGCTCCCTTCTGGCTGACCCCAAGCCTCCTCCGTTCCCCCTCCCCCTCCAGCTATGTGGGCCTCCTGCCTCCCCCAAGCCCTGAGTTTCTGATCTCTGCTTAGTCATTTTCCTTTCCAGGCAGGATTCCTTTCTGATGGCTAGCAGCTGGCTCATCTGTCCCTCTGCTCGTGCCATCACTAGGCAAACATGTCCCTTGCTACATTCCAGGAACACTCAGAAGCTTCTGAGTAGTTCCTTAAAGCCCTCATTTGACTCCAGATTGGAAAGGACTCCCATCCCCTTCTTCATGACAACTTTCTCCAAATGAATTCTTTACCTTTCTTATCAGGAGGTAAGGCTAAAGCTGCACTGATTTCACAGTTTTTTCATGGATCCTCATAGTTGGTCCAGCACCTCACTTCAGGATGAGAAAACATTGGCATCCCCTGAATTATTTGCATCTGGGACTTCTGCTAAACCGGAGACAAAGGGGGATCCCATTTTAATATCCTCCCATCATTAAATTGGGTTTTAGGTATCTTCTTTCTTGCTTTTGGTTGTTCCCTTTACACCTGTATTTTATCCCTGAGTATTCACTTTGACCTGGTTGCTGGGGTCTCCGGGAGAGGGTTTATGAGGAGCACCGGCCTTCTTGGTGGTTTGTCGGAGCCCTTCCCGCAGACTCTGGGCAGTGAGAGGAGGAGCCCAGATGCAGTGTGCCCGCACCGGCTCCTGCCCAGTCCCGCCTGCTGGGGAGCAGGGCTCCCGTCTGACAGGGCTTGGGAAGCCACCCAGAACCCTTCTTTCTACCCACCGAAGCACAGCATAATGGCACTGGAAGATGAATGCTTCAGTAGGCAGTAAACATGTTAATTTTTTATTTTACTATCTTTGTGGCCATTCGAGGTGATAAGATTCAAATTTATAACCAAATTACCATTCTCCTTTTAATAACTGAATATAAAAGCAGCATTGTTCTCCCTAAGTGCTACATGGATTTCTACCTTTCTTGATTTGTTCTCTATCCAGAGGACAATAGCAGATTTTAAAGCATAAGAGAAATGTTAAAACTATACATAACTGGCAATAGGGCTTATGAATAATAAAGTCCATCTAGACGTCCTGGTAACAGATCATTTAGTTGGTCTTAGAATCCATACACTAGTGAGTAACAAGAAATACATCAGTTGTACAAGCTCCTCTTGGGTGTTCAGCTCTTCACTGAAAGAATGCTCAGTGAGAAGGGAAAAGCAGAAAACTTCCCACACAAATTCTTTGCTCAAAATGATTTAGTTTTGTCCCAAAATGATTTAGTTTTGTCCCATAGTTCCAGCCTGTTCCAGCATGTCCGTAACCCAGTCTGTTCTGTTGCAACTGAATTTTGGAAAGTTCACAAATATTAAGGCCTAATTATTATTTCCTGAAGGTTTACTAAATAAGTAACATTGCAGGCTAATGACTCAATTTTGTTCCAATATCATTGTTCATATTCTTAATACACATAGATCGTGTCCTGTTATATAACGGTTAATGTAGGAACACTCACACGGAATAATTGTGGTTCTAATTCTCTATTATTGTTATTTAGTACTTTAAAATGGGAAAGTGGGAGGCTTCATATGATTTCTGTAATTAATTTTAAAACAGCATTTTATAAAATGCTGTTTGAATAAAGAATTTATGTTGGGAAGAGGGGGAAGAAACTTAATGTCTTTTACTTGGAGAGACTTTTATTTTCCAGTTTTACCATTCAGTTCAGTTCAGTTCAATTGCGTCCGACTCTTTGCGACCCCATGAATCGCAGCACGCCAGGCCTCCCTGTCCATCACCAACTCCTGGAGTTCACTCAGACTCATGTCCATTGAATCAGTGATGCCATCCAGCCATCTCATCCTCTGTCGTCCCCTTCTCCTCCTGCCCCCAATCCCTCCCAGCATCAGAGTCTTTTTCCAATGAGTCAACTCTTCCCATGAGGTGGCCAAAGTACTGGAGTTTTAGCTTTTAGCATCATTCCTTCCAAAGAAATCCCAGGGCTGATCTCCTTCAGAATGGATTGGTTGGATCTCCTTGCAGTCCAAGGGACTCTCAAGAGTCTTCTCCAACACCACAGTTCAAAAGCATCAATTCTTCGGCGCTCAGCCTTCTTCACAGTCCAACTCTCACATCCGTACATGACCACAGGAAAAACCATAGCCTTGGCTAGACGGACCTTAGACGGCAAAGTAATGTCTCTGCTTTTGAATATGCTATCTAGGTTGGTCATAACTTTTCTTCCAAGGAGTAAGCGTCTTTTAATTTCATGGTTGCAGTCACCATCTGCAGTGATTTTGGAGCCCCCGAAAATAAAGCCTGCCACTGTTTCCACTGTTTCCCCATCTATTTGCCATGAAGTGATGGGACCAGATGCCATGATCTTCATTTTCTGAATGTTGAGCTTTAAGCCAACTTTTTCATTCTCCACTTTGACTTTCATCAAGAGGCTTTTTAGTTCTTCGCTTTCTGTGAAAGTTTTACCATTAGCTGCTCATAATCACAGTTACTCAGCCAACACTGAGACTCTGCTGCAAGGCTTCCCCCTACTAGAATATTCCAGTTAAAGGAAGTGAGACCTAGTAGAGAGTATTGCTGTGAGAGCTTTGCTAGATCATAACGTTCCCACATATCCCTCCACACCCACAGCCCTACTCCATCACCAATTCCTAACAAGCCAAATTCCAAAACAAAGTTGGAATCTAACCACTGCTTTCCAGCTTGGTCTTCATCATCTTGTTCCAACCCAGCCTCGTCTCTCACTGGGACTAGATTGATGTCAGGTGCCTCCTAATTGGTCCCAGACCTGTCTACATAAGACAGTGAAACCAGCTCTGTGTTTCTTCTCCTTAAATCCCTCAGAAGCTCCTCACCTGAAAGAAACAGACCCTGCCTGATTTAGCCCTGCCCCCTGCCACCTCGGCTCTTACCCCTTGGGCTCCCCATGTTCTCACTCACACCGCCCTCCACCCACATCGTCCCTACCTCAGGGCCTTTGCACGTGTTCTTCCCTTCACCCAGAACGCTCTTCCTCCAGATTCTGAACTCACTGGCTTCTCCTTTTCCTTTAGGGTTAACAGAAATATCTCCCCCTCACAGAAGCCTTTCTTGACCCCAGTCTAGCACCTCCCTCCTTCCCTGAGTTGTTTCGGTCTCCCTCTTTATTCCCTCATCAAATGCCTCCCAATCAGTGGTTATGACTGTTTGCCTCGTTGGATGCCTGCTCTGTGACACGAGGGTCAGGGTATTCTCTTTTTATTGTTGGTCCACAGTGCAGAGAGCAGTGCAGTTCATGTGGGTTCAGTAAGCGTAGTTGGTTATGCTGAGGGAAAGTGGGAGGGAGTGAATACGTGTAGCTGCTATGTATGTGGATGGGTTTTTCCTGTGTAAGATTATTGGTGATCCTGCAGGACTGTGTCTCTTGTCATGTCTTAATTACTTAACGTTACCATCATATTTTCTCATCAATATGGTTACAGATGATTTGCAAAAGCTGTATATCTAGTCTCAAACCTAAAAACCTATAAAGTGTCATGTTGAAATATTTCACTTTCACTCTCTTCTTGCAGAGGAGCTTTGTGCGCTAACCCTAACCTAACAATATATGTGGGGCTGATGGTAGCCAGAATGCAAAATTAAAATATTTTAAAGATTTCAGTTTGTTGGTAATCAGTGCCAGCTGTGACTGTGGCCCCACAAGGATTCTCCCTTCTTCTTTGGGAGGTCCCTGTAGGCACTGCTGGGGTGGGCCAGGGCATTAGGCCTGGATGCCAGCAAGGCAGTGGTGCCCCCTAGAAGGCTCTGGATCCCTAGTGAGCAAACTGGATGCCCATTTGGCCCCCCATGGCTGTAACCACCTGCTGATACTTTCTCACAGTCTCCCTCATATGGCTACTTTGGGAACTGCAGCCTCTTCAGTGTATCTTTTCTATTAACATCTCCTGCCGTGTATACCATTTCTGTTTAATATTCTCATGTTATTTGATCTTTTTGCACCGTAAACTAGGAATTTCCTATTTCCCCCAAATATTTATAGCATGTTTTCTTTCGTTGTTGTGTGAGTAATCTCTCTCAACTAAAAAGACTTGAATTCTCGTGCTGTTGTTTCGATGTGATCTTTTCAGAATCTGGCATTATCACTGTTACTCTTTTCAAACTATAGTAATAATATCTATATTAATGATATCTATAGTAATGATTCTCCAACTAGGGTAAGGATGAACTTGATTTTTTAAAATCTAGTGATTTTAATATATGATTTTTTTTTTCTTTCTGACTCACTTCACTCTGTATGACAGATTCTAGGTCCATCCACATCTCTACAAACAACACAGTTTCATTCCTTATCATGGCTGAGTAATATTCCATTGTATATAAGTACCATATCCTCTTTATCCATTTATCTGTCAATAGGCCTTTAGGTTGCTTCTATATCTTGGCTATTGTAAACAGTGCTGCAATGAACATTGAGTGTATGTCTTTTCGAATTATGGTTTTCTCAAGGTATATATGCCCAGGAGTGGGATTTCTGGGTCATATGATACTTCTATTTTTACTTTTTTAAGTGCCTCCATACTGTTCTCCATAGTGGCTGTATCAATTTACATTCCCACCAACAGTGTGGGAGGGTTCCCTTTTCTCCACACCCTCTCCAGCATTTATTGTTTGTAGACTTCTTTGATGATGGCTATTTTGATGAGCGTGAGGTGATACCTCATTGTAGTTTTGATTTGTGTTTCTCCAATAACTGGCGATGTTGAGCATCTTTTCTTGTGCCTCTTGGCCATCTACATGTCTTCTTTGGAGAACTGTCCATTTAGATCTTCCGCCCATTTTTTGGTTGGGTTGTTTTCAGTGCTCTGTGATGACCTAGAGGGGTGGGTTAGGAGTGGGTGGGAGGGAGGCCCCAGAGAAAGGGGATACACATATACATATAGCTGATTCACTTCATTGTGCAGCAGAAACTAACACACCACTGTAAAGCAGTTATACTCCAATTAAGAAAAAGAAAAAATCTAGCAGTTTTACTGTATCTTCATTTTTAAGAACTTAGCTGACGTGGCCAATTGAGAATTGTGGGCAGTCTGAACTGACACTTGGCTCTATCTCCAATTTAGGGTGTTTACTATGATGTGTACTTTAGGGGGTTTACTGTGATGAATCTGACATCATTCACTTCCCAAAAAAATAATTTGGATTAATCTGACATTGTTCACTTCCCAAAAAAATAATTTAGATGAGGGGAGCTGATCTTTAACTTTCACTTATTTGGGCTGGCATGTTATTTTTTTAACCTCTCTCTTCCTGGTCTCTCCAAATAACACAGAGTACGTTTCCTGCTGGGTGGACGTCATGGAGAATTTAAGTTCCTGCCTCCCTCTGGCTATGCCCCTTGCTATGAAGCCTTACTTCCAAAGGAAAAGATGAGATTGGAGCCTGTCAAAGAGTATAAACGTGATGCTGAAGGAATTCGAGATCTGTTGGGTACCACCCAGTTCCTCTCCCAAGCCTCTTTCATCCCATGCCCCATAGATACCAGTCAGGTAGGTTCAGGCTGCCAACAGCAGGCATCCCATGGAGATAATATAATAGGGTTAAATCCCCCTTGCTTCTTCACCATTGAACCATTCTTACCACACCTTTTGTAGCATTGTCGTGATATATGAACAGCCATTATTCTTTACATTTCCACCATATGCGACAATTGAAGTCTAAGGATTTTGCAATCCATGAACAAGCTGAGCACTTGCTACACACCAGGCATTGTACCAGGCTCTGTGAGACACAGGCAGAAATGTCTCAAGATTCTCTGGGAATTCGCAACCAAGTTGAAGAAATAAGCAAAAAGAAAAGCACATGTGTAATTTTATTTTAAGTCTGACTTTCAGGCTGTGATTGACTAAGGAGCACTTAATTTAAACAGATTATCTTATTTAACCAGTAAAACCCAAATACAGTAGTCATTTGTTTGCTAATAGTTTTCCCAATTTTGCTCCTTATCAAAATATCATGCCACTTAACCTTGGCTTTTCAATAATAAGTCAGGTTTTATTTTTTTTATTTTTATTTTTTAGGTGTATTTATTTTTCTTAATTTTTATTTTTACTTTATTTTACTTTACAATACCGTATTGGTTTTGCCATACATTGACATGTTTTTAAAAGACTGTCTTTACTCGAAAGTCAAATAGTGCCTTTTATACATAGCTTAAATATTTTATTGCTACTTTTCTCTGTCGTCTCCTTGTATATCACTGACTTGGTATACTTTTTCAAAAAAAAAAAAAAAACTCCATGAGCTTCCCTCCTCAAACATAACTGGGATTTTTGTAAATAATGGAAACACTAATAATCATTATCCTAGAGCCAGGGAGGTGACACAGAAGGGAAGCAGGTCAAGGGTCAGGCCTCTAGAGCAGGTGGCGATTTCTTAGCCCTAGCTTAAACAGCCAAGTAAAAGCGTCAGGCTGAAGTGAGAGTCTTCCAACTGCTCAGGAGATATTAGAAATCTGAATTTTTATATGAACTCGCGCACTTCTTATGAACTACCAACTAATAAATGAAACGGTAATTGTTTATTGTTGTTACTGTAGTAGTAGTCAATTAGAGAAAATAAGGGGGAGAAAAGAGAACGTGAGTCCGCGGTTTGTGACCTCTGTGGAGAGAGGAGCAAAGTGCTGGGAAAACATAGAGAAACTTTCCCTGAAGGTCCGGGGGAAGACACTGACACTGAGCTAACAACAGAAGGATAAATATTGGGGGAGTTTGTATTAAAACCTTTAACTTCTCTTCTTTTCACAGCTGTTTGTAAGGCCTCCTCAGACAACTATTTTGCCTTTTTGCATTTCTTTTTCCTGGGGATGGTCTTGATCGCTCCCTTCTGTAGAGTGTCACGAACCTCCACCCATAGTTCTTCAGGCAGTCTGTCTGTCAGATCTAATCCCTTGAATCTATTTCTCACTTCCAGTGTATAATCATAAGGGATTTGATTTAGGTCATACCTGAATGGTCTAGTGGTTTTCCCTACTTTCTTCAGTTTTAGTCTGAATTTGCCAATAAGGCATTCATGATCTGAGTCACAGTCAGCTTCTGGTCTTGTTTTTGATGACTGTATAGAGTTTCTCCATTTTAGGTTGCAAAGAATATAATCACTCTGATTTCGGTATTGACCGTCTGGTGATGTCCATGTGTAGTCTTCTCTTGTGCTGTTGGAAGAGGGTGTTTGCTATGACCAGTGAGTTCTCTTGGCAAAACTCTATTAACCTTACAAATAGCTGTGAAAAGAAGAGAAATGAAAGGCAAAGGTGAAAAGGAAATATATACTCATTTGAATGCAGAGTTCCAAAGAATAGCAAGGAAAGATAAGAACCTCATTGATCAGTGCAAAGAAATAGAGGAAAACAATAGAATGGGAAAGACTAGAGATCTCTTCAAGAAAATTAGAGATACCAAGGGAATATTTCATGCAAAGATGGGCACAATAAAGGACAGAAATGGTATGGACCTAACAGAAGCAGAGGATATTAAGAAGAGGCGGCAAGAATACACAGAAGAACTATACAAAACAGATCTTCATGACCCAGATAATCAGAATGGTATAATCACTCACCTAGAGCCAGACATCCCGGAATGCGAAGTCAAGTGGGCCTTATGAAGCATCACTATGAACAAAGCTAGTGGAAGTGATGAAATTCCAGTTGAGCTATTTCAAATCTTAAAAGTTGATGCTGTGAAAGTGCTGCACTCAATATGGCAACAAATGTGGAAAACTCAGCATTGGCCCCAGGACTGAAAAAGGTCAGTGTTCATTGCAATGCCAAAGAATGCTCAAACTACCACATAATTACACTCATCTCACAGGCTAGTAAAGTAATGCTCAAAATTCCCCAAGCCAGGCTTCAACAACACATGAACCAGGAACTTCCAGATGTTCAAGCTGGATTTTAAAAAGGCAGATCAACCAGAGATCAAATTGCCAACATCTGCTGGATCATCGAAAAAGCAAGAGAGTTCCAGAAAAACATCTATTTCTGCTCTATTAACTATGCCAAAGCCTTTGACTTGTGGATCACAACAAACTGTGGAAAATTCCGGAAGAGATGGGAATACCAGATCACCTGACCTGCCTCTTGAGAAATCTGTATGCAGGTCAGGAAGCAACAGTTGGAACTGGACATGAAACAACAGACTGGTTCCAAATAGGAAAAGGAGTACATCAAGGCTGTATATTGTCACCCTGCTTATTTAACTTCTGTGCAGAGTACATCATGAGAAACGCTGGGCTGAAAGAAGCACAAGCTGGAATCAAGATTGCCGGGACAAATATCAATCACCTCAGATATGCAGATGACACCACCCTTATGGCAGAAAGTGAAGAGGAACTAAAAAGCCTCTTGATGAAAGTGAAAGAGGAGAGTGAAAAAATTGGGTTAAAACTCAACATTCAAAAAACTAATATCATGGCATCTGGTCCCATCACTTCATGGGAAATAGATGGGGAAACAGTGTCAGACTTCATTTTTCTGGGCTCCAAAATCACTGCAGATAGTGACTAAAGCCATGAAATTAAAAGACACTTGCTCCTTAGAAGAAAAGTTATGACCAACCTAGACAGCATATTAAAAAGCAGAGACATTACTTTGCCAACCAAGATCCATCTAGTCAAAGCTATGGTTTTTCCAGTAGTCACGTATGGATGTGCGAGTTGGTCTATTAAGAAAGCTGAGCGCCGAAGAATTGATGCTTTTGAACGGTGGTGTTGGAGAAGACTCTTGAGAGTCCCTTGGACTGCAAGAAGATCCAACCAATCCATTCTAAAGGAGATCAGTCCTGAATATTAATTGGAAGGACTGATGCTAAAGCTGAAACTCCAATCCTTTGGCCACCTGATGTGAAGAGCTGACTCATTTGAAAAGACCCTGATGCTGGGAAAGATTGAAGGCAGGAGGAAAAGGGGACGACAGAGGATGAGATAGTTGGATGGCATCACCGACTTAATGGACATGCGTTTGGGTAAACTCTGGGACTCAGTGATGGACAGGGAAGCCTGACGTGCTGCAGTCCATGGGATTGCAGAGAGTCAGACACAACTGAGCAACTAAACTGAACTGAACTTGTATTAAAACCAGAGCTGGGCATCAGTTAAAGAGATAAAAACAGATCTTACATAGAAACTCTTGCAGTAGAGGAAAGGGAACTCTATTATAGAGCTGGGGTCAGTTCTGAATACAACACAGACAAGTGGAGATTTACAGCCAAGGAACAGGGTGGGGTGGGGGTGGGGTGGGGGTGGGCATGTCAGTGATGCAAAAGGAGTAAGTGGAACATTGGGGTTGGGATGGATTCTTACTAAACTGACCTAACAATTCTCACTGAAGGCAGGTCTGAGTGATCTGATATCACCTGGGGGAGGATTGGGGGTGAATAAATTTGATCAGACATGGTGGGTGATCAGATATCAAGGGTGTGGGTTGTCAGTAAACTGAATTAGCAAGATTCTTGCTAAAACTGGAATCCTGAAGACAAGGCCCAAGGATTGAGCCTAGAGAAAAATAGCTCAGAAGCACCCATCTAGAGATTGGGCCAAGGAGAGAGTCTTTGTCATTTGTCATGTGGCATGGGGGCAGGGAGAGTACACATATTATGTGTATTATGGGGAGTGCTAATAAGAATAACGGTTGCATATATCAGGGCACAGAACTGTGAGACAGTGTGGCCTTTGGGGAGAATTTAGGGAGGTTTGGAAAGGATGTGTTTGGGAGACTGTGATGAGAGGCCTGGAGAATGGCGCTGTATTCTTGGTCAATCCTTGTGTCTTAGTCGAGGGGCACTTGGGGATGCTCAAGAGGAGAGTGTTTTGATGCAGTTGTATTATTGGCAGCTCATCACTCTGGTCACATTGGTGGGAGTTGACGAGACCAATTGTGAATGGTCTTGTAATGGTCCCAGTAGAAAATAACAAGGTTGAGTGATGTGAACGAGGGGAGCCTTCAGAAAGATGTTTAGGAAACAAGCATGTTGGGTTTTGTGACTGATTAGGTGTGGTTGGGGGTGGGCAGTGAAAGTGGGAGTATAATGCCAAGACAAAAGACACTAAGATGACTTTCAGGTTTAAGACAATTGTGGGCACATTCATTTAACAAAAGAGAGAAGCTATAAGAAACAAATTTAAAGGGAAAATAATGAATTCTGCTTTGAGCAACATACTGAGTTCACTTTGGTGGGAAAATCCTGCAGGCAGTTAGAATAGTGTGTCTGAACTGCAGGACAGACCATGAATGGAGGCTGGATGGTCAGGCGTGACCAGCTGCAGATGGAGGAGCTCGCTCAAGAAGAGAGCATAGGGGAGATGGAAAGGGAGAGATGGTCCAGAGGAAGCCAAGAGAGGAAGCAGCCTATAAATATAGCCCCTCTTGACTGACATGTTGTTGTTCAGTTGCTAAGTCATATCCAACTCTGTGACCCCATGAACTGCAGCACACCAGGCTTCCCTGACCTTCACCATCTCCCAGTCTCTGCTCGAACTCATGGCCACTGAGTCGGGAATACCATCCAATCATCTCATCCTCTGTCACCACCTTCTTCTCTTGCCCTCAATCTTTCCCAGGTCTTTGACAATCAGTTGGCTCTTCACATCAAGTGGCCAAAGTATTGGAACTTCAGCTTCAGCATCAGTCCCTGCAATGAATATTCAGGGTTAATTTCCTTTAGTGACATGTAGTGAATTCAACTAGGGTATCTGATCTGCCTAGATTTAATGATAAGATCTTAATTAAATTGATTCTCATAGTTCTGACTTCTCATTTTTTGTTTCCTTTTAGGTTGTTTTACCACCTCATCTAGAGAAAATCCGAGATAGGCTGGCTGAAAACATCCATGAGCTTTGGGGAATGAATAAAATAGAGCTTGGCTGGACTTTTGGCAAGGTATGTGTTTGAGTGGCCTGGCTATAGTGGAGGCAGAGGGGGTTGCCTTTTACCTGGAAGAGTTCTTCAAAGACTCAAACGATAAAAAACAAAAACCTCACGAGCCCAAACCTACTTCTTACTGAGTCCCATCCAGCTCTCACTGTGTCCAGCAGCCTTGCTCAGAAGTTTGTTGAACTGTGGTCAGGTGTGCCAGGGAGACCGGCTCTACACAGGCCGACCCAGGGGTTGGTCTCCTCCTTACTCCCAAATGCTGGGTGTTTTCTTCAGGGAATATCAAGTGTGGTCATCCCTCATCTCCTCCTTAAGTGCCCTCACATCTTATTTCTCTTCAGAAAAAGCTGTCCTCTCTGCATGGCTGGTGAAAAGAGGCTGATTCACTGTTTTGAATCAGAATTTGTTTATTGTGGTTTTCAGATGTATCACTAAGATTCATGGACACTCAGAGGAGGTTAAGAAATCTCTTTCACTAGAGAACCTTGTTCAAAGAGGATGTAAATGGACTTTCTTCTGTGATTTGTGTAAGGTCATGTCCAAAGGCAGAAGGATCCATGATTCTAAAGCTTCCTATGACCCTGACACTCTCAAATTATGTACCATCCAGCTTAGTTACTGAAAGGGTCCCTGCACCCCAGCACTTACATATTGATACAGCTCATAAATATTCTCTTTATATGTGACCCCCTCTCTGCTATATGCTCTTGTAATGCCACAGATTTCTCCTTTGAGAATGAATCACGGTTGCAATTAAACACTTACTTCTTTGACAATTGTATTTCTGCCCATAAGACTGTGTCCTGTCCCAGCTCACCATTGAACTCCTAAGGTCTAGCCCACAGCCCACCACCTAGTAGACATTCAGCATGTGTTTGTGAAATAAACGAACAAATGAATGAGTGAGTTACTGCCTGGATCGGCACTGCACTATTCAATAGCTGTGGGCCACATGTGGCTACTAAGCACTTAAAATGTGACTAGCCTGAATTGACATGTGCTGTAAATAGAAAGTACATGGTGGCTTTTTAAGACTTTCTATGAAAAGCCAATATAAAATGGCTCAGAAATAATTTCTTAATTATTTGTTAAAATGGTAACGTTTTGAGGGTTTGGGTTAAGTAAAATACATTATTAAAATTCATTTCACCTGGTTTTAGCTTTTGCTTTTTGGAGTTTTTTTGTTTGGTTTGGTTTGGGGTTTTTTGTTTGTTTTGGTTTGGTTTGGGGGGGATTGCTGTTGTTGTTGTTTTGGTTTTCTTATGTGGTTACTAGGAAATTTGAAATTGTGAACGCAGTTCCCATTGGTGGCTGATTCTGAGTCTCCATCAGACAGTGCTGGGCCAGAGTCTGTGGTCCTTTATGTTCTGCAGAATGCTACCCTGCAGTGGCACCAGGGTTCTGTGAATTTGGCACAGGCAGGACCATGAATGAAATTGCTTCTCTGGGAAAGTATGTTCTGAAGGCAAACGCTTGGCTGGAAGCAGTGCCCAGAACACAAGCCACCAGCAGCCCGGGGCCTGCATGTGTCACTCACTAGAGAGAAGGCCGTCTATTTGGCTGTCAGCAAATAGCTGTCGTTGCTCTGCCTGATGCGAATCGCCTGGGCCGTTTCAGAGTGTGTCCTTTCCTGTGTCCCCAGGCAGTGCTGGTTGTGAAAACTTAAAATCATATTCTTTCTTTTGTTGTCACCTAGATGCGAGATGACAATAAAAGACAGCACCCCTGCCTTGTCGAGTTTTCAAAGCTGCCTGAAACTGAGAAGAATTATAACCTACAAATGTCAACTGAAACCCTAAAGTGAGTGCTTAATTGAATTTGGATTAAACAGTGAGTAGATGATTTAATGCCTTATAACTAAACCACAAACCTGTTGTCCCTTGCCTCGAAAACATGATGCAGTCTGACAAATTAGCAGGAATGGGGATTAGTCATGCCACAAAAGGGTTTAGCATAGTGAATAATACATCCACTGTTATTATTTAGCATATACAGTTCTTTAGAGACCATTTGCTATTTGCCAGGGACAAGGAAAATGTAGGCCGAAAAAAGGAAGAGAAACTTGCAAAAGACTGATTGTCTCTTTCGTTGTTTAGTTGCTAAGTCATGTCCAACTCTGGGATCCCATGGACCATAGCCCACCACGCTCCTCTGTCCATGGGATTTCCCAGGCAAGAATATTGGAGTGGGCCACCTTTTCCTTCTCCAGGGGAATTGCCTCTTTTAGTTCATGTATCATTAAGAAAAGAAGATAAGATATATAGTAGATTCTAGGTCATATTGAAACTGGACAACTTAACCTAAGTCTCTGTTCTCTCATCTAGAAAGTAAGGATAGTAATAGTTCTTATCTCTTCATAATTGTTGTAATGGTTAAATGAGATGCTGAACATTAAAAAACAAGGATACATCATTTCTAAAAATCAATGGGAAAGCATAGTTTAATTAACTAACATTCAACTTAGAAATAACTTTTAGCTTCTCTATGATCCCACCCACAGTTTCAACATTGATTCAGATCTTCATTAACTTTTTTAGCCCAAGTTTATGTCTCCCTTCTTGAATCCCTTTGTATTTGTTACCTGTGCTCTCTGCCTAGTATTTCTCCGTTCACTCCTTGTCAGTACAGAACTTTTTAACTTCAGGTTTGCTGGCATAGTGATGCCTTGTCTCACAGGAACCCATGTGAAATGTCTTCCATCACAGCAACCCTCCTCAAGGATGGGGCTTTGGTACCTCATGGTGTCCAGCACAGCTCAAGGCACTGTGTGCAGGGAGCACCCAAGAAATGCTTGCTGACTTCCGGGTTTGCTATTAGGGTCCCATCTGTCCTCTGGAATCAGAGAATCAGGATACAATCCTAATGCAGATTCATAAACTAGAAAAGGTCTCCCAGAATGAACAAACTTTTTGTTGCATTCTTATGCTATGCATTCAGGAGATGGCAGACTAAGATCCACAAACTTATCTAACCAGCCACCTATTTTGGTTATTAAAAAAATGTTTATTGTAACAAAGGCAGGCTCTTCATATTGTCTTGCATTTTGTCTGAGTGTTTCCCCTCTGCAGTGGCAGAGGTGAGTAACTGTAACAGAGACCCAAGGACCACAAAGCCTACAACATTTCCTATCTCACCTGTAAGAAAACGTTCGGCAACCTCTGGTCTAAATGAATGAATATAGTCTGTTTTTATCACTTCTGATGGAGGTGGGGGCTCTCCCTGTCCTCTACCTTGCTGCTGACCTTTGTTTTCTCTGTCCACTACATCACAGAACTCTCCTGGCCCTGGGGTGCCACATTGCTCATGTTAACCCAGCTGCTGAGGACGATCTCAAGAAGGTCAAATTGCCCAAAAAGTAGGTGATCTTTTAATGGTTGGCAACTTTAATGCTTCCGTCTTAATGTTTAAACTGGGAGGACAGGAGGTCCACGCACAGAGGCAGGGAACCGCCCCAGATACTTCCAGCACCCGGTCAGGCAGTTCCTCTGGGTGCCTAGACTACACTCAAACCAGCTGAAGTACAGGGTTTCCAGGCTTCCTCTCTTTTTACTCCTCCTGCCTGGACCCACACTACTACTATTGTGAGTTTTGAGCCAGAAGATGTGGCACTCAGAAGGATAAGCTGTCATAGTCTATAAGAATAGCAGTTGGCACGAGAAGTTGAATATGGTCGGTAGCCACAGCAAAGATTCACTCCTCTGGCATTGGGCCAGCCTTGCAAATCTTGTAGAAATGGGCCTCTCTGCCAAGATTTAATTTGGCCCCTAAATCTGCATGTGTCCTTCTCTCCCTCTCATCCACTCGTCATGTGTTCTACACTCTCAGATGTGGGCTTGTTGGCACATCCCCTGGCTCGCTTGCTCACTCACACACGTGCCAGCCTTGGAGGTACACACATTCACACCCAGGTGTTGTCATGACTTAAGAGCCAAGGCAATGCCAGCTCTAATTGAATGCTTATCTTCCCCTTCCTCCCTGTGAAACCCCAGGCTGCCAAGCTTCACTCTCAGAGGCAGCTCCTGAGGCCTCTCCTGTGTGAGAGGCAGCAGCTGGAGGGGTGGCTGGGCTCAGTGATTAACACATGGTGACCTTGCCCAAGGTCAGGCATCCCTGGAAGGTGGATGAGGGACAGCATCATGCTACGGTAGACCTCACATCTCCTACTGCTCTGAGGTTCTTGGGTAGAGTAGCACCAGTCTGTAAGTCGTCATGTTCAGGTTCTGGCCCTGAGCTGAGCGGTCAGTGGCTTGGGGTCATGAGTGCCTCTGAACTCACATTCTCACATGACGATGGTCAGTTGCTCTCCTGTGAGTCACTCCACATGGACCCTGCTTCTCTCCGTTCACATGACGCATCTCCCTGGGCTCCTGCTGAGCTTTTCCCATCCTTACATTATCTAGCAAATTACAGACAACTGTGGCTGTGATTCCTGGACTGGACAGCAAACCATGATGGTCATGTCACACTGTCTAATGCTATGATTTTTTTTTTTAATTCTCAAAGTGAAGGTTTAGTTTTCTAAAACTGAGCAATCATATTCTGCTACTTTATAAGAAATCATTTGGCTCAAGGTCACGTCCTTGCCCCGTGTGTCATAACCTATGTGTTTGTGAAGTGAGGCAAAGGAGCATTGGGTGATGCTGAATTATACTGAGTGTGCCTGTGGTTTGCACACTGAGAAATAAGGATGGGTTTGCACAGACCATCCATTTTCTCCACTATTCACCTCTGATCTGTAACACACATTGGCAAAAAATAGATGATGAATTAAGGGCTGCATCTAAAGACTTGAAATCAAACTGAGCTATCCATTCTGCCAAGGGGAGAACCTGTGCTTGCATGCTCAGTTGCTCAGTCATGTCCAACTCTTTGTGGTACCATGGACTGTAGCCCGCCAAGTTCCTCTGTCCCCAGGATTCTCCAGGTAAGAATACTGGAGGGGATTGCCATTTCCTCCTCCAGGGGATCTTCCTGACCCAGGGACTGAACCCTTGTCTCCTGCATTGCAGGCGGATTCTTTGCCACTGAGCCATCTGAAAAACACATAGAACCTGTGACTGTAGCCTTATCTTTCTAGTATTCTGACCCTGTGCTATTGGTCAAAAATCCGAAATAGGGGAGATTTACAGTTCTGTTCAAAATATTTATTTTGCATTTACTTGTAGCTACATGATGTCCAATGGCTATAAGCCAGCCCCTTTGGATTTGTCTGATGTGAAGCTGTTACCTCCTCAAGAAATTTTAGTGGATAAGCTTGCAGAAAATGCACACAATGTCTGGGCAAAAGACAGAATAAAACAAGGATGGACCTATGGCATTCAACAGGTGAGAGGTGCTGGGTCAGGCCTGATGGAGAAGCCAGGAGATGTGATCATCTATCAAAAAGGCATTTTGCTTTAGTGGGTATTAGATTGGAAGATGGAGGTTGCCTTTGCAGTCTGTTGCTCATCCCTCAGCACATTCATTATTAATAGAATCATGGGGCTGAATGGAATTCACAATGGGCATGTTGACATTAACTCCAGCAGTGCATAGGCTTACATGTCATTTGTTAGTCCAGTACACTTGTGATCAGGTTGCCTTGTGAATATGGCCTCTGGCTGCATCTTCTCTGATTCCCTGTCTTGCTGCTTATCCCATGGAAAGCTGCGCTTTCACGCACTCTCCAAGGCCAATGTAAGGCTCACACGAATCAGCATCACAGCTCAGCAGTATTTTTGGAGTGGTCCCAAGTATGTACCACTGAAGGGGAAACTAGCCCAAGAGAGGGGCAGACCAGCCCAACAACAAGCCTGTGTCCCCTTACTTCAGTCCACAGGGCCAGAATTCCCAGGCAGAGTTCTTGGCTCATCCAAAGGCAGCATGAGAACCCAGCAAGGAGTTAGGTGGAGTTTAGAACCGTGATTCAGCCCTAACCCACCTGGTGCACCTCTCATTCTGAAATAACCCCCTCATCTCAGTAAGGCTCAGGCTCAGGGAAGTTCACAGATGGCTGTGTGCACACGTGCTCATGCATTCCTGAGCCTCTCAGCCTACACATGTCTGGAACCAAGAAGATGACAACTAGGAAACCATAGCAGGGAAGGGAGTGGGGAATTCAAAACAGCATGTCAGATTATGATGACTTATCACTGCCGTTGTCATTGTCTTCTTAGTCCCCACTGAGGACCGAAGGAGGACTCATACACCTATGCGCTATTACGGTGCAACAGCCCCGCCGTGGCTCTGCCACTATTTCAGATGTTTCTCTGTGAGCAGAGATGCCTCTCTGTGAAGGATCTGTTGTGAGGAGGCCATAACAGTTTAAATCGTGCCTGATCTTTCATAGGGGAATAGTTACGCAAATCCCCATCTGCCTCGCCTTGGGAATGGAGTCGTCTAACTAATTTCATGACACTTCATTTTATTCACAGGCTGGCATTATTAAAATGTGGTTTTTACTGCTGGCTTTGAGTGTTAGTGCCAATTTTCCATTTGTATTCGTTTGATCCTGAAGTGGCAAATATGTTCATTGGTAAATGGCAAGGCACTGGAAGAAGAGCTGGCAGAGTCACATGGGGGAAACCAGGACTGTTGCTGGGAATGTGTGAGTGGGACGAGCTCTTTGTAAAGATGAAATGCATTTTCTCAGATCCTCTTTTCTCTGGCTTCACGTAGGATTTAAAGAACAAAAGAAATCCACGTTTGGTGCCATATTCACTGCTGGATGAGCGTACCAAGAAGTCAAACAGGGACAGCCTTCGTGAAGCTGTCCGGACGTTTGTTGGTTATGGCTATAACATTGAGCCATCAGACCAAGAGCTAGGTAATGAGTGCAGATGGTTCATTCTGGCTCCAGTTTGCGAAACACGTCTTCTTCTGGAGGAATACTGATGTTCAATAGGTCTAACTTGCACTGTTAGAAATACTGTTGGTGCTAAAGAACATTGAAAACAATGGTGAATTTTAGGAAGTAGGGAACCATGTTGATCATAGAGCTGTGTTCCATTGACCAGATATTTCTGTAATGAGCACATCTATGACCCAGCCCCACAGGGAATAAGTTATCCTCCAGCATAGCTGAGCTTTTCAGAATAGTTGGTCCCAAAACCAAGTTAACCATTATTTCTCTTATTTTCCAAACATGAATATCATCTCACTTTGGGGCAGGTAATGTCATCTCTCAACTGAATTCTATCACGATTAAAATCACCACCTTATGAGTATTTAACATGTCACTGCCACCTTATACCCCAGGGGATACCATAGGCACGTGGGGCAGTAAAAAGTGGTTAAGGGGATGGATTTGGAGTAAGACAGACCTCAGTTCAGATCTTGGCTCTCCTCGGTTTATTGGCTGTATGACCTTGAACAAGTGAACCTCTCTGAGCCTGTTTCTTCATTGGTAAAATGAAGACAATAATGCTGATTTCATAGGATTATTGGGAGGAAACACTGAGATTTAGTTTCTACTGCGGAGCACTCACACAGTGAATGGTAGTTTGTGTTTTTATGACATGATGACGGCCATGATTCTTTCATGAACTTTATGTTATATTGACTAGCAGGAGATCTGCCATTTGCCTTTGTTGTTGAACATCCTTCGAGGAGTCCTCCCTAAATATTGAAAGCCTGTGTTCTCTCTCCCGCTCTGGCAACCTCTCCTCCCTTTCCTTCTTGATAGCTGACCCAGCTGTGGAGAAAGTCAGCATAGACAAGATCCGCTTTTTCCGGGTAGAGCGCTCTTATGCCGTGAGATCGGGAAAGTGGTATTTCGAGTTCGAGGTGGTGACCGGAGGTGACATGCGTGTTGGCTGGGCCCGGCCAGGCTGCCGACCCGACATTGAGCTGGGGGTGGATGACCAAGCCTTCGTGTTTGAAGGCAGCAGGGTGAGTCTGGCTGGTGTTCACACTCCTCAGTCCAGGTTTTTCTGCTCCAAACATTTCTCCAGAAGTGAGCAGTGCTGAGTATCTGGAGCTCTGGCTTCGAAAGGGAGGAGCCACCACATGGACTGATTTAGACCGCAGTGCGTCACCTAGTGTTTGTCCCTTTGCTCTAGGGCAAAGGGGAGGGCTTGTACACCCTAGCTCTTTCTGTAGTCATCTCCATATCTGCCTTGCCCCTGAACCCACAGCCCCTTCTGCAGGGGAAGTTTACAGAACCCTGTGCAGCCAAGGATGTGGGGCAATCTTACCACTCTGTCTTAGGGGGAGTCCAGCTTATTTACATAGCTGACTATGTATTGGGAGACTTGGGCCACCTTTACTGATGAGCTGTGTATACCTTGGTTTCCCACATCTGTAGATAGACCACTTCGCCCTGAGCACTGTCCTTGGTAGAAAGGGAAGTATCATGTGGAAACCAGGCACCACTGCCCATTAGGAGAAATTACTCATGGGTCACTTCTCCAGCAGCAGAGGGGCCTCTAGGACCTCCATTTCTCTAATCCCTGGGCTCTTGTCTTATAGGGCCAGCGGTGGCATCAAGGGAGTGGGTATTTCGGACGGACCTGGCAGCCAGGAGATGTGGTTGGATGTATGATTAACCTGGATGATGCTTCAATGATCTTCACGCTGAATGGGGAGCTGCTGATCACCAACAAAGGCTCTGAACTTGCCTTCGCTGACTACGAGATTGACAATGGTAAATCCACCAACCTCCCCACCCCTTTCCATGTCCACAAGGTGAAGGGAACTCCAGGGAGCGGGTGAGATCTTCTGCTTCCTCACTCATGGCACACTGACCTTTGCAGATCTAAAGCCCTGCAGTGAAGAAAGCTCTTATACTATCATTTTTGAAGAATCAAGACAAATAATAGAGATAGTTGATATATGCAGCATAAATGTATGTCTGAACTTCCAGAGAGATTGACCAAGGAAAGTGTTAGTTGCTCAGTTGTGTCCAACTCTTTGCAACCCCATGGACTGTAGCCCACCAGGCTCCTCTGTCCATGGGGTTCTCCAGGCAAGAATATTGGAGTGGGTTGCCGTTTCCTTTTCCAGGGGATATTCCTGACCCAGGGATTGAACCCTGGTTTCCTGCATTGCGGAAACTCTGTACTATCTGAGCCAGATACCGGCATAGAATGACCAAGGCGCTCCCCTCTAATCCCCTGCCTTGTGCCTTGGCATGGTGATGTTCCCCAGGTTTCTCAGGATCACAAAGGATGTGCTGATTGCATGTGCACTGATGTCCCTGGCAGGAGAGAAAAGTCAATGAATTAGAATCACCCTCTTATTCTGATTTGAATTGTCATTGTGAATGTTGGTATAATTGAACTTAATGTTTTGATGAGAATCACTGAAACATGGAAGTTGACTTAGCTGTTCCTTGAATGAAACAGAATTTAATCTGAAACTCAAACATGCTGTGAAACCCAAGCACAGTTGCACTTGTTAATGGCCGGGAATAGACTACAGTCAGGTTGGTGCTTCCAGCTACACAAAGGGGCAATAGGTGCTTCTTATTTCTTGTCTACAGAACTCCCTTATGTACACAAGGCTGCTGGCATCAGGAGTAGGGACACTGGACTGTGAGTCAGCTGGCTTACTCCTAACAAGCTGTGGGCTCTCAGAAAGGCTTGGTTTGACTCCTCTGGGCTTTGCCTCCTTCATCTGTACCAGGAAACAGGATAATAGACCATATAAATGCCAACATCCGCCTCAAATGTAATAGTCTATGGCAGTGACTTAATACCTGCTGTGATCACACCTCTGGTCCTGGTGCTGTGCCACTCTCTGCTCCTGCAGTACAAAGGAGGGGGAGGCAAGGAGGCAAGGAGGCTGAGGGGGAAGAGGCTGCTCCAGGGCAGAAGACCTGGGTTCCCGTCCTGCCTCTGTCCTTCCCCTCCCGTGACATCTCGGGTTGACTTTATTTAACCTCTTTGTGCCTCCTTTCCCCGTCTGTAAATGATTAGGATTCCGGGTAGCTCTAAATTTCTGGCACTTTATAAAAAGAGACAGTTTCCTCTCCCTGCATCAAATGTTAAAATAGAGAAAATTGCAGAGGCAAGAACAGCAGAAATAAATGAGCGTATAATTGGGGCTTCCCAGGTGATGCTAGTGGTAAAGAACCCACTTGTGAGTGCAGGAGACATAAGAGACACAGGTTCAGTTCCTGGGTTGGGAAGATCCCCTGGAGTAGGGCGTGGCAACCCACCCCAGTATTCTTGCCTGGAGGACTCCATGGACAGAAGAACCTGGCTGGCTATGGACCATAGGATTGCAAAGAGTCGGACACAAAGGAAGCAACTTAGCATGCATGCATATTTTTAATACATATAAAATATTCTCTACAATGAGTTTTAGCTTTATAAATCATTTTCATACTTTGTACAGACACCTATTATCTTCAATATGCATCTCAGCTGGACCTTAAAAGAGCTTTAAAGATTTTTCTAAGAGCCATATATTTGGGATAATAGAGAAGCTGCAAGTCAGTGTATTTTCTTAGAAAGACAGGATGACTGAAGCAATATGGGGTCATGTTTTCATGCCTTCTAAAAAGGTTTAAAATCCGAGTTTTAAAGAATATATTTTTGGAAACACTGGGAAAGAAGTTGCTACAGAAAGAATGGCCCGTGTACTGGTTCCGAGGCAAAGAGGGAGGAAACATGTTGATGAAAGGAGGGCGTTGGGGACGAGCCATCCTCTGTCACTGCTGTTTGGAAGCAGATATTCACCAAGTACCAGCACAGGCAGTGCTCTCTTCATGTTGTTTTTATTGAGTCACTAAGTCGTGTCTGACTCTTTGGGACCTCACGGACTGCAGCACGCCAGACTCCTCTCTCTCCCACTATCTCCCAGAGTTTGCTCAAACTCACGTCCATTGAATCAGTGATACATCCAACCATCTCATCCTCTGTCGTCCCCTCTCCTGCCTCAATCTTCCCCAGCATCAGGGTCTTTTCCACTGAGTCAGCTCTTTACATCAGGTGGCCAAAGTATTGGAGCTCCAGCTTCAGCATCAGACCTTCCAGTGAATAGCCAGAGTTGATTTCTTTTAGGATCGACTGCTTTGATCTCCTTGCAAGGGACTCTCAAGAGTCTTCTCCAGCACTACAATTTGAAAACATCAATTCTTCAGCATACACTCTTCTTTATGGTCCAACTCACACATCCATACGTGACTACTGGAAAAACCATAGCTTTGACTATTTGGATCTTTTTGGAGTCATCAAAGTGATGTCTCTGCTTTTTAATATGCTGTCTAGGTTTGTCATAGCTTCCTTTCAAGAAGCAAGTGTCTTTTAATTTCATGGTTGCAGTCACCGTTTGCAGTGATTTTGGAGTCCAAGAAAATAAAATCTTTCACTGCTTCCACTTTTTCCTCTTCTATTTGCCATGAAGTGATGGGACCAGATGCCATGACTTTAATTTTTTTAATGTTGAGCCAGTTTTTTTCACTCTCTTCTTTTGCCGTCATTAAGAGGCTCTTTGGTTCCTCTTCACTTTTTGCCATTAGACTGGTATCATCTGCATGTCTGAGGCTATCTTCAATGAGACTGGAAAAAAACAAAGAACTAGGTAATTTAAGCTCATCGCCAAGGAAAGGAGCTTCCTGGAGTAGGCGGAGTCCAAAGTCCCGTGACCCTGTGGACTTGGGGAGCTTACTTGTCTATAAGACTTTGGCTCAACATAAGGAAGAGAAAAAGATCTTGTCAGTGTTCAGAGTTTTAAGAACTCCATGAGGTCTAAAGCCTTGTTAATCAAAAGTGTGATCTGCTTGTTATAAATGCAGGGTCTCAGAGCCCACGCTAGTCCTACTGATTCAGAAAGTGCATTCAGACAAGATACTCCGACAATTCCCATGTACTTTGAAGTATGAGAAGCAGTGGTCTAAAGTATACACAAATGTAAATAGTAGCAAAATTAAGGAGTTACTTTTCTAGTCCAAAAAAATAAATAAAATGAAAATACAGAAAGGTAACTACCAATACAAAGCAATAGGTCAGAAATGGCAGTTGACCAATATAGGATGAAAATTCTAGAAGACTGGAATTGGAACTGAAAGTTAAATGAAGACTGTGAACTGTCTCAGCAACTACCGATGAGCTTTTTACCTCTAAGAAGGGTCTTCTTCTCAGGGGACGGGGGTGTAAGTAGAGTAATAGAGAGGAATCAGGAAACTGCAGAAAAGAGTGATGATAGCATTTGCATGATTGTGTATGGAATTTATAGAAGACAAAACTGGAAAGAACGAGAAGTTACAGATTATAGCCTTGAATACCAAGACTTGGTCTTTTTATTCAGGAAAACGTATTGTCTAATCTGGGCCCACTCTTCTTGGGCTCCACTCTCTATGACATGGGGGGCTGTCCTAGGGTTTGAGCAGAAGAATACTATAAAGAAAGGGGATGCTTTAGGAGAACTCTGCTTTTAGAGATCGTCTGTGCTGTAATGAAAGAGATGCCTCATCGACCCTTTGTATAGAGAGACATGATTTGACCTTCAGAATAACAAAGTCTATTATTAGGACTCTGTTTTATAATAGAATTGTACTGTATTATGTTAACACATTGTACTGTAGCATCACACTGCACTTTAATAACACGGAGACAGGATAATTGGGAGGCCTTTTCAGTTCTGTGATGGCTCAGGAGTCAGAGGAAGGGCAATTGAAAGGGAGTCTGCATGCAATTCTTTGAAGACAATAACCCAGAGGCTTAGAATAACCATAGTAGTGCCGCTCTTTAACCATAGAGCATCTCTGCATAAAGCGGAAAGAGGCAGCAATTCTTGCCTTGAGCTGTTAGGAAAACCATCTGTTGAATATAAAACATTGTGTGCATTACAGCCCCTCAGAAAGCAAAACCCCCTGTTTTTGTGTGTGTTCTGGTCGCCAACATCCCAGCCTTGATTCAGGCCGTTTACCCTGCTGGGGTAAGTATTTTTAGTCCTTTAGGGGAGGGAATGGGAGCAGGCACTACAATTCGTGGCTGATTTTTTTTCTGTGGGTGATTTATAAGCTGTCATCCCCATCCTCGTCTGCATCGTAGATGACATGCTCTTGTCGGCTTCGTTTTCCTAATCATTGTTCTCTACTGTGTTCCCTGGCCTGCACCCTCACAGCTCTCAATGTTGTCACTGAAAGGCATCTGGAAGCTCAGAAGCTCTCACAGAGAAACCTTTGCTGTTAGTCTTCTCTTTGATCCCATTTAAAGGAAAGGAAGATAAAATTCTGAACATCATTCTGTACCTCAGAACATGATGTCTGAAAGAGTTTAATTTAGAGCTGGTCTCCCTTGCTGCTGCTGCCAGACACCCCCTGGGCACACCCTGCTTCACTACAGCTTCGGTGTCTGCAGGGACAGCCTCCCAAGCTCTTCCTCTATCAGCATGTCAGGGCTTAACAGATCCCCCAGCTCTGGCTCTACCAGCAACCCTTGCACAGGCAGCAGATGAAACTTTCTTGCAGGCAGAGTCACTGTCGTCTGTGCACAAACACGCTGGCACCTAGAGCCCCCCTGTCATTCTCTCCCCAAGTGGGTGCTGTGCTTCAGGAAGTGGCTGTGGCAGGGGAACACGGCCTCTTGTTCCCTGTGTTTTCTACAGAGCTTGTGACAATCTCAATGCTGTCCCTGAACTCCATCTTTGTGAGGCTTAGAAAATTAAAATTAATGGATAAAACATGAACTGCTGGATGGAAACTCTGAGGAAACACCCCAGGAATGGTCTGGGCTGCCGTCTCACCACTTCTCCCAATGATCTGTTTTTCCACTACTGGGGAGTGATTGGCTCTCAGTAAATTTCTTCAGTTTGACATGGATTCTAAAAAGGATCCATGGTTGGTGTGGTCTAGGCAACTGGTTTCTTTCCAAGCTCCTGAATTATAAAAAGATGACCTCCTGGGGGTCCCTCTTCCTAATCACACAACCCTATGAGGCCTTGTGATACAAAGTTTATCAGAATCTGGGGTCCTCTGCAGCATTTAAATGAATATGTTCTTGACATTCCTTTCCTCAAACAGGGATGCTGTGTACATCTAGGTTCCAAATAATGCCGTTTGCAAATTTCCTCCTCAGACCTCTTCAATGACGTCAGCATAATTGCATCTACTAGTCTGCATGTTGGGATGGAGTATTGTTGTTCACCTTTATTTTTCCATCTTGTTACATCTCCTGTCTCATTTGAGTTGGGGGTTATAGTTGAGTTGTGTACAAAGTGTGGATCCTTGTGTGTAGGTGACATTGTCCACGGTGATGCCACGTGGCCTTACCAAGTGGATCTGTCCATCCAGATAAGACCAAACCAACTCCAGGGAGCCATGTGGCCACTTGTGACAGGCAGCCCTTCTCCTGGGGGCCTGGAGTGCTTTGTGGCCGAAGGTTTCCCGCTGCCTGACCTAGAGGCAAACTAGTCAACTATAGGACATTTAGGAAAATCATCCGAAAACTGAAGGAAGAGTTCATCACAAAGCCAGTCACTGGAAATGAGTTAGAAAGCAGGCATCTGGGCCTCAGTCCCCACTGCTCACTCTGGACTGCTCTCTGGCAGTCTTGTTCACATGCTGGCCCTGCATACACTCCAGGAGACAGTCCTTTGAGCAAGTTACTCAGCTTGTTAGGCCTCAGTTTCCTCACTGTAAGACAGTCACAATAATATATCCATAAAGTGCTAAGCCCAGGGCCTGACACCTAGAAGGTACTTGATAAATATTAGCTGGTGTGGTTTATCATCATTGTCCCTCCCTCATCTGTCTATCAAGCAGAGTTACTGAGTTGCATCAAGTTGTAATGCCTCAAGTAAGGAAGTTGCGGAGAAGGAGTGATCCTTAGCTGGAGCCTCTCTACCAGGTGGAGGGAGCTGATCCAGTTTTAAAGTACTCCTCCCCGGGAGAAAGTGCTGGTGCCTTTGAGGATGTCGCTTTGCTCTCAGTCCTTTCTGGGGTTTCGCTTCTTTGATGCAAGCCTGGGATTTAGGTTCTCGTCTGCCACTGTACAGAGTTGCCCTGCTGAGCCCACTTAGCTCCCAGGAGGTCCCTGACACTCCCTCCCGTTGCTTTGACTTACCTGACTTTCGCTGCTGCTGGGGAGCCTGTTTTCAGGCAGTGTTCAGCTCGCCCCTGTAGCGGTGGCTTCTGCCCCAGAGGGCCAGTGCTCTGCTCTGTAATGAGGGCAGCCCTCTGCCCCAGGACATGACTGCTGTTTAAATCTGGGGCATTCACCCCCTGTAACCTTCCCCGCTTCTCTTGCCCACTGACTGGCAGCTGGTCTGTGACTCAGAGGGACAACAAAGTACTGTCCCCTCTGCTGATGTCTTAGGAACAATGAGGAGCCCAAGTTCCTTAGAAAAAGGGCTTTGTGCAAATATGACCTTTTCCCCTTTCTGCATGCATCTTACATTGTCAGGGTGTCTGTAATTAGGAAGTCACTGATGTGACCTGAAGTTATTCAGAAGTCCTCATGTTTTGAATCTGCTGCTTACTTATCCTATCATTCACATTATTGGAGAAGAAAGGGAAAGAGTGGCTCTCTTTTTTTTACTGATTTTATTGAAGTACGCTTGATTTACAATATTGTGTTAATTTCTTTTGCCCAGCAAAGTGGTTCAGTTTTATATCTATACACACACACACACACACACACACACACATATACATACTATATGTGTATGTGTATATATATATATATATATATGTATTTTTAAATTCTTTTCCATTATCGTTCATAACAGGACATCAAATATAGTGCCCTGTGCTATACAGTAGGACCTTGTTGTCTATCCATTCTGTATATAATAGTTTTCATTTGCTGACCCCAAACTTCTAAACATCCCTCCTCACCCCACCTCCCCCTTGGCAGCCTCAAATTTGTTCTGTATATCTATCTATGAATCTGTTTCTGTTTTGTAGATAAGTTCATTTATGTCATATTTTAGATTCCATGTATAAGTGATATCCTATGGTATTTGCCTTTCTCTGACTTACTTCACTCAGTACAATAATCTCTAGGTCCATCCATGTTGCTGCAAATGGCAGTATTTTGTCTTTTTATGGCTGAGTAGTATTCCACTGTATATATGTACTGTATCTTCTTTATCCATTCATTTGTCAATGGACATTTAGGTTGCTTCCAAGTCTTGGCTATTGCAAATAATGCTGCTTTGAGTATAGGGGCACAAAAATCTTTCTAAATTATAATTTCATCCAAATATATGCCTGGGATTGGGACTGCTGAATCATATGGAACTCTACTCTTAGTTTTTTGAGAAACCTCCATACTGTTCTCCATAATAGCTGCACCAACTTACGTTCCCCACCAACAGTGTCAGAGAGTTCCTTTTTCTCCACTTCCAAGAGACCTTTTTAAGATGTCATGTCTCTGCTCACATCAGGGATGGAATGCTTCAAAATCAGGTCTCCCAGATAAAGCTACTCTAGTGGTACTTGTCCAGGTTGGAAAAAAAAAGTACTGTCTTGCAAGTGGGGATGTCTTACCACACACCATTCACTCTTCCACATTCCACTTGTCATCCTCATTTCTCTAAGCCCATGACAATCTCCTTCCTTCACACCTCATAGCATAAAGCAGAGCCCTCTGTCCCAGTAGGCACCCCAAAATTGTGCCAACAAGTAGTCCTTATTCCATGCTAGAGTCATATCTTCAAAGCTTCCTTACTTATAAAAATCTCTGTCTATAGAAGGGGGTAGTTTCATATATTATAGTCTCAAAGGCTATGAAGCATAGTCTCAGAAGCAAAGCAATACTCAGGAAGGTCCATGAATCTGATCGACCAGACCTTCCACCTTCCCGAGGGATGGGGCCACCACCAGTGGTCCTGGGTGGAGGCTGTTTGTACAGACATCACCTTCATTGCTAGGAATTCACTGTAGCTTCTTACTTAGAAATAGTGTTAAAAGTATCACATAGTATCTTAAATAAGTTCATAGTTTCTGAAAACAACCAACTCAGCTTGGGAGGGATTTATCTTTCACTTATATGACTTATTTACATAGAAACTTTGTGATTTAGGTAACAGTATATACACACTGGCTTTAGGAAGAGTGAACTTTGGCCTTGATCTCTATGAGTGACTTACTGTTGAACATAAATTCTCCCAAAATTGACCTTTAAATGTCCCTCACATAAACACTCCTTCCTTAGGAGTGACACGGTTTTCTTTTTGGGGGCTCCAAGCCGTGGTTTAGCCTCCAGCCTCTGAGCCCTTCGTGCTTTTCCGAGCAGTCTGCAGCTTCAGCTGCCCTCCGGCTGCCTGCCTCATGTCTTCCCAGGTCTTGGATAATTAGTGCTTTCCCAACTCTGCTGATTTGTTGGTCCACAATTATGATTCATAAATAGCCCACAAACAAGAACACTAAGTGATGAACTTCTGCTTTGGGTCTGTTCTGCATGGCAATGCTTTCTTTATTATGATGAGGACACAGAAAAGAGCTTAGAGAGACAGCAACTGTAGGAGCGAACAGTTTTCTACAGCTCCTGCTTGAAAATCTCACTTTCCTACTTAGGAGGGGACTGTAACTGTAGACTGGGAGGATGGGATTTGTAAGATATATTTTGTAAACAAGCAGTCACAGTGCTAGCGTCCAAAACTTCTTAGCATACTCTCAAATGACAAGAGCCATTGTACCTCTCATTTCACTGGAGAAGATGCTGGGACCTAGAGAAATTTGGCAGTTTACATCAAGTCATTCTTCGGGATGCTGGGACCTAGAGAAATTTGGCAGCTTACATCAAGTCATTCTTTGCGCTTCTTGCATTATTTGGGGCAAAATTTAAAATTACCCAGGGTTTAAGACATGGAAGCAATCTAAGTGCCTATAAACAGATGAATGATTAAAAGATGATGTGTCTGTATATGTATATACATATGTATGTATATATCTGTGTCCACACGCGCACACACACACACACATGAATATTAGTTAGCCACAAAAAGGAATGAAATTCTGCTATCTGCAGCACCACGGGTGGATCCAGAGAGTATTATGTTTCATGAAATAAATCTGACAAAGGCAAGTGCTATATGTTATCGCTTATGTGTGAAATTAAAAAATAAAACAACTGAATATATATAACAAAGCAGAAAGAGACTCACTGATGCAGAGAACAAACTAGTGATAAACAGTGGGGAGAAGGTAGAGAGAAGGAGCAAGATAGAGGTATGAGATTAAGAAATACAAACCACTATGTATCAAAGAGATAAACAAGAATATATTGTACAACACACAGGGAAATATAGGCATTGTTTTGTAATAACTTCAAATGGAATACAATCTATTTAAATATTGATTCACTATGTTGTATACCTGAAACTAATATAATAGTGTAAATCAACTATAACTCAATTTAAAAGAAAGTATATCTCCAGAGATAAATAACATAAAATTACCCAGGGCCTAATTGGAGCTAGTGATAAAGAACTTGCCTGCCAATGCAGGAGACATAAGAGACGTGGATTCAATCGCTGGGTTGGGAAGATCCCCTGCAGGAGGGCATGGAAACCCACTCCAGTATTCTTGCATGGAGAATCCCATGGGCAGAGGAGCCTGGTGGGCTACAGTCCGTGAAGTCACAGAGAGTCAGGCATGACTGAAGTGACTTAGCACACAAGTAATATCAGTTTTAACTAAGACACAAAGAATATCACTTTTTCTCTTATTGGTTTTACTTTTCCAGATGACATTTATTTACATCTTGGCTGGATGATTATTTTTTCTGCCAATCATTTTGAACCAGACTCACTTGTCTTTCCCATATACCAAGGGCAGCCGTCAACTCCACATGGCCTCCTGTTGTTGAGTATATGGGCCAGGAAGAAAGAAAAGGATGCTGTCCTGTCTTTTCTACTGGGACTCAAAGCTGTGAAGGAAGCAAGGGTTCTGCTTCCTCCCAGCCTCCCAGGACAGTCCTACAGGCTGACCGAGCTCTCTCACCACTCTGCAGGCTTTGTGCCCATCTGCTCTCTGGGGCTTTCTCAGATCGGCCGCATGAATCTCGGGATGGACGCCAGCACCTTCAAGTTTTATACCATGTGCGGTCTCCAAGAGGGCTTTGAGCCTTTTGCTGTCAACATGAATCGCGATGTGGCCATGTGGTTCAGCAAACGCCTCCCAACATTTGTCAACGTGCCCAAGGATCATCCGCAGATAGAGGTATGCTACACGTGCACATCGTGGGGGGCCCTGGCAGGGCAGGGGGACCCAGGCACTGAGTGCCCACTGATGCTCCTGTCATAGCTGGTGCTGGCCCAGGTCCACGCCCTGCTCCCCAGTCACCTCCTTGCCGGACTCCAGAGCTGTCATTACAGGCACCTTAGCTGTGGCAGCTGAGTGGCATTTTACAAGGGGTAACCAACCACCTTGCAGGTCCATATCCCCAAATCTGTGGGCCACTACATTTTCTCCAGATGTTGCTATAGTAGTATTAGAGCAAAACAGTATCTAGAGTCCTTAAATGTCATTTTCCTAAAATAGTTCAGTACCTGCACTTAAGATGATATGTCCCGGACAATTGTTCTCCTCTGCGCAGGACTTAATGTCTTTTAGGCTGTGTTTAATTCATGCAGAACCATCTCCAGCTTTTTAGGTGGAGGCGCAGTGGTTGATTATGGTGCTTGTACCTTGTGTGAGGAGCAGAGAGGCAGAGGAGCCAACGACTGTAAGGATCCTGATTTGGATTCTGGTTCTACATCTCCTTGCCCTGCGTCGCCCACACACACCAAGATTTTTTTCATGCTGTCAGGGTGAGGTGGGAGCCGATGGGATGTCAGATCAACTCCACTGAAGCGTTAGATTCAAGGGCTCGCTTCCATCAGAGTGTACGTCTCCTTCACTCACCGCCCAATCCGAATTCAGCAAGCATCAGCTCTTCATCCTCCCTTTTCCCTCAAACCCTTAAATAGTAGAGACTTGAATTTCTCTGATTTCTACCTGATAGTTAACTTTAGAAAGCTGGCTCATAAACTTTTTGGAAGTCATGAGCCCTTTTGACAAACCAATGGGCTCTAGAGACCCTCCACTTAGAAAAATAAGCAGACCCCACAAACCTAGGTAAGCATGCTCATGGACCGCAGGATGGGAACTGGCTCTAGAATGCAGCGAGAAGTGCTCAGATCATAACATCATCATTGGAAGTGTGCTCACTTCCTCTGCTCCCCGTCCCACCCCTGCACATACACTTCAAACACCCCATTGTGATCTTTCCTCCTCCACTGCACTCCTCAAAGTGCTCCCGCCCTGGAGCTGGGAATTTCCTCCTTTGTCAGGAGCCTCTGTGAGACTCAGGCTACAACTGTGGTAAAGGCTGGAAGCCCACTGAGTGGGAGACAGGGTCCTCTGAGGAAACTCTAATGTCACTTCTGGAGTCTTGGGCTTTCCGGTGCCTTCTCCCTTAGAAATTCTCATGCCCACTGACATGGAAAACCTATGGAAAGTTTCTTCTTTAGCCACTTGCCACCTTCCTAAAAGGTCAGCATCAACAAGCACACTGCAACAGCCCGGCTGCCTGGCGCCCCTGACCTTGCAGAAAACCCAGCAGTCTTGTTTTCAAGTCCCTAATCTCCCCAGCCAGAGCTGGGGCTATGATATTTTACTGGGCAGGGTCCTCGTTAGGATAAGTGTAATGGTTGGATTACCACTCATGACAACCTTTGCAGTTTGCAGAAAGCCTTACATAGGTAGTCAGGGAAGAGAGGGTGGGTGGGAGTCGGCTGTGTCACGTGAGGATGGTGGCATTTCCAGGTCGTGAGGATCGACGGCACCATGGATACCCCTCCATGCCTCAAGGTGACCCACAAGACATTCGGCACCCAGAACAGCAGTGCCACCATGATCTACTGCCGCCTGAGCGTGCCCGTCGAGTGCCACTCCTCCTTCAGTCACAGCCCCTGTCTGGACAGTGATGCTTTCCAGAAAAGGTGAGGAGGGGTGGCTCCAGCTCTCAGAGGTGCTCAGCATTTCCGGTGCAAGACTGACTTTGTCTGCTTCTCACTGCACCATGGCACAACTGGAGCCCGGTCTGTAGGGTTCCCTCTGCTTTCAGTCAGGAAAGAAATAAGGGTGTGTGCTCACACGTGTGTGTGCCCATGCATGTGTGTGTATGCACACAGTGTATAATTAGGGGGCCAATCAAGCTTAATTATGTCACATCCAGTGGACACGTTTCTGCCTTTCTCAAGCTCTCTCAGTCCCTAGCCTCCTTGCAACCTGTAATTCCCATGTTTTGGAGTAGGAAAGAATGTAAGCGCATGAGAGGATGCAATTATTGTTGCCATTGTGTGAAATTAGAAGCTTCTGTAGGCAAATACTACCTTCTTTGCATAACTGTGGCCAGTGTCCAACCCAGTAGCTGTGTGACTCATGAGTAATGTGACTTCCTTCTGCCTGATAAGAAATATATTCCTTGCTGTCTTTCTTCCCTTTCATGTCTATTTTTAATCGCTGATGTATGGCTGGTGCGGGTTTCCTCAAGAGTTTTACTATCTACCAAGCTTTAAAGAAGCAAAGCTGTTTGAGAGAACAGGATAATGTATCCCAGGGTATCCCTGCCTATATTATTACCATCTCCCCAGCCTCCCCCTTGCCCTACCTTACATCTGGGCTGAAAGACAAAAGTTGGAAGGCATAGTCCTGCCTGCTGGTAGCAGATTGCAGATGAAAAGTTCCACAATCAGTTGGGATCACTCACATGTGGGAAACACCCAGCTTCCTAAACTTGTCTTCATCATTAAAGGTAGATCAATTGCCTGCCAGACTTGTGGGCTTCTTTATAGAGCTGAAGAACTAAAACATGGATTATCTTCCCCCCAGGAAACAGATGCAAGAAATACTCTCTCACACAACAACGGTAAGTAAATATGCTCGATTGTGGTTTTAATTATTTGATTCTTTGCCATGCCTGGTAATATGCCCCTTACAGCAAAGATCTGTCTAGAGATCCTCTTTAATTGCCAATTACTCTGCCTTTTAATATCCATCTTAATGCTTCCAGAACATATCTATGGCATCTCTCAAGTGGGGGAAAGAAAAACAGTTATTCAGTGCAAAACAGAACTCTACCTAGAGCATCTAATTGGGCCTCATTGTATACTTGGTGCCTATTTGCCACCAGGGACCCAGCACTGCCTTTCTGATTGAAAGGAACATCAGTTGAGGGGGAAAAGGGGGGCTGTTAATTTAATCCTTTTGTTTGCTCTTTTATGTAAACTTCTGTGAATCAACTCTCCCATCTCTCTGAGCAGCGCCAGGAATTATATTGAAAGCAGTCAAATGAAAACAAGGAACAGGGAGCCAGCCCAGAAGATGGAGGCTGCTTTTGGTTCTTTTGCTATAAACAGTGGTCAGAAAGCAATGCTTCCTAACTTCTTTCTCTCTTTTGAGCTTTCCTGGTGGTTCAGTGGTAAAGAATCTGCCTCCCAATGCAGGAGATGCGGATCTGATCCCTGGGTCAGGAAGATCCCCTGGGGAAGGAAATGGCTACTCACTCTGGTGTTCTTGCCTAGGAAATCCCATGGACAGAGGAGCCTGGTGGGCTACAGGTCATGGGGTTGCAAAGAACCAGACACTTAGCAACTAAACAACAACTACTCATCTTTCTTTAGCACCTGACCAAAAAAAAAAAAAACTCTTTGTAAGAAATGCATGTCACCCCTTCGATAAAGTTATCCTGCAACCCGGATTCATAGGTTGTCAGGCATAAGACTCTTGCCTTGGCGTGTCACACACCTGCTGTGTGCTGAGCACTGCACTGAGTGCACCATGTCAGCTTCCCCCTTAATTTCCACTGCAGCCCTGGGAGATGAACAATCTTTTGCACTCCAAGGCACAGAAGACAAATGACTTGTCTAAGGTCACACGATTAATAGCTGCCAGGGCCAAGATTCCAGCACAGGTTGTGTCTGGCTGACTCCTTTCTCTTCCAATCAAAAAATTGGCGATAACAACAAATATGAGGACTTCATTTAGAATAAATGTGTTCAGTTTCATAAAGAAAATGGTGAAGCAGTCACTTAACTCAGTGCTTCAATTGCTCTTACAACGTAGTGATAAACTTCACAAATTGTTACAGTGCCTACCTAAGAATGTTTGTAGGTTTCAGCCCTGCCTGTCACTGAGCCTAATGGCTATATGAAGCACATTTGGCCACAATGTGGGCTTTTTCTTTTGTAGCATCCTTTTTAAGACTTGAAAAAATATATCCCTGTACTTCCCTGCAGAAGTGGCAAGTGGGCTTGTTCTCTGAACCTTGACTGTTCTCTCTGAAGGCAAAGACAGTGCCCAGCTCCCCCCAGCAGCCCAGGGAACCAGAAGACAGTGACGGCTCTATGTTGACCGTTGAGTGGCTGCCCCTGATCTCTGCAGCAGCAGCATCTTCTGGGCAGAGGGTGACAGATTAGGTGCCTGATTGTCTAGGTGCTAAAGCACAACAGTAAGCGGGCAAACAAGGAAGCCAAGTTCTCGCATCAGCCCTGCCCCTGATCCAGAGAGCAGTGGCACACCTCCAGTGCTTTCTAAGAAAAGGGGACAAGTGGGCTGCTGTGTAATGTCTACCTCTTGAGCCCATTCCCCCCAGCTGAGGTCACTCACTCCATCTGTGGTCTCTCCCCAGCAGTGCTACTATGCAATCCGCATCTTTGCCGGACAGGACCCCTCCTGCGTGTGGGTCGGATGGGTGACTCCGGATTATCACTTGTACAGTGAAAAGTTTGACCTGAATAAAAACTGTACTGTGACTGTTACTCTGGGGGACGAAAGAGGCCGAGTCCACGAAAGGTAAGAGGACTTCCAAGGGGCAGGTTTGGCCATCAGGTTCCTCCCTCCCTCATCCAGCAGTCTTTTTCCTCTCTCTGCTCACAACTCAAAGAAGGAAACATCCCAACTTCCATATTAAAGAGGGGAAAAAAAGCACAGGCTTAAAATCCTTGAGTGAATGAGCTTGGGGTGGGGTGGTGGAGAGCGTACTATGGTGGGAGAAGTTATTATCAGCCATAATAAAGGGCAGTTTCATTACATATATAAAACATGGCCCAGGAATGGGAAATACAGATGGACAAGTGAGAGGTCTAAGCTCCCTCTAAGTCTTTTCTCTGTGATTTCTGGGCAAGTCCCAATTTCTGCAACATTAGAAAAAGGCAGAGAAAAATCCTCAGGTGCTTGAGGGAAATCAGTTCCAAAGAAATAAAAAGATGTAGCACGTCACACACGGCAGCTGATCAACTCAGGACTCCCCATCCTAAAAGGTGGCAATGGCTGGAAGAATAAAGACCATCAAAGAGACATGACCAATTCTGGAATAATTACCGCTGAGTAGAAATTTAGTTCAGTTCAGTCAGTCAGTCGTGTCCGACTCTTTGCGACCCCATGAATCGCAGCACGCCAGGCCTCCCTGTCCATCACCAACTCCCGGAGTTCACTCAGACTCACGTCCGTCAAGTCAGTGATGCCATCCAGCCATCTCATCCTCTGTCGTCCCCTTCTCCTCCTGCCCCCAACCCTCCCAGCATCAGAGTCTTTTCCAATGAGTCAACTCTTCGCATGAGGTGGCCAAAGTACTGGAGTTTCAGCTTTAGCAGCATTCCTTCCAAAGAAATCCCAGGGCTGATCTCCTTCAGAATGGACTGGTTGGCTCTCCTTGCAGTCCAAGGGACTCTCAAGAGTCTTCTCCAACACCACAGTTCAAAAGCATCAATTCTTCGGCGCTCAGCTTTCTTCACAGTCCAACTCTCATATCCATACATGACCACTGGAAAAAACCATAGCCTTGACTAGATGGACCTTTGTTGGCAAAGTAATGTCTCTGCTTTTCAACATGCTATCTAGGTTGGTCATAACTTTCCTTCCAAGGAGTAAGCGTCTTTTAATTTCATGGCTGCAGTAAGAATTATGGATCTTAAAGAAAAACATGTCTTAGGTACACCCATATCCTCCCACCAGTCCACTAGAACTGCCATCAGAAAAAAGATCTTTGGCTTTGGCCAGCAATGCCCCAGAGATGAACTAGCAGACTTTATTTCCACCTCAGTGAGATTTGCCAGAGTCCTTGCCCATACAGACTTATATAGAAATGTAAGAAGTTGGTCGTCATGCTGACCTTTATCCCTAAAAAGTCAGGATGTTTTGCAATCAATGCTCTTTAGATGCTACTTGCTCATCAAAGACTAGGGGCTGAGGTCAGGCGGGACTGCTGTGTCCTGGGAGACCATTGTGGTGGGTAGTTAAGAGGACAGAGTTTGGAAGCAAATTGCCTCCATTTTAAACTGGGTTCCAGTGCTTTCTAGAGGTGTGACTTTGGGCCTGTTACTTAACCACCTTGGGTCTAAATCTCCTCATCTATAAAATGAGAATAATAGTTCTAATCTAACAGAGTGTTATGACGATTGAGATAAAACATAGATAAGTGCCTACAACAGTGCCTTGACCCAAGTACTCAATAAACATCACTCTTATTACCATTACTGAGTGTCCATCATGTTATGAGACCCAGAGGAGAGGCTGCAACCAAATGCAACATCTGGTATGGTTACGAAGAAAAGTATGTGAAAGCCCTTGTCCAGTCCAGACTGAACTCTTCAGCCAAAAGCACAAGAAGCCAGACGGTCTCCTCCCAGCTGGGTCTCTTGCCCCAGTTTTCTGGCTGTGCCACACCAGACTGATAATTGCATTTATCTGAGCCTCAGTCCACGTTCACTGAGAAAAGTATGTGACACATTGGCACCTAGAATAAGAGGCAGTAAATAGTAGGTGCTCAGTAACTTCACTTCACTTCAATAACGCTTGGTTCTTTGTCTTGTATAATAAGAAATAAACACGGGATCGATTTTCAGATGCTTCCGAGCATTTCGAACTTGAGCCCTTTAACACAGGACCAAAGTGTAGCATTTCACACTCCCATGTCTTTCATACGTTATTAACTGGATTCTGTAGTCCTCAATGTACTTAGTGCTCTAATCACTGAAAAGTAGTAGTAACACAGCTGCAGTTTAACCTTAATGAAAATCTAGCAATGGCTATAACTCACTTGAAAGGCGCAATTTGCACTGGCTCTGCCCGAGGGTCTTTACACTGGGAAACCAGCCCCACTGGTGTCCTAGAGAAGAGGCAGGCAGAGGAGGTGAAGGCATGCTTATCAAGGGGATTTCTAGCTGTTGGGGAAAGCGATAGACTTCGAGACTCAGAAAGAACCTGAAAGAATTCTAATCAAACTCTTGGCTTTCCAAGGCAAAATCAGATCGACCTTAGGAAGTTTAAAGGGCTGATGTAGTGTTCCATGTAGAGTCACTTTCTCCTTTGTGTGTGCTTAGTCACTCAGTTGTGTCCCACTCTTTGCAGCCCCATGGACTACAGCCCGCCAGACTCCTCTGTCCACGGGGATTCTCGGGGCAAGAATACCAGAGTGCGTTGCTATGCCCTCCTCCAGGGGATCTTCCCACCCCAGGGATTGAACCCAGGTCTCCTGCATTGCAGGCAGATTCTTTACCATCTGAGCCACCAGGGAAGTCCTTTAGCCTGAGATAAGTCATTTGATGCAACTTTAAGTTCTCAGGTCCCTCAGATGGACACACCAGGGCTGGGCTTGCCCTCAGCTGTCATAAGCAGCTCTGGGAACTCATGTACTGCTTCTCCAGAGCCCATCCAGTGGTTGAAATCTTACCATTAAGAAATTTGGCTTTGGGGCTTCAAAATCTTTTGGTTATTATAGTTGGCATTTTCATCTAAATGCCTAGGTTTTCTTCATGGGAGTGGTAGCCAGCTAGCTGAGAAAGGCACCCAAGTGCGTAGGTGTGGAAGGGTGAGGGTGCAGAAGGCAGGACTCCAGACAGCTGGGAGGGCAGGTAGTACAGGTCAGGAGGCGAGAGGACATCAGAGGTTGACCTTATCTACTTTGCAAGTCTTCCGTGGCCCAGACCTGCCATCCTAGGGAACATGGCCTGCATCTCAAGTGTCCAGTGGCCTTTTGCCCTGGCACTGGGCCGGGGCTCAGGACACAGACCTTTTTGTTCCTACCTCTTATACCAAACCTCTAAGTCCACATGCACCTTTAGTTCTCCCCTCTAATACTGTGGTCCCTGATAGCTGTTTCAGAAACGTGAATTGACAGTGAGCCAGGAAACAGATTACCTGAACACTTTGTTCTTTGAAACAGATAGATTGCCACATTCCTAAACTCAGTGAATTCACTTAAGAAAAACAATTATTGAGGGCTGATGGGAAAGCTTCCCTGGAGGCTTTGGGGGCATTTCAGTCCTGAGTCTTGAGTGCAAACTGCCCCAGTCCAGGTTATTCTTTGTCTTTTGCTCTCTTTGGCTCCTAGCGTGAAACGCAGCAACTGCTACATGGTCTGGGGTGGGGACATCGTGGCTACATCCCAAAGAGCGAGTCGCAGCAATGTGGACCTGGAGATCGGCTGCCTTGTGGATCTGGCGATGGGCATGTTGTCCTTTTCAGCCAACGGGAGGGAACTTGGCACCTGCTACCAGGTAGGAGTGGCCTCGGGGACCATGACAGTGGCATCCCGGGCCCGGGCGCTCAGGGCTGTGCTCCTGTCTTCTGTGTGGTTGGCATCTTCACCACAACACATGGAGTTGACGTACCTACGTGGGCCAAGGCCATCTAGGAAAACAGACAAGAACAAAGTGACTTCATTTTGTTCAGAGAGGGAAAGATCTTATTTACTGGTTGATTGGAAATGCTGGTCATCTTTCTAGCAGATGGGAAGGCGTTTCTGTGGCGCTGGGCTCCGAAAGGCTAGTCATTAATTCCATCCGTATTTCCTGTGCAACACTCACATTACCTACACTGTAGAAGATGCGAAGTCTAAAAGGTCAACGGAGACACTCCTCGCTTCAAGAAACTTCTGTGCTCAAAATATAGACCTATAAAGACGGATTAATTTGTCAGGGAGTATTCCCTTTGCAAAAAAGGTTATTCTCATTCACTATGGCTTCTTTGCAGGGTCCTTAAAAAACTACATTTATATAAATAATGTATCTCCCTCTTTCGCTGACTATAAACTGACAGAACTCCTTGGGGATATATACGACTTCAGTCGTATATATCAACTATATACATGTAGGTTTACCTGTCATTAACCACAAGAAAGCTAATCTGCTTTAAGTTGGATTTTTCACCTTTGATGGCCAAGTAAGCTTGGGAAAAGCCACAAATTATATCTTCCTTTGGAAGTTTTGCAGTTTAAGTGTTAATATAGGAAAACTTTAAGAAATGGTTCAGAAAGAAACCTAGCCAACCATTTCTCATTTAATCAAGAAAAGTTTTTTTTTAATTTAATAATTAGTAATATTCTATCAGCCCAGAGTTCTACAGAGCATACTATGAGAAAGGCTAAGTTAAGAAATTAAATATCTGTATTAAAACTTCTTGACACTTCAAAGGTAGAATGGAAAGCTTCCTATATGTATGGATAGAGTGTTATCCAAGTTCAGAGGAGGAGGAGTCTGCTTCCATGGAAAGTGGTCAAGAAAAATTTATTACAGAGAAATCTTGATTATGAAACAGAATACTTCCAGGTAGAGAGAGAGAGAGGCATGTACTTGGTTGAAGGAAGGGCACAAAAGCATAATGGAGATGAAGGCATAAGAGATGTTTATGTTTGAGGAATGATGGACAGATTAGAATGGGTAATGGTTGGTGATAACAAATTTGGAAAGGTAGGGAGGAATTAGGAAGCAATGAGGAACTCCGAAAGAGTTCTCAGGACAATGGCAAACAGTGTTGAGGGGAGCTCAGCCAACTGCTGCTGCTGCTGCTAAGTCACTTCAGTCGTGTTCGACTCTGCGACCCCATAGACGGCAGCCCGCCAGGATCCTCCGTCCCTTGGATTCTCCAGGCAAGAATACTGCAGTGGGTTGCCATTTCCTTCTCCAATGCATGCATGCATGCATGCTAAGTTGCTTCAGTCGTGTCCAACTCTGTGTGATCCCATAGACAGCAGCCCATCAGGCTCCTCCATCCCTTGGATCCTGGCAAGAGTACTGGAGTGGGTTGCCATTTCCTTCTCCAATGCATGCATGCATGCTAAGTCACTTCAGTCGTGTCCGATTCTATGCAACCCTATGGACAGCAGCCCACCAGGCTTCTCTGTCCACAGGATTCTCTAAGCAAGAATACTGGAGTTGGTTGCCATTTCCTTCTCCAGCTCAGCCAAATACAGGAGATAAAAAGCTCTGCTGTAAATGGCTCCTGTGTCAATGGCTAAACCCCAGATTCCAGAATCAGCCCCAGGTTACAGCCTGCAGGCTGAAAAGCCGCTAGGCAGCCATTTGTCTGGCTTGTGGTTGAAGAGCAGGGGTCTGTAGCTGCCCCAAATCTGAAATGTTAAGTGATTGAAAACACAGGCAGAGCTCTTTATGGGGGCCAGGGACAGCCTGCCAGTGTGGCGGTCTTCCCCAGGACCTCCTGCAGTGGGTAGCCCCCTGCACACTACACTGGGGCTCTTCCTCTTCCTGGAAAGAAGTGGAATCATCACCACTACCCAGCAGCTGGGACCCCACCAACTGCTCCCAGAAAGCGGCCTTTGCAAATTCGGACTTTGAAGCAGAAAGTAGCGTACTGTTCTTCCAGTACTTTCTCATGATTCCACCTTCCCCTCCCCTCTTAAGTCCCCTGAGAGGAGGCTTATATACATTACTACCGTCCTTCAGAATCCATTAGCTTTTTTCCATTAACTTTTGAAATGAGTTTGACTAAAGGGTCCTCCCTGAGCTGCTGAGAGTTCCAAGACATCTAATCACATTTAAGATAAATAAATAAATAAAACCCAACCCACGGCATTTGCAGCAGCAATGACTTGCCTGCTTCAGGAAAGAGCCTATGATGATAAGAAGATGTTACGACAAAGAGCAGATCCTGTGCCATTTGTGTGCTATCTTTCACAGCAGTTCCTGGATGATGTGAAGCTGGTCAGTTTTCTGAGCTGCTAATTGGTATCTGCGCCCCAGAGTGGATGGTGTTACTCCACGTGTAAATCCTCATGACTCTGCTCAGGGCTTCCAACCAGCTCCCACCCTGGGGTGGGAATGGGGAGGAGGTCAGGGCTCTGAGCAGGGACCTCCAGAAACTTCCACACACCCAGCCCCCTTCTCATTCCTGGCGAGACAGTTAACGTGTCCAGCCATGTGTCTGGTCTCCCAGCCCTGGGATAATTGTTATTCTGCAGTTGTAGCCATTTTCATTTTTCAATTATCTTGAGCAGAGCAGGGTAGTAATATTTATACACTGGCTTTCCGTTCAGAAAGGACCAGTAACCAAAATAATAAGAGAGGGATTCTCTCCAAGGTTTCCAGACCTCCCCATTAAATACTGCTACACAATCTGAAAAGCTTTTTCTGTCTCACTTAATGTAATCATGGGAGAAATGAGAAATAAAATGTATGTTCAAGAGAGAGTCCTCACTTACTGCCATCCCAGCCGCACAGCTCTGCGAGCAGAGGCCAGCTATAAGATTCAGATTTACGAGAGGGGTTACCTTTCAATTCAGGCTGTTACCTACGCCCTGACCTTCACACATGATTAGAGATAGAATGTCCATCACTGCAAAGACAAAGTAGATCAGCCAGCGATAAAAAGTACCTTAAACACAAAGGGAAGAAAGTCCATGGCACTTCGTGGCAGCCTCACATCTGGACTCGCTGCTTATTCTGTCTGCTTATTCTGTCAGGCTGCAGTACCCCCTTCCAGAATATAAGCTCCTTGAGGGCGGGGGCTGCCTCCCCTGGCGGGTTCACTCCTGTATCCCTGCACATGAGACTGTGGTACCTGGCACCCAGGGAGTGCTTGCTAAGCATTTGTTATCAAACCGACCAACTTGGCTGGGAACCCACTAGATTTTTAGTTGCTGCCTAACAAATTACCACAGAATTAGCAGCTTCAAGTAGCATCCGTTTATCGTTTCATGGTTTTGTAGATTTGACTGGGTCCTCTGCCCAGGTCCACACAAGGCCAAAATCAAGGTGTCAGCTGGACTGAGCTGGCTCTGTCCTGAGGCTCTGGGCAACCTCCCTTGCAAGCTCCTTCATGTCGTCAGCAGGACCCAGTTGTGGCTGTGGGCAGAGGTTCCGAGGTCCCCACTTCCTTGGTGGCTGACCCCTCTCTGCTCCCAGAGGTGCCCACATTCCTTCCCACGTGGTCCCTTCCATCCTTAAAGCCAACAAGGGCACACCTGCTTCTTCTCATGCTTTGACTCTCTGATTTTCCCTTCTGCCCCCAGCAAGAGAAAACACTTGGTTTTAAGAATTTGTGCAATTGGATTAGGCCCACAAGGCCACTGTCTCTATCTTAAGGTCAGCTTGTTAGTAGCCTTGCTAACAGAATCAGTTTTGCCCCATGACATCCAGGATCACAGGACTAACCGAGGGGTCACGAGGGCTGTCTAGGATATTCCACTTACCACACCATCAGTTGCAGTTTCTTTCCTTATGGACACCCATCAGGTACTCACACTTTGTGTTCTTATTTTAGTGATTGAAGAAAAGTTTCCATTGTACATTGTGGTGGGAATGTACTCTGAGGGTAGAAATAAACCAACCCCAGAGCATCCATCCTACATGCTTTCAAGGACCTCCTCTCTGCAGGGAAGTTTGAGGAGGACCCTGCCATTTGACTGGGTAGCTTATGACATTTGCAGGGATCATTCCTGAGGGACCTAAAAATGTGCCACCTTCTTTAGCCTGTCACTCCCCATCATGGTACAATTTAGTTCAGCATCAGAAATCTCTGAGTGAGTGCATTTCTCTCTCTTCCACCTGGCTGATTCAGACAAAGTTTTCTCACCCACCAGACCTCTGCTTGCTTCAAGCTGCAATGACTTGAGAGGCACACATTGTTCTAGACTGTTACCTGTTAGAGTATTTGAGAAATCTGGGGCCAGCCTAAAGATGACTCTTGCCTTGTGACCAAAGTAGCACAGCAGCAAATCAGAATTTCCCATTTGTGTCTCTCACCCATAAACCCAGATCCTGGCACAAAGCAGGTATGAGATAGGCACTAAATAACTGTTGAATGTCCTCAGCAAAGCTTATTTTAGACATAGCCTAAGCAGTTCTCAGAGAAGGCAATGGCACCCCACTCTAGTACTCTTGCCTGGAAAATCCCATGGACAGAAGAGCCTGGAAGGCTGCAGTCCATGGGATCGCTGAGGGTTGGACATGACTGAGTGACTTCACTTTCACTTTTCACTTTCATGCATTGGAGAAGGAAATGGCAACTCACTCCAGTGTTCTTGCCTGGAGAATCCCAGGGATGGGGGAACCTGGTGGGCTGCCATCTATGGGGTTGCACAGAGTTGGACACGACTGAAGCGACTTAGCAGCAGCAGGCAGTTCTAGCAGCTCCGTCCCTACCTATTGGTTTTACTAGCATCATCCTTTCATAATCATCCAGAGGTACCTGAAGCATCAGGTATAAAGCAACTGTCTTATCTGAAATGTGAGCTCACTGCAGTGTGCTTGAATGCCATATGCTGGGAACAAGCCTGGTATTTAACCAGTCTGGCCTCTTCATCATAAGCCAACAGCTCTGAACCAGACAATCCTTTACGTCACTTCCAGTCTTAAAAATGTGCTTATAAATATTATGTCTAAATGCATTGAGGAAGTTTATTATTTACAGGAAGCCTGTAACAAATATCCTGGCAGAAAGGAAAATCACTGTACTCATTTTCTATTGCCTCATAACAAATTACCACAAACTCAGTGACTTAAAGGGCCTCCCAGGTGACTCAGATGGTAAAGAATCTGCCTGCAGTGCAGAAGACCCAGGTTCAGTCCCTGGGTCGGGAACATCCCCCTGGAGAAAAGAATGCAACCCTCTCTAATATTCTTGTCTGAAGAATTCCATGGACAGAGGAGCCTGGCGGGCTATAGTCCATGGAGTCGCAAAGAGTCAGACACAACTGAGCAACTAACACTTTCACTTTACTTTAGTGACTTAGAAGCATTCATTCATTGTCCCACGGTGTCCATGGGTCAGGAGTCAGGACACAATTTATCTAGGTCCCAAACTCAGCATCTCCCAAGGCTGCAGTCAAGTTGTCAGCCAGGCTGCATTCTTTTCTGGAGCTTAGGGTCCTTTTCTAAGTTCATGTAGTTGTTGGCAGAAATTCAGTTGCTTGCATTTGTAAAACTCAGGTTCCATTTCTTGCTGGCTGAAGCCAGGAGCTTACCACTTTCAGCCCCATGAAACCCCCTAGAACTCCTTGCCACATGGCCCTCTCAAAACATGGCAGCTTACTTCTCTAAGGCTATCTGAAGCAACTTCTCCAGTCTGCTGAAATGGAATCGTCTGTATAATACAACCAATCAAGGGAGTGGCAATCCTTTAGCTTTTGCCATATCCTGTTTGCTGGAAACAAGACACAAATTCTACAAGAGGCGACTGTACAGGGGAGTAACTCACTGGGGGACACTTTTAGGGTATGTCCACAACACCCAGAAGCCCTAACTTGATGGGTCTGGAGAGTTGTAAGCACATCCTACTGTATGAATTGCTTAGGCTGCCGTCTGTGGGGTTGCACAGAGTTGGACACAACTGAAGCGACTTAGCAGCAGCAGCAGCAAAGGACTTTAGTTGGTGGGATTAAAGTCGTATTTCTTCTTCTGTGGTTCTCCAAGTCTGATCAAAAGCTCCACATCAAAGTAAATAAGTGATAAATGAAGCCCTCGATGTCATAAACATATCACATGCCTCATCTAAACACCAGCTAAAAGGCAGTTGGTGAATCTCACACTATTTAATACAAGAAGTAAAATCATGAGTGAGGAAGGGGTGGAGAGAAGTCTAGAGGAGCCAAGTGAGGAGGAGAGGTTTTGAGGGAGGAGACAGGCTCTGGAGGCAGCTTCTTCATGGAAGCACCAGCGGTCCTTGCCTGCAAAGTTGCCTCTCGAGTGGGGGCAATTCTCCCTTCAGGGACATCTGACCATCTCTGGAGACATTTTGGATTGTCATGACTGTAGTGGGGTGGAGAGTACTACTGACATGTTAGTACGTAGAGGCCAGGGATGCTGGTAACTACAAGGCACAAGACAGCTCTCACACAGAGACTTACCCAGCCCAAACCATCAGTAGGACCGAGGTTGGGGCATTCTGCTATAATTCCGCCAGGCTTGCTTGACCAACGCCATGTGCCTTCAGAAAGAATGCTGAAGTCACCTCACTGCCCTAACTCGTCACCTCCCATGGGCAGGAGTAATGCATGATGGTGCTCCCTGAGGGCCAGGAGTCTCCTTGTGAAGAGCAAGTACCCTACCTTGTTCTGTGAGCAGACCACGCACAGCCTCTGGTGGGCAGATGGTAGCTCCTGCCTGTGACTGCCCTCCTGTGCGCTGGAGAAAGCTGCTGGCTTCTCAGTTACCTGAGAGGGAAAATAAAAGGATGTGAGATCACTCAGCCCTGAGTGGAGAGAGGAGTACTGAAGTTAGGAACAGTGACAGTAGCTACCAGTAGGCACCGGGTCTCTGGGAATTTCTGAACAGTGCCCCGTGAGCAGCCAGTTAGCTTTCCTCTTTCCCCTCAAGTTAGAATGAGGGCATTGATTGAAACACTCATGACTTAGCCCCCTAGGATTTTATAATTCTGGGCAAACCTCTGGATTTGTGTTGGTTTCCAGGTGGAGCCCAATACCAAAGTGTTTCCAGCCGTCTTCCTGCAGCCCACAAGCACCTCTCTGTTTCAATTTGAACTTGGGAAGCTGAAGGTATTTATCTGTCCCTTGTCTAATGGCTATACATAAGAAGATGCACAGGTCATTATGGGGAGATGCTCAGGCATGAGGAAACCAGGAAATCTGTGACCTCCTCCTTCTCAAATGCCCCCCTCTACAAACCTCTACACTTCCATGTGAAATTCATGCGGCAGAACATAGGTTCCCCTTTTCCCCTTCTCCCACTTCTTTTGGGTTCCAAAAGGATTAATGGGTGCTCCTATAACCCATTATGTCAGGTCTTTATTAGTGCTGGAAAAGCCCTCATTGGTCCCTGGATGCATTGTCTCTCTCTGATGTACAGTTCACTTTAATGTATGGCTCACTGTTGCTTATTGTGGGCCGAGTGGAGTGTGCAGTCACTGAGCATCTCTGAATTGCATGTGTCTGACGCCTTTCTGCCTTGCCCCAGAATGCCATGCCCCTGTCGGCAGCCATATTTAAGAGTGAAGAGAAGAACCCCGTCCCGCAGTGCCCACCACGGCTAGATGTCCAAACCATCCAGCCTGTGCTCTGGAGCCGCATGCCCAGCAGCTTCCTGAAGGTGGAGACGGAGAGGGTGAGCGAGCGCCATGGCTGGGTGGTGCAGTGCCTGGAGCCCCTACAGATGATGGCACTCCACATCCCGGAAGAGAACAGGTAGTACAGGGGCCCATGGCGGAAGGGGAGGGGCCAGGAGGTGGGGAGGCGGAGGCAGGACACAGCAAGCCCGGGAGGGAAGCGGGAACGTCCTCACTGGCCAAGGTCCAGGGTGGTTGCTGATTGCCCAGAAGGGTGGGTTTCTTTTCTCTTTCCCTTCCCCACTTTAACTGTTCACTCAGAAACAGGAGGAGGATATTCACGATGATGTGCCAGCCATGGGGCTTTCACTGTAGCTCTGAGTTCTGCACTCAGGGACATTTCCATGCCTTAAATTTTAAAAAGCATGGTTCAGGAATCTGTTATGATGGCAATAATGGGAAGAATGAGGCAAGCCTAGATTGCTTGGAGAACCACGAATCAGGCTCCTGGCCCCCCTCCTCATTAAGAGATGCTCCTGTTTTATGGCTTGGGTTCAGTTGAGTGCTGCCACTTGCTTGCTGTTTGTGGCTCTTGAGTGATCTACTGATACACCCCAGGCTTCAGTCTCCTCATCAATACAGTGAGATCAATGCTTACTAAATGGATTGCTGGGAGGGAAGAAAGGAAGTTGTGTAGGTAAAATCAGTTTCAGTTCAGTTTAGTCACTCAGTTGTGTCCAACTCTGCGACCCCATGGACTGCAGCACACCAGGCCTCCCTATCCATCACCAACTCCCAGAGCTTACTCAGACTCATGCCCATTGAGTCCATGATGCCATCTAACCATCTCATCCTCTGTCATTTCCTTCTCCTCCCACCTTCAATCTTTCCCAGCATCAAGGTCTTTTCAAATGAGTTAGCTCTTCGCATGAGGTGGCCAAAGTATTGGAGTTTCAGCTTCAGTGTCAGTCCTTCCAATGAATATTCAGGACTGATTTCCTTTAGGATGGACTGGTTGGATCTCCTTGCAGTTCAAGGGACTCTCACATGTATTCTCCAACACCACAGTTCAAAAGCATCAATTCTTCAGTGCTCAGCTTTCTTCATAGTCCAACTGTCACATCCATACATGACTACTGGAAAAGACATAGTCTTGACTAGATGGACCTTTGTTGACAAAGTAATGTCTCTGCTTTTTAATATGCTATCTAGGTTGGTCATAACTTTCCTTCCAAGGAATAAGCATCTTTTAATTTCATGGCTTTAGTCACCATCTGCAGTGATTTTGGAGCCCCCCAAAATAAAGTCTGACACTGTTTCCACTGTTTCCCCATCTATTTCCCATGAAGTGATGGGACTGGATGCCATGATCTTAGTTTTCTGAATGTTGAGCTTTAAGCCAACTTTTTCACTCTCCTCTTTCACTTTCATCAACAGGCTGTTTAGTTCTTCTTCACTTTCTGCCATAAGAGTGGTGTCATCTGCATATCTGAGGTGATTGATATTTCTCCCAGCAATCTTGATTCCAGCCTGTGCTTCATCTAGCCCAGCATTTCTCATGATGTACTCTGCCTATAAGTTAAATAAGCAGGGTGACAGTATACATCCTTGATGTACTCCTTTTCCTATTTGGAACCAGTCTGTTGTTCCATGTCCAGTTCTAACTGTTGCTTCCTGACCTGCATATAGGTTTCTCAAGAGGCAGGTCAGGTGGTCTGGTATTCCCATCTCTTTCAGAATTTTCCACACTTTATTGTGATCCACACAGTCAAAGGCTTTGGCATAATCAATAAAGCAGAAGTAGATGTTTTTCTGGAACTCTCTTGCTTTTTCGATGATCCAGCAGATGTTGGCAATTTGATCTCTGGTTCCTCTGCCTTTTCTAAAACTAGCTTGGACATCTGGAAGTTCACATATTGTTGAAGCCTGGCTTGAAGAATTTTGAGCATTACTTTACTAGTGTGTGAGATGAGTGAGTTCAGTTTATGGACATAGAATTAAGTTTTATTTTTGTAAATGTTATTACCCCTTGATCACTTAGACAGAAAAAAATAAAGATGGAGGGCAGAGCTACGTTGACATCCATGTAGCTCCCACTTAGGTATTCCACTGGGTCGTGGACAGCAACAGCAGCACAGGCACTTGTAAGGAAGGAGCAGAAAGGAGTCCTGCCAAGTAAGCTAACTGCAAAGGGTCCTCAGGTTCTCAGTGAGAAGACAAAATGGAAAAATCTAAGCAGAGATCAGAGCCTGTGCCCTGGACCCCCCACACCCATACACAGCTAAAGATTGCTACAGCCAGGATGGGGAAAGTGAACTGACAACACCAGCTCACCTCAGGTTGGAAAGTCTTTCCTCTCTGGACAAGGGTCCAGGCATGTGTTTGTTTTCAGGAAAGGGAAATCCCTATGGCCGATGGTAAATTAGAGATTACATAGATGAGGCAGATGGTAGATTGATGGAGAGCTTTAACTACATGTTCTTCAAGGGCAGAGGATGTCCTTGAGCCTACAAATAAGAAGGCAGAGTCACCTGGCATGGACCTGATGAATGTTTTCAGTATTGAGGTTTGGACATTTCCCTAATGTTGAGGACTTGGATATTTGGTAAGCTAGTGTCTTCTTTTGGAGAAGGCAATGGCACCCCACTCCAGTACTCTTGCCTGGAAAATTCCATGGATGGAGGAGCCTGGTGGACTACAGTCCATGGGGTTGCTAAGAGTCGGAGACAACTGAGCAACTTCACTTTCAGTTTTCACTTTCATGCATTGGAGAAGGAAATGGCAACCCACTCCAGTATTCTTGCCTGGAGAATCCCAGGGGCGGCGGAGCCTTGTGGGCTGCCATCTATGGGGTCACACAGAGTCGGACACTACTGAAGCGACTTAGTAGTAGTAGTAGTGTCTTCTTTAACTCTTTCAGACTTTTGAGACCTTTATAGTTAGAAATAGTGGATTATCAAGAGCTGGGATATGGACCAGAACTGCAAGAGGAATAATAACCTATAAGACCTCTATCTGCTCTGCCTTCGTTGGGGGAAATCTGGGGATTCCTATAGTGAGCACTCTGTTGAATCCTGGCATGTGGATCCACAAAGAGGAAATTCACATTTCCTCCACATGGAGCAGTTGATTACTTGTCTGTTCCTCAGGTGTGTGGATATCCTGGAGCTCTGCGAGCAGGAGGACCTCATGCGGTTCCATTACCATACGCTGAGACTCTACAGCGCCTTGTGTGCCCTGGGAAACAGCCGGGTGGCCTACGCCCTGTGCAGCCATGTGGACCTCTCCCAACTCTTCTATGCCATTGACAACAAGTACCTCCCTGGCCTCCTGCGCTCAGGCTTCTACGACCTGCTTATCAGCATCCACCTGGCCAGCGCTAAGGAGAGGAAGCTGATGATGAAGAATGAGTACATCATCCCCATCACCAGCACCACCAGGAAAATCCGCCTGTACCCGGATGAGTCCAAGAGGCATGGGCTCCCTGGGGTGGGCCCGAGAACGTGCCTCAAGCCAGGGTTCAGGTTCTCCACCCCCTGCTTCATCACCACCAACGAGGAGCACCAGAAGCAGAGCCCCGAGATTCCCTTGGAGCTTCTCAAGACGAAGGCGCTGGGCATGCTGACGGAGGCAGTGCAGTGCAGCGGGGCTCACATCCGGGACCCTGTCGGGGGGTCTGTGGAGTTCCAGTTTGTGCCTGTGCTGAAGCTCATCGGAACCCTGCTGGTCATGGGGGTGTTTGATGATGATGACGTTCGGCAGATCCTCCTCCTCATCGACCCCTCTGTGTTTGGGGAGCACAGTGGGGAGACGGAGGAGGGAGCAGAGAAGGAGGAGGTGACGCAGGTGGAGGAGAAGGCTGTGGAGGCTGGGGAAAAGGCCAGCAGGGAGGCTCCCATCAAAGGCTTGTTGCAGACCCGATTACCGGAGTCCGTCAAGCTGCAGGTAACCCAGGGCAGCCAGCATCCTGCCTTTGGAAAGAACTAGGGAGGGAGACAGGGCAGCCTGGTGATGGGGATTGGACTGTGGACATGGGCCTGAATGTGGAGTGGAGCAGAGAGAGAGAGAGGGAGAGCACCCCTGGTCCTGCTTGTTTCTGAGCTGGAAGGTACTCTCTAGTGAAAGTGAAAGTGTTAGTTGCTCAGTCATGTTCAACTGTTTGCTGCGCCAAGGACTGTAGCCTGCCAAGCTCCTTTCTCCATGGGATTTCCCAGGCAAGAATAGTGGAGTGGGTTGCCATTCCCTTCTCCAGGGGTTCTCTCTGACCCAGGGATCAAACCCAGGTCTTCTGCTTTGCAGGCAGCTTCTTTACTGTCTGAGCTACCAAGTCTTCTAAACCAAAATGAGAATACCAGCCCTCATCAATAAGGCGCCTGCTTTAGAATTGTTTTTCTGGTACCAGTGATAGATTTTCCCTGATATTATCTCCTACTCCTTGGGACTAAAGGGTTTGTTGGTGAGATCTTGTCTAGAGACAGGGAGGAGCCTTTGGCTGTGGAATTGACCAAAGGAACTGGGTTATAGGCTGGCCACACACATCACCTACTCTCATGCATTGCCATACCCTGATCACCAGATTGATGTGGGCCTGTTATACTGGCATTCAAAGAAAATGCCATCTGAGCTAAGAGTCCTACTCACTTAGAGTTGCCCCCTTGGCATCACCTGAGGAACCTCAGTATTTCTCAAAACATAGTCTTACTAGACATGAGCTAGCATCAGTGATGTACTGGGGATGATGGTGACTTTGTCTTTTCAGCATTGAGAAAACAGAAATGAAAAGAAATAAAGGAGAAATTGACATAGTGCTGTAAATCAATTGTACTTCAATAATTGGGGAGGGAAGAGGGAGGGGGGTTCAGGATGGGGAACACGTGTATACCTGTGGCAGATTCATGTTGATGTATGGCAAAACCAATACAATATTGTAAAGTAATTAACCTCCAATTAAATAAATTTATATTTTTTAAAAAAACATTTTTTAAAGAGTAAAAAAAAAGAAAAATGGAGGAGAGGAGTTTGTCTTAGAGGAGTGAGCCTGGTCCAGGCATCCCTGGATTTTAATTCCTGCTCCTTGGCCACTTACTAGCTGAATAAATTTGCCAAGTTAGTAGCCCATCAGTCTTAGCTTTATGATTTGTAAAATGTGGATGATGATATAATAAAACATAATATTAAAATGTTTTATAAACTATAATTTGAAATATATTTAGTATAAAATATATTATAAAAAGTAATCTGCACTTAAGTTCTCTTATCCAATGTGGTGGTGGTGATTTCATCAAAGCCTTAAATATAGAGCAGAAGCATAACAAATTTCCCATATGTACCTTAAACATTTTACTAAAACATATAAATGTGCTATTCTGGTGGAGGGCCAAGACCTTTTCTTTAATGTGAGTCCCTGACTGGCACATAGAGTTCTCTCCTCCATGGATGTTACCTGTCATGAACCATCTATGATTGCCAGTCTAGGGTCTTTAAGGTACTGTGAGATCTAGAGGTAATCAAAAGCAAGCTGAGTGCAAAATGCTTCTGGATGTTTATGATTTTCCTAATTTTTTATACTTGTCTAACACTCAATTTTAGCATTTTGTTTTTTAAAAAAAAAACTTGCCTTTCTCAGATGCTCCCTAGTCACTCAACTTCATTTTCCTATTTTATTGACCCACGTGACTTTAAATGGTAATTAAAGTAGAATGGGTGTAAGAGATGGGTCCCAGTTTACCTGGTGGGAGCAGAGACTGTCCTGCTGGGCGACAGCACCCCATCACCAGGGGCCTTGCCTGTGCCCAGACACGCCAGAGGGTGCTCCTTAGTCATATGTGTGGTGTTAAGTGGAGATGGGTGAATAGAACTTCTGCTTTAGTAAAAATATGCAAAAAACACATAAGGTATGGCAAGTGCCTGGCACAGTTTCTGGCAAATAGCTGGTGCTCAGTAAGCTACAGCTGTTGTTTTTCTTATTAGTATAAATTCTAATATGATAAGATTAGCTATAGCAATCCTGATAAATTGATCAAACAGTGCCGATAAGCAAAAGCAATGAAAGATTCTGAGAGAAACCAAAGACTCACTTACCCATCACCTAGAACCAGAAGATGTCAGGAAAGAGACTCAGTCCTCAGATGGTGGTCTCTGTACTGAGCATAGAGCCCTAGGAGAACACTCTCCTACATGTCTACTCTGTCTACACAGGCAGACGTGCTCTGTGTCTAATGAGCTCATTTTCCTGTTGTAGTTCTGGCCTCAGCAGTGAAGAACTGGGCTCTAGGTTCAAATACTAATCAGAGTCATCCAGTAATAGCCAGCTTGGACTCCAGTAATAGCTCTGTGGTTACTGTGTAACACTGGGCAAGTTCCTCAAATTGTCTAAGCCTCAGTGTTGCCATCTGTAGATTGGGAATGATAATTGCATCACCAGTGGACATGAAGTTTTATTATATTCTCACGTGTGTACACTTTTACAGATGTGTGAGCTGCTCAGCTATCTCTGTGACTGTGAGCTGCAGCACCGGGTGGAGGCCATTGTGGCCTTCGGTGACATCTATGTCTCCAAGCTCCAGGAAAATCAGAAGTTCCGCTACAACGAGCTCATGCAGGCCCTGAACATGTCTGCGGCCCTGACCGCCCGGAAGACCAGGGAGTTCCGCTCGCCCCCACAGGAACAGGTGAGAACCTTCCAGCCTGTTCCTAGGGAAGAACTGCACCCTCTGGAGCAGGGTACACACAGCCTTTATGTGAAAGGGGGTGGGCAGCCATGAGAGCTAAGGGAGATGGAAAGACCCCAGCCAGCACCAGCAGACAGGCTAGTCCTGGGCTGAGCTGATAAGCATCTGCCAGGCATCTTGGGTGGGAAGATAACCTTCTGAAACCGCATGGGGAGGGGGCCAGGCTTTTTCGCATCCTGCAATCCCACATGCCAGGGCCTCTGTCAGTAAGGCAAAGGCCAGATCACATCACATCACTAGACCAGCATCCTGTTTCTCCCTTTAGAAGAATTTTTGTCCAGTCCATCCAAAAGCAACTCCTCTCCATCAGAGAGCAACAGAATATGGTCAGCTTTTCCTGATTCATGAGCGCAGGTGCACAGTCTTTCTCATCTGAGGGCCCAAACCTCTCACCCAGTTATGGAGACCCCCCTGGAAACTGCCCCCCAACTCCAGCTCCAGGAAGCCTGGAGAGCAGAAGTTGGGTGAGGAAGTCCCTCCTGTGATGTTCTGTCTCCATTCTCTGTGGTCCCCACCTTGGCCTCACTGAGATGGAAAGGCTGCTTGGAAAAGAATGAAAATCCCTAGAAACTTGCAGATAACAGAGGGACATCCTGTAAAATGATAGTTTCCAGCCGTCCCTGCTGCTCAGCTGCTCACATATATCCTGTAAGCCATTCAGCAAGGCTCCCTCAGTGTTCAAGGGAAAAGATAGATCTTTCAGGGAAGAAATTCATTCTCTGTCTCCAAAACCAAATCTTTGGATCTTATACATATTCAATAAGCAGCCTATCCATAAATTGTTGTCAGTATAATTACCACCACTTTATATTAACGACTCCACCACAACTTGGTCCAATTACTTTCCTAAAACCTGTTTTAAACCTGTTTTATAGGCTACAGATATTTATACTGGCTTAAAAAGGAACCGCCTCTCTGGGTTTTTTAAGATTCCTGTGAATGATAGTGGCCTTGATAAAGAGCAGATCCATCACACCCCTTTGCTAGAGGCAAAATGAGAGGCCCTGTGGATGGATGGGAGCAGATACTTTGTGCTGTGCTAAGGAAAACGGAGTGAGTGTGCAGGGAGCAAAGTGCGGTGAATTATTCTTGAAGGCTTTACAAATGTTGTCAGGCTGCTTTTAGACTGGCAACAGGTGTGAACATTCCCTATTTCGGCTGGGCAGTTGCTGACTCACATTTGTGAAAAATGGGGTGGCAGATGATGTGGTGATTAAGACACCGGTGTTGGCTGCAGAGCCTGGCTGCCGTTCCGGCTCTGCCATCACTCATGGTGTAGTCTTGAGCATATTACTTCTCTCTGTCTCAGTGTCTTCAGGCTGCAAAATGCAGATAATGTTCATGAAAATCCCATGAGTAATTCACGTCGATTGCTTGGCAGGAAATCAGCCACGTAGTAAACATTCTATAAGTAGGAAGAGCTGGCATCAGCTTTAGTGTCAGAGGTATTTGCTTTTGCCTCATGCCATGTTAGCTCAGTTGGCAATCATCTGCCTGCAATGCAGGAGTCCCAGGTTCAATCCCTGGGTGGGGAAGATCCCCTGGAGAAGAAAATGACAATCCCCTCCAGTATTCTTGCCTGAAAAATCCCATGGATAGAGGAGCCTGGCAGGCTACAGTCCATGGGGTTGCAAAGAATCAGACACGACTTAGCAACTAAACCATGTTCTATGACCTTCTGTCAGTGAGCCAGTGACTAGAGTTTACACATGTCTTCTGGCATGTCCTCAGCTCAACCAGGACTGCATTGTCCATCTGACATTATCTTTATCGACGCAGCTCATGATCCTGGCTCTTGGAAGGATCCTTTCACTCTTGCTGCGGTCTGCTTCCTTACCTTCTCTTCTGCCATCCTCGGGACTAACCATCACTTCCTCCTTTAACCTTGTAGGCAGTCCTCTGAACAATCATTTCAGACCCCTTTCAGAAGTCTCAAGAACTTCTTTCCTTATGTATTAGACCAGTGATTCTTGAGCAGACATCAGAATTCCTGGAAGACTTTAATAAAACACAGATTGCTGGTCCCGCCTCTAGGGCTTCTAATTCAGTAGGTCTTGGGTAAGTCCTGAGAATTTGCATGTTTAGCAAGTTTTCAGGGGATGCTAAGGTGTCCAGAAATGAAAGAAAAGAAGGGACACTCTTACCAAACTCAGGAGTCTCCTTTGCCACCCCTCCCAGAGTATTCATTTCTAGAAGAATCTGCCAATAGAACTTTCTAAATAATTAAGAATTTAATAAAGAATTTGGAGGATTTCAATCAATTTCAGGGCATAGGAATGCAAGATCACTTGGAAAATAGGATACATAGGAATTAGAATTTTAAAACAGTGATATGATTACCTCACTCTTCTGTAACTTCTGAGAATAAAATAGAGGTTTTCAGCCCTATATCCATTCACTGTTTAAAAAGATGAAATAGAAACATACTTGGGGGGTGTAACTAAGTATAAAGGTAGGTAAAGCTAGGATTAGTCCAGTGATTGTTGGCAAATTATCCAAGCATAGTCAGCAAGCCTTTCACTTTGAAAAGGACTTCATTTAGAGGGTATGACCTACAGCTGAAAATTCAGCTCACTCCCATTTTTAGTTATGCCCTGAGGGCTCCCACTTGCTTCCTAAATGTTCTACCAAAAGGAAAATCTTTCATAAAGAAATTAACTTTCTGATTCTTGGAACCAGATCTTCAGATCTTATTTTAATGAACAACTCATTGATATATGTTGCTGATACAGTTACCATAATTCCACCAATTTTACCACCATGAAACAACTACAAAAATAACATTTCCAACCTGTTTTATGCAACCTGTTATTATACAAACAATACCTCTACTTTCAAAAAATTATTTGCACTAGAAGCTTTGAATAAGGATCTTCCTAACAATATTAAGTAAGGTTCATAGTTTCATAAAAGATATTATAATTGTTTTCACCTAGAAATCCCAAACAAAAGGAGAAAATACCCCTTTGCCTGGTGTTTGGGTTACCGTATATGATAGAGTAAAACGGACAAGATTACCTCTGGTTGTTTGTATTTACTTATTTACGGCTACGGTGGTTCTTTGTTGCTGTGCGTGGGCTTTCTCTCTAGCTGTGGCGAGCGGGGGCTACTCTCTAGTTATGGTACGTGGACCTCTCATTGCAGGGGCTTCTCTTGTGTGGAGTACAGACTCTCAGCGCATGGGCATCAGTAGGTGCAGGTGCAGTAGTTGCGTCTCACGGGCTTAGTTGCTTCGCAGCATGTGGAATCCTCCCAACCAGGAATTGAACCTGTGTCCCCTATATTGGCAGGTGGATTCTTAACCTCTGGACCACCAGGGAAGTCCTACCTCTAGTTATTACTTCAGTGTCTCCAGATATTTACTAACCAGGGTCATGGGTCTGTGGAAAACTTTAGACATCAAGGAATCTGAGTGTTAGCTTTATTTATTTATTTTTTTTTTACCAAATTTTCATTAATTTCTAATAGCAGTTCTTCCAATTATTGATGTAGGCAGCAAAGCAAATACTTGACTTTGTCACCCACAGAGGTTGTATATTTTTTCATATGGTATCACAGTGGTTCTAATACTTGGTGATATCATTTACATTCATCACTGCTTCAAGATCACAGTGGGTATGAGGGCTGCCCCTAGATCTTTCTGTCTAATGAATTAATAAATAAGTATATAGGTTACTATATCACAAATACATTTTTATGATCTTGTATATATGTTACTATATCACAAATACATTTTTATGATCTTGATAATTAGATTTCATTATACCTGTTTCTCTTTGTAATTCCTTATATTTTATTTTAGATGTTTAAAATATTAATTTGAGAAAAACATCCATGAGTTTCACCAGACTATCCAAGTAGGACACGCATGCTCGGTAACCCAATTGTGTCTGACTTTTTGCAATCCCACAAACTATAATAGCCTGCCAGGCTCCTCTGTCCATGAAATTTTCCAGGCCAGAATACTGGAGTGGGTTGCCATTTTCTATTCCAAGGGATCTTCCCAACACAGGAATAGAACTTGCATCTCTTGAATTGGCAGGCAGAGTCTTTTCCAATGAATCACCGGGAAAGTCAGGGTAGTCCATGGCACAGAAACAGTGAAACATCTCTGACATAAAATTGTAAAGGAAGGGATGATAGGCTGGCTTCAAAACATAAAACTGACATGTCAAAAAAAAATTATATAAAGACAATTAAAAGCTCACTAAAAACTGGGAAATGTATTTGGAATTGCGACCCCATGGACTGCAGCCTACCAGGCTCCTCCATCCATGGGATTTTCCAGGCAACAGTACTGGAGTGGATTGCCGTTTCCTTCTCCAGGAATGTATATTACCAAGAGATAATAACCTATAGAGATGTGCAAAACACTTGCCAATTAATTTTTAAAAGATAATCACAGAACAGAAAAATGGAGGAAGAACATGGATGGGAAATTTATAAATGATGAGATAAAAACAGTCCTTCTATGTGAAAAAACAGTTCAACCTCACCAATTAAATGCAAATTAAAGCAACAGGGATATGACATTTTTTACTCATTAGATTGGAAACTATTTGAAAATATGTTAACTCTCATTACTGTAATGGAGTTGGCAAAGTAATACACACTCTTGTATAAATCTGGTAATAATGCAAACTGTTGTGAGCTTTCTGGAGAGCAATCTGGCAATTCATATCAAAAGCCATTAAAATGTACAAACCTTTTGATCCAGGCATTTTGCTTCTATGGGTTTATCCTAAGAAAGTGAACAGAGATGTGAACAAAAATTCCATAAAAGGAAATTCAAAGTGACTTTATTTACAGGGGTAAAAAATGAAAGCAACTGAGATATTTCAGAGCAGATCATTAATTTTACATACATTTTATATAAATCACTGTTCATCCTTGTGATGAAATGCAGTGCACCTGTAAGAGATCAGGGTAAGAACATTTTTAAATGCTTGAGATAAATTAAGTTGAAAAATTGAGTTTCAAAAATGCCGAGTTAGATTGTAATCTAAATCTGCCTATATAAAAATATTAACTAAAATATAAACAGCAGCTATCTCAGTGGGGAGATCTCAGTAAATTTTCTTCTTTAGCTAATCAAGTTCTGTGTTACCTTTATAATCAGAAAAAAGGAAAAGCTACTTTTATTTTTTTAGCAACTCACAGTTTATGGCTTTATTTCATTAGTGTATTATTTACGTCTTTGTATTCTCATGACCCGTCTCTCCAAAGATCATTTAAAATGCATGCCCTGAATGCATGACTTTCTTCTCAGAATCATGCATTCCTTCTTAAAGGCAGGGATTAGAGCCATAGTCACCAAAATAGTTATTCCAAAGAAGGAGGGTAGAGACAATATTTTGGTGATGTAAAGCAATATTGCTAGAATATTTTCTTTTCCTTTTTTTTTTTTGCATTTGTAGTGGGGTCCCCCCCCCAACCGTTGTTGAGGTTTGATTAACACAGAACATTGTATAGCTTAAGGTGTACAATTATAATCACTTGATATGTCTATATTGTAGAAGGATCATCACAGTAATTTTAGTTAACATCTGAGGCTTCCCTGGTGGCTCAGACGGTAAAGCGTCTGCCTGCAATGCGGGAGACCCGGGTTCGATTTCTGGGTCAGGAAGATCCCCTGGAGAAGGAAATGGCAATCCACTCCAGCACTCTTGCCTGGAAAATCCCATGGACGGAGGAGCCTGATAGGCTACACTCCCTGGGGTCGCAAAGAGTCGGACGCGACTGAGCAACTTCACTCTATCACCTCGCATAGTTATGAATTATTTTTCTTACAATGAAAACTTTTAAGATCTATTCTCCCAGAGAGGGAAGGAGAGAGCAGGACAAATTGAGAAAGTTGCACTGAAAGTCGCCCTACTACATGTAAACTAGAGATGGTCAGATGGCATCACCAACTCAATGGACATGAGTGTGAGCAAACTTAAGCCTGGCGTGCTGCAGTCCATGGGGTCACAAAGAGTCAGACACAGCCTAGCAACTGAACAACAAGGAATCAGAGAGAGCGAAAAACTGAGTATATTTTGTACTTCTTTTTTAACTTTGTGTATGTTGCCAAATTAAATTAATAAGAATGAATAGGAAAAAATAAAATAGATAGCTAGTGGGAAGCTGCTGTGTAACACAGGGAGCTCAGCTCAGTGCCCTGTGATGACATAGAGGGGTGAGATGGGGGTACAGGAGTGAGGTGGGAAGAAGGCTCAGAAGAGGGGGGACATATGTGTACTTATGGCTGATTCTTCTTGCTGTACAGCAGAAACCAACACAACATTGTAAAGTAATTATACTCCAATTTAAAATTTAGAAAAGATCTACTATCTTAGCGGTTTTCATGCACAGTATTGTTATATTACAGCCCCAGACTTATTCATCTCATAACTGGAAGTTTGTGCACTTTTTAAAAATATTTTTAATTTTTTTATTGAAGTATGGTTAATTTACAATGTTTCAGGTGTACCGCAAAGTGATTCAGTTATAAAAAGCTATTTTTAAATGTTGGCTATCTTTACACACACACCAAATCAAGTTAAATAAAGTCTGCAAAGAATGTTAGGTGTCTAAGGTTGGATCTGAGTTCTTTAGACAGACATTGAGAACCAACGAGCCAATCTTTTTTGCCCCTCCAAGATCAACATGCTTCTTAACTTTCAACTGGGGGAGAACTGCCCCTGCCCAGAAGAAATCCGGGAAGAGCTGTACGACTTCCATGAGGACCTTCTCCTTCACTGCGGTGAGCTTCCAGATAAAAGCTTTATCCAAGACAAGGCTGTTCATGGTTCCTTGGTTAGAAGCTCATGGGGGGTTGTAAAGTTAGTTTTTGTTTAAAATGATAGTGCTAATTGTCCAAGAAATGATTCTTTCCAAACTATTTGGGTCAGAGAAGATATAGGACATCATCCTGGAATAATACATGACTGAAACTCCTTCTGTCTACAAGAAATGTTGCTGAGATCTGAGAGGGGACTGGGTCTCTGAAGAAGGAAAGAAAAGAACAGATCTTTATATAAACCTCACCCAATTTATCTCAAGTTAGATAGCTGGGACGCTCTTCCCAGGTGAACCAAGATTCTGATCACCTTTGCTTTTTAGCTTCTGCAATGAAATGAGTATGACCATACCTGCCCTTAAGGATTCTAAACCAGCCATTTCTACTCTGATGTGTATCTGCTGGTTTTAAGTGCCCATTAGCAATTGTGCTGCTTTTGAGAGCTATGTGGATAACAGATGAGTTTTTCATTTGAAGCAACAGGTTGTTAACTGTTTCTTTCTAGATACTCTGGAGCCCATTTGGGGTATGGGTTAGAAAAAATTAAGTCTTGGGATTGAAATTACTTTATGCTTTTGTACACAAGAAATTATCATTTAAAAAGTTAGCCAAAAGACATGTAGATAAATATTTATAGGAGGCTGCCTATAGTATATTTAGAAAGTTCCGAAGGATGGAGAGCAATGTTTCTATGTTCTTTCAATTATCTGGTGGCTTTGTGTACTGTTTGAGGTTGTCCCTCTTTCTGTGGCTTGCTTAGGGGTTCCCCTGGAAGAAGAGGAAGAAGAGGAAGAGGATACCTCCTGGACTGGAAAAATCTGTGCCTTGGTGCAGAGAATCAAAGGCCCTCCCAAGCCAGAGAAGGAGCAACCAACGGAGGAAGAAGAGAGATGCCCTAGTAAGTTCCCATCCCTTTCGATCATGGTGCTCCCAACCCAGGGCTCTTCTAAGCCATAATTAAAGTAAAGTGAAAGTGTTAGTTGCTCAGTCGTGTCCACCTCTTTGCGACCCCATGGACTGTAGCCTGCCATGGGATTCTCCAGGCAAGAATACTGGAGTGGCTTGCCATTCCCTTCTTCAGGCGATCTTCCTGACCCAGGGATCAAACTCGGGTCTCCTGAATTGCAGGGAGATTCGTTACCATCTGAGCCACCAGGGAAGCCCCTAGTTAAGGTAATGAACTTCCTAAACATATATTGTGGGATGGAGAAGGGCTGCTTAGCTTCCAGGAAGCATCTGGGCATTCTGTTATAATTGGTGCTCTTAATGCTCTATATTTGGGGGTCTGCTTTCCTTCTGACTTAAGGAGATTACTCTCAGAGTCTTCTGAAAGGGATCAGTTGCTTGGTAGGTCTGCTCTTGTCTGTCTACTTTTAAATGCCTGATACCTGAACACAGATTTCTGTTTTTCTTTCTTTTACGTTTTCATAGTCTTCCTCTTGTGACCCTCATTGTTCTTGTCATTTTTGTTTGTGGTTCCTTCGCATTGAAAATTGCCCCATACTGTCTGAGCTACCAGGGAAGCCCCTTAGCAATCAAAGGGAATAGGTTATGGAGTTTGGAGCAGGGGAGTCTGTTTTCGTTTGGGGGCTATGATTTTCCTAATACAACACCCTAGAGAACTTGGACCTTCTATCTTTCAACTTTCCTGAACCTTGTTCAAATCATTTCTCTAATCCTTATAGTACAGATAATTCCTACCATTGAAACTATTCCCATTTTGAAACAAGATCATTGTTTGTAGTACAAGACAGTTTACTGTCCATAAACTATTTATACTTCAAGAGGAAGATTGTCTGCATATTATAATCAGTCTGCCCTGTACTATGAAATTATGCAAATATTTTACTTGTCTAAAGAAGAAGGAATTTTCCAGTTTTAATGTAGCTGTCTTATTCCCTGTTCCTATCCATCTTAGAACATGCTTTCAAATTATAGACTAGAGCAATAGACTGTCAAGATATGATCAGTTTTTCTGAAAACACTACTTTGGGGTTCATACATCTTATTGCCCTTTCTATTGACCTTCCATCTTTGTCAGACTATCTCTGAAGGGAAAGAATCATCCCCATTTATCAGGAGAAGTGTTGAAGCCTCAAAAGAGTGTCTGGGGTACTTGGCAGCAGTTGTACTGGCAACCCTTGATCGGTCCTATTTCTCACCATGGAGGAGGGGAGGTCTTTGGTGAGAACATGCCAGCATGATTCAAAGGTTCAGAAAAGTGAGCTTAGAGTTCCTTTGTGGTTACTGCCAAAGCAGAACTAAGAACAGACTGAACTGACCCACATTACCCGCGGAGAGTCTGTTTTTAAAATGGATGTTCTTTCTAAGACATTATGTCACGACCAGGGGTCCTCCAAGGCAACCACTTCATGTTAGGTAAATAGAGTCCGTTAGATTAGCTCACTTGATTCTGAAGTCTCCCTAACTCTAAGAATGGTTTTCATGCTCCAAGGACTATAGTGTTTAGCATTTGCTACCCCGGGGTTCAGGCAAAAAGATTATGTTGTATCTGTTCTGGCAGGACACGTGGAACAACCTGGAAGGCCGCTCCAGCATAAAACTCCACGGTTCACCCCACACTTCTTCCCTTCCACAAGCAGCATTATGAGAGGTTCAGACTTTGTGTCATAAGCCTCCTATCCTGCCATCCTGGCCGAGCATGTCTGGTTGTCAGCATATGGGTTCCCTGCCAGGTGTTCCAGGGACACAGAGCTCCTCAATCAGGGCTGACTTTTTAAAAGAAAATCTTGGAGATGGTTTTACTGCCATATTTCCCCCAAGATTGTTTTTGACTTGATTGAATGGAAATGATGGTTCTGAATACATACCCACTTGCCATAAAGGATTCTAATCCTTTAAAATACTGGTAACGCCACCCATGTTACTGCTTGTGATTTCCCTTACCCTTGTGTTTGATAAAATATTAAAAGTTTAGATGATGAAAATAGCATGCTATGGTGAACTGACAATTCCCAAAGTACTTCATATGTATTAGTTTACTGCTGTGAGTTTTTGTCACTCTTCCATTGTGTAGTTGATGAACATAAGACTCAGAAGAGTTAAAGGATGCTTATTCTTTCCACTGTTACCTGGTTCTAGAATTTCCAGGTGCTTGATGTCAACAGCCCAAGGTAACCACAATGAGTAAAGCTGTGACTTGATCGAGGTCTTCCGACTCTGATTCCACACTCTTTCCATCATCCAATGAAGCTTGCCATAGAAATTAACAGCATATATATTAATATGATGAGCCCCCAACCTACATATTACATATAGAATGCCTTCTTGAAACCATCATCTTTTTATCTTGCTTATTGTATCTGCGCGGTAACTCACGTCTGTGACTCACTGTTATGTGTAGGAATCTGAACCCAACAGAGGTCAGAATTTTAACATCAAAAAACTGACCCAGCCAAAGATCTGGACTCGGGCTTTTCAGGGTAGGTGGTGCAATTTCTCCTCTATGAGCAATTGGTGTTGGCCTGATAACCTGCAGGGGAACCTCAACATTTAGGAAAGAGGAAGAACAGTGTCCTGAAACCCATCAGAATGCTGCTAGCTAGTTCAGTGTTAAAGGGATTTGCCCAAAGTAATTGCAACCTATATTGTGATAGAAGTTGCTATAATCTTATCAAAAATTTATATGATAATGAAGAGGTTAAGAAAAATAGTAGCAGCCCACCATACAAAGTAGCATTTTTTTTTTAATATCCCAATAGAGCAAGTTGTCCAGAAAATCTTTTGCCTGTTAGATGGAGGCCAGTGCTTCTCAGAAACACACTACAATTTAAGTAGAGTTTCCTTGAATTTAAATTTGTAACCACTGAGTTTTTCCTCCAGAAAAGGCCAACCAGCTCTTTCTGCTAACTTCTTAGTTAAAAAAAAATAAAAGTCACTTGTCGCTTCACAACTCAAAGTCGGTGCCTTCCTGACCTCTGTGATTCACTGGGTGCTTTCCCTATGGCAGGTGTTCACACTATCTTTTCTCTGCAAAGAAAGCTGCTGCCTGTATCAGCTCTCACCCAGTCATTGAATAACCTGAGGGCCCAAGCCCCAGATCCCACCCTGCCTACATGCTGCAGCCTTTTCTCATGCTGAGGAGGGAAAACAGTCTACTGTTCACCTCCAGAATAAATCCTGGGCCGCAGCACAGATATGCGCAAAGTAAGAGAATTGGGCAGTAGGTGTATCTGTGGTGCTCCGGCAGTGTTTCCAAGCCTCCATGGATTCCCTCCAATCAGCTTCTCCCTGAGATATACACACACAGATGCGTCCTTTAGGAAGTCTCTTTTTTCCACCTCATCCCCCATCTCCCTGCCCCTGCCACATTGTCACAAAATTTCTAATAGGACATGTGCCATCCAGGGCATGACACAAATTTCTAACATTGCCATGTGTCTAACAGGGCAACGTCAGGAAAGTCATGCCCCCTTAGGCAAAGAATTTGTTACTGGGACTTACTACAGAGACCATATCTTACTCGTTTCTACATTCACCTCATCAGCACAAATCTTTTCCACCTCAAATACGTGTTAATCATTTGAGACTCACAAAGATGAAGAAATAGTGGCGCTTACAGAGAAAGGAGGAAATGGGTGTGGACAGTCAAACTCCATACAGCCTGAGGTTGGGTGTGCTATGGTACAGATGAAAGCACAGATAACGGACAGCAGGTGGCCAAAGGAGGGGAGTGAAAACTCCATAAAGATTAAAAATTGGTAGAAGAAAAAGCAGGAGAGTTCCAGAAAAACTTCTATTTATGCTTTATGGACTCTGCCAAAGCCTTTGACTGTGTGGATCACAATAAACTGTGGAAAATTCTGACAGAGATGGGAATACCAGACCACATGACCTGACTCTTGAGAAACCTATATGCAGGTCAGGAAGAAACAGTTAAACTGGACGTGGAACAACAGACTGGTTCCAAATAGGAAAAGGAGTACATCAAGGCTGTATATTGTCACCCTGCTTATTTAACTTCTATACAGAGCACATCATGAGAAACGCTGGGCTGGAAGAAGCACAAGCTGGAATCAAGATTGCTGGGAGAAATATCAATCACCTCAGATATGCAGATGACACCACCCTTATGGAAGAAAGTGAAGAGGAACTAAAGAGCCTCTTGATGAAAGTGAAAGAGGAGAGTGAAAAAGTTGGCCTAAAGCTCAACATTCAGAAAACGAAGATCATGGCATCTGGTCCCATCACTTCATGGGAAATAGATGGGGAAACAGTGGAAACAGTGTCAGACTTTATTTTGGGGGGCTTAAAAATCACTGCAGATGGTGATTGCAGCCGTGAAATTAAAAGACGCTTACTCCTTGGAAGGAAAGTTGTTATGACCAACCTGGATAGTATATTCAAAAGCAGAGACATTGCTTTGCCGACTAAGGTCTGTCTAGTCAAGGCTATGGTTTTTCCAGTAGTCATGTATGGATGTGAGAGTTGGACTGTGAAGAAGGCTGAGTGCCGGAGAATTGATGCTTTTGAAATGTGATGTTGGAGAAGACTCTTGAGAGTCCCTTGGACTGCAAGGAGATCCAACCAGTCCATTCTGAAGGAGATCAACCCTGGGATTTCTTTGGAAGGAATGATGCTAAAGCCGAAACTTCAGTACTTTGGCCACCTCATGCGAAGAGTTGACTCATTGGAAAAGACTCTGATGCTGGGAGGGATTGGGGGCAGGAGGAGAAGGGGACGACAGAGGATGCGATGGCTGGATGGCATCACTGACTCAATGGACTTGAGTCTGATTGAACTCCAGGAGTTGGTGATGGACAGGGAGGCCTGGCGTGCTGCAATTCATGGGGTCACAAAGAGTCGGACATGACTGAGCAACTGAACTGAACTGAACTGAACTGAAGAGGGAAAAGTACTTTTGATGAAAGGAGCTACTTCCACAAAGCCCAGAGGCAAATAAATAAATAAATAAATAAATAAATTCATATTCCAAGAGTGGCAGTGAATTGAGATTGGCTGAATTGTAAAAGGAATAGAATGTGGAAGTGTAGGAAAGGCAGGGTGTGTTACAGCAGCGTGTCCTGAAAACTCCAGTGGTTCACAGTCTCAGAGTGTGACGTTGTTGTTACCATGTATTTTATACTACTTGGCCTTACAGCTGCCAGGAGGGAGGGGCTGACACTTACATGGTGTACCCACTGTGTCCTGAGTGTTGCCCTGGCACTTCTTTGAGTATTACCTCATTTAATTCTCCCAAAAAAATAAGCAGTCAACAATGTTTTTCCTATTTTACAATTGAAGAAACTGATGTAAAGACAGGTTAAATAACCTTCCAGAGTCACACGGAGGGTAGCATATAAATTCAAATCTCTGTTTATCCCACAGCAAACAACCAGATACAGTGGTAGCCAGGTTCCCGTTTGGTACGCTAGGCAGCCAAGCCTTAGAGAAGCGGAGTGATGCGGACAAGGCTCTTGCAACAAGTGAAGAAGAGCCAAGATGAGAATCACGCTCCATATCCAGGGCCCCTGAGCTTTGAGAACTGTGCAGGGATGCTGGGGGGTGCGGTGGGAGAGGGCAGGGGAGGATGGAGAAGCTCAGAGATCCAGGATGCATGGCCAGGAGCTTGCCTCAGTTCAGTTCAGTCGCTCAGTCATGTCCGACTCTTTGCGACCCCATGAATCGCAGCACGCCAGGCCTCCCTGTCCATCACCAACTCCTGGAGTTCAATCAGACTCAAGTCCATTGAGTCAGTGATGCCATCCAGCCATCGCATCCTCGGTCATCCCCTTCTCCTCCTGCCCCCAATCCCTTCCGGCATCAGAGTCTTTTCCAATGAGTCAACTCTTCGCATGAGGTGGCCAAAGTACTGAAGTTTCAGCTTTAGCATCATTTCTTCCAAAGAAATCCGAGGGCTGATCTCCTTCAGAATGGACTGGTTGGACCTCCTTGCAGTCCAAGGGACTCTCAAGAGTCTTCTCCAACATCACATTTCAAAAGCATCAATTCTCCGGCACTCAGCCTTCTTCACAGTCCAACTCTCACATCCATACATGACTAGCAGGAAAACCATAGCCTTGACTAGACAGACCTTAGTCGGCAAAGTAGTGTCTCTGCTTTTGACTGTGCTATCCAGGTTGGTCATAACTTTTCTTCCAAGGAGTAAGGGTCTTTTAATTTCATGGCTGCAATCACCATCTGCAGTGATTTTGGAGCCCCCAAAAATAAAGTCTGACACTGTTTCCACTGTTTCCCCATCTATTTCCCATGAAGTGATGGGACCAGATGCCATGATCTTCATTTTCTGAATGTTGAGCTTTAAGCCAAATTTTTCACTCTCCTCTTTCACTTTCATCAAGAGGCTTTTTAGTTCCTCTTCACTTTCTTCCATAAGGGTGGTGTCATCTGCATATCTGAGGTGATTGATATTTCTCCCAGCTATCTTGATTCCAGCTTGTGCTTCTTCCAGCCCAGCATTTCTTATGATGTACTCTGCATAGATGTTAAATAAGCAGGGTGACAATATACAGCCTTGACGTACTCCTTTTCCTATTTGGAACCAGTCTGTTGTTCCATGTCCAGTCCTAACTGTTGCTTCCTGACCTGCATACAGATTTCTCAAGAGTCAGGTCAGGTGGTCTGGTATTCCCATCTCTGTCAGAATTTTCCACAGTTTATTGTGATCCACACAGTCAAAGGCTTTGGCGTAGTCAATAAAGCAGAAATAGATGCTTTTCTGGAACTCTGTTGCTTTTTCGATGATCCAGCAGATGTTGGCAATTTGATCTCTGGTTCCTCTGCCTTTTCTAAAACCAGCTTGAACATCAGGAAGTTCTTGGTTCATGTATTACTGAAGCCTGGCTTGAAGAATTTTGAGCATTACTTTACTAGCATGTGAGATGAGTGCAATTGTGCGGTAGTTTGAGCATTCTTTGGCATTGCCTTTCTTTGGGATTGGAATGAAAACTGACCTTTTCCAGTCCTGTGGCCACTGCTGAGTTTTCCAAATTTGCTGGCATATTGAGTGCAGCACTTTCACAGCATCATCTTTCAGGATTTGAAATAGCTCAACTGGAATTCCATCACATCCACTAGCTTTGTTCGTAGTGATGCTTTCTAAGGCCCGCTTGACTTCACATTCCAGGATGTCTGGCTCTAGATGAGTGATCACACCGTCATGATTATCTGGGTCATGAAGATCTTTTTTGTACAGTTCTTCTGTGTATTCTTGCCACCTCTTCTTAATATCTTCTGCTTCTGTTAGGTCCATACCATTTCTGTCCTTTATCGAGCCCATCTTTGCATGAAATGTTCCCTTGGCATCTTTAATTTTCTTGAAGAGACCTCTAGTCTTTCCCATTCTGTTCTTTTCCTCTATTTCTTTGCACTGATTGCTGAAGAAAGCTTACTTATCTCTTCTTTCTATTCTTTGGAACTCTGTATTCAGATGCTTATATCTTTCCTTTTCTCCTTTGCTCTTTGCCTCTCTTCTTTTCACAGCTATTTGTAAGGCCTCCCCAGACAGCCATTTTGCTTTTTTGCATTTCTTTTCCATGGGGATGGTCTTGATCCCTGTCTCCTGTACAATGTCACGAACTTCATTCCATAATTCATCAGGCACTCTATCTATCAGATCTAGGCCCTTAAATCTATTTCTCACTTCCGCTGTATAATCATAAGGCATTTGATTTAGGTCATACCTGAATGGTCTAGCAGTTTTCCTTGCTGCTGCTGCTAAGTCACTTCAGTTGTGTCTGACTCTGTGTGACCCCATAGATGGCAACCCACCAGGCTCCCCCGTCCCTGGGATTCTCCAGGCAAGAACACTGGAGTGGGTTGCCATTTCCTTCTCCAATGCATGAAAGTGAAAAGTGAAAGGGAAGTTGCTCTGTCGTGTCCAACTCTTCGCGACCCTGTGGACCATAGCCTACCAGGCTCCTCTGTCCATGGGGTTTTCCAGGCAAGAGTACTGGAATGGGGTCCCATCGCCTTCAATTTAAGTCTGAATTTGGTAATAAGGAGTTCATGATCTGAGCCACAGTCAGCTCCTGGTCTTGTTTTTGTTGACTGTATAGAGCTTCTCCATCTTTGGCTACAAAGAATGTAATCAATCTGATTTCAGTGTTGACCATCTGGTGATGTCCATTTGTACAGTCTTCTCTTGTGTTGTTGGAAGAGGGTGTTTGCTATGACCAGTGCATTTTCTTGGCAAAACTCTATTAGTCTTTGCCCTGCTTCATTCCATATTCCAAGGCCAAATTTGCCTGTTACTCCAGGTGTTTCTTGACTTCCTACTTTGCATTCTAGTCCCCTATAATGAAAAGGACATCTTTTTTTTTTTGCGTGTTAGTTCTAAAAGGTCTTGTAGGTTTTCATAAAACCATTCAGCTTCAGCTTCTTCAGTGTTACTGGTTGGGGCATAGACTTGGATTACTGTGATATTGAATGGTTTGCCTTGGAGACAAACAGAGATCATTCTGTCATTTTTGAGATTGCATCCAAGTACTGTATTTCAGACTCTTTTGTTGACCATGATGGCTACTCCATTTCTTCTGAGGGATTCCTGCCCGCAGTAGTAGATATAATGGTCATCCGAGTTAAATTCACCCATTCCAGTCCATTTTAGTTCACTGATTCCTAGAATGTCGACATTCACTCTTGCCATCTCTTGTTTGACCACTTCCAATTTGCCTTGATTCATGGACCTGACACTCCAGGTTCCTATGCAATATTGCTCTTTACAGCATCGGACCTTGCTTCTACCACCAGTCACATCCACAGCTAGGTATTGTTTTTGCTTTGGCTCCATCCCTTCATTCTTTCTGGGTTATTTCTCCACTGATCTCCAGAAGCATATTGGGCACCTACTGACCTGGGGAGTTCCTCTTTCAGTATCCTATCATTTTACCTTTTCATACTGTTCATGGGGTTCTCAAGGCAAGAATACCGAAGTGGTTTGCCATTCCCTTCTCCAGTGGACCACATTCTGTCAATCCTTTCCACCATGACCCACCCATCTTGGGTTGCCCCACAGGCATGGCTTAGTTTCATTAAGTTAGACAAGGCTGTGGTCCTAGTGTGATTAGATTGACTCGTTTTCTGTGAGTATGGTTTCAGTGTGTCCCTCTGATGCCCTCTGATGCCCTCTTGCAACACCTACCATCCTATTTGGCTTTCTCTTACCTTGGGCGTGGGGTATCTCTTCACGGCTGCTCCAGCAAAGCGCAGCTGCTGCTCCTTACCTTGGATGAGGGGTATCTTAGTGCACTGGTCACAGCCCCCTGCACTTAGGCTTGCCTCAGCATCAGTTTATTCTCCACACTGAATAGACATAGACACTAAAATAAAAGCAATTTGATTACCTTCCCAACAGGGTAAAGACAGAGACCCCAGGTCCCTGAGTCTTTTGCTGTCCCATCTGTGTCCCATCTTCATTCCAGGGCTTTCAGCGCTTCCCTCCCTAGCATATCAGCAGACATCATCTATTCTCTCTGTGCTCTCTTCCCTGTTGTCTTCATCGGTCATTTAATCGCCTGAATGTTTTCGAGAAAGTGATTATGAGGCTGGTTGACTGATTTCAGAAACAACAGGCTAATTATCTGCATATGATGGATGAGACCCCAGGAGGCTGTGGAGATGGGCTGGCAGAAGTGCAGTCTCACGGATGCTTTGTGAGGCTGCCTCTGATGGGAATGGGTGTTCGGCCATCTGGGGAAATGGTCCTGGGGGTGACACAGTTGCTTCACAAGTGGGGAGGCTCTGGCTAATGTAGAAAACCACTGAGAGAGGGAAACAGATTTAGCAGAAATAGTCAAACACCAGGAGACTGTCCACACACGACCAGCCCTGAGAGCCAAGGTCAAGGGCATCCAGACCAGGGGGACTGGGAGTTTTGTGGGGTCCAATTGTGCAGAGATGGGAGAGGCTCATCTCTTGTATGGCCCTAACTCCCACGCTGCCTCAGCCTATAGACCATCTGTAGACAGGAACCTTGATTTGTTTATTAAATTGTAGTGCTTCTTTGCCTAAATAAAAAGTAAAGCAAGGATTAGTCTAACAACAGCCATCAGTGTTGGGGAAACTTAATTCCTACCACATCTGTCTTTTCTGTTCTTTCCTGATGATCTGGAGAGTTACGTGATGATTCAGGTACCACCTTTAGCACAGAGTCAGACTCACAAGAAGTTCTTAGCAAATATTGGCTACTACTGTTGTGATGAGAAATAGAGTATTCTAGCAAGCTGCCTAAACTTTTACCCTTATTTCCCAGACAGGAAAGCCAAAAGAGAAGGAAACAAGTGTGCATGTCTACAAATTAAATATAGCTCTGAGATGAAGGAAAGCTGGGTGCTTTCTTAGATGTTCAGCTGCTTGCCATGGAGCCCGGGGAGGCGGGGGAGTGGGAGAGTTGCACATCGCATGCCTCTGGGGGTCTGACAGCCAGTGCCTGTCCACTGGGCCCTGATGACACAACATAAACAGAGCGGCTCTTACTTGTCAGTGGGGAACAATGTCTAGTTGTCTTTGCAGGCTTTGCTTTTCAGGTTTTCAGAGCCTTGCAGCCTTGCTCTCGGGGATCTCTGTAGAATCCTTGTTCTACTGAAATGAGGTGAAAGTGATACCAAATGCGCAGCCCAAGCCAGAGAGGCACCAGGAAAGCTCAGAGAAATTGTTGTTTAGTTACTAAATTGCGTCTGACTCTTTTGTAACCCCATGAATTATAGCCCGCCATGGACTGTAGGCTCCACTGTCCATGGAATTTCCCAGGCAGGAATACTGGGGTGGGTTGCCATTTCCTTCTCCAGGGGATCTTCCTGACCCAGGGATCAAACCTGCACCTCCTACAATGGCACGCAGATTCTTTACTGATGAGCCACCTGGGAAACTCCAGAGATATTAGCATGATGAATTTTCCAGATCTCCTTGAAATGTATGGATTTAACTTTCTCTCTGACGTTTTCTGCTAAGAAGTTGTAGGTATTTGGCCACTTTATAACACAGAGCAGACTTTCAGCCCAGAGGAAGCTCTGGAGCATGGAACACAGAGGGCATGACACTCTCCCTAGTAAATCTTCCCAACTAAATCTAGCGGGTGTTATTGTGCCATCTGACCCCTGACACAGGAAGGGCTCTTTCTCCACCAGCAATCCAGACAGTCATCAGAAAGGCCATCAAGTTGCCACAGCTCATCTTCTGATGTAAGTGATTAGCGATGTGCGGTGAAGCTTTGATAATGGCCACTTCTTCACCAGGGTCAGTAACCACTGGCATTTAAAGATTTTATTTCCTCAGTCTTAGATTTTACTATTAGCAAGTGCAAGCTGGGTAACATCATGATAAGGCCGGTTGGCATTAAAATTCAGTGGTAAAATTCTTAGTGCTTATCAGTTTAACTCAATGAAGACATAGGTGTTCATTTCACCATTTTCATAAATTAGGACAACCCTTTCAAGAACTCAGTGGGTTGGATAGACACAGAATTGTAGAATATTAAACCGCAAGTGACTTGACTTCATACAAGTGAACAGAGCCACAGAGAGGTAAAGCATCTTGACCAAGGTCACACAGGCAGAGCAGGAGCAAAGTACCCAGCACTCTTGTCACTAGACGACACACTCATTCATTTTCTTCAACATGAACTTCATATTGTTCACTTCATTTTATTGGTGAGGAATCTGAGCCTCTGGGAAAATGACTAATCTGCCCAGCTCAGAGTCAGTTAGAAAAAGAGCTAAAGCTTTATAATTTTCAGGATTTATCTCTGAATCCATTTTGGAGTTTATGAAGAGAGCATCTAAGCAGTATAATATAAATTTAAAGCATTAATAAAGATAACTATTTTTCTGAATTTTATGAAGCTATTGAGAGTAAGCAGCACTAAGATGGCAACGTAGATGGGTTTAGATTCCAGCAGGCAAGGTTTGATTCCCAGCTCTGTCATTTACTGCTTATGATATTAAGCAAATTTCTGAAACTTTTCTGTTTTAGTTTTCTTGTCTGTAAAAAGAGAATAATAATAGTTCCTTTCTTACAGGGTAGGAGAAGGGAATATAAGAATTCAGTAAAGCGGTGCTCAGTTTAATGTTCTGGTACTTAGAAGTTGATATACCTTTCAGCTCCTGCAGTGAGTATAAAAGGTATAGTTCATACATAAGAACTTCACTTCCATGTTTATCATTTCGGGTGCTTTCAGTGAAAAAAGAACAGAAAACCCAATTCAGATGGAGTAACTGATAAAGGAATTTTATGACTGGTGTATCAAGAGGTGATGGCCCCAGTCCCTTTGTTGAATTAATTCCTTGGCCCTGCTCACCTCCACAGCCAACATGGTGACTGCATTTCTGGGCCTCATCCATGAACAACATTGTTCAGGGGAATGGTGAGAAGGTTTCTTCTACTCTGGTATTCAAGGCAAGAATCCTGAGATCACTTTTGACTGGCGAACTTGATCAGGGGTCAACTGTTGAACCAATGGGCGTGACCTAGAAAATAACACGTGCTGGTGACTTCGTCACCAGAGCCACATTTGGAGGAGGGTTGGGTCCTTTCACAGAGGAACATGGCCATGAGGTAGAGAGGCAGATATCTGTACAAAAGCAGGGTTCTGTTAAGAAGGAAGAAGGGTCAAATAGATGCCGACTCGGTGGTCAGGAATATTCAATATGCCATGATGATCATCACCTACAGCATCTTTCATTCATTCGGTGGGTAGTGCTGAGATGTATGCAGCTCTGCACTTGATGTTCAGAAAGGGAGCAGAGGCCAAAAAGCTGTGTTAAGGAACTAGAGAATGTGCTGTCTGTAGCATGCATGCATTATCTAATGGGCCATGGTGGCTCTGTGGCGAGTACTTTCTGCGTTTAATGTCATTCGCGTTTGACACAAGCCCTGGGCCAGATCCAGACAGTCTTCACTTGTGTCAGCAACGCTGTCATGTATTTACTCCAGCTGCCTCAGCAAAAACTTCAAAAACTAGCTCTCTCTCAGGCCTGATGTCTGTAGTGCTTGCTCACTGAAATGCTCCAGTCTGATTTGAATCTTCAGAAAAGGAATCAAATATCCTCAACCCAGGACTGTCTATCCATGAGACTATGTCAGTTTCCTGAACTGCTGTAACAAATTACAAATTTGGTGGTTTAAGGGCTTCCCTTGTGGCTCAGATGGTAAAGAATCTGCCTGCAATGCCGGAGACCTGGGTTCGATCCCTGGGTTGGGAAGATCCCCTGGAGAAGGGAAAGGCTACCCACTCCAGTATACTGGCCTGGAGAATTCCATGGACTGTATAGTCCATGGGGTTGCAAAGAGTCAGACACGACTGAGCGACTTTCAGTTTCACTTTTGGTGGCTTAAAACAGCATAAATTCATTACCACCCAGCTCTAGATGTCGTAAGTTTAAAATGAGTTAGTAGCGTTACAGTTCTTCTAAGGAGAATCCATTTCTTGCCTTTCCCAACATTGAAAGGCTGCCTGTATTTTTGACTAGTGGCCCTCCAGCAGAGGTACCAGTCCAGCCTCTGCTTCTGTCATCACAGGTCCATCTCTGACTCTTAACCCGCCTTCCTCCCTCTTATAAGGACCCTTGTGATTACATTGAGCCCACCCAGATAAGTCTTCCCATCTCAAGATCCTTAATGTAATCACATCTACAAAGCATCTTTAACATGTCAGGCAACAAGGTCACAGGTTCTGAGAATTCAGAGCTGAACATCTTAGCGGTGGGGTGGAGGAGCCTTATTCAGCCTACCTCAGGGAGGAAGAAAGCAAAGGTCGAAATACACTTGTTCTTTCCACTTGAAATTGATCTACCACCTGTTATGCCTCCAGAGCATTTGCAGCATACCGCAAGCTGACTTTTAATCACCTAGAATTTAAAAGTAAGTCTATGTAATTTAGAGGTGCATAATTATTTTTCTTTTCCCATTGTAAGTGTGAGCATTATAAATTGCTTTCTAAGTTAACTAAGTACAGTGCAGTTCTGTTGGCTCCCTCTCCACAATGTAATCAGAATACTTTTTCTTCCAAACTGACCCAGGTTTAGGAGCACACTCAAAGAAATGTCACACCAGCCTAGGCTTGGGAATATGTAAGATGTTGGGATTTGCTTTGCCAGTGGCCAATATCTGCTGTTTGACATTAAGCATGCACCTCATTGCTTGATGGCCAGTTGGACTGTGGTCTAAATTTAGGGACAAAAAGATTCTTTCCAGACCTCTGAAGCCTAAAACTTTAAACCTGTACCTTGAGAATAAATGACCTTTCTCTTATTATAGTTGGCAGTGCAAAGCTTGTAATTTGACCATTTAGAAAAGAGTTATACTAAGGATGATGGGTGACTCCCTAGAGAATTTTCTTGCAAGTTTCACAGAATAATGGACTTGAGATTCTGAGGTTCAATAGCTAGTTATAAAGTGACAAGTGGAAGGAAATAAGCAACCTACCAATAAATACTGGGCTCCCAAACTAATATATTAAACCTAGGTCTAATTTGAAGACACTCTAATCCTTTCTTCTTATATGGAGTATCTGACTAGTCGAGAAATCAAGTAGTGAAGTAGCTGTTTTTCTTTTAGACTATCTTTCAGTCATCAAATCTCCCTAAACAATACAGTGCCTTAGAAATATTTCCACTCTGAGTTAACCTGAGCAGTCATTTAAAATGTGGCTTCTAGATTGTATACTTGATATAATTGCCTGAATGTGACTATCCCTAATTACACTAATTACAACAGTGGAGTGTGAGTCAGATAGTTAATAATTTCATAAACGAAGCCATTTATAATCATCAAGGAAACCACGCGTATACATCTAGCTTCCCAAAGGCATTCTGTTTCATAGGAGCTGATTTTATTTCTCATCAGAAAAACAAGAGCTTGGTTCCATATCTTTCTTTCTTTTTACTTTTTGAAAAAAAGCACTACAGCTTTTTTAAAATCCCATGAGCTGAACCATCCAGTGCACTTGACAAGGCCTTCTTGGAACAGATAAATCGGTGGATAAAAATCCTATGATTGCAACCAAGACTGTGGAAGCAACTTCATCACGTGGTGGGCAGGTTCTAAGTGGAGCAGTTGGACGTCTGTGCACATGTGGGAGACGTTAAGAGGGGCCCAAACAGGAAGGCAAATGGCAGATTGACCTCTTCACCTCACTTTGTGTTTTGCCTAAGCCTCACCCCCTTCAGGAGGTGTGTTTCTTTTCTCTCTCCCTCTCTCCCCCCTTTTTTTTTTTTTGTAGTTTCAACAATTTTATCTTCAATTGATTAACCATGTTATGTTAGTTTCAAGTGTACAGAAAAATAATTCAGTCATACCTACACAAGTATCTACTCTTTTCAGACTCTTATCCCATGTAAGTTTTTACAGAATATTGAGCAGAGTTCCCTGAGCTATATAGTAGATGTTTGTTTATCTATTTTAAATATAGCAGTGTATATACTTGTCAATCCCAAACAGGCTATCCCTTCCCCAACCCTTCCCCTCTGGTAACCCTAGGCTCATTCTCTAAGTAGAGAAACAGACTTCCAGACTTAGAGATGTTTTTCCTATGAACACCAAAGTGTTCTCAGTCATGAAAGGGCAGCATTTCCAAAGATGAACTTAGAAAAATAGCAGAAGTGAAATCAGTATTTAGTTGTATCTGTCTCTGCTTAAGAAAGAGATTCAAGTATTCTTGAGAATCATCTCCATTTGCTTTTCTGAAAATCCTTCCAAAATTGTCAGCACTCTCCCACTGATACCAGAACAACAACAACAAAAATAAGTATTTACTCATGACTACTTCTGTAAATTATCTTTTGAAAGGAAATGGCATTGCAAACCATCGGAATGTGTTTTCTCTCAGATCATTTCATATTTTCCTTGGAAGATAAATTCATGATAGAATTTTTTCCTCCTTGCTTCTTTAGTCTCCATGCAATATGGACCTACAGCTTCCCCTGTGGCTCAGAGGTAAAGAATCCACTGCCAAGCAGGCAAGACAGGTTCAATCCCTGGGTCAGGAAGATCCCCTGGGGAAAGGAGTGGCTCCCCATCCCAGTATTCTTGCCTGGGAAATCCCATGGATAGAAGAGCCTGGTGGGCTACAGACCCTGGGGTCTCAAGAGTCAGACAGGACTTAGCGACTAAAAAGCAGCAGCAATATGGACTTATTCCAGGAATATGAAGAACTTCAGATAAAGGACTCATCATTAAGGGGAAAAGTAAGAGAGGAAGATCTGATCATTTCTCTTCTCTGATTTCTTTTGGGCGTGTGTATTATAACGGAAGTTGTACCTTCTTATAAATGGTCTCGTTTCTAAATGTCCTGGGAAAATACAGTTTTCCCCATTATTTTACACTTTATTTACATATTTAGTTTTCCCGGCTAGGCTGCTGTGGGTAGTACCTGTGTCTTGAAATAGTTTCATATAGAATACTTTATTCAGTATTGGTCATGTAACAGGAAATGTCATTCAATTGATAAGCTAACTTAGGGGGACATAACTGGAGGTGATTCACCTACTAAGATGAAGTGAAGTGAAGTCGCTCAGTCGTGTCCGACTCTTTGCGACCCCATGAACTGTAGCCTACCAGGCTTCTCCATCCATCGGATTTTCCAGGCAAGGGTACTGGAGTGGGTTGACATTTCCTTGTCCTCTAAGATGAGGACAGGCAGAAATGGATGAGTGAGGTGTGTCCTGAGGTGTGGATACACGTGGCAAACCCTTCTAGAGCAGACCACCCTGGTTTCAGCTGTTGCTGAGAATAAAGTCTTTGCTGAAGGGTCAGCAAATGTCAGGGGCAGAAAATCAGTGTTTCCCTCTACAGCCTGCAGCCCTCCTTTTCTCTGTGCCTCACTGTACTGGCTGCAGAGCAGGCTGCAGAGGGCGTGGCTGCCTCGGTGTCAAAGATACCTGGCTCCCTCCTTGCTCCCAAGGTGACTCATCTTCAACCCAAATGAAAGAGGGAAGCCTAGGGCCCTTCAGGCTGGTGGGGAGCCCTTTGGTAATGAGTGAATAATGGCCCGACCCCTTGCTGACTGCCAGGATTCAATTTTCAAAATAATGATTCTTTAATTTTCATTTTATTTCTCACGTGAGCTGTGTTACTCTCTTTATGCTCGTTTAATTTACCTCTCATCCGGAAACAGAGAAAGCTTCCTAAGGCACAGTTTTCAAGGTTCTGGTCTCAACCACTTGATTAGAATCACAATCTAATGGAACAGGGTTTATCTTAGCCAAAGGGAATGATTTGCCTTCCAGTAACAGCCATCCCCTAAGGTAGACCCTTTTATAGAGACAGTGATCCTCTAAATTTCAGCCTTGAGGCCCCTTTATGCTCTTAAAATTTACCAAGGATTCCAATATGCCTTAGTTTATGAGGATTGTATCTATTATATTACACAAGTGAAACTAAAATAGAATTTAAAACTGAGATTTTTTAAATATTTGTTAATTCATTGAAAAATAAGAAACCCACTTATGCTTAATGAAATAATTCAGAGAAAGACAAGCACAGTGTATTATCACTTATGTGTGAAATCTAAAAAATAAATGAATATAGCAAAACTGACACAAACTCACAGATTCAGAGAACAAAGTAGTGATTAGCATTGGGCACAGTGAGGAGAGAAAAGAGGGGAGGGGCAAGATTGGATACAGGAGGAAGAGATACAAACTATTACTAATGAAATAAACTGGCAGATTCGTGTTGATGTATGGCAAATCCGATACAATATTGTAAAGTAATTAGCCTCCAATTAAAATAAATATATTTATATTTTAAAAAAAAGAAATAAACTGTGGTGATATAGTATACAGCACAGAGAATATAGCCCCTATCTTATAACTTTAAATCAAATATAATCTATAAAAATATCAAATAAGTCTATTGGATACCTGAAACTACTATAATATTATAAATTAACTGTACTTAAATAAATACATAATAATAGAGTAAACCCATTACATGTTACATAAAAAACTTCTATGAAAAACAACTAAATAATTCAAAAAACTAAATAATTCAACAACTAAATAATTCAAAAAAATGATTGGTGATATTTTGCATTTTTATAAATCTCTTATGTCTGACTTAGATAGCTGGATTTTTTTTTATTCTGATGTCTGGTTAAAGAATTAGCCTCAAACAGATATATAGTTGGAAAGAGAAGAAGTACTATTGGTAGCCTTTTCAGATAATTGTGGATATTCTTTTGATACTATGTTAAGTCTCAGCAAGTAATAGTTCCTCAAAAGTTATTTGCTGTGTGGAATTTGAAATAATAGTAAAGACTTTCTTTTTATTTGGTTATATAACAATCCATTGGTCTATCTTGTTTGTTAAATGGATTCTTTTATCCATGATGTTTTTGTAACACTACACATTGATCATTGGGAAATGACTGGTTCACTGAATTATACAGAGCTTTCAAATGTTGACACAGTTTATTATAAACTATTTCTTAAATTACATTCATTAATATCAACAACTTAATCAAAAATGTCTTTAAATGTTGGGAAGCTGTCAAATTCACAGTGGCAGATAAACATTTTCCAAAATTCTAGTTTTCTTGTGAAAGCTTGAATTTTAAACTTGGCAAGAAGTCCTAAGAGTTGTTTTCCTTGAAGTGACAGGCTTGTTTCATTTTTAAGAAAATATCTGTCAGTTACTCAAGTGTGATTAACCATAGCTTGTCTGTTGTTCTCTTAGTTAAGATGGCATTCCAAGAAAGAAGCAGCTAGTTTAGCTAGCAACAATCATGACAATCACACAGGTGTTTTTCCTTTGGAAAACCACTGGCCTTTGTACAACAGAAGCGCTTTAGAAATATGTATACTCAGGAATTTGTTGTTCAGTTCAGTCACTCAGTCATGTCCAACTCTTTGCCACCCCATGGACTGCAGCACGCCAGGCCTCCCTGTCCATCACCAACTCCCGGAGTTTACTCAAACTCACGTCCATTGAGTTGGTGATGCCATCCAACCATCTCATCCTCTGTCGTCCCCTTCTCCTCCTGCCTTCAATCTTTCCCAGCATCAGTGTCTTTTCCAGTGAGTCAGTTCTTCACATCAGGTGGCCAAAGTATTAGAGTTTCAGCTTCAGCATCAGTTGTTTGTTGTTAATAAAAGTAATAATCTTTCTATGCCACTCAGAGCATTCTGATGCAAGCAGTACTGGTCATGTTCTGGTAATGCAGCAGGAAAGCATAGCATTTGGTGCTGCTGTCTTGATTTTGTGCTAAGGACCCAGCTGTTGTTTTCGTTTGTTTGTTTTTGCCCCACTAGTTTTACCTACTGTTGCTTTTGCACCATTAGTGCAGCTAATCACACAATGAAAAAGACAAATAGCATCTTAGAACTATTATGAAAGTACAACAGGCCTTGCAAACTGCCTGAAGGGTCTTGGAGACCCCAGGGCTCTGTGAACCCAACTTTTATAGTTACTGGCACAGATAGCATAAGAGTTACCTTTTATTAAGCCCATGGTTTGTGCCAGAGGTGGTTATGTGCATTAATTATTTTAATCCCCAGGTATGCAGTTACATGAAGAACCTATCACATTCTAGAAAATGTGTTCTTTTTAACCTCTCTACCCTGGTTCATTTATGCTGCTCTATTGCTGGTTCATGGGAGCTAATTAAATTCCGAGCAATTTTCAACTGCATTGCTGCCAGGGGTATAAAGCTCCATTTTCTCAGTCCCAGAGGTGTTCAGACCTTTAAAAATTCATGATTCAGCCTAGGTTTGCTTGGTGGGTGCTAGGTCTCCAGCGTATGTCAGGCTGCAAAGTACGCCGTGCTTCTCAGGGCTCTTAACAATGTTTCTCTCCCTGTCCCCAGTTCATTTTCATCTCACAGTTATACTTTCTCTCACTTTCTGAACCTTGTCTCACAATCTGAAACCTTGTCCAACAAGGATGGTCTTAAATTCTGTGCCTTCTACTGAGTTACATCTGCCTATCAATACACAATGGAGAAGGCAATGACACCCCACTCCAGTACTCTTGCCTGGAAAATCCCATGGATGGAGGAGCCTGGTAGGCTGCAATCCATAGGGTTGCTGAGAGTCAGACATGACTGAGCGACTTCACTTTCACTTTTCACTTTCATGCATTGGAGAAGGAAATGGCAACCCATTCCAGTGTTCTTGCCTGGAGAATCCCAGGGATGGGGGAGCCTGGTGGGCTGCCGTCGATGGGGTCGCACAGAGTCGGACACGACTGAAGCAACTTAGCAGCAGCAGCAGCAACAGCATCAATACACAATGATGAGGTGCTTTTTCTGTCAGGAGCTTGGGAGTCACAATTTTTTAACTGAGCATTAGCTGGGTCACACATAGATAATTGTTTAGCCCATTGCCTCACATATACATTAAAGACTGACCTGGACAAAGAACCCATGGGGCATTTCTCATTCTGCCCTTTCAGGTTAAAGAGCTGTTTCCCAGAAATGTACTCACAGACATAGGGAACAGACTTGTGGTTGTCTAGGGTGAGGGGATAGGGGAGAAGGATTGGGAGTTTGGAATTAGCAGGTCCAAACCTATTACATACACATTGGATAACAAGGTCCCCTGTATAGCACAGGAAACTGTATTCAATATTCTGTGATAAACCACAATGGAAATGAAAATTTTTAAAAAGACTGTGTATATATAATATATATATACACATGCATACACATAACTGAATCACTTTGCTATACAGCATAAATTAACACAATATTGTAAATCAACTATACAAAAATAAAATCTTGCGCTTTCCCCCCCAAAAAAAATATATACATATATATATATAGCTATTTCCGTTCCCATTTGCCCTCTCATGAGGTATTATGCTGAAATGAACCATTCTCTAGGCTATAAATGTTGATTTGGATTGATAAGTCAGTGTGTGACTAAGAGCTCACCCGAATCTTGAATTAATCCGAAAGACAGGTTAAGGGAATATTTACATGGTTTCACTGTGACTCTGTAGAATTCCCTGTTGAAAAGAGGATGGTTCTTGAGCTGGTTAATACTTCTGGTTGCTTTTCATGTGTGGCAGGGACTGTGGTCATGTGTATTATCTCTGCAAAGGATTTGGTTGTAAGTATTGAGAACTGTAATTCTTTCAGTCCTAAGTCAGGCTTAAGAGGAAACTGTACGTACAGGCCCAGGTAAGCTGATGTTGCATGCAAGAACATCTACGGTTTTGTCCTGCTTTTACTCATTAGTGTGACTATTAAGTAGGAGAAACAGAAACTCTCACATTTGACTGCTGAGAAAACCGGTTCCTGAGAGGAGACCAGGCTTAGACGGTAACTAACTTTTCTCCCCCCGAAAGTTCAGCTATTGTCTAACCTAACAAATGTTAGTCAGCAGTCCCTGCCTGGTGAGATCTCTTAGGAACATCTTTTAACTGTGCTTCTCTCTGCCTTGGGTATCCTTTTTTTTTTTTAGATTTTTAGCTTGTGTCTCCTGTCTAAACCTAAAACTCCCCCAGGGGTGATGGACACAGAAGTAAGGTGAATTAATCCTTTACATCTAGAGCTCTTCTGGAGCTTTGGTAATAAAGTTCAGCTTTCATATCCTTATGATGAGCCATTATTGTATGTAGAGAAGACACCTGCCGTATTTAATGTCACAGAGGCAGAACATTATGTAAGACAGGGCACAGGCTACTGAAAGCACCTATCTGAGCTTATTCCCAGTGCTTTCACTGAAGGACTGCATAACCCTCATCAGCCCCTGAGCTCTGCCTTTCTCACCAGTCTGAATTAAGGGTCTTGGTGCCATCTATACCTTGCAGGAGTGTGGCAGGCAGAGCTGGACTTGGACGCAGTAATAAGAGCAGCGTGTCTCACTGTGTTACAGCATCTTCAGGAAATGTGTATGACATGGGGGGGGGGCGGTGGTGAGCAGTGCCTCCCAGACGTTCTGGCAGGATCCCCTATCACACTGTCCTCCTGCTCAGATCTGCGTCTCCCTTTTGGTCATCTTCTTACACCGATGCCCATCGGCACTTCTCAGGGGCCATTCAGTTCAACCTGTGAAGGTCCCGGTGCTGGCTTGGTTCCCACCTGAGCCATCTTTCCTCTACTTGTGCAGCCAGTGGTGTTTCTGTGCAACCAGCATGAGCCCTGAGACGTCCTGCATTCACTCATACTGGTTTCTCCCTTGATGCTTGTGAAGCATCTGACACAGTGTCAGCTGACTCCTGCCAAAGATCCAGGACAGCACAGTCAGTTGAGGGTGGTGCTCAGATGTCCGGTTGCAAAGTCTTTGGACCTAATAGAAGGTTCTCAGTCTACTTCACTCTATCCCCTAATGTATTTTTCTATTTGTGTCATCTCAAATATGTTTTAGAGTTCTTGAATCAGTGGTATGGCTTACTCAGTTGGTAACAAAGTTCAGTTTTCATATGCTTATGATGAGCCGTTATTGTATGTAGAGAAGACACCTGCCATATTTAGTGTCACAGAGGTAGAAAATTATCTAAGACAGGGCACAGGCTACTGAAAGCACCTATCTGAGCTTATTCCCAGTGCTTTCACTGAAGGACTGTGTAACCCTCATCAGCCCCTGAGCTCTGCCTTTATCACTGGTCTGAATTAAGAATCTTTGTGCCATCCATACCTTGCAGGAATGTGGCAGGCAGAGCTGGACTTGGATGCAGTTATAAGAGCAGCAGTTATAATATCTATATCTAATGAACTCTGGGAGATGGTGATGGACAGGAAGGCCTGGCGTGCTGTGATTCATGGGGTTGCAAAGAGTTGGACACAACTGAGCGACTGAACTGAACAACTGAACTGAATATATAGATATTATACTATCTATAATGGTAGATAGTATCTTTAGAATACTTTGAGGATGTATTTATGGTAGAGAAATCCTAGCACTTAATAGTGCTTTACTCCCAAGAGGCAGTGCCCAATGTCTTCTTATGTTTTCGTCCATCCAGAATCACTCCCCACTCTATCCTGTTGCACTTATACACAACCCCACCTTAGTGTGTATTGCATTGTATTACAAAATAAGGATAAAATGTAGCTTTTAAGTCAAAATGAAAAGTTGTGAGCACCCTGACGGCAAGAAGGCATCTTATTTTGTCTTTATGTCCAGCATCATTCAAGCATCACTGAATGCCATTTAATCCAAATAGAACATTTGGCCTTCTCAGTTCAAATTGAAGATATCTTTTATTATAATATGGCTCATGAACCTGCCTTTTGGTATGCGTTCTACTTCTCTGTGTGCCATAATCCACCTTTAAGAATGTTTTTAACCCTACCCAGCTGATGTTGTACGTTATCACTGAGTGGAGTGACAGAGGTGCGCAGTGCTCCTGAGCTTCGACAGCCACAGTACTGGTGCTTCCCCTTGTCCTTCCAGCGACCCTGAAGGAGCTCATCTCACAGACCATGATCCGCTGGGCCCAGGAGGACCAGATCCAGGATGCAGAGCTGGTCCGGATGATGTTCAACCTTCTGCGGCGGCAGTACGACAGCATCGGGGAGCTGCTGCAGGCGCTGCGCAAGACCTATACCATCAGCCAGGCCTCCGTGAGCGACACCATCAGCCTGCTGGCCGCCCTGGGCCAAATTCGCTGCCTGCTCAGCGTCAGGATGGGCAAGGAGGAGGAGCTACTCATGATCAACGGGCTGGGGTGGGTCATTCCCATCAAGGGCAAGCTTGCAGAGGAGGCAGTTCTGAAACCAAGTCACATAAAAACCTCTGGGTTCCCCATCCTGATTTCACTCTTTTTGGGATATATGCTCATTAAAGCAGTCCCCTTCAATAACCTCAGAGACCAGACAGTGGGCTACTTGGGGTGAAGGGCCTTGGCCAGAAGTAGGAAGGAATCTTGGAAAAAAGCAGATATTTAGTTTGAATCTGATAAAAATAGTCCCAGGGAAGCAATGAAAAAATTCAAAGGAAGGGACAATGTGTTCAACCCAACATGAGAGAAACTTTTTTGAGCACCTAAGATTTTAACTGGAAATCTTCTGAGGCTTCCCTTTGAATAATTATAGCCTTTTTCCTCCCTTTTCTTGGGAGTAGAGTCATTGTCATCAATTCTTCAAAATGTGTTTCCTCATGACAATAGCTTGTAGATCTTCCTTAGAAGCCACATCACTAGAAAGATTGGATTTTATTTATTTGCTTGTTTTTGTTTTCATAATTTTAATTTTTTGATTTTTAAACAATTTTAAAGGTTGCTTTCCTTTTACAGTTATTACAGAATATTGGTTATATTCCCTGTGTTGTACAATATATGCTTGAGCCTATCTTACACCCAACAGTTTGTACCTCCCATTCCCCTACCCCTATATTGCCCCATCCTCTCCTCCCCACTGACAACCACTAGTTTGCTGTCTAATCTGTGTCTACTTCTGTTTTGTTATATTCACCAGTTTCTTGTATTTCTTAGATTTCACTTATAAGTGCTATCATACAGTATGTATCTTTATCTGTCTTATTTCACTTAGCAAAATGCCCTCCAAGTCCATTCATGTTGCTGCAAATGCAAAATTTCATCTTTTTATGGCTGAGTAGTATTCCACTGTATATGTACACCACAAGATTGCATTTTAGATATCAAAAAGATTTCCTTTAATTAGGTAACATAGTTCTATACTGCAGATGAGAAACCTAAAGCCCAAAAAAATAAATTCACTGACTAACACAGGATTGGAAAAGGTCAGTTTTCATTCCAGTCCCAAAGAAAGGCAATGCCAAAGAATGCTCAAAATACCACACAATTGCACTCATCTCACACGCTAGTAAAGTAATGCTCAAAATTCTCCAAGCCAGGCTTCAGCAATATGTGAACCATGAACTTCCAGATGTTCAAGCTGGTTTTAGAAAAGGCAGAGGAACCAGAGATCAAATTGCCAACATCTGCTGGATCATCGAAAAAGCAAGGGAGTTCCAGAAAAACATCTATTTCTGCTTTATTGACTATGCCAAAGCCTTTGACTGTGCGGATCACAATAAACTGTGGAAAGTTCTGAGAGAGATGGGGATACCAGACCACCTGACCTGCCTCTTGAGAAACTTCTTGAGTAACAGGTCAGGAAGCAACAGTTAGAACTGGACATGGAAAAACAGACTGGTTCCAAATAGGAAAAGGAGTGCGTCAAGGCTGTATATTGTCACCCTGCTTATTTAACTTCTATGCAGAGTACATCATGAGAAACGCTGGGCTGGAAGAAGCACAAGCTGGAATCAAGATTGCAGGGAGAAATATCAATCACCTCAGATATGCAGATGACACCACCCTTATGGCAGAAAGTGAAGAAGAACTAAAGAGCCTCTTGATGAAAGTGAAAGAGGAGAGTGAAAAAGTTGGCTTAAAGCTCAACATTCAGAAAACGAAGATCATGACATCTGGTCCCATCACTTCTTGGCAGATAGATGGGGAAACAGTAGAAACAGTGTCAGACTTTATTTTGGGAGGGCTCCAAAATCACTGCAGATGGTGATTGCAGCTGTGAAATTAAAAGACACTTACTCCTTGGAAGGAAAGTTATGACCAACCTAGATAGCATATTGAAAAGCAGAGACATTACTTTGCCAACAAAGGTCCGTCTAGTCAAGGCTATGGTTTTTCCAGTAGTCATGTATGGATGTGAGAGTTGGACTCTGAAGAAAGCTGAGTGCCGAAGAATTGATGCTTTTGAACTGTGATGTTACAGAAGACTCTTGAGAGTCCCTTGGACTGCAAGGAGGTCCAACCAGTCCATTCTGAAGGAGATCAGCCCTGGGATTTCTTTGGAAGGAATGATGCTAAAGCTGAAGCTCCAATACTTTGGCCACCTCATGCGAAGGGTTGACTCATTGGAAAAGACTCTGATGCTGGGAGAGATTGGTGGCAGGAGGAGAAGGGGACGACAGAGGATGAGATGGCTGGATGGCATCACTGACTCGATGGACATGAGTCTGAGTGATCTCCGGGAGTTGGCGATGGACAGGGAGGCCTGGTGTGCTGCAATTCATGGGGTTGCAAAGAGTCAGACACGACTGAGCGACTGAACTGAACTGAACCCACAGTTTTACCTGAATAAAATCAAGCGCTAGAACCATAGTCTTCCTACTGCTGGAATTGTCATCCTACCACCCTCAAACCAGCAAAGTAAAGGAGCATCACTGAGACCCAGAACAGGGACACTGGCAGTTGAGGCAGGACGAGGGGATACATGCATTCCTTAAATTCATTTCCAAAGAGGAATCTTACAATAGAGGTGAAGAGACTTTTATGGAGAGAGGAAATAGCTGCAGAATTAGCCTTTCTCCCAGCCCTTGTGGTAGACATAGCTCCACTAAAACCTAGTGGTGTCTCCTTTTAACAGCTGCAGCCCTCTGGAGAAAGGGATATGGGCTGAGAGTAACCACTTGCAAGGTATTACACAGCCAGGTCACAGGTTGCCTCTGTATTTTGATTTGCCTGCAGCTTTAATATGTGATTTATGTTGAATGACTTAAAAACATAATTCTTTTTATGTTTCATTTTGATCATTTTATTGAGTGCTATTATACCAAAATATTGTTTGCACCTAATACACAATTGCCTTAAGAAAAGTGCACAACCCTACCCTACCACTTGGATAACTAAAGTACATAGAGACATAGATATAAGGACACGAGAACAAAAAATAGAAGACCCTTAATACACAGAGGAAGAGAAATTCAGTGGTTTGGGCTATCTCAAAACTATCACAAGCAAAAAAAAAAAAAAAACGAGGGGCAGCTACTTGATGTCATCAGAAGGAAATATTTAAAAGAAAGAAAGTAGAAATATATGAGCATAGATATTCCTATCAGCTAAAAACATCCCTCCACATATATTCCACCAACCTAGTGCCTTCTGACCATCTTTCCAGCAGATGGCATGTACATCAGAAGTGAAAGTTTTAGTCCCTCAATCGTGTCCGACTCTTTGTGACCCTATGGACTGTAGCCTGCCTGACTCCTCTGCTCCTCTGTCCATGGAATTTTCCAGCCAAAAATACTGGAGGGGGTAGCCATTCCCTTCTCTAGAGGATCTTCCCAACTCAGGGATCAAACTCATACGTTAGTTCACCCTGAATGTGTATGTGTGTGCATTTGTGTATGCTCAACGCTGAATTGTTGTGGCATTGAAATAAGCAAGGGCTGACTTCTCTCTCCAATCATCCTAGAGACATAATGAACAACAAGGTGTTTTACCAGCACCCCAACCTCATGAGAGTCCTCGGCATGCATGAGACAGTCATGGAGGTGATGGTGAACGTGCTGGGTGCAGAAAAGTCTCAGGTAATGCTCCAAGGAGAGTCTATCTTGAATTTGACCCCTGCACGTGGCTGGTGCCTACTGCCTACTGATTCTTCCCAGGGAGGGCACGGGGATGAGCACAAAGCCAAGAAGGAGCAAGGAGATGGGACCCAGCCAGTGTAAGGATTCTCAGTCATTTCACTGGGCTGCTCAGTCTCCTTCACATCCTCTTCTGCAGTCCTGCTCCTTCCAAGATGGAATTCCTCCGGGTTCCACTTAGGAGCCTGGTGTGTTTGGTGCTGTGTCAGAAGGCAGTTCTAAAGGAGAACAGGATTTTAATAACGATCCTGGCACTTTTCCCACTGGAGTGTACGTGTGTCCTGTCTGAGCCAAGCTCCTGACGATGTCGATTTTCTAGCCAGCCCTGCCATAAGGGGCCCGGGAGCTCCTGCTGCTGAGGGACGGGGAGTGCCAGTAGGGCCCACCTGGGCAGGCATTGCACCTTGTCCAGGTCCTTCTCAGAGTCAGAGAGGTTCTAAGGCAACAGATAGGGGATGTTTTTAAATATTGGAAATTCTAGAGTACCTGGTCCTAGGAAAGCAGTGCCACCGATATTGACAGGTGAGCGTTGTGAAGGAAGAACCCAGGAGCCCCATTCACCTTGCTCCTCATTTGCTTCCCTCTGATCTCTCAGGAAAGTGGACTCTCCCCAGAAGACCTCTGAACAAACACCTGTGTGCCTCAGCAAGCAGACAGACTAACTTTTAGAATCTTACTTCCTAGAGCACGTTCCATGATTCTAAAAGTGGAAATCAAGGGCTTTCTTGGATCCTGAGCCAAGGTTAACACTGACACCATTTATTGAGCATGATTGATCAAACAGAAAATGTGGCCAGACCCTGGAGATGCTAATTACTTTGTTAAGCAGGGAAGCCAACCACTCTTGATGGTAATAGAAGTTGGCACTTTGGTGCTAAATTGTAAGAATCATATTATGAATGCTCTAGGAGCCCATAGGAGAGTGGTGATCATGGACAGAGGTAACTGGGGGAGGCTCACAGTCTGAAAGGGTGATGCTGTTGAGGCTTCTCCAGCAGGAGAGGCCGATCTTCACCCAGAAGACTTAGGTTTGATACAGGGCTAGATCTTGTTTTCTGTGATCAGCCATCTCCCTTTCTGTCCCCTCCCTTCCTACTCAGAAACAGTGGTCTGATGTAGGGTTGAACAATTTCACATGACATCTGAGGATGACTAGAATTCTGGCTTGACATCTATTTTTTTTGAAAGAAAGATACTTCAGGAGCTATAATTAGCTCTCGATATTTTTAGAAGCCTCTCATTAGGTGTCTATTCTCTGTCGCTCCTATGAAAATGTCTTGGAAACAACCGGAAGCAAGGAGAAAATTCTTTTTCCCAACTGTTCACAGCTTGCAAGGCTCCCACTTAAGACTCTTTGAAGTCAGCCTTTTCAGAAAGGCTTCGTGATAGATTCTTCCCCGTGACACTTTCTACTTCTCCCTACAGATTGCCTTTCCAAAGATGGTTGCTAGCTGTTGCCGCTTCCTGTGCTATTTCTGTCGAATCAGCCGACAAAATCAGAAGGCCATGTTTGAGCATCTAAGTTACCTGTTGGAGAACAGCAGTGTTGGCCTAGGTAGGTCATGTTAGAACTTCTGCAGTTGGCTCGGGTTACCCTTCCATTGCTGGCCGCTTAGGCAGTAAAAGCAGAGAAGTCACATGTATGCTATGGTATTTTTAAATAGAAGAAGGAATCCTGCCTGGTCTCAAAACATGTGAGATGATAATAATACCATGTCTCTGCTTTCCAACCTAAGGAGAGAAGTCGCTGCCAACGGGCCGTGATGACAGTAACGATGACAGATTTGTTTTGGCTTAGGCACATAGTTTATAGTCACATAGCGCACATAGTTTTGCTTCCTCTCTCTGGGGACCCGGGGTTCATGAAATGCTACCTGAGATTATGGATGTAGTCTGGAGATCCAGCACCTCCAAGCCCATTCAGCTGACCAGGGAGCAATGCTAATAATTCCAAGGTCATGGATCCAATCCCTTCTTGGCAGGCTGGCTGCAGGCGACATGCCTGTCCCATCAGCTAACCAGCCAGTGCTTTCATAGTTGCAAGGCCAGGCCAGGAGCAACTATGGACAAACTGTAAATCCAACACCACTGCTAGGAAACCAGTGCAGGCACTTGTCTTACTCACTCTTCTGTATGTGAACTAAATAAATCTGTGGAAGACACAGATACATTATGTGCACGTGAAATCTGAAATCTCGGGTTTCCTGTTTATCAAATGCAACCTCATGGGATTGCAAAAGGAGGTGCACACGACTTAGGGACTAAGCAACCACAAGCTTAGACTAACCAACCTTTTTATAAAATGCCACCTAAAGTTTTTCTCAATTTTAGCCTAAGAACCAAACAAAGGGAAATGAAAGACAATGTTGGTGACCTGATATAATTCTAAGAGCTAGTCTGTTTCAGGTTATTTTTAAACCCTAGGTGGTGACCCCAGAAATGACCAAGTTATGTGAGCTTGGTTATCAAGTGACATCTGAGACTTTTGAATGGTCTCAAGAACGATGGCCCAAGAACTTCCATGTTAGAAAAGCACTTGAAAATACGTGGCCCCAGTTGCTCCTATGAAGTGATTTTCTAACTTAAGCTATATTCACTGTCAGTAATGAGTGTTGGGGAGGAAGGATAGAAAACAAAGCTACTCTTGTTTTGTTTTCCTCCTTTCCTAATAAACCACTCATTCTCTCTCAAAAAAAAAGAAAGAAAGAAAGAAAAGAAAGCTGCTCTTGGATTGGGCGGGCAGCCCCCCTTTGAGGACAGCGATGTATCCAGGTTTTGTGTTTGCTGACCTCTCCTGGCCATTACTGTGCACTGCAACCTCGGCTCAGCGCCGGGTGGCCTCTTTCTCCCTTTCTCCCCCCTTCTCTCCTTCTTCCTCAGCTTCCCCCTCGATGAGAGGATCCACCCCGCTGGATGTGGCCGCTTCCTCCGTGATGGACAACAATGAGTTAGCTCTGGGCTTAGAGGAGCCAGACCTCGAGAAGGTAACTGGCCTTGGGGAGGTGCTGTGCCTGCTCTCCCCTGCTTATAGCACAGCCAAGCCAAGGGAAAGCAGACCAAAGGCTGAGCCTCCATCAGAACCTCTTCAGTGTGTAAGGAAAGTGTGGCGGGATGTGAGTCCTGGGAACCGTGTGATAATTAGGACCGGAGCATCTGCTGTGGACAGGACTTGCCAGCTCCACAGACACCTTCACCTTCTTCCTATCCTGTCTTCACTGTTTCCTTGACTGGACAGCTGATGAGACTGACGATGCACTTTCTCAGTCTGGAGAGGAGCCATCTAGTCAGGAGGAGGGGGACAAGGAAAGGACTGTCCACTGTGTGCTGGGTTTGGGAGCAGCTAGGAGCAGGCATCTGACTCCAACAAAGGGATCAGGAAGGGCTCTCAGCAAAGAGGTGACCCTGAGGGTGGGCGGAAGCTACTCAGTCATACTGAAGACAAGCGTGTGCCAGGAATGTCTGAATTTCAGAGAAGAGAGCGTGGTGTGCTTGAACTTCAGAAAGCTGGCTGTGACCAGAGCCCCGAAGCTTGCGGGGAGTGCTGAGAGGGGAGGAGAAACAGAAATGACTGGGCCCTATGCTGCCATTGCTGCTGATCGCAGAGGTCCATACACCTGTGGAATCACTGTGTGCCAGGCCTCACTCAGAATTGAGTCACGTGATCCTCAGACAAGCCTTTTTATCATTGCCCTAGTTATAGGAGAGGAAACTGAGGCATAGAGAGATGAGGTAGCATCCTCAGAGTCATCGGGTCCGAGTGTCAGAGCCAGGGTCGAAAGCGCTGGGCTCTGGAGGCCGTGCTGTTACCTGTGATGTTACGGGTCCTCACTCTAGAGCCTCGAGCCACAGAAACCACTGGAGGGCTTCAAGCAGCGGAGAAACACGACACGGTTTTTTATGTTCTGGAACACGTCCTGGTTTTAGGAAGAAGAAGTGATTGGAACAGAAGCAAGACAAACCCCACCCCACCCCATACACACACGAAGTCAGGAGCTGCGCACCCAGCAGCGAGTTTCATGATTGCTGTTCTGTGAATGCCCTGGGCATTCCTGGCCTCTGCCTCCGAGACAGAGCTTAGTCAGACTTGGGTATTCATCCATTTACATGGCAATAAATATCTCAGTTTTCATTTAGGTGATATGATGCTAACTGACACCTGTATTTAAAATTAGGTGATGATTCTCACACGATAAGGCAGTGCCCCAGGGTGCCGTGCTCAGCAGCCCACCCTCAGTCACATTCATCTGTTCACATGATAGCTGCTCATCAGGGACCTTGAGTCTCCCTCGGAAGGGAGACCAGGAGGCAGGGAGGAGAGAGAGAGGGTACCCAGGGAAATCTGTAGAGGAGAAGGAGAGCCCACCCAGTCAACCAGTGACTGGACATTTTGGTTTTGAAATCCCATGGTCAAATGAACAGGCCCAGCCTGCACCCAACATTGTCTCCCCCATGGCCCCTTAGTTAGGCCTATGTTGAAATCCCATGTCCCTCTTGCCAGAACTTTTAAATGGCATGTCCCTCTTGCCAGAACCGGGAAATCATAGCATATGGCTTATATCTACATAGCAGTGATCATCAGTCTTGTCAATTGCTTGGAAACAAAAATGAGTAAAAGGTTCCAATTTCAAATCTGCTAAATTATTTACTTGGAAAGTAGTGGGCTGTCTCCAGCTTCTAGAGAAATGAAAACCCTTCAGTTCCCAGAATTGTTCATGCCTTACCAGCTATATAAAAAACTTCCATTCAAAAAAAAAAAAACCTGGGCACTTAACTTTTGTTTTGTGCTTGGCAGGTGGTGACCTACTTGGCAGGCTGTGGCCTGCAGAGCTGCCCCATGCTTCTAGCCAAAGGATACCCTGATGTCGGCTGGAACCCCATTGAAGGGGAGCGCTACCTGTCCTTCCTGAGGTTTGCCGTCTTCGTGAACAGTGAGTCTCAGTTTCCCATGCCTTTCAGACCTAGGATGGCACAAAAGCACTGCGTACCAAGAAAAGGAAATTCTCTGCGCTGCTTCCTATCTATAAACACGATAGATTGTATAGGTAGGTGGCAGCTGATAGAAAAACCTCTGGGACAATCAGGCTAGACAGGGATCAAGAGTGGAATCCAGGGGAGACAGTCCTGAAAGCTAGGACCAGAGCCTACAAGAAGCTCACTACATCGGCCTGCGCTTGTCACCTCTTCGTACCTCTTCTTCTAAAAGAGGGCGCTTGTTAATATCTTGATCTCACTTGTTTCCCAGAATTAAATGCAAGGGTGTCTCCAGATTCTTAGAGTTTTGGATGGATGGATGAATGGTGGGATGGATGGGTGGATGATTGAATGGGTGGATGAATGACTAAAAACATGGAAGAGCTGATAGCTGTTAAAGATAACTAAACTCCCAGTAGGGGAAAAAAAAAAAGAATTGCTATAGAAATACTAAATATCCTTCTTCTTAATGCAAACCACCTCTCATTTATAGTGAATTCCAAGTTGACACAAATTTTGCATTTCCACTAGTTTAATATGCTGAATATTGCATAAAATGAGTAGTTTCTTAAAACTGTACCTTGTCTCCAAAATTGTGTTATGGTATTAATACCAGCTTACTTGTATTTACATTATAGTTACAATCTTTCTCCCTTTTCCTATTTTAGAGTTTCTGGCTAACAAACCTAGCTGGGCTAGTTAGTGATTGCAGAGAGGGATTTCTGCGAATAAGCAGTCGTGCCGATTGTTCTATGAGAATTCACCTAAAAATGTATTGGTATCACGCGGGCATTGTCTTGCCATGTGCTCTTCTTGTCTCCTTCTCCCCAACCCCCTGCTTATTTTCCTACATCACAATGCACTCTGTCCTTAATGTTTGAATGGTTTCCAGTGTCCCGGTTTTTTCCCATTCTTGACTTGGTCACAGACCTTGAGATGCTTGTCTTTTGTCCCCCTAGGACTCAGTCCAGCCAGGTTTTCAGGGATCTGGGTTTTCTGCCTCCCTCTGTTCCATATCTACTGTCTGCTCATCATTGGCATTGCTAAACTCCCATTTTCTTCCTCTGCGCCAGTTTCAGAGTATCCTCTGATAGCCTGTCTTACTTCTAGTCCAGATGATTGCATATCCTGAATTAGTGCAGCGTTATTGTGGTTATAAAGGGGATTTTGTGTAGATTTTAAAGATTCATAAAGGCCACCAAATTCTATCAATAGACTGTGTGACACATACCAGATCCAGGAAAGACCCATCATCTTGGCCAACTTCACAGGAAGATCAAGGGTTTTGAGTCAGTTAGTGGGACTGTCTACTTGGATTATGAAGGTTGAGGAATCCACTGGCTGTTTTCTTACCTGGATGGCCAACGCTTGCTTTTGCTTATGTGGTACAACCATATTCAACTAAACTCTGAAACAATATGTTCGGTCCACCCTCTTTGCTTTCAGATTGTTTTATGCCTTTTTAATATACTCTACAGGACAATTTCATAATGCAATAAACTCCTGCAAATCTATTAAACCATCAGTAGGAAGATAGGTACACTTTAACCTTTATTATGTCTCTTACCAGGTGAGAGTCACATTTGGCTTTGGCAAAGACTATTGGCTTCTGCTTTGAAAGAATTTACAGTCTGGTAAGGGGAACAGACATGGACAGAGGTCACTATAATAAGGAATGGAGTAAGGTAGGCACAGAGTACTAGTGGGTTTCATGAGGGGACTCTCACATCCTGTTGAGATCAGAAAAGGCCTGTTGGGGAGGTAATATTAGAGACGAGCTTTGAAGGGTCAGATTTCCAGATGCTGAGATGCAGGAGAGGAGCCAGTTGAGCAGTGGCCCGAGGGCTAAAGCGCATGTGCTCAGGAAACACAGTGATCAGCTGGTCTTGGAGGATAGATGCACGGATGATCGTGCTAAGAGACAAGGTATAAAAGGTAGGTAGACAGCTCTGAGGGGGAGAATTGAAATGCCAAGCTGAAGTTTAGTCTTGACTCAGTGTGCAGAGAACTGGGAAACCTTTTCATCAGAAGAAAGACTTGCAACCACTGGGAACTTTTGTGCCCTGGTTAGGATAATGAGTTTCTGAATTGTAATGGCGGTGATGGGAATGGGATAGAGGAGATCCATTTGAAATAAAAAATACGGACCGAATTTATAGGACTCACTGGTGGTGAGGATTATAATGGCTGAGTCCTGGATATTTTGACATAAGGGAAAAAACAGGTCGTTTTAGAGCTTAGATATTTAAGGGAGAAAAGAAGTAAGGGTGGTCGGAAGGACAAAGTGGTTGGAGATGGAGGGTCATGGGCTTGTGCGGTTCGGGGAAGGATTTTGCAGTGTGTGACCCCCCAAATGGAGATGCCCCAAATTGAGGCTATAGAATAGAGATCAATCAGGCAACAGATTGGGACCAAGTGGACTTGCACGTCACTTGCAGTTGAAATGGAAAGAACAGACTGTCCAGGGGAGAACGTAGAGCAGGATTCATATGTGCAAACTGATTCATTTTAAATAACAACCCAGCGAGTTAGATATAGTTATCGTCATCATTTTATGGATAAACACCTTGATGCTTAGAGCCATTAATAAGTACCTTTGCCAGAATCACACAGCTAGTAGACATTTGTGAGGATTTGAACCAGAACAGATTGGCTCCAGAGGCCAAACTTTACTCAAACCATTATATGGCATTGCCTTGTAAACACTGTCTCCTAATGAACAAGGAGAAACAGCATTTTCTCCTTTGAGTTGATCAAAAATTGTGGAATTGTTTAATTTCTGTTTGGTGCTAGTGTTTGTTTTAAAAAAAATTTTTTAAGCCAAATCAAAAGCTCTTGCTATATCAAAATAATAGAATTAGAAAATTCTCTTCTAACATTATTTTACTAGTTTCTCTTAATATTGGTGTTAAATCTTCTTAAACAAGATTTGTCTTTAAGAGAACTTCTTAAAGCATATAATTTTCTCCACTTTATTTTTATTAGCTTGCTGGGAAACCTTGGGTTGTGTTTAACTCTGGGAGGACTGAAGTTGAGAGGTTTCTATTAACCCAGCAATTACAAACTTTATAGCCTGTCTAGACACTGATGTGTCTGGGTGTGTGATTAATCCCTGCCTAAGTAGGAAAAGATTCCTTACAGATCCACAAGAGGAAGGGGAATTCCCTGGCAGCCCAGTGGTTGGGACTTGGTGCTTTCATTGTTGAGGGTCCAGGCGCAGTCCTTGGTCAGGAAACTAAGATCCCACAGACCATGTGGCACAGTCCAAAAAAAAAAAGAAGAAAAAGAAGGGGAAAAGTAAACCTGTGCCTCCTTAGAGTCCTTGGAGTGTTTTAGTGTATCTTCCTCAGGCTGCAAACTAATCTGAAGAACACAGTGTGTCCAGCTTCACTGAATCTATTTCCCTAGGCAGCTTGATCATAACTCGGACATCCATCGTGTGACATGTGAAGAGTACACGAGGGGCTGTGAGAAGTGCCAGGAGACACGCGCGAGGCGTTCTACCCTGAAGTCACTGAAAGTCAAAGCAGCAAGCAGAGCAAACCGAAGAAAAATGATCAAAACATTACATCCATACTAAAACTCAACTACACCCACCTCCATAGTGCCACACGTGGCTGTCGGCAGGCCAAAAAGGATGGTGCTTATTGGAATCTTGGAATATAGGAATGCCTGGGGAAGAAGGCAGATGTTGAACAACATCCCGAGGAAAGATATGGACCTAGTTTAACAGAGTAGTTAGGGGAGAGCATACTGAGAGGCGCTGAGCTGGGAGCCAGAAACCTTTTAGGGTGTGACATTTATATCTCAATAATGCTGAAAAAAAGGTCTTTTAGGATCAAGAATACAAATTTAGCATGTTAGCTCTGAAGGGCATAGTAGATACAGATGCTTAAAAGAATCAGCTGGTTCTGTATTCATGTTTTTAGAGTCAGAAAAAATGAAATAACCACTCTTCATTGTGATTGGTATTGATGACTGGGGATGGTTAAGATTAAAATGTCTAAGATTTTGTTCTTGTTATCAAATTTATAATCCTAGGAAATGGACAGCCTCAGTTCTTGCAAACAATGGCTGATAATTGCGTTGGTAATGCAGTGATGGATAATCACCCTCAGCGTTCCATTTGATCCTTTCAAGCCTCTAAATGATATTAACAAGAGGCCTGAGCATACAGGGTTAGATAAGTCAGATATGGACCGTGTTCTCATTAAATACACAGTCTAGTATGAAAAATACTGATACCAAAACATTCATTAATTACACTTGTGTACAATGCTTTAAGAAAGAAGATGGGGTGTTTTGGAGGATTAGATCCTCTGGAAATTTCCAGTTTAAGCTGATCCTCAAGGGCAAAATGGAGTTGCATAAGTCAAGGGTTTATGTCAAAGGAATGGAAAGGAAGAGAGCATTCCAAGCAAAAGAACTTAAAATAGGGATTGTGGTTAGAATATAGACAGTAGGAAAAGCAATGGGCAATCATGACATTCTTATTAATCATTCCTGTGATGAGAATGACTGCTTAGGATTAAAATGAGGAGAATCATTCCATTTCCATCTAACTTCCCAGGAACATTGAAAACAAGGTGGTGATACAAAGGCAGTGTTGAGAGACTTTGAAGAGAAGCTCTGAACGTGCACAGTTACTAAGCTTATTATTCATTTGGAACTCCAGCAAAAATGCTGCTGTAAGCCCTTGGACAAAACTAGTTTACCTCAGATCTCTCTCTGCCTTGAAAAATGCCCTCAAGATCAGTATTCCTCTTCCCCCTGGGGATTTGGTTGGCAGCCCAGCTTACTGAGCTACAGGTAATTAGAAGAGACTGTTCTTTTTTAATCAGACCAAACTTTCTACCTTGCAAAACCTTCAGAAATACTTTTCCTTGGTCCCCTCTCCAACTAGCATCAATGGTTGCACTTCAGTTCCTTCCTCTTGCAGAGTCCTCTCTGCATCCCCGACGGATGACCAATATCCAGTGATCAAGCTATAGCTTCCTGAGTCCATTGTACCAACCAACCTAATTAGCTTAGATCTGGCATCTGGCCCCATCACTTCATGGCAAATTGATGAAGAAATAATGGAAACAGTGAGAGACTTTATTTTGGGGGGGCTCCAAAATCACTACAGATGGTGACTGAAGCCATGAAATTAAAAGACGCTTACTCCTTGGAAGAAAAGCTATGACCAACCAAGATAGCACATTAAGAAGCAGAGACATTATTTGCCAATGAAAGTCCATCTAGTCAAAGTCCATCTAGTCAAAGCTACAGTTTTTCCAGTAGTCATTTATAGATATGAGAGTTTGGTCTATAAAGAAAGCTGAGCATTGAAGAATTGATGCTTTTGAAGTGTGGCATTGGAGAAGACTCTTGAGAGTCCCTTGGACTGCAAGGAGATCCAACCAGTCCATCCTAAAGGAAATCAGTCATGAATATTCATAGGAAGGACTGATGCTAAAGCTGAAACTCCAATACTTTGGCCACCTGATGTGAAGAACTGACTTATCGGAAAAGACCCTGGAGCTGGGACAGACTGAAGGCAGGAGAAGAAGTGGATGACAGAGGATGAGATGGTTGGATGGCATCACTGACTTGATGGGCATGAGTTTGAGCAAGCTTCAGGAGTTGGTGATGGACAGGGAAGCCTAGTGTGCTGCAGTCCATGGGGCCGTAAAGAGTCGGACACGACTGAGCAACTGAACTGAAGACATAAGATTCAGATAAAATATGACTACCTTGGCAAATGAATTTCAATAGCATACTCAGTACAGAACTCACAGTCTTAATTCTTCAAATCCTTTTGGACATTGTGGTCCACGTTCCATCAAACTTCATGACACTGATCACTTTGGAAAGAACAAAGTTAATTTCAGCATACTGGTTAAGACAAGGGTTGACCCTTAAATGTTTCCATTCTGAGAACTGAAAGAATCTGAGCACAGTGTTTAAATAAGCTTGACTAATAGGGTTGAGTTTTTCCTCCATTTTTGACACTTAAAATGTCAAAGTTTTAGCTTCATTATTCTTGTAATAGGAAATGACAACTGGGAGTGTAGATATATGTGCTACCTGATAGGTGTTGAGGGCCGACAATATTTGAAAGTCGTCAACTGTGGGTTACATCTATAACTAAAAATATTTGCTTTCAAGTATACTGATTCTCCTGGTGGTTTTCTTTAAGTATTCCACTGTGAATAAACTCTATCATGTATAAATGCTAGGTTGACCTCATGGAAAACATGTCCTTAGAACTAGCATCACTTCTTTATCTGAACTCCTCTTGTAAACAGTACAATGTCAACCTCCCCTTGGGTTCCTTTCCTTCCTGATTCTTTCCACCATATCACTAGTATGACTATTTTACCCTTTTAGCATCTCCTGAGAATTTTCTTCACATGGATTCTGGCTTAGTTAAAAACAAATTCTGTTTTGATACTATATTAGATGAAACTTGAAGAAAAACTTCTTTTTTTATTTTTTTTAATTTTTATTTTTACTTTATTTTGCTTTACAATACTGTATTGGTTTTGCCATACATTGACATGAATCAGCCACGGGTGTTCTTTACTAAAACATTTAGTCTCTTCTTGAAGGATTGAGCTATAAAATAGTGAATGCATGCTGATGGGCTGTATAAATTCAGTTTAATGAAACTCTATTCTGAATCTAATTACATGGTTGTAAAACTTATGTTGGTGTATACTTAACAATCTTGAATTTTACCTGTGGTATAGAAGGTCAAGTGGTAAGAAAGGGTGTCAGCAGGCCACGCTTAGACCAGGAATACTGGCAGACTGTCCAGGGCTGTGAGACACAGCAGTGTGTTCACATGTGAGTTTGAGTGGGCACAAGTTAATTTCAAGTATTTGGAAGCAAGCTCAGCCCTTCTAATGCTGTGGACATGATGGAAGAAATCTCTGCACATGAGTAAGACTAATAGACTCGCCCTAAAACTAGAAGAGTCACAAGTAGCTCAACAGGACAAATGAGACTCAGTGAGCTGGTGCAGTGTGCCTGCTCACACAGGGATTTGCTAAAAATCTGGAGGAGAAGCCTGGCTTTATGGGTTCCCATGCTAATGCGCCACTCTAAGTTGACTCATAAAACTGCTCATTACACAGAACTTAAACTCTTGTGATAAAATACATCCATAAATTCTTCCTTGTACCTCCCTCCAAAAGATGGAGCCTACTTCTGCCTTTGAGTGAGAACTGGATTCAGTGACCCACTTCTCACGAGTAGGATATAGCAGAAGTGACAGTATGTGACAAGGTTGTAAAAGGTAATCAGCTTCTCCCTGATGCTCTCTCTTGGATCCTTTGTTCTGTGGGAAGCCAGCTGGCATGTCATGAGAACACTCAAGCAGCCCTATGAAGAGGTCTCATGGTGAGGAGCTGAAGCCTCCTGCTCACAGCCATGTGAGTAAGCATGGAAGCTGATACTCCACGTCCAGTCAAGCCTTCAGAAGATGGCAGCCCTGGCTGACATTTTTACCGCAGCCTCATGGGAGATCCCGAGCCAGGGCCGCCTCGCTTAGTCACTCCCAAATTCCTGAACTACAGAAACTATGAGATAATAGTTAGTCTTAGCCTGTTAAGATTGAAGATAATTTTTCATGCAAGGATAAATAATTAATACAACAGCGTATCAAGATGCAACCTCTATTATAGAATTGAATCCTCCAATAATATCTAGTAATTTCATTAAAATATTTTTCTTCAGGTTTCATCCAGTACACAGTGTCAAAAAGTCTTGTCTTTGCGGTTTGGCCCAGGGGTGAATTCTCAGACGCAAGTTAAGGTTTCGCGTGAGACAATGAGACAAAAAGTATGTCCCAGGAAGTTGTCTGAACAAGCTGTAAAACTACTTTGGATTGTAAATCTGACTCTGAGAAGCATTGGCGATCCCTGTCCACATGTGACAGTTCACTGCTTAATCACTTCTTTGGGAAGTGATACCTTGTCTTGGTCATCTACGGTTTCTTCCAAAGAGAAATACCAGCAAATACAGTCGTCCGATTTTTAGCTCCCCACACAGCAATTCTAAGAATAACCAAGACAACTTTACCAAGTAGATTCTTACCCAGATAAATGATTTCAGAAATGCCCTGAGGTCCATCCCCAAGAGTTTCCCTGGTGGCCCAGACAGTTAAGAATCTGTCTGCAATGCGGGAGACTCGGGTTGGATCCCTGGGTTGGGAAGAGCCCCTGGAAAAGGAAATGGCAACCCACTCCAGGATTCTTGCTGGAAATGCCATGATACAGAGGAATCTGGCAGGCTACAGGCCATGGGGTCTCACAGAGTCAGACACGACTCAGCAACTAACACTGTCATCCCCAAGAGAGACGTACCCCAGAGAGAACAGCTGAGGCATGTCACCTCTCCAGATGCTAACTGAAACACACCAGCTTGAGCTACCCTATTACTTCCTCTCAAGGAAGCAAGGAAATGCCTGTTAAGCACCCCAAGGGAGTTAATAAGACATAAAGGTCCTTTATTCTCTAAGTCACTGGTGAATTAATCAGTAATCCATGGTAGATGCAGTCGTGTATTTCTTGCCCTCTGAGGACCTAAATATAGTGAAATAATGTAAACAGCATAAAATCACGAACTGAGAAGCAAGACTCTGTTCTAATACTGGTTAGTTGTAATACTTCAGATAAATAGATTCTGACCTAATTTATCAAAGCTTTCTCTGCATCAGTATTACCTACTAACCTTAAGAGTATCTGCCAAGCTAAATCAAAACTGTTCTTCTGGCCTTATCAATTAGAAATCAATTCTGGGCGCCTTTGTCAGCAGTCCAGTGGTTAGGACTGCATGCTTTCACTGCAGGGAACACAGGTTCAATTCCTAGTCAGGAAACTAAGGTCCTGTAAATCACATGGCATGGCCGAAAAAATGAAATCAGTCCTGAGGTTGTCCCCTCCAGGGAGATGGTAATAATGCCTCTTTCCCTTAGGTGAAAGTGTGGAAGAAAATGCTAGTGTGGTGGTCAAGCTGCTCATCAGACGCCCCGAGTGCTTCGGCCCCGCCCTGCGGGGTGAAGGAGGAAACGGCCTGTTGGCGGCCATGCAAGGTGCCATTAAGATCTCCGAGAACCCGGCCCTCGACCTCCCCTCACAGGGCTACAAGAGGGAAGTGTAAGTGAATAGAATTGCCTTCCCGCCTCCGTATGGTTGGTGAGACCCCAGTATTCTCAGTACATGCATGATAAAGCAAGTGTCAATAACTTGTCCCTGGTAAAGCCGCCCAGGCTCTTTACAGCTGTTGCTCAAACAGCTTAGATCACTGTGAGCTTGTCATCTTGACTCTCCCAGTAAGCCTTGTGATCAGTCCTATCTTCCCTGCCTTCCCTTTCCCCTGCTCCAGACAGGTCAGTTGGCAAATCGAGACGTCGCAACTTCAGGCCCCAACACACCCCACCCCACCCCCATACCTCCCCGTGGCATCCCCACCAGAGGAAACTGTGTCTAGGCTAAGAGGCCTGGACCAACAGGCTCCAGTCACTGTCTAACTCCAGCCCGTCTCCTTTAGTATTTCGAACCCCAGTGTTTCACCTCATACCTCTCATACTTTTAAAAAGAGGGAGCAACCTCCACTTCCTCTTCTGAAAGTGTCTGATTTGATTCTTGAGGTAAAAAGAAAGCTGCAGAATGAGAAAAATCACAGCTCTACTAATCTTGGAATTTCACAGTTAAATATATAGTTAGTACATTATCGGCCTTGTGACCTTCCTTTCACTATGTCTCGTGACTATTTCCCGTTTTTCACAGCCTCTAGATTAGACCCCAGAATCTAGAGAAGGGATATAACTCAGCCTAGCTTGGGATATAACTCCAGCCAGGGGCTCTTTTTTCTTCTTTTTTTTTTATGGTCATCATTTCTGGTAGAGTTAGAACCCAAAACATAAGCTGTCCCAACTTGCTCATGTAACGTGAGAAAAACTGAGGCCCAGAGTCATATAGCTTCTTAGCATCAGAGCCAGGGCCTGAACTTGGCCTTCCTGACTCCTGTCCAATGAGCTTTCCATGTCTGCCTAGCAGGAAAATGATGGAATGGTTGGTAGACGTTTAGGGGGCCACAGTGCTGCTCCATGAGTGTGTGTGGTCTGCAGGATCCACTCATGGCAGTTAAGTTCATGGGAATATATCTGGGTCATTTGAGCTTGCTGAGTTAAACCACCTCATTGACATCTGGGGGGAGAGAAAGAGTCCAGTGGAAAGGATGCGTGATACCGAAGGTGAACAGAGAAAGTATTTCCATATTGTGTCTAGAACATGGTGCCACCTGCCTGACTTCCTTACAGCTCCTTGTGTTGCTTCTGTCTCAGCAGCACAGAGGACGATGAAGATGAAGAAGAGATTGTGCACATGGGCAATGCGATCATGTCATTTTATTCGGCTCTTATAGACCTGCTGGGCCGCTGTGCTCCTGAGATGCACGTAAGTGATGAGTGCCCAGAGAGCAGCTTTGAGGGACTTGAATAGGGAACACGGTAGATTTCGTGAAGGTCATTTCTTCTTCTGTCCCCGGCACGTGTGAATGTGCCTTTCCCTCTGTTCCTTCTAGCCAGAATCAAAAGTAGTTTCTGCCTCTGGTAGCCGATTCTACAGCTTTCTGAGGAATGACTCCTGGGAAAATCTCTGTGTCTTATGATTTCTCTGTGCCCCTAGTAGGGCATATCTGCTACATATTCTTGTCTCAGAAGCCTTCAAAACTTACACTTCCATGTGACCAACTTGATTTCATGGTTGTCTCTGTCAGGACACTCCACATGGAAGATCTTTTCTTGATGACCATGGTGTTAGGCATCAGGAAGGTAGTCACAATTCATGTTTGATTATTTCCCAGCGGTAAGCTTTGCAGACATACTGGAAAAGATGATTCTATTTTTATGAGATGTCTTCTCAAACATTCAGTTTCAAACTGAATTTGTGTATTCAAAGTTGTGTTTTCACCTTCCCTTTTTCATCTCTGCTGGGAGTGGAGACACATACTGGCCCTATTTCTCATAAAGTCTCACATTATTAAGTGAGAGAGGAAATAATCGCTGCTTATAGGAAAACAGAAAACATAGCTTCTTATATTTTAAAAGTACTTGGTAACTGTTTAATAGAACTTTGTTCATCCAGGGCTCAGGTGCTCTCTCCACAGTGTTCACTGCATTTGGGTTATGCCAGTGTCTCCTAAAAGTACTTGCAATGCAGACTGCTGTTGCCGCTGCTGCTGCTGCTAAGTCGCATCAGTCATGTCCGACTCTGTGCAACCCTATACATGGCAGCCCACCATGCTCCTCCATCCCTGGGATTCTCCAGGCAGGAACACTGGAGTGGGTTGCCATTTCCTTCTCCAATGCATGAAAGTGAAAATTGAAAGTGAAGTCGCTCAGTTGTGTCTGACTCCTAGAAAATCCATAGACTGCAGCCCACCAGGCTCATCCGCCCATGGGATTTTCCAGGCAAGAGTACTGGAGTGGGGTGCAATGCAGACTAGGGTGATATAAATAGTGGTTTCTGGTATTGATGAGGTTATATATTTGGTCACAGACATGATAACAGTGGATATGTTGCCTTTAATGCTAATGAAAAAAAAATAGCATTGATTTAAGTAGTAGCTTTCAAATTGTTTTGACCAAAAAAATTATTTTGATCATAGTAAGAAATTTTGGGTTGGCTAACAAGATCATTTGGGTTTTTCTGTAACAAATTTTTCCAAACAAACTAGTTGACCAACATAATATCATTTACATTGCAACCTAGTATACATATGTTCCAGACACAAAACTTATCCTTGCTATAGATAATGCATTCTAATAGTTTCTACTCTGTTCTAATATATTTCATGCTTTTTAATGCTGGTGACAATCCACTAACTGATTTTACAACCCACTAGTTGGTCAAGACTACAGTTTGAAAGACACTGCGTTAAAGCATTCACTCTTATCTTTCTTCCTATATGTCATGTGTTATCTGCTTAACAATGTAGCCTGTTTGGAAATCCATCTACAAGTGTTAAGGGGAACTGTTCCAGTATGGAAGAATCGAGGGTAAAAGTACTGTGTGCTTTTGTGACCCCATAAACTGTAGCCCACCAGGCTCCTCTGTCCATAAGATTTTCTAGGCGAGAGTACTGGAGTGGGTTGCCATTTCCTTCTCCAAAAGAGTACTGTAGAGAAAAGAAAATCTAAATCTTCAAAGGGGAGGCTGATCAGAATGCTTAACTTGTAATAGTTTCTAGTTCCTACTGTGGAACTAGCGCCTCACCCACACGGGCCCATCTTTCCATTTCTGTGCTGTTAAACAAATAAAGGAAAATGAAAGGGAGCTAGGGGAATTCTCAGGTGTCCTTCTGTCTTAGGGTGGGGGGTCAGTTCCCTTGATCACCTGTCATCTCTTCACAAAGCAGGTTACGCAATTTGCCTAGTCCCAGGAAGACTGGCTGCATGGGATAGCTAAACCCTCAGAGCCCCACCTGGGAGAGAGTTTCTTCCTTGCTTACTGCCCCTCAGATTCAACCTCATAAACATACACATGCTTCTCCCCTGACCCCTCCTGTGTGAGTAAGGGGAACGGATGATGCAGTCATCACTCACAGCTGCCCCTGTGCTCACAGCTAGGCTCACACATAGGTGTCCCCCTGTCTCTTGTGTCCCAGCATGTCACCCAGCTACCTCCTAGGTACGCTCAGTCCTGAGCTCATGATACTTCCATTGCCAGCTAAGAGCCTGTGCCCAGAAGCATGCCTGCTACCCCCACATCCAGGAGGATGTGGCTGTATACATGCCCACCGTGGCCGTAAGAATCAGGTTATCCATTCCCAAATAACTCCCTTGAGACGCTGAAGCTCTCTCTGACATCATCTATACTCCTCTTGTTGCCCCTATTCCCAGCATTAATCAAACTTTTTTAGGAAAGCAAAACACCTAAGTCATGTCTACACTGAGCAGAATTCCAGGGTCTGGAATCATGGCCACATTGTCACCACACTTGCCATAGCTACCTAGAGCTCCCAGGACTGCAGTCACACTGAGACCTAACAACAGGCTGCCTTCGCTGCTGAGACTACACGACTGTTGCTATCACAGCAAAGGAAGCCACCTGCCCTTCTTGGCCAGAGTTATTCCCTCAGTAGCACCTCTTCTAGAAAATCAAGAGAAAGCGCTTCTTTTTCCCTGTGGCCACCCATGTCTAGAACAATTAGGAAGACAAAGAAGTGTACCCATCCCGTCCCCCCACAAGGAGAATCATTTTACAGCCCAAGGTTTGAAGGTGGGGTGGAGTGGGCATATGGGAACCTCATTTATCTTACTCTCCAACCCTACCTTGCAGCTTATCCAGACAGGAAAGGGAGAAGCCATCCGGATCAGGTCCATCCTGCGCTCCCTGGTTCCCACTGAGGACTTGGTTGGAATCATCAGCATCCCCTTGAAACTGCCTTCCCTGAACAAAGGTAAGGGAATGGCTGAAGACGGAGTCCTGCCAGCCTCCCCAGGGCCACCCGCTCGCAGCAGAACCCTGTGTGCAGAGCAGGGATCCTCCTTACCTCCTACTACAGGGCAGGCTTCACAGGAACAGGATCTTGCTCTTTTTCTGGCGGTGAGGAGTTCTCTCCTCCCAGCTCCAGCTGGCTGCTTGTCTCCTCTGCTCCTTTGGGTTGAGACTTCCCTACTCCATGTCCTATAAATACGGCTAGCCCAGACCTCACTGTCTTCTGAACTGCAGTTGTCTGGAGAGGGGCTGATGGACTGGGACCAATAGGAGCTCTCCCCAAACCTCCCATCTCCTTTGCCTCTGTGCCCCCAAACTGTGCAGTGAGCTGGGGCAATGGAAGGCTAGGGTCTGCCCCAGGCTCCCTTGGCCATAATGCTATGCACCTCACGGCCATGGACCATAAAGAGGCTTCTCCCACTGCTTCTCCTGACATTGGGCATCAGTCTGTGTTAACCTTACAAAACTTATACTCTCCCCAAAACACAGAGGCTCTCCATGGCACTCCACCTACTATCCAGTTGGTCTCCCCCTGGCTGATGGAAAAGTTGAAAAGATAGCATGATGCTGCTGCAGTGTTTCGCAAACTGGTGTTCTGCGAGACATTTTGGTAAAGGATGCTAATTGCTGTACATGTTAACAAGGGGTTTGGAGTCAAATAAGTTTGGAAAATACATTTTTCTGTCTTTATTGAGATATAACTGACATATACTGTTGTATAAGTTTAAGATGTACAGTGTGATGATTTGATATGTTTATCAAAATTAAGTAAATGCATGCTTCACCTTGCATAATTATCATTTGTTGCTGTTATGGTGAGAACATTTAAGTTCTACTCTCAAAGTAACTCTCGAGTATACAATATAGCGTTGTTAACGATGGTCACCATGCTGTACTTTAGATTCCCCCAAACTTACTCATCTTATAACTGCAAGATTGTACCCTTTGGCCAACACCTTCCATTTCCCTCCCTTCCCCCAACATGTAGTAACCATCCATCTATTCTTGCTTTCTATGAGTTCGATTATTATGAGTTCAATATATGAGTGAGCTCGTACAATGCTTGTCTTTCTCTGACTTATTTCACTCAGCATTATATCCTCAGGGTCCATCCATGTTGCTACACAGGGCAGGATTTCCTTCTTTTATGGCTAAACAGTGTTCCTCTCTGTGTGTCTGTGTGTGTCCTTATGTCCCACGTTTTCTCTATCCATCTATCTGTGGACACTTAGACTGTTTTTTCCTATGTGTTGGCTATTGTGAGTAATGCCGCAATCAGCATAAGGACGCAGATACCTCTTGAAGATACCGATTTTGTTTCCTTTGGCTATATATCCATAAGTGGCATTGCTGGATCATTTGGTTGTTCTGTTGGTGATTTTGAGGAAACTCAACACTTTTTCCATAGTGGCTGCACAATGTATATTCCCACCAACAACAAGCATTCCCTTTTCTCCTTATCCTTGCCAACATTTTTTATCCCTTTTTTTTTTCAATAATCATTCTGATGGGTGTGAGGTGATATGTCCTTGTGGTTTTGATTTGCTTTTCCCTGATGGTGAGTGATGTTAAGCATCTCTTCATGTATCTGTTGGCCATTTGTATGTCTTTGGAAAATGTCTGTTTGTGTCCTTTGCCCATTTTAAATCAGATCATTTGTTTCTGTTGTTGAGGTTTTGAGTTCCTTGTATATTTTGGATATTAACTCCTCATTAGATATATGATTTGCAAATATTTTATTGCATTCTGCAAGTTGCCTTTCGTATTGTTGATCATTTCTTTTGCTATGCAAAAACTCATTAGCTTAATTTGTCCCACTTGTCGATTTTTACTTTCGGTGCCATATATCCAGAAAAATCATTGCCAAGACCCTATCAAGGAGCTTACCCACTGTGTTTCCTTCTAGGAATTTTAGGTTCTATTCTTACATTTAAGTCTTTAATCTATTTCTAGTCAACTTTTGTGATAAACTTTTGTGTAAGATAGGAATCCAAATTCTCTTCGTCTCTGATTTTAGACAATTTTATTATAATGTGTCTTCGAGAAGATGGTTTGGGATTGAAATTTGAGGGTGACTTATTAGCTTTATAAACTTGGATGTCCAAATATCTCCTCAGGTTTGGGAAATTCTCAGCCATTATGTCTTAAATAAGCTTTCTGCTTCTTTCTTCCTCTTTTCTCCCGGACTCCAGTGATGGGTAAATTATTTCTCTTAATGGTATCCCTTAAACCCTGTAGACCTTCTTCATTCTTTTTCATTCTTTTTTCTGTTTGTTCTGCTTCCTGAATAATTTCAGATGATTTGTCTCTGAGTTCACTGATTCTTCTGCTTGGTCCAGAAGACGCTCTCTATTGAATTTTTCCATTTAGTCTTTATATTCTTCAACCCCAATATTTCTTTTCTGTTCTTTTTAATTTTTTTATGTTTTGTTCTATCACTTTGTTGAACTTATATTTTTGTTCTTGCTTTCTCTGTGTCATTAATTCGTTTATCTGGATTCTCTTGTGGCTCTCTAAGCATCTTTAGGATAACTATTTAAAATTCTTTGTCAGGCAATTCATGCATCGCTGTTTAGTTTCAGTTACTAGGCGTTTACTGTATTCCTTTTGTGGAACATGTTTCTACTGTTCGGCACGAGCCCTGTAGCCTTGCATAGGTATTGTGCATTTGAGGAAACAGTCACCTCTTCCAGACTCTATGGACTGACTGTGATAAAGAAAGACCTTCGCCTTCAGGTGGGGCTCTTCTGGTATAGGAATGTAAGGCAACTTCAGGTCCAGACAGCACATGACGTCTTGTTGACTCGGGCCCCTGGGGTCAACAGTATTGACGACTGAGTGGTCCTTGACCAGTGCTGCCTGGGGCTGCCGTGGCTGACAGGGCTGTGAGGTCCCTAAGCAGTGCTTCAGGTCCAGCAGCTAGGGACCAGGGCAGGCAGTGGTGGTGGTGGGCAGGGCCAGCGGTACACACACTCACAGGGACCAGCTGTAGACCCACATGTAGTGGCAAGGGCAGGGCCAGCAGCAAAGGCCAGAGACAGCTGTGGGTACTCTGGCACGTGGGGAGACCCTGCTGGGTCTCATCTGGGTGCAGGTATGGCAGTGAAGGCCCGGAATCGGATCTGGGCGGGCAGTGTGCAGGTGCACAGCTGGGGCGGTAACCCTGCAGCTGAAGGAGTCTAATGGTGCCTCATGCTTGCACAATCACAGGGGCTGGGGCTGGGGCTGGCTGCTGGTGCAGATTCGGGGTTCTGGCTGTTGCTGGGGAGCAATGGGGAGAGAATCAGGTGACTGGGCATCGGTGAACACACAGACCCATGGGACAGAATCCCGTGAAATCTGGATTTTGTGGTGGCTGTGCTGGCTTTTGGTTTCTTCAGTGGCGAAAGCTGCTGGGTCCTCAGCAAGCAGGTCACTGGGAAACACAGATCTCCTACTGTGTGGCTGATACTGGCCACCCCTGCCCATCTTTCGTGTTCCTAGGTGTCTCTAGGCATCTCAGCCAGTCTCTGGGTGGGTGAAACCAAAGCTGGTCCTTCATGCAGTGCCCCAGAAGGCTCTGGAAACCAATCACACACCCTACTCTCACTAACTGGAGAAAGAAACTCTTTCTAGTTGAGTTTCCTTCTTGGCTGAGCAGGGCCAGCCTGAAAATGCAGGCAACGTGAAGCCACCCTTCCCTCCCTTTTTGTGCACTTACTCTGAGATATTTTATTCCGCTATGTTCATTGCACGGACTGATGCTGAAGCTGAAACTCCAGTACGTTGGCCACCTGATGCAAAGAGCCAGTTCACTGGAAAAGACCCTGATGATGTGAAAGATTGAGGGAAGGAGGAGACGTGGGCAACAGAGGACGAAATGGTTGGATGGTATCACCGACTCAGTGGCATGAGTTTGAGGAAACTCCTGGAGATAGTGAAGGACAGGGAAGCCCGGTGTGCCTCAGTCCATGGAGTCACAAAGAGTCGGACACGACTGAGTGACTGAACAGCAAGTGTTGCCGCAGTTTATTGAGTGGGGCCCTCCCTAAGCCCTCCCAAAGCTGGTGTTGCCCATGGAGAGCCGATCTTTGTGGGGAAATCAAGGTTGTAATCTCCTACCCCACCCCATCTTAGCGACGTCATTCTTGAATGCATCACATTTTATAACTTCATGAAGCCTCTGAGAAATCATGTGGTAAAGAAGATAAATGTTGAACTCAGTGTTTCCCTTGAACACAGAACGCTCATTAGTATCTGGGCAAAGCACTGTCTTCAGAATACTGGATGTTTGAGAGATTAATTCCCTGTTCGTAAACAGCTCCCCCTAGTGCTCAGGGGAGGAGACGCAGGCAGCATCCTTGCTCTCCCAGAGTCCTGCATAGATGCCTGGGCTGAATTAGGTTTTGGGCTGGATAGCACCAAATCTTTACAACCCTCAGAGTGCCTTATGAAGTACAGAATTTATATAAGCTGTGACTTTAGCTTGATCATTCCGGGGCTCTCTTTTCTAGTTTTTGGTCTTAACTAAACTGTAGGAGGAAGACTTTTTCTTTTTTATCCCCTTTAGAGATCCTTTTTGTTCTCCACGTCAAGAAATTTTTTTTTTTCTTCATGGCATTTTCCTCACTTTATCTTTGACCCTTTTTATTAAAATAAGGTTACAATTCTTGGATGATTTTCTGATCTGAATTTCACCTAAACCAGATAATACTCACCAAATACTGAAAGAGTATGTCCTCAGCTTTGTGCTATCTAGGTTGCAATGCTTATAAGCATGACATACTTTTTAATTTAATCTGCCTTACATTTTTCTCCCTCCCTTTTTTATGTCATCATTGAACAAAGCAGTAAATCAAGCCCTGACTGCTGGCATTTGCTCACCAACCTCAAGCTCCCAATGCAATATCGCTGAGCATAGAGTTGGACAGAGAATTCACATAGCACCCTGCTGTACTGTATTTCCAACATACAAATACAATAGATGTAAATAAAATCAAATATACACTGCTGCTACTGCTGCTAAGTCGCTTCAGTCGTGTCCGACTCTGTGCGACCCCATAGACAGCAGGCCACCAGGCTCCTCTGTCCCTGGGATTCCCCAGGCAAGAACACTGGAGTGGGTTGCCATTTCCTTCTCCAGTGCATGAAAGTGAAAAGCAAAAGTGAAGTCGCTCAGTCGTGCCCGACTCTTAGCGACCCCACGGACTGCAGCCTACCAGGCTCCTCCATCCATGGGATTTTCCAGGCAAGAGTACTGGAGTGGGGTGCCATTGCCTTCTCCGCAAATATAGATTATAGTACAATAATTGGGAAGTGATAAGCTTTGAATATTTATCCTGTTTTAAAATATAATATACTTAATTACAAATTATAATTTTAATAATGGACATATCTAAAATCAGGCTCACTAAATTCCTGAAATTTTAGCAATCAACTCTTCCAAGCCAGTATAAACTGACTGTAGCACATTGTATTATTTCAAAAATTCCTATTCTTGTCAGGAGAACAAGCCACAGACAGACAAGCTCCGTGTTCCATTTGAGACTGTGGAGATAGAAGAGAGAATATGACATTCTCTGTGTTTCTTTCAGATGGGTCGGTCAGTGAGCCAGATATGGCAGCCAACTTCTGCCCTGACCACAAGGCGCCCATGGTACTGTTCTTGGACCGTGTGTATGGCATCAAGGATCAAACTTTTCTGCTCCACTTGCTGGAAGTTGGATTTTTACCTGACCTAAGAGCCTCTGCCTCTCTAGATACAGTAAGTGGTTAAAATGAGAAAATTATTTTTTCATCATTGTAAGCAATTAATACTGGAGTTAGAAGTGAAGTTTCTATCCACTCCCTGATCACATATTAGTAGCTTGCTTTAAAGGGTGAGAAGATAGAGAAACAAGAAATGGAGGATCTGAATTTTCTGGTCCAGAGACTTAAATGTGGGTAAACTGGACCTGAGATATTCAGTCTAGCTTGGTCCAGTGCAGTGTCCTTTCCTCGGCACTGTGGTGGTGGTGGCAGAGAGTGGTGCTATCCCGTGCGTTGCAGGGGTTTAGCATCATTCCTGCCCTCTGCTGGTACCACATACCAGTAGCACACCCCCAAAGCAATTCACCAGCTGTACCCTGGGAGACACAGCCACCCTCACATGAGAACCATGGCTCTATCACTTATGACGAAGGATGGCTGGCAAGCATGATAGGCTGGAAATACTCTTCCTACTCTGACTCCTTACGTTATATGCGCTGACCATCAGGAAGGATAATAGTCTGAAGCTCAGGGCATAACAAGGTCAATGTAACAGGCCAAGTACAAACCCAAGTTTGGCAGTCAAGTGTGAGGTAGGGTAATCCATCATCGACAGACATCAAGACAGGAGGCCCAGGAGTTAGAAAACAAGAATGCCAGGTGCTCCAGGTCAGGATGAAGCAGAGAGAGAGAACACTAGAAGTTCTGGGTTTAAGGAGGAAAGACCAACGAGATCAGCTTAAGTTTTAAAACCAATAGTGACCAGCTTAGGGTTGTTTTTGAATTGTATTATCACTTATTCATTTATCTAGCTTCTCGGGGTCTTTGTTGCCGCGCGTGGGCGACTCTCTCGCTGCGGCACCCGGGCATCTTGCTGTCGTGACTTCTCTCGTTGCTGAGCACAGGCTCCAGGTGCACGTGGGCTCAGCAGCTGTGGCAGGTGCACGTGGGCTCAGCAGCTGTGGCTCGAGGGCTTTGGAGCACAGGCTCAGCAGCTGTGGCACATGGCCTTAGCGGCTCCGCTGCACGTGGGATCTTCTGCACCAGGGATCGAGCCAGTGTCCTCTGCGTTGCAAGGTGGATTCTTAACCACTGGACCCTCAGGGTTGTTTTTAAAGAGCCAGCGGCATATCTTCTTGATCAGTTGTAAAGTTTCTCAAAGGCACCACCTGGTGTCCAACAGCAGAAGTGTGAGCTCCGGTGAGGGGTGGTCGGCTAGCCAGTACCTTAACTGGGGTGAATTCCACTTGAACGAGTTACTCAGAAATGGATGGAGTCACCCAGAAGTGGAAAGCAGTATGAGCCCCAATCTGAATGGGCATTCCATCCGTAGCTGTAGCATGGAGATAAGAAATGGTATATCCATGAAGGCATTAGGGGCATATGGCTGTTTTGTAAAATTAAAACAGTTAAAAGCTTCCACTGCTTTTTTTTTTAATCTTTCTTATAAGTTCTTTGATTTAAAAAATAAAAAATGATTAACTTGTGGGACATTCCCAAATTTCCTGATCAAAGCGTTCACTTTGTTTACAAATCAGATAAGCAGCAAATAATCTTCTAGACTTTGGTGTTCAAATCATAGGCTTATCTACACACTAACTTCCCCAAAGGAAGCTTTGTATTCAGTTTCTCAGCACATGCATTTTCATGCATTCTCTTTTGAAAACTTTTAAGCCACTGGCATCAAAGCTCTTCCTCATTTTAAAAACTCTGTCTTTTAAAGAGATAAATGTGGAAGATTAGCTATTTCTTTCCATATGATTACTGTAGCTCCTAGAAGGCAAACTTTTGATAATTAATAGGAATATCCAGAAATATGTACCATTCAAAGAAAACAGTTTATCAAATCATGTTATAGGAAATGTGTTACAGATATACTGGCTGTAATCATCACAGGAAATAAGGATATTTCATCTCTGTGGGCCGCAAGGTTTCTTTAGTTCTTCCTTTAAAAAAAAAAAAAAAAAGACAGTTAACCATGCTTTGGCTATATTTAATGTCACTAAGTGGGCCTTCCTTAAATCCAGCCTGTCTAAAGGAGCCAGAGAGAATGCTGTGAGTGATGACTACAGCAGAGTTTTAGAGAAGGCCGTAGGTTTCTATTCCATTACACGTTTTCCCATGAAGTGGGTTCCCTTTAGTGATGTCTTACCCTCATGCCAATTATCAGATTTCAGATTGCTCACAGTGCTCATAAACCAGGTGATGGGGTTAGAGCTCCACTTTCTCCCTGTGAAACTGTCACAAAACCAGTGTTTGCGTGCTTGCTGAGCCTGTGGTGGTGGTAGTTTAGTTGCTAAGTCGTATCCAATTCTTGCAACCCCATGGACTGTAGCCTGCCAGGTTCCTCTGTCCATGGGATTCTCCAGGCAAGAAAACTGGAATGGATTGCCATTCCCTTCTCCAGGGGACATTCCTTACCCAGTAATCGAACCCACATCTCCTGCATTGCAGGCAGATTCTTTACCGCTGAGTCACCAAGGAGCCTGTAACCATTTGCTCATCTCGAAATCACAAGAGGACAGCTTGTGAGTCTCCATAATGAGAGAAAAGAGATGGAGAACCAGAATAATATTATAAATAATAATACAGCAACTTGGAAGTTGGACTTTGCAAACAACAAGGGTGTTGGGTTAGATTGGTCATCAGCTCGTTTTAACAAGCGTTTGGAATTCTTCTTGAATGAAACAAGAGTTTGTGGACCATTTGGAATGAGTTAGCACCAGTCAGCATTTGCTTTTCTTTTGTTTATTATTTCTTTTAACCTGATTCTTTTTTTTTTCCTTTAAGATGCAAAAGATAAACAGTTCTCTTTAGACAGAGTAGGCAGTTATTCAGTCTGTCACTGTGAAACACACATATGAGTACACCTCCCTGCCTTGCTGGTTATGAGCTCAGCACGGGGGAAGCCTGGCCCTCCCTTCCCAGGAGACTGACCAGCATCTCAATCCCCTTTTCCTAGGTTTCCCTAAGCACCACCGAGGCTGCACTGGCACTGAACAGGTACATATGTTCTGCAGTGCTCCCACTCCTCACAAGATGCGCCCCTCTCTTTGCCGGGACAGAGCACTGCACTTCTTTGATTGACTCTACACTGCAGACAATATACAGGCTTTCCAAGGGGCGATCCCTCACCAAAGCTCAGAGGGACACCATAGAGGAGTGTTTGCTGGCCATCTGCAAGTAAGTGCACACTCCCATGTGTTTCACTTCTGTGTATGTATCTGCGTCAGCTGCATTTAATTGTGTAACCCTAGACCTGGTAAATCCAGCCTTAGGATATGCTCAGACTCTACGATTGTGCTGGGTCCCCTACTTGCCACAGGCTCTTTCTTTGTTTTTAATGTTCTGTTGAAATATAGTTGATTTACAATGTTGTGTTAAGTTTCAGCTGTAGAGAAAAGTGATTCAGTGATATATATATACACACACACATATATATATTCTTCTTTAGATTTTTTCCTCTGTAGATTATTAAAAGATATTATTCTCTGTGTCACACAGTAGGTCCTTGTTTATATATATATATATATATATATATATATATATATATATATATTACACAAACACACACACATACACAGGCTTCCCAGGAGGCACAGTTGTAAAGAATCTATCTACCATGCAGGAGATGTGGTTTTGATTCATGGGTGGGGAAGATCCCCTGGAGGAGGAAATGACAACCCACTCCAGTATTCTTGCCTGGAAAACTCCATGGACAGAGGAGCCTGGAGGGCCACAGTCCATGGGGTCACAAAGAGTTGGACATGACTGACTGAGCATGCACATGTGTGTCCATGCGTACACACACACACACACACACACACACACACACACACACGTGTAATAAACTCCTAACTTATCCACAGGCTCCACAGGCTCTTTCTGATGAAGCTCATCTCTTGCTCTGGGGAAGTGATGGGACTGACAGCTCAGGCTCTAGCCCTGAGGATTGGTAGGCCAGAAGATGAGACCAACTTTCAGGCCTGAAGTATTCAGATTAAGAAGTGATAAATTAGGCAGTTAGGATTACACAGTACTATATGTAAAATGTATAACTAACAAAGACCTACTGTATAGCATACAGAACTCTACTCAATATTCTGTAATAATGGATGTAATATATGGGAAAAGAAGCTGAAAAAGAATATGTGTGTGTGTGTATAACTGACTCAGTTTGCTGTAGACCTGAAACTAAGACAACATTGTAAATCAACTATGGTAGCAGCAGTAATGTTAGTCACTTAGTTGTGTCCAATTCTTTGCAACCCCATGGACTGTAGCCTGCCAGGCTCCTCTGTTAATGGAATTATCCAGGCAAGAATATTAGAGTGGATAGCCATTCTCTTCTCCAGGGGCTCTTCCCAACCCAGGGATCAAACCCAGTTCTCCTTCATTGCAGGCAGATTCTTTACCTTCTGAGCCACCAGGGAAGCCTAAAATCAACTATACTCCAATATAAATTAAAAAAAAAAAAGAATGAATGCTTTAGTTACTAAACTAGAGCGAGAAGCAGGTTTTCCTTTCTGGGTAAGTAGACCTTTACACAGAGGCCAGACTATAAAAGCATGAGTCAAAGCAGCCCACCTCTAAGCCACATAAGACCTGAAACAAACAAAAGAAGGCATCTCCAGTCCCCGTGGGGAATCAAGGCAGGGGTGCTCACTGCCACAGATGGGCAACCAGGGACAGAGTGTCAAGCCACCCTGAGACCCAGAATTGGCAGAAAACTACATCAGATCTCATGAGGTCAAAGGAAGAAGGGCTCTTCCAATGGTGAGCCTCCACCACACAGTCCAGGACCAGGCTCTGCTGTTTAAGCCAGTGGTTTTCCACCTCAGCTATGTAGTAGAATCACCTGGGTGTCCAGGCCACATCTCAGTCCTCAAAATCGAAACCTTTAGGGATGGGAGCCAGGCTCCTAGCTTGTGAAGCTCATCAGACAACTCCGTGATGCAGCCAAGACTGAGAGTCACTGCTGTAGGTTGTCCTGGAGTCAAGCCCAGCAGGCGTCCCTTTAGTGGCCAACTGGGTCTGGCCCTGATTCTTGCGGAGTGGGTTGTTTCCTAGTCACACTAGAGATGACTGTGCAGTGGTGGCACTGGGGCTGCCTAGAAAAAAGCAATTGGTCAGTCCGTTTAGGGCATCAAATTAAAAGGCTATCTCACATTTATGTTTCAAATGTAACGTGGTCCTTCTGTTTTAAATGCTTTATTAAAATTAACCTTTAAATGCCATCTGTCATCTAAGGCCTATAGACCTCAACTATTGAGTTGCCTGAAAAATGTGTTCGGGTTTTCCTGCTAGACATTATAGAAAAACTCAAACATTTTGGCCAACCCAATACTTTTATGGGTTAAGCTGTGTCATGCACAGTGCTGTTTGCCTAGGATGTGGAGTGGAGGCGGTGGGCCATCCTCCCAGGCCCCATAAGAGGGCTTTCTCTTGAGATCCTCTACCAGAATCAGGCTCTTATACTCTGACAGCACTTCATTCATTCCAGTATTATTAGAACTGGCAGAGAAGTAAGCTTATTTGGATGCTGTTGGTCCTGGAAGGGAAACACACTACAGGCCTCTAGGAATTAATCGGGTGACTAAGGTTTCCATGCCACCACTTCACAAGGAGGAGCAGGAGCCCCTTGACTGGTGGATATGGTTGGGCATCTACTTTTCTCCTTAGTGGCCAAGGGAATAAACAGTGAGTCTGCACAGAAGTCCTTCCTGTTGGCATTGGTTCTGTAATTGGCTGGTAGCTACGTCCATCACAGCTGTAGGTCTTGTTCAGCCTTTTCCTAGGTCTGAACTCACCAGGTATCTTGGGAACCAAACCAAAAGTCCTGTCTCCCAGCATAAGCTGGTTCCTAGTTTCGTGTTTTTGTTTTTGTTTTTTTTTAAGCAATGGCAAGACTAAGCTTTTAACAACAGACGAGCTTTGTTGTTAGCATATATGTCTTTTTTTTTAATTTAAATTTATTTATTTTAATTGGAGGCTAATTACTTTACAATATTGTATTGGTTTCGCCATACATCAACATGAATCCGCCACGAGTGTCTTTAAAGAATCAGACCAGATGTTGGGAAAATTAGAATTTTGTATCAAACCAAAATTAGAGCTCACAGCCCTATTCCTATGTTCCTAGGAGCTTCTCCACTCCTCTTCTTGGCCATCTGAGCTCTAGAAACAGCAGACAAACTGATACTTACCTAGCTTTATTATTTATTAAGTCAGGAATTAATTCAGTTCGAGATTTATTTTACTCCTTGATTTTATTTGTTAGTCTAAGGTGATACTGCTAATTAGGTAAACAGTGTAAAAAAAAACAATTTTATATGTTTATGATTATTACATTTAGAGACAAGCTTTTACTTGCTATACATCATGATTGACATTTTCACTCCAGGGGTTTTTATCGCAAGGCCAGTTCTAGAAAAATTTGTGAAACAGACGAGCTATGTTGTCCATCTCCATTCACGTCTGTCCTCCTTGTTGTAGATGCCTCTGAGGCTCTTGGTGGCATTTTAACATCCAAGATCAGAGTTATTAACTTTGCCTCCTGTCTCTTAGGCATCTCTGGAAAGGGGCCTGTGAGCTGAACTTATGTGCCAAATTGTGTCTAAGTGTGTATTTTATCTGGGAAGAATCCAGAGGTTCCGCAGGGTTTTGAAAGGTTTGGCAATCTAAAGCTAATGGCTAAATCAACCTGGTTTATCTCTCTTTTCTCTCAGAATTTACTTGTACCAATACCCAGGCCATGAATGCTTCGATGATTCGATTCATTGTTCTCTAATTATTCAATTTGCTTTTTAAAGAATTTTTTTTTTTTCAAGGACAAACTCTTAACCCAAAGACATGATTTCGATAATGAGAATTTCAGGTTCAGTAACTCAGAGCACCCTTCAAATCACCAGTAGGTGTCCTCAGATTCCACCTGTGCAGCCGGTCACCTCTTGCTTCTTCCTTGGCAAAGTTCAGGAGCGTGGTCGGTCTGCAAAGAGAGTTCTAAAATCACCTGGAACTTTCTTTCTGTTGTATTTCTGTTATATATATATTTCTTTGCCCATAGTCAGCGGCTGTATTTTGACTGAGTGTCACAGACCCTAGAACATCTTGTCGCACGGTGATTAGAATTTAGCCTTAAAGATCTCAAGCCGTGAGCCCCACTCTCTCTCTCTGCATTTTAACTACACTTGATTTTTAAAGTCTTTTACCATCGACTGTGGTTTTATCCATGATCTTGTGATTTAGGGGCTAAGTGTTTTGAAGCTTAGCTCTTAATATATGGTTATCGCTGCTGAGTATTTCTTTCATTCTCTCTCTCCCCCTTTTTTTTTCATTACATCCTTTGTTTTCCTTATTCTGTGTTGCAGTCACTTGAGGCCTTCCATGTTACAGCAACTCCTGCGACGTCTAGTTTTTGATGTGCCCCAACTCAATGAATACTGCAAAATGCCCCTTAAGGTAAACCTCTCTGCTACAGAAACACAGCCTATGGCACAGGAAACGTACCTTGTAAAACATGATCTTTGCAACAGAGGGAGCAAAATACATCTGAAATGGGTTTTACCGCTGTGAGTCGATAGCAAACTGAATACAACCTCCAAAATCAAGCCCTGCCTTCTTTATGATTTATTTATTTTTAATTGGAGGATAATTGCTTTACAAGATTGTGTTGGTTTCTGCCATACATCAACATGAATTAGTCACAGGTATACATATGTCCCCTCACTCCTAAACCTCCCACCCCCCAGTCCCGTCCGACTCCTCCAAGTTTCCCTAGAGCACCGTGGAGGGCTGTGGAATCTCTGACAACATACAAGCTGTTGTCAACACACAACATACAAGCTTCTTGAGTGTAGAGGTTGGAAAGAATAATTCTGCTGGATTCATTAACCGCTCCAATTTGCCTTAATTGATTTCCACCAATTACTTGTTATTTAGCAGAGGTTAGTGAAGGGACTTGAGTCTTTGTACTTTCCTGCCCTAATTAGGTTTTCAGAAAGTTTTAATCACAAAAGGCTTTGAAGTCCTGTGATTCTTCCTTTAGGTACAGAAAGTAAAATGTCCCTTTTCTTTTCCATACTATGTTACCCTTTTTTTTCCCTTTTATAACAGATCTTTAAATTTTTTCACTTCTTTTCTCTTATTAGTAAAAAGTAAGGCCACAGAGCCCTATTTTCATCATCTGGTTCCCTATTTTCTCACAAATTACCAACATTTTATTGCTGGTATGGTGAGCATTCCGGCCTGGTTGAGAAGACACCAGAATCAGTCACCCACAAGGGCAATGTGTTTCATCCTTTACCTCTGAGGCACCTGCTCTAGTTGTATATTCAAAAGAGTCAGCAGTTTCCAGCCACACCTGAAAATTCTGCCTAGTGATTTCAACAGAACTTTCCTTCTTTTCAGAAATAATCTAAGCAAAGATTTCAGGAAGTGTTTTACTGGGATAAACAGAATTCCAAGAGGCCCTTAGTCCATCCTCTTGTTCCATGCCAGGTAGAAGACAGCTTGTATGTTGTCAGAGATTCCACAGCCCTCCATGGGCTTATTCTCCTGTCTAACCCTAAAACTCTCGGTTTTCTTCCAAAAACTCCTTTAGATAAAAAACACAGTTTTTACAGTTCAGCTTGGCATTGCTTCCTTGGAATGCCTGTGCCATCAGCTGAATTCTGGCTCCCAAAGGGACATCATCACTAGCACTCAGCAAGCTCACTTTTACCCCTTAGATCAGCGGGATTTTTCCCGGTGGATGTGGATCCTGCCTGCTGGGATGGGACCTTTGGCAGTGTACGTGTCCCCTCTACTGGCCACATGGGGAACTGCTGTAACATGGCTAGACCATCAAAAGGCTCAAGGGAAAGGCAGGGAAGCCAGGGGCAGGAATCAATGTCGAGAAATCTGTGGACCCACAGCCTGCTCCCTGCCCACCCCTCCTCATATCAGCATTACCAGATTTACAAGCAAAGATCTCAGAAAAAATTTTCTTCAGGCCTGACTGGCTGGAACACAAACACTTCCAGAGGGTAGCATTTTCCCATTTGGAGTAGTAACAGTTCCTCTCCTATTTTATAGCAGCCTCTGGAGGTGATTTAGGAGGCATGAGAGTTAATGGGGCAGATTCCGTTTGGGCTGAAGCTCGTGAGGCACAAGAGCAGACCATTCCCAGTGGCGTCCAGGGGCCTCTCTGTAGACGGCCTAACTATTTGCATTGTTGGTTTCACTCTCCTGGTGGGTCTGTGCTGTTTTCTTCTCCCCTGTGTGCTGTCGATGCCTGCGGATCATCTCTGCCCCACCCCGCCGGTGCATGCTTGTTCTCAACCTGCCAGCTTCTGACGAATCACTACGAACAGTGCTGGAAGTATTATTGTCTGCCTTCGGGCTGGGGGAGCTACGGTCTGGCCGTGGAGGAAGAGCTACATCTGACAGAGAAGCTCTTCTGGGGGATTTTTGACTCCCTCTCCCATAAGGTAATGGCAGTGCTCCTGGAACAGAGCGGGGTAAGGGCAGCCGGACCTCGGTGATACAAGCACCTACACATAAGAATAGCTGGTTCCCAGTCACCCTCTGCCATGTGCCCGAAACTCTGCCAAGCACTTTGCAAGCGGATCACATGCATTATCCCAACTACCCTGACCCTCATTTGACAGGTGGGAGATCTGTTGGTAACTTGCCAGACTCACAAAGTTAACATGTGGAGAGCTACTTTCAGAGTAAATCAGAAGAATACCTCCAGGTTCCAGGATTAATGACTGACTTCATTCCCTTCCTTCCCTCCTTGCCCCCCCAACCCCGACCCCCACCGATGTTATATGGCCCCTGTTAGCCTGCCTTCACCAAGTTCAGGCCTAGAGAAGTCCTAGCATCTGCGCTGAGGAGGGGACGTGGGATTCCCAGGAGACCTTTCAGGGGAGGTGCTGTCCAGCCCCTGGGGAGGAGGAGCTTGGGGGAGGACTAAGGGCCTCTGCATCCCAGCCTTCCTGTGCGGTCTGATTGGAACACAGCCCCGATCTCACACGCGCTCCCCTTCCCTTAACGTATATTTAGATTTGCGATATGACCAGCTTTAGACGAAGTCAGTAACATTCAGGATGGTGTGGCCGTAGACAGGTCACCAGCTTTAAAGTTTTTGGGTATTCATACAGAAATCGAGAGCAGCAATACAGCTCCACTCTGGTGTTGGTTGTGAGTATGTGCTCGGTCATGCCCGACTCTTTGAAACCCCATGAACTATACCCACCAGGTTCCCCAGTCCATGAAATTTTCTCCAGGCAAGAACTGGAGTGAGTCACCATTCCCTTCCCCAGGGCATCTTCCCAACCCAGGGACCAAACCCCCATTTCTTGCATCTCCTGCATTGGCAGGTGGATTCTTTACCACTGCACCACCCGCACTTAAATGATCTTTGCGCCTGTCTCCCTTTGGTCTACTATAAGCAGATCAAATATTGTCCCTCACCCCACGTGTTTCAGCTGAGATTCCTTCCTGGCGAGGTTTAGGAGAGAATGGTGATACCGAGCAATCTGCTGACACTATCAGCATGTGCCCACATTGGCTACTGGGGGGCCCAGCCAAGCTGCTGTGCCCTCTCCAGGCACAGGCTGGGTCAGTGTCTATAACCGCCTATGGCCGACAAGTTTGTAGACTTTTCTGGCCTAGTGAGAACCACTTTAACCTTTAGATATTCCTGCAAGTAGCTAAATATGAGATATTGACTTAAACCTTGATTTAAGGTTCCTCAACCTACAGCAACGGAGAAGACAATGGCACCCCACTCCAGTTCTCTTGCCTGGAAAATCCCATGGATGGAGGAGCCTGGTGGGCTGCAGTCCATGGGGTCGCGAAGAGTCCGACACGACTGAGCGACTTCACTTTCACTTTTCACTTTCATGCATTGGAGAAGGAAATGGCAGCCCACTCCAGTGTTCTTGCCTGGAGAATCCCAGGGACGGGGGAGCCTGGTGGGCTGCCGTCTATGGGGTCGCACAGAGTCGGACACGACTGAAGTGACTTAGCAACCTACAGCAAATGGTGACTTGAAGGCTTTACAGACTGTCGCTATTCTGTGACAAGGATACCTCAGTTTCCACCAGAATGCATTATAGGTCTTACACGTTCCCCATTTTGGTGAACCTGGGAAAACGCATGTGTTGGTTTTTCTTTTCTTCCCCCAGCCAATTGGTGAGTGGTTCTGCCGGTGGCTGTGGTTCTGGTGCTGTGCTAACGTGGTCTTTGTCTTTTCTCACAGAGGTATGACCCAGATCTTTTCCGGATGGCCCTGCCCTGTCTCAGTGCAATAGCGGGGGCCCTGCCACCAGATTATTTAGATACCAGAATCTCAGCCACATTGGAGAAACAGGTCTCAGTGGACGCAGATGGCAACTTTGACCCCAAACCCATCAACACCGTGAAGTGAGTCCAGAGTCGTCTCTAAGCTGGTCCTCTATTTTACCCCATGGCAAGTGTTTCTCTTTCAGAAGAAAGCCAGGAATTTACACTTCCTTCCCTTCTCTCCCTTCCCTTCCAACGCTGTTCACCATGTCCCTTGACACTGCGAGTCACATCAGGTGCTGGATTTTGACCTCAACTCCTGAAGGTTTAATCCATCCATATCTGATTATATGTTATATTATTCTATTCTGCACTTCTTTTTGGAGGGTGGAGTTGGTTTATTTATTACAAAAAATGGATGCTCTCCACATATGTCTCCCGAGGCATTGTAAGTGTCCTGACAAATGATGCAATTAATTTATTAATGAGTTTTTTGACAAAATCTTTGCTCTTTGTGAATTAGGCCTGTACAGTACTAATAGCATCATACATCAAAGCCCCTCCTTAAATCACACTCAGCTGAGCTCCCACAAGACTTCAGGATGTGAGGGCAGAACAGCCCGGGGTGGGGGGGGGGGTCCTTATTTGAGAAACTGGACCTGCTCTTTACCAATGAATGCTGGATTTTTGGAATGACTCTAAAATAATTCCTTTTAATTTCTCCCACTGATTCTCCAGCATGCCTCACTGGTGGTGATTAGGCCATGGACAAAGTATTAGACAAGATCTACTCGATTTTGCCTTTGGCAATTCTGCCCCAATTATGATTATAGGTCATGGGGCATACAGGCTTCATCTCCAGCTACATTTTCAGTGAAAAGCTCCAAACCTGCTGTGGTATGAGCAGGGGAAAGCAGGCATCTTCTTATGGACCCCTTGGACTTCTGTTTTACGGCACTAGTTCTCAGATAAGAGCCATAGTCTGAGCCTTTCTCTGGAGCTGTCAGTTTTGATAACATATAAAATTCATCTTTGGGGAAATTAAATACATATTCCATCAGCAGAACCTTGAGCTGAATAAATGGTGGGAAATAGAATTGAACCTGCTGTAAGAAAGAGGTAAAGGATGTGGTATACCTTCAGGCTGGCCAAAGGGAAGGCAGGTATTGATTTTGGAGAACTTGGCCCCATGAAAACATCAGTGGGCCAAAGGATGCCAAAAGGTGTGACAACATGGACGCTTTTATAAACATTATAAGACAGTGTGAAACTCTAGCAATTATGTGCTAATGATGACTTGTCCCATGCTAATTTGAGAACTCTGATTTCTTCAGATAGACTTCTGACATCAGAGGTTCTTTGAGTAATATGAATAATAAAGACTAACTCTGACCAAAACTTAAACAAAAAAGGACCTTATTGTAAAAAGATATAGGGTCATTATTAAAATCTAGGGAAAGGCTGACTAAGCAGACCTCAGCAAGGACAGGAACTAAAGCAGAGTGACCACATGGACATTCTCCAGGTGTCCCCGTTGGATGCATCACCGTGAAGAGTTTGCTGTCCTGGTCTCACTCAACTCAAGATTCAAGTTACAAGTTCTCTGGTGGTCTAGCGGTTAGGAGTTCTGCACTTTCACTGCCGTGACCCAGTTTCAGCACCTGGTCAGGGAAGTGAGAGCCTACAGGCTGCACAGCACAGCCCTCCCCCTAAAAAAGATTCAGATTCCAGAGAGAATGAGTCCAGTTGGCCTCATCAGAGCCAGTCCTCAATGACAATTCACGTAAGACTACATACAATGCAGGAGGACTTGCTCCTTAAAGGGAAGCAAAGGTGTATTACCAACAGAAGGGGTAAAGCTGTGGGGCTAACAGAGATGACAGATGTCCGCTGGACTGTCGTGATTCTAGCATTTAAGCATGAATCACCAGACCTCAAAAGGTAGACAGGCACTCTTTTGGACCCCTAGGTACTCTGGCTACCCACCCCTACCATCCCCCGATTGGAGTTGTGAGATGGCAGGGCAGTGTCTTTGATGAATGCATTCTCACAATCTGGCCAGGACAAGTCTGGCCCAGGAGCTGAAGTGGTTCTTAGGAGCCAAGGAAACCTGGGGCAGCTGGAGGAATGCTGCCTGAGATGCAGAGGCTGCTGCAGAGCCGCCCTCTGATCAGCTGTGGGTGTGTCTGTGACCTGGTCCTGAATATGCCACACCTGGAGCTCAGCAAGGCCACCGAGTCTGGTGTTCAGCTTCAAATCTGGAGTCAGCTGGCTGATCGCATCCAACTTCTGTCGGTTGATTGTTAGTTCTGACTATCTTTTTAGCACATCGGGCTGAAGTGCTTGGGGAGGTGGTAATTTTATTTTTCCCCTCTTTTCACAGCTTCTCCTTGCCTGAAAAATTGGAACACATCGTCACCAAGTATGCTGAGCACTCCCATGATAAATGGGCCTGTGACAAGGTAGGGATTATCATCCAGCCAACAGTTGTCAGGGGGGTAAAAATAACCAGCCCAAGAACATTAAAGTGTTCAGTCCAGGAAATCTACCTGACGCGTCTAAGTGACAGACTTGCCATGCCAAGAGCATTCATTATTTTTGAGTGGCCATTTCCCAGGGATGGTGGAGGTCGGGGAAATAGGTGGTGGCAGCTGCTGGTGCAGCTTTTCTTGTCTCTCAAGAAAGTGATTGATTCTGAGAGGGCTGCTGTCTCTCTTCCCGTTGCACTTCCTGGAGTTGGTGCTCAAGCACATGCTTATGTATGTTTGACATAAATGCTTAATGTGGGGCCAGAAGCTTTTATTCAATTTTTTTTTTTAATGTAGCATTAGGCAAGGGAAAATTGAATGGAAAGCTTTACTCTCACGTTTTGCTGGCAAGCTGAATTTTGGTCTAGGGAGGACACTCATCTTCCCATGACAGGCAGTGCTGGAACTTCCAGACTCTCCCTTATTAATAAGCCCGTCCATCTGGTGTTTAAAATTCTTCACCACATGAGGTCAGGCTGCTTAATAAGTTTAATTGCTCTGTCAGCCCTTTAATGCTGGCAGGCAAGAGGAGAGGAATGTGCCAAAGCCATCCCGGAGTCCTGTAGGCAGCCAGTTAAGCACTGGGGCCATTGCTCAGCTGCAGTTTACAGCCCGAAAGAGTGGACCCACCTCCATAGCACGACTGCAGAAACCACCTCCCTGGTTGCACACTGGGTGAGATATAGCTTGAAGCCTTGGCTCAGCCTCTGTCATGAGCTGGGCTCAGCTCTGATTCTTTCCTGAGCTACTGTTTGGGGCTCATGACAACAACGATCATTGTATGTGTAGAATGGGCTCATGATTCTAGAACAGAGGTTGGCATGCTTTTTCTATGAAGGGCCAGATAATAACCATTTTAGGATTTGTGGGCCAGATAGTCTCCATTGCAGCTACTCATCTCTGTTGTGGTAGTGCAAAAGCAGCTATAGCCAACATGTAATGAAGGAGCAGCCCATGTAATACACTAAAAACTGTATTTCTAAAACAGGGACTCAGCTGGATTCTGCCCAAGGGCTGTCTGTAGCTTGCTGACTGTTGCACTAGAGCATCTGTGTTTTCTCAGCACGCCTTCATATGCCCATCTGGGCAGCTTTGACTTAGGGACAGGGACACCTCCACGAATCATCCGGTGCATCCCTAGGTCACATGCATTTTACCTTTTTAGTCTCTCCTGAATTTATACAGTTCTGTCTGACCAAGCCATGGTTTTAGACCAGGCTGCACTCATCTTTTGCCCAGACAGTGTGATAGCCTTTCAACTAGTCTGCCCATGTGTATTTTATCCAGTCTGCTCCTCATGCTGCTGACAAGCAATGGTTGCAGTATGCAGGTTTGGTCAGATTCCCCCAAACAGATCATGTTCCCCAGGCCAGTCCCTTTTCCTTGTTAAAATCCCTTAATAGCTTCTAACTGTTTTATTGTAAAAGCAAAAATCCTTTTTGTGGTCTGAGAGACCCTGCCACCATCTCTAGCCTCATCTCTCTCCCCTCATCCTCTGCCTTCCAACCACATGCCTCTTATTTAGGCTCATTCCTTCCCTCCCTTCCCCACCCCCATCTCTCGCTCTCTCACACACACACACACTCTCCCTCTCCCTCTCCCTCTCCCTCTCCCTCTCCCTCTCCCTCTCCCTCTCCCTCTCCCTCTCCCACTCCCTCTCCCTCTCCCTCTCCCTCTCCCTCTCCCTCTCCCTCTCCCTCTCCCTCTCCCTCTCCCTCTCCCTAATATTTTTAGAACAGTCTGATATGGTTCTATTCATAACAGTTATCCATTTATATACACCAGTTATGAGCTATGCACTTACTGGTGTGGTATTTGATGAATCTCTCTTTTCCACTATCCTGGAAGCTTCACATTTGCTCACTGTTGCCAGGTGGGCATTGATAATCTGACAAGGAGAAGAGTATTTTCCCCTTCCCCACAGTCTGTGGGGTCCTTGAACTAAATGAACCAGCCATTGTACAGGTTGTGCTATGCTGTGATGGGCATGAGCACTGGGTGAGAGCATCTGCAGGAGACCCCAGCCCAGTAGAAGGGGGTCCAGGAATGCTTCCTCGAGCTGATGACATGTACAGTATGTGATAGAAAACATTGTTCAGACACAGGGGAGCAAATGCTGTGTAGGCTGTGGAAGCAATGGGTGGCAGACCCTGAGAAGCAAGAGTGTGTGGTGGCTTTCAAGGAAGTTTGGTTCAACATAATGGGGTCACAGAGTAGGGCAGGGGCAGAAAGGCAGGACACGAGCCTAAAGGGGCCAACAAGCTCTTTGCTGCAGCCATAGAGGCCAGGAAGAGCTTGGATTTTTACCGTGATGACAGTTGCGAATCAGAAAATTTTAAAGCAGCAGAGTGCTCTGATCAGAGTATTTTATAGAAATACCCCGACAGTGGTATTGAAAATGGAATCCATTAGAGAGGGCAAGACTGGAGGCAGGTACCCATCCAGGTAATCCAGGTGACAGCTGACGGTTGTTTAGCTGCTAAGTCATGTCTGACTTTTCAAGATTCCACAGACTCTAGCCCACCAGGCTCCTCTGTCCATGGGATTTCCCAGGCAAGAATACTAGAATGGGTTGCCATTTCCTTCTCCAGGGAATCTTCTCAGTCCAGTGATCACAGCCACAACTCCTACCTGGCAGGCAGATTCTTTACCACTGAGCCACCTGAGAATGCCCAAAGTTGGCTTCTTATTGTTGAGTTGCTGCCATGCCTGACTCTTTGTGACCCCATGGACCGTAGCCCACCAGGCTCCTCTGTTCATGGTGTTTCCTAGGCAAGAATACTGGAGTGGGTTGCCATTTCCTCCTCCAGTGGAGAGTGATGGCAGCCTGGGCCAAAGCACTGGCAAGAAAGTGAGGGCGAGGCAGACGATAGGTCTGAGAGGTTGAACACATGTGAACAGGTACAGAGTGAAGGGGGTGTTGAGGAAGGCTCCCACGTTTCTGGCTTGGAAAGTGAGTGTAGGCTGATGCTGTTCCTGGAGATACAGGGACCCCAAGAACAAGAGCCATCTAGAGAAGTGCAGTGCTGGATTCTCTTTCTGACATGTTGAGAGGTACCTGCACACAGCCAAGCAGAGCTCAGATAGATGTGGAAGTTACGGATCTGGGCTGCAGATACTGATTTGGTATTCATTTACTTATGGACCGGGGCCTAGATTACATACCCCCGGGAATAGTGTGCCCTGAGAAGGGACACAAGCTTGAAAAACTCCCCATTAACAAGTGGGAGGAAGCAGACACTGAGAAAGAGCAGCCAGAAGTCTCTGGGCGGTGAGGTTATGAAAAACAGACTGTGACTTATCTCTGTATCCCCAGTGCCTGGGACAGAGTCTACAACCTACTGTCATAGACACTCAACCAATGTTTGTTGAATAACTTTCGAAATTCGTCAGCTTCTATGATTCTAGGAAGCGTGCTTTGCTACCGTTTTGCTCTGGGCTTGGCGGGCAAGGGGAGCAAACCAAATCAGTTCCTCCATGCCATGGCCAGTAGGTCCATTTATCACAAGGATTCAGCCTTGGCAACTGTCCTTGCCTGTGACTGTGACACGTTGACCTGAAAAGCATTGTTCTCGGGTCTTTTGAAGTATCCTTTCTGTCTGTAAAGGTCCTGAAACACAAGCAAGTAAGTGGAGGGGACAGCCACTAAAACAGGAAGAAATAGAGGAGCAGGGTTCAAAACTCAGGGGGCAGAGAGCCTGGCAGCCTTAAAAGATCAATTAGATATTTTGGGGGGAAATTTCCAAGCTCTGTCACATTCCATTATTGTATTTGTTCAGTGAAAATAGAAGCTGGGCTGTGGGTCACATAGCAGGGCTCTCAGGATGCCAAGGATATTTGAACTGAGAACATTTCTACAGAGTCAGAATGGGTGGAAATACGGCATTTCCCTGGATGAAAATGTGAAGACCCATCCATTGATCCGGCCTTTCAAGACATTAACCGAGAAGGTAAGGACCACTGAGTGGCCGTGCTGGTTTCCCTTCCCCGGGAATTACGTCCCAGCAGAGGAGCTGAGGGCACATTCACGGTCCAGCTCCTTAGAGACTTTTCAGGACTCAAGAAGCTCCTCAGGAGCTGGCCTATGACCCACGGCCCCAGGACCAGCTTTGAAGAGCCCGTTGGAGAAAGAAACACTGGTCAGCACTCAGAAGCTGTACCAAAATACATTTGGTGGTTCACTTGGCAACTGAAATAGGAAGTGCTTTTGTTAGATTATTGGGGGGATTATTTTGTTAGATTTTTTTAGAGGGGGAGACATGAATTCAGATGGAGAGGACTTCCAATCATGAAGGATGACAGGAACAGAGGAGAGAATCCCCAGGGAAATATGAACAGGTCTCATAGTTTGGTTTGCTTTGTTAATTATGAGATTTGGTTCAGCTTAACTCTGAATTCCTATCTTGCCATCAGTAAAAGTTCTCTGTAGGCATAAGATTTACTGTCACAGGTAAAGGATGATATGTATACCTTTATATGCATATTCACTGGCTATCAAATTGTGTATGACTCAAAAGAGGATTGTGCATCTAAGGAACTCTGGTTCCCAAGCTCAGAGGAGAGCTTTGTGCAGATGCATTTTGATGTGCACCATCTTAAACACCTTCCAGAGAACAGAAGTCACTCTTGAAAGAAAGGGGCGGGTGCTGAGGTCCAGCCGCAGCAGAGTCCAGGCATATCCTCAGGATGGACGACGTCGGCGAATGAAGAAAGATAGATACAGAGATAAAGAAAGAGACACGGGGTGACCAAGCTTCTTCGAGTGAGGCCCCTTACTTTATTCTTCTCCAGGCTTTTATACCCTGAGTTATACATACAGCAAGGTGAAAAAATGCAGAGTCAACTCAGCATTTCATCAGTAATAACTTTTATCGACATCAGATTCCTTCCTGCAAAAGTCTTATTTTCTGTACATCATCTTCTATTCTGGAGGCCTGTTGATATTCCATGACCTCCTTTTGATAAAGGTTGGTCAGCCGGAATACCAGAACAATGATTTTTCCTTAAAGTGTTTCTTCTTAAATTCTTAGCCTGTGTCACCCTTAAAGTACAGAGTTACATTCTTATGGAGCAAAGATTCAGCAGGTTACAGCAAAGAAAGAACTTATTAACTCAAAGTCTAATGTTGCTAATGCTAAGGCTATTACTTGCTTCTTCTACATCCTGACTATATGCACTCCCAGGAACACAATGGATAAGGGATGTGAGAACTTGGCAGCAAGCATTGCATAGGCCCAACAATGTTGCAAGAGTCTGGATAAAGCTGCCATGTAAGCTAGAATGCTAACAGAGGGTTTGAAACACTCCTTTCATGCCCAGGAGATTTAGAAACTAAAGCCCAAAGTTAACTCTTTTGGTCAGGGACAGCCCCCTGCTAATGTCAGAAGAGCTGGTGAAAGACATAAAATAATAAGACAGACAGATTCTGGTTCGGGGGTAGATGCTCGAGCAGGTCCAGGGGGCCCGTTGAGTCCTGAGGCCTTGCTCATCAGGACTCTTCCGCATGACCTTGTCATGGGTCGGGTGGCCCAGGGATTCCCTCGAGTCCTGCATGACCTTGTCATGGGTGGGATCTCCCGTGCTGGCTCCCAGCAAGCGGGGCCCAGGCGGGTGACACTTGCGCAGTAAGTGCTGCCTGGAGGAGGCAGAGGTGGCAGTGCTGGAGGGAGTGGGGTGGGGAGAGGGGAAGGGAAGAGTTCATTGTCTTCTTGCTTCTCTTTAACCACAAACTGTGGGTAATGTCTGGCACATTCCCCTTAAAAGCCTCAAACTGTAGCGTCTTTTACTTAAAAACCTCCAAAAGGCTGAGGATGTGTTTCAGATGGGATGCTGCAGAGGGTGTTTTGACCCAGTGAGAGGAAGCTTAAGTCAGTTAGCCTCCTCCGCTATGGGCTCCAACTTCTTTTCCAGGAGACAGGCCAGCCAGAGTGCTGGAGCCTGCCCTACACAGCTCTTCTGCTCCAATGTTCTTCCAGGAGAAGGAAATTTATCGCTGGCCTGCCAGAGAGTCCCTGAAAACCATGCTGGCTGTGGGCTGGACTGTAGAGAGGACCAAAGAAGGAGAAGCTCTGGTTCAACAGCGGGAAAACGAGAAGCTTCGAAGCGTGTCCCAGGCCAGCCAGGTACGACCATCACGCCCAAAGGCCAGTGCTCGGCCAGTAGAACCCGTGGAGAATCTGGGAATGCTCTGCCCAGGTAGCAGAGATGAGGCTCTCCACCCATGAGCCCTGGGAATGCTCTGCCCAGGTAGCAGAGATGAGGCTCACCACCCATGAGCCCTGGGAATCTTTTGGGACAAACCTTTGGCCACTGACATTGGGGATGCTGATAAGAATGATTCTGCCTTTACTTCCCTAGGGCAACAGCTACAGCCCTGCCCCTCTGGATCTCTCCAATGTCGTGCTCTCCAGAGAGCTCCAGGTCAGTCTTGATGCCTTCAGAGCCAGTGTAACCTACTTTCTAAAACCCCTCAAGTACAGGGAATGTCAAACTCCAAAGAGTTTAAGAAAAAAAACAGAAGGGAGAGAATGCCTGAAATATCACCACTGAAATATCAAAATTAGGGAGGGCCACACGGAGCAGAGGCCACTCATACGAGACAGTCTCAGCAGAATTGACCAACGGTCAGAGGAGGTGAGGCTTTGCACTTCTTGGGACATCAAAACAGGTCACAACTCACTAAGAGGAAGAACAAACAGCAAGTTTCTGTATCAAAACCCAAAACAGAACTTACAAGAGCCAGGAGAAATAACTAGTAACAAAACTAATAACAACTAGGAGAAAACCTATGAGCCGCCCCTGGGTGGGGGTGCTGGCCTGGTCACAGTAGGTTTCCCCAACCTTGAGGACAACTATATATTCCATGGTGGATTCACTCAGGTTGCCTGTAGTGGTGCAGATGAGTCATCATTGCAGGATATCAGGACTTGAAACCAAGAGAATGAGATTAAAAGCCCTAAGTGGCTTCCTCCCACCTCGTGCACCAGTGACTGTGATGGAGGCAGCTACTCCTCAGAGCACCCATCAGACCAACCCTTTGTACCTTAGAGAAAGTTCCTTTCCAAAGTACACCCTTCATTCCAGGTCACTATCTTATACGTCTTGTAAAGATGAGTTCTATTTGAGAAATCTCATTTTTGCCCCAGTTTTCTCCAACATGGAGCCATTTTTTAGTTGGCTAAGCTGAAAGCTTTGGGGATTCTAGATTTTTGCTTGACCTCCCACTTACAGCTCGCTTTCTCAGGTCAGGAGTAAGACCCTCAACTCCTGTGACAAATGAAGTACCTCCAGCATGCAGTTTGCAATGGAAATGTGTGTTCTCTCAGAAATGCATCACACTGCCGAGATAATAAGTTACCAGGGAAGGACCGAATTAGAAATTGTTTTCTGTGTGTATGGGAAGATAGAAAACTAATGAGGTGCATAAGCACAGACTAATTAATGACAGGAGACACTTAGCAATGTGCAGTTAGCATTTGGTGGTGCTCTGTTTCCAAGGCTGCCTGAAATAGCCTGGCAGATATGAACCCATTTTTCTTGCTTGCTTTCTCTCTGACCGTCATCTCCCTGGTGGGACCCAGGGGATGGTGGAGGTGGTAGCTGAGAACTATCACAATATCTGGGCCAAGAAGAAGAAGCTGGAGCTGGAGAGCAAAGGTGAGCTAGTTTCACAGCGTCCCCCACAGAAGGTGAGCTGGGGGGGGGCGGGGGCAGGTGTGTTTTCCCAAAAGAGCAAAGGAAGAGCCAAATATTTTGTCATCTCACTTCACTGACCCCAGGTGGCGGCAGTCACCCTCTTTTGGTACCCTATGATACCTTGACTGCCAAGGAGAAGTTCAGAGACCGAGAGAAGGCTCAGGACCTGTTTAAATTCCTCCAAGTGAATGGCATTGTGGTTTCCAGGTAAGTCATCTTCCAGGTGATGTTAGTGGGTCAGGGACAGGCTGGTGTGGTCTCTCCTGCTCTAAATAGTTAATCACCTGCCTGCATAGCAGATCAGAGTAAGGACAGCAGTTGGGTCTTTTGAAGTAGGTAAATGTTTTGGAGCATGAAGTCCTCTCTTCTGTCATAAATAAGACTGGTCGATGTCAATTTCTAAAAAATCAAAGATGCATGCAAAGAACCTAGCAAAGAATCATGACAAATTATACGTACATACCTTAAACATTTAATTTTAACCTAAAACATACAAATATGCATTCATTCACAAATCTTGTACTGTAGGCCCCAGACCTTAGTTTAGTTTGTTGTTTTATTGATTGGAATTATAAAGCACATCCATAATGCATCCTCAAACATCTGAAACTTGGGCTTCCCTAAAGAGCGGTGAGAATTAAGGCACATACAAAACACTGTAAGTGCCGCATTCTAGGGTGGTTTTTTTTTTTTTCTTTCAACTTCCTCTCTAAGTTTTACAGTTTTCTTATATCTAGTTCTAAAACTCTGTATGTGGGAACTTACAATTGCAGGTCTTTGTAAAACATGCAACCTAGTTCTCACAGAATCACCAGTTCTCTTCACACTTGTATTTTAATGTTTTCTATGGTATTTAATAAAATGCCATAATTACAATAGAGACCATGACTGACATCAACAACCCTCAAAAAAAGACTCAGCTCCTGGAGAGACTGAGTGAACCATGATTTCTGAAGACTTTATCTCCAGCTTATGTTGATCAGAATCATCTAGATGAAGGTTTTAGATGAGGATGGTCTGGGCTGCTTAAGTCTTAAAGTTAGAATCTGTTTTCCTGCTGGTCAGTATCAGCAGTGGGCTTTGCTTGCCAAGTCCTTTGTAGAATGAAAAGCAAGCAAATGTCCCATCCTGATAAGCCATTTCTCCTGAAAGAAATGTCTGCCAAGCCAGCTGCTGTTTCTTCTTTTGGTTTCCTACAGAATTTTTGCCACTGAATGGCAGAAACCCCAATAAAATTCTATACAAATATTTCTATTGTAGCTCATATGAAAGAATAACAAAGCTTATTTGCCATATTGTTGAGTGGGAAAGGTCAGGCAACAGGGGATAACCCCTGGGGAAGCTTTTGAGAAAAACTCCCATCATCATTTTAATCCTGTTCCTAATACTGCAATGCATGCGGACTGTGGTTTGCCAATAAATAACTCACTCACAGAAATGAAAAATTCCTCTTTATGATAAGGAAATCTAGAAAACAGGGAGGAGAAGGAAAAAGATCACCGAGTTCAGCAAACATATCCCTTAGCGGCTTACCCTGTGCCAGAACCTATGATGGGCACTTGAATATGCCAGTGAGGAGGCGACATCCTGTCACCAAGGAGAACCCCTTGGTTCCTGCTGCCCAAACCTCAAATCTGCCCCATCCTCAGCTTCCCCATAACTTGATGACAGCCCTTTCTTCCGGGTGCTCAAGCCAAAACCCTTGTCTCTTCTCTTTTTCCTTCAACTTGCATCCACTTCTTTAGGAAATCCTGATGGTCCTCCCTATAAGATACCCAGAATCTAGCACTTCTCACCTTCATGCTGACACTGTCATTGCTGAAAGGGCTTCCTTCCCATGCTCCCTATTTCAACCTTTGGCCTCAACAGAGTACTCCTGTTAGAATATAGATCATACCGTGTCATTACTCTATTCAAAACTTTCAATAGCTTCCCATCTCAAAGCAAAAGCAAACTGCTGAGGACAGCCCATGGCATCCTAGTGACTGAGCCCATTGTCCACCCCATGCCCCTCTGAACTACTCACTTTCACTCCATCCACACTGGCTTCACTCAGCATGCTTGCTCCCACCTCAGGACCTTTGCACCCTCGCTCCCAATGCCTTGAAAGCTCTCTCCCCTGATGTCTCTATGTCTTCACCTTCCCATGTCATCCTTCCAATAAGCCCAGCACTGATTTAACACAACAGTCTGCTCACCCCCCACTTCAGGCACTCTTGGACCCTTTCATCCTTTAACTTTAGTTTTTCTTTTATTCACAAAGCTTATTAACCTCTGTCACTCCATGCACTTTATGTTTTGTTTTATGTAGAGTTCATGTCTGTTCATGGAGAAGGCAATGGCACCCCACTCCAGTACTCTAGCCTGGAGAATCCCACGGATGGAAGAGCCTGGTAGGCTACAGTCCACGGGGTCGCTAAGAGTCAGACACGACTGAGTGACTTCACTTTCACTTTTCACTTTCATGCATTGGAGAAGGAAATGGCAACCCACTCCAGTGTTCTTGCCTGGAGAATCCCAGGGACGGGGGAGCCTGGTGGGCTGCCGTCCATGGGGTCGCAGAGAGTCAGACACAACTGAAGCGACGCAGCAGCAGCAGCAGCAGCAGCATGTCTCTTCATAGCTGGCATGTAAGGTCCGTGAACACAGGGGATTCCTGTTTGCATCTCTGCTTTTGTTCCATCTCAGCATTTGTTGAATAAATGATGCAGACCTTTCTGAAAAGTCTTTTCAGAAATTATTGTAGCTCAGATGTTGCATGCTCATGGAGGCAAGTTCCAAATTCAAGGGGAAATGAGTCAGATGGTGAGTCAGATCACTAAGCCAGAAAAACCATTAACATTTGGAAAACAGAGTTGACACAGGGAAAATTGCTGGTGCACTGAAGTCACATAGCTGTCTCTGTTCCCCTCTGGGGTTTGCCCGTTTCCAACCTAGAGGTGTGAAGGATATGGAGCTGGATGCCTCTTCCATGGAAAAGAGGTTTGCCTATAAGTTTTTGAAGAAGGTTCTGAAATATGTTGATTCGGCTCAAGAGTTTATTGCCCATTTGGGTAAGTATCATTGTGAAATGTCACAAAAATGTGTGCTTCTCCTAATATCAAAAAGAATTTGATATTCATTTTTCAAGGAAGGATGTTTTCATGCCGTAGTTGTTCATGATTCTTCTAGGCATATGGTTTGGGGAAGGACACAATGACTGAGATATTCCCCCACACGCCCCACTTTAAAAAAAAAAATCAGCTTTGTCTGGTTTTCCTTCTGGATTTGATTGAATCATTTGTCATTTTTAATATAACTCATCCTATTCTAAGTGTTCCATCTTTTTGCTTCGTGGCTGTGAGATTATGACTCAAGCTCTCTGAAGCTGCCTTCTCATCACTAAGGTGGTGAAATGGGTGGTGATACTCTAGAGAATTGACACAAAAAATAACCACCTCTCACCACTGCCAAGTACTTTGTAAAATATTAGATATTTTGTAAAAATCAAATGGGCTTTTCATGATGAAAAGTTGCTCTGTCTCTAAAACACTGTGGCTGTTTTGGTTTTCTTTGCTCGGGCCAACTTTGTGTCACTTTTGTCTTTGTAGAAGCCATTGTCAGCAGTGGGAAAAATGAAAAGTCTCCCCATGACCAGGAGATCAAATTCTTTGCCAAAGTAAGTGACCCTGTGCATTTAACTATTACTTTCTCCTTGGCAGCCACACAAATTAGGGTACAAGTTGCACAGATTCAGCAAAGATACTCAAAACTCCAGTAATGGCTTTGATCATACAGAACTGTTTGTTGTGGAACAGTCCTGAGGCAGGTTGATGGTCCGAGGAGGTGGGCAGCCTGCTTTGCTCCATGCCATCACCCAGGGACTTGGGTTCTTCCTCTCATGATGTTCTTCCATCTCCTAGAATGTGATCCCTGACAGTTTGGTCCAAATAGACACAACTGTATCACATCTGTGAGAAAGGGGGAAAGGAGAAGGGAAGGAAAGCTGCTGTTTTATTAAAGTTCTATCCCAGTGGCTAGAACATAATCATTTTAGCCTCAGCTAGCTGCAAGGGAGGCAGGTAATGCATCTTCAGCGGGTGGCCCCATTCCCAGCTAAATTACAGGGGTTTGTACAGCTAAGAGGAAGAAGGGGAGAGTGAACATGGAGGCCAGTGAGCTGTCTCAGCCACATAACCTGAGAAGCAGAGCCAGGATGCTCCAGGCTAGTGGTGCTAGCCCATCCTCAAGTATACTGTTGAATGCCATGCCCAAGAAGCCACATCTGAGTGCTGGCTAAGTACAGGACAACTCTGAAAGTGTTGACTCAGGAACCCATGTGCACTTCTTTGGGTGCTTAGTATCTTGCTCTATCCCTCCACATGTACCCAAGGCCTTTGGTTACAGGAATAGGAAAAGAAAATGTGTTGGAAACTGAGATCCACAGGATAGTGTTTCCTGGAAATTCCAGAACCAGTGTTCAGAGGCTTTTTGCTCACTGAGAAGGAACTTGTTCAGAGGAACCAGAGGAAGGACTTTTGCCAGCTTCCTAGACGTTTATCTCTAGCGGACCTTTCAGTTCATCTCTGGTGGATCTTGCAGGTTCTCCTCCCACTGGTTGACCAGTACTTCACCAATCATCGCCTCTACTTCCTGTCCTCCCCTCTGAAGCCCCTTAGCAGCAGCGGGTATGCCTCCCATAAGGAGAAAGAGATGGTGGCCAGGTGAGTCTACAGGAGAGAAGGGCATGGCGCTGATGTGACTTCCACGAAACCCCAGATTCCTGGAGCTTAAATGGTGACTCTTTGGAGAAATGAGCTGTGGCCTGACAACTGGCAGCTCAGAGGTTTTCGTTATCATCTTTTTTCTGAAAGTGACTTTATTCACACTTACCTGTGTATTATTTTGGCAACCAAGAGAAGTGTGCTGTTTGTGCGTATCAGTAGGATTAGGGGGTGGATTTATATACTCAGGTCAGCTTCCATCCTGAAATATATTTAGAAAAAGGTGAAGGTAATTCTGAAGCTTGGGAAAAGCAAACACACAACATTGAGAAGAAACAGATTAACACTGCTTTCAATCCCATTCTTATCAGGTTTTTAAAGATTAAATTGCTTTTAAAGAATCAGATTTTACAAATCTTGGTATGGATGATCTGAGATTTGAAATCTACGCTGGCATAATTCAATTTAAATTTCTAACAGGAAACAAATTTTAATCAAAAGTGTCAGCTTGCCTTCTCGTTCCACTGGGTGAAACATGGGGGTGTCTCAGCAGAACTGAGAACAAAGCAGGGTGCTTCATGATCAGGCTTTGAGGTGGATCCCACCATGCCTCAGGTTTATGATTTATGAGTGACAAAATGATGGGTTAGATTTCTAAAGAGCAGAGAGTTAAGGATATGCACAAATAACTGCCCACCTGTGGAAGTATCATTGTGAAACACCACAGTGCTTTAATTTCTAAGAACCACCCAGGTATTATGATCTCCATTTGCAGATGAGGAAACTGAGGTTTGAGCAGGTTCCTTCCAGTGCCTAAAGTGACCCCAGATAATAAGTGAGAGCAAGAATGAAAGCCCACCCCTCTTTATCCAGATCGAGGAGCATTTTCTTCCTTTACTGATATTTGTTAAACAGGGAGAAGCCCATGCTGTCAAAATGAGATGCACTTACAACCAGTTACTGACCTAACATTTCGTAGATATTTCCACGATGCACTAGTGTATTTTGTAAGAAGGAAAATGAGGTGCCAAGTGATATATTCAGATAAGCCAACAGAGGGCAGGTGTGTCTGTTCTCTTCATCTATTTTTCTTAGATTATTAATTCATGGAAATGTAACATTTGTTCAGCCAGGCACCATTTGTCATGGCTGGAATACAACCTGGAGCTGATCAGCCTTGCAAATAGCTTTCAGATCCATCAGCATGCCTGCCGCCCTCCCACAGCCGTGGCCGTCTCGGCCCTGAACACACTCCCACTCGCAGGCCCCTCTGGTCCCCAGCCGTCACCTGTGCCCCGCCTCTCCTGCATCTGATGCTCTGTGTCAGTGCTTTCCAGAGTCTCTCCCCGGGGACCTCTTCATCACCTTCTAACTCTGAGAGGAGACTGAGGTGCCTGGGGATGCTGGACCTCATAACTCTTGGCAAAGAACAGTGCTTCTACTTAAATGGTGGGCCCCAAAGGTGACCCCAAAAAAAGGGCCTTTGGAAATTTCAGGCCCTGGCCTTGGCATGCCTGAGAGCACTTCTGACAGCAAGGGGAGCCACATCTGTATCAGAATCAAACAACCCAAGGATCTGCTTTAGCTCTAAAAAATGTTTGCACAAAGTAGGTCCACATGGAAGCATTTTGCCAGAAATAACTGAGTTTATCAGCCCCTAATTCTGCAGACTAAGAGGGTCATGTGATGAGTCTCTGCCTACAGATGAGAAAGCTAAAGCACAGAGGAGTGAGGTGGCTTCATCATGACAGCCAGCTAGTCCTGGCAGACACACAGAACTCATATTCCTCCAGGATCCCTGCCAACTCCATGAGTTTTCATCAGATACATAACTCCAGAAAAAAAAAATAAATAAAACCACCCTGGGAAGAGAGAAAAGGCCCCAGTCCATATTTAATTTGACACTTGCTGCCTGCCAAGTTTCTGTTAACTTATTCTGAGCTCTCCTAAGCTCAAGGCCAGGGTTTCCAACTTATTTCCACTGCAAAAACAAATGACTAACCAGGAGAGACTTTGGCTCTGGTTTCCAACAGACAGCCCAGAAAGGCTCAGGGCATTCACTGAGAACCGTTTAGAAGTGTATAAGTTTTCATCCCCACCAATACTTAGATGGATTTCTTCTTCATTTGACTTTCCCACAAAGACTTCTGCCCTGTGTTAGAGCATGAGTTCTAAGACCATGGGAAGGACTTCAACTGGATCTCATCTGAGAATCCCATAGCCTGTGCTGAGTGATTTTATTCTACGTTCCCTCTTCCTGTTCCTCAGGAAGGACTGCTCTCTGAAAGGGTTGCTAAGTTCTTGTCTAGCTGTGCCAATGTCAGATAATGTCAGCATTCTCAGTAGTCTCCTCCAGGAACACAGGTCAAATGATGGCCATAGTGCTCTGGAAGGAGGGCCATCAGGAGAGTGTTCAGAAGCACCTATGGGCTCTTTGCTGACTGCACAAGGCACTCTATTCAGTTCAGTTCCGTTCAGTCGCTCAGTCGTGTCCGACTCTTTGCGACCCCATGAATCGCAGCACGCCAGGCCTCCCTGTCCGTCACCATCTCCCGGAGTTCACTCAGACTCATGTCCATCGAGTCCGTGATGCCATCCAGCCATCCCATCCTCGGTCGTCCCCTTCTCCTACTGCCCCCAATCCCTCCCAGCATCAGAGTCTTTTCCAATCTATTAGGCACTGTGAAAAGTAAAAGAGTAAGACACAACTGGACGCCAGCAGGTTCCATAGTAGAAAATGTGGGTAAAAGCATGGAATAGGGTCAAAAAACATGAAAGCATGGCAGGTGGGATTTCCTAGCTTCAAAGACATGGATCAGACAGCAGTTAAGCCTGCAGGCTAATGGAGATGACAGAGAGAAGCCATTCCTTGAAATGTTTCTGGTGCAATACAGTATTGCCCATACCTGAATCTTTATTCTAATCCCGCCATCTTGCCCACCTCCCAACTAAGGCCTCACTCAGTGAAGACAATAAAAATGGCTTGCAAGCCATTGCAACAATGGAAAACTCCTTCCAGAATCCTCATTTATCCAAATGTGGATGTTATCCAAATGAATGTTTTTAGTACTCTATAACAAGAGATGGTTTGCAACAGCTCTCTTATTGCAAAAATATTGTAGCTATTGCAGAAGGATTGTTTTCTGTAACACTGTAGATGCCTGCAAGGTACCTTTCATGATTCTCCAATGAAACAGGAGGAAACGCATGTTTTCCTAGTGTGGTCCAGAGGACCCTTTGAGGGGAACACAGTCCATCTTCCTTGGGTGGGGGGGGGGTGCATTCTGTGCACTTTGTTTTGCTGTATGGGGGGCTGAGGGATGAGGTTTAAATGGGTCTGCCTTGAATCTCTGTCCTTTTCCCACTTACATTTTTTTCTGCTTCAGCCTGTTCTGCAAACTCGCTGCTCTGGTTCGACACAGGATTTCCCTCTTCGGTAAGAGAGGTATTGCTAAAGGCTGCATGTCCTGTGATTACCCTGAACTCATGTCCCACAGACAACCTGAGGCTTAGGACTAAGGTGTCACCTAAATTTGCCATAGGAAATAGGGCTGAAGCATGATAAATGACCTCTGTACCCCTCAAACAGCTTAGATTTTCCACGCCAATGAATGTTTTAAGCTTTGCTTCTAACATCCATCACAAAGCCATGTGTCAAGCCAGAGATAAATGCCTTGGCCCCAAACAGAGCCCTGGCACTTTGGTGTTGGTGGTTAATTATGCTGGGCTGTGGTTTGTGCTTATTGAGAAGATTGGGTTTAAATGACAGGCTGAATGGCTTGGGGAGTAACAGGTGATATGTTTGATTTTAGGGAGCGATTCTACGACAATGGTGAGCTGTCTTCACATCTTAGCTCAGACACTTGACACAAGGTAAGTGTGCCCGGCATTTTCCAGTGTTTTCTCAGGACTCCCCCTCTGACTCTTTCTCCTCACTTATTATTGGATGGAGGAGGAGCTGGGCCACCGCTCTGCAGGAGCCAGGGAGGGAAGGGAAGACAGGGAAAAGATGGAAATCGCCCTGATACCAGCACACTGTTTCTCAGCTCAGGATGGAGAGCCACTTTTGTGGCAGATACTGAATGCTGAAAGCTGAGCATTTGATCAATTCTTGTCTTCTCTGACTGAGAAGTTCATCTTTCAGAAGATAAAACAGGCAACGTGGCAAAATACCACTTAGTACCTAATTCTCCACAAAAATAGTAAAAGCTATCTGATGGGTGGTGAGGCCGTAAGGATCCTGGGATAGGGACTCACAGCACTCTGAGTTCAAAATGGCCAAGGAGGGGACATGATTACCGAAAGATCAAAGACAAAGATAGATTCCAGCCTGAGGGTGGCCTGAGGGTCTGTAGGAAAGACGGCTGAACAAGAAAGGAAGTCTTCCGTCCTTTCACGTACTGGATTGGCCAAAACGTTTGAGTTTTTTTAATAAGATGTTATGGATAACATTATGTATATAACATCAGATATATGTGTATGTGTGTGTACATATATTATGATAGTATAAAGTATTTGATGAGATAAAAAGAGAGGCAGTGCAAAGAACTGGAGGGAGCTTTCCTTAACAGACGCATTAAGTAGGACTCTTCGCAAAGTCGGGAGAACATGCTTCCCAAAACCCAAGGCAGAAGAGAGGCAACAACCTAAAAGAGCGGCCAGATGATGAAAACCTCTATAAACTACAAATGGCTTTAAAAAATAGTTAAGAGCACTTAAAGGGGATTTTCAGGTTTTCGGAGAGAAACACGTTGTAGAGGTACTAAACCTCTTAAAACTCTTGTACATGTTCAGTTGTGTCCGACTCTTTGTGACCTCATGGACCATAGCCTGCCGGGCTGCTCTGTCCATGGGATTTCTCAGGCAAGAATAGTAGAGCGGGTTGCCTGTTCCTACTTCAGGGAATCTTCCCAACTGAACCCACATCTCTTGCATCTCCAGCACTGGCAGACGGGTTCTTTACCAGTGCACCACCTCAGAGGCCCAGAGGTACTAACAGCACAAAATTTGCAGGATCAGACCAAAGCATTCCAGGGGTGCAGTTGGGATGAGGAATCTTTATTCCCCAAATTTGCAAAATGCCTTAAGAGCGGGTTTTCTTCCTGCAAAACTAAACAGAACCCAAGTCACTGTGTTTTATAGTCATTCCTGAGAAAATCTGAGGAAGATGGTTTATAAATACTTACAGGATAGGAACAAGCCTCACTGACTTTATTTCCTTGCTTTTATGTTTCTGATTGGCTGGATGATACTTGTGAAAATGCTGTAGATAAAAAGCATCTGGCCTTGTAGCAAGCCTGTCATAATCTTGTGAATAAGATGTAGAAATACGGAAAATAAAAGATAACTGATAGGCTTTGTTCCAGTTCTGAGTTTTATAAGATAGTTTTGAGGGAAAGCCCCAGATACCCATAGCTAATCTCCATTCCCACATGGTTTTTTCAGTGGTCTGAGTAAGCTGTTTTAAAAGCGGGTAACCCTTCTTCCCTCCCCTTCTCCAAGCTGGAACATCCCTGCAAAGTGATAGAAACCTAAGCTTCAGTTAATTTAATTCTTTGTCCTCTTTTTCTAAGAGGTCCTGCATCACAGGAGAGCTAGTATTTCTAACTAATTCTTATAAAAGTTGCTGAGCCTGTGGGGAGCTGAGGAAAAGTTCTCTCTCTATCCTTTTAATTAGCTATTTCCAGAAGAATGTAGCCAGCTGCAATATTATATAGATAGCAGGTGACCAATATCAGTTTCTCTCTAGGTCGTCCTGTCCATTCTCTAAGAATTGAGCAGTGTGTCAATGTAAAGTGTAGACAGCAACCCAGAGCAGTTACCAGTATACTACCAGTATATGTGTGCGCACTCAGTCACTTCCAGCTCTTTGTGACCCTGTGGACCGTAGCCCGCCAGGCTCCTATGTCCATAGGATTTTCTAGGCAAGAATACTATAGTGGGTTGCCATTTCCTCCTCCAGAGGATCTTCCCAACGCAGGGACTGACCCTGCCTCTCTTGCATCTCCTGCATTGGCAGGTGGATTCTTCACCACTGTGCCATGTGGGAGTCCCAAGAGTTGAGCAGTCATACCCTCAGATCAAGCCTGCCTTCCAGTTGCTGGCCCATGCTTCAAGATTCTGTGATCCTAGTTTCTTTTTGGATGCTAATAATTACTGCAGGGACAGGGGTGTCAAATGTCTGCCTGGGTTGCACTGAAAGTTCCCAGACTCAAGAAGGGAGTTGGCTAAAGGTTCGGGTTATGCTTCTGGTTTTGAACATTGTTTGCTTACAGGACGGTCATGAAGTCAGGCTCAGAGCTGGTGAAAGCTGGGTTACGGGCGTTCTTTGAAAATGCAGCAGAAGACTTAGAGAAGACTTTGGAAAACCTGAAGCTCGGCAAGTTTACCCATTCCAGAACGCAGATCAAAGGTGTCTCTCAAAATATTAACTACACCACGGTGGCTCTGCTCCCCATCTTGACATCCATCTTTGAGCACGTGGCTCAGCATCAGTTCGGGGTGGACATACTCTGTGAGTTGACCTGCCATCTGTCATGGACTCATGTGTACCCAGCTGCAGATCCTTAGGAAGTGTGTGGTTTATTCCCTTAGGCTGACCTTCAGGGCAGAGTAGAGACAACCATTCCACACTTTTTCCTTGCTAATTTAAAAAAAAAGGAGTAGACTCTTGGAGGAGATGAGATCCCCAAATATCAGTTTATAAATACTTCACCTTTTCCCACTGTACTCAGGACCAGAGTCTTCCACCCACTGGTTTCACTCTCAGCCATTGTGTGCTCTCTTAATTTGAAAAGGTTATCTGTGAAATCTGTCGAGATACAGGTTTGCTCCCAGACACCAATTTTCCTATTAAGAAGCTTTAATTTATTCACTGTATATCAGGAGCAAAGGAAAACTGCTAACATCCCAGTGTCTGAGCCACCAGAAGAAAGACCATAGTTGGTTGGTTTTACTTTGTGTTTAGTACCATGTTCAGCCCTCTTATTCTGCCACCAAGCTTCAATTTCACACTGTAAGTGGTGGCGCATGGTTGAATTAGTTTAACCAATGGCCAATAGCTAAGGCTGTGTCTTCCATAGCCCTCAGTAGTGAAAATCAGTTATTTCCTTGGAGTTAGGGGGAGAAGTAGGGGAACATCCAAACTCATTATTCTGTGTCATGGAAACAACACACTTTCTTGTTGAAAAATAAGAAATTAAACTAGTTCTTTGTGTTAAGTTAGTTCCAGCTTTACTGTGAGTTCCATACATTAATAGAGGCACGTAGCCTGCCCATTAAATTCTGAGTGCCTAAGTGAAAGATGCTCTTCCCTTGAGAAACATGGCAAAATCATAATACAATTGAATTACCTTTTGTAAAGCATCTATCAGAGAAGCTGGGACAGGTGGACATAAGGTATTTTGCTCTGTCTTGTAAGAAGTAGGGACATTGTACACATCTCCCTGGAAAAGGAACAAAAAGCTCCTTCAAGTGTCAGATTCCTTTCATTCTTCTTTTCAAAAAAAGGAAATAGTGCTCTGGATAAAATTTGACTGCAGTGTCTCCCTCTTGGAGGGGAAAAAAAAATACCCACTTGGAAGGATTCACTGGTCAAACGATTCCTTTCCCTGAGCTGTGTGATCTGTATCCAGGGTTCCACAAAGGACCTGGGATGGTACAATGGTGGGTGTTTTCCTTTTGGTGTTTTCTCTTCCAGCTCAGCAACTGGCATTTGAAAAGAGAGGGGCTCTATTTGTTAAAAAGAAAGAAAGAGAGGTCTTTGGCTCTTGAGTGAAGCCAACAAGTTTTCTGTTCGCAGACCCTTGCTGTGTGCAGGAGGTGGACCTCTGGGGTTGATGCACAAGAATGACAGTTCTTGTTTGTTCTTTTCAGTGGGTGATGTTCAGCTTTCATGCTACCATATACTGTGCAGCCTCTACTCCCTCGGGACAGGAAAGAACATCTATGTTGAAAGGTAATGAGTGAACAAAAGAGGCTAACACGTTCGGGCTGAATGTGTTACTGAAGTCTTTAAACACTTAACAGTAGCATCTTTCCAATCCAGCAGAAGCAAAATGCTCACTGAAATGGCTTAGTGATTTTGAGCCTCACTTATGAAATGTTTATGGCAGTATTTAGAAGTGTTAATGAGGCTTCTAAGATGTATGACTTCCATGGAGATAGCTGGAGAATGTTATGTGGCTGGAGGAGCAATATAGCCTAACTAAATCATGTGCCGGTGGCCAAAAAATGTTGAAGAAACATCTCTTTCTTTATAATCACAGCTTTCAGAGAGCTTCCAGAGTTCCTGTGGTTAAAGCTTGCTGAGAAGCCCAAGGGACGTGAGGCAGTTGCTTTAGTGTTTAATGAGTTTCTATGTGATACGGCCCTGGACCTTTACCATTCTTGGCTGTCGGATTAACTATAATTTTTAAGAAGTCCACACTTTGGAAACAGCTACTCAGTGGTCTTGAATCTGAACAGGCTGACTTTCCAAAGTGTTTGAGTTCCCGCTCTGCTCTCTAATCTGCCTGGAGCAATGGAGGCCTTAGGCCACCCCTTGCTTTTCAGAATCAAATGTCATGTGTTGTGTGATTCTGTTTAAATCCATGGAGAAGATCAGAAGGATAAACACAGTGTTAGCCAAACTCTAGATCTAGACTTATCCTTGGAAGATTTTTTTTTCCTTTTTTGCCTTTTCAAATAAGGAAACTGGAAAAAATTTGATCTGTGCTTAAAATTGCTTAATCTAAACATCCTGTTGATACCCATGATCTGTAGACCTCCTCAATTTATGATCCTTTATCAAACAAACCAGCGATAAATCCCTGTTTCATATCTAAACTTACATAAATTCTAATTGCAGTTTCTCAATAAAGCAAAAAAAGACTTCAGCTCCTTCAAGAACTCAGGATGTGATGACTTGAAATCATGTGCTAATAACCAAAGCATGTTGAAGAAATGTCTATGTCTTCATAATTGTAACTGTTAAATAGCTTCTAGAGTTCAAGAAATTAATTGAATAACTAACAGCTAATTTATTTTGATTATGAGTTTAATTCCTTAGAGTTACATAGCTTTCCTTATTGTTTTATATGAAATATAGATAAATAGTCTTATCCTTTAATAGGAACTGGGCAGACAAAAGTTATACACATATTTTATACCAAATCAAGAGAATTAAAATTTTTAATATTTAATACAGAATTTCACTTAGGGAAGGTGTCTTTACTTTCACTAAGCATTTGTGAATATTTTCTCAACATCTTTTCTTATCCTCTTGGTTTATATGTATGTACATGTATGCTAACTTAACTTCGGTAGAGTCCAACTCTTTCCTACCCCATGGACTATAACCTACCAGGCTCCTCTGTCCCTAGGATCCAGACAAGAATACTTGAGTGGATTGCCATGCCCTCCTCCAGGGGATATTCCCAACACAGGGATTGAACTTGCATCTCTTATGTCTCCTGCACTGGCAGGCAGGTTCTGTACCACTAGTGCCCCCTGGGGAGATCCTTGTATGTATGTACATGCGTCTATATGTATATGTGTTTTTTTGGTACAATTTTTTGAAAACCTTATGCATTACTCTCTTTTGTTTAAAGAAAACAAAAGTCAAAGAAAGGTCAACTCTGAAATGTCAGAACAGAAAAGAGACTATTCTTCATATGACGTTTTATACTTTATTCATATACTCATAGCCCTGGGAATATCGGTGCCTGTGTTTTACATTCCACACAGGCAGAAAGCCAGACTTGAAGAAGCACCTAGATCAAGTCTGCCCCTATTGTCGTCTGTTAGTTAATGAAGCAACTAGGATATAAAGATTTAAAATCCTCAAGTTGTGATGCTGCCACCATTAGTGACTTTTATTTATTTTCTATTGTATCGTGAAAGTAAGACATACTTATTTTAAAAAATAAATCAAACAGTACAGACCTACGTAAAGTTAAAAGCCTGCCGCTTTCTTCACCCCAGATCACCCCACCTAGTAGCAGTTTGTATATACCATTCTAGACATTTTCTACATGTGTACATTTTTACACATGTTGCTGCTGCTACTGCTAAGTCGCCTCAGTCGTGTCCGACTCTGTGCGACCCCATAGATGGCAGTCCACCAGGCTCCCCTATCCCTGGGATTCTCCAGGCAAGAACACTGGAGTGGGTTGCCATTTCCTTCTCCAAGGCATGAAAGTGAAAAGTGAAAGTGAAGTCGCTCAGTCGTGTCCGACTCCTAGCGACCCCAGGGACTGTAGCCTACCTTTACACATGTTAGGATCATAATATTGCTTTATAACTTTGTCTTGTTGGATGAAGCTAAAAACTGAATTTCTTTAACATACAACTCATATATTTTTAATTTATCATTAATTAAAATAATTATTAATTCTCTACTGTTAAAAAGATTACCAAGTTTATTACATTTGCATTTCTGGCACTTCCTACCCTTTCAAAGAAAGGCAATGCCAAAGAATGCTCAAACTACCGAACAATTGCACTCATCTCACACGCTAGTAAAGTAATGCTCAAAATTCTCCAAGCCAGGCTTCAGCAATACGGGAACCGTGAGCTTCCTGATGTTCAAGCTGGTTTTAGAAAAGGCAGAGGAACCAGAGATCAAATTGCCAACATCCGCTGGATCATTGAAAAAGCAAGAGAGTTCCAGAAAAACATCTATTTCTGCTTTATTGACTATGCCAAAGCCTTTGACTGTGTGGATCACAAGAAACTGTGGAAAATTCTGAAAGAGATGGGAATACCAGACCACCTGACCTGCCTCTTGAGAAATCTGTATGCAGATCAGGAAGCAACAGTTAGAACTGGACATGGAACAACAGACTGGTTCCAAATAGGAAAAGGAGTATGTCAAGGCTGTATATTGTCACCCTGCTTATTTAACTTATATGCAGAGTACATCATGAGAAACGCTGGGCTGGAAGAAGCACAAGCTGGAATCAAGATTGCCGGGAGAAATATCAATAACCTCAGATATGCAGATGACACCACCCTTATGGCAGAAAGTGAAGAGGATCTAAAAAGCCTCTTGATGAAAGTGAAAGAGGAGAGTGAAAAAGTTGGCTTAAAGCTCAACATTCAGAAAACGAAGATCATGGCATCTGGTCCCATCACTTCATGGCAAATAGATGGGGAAACAGTAAAAACAGTGGCAGACTTCATTTTGGGGGACTCCAAAATCACTGCAGATGGTGATTGCAGCCATGAAATTAAAAGACGCTTACTCCTTGGAAGAAAAGTTATGACCAACCTAGATAGCATATTCAAAAGCAGAGACATTACTTTGCCGACTAAGGTCCTTCTAGTCAAGGCTATGGTTTTTCCTGTGGTCATGTATGGATGTGAGAGTTGGACTGTGAAGAAGGCTGAGTGCCAAAGAATTGATGCTTTTGAAGTGTGGTGTTGGAGAAGACTCTTGAGAGTCCCTTGGACTGCAAGGAGATCCAACCAGTCCATTCTGAAGGAGATCAGCCCTGGAATTTGTTTGGAAGGAATGATGCTGAAGCTGAAACTCCAGTACTTTGGCCACCTCATGCGAAGAGTTGACTCATTGGAAAAGACTCTGATGCTGGGAGGGATTGGGGGCAGGAGGAGAAGGGTATGACAGAGGATGAGATGACTGGATGGCATCACTGACTTGATGGACATGAGTCTGAGTGAACTCCTGAAGTTGGTGATGGACAGGGAGGCCTGGCGTGCTGCGATTCATGGGGTTGCAAAGAGTCGGACACGACTGAGCAACTGAACTGAACCCTTTCTGCCTTTCATTTTTTGCTGTGTGACTCCTTATAACACACACACTTCACCCTGGAATATTTTAGGACTGATATTCCTTGAGCTGTTTACCTTGGTTTGTATTTGAACAACGCAGTATGTAGCCAATCTTTGTCAACTGTGGTTTGCCCATTCTAAAACTTTTATTTTGGTTTACCTCTTGGGTGGCCAGATTCACCTTATGTTGCTGTTTCTGTCAGAGCGCTTACTCTTGAGAGTTGGCATATTTTGTAATATCATCCGTCGACTTTATATGTGGACAGTTTGCATGGTATAAAATCCTTGGGTCATAATTTGCCTCCCTCAGAAGTGTACAGACTTTGCTTCTCTGTGGTCTGACAGTGTGCATTCCCGGGACCTGGTGATTTGTTCCCTGCACACATGACTTTGCTGCTGCTCACTGGGTTCTTTCTTTGTCTTGAAGCTCTGTCACTTCCCTGTACCATGTCCCAGGGTTGTCCTTTCCATATCAACCCCTGCACTTCTTCTCAGAACTTAATACCCCCCCCTCAGGTTCCAGAATTAGATCTTACTTTATTTAATGAATCTTCAATTTTATTATATTGTTGCTGAGGTTTTTGGTCCCCGCTGTTGTTCAAGGAGGGAAATTATTTGTATCTATTGACTTTTTCCTTAACCTTCCTGCCTCATTTTCTCTGTAGTAACTTTTAGCTAATTGCTCTTTTCTAAAACTGTTTTGATTTGGTCTGTATTTTTCAGTGTGAAGTTATCACACATTTTCTAATTTCAGCATAGGTCTAAATTCCTCCTCAATTTCCCCCAGCTCTTGTGGGTTTTAGAGGAGAGAAAATACAGTGAAACCTACCATTACCGTTTCTCTGCCATGTTTTACTGAAGTTTCTTGGCTAGCAAATGTCTTATAGGGTTGCAAAGGAACCACTCAATATTTGGTTTCCAGCTATAGCATGAATGCATGGTCAATAGAAAAGATTCCAGACACCTCCATGATAGGGTTGACTGTGAGGAGGAAAAAAGTCATTGAAACAGATTAGAGACCTTTTGGGGGGAATATTTTCTAATTGAGGCTAGACTGAGACAGTCACCGGCAGGTAAATTTTCAGATACAAAATTTCAGAGTAGGATGAAGGCTTTTACCATGTGTATTTAAGCATAAAGAATGCTTGAAATTCTTTAACCTGAATATACTTTGATTTTATTATGTTTATTCATTTGGTTGCATTGGGTCTTCTTCGCTGCATGTAGACTGTCTCTGGTTGCAGTGAGTGGGGGGGGCTGTTCCTCTCTAGTTGCCATATGTGGGCCTCTTACTGAAGTGGCTTCTCTTGTTGAACAAGGGCTCTAGAATGCAGGCTCAGTAGTTGTGGCACATGGGCTTCGTTGCCCCAAGGCATGTGGTATCTTAGTTCCTGGACCAGGGATCGAACCTGTGTCTCCTGCTTTGGCAGGTGGATTCTTAACCACTGGACCACCAGGCAAGTCCCTACTTTGATGAAATGATAGAGCATTTGATGAGGATGGATCAAGAAGACTAAGTTTGGTAATTGACCACATTAAGCATTGAATCTCCATTTTATTTCAAATTAAAACTTTGTTTTTGCCTTCACACTTTAGAGATATTTATATCTGCCTTCCTGCTCTGCCTGTTTTGACCAGTTCTTTCCTGATGAAACATTGCTCTCCCCAAACTGCTGAGATCACTGGTATTGCTGTCTAGAACCTTGCCATGCCTCCACTTTCTGCCCCTTTGCTACCTGTTGCTTACTCTCTTTTGCATCCTCTGGAATTTACACAAAGGAACTTTCAAAATTGCAAAGCACCAGATATGTGCAGGCATAATTATTATTACTAGAATGACTTTGTCTCGGCCTATATCCCTGATGATAGACTGTTGAGAAGCAGGTCCCAATCCGTGGAAAAAAAGTTGAGAGACTGACTTAGGAATTAACAAAACCTGAAATACAAATTGAACCAAAAGGGAATGAGGAGAGGGAGGGATAAATTAGGAATTTGGAATTAAAAAATACACACTACTATGTATAACATAGGTAAACAAGGACCTACTGTATAGCACAGGGAACTATTAATATATTCAGTATCTTGTAATAACTTATAATGGGAAAGAATACACACACACACACAAGATCACTTTGCATTGTAAATCAACTGTGAAAGTGAAAGTCACTCAGTCATGTCCAACTGTTTGCGACCCCATGGACTGTAGCCTGCCAGGCTCCTCTGTCCATGGAATTCTCCAGGCTAGAATGCTGGAGTGGGTAGCCATTCCCTTTTACAGGGAATCTTCCCAACCCAGGGATCGAACCCAGGTCTCCTGCATTGCAGGCAGATTCTTTACCATCTGAGCCATACTTCAATTTAATGAAAAAAAAAAAACAACTGAAGTCTCTTCAGTCTGTCAGCATTGACCAAGTTCTGTTATATGAAAAGTACTGTTTTTAACAGTAATAACTGAGGGGGCTTGCAGGGAGAGTGTTTCTCTATCGAGGGGTAAACTCTTCTAGTATGCCCTTTGGTTGCTAGGCAGCTGTTTCTGTAGCCCTTGCTCTCTGCTTGGTCCACACCCACAATGCCCCCTGGGAGGTGCTAATCACCACCAGTATTTTAGCAGCAAGTTTAGGCTTCCCTGGTGGCTCAGAGGTTAAAGCGTCTGCCTCCAATGCAGGAGACCGGGGTTCGATCCCTGGATCGGGAAGATCCCCTGGAGAAGGAAATGGCAATCCACTCCAGTATTCTTGCCTGGAGAATCCCATGGACGGAGAAGCCTAGTAGGTTACAGTCCACAGGGTCGCAAAGAGTTGGACACAACTGAGCGACTTCACCTCACCTCACCTTTGTCTAGCTCAGTTGGTCTTGGACCTGGAGGCGAAGGTCATCCCTCTGGTATTTCACAGCCAGGAGCATTAACTGGCAGACTTCTGGGCTTTTACAGAAAAAGCTTTTCTCAGTGAGGCCAGCACTGTTATTTCCCTCTCCAGCTTATTAGCATCGTTGTGTGCTCCAGACTAGAAAATGCCTGTGGTGAGCTGGCAGAGACTCAGTTTGTCAGTAACTAAATATCATGCTTGTCCCTCTCCCTCACATCAGGGAGTCAGCATAACACCAGAGAACCGTCCATTGCCCCCCAAGGATTGCCTTTCATCAGACTAACTCTAGAAATCCACTTTGGGGAGATCATAACTTCAATTTTGGTGAGTGAAAGACAAGAGAAGTAGTATGGATCAATTAAAGTAAAGAGTTCCTTGGGCTACAAGGAGAGCAAACCAGTTAATCCTAAAGGAAATCACTCCTGAATGTTCACTGGAAGGACTGATGCTGAAGCTGAAGTTCCAATACTTTGGCCACCTGATGTGAAGAACTGACTCCTTGGAAAAGACCCTGATGCTGGGAAAGATTGAGGGCAGGAGGAGAAGGGGACGGCAGAGGATGGGATGGTTGGATGGCATTACTGACTCAATGGACATGACTTTGAGCAAGCTCTGGAAGTTGGTGATGGACAGGTAAGCCTGGCATGCTGCAGTCCATGGGGTTGCAAGAGTCAGACATGACTGAGCAACTGAGCTGAACCGAATGGGTAAATTTAGTACGAAGACAGCCCAGGACCAGCTGTATCCTGGATTCCTCTCCCTGCCCCAATTAAAACTTTGCTCTCAGATTTGATATCACCCCTTGTCACATGAAGACATGTGGCTCTTCATGTTCAATGTGCAGAGGCCCTCACTCCAATCAGCTGTCCTGAGGGTTGGCCTTTCCGCCACCACCATGAGCTTAGAAAGAAGCAAAGGAGTGGGAGGAGAAGAGGTGTTGAGGAGGAGAGATGGAGAACAGGACTGGCCAGGGCCTGTTCAGAGATGACGCAGCCTTGCAGAGCTCCCTGGAAGACCCTTGGGCTCTGCCATCTCCCCAGCCCTGCCCCCTCCCTGCCTCCACCACTAATGTGCCATGGGCTCAGTCGTGTCTGACTCTGCGATGCTGCCAGGCTCCCCTGTCATGGGATTTCCCAGGCAAGAATATTGGAATGGGTTGCCATTTCCTACTCCAGGCGATCCCAACTGAGGGATCGAACCCACGTCTCCTGCCTTGCAGGTGGAATCTTCACCTGCTGAGCCAGCAGGGAAGCCCCTTCCACCACTGATGCAGCTCCCAAATAGACCTTCCAGAGCAGACCTGGATGGGATGATTTAACAATCAGATCTTTCACAGAAGGACAAGGCTGTGCTGTTAGCTAACAAGTGCTTAACTGGCTGAGGGCATTCTTGCTTGCTGGAGGCTGATTTGAAAATGATTTGGAAGCTCAAATACTTCAGGCCAAATAAGTTGTCAGCTAATCCCCTAAAAGCTGAGCTCAAGAATAAGATAGAAAAGAAGGGATAAAATCACATGTATTTGTTTTCTTTTAAAGTAATTAAAAGATCACATTTGTCTTAAGCTTGATAACTTGGCTAAGGAGTGTATGGAAGTTCCAAGGAGCACACAGCTTTCTATCGAGACTCACCCACCCTCTCCCTCCTCCCTCTCTCTGGTCCAGCAGACTCCTCTGGCATCTCAAGCAGAACAGTTCTGTGGACCCCCAGGCTAGCCCCCAACACATTCTGACTCTACCCTAGATAGTCTTGTCAAGGCATTTTTTTTTTCAGGACCAGTTAAGATCACATTGCTAACCCAACTCAAATGTGTATCCTTTCGCTATGCATAATGAAGTTGCAAGTTGATTCTAACCTTTATAATGAGACCATAAAGACATGCTATTTTGTCACATTGCAGCCTGCCAGGCTCCTCTGTCCATGGAATTATCCAGGGAAGAATACTGGAGTGGGTAGCCATTCCCTTCTCCAGGGGATCTTCCCAACCCAGGGACCAAACCGAGGTCTCCTGCACTGCAGGTGGATTCTTTACTACCTGGCTTACTTCTCAGACAACAGTGGCTCCCCTAGCTACCTCCCTCACCTGTCCCCTAGAAAATGCTTGTTATCCTATCCAGAGACTCTTCAGTTTTGACAGTCTGGTGTCTTGGTACTACTGGAATTATTGGCTGTTGTCATCAGTTCAGTTCAGTTGCTCAGTCGTGTCCGACTCTTTGCAACCCCATGAATTGCAGCACGCCAGGCCTCACTGTCCATCACCAACTCCTGGAGTTCACTCAAACTCATATCCATCAGGTCAGTGATGCCATCCAGCCATCTCATCCTCTGTCATACCCTTCTCCTCCTGCCCCCAATCCCTCCCAGCATCAGAGTCTTTTCCAATGAGTCAGCTCTTCGCATGAGGTGGCCAAAGTACTGGAGTTTCAGCTTCAGCATCATCCCTTCCAAAGAACACCCAGGACTGATCTCCTTTAGAAAGGACTGGTTACATCTCCTTGCAGTCCAAGGGACTCTTAAGAGTCTTCTCCAATACCACAGTTCAAAAGCATCAATTCTTTGGTGCTCAGCTTTACTCACAGTCCAACTTTCACATCCATACATGACCACTGGAAAAACCATAGCCTTGACTAAATAGACCTTTGCTGGCAAAGTAATGTCTCTGTTTTTGAACATGCTATCTAGGTTCGTCTTAACTTTCCTTCCAATGAGCAAGCATCTTTTAATTTCATGGCTGCAATCACCATCCGCAGTGATTTGGGGACCCCAAGAAATGAAGTCTGCCACTGTTTCCACTGTTTCCCCATCTATTTGCCATGAAATGATGGGACTGGATGCCATGATCTTAGTTTTCTGAATGTTGAGCTTTAAGCCAACTTTTTCACTCTCCTCTTTCACTTTCATCAAGAGGCTCTTTAGTTCCTCTTCACTTTCTGCCATAAGGGTGGTGTCATCTGCATATCTGAGGTGATTGATATTTCTCCCGGCAATCTTGATTCCAGCTTGTGCTTCTTCCAGCCCAGCGTTTCTCATGATGTACTCCGCATATAAGTTAAATAAGCAGGGTGACAATATACAGCCTTGACATATTCCTTTTCCTATTTGGAGCAAGTCTGTTGTTCCATGTCCAGTTCTAACTGTTGCTTCCTGACCTGCATATAGGTTTCTCAAGAGTCAGGTCAGCTGTTCTGGTATCCCCATCTCTTTCAGAATTTTCCACAGTTTCTTGTGATCCACACAGTCAAAGGCTTTGGCATAGTCAATAAAGCAGAAATAGATGTTTTTCAATGATCCAGCAGATGTTGGCAATTTGATCTCTGGTTCCTCTGCCTTTTCTAAAGCCAGCTTGAACATCAGAAGTTCACGGTTTCCGTATTGCTGAAGCCTGGCTTGGAGAATTTTGAGCATGACTTTACTAGTGTGTAAGATGAGTGCCCTTATGCGGTAGTTTGAGGGTTGCCATTCCCTTCTCCAGGAGATCTTCCTGACCTAGGGATTGAACCTGGTCTCCCACATTGTAGGCAGACGCTTTACTGTCTGAACCACCAGGGAAGTTGGCTGTTGTCATAGTGAAGGACAATTAATGGGATGCTGGGTATGAGTTTCTTTTTCCTTTTCATAGCACTTTTCTTTAACTTTTTATTTTATATTGGAGTATAGCAGATTAATAATGTTGTGATGGTTTCAGGTGGACAGCAAAGGGACTCATATATATATATATATATGTGTGTGTGTGTGTATGTGTATATATATATATATATATATATATATACACACACACACACATAGTATTGCTTCTCCCCCAAACTCCCCTCCCATCCAGGCTGCCACATAACAGCCTGGTACGCCTCAGTGAGCAGAGTTCCCTGTGCTGTACAGTAGGTCCTTGTTGATTGTCCATTTTAAATATAGCAGAGTGTACATGCTGTCGGGCATGGGTTTTGGTGGGAACTGAAGGTAACCATGAGAGCTTAATGCCTTCCTGTCTCTGCAGAACTGCCATAGTGCGGTACGCGTTTGCTCTTGGCTCCAAGCATGCCCCCTCTAGCTGACAGTTTTCTCCATAATGGCTCTGTAATATCCCCCAATGTGCAGCCTGACATCTTCTGCCCCCAGGGCTTCTCCTGGTGGGCTTCATGCACAGTATCCACATTCATACTGATGAGTTGAAGCTCATCAGTCACAGAGGAAGACAAACAAGAGGGGCTTGAATCCTGTAATCCCTTTTCATCTCTTAATTATTGACCTAATGTGTACCTTTTCTACTAGTTACCTTTGTATCATGTCTAACAAAGGATGCACATTATTGGTTTATTTGAAGAAATTCTTCCTCTTATTTGGAAACTGGCATCACATATGTAACTCACAAGGCAGGTGTGTGTAGTCTGTCTGTGATCGAATGCCAGACAGTGGCAGGGAAAAGATACTGATGGGTGGAAAACAGATGGCTCTGGTGTCCCATTCATCAGGAAGCAACAGATGTCAGCCCCCTTATGGGGCCCTGTGAGCCAGCGCTATGACTGTATATCATCTCAGTAGCAGAAAGAACCTGCTGGATTAGACAATACAAATCCAGGGCTAAGCCCAGGTCTGAGAGGGGACGCATTCTTTCAGTACTAGCTCTGCTTTGACCAGCTGGTGGCTTGTGGTCCATCACTTACTCTTGCAGCCTTGGTTATCCTGCAGGTAAGTGTAAGTCCTCTTAGCCGGAGAACTAGAAATCTGAACTAGGAATCCCAAGCATTTTGATTTTGATTGATTGTGTCTTTCACAGAAAGACTTAAAAACGAAAGTTTAGTGCATGGTGGACACTCAAGTGTTTGTGGAAGAAAGAGAAGTAATAGGTGTTACAGCTCTTTTGTCTACATCAAGCGATTTGGTTTGGACATGTCATTTATCTTGCAAGGCAGAACTTTAATTTGGTGTGTCATTGGTGTTTTGGGCCCATTGTCTACAGTTCCCATTGGTCAACACAAGCTCTACTTATAATAGGGAATAGACAAAGAAATTCCATGAAAGATTTTTAAACATTTTAAAAACTGGGAGGATCTGATTCAATCTGGATGCCAGCCAAACTTGCTCTCAGAGATGCTGGGAGAGAACAAACTACATAGTATATATCACCTTAGTTATTTAAGAACTAGGTAGCAGGGAATGAGACCATTGTAAACCATTGGTTAGTGTCCAGAAAAAGAGGGAAGGGAAGAACATGCAATCCAGCTGAGCTCAAGGCCCAGCATGTCCAGTGGAGCCATCTGTGGGGAAGTGGCCCAAGACATCCTGGGAAAGAGGCCTGGTCCACCAATGCATGGGGCCAGCATGGAGGTAGCACCACTTCTAAATTGACTTCTTTGTTTCCAGGCAGCGTCCTGCCCTTGGAGAATGCCTGGCCTCACTGGCAGCCGCCATACCAGTGGCATTCCTGGAGCCCACCCTTAACCGCTACAACCCGCTCTCCGTCTTCAACACCAAAACCCCCAGGGAGAGGTCTAGTAAGTACCATCCATCAGAGGTCATCACTGATGTACTTAGAGGAAAGCAGTGGGAGAGAAAGCCAGAAAGACAAGGACAGCAGCCCCCAGTCCTGTTGGTTCATGTGGTCTGAGAGGGGCCAGGAGGTCAGAACTGGCGCCCTGTGAGAGGTCTCCATCTTGCTGGAAAACTGGGCTCACAAGCAAGTTCTTTGTTTTCTTTAGACTTTGGTTTCCTCTTTCTGTGAAAAGAGGAGATGATGCAGTTGGTTTCAACATCCCTTGAATCCTAAGAGCTCAGGTTCTCCTGTCTGCCCTGATCTCCATTCCCTTCCTGCACCTGGGGATGTGACTGTCCTTCTCTGTTCCTCTCCAGAGAGTGGGAGCAAGGGGGTAGCACAGGGCTGCACTGATAACCTTGGTATACTCTTCAAGTCCACAGCGAGGCTGTGCTTCCAAGGATGATGACCATGCTTTCTTCATTTTTATGAAGGATGGATAGGAAAACACAAGAAGGAATTGAAATTCTACACAGAAGAGAATTTGACAGGAGTGTTAGCATACTGAGTTCTAGAACAGTGCTAGGCTATGGTCCAGATCTGCCCACTGCTGATTTTTATAAACGGTGTTTCATTAGAACATGGTAATATCTGTTCATTTACATGTTGTCTGTGGCTGCTTTAGCACTGTGTTGTTGTTGTGTAGTTTAATCACTGAGTCGTGTTTGACTCATTTGTGACCCCATGGACTGCAGCCCACCAGGCTCCTCTGTCCATGGCATTTCCCAGGCAAGAACACTGGAGTAGGTTGCCATTTCCTTCTCCAGGGGGATCTTCCCAACCTAGGGATCCAGCCCACCTCTCCTGCATTGGCAGAGGACTCTTTACCACTGAGCCACCAGGGAAGGCCTCAGCACTCTGTAGGGAAGGAAAAATAATTTTCCGTTTACCCTTCATTGTTCTTGGCTGAGACCTCCCCTCTGAAATAGATTGGTGGGAGGAAAAAAAAACACTTAATTATGGACATGTGTGTACATAAGGGAGCCCCCAAAAGATGTGAGATTCAAAAGCCAGCCCAACATTTGAGACTTATATGCCATCCTGAGGAAAAGGTTAGGAGTCTAGGGCTTCAGACGGGGTGGGAATCCGTGGGAAAGTGAGAAGAGGAAGGGCTTGGTAAGCAGTGTGCCTCACCGTGCTTTTGGTAAGAGCTCTCTTCTCGTACAGGCTCCCGTAACTAAGGTAAACTTTGTTTACAAAGGTAGATTTCCCTTACAAAAGGGTAACTCTGTTTTCAGACATTCTCCTGGATCTTCAGTTTCTTAAAAGTAATCAGCTCAAAGTAATCCAAAGGGGCATATTTGGGGGTGGCCCATTCTGTTCCCCTTCAACTGCAGCGACAGAGTTGAGTAGTGGCAGCAAAGACTGTTGGCCCTGCAATGGCTAAAATATTTACGGTCTGGCCCCTTTATAGGAAAAGTTTTCCCACCCCCCTCTTCTAGAATAACCTGGAACTGGAATCCAAGGCAGGTGGTAAACCTGCTTCTGGGGGATGGAAGAGAAGAGTCCCCATGTATGGATAAGTGTGATCCTGCTGTAGGACAATGGAGTAGATCAGAGGCTCTTCCAATAGGAACCTTGAATGAAACTTGGCCTCCAACTGGAAAGAACTACCTTGACTTGGTGTAACATGAAGCAAAAGCTAACACGTGATGGGTTAGATTGATGCTAAGAAAAGCAGAACTCCCCCCCCCCAAAAAAAATCATAGCAAACCATTTCAAACCAGGTATATTCTGTTCTTAACCAGTATTTTCTTAACATATTGGCACACAGGACCAGCAGATGACTAGACTGTTTTTCAGTTCCATTTGGTTCAAGCCCTCTTTTCAAACTGTCGTGGGTCTTAAGAGTCCTAAGGGAAGAAGGGTTTTTGCTACATTTTTCTCTGTCACTCTTCTTTCCATCTAAGAATCCAGAGTGCTAAGCTTTGGCAGCTTTGTTCCCACTTCAGATAAAAGCAGCACCTGGTCCCCAGTAAACATGACCAGGACATTTGAGACAAAATTGCTTTAAAAAGTTCTCTTGTTGAGCTAAAATACTGCGGAGACCAGTGTTCTCAGAGCTCATTGAGAGCGATATATTGCCAAGTTGCCTCCACGTTCCAAAGTCTCACATGGCATCTCTCAGTTAATTCCCCAATCCCCTCAGCCTCATCTCACCCTTTCTCCCCTTTCATGGACTAGGAAAATCATAGTCCCAACCTTGTTTTTCTCTGCTGTCTTATGATTCCACATGAGTTATGTCTTGCAGCTAAAGTAGGAGTTAAATGACAGAGCAGGCTTTGGTAATGATGAGGAAGGGCTGTGGCATCTGTAGACAGAAGCCAGCTAAAATATTGCTCCCCAGCCTTATGACAGAGCTGGATACTGATGTATTTATTCTGCTCCAGCTGTGATTCAAGGAAAAGTGTCTCTGTCTGTGTCAGCAGTGTATAGAGCTTGCACCTTGGGAAAGAGAGAGATCTACTTTGCTCTTGAACTCATAGAGGTAGTTGTTGTTCAGTAGCTCAGTCATGTCCGACTCTTTGTGACCCATGGACTGCAGCATGCCAGCCTTCCCTGTCCATCACCATTTCCCGGAGCTTGCTCAAACTCATGTCCATCAAGTCAGTGATGCCATCCAACCATCTCATCCTCTGTCATCCCCTTCTTCTCCTGCCTTCAATCTTTCCCAGCATCAGGGTCTTTTCTAAAGAATCAGCTCTTTGCATCAGGTGGCCAAAGTATTGGAGCTTCAGCTTCAATATCAATCCTTTTAATGAATATTCAGGGTTGATTTCCTTTAGGATTAACTGTTGGATCTCCTTGCAGTCCAAGGGACTCTCAAGAGTCTTCTCCAACACCACACTTCAAAAGCATCAATTCTTTGGCACTCAGCTTTCTTTATGGTCCAACTCTTACATCCATACATGACTACTGGAAAAACCATAGCTTTGACTAGACAGACCTTTGTTGGCAAAGTAATGTCTCTGCTTTTTAATATGCTGTCTAGGTTGGTCATAGCTTTTCTTCCAAGGAGCAAGAGTCTTTTTTAATTTCATGGCTGCAGTCACCCTCTGCAGTGATTTTGGAGTCCAAGAAAATCAAGTCTGTCTCTGTTTCCATTGTTTCCCCATCTAGTTGCCATGAAGCAATGGGACATAGAGGTAGAGTAGCAGGCAGATTTGAAATTGACCCAGATGGAGGAAAGCCTAGACTGGCTTTGGAGGGAAGGAAATGACTGTGTCCCATTGTTCTCAAGGGCTATTAGAAATATGTTTCTTCTTATCTTATATACCTTTATGTTGATTTAGTAAGACATATTCATAAATTAAAAATAAGTATCTGTCATCGCATTCTCCGTAAGGAAGAAGGGACAAGGTTGTGATTAGTGGTGACACTGTTGTTCATCCATCAGTCACACACTGTGGACTCAGGGCCCAAGTCCTCTGAGCCCATATTTTTCATCGTTCAGTTAACAAAGAGTGAATTCTGACGATGTGTCCAGCTCTTGAAAAGCAGAGTGTACATAAATATGTATTCTGGGATAACCATGTTTGCCTGGAGCCAGACAATGACTGGACTCTGAAAAGGTAGACTTCATTCACTACACACAGTAGGTGGCCTGAGGGAGGAGAGGGGAAGGAAAGGAATGTGACAGATGATGTGAGTCTTTGGTTGAGAAATACAACAGGAACTGAGTTATCAAGCCTTCAGTCAATTGGGCATCTCAATAAGTAGAGTCTCCCTGGTAGCTCAGATGGTGAAGAATCTACCCACAATGTGGGATGCCCAGGTTCAGTCCCTAGAGAAGGGAATGGCTACTCACTCCAGTATTCTTGCCTGGAAAATCCCATGGACATAGGAGCCTGGTGGGCTGTAGTCCATTTTGCTAGCAGAGTTACTCATATTAGGACCTCTTCTATCCTGTAACATCCTGGAGCATTTTTTAACTCATTCAAAATTGTTAAGATCTGTCTAGAAAAGGCTTATCTAGCTGTGTGCTAGATGAAGTCTTTGGTTACGTGTGGCAGTGGTCTATTAATCAGAATCTTGTTGTTGTTGACTCCATTCGTGAGTAGAATTAGATCTCTGTGTGTGTATACTCAGTCGCTAAAGCGTCCAACTCTTTGCGACCCCATGGACTATAACCTGCCAGGTTCCTCTCTCTATGGGATTTCCAGGCAAGAATATTGGAGAGGGTTGCCATTTCCTTCTCCAGGGGATCTTCCCAACCCAGGGATCAAATCTGCGTTTCCTACAGTGGCAGGTGGATTCTTTACCACTAAGCCACTAGGAAAGCCCAGTCAGGATAATAGATTAACCAAAACATCCTACTCACCAGCCAAGTTTACTTTTCAAATCGTTATTGGAAAAGATCAACCAGAGAGGAAGGAGGTCCAGTTTCCATGTAGGTTTCCGTGTAATACTACGGAAGTGGTGCTCTCTGATGCTGTCAGCTTGAGGGAAGAGCTGCCTGGTGAAAAAAGTACAGCTGTGGACTCTAACTCAGTCTTTCCCAATGGTTCTCTCTTGATAGCATGTATGAGGATCACTCAAAAGGCTTGTTGAAGAATTCCAGGTCCTACCCCTAGAGTTTCTAATTCAGGAAGTCGAGATTCCAAAGGTCCTAACAAGTTTCCAGGTGATGCTGCCATTGCTGGCAGGACAATCTCACTTTGAGAGCCACTGGTGTGGAAGATGAAAGGACAGCGTGTTCTGATGGTTCCCCCTTACAGTCTTGAGTCTGATTCTAACAGGACCCAACTGAGCTGTTTTTCAGGTAGATAACTCAGCAGCATTCATTCTGCTGGTTTATTATGCGGCATTTGAAGTACAAAACACCACCGGAATCGCGAATGTTTCTTCCCCTCGAGGACCAATTACATATAAATAACTTTTAAAGGTCATTATAATGACTCCAATGAAGCAACCTCAAGCAACTCTGTGTTAGGCAGGAGGAGAAAAAAGCGTCTATGACGATGGATTGTCTGTGTGACATTTAAACACACACATGCTCCGAGCCTTCTCATGTATAATTTTATAGTCAACAGTTGTAAACTTCAGTTGCATCTGTGGCAGTTGACACTGCTCTGTGTGCAGAGCCTGAAGGTAGAATGTTTGACTTCACCATTTGTATCTATTATCTGACACCATATTGTTTGTGAGAGTCTCCCCAGACCCCCACATTGATGTCACCCCTGATTCTTATTGCTCTGTGGCAAGGTACAGGCCAGGCTTGTCCTGTACAAATGACCAGCATTGGCAATGGATCGTGTCTGACCCGTATAATTCCCTTTGCTGTAAATCACAGAAGTTTGATATTCTTTGGCCTTCGTGCTGCTAATCCTTTTGAATTGTCTGGATTTAAAGGACATTGCTTTACTCCTAACTTCCAAGGAAGAGTAATCAGCCTTCCTCTTACCAAAGGCCATACCAATAGCAAGAAAAAAACATAATTAGGGCAAGTGTTAGGACACCCCCGGCAGGGCCTACTCCATAGCAGGGAGGCTCTTCCGAGTCCATTGATTTGCAGCTGCACACCATCCTGTAGAACCAATTGTATCAGCTACAGATTCATTGTCTCCTGGATGAAGGTACCACAAATGCCTTTCCTCCCCACCCCAGCCCAGGAACCAAGATGCCTGTACTATCTTTTCATCTCTTAGTCTATCTGCACAGGATTATTCTGTATCTTTGCTCCAGGCAGTACAATCATGAAGGAAACCAAGACAGACCCTTCAATTGACTGATATTCCTAAAAGCCAAAGCCTTTGCTGTGGCCTATTCTTCATTAACCCTTCCATTCCTATGGACTTAAAATCTAGAAAAGAGAGATTTCACACCAGCAGTAACCCCATGGCACAGGGCCTGAAGGTAGAACCCAGCTCACTAAATGTCACATTTTATTTGAAGTCTCCTGCTTTTTCCTTTGAAATTCCTGAGAACTTTGCGCTTTGCTTTTAATATCAAAAATAATGTCCTCAAATCTTCTGGTGGATCCAATGTATCCCACTAGTGGATCTAAAAGGCGCCACATTTTCCCGTTGCTTCTCTGACTCCCTAGGTTCCGTGGTGCCTGATGCTTTGGCCCCACGCTAAGAAGTTTAGCTTGTGGTTGGAGTCTGCACATGAGCTGCTGACCAGCATGCTCTGCAGCGCTTCTGATTCATGTTTCTTTCTCAACTGGGCCATGCCTTGCCACACAGAGCCCTTATTTGCATCTCACCCATCAGCAAGTTCAGGTTGCTTCTGGTTTCTCCTCCCATCTTGGAGGAAAAGAGTGTCCTTTGCCTGAAGAACAGGACAGATATCCTCTTGGCTTTTTCCATTTACCATTCTTGTACCTGACAACGTTTCATGTTGAACTCTGTAATCATCTCATCCTGTCTGTCCTTGTTCAGTGAAGTGACCTCAGTCATTCACTATGAGGAAAAGACAGGGCTAACTCACTATTCCTTGCTTTTAAGCCTTCAAACACAAAAAGGTCTAAGTGATTGACAAGAGCTCTTGGCAAAGGTTACTTCACATCATCAATAACTTCTTTTGTAAACGCAGAAATCAGTGTACATGCACTGTCTCCCGCTCCCCACAGGTTTCAACTGGATGGAAAGCATTGTCTCTGGTCCAGCTAAAAGAATCTTTGATGCAAGAGGTTTCTTTTTCCTTTTCAAAACAGTGCAGACATGATCTAGGTGGCTGAACCACAAATTGGCAGCTCCATATCTATGGGTTGCTTTTCGGCTTTGGGTCCTCCTTTGGCAGTGCGTGCACTGAGGCCAGGAGACAGAAGCCAAGAGACTGACTTTTTCACAGAGAGAAAGTCTTATGAAATGTCCCTCAGCCATGTCTCTGTTATGTTCCTTTAAGATTCAGTTTAAGTTGAATAAACAAACTTGAGCTTGACCTGAATAGACCATCTAGAAGATAACCCAGCCCCCGGAAGCTGCAGCCTTTACAATAGCTCCTACATATCCAGTGCTTACTTGTTTGAGGTTCTGGGGTGGAAAATTATGTCTCAAGATCAAAGGAGGGGTGACAGAGAGAGAAGCTTTGTTTTGAATCACTGTCCCTTTATTATTCCTGTACCCTCTCGGTCAGTTCTGGGGATGCCAGACACAGTGGAGGAGATGTGCCCCGACATCCCCCAGCTGGAAGGCCTGATGAAGGAAATCAACGACCTGGCTGAGTCAGGGGCCCGGTACACAGAGATGCCCCATGTCATTGAGGTCATCTTGCCCATGCTGTGCAACTACCTATCCTACTGGTGGGAGCGGGGGCCCGAGCACCTGCCCCCCAGTGCAGGGCCCTGGTGCACCAAGGTCACGTCTGAACACCTCAGTGTCATCCTGGGCAACATTCTGAAAATCATCAACAACAACCTGGGCATCGACGAGGCCTCTTGGATGAAGCGCATTGCAGGTACCACACATGTCTTTCAGCCCTGGCATCGAGATGCCTAGACTCTTTTTCTTCTCTTAGTCTATCATTAAGCTATCCCCGCTCCCCACCTTAGATATGTAACAGTAAAAAGAACTGACTTATTCCCCTATAGGGCTTCCTGGAGCAAATGCTCCTGCCTGACTCCCCAACTAATCCAGCCCCTCAGATCTCCAGGAAGCCCTTCTTAATAAGCTCTGCAAGGCTCTGATGATGATTGCTCATTTGCTTTTGGTACTTAAGAATCCCATTTGCTCTTACAGTAATAAGTGTTCATATTTTCTGGGTAAGTGACCCTGTGTTGTTTTCCACATGTACGAAACTCACTCCCACCTGGGCTGTACTGTAAGTTTCTAGCATTTGTGTCTCACTTTATGCTTTCTAAGACACTCTCTGATTTAGGCTCATAGTAGCATCACTTGGATTTTGGGTTTGTTTTGTATTCCTCTAGAACTCCTTGCATGCAGTAGGCTCTTAGTTACTTGCTGATTTTCTGTTCTCAAAAAAAGGAGAGGCTTGGAAAATGAATAACCACATTTTCCATAGTCAGGAAACCATGAAGATTTTAGGGTCCTCTGTCACAGTAAAGTCAGAGGAGACAGAAGCTAAAGTCATTGCCTTTGATAGACCTGCAATTTAGATACACAGTTTCACCATAGCTGTTTCACCCCTACACTTTCCTGGACCATGAAACACAGCCGTTGGGTCAATAGGAACTATTAGCTTCCTGGACAAATGAGTAGATACCGCTCTGCAAGACCAAGGAAGTAAACTTCCTACCCTCTTCCTGTCTCTGAAATGAACTGAGATTCAAATTATATTAATAAATACTTTGGTTACTGATGGCTCCTGGATAGTATAGGCCCCTGGGAACATGTGAATAGGTAAATTGGTGTTCCTTTCTTACCTTTTAGCCCAAGAATATTGTTAACCCTAAAGTAATTTGTTGAGGGCTCTACATTTGTAAATCTGGATTAAGGGAAGGAAGGAAATCAAAGAATGAACTCCCTTAGATTCTCCAGGGGTACGAAGGAAAGAAGTCACAGCACACTGATGAGAACTGAACTTGGCCTGTTATTTCACAAGTGTGTCCAGATCTCATTCAGTCAGGTCACTTCATTCCTGGTGTGTAAACAAAGTCAGTTTTCAAGAGCAACCTCAAATCACCCATATCTGGAAGAACACCTCTGATTCCAGGTCCAAAGCAGAGAGGCACCCAGGTGAGGACCGAGGTATTAAATGTGAGCCATCATACTACTAAGTTTCGACTTCTTGATTAACACATTGCAACAGAGAACTGCCTTCACCTTCTCTTTCTAAAAAAATCTTTTTTATGAAAGCAAAAAATAAGGCACAGTGAGATTTAAAAGTGCTGGGATATAGGCTGTCTCCAACTGGCAAGCCCTACATTAAAGAACTTTGAAATATACAAAGTACTGACTTTTAGTGGCCACCCTAGCCTGCCTCTCAATTCATTATAGATGATAGTAATTTGCTTTTCTTGGGGCCTAGAGGAGCCCCAAGATAATAGGCTGGCAGTTCTCAAGTGTTGGGGGCTGAGAACTATAGTTGGGCTTGTGTATTTTTTAGAGATTTCTCTATAAAATAACCAGAAAGCATAGTGTTAAGTATGTACTCTTGACTCAGCACAGTGCGGTTTATATAAATAAAAGACTTCCTTCAAGGAGTTTATAATGTAGCCAAAGTCACTCTTCTAAAATGAAACAAGATGGTCTATTATGAAGAGCTCAGAGATATAGCAAGGGCCATGCCTGAAGAGTTCAGGGGTGGCTCTTCTCATAACTTGAAGAAGCAAAACAGGAATAGGGACCTTCTCCTGTAGCTCCATCCATGCCTAACCCCACCCCAGCAACTGTGACTTCATGAGACAGACATGCCAAGAGGAAGATGAAGGAAGGGTGCCAGTCTGAGTTAAGGGCTTTCCATAGCCTCACCTTCTTTCCTTTTCTCGACTGTCATAACCTGTGGAATGAGGGGGAGACCCTTTGTTTGCAAACACAGTGTACGCCCAACCGATCATCAGCAAAGCCAGGCCAGACCTGCTGAGAAGCCACTTCATCCCGACCCTGGAGAAGCTGAAGAAGAAGGCCATCAAGACTGTGCAGGAGGAGGAGCAGCTGCGAGCTGACAGCAAGGGCGACACACAGGAGGCCGAGCTGCTCATCCTGGACGAGTTTGCTATCCTCTGCAGAGACCTCTATGCCTTCTACCCCATGCTCATCCGCTACGTGGACAACAGCAGGTATAGAGGCGCCTGGGCAGGGCTGGCCCCCGATGGAAGGGTGGTACTGGGTTTTGTTACAGGCGAGAGAGGGAGGTCACGGCTGCCACCAGCAGCGTCCCCCCAGTCCACCCCCCTGCCTCCATCCCTGCTGTGGGACCTCTGGGCAGCGCTTCCCTTGCCCAGTGGTACTGTATGATCAGTGGCATGGCCACCCGGTCCATCCTCACAGGCCACTGAAGAAGGGCGGCAGCAACCCCTTCCACCCCTCTGCTCTTCTGTCACACACTCATTGAAGAGATATTACTGACTGTGTGCCAGGCACTATTCAAGAGGACAGGCAAGAACACTACAGAAAAAAGCTGTTGGCCCAGGGAGCTTTCACTCTGGCAAGAGAGTGGGGCGAGCAAATGATAAACAAAGTACTTAGACATTTACAATATACTTCCCTTGGTACTTGTATATTTACCTGTACACTGTACTTACCTAAGTGAATTATACAAGCAAAGCAAATGGAATCAGGAGCGCCAGGTGGCAGTTTCAAAAGAATATTACTGAGAAGGCGACATTTGAACAGAGACCTGAAGGAGGTAAGGCCAGAAACCATGTGGATCTGGGGAAGAGGTCTGTCCCCAGGAAGAGGGAATATCCCTGAGGGAAGGACGGGTGGGGATGTTAGGGGATCACAGGGAGGCCAGAGAGAGAGAGGAGCTGAGGGGTGGGCCAGGGGGCTGAGAGCACAGGGCTTTTCCTCTGAGTGAGATGAGAGGTTGGTGCAGTGTTGAAGCTACACTGTGATGTGATCTGACTCAGTCTTCAAGTACAGTGGTGATGGATCAGGACAAATAAAGGAGGTGAGGAGGCTGGCTGGGAGGCTCACAGTGGCCCAGTCAAGGGCTGAGGGTGATTTGGAGTTGACAGAGCAAACTAGTGGTGCCAGGACTGGGGCAGAGAGGGATGGGGCCACTGCTTAGTGGGACTGGGGTCTCCTTTCAGAGTCCTGAAACTGTTCTGCAATTAGATAGTCATAGTGGTGGTCCAACACTGTGAATGAACTGGATGTTGCTAATGAGTAGTTTGACATATATGTTACTACAATTTAAAAGGAAAAAAAAAGTGTTGGTGGTGGCTGGGGCCAGGCTGGTAGCAATGAAGGTTGACAGAATATGTCAGATTCTAGACCCAACATCTTAAAGGTAGAGCCTTGAGGACATGCAGACTGGAAATAAGAGAAAAGAGATGAGTCAAAGATGATTCTGAGCAAATGGAAGGAGGGAGTTCCCAACAATTAAGTTGGAGGGGATTGTGGGTATGGAAGTTTTTTAGGGGAAGACAAAGAGATCCCTTTCAGACATGTTAATTTGAGTTGCCTCGTCAATATAAAAATGAAAGTGGGCAGTTACATGAGTCCAGAGTTCATAAGAGAGGTCTGGTGTGGACCTAAGAATTTGAGAGTCACCTACATATTGGTATGTGGTCTTTGAGAGCCATGAGACTGAAGGAGATAAATAAAGGCTTGAGAGGGAGAGAGGAGCGTTCCAAGGACTGAACCCTTGCACACGGGTCAGGCAGGAGAGAAGGAACCACGGGTGAGACTGTACACGGGTCAGGCGGGAGAGAAGGGGCCACGGGTGAGACTGAGAGGAAGCCACCAGTGAGACAGGAGGAAACCAACGGCATGCTGTGTCCTAGGTACCAATTCCACAAAGGATCTCCAGGAGGAAAGAATGATGAATAACTGATTGGTGACCTTGACAAGAGCAGTTTCAATAAAGCAATGGAGTTGAAGGCCTCTTTGGAGTAGGGTGGAAGAGAATAGGAGAGAAGGGCTTGGAGATAGCACTACAGACAGCTTGTTCAGGGAGGTGTTTGTTTTTAACTATTTTGGCTGCTCCGGGTCTTCTGTGCAGCGTGCTGGCCTTCTCCAGCTGCCCTGCATGGGCTTTGTTTGTTGCCATCTTATTGCAGTGCGCAGGCTTCTCTAGTTGTGGTGTGTGCGCTCAGTTGCCCCACAGCATGAGGGATCTTAGTTCCCCAACCAGGAATTGAGCCCACGTAGCCTGCATTGGAAGGCAGATTCTTAACCACTGGAACATTACGGCAGTCCCACAGGGAGTTTCACTATAAAGGGGAACAGAGAAGTGGGCTGCTAGCTAGATGCAGAATAGGTTCAAGAGGAGAGTTTTTAAGATGTGAGACTTTTCAACTTGTTTCTTTATGAATGAGAATGAGCCACTGGAGAGAAGAGAAATTGATGGGGTAAGAGGGAGAGAGAATTTCTAAAGCAATGCATTCAAACAGGCAGAGGATCCGCCTGAGATCGTTCATCTACAGTGATGGGCAGGAGGGCAGGGTGCATGGGTGCTGCTGCTGGCAGACACACAGACAGACGCACACACATGCACACCCACGCATGCACGCACACATGCACACCCACGCGTGCACGCACACACGCCCAAATGTATTATGGCTGGCAGTCTGTAGGAGCCCTTTTCTGGTTGCTTCCATTCTCAGTGAAGTAGGAAGCAAGAACATCAACTGAGAGGGAGGGTCGGGAGAATGTACTTGGAGGGTTGAGGAGGAAGCAGATGATCTGGGGCAATGGCTTTGGCAAGTAGGGGGAGTGGATGGACCAGAGGAGTGCGGTATGGTTGCGAGGCAGCATCAGTGGCCCCACTTGAGATCTGTGGTTGTGGGTTTAAAGTGGGACCATCAGCAAGTTGTGTTTTTCTCCAGCCAACTTGGCTGCCACGTACAGACTGAGACTAGGTAGAGAGTTGGATTTAACCCTGGTTGGGGTTTTGCAAAATGAGTATGATGAAGAAAAATGGGTTAGGTCATGAAGGTGTATATAATAGGCTAATTATAAACATTGATCATGGAATTTAAGCTGAATAAGGATAGTTAGATCATCACTGACCCAAGGGATGTGATTTTGAGCAAACTCCGGGAAATAGCAGAGAACAGAGGAGCTTAGTGTGCTGCAGTCCATAGGGTCGCAAAGACTTATCCACTAAACAACAACACCAAGGAGGAAATGAAAGCATAGGAACGTTATGTTCACGAGCAGGCCAAGGAACAAAGAAGAGCTGGTCCCAGTGGAAGGCAAAGACCAAATGGATAGTTTATTAAACCACACCTTCCCAGAGCTTCGAGACCTAAAATGGAAGTTTGGAGTGGCTTAATTTTAAAATACCCCATCGTAGATACTGAAAAGACTTAGAGACATTTGGGGGAACACTGGTAACTTTCTGAGTGGTATGCCATTCTGTCATGGGCAGGGACTGGGTCTGGATATGCCTATTTTAGCATTTATTTCATAAGGTAAGTTATATTTACTATTGAAAATATCTACTTAAGAGTACTTATATTTAGCTTTGCAGAATGAACATACGCACACTGTATAGGTGTATGTGTATATATAATTCCTTAACTATCTATGGGCAATGTTACTCACTTTCTCAAAAGAAATCCTGCCCTCAGCGTCATCATTTTACTCATTTCCGATAACATAATTATGTTAGCAGGTTGGCAAAGGAATTTGTCAGTCTGAGGTGAGAGCGAGAATGAGAGTAGGGTAAGATGCTCCTGAAATAGCTCTCTAATTGCATTTACCACTATGGACAATCAGGACTCGAGACAGAGTGTGCTCCACTTACGTAGTATTTGAAAGTTGCTAAAAATGACAATGTCAGAGAGTCTTTGAGGTCATCATTAATTCATTCATCCCCGCTTTTCAGCCTGTTCTTCCCTGAACACCAGGGAGCATTAAAGCTATCTGACCCTCACCTATAAATACTTCCTTCCTATGTGTGTGCCTTTACCTTCCTTGAGTCCTTTCTTCACCCGAAAGAATTGGCTGGCTTGGAAGTACAGGACTGTGGAGTGGGCAGGAATATTAGAGGTCCGCTCATCTAACTGGACAAATAAATACCCCCTTCCTTTTTCCTAGCAGTGCCTTTCCCTCCTCTCATTATCCACCACGGTTATGGACAACAGACAAAGCTGGACCCGGGCGTGCCTTCCCGTTCTAGTGTCAGACATTTCAAGTCACTTTTTTCAACTCCTTCTCATTCATTTTTTTCTTCTGGTTTTATTGAGACATAATTGACACAAAGACCTCTGTAAGGTATGCAACAGAATGGTTTAACTTACATCCATCGTGAAAGGCTTACCACAGTAAGCTGAGGGAACATCCATCATCTCACACAGGTACAAAATAAAAGACAAAAAAGTCTCTATTCTTTGTAATGAGAAAACTTAGGATTTACTCTCAACAACTTTCATGTAACCTACAGTGTTAATCAGATGAGTCATGTTTAACCTGACATCCCTAGGACTTATTTATCTTTTTTTTTTTTTTGGACTTATTTATCTTATAACTGGATGTTTATGCCTTGAACTGCCTTCATCCAATTCCCCCAACTTTGAACTATGTTGAGTTCAGATCTGTAACTCCTATCAGCTCTGCTTTTGCTCTTTAGAGCCACAAAACTACTCCAGTCTCTCCCTAAGCAGCTCTTTAAATATTGAAGAGAGCCATCTTGCCCTGTCTTCCCTTGTTTTCTCTTGTTGTGTTAAATCTTTGTACTTCCTTCAGCCCTGTCACAGCAGTGTGGCAGGTCTCTTTGACATCTGAATAGAAGTTTTGGTGGGTCAGTGATCAGCCTGACAATGACCCAGAAGGAGTGAGAGTTCCAGGCATGCTGTGGTCATAGCCTGGTAACTCAGGCCTCCATCTCCTCAGCCCAGGAGCTTAGAAATCAACATAGGTTCAACAAACCTCTCTACACAAATCAGCTTCTCAGCTTCGTTTCTGGAAATCAGAGACACTGAACAGAGACGAACAGCTTTCGCGCTATTTGGAGTGAAAACTCATCTCTCAAACTGTTGAAGGGAATCCAGGTAAATCCTGTGCGGTGACTGCCTCAGGCTGAATCCTCTACAAAAGGCTCAGGAACGAGGCACAGATAAGCTCTTAGGGCTTAGTCAGACAACCTGACCGTGAATATAGAAGCATGGCTTTACTTTCTTTCAAAAGCCTGATAACTGGCTTTACTTTCTTCAAAAACCTGATGACTTGTCATTTTGAAAATAGCAGTCTAACTCTTCTCACTCTTGCCTTTCTCCAGGATTTTATTCTCCTGGCTTTTGTTTCTGTTTTACCTCTAAATCCAGCCTTCTTCCCCACCTACAGCCTTGCATTTCCCAGCTGCCTTTTGGCAGCACAGAGAACAGATGATAAAAGAAACCCACATGTCAGTTAAGTACCTCCGAAAGGATCAATTGTCTGAATGTTGAGAGAGATCTTGAAATCTGTGGAAGGCTGGAAGCAGCGGGGACAGAGCCTGGTTACTTCATTTGGGGGTAGGAAAAGATTCGGACACAATGGAGAGGCAAGGTTGGAATCTTCTGCCCTCCTGCAAATATTGTCTTAGTCTGGTTTGAGAGGAGCAGAGAATTTATGTGCCTGGGAGAAAGCATTTAATGGTGGGTTCATGTGACCCACCATTCTGAACCTGAAGAAGGACCCTCACTAAAAACAAAGGGTAAAAAATCCGTCTCTTGCAAGAAGGATGTTCAAAACAAAATTCACTGAGCTGAAACCCAAGATATCCAAAGCTGCTGCTTTCTCCTGTGAGCAGATGTTCACCTGATGTTTTGTTTTCAGCGTTCCTGCAGGTCACATTCCCTGTGGCTGGACTTTTCCTCGGCAGGGTAGGATGTGTGCCCTCGTCTCTTCCCAGTAGAGGCATAGGGCAAGCCTATAAAGTTCATTTAAGCCAGAACTCGGCAGAAGGAACAGCTGGTACTTCTGATAAAACTTGACACTTGACTCTGAAAAATCAATATGAAAGAAATAAAAAAGCATTACCAATCTCAAGCCTCAAGTTTGGATTGCATTTGGCCCCTAGTGATGGATACCTTATAGAGTAGCTTAAAGTAGAAGTTAAATCTCACACAAAAAAGAAGTGCACTTACCCAACCCATGGCCAATGTTGTTGTTCCTCACCCCTCTCTCTTCCTGTCCTTAACACTGACTTCCATCTTCAAAGTTACTTTATGGTGCAACATGCCAATTAGAGTTTGAGCTGTCATATTTTCATCCCAGAGAGGAAGTAGAAAGGCAGGAGGGCACCTTAAGCTATCTGACGCTTTTTAGAGAGCTTTTCCAGGAGGCTTATCCAACAACTTCCTCTTCCAGCTCATCAATCAGAGTGTAGTTCCACAGATGTCCCTCAGGGGAGGCTGGGTAATGTGATCTTAGCAGCACACAGTGCCACCCAGGGTAAAATGGGGGTTTCTTCCTAAGGAAGAAGATGAGAATAAATGTGGGGCAGATCCCCTGTAGTATCTACCTATGAAACAGAGGCTAGTTGAAGTAGAAAACAAGAAAGGTTAAACAGAGGCATCCGTGAAGCTCGAACTCAAGCAGTAAGGAACTAAGGAGATGAGAGAGGCATCCACAGGTGGTCTTGGCCTTACGAGTCTTTACTTTCTTCCTTAGCCTAGTAATGGGCAGAATGGGCAGAAAGGCACAGGCAGCCCAGGACAACTCAGTCTGATATCCCAGGTGTAGGGAACTGGCTTTTGTTAGCTATTCCCCTGCAGGCACCAAGGGACATGGAGTTTTTTAAACCATTCATGAGAGCCACAGTTTTCTTTAAGAAAGATGATACACAATTTAACTCCTAATGCATTACTTTACACAGATATTTGAAAGCGGCAAATCATCCACCCCTTTCAAAATATAAGGAGAGGGAGAGGGTGGGATGATTTGGGAGAATAGCATTGAAACATGTATACTATCATGTAAGAAATGAATCGCTAGTCTAGGTTCGATACAGGATACAGGATGCTTGGGGCTGGTGCACTGGGATGACCCAGAGAGATGATATGGGGAGGGTGGTGGGAGGGGGGTTCAGGGTTGGGAACTCATGTACACCTGTGGTGGATTCATGTCAATGTATGGCAAAACCAATACAGTATTGTAAAGTAAAAAAAAAATTTTTTAATAAAAAATATTTAACTCAAATGTGCAAGATGATTCGAGGCAAGACAACTTTTCGGTTCAGTTCAGTCGCTCATTCATGTCCGACTCTTTGTGACCCCATGAATTGCAGTATGTCTGGCCTCCCTGTCTATCACCAACCCCCGGAGTTCACTTAGACTCACGTCCATCAAGTCAGTGATGCCATCCAGCCATCTCATCCTATGTCATCCCCTTCTCCTCCTGCCCCCAATCCCTCCCAGCATCAGAGTCTCTTCCAATGAGTCAACTCATTGCATGAGGTGGCCAAAGTATTGGAGTTTCAGCCTCAGCATCATTCCTTCCAAAGAATACCCAGGACTGATCTCCTTTGAATGGACTGGTTGGATCTCCTTGCAGTCCAAGGGACTCTCAAGAGTCTTCTCCAACACAAAACCATCAATTCTTCAGCACTCAGCTTTCTTCACAGTCTAACTCTCACATCCATACATGACCACTGGAAAAACCATAGCCTTGACTAGAAGGACCTTTGTTGGCAAAGTAATGTCTCTGCTTTTCAATATGCTGTCTAGGTTGGTCATAACTTTGCTTCCAAGGAGTAAGCACCTTTTAATTTCATGGCTGTAATCATCATCTGCAGTGATTTTGGAGCCCCCAAAAATGAAGTCTGCCACTGTTTCCACTGTTTCCCCATCTATTTCCCATGAAGTGATGGGACTGGATGCCATGATCTTTGTTTTCTGAATGTTGAGCTTCAAGCCAACTTTTTCACTCTCCTCTTTCATTTTCATCAGGAGGCTTTTTAGTTCCTCTTCACTTTCTGCTATAAGGGTGGTGTCATCTGCATATCTGAGGTGATTGATGTTTACCCCGGCAATCTTGATTCCAGCTTGTGCTTCTTCCAGTCTAGCGTTTCTCATGATGTACTCTGCATAGAAGTTAAATAAGCAGGGTGACAATATACAGCCTTGACGTACTCCTTTTCCTATTTGGAACCAGTCTGTTGTTCCATGTCCAGTTCTAACTGTTGCTTCCTGACCTGCATATAGGTTTCTCAAGAGTCAGGTCAGGTGGTCTGGTATTCCCATCTCTTTCAGAATTTTCCACAGTTTATTGTGATCCACCCAGTCAAAGGAAGTGACTAAATTCTATTGTAGTTTAGCCTTCTTGCCACCACTGTGAAATTTCTTAACCTAGGCTAGTATTTTAGATAGGGAATTTCCAAACCATTTCAGAGAGCAAAGGAGTATTGGTCTCTGCATGTACACTTCAAATATCAGTGAAAAACATTCTTACAGATTTCATTCATGAAAGTGGCTTTGAAAGGAAAATAGGTGAGGCCTGAACTGTTTATAGAGTACTCATAATTTCAGAGGCTTGACAGTAGCAGATGTCCACAATAAGATTATATGTCACAGTGACCAAGACTTTCCTGATCTGGCTAACCTTGTGGATTAAAGGAGACTAGTCACAAAACTAAGAGTGTAACTCTAATCACCTCTTCAGTTCAAAGGACAAAAAAAACCCCTACTTTTGACCATTTTGAAATGTTGATTTCTACTGTCTGTTTGCTAAGATAAACCTGGCATCTTTTAGTAAAATGGAAATGACTGTTGTAGGTCCTTCAGACATACCTACAACAATTGCATGTCTGTATCTAAGCGTGCGAGGAGTATATTGTTATTTAGCCTGTCTGAAGAATGCCTTTGGTGGGGATGCAGTTTTATCTGGATAAATGTGTGCATCTTATGTTGGTATAATTTTTAGAGTGTGACTGTTTCAATCACTGAGGAATTCCACACGTGTACTCATTTATCTTTCGCCTCAGATCTAACTGGCTCAAAAGCCCCGATGCAGACTCTGACCAGCTCTTCCGCATGGTGGCAGAGATCTTCATCCTGTGGTGTAAATCTCACGTAAGCACACGTGGGGGCCCTGGGCTTGGAGTCCGCGGTGAAAGGTACACACCTCGGAAAACTTTCTTATAATGTTTGCTTTTCTGTTCCCCCAACTCAGAACTTCAAGAGAGAAGAGCAAAATTTTGTGATTCAGAACGAAATTAATAATTTGGCATTTTTAACTGGAGACAGCAAAAGCAAGATGTCGAAAGTAAGTCCATAGAAATCAATTCCAAAGGTTCTCCAGCCTTGAACCAAGCTACGTGTCCTGGGTATGTGGAAGGATAAGCCCCTACTGCGTTCAGGTCAAACCACACAAAACCAACAATCTCCACTGTTGTTTCTTTGAGAATGAGCCAGAAGAAACTGCTCTCAAACAAGCATGGGCATCACATTTGATGAATAAGTAGCTCCTTTGTGTGTCAAAAAGTTTGTTTTGAGATATGTCTAAGGCATTTGAGAGGTCTGCAAAACCAAAGCTGCTCTTACTTTTTGTAAAGTAGAAGTACTTCCTGTGTAGAAAAGCTACAAAAAATACTCAGGCCTAGAGCCACCTTTTAATTAGCTGTAAGGACATTACTTTGCTTTGAAGATGTCGTTGGCACATATTCTTAGAATGCACTCATTTTCCTCCTATCTGGAATGTCTAATAACTGCTTTATTTCAGCTGTGCTGACCTCTTAATGCCTTCTATTTATTTTCCATACAAGTTGCACTCAGAAACCCAAACATTTATCCATCCCACTGTAGGAAATGTTTGAAAGAGGGCATTCCAAACATCTGTCTGAAAGCAAAGTCACCTACAGGGAGGGGTACAGCAAAAATAGAGGAGCGGGAGCTGGCCCCCTACTCCTCCTGAGTCAGTTCTGTACCATGAGGCTTTGCCATTTTATGGGAGAGAATTCTCAGACATACTCCTTCGGGGGTATACACAAAAGCAAGGCTTACTTAAATGTGCTGTTTGATTCCCAGCTGTTGTGGCTTACGTGAACGCTCTTCCCCTGAGAAGTGTCCCTTGATGAGGGTTGACTGTATTGTCAGCTGGATGTGGCATGTGACACCTGAGAAGTCCCTCTCTCATGGCTGGTACAGTGCTGCCTTTGGGAACCAGGAAGGTGGAGGTTGCATGGGGACTTCTCAGAAGTGAGAATCAGTTCTGGAAAGATGATAGTCATGGGTTGATAGTGAAGCCCTTGGGACATCTTTCCAAATAACCATTTGCGATAGAAGATCTTTGTATGCCCAGCTCCAGACCTGAGACTGGTATGACACCAAAAGTGAAAACTTCAGCACCCAAAACTTCACGAAGCGTGTCTAGCTCTGGTCAGCTGCAGTCACTCTGAACTTTCTATCCCTTCCATCTTTAAGCTGTATTGAGATTAACACTTCTTCCAGCATCCAAAAATTTATTCTCAGAGTTTAGAATCTGATGTATGCTGATTAGTAAAGTTTGATAAATAAAATTGTGCACTTACAATGCAGAGAGATTAGGTGTATATATATATATATTCACAGTCAAGAGGAATCTTTGCTGCAAAGGGATTTTACTTAAGATGTATCCTTTTGTGCTTTAGATAATTTTTATTTGATTTTCCAGAGTTTATTTTGCATTCAACTTCTGGAAAATGGCTACTTGTGTGAGGTACAGGAGGAAGGATATTTTCAGACTCCTGATCTCTGGACATCTGTCCCTCAGTTCCTCTGAAGACTTTTCTTACAGTCATTACAAGCTCTCCTTTGACCCTGGTCGCCTACAGAAAGTCACTGATGCTCAGATTCCTTGCTTCCTTCAACTTGGGGGTAGATCTTTTGGCCTTTGATGGAACCAGGTAGCATCCATTGTTATTGTCAGCAGATGACAACAAAGCAAAGGAAATGACTCTGATACAGGGATTTGGATCCCAGATGAGCAGAAATGGCAAAGATATCTTAACCCTCTGGTGATGTGTAGATACTCAGGGTCCTTGGGTTTACGCTTGGAAAGAATGAGGTGACCAAGAATGATGTTCTAAAACTAACCTACTAACAAACTAACCTGAAATTGATCATTCACATCATTGAATGAGGAAAAGAGCACATTAGCCTTGTCAGAAGATAGTGAATCAGAATCAGAACCTGAATCAGAATTCAGGTGGAAGGAAGAAAGAAAATCAGGGTCTTTGGGTGCATCTTCCCTGCTGGTAAGGTCAGTTCACAGGAGCAAAGGCTTTCATTTCCATTGACATCGTATGCCAGTTTTTTTCTGAGTGATGTTGGAAAGGGTGAAAGTTACAGTGTAATGGATGGAAGAACACTCCCTAGATGTTAAATAACATTTGCTGTACTCCTCAGGGTATTCATATTGTTCCAGTTGCCTCAGTTGAGACACAAAGTGTAGTAGTAAACGGAACTAGATACCAAAGGAAACAGAAGTCCCAGCTTGGCTTTATGATGAGTATAAGGATGGCCTTGCATCATTCACTTAACTTCTCTGGATCCCAATTTACCAGTTTGTAGAATGGGCTTGAGCTTACTGCGTGACTTCTCCCAACTCTACTAGTATGCCCTGTTAAAAGTAAATTTTAAATGCATCTCTTGAATTGAATAATATTACATAAATACAGCACATTATTTCAGATAGGGAGATACCATGCCTCCAAAAGACAGTAACTCATAGCTATTTCTGGTATTTTTTGGATGTAAAAGTATTGATTGAGAGGATGGAGAGAGAGTGTTCTCTTTAGTATCAGCTGAATCCCCACTGCCACCCTGAAATTAAATATTCTCTCTCCTACCTGATCTGAATAGTCACCTGTGCTTGCTTTCATCTCCTCTCTTAATTGAATTCTGGTGTTGTATAAATGATCGTGGCCTCAATGCATATGGCAAAGAGATGTGTGCTGGAAAGCTGCATGCCCAGACACACCACACATGCCATTGCAGACAAAAAGGAAGTGGAAAAAATACACAGTGGGCCACACTGTTCACACTTGACTAATGGAAGGTCCGTTCAAAGAGATGTCCTTTTTCCAGCAGCGAAAGCACATTTTGAGGAGAGCTCATTGTATATTTTGTATATATAACACCGGTTTGCAGATATGTCAAGCTGTACATAACTGAGCTGAGCATGTGTTTTTTGTTTTGTTTTTAAACTTGTTTTGTTTTCTGGAAAAATGGCAACAGCTTCCTCAGAGGGGAATGGTAAGTTAGAACACGTTTAGCCCAAGAAATGTCAGTTCCTTGACCAAGATTATAAGCAAAAGAGTTGTGATGCAGGAAATGTTAGGGTGCCTCATTGTTGAAAGCCTCTCCACCCTGTGAGTGTGATTTCAGTGTATTGAGAAAGGACAGGGCCGTGCTGAAAGACATCGCTATGCTCCTCAAGGTTGCAGAATGGCTTTTGTGAGCTTGCTCCTTCCTCCTCAGTGACCCCCCCAGTTGGTCACTCATCTGTCTCTCATTCCCCCACCCCCTCCACCTTTTCTCATTTGTATCCCCTTCGTTCCTGCACTTGTACAGTTCAAGTGCTCTTTGCCCCTCTGCCCGCCTTCTCTCTCCCACTTCCTGTTCTCCCTTTCTTTTTCTCCAGCCTTTCCCCCTGCTATCCACCCCTCACCCTCCACCCACGACCCCCACCCCGCCTCCCCCCTCACTTCCTCTCTCTGTCCTCCCTGTCCCCACCATTCACTCCTCTATCCTTCTCTCTTCTCTTACGACCCTCCCTCCTTTATTCTCTATCTCACACACACACACACACACACACACACACACACACACACTTTCTCATTCTCAGACTGGCTGCTGGAAATTCATCTTTCTCTCTACTATCCAGTGTAGACTTGACTGGTCTCTACCTCCCTTACCCTCTCCCTGGGAATGAGCGCTTCAGATCGCACACCTCTGCCCTAGTTCCAAAGCCTCCTTCCACTCCTCCAACTCCCTTTCCCTTAAGAGTCTCTGTTTTTTCCTTAATTTCACACATAAATTGGCTATTTGATCATAAACTATTAGTGGTTAAGTGTGCAGAAATGAAGTGATTTTTGACTGTATAGGAATTTCTAGATTTGTTTGTAAAATGAAAAGTTTCAGCTAACATTTAAAAATAGATTAAAATATATAAAGAGAGCAGGCACGAGAGAGCATTTCAAGTATTAGGGAAATGCACTGAGTTAACTAATCTTAGCAATATCTGAGGAAAGGAATAAAATTAGAACTTATAGCACGTAGGAGCCTTTGACTTAAGGTATATTTGAAGGTCACAGCACAAGAAGGGAGATGCCCCGTCCTTTGGGTCATGAGGTGATCCTGAACCACCTTGAATATTCCTAGAGTATGGTTTTAGCAAACCTTTATTTAGGGGAAGCGCATACAGGGCCGCTTAGCTCAGTTCTCCTCACTCTTTTTGTAACCATAGATCTTCTGGTGGTGATAGTGTGGTGGGTGGAAGGAAGAAAGAAAATCAGTGTCTTTGGTTATGTGACAGATTGTTTGCAGCCCACCCAGGTAACAGGACAGAGGGGGGAGGAGAGAAGGCGCGCAATCTAAAGAGTCATTTGGGTGGCCAGACCTGAAGACCATCTGGGTCTGCACACTCTGGAATGTGTGCAGAGCGTCACACACTCTGGAATGCTGGTCTCTGAGATGATGTACTGCTTGTTCTGGGTGTAAGTCCTTTCGATCCAATTAACCTCCATCCTAACCTCCCGCCCCCTCTTCATGCCATGGTCCACTGGCTTCCAGAGTGGTTGGTTTTCTGTCGTGTTGGCTAAGGAATGGGGGTGGAAGAGCTGTGACTAACATGCTTATGCTTTGGACCCCTGCTTTCACTGACTGACTTCTCCTTGTTTCTTTTCTCTTATCTTTCCACACAGGCCATGCAAGTAAAGGTACAGGTCAAATGCATGACGTGTCTTTTCTGTCCTAGTATTAGAGGGGCCAGACTCTGACTACCTTCTGCACTGTGATCACCGTGGGGGTGGTCCAGAATGGATTTTCCCACTTGGAGGTCCCCCAGGCCTGCTCCAGGGAAGACAACTGCCTGTCAAAGAGTGAATGTAGGCCTACCCACCCTTGGAAGGGGGAAGCCGGGGAAGCCAGCCAAGCCTCGCCCTATCCGAGGTCTCCTTGCCATCTCTGCTCCCTTCCCGGCTGCCCACTCTGCAGCCAGCACACTAACAGAGATAGGGACGCTGACCAGGGCTCTCAGTGCCCAGGAGACTCCCTCCTCTTACCTACTGTTAGTGGTCCCAGCCCTTCCACACTATATATGTCTGGCTCTTGTGCAGGACTCCAAAGAGTCAGAGAGTTTTCCAAGGATCAAAGTCAAGGATTTGAAATCAGCAAGCATTTGAAATAGCCGTGTTTGCATAAAATGTGCACCCAGTGGAATAAACCCTGGGACAATATTCTAGTATCCTATACAGGTTACTGCTTGGAAGCATTTCTCTTTCTCTCCATTAACATATGTCTGCTGCCTCTGTCCCAAGACCTTTGCACCAGGTCTGTAGCAGAAGCAGGGAGATGTGCAGGAACCAGGTCACATGCAGTTCTTAGTAAAGAAAAGTGGAGCCATGGCCAGGCAGATGTCAGTCTGGATGTTGGCCCGGACTCAGAAATGCTGTGTGCCCTTAGGAAAACATCACTTAACTTCCCCGAGCATCATGTTCCCCTTTATATAACTGACTTCTTGTTACCTCAGCATTGTTGGGAAGATTACAAATGGTTTATCTAAGTAACAGGCACATTGGAGCCACATCATATATGCAGCATTTATAGTTAGAACAACATGAGATTGGCCAAAGAAAATAGCAAACAAGAAATTATTTAAATTGTATATCAAATCCACAATTTTGCATATTTTTTGTATACGCATGTTACTATTTACCTCTTATATAATGTCCATGTAACTATACCTCATTTTATATATATATATATATATATATATATATATATAAAAACTGGGTTCTATCCTTTATGGACAATTTGAGGTATTTTCAAGGGTGATTTAGACTTAAGAGTTTTGCCTTAGGCACAACCTGTAGAATTTTATACCTGATACTAGAACATCTAAGGAACCCAGCAAGCTCTCAGTAAAGGTAGGAATTTCTGTAGGAATCAGTTTCCTAGCTGTGTGACTAGAATATAAGACACTTTGTATGTTGCTTCAACCCCACCCTCCTACACTGCTCCCTCCCACTGCTGTCCTGGGTCTGACCTGTTGTTCCGGAGCACCAGACACAAGTAAGAGTTGTCTGGCAGTATTTGGTCAGACTGGGTTTTGCCTGCCAGGGATTTCACTGTGGTTTCTGCCATGTAACCACTTGAAGGCTTAGCCACCACAAGCTGGGTAAAAGAAGTCACCTCCGTTTTGAGAATACCCATTAATAATACTCCTCCATCACACTTTGGAAAGTAAACAGATTGGCGCTAAGGTGGTGTGATTCTGATCCTACTTGGTATTCTCTCAGAAAACCAATCCTCCATAAAGCAAATTCTACTCCAGCCACAGGCCCCAGGTCTTACATGCCATTTTCAAAGGAGAGGTTTGGCCTCTCAGCGGCTCCCAGAGCGCGGAGTGTTTCTGTTATTGCAAGCCACTGTGCAATTACAAGGATGCTGCAAACACTCACAGCCACCTCATAAAGCAAAAGCTTTAATAAGCCCCAATTGTCCCCCATCATGGACCCTGACTTCAATCTCTGCCTCTGGCCTCCCAGCCCTTCCTCACTTCCAGCAGGTGCCCACTCAGCTGGGGCAGAGTCCAGCGATGAGGTACCACATGGGCAGGGCAGAGCCTTGTTTTCCTGGGCCCAGCCACATCCACCTTCTGTGGTGGGTGCAGAGGGTCCTCAGTTGGTTGCCTGGGGCTGCCACAACCCAGTGCATTGGCCTCTTCTTGCAAACCTCCCACTTCGCTGGATAAACGCCCCCGGAAAGGGTCCAGAAAGTATAAGCAAAGGAGGGCAGACTCTCCCAGACTTGGGGCGGTTCCTCTTCATCTCTCTGCACTGTTTCTCCTAACTTTGCCCCAGCCAGATCCCAAAGCAGCCCTACCAACCTGGACGGTCCCGTTTTCCTGCAGACCTTAGGATGCCTGTGCCCCAAAATGCTCGCTCCAGCCCTGACCAGGAGCTAGTATTTTAGGGCAGATGCTCTCTCACTTGTTTAGTGCTGCTCACATCAGGATTCTCAGTTCTTTTCTGCAGTCATTTTGTCAGTTAGCAAGTCACTCTTTTTGTAGAAACACCACTTGTTCATTCCATCCAGATGCAAGCGAGCAGAGACCGTGGCTGTCGGTGTTATGTGTCTGGTCACGTGGTTCCGTGAGCATGCGTACAAGGAGAAGTCTGAGCATCAGGGCTGGCCTTGAATGGCCCCTTGGTTGGCTTTGTGTATCACAATCCGTTACTGTCCTCTGAAATGTAGAAAGGCCCGACCTATACAAGGGAGGACCTATATAGGAGGCAGGCTGCCTCCAACGTGAGGCAGTGCCTTTCAGAATCATTGAGCCCCTGTTTGTTTCAACTTCATCACTAGTCTGGAGGACAGGACCAGGAGCGGAAGAAGACAAAGCGGAGGGGAGACTTTTATTCCATCCAGACCTCCCTCATCGTGGCTGCGCTCAAGAAAATGCTGCCCATTGGTCTGAATATGTGCACCCCAGGCGATCAGGAGCTGATCTCCCTCGCAAAATCACGGTACAGCTATGTAAGTCACCCATCTGCTTTGGTGGAGCATTTAATGCAGGTGGTGGTGGTCTGTGCTCAGCCCTCCGTCCCTGGGGATCAATGAACAGAAGCCAAGGTGCGCAGAAGCAACACACCATCATCTTTACAGCTGACTTGGGAGTCAGCACATGCTCTTTCGGATAAGTCTCTGCCTGTTCGCTCCTTTTTTCTTGTAGTAAAGATCCCAGCAAAACTCTTAGTACATCCCTGCACCCCACTTTACATTTCCATGGTAACCTATAGGAATAAAATTTCACATCTCTTTCCACAGAGGGACACAGATGAAGAGGTGAAGGAGCATCTGCGGAGTAACTTGCACTTGCAGGAAAAGGTGATGTAGCAGGAAGACAGTGAGAGCTCACGCAGGCTTCTTTCTGGCTGCAGGGCGCCTCACACCCACTTAGCTTACTCATACTTCCTTAATGTGTTCTAAAACCAGTCTCAGAGTACTTGTGCTGAATTGGTAGAATTCTCTGCCTTTAATTTTTCATTTAAATCAAAATCATTGGTCCTTGATTTTTGTTTTTTTCTTTGCCAGTTGCAAGGAGGTCCAGTAAAACATATCTCCCCACCTCCCACTGTGTGAACATCAAACCATGGCAGGGGGGTTAGATTAGGTCTCAGAATTTACTGACTGTGAGGTGTGTTAGAGTGTAACAGAAAGCTGGGGGAAGTGTTAGCACTTTCAGCTTTAGAGATTTGTGAACAAAGTAACTTTGTGTCTGAGTTTGTATAACCCCCACCCCAAAATCAGACAAAATCAAGACCAATTTTGATTTTAAGGCTATTTAAAATTTTTCCAGGTCTGCAAATCTGAACAGCTTTTCCCCCAAATATGTTATGCCCTAAGATAGAAGACTAAAATGATACAAATAGCCTCTCCTTTCTACCCCAACTCTATAGGGATGGTGGGTAAAGTAGACTACAAAAAAGGCAGTAAGAAGAAATTCTGTGGCTGCTGCTGCTAAGTCCCTTCAGTCGAGTCTGACTCTCTGCGACCCCATAGATGGCCTCCTACCAGGCTCCTCTGTCCCTGGGATTCTCCAGGCAAGAACACTGGAGTGGGTTGCCATTTCCTTCTCCAATGCATGAAAGTGAAAAGTGAAAGTGAAGTCGCTCAGTTGTGTCCAACTCTTAGCGACCTCATGGACTGCAGCCTACCAGGCTCCTCCATCCATGGGACTTTCCAGGCAAGAGTACTGGAGTGGGGTGCCATAGAAAAAGAAATTCTAAGTGCCAGAAAAAAAGAGGGCAGTCTAAATCTTAGTAATGAAGAGAAGACGATGAAGTGAGGAAAACTCATAGAGCTTTCCTGACCAGATACATATCATAGAGGATGAGGATTTTAGTAATCTGGAAGAGGAGTGTGGACCAAATTTCCCATGCTTGGCATAAATTTAGATCAAATCTGGATGACACCAAATTGTGGAAAATTCTTAAAGAGATGGGAATACCAGACCACCTTATCTGTCTCCTGAGAAACCTGTATGCACGTCAAGAAGCAACACTTACAACCTTACATAGAACAACTGATTGGTTCAGAGTTGGGAAAGAGTACATAAAGCCTCTGTGTTTTCACCCTGCTTGTTTAACTTATATGCAGAGTACATCATGTGAAATGCCAAGCTGGATAATACATCACGTGAAATGTCAAGCTGGATAAGTCACAAGCTAGAATCAAGATTGCCAGGAGAAATATCAACAACCTCAGATATGCAAATGATACCTCTCTAATGGCAGAAAGTGAAGAGGAATAAAAGAGCCTCTTGATGAAGGTGAAAGAAGAGAGTGCAAAAGCTGGTTTAAAACTCACCATTCAAAAAACTAAGGTCATGGCATCCAGTCCCATCACTTCATGGCAAATAGAAGGGGAAGAAGTGAAAGCAGTGGCAGATGTTAATTTCTTGGGCTCCAGAATTACTGCGGATGGTGACTGCAGCCATGAAATTAAAAGGAAGGAAGGCAAGCTGACAAATCTAGACAGCATATTACAAAACAAAGACATCATTTGCCAATGAAGATCCATACAGTCAAAGCTACAGTTTTTCCACTAGTCATGTTCAGATGTGAGAGTTAGACCATAAAGAAGCCTGAGCACCAAAGAACTGATGCTTTCAAATTGTGGTGCTGAAGAAGACTCTTGAGAGTCCCTTGGACTAAAAAGAGATCAAACCAGTCAATCCGAAAGGAGATCAACCGTGAATATTTAATGGAAGGATTGATGCTGAAGCTGAAGCTCCAATACTTTGGCCAAATGATGTCAAGAGCTGGTTCATTGGAAAAGACCCTGATGGTCAGAAAGATTGAGGCCGAGAAGGGAGTGACAGAGGCTAAGATGTTTGGAAAACATCCCCAACTCAATGGACATGAGTTCAAGCAGACTCTCAGAGACAGTGAAGGACAAGGAGGCCTGGAGTGCTGCAGTCCATGGGGTCCCAAAGAGCCTGACATGATTTAGCGACTGAACAACACCAGCAAAGCAAGAAACTTACATAAAGTGACTCTTGATGCAGTGACACCCATGAATTGCTTGTAAAAACAGCCACGAAACCACTCAGCCTCGACCTGCTAGAATATGGGCCAGTCAACAAAACTCCTGAATACAAGTTCGTATTTTTTAAAAAACACACAGTGTGAAAAGAAATCCATGACTATTAGACAGAAAATCAACAAAAGGAAGAATTTAAGCCTAAGCAACTACAGAAAGGAATTTTTTAAGTATTACAGAAATATTTAAAGAGATAAAGGCAGCCATATGAGCTATAAATCATGACTTGGACATTATTTTGTAAGGAAAGGAGAGGGGATGTAGAATTGAAAAAAGACCTCACAGTGATTTACAAAGTTAAAAATAATCATTGAAATTAAAAATTCCATCTATATACGGTATGGAGATTCCTTAAAAAAACTAGGAATAAAAATTCCATATATAGGTTAAAAAATGTAGTAGATACAGCTGAAAAGAGAACTTATGAATTGGATGGTTGATTTAAGGAAATCATAAGGCAGCACAGAAAGAAAGGGATGGAAGATATGACAGAAGGGTTGAGACATATAGGCTATAATGAAAAGTTCCTATGAAGCATCTACATTGTTCCAGAAAAATAGAGAAATGATAGAGAAAATGAGAGAGGAATTCATAGAAAAGACTCTTGAATACTATGGAACCGTTATAGGAGACAAAGGCCTTTTCTATATAAGAGGTATAAGAGATTGCTCATCTCATGTATGTGCTTCAATCTGCAGTCTGATGATCCAGCTGTAAAGTGGCAACTGAACCTATACAAGGATGTTTTAAAGAGTGAAGAACCTTCCAACCCAGAAAAGACAGTGGAGCGTGTGCAGAGAATTTCAGCAGCTGTCTTCCACCTAGAGCAGGTAAGTAGCGTCTACCCTGAGGCTTGAGGAAGCAAGACTGCCTTGCAGAATACAAAATTTCTCTTGACACTCAGCTTTTAGTTTTGAACACCCGGTAAGCACCCTTGTAAGAAAGCAAGAAGTAAGGATCATCCTGGGTCATCCCAAAGTGTCATCTTGGTGCCTCGTGGTTGCAAGACTCAATGCTTAATCCTTCCAATGTTTTACAAAATTTTGCCACTAGTTCAAATAATCTATTTAAGTTCCCTGCTCATTTGTAATGCTACTATTAAGCAGTAAGCAACCAAAAACAATTGGGAGAAGAAAGAAAACCTAAGACTTTTACAAACTGAATCATTTAGTGCTGAGTACCTTTGATTGACCACAGTTGAGAAATCAGATTTCTTCCAGGGTTGAGAAGTCTGTTGGTATTTTCTGCTACCCAGATCAGCTTAGTGTATACCTAGCCATGTGATTTCTTCATAGGTGGAACAGCCTTTGAGGTCCAAGAAGGCGGTCTGGCACAAACTGCTATCAAAGCAGCGGAAACGGGCAGTGGTGGCCTGTTTCAGGATGGCCCCTCTCTACAACTTGCCCAGGCAAGTATTCTATCTTTTTCTCCTGGCATGTGAGTCAGAGATGAGAATTAAGGTATCTTCCTATAGCTGTGTTCTCTTCTGGCTTTGACACTCATGATCCCAGGGGTAGAGATTGGAGTCCTTCACCTGCAGAGCCATTGCAGTCTACATATAGTAGACTGGCCTACAATGGTAAGTGTAAAACCTGAAAACAGATGAGATTTCCTAGGGCCCCCAAGCCTGCCTCACTTCACCTTTTTGCACTGTAAAGTCAGCTGTGTAAGCATATGGAAGCTCTCTAGTTTTACCTAGGTAGCATTCTTTGTGCAGCTGTAAAGCCATACTAGAAAAAGGAAACTTTTCTAAAAGACTTTACCCCAAATTCCATCCATAGATCAAGCAATGTTTCCATGTTCAAGCACTTGATTGACACCAAAATTATATTTCTCAGCAAATACAGAAATGTAACCCAAGAATCCTTCAGCATCATGTACTTGCCTTCAAGATGAAACTAGGGAACTGTTTAGAGATGTCCTAAGAGGCCAGTCATGAACATAAGGCATTTACCTGGATGTTTAGTCTATACTCTGAAGTCAAAAATATGTGGAGGCTTTTCTGGCATGTGTGTGAACATGTGCTGTGCCAGGAAAGGACAGTATTGGTATAGACTGGGCCATTGGTGGCTCAGAGGTTAAAGCATCTGCTTGCAATGCAGGTGACCTGGGTTTGATCCCTGGGTTGGGAGGATCCCCTGGAGAAGGAAATGGCAGCCCACTCCAGTATTCTTGCCTGGAGAATCCCATGGACCCAGGAGACTGGTGGGCTACAGTCCACAGGGTTGCAGAGTCTGACACGACTGAGCGACTTCACTTTCACTTTCATTTAATTGTTGACCACTGAGGCCAACTCAGTGTTGGTGGTGTGGCAGCATTCCTATTCTCAGGCTAATTGCAGTCAGTAAGTCTGGGCCTATGATCAATAAACAAAGCTGGTGGTTGAAGAGCTACTGCTTGATCAACTTCCAGTCAATTGGAATATCCTCACCTGGTCAGGAAAAAGACACTGACTTGGCCAAGTAAATTCTGTATCACATGTAAATACATGTGTTTCTTTGGAATCTCAGATGAAAGACTATTCTATGCTTGACATTTTGCTTTCATCAAATTGTGTATGTTGGCTATCATTTGCCCAGAGTGTCCCATATCCCTGTCCTGAGCCAGCTGGCCAACTGAGCTCTCTGAATTAGGGTCTTTGAAGATGGTGGAGAATCATGGCCTCTGAGACACACACCTGCTCCTACAGGTCTCGAGAAAATAGACTAGTGTCTCTGGAAAGGTTGAGGCATCACAAATCAAATAGAATTCATTAATTTAAGAAAACTGAAAAATTAAGTCAGGTAGTCATGGGCTTGAAGGTTGCTGAAGTCTTGGCAGACAAATGAAATTTATAGCCCAGTAAAAGAAGCAAAACTGCCTAGAATTTTTGTCTGTTTTCTAAAAGTGCCGAAACATCAGAAGGCATTCGCTTCCCCTTCTGATAGAGAGCCATTCCTGGTGTCCTTTAACATGACCTCCAGAGGGCTCAGCTGTAAGCTCGTATCTCCCAGGCCAGCTCGACAGCAATTACATCTCTCAAAAACAAGCATTTTTTTCTAAATTCACTGAAAATGATAGTACCATCCTTTAGTATTTTGGTTGCTCCTTCAAGAAGTCTGCCACTGAATGGATAATGGTAAGTCCAAGAATCCACTGTCTCCTTGATGAAACATGGCCACCCCCACCCCTAACCCAGCTGTTTAAAAAAAAAAAAGAAAGAAAGAAAAACCACTTCATTTTACATTGGAGTATTGCTGATTAAGTGCTGTAGTTTCAGGTGGACAGCAAAGGGATTCAGCCATTCATATACATATATCCATTCTCCTCCAAACTCCCCCCCCCTCCAGAATGCCACAAAGCAATGAGCAGAGTGCCCTGTTCTTTACAGTGGTTCTTGTTAGTTATCCATTTTTAATGTAGCAGTGTCTAACACAGCTGTTTTGGAGAGGCTGCCCTGGATTTCTGCCTAGAAGTTATACATAGGAGGATTATATCCCTAGGAGGATTATACATAGATTTCATAACAACAATAAAAATGAACAAGAAGCTAGTGGTCAATACCATGCCTTTTCTCCATCTTATGAGAATCGAAACTGTATGGAGTCTTCCAAACTAAAGGGCTAAAGGGATTTATTTCTATCATGTGGAAACTTTCTCTGCTGTGAGTTTTTAAAAGAAAACCTGTATGCTTTTCCCCAGACACACAATTAACAATTTCTTCCTGAGCACCTTTCAACGGGTTTGGCTGGAAAAGGTTAATGAAAAAACTCAATATGACAGGCTTATACTCATTTTAATGGTAATGTAACCTGTGGAGAGACCCGCTCATTCTTTGCACACTTCTCCTTCCTTGACCATGATTTAACATGATCATGAAAACACAAATTTGTACAATTTTTTTAAAAAAAACACCTCTGATTGGTCAGATTTTGAAGAAAGATGGTAAGGGCTATATTCTACCAGAAATTATGACCAAGACTTGATGAGTCTGGTCTTGACCTTCCTTTTCTCTTTGGTCCTCCTCGCATTTTGGTAACCACTTACTTGCTCTTCAGTGGTTAATATTCCCAGAAGTCCGTCATGCCCTGTAGAGAGGGAGTGGCTTGTGCCAGTTCATTCAGTGTTCCCAGGTGCCAGGGCCAGCACTGGAACCCGTGAAGCATGCAGAAGTTTTGCTGATGAGTACAACACGCCCAAGCTTTATTTCCTGAGTACAGACTGGAGCCCTTGTAGCTGTGGTTCCTCAGAGGCCCTGTAAAGAAGGACACTCTGCTGCTTTGAGTATATCTGAGACTACACTGCTCGCCATCAGCATAATTTAGATTGGATTACCTGGACAGGTGATCAGTCAAAAGGAATCACCAAATTGCCATGTTCACAGATAACTCAGGGCTGTTCCTCGACCTAATGAATTCTCATTAGAGGGGAGACGTGATAAAGACCCAGTGAGACCAGAGCAGGGTTAATGTGACCTCCAGGTCTTGAACTAACCATTGTTAGTTCATTCAGAAAGCCGTCTAAATATTCAGGATCTGCTATGTTAGCAGGTTCTGGTTTCTTTGAAATAAATGCTTACAGTGTGCTCCTGGCTACCCTGACCAATCAGAAGATAAGAATTGTACAAAACTGCTTACTAACCGTTAACCGCCCAGACTAAAACAAGGTGTCCCGTGGACCCCTCTTGACCTCATTCTCACCCCTTCCGCTCAGGCACCGCTCTATTAACCTCTTCCTCCATGGCTATCAGAGATTTTGGATAGAAACAGAGGAGTATTCCTTTGAAGAGAAACTAGTACAGGATTTGGCTGTAAGTACTGACTCAACTGGGAGCAGATATGGGTGCGAATGAGTTTGATCTTTGTATTCATGTATGTGCATTATAACTTTGAAAGATTCACAAAGAATTGGGTGTATAAATTTGAAAGGAACTAACTGTATGAATTCTCAGAGGAAGCCCCGCTAATAATAGTCCTAAGAGCCAGAGGATGAATTTCACTTGGAGGTGCTGGTCCTGTGATCATCCTCCTCCTTATTATTAACAACTAATATTTCTTGGGATGCGCAGCTGTGCCTTGGAAAGCTCATGCTAAGAGAAGTTTTGAGCACCCTTGGTTGCAGGAGGCCAGCCTGCCCTAGCCAAGGCCCTGCATTTCTGGTGGGTGGCTCCCCTTTGGGGAAGGCACATCTAAACGCCCTTCCTGCATCTCACATTTCTGTGTTTGGCCACGCCCCGTCTCTCACAGGCTTCACGTGCTTAAACTACTTGAAACAACATGCAAGGGGTAAAGCTTACTGCAGCAGTATCACTGACCTTCATCCTGGTTCAGAAAGAAAATACACCCTCCTCTCCTTTGGCCAAGCCCTAGTTCTTTTCCTCTTTCTCCTTATTTCTCCCATCCTTTTTCTCTAATCTCTACTCTCCATTAGTCTTACCCTGTGTATCTCATGTTTATACTTTCCATGTGACTTTTTCTGTATTTCCCCTTCTCCCTGGCTCAGAAGGTAAAGCGTCTGTCTGCAATGCGGGAGACCTGTGTTCGATCCCTGGGTCAGGAAGATCCCCTGGAGAAGGAAATGGCAATCCACTCCAGTACTCTTGCCTGGAAAATACCATGGATGGAGGAGCCTGATAGGCTACAGTCTGTGGGGTCACAGAGTCGGACACGACTGAGCAACTTCACTTTCACTTTTCTTTACATCTCCCTCAGTTTCTTTTCCTCTTCCTGTCTTTTGTCCTTTAATCCTTTCTCACTCATTCTCTTTCCATTTCTCTTTATGCCCATCAATCTTTTCATACGTTCCTATCAATGAGAAAGACATTTGCTTGATTTTCCCAGTTTCTTGATTAGTGTGAAGTTGACAATGAGCATCATTTCAACCTTCCCCTTCTTCTGAACCATTCACACAACCTATGTAGTTCTCACCAATTTACTGAGTATGGTCCACCCTGCTGGTTCTACCACTGCTGGGAAATCAACTTATTCATCTGGCATCAGCTGCTGTTTCTGTAAAAGGAGACAGAGAAAAGACTTTCTCAGAGGAGAAACTGCAAGGCACACAGCTCCAGGATAGCATCTCTCCGGGACAGCAAGATTTTGAGGATAAAGTTTGAGTTCAGGAAAGAGAAGCATTTCACTGGGTTCAGTCTAGGATAGTAGTAGACGCCCAAATGGCCCCGGTGCTTTGTAACTCCTGCCCCAACCCCATTCCCAGCCCAGCTCTCCAAGAGAAATGTCAGGTGTTGGTGGAGAGATATAGCCTCTTCGGTACTCTCCAGGGCTTCCCTCCTAAATGCAGGTGCCCAGAGCTTGCATGAGATTTCTGCTGACTGGAGTCTGGAGCGCCTCCCCTGCAGTCAAGCTTTTGCTTTTTCTTCCATTTTGTTTTTAACCCAAAATTGCAATGTTTATTTAATTGGCTGAAAAATATATTTATATATATATATATATATTTCACTCCCAGACTTTGCATCCTTAGGGCTTCTGTCCTGAAATAAATGTATGACATCACGGTTCTCTATGTGCTTTGAGTTGATGCGCTCTGTGCCTGGTGCTTCACCTTTGTTCGCGTGCGGTGGTATGCCATGTGCAGAAATTCATGCCTGAAACCTATGTGCCTCGGTTTGTGTAGAAATCTCCCAAGGTGCAAGAGGAGGAGGAGGAAGAGGTGGAAAAGCAGCCAGACCCGCTTCATCAGATCATCCTCCACTTTAGCCGCAACGCTCTCACGGAGAGGAGGTCAGCACCGTGGAGCGCCCTGCTCACATCCCAGGCATGGCTGGGTCCTCCCCAAGCTGTCCTCCCCAAGTGGCAGTGTGCACAGAGCAGGTGCCAGATTTGAACAGCCCTCCTTGCTGTCTTGGCCATCCAGAAACCTCTAGGGGAAAATACAAAAACCATAGCCGTTTCATCGTAATGCCTGACACCGAGTCTGAAGATGAAGCAACCTGAAACAGTAACTTCATCCCTGAATTCCATGTCAAGCCATTAATGATTCAGATTTTCAGAGTGGTTTCTAAGAATTGGGGTAAGGGAGGAGGGCTTCTAATTAATTCACTGGTATATTAGGATTTATATGCCGCCCAGTGTTTTCTACTCTGTCAAAGTCGGTGTACTAAATATTTCCTCCATTCTTTCCAGCAAACTGGAAGACGACCCTTTGTACACCTCCTATGCCAGCATGATGGCCAAGGTACACCTGGTTTTCTTCCTGTCATTGCAGTCTTCCTGCTTCCCTTTGACCTCTTCAGGCATGTGGAAACTGTCACATTGAGCGATTGGCCTGGGACTTGGGTCATGGCGTGGGCTCTAGGCTTTGCACAATTCACGTGCTCTGCAGGCAACATTAGTAAACTGTTCTACCATCATCCTGTGAAAACGATGCTTGCAGAAACAATGGGGTCTGGTGCCTGGGTTCACATGACACTTCTCAGCCAGCTTCACAGGGTTCAGACATCCAGATCATCCTCGAATTTTCACTCGATGCTCAGAACACGTCCAACGGTTCAACCATGTCCGTAGGTGAAGGAAATGCAGTACATTTGAAAACAGGCTTAGGAACTAGAGGAAGTAGCTAGTGTTCTAGAAGAGATGAAGTGACCAGAGAGGATGTTCCTAGGTCACACAGGGTCAGTGGCCTCTGGAATGCTGAGTGATTGAGCAAACCTACTGCTTCTCCGGTGGGAGCACTTCCTGTCGGGCAGAGATAGGGGTGTGCAGGGGATGTGCAGGAGCACCCAGTCCTCTGGCAGGTGCTCCATGGGGTCACTTTGGGATTCACATCCTGGCTTTCCCTAATCTTATGGCCAAGCCTCTGACTCATGTTGAGAATGGGCCGGCTCTTTGCACCCCTATCTCTTGATTTACACCAGAACTTTACAGAACTCTCCTAAGTAGGAGAGTTCGGGTCTGTGGTTAAACCAGGGACATCTCCTTTGACTATGTGATCTCAGTGTTCCCATTTCTCTTTTCTGAACTCCTTGGTAACCGCAAAGGTGGTGTTTAGAGTAGAGTGTTGCCTGCTGGGATCCGAATGTTCTCAGTTTTACGGAGTGCTGAGGTCCTGAGGTGCCTGCGAATTACAGCCCGTCCTCTGCCCTCACACAGTAGAGCAGAGTCCTGTTTACTAAGCCCACCTTTAACCTAACTGTTTGCCTCCTCCTCTCCTGGCTGCGTCAAATCCAGAGTTGTCAGAGTGGGGAAGACGAAGACGAGGAGGAAGACAAGGAGAAAACATTTGAAGTGAGTTCTCACTAAGCTTGAAGCCAACCAGGGGGGCCTTCGGGGGTGGATGCTGACATCAGCCATGCAACTCACCCACTGTTGTCAGGCGGCAAGTATGCAAGTCGGCCTGGATGAGTGCACTGCCTGTGGTTGCTGTCTGTTGGCCTAAGGAAAGGTAGCAGGCAGCCAGTAAACAGATGGTCCTTCAAGTTTGTTCTTGTAGGAAATCTCCTACATCGACCCAAGTATGGGGCCATGGAAGGGCGCATTCAAACATTCAAAAGTGAAAATTCACAGCAGAGGAGACACTGCACCCAGTGTCTCTTTTACACTATTATTCTGTAAATGTACTTAATGATGATCTTGATTTGGGGCAGTGTGGGACCCTGAGTCTCTCAAAATAAAACTCCATTAGTTTTCTTGTACTGTTCTATAGATGAGTATTCAAGAGCAGAAGTAAATGAATACAGGGATTTCTCTGGTGGTCCAGTGGCTAAGACTCTGCACTCCCAACGCAGGGGGTCTGGGTTTGATCCCTGGTCAGAGAACTAGATCCTATATGGTGCAACGAAGACCCAGGGCAGCCAAATAAATACGTGTATTTTTTTAAGTAAATGGATACAGTTCTGGAAAACTTTGGCTTCTAGCATGTCACATTTGTTAAGTGTGGTCTGAGCTTTCTGGATAAGTAGGCGTATGCTGTGCTCAGATGAATTCCAGCTGAGCCCTCAGCAAGTTGTCCTTAATAACATTGAAAACAAACCGTTTTAGTCTGAGGTCACTTTTTTTTTTTTTTTTTTTTTGCTGGGTCTTCGCTGGGGCACGCAGGTTTCTCCAGCTGTGGTACATGGGCTTAGTTGCCCCATGACATGTGGGATCTTAGTTCCCGACCAGGGATTGAACCTGTGTACCCTGTTTGGGAAGGTGGATTCTTAACCAATGGATCACCAGGGAAGTCCCTGAAGTCACTTTCTATAATCATAGCATCACTGGAGAATGGACTGTGTTTTGTACTTATCAGTACAGAAAGTGGAAATTTCAGCATCAAAATGTGACTGAATTATGGATGGACAGTTTTGGAAAACTGGGTCACATCTAAAAATAAACTTCCAAGATCTGTTTTGTTCAAAATTATGTGTGTTGCCTTCCTAGGCAAGTAAAGAATCTCTCTCTCAACTCATCTGACTACAGTGAATTCTCTGGGGGTAAACAAATCCCCTTCCGCCCTGCTATTTTTTCCAGGAGAAAGAAATGGAAAAGCAGAAAACCCTCTATCAGCAAGCCCGGCTGCATGAGCGTGGAGCCGCCGAGATGGTCCTTCAGATGATCAGCGCCAGCAAAGGTGATTTCAGAGACTTGTGCATGGGTCCCTTAACTAACACTGAGATGTCACCCTGTGACATGAAGTCATTATTAAAGAATCTGGATAAAGCCCAGTGGGTGTGATTTACCCTGTTTCCTTGGTGATTCCATCTAATCTTTACTTCGACAGGTGAGATGAGCCCCATGGTGGTGGAGACTCTGAAGCTGGGGATCGCCATTCTGAATGGGGGCAATGCCGGTGTGCAGCAGGTAATGGGGGCTCACAGGAGGTGGTGCAGACTTCCTGGGGTATTTCCAGTTAACAGCTGTCACACTTTGGGGAAGAGAGGTTGACTCTGCTGCATGGATGGCCACTGAGAATCACCTTTGCTGGAGTTTTGTCCTCAGTGGCCAATTACGTTGAGTAGCTGAAAACAGATAAAACCAGGACTGGGAGTCTGCAGACAAATATGTGCTTACTAAAGAAGGGTTATCTAGGGTTCAAAAAGAAAAACATTACATTTGTTTCATCATTAGGTGATTTTTTGAAAAAATATACTCTAGAGGAAATTTTCTCAGCCTTTGGTTTTTATTTCAACACTTTCATTTATTAGTTGCCTTACTGTGAGCAAGAAGCTTGATCAGTTAAGTGACATTCATAACCCCACACACTTGTTTGTTCAGTCATTCATATTAACAGCTGCTTAGTGATCACTGACTATGTACTAGGGCCAGGCTCTCTTCTGTGGGTAGAGGATGTAGCAGTGGATCATGAAAATAAACCTCCCTGCCATCACACATTAAAAGAGAACACACAGAGATATACAGTGGAGTGCCTGGCACATGGAATTCATTCAACAATCTGACCTGGAACTGGCTGCAGATGGTAGACATGCAGTAGTGTCTCCTGAGCACTCCAGGCTCTAGCTAAAAATAAAAGCATCTGTGTGCACAGGAAAATGAAATTTCAAAGACTGCTGGCATCCCCAGGGCCTTTGAGAATTTCCAAATCCATAACTACCACTATTGCACATAATTTTTCCCAGGCTTTAATTCATCACAAACCAAATTTCTCATTAAGAACTACCATTTCAAAGGCACCCCTCACTTTCTATTCTCTTCCATCACCACCCCATCAGTTGACTTTCTTAGAGAGCCTTTAAAAAAGCTAAGAAGATTCTTACTATGCCAGACCAAGTTTCTAGCTTGCCAGTAACAGAGAACAAAGGAAGCTGTCTCTTTGTGAGAAATACTGTGCTCTCAACTAGTTTCATTACTAGCTAAGCTCCTTCCTCCAATGCATTAAACATTGCATGAGCTGTTCAGATTTTACCTCAGTAACCATAAACATTACTATAGCCTAGTCCTAGAACCTGTTCCAAAGAGAAGAGGCTTCAAACAGTAAATCTTTGAAGTCAAAGATCTACTGTACCATCAACACCAGTGGACCTTTATAAAATAAAACATCAGCCCTAAGAGATTCTAGTTCTTTAAGTAGACAGTGGGGCTCAGGCACATGAAAGGCTCAAGTCCAGAGGTGGAATATTTTCATGCTTACCCAGGGTTACAAAACCACCTCCTGAATCTCACTTGGTCAATATTTGTGCCAGAGTTTTCATTGCTTTTCCTTTTCAAATGTGTCTCCCTTACAGAAAATGCTAGATTACCTAAAGGAGAAAAAGGATGCTGGGTTCTTTCAAAGTCTTTCTGGTCTTATGCAGTCTTGCAGGTAAATATGGGAAAACCACCCATAGCACTTTTTAAAAATTATTTGCTGTTCAGGGAAAGGAGCATGGGATGGGAGAGTGCCACATAAACTGGCTTATCATGGAATTATTGAGAAAAGAATACCTACTTCAGAAGAGGATGGGCATTATTCCTCTAGCCTTCAGGATTACCTTCAAATAGCATTCAGAAGGGAAAATGTAACACACACACACACACACACACACACACACAGAGCTTACCTGTCTACATCTGTGTAGTGTTTGAATTGCTCTTACCTCCTTTTTCGTTACATTGTTTTCTTTGGAGCTGAGTGTGAGTTTCTCTTATTAAACCTGTATACTCGTAAGTCAAACTAGCAAAGAGTGGAAAAGAGGAATACTTCAGTGTGACTCAAGGCTCTGTGTTCATTACATCCATTAGGTACTTTGTTAATCTCTATCCTTAACAATTCTTTGAACCTGAAGAAATATTTAGTGGGTACATATTTTGACAGAGGTACATCCTGATGTGGGAACATTTTGACATTGTCTGAAAAAGCATTAAATTTTCCGTTTATGTTACCCAGTTGTGTAAGCCTCCCCTCTGACAGATGAACAATAGGTAACCAAAAGTCATAAGGTTACCATACTCGCTTGTTTCAGAAACAAGCCAGCAGTCTTTCTAAGAAAAGTGTCAGCTTATTCAAGATTCATATATATATATTGAATCATCTGCAACTCATTCCAAAAGAAGTCAAAGTTATAATTACCTAGCTTATTTGCTTCCAAATAATAATTCTTAAAATTGGAACATTGGTCCAGTTGAAAATTTGGGGGATGGACTTTCTAACTTGGTGAACTTCATAATATTGCTAGTCATATTGGCTTGGGCAAATATTGTACCCCTGAGTTGTAGGGAACATATCTGAGCTGCAGTACAATCCCTTGTGTTCAGCTCCATTTTCCCCTCACCAACAGCCAATTCGTTTATTTCAGGAAAAGAAAATGTAATATTGCCAGACCTGACTCACTGAGGATAAAATAGTACCTGTGGACTCAAAGATGGCAAAAATCAAGGCAGTTCAGTTCCATATTGCTCATGAAATTCTCAGTTAAATTTCTGAGCTCCCTTAGTAGTCTGTAGCACTTAATATTGCTAAGCTAATTTATAATGATGTCTTAGAGGGATAGGTGACATACTCTTAGAGGCCAACTGAGTCTTACCAGAAGTTTTAAGATATTTTAATGGCTTTTTGCTGATTATAAAAATAATACATATTTGTAAAATAGTGAGCCATTCAAGAAATTAAAATTTGAAATGGGTATTTTGGGATGGAATAAAGGTCAGAAATGTCTGCTACACAGATTGTCTCCTGAATCAGCAGTGATGCTTCAAAGCAGCTATGTCCAAATGTCCTGTGTCCATATTCTCCTCCCAAAATTGAAGGATGGTGTTGCATTATTTTTTTTACAGACCCTTTTTACAGCAGGATCTGGGAAAAACCAACATGAGAGCAATAGGAATTTTCACTTTCTCTGTAAAATTTATCTAAATTCTAGAACATATGTGACTCCCTAAAAGGGGGAGAGGGGGTGCTGGATTTTTCCCTAGAGTCTTTTCAAGCCAACAGTCATTTTCTTTGCCCAGTGGTTAAAGGAAGAGGGGAGTTTACAGAATCTTACTGGGCTCTGCCATAGGCTTCCCTAAGGTCTATATTCTTGTGAAACTTTGTGGTCTTAAGTTCTATGAAATCATCCATACTGTAGAAAGAGATAGACTCTATTAGAGAAACAGAGTGAGCCTCAGTTGGATATCATATGATCCTTATCCTCATGGCCACAGCTTTGTGGTTGACCTAGGGGTTCCTGGCTAAGCAGGAGTTGGTGGTGGTTGTGACTGGGAAGGTTACGGAAGGTGAGGGCCAAATGAAAACCAACTTGTCACAGGTTCAGGAACACATAGGGACACCATGGCCTCTCAAAAGCATTATCTTGGCTATTATTGGCTCCTGAAGCATAGAGTAAAGGAGGTGGCCCTTCAGAATCTGAAATTGTTGCTCTCTCCATGGATTTTTATCCTAAGCACTAAAAGCCACAATTCCTTGTGTTTCTCAGGAAAAAAAAAAAATGTAGATGAATGTGGGAAGAACGTGAATTAGTGCAGTTTAAAGTAATCTTTCCCTTAAGAAATCTTAGATGCAGGTTATTCCTTCTTTATTTGGAAAGCCTTTCTAAATCTTCAACCATAAGAAAGGGTTCCAACCAGACAAACGGTGACAGTCACTGTGTGTCTGACCCCTGTCCTTGCATGTGTCAAGAGCTGTGAGCTCCAGGCACTGCTTGTCACAAACCCAGAGAACCGTTAGACTCAATTGCACTGTAATGTAATTTATGGTAATACAAGGACAGGATATTCTTAGTTGATGGCTACATTGACATTAAAAACCCATTTTCCCAGTGTGCATAGCCCTGAACCTTGTTTTCTTTCGTCTGTTACAAGTGTCCTTGATTTGAATGCATTTGAGAGGCAGAATAAAGCTGAAGGCCTGGGGATGGTTACTGAGGAAGGAACACGTAAGTAACTGACAAAGGTGAAGGCTGCTCTCTTTCCGATTAAAATCCTGGTTAACTATTTATGGTTAGAGTTCCTGCTCACTGCTACTTAACCTCCAAGGACTTGCTCCATTTTAGCAAGATGTTTCCATCCGTAGTTTTGATAAAGCACATCCAGGCTGATGTGTTCACAGAACCAGTCTTAGCTAAAGACGCTCGATCTTGACGTTCGTGGTTTTCTTACTCTGTGTTCTTCTGTTTTTCTCTTATCACCAGTCATTGTTCGTGAGCGTGGTAAGTTTGAATCTCTGGCCTGAGTTCCTGCCATGTGTGTGAGTCCTAAGGGATCTTATTTAATTGGCCCAGCACAGACACATTTTCGGCTTGGTGGTTGCATGTTGAGTTTAAATCAGCAGTCTGTCATTTAATTAAAGAAGTGTCTTCCATCTTCTAAAGCATGGGTTGTGGACTGTGAACCGTTACTGCCAGCAGCCTAGTTGTTTTCCTTCCAAATGCATCCCAGGGCTGACAATCCTAGCTTTGTTGGGCATTGCCTCAGTTCCCATTTAAATTGGATTTGTCACTATTCATCCAAAGTTCCCTTTCCACACAGCTCTGACACAGTTCCTTGAGCATTTCTGCAGTCGTGTGTATCCGAAGGTATTCTATGTTGAAAAAGCAAACAAATGCTTGCCCATATTCTGTGTTTTCAAGGTGAAAAAGTACTCCAGAATGACGAGTTTACACGAGATCTCTTTAGATTCCTACAGTTACTTTGTGAAGGACACAACAGTGGTAAGTGGAACACATTGATTCGTTAAGGGAAAACAACATTCAGGTGCAAAATTATGATTCATTTCGTGTTGCCACCCTTAACACAACCAATTGCTAGTTCAAGGACAACAGTTAATCCATTCCTCAATTTAAACAATGCAATGTAACATGAGTTTTAAACTTCATGGCTAGTGTTATTTAGTGCCGTCCAGGCTAAGTTGCTTTCTTAAGTTGCTTCAACCTTCAAACGTTGAAGTTACATGCCCACCCCTTGCTGTCAAGTTCCTCAGAGCTCATGAAGTCCAGTTTCTGGTGTCACTGGGATGAGTGGGCTCAGGGTGGTGCTCTGACCACCTGCCAGGACCCAAACAGGGTGCCCTTGTCAGGCTTTCCACATAGTGTGTCTCTTCTGAGCTTAGCTGAGAGGGTAAGACTTGCTCCTCAGCCATGACAGGGATGAGCTCTGACCCAACCCTGGCGTTCTCAGATTTCCAGAACTTCCTGAGGACTCAGATGGGCAACACCACCACCGTGAATGTCATCATCAGTACCGTGGACTACCTTCTGCGTCTGCAGGTGAGTGGGTGCTGGATGGTAGCACACCTCGTATACTCTTCTAGAAGCTAAAGACGTTACAGAAGGCCAGGGACAACTGAGGATATGGTCCAGCCTGAGTGCAGAAGATACTGTAATCCATGTCCACACACTTATGGGAAATCAAATACCTAAATGTGAGTTTGAAGACTGACATGATAAGAGGGAGCGGTTAAATACGAAATCTGTTCTAGCCTGCTGGTTTACTTTATTTTAGCTGGTGTAAACTTAGCCACAGTGCTCCAGAGCTATAAAACAGTCTGTGAGAGAAAACAGAGTTTCCCTAGGAAAAAGAGATACACAAAGTGATGGGAAATGAGTGTTCAGACATCACTTGGTTTAATTGTTGGAAGGAAAATCCAAATAATTTCAAGATCTACACAAACATAAAAAAGGATTCTCTTTTTCTCTTTGCTAGTTTCTCAGCCTGGTTCTGCCACTTACCAGTTCATGACCTGGAGCAATCTATTGAGCCTCCTTGTGTTCCATTCTCCTCATCTATAAAATGAGGAGTGTACTGTCTCATTGGGTGGTAGTAAAGATGAAGAGGTTTAACACATGTAATGTGCTCAGAACAGTGCCTAGTACTGACAGTGCCAGCTATTATGTTGCTGAGTATTTGGGTGATCATATTTATCTTTAATGTAACATTTTGCATTGTGAGTAAATTGTCCTGTAACATGGTCACTCAGCTCCGGCTGAACACTGTCCTCTCTTTCACCTGTTCTTTCCTGCGGAGGGGAAGTATCTGTACTTGGGATCTGATGTCTCTGTGCTTTTTCATAGAGTCCCAGGCTCCTGTCATAACAAAGTGGTCACGGAAATGTAGGATGCTCTTGTACTCTTCCTGAACACGAGATTTAGCTTCACTTACTAATATGTGAGACATACTAAACTCTCCTTGTTTGTTCTTAGGAATCAATCAGTGATTTCTACTGGTATTACTCAGGGAAGGACATCATTGATGAATCTGGACAGCACAATTTTTCCAAAGCCCTGGCGGTCACCAAGCAGATCTTCAATTCGCTTACAGAATACATCCAGGTATGTGCTACAAAATGTTTGCTTGCAAACGAAGGTAACGTTGTTAATATTCCCATATTCTGTATTCCCTGCAGAATATTGGCTGCATATGTGGACTGTGAATCCAGCTCTAGCACTGACAGTATTTCTTATCTATCAACAGGAACCAATAGTACCTATACTCTATGAAAAGCTGTAGCTTATGGACCCAACTATCACTTGTATATAGCATTGTCACACTTGATTCGCATTGATTTAGTTAACGTTTTGCTTTCCCTCCTAGACTGAAATTTTTTGCAGACAGAAAATTTCTTAGGTGTTTTAAAATTCTTCATTTCTGGCACGTGTGGCACATTGTAAGTGTTCAGTAAGCAGGGAGAGTGGAGTGGAGAAATAATTGATAGTATGAAAGAATAAAGGGATCAATGATATTATCTTGAGCCTTGATGTTAAAAACAGAGTTCATAAGAGCCTACTCATTTGTCAGAAATCAGCTCTATGGAAAAGGAACTTCAGAAGCACATATGCTAAGTACAATGACAGGCAAATCAACAGGTGAATTTCAGGGTGAATATCTACATCTTACAGCATTATGTATTCATTGCCTGCAGTGGTCTCATGAAGGGAATAGAGGACGTCCTCAGGCAGAATTTGCTGTAAAACCCGTAATCATATCATGGTCCTCTGTAATGGAATGTAAGATTTTTTTTTAAGATCTGTATGATGAGCCAACTGCCACACTCAGATCGTATCTGCTTACTGAAACAAGCACAAGACTAAGACTTGAAAAGAAGAAGGAGTTCAAGAAGAGATCGATCCATCTTTACTCAAGGATTATAAAAAAGATAGGGAGACACAGCTAGGAATGTGTGACCGAGCTGAAGTTTCACGGCACGTGAAGATCATTGAACAGAGTGACGAGCATCTGATTTGCTCTCTGTAGAACCCATCCTAAGCTCCAGAAAATTTCATGGAGCACTTAGCCCAAAAGTAAAAGAAGATTCACCCTTCTTTGGGGTGAATCTGAGATTCTTTAACAGTCAGTTTTATTTCAAAAAAGAACCTAGAGGCGTCTTGGGATCACATACCACAGGTACATGAACAGTGAATTTTAAACATGCTTAGTTGACTTCGGGATGTAGGCAAAATTTCTCCTGCTCACCTCTTCCCTGGGAATTCAGCCAAGCCTTTTCTAGAACTTGACACTAGAACACTAGTATCAGTGTTCCTTTTGAAAATTGATTGCGTGATTTGGAGAGTAATTAAAGGGTAGAAAAATACAGGAAAAAGCGTAAGGAACATAGGCGGAATGTGACAGAAGACTCAATGTATAAAAAATACATAAAATAGTCTCATTGAAGAGGTAGAGAGTAAGATGCTGGCCTAAGAAACCTTGGAAATGAAAACAGTCTGAAAGACCAAAGGCAAGAATAAGCACTTTAGTTGATGTTTTTCCTATGTGGGTATGTGTTAATAATTCTGAAACTGTACATTCAGTGGATTGGCCAAAAAGTTCATTTGGATTTTTCCATATAATTGTACAGAAAGCCCTGAATGAACTTTTCGGCTAACCTAATATAATGGAAATGAGCCAGGTTTCTCACTGATGAGCAAGCAGAGGAGACTAGAAGATCCCTATGGGAATGAAGGAGAGTTAGAGACACCCATATGCTAAACTCATGTTCATCTTAACATAGATATAAATGGTTACATATGGAAATATTTATGGATATATGTATATACATGGATTAGTAAAACACATCTATTTCTGCTGCTCTGTCATCCAGGAGGACTTAAAAAATGATACCCCAGTAGCAGCAAATACAACTAGAGCCTAGTTCTTGGTTCCTAATACCACTCTCCATTGAAAAGAAATAAGGCTTCTTAGAGAAATGGCTGATTCTAGAACTAAAGCAAGAAACATACAAGATGAGCCTGGAGAATCCTATAGTGCAAGAAAATGCTAAAAAAATAATGGTGGAGGTATGTCAAAGGGATACAGGAGCCAACTGAAAGAGCTCCCAATGGCCAAAATTAGAAAAATTAGAGCTACAAAATAATGTAAATAAAGTAATATTGAATTAAAACCCAAAGCATAAAATGAATACATGAAGCCTATACTGATGTAAATAAGTGCTAAATAAATAAGAACAGACAACTCTCCATTCAGAAGAATTCCAAATGATTTATTTTTAAAAAGAAAAGAAACAGTGGTTCAATAATGATCTTCAAAAGTAGGGAAGGTTATTAACATAGAAAATGCAGAGTCGTCATCAAGTCATCCCTGTTTGGCTTTCAGAAAAGATAGACATGATATACCTGACATGTAGGTTAATGATAAGAAAATCCTAAGAGTAGTTTAACATTCATAATTCAGAATATTTTTTACTTGAGTAAATAGCCATGTGGCCATCACATTTAATGAGTAGCTTTGCCTGCAGACAGTGGAAACACATGGGCCTCGTTTTCAAATTGTGCTCCTTGGAACCCTGGAGCTCCTCAGAACTCCTCTTAGGCCAAGGTGGGGCCTGGAGTTGGCAGGAGTATCCTTCAGCCCTGTTTCAACCAGAGCATTTACTTTTATTTCTTAATATAAATTAATTTATTTTAATTGGTGGTTAATTACTTTACAATATTGTTTTGGTTTTGCCATACAGCAACATGAATCCACCAGAGCTATACACGTGTTCCCCTTCCTGAACCCCCCTCCCTCCCTGTACCATCCCTCTGGCTCGTCCCAGTGCACCAGCCTCAAGCATCCAGTATTGAACCTGGACTGGCAATTCGTTTCATATATGATATTATACATGTTTCAATGCCATTCTCCCAAATCATCCCACCCTCGCCCTCTCCCACAGAGTCCAAAAGACTGTTCTATACATCTGTGTCTCTTTTGCTGTCTCTCATACAGGGTTATCATCACCATCTTTCTAAATTCCATATGTATGCATTAGTATACTGTATTGGTGTTTTTCTGTCTGGCTTACTTCACTTGGTATAATAGGGTCCAGTTTCATCCACCTCATTAGAACCGACTCAAATGTATTCTTTTTAATGGCTGAGTAATATGCCATTGGGTATATGTACCACAGCTTTCTTATCCATTCATCTGCTGCAACCTAGCAACAGAGCATTTACTTTTAAAATAATGTTTTTTAACATAAGAACAAATGCTAAAGAAAATCTCTGAAAATCACCACACTGTGAAGTTCCTAGTGACTTTTCCTCGAAATAGGATCTTAGGATGGGTTGGGGGGTGGGGCACACACAGTGGAGGTGGGGGAGAAGAAATAAGTAACCTGGGAAAATACTGAGCTACAAGATATGTGACCTTTGGAAAGAGCTGATGTCAGATGCCCTTGCTAAGGCCAAGTTCAGAGCAGCTTGTGATGCTTCAGTGAAACGAGAATGTCCTCCTCTCCCCAGGGCCCCTGCATTGGGAACCAGCAGAGCCTGGCTCACAGCAGGCTGTGGGATGCAGTGGTCGGCTTCCTCCATGTGTTTGCTAACATGCAGATGAAACTCTCCCAGGTACTGTGGCCTGTTCCCCATTCCCCATGTGTCATTGGTGTGAAATGCTTAGTCAGTCCCCACCCCCTGGTCTTCCCACTGTGGATGTGGCTGCTTGACCAACTGCCTGGAAAAGCCAAGCAGATCAGATCTCATTTGTAAAACGAGGGCCTCAATGGGAGATGGGAACGAACACCTCTTGGGGGGTCCCAGACAGGCTTTTGCATGAACACAGCTTCCTCCTTTGTGTACCTCCCACCAATCCTTTCCATCATTGCCTCAACAGTTGCTTTTTATGGTGCTGATCCCTTGTGCTTCCTTGTCACTGTTTCACAGTTTATGAACATGATCCACCACCTTGTCCGATCTGTCCAATGTCTGCATGTCTTTAATTCACATCTCCCTTCTCTCTCAACCTTTGCTGCCCCTCCTCCCCATCTCTGCCTTTCCTTCTCACTCCCCATCTCTCTGGCAAGATGAATTGGAATCACTCAGGGCATTTATTACGAACAAATAAATGTAGTGTCTGTAGTAGCTGATCGCCTCTCTCCATGGCAACACATGCGGGAGAGCTTTATGATATGTTTCAGGCTGATTAGAGTCACACTGGCAGCATTCATGTGAATAATGTGCACCTAAAATTTTCAAGGCTGTCACATCTGCCTCTCTCTTTTGGAATGTGCTGTTCACCCCTTTCGTTTTTCCCCTTTTGACTCTGGCCTTATGGGAAGAGAGAGTTCTTGGGAGGGCTGCCAGCTTGGCAGTCATACATCCACTGCTGTGTCAACCCCACAGGGCAGCATGGTGCAGAGTCTCGAGAGACAAAATCCTGACCCTGCCACCTCCTCATGGGTGTCTTCCAGGAAGTCACTTCCCCCTTCCGGTTTTTACTTTCATCATCTAGAAAATATTGGGAGTTAGATGATGACCTCAGAGGGCTCTTCTAGCTCTAACAGTCTACACTTCTGTGATGTTTTGTGGATATCTGTGACACTCTCAAAAGGTGGGAGGAAAGCCTTCTGAAATCTGAAGGGCTAGCTAAAGAACTGTGTCCTGGTGAGATAGCGTCTGTAAAAGAAGTGTGGCCCAGAATCCATATATTTAATCTCACCCTCAGATTCCCCACCTCAGACCTTCCAAGGGTTGTTTCCCTTCTGTGACACAGGTATCAGACCCAGAGCCCACTTGGCAATGCCCTTGTCTGCCATGCTGAAATGAAAACCAAACAGACTGGTATCAAAACCATCCGGAGGAATAGCCTCAATGATACAACATTTTAAGGGATGAATGGTACCCAGATCACCACCGATTAGAATCAAGAGAACCTAAATTAAACAAAAAAGGAGAACCCATTTGGTGATTGGAACCTTGATAATTTAATTGGATTGCAATAGTATTCCCCAAAAGCTCACTGGTAATTCTTCAGTATGAAAAATGGCAACCTAAGCTACTAGAGATGCCTAATGGGTCTTTGGTGGATTGGGTTGTTCAGTAGTTTTGGACAATTGGTGTATCTGACAATGTTGTGCTAAAAGGAATACTGTAAAGGAACTCTTCTGGATGAGCCCTGTTAACAGCGAGCCTCCTGATGCTACAAAGAGAGGATGCTAAGATGTCCGCATCCACCATGAGAAGGGAGCTCATTCTGGAGATGGACACAGCCTTCACCTGACCTTCCCAGAGCAGGCTCTCCTTGCTCACTGCCCTGTACTTTGCTGAGGGATCAGATAGCTCAGGGGTATCTCCTGTTTCTGTTCTAGGATTCCAGTCAGATCGAGCTGCTGAAGGAACTCTTGGATCTCCTTCAGGACATGGTGGTGATGCTTCTGTCCCTCCTGGAAGGTTGGGCTGTTTGGTATAACTAGGCATTCACACGACTGTCATTGGTCTGAGCACTAACCGTACTAATCACGCAGAGTATCCTTCTGGCAGGTCATTGATGCCAGATGACATTGGTTAGAAAACCAAATTTTCAGAAACAAACAAAAGAAAATGAGTGAGGGGCACATGGCCTGATGGACAAAGCCTGAAACCAACTCATTTTGTATCAATAGGAAAGCCAGAATGAACTGGGGAAAACCTCCAAGCTTTGCTCTTCCCTATCCTCTCCTCTCCCCATTGCTTTTCAATACATCTGGCTGCCAGTGTGTATGCCAGCCATCTAGTTGGGCACCCTCCTAGGTCTAAGGGGATTAGAGGGGCACCACTTATCCCTATGTGTCCCTGATAATCTGATAACAAAGCCACTCTCCAGGCCCCAGGCCAGGTAAAAGGCACTGGCCTGGCCGTCTCCTCCTTCCCTGTGTTTCTTTCCCCTTGGCTCCTAGTGGTATAGTCTTTATGGCTTGCTGCTCCCTCCTGCCCATTTCCAGATCATCATGGTCAGAAAAATAGCTGACCAATTTGGGATAGAAGTCTTCTAAAAATATCTGCCTGACCAGTTCCATGATGACTTGGGTTTATTTATGTATCTGTGTGTCTTTTTGAACCTGCCTCACAGGGAATGTGGTAAATGGAACCATTGGCAAGCAGATGGTTGACACACTGGTAGAGTCATCTACCAATGTAGAAATGATCTTGAAATTCTTTGACATGTTCTTGAAACTTAAAGACTTAACCAGCTCAGACACCTTCAAAGAATATGACCCCGACGGGAAAGGAATCATTTCCAAAAAGGAATTCCAGAAGGCCATGGAAGGGCAAAAGCAGTACACACAGTCGGAGATAGACTTTCTCCTTTCGTGCGCAGAAGCTGATGAAAATGACATGTTTAATTACATCGATTTTGTGGACCGGTTCCATGAGCCAGCCAAGGACATAGGGTTTAATGTGGCAGTGTTATTGACAAACCTCTCTGAGCATATGCCAAACGATTCTCGCCTGAAGTGTCTGTTGGACCCAGCAGAAAGTGTACTCAATTACTTCGAACCATACCTGGGACGCATTGAGATCATGGGCGGGGCCAAGAAAATTGAGCGTGTTTATTTTGAGATCAGTGAGTCCAGCCGAACTCAGTGGGAGAAGCCCCAGGTGAAGGAGTCTAAGCGACAGTTCATCTTTGACGTTGTCAATGAAGGCGGGGAGCAAGAGAAGATGGAGCTGTTCGTGAACTTCTGTGAGGACACCATCTTCGAGATGCAGTTAGCATCGCAGATCTCGGAATCTGACTCAGCCGACAGGCCAGACGAGGAGGAGGAGGAAGAGGGAGACTCTTCGTACGTGTTGGAAGTGGAGGGCGAGGAGGAGGAGGAGGAGAAGTCTTTGGAGTGTGCCTCTGCATTTGCGATGGCTTGCGCCTCAGCGAAGAGAAGCGTGGCCAACTTTCTGAAGAGGGCCACCCTGAAGAACCTCAGGAAGCAGTACAGGAAGGTGAAGAAGATGACCTTCAAGGAGCTGGTGAAGCTGCTCTTCTCTTTCTTCTGGACGTTGTTCGTGGGGCTCTTCCGCTTGCTCTTCACTATAGTGGGAGGGATCGTTCAGGTCCTCTGGGGCACAGTGTTCGGAGGGGGACTCATAGAAGGGGCAAAGAATATAAGAGTCACCAAGATCCTGGGCGACATGCCTGACCCAACCCAGTTTGGCATCCACGATGATGCGGTGGAAGCTGAGAGGGCAGAAGTGCCAGAGCCGGGCATCACCACGGAACTTGCGCACTTCGTAAAGGGGGAGAAGGGAGATGCGGACATCATGTCAGACCTCTTTGGACTCCACCCAAAGAAAGAAAGTGGCTTAAAGTATGGGCCCGAAGTGGGTTTGGGTGACCTTTCTGAGATTATTGGCAAAGACGAACCCCCTACCTTAGAGAGTACTGTCCGGAAGAAAAGGAAAGCACAGGTAAGCACATGACTTGTTTATATCACCTTTCTTTATCCCCAGAAAACGACTTGCCACTCTACCTTGCAGTCAATACTGATACCAGTTCTTTAGGAGCAGATAGTGTATTAGACACCAGCTCTTCCCTGATGACCCTAATCTGATAATGCCAGCTTTGTCGTGTCTGAAGAGAAGAGACTTAGATGGTTGTCTCAATGTCTAGTTGCTGAATGGTCTTCCAGTTTACATTGTAAGAGTTCAAACAGGGTGATCCATGACCTGCCGCTTGCTTCCACACCTTTTATTAGGTTAGTTTGCAAGGCGCACAGGTTCATTCAGTAACTGAAAGAGTAGAAAACCAGGTACACCATAAAAGGAGCCCTTTCTGATAAGGTCATATGTCTGCGGTCTCCTGAAGGATCCAGATGTTAGCATACAGTTTACACAGGGCCCAGTAGTTTTGTCATGCTGGGGACATTTTCATCCTTGTGCTGCCCCCACTATCCAATTTGGACTTTGAGTTGGTGAACTAGATTGAGTGAATAAGATAGCAAGAATTCAGAGCCCTTTGGCCATCGAAAGTTCTGGATGTTGCAGTATCCAACTCACAGCATCATTCTAGCAGTAGTAGAGTATGGAGCGAAGTGTGAAGAGATCAGAGCCCAAAGACAGCCTTTATTCATGAACTATATTACTGTTTACCAAATAGTTGATGTACACTTATCACTGTTTTAGGCTCTGGGAATACAATGGTAAATGAGAAATGCATTGTTCCTGTGATTTAGTGAAAAAGGTTGGCATTGGACAAGTCAGTACAAGCATGGAGAATATTAAGAAGGAGGACCATCAGTGCTATGGAGATGTGTAGGAGAGGTGTGGAACAACAAGAAAGGAAGCTTCAGAATCATAAACATTCTGAAAGTATTACTTGATTTACTCTCTTTTGCTCCCTGGTGTAACCCAGGGATTAGAGCAGAGTTTGAAACATAACAGGGACTCATTCGAGGCCTGCTATATGCCAGGCTGTATTCCTGGGATATGGGAACACACTGGTTAATAAGAGAGACAACAGTTTTGCTTTCATGGAGCTTAACTTCTAGTGGAAGACAACAGCAAATAAATAATTACCATTTGGAGCACATGCTGAAATGAATGAACAAGATTGTGTGTTACAGAGTGATTATGGGCCCTACTATAAATAGGATGCTCAAGGTGCATCTGAAAATGTGTCATCTGAACCAAGTCCTGAAGAATGGCAGACACATCAAAAATCAGGACAGTCATATTCCAGGCAGCGGATATGGCTTGTGCTAAGGTTGTGGTACAGGGAAGCATGTCTCAGGAAAGAAAAGGAGGTCTGGGTGTTTGTGTTGGAAATGAGTCAGATGGTACAAGATGAAGATAGAGAGAAAGGCCATAATCATAATGGCTTTAAAGGCCTTAATGTGGAACTTGAGAGCTTCCCTGATGGCTCAGCAGTAGAGAATCTGCCTGCAATGCAGGACCCATGGGTTCGATCCCTGGGTTGGGAAGATCCCCCGGAGGAAGACATGGCAACCCACTCCAGTATTCTTGCCTGGAGAATCCTACGGACAGAGGAGTTTGGTGGGCTACAGTCCATAGGGTCACAGAGTTGAACATGACTGAAACAGCTTAGCACACGTAGGAGCTTGAATTTTATTCTCAGTGCCACAGGCATCCATCAGAGAGGGTGGGGTAGTGGCAGAGGACTGAAGACAGGGCAGGGGTGCTGTCTGATGGAAGCGGGTTCTGGATTAGACCTACCGTGACTTGTGTTCCATCTCTCCCTGACCCTGTGGAGCAGTGGGACCACTGCCACAGGGCTCAGGCAATGTCCTAGCACAAGTTTTCTCTTTAGATTGACTAATAGCAGGGATATTTTCAACCCTGAAATCTTTGATCTCTCCAGAGCCATGTAATGCATAGCGGGACACTTATGTTCTGTGATCCGGAGAACTGCCAAAGCATAAAAAGAGAGAGCCATTGGGATTTCTGACCAGGCACAGTGGCTGGTGATATGGTTCATCATCATGAACATATTTATTTGAGGAAAGTTTAACTGATTGTTATTTTTGTCTAGGCAGCAGAAATGAAAGCAGCTCATGAAGCAGAAGGAAAAATAGAGTCTGAGAAGGCAGAGTAAGTTCTTGGTAGCTATTCTAATTGCTACGATCGATAATTCTCAATATTATCTACTATTCTGTGGCTATGGTACATAGAAAGCTTGAGTTCTATTAACAAAAGGAACAGATATTGTGCAAGCTTTGGAACATTTCTTTTTTCCTTTTTTGTGACCGAGTGATATTCCATTGTGTGTGTGTGTGTGTGTGTGTGTGTGTGTTTATTCATTCCTCTACTTATCACTTCAGTTGCTTCCATATCTTGGCTATTGTAAATAGTGCTGCAGTGAACATTGGGATGCATATATCTTTTAGAATTATTATTTTTGTTTTCTTTGGATATATACCCAGGAGTGGGATTGCTGGATCATATGGTAGCTCTCTTTTTAGTGTTTTGAGGAATCTCCATACTGTTTTCCATAGTGGCTGCACCAATTTACATTCCCACCAACAGTGCACAGGGGTTCCCTTTTCTCCGCATCCTCAACAACATTTATTTCTGTTCTTTTTGATGATAGCCATTCTGACAGGTGTGAGATAATAGCTCATTGTGGTTTCGATTTGTATTTCCCTGACGATTAATGATGTTGATCATCTTTTCATGGGTGGATACATTTTTTTTTACCCCAGCTAGACAATAAACACATTCTAATAATTGTGTTCACTTCACAGTCCAAATAGTAGATCAGGGTTTCACCGTCTGACCAAGCAAATGATCAAACACTCACACTTAGCAACTTCATATAATGTTGATGATGGTGCTATCTATTGATAGTAATTACTGAATAACTGCTACACACCAGGCCTTTTGCTAAGTTCTTTTATGCGATACTTCATTTAATTCCTAACACAAACTTGAAATAGGTACTATTGGCAATTCTCATGAAAGCTTAGAAAATAAAGGACAGCATTTCTGAAGGGGAAAAATTTTGATAAGGCAAATTTCCAGAAGACTACTAAATTTATATGCACACCTGTGACCATGACTCATCAAAGCAGAAAATCAAGACCTGAGATTCCCGGGCTCAGGGAATAATGTGTCTCCCACCCTCTCAGCCCAGATTTCTCTTTAGTCCCCCTGTCAGGGTCAGGCCTCCCTCTGCCCTCTGTGCTGAGTGGCATTGTCATTCCTGCAGCATGGAAGATGGGGAGAAAGAGGACACAGCCAAAGAAGAAGAGCAGGCCGAGGCCCTGTGGGCAGACGTGACCAAAAGGAAGAAGCGACGATGTGGCCAGAAGGTTGAGAAGCCTGAAGCCTTCATGGCCAATTTCTTTAAAGGGCTGGAAATCTATCAGACCAAGTTGCTGGTAAGCACTCTGCCCCTGTCCCACTCAGGTGCAGGCATTGGCGCGGGCAGACCTCAGAGAGGTGGCCACTGCCTTTGTTTCACTATTTGATTAGTTGTGCTTCCTCATCTTTCTCATTCCTCTTCCTTGCCTCTTCTTGATTACCTGCTTGTCCCTTCTGTGTTGGAAGGAAGAGAAAGCAAAAATGTTAGCCACTCAGTCATGTCTGACTCTTTGAGACCCCATGGACTGTAGCCCGTCAGGCTCCTCTGTCTATGGAACTCCCCAGGATCCTCCTCCAGGGGATCTTCCAACCCAGGGATCAAACCCAGGTCTCCTGCATTGCAGGCAGATTCTTTACCATCTGAGGCACAGTTAGAGGGAAAGGAAAAGGGGAAATGCAAGCACTCTAGCTCCTATGCCCTGCGCTCTCTCCAGGAGGGAGAGCTGTATGTGTGCCCTGTGGGGACTTGACCCATACCAGTCAGAAACTTCAGAAGTAGTGAGATCATTTGGATGCAGAAAGAACATTCCTGTGGTGTGGTAGGTTGTCATACTAGTTCTAAAAAGCTCTGTTACTCCACAGGTCCTTAGCCCAGCTTGTAATATCCTTTCTCTGGCAAAGTGCCCATTGAGGCCAGTTGCTAAAGGCTGGGACCACACCCTCCCAGCACCACTGGTGGGAGCCTTTTCCACGGAGAGTGAGCACTCCGCAAGCAGCAGCCATTCTCGTCCTCAAGTGCTGGTGTTCCCACTGGGCATGGGAATGGGGAGAGGCAGGGAAACTTGGGCTGTGACTTTCAAAGGACAAGGACTCTCGGCCATAGTCTGGCTCCAGTTGGGGTAGGAGCTGCAGGGTTCTTTTGTGGGACTAGATCACTCATAATTTCCAAATTGACTACTTCCTTTGTGGAGTGCACACACACACACACGCACTCACACGCAGGCGCACACACACACACAGACACCCTTCATAGCAGCATTTGAGACCTTTGCTAAGGGTATGTTTAGGTGTTTGGTTTCCTGAGCTTTAAACTAAGCAGGGTTCCCTTGAGCATCATTCTAAGCAGTTTTTTAAAAATCACTTTTTATCCCCCATCAAATAAGTCGTAAGAAGGCCAGGATTGTCCTTGATGAGTGGTTACAGAAGAGCAGGACTAGCCCTGTGTAGCTCTCCTCTGAGAAGACCCTCTGTGTGAGAGGGAAGGTCCCTCCCCTGCCAGCACTCTCCTACTGCAGCTTGTCCTTTTCTTTTCAGCACTACCTGGCCAGGAATTTCTACAACCTGAGGTTCCTTGCTCTGTTTGTAGCCTTCGCTATCAACTTCATCCTGCTCTTTTACAAGGTGATACTTCATTTGGGGGCTATTTGCTGAATAGATTATATGCTTTTTTTAAAAAAGTAAAAGGAGTTATGCTCTTAATTTAAGCAAACATTCTAATATCTAAGGAAATTTCTAAGACACTAGCTTTTAAAAAAGGATACTGCCTTTAGCAACGGGGGGAATGGAGACAGGTTGCAAGGGAAGCCAGTTAGGGTACCATTTCAGTCGTTCAGGATTGTTCTAGTTGTTACTTAATTCTTCAGATATTTGTTGGATGTCTGCAATGTGCTAGACCCTATATTAGGAGCTATAAGGTATTTCAAACTGAATAATAACTACAGTTCTTTCTGTGAGGAACAAAAGTAACAGTCAGCCATGATAGCTGACCCATATGTTAGAACTATTACAAAGAAAGAATGAATAGAAGTTGGTTTCTGGATGTGGAGGAGAGGGACGCATCAAGATAAATGGAGATCTTAAACATTGGTAAGTGAGTCTTGTCACTGTGGGTGCATAATAAATGTTTGTAGAATGAATTAATGAATGTCATAGGTCCTGGATTCTTGACATAGTCTTTAACTGCCTGTTGTCACTTGCCTCTCTCCCTTCCTATTTAAAACCACAGATCTAATTTCTATAAAACATGCTCTTACCCACATCAGTCTTGCATTTGACAAATGAATGGCTTGCTATTGCCCATGGTAGAAAAATGGAACTGTGTCGAAGGGCATGGTGAAGCCTGGCTTTAAACACATTGAGACTGAAGTGATTCAGACAGGCAGGCAGGTGCAGACAGCCAGCAGGGAGCGGGACCTGCAGGGTGACAGCCTCAAAGGCGCTGACCTGGGAGTTACTGTGTCAGGACGGCTGTGACGTTAACAGCCTCTAAGAAAGAACAGAAATGTTTTGTGTGTGCTATGTGTGCACTTGTGCACACGTGTTTGTCTTAAGTCTCCTCCCAGGCCATAGCGTTTCAAAGATTACCTCCTGCAACAAAGGGATTGCAGAATAGGTAGTAAGACGTTCCTAACTTTTAAGTTTGGGGCTTGTTTTCAAGAGCGAGGATTTGTCTCTTAAAAATATTGTTGGAATAAAGTACTTAAAAACCTTATTCACTCATCAGGTAATATGGAGTCACTACTATTTGTACAGCAAATGCCAGCAATATAAAATGTATGGGGAGAGCCTAGGGGCAGAGGTCTTTCTGATGTTTCTAAGAGGGTATCTTGGACCAGGTCACCGAAGAACCTTTAGAAGAAGAGACAGAGGATGTTGCAAACCTGTGGAATTCCTTCAGTGACGAGGAAGAGGAAGAGGCGGTGGTGTTCTTTGTCCTGCAGGAGAGCACTGGGTACATGGCGCCAGCCCTGCGGGCCCTGGCCATCATCCACACCGTCATCTCTTTAGTCTGCGTGGTGGGCTACTACTGCCTAAAGGTAAGTTGCCAGGCACTCAGTCTAATCAGAACCCTTGGGGAAGAAGTGTGTTAGTTTCTGGTATACAACAAAGTAATGCATTCATGTGTGTGTGTGTGTGTGTGTGTGTGTGATTCATTCATATGTTCAATCATATATATGAATATATTCACATTCATTCATGTATATACACATACACACACACACACATACATACACACGTTTTTTCATATTCTTTTCCGTTATGGTTTATCACAGGGTACTGAATGTAGTTCTTGGCTTTCTCTGCTTCTCCTCCCACATCATCCATGAACCAACAGCAGTCACTGATTCTGCACTGTGCAGTGCTCATGATCAGCCTTTGCCACCTTCCTATCCTGAGTCCTTTATTTCCTCAGTGTTGTTTCCTTGTTTTAATAAAAGGATAAGCAGCGACTGTGTTTAATGTCCTGTGATAAAGCGTAATAGAAAAGAATATGAAAAAGAATGTATGTATGTGTATGTATATATATGCATATGTATAAACATATATATATGAATCACTTTGTTATATAACAGAAAGTAACATTGTAAATCAACTATACTTCAATAAAATAAATTTTAAAAATAAAGGAGAAGAAAAGGGTAAGCAGTAACTCTTTACAAATCATTATCAAAAATTTGCCTTTTTGTCTTGGAAATAGAGGAGTAGTGTGAGGGATAGAGAGATCATGAGATCTGAGAAAGCATTATTGGCAAAAACAGTCTGGAGACCAAGGTCTCAGGGATGTTGCCAAGTAACTAGTAGCTTCCCAACTGATGAGACACCCTGGCTCTATCTGAATTAAGCTTTTGTGGCTTGTGGAGCTTTGACTATCCTGCCTTCTTATATCCTGAGATTCCAGTGGTATCCTCCGATCTTACTAACTAAAGTTTGTGTGTCTGGTGATGGTTGGGACAAGTGGGTTATTTCCCCAGTATTCCCTGTGTACGTACCTCCTTTGTGGTAGGTCTTTATAAATGTGCCGCCATTTCTAGGCTAGAAGCAAAGTCATAATTATAAGAGAATGGGAAGCAATGGTGGAGAACAAGTAAATGTGCCGGGCAGGAGCTCTTCTCAGAAGGTACATCAGGAAGAAAACTTCAGTAGCTAAAGACTGTATACAGAGCCCAGTGGGTCCTCTCATTCTATTAAACCATATTGCACTAACCAAGTTTCAAAGACATGAGAATATGGTCCTAGCCATTGAAGGTAGTTGGAACTTTTACCATATTATTCCAGCTGTTCAATGTAGTTGATTGAACCAGAACAGTTTATTGTCCCTTCTAAATCTTGGTCAACCTCCAGCCTAAAGAGTTTTAGGAGACGTAACTCATTCAGCCCTGTGATTCATCTACATATGGCCTTCTCACCAGCACAAGCCAGGAAGTCCAGTTTGTAGTACTGTCAGCTGTTTGAAGGCTGGCCCAAATCAGATCAGCTCTGGAGAGGGAGGTATATGAGCCAAAGGAGTGAAAGGTGATTTATTTAGCCTTGGACCCACAACTAGGCACCCTAAGAATCCCACTGCAAAGAGATTGCTGCCCTGACACTGGAAGGCCCATTTGTGAGATATGCATGGGAGAGGATGCTGTCATTAGAAAGCCTGCTCTGAGTACAGTGTCTTCCTGCTCCTAGGTCCCTTTGGTCGTATTCAAAAGAGAAAAAGAAATCGCCAGGAAGCTGGAGTTTGATGGCCTGTATATCACTGAACAGCCTTCTGAAGATGACATCAAGGGGCAGTGGGATCGCTTGGTCATCAACACGCCGTAAGTTTTGCCCCAACCCCAAAAAGGAAAAAGGAGTTTCTACTGTAAATAAAATAATACCTTTTCAGCAGCCCTGGAGATTGATTAATATAAGCCTTCCTTTGATTTCTGGGACTTGTTTTCTCCCCTGCCTTTTCACAAAGTAGCGTCTTATTCCTCAAACAGTTGTATGTATGCTATGCATTTAATGGCAGACACAGGATATTATCAGAAGGTGCTTAGCATATTTAATTAACACCAGACAGTCCAGCACAATACTACTTAATCTAATTCTCCATGTTTGAGTTATAGTGTTTCCTTGGCCCAGGAGTTTGGAGATCAAGCTGATCAGCTTCTTCAGAGTCCCTAAATGGCACAGCAGTCCTGTGACAGCAGTCTCAGAAGTCTTCTCCTAAAACAGATAGCCCAGTGGATACCAGAACTCCTCCCAATAGAATTTAATAAGCAGCTCCATGGGCAGCTAAAATAGGATCGTCTGGGTGATGATGTTAAGACCTGTGGCGTTAAGCCTGCCTTCTTGGCGGGCATGTGTATAATTGCTAATGTAGGAAAAGGCATTGATTCTGGAGGCAGAGAGGCAGAGTACTGAGTCAGCTCTGTGACTTAGGTTCTGTGACCTAGGGCAAGGGAATCAAGTTCCATAAACCTCAGTTTCCTCTTTGTTAATAGACCTCCTACAGTCCCGGGATGTCACGTGGCTGTACGTTTCCCTCCACTGTTTAACAAAAAAATGGCCGTCACCAATAAGTCAGACAGGGAAAGATAAATACTGTATGATATCACTTATATGTGGAAATCTAAAAAATACAGCGTACTAGTGAATATAACAAAAAAAGCAGCAGACTCACTGATAGAAGGACCAAGCAGTGATTTCCAGTGGGGAGAGGAGAGGGGGGCGGGGTAATGAGGGGTAAGAGAGTAAGAAGTCAAAATGTTTAGGTGTGAAATAAGCTATAAGAATATACTGTACAACACAGGAAATATAGTCAAATGATTAAGATTATAAAGTTATACATATTTTAACCACAGTAAAAATTTAGAGAAGACCGTCACCACTAGCGAAGGTGATGCTGTAATGCCAGTATATTCACAACAGGGAAAATGAGACCTGTAAGATAATGTGCTGAAAGAAAAGTAAAGCAGCAGGGCTGAGTATATAAACAAAGGTAACTTTTGAAACACGGCTGCACCAATAAAATATGTACATCTAGAAGCAGCAGCCCTGACTCTTGGGGGAAGAAAATGCTGCCTATCCAAAGTTAGTTAAGCAAATCGAGAGACGCCGCTTTGCAAAGGCACCGCTGAGCTTTGTAAAATAGTCCCTAGTAAGGGAAGGCTTGACTATTAGGGGAAAAAAGGTGAGAGCCTGCAAATCAAAAGCATGTCTCTGCCTGTAGGTCACTGCCAATCTCCTCACTTAAAACTAAGGGAAACTACTAAGACTAATTTCTGAGCCCTCATTATTATAGTACAAAAATTTTGAATATTAATTACAGAAAGCTTACCAAAGACAGATCATTTATCAGTTAATGCTTATGTTTGTGGCACAGGATGATATGGCCTTAGAGTCCCAGGAAAAAGACAGTGCAGTTTCTAGCAATTTATCCTCAGGAGATAATGAGACAAGCACACTAAACTGTTTCGACAAGGATGGTTGCTAACATTTATTTGAAATGGCTGAAATACCCATGCATAGGGAAAGGCATTGTATAAGGAGAACAGCTGTTTGAAAACATTTCAATCAGTGAACCTTTTTCTTCACAATAATGGTATCATTGTACATGTAGTACTTTGTAACCTGCTTTTTTAAAGTTAACTGTTATGTCATAGAGAGCTTTCATATTTTTATGTTGTTAAATACATGTAGGAGAAGATATAGAATGCATGTCTATTTTAAAGTATAGCAATAAAACGAACTACAAATCTTTAAAATTGGAACATCAGTGAAAACTTTGAAGTCTTAGATATTACCCTCCCTGTCCTCCCCAGACCCCAGCTAGACACTCTCCTGATTTTAGTGATACTCATTGTTTTGCTTTAGTGTATAGTGTTACCACTTAGGCATGTGTCCCTAAACATGTGGTTTCAGGTTAACTAGTTTTGAACTTAATATAAATGGAATCAAACTATACGCATTGTACTGTCACTTGAATCATTTGTTAGCACCCCATTCAAGAACTCAACTAGGTTGATGTGTGTGGCTGTAACTGGTCATTTTCAAAACTGTGGCACTTTCCATTTGGTGAGTATATATTTGTATATTTAGCTGTTTTCCTGACAGTGGATACTTCAGCTGTTTTCAACTAGTGGCTGTTACAAACAGTACTCTAAAGAATATATTTATACCTGGTGCACAAGTAAAAGAGTTTCTCTAGACTAGAGACCAGGAGACGAATTTGCTGAATAGTAGGATCTGCAAATATTTATCCTCATTTAAATTAAAACAGCACCCTGTGAGAGTTCCTGCTTCTCTGTCTCCTTGTCAGCACTTGTCCTCAGATAACTTTGCTAATCTGGAAATAGCATTATAGATGTGTGTAATAGCATCTTCTTGTGCATTTTGCTAATTTCTAAGAGACTGAGCCTCTTGTTACTTTTCTTGACCATTCCTATATAGAAGTATCACTTATTTATGCATTTCCCTTCTGAAGGTTCTTTGCCTACCCCTCACTTAAAGGAATATTACCAAGTGGAATTGTGCTTTCTACCTTGTAGGAGTTTACATGCCTAGTCAGGGGACAAGAATATTGAGATCAAAGTAAGATCACATCTGTGAAAGGGGCTTGACCAAAGCCTTCTGTCACTGGCCCTTCAACATCACTTGTGGAATCCTCCACTTATGCCAAAATGTGGCCAAGGCTGAGTTGTACGTTACAGACAACTTGTATAAGATTTAAGAGAAAGGAGATATCAGTGTGGCTAGAGGAAGGGTGGCTTATTTTTGTTTTATTTATTTTAGGTTCTAAAGATAGGACATGAAAAATACCAAGTAGCAGAAAAATGGACAAAGAAGAAAATCAAAATAACTATTTCCATCTTCCATAGATAAATCTATTAGCAGTTTACTTTGTAAGCCCAGCATTTGTTTTTTGCTTTTAAGAATCATTTGGACATTTAAAAGCAAGACTGTTTCAAATATCCAAAAAAAAATTTTTTTTAAGATTGCCACCCTGTTGTGAGAGAGGTGGCATTTGCTCAGGGTTATTCTTCTGAAAGGTCCGTGGACGGAGGGTGGCCCCCCTTCCTCATCACCAACTTGGGTGGCCTCTATAGAATAGGGGTCTGTTGTGTTCTAGAGCTAACAAGAATGATTTAAATGAAGGAAGACATAAGTAAGAATGCTTATGTCAAGGGCAGAGGTTCCTTGGCTGCAAACTAGACTCAGATGGAACCTCTCTGGTAGGATTTAATCTTTCTGGATAGGAGCAAAATATTTTAAATGGTTTCTGCCAACACACCTGAAAGTAACAGTTCTTTCTTGACTCTAACAATAAGAAGCTATTTGCAGTGGAGCTGGTACAAGCTGCCTAGCAGAAGAACGAAGTTCCCTCGTGGGCTTTAGGTTTGGATGGTGTAGGCACCATCTCCGAAGGAAAGAGGGATCTGATGCCTGGAGAAGGGGGAAGCTGTACCCCACAGGAATTATGCTGGAAGGGAGAAGAGAGGAGAAGAACACGCCATTAGGAAAACCCCCATGTAATTAGCTAGTGGGGATTTCCAGACTGTAAACTTCACAGTTAGGGACTTTGTCCATACTTCCCACCACTGTGACTGCAGCACCTACCCCAATTACTGCTGTAAAGTAGGCACTTGAGGTGAAAGTGAAAGTCACTCAGTCGTGTCCGACCCTTTGTGACCCCGTGGTCTATACGGTTCATGGAATTCTCCGGGCTAGAATACTGGAGTGGGTAGCCCTTCCCTTCTCCAGGAGGGTCTTCCCAACCCAGGAATCAAATCCAGTTGTCCGGCATTGCGGGTGGATTCTTTACCAGCTGAGCCACAAGGGAAGCCCAAAGTGGGCATTTGATGAAGCTTGATTGCATGTGTTTCCTGGCTCTTAACCATAATTTTGAAGTAGAAAATGCAAAGTAGCTCTTCAGGTATTTCAGATGAGAACTCACCACAAAGTGAGATCAGAAATCTGGTAGACCTGTGGTGACTCTGAACTTCAATCAAGTCTTGAATTCTTCAATGAACAGGACAAAACCCAAAAAGATCATAGGTCCAGACACTCGAAAACTGCCAAGTTTCTTGATGTGCTTGCCTTGATGTTAAGCAAATCTTTTTCATTTTCTTTTTCAGATCTTTTCCTAATAACTACTGGGACAAGTTTGTAAAGAGAAAGGTATGTCTTGTCAGGGTGGCAGGGGAATTCCATGACCTCCAAAGAAATGTAAATTTCTTCAAGTTCTCCATTAACAAACATGGATAAATTTAATGCTGCTTTTATGATGGTATCACAAGGAGAGTAAGTCAACAGAAACATTTGGGGGCTTAGTTCTTATACTCATGCTTTAAACAGCTTAACACAATCACTTTTCTGTGTCCTAGGTTTTTTTCCTCCCTTCCAAAATGATAGCCAGAAAAGCAGCTTTCACTTGTCTTTATTGCTTCTGTTTTCTGTGGGGGTTACTCATTTTCTTTTGCGTTTTGATTCATATCAACCCCTTGGAAGAGCCCAGAGTGTGACACGGCTCTGGAGACATCGGAGCTGGAGAACACACTGATGGTGGTGCATGGCCTGAGCTCACCCTGCTCTCTTCTCTGCTTTAGGTGATCAACAAATATGGAGATCTCTACGGAGCAGAACGCATTGCTGAACTCCTGGGTTTGGACAAAAATGCCCTTGACTTTAGCCCAGTGGAAGAGACCAAAGTGGAGGCGGCCTCCCTGGTGTCATGGTACAGAGCTTAGGAGTCAAACCTCAGAGTCTGGCTGCCTAGACCCTTTGTCTTTCCAGTTGTCCTCCCTGTGCTGGAGGCAAAACTCGTAATCATGTCTCAGGCTCTGGTTTAGCCTAAGTATTTCTTCTAGGTTCTAATATATTGGGGCAGCAGGGGGATACTGCTTTAAAAAAAAATGTGAAGGCAGCCTTCATGCCTGATAAAGCTGAAGGAGAAAGACATTAAAATTTCAGGATGTGTGATTCAGCCACTCTCATTCTATGGTGAACACATAAAACTTCATAAAGCTCAGAGCTATTTATAGATTTATTAAACCCTGAGAGAGAAAAGAACAAACTTTTTTCCCCTTATTAAACACTTAAATCTTGACATTTATAAGCTTTGAAATGACTTGTTCCCCTTTAGGCTAAGTTCCATCGACATGAAGTACCATGTCTGGAAGCTGGGAGTTGTTTTTACTGACAATGTAAGTATGGCATCTGGGAAAGTGAAATCCTGTGCCCCCAAGTCTAGGGATGTCATTAGATGCTACAAAGAAACGAGCTATGGAGGCAGCCCAGGAAGATGCAGGGAGTTCTCGTGGAAAACAGACACCCTTAGGCTGTGGGGGGACACTTCTCTCTCATGCGATAGTATAAGGCAGAAGGGGGCTTCACTTGGCAATTCTTGGGTCAGTTCACAGCCCAAGATGAGAAACAGTGGGTTTCATGAATGCCTGAAAAGCTGCTCAATCTCTTCCACTCCCCAGTCCTTTCTCTACCTCGCCTGGTACACAACCATGTCAGTCCTGGGCCACTACAACAACTTTTTCTTCGCTGCTCATCTTCTGGATATCGCGATGGGCTTCAAGACTCTGAGGACTATTCTGTCATCTGTCACTCACAATGGCAAACAGGTATGGGGTTTCTACTGGTGCAGAATGGGAGGGACCAAGATACGGATAGGAAAAATCATAACCAATAACAGGTAGTACACTAGTGTATGACAGGAAGATATGTGTCATAGTGTATAATGTGCTTTTTGTGGTCAAACGCTTGAATGAATAGTGATTGGTTTTGCAAAATTACAGCCAATTAAAAGGCAGAAGACCTTGATTCAGAAACCTTTAACATTTAGATCAGTGTATGTACTTAGAAAAGTCACTAGGTACTTCTGATGGAAGTATGGAAGTGAAGTCGCTCAGTTGTGTCCGACTCTTTGTGACCACATAGACTGTAGCCTACACGCTTCCAATTAAGAACCAATGACAGGTATCTATGAAAGTGAAAGTGTTAATTACTCAGTTGTGTCCGACTCTGCAACTCCATGGATTGTAGCCCACCAGGCTCCTCTGTCGATGGAATTCTCCAGGCAAGAATACTGGAGTTGCCATTCCTTTGATCTTCCTGACCCAGGGATCGAACCTGGGTCTCTGGCATTGCAGGTAGATTCCTTACTGTCTGAGCGCCAGGGAAGCCCCATAGATATTTATCTACACACATATACACAGCCATATGCAGACATACATAGCTATATATACATCTATGTGTATCCGTCTCTATATATCTGTATAGTCTTGCTCTATAGCCAGTCTCATCAGTATCCAGTCTGTCCACTACAGAACTGTCAGGGTCAATCCCTTCATTAAAATTCCCAAATGGCTCCTCCTGTCAACAAACTCTGTAGCTTTTCACTCCTCATTAAGTGCAAACCCACGAATGAGACCTGTTCCCTCACATCTCTAAATCTTTCTAGGGGAAAAGAAGGTGAAGTTAATTACAGCCATGCCATTATGGGAAACAGTAGAGCAAGTCCTCAAAAAACTAAGTATAGAATTGCCATATTATCCAGCAGTTCCACTTCTGGGCATGTATTTCTCTCTCAAGGAAATGAAATCAGTACCTTGAAGAGAGATCTATATTCTACATGTTCATAGCAGCATTCTTCCCAATAGCCAAGATATAAAAACAACCTATATCCATCCTAGATAAACAAAATTTGTAATGGACATAGAGCAGAATATCAGCCATAAAAAGAGAAAGTTTGCCATTTGCAGCAACATAGATGAAACTATAGGGCATTATGCTTAGTGAAACAAGCCAGACACAGGAAGACAAATACTGTACGGTGTCATCTGATGTGAAATAATAAACAAGGCAAACTTCTGGAACCAGAGAGTAGAGCAGTAGTCACCAGGGGGTGTTGGGGGAAGTGGCAGTATTGGTCAAAAAGTACAAACTTTTGGTTATTGAATAAATTAGCACTGGGGATCTAAAGTATGGTGATTACAGTTAAAGCTACTGAATTGTATACTTGAAATTTGCTTAGAAAATAGCTCTTCATTGTTTTCAGCACACACATACAGGAAATGTGTGAGATGATGGACGTGTTCATTAGCTTGAGCATGGTGATCATTTTATAATGTATGCATGTATTAAGTCATCACATTGCACACCTTAAAAAATGAAAATTCCAACCAGAAAAAAAAGTTATATTTTAAGTGCTCTAAAATGAAAGGGTGCTAGATCATCAGATATGATGATGGGTTGTTTCTTCTAGGCTTCTGGTAGCAGCAACAGTTTCCTGGTTGTTTCTTGGTTGACACTAAAAAAGAATGGAGGGAAGGTAGAGATAGACATTTGCATTTGCCACAAAAGCTAAAAGTTTGGGGAGGTGATGATAGAACCAATGATACAGATGTTTGCTTAGAGTGGTAAATTCTTCCTTATAGGATCTGTAGAGAAACAGCATTGTGTATTACTTTTCCATATGTGTCTTGGGAAGTTTTATCCTATAAAAGTGGCCTCTCCCAAAAGGTGATTTATGGAATGCCAGTTCTCCAATATGGTTTTTTTTTTTTTTAATCAACAGAATTATTTTCTTCCCCTTTACTCAGATATTTTTTTTATTTTTTATTTATTTTTAGTTTTTTATTTTTTAAATTTTAAAATCTTTAATTCTTACATGCTTTCCCAGACATGAACCCCCCTCCCACCTCCCTCCCCATAACATCTTTCTGGGTCATCCCCATGCACCAGCCCCAAGCATGCTGCATCCTGCGTCAGACATAGACTGGCGATTCATTTCACAAGATAGTATACATGTTAGAATGTCATTCTCCCAAATCATCCCACCCTCTCCCTCTCCCTCTGAGTCCAAAAGTCCGTTATACACATCTGTGTCTCTTTCCCTGTCCTGCATACAGGGTCGTCATTGCCATCTTCCTAAATTCCATATATATGTGTTAGTATACTGTATTGGTGTTTTTCTTTCTGGCTTACTTCACTCTGTATAATCGGCTCCAGTTTCATCCATCTCATCAGAACTGATTCAAATGAATTCTTTTTAACGGCTGAGTAATACTCCATTGTGTATATGTACCACAGCTTTCTTATCCATTCATCTGCTGATGGACATCTAGGTTGTTTCCATGTCCTGGCTATTATAAACAGTGCTGCGATGAACATTGGGGTACATGTGTCTCTTTCAATTCTGGTTTCCTCGGTGTGTATGCCCAGCAGTGGGATTTCTGGGTCATAAGGTAGTTCTATTTGCAATTTTTTAAGGAATCTCCACACTGTTCTCCAAAGTGGCTGTACTAGTTTGCATTCCCACCAACAGTGTAGGAGGGTTCCCTTTTCTCCACACCCTCTCCAGCATTTATTGCTTGCAGATTTTTGGATCGCAGCCATTCTGACTGGTGTGAAGTGGTACCTCATTGTGGTTTTGATTTGCATTTCTCTAATAATGAGTGATGTTGAGCATCTTTTCATGTGTTTGTTAGCCATCCATATGTCTTCTTTGGAGAAATGTCTATTTAGTTCTTTGGCCCATTTTTTGATTGGGTCGTTTATTTTTCTGGAATTGAGCTGCATAAGTTGCTTGTATATTTTTGAGATTAGTTGTTTGTCAGTTGCTTCATTTGCTATTATTTTCTCCCATTCAGAAGGCTGTCTTTTCACCTTGCTTATATTTTCCTTTGTTGTGCAGAAGCTTTTAATTTTAATTAGATCCCATTTGTTTATTTTTGCTTTTATTTCCAGAATTCTGGGAGGTGGATCATAGAGGATCCTGCTGTGATTTATGTCTGAGAGTGTTTTGCCTATGTTCTCCTCTAGGAGTTTTATAGTTTCTGATCTTACATTTAGATCTTTAATCCATTTTGAGTTTATTTTTGTGTGCGGTGTTAGGAAGTGATCTAGTTTCATTCTTTTACAAGTGGTTGACCAGTTTTCCCAGCACCACTTGTTAAAGAGATTGTCTTTACTCCATTGTATATTCTTGCCTCCTTTGTCAAAGATAAGGTGTCCATATGTGTGTTCCAGAAAATTGCAGAGGAAGGTAAACTTCCAAACTCATTCTATGAGGCCACCATCACCCTAATACCAAAACCTGACAAAGATGTCACAAAAAAAGAAAACTACAGGCCAGTATCTCTGATGAACATAGATGCAAAAATCCTCAACAAAATTCTAGCAATCAGAATCCAACAACACATTAAAAAGATCATACACCATGACCAAGTGGGCTTTATCCCAGGGATGCAAGGATTCTTCAATATCCGCAAATCAATCAATGTAATTCACCACATTAACAAACTGAAAAATAAAAACCATATGATTATCTCAATAGATGCAGAGAAGGCCTTTGACAAAATTCAACATCCATTTATGATAAAAACTCTCCAGAAAGCAGGAATAGAAGGAACAGACCTCAACATAATAAAAGCTATCTATGACAAACCCACAGCAAACGTTATCCTCAATGGTGAAAAATTGAAAGCATTTCCCCTAAAGTCAGGAACAAGACAAGGGTGTCCACTTTCACCGCTACTATTCAACATAGTTCTGGAAGTTTTGGCCACAGCAATCAGAACAGAAAAAGAAATAAAAGGAATCCAAATTGGAAAAGAAGAAGTAAAACTCTCACTGTTTGCAGATGACATGATCCTCTACTCAGATATTGAAAGCTCACGTTTTGTTCATTTGGCTTAGTGGCGTTACACAGCAAAAACACACCTTACATGAAAAAGATGAACAATCACTTTTTATGTGGGCTTGCTGACTAAACCCTGACAAGATGGTGTTTAAAAAATGTGCCTAGCTTGTGCCAAGTGTTGCAACAGGCTCACGACCAAAGTAGATGGTCATCTACCAAAGTAGATGTTATGCTCACTTGAGAAAGAGAACTGAGACTCAAGGGAGGCTAAGGATTTCACGCAAGAGCACTCTAGCACTTCTAAACCAGCCTCTCTCTGTGAAGTCTGCTATTTAAGATATGAGTTACTAAATTCATTGTGCAAGAAGTCACTGAATCTGTCAGTTCTGGTACTTATCTTGCCTGCTTCCTTTTGTGTAGCAACTTGAGGGCAAAGATTTTATCTTGTTGATCTTCCATCAAATGAAGCTCAACACCTATTCCCTGGCGTAGGCCAGATGAGCAGGTCTTCTGTAGACCTCATTTATGGTGCTTCCTAAAAGCCAGGAAACAAACAGGCCCTATGACTCCAGCAAAGGTCCAAGGAGGTTTCTTCATTATGAAAGATGTCACTCTGAAGTTACTGTAAGAATTTTTATGGTTGAGCAAAGCTGTGACAGTTACCCAGTTCATGGTTCATTATGAAATATCATGATGTGGGGATAGATACCCACCAGCCCAAGGAATCTGTAGTTTCCGTTTTTTACAAATGTTATTGAAGTATAGTTGATTTACAGCATAATGTTAATTTCTTCTGTACAGCAGTGTGACTCAGATATTTTTTTAATTGAAGTATAGTTGATTTACAACTGTGTTAATTATCTTTAGAAACAGCATTAGAATTTATAGTTACCAATGCAGGTAGGGAAGGGTAAATTAGAAGTTTGAAATTAACATATACACATGACTACATATAAAAAAAAATTTGGAGAAGGAAATGGCAACCCACTCCAGTATTCTTGCCTGGAGAATCCCATGGACAAAGGAGCCTAGTGGGCTACAGTCCACAGGGTCGCAAAAAGTCGGACATGACTGAGCGACTACCACACACACATAACATAGAAACAAGGACTCACTTTATAGCACAGGAAACTATACTCACTATTTTGTGATAACCTATAGGGAAAATATGAAAAAGAATGTGTGTGTGGGTATGTGTATAACAATCATTGTGCGGTACACCTGAAACCAACATTGTGAATCAACTACAAATTAAAAAAAGCAGCTACATCATGAAGCTGCAGGTCATTGCTTTCTCTGTAAAAAACCAAAGTAACCACGCTTAGAGCGCCATCACTCTTCTCATCCTTAAATCCCTCTGTAGTTTACACGTGCCCCTGTGCAGCACCCCAGGCGTCAGTCTGCCCAGGCTGTTGTAACAATATACAGTAAGTCCCCTACATACAAACTTTCAAGTTGTCAGTGTGCCCTGTATGCCAGCTATTGTACTGTACCACTGTACTTTTCAAGGTACTGTAAAATTCAAAATGTCTTATTTTTTGTGTTTGTTACGTACTATTTACCTGAAAAGTATTATAAACCTGTTACAATATATAGCCAGTTGTGTTAGTTGGGTATCTAGGCTAACTTTGTTGGACTTATAAATGCCCTCTTGGAATAGAACTCATTCGTACCTAGGGAACTTGCTGTACTCAAGACTGGAGGCTTAGACAACAGACGTTGATTTTGTCTCAGTTCTGGAGGCTGGAAGTCCAAGATAAAGACGTGGGGAGCTTGGTTTCCCTGAGGCCTCTCTCCATGGCCTGCAGCTTTTTCACTTTATTATGCTTCAGTGCATCCCTCGTATCTCTCGAGTCCTAACCTTCTCTTGTTAAAAAAACCAAGTCAGATTAGAGCAGTGCCCACCCTAACAGCCTCATTTTAATTTAATCACCCCTTTAAAGGCCCTGTCTCCAAATGCAGTCACATTCAGAGATGCTGAGCATCAGGGCTTCAGCATACGAATCTCAGGGGCCCAATTTAGTCCGTAAGAGCCCATCATTACTCTTTTCTCCCGACAAGCCTGTTTTCTTCTCTGGTCTCATCTCCCTTTTGGCATCTGGAGTGTCACCGCCTTCGTTCCCGTCCCCTCATCGTTCCACTTTCCTGTTTCCTTGGAGTCTCCCACGAGCCTTTAAGGGGAAGACCCACTGCCTCTTCCGTCTCTCTCTGCTCCCAGCTGGTCCTGACCGTCGGTCTCCTGGCCGTGGTGGTTTATCTCTATACCGTGGTGGCCTTCAACTTCTTCCGCAAGTTCTACAACAAAAGTGAAGACGACGACGAGCCCGACATGAAGTGTGATGACATGATGACGGTGAGTCCCTGTGGGGCTGCCCTGCCTGGCGGGGGGAGAAGGGCTGTGGGCAGAGTGGCAGCGTGGAGACAGAGATGAGCACAGAATGCTGATGTCTGGTCCAAAAGCGCGGCAGACCCTGGAAAGACAGAAGTGGTGGAATATGCCACTTGTCTGGGTCCAGCTGGAAGGAGCACACAGGTAGGTGGGTTGTCATCTGTCCACGTTTGTGTGTGGTGAAGCTGTGAGTTAACCCAAGTCTGTATCTCACAGAAGTCAAGTCTGGATCCTTTGCCTTTGAGAGCTGGGAGCAAAGAATCCCACAAACCTGGTGCTCAGTTTATTTCAGCAAGCCAGTGGGCCTTCTTTCAGAACACATGTCATCTGAAAAACGTCATAGCAGTGGGATCAGGTTGGGGCAGCAGGGTCCTTTCAGGGCAGCCTCTGTGGGGCTAGAAGGGCCTAGCTGCAGCAGCATCTCTAGACATTTATAGGGACCAGATTGCAGGAAAAGAATGTGTGTATTAGAGACCAGTGACAGTACACTGCTCCCCTGCCCCCACTGTGATCATTTCTCCAGAAAATGGAGGCACTTTTTGGCTAAAAACCCTCCATATCCTTTCTCAGGGCAAGCACCCTGAGACAGCAACACTACAGGTTGCTGAAGCCGCAGTGTGGCCAGCCCAGGCTCCGTGCTGCCCCTGGTTTTTGATTTACCAGCCCTAAGATTGCCTCCCACACTTGCATCCCGAACCCATCACAGCCTGTTAGGAGGAGGGACAGGGGGCAGCCTGGTCTGTGAGCCCTACCTGGTGCACGCGTGCAGCTTGGGAGGAGATGCTGTAGGGAGCCCCATGCTCCTAGGTGTGCAGAGAATGCAGGAGGAGGGCAGACTTTTCCTGGAGGCTGGCACTTAAATGAGATAAAATTCATATCTGCCATCCTCCTCAGAGCCTAAAGTCCTTTTATCTTATACACGCCTAGAGTGAATTCTCATGTGTGTGTCCAGCAGTTCAAAACTGTTTTATAGAAAAGGAGCAAAAAATATCTTTTAAAGGCTACATGGAACAGCAATCTTTCCATCTTTATAGATACCAGAGGATGCGAGCCCAGAGTTAGCAGTATGAATATGTTACTGTGAAGTGTACTCTTCTCCTGCCTCAGGGCTGTCATATTTTTAATTACATGAATGATCAGACCATCTCCATAACAACAAACGAAACTCTGCAGCTTTTTCTCAAATTGCCATGATTTTTCTTCTCTAGTGTTACCTGTTCCACATGTACGTGGGAGTGAGAGCTGGAGGTGGCATCGGGGATGAAATTGAAGACCCTGCTGGGGACCCATATGAAATGTATCGCATCGTTTTTGACATTACCTTCTTCTTCTTCGTCATTGTCATCCTGCTAGCCATCATCCAAGGTATGCTTACCAGTTACGTTGTATGCACGGGGCTCAGTCTAGTTCTCTTTACCTTTCTGCATCTATCACTTAATTGTTTTCTGAAAAGAGTTTCATGCGTTCACTTACTTGTTAATTCAAACGACATTTCTAGACATCTACTATATAGAAGCCCAAAGATATACCCAGGTAGTGATACAAGAAACTTGAACATCCTTGCAGAGGACCACCCTCCTTCACTGCCAAATCTGAACTGATCATTTCCATCTTATCCTGCTTCCTAAATATCTCCCGTGGTTAGTATGGGCCCTCATGATTTCTGTCCTGATCATTTATCTCCCAGGCAATGGGGTGAGGAAGGAGCAGAAAGAGGAGCTGTAAGAGTGTGACATGTTTTTTCCTTCTTCGCAGGGAGAGGTACTGGTATGTTAGTAGCTTGTCAGGAATCAGAGAACGATGATGATAGATTTAAGTCATGCCCAGTCGAGAGACCTATAAGCCATACAGATGTTGAGGATCAACAAGCAGTTAACTCTAATATGTCTTTTAGGAGACAAATCAGGAATGGTATAAGGTAAAAAAATATTACATAAGGACATATAAAATAAGTATTAATGAATGCAAAAATAAAAGACACAGGATCCATTAGTGGTGGTGGTTGAAGATGGGGGTGTAGAGATTTCCCAAAAACAAAAGCAAAAAAGCAGAGGAGGAACCCCAGTTGATACACATCAGTGCCTGAGGGGCTAGAAGAGGAAGAGCCGATAAGGAAGAAAAGGAACAGCCCAGCAAACAGAGGGACGAGGAAGGAAGGATGAGAAGAAAGAGTCGAGGAGGAGTGAGTAGTTAGCATCAAATATTGCAGAGAGGTGGAGTAAGAGGAACCATGAAAAATGATTAACCAGGATACAGCATCTGAAAACACAAGTGGGTTTTGTCTTTTTTTTTTTTCTGATTTTGGTTTAATTGTATCATTCAGCTTCATAATTCCCCTTTTTATTTTTTAAACAAAGTGGCCTCTGCTCTGAATTACTAGACAGGTTATGCAAAGCATTCTGTTTTCATATTTAAAATTCCAGGTCTTATCATTGATGCTTTTGGGGAGCTGAGAGACCAGCAGGAACAAGTACGAGAGGATATGGAGGTACCTACCTTTCTAATCCCAACTCCATTTTTGTATCTCACAGCAAATGGATTTTTTAAACAATAGGTTCTGCTATTCCTCAGCCCTAGGCAAAACTACTACCCAAGTTTGTTTTCCATGCCTGCCCTTTTATCTACGCCCATCCTCCAGCTCTGGGCATTTCTTCTGCTCCACCCTCTGTGCCCTACCCTCCCACCTGCTGCCTCTGTCATGCTCCAGGCTTGGGCGAGAGCAGGTACCCTCCACTAGCCAGACACTGTGGAGTAGGTGACTAACAGCCTGAAGCACGAAAGGGAAATATTTTTCAGTATCTCTCAATTCAGTTAGAGATCATCACCCTTTTTCCAACTGCCTGTAATGTCATACCTACTCACGCCTTTTCTGTTACTTTTCTCAGACTAAATGCTTCATCTGTGGGATTGGCAATGACTACTTTGACACGACCCCTCATGGTTTTGAGACACACACACTGCAAGAGCACAACTTAGCCAACTACCTGTGAGTATCCTTGGTCAGCGCAGGTGACAGGGGTGGGGGAAGAGCAGTGAGTCAAATGCAGTTTATGTCTTACAGTTCACACTCTGCTAATGTCTTTTCCTCCTTGGTCTCTGGAAAGCAGGAGCAATTAGGAAAGAACCTGCAGGAGTCCCCATGAGCCGTACCTTTGCCGTATACCCTGCCCTCCACCTGGAATTAGATCCCATTCCTTCCCAAGGTCCTATTCGCTTGGGGATTTTTCCTAGCACCTTATTTTTTAATCCTAAACCAAGAAAAAAGGCTATGGCCCCACTTTTCCTTCTCTTCCAGAAAAAATGGAAAAATGTGCCTGTTCACAGTCTCCAATTTCTCTCTCTCTTACTCTCCTTAGAACTCACTCACTCTCCCCTGCAGTTGGCCTTCCTCCCCACCAATTCCTATTTGCTCTCGTCAAGGTGGCCCCTGACCTGCACGATGCTGGATTCCAGGGTTAATTTCCAGGCTGGGTTTAAGATGTGAGTGTTTTCACATTGCTATATCCCAGCACCTGAGGCCTGGCACCCAGTAGGTAAATAATAAATATCTCATTCGGGCAGAAGGTATTCAGAATCTATTGTGTGCCACAAACTGCCTAGGAAACTTACAGAATTTATAGGGAATATACATCAGCTGACAATGCAGATTCTGTAAGTGATCATCATTTTCAAGAAAAGAAACTGCTGGGCTCTGCTAACTGGCCTGGCCCTTCCCCTCTGTGTCTACCCTTTATTGTTTAGAAAACCCTAATCTTTCTTTAGGATAGAATGGGCCTCGCCACTGAGGGAGCTTATTGTCAAAGAGAAGTAACAATGTCTTTTTGCTAAAATGACTTTAAGACAGAAACACAGGTTTAAAAAAAAAAAAATCACTGACCCTTGGGCATACCTTTCCTCGAACCATGAGTGTTCATTGTTTTTTGCATCTTCATGGAGGTGATCAGGATGGATGTACTTCTAGAAAAGGTGAGCCTGTGGCTCATCTCAGGCCCGTGGATAGAGAACAGTTGGGACTCTCGAAGGTACTTCCCGTGGCACTCCGTACATAATAGTGTATTTCCTCTGTGCCCCTCCACTAGCAAGCTTGAGGGGAGAGAACTGGTCTTATTCATGCTTAAAACTTCCCCCCACCCCTAAAAATTGTGCTTTGTGAATTAAATGTGCTCGGAAAGCAATAATGTCCTATATGGCAAGATACTGGTCACGTTTCCTTTCTTAGTCTGATAAAAGGAAGGAAAGTAGTTATTGCTTCACTGTGGGCCACAATCTGAGTCTATAAACCTAAGAATATCCTGGGAGAACTCAAAATCTGGGGCTCAAGCTCTCCTCACCCTCCCAAGGATGCTATTTATGCTTTCTCTTCCTTTCACCAGCCTCACGGTTGTTATCCTGAAGGGCACAGGTCGATTCCCTTGGATGCTGCCTCTGAGATCGCATAATGTGAGCTGAGAGGCCAGCCCCAGCCTCATGATTCTGTTTTCCAGACATACTCAAACCTGAGACACAAGCCTCCTGGTTAGAGCAAGTGGAACTACACTGGCCTACCTCCATTGTCAGTAAAAAAACAACAACAATAAAACTACACTTCTGGAAAAATCAGGGCAACTGAATGAGAGTCAATACTTTTATCAATACTTTTCTGTGACATATCTTTGAGATAGACATGATTTCAATTCTGCATTCCTATATGAGAATAAACTGGCCAACTAAAAATTATATGGTTAGAGTTCTGGCTACCATTTTATTGTTTATATTAGGGTTTTTTTTAAAAAAACTATAAAATGGTAGCTACAAATGGTTCCTCAAAAGTGATCTTAGCTCAAGGTTTGGTGATAGTAAAAAGGACCTCTTCACAGAAAGGCTCATTTTGAGATTTATGTATATTATTAGAAAATAATGGTGTATGTTGTCACGCCACGTTTCCCCAATTCTAAAAGGTATGGTGAGTGGTCAACATGATGCTAAACAACATACTGATCCTCTCTCCAGTTCACTTGAGAAAATGAAATTTAGTTTTCTAACCAAAGTATCTAATACTGTTTCCCTTGGTTGGTAAAGCTTTTTTCCTCGTTCCAGGTTCTTCCTCATGTATTTGATTAACAAAGATGAGACAGAGCACACGGGACAGGTGAGAAATATATAATAGAATCACACCCCTGTGTTAGGGCTTCCCCTTCCTAAGTCAACACTCAGTAGAGAAATGACCCCATCCATCTCTTCTGTGCATTTTCCCACTGCTTCCTGCACTGTTAATACCATCTCTTTGTGAATTACAAAGTCAGATTTTAAGGTGACTCCCATCTGTTTCAAAAGGCCCCCTGGTTATCCTTCCCAGCAGACACTGGCGTTTGCTAAGCCCTTAGGGTTGCTGGAGGTGGGGAGAACGTTAACAGAGAAAAAGACAATGGGAAGCGGAGTGGGCGGTGCAGCAAAGAGCAGGTGCCTCAGAGTAAAATGGTGGGAGAGACAGCACGAGGAAGACAGCGACCTCCTCTGTGGGTGACTCAGGGATGCGAAGGGGTGGGTGCGACAGAGTGTGCATCAGAGGGATTCTGTGACTAAGTATGAACAAGAAACAAAGGCAGAGAACAGGGGAGGAAAACGCCATAGCTCAGACACTTAGAGGCAACTGGCATCCGTATCTAGCTCGGCCCTCCTGGCCCCGGCCTCAGTGGGCCCTCAGCACACACTCATCATACATTCTGCCTCCTCGCGATTACAAATGATATGGAATCAACTCACTGCTAAATCTTTTAAGTATTTTTAGTGGCAATCACTGAGTTGGTTTCACTGGGGGGTTTTTGTTTGGGATGGTGGTGGGGAGGTGGTGGTTAGGAGAAGGCAGAAATGACTTCTTGCTCCCAAAATAGCTGGGGGTGGGGGAGCGGTGGCTGGGAATAAGCAAGAAAGAACGTGCCAGTTGGGCCTCATACTTATCCACATCAGTATTCCCAAAGGGAGATGCAGAGACGGAAAACTGGGTTTCAGCTTACTGTGGTTGGTTCTCACTATTTCAGGAATCTTACGTCTGGAAGATGTACCAAGAAAGGTGCTGGGATTTCTTCCCAGCTGGTGACTGCTTCCGGAAACAATATGAAGATCAGCTTGGATAAATGGGAGTGAAAGAAGCCTCCACCATACTCTGGATGGTCAATAAAATCCTTCTCTGACAATTCTGCAACACATTGGAAAAGTGACATTTCCTAAAGGCCTCCCACACAAGGAAGAGTTCATTACACATTTGTGCTATTTTGGAATTGACTTGGCTTTTTGTACCTAATGGACTTATATTGTGGGAGATGACCTGTCAAAATGATGGCACAGCATCAAGGAAGCTCTAGTGGAAAGTCTTCATGTTTTTCAGTTCTAACTAGTATGTTGGGATGACATCACAAGGGAAGGGCTGGAGAGGTAGGAAGTTTTAGATGCATAATACCTGGAATTTTAAACACCTGAATGCCATGTGACAGTAACCCACTAGTGAGTCATGGTCTGAGCTACAAAAAAAAAATCATTTTAACTGCAGTCTAATTTTTCCCATGGTACTCGCTAGTGAATGTATCCAGAATCAGCTTGAAAAGCTTTAAGCAGTTAAAGAAATAGAAAAAAACAAAAACCCACCACTTTGTCGACACTGAAATATCGATTAAGTGCCTTAAAAACCTCTTTAGATATAGCTATGCAAGTTTTTTATGTTTATGTTCAAGATGGACAGTTCCATTAATCAGTTGTGTTGATCTTCTCTTACTTTATGAAACTGCACTGGAAAAGTTATTCATAAGATTTTTTTTTTCAGTAACAGCTTACCAATTGCTGTTATTAGAAGTACTGTACTGAAAATTCAAAAAAAAAAAAAAATCTCAACCTTAAGCCAAACTGAGCAATGCTTTATGGTCCCTTGTAAGTAGTGGAGCTGCTCTATTTAGGTGAATCTCCTTAAGTAACATGAAGTGCCCACTGCAATAAAGTCATCATAGACACCACTCCACGGCTTGGCCTCTTGTAATGAACCACCTTCTGGATGATTCCCAACCACCCTGTGACTGCAGGGAAAGGGACATGGGAGTAACAAATAGTGCACAGCTCCCCACACAAGAAAGAAAGAAAGAAAGAAAGAGAAAGTCTACAGACCAGTGTTTCTTTATTTTGGCCAAATGCATGCCTGGTTACTTATCTCTCTCCTCTTCATCAGCAGCACCTGCTATGCTGTAAACACAGAGAGGAAGAAACTGGAAACAAGGGCCGAAACATCTCTTGCCCTTAAGACATCTATTCAGTTACTAAAGCCAGAGAACAAATGTAGCGAGCCTCTTAAATGTCTACTTCAGATGTTGCTGAACATGGAGGAAGGCATCTACTGTGCTAAGCGTGATGGCCACATGGGCTTGGGGCCCTGCTTGTAAACCAGCTGTTCTAGGACAGCCTTGGGCCTGCACACCCTTTACAAGGCAACCGAAATTGGCTTCAGGCAGTTTTCATTTTCTTTTCCCTCTCTCTTTTTCCCTTTCTTTCCTTGTCATTAGGAAATCATGCTGTCCAACCAGTCTTCAAGCTCTTCCTCGGTAACATTTCTGGATATACTTGGTTGCCCCGAGGTCACGTTCTTTTCTTCCAACACAGATGGGTTTGCAGGTTCTAAGAAAATAAATGCAATGTTAACTTCACGTTAGTCTTAGAATTGAGGGTTAATGCTTCCCTGGGGTTTGATCCATGCTAGAAATCAACCAAGTTGTTAACTTTGCTCCCGGTAAGAGAAAACATCCTGTCATCGTGCCTACTCCCTAAGAAGATCCAATAATACCTAAACACGTTCATAAGTGGGATAGATTTGCTCTTCTATTTATTTGAATGGTGACTCTCACAGTTCATGAGGTTTTTTTCCTTTTTAAAGACCAACAGCTCTGTTTCCTTTTTACTAAGCAGCGATCCTGGAAAGCCATCAGAGGGTCCTAAGGGCAGTGTATGGACGGGGCAGTCACTAGGCCTCTCCCTGTCAGATGGGCCACCATCTCACAGAATGAGCATGTGAGGAACCCTCCTCCTTTTTAAACAAAAGCAGAATAGCAAGCGAGAAGCACACAGACTTGGTCCACAGGCCTGTTCAGTCGATTAAAAGGTCTGCTGCTGCACAGCTGAGGCCACAAGGCTCTAAATGCCTTTTATAGCATGAGTTCAATTTGTAGCCCCAGGTTTAAGATTGCAGTCAGGCAGGTAGCAGCTTTGGAAGGCCAGTATTATCGAGTGAGAACGGTGTCAGAAAGGTCAGCTCAGGAGGAAGCGGAGATGTGAGCACAGAAATAGATGTCAGTGAATGAGGCCAGATCGATGGCAGACACCGATGAAGATGTGTGGGGATGTGACGAAGGTGAAGCTATTCTCAGAAAACCACCAGAATCAACAAGATGGGTGGGAATAAAATGAAAACCATACCTGCTGCTTCTTGGGCCACCTGCCCACTCTTCTCGGATCCCAGGTCCTGAGCTGTCTGGTCTGATAAGACGTCCCCTCCCTCTTTCACAGGCGCATCCAAATTAAGCAGCAGATCTAGCTCTTCTTCCAAATGATCTGCGGCCAACTGCAGCAGGGAAGTGGGGTTCTGAGAACCCTTGGAAGGCCCCGATCCTGGGCCATCTTTACCCGGGTACATGGGGAAGCCGGCGGTGGTGGATTTCATCTCCGAGAGGGACCCCTTTCCTCCAGGCCCCAAGGGCCCCTTTAGCTGCATCCCTAGTCCCTTGCCATCATTATTTCTCTTTGGTTTCACCTGCGGGAGCTCTAAAGGCAGGGCAGTCTGAAAGAGAAGCACAATATCTGAGTTAAAACTGTGAGTCCTGCCCTATTTGCTTAAGCAGGAACTAAAGCAGAGGAAGCCATCAGACTGTGTGGAGTAGGAAATTCAGTTCAGACAGGAAGGTCACAAAGTGTCTCCATCCAGGTTTGCCCCAGCACCCCTTCTAATTAATAGGGGTAAATGTGGGACACCTCCCCACTATATCCACCTCAGCCTTGTGCTCACCAGATTAGAGCTGAAATCAAAAGACCCATGCGTTCCCATCACTGGCCTGAGATCAGACAGAACCACAGGTCTATGTGAATACACACTTACGCCTGTGACGAGGCGTAAGTGACAAGGCAGACATCTGTAAAAGGCTCGGAGGAGTAACAAGTAAATCAGATCTGCTCATTGTACTAAAATGCACAAATACAGGGGTGAAGGGACACATTCACTAAGAAGAAAAATAATGTTACTAACGGTCATTCGTGAGTAAAAACTGCCAGATGCTAAAGAAAACATTCTATCTGATTACATTTGTAAAAACTCCCCAAACAGGCAAAACTAACTCTTGAATATTAGGAGTCAGGACAGTGGTTTCAGGGAAGTACTGGTCAGGGCTGGGTGGGGTGGGGGTGGTTCTGGGCGGTGGCAATATTCTGTTTCTTGATCTAGATGGTGATTCCATGGTTATAAAGGTTTACATGTGCACTTTTCTACACGTTATAATTTAATGGAGTTAGACCCTCCCCCCAGGTGACTGTACTGTAGAAGAAGACTGCAAACCACAGTTCTGGAGGGAAGACTGGGGTGACCAGCCTGGCAACAGTCTAGGTTCAAAAGGAGGTTCGGCTGCTCTTGGAGCCACTGTCCCCTTACTTGTACATTTAAGCATCCCGGGCAGATCCAGTTTGCTAATAACTCCTCAGGGCTTTTAAGACAGTACAGCCTTGCACATGAACACTCACCCAGCACTGTCAGTAAGCAGGGTGAAGCTGGGATGTGGGCCCCGGTTGCAGTCTTGTAATCACTCAGATGGTCTGGACTGGCTGTCCAGCATTGTTTTTGTTTGTTCACTCCCCGGGTGAGTAAGGTACAAACAGTTGAGAATAACTGCTTACATAACGGGGGAGGGGTGGTATTTTAAAACTATTTAGCCAGGTTTTCAAAGTTCCTGTAACTACTTTCCTCTTAAGGCCTGCCATCCTTCACTTTGGATTTCTCATAACACTTCCCCCCACTTCTCTCCTCAGTCCTGGGGTCCCCATCACCTTCACCCCAATGAGGTCCTGTTGACCATTCTTCATTTTGTGGGACCAAACCAAGTATGTCCGAACTCTAACCATCTCTGGACACCCAGAGGAAAAGTAACACTTGCCCTATCATTAAGACAACCCCAAACATTCCTAAAGAAGCCCCAGGGTGATTCCCCATCAGAGGCAAATGCCAGCCTTTCTATTTCTCAGCCCCAAACTGTCCCCCAGCCCTGAATTCGACTTGCCCTAAACTTGAGGCAAGTTAAGTGCCATAGAAACAGCAACTGGATGGGTAACCAGTTCATGGTGATGTTTAAGCTCGGCATCATATTCATTGTAGAACAAAACTGATCATTTTAGTTGCTCGGATTCTATTTAGTACTGCCCAGGGTTTCACTTAAAAAAAAAAAAAATCCAGTCAAGTCTCAAAGAAATTTCGAAGTTCCTTCTGGTTTAACTGTTGGACCTTTCCTCTCTTATCCCATTCAGTGGCCCTCTTACCTACCTTACACTGGTTGTAACCCCCAAATTTATATATCTAGCCCTTAATTCTGAACTATAGGTTTCTACATTCAATTTACTATTATTTTCACTTTGAAATCTCAGAACAAACTCATACTCTGTCCAAGCCTCACTGATACTAGCCACCACTGGGTCGCACAAGCTGGAACACCCAGAAGAATTCTCTGCCTGCTCCTGCTCCATCACCAGCATTTCACCAAGTCCTATTAATTCTACTTTTGTAGTTCAGTTCTTGGTTAAGTCCAGTTCCCCACCATTGCTGGTCCAGGCTACAGTATTACTCACCTGAACCATGCCAGAGCCGCGTAATTCGCCTCTCCTCACCCCTCTACACTTGCATGGGTGTGCATATGCAGACTTCCGCATAAACACACCCACCCCAATCCCACAGTCTTCTCTCCATTCTGCAGCCAGAATGCTCTTTGTTATTGTTATCATTATTACTAGCACTACTATTACAGATCTGATTGGGTTGCTGCTAAGTTGCTTCAGTCGTGTCCGACTCTGTGCGACCTCATAGATGGCAGTTCACCAGGCTTCGCCATCCCTGAGATTCTCCAGGCAAGAACACTGGAGTGGGCTGCCATTTCCTTCTCCAGTGCGTGAAAGTAAAGTCGCTCAGTCGTGTCCGACTCTTAGCAACCCCATGGACTGCAGCCTACCAGGCTCCTCCATCCATGGGATTTTCCAGGCAAGAGTGCTGGAGTGGGGTGCTACCCTTCTTTAAATCTCAACTCTAATGTTCCTATACTTTGGCTCTCAGTTTATCTGTAACTTCTTCAGAAAAGTCATTCCTACATCATACCAAAGTAGATCAGGTTCATTATTATAAACTCTCATAGCCCATGGTGCTTATCCTTCACAGGACTTAGTGCAATTTGATAACTTGATTAATACCCATCTTTCCCAACAGATTAAGCTCCATGAGGGCAAGAACCATGTCAGTCTATTCACCACTGTAACCTGAGTGCCTAATACAGAGCCTGGCACATAAACATTTTGGGTACAACACAAGCCAGACTCCGTACTTTGACATTTCATTCAATTCTGTTACATTTTATCCTTTAAAATGTTCCAAATCAATAAAACAGGATAAAAACTTTGAAAAGTATTTCATTCTCCCTCAAAACTTTACAAAATTCTGATACAAAACCCTCAGCCTGTTGAAAGGAAAAGCTGATTCTGAGACATCCTGCAGGGAGATATTTTTCAGTTTCCTTCTTCTCCTGCCCTAATTTATACCAGCCTCAAGATGTCATTAGGGTTCTTACCTGAACCAATTCCGCAGCAACATTGAGTCGGAGTGAGAGAGGCAATTCTTGAAGGGCTCGAACCAATGACTCACAGTCCACATAAAATGCTGAATTCTATAGAAAACAGAGAAATTGATCAATCAAGATGACTATATATGACCTTTCAGAAATAAAAGGGCACAAGACGATAGTAGTAACTGTAAATAAATCATCCACTACTTTTAGCTGGGAGTAATCTGATCATAAATCACACCTGATATGGTTCTAATTTCTATCATTTCTGCATGAAGATAAGCAAAACCAAAACCACCTTCTTGAACCACAGCTCAGGCGGTCAGAGTAGCAGCAGGGTAGCAATCACTCGAATCAAGACTGTATGGTATGGGAATTCCCCAGTGGTCCAATAGTTAGGACTCTGTGCTTCCACTGGGCTGGGGGCAGTATGGGTTTGATCCCCGGTCAGGGAACTAAGATCCTACAGGCTGCACTGCATGGCTAAAGGGGGAAAAAAAAAAGACTACATGGTAATCTGGAAACTGTGGATGTTCTTGAAATTACAGAGAAAATTCAAAGCATTTAATGAAACGTAACTGGACACCTCCTCCTTATTCAGATGGCTGGCCTTTGGGAGAGCAGTGGAGAGCTGTCTCGACAGTGACTTGGGGCTGACAGGCACAGCCAGAGGAGCCCATGTGCATACACTTTTCCAAACAGAAATCGGGGGGTGGAAACTTACCCTCCAGCTGGCAGCTCTATGTGTGAGGCCAACACTAAAACTCCCTGGGACTCCATTCCCATTCACAGGCACAAAGTCCCTTCCAGGCAATGCCTTCACAGATTGGAATGCCTTCTCAAACACAGTCAGATTATCTCATGACCCCTAACAGCTGCTTCCAGGTACGCTGGCCATCCAAGAGAAGGGAAAAACTAAAAGGTGGGTGAAATCACCACATTAGAGTCAGATACCACCAACCACCTCATCCACCAAGGACTGTCACAGGTCTAGGTAGAACTGTGCCTTCTGCTGTAATCACAGACTTCAAGTTAGAGAAGAAAACCCAGGGGTCATGGAGTCTCAAATCCACTATAACGATGACTTGGGTAGATGGGTTTATGATGACTGGAGGTAGGGAGCCATTCCTGGCGTTCTCAAGAAGAGCCCCAGCCTAAACCCAGACTCACTCAAACTCCTGAGCCTCACAACAGAAGTACACAGGGATCAAAAAATGCAATATGGCTTTTCAGCTGCCCTTTTGAAAGTTTCTGGAGCTGGCTAGCTCTTAGGGGAGCAATGCCGGCAGCAGCAGATGTGGCCCCTTGCCCTGGAAAAAAAAAAAACTCACATCTAAAAATAGAGAGAGCATTTAGGGAGCAGGATGGAGGAAAACAGAGCTCTGGCAGGAGAGCAGGAAATTCAGCGCACACACATGCCCTGCCTCAGTCCTGCACTCAGCACACACAGGGCTTCATTAGGGCCAGCACGGCCAGCCTTTGTTTTGAAGTTTGAAGATAATCTCTCAGACCACTAGAAAAATGTGATCCCAAATGTGTAAAACATGAGTAAATCGCCTCATTACAAAACGGAAATCTCACCCTTCCCACTGCTGAGGTGTCTGCAAAGACACCACGTATAGACCCCCTGCTCCCTCCACCATGCCTGCCAACGACTCAGAGCTGCTAACCACTCTCAGGCCTCCAGAGGAGGGCCACTGAGATGTGCTGCAGTCCAGCTACAAGAGCTCAAAACTCCACTTACAGCCTCTAATCAGACCATCATACCTTCCTCAGCAGCTACAGAACTCATTGTCCACATGTGGGGACTCAAGGCCACTTCACAGCGGAAGTGCCCAAATCAAGCAATACTTAGGAGTAAGCTGGGGTGCCTTCCATGTACAGAGTCCCATCCAGAACTGCACTCTTGGGGTGAAGTGAGGGAGGAAATATATGCCATTAGGAGCCACGTGCTCAGGAACCACCACATGTCACCCAGTGCTTGCTGGTGCTTGAAGAAGCTCTATGGAATAAACAAGTCACTAGTCAACAGAACTGAAAAGTAAAAAGAAAAGAAAAAAGCCTCAGATGATTTTAAAAAAATAATGGGCCTATTTTTTCACCCTACAAAGTTCTCCTCCCACCTCACATTCCTTCCTCCCATATTCCCACACTGTCCAAAGAACAGGTCTGAAACCCTCACTCAGGGATTGAAGAAATGGGGCCAACACGGCTGAAGCAGGGACCCTGACTGCCAGGCCGCATCCCCCTCACCCTGCACGTGAGCCACAGACTTGTGAAGGCCAGTCACAGCCACGGTGCTGGGCACTCTCCTGCCAGGGGCTTCCCCAGGACCCTCTGGCAGCTCTACTTTCTCATGTCACCAGCTGCACTGGGGACAGGGAAGCACATGAGGAGTAGACAGACAGGTAGGTAGACAGACAGATGGATAGCCAACAAGCAGACAGGTAGGTAGGCAGACGGACAGACAGGTAGAAGATAGATATACAGACAGATTCTCCTCTTCTTTTTCCCTCTCAAGTAAGCAAAAATAAAGAGAACCAAAAGAGGAGTGAAGTGGGACACAAAGCAGTTCCGATGGCGAAGGGATGAATTCGGTTTGGGGTGTGTCCTACTAATACTTCAGCTCAACACACTCATGGTCAAGACTGCCTTCTTTTGCCCCAGCAGCTGTCTCTGCTCACCTCGTCATCATGCTGGGGAGCTCATAGCCCCTGCAAATCTTTCTCGTCCTTATGTCTCCTCTCTGGCCTGTGACGTATTCTCCCTCGTCCTCCACACAGTCTCATCCGTCAGTGAACCGTCTTCCCTGCCACAGCCCCACGCTGTCAGCCCATATCCCCTCCCGTTACCCAACACAATATCCTCTCACTGCTTTTCCTCCTCCAACCTCGGACCTCTTCAGTCCCTCCTTCCCAAAACTGTGGAGGTCCAATCTAGCCACTTCCATTTTCTTGCTAAACAATACTCTTCTGAACAAGTAACAGTAGGAATAAAGGCTAATTTTGAGTGCTTCCCATGCGTCAGGAACTGCACAGAAGAACTTTTATTTATAACCCAATCTAATCCTAATGACAACTCTGAGTTATACTTAATGATTAGTTCCATTTTACAGATGAGAACTGGGATTTACACTCAGGATTGTGTCTCCGAAGGCTATGCTCTTACCCACACACTAAACTGCCCCCAGATGAAAATGAAAACCAAACTGTTGGTACTAAGTGGCCTAGACCTACGCTGGAAGCCTCCTCTTCTGAGAAGACCACAGTCCAGCTATGCTCCCAACTCTGAGCACAGCCTGGACTTTCAGATCTCATTGTTCTCCTGTTGTTCCCCAGAGAGGACCTACCAGAACCATACTCATCCACCAAGGCCCATTCAAATGATCTTCATCCCATGCTCCTACTCTCAATCACTGCCAGTCCAAAGCAGATTTCTCCCACCAAGGCAATGGCACCCCACTCCAGTACTCTTGCCTAGAAAATCCCATGGATGGAGGAGCCTGGTAGGCTGCAGTCCATGGGGTCGCTAGGAGTCAGACACAACTGAGCGACTTCATTTTCACTTTTCACTTTCATGCATTGGAGAAGGAAATGGCAACCCACTCCAGTGTTCTTGCCTGGAGAATCCCAGGGATGGGGGAGCCTGGTGGGCTGCCGTCTATGGGGTCACACAGAGTCGGACACGACTGAAGCGACTGAGCAGCAGTAGCATTATACCAATTGTCTTACGTTGCATTCTTTTTCATTTATCATTTAAATATTTATTGATCATCTACCACATGTCATCTACCACTATGCTAAGGCAAGGGGCCTAGGGTGGTGAACAAGCATGAGCTTTGTCTCATTCATCTTTGAATAAAGGGCATCTGATAGAATATATAATAAAGAACAAGTGCTCAGTATTTTGATGAATGAAGAACCTTAGAATCATCTGAAAATCTTAAGATAACTAAAATGTTCTCTTTTAGCCAACATGGTTCTAAGGAATTGAAATGCGAGTTATTTGGCTTTCACTAAATTCTGTTAATCTCTTTTTAACTTGTCCTACAACTCTCAACCATACTCAGTTCAGTTCAGTTGCTCAGTTGTGTCCGACTCTTTGCGACCCCATGAACCATAGCACGCCAGGCCTCCTTGTCCATCACCAACTCCTGGAGTTCACCCCAACCCATGTCCATCAAGTCGGTGATGCCATCCAACCATCTCATCCTCTGTTGTCCCCTTCTCCTCCCACCTTCAATCTTTCCCAGCATCAGGGTCTTTTCAAGTGAGTCAGCTCTTCACATCAGGTGGCCAAAGTATTGGAGTTTCAGCTTCAACATCAGTCCTTCCAATGAACACCTAGGACTGATCTCCTTTAGGATGGACTGGTCGGATCTCCTTGCAGTCCAAGGGACTCTCAAGAGTCTCCTCCAACACCACAGTTCAAAAGCATCAATTCTTCAGTGCTCAGCTTTCTTTATAGTCCAACTCTCACATCCATATATGACCACTGGAAAAACCATAGCCTTGACTAGACAGACCTCTGTTGGCAAAGTAATGGCTCTGCTCAGGTATATCCCAAACAGGCTCAAGATAAACAAATATTTTTAATTTCCAACTTTTTCTATGTTGTAATACATACTCTTTGTAAAGTGACAGGCAGTTATTTTACAAGTCACTTCCCTCCCCTCTGTCTTTCTGAAAAGTCAATGTCCATCCCAAACAACTGAACATAACACCAGCCAACCTAGGAGTGCAAGTCACCTGTTGTGCGTGTACTGAGCTGACAGCAGAATGGGGAGGAAGGGACCACACCTTACTCATCAGGTCTGCGCTCGGTCTCCTGTCTGAAGCTGTGGGCGGACTGTCTGATCACTGTACCCGACAGTATGCTCCAGCCCTGGGGTTGGGGAGCATATGCCAAACCACCACTCAATTCATTCTCTGTGCATTTTTACAGGGTGAAAATACCTGTCATCTCTCATATGAAAAGAATCAGTGAAATCCTGCTTGGAGAATCGTCAAAACTCCTTAGGGAGGAAAATAAGGCAGGAATACAAAGAAAATAAAGTGTGTGGGCTTTATGGATTCATTGAAAGACTGTGATACTTGTTCTTATTTTATAGCTTTCTGCTCCTAATTATAGATAAAAGAGTTATTTAAAACTACGAAGTTAAGGATTCTCTTATGTAATACCAAAAACAGTGTGGGAGAAAAAAACTGAATTCTCAACTAATTCTAAGAGGAATTTTCACAGAAAGGGAAAAAGCGGAAGGCAAGGTAATCCACTCAAAATCATAACCATAACCTTCGACCCTGCAACCCAGTCTGTATGAACTACAGTCACTGATGAACTGTATGAGGAGTTCACACAGTGGCCTGGTATGAAGGTCAACTCCAGCTCCAAGAACTTGTAAAATTTAAGCTCCCTGAAAACTTTCTGAGCAATTTAGGTAACTGAAACTGTACACAAAGCACTAGACTCTTCTCTATGTGAAGACTCCATCTAAACAACAGTGCGAAAGATGCTGGTCTTTATCCTTGAGAAGAGCTAACCCACATTCAACACAAAGCTTCGCCTTACCTGTTTGGGGCATGACACTTCACCATCCCACTCTTTCTCCTCGGCAAACCGAAACTGTGAGAAGGAGTCCCCTGGGAACAGAAAAAAACACACAGCTTTATATCAAAGCCAAAGGCGAACACTCAGTTCTCTAAATTTCCCTTTGGAAGGAAAAGTGCTGTTTCTGAAGAGCTGACCATTTAATAGAAGGTCCTGGTCCACAGCTTTCCACAGCAACCTGTGTGTAGGGGGCACTTGAAAATATTGTTGACAGCTGTATTCATTGTTTTATTCAACTCTCAACAAGCCACCATCCCACACACTTGAGAAACAGCTTAACAGTCCAGGCCTGCAGACATGGCCATCTACCCATTTTAAGCATATTTTCATCTCTCTATAATGTATGCAAGGAAACTGATATGTATAATTTTGGGGGTAGGCAAGTAGAAAAGGAAGGAGAAAACCATAACTGAAGGAAAGCAATTCTCCACTGACCCATAATATGACGACTTAAAATATCCTTTGAAGTGAGGTTACCAACCTCAACCATCACTCCAAAAATCACCTGGTAAGAATGTCAGATGCAAAATAAAACCCAAAGGATGTGCCTTAGATTAGTCAATGTGAATCATGACGCATGGCTGGAATGAGCATGAGCTCCTGGAATAAAGGAAAATGAATCAAGATAAACAAGCCTGACAGATGATTCTGCACAAGGAGCCTGACACAAGGCCTGTTTTGTAAACGTGTATTTGCCTGACTGTTTGCATTAGGGATAGCTAATTTATAAGCAAAGAATTATTTCTCTACCTAGCTTTCAGGACCCTCCAAAATGTGGTCCTACCTCATTAATGCACATTTACTTCCTATTTCTTCAGACTTTCTGCTCCAGAGTCAGCCTCTTTTCACATTTTGAACATACTTCATTTCCTATCCTATCCTCATTTTTCTTTTAATCCTTCTCCCTTGTCTGAAGACCCACACACTTCTACCCATTCATATCCTATTTATATTTCAAGATTCAGGTACAGGCCCACTTCCTCCTCCTATGATATCTCTCAGGTTACTTAACCATGGAATCCATTCTTTACTTCTAACTTAAAAGGGGGAGAAAAGAAGGGAAGAATTCCAAATTAAAGAGACAAAGATAAAACCTCCAGCATCTAACACTTGACAAGATCAAGTTCAAGGTAAAACAGAACAAGAACATCAGTCTTTATCATGAGGAAGGATAAAATCACAATCATTAGTCACTAGCAAATCAATTTGATCTCCCAAAAGTATGACATAAAGGATCTGAATTGATAAGGTCTTGTCTGTGCATGTGGATATATAAGTGTGTGTATACATATATGTATTGTGATTCTATGTGGATACTTCATAAATATTTGTGCAATATTGGTATTTTAAAAGGACTATAGAAAGGTTACAAAGAAAAAAACCTTTAAAAATACCCTAAAATGTAGCAGTCATACAAACCATATTTGCCAGTGATTATCATTTGTAGCACATATAGGCAAAGAGCCTATCTCTCACATACAAAGAATTTCTTCAAATTAACCAGAACAAAACCACCTAGTAGGAAAACAGGAAAGGGTGTGAGAATAAGAAATGCAAGTGGCTAATATGTATATATGAAATGAGTCATGAATAAGTAAAAAATCAGTCTGGTAGATTTTTTAAAACTTGGTCAAACAGCTGAATATTTTATGAAATAGTGTTACTTTTGGCATTCATGAACTTTTATATTAAAAATGATCCTATGACTGCATGGATCCTATACTATGTAATCAGTACTAGATATCATCAGTCATCAGTTCAGTCACTCAGTCACGTCTGACACTTTGCAACTCCATGGACTACAGCACGCCAGGCTTCCCTGTCCATCACCAAGTCCTGGAGCTTGCTCAAACTCATGTCCATCAAGTCGGTGACGCCATCCAACCATCTCATCCACTGTCATCCTAGATAACAGTAATGCAAACGAGGCATGCTCTATGTATTTTTAATATCTAAATATTCAAATACAGGTAAGTTTCCAACAGTGGCAAATAGCTTATTGGAAATCAATGCTCTTACAGAAAACAACTAGGAACATTCCCCCACCACTATCCAAAAAAATCTACCTGAGGACATTAGAGAGTTACCAAGGCAGTGAGGATGTGAGGGACAAAGTTCCCAGATTGAAGAAAAGCACAAAGAGGTGAGTCTAACATTTAGACCTGCTTTTCCCTTTGAGTTTAGTTTCCAAAGTGATACTGAGAGACTGAAAAATAAAGCGTCAAGTAATAGCCAGGAGGTTGTAAAACTACCGAGAACTTCCACTAGTTTTATGCCACTGGGTGGACAAAAATGGGAGTTCAGGGCCCACGGGTGAAGAAGAGTCCTGGAAAATCAAAACTTTTAGATGAAACCCTTGAGGACTACATCTTAGAAGTAGGGATGAAGGAGAAGAGGCCAGGCTCACAAAGTCTGGGGCAAAGGAGTGAATCAACTCAATCTCTGATTCTGACTAAAAGAAGCAAAAGTAAATCCTTTTTGGAGAAAAATGACATTATCAATAGCCTAGAATTATCTCTACTATATATTATATACAGTATCCAAAATTCATTAAAAACCATCAGGTATATCAGGAGATGAGACCAAGATAACAGAAAACTAGAGAGAGGAGTAAACCAACCAACCAACCAACCAAATCCAATCAAAAAATGGGCAGAAGACCTAAATAGACATTTCTCCAAAGAAGACATATACAGACAGACAAAAAGCACATGAAAAGATGCTCAACCCTGCTAATTATTTAGTTCAGTTCAGTTGCTCAGTCGTGTCCGATTCTGCAACCCCATGGACTACAGCACGCCAGGCTTCCCTGTCTATCACCAGCTCCTGGAGCTTGCTCAAAATAACGTCCATTTCATCGGTGATGCCATCCAACCATCTCATTCTCTATTGTCCCCTTCTCCTCCTGCCTTCAATCCTTCCCAGCATCAGAGTCTTTTCCAATGAATCGGTTCTTCGCATGAGGTGGCCAAAGTACTGGAGTTTCAGCTTTAGCATCATTCCTTCCACAGAAATCCCAGGGCTGATCTCCTTCAGAAGGGACTGGTTGGATTTCCTTGCAGTTCAAGGGACTCTCAAGAGTCTTCTCCAACACCACAGTTCAAAAGTTTCAATTCTTCGGGGTTCAACTTTCTTTATAGTCCAACTCTCATATCCATACATGACTACTGGGAAAACCATAGCTTTGACTAGATGGACAAAGGTTGGCAAAGTAATGCCTCTGCTTTTTAACATGCTGTCTACGTTTGTCATAACTTTTCTTTCAAGGAGCAAGCATCATTTAATTTTATGGCTGCAGTCATCATCTGCAGTGATTTTGGAGCCCAAGAAAATAAAGTCTGTGACTGTTTCCATTGTGTCCCCATCTATTTGCCATGAAGTGATGGGACCAGATGCCATGATCTTCGTTTTCTGAATGTTGAGTTTTAAGCCAGCTTTTTTCACTCTCTTTCACTTTCATTGAGAGGCTCTTTAGTTCTTCACTTTCTGCCATAAGGGTGGTGTCATCTGCATATCTGAGGTCACTGATATTTCTCCTGGCAATCTTGATTCCAGCTTGGTCTTCATCCAGCCTGGCATTTCGCATGATGTACTCTGCATAGAAGTTAAATAAGCAGGGTGACAATATACAGCCTTGACATACTCCTTTCTCAATTTTGAAACAGTCTGTTGTTCCATGTCTGATTCTAACGCTGCTTCTTGACTTAAAGATTTCTCAGGAGGCAGGTCAGGTGGTCTGGTATTCCTATCTCTTGAAGAATTTTCCAGAGTCTGTTGTGATCCACATAGTCAAAGGCTTTGGTGTAGTCAATAAAAACAGAAGTAGATGTTTTTCTGGAACTCTCTTGCTTTTTCTATAATCCAAAGAATGTTGGCAATTTGATCTCTGGTTCCTCTGCTTTTTCTAAATCCAGCTTGAACAGTTCTCAGTTCACTTACTGTTGAAGCCTGGCTTGGAGAACTTTGAGCTTAAAATTTTTTGAGAACCATTTAAAAAAAAACCCAGTTATCAGACACAAATCTTGTGGGTTTTGCAATGTAAAAATTTCAAAAATAGGAAAAACTATAAAAAATCACAATGACCTTCATAAAGTCATTTTTTTCTGTTCCATTATGATTTATTACAGGATAGTGAAGATATTAATAGTTCCCGGTGCTATAGAGTAGGATCTTGTTGTCTATTTTGTATATAATAGTTTGCATCTGCTAATCCCAAACTATTAATTTATCCCTTCCCAAACCCCTTTCCCCTCTTGTGACTGTAAGTTTGATTTCTATGTCTGTGATTCTGCTTCTGTTTTGTAAATAAGTTCATTTGTATTGTGTTTTAGATTCCACATATAAGTGATATCGTATTGTAATTGTCTCTCTGACCAAGAAGTCATTCTTGATTGATGCCAAATACTCACATAAAAAAATACAAAGAAAAGAAAGTGAGAAAAATAGATATTTAAGCACTTTTTGTTTACAGTAATCAAACTTCAAAACAACACAATTTTAAAATCCTAATGAAGCACATAGAGGCTAATCTTAAAAAAATAAGCTGGTTAAATGACTACTAAAGAACGTCTTACATGGAACCATAAAAGACCCCAAATTACTAACGCAATCCTGATGGAAGTCAAGCAGGAGGCACAGTGCTCTTAGACTTCAGACAATACTGTAATACAAAGTTACAGTAATCAAAACAGTATGGTATTGGCATTATACAAAAACAGATATATGGATCAATGGAATGAAACAGAGTGCCAAAAAATAAACCCACATACCGACAGTCAATTAATCTTCAACAAAGAATGCCAACCTCTCTAATTCTCTCACTAAAGATGAAAGTATGTCCAGATTTGTCAAAATTACAACTACTAGAATCAAGAGTACTTCTAGAAAACATGTTACCAAACTCTTCTTATATCGAGACGTACAAAACAATGGCAGTATTAGTAAATGTGTTACTCCTATATCTTGTACATCAGACATTTGGATTCCTTTAAATAAGGAAGCATGATGTATTCACAAAGCATTCAATTCTCCTCCTGCTTTACTCGCTGGTTGAGAGAGTTCCTGTCTCTCACACTAACAGCATGAATCAGAATGAAGAAGTACAGAATGGAACCCGGTGAAGAACAGGGAAAGCCAACTGTCGCTGACATGGAATAAACAGGGTGAAATGTGTCTCAGGGGTCATAAGCATCCAAAGTTTTAGACACTCACCTGCTGAGTGTTCAGAAAGTAATTAAAGCAGAGCATAATGAATAGAATCAGAAGCACAAAACGAGTTTAGCATTTTCTTCCTTCTCTTTCTTCAAAGACTAATTTCATGATGTATAAGAGGCTGTGGAACTGCCTTACTGTTTACTTACACCATATTCTCAAACAAGATGGAGACAAGCTAGTGTTTATTGCATAAGGTGCTTGAATAACAGCAACAAAATTCCATAATAGTCTACTTTGCAGCTAGTGTTTATTATACAGGCTGCTTGAACAACAGTAACAAAATCCCATAATTTTCTACTTTGTAGATAACAATAGCAAAATGGAAGGCCTGCTAAATCCAATGATTATTTTTTATGAAGTAATTTATTCACTAGAATCTGCTGAAAATGGGGGAAGGGGGAAAAGAGGGATTTAAACAAAACTGATGCACCTTGAGAGTTCACATTTTTCCTGTGTTATAAAAATCCCATTCTATTGCAACAAAGCTGAAGTTGGTGTAATACAATAAAAGCTGAGATACAGGTGATACAGAAACAGTTCTGTGTCTCTTGAAGTTCAACAGCATCGCTCTACTGCCACATTTCTGGAGCCAAAATTAATGACAGATTTTTTTTTTCTAATCAATTAACTGCAAAAAGCAGCAAAAAAAAAAAGTTAGAAAGTTAGGTCTATGTGATCTTAGGTATCAGAAAGAATATTTCAAGCAGTGCACAATGCACATGAAAACATATTCAGCATCACTAATTATGCAAATCAAAACTACAATGAGATATCACCTTGAACCAATCAGAACGGCCAGCACGAAAAAGTGCACAGCCTTTCAGCCTGTGGACACTGTCAAGTAAGCATCACTGAAGTCTCTCCCTGCTCCACTGCCATCATGTTTAAGTCAGCGTCTCTAAGAGCCTGAACAGCCACGGAAGCTCTTCCTTGGTGGACTGGGCTTTGAAGCAGCTGATGAGAGCCTGAGGAGCCATTCTGAGCAGTGGGGAACGCTCACAGACTGTATGGTATTGAGGGATCCAAACACCACGTGTTCCAGAGGCTTCGAGTGTGTCACGCGTGCCAGTACGGAGGAGGTCGATGTGGCCAAGGAGGCAAGGCCACGCAAGGTGGACAGAAGAGCTGTGGAACCGCAGGGGGCCGCCTCAAGGGAAGATGCTCGAAGACCTGCTGCTCACGTCACTGTGGAAAAGACTTTTGTTGGTGGCATTAAAGAAGACACTGAACAACATAACGCAAGAGATTATTTTGAATAATATGGGAAAATTGAAGTGATTGAAATCATGACTAAGTGGCAAAAAGAGAGGCTCTGCTTTTGTGATTTGATGCCCATGATTCCGTAGACAAGACTGTCATCCAGAAATACCACACTGTGAATGGCTACAACTGTGAAGCAAGGAAAACCCTATCTAGGTAAGAGATGGCTAGTACTTCATCCAGCCAAAGAGGTCTAAGTGGTTTGGAGACTTTGGTGGTGGTTGTGAAGGTGGTCTTGGTGGGAATGACAACTTGGGTCGTGGAGGAAACTTCAGTGGTCGAGGTGGGCAGCTGTGGCGGTGGTGGATATGATGGCAGCGGGGATGGCTACAACTGATTTGGTACTGATGGAAGCAATTTTGGAGGTGGCAGAAGCTACAGTGACTTTGGCAATTACAGTCAATCTTCAAATTTTGGACATAAAAGGAGAAAACTGTAAACAGAAGTTTTGGCCCTTATAGTGGTGGAGGCCAACACTTTGCCAAACCAACGAAACCAAGGTGGCTATGGCGGTTCCAGCAGCAGTAGCTATGGCAGCAGCAGAAGGCTTTAATTACTGCCAGGAAACAAAGCTTGGCAGGAGAGGAGAGGGAGAGAAGTGACAGGGAAGTTACAGATTTGTGAACTCAGCCAAGCACAGTGGTGGCAGGGCCTTGGCTAAAGAAGACATGTTTTAGACAATACTCGTGTGTATGGGCAAAAACTTGAGGGCCGTACTTGTGATTAACTGCATAACAGGTTATTTTAGTTTCTGTTCTATGGAAAGTGTAAAGCACTCCAACAAAGAGTTTTAATGTAGATTTTCTTTTTGCACCAATGCTGTTGATTGTTATATATATAACAGTTTGAGCACAACACTGAATTAATATGTCTTAAAAAATTGTAAATATTAAATTCTGGAAAAGGGGTGGAGAAAAGGGAAGCTTCCTACACTGTTGGTGGGAATGTAAGTTGGTATAGCCACTCTGGAAAACAGTATGGAGGTTCCTTAAAAAACTAAAATTACCTCCTAGAGTAATGGAAAGAAAAACAAAAGTAAACAAGTGGGACCTGATTAAACTTAAAAGCTTTTGCACAGTAAAGGATACTATAAGCAAGCTGAAAAGACAACCCTCAGAATGGGAGAAAACAATAGCAAATGAAAGAAGTGACAAAGGATTAATTTCCAAAATATATAAGCAGCTCATACAATTCAATACCAGAAAAACAAACAACACAATCAGAAAAAAGACCTACATAGACATTTCTCCAAAGAAGACATACAGATGGCTAACAAACACTTGAATAGATGCTCAACATTGCTCATTATTAGAGAAATGTGAATCAAAACTACAACAAGATATCACATCAAACTGGTCAGAATGGCCATCATCAAAATGTCTACAAAAACTGCTGGAGAGGGTGTGGAGAAAAGGGAACACTCTCGCACTGTTGATGGGAATGTAAATTGAGACAGCCACTATGGAAGACGGTATGCAGATTCCTTAAAAAACTAGGAACAAAACCACCATATGACACAGCAATCCCACTCCTAGGCATATACCCTGAGGAAACCAAAATTGAAAAAGACACATTGTTCATTGCAGCACTATTTACAATAGCTAGAACATGCAAGCAGCCTAGATGTCCATCAACAGATGAATGGACAAAGAAGCTGTGGTACATATACACAATGGAATATTACTCAGCCATAAAAAGGAACGCCTTTGAGTGAGTTCTAATGAGATGGATAAACCTAGAACCTGTTATACAGAGTGAAGTAAGTCAGAAGAGAAAGATAAATATCATATTCTAATGCACATATATGGAATCTAGAAAAACGGTACTTGAGAATTTACTTATAGGGCAGCAATGGAGAAACAGACATAGAGAATAGACCTGTGGCCATGGGGAAAGGGGGGAGAGGGTGAAATATAGGGAAAGAGTAACATGGAAACTTACATTGTTATATGTAAAACAGATAGCCAACAGGAATTTGCTGTATGGCTAAGAGACTCAAACAGGGGCTTAGTATCAACCTGGAGGGGTGGGATGGGAAGGGAGATGGGAGGGAGGTTCAAAAGGGAGGGGATATATGTATACCTATGGCTGATTCAGAGGTTTGACAGAAAACAACAAAATTCTGTAAAGCAATTATCCTTCAATAAAAAAATTAATTAAAAAAAAATCTAAAAGTAGATCTACCATATGATCCAGCAATCCCACTCCAGGAAATATATCTGGAGAAAACTCTAATTCAAAAAGATACATAAACCTCAATGTTCACAGCAGCACTGTTTTCAACAGCCAAGACATGGAAGCAACCTAAATGTCCATTTACAGATGAATAGATTGAGAAGATATGGTGTATGCATGTGTTATATATTACTGAGCCATAAAAAGAATGAAATAATGCCATTTGCAGCAACATGGGTGGACCTAGAGATTATCATACTAAGTGAAGAGAAAGACAAATACCATATCATATCACTTACATGTAGGCTCTTTAAAAAGATAATACAAATAAACTTATTTACAGAAACAGAGAGAGAACAGACTTGTGGTTATCAAAGAGGAAAGGGCTGGGGGAGCATAAATTAGGAGCTTGGCGTCAGCAGATACAAACTACTATATGCAAAATAAACAACAAATTCCTGCTCTATAGCACCGAGAACTATATTCAACATTGTGTAATAAGCCATAAGGGAAAAGAATATGGGGGAAAGGGCAGCGCACAATGCTTCAATTTCGAGGATTCCATCAATGAAACTCATGATCAAACAAGTCTCCACACCCAGCAGTTCCTGAGGAGATAAATCTTCATCTAGTCTATTAGCTAGTTTTTATCCAGTTACTCTTAGAAAGTGCAATCGTGCGGAGTACCATTACCCTCACCGGTATTCTATTCTGGCAGAACTAACCAAATAATGCGCTCCTCCACCTGCCTCAGCCAAGCTGACATCTGTTGAGCATCACAACTGTGTAGGATGTGGTACAGAGACTATAGGAACACTCTAACAGCAGACGGTGGCGAGAAACGAGAATGCCTCTACATGGTCAAAATCAAACCTGACCACTAAAAACTGTCATAAGCAAGTTTTAATTTTATTTGAAATTGCAGATTTTTTTTCAGGTATTTCAGTACATCCATTCTATAACAGTGATATTTAGCTTTAGCTGCAGCTGAATATGATTCAACACTTGACATTTTGGCCAGAATGCATATTTAATGTGTATACAATAGTCAATTAGTGACATTTTATAAGGTCATTTTTTTAAAATACAGTAGTTTATATAATGTATGTACATCATGCTGACTACAGGTAATACTGTGCCGCATAACTGAAACTTGCTAAGAGAGTAGATCTAAAAGTTCTCATCACAAGAAAAATAAAACTGTAACTATGTACAGTGATGGATGTTAACTAGACTTATTGTGGTGATCACTGTGCAGTATATACAAATACTGAGTCATGATACTGTACGGTTGAAACTAATGTTATATATCAATTATACTTCAATTAAAAAAATAATATAGCTTTGTATGTACTGCCAAGGAAAGATGCCCATCATCTCAATTGTTTCATGAAAAAAATCAAGTTTTAGTACAGTATGAATAATACACACACATGTACACACACATATATGCACATGCTATATACACGCATACATATGTGTACATATCACAAAACACTAATACATGCATAGAAATAAGTCAAGATGATTCTATTTTAAGAATGATCCTCTCTCAGAGGGCAGGGTTGAAGGAGACTTATCCTTTCTGTATAATACATATTCCAGTTGAATTTTCCTTTGTAAACAATAAGCACGTGTTACTTTTGGAACTGAGCCAAACAAAAGAAGGAAAGCTAGAAAAAAGCTGAAACTTCTTAAGGGCAAAGACCTTCTCAGAATGCATTTAAGACAAAACATCCATAGACTTCAAGAGCTGCAACACTTGGTGTCATTCATTCTAACCCTCACTTTCTAGAACAATAAAGAAACTTAGGCTCAAGGGCCTGACTGGCCAGTTAACGACTGAACACTAAGACCTCGACTCTTAACATTCATTATTATACCTATAACTAATAACAAAGCTCTTTCCATTGTTTCTACTAGTCTTCTCAGCCATCTGAGTTCCCTAGGGAAAACACATACTCAATAAATATTTCATTTACTGAGTAGTGACATTTGATACACTACTATTGATATGTTAACAATATTTGAAGACATGAAAATCCAAACTCAAAAACAGAATTCCTCGCTTTAGGAATCATTACAGGGGTTCCTGTAAGTAAGTACTTTAAAAAATAAGAGGATTTTTATAAACCTCTAAGTATTCTACCAGCAGTAGCATCAGAGAAATAAAGGTGATATACCAATCATCACTGTATGGTTGTATACCCAGTATACTCTCTCTGCCTGACTTCGCAAATTAGTCTAACACAAATTTTAGGATCAGTGACAAAGTGGACACCAAACCTGCTAGACTTCCACAATACCAACATGCTATCAAAAAATGTACCCTTTAGTCATAGATAAGACAGCTTTGCATGTTAGGCTTACCCTTTCAGCTATATCAGCATAAAAGAGCTTTCACTCAAGTAAAAGAACTTAACATAACCAGTAAAAGTTCAGGCACAATCTTTATCTGGGCAAAGAAACCTACAAGACTTTCAGTTTCAAAAATACAGATCAGATGTATATAAAGAGCAAATGTGGAAGAAGGAAAATGTACCCAATGGAGTGGCAATTCCCATAACAGACATCTATCCTAGATATTTGGATCTTTTCCTTAGCAAACTGGCCCAGACCCTTGTGGTATGTCCATTTGGAAACCAACTGTAGAAAGCAAGAGGAATGTAGCACTACTTCTGGATGAGTATTTCATTTTAGGGCTTCCCTTTTGGCTCAGATGGTGAAGAATCTGCCTGCAATGCGAGAGACCTGGGTTCAGTCCCCAGGTTGGGAAGATCCCCTGGAGGAGGGCATGGCAATCCACTCCAGTATTCTTGCCTGGAGAATCCCCGTGAACAGAGGAGCTTGGAGGGCTGCAGTCCAAGGTGTTGCAGAGTTGGACACGACTGAGTACCTAGGCACGCACACACTTCATGTTGAGCTCCATTTTCCTGGCTCTTCTTTATTGTGCTCACCTTCCTTTACATCCTCCACAGCCCTCAGAATATGCCCTCAATCAGGACACCATGTCTATGGGAAATCACAAACAACTTTATAGGCTGACAAGTTCACAGTCTTCATAGAAAGATACTAAGTCCCAATGGTCAACATCATGGCTGCTATAGAAAATGGAACATACCCTTCTTCTCTCTGAATTTCTCTAGCTCATCTATGAGACATAACATATTTGGAAAGGCAAGGTAGATCCCAAATGCACACAATGACACAGATCAATCCAGAGATGATCCACAGTTTAGTCTATAAGGATGCAAAAAATTCCTTGCCACCCCCAATTTCTAGCTTCCAGTGGTGAGTCTTTCTATTAATAGATTCACAGGTCAAGCACTCCAGTATTTACCCTAAAACAAAGCAACAGCTAACACTTTGGTCTTTATGAGAAAAACTATAAAAGCCACAACAGTGATGAATTTTAAAAGTTAGGTTGTTGCAAAAGATTGAGAAAGTTAGAAAACTCTCTCCTCTAGCTCAACAGTGACCTATAATTAGCTTTCTCACCAGGTATGGGGCCCCAAAGGCCCTTGAGCATCAAATATCCACATTGAGCACTACATAATAGGATGTGCCTATCTTCCCAATGCCCCTAAAAAGGTGCTTCCCCATCTGCATGGATACATTGAAGGAAAAGTCAAATATACTCAGGTACCACAGAAGGGTTCTAGGCTTTATGAGCAAAGGATGATGCTGACATTCTGGAACTTAGAATCTAGCTTGTTTTCCCCAAAACAGTTGGCAAATATTCCGTATTAACCCTGTTCCACAGTAGACAATTTAGTAAAATTTCTCAGATCAACTGTTTTCAGAAGACAGGCCAACACCAAACTCTGGTAGATGAGAGTAGAACTCAAAGATCAGAGTAAATGTTCAGACAAGGCTGAATAAATCAAAGAATATGAAGACTATTCCTCACATGGACAATGAAGGCATAAGATCCTAGAACTGATCTGTAGTAAAAAGCACATCAGTGAAGGTGATGTCTGGATGCATGTAATGAAACCCGAAAAATTTTGGCTTTAATAAGATAAAGCCCCCACTGTTGCTACAAAGAGAGGGGCTTGGAAAGACCATGAAGATCAGAAGCAATTGCTCCTAATCCCTTGGGGTCCCTTGAGGTCTTGCCCTGCCAGTGCCTTCCTGGCGGCCAGACCAATATCCTATTGCCTTCTATACTGGGACTTTTTTGTCACAGCTGAGCTATCATGGGATGAACTTCCTAACATCTTCAGTTGATCAACTTAAAAGTGCTGAAGACTTGATGTCCTACAGGGTCATCCCTGACCATCCACCAGCTCCCAGCTCCCACCAAATACTTTCTTCCAAACAGAGTGTAGGGAGACAGAAGCTTCAGACAGCCTTTCTGAAGATACCAAGCAGACAGGGAGGTGGCTTGTTATCAAGCTATGGTAATTCAGAGTGCACAGCTACATTTATTCTCCACCTCTCCTGCTTCTACAAATGGCATTAGCGGTAAAGAGACCGCTTGCCAATGCAGGAGAAGCCTGAGACAAGGGTTCAATCATTTCTGGATGAGTACTTCATTTTAGAGCTTCCCTGGTGGCTCAGATGGTAAAGAATCCACCTGCAATGTGAGAGACCTGGGTTCATTCCCCAGGTTGGGAAGATTCCCCTGGAGGAGGGCATGGCAACCCACTCCAGTATTCTTGCCTGGAGAATCCCACAGACAGAGAAGCCTGGTGGGTTACTGTCCATGGGGCTGCAGAATTGGGCACAACTGAAGCAACTTAGCAAGCAGAGCAACATCCAGCAACAAGATAAAAGGTTCTATTTCTGTCAACTAAATGAAGTTGAAATTTAGGTGGTCAAAGGCTGGGATGGTGGCCCAGGCTCCCTCCAGCTCACTGCTCTGCTATTCCTATGGAAGCACTTCTTGCCACGATCCCATATGATGACCAGAATGCCTGCTGCTGCCACCAGAGCTGACACCAGATCCTTGCTCAAAACCTGTCAGTTTGGTTTAGTCGCTCAGTCGTGTCCAACTCTTTATGACCCCATGGACTGAAGCACGCCAGGCTTCCCTGTCCATCACCAACTCCCAGAGCTTGCTCAAACTCATGTCCATTGAGTCAGTGACACTGTCCAACCATCTCATCGTCTGTAGTCCCCTTCTCCTCCCACCTTCAGTCTTTCCCAGCATCACGGTCTTTTCAGGTGGCCAAAGTATTGGAGTTTCAGCTTCAGCATCAGTCCTTCCAATGAGTATTTAGGACTGATTTCCTTCGGGATGGACTGGTTGGATCTCCTTGCAGTCCAAGGGACTCTCAAGAGTCTTCTCTAACACCACACTTCAAGAGCATCAATTCTTCAGTGCTCAGCTTTCTTTATAGTCCAACTCTCACATTCATACATGACTACTGGGAAAACCACAGCTTTGACTAGATGGACCTTTGTTGGCAAAGTAATGAATGTCTCTGCTTTTGAATATGCTGTCTAGGTTGGTCATACCTTTTCTTCCAAAAAGTAAGCATCTTTTAATTTCATGGCTGCAGTCACCATCTGCAGTGATTTTGGAGCCCCCCCCCCCCCAAAATAAAGTCTGCCACTCTTTCCACTATTTCCCCATCTATTTGCCATGAAGTGATGGGACCGGATGCCAGAACTTATACAGGACTGGGGAAACAGACTCTTGGCGGGCACAAACAAAACCTTGTGCACACAGTTTCACTGAGTTAGACACGGCTGTGGTCCATGTGATCAGTCTGATGAGTTTTCTATGATTGTGGTTTTCATTCTGTCTGCTCTCTGATGGATATGGATAAGAGGCTCATGGAAGCTTCCTCATGGGAAGAGACTGACTGAGGGGGACTGTGAAAAAAAAGTGAAGGTGAAGTCACTCAGTCGTGCCTGACTCTTTGCGACCCCATGGACTGTAGTCTACCAGGCTCCTCCATCCATGGGATTTTCTAGGCAAGAATACTGGAGTGAGTTGCCATTCCCTTCTTCAGGAGATCTTCCCATGAACCCGGGTCTCACACATTGTAGGCAGATGCTTTATATCTGAGCCACCAGGGAAGTCAACTGATGGGCGGGGCCATGCTCAGTAAATCTTTAATCCAATTTTCTGCTGATAGGCAGGGCTGTGTTCCCTTCCTGTTGTTTGACCTGAAGCCAAACTATGGTGGAGGTAATGAAGATAATGGAGACCTCCTTCAAAAGGTCCTGTGCACATACTGCCCCACTCAATGCCCCTGACCCTGCAGCAGGCCACCGCCGACCCAAGCCTCTGCTGGAGACTCTTAGACACTCATGGGCAAGTCTGGGTCTATCTCTTATGGAGTCACTGCTCCTTTCACCGTGTAGGGCACCCGAGATGGACAGGTCATGATGGTGAGTTCTGACCAAATGCGGTCCACTGGAGAAGAGAATGGCAAACTACTTCAGTATTCTTGTCTTGAGAACCCCAAGAACAGTATGAAAGGCAAAACCTGTCAACTCCCACCTTTAACAGGCGTTAACCTAAATGTTTAAGTCACAGGGTCCAGAGATAAGAAAGCAAGCTACAAGGAAAACAAAAACCAGACAGAACCAGCTGGAACCACGATGGCAATGAATCTGACCTCCAAAAGACTCCAAGTCTCATTATATGTGGATTTTACTACATTAGCATATTAAATAACATACCTACCACAGCCAGGACTGGAAATCAAGGACCAAAAATGGATAAAAAGGGAGAGGCATCCCACTTCCTCTAAAGCCCTGCCCTTTCCCTTTAGATGAATACATATACTTCCCCACCATTAGCCACCCTCCTCTCCTCTTTGTCTTTAACTCTTTAAATCAAGTGCCTCTCATCACCTGGCCAAGGATTTCATCTGTGAACGAAGCTCCTGCTTCTCTGTTCTTTGGCCACTGAACAAAGCTTGTGCTGCAACGATCTCAAGCTTTGGTTTTGTTATTTGGTTACAGAAACCCAAACAGAAAAAGAACCTTTTACTACCAAGGCAGAGGAATGGCCTCGGCCGGGTTGGGGTCTGAGCAGAGTCCACACACTTAGTTCAGTAACACTATCCCAGCAAAATTCGACACAGCAAGATGGACGAAGCATTGGAGAAAAAGAGGCAAAAGGCGTGCAGCAGCGTCTGTTAGGTTTTCCCAGAAGCTACCACAGAATATTTCCACTGTCTCTTTCAGCTAGAACTGTATCTATCCCTTTATCAGGCCACAAGGAAGGCTGGATACTTAATTTCTTCCCCAGTGGCTATGTGTTCAGATAACAATCAGGGGTTTGAGTTAAAAAAGAAGAATGCATATGAGGTGGGGAAGCAACTGCAATCTGTGACAGACTATGAGAGGGTCCTACTCAAGAGGTTATTAATAAGAGTCAGCTGCTAGTTAGTGACTGTGTGCACCAAAGTATGAGTTGCTTTCAATGATTTCAGAGAAATTCTTGTAATTTTCAAACTTCTCAAACTATAGTTAACATTAATTTTAGACAAAATGTGCCTTTCAACTTTTTTCCCAATTCTGTTATGAAGAAAGTGAAAAGTGAAAGTATGAGTCGCTCAGTCATGTCTGACTCCTTGTGACCCCGTGGACTATAGCCTGTCAGGCTCCTCTGTCCATGGAATTCTCCAGGCAAGAATACTGGAGTGGGTAGCCATTCCCTTCTCCAGGTTATGAAGTAAGAGTGGAATAAAGTTCTAGTTTCCAGCATAATCCAAAATTAATACTGTTTACTGCCATTCTCAGGGAAAATGAGCATAATGTGATGTTAAACACCAATGACTTTAAGAGGAAAAATTCATTCATTAAATTTATGGATTTTTTTCATACTTTCATACCTTTTTCAGCACAATTGTGTCAAACAGAACTGGATGCAAACAATATAAATAGAGAAGACTTACCCCCTTGTTTACTTGCTCTCAAATCCTGAGTTCAACAAGAAAAGAGGAAACTACAGAAAAATCAACAAACAAAAGAAAAGTACATTTAAATTCCTTTTCCAAAGCTTTAGTAAGGTTTGCACTCTCTCCCTTTGTTTTAAACATATATTCTCATAAAATAACTCACTCGTGGTGCCAATTTCCTCAGAAAAGATTTGGTCCACCTAAATCTTTCCTTAGGCTTTTTTATTTATCTGACACCCAAAATGCTGACTCTGTTGGTTATCACAGCTAATGAAACCATCACACATATAATCTAAGGTTCCAGGTCTAACCACACAAGGAGTAGACTGCCCCCTAATCTCATTAGCAATCGTACAATGACATACAATTCACTTCCAGAGGGAGTAGAGGAGAAAGAAAAGCCGGATCAATGCCAAATCATCATTATCTAGAAGGCAGCCTGTATTTGTAGGATGCCACTCAGATTCAAGCACATGGCTGCACCCACTTCAGTGCAGGACAGAAAAAGGCACAGTCCCACAAGGACAATCACATTCTCCTTTGCAAAGGTCACTGCAAAACTCCCAGCAACCTGGTCCCACAGTGGAGTCAAACCTTCCCTGAATTTCCTGGCCAATCATCCATTCCTCTCTACTATTTAATTTTCTTTTACTATGTTGAGTACTTTTTTTTGAAAGTCAATCTACCCCTATTACCACCCACACCTCTCAAACATAAATACTATGTTCTACCTTAATCTGCCCAAGTTTTCCTCTTGGAATTAAAAGTTCTCCATCAAGGTACATGTTAAATAATTAAAATCCCCAAACACTGCAATCCCATGATGAAGCAGACATCAGATGATGCCCTCAGAGAAAACTGAGCATTTGTGAGAGGAAATGTCTGAACCGCTTTCTATCAGGAATATGAAATGACTTTCAATTTGTGGTTTACTGGCTAAATGTAGGCCAGACTCTCATATATTAAAGGATAAAGAAGTCTTATCTATCAGCTTTGATTGGTTTCACCATTTTCTTACTATGTATCAGCTCAGTTCATCTTTCTGATACTAATTCACATCTTCATAGTATAAAATCCAAATTCACATTCATATCTTTAGCTACTGACTGGTCTTTTCTCTCCTTCTAGCTTCTACTTTCATTTAAGATTCTGTAAAGTCTTAAATCATATAAGAATTCACTCTCACCAGCACAATATTCTTCATAAAATCTCCAACTGGGCAGCTCTAGTAAGCACAAACAATGCCAGGCTGAAGACCAAAGACCATTAGTCAATATACTGTTTTCTTTTTGTTTAATTGGAGGACAACTGTTTTATGGGTTTCCCTCATGGCTCAGCTGGTAAAGAATCCGCCTGCAATGTGGGAGACCTGGGTTTGATCCCTGGGTTGGGAAGATCCCCTAGAGAAGAGAAAGGCTTCCCACTCCAGTATTCTGGCCTGGAGAATTCCATGAACTGTATAGTCCATGGAGTCGCAAAGAGTCGGACACGACTGAGCGACTTTCACTAACCCACTCACTCACTGCTTTATAATGTTGTGTTAGTTTCTGCTGTACAACATGAATCAGTTTTTTATATATATTCACATATGTCCCCTCCCCATGCACACACACACACACACACACGCACATGCACACCTGCCCCCTCCCCTCCCCCCCCAACCGTCTAGGTCGTCACAGAGCACTGGGCTGAGCTCCCCGTGCTACACAGCAGTCTCCCACTATCCATCTCACACATGGCAGCGTAGACATGTCGACGCTACTCTCTTAATTCATACCAACTTCTCCTGCCCCTCCTCCCCAGTGCCCATAGTCCATTCTCTACTTCTGTGTCTCTATTTCTGCCTTACAAATAGGTCTATCTATATCATTTTTCTATATTCCATATATATGTGTTAATATATTTGTTTTTCTCTTTATGACAGACCCTAGATTGATCCACATCACTACAAATGGCCCAATTTCATTCCTTATGGCTGAGTAATATTCCATTGTATACATGTACCTCTCCATTCCTCTGTCAATGGACATTTAGGTTGCTTCCTCGATATACTTTTTTTGAGGTCAACTCATGCAGGCAATGTAGAACCTGTGGAAGCTAGTTCTGATTAACTTCACGACTCAGATCCTTGCTTTTCATTTTAAAATTCTCTTATTTCTAGCTCTTGGGTACACCAGGAATGAGTTCGGTAAGGCAACATCTCCCCAGAGGAAACCCAGAAGGAATTTGGGGCACTGGAGCAGCAGAAGGCAGGCCAGTGTGGCTTAAGCATGGTGAGGGGTAAAGAGGCAAGACAAGGCTGGAGACAGGCTGGGTCATATTCTTCATGTGACGCAACACTGTCCAACCAGGTATTATGTTCCAGTGTTTAACACTGTATTTCACAATAACAACCAGGCTTAGTGAAATCCAGCTCATCCTAGTTCTTACCTGTTAAACACATTTTACATGAGTATCCACCCTAATTCTCATACTAATTCTCAAGGACAAGTACCCTTACCATTTACAGATTAATAAGACAACAAAAAAGAGTAAAAACAATTTTAAAAATAAAATAGCAGGGTCTGTCAAATTGTCACCTTCAAAACAAAGAAGGTGGAAGATAGAAAAGTTCTCTGCATAGAATAATAATTGTCCTCATTAACGTTACCATGGCTACACGTCATCTCCCCCAGCCATGTCTGAGAAGCAGAAATGTAACTAGGATGCTAAGGAATTTGGCAAGCTATCCTAACTAGTAATTAGCTCAGGGAAAAATCTGGTGGGACCTCTATGAAGTTTGGGCACAGAAAAATCTCCATGCTTAAGAACATGCCACTTTCCTATTTAATATCCAGAGTCACTAATCTGGAAGGCAGACCTTCACATTGTCAGTGACAGGAGAGGAAATGAAAGAGAATGAAACTGGGGAGTACACACCTCATAACGTGATACATCCCTATCACCTGTTCCAGATTGGCAGAGAGGTGGCATTTAGCCTTCCGGTTCTCTGTTCCTCTAACTCACAGATTCCAGCCCTGGTGTTGCCTGGCACTGGCTTCTGAACACTGTTTCCCAGACTTCAGCTATTTCAGATCAGTTGTTTTGCTCAGCACCTTTCCTGATGCAACTCTTAAATATGAATCTCATGCTCAACATCACTCATTATCAGAGAAATGCAAATCAAGACCACAATGAGGTACCATTTCACACCAGTCAGAATGGCTGCTTCAATAAATGCTGGAGAGGGTGTGGAGAAAAGGGAACCCTCTTACACTGTTGGTGGGAATTCAAACTAGTACAGCCACTATGGAGAACAGTGTGGAGATTCCTTAAAAACTGCAAACAGAACTGCCTTGCTGCTGCTGCTAAGTCGCTTCAGTCGTGTCTGACTCTGTGTAACCCCATAGACAGCAGCCACCAGGGTTCCCCGTCCCTGGGATTCTCCAGGCAAGAACACTGGAGTGCGTTGCCATTTCCTTCTCCAATGCATGAAAGTGAAAAGTGAAAGTGAAGTCACTCAGTCATGCCCGACTCTTAGCCATTGCCTTCTTCAGAACTGCTTTATGACCCAGCAATCCCACCGCTGGGCATACACACCAAGGAAACCAGAAATGAAAGAGACACATACCCCAATGTTCATTGCAGCACTGTTTATAATAGCCAGGACATGGAAGCAACCTAGATGTCTATCAGCAGATGAATGGATAAGAAAGCTGTGGTACATATACATAATGGAGTATTACTCAGCCATTAAAAAGAATACATTTGAATCAGTTCTAATGAGGTGGATGAAACTGGAGCTGATTATACAGAGTGAAGTAAGCCAGAAAGAAAAACACCAATATAGTATACTAACACATATATATGGAATTTAGAAAGATTGTAATGATAACCCCCTATGTAAGACAGCAAAAGAGACACAGATGTATAGAACAGGCTTTTGGACTCTGAGGGAGAGGGTGGGATGATCTGGGAGAATGGCAGTGAATCATGTGTACTATCATGTAAGAAACGAATCGCTAGTCTAGGTTTGATACAGGATGCTTGGGGCTGCTGCACTGAGATGACCCAGAGAGATGATATGGGGAGGGAGGTGGGAGGGGGGTTCAGGGTTGGGAACTCATGTACACCTGTGGTAGATTCATGTCAATGTACGGCAAAACCAATACAGTACTGTAAAGTAAATAAATAAATAAAATAAATAAATATGAATCTCAGCCTATGTTTTGATGACATTTGACTTCCAGCCTCTCCCAGTCCATCAGGAATCCATTTCATGGCTGTTTTGTTCTTCACATAGATGGCCACTACATATTTTGACGATAGCTGGCAAGTGTTCAACACTGAAGTGCAGAACTATGAAGCCAGAAATGCAAAAGGCATACTTGGAAGCCTTAGTATTTGTTTTTACTGAACAAATTTTGATGGGTACTTTTGGGGTCCTGGCATTATTTATGGTTTGTATTGGAAAGTCACAAATTACCTTGTATTGGGTGGATCTGTTTAAGAAGGTCAGTAGTGTCAATGTTGATTCTCATTATTTACAGCTGCCTGGGTGGGCTTCCCTGGTGGCTCAAAGGTTAAAGCGTCTGCCTGCAATGCGGGAGGACCCAGGTTCATCCCCTGGGTAGGGAAGATCCCCTGGAGAAGGAAATGGCAACCCACTCCAGTACTCTTCCCTGGAGAATCCCATGGAGGGAGGAGCCTGGTAGGTAGGTTATAGTCCATGGGGTTGCAAAGAGTCAGACACGACTGAGCGACTTCACTCACTCACTAGAGTATACTTGGCTTGCTTTTATCTAAAGTTTCCTTTCCACACCAGAAGAAAATCTGATATACAAAAAGTCAAAGTTATAAGAAAGTAACTTGGTAAGTTGGACTATTATTTATTGACTTTTACCAAAGGATTTACCAAATATATTTACCAAAGGATTCATGAATGGATTCAGATACTAAGATTCCTTGACATATTTAAAATGTGACTGAATTTCCAAAAGCTTTACTTAACACTTTTCAGAATATGTTTATTGTTCAATGGCAGGAACATCGGTGGATTTTCTATTAAGAAACATCTGTTGTTTGGATGCTAACTCTAAAGTGTTCCTGATTTGATGTTCATGTTTGTGTTTTATTATATACTCAGAATAAATACTTTGATTTTCATGGGTACTGTCAAAAGTAGTAATGTCTTTTCAAGGCTTCAAAGCTCAAAATGGAACCTGCATAAATGAACTATTAGTCTCTCTAAATCATTAATATGTCTCTCATGGTTTAAAAGTAGGGCAAGCGTAGTAAATGTTGGGTTTGTGTTTTTGCCTTTTTAAAGCAAGAACTATTTTATAAATCTTTTTAACACAAAACTATATAAGAAACTTTAGATAAGGTGCCAGTAGAATAAATCTGTTTACTAAATTTCATTTGACAAGTTTTAGAAATTACTTTTAACATAATTAACCAACTTTGCTCCATTTCATGTTTGCTGTGTTTCCAGGGGATGCCACTGGGCAGAATTCAGCAAGTTAAAGGCCTATATGCTTTCAGCACTCGTATCTGCAAATATAGTCCCACTTGGGGCTTTCCTGGAGTATTAACCAAACAGCATGCTTTTTAAAAAAAAAAAACAAAAAACTTTTGTATATGCCTCTAAAGTATAAGGTCTCTTTTTTAATAACACAGGAATAATATCATATGTAAAATAGCAGTAGTTAAAGAATAATATTATAAAACACATAGATAATATTTAAGTATACCCATAAAATGTTTTGGGTTTCTCTTAGGAGGGGGAGGGGTGGAAGAATGTTTTTTTTTATAGTTAATGCATTCAAACCATAATCCAAATAAATTCCCCACAAGACATTCAGTTGATTTGTCTCTTAAATCTTTTTAGTATTCATAGCTTTTTTGTTGAGGAAAACTGAGCATCTGACCTCTTGGTCCTTTCACTTGCTGTATTTCGCCGATTGGCACTCTTATATTATTGTCTAATCTATTCTTTTATTCCTTGTATCTCCTATAAACTGGTAGCTAGAACTAGAAGCTTGATCAGACTGAAATTCAATTTTTTGGAAGGATGCTTTTTAAATCAGAGAAAATTAATTGAAATGTATAAGGACAGAATCCAATTTCAGATAAAGGCATAATGTTACATTTTTGGAGTTATCTGGACTGAAGTATCCCTATGTTTGCCAGAAATTTTTAGGAAAGGGGTATATCCTAAAGTTGCTCATCAGTAGTATCATTTAACAGTGAAATTAAGATAAGCTTCCATTAGAAGGGGAAAGTTTTATAAAAACTGAAGTGATCGATAATAATGCACAACCTATATGACCATCAATAATAACATCACATAAAATCCAGAGCCATTGACAATGAACTTTCATTCAGATGAGAGCAGATTAGATCATGAGCAGCCAGGGAAATGACTGTATACAGACAGTCCCCAACTTATGATGGTTCAACTTATTTCTCTACTTTCTGATGATGCTAAAGCACTACTTAATCTATACTTTCAATTTTTATCTTTTCCCCCAGGCTAGTGATATGCTGACACTCTTTGGTGATGCTGGGCAGTGGCAATGAGCCACAGCTTCCAATCTACCACATAATCATGAGAGTAAATGACAAAAACACTTACATCCATTCTGTACCCACACAATCATTCTGCTTTCCACTTTCAGTACAGTATTCAATAAATTACATGAGATATTCAACACTTTATTTACAAAACAGGCTTTGTGTTAGATGACTTTGCCCACGTGCGGGCTAATGTTAAGTGTTCTGAGCATATTTAAGATGGACGAGGCTAAGCTATGATGATCAGTAGGTTAGTATATTCAATGTATTTTCCACTTAATAATACTTGCAGCTTACGTAACCTCACTGTAAGTCAAGGAAGGCCTGTATTTGTAACCAGTTTTGAACTCATCTTGTTTTCCAAAGAGAAGAGGTAGCAGAAGGAGAAGAGACAAGTGCCAGCTTCCATGCCACTCTTCCACCTTGGTTATTTAGACATGGAATACAAAGAGAAACAGATGCATGCCCAGGGCAAATTCAGAAGAATTCTGTCCGAGGAAATTGCAAAAACTGGTGCAAAAGTAACTGAGATTTCTTTTTTATTTTTTAATATAAATTTATATATTTTAATTGGAGGCTAATTTCTTTACAATGTATTGGTTTTGCCATACATTGACATGAATCCATCACGGGTGTACATGTGTTCCCCATCCTGAACGCCCCCCCCCCACCTCACTCCATTTCACAATTTGTATGGAAATATAAACTGAGATTTCTAAAGGGGGAATTATAAGCTGTTTAAGGTTCTTTGGTCCATGCTCCGGGCTGGCTGCTTTGTGGGCTCACAGAATGGCATGACTTGCTCCTGCAGAATTCACACGTGGAGAGAAAAGAAAGGGTGTGTGCACCCACCACATATGGGCCCTCTATTCCAATACACACACCACCTTAGGGTTCACAAGTCTGATCCTTTCATCTTCTTGCCTAAACATGATGTATAGACTGCCTTCTTTTCTCACACTAATCCAGGGATTCTGACACTGAAGGGAACCTAAACCTTTCCCTCCTCCATGTAGCTGGTCCCAATAAACTGTACTAAGCATCCTTTTGTGTTCTGAAATTTTAGTGAATGATACCTATTAAGTGCATGTATTTACAACTGTCATTGTGAAGCTATAATCCCACTAAAAGTCTTTACGTCAGAATTGAAATGGAATTGTAAGGTGGTATTTTGCTACAAAATAAAATTTCAATTTCTATCGCCTCCCCACTTCAGGAGAAGATGTTAAGGTTTTCTCTTTTATGGTGGAGAATACGGGAAAAACTGATTTGAAATGTCAATGTTTCTAAGTCCAATATATATTTTAAACTATTTAAATGTAATAAGTTCTGGCATTGCTTTCCTTTGGCTTCTTTTTTAGAGAGGTCCATCTTCCTGCCAAATAAGAAGTAGATTTTTTTTTAATACTTGTGACATTTAAAAGCTAATAATCCCATTTATAGATGTAAAGCCCTTCACGTAAATTCCTGTCTCTAGAGAAAGATTGGATTATGTAGTTTACCTATGTTTTGTTATTGTAACTAAAACTTCTCTGAGAACTTGGTTATTTAACACGGTTAATTTTTGCTTTTCTTGGGTTGGTTGCTGGGCCTGTGATCCCCAAATGGCATGAAGACCACAGGAGGCTCGCTTCACAGTGGTGCACCTAGTAATGCATACTCATAAACCACATCAAAATATACACCAGCCATCAATGTGAAGAAAAAAATAGCTGTACCACAGATCCCAAAATAAAATGGCAGAGAGTAGCATTATACAGAAGGCCATCAACACAAAAGGAGGACTCTCCTGTGAAGACTTTTCAAAGTTCTCAAAGCAGGTCTGCCCCTCAAGGACTGTGAAGAGCAGCGTGTATGGTACACAAGGCCACATGATCTTGTACAAGCAGGATCCAAGATGCTGTGTCTGCTCTGACGCTAAGAACCAGCGCTAAGAACACATCCTCAACTGCTCCTGCTACCCAGGACCTGGGCAGGAATCCACAGATGACCCGTCAGCCTGACAGAGGTCTCTCAACAACGCTGCCAGCACCAGGGGACTGACGGCACGTCCGAGTCTTATCTGACTCCAGAGTGTCAGACCCAATGAGCACGTCACACCAACACTGCTGACCAGGGACACGGTCACTGGATGTTGCGAATACAACAGGAAATTCACAAAGCACACATTTGAAAGTTTAAGGTCGATTTTTTTAAAATTTCATAATGTTTTAAAGAAATAAAGGTTTGCCTGACAGATTCAATGACACCATACTATGTCATGAAGAAGTCAATGATACTTCAAAGGTAAAGGACTGGGTGCTAAGGGGAAAACTGAAATCAACCTTAAGGATACCAAGTCAAATTCTTATAATTTTCAAGAAGAGGAAAAAGACAGAAAGATAACAAAGAATTAAAGTGAGCAAAATTGGGGATGTTAATTTAGAGAAAATTATTTTGGTAAATCAAAGTATAAGTAACACATATATGCCTTTCTGGTTAAGTACTTAGTCTCTGAAGTCAGACTGTCTTGAGTTTGAATGCTGGCCCCACTATTGAGTGGCTGCGGGTCTTTAAGGGAGTTGCTGATACTTTGTGCCTCTGCTGCCACTGCTGCTAAGTCACTTCAGTCGTGTCCGCCTCTGTGCGACCCCGCAGACGGCAGCCCACCAGGCTCCCCGTCCCTGGGATTCCCCAGGCAAGAACACTGGAGTGGGTTGCCATTCCCTTCTCCAGTGCATCAAAGTGAAAAGTGAAAGTGAAGTCGCTCAGTTGTGTCCCACTCTTTGCGACCCCATGGACTGCAGCCTACCAGGCTCTTCTACCCATGGGATTCTCCAGGCAAGAGTACTGGAGTGGGGTGCCATTGCCTTCTCCTTCCTGTCAAATGAGGATAATCATAGTTCACAGTTTAGCAGGATTATGAGGATTAAATGACCTATGCACAGTCACCACTGGCAGACAACAAATGCTTCATAATTTTAGTTGATGTCAACATAATCACTGAGCAGTAAGCAGATATTATGATTCTGCTCCATCCTGAGATATTTGTGCCCCTAAAGCCAAGCACTACCAGGGCTCTCCCAAAAATGTTATTCAGGCTAAAGTTCCTGTACCAATTTTGGAAAGATAAACAACAAAGAGAAAAATCTTTTGCCATGGGACTATAGGAATTGAATAAAATGGAAAGAGTAATAGCCAGTATGGTGACTCTTTGAAAGCTCACATGTGCTTTCTACTGTAATGAATTTCTTGAATGAGAGTGAATAAAAAAGTGGTTAGAAATTCCACTTGGATAAGTAATTGCCTTAAAAGATCAATCATCTACTGTCAGATATCAAATGTTGAGCCTAACTTATGAGACCTGCAGAAAGAACTGGCATTGTTCCAAGGCATTCAAAATACTTTTCAGTACACTGATGTTAAAAAACAAAGACAACACCATGGTAAATTATTCATGCATCACAATAAAAAGAAAAATATAAATACAAAATACTAATTTCTTTTTCTTTACCTAGAAATAGCTCTACATCAAATATCAGTATATAATTTATCATCATGCCAGAAAATTATTTTGGAATAAGAAGGAAAGACACAAAATTCACCCACCAATTATCGTTCCAATGACCAAATCAGCTGCATATTCATCTTGCTCATCTGCATAATTCATTTAGAGTAATATAACCAAATTTGCTCACAATCATACACACATATATATTTTAATGGCATGTAATAATTTAACTCAGATGACCATTATATCCACTAATGTAGGCAGGAATCTCTTAGAAGAAATGGAGTAGCCATCATAATCAACAAAAGAATCTGAAATGCAATACTTGGATGCAATATCAAACACAACAGAATGATCTCTGTTCATTTCCAAGGCAAACCATTCAATATCGCAGAAATCCAAGTCTATGCCTCGACCAGTAACACTGAAGAAGCTGAAGTTGAATGGTTCTATGAAGACCTACAAAGACCTTTTAGAACTAACACCCAAAAAAGATGTGCATTTCAGTATAAGGAACTGGAATGCAAAAGTAGGAAGTCAAGAAACACTTGGAGTAACACGCAGATTTGGCCTTGGAATACAGAATGAAGCAAGGCAAAGACTAATAGAGTTTTACCAAGAAAATGCACTGGTCATAGAAAACACCCTCTTCCAACAACACAAGAGAAGACTCTACACATGGACATCACTAGATGGTCAACACCAAAATCAGATTGATTATATTCTTTGCAGCCAAAGATGGAAAAGCTCTATACAGTCAACAAAAACAAGACCAGGAGCTGACTGTGGCTCAGATCATGAACTCCTTATTGCCAAATTCAGACTTAAATTGAAGAAAGTAGGGAAAACCACTCGACCATTTAGGTATGACCTAAATCAAATCCCTTATGATTATACAGTGGAAGTGAGAAATAGATTTAAGGGCCTAGATCTGATAGATAGAGTGCCTGATGAACTATGGATGGAGGTTCGTGATGCTGTACAGGAGACAGGGATCAAGACCATCCCCAAGAAAAAGAAATGCAAAAAAGCAAAATGGCTGTCTGAGGAGGCCTTACAAATAGCTGTGAAAAGAAAAGAAGTGAAAAGCAAAGGAGAAAAGGAAAGATATACCCATTTGAATGCAGAGTTCCAAAGAATAGCAAGGAGAGATAAGAAAGCCTTCCTCAGTGATCAGTGCAAAGAAATAGAGGAAACAACAGAATGGGAAAGACTGGAGATCTCTTCAAGAAAATTAGAAATACGAAGGGAACATTTCATGCAAAGATGAGCACAAAAAGGGACAGAAATGGTATGGACCTAACAGAAACAGAAGATATTAGGAAGAGGTGGCAAGAATACACAGAAGAACTGTACAATAAAGATCTTCACGAACCAGATAACATGATGGTGTGATCACTTACCTAGAGCCAGACATCTTGGAATGTGAAGTCAAGTGGGACTTAGGAAGCATCACTACAAACAAAGCTAGTGGAGGTGATGGAATTCCAGTTGAGCCATTTCAAATCCTGAAAGATGATGCTGTGAAAGTGCTGCACTCAATACACCAGCAAATTGGGAAAACTTAGCAGTGGCCACGGGACTGGAAAAGGTCAGTTTTCATTCCAATCCCAAAGAAAGGCAATGCCAAAGAATGCTCAAACTACCACACAATTGCACTCATCTCACACGCTAGCAAAGTAATGCTCAAAATTCTCCAAGCCAGGTTTTAGCAGTACATGAACCGTGAACTTCCAGATGTTCAAACTGGATTTAGAAATGCCAGAGGAACCAGAGATGAAATTGCCAACATCTGCTGGATCATCAAAAAAATGAGAGTTCCAGAAAAACATCTATTTCTGCTTTATTGACTATGCCAAAGCCTTTGACTGTGTGGATCACAATAAACTGGAAAATTCTGAAAGAGATGGGAATACCAGACCACTTGATCTGCCTCTTGAGAAACCTGTATGCAGGTCAAGAAGTAACAGTTAGAACCAGACATGGAACAACAGACTAGTTCCAAATAGGAAAAGGAGTACGTCAAGGCTGTATATCATCACCATGCTTATTTAACTTCTATGCAGAGTACATCATGAGAAACGTGGGCTGGAGGAAACACAAGCTGGAATCAAGACTGCTGGGAGAAATATCAATAACCTCAGATATGCAGATGACACCAGCCTTATGGCAGAAAGAGAAGAACTAAAGAGCCTCTTGATGAAAGTGAAAGAGGAGAGTTAAAAAGTTGGCATAAAGCTCAACATTTAGAAAACAATGATCATGGCATCCAGTTCCATCACTTCATGGGAAATAGATGGGGAAACAGTGGCTGACTTTATTTTTTGGGGCTCCAAAATCACTGCAGATGGTGACTGAAGCCATGAAATTTAAAGATGCTTACTCTTTGGAAGGAAAGTTTTGACCAACCTAGACAGCATATTAAAAAGCAGAGACATTACTTTGTCAACAAAGGTCCATCTAGTCAAGGCTATGGTTTTTCCAGTGGTCATGTATGGATGTGACAGTTGGACTATAAAGAAAGCTGAGCACCAAAGAATTGATGCTTTTGAACTGTGGTGTTGGAGAAGACTCTTGTGAGTCCCTTGGACTGCAAGGAGATCCAATCCGTCCATTCTAAAGGAGATCAGTTCTGGGTGTTCATTAGAAGGACTGATGTTGAAGCTGAAAATCCAATAATTTGGCCACCTGATGCGAAGAGCTGACTCATTTGAAAAGACCCAGATGATGGGAAAGATTGAGGTTGGGAGGAGAAGAGGATGACAGAGGATGAGATAGTTGGATGGCATCACTGACTCAATGGACATGAGTTTGGGTAAACTCCAGGAGTTGGTGATGAACAGGGAGATCTGGCGTGCTAAGGTTCATGGGTTCGCAAAGAGTCGGACATAACTGAGCGACTGAACTGAACCGAATCATTTGGCTAAGATTTGCTGGGAAGTAAAAAAAAAAAAAACACTACATAAGGTGACCAAATATGAATTTAGTTTACTTCTTACTTAGATAATAGTTAACTGACTTAATACAAAGGGAAACTAAAATATCTTTTGAAATAACATATCAATATATTTATTATGAAAGCATTTTTTTAATGAATAAATAATTTTTTAAAACTTGTCTGTCACTTGCAGCCACCTCTTCCCAAGCTATAATAACAAGAATTTAATACCAGCCAAGGGAGTTTACCTGAAAAACTAGAGAAATTCAATAGAAGGCTCATTATAAGATAAATGAAAAAAAAAGTCAGTAACTTTTCCACATACTGTCAATAAACACACTGGTGGGGAGGAGAAAAGAACTCCTTCATGAGTTCAATGAAACTTAACAATGTATACTGAGACTTACACGAAGAAAATTATAAAACTATGTAGAAAGATTCTTGTCTATTCATTTAACAAAAATTTACATAGCAATAGGCTATACTAAGAGCCAAAAGTACAACACTATATAGGACATTGCCCCCTTGAGTTCATGGTTATATAAATAAGCAATCACAATATTTAATGGAAGACACAATATCCTAAGGGAGTACTAGGAGGAGGGGGAAATAGGGGATAATTAATTCAGGTTGGGCAGTGTTAGGACTCCTAGAAGAGATGATGCCTAATCTGAAAGATGGCAAAGTTTTGTCAAAATGAGAGAGTGAAAAAATTAAGATATTGTGGGTATCCACAGGCAGTTTGGTGTTACTGGAGCAATCAATTTGAGGAAGGAGTAAAGAAAGATAAGGAAAAGGTATAAATGGAAAAATAACATTACTAGATGAAATCTTACAATTGTGAAAATGTCAGTTTCTCTCCAGTATTTATACTCAATGCAATTCCAATAAAAAAGCCCAGCTTGGAGGAGAGGGAGAATGTGTCCACTCTCCCGTTTCAACTGCAACAGTAAAATGTGTCAGGACAGTTGAGACGTCTCTGAAATTTTTTAAATAAAAAGGAAGAATAAGCCCTACCTATCAAATCAAAATAGCAGACTGTAAAGTTATAGTCATTAGACAGTACAGTCCTGGCAGAGGAATAGGAAAATAAAACGCACACTTCAGAAAGAAACCCAGACATACAGCTTTGTATGTGATGAAGATGGCACTGCAAATCAGTGGGGAAAGAACATAATAGCCAGTGGGTGGTACGGTGTTCTTATCCACATGCACAAGGCTAACATCATTAATATACTGAGAGCACGAACACACCAGTTCAGAAAACACACTGAAAAAAATAAAACACTCAGAACAGAACAACTGAAGACAAAAGAATAGACAAATGGGGTGAACACAGGGAAAGACGCTCCAACTTACTAGTTGCCAAAAAATTCAAGTTTAAAAATCATGAGACCGCTCCAGTTTTTGAGCATGAGACACAAAAATTTTAAAAACTGATAAATCCAGGATTATTTAGAATGTGGAGAGATGGGGCATTGTATATTGCTAGTAGAAATATACCTTGGAACAAGTTTTTTGAAAGGTAACTCGGCAGTACCTTAAAACTGACCAAAGAAAATCTACTTTTAGAATTCAGTGTATATGTGCAAGCATTGCTTATAAAAATGAAAAACTTGAAGCAATAACCAATGGCAGATTCCTAACATAGAATACCAATCAAGTCATTAAAAAGAATGAGACAGGTCTGTATAATTAACACAGAACTGGACATTTGCAGTGCACTGAAGCATCAATAGAGCAAGCTAAGAACACCATTATATCAGGGGTCCCTGAGACCACCCTCAGGTTCAACAAAGGACTCATAGGACTCAACATAGAGTTGTACCCATAGCTTTATTACACCAAAAGAACACAAGCAAAATCAGGCAAGGGAAAAGAGGCATGGATGAAGTCCAGAGGCACAAGCTCCGACAGTGCTCTCCCAGTGGAATCACCTGGATCTAATTCCTCCAGTTACGAAATATGGCAACACATGTAAAATACTGTCCATCAGGGAAACTCATTAGGGACTTGGTGCCCAGGGAGACTACTGGCAGCTGATCACAGAGGCACTCACTGCCTAGGCCTGCTCCAATATTCCAGATATCCAGAGGATAGCGGGTGTCTATCATAAACTATACTGTTTGTACAAAAAACTTAGCTACGGTGAGCCACTCTAATCAGTTCTGGAAATGGTGAGAATCCTCCCAAATTCCAAGTTCCCAGAAATCAGCCAACAGTCAACCTGGCAGGCAGGCCATCCTAAAGGTAAGCGATCCCAGGCCTACTTTGTTAACACTGCACAACCATGAAAAGTAAAAGCAAACCACATGCTGGGGAAAAGATGCATTAGAGTCGGGACAACCACGTTCTAGTTCCATCTTCACTAACTCCATTGTCTCATCTGGAAACGTCATTCTTTCTTTTATATATTGGTTCAATGTTTATTGAGCACCTATCAGACACTGCCCTAGATGGGGGGTGATGCAGAGGTGAATCAAACAAAGGCCTTGCTGTCTTGGAGCTGACATTCTGTCGACACACGTAGTCTGTCCAGCGGCTGTCAGTGCTGTGCAGAAAAACAAGCAGGGTATGAAGAGCTGGGACCAGGGAGGGAGGGTGGACGGCTAAGTCATTATGGAGAGGTCAGGAAAGGCCTCTCTGATGGTTAGCACTGTGCTGCCTCCTCAAGGAAGCAAGGATGGGAGTGTCTAGATTTCTGGAAGAAGAGCATTCTAAGAGGAAGGGAAACCGGCAAAGCCTCAGGAGGATGCTCCACACATGTGAGGAGCAGCTGAGCCCAGAGTAACTAAATGATTATGGGTCATTACCTTTCTTCACAGGATTGTGAGAGGACCTGAAACAATCTGTAAATGTACTTTATAAGCCAAATTGACATTTTTATTCAATGGCTTTAGCCTTGAGGAATTTAAGGTATCATCTATAGGAAATACACTGGGAATTCTGCTTTTTGCCTATTTTGGTACTCAGGTAAGATGTACTCTTACAGGTATTTATAAGAGATTATTCTTTTAATTTACACATACAAGAAAATTTACCATTCAGAAAATATTTATCGTATTTTACATTTTGAACATTTGCCATTTAGAAAAAGTAAAAACATCAAGAATCTATTCTATTAATAAAGCTATTAAAATGAGCCTCTTTACCTATTGCACTACAAAGACTTTGAGTGACAAATATATTACATTCAACAATGTCAGTACCCCATTATCCTATAGCGAGAGGCTTCTCTGGTGGTTCAGACAGTAAAGTATCCACCTGCAATGCAGGAGAGCCAGTTTCAATCCCCGGGTCGGGAAGAGCCCCTGGAGAAGGGAGTGGTTACCTACTCCAGTATTCAGCCCAGAGAATTCCATGGACAGAAGAGCCTAGCGGGCTATACAGTATATGGGGTCGCAAAAAGTCAGACATGACTAAGCAACTTTTTTTTTTCATCCTGTAATGATGACCTTTTAATCTAAATCAGTGTAATGAACCATTTCCAGCCAATACTAAAATAACTTCCTTTAGCATCCAGCAGACTTCCGGCTTTTCTGCCCTCTCCACTGTTGGCTTGTGAAGTCTGGCTTTGTTGCTTATTTTTGCACACACTATGAGGTCAGCTCAGTTCTAAAGAATCCTTCTGCCAGTGTAGGAGACATGGGTTCGATCCCTGGTTCAGGAAGATCCCACATGCTCTGGAACAAATAAGCCCATGCCACAAGTGCTGAGCCTGCGCTCTAGAGCCTGGAGCCGCAACTGCTGAGCGCACATGCCGCCACTACTGGGGCTAGAGGGCCCTGCAGCCCACGCTCCACAGCAAGGGAAGCCACCGCCGCGAGGAGCTAGCGCGCGGCAACCGGAGAGCAGCCTCCCCCTCGGCAACCAGAGCAAAGCCCACGCAGCAACAAAGACCCAGTGAAGCCCAAAATAAATCAATACGATTAAAAAAAAAAGGAAGAAGTTCACACTGACCCCTGGATTCACCCTCTCACATGCCAATATAAGTCATAACTGTCTGTTTTTCTGCCTTATCCTATTCGAACCAATGCATATGAAATACATTTCTGTGTGGAAAGAACCATCAGTGTCCAACTTGTATTCTCATCCCATTACATCTTCCTTACTTCTGTTTTTATTTTTGAAAAACACTAAGTGAAGTGTTAGTCGCTTAGTCGTGTCTGTTTGTGACCCTGTGGACTGTAGCCCGCCAAGCTCTTCTGTCCATGGAATTCTCCAGGCAATAATACTAGAGTGGGTTGCCATTCCCTTCTCCTGGGGATCTTCCTGACTCAGGGACCAAATCTGGGTCCCCTACATTGCAGGTAGATTCTTTACCATCTGAGCCACCAGGGAAGCCCTGAAGTATTATTCTATTGAGCTATGATTTAATGGTCAAATAATATGCAGGGTAATTTGAATCTTTAAAGTTTTGGTTTGGCCTTCCTGTCAAAAAAATAAAGCAAATAATGTAAGAACTGTGGTGTTCTGTGGGTCGAGTCTTTCCAGACTTATTACGCAGCTATGGTTCCTTTCCCTCACCTACACGGAGAGAAAGTCTGGTGTCCAATTTGACCATAGGAGTGGGTTGAGCAGTGGTAATCACAAAGCCTGGTTGTGAAAATTACGTGCAAACAAATGTACTTCCCAACACTGGGGTAGGGGCACAGCAAGGCAGCTGCAAGCTCAGTGTTCTGCAACACTGAACTTCACCCCAAACCAATCTACCATAAGGTATTAACCCAAGTTCCCTTCCTCATGAATCACACTGACCTCACTGGTAGTGTCAGCGCATCACTGATAGTGCCTCAGTTTTTATTCTTTGATAATGTGAATTTTTTTTCCTGTTCCTTGAGAGCAAAGGGGTGATGCAAATGATCTGATCTTTGCAGGGGATCCACCTCATCTTGCTCCATGCAAAGCCAAGGTCATTTCTGCACCTTACACATACCTTCTCTAAAGCAATCATCGCAAGTACAGTAACCATCAGAGCTTATTGTTTTCATTATCACGTCCTCCTGCGACTGTGCAGTTTCTGGCACAACAGTAGGCAGTGAGTAAATGCGTATTTACTATATGAATAATGCATAAACCTGTGCATGCAAGAGTGAATAAGCAAATGAGTAACGTACAAATCAAAGAACAAGCCAGCAAATGATACAAGGAATCTACGTGACATAAAGAATGTAGAGGATAGAGAAATGAGAAAAACAGTAAACATTTCATTTTCATAAAACTTGCCAGAAGTTAAGCACAAACATAAAATGCAGAATTATATTTGCAATCAGAACCTTCTGTTAAATCAAGGACCTCAACTGAGAACAAGTGGGAAGGAAGAGAAGCTACAGAGATTTTCAACTGGAAATTCACTTATACTGCCCAGTCAAAATGAAAAATATTGTAATACCACCATCCAAGGCAAGGGAATGGTACAAATTTATGAATATGATCATTGCAGGAAAAAGTCCTACAGCCAACTAATTTTTGACAAGGACAGTGAGAAAACACAAAGGAAAAGGACGGTCTTGTCAGTAAATGGTGCTGGGAAAACTGGACAGCCACATGTAAAAAAATGAAACTGGACCCCTGTCTTATACCAGTCAAAAAACTACCTTGAAAATATGTTAAAGACTGTAATTTAAGACCAGCAGCCAGAAAATTCCTTGAAGAAAACTTAGGAGAAAAGGTCCTTGACTTTGGTCTTGGCAAAGATTTCTTGGGTAAGACATCAAAAGCATAGGCAATGAAAGCCAGTGGGACTACATCAAACTAAAGAGCTTCTTCATACAAAGGAAATCATCCACAAAATGAAAAGGCAGCCTACGGAATGGGAGAAGATATTTGCAAACCATGTATCTGTTAAGGGGTGTGTATATGTATGTATATGTATGTGTGTGTGTGTATATATATATATATATATATATATATATATATATATATATATATGAAAAAAAGCAAATAACCCATTTGAAAATGGGCGAAAGACCTGAACTGACATTTTTCTAAAGACAACATACAAATGACCAAGGGTACATGGAAAAGTGTTCAAATCACTAATTATCAGGGAAATGCAAATCAAAATCACAATGAGATCACCTTGCACCTAATAGGATGGCTATTATCAAAAAGACAAGAGGTAACCAATGTTGGTGAGGATTTGGAGAAAAGGAAACTCTTGTACTCTGTTGGTGGGAATGTAAATTAGTGCAGCCCACTACAGACAACAATACGGTGGTCCCTCAAAAAGTTTAACATAGAACTATAATATGATCCAGCAAACCCATTCTGGGGTATCGGTACAGCCAAATGAAATTAAATCAGAATCTCAAAGAGATACATGCATACCCATATTCACTGCGGCTTTATTCACAATAGCCAAGATACAGAAACAACCTAAACATCCTCAAACAGATGAATGAATAAAGAAAATGTGGTCTTTGGAATACTGGAATATTAATCCATTAAAAAAGAAAAGGAAATCCTGCCATTTGCAACAACATAGATGAAGCTAGAGGGCATTATGCTAAGTGAAATAAACCAGACAGACAAATACAAATACTACATGTGGAATCTAAAATGGAAAACATACAGAAGCAGAGCAGAATGGTGGTTGCCAGGGGCTCCAGGGGGATATAAGCCAAAGGATACAAATTCTCAAATTAAAGAATACGTTCTAAGGATCTAACGTGCAGCATGGTAACCATAGTCAACAATACAGTACTGCATACTTGATAGCTGTCGAGAGTAGTCTTAAGTGTTCTCACCATTGGGGGGTGGAAAAAACAGCAAACTATGCGAGGTGATAGATATATTAATCATCTTGATGTCATTTCACAATGTTTATGCACAGCAAAATCAATACATTGCACACTTTAAATATATACAATTATATTCACAAGAAAGCTGTGGGGGGAAATCATTAAAAAGGAAAAACACTAAAATATTTATTAGAAAACACAGCTTTAAAATATTCCACTTGCAAACTAGTCCCGTATGCCACAACTACCGAGCCTGTGCCCTAGAGCCCAAGAGCCACAAGGACTGAAAGCTGTGCGTGCCTCGAGTCCTTGCTCAGCGAGAGAAGCCGCCACAACGGGAGGCCCACACAACACAGCTAGAGAGGGGCCCCCATTCGCAGCAAACTAGAAAAAGCTCGCATGCAGCAATGAAGACCAGTGCAGCCAAAAATAAACACAATTTTAAAAAAATAGAATATTCCACTTGTACAAGGACCTACTGTGCAGCACAGGGAAGCATATTCAATGTCTTGTTATAACCTATAATGGAAAATAATCTGAAAAATAATACATATGTATGTTTGTAGGAATGTGTAACTAATCACTTTGCTTACACAGGAAACATATAGTTCCTGTGAATCAACTATAGTTTAAAAGAAATAAAATATTCTACTTGTTATTAATAAGCAAGTTTTAGAAACCTTAATATATAGAAGATTCATGCAAATACCAGTCCTACTTGTATGATTAAGCAGTATTTTCCAGAAGATTTTCTACTTTTAAACTATGTTTTGCCATACATAATGAGCTAATATAAATTCTTCAGAAACTTCCTTTTGTTCTTTTTGCACTTTATCTTTCCTGAATAAAAACTGTGGTCACCACTACTAGGAAAATGAAAATGGTCTGAGATGTCTCCGAGCTGATGGGAGGAACTGCAGCAGTGGGCAGGCACCCCTTAGGTTCTATGCTCAGCAGCACCTCTGAGCAGCTACTTCTGATTTCCACTAAATGTAAAATAAATGGAAGAAGCAGTTGGGAGAGAGCATGGCGATAGGGTTTCACCAATGATACCAAGTTCCTTCTCAAGGTTTCTCCCACAGAAAAGAGCGGAAAGAAGGAACAATCCTAATGCCAAGAATTTTAAATAGCTCTTCACCAGCTCCTAAGAGTAGAGAACTGGGAAGAAGCTGCTGGATCTTATCACATTTCCAGAAGGAGAGAACACTGGTTCCAGAACACTGAGGCACTCTCAGACCTTTCTCGGAATCTCAGTTTCCACGACAGGAGCACAGAATGGGTGGCTTAACAGAAATGCATTCTTTCAGAGAGGCTGTACGGCCACACTCTCTCTGTAGGCTCTAGAGGAAGACGCCTGCCTGCCTCTTCCTAGCTTCTGAAGTTACTGGCAGTCCTTGGCATTCCTTGGCTTGAAGCTGTACCACACCAACATCTGCATCTGTGGTCACCGGCCTCCCTCCTTGTGTCTCCCTTCTCTGTGTCCAAATTCCCCTCTTCTTTTAAGCTCATTAGATTAGGGCTCATCCTAAAGCGGTATGACCTTATCTTAACTCAACTGTATTTGCAAAGACGTTATTCCCAAATAAGGTCCTGTTCACCAGTACTGGGTGTGTGTGGCGGGAGGGGTGGCTGTTAGGACTTGAACATATCTTCCGAGGGGACACAATTCAATTCCTAACACTCACAAGTAGTTATGAAACAAGGCAAAATATGACAAATAATACAATAAGAAGTATAAAGTACTTTCATTCAGAAGCTCTAGTGGAGTTAAGAGAGGGCTTTACAGTATATGAATTACAGTGTTTGAGACAGTCTTGGAACAGCAGAGTATGATTTGTGTCAGCAGATATGCAGCAGAAAGGTGGGACATTGTAAGTTAAGGGAAGAAATGCTATGATGTTTTAAACCAGAGGCAAGAAAGGGTAGATAAGCAGAGAGGAAGCCAGTTTGGTGAAAGCATTAGCTCTAAGTGTGACACACTGAAAAGGTAGGTGGGAACCAGGTAGCAAGTGGTCAGATATCTAAATGAGGAGCCTGGGGACTTCCCTGGTGGTCCAGCGGTTAAGAATCTGCCTTCCAATACAGGGGATGCAGGTCGGGGAACCAAGATCCCATACGCCCTGGGGCAACTGAGCCTGTGCTCCACAACGAGCGAAGCCTGACAGCCTCAACGAAGAGTCAATGAAGCCTGAATAAATACACAAATAAAATGGGCAGTCTTACTACACTCAGGAGATGCCTGGGGGCCACCAAGGGACTAAAAAATGGTAGAAAGAGCCCTCTTTTATCACCGCTGCCTGGTTATCACATGGAAGAGGTTCACGTAACATGACAGGAGACTTTGCAAAGTAATTCACTGGACGGTTCATATCACGCCCAGGTAGTATGTGCTTGTCACTCAGTCGTGTCCAGCTCTTTGCAACCCATGGCCTCTAGCCCACCAGGCTCCTCTAACCCACCAGGCTCCTCTGTCCATGGAATTTTCCAGGCAGTAGTACTCGAGTGGGTTGCCATCTCCTCCTCCAGGGGATCTTCCCAACCCAAGAATCAAACCCACCTCTCCTGCACTGGTAGGTACCTTCTTTACCACTGAGTAGTTATTGGACTGTTCATATCACTCAGGTAGCACTTACTGATCCCAGGCTAAGAATTTTCCCTACTTATTCGGCTATCATCTAATATCAGAATTAGAAACAGCTGTAGGGCCCCAAACATTGTGACTACCTGTAGTCTATTTCACTCATCTGCTGAAATGTTTCAAGTTTCCTCTTGAAAATGCAACATTCATTCAAAAGTGTTTACACTATTTGCTTCAGTAAAAGCCTTCTCTAGTATTAACTTGCAAGCTAGCAAACAAAATTTAGTAAGGTTTCCAACTCAGAGGAGAACAATTTTTGTAGGTAATTCCTCTCTCCAAAGGAGTATTTCTGGAGTGTAAACCAACTCATTCTTTTGAGTTACAAAGCTGAGGATCCTCAAGCCATAGCTATGTTATTTTTTACAAACAGGGAGAAAGTCATGTGCAAACAAGCACACAGAGTAAAGGATCTAGCTGACAATAATTCTGCTGAAATTCACAGGGGGAACACCAAGGTCACAACTACTGCCTGTCCTCTTGTCTAGCATCCCGTATCTGTATTTAAGAACCTTCTCCCCGCCAACCCCCACTTCTTCTAAGCCCTCTTCTAGGATTATGTAATTGCAATTGCTCTATAGAAAAGAGTCCTTGAAACCCTCTGGATTTAGAAGGTCACCTCTCCCACAAAGCTATATTGTGTAGCTTTCAAATGTTTTCAATTCTCTGAGATCAGAGCAACTCTAGTACAGCAAAGTAGATGGAGAAACATTTTTATTTATTTTAAATACAAAAAATCTGATTATATAGCTGAATCAGTTACTTAAAATATCATTTCATTTTGGTGTCCTATTTCTCTTCCACCACAACATAATTTTCCTAAGGACTAAAGCTTCACATTCAGCTACAAGTGATAGAGATCTTTTATAAAGTAAAAGAATGATAAAAATATAAACTTTTAAATAAAAAAGTTTAAATCAAATTCTTTTTCTAACTCCTAATTGATCAACTTCACAAACAGCAGCATCAGTCAATTGCATTACCAGTGACTAGCTTACCGTATCTTCCTCAGTAGGAACTGTAAGACGTCTCTCTCCCTTTCTCACACAGATGGCCCAGGCTGGGGCTAGGGAGAAAGAAGTGGTGAGCCAAAGAAATCTGAGTATGTCCCTCTAACTGGACTTCAAAAGCAAATACAAATCATGTAGGGATAAGCCACTGATTCATATTTTTCATGCCTTTCCTACCATGGAAATCATGTAGGGATAAGCCATTGATTCATATTTTTTGTGACTTTTCTGCCCTCAATTGAGAGCCTTGTTTTCTAAATTTTTCCACTTCATTTTCAACAGTTTTGAGATACAATTCATATATACAATTCACCTACTTAATAAGCACATTTCATTTTTTTACAGAATATTCACACAGTTGTGCAACCATCATGATAATCAATTTTGGAACATTTCATCATCACAAAAGGAAACCTGTACCCATAAGTGGTCACATCCATTTCTTCCCTATACCCCAAACCCTAGACAACTACTACATTTTCTCTCACTGCATTTGTCTAATCTGGAGATTTCATATAAAAGGAACCAATCTGTGGTCTCTTGTGACTGGCTGCTGTCACTCAGCACAATGCTTCCAAGGTTCACCCAAATCATAATACATACCAGGGCTTCACTTCTTTTTAATGCCAAATATTCCCCTGCATGAACATAACATTCTATCTATTCAGTGAACAGTTAATACTGCTTTGCTTTCTCTGAACCCAGATTGTGCTTGCTTTTACATTTCAAGTAAAATAATTTCTGCCTTAATCTTATGTCCTTATCTTTAGCTGTCTCTCCTATCGTTGGATGATATTTGCCCCCAACAACCTCCCAGAATTGCTAAAGCAATGCCACCTATTTGACGTCACCAGATCTGAATCCCCTTCCTTATAAACTATCTTCTTCCTACAATCAAAGCAGAAAATGCCAGCTATTCCATTTTTACTTCTCTAAAACATAGGCACGTAAACAAGGCCACATTGATCACAAATATTCATCCCAATACTTGAATCAAAAGCTAGTGACAAGGATAAGGGACCATTATTCAGAACCCATTATTAGTGTTGGGTGGTCACAACTATAACCAGGCTCCAGAAGGACAGAGCAGTGCCTGGTGTGGGCAACACTGGTGTCGGTGGTGCAAGTCGCAGAGTCCCTCAGCACGGTGGCAGCAGCTCCATCAGTTCTGCAGGGTAATTTGAGGCCCTGCTCCCGGCCCTCTAGCCCCGGGCCTGGTTATCAGCCCCTTCCAGAGAGTCTGGGAGCTGCCAGTACATTTCTAATAAACTCCTTTTCTGCTTTAAATTAGCCTAAGTCAGTTACTATTCCTTACAACTAAGACCCTGATTGATACAGTATCTTGATCTACTTAATTTTGGGTATTTTGGGCATTATATAATCTCACTAACTATAAACTTCCTGTGAGTGAGTGAGTGACTGAGTGAAGTCGCTCAGTCGTATCCAACTCTGCGACCCCATGGACTGTAGCCTACCAGGCTCCTCTCTCCATGGGATTTCCCAGGCAATAGTACTGGAGTGGATTGCCATTTCCTTCTCCAGGGGATCTTCCCGACCCAGGGATCGAACCTAGGTCTCCCGCATTGTAGACACATGCTTTACCGTCTTCCTATAGATAACTATAAACTATAACAACATAGTTATACTTTATAAATATAAACTATAAACCACAGATAGGATCCTATGTAAGGAGAAGAGATTCAGGGGAAAAAAAATATATATATAATATTAACTCTTTGCAGTGAATAGATGCTCATTTGTTCTAAAAGAATGACTGTCAAGGAAAAACTCAGCTGTTTTCCTTTCTATATAGGGAAAAATCCCATTCTCTTTTGCATCTTTCTTTACCTTTAGAAAAAACACTTCACTGTTAGTCATCAAATATGTGGAGGTTTTTCCCCACAACAAGTAATTCTCTGCATCACCAGCTGGGTGTCCTACCATTCAACATAATTCTGACACTGTGTACCCAGAGACAGCATCAGATCCCACAGGTAAGGGCTCAGCCCACCAGACTGTCCCCTCAGACACACACACACAGCCCACCAGACTGTCACCTCAGACAGACAGACAGACAGACAGACACACACACACACAAGTCCAGCTGCAAGCCCAGGTTGTCACCTGTGCTTCCAAGCAACCCACTATAGACTGGAAATTCTGATGACCTCCCCCCGCCCTGCTCCACTGGATTCAATTAATTTGGTAGTACAGTTCCCAGAACTCAGGAAAACATAACTTTCATTTACCAGCTTATTATAAAAGGATATGATACAGGCTACAGATCAAAGCAGATGGAAGAGATGGTATGGAGAAAGGGCTTGGAGTTTCCAGGCTCTCTCTGGGAGCACCATCCTCCCAGCACCTCCAAGTGTTCACCAGCCTGGAAGCTCCCTGAATCTCATTTTGGTGGAGCTTAGGGAGGCTTTATTACATAGGCACAGTTGATTAAATCACTGGGCATTAGCAACAGACTCGACCGTCCCTCCCTCTAACCTCCCCAAAGGTCAGGAGGGTGGACTGAAAGTTCCAACCCTCTAATCACAGGGTTGGTACTCCTAGCAACCAGCGACTATCCTTAGGTGGGGTCTGAAAGTCATCTCACTGATATAAACAAAAGAAAAACTTTGGCTCTCAGTTGCTTAGGAGATTCCAGGAGTTTTAGGAGCTCTGTGCCAGGAACAGGGAGGAAAATTAAATATGTATTTTTTAATTACAAATCACATGGTACATAAAAACAGTATGAACTTCAATGTCAGAAAGAACTACTTTTCATTGCTTATTTGCTGTGAAATCTTGAAGTTATTTACATATCTGGGTCTTAGTTTTTCTCACTGGAAAAAAGTGAGGATGATCACACTCATCCTGCAGGATGAGAGGTAATATAGGCAACACACCTACTCTAGGATCTGACATGTATCCGTGCTAAATAAACTTTTACAGTTCTACCGTCACGATCTGTCCATCCTGCCAATGTCAAATCCAAACTCATCTCCAGGAGTTCTTTCTTCCCAGCTAGAGGAAAGTAAAACTCACCCGTGGACCCAATCTAACCAAAGCACCGAGCCCGGTGAAACAACACCCTCTGTATGTTTAGTACGCTAGTAAGCACACTGTCTTCCCCACATTTCTTTCTAATTTCTAGATTGTCTGAGTATCTCCTACACATGAATTACTGTCCTTATATCCACAAACGCATGTTTATATTAAGCTGTTAACTTTGACTTTTGTAATGTAGCTGTCCTAACAAAAAGAAAATGATTAAGGCCGAGTTCAAAGCCACTCAATTATCTAAGAGTAGGTGCTTGCTTCCTTTGACTTGACTGGACCTGGAGTCAAGCGCACGGGTGTCTGTCCTCCTGCTTTGTCAGATGGGTGGGGTGGGCCAAGGGCAGGGAAGACAAACACTAAGGAGGAAATGAAACATTCAGCCCCAGAAAGGAGAAGCCCTCCACGCCGACGCATTCCAAAGAGCATCAGAGACACCCGAGGTTTTCACAATCCTCTGATTCAACTGCTGCACTTTACAGACATAAAATATGAGGTCCACTTTGGTCAACTGACTTTCCAAACTCAAGCAACTGTTAATGACAGAGCTAAGGACCAAGTTCTTGTGGATAGTTCACAGCTTTCCCCACCAAACCATGCATGATAAGAAAAATGATGAGGGACTTGGAGTGTCTTCCCTATCAGCATCAGGACCACAGAGCCTTGTATTACAGCATTCCAGGAATCAGCAGAATGTACCCCTGCTCGCCCAACACCAATTCTCTGCTGACACCTACGAGGCACCAAGTGGGCTGGTCTCTCCTTAAAATTAAGCCTTCAGATGATGGAACTGGAGGCCATCTGCCTCTCTCCCCATTCAGACACTGCAAGTTTCAAGGGCAGACACCTAAGGTCATGATCATGACAGGCTCTGGGGATAAGGGGTACCTCATAGGAAAGCTTGAGGTACCAAAGTTATCTTGCTTCCAAACTGGATTATGCTTTTTAAATGATACATTGGTTCTTAAGGGACAAGGCCAAACCTCTGCACCTTTTTCTGCTAACTCGGTCCATCCGGAATAAAGGAAATGTAGCCGTGCTTTAGGCCAACATGCTGTGAGCGTCCTCATCATTTATGCAGTGGCCCACCCTGTAAGCACAGGTTTTATCTTGCCCTGTGGTTTCCATTCTCCTCACCCCACCATACTGACAAGGGTGAGTCAGTTCAGGTCAGTTGCTCAGTCGTGTCCAACTCTTTGCGACCCCATAAATTGCAGCACACCAGGCCTCCCTGTCCATCACCAACTCCCGGAGTTCACTCAGACTCACGTCCATCAAGTAGGTGATGCCATCCAGCCATCTCATCCTCTGCCATCCCCTTCTCCTCCTGCCCCCAATCCCTCCCAGCATCAGAGTCTGTTCCAATGAGTCAACTCTTCGCATGAGGTGGCCAAAGTACTAGAGTTTCAGCTTTAGCATCATTCCTTCCAAAGAAATCCCAGGGCTGATCTCCTTCAGAGTGGACTGGTAGGATCTCCTCACAGTCCAAGGGACTCACAAGAGTCTTCTCCAACACCACAGTTCAAAAGCATCAATTCTTTGGTGCTCAGCTCTCTTCACAGTCCAATTCTCACATCCATACATGACCACTGGAAAAACCATAGCCTTGACTAGACGGACCTTTGTTGGCAAAGAAATGTCTCTGCTTTTCAATACGCTATCTAGGTTGGTCATAACTTTCCTTCCAAGGAGTAAGCGTCTTTGAATTTCATGGCTGCAGTCACCATCTGCGGTGATTTTGGAGCTCAAAAAAATAAAGTCTGACACTGTTTCCACTGTTTCCCCATCTATTTCCCATGAAGTGATAGGACCAGATGCCATGATCTTCGTTTTCTGAATGTTGAGCTTTAAGCCAACTTTTTCACTCTCCTCTTTCACTTTCATCAAGAGGCTTTTTAGATCCTCTTCACTTTCTGCCATAAGGGTGGTGTCATCTGCATATCTGAGGTGATTGATATTTCTCCCTGCAATCTTGATTCCAGCTTGTGCTTCTTCCAGTCCAGCGTTTCTCATGATATACTCTGCATAGAAGTTAAATAAGCAGGGTGACAATATACAGCCTTGAGGTACTCCTTTTCCTATTTGGAACCAGTCTGTTGTTCCATGTTCAGTTCTAACTGTTGCTTCCTGACCTGCATACAGATTTCTCAAGAGGCAGGTCAGGTGGTCTGGTATTCCCACCTCTTGAAGAATTTTCCACAGTTATTGTGATCCACACAGTCAAAGGCTTTGGCAGAGTCCATAAAGCAGAAACAGATGTTTTTCTGGAACTCTCTTGCTTTTTCCATGATCCAGCAGATGTTGGCAATTTGATCTCTGGTTCCTCTGCCTTTTCTAAAACCAGCTTGAACATCTGGAAGTTCACGGTTCACGTATTGCTGAAGCCTGGCTTGGAGAATTTTGAGCATTATTTTACTAGCATGTGAGATGAGTGCAACTGTGCAGTAGTTTGAGCATTCTTTGGCATTCCCTTTCTTAGGAATTGGAATGAAAACTTACCTTTTCCAGTTCTGTGGCCACTGCTGAGTTTTCCAAATTTGTTGGCATAATGGGTGCAGCACTTTCAAAGCATCATCTTTCAGGATTTGAAATAGCTCAACTGGAATTCCACCACCTCCACTAGCTTTGTTCGTAGTGATGCTTTCTAAGGCCCACTTGACTTCACATTCCAGGATGTCTGGCTCTAGGTAAGTGATCATACCATCGTGACTTTCTGGGTCATGAAGATCTTTTTTGTACAGTTCTTATTCTTGCCACCTCTTCTTAACATCTTCTGCTTCTGTTAGGTCCATACCATTTCTATCCTTTATCGAGCCCATCTTTGCATGAAATGTTCCCTTGGTATCTCTCATTTTCTTGAAGAGATCGCTAGTCTTTCCCATTCTGTTCTTTTCCTCTATTTCTTTGCACTGATCGCTCAGGAAGGCTTTTTAATCTCTTCTTGCTATTCTTTGGAATTCTGCATTCAGATGCTTATATCTTTCCTTTTCTCCTTTGCTTTTCACTTCTTTTCTTTTCACAGCTATTTGTAAGGCCTCCTGAGACAGCCAGTTTGCTTTTTTGCATTTCTTTTCCATGGGGATGGTCTTGATCCCTGTCTCCTGTACAATGTCACGAACCTCATTCCATAGTTCATCAGGCACTCTATCTATCAGATCTAGGTCCTTAAATCTATTTTGCATTTCCACTATATAATCATAAGGGATTTGATTTAGGTCATACCTGACTGGTCTAGTGGTTTTCCCTACTTTCTTCAATTTAAGTCTGAATTTGGCAATAAGGAGTTCATGATCTGAGCCATAGTCAGCTCCTGGTCTTGTTTTTGTTGACTGTATAGAGCTTCTCCATCTTTGGCTGCAAAGAATATAATCAATCTGATTTTGGTGTTGACCATCTAGTGATGTCCATGTGTAGAGTCTTCTCTTGTGTTGTTGGAAGAGGGTATTTGCTATGACCAGTGCATTTTCTTGGCAAAACTCTATTAGTCTTTGCCCTGCTTCATTTCACATTCCAAGGCCAAATTTGCCTGTTACTCCACGTGTTTCTTGACTTCCTACTTTTGCATTCCAGTCCCCTATAATGAAAAGGACATCTTTTTTGGGTGCTAGTGCTAAAAGGTCTTGTAGGTCTTCATAGGGCCGTTCAACTTCAGCTTCTTCAGTGTTACTGGTTGGGGCATAGACTTGGATTACTGTGATATTGAATGGTTTGCCTTGGAAATGAACAGAGATCATTCTGTCATTTTTGAGATTGCATCCAAGTACTGCATTTCAGACTTTGTTGACCATGATGGCTACTCCATTTCTTCTGAGGGATTCCTGCCCACAGTAGTAGAGATAATGGTCACCTGAGTTAAATTCACCCATTCCAGTCCATTTTAGTTCGCTGATTCCTAGAATGTCGACGTTCACTCTTGCCATCTCCTGTTTGACCACTTCCAAATTGCCTTGATTCATGGACCTGACATTCCAGGTTCCTATGCAATATTGCTCTTCACAGCATCTGACCTTGCTTCTGTCACCAGTCACATCCACAGCTGGGTATTGTTTTTGCTTTGGCTCCATCCCTTCATTCTTTCTGGAGTTATTTCTCCACTAATCTCCAGTAGCTTATTGGGCACCTACTGACCTGGGGAGTTCCTCTTTCAGTATCCTATCATTTTGCCTTTTCATACTGTTCATGGGGTTCTCAAGGCAAGAATACTGAAGTGGTTTGCCATTCCCTTCTCCAGCGGACCACATTCTGTCAGACCTCTCCACCATGACCCGCCCGTCTTGGGTTGCCCCGTGGGCATGGCTTGGTTTCATTGAGTTAGACAAGGCTGTGGTCCTACTGTGATTAGACTAACTAGTTTTCTGTGATTATGGTTTCAGTGTGTCTGCCCTCTGATGCCGTCTTGCAATACCTACTGTCTTACTTGGGTTTCTCTTACCTTGGACGAGGGGTATCTCCTCACCACTGCCCCTCCTGACCTTGAACGTGGGAAATAGCTCCTCTAGACTGCTCCTTGGATGCAGGATGGCTCCTTCCAGCCGCCGCCCCTGGCCTCGGACATGGGGTAGCTCTTCTTGGCCACTGCCCCTCGGGCATGGGGTCCTCCCAGCTTCTGCCCCTGACCTCAGACGTGAGGTAGCTCCTCTCGGCCGTTCCTGCACCGTCACAGCCTGGCACTCTCAGCTACTGCCCCTGATCTCGGACGTTGGGTAACTCCTCTTGGCTGCCACCCCTCAGGCATGGTCCTCCCGGCTTCTGCCCCTGACCTCAGATGTGGGGTAGCTCCTCTCGGCTGCGCTAAGTGTGCCGGTCGCACCCAAGGGTATACAAGTCTAAATTCAGCTGTTTGGTAAGCATCGGAGAGCAGAGGTTGTTCCTCTCAGGTCCTGATAATCCTTGAAAGTAATGAGGCACTTGCTGCACTCCCCTAAACCTCTCAATTCCCAACATTACAAGATTTTTAAAAAGGTGAAAGTGTTAGAAGAAAACATGGGTAAAACTTATTTTTATAACTCAGGGGTGAAGATGGCCTTTATAAACATGATACAAAATGCCTATGACGCCACCGCATGTAAAGCATCTGTATAGTCAAAAGACAGATGACAACAGAAGAGAAACAGCCGCAACACAGCAGATGAAAAGACTGCTCACCTTCTACAATGTAAGCCTTATCAATCAACTTTTAAAAATGTTTAAAATAGTAAAATAGATACAACACAAAACATACCATTTTGATCATTTTTAAGCGCACAATTCAGTGGTATTAAGTACATTCACACTGTTATACAACCATCACATCATCCGTCTCCAGAACTTTTTTCTCCTCCCACACTGAAACTCTGTACCTGTTAAACAATGAGCCCCACCCCCACCTTCCCCAGCCCCTGGCAACCCGCATTCTACTTTCTGTCTCTATGAATTTGACTACTCAAAGGACCTCATGCAAGCACAATTATGTGTGTCCTTTTCAGTGACTTATTTCATTCAGCATGTTTTCGGGGTTCATTCATGTTGTAGTATGTGTCAGAATTTCCTTTCTTTTAAAGGCTGAATAACATTTCATTCTATGTATAGACCACATGGGTTTTGGTTTTTTAAAGAATTTTATTTGGCTATGATGGGTCTTCATTGAGGCAAGCCATATCTTTGTTACCATGTGTGGGCTCTTAACCATGGCATGTGAGATCTAGTTTCCTGAACAGGGATTGAACCTGAGCCCCCTAAAGTTCGGAGAGTGGACTCTTAGTCACTGAACCACCAGGGAAGTCCCTACACCACGTTTTATCCATTCATTCAAGGGTCATTTACTCAGTTTCCATATACCAGCTACTGTATACAAGTCAATGTTTTTAAAAGACAAAGAATCCAGTTAATGGACAAAACTCAGGAGGTTAAGAGCCCAGCTCCTGCAGAGGACTGTTGCTGGGGAAGAGATACCAGCTGAGACAGGAGCAGTCCTGTAGGTCTGGAGTGACAATGCTGGAGATCTGAAACGTGATTCGTGTCCCTCGCACAATGCCTGCTGAGTTCTGAAGATGCTGCAGGACTAACGCGCTTCGCATATTTTTACTATCCTCTCCAACAGCCTGCCACCACTCTGAGCTGCCTCCTGGGCTGTCCCTCAAATGACCTCCCCAAGCAGTACTTATTTTTTTGGCGCTTGAGGCAGTTAGTTATCTGGTCACAAACCTGCCTAAGTTCTGAGTGGCCAGGTCCTACACCTGTTTTTCCCTTAAGCCTTATTATTTTAGTGTGTGATTTTGCAAAATTCCAGATTCCTCAAGAAGGCATACAGTAGAAACAGCTTCACTTCCCTACCCAGGAACAAAGAAGACATTCCGTACCTTCTACTTTAGAGAGAGGCAGAAAGCTAGGCAACAGGCAAGCAATTCAGAGAAAAATACTAAAGTAGAATACTTAGGGGACACGGGAGGCGAAGTAAGAGCTCTCACATAAATAAACTATTTGCCCATTTGTTACTATAAAATGATTTTACACTGAATTAATACACCAACAGTAACATGAATGAATAATGATATGTTACTAGTTCAGGGTTTGAACCAGAAAGCAGGAATCTTTTCTTCCCATTAACAATAACACTTGCTGGAAGATACAAAATTGTCATCTACAAAGGTGAGAGCTTCTTAATTGCAGGCACTGTCAGCACACTGTTCCTCGGAATTAGCAATTTAGCTTTAGAAGTGAAAGAATTTTGGCTAGATACTAAAAAGTGTCAGTTATATTCTTACCCCTGTCAAGCTACCAGTTAAAAACCATCTATGTATTTTTTAAGTGTTTAAAAATCAATACACTTTTAGAATGACTAAATTACTATAATCTAAAAGGTATATAAAATTATAAACACAACTTTACATTTAGGACTCCTCTTTTTAAGCATTAGAAGCCTATGCTTAGTAAGCAAGGTGTACACGCATGCTCAGTTACTTCAGTCGTGTCCAACTCTTTATGACCCCATGGACTACAGCCCACCAGGCTCCTCTGTCCATGAGATTATCCCTGCAAGAATACTGGAGTGGGTGGCCATTTCCTACTCCAGGGGATCTCCCCGACCCAGGAATCGAACCTGCATCTTCTGTGGCTCTTGCACTGGCAAGTAGATTCTTTACCACTTGAGAAGCCCGAGTAAGCAAGGTACTGCCTATTAAAATGAGTCACTTTCAGGGGTCCCCTTGGCCTCTGTGGGAGGCACACCTTCCTTCTTTTTCTCTGAGATCTGTTAATGGGGAGCTCCTGGTAGTAAGAACAGAGAAAGTGGGCAGTTGTGAGTTGGCTGGGAACTTTGTCGGAAGACTACTGAGTTGTCTATTTAGAAATCAGTCCCAGGGAAGATCAGAAGAGAAACAAAAAAATAATACAAAGCAAACCCATTTGCCACATATCCAGTATCTGCAAAGTTTGGGCCTGGTGCTCTAAGAATCAGGAGAAAAGCGGATGGACGTTAGTTATGGGGCCTGAAGATCATGCTCCCAGCACTGGTGCCTATTTACCTGTCCCGTGGCTAAAGCGACGCCAGCAGAGGCTTCCTTTCTCACAGACACTAGTGGAATTTCTGCTCCAGGATTTTAGAAGGTGACTGACTGCACCTCATCTCATAAATGCCCAACTCACCAAAAGGAGCCTTACTCATTCTGCCAGAAGGAGATCTGTATCAGGGACACCGTGGTGAGGCTGGAATAAAAGGAACATTCTACAGAGTGCACTGAGGCATTTACTCCTACAGGGACAGACCTCAAAAGAAATCAGAGTTGTCCAAAGTCCAGCCAAGAGGAGGCAGCTCTGACGAAGATGGAGGGGACACACAAGTTCCATCACCACTGCCAACTACTCATCGTTTCAACTCTCTATTTGCCTACTTCTGGGCAGATATCAAGATCATGAACATCCACTATTAAAGTGCCTTGAGCTCTTTGGAAGGAAAGTAACCTTATACGAATGAATCATGACTCAGCACTGAATTAGGGGAGAGAAGCTAAAGCAGTAAAAACGATTTCAAAAACTAAACTGCACTACTGAATCCAATTCATTAAAACCCTCTCACAACACTTACAGATATTAAATCAATGTTCCTTATTCCTCTGGGGACCAGCTCCAGCACTCCCACTTTTCTTTAGCATTCTCAGCATCAAAACCCTGTCTGTGCCCACACTATGTTAGGGGTCAAGCAAAACACATGGTTAAAGCTTGCTCCACAGACTGGATTATCACCATGAAGGCAGGAGATAAAAACCAGCACTGGAAACTTTGTGAGGAACAACAGAGGACCACAGGCACGACATGCTCAGCAAAATCAACAGTGTCATTAGCTGTCTCTCTCATCTGTGACACTCTGTGTTGCCTTTATTTGGATGAGATACATTTAGACCAAATATTTTACATAGCCTTTCACAGGGCACTGCACATCTTTCATTCAAAATGACTCCGAAATAATGCAATGCCTGGAAAAAGAGGCATTTTATCCAGTATGCCAAGACCAAACGGGAATAATTCTGTTAAAAGCATATGTGACATTTGAAATCTAAGGCACTCCTGGGGCCAGGGTCTTAAAATAAGAAGCTCTGCATCATAAACTGAGACAGTTAAAGAGCTAAACACAGTGGTTAATATCACAAAGCTTGCAAAGTTAGAGCATATATTATTTAAACATTGAGAAGCCATTGTGTATTTGTCTAATAGGCAATATGAGAAGATTAAACTCTTTTTCTAAATTACACAGAAAAGTGGGATGGCAATTAAGAATCATCTTAGCAAACTTCCCAATCCTTAGAGGCTGACAACTAGCTGGTGACTTACATAGTTTCCTTGATTATTCTCAGTTATATATTGAGAGAGAGAGAGATATGAAACCCAAGTCGGTTTACTCTTTTCAGAGTGGATCTTCCAATAACTAGAGCTGAAGGAAGTAAAGGGAAGAAACTCTAGGCTTCAAGAAGGATCTGTGACGCTTGTATGTTCCCTGCGTGGTGTAAGTTACCTGTGGGTCTTTGGAAGCTGAAACTGTACAAGGGAAAGGAAATGAGAGAGACGTGTGCCTGAAATGCAGCTCCACAACTCATCAGCTCTGTGACCTCAGTAAGGCTAACTAAACCTTCTCATCTGTAAAATAAGAGTTAAGCCTATCTACTTCATAGAATAAGTCCAGCAGAAGTGAAAGAACACAGAACCTTTCAGAGGAGCACAGTCGTTAGTGCTCCCTACATGCTCTCCCTGTTCACCACTTACCAAGGTAACAGACCACAGCTGGAAGGCATCCTGCGCAATTTAGTAGTTTTTACTAATTTAAAATGATCAGTTATGGGACAGCAGTTATTAAAATTTGGTTTAAGAAAAAAAAATTTTAAATATAAGAAATGGAAAACATTTCGTAGCAAAGGTTATTTAAATATAGGCATCTGAATGAGATTCTTCACAAAGTTATTACTTATAATTATATATATTATTTTTAATATATAAAATATGTTATTTATTATTCATAATTAAATGTTAGGGACAATTCTTGGTAAAAGGGCAAAACTACAATATGACACACTACCAAGTATGGATTTCCCCCAACGCGTAACCTAATTCCTCTCAAAGAGGGCGCCTTAGTTGCTGTTCTGCCCATGTGGAATGCTTAGCTGTTCTAATCTTAGCTCTTTCATGTTCTCTTTGAAGGAAGAAGCTTGTCTTTCACTGCTAATTGACCAAATCAATCATCACACTCAGCCTGATGACACACGACACTCACGTGTACGATGCTGATGGACTGATGTCCTGATGGCACAGGGAAAAACCTGAGTCCTAGAGGTCAGTGACTAGAATCCATATTTGGCAAGATCCTTCTAAAATTCATTAGCAAAAATAAAATACTCATTTATAGTCTGAACATATTATTTAGATATTGTTGCATAAAAGACATAAAAGGGAAAAAATAATATAAAGGGGCTTTAACTTAAACATAGCAGCCATGTCCACTTTAAAACAAAGGTGAAAGTGAAGTCGCTCAGTCGTGTCTGGCTCTTTGCAATCCCATGGACTGTAGCCTACCAGGCTTCTCTGTCCATGGGATTTTCCAGGCAAGAGTACTGGAGTGGGTTGCCATTTCCTTCTCCAGGGCATCTTCCTGACCCAGGGATCAAACCCAGGTCTCCCACACTGCAGGCAGACGCTTTAACCTCTGAGCCTTTTAAACAAAGGATGAAACCAAATGTTCAACTTTTGAACTGACTGGTAAACATACATATAGATGCCAAATAATACTGATTACCAAACAATAAGCATTACAATTGTTCAATTAAGGAAGAAGGTTAATAGAGAAAATCAAAACATCATTAATTTGGGACTGTACAGCACATTATAGAACATAAGGGGCTTTGAGCAGATTTACATTCCTAATTATGTTTTGCTTAATCTAATATTAAAATTGCCTTGCGGTATTTCCTCAGCCTCGTGGTGGTACGACTAGCAATACTTTAAGTGGCAAGTGCAGGGAGCCTGGGAGGAGATCTAACACAGTAAGTCTCTCATATACAAATCACCTGAAGTCATTAAGGTTTATGTGTTTATACTCAGCCCACTGAGTCATAATAAAATGACCAATAATATAATTAGTCTTGGCATCTTGAGTGCTTTTCCCATAACATCAGAAACAAGGCAAGAAGGCCCTCTCCCATCACTTTGAGAACACAAAAGGAGACTTGAGTGCATGAAAAGCTGCCCCCTGCTCTTGCTAAGGACATCTCAGCATCATCAAAGGGTACCAGAATGGAAAATGAGACCTACAGACAATGTAAATAGGTGAGGAGACATAAAACACCATTCTTCTACTCTCAATTTTAAAAAGACAAATGATGCTTAAAGCACAAGTAACAACATTTTAAGGAGGAGTTCATTACTGTATGGGGAAGTAAATAATAGCACAAACAGTGAGGAGGAAGTGAATGGGATTAAATTTACATTTGAGGACTCTGAAGAGTAAAATGTCAGTTCTTCTTAAGTTAATGTATCAACTTCAGGAAACCCCCCAAGATGGCAATGAGCTCTTTTACAGTATTTTTTTTTACAGTAGTTTTATAGTTGTTCTTTTTTTTAAAAAAAGTTCGAATGTGAAAATAAAGATACAAGAACAGCTAGGAGGACATCAAAAAGAGTGAGTCATGAAAAAATATTAAAACACATTAAAAGCCTCTTTGGGGGCTTCCCTGGTGGCAAAAGTGGATAAGAATCCACCTGCCAATGCAGAGAACATGGGTTTGGTGCCTAGTCCAGGAGGAGTCCACAAGCCACGGGGCAACTAAGTCAGTTTGCCACAATTACTGAGCCCGCGCCCTAGCCCAAAACACGCCACTACTGAAGCTCATGTGCCTAGGGCCCATGCTCCACAATAATGAGAAGCCCAAGCACTGGGACAAAAAGTAGACCCTGCTTGCTGCAAGTACAGAAAACCCAGAAAAGCAACAAGGACCCAGCACAACCAAAATTAAATAAAATTTCAAAAGAAAAAGTCTTTTTCATTAAAAGGGTATGTAGTACACAAATACACAGAGATGCCCCTGGAATAGAAAGTCCACAATAAACCCATCTCTGCCATAGGAGCGAGATGTATCTCAAGCCACTGAGGCAAAGATAGTTGTTTGAAAAAACAGGACTGGTACAAATGGATAGTTATTGGAAAAAAGGTAAAATAAGACCCATTCCTCAAACCATACAGGAGAATAAACTCCAAATCCACCAGAAACCTAAACGTAAAATATGAAACTCAACAACTACTAGAAGAGACTATAGGTGGATTCCTCTTTAACAGGAGTATAGAGAAAGGCTTTTTAGAAAGGATTTAAAATCCAGATGCAAGGAAAAAAAGACTGATAATTTGTCTACATAAAAACTTTTACATAAGCAAAATTGAAAGACAAAGTGGGGAAAAAATATTTGTAACATACTACAGAGATAACAGGTTAATACTGAGCCCAGCACAGCACAGCTGTGACAAACCTAGACAGTGTATTAGAAAGCACAGACATTATTTTGCCAACAAAGGTCCATATAGTCAAAGCTACAGTTCTTCCAGTAGTCAAGAATGGATGTGAGAGTTGGACATAAAAGAAGGCTGAGCACTGAAGAACTGATGCTCTTGAATTGTGGTATTGGAGAAGACTTGAGAGTTCTTTGGACTGCAAGGAAATCAACCCTGAATATTCATTGGTAGGACTGATGCTGAAGCTCCAATACTTTGGCCACCTGATCCGAAGAGCCAACTCATTGGAGAAGAGCCGACTCATTGGAAAAGACCTTGATGCTGGGAAAGATAGAGGGCAGGAGGAGAAGGGGATGACAGAGGATGAGATGGCTGGGTGGCATCACTGACTCAATGGACATGAGTTTGAGTAAGCTCCAGGAGATGGTGATGGACAGGGAAGCCTGGCATGCAAATCCACCTACAGTCCATAGGATTGCAAAGAGTCGGATAAGACTGATCGACTGAACAACATCCTCCTCTAATACAAAAGGGTTAATATCTTTTAATTTTTCAAATTTTATTGAAATATAGTTGACTTACAACAAAGAGGCTTTTAAAACAGAGGAATAACACGAACACAAATCCTACAGAAAAACAGGAAAAGACAATTCACAAGAAGATATAAAATGTCCCTCAAAATATGAAAAGATATTCAACTTGACCCAGGATGAGAGAAGTGCAAATTTGAACAATCGTAAGATTCTATTTTCCAGCCACCATATTTGCAAAGTTTAAAAAGCTTGATAATATACTTCATTGGTAAAATTATGGGAGTCATTGCGGGTGAGAATGCAAAATAGAGGAGAACCGCATAATAATATAGCTGCATATGCAGTTTCCCTTTGATCCTGTAATCCCACTTCAAGGAAGGTACCCTGAAGATGATCCTCAACAGTGTAAGGGTGTATGTCACATGGTTATTCACTGCAGGGCCATTTATAACTGAAACAGATTTAAAACTACCTAAATGTTCAAGAACAGGAGAACAGCTGAGCGCACTATTTTCGATACACACAGCAGAGTACTAAGTAGCTAGTTAAAAAAGCAAAGATCTCTATGAACTGACATGAAGTAATTTCCCGGAAATACTGTTGAATGCAAAATAAGCAAAGTGCAAAAAGAGTACATATAACTTGCTACTTAAAAAAATCTTTATTGAGATATAACTCACACCACCATACAACTCACTCATTTAAAATGCATAATTCAACAGCTTTTAGTAGCCACAGCCACTATTACGATTTTAGAACACTTTCATCATCCCAGGAAGAAATTCTGTACCCATTAGTAGTCACTTCTCGTTCACCCAGACTCTACTCTAGCCCTAGGCAACCACGTCTTTACTCCTTTCAGTCTCTGAGATGTGCCTATTCTGAACACAGTGTGTGAGAAGCAAGGGGAAATGGAGAAGGCATAATATTCCCATCCTTATGAAATGAAACATGAGAAAGACAAGCAAGAAAACAGTGAGGGAAATTATCCACAAGGGGTGGGAGAAGCAGGGTAGAAGAGACACTGAAGGGAGTGAGGCTTCTTTGGATGTATCTCGTACACCAAAGTCTTAACCTTTGGAAGCTTTAGCAATGTTATATATACAACTGAATTGGTATGGGTGGGTAGAAGAGGAAGCATCCAAAACAGAGGGAAAAAAAACTTCTTTGTATTATATTTCAAATAAATATCATAACCACACTGAAGGAGCAGGGAAGGGAGGAATAACTGACTCAAGATATTCATTTTAAAATAAAAAGGAAATTTATAAATACCATATTTGACTGTACACTCTTAATTGTGGGGGGAAACAGCAAGTAAATCCCCATCTCCTTCTGGTGGCTTTGATTTCTGTAGTGGAAAATGGGAGAAGAGGTTTGGAAATTAGACTAGTACACCAGATGAATTATAGGACTAAGCAAATAAATGAATGGGTTAATACTGCTGAGTGCCAGAGTTCTCACTGTGAAAGAAGGAACATACAAATATGAAGGAAAAGGCAAGGAGCTTTGGGGATAGGGTGGAATTCGAAGTTCTAGTATGAATTTACGACCATGAAAGAAAAAAGATATCTGTAGAGATATATACGTGCCTATGTGTGCACTGCTGTATGTTTAAATATATACACACATTCACGCGTGCCCTACCTCTGACCACCTAGGCAAGGCACCCCGGGAGCAATGCGCACACCTAGCACCACATCTTGGTCTTTAAAACCATCAGCACTGAAAGGAACTAGAGCCCCTGAGACACACAGCCACTTCCAGGATGGGGAGAGGGCAGGTTCAAGATGAGTTTGGAATATCCTGAATGATGGAAAGGAAGTACCCCCCAAAACTAGGAGGCATATCATAAGCATACAGCAGCTAGCTAAAAGGGGCTTCCAAATGACCAAATTCAAGATAATTTGAAGTGTGCTAGAAGTATAAAAAAACAGATTTCAAATGTTTAGTACTCTCCCACCAAAATATATATGTATATAACACCTCAGTTATTTTTACGTTGGTTAAATGTTGAAACGATAACATTTTGAATATATCTAATTAAAATATATTATTAACATTAATTGGAATTTTCTGTTTTTTTATAATTTGGCTACTAAAAACCTTAAAATCACAAATGGCTCCTATTATTGAACGGTATTGTCATCCATTAAGAGATTAAAAAAAAGATTAATGTTTTAAAATGAGCTAAACTATAATGTCTAGCTTATAGACATTACATGTCTGGGGCTTCCCAAGTGCCACTAGTGGTAAAGAACCTGCCTGCCAGTGCAGGAGACTTAAGAGATGCAGGTTCGATCCCTGGGGAAGGAAGATCCCCAACAGGAGGACACGGCAACCCGCTCCAGCATTCTTGCTTGGAGAATCCCATGGACAGAGGTGCCTGGTGGGCTACCGTCCATAGGGTCCGAAAGAGTTGGATACGACTGAAGCGAACTCACACACATAATGTCTAGAGCTACATTTGGGTATTAAAAATAAAAGAAAAAAAAACTTTTTGAAAACATAGGAAGTCATTACTACAAATCGGTACAATGGTTACAAACAGAGAGAAGGACTAGGCTATGATGAAGCTGGTGTGCAAGGAACTGTGGGGTATGAAGTTTTATTTCTTGACCCAGGTGGTGATCACAAGGGTATCTGCCTTGTGCTTAAGCTATAAATTTATTCTGTGCAGTTTTCTGTACCTGTTTTATTCTAGAATTAAATTATGCAACAAAAAAAATACGAAGTAAGATATTTCACTTTAAACTTTCTTATGTAAAAGCAGATTCATATAAGTATCTAAGAAAAGCAACTCAGAAACCACTGGCAGACCTGGAAAAGAGTAACCACCTTTTAAAATTTTCTTGAAGCTTCTTCAAAATGACCATAAATGTTTAAGCTCATTTAGCCCCTCCTCAGTACTTTCAAAATCAAACTGATGTTTTAAATCTAGCAACCTTCTTCTAAATCTTATTTGTTAGACAACACATGCTGAACATTGCTATAACTTGTGTTGAAGAAAAACAGAGCATTTTATAAAATTTAATGAAGCATGTTATGGCTTTCCAGTTTTTTAAATTAAAGCATTTTTTAAATAATTAAATTTCTTATCAATTATATCATTTCAAATGACTGAACAATTCTTCAACAGGGAGAAAATTAATCTTTTTTTAAACAGAGGTTAATGCTGTTGACTTCTCAAATATGAATACTTTACGCCTCTGCTTTTGTCCGTGTTTTTAAGAAAAAGATCCCTATTAGTATCCTGCTGACAAATTTTCTAAGAAAGAAGAAAATAAATTCTAGACGCTACTTCAAACTTCAATAATGTCTGAAAACATTGGGTAATGGTCATACTATACAGCAAAGGCAAATACAGTAAGGTAATTCCAACCTTAGAAAGATTAAGCATTTCTCTAAAAGTAGGTGTGTAACTTTCATCTATTTCAGAATCATCGAAAGAGCTTGTTTAAAATGGAAATGCTCAGGTCCTCTCCAAAAGTGACTAAATCAGAATTTACAGGGTAGAACTGACATATATAAAATTATCCCCAAATCTCAGTGGAATATTAATTCCCCTTGACAGAAAACAAGAAGGGTATGGGAATGGACCATATGAAGGCTGAGCCCTACTTGGCTAACACCTCAGCAATCTGCGGCTCGGAATATGATCACATAAGGAAAAGATGGGCAAGCAAAAGGCATTTTCTATGTGTGGGATGCTCCTTCCAGATACGTGAGATTCAATACACACACATTCTTCAACTGATCATTTTATGGAGCACATTTAATCTCATTCCCTCAAGCATTACAAAGGACCAGTAAGAACAATTTCAAGCTACCTATAAGCAGCTTTCCATCTAACAGCAGGATTGAATTTATAAGGAATGTAGGTTAAGTATCACTTCCGCACAATACATATAAACTTCCGTGACCTATTCTCAGGTTACAGACTTCTGTCTCTTTGGCATCCTCTCAGTATATGCGCTCTTTAGGAGCCCTTACCAATCTCTTATTTATTCATCATCCACCCCCTTTCCCAGAGCTAAGCGACTACGTGTATTTACTCTCATCAGCACCCCTTATTCCCTTCTACTCTGGTCAAGCAAAACCCTAACCTTGGATTCAAGACACTTCTGCTTCTCTAGGCAACAAGGCACTAGCGAATAACTACGGCATGAGGGTTTGTCCTACTCATTGTGATAAAATATACGTAAAATTTACCAAATTAATCATTTTTAAGTGTACGGCTCAGCAGTGTTAATTATGTTAATACTGTTGCACAACCAACCTTCAGAACTTTCTCATCTTGTGAAACTGACACGCTATACCCATTAAACAACTCCCCATATCTCCCCTCATCCAACCCCCACAACCATTTCTACTAACCACCTCTATGGGTTTGAATACTCATCTAAGTGGGATCACACAATATGTGTCTCTTTGTGACTGGTTTACTTCACTTGGTCCTGTCATTTTCTTGTCAGTACTCTACAGTATCCCTTTTTATAGCAGTCTCATTCCTAATTTTGACTGCTCTCTTAGTCCTAGTATTCTCTTTCATCTTTCTCCTACTACTTTCACAAGGACAGGCCTTTATTTCTGATTATAAAAGTAATCCATGTTCAAAGCAAAATACTTGCAAAAAAACAAAAAAGGCATTGTTTCCTGAATTCCTAGTACCTAAAAAGAATCACTATTAACATTAATGATATTATAGTATTAATAAGGTCCTTAGAGTCATTATTTTCTGTGTCTTGTTTCTGTACACATATGGATGTAGAAAAAAAATATTTTAACAAACTGGTGTTATAACATACATACTGGATTTTTCTTTCCTGTTGCCCTGTTGGGTTCTCCTCATGCTCTAGGTCAACTCTTGCAAAGACCATCAACTGGGTGATCTTTCTGCCTTTAGTCTTGTACTTTTAAACCACATGCCATATATTCCACCAGAGAATCTTAATTTGCAAATTTCACTGTTACTCTTCTCTTAAACTCCTGAGTAACTAGTATGTAGAAGACAAATCTAAGATCTTTAGGACTCCCAAGAGGGCACTGTTACCTGCTCCCTGCCTGCCTCATCAGTCTGACCGCTAACCACTCCCTACTGCCTCCTTACCGTTCAGGAATGGGCACACACATCCTCCCACTCTGCAATATACTGAGATGGATCTCTCCACGCCCTGGCTTTTGTTTTTCTTTCTCTCTGGAATGACTGTCCCTCTTTCTCCTTTATCCAGCTCACTCCTATGTATTTTAAAAGCAATCATCGTCGACCTTCACTGTCCCCTTCCAGAAGGGTTCCCTTTGCCCACTCCTGCCTGCATTAGCGCCCTCTCCTGCTCACTGTAACAGCCAGGACTTCCCTCTTCTACTAGACATACCACGTGGTGCCCTACTGACTCTGTGTGCATGTCTGTCTCCCCACCGGACTGTGAGCCTAAGGGCTAGGGCCACATCATCTTCGGATTTCTAGCACAGTGGCAAGTACATAAAAGACTCAAAAAATGCTTGATGATTAATTTTCTCAATACACCTCCTCATTTTTTCACTAGCTAAATTTTTATCCACCCTTGACAATTTTCAGTGCTTTTCTACAAAGTCTAGCTTCAACCACTTATTGTGACCAAATTCCTTCCACTGAATTTCAACTTTAAAAAAAGTGACACTCTCTACAATTAAGATTCTCATTCCTTTAGGCTGCCAAGAGAGAGAAGCCAAGTCATGAGGTCCAACCTCCCTAGAGATTAACTTCAAATCAAGAAATATTTACAGGACAACTGCTTTGTACCAGGCTATACTTATTGCTGGGGAAACAGTATGTTTATAAACTGCCACTGACACAGGCCGTCAGAGAGCCCTGTGACGGGGGAGCTCAGACCGCATGAGAGTACAGCCATTTATTTTTTAATAACATTTTTACTAATTATAAAAGTAAAAACAAGGTCTTTACAATTTCAATAAAGTATGCTGAAATTATACATAAAACTAAAATTACCTGTTATTCCACCATAGTTAGACAACCCATCATTGTATTTTCATCTGGCCATGCTCTGTGTTTAAAATTTTATATAAATTGTACATATTCTAAATATACCATTTAAAATCAATATTAAATCACAAATGTGTCCAAAGTTACATATATCCTTCTGTAGCCCAAACTTAGTGGCTGTATGATGCTCCCTTTTATAGTTATCACACAATTTAACCATTCTAACGTGCGGAAATTTAGATGGGTTTTTACTTTTCATCATAAATGATGATTCAATTAACTTTATTATGCATAAATCTTTATCTGATGCTTTATTTCTTATGATAGGATCAGAATAGTAAAGTTTTTAAATATCTAGAAATGTATTAATACTTTAACTAAAGGATCTATCAATTACATTGCCAATAACAATATGAGAGTGCCTCTCACACTATACCTTCATCAACAGTGAACATTATCTCATTTATACTTACTGATTTCATACGAAATATTTTACTTTTAACCATTTTAATCTGTATTACATTGATAAGTATATCAAAATAACATCTGATCTCACTCGTTAATAACCCCCTCTTGTCCTTAACAGTCATAGTTTTAAAATCTGCCTCTTAGATTCATCAAAAGAATCTCACTGAGTTCATTGATCTGATAGACTCACGCTCCTTACCATGTTCTGTACTTACACAGTCATTATTGCTGAATACCTAAAAGCTTAGAGAATAATACCTACATTTTATAAGCTTTGAGACAAGGCCCCCCTCCTTACCAGTTCTTGTCTTAGTGAATATGGCTTCCATTTCCACGTATCTATTTCCTTCTTCTGTTTATCACTTTCTATATCAAGTCTTTCTCCAATTTTTTTTTAAAAAAGGGCATCCTACTTTGTACATATACTTCTTTTCAAGTTGCTAGTTATTATAGCAAGAAATAGGCTGATGTCAGCACTCTCCTTGTGGCCACCTCATTAAGCCTTTGGGGATCTCACAGTTTATTGAAGGGAAAACTTGGCCAGTCAGGCAGGATCTCCATTACAGAAAACCTGGCTTAGGGAATCAGTGTGCTCAGAGAATGCTTCTTGTGTTTAGGTAGCATGAATTCCTCAGGCATCAGAATTCATCTCAGTTCAGTTCAGTTCAGTCGCTCAGTCGTGTCCGACTCTTTGCGACCCCATGAATCGCAGCATGCCAGGCCTCCCTGTCCATCACCATCTCACAGATCTCAAATACAGTCAAAATCTCTTGAAGGCATAACCAGCTTCCCTGAGTAACTTAACCTCTTAACCACCAATGAATTCCTGACTTATTCTAGGACATTTAAAAGAAAAACTGTTGGCTCTTACATATCTCAACAACAATGACAGAAACTAACAAAAAGAAGCGGCAGCAGTTCTCCTGCAGGCCAGACCCTGTTCTACACTCTTCACACATCACTCACTTAACTTTCACAGCCACCACACGCAATAAGCACTATTATTGCCCCATTTTACAGATGGGGAAACTCAGGAACATATAACTCACAAAAAGGTTAGACATGAACAATCCTGGTGGCCCAGGGATTTGTATTGTCTACAGTCCTCCACCCTTACCCACCCTGAGTCTCTGCAGTGCTAGCCTCAGGCACAATTGACATGTCTGATTTTTAAAGATAAACACAAAACACAGGGATACAAAGAAAACAAGTATCTCGTCAACCTGCAAAATACGGCCCTGACCATATTACATCATTATTATTAATCAAGTACTCTCAACACTTGAACCAACTCCTAATAAATAACCTCTGCTATACTGTACCCATGTACTTAATGCATATACAACAGTGTCCATCCTTCAGGAGCCCGCAAAATAATTAGGGAGAAAAACAGTCATGTTACAGGTGGCATATGCAAACAATGACTCAGCATTATATTTCAGAAAAGAGCTTCCTGTAAACTGGTTGGCAGAACAGGTAAGAACTCATCCAGAACTGAGAGAGGACTGGAGCTCAGGCTTGAGTGAGAAAAGCAAGTGAGAGGGGGCATCCATGGCAGAAGGAACTTTCCAAAAGTCACAGGCATGATGGAGCCACGTGGGAGGGAGATGTGGTTCTCTCTTGTTGGCAAGGAGAATTCTTTAGGAAAATGGAAACCAAGAGAGTTGGAAAGGTAAGTCAGAACCAGACTGCATTACCTTGAAATGGTGGAAGAAGATACTTCAAACCACACCCCACAGAGTGGCGGCAGAAACGGTGAGAAAGCAACAACCCAGTAAGGCTGAGTCAGAAAGATTCATCTGGATACTTGACTTCCTACTCTGAAAATATATGCGTAAGAATCATGCTCAAAATTTAAGCATATCCACAAATTTCCATAAATGTTAAGAAAAAAGAACAAAAGAGAAACTCAGGGCACATGCTACAATTGACATGCTTTACTGTCCTGCCTCCCTCTCCCACAGCACTAATGTTTGTATGTGAGCAGGGGTGGCAAGGAGGGAGGGGGACACAACTAGGGAGAGAGATCGGGAAGTGGTTAGTAGCAAGCCTACAATTCATTTTCTCCCTTTTGGGGGTTAGACAGACTGGGGTATGGAAATGCTTTAGGAGAGAAAGAGGGCAATTAACCCGGTCAAGTCTTCTTGTGAACAGCTAGTGTTAGAGCTCTTGACCAAAAAAAAAAAAAATCAATTTATGTTCATTAGCAGGAGAGTCCTTATCTATGGAATCCTTTTAGCAAGATGTACCTGAGTCATCCGGGCTTCCCTGGCAGCTCAGACCGTAAAGAATCTGCCTGCAATGCAGGAGCCCTGGCTTCAATCTCTGGATCAGGAAGATCTCCTGGAGAAGGAAATGGCTACTCACTTCAATATTCTTGCCTGGAAAATCCCATGGACAGAGGAGCCTGGCAGGTGCAGTCCATAGGGTCACAGAGAGTCAGACACAGCTGAGCAACTAACTTTCACTTTTCTTTTTTTTCACCTAATCTGTCTAGCATGGATCACTTATCATTAACAAATCTGGAATCTTTGGATTTATGGAGGATAATCCCTTGGAAAATATGTCACATAAGTTTTTGTCACCATCAGAACACAAAATGGAAATGCTTCCCAATGGAAACGCTGTCCTAACACATCACAGGCAATGCTTAGGGATGTGGTAACTGTAAGGCCAACCAGAAGATCCTTTTGCAGCCAGAGAGGACCTGGGGAGTGGACGGGGCAGTCCTGGTCCTCATCATGCTTTGTGGAGCCTCAGGACCATCTGTGTCCTTAAAACATTGTTAGTAAAGACTAATGGGAGGTACGACCTGATTCTTGTGAATCTGATTTGACAATCAAATCTTCAGTGTTATCTTAGAGACCTTCTCTTCTAAACAGATATTTCATGAAATACTGTTTTCTGCTTTACTTTTGAAACATAGATGTTTCTCCCCTTCCCTCTTTTTTTTTGGGGGGGGGGCGCGGGGGGGTCCTATGACCATATCCTAAAGACATTCACAATTCCCTGTACAAAGCTCAAAGTTTTGTTAGGAATAAACAAGTGAATGAATGAATATTAAATTTATATCTGCTTTACAGGTACTGTAATTAGTATCATGTGTACATTTAATACATATCAATTTAAAATAAATCTTATGCTTTCTGAGTTAACTTAAGAACACATATTTTACAGATACAAGTTTTATACAATAATTAGCAAGCTTTCACAAGATTAAAGCAAACTACATTAAAAAGGGATACACTGAAAAGACGGGTATATAATCTTGGTAATTACCATGCTTTTGTTCCATTTCAATGAAATATCTTCATTAGGCAGAAAAAAGAATTACTAATGTAAGATTTAGTCAAACATTGTTTTACCAACTAAAGGAATGAGTATTAACACTTGGGAACTCATTCTCTCTCTGAAATATGTATTCACTTCCAAAACGTTGATGGTAATTATATGTAACCTTACAATAATAGTCAAGCAGATGCATTAATGAGAAGTAATCACAGTTACTTCACTTAGGCATACTAATTGATTTATTCTGTGATTACTAAATTGCAAGAGCCTGTGATATCACAAATGCGGAGCAAAGATCAGAAAAGTTTTTGGCAAAGGAACAAACACTATTCTAGGCTTTGTGGGTTTTTATAGTACATCATTTTAAGGTTTACTGTGACTGCTGGAATTCCAGTTGAGCTATTTCAAATCCTAAAAGATGATGCTGTGAAAGTTCTGCACTCAATATGCCAGTCTCTGCCACAACAACTACCTCACTATTAGAGTGCAAAATCACTCATAAGCAATAAGCAAATAAATGAGTGACTCTGTTCCAATAAAACTTTATTTACAAAAGTCGGCAATGGACCAGATTTGGCCCTCAGATTGTAATTTGTGCACCTATGAGGCAGAGCATCTTCATCTCCACCATCCACGTACTGAATGCAGAGGACAGGGATATAGCCTGGCCCCTGTCCTCCAAAAAGTAACGAAACTGGCCAATAACAAAAGCAGCATATACTGAGCATAAAAAAGTTGAAATTTAGGATTTCACAAGCAAATAAGAAAACAGCTGAGTGAATTCTATGTGGAAAAGTTTAAAAGTGATCATGCAAGTGTGACACAAATTCTGACAGGAATGCAGGGCAGGTGGAAGAGTTCAGGTGAGGTGGGCAGCTCTACCTAAAGTAGGAGGCAAGGTCACTTTCAGACCCCAAGAGGCCTGTGTGTGACTCCTAGGTCAACAATGAGAGGCTGTTAGATTTAACACAACTCTCAAGAGTATCACTGTCCAGAAGACCTTTCTGAAATGATGGAAGCATTTTATGTCTGCTCTGCCCAGGAACCAGTCGGCAGAGTCTGGTGGATTTCCTGAGAACCTTTCATTACATTAAATCATACCTCATATTATGCTTTTTATAGTACATCATTTTAAGGTTTACTGTGACTGCTGGAATTCCAGTTGAGCTATTTCAAATCCTAAAAGATGATGCTGTGAAAGTTCTGCACTCAATATGCCAGAAAATTCAGAAAATCAGCAGTGGCCATAGGACTGGAAAAAGGGTTTTTATTCTAATCCCAAAGAAAGGCAATGCCAAAGAATGTTCAAACTACCACACAATTGTACTCATCCCACATGCTAGCAAAGTAATGCTCAAAATTCTCCACGCCAGGCTTTAACGGTACATGAACCAAGAACATCCAGATATTCAAGCTGGATTTAGAAAAGGCAGAGGATTATGACCCAGCAATCCCACTGCTGGGCATACACACTGAGGAAACCAGAATTGAAGGAGACACGTGTACCCCAGTGTTCATCGCAGCACTGTTTATAATAGCCAGGACATGGAAGCAACCTAGATGTCCATCAGCAGATGAATGGATAAGAAAGCTGTGGTACATATACACAATGGAGTATTACTCAGCCATTAAAAAGAATACATTTGAATCAGTTCTAATGAGGTGGATGAAACTGGAGCCGATTATACAGAGTGAAGTAAGCCAGAAAGAAAAACACCAATACAGTATACTAACACATATATATGGAATTTAGAAAGATGGTAACGATAACCCTGCATGCGAGACAGCAATAGAGACACAGATGTATAGAACAGACTTTTGGACTCTGTGGGAGAGGGCGAGGGTGGGATGATTTGGGAGAATGGCATTGAAACCTGTATAATATCATGTAAGAAATGAATCGCCAGTCTAGGTTTGATGCAGGATACAGGATGCTTGGGGCTGGTGCACTGGGATGACCCAGAGAGATGGTATGGGGAGGGAGGTGGGAGGGGGGTTCAGGATTGGGAACTCATGTACACCCGTGGTGGATTCATGTTGATGTATGGCAAAACCAATGCAGTATTGTTAAGAAAAATAAAGTAAAATTTAAAAAAAAAAAAAAGGCAGAGGAACCAGAGATCAAATTGCCAACATCTGCTGGATCATAGAAAAAAACAAGAGAGTTCCAGAAAAACATCTACTTCTGCTTTATTGACTATGCCAAAGCCTTTGACTGTGTGGATCACAACAAACTGTGGAAAATTCTTCAAGAGATGGGAATACCAGACCACCTGACCTGCCTCCTCAGAAATCTGTATGCAGGTCAAGAAGCAATAGTTAGAACCAGACATGGAACAACAAGACTGGTTCTAAATTGGGAAAGGAGTATGTCAAGGCTGTATGTTGTCACCCTGCTTATTTAACTTCTATGCAGAGTATATCACGCAAAATGCCAGGCTGGATGAAGCACAAGCCAGAATCAAGATTGCTGGGAGAAATAGCAATAACCTCAGATATATAGGTGACACCACCCTTATGGTAAAAAGCAAAGAAGAACTAAAAAGCCTCTTGATGAAAGTGAAAGAGGAGAGTGAAAAAGCTGGCTTAAAGCTCAACATTTAGAAAACTAAGATCATGGCATCTGGTCCCATCACTTCACAGCAAATAGATGGGGAAACAGTTGAAACTGTGGATGACTGTTTTTGGGGGCTCCAAAATCACTACAGATGGTAACTGCAGCCATGAAATTAAAAGACACTTGCTCTTTGGAAGAAAAGCTATGACCAACCTGGTCAGCATATTGAAAAGCAGAGACATTACTTTGCCAACAAAGGTCTGTCTAGTCAAAGCTATGGTTTTTCCAATTGTATGGATATGAGAGCTGGACTATAATGAAAGCTGAACACTGAAAAAATGATGCTTTTGAACTGTGGTGTTGGAAAAGACTCTTGAGAGTCCCTTGGGCTGCAAGATCAAACCAGTCAATCCTCAAAGAAATCAACCTGAATATTCATTGGAAGGACTGATTCTGAAGCTGAAACTCCAACACTTTGGCCACCTGATGCAAAGAGCTGACCCACTGGAAAGAACCTGATGCTGGGAAAGACTGAAGGCAGAAGAAGAAGGGGACGAAAGAGGATGAGATGGCTGCATGGCATCACCGACTCAACGGACATGAGTTTAAATGAGCAAGCTCTGGGAGTTGGTGATGGAGAGAGAAGCCTGGCTGCAGTCCACAGGGTCACAAAGAGTCAGACACGACTGAGTGAACTGAACTGATGACTCTGTTCTACTACTTTAACAGATATGCTCTAGAAATTTCTTCAAAGCATTCTGAAGCAGTGTAAGGATTCAGAACACACTCCTGCTTCTCTTTGTAGAGTATTCCACTGTTTTCATGGATCCAGAATTACTGGCATTATTTGAAGAAGGAGAATGGATACATCTGTATGTATGGTTGAGTCCCTTTGCTCTGCACTGGAAACCATCACAACATTGTTAATCAGCTATACTCCAATATAAAATTAAGTCTTTTTAAAAAAGAATGAAGCTATTTTATATGTACTAATATTGGACAATTTCTGATATATAATGTCAGAAGAGTAAAGTAAAGAATATGGTATATATTTTTAAGAAAGGAAGTCCTCTCTGTTCGGTAACACACTGGTACTACTATTAAAACACATTCCATGAAACCCCATGATCAACCACTGCAACAAGGACCAGAGCAAAGTGTTCACTGAGTGCTGTCAATTCAAAGATGAGTCTGCATGAGAAAACTTGAAAGCTCTGTAATCTTAAAGCTCATGTCATGAAAGAAACCTAGGAGAGGTATTCCCAAACGTGGCTGAAGCAGGGCCAGCAGGGTGAAAGCAGGAGATCAACCAAGGCAAACAAGGCTGGAAAGCTGGTGGCAAAGTGGCCACGAAAGAATTCGAAACAGTGGTGGGGAATGCCTCGGCCAGCAAGCGCTGAAGAACGCATTTTGAGGACTAACAGTACAGGAGTTTGAAACTGAGTACGGGGAACAGTAAGACAGGCAGAGAGCTCTCCAAGAAGTAGCTGATGGGTGGGGAGAGAAGACTTGCTCTCGGTGGACCTTCAGAATCCTGTACACGGAGAATGGGATGCTTGACCCAGAATCAGCAATTACGCCCAGCACATAAAGTGTACTTGTTCTACCAATCTTAGTACCTGCGTCTCACTTGCTCTCTGCTGCATTCTGCCTCCCACACTTCTCTTTATTCCCTCCCAGGTCTGTATGTTGACTGTCAGTCACTGGGGCACTGTAATGCTGGTCTTAATCACCCAGGAAATTTAAAGTTATACGGCCAATGTCCTGACTTCCTATTTTGAGTGATGATTTCAAGCAAGCTGCCCATACCACATAGCTGTAAGTACTCTTTGAACAGAAAGGATTGAGATCAACCTCTGGGTCAAGGGAAAAAAGGAAAAACACTGTAGCATGGGTGCTGGTGCCAGCCTTGTGGGCAACAAAGAGGCGGCGGTTAGCTTTCAAGGCTGCTGAATTGACAAATGCTTCAAGGATCATTGGATTTTTAATTGTTTAAACCAACCATGAAGCTAAAGCAAGAATTCTCTACCACCACTGCAAAAGACGAATTTGTTCCAGCAAGCAATCTAAATGTGCACACAAAACGGGGAAGGGGAGCCATTACCGTGACTAATTAGTCTTTACTACCCTTTTCAAAGATAGATCAAAACAGCCTTTAACAAATGTCAATTTAATTTTACTGCTGAAGATTAGCAGCAGGTGATAAATGGGAAACACAGTGTCCCTAAATACACAGTGTAGCAGATCAGTCTAGTCTTCGCGTATCTCAGAAGGGAAATTTATTCAGAACAAATAGGAACATAAGGCATTAAACTACTAACAAACCAAATAAAAAAGTATATGGTAACAGACTGATGAATAAAGTATGCTCGGTTAAAACTGGCACAACTGCTGCTAAAAAAGAAAAAAAAAAAAAAGAATCCACCCAGTCCTTTCTTCATAAGTGCTGCTGCAAATCAAGCATCTGCTTGAGACATACCAAAGGAGTCCAATAAAGGCACCAGCATCTTGATGAGCAGATTAAGTAACTGCCTCAATATGACACGGTCATCCCCAGGACAACAGGAAACAATTTAAAATGTCTTCCATCATATTACAAATAACCTTCTGCTATCTTTCTTTGTCCCTCTGTCCGTGGTTTCCTAACCATTTAGGAGTAAACAGAACCATGGTCCAAAGCTGAGGAGACTTTATTAGGGGGATACAATCTGATTCAGGATAGCATCTTGACACCTAGTAACTTGAGACAAGGAAGTAAACCATGATACAAGAACTGTTTTGAGGAATGACAAAGAAACACTTGAGTAATCCTTAGTGACAGCTTATTAACCAAATACTAATTTCAGGTCCAGTTTAAGCCAAGGAAAAGTATGGTCCTAGACATAAAGAGACTTTCCACGAAAGAATGCTAGCAAGAATAAAACAGGCATAAATTACAGTCCACAACTCTTTAAGCAAAATAGTCCCTCTTTCTTTCACATGAAACAGCCTATAAACACTTTTTTTGCTAAATATAAAATGCTGTGGAAATAGTCACTTGGACCCAAAATTGAAACTATCACAATGAATATACAATTCTGAATAAAAAGCAATCTGTAATAATTCAAGAAATACTAAAGGCAGATTGCATGGTAATCATAAAAGCCATGATGTCATGAATTTTAAACTTCCCCTTTTCTTCCCTGACAGATCATATACTTGACTTGCATACACCACCCATTCCTTAGAAAAATTAGAAGTTACAAATAGGTGCTTTTCTTTCAGAACGACTACAATGAAAAGCATGGTGCAAGCAATGAGTAAGTTATCTATAGCCTGAATCATAAACCATTATCCCTCCTCACTTAAAAGAAAGGAGGCAGCTTTCAAAACCTGAAATTTAAATATTTCATTCGATTTATAAGATCTTCGTATGGATTTATTTTGAAGTTATTTCAGTCAGCATATGACCATCAAATTAAGAGACGTTTTTAAACCTATTTATTTGCCAAAAAGAAACTATGCTGAATATTTTCACTAAAATTAGAATAAACAGTATGGCAGCAAAATCAAGTATTTATATTTAAAGTTTTCATCTCTTTTTCATAAGAGATTGGTCATTAGAATCGAGGAGTAAGCAGAACACATCATCTAATTGCTCAGAGCGATTTCTTTCTCATGTCTAGAAGTATAGCTGCTTTGCCACAGACAAAACAGCTCGCCATCACCAAGATAAGCCCTTTAGCAGAAGCGAGGGCTCAGAGAAAACAGGATACGAAGCTCACAATCGAATAAGCCCGATTCTGAGATGACACTGATCTCCAGGGAAATAAATTACAATGAGAAGTAGTATCTAGCATCCTACGAAGTCAGTTTCAACAGACTCCTAGTCTGTAAGAGCATCTTTCCAGGTCAGCATGCAGGCCAGTAAGGCCATTAATGGTACAAACAAGTTATTTCTGACCGACAAGAATGAGCTAAAATCTGAAGAATAAAAACAGACTCTAAAAACCTTTGGTCTTCTCTGTAATACATACTACATTAATATATACTCAATTTGGCAAGTTCGTAACCACTATTTCTAAACCAACAAAAGTCTGGAGTCTCAATTTCCAACCAGTGGACACACATGTTTAAAAGTCACACAGTAATCTTCTCAGTTACATTCACACACACAGAAGAGAGTTTCAAAACAACAAAGTGTTAGGCATACTACAAAGTACACCGGTAAACTGTCTCCTTAAGTCAATACTGTTTTTAAACTCCACGTCTTGGCATGTTAGTGTTTTGTTAAACCAATGCAGTAGGCATCTTCAAATTAAATAAATAGAACATATCAAAGACACTGCATGTGGTACATACAAGATTTCATGAGTCTTATTTCTGACGGGTGAGGGGAAGGGATGGCAATATAAGCTGCATGTTACTTGGATCCTGTTCAAAACAGTTTGAAAACCAATGCCTTAAGCACTGCCTCTACAAACCAGAACACGAATAACCAGTGCCTGACATGAAGGGAACCCTGAGAGAATCCTTCTCAGAGCTTGCAGCCCCAGAACCACAAAGGTTATTCTAAGCAGGTCACAGTCACTGCGCTGTTGGAGGAGTGGGAAGTATTCCCAAGACAGCTCTTATCTACACACTGCTGGAGTAGAATGGTCTTTCAAAAGCAGAAACAAGGCTATGAAGCTCTGAGAGAACATGGTCAGACCTAAGTGATCTGCCCAGCTCCATGCAGAGATGCAGAGAAACCCTAGGCCAGGACATATGGCAACTATGTAACGGCCAGAAACAGAAGCTTTCGGTATTTCAGTCATCATTACAGGATGAGAAGCTACGAGAGAGGCAGCTGGGTTATCATCACTATGATACAAAAAAACATCCTGTCCATGTCTTTATCAAATGGCTGTGAACCTGACAAGCCTAAAATGCAGACTAAAAAATTTTTTCACCTGTAAGGTTCAATCTGTTAAAATGACCATTGTTTTCCAACAGACTCACCCTAGTTCCCATTTACCTTTATAATACTTATGAGATGGACTTTCCTGATGTTTCCAGCAGCTGGGACTTAGTGCTTCCAGTGCAGGGGACCTAGGTTCAAACACTGCTCAGGGAACTAGATCCCCATGCCACAACTAAGTCCTCCCCCTGCTGCCCATCCACCACAGCCAAAATAAATAATTTTTTTAAAAAATACTGATGATTTGTGGCCTATGATTCAATCACTTTCTAACATCACTAGTCACATTATTAACACTAGCTGGGATGAAGGTCTCAGTGAGAAGCTATTTTTTTCTTTTTTTTTTAAAGCTAAAAGTGAGAAATCAAAAGGAAGTTCAGGACAACTAAACTGCAGTCAAGACTTTACATCTTTTAGAATTAAGGCATCTAGGAAAGGGAAAATCTTTGTTCAAAAGGAGTCAAATAACTCGGTCTTCAAAATAAGCTCAAAGACCCAAAATTGCTAAGATTCTATGAGAGATTATTTCTCTCGAAAAAAAACTAATCTTAAAATAAAACTAAATAAAATATTAATAAATGTGCAAGTCTGTTAAATGTATACTGCCAACATGCTTTTTATGGCTACACAAAACTTTAAATAGGTACCCTCTCAGTGTCAGAAAAAGTTCTAAAAGCATTTGAAAGAGAACACAGTGAAGTCTCATTCAAAACATTATCTGAATTAAAAAAAAAATTACCAAGTCACTAGTGAGTCCTGCTTGCAGTGAAGATTTGGATCATAAGATATGAAAACAGTTTAACCAGCCTAGATTCTACTTATCAAACAAGTCTAAAATTAAAAATTAGCATCAGCAAAAAGAGGGACCCATAATGGTAAAAAACTGGTTTAAGAAAAGGAATTTTCACTGCTAAAGAAATCCCTCTATGTCCATTGCTGAGGCTCAATCAATTATTTAGCAAAAGTACCTAATGAAAGAAAGATAACATGATCAAACAGATCTCCGGGAGCTAGATTACAAGCAATTTTTCTAGGAACCCAAAGAAAAGAATCTGTAGGTGAGGCGTGGGGACAAAAATCAAACAGTGTCACCTATACCCAGTTTGGGTTTATTTTGTTTTTTATATTGATCTATCTCAAAATAATCTCGGAAGGCTATTCTTAGCAATACGAACACCAGCTGGCTCCCTTCATAGCAACCTCTCTGCTAACTCTCTGCAGAATATTACCATCCTCACTAAAGAAGATAACCAACTGGTGAACAATGAATGTATTCAACTCCTTGCATCTTGAAATCAATATGCTACAGACACAACCTGAATATAATGTATTTACCTAGTGTCCTGGTTACACAGCCTCTCAAAAAGGAAGTAACTTAATGAAAACAACACAGGTTCTATTATCAGAAAGATGTGGTTTCAAACACCATTTCTGCCACCTTCTGATTGTGTAACTCAGGAAGTTACCCACCCAAATCCTAAACCTCAGCTTTCTCAACTGTAAAGGGTAAATAAGAATATGTACCTCATATGGTTGAGTGAAAATCAAATGAATCATGTATGTAAAGCAAACAGTGTACTGCCTGGCAAAGCATAGGTCTCAAATATTATTTACTTTGAAAATAATCATGCCCATCTCAAATCCCAGAAATAATTTGATTTTCAGGCTGTTCATCTATAAAATAGCAAACTGAAACAGATGTCTCTAAGGCCCCCTTCAGAAGTGGTGTGATTCAAAGTGCTACGGTTCCACGGTAATAATGGGCAGATATGGTGCATGTATTCTGATGGCTGTATTTTCTTTTGTTTTAAATCACAAATGCACAAACTGAAAACTTTGAGACATTTTCATATAAAATTGCTTTGTCATAGTTGCCGAGAAAATAATGTTTCAAGGCATGGAAAGTCAGGCATAGCAGTCCTTTTTCTAGGAACCTATCACATAAGTATAATCTTCTGTGACAAATCTATCACTAGAGTAAGTGAAGATGTGTGTACATGAGCGTTCATAGTCTATTAGTCAAAAACTAGGAAGAACTTTAATAGAGAAATGTTTGAATTACAATGTATTCGTAGAAGGAAGTTCTAAGTAGCATTTTTTTTAAAGTCTTATATTGTTGCATTAGAAAAGTTGCCAGATATATATAGCATGATATTAAAAACGTATAACAAGGAACTATTGTTTAGTACATGGAACTCTGCTCAATGTTAGGTGGCAGCCTGGATGGGAGGGAGGTTTGGGGGAGAATGGATACAGGTATATGTATGGCTGAGTCCCTTCCCTGTTCACCTGAAACTATCACAACATTGTTAATTGGCTATACCCCAATACAAAATAAAAAGTTCTAAAAAAGATATATATAGCATGATCCCTATTGGGAATTTTTTTACGGTTGTGTATGTGTATATATGCAAATGATCATAAATATTTATAAATAATCAGTCTACTTCATTTCTACGTGTGGAGAAAAAAGGAACAATATATACAAATCTGTGGTCAGAAAGCAGAGATGGATAGAAGCAGGATGCCTTGACTTCATAAAATATGAACAGAACGGAAGTGTTTAGAGAGGTTATGACTAATTTTTACTTCCTTGAATGTGTTTGAGTATTTTCCAAATTTTCTATAATGTACCATGAATGTTGGACTGTTAAGAGATTCTTTATCATTTTACTTTTTAAAAAGAGTTATTCTTATTGAGTCAAGATGTGATCACACATTACGTTCTGTAACGCCACTGGCAAGAAATGTGTCTAAGAGTAACCGTTTAATTTCCTGAAGTCACAGTCATAAAATGAGCCACTTTCAAAATTTTAAAAATCAGAAACAATATTTGGAATAGGATGGAACTTCCTTAAACTGATAGAAGTCATCCAAAATCTTCAACAAACATACATAATGCTGAAACTTTGGAATCATTTCACATCAAGTGAAAAACAGAACTAGGATGCCCTACATCACTGCCTCCATTCAACCTGTGCAGAAACTAGTGTGATAAGAAAAAGAAATCAGTGAGATAAAAAGTGGAAAGGAAGAAACAAAACTGGTTTTGTACGCAGACGACCTGGCCAGCTACATGAAAAATGCAAAAGTGTCTGCAGACAACCCACAAGAATTAATGAGAGTTTACTAAGGTTACTGAATCAAATGTGCTCCACTGATAACTAGAAAATATAATTGATAAAAAATCCTATGCATCATTACAACCAAATTATTAGAATAAATGCATTAAAATATATCAGACTCCTATGGGGGCAAAGTTACAGTATCTTATTCAAAAATAGAAAAGAGCTAAATAAATGCAGTCTGTGCCATGATCATGAGTGAGGAATCTCAATATCAGTTCAGCCCAAATCATCTATAAATTCAATGCAAATCCAGACATAATTCTTAAGTTTGGGGTTTTTTTTAATGTTTTTGTTTTATACTGGAGTACAGTTGATTAATAATATTGTGACAGTTTCAGGTGGACAGCAAAGGAACTCAGCCATACATAAATGAGGATCCATTCTCCAAGTTTGGGGCTATTTTTCAGTTTGTGTGTGACAACTAACTAGTACTAAATTTCACATAGAAGGGCCAAGAATGGCCTAGGAAAGTTAAAAGCATACCAAAGTGGAACCTTGCCTTCTAGATATTGAGACTTAGTATATAATTATAATAATTATGACAGTGTGGGACTCTTACAGGGAAGAGCCAGTTTTGATTTCATGTTGGATCTGGTTTCTTTTTCTTTAACCTTTGCTTTGCATTGTTTTTGTTCACTAAAAGGATACTGTCCTTACAAAATGGCCTACCTAGGGGAACGCTGCCCCTCTGCCTGAATTTTAAACCAAAATATCTTTGTTCAGGACCCTGTCCACCTATGGATAAGCTACAGGAAGGAAGAAATTAACACCTCTTGTCCCTGAGACTGGCTATTCCAGGAGACATAAATAAGACTAATAGGCTTTTTACTGTACTTTCTCACCTCCTCACTTCTCTGTTCTATAAAACAACCTGGTATCCAGACCCCATAAGGGGTTATTTTGAAACATCAGTCTGCCATCCTCTTGGTCTGCCTCCTTTCTGAATACAGTTGTATTCCTTGTCTCAGCACCTCGTCTGCAGACTTATTGCCACGTGGTGAGCAAAGTGAGCTTGGATTCAGTAACAGGAGTGACACAATTAAAGATAAAACAGTGATTAAAAATTAAGACTCCAAAAATGGACCTCTGTGTCATTATAAATCAGTGGAGAAAGAAAGGCTGATGCAATCAAAGATGCCAGGACAACTGATGAGCTGTACAGGAAAAAAATAAAACAAAATTCTGCTAAGGACTGAACAGTGTCTCTCTAAAATTCCCCCAATGTGATGATATTAGATACAGCCTTTGGATGGCGATCAGATTTACGAGATCATGGGAATGGGGTCCCCTTGATAGGATTAGTGAGTTCCCTTTTAAGAAGAAAAACTAGAGCTTGTATACTTTCTACCCATACCCACCACTACTGTGTGAGGACCCATAAAAGGTGACTGTCTGCAACCCAAGGAAAGAGCAACTGTGCTGGGACCTTGACCTTGTACTTCAAGTCTCCAGAACAGTGAGAAAATTAATTTCTGTTGTTTCAGCCACCCAGTCTATGGTATTTTAAGGCAACCTGAGATGATTAATACAAGTGCTTACTTCACACAAAAAAGCTATGACAAACCTAGACAGCATATTAAAAAGCAGAGATATCTTTTTGCCCACAGAGATCCATATAGTTAAAGCTATGGTTTTTCAAGTAGTCATGTATGGATGTGAGACTTGGACCATAAAGAAGGCTGAGTGAAGAAGAATTGATGCTTTTGAACTGTGGTGCTGGAAAAGGCTCTTGAGAGCCCCGTGGACTTCAAGGAAATAAAACCAGCCAATCCTTAAGGAAATCAATCCTGAATATTGATTGGAAGGACTGATGCTGAAGCTCCAATACTCTGACCACCTGGTGCAAAGAACTGACTCATTGGAAAAGACTCTGAGGCTGGGAAAGATTGAAGGCAGGAGGAGAAGGGGACAACAGAAAATGAGATAGTTGGATGCCATCACTGACTCAATGAACATGAGTTTGAACAAACTCTGGAGGACAGTGAAGAGCAGGGAAGCCTGGTGTGCTGTAGTCCACGGGGTCACAAAGAGTCAGACACGACTTAAATGACTAAACAACTTCACACACACACACACAATCACATAAGAAATAAAGTACTAACTGTGAAAATTAAGGAATTAGAAAAGAAAGCAAATATATAAGATAGATTAGGGAAGAAAAGAAAGATTTCTTGAAGTAATAGACCTGAAACAATAAAGGGAAATGCTGATAATTTAGTTACTATAAAATGTAAATGCTACGTTCAGCAAAGGACACCATAAACCAAAGTAAAAAACAGGCCACTCTCTTTGCATCATGTGAGAACACAATGAGAAGTCAACAGCCTAGAAGAGGGCTCTCACCAGAACCAACCACACAAGCACCTTGACCTTGGACTCTCCAGCAACCACAACTGTGAGTAACTTGTGTTGTTAAAAGCCACCAAGTTCATGGTGGTGCTTTGTTATAGCAACCCAATCAGACTAAGACAGATGAAGACAAACATTAATTTTTCTCTTTTATAATCTGTTCAATATGAGTCCCATCTAAAAAACACTCGCCTAATTCACAATCTCAAAGTTTTTCTGATTGTGTCCAGAATTTTTTAAATTGTAGCTCTTATTTTTCCAGTTTACAAAGTAAACAAAGAACTCCTACAAATCTAAACTACTTGCTGGACGTTTACATGGAATCTCTTACCAGCACCTTATTAATCAAATTGAGAATGCACTGACTATATAATCAGAGTAAATGATACAGTTACTTTTTCAGTGAACTCTAAATGTCTCACTGAAAGCATCAAGTGTCCTGCCAAACCCCCAGTGTCAGATACGCCTGTTTCCTTTAGTGGCGCCATCACTGCCCAGGCCGTGAAAGCCTTGCAACCTCCCAGCAGTCTCTTACTCTTCCCTCTGAAGTTATCACCAAATCTCCAGTGCAGTCACCAGAATTTAGTTAAATTTTAATAATCAGTTGTAATTCATGAACTGCCAATGTGTAAAATGGCACCATTTTAGGAGATATGATCAGAGGCTAGAAATCAGTATCAATCATTTTTTTTATGGAGTAATATGCACAACTGAATAAAAGATGCAAAAGATAAAGCCCTCTACAGAGGTAAGCTCTAAAGGAACAGGAAGGGAGAGAAGGAGAGAGAGCTCACAGCCACACTAAGAACTTGCGAATGCATTGGAAAGAATTTTAAACTAGGAAATCAAGAGACCCAAATTCTAGTCTAAAACCCACCATAAATTAGCTGTGAATGAAGCAATTGACATAAAAACCTTTAGTCTTCAGCATTCTCATTCTTAAAAACAAGGTGAAATAATTGTTAAAAGTTCTAAAAGCTCTAAAATTCTATGATTCTAAACTCTTCTCCATGGATGGGGAAAACATGGCACACTGAGCTAAAAATAACAATTCGGATTGATGGGTAATGTAAATTATTATAGCATCTCAGTTTCCTTTAAACAATCTTGAAAAACTATTAAGATATTTACTATCTCTTTTACTATGCAAAATTCAAAAGAGTGTAAAATCAAATAAAATAACATCAAACATTTCAAGAAAACAAGCTTCCCTTTCTTGTTTCTCTTAATCAAACACTTTCACTTCCTGCCTGTGTTCTGAAGTGCAAATAAGAACAATGTTAGGGGTTACTGATGGGCAGGATCTCTCCTCTCCATTGCTTTCTGTCCCCAAAGCAGATTTCAGTCAAACCTATGAGACTGGACAGCAGAATGCCAATGCAGAATCTAGCTGAAGTGTCTATGTGATCTGTGAAATTCTTATCTGTTACGCTGACCATCAGGGATTCAATTTTATTTGGACCACACATCCATCCTGTAACCTACAACAAAACTCTGGTTCTAGAAATGCCTAGTCCATCTTTCTACTGTTTGTCCTACTGGGTATTAGTCTGGCAAGATGCCGTAAGAAAAAAAAAAAGCCATGTTTCAGAAACGCTGCAGACTATACCTCATTCTAAAGCAATTAAAAATGAACATGCAAATACTAAAGGCTCTAAGAAGTCCTAAAGATGTATATTGATCTGATTTATACTGTTTAACATTTTAGGAATCACTGAACTAAAATGGACTGGAATGGGCGAATTTAATTCAGATGACCATTGTATCTACTACTGTGGGCAGGAATCCCTTAGAAGAAATTGAGTAGCCATCATAGTCAAAAAAAAAAAAAAAAAAGAGTCCAAAATGCAGTACCTGGGTGCAATCTCAAAAATGACAAAATGATCTCTGTTCGTTTCCAAGGCAAACCATTCAATATCACAGTAATCCAAGTCTAAGCCCTGACCAGTAATGCTGAAAAAGCTGAAGTTGAACAGCCTATGAAAATGTACAAGACCTTCTAGAACTAACCCCTCAAAAGATGTCTTCTTCATCATAGGTGACTGAAATGCAAAAGTAGGAAGTCAAGAGACACCTGGAGTAACAGGCAAATTTGGCCTTGGAGTACAAAATGAAGCAGGGCAAAAGTTAACCGAGTTTTGCCAAGAAAACAAACTGGTCATAGCAAACACCCTTTTCCAACAACACAAGAGACAACTCTATACATGGACATCACCACATGGTCAATACAGAGATTAGAGTGATTATATTCTTTGCAGCCAAAGATGGAGAAGCTCTATATATAGTCAGCAAAAACAAGAGCGGGAGTGGACTGTGGCTCAGATCATGAACTCCTTATTGCTAAATTCAGATCTAAATTGAAGAAAGTAGGGAAAACCACTAGACCATTCAGGTATGACCTAAATCAAATCCCTTAAATTATACAGTGAAAGTGACAGATTCAAGGGATTAGATCTGATAGACAAGAGTGCCTGAAGAACTATGGACAGAGGTTCGTAACATTGTACAGGAGGCAGTGATCAAAACCTTCTGCAAGACAAAGAAAGGCAAAAATGAAAATGGTTGTCTGAGGAGGCCTTACAAATAGCTGAGAAAAAAGAATTCATCCATCTGAATGCAGAGTTCCAAAAAATAGCAAGGAGAGATAAGAAAGTCGTCCTAAGTGAGCAATGCAAAGAAATATAGGAAAAAAACAGAATGGGAAAGACCAGAGATCTCTTAAAGAAAATTAGAGATACCAAAGGAACATTTCATGCAAAGATGGGCACGATAAAGGACAAACAGTACGGACCTAACAGAAACAGAAGATATTAAGAAAAGGAGGCAAGAATACAAAGAAGAACTATACAAAATAGATCTTAATGACCCAGATAACCACGACGGTGTGATCACTCACTTAGAGCCAGACATCCTGGAGTCTGAAGTCAAGTGCTCCTTAGGAAGCATCACTACGAACAAAGCTAGTGGAGGGGACAGAATTCCAGTCGAGCTACTCAAATTCTAAAAGATGATGCCATTAAAGTGCTGCACTCAATATGCCAGCAAATGTGGAAAACTCAGCAGTGGCCACAGGACTGGAAAAGATCAGTTTTCATTACAGTCCCAAAAAAGGGCAATGACAAAGATGTTTAAACTACCGCACAATTGTACTCATTTTACATGCTAGCAAAATAATGCTCAAAATTCTCCAAGCTAGGCTTCAACAGTACATGAACCGTGAACTTCCAAATGTTCGAGCTGGATTTTAAATAGGCTGAGGTACCAGAGATCAAATTGCCAACATCCGCTGGATCATCAAAAAAGCAACAGAGTTCTGGAAAAACATCAGCTTCTGCTTCATTGACCATGCTAAAGCCTTTGACTGTGTGGATCACAACGCACTGTGGAAAATTCTCTAACTGATGGGAATATCAGACCACCTTACCTGCCTCCTGAGAAACCTGTATCCAAGTCAAGAAGCAACAGTTAGAACCAGGCATGGAACAATGGACTGGTTCCAAAGTGGGAAAGGAATACGTCAAGGTTGTATATTGTCACCCCGCTTATTTAGTTATATGCAGAGTACATCATGCGAAATGCCGGGCTGGATGAAGCACAAGCTGGAGTCAAGACTGCTGGGAGAAATATCAATAACCTTAGATATGCAGATGACACGCAAAAGGGTAGAGGAACTAAAGAGCCTCTTGATAAAAATGAAAGAGGAAAAACTGGCTTAAAACTCAACATTCAAAAAATGAAGATCATGGCATCTGGTCCCATCACTTCATGGCAAATAGATGGGAAACAACAAAAACAGTCACAGACTTTATTTTCTTGGGTCCAAAATCACTGCAGATGATGACTGCAAGCCATGAAATTAAAAGACGCTTGCTCCTTGGAAGAAAAGCTATGACAAACCTAGACAGCGTATGAAAAAGCAGAGCCATTACTTTGCCAGCAAGGGTCCATCTAGTCAAAGCTATGGTTTTTCCAGAAGTCAGGTATGAATGTGAGAGGTGGACCATAAAGAAGGTTGAGTGCTGAAGAACTGATGTTTTTGAACTGTGGTGCTGGAAAAGACTCTTGAGAGTCCCTTGGACAGCAAGGAGATCCAACCAGTCAATCCTAGGAAATCAGACCTGAATATTCATTGGAAAACTGATGCTAAACTTGAAGCTCCAATACTTTGCCCATCTGATGCAAAGAAATGACTCATTGGAAAAGACCCTGATGCTGGGAAAGACTGAAGGCAGGAGGAGAAGGGAACAACAGAGGACAAGATGGTTGGATGGCATCACCGACTCGATGGACCTGAGTTTGAGCAAGCTCCAAGAAATGGTGAAGGACTGGGAAGCCTGTGTGTTACAATCCATCAGGTCGCAGAGAGTCAGATCAACTGAGCAACTTAAAAACAACATACTATTTAATCTAAGGTTCCTCAACCCCAAGTCTTTCTTCACAGAATATCTATTAACACCTTATATAATCAGTGCTCCAAGGAAACCACTTTAGAAGCTGCTTGCCTAAACATAATTTGCTCAAAATGTGATGATATTTAATTCACACATTGCTAAACAGAATGATTCATTTTCTGCAGCTAGCATTTTACATCAAAGAGTCATTTACTCATTTCTCGATATGAAATTAGTTCTTCAACATCTAGTTGTTTGAGGTTAAGTAAACAGTGAGGCTGTCCCCTGACACGGGCACCTGAAACCTACCAACCAAAGAATATAGCCAAGTGTGACAAGAATCATCACCAGCTGATCCAAGTACTCAAATTACTATTACCCCATCAGAACGTAACATATCCATTCTAGTCTGGTAGCTTTAGTATTAGTTTTGGTAACTGCACAGTTGACACTTAAAAAATGAAATACAGCTTTGAAGCAAAAGGTAATTAAAATACAGCCAAAGAAAGTCACCAGCAGAGGAAGGGTGACTTAAAACCTGAAAATGGACAGATCTTAAGATACATTGATATACCACACCAAAGAAGAAAAATTTATGAGTGAATCAAAAAACATAAGACTTATGGAATAACAATCTTACAGTCACACATTGAAAACATAAGTCATCACTTGAATTAAGATTGACTTAGACCCACACAAGATGGGACAATACTTGCAAAAAGCAGAACACTTTGTTAGCTGCCTATGCTCTTCAGTTTTTCACCATTTTCTTTCTTGACAGTAACTGCTCTTTCTCCCTTCAAGCCATGGCAAAGAAAAAGAAAATAAAGGCAAAGCCTACCCTAAATCACACTCATCAAAAACACTTGGTCCTAGGGGATTAGCTAACAAAATGCTGTTCATCAAGTAGTTGTTTAAATCCACTCTACAACTTTAGTGGCACAAATCATCATGGCATTTGAAGACTTTCTGTCAGATCCCCCAAAAAATAAAAATGTTCAACCTGTCCTCATTAAATAAATTCACAGTTACTAAATCCAATTACAACTATGACTAAATACAGGGAAGAAAAAGCACTGAGCATTAGCTGCCAATGTCAACTTCTACGATTGTGTCATTGTGTCACCGTTTTCTTTAGAGTAATGCATATTCTTCTTGCTGTCAATTCACATTTACCATCCTACTTCAAGCTCCTTTTCAAAAATAATCACTTTCAGGGAATCTTGTGTTACTAACATAATTAGACTTCACTTCCCTACTAAATGCCTGTGGTACTAAGTGTTAAAAGATGAAGTTGTTCTTCGTGACATGCTGCTTTGGGAAGATGTTTTTTTATCTTCACGTACACGCATGGATTCTTCTCAACTAGATTTATCCTGAGGATTTCTTTTGCAGTTCAGAGCTTCTCAAATGTGTTTTTTTTTTTTTAACCAAAGTACTCCTTTTGTTAAAGGATCTACTATAGAATCAAAATTTATTTGAAGGCTTCTGTTTTACCTTTCAAAGTTATTCAAAATGTAAGAGTCAATATCATAAAAATAAAAATGTGTTAATGTTGGTGAGGATGTGAAGAGAGTGGAACACTTTTACACCACTGGGAGTTTGTAAAATGTGACTGCTATGGAAAACAGAGAGGTTCCTTCAAAAAATTTAAAACAGACGATCTATCACATGATCCAGCAATTCCACCTCTGGAATGTATGTATATATACACAGACATATACATATTGGAATATATATCTCCAAAGGATTGAAACGAGTCTAAAGGACGTAACTGCACACCTACGTTCACAGCAGCACTATTCATAGTAGCCAAGACGACGACGCAACCCACATGCCCATTGACAGGTAAGTGAATACATGAAATATGACATATACATACAATTTTGCATACATTATCATGTATAATATATTAAGGTGGAACATTATTCAGCCTTAAGAAAGCTGCCTTACTGAGTGACTTAGCACATACACACAGTTTGCATCTACTAATCCCAAACTCCCAATTCTTCCCTCCCCAGACCCCTCTCCTCTTGGCAACCACAAGTTTGGTCTCTGTCTGTGAGTCTGATTCAAGGATAAGCTCATCGGTGTCATATTTTAGATTCTACAAGGATAAATTCTTTTTACTCTTCTTACAGCATTTCTACTGTCTCAGCTATGCAGCCCTGAATATGGCTCACAGAACAAAATCTACTTCTCTCAAGTTTCCTGCTCAATTCACCAGATATCAAGCAAGCAATGGGTATGTGGTGAGTGAAAGAATACAAAGATTAATTAGGCCATGATCCCTGCCCCGGGGCAGATAGGAGAAACCAACTGTACCTAGCTCAGTACTGGGAACCTATTATCTGTGCAATGCATCGACCAGGTCTACAGTTCTCCTCAATTATCTCCTAAATTGTAGGAGGAAAGTGGGATTTCTCTGGACTGATGTTTCTCTGGGCAAAATTCCCCTATAATAAGCACAAAGAACAATACCCACATGTGAGACAGAAGTCAATATAAATTTTAAAACATTCAACGAACCAAAAGCTCTTTTGTTAACAGAAAAACTTGAAGTAAAAATGACAGAAATGACCTTCCACTAAAGCAGATATATAAAGAATCCTTAAGGCATTTAATAGCCTACCGCAGCAGGGATGGACTCTCCATAGCAACAAGAGACAGCAAACCCTGTTCAACAGAATAGAAATACACAACTGGATAAAATACAGAATTTATGGCAGCAACAGCAATAAAGAAATGTATTAGCACAAATTCCAAAATATAATTGGATAATGGATAATTAATTCCAAATTATCCATCAGACCAGTTGAATTCAGTTCTGGGCAGTGTCTCATAACGATAGCACCTGGGGTTGTCCCCCAACAGTAATAACCCAAGTTATTCTCTTGTGGGTCTTTTTGTGTATGGCAGTAGCAATTTTGTCATAAATCCTAGTATTTCGATTCTGGGTACGACCACAAGAGACAGTCTCTAAAACCAAGCTTACTTTCCTTAATAATGGTATATGGCAGATTGTATTACCACAGAAACAGCACTTTACCTCCAAGGGAATCTGATAACATGGGGATTATGGGAAAAGCGGCTTTGCTCCATCCTCAGGGTCTCATCTTAGGCCTTCATCATTTCTGCATTATTATAAAAGCCTCCTACCTGCTCTCCCTTCTTCCAGTCTTGCACGCCTCAAACCCATCCCAGTTTATACTCAAGAGTCAATCTTTCTAAATCCAAAACTTGTCACAGCACTCCGCTGCTTAAGATCCTCCATGGTTCACAAAGCCTTTAGGGCCTCTGACATGGCATAGAAGACTCTTAATGATTTAGTCCCTGTGTGACACATTAAAAAAGCACAACACTTTATTTTCAAATAATTTCAAACTTTTTGAAATACTGTAAGAATAGTAAAAAGAATTTATCCTTATAGAATCTAAAATATGACACCAATGAGCTTATCCTTGAAACAAACAGACTCACAGACAGAGAACAAACTTGTGGTTGCCAAGAGGGCAGGGGTCTGGGGAGGGAAGAATTGGGAGTTTGGGATTAGTGGGTGCAAACTATGTGTGTGTGCTAAGTCACTCAGTCGTGTCCGACCCTGTGAGACCCCATGGACTGTAGCCCACCAGGCCCCTCTGTCCATAGGATTCTCAAAGCAAGAATACTGGAGTGGGTACTGCAGTGGGTTATGCCATGGCCTCCTCCAGGGGGTTTTCCCGATCCAGGGATCAAACCTTCATTTCTTATGTCTCCTGCATTAGCAGGCAGGTTCTTTACCACCAGTGCCACCTGGGAAGCCCAGATGCAAACTACTACATACAAAATGGATCAACAAGATCCTATTGTATTGCATAGGAAACTATATTCAATATCCTGTGATAAACTATCATGGAAAAGAACATCAAAAAGAATGCATACGTAACGGAATCACTTCGCTCTACAGTAGAAATTAACACATTTCTACTGTATCAGCTATACTGATTCTTTCATCCAAATTCACCACTCACGAGCCCTGAGAAACAACCTCAGTGAGAGCAGGAACTGCGCATTTTATTCACAGCGTTTGGCACAGAGTTTATATTCAATAAACTCATGAAAGAAATTAATCTGTAAGTGGATTGACGGAGAAGCTGATGAAGGGCAACTTCTGGTTAAAGAGAGTGGACTGAACACAATGTCACCTCTACTCTTTCCTGAATATTTACTTAAATAACTGTTAATCCTAAAGACAAAGAGGTGGCAGCAGCCAAATGTGGGAAGGCGACTGACCTGGCAGCCCAGCCATGTGATCCTCAGAAGAGCAGCTCAGAAGAGAGGCTTAGGAACGGAGGCACGAGTGTCTGTGACACTCGGGCAGAAGCAGGGCTGCAAAGGGAAAGGCGGGCTGAAAACATCTGGGAGCGACTCGTCTCCCCAGAGCTCCTGCCCAACATGACACAAACATGGAACCAACTTTCCCTTCCAGGTCAGCAGGAAAACTTCTCTAGAGAAATGTGTTCAACTGATGGACAGTGAGCAACCACTCTGTGCCAGGCTCAGTCCTGGATGCCCAGAAATCTCCATGGCAACACAGCCAAGGCCTGTCCCCATGCAGCGTCTGCCTTGTGGGGGAGACACAAGCCCGTGGACCTGTGATAACTGCTCTGGGGCAAGTGGCAGTGGGGCAGGGAGGGTGCCGTGCTTCTTGCTGGAGAGCAGGAAGCCGAAAGGAGAAGTGAGCCGCGCGGACACCCAAGGGAAGAGCACCTCAGACAGACACAGCGGGCTGGACGCATAGACCTCGACAGGGCAGCATGCTCAGTGAGCAAACAACGAGGAAGCTGATGTGGTGGGGGAGGTGACGGGGGAAGTGAAGGTGAAGGGGGCAAAGGGGGCCTTAGATGGCGTGAGGGCTCAGATCACAGAAGGATCCACTGATTTCCCCAGCTGGCTGCATTCTGGAATCACCTGGAGAACTTAAAAAAATGCGAGTCCCCTCTAGCGTCTCTGATTTGAATTTTTGATAGGTATGGGGTGTGGCTGGTTATCAGTAGTTTCAAAATCTCCAAGAGGGGTTTCAATGTGCGGATGAGGTTAGGACCGGAGTCAGAGGAGCTCTGGGCTCAAGGACACCAGGCATAGCTGGGGGAGCAAGTGGGGGCTCCACTGGAAACAGGAGAGTAAGAAAAAGGTGGCAAACCCCCAGCCCCTCCACCTCCTTTCCCACCTAACTCCAAGAGACCACTGATGGAAAATCCTGGCAGCCAGACCTTTGCGCATCCACTGGAGACTGACTTGGCAACAGTGAAAGCCCCAGCACGAGGCAGGGAAAAGCCAAACAGGGCACACCTAGCGCTTTAATTTCTTGAAAACCAAGAGGCATACACACCCCAACTAACAGAATAGGAGAAATGAAAACCTGCCGTAACTGCCGAGGAGAAAAAGATGAGGAAACTAGAAATATCTGTAATATAGATGTGCTGGGGGACTATGTAATTAAGTAAGTAATTTAACCATGAAGTATGACTGCTTAGACACCATTGAACACAATCATCTGGGACAAAACTGAGAGGCAGGCTCTGTAATAGATGGAAACACTGCAATAGTTTTTACTAGGTAGAAAATACATGAACAATTACAACAGTATTAAAGCCTTTTCTTTTTCCAGAATGATATAAAATCTCTTAAAACTATACGTATAACATACTCAAGTATATATACAATTAGATATAAACATAAGACCACATGCTATTTCTAAAAATATCTAATACACTTATGAGAATATCAAATCTCTTAATTGCCTGTACCAGCTGCCTCACTGTACAGAAGCAAGCATCATTACACAAATTTATCTTGTATACTTTAAAAGTAAAATTTCAATACCTAAATATCTAAAGAACATCAATATTTTAAAGATGCCAGTGAGGCAGAAGGCATAAAGTACCAATATTTTTAAGTAATACTTCTAGTATCTTTTAATAAATATCTAAAAATGTAAAAAAGAAAAAAAAACCCCACCCTCTCTGTACTCATGGATATTATGGCAGGAGTTTGAGATCTTAAGAGTGCATCTAAAACAAAGTGTAATTTTGGAGGGTTGTTTAAGCATGACAATTCAACTCATTTCCACAAAATTTATTTACTGATGTCTTACTATAAGCCAAGTAGTCCATCAAATGCTGACACCTCAAAGATGAGAAGTATTGCCTCTGTCTTCAAGGAACTTAAAAGTCATGAGGGAGGAAGACACCGCAACACTTCAAGTTGTGAGAATGCGGGTCCAAGGGACAGAGCCAACACAGGAAAAGGAAGGAAGGCCTGACCGCGCTGGGCTATCAGGGAAAATTCCAAGAAGAAAACAAGGATGAGTGAGAGTCTTTAAAGAAAAGGGGAAAGCTGGTTAAGGGAATCATCAGAGGAAACACCTGGTTAAAAGGGAGAGAGTCTGGTATGTTCCGGAAACTGTAAGCAGTTGCTACTGTTGAAAGAAGAGTGAACTGCAGAGCGGAGGTAGGGCCTTGGCCGAGGCCAGATCTAGGGAAGTCTCGGGCGGTGCTCCTGCCTGCATTTCCAGCACCAAAACCTGTGTGAAGGCCTCCTTGAGCAAAGAGGCGAACACTGTTCAAGGAGTAGCTTGCTTCAAAGTATTCCTGAAACAATTTCTCAACAGTTACTACTTCGACCATGCCGATGTAATACTTACACTCTCAATGTAATACTTACATTATTCCCTGAACAAAAATTAAAGACTAAACAAGCCTTCAAATCCCTTCATTCATTTCCCTTTCTTTCCTTGTAGAATTTCATCTCATTATTCTGGAGCCCACGCTCTTCCATTCTCATCAAACCTGTCTCCTTGAAGACAGGAGACATTTTACCCAAATGATTCCAAATACATAAGAAGCGAATTTCCTTCCCAATCTATGCCAACAGACACACACTCTCAAACTGAAGTTCTGCATTCACGCCCTTCAGCACATTTTCTCTACAACCTGAGTAATTCTACGACCTCTATGCCCATTTTCTAACTCACATTCTTTCTGAATTCACTTAGTTTATACTAAACATAACACTAGATCCTTGTCAGGAATTACGCTACTGATTTTATGTCGACCGTATTTCCAGTTTATTTGAGTGCAGCATTGCTCTTTAGGGTTCCAGGAGAATAAAGAGTGGTGATAACAAACAAAAAATGACCTGTGGCACTGTTGATATGATATATCCTCTCCTGTTGCTGCTGCTAAGTCGCTTCAGTCGTGTCCGACTCTGTGTGACCCCATAGACCAGGCTCCACCATCCCTGGCATTCTCCAGGCAAGAACACTGGAGTGGGTTGCCATTTTCTTCTCCAATGCATCAAAGCGAAAAGTGAAAGTGAAGTTACTCAGTTGTGTCCAACTCTTAGCGACCCCACAGACTGCAGCCTCCCAGGCTCCTCTGTCCATGGGATTTTCCAGGCAAGAGTACTGGAGTGGGGGGCCATTGCCTTCTCCAATATCCTCTCCTACATCCTCGCAAACTTTGATCTACTGATGATTACTCCTTTTTCTTTCATTTCAATGTCATCCTTTATGGGCTTCTTCTTTACAACCCACTTACAAGCTTAGGTTTCCTATACTTGAAAATGTTTGAAATATTCTATAATTCACGCACGTCCTTTCCTTGGATTGTCCATCCCTCGACCTCTGCCTCTTCTCCAACAAACTTCTTAACATGAGCTAAACCTACCCTCCATTTGCTTCTCATTCATCCTTCAGATCCCAACACGCTGGCTTCTGTACTCACTGCCCCACTGAACTGCCCTCACCACGGCGACTCTCAAGCCACAACTATCTATTATAAATCCTCATCCTGCTTTACTGCTCTCCGGCACTTAACATCACTTCTCCTTGAAACCTTTGCCTTTTTCATTTCCATCAGAAACTCTTTCCTATCTTTCCCCCTCTCTCAAGTCCAAATTCCTCTTCTGTACATCCCTCAAATATTGATGCTCCCTAGGAGTACCTCTCAGTAAAGGTTTCCAAGGAGAATAATCACTTCCTATTTTGTGCTCATACCCTTTCTGTGTACCTCTACCAGATGCTGGTCACATATTTGCATACTTATCCACTCCACTAGTCTGAAAGCTCCTCCAAGGCAGGAACCAAGTCTTGTTCCTCTTTGTGCCCCTACCAACCTCCCCAGGGCTCTAGCACAGTGCACAAACACATGGTGTTGTTCAACAGATGTTTCTGGAATGAACAACAAATCAGTAATCAAGTTAACAAGACTATTCGTATTTTTTAAATATATGTGCATGTAATACTGAGATAATTCAGCTTACAGTTCCTACAAATAATCCTTCTTACAGTTCCCATAAATGAAATTTATTTTAAATATTTAACCAAATAATATAGAGTGTCTATAGTTTATCATTTTAATTACCTCTACAGCATCCAGTTCATCTGGTCTCAAAGGCCATAAAAAGTTACAAGGTACCTTCAGCCAAATGAGCCAGCATGGCCTCAAAAGCCAAATTCACTTTATGCCAAATGGCAAGTATCTCTAGCATCTATAATAAGGGATGAAGAGGGAGAAGGAGGAGCAGGCACCGTGTTGGGCCACAAAGGTGGCAAGAAAAAGCCCCTAAAGCAACCAAGAAGCATACTGAGGAGACAGATGAGGAGGATAAGGCATTCAGGCAGAAAAAGAACTAGAAGCAAAAGAAACTGAAGGACCTACAAGTGAAGGCAAGGAATTCCCTGGTGGTCCAGTGTTCAGGACTCGGTGCTTTCACTGCCGAGGGCCCAAGTTCAATCCCTGGTTGGGAAAATAAGATCCCACAAGCCCAAAGGAGAGGCCAAAAACAAAATAATATACAATAAAAGCAAAAGCCATGGGAAAAGGGCCCCTGGCCACAGGTGGAATTAAGAAATCTGGCAAAAAGTACACTGTTCCTTGTGCCTGAGGCAATGATGATTCTTAATTCCATTCCTGTTTAAATTTAATTCCATTTAAACATCTGGATTCCCTGCCAGAACATCTGTTGCCACATATAGTTAGAATGAAGTACTGTCTTGGAACCTACTGTACACTTAAGAATAACTTTTTGTTAAAAAAAAAAAAAAGAAAGAAACTAGGGAAAATTTTATTATTTAGCTACTCCCAACTATGAGGGAAAAGATTCTTACCAACCCAATTAGGGTCACCCTAGAACAAGCCAAGCAAACCAATACGCAGAAAAAGATGGAGGTGGGGGCTACTTCCAAAGTTCAAGGCCCACATCCACTATTGAAGTATCACACATACAGTGAATATAAAATATTCAGGAAATTATTTAGGAAAGACCGTGGCAGCAGAGGAGGAAAGTCTGATAACTAGACTTCAAAGGTAAACTGTATCTTAACTAAGAAGGATGTTTCTATTCTTCAGGGAAATCACTCTTCACCTCCATCAATGAGGCCGGATAAGACCAATGCCAAACACTAATTTCCTAAATACCTACCACACACAAGTCACTCTTCTCCACTCATGTAAGCACAGCTCTAGAGCTCAGAAGTCCATTCCATTTCAATAGCAAGGTCTCCAGATCACCAAGGGTTTATGTGACTATAGTAACAGAAGACGTGCTTTAGGACCAAATCCTCTTTATCTGGCTTAGTTTTTAGCAATGAGTCTATGCCGAGGTGGCTACATATTCAACAGATAACAGCAGCTCACAAATGAAGGTGGGGGGAGTCGGGATGAGTAATATTATCTTCAATTAGAAAAATGCCAGTTCTGTTTTCCACATCCAAGAGGAAAGAAAAATTCGCTCTAATTTTCAAGGGTACAGATGGAGGGACTTGGAAGAGGCAAAGCACTGAGAAGAGAGCAAAACACCTTGCAACCTACCTCCTGAACTATTGGAAGATGACTCCTAAATTTATCCCACTTTGTCTATATAGATGTTTGCCCGTAATTGGTAGCACCTGTAGTATTTGTTGGTTACAGGCAAATATGAAATTAAATTTCATTTACTGTACTGGCACAAAGACAGACATATAGATCAATGGAACAAAATAGAAAGCCCAGAGATAAATCCACACACATATGGACACCTTATCTTTGACAAAGGAGGCAAGAATATACAATGGAGTAAAGACAATCTCTTTAACAAGTGGTGCTGGGAAAACTGGTCAACCACTTGTAAAAGAATGAAACTAGATCACTTTCTAACACCACACACAAAAATAAACTCAAAATGGATTAAAGATCTAAATGTAAGATCAGAAACTATAAAACTCCTAGAGGAGAACATAGGCAAAACACTCTCAGACATAAACCACAGCAGGATCCTCTATGATCCACCTCCCAGAATACTGGAAATAAAAGCAAAAATAAACAAATGGGATCTAATTAAAATTAAAAGCTTCTGCACAACAAAGGAAAATATAAGCAAGGTGAAAAGACAGCCTTCTGAATGGGAGAAAATAATAGCAAATGAAGCAACTGACAAACAACTAATCTCAAAAATATACAAGCAACTTCTGCAGCTCAACTCCAGAAAAATAAACGACCCTATCAAAAAATGGGCCAAAGAACTAAATAGACATTTCTCCAAAGAAGACATACGGATGGCTAACAAACACATGAAAAGATGCTCAACATCACTCATTATTAGAGAAATGCAAATCAAAACCACAATGAGGTACCACTTCACACCAGTCAGAATGGCTGCGATCCAAAAATCTGCAAGCAATCTGGAGAGGGTGTGGAGAAAAGGGAACCCTCCTACACTGTTGGTGGGAATGCAAACTAGTACAGCCACTTTGGAGAACAGTGTGGAGATTCCTTAAAAAATTGCAAATAGAACTACCTTATGACCCAGCAATCCCACTGCTGGGCATACACACCGAGGAAACCAGAACTGAAAGAGACACATGTACCCCAATGTTCATCGCAGCACTGTTTATAATAGCCAGGACATGGAAACAACCTAGATGTCCATCAGCAGATGAATGGATAAGAAAGCTGTGGTACCTATACACAATGGAGTATTACTCAGCCGTTAAAAGAATACATTTGAATCAGTTCTGATGAGATGGATGAAACTGGAGCCGATTATACAGAGTGAAGTAAGCCAGAAAGAAAAACACCAATACAGTATACTAACACATATATATGGAATTTAGGAAGATGGCAATGACGACCCTGTATGCAAGACAGGGAAAGAGACACAGATGTGTATAACGGACTTTTGGACTCAGAGGGAGAGGGAGAGGGTGGGATGATTTGGGAGAATGACATTCTAACATGTATACTATCATGTGAATTGAATCGCCAGTCTATGTCTGACGCAGGATGCAGCGTGCTTGGGGCTGGTGCATGGGGATGACCCAGAAAGATGTTATGGGGAGGGAGGTGGGAGGGGGGTTCATGTTTGGGAATGCATGTAAGAATTAAAGATTTTAAAATTTAAAAAATAAAAAAAAAATAAAAATAAAAAATAAATAAATAAATCTCATTTACTGCAATTTCAGTATTTCTCCTCTTTCTGAGTCAGACATCGGCACACTCAATGGCAAAAATTATAATGAATCTCCGAAAAGAGATGAAATTGCATAAATAATGATACAGAGTTACTTTTTTTAAATGGTTCCCAAACAGCATAAATAGAGAAAGAGAGTAAATATGCATTTGATTTTTGTATAACAACTCAAATTTACCTAATTTTCTGAGACAGCTGAACTGGGTATGGGATGAAACTGTCTGACTGAGGAAAACAATATAGACAAAATGTCAATCAATAACTACATCTGAGTGTCTAACACAGCACTATAAGAAGACAGCCACATACACATAAGAATGCCAAGTCTGACCTGACCTTTGTCCACAGAATCTAAAAAGGGAAATAAACAAGACATTTCAAGGAGTACCCCAGTATTAGTAAATAAGATTATTTCATTTACTTTCAATCTGACAAACTCAATTCTTCTTCATTCAGATGAATAACACCTGAGTTATCAATGTCACCATTTCTCAATCATTAGCTCCCACCTAGACAAGTCTCTGAAAGGACCACTGACAAGTATCAGATGATTATCTCCCTACAACTTTGCACTGAAAAGGGTACAAAACATCTTGGTTAGTGACTGCCTATTCAAGAATTCAATACAAAATGATATGCTTACCTTTCAGACACCACAGAGGATACATGGTTGCCTTTTTTTTTCTTTTTCCTAACAGCACCTACAGCCTTGCCCATCAAAAATCCTATAGGATCTGTGCTCATCAGCATTCAAAGTACTCTCTTAAGGTTTATCTTTTTGCTAAAGCTTTTCCCTTAGTGACTCAAACTATTGAAATATACTTGGGCAAAGGATTAAGTTTTTTAAAAAATCTAGACAGTGACCAGAATGTGAGTAAGAAGGAGAATGTAAATTAAGCTAACGTTCTGGGTTGAGCAGATAATTACAGTCTTTGATAGGAATGCAAGCAGACAAAAATCTCATTAAATATTTGGTGCCCTATTTGCCCCTAATACTTATAAAATCTGAAGGCATAATCCACCATGCATAACACTTAAACCATGGAGACTGCAGAGAATGATAACATCCTAGACCAAAAGGTATCTCAAGTAGCCATCTGATCTCACCTGCTGCCTCCAACACTAAACTAGTCACGACAAATGACAATAACCTCATTTTAAAGAGGATCATGAATTCTGGAATTCTGAGAATAAAATGAGCAATGAAGCGGAACTAATAAAAGGAGGATAAGAAAAATGAGGGGAGGGGAGGGAATGGAAATTAAAAATAAAAGTGTGTGTGTGCGTGCTCAGTTGCATCTAACTCTGCAACCCTATGAATTGCAGCCCTCCATACTTCTCTGCCCATGGCATTCTCCAGGCCAGAATATGAGAGTGGGTTGACATTTCCTACTCTAGGGGGTATTCCTGACCCAGGAATCGAACCTGAGTCTCCTGCATTGACAGTCAGATTCTTTACCACTGAACCACCAGGGAAGCCTAGATTATTATATACCTAATAGTTTGTATCTCTTACTCTCCCCTACCACTATATATTGCCTCTCATGGCTTCCCTCTCCCCCTGGTAGTTCAGTTCAGTTCTTTTCATTTGCTCAGTTGTGTCCGACTCTTTGAGATCCCATGAATTGCAGCACACCAGGCCTCCTTGTCCATCACCATCTCCCTCCAAACCCATGTCCATTGAGTCGGTGATGCCATCTAACCATCTCATCCTCTGTCATCCCCTTCTCCTCCCGACCTCAGTCTTTCCCAGCATCAGTCTTTTCAAATGAGTCAGCTCTTCACATCAGGTGGCCAAAGCATTGGAGCTGCACCTTCAACATCAGTCCTTCCAATGAACACCCAGGACTGATCTCCTTTAGGATGGACTGGCTGGATCTCCTTGCAGTCCAAGGGACTCTTCTCCCCCTGGTAACCACTGGTTTATTCTCTGTATCTGGGAATCTGCCTCTTTGGTATATTCACTAGCGTGTTGTCCACACACTACAATCTTTAAGAGCCTGTGCCCAGACTTGCACTTGCCTACAACATGGTGAGAGTGTGGGCAAGTGGACACATGCTCCTGGGTGACCCCAAGACCACCATTCTGTTAAATTACAAATATCTCTTGCTTTTTCAAAATCAAGCAGTATTAGTTCACCTCTCTCCCAATCCTTAAATATGTTACCTATTCTTTGGCAACCAACAGAGACAGAGGGGTGACTGGCCACTATTATCCTAAACATTCAGTGTAAATGTAACTCACTGTAAGAGAAACTAAGAGTGGCGATAAGCAACTAAAACAGTAAAAGATGCACTTCATTCATTCACATCTTCAAAGTATCCTCTATAAAGATAAATGAAATAACAACTGTCCTTAAATTATAATTTATTCAGAGTGCTAAATGTGTTTGATTTAAAACTCTATCTTGGTGCTTGGATGCTCAGTCATGTCCAGCTCTTTGTAATAACCCCATGGACTGTAGCCCATCAGGCTCCTCTGTCCATGGGATTTTCCAGGCAAGAATACTGGAGTGGGTGGCCATTTCCTACTCCAGGGGATCTTCCCAACACAGGGATCAAACCTGCATCTCTTATGTCTCCTTCATTGGCAGGCAGATTCTTTACCACTAGCACCGTGTTCAGTTCAGTTCAATAGCTCAGTCGTGTCCGACTCTCTGCGAGCCCATAGCCTACAGCACGCCAGGCCTCCCTGTCCATCACCAACTCCCGGAGTTTACTCAAACTCACGTCCATTGAGTTGGTGATGCCCTCCAACCACCTCATCCTCTGTCATCCCCTTCTCCTGCCTTCAGTCTTTCCCAGAATCAGGATCTTTTCAAATGAGTTAGCTCTTCGTATCACGTGGCCAAAGTATTGGAGCTGCAGCTTCAACATCAGTCCTTCCAATGAACCTTCAGGACTGATTTCCTTTAGGATGGACTAGCTGGATCTCCTTGCAGTCCAAGGGACTCTCAAGAGTCTTCTCCAACATCACAGTTCAAAAACATCAATTATTCGGTGCTTAGCTTTCTTTATAGCACCATGTAGGTCCCAAAACTCTTTTTTTTTTTTTTTTTTTGGGTCTGTGCTGGGTCTTACCTGCCGCATGTGGCATCTTCAGCTGTGGCATGAGTGATCTGGTTCCCCAACCAGGGATCAAACCTGGGCCCATGCATTGGGAGTGTGGACTCTTAACCACTGGACTATCAGGGAAGTCCCCCAGAACTCTATCTTAATGCTTTCCTTAAATAAAACATGTGGGGTATAACGCAACCTTCTGCGGTGACCCTGATCAGTCATCATAAAGTGACCCTTTCAAGACTACGATACCTCAGGGCTGTTTGCCTCCACCGTAAGGAACACTGAGTTTTGGCTTCTGACGTCTAGTTTCCCCATCTTCTCCCCAACATGATTCTGCCGCTGTCACTCTTTGCTATTGTCTATGTGCTTGGCCCCACTTACCCTGTTCTCTTTCAATTGATTGACCCTACTCTTTTCAGCCTCTGTGTCTCTGCTCCTGCTGTTTCCTCAACCCCAATGCCCTTCTCCAGCTGTGCCCTTGCCAACATGGCGTCTCAAACTTTCTGACGTCTGTCAGTCTGAAAGCTGAAAAATATGGATTTCAGTTCAATTTTAATTTGCATTTCTCTTGTCATGAGTGGGTTGAAAATCTTTTCACATATTTAAGAGCCATTTGCATTTCATTTTCTGTGAATAGTCTGCTCATAGCCTTTGCTGGTTTTTAATAAGGTTGTTAAAACTCATCACATACATGTTGGAAATCAGTTCTCTGTAATGAGTTATAATCCTCTCCACCAACCCCCACCACCATGCATATAATCATATGTCTTTTGGCTCTGGTTATCATTTTTGGCATGCAGAAATTCTAAATTTTTATATAAGTAAATTTAACAGTCTTTTATGTTAATCCACCTGTAGTGTGGGAGACCTGGGTTCAGCCCCTGGGATGGGAAGATCCCCTGGAGAAGGGAAAGGCTACCCACTCCAGTATTCTGGCCTGGAGAATTCCATGGACTGTACAGTCCATGGGGTCACAAAGAGGCGGACACAACTGAGTCACTTTCACTTTCCCCACTCTGACATTAGAAAAGAATTTGTCCGTGATTTGTTCTAATACTTTCATGTGATTTTTGCTTTACATTTAAAATTCTGAACCACATTGACTTTATCCCATTATACAGTCTGAGGTTTGAATCCCACTTTTTCCCCAGATGGTGACTCCACTTGAACCATCATCACTGACTGACAAAGCCACCTTTTTCCCCAGTAATAAGAAATGTTTGAAGTTTGGGGTGTTTGATTATGTCATGATTCTTTGGTGCTTAGAATTTCCAGAATAATGACATTGAGGTAAGCTATAATTAAGAGCTATTTAGACTTTAAAGCATGCCTTATATCTTTTTAAAGTACAAGAATTTATTTTACCTGTGAGATCCTTGGGGCAGGTATGTAGGACCCACGCACCTTTCTGTGACTAGCATATAGTAACTGTTTAATAAAGGTCCTTTGAATGAATAGTGATCTATAGTTTCTACGACCAAGTACAGACTTAAATTCTCTCGGGATCTGGAGAGAGTTGCATCATTGTTGATTAACTATGTATATGCCCTGGAGGATATTTTGCCAAATTTCCCCTATCCACTGCAGTCTTTTCTTTGACAAAAGCCCTTCAATCTAGTCAAAATCTAGTAACCTCACTAGAGTTCATTAACAGTCAATCACAGTTCAACTAGTTATACTACAATCACTATGGAAAATGATTTGACAGTTTCTTAGAAAATTGAGCATATATCTACCCTATGACCAGGCATTTCTACTCCTAGGTATTTACCCAAGAATGATGAAAATATGTGACCACAAAGAGACTTGTACGTAAATGTTCATGGAAATTTTATCCATGATAGCCCAATACTGGGACTAAAACAAATGTGTTTGAACAGAATCAATAAACCAACTGTGCTGTATTCAGACGACAGGACACTACTCAGCAGCAAATAGGAATAAACAGCATGCAACAACACAGATGATTCTCTCAAATCATTACACGTATGAAAAACAGCCAGACATAAAAGAGTGCATTCTGTGTACCTCCATTTGCATGCCATCCAAGAAAAAGGGAAACTAATCATGATGATAGAAAACAAGCCACGATTCCCTGAGGAACGAGGAGGAAAGATCACTCTGGATGGATGGTAACACTTTCTATCAGTGATTTTCAAAGTGCTGGCCCTGGACCAATAGCACCGGGGGATTGCCAGGGATGTAAGGTCTTAAGTCCCTGCCCCAGACATACTGAGTCTGAAACTGAGGGTGGGTCCAGTGGGAGCGATCTATGCCTTAACAAGCCACCCAGGTCTTTATGAAGCTCCCTGAAGCAGAGTCACTCTTCTGTACCTTGTGAGTAAGGGTGAGTACCCAGGTGCATACAACTATCAAAACGCAAGTAAATGTTCACTTAATCCAAGTACTTTACAAGCAAATGATACCTCAATTTTTAGAATTTGGATATAATTCCTCAAAAACTATCTTTAACCCAAATCTGTCTCTACCTCTTGTTTTCTACAGCTTGACATCTGGCAAAATAATCCACCTGGAAGTCTGAATGAGAAAACGTCCTCTTCTACTGCTTCCGCTCCTTTGCTCCATGCAGTTAATCACCGCATCCGGTACGTCTACCTCTGAAGTGCTTCCCGGCCTCCATTTCTAGTCTCCCTCATTCAACATCCCAATTCAGCAGACCTCCTCATTGGCCTAACCAAACAGCCTATCTCTCTCATTGTCTGATTTGGTCTCTAAATTGCCAGGACTATTTCTGTCAGCTCAGCACTTTCTTACTTTTTTAAAGACTTTTCCTATTTTTTTAAACACCATGGCTCCAATCTATCTCAAGCACAAAGTCTACACCAAAAACTTTTAGTAACCTTTAGTAAACTATGCAGTACTTTAGTAAAAATGCAGTACTTGGATGCAATCTCAAAAATGACAGAATGATCTCTGCTTGTTTCCAAGGCAAATCATTCAATATTACGGTAATCCAAGCCTATGCCCCAACCAGTTAATGCTGAAGAAGATGAAGTTGAACATTTCTATGAAGACCTATAAGACCTTCTAGAACTAACACCCCCCCAAAAGATGTTCTTTCATTATAGGGGATGGAATGCAAAAGTAGGAAGTCAAGAAACACCTGGAGTAACAGGCAAATTTTGCCTTGAAGTACAGAATGAAGCAGGGCAAAGCTAGCTAATAGAGTTCTTCCAAGAGAATGCACGGTCATAGCAAACACCCTCTTCCAACAACACAAGAGAAGACTACACGTGGACATCACCAGATGGTCAATACTGAAATCAGGTTGATTATATTCTTTTCAGCCAAAGATGGAGAAGCTCTATACAGTCAGCAAAAATAAGACCAGGAGCTGAGTGTGGCTCAGATCATGAACTCCTTATTACCAAATTCAGACTGCAATTGAAGGAACTGGAGAAAACCATTAGACCATTCAGGTATGACCTAAATCAAATCCCTTATGACTATACAGTGAAAGTGAGAAATAGATTTAAGGGAGTAAATCTGATAGAGTGCCTGATGAACTATGGATGCAGGTTCATGACATTGTACAGGAGACGGGAATCAAGACCATCCGCAAGAAAAAGAAATTCCAGAAAGCAAAATGGCTGTCTGAGGAAGCCTTACATTTAGCTGTGAAAAGAAGGGAAGCAAAAGGCAAAGGAGAAAAGGAAAGATATACCCACTGGAATGCAGAGTTCCAAAGAATAGCAGGGAGAGATAAGAAAGACTTCCTCAGTGATCAGTGCAAAGAAATAGAGGAAAGCAACAGATTGGGAAAGACTAGAGATCTCTTCAAGAAAATTAGAGATACCAAGGGAACATTTCATGCAAAGATGGGCTCGATAAAGGACCGGAATGGTATGGACCTAAAAGAAGCAGAAGATATTAAGAAGAGGTGGCAAGAATACACAAAAGAAGTACACAAAAAAGATCTTCACGACCCAGATAATCACGATGGTGTGATCACTCACTTAGAGACAGACATCCTGGAATGTGAAGTCAAGTGGGCCTTAGGAAGCATCAATACAAACAAAGCTAGTGGAGGTGATGGAATTCCAGTTGAGCTATTTCAAATCCTGGAAAGTGATGTTGTGAAAGTGCTGCACTCAATATACCAGCAAATTTGGAAAACTCAGCAGTGGCCACAGGACTGGAAAAGGTCAGTCTTTATTCCAATCCCAAAGAAAGGCAATGCCAAAGAATGCTCAAACTACTGCACAATTGCACTCATCTCACATGCTAGTAAAGTAATGCTCAAAATTCTCCAAGCCAGGCTTCAGCAATACGTGAACTGTGAACTTCCAGATGTTCAAGCTGTTTTCAGAAAAGGCAGAGGAACCAGAGATCAAATTGCCAACATCGGCTGGATCATGGAAAAAGCAACAGAGTTCCAGAAAAAAATCTATTTCTGCTTTATTGACTATGTCAAAGCCTTTGACAGTGTGGATCACAATAAACTGTGGAAAATTCCTCAAGAGATGGGAATATCAGACTACCTGACCTGTCTCTTGAGAAACCTGTATGCAGGTCAGGAAGCAACAGTCAGAACTGGACATGGAACAACAGACTGGTTCCAAATAGGAAAAGCAATTCGTCAAGGCTGTATATTGTCACCCTGCTTATTTAACTTCTATGCAGAGTACATCATGAGAAATGCTGGGCTGGAGGAAGCACAAGCTGGAATCAAGACTGCTGGGAGAAATATCAATTACCTCAGATATGCAGATGACACCACCCTTATGGCAGAAAGTGAAGAAGAACTAAAGAGCCTCTTGATGAAAGTGAAAGAGGAGAGTGAAAAAGTTGGCTGAAAGCTCAACATTCAGAAAACGAAGATCATGGCATCTGGTCCCATCACTTCATGGGAAACAGATGGGGAAACAGTGTCAGACTTTATTTTGGGGGGCTCCAAAATCACCACAGATGGTGACTGCAGCCATGAAATTCAAAGACGCTTACTCCTTGGAAGAAAAGTTATGACCAGCCTAGACAGCATATTCAAAAGCAGTGACATTACTTTGCCAACTAAGGTCCATGTAGTCAAGGCTATGGTTTTTCCTATGGTCATGTATGAATGTGAGAGTTGGACTGTGAAGAAAGCTGAGCACCGAAGAATTGATGCTTTTGAACTGTGGTGTTGGAGAAGACTCTTGAGAGTCCCTTGGACTTCAAGGAGATCCAACCAGTCCATCCTAAAGGAGATCAGTCATGGGTGTTCATTGGAAGGACTAATGTTGAAGCTGTAACTCCAATACTTTGGCCACCTGATGCAAAGAGCTGACTCATTGGAAAAGACCCTGATGCTGGGAAAGACTGAGGTCAAGAGGAGAAGGGGATGACAGAGGATCAGATGGTTGGATGGCATCACCAACTCAATGGACATGGGTTTGCGTGGACTCCAGGAGTTGGTGATGGACAGGGAGGCCTGGCGTGCTGTGGTTCATAGGGTCACAAAGAGTTGGACCCGACTGAGCGACTGAACTGAACTGAGTAAGCTTTTAGTAACAGCCAATATATCCAGTCCTATCCCAAGTCACTGGGTCCCTTGGACCTCACACTGTACCCACCCTGGCACAGTCAAGATTCTCCTAAAATGCCAACCATGCTCCTGCTTCCAAATCCTTCACTCAAGCTGCTTCCCATCTCTAAAGTGCCCTCCCTCTCACCTCCCTGCCTGATGTAATCCTAGCTGTCCACTAAAATCCAGCTAAAATATCATCACTTTTGTAAAAGCTCCCTATCTTCATACCCCACACACAATTAGTTGCTTCCTTTCCTACTTCAGAGAATGTGTATCTATCTATGTCTCACTCTTTTTCTCAGGAACATTTCAGTCTTCAAGTCAGCAATTCTAGGTAATCTCCTTATATCACATCACCACTTATGACCTTTCAATGGGTTTCTATCACCTACTAGACAAATTGTAAATTCCTCAGCAGAAAGTCCAGTACGAGTCTGCCTTTAGGTCCCTCAGTCTCTCTCTAACCCCCCACTCACAGTCCCGAGAGCACTGTAAGGAAGCACCCGATCTCAAAGCACCACGCTTTCTTGAGTTTCACACTCCTGTGCTTGCTTTCCTGCCTAGACCTTCCCAACCCACTCCCACCTCCTCTTTCCCCGATCTCCCCTCATGCTCTCTAGTGAAAGAAGAGTGCTAAGGGTCAAACTACAATAAACCAGTAACAGGACACCAGGTTTGAGAATAAGGAATAGTCAACAAAGAAGATGAGAAGCCAAGGAAACCTCAGTCAGAGCCAGAAGGAAGAAGAAGCTGAGCTGGCCTCTCCCATCAAAAGCTGGAGACGTGGGTAGAGCCTGGGGTCTGCCCTCGAGAAGCTCTAGTGGACAGACATAAAACAAACGTCTACAGTGCAGTGTGTGACAAAAGAACGCTATTATTTGAGGAAGGACACATATCACATACACAAAGAGACACATAAATAAAGGCACATCAATGTGAGATTTAATCAAAGATCAAAGAGATCCCTCTTCAACTCCAATACCATCACTGCTGGGTGTATTAACTACTAAATCCTTGTTGAATTATTTGCCCTCAGGCATGTCATTTAACCCTTCAGATCTTCAACTCTCTTATTATGAAAGAAGAGAACTTGATCAGATATGGAGGATTTTTTGAGCAATGCAACATTCACAAACAAAAGCAGAATCCCAGAGACACTAAATGTGTGGACTTTGTCAGCAGGAGGGGAAGAGAATGACTTCCGGGTACTCAAGTAGCTGGGAACATAAAACTGATGGATGGGATTTTATGTCACATCAGTGAATATGACATTGAATTTTAAAATCCTGAAAACTGCAGCTTATATGGATCTGCTGACACAACCTCAACCATACTAGCAAATGCACTCCCATAATCAGGTTGTTATGGCAACAAGAATACTTGGGTTAAAAAGAGGAAGAGAATATGTGTGCGTGTGTCTCAGACTATTGCCACTCTTATTATTTTAAATGTTTTTGCACATAATCTCAATCTAATTCTCCACTTAGCACACAACAAGCCTCTTGTTAATGTTTCAGGATAAACAAGGAAAATAAAATGAGCTTCATAAAACTGATTCTTCTGGAGGGGTTCAAAAAACACTGAGCCAATACCTATCCCCAGCACACCTCTTCTCCAAAACCTCCCTGATCTCTCCAGCTAAAACTGTCCCCTCTTGCGTGCAAGCCCCATTTCACTGACTACTCCACATCACACTAAGGATAACATTGTTTGTTTCTATGCTGTCCCCTCCGCCTCTGTGTCAGCTGCCTGGAAACAGTTTATCCTCAGTGACCTTTACCTATCCAGCCTAGATTGCTTCAGATATTTTAGGTGCTAAATTGTTCAAAGACTAAAATAGCAATCCTATCAAATTATAAACATGAAATCTCTACAAAAGATGTTTTTACTTTATCCAACATATTTCTCATAAAACATATTTCACTTCTTGCAAATCAAAACCACAATGAGGTACCACTTCACACCAGTCAGAATGGCTGCGATCCAAAAATCTGCAAGCAATAAATGCTGGAGAGGGTGTGGAGAAAAGGGAACCCTCCTACACTGTTGGTGGGAATGCAAACTAGTACAGCCACTATGGAGAACAGTGTGGAGATTCCTTAAGAAATTGCAAATAGAACTGCCTTATGACCCAGCAATCCCACTGCTGGGCATACACACCGAGGAAACCAGAATTGAAAGAGACACATGTACCCCAATGTTCATCGCAGCACTGTTTATAATAGCCAGGACATGGAAACAACCTAGATGTCCATCAGCAGATGAATGGATAAGAAAGCTGTGGTACATATACACAATGGAGTATTACTCAGCCGTTAAAAAGAATTCATTTGAATCAGTTCTGATGAGATGGATGAAACTGGAACCGATTATACAGAGTGAAGTAAGCCAGAAAGAAAAACACCAATACAGTATACTAACACATATATATGGAATTTAGGAAGATGGCAATGACGACCCTGTATGCAAGACAGGGAAAGAGACACAGATGTGTATAACGGACTTTTGGACTCAGAGGGAGAGGGAGAGGGTGGGATGATTTGGGAGAATGACATTCTAACATGTATACTATCATGTGAATTGAATCGCCAGTCTATGTCTGACGCAGGATGCAGCATGCTTGGGGCTGGTGCATGGGGATGACCCAGAAAGATGTTATGGGGAGGGAGGTGGGAGGGGGGTTCATGTTTGGGAATGCATGTAAGAATTAAAGATTTTAAAATTTAAAAAATAAAAAACTAAAAATTAAAAAAAAATTTAAAAAAAAACATATTTCACTTCTGTTATTACTCATGAGAATTTGTTTTATGAGAGGAAACTGACAAGCAAATGGTATGTCCCCTGGAAAGAACTATAGGCTGGGATTCCGACTCTTGAGGTTCTACTGCTCTACCACGTCTACTTTCAACCAGTTGCAAGATCTGCATCTTTGGGTAAATGCCAGCTTCTCAGATGCTCAGCATTTTCATCTAGAAAATGAGGTGTCTGGATCATCTGAGGACAGCCCTTTCTGCCAATGAACCAGGGTGATCAAGAAACCAAAAAACAGAAATCTGGACATGTCAAAACTCGTTCATAGAAGACTTTTAAAAATTATTCTCAACGAAGTAAGGCTGGGGATGGAAATATGCATGGGCATATTCTCTCCTACAGTGGCTTTTTCAAACCACACCCTGTACAGAAAGACTGATGTGTCCATTTCTTTCCTACCCCCCTGGAATACCTGCAAGGAGAGAAGTTATGATGAGTGTATACTACACGTAAATAGTGCAGACAAAAATAAAAAGTGAGGTTAGAAGTCATCATTTAAGATAGAGAAAAAGGCCTATTTACAAAGATTACATGTAAGAGTATGTTGACTCACACACAAAAAGTATTTAAGTATTTAAGAAGGTAAAACACTGATCCACAGCCCAGACTGTTCAAGTGTCTTCTGATCTTCCTCTTCCCAAACCTGCTCCCCACGGAGCTTCCCTGGCTTCAGCAAATGGCATCCCCATCCAGCTACTCAACCCAGACTATCGAGCACTCACGATTCCGTCACTTCACCCTCCATCACTCCTCAATTCATCCGCAAGTTCTTTCATATTCCAAAATATTTCTTTAATCTTTCCACTTCCTTTCTTTTCCACTGTTATTACCTGAGTGAGTCTGAGGAACTGTGATGGACTGAATGTGTGTCCCCAGATCCATATGTTGAATTCCTAATCCTCAAAATGATGGCACTAGGGTGTGGGACCTTTGGGGAGTAATAACGAAAGTAAAAGAGGAGAGTGAAAAAGTTGGCTTAAAGCTCAACATTCAGAAAACGAAGATCCTGGCATCCGGTCCCATCAATTCATGGGAAATAGATGGGGAAACAGTGGAAACAGTGTCAGACTTTATTTTGGGGGGCTCCAAAATCACCACAGATGGTGACTGCAGCCATGAAATTCAAAGACGCTTACTCCTTGGAAGAAAAGTTATGACCAACCTAGATAGCATATTCAAAAGCAGAGACATTACTTTGCCGACTAAGGTCCGTGTAGTCAAGGCTATGGTTTTTCCTGTGGTCATGTATGGATGTGAGAGTTGGACTGTGAAGAAGGCTGAGCACCGAAGAATTGATGCTTTTGAACTGTGGTGTTGGAGAAGACTCTTGAGAGTCCCTTGGACTTCAAGGAGATCCAACCAGTCCATTCTGAAGGAGATCAGCCCTGGGATTTCTTTGGAAGGAATGATGCTAAAGCTGAAACTCCAGTACTCTGGCCACCTCATGCGAAGAGTTGACTCATTGGAAAAGACTTTGATGCTGGGAGGGATTGGGGGCAGGAGAAGAAGGGGATGACCGAGGATGAGATGGCTGGATGGCATCACTGACTCGATGGACGTGAGTCTGAGTGAACTCCGGGAGTTGGTGATGGACAGGGAGGCTTGGTGTGCTGCGATTCATGGGGTCGCAAAGAGTTGGACATGACTGAGCGACTGAACTGAACTGAAGATTCAGATGCAGTCACAAGAGTAGCACTCCCAGGAAGGGATTAGCGCTCTTAGAAGAGACAACAGAGCTTCCTCTCTTGGCTAGATGAGGGTACAGCAAGAAGGAGCCCATTTGCAAGGTGGAAGGAGGCCCAGAACCTAACCATGCTGGCATCCTAAATTTGGACTTTCCTGTCTCTGAAACAGTGAGAAACAAGTGTCTGTTGATTAAGACACTAGTCCATGCATAGAGAAAATCTAAATGTCCACTGAATGGATCTGAATGGATAAAGAACATGTGGTACCCATATACTACAGAATATTATACTCATCCATTAAAAAAAAAAAAGAATGAAATCATGCCATTTGCGGCAACATGGGTGGACTTAGAGATCACCATACTAAGTGAAGTAAGTCAGAAAGAGAAGGACAAATACCATACGATACCACTTATATATGATACAAATGAGCCTATCTATGGAACAGAAACAGACTCACAGACACAGAAAAGAAACTTGTGGTTGCCAAGCAGGAGAGAGTGTGAGGAAGGGATGGAGTGGGAATTTGGGATTAGCTGATGCAAACTATCATATAGAGAACAGACAGACAACACTACATTCAATACCCTGGGTTAAACCACAGTGAAAAAGAATCCTTAAAAGGAATGTGTGTATAAATATATATAAGACTGAATCACTTTGTTATACAGCAGGAATCGACACAACATTTACATCAACTATATTTCAGTGACACATACTCGTGGACTACAGAAGATGTATTAAACTTGGATTAAGTATTTCTAATAAATTTTTACTCAATTAAAAAAAGACACCAATCTATGGCATTTTGTTACAGCAGCCCAAGCTAAGATAGCAAGCAACATATTTTGCCTAGATTGTCATAATCATCTCCTTACTAGTCTACCGATCTCTTAATTTCTTACCATGCCACATGGGACTCAGAGCGCTTTAAAAACACAGCAAATCATGGAATGCCCCTGCTTAAAACCTTCCTGCAACTCTCCCCTTATCTTCAGGCATATCATCACATAGTTGTTATCAATATTATTTTCACCTATTCACGCCCACACTAAAATGGATCTACCATTTCTCACTCACAGAGCTCCACTCTAGAATTTATCTCTAATAGCTTTATATACTACTACCTAATCTCAGGGCTTTTCTCTAATTCTCTGTGTTTCAAATAATCTATTAAAATGTTAAATGAAACCTGTCTCAGCTCCTAGAAAATTCCCAAAGCTTCTCCATTCCAAGAACTGATGTCTATCTCTATACAGTTCTCTCACCAGCTCAGACAATTGGGCTCAAACATCCCCAAAATTATATATTTAGCTATTTACTAAGGATTTTAAAATAGATTTTAAAGTATAAACTTTGTCAAAAATCTTTTAAAATCTAAAATATAACCCCTTGTTTCTACTCATCCATTTAGCTATTTACTTCTAAAATCAAGCTACTCATCTAAGTATTCAAGGATTCCACACTTTTAAGAATAGATCTACCATCCAGAAAGTTACTAATCTATTATTTTCAGAATTCCCTCTGGAACCTCTGATACAGATAAGAGACTAACAAATTGCCAAGTTTTTTATACCATCACTGTTTATGTAGAAATTTTTAATGCTTTCCAAATTTCACCCTTAATTTCTTTTAAAACTCACAATTGCCATTTACTTCAAAATATTTATCCACATAAAAGCTTCTATGAAATAGAGTAATCATTAAGCTGATAATGACTGCATCAAAATTTTGGCCTTCCTACTCTGGAATGGATAGCACTGAAAATAAAAACTCCAGTCAAATAGATCATTTGAAAGAACACTATAACTTACTGTGTAAAATAAGTGATTAACCTATCTCTGAAGTTCTTCCAATACAAAAATTAAATTAAGCCCCACAATCACAATAACTGCTGGTGTTTATTGAGCATTTCCAATCTATGTGGCAGGTGCTACACTGGGTACTCTTCATGGATCACTCAGAATAGGGCTGTAAGCATGAAACTGGGAAAGCACCCCTAACATATAAGAAATGCAAACAGGACACAGATCCTTCCTTAAAAAAATGTCTATAGTATAAAGCAACACGGAAATGGAAGATCCTGAACTGTGGGGATTATCTTGTTCCCCAAAACTGGGGAGGCTGACCCCTATCTGAGTGATTCCCTAAAGACTAATGCCTAGAGCCACTGAGAAGGGCATTAAAAACAAACAAACAAAACTAAAATAACAGAGCCTATCCAAACAGTCTGGTTTGCCCCAGAGAGTGGGTTCCCTGCCAGACTGATAAAGCTGCACTATAAGGGCTTTCACTATCAGAGAAAGCAAAAGTGATTTCACAATAGATGAAGAACTACAGAATTTAAGAGTTTCATAGAGCTTTGATAAACCTGGAAATCTGAAGGGCCCTAGTAACTGGGATCTAAAAATATATGGACTTCTCTGGTGACTCAGTGAGAAAGAATCCACCTGCCAATACAGGAGACATGGGTTCAATCCCTGGCTTGGGAAGATCCCCTGGAGAAGAAAATGGCAACCCTCTCCAGCATTCTTACCTGGGAAATCCCATGGACAGAAGAGTGTGGCGGGCTGCAGTCCATGGGGTGGCAAAAGAGTCAGACCAACTTAGCAACTAAACAACAATAGAAAGGATATCATGTGGCCACGCCTAACATTAGTTTTGTGGCCATGCGCTCACTTTAGTGTCCCACTAGGCTGCAGGGTTCTTAAGGGCAGAGGCTTTACCTTTGTTTGTTTGTTTGTTTTAATCTATCCCCGGAAATAGCCTAGTCTGGGACCAGGAACATTAGAAGCACTTAATATTTAATGAGAAATACTAGTAAGGCAACGGGGAGCCTGGTGGGCTGCCGTCTATGGGGTCGCACAGAGTCGGACACGACTGAAGCGACTTAGCAGCAGCAGCAGCAGTAAATGACATCCCCAGGAATGTATCTACCCCATTCACTGGGGTGAGCCTGGTAAAACCAGCCTTCTGAAGTGTGGTCTGCAGACCTCTAGTGGTCATCTGCAGAACTCAAAATCTGAAGGACAGATGGGATGGAAAAGGTCAAATGCCAGCACACAGGTTAAGCCCAAGATAAGAGAAACAAGTGAGTGCTATGGTAATGAACTAAAGAAGTTTAAAAGTGAAACAAAAAACTAATCCAAAGAAGATAAAATTTCATGTGAAGGACTGTTTGCTATCAATTTTATTGTAAAGGACAAGTCTAGCTCATATCCCCTCATAGCACCACACTATTTAAAAACTTTTAATTAAATATAACTGACTGGTATTCTAAAACATACTACTATTGGAGAGCCTATAAAAGAATAAAATGAGTAATTTTAGACAGAAAAAGAAATCACCCTTTTTAAAACGCTAAGCATGGAAGCTAGAAAGGAAACATTCCTTCTTTATTAAATCCCCTGTCCTTCTCTCAATGACAGTCCAGCTCTTAGGGTCATCTGCCGGATCATCTGGGATCTCAGAGAAACTGCCGACCTCATTTTGATAGTGTTGATTATGCACTCTCAGAATTATACTGAGAGTCTCACACATAAAGAAAAAGGCTCCACTATCTTTTTCTTAATGTTAAGTAGTTAGAACAGGAAAAAGGAGTCCAAAATGGTGGTGGCTAAAAGACAAAGAAAGGAAAAGCCCATGTAATTGGAACAAAAGAAAATCTGAGGACCAGAGTGAGAACCTCAGGTGAAACAAACAGCCCTCCTGGCTAGCCCAATTTACATAGAGCAGGCTCAGAGGGAGAAGAAAAAAACATATAAAAAGGGGAGACAAAATGGAAGCCTGCTCTTCCTTTGGGTCAGCCCTCCCTCATACCTTGAGGATGTATTTCCCTCTGCTTGCCAAATAAAACGGAGCTGTAACACTGGTCCACTGTTCCAAATCTTTGCTTCAACAAGACGGAACCAAGGAAATTACACACTCCCCCAACACTGAGTAGGGTATCTTACTGCCATACCATAGTTCAACATACTACTAGCTGTGTCAAACTGAGCAGGTTACTTAACTTCTCTGTATCTGCTTCACCCTTTGTAAAACAGGATTGATAACCACCTGCTCCAAAGCTACAAAAACTAGATGTATTATACACACAAAGAATATAGAGCTGTATCGTGTAACTAGGAAGAAATCAAACATTTGTTCACTTTTACAATTAATGGGTGAAAGTGATACAGAATGACCCAAGTAGACCAACAAAGATTTGATGTCTTTAATAAGAGCAACTGGACAAACAAAAAAAGGATATTTATTTTAGAAAGAACTTGTGGGATTCCAGAACACTCTTAAAATGCAACTTTTTTCTTTGTTTATTAACTGAAGATAATCATATTCAACTGAGATTAAAGATATTTTAAATGCCCTAAAAATCAGTAGTTGCCACAGAAGAAGTTCTGAAACACAAATCTGAAACACATCTAAGGATTGGAGAATATAAAGAAGGGATTAGCTTTTACTTTTTCTTTCTAAAAGCAGTTATAATTTGGCAAAGACTCAAAAACAGCTGTGAGTATACTTCTTGGTATGGACCAAACATTTTTGCAAGAAAGAACTTTGTGGGGCAAAATCATGTATCTTTTTATGCATGAAACTCTTTTATAAATCCATAAAGACCAGGAAACATCTGAAGTTCTTTACTCAGTTTCGTAGTAGAAATGGGAGAGTTTAGATCAACTTAAATTTAGAGAACAAAGGGAGTTGCTAAATGGGAGATGGGAGTTGAAATGTCTGAACAAAGGAAAACTGAGCTTTACTGTGCACATCAACGAGAACATGCAAGTCCCTGAGACGTTCCCTCCACTTCCTGTGAGGGTGGGGAGAATAAGCCACACACCCAGCCAACTGCTCAACCCATCAGAGCTTTGAACAGTGGTATTCACAGAGACAAAGCCTTACTTCGAAGCAGAAGGTCCATCCTACAAAAAAGCAGAAGTTTTTGGCTCATCTTTTTCTATTCAGTTTATGTACACAAAATGGTCATGGTCATTAACTACTTACCAAGCTTTCACATATGTAGATAATAAACACATTTACTCCTTGTCCAGCAAGATTTAAGGGACAAGGCATAATTTCAGAATATGAAGAAATGCTATACAAAGTGACCAAACAGTCATGTGACGGGAGATAGGGCCGGGGTGCACCACTGTGGGCACCTTGGGAGAGCAGAGCTCTACAGCCCTCCAGATATGGGAGCATGGTCCTTACACGGGCTCTGAATCTGGGTATAATTTCCATCCATGCCCTTTTAATGGCTCCCCATATTTCACCTCCCCATTCTCATTTATCCAGCCAACCAGGAAGATGGAGAGGGAGAGAAAGAATCTGGATGAAAATGAAGAAAAAAATCTCAACAGCAAAGAACACAGCACACAAGTTATTTGACAACCTCATATTATTACACTCCTGGAAAAGTAAAATAGGCAGCCAAATGCTCTGGTTTGTCAGAAAGGAACTGGGAGTTCAATCTAATTGGAAAATAAAAATTCTTAGGGAAAAAAACGTATTACTGGGAAATAACTATACAATTGGCAAAATTATATTATCTTATGAATATTGTATAATTACACAGTATTACAGTCATTTGTCTACATGCACACAATGACGTCTCTCTTTTTAAATCATCACAGAACTTTAAGACACATTTAATTGCGGAAAGTGGCTCAATAATCAATGGCTTTAAATTGGAGTGTTTATTAGAGCAATGTTCTCTTGTGTTTGACAAAGTAAACCAGCAAGATGGTCTTTCTCAGCAATAAAGCAAAAGTAACTGGAATGCGCTTGACTGAATACGCCCAGCCCCAAAGGTAGGTACCACGGCTTGGGCAGAATCCTAAACTACATACTCCAAAACAAGTCAAAACCAAAACTTACAGAAAGCAATGAACCTAACCAATGGCCAATCATTACCATACAAAATTATATTCCTTTTTTAGTATCATGCATAATGTTAGAGGGCTTCCCTGGTGGCTCAGAGATTCTAAATGGAAAAATATTCAAAAAACATGTTCTCTTCTATGGATATTCATATTATGAATGTGTCTAGAACACAATAAAACTAAATTTTATCTCCTCATATGTGATCATCTAAGACAGTGTTTAAAATTCTAATGCTTAACAACTAAATATAATGTGTGGGTTATATCTAGATCCTAATTTAAAAAAAGAATCTATGGAAAGAGACAGTTTCTGAGACATGAGAAGTTTTAAACAGGCTGCATATTGTTGTTGCTCAGTTGGTAAGTCATGTCTCTTTGCAACCCCATGGACTACAGCACACCGGGCTTCCCTGTCCTTCACTGTCTTCCTGAGTTTGCTCAAACTCATGTCTGTTGAGTCGGTGATGGCATCCAACCATCTCATCCTGTGTCATCCCCTTCTCCTTTCGCCTTCAATCTTTCCCGGCATCAGGGTCTTTCCCAATGAGTTGGCTCTTTGCATCAGGTGGCCAAAGTATTGGAGCTGCAGCTTCAGCATCAGTCCTTCCAGTGAATATTCAGGGTTGATTTCATTTAGGATTGACAGGTTTGATCTCCTTGCAGTCCAAAGGACTCTCAAGAGTCTTCCCCAGCATCACAGTTGGAAAGTATCAATTCTTTGGCACTGGATATTATATGACCTCAAACAATTATTAATAAGTACTCCTTTGTTAATTATTATTAAGCATGATAATGGCACAGTAGTCATGTGAGAAAGCATTCACACTTTAAAAATATACTTACTGTTTACGGAAAGTCCCAAAGTGGAAAATTTCCATAAACTGCATCTTTTGCCTTTTCTGAAGACAAAACTGGGGGACACAACCTTATGTTACCAGCATGGACTTGGGTTAGATATAAGAATTTCCCGACAAATGAATGAGAGATACTGGATGATAAAATGAGTGACCAACAAAGAACAGACTTGAAATAAACTAGTTGGCAGGGGTCATGCATATGTCACTTATATATCCTAAAGTACCCAGGGGTGAAATGAGATTTACTTTAAAATACCTTAGCTAAGGAAAAGAAAAAAGCTAAATAAAGCTAAAGTGGCAAAAATCTTTTTTTAATTCTTTTTACCTAAACTATAATTGCTTTAAATATTGTGTTATTTTCTGCTGTACGACAATGAGAATCAGCGGTATGTACACATATCTCTCCTCTCTCTTAGCCTCCCACTCCCATCCCACCCTCTAGGTCATCACAGAGCACCGAGCTGAGCTCCCCATGCTTTCAAGCGCTTCCCACTAGCTATTTATTTAACACATGGTAGTGTATATATGTCAATACTACTCTCTCAGTTTACCCTACCATCTCCTCCCCCGCACTGTGTTAATGTGGCTGGAAAAATCTTCATAATATTGAATCTGAGTAGTAGGTTTATGGACATTCATAGATTATTTTTCATTGTTTTGTATAAGTTTGAAATTTTCATAATACTTTTTAAAAATATTTGAAAGCATCCTATTGCCCAGAAAGTCTCCTAAAGGGACTCTATGAACAAGTAGGAAAAAAACAAAAATCTTGTGATATGTTAAAAATGAAGTAAAAATTATGAAATTGATGTTTTAGGTCTATTAATTTATACAACTACTCAAAATTCCATGTAACTTAAGAACATCTTAAAAGGAAAACTCTGCTAAATTTTTATGTCAAGCGATGCTTTATTCCAAAGCAACAAAATCCATGTGCCTAAAACATATGTAAAAACATAAAAATATATATTTCAGAAAGCAGCTTTTTCTCTGCTTTCCCTCGGATTTATGTCTGAATACAGCTGACAATTTTTTTTTACACATCTTTCACAAAAAGCAGCCTTTTTACTGCTATAATTTTTTAAAACTCACAATATACTTTTCCATCTCAAAGACTCTTTAAAAATTATTTTCCTTCTTTAGGGAAAGCTATATCATGTGTAAATAGCTCAGCAAAATCCCAGCAAATAATGCAGAGGTAAAACACCAATTACTTTCTTCCAGCCAAAAGGATTAACAGAGGAAAATGAACATTTTCAAAAGCATTTTGGAGACTTATTCCAGCTACCTCTGCGCTCAGCTCTTTTTCCTCCCAAGATACGTCACTTAACTGTCTGTCAAAACAACTCTTGCCCACTCTACCTGATCACATTCCAAAGCTGCAGCTTTTCCTGGATGCACTTCTCAATGACAAGCTGCTCAAACACAGAGCACCTATTTAACCGAATGTGATCCTCTGCTCCTTCCTTCTTTCCGTTCAGGGCACACTGCTGTCCATCAGGAGAGGTAATTAATGGGTGTATTATGTATGAAAGCGTCAGCCCATCAGTTTGCTGTCTGGTTTGAATAGCTCATATCAGCTCTTCATTCATGCCAAGCGTGCTCACTGTCCGGAGATTATGACAAAGCTGTACCTCCTTTTGGATTTTTCCCTCACTACTCACAGAACAGTGGACCAGAACTGCGTGTTACAGAAACACGAGAGGAACAGAAGAAATCCCTCCATCCTCTGCAGAAAGGAAGCTCACGGACTAAAAAGTTGATAAAGGGAAAAACATGGAAAGCAAGAGAATGCAAGAGAACAACATCCATGTTTCTGATCCAGACAATTTGTTTTAAGGCAACTTGATTCGAGAGCATGTGTAATTCTGAAATATGAACAGAACTTTTGCAAAGGTAAAATGTGTATAGAAAGACTCAGGATTTTCCAATTGATGAAACAGTCAATGAATTTTTAATAAGTTCTGGACATTCAAGTTGTCTGTGGTCAGACCAAAGGCTGTTATCAGAGACAGGCAAAATTTACCCTTCTGGTTCTAGCATCCTATCCAGAAGGAATCTTCATCTACTGCATGCCATCCTAACTAATGCTAGAGGATTACCAGGAATACAGATACAGAGACTCGGCAGGAAAGAAAACACCGTGGTAAAAGAAGACAGCAAAGGAAGCAGAGAAGGCATTTCAGGTATTGAAGCTTACTGTTTTCAGCCAGAGTTCAAATGACTGAGCTTCAAGCAAACCACTGCCAGGTAAGATTTAATCTTATGACATTACTCTGTGTCTCAACCACTGAAAGAAACCTGCTGCTGAATGAGCCCGTAGATCTGAATTCCATGTGATCCTCTTAAGCTCTGTGCACATTTAAGCCTTGGGAGGTAAATGCTTGTTTTCACTTATGCTGCATAAACTAATCATCCATAACTAGGTAAGAAAATACTCCAAAATTCCATTCATTGTTTTCAATAAATTTGTCCCATCTTTGTCTTCATTTTTAAAAGCCCAATTTTGGTATATTTAATAGCTTGGGAAAAATGTCTGAAGAAAGCCCTACATGGGGCATAATAGACATTCCAAATTGCTATTTACCAAACATACTTAAATGTAACTTGTTTCCCAGGGCACTTAGTAGAACAAAGAAAACATAGTGTGTTTTTAAAGTAATTTCTATTGAAGCAAAAGAACAAAGCTCAATGACTGATTTTTATCATTAGCAAACACACACACACACACACACACACATCTGTGATGTCATTCTCATTCACACTCAAGAAAAACAATCTCTAGTAAACTAAGATATAGCACTTCAGTAGAATATCCTAAGGTTCTGGGCATATTTTCATTACATTTATAAATGAAGACTTTTTTTGATTTAACAACAGAGCAAAAAAGATGTCTGATATCTTAATACCTCAAAAGCTTTAACTCAGATCAAATGGTCCAAACTGTACAATGCAAAGAACTACCAAAGCCAAAGAATTTTAAAGGGTACAGTGCCTTTTAGAAATTTCCTAGAAATCACTCCATAATGAGACTTTTAGACTGTCTTATGTTTTAAAAAAGAAAAGGGTTGGTCAGAATTTGAGTTCCTTAGATTTTTAGCAAAAGTTCAACCATATTAGTTAACTTCAATAGGAAAAGTTCAAAGTTTAAGCTTTTCATAAAGAAGCCCTATAAGGGACTTCCCTGGGGGTCCAGTGGCTGAGACTCTGAGCTCCCAGTGCAGGGGGCCCAGGTTCGATCCCTGGTCAGGAAGCTAGATCCCACATGCTACAACCAAGACCCAGAGCAGCCAAATAAATAAATAAAATTTTTTTAAAAAAAGAAGCCCTATAAATAATATGCTTCTGTTATCTTAGAAGACAGAAGAGAAACAACAAAAGCAACTAAAGAGATCTTCCGATATATAAGGAAATTTACCTAAAGTAATTATTCAGCACTTGCCTAGTACAGTCAAACGTGAAATTATTCCACATCACTGAATTCTTTCCTTATTTCAAATTTTAGTTGATAGAGTAAATTACATGACCCCATCACTCTTTCCAAGACAGTCTATAAGTCACCTTAAATATCCTAAGTCTTTTGCACTGGTATTCATTACAGAAATCCACCCGTCATTTTCCAGTAACAGCAGCAATTCGGATACAAGCATAATAGTGTAGTGTACCAATTCATTGCTAAGAATGTTTCCTTAAAAATTTCAAATGCTTACTTTGTATATCAACCCTAACTGACAAAGAATTAAAGTACTGTTTTCTAACTCCACTGAGATGCACCTGAACCCTTAAGAATTCTTTTCTTTTTCCTCATTATGATACATTTCGTAAACTGACATGCTTTGAAAATATGCATATATTTTTAAGTTAAAAAAATACTTTAACCCAATTAAAGAACTGCTTAATTAACTTAGAGAAAAACAGGAGAATAACAATATTAGGCTCAAACAATTTGCTTTCAGTTAAATAGAACTGAAGAGAGTATAAAATTCCATTCCTCAAGTCTTCTGGATTTTATTTACTCACTAAGGTACAAAGAAACCCCTGCCTCACCAGTCTGGGGACTCTGTTTCTATGGTTTATCTTCTGAAGAAAATGGATAGACAAACCCACCTTCCCTTTAGCCTGGTTAGCATCAGTCCCAATGAATCCTCATTTTTCTTTCCCATCTAAATCGATGTTTCTCTATAACTCATTCTGAATAATGATTACTGAGATTTAAATAACAGATTTCAAAAAACTCATTTCAAAAACCAGTTTATTTCAAATTATTTCAATATATAGTTTCTTCATTTTATGTGAAAAGGTGAATAAAAACATTAGCTAATTTTTAACACATCATTTATCAAGTGATTCAAGTGAAAATTGCTTCAACTTTAGCATCCCATGGTACAGACAGATAAGAGATTTTATGCTAGAAGATTTGGTGTAATACCTAAAGATTTCATTTGTTTATGGGATTTTTTTGTGTTGTATGTTGATAGATTTAATAACTGAAGAGATTTTGAACATGCTTGGGAAGTATTCAATGACTGTTTCTGTAATTTAGGATGCTTTTATGCACATATGCTATAAAAGTATATTATAAAAGTAATATTATTGTGTATTAATGGATTCATAGAAATAGAGCAAATATTTTGGCTACTATATCCTTGCAATGATATTTATCACCGCTTTTTTAGCTTCTGCTCTTTTTAAATCACCCAAATGCTACACTTTTTATTTAAACCATGAAAGTACATAAGTAAGTGTATAGGTCAAAATAAAGTACATCCATTTAGTGTCTTTGCTGACTTTTTTTAGATATGTTATCTTTGTCTGAAATAGAAGCTGCATGATTTTGCACAGAAAATTAGAAATATTCCTGTAAGTCATTTTGGAGTGTTAATATTTAATGCAAAGGGACTGGTACTACATAATATTTTTAATTCAATAAATATTTACTGATATCTATACTATTATAACTCCCCAATTTTTCCTTAGAATTTGTGAATTTCCCTCATTCCAGTATCATGGAAAAGTTTTTCAAGCTTAATCCAACAGGGTATTCCAACTAGCTGGTATCTTTCTTATCATGGTTAATTTTTCTTCATGAAATGACCAAATCTGAATAAGGCTGATGGTTCATCATGGAGATTCATCTCCTCTCCGGCTTCTTCCTGCTGAGAGAGACTCATCTTTGGTTTGCGGCATCACAATCTGAGCTGGGGAAGTGGCTTTGATAGCAAACCAATGATTATATCCTTTCAGTGTAAACGAGCTGCAAGAGATGTGAGCACTACCATTTCAAGTCCTGTCACAGAGACTCAACAGAGACGCGTGACAGGAGCCGAGCCAGGGAAAGAGGCTTGCCCTGCGTTTGTCACTTTTACAGTATCAACCATTAAAGATAAAAGTTCCATTTCACAGTTTATTTGATTAATAATTCAAAGGAGGAGTAAACATGTTAATAAAAATTCACAGATGATGATAAAAGGGGAGGAGGAAGTGCCAGCGAGCAACCAGGCAATAAAGAGGGACCGAGAGAGTGAGGGATGGACACCCAGCCCCACCCGAGTTCAAACAGATACGGACACTGCTCAGGAAATGGCGAAAATTATCAATACGCTCGAAACAGGAGAGAATCTCTCTGAATGAGAAACAGCCCCTAAATATAGGTTATAAAATGACCTGGTGACATAATTAATTAGTGTTAGGCACATACACAGTACTGGGACATGGAGATGTGAGAAGGAAGCTGGCGAAATCCTTTTAACAAAACATGAATTCATAAAACAGGGAAACAAAGCTACTGTGGTCTATAAAAGTATTCAACAAAAATTTGCAAAAAAATTATAAAAGTAATTTGGGAGTTAGAGTTCAACAAAGGAGACAAAATGAGTGCCCCTCTTACATACATGTAAACACTACACAGACCATCTCTCCTCTTTTTATCTTTTATGCAGTTTTAGCTGCAAAGGAGAGAGCAGAACCACCAGTCCTTCCATAGTGAACACATGTGCAGTTTATCCTTTGATTAGTTGCAGTAGCCGTAATTCAAAATATCACTTATGTCTTAGCCTCCTAAACTCAGAGTCGACATAAAGATTACGTGCAAAAAACAACTACGTGAATTCCTAGAGGCCAACTTGAAGACACATCTATAGTTACTTGGTTTGCTTAAAATGACGCGGTGTTAGAGAATTCCTAAAGCAATCTTCCAGTCCCATGCACTGGTTAATTACCACCACTATGTTATTCAACAGTTGTTTAAAGATCCTGCCATCCTCCACTTTCCATATGGTATTGAAGGTATTAGTGAAATAGCTTGATAATCCAGATCGAGTATTACCACTTTTATAGACTCACAGTGTGATGTCACACTGTTGTCATTGTCAGAACACGTGGGCTTCCTATTTGCTGAGCATCATTATAGGGATGTAGCATTGACTAACATGCTCTTCAAGTAGCAAAAGTCAAAGCCAGGTTCCAATTCAGTTATCTTTATATGTATATACAGATATATGTAGCAGTTCAGCTCAGTCACTCAGTCGTGTCCAACTCGTTGTGAACCCATGGACTGCACACGCCAGGCTTCCCTATCCATCACCAACTCCCGGGGTTTACTCAAACTCATGTCCATTGAGTCAGTGATGCCATCCAACCATCTCATCCTCTGTCATCCCCTTCTCCTCCCGCCTTCAATCTTTCCCAGCATCAGGGTCTTTTCCAATGAGTGAGTTCTTCGCATAAGGTGGCCAAAGTATTGGAGTTTCAGCTTCAGCATCAGTCCTTCCAATGAATATTCAGGACTGATTTCCTTTATGATTGACTGGTTTGATCTCCTTGCAGTGTCAAGCCAACAATCACACCTGTCACACCATATTATGGTCCAGGACTTCATCAACAGTCCAAAGGGACCAATAACTGACCTTACTATTAAAAGGTGATTACAGAGGAATTGGGATAAGCATTTTTGCAAAAGAAATTAAAGCAGTACTACAATCAGCTTGCTACTCAAAGATCAGAATGGGGAAGTGGCATACCTACAAATCTTACATTTACTCTGTGCTCTATGTGAGGAATGCGTCTAGATAGGCATCTAAGTCTTCTGAGTTTGAGAGCCACTGTCATCTGTTAAATCTATGCCAATAATGGTGATCTCGTTCAAACAGGGACAAAGGCTGAAATCTATGTTGCACCTGATCCTCTCTGATAGAAAGTAAGATAAGAAGAGCATGGAAGCAGGCCAGCATCACTCAGAATTCACCAGCATATGTGCTGGTGTGGAGTCAGCCACGGTCTCTAGAGATGGGCAGGATAGCCAGGCAGATGCCTCCATTAGTCCTCAAGGAAACCTGTGGTTTGATGTTAGTGTGCACAGCTTGAGGTTTTTAGCTTTATCCCATCATTTTTTAGCAGGGTTGCATTCTTCCAAACAAGATCTCAGATACAAACAAGATCTCAGATACGAAAGCAGATTTTCCCTTGCTGGGTTGAGATAGAAAGCCTGGAGCTCTGTTAGCTAGAAAGTCCCCTTTGTCCCCCATTTCTCCTTGCTCTCCCCTCCCCACACTTCTCGGAAAGGCTCCTGAGGCGTATTTGCTGTATTTGTTCTGCCATCTAGAGGATCCGCAAAAGCGTTCCTCCGCATTTTAACACACATAGCTGAACCCATATAGAGACTGCCGAATGCCGAACACTTTTATCTAAAATTCCTGGAATGAGTTACGTCAAGCCCTAGCTTTGCTAGCCCAAACAGGCACGTGTTCCAAAACAGTGCTGGCTAGACATGCAGACTGCTGCTCAATTATTCTGTTGCCTCAACAGTGATCAAGCAACCAAGAACAAGGAGTCAAATTACAAGTTGATAAACAAGGACTAAACATCTGTAATTGGGGCTAGGATATCCCAGAAGTAACTAAAATTCACAAAATCTCAGAAAATCTCAGAAAATTGTATCATTTGCAATCAAGAAGTAAGGCATGGAAATCAAAGAGTGATAATTTGTCACAAAAGGAGTGAAAAGCAATGAATTGTTGGAAACCCAAGAAGCTTTCTTTGTAATATTCTTTTATTTATAATGTTGTGCCAGATATTTCAGTTGCCTTCAGTTCATTCCAGGTTTGTGGGTTAATTTACTTTGAGTGTGAGATAGGGTTTAAGTATTTAAACTGCAAACAGTACATAAGCAAATGTGTTATCTAGCAGAACAGAGTGGATAAGAGCAACCTCTTTTTTTCCAAGAGGAAATATCATTTTCCATCCCTCCGTGTTTCAACTATGGTGACACACTGGTTATGTAATAATTTATTCATTTCCATTCACTGACGATCCCAAGCACTATTTCCTGTTTACTAGGGAATTCTCACAACTATTATTCCAAAATCTCAAATGATTCCTATTTGAAGCTAATCTTCTACATGAGCAATGTCTTCTTCTTCCCTAAAATGTTTTAAAATATTTTGAAATATTTTCTTGATATTCTGTTGGTTTTTTTTTCATTGTTATAGTTTATTACAACGAAACAATACAGGTCAAACTCAGTAAAGCGTATTCTGTTTTTAATATTTTACTTTGAATTACCTCAAACAGACAGCCAGTACCCATGTGCTTCCCACCCAGCTTTAACAAGCATGAATTTTTGCCATCTTTGCATCACGTTTTATGTTCCCTTCATAAATAGGTCTGTGAACAAAAACTCCAGCTGGCAATATGACTGTTTTCTCTAAGATAAGCATATTAGAAGCTAGTTATAATTCTACACCTTTATTTAGGTTTTTAATTATCAGAAGGATATTTAACTAGTTATTACAGAACTATCTTCATTACAACATGTTGAATAACTGTAAGTATCAAGACAGAGACAAAGATTTTTTGTAAATATATTGTACCCTTCCTATCTGAGACCACCAGCTGAACTTCTGAAATAAATGTCCTAGACAACAGAATGATAGGCAGTTTCTTTTAACTCCCCACTGTGTCAGCTTCCTGTGGTGCAGTAATATCCTGGGTAGAAGTAAAATAATCAATATTACAGGGTCCCTGGGAAGGAAACCGACTCTCCACAGTGATTTCTTATGTAGAAAAGAGATGACCTCAACTTGCGGTCACAAAGGCATAAGCCAGGTATGGTAAGGTTAATACTGTGTTTTTTAAAAAATGCATTTTTGGCTCAAGTTGGTACCAAAGAGGTATAGGAAGATTGAAAATATACATCTCCTCACTTGAACAAAAATCAAGACACTCCCCTTTTCAGAAAGAAAATAAAACAAAAACCACAATAACCACATTTAAAGGGAATATAAAGGCTAGACTTCTTACAGGGAGACAAGGAAGCCTGCCTTCAGGATAACAATTGGGAGTGAGCTCACCTCTTAAAAAATACTGTTTCTCAAGAGGAAAGGTGGAGGGTGGGATAAATTAGGAGTTTGAGATTAATATATACACACTGCTGCTGCTGCTAAGTCACTTCAGTTGTGTCCGACTCTGTGCGACCCCACAGACAGCAGCCCACCAGGCTCCTCCGTCCATGGGATTTTCCATATACACACTAGCATATATCAAATATTAGAAGCAGCAGGACCTACTGCATAGCACAGGGAGCTCTAATCAATATTTGGTAATAATCTCTATGTGAAAAGAATCTAAAAAAGAACAGATGTATGTCTAACAGAATCACTTTGCTGTACACGTGGAACTAACACAACACTGTGAATCAACTATGCTCAAATATAAAATACAGATTAAATTTAAAAAATACTGTTTCTCATACACTATTGTCATAGAAAGGTCTGATGTAACATATCAACAAATGCTGGAGATGAGACAGTTTCAAACAAACCCTCCTTTCCTCACCACCTCCGGCTCCTACTCTCTCCTGCCTTTATCCACTAGCACATCAAATACTGTGCATCACAATAAGTTCCAACTTTATACATCCACTTTCTCTCTCTTTAGGAGGCTCTAACACTTAAGAGTCAGGCTATTGTATCCCAGCCGAGTGCCTTCATGCAGCACAACGCACGTGTTCTCTTCCTCAAGGACACTTTGAAAGAAAGGATGGCCCACGCACATTTTCCTTTTATGCCCCTATATCTCTGTGAGATTTTGAACCTTGAAACTCTATCTCTATGAATGGAGAATCACAGCTGCTCTATTAAACTCTAAGTTTCCAATAATAAAAATCTTCAGATAAGTGAGTCCTCTCTGTTAAGGCAGCCAGGCTTCAATCAGAAAGACTTTGAAAATTCACTGCTCCTGTTTAAAACTACAAATGAACTGGTCCAGAAAAATGGGGGATCAGAGTAGATGATGAGAGAACAAAATCTCTCTCTAGGTAGAGATCCAATATAGATAATTGGTCCTTCTGACCAAAGTGGCTCTTATGCATTTTTATAATTTCCTGAAAAACCTTAGAACACATTGTAGTACTAGAATATGGTAAATCTATTGCAGACAGAGGAGAGCTCTCGTGATTTTTTTTTTTAAGGGAAAGAAATACACTTTTAAAAATTGGGAAAAAGGTGAAAATTAAACTGTACAAATCGGTCCTTAAAGGATCTGAGAAAAACAGAAATCAGTCTCAGTTTTTTTCCTTTCCTACAGTTCCTCCACCCAAGAAACACAAGAAGGATAGAAATCACACACATGGGGACCAGGTAGTAGTAATATTTGCCTTCACACCGGGTCTAATTGAAGCAAAGATGGAAACCTGACGCAGGAGAAAGACGTGCGCTCGTATCAGGGAGGACTAGAGGGAAGGGGCAGCAGAACAAGACAGCCCAAATCAGACAACACATGGGACGTTTTTGGCTTATGCGGTATCCCAAGTTTCTTTTTCATCCTATATGAATGTTTGGGAAAGTTTATATACTTGAAAATATTGTGTAATGGTAGTTCTTAAATCTCTATTCTCTGGGTTTCAAAACAACTCACTGTTTCACTATGATTTTGAGCGTTAAAAAAAAAAGAGCATAAGAATAATAGGGGCAAAGGTTCATGATATTCTGGTTGAATTAGTACTATTTTTTTTTTAATGATCCCCTAGTAAACTAGTATGGCTCATAGCAACCAGACAGTAGAGATGAGGTACAAGAAAATCAAACAGGTAGAGATGAAGATACATTGCTTTAAAGTCACATCAGGAACAGCAAATTCTCTAGGAATGATACTGTATAGCTGACAGACGTGCATACTCCTACACAACGGGATTTAATAATGTCTTTTTGTTAGCAGTTTACCTTTCAAGTACCAGTGCACAGAGAATGTCCTAGCTTGACAAGACCTCACCCAGCAGCCTGCTCTAAAATGATTTCACTTTACCTGTTGTTTTTAAGTAAGAGTGTCCTAGCATGGTCCCTCACATGAACGCTCCAAACGGACTGCCTCTCAAGCAATGCTCCCTCATTGCTATCCCTCCCTATGGCCCAATGGTCATAGATGATATCGACACAAAATATGAATATAAAATATACAAGGATGGGCTTCCTGAGAGAGGTACCTCAAGAGCAGGCAAAGCATAAACGAGTACCTAAAAGCCTTGGGCAAGTACCTAAATGGGAAAGAAAAGAAAAGTGCCACAGAGGAAAAGAGAGGCAGAGGTGTAAAGGTAAATACATTTTACCTTTACAATGTATTTAGTAAATACATTTACTAAAGGTAAAATGTGTCCCTCAAAGTGTCCTATTTCTCATTAGCTTCACAGAAAAAAGGCCCCCAAATTACTTCCTGCTCTCAGCAGAGGTACAGACAAGTCCATGAGCTGTTCTCAAATTCTATTTACATCATATACAAATTAAACCATTAAGAATATGATGAAAACTACCAATGTGCCATAGCACTCTTACTTCAAAATGTAAGGGAAAAGATTGTTGCTTAGTCACTAAGTCATATCTAACTGTTTTGTGACCCCGTGTACTGTAGCCCACCAGGCTCCTCTGTCCATGAAATTTCCTAGGCAAGAATACTGGAGTGGGTTGTCATTTCCTTCTCCAGGGGATTTTCCCGACCCAGGGATAGAACCCTCATCTCCTGCATTGCAGGTGGGTTCTTCCCACTGAGTCACCAGGGAAGACCAAGGGAAAAGATACAGCTCTCAGTAAGGCAACTCGTCTACTCTAAAACTGACATATGACAGCTTCCAATCAAAACTCAAGAGAGACAAACCTGGGATTCAGAAATGCTTTGCAATGCTTTACTCTCTCACTTAAAAACAGGGATCACCAAGTTGCAAAAATGTTCAATGGTCTACTGAGGTTACAGCAGACCAGTTTATGTATGAGTATTACAATCAACTTTTTCTACGACTCCTCTAAGCCCTGGCAACAATCTCTTTGGATTTTCTCTCAAAATTATGGTTCAGTTCCGTTCAGCTGCTCAGTCATGTCCAACTCTTTGCGACCCCATGAACTGCAGCATGCCAGGCCTCCCTGTCCATCACCAGCTCCCAGAGTTCACCCAAACTCTTGTCCATCGAGTCGGTGACGCCATCCAGCCATCTCATCCTCTGTCGTCCCCTTTTCCTCCTGCCCGCAATCCCTCCCAGCATCAGAGTCTTTCCAATGAGTCAACTCTTTGCATGAGGTGGCCAAAGTATTGGAGTTTCAGCTTTAGCATCAGTCCTTCCAAAGAACACCCAGGACTGATCTTTAGAAAGGACTGGTTGGATCTCCTTGCAGTCCAAGGGACTCTCAAGAGTCTTCTCCAACACCACAGGTCAAAAGCATCAATTCTTCGGCACTCAGCTTTCTTCACAGTCCAACTCTCAAATCCATACATGACCACTGGAAAAACCATAGCCTTGACTAGACGGACCTTTGTTGGCAAAGTAATGTCTCTGCTTTTGAATATGCTGTCTAGGTTGCTCATAACTTTCCTTCCAAGTAAGCGTCTTTTAATTTCATGGCTTCAGTCACCATCTGCAGTGATTTTGGAGCCCAAAAAATAAAGTCTGACACTGTTTCCACTGTTTCCCCATCTATTTCCCATGAAGTGATGGTGAGATGTCTAAATAAGAAATCCAAAAGGATAATATGAAAAATATTAACAATAATGATGTCTTGTCAATTTTCCTAATGAATCAAATGAGTTTCATTTACACAAACACAGCACATGGGTTAATAATTATCTTCTTGAGTTGATAATTATCAGTCAAGAAACTCATTTCCATATCAAAGCTCCAGACTACTTCTGTCATAATAAGTCAGATAGTTGAAATAAATCCCTATTTAGTTTTCCATATTTTTCAGTATAAATGAAACAAATGGCAGGTAATAAGAGCCATGTTTCCATTCTCATGACCAGATAAAAAAGCACCAAGCTATCCAACAAAGCTAACTTTTTAAAAGTAGCTAAATGTTTTGTTTTGCCTTTTCTTTTTCTTTTATTATGGGGCGAGGCAGGAGCACAGAATATAACTATTCCCAGATCATGAAATGACTCGATTTCTATACAATACACGAAAAAGGGCCTGAACGCAGAGTCAGAAGGTAAGAGTTTAATAAAGAACAGTGATGGGTTTTGGAATCAAGCTGACAGGTAATTATATTGCAGTTCCATCATGTAATAGTTATGTGACATTAGGCAAATTAACTTGAGTCTAATTTGCCACATCTGTAAAATGGTCTAATACCAACCCTGCAGGGTTATCTTGAAGTTAAATAGAGTACTGTATACAAAGTACCAAATACCTAGTCAGGTGCTCTACAAATAACCATTTTAACACATTTGTTGATGTGTATACCTTATCTAGGGCTTCCAGGATTGTGCCAGTGGTAAAGAACCTGCCTGCCAATGCAGGAGACATAAGAGACGCAGGTTTGATCCCTGGGTGGGAAGATCCCCTGGAGGAAGGCATGGCAACTCACTCCAGTATTCTTGCCTGGAGAATCCCATGGACAGAGGAGCCTAGCAGGCTACAGTCCATGAGGTCACAGAGTCAGGCACAACTGAAGCAACTTAGCGCGCACACACGTACCGCATCTACCTCCTCGACCTCAAATTAAGGCAGTTACCGTTATTCAACATAAGTTAGTATGAAATGGCCCCAATACACTTCACAGCAATGTTGCCTTCTCCACTGCAAATTCCTGCAAGTGTACCCCCTCTCACCCAAACCCTACTCTGATGACACCAAGAATGAGAAACGCTGTGCTCTGCAAAGAAAAAAATAAATGAAGGTATTTCTGACAACAGCTCATCACTGAAATTATTCTGGAGCAAAGCAGTAACCTGCTTAAGGGACCAAATTTCAGTCTAATGGTCAGATTCAATACGACGGACTGCTGTTAAATCATCACTGCCAGATCGTATTCATATTTTTCTTAAGATCTTACAAATTTTTTTAAATGCCGTAAGTCCTTTCTCATATCTAGCACTGTATCAAATACTACTATTCCAATTTTCTCTTACTCAAATATCTAAGCAAGAATGCATTCAGATTATGGGACTGCTGAGAATAGCAGTACCAAATAAATGATTATATCATACACCAAAATGTCATGATTTTTTTCCCCTTATCAAAATTAACCTTATCAACCTTAACCACAGTATCTCTCTGGATCAGCCCCTGTCTGGACAGCCCCCCAGGGGCAACAAAGTCTACCCTAGAATTACCCCCACTTCCATGGAAGATCAGCCACGTAGGTGGTATATACCGGCTCAGTGAAACATGCCTCTTTCTCATCTGTCAACTTCTGCTAGGGGAGCTTTCAAAAGATGACACCTCCAAATTGCATGGACACCATGCCTGTCTCTTGCATAAGAAGTTCAACATTAAATGAGGTTTTCTTTAAACTGTAGTTGATTTACAATGTTCTGTTAGTTTCAGGTGTACATCACGGCGATTCAGTTATACTTATATATCTATCCTTTAAATGAAGATTTCTGACCAATGGATTTGAGACATGTATACATGTCCTTTGGAATGAAGCTGTTCATATACACACACATATACACATACACACATGCATATATACACATATATTACATACACACACATGGGTTTCCCAAGTAGCTCAGTGGTAAAGAATCTGCCTGCCTTACATCTATATATATTTATATATACACACACATACATATGTACCTTACTTGGGAGCCAACACATGCTCAGAGATAAATAAGCATTTTGTAACTGATTAATGAAGAAATTAAAATCAGTTGTTGATGTTTTAACCTTGTTTAACAGATGTACCCTCATTCACCCCACTCAATGAATATAAATACTTCCATTCTTCAAAGAAACTGACAGAAAGACCAATGACACGAGAATAGCACCATTTACGCAACAGATAGCCCTGCAATAAAGCAAAAATAGATAGAAAAAGTCAACTATTCAGTATTACAGCATTCCTGCTTATCCCAGACAACTCTCAGCCTCATTCTGAGAAAACTGGTTCCCCTGAGGCTTTAAAGAGAAAAAAACCATTTGCACAGCCTCAAAATATTTCCCCCAAGATGTTATTTACTTCATTATTTTAACCTACGCCCACAAGCTGATACTCCTCCTGAGTAGGTAAAGCTTAATTCCCATTCCCCAGGGAGTGAGTAGGACCCAATGATCAGAGAGTAGGAAGTAATTTGACAGTGGAGAAACCTGACAAATACCATCTTCGTCAAGGGATCAGAATCAACACTATCACAAGTACTACACGGAATCATGTGCGCCAACAAGAAAGGCACATCACCTCTGTGGTATCCCCCCCCAAATCCATAACCTCAGTCTAATCATGAGTCAACATCAGAAAAACCCCAATTAAACATGCTACAAAATCCCTAACCATTATTCTTCAAAAGTATCAAGTCCAGAAAAGACTGAAAGACGTCACAAACTACAGGAGACTAAGGAGGTAAATAAACGCAATGTGGTATCCTGTATTAGAACAAAGGAAAAACATCAGTGGGGAGAAAACAGGGAAATTCAAATGAAGTGTGTTGTGTGCCAATGTGATTTTCTTAATTTTGATAAAGGTACTATGTTTAAGATGTTATTTAACATCAGAGAAAGCTAGGTGAAGGATATTATTGCAACTCTTCTGAAAAATCTAAGTAGTGTTAGAAAATTAAAATATCAAAAATTAATAATTGGGCCTCAAGTGAAGATGGCAGGCTTCCCTGTAGCTCAGATGGTAAAGAATCTGCCTGCAATGCAGGAGACCTGGGTTCAATTCCTGGGTTGGGAAGATCCCCTGGAGAAGGGAATAGCAATTCACTCCAGTATTCTTGCCTGGAGAATCCCATGATCAGAGGAGCCTGGCGGCCTACAGTCCACAGGATTGCAGAGCGTAGGACACAACTGAGCAACTAAGGGACGACAGGATCTGAGGTTGGAGGGATGTTCCCACAAGCCAAGGAACATCTGGAACCATCAGAGACTGGAAGAGACATGGAACCGTTTTTTCCTAGAGCGCTCAGAGGGAGTATAGTCCTGCTGATAAGCTGATTTTGGACTTCTAGCCTCCATAATTATGAAAGAATAAATTTCTATTGTTTAAGCCAAATAAACAAACGGGTCTTCATATCATTTAGTATTAAATAAATCCACATGTAAGATATTCTGCAACTTTACCACCTTCCTCACTTGGAATAGATTTATGCTAGGCTACAAAGTAAGTCGCTTTTCACTGAAGACTATCTTCCCAGGGCTACAGTTCTTAAGGAAGACAAAATGTAGTGCCAAATGTATGGCCCACTGATACAGTAAATCACACCCTGCGCTTCTCAAGGGAAGCACTGAACCCACGGAAACTATCTACTTCACTAGTAAATAATCGATGAACAGATGAAGGAAAAAAGTCCTCAGACTTCATGATGTTAAGAGACTAGCAGTATCATTACTAAAAATGAAATACTTCCCTCCATGTACAATTCATAGGATGCAGTATTTAAGGGATGATAAATAATGGCCAAGAGACTATTAAGTCCCTTTCACAAGTGCCAATGAAATAGGTAAGATACAGGTTTTATTTCCAAAAGTAATTCTCACCACAGATCATGAAAAGCAGTAAATTGACATCCTCACTATTCGTGAAATGCACATCACACTCAGCAAGTGAATCAAGCAGTATATATTAATATTTCATCAGCATCAGTTCCATTCTTAGGTAACTGAAAATGCTAAGACCAATGTAACAAATCACGTGAAAGCATTCCTTCCATTCTCTTAAAAGTATGACAATACACTAAGAATATACAATGCAGTATCCTGTATGTGTTCTAATCTTTTGATTTATGTCACCTTTCAACTGGAAAAGGTACATTTGAAGTTTCTTCCCAGCAAATTCATTTATGATATTGACTTTAAAATAACAACAAAAGAATCGATTACACTAGGCAGTCCTTGGATCTGTCTCTTGCCTCAGCAGTGTTGGGTGAGATAGACCCAAGATTTGTCTCCGTTCTCCAATCCCCTCTTCAGCTGCAGCCCCCAAGACCATCTCTATGCCACCCCTTGCTTCCAACAACAGTTAATACCAGGTTTTGTGGTTGGCTCCTTGTCCCCAGTCAACCATGAGCTCCCAGATACACCAGAATTATTCCAAAAAGGTCAAAGCTGCAATCACCCACCTGGTCAACCTGCATCTGTGGGCTTCCTGTACATCTCTCTCTGGGTTTCCATTCCAACTGCAAAAGTGTGGCCGGCCAGAGGTACTGGGAAAATGCAAGGGTGCCATACATCTCTAGAAGATTCGAAATTAGGGCTATGGCTGAGTCTTCTGGGATATGCAGAAGCTGCCTCAAGATGAGTGGAGTCACAGCCTTCGTGCCTAGGAAGAGATCTTGAGACCAGAGGAAACCCTGAAACAGGTCCTGCTGTGAATCTGCAAGCCCTGGGTTCTGCCCACAGAGATGCCCACCTGACTTCCTGGAGAAATGCTTCCTGGATCACAAGGTGAAGTTTATCAAGGACAACCACCTGACAAACTCCTCAGGCCAGCCTGAGGCAGGGCTGGGTGAGACCTCTTTGAAATGCTCACCCTTAAGCATGACTGAAAGCCTCCAGGGGCAGCACCTTCTAAAGACTTGCTGCAGCTCCCTGGCCTCCCGACTTCAGCCTGAGTCTGCCTTTAACTTCTTAACCAGCCACAAACCCTCTTCTAAGCTGCAAAGTGTAAACAATAAAGCTTCCTTTTGCAGAAACAAACATACAAGAGAATGTGTATCTTAATGACATATATGTAGATTTTAATGGACTGTATCAAATGGGAACGATACCAACTCTGAAGCCAGGCATAAGTTTAATCCTTATTCAGCTACATGTGAATACTATACATATTTAACACTGCTGTTTTTTAAGACTTCATTTCAACACACCTAGAGATAATGAAATCTATTCTACAGTAACAGTTCCAAATCAATGATACTGAAAAAAGCCTTTGTATCACGGCTTATACAGAGCCTTCCCCTGGCAGGTATCCAGGAAATGGTAGTACTTATTGCCATCAGCTTCTTAGCTTAAGGTCATTTGCTGTCACAGGGTCACTAATGGCCACAGGGATCCATTTACACATACATCTCTTGCTTATTTAAGCCTAACTCTTCTGAGAATGCTGGATGTGTTAACTTAATGCACTTGGGTAAAATGCTATAGAACCTTTGCAAAATTTAAAGAAGCCAGGAGAATGAAATGATAGGGTTAAAAAAAAATTTCTTGGGAGTTCCTGATGGTCTAGTGGTTAGGATTCAGCACTTTCACTGCCACGGCCCAGGTTCAATCCATGGTTGGAGAACTGATATCCTGGCAAGCCCTGTGGTGCAGCCAAAAAAATTTTTTAAATAAAAAGGACAATAATATTCCTTGATAAATCACCTTGCCTGTCCCTGTGCAACAGGAAGGACCACTGTTGAATCCATCCCAGTCAAATGAGAATATACCTATATTGAAAGATTTCCAATTAAAACGATTCTACAACTCTCCCTTACATGCCTAGTTAACACTTCATATACAAAATACACATACGTTTCCATCTCCCTGACATTTTAGTTGAGCGCATTTGGCTTTTTTTACTGTCTTTAGGGCCTGGAACACATATGACATAATTATTAAATCACTTCTCAGACTTCTTAGCATCATAAACCTTTCATCAGAAATCCAGTTTTTCCCATTTTTAATCATCTTTCAAGTTCCCTGTGTCCTCTCTGTAGTTGTAGAGACCTGAAAGAGGTCAACAAATCCCGTAAGAGAGAAAACAGACTAACGGTCACTGTGTTTTACATTCTGTGTGTCAATATTGTGCTGTTATTTTAATGATGATCCTATGTTAATGGCCCGACCTCAAACACAAAACTAGCTTTTCTCAACCATCACACTTATACGATATATTGTACTCCAACAGTTTGCTTGTCTTTGCCTATAAAATAATTCTTAGCTTTTTATACCACTTTATAGTCTAAAATTCTACATGACCCCTGCAACCATTCTGGATTAAAGCAAGGCAGGTATTATTTCTAATTCACAGTTTAATAAAAAAGGAAGTTCCGAGAGTTTCACTCCCTCCAGAGCATATAGTTAATAAGTGACAACCAGAACCAAGACAGTTTGGCTGACACCCATCGATCCAGTGGACTTCTACTCTACAACCAAAATACACATAGGACACTTCAGGTACACTTACTGAAACAGAGAACTTTGTTATCACAATCCTGTGGTTATATCTGCCTTTCTCTTAGCTTTAAATTCATGTTCCATGCCTTTTATATTAGAAGAGGTTCTACTCTGACCTTCATTAAAGGCTTATACCAAAATAATTCATTTAAAATCTTTCTAGAGTAAGTAAAGAAACTTATCAACTTCCACTTAAATATGACATTGATCATGGGCATTTATTTGCTCTGTTTTCCAAAAGCCTCCATTATATGATGGTAATTTTTTAAAGGGAAGTATCAGTCCCCAAGAATAAAGAGACTGATGGCGTAGACAGGAGAGTCGGAAGGAACATGCCAGATGCTGTTAGAATGTAACTCGCAGGCTGGACGATGCAGACAGTCAGACATTTATCAACCAGAACAGCATCCGGAATACAAGTAAAGTCCAAAAAGATTCAAGAATGTGCTCTCATTAGTAAGAATAATTTATCTAACAGTGTAGGTAAACATTCAGTTCATAAAATGAACTTGAGACACCGTGGTCTCTGCTAGTGGACCCTGCCTCTAAGTGCTGAAGGACTAGGCTCAGGAAGACAGCCACTAGAGCCAAAAACGGTGCTGGTAAAGAAATGGCAGCTCTGGGACCAACACCCACCAACAAACCAAGTGTTATTCGAATGACTTTAATTTGCCATGAGATAGATGTTTTAAGGAACAGATCAAATTGGATGAAAGCTGGGTACCTCTGGAGATAATAAAATTCAAAATGCCTACAAACTTATAATAGAAATATTAAGAAAGTCAAAGTCAGAACTCACGAAAATAAAGATAAACCTAAAATCAGAAGCTCTTCATGTAAAACTCCTTCTGATGAGTATAAAATGTCTGATGACTGTTAACTTTAAAAAATAATGTAAAAACAGATCCATTTATATGAAAGAATTCTCAACTGGCACAACCTGTGGTGACAAAAGAAATATTAGTAGATAAAGGTCAAGCACAAAATATTCAAATGAGAAACATATTTATGAAGCATTTAAGAATTCATATTATAGTGTCTGATTTTGCTAAAAAGTTTAGAGACCTCTGACCAAAAGTATAAAGACAGATCATCTAATGCTTTTCAAGGAAGATTAATTTGCGAAATAAATAAATAAATAAAGGAGAGAAAGAAGGCAAAATAAATCATAAGCTAAATTAAAGCCTAAACAAGAGGAAAAAGGACAGTGCTGTAAATGCTGAAACGAAATCTCTACAATAAAAGATTGGATGTTTTCTGAAATTTTTTTGGATGACTTAGATGATCTGACCTACAGAGAAGATCAAGACTTCCTCTTTTCAAACTGTAAAGAAATAACGTGGATAGACTTTATCAAAGGTGAAAAAGAGAGATATAATCCCAGTTCATGAGAAAGCAATAGAAATAATAGATAAGGCTGAAGAAGCCAATAATGGTGACCTCCAATTAAAGAACAAGAGAGAGAGATGAGGCGTACGAGGAGAGCTACAAAACACAGCCCTGAAAAAATCATGGTGGATCAACCAGAATCCCTCAACAAATGGAAATCAAAAGGTCACAGACTTAAAGGAAAAGCAATTAGAGCAGCATAGGCTGCATCTGTCGAAAGAAAAGTACAGTTTCAGAGCAAGGAAATGAAAACTGATAGCGATGGTGTACATGGTAAAAAATGAGGCAGCTGGACCAGTAAAAACAGTCAAAGAGCCTCCAACAAAACAACAGAAAGTACAACAGTGCCGGAGACCAGCAGGGCAGCAAACACATTTCTAGGTATTCAGCTGCTTCTATCTTTGGAGGTTTGCAAAAAAAGAAAATCAAATTAGACCCAATTCAGTGTCCAGCTAAAAGAAAGGAAAAGACTTTTTTGCTTCTATGGTTGAAACTTGTTTCTGTTCTTCAAATAAAGACTGTTTTAATGTATAGTTCTGCTTGTGTTACTTCAAATGATTCAAATAGCAATGAAAAGTTTTTCCACTAAGTTGCCTTTGTAATATGAGAATGTTAGCAAAAACTAATAAAATACATACCAAATAAAAAGAGGGAAAAACAAAAGAACTCAATCAAGGAGGTCAAATATAACTCAACTATCTTGCTGCTTCACCGAAAAAAAATGTTCCAAATTTAATTAAAAAATACAGGTGCTAGAATGACAGCCTTCTTTTCCTTTTTGGTCTAACTGCTGGCAAGAGGATATAGAAGCAAAGAAATCAAATACCATTATAATTAAAACCTCCCCCCCAAAATGAACTTTCATAAAATTATCAGGAAGATAAGATAGTAGCTTCTTATGAAGGTCTAAATTGGTTTTATTCAATGACCCATGAATCAGGCAGCATCCCATCCATAGGATAGACAGGCTCCTTCCTGTAATAGCTTCAGATAAAAACATGCCTAGACAGCTGTGCTGACCAAACTGTAGTCTAATCATTTCATTTTTATTTGTCCCAGTTAAACACCTTATAGATTTGCACATAAAAGACTGGTTTTCTCATGTTTATCTTCAATATTGCCCCAGTGCATCCTGTTCACACTGTAAACAGTTTTCCAACTCTGTTATCCGAGGCATCTTACATGGGAAAAAAAAAAAAGCATATGGCATGATTTTAATAACTCACCATTTGGGGTAAAAAAAGGAGAAGGTAGAAAAATTGCTTAAAGATCTCAGTTTTCATGCATCAACGTGAGAGCATGGTACCCTTTTTAAAACTTTTAAAATATAACTTAGAATTGCAAGGATATTGTTCAAAAAGAAGAGCTAAAAGCATGATTAGCTATAAGCTGAAGGCTTACAGAGAGAGTACTAAAAAGATATCTGAAGGCTCCCAATCCTATCAGAAAAAGTGGGACTTCAAGCAAGCTAGTCCCCTTCCCATATCCTCCATTTGTAAAAATGGGATGCCAGAGCCCCTGGCCAGAAACTCAACGCAGAAAGCACCTGCACGCTGACAACACAGGCTGAAGGCGCAAAAACAGGCTGCCTCTCTCAAAAGGCTGCTTTCCGTCTGCAGCGGTGTCTGAAATTCTACCGTAAGAAATCCATTTGTAGACGTTTTTCCTCATAGAGATACATAAGCAATACATACACACAATTAAAGATTAAACAAACATAAGTAACTACTATCCAGATCAAGAAACAGAATACAGCCGTCAGCAGAGCCATCTCCCTCATCCCCACTCCCCACACCCACTACACACACCCCCCCTAGTTATTACCCCTCGTCTCTCCACTGGAGGTGACCACAGTCCTGATTGTTATACTAATCATTTCCTTGATTTTCATTTTACCATTTAAACATGCATCCCTAAATAACACCATTTACTTCTTTTTCCTCATGTTTGAACTTTATATGAATAGAAAGAATCCTACTGAGGTACTGTATGCTTCAGTTATATATACTTGCACCCAGACAACAGGACGTGAATGAGGGGAAACATACCCTTTCTCACCTTAGACTCATGACCATCAACGTCCAATGGGCCTCCATTAGCTCTCAGCAACCATACCACATTTTCCCATTTCATTCAAGTTCCTACACCCTGGTCTCCTATTTGCTTCTTTTTTTTAGTATTTTTTTTAAATTATTGAAATGTAGTTGTATTACAGTACTATGTTATTTCAGGTATATAGCAAAGTGATTCAGTTATATTTTTCAGATGATTTTTCATTACTGAATAAGATAGTGAATCTAGTTCCCTGGGCTATACAGTGGGATCCTACTGTTTTTCTATTTTATATAAAGTAGTGTGTACCTGTTAATCCCATGCTCCGAATTTATCCACCCCTCCCCTCTCTTTTTGGCAACCATGATGTTGCTTTTGCTATAGATCACTATCTCTTAACTTCTACCCTCTCCTCACATTTCCAGTATCTCCTCTCTGACTCTCACTCATAGCTTTCTTTTTTTTTTTTTTTCTTATTTCACTAAGAAAACAGAAAGAACCAGAAGAGAGCTTCCTCAAATCACATCTACTCAACTAACTATGCCCAAACAGCGTGTGTGTGTGTGTGCTGAGTCGCTTCAGTCACGTCCGAAGTTTTGTGACCCTATGGACTGTAGCCAACCAGGCTCCTCTCTCCATGGGATTCTCCAGACGAGCATACCGAAGTGGGCTGCCACACCCTTCTCAGGGGATCTTCCCAACCCCGGGATGGAACATCTCTTATGTGTCCTGCATTGGCAGGTGGGTTCTTTACCATTAGCGCCACCTGGGAAGGCTGAGTATCCTCCAATCACAGCTGAAAAACTGCCCCAGCCCCTAGCAGTGGGCAATCAACTCCATCTCTACAACTGATTCCATCATCCCATGTAGACCAAAGAACCCAGATCCTCAATTCTCATTTCTTCTCAGATTATTTTTTACCTCTTTCCTGGATGTTTTTATCAACCAGTAAACATTCAATTACTTCTCCCATGTTTAAAAAACACATTTTGATCCACTTCCCCCATCAGCCCATTACTCTCCTTCCCTTTAGAACAAAACTCAATATTAATAGTTGTTTATACTTTCTCTGCCATGTCTCTCCTTCCATATTCTTATTAAATGCAAGAAAGAGTTTATCCCACCACTCCAATAAAACTGCTTTAGCTAAGATCACTAGTAAATTCAGCTGTCAATTCTTGCTTGTCGACAGCTGCATTTGACACTGACCCCTCTTTTTTCCTGGAAACACGTTCATTCTCCTTTGCTGGTTTTTCCTCATCCGTAACCACTAGACACTGTAGTACCCAACACTCAGTACCTTTCTAGCCAGTAATTCCCTTGGACATCTCACACATTCTTGTGACTTTCAACACTGTCTACAGGCTGGCTTCACCCACATGTGAATCTCCTATCCAAACCTGGGTCCTGAACTCCAGACACCTTCATCCAACAACTCGCTTGGCATTTCCAGCATTTCCTGCCGGGTGCCGTGCTCCAGTCCAGAAGCAGTCTCCACTGGTTTTCTCCCTGTTCTGTCCAGAGGTTGGTCTATACCGGTCACAGCTACAGGTTTTCCTTGCCTTCTGACTTTCAGTAGGTTAGGCTTATGGGAAGCCGTGGCAGGACAATGGAGGAAAAAAGGGGTCTAAGACCAGAGTACTTATTGCCCTGTCCTTCTCCTGGTGGAGTCACCTTTGCTGGCTACATCTTTTGACCAAGGTGATTCATCCTTTCAAGGTAAACATCTCACATGACGCTCTCCTTTAGCATTCTAGTAACAAGGATGTTAACATCTCTGTCTTTACCCGCCCTCCCAATACCGTACTGTCTTTGTTTTCTCTACATCCTACCCACACCTTTGTAAGTGATTCCTTTGTTAAACCTGCCTTATAATTATACTGAGTGTACCATCTATTTCCTACAGGATTCTGACTAATACAGATGTCTAACTGGCATCTCACTTTTAACACATGTACACTGAGCACCTCCTACGGTTTTATCCATCTCAGTTAATGTTAACCCCCTTCTTCTAGCTGTTCAAGCTGAAATCTTGGCATCATCTTTATGCATCTTTTCATCTCATACCCACATCTGCAAGTCCAATCTCATACCCTACATTTGTGCTTGCTCTGCATGCAAAGTCAACTCAGTCATGTCCAGCTCTTTGCAATCCTATGGACTGCAGCCTGCCAGGCTCCTCTGTCCATGGGATTCTCCAGGCAAGAATCCTGGTGAGGGCTGCCATGCTCTCCTCCAGGGGATCTTCCTGACCCAGGAATTGAATCCATGTTTCTTACGTCTCCTGCATCAGCAAGCAAGCTCTTTATCACTAGCACCACCTGGGAAGCATTCCTTCCAAAATAGACCCAAAACTCCACCATGTTTCACCACCTCCACAGCTCCCACCCCTGGCCCCCGCCACTATCAATGCCTGTCTGCATGACAGTCGGCCTTCCATATCTGCAGGTTCCTCATCCATAGATGGAAATCTGCAGATGCTGAGTCCACGGAAACAGGGAGTTGACTGTGCTACATACCACCTGCTACACCACAGAAACAGCAGTTGACTGTTACATAAGGAGCTTGAGCATCTCAGATGTCAGTGTCTGCTAAAGGTCCTGGAACCAATCTCCCATGGGAGATTCCAGTACCCTCTTTACTCCAATACCCTCTTTATTCCAATACCCTCTCTGGTCTACCTGCTCCTTCCCTCATCTATCTTCAGGCTTTTCCAACTCATCAGATAGACTGACTGTTAAAACAAGAGTGAGCTGTATCACTCTTCTCTTCAAAACCCTCCACTGGCTACACATTTCACTCAGAGGCAACATCTTTATAACGGTCTACAAGTTTCCATGGGATCTGGTCACGTGACACCTCTCTGACTTCACTGCCTACCTACTTACTTTGCTCCCGCCATGCTTCCTCTCTGTTATTTCCTTTACTCCTGTCTCAGAGCCTTTGAACTTGCTCCTCTCTCCGCCTGGAGTACTTCCCACAGACATCCTCAATGCCTGCTCCCTCACCTTCCTCAGGTCTTTATTCAAATGTCATCTGATCGGTATGACTTTCTCTGACCACTTTTATAAAATGGTAACAGCCCCTCCTCACTTCATTTCTATCCTAATTATAGCCATTTAATATCTTATACAGTTTCCTTTTCTTTATTGTGCGTCTCCACCCTCTAGAATGTTAACTCCATGAGGCAGATATTTGTGTCTGTTCTGTTTCACTTCTGTATGCTCATCCTCTGAAATGGTACCTGGAAATGGTGGGTGCTCCAATAATTGTCGAAGGACACTCAACTAGATACCACTCAATCAACTGGCCAAAAGAGAAAGAAAAAAGTTATAACGGCTCTACATATTGGCAAAAACTAGAAAGTTCAGCTTGTCTTCTCTTTGGAGAGCAATTTGGCAGTATCTAGGAAAGTTCATATTGGGGAAGGGAGATGGCAACCCACTCCAATGTTCTTGCCTGGAGAATCCCAGGGACGGGGGAGCCTGGTGGGCTGCCGTCTATGGGGTCACAGAGTCAGACACGACTGAAGCGGCGGCAGCAGCAGCAGCAGGAAAGTTCATGATGTGCACGTCCATGATATTTTTTCTGGGTTATAAATGTATTTATACAAACTAGGACAGTATACTAAAAGTCACAATCATTCTAAGGAATATGGTCAGCCTATCTACAGGACATTCTTAATGTTTTATGATTATAGAATGAACTCCACTTATCAAAAGTAAACCAACATAGCCCTACCCCACCAGAGGAAGAAAGATGGCAGCTCTTCTCAGGCTTACACTGCAGTGAAAAGAAAATGATAGACCAGCAGCAGAGTGGGGAAGAAATGTAAGCACATATCAAGATGTGATGGCTGTGATTTCCCAAGAAACTAATTACAGATAAACAAGCCACTCAGGAAATCAGTGAGTAAAGACAGGCTATAAGAAAAATACATATGAGACCCAAACCATGCCAGGCTTTAAGTTATAAACAAAACACTAAAATAAGTAACCAAAATCATAAGCCAATGCACATAAGAGTTGGGTTAGACTAGAATTCTGAATTGCCTTCAAACATTTATACTGTATATTTTATTTTATCACTACACAAGTGATTCAGTCAAATCCACTGGTAGGTAGTCCACATGTTAACTTTATTGCACAACTTCAATTTTCCCCCTAAATCTTTTAGCAAAACAGCCGATTAAAACCTGAAACTGACCAGCTCACATTTCACCTTTCTCATATTTGAAGAGCTTATAAATCCACAACTGGCCAACATGCAGACAAGAAGGAAACACCCATCTGAGTGGCAAAAAACCCATCACTGAAGAGTCAGCAAGTTGGACGCCACCAACCACACAAAGGGGTGATGCTGTTGGCATAAACATAATGACCCCAGGCTGAATCTGTTCTGCTGCTGCTGCTGCTGCTAAGTCGCTTCAGTCGTGTCCGACTCTGTGCAACCCCATAGACGGCAGCCCACCAGGCTCCCGCATCCCTGGGATTCTCCAGGCAAGAACACTGCAGTCGGTTGCCATTTCCTTCTCAATGCGTAAAAGTGAAAAGTGAAAGTGAAGTCACTTAGTCGTGTCCGACTCTTAGCGACCCCATGGACTGCAGCCTACCAGGCTCCTCCGTCCATGAGATTTTCCAGGCAAGAACACTGCAGTCGGTTGCCATTTCCTTCTCCAATGCATAAAAGTAAAAAGTGAAAATGAAGTCACTTAGTCGTGTCCGACTCTTAGCAACCCCATGGACTGCAGCCTACCAAGCTCCTCCGCCATGGGATTTTCCAGGCAAGAGTACTGGAGTGGGGTGCCATCGCCTTTTCCGTCTGTTCTCCTACTCAAATCTAATTCTCTCTCCCCTTACCTCTTCCTTTCCTACTCAAAGGGTTTATTCTATTAAGTTAGAAGAGAATTCACTTTATGATTCTTAGTTTGGTACAGGCATTTAAAAATACAGGTAGATGAGAAAAAAAGGTACAACCTAACTGCAACATAAAAACTGGGAAGAAGAGGGAAATTAAAACCAACTATCTGAAAATACTATTGTCACTTATTTCTCTGCTTCTCACAGCTTCATCCGTTACTTTTTTTAATCTGGAAATTTTTTGAGGCAATTATAAATTCACATAGTTATAGGAAATAATACAACAAGATCTCCTATATAGTTGGCCCCAATGCTAATATTTTTCAAAACTATATAGTTGAATATGTCACTCAGGAATTGACATTTGACATAGAATCCAATTTTATGCAGACTTCCCCTGTCTTATTTGTGCTCACTTGTGTGTTTTATGAGTGTGTGTATAAGTTTGTGTGTTCACTACCACAATCAAGATATTGATCAATATGAGTGCTGCAAGGCATATGCATCCCCCAGCCTCCCTCATCCCTAACTCCTGAAAACCACAATCTATCCGCCATTCGTCACTTCAATTCTTAGGCCGTAGCCTGGTAGCAAATAGCCTTCTGTACAACCAGCTCTGCTCCATTTCCGGCCACTACTCTCCAGCTTCACACTGCTGTGCATCACTCCAGGGAGTCAATCTTAAACAGATGGTCATAGAAGTAATGAGTTTTTCACCTTACTGATAAAGAAGACTATTCAAAAGCAAAAAAGTTTGGTGTTCAGGTACACATGGCTCCGTGTGCCTACCCACTAGTATGTATATTCCTGGCTATAAAAGAAGAATGAACATATATTCTAGAAACATAATAAAGCTTTGTATAAACTTAAGTACCTATTCCTCTGAAATCAAAGAAAACACTTCTGTCTCTCAGCCTATCCAGTTTAGCGGGGCACAGTTGAGCATTTCATTCCCATAAAGCCTTTTACCCATTTCAACCAGAACTTAAGTCAGCCTACATCAGTATGTGGAAACCCAAGGCTTCCACTGAAAGAAATATCACTGTTTCCTTACAAACCATCAGATACTGTCCTTTACCTGGACTTAAAATCCAAACAATGAATGCTAGTTATTAAAATGCTATTTAAAAAGGAATATAAACGTCCATGCAACTTTCATAGCACTAAGCAGTATGCAGCTGGGATTCATACCTGCAGAGCTGAGAAGAACACTGAAATCTGTCCCCCTCTGTGATTCTCCACTTTCATTATCAACTTCTTTTTCAGTATCTTGATAGCGATCCCAGTTAGAGACTATCTTCCTTTTAGAATAATTTCCCTGTTCTTCATTCTCTTCTCCGTAGGTCTCTGCATCACTGTCATCTTCGATCTGCAATCATTAGAGACAAATCGATAACCTGGCAGTAGAAATGTTGACCTTAGTCGCCTTAGCAACAAATGTTTAAAAACAAAACAAAAACACAGTACATAAGTATCACGATAAAGAGTACATTATATAAGCCAAGCTCTCTGAAAACATTAAATAGTATTTTAAGAGAACCCCATTATATCATACATTGTGCTTTCTGGGCAAACTTTTCATTTTGCTGTCAAAAGAAAATCTGATGAGTTCCTACCTAAAATTTGTGTGACTGAATCTCTAAAGTCTACCCGAATGTATCCTATTTCAAGAGTTATTTTTCACTGAAATAATCAAGGCTGTAAGAGTCACAGGCAAAAGACTTAAAGGCGAAAATCACTTCTTCCAATTTACAGATTTTACAAACACACCCCATAAGTACATTTTATAAGCTTTAAATGGGAGCCCTGCTCAGATGCATTCCAGACAACAGTTTCCAGTCTTGGGCATTAAAATGTTGAGAGAGCATGCAGAAAAAATGCAGAATGTGAGAAATTACAAAAGATAAAGGTCTAGTTTCTTCAATAAATAAATTACAAGGGGAAAATGGTGGGAGAAGGGCGGGGAAAACCTATAGATTAAGAGAGCTTAATGGACACATAGCTACTGTAATGTGGGAACTTATTTGTACTCTGATCCAAATATATAACTCGTGGGAATTCTCTGGCAGTCCAGTGGTTAAGAACTGATGCTTTCATTGCCATGGCCTGAGTTCAATCGCTGGTCAGGGAACCAAGATTTCACAGGCTGCATGACATGACCAAATATATATATCAAACAATTTAACTAGAAAAAACTCATTTCTAATACCATTGAAGAAATGTGAACAATAACAAGGTATTTTCTTATATGAAGGGAATATTTTATTTGCTTATTGTTTGGTATGATATAATTATTTGTCACTGACTCGATGGACGTGAGTCTGAGTGAACTCTGGGAGGTGGTGATGGACAGGGAGGCCTGGCGTGCTGCAATTCATGGGGTCGCAAAGAGTCGGACACGACTGAGCGACTGAACTGAACTATTTGTTAAATATTTTATCTTTTAGAAATAAACACTGAACTATTTATTGATGTAAAGATATGATGTAGGACCTGCTTCGAAATCATAGGTGGAGAGTACTGGTGGGTAAAGATGAAATAAACTGAGCATAATTGATAATTTCTGAAGCTGGATGATAAGTATATGGAAATTCATTATATAATTCTACCTACTTTAGTACATATTTGAAATTTTCCATAATAAGAATTAAACTAAAAAAGATGCATATAGAACCTAAAGACACAATTCAAACGAGTAGCCCAAAGATTATAAAATCTTTATGAAATACTATAAAACTTGTAAAACATTAAAATAATCCATTTGTACAAGATGAGTTAGACTTTACACTTTTATTGACACAGGAACAGGACATGTATATTGCATAAAATTAGGAGGGAGAGACAAGCCAAAAAATAAAAACCCCAGGTTCCCATCACCTGGGCACACCACTACAAACACTTTGCTGTACACTCTTTCAGATCTTTTACAATGTTTGTATTTATATATACTTTTGGTAACCAGACTTTTTCATCAATATCCTCCACCTCTGCTCTTCAGTAAATTTCATTTTCTATAGCATCCAGACTATAGAGGGAAACGTCCAAATTTCCCTAACTGATCCCCCAAATTTCCTTTAGAGTTGGTTTTTCCAAGACAGTATTCAAGACCATGCATTATATCTCACTGCTTGTTTATTAAGTCTCTTTGAATCTACCACAACCTCTATTTTTATGATATTTATTTACTGAAGAAGGCAAAAGGACCCACGTTCTATCTGGTTATTTCCTTGTGGCGTTAGTGTATTAATTTATAGGAAATAGTGGATAAAAAACATTTTAAATCTAAATGCCCAACAGACTTGAGTTAAACATTTTTGGCTAAAATACATCACAGATGGTGAATAACATATGATAAATGGCTGAGCCAACATGAGTAAAGTGGGAAAGCAGAAAGTGTTAGTCGCTCAGTCATGTCAATGCTTTGCGACCCTATGGACTGTAGCCCGCCAGACTTCCCTGTCTATGAAATTCTCCAAGCAACTATACTGGCGTGGGTAGCCATTCTCTTCCCCAGGGGATCTTCCTGACCCAGAGATCAAATCCGGGTCTGCATTACAGACAGATTTTTTACCATCTGAGCCGCCAGGGAAGTCCCAACATTAGAAAAGCTAAGATTAACCAATGATTTTGTATCATGAAGCCTGATCTACCCACCATAGTGAGGTTTTTCCCTGTTGCATCAAACAAATTATCCGTGTGGTGTTATTTTGGTCCACTACAAATTTCAGGTTGCCCATCAACCATTCACATATCAAATTTAAAACTAGTCAATAATCCTTGCCTGAATCAAATTTCATAAGCTTTCATGAAGCAATGGAGTAAGCAACCTTTCAAGATCACTTTCAGCCCTCATATGTCATCATGAACCTCCTGGACAGCACAAAAAGATGGCAATCCATGTTATAATCTAGAGATCTTGAAGGCTGCCTGAAACTTAATGTGAAACCTAATGTCAAACCTGCCTGAAACATTCCTGATAGCTTCTCAGAACCAAAAGATGCTGGCAAATTAAAGATAAGTGACTGAATGAGATCTGCTATATAAATAACCAATATCAGGAACATGTCAAGGAAAATACCTTGCAACTGATGAGAATCTGGTAGGTAGACTACAGCTGAAAGTATCTGCAGGGTTTAATTTGGGAAAATTCAATATTCTTTTGTTGACCCACTGGGTAAGGAGAGTTCAGAGAGGCTTCTCCAGTTAGTAGCAAACTTTGAACACAGATATAGCCCATGACAAAATGTAAACCTGAGCCAAATAATTAGTTCGATGTGAAAGGATTATGATCTGAAACACCCAAGGAACTATTAACCAGAAATAAGCACTGAAATGAGAGACTGGAGATCTAGATAGAATTAATGATCCTGCCATCACCATCATTTAATATTTACAAAGTGTTTATAATAGCTTGGGCCTTGCTGCTGAATGACTCACTAATCCCCAACTCAGAAGAATCACCGAACAAGAATCTCATTATCTCCACCTAAATGTGGAGACAAGAGTCATCATTAGCCTCCATCACAAGAGGGTAGTAAGAAGTAATACAGTCTGGAAGACATTTGATGTAACTTAGAGAAAGATATATCTTAAAAACTCCTAGAGATTTTATGTTTACTTCATTTTGCAAAAATCTGGGACAGGATAAAATCTGCAAAATCCCATGAAGGGAGAAAGAGCAGAACAAATAAGAAAATACTGATGAAAGCAATGTGAAAACTAAACAGGAAGGCATCATTACATAAACATTATTATGAAATGTCTGGTGTATACTGTGAACTACAAGACGCTGATGAAAGAAATCGACAGTGCAAATGAATGGAAAACTAGTTCATGCTTATAAATCTGAAGAATAGTTAAAATGTCCATACTATCCAAGGCAATCTACAGCTTCAATGCAATTCCTATCAAAATTCCAAAGGCATTTTTCACAGAAATAAAACAAACAATCCTAAAACTTGTGAGGAAACACAAAAGACCCCAAATAGCCAAAGCAAACTTGAAAAAAAGAGCAAAGAAGGAGGCATCACAATTCCTGGCTTCAAACTATATTACAAAGCTATACCAATCAAAACAGTATAGTATTGGCATAAAAACAGACACAGTTCAATGGAACAGAATCAACAGCCAAGAAATAACCCCCACACATATGGTCAATTAATTTATGGCAAAGAAGCTAAGAATATACAATGGAGAAAAAACAGTCTCTTCTTCAAATGGTGTTGGGAACACTGGCGCACTACGTTCAAAAGAATGAAACTGGGCCCCTTATCTTACACCATATGCAAAAATTAACTCAAAATGGGTCGAAAACTTGAATGTAAGCTCTGAAACCATAAGGAGAAAACATAGGTGGTAAACTGCTTGACAGTAAGTTTTTGGACTTGACAACAAAAACAAAAATAAACAAGTAGGATTACATCAAACTAAAAAGCTTCTGCACAGCAAGGGAAACCACCAACAAAGTGAAAGGCAACCTACAGAACGGGAGAATATTTGCAAATCATATATCTAAATCAGCTTCTCCTTTAATAACCGATTTTAAAAGCAACTATAAAATACTAAGTGCATAATTATATTTCGGTATGTAATAAACCCAACAATAAGGCTCTTGCAATAAAAGCTATAAATATATGCTTACTCCTCTTTCTTCTCTCATATTCTTTAAGAGATATAAAATTATATAAGGTAATAATTATAACAAAATATTATTAGCTTTGTGACATATGAATGTAATATATATAAAACAATAGAACAACAAAAAGGGGGGAAAGAGGAATAGAGCTCTCTTAGAGTAATATCTCTATATCTCACTGGAATTAACTTAGCTGATGAAAATTCTAAGTTAAAATATACATGGTAAGCCCTAGAGCAACCACTAAGGAAACAACTTCTTTAAAAAGTGGGGGAAAAATTAAAAGAATTAAACTGTTGCACTAAAAATATTCACTTGGTGCAAAAGAAAGCAGTAAGAGTGGAATAAAGGAATGATACACACGAGATCTGTGGAAGGAAAAAAGTGAAACAGCAGATATAGATACCCAACTGTGTCAATAATAATGTTAAATATGAATAGATTAAAGAAAGAAAAAGGGAGAAACAGAATAGATTCTTTTAAAATCCAACTATATGCTGTCTACAGGAAATATGTTAGATTCAAAGATTAAAATATCATTAAAATGAAGTAAAAGAATGGAAAAAGATACTCTATGCAAATAGTATGCAAAAGAAAACTGGGGTGGCTATACAAATTTCAGACAAAATAGACTTCGAGGAAAAACTGTTATAAGAGACAAAGAACACTGTTCAATGATAAAAGGGTCAATCCATCAGAAAGATAACCACATTTAAACATATGCTGCTAACAAGATGCCCTCACAACACAGGAAGCAAAAACTGACAGAGTTATGGGGGAAATATTAATAGTTCAGCAATAATATCTGGAGACTTCAACACCCCATTTTCAGTAATGGCTACAGCTAAACAAAAGGTACCAATATACACAGCAGAACCAATAAAAAGATTTCCTCACTGAAGGTCCTACTTTTCTAACAATAATTTACATTCATTTACAACAACTTAAATTTAATTGGCCAGCCTATGAACACTATGTTTGATCGACATTATTTTTAAAACATCCTCTTACTTTCCTTTTTCCAAAAGAGAAACAGTCAGTATTTAAGGATTATCTTTATCATGAAGAGCTTGCAGATAAGCCAGTATAATTTGAGACCCTACTAATACATACCTAGACAACATATCCTCTTTAAAGCCTTTTATACTCAGGAACCTAGTTTCTGAAGGTCCCTGTTCTATTTTCTTCTGGAGTAAATGAGTATAGAAAAGGCTTTCCTGCTTTGAACCTAATAAGGAAGTTGAAAAGAGTCAATCACACATTTTTCAACAACCTTGTTTGTTCCTCACAAAATGTTATTATACCACAGAAGGGAACAAGTGAGATTTTATATATATATATATATTCAACTATACTCCAGTATAAAATAAAAAGTTTTTAAAAGTGCTAGCAAAAATAATTTTTAATATCATTTCAAGAAGCTAAATTTTAATAAATGACTGAATAAAAAATATACTATGTACATAGTATACAGGTATACCAAGAAGGATATATCCATTTATCATTGTGTATTAAATAAAATACATATTGGAGCATGATCATATTTGAAAAAGTTAGTAAGTATAATATATGGCATATATATATATGTTATTTACTGAGCCCAGAACAATGTACATAGCGTTAGAGCTCCAAATTACTGTGGCCATTAAGAACGGGAAAAAAAGTGATCCAGACTGTATTGAAATTCCACGGTTTTTCCAGCACAAAAACTGTATACAGCCTCTTTTCTTGTCCCTCCTTATGATCAGTGTATTCGAAAGAAGAGAGGGAAGAGGCCTCTGAGAACACAGAAAATGGTAATCCCACCTTCAAAGCAGCTGTTCAATGACACTTCTCCACAGGGCTCCTCTTCCACCCTCCTGTCCTGTCCTGAAGTCTCTCAGTCGTGTCCAACTCTGTGACCCCACTGCTGCTGCTAAGTCGCTTCAGTCGTGTCCGACTCTGTGCAATCCCACAGACGGCAGCCCAACAGTCTCCCCCGTCCCTGGGATTCTCCAGGCAAGAACACTGGAGTGGGTTGCCATTTCCTTCTCCTTGCGACCCTACTAGTCCTTACATTCTTCTCAAGCCCTTCTATCTGTCTCACCTGTGTAACTGTTTCCAAAACTGCCTAAAAACAGGAGGCAGAGAAAGCTAATTACCATGTGCTGGCAGCCCACCTAAGAGCTCGAGAGTTTATTGCTTTCACGACTTAAGAGCAGTCTGGGAAATTGGGCTGCAGTAACTTTCACTGGGCCCGCTGGTGATTTTAAGCTATCTTTTGTGTAAGTCCTTTTATGGAAGTCCTTATGGCAAGGAGGATCTGGGTGGCAATAGAATGAATCCGTTTCATTTTATCTGCTTTACAACGTGAGCTCCATTTAGGAATTCAGGCTAAAACAGGTTTAAAAGTTACCAAATTAATCCACCCTGTAAGTCCCAACTCTCAGGTAAAATTCCACAAATTCGATTAACATCAATGGTTTTTTCTAGTAAAGGCACTAAACATAATTATAACCAAGACAATTTGCTTCTTGCTATGGTTACGATCTCAATCACACGATAACTAGAAATCCAACCAAAAGGCCTTCAAATAAAAACTTTGCTTTATCAAAACATTTGACTAAGAGGTTTTCTGAACACAAAAATCATCAGCCTTCATATGTAGAGTGCGTGTAGACTGAGCGTCCCTGGGTAAGTCCAGTGTACAAAACATACTCCGCCACCACAGCCACCACAGTTCACTCTTCCCAAGAAGCAAGCGGTACTTCAGGCACATCAGCCTCTGTTCAGTCTTCCCAGGGATTACCTGCATGGGTGTAACACTGCAAACAGCCAGGTTTTCCTGTTTTAATTAACCTGTCTTTACTGAAGTATAGTTGATGGACAATATTACGGAAGTCTAAAGTACTCTACATAGTGATTCACAATTCTGAAAGGTTAATATTTCATTTATGGGGCTTCCCTCGCAGCTCAGTTGGTAAAGAATCTGTTGGCAACGCAGGAGACCTGGGTTCACTTCCTGGGTCGGGAAGATCCCCTGGAGAAGGAACTGGCAACCCTCTCCAGTATTCTTTCCTAGAGAATCCCCATGGACAGAGGAGCCTGGCAGGCTACAGCCCATGGGGTCGCAAGAGTTGGACACAACTTAGCGACTAGAATCACCACCATCATTTCGTTTTAGTTATTGTAAAATATTGCCTATATTCGCTTTGCTGTGCAAGATATCCTTGTTTGTAGCTCATTTTATACCTTTTAAACCCCTGCCCCTGTCTTGCCCCTCCCCACTTCCCTCTCTCTACTAGTAACCTCTAGTTTGTTCTCTACAGGCCAGATTCTTTTCGACTCTGTCTCAGTTAAATTGTCACCTCACTTCTCTATCAACTCAAGGTTGGTTTCCTTAGTTACTGAGGTCTCAAGGTCATCACCTTCCACTTTCCAGAAAAATCACAGGCCACTAAATAGCTCTTGTTTATCTGGCCAACTTTAAGACACTCTCCAAACTTTCAAATCACCAGAGAGAACTTAATTAGTAAAGAATTATCAATCTAGAAAGAACCTGGGTAGCCCTGGCCCACCTTCTGCCCTCAAGCAAGATCATGTAGATATCACATTGGGCCTGTCTACCTGGGTCTGCGTGTTCTCTTACCTAAATTAACCATATTTCCTCCTTCATAACAACAAAGTTCTAATTCCTTAATCATTATCACTGATTATTCTACACTTCTAAAATTCTCCATGACTGTACAGAAAAGATGTAGCCAGCCAGAAACTGATGATTCAAGAACCAGCTGATGTGTGAAACCACCTTTCCTACATCAATGACACCACCTTGTATCTATCAAAACTCATTCATGAAATTATCTTTAATCTCAAAGAAGCCCTGGAAGACAGAGAAGACCTTACTTACACATAATCAATTACATGTATACAGATGAAATACAGTTGAAACAGGTCATATCCACTCCCAAAACTTACCAACCACACAAGGATCACAAAAATGTATCCACGGTAACCTGTTCATGTTAATCACTGGAAATAGCAAGATTCATAGAATGGGCAAATGGCTTGATAGTAATAAGTCACTTATAGTTAAAAGCAATAAAAATGATCAGAGACTGGCGGAAGACACACATAATCAGCAACATGAAGAAAAACATGCATATTTAACAGGGAAGTTGATTAACATTTGCAAAAATGGTTGAAACTGAAATAAAAGATGATGTCAATGGATGAGACTGATAAAACGTGAAAAAAAACTATAAACAGGTGTGATTTAAATCTTATGCTGTCTATCCTTGTTAATTAAAGAATGACTGCCACCATCTGGTAGAGTACACTTCTCACACTGCCTCACAACTCAAACAGACTACAATTTTCACGGCACTTGCCATAGTGACTTTCAAAGTTACAGCTGTGAGGCTAGAAATTTGTGTGCCTTCATACAAGTTCCATATGTCACCTCATTCAGAGCCCTTGACTGAAACCTATAAGCAAAAACCTATAAGCTTAACTAGGTCAAATTTCCCAAGATAAAAGAACACTTTTTAGCTGTTCTCTCTCTAAAGACAAGGGCTTAACTCAGGCCCTACTCAGTGAGAGCTGTTTAATTTGCCATTTCACATGAAAGGACAAAGGGACCTAAGAGAATTCCCTTAAGTCCCTACCATATATAATGCGGGGCAGCCTGTACACACACTGACCAAATGAGGAGGGATGAATCACCTGAAAAGTCGTCCTTGGTGCATATGTCTTATCTGACACTTAGATGAGCCGATGTACGCTTCCATGCTTGCTTCCTACCATCTGAAGCTCATCTTTTGAATCTGTCCTCCCACTCAGCTCTTCCCTGATGAACAGAATCTGTACACAATGCGTAACAGTTCTCTTTTGTGGGCATGCTGATTTTTCTTTTAACACGACAATCTTCTATCTTCAAGAGCACTCACACACAACAGCATTAACCTGAAAAGGACGCAGGCCCAGTCAGTCGGCTCCCTGAGAATTCGGACGACGACTTCAACACCATATTTAGAGATTTCAAAGGCAAGTATTCTGTAGAGGGCATTGAAGACAAGTGCCTGCGTTAACCATGAGGCCTGCATTTGCCACATGGCATCTGCAGGACGCTCAAGCTGCCATGCCCTTCTCTTCAGGCTGAACTGCCTTTTCTGTTCCTCTGCCATCAACATAATGACATCATGAGTACATATCAGTAAAGACCCTTTCCTTCCCACCCACTGTGCTTTAACCAAAATTGAGAAATGAGACAAAGAAAACACACTTTCCGGAGGCAGAGAAATTCGCTAGATGATATCCCCCGTGAAAGGACAGCATGCTATAATCTGCATTTCTCTTCTGTTCTCTTCAAGTGTGACCTTTAGGAAGCTCTCCCAACATTAGGGAGGAAAAAACTTTAATTAAAAGAAAGGGCAGCAAAGACCTGTAAGGAAGGGAGAGAGCTTTTTACCTGGCATTAGAGAAAGGTGGATTTTCTCAAAGCTCTCAATCCACAAGGACAAGACGCAAACCCCAGGACCAGGATTATGGAGTGCACACAAGCTGAGTGCCTTGAAGCTGGGCCGCAGCACAGTGAGCCTCAATAACCGTGTGTGGTAGAATTCTCTTGGAGCTAGCAGTACTGACATTACTGGTGCCTCCTCTTTGTAAGTGAGAGACTCTCTCCGCCTCATAGAAATGCAAAGCTAGGCTGAATTCCACCTTGTCTTGATCCCCACCAGCAGTGTGGGTCTTCCTTTTGTGAAGGAAGCACAAATTAAACTCACAGTATTGCTTTCCTCTAACAGGGCGACCTGTGAGTGGAAAATCTCCACTGAAACTCTCAAGAGGCATAAATATGAAAAGCCTCTTAGAACATCAGCTCTAACCTTAGCAGAAGGAAAATGCTGTCTCTTCCCGTAATATGCTCGGCAGAAAAAGGCGCATCTGCCCCCAAAGAGTAGTCCCACTGGTATGTCTAAAGAGGCAACACACTGACGAAAGCAACTTGAAATTCAAAGCCCTCCCCTGAGAGCAACACAGTCACCATCACAGTTTTGACAAGAAGAGAAGCGAATGTTGGGAGCGTGATGTATCATTAAGACAGTTCTGAATGGGCACTCAGGGAAAGCCCTCGAGAACAGAAGGGACAGGAAGAAGGCCCTGGGTCTGTCCCAAAGAAAATGCAAGATAAAGCTTGCTTCTTTCTGCACACCACCCTCAAGACCAGCCTTCAGGCGATATTCACAGCAATTCATTGCATTAAAGGTTAACAAGGAAAAGGGAAATGCCTCTTATTATTTCTAATGGTCCTGAAGTCACTCAAAAAGCAGTAAGATCCAGAGTGGTAGATTTTGTTACCTGAGTCACACAATTCACTTGGAAAGACATCACAGGGTCACCAGTGTGCTGAATAGACAAGCTCTCCTCTCACCACTGAAGAAAGCTGGTGACCTCCTCAATGCCAAAGTATGTCATGTGAAAAATAATCACCCTCTTGGTCTGCAATACTTATCTTTTTAGGATCTGATAAAAAACTCTAATTAGATGGTCTCCAATAATTACTCCCTTTTATCAATTTCCATAGATTAAAATACAAAGTTTAGATAAATGGAGTCCAGATAACTACCACCACCAAGATACAGGACAAAGCTTTCCGTCACACCACCCTCCAAGCTTCTCTCAACCTAGTACCTTCGCAGCGGATTCATCCATGCTGTTCGGAGTAACAGTGGCTCATCACTTTTCACCACTAACTTCTAGTCCTTTGTCTAGTTTGCGTATTCATTCACCAGTTAAAGAAACCTGTGGTTGTTTCTGGCTTCTGGCAATTACGAATAAACAATCGCCATACACATTCAAGCATACGAGTTTCCATTTCTTCGGGGTAAATACAGACCTAAGAATGGGATTGCTAGGTCATATGAAAACCTGATAAGAAACTGCTGGGATTTGATAGTCGGTTTTTTGAAGCCATTCTAACAGACATAGGGTTTCCCTGCCAATGCAGGAGATGCAATTTCAATCCGTGGGTCAGAATATGCCCCGGAGAAAAAAGTGGCAACCCTCTCTGATATTCTTTTTTTAAAATCCCATGGACAGAGAAGCCTAGAGGGCTACAGTCACAAAAGACTGGGACACCACTTAGTGACTAAACAACAGATATAAAGTGGTTTCTCTTTGTGGCTTTACTTTGGATTTCCCTAATAACAAATGCCGTTGACCACCTTGTGCTATTTGCCATCAATCTATTTTCCTGGGTATATCATCTGTTAAGTCTTTTCCCCATTTTTAATGAATTATTTACTTTCGCACTGAGTGTTGAGAGCTCTATATATTTTCTGGATACAATCCCTTGGCTGGATATGTGATTTGAAAATATTTTCTACCAAATCTGTGGCTTGTTTTTTTAATAATAGAATTTATTCTTTATTAATAAAGCTTTATTAACTTTAGGGTTTAGTAACTTTCGGGTCACAGCAAAACCACATGGAAGGAAACAGCAATTTCCCACATACCCCTGTGTAGCTTATCTTTCTACTTTCTCAACAGCATCCTTCCCAAAGCAGAGGTTTTTAATTTTCAGGAAGTCCAACTTAGCTATTTCTTTTCTTTTGCATGTCATCCTTTTGGTGCTATATCTAAGAAATGTTTGCCTAACCCAAGACCACAAACATTTCCTCCTATGGTTTCTTCTAAAAGAAGAATGGCTGTCTTTCCATTCATATCAAGATACTTTAATTCATGGAGGAAGCAGGGTTATAACGGTTGCTTTAAATTCTGGCTCAGAATGCCATGATCTGAGTCATCTATGGGGCTGGCATTTGTGAATTGTCTTTTGCCTCAAGAATTAGTCACATTTTCCTGGTATACTGTAAAACTCTGGATGTAGAATAACATTCTGAATATGAAGTTGTTTAGACTCTGGGTCCCGTTAAAAATCCTCTGGAGAACGTTATGGTTTTGTTTGTTCCGTTTTATTAGGCAACCGATCTGGTTGGCTTCAGACAGTAAGTTCTGTCTCATCCTCTGTGGGCAATAGCTCAGTGTCATCACAGTTCTCAAGGTTTTTGCTCCACTGCTGCTTCCCGTCTGTCTGCCCCACGTGCAGTTCTGAGTGGCCGGTTCATGCTCCAAGAGGATCCCCTTCCAGCTCTTTCCTCTCTAGGACTGTCCCAACCCTCTGGCCCAAAGGTCGGGTTTCTCTTAATAGTTCTGGCTGCCCACACTGCCCCTCAAAGAGCAAAACAAAGAGAAGGAAAAAAAGAAAACGGACATTTTCGCACGCTCTTTGGACTGCAGGAACCCAGTTTCCTGGTTCCTCTGGCCAGAAAGACAGACTTATATTTCAGCTGCCAGCACCACCAGCCAGCCTGGCTCTCCAAAGGGTCTGCTGCCCCATCCCATTCACCCACGATTCAAAGGAAGGAGGGGACCTCCCCCCATCCTCTCCAGCTTGCATTTTCCTGGTCTTCTGGTTAAAAAGATGGAGGAACTCCCCTTGGTCTTTAGCTACCATGGACACAGCTCTCCTGAGAGCCTGCCTTAGATTCAAGACTGGAGAGAAAAAGAAAACACTGAGAAACTCTCACCCCTGGTCCTGTATACAGGTTGCTTACCCGGGTTTCCACCCCCAGTACCACCTGCCAGCTCTTCGCTTTTCCAAGCCATCAAGTAACCTGTCCGCAGTGTTGAGCTGCACACGTCGTCAGCAGCTCTCCCTTGGTGTGTCCTCCCGGTAGTTCTGCTGCTGCTCGTGGAGGCAGCAGCTCTCTCGACCTCTTAAACTATGAGACATTCCACACACCTGAGCTGAGGGCCGGCCTGTTTCTCACCTTCCACTTGACAGAATCACCAGGGGAAAGAGAACCCCATCACTGAGTCTCATAAAACCACGACACTGGCGCACATTTCTCACTCTCCTCTTAGGTGTCACGATTTATCTTATACCCTCAAACACACAGGGAAGAAAACCAAAACTTTCTGACCTCTGGAACACTGTCCTAGTCTACTCCTCACTCTGGAGGCCTCGCCGCTTACGCTCCCAGCCAATCACATGGGGTGTAAGAGGCCGGGGGGGTGGGAACTTTCATTGTAAGCAGCTGCTCACCAGGTATGCTGCTGGAGACAAAGAAAGGCTAATCCACACACGTTCGGGCTGTTAAGGGCCCCCAAAGAAAGAAAGCCGATGTTGGAAATTCTGATAGATGCTTCTTTCTTGGGCGGAGGCATTTAAACTCCTTCTGGCTCTTGTCACTGAAGGCAAAAATAGAGTACCGTACGCAGAGAGGAGCCCAGAGGGCGGATGTGGTTTCAGCTACACTCAGCCTCCCTTTCCTGCTTTCAGTTTTAGCAGGAAAACCAGAAAAATACAAACAGAAAATAAACATGAATGTTTCCAGAATACTCTAATGCCATGCTTAAATACAAACTCCATTATTCGGTCACATAAGAAGTATCCACTGAAAGTCTACACTATGCCAGGTACTGTTTGATGTGCATGAAACATTCCCTGCCCTCTTGAAGCTGACATTCTACTGCAGGAGTCAAACAACCAACACATAAACAGATATATAATGTTTATATAACTACATGCATAAAACACAGTGCTTTCAGGTAGTGACAAATAGGACCCTACAAAGATAAAGTAGGTAATGGTTTAGAGAATGATGAAAGCACTATTTTATATAGAATCATCAGTGAACCGTCTTCAGAGACATTCAAGCAGAGAACCAGATAAATGAGGGAGTAAGCCATGCAGGGACCAGGGGGTGAAGAGACAGAACGGTCAGGCCCTCAGGAGAGAACAATCTCGCCACATTCGAAAACCAGAAGTGAAGCCAGTATCCTGGCTACAGAGTGAAGGAGCAAGCTCTGAGAGGTTCACAGGACCCAGAGCATGAAGAGCCTTACAAAGCAGGGTGAGGAATCCAGATTCTATTCTAAATGTGAAGGGAAGGGAGACCCAGAGACATGAAAAACGCAATCTGATCATCTCTCATTCTCTGTCCTAACCAAAAACATTACTTTCAAACTCAGAGCTAAACCTAATATTCAAATCCACTTCACAGTCGGCCTTCACAGATTAAGAAGCCAATACAAAGTCAAGCCAGAGAGTTTAAGAACAAACCATAATTAACCCCCGAAACACAAGTTATTTTTCATAAATAATGTTCTCAAATGCCAAATTATTCCTTTTCTACTAGGAAACAGAATTGACAGCATGATTTTTTGTTAATTATAATAAATTAATATTGGTTCATTAGTTGTAACAAATGTTCCATACTAATGTGAGATGTCAATAATGGGAAAAAACAGCATGGGATATTTAGGGACTCTCTATACTAGTCTCTTAATTTCTCTAAATCTAAAACTGTTCTAAAAAGTCTATAAAGTCTATTTTAAGAAATATATTTATACAAAATCTCCCTGCAGGATACATGCTCTGAGACCACATACCAACAAAAGCAGTCACCTTATCCTCCTGCTATGAGTTACTCAGTTGGTACAACAATGAAACTGAAAATCAGCCTCTAATCAACTAAGTAATTCAAGCTGTAGATCTTCCACTTTTTTCCTCAACAAGCACTATCCATACCCTACCTACCTCTTAAGTATATGAACATGTCTAGAAAATGTTAAGCATGCTTCTTTCAATAAGTTCACAACAGCAACGGCAAATAATTACTATTATGGAGAAATGGAGCTGGTACTAAGAATAAAGCAAACACGAGACATTTTTAAGTTGAGCAAAAGTGAGAACATTACATCCCAGAGCCTAAAATACTCTAGAAATCTGAAACAGTGGCCCAGCTGTAGGCTAAGTACAGGTGTGACAAACCTTATTTAGCTCAAACACTTGGGTGGGGGAGGGTATGTGGATATTTTAGAGGGAAAAAAGCTAACGTGTTTATTATTGACCACAGAATAGACAAGATTTTTGTTTTTCAAAAGAGGACACAGGTTTAGGCAATTGAGAAATACATACCATGATCCTTCCAAGAAAACACAGGCTGAAAGGTAAGGACTAACAATTTTCCAAGCAAAATTTTCTTATACTCTATTAAATATATCACTTTCTGCCTGTGATAGGCAGAATAATGGCTCCCCAAAGATGTTCATGTCCTAAGCCCCTGAATCTAGGAATATGTTTGGGTAGACTGCAAAAGGGCCTTAGGATTGCAGATGGGAATTAAGGTTGCTAATTAGCTGATCCTGAAGTAGGGGGATTGCTCTGGAATGTACAGATGGGCCCAGTGTAATCACAAGAATTCATTAATAGTAAAAGAGGGAGGCAGAAAAGAGAGAAAGGGAAAGAGATAGGACCGCAGAAGTCAGAAAGACGCTATGTTGCTGCCTTGGAAGACAGAGGAAGAAGCCAAGAGCCAAGGGACTTAAGCAGCCTCTAGAAGCAGGAAACATTCTCCCTGGAGCCTCCAAAGAGGAACACGGCCCTGTGGACACTTGATTTTAGCTCAGTGAAGCCCACAGTGGGGCTCCAGAGCCATAAGATAGCCATCTATATTGTCCTAGACCACTACGTTTTTGGTAATTTGTTACAGCAACAATGAAAACGAATATGCTGCCTCTAAAAAGAACTCTGCTGAGTTACATAGCAAAGACTTTTTTAACCCAGTATCAGATGGCATCTTTACCATAGGCTAGTTAAAGGGGGGAAAAGGTGTCATTTGCATATGAAGTAAACAATCACAAATAAGAGAGTCTAAAGATGAGTAACTGAAAGAACTGATATATGTGAGCTGCAACCAAAAGCAGGCTGGACTACTCACTTCAGAAACAGTCAAGTGGCCTTCAGTTCAGTTCAGTTCAGTCGCTCAGTTGTGTCCGACTCTTTGCGACCCCATGAATCGCAGCACGCCAGGCCTCACTGTCCATCACCAGCTCCCGGAGTTCACCCAGACTCACATCCATTGAGTCAGTGATGCCATCCAGCCATCTCATCCTCTGCCGTCCCCTTCTCCTCCTGCCCCCAATCCCTCCCAGCATCAGAGTCTTTTCCAATGAGTCGACTCTTCCCATGAGGTGGCCAAAGTGGTCTTAGTTTGCATTAAAATTCCCATCAGTTTCTTAATCTGTTTCATCTGAAGTCTTCACACTAACCAATATAAAACTATTTATGGTTAGAAAACCATCTGTATTAGTCGTGTGGCTTAAACAACAGAAACGTATTTCTCATGGTTCCGGAGGCTGGGAATGCAAGGTCAAGGCGGCGGTAGACCTTGTGAGGCCCTCAGGTCGGTGAGGACCCCCCTGGCTGCTTAGATGCCTGCCTTCTCGCTATCTCCTCACAAGTCAAGGAGAAAGGGCTCTGGTGTCCCTTTCCTCACAAGAGCACCAGCTCGATCAGATTAGGGCCTGCCCTTACGACGTATCACCTCCTCCTAAGCCCTGTCTCCAAATGCCATCACCTGGGGGCTAAGGCCTCAAAGTGTCAGTTTTGGGGGAACAGAAACATTCAGTTCATTACATTATCAGTAATCATTATTTAGGTCAAGAAGCAAAAAAGGAACATATTTTGCCCAGAAAATATTCATTAGGGAAAACTATTAAGTCACATACATTAAGAAACTAAAAACTGGGAATATAGAGAGCTTCCAAATAGTATATTAATAATCAACTTATATATTTGTTAACATGCTAATATATGTGTAGATATAGAGAGGGGCACAGGCCAACTGTATATGTTTATACAACATATACAGTCAGTTCCTACACTAAAAAAAGAAAATGCCTCTTTAATTTGTTCTTTTAAAATAAATCTGTTTTTAAGGATATACCAGCTTTGGAAGTGGGAAATACAGATGGCTAAGGCACTAAAAGCCACTGTATACAAATACAAATGTAAACTAAATTTCTACAATCCAGAAAATGAAAGAAGTAGTGTAAACAAAAGTCCATGTATCAGAAGAGGCACATAACTCAAAAGAGACGCACTCCCAAAGTTTGCTGTTTATTCTTAAAAAATTTATTCTGTAAGCTCTGCTGCTGCTGCCACTAATGCCAACAATCAATGAAACTATACTGAAATTTCACAAATATGATAATACAGACCAGGTCTGGAGTCCATACCGCAAGTCAGTGTCAGTCAAATTTTTCATCTAGGAAACCTACGTTAAGGATAAATAAAGCACCATATTAAACTCACACATGTGCTCATCATCCTTGCTTGAATTACCCTTAGCCATGACATCTGCACCAAAGCTCACAAAGAGATAAGAAACTCCAGCATCAAAAGAAGATTTTCTCCTACAACTTGTTTCTCTGATTCCCACCCTTTTTTCCTCTATGGTTACGGCTGTACTAGTCTAACAAAACATGGGGAGGAGAAACATGAATTGATGAGTGTATATCATTTCTCAGATTCTCAGTCTGGTTTGAAATAGTATCAACAATCTAAGAAACAGTCAAAACTGAGGAGTGAAGAATTATAATCACAATCAAGATTCTGTTGCTGCTGTTCTGATCTGCTCCGTTAAGATTTGAATACGTTCGGGTCTGCGCGCATTCCAAGGTTGTTCAATCCATCACTGAAGTATGAAAACGAATGTTACTCCCATTTGGAAAAAAGTTGGACTGCTTACCCCACCTGCTGTTCAAGGCTAAAATTGCTTTGGCTTTGAGCAGACACACATTCGGTGCAGCAGATGATGCCTGGGGGTGGCCTGAAATTTTATGTTCATTGCTGTTTTGGAGCCGGACAAGGGCCTTGGAGTTCATACATCTAGTTCAACCTGCATTTGACAGACGGCTCAACTGTTCTTTATTTGATTAGGCCAAAAAGCACTTACACATTCGCTCTTATCTCTATTATTCACTTCTTATTTGAAAAAAAAAAATCCTTTAACTTTTGTAGAGAGAAATGAAGCATCATTTTTTCAGTCATTTTTAAGCAGTCTGCTCTACAGAGCACATCTCGACCTAACATGATTTTTAAGCTACAGGATGATTTCATTGATTATAAACTATACTGATATTCTAAAATTGAGTGGTCTCATATGATTTTCACACTTAAATATTTTATAAGTGAGAGAGAGAATGAGAACAAATTAATATTTGTTTGCTACAGATGTCCCAATTTTAGAAAGAAAAGAAATTGAGAAGGGAAGGGACGTGGGATGCAAAAGTTTCCCAGTTTTTTTTAAATATCTTTTGATATCTTTTTAATATCACATAGCACAGGAGGCCACTAAAGGAACTGGAATCTGGGGGATGGAAGCAAGGCTTTTTACAGCCTGGGAAGTACAGTGTGGTAAAACCACACCCCAAGACCAAGGATACTGGGCAGAAACTTCCATTTCTGTTTCATCTGGTGAAAATCTTAAATTCCCAACCTCATAGTTTACTACCGTCTCTTCTGCTATCTCTAAGAACAATAAGATACATACAGAATAAACTACAAAAGCTTAAGTTAATAAAGTTCTAAGGGATAAAAAATTCAATGTAGCCTATTTGCTATAATAGAAAAGAAAGATATATGCTTGATAGGAAAGCATGAAAAATACATAATTCTTCTAAGAGGGAAAAAACAATTCACAATTCATTATTTTAACCATTCATAAGCAACAGCAAAAAAAAAAAATTCTTATCCTAGAAGTTACAAACCTCAAGTTCAAGTATTCATCCCACCACCAACTATGTGGCTGTATTACTTAAACAGCCTAAAGTATACCCAACTACTAATTTCTTCATCTATAAAATCACATTTAATACTGCCTGCCTCCAAAATAGGGAGGTTCTGATCATCATTTAAATGTAGCGATGACTTTGAGAACCTACTTTGAAAAAGCAGTTCTAGTTAACTTGATGTTCGATTTGTTTCTTTATTCATATGAGTAATGCCTGTTCATGGCAACAAAGTAAAAATTCAAATACTACAGAAGGATATGCCTCTTGAGAAACTGTATGCAGGTCAGGGAGCAACAGTTAAAACTGGACATGGAACAACAGACTGCTTCCAAATAGGAAAAGGAGTACATTAAGGCTGTATATTGTCACCCCACTTACTTAACTTATATGCAGAGTACATCATGAGAAATGCTGGGCTGGAGGAAGCACAAGCTGGAATCAAGACTGCCAGGAGAAATATCAATTACCTCAGATATGCAGATGACACCACCCTGATGGCAGAAAGTGAAGAACTAAAGAGCCTCTTCATGAAAGTGAAAGAGGAGAGTGAAAAAGTTGGCTTAAAACTCAACATTCAGAAAACTAAGATCATGGCATCTGGTCCCATCACTTCATTGCAAATAGATGGGGAAACAGTGGCTGACTTGATTTGGGGGGCTCCAAAATCACTGCAGATAGTAATTGCAGCCATGAAATTAAAAGAAGCTTACTCCTTGGAAGGAAAGTTATGACCAAAAAGCAGAGACATTACTTTGTCAACAAAGGTCCATCTAGTCAAGGCTATGGTTTTTCCAGTAGTCATGTATGGATGTGAGAGTTTGACAGTGAAGAAAGCTGAACGCCAAAGAACTGATGCTTTTGAACTGTGGTGTTGGAGAAGACTCTTGAGAGTCCCTTGGACTGCAAGGAGATCCAACAAGTCCATCCTAAAGGAGATCAGTCCTGGGTGTTCATTGGAAGGACTGATGATGAAGCTGAAACTCCAATACTTTGGCCACCTGCAGCAAAGAGCTGACTCATTGGAAAAGACCGTGATACTGGGAAAGATTGAGGGCAGGAGGAGAAGGGGACAACAGAGGATGAGATGGTAGGATGGCATCACTGACTCAATGGACATGGGTTTGGGTAGACTCCAGCAGTTGGTGATGGACAGGGAGGCCTGGCGTGCTGTGGTTCATGGGGTCACAAAGAGTTGGACACGACTGAACCACTGAACTGAACAGAAAGATATAAAGGAAACTCCTCCTTTTCTACTAGTCTTATTCCCAAAAGGTAACCACTGCATGTTTCCTGTATAGCCTTCCATTCTATGCCTATGTATGAATATCCTCTTTTTACACAAATGTAGTAATACTATACTTACTTTTCTGAAGTAACCTTTTCCCTTAATATTAGACATTTCCTGTATCTATCCTATTATTTAAGAACAATAATCTCTGCAGGTAATCTCTGCATGGACATAACATAACCAGTCCTTCTTCACAGAGATTTAGGAACTTGTTTCTAGATTGTCCTTATTTTAAACAATGTTGCAAACAACAGTCATCTATTTACATAAGCTAACTATTCAGACATATATATAAGAGAAATTGCTAAATATGGAATTGCTGGACCAAGGCTATATAATCAGATAGCTTTAAAAAATAACTTCTCTAATATTTAATAACTGACAAAAAAAATGGCAAAGGTAAAAGTGGCAGGACTTCAAAGTGTAAGCAAAATTAAGATCCAAGTTTGAATAATACATGCAACAAATGGGTTTAAAACATAAATAAATTAATTAAAAAAAAATTTTAAACATAAATAGAGAACAAATAGTGAAAACGGGTGCTATATAAGACTCCTGGATACTATAAGTCCTGTTTCATTCTCATAGCTTAAAAACTCTGTTGTTTGCTCAAACTGTAAAGTTTAAATATTTAGAACAAGGAAAATATAAAATCCAATGCGATTTAAAGCTGTTGTATAGATCTGGCCCTTGGGAGAGCAGTAATTTTTCAGTTACTAAGCTTTCAACCATCAAAAGAAGGGTACTTCAAATAGCGTAACAAAGGCAACTGAAACATCATTCTGCTGACCTGAACTCCCCAAATGGCACTGTCTAAAAATACACTACCTCTCTCAGTTCAGTCACTCAGTTGTGTACAACTCTGCAACCCCATGGACTGCAGCACACCAGGCCTCCCTGTCCATCACCAACTCCTGGAGTTTACTGAAAGTCATGTCCATTGAGTCGGTGATGCCATCCAACCAACTCATCCTCTGTCGTCCCCGTCTCCTCCCACCTTCAATCTTTCCCAGCATCAGGGTCTTTTCCAATAAGTCAAATCTTGACATCAGGAGGCCAAAGTACTGGAGTTTCAGCTTCAGCATCAGTCCTTCCAATGAATATTCAGGACTGATCTCCTTTAGGATGGACTGGTTGGATCTCCTTGCAGTCCAAGGGACTCTCAAGAGTCTTCTCCAACACCACAGTTCAAAAGTATCAGTTCTTCGGTGCTCAACTTTCTTTATAGTCCAAGTCTCACATCCATACATAACTACTGGAAAAACCATAGCTTTAACTAGATGGACCTTTGTTGACAAAGTAATGTCTCTGTTTTTTAATATGCTGTCTAGGCTTGTCATAACTTTTCTTCCAAGGGGCAAGTGTCTTTTAATTTCATGGCTACAGTCACCATCTGCAGTGACTTTGGAGCTCAAAAAAAAATAAAGTCTGTCACTGTTTCCATTGTTTCCCCATCTATTTGCAAGGAAGTGATGCGTCCAGATGCCATAATCTTAGTTTTCTGAATGTTGAGTTTTAAGCCAACTTTTCACTATCTTCTTTCACTTTCATCAAAAGGCTCTTTAGTTCTTCATTTTCTGCCATAAGGGTGGTGTCATCTGCATATCTGAGGTTATTGATATTTCTCCCGGCAATCTTGATTCCAGCTTGTGTTTTATCCAGCCCAGCAATTCTCATGATGTACTCTGCATATAACTTAAATAAGCAGGGTGACAATATACAGCCTTGACGTACTCCTTTCCTAACTTGGAACCAGTCTGTTATTCCATGTCCAGTTCTAACTGTTGCTTCCTAATCTGCATACAGATTTCTCAGGAGGCAGGTCAGGTGGCCTGGCATTCCCGTCTCTTGAAGAATTTACCACAGTTTGTTGTGATCCACATAGTCAAAAGCTTTGGTGTAGTCAATAAAGCAGAAGTAGATGTTTTTATGGAACTCTCTTGCTTTTTCGATTATCCTTTGATCTTTGGTTCCTCTGCCTTTTCAAAATCCAGCATGCACATCTGGAAGTTCACAGTTCAAGTACTGTTGAAGCCTGGCTTGGAGAATTTTGAGCATTACTTTACTAGCGTGTGAGATGAGTACAACTATGCAGTAGTTTGAGCATTCTTTGCATTGCCTTTCTTTGGAATTGGAATTAAAACTGATCTTTTCCAGTCCTGTGGCCACTGCTGAGTTTTCCAAACTTGCTGGCAGACTGAGCGCAGCACTTTCACAGCATCATCTTTTAGGATTTGAAATAGCTCAACTGGAATTCCATTACCTCCACTAGCTTTGTTCGTAGTGATGCTTCCTAAGGCCCACTTGACTTCACATTCCAGGACGTCTGGTTCTAGGTGAGTGATAACACCATCGTCGTTATCTGGGTCATGAAGATCTTTTTTATATAGTTCTTACGTGTATTCTTGCCACTTCTTCTTAATATCTTCTGCTTCTGTTAGGTCCATACCATTTCTGTCCTTTATCGAGCCCATCTTTGCATGAAATGTTCCCTTGGTATGTTTCATTTTCTTGAAGAGATCTCTTGTCTTTCCCATTCTATTGTTTTCCTCTATTTCTTTGCACTGATCACTGAGGAAGGCTTTATCTCTCCTTGCTATTCTTTGAAACTCTGCATTCACATGGGTGTATCTCTCCTTTTCACCTTTGCCTTTCACTTCTCTTCTTTTCTCAGCTATTTGTAAGGCCTCCTCAGAACACCATTTTGCCTTTTTGCATTTCTTTTTCTTGGGGATGGTCTTGATCCCTGCCTCCTGTACAATGTCACGAACCTCCATCCATAGTTCTTCAGGCACTCTGTGTATCAGATCTAGTCACTTGAATCTATTTGTCACTTCCTCTGTATAATTGTAAGGAATTTTATTTAGGTCATACATGAATTGTCTAGTGGCTTTCCCTACTTTCTTCAATTTAAGTCTGAATTTGGTAATAAGGAGTTCATGATCTGAGCCACAGTCAGCTCCAGGTCTTGTTTTTGCTGACTGTATAGAGCTTCTCCATCTTTGGCTGCATAGAATGTAGTCAGTCTGACTTCAGTATTGACTGTCTGGTGATGTTCATGTGTATTCTCTTGTGTTGTTGGAAAAGGGTGTTTGCTGTGACCAGTGCATTCTCTTGGCAAAACTGTTATCCTTTGACCTGCTTTGTTTTGTACTCCAAGACCAAATTTGCCTGTTACTCCAGGTATCTCTTGACCTCCTACTTTTGCATTCCAGTCCCCTATAATGAAAAGGATATCTTTTTTGGGTGTTAGTTGTAGAAGATCTTGTAGGTCTTCACAGAACCGTTCATCTTCAGCTTCTTTAGCATTAGTGGTTGAGGTATAGACTTGGGTTACTGTGATATTGAATGGTTTGCCTTGGAAAGGAACAGAAATCATTCTGTCATTTTTTGAGATTGCATCCAAATACTGCATTTTGGACTCTTGTTGACTATGATGGCTACTCCATTTCTTCTAAGGGATTCCTGCCCGCAGTAGTAGATAGAACGGTCATCTGAGTTAAATTCACCCATTCACCATTTTAGTTCGCTGATTCCTAAAATGTCTATATTCACTCTTGCCATCTCCTGTTTGACTACTTCCAATTTGCCTTGATTCATGGACCTAACATTCCACGTTCCTATGCAAGCAATACTGCTCTTCACAGCATCGGACTTTACTTCCATCACCAGTCACACCCACAACTGGGTATTGTTTTTACTACCTCTCTAGCTTTCCCCCTTTATCTTATAAATCCTCTACTTGTCCAAACATCACAATGCTATATCATATACCAGCCTTCAAGTAGCTTACAATTAATGACAGTAATGTACAAGTAAATAACTGACTATCATAAAATGAAGATGAATACTAAGTGCTCTATTTACAAAGTAAAACTGCTGATGAAATCTAGAAGCTTCATGAAAAAAAGGTGACTTTTAATGAACTGAGGGTGTGAAGATGAATAAGATTTTGAAAAAGTGCGAAAAAAATAATCTATTAGTCAAAGTTTGGGTTGCAAACTGTAGAAATCAATTATGGCTAACTCAGGCAGGAAAGAAGTTTACTAAAAGAATTCCAAGTAACTTGTAAAATGAGAAGTGTAAAGGTTGAAAAAATAAATAAAAACAAAAAACAGCAGGAAACAGGCAACTGAGAACCCAGCCACTTAACAGAAATAGACTAGTGAGAATGCCTCGGTAACTGCCGGAAACAGGCAACTGAAAACCCAGCCACTTAACAGAAATAGACTAGTGAGAATGCCTCGGTAACCGCCATAGTGAATTGTCCCACATCTGTATGTCATTCCCTTGAGATTCAAAGCCTAATAAAGTGCATTATTGGGTCAACTGGAAAAATCTCAATAAGATTAGACAACAGTATTGTAAAATACCGTTTAATTCTTGATTTTGATAATTGTGCTAATGTTATACATGGGACTGCCTTGCTTTTAGAAAATACAACTGCAGTGTTTAGGGGTAAAGGGACATCATGTCTATCATTTACTCCTAAAGATTCAAGAAATCTTTAAGAAAAAAACAAAACAGTGTGTGTATATGTAGAGAGAGAAATAGGTAAAAAGACAGGAACATAACCTGTCCAAGCTAAAGTGATCCTCTTTCCACAGGAAGCCCTCTGTACGATGCATGACACCATTCAGTCCTTCCACCCAAAGATAATCCCTATCATTTGTAAATGCATAGCCTCTTGCCCACCTGACTCATCTTATTTTCTAATCCAAGTTCATTTGTAGAATCCTCTTTCCAAAATGGCATGTATTTACATTTCTAATAACACACAACTATAAAATACACTGAATGAAGGGAACGGTAAAGTTCCACAAACTCTATTTTCCCCACTCCACATAGATTAGCAGCTTGATATGCATTCATACTCTTCTAGGATATTTTAAATGCGTGTCTATATCTTATAATTATCCAGTAAATACCTATTATCTTTTTTCCTTAAAAGTCTTATCATTATATCTTTCCAGTTTCATTTAACATCAAAATGTTAAACAGTGGTTATATCTGGGTGGTGATATTATTGCACTTAGTCCTGTCCTACTCTTTGCAACTCCATGGACTATAGCCTGCTAGGCTCCTCTGTCCATGGGGATTTTCCAGGCGAGAATACGGGAGTGGGTTGCCGTTTCCTTCTGCAGGGGATCTTACCGAACCAGAAATTGAACCAGGGTCTCCTGCATTGCAGGAGGATTCTTTACCAGTTGAGCTACCAGGAAACCCCCATGGTAGTTTTTATTTTCTTCTTGGTATTTTTCTGTTATTTAAAAGAATAGGTAGAATGTTTGGTCTTAGAAGATACATTTTTCTCTGATACCAAAGAGAAGGAAAGGTAACAGATTGATTTTGATAACATGGGGAAGCATGTTGAAAGAGGTCAAATCTGAGATGAGTTTAGAATTGAAAAAGTCACATAATGGAAACCATGATGTAGTGTGCATCAGTCACACATAAGTGAGTTTCATCCAGGATATACTAAAAAAATAACTAAATTAGGAGCCAAAATCTTCAGAAGAATCATGAAAATAGCCTCATAAAATGATAAAATATATTTGACTAAATAATTAAAAATCATTAGCTTTTGCCTACTTAACATATTCTAACATATGTGATCAATCCCAAATTGACAGCTTCAAAAAAAAAAAAAAAGTCTCTCATATTAAACACTAAAAAGTCTCCCAAGACATTTTTAGTCTTAAAAAGATCATGGCATCTGGTCCCAATACTTCATGGCGTATAGATGGGGGAAAAGTGGACGCAGTGGCAGATTTTGTTTTCTTGGGCTCCAAAATCACTGCAGATGGTGACTGCAGCCATGAAATTAAAAGACGCTTGCTCTCTGGGAGAAAAGCTATGACAAACCTAGACAATGTATTAAAAAGCAGAAACATCACTTTGCTGACAAAGGAACTGTGGTGTTGGAGAAGACTCTTCAGAGTGTTGGACAACAAGGAGATCCAACCAGTCCATCCTAAAGGGAATCAATCCTGAATATTCACTGGAAGGTCTGATGCTAAAGCTGAAGCTCCAGTACCCCTGGCCACCTGATGTGAAGAGCTGACTCACTGGAAAAGACCCTGATGCTGGGAAAGATTGAGGGCAGAAAGAGAAGGGGGTGACAGAGGATGAGATGGTTGGATGGCATCACCGACTCAATGGACATGAGTTTGAGCAAGCTTTAGGAGATGGTGAAGGACAGGGAAGCCTGGCGTGCTGCAGTTCATGGAGTTGGAAAGAGTCAGACACAACTGAGCGACTGAACAACAACAATGTAAGTTCATGTATATGACTAAGTGTGTAGCTTTGCATTTGACCTGCTTACTCTGAGAAGACTGCATGGGTGAGGACAGCAGAGTGAATGCAGATAAAAGAACCACCTTTTATTGTGTTCATCTAATTTCAGTCTTTACAATTTTGTAAGGTAGACACTCTTACTCACCCTATATAGTAAGGGGACTGAGCTTTAGAAAGTTTATGCAACTTTCCTGAGGTTTTACAACTAATAAGTGGGGGTTGGAAGGTAGGATTCTAAGCATCTGCTAAACTGCAAAACACATGGATCACCATGAGATATAACCCCTGAAAGAAAAATGAAAAAACAAAAACACAGGTGGGAGAAAAAGGAAAGAAAGGAAAAGAGACAGAGAAAAATAAGAATACTTAGTAGGTTTTGAAAAATTTGTGTATCTATAACAAGGATTAAGCCTTTTTCAGTAGCATAAAATAAGAGTAGGTTTTTATTAGCCCATATATTAAACAATGACATGTTTTATAAACCTTGTAGTAAAAAGAAAGAAAAAAAGAGAGAGAGACTGAAATAATCTAGTCCTCAATATTGCAAGTCTAGCTACTGGGATGTGAACTTTAGATTCACTAAATCCATGTTTTAAATGAAATTCACACTTTATTAGACTTTGAGAGTGAAGGCTAGTTAAGTATTTTACATTTTTCCAAATTGCTGATGTTAATGGTCCTTTCAAGCCAGAGACTATAGACAGCTAAATTTGGTCACTATCTCAATATACATCCACTGACAATCTCCCAGTGTAACTTTTCACAGCTAAATAGAGAAATGGAGGAATCACAGCACTGATATATCCAAGAGTATACATAAATTTTTGATAAAAGTTCTGCCATCCCAAAGCTTTGCCTATATTAATATTAAAATGTGGTTCCTATCCCTCAATATAAGTTTGACTTGGTACTAAGGAGCAGACATATTTGTATTTGTCCTTAATAGCAAGAAGATGAAGGCAAGATTAAATAGATATAATAGGGAATTCATTCTATCAATCTCCTATGTTCTAATTTTAATTCTATTTGCACATACCAGTGATGTGACGTGGATGGTACAAACCGCATCCTTGGGAGTACGGTTCTTTATAGAAATCGTCTTAATTAATTTAAGGTTGACAAACATTAGGTCAGTCAAATCCTAAAAACAGCATCCTTGCAACACCAGGATAAAACTTCGTGTATCAATTTGTATTTCTCAACATCCTTTGACACAATCCACTCAAAAGTGAGACTGATTTCCCTTGCAGCTCAGCTGGTAAAGAATCCACCTGCAATGCAGGAGACCTGGGTTCAATCCCTGGGTTGGGAAGATCCCCTGGAGAAGGGAAAGGCTACCCACTCCAGTATTCTGGCCTGGAGAATTCCATGGACTGTATAGTCCATAGTGTTGCAAAGAGTCAGACACGACTGAGTGACTTTAAAAAAATAAATAAAAAATTTAAAAAAATTTTTTTAAGTGAGAGACTGTCTGTAACAACTCCCAATGCAATGCCCCATGACACCTATTTGGAATATATTCAGACAGAAGTTGTTATTTCCATCCAAAAGGAAAAAAGAAAAGTATTAAAGAACTTATTCTTGGTACCTCAATATACACACACAAATGGCTCTAACAAAAGAGAAAGAAATTTTAAAGAGAATGAAGGTAGTGCCCTAATAAGTTAATCGGTGCATGCGTGCCCAGTCACTCAGTTGTGTCTGACTCTGCAACCCCGTGGACTGTAGCCCATCAGGCTCCTCTGTCCATGGGATTTTTCAGGCAAAAATACTGGAATGAGTTGCCATTTCGTCCTCCAGGGGATGTTCCGACCCAGGGATCCAACCTGTGTCTCCTTCATTGCTTCTATAAAATAGAAATAATTGTGTCAATATGGTCTTTATTTCTCCCGTTGGAAATCCAAAGTGCATCAGAAAATAGTGACACCTGAATAGAAAACACCTTCACAGCCATTTAATTTCTTGAAAACAGTAAGTCAGGCAGGCTGTGGTGCAGTTATGACCCAACAACTTACACAGCCTCTCTAGAGGCTACTTACCCAGGATTGTGAAAAGTAATCACTACTTTTTCTAAAGAAAACAGGAAAAAGCAGAAATGGTTTACTACCTAATTCCCCAAGAAATAGCCTGGTAGTCTCGAATTATGAGCTTGCCATTTTCCATCCTAGCAGTAGTTTAAAACAAAGACAGTAACATTACTAAGATTGACAAAAGTTGGAAAATTGAAAACATTATTCTGCACATGTCAAGAAACCAAAGAAAAACAAAAACACACCCCAACCCTCTTGGTGAATAACTGCAATAAACTATATATTGTGCTCAGTTGTGTCCAATTCTTTGTGGACTCATGGACTATAGCCTGCCAGGCTCCTCTGCCCATGGGATTTTCCAGTCAAGAAAACGAGTGGATTGCCATGCCCTCCTCCAGGAGATCTTCCTGACCCAGGGATCGAACCAGATCTCCTGCATTGGCAGGCGGGTTCTTTACCACTAGCACCACCTGGGAAGCCCCACTATATTACTAAGCAGGCGGGGGGGAGTGGGGGTTAGTATTGTGATTTTTTTTTTCCAACTTTGAATAGTGAACAAGGCAAGCCCAGGTTGTCTAATACAAATCAGAATGTCAAGAACTGAGGCAAGATGACAAGGCAGCTCAAACAAGGAGCACTGAGCCAAACGGGAGCTGGGGTTCAGGATATTCAGGAAGAGCATCCCTAAGGAGGAGACCCTGAACAGGGCCTCTGACAGGCCTGCAATTAGCAGAGTCTTCACATATTGATTTCCTCTGTTTCCGGGCATTACCTTTTTCACAGGGCTCCACACAGGTTCCAGATAAAAAGGAGAGCTCGTTAAGTAATGTGATCTTAGTCCCCAGGCCTCAGATGGAGCAAGCAGGGGCCTGGGGGTTCATAAAGATTTTTTCAATGGGTTTTTGAGCACACATATTTTTAAAAGAATCAAGTTCCAGGTATTCAAAGTCCATACTCTTTCCTAAGAGAAGCCTATCTTGGAAATACAGGACATAGGGACTTCCCTCACAGTCCAGTGGTTCAGACTTCAGCTTCTAATGTAGGGGGTGTGGGTTCCATCCCTGGCTGGGAAGCTAAGAGCCCACATGCCTCATGGCCCAAAAAAAACAAAACATAACACAGAAACAATAGTATAACAAATTCAGTAAGGGCTTTTAAAATGGTCCACATCGAAAACATTTTTTAAGAGAGAGAAAGAAAGAAATACAGGACACTTAGCCCTTGAGGGCAAGGAAACCTCTTCTTGGCCATTCTCAGTCTGTGCTGTGTTCCCTGAACCCCAAGAAAAGGTAATTTGAAATATAGGTGTAGATGTTGAGAAAGTGTAATTCTAAAGACCATTCCCAAATAAGTAGTTTCCAATTCCTTGTTTTCAGCAAAATTAAAGTGGGACCTAATCTAGTTGTCAGCTGGCAGAGTCTTCAAATGTTTTACCATGATGATTCTGGCATATAACCAGAAAGGCATTCAGAGAACTGAGTGACACTTAGGACGAAAGCCCAGCCATTGCCATCCACCAACGTATGAGAACTATGTTCCTCAGTACCTATATCTTTCCCAACAAAACTTTGGAAGAGAATTGATGGTGAATCTTGTCTCATTCAGCCAATAAGTAATATTCATTCATGGACACTCAACTAAACTCACTAAGGAAAATGAGATGCATTCACAAAATTTTACATTTACCAAGTGCTAATTGAAATATACTGCCATAAATCAATGTGATTTTAATTTAGTCTAAAAGAAAAAACTTATACCCAAACCTTAAGGTTACAAAACATTTTTTAAATTTATTTTTAATTGCAGGATAATCGCTTTACAATATTGTTTGGTTTCTGCCATACATCAACATGCATTAGTCAAAGGTATACATAGGTCCCCTCCCTCTTGAACCTCCCTCCCACTTCCCACCCCATCCCACCCCTCTAGGTTGTCACTCTGGTTTGAGCTCCCTGAGTCACACAGCAAATTCCCGCTGGCTATCTGTTTTACACATGATGATGGATGCTTTTCCATCCCCCTCTCTCCATTCATCCCACGATCTCCTTCCCACCCTGTGTCCACACCTCTGTTCTCTATGTCTCAAGGTTACATTGTTTCAAATCACAGTTTTTTATAAGGAAGCAGAAAGGGTCATCACTAAAAAATTCTCAAGTTCAAAAATATATTACACTGGGCCCAATTCTATGGGAGATGTGAAATTAAAATACAGGTTAGAAAGAATAAGGAATAATATCAATCTTCTCACTGCTAAAGAGTTTATTCATGTGGTTCTTAAATAGATGATGGTATACAAACTTCCAGTTATGAGATAAATAAGTATTAGGGACTTAAGGTACAACACAATAAAAACAATTAACACTGCTATATATTATATATATAAGTTAAGAGAGTAAATCATCATAAGGAAATTTTTTCTTTTTCTTGAATTTTGCATCTATATGAGGTGACAGATATTCACTAAACTTATCATGATAATCATTTCATGATGTATGTACCCAAATTATGCTGCACATCTTAACTCGTGAAGTTATATATCAATTATAACTCAGACTGGAAGAAAAAATACCAAAAAAATACAAGAAAAAGGTGGAAGAACAGATATATAACGATAGTTGAGTATTAAATGACTATAGTGTTTTCAGTATATATTTATTTTATGTTGGAAATTTTATATTCTGAAACAATCAGAACCATTGATTTAAAAGTTCATTACAAAAGTACAACCTCTTACATAATTTATCAAAATATTTTTAAGCAGGCTATAAGCGGGAAGTTTTGAGGATCAGTTGCCTGTGTTGATAATGAAAACACGTAAATGAAACAATGGCCAGCGAGAAAAGCAGACCTCCATCAGGTACATTAGCAAGGATAAGGATACCAAAATAGTTACAGGGTTGGAGCGGCAGTTCGTAGCAGCAGGGAAGAGGGCCAATTCCGTGATTACCAAAAGCTAATCTCAAAGCAGTCTTCTTTTGGGACACTTAAGCACGTTCAGTTTCTAACCTAATTTATTTCAGGCTTTCTGAAAATAGGAGCAATGCAGTTTAGAGGCTGTCATTTGAGTCTGAGCTTTAATAGGCTCTCAGTCTCCGAGAGCTGGCTGACATGATGCAAGTGACTCCCTTCAGCCCCAAGGAAAGAGCAGCTGCCTTTGACTGCCAGGAATTGATTTGCCATCGTTTCTTCTTACCGGTTCACACTAAGCTTGAACACCAAAGTCAGAGAACTCCCTTTTACTAAGTAAAATAGTAGCAGTAAAAACGTCGGAAGCATCTAATATTAATGACTACTCATGCAAAGGATTTACATCACTGTTCGCAAAGCAAAAATGTTTCATCAAAAAAAAAAAAGCCTTCAAGTCTACTCTCCTTAATGTAATCATAAGCAATTGTCTTATATTTTACTGGACATAAGTAATCTAAAAATGGGTAAAAGCGACTGACATAAACATGGAGCAAGAAAGCAAAGATCTGACACCCACAATAATTGAAAATGGTTATGTGCCACCTTAAAACCTTATAATTATATCAAACATCAGGAAAACAGGTATGTGAAAAGGATCCACACATCCCCTCTTCAAATCTCAAAGTCACTCCAGAGCTAAAATGCCTGGGTAGAGTTCAGGCTCTGCGATCTGGGAGTTGAGTCATACTGGGTAAATTACCTAACCTCTCGTAACTGTGCCTCAGTTTTCTGATCTCGTACTAAGTGCTCAATAAATGTGAGTAACCATTAATATTACAGGGAAGGAAAAAATTTCCAATGACTGCCAACAGGCCTTGACTTACTCTCTGTTAATAGTTCATCAAAAAGATTAAACTAAGAAAATGCTCCTGCTGCTAAGTCACTTCAGCCATGTCCGACTCTGAGCAAGAAAACACTAGTACTTGGGAATTTTTAAGTTAATGATTGCATTAAGTACAATATTACACTTTTAGCAGATATTCAATGGAAATAAGTAGCCTTATGACATGCTTACTCAAACTCCATAGACTTGGGATTCACATCTATAGAGGGAATGATTTAAGAGCAAATGCCTAGTAGGTACAACATAACCAAGTTACTGTGGGATATCACGTATCAAGACGTTGTTTTGTTTTGTTTTCCATTTATAAGTCATGTATCCGTAGTAGTCGAAAGCAGAAAGCAAAGGGAACAGACAGTATTATACTCTGGAGTTAGGTACCTGGTCCTTACAAAACTAAAACTCTGTTGTAAATTTTTTCTTTCTAATCATTTCAGTGAGTCTCCATTTGGAGTACAAATGCACCATAGGATGTGAGAACAAGAAGGCAAAGGCAGCTTAACCAACTTTGTCCCATTTAGTCTTTAGGCATCAAGAATGGTATTCTTAGCAAGCCTAAATAGGAACAGCACTTCAGAACCTGAGAAGCAGGAGTGACTTAGAGGCCACCAACCTAAACTAAAATGAAGGAATAATCTTTCCAACCTCTCTTCATCCAGCTGTACCTGAAAATATGATGGTGATAGCAACAGTGTCTGCAGCTACTCCCAGGTACTGTGCCAAGCATCTACGTTTAAACTGTAAAGTGAGAAAATACTAAAAGAAAATAAGAGACGGAATTTTCCAGACCATTCTAAAAATAGATAAAAACCTGAAGTCTTAATACAACAGTTACTACATTAGGGCAAATTTTCAGTTATTCATCTCTAGATGATCTATCATTTTACTCAATTTAGTTCAATGAAGACCAAGTACCAAAGAGACCACAACTACAATTACTGTTAAAACATGATCCCTGCAACCAAGGATTGTCGGCTTTGTTCTCAGTAAAGCAGTAATTGATTCACAAAAATATGAGAAATAAAACACAGTCAAGGGCTGTGCATGCTTAGTCGCTTAGTCGTGTCCAACTCTGCAACCCCGTGGACCAGGCTCCTCTGTCCATGGGATTCTTCAGGCAAGAATACTGGAGAGGGCGGCCATGCCCTCCTCCAGGGGATCTTCCCAACCCAGGGATTGAACCCACATCTCCCGCATTGTAGGCGGATTCTCAAATGAGCCATCAGGGAAGCCCTGGGCAAGGGCAGCTGGGTGTAAATCCCAGCTCTGCCACTACTAGCTGCAAGAGCTTAGGCAAGACAGTTAATCTATAAAAACAAGATTTTATACATATAAAATTTATATTGTTTTGTTGTTCTAGTTGCTAAGTTGTGTCCAACTCTTTGCCACCCCATGGACAGTAGGCTGCCAGGCTCCTCTGTCCATGGGATTTGCCAGGCAAGAATACTAGAGTGGGTTGCCATAAAGTGTGTATATGCATATAAATAAATTTGTTATAAAGTTGAGATGGTTGGATGTCATCACCCACTCCATGGACATGAGTTTGAGCCAGCTCCGGGAGTTGGTGATGGACAGGGAAGCCTGGCATGTTGCAGTACATGGGGTCACAAACAGTTCGACAGGACTGAGGGACTGATCTGAACTCAAAGTTGTTTAAACAACTTCAAGTTGCTAAAAAAAAGCTGTAATAAAGTTTAATATACATTATGTTATAAAGACAAAATGTGATATATACAGTGTGCACTGGACTGGTCAGGTTCCTTTATTTCCTGGTGAGTTAAGAATTTCTTCATACCTCTCAAATTTTACTCATCATCTACCTTAATCAAGGTTGAATATGCCAAACCTAATTTTAAGCTTTTTAATTTTCTTCCAATTCTCTTTCTGTACACAACTCCTTTCTTTAGGGACATTCTGTTATGCCCTTAAGATACTATAAATACTTCAGTAATAGGAAATTCTAACCAAAAATAAATTTTCACTCTATGCACATGGGAATTCAAAATATAAAGATGGTTTTGTACTACAAATGTTATAATAACAGCAGAATAGTTCATAAAGACAGTAATTTAACTCCTTTAGCTAAGATAGCAGTATAGTAAAAGTCTGTCCCCAAATCATTCCCTGCTTCAAGCTGTAAGAGATTTCCAACTATGAATGTGTGAATACGGCCGATTATACTATTAAAATTGAGACCTGACTGCTGAAACATTTACAGATTGATTGCAAGTTCAGACAGATTAAGACCACTGACCTCTACTCCTATACATATAAAATAATAGATAACTACGCTATTTAAAAAAAAAACAAAACAAAACAAAACAAAACAAAACTATGTATCTGATCCTGGCCCCAAATAGTATAGAGTCCAGCCCGTCGGGGTCATTCTTTCATTCAATAAACATTTATTATGCGACTACTGTGTGACACGCATTGCACAGGCAGTGAACAAACTGAGCCCCAAATTTCTTCTTTCTTACTAACATAAACGTTTCTCTGCAAGGTCAGGCATCAGGAGACCAAGCCCTTGCTGCCCCTGGCTGCCCTGCCCGTCACACTGACACCGTACCCGAACCCAACGCGCCCCCTAGACTTGCGGACCCACAGGCTCGACCGCTGGGTTCTTTAATAACTGGGCCAAGAGCCCTTAGGTAGGCTGAAGAAGCCCTCCGCCCCGAACCGCCGGGTGTCCAGCGGAGAGGCCGGCAACAAGGGGCTCACACCCGCCCGCGCCACGTGCACAGCCCGGCGCGCGCCCCCGCCGCCCTCCGCCCTCCCGGCGCAGGCGCCGTCACCGCCCAGCTGGCGCGCGCCCCGGACGCCACTCCCGGTTCTTGGTTCGCGGAGGGGTCCCTCACCGGCCCCGGTCCCACGCGGCTGCGACCCCCGCTAGACCCCACCCGCCGTTGCCTCTTACCGGTTCGCTGATCCTGGCGCCGCGGCCTCCCGGCTCCCGACGGCCGCCTCGCGGGGCGCCTCCTCCTCGGCCACCGCGGCCGCCCCGGAACCCGCGGCCGCGGCCTCGGCGGCCGCCTCCATCTCCACCGCCACCTCTCGCTACGGCGGTCCCGGCGCCCGCCCGCTCGCGGTCGCGATCGCCGCCCGGCCGGCCGCGGCCGGGTCGGCGTCCCCGGCCGCCCCGAGCTCCTCGCTCCGCCTGCATCTGGCTGCCGCCGGCGATGCTGAGCGCGCTGGAGCTGGCCCCCGGCGGAGACGCCCTTGCCCCACCGGAAACGGGCCCCACGGAGGAGCCGCGAGCGCCGGGCCTGGGTGTCCGCGAGCGCGGGGTGCGGGGCCGGGGATGGAAGCCGGCCGCGGCGGGGGCGGGGCTGCCCTGGGGCTTGGCAGGTGGGGCCGGAGCCGGGACTCCGGGAGGGCCGAGGGTTCGTAGGAGAGGCCTGACCAGTGGGAGCTGCAGGTCAGGAGCAGGGGTGTTTCTAGGGGAGGGGCCGTGGTAAGTAAAAGGATGGGTTATAAAATAAACAGCTAATGTAATATGAATTCATTTTTTGATTAAAATAAAGAAATATTGATATGGTGTATTTGCAAAGGGTCTGTAAAAGCATATATCAAAATATTAGTGTTACACCCCCCTCCCAAAGTCCAAGCTTCTACTTATCACCTTAGGACACGCTAATAAATTGAGAGATGAGTTGTTCGGTGGGGCAAGGAATAGCCACTTGGTGGGGGAGCAGCAAACCGAGAAGAGGATGGACTCCCACCGTCCAAAGAACTGTCTTGCCTGAGCTAGCGTTTTAGGCACCCCACTGCAGTACTGTTCCTGGAAAATCCCATGGGCGGCGGAGCCTGGTGGGCTGCAGTCCATGGGGTCGCTAAGAGTCGGACACCGCTGAGCGACTTCACTTTCACTTTTCACTTTCATGCATTGGAGAAGGAAATGGCAACCCACTCCAGTACTCTTGCCAGGAGAATCCCAGGGATGGGGGAGCCTGGTTTGCTTCCATCTACGGTATCGCAGAGTATCGCACAGAGTCGGACACGACTGAAGCGACTTAGCAGCAGCAGCAGCATACTAAAAGGGGAGGGAGGGGAGGGAGTAAACTCAAACATTTACTGATTCCAGTCGGCCTTAGGAGGGGCCTGGTCAGGATGTTTTTTGGGAGCTTCACAAAGGTGTTTAATGCTCTTTACCTGGGAGGCAGGTAATGAGATGGGCTATTATATACAATTGAAGCTTATAGGCAACAGCCCTTTAGTGATTAACTTGTAATAGAATAAAAATGTTCTTCCATATTACACTAGTGGTTAGCTGTGCTGAGCCTTCCAGTGAGTTGTTTTTCCTTTTTTCTTCTGTTTAGTCTCCTGACTTTCACGAATGAATATGTGTAATTATTAAAGTTATGCTGAACTCCGAGTTCAGAAAGAGGTATGAAGAAGGTAAGGGAGGACCTTCAGGTGAGAGGCGGAGGCTGCAAAAAGCCACTGGGAGTGGAGAGACAACCTCAAAAGAATTTTTGTAGAAGCGACTCCTTTAGCTCACATTGAGTGCATGAGCATTAATTCTCTTATCAGCCCTATGTGGTAGGTACTACTGTCATCCTATTTTACAGATAAGGAAATATCCCTAGAGAAAGTAAACCACTTGTCTGCTATGACACAGCTATGGTAGTGGTGGAACTAATAATCTAACTCAAGCAAGCTCAGTCTGTTCATGTGTGTGTGTCAATGTCATTTATTTAGTAGAAAGTTTTGGGGACTCAACCATGTTTTGTGATTTAATATTTTGTTCCTTCCTATTGCTAAGAAGTAGTCCATTTTATGGATCCACTCTTAACTAAGGAGGAAAAGGGCAATCGGTTATATGGATACATGGGAGCCATTTTTAACTTTGTATTACAGAAACCACATGAAAATAATACAGAAAAGCATTTACAGCATCCCTCATCCAATCAGTGTGGCAAAACACGGTTTCTTCCCAATCCTTTCTTACCCTTTTTCACATTCATATACAGTTAACACTACTCATTGCTTCTAATTATCTACTCTGTGTTAGGCACAATGCTTGAAGATTTTTTTTTTTTAAAGAAAAAAGCCACAGTCCTTGTTCTCAAGTAGCTCACTTCCCACAAGGAAGATAATAACTGTAGAGAGAGGACTGCACCATTGTACTGAGTACAGTGAGAGGTTCAAGGTAAAGGCCGGAAGGAGGAAAAGTTAGGCTGCCTAAATGAGTTTTCCAGGGCTACCTGAGAAACAGACCCAGGAGCCAAGCTCTGATGGTTGAGCTGGAGTTTGCCTTGTTGATAAATGGAAATAGGGAACTACTGAAGGATTATAAACTGGAGAGAAACACAATCTTAAAGTAAAACAGAGCATATTTCTAAGTATTGATACTTATAGCGCTTCCCTATAAACCTCACAGCAGCCTTATGAGGTACTGCTGCATGCGTGCTATGTCACTTTAGCTGGGTCTGACTCTTTGCAACCCTGTGGACTGTAGCCCACCAGGCTCCTCTGTCCATGGGATTCTCCAGGCAAGAATACTGGAGTGGGTTGTCATGCCCTCCTTCAGGGATCTTCCCAACCCAGGGATTGAACCCATATCTCTTATGTCTCCTGCATAGGCAGGTGGGTTCTTTACCACCACCTGGCAAGCCCCATTAGGTACTACTAGTGTTATCCATGTTTCACAGATGAAAGATCTAACACAGAGATGTGAAATAACTTCCAAGATCACAGAGCTAATGGATTGATTCCACAGCTAATAATAGAATGATTGGAACCTAGAGCTGTCTGACTTCAGACTGTATGCTGTTAACTAACCACTATGGTTCAAACGGTAAAAAATCTGCCTGCAATGCTGGAGACCCGGCGTTCAATCCCTGGGTTGGAAAGGTCCCCTGAAGAAGGAAATGGCAACTCACTCCAGTATTCTTGCCTGGACAGTTCCATGGACAAAGGAGCCTGGTGGGCTACTGTCCATGGGATCACAAAGAGTCAGACACGACTGAGCTACTAACTTTCACTTTCATACGCAGAAAACCAGTCCATATAGGACAATCAGAATTCTAGGCAGCCCTTAGGAAACAACTGGAAGAGTCCAAGTGACAGATAACTAGGGCCTAAATTAAGTTGCGAGCTAAGAAAGAAAACGAGACAGATAGATGGGAGAACTGGTAGGCTTCTTGTCCATTTCTAAGGGGGAGGTCAGGGTAAGAAGTTAGGGGTGATACCCAGGTTTCCTGTTTGAGTGACCAGGGAGTTGATGATGCCGTTAGTCAACAGAGGAAATACAGGGTTATGAGAGGAGATGTGTCAGGATAATAGTATTTTTTAAACATTATACTCTGCATTTTTCTTTGTTACTTCATTGTCTTAATAATAGCATGTTTGTCAGTAGACACTATTACTTCTCACCCAATACATCAGTTTTTCTTTCTTTTCCCTCTCTAATACTCTTTTCCGTCTTTCCCCTTTATCCCCACCCTATCCTATATTTCTCTTTTTTTAACCTTCCCTTTATTTGTGAAATTAAGACTGTCAGCGACACTCAGAATTAAGTTATTCATTCTTATGCTAAACTCTCAAATTCACACTCCCACCCCTAGAGAAACACCAAACGGGCAGATGGGAATAGTAGCAAGAATTTTATGCTTTTCTTTGCACCCCATAAAGGAACTAACAGAAGAATCCATTGGACAACCTGGGCCCTCATCCTCTGTGTGGCCAGGAGCTATAATGGTTTGGTACATTATCTCTTCCTAATTCTACGGAAAGTGGGCTGCTTGAAACCGGTTACAGTGGGATTTCTTAAATTATTTATTTATTTTTGGCTGGGCTGGGTTTTCGTTTGCTGTGTAGGCTTTTCTCTAGTTGCTGCGAGCGGTGGCTCCTCTCTAGTTACGATACGTGGGCTTCTCGCTGCGGTGGATTCTCTCGTGGAGCTCAGGCTCTGGAGCTCAAGCTCCAGTAGTTGTGGCTCATGGGCTTACTTCCTCCAAGCCATGTGGGATCTTCCAGGACCAGGGATTGAACCCATGTCTCCTGCATTGGCAGGCGGGTTCTTTACCAGTGAGTCACTAGGGAAGCCCTACAGCGGGAATTTTTATACCACAGAAACTGGCAAAATTAGGACTTTTGGAAGTGGGAGTGGAAACATAGTTAAATATTTATCAGCATGCCACAGGCCTAGGCTCCCCCCGAGAGGAAGAGCCACGTAATTAACCTCACACCAGACAGCACAAATCGGGGCTTGTCAACTTTGGCACATTTAGGGCTGGGTAACGTTTTGTGTGGTGGTGGCTTGTCCTGTGCATTGTAGAATTTCTAACAGCATCCCCAACCTCTACCCACTAGGTGTTACTCACCGGCAACCCTCCCTCTCCCCACTTATGACAACCAAAACTGTCTCCAGACATTTGTCCCAAGGGACGAAATCACCCTGGTTGAGAACCACTAGCGCAAATTGATTTAACTATATGACTGTCCTTCTAGACACCTCCAAAATTATGAGGTTGAAAAGATCAGTGGGTTTTACGTTAAGCCAACCTCATTAGGACATGGAGAGACTTGATTTGTGGATAGTAAGAGCTAATATTTATTTTGTGCCTGGCAAAACTCCAAGCACTTTATACAGGCTAAATTTAATCTTCATTACTATTTCTATCAATAATAGAAATACTACTATTCCTACTTTACAGATAAGAAAACTGAGTCACAGAGGAGTTCAATCATTTGCTCAAGCTAATGAGTGACAAAATCGAGATTCATACCTGTTCAGTCTGGTTTCAGAATCTGTGTTCTTCAGTCTGTACTTCAGATGCCATCAGAAGTGCAGAAACTACATTACTTTGCCCTCCCCATCTATCAGTTCAAGGGTCTTTTCAATTGAATCAAGAGTGTTTAGGATATGGAGAATTCAGGGGTCTCCTGCTAATACCTAATTAGAGGACACCACTAGTAGAAATTCTTTTAACCAGGATGTTGAGTGTATTCTCATCTGATTATGATCCACATTGGAAAAGTGTCTGTCACCTACTACACTGCAAAAAGAAAAAAAAATAATAGAGATCTTTTAGTTTTATAAATAACAAAGGGAAGAAGGGAAGGAGGATTTTCTGCTATTGCTTTGACGTGATAGTCCTGATTTTAAATATATGCCACTGCATGAATAAAAAATTCAGTTTTCCCTTAGGTAGTATTCATGAGATACAAAAGCAAAGTCCTGAATTACATAGGTGAGTCCTTAAGAAAACAAACCATTTTTTGGCATATTTTTACATATATATGACCTATGATGTCAATTCCTTAAGGCAAGAGTTCTCAAAATGTGGGCAAGTAGCATAGTGTCACCTAGGAACTTATTAGAAATGCAGATTTTGGACTTTCCTGGTGATCCAGTGGTTAAGAATCTACCTGCCAATGCAGGGAACATGGGATCGACCCCTGCTCCAGGAAGATTCCACATGCCCAGGGGCAACTAAGCCCATGCACCACAGCTACTGAGCCTGTGCTCTAAAGCCCGCCCGCCCAGAGCCTGTGCGCCACAACGAAAGAAGCCAGTGCACCGCAGCTAGAAAGCAGCCCCTGCTCGCCGCAGCTAGAGGAAGCCCGCACTAAGCGATGACGATCTAGCACGGCCAAAAAATTAAAACAGAAATGCAAATTCTCAGGCTTTACCCCAGAGTCAGAAATGTGAGGATGTGGCCCAGCAATCAAGGCTTTAACAAACCCCTCCTCAGGTGACTGTGATGAATGCCCGTTTGAGAACCACTGTCTCAAGGTAGTATTGGGCATTTAAATATCACAAGAAAGCCTCCTGATTCCTAGTCCAAGTCTATGGATTCCATAAGCGCTCATTGTCTAATGAAAGCAGATATTATGATAGGATCTTTTTAAAGGCCCTGTCCCCTTGCAAATATTAACATAACTTTTCTGGGGGAAAAAAGCAGTTCCTGATTCTTCTCTCTGTAGGCAGGCAGATTTTCTACAGGTTAGCTGACTTCTGATGCATAGTCTATGAACAATGCAAATTGGAAAACACTGATAAGGTCTCTCAAAAAAGATGTCCTTTTATTTACTTTGTGTTTTTAACAGCTGCATCCACTACTGAGGGATGCTCTCAGGCTGCAGGGGAAGGGAGTCTGGCAGGAGCCATCCTTTCAGGCCTGGATCCAGCCTATAACCCAGTGAAGATGAAGGCAAGCGAACTGTCTGTCAGCTCACAAAGTTGCTTTGGCCTTGAGCTGGAATCGGGGGTAAAGAACTCCCCAAAATCAACAGAACAAACTCTCAACACACAGAATTCATAACCTGATCCCTTCTCCTCTCTCCCTCCATCCTCATTCCCAGCTGCTGTTCTTGCTTTCTATATCACAGAGAAATAGAAGCAATCAGAAAAGACTTTCCACCACTGCCGTCACCACAAATCCTAGGCTGCCTGTCTGTGCCTGTACACATGTACCCTACCTCCTCGCCTGTTCTCCAAATTGGTCTCAGCTCCCATGCAAGGCCAAGGCCTCTGCGACTGTACTTGCTCCTCTGCCTGCTCACCTACCGGAGGACATCTCTCCAGCAACATCGGATAGTTGCTAACTGATAAAGCAGTTACTCACATTAGGCTGCAAAAATGCTGTATTTCCACCTTTCTTAAAAAAAAAAAAAACAACTCTTGTCCTTGCATTCTAGTCCAGCTTCTGACCCAATTCTCTACTCCTTTCTAAAGCAAAGCTCCTCAGAAGAGTCATCTACAGCTCTCATTTCTCCTCCCACTCAGCCTCTAATTCACTACACAAGGCTCTCATGCCCACCACTTTACCAGCGTGATTTATGATCTCCATGTAACTAGATCCAGTAGGTCTCAGTCTTAATCTTTCTTTTTTTTAATTTATTTTTTTACTGAAGGATAATTGCTTTACAGAATTTTGTTGTTTTCTGTCAAACCTCAACATGAATCAGCCATAGATATACATATAACCCTTCCCTTTTGAAAATCTTTCTTGATTATCAGTTTCATTTGATGCAGTTGATCACTCCCACTCTTTGAAACATTCTCTTGTTGCTTCCAGAACACACCAGGCTGGGGAATTCAAAGATGCATATATAAGGCACATCTCCAAGTCTGTTAGGAAGACTTGGACAATACACTCGAGAGTGTCTGAACTTCCAGAGTTTTACATAAATCCATTTGTGGCAGTACTGCCCAGACTTGCCCATGTCCTGGCACACATAAAAAGATAACACCTGCCCAGTACTGTGAGATGAGACAAGACTGATCTCAACAGAAGGCAACCCACCTAGGCAGCTCCAAGCCCTGAGGGTCACAGCACATGCGTTGAAGGACTCCAGTTCCTGTCTTCATGTAAAGCAGTCCCACCTCTGTTTTCCAGATACAATGAAAATACAATCATTTGATGACCTCGGTAACAGACTTTTCTGTCGCATAACTGTAAAGGCTCAACAATTCTTATGTCCTCTTTTTCTTAGAATTGTAAAAGTTTAACTCCTTCAGTTCAAGAACTGTTGTATAGCTCTTATGTACCCCATGGCTTGTAGCCCAGTGGTAAACACAGAACATGTTTTTAAAAACATATCAGATTAAAATTCTGCTTCAGATATTATTGCTTCAGCAACACCAAGACATTTTTCATAAGTGAAAACAGGTTTATTTAGAGAGATACACATTCCACAGGCAGAATGTGGTCTGTTTCATAAGGCAAGAGCGGCCGACAAGCCCTTTCTTAATCACCATACACTCTTGGACAGCATTCTATTCTATCAAGAGTTAGGCAGAACTCACCTGCCAGAAGAAACCAAAAATGACAAGTCCAGAACCCGCCTTAGTCACACATGTTGTCGCTGGAAGTTGGAAGCTGTTTCTTATATCTAACTTGATGGCAGGTACCGTGTGTTTACACTTACTTTCTATGATTTATCTTCGAAAAGTAGGAAGGGGAAGCAGCATATGAATATTCTGTATAACACATGATCTGGTGATAGTGGTGTCCTGACATCATTGGACTGTAGATGCTACTGAAGTTTTCCACTGTGGTTGTTATAGAAACAGTGAGGAGTGGTTCAGGCATAAAGCTTCTCAGAGAAGTATTTTCAGAAGTATTCCAGAAGTCATCAAGGCCACTCCACAAGGAGAGAAATTCATTTGGTACAGTGTTACCTTTTTTGTTTTATGCTGTTTTACTTCATTTGTTGACAACAAAGAAGCAAGAAGCAATCTACCAAGGTCAGGAACAAGAACGCTTTTATTTCTCCCAGATTCTTGTTTTCTGTTCAGTAGTGGAAAATAAACCAGGGAGGATTATCTGCTCTCTGTTGATTCAGGCACCCTAGAAATAAACATACTCTCAACACTATGGTGAAAAATGGTAACTTTTAAACTTTGAGTAACAAGTAAGAAGGCTTCCACGGTGATCCCTGGGTCAGGAAGGTCCCCAGGAGGAGGAAATGACAATCCACTCCAGTACTCTTGACAGGAAAATCCCACAGACAGAGGAGCCTGGTGGGCTACAGTCCATGGGGTCGCAAAGAGTAGGACATGACTGAGAGATTGAGCGCACAGGCACTCAACCAAACAAGAACTCAGAAGAAATCTCTCCCCCACTATAAACACTTACACACACACACACACACACACACACACACTTTAGATTCACCCCTCCATAAATACAGGTTTTCAGTCAAAAACCTTTCAATGATTCAAAAAGCTTATTGTCGAATAGTATGATGCCTTAAAGTCTGTTTCCACCCTCAACTACCATCCAGCTAGTGGAACAAAAAGAAATCAATCTTTCAGTCATGGAACCTACTTCATGTCCCAAATGACTTTGTTTGTGGAAAGGTCTGTACATTCCTAGCAGCTTAGGAATTGGGGTGGGTGTGGGGGGAATCATTCTCCCAAAAGTGAAGCAGTGGGAAAAAATGAAAGAACAGAGGGAACCAAAGGTGGAGAGGAACTATGTGTTAATTTCAAACAGGAGCAGTAAAAATAACTCGGAAGGCAGAGGGGGATCTGAATTGTTACTGGACATTTCAGTTGGAAAATTCCAATTTCAACAGCACATTGTAAGCTATGGTTCCCCTTTTCTAGGAAGTTCAGAAATTACCCTCAGCCTTGCTATGTACAGTTCCTGGATCAGCAGCATTAAGAGGTTTCTAGAAATGTGGACTTGCAAGCCCCACCCTTCTTCAATTTAACAAGACCCACCGCCCCCCACTAGGTAGTTTATGAGCATTTTGAGAAGCACTGATTCTGTTCTGATCCTGGGGGTCTTTCAGATCTAATGTGCTCACCTTGAATGGCACAGTTCTAGAGAGGCTTTCCACCCTGGCTCCACGTGAGACTCACCCGAGTAATTTCACAGCAACATAGACCCATGTCTCTTCACATAATTAGATTTTGAGTTAATAGGTCTGGGGTGGGACCCCAGACATTAGTATTTTTAAAAAGCTCCTAGATTGTCCTAGTAAATGGCTTAGGGTAAGATCCACTTACTTAGACTGACTCTTCATTTTGTAATAATTAAAACCCCAAACTGCCACTAGAAAAGGACCTGGTGGTATCCCTACATTATTTGATTTGGGAGTCCTCAAAACAATCTGTAAGGTGGATACAACAGATATTGTTGTACTTTTTAAAAAATATTGTTATGTCTGTTTAATAGATAATTGCTGAGAGCTGCTTTCACTATACTATATTATAGAGCAGTTAACTCTTTTCCTGGCTGAAAATAGAGGAAAGTCAAGGCTGAAAATTAACACAACATCCAGTGTTTTCCATTGTGAGTCTACAAGAAAAGCCTGAACTCACTTTAAAGAATAAATCATCAGTGCCAACCTCTGAATTTTATATGTGAGGAAACTGGGCCCCAGAGATTAGTCTCAAATCACAAGATTTTAGCTGAAATGAGAACTCAGATCTCCACGGTCCTAGTTTAATATGTTTCCCACTGAACTGCATTTCCCAAGTGCGATCCATCTTGTGGGATTACACAAGATACTAACTGCTGTTCCACTGAAAAATGTTAGATATGCTAAGTCACCTCTGGGTTAAAATAAATTCAGGAGTGTCCTTGACCTCAGGACCTCTCAGCCTTCACTGGGCTCCTGTGTCTTCTGAGTCTCTGAGAGCTTTTAGATGATATTTCCACAACTTACCAGACTATGGACACAGTTTTTTCAATCAAGAATCTTAAGGTGGTCCTATTCCAATGAGCCGGAGAAGGCACTGGCAACCCACTCCAGTCTTCTTGCCTGGAGAATCCCATGGCTGGAGGAGCCTGGTAGGCTGTAGTCCATGGGGTCGCTAGGAGTCGGACATGACTGAGCAACTTCACTTTAAAACTTTTCACTTTCATACATTGAAGAAGGAAATGGAAATCCACTCCAGTCTTCTTGCCTGGAAATCCCAGGGACGGGGGAGTCTGGTGGGCTACCGTCTACGGGCTCGCACAGAATCGGACACGACTGAAGCGACTTAGCAGCAGCAGCAGCATTCCAATGAGCAGACTTTGAGGAGGACTGTAGGCTATTTCGGAGAAGGCAACGGCAACCCACTCCAGTACTCTTGCCTAGGAAATCCCATGGACGGAGGAGCCTGGTGGGCTACAGTCCAGTGGCAAGGAGTTGGACACAACTGAGCGACTTCACTTTCACTTTTCACTTTCATGCACTGGAGAAGGAAATGTCAACCCACTCCAGTGTTCTTGCCTGGAGAATCCCAGGGATGGGAGCCTGGTGGGCTACTGTCTATGGGGTCACACAGAGTCGGACACAACTGATGTGACTTAGCAGCAGCAGCAGCAGTAGGCTACTTGGGTTGAGTGGTTGGAAACAATTTGTTCTGCCCCCAGAAGTAGGGCACCAACTCTAGTAACTGAAGGGGAGAGTATCATCAGTACCATGAAGCATCTGGAACGGCTGGCTCAAGGTTGCAGAAATATGGCCTCATCGTTTTATTCCACCTTATCCCTTCCTTAATAGACCATGCCTCAGACCCATACCCGCAGTAGGAAGAGTCATTTTTGACATCCTTCTTGCCGGATTGCTACCTTATAATGAGCATTTTCCTGTGTCAGTCTCTATGCAAAGCACTTAACCCGGATTATTTTGTTTAATCTTTACAACAATCCTATGAGGTAAGGACTCTTAGTGTTGCTGTTTAGTTGCTAAGCTGTGTACAACTCTTTTGCAACCTCATGGACCACCAGATTCCTATGTCCATGGGATTTCCCAGACAAGAATAATGAAATGGGTTGCCATTTCCTTCTTCAGAGGATCTTCCCCACCCAGGGATCAAACCCACGTTTCCTGCATCGGTAGGAAGACTCTTTACCAGTAAGCCACCTGGGAAGCCCTAAGGGCCACTATAAATGATCTTTTTTTCCATTTATCAAAGTGCTTATTCCATTTATCTGTGGGGGGCGGGCGGCGGGGAACTTTTTGAGGAATTTTTAGGAACAAGGGAGCTAACAAGTCTGAAATGTGCAGCGCAGGCCAGTAGGCTGGAAATCCAGCAGGAGTTAATGCTGTAGAATTGACTCTGAAGGCAATCTGGAAGCAGAATTCTTTCTTCTCAGCCTTTTCCCTTAAAGATTTCAACTGACTGGAATCACCCAGTCATCAGTTATGGAAGACAATCTGCTTTACTTGAAATCTACTGATTCAGCATGAAAACACAAACGACCCTGAATAGCCAAAGCAATCCTGAGAAAGAAGAATGAAGCTGGAGTCATCAGGCTCCCTGACTTCACACTATACTACAAAGGTACAGAAATCAAGACAGTATGGTACTGGCACAAAAATGGAAATACAGATCAATGGAACAGCATAGAAAGCCCAGAGATAAACCCACACAGCTATGGTCACCTAATCTATGACAAAGGAGGCAAGTAATACATAGAATAAAGAAAAGACAGTCTCTTTAATAACTGGTACTGGGAAAACTGGACCGCTACATGTAAAAGAATTAAATTAGAACACTCCCTAACACCATACACAAAAATAAACTCAAAATGGATAAATGGATTAAAAACCTAAATGTAAGATCAGACACTATAAAACTCTTAGAGGAATACATAGACCAACCACTCTTTGACATAAACCACAGCAAGATCTTTTATGATCCACCTCCTAGAGTAATGAAAATAAAAACAAAAAATAAATGGGACTTACTTAACCTTAAAAGCTTTTGCACAGCAAAGGAAACCACAAATAAAACAAAGAAGACAACCCTCAGAATGGGAGAGAAACTGTCAAAATACATGCTGTTAGCACTGATTACCTTGGCAAGATAATATTAGAAGAAAATTTTGCTTTCTAAGTTATACGATTTTACATTGGTTGAGCTTTTACAAGGAACGTATTACTTTATAATCAGAAAAAAAATTTTAAAACAATTTGTGACATTGCAAACAGCCCCAGAATGGAAGAGAGGGGATCATCATCTTTAGCCGCTGGGGCAACGTTTGAACCTTTTAGATGAAAACGGGGTATATGTGGGGAGTTTGTGCATTAAATCAGGGAGAAGTGGTGTAATGCAGGCTAGGCTCACAACAGTGCCTCAGTAATGTTTAATGACTGAATTTATAATTAAACTCAATAATGTTTAATAATTGGACTTATAAAGTAGGTACAACTTGTCTTTTTCCCAAGCGCATGAAAAAATAGGTACTTACCACCAGAGCTTAAAAAACAGAGGCTCTTCCCTCAAAAAAGTAAGACCATAGTCTAAGGCAACTTAACATCACCCGTTTTCCCCTCTACTGCCTTCCAACAATTCAATTCCTTTTTGTTCCCATTCTGATGGCCCTTGTCATCGTACTGTTTTTTTAAATTGCCTGTTGGAACCACAAGAGGGCCTCACGTACAAGAAAGGCTCTCAGGCTTTGGTAATTATAAAAAGCAAAGGGAGGAGACACCTATAAAAAGTGTCATCAAAACTTTAGAAATTTCAGCATCTTGCTCTCAATAGGTGTGGGACCACATTTCATTAACAACGAGTGGAAAATAAATTCATGCTGGTTAGTGGAGCTAATGACTTTCCCTCTCTTCCAGGTGCTGACCAGAAGAGGTGGGATAGAAGAGAGAACCGTCTAGAACCTAAGACTCCTGATGTAGACTCTTGCACCAGGATGGAAGGGGAACCTTACCACAATGCATCTACCGTCAACAGCACCCCAGTGAGTCACCAGCCTTTGGAACGCCATGGGCTGTGGGAGGTCATCACCATCGCAGCCGTCACGGCGGTGGTGAGTCTGATCACCATCATGGGCAATGTCTTCGTCATGATCTCCTTCAAGGTCAACAGCCAGCTGAAGACAGTTAACAACTATTACCTGCTCAGCTTGGCCTGTGCAGATCTCATCATTGGGATCTTCTCCATGAACCTCTACACTACGTACATCCTCATGGGACGGTGGGCTCTCGGGAGTCTGGCTTGTGACCTCTGGCTTGCGCTGGACTATGTGGCCAGCAACGCTTCTGTCATGAACCTTCTGGTGATTAGTTTTGACCGTTACTTTTCGATCACAAGACCCCTCACGTACCGGGCCAAGCGTACCCCAAAGAGGGCTGGCATCATGATTGGCTTGGCCTGGCTGATCTCCTTCATCCTCTGGGCCCCCGCGATCCTCTGCTGGCAGTACCTGGTTGGGGAGCGGACGGTACCTCCAGATGAGTGCCAGATCCAGTTCCTCTCTGAGCCCACCATCACTTTCGGCACTGCCATTGCCGCCTTCTACATCCCTGTTTCTGTCATGACCATCCTCTACTGCCGCATCTACCGGGAAACAGAGAAGCGAACCAAGGACCTGGCTGACCTCCAGGGCTCAGACTCCGTGGCTGAAGCTGAGAAGAGAAAGTCAGCTCACCAGGCTCTGCTCAGGTCCTGCTTCAGCTGTCCCCGGCCCACCCTGGCCCAGAGGGAAAGGAACCAGGCCTCCTGGTCATCCTCCCGCAGGAGCACCTCCATCACTGGGAAGCCATCCCAAGCCCCCAGCCCAAGCACTGAGTGGGCCAAAGCCGAGCAGCTAACCACCTGCAGCAGCTACCCCTCCTCAGAAGACGAGGACAAGCCCACCACTGATCCTGTCTTTCAAGTGGTTTACAAGAGTCAGGCCAAGGAAAGCCCAAGGGAAGAGTTAAGTGCTGACGAGACCAAGCAGACTTTTGTGAATGCTCAAAGTGAAAAAAATGACTATGACACCCCAAAATACTTCCTTTCTCCAGCTGCTGCTCATGGGCCCAAGAGTCAAAAGTGGGTGGCCTACAAGTTCCGACTGGTGGTAAAAGCTGAGGGGACCCATGACACCAACAATGGGTGCCGCAAGGTAAAAATCATGCCGTGTTCCTTCCCAGTGTCCAAGGACCCCTCAACAAAAGGCCTCGATCCCAACCTCAGCCATCAGATGACCAAACGAAAGAGGATGGTTCTCGTCAAAGAGAGGAAAGCCGCCCAGACCCTGAGTGCAATTCTCCTGGCTTTCATCATCACTTGGACCCCTTACAACATCATGGTCCTGGTTTCTACCTTCTGCGACAAGTGTGTCCCAGTCACCCTGTGGCACCTGGGCTACTGGTTATGCTATGTCAATAGCACTGTCAACCCCATTTGCTATGCTCTCTGCAACAGAACCTTCAGGAAGACCTTTAAGATGCTGCTGTTCTGCCGATGGAAAAAGAAAAAAGTGGAAGAGAAGTTGTACTGGCAGGGGAACAGCAAGCTCCCCTGAAAAGTAACGACTCCCCTCAAAGGAAAACCATGATCAAGGTCCCCTGAGGATGGGCAAGCTGATTCTGGTTTACTTTCCAAAAAGACATCTGTCCTTTTGAGTCCCTGAGAACTTTGTAAAGGATCAAGGTCTACTGTCAAAAGGAAGGAGTCACGGCTGCTGCAATCGCTGCCATACTGAATGGCCCTTGTCTATGACCAGGACGAGAGTGTCTGATGCCACTGGAGCTTGCCACCGAAGTAGAGAGCCAAACTCATGCGCCTTCACAGGAGCAGGCACCCTGGGTCACAGTGACCAGTGGCCGAGGGAGCTCCTGCCTCACCTTCTGTGGGGGACAGCAAGAATAGAAACCTAGTCCCAGAGTTTTGTGCGGTACGTTTGTGTCTATGCAGCAGGCTCATCTCAGCGGAAACCGGGAAGATGAAGTCAGTGTCCCCTGTTAACAAGAGCGATATTCAGCTGGTTTCTGGGACTCTATTCCTTTATAAACTGATCAGTATTTATTATGCTGCTATTGTGTTCTGTACTGTGGTGTATTTTCCTGTTTCTACATCTGAGTGAAGCTCTTGCTCCTCCCTTTCACAGCTGATGCCACCTCCTGGTACCCATGGAGGCCAGGCTGGTCCCCACAGAACCACCCTTCCCCTCAGAGTCTCGGGTCTGGAAGGACACTGGAACCCGATCACACCCAGTCCTACAGAGGGGCCTCTATTCTGCTAATAAAGACCACCAGGTCTCCACAGTCAATTATTTTGCTTTTACCAATGGGAAGTTTTTCCTTTTACACAAACAAATACTATGTATTCTAGTTTGTGCCCTTTTGAACCCATTTACTGAGGCTCCTCCTTAGGAAGATTCATTGTATGAAAGCCCTTTACTGGGTAAAGACCTTCTGCAGTCTATTTAATCACGGTTCTCAAATGGTTTTCAGAAGCCTTACATTCTCATTTCTTCACAAGGCAAACCTGAGGCAAAATGCGCAAAACAAATTTGGTTTCGCTCCATGCTTTTGAACTTCTTCCAGTCCCTTTTGGCAGGCCCTCATCCAGACCCCCAATTCACACCCCGCACAAGCAGGTCACTGTGATGCTTCCAGTCAGAAGTGCTATTTAGAGAGACAGTGGGGGAAAGGCTGTTTTTGTTTTTTTTTTTTTTTTAAAAAAAAAAGATCTTTCAAATCATGGCTCAAAAATGACTGACTTATTCATTCATCTCCAGATTCCCCAAAACAAGAAGCCCCCCAAAAATACAGTTGGGGTCTAGTAAAGCTGGCTATGGTCATTAAAAATGACCATGTTTTCTTTACAAGCAAAAATGTAGGCGACAATAATATATAAAAATAAAGTTATAACACAGGGAATTCCCTGACGGTCTAATGCTTAGGGCTCCACACTTCCACTGCAGGGTGCACAGGTTCGACCCTGGTCAGGGAACTAACATTCTGCATGCCATGCAGTGTAGCCCAAAAGGGAAAAAAAATGATCAAAATACATATAAGTATCAGGATTATCAAAAGAAAATTTTAATTGAAATCTGTGTATATAAATAAACCAAATCTAAGAGTTTCCTTTGATAATCCTGAAAATTAACTAACATGCAAAAAATTAATACAATAGGGCATAGAATTAATGGTCCACAAAGAAAGCAGCAATATAGCACACAGCAAGGATTTTAAAGTTCAAGCACTTCTGTCAGACAGAAGCTCATATGTAACCTGTCAACTATAGCTGCAGTTGTATGTAAAAATCACTGGACTTCCCACCTAATGTGGGCCAGTTCTTTTTCAGCCTCCTCTGCTAAGGGGATGTAAAAATAGCAGGCTTGGTCATCCTGGGAATTTGGTAAGTGGATATAGGAGAGCTTCAACCTTCCACTGAAGAGTGAATTGGCCTCCTCAAGGGAGTCCCAAGAAGGCTTCATGGAAGTGGAAACCCAGGCCTCTCCAGCCCTGTAGGAACTTAATGCTGAGATGGAACATCTTAGAAGCAGCGTAGCTGCTGAGTCTTTATGAAGGGCAGGTTGATGCCTGCCAAGAATTTGATAGAGAATATTAATGAACTGACTCAGTTCTCCAAGACAAAGGCTCCCAGGTCTATAGGATGCCAACAGGGCGTGCAAACCTGTTCCACCAGCTCTAGATAAACAGTTGATTCTTTTTAGTTTAAGGCTTTGACTCCTGACAAAAGTGAAAATCCCTCCAAGAGGATAGTGCTCTGAGCTCATTCACTGTTCACAGTAGAGAGAGAGATTAAGCTAATCCAAACAAAAGGATACAGAATGGAGGGGGAGGGTTGCTGAGGGCACATCTTTCTCACTCCACAGTTACCTAGAATTTAAGACTTTTGGTTCGTCTTTTGTGAAATTAATTGAGAGGCCTAGGTCTCCTTCATTATAGCTTTGGGAGGCAGCCAGTTATGCAGACTACCTATGTCCCTTAAAAAGACAAAAAGGACGCTTTAAACTACTAGGGGAAGCTAGACTTCTTTAGAATACGGCTTCTGGTGGGGTCCTCAGAATGAACAGCTCCAACTGTAAACTACAGGGACCTGACTAGTGGTGGGGTGTGGGCCAACTTTGAATTATAGGCCTTCTTATGTCCCATCTCCGAAGCTCTATCTATGGTAAATTATGTGCAGCCTTGATTAGTTGCCTATTGGATGCTGCCATGTTGCAAATATTGTGGTTTGTTTCTCCTTGGTGTGAGTTTGATGGCTTGTCAAGGAATCTGTTTTCAGTACAGTTTTTGGTTAAAGCGTTTTGTCAATACTCCTGGCTTCTGCTTTGCTGCTTTGGTGACTGTCCTTTGAGGGTGATGCTGATGTTTGGCTCTGTCATTGTGAAATCTGTACCTGATCTCCAGCTAGGAAAATACCATTGTCTCCTGTAAATATTGGAATTACAGCAAAGGATGTGGGAACTGGGCTGCTTTCCTGTATTGTACTAGCATTATTCTGGATATTAAAGAAATGTAACCACACAGTGGCCCAAGGCTAAATGTTAAATAAGAAAATGGTCTCAGTGAGCTTGCTAGATCCATCTATGTTAAAAATTACACACACACTCACGTGGCCTGGCCTTTTAAGAGCAGAGGCATTGATAGATAATGTAGACACGTGTCCCCCTTGTCACCTTTGTGATTTCCCCCTTTCCTCTCATATACCAATAACCAAATTAAGATGAAATAATGCTGACAAAATTCCTATGACTAAAATGCTTCCATTTCCCTCCAGGACAAGGGAGATGAGGCAGGCCAGAATTCTGGAGTAGCTTTTCCCTTCTCCAAGGGATCTTCCCAACCTAGGGATAGAACCTAGGTCTCCTGCATTGCAGATGAATTATTTACCAGCTGAGCCACAAGGGAAGCTATGGCAATCTACTTGTTCAAAAGGTCCTCTTCCTACTTTATATGTCCCTCGAACAAGCCTCACATCACCAGATGCCCTTCGGCTCCTGCTAAGAGTAGTTCTCCAGAGTTCAATTCCCAGACTTCAGCAATGATTTTCTAGAGAGTCATCCTGCATGAATGCATCTCAGTGGTATTCCAGCAAAGGAATGACTCATCTCTAACAAAGAGCTGCTCATATTTAATCCATTTATCCCCAGTATCACTCAATGGGGAGCTGGTGGGGTTTTTTTTTTTTTAGCAATCCCATATATATCCAAAGACGGGTTTGTAGTCCAGCTATTTTCAGTGAAAATTCGTGACGCTACTGACCATGGTGTGCTAACTACAGGCCAGTGCCCCTATTGCAGTTTACAGCAGACTATAGTGGGAAACACTATGGCTGGAAGACAGGTTTGACCCAGGATTTGGAGGACTACTCTTCTCCCTGAAAAACTAGATCGCAATGACTGGAAAATGTTTTTGTTGGAGCCTTTGTACCCAGAAGTAGAGCCTATCCTGGAGAGTCAGAAAAAAAAAAAAAAACTATACTATGTTTTGTTTTATAGTCATTTTTATGATATTAATGATTAATAAAATAGCATATAATTGCTTATAAATAAGCAAATAACAAAAAATTACCAGTAATTCTACTACCCAGAGATAACCTCTGCTAAATATCTAAGGGTCTCTCCTTGTGTACAGAAACAGATATTTTAAAACACACAGAGCTGCTAAGTACTGTTTGGCGTGGATCATATCCAACATTTTACTTAAACGCTCTCAAATAATTCTTTGGTCTTTTTCTTTTTCCTCAGTTTGGTTTCCAGGCCTTTCAGAAAGGAGTCTGACCCTGTCTGGATATAGCCTAACCCTCCTACTCCATAATCCAATCCCTTCTTAAGGTAGAGGTCAGGTAGGAACGCAGAAGTTAGAGAAGGTACCAGTAGGATTCTGCAAGGATAGTTTCAAAATCAAATACACACAATCACACACATACTTACATACATAAAACGAGTACGTGTGAGGATAGAGAAGAGCCTCGGGTTCAAAGTGGCAGCAGTTGGTTTGGAGTGGGAGGGCTGAGAGCATATTGGGAACTCAGAGTCCTCTGAGATGCCTCGAAGAAGAGCAGAAACTTCACTCCCAACCAGTCCCCAAAGAGGATGAAGAGGAGAAACTGTTTCACGCCAGAGATCTCTGCTGGATCACATCATTTAAAGACATGAGGTTGGGTCAGAGGTGGGCAGAAAGCAAGTGAGGAGGGAAGGCAAGACTTGTTTTTCTTCCATTATTATCTCAAAAGTTTTGGGGTCCTTGAGGTTCCTACTGGAGTGCAGGCTTTGGGGCAGTGCTTTTCAGATCCCCCAGTTTGTGTGCTCAGTCGTTTCAGTTGTGCCTCACTCTGCAACCCCATGGACTTCAGCCCACCAGGCTCCTCTGTCCGTGGGATTCTCCAGGCAAGGGTACTGGACTGGGTTGCCATGCCCTCCTTCAGGGGCTCTTCCCAACCCAGGGATCAAATCCGTGCCTTCTGCGTCTCCTGCACTGAAGGCATACTCTTTACCCACTGGTTATCAACAGTCAGCCACTCTGGGTGGCCACGGACCACCACGCACGGGGTTCTCCCTCACCTTTCGTCTTGAGAGGAGTGAGGCATCTTTGAGAAGGTAAGGTAAATTCAAGCCCGCAAGGCCTCCAGGTCCTCCCACCTCTTCAGGTCCTCCCCTCTCCTCCTCCGCAAGCGCTCATTACACGGCTCTTTCAGTTCCTTCAGGGGCCGACCTCCCTCCCAGCTCAGTTCACACTGAGGAGCTCCTCTCTCTCATCCCTTCTTCTCAGGCTCAGCCTTGTTAATTCCTATGTAGTCTTTCATACAGGTCACTTTCTCAAAGGAGAGGTCCTACATTGGCCCTCTACCCTCTCATCCCGTGTTATGAGCTTTTATAGCACCCAGCACTTTTCCATGGATCACCTATCAAGGTCTTCATCACACACATGGACCTGCTTGGTTATTCACGTCCATTTCTCCTGCTAAACTCTAGCTCTAAAGCCAGAGTTCACGCTATTTTGCTCAATGGTGAGTCCCCTCACTTAACAGACTTTGGCACATAGAAGAAGCAGACAGCTGCAAGGTTAGGCTCCAGGGTTTTGTGGGGGTTTTCCAGCATAGCTAGTATCTGTGTGGGTCCCTGAGAAGTAGAAGCTGAATTCACAAGTCTCTGATCTCTTTGATGATTTGAGTTGGGAATCCCTAAAAATGATGATGCTTTATGTTGCAGCCACCACAGAACTGTTTTAGTGGACTTAACGTCTTCCCACGCCTCCTTGAGGATAGGATTGTTGTATCACTAGTACTTTACCATCCAGGTACCTTACAACTCAGAGAGGGAAGTCAAAGAAGTAAAAAGGTGGTCCAAGAAAATGAAATTCTATAATGGTGTAAGCACAGGCGTGAAAAGGAACCCAAAAAAAAGGCTCACATCCAAGTCATAGGGGCATCTGGAAGACTTTTGTCAAGGGTGATTTCCACACTAAGTCCTAACGAAAATGTAAGAAGTAGACAAGAGAAAGGGGTAGGGGAGAGGCAGAGAGTTCAGAGGAAGAAATAAAAAGGCCCAGAGGTGAGCACACATGTAGAGCTTAAAGTGGGGAAATGAGGAAAATTCAAGATTCATGCAGGAAGAAAGTGACAAGAAATGAGTCCGTATGGACCATGGTCAGAGGGTTTATCTTGAAGTCTATGGAGAGTCTACAAAGGATTTCTAATTAGGGACTGACGCCATCACATTTACCTTTAGGTTTGCAGTGTCTGAAGAAAGATCTTTAGATTTACAGTGTCTGAAGCTCTAGGCACCAGAAATTAGGACTAGAACTGCTTTCTCCTGGAAGTCAGTTTCTCTTGACTACACCACCCTCTTCTCTGAGTGTTTGGAAGGAGAGAAGCAAGTGCCCAGATCATGCCAGCAGAGGGAGGCAGAGGGCGTGCAAGTGAATTAGATGTAAGGCTGCGTACTGATGGTGTGCATGTGAATCTTTAGTCTTTTCAGTTTAGCTTGTAAGAGCAGCACTGTAGGAAATGGTTAACAGGATTTGCTCTAGGTTACCAGCTACTGAGTCTGGGAAAATTTTAACCTTTGTTTCCTCATCTGAAAATTAAAGTGAAAGTGAAGACGCTCAGTCATGTCCGACTCTTTGTGACCCCATGGACTACAGCCCACCAGGCTCCTCCGTCCATGGAATTTTCCAGGCAAGAGTACTGGAGTGGATTGCCATTAAGAATATTAATAATTACAGGCTTTCACGGAACACATATAAATAGGGTTAGTATAAATATTAAGTGGGATAATACACATAAAGTATTCTAAACAGTTTTACTTATGAAGTAGATATTTCTTTTGTTTTACAGATGAAATCTGTAGTCCATTTTACATTTGATGAAATTGAGGCTTGGAAAGGTTTCTTTTCTAAGATCATATAACTATTATTGATGAAATAAGGACATGTGTTCACCCAATTTCTCCCTTAACTCAGAAAGTTCCTTGCGACCCATTCATTCAAGATGATATGGAGGCAACACAGCCCGATTTTTCACTGACTGAGGGAAAAGGAGAAGGCTTTCAGTAGATTAGAGATAATTTTAGTCAGCTCTGGAAAAGTACATGAGTTAGGACATGTGGGTTCAAATAATAGATACCTATTGGAACTAGCTTAAGAAAAACACATAAACACTATACTAGACAGGAGACCCTGGTTCGGATCTGCTGGAGAAAGGGATAGGCTACCCACTCCAGTATTCTGGCCTGGAGAATTCCACGGATAGGGGAGTCTGGCAGGCTACAATACATAGGGTCTCAAAAGTCAGACACAACTGAGTGACTTTCACTTTCACTTCCAGACAACGTAGCAGAGCTCCAGGGAATGTAAGGGAAAGAACACAGTGGCCCCAGGAAAGGATCTGAACAAAGGCACAGTTCTCAGAATTCATCTTCCACTTCAGCTTGGAACCTGTTTTCTGTAGTGTGCGTGATAAAGAGCCATGAACATCTTACAAATTTGTATGTTGCAAACTACTTCTTTAATCCCTCAGTTTTCATTTCAAGTTCCCTAGAGACAGCCTTTGGCCTATGGCCTAACCTGGATGGCAGGCCCACAAAAGCACAGTCACACAGCACAAACAGAGCTGCTAGGACGACACTTCTTTGGATTGCATTCTTTCCCAGGGTACAACCAGTTACAGGCATAAGCTGGATGACAAGTCAACAGATGTACATTAAAGGAAGGAAAGCTCCTACAGTCAGAGTTTAGATTTTCCTCTGCCCTTCCCCACTGTCCAGTTTTGTTGATATTCCTCCATAATGTATCAATTCTACCATTCCTCACATTCTGAGAATAAAATAATTTACTTTGGGGGAAAGGAAGACGTTTAAGAGACCAGTGCTGTGCTATGCTGAGTCGTGTCCATTGCAACCCCATGGACTCCTCTGTCCATAGGAATTCTCCAGGTAAGAACAGTGGAGTGTGTTGCCATGCCCTTGTCCAGGGGATCTTCCCAACCCAGGGATCGAACCCAGGTCTTCCACATTGCAGGCAATTCTTTACCGTCTGAGCCACCAGGGAAACCCAAGAATACTGAGTGGGTAATCTATCCCTTCTCCAGGGGAACAATTCCCCAGGAATTGAACCAGGGTCTTTCGCATTGCAGGCAGATTCTTTGATAGCTGAGCTACCAGGGAAGCCCAAGAGACCAGTAGGTGTATATATAAACCCTCCTAAGAGGTAACTTTTGCCCAATTTTTTAAGACTGCCAAGAAAAGTAAATCTGGTCACTGGCACTTCACCATTTTGTTTACCATGCCAACAAACACTTCTTCACAAGAAACTAATTCCTTTTGCTGTATTTAAGTCCATTTTGTTTTTTCAGACTTTACCAAGGGGTACACAGTTTATCAGAATTTGCTTTATAAAGATTAAGCATTTGAAAAATCCCCTTAGCATTCTTTACCAAACCAAAAAATTACAGCCATTTTAATTCTTCTTAAAGTATACCTAGTTAATATAGTCAGGGGTCAGTAGAATCATTTGTATAGAAAAGTATGAATATTAATCCCTGGCAGCTTTTCTCTAGACCTGCTTGATGTATCTTACTATAGAGGCTAACTAACACTGAGCACAGTACTCTTCAAATCAGATAAATGATAAGTAAGGGGTTAGGGTGCAGAGTCAGAGAAGGGATTCAAGAGGCTTTCACTGAACCCCTGAAAGAGCAACAGAACCTCTATAGACTTGAAACGCTGTCCAGCAGCTATTTGCTCCCCCAATCTCTGGAGTTACCATGGTCTTTCTCCCAACTGGGCATCTGTCATGCTCTTTGTGAGCCAGATTCCTTAGACCATTGATTCTGCTTACTTGTAGCTCAGGATCAACATACCACCTTCTCTGATCCAGTACCACCCAACTGACTGGCTCAAGTCCCAACCTCAGTCCAATCAGCTATGGGTGAGAAGACAGGTCCAGGCCTATAGAGAGACAAGCGCAAAATGAACTTTTTCTCTTTCCTATGTATGATGCACATGATTTCATAACAGTGATTGCAAGGAAGCTTTCCTTATACATCTTCTCATGGTCCCTTATGAATCACCTCAAAACACTTTTAAGAATGACTCCATTTCTTAATCTTCATGCCAAATTTTAATGATCATTTAATTTTAAAGATTTTATAACTTTACTAGTTATTTCAAATATATTTTAAAATATCCAAATATATATAGTAGGAGCTCATTGAGTGGAATTACTTTATATATATATACATACATACATATAGGTATATATATATACATAGAAAATTTTAATTTCAGCATTACCTAAGGAGATATAGATGTGAATCTTCAGTCACTACTAGTTTATAAATTTTAGTTCAAGTAAATGCTTGTCAAAGTTTTCTGTTGGAAGTGCTGTGCACAGCTAGTATTTTGGCTCTGCCCATTCCTCTTGTTTACCACTTAACATTATTAATTTACTTCTCCATCTTCCCAGGTTTGCCTCGGCTAGCCCAATCCTACCTGACTGAAGGCATTGTGAAAGGTTTCAGTTCCCTATGCTCCCATGATAAAGTTGTTACTGTGGGAAAGGAGATAAGCTAATACTGGGTGCTACTTGGGGGATGGGGAATTTTCCCCTAAAATAGCTGTTTTAGTATTTCATCTTTCTTTTTCAGGAGTATTAAAACAATGTTCATAATTTATAGGCAACATATGAATTTCAAAAAATCTACCCTTCTCAAGTTCTCTAAATAAGTACTTATACCAATTGGATATTCTCATAAACCTTACAAATTAAAACAATACTTGGATAACAATAATCACACCTAAAATGCTAAAAGGAGAGCACAACTAGGTCCTGCCTCGACATGCTCTTTGAATAGCACTAAAAGACTGGGTCACCAGTTTCTATTGTGTTCTCTGAAGTTAGTGCTTAACAGAATTTTATTGGGCTAAAATACGAAATGCATATATAAGCCATCCTAAAAGATGAGTTTTTGCCCAGTTTTTAAACAGTTGATCATAACCATGCAAAAATGTGACTATGTGACCTGGAAGGCAACTTTTAAAAATGAAAATATGGGGTGGGAGGTGGGAGGGGGGTTCATGATTGGGAACTCATGTATACCCGTGGAGGATTCATGTCAATGTATGATTTAATAAAGAATTTTAAAAAAAGAAAAGAAAAAAAAAGGAAAAAGAAAAAAAAAAAGAAAATAGTTGTTTTAGTTTTTTCTTTAAGATATTTAATAAAAATATTTTCAATAGTTTTTTTTAGTTGAACACACACATGCACACACAAACAACAAAAAAAATCCCAAACTTTCTGCAAGTTTGAGTAACTACTTAAATGAAAAAGGTCTCCTTTATCATTATTGACCTCTTCGGGACCTTGAAACCCTTCCAGTTACTAAAAAGTATACTGAATGGTTGCTTCTTCTCTCCTGTGAGAGGAAACATAAAAACCAAATGATTACATACTTTACTACTTTGGGCATGTTAGGTAAAACACCTAATTTTTTCAAAATGTTAACCAGACTCGAGATGAGTCCTGAGGTTTTGACTCCTAAAAAACTGAAAATCTGGGAGCTGTTGATACATCCCAGGTACTAAAGAAGTTCCTGACAAGAATGGGCAACTAATTTCTGATTTGCACAAAGCTGCTACTCAGGTTTAATTTAGCAGAAGTGAAAAGTTTTTAACCACAAAGGTTATATTTAAAAGGAGATAAATGTAAACTGAATCTAAGAAATACTTTTTAAAAAGAGAAACATAAGTCTCCATGTGGGGAATAGCAAAAAGAACCCAAGGAAGTAAAAAGAGAAAAAGTTGGCACAAATCATACAGTTCTTAAGGATAAGAAATAATAAGAACTGGGTTTAAATTATATTGGAATTTTGGGTCTGAAAAGGAATTTACAGGTCTAATCCAAATCTCTCAGTTTTACAGATGAGGAAACTTGAGGCCCATTTATTCATTCAACAAACATTTATTATGTGTCTGCATGCTCAATGTTGGAAACACAACAATGAACAGGACAAGAGATGGTTCAAAGTGGGAATCTGACTTGCCCAAAGTCACAAAGCAAGTGAGCAACTCAACAGGGGCTCTTTGCACTCAACTCCATATTGTCTAATATACCATCATTTCTCCACCTGTAAGCACACTAAGTATTTGATGAAGGGTCTGTGCAAAGATAAAATTTTCATATACAACTGATGCAATAACATTCTGTAATATGATAAGGGGTATATATATATCTATATTATGTTCAGATTGTGTTAAAATCTATATAAAATAATCACATATACTTTTTTAATTAGCATGGAAGTACTTTCTAATTTCTAGCTTATCATGTATTCCATGTGCAAATTCTGACAATCCAAATTTTCAAACTTTTGAACATAATTTCTGGCCAAACAACTATGACTCTTACTATATTCTGGCTCTTTTGAACTGCAACTTTAATTCAACTCATCCTCTGATATTTTAGCTATTTCAATAAATAATTATTTTAAAAGACCTAGTTCTACCATTAACCAGTTTATTCACCTTATTCATTCACAGCTTAACTAGTATGGTAACGTCAGTGTATGTAATATAATCAGAGATACAGTTTTTTAAATGTCCTGAATCAGAACTTTTTTTTTTTGGCCAAGTCACATGGCATGCAGGATTTAGAGCCCCAACCAGGGACCGAACCTCTGCCCCCTGCAGTGGAAGTAGAGAGTCCTAACCCCCGGACAGCCAGGAGATTTTTTTTTTTTTAATTACTTTTAACTTATTTTTTTTAAAGAAAACTCAAATACCTCATTTCAAAATGAACAATGGCCAACAAAGACCCAGCACAGTCAAAATAAATAAATGAATAAATTAAAAAAAAATTTTTTAATGAACAATGGTACCTATTATAAGAAGGAAAATAAGAGCTTAGAACCAATCCTTTTTTAAAAAACTTAATAATCCTAAGAAAGCAACAGGGGGGTTCTTTAACAGGAGAAGATAGGAGCCCTACTAGAAGCAATACTGTGACATCAGAGTTCTTTAAATTAAAACAATCCAAAAGAAAAGTTGCCATAACTTATCAAAATAAAAAGGTTTTGAGATACTCCTAACTGCAAAGTAGTAATTTATATTCCAATACCTCTGAGAATCAATAATGGGGAAGATGAGAGGATTTGTAAGGACCTCTGCTGTACTACCAACATGACAACATGGAGCTGTGAGGTTGATTTTCCATCCTCAGACTCTGTAAGGCTCTCCTACTCCTGCGCTTCTTTCCCCTGACCACTCACTCTCTGTTATTATTTGTGTTGCACTCCATACATAATAAGCTCTATTGAAGACAGGCACTGGGTATTATCCATCTCTCTATCTTACCTTGAATCACAGTATAGAGCTGATGTTCAATAATTGTAAAGTGAAACCACAGATGGTAACCAGAATTTAGATTGATAACATCCACTCTAATTCATACATCCACACTCTGAAACCAGCTTGTAATAATGAAAGTTAAAACTACATCAGGAACATGTGGTTCTACTTCAAATATCAGGGAATGTTAAAACTACAGGGCAGGACTAAGAATTTTAAACGGTCTAGTTACACAGAAACCCATGGTGCATGCTGTTCTGAAAATACCAAGCACCCTTTTTAAACAGGAAAGGTTAAGTTCAAGCCTCAGATAATGAGAGACAGAAGAAAATTGTAAGGAATAAAGGAAACATTAAAGTGAAAAAAAAAATGGCAAGATAACTTTATCTCTGGATTAAGACTTATTTTAATATACATAATGTATCATACTTCATATAATTTATTAATGTCATTTTCTATAGGACACTGTAATTAATTCAGTGACATCAATATTGACCTCAAACAGACAAAGGATGAAAGCTGGGTGTCCTTGTGTACCAAATACAAAACATGTGCTAAAGAGCTATCACGCATAACAGTTGTAAGAGACCGACTCTAAGGATGACTCAGGTTTACAGTAGTTGCTTCACACGCTTTTCCCTCAGGACATGGATGCCACCCAGTGTTACTGTGATTGTGCAAATGCCGTCTCTGGCCTGCCCGACTACCTCCTTTTGCCAGCCCCACTTTTGCCTGTTTTACTGCTGCCACTGCTAGATTTGCCAGATGACTTTGAAGAGAAGAGTCTTGTCATGAACTCAGAAACATCAGGCAGTTCGTGGTTGGAATTCAGCATATTCATTGACTGCTCCATCTCCTGTGGGAAGACAAAGCACATCGCTATGAAAGGCACAGGGATCCTTCAGGTCATCAGCAACTAACACTTCCATTAAGGAAGGAGGAGAGAAATGAAAGAGGTACTGGTTCTGAGCAATGACGTAATGTCACACCCAACAGCATTTCGAAACCATGCTTCATGCTCCCCTTGGATCACTCAGCATTCTGATCCTCAGTAGATGCTCAAAAGTGTTGCCTGGGGTTTGATTCCATTTATGTTTTTGTAAAGGGGATTTTCTCTGATAATGGACATAATGTGATTATATTCCTGCCACCTTATTTTGTTTTCTGGTTAAAATACTTTGTTTTAACAAGTATTTTTAAACTCATGCTTCTTCTAGATGCACTTAACTAGAAATCTTTAACTATGTATCAAGCTATCAGAAAAGTTTGAAGATAACTATAGTATTTCCAAGACTTGATTCCTAAGGGCCTTAGTAAATCTATGAACACTGTATGACTTGAGTGACCTCAGTTACAGCATCTAAAGCAAGCAACACAAATGTTAAAATGTTACCATCACTGGCAGGACCTAAGGAAATAGTACTTTTATTCTGAGGTTTCTATCCTACCGGTTACTGGGCCAACAATCTCTAAAGTACTGTTCCACTTTGGCAATATTAATGTCTGCTTCATTTGAATTTCATGTGACATTACAAAAGTGAACTCATAATTGTATTGGTTCAGACATGAAAAAAAAAAAAAAAGAAATACCCCATTATCTATCATTTAAAATTGAGTTTTTAATTCAATTATTAGCTAGCGCTTTCTCCCCAAAGGTAGAATTTATAGATGAGTTTTCAAGGAGAAAATGCTTTAAATAAGGCCAGGAAAAGAAACATTACAAATATATATGAGATATATTAATATCCCCAGTAATCAAGAATTAAATGTATATGGTAACAGGTTTTGAATCTCTGCAAAAATATACCAACTCTATTTTTGAATCTGTTCAATTCTGAAGCTCCTGAATGAACAACTTTTTATACTGCATACTATGTGAAAAGCATTTTGCAAGAAATGAATTTTTAACCCAGTGTGACTTCTAATGCTTCCTTCTGTTGATACCACAGAGAGTTAACTGCCTTAACAGATACAAGGATACAGGAGGTACACTTTCCGACCAACACTGAGGCAAAGATGCCAAAACTTAGCAATAAAACATTTTGAAACATCATAAAGCGTTCTTCTTTCATGAAGTTTTCTTTTGCCATTCCAGCATGGGATATATGCCTTTACAGAACTTAATCAGCTAGTACCTCAGCAGACATTTTTATTTATGGATAGCTTATTTTTTTCTATTTAAAACACATGCACAATCCTCTGCTGGAAAGAAGAGTGCTTTATAAATCCATTCTATTTCCTTTATTTAACTGAGCTTGTTGACAACAGAGATGACATATAACCCATCTTTGTATCCCCTGTATCCAGAGCCTAAAAATTGATAATAAATATTTATTCAGTAATCAATAGGTGTAAATACACCAGTATATTAAATACAACAGAAAAACTTGGAATTCAGGAGATGTATGTTGATGGTTTGGGGTGAAGAATAGATAATTTTTGTTTTCAATTCTGAAGATTTTATACAGAAGCCAATATTTAAAAGAGACGAGACGGTGGCACTAAATTTGAAGCATCTTCCTTGGTAACTCCTAGCCTCCTCACCAAACAGTATGATCTTGTGGTAGAGTTTGAAAACCACTATTCTATTTTTCTCCTGTGGTTTATCCAAATTTCTTTTGTGTATCTGAACATATAAGCTAAAGGTATATACTCTGAAGAACTTTATAAAATAAAGGTAGATTATAAGAAGCTACCATTTAGTGAAATATCTAGATTAGGTATACCAGAATCATTATGCATTTCAACTATTTAACAATTGAGGCACAAAGAAGCAAATACTAAACAGAATGTCTTAACTATATGAAGAGATCCAGGCTTTTATCAGAGAGATCCAACTGAATTTATCTGGTTCAATGGAAACAATTAAATACCAGAAACATATAATACTATATCAACACAACCTGTAGATGAATTTGGCTTGGGAATTAGCTGGACAAATGCAAGCCATTCAGCCACAATGGATGACCAGGCATCAGAACATGGTTCAATCATCTTACCCGCCTCATGTCAGGATCACTTGTGTTGACCACTTTAGGCAGAAGCACAAATATCAATAATGGAAGAACCATCATCATAACCTGTGAAAGAAAAAAAATTCAGAAAATGTTTTTCCCACTTAACTGAGGTACAAAATCTGGACTTAACAACCAATGATGGAATTAAATACTGTAAATAGAATAAAACTAGCAGTCACCACTTCAATTCTATTGAATGAGCCCTGCTGACAGCAAGGTCCACTGTCGTAATATAAGAGCTTTATCTATAAGTTTGTGTGGACTTTATACAGACACCTCGCTTCATATCTGTGCTACCTATCATTCTGCAGAGTTCAGAGTTTTATTTAACACAAACAGTTTGCAAACAGAACTATTTGTTCATTTTCTTCAAACTGCAGTCTGCCACTGAGATTGGTGATTGTGATGACCAGCTGAGCTTTTTCCAGACGACTTGTGGCTTTTGGAGAAAACAAAATAATCCCTTTCTACCGTACAATATACTACTAGGCAACTACTATAGCAGACAAGTTTTTAAAAATGACCTAGGATCTTCTCGCACTGCATACGTCCCCATGGAAATTTCAGAAATGAGAACATGAAATATATTTCTCAATTAGCTTTGGAGTCTCACTATTGATTTCGTCCATCCACTCTACCCTCCTGCTTCTTCAGGCCTAACTGCAGATTCCAGGTACTGATTTATTCCTCTCAAAGGATGTACGGCCTGAAACATCCCTACTTGTGATCTAAATAGCTACCATCAAGAAATATGATTAACACTTACATAATTCTCAGGTAATAATTCAAGTTTCAAAAAACAGCAAAAGAAAAAAAAGTTAACTTTTTTCTGAAGAATTTTGCTATTAGAATTTTATATTAGTGGATACCATAATATCATTTCATGAAAATACCAAGTACTTAGAATACCACAGAATAATTTTTCTGTTCATTCCATATTCAAAAGAAAGAGAGAGAAAAAAAAAGTATGTGTCCCATCAAGAGGGCAATTTATTAAGTGATGGCACATTCATCAATGGTCTAATACGCAGGTAGTAGGAAGGAGAGCTAACTCCATGTGTGACTTACCACACATGTGACTTATCACATGACTTATTACACGTGTGACTTATCACATGACTGTGTGTGTGTTTAGTTGCTCAGTCGGATCTGACACTCTGCAACCCCATGGAGACTTACCACATACTCATTCAATGTGAATTTTAAACATAACTATTTATCTAATTTTTGCTGCACATTTCTATGTCAAACCTACCATGCCATTCTTGATACTATTTTTTTCATTATGTATTCCCAAAGCTATTATTTTCTTGAAATTCATAAACTAGTCACAATAATCCTTTCATCCAACAATTTGATCCCAGCTTTCCTATCACAGGGTTAGTTTTTCAATTGACTATAAGCAAATTAGAGATTAGTAAAGGTGCTTTATTATAGCCTGATACATACCATTGGGTTCATCAGAAAGTCTGTCCAGCCCCAAGATTCTCTTTTAATAAAGTAAGAAGGTGGGCCTGAAGATTTCATTTGGAGAGGATAGGGCAGTCTGACCACTTCTGATGTTTTGATGTAATTCACGTATCTCGCTCTGATAAAGCAACATGAAAAAAGCATCAGTAATCCTATTACAAGCATTACTAGTTAAAAGAACTGCTTATAATATATTAGCAATGCCTTAATTACCTTTAGCTTTTTCCAGAATGCTTTGGCATTTGAATTTTTGATCTTGAAAATCTGATCAAAGCAGCCTCATCTATATGTCTAAAATACTTAGCAAAATGTAGAGAAGACACTAGATTTGGAATCAAGAGACCTAGTTTCTAGTTATAGATCTGTTAATACCTAGGCTTACAAGTTTTAAGTTCTTAATGTTTCTGGTTATACCAGAAGTTCTTCTGGAATTCTTCCAGCTCTAAAGCTCTTTGATTTTATTTAATAATAAACTTATTTTGCTATAAATATATAAAAATGTTAGAATTTTTTGATTGTCTGAGATATGCATTATGCTGCTGCTGCTACTGCTGCTAAGTCACTTCAGTCGTGTCTGACTCTGTACGACCCCATAGATGGCAGCCCACCAGGCTCCCCCGTCCCTGGGATTCTCCAGGCAAGAACACTGGAGTGGGTTGCCATTTCCTTCTCCAACGCATGAAAGTGAAAAGGGAAAGTGAAGTTGCTCAGCCGTGTCCGACTCTTAGCAACCCCATGGACTGCAGCCTACCAGGCTCCTCCGTCCATGGGATTTTCCAGGCAAGAGTACTGGAGTGGGGCGCCAGTGCCTTCTGGGGTATACCTAATTGCCAAGGGTATTTTGCAGGAAAAACATGATTCAAGAAAGTCCTGCAACAGTACCATAGGTGGTAACATTACATTTTTACCCGACATGCTATGAATTTTAATCACCCATGTCCACACATATTTCAGTGTACTTTTTAAAAATTGCTTCCCCCATTTCCTCTTATCGTTTCCTTCTGGAGCTTCTATTAGACAAGTGTTAGACCATTTCATTCTTCTATGGCAGGGGAGGAGGGGGCGGGGAGCCTGTGCGGGGTCTTCTCTGCTGAGCAGGCTTCTCATTACAGTGGCTTCTCTCGTTGCGGAGCACTGGCTCCAGGGCTGGAGGGCTTCATTAACTGCGGCTCCTGGGCTCTAGAGCACAGGTTCAGTAACTGTGGCGCAAGAGCTTAGTCACTCCATGGCATGTGGGATGTTCTTGGATGAGGGATCAAACCCATGTCTCCTGCACTGGCAGGCGGATTCTTTACCATCAAGCCATCAGGGTAGCCCTTTTTCATTCTTTACTCCACATCTTGTTAAACTCTCACATTCAGAGTCCTTTCCTTCATCTGTATTGATTTCTGGCTAATTTTTCTGATCTGTCCTCCAACTTATCAAACTTCTGGTCAGTTGCTCAGCACATCCATTGAGTTTTATATTCCAAAGCATACACTGACTGCAAAAGTTGTTTTTTGTTTCATATGGTCTATTTGGTTTTATCTATGGTCTATTTTGCTATTATGGCAATAAGCGTTTTTGTTTAAAGCATTTTAAATCTGCTTTAAGCCATTTTGTATTGTCTATATCCGATAGTTACACTGTCTAGAGTTCTCAGGGCTTCCCTGGTGGCTCAGTGTGAAGACTCCACCTGCCAATACAGGAGACATGAGTACCGTCCCTGATCTGGGAAGATCCCACGTGCCATACAGCGACTAGGCCCGAGTGCCACAACCACTGAACTTGTGCTCTAGAGCCCAGGAGGCGCAGCTGAGGAAGCCCTTGAGCCCTAGAGCTGGTGCTCCACGACAGGAGAATCCACTGCACTGAGAAGCCCTCACACCACAGCTGGAGAGTAGCCCGTTTGCTGCAACTAGAGAAAAGCCAGCACAGCCAAAAATAAACAAACAAGTAAACAAAATTAGGGTTATCAGAGGTCTGATTCATCTTCTAACTCCATGGACATTGTTTTCTTGGGGATTTTTTATAAGTTAAGTAGACTTTACTTATGTGTGGGTGTGGACAGAGAGTATCTGCCTCAAGAGAGGTTATGCACTTGTCTGTGCCAGGAGTCCAGGATTATGACCAGGGACCATCTTATTAATTTTTCAGACTGGAATTTTTTGGATCATGCAGGAAGTAATAAGTGCATACCCCAAATTTCAATGAGGGTATGACTATCAATTTTCAGGATAGATTTTTTTCCTCCAATAGCCAGGGCCAGGTTGGGAATCTGATCTCTTGGATTTCAGGCCAAGGGTCGAGGCAGGAACCAAGTCTCTAGTCTGACTGACTCCTAGCATGCCCAAAGCCTGCCTTCCATCCACACACTGATAATAAAATCTAAGCATTTCGATGAGAGTATAACAAATCCCCCAGGTGGGAAAGCAGTTTATTCTCTGGGGAGTTCCCTTACTTTTGGGGGAGTTATACATTTAAAATGAAATTTTTATCATGTTTTATCCAGCATTTCTAAAATTTTTCATTTGGCCAAAATGTCAGAAATGGAAGTTCCATTTATCTGAAACTAATTAATCATACACACTTACAAAACACTGGTCAAGAATATCAGTATCTTATATAAGTCCTTCTTTGTTCTCTATTCTGTCGCCCACCCCCCAATTATTAAACTGATAAGGGCCTTTTTTTTTAAGCTATGCTTCAAGTATCCAGTCATCAGGAATACATCTGCGAATATGAATCCCACTGTTGCAACCAGTCCTTAAAAGTTAAAGCAGGTAGTACTCTTTATCCAAGGTGAAAAGGCGAATAAAGCTTTGTATTTTAGGAAAATATGTCTAACAAGTAAGACTACTTTATTCAAAAGAGGAAAAGATACACCCAACTGAATGCAGAGTTTCAGAGAATAGCAAGGCGAGATAAGAAAGTCTTCTTAAGAGAACAACGCAAGGAAATAGAGAAAAACAATACAATGGGAAAGACTCTCCAAGAAAACTGGAGATACCTAAGGGAACATTTCATGCAAAGATGGGCACAATAAAGGACAGAAATGGCAAGGACCTAACAGAAGCAGAAGATATTAAGAAGAGGTGGCAAGAATACACAGAACTATACAAAAAAAGGTCTTACATGACCCAGATAACCATGATGGACCATGACGGTGTGGTCACGCACCTAGAGCCAGACATCCTGCAGTGCAAAGTCAAGTGGGCCTTAGGAAGCATCGCTACAAACTAAGCTAGTGGAGGTGATAGAATCCCAGTTGAGCTATTTCAAATCCTAAAAGATGATGCTGTGAAAGTGCTGCACTCAATATGCCAGCAAATTTGGAAAACTCAGTGGTGGTCACAGGACTGGAAAAGGTCAGTTTTCATTCCAATCCCAAAGAAAGGCAATGCCAAATAATGTTCAAACTACCATACAACTGCACTCATTTCACACGCTGCTGCTGCTGCTGCTGCTAAGTTGCTTCAGTAGTGTCCGACTCTGTGTGACCCCATAGATGGCAGCCCACCAGGCTCCCCCGTCCCTGGGATTCTCCAGGCAAGAACACTGGAGTGGGTTGCCATTGCCTTCTCCGATTTCACACGCTGCTGCTGCTGCTAAGTCACGTCAGTCATATCCGGCTCTGTGTGACCCCATAGACGGCGGCAGCCCATCGGGCTCCCCCATCCCTGGGATTCTCCAGGCAAGAACACTGGAGTGGGTTGCCATTTCCTTCTCCAATGCATGAAAGTGAAAAGTGAAAGTGAAGTCGCTCAGTTGTGTCTGACTCTTAGCGACCCCATGGACTGCAGCCTACCAGGCTCCCCCGTCCCTGGGATTCTCCAGGCAAGAACACTGGAGTGGGTTGCCATTGCCTTCTCCGATTTCACACGCTAGTAAGGCTCAAAACCTTCAAGCTAGGCTTCAATAGCACCTGAACTGAGAACTTCCAGGTGTACAAGCTGGATTTAGAAAAGGCAGAGGAACCAGAGATCAAACTGCCAACAACCATTCGATCATAGAGAAAGCAAGAGAGTTCCAGAAAAACATCTTTTTCTGCATCACTGACTACACAAAAGCCTGTGTGGATCAGAACAAACTGTGGAAACTTCTCAAACAGATGGGAATACCACATCACCTGACCTGCCTCCTGAGAAAACTGTATGCAGGTCAAGGAGCAACAGTTAGAACCGGACATGGAACAAGGGACTGGTTCCAAATTGGGAAAAGAACACATCAAGGCTGCATGTCACCCTACTTATTGAATTTATATGCAGAGAATATCATGCAAAATGATGGGCTGGATGAAGCACAAGCAGGAATCAAGATTGCCTGGAGAAATATCAACAACCTCAGATATGCAGATGATACCACTCTAATGGAGCCTCTTGATAAGAGTGAAAGAGGAGAGTGAAAAAGCTGGCTTAAAACTCAACATTCAAAAAACTAAGATCATGGCATCCGGTCTCATCACTTAATGGCAAACAGATGGAGAAAAAATGGAAACAGTGGCAGATTTTATTTTCTTGGGCTCCAGAATCACTGAGGATGGTGACTATAGCCGCAAAATGAAAAGATGCTTGCTCCTTGGAAAAAAGCTATTACAAATCTACACAGCAAATTAAAAAGCAGAGACATCATTTTGCCGACAAAGGTCTATATAGTCAAAGCTATGGTTTTTGCAGTAGTCATAAATGGATGTGAGACCTGGACCATAAGGAAGGCTGAACTCCTAAGAACTGATGCTTTCGAACTGTGGTGCTGGAGAAGACTCCTTGGACAGCAAGGAGATCAAATCAGTCAATCCTAAAGGAAATCAACCCTGAATATTCATTGCAAGGACTGGTGCTGAAGCTGCAATACTTAGGCCATCTGATGTGAAAAGCTGACTCATTAGGAAAGACCCTGATGCTGGGAAAAACTGAAGGCAAGAGTTGGGAGCAACAGAGGATGAGACAGTCGGATGGCATCATTAACTCAATGGACATCAATCTAAGCAAACTCCAGGAGATAGTGAAGGACAGGGAAACGTGCCGCGCCACATTCCACGGGGCTGCAAAGAGTCAGACATGACTCAGCAACTGACCAACAGCTTTATTCAAAATTCAAAGCAAAAAGGATACATAAAAATAAATTACAGTTTTTAATCAACAAATGTCCCGTTTTAACAACTCTCATGCCCTTCAGTATTCAGCTTTTTGTTTGTCTCGTCTGGCCACTCGGCTTGTAGTTTAATTCTCCAACAAGGGGTTGAACCCAGGCTCACTGCAATGACAGTGCAAAGTCCCCACTACTGAACCCCAGGGAGTTCCCAGTATTTTTAAAAGACTCTCACACTTATATATTTAGTGCATATGGTAAATCTACAAGCCCCCTTCCATGTCCACACTTACAATCCTAAAATATATAAAAAGTCATAATATGTTCTTTACAGTTTAGATATTAACATACTCGTTTTATATATAAATATATATTTTTAAAATTTTATGCCTCTAAAAGGACATGAGAAAGTCAATAGCTAATGAGATTCAGTTACTTTGAAACAATCCATTTATTACCCCCAAAATATTTATAAACATATTTGCAGGATATTACTCAAGTTTTACCCTTGCTCTGAGTAGCCAATAGCAAGTAATATTAGAATCTGGACAAAGTAGAATATTCTAAGACAACAATTTAACTTCAAAAGTATATGAGAAAGTAACTTGTTTCTAAATAGTTATTTTTCATAGCATCACGTTTCATAGCATAGCATACTAATAGCATAGCATTACTGGTTTCATAATAACACTAAGAATTTAAATTAGAATAACTGTGCTCACTACACATGCTAACAGAGGAAAAAGAAAACTCTCCCTATCCATTATTGGGAGCTGACATCAATGAACTAATATACAGCTGATATAAAGGATGTATGATATAAAACTCAACATATGACTGACTATTTTAATTACAGCATATTTACATATTATACTTTTAAAATGTTCAATAATCAAAAAAAAGTAAAGGAAGAAGGAAAGCATTTTAGGAGTAAACGTTAATTCAGATATAAATATTATGGTACAAACCAAACACCTCTCTTACATCAACTCAATCTGAGGTCTCCACAAATCAACCTCAATATGCTAGGCATGTGAAGAAAAGGTCGGTAATAAAATACCGTTCCCCTAACCCCCAAATTATTTTTGCCTTTGTGTGACCTCTTCTTAATTACTGCATGCATGCTTAGTTGCTCAGTTGTGTCTGACTCTTTGCAACCCTGTGGACTGCAACCCGTTAGGCTCCTCTGTCCATAGGATTTTCCAGGGTAAGAATACTGGAGTGAGTCGTCATTTCCTCTCCAGGGAATCTTTCCAACCCGGGGATTGAAGCCGAGACTCCTGAGTCTCCTGCACCAGCGGGCAGATTCTTTACCACTGAGCTACCTGGAAAGATTTATTACAGCAACACGAAGTAATTTTGTGATAGCCCAAACAGAGAAGAGATATTACCATTTTAAATTGTTTGGTACTTGTCAATTACAGCTCAATAAAGCAAACAAGCAAGCAAGAAAACGGCTTCCTATACCTCCTGGTCAGATTACACCAAAGACAGCGCTATTAGCCCGAGACTAATAACAATCAACTGGGCTTCTAGCAGCAGAAGGCTGAATCTGGGGTCTGTGGTATTCCAGAATTAGAGCCTGAATTAGTCCAAAGTTTTCACTCGACTTCAAAGCATGTGTTCATCTACTTGTGAAAGCGAAGTCATTCAGTCATGTCCGACTCTTTGTGACCCCATGGACTGTAGCCTATCAGGCTCCTCCGTCCATGGGATTTTCCAGGCAAGAGTGCTGGAGTGGATTGCCATTTCCTTCTCCAGGGGGTCTTCCTGACCCAGGGATCGAACCCAGGTCTCCCGCATTGCAGACAGATGCTTTACCATCTGAGCCACCAGGGAAGCCCGTTCATCTACTTGGAAATTCTAAAACTTTTTCCTGTCCTCCAGCCTCTAATACTTTACTTTTTCTCATTATGATCCTCATTTTGAAATAAACTCCATGAAATTATCAAAATATCCCAATGAAAAACAAATGATAAGTATTTTCAACTTAGAAAAGTTAAATTATTTCCAACTTTAATAACTGCATTTCAGTTAAAACTTTCACAGTGCTTTCGCTCCTATAGTAAGTAATCTTACCTCTTCTCTATATAATCATATCAGGAGTTTTAAAATAAATATTAAGCCAGAGCAGGAGACAGTTCAACTGTACAATATTATCAATGCTCAAATTAGAACAATATAAAGTGAAAGTGAAGTCAGTCGCTCAGTCGTGTCCGACTCTGTGATCCCATTGACTGTAGCCTACCAGGCTCCTCAGTCTATGGGATTTTCCAGACAAGAGTACTGGAGTGGGCAATATAAGGATGCTTTAAATGTTTTAAGGAATACCTGCAGTTTAAACAAGAAACCTTTCAACCTTAACTATAAACTCTGATAGGAATATATAATGAGGTATTCAGGAGCCTAGCCTTTGGTAAAAATAAAATCAGCTGTCCTTACCTCATTTTGCCTTTTGAAGTGATATCCACTCGGACAGGATCAAACCTGTAAGCTGGAGAAATAACTTCCACTACATAAGATCCAGAAGGTATATCATGAACCACAAAACTCCCATCTGTCCTGGAAAAATGAAAGTATCATTATTTAGTCATTTATGATCAACAGTTTATTCCTTTGCTTTAAATCATCAGTTAACTCCCAAACCAATACCCCCCAAAATGACACAGTATTTAGCAAAACAAAACAAACCCAAACTGGTGAGAGTTGTTCCACATTTCAGCTTCCATAATTACACTGCATGGGTATGAAAATGCCCCAGACCGTTCTACAGAGCGCCCTGACACAGAAAGCACTTCTATTCCTTCTGCAGGATAGAGATGAGAGGTGACAGGGGTACAGGTCCAACTCTAAAGTCATGTCTTCATTCAAGAGAATGAATATGTTATTCCTACAATATTGGGGTTCCAATTCTGCCAAACCCCTCCAACAATTTCTTAATTAAAAATGGCTTTTTTCCCTAGTTTTAATTTGTATTTTCTTTTTTCTTTGTTACAAAAAAAAAATGTAATTAAATACTGCTTGTTTCACTTGTTAAAAATAGTTCCCATCTATTTTGGTTACTTCTTTTGGGCTATGTATAAGTTTAAAATGTTTATGGGAGTTAAAGCTTCCCTGGTGGCTCAGAGGTTAAAGCGTCTGCCTCTAATATGGGAGACCTGGGTTCGATCCCTGGGTCAGAAGATCCCCTGGAGAGGGAAATAGCAACACACTCCAGTATTCTTGCCTGGAGAATCCCATGGAAGGAAGAGCCTGGTGGGCTACAGTCCACGGGGTCGCAAAGAGTCGGACACGACTGAGCGACTTAACTAACTAATGGGAGTTAAAACCATCCACTTTTGCCTTACTGATTTCTTCTAAACCTTCTAGACTAAGAAAACTACCCCATCCAGAACTAGTCATTTCAGGTTCACAGACCAAAATTAATTTGTTTAGCTAGTTAGAAACTGCCATTCTGATGGGAAAAAAGTTTATGATTCAGGAGAACAAAGATTCTAAAAGGACTGACTTTATCAAAGAGTTGCCAGTCTCATAATAATGTTAAAATAATGTTCCTTAAATCATTAGGCTCTTTCAGTTAAAGCAATGATTCTGTCACATCAACCATGTTTACTAAAAAGTAAGAGTTCCATACTATTTCAAAGTACACACTAAACTGAAACAGAGTTAAAATATAAACATCAAGTTAACTTATTCTGGACTGGATGTCTTCTATTTTCCCTTAGATCATTTTCCACCCTTCTCCTCTCCCAACAGCAGGAAAGGGAAGAAAACGAGCTTAGTATACTCTCCTCCCAGCTCTTTCCATGCAAGGTCCCCTAACTGGCTTTGGCAAGGGACCCAGCTCCTCTCTAGGCCGTTCTTTCCTCTTTTCTAGATTCCAGTAACCTTTATTTCCTAGCCTCCATTCAGGCTTAGAGGTGACAATAGCCTTGAAGTTGTGAACTTTGGAGTACTGCTTAATCTGATTGTTTCCTTACACCATGACTACCCTGGTTAATCCTTTCATTAAACTTTCCTTGAATTACTCTAATTTTTCAGTTTCTTGACGGGACCCTAACTGAATGAATTTCAAAACTTTTTTCTAGGTCCAGAAAAAAAGAGAATTCAATTAATTCCTGTGCAACACAAATAATAGCAGAACTAATGGCATAAACTAAAAGCAAATATATTTTTCATCCTAGGGTAAACAGTTTACTTTAAAAGATAACATACACATTTTACAATGAAAACTTAAAACCTGGTATTTAAAATGTATTCTGCAATACACAGACCTTGCTGGATTCTTGATGTGAAAGAACAAGCACAATAAAGTATTTCTGAAGTAAGTGGGGAAACATAAAAATGGACTGGGTACTAAATTACATTATTATTATTTATTTTGTGAAACAAATAACGGTACTGTGGGGTTTTTTTAACCCTTATCTTTCAGAGATACATCACAGTGTTTTTATAAGTGAAATTATATTATGTTTAAGATCACATTAAAATATTCCAGAAAGAAAGTAAAGAGGGGCAGATAGCAGAAATGAAATCAAACAGTAAACTGTGATGTGTTCCTAAGTTATTCTACTTTAGCATATGTCTGAAGTTTTCCATAATAAACAGTTCAAAAAAGTTAAGTATATAATCTTACATAAAGCATAGCACATAATTTCAAAAAGCTGAAAACTATCTAAATGCCCCCAAACAGAGGACAAGATAAATTAAGTTCACACACACAGTGATGAGAGCAAGAAGTGGCATGTGCAGTCTTCAGCTGAAACTCCCCTAATCTTCATTTAGTAAAGTCTCAAGTCACCTCCAACAAGCATAAACACAGTCAAAATTGCATGCTAGTTATGTATAACAGGTACAGGACAAATTATCTATCCCTCTTTCAAAATGGTTATCACAATAAGCCCCTCATATTAATAAGCCCCTCAACCTTTCTACATATAAATGAAAGAACACGAAAGGGCACCAGAAGCTGCTCACAAAATAATAAATGAAAAAAAATCAAGTCATAAAGCACTGTATATTGTATATTAGTATTAAAAATGTCATATAATTCCAAAAAGATACAATAAAATGTTAAGGCTTGCTATCTCTATTCTGTTTATATTTTCTTCAATAAACAAAGCACAAATTATTTTCAATAAAAATAATGCTTATTTTAAAAACTGTATATGGCAGAAGAGAGATCAAATGGTTAATCACGGCTAATTTTCTACAGCTTAATGAGAGTTTTATTATTAAAAGATCATTTATTAGGGTGAAACTTCAAGAATGGCCTAATGCCAGATTTTTAATGATAAACAGCACTTTAAAAATGATAGTAAGCTTCTCTTCATTATTTATTAATCTGAGTTTGAAATTCTCATTCAAAGGCACCCGGAGACTCTGAATGTTTACAAAACAGATTTAGAATTAAATTGTCTTGTTTTCAGATACCACTTGTCAGTATACAAACCCATCAGAGGAACACTTCCTTTACCAGATAGTTTCAGTTCAAAGTTTCACTTTCCAAGCAGCAATTGAAAAGATTTAAAATATCATATTACACTATACCTAGTCATCTGAAAAGCAAGCTGACACAGAACTACAGTGCTAATAAATTCACCACGTCTTTTAAATATAGGCTCAAATCCTATTTCTACTCATTGCCAGACAGAAGTGCATAAACACTGTAGAGTCTTACATAAATGACAACAGCGATGTTGCAAATCCCTCGATAACGTCAAGTGTAAAAAAGAACAACAATCCCACTTCCAGGCAAAAAAGGTGCTTTGATTAGGGACTTCAGGGCCCATTAATTTTAGAAGTAGCAACATTAGCCTCCAGTCTGTGTCATCACTAGAAGCCCTGTGGGCTTTGAGAATTCCCACTTGCTTAGCATCATTCTACACAACATGAAGCTACCAAAAGACTGAAATGAAGTGCAAAAAGAGGCCAAATTCCGGGGAAACCAGATGAGATGCAAAGGAAAGATTCATCAAAAGACAAATAAAGGGGTCCACCTATCCCCAGGGCCCAGAAGTGGTCGTCCCCATCCAGGGCTAAAAGGGAGTTGAAGATAACTGACTCCGCCGCTCTGGCCCTGGGACGAGCACCTGCCATCCTCATTTCTGTGGTGCAGGATCGGGAAGGGGAAAACGTCAGACTGCCTGACAAGGTACCCCCGGCACAGACCGCTAACGGTGCTCGCCCTTTCACCCTCGGACAGCGACGTCGTCCGGTTTTGACACCTAGCGCCCCCAGGGAGAATCCCCTTTCAGCTTCCATCCCAGCTGCTTTCGCGCTGCCCTCAGGACGCTCACTTCAGAAAGCCGACGTGCTCTTCTCCGTCTACCAGCACTCGGGCCGCCGAGATCCAGTCCTGGGGTTTCACTCCAGGGACAACCGCACGCCCCTCAATCTTGAAGCGATCTCCAATGCCGACCCCACTCCCTCCTGACCCGTCAGAGGTAGACCCAGACACGTCCGAGCTCTGGGCATCCCTTGATAGTAGCAGCAGGAGGACGGAAAAGAAGGCCCATAGCGTGGCCGCCATGACAGCAGCTCTCGGCGGTCAGGCCGGTAGCCCCGGAAACCCTCCCCGTCTCTCGCAGTCACCGCAGCCGCGAGCTGATGTCGTCATCTCTGCGCGTCGGGTTCGGGCGCCCGCTATGGGCTCAAACCGCAGCGCAGGAGTCTGGGCCAGTCCACCAGCGAGATGCGAGTGTTGCGGCGACGCCCGCGCGCTAGAGAATGGAGGGCGCTGTGAGGTGCGCCACTTAAGGCAGCTGCCCACAAAGCGAAAGTGAAGTGTGAGATGTTGTGGTCCGCACTGAGAGCGACGAGGATCTTAAGTGTGTGTTCCCTGTTAAGTCCATTCAGTCGTATCCGACTGTTTGAGACCCTATGACTGTAACCCTCCAAGCTCCTCTGTCCATGGAATTCTCCAGGAAAGAGGGGGAGTAGGTTGCCATGCCCTCCTTCTGGGGATCTTCCCAACCCAGGGATCGACCCTCATCTCTTATGCCCCATGCATTGACAGGCGAACTTTTTTTCCCTAAATCACCAGCGCGACCTGAAAAAAAAAATTCAGACAGAGAGATGAGGATCTTAAATAGTGTCTGCAAATGAGGTTCTGATTTAGATAGAAACAAGTCCAGAACAGAGCGTTTAAAAAGCCCTGAGAGATTCCGCAAAACGTGCAAGATGAAAGGCCCCCGTTTGTATGTTTCAGTTCAGTTCAGTCACTCAGTCGTGTCCTACTGTTTGCGACCCCATGAATCGCAGCACGGCAGGCCTCCCTGTCCATCACCAACTCCCGGAGTTTACCCAAACTCATGTGCATTGAGTTTTGTCAATGCCATCCAGCCATCTCATCCTCTGTCGTCCCCTTCTCCTCCCGCCCCCAAGCCCTCCCAGCATCAGGGTCTTTTCCAATGAGTCAACTCTTCGCGTGAGATGGCCAAAGTATTGGAGTTTCAGCTTCAGCATCATTCCTTCCAAAGAACACCCAGGACTGATCTCCTTTAGGATGGACTTGTTGGATCACCTTGGAGTCCAAGGGACTCTCAAGCGTCTTCTTCAACACCACAGTTCAAAAGCATTAATTCTTTGGCACTCAGCTTTCTTTACAGCCCAACTCTCACATCCATACATGACCACTGGAAAAACCGTAGCCTTGACTAGACAGACCTTAGTCGGCAAAGTAATGTCTCTGCTTTTGAATATGCTATCTAGGTTGGTCATAACTTTTCTTCCAAGGAGTAAGCGTCTTTTAATTTCATGGCTGCAATCACCATCTGCAGTGATTTTGGAGCCCCAAAAAATAAAAAGTCAGCCACTGTTTCCACTGTTTCCCCATCTATTTCCCATGAAGTGATGGGACCGGATGCCATGATCTTTGTTTTCTGAATGTTGAGCTTTAAGCCAACTTTTTCACTCTCCTCTTTCACTTTCATCAAGAGGCTTTATAGTTCCTCTTCACTTCTGCCATAAGGGTGGTGTCATCTGCATATCTGAGGTGACTGATATTTCTCCCGGCAATCTTGATTCCAGCTTGTGCTTCCTCCAGCCCAGCATTTCTCATGATGTACTCTGCATAGAAGTTAAATAAGCAGGGTGACAATATACAGCCTTGACGTACTCCTTTTCCTATTTGGAACCAGTCTGTTGTTCCGTGTCCAGTTCTAACTGTTGCTTCCTGACCTGCATATAGGTTTCTCAAGAGGCAGGTCAGGTGGCAAGAATACACAGAAGAACTGTACAAAAAAGATCTTCACGACCCAGATAATCACCATGTTGTGATCACTCACCTAGAGCCAGACATCCTGGAATGTGAAGTCAAGTCACATTAGCCTTAGAAAGCATCACTAGGAAAAAAGCTAGTGGAGGTGATGGAATTCCAGTTGAGCTATTTCAAATCCTGAAAGATGATGCTGTGAAAGTGCTGCACTCAATATGCCAGCAAATTTGGAAAATTCAGCAGTGGCCACAGGACTGGAAAAGATCAGTTTTCATTCAATCCCAAAGAAAGGCAATGCCAAAGAATGTTCAAACTGCCACACAATTGCACTCATTTCACATGCTAGTAAAGTTTGTATGTTTAAAGTAGATAAAATCTCTGCACAGAAAAACAGCTGGAGAAATATGTACTGTTAACAAAGGGTTACGTCTGGTGAAAAGGGAAAGAGTTTGAGGGAATCTATCTGCATTTATTTATCTACATTACACCATTCGTCGAGTTTTGAATGCTTTACCATGATAACAAATGAGTAGGGGGAATAGACTGCAGCACGCCAGGCTTTCCTGTCTATCACCAACTCCTAGAGCTTACTCAAACTCATGTCCCATTGGTGATGCCATCCAACCATCCTCTGTTGTCCCCTTCTCCTCCTGCCTTCAATCTTTCCCAGCATCAGGGTCTTCTTAAATGAGTCAGCCCCTCCCATCAGGTGACCAAAGTATTGGAGTTTCAGCTTCAGCATCAGTCCTTCCAATGAATACTCAGGAATGATTTCCTTTAGGATGGACTGGTTGGATCTCCTTGCAGTCCAAGGGACTCTCAAGCGTCTTCTCCAACATCACAGTTCAAAAGCATCAATTCTTAGGGGCTCAACTTTCTTTATAGTCCAACTCTCACATCCATACATGACTACTGGAAAAACCATTGCTTTGACCAGACAGACCTTTGTTGGCAAAGTAATGTCTCTGCTTTTTAATAGTCTGCCTAGGTTGGTCATAGCTTTTCTTCCAAGGAGCAAGAATCTTTTAATTTCAAGACTGCAGTCACCATCTGCAGTGATTTTTGGAGCCCCCCAAAATAAAGTCTCTCACTGTTTCCATTGTTTCCCCATCTATTTGCCAGGAAGCAATGGGGCCATTGCCATGATCTTAGTTTTCTAAATGTTGAGTTTTAAGCCAGCTTTTTCAGTTTCCTCTTTCACTTTCATCAAGAGGCTCTTTAGTTCTTTTCCCTCTCGGCCATAACGGTGGTGTCATCTGTGTATCTGAGGTTATTGATATTTCTCCTGGCAATCTTGATTCGAGCTTATGCTTCTTCCAGCCCAGCAGTTCTCAGGATGTACTCTGCATGTAAGTTAAATAAGCAGGGTGACAATATACGGCCTTGATGTACTCCTTTTCCTATTTGGAACCAGTCTGTTTTTCCATATCCAGTTCTAACTGTTGCTTCTTGACCTGCATACAGATTTCTGAGGAGGCAGGTCAGGTGGTCTGGTATCCCATCTCTTTAAGAATTTTCCGCAGTTTATTGTGATCCACAGTCAAAGGCTTTGGCATAGTCGATAAAGAAGAAATAGATGTTTTTCTGGAACTATTGTGCTTTTTCGATGTTCCAACATATTTTGGCAATTTGATCTCTGGTTCCTCTGCCTTTTCTAACTCCAACTTGAACATCTGGAAGTTCACAGTTCATATACTGTCGAAGTCTGGCTTGGAGAATTTTGACCATTACTTTGCTAGCCTGTGAGATGATAGCAATTGTGTGGTAGTTTGGCATTGCCTTTTTTTGGTATTGGAGTGAAAACAGACCTTTTCCAGTCCTGTGGCCACTGCTGAATTTTCCAAATTTGCTGGTATATTGAGTGCAGCACTTTCACAGCATCATCTTTCAGGATTTGAAATAGCTCAACCGGTATTCCATCACTTCCACTAGCTTTGTTCGTAGTGATGCTTTCTAAGGCTAATGTGACTTGACTTCACATTCCAGGATGTCTGGCTCTAGTTGAGTGATAACACCATCGTGATTATCTGGGTCATGAAGATCTGTTTCATATAGTGCTTATGTGCATTCTTGCCACCTTTTCTTAATATCTTCTGTTTCTGTTAGGTCCATACAATTTCTGTCCTTTATTGTGCCCATCTTGGATGAAATGTTCCCTTGGTATCTCTAATTTTCTTGAATAGATATCTAGTCATTCCCATTCCATTGTTTTCCTCTATTTCTTTGCACTGATCACTGAGGAAGGCTTTCTTATCTCTCCTTGCTATTCTTTGAAACTCTGCATTCAAATGGGTGTATCTTTCCTTTTCTCCTTTGCCTTTCACTCCTCTTCTTTTCTCAGCTGTTTGTAAGGCCTCCTAGACAGCCATTTTGCTTTTTTGCATTTCTTTTTCTTGGGGATGGTCTTGATCACTGCCTCCTGTACAATGTCATGAGCATTCGTCCATGGTTCTTCAGGCACTCCGTGTATCAGATCTAATTCCTTAAATCTACTTCTCACTTCCTCTGTATAATTGTAAGGGATTTGATTTAGGTCATACATGAATGGTCTAGTGGCTTTCCCTACTTTCTTCAATTTAGGTCTGAATTTGGCAATAAGGAGTTCATGATCTGAGTTACAGTCAGCTCCTGGTCTTGTTTTTGCTGACTCTATAGAGCTTCTCCATCTTTGGCTGCAAAAATATAATCAATTCGATTTCGGTGTTGACCATCTGGTGATGTCCATGTGTACAGTTTTCTCTTGTGTTGTTGGAAAAGGGTGTTTGCTATGACCAGTGCATTCTCTTGGCAAAACTCTGTTAGCTTTTGACCTGCTTCGTTTTGTACTCCAAGACCAAATTTGCCTGTTACTCCAGGTATCTCTTGACTTCCTACTTTTGCATTCCAGTCCCCTATAATGAAAAGGACATGTTTTTGGATGTTAGTCCTAGAAGGTTTTGTAGGTCTTCGTAGAACCGTTCAACTTCAGCTTCTTCAGCATTACTGGTTGGGGCATAGACTTGGATTACTGTGATACTGAATGGTTTGCCTTGGAAACGAACAGAGATCATTCTGTCATTTTTGAAATTGCATCCAAGTACTGCATTTTGGACTCTTTTTGTTGACTATGATGGCTACTCCATTTCTTCTAAGGGATTCTTGCCCGCAGTAGTAAATATAATGGTCAGTTCACTTCAGTTCAGTCGCTCAGTCATGTCCGACTCTTTGCGACCCCATGAATCACAGCACGCCAGGCCTCCCTGTCCATCACCATCTCCCGGAGTTCACTCAGACTCACATCCATCGAGTCAGTGATGCCATCCAGCCATCTCATCCTCGGTCCTCCCCTTCTCCTCCTGCCCTCAATCCCTCCCAGCATCAGAGTCTTTCCCAATGAGTCAACTCTTTGCATGAGGTGGCCAAAGTACTGGAGTTTCAGCTTTAGCATCATTCCTTCCAAGGAAATCCCAGGGTTGATCTCCTTCAGAATGGACTGGTTGGATCTCCTTGCAGTCCAAGGGACTCTCAAGAGTCTTCTCCAACACCACAGTTCAAAAGCATCAACTCTTTGGCACTCAGCCTTCTTCACAGTCCAACTCTCACATCCAAACATGACCACAGGAAAAACCATAGCCTTGACTAGACAGACCCTTAGTCAGCAAAGTAATGTCTCTGCTTTTGAATATACTATCTAGGTTGGTCATAACTTTTCTTCCAAGGAGTAGGCGTCTTTTAATTTCATGGCTGCAATCACCATCTGCAGTGATTTTGGAGCCCCAAAAAAATGAAGTCTGGCACTGTTTCCACTGTTTCCCCATCTCTAGAGCCAGACGTCCTGGAATGTGAAGTCAAGTGGGCCTTAGAAAGCATCACTACGAACAAAGCTAATGGAGGTGATGGAATTCTAGTTGAGCTGTTTCAAATCCTGAAAGATGATGCTGTGAAAGTGCTGCACTCAATATGCCAGCAAATTTGGAAAACTCAGCAGTGGCCACAGGACTGGAAAAGGTCAGTTTTCATTCCAATCCCAAAGAAAGGCAATGCCAAAGATATAATGGTCATCTGAGTTAAATTCACCCATTCCAGTCCATTTTAGTTTGCTGATTCCTAGAATGTTGACGTCCATTCTTGCCTTCTCATGTTTGACCACTTCCAATTTGCCTTGATTCATGGACATAACATTCCAGGCCCCTATGCAATATTGCTCTTTACAGCATCGGACTTTACTTCTATCACCAGTCACATCCACAACTGGGTGTTGTTTTTGCTTTGGCTCCATCTCTTCATTCTTTCAGGAGTTATTTCTCCACTGATCTCCAGTAGCATATTGGGCACCTACCGACCTGAGGAGTTCATCTTTCAGTGTCCTATCTTTTTGCCTTTTCATACTGTTCATGGTGTTCTCAAGGCAAGAATACTGAAGTGGTTTGCCATTCCCTTCTCCAGTGGACCACATTCTGTCAGAACTCTCCACCATGACCGTCTGTCTTGGGTGGCCCCACATGGCATGGCTCATAGTTTCATTGAGTTATACAAGGCTGTGGTCCATGGGAACAGGTTGGTTAGTTTCTGTGATTATGGTTTTCATTCTGTCTGCCCTCTGATGGAGAAGGATAAGAGGCTTATGGAAGCTTCCTGATGGGAGAGACTGACTGAGGGGAAAACTGGGTCTTGTTCTAATAGGCAGGGCCATGTTCAGTAAATCTGTAATCCAATCTTCTGTTGATGGGCAGGGTTGTGTTCCCTCCCTGCTGTTTAAGCTGAGACCAAACTATGGTGGAGGTGATGATGATATTGGCGACCTCCTTCAAAAGGTCCCATGCGCGCACTGCTGCACTCTGCCCCCAACCCTGCAGCCGGCCACTGCTGACCCACGCCTCCACCAGAGACTCCTGGACTCTCATGGGCAAGTTTGTGTCAGTCTCTTGTGGGGTCTCTGCTCCTTTCTCCTGGGTCCTGAGTACAAGCTTTTGTTTGTGCCCTCCAAGAGTCTGTTTCCCCAGTCCTGTGTAAGTTCTGGCAGCTGTATGGTGGGGTTTAATGGCAACAGCATTTAACCTCCAAGAGGGCTTATGCCATACCCAGGTCTACTGCATCCAGAGCCCCTGCCCCTGCAGCAGTCCACCGCTGACCCGTACTTCTACAGTAGACACGCAAACACAGTTCTGGCTCAGTCTCTGTGGGGTCTCTGGGTCCGGGTGCACACAAGGTTTGTTTGAGCCCTCCAAGCATCTCTGGTGGGCACAAGGGTTTCTGTTGGCCTTAGACATTGCCATTCTTAGAGTTGGCCTCCCAGAGAAGAGCAGCAAGAACTGGGGCAGGCGGTGGGGGGGTGGGGGAAACAAACAAGAGATACAAGAGCCAAGGGCTCTGAACTCCTTGGCAGGGAGTAGTGATGCAACCTCCAGGGACCACCCCATACTCTGTTCTGAGTGTTGGCAACTGCAGCTTAGGAGTACTCTCCCTGAGTCTTCTGAAGACAGCCATTTCTTCACATTTAAACTTTTGAAGGAGCAGAGATGTTTTAAAAAGATCATGTGCTCCAACCCTCCCCACAAACACCAACCATCAAAACTATGCTAAACTATAAAGTTAAATTTCACTGTTCTCAAGTGGTACAAAAATTTACAAATATGCAGAAATGAAAATAGCTTCATCACAAATTTTTCCTGTTTTCTTTCACACATTTTTGGTGACCCTCCCTTGCTGATGCTTTAGGCACATGTTCAGTTTGATTACTTTGTAATTAGTATTCATCTTAAGACTCCAGGTAGAAGCTGGAAAGTTTACTTTTTATTTGGGGCAAAGGGCGGCAGAGGACCAGTGGCACAGTGTAACTGAATTCTCTGTATCCTCATTTCTGCCTTTCTCCTTCTGTCCCTACCTTATTGTCACTCTAATACCAAACTATCCAATGATTTGACCCTTCAGTTGCCTGGTTTATACCTCTCCAGAGGCATTAGAAGAATTGATTTCAAACTGTCCTGCTGTAGAAGACTCTTGAGAGTCCCTTGAACTGCAAGGAGATCAAACTAGTCAATCCTAAAGGAAATCAACCCTGAATATTCATTGAAAGGACTAATACTGAAGCTCCAATACTTGCCCTGATGCGAAGAGCCAGCTCATTGGAAAAGACCCTGGTGCTGGGAAACACTGAGAGCAGGAGAAGGGGGTGGCAGAAGATGAGATGGTTGGATGGCATGACTGCCTCAGTGGACATGAGTTTGAGCAAACTCTGGGAGACAGGGAAGGACAGGGAAGCATGGCCTGCTGCAGTCCACAGGGCTGCAGAAAGTTGGGTACCTTTAAGAGACTGAAGAACATGCAAGAGGCAGTAGATGGAGGAGAGAAGCCTAAATAATGCTTTCTGATGGTGTGACATTCTGTTACCTCTGATGTTTTTCAGGTAAACCACAGGGATTGCATAGATATTCAACTCCAAATTATACAAGTTATTCCATAATATGACATATAAAATAACTATAATTACAATGAAATATTTTATTCCATAATATAGCATATAAAATAAAATATAATTATAATGAAATATTTTAGAAATATTTTGTACTAGACTTACTCTGTTTGCCCAGTCAGATCCACTTGCTACCCTTGACTCCACTTTGTGCCTGGAAGGATTGCAAAAACTTGATTCCTTTGCCCTCTGAGTGCTTCCAGTTGGATTCAGCCAATAGGAAGCATGAGTAGCACATCCTTTTTAGTTTTCTTCAATGTCCATACTTCCAATAAAGTTTAACAAAGGGGTAATTTACAATCACCACTTCACATCTTCCATCTGTTTTCTCAAACATCCTGACCCATGTGAATTTCAAGCAGACCTACTTTATTATGGAAAATGATGTAAAAGTGAGAGGTGATCAGTTTATCTATCCTTCAGTTTCTCAAACATCCTGACCCATGTGGATTTCAAGCAGACCTACTTTATTATGGAAAATGATGTAAAAGTGAGAGGTGATCAGTTTATCTATCCTTCAGGATTTTTGCTTTCTCTCCTTATTTTGCTGCCTGGTTCTTGGCTTCTTCAAATCATGGCCACAAGGGGGTGAGCAAGGATAGGGACAGAGGCAGAACTCTAAAACCAAACAAGGGATATTTATAAGCATTGGATTATACCACAGAGGTTGACTCTGGGTTTTATAGGTAATATTTATTTTCTTTTTCAAAGAGTTATGTTTCTGATTTTAAAAAATATTTTATAATTACAAATATAAATATAAATTATTAAAATATAAGCCTATCTTTAAAAAGAAACTAAAATTGCTGAACTATATATATATATATATATATATATATATATATATATATATATAGTAGGATTTGTTTTGAACTCTTAAGATTTGAATCAGCCAAAAGGCAGTTGCCACCCTTATCCAGAGTTTTCATGGTCACTTAATGTGGAATCTTTGGTGATGATTCTAATCTCTTTTCCCACTGTCTCAGTATTCTATCTGTCAGCATCTCATGGTGTCATGGTGCTTTTCAAACTATTCTTCACACTTTTGCTGTCATAGTAGGTTATAAGGTGTGACTACAAAGTAATGAGGATCATACTTTTAGCTTCTCTGCTTATATTTAAGTCAATGGATTTATGTTTAAAAATAAGAGTATACTAGCTGAATGCTTGGGAAACTTTAGCTGTGCTAATCCCCAAATACCCTGCTACTTACTTTAAGTGATTTCTGCCCTCTGAGTTTTCAAACCTCATTTACTTCAAGTAGGTTAGCTAATCTTTTTCACTCAAGTAACCTGGAGCCAATTCCCTTAATATTTAAAAATGCCTATCATCCACCAGGACCTGAGGTTTGACTTTCTAAAGTTCCCTCTGGAAGTCTTCTGAAACAGACTTAGAGTTCAAGAGGCATCAAATTTGTCTTAATTCCTAGAGAAGTAAAGCACAATGGAGATTTCACTTTTTTGTTTTACACTAAATTCTCATCTCTTCCACCACATTCTGTGAAAATATAAGTATAAGAAAGTAAGAACGTGTGGAGATATGCTAAACAGCTTATAAATATGAGGAGAAAGCAATCATCTCTGACATTAAGAGGCAAAAAGTTAAACATCCTGTGTTGTTCTAGCAAAAGTGCTCTGAATTTGCTAAAATATACAGATTGTTAATGCATTTGAACAGTAATGAAAAAGCTGAAGTGTTGGAATAAAGAAGTTATGTAACACTAACTGCCTTCTGTGCTTTGGGGCTCTTCTGGCCTGGTGGACCCACTTGGCACTAACTTGTGTTGCAGGGTAGGAATCTTCGATGCAACACAGGAACCAAAGCTAAAGGACTGACTCCAAGACCAGGCACAGTACCTGAGAAGTAGCTGTAGTTGAACTCTAGGCTCACACAAGGCCTTTGTAAGCCCTCCTTGTGCTTTCTTTCTATTGTCTGCCTCACATGCCAACCCTTAGAAAACATTTTCCCTCTATTTACCCCTGCGCATAAAAAGTCTGAAAGCTAGATATTCTTCATGCCTTGATTTGAGTATTACTGCTTTTCAATAACGGAGAAGGCAATGGCACCCCACTCCAGTACTCTTGTCTGGAAAATCCCATGGACGGAGGAGCCTGGTGGGCTGTAGTCCATGGGGTCGTGAGGAGTCGGACACGACTGAGTGACTTCCTTTTCACTTTTCACTTTCATGCATTGGAGAAGGAAATGGCAACCCACTCCAGTGTTCTTGCCTGGAGAATCCCAGGGACGGGGGAGCCTGGTGGGCTGCCATCTGTGGGGTCGCACAGAGTCGGACATGACTGAAGCGACTTAGCAGCAGCAGCAGCAGCAGCTTTTCAATAACTGTGATAAAATACAAACGGCATAAAAGTTACCATCTTAATCATTAAGCATACAGTTCAGTAGTGTTAAGTATATTATTTACATTGTTGTACACCAATCTCCAGAACTTCTGGAACCTGCAAAACTGAAACTCTATACCATTAAACAACTCTCCATTAACCCTGTGGGCTTCCCTGGTGATTCAGATGGTAAAGAATCCGCCTGCAATGCAGGAGACCTGGGTTCGATCCCTGGGTTGGGAAGATCCCCTGAAGGAGGGCATGGCAGCCCAGTCCAGTATTCTTGCCTGGAGAATACCCATGGACAGAGGAGCCTGGCAGGTTGCAGTCCCTGGGGTCGCAGAGTCAGACATGACTAAGCGACTAAGTATGCATTAACCCTGCTCCAAGTCCCTGGGACTTCAGTTTCTGTAACTTGAATACTCTAGATAACACATGTAAGTGAAATAATACAGTATATGTCTTTTGCAGCTGGCTTATTTTACTTAGTATAATATCATCAACATTCATCCTTATTGTTGTTGTTGTTTAGTCACTAAGTCGTGTCCATCTGTGCGACACCATGGATTGCCGCACACCAAACTTCCCTGTCCTTTACCGTCTCCCAGAGTTTGCTCAAACTCATGTCCATTGAGTTGGTGATGCCATCCAACCATCTCATCCTCTGTTGCTTTCTCTTCCGGCCCTCAGTCTTTCCCAGCATTGGGGTCTTTTCCAATGAGTTGGCTCAATATGTCATAATTTCCTACCTTTTTAAGACTGAATAATATTCCACTGTATTTTGTACGACATTTCTTTTTAATCCATCTGTCGATGGGCTTTTGGGTTGCTTCCACCTTTTAGCTATTGTGAATAATGGCAGTATGAATGCGGATGTACAAATATCTATTCAAGTCCCTGCTTTCACTTTTTCTGAGTATATACCCAGAAGTGGGATTGTTGAATTATATGGTAATTCTATGTTTAACTTTTTGAGCAAGCACCATATTATTTTCCCCAGCAGCTGCATCATTTTACATTCCCACTAGCAATGCACAAAAGTTCCAGTTTCTCTGTATCCTCCACAACACTTATTTTCTGGTTTTTTTTTTCGTTGTTGTTGTTTTAAAAAGCCATCCTAATGGCTGAAAAGTTGTTCTCACTGTGGTTTTGATTTGACCAGTGCTATGATCTGAATAGCACCTCAAAATTCGTATGTTGAAATCCTAACTCCCAAAGATGATGATATTAGGAGGTGAGGCCTTTGGGAGGTGACCAGGCCATGAGGATAGAGCCATCATGAATGGGGTTAGTGTACTTGTAACAGACACCCCACAGAGATCTCAGGCCTTCCCACCATGTAGAGACTCAATGAAAAGATGACCATCTATCAACCAGGAAGTGGGACCGCACCAGAGTAAGACCGTGTTTGGTGCCTTGACTTTGGCAGAAATAAATTTCTGTTGTTTATAAGCTACCCTGTCTGTGCAAGCTTGTTACAGCAACCCAAAGAGCCTAAGACAGCTAGTGATGTTGCGTGTCCTTTGAAGCGCTTATTAACTATGTGCATGTCTTCTTTGGAGAAATGTCTCTTCAAATCCCTTGCCTATTTTTCAAGAGGTTTGTTTCTCTGTTGCTGAGTTATAGGAGTTATATATCTGGATATTAACTCTACCAGATATAGGATTTATAAATACTTTTTCCAATTCCATGAGTTCCCTTTTCTTCCTGTTGATAGTATCCTTTGATGTATAAAGTTTTTAATTTTGACATAGTCCAATTTATTTTTACTTTTGTTTGGTATTATATCCAAGAAACTGCTGCCTAATGTCATGAAGCTTTTCCCCTGTGTTTTCTTCTAAGAGCTTTATAGTTTTCTTATTGTCTTTTTTGACCATCTTTCCACATTTGATGGAAGATTTCTCTGCTTCCTGTAAGCTCTGAACTACTCATTTCTTGATGAGTACGGTTGTTGGTTAAAGATTTTTTAAAAAAGGCAAACAGTATTACTTTTGGAGAAGGCTCTCCTACTAGAATGAAGAATATTTCCTAGGTAGAGCTTCTTCTAAAACTGACAGTGCTCTTGATTTTCCCATGCATACATATCACCTGAGGATTTGTTAAAATGCACATTCTGATTAGCAAGGCTGACTAGGGCCTCGGGTTCAGAATCTCTAACACACTCCTTTCTGTTGCTAGCCTACGTCAGGGAGAGCTGCGGTCACTGAATTACGGCCCCCTGTTCATGGGTGGACTATGAGGATCCTCCAACTCAGATGCTGAAACACGCATTCTTTCCTTAGTTCTTACCACATGACAAACAGCTCCATAGAATTTCATATAGCATTAATTGCTATTGTGAATTATTAAGATCCATTAAAATGTGGTATCCATGAGCAACATTAGCAGAGTATTAGAGCTTACAATAAAAGTTTTACCATGATTTCAGAGAGCCCTAGGCACTCCTGCCTTTGTAGACCTCTTCCTCCATTAAAAAAATAAGAAAAAAATTTATAATTCTATTCTATGACTGCACTGATATAAAGACAAATATAATCCAGGATGATTCATTATTGTATATCCATTCTTGTTTTATTTATTTTCTTATTTTAAAAGAAATCAAGGCATTTGTGGGCTCCTGAAAGCATCCTGCACCCTAGGCACTGTGTCTACTGTGCCTAATACATGACTTGACCTTGGTATATGAAGATTCCAAATTAGAATTCCACAGAAGACTGGCAGCTGCATAGGGCTTGGCAGGTTGTTGAGCTCCCACAATTAACGAGCAGAGGCAGATAGTTAGAATTCCTACAATTTTCACATGGACTGCTGTCTGAAACAATACGTCAGCAGTGCTGTGAGTTGGTCATAATTTTCATCTGCTCCTCTTCCTACTTTTTGCTTGTAAAATTAGTGTACTTTATCTGTTAGTTTGTGTGGGATTTACCCAAGGAAGTTTGATACAAATCAATATATTTTTGCCTATTAACTTTCCAAAAATCAGACTGTAAGCTATATATTATTATTGTTCAAATGTCAATTAGTCTCTTGCTAAACAGGTAGTGTCCCATGGTGTAATTTTCAGTTATCAGAGCACCCTCATAAGTTCATACTCTTCTCTTAGAAAATAAATACAAGTGAAAAAATGATTTTTCTTGTACTTTGTTTTATATCTGAAGAATCAGCTTGAATGTTGAAAATGTCATCAGTGATGGTAGGAATCTAGATAGAATCACAGGCTAAAAAAGTGACGGCAAAATATCTTGAATAGGTTGGTTAAAAGTGACGAAAAGAGATCACAATAATTTCAGGAAAGATGATCCGTGATAGAAGGACAAAAGTCTGGAGGCAGCAGAGGAGACAGAGGAGAATGCTGGTCCCAGAGAAAGGATACTGGACTGTCTCTTGGACATAGTTAAATTTTACCATAAAGTGTAACTGAACTGCAGAGTCTCTATGCTAGTAAATGCTAATAGAGAGTGTTGTTTCCATGTGTGATTAAAGCTTCTTTCACCCTGGCCAGTCCATCTGAATGGTCACAGTAGTAACTAACACTTGTCTTGCTTACCTTCTAAAATGTGAACCTCATATCCCAGAGTACCTACAGCAAGAAAGTCCTAGGAAAATGTCTCTTCCCAACACTGATTTAACTTACTAGCTTCCGCCTGTATCTGATTCTCATTGAGTCCAGGCCACAAAAAGTTAACATTAGTGGCAACTGCACCACTGGTTATGACACATTTGCTGTTTTTCTCTTGGGCTCCAGAACAAGTTCTAGTCTGTGGGAAAGGATGGTGAGAAGGAAATGTATATTTAAAAGAAGAAATGTTAGAACTAGAAGTTCTTGGGCAGTGAGGACATGAATGTCCTTTTTCCTTTTGAGCTGCAAAGGAACAAATGAATCACAGGAACTTGATGTACAGTATATTTCTCATTTAGAAGAGACCGGTCAACAGCCACCAGGGTTTTAGAGGATCTGAACAATGCACAGAGAAAGTACACATGTTAAACTTCAAATCTGGCTACTACATCTAATATATCATACTAGTGACCTTAACATGAAAGGAATTTAGAATTTTAACAAAATGCAAGATCACATTCCTTTTCCTGTCGTATGGGGCCTCTATATTTAAATATAGAGTATTTAAGAGTACAAACTACTATAGATAAAATAGATAACCAACACGGACCTACTGTTTAGCACAGGGAACTATACTCAATATTTTGTAATAGCCTATAAGGGAAAAGAATCTGAAAAATTATATATATATATATTATATATATTATATATATATTATAAATATTATATATATTATATATAATATATATATTATATATATAAATTATATATATATAATTTTTCAGATTCTTTTCCCTTATAGGCTATTACAAAATATTGAGTATAGTTCCCTGTGCTAAACAGTAGGTCCGTGTTGGTTATCTATATATATATATATATGTGTGTGTGTGTGTGAACTACTTTGTTGTACACCTAAAAGTAACACATTGTAAATCTACTATGCATTAATACATACATACATAAATGAAAAAACGCCCACATAAAGAATTACTAAAATTTATTTTTAAAATATGAATCAATGAATTTAGTCCTATAATTCTAAGAAAATAGTCTGACAAGATGATGACCTGGCCCTTAGAACAGTCTCAGTGAGGCATTCTGTGAACTTTCAGAAACTAACAATCAGGGAGTTACTTTCTTGACCAAAGGTTTTGGCTGATTTCATTTGAGTAAGAAGTTCTGATAAGGGGGTCAGAACTAGGACTCATGTATGGAAGCTCTAGAGAAATGGATTTCACCTCATTATAGGGAAGAACTTTCTAAGTCAGACAGAAGAGACTGCTCCCAGGAAAAGCCAGCTCTCTAGCAGAAATAGGCCACTTGGTGGAGATGCTGTAACAAAGAATTCAAGTAACATATGGTTTGTCCATGATGACTGTAATCTTGGGATTTTGTGATTCTTTATTTGGAGTCTGAACAGTTGTTGTTTTAAGCTGCTTGAGATTTTATTAATAGTGGTTACAGGAAATATCTTTCACATGCCAAGTGAAAAAGATACAACAGAGTACTAGTTATTATCACAAATAAACAATCAGGAAAAAGAATGAGATGACAGTCAGTTTCACTGTGATAGGTCATAATGCAGACATTGCCAATTAACAATTATTAACTGAATTTAGACAGGATAATGGTTTGGAATTCATGAATTATCATTTACTCATTCTCAAACTACTATAAGTAAGTCTATAAACTTGAGAATTATCATTCCTAAAGAATCTTCCCAATGTTCACAGACCCCAGTAATTTTCAAGCTTCTATGTATGTCAGAATCACTTGAGCAGCTTATTAAAGATCAGATGGCTAGTCCCCACCCACGGAGATTCTGACTCAGTAGGTCTGGGGTGGGGCCCTGGGTATTTTCATGTTCATAAGCTCCCTGAGTGATTCTTATGGCATCCCAAATTTGGGAACTGCTTATCTATCTCAGAAGAAAGCATTTGCATTAAATAAGTAGTCTAGTAAAGCTCTTAGAAAACAAAGTATAATATAAACGCTAAGCTTTGTTGTTTTAAGCAGAAGACATCCTGTGCAGCTATTGTTAGCAAATTTCCAAAAGCAGAAATTAGTCTGTTCATATATCAGGATGCATCCCTTGTGGCTCAGAGTCCCTTGTGGGAGTCCCTTGTGATAAAGAATCCACCTGCAAAGTGGGAGACCTGGGTTTGATCCCTGGATTGGGAAGATCCCCTGGAGAAGGGAAAGGCTACCCACTTCACTATTCTGGGCCTGGAGAATCCCATGGACTCTATAGTCCATGGGATCGCAAAGAATCGGACATGACTGAGCGACTTTCACTCATTCACTCACTCATCAGGATACTAATTTCTCTCCAGCTCCAACTCAACACTCGAAGCATTGTAAGGGTTAAAAGATACACACACAGGCTTTGAAGTCAAACCAAGGACTGAATATTGGCTGTCAATCATGAACAGTGAGATTTTGGCTGGGTACTTCACTTTGCTGAGTCTCAATTTCTTCATGTGGAAAAAACAGGAATTAGAGTGCTTGTCTCACAGGGTTGTTATGAGGATTAAATGAGATAATGGAAGTGAGGTTTTTATCACAGCTACAGGCATGTGGAAAGCACTGAATAAACAGAAGTGCTGTTATGGTGACCAATCCTAGATGATTTCAGTGTGATCTTGCTGTGATTAATGCAGGATAAGAAACAGAATCAATTTAACGACCTTCCTGTGACCATGTATTTGTTTCAGGGGAGGGTGAAACATACATGTGCTTTCATTATACACACTACAATCAAATGTTTTATCTATTTTAAAGTAATTTTATCTTGTCTCTTCCACTCTGCATTTGTTTATATCACTTAGAAATAAACTCACCTATAGTCACATAAGGAGATCATTTTACAAAAGAAATTAATAGCCTAAAATGGCCACCTGTGTGATATCCTAGGCCACACAGCAGACACAAGCTATGGAAATCCAAGATCTTAAAGAATAATTCTTATATCCCAAACAAAATTCTCCTTAAAACCAGAATGTTTTTAAAAATAGTTAACTTATGTTTCAAGTGTACAACATAGTGATTCAATATTTTTATAGATTCAGAATGCTTTTCTAAAACAAAAACTAATCTTACAGCAACGATCTTACTTCCTAACTCCAGACAAAAAAGTGATAACGGAAATCAGCAAACAGTATTAAACACTGTCCTTTCAGCTGGAGTACTCTGACCCATTACATTAAAATGAGTATGAACGATTTTCAGATAATCTTCAGCAACTTAGAACAGCAGTTCAATTCCCCTATCCCAGACTTACCCAACTCTGGTTTTCAAAAGCCCCTAATCTTTTTCATTCCCAGACACTTTATGATTTTTGCATGGGTAAGAGTGGGGTTGAAGTGAGGTAAAAAAAGGCCCCAGAGGTTGATAGTGCTGACATCAGAATTACTGAGCTCCCTGATTCCATCTCTGTGTGGAAACTGGTCAGAGGAGCAACTGATAGGGTGTGACCAACATTCGTGCCTGATCTACTAGGAGAAATACGGAAGAGCTGTTGGAGGTTCCCGTTTTATTGTCGTTATCAGCACACATCAGTGAAAGGGTTAAAGGTACTCTGCTGGCTACCTTATCAAGCAAGCATCTTCCATTAATTCTGCAACAAAATGTAGTGTCTTACAATTCATGATCCGTGTGTTAGGCAGCAAATCCCAATGGCAGTAACAGGAGGGTTTGCAGATGTGCTCGCTGACAGCATGGCAAGGTCCTGTTACAGGAATTCTATTACTGACTGAATTGTCCCCACAGAAAAACAGGTGCGAGTTGGCGGTACAGCCAAGAATGGATGACTGATAAGTACAGACACCTGGGACTTACCCCAATGTTCTGGTTTAGTAAAAACACCCAGGAGCCATTTGTTTACTCTTTTATTCAACAGATTTGTGTTGAATGCTTCTTATTTAGGATGCACGGAGCTGGTTGCTGGAGGTACAGCGGTGTGATAAACAGATTGATCCTACCTAAGAGCCACTGACAAAAAAATAAATAAAAATGCAGTATTGAAAATTTATGTGCCGTGGTAGCAGCAGTGCAGAGTACCCTCAGAGCAGACAGAGTAACACCTCACATGAACAAAAACTGGGGGAATCCCCTGGTGGTCCAGTGGTTAGGACTCCGTGCTTTCGACTCCGTGCTTTCACTGCTGAGGACCCAGGTTCAGTCGCTGGTGGGGGAACTAAGATCCCCTAAGCCATGAGGTGTGACAAAAAACAAACAACAGAAAAGTGGAAGTGAAGAGGAAACTAAGAATCAAAGGTTCAAGGGAGGGTTGTTTTTGGAGGAGGTGAAGGTAGTTGGAGGCAAAAGGCAGAGAATGGGGAAGGAATGCTCTTGGCTGAGGGAATAGCAAGTTTGAAAGCTTAGAACTGAAATTTCAAAGTGTGTCAGATGAACTGGGTAAAGAAAGCACAGCGCCTCGGTGCAGGTATGATGTCAAAATGAGATGAGGCTGGAGAAGAAAGCAAAGCCAAGAAAATGAGGGGTCTAGCAAGCCAAGGTATTTTATCCTGAGGCAAGGCACAACTGCTGACAGGTTTCAAGTCTTGGTCTCCTTCCATGCTGGAAAGATCTCTGTAGCTATTTGGTACAAAAGACAAGGGAAATTTAGTAATTTCCTTCATCTCCTCCCTCAAAGACAACCTGTCAAGTAGGTTCATAAAGCTTTATCTTAGTATTTTCAAATTTACTAAAACCATATGAAGGTGCGGGGAGGCCCAGTGAGGTCACTGGCAGCACTGAGTGGAAGTGCTTCCATTTGAGCAGATTCTGAGCCAGACTGAAGAGGGTTTAGGCATCTTTGCACTGTAGGTGTTGATACTTTCACCCCTTAACTTTATCAAGCCTGTCTAATCCTAACTAACTGTAAAATATGGAGAACACAGATAGCAGTTTGGTTGACATCAGTAGTAAATAAAAACTACTTCAATTAGAAAATAAAGAATTTCTGTCCACAGTAAGTGTATAAAGGTTTTGTCGAAACAAATTTGGCATTTGATATATACTGCTTGAAATTTGAGTACAGAGATCATGTTTTCCAGATTCCTTCAAACTAATCAGCCTATGTCCAAATACACCTACCAAAAAGAAAAATATAAACAAAAGCAACACACACAACCACACCCCTCCCTCCACAGGCTTTCTGCAACTTACATTTTAGTTTCTTTTTCCATGATCCTCCTTAGAGAGCAAACAGAGCCTTGCATATAGCAGGTATGTAGAATGAGGTCTTTTAAAAATGAAGATACGGTTTTAAAACGCTACTTTTAAGTGTATAACAATCTGTTGGCCAGAACACACTTGGTGATTCAATTCAGATTTCCCACTCTCCCAAACAAGTAAAGTAGTAGGAACTTCTGAAGAGATCAACCCAAAGGATCTTCAACAGGGACCAGAGGCTCACCAAAGGGATCCTAATTGTGCTGACTTCACTTTCCACTGCGAAAGCTTGACATTTGAAATATACTATTTGAAACTGTAATCAAGCACAAACTTATGAGGCCTTCCCAGGAAAAATGCCTCCGTCTCCTCTGCCTGCCTCTTGTTTCTAAGAAAATTTTAGCCTCCTAGGCCTTCCCCGTTCCAAAGAGCACATTTAATCAGACAAGTGAGAAAATCTAGAAACAAAGGGAAACAGTCAAACATGGCAAAATAAAAATATTTTAACCACTAAACAAAGTCAAGGATCTTTGGTTCCTCCTCAAGGGCTAAAGATAATATTCTGAGTCACGTTGCTGTTGTTCAGCCACTAAGTTGTGTCTGACTCTTTGAAACCCCATGGACTGCAGCAGGCCAGGCTTCCCTGTCCTTCACCATCTCCCAGTTTGCTCAAATTCATATTCATTGAGTCAGTGATGCTATCTAACCATCTCATCTCTGCTGCCCTCTTCTCCTTTTGCCTTCAAACTTCCCTGGAATTGGGATCTTTTCCAAGGAGTTGGCTCTTCCCATCAGGAGGCCAAAGTATTGGAGCTTCAGCATCAGTCCTTCAAATGAATATTCGGGTTTGATTTCCTTTAGCATTAACTGGTTTGATCTCCTTGCTGTTCAAGGTACTCTCAACAGTCTCCTCCAGTACCATAATTCGAACACGTCAGTTCTTCACTGCTCAGCCTTCTTTATGGTCCCTCTCACAACCACACATGACTAGGAAAAACCAGAGCTTTGACTATATGGACCTTTGTTGGTAAAATAATGTCTCTGCTTTTTAATATGCAATCTAGATTTGTCATGGCTTTCCTTCCAGAGAGCAAGTATCTTTTAATTTCAAGGCTGCATCCACCCTCCGCAATGATTTTGGAACCCAAGGAAATAAAATCTATCACTGCTTCCATTTTTTCCCTACCTGTTTGCCATAAAGTGATGGGACTAGATGCCATGATCTTTGTTTTTTGAATGCTGAGTTTTAAGCCACCCTTTTCACTCTCCTCTTTCACCCTCATCAAGAGGCTCTTGTTCCTCTTCACTTTCTGCCATTAGGGTGGTATTATCTGCATATCTGAGGTTATTGATATTTCTCCCAGAAATCTTGATTCTGCCTGTGATTCATCCAGCCTGGCATTTCACATAATAAGCAGAGTGATGATATACAGCCTTGACATACTCCTTTCCCAATTTTGAATCAGTCATCTGTTCCACGTTAGGTTCTAATTATTGCTTCTTGACCTACATATGCAATTTGTTAGGGGACAGGTAAGGTGGCCTGGTATTCTTCTCTCTTTAAGAATTTTCCAGTTTGTCGTGATCCACATAGTCAAGACTTTAACATTGTCAACAAAGTAGATGTTTCTTCATCTGGCTCACGCTTTCAGAGAAAGCATGAAATTCCCTTGCTTTCTGTATGATCCAATGAATTTTGGCAATTTGATCCCGGGTTCCTCCTGCCTTTTCTAAATCCAGCTTGTCCATCTGGAAGTTCTCGGTTCATGTACTGCTGAAGCCTAGCTTGAAGGATTTTGAGCATAACCTTACTAGCATCCGAAATGAGCACAACTGTACAAGTAGTCTGAGCATTCTTTGGCATTGCCCTTCTTTGGGATTGAAATGAAAACTGACCTTTTCCAGTCCTGTGGCTACTGCTGAGTTTTCCAAATTTGCTGACATATTGAGTGCAACACTTTCACAGCATCATATTTTAGGATTTGAAATAGCTCAGCTAGAATTCTATCACCTCCACTAGCTTTACTGGTAGTAATGCTTCCTAAGGCTCACTTGACTTCACACTCCAGGATGTCTGGCTCTAGGTGAGGGACCAGACCATCGTTGTTATCCAGGTGATTAAGACCTTTTTTTGTATAGTTCTTCTGTATATTCTTGCCACTTATTAATCTTTTCTGCTTCTATTAGGTCCTTACCTTTTCAGTCCTTTATTGTGAGTCATATCACTTAGCTATTGTGCATATACTAAAACCTCCACCAGGTGCAAAAAGTTAACTGCATGCTGACCACAAACACATAGATACCAGACTGGTTGGAACAGAAGGTTGATACTGTTTGCCTCAGCACCAACCAATCAGAAGAATGTTCACAAGATGGTCACATATTGTATAACCCTCTCCTTCACCTTGTCTTTAAAAACCTTTCCCTTAAAGCCATCAGAAGTTTGAGGCTTTTGAGCACAAGCTGCCCACACGCCTTGCTTGGCTTAGCTTGCAATAAAATGCTGCACTTCCCTTCACCACAATCTAGTGTCATTAGACTGGCTTTACTGCCAGTGGGTGAGCAGATCCAAGTTTAATTCAGTGACAAAATGATTAACTGCTAACCTTGAAGAGTAAATGACAGATTCCTGGGCTTTTCAGGGTGCTCTGTGATACTCCCAACTTAAGCCACCATCCTTTACTTTTCTGAAAGAACAGGTCACATGGAAGGCCTAAGACACAGGTTGGCACAGAGCTGCCTTACTGCCCATGTTCTAGTCTTAATTTTTCATTCTGTCATCTTAGGCAGAGCCAACATATTTCTTATGTTAAAATCTTAAAGAGAAAAAAAAGCACAAAATGATTGCAAGTTTCTTTTACAGAGGCTTCTGATGTCATCCTATCTCACTTTTTTCTTTGTACTGGCTCTTACAATCAAATTAAGAAATCATAATTTGTGGTATTTTCTAATTTTCATGATATAAATACTCCCACCACGAGCAACGACAACTATTGTGTCATGCCACTGAAGGGAGAGCTGGGCTACGCACAGCTGACTTTTCCAGAAGTTAGTGCAAGCTGGTTGCAGCATACCAAAGCATATGATCATAGTTGAGTCACACCAACAACACATCAATCGAGTCATCCCCACTTAGGATCCAGTCATGGCAGAATAGATATGATCTGTTCCTGTGTGCCCTGCCCAAATTCCTGACTCCCAAAATTGAGAGGATAATAAGATAATTGTTTATTTTTAAGCCACTAAATTAAAAAACAGTTTTATTTGAAATCTAATTCACATACCATATAATTCACCCATTTTAAGTGTACAATCGAGTGCTTTTAGTATAGTCATAGAGCTGTGTGTCCATCACCATAATCAATTTTAGAAAATTTTCATTACCACCCCCTCAATCCTACCCTCTTTAGCTGTCACCTCCCAATCCTTCCTTAAACCCTTTCCCCAAGCAACCAATAATCTATTTTCTACCTCTACATATTTTCCTATTATGTCCAGATCATACCATGTGACTTTTTGTGACTGGACTAATTTACTTGGCATACTGTTTTTAAGGTTCATCAGTGTTGCAGCAGATATGAATATATTATTCTTTTTATTATCAAATAATATTTCATGGTATGAATATACCAAGTTATTTGTTATTAGTTGGTAGGTATTTGGATTGTTAATCCTTTATCTTAGTCCATCCAGGCTGTAACTCACAAATTAGGAATCTTGTTTTCATTTTGTGACCTTACTATATGGTGTTCTAGTTACAAACAGAATGAATGACGAAAGGACTTTCCATACTACTCCTTTAAGATTTCCTGCTTTGTGGCTATATCTGAATAATGAATACATTTACATACACAAGGACAATGAGACAAATGATCTAAATTAAATTGTGGTAAAAACAAAGTAGATATAACAGCTACACAACTGTTCCTTTTCTCTACCTTAAGGCACAGGTTTACTAGAGTTATTTTAGCATCAATTTTCTTTCATAGTTTTGCTTATATTTATTAGGGTATTGGTAGATTAGACCTGATCCTGCCAATTTTGATGCAAAGGAGGTTTTGCTATCTACTACAACCTCCATAGTTATGGAAAAATATAAGCAGGAACACCTTTGATTTCTTGCTATACTTAGCAAAATAAATTTTAAATGAAAATTTTCTTGTACCACCTATAACTGAAAAGGCATGACACCATGGGAATGATTTTGTGTGGTGCTGCAGTAGCACAGACACATAGTAAAAGTATACATAACAGGTATGAACACAGAGATGTATTTTAGATCTCATAGAAAAATGACTGCTATTAAGAACTGAAACTTAGCAGAAACTGATCAAAATATCTATACTTAATATGTATCATAAAAATATTAGATACATGTGCTGGGAGAATAAAACATTATTTGAAGAATCAAAAAATTCACATATATCAGGGATGATAGTAATACCTAATTAAATGCCATATTCAAATGTCAAATTTTGTTTAGACTGCCCCACCTCCACTCTTCTTTCCCACCTCCTTTCTCTTACTATTTTAGGAGAGACTAGTTCAGTGGTTCATAGTCTAGTTGTCTGCTTTGCCAGTTTGGGGCAAGTTAGTTAAATTCTCTGTACTTCTATTTCCTGATAAGGACAGTTATAGAACCTATTATGTGGTGGCTTGAGGACAAAATACATATAAATTGCTCAGATCACTGCTTGGCACACAGTATTCAGTAAGTGTTAGATACTATCATCATCTCCAAAAACATTTTCTTCTGAGGGCCTTCAATTGTAACAAAGACTTCCAGAAACAGTGAAATGTTTGTGTCCTTTAGTATTATCAGTTTTTGATCTGTAATAAGACATAGATAAGCACAGTATCAACAAGAAGTCAAATGATTAGAAAAATGCTTACTAAAGTAAAGCTGCAAGCACTAATAACTCTTGGAAGAGAAATGACAGGGGAAGAGAATCGATTCTCATAACCCTCTGACTTGGGCAAACTGTCTTGGGTAAATAGACATAAAATGTTGGAAGAGCTCATGAGTGGAAATCAAGAGTTGCAAGTAGGAGTCAAAAATGTGCTTATGGGACACAATTACAGCTTTGCTGTTGCTTCACAGAAACAATGTTTAAGTTCCCTGAAAGTGCTGAAGGGATCACAAACTCAAGTGACTCAGCAAATCCTGTTAGAAGGCAAAGTATTCAATGAGTACTCTTCCAACTAAAGTGTTGTAATATTTATAAATATAGAAACCTAAAACTTATAATCAACCAGCTGTTGCGTATTTATTGAGATCTTTAATATCTTAAAAAAAAAAAGGTGGGGGGTGGGGTGGGGAGGGAAGACCAGGCTACAGTACAGGAGCTAAGCTCATTAAGGATTAGGGATTTAGTTCTACTTCTGGCACAGCCTTCAGAAACATAAAAAGGTCTCAGCTGATGTAAAACATTGTCTGAATCTCCCTTCCCAAGCCAAATTTGACATCACTTTATCAAGATACTCTTTCTCTGTGAAAGCAGAAGTTATTATCATGAACCGGAGTTGATTATTATTTTGGGTACTGAGCTAAAGTCAAACCCACATATGTAGTTCACATATGTAAAACTTACTTCACTTGATAATGAGTCTGTTTTTAAGTATTTAAATCTCAGGGTCCCCTGAGCCTAATCCAGTGCTCTTTTCCCCTGTCACACTCCTTGTGATTCCGCACATGCTAAGGAACAGCTATCTTTTGAATCTTTAAAAGGGAAAACTCCAACTCCCCCTAAGAATGAAACGTTCAGCAATTTCATTTGAAATAGTTCGGGGAATGTATTTATTTCAGGCAAACCACACCCATACAGAGGGAGTGCTTTTGGCATATGGCTTTATCTTGTACATTAGGAATGCAGTCTGCAGTCACTGAATAACCACTGTACAATGCCAATTTCACAAGGCAATGGTACTTTAGCTAAAATAGTTGTCTTAGTGAGGTGAGTGGTAGGTATACTTAAAGGCTATGATTTTTACCTAATTTATATATCACTTTTAATAAAAGACAATGGCATCACAGACCCAAAGGAGAGCTGCAGTTTTGCTTTTACATACATTCATCATTAAAACATAACTTTCCCCTGAAAAGTCAAAAGTACCCATTTAGAAAGAATGCTGCTGCAACAATTCGGGAAAGAACAAGTGACAGATATTTAGAATTTAACAAGCAAGCTATTACTCAGATGATATAGGACACAAGTACTGAGGGCACGTGCAGCCTCGCAGACTTACAGTCTAAATATGAACAAGGGTGCACATGACCTGCAAAAAATCAAAGTAACATAAAGGAAGGTGAAGAGAAGCTTTATTTTTAGCAAAAATTTGAAGCATATCAGCTTCTTAAGGGATAATTTCCATCGGTATCTAAAGGTATTAATGGCTAAGTGAGACAATTATTAACTATAGGCACTATGTTTAGAGTAGACGTCTAGAACTTATTGATCTTATATAACTGAAACTTTACACTCATCAAACAGTTATTCTCGATTTCCCTCACCCCTCATCCCCTGGCAACCATCATTTTCTACTTCTCTAAGTTTGTTTTTTTTAAATGTCTCATATAAATGGCAACATGTAGTATTTGTCTGGAAATGAGTTATCTCACTTATCATGTCTTCATGTCCAAACATGTTGTTGCAAAAGGTAAAATTTTATTCTTTTTTAAGGCTGAGGAATATTCCATTGTATGTATACAACAAATTCATTTGTCTGTCAGTGCACATTTGAGTTGTTTCCTTATCTTGGCTACTGTGAATAATGCTGTACTGGGCACTTAATATTTTGATAAGAGGATATTTCTTGTCACACATTCACACACACAAAATTTCCTTTCACACAAGGAAAGTTTTGGAGGTGATGGATGTTCAGTACTTTGTGACATAATAAACATCAAATTGTGTGTATTAAACGTGCATTTTTGTACACCCCAATAAAGCTGTAAAAAAATTAAAATAAGCTTAAAGATGATCTGGAAATGATGTAATCAAGAGTTACAGGGAGGGGAATTCCTTGGTGGTCCAGTGGTTAAGACTCCATGCTTCCACTGCTTTTATAGTCAGTCTTAATAAACTGTGGAAAGTTCTGAAAGAGATGGGAATACCAGACCACCTGACCTGACTTTTGAGAAATCTGTATGCAGGTCAGGAAGCAACAGTTAGAACCAAACATGGAACAACAGACTGGTTCCAAATAGGAAAAGGAGTACGTCAAGGCTGTATATTGTCACCCTACTTATTTAACTTATATGCAGAGTACATCATGGGAAACGCTGGAATGGAAGAAGCACAAGCTGGAATCAAGATTGTCGGGAGAAATATCAATAACCTCAGATATGCAGATGACACCACCCTTATGGCAGAAAGTGAAGAGGAGCTAAAAAGCCTCTTGATGAAAGTGAAAGAGGAGAGCGAAAAAGTTGGCGTAAAGCTCAACATTCAGAAAACGAAGATCATGGCATCCGGTCCCATCACTTCATGGGAAATAGATGGGGAAACAGTGGAAACAGTGTCAGACTTTATTTTGGGGGGCTCCAGAATCACTGCAGATGGTGACTGCAGCCATGAAATTAAAAGACACTTACTCCTTGGAAGGAAAGTTATGACCAACCTAGACAGCATATTCAAAACCATAGACATTACTTTGCCAACTAAGATTCAGCTAGTCAAGGCTGTGGTTTTTTCAGTGGTCATGAATGGATGTGAGAGTTGGACTGTGAAGAAGGCTGAGAGCTGAAGAATTGATGCTTTTGAACTGTGGTGCTGGAGAAGACTCTTTAGAGTCCCTTGGACTGCAAGGAGATCCAAGCAGTCCATTCTGAAGATCAACCCTGGGATTTCTTTGAAAGGAATGATGCTAAAGCTGAAACTCCAGTACTTTGGCCACCTCATGAGAAGAGCTGACTCATTGGAAAAGACTCTGATGCTGGGAGGGATTGCGGGCAGGAGGAGAAGGGGACAACAGAGGATGAGATGGCTGGATGGCATCACGGACTTGATGGACGTGAGTCTGAGTGAACTCTGGGAGATGGTGATGGACAGGGAGGCCTGGCGTGCTGCAATTCATGGGGTCGCAAAGAGTCGGACATGACTGAGCGAATGAACTGAACTGAACTGAACTTTAGAAGACAGATCCTTAAAAACGTCGCTGAGATTTGTCAGAGTACTCTGCCTGTTTTCCTACAGAAATTTTATACTATCTGATTTTATGTCGCTGTGACTTATGTGAAAGGTTGTTCTGCCAATCTTTCTTCAAGGAGTTTTATAGTATCCATTTTTGTTTTATTTTGAGAATGTTCTAATATCAGCTTTCTACCTGTACCTGTCCAGTTTTCTCAGCACCAATTATTGAGACTGTCTTCTCTCCACTGCATATTCTTGCCTCTTTTCTCATAGATTAGGTGGCCACAGGTATGTTGGTTTATCTCTGGACTTTCTGTCCTGTTCTACTGAAACATATTTCTGGTTTTGTGTCAGTACTATACTGTTTTGATTACTATAGCTATGTAGTGCAGTCTAAGGACAGAGAGGCTGATGCCTCCACTCCTTTCCTCCTTCTCAAGATTGTTTTGGCTATTTGGGGTCTTTAGTGTTTCCATAACAAATTTTAATTTTTTCTAGTTCTGTAAAAAAAAAAAAAAGCCATTTGATAGAGATTGCACTGAATCTATAGGTTGCCTTGGAAATTATGGTCATTTTAACAATTTAAGAACATGGTATATCTTTCCATTTATTTGCATTGCCTTCAATTTCTTTCACCAGTATTTTATAGTTTCCTGAATACAGGTCTTTTGCCTCCTAGATTTATTCCTAGGTACTTTATCCTTTTCAAAGAGATGGTAAATGGGCTTCCTTAATTTCTCTGATATTTCATTGTTAGTGTATAGAAATGAAACAGATTTCTATATATACCCTGCAAGTTTACTGAATTCACTGATGAGCTCTAATAGTTTCCTCGGTGGCATATTCAGGATTTTCTATGTATAGTATCATGTCATCTGCAGTGACAGTTTTATTTCTTCTCTTCTAATTTGGATACCCTTTCTTTTTCTTCTGATTGCTGTGGCTAGGACTTCCAAAACTAAGCTGAATAAAAGTGATGAGAGTTGATATCCTTGGCTTGTTCCTATCTTAGGGGAAATGCTTCCAGTTTTTTCATCACTGAGTATGATGTCAGCTGTGGGTTTGTCAGATATGGCCTTTACCATGTTGAGTATGTTACCACCATGCCTACTTTCTGGACAGTTTTTATCATAAATGAACATTAAATTTTATCAAAAGCCTTTTCTGCATCTATTGAGGTAACCACATGGTTTTTATTTTTGTTACTGCATGTGATACAATCAATGTATCATACTGATTGATTTATGGATACTGACAAGCCTTTGCATCCCTGGAATAAATTATTTTCCCACTTGATCATGGTGTATGATCCTTTCAATGTATTGTTGCAGTCAGTTTGACAGTATTTTGTTGAGGATTTTTGCATCTATGTTCATCAGTGGTATTGCTTGTAATTTTCTTTTTTGTGATATCTTTGTCAGTTGGTATCAGGGTGAAGGTGGCTTCATAGAATGAGTTTAGAAGTATTTCTTCCTCTGCAATTTTTGGGATAGTTTCAAAAGGATAGGTGCTAACTCTCCTTTCTAAATGTTTGGTAGAATTCACTTGTGACGCCATCTGATCCTGGAATTTTGTTTGATAGAAGTTTTAAAATTACTGATTCAATTTCATTTATTGTGATTATTTTCTGTTTCTTCTTGGTTTAGTATTGGGATATTGTGCCTTTCTAAAAATTTGTCCATTTCTTGGAGATGGCCTATTTTATTTGTATATAGTTGCTTATAGTAGTTTCTTATGATCCTTTGTATTTCTGCAGTGTTGGTTGTAACTTCTCCTTTCTCACTTAAGATTTTGTTCATTTGGGCCCTCTCCCTTTTATTTCTTGATGACTCTGGCTAAAAGATTACCAGTTTTATCTTTTCAAAGAACTAGTTTTTCGTTTCATTGATCTTTTCTATTTTCAGTTTCTTCCATTTACTTCAGTTCTGATTTTATGATTTCTCTGCTTCTACTAACTTTGGGTTTTGTTTGTTCTTCTTTGCTGGTTTAGATGTTAAGTTAGGTGGTTTATTTGAGATTTTTCTCATTTCCTGAGGTAAGCTTGTGCTGCTATAAACTTCCATCTTAGAAATGTTCTCGCTGCATCCCATAGCTTTCAAACTGTCATGTTTTCATTTGTCTTTAGCTATTTTTTGACCTCTGATTTGATTTCTTCAGTGATGCATTTGGTTCTTTAGTAGCATATTTAGCTACCACATATTTGTATGTATGTGTTTTGCAGTTTTTCCCTTGTAGTTGATTTCTGGTTTTATAGCGTTGTGGTCAGAAAAGATGCATGATATGATTTCATATCATACTTTCTTAAATTTACTGAGGCTTGTTTTGTGGCCTAGCATGTAATCTATCCTAGAGAATGTTCCATGTGAACTTGAAAAGAATGTGTATCCTGCTGCATTTGGATAGAATGCTCTCTATATGTCAATAATAACACTAAAGATAGCCATCAAATCACACGCTGCTGCTGCTGCTAAGTCGTTTCAGTTGTGTCAGACTCTGTGCAACCCCTTAGATGGCAGCCCACCTGGCTCCTCCATCCCTGGGATTCTCCAGGCAAGAATACAGGAGTGGGTTGCCATTTCCTTCTTCAATGCATGCATGCATGCTAAGTCTCTTCAGTTGTGTCTGACTCTGTGCAACCCCATGGACAGCAGCCCACCAGGCTCCTCTATCCATAGGATTCTCCAGTCAAGAATACTGGAGTGGGTTGCATTTCCTTCTCCATCAAATCATAAGAGAAGAGAACAAAAGAAGGGGAAAAAATACCTACAAAAACAAATCCAAAACAATTAACAAAATGGCAATAAGAACATATATATTGATAACTGCCTAAATGTAAATGGACTAAATACTCCACCTAAAAGACATACAGAGGCTGAATGTATACAAAAACAAGACTCATATATATGTTGTCTACAAGAGACTCATTTCAGATCTAAAGACACAAAGAATGAAAGTGAGGGGATGCAAAAAGGTATTCTATACACATAGAAATTAGAAGAAAGCCAGAGTAGCAATACTTAGACAAAACTGACTTTAAAATAATGACTGTTAGAACTTCCCTGGTGGTCTAGTGGTAAAGAATCTGCCTGCCGATGAAGGAGACATGGGTTCAGTACCAGGTCTGGGAAGATCCCACAGGCCGTGGGGCAACTAAGCCTATGAGCCACAACTACGGAGCCCACATATCCTAGAGCCTCTGCTCTGCAACAACAGAAACTGCTGCCAAGGAGAAGCCCAGAAACTGCAACGAAAGCCCATGCACAGCAACAAAGACCCGGCACAACCAAAAACACACAAATAAAATAAAAACTTCTTAAAGGAAAGTTACAAGAGACAAAGGGCACTATGCAGTCATCGAGGGATCAGTCCAAGAAGACATAACAATTGCAAAGTCTTACCCAATAGTATGGTTTTAGACCATGGAACACAACTCTTTGGAGACAGGTACTATACCTAACCTTTCTGTTTAACATCAACATGCATATAACAAGTAAACTGTTGATCCTGGACTGCCTAACTACCTCAACCAGCCAGTATCTTATTACTACCAGATATCTGACAGCTTAATGTCTCTGATTTAGCATCTGGAAACAATGACAGACAGTTTACAGAGAATTTTAGACACAGCCTCAATCACACCCATTAGTATTCATTAGGACATGAATCCACCTTTTTAATTTTCCAGTAAAGTTTCAGGAAACTGGGGGCTCCCCTGGTAGTCCAGTAGTTGAGACTCTGTGTTTTCACTGCAGGGGGCATAGGTTTGATCCTCAGCTGGGGAACTAGGATACTGCATGTTGTGCAGTGTGGTCAAGAAAGAAAAATAAGTTTTAGGAAACTTACTTGAAATATGATTTATAGGGAGCTGTATAATCAGCATGACTAACAGGAAAAAAGAAATTTCTATTAGTTTTACTTGAGGAAAAAAAAAAATTCCACAGATTGAAGTTTAATTTTGAAACTCTGTTCTTTATAAAAATTTTAAATACTTGTTAACTTCTAATTGCTGAATGTTTCAAATAGGTTTCTTTGGTATTTGTAAATGTTTAGCTTATAGTGGCTGTACATATATTTCTAAACTATCAGTATTATAAAATAACATTTACTTACATCAGCATTAGTGAATATTACTAGTATGTATTTGAGGAAGCTTTTCTTTCCATATATTCAGCTGTTGCCTTTTACCTAAAATAAGAGATGGAAAAGATTGATCAAGAGATAAAAGTAGCAGACATGAAACTCATACCACATGTGATTTGACAAATGGGCGTGAGCCAGCTGCTACAAGCAGCTCATGGAAGCTGTATATATTTTATAAATATCTTAATTAAAGTATTTGATTTCAAAGATACAATGCAGTTCCTCAAATATCATACTAGTCAACAGCTGAATTAACATTTTAAGAAGTACTAAGGTGTGTCATTTAAACACAAATCTTATAACTGAGTCCTCCCATATCAACTTATATTTGCAAAGAATTATTAGGTCCCACTATCTAATAAAAACAGAAAAACAAAGTCACACTATTTTCATTTAGTTCAAATTACAAAAGTGCATCATTTGTTCAAGAAAATCTTAGAATGGTTTAGTACTTCTCTAACACATTAGCTACTCTCTTGAGGACTGCATCAAACACACATCAATTATTTCAATAACCATAGTTTTCACTATTTAATTCCAAATTTACATCAATAGGTAATAAGATTTACAGAAAATTACTTTAAATAATTTGACCAATATAATTTCTAGTTCTGAAAAAGTTTAAAGCAAACTTTCGCTGTATCATATTTTGAAGATTTATAGAATGAAGTCATTACACATATTAATCTAACTACATTCTGATTGAACCAAAATTATTAAATTATTAGACTAAGGCAACAATAACATGGCCCTGAATCAATACTATCAGACATTCTTAAAAACCTAACAGGTTAAGATGTTTCAATTGCTATCCAGTCACCTTTAAAAACTAATTTTATATTTTAAAATGCTCATAAATAACAAAATAAAAAAGTCATGTAGTATTTGAATATTTAAAACTTAATTAGAAGGGTACTAAATAATTTTCTATTGATCTGTTTTGCTGTTAATTGGCTTTGAAAGTGAAAATCAAAGAAAGCAAAACTATACTAGGTTAAATCACCAAAAACTTTAAAATATGGAGAAAAAATTTTATTGCTTTTCTTTAAAACACTTAAATGGTTGTGAAAGCAAGCCAACATAAATTATGACTTCAGAATTGATGAAGACTAAGGAATTGTACCTAGTTAGTAGTGTTCAGTTCAGTCACTCACTTGTGTCCGACTCTTTGTGACCCCATGAATTGCAGCACACCAGGCCTCCCTGTCCATCACCAACTCCCGGAGTTCACCCAAACCCATGTCCATCAAGTCGGTGATGCCATCCAGCCATCTCATCTTCTGTCGTCCCCTTTTCCTCCTGCCCCCAATCCCTCCCAGCATCAATGTCTTATTCCAATGAGTCAACTCTTCGCATGAGGTGGCCAAAGTACTAGAGTTTCAGCTTTAGCATCAGTCCTTCCAATGAACACCCAGGACTGATCTTTAGGATGGACTGGTTGGATCTCCTTGCAGTCCAAGGGAATCTCAAGAGTCTTCTCCAACACCACAGTTCAAAAGCATCAATTCTTCGGTGCTCAGCTTTCTTCACAGTCCAACTCTCACATCCATACATGACCACTGGAAAAACCATAGCCTTGACTAGATGGACCTTTGTGGGCAGAGTACAGGATAATGTTCATTCAGTAAAAGTCATTTGTGTGTCTATTTGTAAGAAAATCCCACTCCCTTTATTCTCCATAAAGATATAGTAATTTTATGACTGACTATATATAGCATAATAGGTTGATCTTAGGCACAGGATAATATACATATTATATATGTATTTGAGCATGTGTTCATCAGCATGTATAATTACTAGTTTTACTTACCTTTGTTTCTATTCACCATTAAGTAATGCTTTTCTCCATTTCTAGCATTGTGACTTTCCTCCACAATAATGCAATGATTACTTTTTAAAAAAATTATTTATTTTTATTTTCTTTTATTTTTTTTTTTAGTTTTTTATTTTTTAAATTTTAAAATCTTTAATTCTTACATGCGTTCCCAAACATGAACCCCCCCTCCCACCTCCCTCTCCACAACATCTCTCTGGGTCATCCCCATGCACCAGCCCCAAGCATGCTGCACCCTGCGTCAGACATAGACTGGCGATTCAATTCTTACATGATAGTATACATGTTAGAATTCCCATTCTCCCAAATCATCCCACCCTCTCCCTCTCCCTCCGAGTCCAAAAGTCCGTTATACACATCTGTGTCTTTTTTCCTGTCTTGCATACAGGGTCATCATTGCCATCTTCCTAAATTCCATATATATGTGTTAGTATACTATATTGGTGTTTTTCTTTCTGGCTTACTTCACTCTGTATAATTGGCTCCAGTTTCATCCATCTCATCAGAACTGATTCAAATGAATTCTTTTTAACGGCTGAGTAATACTCCATTGTGTATATGTACCACAGCTTTCTTATCCATTCATCTGCTGGTGGACATCTAGGTTGTTTCCATGTCCTGGCTATTATAAACAGTGCTGCGATGAACATTGGGGTACATGTGTCTCTTTCAATTCTGGTTTCCTCGGTGTGTATGCCCAGCAGTGGGATTGCTGGGTCATAAGGTAGTTCTATTTGCAATTTTTAAAGGAATCTCCACACCGTTCTCCAAGGTGGCTGTACTAGTTTGCATTCCCACCAACAGTGTGAGAGGGTTCCCTTTTCTCCACACCCTCTCCAGCATTTATTGCTTGCAGATTTTTGGATCGCAGCCATTCTGACTGGTGTGAAGTGGTACCTCATTGTGGTTTTGATTTGCATTTCTCTAATAATGAGTGATGTTGAGCATCTTTTCATGTGTTTGTTAGCCATCCGTATGTCTTCTTTGGAGAAATGTCTATTTAGTTCTTTGGCCCATTTTTTGATTGGGTCGTTTATTTTTCTGGAATTGAGCTGCATAAGTTGCTTGTATATTTTTGAGATTAGTTGTTTGTCAGTTGCTTCATTTGCTATTATTTTCTCCCATTCAGAAGGCTGTCTTTTCACCTTGCTTATATTTTCCTTTGTTGTGCAGAAGCTTTTAATTTTAATTAGATCCCATTTATTTTTGCTTTTATTTCCAGAATTGTGGGAGGTGGATCATAGAGGATCCTGCTGTGATTTATGTCTGAGAGTGTTTTGCCTATGTTCTCCTCTAGGAGTTTTATAGTTTCTGATCTTACATTTAGATCTTTAATCCATTTTGAGTTTATTTTTGTGTGCTGTGTTAGAAACTTATCTTTGACAAAGGAGGCAAGACTATACAATGGAGTAAAGACAATCTCTTTAACAAGTGGTGCTGGGAAAACTGGTCAACCACTTGTAAAAGAATGAAACTAGATCACTTTCTAACATCGCACACAATGATTACTTTTTAATTAAGAATATACAATCTGGGGTTTCCCTAGTGGCTCAGTGGTAAAGAAACTGCCTGTCAATGCAGGAGACACAGGTTCGATCCCTGATTCAGGAAAATCCCACCTGCTGCAGAGCAACTAAGCCAATGAACCACAATTACTCAGCCTGTGCTCCAGAGTCCAGGAGCTGCAACTACTGGGCCCACATGCCGCAACTACTGAGAGCCCAGGCTCTGCAACAAGACAGGCCATGCAACGAGAAGCCTGTGCACTGTGACTAGAGAGTAGCCCCTGCTAGCCGCGACTAGGAGAAAGCCTACGCAGCAACAAAGAGCCAGCACAGCCAAAAACTGAAGTGGAATAAGTCGTATATATAAAAACATATGGAACCTGAAGAGCAATTATTTAGGTAGAAGAGAAATTATTCAGTTAGAAGCAACTTATTAGATGGACTATGTAGAAAATGTTTTAAGAGTCAGGTTATTCGGAATTGATTTGGATGGGGCTGAATCTTTAAAATCTTGGTTCTATACAGACTTAACATTCATAGTAGTGATCAATGTTATGTCAGTTTCATAAATAATGGCTGAACTATTTATTCTGAAAATTAAGAATTGATGGTTAGAGGAAATATGCTATAAACAGAAGTTGAAATTTTGTTTCGGAAAACAATCATTTAAATTAACCTGTTTCTTTTCAAAATACAGAAGTTATACTTTCTCCTTATACGTCTTCTTCCTAAAATAAAGTATTTTATGAAGTATGTAAGATTAGGAATGGTCAAAGAAAACAGAACCCTATATTAAGAATGCTTCAAAAGTAATTCTCAAACATTCTTTTTTCCAATTTCCTCAAAGAAATTAATAGTAACTATTTTTAATGTATAGCTTTAATACACATGAAAGGTTTTCAGTTATCTTCAAGCTTTCCCAGCATACAGAAGGTAGGAAACAATATACCAAGTATCAGTGTGTAGATTATGAGTCCATTTGCATTAAAAATATGCATATATATAGAAGAAAATCTGTGAGGACAGACATAGTGTCCTCATCCTCCCTAGGTGGATGAGATTATGGGTGTTTATTTAATTTTCTTATTTTTCTTATTCCATTTTCAAAAATAAGGATGCTGCTGCGTCGCTTCAGTCGTGTCCGACTCTGTGTGACCCCACAGATGGCAGCCCACCAGGCTCCTCCGTCCATGGGACTCTCCAGGCAAGAGTACTGGAGTGGAGCGCCATTGCCTTCTCTGAAATAAGGATGAACCACTCTTAATTTAAAAAAGGAATTCATTAAAAAAAACAACACTATCTCACAGGACTCTCAATTGTTTTAAGATAAAAGCAGAAGAGAAACACAAAACTTCAATATCAAGAAAATTTATGTATTTTACACATTATATGAAAATACTTTAATTTTGAACTTCATAGATGGTCCTCACACACATCGTGTGTGGAAGGTAGAAACCATACAACAGAAAAAAAAATGTAACACCTTTCAAGAATCAAACATTTTAGCTAAGGTTTTTATTTCCTTGCAGCATGAACATTTACAAACCAATTTCATAAAACAAGAAAGTGATAGAAGAAAACTGGATACTTTGATTCTAGAACTACTCATTTTTAGTTGCTATGCTATCTCAAAATAGCTCTGGATTACTAAATTACTTTCTCACCCAGCATATGCCCAAATATGCTACACCCTTGCATTTTTATTCCTAAGAATTAAATGTCTATTACTGGTAAGGCTGGGTAAATGCCAAGTCCTGAGAATGTGACAGAGAACACAGACCCTGGTCTCATACAGCTATTAATCTATCTGGGATGACAGATAATAAGCAATTGCAAAGCATTACATGCTCTTAAAAACACAGTTGAGATGAAAATGTGGGCAGAGCCTCTAACAGCAGAAGAGGCTTCAGAGACTGCTTCCCAGATGTACTGTGTTTACACTGAGGCCTGAAGGCTAAGAAAGTGATAAATGGGTGAACTTCAGGAGAAGAGTGTTCTGACAAACATTTGCACAGGAAGAGTAATGTTTTCCAGAAACTGAAACAAGTTATTTCTAGCTGGAGCATTGGGAGGGGCAGAGAGGAGGTGGTACTATTGAGAGAATCCAGTCCGGAGGCTGCTGGAATAATGTAGACTAAAAGTGAAAGTTGCTCAGTCATGTCTGACTCTTTGTGACCCCAAGGACTATACAATCCATGGAATCCTCCAGGCTAGAATACTGAAGTGGGTAGCCTGTCCCTGCTCCTGGGGATCTTCCCAACCCAGGGATCAAACCCAGGTCTCCCGCATTGCACGTGGTAATGACAGAAGTGAAGAAATGCAGCAAGATGAGAGAAATTTAGGGGGTTGCACCAACATGATTTGATGAGTGATTTGGAGATGATTCAGAGATGACTCATGACTTTGTGGCTTGATAACTACTGACATGAGGAATATTCAATGAGAATGGAAGTCCAAAAAAAAAAAAAAAAGAATGGAAGTCCAGTGGTGGTAGTGGTGGGGCGGGGACTGGGTGACAGTTTGGTGGAAGGGAGTGGAGGGAGGTGGGAGATTATGGATATTTTACTTAGGATGTCTAAATGATATCCTGATGAATGTTTCCAGTAGGCAACTGGATATATATAATGGATGAGCTAAGATTTGGGTTTAGAGCAAAATATTGATTTCAGAATGATAAACATACACTTCAATGTTTTCTCAACCTTTTAAAAACTCCATGCCTATTTGATTAGTCAGAAAATAACCTCCCTCCCACCCTCAAATGAGAACAGTTAATGTTGACAGTAAGGATGCCATGGGAATAAACGATGCTTTTCAGGGAAATGGTAGAGTGAGAAAAGAGTTTAACACAGAACCCTGAAGAATACCAATGTCTAAGAGAGAGGCAGGGAGGTCTCCAAAAGAAACTGAGAAGTGAGCTGGTTTCTTCCTTCACTATTTCTTGTCCTCTAAGGGAAAAGGAATCTGCATGGCTAAGGGGAAAAAATAAGTATCTTCAAAAACCTTGTAAGCTTTAGAATCTGCCTAAAAGAAAGGTATTAGCTTGCATTTCTCTTGCTGCTGTTGAGGCCAGGCTACTGTTGTGCAGAGAGGAAACAGAGAATGCACTGCAGGGCAAGTGGGAGCTGAGGTGGGTGCTCTTTCACCTCTTCACATAACTTACACAAAGGTCTAGTGAGGCTTTTTGCAATTTTTCTTTCTTTCTCAAATCAAAGTAGAAAAGTAAATGGACACAAACTCCTTCTGATTTTTGGAAAGTGAAGACTAATTCCCATCCAGGCCCCAAGGTGCAAGTTTGCTTGATAAGTACAATACAATAATTCTCGAAGCAAGAAACTCTAGAAATTTGGTGTATTTCATGACTCCCACAACAACTTTCTTACCCTAGAAAATACCTGGATCAACTCTTCTTAGCTTTTGTGCAAACCCATAGTGTCACAATGGTCTTGACCAGGTCTAGGATATTGAAAAAAAGAAATCCTGGTTTAAATCTGAATGAAAATACAGAATACTGTAAAGCACAGAACTTGAATGGTAGTTCAAGCATGTTTGGGGGCTGACTGCTTATCTAGACTCAGTATTTCCCAACAGAAAACTTCATAGTTCAGAGAATAGTAACTCTTCATATTAAAGAATATATAATAAGCATTGCTATAAAAAATACTGGCAGCTGTGGGGCTGCCCTTTCACAGAACTACTGATACTTAGTAACAATGTCTTTTCCTGTTTTATAGAGTCTATAAAAGAAAATACTGTGCTATACACTGTTTCATCTGTAATTGTACTTAATTTTTAGTAAACTTTGATTTTAGCATTTACTGTCAAGTCAATTATTTGACTCAGAGAAAATTATGATGACTACCATAATTTTAAATATTATATTAAGTAGAGTTTTGGAAAATGCACTCAAGTATACTGGATATATGATATGCAGTATTTATTCTTATTGTTATCCTCGGTGCTATTACTGAATCAATCAAGCCATATTATACATTAGAACCATAGAGTGTTTAAAATGAACTTTTTATTCTATATGCCTGTTACAGAATAAAAAAGGAGAGGGAATAGTGTGTCACAAAGTTCTATGACAATTTCCATAGCTAGAATTATTAAGAATTAAGGGCAAAAGAATAACACAGAAGTCAATACCTACCAAAATGTCCAGCAATACTATTTTCATCTGAAATAATTTAGAAAATAAAAGTCTGTGTTGAAAGATAAGTAGTGCATCCAAATAGATCACTCCAGTTGAGTCAACTGTGACTCTATTTTTTTTTTTCTTTAAACCAAAAAAGACAACTGACATTACCATTTTGTTCTTAAATAGGAAGAAAAAATAACTGGGAATGACTACCAAAATGTTAACTTAAATTTTGTTTTATCAAACTCCTTAAGTAACTAAATAAACATTTCAATATAATTTCTATTATCAGCATTTAACAGCTAATAATCACTACTCAAATTAGATTCCATTGATATTAATTATATCAACAATTTGTCAAATATATTAACGGTCTGCTAAGTCACTTCAGTCATGTCCGACTCTGTGTGACCCCATAGATGGCAGCCCACCAGGCTCCCCTGTCCCTGGGATTCTCCAAGCAAGAACACTGGAGTGGGCTGCCATTTCCTTCTCCAATGTATGCAAGTGAAAAGTGAAAGCGAAGTCGCTCAGTCGTGTCTGACTCTTGGCGACCCCATGGACTGCAGCCTACCAGGCTCCTCTGTCCATGGGATTTTCCAGGCAAGAGTACTGGAGTGGGGTGCCACTGCCTTCTCCAGAAATGGTCTAAGTTTGAGAAAATTATTTCAAAGTCTAAATATATAGCTTTGAAGCCACACAACCATTTTTAAGGTTAGGACAAGACACACACTAAGTATGTTTAGGGGCATTCGGATTTAAATCCTCAGTGGCCCTTAAAATTCAGTGCTGATATTAATAATTCAAAGTGGGTACAGATATTTATATACAAATTCTTGCACCTCAAGATTCATGTAAATAACGTATGTCAATTACCTTTGAAATTACTGCCAAAAGATGTTTTTAAAACCATTGGATAATGCTTGCTTCCTAACTTTTAACTTTTCTCTGAACACTCCTTATAAAACCATTTACTTTATCTCTAGGAGAAGCAAATTACTTGATTATAACACTCTACCATCTCAAAAAAACTGAGTAAGGTAGAAGAGATAGAAAGCATAGAGACCTTGGGTAGTCCTTCAGTTACACTGCTTAGCAGCACAGCAACAAGCAAGTGATGACAGACAGCAATTGTTCTAATCTAGGTCAATACAACAGCCAAAATACTTTGTAAACACTTTCTTTGGCTCTTTCTGGAGACCAACACTGTTCTGATTCAACAGCATGAGAAGGACTTGATAGCAGTGTAAGGGTTCAACAATATGTACTTATCTTTTATCCAAGAGTCTTAAAATCATCTAATGCTAACCATAAGTCAGTTAACTGAGAGAGTTAGGTACTAAGGCAAACTGCAAAGGCCAAGAACAGAAATTGGGAGTGTGGGCCACTGAATAATATTTATAAGCTAAAGACTGCTGCCTTACATAGCTCTGAATATGTAAAAGTGAAGTATTATCTACTATCTTTTAAGAAACTCAAACTCAGCAAAACAGGGAAATACTTTTTCTTACTATGTTTCATTTGTATTTGTACCAACACATTAACAAGATAATACCTTTTCTTACTGTTTCATTTGTTATTTGTACCTAATTTTTACTAAAAGTTTGATTAATTCAAGTTTGGTTTTCAGAAGACACTGTTTAGCCATTGATCTTAACCAGAGAAAACTATAGTGACATAGAATTTTAGACATTACATTATTTTAAATATTAGATTAAAAGTCTATAGTTTTCCATGTGCCAATTATTTGATTATCTTTCCATTGAAGGGTTTGTGTTATGCTGTACACACCATCTTCCTTGTGACCACTAGTTGAATTTGTGAGATGGATGCTTAAGGTGCAATCTGTAGCCATGAATAGTTCTGTGTATGTGTGTGAAATTAACTAACACTTAGAAGGACTGAAGTCCGTCTTTAGCCTCATTAGCACCATGTACCAACTGTATTAACTGGCTGAAACTATTAGATAAGAGAGTGAAAACTAAAGGAACAGGAACAAAGAAAGGTTATATTTCATCATCTTAAGGTTTCACAGAGATGATGCAGGTTTACAATTCAAATTCCCACCCCCTGAAAAACGACTTCTTAAATAACTCAACTCTCAAAACTCAGAAATGCAGTAACCTGAAATTATTCTAATCTAAAACCTTTAGAGAATAATCAGTTACTACAACTGATGTTCACTGTGAGGAATACATAGCTATATAAAATATAGCTACACAAAAAAGAACTCAGTGAAAAAACATTTTTTAAAGCAAGAAGATGCGTGTTTCAGATTCACATTAGTAGTGGCTAATTGGGTAAATGCTAAAGATTTACATTCAAGTGCTTAAAAGGATTACTGCACAGAAATTCAATTACTGAAAGTCTTTGTTCAGATGCCTCTCAGGCTTATTAAAGATGAGACGATATGCGAACCACCAACAGTGGTATTTAAACCCCAATTACTTTCAAGGTAATGTATGCAGTTGTTAAGACATTCCAGAAGTGGGTTCTCTGATACTAAAAATGGTATTAAAATAAAAGAGAGACCTCATACAGTCTGCTGGCATTTCATACCAACCTTTGGAGGAGGTAGTAAAGTGTTGGAATTTAAAATACAAGGTCAGCACTAAGTGTAAACATTTCTAAAGCATTGTATGTAATTCTTTAAACATATGTAGTGAAAAAAAGTAGAATTCATATAAAATCAGAACTTAAAAAAGCAAAAAATAGAAATATTTAGTCAATTTACTCAAATAAAGAAAACTTTAAATGACACAGAACTGAAAATATCAGAAATCTATATACAATAAAAAGTGAATATAAATTAGTCAATTCCATAGACATTTCCAGTTAAGCATTCATACAAATACAGATTCGCCTTTTTCTTATATATAGGAGTAACACATACATACCTACATGACATGATTCTGGCAAAAAAAAAAAAAAAAAATCAGAGATACTAAAAATATTCTCAAGTTTTAAGAACGGTGTAGAATAAGTTTTAACAACATTCTACATGAATGGAAACCCCTGATTTAATTCCATGATTTTATCATGCCAGAAGCATGGTTGCTTTTAATTTTCTTAAACAGATATTGTTATCATACACATTGGCTTATTAATAATTAAGGCATTTTGCATACACAGTATCTCAGTGTGAACAAAAAACTTTTAGTACTGATTATTTGCTATAATGGTTTAAACTTTCAAAGTCTTTTCAACATAAGAAAATAGTAGCTGCACACATATAAGTGTTTTCTTATAAAACACAATCTTAAAAAAAAGTAATGATGATTGGTCTCTGTGATTCCTAGTAATAAGTCCTGTCTTATTTTTCACATAGTATAAATTATATTCTTATGCAGGATTGCATTAAGACCCAGTAGTTCTTAAACAATGTTACCAAATAACCATATAAATCCCAAACGCAGCAGAGGTGAACAATCTCCGTAGTGCACTTTCACCTCATTGAAGCTGAAGCTGCTCCTTTTGGATCTTCTTCCACTTCAATGTGAAGCAGATCGGTAGCATTTCATTAGTGGTTTCATCATACGTTTCTTTAGAGGAAAAAATGGTTTTGATTTCTTCCATAGTTCACAGTTCTCAGATGAGATATTTTTGGGGAAATCATATAGTCCAAGGATGTTTTGAATAGCCAAATGCTATAGATGAAGTCTTTCAATGCAACTGTAATAAATAAGCATCTACATCCTTAGAGAATAAAACAGAAACATTTCATTAGCCAGTACTGTAAATACACATACACACACCCATTTTCTTCTCCCTTTTTGTCACTTGTTTTGCCTTAGTGACCCTTTGAGTGCAAAAGATCTGCCCTACTCAACATTTTATCTGTATTTTGGTAGCACACAGCATGTGCTCAGAAAGTCTTTGCAAACTGCTTAGGGAATGTTCTAGTTTCTGTTATCAAACAACTCTGCCTTTATAGCTAAGCAAGATCATTACATCATTCACAGCAGTTCCTTCAGTTATAAATGCCAGGCCAGCTTGATGACAGCCATTCTGATTTCTACCCTCAAAAAATTACAGTGAGGGTTTAATATTGTTAAGGAGGTTTTATCATAGCTTAAGGAACTTCACAGAACTTTTAATCACTCAATATTGTTTGTAATAACAAATATAGTACCTTGCAAATTTCTAAAGAAATAATCTTTCAGTTCTACTACTAAGAATACAAGGTACTTTCAGAATAACGTGATTATGTATTCACGTATCATGTATTCTATTTTCTATCAATTTTTACTTCATTTTCCCTCCTGTTAACAAAAGAACAACAAATAAAATAATAATTTAAAAACTTTAGGAAATTGATTCTGTTCATAAAATTTTCATCATTAAGAATTCTACAGAGTAAAACTATACACACTGGTATAACATATTTGCTTGATACAAGATTATCCTTCCTTTCATGAAAATATTTCAAGAAAAATTTTATGTCAGTACAAGACATAAATCCTTTTTTTTTTAAAGAATATGATATTTTTTTAAACCAGAGGAAGTTTTTATATTTCTGGCTTAATGCCCATTTATATGATAGCAGTATGCCCAATATAAGGGTGGACATATATTTTAACAATGATTTACTTTGCAATTATATTTTAACTATCAATGTTTTCTGGAGTTTAAATATTAAATTCCAAAATACTTTTTCCTTTAAGATCAAGTAAATCAATAAAGAATGATGTCAAATTCATACTGTGATTTGAACAACTTAACTTTCCCCTAAAAGTATAGCATTAGCAAAAACCAAGTTAAAAATACTCCCAAACTATTTGACTACATTCCTCACCCCTTGCTTCCTGAATATCACTGCCATTTCAGATGCCTTCCTAGCCTGGTTTCTTAACTTTTTTCCAAATATTTTTCTGTAATTGGAGCAAGGTCATTAAATACCTACTAGCACATATTTATGGCTGTATATGAAACACATTCAATGACTAATTCTTGTGTTCCTTGCCAAAGTCATATTCATATGACATATTCATATTCATAGGACATTCATATCCAGAGTACCTTAAGTGTTTATAAATATGAAACTGACTTTAGATCTTATTAGAGTAGTATTTAACTAGACATTCAAATGAGTTCATTTATGACTGCATAATACTATTACATTATTTCAAATTTTTAGTTAAGCTTAAATGTAGATTACCTTGGCTATATTACCAGTATATCCTGGAACCAAAGTAAGATGGTTTTCCTGTTCCCACAATCCACTTAATTGCTGTTTTAAAATCTGAATATTTCTAGGAGAAAAAAAGAAGAAAAATACAAATATAATAAGTTATAGACTTTGGTAGCTAATATACTTAATGAAAACTGCTTTAAAATTTTCAAGTCTTCTTCAGGATAAAATTATACCATTTGAAGTCAAGCAACTCTTTAAACTAGTACATGTCAATCACGGAAATTAAAGGTTACTCAGGTGTTAAAGCAAGTAAGAAAACAATGAGGCATTTGGGACATTTGGACATCCAGTTCTTGGGTATGAAGTGGGGAAATCCTGAGAGCCTAGAAAGCAAATTATGGACTGAGAGGAAACTTTTGGGATATATATATATATATATATATATATATATATATATATATATAGTAGTTTCATGATAATCTGGCTCCCTTGGGAGAACACCCACACACTTTCACATCAAGGCAATACTCAAACTATGATTATAATTCAGTTTTTAGAACTGTAACCATCCATACTGGATTCTTATGTTAATGTCCTTTGGCTATCTGGTCCAGAGAGCCATAGGACAGGATGACTCCACTCCTGGGTCTCAATTTTACTCCACCAAAGGTCATCTCTTTTTCTCTCTCTCACTCCTTTATAATGGATATAAAGGTTCTGTCTCTCTCAGTCCTTTATAATGGATGTAAGTCTGTGCTTTTGCCTCCCAAAATATATATAATGGATGTAAGTCTGTGCTTTTGCCTTCCAAAAGGGTATGGCTCTGCCAGAACAATAGACACAGGGGGTTACTGGGCTCTGGAATTCAACTTTCAAATGTAACATTCCAAATATGAATAGTATCCCAATTTATTATTTCTCTGAAAATGAAGAGAATAAGTATTATATACTGACAATCTGCTTCACTGACTATGCTAAAGCCTTTGACTATATGAATTACAACAAACTGGGGACAATTCTTTAAGAGATGAGAATACTAGACCACCTTACCTCCCTTATTAGAAAGCTGTATGCAGGTCAAGAAGCAGCATTTTGAACCGGACATGGAAAAACAGACTGGTTCAAAACTGGAAAAGGAGTATGTCAAGGCTGTATACTGTCACCCTGCTTATTTAACGTCTATGCACAGCACATCATGCACAATGCCAGGCTGCATGAATCACAGGCTTCTGGAATCAAGATTGCCAGAAGAAACAACCTTAGATACACAGATGATACCATTTTAATGGCAGGAAGCAAAAAGGAACTAAAAATCCTCTTGATGAAAGTAAAAGAGGAGAGTGAAAAAGCTGGCTTAAAATTCAACATTCAAAAAACTAAGATCATGGCATCTGGTCCCAATACTTCACGGCAAATAGATGGAGAAAAAGTGGAAACAGTGGTAGAGTTTATTTTCTTGGGCTCCAGAATCATTGAGGATTGTGACTGCAGCCCAAGAAATTAAAAGATACTTGCTCCTTGGAAGACAAGCAATGACAAACCTAGACAGTATATTAAAAAACAGAGACATCACTTTGCTAACAAAGGTCTATATGGTCAAAGCTATGGTTTTTCCAATAGTTGTTGTATATGGGTGTCAGAGGTGTACCATAGAGAAGGCTGAGCACCAAAGAACTGATGCTTTCGAACTGTGGTGCTGGAAAAGACTCTTGAGAGTCCCTTGGACAGCAAGGAGATCAAACCAGTCAATACCAAAGGAATATTCACTGGAAGGACTGATGCTGAAGCTGAAGCTCCAATACTCTGGCCACTTGATGTGAAGGACCAACTCACTGGAAAAGACCCTGATGCTGGGAAAGACTAAAGGCAGGAGAAGTGGGTGACAGAGGATGAGATGGTTGGATGGCATCACTGACATGCGTTTGAGCAAACTCTGAGATATAGTGAAGACCAGGGAAACCTGGAGTGCTGCAGTCCATGGGGTTGCAAAGAGTTGGATACAACTTAGCAAATGAACAACGGATAATCATAAAATAAAATTTCCTGAAAAAAAAGTCTTTAGTAACATGAGTTTATCTTTAAAGGTATACTCACCCATCGTTCACAACTTCTGTTTTGGATGATAGTTCTGACCACCACCTTTTTATGACTGCTTGAAGCCAGTTTAAACCAACTATTATATATCTGAAATGACATTTTGTTACAAAATTCAACTGTTTTCATCCAAGAAGCCCTCAGAAAAGATGATACTCTACCGACCTCAAAAAATGCATACACTGATTAAAAAACACACAGATATACCTTCAAAAATTAATTTTTCACTACTTTCACCAAACTGTATTTTATGCAACATGTTTATAGAGAGTTTTCTAATTGTTCTTCAGTCAGTCTATATTCTTAAAACAGAAACCATGTATGTCTCAGGGAGCGCAATCTACCATTATGTACTTGTAAGGCACAAAATCAGGGATGTTGAAAGGGAAAAATGAATTGAGATTCAGATTGGCACTTACTCTTCAAATCTGCTTTTAAGTAGTGACTTTACTAGAGGCAACAAATCTACACAGCAGCCAAGTGAGATATACTGTTTTTCCTCCTGTAAACTAAAATAGATAAATACTAAGTTATAAAAATATGAACAGGTTGTATGCTGTTCTTTAAACTTCCTTTTTTTCTGAAAAATAGTCTTCTTACCTATTGGTGAGCACGGGAAGGCAATCTACCACAACTCCAAGGTCCTCTATCCTGTGGGAACAAAACTGCTTAGAGAGCTGATTTCCTTATTTCCTCTCATATTATAACCATCACACTGCTTTTGAGAAATTTACTCACTCAACAAATGATCTGAGTGTCTATGGTGAGTCAAGTGTTAGGGATACAGCAGTGAACAGAGAGACAGGGCTTGTATTTCAATGCATGTGTGAATATGGGAGGAGGGGTGGAGAGGGCAGCAACAGACAAGGAACAAATGAAGCACATGAAGCAGCCGATGGTGAGAAGTGCTATGCAGAAAAATAAAACGGAAAAGAGGGACAGAGTGTGAAAAAATATACATATTCAGTAAGGTGGTCAAGGAAGGCCTCACCAAGGTAGCCTTTGCAGAGACAAATACAGTGAGAAGGTAATGGTTACAATTTTTACTGAAAGGAAATTTTTGAAAAGGTTGGTTTTGCATAATGGTATCTCTTAGTTTTATAGATAAGAATCTTAGTCAGAGAAAGTAAAATGTTTGTTCAATATGATAAAACAAATGGTTTTCTGTATTTTGGTCACTTACACTGTAGATAAATATAATTTAAAACATATTGTCACTATGAAGCTAAACATAGGAAGTTTAAAATTTTAACCAGTATAACATAAAAAGAGGTAATACATTGGAAATTACTTTTACTGAACAAAACCATTAAGGGTCACACTTACCTTACTAAATATGCTACAAGTTCACTAATACTTCTCTTTCTCCAGAAAGTTAAAGCTACATTCAGTCTCAAATTCCTGCTGAACAAAACCTGTGCCATTGTTTCATGGTCCTGAGAAACCTGAAAGGCAGTAACCTAATTTGTTAAAAAGCACACCAAGGTATAACATAGAATCATCTTTCTCAATGAAATTATTCTGGTAAACATTTTTAAAATTAAGCAAAGGTGATTCCTTTTACTGGCCCACAAAAAGAAATATTGCAGTGAACATAGTAAAATGATTTGAAACAATTTAGGACCTGTTAATTTTTTATCAATACTTTTTCTCATTTGTTACTATTTCCTTTTAAATTTCAATAATTCATAGAATAAATATTTTTACTCACCTACAGACCTAGGATTTAATTTATAATGTGAATTAAAGGAAAAGGTAACCATACAGGCTAGTCATTATCAACTAAATAGGATGAATAGGGGATCACAAAAATTCAGTTTTATGACAAGATTTAAATTCATTCATTTTTTTCTATATAATTAAGGTAACACATCCCTGGATCATCAAAAAAGCAAGAGAGTTCCAGAAAAACATCTATTTCTGCTTTATTGACTATGCCAAAGCCTTTGACTGTGTGGATCACAAGAAACTGTGGAAAATTCTGAAAGAGATGGGAATACCAGACCACCTAACCTGCCTCTTGAGAAATCTGTATGCAGGTCAGGAAGCAACAGTTCGAACTGGACATGGAACAACAGACTGGTTCCAAATAGGAAAAGGAGTACATCAAGGCTGTATATTGTCACCCTGCTTATTTAACTTATATGCAGAGTACATCATGAGAAACACTGGACTGTAAGAAGCACAAGCTGGAATCAAGATTGCTGGGAGAAATATCAATCACCTCAAATATGCAGATGACACTACCCTTATGGCAGAAGTGAAGAGGAACTAAAAAGCCTCTTGATGAGAGTGAAAGAGGAGAGTGAAAAAGTTGGCTTAAAGCTCAACATTCAGAAAACAAAGATCATGGCATCTGGTCCCATCACTTCATGTGAAATAGATGGGGAAACAGTGGAAATAGTATCACACTTTATTTTTGGGGGCTCCAAAATCACTGCAGATGGTGACTGCAGCCATGAAATTAAAAGATGCTTATTCCTTGGAAGGAAAGTTATGACCAACCTAGATAGCATATTCAAAAGCAGAGACATTACTTTGCCACCAGAGTCCATCTAGTTAAGGCTATGGTTTTTCCAGTGGTCATGTATGGATGTGAGAGTTGGACTGTGAAGAAAGCTGAGTGCTGAAGAATTGATGCTTTTGAACTGTGGTGTTGGAGAAGACTCTTGAGAGTCCCTTGGACTGCAAGGAGATCAAACCGGTCCATCCTAAAGGAGATCAGTCCTGGGTGTTCATTGGAAGGACTGATGCTGAGGCTGAAACTCCAATACTTTGGCCACCTCATGCGAAGAGTTGACTCATTGGAAAAGACTCTGATGCTGGGAGGGATTGGGGGCAGGAGGAGAAGGGGATGACCGAGGATGAGATGGCTGGATGGCATCACCGACTTGATGCACATGAGTTTGGGTGAACTCCGGGAGTTGGTGATGGACAGGGAGGCCTGGTGTGCTGTGATTCATGGGATCACAAAGAGTCGGACACGACTGAGCGACTGAACTGAACTGAACATATTCCTGCTGCAAAAAGTTCAAGTAGCACAAAACTTTATAAAATAAGTATTTTCTACTTATCCACAAAAATATTTATTTAACTCCTGGGAAGTAATCACTGTTAACATACTGGTAAGTATCTTTCAAACCACTTTCTAGACAAAGACAAATTAGGCAGGTAAAAAATTAAAATATTCTAATATCTATATTTTTGAAAACTTTGTTTTTTCACTTAAATAATATGAAAGATTTTTCAAAATCAAAACATAGATCACTAGAGAAGGAAATGGCAACCCACTTCACTATTCTTGCCTGGAAAATTGCATGGACAGAAGAGCCTAGTGGGCTACAGTCCACTGGGTTGCAAATGAATCAGACATGACTTAGTTACTAAACAACATCATCAAAATATATTACAAAACCATAGCAATTGAAACAGTGTGACACTGACAAGAAGGTAGACAAATATTAACATTTTAAAGATACTTCAGATACAGATAAATGTACATACAATTAACCATTTATGACACACATCACATAAATATAATTAAAAAAAATTTTAATAGATCAGATAAATTGAATATCCATTTGGAAAACAATGAATGTTGACACTACTTCCTAACATAAAAAAACTTAAACTCCAGATGTAGTATGTATCAAAATGCGAAATTAAAACACTTTTTGAAGGAAAAAAACAACAACACATAAATCAGTCTCATTTTTAAGAAACAATTACATATTGGCCAGTCTTTATGAACCACAATTTTTGACTGATTCTGCTATCTCCCTACTAAAACTGCATCAATGAACACCTTATGTATGTAAATATGTATACTTGTACAAAAGGTTCCATAGGATTAATTTTAGAGCTGGAATAGCTAGATCCAATTTTTTTTTCAATAACAGATTAAGACACAATTCATATAACATAAAGTCACCCATTTGAAATGCACAACTCAGTAATTTTTAGCACATTCAGAGTTGTGCAAGCACCACCATAATGAATTTTAGAACCTTCTCATCACTTCCAAAAGAAACCCTGGACTCCATCCTCCCCTCTCTCCAGCTATTCACAGCTATTAGTCTATTTTGTGTCTCTATGAAAGTGAAAGTCGCTCAGTTGTGTCTAACCCCTTGCAACCCCATGGACTATACAGTCCATGGAATTCTCTAGGCCAGAATACTGGAATGGGTAGCCTTTCCCTTTTCCAGGGGATCTTCCTAACCCAGGGATCGAACCCAGGTCTCCCACATTCCAGGTGGATGCTTTACCAGCTGAGCCAGCAGGGAAGCTCAAGAATAGTGGAGTGGGTACCCTATCCCTTCTCCAGTAAATCTTCCCAACCTAGGAATCAACCTGGGGTCTCCTGCATTGCAGGCAGATTCTTTACCAACTAAGCTGTACCTAATTGGGATGATTCACATAAACTGAATCATATAATATATGACCTTCTTTAATGTGTGGCTTCTTTCATACAGATGTTTTCAAGATTTATATAGAGTGTAGCATATATTAGGATTTTACTCCTTTTTAATGATCAGATAATATTCTACTATATGGCCTATGAGATTTTATTTATCCATAGTCAGGATAGTTTCCACTTGGGGCTATTAAAAAGTGTTATGAGTACCTGATAAGTATCTGTGTGGACTTTTCAATTCTTTTGGGTATATACCTAGGAGTGCACCTGTTGGATGAAAAGGTTGTGTATATTTGAACTTTGACAAAATAATATAGCATCACTTTTAAATTTAGGTTTTCAGAGAAGGCACTAGCCAATCAGGAAAAAAAGTCTGAAACAACAAAAGAACTAATACACCTATTAGTTAAGCACAGGGTTAATGAAGGTTTGTGGAGAGTAGTCAAAATGGGAGCTAAGTAAAAGGGGGGCCTTTAAATATGCCACACTAAAAAAAATGTGGCACTAATACAGATGTACAACTGAAGCTTTTTTTTTTTTTAAAGGCATTTTCACACACACACACAAAAAGGTATTTTCACTAAGAATGTTTACTGCCTCAGTTCAACTGAGGATCCAATGCAGGTCCCAATCTAGGCCATATTTTTGGATCATATAGTTCCACATGTTCTTCTTCTTCAGGGTATGTGGTTTCTTTGGTTTTCTAATCTGTGTTGGCTTCACCACTTCTGTAACTACATGAAAGAAGGGGCAGTGTCTGTTTTCACCCACCAATCTGTTTCTCAGAGCCTCAGAATACACTGCATAGCAGGGAGCCATCAGATAAATATTTGTGAATGAGTTAATATGACAGTGATTCTCAATTTTAACACTAAGGTTTAGGTACCACCTGTTTCTCCAGGGCGCATGAAAATTCACTACTAAGTCAAATTCTCCTTGCTTGCTCTTTTCTCACAGATACTATAGACACTTCACCTCTCCTAGCATTACTAACTTTCTATTACACCAGGATCTTATTTTTACAAGAACATTTTCACTGACAAATGGAATAACATAACATTTTTTGTTATCATTTTATTATGGTTTTAGTAACACTTTTTTACTGTTCTTTCACATTGTTTACTTGTAATTATCATCCTACACATGATGCTCATTTTTATTTATCTACATACTTATGATGATTTAATATAAAGGTTTTTTGCTTGTATGCCACAAAAAATGTTTTTCAAACTGTCATGTCAGAGACAAACAATACTAAGTTTACCAAATCACAGTTTAAGAAATTAAGGTACATTCATGCACTATAATGATATGTATCCATTAACTGGGCTTCCGTGGTGGCCCAGTCAGCAATATCTTTGTATGGTGACAGATGATAACCAGACTTACTGTGGTGATCATTTCAACATATACAGCAATATCAAACCATGACATTATATTTTAGGAACATAGCATTGTATGTCTATTATATATAAAACAAATGCATAAACTCATAAATTCCCATTTCTGAAAGAGATGGGAATACCAGACCACCTGACCTGTCTCTTGAGAAATCTGTATGCAGGTCAGGAAGCAACAGTTCGAACTGGACATGGAACAACAAACAGACTGGTTGCAAACAGGAAAAGGAGTACATCAAGGCTATATATTGTCACCCTGCTTATTTAACTTATATGCCAGAGTACATCATGAGAAACGCTGGGCTGGATGAAGCACAAGCTGGAATCAAGATTGCTGGGAGAAATATCAATCACCTCAGATACGCAGATGACACCACCCTTATGGCAAAAAGTGAAGAATTAAAGAGCCTCTTGATGAAAGTGAAAGTGGAGAGTGAAAAAGTTGGCCTAAAGCTCAACATTCAGAAAATGAAGATCTTGGCATCTGGTCCCATCACTTCATGGGAAATAGATGGGGAAACAGTGTCAGACTTTGTTTTTGGGCTCCAAAATCACTGCAGATGGTGACTTCAGCCATGAAATTAAAAGACGCTTACTCCTTGGAAGGAAAGTTATGACAAACCTAGACAACATATTCAAAAGCAGAGACATTACTTTACCAACAAAGGTCCATCTAGTCAAGGCTATGGTTTTTCCAGTAGTCATGTACGAATGTGAGAGTTGGACTATAAAGAAAGCTGAGTGCCGAAGAATTGATGCTTTCAAACTGTGGTGTTGGAGAAGACTCTTGAGAGTCCCTTGGACTGCAAGGAGATCCAACCAGTCCATCCTAAAGGAGATCAGTCCCGGGTGTTCACTGGAAGGACTGATGTTGAAGCTGAAACTCCAGTACTTTGGCCACCTGATGCGAAGAGCTGACTCATTTGAAAAGACCCTGATGCTGGGACGGATTGAAGGCAGGAGAAGGGAACAAGAGAGGATGAGATGGTTGGATGGCATCACCAACTCAATGGACATGAGTTTGGGTAAACTCTGGGAGTTGGTGATGGACAGGGAGACCTGGGGTCTCCCTGAGGTCCTTTTCTCTCCTTTGGGGTCCATGGGGTCGCAAAGAGTCAGACACGACTGAGCAACTGAACTGAACTCATAAAGAAATAAACTCACAGAAAAAGATCAGATTTCTCAGAGGCATGCATGAGTGGTTGAGGGGGAACTGCATGAAGACAGTCAAAGGTACAAACTTCTAGCTCCAAGTACTAGCAATGTAATGTATGATTTGGCAACTACAATGAGCACTGCTGTGTGTTATATATAAAAGCTTTTAAGGGAGCAAATCTTGAGATCTCATCACAAGGAAAAAAATTCTTTTTCCATTTCTAAAATTTCGTATCTATACATGATGAATGTTTGCTAAACTTAATGTGGTGATCACTTCATGACATATTTAACTCACATAATTAAGTGTATACCCAATGCTGTATGTCAATTATATCCCAGTAAAACTGGATCAGAAAACTGTACAAATGTTATCTAATTACATGGAAAAATATTAAAAATGAAACATAAAAACCAAGTTATCGCACCATATGTATAATATGAAAAGATACATCAAAAATTTAACACTGCTATCTATAGATGTTGAGTTTATGGATAATTGTTTCCTTTAGGTTTATTTTCTACAACATATACAATAAATGTAATAATTATTTTAAACTTATGTATTTATAAATTTTTCATCAAATCATTCTTTCAAATGACCATTTAAAAAAAATTTGTTTTCCTGAGTTATAATTTATATACCATAAAACTCACATATTGAAAGTAATTCAAAGATTTTAAATAAATTTATGCATAGAGTTGTGCAACCATCACCACAGTCCAGTTTTAGAACATTTCTATTACCCAAAACAATTTCCATAAGCCTGTTCAAACAACTAACTTTGCCTGAGCCAGAAGAGCTAAACAAAGTTTCCAATGGCAATTTTGACAGCCCAGCAAAATGTGCCTGGATAACTGGCTCTGTGGCCTACTTTTTATGTAAGATTTCTGATCTCTCCCCTTTCTTTAAATCTCTACTGGCTAACTTACCATTCTGGAAATTTATAGCAGCTTGTCAATCATTTCATTTCATCTCAGATATCCCTAACTTAGAAAAACGGAATAAACAACAGTTTCAGATTTGGTTAATCTAGAAAACTGTTGCAGGGAGTTAAAATCTCTCAAATAGTCTGAATCCAATAAACAGTGAATTATTTTACTAGTAGACCATAGGAAGGAAAAAGTCAATAATGAAAAAAAAAGTTAAGTTTATATAAATGACTTACTTCAGAAAAAAAGCCACTGTATTTTGATGATGGGCTTTCTGTCTGTGAAGAACCAGAATCACTGGAGTTAATCAAATATGTTCGACTCTCATGCCGTAATTTTTCAGGGAGGTGGCCTGCACAAGCCAGTTCATTTTCTTTATTTGCCATGACACAGCCCCCACTTTTAGGGGACTGCTTTTTTCTGTAACAAGGATTTTGAATAGGATGATGAACTTTCTTTCTTCTATAGATCACCTTACGTAGTTTATCTGGGCTTTTCACAGCTTGTCCAACTGTTCTGTAAAAAGAATTGATTTTCTTAAATGATAAAGAATCATATGAAAAGCTTTAAAAGTTTTTAAGAGACAGACTTAGTAGGCCACATTCTGTGATCACTATCTGCTAAAATTAGAAGCAGATTAAAAAAAATCTTAAGTCTTAAATTGATGAGAAAAATAAAAGGGAAATTACAAACTATCTGGAAAGCAATGAAAAGGATGATACTTTGTACCAAAAGAAAAGGAAGCATCATAATAACTAGATGCTTTTAAAATATAATGTTACAAGGCATTCACAAAGTATGAAAATTAAAACAATTTCTATTTACCTAATCTTTTTCTAACATGGTGACACAATAATTATGTAAGTTTGAATCATGCAAGTCTGAACATATACCTTAATATAAAAGAGAACACTTATTTTGATTAAGCTGAAATATATTTAATTTGTTTGAATAAGATAAAACAATAGAGAGCACATCTCATGGTTTAATAGAGTGGCTCTCAAACGTTTTGGCCTCAGGATGCTTTGCACTCAAATTACTGAGGTCTCAAAAAAAATTTTTGTGAGCAGTATCTACTGATATTTGATGAATCAGAAATTAAAACATAAAATTTGTTAATTAAAAAATGATAAACTCATTACATATTATATAGAATATTTTTAAAAATCCCTAATTTTCTAAAACAAAAAATATAGTGAGAAGAATGGCACTGTTCTGCATTTATGCAAAATCTCTAATATCTGGTTTAACAGATAACAGCTGGATCCTCATATCTGTTTCTGCATTCAATATCTTATATCATGCAGCCTCTGGAAAACTCTACTGTACACTTGGAACAGAGTGAAAATGAAGGTTAATAATGTCTTAGTATTTTCCCCTGGAGGAGGAAATGGCAACCCACTCCAGTACTCTTGCCTGAAGAATCCCATGGACAGAGGAGCCTGGCAAGTGATACTCCATAGGGTCACAAGGAGTCATAGGGACATGACTGAAGTGACTTAACACATATGCACTGTTATGAAGATAGTTTTGATGTCATAAACTCCTTGAAAGGGTTTTAGGGACCTCCAGGGTCCCAGATTATACTTTGAAAAACAGTGGTTTTATGGAAAGTGCCTTTGGAGTTCAGCAGACGTGAAAGTAAATGCCATCTTTACCACCTTCTGGGTGTATAACCCTAAAGAAAGCCAAAATCTTTTTTTTTTTTTTTTAAACTCATCACCTGTTTAGCGTAATGGTACATACCTATCTTATACTGATATGTTTAGCACAGTGTTTGGCACAAAGGAGTTGCTTGACAATAAATTATCATACTAAAACACAGTATTTTTTTCCTCCTATTTTCACTCTTATCCAGCTTTCAATATTTGCTGTTTCCCACAAATTTCAAAGAAGTTCTTACCTAGTTATGTAAGCAGCCAACTGTTTTGGAGATTTCTTAACCTGAAAAACACAAGTAGAGAGTTGCAGCATATTTAACGAAGCTATGTAAACTTTGTGATTGATGTCAACAAGTCTGAAATTCAAGTTAAACTTTTCAGATAAAGCTATTTACTGTATTGATGCTGTACTTTCAATTATTAGTTACAACAACACTGTAGGTATTTTTGACAATGCAACATATCTATCTGACTAGTTTCCATGCTACTAGTCATATATTAGATAGGCAGGGTGTTAAATAAATGGGTTGAATTTTAATATGGTTTTAAGAAATTATATCAGTGCTAACGAGCCTTGCAATGGTGAACAAAAAGCACTTCTGTGATTCCTCTAAAATTAAACTGAAATATTTAAATTGTATCATATCAAAACAATATAGTGGCAAACAGTTTTTAGATTTTGGAATATAAACAGATTTCAATTTTTTATTAATTCTACCTAATTTTGGCAGATTAAGCAAAACTATCACCCTCCCATTTACTCAGAACTACCCATAGACTTAACTGTTTAAACTGTATCAAACTGAATGACTATGTTTCCCTGAAGTTCTTATGTTCAAACCCTAAACCACCCTCTTCCCAGAGTGACAGTATTAAGAGGGAGGGCTTTCAGGAGGTGATTAGCTCATGAAGGTAAAACCCCATGAACAGGATTTGTGTCCTTATAAAAGAGAGTAGAGAAGTCTCTCTCTCTCTCTCCTTCCACCATGTGAGGAGGTAGATGACAGCTATCTATGAATCAGGAAGTAGACACTTATTAGATACCAACTCTGCTATGGCCATGATCTTGGACTTCTCAGCCCCTAAAACCACGAGAAATAAGTTTCTGTTGTTTATGAGCCATCCAGTCTCTGGTATAATGTTGTGGCTATCTAAACAAACTGAGATACTGTCTTAATTCTAGAAACCACGGACTTACCTCCTTCATGTTCTTATTAGTGAAATTAGAGATCCTTTTTCTAGGAAGATCAATGGAATGATCCTCAGTATTATTACAAAAGTTGCGTTTTTTAACATTGTGGGTTTCAGATGCCATAATCTCTTAAATACCTAGACAAAAAATAAAAATAATAAACAGAAAATACAAAAAGCAAATGAGCCTAATTTTTTCCTTAGCACACATAAACATACAACTGCTCTACGCTGCATAAAAGAGGCTTACAAGTACAGCAGAGGACAAAAAGGCATACCTCAATTTATTGCACTTCACAGATTTTTTTTTTTTAAACAAATTCAAAGTCTGTGGGAACCTTGCATCAAGGAAGTCCACTGGCACCATTTGTCCAAGAGCACTCTGTTAACTTCGTGTCTATGTAACATTTTGGTAATTCGCACACTATTTCATACCTCTCCATTAGCGTATCTGTTACAAGGTTCTGTGATTACGGCTCTTTGATGCTACCACTATAATTGTTTTTGAGCAACAAGATGTGTCCACACAAGGTGATGAACTTAACTGATAAATGTGTGTGTTCTGACTGCTCCACTGACCAGCAAGTCCCATCTCTTTCCCTATTCCCTAAGGCACAACAATAATGAAATTGGTTAATGAACCATGACCTCTAAGTGTTCAAGTGAAAGGAAGAGTCACAAGTCTCTCCCCTTAAATCAAAAGCTAGAAATGATAAACCATAGTCCTTAAGGAAGGCATGTCAAAAGGTAAGAAGACTAAAAGCCAGGCCATGTACACCAGTCAAGTTGTGAACACAAAAGAAAAGTTCTTGAAGGAAATTAAAAGTGTCATTCCAGTGAACACATGAATGGTAAAGTGAAACAGCCTCATTGCTGATATGAAAAAGTTTTAGTGACCTGGATAGAAGTTCAAACTAGCCACAATATTCCTTTAGGCCAAAACCTATTCCAGAGCAGGGCCCTAACTCTTTTTAATTCTTTAAATGCTGAGAGGTAAAACATCCAAAAGAAAAGTTTGAAGCTAGCAGAGGTTAATTCATGAGGTTTAAGGGAAAAAGCCATCTCTCTGACACAGAAGTGCAAGGCGAAGCAGTAAGTACTGATGTAGAACTATAGCAAGTTAGCCAGAAGGATCTAGCTAATTAATGAAGGTGGCTATACTAAATGACAGATTTTTTTTATGGAGATGAAACAGTTTTCTGTTGGAAGAAGATGCCATCTAGGACTTTCATAGCTAGGAGAGAAGTCAAAGCTTATCTTCAAAATTTCAAAGGACAGTTTGGCTGTCTTGTTAGTTAGGGGCTAACGTGCCTGATGACTTTAAGCTGAAGACAACGCTCATTTACCATCCCCCAAATCCTAGGGCCCTTAAGAACTATGCTAAATCAACTCTACCTGTGCTAAGTGAAACAAAAAAGCCTGGATGAAAGCACATCTGTTTACAACATGGTTTACTGAAATTTATAAGCCCACTGTTGAGACTGACTGCTCAGGAAAAAAAAAAAAAAGACCTCTTTCAAAATATTACTGCTTATCCACAATGCACCTGGTCACCCAAGAGCTCTGATGGAGCTGTACAAGGAGATTCATGTTGTCTTCATGCCTGCTAACACAACATCCATTCTGCAATTGTCCAGGGGTCATGAAGCAATTCTGACTTTCAAGTATAATTACTTAAAAAGTATATTTTGGAAGGCTCCACAGCAGAGTAAACTGAAAACCTTCAGGAACAGATTGACCATTCTAGACGCCATTACAAAATATTTTTGATTCATGGGAAGTCAATATATCAACAATAACAGGATTTTGGAAGAGTTGATTCCAACCCTAATGGACAACTTTGAGGGATTCAAGACTTCAGTAGAGGAAGTAACTACAGATGTGGTGGAAATAGCTAAAGGACTGAAATTAGAAGTGGAGCTGGAAGATGTGACTGGACTGTTACAATTTCACGATAAAACAGATGAGGGGCTGCTTTTTCTGGATGAGCAAAGAAAGGAGGTCCTTGAGATGGAATCAATTCTTCATGAAGATGCTGTGGAAACTGTTGAAACGACACAAAATAATTTAGAATACTGCACAAACTTAGTTGATAAAGCAGTGGCAGGATTTGAGAGGACTGACACCAATTTTGAAAGAAGTTCAGCTTTGGGTGAAGTACTATGAAATAGCACTGCAAGCCAGAGAAACTGTGAAGGGAAGAGTTAATCAGTGTGGCAAATTTCACTGCTGTCTTATTTAGGAAATTGTCACAGCCACTCCAACCTTCAGGATCCACCTCCCTGATCAGTTAGCAGCCATCAACGTTGAGACAAGAACTTCCACCAGCTAAGAGATTATGACTTGTCGAAGGCTCCAATGATGGTTAGCATTTTTTTAGCTTTAAAGTATTTTTATTTTATTTTTTTGACCAAATTGCACAACTTGCAAAATCTTATGTTCCCCGTCTGGGTATGGAACCCATGCCCCATACAGTGGAAGCACAAAGTCCTAATCACTGGACCACCAGGGAATTATCAGCAATAAAGAATTTTCAAGTTAAGGCATGTACATTTTTTTTTTGACATAATGTTATTGTACACTTAATGGACTACATGTAGTATAGTGTAAACATAACTTTCATATACATTAGAAAACCAAAAAATGTGTGTGACTTGCTATATTAAGGTGGTCTGAAACCAAATCTGCAGTTATCTCTGAGGTATGAATGTAGTTTTAAGTTAAACATTTTTTAAAGCCTTACAGAGGGAAGCATGAGGAAGGGCATTCCAGAAAATTAAAATTCTGTTCTCCTTCTTAAATTGCAAACAGTTACAATAATATGGCATGTACTTTTGACAACACAACATGTCAGTCTTCCCATTTTCCTAATCACAAGCCATGTATTAAATTTAAATTTTATGAAATCAGGTCTAATTTTATGAAATCAGGTCAGGTATCTTGACGTTCAAACACATTCAAGCCTAAATTTCTGGAATCAAATCACTGGGTAATATACAACCATAAGCAGTCAGGGGACCCAGAATTGGATTATATATATCTGAGTTGTTTTATATCAAAATTTTAAATTTTTCTTTCATTCATGTAACTAGCTCTCTAGAGTTTTCTTCCACTTTTGAACAAAATAACCCACACCTTGTTACTCCTCCAATTATATTCAAAGGGCGGGAAAAAGATGCTGTGACTTCATTTATGTAGGGGCTTTCCAGTTGGTGCTAGTGGTGAAGAATCCATCTGCCAATGCAGGAAATGCAAGAGATGCAGGTTTGATCCCTGGGTTGGGAAGATCCCCTGAAGTTCGAAATGGCAAACCCACTCCAGAATTCATGGATGGAAAATTCCATGGATGGAGGAGCCTGGTGGGCTAGGACATGGGGCTGCAAAGAGTTGGACACGACTGAGTTGTTTTTATTTCCATTTATGTAACAGAATAAATTAGTAATTTTCCCATTTGCACTCAAGTTTCACACAGCAAATTTATTTCAGATCATGGCCTGAAATCCAAGTTTCTCCCTCATCCTTTCTTTATAGATTTACTGAGTATTCACTATATGCCAGGCCAGATGGAGATCTTGTTCTACAGAATCATTTAGGAAACTTTTTCAAAATACATCTTTCTGGGCCTAATTTCATGAAAACTACTGTTTATTTAATGGCCACACTGCATAGCTGGTGAGATCTTAGATCCCCAACCAGGAATAGAACTTGCGCCTTCAGCAGTGAAGTCATGGAGTCGTTAACCACTGGGCCACCACGGAGTTCCCCTGGACCCTAATTTCAGCCTGTAACTCAGCAGGTATCAGGAAAAAAAGGCCAAAGAAAGTATACATTTAGGAAGCCCCACAGGTATTTCCAATGCACAATTTTAGTTAAAAAAAAATTGACTTAGTTGAACTGAATTTTCCAAAAATATGTACAAACACATGAAATTCTGTGATCAATTTCAAGGTATTCTAAAATTTCCTGCTGCTAATTCATGGACAGCCCACCCACTTGTGCCCTCAAGTTCAGGAACCTCTAGTAGGAGACTTTTATTAAAGCAAATAAATGACTGCAGTATTACAATAAGCACATTGACAGAGGGGCACCCACGCAAGTCAGCAAAGCTCCACTGAGGAGAGTCTTCTAGGGCAAGTAGCACACTGAGAAAAAAGCACGTGCAGCACGGAAAGGCATGAGCAACGTGATTTGCTTGGCAGTCTCTTAAGTAGATGCATGTGACTAGAGCTTAGGCTGGGGGTGAGCTGCAGTGAGGTGGTAAGTGAGGCTGGAGAGACAGGCAGAACCAAGACGGCAAAGGGTCTTGGCCACAGGGTATTTTTCTTTTTTTGTGAGGGGACTTTTAAAGACGATGGACTGAACACATGCAATTACATTTACCTTTCTCGGAAACCCTACTACAATGACAGTAGGAAGATTTAAAGGCATAATCGCCAAAAGGACAAAGAACAGAAGATGAGGTGACGGCAACAACATTTTGGAAACGCAAAGCTTTAGGGATAAGAAACTTAGCAGATCTGAGAAAGCCAAACCCTAAAGCAGCAGTGAGGAAAGAGGAAAAGCAGAATCCTCCAAAGGTTTCGAAACTGGCAATACTGAGGGCCTTAAGAAGAGGGATAAAGGTGCACTTGGAAACAAATACAACGAATGAATATCCATTAAGACACAGGGTCCTAGATCTCCTTCCCCATTCCAGTAACAGTCTGGAGCATTACCATATGGAAAATCTAAAACAGTCTATGCGATAGGAAACATCAGGCACAAATGAGGGTGAGAGGAACATATTCTAAACAGGGGGATCAAGCGAAAGTTTATATATTAAATGTTAAGACCTCTAACTTTCTACTACTTGCCTCACAGAGGCTTGCAGCCAGGCTTAAATACTCCAGAGAAGAGTATAGGAGATGTTTCTTTGGGAACTCTAGTTAGTCCCAGAGGAAAACACACACAAACAACTCCTAAAAATACATCAGTGATGGTCAAAGTCCCCAGAGAACTGTTTTATATCTTGATTATGGTGGTAATTAGGATAAATCTCTGCTGCAAGCAAAATACCTCAATAAACCCAACTTTCAAAAAAATCCTCACGAGAGAAGAACAAACTGCATTCATGAAACACAAATGAGAAAAAAACAAACTGACAGACTCTTGGAAATCAAGATGTAGTAATTAAGCTGGCAGAAAAACTCGGAAGTTGGAAAAGAAGTTGAGGGTATCTCCTAGAACTTAGGCTAAAAAGATTTATATATATATATATATATATACATATATATATATATATATATATATACACACACACAAAAAAAAAACCCAGATTAGCTTATAGACAGCAACACCCAAATAAATATATATACACACACACACAAAAAAAACCCAGATTAGCTTATAGACAGCAACACCCAAATAAATAGAATTTCAGAAAGAATACAGAAAAAACCCAAAGAGGAAATCAAAGAAATAACTGAAAACTGTTGACGGTTGAAGAACATGGATTCTCACATTGCAAGCGCACACTAACGGTCGGCACTGCAGATGGAAACAGACCTGCAAGGCACATCACTGTCATTTCAGAGCGCCAGGAAAGCCAGAGAACAACGGACAAATTAGCACCCCCTACCAAACCCAAAGCAAGGCACACACAAATGGTAAAGACACAGAACAATACCTTCAAAATTCTTAGGAAGCTTAAATTTTTATATCCTGACTAAACATCACCTGAGTGCAAATGTGGAAAGAAAAAAAATATTCAGAAACTCAAAGTTCCAAAAATGAATTCTTCCTGTACCAATCTGAGAAGTTATAGGAAAAAATTAGAAATACAAGAAATGGAGAGCCAGCAGGGGGAAATGACGAGAACCATTCTCACGCTGGTTATGAAGAAAGATCCCATGATGAAGGCTGTGCACCAGAAGTGCAGAGCAACTGGATCAGGTCCGCGGACCGCAGGGAGGAGCCCTCACATACATGGAACTGACTTACTATACCTGGGGCTCAGTAGAGAAGAGATGGAGAGAACTGGGGCAGAGTCACAAGGCAGTGGCACATGTGTCAAGTGCTAAAAGAAAGAACTGTCAGCCAGAATTTCCTGTGTGGGAGAAATATCCTTCAGGGGTGAAGGAGAAACCAAGACAGTATCAGATAAAAGGAAATTAAAGAAGGAATCTTAGAACAGGGGGATAAAATGAAAATGATACATTAAATTATGTTTGATGGTTGAAACAAAAATTATAATACTATTTGATGTGGTTCAAAATACATGTAGTGGAATGTTTTAAGACAATTATGTTGTTGTAGGGAAAGACAAAGGGACATAAAGGGAGGTTAAGTTCCCGCATTTCACTCAAGCAGATTATGATAAAATACAGATGTGTAACATAATACCTAGAACTATTTGCTAGAAGCTACCGCTACTGCTATATCAAGAAAGACACTAAAAAATAATACAGATAAATCAAGATGTAATGTTTAAAATGTGTTCAAATAATTCATAGAAAGGCAAGAAAAGGAGAAACAGCAGATATTTGAAATGGGAAATATAATTAGTACTTTTTAATTCAAGATCTCAAAACTATTTATCAGTCTTCCTTAATCAGGCAGAATATTCTGGTCACCAACATAGGAGGTTCTAATGTTAGACAAATTGTCTTCCCTCTGCACTAGGAAATAAGTTTCTTTCAGCTAAAAGAAAAAACATGGAGCCAGAGGATGGGATCAGGTTTAAAGTCAGTCAGGTTTAAACACAGAAGTGGTAAGCTGGAGTAATAAATATAAGGATAACAAAGGGGAAAGGGGAGGAGTGGGATGAATTGGGAGACTGGGATTGACATACATACACTACTGATACTCTGTATAAATTAGATTAACTAATGAGAACCTACTGTGTAGCACAGGGAACTCAATTCAATCTTCAGTGGTGACCTGAATGGGAAGGAAACCCAAAAGACAGGGAATATATCTATGTGTGTACATATATATTTAGTTGATCCACTCTGTCGTACAGAGAAAACCAACACAACATTGTAAAGCAACGATACTCCAATAAAAATTAAATTAAAAAAAAACAAACACACAAAAAGCCACAATGAGAAACTGCATCACAACCACTTGTATGGCTGTAACAAAAATGACAACCAATAGCACATGCTGACAGGGATATGGAGAAACTGGCATTTCCACACAGTACTGTGGGAGTGTAAAAAGGTACAGTTTGACAGTTTCCTAAAATGTTGAACATAGATTTACCATGTTATAGTTTAATCGTTAAGTTGTGTCTGACTCTTTGGGACCCCATGGACTGTAGCCCTCCAGGCTCTTCTATCCATGGAATTTCCTAGGCAAGAATACTGGAGTGGGTTGCCCTTTCCTCCTCCAATGGATCTCCCTAACCCAGGGATCGAACCTCTGTCTCCTGCGTCTTCTGCACGACAGGTGGATTCTCTGCCACTGAGCCCCCGGGGAAGCCCTGGAGTTACTGTATGACCCAGCAATTTCACATCTACACATTCACTTGTGAGAAATCAAAGTTTTTCATTGTTTGTTCTTCAGTCGCCCAGTCGTGTCTGACTCTTTGCAACCTCATGGACCCCTTCAACATGCCAGGCCTCCCCGTCCCTCATCATCTCCTGAAGTTTGCCCAAGTTTGTGTCCATTGCATCGATGATGCCATCCAGCCATTTCATCCTCTGATGCCCTCTTCTGTTTCTGCCCTCCATCTTTCCCAGCATCAGGGACTTTTCCATGAGTCAGCTGTTGGCATCAGAAGACCAAAATACTGGAGTTTCAGCTTCAGCATCAGTCCTTCCAAAAAAGTATTCAGGGTTGATTTCTCTTAAGACTGACTGGTTTGACACCCCTGCTGTCTAAGGGACTCTCAAGAGTCTTCTCCAGCACCATAGTTCAAAAGCATCAATTCTTCAGCCCTCCACCTTCTTTACGGTGCATCCTTCACAACCATACGTGACCACTGGGAAGACCACAGCCTCGACTATACAAACGTTTGTCAGCCGAGTAATGCTTCTGCTTTTCAACACTCTAAGTGTGTCTTAGCTTCCCTGCCAAGAAGCAATTGTCTTCCGATTTCATGGCAGCAGTCACCATCTGCAGTGATCTTAGAGCCCAAGAAAAGGAAAGCTGTCACTACTTCCACCTTTTCCCCTCTATCTGCCATGAAGTAATGGGGCCGGATGCCATGATCTTAGTTTTTTTAATACTTAGTTTTAAGGCTGCTTCACTCTCCTCCTTCACCCTCATCAAGAGGCTCTTTAGTTCCTCTTTGCTTTCTGTCCTCTGGCCATGGGAATTCCTAGGCAAGACAACTGGAGTGGGTTGCCATTTCCTCCTCCAAGGGATCTTCCTGACCAAGGATCAAACCCGTATCTCCTGCGTCTCCTGCACTGTAGGCGGACTCTTTACCTCTGAGCCACTAGCGAAGCCCTAGAGTTACTGTATGACCCAGAAATTTCACTCCTACATACATACATACTCATGAGGAATGAAAGTTTATGTCCACACAAAAATGGACATACAACAACATTATTCAGAACAGCCAAAAAGTGGAAATGACCCAAATGACTATCAACTGGTGGACAGGGAAAACAAAAAGTAGTATGTCTGGAACATTACTTAGTAACAAAAAAGAAATGAAATACTAATACATGTCACAATATGTATAAACCTTGGGCTAAGTGAAAGAAGGCAAACACAAAAGACTATATATTACATGATTCCATTTATATGAAATGTCCATAAAAGTAACATCTGTAGAGACAGAAAGTAGACTAGTGGTTGCCTAGGGCTGGATTGGGAGTGGAAATAACTACAAATGGGCACAGGGGTCTCTGGTGGGCAATGGAGATATTCTAAAATTAGATTTGGGTTGGTAACTACATAATTCTGTATGTACTTATAAATAGTGAACTGTACATTTAAAACAGGTAAATTTTACGGTATATAAATTATACTTAAGTTTAAAAAAAGAAAATTATCAACATTGTAATAATAAAATCTCATTACAAAGAATCTTTACACTATACATTCCACTTTGCTTTGTGTCATATGCATTTATTTGGTAGTAAATGATCAAGACCATCCCCATGGAAAAGAAACGCAAAAAGGCAAAATGGTTGTCTGAGGAGGCCTTACAAATAGCTGAGAAAAGAAAAGAAGCAAAAGGCAAAGGAGAAAAGGAAAGATATAACCATTTGAATGCAAAGTTCCAAAGAGTAGCAAGGAGAGAGAAAGCCTTTCTCAGTGATCAATGCAAAGAAATAGAGGGAAAAAATAGAATGGGAATGCCTAGAGAACTTTTCAAGAAAATCAGAGATACCAAAGGAACATTTCATGCAAAGCTGGGCACAATGAAGGACAGAAATGGTATGGACCCAACAGAAGCAGAAGATATTAAGAAGAGGTGGTAAGAACACACAGAATAACTATACAAAAAAGATCTTCATGACCAAGATAACCACGATGGTGGAATCACTCACCTAGAGCAGACATCCTGGAGTCTGAACAAGTGGGCCTTAGGAAGCATCAATACAAACAAAGCTAGTGGAGGTGATGGAATTCCAGTTGAGCTATTTCAAATCCTAAAAGATGATTCTGTGAAAGTACTGCACTCAATATGCCAGCAAATGTGGAAAACTCAGCAGTGGCCACAGGACCAGAAAAGGTCAATCCAATCCCAAAGAAAGGCAATGGCAAAAATGTTCAAACTACTGCACAATTGCTCTCATCTCACATGTTAGCAAAGTAAAGCTCAAAATTCTCCAAGCCAGGTTTCAATAGTATGTGAACCGTGAACGTCCAGATGTTCAGGGTAGATTTAGAAAACGCAGAGGAACCAGAGATCAAATTGCCAACATCTCTTGGATCATCAAAAAGGCAAGAGAGTTCCAGAAAAACATCTACTTCTGCTTTATTGACTATGCCAAAGCCTTTGACTATGTGGATCACAACACACTGTGGAAAATTCTTAAAGAGATGGGAATACCAGACCATCTGACCTGCCTCCTGAGAAACCTGTATGCAGATCAAGAAGCAACAGTTAGAACTGGACATGGAACAACAGACTGGTTCAAACTGGAAAAGGAGTATGTCAAGGTTGTATATTGTTACCCTGTCTACTTAACTGCTATGCAGAGTACATTACGTGAAATGCCAGGCTGGATGAAGTGCAAGCTGGAATAAAGTTTGCTGGGAGAAATATCAATAACTTCATATACGCAAATGACACCACCCTTATGGCAGAAAGTGAAGAACTAAAGAGCCTCTTAATGAAAGTGAAACGGCAACCCACTCCAGTGTTCTCGCCTGGAGAGTCCCAGGGATGGGGGAGCCTGGTGGGCTGCCGTCTCTGGGGTCGCACAGAGTCGGACACGACTGAAGCGACTCAGCAGCAAGGAGAGTGAAAAAGTTGACTTAAAACTCAACATTCAGAAAGCTAAATCATGGCATCTGGTCCCATCACTTCATGGCAAATATGTGGGAACACAATGGAAACAGTGAGAGACTTTATTTTGGGGGACTCCAAAATTAGATGGTGACTACAGCCATGAAATTAAAAGATGCTTGCTCCTTGAAAGAAAAGCTATGACCAATCTGTGAGTGAGTGAGTGAGTGAAGTTGCTCAGTCATGTCCGACTCTTTGCGACCCCGTGGACTGTAGCCCACCAGGCTCCTCCGTCCATGGGATTCTCCAGGCAGGAATACTGGAGTGGGTTACCATTTCCTTCTCCAGGGGATCTTCCCGACCCAGGATCGAACCCAGGTCTCCCTCATTGCAGGCAGACGCTTTAACCTCTGAGTCACCAGGGAACCAACCTAGACAGCATATTAAAAGAGAGAGACATTACTTTGCCAAAAGAGGTCCATCTAGTCAAAGCTATGATTTTTCCAATAGTCATGTATGGATGTGAGAGTTGTACTATAAAGAAAGTTGAGCCTCGAAGATTTGATGCTTTTGAACTGTGGTGTTGGAGAAGACTCTTGAGAGTCCCTTGCAAGGAGATCCAATCAGTCCATTCTAAAGGAGATCAGTCCTGAACATTCATTGGAAGGACTGATGCTGAAGCTGAAACTCCAATACTTTGGCCACCTGATACGAAGAACTGACTCATCAGAAAATACCCTGATGCTGGGAAAGATTGAAGGCAGGAGGAAAAGGGGATGGCAGAGGATGAGATGGTTGGATAGCATCACCGACTTGACGGATGTGAGTTTGAGCAAGCTTCAGGAGTTAGTGATGGACAGGGAAGCCTGGCATGCAGCAGTCCATGGGGTCGCAAAGAGTTAAGACATGACTGAGCAACTGAACTGAACTTTCCTGGCCTATAACACAGGATTATCCTTTTCCCCAGTAGCATTTAACAGTGTTATTCAAATAGCTAAAAGCACTTATTGAGGTTTCTAGGTGTTTCCTAAGCTCCATTTAATAATACAGGCAAAGAGAATAATCTGAAGTAGGACTAAGAGTAGTCGAAAGCAGTGGTTAGAAATTGGAAAGGACACTCTTTTAATGAAAAAAGAATAAAAGGAAACAGGCCTTAAGAGAATAAAAGCAAAGAGATAACTATTCTGAATTTGGATATAGGGGAGCATGTTTTCTTAAATGAAGACAATAAAGTGATTGCTTATGGGTATTTTCTTGAGAAGGTAGAAAAATGAGTGGCATTGTAGAAGAAGTTGAAGGGATGAATTCCTGAAATCAAAAGACTAAATAATTTTAAATATTACTTAGATACTTCTCATCTACTCACAGCAACGAGAAAAGCTCATCATACATAAATGAAACATGTCTGGACTTTTGTCTCCAATAAGTTACAGCTGAAGATCAAATGAACTAAGCTTTCTTTCTACATCGGTATGCTACAGCATATCAATTATTTGAGCTGTGTTTAACTGTGCAACTTAACTAGGCAATTTCATTCCTCATCTTGAAAACTTTGCATAGGTGTACACGGAGTTATAATAATAATTACTCCTGGTATCAGTGATTCTCCTTCAATCACCACCATATAATCACTCTCATCACAAAGATCGTGAATTGTATTCCCTCAGAGTCTTGAGGCTTAAAACTCACCACTATTGTATACTAGTTAGATATAAAGAGGCTTTCAAATTTAAAGCTTCAGATTAATATTTTTTTTCCACCTAGAGAGATCAAGTAACTTGCCAAAAGGCACTTAGCTAGCTAGTGGCAGAATGTAGGGCGCAGAATCTATGCTATTCACCGTTATCTTTGATTTCACTAACTGAATCCAATTCATCCCCAGCTACAATAGAGTCACCATTTTCAATCCTGAATAGTCAAATAAGACGAGAATGCCAATTTTTCTGAGGAGATGACAAGAGAGCGACAAACGAACATAAACCATAATGGAGCCTTCCCTTCCCTTATCCTATAAGGGCAACCTTTTTTCTCTCTTCCAGGGCCCATTAGGGAGTTTAAAGGGCTTAAAGACAAATCACAGGTTTCCCCAAGAGACAGATGCCACACACAAATGAAAAGGAAAATGAACATGGACTTTTTCCCTCAAGAATTTCAGTGCAGGAGAGAGGAACAGGAGGTAAGTTGAGATTTTATGGGGCAGTCTTCAGGGCCTGGAGATGCTGATTGTTCCCTCCTAAATTCAGTTATCAGACTCTAAATAAATCCTTTGGTATCTTAAGTCAAATAATGGAATTTGGATCAGGTTAAAAAACAAAGTGATAAAAAAGGAATTGAGAATGCCAAAACTGACTGAAATGGGATCAGTTACTTCCCTGGTGGCTCAGACAGTAAAGCATCTGCCTACAATGCGGGAGATCCAGGTTCAATTCCTGCGTCAGGAAGATCTCCTGGAGAAGGAAATGGCAACCCACTCCAGTATTCTTGCCTGGAAAATCCCATGGACGGAGGAGTCTGGTAGGCTATAGTCCCTGGGGTCACAAAGAGTCGGACACGACTGAGCAACTTCACTTCACTTAGTACTGAATATTAAAAACACTATTTTCAAATAATGTCTTGTGAAGTGGAAGAATAATAAAAAACAACAGTATTATAAAAGGCAGGATAGAAAATTAAAAGTACAGTATAATTCTGGTTTTTCAAAAGCTATATGTATAGAATCAATACATTCAAAAGAGCTCTATCAAAATATTAACAGAAGTTATTTATGCTGGTAGAATTACAGGTAAGTTTTTTCCCTTCATTTACACATTTCTCTATTTTCTACTATGAATATGAACTATTTTCAGTTTGAATAATATTCTAACTTAATGAGGTTATAAAAAGAAGTCTGATAAAAAAGCAGCTAAATTATATAACTAGCTTATAGTAAAAAAGTGAGAAAGGTGTACATGTCAACACAAAGAGGTAACATTTCATAGGAATTTAACTTTTCCAAAATTAGGGCAACTCCATCCAACTTTCTTAGTTCTTGCCTTCTCACTTCACTTAGGACTTAGCTCCCACACACACTTTTTTATCTTCAGTGTCTCCCTTTGAACCGATTCTTCTCTTCTGCTTTCAAACTTGCTCAGGTTTCCCCTATCAACTTCTATACTCTTTCTCTACCTCTCTTTCCTGCCAAATTTCTACAATGAGGGCTTTTTAGTTTCCATTTTCTCTTTAACCCTTTATAACCTTGCTTTTATTCCACCCTCTTATCAGAAAAAACAAAAACAACTGTACCTTCAAGGTTACTTGAAGCTATAAGGGAGCCTTCTGGACCACCGATGAGGCCCACTGAGGTCAGCCCAGCCAGCTCCACAGACTTTGCTCGCTCTTCATCACCACCATCAGCTTTCCCATCACTTCACCCTCAGACCCTCAATCTTCCTGTTCACAGGACACAGCACTACCTTGATTCTCCTTGTTCCCTTACTCCTTTCTGACACCTTTTCCTTTATCAACTCCCTTCTCTCTACACTAAAATTGGAAAAATATGCTTTCATAGCTTCAGTTTTTTCCATAGGTCCAGACTCTCCTCTAACGTCTATGTATTCGACTTCCTGATCTACCGTTGGTAGGTCCAAGTCAACACACCTAGAACAAACCTCTTTGCTCGCTTCCAATGGTGGGCCAAATGGCTCCCCTCCTAGCTACCAAATATTAAATTACTAGCATGAAACGTCTCTCAGACTGGAAACCTAGGAGTTATCTTGCCTCCTCGCTCCCTCCTTTGAATCAATCACTAAGTCGTTTTATCTCTTTTTTTTGGTCACTCTTTAGTATGCAGGCTCTCAGTTTCCAGAGCAGGGGTTGGAGCCAAGCCCTTACAGCAGAAGCACGGAGTCCTGACCACTGGACTGTCACGGAGGTCCCAATCATGATGTCTTCTTGAATCTTTCTTCAAAGTATTTCATGTATCCATCTAGGCCTTTCATTTTCCACTGTCAGAACACTAGCCCAATCACTTCAAGACTATTTACTGTATGGATTATTTGATTTTCTTGCCTTCAGTCTCTTCCAGTCCCTACAAATCAGTCTTTGCAAGCTATGATGTTGGTAAAATCCCTCAATCTCTAAAAATTTCCTACTGTTTACTACAAATTTCCCAAATTATGTTTAGAGTATCCACATAGATTTTAGGGACTATTTTACTCTGTTTACATAAGTTTAGATATGTTAGATGTTAAATTACTGCTTGGAAATTAGTTAAAATACACTAAAAAGGCTCTGAGGGACCCTGCATAATTTTATTTAACTGATTCCCAAACTCAGCCACCATCCTACTTCTTAAAAAAATTTAAAATTTTGACCAATACATATAAAATTTGAAAGATGCTAATGTTCCAAGGAAGACTTTGTAGAATTGATTTACTACATCAAGACTAAACTATTTATCTAAATATTGAAGGCCTCCATAATCATAATAATAGTATTATATATAACCATCATAATGATACTATTAGAGATTAATAACTTTTTTAATTATAAGGAAAGCTGAGCAAAATATTCCTTACTATATTTTTTACATGGGGGAAAGGGAGGTTTTCTGTTGAGGGAGGGAGGTTTCATCGCAATAGTGTTAATGAAATAATGGTAATATAATTAAAAATAATAGCACCCTTTATCAAAAGCTTACAACATGCTAGCCATAGGCACTGTAGTTACATCATAGTACACCCTTTCTATAGTGTAGAAAACTGAAGGACAGAAAGCTTATACAATTTGTGAACCGGCAAAAAAGCAGTGAGAGTTAGGACTAGAGCTCAGGCACTCTGCCACCACTGCCTCCACCTTAACCAGTACACTAAACTGTGTCTCAACTAGTAAGAGTTATTAAGGGTGAATGCATAGAGAGACAATGTACATTTTAACCACTTTCAATCTCGTGATCTACAGATCAAAACTGATTCTATTCTCAATCAGTTTTCTCAAACACAAAATAAGACTGTTGCAAAGTTCAAAATAAGATTACATCCAAGTTATTACTGCTATTATCACTCATATTCATGTTAAGTGTAAATATATATGACTCTGGTATTTTGGAAGGCAAATCTGACCATATCTTGTCACTCAGTTTACAACAACCATACAACTTATCATCCAAACCAGGACACATTTCAGAATAAAAGAAAATACTACTAAAAATTATTCTGGGTCAAGAGGCATAAACCATCCCAAGCAAATTAGGATGTATGGTCATCCTCACCTTGGCCCAGTTAAAATGTTTAGTCTTCTAGATTTATTTTCTGTATCAACTACTCTCTAATAAAAAAGGGACAAATTATTGAAAAACATGATGTATGAGTAAGTTTCAAATGCATTATGCTAAATGAGAGAGACATTCAAAAGGCTACATACTATACTTCATTTTTGACCTCCTAGAAAAAGCAAAATTACAGGGAAACAAAAATATCAATTTTTTTGCCAAAGTCTAGAAGAAGGGAGATGTTGCTACAAAGGGATAAGAGGGTACTTTTCATGGTGAGGGACATGCTCTATATCCTGACTGTGGTAGTATTTATACTTCTGTGCATATGTCGAAGACCACATAAATAATATCTCAATAACCTGACTTGAAAAAACTGGGGTGCAGAGCACATGTCATTAAGAGCTTTTCACTAGGCTCCTTGGATACTCAGAACTCGCTTGATGGAACTGAGAAATAAGGCTCACTGGGCTCACATTCATTCTTTTTTTGCCAAGAAACTGAGGTCCACACTTCAGGCCTAGAGGTTCCAGAAACATTCTTCAAAGCATCTGGAATATATATCTGTTCTGACAGGTGATTACTGAGGCCTGCCCTTCTGGCTTTCTCTATATTCTACTCATCCATGTAGGCTGTATCCAGCCCTGAGGACACAAGATGCCCTCGATGCCTTCCCTGTGCAATGATGCAAGGTGACTACCCTCACTTGGAGGCCAAAGGAAGTTAAAATCTTAACCTGCAAAGGCCTCCAGGCACCTCCTGCCACACTCAGCTGTCTAGAAATCTTTCTGCTCATCATGCAGTAGGAATTACAACTCGCCATCTGGGTGAAAATTTAAAGATTCATTCCACCTTAAAGGCAAGTGTAGCTAAAAGATTAGGTCAAACAGACCCATGTTCACCCTCCTAGCTTTCCCACTCACCCAGACACTTGGAAATACCTGAGCCTCATTTTACCCTTCTATTACAGTGAAAATGTTTGTGTATTTACCTGCTTGACTCCCCCCAAAATTAGAAAACCTGCATACATAGGAGGATCTAAATATATAAAGCAAATACTAATAGACATAAAGGGAGAAACTGACAGCGCAGTAGGGGACTTCAACACCCTCATTTACATCGATGTACAAGACCATCCAAACTCAACAGAGCAACAGGGAGCATATTAGTATCATCATGATCAAAGTATACTAGTTTTTTAAGGTTAATTTTTAAAATAATTAAAGACAGGTAAGCTATATATTCAATTCAACCTGCATTTACTGAGAACCTACTATGTGTCAAGACTGCTGTCTTGCCTGGACTTCCCTGGCAGTCCAGTGGTTAAGACTCCATGCTCCTTTGCAGGGGGTGAGGGTCTGATCCTAAGAACTAAGATCCCACATACTGTGGGGCAAAAAAAAAAAAAAAAAAGTAAACACCTTATTTCTCAAGAAGTTCATAACCTGGTGGGAAAGAAAGCCAATAAATATAAAACAATTAAGAGCTATAAAATAAAAATAGTACAGACTGGGAAAAAAAAAAGCAGTAGCAGCACATCTAATGTGAGGGACAGTGAAATACACAGAAATATGTCTCAGGTTACACTAGATCTGAGTCCTAAAGAAAAACAAGAAATTGTGAAAATGAAATGAAGGAAAGCTCCTAATTAATGAACCATCGTAAAAACAAACTAAACTTACGAACTCAAAAATCAGTATCGAGGGCTTTCCCTATTTCTGTATTGTCAGTTCTCCTTCAAAAATGGTTATTCAATTTGAACATGAATAGAAAGCAAAAAAAGATTCAGAAGCTGATGGAAAACTTCACAATTGATAAATCAGGTTGACAATATCCAAATCACTAATCAACTTTATCATTACAAAGAAGGAGGCAACCAAACATTATATGCCTCCTGATGTCCCAATGACGTGATACATACAAGAAATATTACAAAACACTACTATTAAGTATTCTTGTCAAAAAACCTAACCATATTTAACCTGAGTGCAAGCCTTAATCATCTGTTACCAACTACCAGTTTAGAGGAAATACAGAGAGGAACTCACTAAGCACTTTAACGATGGAATCATAAAATATCCAGAATACAGAAATTTTTTAGGGCACAAAACTCAGTTTCCTCAACAAATACTTTGCAAAGAAAAAAAGAGGAGGAATCTGCGTAATAAGAGAGGCTGTATCAACGAAATACATCTGTCCTACTTTTAAAAAACTGTTAAGATGTGTAAGAATCAGGGAAATTTGAGTATCAACTGGATATGTGATGTTAAGGATAATTGTTTATAACTCTAAAGTATAAGTAACATGGCTCAGATGGTAAAGAATCTGCCTGCAATGCAGAAGACCCAGGTTTGGTCCCTTAGGGAAGGGCATGGCAACCCACTCCAGTATTCTTGCCTGGAGAATTCCACAGACAGAGGAGCCTGGCAGGCTACAGCCCATGGGGTCGGAAAGAGTCGGACACGACTGAGCAACTACACTTTGGCTTTCAAACTTCACACATTTAAAGTGTATGTATGGGATTTCCCTGGTGGTTCAGTGGAAACGAATTTGTCTGCCAATACAGGGGACACGGGCTTGTGTCCAAGGAGATCCCACATGCCATGGGGCAACTAGGCCCGTGCGCCACAACTACTGAGCCCACACACTCTAGAGCCCATGCTCTGCAACAAGAGAAGCCACTGCAACCAGAGAGAACCCACACACAGCTAAGACCCAGCACAGTCAAACATTTTTAAATAAAAAGTTAAAAAAAAAAAAGTGTACGCACATATACAGCCATTAAACCATATCTATCTTTCACCTTCAAAAATTTCCTCTGTTCCTTTTTAATCTGTCCCCAACCACTAGATCTGCTTTCTGTCACTATAAGCTATTTTACATTTTCTAGAATTTATGTAAACAGACTCATACAGTATATATTCTTTTTTGGAAGGAGATAGTTTCTTTCATTCAACATAATTATTTTGAGAATAATCCATGCTATATATACATAGTCTATTCTTTTTTATTGCAGAGTAGTATGGATATCCACAATTTGTTTATCCATTTATCTGCTAATAGCGATTTGGATTGTTTCCAGTTTTGGCTATTACTAATAAAGTTGCTATGAATAGTCATGTACAAGTCTTAGGATGAACAGATACTTTCATTTCTCTTGGGAAAAGACCTAAGGAATGGAAAAGCTATTATGGAAGGTATTGTTTAACTTTATAACAAAATCATCAATCTTTTTTACACTATTTTACATTCCCAACAGTATATGAGAATAAGACATACATCTTTTTTTTAAATGAGTCTTTCATGATATATTCATCATACCATGAAAAGAGATGATGTATAGGATTTGCAAAGAGAAAGAGAAAATCAGTGAAACAAGAAATGTTAGTAACTGCTGAACCTGGGTAACTGAGATGGTCATACCACTATCCTTTCTATTTTTCTATGTGATTAAACTTTTATGTTATAAGAACTAGTGATTCAATAAGCAAAGCTTAATATGTGGGCTATATATACTGCAATGTTCTCAAAGACACAGTTAAAATGGTATGATCTTGTTCTTTGGGCTAGAGGTGGTACTCCTTTATTGACTACTGATGCAGTCAGCTTTGTCTCAGGAGTAATCCTGTCCTTTAATTAAAAATAAATAAATAAATGAAAATAACACTGTGAAAGTCGGGTGGGGTGGGAGGAGATAGAAACAAAAACAACTGTCCCTCCCTCCACAATCCTGGATTTGGGAGCAAATGAAGCCTGCTGCATAAAAAGAAAAAAAAAATCAGAAATAAACACTGATAAGAATTATCTCTCACTTTACAATATTCCATGAAACACTGAATGCTTCTACAGAGGTGAACTGCACAGGTAGGGGCCAGCTGAGAAAAGTTTTTACTTTATTTTCCCTTTATACTAAGTTTTGCATTTCATGCAAATGTTACTTAGTTTAAAACAAATTAAAATTAAAAATTTTATTTTAATACCAATAATTCAACTACCAAATAATATTCTGGTGGGTTTTTTCTTATGCAGTTAGTTTTATATGTTGCATTTTATCATTAATATATATTTTACTATATATTAAAAAGTCTTCTTGGAAATTATTTAAATTAATATATATTTTATCACATGGATACTGTTTGTTTTTATTTTTGCTATTACAGAAAATACTTGATGAACATCTGTATACATTAAGTATTTGTACATATCTGATTATTTCCTTTGGATAAGTGTATTACTGGGCTGAAAAATATGGTTTTAGAGCTCTTGAAATATATAGTAAGAATCCTTTCATATAATGTGACAGGGAGTGGTGGCTGATCATTTAACAAATAATTTTGAGAATTCACAAAAAAAGAAAGTGACAGGTGTATACACATACCTTAGACATTTAAGTTTAAAAATCTAAAAATAATGCATACTCATCATCTGTGACTTCTACTTTGGATTTCTTTAAAGTGGCCTAAAAACTCATTGATACAAAGCATCACCAGTGCAAAATCCTAAACTATTGCAGTTTTACTTTACTTATCTTTAGTTTTCCTTTTTTTTTGTCTTTAGTTTTCTAGCCCACACTAAATCTGACAAAGTTGTTGAACCACTTGCCTTCATCCAGTCTATCCACAGTACCCTCATTAGTTTTCACAGAAACAATGTTTTAAACTCCTATTTTAGATTTTCACATTTTCCAAGCTGGGTGACCAGGTAAGCGCAGCAAATGTGGCAGAGATGGACAGCTGCCCCCAGCTCCAGGCTCTGCCCGACAGAGGCAGAGAAAGAGCCTCTCAGCACTCCCAGTGAGAGAAGACTCGGTACCATCAATTTTTCCCTTTTAAAATCTGACAGATAATAAACAATGTTTTAGTTTGCATTTGAAATATTTAGTAGGTTATATTTTTCTTATGTGATAAAACTGACAGGACCTGGCAGTATGTGGTAATGGGGCAACGAGTCCTGGAGTCAGACTTCCTGGGTTGGAGTCCTGCTTTAACCATTTACTAGTTATGTGATATTAGGCAAGTTACTTAACCTCCTATTTTCGGAGTACAGTTATGAGGATTAAACAAAATAATCCACTTAACCACAATGCCTAGCACATGGCTAATCTCTCAGTAAATGTTAGCTCTCACTAAGTTATACACAAATATCACTAAGAAAGCTGCCTCTGTTGTGAGAAATAAGACTCATGGTGTCAGCAAATATTAATACTAGTTCCTAAATGTGTTGAGTGTTTCTGTCTATGGGGACATGAGCACAGGAAAACAAAAGACACTGAAAGGATAGCAAGTTCTTCCTGAAGAGTGGTATTACATTTGAATTCTTTTTTTCTTGTTTATGTCTCGACAATATTAAGACTGAATCATTTTCTTTGGTTTATTCTTCTGCATCAGTTTTTCACAGTATAAAAATAATTACAGTTTAAATAAAATAATTGTTTCTTTTTAAACACAGAAGGACAATACATTAAATAGGAAATATAAGTTTCTTAAGCTTTGAAACACACAAATTCTAAAGTTATATAAAACAACACAAAATAACTGTAAAATTTATGACTTGAATCACTTTAGGTAGAAGAAAAATCTCAGTATTACCTACAACTACATCATAGTAACTAGCAATTTCCTGCTTCATTTCTGCTTATAACCTTAAACTTCCCAAACTTTCCTACTGTAAAATTCTCACCATCATCATCATCTTTACAGAGGGAGAAACACAAGCAAGCAATTACAATAGATTATGTTAAGCACAGTGATATCATGTATCTAAGAGGGGGTGGGGTGGGGTTGCTCTTTGAGTTAAAAATAGGAAATAGAACAGAATGGCTCAGAGCTAAGGTACTTCAAGAGTCATTCTACAGAGAGTAACAATAGATTCGAGGCCAGGAGGACTCATCCAGTTCAGCACTCCACTCAATGAGTGTTTTACCAAATTTTAATCCATGTGTAAGACACATTTTCATAACTATTTCAACATAAAGGGTATGCGAAGCAGACCATGTGACCCAGTGTAGAGCAGGCACAACTTATCACAAGTAGGAACTAAAAACACATGCATTTTAATGTCAAGCGAGATTAAAAAAAAAGATTACATGATTCCCTAAAGGTGACCTTCATTTGTCAGTATATCTGGGTGGGGGTGGGGTGGGGGTGGTTTAGAAAAGGCAGCGAACATCTGTACTACTCAAAGTGACAAACTGGTATGTCAAGTGTGCTTTTTATAAACTATATGAGACTCTATTACACTGGCAGGGTAATGATACATTCTGTTGACTTGCTTCATTTCTTTTGAAGCCTTGTAATCCCTTCTAGGGGACTTCCCTGCGGCTCAGCTGGTAAAGAATCCGCTAGTCCAATCTGACTGAAGGTTAACATTTTGAAATGTGTGTCAATGAGATGGGGTATAAACTGGAGCGGGAGAGAGAGGAGGTGAACAATGATGGGGGAAGTAAAGAGAAGCACCGAAGCAAGCAGAGCCGGTGCTTACTCATGCACTGTCCAGTGCAAGGGCGCCCCATCACGTGGCCCAGATTTTCCTGTACAAAGCTTTATTCCTATTGAGGAAACGGATTTACCAAGTTACCAGAGCCTGATATTATTAAATGTTCAAATCATAAGACTTAAGTACTCTCATTCTGAGGCCATGTTCTTAACAACTCAGAACCCCTAATATCTGGAGTAAACCCCAGGGGCTTTTTTATTTGCTGAGTGATTCATCATTCTTCTGTTAATTCAGTTTCCCAGGGAAAGCTGGTGTGAGAGATGTCAAATTCAGGAAAGAAGGGCAAGCATGAAAAATACAGATTTCTGGCAATTCAGTGAGTACGACATGATGATACATGATTTCCATCAACTAGACCAAACAAAATTCCAACTCTCTTTTGACTAACTCATCTCTTTCAGAATTTTCCACAGTTTATTGTAATCCACACAGTCAAAGGCTTTGGCATAGTCAATAAAGCAGAAATAGATGTTTTTCTGGAACTCTCTGCTTTTTCCATGATCCAGCGGATGTTGGCAATTTGATCTCTGGTTCCTCTGCCTTTTCTAAAACCAGCTTGAACATCAGGAAGTTCATGGTTCACGTATTGCTGAAGCCTGGCTTGGAGAATTTTGAGCATTACTTTACTAGCATGTGAGCTGAGTGCAATCGTGCGGTAGTTTGAGCATTCTTTGGCATTGCCTTTCTTTGGGACTGGAATGAAAACTGACCTTTTCCAGTCTGTGGCCACTGCTGAGTTTTCGAAATTTGCTGGCATCTTGAGTGCAGCACTTTCACAGCATCATCTTCCAGGATTTGAAATAGCTCAATAGAAGTTCCATCACCTCCACTAGCTTTGTTCGTAGTGATGCTTTCTAAGGCCCACTTGGTTTCATTCCAGGATGTCTGGCTCTAGATGAGTGATCACACCATCATGATTATCTGGGTCGTGAAGATCTTTTTTGTAGAGTTCTTCTGTGTATTCTTTCAACCTCTTCTTAATATCTTCTGCTTCTGTTAGGTCCATACCATTTCTGTCCTTTATCGAGCCCATCTTTGCATGAAATGTTCCCTTGGTATCTTTCATTTTCTTGAAGAGATCTCTAGTCTTTCGCATTCTGTTCTTTTCCTCTATTTCTTTGCACTGATCGCTAAAGAAGGCTTCCTTATATCTCTTCTTGCTATTCTTTGGAATTCTGCGTTCAGATGCTTATATCTTTCCTTTTCTCTTTTGCTTTTTGCCTCTCTTCTTTTCACAGCTATTTGTAAGGCCTCCCCAGACAGCCATTTTGCTTTTTTGCATTTTTTTTCCATGGGGATGGTCTTGATCCCTGTTTCCTGTACAATGTCACGAACTTCATTCCATAGCTCATCAGGCACTCTATCTATCAGATCTAGGCCCTTAAATCTATTTCTCACTTCCACTGTATAATCATAAGGGATTTGATTTAGGTCAACCTGAATGGTCTAGCGGTTTTCCCTACTTTCTTCAATTTAACTCTGAATTTGGTAATCAGGAGTTCATGATCTGAGCCACAGTCAGCTCCTGGTCTTGTTTTTGTTGACTGTATAGAGCTTCTCCATCTTTGGCTGCAAAGAATATAATCAATCTGATTTTGGTGTTGACCATCTGGTGATGTCTATGTGTAGAGTCTTCGCTTGTGTTGTTGGAAGAGGGTGTTTGCTATGACCAGTGCATTTTCTTGGCAAAACTCTATTAGTCTTTGCCCTGCTCCACTCCACATTCCAAGGCCAAATTTGCCTGTTACTCCAGGTGTCTCTTGCCTTCCTACTTTTGCATTCCAGTTCCCTATAATGAAAAGAACATCTTTTTTGGGTGTTAGTTCTAAAAGGTCCTGTAGGTCTTCATAGAACCGTTCAACTTCAGCTCCTCCAGAGATTACTGTGATATTGAATGGTTTGCCTTAGAAACGAACAGAGATCATTCTGTCGTTTTTGAGACTGCATCCAAGTACTGCATTTCGGACTCTTTTGTTGACCATGATGGCTACTCCATTTCTTCTGAGGGATTCCTGCCTGCAGTAGTAGATATAATGGTCATCTGAGTTAAATCCACCCATTCCAGTCCATTTTAGTTTGCTGATTCCTAGAATGTTGACGTTCACTCTTGCCATCTCGTTTGACCACTTCCAATTTGCCTTGATTCATGGACCTGACATTCCAGGTTCATATGCAATATTGCTCTTTACAGCATCTGACCTTGCTTCTATCACCAGTCACATCCACAGCTGGGTATTGTATTTACTTTGGCTCCATCCCTTTATTCTTTCCGGAGTTATTTCTCCACTGATCTCCAGTTGCGTGTTGGGTACCTACTGACCTGGGGAGTTCCTCTTTCAGTATCCTATCATTTTGCCTTTTCATACTGTTCATGGGGTTCTCAAGGCAAGAATACTGAAGTGGTTTGCCATTCCCTTCTCCAGGGGACCACATTCTGTCAGACCTCTCCACCATGACCTGCCTGTCTTGGGTTGCCCTGTGGGCATGGCTTAGTTTCATTGAGATACACAAGGCTGTGGTCCTAGTGTGATTAGATTGACTAGTTTTCTGTGATTATGGTTTCAGTGTGTCTGCCCTCTGATGCCCTCTTGCAACACCTACCATCTTACTTGGGTTTCAATAAACTGTGGAAAATTCTAAAAGAGATGGGAATACCAGCCACCTGACCTGCCTTTTGAGAAATCTGTATGCAGGTCAGGAAGCAACAGTTAGAACTGGACATGGAACAACAGACTGGTTCCAAATAGGAAAAGGAGTATGTCAAGGCTGTATATTGTCACTCTGCTTATTTAACTTATATGCAGAGTACATCATGAGAAACGCTGGGCTAGAAGAAACACAAGCTGGAATCAAGATTGCCAGGAGAAATATCAATCACCTCAGATATGCAGATGACACCACCCTTATGGCAGAAAGTGCAGAGGAACTAAAAAGCCTGTTGATGAAAGTGAAAGAGGAGAGTGAAAATGTTGGCTTAAAGCTCAAGATTCAGAAAACGAAGATCATGGCATCCAGGCCCATCACTTCATGGGAAATAGATGGGGAAACAGTGGAAACAGTGCCAGACTTTATTTTGGGGGGCTCCAAAATCACTGCAGATGGTGACTGCAGCCATGAAATTAAAAGATGCTTACTCCTTGGAAGAAAAGTTATGACCAACCTAGATGGCATATTCAAAAGCAGAGACGTTACTTTGCCGACTAAGGTCCGTCTAGTCAAGGCTATGATTTTTCCAGTGGTCATGTATGAATGTGAGAGTTGGACTGTGAAGAAGGCTGAGCGCCGAAGAATTGATGCTTCTGAACTGTGGTGTTGGAGAAGACTCTTGAGAGTCCCTTGGACTGCAAGGAGATCCAATCAGTTCATTCGGAAGGAGATCAGCCCTGGGATTTCTTTGGAGGGAATGATGCTAAGGCTGAAACTCCAGTACTTTGGCCACCTCATGCGAAGAGTTGACTCATTGGAAAAGACTCTGATGCTGGGAGGGATTGGGGGCAGGAGGAGAAGGGGATGACAGAGGATGAGATGGCTGGATGGCATCACTGACTCAATGGACGTGAATCTGGGTGAACTCCGGGAGTTGGTGATGGACAGGGAGGCCTGGCGTGCTGCGATTCATGGGGTCGCAAAGAGTCGGACACGACTGAGCGACTGAACTGAACTCGACTTTGACTAACTCACTCTGAAATAAAAATTACAAAACTGATACTCAGTAGGAATTACCATTGCTACCACCAAACTCCTCAGCTTTAATAATTAAGTCCCCTCAGTATACATTGAGGAACTAAGATTAACAATGGGAAAAAACAAAGTTAGCTAAATTCTGATAACTAGGTGTTTTGTTTATCATCATCTTTATTAACAGTTTTATCTTATAGTTTTTTTCAGTGACTTTATGCCTTTTACTGGGAAGTTGGCCGGGGCCGGTGGAGGTGGGAGAAATAAGGTACAGAACAGTATTTTATTGCCTAGGTAAACGATGAAGTGTACATGAGTGACTGCTTACATATTCACTGAGTATCTCTGGAAGGATACACAAGAAACTGGGGACAAAAGTCATTTCAAGAGAGAGGACATGTGTGGCTGCGGGGGTGAGATGAAAGGGAGGCTTCCTCGGACTTTTTAAATTTTGTATCAAGAGCAAGTATGGTTTTTATTTTCAGTCATTAAAAAATTGAAATATAGTTAATTTACAAGGCTGTGTCACTTTCAGGTATATAGCAAGGTGATTCAGTTTTATATGCATATGATTTATGTATACAGTATATATATTCTTTTTCAGATTATTTTCCATTATATTATTACAAGATATTGAATACAGCTTCTTGTGCTAGACAGTAGGTCCTTGTTGTTTATCTGTTTTATATATACAGTAGTGTGTTTATGTTAACCCCAAGCTCCCAATTATGTCCTAACTAAATTAAAATGTACTACATATTACTCTTCTTATGGCTATATAAACATCCAGGTCTTTGGGAAGACCTAAAGAGTTTCTTAAACCATGCAGATAATTATCTTAGCATGATGAATATCCCTTACTCTCTCTGTTAGAATATTCCATCATCTTTCTGGAAAAATTCACAGAGAGGAAAAACACTCTAATCCTTCCCAGTTGTCTTCTTTTAAACTCAGAAATGTAACTATATATACACATGTATAAAATGTCATCCTTAAGCTTAAGGGTCCTTTTTGACCCCTTGCTTAGCTACTAAAGATATTTCTGATGCTTTCAAGATAGACTCTATGTACGTGAAAGAATATGCCAATAAGACACACAACTCTCAGAAAAGACAAGCTAATACACATTAATTTTAACACCCTATCTTCGTGATTTGGACTACGGTTACCAGTCTATGAAGTCTGGTGGACTTCGCTGGTGGCTCAGATGGTAAAGCATCTGCCTACGATGCGGGAGACCCAGGTTTGATCCCTGGGTTGGGAAGATCCTCTGCAGAAGGAAATGGCAATCCATTCCAGTACTCTTGCATGGAAAATCCCATGGACGGAGGAGTGCTGTAGGCTACAGTCCACGGGGTGGCAAAGAGTCAGACACGACTGAGCGACCTCACTTTCAGTTTTCACTTTACTAGTCTATAACACGTTTCTAATTTTGAAATCTATAGAGTGAAGTATACGCTAACATCCTATATATTAAGGTGGACTGCCCTTTGGAAAGCAAATGAAATCCACAGAAGACGATGCTAGCGTCCTTTTAGAGCAATGGTTTTGAATGCTTCATACACTGGAATGCTTGAGAGGATTACAGTATCCGTCAGTTACCAAGGTTTGTTACCACCATTATCTCCTGGGCTGAATGCAGAAGAACAGACGCTGAAGGCTGAACACACTCCCTCAGGCAACACTCCCCTCTCTTAGGGTCCACTCCCTTCTCCAGCAGAGGAATCACAGACTGCTTTAAGGAGGTACAATGACTTCCAGGTCTCAGACTTAAGTGTAACTATTTTAACACATAAGTCTCATTTTAAAAAAATAAGTAAAAATCACTTGTCTCGATGTTTCCCCTGAACTCTGGACATCTTTAATGCTTTAAAAGTCAGTTCCACGTGGATGTCTAACAGTCATCATTCTTGAATTTAACACACTGAAAATAGAACCCCGAATACCCACCCTCTCAAATCTGCTGCTCCTAACTTTCTATATCTCAGTAAATGTAACAATCATCTCAGCTGCTCAAGCCCAAAACAAAGGATCCATCCTTCACTGCTCTTTTCCTAAATGCCCTACTTCCAATCTGCCGACTCCGCCTCTATAATACACTCCCAAACTGTCCATTCTCTCCATTTTCATTATCATCATCCTACATCTAACTACCGGCATCTCTCTCTCGGACTATGGTAGCTTCCTCCTAAATGCGCTAGTCACACTGGTCTGTCCTTAAGCATGGAAAGCTCGTTTTCATTTTGCGGCACTCCTTCTGGTTAAATCATCCCCCGCTGCCGCTGATACACTCTTCAGGGCTACTGCTTCCCAGCTCAAACGTCACCCGCCCCGCAAGATTCCCCCGACCACCCAATCAAGGGAAACCCCACTCTCACCTCCAGTCAGTCTCTGCAGCAGTACCCCATTTCCCCTCTCCACCGCACTTATTACTGCCTGAAATTAACTTGGTTATTAGGTTATTGTCCATGTCCTCCCACTAGACTGTGAGCTCCATGAGACCAGAAACCATGTGCACTGTATCAGGAATAGTGCCTGATACATAGTGGGTGCCTAATAAACAGCAGATAATTGTAGGAATATAATCTAAAGAAAGTGCCCCAACTGTGGTACACACTAAAACTGTGTTATGATATTCCAGTTCTTTCAGAAACATGATAGGTTTATACGTGCCCATCACCCTGAAGTTAGGCATGGTAAGATAACTTGCTCAGTATTCCTGAGCAAGGACAACACAGAGTCGAGATCCCAGACAACCGTTCACACGTAACACGAATTGAGAAGAAATAATTCTTTGTTATTTTAAACCACTGAGATTTGGTGGTTATTTGTTACCGCAAAATAACAAAGCCCAGGCTTCCCTCGTGGCTCAGTGGTAAAGAATTTGCCTGCCGATGCAGGAGACTTGAGCTCAATCCCTGATCTAGGAAGATCCCACGTGCCACGGGGCAACTAAGTCCATGCGCCACAACTATTGAGCCTGTGCTCTAGAGTCTAGGAGCCACAACTACTGAGCCCATGTGCCCTCAAGCCCGTGCTCCACAACAAGAAAAAGCACCACAGTGAGAAGTCCGGGCGTCACAACTGCAGAGCAGTCCTGCTGGCTGCAACGACAGAAAGCCCTGCTCAGCAACGAAGACCCAGCAGAGCCAACAAATAAAGCTGTACCTATATATATATAAAAGCTAGCCCATCCATGCTGATAAACCATCCAAGCAATGTTGTGGGCACAGAAGACGACTCTTGAGAGTCCCTTGGACTGCAAGGAGGTCCAACCAGTCCGTCCTAAAGGAAATCAGTCCTGGGTGTTCACTGGAGGGACTGATGTTGAAGCTGAAACTCCAGTACTTTGGCCACCTGATGCAAAGAGCTGACTCAACTGAAAAGACCCTGATGCTGGGAAAGATTGAGGGCAGAAGGAGAAGGGGACAACAGAGGATGAGATAGTTGGATGGCATCACTGACTCAATGGACATGAGTTTGGGTAAACTCTGGGAGTTGGTGATGGACAGGGAGGCCTGGCGTGCTGTGGTTCATGGGGTCGCAAGGAGTTGGACACAACTGAGCGACTGAACTGAACTGAACTCACTAACTGCTACTGCTAAGTTGCTTCAGTCGCGTCCAACTCTGTGCGACCCCACAGATGGCAGCCCACCAGGCTCCCCCGTCCCTGGGATTCTCCAGGCAAGAACACTGGAGTGGGTTGCCATTTCCTTCTCCAATGCATGAAAGAAGTCGCTCAGTCGTGTCCGACTCCTAGCGACCCCATGGACCGCAGCCTACCAGGCTCCTCTGTCCCTGGGATTCTCCAGGCAAGAGTACTGGAGTGGGTCGCCATTGCCTTCTTCAAGTCTCTTCTACCTTCAAACAAAGATAAAAATAAAGCCAAAAACCCTCCATGACCGACATCTCCCTCTTCACACCGTAGGCAAAGCCTGGGAAAGAGTCGTGTCCCTTTCCTTGCCTCCCACACCTGCCCCCTCCCACTCCAGTCCGGTTTTCACCTTCACTGTGCCACCAGCACAGCTCCAGCTAAGGTCACCCACGACTCACAGGGCTCAAAAGCTGACAGGCAGTTTTCCAGCTGCTGTCTGACTTGACCTCTCCGCAGCGAATGACCTTACTGACCTCCCCTCACAGAAATCTTCTCGATTTAAGGGCTTCTCTGGCGGCGCTAGTGGTAAAGAATCCACCTGCAATGCAGGAGATATGGAGATGCAAGTTTGATCCCTGGGTTGTAAAGATCCCCTGGACAAGGAAATGGCAACCCCCTCCAGTATTCTTGCCGGGAAAACCCCACGGACAGAGGAGCCTGGCAGGCTGCAGCCCATGGGGTCATGAAGACAAGACTGAGCGAGCCTGGGCACACTGCACAGCTGGCCTTGTAAGCACACATTCCCATCGGCCCTCTGCTTCCCGCCCCATCTCTCTTCCGTTTCCTTGGCACACTCAGCCTCCTCTGCCCAGCCAGACGGGTCGGGCTTCCTCCGGCCCAGGCTCTCCTGCCTTTCCTTCTCTGCAACACTCAGCTCTTCCTCAGAGGCATTCGCAGACTTGCCTGCCCCTTCAATTACCACCTGGGCTGGGATGGACTCCCCAGTCCTCATTTCCGGTGCTGGCCTGATTTAGGAACATGAAGCTCGAACATTCATCCAATATCCAAGTCCCAACTCAGATCAAGCTCCTCCACCCAGCTCTCTCCAGATGGTGTCCCACAACCATCTTAAAGAACTGCACCACATCCATCCAGCTGGGTGAGTCAGAAACTAGAGAGTCAGCCTTACTGACCCACGTTCTGAGGCTCTTACCCAACCCAGCGCCAGCGCTTCTTAGCTTTGCCTTCTGAGCCAGAGAGGAGTCCCTTCACTCCTCTGTTTCTGCTGCCACGACTCTCAGGCTGGGCCACCAGTATCATCCCCTGGATGACGACAACTGCCTCCCTCGTGGTCCCTGGGCAACCCCGCTGGGTTGCCTCGAAGATGTTCTGAACATAATGGCTCAAGCGATCTTTCCAAAATATTAACCTCTTTATCAGCTTCTTCCCTGTTTAGAACTCTGGGGTATTATCTCACTGCTATTGGTCTAAAAATCAGACTCCTCGACACAACCCCCAGGGTCTCGTGTGCTGGGTTCCTGGACTGCCTCTCCTGCCTCACCTCCAAACCTCTCCCCCTTCATCTGCCATGCCCAGTCACACAGTGGCCTCCTTTAGTTCCTTTTTTTTTTAAAAAAAATTATTAGTATTAAAACTTAAAAAAAAGAGAAACTTTTAAGGTAACTCAACTAACACTACTAACTATACATACTACACAGGTACTTAATTTTTTTTCTGATTAGGCCTTAGTTTCCAAATATGTCTGCCAAAAAGGAGAGAAAAAACTGTTTATGTAGAGTTTAAAGGATTCTTGTTCCTTGATGTTATTTTTCAGTAAATTAATAAGTCAGCCAAACAATGAATGCCACCTAATAAAGGCTTCTTGAGAAAGTCTGTCAGCCTCTCCTTACCTGAAAACATACTTTCTAGGTAAGAATAATTTTTTTTTGTTTGTTTCATTATTATCTACACCAACTAGTCAATAATGAAATAGTTAGAGTCCAGGAAATTCTCTGGCAGTCCAGTGGTTAGGACTCTGGGCTTTCACTGCTGACAGCCTGTGTTCCATCCATGGGTAGGGGACAAAGATCTGGCAAGCGGTGGGGTGGAGGTGGGGGAGCAGTTAAGAGTCCAGGTCACTACAGAGAAAAGACTTGGACAGATTAGAAAGGCATGTTGGCTAAAATGCAGAATCATGGAATGCTGGGTCCAGGATTCTGGAGTGTGTAGACAAAAAAGACTGACTGCAGAGTTTTATATAGGAGCCATATGATTAGAAATATTCCTGAAGATTATTTTATATGGTAGTTGTAGAATCAGAATGACCAGAATGGAAAAGCCAAGGGTGCTGGTCTCATCCACGCTATGCCATGAGTCCTCCATAGATGAAAGGCCAACTTTTTATCAACATATATGATTTAGTTTTGCAATAACACTAACCATACTGTTAATAACGTTATTAAGTGGAACAGGGAATAGGCAAAGCACAGATTTTTGCAAGTAAAAGCAACACTGAAAAGTCAAGCTGGCTTCAACATAAGGCCTGGTGATGGACACAAGTGCACTCTGTGAGCACGAGGAGCAGTCAGGGCAGCGATTACTAATAGTTCTGAAAGGCAGTCAAGTGAACAACGGATGCTTTACAACAACTAGGAGGTATGTTTATATTGTAGGAATGACTGGGCTGTAATCATGTAGATTTGCATTCTGAGTTCTTTCAAAGCTTGTCTTTCCTTAAAAACAACTCATTCCTTCACTCATTCAACAAATATTAGGTGCATGAAAAAGGGAAGCGACAGTGTTAGTGGCTCAGTGATGTCTCTTTGTGACCCCATGGCCTACAGCTCCCCAGGCTCCCCTGTCCGTGGAATTCTGCAGGCAAGAATACTGGAGTGGGTAGCCATTCCCTTCTCCAGGGGATCTACTCGACCCAGGGATCAAACCTGGGTCTCCTGCATTGCAGGCAGATGCTATACCGGCTGAGTCATCTACTAATTACCATTCTAGGCACTGGGAAACAAAAGTGAACAAAACAAAGATCCCTGCCTTCCTGGAGCTTGCATTCGAGCAGCACTTAAAATTCCATTCTAAAATTCCACTCCCAATTTTATTATATGGGAGTAGCTTTTACAAATGCCTTTGGAAGAAATCACTTATGATCTATGAGTAACTCATGCTAAGATGTGAAAGACCAATAGTAAGTCACGCTAAGATGTGAAATACCAATAGTCTTCTGGTGGTAACCACAAAAGCAAATACTTCACAGACTCTTAAGAGCTGGAAAGGACCTTGGAGATAATTTCAATTTACAGATAGGATTAAGGGATTTGCCCAAGAACGCTCAGCCACTAATAAGAGAGCCAGGCTTAGAACTGTGACTTTGTGTTACAGCATTTCCTATATAACACCAAGCTGCCTGTTTTAAGATTATACTAAAGAGAAGAAACGCCAGAATGGGCATTCATGATTCATACATAGGTGGGAGGTTCCTGAGTGACTTGTCCAAAGGCAAAAAGAATCTTAGGCAGTGTGTAACACTGAAGGGGAGAGAGGTGATTATAGCGAAGACAAACTGGGGGGAACTTTCAGAAGTTTCTTCCCATCTCTACCCTCATCATGTCCCAAGAACAAGGAAAATACAAAACTTTTCCAAAGTTAACGGATTTGAACTCTAAAGAGTCAACAGAAAAAAAAGCCAAATTACATCCTATCCAATTTGAAAAGCATATATGCCCAGTAAAAGTACCATTTGTATTAGCTTTAAGGTTTTTTTTTTTTTAATTTACTTTCCTATGTTTTCCACAAACTACCCGATTAACTGGTATAGATCAACAAAAATAATGATTGATAAAACAGCAATGTAATATTGACTGACGTGATGTACTGAGGCATCTCACCAGTGGACAAGACTTTCTAAAGATAATTCCTCCTCCTCTGGGAGAATTACATTCGCCTCTTGCTTATAAATTTTGGCAATCTATACATTAAAAAAAACCCCAAACTAGTCATTTAATCTTTCAAAGTAAAGATTCATGATTCACAAACTTAAGCCTTACTTAGTATTCTAAAAGAAAACGTATTTTTGAAATGGCAACCCACTCCAGTATTCTTGCCTGGAGAATCCCAGGGACAGAGGAGCCTGGTGGGCTGCCATCTCTGGGGTCACATAGAGTCAGACATGACTGAAGTGACTTAGCAGCAGCAGAAGGGGAAAAACTTGCTAAGAAAGAACTGAAAAATAAGCTTAGTACAAAAAAAGAAAAGTTAAAAAAAAAAAGAGGAAGATTACTAATTATAGGAGTTATAGGAAAAATGAAAGCTGATAGGCATCAAGGATCCTCATTAAAATCTCATTATGTGTCTCTGTAAATAGCAGTTTATATACCTAAGATGCAAAGTATTATGAGAAGGCCAGTTTTTAGATTTTTTTTTAATGTGGACAATTTTTTGAAGTCTTTATTGAATTTCTTACAACACTGCCTCTGTTTCAAGGGTTTTTTTGTTTTTGTTGTTATTTAGCTGCAAGGCATGTGGGATCTTAACTCCCTGACCAAGGATCAAACCTGCACCCTCTGCATTAGAAGGTGAAGTCTTAACCACTGGACTGCCAGGTAAGTTCCAAGAACCTCGGTTTATTTTAGTAGCTGTACCATTATTTTAGCTTCCCAAACTTAAAATCTTGGAGATGCCGTGAACTTTTACCTCTACTGTTTCCTACAGTTAATCAGTCATCGTGATCTAATGTCTTCCTTCAAAATGTCCTTAAGGGCTTCTCCTGCGGCTCAGCTGGTAAAGAGTCCTCCTGCAATGCACGAGACTTTAGTTTGAGCTCTAGGTTGGGAAGATCCCCTGGAGAAGGGAAAGGCTATCCACTCCGGTATTCTGGTCTGGAGAGTTCCATGGACTGTACTCCATGGGGTTGCGAAGAGTTGGACACGACTGAGCGGCTTTCACTCAAAATGCTCTTTTGAATACAAAGCAAATATTTCCAACTTCAAAACAACACACACACACACAAAAGAAGGCTGACCATTAAAAAAGAACATTTCTCAAAGAATGAGAAATATTCATGATCTGCTGAGTCAAAAAAAAAGAAAAAATCCCCCAAAGAAGAAATGTGCCTAATCCTAGATTTATAAAAGAAAACACCAATCATCATTTTTAAAAATTTGAAAAGAACCACCGCAAGAAAATGTTAACGGTTGGTCTTTCTGCTTGGGGGATTTTGTAAGTGGCTTTCCCTCTTTTCACACGTTCTTTGCATTTCCTAAATTTCCTACCATGAACATACGTTATTTTTAAACTTAGGAAAAATATTATTTAAATCATAGTCTCATTTCACCACCTGTGCTTTCTTAAGGCATGCTCAGTCATTTTCTGACTCTTTGCAAGCCCATGAATGTAGCCCCCCCAGACTCCTCCGTCCATGGGATTTGCCAGGCAAGAATACTGGAGTGGGCTGCTATTTCTCCATTCTCACTGCGCCTATCCTAACTCCTTACAACCTCTCCTTCCCCCAAGACTCTAACAACAGTTGTCTTCTTGAGGTATCTGAAGCAGCTCCTCCCTAACTTTAATACTGCTTGTGCTCCTGCTCTGAAAATTCATCATTCATACTTCTCTAAAGCACATGGAGGGAGGCTAGCCATGTTACCAAAGCTTTAAAGAGGGTTTCTCAACCTCATCAGCACTGACATTTGGGGTAACTAGTTTCCCTGCCCTGCTGCAGGATGTTTAGCAGCATTCCTGGCCTCTATCCACTAGATGCCAGTAGCACCCCACCCCCCAAGTTGGGACACTGCCAAATGTCCCCGAAGGGCAAAACAGTAATTGAGAATCACCATTTAAAAGTTGGTAAACTTCTAGTATCATCTCTCTCTCTGCTTTATATTTATGTCAGACCTAAACTTCTGTGATGTATGGGTCTTATATAACACTCCTGGCACTCTTCTGCCATAATCTTCTTCTCCTCAGTAGGAACTTTCCAAAGAGACCAGACTTACTGTTCCCTAAAAATATAATTTTCACTCCCAATTCCAAGTCTTTGAACACACTGCTTCCCCACTAAAATTCCCCATTCATATTATTCAAGGTCCTACATCCAATCTTCAGTTTGGGTTCTCTGCAGAAGCCTTACTGATTTCAGTCCAGTTCACCACACACCCACTGCATTCATGAAGAAAATCTCATGTTATCTTTTTTTGGTGGTGGTGGTGGTTGTTAATTTTATATTCCAAACTAGACTAACTTCCCTCAGGTTTTGCTGCCCTGGCACATTTCTTTTGTATAACTAATTGGGCCTAACAGTGCTTGGTAACTGATGAATGAAATTTAAATGCTCAGCTGTAAATAAGTGTAAATGGTTATTTCTTGTGAAATGATTTTGGTTTTGAATCCTATTTCTTGTCATGGGGGCTTCCCTGGTGGCTCAGATGGTAAAGCGTCTGCCTGCAATGCGGGAGACCTGGGTTCGATCCCTGGGTCAGCAAGATCCCCTGGAGAAGGAAATGGCAACCCACTCTCCAGTACTCTTGCCTGGAAAATTCCATGGTTGGAGGAGCCTGGTAGGCTACAATCCATGGGGTCACAAAGAGCAGGACACGACTGAGTGACTTCACTTTCTTGTCATGGAGTTATTATTTAAGCTAATTCAGTAAGTTTTCAGAAACAAACATTAATATACAATGGTATATTTTAAGGAATACATAGGTTTCAAACTCTATACTTTTAGGAAATGATACAAACGAATTAGAACTATAAACTACAACACAAACTTAAACTTTATACATTCTATTTATCTTAAAATAGCCAATGGATTTTTTGCTTAATTCACAAAACTTAAGCATGTCCATGGGAGAACGCGATTTAACAGCGTGTGCATGTACAGCAAGGCACCTCACAGGTATATCAGCTCACCAGCTGGGAGAAGTAAGTGAAATGGAACTGCTTTGTAAACTAGAGAGAACCATGTGTAAAGGAGGCAGTAGAGGAATATAGCTACAAGAGTGGAGCCAGTTTGCTTGGGTCCCCATCATATTAGCTGTGTAATCTCGTACAAGTCACTTTTAACTTCTCTGTGCCTCAGTTTCCTCCTTGTCAAAATGAGGATAATAATTCTGCCCATATCAAAGTTCTCAAAACAGTGCTTGGCACACAGAAAGCACAAAATAAATATTAACCAATGTTATTATTATAATGCTAATTATTGGCCAATTTAAAGCCTCAATGTATAAACTTCTGATTCTAGTCTTAAGTTGTTTAAAAACACACACACACATACACACAACGAAATAAACTATAGAAACTGAAGTTATTAGGTAGACTAGTTTCTCTTTTTTGCCAAGTGCTAAACTGGTGATTGTTACAGACCTAATTTGTTACGATCCCTTTTTTTTTTTTTTAAGATCTCAAAGAAACTGACATAGACACCTCTGTTTTCAAGGAATTTTACGAGCCATTAGAAAACAAATCAACTCTTTGTTTTCTCCATACTTAAGCCAATTTAAGAGCGTGGTAAAAGCCTAGGTAGTTACAGAACAACTTTTCAGAAAATACAATGAGGTTTTTAAAGTTGCAATCAGCAATTCCTATGCAGTTATGTCAAGTTTTTGTCCTGCTGAACAAAAGGCTATGTGTCAGGGAAGCAAGGACCCGGCAGAAAATAAGGAAATGCCACTGCCGGGCCTAGGCGGCTCTTGGGAAAACCTGTCCTCAAACACAGTGCCTCAGACGCCGGCGTCCTTCCCCCTCCGCGGGATGCACACGTCGGCTCCACCCGAAGATAAACAAGTGACAGTAGGTTCCGTCCACGCCTCTCCCGGCCCAGACCTCCCGCGCCCATCCGAGCGGCCGCCAGCACCCGCCGCCCCGACCCTCCTCGCCACAGTAGCGCAGGGGGCTCCACCGGACACCGCCGCCTCGCCGCCCCGACCCCCGACCCCGGCAGCGTCACGCGGGCCAGGCCAGGGAGAGGCCGCCGCGGGGCCTGCAGGTGGGCCCAGGGCGCGGTCAGGCCCGGCCCCGGCAGGGCAGCCGCTGGCGCGAGGCAGGCGCAGGCCCGCTCGTCACTTACCGGCGCCTCATGGTACCCCGGCGCCTCCGCCCAGCCCAGGCGCTGACCGACTGCGCCCGGCAGCCCAGACTATCCCTCGGCTCCCCGGCCGAGATCCAGGAACGGCCATTCAAACGCCGCCGCGCGCGCGGCCCGCCGGGATAGCTCCCCCTAAGGCTTCTTGGAGGCTCCGCCCAGTGCTGGCTCCGCCTCTTTCAGGTGGCTTAGGGATGGAGGGAGGGGGAAGACAACGTGTGGCCACAGTGCCCCCTGGCGGCCACAGGTACGCAGTATGTAGTCTTGCTATGTATGATGTGGCAAGTAATACTGCTCTAGGAACTGAGATGGAAAAGTCAAAGAAAGAATGACCCCGCGCTAGTGACAGTCTAGTGGATGAAACCGTGCTTTAAGTGTTGGACCAGAAGGAGCAAACAATCTGCTATAAAAATGTGGTGCAGGGAGAGATTTACTCACTCACTCTCATTTAAGTGCTCCAAGGCAAAATTTTTGAAAGGGCAGACTGGAACTCTGCGACCTTTGCGGAATCATATAAACGCCCTTAAGCTTTGGTTTCCCCATCTATCAAATGGGGTTATTAATGGTATCTGCCTCATAGTCCTGAGGATTACATGAGTTAACACATATAAAATTCTTAGAGGACTGTATCAGTCACTCAGTCGTGTTTGACTCTTTGTGACCCCATGGTCTGTAGCCTGCCAGGCTCCTCTGCCTTGACGTTTGGCACATGGCTGACAAACAAATACAAATGGCAGCCCCTGCTCCATTCTCCAGGCAAGAATGCTGGAGTGGGTAGCCATTCACTTCTCCAGGAGATCTTCCTGATCCAGGGAGAGAACCCAGGTCTCCTGCGTTGGAGAAGGATTCTTTACTGTCTGAGCCACCAGGGAAGCCCAGCACATAGTAAGCACTATATAATTGTTAGCTCTTATTTTTTACTTCCTAATACTTGCTGGACTCTTTTCTTGACTCTTAAGAACACAACGAATATGCGTGATGTAGACCCTGTCCCCAGGAAGCAGGCTCAGTTTCTTTAGGATGGGGAACACTGAGATGAGGTTAGGATTGGGTCTGTCCCTGAGGTGATGTTTAATTATCGAGGGTAATTCTCTTCATCGTAGTGGAGACAGAGTCTATCTTCAAAAGTAAGCTACTGATCAAAGTTAACCAAATTGTGATGGGAGCAAGTGTATCTTTGGTGGGCTTTTCATCCCTTGCAGAAGCCACCCAAGTAGCGCATTTGACGAAACAGTTGTTTCGTCACATCCCCCACCCTCCAAAAGACATCACTGCTTTTCGAACTCCATTAAGAGCTCCCCATGGCTGCCTAAGGAACAGGTTGCCTAAGTTGGGTTCAACAATATTTTTGAAGGCCCACCATTGTGCCAGGATGCACTCTACCGGCAGATAGCTTGGAGGAGCTCACAGTGGCTTGGATAAATAGGGAAGGAGATCATTCCAATACACTGTGGTGAATGCAATGATAAAAGGTTTATCCTAGATGCTCTGGAACTGGCAGAAAAATTAATCAGAACTAAAATATAATTGTGTGATAATAACAATATATTTTTTCTATCTAGTAACAAGGTCCTAAATACAAAAAAAAAAAAATAAGTAATGGTAAAAATCTCAGGCACTACTTTAGGCTGATGGGAGAAATACTGTTAGGGTATGTTTTGCATAAGCAGTCTTGGAGAGCTTCTCAGATCATACCAAGCGCAAGCAGGCACATGCCTCTGCATGGGGCACCGCCTGTTAACAGCTGGGAGGGTTGGGAGAGCCCAGCAGGTTGAGTGACGGAGGGAGCAGAAGCTCCGAGTTCTAGGGCTGTGTAGCATAGAACGTTCCCTGACTAGAACTTACACTAAGTGGGTGTGCCATTTTAAAGAAAATAAAACTCATACCTAGGTGAAGTCACTTTCTCTCAAGCTATTTCTTCATCGCCATTATCACAAACAGGAATTTCTTGACCCATTACACAAAGGCAATGTGCTGGGCCCTCCCCACAGGAGGGTCAAAAGAGTGTAAGGCATAGTTCTTACCCTCAAGGAAGGCTGGGTGATGAGGTAAGACAACTAACGGAGTCCCAGGACTCAGGGAATCTGCGGTGTTGACACAGAAGGATTTCAGCTCAAACAAGGCCTCAGGTTGTCCAAAGGCCCGAAGAGAACCTTGATATTCTCATTTCTAAAACTTCTTAGGGCAAGAGTTTCAGGTAGGTTTGTCTCCAGACTTGGGTTCCAGGGTTTAGGGACATTTGGCCCACGTGGCTGCCAAACCTCAACATAGCTTAAGGTGAAAAGGAATAAATTTGCCTTCATATTGCTATTTTGGAAATATATACCATTTTAGTGATGAAAATGCAGGTCAGTTTTCTTCACTGATACTTTTCAGTCAATAAAGTTGCATTCCCCCCCCCCCGCCCCCCTTGGAACTCAATCAAGACTTTTTAATGGATTTTTTAAAAGTGCATTCCACAGATATTTTTATTATCCCTGCACCACCAGACCTTATGCATAGAAAAGTAGTTCTCAGAGAGCCCTCCGATGTCTCAGAGAGTTCACCCCTCTAGCCATTCCCTCAGGCCTTCCTTCCGACTGCCTTAAATATTCCTTCCATTTGAGTGATCAGGCAGCTGAGTTAGCCTCTCTGCCCTACATCTCCCTCTTGCAGGGATATGGACATCTTTCAGGAGCAGTGTGTAGAATAACTATGGCTATAAACACCCATGTAAGAAAAGAACTCTCATGCCATGCCATAAGAGTGCTTTTGAGTGGAGAGTCAGGGGAGAGATCATGTAGGAAGGTTGGAGTCGAGAGGATTTTGACAGTGGGAGAAATACAAAACAAATTCCAGGACTGCTCTCTGTCCCGATTTGAGTCCGGTGGAAAGAGCTCTAGCTAGTAGCAGGAGCAAAGACTGTCACCTGACAGGTTGTGGAGATCTGGAATGATCAAGCGAAGGTGTTTGGGAAAGAAAAAAATTATTAGAAACCAGTAAAAGTCTATTACTTATGGACAAGCACGGTTTCTATTTGAACATGTGTTTTTTTCAGATGTTTTGCTATGCAATTATAACTATATTTAAGAACAGAAATGAGATCGTATCCTACTTACCACTTTGTAAGCTGCTTTTTTATGATAAATATCATATTTTGTAGGTCAATCCATACAAAATCAATTGAAGTGCCAATTTGTATAAATGCACATAATAATAAAAATGGCAGTTGAAACTTAAAAAGGCATAGGCATTGAGCAGGGAAGTGACAGAGTTACATCGATACTTTGGAAGGATTAGTCTATCATCAGGATGCAAGATGGCTAGTGAGAGGAGGCAGGGAGGACGGAACTTAAGGTATGAAGTGCCGTCATTCAGGTCAGAGGTTCAGGGAACCTGCGGATTGACTATGGTGATGCCATTCTCACCCCTCCAGGATGATGCTGGGCCTGGTAGAAGACCAGCGTGAAGAGATGTAAAACACAACAATAGCTCATCCTTTCCATGGCTAACTACATCCACTGCTCAGCCTCAGAGCCCCTGGAAAATTCCAGGCAGCTGACTTTGGCAAAGTGAGAAGGCCGTCCCTTTTATTCTGCTCCTCCCTTCCCCACCTTCCTGTGTAGACTGTGAAAGGAAAGAGTGACAGGAGGGAAAGTTTCAGATAAGCCAGTACCACTGGAAACTAGCAAAGTGCACTCCTAGTTTGCAAGATTTACAGTCGTTTCAAATACCACCACGGTACACATGCCCTTCTCGGTGGCAGAAGCAGCAATTTCCTGGATTTTGTTTGAGGGGTGGAGGGTGGGGACAGCTGACTGGGAGCGGATCCTCCTGTTAAAGCAGTTTGTTTTGGATGCAGCTGTTACCCTTTGCCGGCTGGAAAGCAGATGATGATATTTGTTGTAGATTTTTCAAATCTGAAGCCCAAGAGACCATCTTCCCCCTCCCCGACAGACCTCCTGCAACTAGGCACACTGTCACCAAGTGAAAGAAGGGAGGGGCAGCATGTTAGAGTGGAAGGGACGCTAGCTTTGGAGCAAGGTTCACCTCTCGCAGGAGCCTAGACTACTGCCTTTGGGCCCTTCCACGCCACTTTACCTCAATTGCACAATGGGGAAAACAGTAACTCTTCTCTCAGGGGATGCTGGGAACAGGGCAACCCATGTGAAACACTCCAGTAGTACATTCCACAGTGACTCCCTCTGAGATACTTCCCACCCCTAAGGTGACCTCTTCAGTGATTTTTCTAAGAGAAGAATACAATCTGGTTGACCGCTCCCTGGGAAAGCCAGACTTGGAATTAGACCAGCTCCAGGAGGGGGACTAGTGCTGGGGAGACAGATTCACTGTGGTGCTGACGGCCTAGTAATCAGTACAGAGTATCTCAAAGCGGTGACCATTCGCAAAACAAGTCCAGTCATGTGGTTGCTTAGAGGGTTCATCACAAACGCACAGTGGAGAGGAGTTCAAAGGCAAGGTACAGGCAAAAAGGAAAGGAAATGGCAGGACAAGGAGCATCAGAAGCAGGATAATATCTTTGGGAAGGGTACTTGAAAGAGCAAACAGCCTCAAGAGGTCTACAAAGGTCTACAGCCTCAAGAGACTGGAGCTGCAGGGAGACCACGAAAACTGAAGTCTGCTTCTTAGAGCCAGACACAAGGCCAAACCACTTTGGCAGTAAGAAAATTGAGTCTGAACAGAAACTGGCTATGCAATATTAAATATGTTCTTTGGAACACCTGTTCTGCAAGATGTCGCTAGATTGAAAATAAAAAGAGGGAAAAGGCTTCCTTGGCTACAGAAGTTTGGTAACTATTGGATACAACAAATATTTCTTTACTGTAGTATACCACTTCTCAAAGTCTTTAAAATACCAACATTAATTGTGACTCTAAAAGAAAGACAGGGAATTCTTTGATGGTCCAATGGTTAGGACTCCACACTTTCACTGCCAGTGGCCCAGGTTCAACTCCCGGTAGGGGAACTAACATCCTGCAAGCCTTGAGGAGCAATAGATAGATAGACAGATAGACAGATACAGGTATGCGAGCATGCTCCGTCACTTCAGTCATGTCTGACTCTCTGTGACCCTGTGGACTGTAGCCCACCAGGCTCCTCTGTCCATGGGATTCTCCAGGCAAGAATACTGGAGTGGGTTGCCATGCCCTCCTCCAGGGATCTTCCTGTCCCAGGGATAAAACCCACGTCTCCCGTGTCTCCTGCATTGCAGGCAGATTCTTTACCTACTGAGCTACCTGTGCAGCCCAAAGTTACCTCAACTCTGAATCCTTAACGGGGAGAACACAAGTAGTCTACTGTGATATTCTCACCTACAAAGGGTAGCAGGACTAGCCCCAGTCCTGGGGAGTGGAGTGTGGCTCCAGTTGCAGCTGGGTGGAGAGGATGGTGGAAATGGGCAGCAAAAAAGTGCAGTTGGTGGTGCCTCACGATCTCAGCCGAGGCTGGATAAAAGCAACAGAACCTGAACATCTGTCAGAGGTATCAGGGAATTAAAACGAACACAAAAACCTGAAAGATTTAGCCATGTTTTTTCCTTTGCCTGTCCTTTACCTTTTATAAAAATAAAAATATGGCCCTTCATGGAATAGCATGTTATAAAATATGTGTTAAATAAGTCAAAATATAAATCAAAAATGTCTGAGAGAGTCTAAATCAAAGTGTCCATGAAAATTGTTATCATTTTTTTGCATGGTAGGATTTATTACCTTTTTTTACTTATTTGCATTTTCCATTTTATACAATAAATTTTTTTTAAAAAAATAATTGTTTAAAAGTAACTTTACTGGGACTTCCCTGATGGTCCAGTGGCTAAGAATCTGTCTTGTAACGTAGGGAATGTAGGTGCAATCCCTGGTCAGGGAACTATGATCCCACAGGCCACAAAGCCACCAAGTCTACATGCTGCACCTGCTGAGCCTGCAAGCCACAACTAGAGTCCATGTGATGCGATGGAAGATCCTGCCTAATGCAGTGAAGATCCTCTGTGCTGCAACGAAGACCCAACACAGCCAGATAAACAATTAACACATATTTGTTTAAATACAGAAATTAAAAAAAAACACTTTGCTAATTTACAGCAATTAGGAAATTAAAACTGCAAAATTTTTAAAGTTTAGGATTTGATTTGGCAGCTTTGGGGAATATTATTTTAGTATTTGTGAATACTTCTCACTTGAGCTAACCCTGGTTAGCTTAATTCATTTGAATGGAACCCCTTTCAGAAGGAAACTTGTATTAGTTTCTAGGACCACGGTAACAAAGTACCAGAAACATGAGTGGCTCAAAACAGAAATACAATCTCTCACAATTCCAGAGGCTGGAAAGCCAAAATCGAGGTGTTGGCAGGGCCATGATCTTTCTGCAGGCTCTACACAACAACCCTTCTTCCTTGCTTCTCCCTAGCTTCCGGTGGCTGGGGCAGTCGTTGGCTTGTGGCCACATTGCTCCAGTCTCCCTCCATTGTCGCATGGACCTCCACCCTGCGCATATGTCTGTGTGCCTTCTCTTCTTCTGAGGTTCCGGGTGGATGTGAATTTGGAGGGGACACTATATAACTTACCACAAAACTAAAGATAATTTAGTCCACAAACTCTTGAAAATACAGATTAGCACATCTTGGAGGGCCTATTTGAATCTATTAATATTGTAACTGTAACTTCTGTGGCTGCTGCTTCTGCTGTAAGTCGCTTCAGTCATGTCCGACTCTGTGCGACCCCACAGACCGCAGCCCACCAGGCTCCCCCGTCCCTGGGATTCTCCAGGCAAGAATGCTGGAGTGGGTTGCCATATCTTCTCCATTGCACGAAAGTGAAAAGTGAAAGTGAAGTCGCTCAGTCGTGTCCAACTCCTAGCGATCTCATGGACTGAGGCCTACCAGGCTCCTCCATCCATGGGATTGTCCAGGCAAGAGTACTGGAGTGAGGTGCCATTGCCTTCTCCAAACCTCTGTGGCAGGTGACCTTAGTTGTATGAATCTCCTACAGAACTATGTTGACAAAGTACCCAGGGATATTTTCATAGCAACCTTTTTTTTTTTTTTTCCATAACACTGACAAATGGGAACAACCTAAATTCTCATCAATTAGGGACTGGTTAAATTATCATACATTTATGGCATGTATACTCTTCAGCCTTTAAAAAGAACGAGGTAGACTTGAGTGACAGACATGAAAAATACTCAACATGGATTAGGAGAAGGAAATGGCAGCCCACTCCAGTATTCTTGCCTGGAGAACCCCGTGGACAGAGGAGCCTGATGGGCTGCTGTCCATGGGGTTGCACAGAGTTGGACATGACTGAAGCGACTTAGCATGCATGCATGCATTGGAGAAGGAAATGGCAACCCACTCCAGTATTCTTGCCTGGAGAATCCCAGGGATGGAGGAGCCTGGTGGGCTGTGGTCTATGGGGTCACACAGAGTCGGACACGACTGAAGCGACTTAGCAGCAGCAGCAGCAATACGGATTAAGTGAAAAAAAAAAAAGTCAGTAGACAGTGTATATTTTCATTTACGTAATAAACTTCTACAAATTAAACAATCCTACATTTATGTTTTAAGGGATGACTTTATCTTTCAAAAGCACTTCAATAAGCACCAAAAGGTACTTATTATTCTCCTTCAATTCTTCTGAATCCTACTTCACCCTTTTATTAGTCTGCCTGAGCTACTATAACAAAATACCACAGAATGTATGGCTTTGACAACAGAAATTTATTTTCTCACAGCTCTGGAGGCCAGGAAGTCCAAGATCAAGATGCTGGCTGATTCAGTTCCCGGTGAGCACTCCCCTCCTGGCTTGTAGAAAGCCACCTTCTCACTGCGTCCTCACATGGCAGACTGAGAGAGCAAGCTCTCTGGTGTGTCTTCTTCAGTTCAGTTCAGTTCAGTCACTCAGTCGTGTCCAACTCTTTGCGACCCCATGAATCGCAGCACACCAGGCCTCCCTGTCCATCACCAACTCCCGGAGTTCACTCAGACTCACGTCCATCGAGTCAGTGATGCCATCCAGCCATCTCATCCTCTGTCGTCCCCTTCTTCTCCTGCCCCCAATCCCTCCCAGCATCAAAGTCTTTTCCAATGAGTCAACTCTTCGCATGAGGTGGTCAAAGTATTGTTTCAAAGTTTCAGCTTTAGCATCATTCCTTCCAAAGAAATCCCAGGGCTGATCTCCTTCAGAATGGACTGGTTGGATCTCCTTGAAGTCCAGGGGACTCTCAAGAGTCTTCTCCAACACCACAGTTCAAAAGCATCAATTCTTCGGCGCTCAGCTTTCTTCACAGTCCAACTCTCACATCCATACACGACCACTGGAAAAACCATAGCCTTGACTAGATGGACCTTTGTTGGCAAAGTAATGTCTCTGCTTTTGAATATGCCACCTAGGTTGGTCATAACTTTCCTTCCCAGACACTAATCCCAGTGTGACAGCCTTACCTTCATGGCCTCATCTAACCCTGATTGCCTGTCCCCACAAAAGCCCCAGGTGGCGCTATAATAGAAACTGTCTGCCAACACACAGAGAGACATAAGGGTTTGATCCCTGGGTCCAGAAGATCCCCTGGAAGAGGATACAGCAACACACTCCAGTATCTTGCCTGGAGAATCCTGTGGACAGAAGACACTGGTGGCCTACAGTCTGTAGGGTAGCAAAGAGTCAGATACAACTGAAGCGACTTAGCGTACACACACACAGAAAAGCCTCATTTCAAATAAATACATTGGGAGTTAGGGCTTTGACATATGAATTTTGGGAGGACACAAACATTCAGCCCATAACAATTCTCCTTATAAAAAACTCAGGCTATAAAACAATGCTTTAAAATGGAACCAACTGAAGCTTTTTAAAAATTAGCACATAAGAAAAAATGCCCCAACTGACCTGGATTGGTCATTCAGATCCTGGATGTAGATTCCAGTGTTCTTAGATTCCAGTATTCTGTGTGGTGGGATGCAGCTTACCCTACTCCCAAGACACATGACATTGATCACCACATGAATCCAGAGTAACCAAGCTTGAAGAAACAGGTTACACCATCAGAGATGTATCATTATGACTCACACTATGGTTGTCATTCTTATTCTTTAATGGATCTGTGGGAATGGCAATCCTCCCAGCTTCCTAAGCAAGTGCTGGAGGGAAGTGCTATAATGGGAACCTGTTAAAATGTGAATTTCACAACCGTCCTCTTGAAATGAGAAAGGTAGTTGATAACGAAGAATGAATGGCATTACTAGCCAGCCTCTTCTCCGAGCACCATATTATTTCATGTCATTGCTGACAGGGGCATTTCATGGCACTGAATAGCCATGAACCAGAAACAGAAAAAATTGTAATCTGCATAGAAATGATGCAGAAACCCAATCTGAACTAACAAGGTAGGATCTTACCCCTCAAAATATATATATATATATTTTCTGATAAAGGGGTTTGAAAATGCATAGACAAAATGGAGCAAAAAATTTTCATCCTGTTAAAACCCTATTACTGACATGGAAACAATTGTACCATGAATGGTATAATAGTAAGGTGTTCCTTTTCAGAAGACAACAATGATAGTAGAGTTAAATAACACAAATAACTAGAGATTGCAATAGAAGCCCATTTTACTGAAGCTGCTAAAAAGCTTAGGAGCTTTTTTTAAAACACTGGGGGAACTGGTTGAACCAGTGAGGCTAGCCAAATAGAATTATAATAGAGACATTGTAAAATGGCATAGACCAAAAACTTCAGAGGTAGCTGTAAAACCTTTTCCTTTAGAGGGATGCATTCTCACAAATCTGGTTGTATGAACAGAAAATTTCTTTGTTCATTTCAATCCAAATGCAGATGCTCTGGAGAAAATGGCATGAAGTATTAGAAACAGTCAGCTGCTTAGACCCTTAAAGGGCTTCCCTTGTGGCTCAGCCTGTAAAGAATCCACCTGCAATGTGGGAGACCTGGGTTCGATCCCTGGGTTGGGAAGATGCCCTGGAGAAGAGAAAGGTTACCCACTCCTATATTCTGCCCTGGAGATGGACTGTATGCGGTCGCAAAGAGTCAGACACGATTCAGTGACTTTCACTTCACCAGACCCTTCAAGAGGTGTTTGGGGATGAGAGGGGAAGACACAAACACAAATGCTAAAACTGGACAGTGGCACAAACTGTAAAGGCAGACAAGGCAACTCATATGACCTGTGCAATCATGGTTTGCCTTCTCATAGTTTCTTTAATTAAAATAACATTTGCTCAAAGCCACAAAGTAAGGGAAGTTTAATATTTATTTTTACAATTTCAGTATTCCTATTATTTTCTAATTCAAGTTTCTCCCACGGGGGAGGAATACAAGGAGGCTCTCAAAAACTAATGACTGCTTAAACTACTATGTGTAAATTCAAACCTTGTCATTTTATTTTTTTTTTCTACTTTTAAATGCTTTAATTTGCTTTAGAGTTAAACCCAAGACACACTGTAGAAATCCAGAGAAATGTCTTTTTAGGCTGAACACCTGTTTCCCCTTAGTCTTCAACAGCGTGTACATGTGAGTTTCATTTTACAAAACTGCAGTCCCCCCACTGCACCAAGATCACCTAAACTCTGTGTGTGGTAGTGCAAACGTTCTTAGTTCTACCTTAATTTACAAGAGGCAATCCTGAAGGAACTCATTCTAAGCGATCGACCATTTTGCCTGTGTGTGTGTGTGTAAGGCACAAGTAGACTGATTCAGCGCAGGCTAGTGGGTCCCAATTGCCTCTTTCCAGGAGACAGTGCAAAGGCCCAGTAAAGAGCACCCACAAAGTGCTGGGGGCATTTATATTCAGACGCCCTCTGAAGTCAAACATACAGGTTCGGGGAATCCCCTGGTGGGTCCAATGGTTAGGACTCGGCGCTCTCACTGCCAAGGGCCAGGGTTGATGTGCAGCAGAGATTACAAACAACGGGAGAGAACAGTTTCACTTGCTTTAGGTAAAGCAGGTCAGTTCTGTTTCACACGCTACAGACATATATGAGAGAAGTTCCACGCCGAGCCCAGGGCAGCCGCCACAGCACTGCAGCCGGTGTCTTTTTCTGGAGTATCCTTTTCGGCCTCAAACTGAGGCTGTACCATTTATAGACATTTCATCACAAGGATCCTTACATCTCTGGATGATGGTTTTCATGTGACTTTTTTCAAAGCCCCCAGCCTACATTTATTTCAGACTTCCATTCGTCACTTCTAAGCTTCTCTGCAGATGCCGGAAAGGCCTCCGCAGCCTTCCCTCGGCCAAAGGGCCGAGGTTGCTGGCCTTGCTGGAACCACAACGAGGAAACCATGACTCCCAGCCAAGCAGCCCGCATCGGAAAAAAAGCAAACCTTGTCATTTTAGAGCAATGAAACACTCTTAGGTCAGTGGTTCTGAACCCTTGCTGCAAAGTAGAATCACCGGGAGAGCCACACAAAAAACACTGATGCATTTGATCCCCCCTAAGCAGACGAAGTAAAATCTCGAGGTGTGGCCAAGGCATCAGTATTTTCTAAGTGCTCTCAAGATGAATCTCTGAATCATTCTGCTTTTAGGTTTAAAATCATGTCATATTATAATTAATAACATTTTTTCCTCTAAATCCAAAAGTGGTAGCTGCATAATGCAGAGAATTAGGAAAAGTATGGAAAGTACAATTTTAAAAAATGATCTGAAATCTCACTATTCCTTTATATGTGGTAATCTAGTATGTCAGTCCCTTGCTTTACACATGAAGAAATGAAGGCCAAGACTTCCTTCCTCTCTTAGGAGCTCATTTGGAGTCAGGATTAGAATATAGGTTTCCCTTTACTTTTCCTGCAAAACACATTTTTGTGCAAAAACTTGGATCCACACGAGTTTCATTCCAACCTGAAACTCTATTTCCATAAAGAAGCTATTATTTCTCATGATATTCTAACAAATTTTAAGAATATCAGTCAGATCATTAAAGAGTGACTTTGCCTTTCTCTTGAATTTGAGCACATAGGTAGGCCCCTGTGTTCTACAGAACACTAATTCCATTGGAAACTAACAGATGTAATGAAAACAAAAAGAGAGAGACAGATTTCTCATTCAGGCAGACTGGAAAACAAAATGAAAGAAGTTTCTTTACTGCATCACTTCTTGTGGTTTTAGTGTTATACTAATAGCACTGAGAATCTCTGGGATGTATGTGCAGAATACAATATCTCGAATTTATTTGACCTTGGAACATTTCCTCAGTTCTTTGGAACACATTTCAGCAAATAACACTGTGAGATTCCTAGAATAAAGGAGTAAATAGATCTGTAGTACCTTATTAGGGGCTTCCCAAGTGGTTCAGTGGTAAATACTCCATCTGCTGATGCAGGTTTGATACCTGGATCAAGAAGATCCCCTGGAGGAGGAAATGGCAACCCACTCCAGTATTGTTGACTGGAAAAATCCCATGGATAGAGGAGCCTGGTGGGCTACAGTCCATGAGATCGCAAAGAGCTGAATAAGACTGAGCCACTAGGCATGAACATGAGCACTCTAAAAAATTTATACCAAGCAGAGGCATACTTTAAAAGGGAAGGAGTATATGACTTGAAGGACAATGGCAGCAATATTGGTTATAAAAGGGCAAAAAAAGCCGTAAGCAACTTAAATACCTGGTAATAGGTTTAATTATGATATAGGCATATAATTAAATATAAAACCCAATCACTAGGAAGAATGTTGGAGATTAGTGATGTTGAAAAAACACAGGACTTCCCTGCTGGTCCAGTAGTTAGGAGTCAGACTGCCAGGGTGAGGGTTGGGGGACACAGATTCCATCCCTCATTAGGGAAGATCTCACATGCCAAGGAACAACTAGGCCCCTGCGCCACAACTACTAAGCCCATACCCAGCAACTACTGAAGACGGCTGGCCCTAGAGTTCCTCCTGCACAAGAGAAGCCACTGCACCATCCCTGCTCCTCATAACAGAAAGGCCACATGCAGCAACAAAGACCCAGCACAGCCAAAAATAAATAAAATTTAAAATAAAATAAAAAACATGGAATGCATTTGTGGCAAGCACCCCGTTTAAACTCAGAACAAGCCTTAAAAGCAGGTTACGCATGAAAAGGTTTGAAAACAAATAATCTGACTTGCCCCAAAGTCACACAATTAAGTAGTGAAGCCAGGACTCAAAGGGAAACTGAATCTCGAGCCCAAGAGTCTTAAAACGCCCACAGGCTTCCCAGGTTTTGTGCAGGGCAGGGATAGAACTATCTACGACGCATTGTTACTCTGAGAATTAAAGAATATAATAAACACAAAGCTCCTGGAATACGGTGGACATTCAACACTCAGAAGCCACTAAACAACTCGCTCAAAGTCACACAATGCGTGGATTCACCACAAATATAAACAGAAATTTGAACTTGTGTTCCCAAGAAGACGTAGAAGTTGCAGAAGCACTTGCCTTCAACGCTTCCCTGGTAACTCAGCTAGTAAAGAATCTGCCTGCGATGCAGGAAACCTCGGTTCGTTTCCTGGGTCGGGAAGATCCGCTGGAGAAAGGCTAGGCTACCCACTCCACTATTCTTGGGCTTCCCTGGTTGCTCAGCTGGTAAAGAATCCGCCCACAATGCGGGAGACCTGAGTTCCATCCCTGGGTTGGGAAGATATCCTGGAGAAGGGAAAGGCTACCAACTCCAGTAGTCTTGCCTGGAGAATTCCATGGACTATACAGTCCACGGGGGTCGCGAAGAGTCGGACACGACCGAGCGACTTTCACTTCACTTTCTTGGCTTCAACCTCTAACGCGGGGTCAGTATACACTTTCCTCTGTCCCATAAACCGCACCTCAGAGGTCAAGTAACACCCAGAACGTCTCCACAGAAAGAAAAGAAAGCGCAACAGTCCCTTTAGCACCAAGCTCACCAATTGGCCACGGCACAATTTCCGGGACGGAAGTGACGTCTATAGTTGCGCGCCGGAAATGGACTTACAGATTGAGCCCAGGAAGTCGCCGAGGTATTTGGGTTTGGGATCCAGCTACGCTTTGGTCCAGAGCTTTGCCGCATTTGTAGGCGGCTGCTGCCATGACTGCCCAAGGGAGCTTGGTGGCTAACCGAGGCCGGCGCTTCAAGTGGGCGATTGAGCTGAGCGGACCTGGAGGAGGCAGCAGGTGAAGTGCTGGGCAAAGCTCGATATCAGAGCTTTCACTGTAGGACTACCCCAGAGGAACAGGACCTGAGCCCTCAGGCACAACTCTCTAAAAAGACGACTCCTGGGGAGCTGATGGCTTCTCTGCCTGGAGGTTTCTGTGTCCAAAGGATGCTTATTTCATCCTTCCCAGTAGGCCAGGATCTGACGAACCACGGGAGGGCTTGGTCTAATATAGGTAGATGCATCTGAGGATCTTTATTCCTATGATGAGAACAGGAAATGTGGGATACGAAGTGTGGGAGGCTACAGCCTTAGTTGTTTTTGGTTTGGTCTGTAGGGGCCGAAGTGACCGGGGCGGTGGCCAGGGAGACTCGCTGTACCCAGTTGGTTACTTGGACAAGCAAGTGCCTGATACCAGCGTTCAAGAGACAGACCGGATCCTAGTGGAGAAGGTACAGAGGTATAGATGTAACCATAGTCCTTGGGCCAGTTCTGAGCTACTCACCTACCTCTTCTTCCAGGCAGCATATGGATATCTTACTGAAGATGGCCCTTATCCCGAATATTTGGTAGCTAAACTGCTTGAGATAAGTGTTACATTAGTTGACCGTATCAGCTCCAAAAGTGCTAATTGGAAAAATAAAAGACGGTTGAACATAAGGTATAATAAAGTAGGTTGAAAATCATCAATTGGGGCAGCGCATTTCAGTTGAAGTCCTTTTTCTACTCTGGTACCCTTATACCACTCATCCAGTCTGTCAGAGTAGTCTGTTGGTTCAAATAGATTGAAAATCTTATTTCTTATTGCTTTACTCTATCATCCTGGTCTAAGTCACTCCATCTCCTACCTCTTTCCCTTTTGTTCACTCCTGTCCCCAGAATGACCTCCTTGCTGCTGCTTAAATATGCCAGGCAACCTATTTCAGGCTTTTTGTACTTGTTCTTCCCTTTTCCCCCAGATCCCTTTATGATTTGCTGTCTCATCTCCTTCATGTTTCTCAGATGTTACTTTTGTAGTGAAGTCTACCCTCATGGCACTCCCTGTCTTATTTTCTTATATTTAGCCATATCATTCATACATTATACTGTCTCTTTTCACTGTTGCAAGCTCTGTGAGAGCAAGATGTTTGTCTCCCAAGTGCCTGCAACAGTGCCTGGCACTTTTTTCCTCTCAGCCTTAATACTGCTTTTCAAAAAGCCCCTTTGGCTTTCTTGATGTAGAGCAAATTTCATTAGTTTCTGCTCTCATTTTGATTTCCTTCCTTTCCATTTCCTTGTGTCTCTGTTATTCATCTGATTTCTTGAAATAGATGCTTAGATATTACTTTTAGTCTTCTAATATGTATTTAAAGGTGTAAATTGCTCAAAGCTCTGGGTCTTACAGTTTTAATATATGGTATTTTTATCAGTTAATATTTGTATTTTCCACTGACAGTTCTGCTTTGATTAGTGGATCATTTAGAGCACATTTGTTCATTCTAAGACATAAGAAAAAATTTCTAGTTATCTTTTTGTTACTGATTTCTAGCTCAATTACATTATAACCAAATAATATGCTTTGTATGATTTGAGAGTTACTGACATGTTCTCCATGGCTCAGTTGTCAGTTTTCGTAGATGTCCCATCTGTGTTTGAAAAGCATGTAAATTCTTTATCTGTTAGGTGCAGTGTTGTATGTCAGTTGTGTTAATAATGTCATTCACGTCTTACATATCTTGATTTGTCTGTCCTGTTAGTAAATGAGGTGTGCTGATCTACCATTATGTGGATTTTATCTAGTTCTTCAATTGTAGATGGGACAATGATAGGTGCAGAAGTATAAGAACAAAAGTAGGGAAGTCCTTTCTTTACCTAAAGTCATGGGGGGAAAATGGTATCTGGAAAACCCATAGGGAAAAACATAAAATAGTGAGGATGCCTTATCTTTAGTAGACGAGCAAGGTTCCTTTGGCAAAGTGAGAGAATGGTAGAGGTGGTGGAATTGAGGAGTTAGCTCAGAAGCACAGAACTGGGAATTGTGTTCATTTGACTTTAAGGTCAGTGATATGATAAATGTGGGACTAAGGATAGTAATCAGTGGTTAAACCTGTGTTTGTTGTAGCGCTGCTGGGACATTGCCTTGGGTCCCCTAAAACAGATTCCTATGAACCTCTTCATCATGTACATGGCAGGCAATACCATCTCCATCTTCCCTACTATGATGGTGTGCATGATGGCTTGGCGACCCATTCAGGCACTTATGGCCATTTCAGCCAGTAAGTATTCTTTTTTTCTTGCCGGTAAGTATTCTTGAAATAATAATCCACCCTAACTAAGCTTTAAGAATCAGAGGCAAATTCTTTGGCAAAACCCACTGTAAATCTTTGGCAGAGCTTGCTCTTGGCTAGCTGCTGCAGGGTGGTGATGGCAGTGGTGGTGGCATGAGGGGAAAATGGTGCTTGTGGGTTTTTGTTCACCTTTAATGGTTCTATTGGCTGTCTTAGTATGGAGCTGTTTGTATTATTTATATTAATATATGGCCTGATTCATACTGAAGAAAAAGTTGTTTTGGTTTTTGACACTTTCTGTTACCCCAACAGCTTTCAAGATGCTAGAAAGTTCAAGCCAGAAGTTTCTTCAGGGTTTGGTGTATCTCATTGGCAACCTTATGGGTTTGGCATTGGCTGTTTATAAGTGCCAATCAATGGGACTGTTGCCTACACATGCATCAGATTGGTTAGCCTTCATTGAACCCCCTGAGGTAAGGCAAAAGGAAAGTTAAATTTGGAGCAGCTCTAATGTACAGTAAATAGCTGACCCATTTGATGGTGGGGGATCACAGTTGGTATTAGAGCTCATTTCTTAAATAAGATCCATCAGGAATTTGAGAGTTGTTATTCTTAAAAGATAAAGTAAAATAGAGCTTGTGATGAAAGTAGTAAGTAGTCAATTCAGGAAGGTATTTCAACACTCATCCACCATTAACCTATTTACTTTTTCGTTTCTCAGAGGATGGAGTTCAGTGGAGGAGGACTGCTTTTGTGAACTTAAGAAACACCTGGTACCTATATATCTGGATTCTTTATGCCCAGTGGCTCCTTCTCAGCTTATTAACCCTTAACATTATCTCCTGCTGAAAAGAACCAAAAGCTCTTTTCTCCATAGTGAAAGACTGTTTCACTACAAACACACAAAAACTATACCACAACTCTTGACTGAAAATAAGGTAGAAAACTTTATTTATGTTTCCAGTATAGAGCAAAACAACAAATAAAACCATGACTATGTAAACAAAAGAATGGTTGCTGTTAAATCAAGAACCATAGCAGCATCTCCTTTTAATAAATTAAATGGCTGAGAACAATACTAAAAAAAAAGTTGCACAAGTTTTCCTTATATCTATTCTCCTTAATATTTCACTTCTATTTAACACAAGCTGGGACATAAAAATTCTGTTGGAGATACTTGTGGAAGATGTGAATTCAGATCATACATGATGAAAAGAAAAATAAACCAGACCAAAAAAGCGCATAAAATGCTTACAGTGTAATAACTACTTTAATATCCACAAAAATGGATTTTTAACACGTTTGGGGGAGTAAGGATTGGCAGGACTGCTGGGGCAACAGGAATCTGAGGCAACGGAAGATATAAAGTGGTGATCTTCCCCCCGAGAGGAACTGGGAACCTGTCAAACAGATGCTGCGATTCAAACTTCAGTTTTAAGATAGCTATGCAATGCAGAGGGCCAGCAATTAGAAAATGAATATTGTCATAACCTGCCCTGGTAAAGTCATAGCTAAGACTTAAAAATTGGATCTCATTCAAAAAGCAGGAAGATGTCTTTCCTTTTTCTTCCTGCTTAAAACACATAGCCCCCTTCCATAATATGCATTCTCTTGTCAAATTTTCAGTATTGCTTTATTTGCAGTGATTAAGAGACAAGACGCTTTGCAAACATAAGTGACATGTAGACATGAAATGCTCTAGACAGAGATGAGTTTAAATCTGGCCCAAGAACCACTTCCCAATGTAACAGTGATTGTTTTAGGGGCACAGTAGGGGCTATATTAGCAGCCACTAATTCCATTATCCCTTTAAAGGATTCTTACAGAGCTCCAGCCACAGAAAGCTCTTCTAAAAACTAACCTTATTTTCTGCCCACGTTTTTTCTATATGGAAAAAAATACATATACATGTATCACTTTGGCCAGAGGGTGTGTGTAAATAAAAAGGAATTCTTGGGCAAGCTGACTTTAGAGCATGGGTCATTAATAGCTTGGGTCCTCGGAGACTTGTTCTGCTACTGCTGAACTCAACTTAGCAATGGAGTGTTGCAATGGAAGTTGTAAACAATGCTTCTACCCTCTGCAGAAAGCAGCAGGAAAAAACAAGAACAAAACAATATTGCTACCTGACTAAACTTGGACATTTAAAGAAGAGGAAAGGGAATAAATCAAAATGACTCAAATTTCTTAAGTCGTATTGAAGGGTTTTTCTCCTCTGTCCATAAGGGTAAGCACAGTCTGCAGACTATGGAGCAAAGCAGCTTGCTCCATATCCTACTGGTAATCAAAGAGTGGCACTATTTATCATTCATAAAATAAATTTCAAAAGCAGCCATGAACACAGGCAAGAGAGTTTCTTGAAATACCCTATCCTGTAAAATAAATGAAGACTTCACATAAATTACCACTCAGCCACACAGGGTAGCTTCCCTATGCTTGAACGTCGATGTTTTGTGATCATTAACTTAGCAAATTAGTGAAGTTTGCACAAGTATTTTCTTGACACATTTTGAGCTTTCTGAAAACAAAACAAATAGCAAAAGACTTAATTTGGATAATTTTTTAGTTCAGATCCAAGTTTATGCAGTCAGAATAAGGAATTGGGAAAAAAAAAAAAAGCTCATACTTTGAGCACTGAGGCGCATGCCTCAAGTCTTCACTATGGCTTTGGGAATAAGTCCACAGGTTTCTTAAAGAAGTTTCTTGAATCAGGCCATTGCCAGTTATACACCACTTCAGTGAAGCAGGTAAGAAGAATAGCAGCAGCTCAGTAACTTTGGCACTATGGAAGGAGTATGGCTCTAAACCTCAAATTCCACTGCTGGATTCCCCCGTTGAAGGATAGTCCAAAGGTTTAGGGAAGGATTTTTGACAGTCTTCCTAGCGTTTGTTACTATGATTTTTGATCTGTGCCTGTAACCCAGAGGACATAAAAGGGAGAAGGAAAGGAGGATCTGTTGGTCAATATGCATTATCATCTATATTTCCTGGATAATAGCTTATGTATTTTGCCCATATCACACAGGTAACTACAGACTGTATTTATCCAGATCTTGATAGATACCTTTTGGAGTTCCCTTAGTTTGTCCATTTGAAAAGAACCTGAAAGAATTTTTACTCAACCTTCTAAAAAACAATTTCCATGGTAACAGTGCCTATATAACAATCTTAACCACAGAATGGGTTTTGAAAAACAGCCGAAATATATAATATAATATGTGTCCCTAAACATATTTGGGGGGAACCTTGTTTCGGAGGAAGGAGAGGCTGCAGCTTCGCGTTTCAGTTTTTACATATTAGTACCCTAATATAAAATTAAGAGTCCCGGAGAGCAGTGGATGCACTGACGAAAATTTTCATCTTGGCCTGCCACAGTTACCTACACCAAGATGTAAGATCCCGATGTACTTGGCCATGAATTCCGTAGTAATGATGAGGCTGTCTCTCTCTGGCTGTCACCCCCATGGTGTCATCATTGAATCATGACTTCTGAGACTCATCTTTAATGTTAGATGTGTACTTGTATATTTGCCTTTTGACTTCAGTTGAATTTCTAGCATCTCTTTTACCAATTTATTTTATTGGTTTAGTTTGTTCATCCTAAGTTGCCTTCATTCTGGTACAGGCATGGCTTGTAGGCCTTGAGCATTGTTCTGATGTTGAGGGAAGATCTACTTCTTTAAGGACAGCAGGTCATATGGTAGCGAAGAACAGATCGGTTTGTACTTTCTTGCACAAGGACTTGAGGCTCAGCTCATTAAGAGTTCAGCGTGATGTATACAGAATACAGGTCTCTAGTTGATGGGAGTGGTAATGAAGAGCCGGCACTTCCACGGAGGATAGAATCCTTTTCAGAAGGTGAGGCTGAGCAGAGTCATTCAGGAGTAGATTATGAATAAATGGTGATCACTTCACTGCCACCACCTCGGACAAGAAGGACTCGCTCTAGTCCTTCAGTGAGTACTTCTAGGAACTCCATGTCTTCAGAAATTGTCAAGGAGACAAGTAGGAAAAGAGCATTCTTACAACCTGGCATCATGATAATCTGAGTTTATCTGACTACAAAGCTGAAAAATCAACAGGCTTAACTATTATATAGTCAGAACTAGAGACGTCTGAACTCTGGATTCAATTCAGTTCTGTGAAGTAATCTGGGGATCTAGTCTCTTGGCATAAATAATATTAATGCAAAATTCTTTCCCACTTGTTAGATTTTTTTTGTTATTTTTAAATGGGGGAACCCACAAGTAATGTGTTATTAGTACACAGTAAATAAGCCAAAAGGGAGAAAAAGCCACAACAGGGTAGCTTGTAAGATTCCAAGAGAGAATCCAAGTAATTTCCAAGTGCAGCTCCTCGAGCTACATTTTTTCCCTGCCACTTCTTTTTCCTATGTTTCACTGAAATACAGATGACTTACTCTTTCTTTTCACCTCTTTTCCTTAATGGTACTTGTAAAATGGTCCAGTCTTTGCTATTTCAGAGGATGAACCCTTGTCTTTTCCTCTCAGTTAGAGGAAATTCCCCTTTAACTTCATCCAAGACAGACTTTGTGAAGTGGGAAGAGCCTGGAAAGGGGAAAGGATATGGTGTTCCATCTCTAGGATGATCAGAAATGGTTCTATATACTGAACATTAGAAGTCATAGTGCATATATACCACCTAAAAAATCTGTCTAGGGTTCAGAGAGAACATTACACCCAGCTCCCCCAAAGAAGCCTAGTACCACTTCTTAGTAAGGGTCCTTGCTTGAGACTTTTAACAGTCTTCTCTTCTCAAGAGGGGAAGTCATAGACAGTGACCTTTATAGTTACTCAGTGTCTCATCTAAAACACATTTAGATTTTCCCTACCAGCAATTCTGTGCTCAGAAAGGATACAGTTTTCATCACCCTCAGGGTTTCGGGGAGGCCCTGGCATATTCAACAAAACCAGCTTTGCTTCATGGGACTTGTTAACTATAACCTCATTGAGCTTGACTGCTGTATGCATCCGCCTCACATTGGACTGGTCCCTGCAAGGGGAGGGTGAGGGGTTAGAAACAGAAGTAGGTTACGGCAGAGAGAAAACTAAGGTATATCGTCAACTCTAAACAACCTGAGGTATTGGAGGTTTTTTGCTTAGAGTATGAGTAACATAATGAACAAATGACTGCCTTATAATATCGACATCATGGGTTTTCTCATTCTGTGTTTGTTTGTTTTATACCAGGAACACAGTATGGGCAGGAAGAAAAGATGGTTTGTGTACAATATTAATTGGTGGCTGGTATGCATAGGCAAACAACAGAAAGATGGCTGGATCTGGGGTGAAATGAAGACTAGATTCCATCCTGTGTACCCAGGCAAAGTTGCATCTGTGGCACTAGCAGGGCTACTACGTTAGGTCTGAGTTGGAAACTTACGGACGCATGTTAAGCAGGTCCTGGAACCCTTCCATTGACTTGGCCTTTTGTCCCCGAGACGCCATATACTTGTCTTTCGTCCACGTCATGTGCACCTTCTCCTGATAAGTCTCTGTCTCGTCATCCTCGTCAGAGCCAATGCTGGTCAGTCGTAGCATTGAGTTCCGATCTTTCACCAGCTGTGCCTGGGGGAGGCCCAACACAACTATGATACTATACCCGTTTTCTCTCATGCGTCGTCTTTAATCATTTTAAGATGTGGCTACTGTGCAGTAACTAATAAAGCGAGTAAGGAAGAATCTGTCATGCTGTGAGAAGAGTGCATCCTCCCTTCCGGTGAAAGGCCCCCCCAGCCAGGCTGAGGCCGGCGCGCAGCCTCACCTCTCGGTCTCGCTCCGTCTTGGACAGGCGCATGTGCCGCAGCATCTGTGACCTCTGCTCCATCATCAGGGTGCGCTCGTAAGTGTAGGCGGATATGTCACTGTCGTGCTGCCATACACACCACACAGATAGGCACAATGAGCTTCAGGGATGAGCAGTAAGCACAAAGGAGCAAGAAACACGCACTTTCGTTTCCACCCACTAAATTAAGCCATATCAACTATCACAGTACCAACCCAGGTGTCAGTTTTTGTTTAGTCATTGAGCTACATGAAACAATGCTGTGGCCTGTAGATCAGATCCAGAGCTCTGAGTCTCTCCCACAATCTAACCATTACATATGTGTTTCCTTGAAACACAAAACACAAAATCCTGTTAGTTTAATACTGCCAGGTTATTAAATTAAAAAAAGCTATGTGTGACTTTAGCATGAATATATGAATAGAAACTTAATAAAACTGTATTAAGAAGACGAGAATCTGGCAGAAATAGGACTATAATAAACAAGAAAGCAAAACTTAAAACCACCACCAAATACACACCACATATGTGCTATACTTGTCTAGATCAATATACTAGAGTTTTGTTGGAACTAAGGGATTAATCCACATTTGCAACTGAAGAAATTCCCAGACTAGAAGAGATTCTAGAATGACAGGGTGGGACATGGGAGAAGGGTAGTAGCTTCTCCGATCTCAAACTCAGTTTTCTCACCATCTCTACCACTTCCACCTCTGCCTCAATGCGAAGGTGATACAAGAAGGTGGCCAGGTCCTTCTTCATCTGAATACTGTTGTCTTCTAGCTGGGCTACTGTGAAGATCCGTATGCTGCATTTTCGCCACACCTGAGAAAGTACCATATATACATGGGAAATTAAATGCAAGGAAGCATAAAAAGAGTTACTCAAATGGCATTTTTGCCTAAAACAACCTTGAACAGTATCAAGGTATTTGTTCCTAGCTTCTTGCTATATTATTGTACTTGGGCAAAAGTTTGACTATGAACACATTAAATAGTTTAAATAAGAAAAAAATTGGCAAAATGGAAAAGACAGAATGTGATACATTAATAGTGAACTCCAGGAGTTGGTGATGGACAGGGAGGCCTGGCGTGCTGCAATTCATGGGGTCGCAGAGTCAGACACGACTGAGTGACTGAACTGAACTGAACTTAGTCAGACAGCATACTAACGATACCGTGCAGAATATACTGTTTATTTATTTTTTCCCTGTGGCAAAAAAAAAGTTCATTAAGGAAGGAACAGAAAGAACAGAAAAAAATACCTCAAGGGAGAGGTGGGCCAAGCCAAGACAGACACTGGCTATATTTACTATTTTACTATTTACTTCAGTCTCACCAAAGGATGAGTAAGACACACATACCTCTTAGGTTTTCAGCACTTTGCTCTTTTTTTTTTTTTTTAAACAGGACATGTTCACTTGTTAATGTTTTTTCGCAAGGGCTTAATAAACTTGCTGAATTTCCCTTGGAGATGGTTAGATATCAACTACAAAGAAAACTATTTCTCATAAGGTTGAATCTGGGATTATGGAAGGCCAAGAATAATCTCCAACATTTCTAAGCCCCAACATTACAGAATGAAAGAAAAAAACTGTCTAGTGAACCAACCAGGACAGAAGTTGAGGGAGACAGACTTTTTTTAAAAAGGTGTCAAAATACCTTATGTTGTTTCAGTAGGAATGGTAATAGCATGAGCATCCCCCCATCATGTACAATCCACCACACATCAATGTTGCCCTCAGAAAACTGCTCCACATTGCTGGGAAAGAAGGAGATGTTTTTGGCCACCAGCAGGGCCAGATGGGCAGCAGTGGTCACTCGAACTGTGCCTAGAGGAAAAATAGAGACGGGATAAGCAGAGATGAATCCTCAGGCTTGCCTTGGTTCCTACCATGTCCGCAAAGAAAGAGTAATGCCCCTTTACAGTCCTTTGCGTAGGGTGTCCTGTTTACACAGTAGGTTATACCAAATCAAGTAACAAAATTCATTAATAAAAATCGGAATAGCTAACAGAATTAGACTGAGACCTATGATTTACATCACTGGGTGTATTCTGATTACTATATTTCTAAGGGGGGTGGGTATGTGAATTTGGGAGATTCTGATGTTGAAGAACACTTCCTCCAACTCCTGTGAGAATGCCAATGTGGGAGATCACACATGGAAATATGAGTTTCAGAGATAATTCCTAACATAAGACTTGGCAAGATAAACAACTGATGAACATTATGTGAGGCTGGAGGAGGTGAGTAGAATCAGTTATTACTACTAATAGTTACTTGCGCTCGTCTGCTCACTCAGTCATGTCTGACTCTTTTTGACCCCACAGACAGTAGCCCACCAGGATCCTTTGTTCATGGAATTTTCCAGGCAAGAATACTGGAGTAAGTTGCCTTTTTTTCCTCCAGGGGTCTTCCCAACCCAAGGACTGAACCTGAGTCTCCTGCATCTCCTGCATTGGCAGGTGGATTCTTTACCACTGTGCCTCCAGGGAAGCCCAACAGTTATTTAGGTGCCCTTATAAGGTTATGTTTCAGCAACAACAGAATTTCTGCTGTACAAGGCTAGAGCATGGGGTCAGAGCATATCCTCTATTTGGGCCCTCAAGATAGTACAAGAAGTGGTTTGTACCAATAAAAGTCTTCCAAGCTCGAGCATCTTCACTCTGGCGCCAGCCGTTTGGCCATCCCATCACCACTGTGTTGTGCTTCATGCCCCCAAGGCCACATGACTGGATGAGGTGGGAAATGCCCTCCCTCAGTTTGGCGGCCACCACCAGCTGGGAGAATCCTTTCACCTTCTCTGCCTCCATCAGATGCTTTATGGTCTGAAAGAGAGAGCCAGAACCTCAAAACTGGATTACTTTATCCTGAGTCTTTTAACTTCTTACTTCTTCTCCATATTATATTCCTTTCCAAACTCTGTATAAGATCATATCTTATACAGAACAATTAAAAAAGTTTACAGAGATAAGATCATATCTTATACAGAGATAAGATCTTATACAGAGATAAGATCATATCTTATACAGAACAATTAAAAAAGTTTAATTTATCCCAATGAAATTTTATTATCCTTTGCCTTTTCACTTTTTAGGTGCTTACTACATACACAGATAGTTGTCTACATGGAGATCCTCTACATTTCCCTCCCCTCTGCTTTTCCTTCTAACATACCAAACAAATTAAGAACAGGGATCTTCGCAAAGCGACTATTCAGTATCCCTTAATGGCCCAGGGTTAGTGTGAACATACTCTTCCTTCCTCAGTGTCAGTCTTGCTCTGACTCATATTACTAGAAATTCAATATGATGATTCAGTTTCACTTCAGAATTTCCTCAGGTATGTTTTATTTTTTGTTTCTATTTCCACATTCCTTTTGATATTTTAATGGTGATTATTAATGACACTTGTATTTCTTTTACTTCACTCTCTTGGTGGAATGGTGAAGGGAATAATGATATGGAAAATGGATGATTTTCCCAAAGGCACAGATTAAGTCAGGGTGTATCTAGATTCATTAGTGTCTCTCGATTTCTAATACTGTGCTTTTTATTTATTTTTATGATCATTCTGGACTAATGTTTCTTCAGCACTTCTAGGTTTAGTGTTTCAAAGCTAAACATTTCATTTCATTCCAAAATGAAATCTAGTAAATTTAAAAAAATTTATTACATTTACTTGTTTGTTTACGCTGTGCTGCTAAATTTTCACTGCAGTACTCAGACTTCTCTAGTTGTGGCATGTGGGTCTAGTTCAAAGACCAGGGATTGAAACCTGCCCCTCTGCATTGGAAGCACGGGGTCTAAGCTACTTGACCACCAGGGAAGTCCCTCAGTAAAATTTTTAAAATGCAACTGAAATTTCCCCAGGGTAGTTCCATCTATTGCTTATAATAAATATTAGAATGGTAACTACTTTCTTCTTCAGGAAGAACTTTAATTCCCAAAAACTAATCAGACTTGGCAAAAGAATCCTGGTTCTGCTACCATGTATTAAGATTAGTAAAGAGGAAGAAAATGTGCTCATTGCTCCTTGGTGTCACAACTAGACTGAGCGGAATTATCACCATGGTTCAAGGGATGATTTATTTATGTGACTTCTCTCAGGGCTGAGCCAATGTCTGGAGTCTATTTGGAAATAGTGCTTAACCTTGATAATCTTATAATTTAGAAAGTTTTAAATGGGAAGAATAAATTATTATCTTCTGGTTCACCTTATTATTTGGAGAATATGACCATACAAGTCAGCACAAGAAGGACACCTCTTAGGTTGCTCAGGAAAGGGATCAACTTAGAAATCTGAGGTCTTACGATTCAGCTGCATAAAACCATAAGCTAAATTAAATTCTACTAGGTCATTAAGCCTTGATTGTTACCTGCTCAGCAGCTAAAGCTTCACCATAATTCTCCAGGAAGTTCCCAACGATGACAGAGCCCACAATTGTGAGACCCTTTCCTGCCTTAAGCTGTGAAGCAAAGGTGAGGAGACGAGGATGCTTGACATGTAGGTCTTCATCTAGTTTCAGCAATACAAGCAGCTGAGGCCTGCAAAGAGGTTGGCAGGGGGATGGCAGGATGAGAAAATACTTTGGGTCTGAGGACAGAATGGCAATCCTACTCTTTAATTTAGGAGAACTGAATAAAACATATACTTTGACAGAGGACGAGATCAGAGAAAATGATGAGGCTTATATAGTCATTCTGAATTTTCCCAGTATTATCTCAAGTTGATCAGTCTTGAAGGAAGAATGAAAAGGGTAGAAGTCTAGATCATGTATCATATAACTGAAAGGTCACAGAGATCAAGGATTTAGAATCAGTCAGAACAGGTTCATTACACGAATTCCTTGGGTCACATGATTTCCTTATGCTGTAATCAATGAAGTACACAATTCTGTGTGCCAATTCTGTTGACTTTTTTTTACCTCCAGTTTTTAGTGTGTGGCGGTCCTTCCTCCAGCCTAAGCAAAGCAAATCGGGCTGCACTGAGGGACAGCCCGCGGATACCATCACCCCATTCTTTCTCAGCTCTGAGAGAAAGAGGTGAAAAGAGCAGAGACAGACTTAAAATCTAGCAAGTACAATTTCAAAAACTAAAGTTTACTTTATTTAAAAGTAACATACACACAAAGTAGATTAAAACTTGCATTAGCTATTTATATGATGCTCACTACTAACACAATGAACCCACTGTAGGCAGATCAACACTATCCTCCATCAACACACTGCACTGTACGACAGTTCAGAACAAAGGCTGAGAGGGTCACTCACTTGTCCTGCGATGTAACTGTTGAAAAGCTAGAATGCTCAACAGCAATTTGGATTAGGAAATTACTACAGATCCAAAGTTCAAATTATTTCAAAAATAATGCAGAGAAAGCAAAACTCAGTGTAATCTAAATCAGAGTGTTATTTATTCCTAATTTGGGCAAGCTGTTAATGAAGTTGTTACAAAGTTATTCAGGACTGATTTCTTTTCCATCTCAGACACAATTCCTTGCCTGAAGAGATAAGCAAGAATATTTATATTTGTTTAATACTAATCATTATTAGAAAAGACTCTGATGCTGGGAGGGACTGGGGGCAGGAAGAGAAGGGGATGACAGAGGATGAGATGGCTGGATGGCATCATCGACTCGATGGACATGAGTTTGGGTAAACTCCAGGAGTTGGTGATGGACACGGAGGCCTGGCATGCTGTGATCCATGGGGTCGCAAAGAGTCAGACACGACTGAGAGTCTGAACTGAACTGAATCATTATTATTTCAGTACCTCTTTTTATTTTTTCATTGATCCATATTTTCTCAATAGTTTCCCCTTATGATCAAAATTTAGGTACAGATGAATGAAGTTATCTGGATCCCTAATGTAACTTTCACTGATATGGCTCTAACCAAACTAGCCAGTTTCCATAATTTTAGCATCAATCAAGATTGTATCGACAGACTCACCCTTGGTACTCGATGTATTTGTAGATCATACCAGCTATTACCATAGCTACAATGGCATAATACCAGGAAGAAATGAACATCAGCGCCAGACAGATACTCATTCCCATGAAAGAGAGTGCCCTAGAAAATTAAAGACAAAAACAAATAAAAAATGTTTTCTCTAAGCAGCTATAAGAGAAGCCTGTGACAGAGGTGCTTCTTTAAACTGGTGAAAAATTATTTTTTAAAACTCCAATATGTTGTAGACAGAACCTCTGTAAAATGCAGTAAAATTGAATTACTAGAAAAAAAATGTTATATGTTTGGATGCTGTGCCAATGTCAAATTTGTATAAAAGTTTCTAAACATATTTTCCCGTGTGTGTGGCAGGGGGGCGAGGGGGGCCACTGTGCCATGAGGCATGCAGGACTTTCATTTCCCCAACCAGGGATTGACCTCATTCCCCCTGCAGTGGAAACACATAGTCTAAACCACTGGATCACCAAGTAAGTCCTTTTTTCTTAGTTTTTATAGTTATCTTATCATGGATTGGGAACAATCAGCAGATCTGCACTGAGCTCCAAAGCATCCCTGAAAAGAAAGTGAAAGTGTTAGTCGCTCAGTCGTGTCCAACTCTGCAACCTCATGGTATGTAGCCCACCAGACTCCTCTGTCCACGGGATTCTTCAGGGAAGAATACTGGAGCGGGTTGTCATTCCCTTCTCCAGGAGATCCTCCCAACCCAGGGACTGAAACCACGTCTCCCACATTGCAGGCAGATTCTTTACTGTTTGAGCCACAGGGAAGCTCCTTAGTGCTGATGTTTCCTATTGCTGGAATAATACATAAATGAACCAGGATGCTACAAAAGTCATCTGCAGTTATGAGGACAATTAATACCTACATGGCAAAACAGGGATGAGACATGCAGTCAGAATTAGTAACAACTCTATAAACTTTAGGGAAAAAAGCATTTCATGTGAATATTTCTAAAAACTTTATGAAATTTATTAGCATACCTGCAGAACCCACTGAAAAAAATCTGCCATTAGTTTCCTTACTTTACATAGGGAACTTGGAAGAAAATAATGAAATTCTTGTTTTGATTAAATAAATTAGATAGACAACTACATTTACTGAAGTTGTACTGTGTAAAGAATGAACTAAGTTGTATGATAAATTTCAAAGAACAAACAGAGCAGTTGTTAATCTGGAGAAGTTTAGATCCAATGGATGAAAATATAGGGTGTAAAGAGAAAGAGGAAAAAAACCAAAAACAACTGGTAATACACAAAAGAACGTTCATAATGAACGTTTAACTAACATTAAATCTAGAATGAGGATTAATGGTATTAAGATCAGTTGATGACCTAAAATTGTGCCAGATAAAGGTCACATCACTACCCACCCGTGGTAAGTGAAGCTAGAAAGGGATCAAGGAAAAAGTCAGCAAAGAGGAATGTACAAACAAGTATATAACAGGACATATTAAAGAACTTCTAGCTATGAAAGAAAAGAAATGGGATGGTAGCTAAAAATGTGATAGTTCCTTTAAGGACTGAGATGTGAACACAACAGCAACAGCAGTAGCAACATCTCATTAAGAGCTTTACTACGTACCAGGCACTGTGTTAAGCACTTTAGATTATCTCAAAACAATCCTGTGAGATAGTTAATATGATTAGTACCATTTTATTAATGAATAAAATGAAATTCTATGTGGTTATGTGCTTTGATGAAAGCTACAAAGCTAGGAAATAGTAGAGCTAAACTTGAACTCAGGTCATCGATGCCATAGGCTCATGATCTTTTAAAAAAAATACTTACTTGAATGTGTTCTTCTTCTCTTTTTTAAAAAAATAATTTTATTTATTTATCTATTTATTTTTGGTTGTGCTGGGTCTTCACTGATGCACGGGGCTTTTTCTCTGTTGTGCAGAGGCTCCTCATTGCAGTAGTTTCTCTTGTTGCGGATCACAGGCTCTGGGGCGCTCAGGCTTTACTAGTTGCCGGATGTGGGCTCTAGAGCACAGGCTCAAAAGCTGTGGTGCGTGGGCCTAGTGGCTCCGCAGCATATGGGATCTTCCCATGCCAGGGGTCGAACCCATGGTCCTCTGCACTGGCAGATGGATTCTTTACCACCGAGCCACCAGAGACACAGCTCATACTCTTTAATTAAATAAAACTGTCATAAGGAAGAGAGTCTGAGAATGAACACTGAGGAAAACTGATGAAGATAAGAGGATAAATGGAAAGGAATGAAGCTCAGGGCTCAGCCAAGATGTAAACAGGCAATCCGATAAGCAAAAGGTAGGTTGTTTTAAACTGAGGAACACAGCAGCCTGGAAATATTTATTTCTTAGTTTTGACCTTTATTCTCAATTGAGTATTATAAGCTATTATAAAACCATGTATTAAACTTAATTAATTAATCCAGCAAAGAAGAAATGAACTATGTACTAAAAAAACACAGTAGGATGGTGGAAATTCATGTGAACACAGGAAGCTAAAAGAGACAGTATGAAACAGATGGCCAAGAAAAAAAACTGGATTGAGAGTTCAGAATCTCCTAGTTTTCAAGTTCAGTGATGAGTTCTCTCCAAATATGGGGAAGAAGAAGAAAAGCAGACTAACCAGTGGTAGTAGCGGAACCGGGGCCTCCAGTTGGGTGTTCGAAGCAACGTTTGCAAGGCACACGCCAGATTCACAAAGAGGTAACACATGAGAAAAAACCTGGCAGGATAAGAAAGCATGAGGGATGGTTATTATTGTAAAATGATTCTTCAGGGATTATTTCACATAACTAGAGAGCTTCGCTGTATTTAAGCCTTTGTTCTAGCCCACTAGCCTTTGATTAAGAATAGACTGTAGAAAAACTTCACCTCCCCACAAACTTGCTCAACCTTCTAAGTTCTCACTCAAATGAAAGACACTACCACTTTTTATCCAGTTACTCTTGGGATAATACTCAGTTTCCTCTTCACTACTCAACCTTGTTCCAAATTCACTTATCAAGTCCTACGGATTCCCCCTCTTTACAGAACTCTAAACTTTTCCCCTCTCCTCTCCACCTCTACTTCTCTCAGCATATTCAGGCTCTCATTTGTTCTTTGTTGGATTAGTTAAATATGCTTCTAACTGGCATTGGAAACTTCCAACTTCCGGCTCAATTTTGGCCTCCTCCTAACCTATCTTTTATACAGAATTCATCATTATGAAATAGAAATATGACCATTTTGTCCTCAAAGGATTATACACTACTTTGAGGAAAAGTTCCAGGTCCTCTGTGATCCACTTCTGCTTACTCCCTGCTCTGCACTTACCCTACCCGCACCTTCCACTCTCAAAGCCAGACTTTCACTTCTCTGAAAGCACTGCACTATTTCATCTCTCAATTCCTTCACACACATTCCCTGCCTGGAATCTCCTTCACCCCTTCACTTCATGATATAAGCATCACTTCCTCCAGAAAACCCTTCCTGATTCTCAGTCCAGTTACGTGGACCACTGTAGAGCTCATAGAGTATGCAGTGTTCACCCTGACCACAGTATTCATCACACTAGACAAGGATCACTGGTTTCTTTATCTACCATCAGTTCTCTAAGGTTGTGTCTTAGTCATCTTATGCTTATCCTCAGCATACTGAAAATAACCTAGAGGGCCAGAAAATAAGCTAAGCTTTAATGAAAGTTTTCCCCCTCAAATTATCATAGTATCTGTTTTTTGCAGAAAAGTATAGAAAAAAAAACTTGGGAGAAAATTCACAATCATAACTGCTAACATTTAGCACTCCTTGCATATTTTACCATTATTACGTTTTTAAAAACATAGATGAACCACACTGCACCTATCTTTTTTTTTTCCTAGTTACACTGTGTAGCTTGTAGGATTTCAGTTCCCTGACCAGGGATTGGACCTGTGCCCTTGGCAGTGAAAGCATGGAGTCCTAACCACTGGACAGCTAGGGAATTCCCATGAACCTAGACATCACATATGCAATAACAAATGAAGAGAATAACTGGCTCTTACATGGAAAGAATAGGAGCCACGAGATCCAGGGAGGCAATAAGGATTCCCAGTTCTGCAATGGCAGCAGTTAGAAGTAAAGCCCAGGTAGGTTCCCCATTGGCTTTGCTGTGACCAAAAACCTGCACATAGAAGTGAAGTATCAGACAGATGAGTGTGGGAAAGGTTTGAGTCAATGCTCCCTTATTCCTCTATGCTATAGTTTCAGAATCTTTAAGATAACAGCATTACAACTGTGGCAGCTTTTAAATACCTTTATTCCACTCACATATAAACTCATACTAGAGATTTAGAGGGCTATACAGAGTCTTGTGCTAAAACCCATCTTCATATTACACAGCCCAATGATTTCTAACCCTATGAAGATCAGTTTCTCCTAAAACCTGAGAAAAAAGGAAGAGGGCATAGAATCGGGTCACTCACCCTCAGAAACGGTATGATGTTATCCTTGGCTATAGCCTGTAGCAGCCTCGGTGCTCCTGTGAGACTCTGAAGCCCAGCCCCACATGTGGAGAAGAAGGAGCCAATAACAATCACCCATGGGGACGGCCAAGATAAGGTTCCTACCACCAGATTACCTTTCACAGCATCTCCAAACCTGGGAGAGAAATCAGAGTGGGGACGTTTAACCTGGAAATAACTTTGGATGAAAATGCTAGATAGACATTCACTCAATTTTTTCTATTTATAATTTTTTATGCTCACAGATGAGAAAGGAAAAATACCAGTAGCCTGTATGATAGAAATGAAGAAAGTAAGTTTCAAGCTTTTATTCAGAATGCCAAGCAGACACTCTTATGTCTCATAGAGAAAACAGAAACTTTAAAAATTTTTAAATTTTTATTATTTGCCCTCTTTTACTTTCAGTCTTAGTTTTCCAACAGCTCTTATTGTCTAGGAAAATCCTCAGTATTCAGACAAATCCACTGCTTTATTGAAGAATACTTGTTGCATCATATATAACAACACACTAGCCTCTCTTGTGGGGACCTATATATATGTACTTTCTGTTGTTACTTGTGATACACATCTCAGGTGGGTTTTGAGTTTATAACTATCCTGGTGCTGTATGGGATGATCCGACATAATGGAAGATAGATAGGTGGCTGTAAAAGAAATCAATTACTCACTTGTCTCTGAGGACAACACCTTCAATACATGCACCAAAAAGGACAACATTGCTTAAATCTAAGACACTGAGAGTCAAGGAAACTGCCATTCACCCTCTAAGATGAACATAAACACTCAGGATATTTCTATCAGTAAAATGAGTGGCTAAATTCACTAATCTCATAAATTCTTTCTTGAGTTTTAGAGATGAGGTAGGTAGATTATCTGGGTTTCCCTTGTGGCTTAGCTGGTAAAGAATCCGCCTGCAAAGTGGGAGATCTGGATTCGATCCCCGGGTTGGGAAGATCCCCTGGAGAAGGGAAAGGCTACCCACTCCAGTATTCTGGCCTGGACAGTTCCATGGACTAAGTCCATGAGGTCACAAAGAGTCAGACACGACGGAGCAACTTTCACAGGTAGATTATCTGGTGTGAAGTGAGGGGGTGGAAAGCAGATATCTTTATTACCAGGATAAAAATACTGAGCACCCTTGTTCTATGGCTGTTCCTATAACTAAAACTCAAACTGGATCCATCAAAAGGATACAGACAAAGGAGGTGGTCAGGATGGCGAGGATGGTGCCAATGGGAATGGACTTCTGAGCATCTTTCAGATCCCCAGATCTGTTTGATCCTGCCATGATGCCTTTAAAAAAGGAAAAAAGAACAAGTTAAGTTCTTTAGTTCCTGGACACTGATATTTGAACTGCTATCAAAGACTAGAGGAAAATCTAGGAATCCCGAGAACATAGCTTTGTCTCCTAAGAAAAATCCCTTCGCGTTTCTACCACCTGTAAAACAGGCAGCAGCCCACGTGCTTACCTGTGACAGAGGGAAAGAAGATGCCCACCAGAAGAGTGAAAGAGGTGGTGATGTCCACAAGGACATACTCATGGTTTAAGCTGCCTAAGACATCAGAAGATTTGGCTGAGGGCTTCTCAATGATCTCTCCCTTTGGTAGATAATTACTCCAAAGATTCTCTGCAGTGGGAACAAAGGGTGTATAAGCAGTAGCAGTATGGAAAGGACACAACTGGATAATTTTCTAGCCAACAGTATTCTAAATCAGATCTGTCATTTATATGGTTTTTAAGGGTGTATTTGCTTCTATAGAGCACAGATATATGCACATACACATCATATAGTAAAGTACACAAAAATAAAAACCTGATGCCCTTTCCCATCTGGTTCAAATGTAGTTTGACAAATACTTTGGTATGTACAAACACAGTTACGTTTACCAATGCAAATTAGCAAAAGTTAACCAGACTAAGCTGAACGCCCTTACAAAGTTTATTAAAAAAAAAAAAAAAGGTATCAATGCTAACACCTTAGTGTTAACTTGCTTACATGCAAAGAAATTTGTGGACCAGACAGTTAAGACAGAAATCACTTAAGGAAAGAATTTCAAACATTTAGATGAGTCAGGAAAACACATGTGGGTTTGATGACATTAAAGTAATTCTAGCTGTCACTGTTGGAAAACCTGACAACTTTACAATGTGTTAACACACAGAATACTTTATTAAGTTTAAAAGTCATTTGTTCAGCTCTGCTTTCAAGAACAGTAAATTTTAGCAGACAATGCTACAAAGATGTCCTGAAAAAGGATACATTCATTAACAGAAAAGCAGAAAGATGCTGAATTGAGTTGTATGCTGAATTTAAGAAGGGAAGTGGCACTGTGGCAGTGAGTGTTGATGGATAAAAGAAGAGTAAGAAACGTGTCCCCAAACCTCCTAACTCACCTGTAATGACACCGCTAGCCAAACCAGGGATGCCCTGGATTGAAGTGACATTATTGTGAACAAAGTACTCATCACACGTGGCATTGAAAAACTGACTTGAGTTGCAGAAGAAGCCCCATAACTTTGACGGTGCTGTCATGTTGTTAACTTCCTTGGTCTTTGAGCAAACATCAATATGTCTTGATGAAAGGGTGCGGTTGCCCAGCATGCAGACCCTAAGTGAAAAAGAAACAGGAAGAAAACTGAAGCCAAGGAAAAACTATTTTAAAAAAGAAAATAGTTTAGAAATAGGTTAGTATATATATGCTTGCAAAGGAAAAAAAATCTCATCTCGAAGAGTTTTTACTGTCTTAGGGTGGGAAAAGAACTAGTACTGACTAGCTCTGTAAATGGTATCTTACATTTTCTGCCAACCTAACCCTTACAGCCATCTCACAAAATATATACTAGTATTTCTACATTGTGGAGGAACTGAAATTTAGGGAGAAAAAGTAGTCTGCCTGAGCTCACACAGGTGGTGGGTAGTAGTAACAGAATTCAAATACAGGAACTGTCTGAAGATGCTGTGCTGAATCATCTTATAGAATTTCTAGGTTATTAACCAATTGTTGGGTCTAAAATCGGAGAAGGCAATGGCAACCCACTCCAGTACTCCTGCCTGGAGAATCCCAGGGACGGGGGAGCCTGGTGGGCTGCCATCTAAGGGGTAGCACAGAGTCAGACACGACTAAAGTGACTTAGCAGCAGCAGCAGCAGCAAGGTCTAAAATAAATCTTAAGAGTCCTTTTGTTCTTCTTACACACACACATACACACAAATCCATCTCTTTCATTCTGGCCTAAGAAAAAGCCTTATGCTCATAACAACCCCTTTGAAAATATATAGAAAAAGGTCAAATCTTCTGGATACTGTTTCAGGGAAGACAGCTTGGCTATAATTAGGCCATCCCTCTACAGCCTAATAGAAAACTGTTTTTGAACTTAAGCCTAGACCTAGTTGGAGTGAGGATATTTAAGGATAATACAAATATTGACTGTTCATTTTATTTTTTTTCTTTAAACCAAAGATATAAATACAAATAAAGGAATAATAAACCCACAGTTAAAATAACTCTCAGGAGGAAAAAAAGCAACTTTTGAAATCTGCAAAATGATATAAATCATGTGCCTGTCACTCAGCTTCAACAACTCCCAACATTTCCCAGTCTTGTTTTATGCATTCCTCTAGGTTTTTAGACTTGTTTTGCTGAAATATTTTAAAGAAAATACCACACATGAATTTTGCCCACCAAAAAAGAGGAGACACATCAAAGGAAAACTTGAGGAAAATGGAATTTCCCAAGTTAAGATACAGCCAGAATATAGCCTTTAGTATTTCTATGACTCAAGTGGACCTCCAGTTACTTTATAGCTCCTGGATGAGCAGACTGAAAATTTATCATGGACTCATTACTGACAGCACTTTGCACAGGAGAAGGAATGCTGGACTGGGAGTCAGCAAACCACAAGGTTTGTGTTCTTGCTCTGCCAATCATTAACTCTGGGGCAAGTCATTTAATTTCTCTGGACCTGTTTTTTCATCTTGAAAAATCTGTGTTTCAGTAATCAGATTAAATCAACATAAGACTGATGAGTGTGATCCCTGGATTATTTGGATGATTTTTCAAAGACAGGCACTATAACAAGGTTATAAGCAATACTCAGTGCTGGCTAGTTCCTATGCCACTAGTCAAACGGAAAACAGGTGAGCCTTTGAGTCACATATCTGTACAAACCCATTTCTACTTCAAAAAGTATACATTAAGGCACCTGTACTACTTATGTATGTCATATAATTTATATAGAAACAGATATATATGCAAATAATGTGACATTTATTTCCCTTTATTTTGTGACTAGAGAGTTCATTATTGTACTAAAAACAAAATAAAAAATTCAATTGTAAATACTTAGGTAGGAATGAAGGTTTTCTTGACTTTCTTGATTTTTCATTAATAAAAGGAATCTAACATTTAAATATTCTATCAAGGTTGCTGACAGTAACTATGTTGTTTGAAAGCCCTTCATGAATAGTTCAAATATACATAATCATTATCAGGAGGTTTTGAAAAACCTATTATCTATATCCAAATGATGGCCACAGTTGGCAATTCTATGCTTGGGACATAAGGAAGATGACACCCAGAGTTTCCTCGGAGGCTTCCTGCACAGATCTAACTGGGCTTATCCAAGAGGGAAATTGCGGTGAAACTGTGAAATTCTGCCTTGAAATGATCACATCAACAGATACTGTTAATGGCTACCTAATAGTGATGCCTAGTCAGAGAGACACGTACGGGAAGTGTGGAGGGGCGAACGAAGACTTGATGGCTCCAGCATAGATGGCCAAGATGGACACAATGACACAGGCCAGAAAGAGTGAGGCAAACTTGTTCACATAGCGTACGCCGATGAATACCACCAACACCATGAGGACCAAGAAGGCTGTCCCATAGACACGCATGTTATTTAGCATGGCTGCTGACTCCTTGAGTGCATCGTCACTATGAAAGATGGCAGCTCGAGGGACGATATATACCTGTTAAGCCAAAAAAGGAGAGAATGATGTCATTCAAAGTAACCAAAGGGTTGTCGTTGTTGTTTGCATTTGCTGTCACAAATGAAAGCAAAACCGAGACGCAAAGTGACTGGAGACACAGCCTAATTCCTGTTTCGATCTAAAATGCCTACAAAAATAGGGTATCATTGATTAGCCTACATGCCATTGTGAATACTTACACTTCCAAATGGAAAAACAAGGGATATATTAGTAGCTTACCCAAAGTGTTATACAAAGTAACTGTAAAGATTATCTTGAGTCCTACTTCTACTCTTACTTTAAATAGTAAAAAATATATCCTAGTAAATAAATAAATAAACAAACATTTTATGTCATTGGGATAAAAACATCAAAAGAGATAAACTCTATTTTACTTTTTCCCCATTAGCATGTCTTGCCTCGGAGACTACCTTTTTGGGTGAGGTGGCAGGGTGCTGGTGATGGAGTGGAGAGGGGAGGGCAGCCAAGGGATACCCTCAACCTCTCTGACTCATATTCCCAGTAGGCAGTCAATAACAGGTCAGCAATCAGTCACTTGATTGATTCCTATAAATGATTTCTCAAAGCTTTGCTATCAAATAGCAAAATAAGTCCAAGTCTGTATCTTTTCCATACTACAGACCACAATTAAGCCGTTACTCACCAGAAAAATTTCAATGGCACCAAGGATATACATAGCTGCTGCAAATGTGGTACCAAGATAAAAGCAGAGGCCAACAGCTCCACCAAACTCTGGGCCCAGTGCTCGGGAAATCATAAAGTATGAGCCTCCAGCTAAAAGGTAAAACAGAAGGTGAACAAGATAAAGAAAGTATGCTAGTAACAGGAATGTAAACAAGTTGTAAAAAAGGATAAATGCTTCAGGCTTTTAAAAACCCTGAATGTGATAAAAAGTAGATTTCCCAGTAGGAAGTAAAAGATGAAACCTTCATACTACACATCTAATATCCCACATAAAGCAGCACAATTTTGTCAGTATTATTAAGAAAAAAATCATGATATTTACCACAGGCATCTGAATAAAATATAAATTTACCACAGACAGCTGAATAAAATATAAATTCTAACTAAAAGAAGCTAAAAATGCAGTAGAAATGAGATATTCTAGCTTAAAAAATAGATTTTTTTTAAAAAGATGGTTTCTCAAGTCAAACAGTAGTGCCTGTGGCCAACAGACTAAATAAATAACATTCCTTGGAAGTCTGCACCTCTACCTTTATAGCATAAACATACAGTAATCAGTGACCCTCCATGAAATCCAGTCTCAGCTACTGACCTGGCACCACTCCATTAGTGGCAATGGCACTCATGGAGATAGCAGTCAACATCGTCTATAGAGAAAGAGAAAAGAGAAGGCTGTTACTACACAAAGACAACATTTCCATATCACTTCCCCATCTGCACGTCTCAGAGCACTTGTCAAATATTCACCTCTACATACTCATATGGAGGGAGTTCCTCATACTCAATGGTATGGAAATGAGATGATGAGCTTCATCCCTGCACTAGTCACACTACTGGTATCTGGAGTATTCCGTCAAAATGCTCCTTCATGGTAATCAGTGGGTTAGGCGCTATTAAGAACCACTGATCCTACCCTGATCTTCTAGTTAAAAACTTGGAAAAGATTGGAAACTGACTAAACACTGACTACAATAACAAGAATAATATTCAGTAACGAGAACCACTGAAGACTTCTGAGTTCACAAGAACTGTATTTTAAAATCATTACCTGATAGTGGCAGAGTACAGAATGGACTACAGATAGGGAGCAGATGGAGGCAGAATGACTCGTTAGCAGGCTAATACAGTAGTGGAGTGAGAGGTAAGGACTGCAGTGGTGCAAGTAGGAATATAAAGAAGGGGTGGACAAAAGAGATTTCAGAGGGAGACCTCATTGGCCTTGACACCTGATGAGATATGACAAGCAATCAAGGAGTCAACTATGGCCCTCAAGTTTCAAGACTGAAAGAAAAAACTGAGTCATGAATGATATGGACTATGTCCACTTACCCTGCTCTGCATGGTACTCAGTTGAGCAAAATGTGCAGGGAGTGTGTGATGGTGACATTAGTGAGTCAGAAGTCAGCTTAATAATAAAAAATGTTTATAATAATCTATCAATTTACAACAAAACTGACAGATGTAGCTGGGATACACAGATAAGAGGAATTTAAATTAAAGGAAGACCAGAATGTTCTCAGTATAATGGAAAGAAGGCTTGGAAATAACACCCCAATTTCTGGAGAAGGGGTAAGGGATGACACTTCAAAATAAATACTTCTTACCCCCAAACAATAATCAGCTGTTTACTGGTCCTGCAGTGGAGTAATACATCTCATTTTCTAACACATTTTCTGCCACAACACTAGGATTATCAAATTCAAATGGTTTGTCTTCTGAAGTGTTGTCTTCAGAAGTGTCTTCTAAAGTCAGGGGATATATCTTCTACTTCCAAAGGAAGCCTTTCTTTGTAATTTTCAGTACAATATATTACAGATATAAGCAGTGAGTAACTGACTAAACTGAAAATCCTTTAGATTTTAATACCAAAATAATCTCTCCTGTTGAGATCATGAGTATTTTCCCAGTATGTATTCTTTCTTTTATTCCCTAAGAGGTTAAAGCATGATACTCTTGAGCTCTTGCATGTTCCAGGTGATGTCCAGAGGTCAACTTGGGACTTACACAGCAGCAGCAGATAAGGACAATTGCAAAGGCCTGCAGAACTCCAGCTGTGCCCACCACCCATGTAAGGCGCAGAAACAGGATCACTCCAAAAATATTTTGTAGACATGGGAGGTAGACACCCATGAAGGTACCCATTTGGGGAGTCTGGAAAGAAAGATGTTGACAAAAGAAAAAATCATGTAGTCATCTAGAAGAGCTGATTCATCCCTTTACTTTTATATAAAAACTTGTGCCCTAACTATAATTTTAATTGCAAAACAGAGGTGAAAATTTTAAGCAGTATCTTTAAATAGGCACATACAAAATCTCCATCTAACAAATGTCTATCACTATACTTATTATTCCTAGAGATACATATTTTTAACTTTACAGAGATCTCCACATGTTTTTACATAGGAATCCTATCACAAACTTTTAGGTGCATCTCCAACAATTTAAAAGTTTCTGTTCGTCAAGGGCATTATTTTTTTCTTAAAAAAAAAAAAAAAAGGATAATGACTTGATGAAATTTCTTCAGAACATGGTATAAATCATTCATAGTAGTTGGTAAATGGAGTTGATAAAAAGATCTGAGTGTTGCTTTACTCCTGAACAACCAGAAAGCTAACCTGTAATTTTGTTCCACATTTTCATGGGTGTGGACACTTTTCTTTCGAAGTGCTAGTCCCTTTCCCTGGAATGCTCATCTCCCAGCTACACATTACAGAACTCACCCCTCACGTGGCTGGCATATAAGTGTTCAACAGCTCTTGAGCAAAGAGTAATGCCCAGGACATTTTTTCCTCTCTTCTATATGGGGCTCTTTTAACTTGCCTTACTATTCTAAGGCCTCACCTTGGTGGGCTTCTTTTTCCCTTCAGTGATGTTCTCTGCCTCTTCATGTTCCTTTGCTCCTTGTGTCAGATTAGTATAATTGGCCAAGCGGCTAAGGAGAGAAGACACCTTTGGTCTGGTGTCCATTTCTTCCTATAAAACCAGAAAATAAGGAAGAAATACACGATGAAGAACACTGGAAATAAACATCAAAACGATCCATCTACCAGAAACTGCAAGGTAATCACAGGCAAATATTTTTTAAAAATTTATCAGAGATTTTATTCTCCCCTCATGTTTTCAGATATAATCAGAGCTACATGAATTCTTAGGAAATTCTTAAATGAAAAGCTTTATGATTGTAATAGCTGACAGAAAACAAAAAACCACCCTGGCTCCTTATAGAGAGCTGTAACCTCATAAAAGGCTTCCCAGATGGCGCTAGTGGTAAAGAATCCGCCTGCCAACGCAGGAGACGCACGAGATGCTCATTCAATCTCTGGGTCGGGAAGACCCCCTGAAGGAGGAAACGGCAACCCACTCCAGTATCCTTGCTTTGAAAATCCCATGGACAGAGGAGCCTGGCAGGCTACGGTCCATGAGGCCGCAAAGAGTCAGACACGACTGCACACACATGAGATTGCAAAACTCATAAAGAACATCAATGACATAATTTTTAACCACAGTACTGCTAACAGTCTACTAACAGTATTACTAATAGTCAGCTCATATTGATAGTTATTATTTACAGCACCAAGCGTGGACACGTCAATGAAAAACTTTTGTGACTGAACCAAATATTCACCTCAGACCTTTTCTTGAAGGAAACTAAGAGAAAATACTATTTAAAAAAAAAACAGGAACACTGAGAAAAGTGGCATTTGAATCACTGTCCAAAGTAAGACAAAGCAGTGCTGGACTAAACCAGGCTCCTTTCAACAATCAGGCCACAGGTTCCATCAAAGTCCATGCTGTCTTAGTCAGGTGAGACATTCAGGTCCTTTTGATCCAACAGCCTGCTTCCTACCCTGCTTTTTGGTTAGTGCTGTGCTAAGTCGCTTTAGTGGTGTACAACTCTTTGTGACCCCATGGACTGTAGTCCTCCAGTCTCCTCTGTCCGTGGGATTCTTCAGGCAAGAATACTGGAGTGGGTTGCCATGCCCTCCTCAAGGGGATCTTCCCAACCCGGGGACAGAACTTACGTCTCCGGCAGCTCCTGCACTGCAGGCAGATTCTTTACTGCTGAGCTGCTAGAGAAACTCTTTTGGTTACTAGTTCTAAGGTAAGTAACATTCATCCCAAACACAGAATTGAAAATTTTTATAGATTATTACAACATAAACATTTACATCCTAGTTAAATTAGACAGCAAGATTCTCCCTGTGTCTGTGATGTCAACATTCCTCTTTATTTCACAGAAATTTGATTCAATGGTTATTAACTAGCAATAATTAGATTATACAGATTAAATCAACTACAATGACAAACTATAATAATGAGTATTATATTTTAACAGTTAGTTATCAAGTTATCCAACCTGTACTATTTTAAAACTAGATGGGGTGGAAGACAACAATCTTAAAATTTCTGTTCCTGAAGTCTCTGCCCTAGTTTTCTCCCAAATATTACCTCAAAGAGTGCCAAATTCTTATCAAAATATTCATCTCCTTCTTCATAATTGGAATTGTTAAGATAAGCATTTCGTGCTTTCTTATGTCCATCATCTGGAAAAAAAAGTATACCACATTAGTTTCTCATTGGTACTGAAGAGGCATCAGCACCAATGAACTGCATGTTGCCTCTGTAATAATGAAACTCACTTTCATATTCAGATTTTCATCTCAAGCATGGTAGCATTGCCTGGAGAATGTGACTTCCTCTTGAAAAGGAGCAAAAGCAAATCTCTAAGAAGTAAACACGCGTCACTCCTTTTCTTAACAATATGAAGACTGGAAACACTATTCTTTTAAGATTCTAGCCTAGAGAGACCCTACTCTTAATGTCCTCCAAAGCCAGAATGAAAAATAAAAAGTCATTGAGTACCTGCTCAGTGTACAACACTGTGCTGGACAAGGCTACTTTACACACTGTTCCTGTTGATAATGGCAATAAAAACCCTTGGCCTTCAGGGCTATCTGACCTTTTCTAAATGACACCATTTTTGTACAAACGTTTGCCACATATCTTTTTATGTGAAAACAGGCATCCCACAAGAATTTGGTGAATCCACTCTGAGGAAAAATGAGAGAGCGATTGGGTTCCCTAAAACAGTAGAGATTCTGTTGTTTGAGTGCTTTCTTAACTTTGGTTCTTTATAGTGTAAAAGTTACACAGCTGTACAGGTCTGGCAGAAGAGAAAATTTTAATAACTGTGTAAATGTCATTAAGAACTAAGATTTTAGAGACTTCCCTTGCAACCCAGTAGTTAATAAGACTCCATACTTTCACTGCAGGGGGCACAGGGTTCAACTCCTAGTTGGGGAACTAAGATCCCACATATAGCATGGTGAGGTCAAAAAAAAAAATAATAAAGCCCCCCCCCCAAACTCTAAGATTTTAAATATTGAGAAACTAGAGATCAATATAAAAATTAAAGATTTTAATCTAAAGTCCTAAAACCTTATATATGTTTTATGAGCTTGGGAAACAGAAAGCTATCAAAATAACTGAGTCATGTCAAAGGACAGAAGAGTCAATCTGAAGGTGTTCCCATTGGCTAAAAATGGGATAATGTGAACACTAAAAATACATAATGCAATGAATTCAAATGCAACTACTTGAAATATCCAAATGGTACATTAAAAAAAAAAAACTAGTCCCCTTCGCAGAGTTGCTATGAAAAAATATCAAAGTCTGAAAAATAACAAATGTAAAAAATTAAGCGATTAGCCCTAATCCCACCTTTCCTGTATCAATTATAGTTCAAGGTAACCAAAGAGAGAAAATTTCTTCATCATAGAAACATTCTAGCTAATAAACACAGATGGAATGATATAATTACAAAAACAACACCAATTTCCAACCCCTAATGAAATAATGGTTATAAGCAGTCATCATCAATGGTTGCCAAAAGCATTAGGTGAAAGCCTGAGACATAACCCACTAATCAAACTTAGCATCACTAAAAGTGGGACAACACAATCCTCTAATGTAATGCAATAAAAGATACACTGTACAATTCTTGATGTATTCTTAACCAAAGAATGAATGGAAGCTGAATATAAGCAAACCTCTAAATCTAACTATCAGTTCACAGAAAACAAAGGAAGAGCATGCTAAACATCACCACAAAGAGGCAGTCATCAAACTCAGAATTTGGGGCTTCCCTAGTGAATCAAGTGGTAAAGAATCCACCTGCCAATGCAGGAGACACAGGTTTGATCCCTGCTCCAGGAGGGTCCCACGTGCCACAGAACATGTAGACCACTGAACCCATGTGCTACAGCTACTGAAGTCCGTGTGCCCTCGAGTGCATGTTCGATAGCAAGAGAAGCCACCACAATGAGAAGCCCGTGTGCCACAGTGAAGAGTAGCCCCACGACTGGAGCAAAAGCCCGCAGAGCAGGAAGACCCACACAGCCAAAAGTAAATAAAATTATTTTTTAAAAAATTCAGAATGTGGACAACTCCATATGACAAATAATCTGCTTTTTTGTTAACAAATAAATGGCATAAACTAAAACAGGTGAACTCATAAATTAAGAGACTTAAGATGACATACCAGATCAGTCACAAGGTACAAAACTTGTTAGAATCCTGACTCAAACCAAATGTCAGGAAACAATCAGAGGAATATGAATATGGATTGGTTATTTTCTTTAGAAAGGGCAAAAAGATTCTGGGGAAAAAATTTGGTGGGGGCTGAAAAATTTGCAACATTGTTGAAGCTGGGCGATGGGTTCATGTTGTTTCATTATGCTATTCTACTTAACTCTTCTGTACCTCTGGAAATTCCCATAATAAAAAGTCATAAAAGAAATGCAATTATTATCCTCCCTCTAATGCTTCCAGAAAATTTTGGAGAATGACACAGCTAAAAATTATCACCACTTTTGAGTAATTCATTTATTCAATTAATTCAGTAAGTAAATACTGAGTTCTTACATGTTGGGCATTACAACAGTAGACAAGGCATTAAAGACTACTTTCACTGTGCATATACTAAAGCCGCAAAAGACAGAAAACCGCTTCTAAAAAAGTGTAAGTTCAATGAAGAAAATGAAACATGTGCTGGGATAGATTATGACAGGATGGGAAGGCAGACAAGTTTTGATAAGATCATTACAGTGATGATAAGCAGGTCCTCCAGAATTATATACTAATTTATAGTATTTGCCAAATATTCACATAGGCTAATTTTAAAATACTAATGTGACTTCACTGAACTTGGTTTCAGGAAGAGAAGATACACTTGGCTTTCATGAGCTGGTATGTGCTAACTGGCTGTAGCATACTCTTGGCACAGAATGGACGGGAAAAACCTACATTTCAGGTAGAGGGGATAGCAGTTCTAAAAGACCCTAAAGCAAAAATAAATAAGTAAAAGATCCTAAAGCAGATATAATCTTAATGGACTCATAAACAGAATATATAACATGGCCAAAATAGAGTTAGGATAGAGTGGCTACAAAGACAGGAAGAAGTTAGATCATTTCTTTAGCAAATGGATAGCTCTTCTAAGTCCACTTATTGAGAAGTCCCCTCCTTTTTGCCACTGACCTATTCTAGTTAAAAACAGTACGACAGGGGTTGGGGCTGGGAAAGAGTGATGTGAGAGTGTGTTAACGTTATTTTCTTCATTTGGGGGACAGGAGTAGACAGAATATTTTTAAGCAAGGGATTGAAATTTACAAGTTAAAATATAAAGACTGACACACTGGATTAAACAACAAAATCCAGGCATATATGTCTCCTGTTTACAAGAGTCATAATAAGGACAAACAAAGGATAAAAGTAAAGGAACGAGATATATCAGGAAAAACCTAACCAAAATAAAGCTGGTACAGTTTTATTGTTAGCAGATACATATTTCTTTAAGAGAAAAATTTTATTAGGAATGAGAGGGTAACCACACAAGGCCTAATTCACCAAGGAAGTATATAAATTTTAAACATACATTTATTGTTTATAGTTATTTCTTTCTGTGTAACAAATGACTCTCAAATTTAGAGGCTTAAACAACACATGCTCACCGTCTCAGTTAGTGGGTGCTAGGAATATGGACATGGCTTAGCTGGGCACTCTACTCCACAGTCTCCTGTCAGAACCGTGGTCTCACTGGAAGGCCTGGGGAAGACTCTCTTCCAACCTCACTTACACAGTTGGCAGGATTCAGTTTTGTTTTGTTTTTCAGGCTGTTGGCCAAGGGGCTTTCTCAACTTCCTTGCCATGTGTGACTTTTCACAGGGCGGCTTACAGCATGGCAACTGGGTTCCTGCAAAGCACGCCATCAAAGAGCCAGAGATGGGGTGCAAGACAGATGTCACATCTCACTTTGCAAGTGACTTCTGTCATATTCTAATAATTAGAAGTTTTGGAGTCATAAAGTCCAGCCCTCTCTCAAAGGAGAGATGATTACACAAGGGCATGAATACCAGCAAGAAAGGGTCAACAGAGTCGATCTAAAAGGTTGCCTAGGAGTTCCCTACTGGTCAGGATTTGGTGCTTTCACCAGTGGGACTGGGTTCAATCCCTGGTCAGGGAACTGAGATCCTGCAAGCCAAAGTGCAGCTAAAGAAAAAAGAAGCCATATCCACCCACCCATCCATCCATGCCTCAAAATATTTGAGGCAAAAATGAACAGAACTATATCAAGAAATTAATAAATCTACCATCACACAGGGAGATTTTTAACATACTTTTCCTCAATAATTGATAGGTGAAGCAGACAGAATAGCAAAGGCAAAGAAATCCAAGTAACACAATGAATAACCCTGACCTTAATGGAGGTAGAGTTCTGCATGCAAAATAAGAGATTATACATTTTAATCAAACATATATGGAAATTTTATATATGGAAGCTTATCATGTACTAGATCTTAAAGACTGTATAAACATCAAACTTATATCAAATATAAGCCATGATCTTGGTGTATAACAAGGAGTTAGAATTTAATTATAAACAGACAAATTTAAAAACCATGCAAATTTAAGAATTAAAAACTACACATTTTCCAACAATTCAAGGATCAAAGATTAATCTACTTAAAAACTGAGTAACAACAAAAACACCACCTATTGAAACTTGTTTGATGCAGCAAAAGCATCACTTCAAAGTAAAGTTATTGCTTTAAAGTTTTATATAAGGAAAGTAAAAAGAATAAAAATTATATGAGCTAAATACCTATTTTAAGAAGCCAGAAAGGAAAGAGAATAAATCCTAAGACAACAGAAGGAAAAAGATAATGATAACTATACCAGTTGTCTTTTGGTTAAATGTCCTTTTCTGGTTTTCAACTTTTCATTTTTCCTGGGTTCTTATGCTGTAGGTAGATATTCTGTAAAGAGCATGTAGCTGTGTTTTTAAAAATCTGACAATCTGTCTTTTTAATTGTCAAGTTAGGTCCATCAACTTTAGCAGCTGATATATTCGGACTGAATTGTACCATCTTTTTATTTCTCTCTTGTTTTCTTTTTCTATGATTCATTCTCATCTTCTCTCTGGATTTTTTTGGTTTATTTTCCCTTATTCCATTTTTTCTGTCTCCTAGCCTGGAGTTTTCACACTCTATTTCTATTCCTTTCAGTTCCAACTCTCACCTCCTGACTTACATATTACTGTCCAACATTCCTAGGAGTTTTTTTCACTACACAAATAAGACACTAAAATTATTTCATATTGACAACACTGACTTGGGTGAAGGTCTACATTTACTTTCATTTGTTCAATATTCTTTGTTGCGTTTCAGAATACTAGTCTTCGGGGATCACTTTCCTTTTACTTGCGGTATATTCTTTAGAATTCCTTTAGAGAAGGGTTTCTCAAACTCGGCACTGTGAAATTTCAGACAGTATAATTATTTGTTGTAGGATATTGTCCAGCACATTTTAGAATGTTTAAGAGCATCCTTGGCCTCTAGTCACTAGATGCCAGTAGCACCTCCAATCAAAAATATCTCCAAACATTTCCAAATATCCTTTGGGGACAGAATTGTCCCTAGTTGAAAACAAATAGTTTAGAGCAAGTGTTGTGGTAAAAAATGTTCTTGGCTTTTACTTATCTACAATTATATTTTTCCCTTAACCCCAAGTGTCTTGCTAAGCACAATTCTAGGATAATAAATTTTTCCCAAACACTTTAAGACATTATTTGTTATCTGAGAAGTTTATCATCCTGTTGTTCTTCTGATGATCTGTTTCTTCTCTCTGCTCCTTTCAAGATCTTTTCTTAGATGTCCTGCAGCTTTATTAAGGTATGTCCACATGTGGTTTTCTTTTTGTTCACAACTGTCTTCTGCCTGTTTCTAATCTGTTTAACCCCTTCATTTTTAAAAATATCAACAACTGTTTGCTTACCTTCTCTTTAAACAGTCTCATGTTCCTAGCTGCATCTTCTAGTAAATAATTTAGACATTTAACAGTGTTATATTCCAGACTCAACACCATTTCATTTCTTTTGAAAGTTACAACAGGAGGAAAGGAGTTTCAGCCTTAGCCTACTACTTCCCTATTATTCAGCAGCCCTATAATATTGTTGCTATAAAAATCTGACTTCAGAACTCCCCTGCCCTGCTGCTCGCTGGTCTAAGCCATCTCCTAACAGCTCTGGCTTCCTGGGCTGCAGCCCTGGCACCTCTGTTTGAGGCCTCTTTAGTTTCAAGTTTCAGGTGCAACTACCCTATCTTTCAGACACTCTGGTTCTGGAAGTTTCTGACTCAACTTCTATTTGCTTGGTTAATTTTGTTTTGCATGGTTGGAGGGAAGAATGTCTCCAGAGACTTTCCCTGCATTTATGAGACCAATGATACCTTCCAAATTGTCTTACCCAGGGTCTACTTGTGGTGGTGGGAGGGTCCAGTAGAGCTCCTGGTCAATTATGAAATGTCAGGGCTTTCTGGGCAAGGAGCAAAGCTCTCATCATACGTGGTTACCTGAAAGGCGTGGTTCAACCAGGTATGAAATGAAAAGTGGTTATACTGAAGGGCGTGGATCAATTCTTGGTCTGAATATCTTGGAAATCATGCTGCTTTCTGATGTACAACCTTCAGAAATCTGGGCCACTACTATGACTCCAGGAAATCCCAAGTGGAATGGAAATTCCAGTTTCTGAATAGCAAATAACCTTTACTCTGCAAGAACTAAAAAAACAAACTCATATCCATCCTAGGACTTCTTTAGAATTATGCAGAATCCTAAGATGCCTTTGAAGGATACCTAGTGAGACTGGCCTCACTAATGCTCTGAAGATCATACCTGAATGGTCTAGTGGTTTTCCCTACTTTCTTCAATTTAAATCTGAATTTGGTAATAAGGAGTTCATGATCTGGTCATTCAGGTATGACCTAAATCAAATCCCTTATGATTATACAGTGGAAGTGAGAAATAGATTTAAGGGCCTAGATCTGATAGAGTGCCTGATGAACTATGGAATGAGGTTCATGACATTGTGCAGGAGACAGGGATCAAGACCATCCCCATGGAAAAGAAATGCAAAAAAGCAAAATGGCTGTCTGGGGAGGCCTTGCAAATAGCTGTGAAAAGAAGAGAGGCGAAAAGCAAAGGAGAAAAGGAAAGATATAAGCATCTGAATGCAGAATTCCAGAGAATAGCAAGAAGAGATAAGAAAGCCTTCTTCAGCGATCAATGCAAAGAAATAGAGGAAAACAACAGAATGAGAAAGACTAGAGATCTCTTCAAGAAAATCAGAGATACCAAGGGAACATTTCATGCAAAGATGAGGTCGATAAAGACAGAAATGGTATGGACCTAACAGAAGCAGAAGATATTAAGAAGAGGTGGCAAGAACACACAGAACTGTACAAAAAAGATCTTCACGACCTGGATAATCATGATGGTGTGATCACTCATCTAGAGCCAGACATCCTGGAATGTGAAGTCAAGTGGGCCTTAGAAAGCATCACTATGAACAAAGCTAGTGGAGGTGATGGAATTCCAGTTGAGCTATTTCAAATCCTGAAAAATGATGCTGTGAAAGTGCTGCACTCAATCTGCCAGCAAATTTGGAAAACTCAGCAGTGATAACAGGACTGGAAAAGGTCGGTTTTCATTCCAATCCCAAAGAAAGGCAATGCCAAAGAATCCTCAAACTACCGTACAACTGCACTCATTTCACATGCTAGTAAAGTAATGCTCAAAATTCTCCAAGCCAGGCTTCAGCAATATGTGAACCGTGAACTTCCTGATGTTCATGGTTTTAGAAAAGGCAGAGGAACCAGAGATTAAATTGCCAACATCCGCTGGATCATGGAAAAAGCAAGAGAATTCCAGAAAAACATCTATTTCTGCTTTATTGACTATGCCAAAGCCTTTGACTGTGTGGATCACAATAAACTGTGGAACATTCTGAAAAACCAGACCACCTGACCTGCCTCTTGAGAAATCTGTATGCAAGTCAGGAAGCAACAGTTAGAACTGGATATGGAACAACAGACTGGTTTCAAATAGGAAAAGGAGTACGTCAAGGCTGTATATTGTCACCCTGCTTATTTAACTTATATGCAGAGTACATCATGAAAAACGCTGGTCTGGAAGAAGCACAAGCTGGAATCAAGACTGCCAGGAGAAATATCAATAACCTCAGATATGCAGATGACACCACCCTTATGGCAGAAAGTGAAGAGGAACTAAAAAGCCTCTTGATGAAAGCGAAAGAGGAGAGTGAAAAAGCTGGCTTAAAGCTCAACATTCAGAAAACAAAGATCATGGCATCTGGTCCCATCACTTAACTGCAAATAGATGGGGAAACAATGGAAACAGTGACAGACTTTATTTTTTGGGGCTCCAAAATCACTGCAGATGGTGACTGCAGCCATGAAATTAAAAGATGCTTACTTCTTGGAAGAAAAGTTATGAGCAACCTAGATAGCATATTCAAAAGCAGACACATTACTTTGCCAACTAAGGTCCATCTAGTCAAGGCTATGGTTTTTCCTGTGGTCATATATGGATGTGAGAGTCGGACTGTGAAGAAGGCTGAGTGCCGAAGAATTGATGCTTTTGAACTGTGGTGTTGGAGAAGACTCTTGAGAGTCCCTTGGACTGCAAGGAGATCCAACCAATCCATTCTGAAGGAGATCAGCCTTGGGATTTCTTTGGAAGGAATGATGCTAAAGCTGAAACTCCAGTACTTTGGCCACCTCATGCAAAGAGTTGACTCATTGGCAAAGACTGATGCTGGGAGGGATTGGGGGCAGGAGGAGAAGGGGACGACAGAGGATGAGATGGCTGGATGGCATCACTGACTCGATGGACGTGAGTCTCAGTGAACTCTGGGAGTTGGTGATGGACAGGGAGGCCTAGCGTGCTGCGATTCATTGGGTCGCAAACAGTCGGACATGACTGAACAACTGAACTGAACTAAACTGAATGCTTTGAAGTAAACAGCCCATCAGATCACTATTATGTTTCTTAATTCTCATTTTACCAACCATAGAAAGCTGATATTATTGAAAAACTTACTGGTGTTTCATTGAACATTCAAATGAAAACTGATAGGAGTGCCACTGGCTCTACTGAAAATATCAGATTTCCATTTGTTATGGCATACTTTTTTGTAAGCAGAAAGAATATGCCAAATTCTTGCTCTTTATAAGCATTTTATTGTTGTGGTGCTATTATTTCTATAATGTTGTTATTTTTGTTCAGTTACCACTTACACTTCAACTTAGATGTAAGATAAACCTCAGATTCCTCCCTTAGACTCCTAAGCTTGTCTAATGGCCTTTGTTGGTCTGAGCAAGGCAGAACAAGAGCAATAAGTATACTTAATATCTTTGGCCCAGGTTTGGGTCTGAACTATGACCAAGTCAACACAAAAGGTCTGAAATGTTATAAATTATGTTTTTGATTTTTAGTTTGATGTATGTGTGCGCGCTCATTTGTGTCCAACTCTTTGTGACCCCATGAACTGTACCCCACCAGGCTTCTCTGCCCATGGAATTTTCCAGGCACGAATACTGGAGTGGGTGGCCATTTCCTACACCAAGAAGAAAGTCTGAATCAACAGCCAAATAAGAGGCACACGTTATGACTAGTTGCTTATCTCTTAAGTCTACTGGCTTTCTCTCTTTTCCTTTGCAGTTCACTTACTGAAGAACCTATGTTATGTGTTCAGTCAAGTTTCTGATGATCTGGATTTTATAAGCATCCATGTGATGTTGTTTAACATGTTGCTCTGTTTTCTTCTATTTCCTATATATTGGTAATTGGGTCTAAACACTTAACCACATTCAGAATTTTTATGGGGGAGGGAGGAAAATACTCTCATAGGGATATTTTGATCATCCATCTGGAGGTACGGGTCATCTAATTGCTTTCTTTTTCAGATACTAGCAAATGTTGATCATGAATGCCTAGACTCATTAACTCATGAGAGGCTACAAAATAGTGATCTTCTGTTATTTTTCCTTTATTTATTAAGGAAAATTAATTAATTATTAGCTGAAATACTTTTATAAACAGACAATCCCTGTAATTTACTATTTGGTTACCCATTGGTATAGTTAAAAGCAAGATAAATACTTCATTTATTTCTTTTAGACCAATTCTCAGAATAATGAATTGATTTACTAGACTACTCCAATGGTGACCAGTTTTTTATGAGCTCATGAATTTAAATACTGAATATGTTTCCAATAAAATCTTTTTCCTGAAATCTATTAAGTTGATTTTGTTTTTCCTTCAATATGTTTAATATATTAAATAAATTGATTTTTAATGATAAACCAACCATGTATCTTTATCAGAAAGTAATTTTTTGTAATTGTTTTTAGTAATTTTTAAAAATACAGGTAACCCCTGAATAATGCTGGGGGTTACTCAAAGTATAACTATAGTTGACTCTGTATCTGAGGTTCCTCCTCTGCATTTGCAGATTTAACCAGCCACAACCTATGCAGTACCGTAGTATTTACTATTGAAAAATATCCATGTTTAAGAGGACCAGTGCAGTTCAAACCCAAATTGTAAGGGTCAAGTGTATATTGCCTGATTCAGACTGCTAATATTCATTTAGGATATTTGTATCTGTGTTCATAAGTAAAATTGGTCTATACTGTTCTCACATTGTCATTGTTAAGTTTTGGTACTAAGGTTATGCTAGTCTCAAACTGAGCAGAGAAGTGTCTACTTGCTTTTCTGTTTCTTGAGAGAAACTGTAGAAGAGAAATTACTTTGCCTTGAATGTTTGATAAAAACTGTAAAAATGCCAGGGCCCACTGTTCATTTGCTTGCTTGCTTTCTAAAATGTTTTAAATGGAAAATAACACACACATAAAAATTCATGAATTGAAAGCATACAGCTTAATCCTTTATCACAACTGCAGTCTCACCCTTCTGTACATCTCCTCAGCCTGACCCTGCGTTTTGCAAGAGATCTGATGAGTCAGTGGAAACAGCAGATACATTAAAATAACTTTACCCTGTTGAAAGGAAAGCATTTAGAAGATTTGAAAGATCCTATTATAAACTCCATTCAGCAGGCAAGGCAACTGAAGCAGTTTTTCACCTACTGGGCCAAATTATCCTGTGAGATTTTTTATAGAATCTGGCAAGATTTTAATTCAAGCTACCAATGCTTTCTCTGAGGAATCATAAGATGATTAGAAGATATAACAATAAATTATCTTTCACTCTTTTGCAACTCCAAAAATAAAAAAATAAACCAGTAAGGGGAATACCCTGAAGGTCCAGTGCTTAGAACTCTGCTCTTTCACTGCTGAAGGTGCAGGTTCAACTCCTCGTTGGGATTTCACAACCCACCGGCACAGCCAATAAATAAATAAATAAAAATAAACCAGGGCAGATTTTGAGGTTGTAGCTAAACATACTTAGAACAGGAGACAGAGGAAGACCGTTATCAATAGCATGAGAAGAAAGGAAAATATAACCTGACCTAATGAACTCAAGAGAGAGAACCCAGGGTAGAAGGATGAACGTAACCTAAACTGGATAAATTCCCAGGTTTATTTAAAAGTGAACGCAACTGTAGGTTGCCAAATGAGATTAATGTCTGGAGCAGCCTCTTTGCAAATCCTAGGGGTTTTAGATAATACTGAGGGAACTCTTTATGATCACATACTATTTCTTTTCACCTATAATTAATTTATCCACTGTCTCTTACTACGAAGTGCCTACTTGGAAACAAAACCCATCTCAGTAGCACTGGAATGGTACCAGCTCCCCTGACTGTTCGTTTCATTAGCCAAGCCCTCCTCTACCTCCCTTACACATGTGTGTTCCTGCTCAGATGATGAACCACTCTTCAAGCGTCTCTACATGTCAGGCAGGTATCAGAGACAGAGCAATTTAACAGTTTAGGGGGAACTGTACTCTTCATCATCTACCAAAATCTTCTATGAGATCTTAATCATTCCTGGTTCAAATGTGAAATTTCTATACTAAGAAGACTGATTTTCAACAGTTTAAATAAAATAATATAAAAGTATAAAAAAGAGAATAGTGACAGCCCTAATATCACAAGGCTACATATTTAAAAGTACTTTTTATACTTTATTTAAAGTATATATTTAAAAGGACTTAATTCACTCATAATTAAAGAGGTACAAATAAAAACTAGAGGTGCCACTTCACCTACTAAAGAAAAAATGTTAATATTGATAACACCTACTTTTGATGATAGGGAGCTTAGTATGTGTCCACACTCTTTATTGGTGGGTTTAAGTTGATGTATCTTCTTGAAAATATATATACCTTTTGACCCACTGTTATCCGACCAGGGATCAAACCCATACTCCCTGCATTAGAAGCAGAGAGTCCTAACCATTGGACTGCCAGGGAAGTATCAATTACACATTTTTATATTAAATACTATGACTATCTTTTTTCCTTTTTCTATCAGCGGAGTTACACTGTATGGACCGTTCTGTGATTTCCTGTTTTTCACTTAATATTTTATCTTGGACATCTTAGTACATAAAGATCTGCCTCAGAGTCTCTCTGTTTGTAGTAGTAAAGTATTTTATTTATGTGCATACTACAATTTTATTTATGAGTATTTAAGTTATTTCCAGGTGTTTACTGCTATGTTGCAATGAACATCTTGTACATATATACTTGCACTCTCGCTGGCAGTATATTTAAGTATACTAAGAGATGAGTATACATCTGTATAGCTACATCTACACAGATCTATACAGTATATCTGTACAGTGTAACTCCACTGAAAGAAAAAGGAAAAGATATAGTCATAGGAAAAGAAGGGGATGACAGAGGACGAGGTGGTTGGATGGCATCACCGACTCAATGGACATGAGTTTGAGCAGGTTCCGGGAGGTGGCGAAGGATAGGGAAGCCTGGCATGCTGCAGTCCCTGGGGTCGCAAAGAGTCGGACATGACTGAACAACAACAACAGAAGTATTTAATGTAACGTTTAACTGAGACTTCCCTGGCAGTCCAGAGGTCAGGACTCCCTGATTCTCATGCAGGTGGCCCAGGTTTGATCCCTGGTCAGGGAACTAAGACTTCATACACCATGAGGCCAAAATAAATAAATGATAAACTAAACAGCAAAAGAAAATATATAATTAAAAACTTCTATAAGAATTCACAATAAAGTATCTAGAGCAAGTTTACCTTGGGGGAGCAGAGGTGAGGTGGGATACTTTACAGGACCTCTCTCTGCATTATATATATATACACACACACATTATATATATATACACACACACACATATATTTACTTTTTATATTATTTTAATTCCTTTCATTCCAGAGTATGTTCTTATATTTGAAAAATTCATCAGTTTTAAGATGTAATTTCTTATCAAATTACAGGTTTACTGCAATTTAAGTAAGTGATACCTAAAAGAAATCAATTCATTTCCATAACTTATTTCACAGATAAGGAATTTGAACATCAATTTCTTTGGCTTGCTGAATGAAGGCTGTGCTGTTCATGAAGTACTTTTGAGAATTAAAATGAAGGTGATCACAAGATATTATAGAATATTGTATGTTCTTTTCAAAATTATCTTAGAAAAAGGAAGCTCTAACTCTTACAGACCTTTTTTAAAACCACAGACCATGTAAAATTACTTTTTAATGTAACTATATTGAGTCTTAACAATCAACTACAGAATAGATTCCTAAAACTTACCAAGTTGGGAATAGAAACAGCAGGAAAAGAAGCTGAGGAGTGAAAAGTGGAAAAGGAGTACAGAAAATAGAATTAGAGAAGGGAATAATATCTCTTAGTATAAGCAGGAAAAGGATGACTTTAGAGAGAGTGAGTCCCCACAGAAATACTGTACCTAACAGCTGGCTGTGTTCCCCTGTGATGGAGTTCTGACTCGGGTCTGAAAAACAAACAATTGAAAAGAAAAGAAAAATGAATGAACAAAACAAATAATTTCTTAAAAATCAGCAACAAAAGTCAACCAAGGAAATGAGCAAAAAAAAAAAAATGCTTAAGAAACATTAATGAAAGGATAATAAAAATATGACTATTATAAAAAATAATCCCACAGCTTCCTCAAAAAGTTAAACAGATTTGCCATGTGACTCATGGTACATACACAAACGAACTGCAAACAGGGACTCAGGTACTTGTAGAACAATGTTTATAGCAGTGCCATCCACAACAGCCAAGGGTGGAAACAATGCAAGTTACCTCCAAACATGAATGGGTAAACAAAATGTGGTACAGAGGGTCCTTGACTTACAATGGCTTGACAAAGATTTTTTGATTTCATGATGGTGCAAAAGCAATATGCATTCAGTAGAAACCATATTTCAAATTTTGATCTTTTCCTAGGCTAGTGATATGCAGTACAATATTCTCTTGTGATGCTGGGCAGGGGAGCATGCAGCAACTCAACAGTCAGACATGTAATCAATAGGATAACCAACCATAACAATTCTGTACCCAGACAATCTGTCCTCTACTTTTAGTACAGTATTCAGTATATTACATGAGATATTCAGCACACTGTTACAAAAGAGGCTTTGTGTTAGATGATTGTGCCCAATCTGTGGGCAGAAGTGTTCTGAGCTTACGACAAATGAATGAATGAACGAAGTTGCTCAGTCGTGTCCGACTCTTTGCGACCCCATGGACTGTAGCCTACCAGGCTCCTCTGTCCATGGGATTTTCCAGGCAATGGTACTGGAGTGGAGTGCCATTTCCTTCGCCAGGAGATCTTCCAAACCCAGGGATCGAACCTGGGTCTCCCACATTGTAGACAGACGCTTTATCATCAGAGCCACCAGGGATAGATTAGGCTAAATTATGTTTGGTAGGTAGGTATAGTAAATGCACTCCAAGTTACAGTATTTTTAATTTAGGAAGGGTTTATTGGAATGTAACCCTACTGTATATCAAAGAAGATTTATATTTATATACACTGGGATATTATTCAGCCATAAAAAGGAATCAAGTTCTGACACACGTGCATATACCCTGAAAACATTACACTAAGGGGGAAAAGCCAGAAGCAGAAGAACAAATATTGCATGATTCCATTTATATGAAATATCTAGAAAGGGCAAACTGGCAAATTTACAAAGACAGAAAATAGGTTAGAGGTTAGCAAGGGCTGGGGACTGGAGGTGGAGCTGGGAGTAGGATGTTATTATTTAATAAGTCATTAAAGAATTTCAATCTAAAATAGAACTGGAACATATAAAACGGCAAGACTCATCTATGTGCCCTCACGAAGACAAAACTTAAAGACTAAGAGGCTGATTTCCCCAAAATGCCTGACTTACAGAAACAAAATTTTCTCAGATGATGGGGGATTGATCAGAGGCCTCATTTCAACCCTGGTAAGTTTTGCCAGAGGCATGAACAAGAGATGATCCAAACTGGGTTACTCTCACAAAGTGGGCTGAACAGAGTGTTGTTTGTGTGACTAGACTAATTCTGTCTGCTCAGGAAGTTTTCAAGGCTGGCCTCTGTTTGTTTTTGATTTTAACTGACTCAAACTGAACTCTCCCCTCTTTACATTCCCTGCCCATAAATACAACCTTTCCTAAACTTTGACCAGACTCATGTATAGCTTACTACAGTTTGCTTGTCCCAAACTGCAACTCCTCTGCTGTCACTGAATAAACTCATCTTTTCTAGCTTGCCTCAGTTTACCTCCTCATTTAAGTCAGAGTACAGAGTTTCTTTTCTTTCTGACAACACAGCACAGCATGTGGAACTTCCCTGACTGGGCGACCAGGGATCAAACCTGTGTCCCCTGCAGTGGAAGCATTGAGTTTTAACCACTGGACCCCCAGGGAAGTCCCAGAGTTTCAAAAAAAAGTTTTTTTGGCCATGCAGTGCAGCTTGTGGGATCTTATTAGTTCCCCGACCAGGGATCAAACCCAGGCCCACCCACAGCAGTTGAAAGCATGGAGTTCTAAACCCTGGACAGTCAGAGAATTCTGAGAAGACATAGTCTCTGTTTGGGGTGGTGAGAAATTTCGGAAACACTGGTAATGGTTGCACAACATTGTGAATGTATTTAATGTCACTGCACTAAAAATGGTTAAAATGGTACAATGGCAAATTTGATGCTGTATAAATTTTTCTATAATAAAAAGTAAACTAAAAAATAATCACACAAATTTAGTCAATCAATATTAGTCCCATAAAGTAGAAGAATGATTCAGGACCTATGACATGAATTACACTGTCTCTTTAACGATCAAAGAATATGTAGCCATAGCAGCTGCAAGTCAAGACAGAAGTAAAGCCTTCATTACTACCAGCAGATATGTTTGGATTTGACTTTAAGATAAAATGACTAAACTGGCTTTTATAAATATCTATTTCTTCAGTATTCTGTGATAAAATTAGTGACAGTAAAAGTTCTTAATCCAAGAGATACTGACAATTGCCAATTAACAACTTGTTTATTTCAAAGGTTTGCAAAGCGTTAAAAGCTCAATAAGGAAAAGACTCTGAGCTCTAGTTTCCTCAAAGAGTACATCTCTTGAGATTTAGAGAATTACATCTGGATTTCTTGAATGTGTTTGGGGAATGTATAATTATGGCTGATTTGTGTTGCTGTATGGCAGAAACCAACAATACCTTGTAAAAATTTAAAAATAAAAAATAATATTAAAAAAATAGTTTTAGACCGGGGTCTATGAACAATGGGGAAAAAAATTACATCTTCATTTTCACTAACCTCTAATTGAAGTCGCGTATTTTTCCCAAATATGATGTAGGCAACAAACTACATTAAAAAAAAAATTACCTGTGATTTTGTCAACAATAACTGATATTTTCATATCACATTGCAGTTGTATATACCTCATAATATCTTTTAGGCTCCACACTACTTTGAAATTATGGTAGTTATTAGAGTGCCTGTTAGGTTTAAACAGATTTAAGACTGCCAAAGAGGTCCAAGATACAAAAAATATTAATTACTATTTTAAACAAAATTCAAATATTTTTCATGGTGTTTCTAAATATAAGTGTATACATAATTAAATCTAACACTAAGCAGCCTGGACAGACAGAACCAATCAGAAACTATACAAATTCTGATTTCTGATGTATACAGTATATATTAGAGTATATTCTACATTATATAATCAACAAAGACATAAGATAGAAATCTGATTCCTAGAACTAAAGTTTTAAATGCTATGTGAGCATTTAATAATATAGTTTGAGAAGATTTTCTTCCACAATTTTAAGAAATTTCAAATTTTTAAAAGATATTTTCCCCAACATGCTAGAAAATGATTTCTCAGTTTTTATTTGTTTTAAATTTAAGCCAGTTTTATTTCCTATCTAAATAAAGAATATAGGTTGTTTTTGTACATAAGACAAAAGTAGGACTAACAGTTCTATAGCATATTAACATATCACAATAGCTCTCTCTCTCTCTCACACATACACACACAGGATGAGAGCGTAACAGGTAGGAGGGCCAGAGGTGTGTATACACACACACACACCAGATAAGAGGGTAACAGGTAGGAGGGCCAGAGGTGTGTACACACACACATATACACACACACACCGGATAAGAGGGTAACAGGTAGGAAGGCCAGAGGTGTGTACACACACACACACACACACACACACACCCCGGATAAGAGGTAACAGGTAGGAAGGCCAGAGGTGTGTGTACACACACATACACACCAGATAAGAGGGTAACAGGTAGGAAGGCCAGAGGTGTGTGTACACACACACACACACACACACACCGGATAAGAGGTAACAGGTAGGAAGGCCAGAGGTGTGTGTACACACACATACACACCAGATAAGAGGGTAACAGGTAGGAAGGCCAGAGGTGTGTGTACACACACACACACACACACACCAGATAAGAGGTAACAGGTAGGAAGGCCAGAGGTGTGTGTACACACACATACACACCAGATAAGAGGGTAACAGGTAGGAAGGCCAGAGGTGTGTGTACACACACACACACACACACACACACCAGATAAGAGGGTAACAGGTAGGAAGGCCAGAGGTGTGTGTACACACACACACATACACACCAGATAAGAGGGTAACAGGTAGGAAGGCCAGAGGTCCCCAAGTGGCAGGAGGAAATAAACTGCTAGTGGCAGACTTCTTTTTCCTTCTCTACACAAATTTAAAAGTTTATTTTAATTCTGTGTTGTAGACATCTGGTTCTGCATGAACTTTTCTCAGACCTTGAGCTAACCAATGCATTTTTCTTATGGAAATGTTTTTCTTAAGCTATGTTAATGAAACTATGTATTTGCTTTGGGTTCTGCCTTTCTTCAAAATGGTTCTGCCTCAGTTCAGTTCAGTTGCTCAGTCATGTCCAACTCTTTGCGACCCCATGGACTGCAGCACGCCAGGCCTCCCTGTCCATCACCAACTCCCAGAGCTTGTTCAAACTCATGTCCATTGAGTCAGTCATGCCATCCAAGTATCTCATCCTCTGTCATCCCTTTTTCCTCCTGCCTTCAATCTTTCTAGCGTCAGGGTCTTTTCCTATGAGTCAGTTCTTTGCATCACGTGGCCAAAGTATTGGGAGTTTCAGCTTCAACATCAGTCTTTCCAATGAACACCCAGGACTGATCTCCTTTAGGATGGACTGGTTTGATCTCCTTGCAGTCCAACGGACTCTCAAGAGTCTTCTCCAACATCACAGTTCAAATGCATCAATTCTTCGGCACTCAGCTTCCTTTATAGTCCAACTCTCACATCCATACATGACTACTGGAAAAACCATAGCTATGACTAGACGGACCTTTGCAGGCAAAGTTATATCTTTGCTTTTTAATATGCTGTCTCTAGGTTGGTCATAACTTTTCTTCAAGGAGCAAGTGTCTTTTAATTTCATGGCTGCAGTCATCATCTGCACTGATTTTGGAGCCCCCCAAAATAAAGTCTCTCATTGTTTCCACTGTTTCCCCATCTATTTGCCATGAAGGGATGGGACCGGATACCATGATCTTAGTTTTCTGAATGTCCGCCTAAGACTAACTTTTTGCTTTTCTCTAACCTTGGGCTGATAATAGCTCAACAAACAAGTATTCAAGCCAATTGTTTTATGGCTGGGGATGACACACCTTGTCCATTCTATCTCAAAAATGCATACTATGGGAAAGAAAGTAAAAGTTAGTTGCACAGTCATGTCCAACCCTTTGCGACCCCATGGACTATAGCCTACCAGGCTCCTCTGTCCAGGGAATTCTCTAGGCAAGAACACTGGAGTGGGTTGTCATTTCCTTCTCCAGGGGATTTTCCCAACCCAGGAATCAAACCCAGGCCTCCTGCATTGCAGGCAGATTCTTTACCAACTGAGCCACTAGGGAAGCCCATTGTTGGAGAGGGGCCTGGTGAAACTCCCTCAGCCGTGAGGTGTCTCTCTTATCTGATTAGCAGCTTTATAACAGAAATAAAACGCCTTGCTACAAATTAGCAAGGTGCATTCTTCCTGCGTTTTCCTGATGTCTATGTCAGAAGCTTTCCCTATCTCTTTTATACTTGAATAAAATTCTGTTACACAAAAAGCTCCAAGTGGTCAAACCTAGTCTCTGGCCCCAGATCAAAAGCCTCTCCTCTGGAAGTCACAAATCCCATTGTAGTACACAGCTCATGGCAACCACCTTTCACTATCATTACAGAAAAACAGGTATATAAGTAACATGAAAGGAAGAGTAGAGAAAGAATTATATGATTTCAGAACCAGAAGAGCCTTGGTCATCATCTAGATATACTCCAGTGATTCTAAAGGAAAAGTTGCAGAAAAGTTATTAGCATCATCTATTTTCTTCCTAAAACTATACCAACAATCCTTCTGAAGATTCTGATTCCCAGATACTGTCACTAATAGGAATGCCTTTATCCATCAGCTGTGCTGGGACAGAACAAAGCTGAGAACCTTGGATTTTAACATATATAACTGACAAGATGAATGCTTGGGTTAATGAATGACCAAACACACCACATTATGACAAAAAAAAAAAAAAGGTGGAGATACAGTCATGACATTTTGAGAACCTATTCTTAATACTCTGTAATTCTAATTTTCTTGTTCTAAAATACAGTAGCCTAAAACAAGTTATCTGGAATTGCCAGGGCATGTATCTATGGGGAAAAAAAAAAAATCTCAGATAATTCAGATGGAATAGGTATATAAATGATTTTTTCTTTAAAAGAATTACCAGTTTCTTTACTGTATATTTTCTTGCCTTCTGAGATGTGCACACATGATTACATGCATTTTCTAGTTAAGCCAAAACTTCTCCCTTAAACATTCTCCTACACAGTCAGTTCTCTATTTCTGAGGGATGGGGGTGGGAGCGGGGTGGAACCTACAGATTTGGAGGGCCAACTACACTACACCATTTTATATAAAGGATCTGAGCATCTGAGCATTCTGGTGTTCCAAGGGTAGTGGGGAGGGTCCTGGAACCAATCGCACCTGGATTCTAATGGACGACTGTATTTAAGATGAGTAAAAATAAGTCTACTGTGTAGTTCTTTACAAGATTTTTCATGTATTACAATTAAAGGAACATAGGGCAATCTTTACTTGATACTTATTTGGTAATATGAAGACCAACTCCCAAAGACCTGCAAATAAACGCTTCATTAATATATGTAAAAGCTGAAATAAGGGCAAATCTAGGAGTAAACAAGTTCATGAACCCATTAGAATGAAACTAGCTATGCCTGTAAAAAAAAAAAATCACAATTGGTAAATGGGTTTTTAAGTTGAAGGGTGTTTCTGGGCATGTAATCCAAATTGTGTTCAACAACGCTCTGAGATACGTCTGGGCACCTTTGTATTGTTCTGTATCTGAACTCTCCCATTCAACATTTTTTCTGCCTGTGTCACTAATGAGGGCACACCCAACCCAGGTTTGCCTAATACTGGGAGTTGACCTAAATATTACTCCAAATGGTATCTGTTTTAACCAAATTACTTCCTGTAATGAGAACAATCTGCCAATAATGTAACTATCTTAACCCTTTGATAGCCTTCCTAAATTAAGCTATTTCTAAGTCATAATACAACCAGATTATATACAAAAGCCTGTGAAACTACAGATAAAAGGGCAGTTCAATACAAAACAGAAACATGTGCCTTTTCACAATGGGTAAATGGCATCAGAAAAGTGGACTGAAACTATTCCCTTGGGACTATGGTGATACAGTAGTTTTATAAAATGGATACTTGCTCAATATACTTGGTTTATCCCGGGCACATGGTAAAGAACAGAGATTTTATTTCTTGCCATGTGCCTCAGAGAATAGAGAGAAAAAAAAAATGACTGTGGGTGGTATTCACTTGCAAAACTGCTTCTCTATAAACAGTTTTTCTGAAAAGCCTTATTATCTCCCTTAGTTTGCCCATAGCAACAGTCTTTTTCTGAATTTCCTTTGATAATCATTTCATCTACCATTCTTGGCAGAGAATTTGAAGCAAATGAAAGCTAATCTACATTGTGCATCTAAATATCACTGTACATTTTAGTCATTAAAGACAGAATCAGTAATTTCATTAAAATAACACAATCAATAATAAAAACTATTGCCTAAACATGTAGAAAAAGAAGTAGGCATGACCAAGAGCAGCAGAAGTTATTTAAAGATACCAAATACCTGAAATCACCAGTCTTAACACATTTCTAATTTTTTCAATTCCAATTAAAAAAAAAAACAAAGCAGCAACATCATCATTAGCCATCATCATAAGCCAAATTAGGTAAAGATGATTAAAGATGAAATAAAAAACAATTACTCTAACATTCACGTTTATTAGATTCTGCCTCTACTTTGAATAAGTTCTAATTGCGGTGGCAAACTTAGGAGGGAAAACAAGTTGATATAAAGTAAAATCTGAAAAAGCTATCCTCCTTACATAGATCTTGAACTGACTTCAATGAAACTAGCAGACCTAAAAAAATTCAAATGTGATTAACTGGGTATAAATAAATAGATGGGTGAAACAATCAGGCAATTTTAGGCAATTAAGTAATAAGATGGAAATGTAAAGCACTGCCTACAAAAAGTTACTAAATCATTAGTTATTTACAATTGGTGTGTACCCCATAAAGGAAAATCAAGAGATCCTTTTTGATTTTTTTTTAATGTAATAGAAATATAATCTTTAAAAGATATTTAGAAGTATCTATCCAAAAAAGATAGTATCTACTGGGATACTGTTGAAACCGAGTAGAACCCTGTAGGGGCTCCTGGGCACGGGAGTGTTTCAGTTCAGCCTCCATGACCTTCCCGGAGTTCCAAAGAGCAGGTTCAAACATTTGCCAGTCTGCAAAGGGAAGGGATGCAGAGTCAAGAGGGAACAGCCAGGAAACAAAGCAGCCTTGGGGCAGGGCGTAAGAGGAGCCACACAAAGGCCTTAGAAGGGGTGTAACCTTGGCATGTTTGCGAAACAATGAGGCTAAAATACAGAGAGGAAAGCATGTAAGAATTAAAGATTTTAAAATTTAAAAAATAAACAACAACAACAAAAAAAAGAAAGGTAGGTCAGAAAATTAGGTAGCAGATACACCTTGTAGTACTGCAGAGTATGGTAAAGAGTATGATAAGAAAATGATATGAAATAGCAGGAAAGGTTTTAAATAGCAGCATGACAGGTTTGATTAACTTTTTAGAAGATGGAGGCTGCAGGTTGAAGAGAGGATTGTAGCAGGAGCAAGAGTAGAAATGGGAGAACCAACTAGGAGTCTACTGTAGAAATCTCAGAAAGGTATGGTTAGGACTGTAGTGAAGATGGTAAAAGTTGAGAGCCTGATGATATCTTCTGGAATGAGGGCTCGAGTTAGTCTTCAAAGGTAATGTTTCTGCGACTTTAAGTTCTGTAGCCCTTTTCATTTTTCTATTCAATAAATATTTTGGGGGCACCTTCTACATGTGAGCCTCCCTCGTAGCTCAGTTGGTAAAGAATCCACATGCAATGCAGGAGACCTTAGTTCAATGCCTGGGTTGGGAAGATCCGCTGGCGAAGCGCTAGGCTACCCACTCCAGTATTCTTGGGCTTCCCTTGTGGCTCAGCTGGTAAAAAATCTGCCTGCAATGTGGGAGACCCGAGTTCAATCCCTGGGTCGGGAAGATCCCCTGGAAAAGGAAAAGGCTATTCTGGCCTGGAGAATTCCATGGACTGTACAGTCCATGGGGCTGCAAAGAGTCAGACACGACTGAATGACTCACGACATGTGAAACACTGCTAACTACTAGAAACGTAACAATAAAATCCCTGCCATCAAAGAGCTTACATGTTAGCGGAGAAGAGACAAACAAACAAGCTAAGTGTCAAGAGTAATTAAGAAAACAAAAAAGAAAAGCAGAGTAAGAATAGAGAGGATTAGTGTGTGGATGGTTTGTGTGCTAATTTATAATTTAGACACTGAATCTAAAAAATGTCTGTCAGATAATGTGACATTTACCAGCAACTTATCTGCAAGAAGAACACTGCAGGCAAAGAGAACAGTTAGTGCAAAGACCCTGAAGCAGGTACCTGTTGGCTTGTTCAACAAACAGCAAGGAAGCTAAGTTACACAACAGAATAGCAAGATCAAAGTGGTAAGATGTGGGATAAGAGATGGATGTGTGTCAGGGGCAGGGGCACAGATCATGGGGAGCCTTGTTGGGACACGGTAGGGACTTACTTTGAGTGAGCAAGAAATCCATTGGAAGGTTTTGGTATGTATTTTAATATGACCACTCTAGCTGGAGAACAGATTGCAGGAGGCAAGTTGAGGAAGCAGAAAATCGTTGGAAGGCTTTTACAATGGTCCCAGAAAAGCTAAGGGTAGTGTGGATCAGCTCAGTGGTAGTGGAAGTGCTGAGAAGTAATCAGATGCAGGGTGTGTGTCAGTGGAAGGATTCACAAAATTAGCATGCTGATGACTGCACATGGGACAGGGGGAAAGGAGTCAAAGCTTTTTCCAACAATTATGTGAACAGAGATGCCATTTACTGTGCTGTGGAAGACTGAGAGGGGAGGACTGATGGTGAAGTTTTTTAAAGACACCTAAAACTGTTAGATACTGTGAGGAATAAAAGAATGAGGATGTTTCTGACATTAAGAAGCTCATAATTTTGTTGAAGAGTAAAATTCAACATAAAAAACTCAACAAAGAATCCCTCTGCCATTCTGGGCATGAGACGATACAGTGAAGCCCACGTGGTTACGCAATCCAACACAGAGTCAGGGACGAACGGGTAGAGATGTTAGGAAGAGAAGACAGTAAATATGGTTTAATTTTTACTACCTGAAAACGTTTAGGAACTATACTATTTCACTTTTGTTATTTTTATATTTTGATTACTTCTGTAAGAATACAAGCATTCAGGGACTTCCCTGGTGGTCCACTGGTTAAGAACGGCCCTTGTGATGCAGGAGATGCAGGTTCAATGCCTGACTGGGGAACTAAGATCCCACACACCGTGGAGCGACTAAGTACCCCAACAAAGATCCCACACGCTGCAGCTAAGACCCGACAGAGCCAAGTAAATAAATATTAAAAAAAAATGAGCACTCATAAATATTTATCATAATTTTATACTAAAGGTTTATTAAATTCATTTGTTCTGAACATCTCGGCAGGTTTATATCTGTGGTTTCAGGTTATCAGGATGTCACTCCACCTTCTCTCTATACCCTTACCATTAACCCTGTTACCCAGGAGTTGAAGCATTTTTCAAATAGAATTTTCTTACGTCTGTGCTAGAATGTCTGTAACATCTCTTCAGAACTCTATGGTCTCATTTTTAACAGGCTCAGAGCCTCTGCTTGGCAACGGTATCTAGCAAAATTAAAACAATTTATATTACATCTATTTTTAGTTTATATTTTATTTATACAGTGGCAAGCGTGCTGAGATTTCATTTAGTAACAAGTTTCCCATATAAAGGAAACCAATGTAAGAAAAAATATTAAATAATGCAAAAATGATATATAAAAATGGAAAGATTATAAAGGTAGTCTCCAAGCGATTCAATTTAGGGAAATTTTTCCTACTATCATCACAGCAAGCCTACACAGAAACCCTGCAAGAAAGACTTATTTCTGTGTTCCAAAAGCAACTCAGAAAACTGAAATGAACTGCCTAAGGTGGTATAGCTGATCATCTGTGGTACTGCCTTTAGTGCTGCAAGGCTCCAAAGGAGAAGAGCAACATGGATTGAGTGCAGTAGGAATTTTAAGTAAAACTTTTAAAAATCTTAAAAATCATGGAGAACTCAAAATCACAGAAGAGGAATCAATACGGGACATGTCTGGGATCATTTGCTTGGAAGGGTTGATCCCTTAGGAAAAGTCGTAAGACATCTAAAGGACATGAAAAACAGTTGAAATTCTCTGTGTGGAAATTTAAAAATAAAAGCAGTATTTTAGGTAAGAAAACAAGGGTGCAATATGCAAATGGAATGAATACCAGGTTTATCAGAGACCAAGAAGATATAATTATAACCAGGCCACTGCAGTTTATCCATGTGCTAACAAGCATCTCTAGCATGGTCTCTAGATGGTTGTTATTAGTTTAACCAATACTCTGAATGCCTACTCTGTGTTAGGTGCTGTGCTTGGCACTAAGACGCCAGTAGTAACCCTTTCTTCTCAATAATCTGGAGAGAAAACATGTGAACGATTATGAAAACAATAAAAATAATTCTTATAGTATAGGTACAAATACTGTGAGAATCAAAAGGGAAGGAAAACAAAATAAAATGGTGATCAGGGATGGTCAGTGGGATAACTGAGCTAAATTCTGAAGTATGGGTATTTCATTAAAAAGCAGAATGGGTGAGAGAAAATGGACAAGGGGAGAGATTCTAGTCAAAGAGATTGACAACGAGGACACAGCTAATGGAGAAGTTCTGGAGATAACATGGGAAATATACACCTAATAACATCCCTGTATACAATATCAGGTATACACTATATCTAATCTATAATGGTATATAATGTTATTTTAGTCTATAATTGTTGTTGTTCAGTCGTTAAGTCATATACAACTCTCTGTGACCACATGGACCGTACCAGGCTCCTCCGTCTTCCACTATCTCCTGAAGTTTGCTCAAATTCATGTCCGCTGAGTTAGTGATGCTACTCAACCATCTCATCCTCTGCTGTCCCCTTCTCCTTTTACCTTCTATCTTTCCCAGCAAGAAGGCCTTTTCCAATGAGTCTGCTCTTCACATCAGGTGGCCAAAGCATTGATGCGTTAGCTTCAGCATCAGTCCTTCCAATGAATATTCAGGGTTGATTTCCTTTAGAATTGACTGGTTTGATTTCCTTGCTGTCCAAGGGACTGTCAAGCATCTTCTCTAGCACTACAGTTCGAAAGCATCAATTCTTTGGCACTCAGCCTTCTTTATGGTTCAACTATCACAAATGTACATGACTACTGGAAAAATCACAGCTTTGACTAGATGGACCTTTCTCAGCAAAGTGACGTCTCTGCTTTTTAATATGCTCTCTAGGTTTGTCATAGCTTTCCTTCCAAAGAGCAAGGATCCTTTAATTTCATGGCTGCAGTCACTGTTCAGAGGGATTTTGGAGCCCAAGAAAATAAAATCTGTCACTGCCACACATATATGCGTTGTACCTAATATAAAATATATACTCATTTGACAGGAAAGGAGATTTTAAAAATTGATTTAAAAACTGGGTAAGATACGAAGCAGAACCAGTCAGAGGATGTGTTTCCAACTTTTGGTTCTTCCTCTTTCTCATTCATCAAATCCAGTCATTTGTGGCTTCCATACCAATCTCTTCTTTCCATCACACTGCCATCTATTAGAGTCTCATTATTCATAGCCTGGACCATTAAAATAGTTTAATTAATCTCCCTGCCATCAATTTCCCCATCTTACACAATCCTTCATTTTCCTTATTAATTTTGCCTTTATCAGCTTCTTTATTGCTTAAAAAAAGACTTTCAAAGACCTCCAAGTGAAAATGCCAGGAGTGCCCAATCATTTTGTGAAGAGAAGACGGACTGTTCTCACTTCTTGTTTATATTTTGAGATCATGTGGGGTGCTGATTCAAGTCTCTCCAAGGAAAGGAAAGGGCTGCCTTTTGCTGGCTCTGTCTCTACTCCTACTGTGAATTTTCTGGTTGGGCATGGTAGTGGTAATGATGGTGGTAGCAGAGGTTAATGGCTTAAGCAGCCATAAATAGATTTGAGTGTACGTGTTTGAATCCCTTGGCTTATAGAGTGAGTGAGTGAAGACTCTTTACGACCCCGTGGACTGCAGCCTACCAGGCTCCTCCGTCCATGGGATTCTCCAGGCAAGAATACTGGAGTGGGTTGCCATTTCCTTCTCCAGGGGATCTTCCTGACCCAGGGATTGAACCTGGATCTCCCGAATTGCAAATTGCAGGCAGCCACTTTAACCTCTGAGCCACAGGGAAGCCCTTGGCTTATAGGGTGATCTCCAAAAAAACCTAATCCTGGCTTTCAAGTTCCTTTATAATCTAGCACTAGTCTACTCTTCCCTAACTTTATTGTTTGTTGTTTTCAGTCATGAACCCTCTGCTCCACACTGTCTGGAATGCCCTGAGCCTTGATTCCAGACACATGAATCTTTGTCTGTATCACGTGTCATTGAAAGTTTCCCTTTCAATGGAAAGGGAAAGTCTTTTGTCTCCACTTACCTGATTTCTACATCTTTCAGAAGTCCAAATAAAATGCTTCTTCTTTCTTTACCACTACTCTGAGGTTTAATTTTCTAAAAGATTTAATCTTCCTCTTAACTGTTGGATGTATGCTGCCTTGTATTATATTTTACCTAATTAATCTATTAATTCCACAAATACTTCTTAAGCGTCTGTAAGTGTCTGACTATATGCCAGGCACTGGGGGTTACACAGAGAAGCACAAACGCAGTAGCTGCCCTTAAGGGACTTAAAGCACCGTGGGTAACACAAGCATTACTAATGACAACGGGTGCTTAAAGTACTGTATTAGGTGTTTATTAGGGATGTGGATGGCTTAGCAGGTAAAGAGTCCTCCTGCGATGCAGGAGACATAAGAGATGCAAGTTTGATCCCTGGGTCTGGAAGATCCCCTGGAGGAAGAAAAGGGCAATCCACTCCAATATTCTTGCCTAAAAAACTGCAAGGAGAGAGGAGCCTGGCAGGCTATGGTCCATGGCGCTGCAGAGCGGGACACACCGGAGCAACTGAGCGCAGCACACACAGCACAGGGGGTGCCCACGTCACACCGCGTGACAGAGAGGCCACGAAGGAAGCAGTGATGTCTGAGCTCAGTCTTTAAAAGAAGAGCAACTGCTTGCTTGGTACTGGAGGAAAGAGCATTTCAGGAATATGAAACAAAACGTGTGGAAACAATAAAGGCATTCAAGAACATTTGCTACGGTGTTTAGTATGTTTGAGCAATAGATAAGAAGGCTGTTAGGATATTCTAGATAATGAAGGTATATGTATGACCTGCCAAACAGTATAGGCTTTACTCTGTGGACAGTGGGGAGATATTACGGGGTTAATGTAAATGAGGAAATAAAGAATGAAATGTATTAATATATTAGAGAAAACGTCTCCTGGTAGTGACTGCAATAGCTAGCTTTCGGAGGCGGGACATGAAATAACAATGGACTTATTCTGAACCAGTGCAGTCACAGTGAGAGCCGGGAGATGGGGACTGACTTGAGAAATATTTAGGAGACTAAGTAAGCAACAACTGGTAGGAAAGAGGAGGAAGAAGGAGAGGCGGAGGAGAGAGACTAGACAGTTTAATACTTGGTGGGAAGGTTTAAATAAAGTAGAAAGGACAAGAGAGAGGAGGCAAGGGGATTCCCTGGTGGTCCAGTGGTTAGGGCTCCATGCTACCACAGCTGTGGGCCTGGGTTCAATCTCCAGTATGGGAACTGAGATCCCACAAGCTGAGAGGCATGGCCAAAATCTTTTTTTTTTTTTTTAAGAGAGAGTCAGCAAAAGAATCTCTGCAGAATCGTGTACAGATGAGCACTGATAAGAAGGAAGAAGGTAAAGGGTAAGTATCAAAACAGATGGTGGTAGGAATTGGGGAAGAGGTGTTTTGGAAATACATCCTTTATTTAACTTATATAATATTCAACTTACATGCAGAGTACATCATGCGAAATGCCTGGCTGGATGAATCACAAGCTGGAATAAAGACTGCCAGGAGACACAGTAACAACCTCAGAGATGCAGATGATACCACTCTAAGGGCAAAAAGCAAAGAGGAACTAAGGAGCCTCTTGATGAGAGTGAAAGAGAAGAGTGAAAAGGCTGGCTTAAAACTGAATATTCAAAAAACTAAGATCATGGCATTCGGCCCCATCCCTTCATGGCAAATAGACGGGGGAAAGATGGAAATAGTGATAGATTTTTTTCCTGGGCTCCAAAATCACTGTGGACAGTGACTGCAGCCATGAAATTAAAAGACACTTGCTCCTTGGAGGGAAAGCTACATGCTGCAGTCCATGGGGTTGCAGAATCAGACACAACTTAGTGACTAAACAACAACTGCCAAGCAGTCATATGCTGAATGTAAGAGAATAGAGCGTTGGGGGTGCTTAATGAGCATTTTAAGTTTTGTGAGGAACTTCAAGAAAGGAGTTCAACTAGGATCACATAGAACTTTTGAAAAGTGTTAACAGTACAGTTGAGGTGGAAAAGATTAGGAAAAGAAAATAGAATAGGATAAAATAAAATGGATCACTGATTCCTTATGTCCTTCTTTGGCTTTATGGATGATCCAAATTATTTTTCATGTACTGTAGAAAAACATATTTCATGTTTTCTTCATTTTTAAAGATTTAAAGGTTTTGGGAGAATAAGGCCCAACAATACAGACTACCTCCTTAACAAAAAGGGATGAAAATTGACTTGAACGTGCGAATTGTAAGGAGCCACAGAGCTAAGGAATTAAGGAGCTGAAGCTTTGCATTATGGAGACTAAGAGAACATGGTAAACATTTCTGATATTTTAAGAGCCTGTATTGATTTTACGTCACTAGTAAAAAGATAATTGCTTAATACAAGCTGAATTTAACATTTTCTAGATTTTCAAACATACAGAGAAGTTAAAATAGAAACTCCCGTACAAACTGCACTTTAAGAAGTCTGTTTCTAATGTATATGTCTGTGAATACACACATGCACATACACAGATCTTTTGACCATCAGTAAATGTGTAACGGCCCTCCATAATCCACTGCACTGCCACCTTGCCCAGTCCAAAGCAACTACTAATCTACTTTCTGTCCTCATAAATTTGCCTATTCTGGACATTTCATATAAGTGAAATCATATGTGGTCTCTAGTGATGGGCTTCTTTTATTTTGCATAATGTTTTCAGGGTTCATCTATATTGTAGCAGATAGCTGAGAAAAGAAGAGAAGCTAAAGACAAAAGAGAAAAGGAAAGATATAAGCATCTGAATGCAGAGTTCCAAGAATAGCAAGGAGAGATAAGAAAGCCTTCCTCAGCAATCAGTGCAAAGAAATAGAGGAAAACAACAGAAAGGGAAAGACTAGAGATCTCAAGAAAATTAGAAATACCAAGGGAACACTTCATGCAAAGATGAGCACAATAAAGGACAGAAATGGTGGACATAACAGAAGCAGAAGATGTTAAGAAAAGGTGGCAAGAACACATAGAAAGTTGAAAGTTAAGTCACTCAGTCGTGTCCCACTCTCTGCGACCCCATGGACTGTAGCCTACCAGGATCCTCGGGATTTTCCAGGCAAGAGTACTGGAGTGGATTGCCATTTCCTTCTCCAGGGGATCCTCCCGACCCAGGAATCGAATCCAGGTTTCCCACATTGTAGGCAGACGCTTTATCGTCTGAGCCACCAGGGAAGTCACACACAGAAGAACTATACAAAAAAAAGTCTTAATGACCCAGATAAGCACGATGGTGTGATCACTCACCTAGAGTCAGACATCCTGGAATGTGCAGTCCAGGAAGCAACACCACAAACAAAGCTAGCAGAGATGATGGAATTCGAATTGAGCTATTATTTCAAATCCTAAAAGATGATGCTGTGAAAGTGCTACACCCAATATTCCAGCAAATCGGGAAAACTCAGCAGTGGCCACAGGACTGAAAAAGGTCAGTTTCATTCCAATCCCAGAAAAAGGCAAGGCCAAAGAACGGTCAAACTACTGCACAATCGCAGTCCTCTCATACACTAGACTCCAAGCCAGACTTCAACGGTATATGAACCATGAACTTCCAGATGTTCAAGCTGGATTTAGAAAAGGCAAAGGAACCAGAGGATCAAACTGCCAACATCCATTGCTGCTGCTGCTGTTGCTAAGTTGCTTCAGTCGTGTCTGACTCTGTGTGACCCCATAGATGGCAGCCCACCAGGCTCCCCCATCCCTGGGATTCTCTGGGCACAACATCCATTGGATCAGCAAAACAACAAGAGAGTTCCAGAAAAACATCTACTTTTGCTTTATTGACTACACTAAAGCCTTTGACTGTGTGGATCACAATAAACTGTGGAAAATTCTTAGAGAGACTGGAATACCAGACCATCTGATCTGCCTCTTGAAAAATCTATATACAGGTCAAGAAGCAAGAGTTAGAACTGGACATGGAACAACAGACTGGTTCCAAATCAGGAAAGGAATACGTCAAGGCTGTATACTGTCACCCTGCTTCTATAACTTATATGCAGAGTATATCATGCGAAATGCTGGGCTGGAAGAAACACAAGCTGGAATTAAGACTGCCTGGAGAAATATCAATCACCTCAGATATGCAGATGACACCACTCTTATGGCAGAAAGCAAAGAAGTACTAAAGAGCCTCTTAATGAAAGTAAAAGAGGAGAGTGAAAAAGCTGGGTTAAAATTCAACATTCAGAAAACAAAGATCATGGCGTCTGGTCCCACTACTTCATGGCAAATAGATGGGGAAACAATGGAAACAGTGAAAGACTTTATTTGGGGGGGCTCTAAAATCACTGCAGATGGTGACTGCAGCCATGAAATTAAAAGACGCTTACTCGTAGATTTTGACAAACATAGCATATTAAAAAGCAGAGACAGTACTTTACCAACAAAGTACTAGTCAAAGCTATGGTTTTTCCAGTGGTCATATATGGATGTGAGAGCTGGACTATAAAGAAAGCTGAGCACCAAAGATTTGATGCTTTTGAACTGCAGTGTTGTAGAAGACTCTTGAGAGTCCCTTGAACTGCAAGATGACCCAACCAGTTCATCCTAAAGGAAATCCGTCCTGAATATTCATTGGAAGGACTGATGATGAAGCTGAAACTCCAATACTTTGGCCACCTGATGTGAAGAAGCAAGTCATTGGAAAAGACCCTGATGGTGGGAAAAGATTGAAGGCAGGGGGAAAAGGGGATGACAGAGGATGAGATGGTTGGATGGCATCTCCAACGTGATAGACATGAGTTTGAGTAGGCTCCAGGAGTTGGTGATGGTTAGGAAAGCTTGGCATGCTGCAGTCAATGGGGTCTCAAAGAGTCGGATACAACTGAGTAACTGAACTGAACTGATCTGTATTTCATTTGTTTTCACTGCCAGATAATACTTCATTATACAAATATACCACATTTATCTATTCATCAGTCAATATCTGGGTTATTTCTATAATTGGGGCTATCATGGATAGTGCTCCAATGAACATTCCTCTACAAATTTCTGTGTGGACATATATTCTCATTTTAAGTATATACCTAGAAGTGTAATTGCTGGATCATATGGTAACTCTATATTTAACTTCTTGAAGAACTGCCAAACTGTTTTACAAAGTGTCTGCACCATTTTATGTTCCCACCGAAAATATATCAGGGTTTCAATTTTTCCACATTCTTGTCAACGCTTGTTACGGTCCATCTTTTTTGTGAGAACCATCCCAGCGGATGTGAGGTGGCCCCTTGTTGTGGTTCTGATGTGCATTTCCCTGATGATTAAAGTGCTTAAATGTGCTTATTTAGCACTTTCTCCTTTCCTCATCTCCATCTGGAAACCTCTTAGCTCTTTCCTCCCATAATTTTGAGGTTTTGCTTAGACTTATTTAGTACTTTTACATCATAAATATTATTGAATTGTTCCCTGAAGTATGTCCCTTTTGATTAGAGTCCTTATTTAGCATAACATTCCCAGACAGTCTATCATTTTCCACGTTTTTTATCCCTTTCATTTTGTGACCTGTGCTCTGGCTCTTTTAGTTGGTTAAAAACCTTAAATATTCTCTAGTTATGCGGGTAATACAGTCTCTAAAGTTACATTTATGCCATAGCTCCTCCTTGTAGAGGGGATGATATTTTCACTGGAAATGGGGATTTGGGATTACAGTCTTTTTCTGTTGGTAATCTGTGGATACTCTTTCAATGTCTCCTAATTCCCACTGTTGTGAACTGGAATTCTGATGTGAGTCTCAGACTATTCTGAATATCATACTGTAATCTGGAAGCCTCCAAAATGAATCCCTGGAGTTCAAAACTTTACCTGGATAAGCCTAAGTGTGTTTTTTACAACACTGATCTTCCCTGGAATGTCAATCTGCACAATGAACTTTATCTTTAGATCAGGAATTTTAAAAATATATCTTTAATTACTACTTCTCTTCCATTTACTCCTTTTTCTGTAACTTGTATTAGCCACATTAGGTGTCCTCTTCCCAGTCTCTTTCCTATCCTATCTATCCTCAATCTATCCTCCAAATTTATTATTGTTTTTTTTTCAATCTGTATTTCTAACTCTGGGCTTTGAATCTTCCAGGGCAATAAATGATCATACTCATTCAATCCTTTATTCAGTAATTAGGTACTGAGTGTTTACTATGTACAAGACTCTTCTCGACATGGACACTGACAGCAGTCAATGTACACAAGAGAAAAAAACCCGGCTTTTATATGTTTACATTCTAGTGGAATTTTTTTTTAAAGTGTATGTGTGCACAGATTGCAAGTCAGGGCGTAACAAGTATTTAGCAGGGAAATCATCTCTTCTGCCCCCTAAGTCTCTTCTGTGCTTCATCTGAGCTCCCTTAAGCGTGCCCGCTGTTCACTGTTTCATATTCAAGTTCCCGTCCTCTGGCATTTCTCTTTAGTTGGTCTGCTGCACTGTTTACTCTCGGCTTCTTCCTCTTTCTGGTTTCCTGCTTTCCCCAGATGGGCTCTTTTTCTATGTTGCTTCAGAGGGCCTTAGGTTTCATTGTTGGAGCATCATAAGTGGGAGCGGTCTCAAGAGAAGAGAAAGGCAAAGCAGCCTCTACACCAGTAGACGGGCAGGGCAGGCCAGCCACCAGCCCTGCTGAGGCCCAGGAGAAAGGCTGCCGACTCTCAGGTCTCCTTACATCTCCCAGACTCAGAGACAGGGAGGTAACAGTCCCCTAGCTCTTTCCCATTCTTCCCATTAGGGGAGTCCATGGATCTCTACCAAGCCAAGCTCTTTTTCTGGATTTGCCATTCGTATCCTCACTCTGAGGATCTTGATCAGCCCTTGAGGACCAAGTCCTGGGTCAGCTCTCCCTGAAAGAGCTCCCACAGAGCTGAGGCCTCACTTGCTTCTAAGTGTTCATCACATCCAGGGGTCATTTGGCTCAAGAGTGGCAGACACAAGCTGAAATTAGTAACAGAGGGATAGGAGATTTCACCTTCCCAAAACCCTCTATGAAAAGTAAGTCCTAGTTACAGATTAATCCTAAAAACATTCAAATCTTGGCAAAGAAGTCAACGCTTTAAAAAGCCTCTGTGAGGTCTAAACATCTGTGGGTTGTATCATGTTCAACTACTGCCCTAAATGTTAAGTTCTGTGAAATAAGGTAGATCATAATGTTAGTTGGATTTTAAAGGATATTGACTAGATGGATGAGTCTCAAATTATGTTTTATAAAAGCAGTCAGACAAAAGAAAGTACATACTATATGATTCCGTTCATATAAAATTACAGGAAATACAAACTACTGTAGGGACAGAAAGCAGATGAGTGATTGCCTGGGGACCAGGGAATCAGGTTTAAGTGGGTTATAAAAGGGTGGAAGAAAGCTTTTGGAGGTGATGGAAATGTTCATTATCTTAAACATAATAACTGTTATAGGAGTGTCATGTTAAAGCTCAAACTGCATACCTTAAATACATGCAGTTTATTTTATTCCAATTATACATCAATAAAACTTCAAAAGAAGCACTGACTGGGAAAATATTTGTCATACTAAGGGTTGATGTTCCTAGATATAAAGAATGTCTAAAAATAAAAAAGAACAATAGGTAAGGGAAATGAACAGAAAGTTACTGAACTTTTTTGAGTTTGAAATTCTCCATAAGGAAAAAAAATAGCATTTTGAAAACATAATAAAACACCGTCCCTCATCCTCATATAATATACAATACAGTGGAAGAGATAAAATATAATTTTAAAAAATCAAAGCACATGCAAAGCATATTTGAGAGGTGATGGATACTGAATGATGGAATAATCAAAGCTGGGGTAGAGGATTAGGCAAGTCACCTAGGAGGAAATGAGCATGAGCCTGTTCTTGAGGTGATGTGAGCTTGTGCAATTTTTTAATGGCAGACAGGCAGTAGAAAGGGCTTCCCTGGTGGCTTAGTGGTAAAGAAGCTGCCTGCCAATGCAGGAGATGCGTTCAAACCCTGGGTCAGGAAGACCCTCTGGAGAAGGAAATGGCAACCCTCTCCAGGATCCTTGCCTGGGAAATCCCATAGACAGAGGAGCCTGGCAGGCCACAGGGTCACAAGAGTCAGACACGACTGAACCAACTTAGCACGCCTGCACTCTCTTGTTTAGAACTATGGGATTCTCCGGGCAAGAATACTGGAGAGGGTTGCCATTTCCTTCTCCAGGGGATCTTCCTAACCCAGAGACTGAACCTGCATTTCTTATGTCTTCTGCCTTGGCAGGTGGGTTCAGAAAGAAGAAAATAACTCAAATGAAGAGAAATATATGGACAAAGGCAATGTGGCGGTGGAAGGATGAAGACAGCTTTTGAAAAGGACTCTTACAGGTTCACCATTTCTAATACAACTACGGAAATCGCTAGTCATGAAAAGCTTATATGAAGCAGAGTAAAGAACACAATGGAAAGGAAATGAGATACAATTCAGTGTATGAGGATTCAAAATGATCAATATAAATTATGCTATTTAGGAACTATATCAATCTTGGTCATGTCTATGCTCTACCTTTGTTAGTATTTTTCTTTAAACAGACTTGTGTTTTTAGCTTTATTCTAAGTAATAAGATCCTTGAAACAGAATATTACAATTATTTCTAGCAAACTAAAATAAATGCATCCTTCATACCTTTAGCAGCATGTTTATTCTTAAGGTTATATAAAAGTGTAATTCTTTCACTTACTCCATATGCCCATTTTCCTCCTTTAGTCTTTAAGGCTCCATTCCCATGTCACTGATAAAGTGCATTTCCCTCAAAAGTTAAGGAGTAGAGGACCATTAAAAGACCATTAGATTGAGCCAAATTCCTAGCATGCCCATATCTCTCAATTTTTAGCATCATCTGAAAGAATATCCTACATTTGGAAATACTCTATGCCAAATAAAAAAGCAATCCAACACAAAAAAAGTTAGAAGCTACAAGTAACTTTCAACTAATTTTGAGAAATCCACAAAGACAAAAAGAAACAGAATCTAAGAATTAGTAGCTACGGAAAAAGTAGACCAGACAACTTTAGAAAACATAACATGTTTTAACACGTGTTTAAAGCAGAGAGACTGTGGTGTGATGAAAAGAAAAACGGCTTTAAAGTCACAGAGACCTTACTTTGAATTTCACATCTATCACTTAAATGAACTATTTAATTTCTTGGCACTTCACTTTCCTCATCTCTAAAATGGTGATAACTGTTCCTTGCCCTGGTGATTGTGAGGATTAAATAAGCCAATATTCACAAAGGGGCCTGGCATATATTAGGTGCTGTACAAAATTAAATCAGTTCTACTCTGGTTTATTTCCTGTGGGGCAAAAGTAGCAGAGCACACAGCTGGTACATTAAACAAGGAAAATCTGGGGAGCAAGATTCTAAAAAAAAAAAAAAGAAATCAGTGATAAATTGTGAATCACTAAATTGTATGCCTATAACATATAATATTGTACATCAACTATGCTTCAACCAAAAAACCCTCAATATACAAAAAAAAATGGTGATAACAGTAGTGAAATGGGGAATCAAGTGTTGGTAACTTTCACTGTCTGAGTTTAACATGAATATGACCAAGAAGGGTTAGTGATTTAAACAAAGTTTTAAGATGTGCAGAGGCAAAAGCAGTCAGTCTCAAAGTTGCTTTCTTGTGTTAAGGTCTTAAGAGTATGCAAAAAACATGGTGAAAAGAACGATGTTTCAGGGAGGTGTTAGTCTTTCTGACAATGAATATTGGTGGGAGGCAGGGAGGCAGAAAAACATGCCTCATGAAGCTGAGTTTAAAAATAAACTTTTGACACTGAGATTTTAAAACATACAGGTCTGAATCTGTTAGTTGGGTTGATGTAAAATCCCATGTGAATAATTAAGAAGCTTTTAAGTATTTACTACAGAAAAGATTTTATCAATACAAGGAAGCTCTTTAGTTGTCTATTTTAATGCTATCACCTACCTTAGAACATAAGCAGAACTAATGTTTAGGTTACAATCTAACATTTTGAGAGTTCTTAATAAAATTTAAACTCCACTTAACTCATGCAATTTGGGTTACTCAGAGTTAATGTTTGAAGATGCTCTTCAATACCAATAAAGATTTTCTTCCTTGGAGAAGGAAATGGCAGCAACCCAATCCAATATTCTTGCCTGGAGAATCTCGTGGACAGAGGAGCCTGGAGGGCTACAGTCCACAGGGTTGCACAGAATCAGACACGACTGAAGCAACTTAGCATGCACGCACATCCTTAATACTTATCTCTTCCGGGACCAACCCATCTTACAGTTCCTTTCCTTCCTCTTTTCCTCTCTGCCTTCTTGCCCTCTTTCCTTTTGTTTCTTCCTCTCTCCTTTCTTAAAAAAAAAAAAAAAAAAAGATTTCCTTCTTTCCTGTTATGAGTTCATTTCTGAAAATCTCCTTAGAAATCTTCCAATCTCCTATCTGTATCAACTGAACACAACTTCTGACATTGAAATCTTCCCAATCCATAGACACCGTAAGATCTGATAAGGGAATTTCCTGGTGGTCTAGTGGTTAAATTTGCACTTTCACTGTGGAGGCCCAGGTTTAATCCCTGGTCTGGGAACTAAGAACCCACATGCCTCACGATGTGGCAGTAAAAAAATAAAGAAATCTGACGAGTGAGGGAGAAGATCTGAAACAAATATTTCATGGAAATACTTTAACTTGCAAAGCAATTATCCTTCAATAAATGAATAAATGCAACATTTACACCTGATTCAGTAAGTGCAATAAACAGTAAAACTGTTTTACTGTTCCTATAAAAAATTTTACAGATTTCATAATGTTTACATCAAACTCTGTGACCCATACACATTTCAGATATTAAACAACTTTCTCTTGTTTTTCAAAAGCTAGGACTTGGTACCATGGTAAGATGGGAAGCACATAAAATTTATCAATTTTGAACACAGGCTCTGTTACTACTCAGCAGGTAACTTTAGGCAAGTTGCTCATGGTCAACAAGCTCAGTTTCGTTACCTTTAAAAAGGCAGTAGCACCCACTATCCCACATAGTGGGGACAGGCTGAAGCTGGGTAACACTTCACCAAGCAGCCCCACCCGCTTACCAGCATCCAATGTGCAAGATATGTTACATGTCTATTTCCCACCTGCTTGCTCTGCACCTTCCTTATTCCTTCTGTCTCTACTGCTGTAATCTCATCAAGACCTCCCTTCAAGAATCAGTGTGCCAACTGCTATATTTAAAATGGATAACCAACAGAGACACCCTATATAGCACAGGGAACTCTGCTAAATAGTTATGTGGCAGCCTGGATGGGAGGGAAGTTTCAGGGAAAATGGATACATATATATGTATAACTGAGTCCCTTTGCTGGTCACCTGAAATTATCATAATATTGTTAATCAGCTATACTCCAATACAAAATAAAAGTTTAGGGAAAAAAATAAAAGATTGTTAAAATAGGATCAGTATGTCCTGTCTTCTGAGATACCTGTCTGGGGTCCCCTCCAGGCAATATTATACTCTTCTCCAGAATTTGCTATCCAAAGTAGTTAATTTTGCTCTTGTTAAACCACTAGTCACGATATAGAAAGTAATTAGTAGCTCTTATTTCTGAGTGCTGTGTCACACAGGTGTTAAGTGCTTTATGTTCATTTTCCCATTAATTCACAACCACCCTGTGAAGTAAATAGTACTATTATTCCCTTTATCAATGAGTAAAATAAGAAAAGTTAAATCACTTGCCCAAAGTCAGTCAAGCAATAATTAACAGAAATTATCACCACTCCTAATTAGTAATAATTAGTAGGACTGGGATTCAAAGCCAGGTAACTGGGTCGAGAGCCATTCTGTTGCCTTTGGTGGAGAACGTATACTTCCTTCACCTTTGTAATCTTAGGAAAAAAGCACAACATCTGGCATGAACATGTGCTTAAGCAAATTTAAAAAAAAAAAGGAAAAAACAAGTCTGTACACTGAATTGTCTATTGTGTGCAATTCACCTGCACGTGGAGGTACAATATTATTCAAGATCTTTACTCTCAAGGAACCTAGAGGCAGGGTATTTGGGAGAGAGGCAAGTGAACAAATGATTACAATCCGGAGTGTGATACATGCTATTTCTGTGGCAAGCCTCAGAGAAAACATAAAGAGGGCACCTAAGCTGGACCAGAGAGAAGGAATCAAGAAAGATGTTAGGTAAGCCCGAGTTTCTGCCTTTCCCTTCAAAACCAAATTAAGTAGGGTTTTACTAGACTGGCATGGAGAAGGCAATGGCACCCCACTCCAGTACTCTTGCCTGGAAACTCCCATGGATGGAGGAGCCTGGCAGGCTGCAGTCCATGGGGTCGCTGAGAGTTGGACAGGACTCAGTGACTTCACTTTCACTTTTCACTTTCATGCATTGGAGAAGGCAATGGCAACCCACTCCAGTGTTCTCGCCTGGAGCATCCCAGGGACGGCGGAGCCTGGTGGGCTGCCATCTATGGGGTCGCACAGAGTCGGACACGACTGAAGCAACTTAGCAGCAGCAGTAGTAGACTGGCATTCTAGTAGTTGGCATGGCAGAGATGAATGCACTACTGTTTTTTAATTAAAGTACAGTTGACTTATGAATTGTATGTTCAGTTTGTAACATTGTACAGGAGGTGGTGATCAAAACCATCCTCAAGAAATGCAAAAAAGACAAAACAGTTGTCTGAGGAGGCCTTACAGATAGCTGAGAAAAGAAGAGAAGCAAAAGGCAAAGAAGAAAAGGAAAGATAGATATATCCATCTGAATGCAGAGTTCCAAAGAATAGCAAGGAGAGATAAGAAAGCCTTCTTCAGCGACCAATAGAAAGAAATAAAGGAAAACAACAGAATGGGAAAGACTAGAGATCTCTTCAAGAAAAATTAGAGATACCAAGGGAACACTTCATGCAAAGATGGGCTCAATAAAGGACAGAAACGGTATGGACCTAACAGAAGCAGAAGATGTTAAGAGGTGGCAAGAATACACAGAAGTCCATACAAAAAGTATCTTCATGACCCAGATAACCACGATGGTGTGATCATTCACCTAGAGCCACACATTAGGGAGTGTGAACTCAAGTGGGCCTTAGGAAGCACTACTGCGAACAAAGCTAGAGGAAGTGATGGAATTCCAGCTGAGCTATTTCAAATTCTAAAAGATGATGCTGTGAAAGTGCTGCACCCAATATGCCAGCAAATCTGGAAAATTCCTCAATGGCAACAGGACTGGGAGAAGCCAGTTTTCATTCCAATCCCAAAGAAAGGCAAGGCCAAAGAATGTTCAAACTACCGCACAATCGCACTCATCTCACACAGTAGCAAAATAATGCTCAAAAGTCTCCAAGCCAGGCTTCAATGGTACATGAACTATGAGCTTCCGGACGTTCAGGCTGGATTTAGAAAAGGCAGAGGAACCAGAGATCAAATTACCAACATTTGTTGGATTGTAGAAAAAGCAAGAGAGTTCCAGAAAAACACATACTTTTGCTTTACTGACTATGCCAAAGCCTTTGACTGTGTGGATCACAACAAACTGGAAAATTCTTTAAGAGATGGGAATACCAGATCACCTGATTTGCCTCCTGACAAATCAGTATGCAGGTCAAGAAGCAACTGTTAGAACTGGACATGGAACAACAGACTGGTTCCAAATCGGGAAAGGAATATGTCAAGGCTGTATATTGTCACCCTGCTTATTTAACTTATATGCAGAACACGTCATGAGAAATGCTAGGCTGGGTGAAACACAAGCTGGAATTGCCAGGAGAAACATCAATAACCTCATAGGCAGATGACACCACCCTAATGGCAGAAAGTGAAGAAGAACTAAAGAGCCTCTTGATCAAAGTAAGAGAGGAGAGTGTAAAGGTTGGCTTAAAATTCAACATTCAAAAAACGAAGATCATGGCATCTGATCTGATCACTTCATGGCAAATAGATGGGGCAACAATGGAAACAGTGACAGACTTTATGTTCTAGGTCTCCTAAATCACTGCAGATGGTGACTGCAGCCATGAAATTAAAAGACGCTTGCTCCTTGGAAGAAATCTATGACCAACCCAGAAACAATATTAGAAAGAAGAGACATTACTTTGCCAACAAAGGTCTGTATAGTCAAAGGTATGGTTTTTCCAGTGGTCATGTATGGATGTGAGAGCTGGACTATAAAGAAAGCTGAGTGCCGAAGAATTGATGCTTTTGAACTGTGGTGTTGGAGAAGACTCTGGAGAATCCCTTGGACTGCAAGGAGATCAAACCAGTCAATCCTGAAGGAAATCAGTCCTGAATATTCATTGGAAGGACTGATGCTGAAGCTGAAGCTCCAATACTTTGGCCACCTGATGTGAAGAACTGACTCATTGGAAAAGGCCCTGATGCTGGGAAAGATTGAGGGCAAGACGAGCAGAAGGGGACAGAGGATAAGATGGTTGGATGGCATCACTGACTCAATGCACATGAGCTTGGGCAAACTCTGGGAGATAGTGAAGGACAGGGAAGCCTGGCATTTTGCAGTTCATGGGGTTGCAAAGAGTCAGACATGACTGAGCAACTGAACTAAACAGACTTACAATATTACATTAGTTTCAGGTATACTGTACAACAGTTATTTGATATTTTTATACATTACAAAAGGATCACCACAATGTACTTTTTAAAATTAGTTTAGTGTTCCCTGGTGGTCCAATGGTTAAGAACTTGCCTTGCAATGCAGGGGACACCAGTTCAATCTCTGGTCGTGAGGATCCCCCATGTTGCAAAACAACTAGTACTATGTGCCACAACTACTGAGCTTGCACGCCTGCAGCCTGTGATTCACAAGAGAAACCACCGCAGTGAGAAGCCCGTGCAATGCAACAAAGAGCAGCCTCAGGTCATCATAACTGGAGAAAGCCCAAGTGCAGCAACAGAGACCCACCACAGTTCAAAAATAAACATTTTTCAAAAATTAGGTTATGTTTACAATTATCTATTCTATCTCAAATTATCTGTCTAGTTCAAATACATCTCATGTTCTAAAAAACACATTTTAAAGGATGATCTGCTTTCCAAATATGTTCAGTTTATATGATGGTACATCATATTTTTCTCTCCTCACAGACAAATAAGGAAAAAAACTCCATAAAAAAAAGTGACTACTTACCTAACTGGCTAGTATGAGAAGCGCTTGCAATAAAATCACAATCAATTTAGGATTTTAACTCAGAAGAACAAGGGGCTGTAACTTATCATATGTCAAGCAACTGCTCTGCAACCACTATCTTCCTCAACAATGCTTTTCACCTAAGCAAAAAAAAAAAACTTTGAGGTTTTTCCCATATATGCTTCCTTCCTTTTTTCCCTCTAATTTAATCCTAAAATAAAAATAAATACAATTTAGAAATTGTATTTCCATCAGTTGTTCACTTACCAAACAACAGTTCATTCAAGTGGATATCTTCTGAACTGTCACGGAAAATGCCAAAATAAATAGCCTTATTAAACTCAATTTAGATTATATCTGTCACTTCTTCCTTGTCCAAAGCAATTACTACAGAAGAAAATATATTAAGCCTAGTAATACAATTTATTAGAAATGTTGGTTGCTATAAAAATGTTTCACCGGTTTTCTAGGTGGTTACTAATAGACTAAATGATTTCTACCCTGTTCCAATCTGAATAAAGTAGATTTCTTCCAACATTATGGAACCAGTAAAGATGAAATAATAGAGTAAAATAAGTAAATACAATAAAATAGTAAAACCAAATATAATAAAATTGAGCAGGAGTGAAGAATGCACTTCTTTGCATTTTGTGGGATTATGAGAGGACAGCAAAAACAAAAGCTTGAAAAGGATTAAAATCTAAGGGCAGCAAGCATAAACAACAAAGGAAGCACAGCTTCAAATACACACAGTCCCAAAAGAGAACCTAAATTCTTTGACCAAGAGTTTTGGAGAATCAGGTTTAAGTACAATGTAGGTTGACCTTTCTTTTTTTTTAAATTGAAGTATAGTTGATTTATAATGTTGTGTTATATCTTCAGCTATACAACATGATTAAGTTATATATCTTTATATGTATTCTTTTCCCTTACAGGCTATTACAAAATACTGTGTAAGTTCTTTGCCACACAGTAACTCCCTGTTGAGGTTAAATAACCTTAATTTCAACTTATCACCCTAGTTGTTTAGCCAAATGAAAAATACCCCAGGGGAAAAAAAAATAACCTGGAGGAAAAAGAGTTTCCATAAAATCTTCTTTCTTATCTTCCCCTAGTAAATTCTCTAAAATGAAAAGATAAACAAACGGAGCTTTATTGTGATAAGCCTTATCTTTAAGTTAGAGATTCTCAAAAATTCATGAATGCTTGGTAGGACAGGAGAGAGTCAACAGCAGTTAACAGCAACGGATTATGATGTGTTACTCGCTAGCGGAAAATTAGAATCACGGAATCAAAAGGAATTTTAAGAGACTTTTATTCCCTTTGCCTTTATTCACAGACTAGAGAAATTTTTGAATATTTATGAAAGTTACAGACTTAAAATATAAAGGGCTTCAAACTATGGCTGTATTTAATATCATAATATTAACTCAGACTTTAACAGCATGTTAAAAATTCAAAGCCACAATTCCCACAGCAAGTGTAATTGTTACCATTTAGAGAAAATATTAGGAATAATCACATTCATCAAATTTATTAAACCCGAAGCTATGCTAGTCACAACTGACCTACTGTACTTTTGTTCTTTCATTCAAGAATGCTTAGACGATTTACTATTGAATTACTCTCTAACTGGTAAAAACTGAGGCAAAATACTGAAGAACTTGAGAAGTACAAGTGCAGAGTCCACTGTACAAAACTGCTGAACCATGCTCCCTGTTGATGTACTTTTTAAACTGAGCAAAAGATGAATTCTAAATTCCACATAAATTGCCTCTAATTGTGCCTTTCTTTCTGCTTGAAAACACTTTTCATACACGAGTACTGGTTCAGTTTCACCTGTAGGTAATGAACACAGAACTCACTGTGCGGAAAAACAAACCAGAATGTGAAAAAAGTTATCAGATATACAAAGGAGTGAAACAGCTGACTGAAAAACACTTGAACCACAATACTTTTTCTCCACTCTTAACGAGGCATTCTGAATATTTTAGTTAGTTTCTTTCATGAGACCTCCAGTTTTCCTAAGCTCCCGAGCTGAGTACTCACCTGGTCCGTCTGAATGCTGAATCGGGGCTTTTATTTCTGCTGCACTGGGTTCCCCCTCCTGAGAGCCGGAAGCTGCCGCCCCCTGCTCTGTATCCTCTACTTTAGTCACCGTGAAGTGCGGCATTGTCACAGTCAGGAACGTGCGCTCCCCCTGTGTTTGCTTCCTTCCAGTCTACCTTCGCTGCCTGTCACTTCCTTGCGGTGCCCCTTTCTGACTGATCACTGCCCACGGGAGACCCAGGGAGGGAATCGGGAAGTACTTTCAGTTCACGTGACCTACAGCCCTAAGGGAGGGGAACCTGGAAAACCCGCCTTCCAAGGTGGTGTTTACCACTCACTTAAAAGGATTAAGCATTCCACCTATTGCTTATTTGTTATTAAACTGTGAGAATCACAAGAATGGTTTAGGCTGTTTTCCCAGAGAAGCCAAGGGCTGGAGAGTGGGAAGAATGCTTGAAACTCTGTCCATTGTGTAGGCACCCTCTTGTTTCTTTAAGTTATTTGCACATCGAGATCTCAACCTCTGCCCTCACATCTCACAGGACAAAGACTAGGGAACAATTCATTAAAGACTGGTACTACATCAAGTTAGAAAGTCAACTATCTGTAAGTTTCTGTTGTTGCTTTATTTCAAAGCATATTGAAAACAGTCATGCAAGTCAATGTTTTTTCTTATCTTTCAGATGAGAACATTCATTCAACAAATATTTAATGAATACCTATGTATATTAGATAAGGCATAGTTCGAGATGTTGTAGGGTATACAAGGACACCCAAGAAGAGACATTAACTTCCCTGAAAGTCCAAATTTGTTTAAAAGAGCTAAATATTTTTAATGAGAAGAGTTAAGCATTTTTCGTTTTGTACAGAGAGTTTAAACATTGTGTTTTAAAGAAAAAACAATCCAAGAAAATCCCTGATGGAGAGGTGTATAGTTCCTTCAGCACACACTTAACATACTTTTGATATATTTTATCAGATAATTGTGTTCTCAGTTGATGACTTTAACGGAGTATGAGGCCCTATCTGAGCAGTCTAACACAGGAGTTCAGTAACTTGAGTGAAAGTGAAGTCGCTCAGTCGTGTCCGACTCTTTGCGACCCCGTGGACTATAGCCCACCAGGCTTCTCCGTCCATGGGATTCTCCAGGCAAGAATACTGGAGTGGGTTGCCATTTCCTTCTCCAGGGGATCTTCCCGACCCAGGGATCAATCCCAGGTCTCCCGCATTGCAGGCAGACGCTTTAACCTCTGAGCCTTGAGCTCTGTGCTAATTTCCATGTTAATAATGTAATAGGAGGATTTCCTTGTTACTAACACCTGACAAGCAAGACTGCACTAAATTTAAAAGAGAACAGTGATGGTTTATAACCCTCATTTATTCTAATATACACCACTTCCAAAAGAGAACAAAGCTGATAGCTGTTAAAGACCTACTTGTACACTGCACTGCACTAGAAACTTTTCATTAGGATCTCATTTAATCATCACAAAAACAGAAACATTAGGCTAAGAACTTGCCCAAAGTCATGTAAATGGTGAAGTCCAAATTAAAAATCCCCAATACCTTTGATGGTAGTCAGCGTAGAGGTTTCACAGAAAAGAAACTTATATACATTTACTTAAATTTTATTTCATGGGTTCCTGTATAACATTGGTTTGTAATCTTAGGCTACAAATTGGAATCAGCTGGGAGATGTTAAAACTACTGATACCTGAGTCCCATCCCAGATATTCTGATATAACTGCTCTGGAGTAGAACCTGGGCAACAGGACTTTGAAAAGCTCCCCCCCCCCCCCAAATGGTTCTAACAGGCAGCCAAGGCTGAAAATCACTATAAGAAAAAAAAACAGAAGGCTTTGTAGCTACTGAGATTTTTTTCTCTGAGAGAAGCGAAGTAAGTCAGGTGTGGTAGTACCCTTGGTGATTTTTCCATATTAACCACTTGGGTAGCTACTCAACTAATTTACTCAAAGGTACTTAAAACAACTGCCAGATTGTCAAAGATTTCCATATTATATTCTAGGTTTCAAATTTATTAATACTTTAGTGTCACTAGATATTTCCAATGGGATCTTACCTTTTCATATTTATTTTATAAAAAGAGTTGAATTGTACCTAATTTTTTATAGTCAATGGACAGAAACAATTACTTGTGTTTATAAATCTACGTGTAGCTTGTACATATAACCCTATGTACAAATGTTATCCTGTCACCTCTCCCCTCTAAAAAATACCCCAAACCTAACAAGTAGGAAGGTAACAAATATCTGTCAATCTACAATAGGTGTAATTTATTTACCAATTTAATGCTCTGGTAACCATAATGGTCAGCAAGTTTAAAATAGTTCTCTCCTAGACTGGACTGTAGGTAGTACAGTATAATAAAAAATTCAAGGCAAAGTTAAAGTAATACAGAAAAGGGTCGGGGGAGTGGCAAAGAAGAGATGTGTAAGTTCTGTACAGGAACAGTGGTTAGATAGAGAAGGTGGGATATAAGAAACAGCTATTTAAAGACCAACAAACTAAAACAATGAGGTATACCATTCCATAGGCTGCGTGACAGATAAAACTGGGAAGATGGATAATACCAAGTTCGGGGGGGCTGCGGAATGGAAGGAACTTTCATACATTTTTAATGATGTGCAAACTGGTCCACCACTCTGGAAAAGGGTCTGGTACTTATCCTTATAATCCAACAATTGCACTCCTTAGTATTTACCACTTCTGAATTTATCCTGTGAATGAAAATATATTCCCACAGGAGGACTTGTATAAGAATGTTCATAGCAGTTATTAACAATAGCCCGAAACTGGAAACCCAGCCCCAAACAGGAAGCCCACAGAAGAATGAGTAAATAAACTCTGATACATTCATACAAGGGATTACTACTCAGCTATAAAAAGGAATGAACCAGTGATACCTACAACAATAGGGATGAATCTCAAAAACATTATGCTAAGTTACAGAAGCCTTAAACAAAAGAATACATATTATATGAAACAACCAACAGGACAGTGCTGGCAAAAGTAATATGGTGGATAAAAAACAGGACCGTGGTTGCCTCTGGAGGAATGGAAGTGGGGATTAACTGGGATGGAGCAAAAGAGAACTTCCCAGAGTGTTGGTAAGATTCTACATCTTGACATGGAGTTTAAGAGTTCCACATGTGTATTCATTTGTCAAAATTCAGTCAATCTTCACTTAAAAGTTGTGTATTTTGCTGTATGAAAAGTGTAACTTGAAAGAAAAAAAAGCTGCAAACAGATAATGAATTCTACTTAATAGTATGTATCCTGAGGTATTGGGGGAAAATGAACTGATATCCACAATTTAGCTTAAAATGCATATAAATGGATAGACAAGTTGTGACAGGAAAAGTATAATAAAATGTTAACGACAGATTCTGGGTGGTACGCATATGAGCGTTCACTATAAGTCTTTTTTTTTTTTTTACAGTATAAGAGTATGAAGCCATTTATGTACATTTTAAGTGAATATAAAAATATCATTAAGTGTTCAGAAATAAAAGTAATGGTTTAGGTTTCATCACCCTCCCACCCCTCTTCCTAATCTTCTCCTCCCTTTCCTCATGAATAGACCCAGTTTTTCGATATCATAGCTGTGTTCTTCAGTCACTCAGTCCTGTCCGACTCTCTGTGACTCCATGAACTGCAGCACATCAGCCTTCTCTGTCCTTCACCATCTCCTGGAGTCTGCTGAAACTCATGTCCATTGAGTCCGTGATGCCATCCAACCATCTCATTTTCTGTCGTCCCCTTCTGATATCATAGTGGTCCCTGCTTTTTTTAATTCTGAGCTGTCAGCCATTAGCCAAGCTGAGTCTGTCAACTCATGAATGCACCGTGTCCCTCCATTTCGGTCTTTCTTTGTAGCACCATCCAGGGGATGCTCCAGGCAAGAATACTAAAGTGAGTTGCCGTGTCCTCCTCCAGAGGATCTTCCCCACTCATGGGTCGAACCCGAGACTCTAATCCACTATAAGTCTTTTAATTTTCTGTATGTTTGAAATTTTTTTATAACAAAATGTTGAAAAAATACAGTAAACTGACACCATTATGAAAACGAATAGGCAAGTCAAAGACTGGGAGAAAACATTCATAAAATATATGCCTGACAAAGGACTTGTGGTCTGAATATATAAAAATCCCCAAGAAAAGTGAAAGTGTTAGTCACTCAGTCATGACCGATTGTTTGTGACCCCACGGACCCCACCAGGCTCCTCTGTACACGGAATTCTCCAGGCAAGAATACTGGAGTGGGTTGCCATGCCCTTCTCTAGGGGATCTTCCCAACCCACTCAACAGTGACAAGACGACTCAACAGAAAATGAGCAAAAGATTCAAACAGACAACTCACAAAAGAAGCTATATACAAGGATAATAATAAGCAACTGAAAAAAACACTCAACATATCAGTGGCCATCAGGGAAATGCAAATTAAAATCACAATTAAAACTGTTGGCAAGGATGTAGAGCAAATGTTAATGGAAATGTTGACCACTTTGGAAGAAAGTCTGGCACTTTTAAAATAAATTTAAACACACACCTACTTTATGACCCAGCAATTCCTCTTCTAGATATTTACCAAAGAGAAATAAAAGCTAAAATCATAAAAATTTTGAACAAGTATGTACTAGCAGCTTTATTTATAACAGTTCAAACAGGAAACAGCCTAGTAGGTATCCATCACAAGATATACAACCTATAGTATATTCATACAATAGACTATTACCCAACAATAACCAGGAATGGATTACTGATACATTCAACAACATGAATGAATCTCAAAAACATTATAAATTATACATTACACATTAATTATACACATACTGAAGTGTTTAAGTGTGAAGCACACTAATGTCTGCAACTTACCCTTGAAATGCTTCAAAAATAGATGGATCATTGGAAGGGATGAACATATGATAAAACAAATACAGCAAAATGCTAAGTGTAGCCTCCAGAGGACATGGTTATGAGTATTTATAATATAATCTTTCAACTTTTGTGTATGTGTGAAATTTGTCATAAAAAATTGTTGAAAAAAAAATACAATGAACTAAACGAAGTTCACTGAAATCTAAAAAACTTTGGAACAAATCACTCACGGGTCAAATTTCATTTCACATAAAATTTAGGGAGTTGCATAAAAGCTTTTCCTGAACTTTGATTCTAGAGTTTTGAACACTGTTTGAAATGAGAGTCACCATGCAGGTCTGAAATATTTACATTTTTACATTAAAAAAAAAATCCAGGGGAGAACAGATTTGTGGTTGCCAGGGAGAAGAGTGGGTGAGGGAGGGATGGATTGGGAGTTTGGAGCTAGCAGATGCAAACTACTATATAGAGAATGGATAGACAACAAGGTCCTACTGCATAGCACAGGGAACTATATTCAATATTCTGTAATGAACCATAATGGAAAAGAATATGCTACATAGCAGAAATTAACGCAACACTGTAAATCAGCTATACATCAATACATTAAAAAAATCTATAGTTGTAAAAAAAATCTATAGTATTTTCATGCAATAAGGTACAAGGCCAAGCTAGGGCAGAAAGGGCATTTTAAAGAGCTAAATATTACACATGTTATATTTATTAGCTACTTTCACTAAGACACTTTTCTTGTGACTATGTTTTGTTTTTTCCCAAGAATCATGACCATTCTTTAAAAGAATGGGTCTATTTTGGGTAATATTTTGAAAGTACAATTTACCACTCTACCCTATTCTATTATTAATTTTTAATCATGGTTAACAATTCATGATAACTAGCATTTTATTTTATTCAACCCATTTATTAAAAAAAAAAAAGCCAAGTCAGCTTCAGTGAAGACACTGAAACAAGCGGAGGTCAACAGGAAATCACTTTCGACAGAAGGGTTCTTCCAGTTTGTAATATTTTGTTAAGTCCCATCATTAAACACTCAATTTTAGGGGCTTCCCTGGTGGTCCAGTGGTTACCAATCTACATGCCAGCGCAGGGTACATGGGTTCAATCCCTGGTCTGGGATGATCCCACATGCCAGCGGAGCAACTAAGCCTGTGCGCCACAACTACCGAGCCAGTGCTCCAAAGCCCATGCTCCCCAGCAAGAGAAGCCACTGAAATGAGAAGCACATGCACCACAATGAAGAGCAGTCACCTCTCACTGCAATTAGAGAAAGCCCACGTGCAACAACAAATATCCAGCACAGCCAAAAACAAATAAATCTTAAAAAAAAAAAACCACTCAACTTTAGAGCAAATCATATGTGTATTTCCACTTAGTTTGAAGAAATTGAGAACTGTACTGTACAAAACCTATGCAAATTACACTGCAAATTATCTTTGGTAAAGGACTATTTTTCTTTAAATTGCCATTCATTATGGACAAAAAAAAGACCTATAAAAACATAAAATAAAAATTACTAGAAAATGAAATATACAAAACACAAATTCCAATCTTTATCGTTAGATTCAATATACATAAACTTACTCTAACAAATTGCTAAGCAAGTTCTAAAAACTTAATTTCTGAAATTATCTCCTCGTATATGTAAGGAAGAAGTATCTGGTGGCTCAGATGGTAAAGCGTCTGTCTGCAATGCAGGAGGCCCGGGTTTGATCCCTGGGTTGGGAAGATCCCTTGGAGAAGGAACTGGCAGCCCACTCCAGTACTCTTGCCTGGAAAATCCCATGGACGGCGGAGCCTGGTAGGCTACTGTCCATGGGGTCCCACAGAGTCGGACACAACTGAGCGACTTCACTTCATATGTAAGGAGGTTTATAAATAGCTCATGGTCCAGCACCATCTGCATACCTCACTCTGAATGGCTCTATTAGAGAATATTCTAAACATTTTATTAGAAGTCAATAGGGGTCACACACAGTCGGACACGACTGAAGAAGCTTAGCAGGCAGTTCACTACTTAAATTTGAAAAGTATACAGAATTTCATTATACACAAATTTCCTATTTAACATACTCAGCGAAACCTTTTTCTCCTTCAAATACTAATTTAAATATTAATTTAAAGTATAAAACTGATCACAAATTCTAAATTTGTCTTACTATGTAGACAACTATACAAAGAATTAAATGAGTCAGTTACTTTGGTGAGGACCAACTATCATGGATAGTAAGGCATCAAAACTTCTAAATCTCAAAATTACATAAAATTTTCTATGAATGGATTTTTATAAAATGATATTTATAATGTATTTTGGGACTGATGACTGAAAGACAGTAAATACAAAAAAGACATTATTTTCTGATGGATTCGTAAAACTATAGGGTAAGGATAACAAAGAGTTCTCCAAATCAAAACATCAGAAGAATCTCATGCTTTACTGAGGCTGAAGACTCATGCATTTATTCAATATGCCATATGCCAGGAAAGAGGAATGCAATGGAGAAGACGACACTGTTCTGCCCTCAAGGAGCTTGCAGACTTATTATCCTATTAACTACATAATAACAAGCAATATATAACCAGGAGTGTAACTTATAGAATCAATCTTGAGAGCACAACAGTACCACCTTGCCCAGTTTCTTCTGTAGGAACCTTAAGCTGTGAGTCTTCATTAAAGGAAAGAATAACGGTTGATGGCTAGTGCTAGTTTGAGAGCTATGCCATTCATTTTGGCTACTGATCCAAATACTAAAGAAGGTATTATCAAAAGCCTTTTAAGTACTTAGAGCCCTCAGCTTCTACTGTTATCTCTTTCAGAGTATTGCAATTCCCTATATAAGGTTGCTCATCCCAATATCAATTGTAACCTACAAATGAGAGGCCCCCAAAATCAACCTAAGTATGAAAACATAACCACTCAGTAACTCAGATTTTCATTTCTGAGGCATGATACTTCATTCTTTCATTCTGAAATATGATCTATGGGCTTCTAGTCAATGCTACCAGTAGTACATAGAAAATAAAACTGATATTAAACATTATCAAAACTTAGGACATATTTCTAAAATATAAAAAAAGAAAAATGAAAACATAATTTGAAACAAAATTTCCTTGTTAATTTTTATGTCAGAGAACAAGTATTTTTTATAAATTATTGCTTCCTTTCTCCCCAGCAACAAAACTCAATTTTAAAATAGATCTACTGAGGATGACAGGCACAGACTTATTGTTAACATTCAGTGGTCCAGTGAGAACCCATGAGTGTTGGAGGTTAATGCATAATGACAGATGATGCTTTGAGTGGATTTTTTCCCTCTCATACAAACAAGTCTCTAATAAAAACACTTTGTTTAAAAATAAATTAAATAGATCTATTGAGACAAGGGTTGAAACATGAATATTAATTAACTTTAGATGGCTTCCCTGGTGGCTCAGACAGTAAAGAATCTGCCTGCAACACAGGAGATCTGGATTTGATCGCTGGGTTGTGAAGATCACCTGGAGAAGTGAATGACAACCCACTCTAGTTTTCTTGCCTAGAGAATTCCACAGACAAGAGGAGCCTGGTGGGCTACAGTCCATGGGGTCACAAAGAGTTGGACATGACTGAGCGACTAACACTTTCTTCACTTTCTTTTTATTTTTAGATGGACTAATGTAACTAAATCAGTAAACCTTCATGTTAATTAAGCACTATTATAATGCCCTGGGGCCTCCCTTGTGGCTCAGCTGGTAAAGAATCCGCCCGCAATGCCGGAGATGGAGGTTCAATCCCTGGGTTGGGAAGATCCCTGGGAGAAGGGAAAAGCTACCCACTCCAGTATTCTGGCCTGAAGAATTCCATGGACTGTATAGTCCATGGGGTCGCAAAGAGTTGGACACAACTGAGCAACTTTCACTTTCATAATGTCCTAGGTATTTGAGATCATTTGTGTAAAAGAGAGTAAAAATGCATTTTTAGGCCAGATTTCTTGTTAGGGACATAGAACCTTAGGTTATTCAGAAAACATATCATTTTACTACATTAAAAAAAAAATTTCCTTTCATGCCCACAATGTGAGGCAAAATAATTGCAAAAATATACACAGAACATAAAACTTGCATTTCCTCATACCTCTTCTACTCTATTACACATTTGCAGCTTAATAAATATTGCAGCAGAGCTGACCACTGTTGTTGGCCAGGCTTCCCTGTCCTTCACCATCTCTCAGAGTTTGCCCAAACTTATGTGCATTGAGTCGATGATGCCATCCAATTGAGTCGATGATGCCATCCAACCATCTTATCCTCTGTTCTCCTCTTCTCCTCCTGCCCTCAATCCTTCCCAACATCTGGGCCTTTTCCAATGAGTCAGTTCTTCATATCAGGTGGCCAAAGTATTGGAGCTTCAGCATCAGTCCTTCCAATGAAGATTCAGGACTGAGTTCCTTTAGGATGGACTGATTTGATCTCCTTGCAGTCCAAGGGGCTCTCAGGAGTCTTCTCCACCACCACAGTTCAAAGCATCAATTCTTCGGTGCTCAGCCTTCTTTATGATCCAACTCTCACATCCATACGTGACTACTGGAAAAACCATAGCTTTGACTAGATGGACCTTTGTTGGCAAAGTAATGTCTCCGCTTTTTAATGTGCTGTCTATGTTTGTCATAGCTTTTCTTCCAAGGAGCAAGTGCCTTTTAATTTCATGGCTGCAGTCCCCATTTGCAGTGATTTTGGAGCCCAAGAATATAAAGTCTGACACTGTTTCCATTGTCTCCCATCTATCTGCCATGAAGTGATGGGATCAGATGCCATGATCTTAAGTTTTTTGAATGCTGAATTTTAAGCCAGCTTTTTTACTCTCCTCTTTCATCTTCATCAAGAGGCTCTTTATTTGCTCTAAAGAGGAACCAGTGGTTAGGATTCCACCTGCCAATCTACTTCTGCTTCACTGACTACAGTAAAGCCTTTTACTGTGTGATCACGACAAACTGAATATCTTGCATGGATTTCTCAAGGCCATATAAATATAATAAGGCTTAGCTATGGAGCACCAAAAATACAAAGCAGAAGACTGTTATTTTACAGGAAATTTTAAAAAGAAAAAAACCATGGGATTTCCCTGGTGGTCCAGTGGTTAAGACTTCTTGCTCCCAATGCAAGGGGCATGAGGTCAATCCCTGGTCAAGGAACTAAGATCCCACATGCACCCAGCATGGCCAAACTACTTTCCCTGCCAGGAAAAAACAAAACCACCCAAAACAAAAACTAAAGTTAGGATTAAGACCTAAGTATATACCATTTCCTAACAACTTAATACTGCTTTTGTTTTCATTTTTCTATCCTGTCCAGATACAAAAATATAAATTTTCAGAAGAAGAAAAAAGCTTTAGTCCTTACATTTTTTTCAGTTAAGAGACCCAGAGGTAACTTCAAATTTTCAACTTTTGCATAGCCTTTCAGATTGACTTATTTACAATATTGGTTTGATTCTGATATCTTGGTAACTGTTCAGTTCTACCTGTGATTTAAGTAGATTAAAATTTTTCAAAAGTAAGATGCACTTGAGAATCAGAAATGTTAAAAATTTGACAAATGAACACTTTAGCACTGAGCAAATACAGTAACAACATTTCCTATTAACCAATACTGAACTTCTGCAGCTAAAGCAAGGTGCTGTGTGCGTGCGTGCGTGTGTGCGTGTGTGTGTGTGTGTGTGTGTGTGTGTGCTCTGCAGCTTTGTGCTCATAACTTTATACACCACTGCAGGCACTCTTCAAGTGCACCAAAGCACGAATAACAAGGTTTTAATGGGGAATATCTTCTTCGGTTTTCCACTTACTTCTAAAATTTCATTAAAATACACTGTTTTACACAATCACAAAATAAAGTGCTTTCATAATTCCTATAATACAGCTCTCCAAATTTTCATATCTACTGCTAAGAAACACATCACTAAGAACTTAAATGCATAGAATGTGCATTACTCTGAGTCAACAGGCCCACCAGGTGAAGCTATGCAGCTTACATCAGGCCAAAAGGGCAAGGAGGGGGAGACTGAAATTCAATTTGCCGTTTTCCAGGGAAGCTTGCAAAGGTGGCCATTTTAGGTCTGGCTAGTCCAAAAGCATTTATTACACAGAAAGAAAAAAAAGAGCAGCTTCGATTCAAGTTTACAGCAAAATATCGTCCTTCTAGGTCAGCACAAATTGCCTTAAAACATTCCTCTTATTTTAACAGCTTTAACACGGAAAAGCATGACTATATGAGATTCTTAGGTTCCCAGGCCCTGTTCCTTCTCTTCCATTCCCAGTACAGATAATAGCAAAGCAAAGTTTATGAGAATCCCTCAGAAATGCAAATCAAAACTGCAAATGAGGTATCACCTCACACCGGTCAGAATGGGCCTCATCAAAAAGTCTACAAACAATAAATGCTGGAGAGGGTGTGGAGTAAAGGGAACGCTCTTGCACTGTTGATGGGAATGTAAATTGATACAGCCACTATGGAAGACAGTATGGAGATTCCTTAAAAAACTAGGAATAAAACCACCATATGACCCAGCAATCCCACTCCCAGGCATATACCCTGAGGAAACCAAAACTGAAAGAGACACATGTATCCCACTGTTCATTGCAGCACTATTTACAATAGCTATAACATGGAAGCAACGAAGATGTCCACTGACAGATGAATGGATAAAGAAGTGGTACATACACACAATGGAATATTACTCAGCCATAAAAAGGAACACATTTGAGTCAGTTCTGATGAGGTGGATGAACCTAGAACCTATTATACAGAGTGAAGTGAGTCAGAAAGAGAAAGATAAATATTGTATTCTAATGCATATATACAGACTCTAGAAAAATGGTACTGAAGGATTTATTTACAGGGCAACAATGGAGAAACAGGCATAGAGAATAGACTTATGGACATGGAGAGAGGGGAGGAGAGGGTGAGATGTATGGAAAGAATAATATGGAAACAATATTACTATATGGAAAATAGATAGCCAACAGGAATTTGCTGTATGGCCCACGAAACTCAAACAGGGGTTCAGTATCAATCTAGAGGGGTAGAATGGGGTGGGAGATGGGAGGGAGATTCAAAAAGAGAATATATGTATATCTATGGCTGATTCATGTTGAGGTTTGACAGAAAGCAACAAAATTCTGTAAAGCAATTATCCTTCATAAAAAAATAAATTAAAAAGAAAAAAGAAAAAGAAACATGCCTCTGACAGGAAAAGAAAAAGGCCTCTGATGCAAACAATTACTGAGGAGATGGGAGAGATCACCCAGGATAAAAGAGGAGAAGTTGAAGTAATCACTCTTTCAGTCACTAATATTTAATCAAATATCTAGAATATTCTAGGACAGACTCTATAAAACAAAGTCCTTTCTATTAAGTCTATTTCTGGATTTCAGTCCAACTTTTTAAAAGCTTGTATTACAGATGTTTTCAAATATACACAAAATCAGAGAAAACAGTAAGATGAATCCTCATGTACCTTTTACTCCAATTCAACAAATCATAAATGTTTGTCAGTCTTGTCTATCTCTCAAATTTTATTTTTTTGGTATGAGGGGAGGGTGGAGTACACTTCATTTCACCTGTTAGTATGTCAATATGTACCTCTATAGATCAGGGCTTTACATTACCACAGTGCATAAATACGCCTGAGAAAACTCACAATAATTCCTTCATGTTGTTTAATATTAAGCGCATGGTCACGTTTCCCTGATTTTCTCAAGCCTTTTTACAGTTGTTGGTTCACATCAGTTCAGTTCAGTCCCTCAGTTGTGTCCAACTCTTTGCGATCCCATGAATCACAGCACGTCAGGCCTCCCTGTCCATCACCAATTCCCAGAGTTCACTCACACTCGCGTCCATCGAGTCAATGATGCCATCCAGCCATCTCATCCTCGGTCGTCCCCTTCTCCTCCTGCCCCCAATCCCTCCCAGCATCAGAGTCTTTTCCAATGAGTCAACTCTTCGCATAAGGTGGCCAAAGTACTGGAGTTTCAGCTTTAGCATCACTCTTTCCAAAGAAATCCCAGGGCTGATCTCCTTCAGAATGGACTGGTTGGATCTCCTTGCAGTCCAAGGGACTCTCAAGAGTCTTCTCCAACACCACAGTTCAAAAGCATCAATTCTTCGGTGCTCAGCCTTCTTCACAGTCCAACTCTCACATCCATACATGACTACTGGAAAAACCATAGCCTTGACTAGACGGACCTTAGTCGGCAAAGTAATGTCTCACATCGGGATCCAAAAAAAGTCCACACGTATTTGGTTGATATTCTTTTTATCTGAAACAGCCTTTCCCCCTTTCCATCAACTCCTCTTTCACCCCATTCACTTATTTGTTGAAAATTCTAATTATTCAATAAAATTTGCCACACTCTGGATTTAGCTGATTGCTACTTGCAGTATAAAATATTGATAATACATTATACAATTTAACCACTAACTGTGCAGTATTGAGACTTGGTCTATAACCAAAATGTTTCACACAAGTGATAATTTGTCTTTTAAAAAAATGGGGGGTGCGAATTGAGCTTGGGGAAAAAAAAAACCTACCAGAGGATGCTATTAGGAAAACTAAGAAGGTACCAAACCCACATGGTTTTACAAAACTATCCCCTTTACTACCTTATACACTGTTAGTTACAGCTCTTTATTAGTGTGTCAAAGTGAAGGACAGTATTCAATAATCATATAATATGAAAGGTATATTTAAAAGAAAGTTAATAGTCACCTATAATTGTCACCTACAATGTAATTCACTTAGTTTTGTTTGGTGCAAAAAACTAGACTTTTTTTCAAAAGCATAAAAAAAGTGCTTGGTACTTTGAAACGTGTTTTATGAGAGAAAAAAAAGATAGCTTTCCAATTTTATTCTGATTCTTAGTCAAACATTATTTAACCACAGCTCGAGAGACTGGTATGATTACTAATAACACAGAATTGGTGGGTCAGTAGAGTGGGCTTAATGTCCATGTGTGATGTAATGGTGCCAAGTGCAGATAAATATTTGTTAAGACCTATCAGCATTTAAGGAAAAGACTGCCAGGCCTTATCCACTTGGTGAATGTCTACTTACCCTTTGAAGCCCACCTATAGTAGGAAAATTCTTCACATGTATATTACATTAATCCCTCTTTCCTTTTGAGCTATGGTCCCCAACTCTGGCTGAAGAGCTTTTAAATATGATGGACAAAGAATGTTGCCTGCTGTATCAGTGAACAACGGCTGTTGAGGCCATCAAGACGTCAGTCATTGCAGTCACCCCCAATGGTGCACCTTGAGGGGATTCAAAATGGAGAAAACCAGGATACTGGCCCCAGACAGCTAAGGTGCATCTCAAAGGAATGATTTCAATAAGCCCAGAGTTTTGCATCTTCTCATATATAGAAAAGCACTAAATTTGTTAACTTGAGATGTCTAGTTTTCCTTAACAAGCAGTAATCTTTTGATGTTTCAACTATTTGGTTTTTTGGCAAAAACTCCTATGTATCCTGGTTCCTCCATATCCTCCTCCTTTATAACAGTCCCTCAGGGCTTATTGAGAGGCTATCTTTGGGTTGAAGCCCTCAGTAAGTCTGCCAAATAAAATATAATTCTCAACTCTTAGGCTGTGCATTTTTAAAAAATTGACAACGTTATGCTCTGAAGATACAAAGACAATTTGGTGTCCCTGTCCTTAAGAACTTTACAGCCTAACTGAAATAGGTACTATAGAAGTAGTCTGTGTAAGAGATGTAGGGACTTAAAGATCTGATCTATCTGTATTTGAGGCTGAATGAGACAAGGTGTCAGAGAGGTGACCCCACGAAGGAGGGGCTTATCTAAATTACTCTCACCTCTCTAGCAGCTAACAACTGTCAATAAAAGTTTGGTGACAGCCAGCCTCAAAGTACACTTAGAGCTTCCTAACTCAACTGGCTTTTGTTTTTATTCCACCTCAGAAACCCACCCCCAAGGCTGTACACTAGGACCACACTGGAACTGCTCCACCTCTGAACACATCAAGCCCAGCTTTCAAACATCTGATCACAGCCTTTAACCCTTCTACATCTTTCACTACCATTTTACCCGTCAAGTCCTCCAGTCTCTCAGTTCATCATTTTCCTTTACTGTATTTTTCTACTGTATTATTCTAAAATTTACTTTATTTTTCTCTTTTGTATTTTGATGTGCACTTCTCCTTCTACATTTATCATACAGCATTTTAATTTATACAAAATTTTGTTTGCTTTCTCTATTAGAGCATAACTTTCCTTAGAACAGTAATGGGATTCTTTTTCTCAGTCTGGCATCCTTCACACCCAGAACAAGTCTAGTCCATAATAATTGCTCAGTAAACACTGGTGCAAGCATTCTTGTCATTTTCACCACTATTTCTATGAGCTCTCCAAAGGCGGAACCTATATTTTACCTGAGTATTCAGCAGAATGGGGTTTGACCTATAATTTCTACTGGAGTGCCTCCTACATGGAGCCCCCAGGAGCATTTATTGAATTGGAAAAGGTTGAAATGTTATTAGAGCCTGTACAAGACATATAAAAATATGTTCTCTGCTCTATCCTGGCATTATTATTTTAGCAATCATTTAAGTTAACCAAATAGTTATGAGACCAACATAAAAAATGTTCATTGTGGCAGAGGCAAACGGAAAGCCACGGACAGAGAGGTCAGGAGGCCTGCACTTCACTCTCGGCTCTGCCACTCAGAATCTACAAATAACCATCTCTGTAACCCTTAGTTTCCTCATTTATTAAAATGGGGTTTGATGAGAATTTGATTCTTGATCATCTGAAAGTTCCCTAACTGATATGCTATGGCTACTAAAATTTTTTTAAATTAAAAGTGATACACTCTCAGATTTCCCTAGTGGTACAGTGGATAAGAATCTGCCTGCTAATGCAGGGGACATGGGTTTGATCCTTGGTCCAAGAAGACTGCACATGCCACGGGCAACTAAAGCCCATGGGCCACAACTACTGAAGCTCTCATGCCTGGAGCCTGTGCTCCGCAACAAGAGAAGTCACTGCAGCGAGAAGTCCATACTCCACAATGAAGAGGAGTCCCCACTCGCGGCACAGAAAGCCCTCAGAGCAGAATGAAGAGCCAGCACAACCCAAAGGAAAAAAGAAATGATTTTTTTAAAGGTAGAATTTCTTATGTAAAGAATAAAAGTGATACACTCTCAATATAAAACATTGTATATGCCTTACTGAATTGTTTAAAGGGAAATTCCTTCTCCCCACTCTGTTTTCATAACTCTGGAGACGTCCACTCTCAAAAGTTCCTTCTGTACATTTAAAGCATTCCTCATGCACCAGCAAGTATAGTGCTAAGATTGTTGATTTTATTTACCAGCTTGACAGTCCCAGAAATTCTAATGGGACAGTGACAAAATGAAAGAGAACTATAAATACTTTGATAGCAGAAAGATAATTACTACTCAAGAGGCCAACAGTAGAAAAAAATTAAAATATAGACATAAATATTTAAAACTTCGTGCGTCACCCCTCCTTGGTTGTGTAATGTAATGTTAATAAAGGTATATGACAAGATAATAAACTGAAGGTAGGAAGAAATGTGGGAGGCAAGGGAACTGTGGAGAAAAGAGAGAATCATACCAATGTTGTAATCACTAAAGGATATAAAAAAGACCAAAATAATAATAACAATACAATTCTAAGTGGTAAAACAGGGCTTCCCTGGTGGCTCAGAGGTTAAAGCGTCTGCCTGCAATGTGAGAGACCTGGGTTTGATCCCTGGGTCGGGAAGATCCCCTGGAGAAGGAAATGGCAACCCACTCCAGTACTCTTGCCTGGAGAAACCCATGGACAGAGGAGCCTGGTGGGCTACAGTCCACGGGGTCGCAAAGAGTCGGACACGACTGAGCAACTTTACTTTCACTTTCAAGTGGTAAAACAAGAAACAATTCTGAAATATCTTATGAGCATATGGATAGAGTCAAGGAAGTAGTTTGTTTTCCTTTATTAAATCCAGCCCAGAGACAAATGTAGATTAACACATGTCCTTGATTTTCTTGACAAGAGCATTCTTTGAAGTTTGAAAGTGAAAGTGAAAGTCACTCCGTTGACTCTTTGCAACCCATGAACTATACAGTCCATGGAAATCTCCAGGCCAGAATATTAGAGCCTTTCCCTTCTCCAGGGGATCTTCCCAACCCAGGGATCAAACCCAGGACTCCCGCATTGCAGGTGGATTCCTTACCAGCTGAGCCACAACATCTAAGTCTAATAATGGCATCTGCATATTACAAGACCAAAGGTAAAAGAAGCATATTTCTAACCAGTTCCCTCCTATAGTGTGGGAAATATATCACAGGATGATTGCCATCACAAGAATTTGTCTAAAAGATAAGTAAGAAAAAACAGGTCACTAGGAAAGTAGGAAACTCATTTCCCAAGAATACTCTAGGAAAAAGTGTGATCTAATGGCTGGACTGTTAATTTCCCTTTCACCTAGTACCAGAAACTAAACATTAAGGAATATGTTAGATAGAGGACCAAGCTTTAACTTCAGTACCCACCTAAACGAGATAGATTTCACCTAGACAAGTCTCAGTTTTACCCTTATGGTTTTACCCTTATGGTGTAAAGTGATACCACTGTAGATCTTAAAGAACGGCTTATAGATCAGAAGAGCAGCCCAGATAAGGATCCTGTCTCTGCAAGGTTAATACATTACTGATATGTCTACTTTTAGAAACAACAAAAATACAATTCTATGATACCTAACTTGCAAACCTATCAACACTCAACTATAAATTGTGTATGTGTGCTCAGTCATGTCCAACTCTTTTGCAACCCCATGACCTGAAGCCTGTCAGGCTCCTCTGTCCAGGGGATTTCTCAGGCAAGAATACTGGAGTAGGTTGCCATTTCCTACTCCAGAGGATCTTCCGGACCCAGGAATAGAACCTGTTACCTAATAACAATTACAGGCTTTCCAGGTGGCTCAGTGATAAAGAAGCCGCCTGCCAAACAGTAGACTTGAGTTTGATCCCTGGGTCAGGCAGATCCCCTGGAGAAGGAAAAGAGAAGCGACTCTAGTATTCTTGCCTGGGAAATCCCACGGACAGAGGAGCCTAGTGGGCTACAGGCCGTGGGGTCACAAAAGAGTCAGACAGGACTTTGCGACTGAAGAACAACAAATGACAATTACAACATTTAAAAAATTAGCACTGTTATAGTCTTTACCTGGTATTTTTACAACCTAAATACAGTATAAAGGGTAAAAACTAAAACTATAATTTAGAATGTGGAAGAAGAGAAAATGATTATTTTATTTCCATAATGTAATTTTAATACCGTGGTATATAACATAAACTCTGTCATGAAGGTGAAAATTGTTAAGTCCAGGAATTGACCTGTAAGGTCTTCATAAAAAAAAAAAATTAGTCAAGGACTATAAACTAGCAAATATACCTTGTCTCCTTACATTAAAACACACTAAACAGAAATAAGGAACTAAAAGCATTTTGGTTTCCTGCGCTCTGTAGATTAGAAGGAACAATATTTCCTGACACCGGAAAATAGCAAGTCAGTGGCTGAAGATAGTTTTCAAATGTGGGTAGAATATCATTTTAAGGGCTTTTAAAATTCTTAAGAGAATTTTCATTACCAGAGAGATCTATGTTAGAACACAGCATAAAACTAAATATATAAAGCAGTACGGTATTTCTCAAATTTTTCTACTTTAGTCCAAAAAATGTTATGACCTGTTTTATTTCATCATCTCTTTCTCACTAAATGCAATGGAAACCTCCAAGCCTGTTGACATAAATTGCTTTAGGAAGCTAAAGGTCTGCATTGGTCAATACAAGTCAAAAGTGGCTCATGCGCTGTTCCTGACTACAAAGACTTCATACTCAGTACATGCCATCTAAAGTTCAAAATGAAACAAAAAAAAATTTATGTGGAATCAGGCCCTAAAAGCCTCTTTAGAATTCTCCACTGGACAAGGCAGCCCACTCAGCTCTACCCACCCTCACCCTGACTGAGCTTAGCTACTGGAACAACTGCCTCTGTAAAAACATAAATTTTTAAAAAGAATTTTGTGATACAATATCTGAAGTCTCTTTAGGAAACCCAATAACTAAGATATGATCAATAACTACTCCACATAACTGACCTTAAAAGCAAATTGTCATAGACCCCCAAAGCCAACTCTCCACTAAATTTTACCATTTAGGATTCTCCTTCCTGAAAATGATTAAATTCTTTGATACTCATCCTTAACCAAAAGATACATTTCAAGTTTGAGACAGAAAACGAGGAAGTCAAAACACAACCACTTTCCTTCTTGCCATATACCTCCAAACACACCAAGTTACTACTGCAGAGATTGGCTATGCAAACCATTATCCCAAAGGGTTCCTAAACATCTCAAAAAGAGGTTCCTTGGTTCCTAATGATTATTCTATAATGGAAACGTGATCTCTCGGTATATTTTCATCCTGGACAAACAGGTCAGTAACGGAAATATTTTGTTATCTATGTTTCTACTCACCCTCAGTAACATCCTGGGGGTTAGATGTCCGGTCACTGGCTGGATCCAGTGCAACCGTTGCCAAGGAAGTGGTGGCTCCAGACATCTCACTCATAGGCTCACTACGGCTGGTTTCGGGCACACTTTCGCGGGAGCTAAATCTTACTCGGGAACTGGATCGAGAGCTGAGGTCCGGACTGGTGTCTGATAAACCTGGAATGTCATCGATCTTTGTTGGTGTCACCATGAACCGAACTGAAGCCATCTTTGTGGTGGTTTCTGGAGGATGCATTTTTATTTTTCTCTTCCTTTATAAAGACAAGGAAAAAAGAAAAACCCTGCAAAACCCTTCCTCCTTTGCGAGCTATTTCTGATTGCAAAAACAGAAAAGATAACTAAAAACACGAAAAACAACCTTCAGTTACCTTGATTTACACCACACGAAAAGCCACTACATATAAGAATCCTCCTATTCAAGAATTCAAGCTGTCCTAAAAGGTGCACTACCAACAGTTGAAAAATATTCAAAAAAAAAAAAAAAAGACAAAACGATGCCAATCTCGTGTAACTTCGTTTCTTCAGAATGAAGAGATACCTAGTTATCTCCTCTGGTCCAGGGATGTGGGCTCAGGGCCATTGTCAGAAAAGCAGGTGACGAAGCCTTTCTTGCCTCGACCCTAAGGTTTAGGCCGAGGTAGTTAGTCCTTTTTTTATCTGTAAATGTCCCACGGTTAGTTGAGCAAAGTGAGCACAAGCCCACCCTTATCAGACGAATACAGCATAGATCAGCTTGCGAAACGATGTATACCCGGCCACCTGTTGTGTATCAGGTGAATACCCCACAGGTCTGGCTGGGAGGAGGTGTGTGTAGAGCCACCCGATGTTTCTGAGGCCGATAATCCACTTGGGTCTGGTGGGAGAGGTGCGCACGCATAACGGGAAAAATAATCGCACACTCCGGCTGGAGGAGAATGAGAGAAGGGTGAGCAGAGGAGGCTGCAGGGGCAGAGCGGATTTCTGCCTTCAAGAGGCCTGCGGGGCTGGCCCGCCCGCTCTTCTGGCAGAAAGGTCCCTAGGATCTGGGAGGAGGCGGCTAGCTGATCGAGACTCCGCGGACTGCAGCTCAGGGTCGAGGCAGGTCGCTGCTAGTCAGTCCATCGAGCCTCCGACTGGCTCACTCGGTTTCTCTTGCGCGTGACAGGACGAGCCACCCCTTTGCCGAAGCAGCTCTCTCCCCTACCAGAGCCCCGGCGCAAGGTCAGCCCTCGCTGTTCTTCCTTCGGGTTCTAACTGAAGAGGAGGCGGCCTCAGGCTGGCCCTGGCTGAGCCGGAGAGAGCAGCGAGGATGTGAGTAGGAGGAGGTCGCAGGTGCGGGATCTCGGCGCCAGCTGATGCGGGTGCGCGCGCAGCTGTTGTTTATGAGCCGGTAACTGTTTCCGAGCCACGGCGCGCGCAGGACGGCTGGAGCTGCCAGGGAGGGCGCCCCCTCCTTGGCCAGACGCCAGAGATGCAGTTACGTGACCTCGCCGCCCCCGGCCCCGGGCCCGGCGGGCTGGGCCCGCGCCGCCGCAGCCCCGCCCTTTCCTCCCCGCTCGTTGCTCATTCGAGGTTAACGGTCCGAAGAGAAGCCTAGGGGAGCGGTCGGAGGGCGGCACCGTCCCCACGAGCGTCTGAAAGCCCCGCCCAGTCTCTGCAGCCCGCGAGGTGGCCGAGAGGGCTGCGCGCATGCGCTCGCTCAGGTTGCGGCACGGGTTGGGCCCCAGTGTGGGAGGCCCGGAGCACGACGGAAATTGTAGTTGGGTGTGTGGGGGCCTCAGCTGCGTGTATTTGGAAAAACAAATGCTTTTCCTTCTAGGTCCTGCTGTCTTGCACTAACTCTAGAAGTGGAAGGACTTCAGGGAGCAGTGGGTACGCCATACTCTCAGAACCGCAAAAACCATCTCTACTGAATAAGAACATCCTCAAAAAACCATTCATAATTTCTTTAAAAATCACAAATCTCACACCATCATATACCTCCAAAATATATGCTATATATTGGATATGACCCTCATTGGAGTTTTTATGTAGTGGTATATCCCAAAGAATTGTATGCTCAAATTTATACATAATGTGTGCTACATTTTCTATTTGCAGTCTTTCGGAAAAAATGCTGGTTTCTACAGGTATACACCTATCAAATATTCATATTGTACACGTTACATATATACAATTTTGTGTTTTACCTCAGACTGAAAGCTCCGTTAAAAAAGCCATCTTTTAGACATGAAGATGACATTGAGATACTGTCTCTTGACGCCAGTGTTTTCTCTGCTACTGCCACCATATTTTCCCTAGCATGTTTATTTAATGCGTGAATAGGTGTTCAATAAATTTGACTCATCAATGTTTTGTTTGCAAGTTATTTCCTAGAGCTGTGATCAAGACTTTTTCTTAATTTTAATTTTTCCTAACTTTATTTATTGACATATAGTTCATTTACAATGTGCAATCTTTGCTATACAGCAAAGTGACTCAGTCATACACATATTTTAAAAAATATTTTTTTCCATTATGGTTTATCACAGGATACTGAATATAGTTCCCTGTACTATATGTAGGGTCTTGTTTATCAAAAGTCATTTAAAGTCAACAACCTGGGGCCTGACTTTGCCTGGTCCTTGCTCAGCACAAGTAGAAATGTTTAACATCATCTTTAATAACAGATGAGAACAGTATTGAAGACCTGAGCCAGGAAATCTTTTATTACATGACACAAAGTCCACAGTCTGGTTTAAAAGCTACAGGTAACAAAATGTAAACTAGATTCCTATTTAAAATGTAAATCTCCTCAAAGCTTGATTCTTTATAAAGCCTGTGATACTGATTCGGGCTTACAGTTTTCTTGCAGAAGCAAGAAATTTAGCTCCCTGATCAGTTTTCTTTTTAGGCAGGCTTGCTGTTCAGTCTTACAGACATTCCCCTTACTTAAAAAAAAAAAAAAAAAAAAAATTCCTAGATTTCTACAACATTGAATTTTGTTTCATTCCACAGTGTATTTTCATTCACTTTATACTAAAGAGTTTCCCATTTCTGAGAACATCTCAGATACCTAGGAGATCTCTTAAGAAAAAAATCTTCGCTATATACACACCAATTTGAATATTCCTTAGTCTACACAGTAGGTGGTATCAAAAATGCTAATCCTTTTTTGGGGGGTCAGTGTAGCTTTTAAAGACAGAATCACAGTCTGCATTAAAAACAAAAAGATAGGATTTGCTTATTTTTTTAGCCACCCCATGCAGCAGCTTGCCACCCCAGGGGCAGCGGAAGCTGGGAGTCCTAACCACCAAGAATTCCCCTGAAGTTAGTTCTTTAAACACTTCCTTAGCAGAACCTTTTTCCCTAGTCATTTGCAGAATTTCTAGCCTTTCTTCAAACATTAACCTCTAATAGGACAGGACAAGTTTTTACAATCTCTTTAATACTAAGAGCCATAAGTGAAGAGGCTAAGAAACCAAAAATTGCTTGACAGAAAATAAGTATCCCATCTCACCATTCTCATAAGTAATAGAACTGGAAATCATGTCTTTTATTAACTACGTATGACCCAAGTCTTTAGATTTTTCTTTTTTCTCTCAACAGTCAACTATTCTTTTCTGCTGGGACAGTCAGATATCAGCATCAATGAGAAACATATTTACCCCTTTCCAGGGCCAGTCTTGATAAATCAAATTTGGGCTGATGTACGTTACAGTGGCACTAGGCAAACATTCAATTCAATGTCAAAAGCCACAAATAAGAAGTTCAGGAAGTACCCAACTGACTTAAGGAGAGGAAGGAGCAATCATTTCTTGAATGCCTGTATTTTGCCTCATCATCCCTATGCTATGAAGAAACTGGATTACAAATTTATGGTTGCCCCATGATAGAAGCTCATGGCCTAAGAAATCTTCCAGGATTAAAAGAAAACCCTCCAAGATATTTCCAGAGGAGCAGTAAAAATGCATAAAGACATTCCTATTCACAATGGTTGGATGAATTAAGATCTATCACTGAACTCTATCAATTTTAGAGGTGGAAGAGTACTTAGGAATGATGAGAAAAACGGAACTAAACAGGTTGACTTCTTCAGAGTTATAGAGGGGTGAATACTCATTTTCTGGCTTCCAATTCAACATCTTCCTCCTCCCATATAGCTGCTATTATTTTTCAAGCAACTCTTCCATTTTGAGTGAAATTTCATTTCAAGGGACAAAAAATTACTTAACTGACAACATGGGTATTTCTTACTTAATGCTAACAGTTGCACATGTCTTTCTCAAGCTTTCTTCCCCTACCCTAGCACCCTGCTATGACTCACAGCACAGCACGACTGCTACAGCAGTCGCCTAAGTTTCTCTTCCAAGTGGTCTTGTATCCCTGGGGTACCCTTCCCTCTCGTTTCCCTCGTTTTTTTTTTTTTTTAAACCACTCCTTTCTTCCCACAACATACAAAATAACAGCTCTTTGAAATCATTTTAATAACCTGGCAGTGATTCAAAGTACGAAAATATTCAGATATCTCCCTTGGACGGGGATGCTACCATGACTGCTTCACAACAAGCATGATCGAAGGCAAAGATGAGACCGGACTCGAGGGGCAAGGGTCGGAGCAAACTTCCAGGCTCACAGACTGAAGAGCCTGGCTGCAGAAAGTCTCTTGGGTGCTGGCAGGCAGCAGAAGACACATGAAATGTTAAGACATCCTCAGAGGACGGGGCGCGGCTGCTGGGTCATGAGCACCTTGAAGCGTTTCTTGATGGTGATTCGGTGTCGAGAGTATTTGTCGTCTGGGGAGAATCGAGCAGGGTGGGCCGAGCACGTCTGTTGTCCCATAGGATCAAGCTTCTGCTCGAGGAGGAAAGAACATAATCTCAGCACTGGAATGGTGGGAAAACGCAATCCCTGGCCTCAAAAGGGAGATGGAGGCTGGGATGGGGAGTTCAGTTCAGTCGCTCAGTCGTGTCCGACTTTTTGCGACCCCATGAACCGCAGTACGCCAGGCCTCCCTGTCCATCACCAGCTGCCGGAGTTTACCCAAACCCATGTCCATGGAGTCGGTGATGAACCATCTCATCCTGTCTTCCCCTTCTCCTCCCGCCCTCAATCTTTCCCAGCATCAGGCTCTTTTCAAATGAGTCAGCTCTTCGCATCAGGTGGCCAACGCATTGGAGTTTGAGCTTCAACATCAGGGGCCGCGCAAAAACGGCAAACATGAAAACAGGAGACGCGACGGTAAGATCTAGAAGCCACGCATTTCTGCTTCCATTAATTAATACCACGCGCGGCTTCTGGAGTTTCTAGTCCCGCCCCCTCCCCCGCCCCCGCCCAAGCAGCTAGGCAACTCACTGTCTTCTCCCGACCGCTCCTTCCAATGACATGCATCGCTAAGCTGACATCCAGCCCGTTTACCCTTCTCACCTTCAGCGTGTAGACTCGCTCTCCTTGCTCGTTGAGGTAATACTGGAGAAACATGATCACACTAAAGCAGGACGTTCCAATTCTGTCCGCAGCTGCCTCTAACTGAAGGCCTCACGTGTTGGTCAATTTCCTTCCTGTACAGCCGGAAGTCTCGCTCTGAAAGCACGCCGGGAAATGTAGTCCAGTTTATCTAGACTTTTCTCCAGCCGGACAGAAGGAGGCGCACTAGCTCAGAACGTGACCAGTTGCAACCCAGTTGCAATCTTGTAGGAGTTGTACGACACGTGCAGTGTGCCCACTCTGGGCCTGGTATTGCTAGGGAGAGAGGGGAGTAGGGATGGATATAGATTAAACATAACTGAATACTATCCTGTTTTTATCTCAAGATGCACACCCATTTCAGAGGCAATGAGTTTCTAGTACCTGCAGAACTAAAGGCTCCAGGATCCAGAGCCTCCTTTACCTTAGGAAAGAAAGAAGATTTTCTTCCTTCCCCTATTTTACATCCGGTTCTCTCGCCCTGTTTCAAACATTGGCGGTAAAAATGCACGATGGGTATTCCATATTCTGCACAGCGAAAAGAGCGTGAAGTTATTTTACGAAACCGGTGAAGCATATTTTAGTGGTCGACCCAAGATTCAAACTCAGGTCTCTGCCACAAATTCAACTCTCTGTAGTGGTGAGTAGCTAATAATAGCGTGATAAGATGCGCCTCTTAGAGGTATGGCGAATTTTTAAAAGAACGTACAAATTCTCTTTATAGGATTCTGGTTTAAAGAAATGAAAATTGGAACCCAGATATCATTAACCGAGGTGACCATTGCGGTATGATTTATAATGGCGAAAAACGTTGGAAGATATATGCAGCTTTATAACCAGAAAAACCTTAAAGTTGGGTTTTTTTTTTAAGTATAGTTTGTGTTTGCTTGTAGTTGTATAAAATATCTCAGTGAGGATCCAGAATAAATCTGATTTCCTCCGGCATAAAGAGCTCAACTTGGTTCCAGAAGGAGTAGGACGGGGGGTGGACTTGCTGTGTACTCCATTTTAAATAGTCTGACTTTTGAACAGTCCTGATGTACTACCCATTTTAAAAATTAAAATTATTTAACAAAATTTAAAACCACAAAAATAATTTAACAAACAAACAAAAAAGACTTTTGGGTCTTGGAATTTTACTCTGAGTGGCAGTTTTTGATTAAGTGGGAAGCTTTTCAGCCCAGGGTATGGCTGAGCTGTTTGTGGACTGCAGAGGTGATGGTAATAGTCTATTTGGGAACTGCAAAACAGCTTTCTAAGGAAATGATATACATACAGCAAATCAGCACCCTTGATATTGTGAGACAACCCTAATTTGAAACATTCTGTTCACTTGATCCGTAAATATATAGACTATGTGCTTTGATTTTGGTTTAGAAAATACAGCAAACATTGAATTGTCAAGAGTTTGCCACAGTCTGCTGTTAATAGGAAGTCAGGTACAAAACTGGGTAGAATTGAAAGGCACAAAACTAGATATATTGGTGAAGAAGTGTATAGGGAACCAAGATGTAAAACTACGTGGTTGGGAATCTGAGAAATAATTTGCAAGTTGTCCTGAAGAGATACACAATTGTGTCGCCATACTCTGGTTTGGAGGGCATTCCTGGTTACTGCCTACATACCAGAGTCCTTTGTGGAATATCTCCCTAACTTCCCATTTCCCCCTCCCTTCCCCCCACTGTAGAATGATGCCTTGAGTTCTAGATTCTAGTTCTGTTTTGATCTGATGTTTACCCTCCCTTCCTTGGATCCCTGTGTTTCGACTGGAGGTTACTCTCTGGGTCCTGGACCTGCCTGTCTCATTCTGGAGGCTTCCAGACAGCCACAGTTAGTGCCCAAACCTGAGATGATGTCTTCAGATGGAGGTGAGTCTGCCGGTAGGGGAGGGTCCTCTGCCACCAGCTCCCTCTTTAGCGATTCAAAACTTGACACTTTACCCGGGGACGAGCTCTCAGGGCTGACCTAGAGGGATGTGAGAACACCAGACACCACCAGAGGCATCACACTGGGGTAGGAGATGGTGCTGTTAATACTAGGGGTTGGGGAAGGAAGGGGGCCTCCTAGGTGGCAGATCAGAGCACCTCTGAGGAAAGTGCTGAGTAGAGAGAAGGAATGGTAGTTAGCAACTTGCTTCTCTGGAAGAGGGTGACCTTCAGCATGTGTTTGTGTGGCAGGGGCAGGGATGTGTGTGGAATGGGGGACACAGGGGGGTTCCAGTGGAAGGCCCAAGTTCTGGTGTCTTCTTTAGGCAATTGGAGGCTGCTCTAGAATTTGCCCTGAGAGAACTGATCTAGGGCCGCTCTCAATTTTACTGGGTGTAGGGAGTGGAAGCCTTGTCTGGAAAACTGTTCAGTGGGGCCATCTGTTGCCAAGTCCGTCGAGAACTGTCCTCCCAGAAGCTAGATGAGGAGGTGCAGTAAGTGCCTCTGCTCAGAGCCTCCTGTCTCCTTCCAGCCCCAGCGAGGGCTTCTCTTTTCGTGCAGGGAGCAGTTTTCCTTGCTTTCCCAGGGTCAGGGGAGGTGGGTCACTCTAGCAGAGATGAGGACTGGGGCTTCCCTGAGACGCTCTGACTTTCTGCCTTTTGGGGAACTCAGGCCTCAGACCCATTTCACTGTGTTCCGTTCTTCAGGGAGTATTCCTGGTCCTCTGCTCTGTGCCTGAGGTGAAGAGTCTGCTCGTATTCCCTGTCTCCTTCGGTGGTCAGGAAGCAGCAGAAGCTGAACGTTGTTAATTTGCCAGCAGAATAATCTAAGAGGGGGAGGAGAGCAACCTGAAATTAGGCAGATGATCTGTTATTATTGAAAGTCCTAGGAGACACATGTCCTGATTAAGTACACGTTTTAATATATTTATCCTTGGTCTCTTTGACTAGAGTCCACATAGCCCCTGAACTGTGTCTCAGACTTCATGGTCAGGGCCTTTCAAAAGTGGACCCTAAATTTCTGGCATTAGGAGTTTCAAGCAGAAGGATCACAGATAAACATTATAGTATGTCTAGCATCTACTTGAAGCTCTGGAAACCTCCCTCCCCACACCGCCCTCCCTTTACCCATTTCCTGGCTCTTACCTCTAGTCATTCCTGGCTGCTAAGTAACAAAATTTCTGGGAACAAAACCTCTAACCCACACATCCCCTCCTGGGAAGAGTGCTTCTGTGAGTGGTGGCAGGGACCACAGAGAAGCTGGGAGCAGGGTCCAGGTGGCTTGAACGTGTTTGGAATGTACCTGTATGCTGGGTGGCATGTATTATGGAGTATGGGTCCAAAGTCATTGCAACTTGCCTAGTGCAGTCATTCTCAACAGGGAGTAAGGGACATCAGAAACACTTGGGGGACATTTGCAAATATACGTGTTCCCACTCACTCACTCACTGAGAATCAGTGCTCTGCTTCTTCAGGGACTAGAGTTGAACTCAGATGACCTAGCTCTTGGTCTCTTTTTCTGCTACTGTATCCCCTCTTTTTGTCTCTACAGCATCTCCATTGCCAGGATCGGACATGGCCATGAATCCTGGCACCGCCCTGTCTCCTTTCACTGCACTTACCTTCCCCCAACCTGCTCCTGGCCCACCAGACCCACCACCATGGGAGCCGCCCTCGCAGCCCCCTGTGCCTTCAGCATTCTCTCCAGGCAACCCTCTGGTGCTCTCTGCTTTCCCCAGCTCGTTGTTGGTGACCGGGGATGGAGGCCCTGGCCCCAGTGGAGCCGGAGCTGGCAAAGTCATTGTCAAAGTCAAGACAGAAGCGGGGTCAGCTGAGCCCTCTCAGACTCAGAACTTTATCCTAACTCAGACCGCCCTCAGTTGGATTGCCTCTGGCGCTCCCTGCGGGGGTCCTGAGAGTCCTGCCCCCGGGCTCCTGACAGCCTCTAATGTGAAGACCCTTCTGCCCACTAAGGCTGCTGGGCTGAACCAGGAGGGTATCCCGTGCCTTCCTGCTCAGGCTCCACCACCAGCTGCCCAACTGGCCCCCATCGTACCCCCAGAAAAGGCTTGGCCAGGGCCTCAAGGGACAACCGGGGAAGGAGGTCCTACAGCCACCCAACCCAAGCCCTCATTGGGTGACCTCTTCTATACCTCCAAGGGTGTTTATGAGAACTTCCGGCGCTGGCAGCGCTACAAAGCCTTGGCACGAAGGCACTTATCCCAGAGTCCTGATGCAGAGGCCCTTTCCTGCTTTCTTATGTAAGTGGGGAGACCGAAGATTCATTATCCTAGAGGCTTTTATTTTTTTTTTATTTTTTTATTTTTTTCATTATCCCAGAGGCTTTTAAATGAGGAGGGTTTGGGGAAGGACAAAGTGGTTAGGCTATTTAGGGATACTTGAGGGCAGGTCGTGAGGGTGATGAAGATGCTATGAGAATTAAAATAACAATGCAACCAATCTCTTTACCCATGTGCCAGAGGATAATAAGTCTCAGGTGTCTTCTTTCAAGTGATCTTCACAATCCTTCACATTCCAGCAGGCATTTTTCTGGTCATCCTCATTTATGGATGAGAAGGCTAATGCTCAGAGCAGTAGTTGGAACCCAGGTCTCTAATAAGGAGTGCCAGGGCCTTCTTGTGCTATTTTACTAGCTTTTTTTCTTTTTTTAAATTATTATTTATTTTGGCCCGTGCTGGGTCCTCATTGCTGCGAGAGCTGTCCTCTAGCTGTAGCTGGGGCCACTCTCCAGCTCTGGTGCTTAGGCCTCTCACTGCTGTGGCTTTTCCTGCTGCAGAGCACGGTCTCTAGAGTGGGCCGGCCTCATTATTTGCGGCTCCTGGGCTCTTGAGCACAGCTCAATAGTTGTGGCAATCAGGGCGTAGTTGACTTGAGGCATGTGGGATCTTCCTAGATCAGGGATTGAACCGTGTCTCCTGCATTGGCAGGCAGATTCTTTACCACTGAGCTACCAGGGAAGCCCTTAATTATCTTTTGACACGGAGCTGAACTGTCCAAACCGACTCGGATGAGGTGCGCTGGGAAGGGAGGATGGTGTGGTGCCAGGCCACGGAGCTCATGTGCCACCCTATTTACTCTCCTGTTTTGTTTTGTTTCAGGGTTTTGGGCCATGCCTAGCAGCTTGTGGGAATCTTAGATGCCCATCTAGGGATTGAACCAGGGCCTACAGCAATGAAAGGGCCAAGTCCTAGCCACTGGACTACCAGGCAATTCCACATACAGCTCCCTGTTTTATTAGAAGTCAAGTTGAAATATAAGTCAAGTCAAGGGAAGTGGCAGAGCTCACTTGGGTTCCCCTGATGGCTCAGATGGTAAAGAATCCACCTCCAATGCAGAAGACCTGGGTTCAATCCGTGGGTTGGGAAGATCCCCTGCAGGAAGAAATGGCAACCCACTCCAGTATTCTTGCCTAGAGAATTCCATGGACAGAGGAGCCTGGCAGGCTGCAGTCTGTGGGGTCAAAAAGTCACACACGACTGAGAGACTAATACTTGGTCTAGAGCTCACTCACTGGTCAAGTGCTGGGCCCCACCACTTACTAGGTGGGCCATCCTGGGTCCTGGCACTAGTTTCTTTGCTCTCCGCTTTCACATCTAGAAAGGGGATGGTTACTGACCTCAGAGAGTTGCTGAGATGAAATGAGTTACTGTATGTGAAATGCTTAGCGGAGTGCCTAGCACGGAGAATGCCTCATCAAATGGCAGCTGCTATTATTGTTGTTATTGTTATTATAAAAAGGCAATCTAGAAGAGAAAAAGAATTCACAAAAGGCCAGAATGTCTGTGCGAGTGGATGCTTGGCCTGGGAGCCCAGGGTCACGGGCTATTAATGTTTATAAAGCAAAGTCATTGACCATTTGGGGAATTTTCTCTTCTTCCCACTAAGAACTCTGCCTTCCTCAACTGCACTGAGCCCTCAGCATTTTGTGTAAACCATCATATAACAATATGCCACCTCCCGCACTTAACCGTTGGGCTTTTCAGGTGGCACTAATGGTAAAGAACCCACCTGCTAATGCAGGAGATCTAAGAGACAAGGGTTCAATCCCTGGGTTGGGAAGATCCTCTGGAGAAGGGAATGGCAATCCACCCCAGTATTATTGCCTGGAGAATCCCATGGACAGAGGAGCATGGTAGGCTACAGTCTGTGGGGTTGCAAAGAGTTGGACATGACTGAAATGACTTAACACACACATCTCTTACTGGACTTGAAGAAAAAAAAAAAAGAACATCATGTTCCTCCAGTGGCTGAACCCCTAAGGGAATCTCCCTTTCCTTCCTGACTCTGGAGTGAATTATTCAAAAGGCTCCCTCAAAGTCCTTGGTGTAGATCACTCTCTGCTTTCTCCAGACAGCTCTGGGTGTCTTAGAGTCTGGGAATCTGAATTTCTCACTCCTGACCTATTTCTGTTCCCTACGTTCAGGGGCTCTGGGCAGGGGCCCCGGACCAGACCCTCTGCCACAGTCACCCGGGAGGCTGGTAAAATGCTCAGTCTGGTGATTCGGGGGGCACTGGGATCCATGTTTAAAACAAGCTTCCCCAGGTGATTCTAGGCACAATAATGTTTGAGGATTCACAGAAAGTTAGAAAGGCAAAAATAAATCACAAAGAGCTCAAAGAGTATTGATATTTGATTGTGAGGGGTATCCTGGAGGCAAAAAAATGCTTAAAAAGCAACAAGTAAAATCACTCCACAGGCTTTAATTAGATTCATTTGGGTTTGTGAGTGCGGTTTGTTTTTGGAAATGTAAGAGCCTTTGGGCAGGGTTCAGCTTACTTTACAATGAATAACCTGAATGCTTTCTTCCTTGTGTTTGGTTGAAGATAGTACTGTGAGAATTCAAGGTAGTTGATTTTAAAAGATGGGGAGAAGAACTGTCTGATTTTCTGTGAGGACTGTAAATTTCAGTGGGAAGAAAGACCAGTGTGGTAAACGACTGGCTGGAGGTTGGGGGTCTGGAGTCTAATCCTCAGTGGGATGTGACAGGGACCTGGAGATGCCTGATCTGATGAGGGACAGGGGGTGGGCACTGAGGTGGGGGTCAGGGCAGGTGGGTGGCAGGTACGCTTGTAGACTGTGACTGACCCAATGGGGGTTTTAGCCCAGTGCTTCGTTCCCTGGCCCGGCTGAAGCCCACGATGACCCTGGAGGAGGGACTGCCCAGGGCTGTGCAGGAGTGGGAGCGTACTAGCAACTTCGACCGGATGATCTTTTATGAGATGGCAGAAAAGTGAGTCCCGGCAACCCTCATTCTCCCTGGGGGCTGGGGTGGTGGTGGTGGTGGTGGTACTCTGAGGGCAGGTAAGAGAGGCTTGGGTCTGGGCTGTGGGTGGTTCCTGTAAGGGATGCTGGAGGAAGGGTATAGACTAGCGAGGGTCTCCTGGATCCTTGCTGCTTCTCCCACCATCTTGACTCTTGGGACTTTTCTGTCTATCTCCTCTTGGAAGCTTTCCCTTCTCCAGATCTTGAGTTATGTAGGGGCTTTGATACTGAAGCTCTTAGGATGGGATTGGATCCCAATTGGTGTAAAAACCCTATACTGAAGGGAAACTAGTGATGAGAGGTTTACGCCCTGCTAGGCATGTTCTTTCTACCTCACTGACCAGGTGGCACCTTGGGGTCACCACTCCTGTGGAAACAGTGGTGCAGGAATTGTTTAGCCCATTGCCTCAGGGGAGGGCTTTTTCTTAAGGAGGTTTGTCTGGGGAAGGTCCTGGATGGATGTCCAGGGTGGTCTTCTGGCTCATATCCCCCATTCCTCCATGATAATCTCCTTGGTTAAACAAGTAACTCAGGAAAATGAACCCTATCCTCCAAGCTTGGCTATCACTTTCTCCCTGGAATCTTCTGGACCCAGACTTCCTAGATTGACCCTTCTGGGACCCGAGTCCCAGCCTCAGGCCTTCTGGGTCACAGCACTGCCTCCTAGTGGGAACTTCCTTGAATTGCAACTCTGACTCAGCTTCAGGAATGCAGCCATGCTTTATGGTTGTAGGCATGGGCAGATGAGGCCTTGAGGAGGGGATCTTGCCAGGTGCGGCACGGGCCTGACTGAACTCAACAAGGTTTTATTAATCTGTATACCCTCGACGTTGAGTGGGATAGGGTATGAAAAAGCCATGATTTTGTCCTGTAAAGCTTACAAGCTCTAGATTCTTTTCTTTTTATTAAGATTAGTTTCTTAATAAGCTTTCTAAGTGACAACTGCAGGGAGAGGGGCTATGTGGTGACCTGGTGAGGGTTTTCCAGAACTGTTATTCATTCGGCCGTCTGTGAGCAGATGCCCTGGGTTTTTAATGAATCATGGTCTTCTCAGCACTGCCTGGGCCTTCTGCCCCCCCTTGCAGGTTCATGGAATTTGAGGCCGAGGAGGAGATGCAGATTCAGAACACACAACTGATGAGTGGGCCCCAGAGCCTGCCTCCTGCAGCCCCTCTGAAACTTGATCCTCCGGGACCACCTGTCCCTGAGGTTTGCCCGCAGCCAGGTAAGGCCACCCAATGCCAACAGGAGCCTGTGGGCCAGGAGCTCAGAGGGAGTCACACAGAAACCAGTCACTTCCATCCAGGGAGTGGCATGTGATGTTCCAAACAGGACAGGCATAAGTTCCCTTTGTCCCAAACTAGATATTGATCTTGGCCAAGTAAACCAACGGCTCTCTCACTGAGACTGTAATTGAGGCACATGATGCCTCATCTGCCTAACAAATGAGGGCTGGACCAGGGGGCTTTTTGGAATTTCAGGAGTTCTGAGAATCCTCCTCCAGATTCTCAGACCCTCCAGGTCCTAAGTATTCTCCCCTAGCTGGTACTGTTGTTAGGTCGGCCAAATCCAGTCTGGAACCATCTGTGTACCCAGGTCACTGCCCTTACAAGCCGGGAGCAGGGGTGGGAGAGGGTGGGAGGCAGGAGCCGAGGTCTCAGCACTGCTTCCCGTTTTTGCTTCCAATTTCTGCTTCCCGCCTTGCCCCTCAGTGTACATTCCCAAGAAGGCAGCCTCCAAAGCACGGGCTCCCCGCCGGCGGCAGCGCAAAACCCAGAGGCCTCCAGCCCCTGAGGCCCCCAAGGAGATCCCGTCAGAAGCGGTGAAAGAGTACGCCGACATCATGGAAGGGCTGGTGGGGAGCCACTCGGCCACTGAGGAGTCAGATGGGAGACAGGAAGGGCAAGGACAGCAGCAAGAGGAAGGGATCTATCCAGATGCTGGTCTTCTGAGCTATATCGATGAGCTGTGTTCTCAGCAGGTCTTTGTCTCCAAGGTGGGCTAGCCCAGGGGGTGTGGTTTCTAGCAGACCCTGGGGTGGGAACTCCAGGGAAGATCTATGGTTTTGCCCGAGGCCTTTGGGAACTAGACTCTCTTCGGTGCTGGGGAAAGTGTGTAGCTGGTGGTTTCCAACCAGCCAGGTAGAGGGTGGTGAGTAGGGAGGTGCGTGACTGCCTCTGGGTTCATGTTACCTCCTCTCTATGACTCCCATCACTTTCATTTCTGTTCCCCAGGTGGAAGCTGTCATTCACCCTCAGTTTTTGGCAGATCTGCTGTCCCCAGAACAACAGAGGGATCCCTTGGCCTTAATTGAGGAGCTGGAACAAGAAGAAGGACTCAGTCTTGCCCAGGTAAACCTGGTAGGTAGAGAATATCAGAATGAAAAACTTACGTGGCTTCGTCTAGCCTTACACTGTCTTGGATGATGCGGCTTCTGGAGAGGGACAGCTTTAGCATCCAGCTTTGGGTGTAGAACAACAGACGAGGACCACGAAAAAGGGGAGTTTAGGGCTCAGAGCATTGCGGGAATAAGACCCAATAAGGTGGAGAAAAAGAGCGGGGCACCTGGCTTTGATACCATCACTTAAGCCACTTGCTTGTATCCCCGGGTCCTGCCTAAATACCACCTCCTCCCACCCGGCCTGCCACCCCTTCTCACAACCACGTATAGACCACTATTTGTCCATTCTCCTTCCAGCTGGTCCAGAAGCGACTCCTGGCCTTGGAAGAGGAGGAGGAGGCCGAGGCACCTCCAAGTTGCAGTGGAGCCCAGTCAGATTCAAGTCCTTCTATTTCTGATGAGGATGAAGATGGGGGTGGGCGGCTTCGGCCCTCACCTGGGCCTCGGGGGGCTGGGGGCTCCCTCCTCCTTGGAAAGGCTGCTTCTCTCGGAGAGCGGGCAAGAGAAGTGTCTGGTGGGCAGGAGCGGGTCCTACGTAGCCTGAGGGTGATGGGCAGGGATGGGAACACCCTGCCAACCCCCAGTGGCTGGGGCCTGCAGCTAGAACTTGCAGCTCCACAGGGAACTCAAGGGCCCCTGAGTATAGAGAGAAGAGGGTCTGGGGAGGTTACAAACCAGATATCCCCACTGCAGGATGACCTCCTGGGAGGTGCTGGGTCCCCTGGGCGCTCCCTGGGCACTGACAGGACTTCTGAGACCCTTCGCTGGCAGGAAGGCCCCCAGCTAGAGCTCGTTCCCACTTTGGATGTTGGACTTGCCGGGCTGGCTCCTCTGCAAGGACAGGGGTTAGAAAAGCAGACTCTGGGGCTGCCCCCAGGACAAGAGGTAGAGGGTCTTGGAGTGACTCCTCAGAGCATGCAGCCATCGGTATTGTCCCAGAAAGGCTCTTCAGAGGCCACGTGGGGAGATGAGAGTGGTCTCCCCCCAGTTCAGAGTTATGATCAGAACCCTTCACCTAGACCAGCTGGGAACAGGGATGAGGCCGGGGCTTCTCTCAGCCCGAGGCTGTGGCTCAGCAGTGAGACGGATGCTGTTGACTTGGAGTTGCCCTTACAGATGGAGGAGGTCGTAGAGAGCCTCCATGAGGGGCAGTGTGTAACCGAGCTTCAGGGGGGTGGCCAGGCATTGGGCTCTAGAAGCAGAATTTCCCTGGGCCCCAGAGAAGCCCTGGCACCTGGGGACATGGGAAGCAGTGCAGTTCCCTGTGCAGACACAGACGCCACAGCTGCCCTAGAAGACAGAAACTATCGTGGCCTGATGGAACCTCAGATGGCCAGTAGCCCGGCCTCGAGGCCTAGAAAGGACACGGCACAGAGCCCTGGGACTCTGCAGGGTCCGCGTGATCTGTGGCCTGAAGATTGCCCCCATTTGCTAGAGAACAGAATCGGGGCCTCTACACTGGGGTCTTCTAAAGAAACACTCCTGCCTGCAAGTCAAGGCAGTATCCTTATCCTGGGGACCCAGGACACCTCCTTTCCTGAGGCCAGCCCAGAAGCAGGGAGCAGTGGCAATTCCGTTTCTCCTCTGTTGGACACCACGTATGTTGACATACTAGATGTTAGGGATGCCTGTGGCCTCCAGCTGGGGGTCAGCGAGGATATTTGCCCCCTAAATTTTAATTCTTATGACCCCCAAGGAGAAGGCAGGGAGCATACTGATTTATCTGAGCCTAAAGAACTTGCTCCCTTACAAGGGGATCAACAATCTTCTGGCCATGGGAACCCTAAATCAATACCTCCTCACCAGGGCCTTAGAAGCACTTCCCCCAGCTGGGGAACCAGGGATGCCTTAGTTGCGAGAGAAACCTCTCCTGTTATTGAAGCATGCAGTTCAGCAGATGGGGCCAAAGCCGAGGAGGAAGGGGAGGAGGAAGACAAGGAGCTCTCCAACTTTGCCTACCTCTTAGCCTCTAAACTTAGCCTCTCGCCTTCTCGCCCTGCTTCAGGCTTGCTCGCCTCAGGGCGTCCTCAGGGGACCCAGAGAGCATCGCACTCCCTTGCTCCTAAGCCAATAGGCCTCGGCCAGCCTCCTGCTGCCGAGTCTGGGAAGCAAGCCCTAGTTGGAGGACCAGTCCCTGTTGAAAAGAGGCCTTTACGGGGAGATGAACCTGGGGCGCCTGGGGAGAAACCAGTGGCTCTGGGAGTGATTCGCACCTCACAGCCTCGTAAAAGAAAGCGTGATGGTTTCTCCAAGAGCAGGAGGAAGAAACGGCGTCGCAGCCAGTAGGGGGCAGCCAGGCCATCCTGTCCCACCTGCCAATCCCTGTGGGTGGGGGCCCCCAGGGAGTAGACTCTCCCTGGCAGCCTGTGAACACTTGCTCTCAACCCTGTTGTTTTGTTCTGCGCCTGGGGCAGAGGGGTGTCACGCTGGCTTGGTTGGAGGTGGTCCCCTGGGTGAGAGGTCAGGGGAAGTACCTTTGGAAGTTGTATGAGAAAAAAAAAAATAAAGATTTTGTTGTTGGAAAATGTTCTCCACGTGCCCTTAACTTCTTTGCTGCTAGATGGGGTGAGATACTAAAAAGGAGAAAGGCGGTGGGGGCCTCGGATTTAATGGATCCAGATGGCATTCTAGCCTCCAACCTTACTGAGGTATCCTGATGAACCTGGTGCTGAGGGTCCTGTGATTACTGTATTCCTCCATCAGAAGCCTGGATGTGGTGTTGGGAGGGCTTCTCTGGACATCCTGCCATGATCTGTCTCCCTTAAAAGTCCCTAGATGGAAAACTGCTTCTTTTTAACCTGTCAGATTTCTGGGATAGAGCTCTATTTCCTTAACCTATTTCCAAAATGGTGCCTAGACATACCACCTTCTATAGGTGGGGGCTATTCTTGTTCCTTGAAAAGAAGCTGGACAGAAGGGACTTGTATGTCCCCAATTCATAGTATGGCAGAAACTCTGGACTGGCAGGTCTGAGCTGCAGTAGAACGGCTGGGTCCTGACACAGCTCTCTGCCCCGACCATGGGGGCATCAGCCTTAGTATGATTATTAAATATAAAGTGGTGGTCAGCTATTCTTTCATGAGGACAGAACAAGAGGGAACAGGCTGAAAAGAGGTGCAGGAGGAGGCCTGTTACAGGCTGTGGCAACAAGATGGAAGATACCAGATCCGCATGATCCATCCACCGGCAAGTGAGGACTAATCAGCTGTGTCCAAGAGATCTGGCCTTGGGAACCTTCGGGGGTCTTCCCAGGGTGGCCTGCAACCATTCCTTCCTTTCCTCCCCAGCTTATGATACCATCAATGTGACTGAGCTTCGTTTTTTTTTTTTTTAAATAGATATAGATATATATTTATATATAAAATAGTTTCTTACAAAATAAAACCAAACAAACGAAAAATGAAAACCAACTTAAAAAAATCAACGACAATAATGAAAAGTCAAGCAGGACAGAGGTGGGCTTGAGGCCCGGGGGTGGCCCCTGGCGCTGCCCTGAGTGAGCGGGTGCGAGCTGGCGGGGCGGTGGGGTCGAGGTGCTCAGTCGCCCTTCTGCTTGGGGGTTTGCACAGTCCCATTGGCCAGAGCGGTGGTGCTGCCTGGGGAGGAGGCAGGTGGTGTCTGGGAGGGGCGCAGGTAGGTGCTGAAGAGCTTCCCATGGAGCGGGTGGTGGAGGGAGAAGTCCTGGAACTCACCTGGAGGGGAAAGGAAAGACCTAAGGAGGAGAGGGAAGAGATCCCCGGCCCTCCTCACTGTCTCAAAGCCAAAGTACTGTCCCCTACCTCCCTGACAGTATTCTCCCAGCCTCACCCTGAGGATGTCCTGATCCCCCCGAGCCGGCCCCCAGCCCTGTGCTGCTGACACCCCGACTGCCTGCATGGGGCCTGCAGGGGATGACTCACAGAGGGAGAGACCCTGGCGGGCCCCCGCCTGGCACAGCTCGGCATGCAGAGTCCTGGCAGCGGGGCGCGGTGAGCCGAGCAGCAGGTGCAAGATGGTGCTGAAACCGTCTTTGTACAGCAGGCGGCCGGGCCCCTTGGCCTGCTCCTTGGCCTGCTCCTTTGGCTCCTCGGCAAAGAGCTGGGAGGAAAAGGGAGGCAGGTCAAGCTCTTTCCTTGGGACATCACCCTGCATGTCTGTCTGACAGGCTCCTCCTTTTTTTGGAATTATAATGGTCACAGCTGCTTCCATCTACCTGTTCCCAGTAAAGCCTCAGCAGAGATGCTGGGGCTCTGCAGTTCAGACAGTTTGGCACTGGGGTGGCCACCGAGCACCTACTAGCCAGAAGCTCCTGGGAACAGCTCACCGTGGGTGGGGTGAGCATAGGCACTTCGGGGCTGACCCCCACAACGTCCTGATACCTCAAAGGCCAGGCGAGTCAGCTCCTCCAGGCTCCTGCCCCCACTCAGAGCTGCCAATGCCAGAGCCACATCTCGGAAGTCCACCAAACCATCGGCATCCTGGAGGGTGGGAGAGAAACCAAGGCAATGTAGGGACCAACCCCGTACCCACCCTCCTGCTCTGGATCTCGGCTCCCCACTCCTCTCAGCAGGCATGGAGGTGACCCCTGTCCTGGGTCTGCTTGCCTCAGAACTGTGGGCCCTAAACTCTCCAGGTTCCCTGACAGTTCTCTCGAGGCATGGATTCGCTCATACTATACCTTTTCAAGTCACCTGGGTGACAAAGCTCTCCTATAAAGGGATCTCCTAGGAATGATGGAATCCCTCAGGTATGTTTAAGTTACCATCATTCCTGATATACAATCAGGGCATTTCAGACCCCAAGCTGGAAAAACTGGTTCTCTTCTGACTCGGCCTGTGTGGGAGAACTGGTCCAGCAAACTAATAACAGGGGGCCCCTGGCAAAATGTCTTACCAAGGAAAAAAAAAAGCAAACCTGAGGATGCTATGTCTATGGGGGACCAGGGCACCTGGGTTTTGGCTCTGCTCGGCTACAGGTTATGATGGGAAGCTCCTTTCAGGGACAGTCTGCCCCAGTCTAAGGAATCAGCACATCTGGGTCACTCTCTGTCCCTTCAGAGGATGTTGAGAAGTATGGTCTGCATCTTAGATCCAAAAGAACTCCTTAGGACCATTGGGAGTTGTTCATGAACATTACGAATCATCTGAGGCTATTATAATTCGACAGGACAACCTGGCTAAGTCCCAGGAAATATATGGCTCATCGAAATTCTTGAGAAAGTTCAGGAATCCTCCAGAGAAGCTCTGAGACATTTAAAAAAAATCTGCCCAAGTATTACAGATACTTCTGGGTCTTAAACTCTCAACTGTCTAACCTGTCCAGTGTTGTCTCCTCCATGTCACCTTCCCCACCCAGTGCTCACAAAGTCATGTGATCCCCATCTCCAGTATGTCTCAAAAATTAATGGGTCTCACCGACCATTGTTTTTCCATCATTCTTTCCCACAATGACTAAAACACTGCTCCTCAATGTATTAAAAAAATGAATCTCCCAGGGGGACCTCGGAAGATGTCTGTCTACCAACAGCTATTACAGCATCCAGCCCACACTCCAGATGCGCCATCCACACAGCCCCCGGGATACTGTCCTTAAAATCTTGAGCATCCCAGTCTCTTTACCTGCTGGAAGTAGCTAAAGGCACCAGCCACCGTCTGGGAGTCAGAGAGCTGTAGCTGCTTGGCAAACTCTTCCTGACTGATCCTTCGACTCCGGCCTGGCTCTGTCCCAGCGTCTACACAGCCAGGGGAGAGCCTACAAGGGAATTGTCGTCGAAGGTGCAGCACTGACTCAGTTTTCTTCTGGAAACACCACCCACCAGCACGTTGGCCCCAGCCCCAAGAATCCTCCCAGCACAGGTACATCTGGTGTTTTTCCAAGAGGTACTCTGACTCATCATAGTACCTGGAAAGCCATTCCTACCTTTGTCATTGGGGTTATTATGTATCTTTTTTTCCTCCTTCCTTTTACTCCATCTTTCAAAAAATTCTCATCTTCCTACTTTTTTTTTTTTTCTTTCTAAGGACTTTTCTTCCTCTTACCCATTCTCCCTTTTCTCTTCTCCTTTCCTCTTACCCATACCCTCATCTCCAAGGTCACTTACCCAGCCTTCCGAAGCACTTTGCCCAGTTCCCAGAGCTGTGGCTCCAAGGCCACCTTCAGCCGGCCCACCACAATCACAGGCAAGCTCTCTACAAACTCGCACTCGGTGGCTGGAATGCCTAGGGCCCTACAGGATGAAGAGGGACGGAATGCAGGGGGACTGAGTTAGAAGGCACGTCTGAGGGTTCATTACTGATTCTGGCCTGCTGACCAGGGAGAGGAGATCAGGCCCCTTTCACTCTCCCACCCCTCACACATCAGCTACCAATAGCCCTTCCTCCTGACCGACTGCCTCCCCCGCTACAGTTTTGCCTCAAAACCTCACTCAGCTCTCCTCCCCTTCCTGTGGTTCCTCTGCCCTGTGTATCTGCTTTTGGGAAACACCCCATGGGACACTCACTGTGCCATAACCCTCTGGACATTGTTGGCATAGAGGGTGGGGTCCCTGCTCTCCTCCGGGCTGGGGCGGTATACAGGTAGGAACTGAAACACACATACACAGGCTTCTCATCAGGACTTCCAAGTTAGGGGTGACCACTCCCACCCTCTTTCCCTAAAGATCCTCAGCTCAGCCGATGGCTGCTCTCCTACTCCACCCCTGGGAGTCATACCTCCACATCCACGATGCTGCAGGGCTGAGAGGCTGTGAGCCAGAGGACTTTGAGTCTAAGAGAAAAGAGACCTCAGATGCTCACCAATCTCTAACTATGGGCATCCCCCAGCCCAAAGATGGGAGTGGCAAAGTTCTGCCCACTGATATAAAAATCAGCTACTAGCTGTAGAGTCAGCTGGATGAGTATGTAGCTGGGAGATAGAAGGGCCAGAAAGGTGGTGGGTGGGATAAGAGAGTGCTGCAGGGTCCTGGCAGAGAAAGAAGTATAGGTGAGGGGTTTGAGGAACCACGAGAAGGAGCAAGCCTGGTGCTGTGGATAACCGAGGTAGAAAAGGCTGCAAAGTGGGTCAAAAGGCACCATAAGCACAGCAGGAATGATTAGCAGGGATAGCTGAGGGCACTTTCTGATAATATCTCAGGAGATCAGGACAAAACAAAGGGATATGGCATTCCCTTCTCTAGAGTTCTCTCAGTTCCAGGGATGAACAAGAGTGATTCACTTTGTCTGGAGGGTAGAAGACGGTCCCCACTCCCCACCCTCACCCCCAGGAATACCACTACTCACACTCCAGGGCCCCTCCAAGCCCAGCTGGTAGTGTCCTGTGGGAGAAGCAGAGGTGAGAGGAGAAAGGCATTACTTTTCTTCCCTGAACTGACTAATCCTCTCTGAGCAGAGGCCTGCGCCCCGATCAAGCCCCACCTCCACACACATATCTTGTTGCAGCACCACGAGCAGTTTTCACTTACTCCCATTCAGGGTGGACTTGTGCCCTCCCTCCCCCAGATGACGACTTACCAGACTGTTGGGGTAGCGGATGAGGACAGGCTGCACGGGCACCCCCGCGATGAAGGCTCCTAAATCCCATTTCCACCCCAACCCCCAAGGCAGAGGTTAGTGCATGGAGGCAGCTGGAGGGCATGGAGTACAGGGGTCTGGATCAGCTCCACAAGGAAATCTGGCTGGGTTCCATTTCATTTATAATTTCCTCTGCCTCCTGGAGACTTTCCAGCATCAGCTAGGAGGTTCTCTATCTCCCTCCCTCCCCCACCCCACCACTTTTCTTGGGTTATTCCAAAGTCCCTCTCCATATATGGGGCCTCCTTTCCTACAGCCCTCCCATCTACTGCTGCTTTATTCACCTGGTTTGAATTTCAGCAAAGCCTTCTTGTTGGAACAGGTGCCCTCAGGAAAGAACAGTACCTGGTGGTGGGGGGGGGCGGAGGGAAGGGGGGCAGATCAAGGGACCAGAATGAGGTGGGTAGAAGGGGAGAAGAGGCAAGAGAAGCATCTTCAGGAGCACGTAAAATAGAAGGGGGTCCTCCGACCTTGGACTCACCTGAGGCCACTTGCCTCCGGAGGTAGCCCGCCTCCGGACCTCTTCCACCACTCTACGCCGGGAGGCGGGGTCATGCCTGGACACCAGGATGGCTTGGTTGAAGCGAAGAAGGGCTGGGGTAAAGACAGAATACAAGGGGTCACTTGGTTCTTCCCCAGGGGCACTAACACCGGAGCTTCCTGCTCCCTTCTAAGCACAGAGCTCAGAATCTAAAAGGCTGCTTCACAAATAATATTAATTTGCATTTCATTTGCCAGTATCAGTCGATATGGCTTCTAATTTCTCCCTTCTCTATCTGGGACCAGTTCTCTCCAGAGTCTCTGACTCCTGTCTTTTTTTGCCCAGAGTAGCCATCTCTCCCCTTCACTCCTCTTAATTTCTCACCTCCAATGACGGGAACGGAAAGGTTCTCAGCTCGAGACACAACCTTGGGCAGGTCACAGGGCAGCAGAACAATGGGGTCAAAAAAAGTAGAGTGAGGGGCGGCAACCAGGACAGGCGCTTGAAGGCGAGAGGCCCGCTGGCCCCGAACGCGAATCCGGAGGAAACCCAGCAGGAAAAAGAGCAGGCGGCTGAGGCCCAGCACCCCATGATGGCACACAGTCCTGCAGGGCAAAGCTGGGCATCAGTGGAGGCAGCTATCCTGACCTTCACTCAGCCCCAAGCTCAGACACCCAGGAAAGCAGGTGCCCTTCTTTTGCCCTCTGTTACCTGGCCAAGAGGCTAAAGTCTCGGTTAGTCTGGGACATATCCGGGTGCATCGTTTAGAGTTAAGGTCCTGGGTACCAGGGTTTGAGCTTGGCTGATTCATCTCACCTACCCAGCCTGGGTAGGAGAATTTCAGAACCCTCCCTCATACTCTTCTCAAAGAGGGAGCAGATGGATAGCAGGGAAGAGAAAGGAGAAATTGGGTCTTTGGGGGCTGATGCCCCACTTACTTCCTCCATCCGGTAATTGGCTCCTGAAGCTGCTCCTCAGTAAGACCAGCTACTTGCAGCCAGGCAAAGGGCCAGAGGAGGAAGAGGACGATAAAGGCCAGCAGCACTCGGATGGGGGCCAGCAGTGCCCCCAGGAGGCAGAACTGCAGAGGGTGGGAGAAAAGGCCACTTCAGGGCTGTGAGATGCTCCTTACAGGCTTCCCCCTGCAACAAGGATGGACCCAGGAGCAGAGGGCCATCAACCCCACCCCTGTGGATCAGCAGATAAGTAGTGTGGGAACAGGAGATGGGATTGGAACGCAAGGTGGGATGAAGATACCAATAAGGGAAAGAGGATAAACGATTAATAGATCAGTGGCCTCATTTTCGTGTTTTTCAGTTGGTCCCCACCACATCTACAAAATTAAAAGGCTGTTAAGAGGATTCAAGGATAACCAGTGTGAAAGCGCCCAGCACTGTGTTTGGTGTAGAGTAGGCTAGAGATAGTTCCTCCTCCCCCCACTCTCTTCCATAAATAGATCCCACGTCCAGCAGAAACCAGGTGCATAGTCCTTTTCATTGTGGGCCTGGGAGGTAGAGGCCAGAAAACAGAGAGGTCCACTTTTCAGACCCAGGCCAGTCTCTAGTTCTGCCCAGCAGCACGCCCCCAGTTCTAAGAACTTGGGGGAGAAAAAGAGTTCGGCCTTACTCCACATGGCAGGGGTTGCCAGGGTGACTTCAGGGGCTGCCCTGGGGAACGTGCAGGTAAACAAACCGAGTTCCAGGAGCCGACCTCAGGGGAGATGAAAGCAAAAGAAACCTTGGACACTCCCTTCTCACACCATTCCGCAGCTCCCCCAGGCCCCTGCGGCCCTCCACTTCCTGTAGCCAACCCCCTTCTTTACTTCCCTCCCCGCCGCCACCATGAGGTGCTGCAATGCGCGTGGAGGAGAGGGTAGTGCAAAGTGGGGTTGCTGGAAGGGCGCAGGGGGTGCAGGCTCCGGGCCCAGCAAGCTCTTCCATGTCAGAGCCTCGGAAAAGCACTCAGCACGCCTCTGCCCCCACCCCCGCTCTTCGTAGCCTCCAACTCCATTCTAGCCCATCTGCATCCGCAGGATGTAATCCGCAGTCTCCAGGGTTCTCCATCTCGCCCACCGCTGGGTCCCCTGCAGTTCTCCAGGCTCACCTAGTCAATTCTCACACACCTTCAGCCTGCCTATCGCCCAAGCCCGCGTCCTCTCCAGGACTCCTTGACCACCCCCGCCGCCCCTCACGTGCGAACCCCGGACTCCCCGCCCGGCTAGCCTCTCACCAACCTCCTTCCTGGATCTCCATCCCCATCTGCGTCAAGGCTCTAAAGGCCTCCTTTTTCTATCCGCGCGAGTCCTCCGGGCGCCCCCCCGCCCACACCTTACCTTAACCCTCTGGAGGCGGGAGAGATGTAACTCGTGCACGAAAGGGTTGGGGGGCGCTGGGGGTCCGGGGGTAGGGTCGAGGGGGGCCCAGTCCCCCGGACTTCCCTGGCTCATAGCGGCGGGAGAAGGTGGGAGGGCGGGCGCCCCGGCCCGGCCCCGGGCCCCTCTTTGCAGAGCAGCGGCTGCGCCTGCAGCGGCGGTGGCGCTCTGGCCGCGGCCCCGCCTGGTGCGGGGCGCCGAGGGGCGGGGAGCAGGCGGCGCGGCCGGGCCCGCGTTGTCAGGGAGCCGGCCGAGGGGCGGGGCTTCCAGCGCCCGGGTGCTCCGGCTCCTCCGCGACCGCAGCCGCGGCCGCAGCCCCTCGGGCCATTGTTACGAGGCTGCGGGTTGCGGGAGCGCAATGTCCGCCTGCAGGTTGTTCCCTGGCCTGGACCTCTGGGAGTTCCTCTGGGAAGATTCGGCCTCCGCCTCCCCGCAGGCCTCCGGCTCGGAGCGGGTTTAGGGCCGCGGGGAGCGAGCGAAGCGAAGAACGCCCTACGACCCCGCCCGGGCGTGGAGGTCACCCAGCAAGCGCAGATAGGGTGGGGCCCTCCGGCGGATGAGCAAGGAACGGTGGGCGCTCAGTGCGCGGAGGCCCGCAGCTCCCGGGCGACGCTGGCCCGAGCTGTCCCGGTGACTCCCGAGCCCCATCCATCTCTCGGAGGCCGACCACCTTTCCTTCCTGGTCGTGTCGACGCCATCGCGCGTGAACTTGGACGCTCGCGCCCTCTGGCGACCGCCTTGTGTCTCACAGCTCGGCGTCCGCGTACTACCTTCGTTAGGCAGGGCTGCCTGTCGGTTGTAAGGACTCCTTGAGCCATGCAGACTCGGGTCACAAACTTATAAGAGCCCAACTAGAGCTGGCTAGGGACGGGCAGTGAGAACCTGGAAAGCTGGGATACGTGTCTCTTTTTCCTGTCTTTCTATTTCTCTCTTTTCCTCTCTCCACTGCTTGAGAGGACAAAGGAATACCCTTCATTCCCAAACTACCCTGGAAAACTCATAAACCGTTGTCGTCAGGTTGTGGTGAGATCAGGGAATTGGGTAGACTCTGAGATCCACACCCAGTGACACAATCAGAAAGATAATTCTTGTGACAAAAAGGAAATAAAAGCCTCATTGCTTTTGGAAAGAATTTGCCTTCAGTTCACCCTGCTTTAGGGCTCTCTCCTTCATCTTTGTCAGTCACCGTATCTTGAGGGTAATGGAAACAATGGCAGGTCAATGGGCTATTGGGCCATTGAGTAATATTAATCTTTTACTGGAAGGGAGACCAGGCAAAAGCTAGGACTCACTTCTAGCTAGACCCCCTTCCCTCCCTTCTTGCCCCATAATCTACCCACTTACATTCCTGCCTCTGTTCTTATGTCAACTACAAATTGGCGCTTGCCAACGGTATTTGCCTCCTGCGTTTGTCGATATTAAATCTTGTGCTCCTGTGGCAGCTGACCTTCAGCACACCCTGGATGGAGTTAAGGGTGGAAAGTGAGGCAGTGTGTGCTCCAGGGAAACTGGTGGAGCAGGTTTTTAGATAGGTTGATATTTTCAGGAACTTATTTTATGATCTTAATCCTTGCATCTTCTTATATCTAGAAAAGCACTAAATCCTTCAGAGTGACATCAGCTCCTAGCAGAATATCTTTTGTAAGTTAAGTGCTTGATTGCATTGAACTCCCCTTTCACCAGAATCATATACAATCACCTCCTTCCGCTGCCTTTTTGGAGCAGTTTCTCAGAGCTATCTGAGGTGCTGTATCCTGGGCTACGGTCCTGATTTTTCCTCATATAAAACTTAACTCTCAATTCTCATGTTGTGCATGTTTTTGAGTCACCACTTAGGAGAGCAGCCAGCATTCTCAGAGAAATGAAAGGATATCCTCAGTTCAGTTCAGTTCAGTTCAGTCGCTCAGTCGTGTCCGACTCTGACCCCATGAATCGCAGCATGGCAGGCCTCCCTGTCCATCACCAACTCCCGGAGTTCACTCAGACTCATGTCCATCGAGTCGGTGATGCCACCCAGCCATCTCATCCTCTGTCATCCCCTTCTCCTCCTGCCCCCAATCCCTCCCAGCATCAGAGTCTTTTCCAATGAGTCAACTCTTCACATGAGGTGGCCAAAGTACTGGAGTTTCAGCTTTAGCATCATTCCTTCCAAAGAACACCCAGGACTGATCTCCTTCAGAACGGACTGGTTGGATCTCCTTGCAGTCCAAGGGACTCTCAAGAGTCTTCAACACCACAGTTCAAAAGCATCAGTTCTTTGGCGCTCAGCTTTCTTCACAGTGCGACTCTCACATCCATACATGACTCCTGGAAAAACCATAGCCTTGACTAGACGGACCTTTGTTGTAGGCAATATTTATTTATTATAGATTTTTAGAGATGATTCCATATCTCTTTAATTTTAACAATTTTTCACCTTTTTTGAGATATTAATGCCATATATGTAAGTTTAAAGTGTACAATGTGATTATTAGATATAGATATACATTTTACCTATTATTTAAGGGAAACCAGGTTCTGTATGTCTTGGCTTTTCCAAAGTAGTTTCAATATTTTTATAATTTCATTTTTTTAATTAAGGAAATTCATTAAAAGCATAATTGCGCATAAGTTGTTTTTTATGCTTCTAATATTTTCAACTTAGTTCAGCTGCTAAGTTGTGTCTGACTCTGTGTAACCCCATGGACTGGAGCACACCAGGCTTTCCTATCCTTCACCATCTTCTGGAGCTTGCACAAACTCAGGTCCATTGAGTCGGTGATGCCATCCAACCATCTCATTTTCTGTTGTCCCCTTTTTCTCCTGTGCTGCTGTAGCAGCTGAACTTTAGCACACTCTGAATGGAGTTAAAGGTGGAAAGTGAGGCAGTGTGTGCTCCAGGGAAACTGGTGGAACAGGTTTTTAGGTAGGTAGATACTTAATTTTAGAGGATGGCGTAATCTTTCCCAGCATCAGGGTCTTTTCCATGAGTCAGTTCTTCGCCGGAGAAGGCAATGGCACCCCACTCCAGTACTCTTGCCTGGAGAATCCCAGGTCCGGGGGAGCCTGGTGGGCTGCCATCTATGGGGTCGCACAGAGTCGGACACGACTGAAGCGACTTAGCAGCAGCAGCAGCAGCAGCAGCAGCAGCAGCAGCAGTTCTTCACACCAGGTGGCCAAAGTATTGGAGCTTCAGCTTCAACATCAGTCCTTCCAATGAATATTCAGGACTGATTTCCTTTAGGATGGACTGGTTGGATCTCCTTGCAGTCCAAGGGACTCTCAAGAGTCTTCTCCAACATCACAGTTCAAAAGCATCAATTCTTGGGCACTTAGCCTTCTTAATGGTCCAACTCTCACATCCATACATGACTACTGGAAAAATCATAGCTTTGACTATATGGATCTTTGTTGGCAAAGAAATGTCTCTGCTTTTTAATATGCTGTCTAGGTTTGTCATAGCTTTTCTTCCAAGGAGCAAGTGTCTTTTAATTTCATGGCTGCAGTCACCATCTGCAGTGATTTTGGAGCCCAAGAAAATAAAGTCTGTCACTTTTTCCCCATCTATTTTCCATGAAATGATGGGACCAGATGCCATGATCTTCACTTTTTGAATGTTAAGTTTTAACCCAATTTTTTCACTCTCCTTTTTCACCTTCATTAAAACTTTCTTTAGTTCCTCTTTGCTTTCTGCCATAAGGGTGGTGTCATCATTTCTCTTGGCAATCTTGATTCCAGCTTGTGCTTCATCCAGCCTGGCATTTTGCATGATGTACTCTGCAAAACTCTAAAAGTTTTGCCCTCCTGTAACTCTAGAAGTTAAGTAAGCAAGGTGACAATATACAGGCTTGATGTGTTCCTTTCCCAATTTGGAACCAGTCCGTTGTTTCATGTCTGGTTTTAACTGTTGCTTCTTGTCCTGCACACAGATTTCTTAGGAGGCAGATAAGGTGGTCTGATAGTCCCATCTCTTACAGAATTTTCCACAGTTTGTAGTGATCCACACAGTCAAAGGCTTTAGTGTAGTCAATGAAGCAAAAGTAGATGTTTTTCTGGAATTCTCTTGCCTTTTTTATGACCCAATGGATGTTGGCAATTTGATCTCTGGTTCCTTTGCCTTTTCTAAACTCAGCTTGAATATCTGGAAGTTCTTGGCTCACGTACTGTTGAAGCCTAGCTTGGAGAATTTTGAGCATTACTTTACTAGCATGTGAGATGAGTGCAATTGTGCAGTAGTTTGAGCATTCTCTGGCATTGCCTTTCTTTGGGATTGGAGTGAAAACTAACCATTTCCAATCCTGTGACTGCTGCTAAGTTTCCCAAATTTGCTGGCATATTGAGTGCAGCACTTTAACGGCATCATCTTTTAGGATTTGAAACAACTCAGCTGGAATTCCATCACCTCCACTAGCTTTGTTCGTAATGCTGCTTCCCAAGGACCACTTGACTTCGCACTCCAGGATGCCTGCCTCTAGATGAGTGATCACATTATCATGGTTATCTGGGTCATTAAGATCTCTTTTGTATAGTTCTTCTGTGTATTCTTGCCACCTCTTCTCAGTATCTTGTGCTTCTTTAAGGTCCATGACGTTTCTGTCCTTTATTGTGCCCATCTTTGCATGAAATGTTCCCTGGTGAGGATCAAAGTCTAGTTGAAGTTGACTTGTCTGGCATCTTGGACTCATTTGAGTCTAATCAGTTTCTGTTGTGTCCTCGGGCTATGTCATTCTTTCAAAGGGTGTGCCTCCTGTTTCAGCTTGATTGGGGAAGGATCTGCATCTAACCCTCTTCAGCTGGTGGCAGAATTAATTTTCTTGAGGCTGTAGAATTCATGGCATCTTGATTCTTATAGCCAGTGCCAGAGAGAGAGAATCTCTGACCTCCAGGCTCTCTTTTAGGTTAGCCCACCCAGGACAATACTGCCATTGATTAACTCAAAGTCAACTAATTAGGGATTGTGGTCCTTAATTACATCTGCAAAATCCACTCACGTTTTTGCTATGATGTAACATAATCATGTGAATAATAGCGCGTCACTTTTGCCTTATTCTGCTGTTAGAATCAAGTCAGGACATGCACAGTCAGGAGGAAGAGATCATAAGGCCACCCTAAAGTGTGTTTACTATGGACACTAAGTGACTTTGGGTTTATTATGAAACACATTGTCCAGTATGTTTCACTGTTGTGGAGAAATATACTTATTTTTCCTATAGAAGTAAATTTTTTCTCTCATTCAGAATTTATTGTTCGACCATCTCACACTCACAATTATTGTTCTGTCACTAAGTCATGTAGAGCTCTCTGCGACCCCATGGACCACAGCATGCCAGGCTTCCCTGTCCTTCACTAGATCACACTCACAATTACATGAGCTATACTGAAATGCAGATGTAAACAAAAGCAACATTAAGTAGAGTGAGTTCTATAACTATCTCAAGAACGAATTCCCTGAAGAAGGTCATTTGAGTTAGATCTTGATATATAAGTAGTGGTTTGTAAAGAAGTTGGGAAAGAACAGGTCAGACAAAAAAGGAGCACTTACTCTGGGACAGGAGAAAGTTAATGAGGGTTTGAACACACCCATGTGATCAGACTGCTGGGAGATTGGGGACGAAGGTGGAGACTGAAAGATATTGTGCAAAACTGTTAAAGCAGTCTAAATGATTTGTGTTTGTTGACTCTGTGCGAACCCACCAGGCTCCCCCGTCCCTGAGATTCTCCAGGCAAGAACGCTGGAGTGGGTTGCCATTTCCTTCTCCAATGCATGAAACTGAAAAGTGAAAGTGAAGTCGCTTAGTCATGTCCGACTCCTAGAGACCCCATGGACTACAGCCTACCAGGCTCCTCCATCCACAGGATTTTCCAGGCAAGAGTACTGGAGTGGAGTTCCATTACCTTCTCCGAGTAAAGAGTATGCTGTAGTCAAATAAGGACACAGCAGCTTTCAGTGGAAGTTCTATCAGTTCAGCTCAGTTGCTGAGTTGTGTCCGACTCTTTGCAACCCCATGAACTGCAGCATGCCAGTCTTTGGAAGTTCTAATACATTTTGTGTGACTGGAACCTCACTGTAAATGGACCATGACCTCAGACTTACAGCCTCCAGAACTGTGAGAACATACCTTTCTGTTTCTTAAGCCACCCTTGTTATTTTGTTATGGTGCCTGCACTAAGACTCGCTTACCATATTGTTTATCACAAATCTACTATTTAAACATGAGACTATGTACTACCACAGGCGCTGGAGACAAGAAGGGTGCTTGAAGTAATCTGAGGTGATTCTGAACCTTTGCAAACTTACTTTCTAAAGGAATGACAGTTGGTAACTGTGTAACTGGGAGTTTTTTTGAGTTAAATTCCATGCAGAGTATAGTGTTCCTCAAAGGATAAATAATAAAAATGTCCAACTTGTAGTTTAAATAGATATTTTTAAAACTCAGAAGTAACCTTAGCAATTGTTTAAAACTTGGACCCATAGGGTATTTTTTTTTGCAGGAGTAATTTATCTTTGACATTGTTCAGAATTGCTGGTACATAGTGATAATAAACTACTGAGTAATTTTTGGCTGGTTTTATTATTGTTTTTAGATTTTCTACAGACAATGCATACTCTTGTTGCGTACATGTGGGGCTGACCCTGTTTAGCAACCTGCTCTTGGTTCCCTACTGACTCCATAATCTCTTAGGTGCTTGTTTCACAGGTTAAGAACCAGTGGTCTAGCTTGGGAGACTTGCAATATTTGGGGTTGACATGATTTAAATATATTCATTGTGAGGCATCAGCCAAATCCAGGTGGGACTGTCTAGTAGACCTTTAAAAATGTGGATCTGGGACTCAAAGATGGAGATAAAGATTTTGGAGTAGTCTGTGCATCTGGTGGAGAAGGCAATGGCACCCCACTCCAGTACTCTTGCCTGGAAAATCCCATGGATGGAGGAGCCTGGTGGACTGCAGTCCATGGGGTCGCTAAGAGGCTAAGAGTCAGACACGACTGAGCAACTTCACTTTCATTTTTCACTTTTCACTTTCATTCACTGGAGAAGGAAATGGCAACCCACTCCAGCGTTCTTGCCTGGAGAGTCTCAGGGACGAGGGAGCCTGGTGGGCTGCCGTCTATGGGGCCGCACAGAGTTGGACACGACTGAAGCGACTTAGCAGCAGCAGCAATGCATCTGGTAGAGAAATCAAGATTAGGAGTGTGGGATCAAATGTATTTCTATTTGCTTCAGAGGTGCCTTAAATCAAGAAGGAATTCTTCCGATCATTGTCTTTTCTGTTTCCAATCTAGTAAAATAAATATTTATTAGGCTACACCTATGGGAGGGTGCAGTGGTAAAGAATTCTCCTGCCAGTGCAGGAGGTGCAAGAGACTGGTTCGATTCCTGGGTTAGGAAGATCCCCTGGAGTAGGAAGTGGCAACCCACTCCAGTATTCTTGCCTGGAAAATGCCATGGACTGAAGAGCCTGGAGGGCTACAATCCATGGGGTCGCAAAGAGCTGGACATGACTGAGCCACTGAGCACACACATACATCTACCAGACACCATGTTATCTATCTAGACATGGGTGTGTTGGACACAGCCTCTGTTGTGATTGTGGAACTTGAATTCCAGCTTCCCAGTTCTGTCCTATTCTTCAGTGAGGCTTTATATTGAACCATTTTGCACAGTCTCAATAAGCAAGAAATTCATTTAATACCAAGGCAGATTCTTTTTTTAAGGTAGCTAACAGGTGGGACTTCTCCTTGATAGGGACAGCACAGTTCCGATGTCTTCATTTTAGGTTCACACAGAATGTCCTTGGAGTGATTAGAGACTGAAAAAAAAAAATCACAGTTTAACATATTCAAGAATATTCAAGATAGGTTTAAGATGAGAAAAGAAGTTTCCAAAGAGGAGCTTACTGCTTAAGGGCACATGTGAGCAAGGGGAAAGAGGTGATTCCATCTCTGTGGTCCTGAGTGTACCATAGTGCTGAGTGTACGTACCTATGTTTAATAAATGTTTTCTGGTGTTTGAGAGTCTCAAATTTTTAATAAATCAATAATTGATGCAGATCTCAGATATTTCCTATTTCTCCATGAGTCACTTAAATCCAGGGACCTGGAATAATGGCCATCAATCACTATAACTGAGTGATTATGTTGAAATATGCATTCACAGTGAGCTTTAGAGAATACTAGGCCACTACATGGGGGGCTTCCCTGGTAGCTCAGACAGTAAAGCGTCTGCCTGCAATGCAGGAGACCTGGGTTCGATCCCTGGGCAGGGAAGATCCCCTGGAGGAGGAAATGGCAACCCATTCCAGTATTCTTGCCTGGAGAATTCCATGGACAGAGGAGCCTGGTTGGCTACCATCCCTGGGATCGCAAAGAGTCGGACATGACTGAGTGACTTCACTTCACGCCACTACATAGAAGAATATCTTTGGCATTTATGCAGATACCATTGCTATCTGAGCAACCAGCCTTGGTGTTATATTTGCATTAATCCTTCCTTAAACTAATGTTATAAATTTGAGTTGCTGGAATGAGACTCATTCAGAATAAAGTAAACAGTCTTAAATTAGGCATCACCAATAGTTACTGCTGTCCAGTCACTCCTTTGCTTGAGACACACACCCCCACTCTTCCTCATGTCGCCCTGTTCAGTGTTAGCTGCTTCTGCAGCCACTCCCTCCTATTAATACCATCCTAAGCTTGCCAGTTTTCTGGCGATAACCAAAAAGTTCTGTTTCCTGGCTTCTTTTTCACTTAGAAATACCATTTAAATTTTGATGAAATATCTAAGAACTAGCAACGATTAATGGGAGAGAATTAGGTTAGGTACTATATGAGGCAGTAGTGGAATGTGTGAAGAGGCAAAGCAAAGCAAAGCATGCATTCAATATTATCATATCCATTAGGCCTAGCACAATGTCTGATGGAAAGTACTTTGTAATTATTACTGTTGGCTAAATGCATAGTAGTATTTATTGCTTTTTCGTGCCAGAGTTTGAAAAATTCTCTTGTGGCTTACAATCAGAAGACATAAAATATAAATTACCAAAGAATTAGAGGTGTAGGAATCAAGATGGCAGAATGGGAGGACATGGAACTCGCCTCCCCCTACGAACACGTAAAAAATCCATCTGTATGGGGGACAGTTCTCACTGAAAACTAACTGGGGACTAGCAGAAAGCTTGCTTGCTTCCATAGCAGAGTGGGGGAATCCCTTGGTGGTCCAGCGGTTAGAACTGTCTGTTTTCACTGCCGAGGTCTGGGTTCAATCTTTGGTCTGGAAACTAAGACCCACAAGCCACACAATGCAGCCAAAACAAAAATAAACAATACCAACAAAGCAGCGGGGAAAAGGCAGATCGAAAACCATGTGGCTGGCTGACTGGTTTCAGTGACCGCCCTGGCACATCCTGCAACCTGAACCAAGTGAATGCTCCAGCACCGTTTGCCTTGCATTGCAGCTCCACACTGAAGTGAGGGTTCCCATAACCGAGGAAAAACCCTGGCCATGAGGTGCCATGGTGGCTCAAATCCTAAGCAGAGTCTGAACAGGGAGGGCCAGCCATAGTTGGTAACTGCATGGCAGCCCATCAGAAGCAGACCATGTCTCTGATGGTGGCTAGACTGTCACCGCCTTGTCCCACTCTCCATGAATACCCACACTGGCCCCTCTTACTCCAACACTGCTCCCCTCTGAGGCTGACGGTACTGTCGTTGGGAGGAAGCAGAACATTCACTTAAAGAGAACAGAGCCAGGTGGGACCAGACCCTCGGGATTTCAGCTCCAGAAACTTGGGAGCTGACCCTGCCCCGATAGGGTAGTGACAGCCACTGAACAGAGGGGCAGAACCACTTCCCACCTGGCTCAGACCCTAGCCCTTCCATCGCCAGCCCCACCTTCTACTAAGGTGATAGCTGCCAGCATACCCTGAGGAAAGATGTGACCTCAAATCCAGCTCTCTCACCAAAGCCATTGGGCACAAACAGACTGTATAGAGAAGCTCCTGTATAAGGACCCCCTTCAAGACTAACAGTTAACTGTTTCACCTAATTTCATAGAGTCAGAGAAAGATAAAAAAAGATGAGAATAGGGAGGGCAAGGGAATGAATGATGGAGTTCAAAGGATTTTTCAGGCAATGAAACTACTCTGTATGATACTAAGGTGGTAGATACACGTTATTATAAAAAGATTAAAAAAAGGTACATGCTCAAAAAAAAAAAAAGAGAAAACAAGAAATTTTTTTTTGATTGAAAGAGCAAGAGAAAAGCCCTGAAAAAATAAACTAATTAAACAAATGAATGATTTACTAACTAAAGAATTCAAAGCATTAGTGATAAGAATTCTAACTGAATCGGAGAAAAGAATAAATAAGCACAGCAAGAATTTTAATAAGGATCTAGAAAATGTTAAAAAGAACCAGTGAGAGCTGAATATGAAAACTGAACTGAACTGAAACACACTGGAAGGAATAAATAGGAGACTAGGTGATACAGAAGAACACATAAGTGATTTGGAAGATAGAATAATGGAAACCAGAATAGCAGAAAGAAACACAAAAAACAGGAAAGAATTTAAAGGATCCTTGGAAACACGTCAAGGATATCAATATCTGTATGGGACCCAGAAGGAGAAAAGAGAGACAGAATGGGGTCGAAAATTTATTCAATGACATTAGGACTGAAAACTTCCCAAGCCTAAGGAAGGAAACAGATATGCAGGTATAGGAAGCACAGTAGTAGCAGTAGCAGTTAAGCCGCCGACTCTTCGTGACCCCATGGACTGCAGCCTACCAGGCTCCTCCTTCCTCCATGGGGTTTTCCAGGCAGGAGTACTGGAGTGGGTCGCCATTTCCTTCTCCAGGGGATCTTCCCAACCTAGGAATCGAACCCGGGTCTCTTTCATTGCAGGCAGATTCTTTATCGACTGAGCTATAGGGGAAGCACTATAGGAAGCACGGCTGCTGCTGCTGCTGCTGCGTCGCTGCAGTCGTGTTGGACTCTGTGTGACCCCATAGACGGCAGCCCTGGGATCCAGTCCCTGGGATTCAAGTGAAAAGTGAAAGTGAAGTCGCTCAGTCGTGGCGACTCTTCGTGACCCCACGGACTGCAGCCTACCAGACTCCTATCGGCTGCCTTCTCCGAAAGGAAGCTCAGAGGGTCGCAAACAAAATGAACACAAACAGACGCATACCAAGACATATCATAATCAAAATGGCAAAAGTTAAAGACAGAGAATCCTAAAGGCAGCAAGAGAAAAACCAAAGAGTCATACATAAGGGAATCCCATAAGACTAAGCAGAACCTTTGCAGAGCAAGAGGGTCACCTCATATACCTGCCAGAATGGCCACCATCAAAAAATCTACAAATAAATTCTGGAGTGGGTGTAGAGAAAAGGGAACCCTAGTACACTGTTGGTGGGATTGTAAAATGGTGCAGCACTATGGAAAACAATCTGGAGCTTCCTCAAAAAACGAACACTAGAACTACCATGCTGCTGCTGCTGCTAAGTCACTTCAGTCGCGTCGGACTCTGTGTGACCCCATAGACGTCAGCCCTCCAGGCTCCCCCATCCCTGGGATTCTCCAGGCAAGAGTACTGGAGTGGGTTGCCATTGCCTTCTCCGAGAACTACCATACGATCGAGCAATTCCGCTGCTGGGTATACATCGGAAGACAACGAAAACTCAAATCTTTTTGCCTTCATTTTTAAAACTAATTTGTTTTTCATTGAAGCACAGTTGATTTACAATGTTTATTAGTTTCTGACCTACAGCAAAGTGATTCAGTTACATACGTTCTTCATTCTCTACTGAGGGACATTTTAGCTACTTCCAGGTTTTGGTTTTATAAATAAAGTTATTCTGAACATTCACATACATGTTTTTGTGTTGACATAAATTTTCACTCCTCTGGGTTAGAGGCCTAGGAGTGTGATTGCTGGTGGGGTTGTATGTTTAGCTTTATAAGAAGCTGCCTAACTGTGGCTGTCCATCTTACATTTGCACAAGCAATGTGCAAGAGATCCAGTTGTTCCACATATCCTCATTAGCCTTTGGTCTTGTCCCTATATTTTATTTTAGCTCTTCTAGCAGATGTGTGGTCATATCTTATTTTGGTCTAAATTTGCATTTCTCTAATGACCAGTCATGGTGAACATCTTTTCTGTTGTTGGTTTTTAATCTTTCATCAAAGACTTCTTTCTTCTGAATCATGATAACTGATTGAGACCACATGTTCATTTTTAAGCTTGGTCCTAATGAAAATCCCTCCTCTCTTTACTCTCCATGGGAGGTGGTTATTTTTCATAAAAGCCTTTGTACCCCCCTTTGCTCCAACACTGCCTGGGGTGAACACTAATAAGGCTATTAACGACAAATTATTTTCTGAATAGAAGCCCTGTGTTTGGAGACATTGCCTCCAGGTGACAAACATTGTTACAGTGAAGGCATTAGTTGGTACGTGTTCTGAATAAATTATCTCTAGATGTTTTTGATTCTAACTAGATTTCATTTTTTGTTGTTTTGTTCAGTTGCCAAGTCGTGTCCAGCTCTTCAAGACCCCATGGACTGTGGCATGCCAGGTTTCTCTGTCCCCCATCATCTCCTGGGGTCTGCCCAAGTTCATGTCCAGAGGTTATTATATGCTGTAGGGCACAAATCGGCCTCAGTAAGAAGCTCTGTGATAATACTTGGGAGTTAATCTTTAGAATGAGACCAGTATACATTTAATTCCTGGCTTTGCCATTTCTGAACTTGGTGACTTTGGGCAAGTTATTTAAACTCTCTAAGCATTAGTTTTCTCATACAGAAGAGGTGGATAATAATGGCAATTACCTCACAGGATTTTTCTGAAGATTATCTGTTTTAGTCATCTATGGTTGTATTACATGTCATCCCAAAGCTTAGTCTAACAAGAATTATTTATTTTTCATGATTCTGTGGGTTGACTGGTGCTATAGATTGAATGTTTGTGTTCCTTCATGTGTTGCAGCCCCAGCCTTCAGTGTGCCAGTATTAGGTAGTGGGGAATTTGGGAGGTGATAATGGCACCCACTCCAGTAATTTTGCCTGGTAAATTCCATGAACAGAGGAGCCTCGAAGGCTACAGTCCATGGGGTTGATAAAAGTCGGACACGACTGAGCGACTTCACTTTCACTTTTCACTTTCATGCATTGGAGAAGGAAATGGCAACCCACTCCAGTGTTCTTGCCTGGAGAATCCCAGGGACAGAAGAGCCTGGTGGGCTTCCGTCTATGGGGTCACACAGAGTCGGACATGACTGATGCGACTTAGCAGCAGCAGCAGTAGTTTAAAGGGTAAAGCCTTCATGAATGGGATTAGCACCTTTAGAAAAGAGACCCTGGTGAGCTCTCTTGCCCCTTGCACTATGTGAGGACACAATGAGAAGAATGCTGAATATGATCCAGGTTCAGGCTTTTACTAGACGTCAAATCTCGATCTTGGGCTTTCAGTTCAGTTCAGTTCAGTCGCTCAGTTGTGTCGGACTCTTTGCGACCCCATGAATCGCAGCACGCCAGGCCTCCCTGTCCATCACCAACTCCTGGAGTTCACTCAGACTCACATCACATCCATCGAGTTGGTGATACATCCAGCCATCTCATCCTCAGTCTTCCCCTTCTCCTCCTGCCCCCAATCCCTCCCAGCCTCAGAGTCTTTTCCAATGAGTCAACTGTTTGCATGAGGTGGCCAAAGTACTGGGGTTTCAGCCTTAGCATCATTCCTTCCAAAGAAATCCCAGGGCTGATCTCCTTCAGAATGGACTGGTTGGATCTCCTTGCAGGCCAAGAGACTCTCAAAAGTCTTCTCCAACACCACAGTTCAAAAGCATCAGTTCTTCAGCGCTCAGCTTTCTTCACAGTCCAACTCTCACATCCATACATGACCACAGGAAAAACCATAGCCTTGACTAGACAGACCTTTGTTGGTAATGTCTCTGCTTTTCAAGATGCTGTCTAGGTTGGTCATAACTTTTCTTCCAAGGAGTAAGCCTCTTTTAATTTCTTGGCTGCAGTCACCATCTGCTGTGATTTTGGAGCCCCCAAAAAATAAAGTCTGATACTGTTTCCACTGTTTCCCCATCTATTTCCCATGAAGTGATGGGACCAGATGCCATGATCTTTGTTCTCTGAATGTTGAGCTTTAAGCCAACTTTTTCACTCTCCTCTTTCACTTTCATCAAGAGGCTTTTTAGTCCCTCTTCACTTTCTGCCATAAGGGTGGTGTCATCTGCATATCTGAGGTGATTGATATTTCTCCCAGCAATCTTGATTCCAGGTTATGCTTCTTCCAGCCCAGCATTTCTCATGATGTACTCTGCATAGAAGTTAAATAAGCAGGGTGACAATATATAGCCTTGATGTACTCCTTTTCCTATTTGGAACCAGTCTGTTGTTCCATGTCCAATTCTGACTGTTGCTTCCTGACCTGCATACACGTTTCTCAAGAGGCAGGTCAGGTGGCCTGGTATTCCCATCTCTTTCAGAATGTTCCACAGTTTATTGTGACCCACACAGTCAAAGTCTTTGGCATAATCAATAAAGCAGAAATAGATGTTTTTCTGGAACTCTCGCTTTTTCCATGATCCAGCGGATGTTGGCAATTTGATCTCTGGCTCCTCTACCTTTTCTAAAACCAGCTTGAACATCTGAGAGTTCACGGTTCACGTATTGCTGAAGCCTGGCTTGGAGAATTTTGAGCATTACTTTACTAGCATGTGAGATGAGTGCAATTGTGCGGTAGTTTGAGCATTCTTTTTCATTGCCTTTCTTTGGGATTGGAATGAAAACTGACCTTTTCCAGTCCTGTGGCCACTGCTGAGTTTTCCAAATTTGCTGGTATATTGAGTGCAGCACTTTCACAGCATCATCTTTCAGGATTTGAAATAGCTCCACTGGAATTCCATCACCTCCACTAGCTTTGTTTGTAGCGATGCTTTCTAAGGCCCAGTTGACTTCACATTCCAGGATGTCTGGCTCTAGATGAGTGATCATACCATCATGATTATCTTGGTCATGAAGATCTTTTTTGTAGAGTTCTTCTGTGTATTCTTGCCACCTCTTCTTAATATCTTCTGCTTCTGTTAGGTCCATATCATTTCTGTCCTTTATCGAGCCCATCTTTGCATGAAATGTTCCCTTGGTATCTCTAATTTTCTTGAAGAGATCTCTAGTCTGTCTCATTCTGTTCTTTTCCTCTATTTCTTTGCATTGATTGCTGAAGAAGGCTTTCTTATCTCTTCTTGCTATTCTTTGAAACTCTGCATTCAGATGCTTATATCTTTCCTTTTCTCCTTTGCTTTTCACTTCTTTTCACAGCCATTTGTAAGACCTCCCCAGACAGCCATTTTCCTTTTTTGCATTTCTTTCCCATGGGGAGGGTCTTGATCCCTGTCTCCTGTACAATGTCACGAACCTCATTCCATAGTTCATCAGGGACTCTGTCTATCAGATCTCGTCCCTTAAATCTATTTCTCACTTCCACTGTAGAAGCATAAGGGATTTGATTTAGGTCATACCTGAATGGTCGAGTGGTTTTCCCTACTTTCTTCAACTTAAGCCTAAATTTGGCAATAAGGAGTTCATGATCTGAGCCACAGTCAGCTCCTGGTCTTGTTTTTGTTGACTGTATAGAGCTTCTCCATCTTTGGCTGCAAAGAATATAATCAATCTGATTTTGGTGTTGACCATCTGGTGATGTCCATGTGTAGAGTCTTCTCTTGTATTGTTGGAAAAGGGTGTTTGCTATGACCAGTGCATTTTCTTGGCAAAACTCTATTAGTCTTTGCCCTGCTTCATTCCGCATTCCAAGGCCAAATTTGCCTGTTACTCCAGGTATTTCTTGACTTCCTACTTTTGCATTCCAGTCCCCTATAATGAAAAGGACATCTTTTTTGGGTGTAGTTCTAAAAGGTCTTGTAGGTCTTCATAGGACCGTTCAACTTCAGCTTCTTCAGCATTACTGGTTGGGGCATAGACTTGGATTACTGTGATATTGAGTGGTTTGCCTTGGAGATGAACAGAGATCATTCTGTCGTTTTTGAGATTGCATCCAAGTACTGCATTTCAGACTCTTTTGTTGACCATGATGGCTACTCCATTTCTTCTGAGAGATTCCTGCCCACAGTAGTAGATGTAATGGTCATCTGAGTTAAATTCACCCATTCCAGTCCATTTTAGTTCTCTGATTCCCAGAATGTCGATGTTCAGTCTTGCCATCTTCTATTTGACTACTTCCAATTTGCCTTGATTCATGGACCTGGCATTCCAGGTTCCTATGCAATATTGCTCTTTATAGCATCGGATCTTGCTTCTATCACCAGTCACATCCACAACTGGGTGTTGTTTTTGCTTTGGCTCCATCCCTTCATTCTTTCTGGAGTTATTTCTCCACTGATCTCCAGTAGCATATTGGGCACGTACTCACCTGGGGAGTTCCTCTTTCAGTGTCTTATCATTTTGCCTTTCATATTGTTCATGGGGTTCTCAAGGCAAGAATACTGAAGTGGTTTGCCATTCCCTTCTCCAGTGGACCACATTCTGTCAGACCTCTCCACCATGACCCACCCATCTTGAGTGGCCCCACAGGGCATGGCTTAGTTTCATTGAGTTAGACAAGGCTGTGGTCCTAGTGTGATTAGATTAACTAGTTTTCTGTGATTATGGTTTCAGTGTGTCTGCCCTCTGATGCCCTCTTGCAACACCTACCATCTTATTTGAGTTTCTCTTACCTTGGACGTGGGGTATCTCTTCATGGCTGCTCCAGCAAAGTGCAGCCGCTGCTCCTTACCTTGGACGAGGAGTATCTCCTCACCAGCACCCCTCCTGACCTTGAACGTGGAATGGCTCCTCTAGGCCTTTCTGCACCCGCGCAGCCACCACTCTTTGGGCTTACCAGTCCCCAAAACTGTTGTGTCTCTTTAGACATTATTTCTATGACACAGTTTTCCTTTTTAAAGGTCTAGGCTAAGCATTTTGTAAAATTCTCAAGTTCTTGATTTGTTCATTTCTTCATGATGCCACATCATTTATTTTTCTCTCCCCTGTATTTCCTGTACACTTCATTGGGAGGTTTAGAGGCTTGGTTATATTTATTTTAACAGTTTTGACAAGAATATATCATAGTTAATATTGTGTATTTGATATTGCGTCACCTAAGGAAACAGTAATGTCAGGTTGTTCCAGTGTTAGTGAGAGTTAAGACGGTGAATACCAGATCAGATATTTTCATCTTTATAATCAGTAACTAATCAGTAGTTTTAGACCAGTTAGTTATTGCTGCATAACAAACCATTTCAAAATTTAGTGGCCTAAAACAAGCAATTATTTAGCTTGTGATTCTGGGGATTCGAAATTTGAGTTTGGAAAGCAGTTCTCCTGGTTTCAGTCGGACTTCTTCGTTTATCTGTGGTCAGCTGTGGTTTGGTTAGGTGGCCCTGCTCCTGGGTGTTGATGCTCTGTTGCCAGTGGCACCTTAAGTCTCTCAGTAGGCTAGCCTGGATTATTCTCATGACACTGGTAGGGATCCAACAAAGCAAGTGGAAATATGTGAGGACTATGCTAGGAACTGACACACTGTCACTTCCTCCACAATCCGTAGATCAAAACAAATCACAAGTCCAGTTAAGATGCATGAAAGTGAAAATGTTAGTCGTTCAGTTGTGAGCAACTCTTTGCAACCCCATGGACTGTATATAGTCCACCAGGCTCCTCTGTCCATGGAATTCTCCAGGCAAGAGTATTGGAGTGGGTAGTCATTCCCTTCTCCAGGGGATGTTCCCAACTCAGGGATGGAACCTGTGTCTCCAGCATTTCAGGCAGATTATTGTCTAAGCCATCAGGACTCAGTTGAGATGTACAGTATAGGGAAAATAGATTCCATCTCTTTTTAGTAGACCATCAAAGTCACATTGCAAGAGGTTTGGTTACAGAAGAACTGGGACCATTTTTTAACATCCACTGATGATTCCCACCTGAATCAGTTATCAAATTGTGACAAAAGAGTGATTTCTTAACAATTTCTTCTGTATTTTCTCTCTAGCATTCATCTTTAAAAAGTCTTCCTTTATTTTCCTTTTCTCTCACTTTTGAGCATTATTATAGATAACATTTAAATCATTATGTAAAAAACATATGTTCATAAAAATTCAAGAAATACAGAAACACCTAAAGCAGGAAGTGAAAACCTTCTATAGTCCTCCTTTCTAGAGGAACCCATTGTTACAATTTTGTACACATTCTTTCATATGTATATATAAATTTGTACATGTATGAGAAACAACGGAGAAGGCAATGGCAACCCACTCCAGTACTCTTGCCTTGAAAATCCCATGGACAGAGGAGCCTGGTAGGCTGCAGTCCATGGGGTCGCTAGGAGTCGGACATGACTGAGCAAATTCACTTTCACTTTTCACTTTCATGCATTGGAGAAGGAAATGGCAGCCCACTTCAGTGTTCTTGCCTGAAGAATCCCAGGGACAGGGGAGCCTGGTGGGCTGCTGTCTATGGGGTCGCACAGAGTCGGACGTGACTGAAGCGACTTAGCAGCAGCAGCAGCAGCATGAGAAACAAAAATGAGATCTTTACACAAAACTCAAGATTTCAGATATTTTTGAAATATCAAAATAAGCATATTAAATTAATTAAACTACTAATTAAAAACTACAAAGTGGCAAAACACTTTCCTCAAAACTTTTTTTTTCTTCCTACATTCTTTTTCTTAGAAAGGTGGATTGTAAATGCACCAATCACCCCTTCTACATCCAATTAGGCACTTAAGTCCTATTTAAATCCTGTTACTGTCCTTGGATTACATCTTCAACTTGGCCCCCTAGCTACTCCTCAATTTGCTGACTCCTGTCATCCCCAACTTCACCTCCTGCTGCTCGATCTTTCTGCCTCAGTCATGTCAGATTTCTTTCAGTTCTTTGAACTCACCACACTCTTAATGCCTCCTAGACTTTGAACATGTGGTTCCACCTCCTGAAACACCCCCTGCTTACCTTCCCTGCAGCCCAGCCATGCCTGACTACATCTTATTCATTTTGAGTTTAGATACTACTTTTTCAGGGAGACCTTCTTTCACTCACAAACTGATTTATATTTTCCTGTTTTGTTTCCTACAGTACTTGAAATTAATGTTTGCATGCATGGTCAGATTATAAGCGTCAAAGGGTACAGTAACTGTGTCTCCACTGTCCACTGTGGTATCCTCAGGACTGGCATAGCATTTGGCACATCATAAGTGCTGAATAGGCTTCAGTGGTAAAGAATCTGCTTGCAATGCAGGAGTCGTAGGAAAAGCAGGTTCAGTCCCTCGGTCCAGAAGATCTCCTGGAGGAGGTCATGGCAACCCACTCCAGTATTCTTGCCTGAAGAGGCCCAAGGACAGATAAGCCTGGTGGGCTACTGTCTACAGGGTTACAAAGAGTTGGATACGATCAAAGCAACTTCATATGCATGCAGGAACTGAAAATATGCTTATTTAGTGAAAGAAAATAGAATGGTATTCTGAAATATTAGGAACTGATACCGAGTAGCGCCCTATGGAGCTCCTGGACACAAAAGTCTTTTTTCTGTGTCCCCCATTTCTTTGTTTACAGGAAACTGCCTACATTCAGCCTCCATGACCTTTGCTGAGTTCAACTGGCAGATTCAAACAGTTGTTAATTAGAGAAGGGAGAGGATGCAAGATCAGGGAGAAACGTACAGTTAAGAGGAGTAATAGTGCAGCCCTGGGGCAAGGTCATGGTTCGCTATCAAGGGATGCACACAACAGTCTTTGAGCTGTTTTGTAAATACAAAACCTCCACCACTTGGGAGGAGTTACTGGCTAACTACAGTATGTTTCCCCAAGCATGGTGACCTCAGATTGGTTGGAACCAGAAGGTTGATGATGCTGACTCCTACTTAACCTCATCACCAATCAATCAGAGGAATGTCTATGAACTGATCACACCCTCTTTGAACCATTACTATAAAATTTCTAACTACTCTCTTCAAATGGGGACACAGTTGTGAGAACATTGGGCCACTGTGGTCCCCTTGCCTGGCAAAGCAATAAAGCTATTCTTTTGTACTTTTCTCAAAACTCTGTCTCTGAGATTTAATTTGATTTTGGGGTGCAGAGGCTGGATTTTGCTTCATAATCAGTGTCACAATCCTATTTCCAACCGTTTCCCTCCTCCCTAACCTTTCAGTTTCTGCATTGGTACTCTGCCTAGATCCTCTTGGATCCTTGATAAAACTGTCTGCTTTTTATTAGCCAACACCTGCACCTCTCTTAGGAGTACTATCCTTGGGTGATTAGAATTGCTTTTTTTGAGGTCTAACTGACAAAAATCCTACATACTTAGGATATACAAATGGTAATTTTTAATTTTAATTTAATCAACAATTCAGAAATACATAGAGATTATTCTTTTTGTTGTTGTTGTTCACAATTAAACAACATGATTTTGATAGGGACAGAGTGGGATAATCAAATAGTTAGCTCAGAAATCTCATTAGAGGATTATAGATAACAGAGGGAATTTTAGGGGGCCTTGGGGAACCATAGTAAGTTAATAATCACTTAAGAAAGCAAGTTTGTTAAACCACGAAACCAAGCAGACTTGCTTAGCAACAAACCATGAAGCGCAAGCATGAGACATGCTCCCAACAATAAAACAATGGAGGCATGAGACCCCCATCCCACCCAATGGGATCAGTAAGTTAATGACCCTAGGACATGCTCTCTGCTCACATAAAAAATAATTTACAGAAAGATGACATTTCAAAGTAAAGAACTTCATTGTACCGAGATTTGAAATAATTTTTCCATAGGCCATGACAGTCCTGGCTTAATAATGTAGGAATAAGAAAACTCCCCTGCCCAACCTGGAGGAGGAGCTGATGACGGAAGTATGATATCTACTCAAGAATGAGGAAGAAGATGGTCTTTCTCCCTTGTCTACTCTTCCTTTGATTATAAAAATGTAACCCACTATGTACTCCGGACATTGCAATGCTCACCTCCCCACCTGTAAGCCTCATAAGCATCCTATTCTAATAAATCACTTCTTATCTATTACTTTGCATCTCACTGAATTCTTTCTGTGCTGAGACATAAAGGACTGAAGTTCCCTGAAGCCCCCCTGAAATGCCACCTGGTAGTTTCAATTTGATATGCATATATATTGTGCAATGATTACCACAATCAAGTTAATTAACATCCATAGCCTCACAAAGTTAGCCTTTTTTTTTTTTTCATGGTGAGTTAAGATCTACTTTCTTAGAAAACATCAAGTACATGGTACAGTGTTATTAACTATGGTCACCAAGATGTATGTTCTATCTCTGGAATGTATCCATTTTATAAGTGAAAATCTGTACCCTTTGACCAACATCTCCCTGCCTCCCCCAGCTCCCAATTTCTGGCAACCACTGTTCTATTCTTTGATTCTGTGAGTTCAATTTTTTAGATTCCACATGTGAGACCATCAAGTATTTGCCTTTCTGTGTCTGGCTTATCTCACTTAGTATAACTTCTGGGTATATAGCCAAAGGAAATGAAATAATTATTAGAGCTGCTTTGCTTAGGGAAAGGCAAAAGGAATTGACCTGGAGTTTACATTCCTCCTACACCAACTCACCCAGTCCTCAACTGCTGCAGAAGTATGAAAACCCCACTCCTTTGACTCCAAGTTGGGATAAACTCTAAACTCTGAGCAAGAATCTACATTCCAGAGGTCTCCTGCAAATCTGGCTGAAGTCCAGACTTTGCATGGGATCTCACCCTTTTCTGTCTTTCTTCCCTCCCTTTCCTGCTTCCCCAGCTCCCTTACTAGTTTCTCTTGGGAGGGTTTTATTCCTACCTTTATTTCTTTTCAAGAAATCAGGAAATATTGTTCCCATGAGCCACTTCTAAATTTAATTTTAAATAAAGCTACAATTGACACATAGCATTGTTTTAGTTTTAGATGTTCAACATAATGATTTTTTAAAATTGAGGCATAATTGACATGCAACATTATATTAATTTCAGGTGTGCAACATGATTTGATGTTTGTATAGGTGTGAAATCATCGTTGCAATAAGCCTAGTTAACATCCTTCACCTCAGTTCAGTTCAGTCACTCAGTCATGTCCGACTCTTTGAAACCCTATGGACTGCAGCATGCCAGGCTTTCCTGTCCATCACCAACTCCTGGAGCTTACTCAAACTCATGTCCTTTGAGTCGGTGATGCCATCCAACCATCTCATGTCATCCCCTTTTCCTCCTGCCTTCAATCTTTCCCAGCATCACGGTGTTTTCCAATGAGTCAGTTCTTCGCATCAGATGGCCAAAGTATTGGAGTTTCAGCTTTAGCATCAGTCCTTTCAATGAACACCCAGGACTGATCTCCTTTAGGATGGACTGGTTTGATCTCCTTGCAGTCCAAGGGACTCTCAAGAGTCTTCTCCAACACCACAGTTCAAAAGCATCAATTCTTTGGCGCTCAGCTTTCTTCACAGTCCGACTCTCACATCCATATATGACTACTAGAAAAACCATAGGTTTGACTAGGTGGACCTTTGTTGGCAAAGTAATGTCTCTGCTTTTTACTATGCTGTCTAGGTTGGTCATAACTTGTTTTCCAAAGAGCAAGTGTCTTTGAATTTCATGGTTGCAGTCACCATTTGCAGTGATTTTGAAGTCCAAAAAAAATAAAGTCTCTCACTGTTTCCATTGTTTCTCCATCTATTTGCCATGAAGTGATGGGACCGGATGCAATGATCTTCATTTTCTGAATATTGAGTTTTAAGCCAACTTTTTCACTCTCCTCTTTCAATTTCATCAAGGGGCTCTTTAGTTCTTCACTTTCTGCCATAAGGGTGGTATCATCTGCATATCTGAGGTTATAGATATTTCTCCAGGCAAACTTAATTCCAGCCTGTGCTTCATCCAGCCAAGCATTTCTCATGATGTACTCTGCATGTGAGTTAAATAAGCAGGGTGACAATATACAGCCTTGACATACTCCTTTCCCGGTTTGGAACCAGTCTGTTGTCCCATGTCCAATTTTAACTGTTGCTTCTTGACCTGCATGCAGGTTTCTCAGGAGGCAAGTAAGGTGGTCTGGTATTCTCATCTCTTGAAGAATTTTCCACAGTTGTGACCCACACAGTCAAAGGCTTTGGCGTAGTCAGTAAAGCAAAAGTAGGTGTTTTCTGGAACTCTCTCTCTCTCTCTCTTTTTTTTTGATAATCCAATGGATGTTGGCAATTCCTTCACCTCACATAGTTATGATTTTGTGTGTGCATGATAAAACTTTTTTTCCCCAATTTTTTGGTTATTTATTGGCATGTGAGATCTTAATTCCCCAACCACGGATTGAAACTGAACCCCCTGCAATGGAAGTATGGTGTTATTAAGAAATCCTGTGGGCTGCCAGGAAAGTCCCTGATTAAAGCTTTAAGATCTACTCTCAGCAACATGCAAATGCAAGATGATTAATGAATTGTTAACTCTAGCCACCATGTTGTACTTTATATCTCCAGGACCTATTTATCTTATAACTGGAAATTTGTGCAGTTTGACCACCCTTATCAATTTTCCAACCCTCCTACCCCCTGCCTCTGGAAACCACCAATCTATTCTCTGTATCTATTATTATTATTTTTTTTTTAGATTTCATATACAAGTGAAATATATAGTATAGTTTTTTCTCATTCTGACAAATCACTTTGCATAATGCCCTCAGGGTCATCCATGTTGTTGCAAATGGAAAGATTTCCTTCCTCTTAAATGATTTCATAACATTTGATTGTACACATACATATAACATTTTCTTAATTAAAAAATTTTTTTTAAAAAATTTAATTGGTTGCACCAGGTCTTACTTGAGGCACATGGGATCTTTGCTGTGGAATGCAATATCTTCAGTTGTGGCATGCAGGATCTAGTTCCCTGAGCAGGGATTGAACTCAGGCCTTCAACACTGGAGGCATGGTCAGCCCCTGGACCATCATAGAAGTCCCTATTCCACATTTTTTAAATCCATGCACCTGTTGATAAATACTTAGGTTGTTTCTATATCTTAGATAATGTAAACAACGCTGCAATGAATATGGAGTACAGATATCTTTTCAAGATAAGTGATTTCATTTCCTTCAGATAACTATCCAAAAGTGGAACTGCTGGATCATATGATAGTTTTACTTACAAAAAACATGTTTTTTTGAGGTCAACAAATTTACTGGTAATCACATGTCTCATAGAAAAAGGAAATGTAGCACCAGGTCAGATTATGTGAAAACAACAACAACAACAACAAATATATATATATATATATATATATAAATTTGTCACGGTTGCTCTATCGACAACTGGGGGAGGCTCTGCCAGATATCAGGTGCAGCAGTTGCGCTTGTCCGAGGCCCCTTTGCAGATGCAGCCCTGGGCACACTCGGCACAGCCCACGGGGCAGTGGGAGCAGCAGCTCTTCTTGCAGGAGGGGCGTCTGCAGACCTTGCAGGTGCAGGAGCCAGCACAGCTGCAGGGGCCGCCAGTGGCGGCAGGAGCAGTTGGGGTCCAATTGGAGGAAAGGCAAGGTCCGAGGTCCAAAGCAAGTGTAGAAGCACATCCCCTGGTCCAGTGGGAGGTGTACTTTAAAATTTTTGAGGAAACTCCACATTGCGTTTTTTTTTTTTAGTGGTTGCACCAATTTACATTCCTATCAACAGTGCACAGGGTTCTCTTTTACCCATACTCTCATCAACACTGGAGTACATTTTCTTAATAAATCATCTGAATATGAAGTTTTGTCTCAGTCTGCTGCTTCTGACTCAGGGCACTTGACCTTCCTTTGACTTCTTCCTTCCTTCCTTCTTTCATCCAGGTCTCTCTTCAGGTACCATCCTCTCTTTGAGGCTTTCCTGAACCCTAATATAAAATAGCATCCCTCTGCTCTTTCCGTCCCAATCTTGTTACCTTCCATCTCAGTAATTTGCTCTGTTTCTCTTTCATAGCACTAAGGACTCTCTGAATTACATTCTTATGTTTATGTTTTGACTATTCCCCTGGTGGCTGCTTCATGAGGGCAGGAACTTTGTCTTTTTTGTTATTGTTGCTCTGGAACACAGCCCCTAGTGGCACTCAATAAAAATAACTTAAATGAATTATTACTCTTTACTAGAGCAGGGAAATGTAATAGTAGAAATTCAGGATCAAAAGAACAAGATAAAAATTCTACTGCTAAAATTTATATTTTCCTGAAAATTTTATATAATCTTTAGAACTTTTCATATTTCTTGGTTTTCTCTTTTTTCATTTTGCAACTATTTTTCAGAAATAAATATTTTAATTAGTGTTGTATGGTCTCCTTATAGGAACCTCAAGTTCTTCCTAAGAACTTAACACCATTTTGGATGGTACAAATGAAAATAATTTGCACCAAAAAGAAGAATGGAATAATAGCTGTAGTCCTTATTTTCTGCAAGTTAGCTCTATAATCTTGGCCATCATACCCTTTTTGTGAAATGACTGGGTTGGGCTGGATCAACTGTTCTCAAACTTTTGTGTGCCAGGTAGATGAAAATTTCCTGACCCAACATAAGAATTTTTAATTCAGGAGGTCTGGGGTGGCCCTCAGCAATCTTCTGTAATCATATTGAAAAATAAAATATTGCCTGCCATATCAGTAACACTGTATAATTGTAAGGAATTTGATTTAGGTCATACCTGAATGGTCTAGCAGTTTTCCCTACTTTCTTCAATTTGAGTCTGAATTTGGTAATAAGGAGTTTATGATCTGAGCCACAGTCAGCTTCTGGTCATGTTTTTGTTGACTGTATAGAGCTTCTCCATCTTTGGCTGCAAAGAATATAATCAATCTGATTTTGGTGTTGACCATCTGGTGATGTCCATGTGTAGAGTCTTCTCTTGTGTTGTTGGAAGAGGGTGTTTGCTATGACCAGTGCATTTTCTTGGCAAAACTCTATTAGCCTTTGCCCTGCTCCATTCCGCATTCCAAGGCCAAATTTGCCTGTTACTCCAGGTGTTTCTTGACTTCCTACTTTTGCATTCCAGTCCCCTATAATGAAAAGGACATCTTTTTTTGTGTGTTAGTTCTAAAAGGTCTTGTAGGTCTTCATAGGACCGTTCAGCTTCAGCTTCTTCAGCATTACTGATTGGGGCATAGACTTGGATAACTAATACATTGAATGGTTTGCCTTGGAGATGAACAGAGATCATTCTGTCGTTTTTGAGACTGCATCCAAGTACTGCATTTCAGACTCTTTTGTTGACCAGGATGGCTACTCCATTTCTTCTGAGGGATTTCTGCCCATAGTAGTAGATGTAATGGTCATCTGAGTTAAATTCACCCATTCCAGTCCATTTTAGTTCGCTGATTCCTAGAATGTCTTGCCATCTCTTGTCTCCAACATCCGCTGGATCATGGAAAAAGCAAGAGAGTTCCAGAAAAACATCAATTTCTGCTTTATTGACTATGCCAAAGCCTTTGACTGTGTGCATCACAATGAACTGTGGAAAATTCTGAAAGAGATGGGAATACCAGACCACCTGACCTGACTCTTGAGAAATCTGTATGCAGGTCAGGAAGCAACAGTTAGAACTGGACATGGAACAACAGACTGGTTCCAAATAGGAAAAGGAGTACATCAAGGCTGTATATTGTCACCCTGCTTATTTACTTATATGCAGAGTACATCATGAGAAATGTTGGTCTGGAAGAAACACAAGCTGGAATCAAGATTTCTGGGAGAAATATCAATAATCTCAGATATGCAAATGACACCACCCTTATGGCAGAAAGTGAAGAGGAACTAAAAAGCCTCTTGATGAAAGTGAAAGAGGAGAGTGAAAAAGTTGGCCTAAAGCTCAACATTAAGAAAACGAAGATCATGGCATCTGGTCCCATCACTTCATGGGAAATAGATGGGGAAACAGTGGAAACGGTGTCAGACTTTATTTTTTTGGGCTCCAAAATCACTGCAGGTGGTGACTGCAGCCAAGAAATTAAAAGATGCTTACTCCTTGGAAGAAAAGTTATGACCAACCTAGAGAGCACAATCAAAAGCAGAGACATTACTTTGCCAACTAAGGTCCGTCTAGTCAAGGCTATGGTTTTTCCTGTGGTCATGTATGGATGTGAGAGTTGGACTGTGAAGAAGGCTGAGCACCGAAGAATTGATGCCTTTGAACTGTGGTGTTGGAGAAGGCTCTTGAGAGTCCCTTGGACTGCAAGGAGATCCAACCAGTCCATTCTGAAGGAGGTCAGCCCTGGGATTTCTTTGGAAGGAATGATGCTAAAGCTGAAACTCCAGTACTTTGGCCACCTCATGCGAAGAGTTGACTCATTGGAAAAGACTCTGATGCTGGGAGGGATTGGGGGCAGAAGGAGAAGGGGATGACAGAGGATGAGATGGCTGGATGGCATCACTGACTCAATGGACGTGAATCTGGGTGAACTCCGGGAGTTGGTGATGGACAGGGAGGCCTGGGGTGCTGCGATTCATGGGGTCGCAAAGAGTTGCACACGACTGAGCAACTGAACTGAACTGAACTGATTGTAGCCACTGATCAGTGATTGTAGCCACCAGCTGTGGTAAGCTAGTGAGCCCTGAAGGTACTCAGGAAGGAGACAAAGAACAGATTGCAGCCACTCTCTGTGGCAAGCCCTGAGGAAACTCGAGATATGAAAACACAGGCGCCTGGCACCAGAGAGCTGAGGTGCACTTCAAAGGAATGATTTCAGTATCTAGACTCTTGTATCTTCCCATGCATAGAAAAGCACCAGATTCCTTAACTTGACATATTTGGTTGTGTTTAATTAACAATAATCTTTTGATGTTCAAACTTCTGCCCTTTCTTGCAAAACTCCTATATATCCTGGCTTCTGCTCACCTCTTTGGAATAATTCTCTCAGGGTTATTTGAGATTTTGCCTCCTGGGCTTGAAGTCCTAAAAATTCCTGTCAAGCATAACATAACTTTCAACTTTAAGGTTGCGCATAATTGTTTAGTGTACAATACCAAAGCCAGGTGACTTAGAGAGTGTCTGTAAACCACACTTTTAGAAAAAACTGGGTAAGATATTCATTTATTATGACCATCATTCCACAGACATTTATTGAGCATCTACTATGTGCTCTGCTCTGTGTTCTAGAGCCTGTGGATATAGCCATGAACAAAATAAACCAATCTATAGTCATCTGGAGCTTCATTCAAAGGTCTGTGCATGAGTGTGTGTGTGTCTGTAGACCCTAACTTTGCTCACTCTCTCCTTGATCCCTGCTCCCAGTGGCCACAAGGGCTTGCTGGGTGGGGGCAGCCACCAAAGAGGGGGAGCAAGTCTGTGAATCTAAATGTCTTGGGCCAATTGGGAGGAGGGGGAGACAGCCGGACGGTGTCCAAAGAGGAACAGTAGTGAAAAATCTCAACATGGAAAATGCCTGGGATGAGAATGAAGGAGGGGACCAGGCCTCTGTGCAGAGTAGAAAGGAATCATGTCATTTAGGAGCGGGGCCAGGCCAGAAGCCTGAAGCAATTCAAGCTGGGGTAGGACTAGATGACTTGTCCCTGGTTTTGACAGGCTATATCCAGCAGGCATAGTGATCACAATAAAGAGGGAGAGGATGTGGACAAGTACATAGGGCAGATGAAGGAAATCAGGAGAAAGATTAGGGAGCAGCAATGGTACAGTTTTCAACTTCTGAGCCTGACAGTCATCACGACTTCTGCCTTATACCTAAGAATGCTAACTTTCCCCCTCAGGTTATAATGAGGCTTCTGCTCTACAAGTTTGTAGCTCTGTGATCAACCAGACCACCTGACCTGCCTCTTGAGAAGTCTGTATGCAGGTCAGGAAGCAACAATTAGAACTGGACATGAAGCAGACTGGTTCCAAATAGGAAAAGGAGTATGTCAAGGCTGTATATTGTCCCCGTGCTTATTTTACTTATATGCAGAGTACATCATGAGAAACGCTGAGCTGGATGAAGCACAAGCTGGAATCAAGATTGCTGGGAGAAATATCAATAACCTCAGATATGCAGATGACACCACCCTCATGGCAGAAAGTGAAGAGGAACTAAAGAGCCTCTTGATGAAAGTGGAAGAGAACAGTGAAAAAGTTGGCTTAAAGCTCAACTTTCAGAAATCAAAGATCATGGCAAAGATCTTTGCCAAAGATCACTTCATGGCAAATAGATGGGGAAACAGTGGAAATAGTGACAGACTTTGTTTTTTTGTGCTCCCAAATCACTGCAGATGGTGACTGCAGCCATGAAATTATTTTTATTTATTTATTTTTATCTTAATTGGAGGCTAATTACTTTATAATATTGTGGTGGTTTTTGCCATATGTTCACATGAATCAGCCACGGGTGTACATGTGTTCTCCATCCAGACCCTCCCTACTACCTCCCTCCCCATCCCATCTCTCAGGGTCATCCCAGTGCACCAGCCCTGAGCACCCTGCCTCATCCATCGAATCTGGACTAGCAATCTATTTCACCTAAGATAATATACAAGTTTCAACGCTATTCTTTCAAATCATCTCAGCCTCTCCTTCTCCCAGAGAGTCCAAAGTCTGTTATTTACATCTGTGTCTCTTTTGCTGTCTCGCATATAGGGTCATCGTTATCATCTTTCTAAATTCCATATATATATACGATATTATACTGCATTGGTGTTTTTCTTTCTGGCTTACTTCGCTCTGTATAATAGGCTCCAGTTTCATCTGTCTCATTAGAACTGATTCAAATGTATTCTTTTCAATAGCTGAGTAATGTTCCATTGTGTATATGTACCATATCTTTCTTATCTATTCGTCTGCCAATGGATATCTAGGTTGCTTCCATGTCCTGGCTATTGTAAACAGTGCCACAGTGAACATTGAGGTACACATGTCTCTTTCAATTCTGGTTTCCTCAGTGTGTATGCCCAGCAGTGGGACTGCTGGGTCGTATGGCAGTTCTATTCCAGCTTTTTAAGGAATCTCCACACTGTTCTCCACAGTGGCTGTATTAGTTTGCATTCCCACCAACAGTGTAAGAGGGTTCCTTTTTCTCTGCACCCTCTCCAGCATTTATTGTTTGTAGGCTTTTTGATAGCAGACATTCTGACCTGTGTGAGGTGGTACCTCATTGTGGTTTTGATTTGCATTTCTCTGATAATGAGCGCTGTTGAGCAACTTTTCATGTGTTTGTTAGCCATCTGTATGTCTTCTTTGGATAAATGTCTGTTTAGTTCTTTGGCCCATTGTTTGATTGGGTCACTTATTTTTCTGGAATTGAACTGCAGGAGTTGCTTGTATATTTTTGAGATTAACCCTTTGTCAGTTGCTTCATTTGCTATTATTTTCTCCCATTCTGAAGGCTGTCTTTTCACCTTGCCCTTAGTTTCCTTTGTTATGCAGAAGCTCTTAAGTTTAATTAGGTCCCATTCGTTTATTTTTGCTTTTATTTCCAATATTCTGGGAGGTGAGTCATAAAGGATCCTGCTGTGATTTATGTCAGAGAGTGTTTTCCCTATGTTTTCCTCTAGGAATTTTATGGTTTCTGGTTTTACATTTAGATCTTTAATCTATTTTGAATTTATTTTTGAGTATGGTGTTAGAAAGTGTTCTAGTTTCATTCTTTTACAAGTGGTTGATCAGTTTTCCCAGCACCACTTGTGAAAGAGATTGTCTTTTCTCCACTGTATATTCTTGCCTCCTTTGTCAAAGATAAGGTAAAGAGAGGTATGTGGATTTATCTCTGGGCTTTTTGTTTTGTTCCATTGATCTATGTTTCTGTCTTTGTGCCAGTAACATACTGTCTTGATGACTATTGCTATGTAGTATAGCCTGAAGTCAGGCAGGTTGATTCCTCCAGTTCCATTCTTCTTTTTCAGGATTGTTTTGGCTATTTGAGTTTTTTTTTTTTTGTTTGTAATTCCATACAAATTGTGAAACTATTTGTTCTAATTCTCTGAAAAATATCGTTGGTAGCTTGATAGGGATTGCATTGAATCTATAGATTGCTTTGGTAGTACACTCATTTTCACTATATTGATTCTTCTGATCCACAAACATGATATATTTCTCCATCTATTTGTGTCATCTTTGATTTCTTTCATCAGTGTTTTATAGTTTTCTATATGTAGGTCTTCTGTTTCTTTAGGTAGCTGTATTCCTAGTATTTTGTTCTTTTCATTGCAATGGTGAATGGGATTGTTTCCTTAATTTCTCTTTGGGTTTTCTCATTGTTAGTATATAGGAATGCAAGGGATTTTTCTGTGTTGATTTTATATCCTGCAACTTTACTGTATTCATTAATTAGCTCTAGTAATTTTCTGGTGGAGTCTTTAGGGTTTTCTATGTAGAGGATCATGTCATCTGCACACAGCGAGAGTTTTACTTCTTCTTTTCCAATCTGGATTCCTTTTACTTCTTTTTCTGCTCTGATTGCTGTGGCCAAAACTTCCAAAACTATGCTGAATAGTAGTGGTGAGAGTGGGCATCCCTCTCTTGTTCCTGACTTTAGGGGAAATGCTTTCTATTTTTCACTATTGAGGATGTTTGTTGTGGGTTTATCATATATGATTTTTATTGTGTTGAGGTATGTTCCTTCTATGCCTGCTTTCTGAAGGTTTTTTTTTAAAAATCATAAATGGATGTTGAATTTTGTCAAAGGCTTTCTCTGCATCTATTGAGATAATCATATGATTTTAATCTTTTAATTTGTTAATGTGGTGTATCACATTGATTGATTTGCGAATATTGAAGAATCCTTGCATCTCTGGGATAAAGCCCACTTGGTCATGGTGTATGATCTTTTTAATATATTGTTGGATTCTGTTTGCTAGAATTTTGTTAAGGATTTTTGTATCTATGTTCATCAGTGATATTGGCCTGTAGTTTTCTTTTTTGGTGGCATCTTTGGTTTTGGCATTAGGATTATGATAGCCTCATAGAATGAGTTTGGAAGTTTACCTTCCTCTGCAATTTTCTGGAAGAGTTTGAGTAGGATAGATGTTAGCCCTTCTCTAAATTTTTGGTAGAATTCAGCTGTGAAGCCATGTGATCCTGGGCTTTTGTTTGTTGGAAGATTTCTGATTATGGTTTCAAGATCTGTGCTTGTGATGGGTCTGTTAAGATTTTCTATTTCTTCCTGGCTCAGTTTTGGAAAGTTATACTTTTCTAAGCATTTGTCCATTTCTTCCAAGTTGTCCATTTTATTGGCACATAGTTGCTGATCAGTTCAGCTCAGTTCAGTTCAGTCACTCAGTCGTGTCTGACTCTTTGCGACCCCATGAATCGCAGCACGCCAGGCCTCCCTGTCCATCACCAGCTCCTGGAGTTCACTCAGACTCATGTCCATCGAGTCAGTGATGCCATCCAGCCATCTCATCCTCTGTCGTCCCTTTCTCCTCCTGTCCCCAATCCCTCCCAGCATCAGAGTCTTTTCCAATGAGTCAACTCTTCGCATGAGGTGGCCAAAGTACTGGAGTTTCAGCTTTAGCATCATTCCCTCCAAAGAAATCCCAGGGCTGATCTCCTTCAGAATGGATTGGTTGGATCTCCTTGCAGTCCAAGGGACTCTCAAGGGTCTTCTCCAACACCACAGTTCAAAGGCATCAATTCTTCGGTGCTCAGCTTTCTTCATAGTCCAACTCTCACATCCATACATGGCCACAGGAAAAACTATAGCCTTGACTAGATGGACCTTTGTTGGCAAAGTAATGTCTCTGCTGACAGTAGTCTCTTATGATCCTTTGTATTTCTTGTGATTTCTCCATTTTCATTTCTAATTTTGTTGATTTGATTCTTCTCCCTTTGTTTCTTGATGAGTCTGGCTAATGGTTTGTCTATTTTATTTATCTTCTTGAAGAACCAGCTTTTAGCTTTGTTTATTTTTGCTATGTTCTCTTTTGTTTCTTTTGCATTTATTTCTGCCCTAATTTTTGTGATTTCTTTCCTTCTACTAGCCCTGGGGTTCTTAATTTCTTTCTTTTTTAGTTGTTTTAGGTGTAGAGTTAGGTTATTGATATCTCTCCTGTTTCTTGTATTGCTATGAACCTTCCCCTTAGCACTGCTTTTACTGAATCTCATAGGTTTTGGATTGTTGTGTTTTCATTCTCATTCATCTTTATGCATATTTTGATTTCTTCTGTGATTTGTTGGTTATTCAGAAGTGTGTTGTTTAGCTTCCATATGTTTGTATTTTTCATATTTTTTTTCCTGTAGTTGACATCAAATCTTACCACATTATGATCAGAAAAGATGCTTGAGATGATTTTGATTGTTTTGAATTTACCAAGGCTAGGTTTATGGCCCATGATGTGTTCTATCCTGGAGAAGGTTCCATGTGCACTTGAGAAAAAGGTGAAATTCATTGCTTTAGGGTGAAATGTCCTATAGATATCAATTAGGTCTAACTGGTCCATTTTATCATTAAAATTTGTGTTTCCTTGCTAATTTTCTGTTTAGTTGATCTATCCATAGGTGTGAGTGGGGTATTAAAGTCTCCTGCTGTTATTGTGTTACTGTTAATTTCCCCTTTCATATTTGTTAGCATTTGGCTTACATATTACAGTGCTCCTATGTTGGGTGCATATAAATTTATAATTGCTATATCTTCTTCTCAGATTGATCCTTTGATCAGTATGTAGTGTCCTTCTTTGTCTCTTTTCACTGCCTTTATATCAAAGCCTATTTTATCTGACATAAGTATTGCTACTCCTGCTTTCTTATGGTCTCCATTTGTGTGAAATATCTTTTTCCATCCCTTAACTTTCAGTCTGTATGTGTCCCTAGGTTTGAGGTGGGTCTCTTGTAGACAGCATATATAGGGGTCTTGTTTTTTTATCCATTCAGCCGGTCTTTGTCTTTTGCTTGGGGAATTCAACCCATTTACATTTAAAGTAATTATTGATAAGTATAATCCCAATTGCCATTTACTTTGTTGCCTTAATCCTTTTCTGTGTTTCCTGTCTACAGAAGATCCTTTAGCATTTGTTGGAGAGCTGGTTTGGTGGTGTTGAATTCTCTCAGCTTTTGCTTATCTGTAAAGCTTTTGATTTTTCCTTCATATTTGAATGAGATCCTTGCTGGGTACAGTAATCTGCGTTGTAGGTTTTTCTCTTTCATCACTTTAAGTATGCCCTGCCATTCCTTTCTGGCCTAAAGGGTTTCTATTGAAAGATCAGATTTTATTCTTATGGGGATCCCCTTGTGGGTTAATTGTTGTTTTTCCCTTGCTGGTTTTAATATTTGTTCTTTGTGTTTGATCTTTGTTAATTTGATTAATATGTGTCTTGGGGTGTTTCACCTTGGGTTTATCCTCTTTGGGACTCTCTGGGTTTCTTGGACTTGGGTGGCTATTTCCTTCCTCATTTTAGGGAAGTTTTCAACTATTATCTCCTCAAGGATTTTCTCATGGTCTTTCTTTTTGTCTTCTTCTTCTGTGACTCCTATGACTTGAATGTTGGGGTGTTTGACATTGTCCCAGAGGTCTCTGAGGTTATCCTCATTTAATTCTTTTTCTCCTCTCTGTTTCATTTATTTCCACCTTTCTATCTTACACCTCACTTCTCCTATCTTCTGCCTCAGTTATTCTACTGTTGCTTCTCTCCAGAGTGCTTTTGATCTCAGCTATTGCATTACTCATTATATATTGACTCTTTTTTATTTCTTCTAGGTCCTTGTTAAACTTTTCTTGCATCTTCTCAATCCTTGTCTCCAGACTATTTATCTGTAACTCCATTTTGTTCTCAAAATTTTGGATCATTTTTACTATCATTTTCTGAATTCTTTTTCAGTTTGACTCCCTATCTCCTCCTCTTTTGTTTGGTTTAGTGGGCTTTTATCCTGTTCCTTTACCTGCTGCATATTTCTCTGCCTTTTCATCTTGTTTAGGTTACTGTGTTTGGGTGGCCTTTCTGTATGCTGGAAGTTTGTGGTTCCTCTTTATTGTGGAGGCTCCTCCCTGTGGGTGGGATTGGATGAGTGGCTTGTCAAGGTTTCCTGGTTAGGGAAGCTTGAGTTGGTGTTCTGGTGGGTGGAGCTGGATCTCTTCTCTCTGGAATGTAGTGAAGTGTCCAGTAGTGAGTTTTGAGGTGTCTCTGGGTTTGGTGTTACTTTTGGCCACCTGTATTTTTGTGCTCAGGGTTATGTTCCCGCTTTATTGGAGAATTAGCTTGGTATGTCTGGCTCTGAAACTTGTTGGCTCTTGGGTGGAGCTTGGTTTCAGTGTAGGTATGGAGGCTTTTGGATGAGCTTCTGTTGATTAATGGTCCCTGGAGTCAGATTTCTGGTGATCTCAAGTTTTGGTTTTAGGCCTCCTGCCTCTGGCTTTCAGTCTTGTTCTTGTAGTAGCATCAAGACTTCTCCATCCATACAGCACCGATGACAAAACATCTAGGTTAATGATGAAACGATTCTCCACAGTGAGGGACACCCAGAGAGGTTCACAGAGTTACATGAAGAAGAGAAGAGGGAGGAGGGAGATAGAGCTGACCAGGAGGAGAAGAAGTGGAGTCAAAAGGGGAGAGAGCAGTCTAGGCAGTAATCAATTTCCTATTTGCTCTCCACAGTCCGGAACACTCAGAGAGGTTCATGGAGTTCCATAGAGAAAAGAAAAGGGAGGAAGGAGATAGAGGTGACCAGGAGAAGAGGAGGGAGAGTCAAAAGGAGAGAGACCAATCTAGCCTGTAATCAGTTCCCTAAGTTTTCTCCACAGCCTGGAACACCCAAAGACACAAAGACACAAAAACACAGAGTTAAGTAGAGAAGAGAAGGGGGAGGGAGGAGATAGAGGTGACCTGGGGGAGAAAAATGAGAGTCAAAAGGGGAGAGAGCAATAAAATGGGTCCTGAAGATTGGATTCCTAAAAGTACAAAATTGATAACAAATACCAAGAAGCAAAGTTTAGAAATCTAGAGTAGAGGTTAGACATTCAAAAATACAATATTAAAAAAAACAAGTCACAAAAGTTATATAAAAAATATGAAATTTCCTTTAAAAATAGGGTCCTTTTTTTCAAGGTAATAGTAGGTTTTAAAAATGAAAATGAAAGGATTAATAAAGAAATTAAAAATTAAAAAAATTAAAAAAAATTAAAAAATGATAATTGTAAAATATATCTAGGAATTTCTCTGGAGATGTTGAGGAGAGTGTGTGGTTAGTTCATTTTCAGATAGTTCCTTGTTTCACCTTTTACTTCTTCTCAAGGTCTATAGGTCCCTTCCAATGTAGTCAGTGTTAACTACAGGGTTTTAATCTGTTGCACCTGTCACTTCCAGAGCTGTTCCCTCTTCTTTGTTTATTTTGGCTTCCTCTGTTTGCAAGCCTCTTCAGTATCAAGGGGGCAAATGTGGTCATTTATTTAAGGCTCACTTGTTCAATTGTGCTGTGAGGAGGGAGGAACCCTGCATACAATTATCACTTGCGTATGTGGGGAGTGCTCACAGTCTGGGTCACACTGGATTTGCCCCCACTCATGGCATTTGAGTTTCCTGGTCTACACTGCTTAGGCCTCAGGTTGGTCTGCTGGGAACTGTCTGAGGCGGCCCTGGGTTGCGTGCACTTCCCAGATCTACGCTGTTCAGGTTCAGGTTCTCGGGTGCTCCACAAAGGGGCAGACTCAGTTGGGCCTGCATTTTGTGCTCTTCCCAGCCAGAGCAGCTCAGGCGACCAGGTGCTTGGCGAGCGCACACTCCCCAGGTGAGGTGCGTCTTATCACCTCCCCGTCCCAGCCACTTGGTTTCCTGGGTGCGCAGCTGCGTCTCAGGTGTGCCGTGTGTCTCTTCTGGGGAGCTGATCTCTGACTGCGACCTTCCTGAAGGATGTCAACCGTCCAGGATCCCACGAAGACTTGGTTAGCGACTGAGAGCCTGCTCGCAGTTTGGTAGGGGATGCCATCTCTGGAGCCGAGTTTGCCCCTTTCCTTCCAGCTCTGGCGGCACCTGCCTGCCTCCCTGCCTCTGGCGGGGGATGGGCTGGTCCGCTGCCTGATAACTCTCCTCTGGTATTCGCTCAGTCCTTTGTAATGTGGTTGGGCCGGGCAGTGCCTTCAGTTCACTTCAGTTCAGTCGCTCAGTCGTGTCTGACTCTTTGCGACCACATAAATCACAGCACGCCAGGCCTTCCTGTCCATCACCAACTCCCAGAGTTCACTCAGACTCACGTCCATCAAGTCAGTGATGCCATCCAGCCATCTCATCCTCTGTCGTCCCCTTCTCCTCCTGCCCCCAATCCCTCCCAGCATCAGAGTCTTTCCAATGAGTCAACTCTTCGCATGAAGTGGCCAAAGTACTGGAGTTTCAGCTTTAAGCATCATTCCTTCCAAAGAAATCGCAGGGCTGATCTCCTTCAGAATGGACTGATTGGACTCTTTGCAGTCCAAGGGACTCTCAAGAGTCTTCTCCAACACCACAGTTCAAAAGCATCAATTCTTCGGCGCTTAGCCTTCTTCACAGTCCAACTCTCGCATCCATACATGATCACAGGAAAAACCATAGCCTTGACTAGACGGACCTTAGTCGGCAAAGTAATGTCTCTGCTTTTGAATATACTGTCTAGGTTGCTCATAACTTTTCTTCCAAGGAGTAAGCATCTTTTAATTTCATGGCTGCAGTCAACATCTGCTGTGATTTTGGAGCCCCAAAATATAAAGTCTGACAGTTTCCACTGTTTCCCCATCTATTTCCCATGAAGTGATGGGACCAGATGCCATGATCTTCGTTTTCTGAATGTTGAGCTTTAGGCCAACTTTTTCACTCTCCTCTTTCACTTTCATCAAGAGGCTTTCTAGTTCCTCTTCACTTTCTGCCATAAGGGTGGTGTCATCGGCATATGTGAGGTTATTGATATTTCTTCCAGCAATCTTGATTCCAGCTTGTGCTTCTTCCAGCCCAGCATTTCTCATGATGTACTCTGCATAGAAGTTAAATAAGCAGGGTGACAATATACAGCCTTGATGTACTCCTTTTCCTATTTGGAACCAGTCTGTTGTTCCATGTCCAGTTCTAACAGCTGCTTCCTGACCTGTATACAGGTTTCTCAAGAGGCAAGTCAGGTGGCCTGGTATTCCCATCTCTTTCAGAATGTTCCACAGTTTATTGTGATCCACACAGTCAAAGGCTTTGGCATAGTCAATAAAGCAGAAATAGATGTTTTTCTGGAACTCTCTGGCTTTTTCGATGATCCAGCAGATGTTGGCAATTTGATCTCTGGTTCCTCTACCTTTTCTAAAACCAGCTTGAACATGAGGAAGTTCACGGTTCACGTATTGCTGAAGCCTGGCTTGGAGAATTTTGAGCATTACTTTACTAGCGTGTGAGATGAGTGCAACTGTGCGGTAGTTTGAGTATTCTTTGGCATTGCCTTTCTTTAGGATTGGAATGAAAACTGACCTTTTCCAGTCCTGTGGCCACTGCTGAGTTTTCCAAATTTGCTGGCATATTGAGTGCAGCACTTTCACAGCATCATCTTTCAGGATTTGAAGCAGCTCAACTGGAATTCCATCACCTACACTAGCTTGGTTCGTAGCGATGCTTTCCAAGGCCCACTTGACTTCACATTCCAGGATGTCTGGCTCTAGATGAGTGACCACACCATCATGATTATCTGGTCATGAAGATCTTTTTTGTAGAGTTCTTTTGTGTTTTCTTGCCACCTCTTCTTAATATCTTCTGCTTCTGTTAGGTCCAGATCATTTCTGTCCTTTTTCGAGCCCATCTTTGCATGAAATGTTCCCTTGGTATCTCTAATTTTCTTGAAGAGATCTCTAGTCTTTCCCGTTCTGTTCTTTTTCTCTATTTCTTTGCATTGATTGCTGAAGAAGGCTTTCTTATCTCTTCTTGCTGTTCTTTGTAGCTCTGCATTCAGATGCTTATATCTTTCCTTTTCTCCTTTGCTTTTCACCTCTCTTCTTTTCACAGCTATTTGTAAGGCCTCCCCAGACAGCCATTTGCTTTTTTGCATTTCTTTTCCATGGGGAGGGTCTTGATCCCTGTATTCTGTACAATGTCATGAACCTCATTCCATAGTTCATCAGGCACTCTATCAGATCTAGGCCCTTAAATCTATTTCTCACTTCCACTGTAGAAGCATAAGGCATTTGATTTAGGTCATACCTGAATGGTCTAGCAGTTTTCCCTACTTTCTTCATTTGAGTCTGAATTTGGTAATAAGGAGTTCATGATCTGAGCCACAGTCCACTCCTGGTCTTGTTTTTGTTGACTGTATAGAGCTTCTCCATCTTTGGCTGCAAAGAATATAATCAATCTGATTTTGGTGTTGACCATCTGGTGATGTCCATGGGTAGAGTCTTCTCTTGTGTTGTTGGAAGAGGGTGTTTGCTAAGACCAGTGCATTTTCTTGGCAAAACTCTATTAGTCTTTGCCCTGCTCCATTCCGCATTCCAAGGCCAAATTTGCCTGTTACTCCAGGTGTTTCTTGACTTCCTACTTTTGCATTCCAGTCCCCTGTAATGAAAAGGACATCTTTTTTGGGTGTTAGTTCTAAAAGGTCTTGTAGGTCTTCATAGGACCGTTCAACTTCAGCTTCTTCAGCATTACTGATTGGGGCATAGACTTGGATAACTGATATATTGAATGGTTTGCCTCTGTTGTTTTCGAGATTGCATCCAAGTCCATTTTGGACTCTTTTGTTGACCATGATGGCTACTCCATTTCTTCTGAGGGATTCCTGCCCACAGTAGTAGATATCATGGTCATCTGAGTTAAATTCACCCATTCCAGTCTATTTTAGTTTGCTGATTCCTAGAATGTCGACGTTCACTCTTGCCATCTCCTGTTTGACCAGTTCCAATTTGCCTCGATTCATGGACCTGACATTCCAGGTTCCTATGCAATATTGCTCTTTACAGCATCGGACCTTGCTTCTATCACGTCACATTCACAGCTGGGTATTGTTTTTGCTTGGCTTCATCCCGTCATTCTTTCTGGAGTTATTTCTCCACTGATCTCCAGTAGCATATTGGGCATGTACTGACCTAGGGAGTTCCTCTTTTAGTATCCTATCATTTTGCCTTTTCATACTGTTCATGGGGTTCTCAAGGCAAGAATACTGAAGTGGTTTGCCATTCCCTTCTCCAGTGGACCACATTCTGTCAGACCTCTCCACCATGACCTGCCCGGCTTGAGTTGCCCCGCCGGCATGGCTTGGTTTCACTGAGTTTGACAAGGCTGTGGTCCTAGTGTGATTAGCTTGACTTGTTTTCTGTGAGTATGGTTTCAGTGTGTCTGCCCTCTGATGCCCTCTTGCAACATCTACCATCTTGCTTGGGTTTCTCTTACTTTGGGTGTGGGGTATCTCTTCACGGCTGCTCCAGCAAAGCACAGCCACTGCTCCTTACCTTGGACGAGGAGTATCTCCTAACTTAAGGCTAGGTTAGGGCTTTTTGCAGGAAAGTTCTCTCTCTCTCTCTCTCTCTTCCCCCCCATCTGTGGCTATCCCACGGTTTGGGTTGCTATCTCATGTTAGCTCCCTCAGATTGCCTCAGGGGATTCAGGCCCAGTCCTTACCCTAAAAGTGCAGCCCTCACCTCCCTGTTCAGCCCCTGCTTGCTGGTGGAGGAGGCGAGCGTCTGGGCTACTTCTCCATTAGGAGTTGTAGTTGGACCCGTAATCTGTGGGTTTTATTTATTCATTTTTTCCTCCCAGTTGTGTTGCCCTCTGAGATTCCAAAACTCCCCACAGACCCTCCGGTGAGAGGGTCTCCTGGTGTTTGGAAACTTCTTTTAAGACTCCCTCCCTGGGACAGTTCTCTGTCCCTAACTCTTTTGTCTCTATTTTTATCTCTTATATTTTGTCCTACCTCCTTTCGAAGACAATGGGCTGCCTTTCTGGGTGCCTGGTGTCCTCTGCCAGCGTTCAGAAGTTGTTTTGTGGTATTTGCTCAGCATTCAAATGATCTTTTCGTGAATTTCTGGGGGAGAAAGTGTCTCCCTGTCCTATTCCTCCATCATCTTAGGGCTGCCTCCAGCCATGAAATTAAAAGATGCTTACTCCTTGGAAGAAAAGTTATTACCAACCTAGACATCATATTAAAAAGCAGGGACATTACTTTGGCAACAAAGGTCTGCCTAGTCAAGGCTATTGTTTTTCCCATAGTCATGTATGGATGTGAGAGTTGGACTATAAAGAAAGCTGAATGCTGAAGAATTGATGCTTTTGAACTGTGGTTTTGGAGAAGACTTTTGAGAGTCCCTTGGATTGCAAGGAGATCCAACCAGTCAATCCTAAAGGAAATCAGTCCTGAATGCTCATTGGAAGGACTGATGCTGAAGCTGAAACTCCAATATTTTGGCCACCTGAAGGCAGGAGGAGAAGGCGACCACAGAGGATAATATGGTTGGATGGCACCATCAACTCAATGGACATGAGTTTGAGTAAGCTCCGGCAGTTGGTGATGGAGTGGGAGGCCTGGCATGCTGCAGTCCATGGGGTCACAAAGAGTTTGGCACAACTGAGCAGCTGAACTGATCCTTTTCTGTAAACCTTTTGGTGTTTCTACTTACTAGTTTTTTAACTGATTATTGTTGTGTCTCAGTGTTAAACTTTCTGTCCATCAGTTATAGGAAAAAATTTTCTTTTCATAGTATGAAATTAGTGTTCAGTTCAGTTCAGGTGCTCAGTTGTGTCTGATTCTTCTCAGCGTGCCAGGACCACAGCATGCCAGGCTTCCCTGTCCATCACCAACTCCCAGAGTTTATTCAAACTCATCTCCATTGAATTGGTGATGCCATCCAACCATCTCATCCCTTGTCCCCATCTCCTCCAGCCTTCAATCTTTCCCAGCATCAGGGTCTTTTCAAATGAGTCAGCTCTTTGCATCAGGTGGCCAAAGTATTGGAGTTTCAGCTTCAGCATCATTCCCTCCAAAGAAATCCCAGGGCTGATCTCCTTCAGGATGAACTGGTTTGATCTCCTTGCAGTCCAAGGGACTCTCAAGAGTTTTCTCCAACACCACAGTTCAAAAGCATCAATTCTTTGGCACTCAGCCTTTTTTGTAGTCCAACTCTCACATCCATACATGGCTATTGGAAAAACAATAGCCTTGACTAGACGGACCTTTGTTGGCAAAGTAATGTCTCTGCTTTTTGTTTTTTATTTCATTTTGTTTTTTTGCATTGACAGCCGACTTTATTGAAGTTTCACAATATTAAAGGCCTCTCTGTGGACTGGCTTAGCCAGCTAGGTGATTATCAATTTATCACCCGTCAAAACACAGATTCCTTCATGTCCAGTGTGGCATAACCATGTACCTTTAATCCAATCAAACTGGCATGAGCCTACTAGAGTGATTCTTGTAAGACGAAGGACAAAACATCAGTTAGGAACTTCTCAAATGAAATTATGCCTAAATTCATTGTTTGATAGAACGTTTTTCCAAAATCCTAGATCAAGAATTCACCACTCCCAAAGGAAATAGAGTCCAAGCTAGCGAGGCAGAATAGGGAAAATATTCAGTTCAGTTCAGTTCAGTTCAGTCGCTTGGTCGTGTCAACTCTTTGTGACCCCATGAATTGCAGCATGCCAGGCCTCCCTGTCCATCACTAACTACCAGAGTTCACTCAAACTCGACCATCGTGTCTCTGCTTTTTAATATGCTGTCTAGGTTGGTTATAACTTTTCTTCCAAGGAGTAAGCATCTTTTAATTTCATGGCTACAGTCACTACCTGCAGTGATTTTGGAGCCCCCCAAAACAAAATCTGCCACTGTTTCCACTCTTTCCCCATCTATTTGCCATGATGTGATGGGACCAGATGCCATGATCTTTGTGTTCTGAATGTTGAGCTTTAAGCCAACTTTTTAACTCTCCTCTTTCACTTTCATCAAGAGACTCTTTAGTTCTTCAGTTTCTTCCGTAAGGGTGGTGTCATCTGCATATCTGAGTTTACTGATATTTCTCCTGGCAATCTTGATTCGAGCTGGTGTTTCATCCAGGCCAGGGTTTCTCTTGATATACTCCATATATAAGTTAAATAAGCACGGTGACAGTATACAGCCTTGATGTACTACTTTCCCGATTTGGAACCAGTCTGTTGTTCCATGTCCAGTTCTAACTGTTGCTTCCTGACCTGCATACAGATTTCTCAAGAGGCAGGTCAGGTGGTCTGGTATTCCCAGCTCTTGAAGAATTTCCCATAGTTTATTGTGATCCACACAGTCAAAGGCTTTGGCATAGTCAATAAAGCAAAAACAGATGTTTTTCTGGAACTCTCTTGCTTTTTTGATAATCCAGCGGATGTTGGCAATTTGATCTCTGGTTCCTCTACCTCTTCTAAAACCAGCTTGATCATGAGGAAGTTCATGGTTCACGTATTGCTGAAGCCTGGCTTGGAGAATTTTGAGCATTACTTTACTAGCATGTGAGATGAGTGCAATTGTGTGGTAGTTTGAGCATTCCTTGGCATTGCCTTGAAATTAGTGAAGCAGTTTAATAAGCAAAACAAACAAATAAAACCTCTGTGTGTGTTTGTGTGTGCATGTGGAAGTGTATAACAAGAGACACAAACAAAAACAACCCTTAAAAAATACCTAGTGTCAGATGAAGCTAAGTGCTAAAGAGAAAACTGAAGTAAGGTTGAGGCTAGAGGACTGATGGTGATTGGGCTGTAACCACCAAGACTCACTGAGATGGTGATATTTGAGAACATGGAGTGAAAGATGAAACTGTCTAGGAGAAAGGCATTCCAAAGAGAGAAAGGGCTCTGAGGAGGGGCCTGACTGGTATACTGGAGGATGGGCAAGGAGCGGAGTGATGGGAGATGTGGGGGCATCCTGAGAGTCCAGATCACACAGCGCCTTGTAGGTCTTCTTATAGTCTTAGGTTTTACTCTGAGCAGAATCGGAGACTAATGGAGGGAAAGAGACATGGCTTATTCTACTCTTTAAAAGATGCATTCTCCAGGACTTCCCTGGTGGTCCAGTGATTATGACTTCACCTTCCAATGCAGGAGGTACAGATTTGATCTTTGGTCAGGGAGCCAAGATCTCACGTGCCTCATGGCCAAAATGCCAAAACATAGAACAGATGTAGTGTTGTAACAAATTCAATAAAGACTTTAAAAATGATCCACACGCGCACACACACACACACACACACACAAATCTTAAAAACACTTTTCTCTCCTCAAGGATGGAAATAGGCATCTGCTAAGAGCTTTTAATGAATAAGGTAATTTAATCATCACAGCAAAAAGAATGAGCATTCTATTATCACTAGTTTTCTATGTTCGTTAAAAAAAAATCCATTTTATTTGGTTCTCTGTCTTTCCTGCTTTTCCTGTTTATGTAGCTTACTCATTCTTAACAATTTAATTTCCTGACCATTTTTTTTCCTTTGGGCAGGGGTGTGGTAGAATAGGAGGGAGGAAGGCCAGTCCTTCTTGCTTCCCGACATTTCCTTCCTCATGGATGGATATATGTTTACCCAGCACTGTGGCAGTGGGAATGTTGTATCATATCGGATTTGTAGACAGAGAAGGTGGACATTACCTCAGTCAGAATTCATTCCTCTCAGTTCCTATAGGCACTAAGTTTTTTAGGAACAAGCTAACACTTGGGAAGGTCTGTGGTGGTTTAGCACTGTTTGAACTCTTAGCAGTGGATCTAATTTGGGGTTCAGTATTCAGAACATGGAGCTCTCATACTTCTGTACCTGGGCTGACACCAGCTTATCAATATCAAAAGTGAAGCCTGGCCTTCAACCACCTCATTTCTTATCTCGATCTTTATTGATCACAAGGTAGAAAAGAGCCCTAATTCTTGGGTTATCTCAAGCCCTAGCAGTACTCTTTTGAGCTCTTCTCTTAGTTCTTAGAACAGTTTTAATGAAGTCTTATTGCAAGATAAAAAACTTTGCTGGCTGGTCATTCACAAAAATTACAGTAGGTGGCAGACACACTCTATCAAAATCAATATCTGCAGCAGTTCTACTAAGGAACTAGTCAATTTGTGCAATGTCCCATTGCAAAAGGCTGTATATTTTCACCCTGCTTATTTAAAATATACAGAGTACATCATGAGAAATGCTGGACTGGATGAAGCACAAGCTGGAATCAAGATTGCCAGGAGAAATATCAATAACCTCAGATATACAGATGACACTACCCTTATGGCAGAAAGTGAAGAAGAACTAAAGAGACTCTTGATGAAAGCAAAAGAGGAGAGTGAAAAAGTTGGCTTAAAGCTCAACATTCAGAAAACTAAGATTGTGGCATCTGGTCCCATGGCATCTGATCTTGTCCCATCATTTCATGGCAAATAGATGGGGAAACAATGGAAACAGTGACAGATTTTATTTTTTTGGGCTCCAAAATCACTGCAGATGGTGACTGTAGCCATGAAATTAAAAGACGCTTGCTCCTTGGAAGGAAAGTTATGACCAACCTAGACAGCATATTAAAAAGCAGAGACAACAAAGATCCATCTAGTCAAAGTTATGATTTTTCCAGTAGTCATGTCTGATTTGAGAGCTGGACTATAAACAAAGCTGAGCACCAAAGAATTAATGCTTCTGAACTGTGGTATTGGAGAAGACTCTTGAGAGTCCCTTGGACTGCAAGGAAATCCAACCAGTCCATCCTAAAGGAAATCAGACCTGAATATTCATTGGAAGGACTGATGTTGAAGCTGATCCCATATTTTGGCCACCTGATGTGAAGAAGTGACTCATTTGAAAAGACTCTGATGGTGGGAAAGATTGAATGTGGAAGGAGAAGGGGACGACAAAGGATGGCATGGTTGGATGTCATCACCGACTCAATGGACATGAGTTTGAGTAAACTCTGGGAGTTGGTGATGGACAGGGAGGCCTGGTGTGCTGCAGTGTATGGGGTTGCAAAGAGTCGGACACTACTGAGCAACTGAACTGAACTCTTTGTTCAGACTGTTAGAACAAAACCATAGACTGGGTGACTTCTGAACAATAGAAATTCATTTCTTGCAGTTCTTGGGGCTGGAAGTCAAGTCCAGGGTGCCAGCACTGCTGAGTTCAGGTGAGGGCCCTCTTCTGGGTTTCAGATACCTGGCGTCTCATTGTATCCTCATATGGTGGAAAGGCAGCAAGAAAGTTCTCTGGTCTTTTCTTATAAGGGCACTAGACTCATTTATTAGAGCTCCACCATCGTGACCTAATCAACCCTAAAGGCTTCATATCTAAATAACATCACATAGGGATTTCAACATATGAAATCTGCATTTAAGGATTTAAGGGTATGTCTTAAGAGCAAACTTACCCTGTGCAGCTTCAGAAAGCAGATCTGATGCCAGGGGGCAGGTACTTATATCTCTTCATAGGAAGAGTTTTCTAACATTAGAGCAAACACAGAATGGAGCAGTTGGTGAAATAGTGAGCACCCGTGCCTGCAGAAAGAGTCTATGTCTTTTGATTGCTTTGTTAAGTACATAATCATCATCATCAACAACCTCCTGCTGTTTGCCTAGCACTGATGTTCACTCTGGGTTTCATTCGGGCGCTGCTATTTGGAGCAGCACCACTAGGTGGGGTTGGTGGACAGACTTGGCACCTAGGCGTCACCAGATACGTAACATAGGGCAAACTGCTTAACTTCTCTGTGACTCAGGTTCCTCATAGATAAAGGAGGAGAGTTATGGAATTTATCTCATGAAGTTATTGTGAGGGTTTCATAAGCTAATCTTCAGTTCAGTTCAGTTCAGTCGCTCCGACTCTGCGACCCCATGAATCGCAGTATGTCAGGCCTCCCTGTCCGTTACCAACTCCCGGAGTTCCCAAACTCACATGCATCCAGTCGGTGATGCCATCCAGCTATCTCATCCTCTGTCGTCCTCTTCTCCTCCTGCCCCCAATCCCTCCCAGCACCAAAGTCTTTTCCAATGAGTCAACTCTTCTCATGAGGTGGCCAAAGTATTGGGGTTTCAGCCTTAGTCAGCATCAGTCCTTCCAATGAACACCCAGGACTGCTCTACTTTAGGATGGACTGGTTGGATCTCCTTGCAGTCCAAGGGACTCTCAAGAGCCTTCTCCAACACCACAGTTCAAAAGCATCAATTCTTTGGCGCTCAGCTTTCTTCACATCCATACATGACCACAGAAAAAACCATAGCCTTGACTAGACAGACCTTTGTTGGCAAAGTAATATCTCTGATTTTTAATATGCTATCTGGGTTGGTCATAACTTTTCTTCCAAGGAGTAAGCATCTTTTAATTTCATGGCTGCAATCACCATCTGCAGTGATTTTGGAGCCCAAACAAATAAAGTCTGTCAATGTTTCCACTGTTTCCCCATCAATTTCCCATGAAGTGATGGGACCAGATGCCATGATCTTCGTTTTCTTAATGTTGAGCTTTAGGCCAACTTTTTCACTCTCCTCTTTCACTTTCATCAAGAGGCTTTTTAGTTCCTCTTCACTTTTGCCATAAGGGTGGTATCATCTGCATATCTGAGGTTATTGACATTTCTCCTAGCAATCTTGATTCCTGCTTGTGTTTCTTCCAGCCCAGCGTTTCTTGTGATGTACTCTGCATGTAAGTTAAATAAGCAGGGTGACAATATACAGCCTTGACGGACTCCTTTTCCTATTTGGAACCAGTCTGTTGTTCCATGTCCAATTCTAACTGTTGCTTCCTGACTTGCATACAGGTTTCTCAAGAGGCAGGTCAGGTGGTCTGTCTTCCCATCTCTTTCAGAATTTTCCAGTTTCTTGTGATCCACACAGTCAAAGGCTTTGGCATAGTCAATAAAGCTGATCTTAGTGGACTCTAAAAGTATTTGGAAAATGAGCTATTATTTTTCGGTTTGTAATTGTTGCTGTTATGGACTGAAGGTTTGTATCCCCCCTTCCAGATTTCCCTGGTGGCTCAGAGGGTAAACGCATCTGCTTACAATGTGGGAGACCAGGGTTCGATCCCTGGGTCAGGAAGATCCCCCTGGAGAAGGAAATGGCAAGCCATTCCAGTACTCTTGCCTGGAAAAATCCCATGGATGGACGGAGAGGCCTGGTAAGCTACAGTCTGTGGGGTCACAAAGAGTCGGACACGACTGAGTGACTTCACTTTCACTTTCCCTGACTCATCTGTTGAATCCCTCCCCCTCCATGTGATCACCAATGTGATGGTATTAGGAGGTGGGACCTTCCAGAAGGTGGTTAAGTCTTGAAGGTGAAACCTTCATGAATGGGAGTGGTAACGTAATTAAAGAGACTCTAGAGAGCACTCCTGTTCTTCCCCCATGTGAGGACACAGAAAGAAGAAGGACATCTGTCAACCAGAAAGTAGGTTCTCACCAGACACCAAATCTGCTGGTGTACTGATGCTGGAATTCTAGACTCCAGATCTGTGAGAAATGTTTGTTGCTTAAGTCACCTGATCTATGATAATAAAAGTAAAATAAAAATAAAATAAAAAATAGATCTTTTTCATGTTCCAATAAACTTTTATTTATGGACAATGATACTTGAATTACATATCATGATAGATTTTTTTTTATGTTCCAATAAAGTTTTTATGGACAATGAGACTTGAATTTCATATCATTTCACATGGCATGCAATATTGGTCTTTGATATTTTTCCCCTTCAAACTTAAAAATGCAGAAAGGGTTATATACATATATCACATAGCAGGTTGGCTTTGGCCCATGTGCCATAGTTTGCTGACCTCTGCTCCAAAATAATACTTTAAAAATCCAGTCACTTCAAAATTTCAAGTCATTACTTCCCAGAGATTTGAAGTGATTATTCATATATTCACCAGTAACTTCTTTTATATCAGCTGGTTTCCACTTTGTCTGAACTAAGACAGTCACTATAGCACTTGTAAAATAAAAATATGTGTTTTCATATTTCCAAGACAACATTACTATTTTTGTAATTTAGGGATGAATCCTGCTAGTTTTATCCCAGGGTCATAGTGTTTTTTGAATGTCCATAGAAGATGGAGTTGTTGAAAGTATCTTTTATTTTCTGAAATAGTCAAAAGCTATTCAGAGCCAAGTCTTTTAAATAAGAAAAGCTATTACATTGGATTTTTAATGTGTGGTAGGATAATTTTTGGAAGTATTCACTTGCATTGTGCCATGTATTTATTTCTGATCTTCCAATCCAAGTGCACAGCCAGGGCCTTTTAGAAATTCCTTGCTTCAGATATTTATTGTAGGCTATAAATACAAATTTTGTTGTCAATAAATCTTTTCTGATTTTGATAGAGTATAACCTGCATTGAGTTTAAGTCCTGAAGGGGTAAGAAAGAGAAGAATAAATGAACAGAGAGAGAAAATGAAAAGATACCAGGAAACTTGGAACAGAGTCACTGGGATTTGTGCTTATTAGAGTCCCAGGCATTGGGACTCATAGCTTTGCTTCTGACTCCACTGCTCAAAGTGTGCACAGTAGAGGTGAGATGCTGAACCAGAAGGGACCACAGTCTATTGGTACAAGGGCTTCTAAAGCAATCTAGATAGATGACCGAGAAACTCTCTCATGCTTCGGCACTGAAGGGACACAGGATCTTGGCACAGCTTGGGAACTGGGAATCCGAATAGTAGATGGAATGGCATTTCTCCAGCAGCCTGGCAGAATGGGGCTCAAAGTCAGATTTCAGATGATTGAAAGAAAATAAGGGAACACAGTATTTCTTGTATCCCTGAACTTGTGGACCAAGAGTCATACCTGCTACAAATATTTTTTGGCTAAATATAAATGTATGTCTCTAAAATAACCATATTTACTTTTCCAGCTCTGATGTTTTAATTAAAAATTTTTTTTTGGCTGTGCAATGTGGCATGTGGGATCTTAGTTTTCTGACCAGGGGCTGAACTCATGCTCCCTGCATTAGAAGTGCAGAGTCTTAACTACTGGACTGTCCTGGAAGTCCCTATTTACCCTAGGGACTTCCTAGAGTAGATTAGCTTCCCATTTAGGTCACCATAGAGCATTGAATAGAGTTCTCTGGGCTATACAAAAGGTTCTACTCAGTTACCTATTCCATATATAGTATCAGTAGTGTATATATGTCAATTCCAATCTCCCAATTCATCCCACCCCCTCCTTGGTATCCATACATTTGTTCTCTGTCTGTGTCACTATTTCTGCTGTCTAATTCTGTAAATAAGATCATCTATACTAATTTTTCTTGACTTCCTACTTGGGGTAACAGGCAAATTTGGCTTTGGAATACGGAATGAAGCAGGGCAAAGTCTAATAGAGTTTTGCCAAGAGAACACACTGGCCATAGCAAACACCCTCTTGCAACAACACAAGAGAAGACTCTACACATGGACATCACCAGATGGTCAACACTGAAATCAGATTGATTATATTCTTTGCAGCCAAAGATGGAGAAGCTCTATACAGTCAGCAAAAACAAGACTGGGAGCTGACTGTGGCTCAGATCATGAACTCCTTATTGCCAAATTCAGACTTAAATTGAAGAAAGTGGGGAAAACCACTAGACCACTCAGGTATGACCTAAATGAAATAAGTGATAAATAGATTTAAGGGCCTAGATCTGATAGATAGAGTGCCTGATGAAAGATGGATGGAGGTTCGTGACATTGTGCAGGAGACAGGGATCAAGACCATTCCCATGGAAAAGAAATGCAAAAAAGCAAAATGGCTGTTTGGGGAGGCCTTACAAATAGCTGTGAAAAGAAGAGAAGCTAAAAGCAAAGGAGAAAAGGAAAGATAAAAGCATCTGAATGCAGAGTTCCAAAGAATAGCAAGGAGAGATAAGAAAGCCTTCTTCAGCGATCAATGCAAAGAAATAGAGAAAAAGAACAGAGTGGGAAAGACTAGAGATCTCTTCAAGAAAATTAGAGATACCAAGGAAACATTTCATGCAAAGATGGGCTTGATAATGGACAGAAGCTATTAAGAAGAGGTGACAGAATACAGAAGAACTGTACAAAAAAAGATCTTCATGACCAAGATAATCACGATGGTGGGATCACTCACCTACAGCCAGACATCCTGGAATGTGAAGTCAAGTGGGCCTTAGAAAGCATCACTATGAACAAAGCTAGTGGAGGTGATGGAATTCCAGTTGAGCTATTTCAAATCCTGAAAGATGATGCTGTGAAAGTGCTGCACTCAATATGCCAGCAAATTTGGAAAACTCAGCAGTGGCCACAGGACTGGAAAAGGTCAGTTTTCCTTCCAATCCCGAAGAAAGGCAATGCCAGAGAATGTTCAAACTACCACACAATTGCACTCATCTCACACACATTAAGTAATGCTCAAAATTCTCCAAGCCAGGCTTAAGCAATACGTGAACCATGAACTCTCAGATGTTCAAGCTGGTTTTAGAAAAGGCAGAGGAACCAGAGATCAAATTGCCAACGTCCGCTGGATCATCGAAAAAGCAAGAGAATTCCAGAAAAACATCTATTTCTGCTTTATTGACTATGCCAAATCCTTTGACTGTGTGGATCACAATAAACTGTGGAAAATTCTGAAAGAGATGGGAATACCAGACCACCTGACCTGCCTCTTGAGAAACCTATATATATGCAGGTCAAGAACCAACAGTTAGAACTGGACATGGAATAACAGACTGGTTCCAAATAGGAAAAGGCGTAAGTCAAGGCTGTATATTGTCACCCTGCTTATTTAACTTCTATGCAGAGTACATCATGAGAAACGCTGGGCTGGAAGAAGCACAAGCTGGAATCAAGATTGCCAGGAGAAATATCACTAACCTCACATATGCAGATGACACCACCCTTATGGCAGAAAGTGAAGAGGAATTTAAAAGCCTCTTGATGAAAGTGAAAGAGGAAAGTGAAAAAGTTGGCTTAAAGCTCAACATTCAGAAAACGAAGATCATGGCATCTGGTCCCATCACTTCATGGGAAATAGATGGGGAAACAGTGGAAACAGTGTCAGACTTTATTTTCTTGGGCTCCCAAATCTCTGCAGATGGTGACTGCAGCCATGAAATTAAAAGATGCTTACTCCTTGGAAGAAAAGTTATGACCAGCCTAAGATGGCATATTCAAAAGTAGAGACATTACTTTGCCAACAAATGTTCGTCTAATCAAGGCTATGGTTTTTCCAGTAGTCATGTATGGATGTGAGAGTTGGACTGTGAAGAAAGCTGAGCACCAAAGAATTGATGCTTTTGAACTGTGGTGTTGGAGAAGACTCTTGAGAGTCCCTTGGACTGCAAGGAGATCCAACCAGTCCATTCTAAAGGAGATCAGTCCTGGGTGTTCTTTGGAAGGAATGATGCTAAAGCTGAAACTCCAGTACTTTGGCCACCTCATGCAAAGAGTTGACTCATTGGAAAAGACTCTGATGCTGGGAGGGATCGGGGGCAGAAGGAGAAGGGGACAAAGAGGATGAGATGGCTGGATGGCATCACCAAATCTATGGACATGAGTCTGAGTGAACTCCGGGAGTTGGTGATGGACAGGGAAGACTGGCGTGCTGCAATTCATGGGATCGCAAAGAGTCGGACACTACTGAGTGACTGAACTGAACTGAACAATAGTAATTTTTCAGATTCCACATATATGCATTAATATACAGTATTTGTTTTCTCTTCCAGGCTTCACTCTGTATGACAGTCTCTAGGTCCATCCATGTCTTTACAAATGACCCAATTTTGTTTCTTTTTTTTTTTAAATTGGTCACTCATGTTATTGACATTATTATTTTTACATAGTATAAACCTTAATTTGGTAATACATTCTATTTTAAAATATTGATATTATGCACTTTACTGTTTTTTAAAAAATGAATGTTTATTAAATGTTCAGTTTAAGCAATGTTCCTTTGATTTGAAATGCAGAAGTTGGCCAAAATAACATCTCTTCCCACCCCCAAATAAATATACATATTTTAGTTTGTAGTATAATTGCTTTACAATGTGTTAATTTCTGCTGTACAGCAACAGGAATCAGCTCTAAGTACACATGTTTCCCCTCCCTCTCGAGTCTCTCTCCCACCACACCCCACTCTCAGCCTCTTTTAGTCATCACAGAGCGCTGGACTGAGCTCCCTGGGCTACACCACAGCTTCCCACCACCTGTCTGTTTTGCAATGGCGGTGTGTATATGTTGGTGCTACTCGACTCTCTGTTGCACCCTCTCCTTCCCTTCATCATGTCCGCAAGTTTGTCCTCTAGGTCTGTGTCTCTGTTCCTGCTCTGCAAATAGAATCATCAGTACCATAGATTTTTCTACATTCCATATATATGTGTTGACATAGGATACCTGTTCTTCTCTTCCTGACTTGCTTCACTCTGTATGACAGACTCTAGGTTCACTACAAATGACTCAGTTTCACCCCTTTTTGTGGCTGATTAATATTCCATTGTATATATGTACCTTATCTTTTTTATCCATCCCTCTGTTGATGGACTTTCAGAAATATTTGCATTTCTCTAATAATAAGTGATATTGAGCATCTTTTCATGTATTTGTTGGCCCTCTGTATAGTTTTTTTTGTAGAAATGTCTATTTAGTTCTTCCACCCATTTATTGACTGCATTTTTTTGTTTGTTTGTTTTTTGGCTATGGAGATGCAGGAGTTGTTTGTATATTTTCACAAATAGTATCTTGTTTTTCTTCATTTGCAAATATTTTCTTCAATTCTGAGGGTTATCTTTTTGTTTTGTTTATGGTTTCCTTTGCTGTGCAAAAGCTTTTACGTTTAATTAGGTCCCATTTGTTTATTTTTGTTTTTATTTTCATTACTCTAGGAAGTGGATTGAAAAAGATCTTGGTCTGATCTATGTCAAAGAGTGTTCTTCTGTCTACATTTTCCTTTAAGAGTTTTATATTATCTGGCATTTAGATCTTTAATCCACTTTGTGTTTATTTTTAAAATTTTATTATTTAAAAAATTAAAAAAAAATTTGTGTATTTACTTAATTGCCTCAGGTCCTAGTTGTGATGCACAGACTCTCTAGTTGAGGCTCATGGGATTAGTTGCCCAAAGCATTTAGGATCTTAGTTCCCCGACCAGACACCAAACCCTTGTCCCCTGTACTGCACTGACCAGAGATCAAACTCTTGTCCCCTGTCCTGCAAGGCAGATTCTCATCCACTGGACAACCAGGGAAGTCTCCATGAGCTGATTTTTGTGTAGAGTGTTCGGGAGTGTTCTAATTTCATTCTTTTACATGTAGCTGTCCAGTCTGCCCAGCACCACTTGTTATAGAGATTGTCTTTTCTCCATTGTATATTCTTGCCTCCTTTGTCATAGAGTAGGTGGCTATAGATGCATGGGTTAATCTCTGGGCTTTTTATCCTGTTTCACTGGTTTGTATTTCTGCTTTTGTGCCAGTATCATACTGTTTGGATTACTGTAGCTTTGTCTGAAGTCAGGGGCCCAGATTTCTCTAGCTCCATTCTTCTTTCTCAAGATTTCTTTCACTATTTGGTTCTTTTGTGTTTCCATAAAAAATGTAGAGTTTTTTTGTTCTAATTCTGTGAAAAATACCCTTGATAATTTTATAGGGATGTGCTGGATCTAGAGATTGTTTTGGGTACTGCAATTATTTTTTCATAATGTTGATTCTTCCAATCTAAGAACATGGTATATTTTTACATCTGTTTGTGTCATCTTTGATTTCTTTTATCATCTTATAGTTTTCTGAGTACAAGTCTTTTGCTTCCTTGAAAGTGTGAAAGTGTTAGTTGCTCAGTCGTGTATGACCCTTTGCGAGCCCATGAACTGTAGCCCATCAGGCTCCTCTGCCCATGGAATTCTCCAGGCAAGAAAACTGGAGTGGGTTGCCATCTCCTTCTCCAGGGAATCTTCCCAACCCAGGGATCAAACCTTGGACTCTTGCATTTCAGGTGGATTCTTTACCATCTGAGACACCAGAGAAGCCCTCAGGTAGATTTATTACAAGGTATTTTATTCTTTTAGATGCAATGATAAATGGGATTGTTTCCTTAATCTCTCTTCTGGATTTTTCATTGCTTGTGTATAGAAATGTAAGAGATTTCTGTGTTCTAGTTTTGTATCTTGTAACTTTACCAAATTCATTGATGAGTTCCAGTAGTTTTCTGTGTTTTTCCTTTTTCAACTTCCCCAAATGCATGTATCTAGGAAATAAATTGTGTGTGTTTGTGACTGTCTTATAATAATATATGCATATGTGAGAATAAAAATGATTTTCACTAAAGACTACTTAAAAGATATTTGCATAATTTTTGATGGGGTGGGGGGCGGGGAATCTGCATGCAACATGTGGGATGGGATCTTAGTTCCCTGACCAGAGATCGAACCCATGCCCTCTCCAGTGAAAGCAGGAATTCTTAACCACTAGAATCTGCCAGAGATGGCCCAATATTTTCATAAATTTTAGGACTTTACCTGCACCTCAAGTCCTGGGTTAGGAAAATAATCTGATAAAACCTGTATATTCATGAGGGATCTCTTCCCCTAGGTGACTCATTAACTGCCTCCTCCTGTTGCTCTGGGAAAATCAGTCTTATTCTCTGAGACCATTCTCCACACAGATTAAAGTCATATTGGCCTTCCATGTTCTATTTGGTACCACTTTTTACTAACCTTTGTATTATTAATTAGCTACCTCTTTTCTACTTTGGGGAAATTTCAATAGTTCCATATGCCAGATGTGACTTTTCTGAAGATGCAGCTATTTTAGGTCTGCTAGAGATCAGGACACCACTGACCGACTTCATTTTCACTTTTCACTTTTATGCATTGAAGAAGGAAATGGCAACCCACTCCAGTGTTCTTGCCTGGAGAATCCCAGGGACGGGGGAGCCTGGTGGGCTGCCATCTAAGGGGTCGCACAGAGTTGGACATGACTGAAGCAACTTAGCAGCAGCAGCAACAGAGATCAGGTGGGTGAGAAGAATTGGCAGAACAAATTCGTTTAGATTGCTATGTTTTGTCAACTAAGATATTTCCTGGTAACTAAATCATCACTAGAGATTTCAAACTGTGATTTAGTTGTGGTGTGGAAGAAAACATCCAGAAGAGAATGAGTTGGGAACAGTAGTTGAGTCAGTGTTGCCAGGCTTGAAAAAATACTTGGCAGGGAGACTACCTTGGTCTTTAAATGGGGACAAAGAAGGTGCCTGGACAAAAATGATATATATATTTTTAAACTTGAACTGAGAAGAAAAATTTATTGTTCTTAGGTTGGTTAATCCTACAACTCTTGATCAGAGTTTAATGTAACATCAGATAGCATTGATTCATTGAGTTCCTCCACTCTACTCAAGTTCAAGGATAAGAACTATGATGTGAGAGAGTCAGGCATGATGTGGAGGCACACAGGATACATATGGGATGTTTATGTTTAGCTCTTGATTCAGATTAGTTTGGTGATAAACATACATTCCAGAGTTGGTAGCAGCATTGGCCCTGGTTGCTCAAGACAGCTTCTCCATAGACCAAGCAAATAAAAGTATGCAATTAGGCTGTATTTGCCAAAGAAGCAGGGATTGCATGCTCTTTCCTTCTACACTGACCATTTAATCAGTTATTATAATAAATGACTGATGAGAAAAATTTTAAAGTGACTGCTGAGATTGAATATTCTAATTTTTTGAATTGAACCCCAGTCTTCCTGAAATATTAGAGAAACTTAATATCTGGGTTATCTGTACATCCATTTTTTTCATTCAACAAAAAACATTTCTTAAGCTTCTGTTATGTTTCCAGCATTGTCTGGGGAGCTGGGAGTACAGAGAAAAAAGACACCATTTCACTCTCCCATGAGCTCACAGCCTGGCACTGGGAGAAAAACTCAGAAATAGCAAGTTTTATTGCATCACTGTGCACTTGGAACAGGAGTAGGTGAGTGGTGGAAGGTAAGAAAGTGTGGAATTTTTTTAGGAAAATATTGCTTTAGGAAAGAAGTAGAAGAATGGGGAAAACTTTAGTTTCAAATTGAGGATCTGCTATCTCTATCCATGAGGTTTTCTGTCAAATATTTTCTGAGAAGGAAAATTCAGACCCATTCTTAGTGATATTAGTTTTTCCATCTAAAATCTTTCAATGGGCATGTTGTTAGGGCTCTTTGGAACATCCAAGATGTAAGCTAATTTTAAATTCCTTTTCTGTGTTTTTCCATTTAGGCCTGTGAGTCTCTAGTCTCAGAATTTGAGGGAAGTTTCTATAGCATTCTTTTTTCTTTCCTCTTTCTATTCTACATGATTCTTTCATCATTCTGTTTTTCTCTATTTCTTACTCCTTTGCTTAATTTTCTTGTTTCCTTTATTTATCATTAAAGCTTTTTTTTCTTCCTATCCCTCACCATCTTTCAATTTCTTCTCTTTGTATGTTTCCTTTATTTTCATCTTCTAAATGATCTTACATTAAACAATTAAGTTGAAATTGCAAAGGAATTAATTAAAATTAATTCAACAAACACATACTGATTTTCTAGAACTGACTGTTCTGCCCTCTGAAACTGTCCAAGGGACTTGGATGGAGATGAAAATACAGAAATCTCCACCTTTTAGTGCTTGTAAACAGAGGAAATAGGTCATGCACATGTAACTACACCAAAGGGTGAAAGGTGCTGTGATAAATACAAAGTGCTGCGGGAAATGAGGGGAAGAAGATTTCTTTTCTAGCTAGGAGAATTGGGGCGGTTTCATGAGCCGCATTTAAACTGGGCTGTGAAAAATGAACATTTCAAGACGCATGAGGCAGGTTTTTATTTGAGTAGTATCCAGTTGTGTGCATGCGTATACACAATGTTTTGGCCATCATAAATAACACTTCTATGAGCACTGTGGCACATGTATCTTTTTGAATTAGTTTTCTATGGATATACACCCAGGAGTGAGGTTGCTGGATCATATGACAACTCTATTTTTAGTTTTCTAAGGAACCTCCACAAAGCTTTCCATAGTGGCTGCACAAACAGTGTAGGAGAGTTCCCTTTTCTCCACACTCCCTCCAGCATTTGTTGTTTGTGCAGTCTTTAGTTCTTGATTGTGGGTTCCGGTTCATTTTTGCTCTTCCCCATTTTATATCCATCTTCCTTTCCTCATTGCCTGTCCTGTGGACTTCAAACTATAGCATTAGATGCAAGGACAATAGACTGGTAGAGACTGCTGAATCAGCTTCTGCAGGGTCAGTAAGATCAAGTCACTGTCCCAAATCTTTTGGTATATTACCTCCTGGTGGTTCTGCTTCTCCATTGGAACCCTGAGTTATATGGCCAGTAATCCAAATTTCTTATTTTTCCTATTTTTTCAGGCAAATTTGGAGCCCAAAGTGACTGAGACCATGGGGGGAGGAAATCATTCGGTGGTGTCTGAGATTGTGTTGGTGGGACTCACCAGTTCTTTGGAGATGCAACTTGTCCTCTTTCTAATTTTCTCTGTGTTTTATGTAACAAGTATTTTAGGAAACCTCCTCATTGTTCTCACAGTGACCTCTGACTCCCATTTACGCTCCCCTATGTACTTCCTGCTAGCCAACATCTCCTTTATTGACATGTGGGTTTCCTCCATTACAGCTCCCAAGATGATATCTGATCTTTTCAAAGAGAGAAAAGTAATCTCTTTCCAAGGATGCATTGCTCAGATGTTCTTCGTTCATGTTATTGGAGGAACCGAGATGGTTCTGCTCATTGCCATGGCCTTTGACCGTTATGTCGCTATATGTAGGCCTCTCCATTACCTGCTCATCATGAACTTCAGAACTTGTATTTCACTCTTGGTTGCTGCCTGGACCATTGGGATCATCCACTCACTCATCCAGATTCTATTTGTCGTAAATCTGCCATTCTGTGGCCCCAATAAATTGGACAGTTTTTACTGTGATCTTCCTCGATTTATTAGGCTTGCCTGCACAGATACTTACAGACTGGAGCTTGTGGTTACTGCCAATAGTGGTTTCATCTCCCTGGGAACATTTTTCATTCTGATTACCTCCTGTATCTTCATCTTGGTCACTGTTTGGCAACGTTCCTCAGGTGACTTGTCCAAGGCCCTCTCTACACTGTCAGCTCACATCGCAGTGGTGGTCTTATTTTTCGGCCCATGTATTTTTGTGTATTCGTGGCCATTTCCCACAGTACCAGTGGATAAATTCCTTGCTATTTTTGATGTAGTTATTACTCCATTTCTGAATCCTGCCATCTACAGTTTGAGGAACAAAGAGATGAAGGTGGCAATGAGGAGGATATTCAGTCAGATGTTGAGTTTCAGGAAGCTGTTTTAAGTGATTTTGATATCAATAAAGATGAACAACCCTGCTATTCCCTGCCCAAGCCACAGACATGAATTAACGAAACATAGTACCATGGATGCTTTACTTACTAGTTGAATTACCAATGTCCAGAATTTTCTTAATGTGATTTCTGCCCATAACCAAGAAAGATATGGTATTCTTTCTTGCGCAATGTGACAGAATAACAATATTAACGCAGGACTATTTCCACATTTTCTTGTGTCTCCTTGACAAAAATGAATTTGGACTGGTCTCTTTTATTTCTTTTCCCCTCTGGATTCTGAGGAGGATCCTCACTTGTCAGATTGAGTTTTGGATTTTGTGATACAGAATCTGAAGAACAGTGCTTTGGAAATATGACAAAATTTGAAATTATTCAGGATAGTTTTTTTTTTTTTTTGAAGTTCAGTAGTGAGATGTGTGTGTAGTAAGTAAACAAGTAAGTAAAGCATCCATGGTGTTGTGTTTCAGCTGTAATGTGTGAAAAAACAGATGAAAGGTAAAAAGGGGATTTTAAAGAGTTATTTTTGGCTATCTCTTCCCTTCAATATAATATTGCCCTTCAATAAAATAAAAAGTTAAAGTTATTTTGAATTATTTTTGAGTTAAAAAATCACAATATCAGCCTAAAATCGGATCACTGGGGTATGGCTTCATAAGCATTTCAGCTAATGCACACAGTAAGTATGAATTAAGCCTTGTAACTACTACAGTTTTTCCAAAATCTTTGTTCCTGTATCATCTGGGGATTTGAACAATGGAGATCAGGTAATGGGCAAAGGCAATGACCCAGTTAGTGCTAATCCTTGCCTTAATTATATTGAAGTCACCTATAATTCCTCAGAGTTGTTGTGCTCAGTTGTTTAAGTCGTGTCCAGCTCTTTGCAACCCCATGGACTGTAGCTTTCCAGGCATCTCTGTCCATAGCATTTTCCAGGCAAGAATGTTGGAGTGGGTTGCCACTTGTTTCTCCAGGGGATCTTCTCGACCCAGGGATCAAACCCAATTGGCAGGCAGATTCTTTACCACTGAGCCACCAGAGGAGGCCTCCTCAGAGTTAGGTAACTGTTTTCTTTTCAGTGACATGGTTACAAGTGCAGACTCCTGAGCCAGACTGTATGAATTCAAAACTTAGCTTTGCTTTTTCAATAATGCATGAATTGTTTAACCTCTTTATCCCTAAATTCTGTTATCTGTAAAATGAATCATCTGGAATTTCTATTTGACTGCTATTGACTTACAAAAATAGCAGTTCCTTATGGCTAAAGGTACTTTCATACGTTTCATACTTATAAGGTGATAAGGATTAACTAAATTAATACTTGCAAAGTGCTTAAAGCAATTCCTGGCCTATAGCATTATATACATGCATGTTCAATAAAATAAAATAAAACATTAAAACCACTTCTCAGTTTTGACAAACTTCTTCGTGTTATTAGAGTTTATTTCTTTCCTTTCTAACTCCGTTTTCATCAGTCATTGGTCAAGAAATTGTTCTTTTTCTAAAAGGAGTATTTTAAATTATTGAATTCGTTAGATAAAGAGACCTCAAAATGCCACAGTTCAATTTTCATTCTACACTTTTTCTCTTCAAATTGCATTCTTTTTAAAATTTATTTTTAAAAAATTGAAGTATAGTGTGGCTAGTGGTAAAGAATCTACCTGCTAATGCAGGAGATGTGAGAGACACAGGTGTGACCCCTGGGTCGTAGGAAACGGCACTCCAGTACTGTTGCCTGGAAAATTCCATGGGCAGAGGAGCCTGGTGAGCTAGAAGTACATGGGGCTGCAAAGAGTCGTCCACGACAGAGCACACTGTGCCTATGGTGTAATTATAATGCGTTAATTACTGCTGTACAGCAAAGTGATTCAGTTATACATGCATATACATTATTTTTCACATTCTTTTCCATTATAGTTTTCACAGGTATTGAATATAGTTCCCTGTGCTATACAGTAAGACCTAGTTTACCCATTCTATGCATACCAGTTTACATCTACTAACCCCAAACTCCCATTCTTGCCCTCTCCCAACCTCCTCCCCCTTGGCAACCCCCAGTCTATTCTCTATGTTCCTGATTTTGTTTCTGTTTCATAGACAGGTTCATTTTAGACTTTACGTAAAAGTGATATCATATGGTATTTCTCTTTGTCTTTCTGATTTACTTCACTTAGTGTGATAATCTCTAGTTGCATATACGTTGCTGCAAATGGCACTACTTTGCTATTTTTTTTATGACTGAGTTGTATTCCATTGTATACACGTACCACATTTTTTTTTTTAATCCAGGCCTCTGTCTATGGACATTTAGGTTGTTTACCTGTCTTGGCTATTGTGAATCAGTCAGTTCAGTCATTCAGTTGTGTCCGACTCTTTGTGACCTCATGGACTGCAGCATGCCAGGCTTCCCTGTCCATCAGCAACTCCTGGAGCTTGCTCAAACTCGTGTCCATCTCGTGCTGTTATGAACACAGAAGTGCATGCACCCTGTTGAATTATAGTTTTGTCTGCGTATATGCCCAGGAATGGGATTGCTGGATCATAAGATAATTCTATTTTCAGTTTTCTAAGAAAACTCTGTACTATTTTCCACAGTGGCTGCACCAACTTACATTCCCACCAACTGTGTAGGAGGGTTCCCTTTTCTCCATACTCTGTCCAGCATTTGTTACATGTAGACTTTTTAACGATGGCCATTCTGAGCAATGTGAGGTAGTACCTTATTGTAGTTTTGACTTGCATTTCTCTAATAATTAGTGATGTTGAGATCTTTTCATGTGCCTATTGGACATTTGTGCTTATTCTTTGGAGAAATGTCTCTTTAGGTCTTCTGCTAATTTTTTTGTTTGCTTTGTTAATTTTTTTCTTGTTGTCTAGTTGTATGAGCTGTTTGTATATTTTGGAAATTAAGCCCTTGTTGGTTGCATTGTTTGCAATTATTTCCTTCCTTCCTGTAGTTTGTCTTTTCTCCCTTTCTGTAGTTTGTCTTTTTGTTTGTTTCAGATTTCCTTTGTTGTGCAGAAGCTTGTAAATTTGACTAGGCACTTTTGTTTCAGTTCAGTTCAGTTCAATTGCTCTGTTTTGTCCGACTCTTTGTGACCCCATGGACTGTAGCATGCCAGGCTTCCCTGTCTATCACCCACTCTTGAAGCTTGCTCAAACTAATATCCACTGAGTTGGTGATGCCACCCAACCATCTCATTCTCTGTCATCCCCTTCTCTTTCTGCCTTTGATCTTTCCCAGCATCAGGGTCTTTTTCCAATGAGTCAGTTCTTCGCATCAGATGGCCAGAGTATTGAAGCTTCAGCGTCAGCTTTAGTCCTTCCAATGATCATTCAGGATTGATTTCCTTTAGGATTGACTGGTTGGATCTCCTTGCATTCCAAGTGACTCTAAGAGTCTTCTCCAACACCATAGTTCAAAAGCATCAATTCTTCGGCGCTCAACTTTCTTTATAGTCCAACTTTCACATCCATACATGACTACTGGAGAAACCATAGCTTTGACTAGATGGGTCTTTGTTGGCAAAGTAATGTCTCTGCTTTTTAATATGCTGTCTAGGTTGGTCATAGCTTTTCATCCACTCTTTTAATTTCATGCTGCAGTCACCATCTGCAGTGATATTAGAGCCCCCCCCAAATTAAGTCTGTCACTGTTTCCCCAACTATTTGCTTATTGGGCATTTGTCGATATTTTTTGGAGAAATATCTCTTTAGGTCTTCTGTTCATTTTTTTGGTTTGAGTTGTCCATTTTTTTCTTGTTGTCTAGTGATGAGACTGGATGCCATGATCTTAGTTTTCTGAATGCTGAGTGTTAAGCCAACTTTTTCACTCTCTTTTTTGTTTATCTTCATTTTTATTTCTATTGTCTTGGGAGACTGACCTAAGAAAACATTGGTATGATATATGTCAGAAAATATTTTGCCTATGTTCTCTTCTAGGAGTTTTATGGTATCATGTCTTATGTTTAAGTTTTTAAGCTATCAATTGCATTCTTATATGCTCTTCAATAGTTTTATGAAGCTTGTCTTTGTTATCTATGGTTCTTTTTAAGATTTAAAATTCTAAAAAGTTTTAAAATTGAAGTATAGTTGATGTACAACATATGCTACAATATTATATGTTACATAATATAATGAGACAATTTTTAAAAATTTACTTATTTTTAATTGAAGGATATAATCCACAATTTTTTATGTATTTATTTTTTTAAAATTTACTTTACAATACTGTATTGGTTTTGCCATACATTGACATGAATCTGCCATGGGTGTCCATGATTTCCCAATCCTGAACACCCCTCCCATCTCCCTCCCCATATTTTTTGATGTGGACCATTTTTAAAGCTTTTATTGAATTTGTTGCAATATTGTTTCTGATTTATTTTATTATTATTATTATTGTTTTTTGCCACAAGGCATGTGGGATCTTAGCTCTGTACCAGGGATCAAACTCACACCCCCTGCATTGGAAGGTGAAATCTTAACCCCTGGACCACCAGGGCCGTCCTGATTCACAATTTTAAAGGTTATGTTTCATTTATAGTTATTATAAAATATTGGCTATATTCCTTGTGTTGTACAATATATCCTTGCAGCTTATTTTGTACATAATAGTTTGTAACTCTTAATCCCCCTTTCCTATACAGCTCCTTCCCCTTTCCTCTTTTTACTGGTAACCACTAGTTTGTTCTCTATATCTGTGAGTCTGCTTTTATTTTTGTCATATGCACTAGTTTGTTATAATTTTTGGGTTCCACATATAAGTGATATAATTAAGTATTTGTCTTTCTCTGTATGACATTTCACTTAGCATAATGCCCTAAAAGTCCATCCATGTTGTTGCAAATGGCATTATTTCATTCATTTTCAAAGTGGAGTTATATTTCACTGTGTATATATATATATGTGTGTGTGTGTGTGTGTATATGTGTATATATATATAATGTATATATATATATATACAGCATCCTCTTTATTATCTATGGTGCTTTTTTAAAACTTAATTTATTTTTTATTGAAAGATAATTGCTTTATAGAATTTTGCTGTTTTCTGTCACACCTCAACATAAATCAGCCATCAGTTCAGTTCAGTCACTGAGTCGTGTCCAACTCTTTGCGACCCCATGAATCGCAGCACGCCAGGTCTCCCTCTCCATCAACAACTCCCGGAGTTCATCCAAACCCGTGTCCAATGAGTCAGTGATGCCATCCAGCCATCTCATCCTCTGTCATCCCTTTCTCCTCCTGCCCCCAATCCCTCCCAGCATCAGAGTCTTTTCCAATGAGTCAACTCTTCACATGAGGTGGCCAAAGTATTGGAGTTTCAGCTTCAGCATCATTCCTTCCAAAGAAATCCCAGGGCTGATCTCCTTCAGAATGGACTGGTTGGATCTCTTTGCAGTCCAAGGGACTCTCAAGAGTCTTCTCCAACACCACAGTTCAAAAGCATCAATTCTTCAGCGCTCAGCTTTCTTCACAGTCCAACTCTCACATCCATACATGACTACTGGAAAAACCACAGCCTTGACTAGACGGACCTTTGTTGGCAAAGTAATGTCTCTGCTTTTGAATATGCTATCTAGGTTGGTGATAATTTTTCTTCCAAGGAGTAAGTGTCTTTTAATTTCATGGCTGCAGTCACCATCTGCAGTGATTTTGGAGCCCAAAAAATAAAGTCTGACACTGTTTCCACTGTTTCCCCATCTATTTCACATGAAGTGATGGGACTGGATGCCATGATCTTCGTTTTCTGAATGTTGAGTTTTAAGTCAACTTTTTCATTCTCCTCTTTCACTTTCATGAAGAGGCTTTTTAATTCCTCTTCACTTTCTGCCATAAGGGTGGTGTCATCTGCATATCTGAGGTTATTGATATTTCTCCCAGCAATCTTGATTCCAGCTTGTGTTTCTTCCAGTTTAGCGTTTCTCATGATGTACTCTGCATAGAAGTTAAATAAGCAGGGTGACAATATACAGCCTTGACTTACCCCTTTTCCTATTTGGAACCAGTCTGTTGTTCCATGTCCAGTTCTAACTGTTGCTTCCTGACCTGCATACAGATTTCTCAAGAGGCAGGTCAGGTGGTCTGGTATTCCCATCTCTTTCAGAATTTTCCACAGTTTATTGTGATACACATTCAAAGTCTTTGGCATAGTCAATAAAGCAGAAATAGATGTTTTTCTGGAACTCTCTTGCTTTTTCCATGATCCAGCAGATGTTGGCAATTTGATCTCTGGTTCCTCTGCCTTTTCTAAAACCAGCTTGAATATCAGGAATTTCACCATTCACGTATTGCTGAAGCCTGGCTTGGAGCATTACATTTTGAGCATTACTTTACTGTGTGTGAGATGAGTGTGATTGTGCAGTAGTCTGAGCATTCTCTGGCATTGCCTTTCTTTGGGATTGGAATGAAAACTGACCTTTTCCAGTCCTGTGGCCACTGCTGAGTTTTCCAAATTTGCTGGCATATTGAGTGCAGCACTTTCACAGCATCATCTTTCAGGATTTGAAATAGCTCCACTGGAATACCATCACCTCCACTAGCTTTGTTCAAAGTGATGCTTTCTAAGGCCCCCTTGACTTCACATTCCAGGATGTCTGGCCCTAGATGAGTGATCACACCATCATGATTATCCGGGTCGTGAAGACTTTTTGTACAGTTCTTCTGTGTATTCTTGCCTAAATCAGCCATAGGTATACATATATCCCCTCACTTTTGAAACTCCCTCTCATGTCCCTCCCCATCCCACCCCTCTAGTTTGATACAGAGCCCCCTTTTTAGTTTCCTGAGCCATACAGCAAATTCCCATTGACTATCTATTTTACATATGGTATGTGAGTTTCCATGTTACTCTTTCCATATATCTCACCTTCTCCTTCCCTCTCCCCATGTCCATAAATCTATTCTCTATGTCTGTTTCTCCATTGTTGCCCTGTAAATAAATTCTTTGGTACCATTTTTCTAGATTCCATATATATATGTTAGAATGCGGTATTTATCTTTCTCGTTCTGGCTGACTTCACTCTGTATAATAGGTTCCAGGTTCATGCACCTAATTAGAACTGACTCAAATGCATTACTTCATATGGTTGAGTAATATTCCACTGTGTATATGTACCACTACTTCTTTATCCATTCATCTGCTGATGGACATATAGGTTGCTTCAATGTTCTAGCTATTGTAAATAGTGCTGCAATGAACAATGGGACACATGTGTCTCTTTCAATTTTGGTTTCTTCAGGGTATATGCCTAGTAGTGGGATTGCTGGGTCATATGGTGGTTTTATTCCTAGTTTTTAAAGTAATCTTCATACTGTCTCCCATAGCGGCTGTATCAATTTACATTCCCATCAACAGTGCAAGATCATTCCCTTTTCTCCACACCCTCTCCAGCATTTGTTATTTGTAGACTTTTTGAAGAGGGCCCTTCTGACCCATGTGAGGTGATATCTCATTGTAGTTTTGATTTGCATTTCTCTAATAATGAGCGATGTTGAGCATCTTTTCATGTGTTTGTTAGCCATCTGTATGTCTTCTTTGGAGAGATGTCTGTTTAGGTCTTTTCCCCACCTTTTGATTGGGTTGTTTGTTTTTCTGGCACTGAGTTGTATGAGCTGCTTGTAAATTTTGGAAATAAATCCTTTGTCAGTTGTTTCATTTGCTATTATTTTCTCCCATTCTGAGGGTTGTCCTTTCACCTTACTTATAGTTTCCTTGGCTGTGCAAAAGCTTTTAAGTTTAATCAGGTCCCACTTGTTTACTTTTGTTTTTCTTTCCATTACTCTAGGAGATGGGTCATAGAGGATCTTGCTTTGATTTATATCATCGCGTGTTCTGCCTATGTTTTCCTCTAATAGCTTTATAGTTTCTGGTCTTACATTTAGGTCTTTAATCCATTTGAGTTTATCTTTGTGTATGGTGTTGGGAAGTGTTCTAATTTCATTCTTTTACATGTAGCTGTCCAGTTTTCTCAGCACCATTTATTGAAGAGCCTGTCTTTGCCCCATTGTGTATTCTTGCCCCCTGTGTCAAAAATAAGGTACCACAGGTGCATGGGTTTATTTCTGGGTTTTCTATCTTGTTCCATGGGTCTATACTTCAGTTTTTGTGCCAGTACCATAATGTCTTGATGGCTGTCGCTTTATAGTATAATCTGAAGTCAGGAAGGTTTATTCTTCCAGCTCCATTCTTTCTCAAGAGTTCTTTGGCTATTCAGGGTCTTTTGTGTTTCCATATGAATTGTGAAATTTTTTGTTCTAGTTCAGTGAAAAATGCCATTGGTAATTTCATAGGGATTGCATTGAATCTGTAGATTGCGTTTGGTAGTATAGACATTATCACAATATTGGTTCTTCCTATCCAGGAAAATGTAATATCTCTTCATTTATGTCATCTTTGATGTCTTTCATTAGTGTCATGATTTTCTGTGTACAGTTCTTTTGTCTCCTTAGGTAAGCCTATTCCTAGATATTTAATTCTTTTTGTTTCAGTGGTTAATGGAACTGATTCCTTAATTTCTTTTTCTGATTTTTCATTGTTATAGCATAGAAATGCAAGTGATTTCCGTGTATTGATTTTGTATCTTGCAACTTTGCTAACTTCACTGATTAGCTCTAGTAATTTCCTGATACTATCTTTAGGGTTTTCTATGTACAGGATCATGTCATCTGCACACAGGGAGAGATTTACTTCTTCTTTTCCAATCTGGATTCCTTTTATTTCTTTTTCTTCTCTGATTGCTGTAGCTAGGACTTCCAGAACTATGTTGAGTAATAGTAGTGAAAGTGGACACCCTTGTCTGGTTCCTGATCTTAGGGGGAATGCTTTCAGTTTTTCACCATTGAGAATAATGTTTGCTGTAGGCTTATCATATATGGCCTTTACTATTTTGAGGTAGATTCCTTATATGCCTTCTATGGTGCTTTTTAATGTGCTAGAAGAAGTTAACAAGCAGATTTGGTTATGAGGAAAATTACATAAATAGAAATTTAATTAATCAAAAAAGATACTGAATGCTCACTATATTCTTTTTTAAACAAACTTCATTTTGTATTGGGGTATAGCTGATTAACAATGTTGTAATAGTTTCAGGTCAGCAGCCAAGGGACTCAGCCATACATATATATGAATCCATTCTATATTCTAAATGCTGTGCCAGGATCTGTAGAAAACTGTTAGAAGCATACAAATCAACTGTCAGAAAGGACAGTGGATCTCTGAGGCAAAAATCACTGTGAGCAAGTAAGGGGTGTGGTAAGGTGGGCAGACTCAACAAAAATGTTTGAGTAGAGGGGATCCATGAATTTGTGAACATTTTGGAAAGGAGTTAGAGGCCATTACAATTGTTCTTCTGAGGTAAGTGCATGCCTTGGAAGAAGGGAAGTTCCAGGAAAGCTCTGGAGTAGATCAATGCCACAGCACGTCAGGGCATGGATATCTCCTCTACCTCATTGTCTAACCAGGGTCCATGAAGACGGAAAAGATTTGACTCTGTCAGCTTCACTGAGTATTTTTACTCTTCTTAACCAGTTTGGACTTTCTCTTGCTTTAATACACCAGGCTTGTGGTCTGAGACCCATACCCTGGCCCTTTCCTCCACTTGCCTAGAGTTTCACCTAGGTAAATGTAGGGTTGGTTTCTGCTCATCATTCAGATATCAGCTTGAGTGTCAATGCCAGGAAAAGACATCCTATCTAAGGAAGTTCCCTCTTGCTTTTCTAAAACTCTACTTATTCTTTACCATATGCTTTTTAACACAGCAGGATCCTCTATGATCCACCTCCCAGAATTCTGGAAATAAAAGCAAAAATAAACAAATGGGATCTAATTAAAATTAAAAGCTTCTGCACAACAAAGGAAAATATAAGCAAGGTGAAAAGACAGCCATCTGAATGGGAGAAAATAATAGCAAATGAAGCAACTGACAAACAACTAATCTCAAAAATATACAAGCAACTTCTGCAGCTCAACTCCAGAAAAATAAACGACCCAATCAAAAAATGGGCCAAAGAACTAAATAGACATTTCTCCAAAGAAGACATACGGATGGCTAACAAACACATGAAAAGATGCTCAACATCACTCATTATTAGAGAAATGCAAATCAAAACCACAATGAGGTACCACTTCACACCAGTCAGAATGGCTGCGATCCAAAAATCTGCAAGCAATAAATGCTGGAGAGGGTGTGGAGAAAAGGGAACCCTCCTACACTGTTGGTGGGAATGCAAACTAGTACAGCCACTATGGAGAACAGTGTGGAGATTCCTTAAAAAATTGCAAATAGAACTACCTTATGACCCAGCAATCCCACTGCTGGGCATACACACCGAGGAAACCAGAATTGAAAGAGACACATGTACCCCAATGTTCATCGCAGCACTGTTTATAATAGCCAGGACATGGAAACAACCTAGATGTCCATCAGCAGATGAATGGATAAGAAAGCTGTGGTACATATACACAATGGAGTATTACTCAGCCATTAAAAAGAATTCATTTGAATCAGTTCTGATGAGATGGATAAAACTGGAGCCGATTATACAGAGTGAAGTAAGCCAGAAAGAAAAACACCAATACAGTATACTAACACATATATATGGAATTTAGGAAGATGGCAATGATGACCCTGTATGCAAGACAGGGAAAGAGACACAGATGTGTATAATGGACTTTTGGACTCAGAGGGAGAGGGAGAGGGTGGGATGATTTGGGAGAATGACATTCTAACATGTATACTATCATGTGAATTGAATCGCCAGTCTATGTCTGACGCAGGATGCAGCATGCTTGGGGCTGGTGCATGGGGATGACCCAGAAAGATGTTCTGGGGAGGGAGGTGGGAGGGGGGTTCATGTTTGGGAATGCATGTAAGAATTAAAGATTTTAAAATTTAAAAAATAAAAAACTAAAAATTAAAAAAAAATGTCTTCATATTTTTAAAATCTATTTGAAATATTTCTTTGTTAATTATTTTTGTTTCTATCCGTAGGAAAAAAGATTCATAAAATGGAAAGTAAAATTTCTTTGTTCTTTGTACTTAGAGGGATGCCTGACTTACAGTAGGAAGTTGATAATATTTGCCTGACCTACAGTAGGAAGTCAATAATTGTTTGTGCATAGAGCAATGGTAAATAAAAGCTGAGAGGGAGAAAGAAACAACTCTTTCTTTCTGAATCACAAGGAATGGAAAAGGATGGGAAAACCTAGTAGATTTAGCACAACCATTAAAATAAACTTTTTCAGAGACACATGTACCCCAATGTTCATTACAACACTATTTACAATAGCTCAGACAAGGAAGCAACCTACATGTCCATCGACAGATGCATGGATTAAAAAGCTGTGGTGCATACATATGATGGAATATTACTCGGCCATAAAATGGAATGAATTTGAGTCAGTTCTAGTGAGGTGGGTGAAACTAGAGCCTGTTATACAGAGGGAAATAAGTCAGAAAGGGAAAAACAAATATTGTATATTAATGCATATACATGGAATCTAGAAAAATGGTACTGATGAACCTACTTTCAGGGCAGGAATAGAGATGCAGGCATAGAACAGACTTGCAGACACAGTGGGGGAAGGAGAGGGTGGGACACAATTGAGAGAGCAGCACTGACATACATACCGTGCATAAAATATATAGCTGATGGGAAGCGGTGGCATAATACAAGGAGTTCAACCTGAGGGGTGGGTTGGGGTGGTGGGTTGGGGGGAGATTCAAGAGGAAGATGACATATGACATATGTACCCTTATGGTTGATTCACATTGTTGCATGGTAGAAACCAACACAACATTTTAAAGTAATTATCCTCCAATAAAAAAAAAATACTGCCAAGTCAGAAATTAGAAAAAAAAGGAAGCTTACCTACAGAGAAACACAAAGAAGAAAAGAAAAAAAAATCACCAATAATAATCCCATTCAAATATAATGGTAAAAAATTTATGTTTCTTTTAAGATATTTATTTATACACTTAAAAATTATACACACAAAATATACACACAAAAATTATACACACAATAATATCACACTGTTCCACAGTTCATTTAAAAATATGATATGATGTAAATCTTTTCATGTTGATGTATTCTAGCACGTGGCTAGAATTGATGGCTATTTGTTAATATAATGAATAGATAAGAGTTATATTGCTTTGTTGTTGTTTAGTTGCTAAGTCATGTCTGACTCTTTGCAGTCCCATGGACTGTAGCCTGCCAGGTTCCTCTGTTCAATTTCACAGGCAAGAACACAGGAGTGGGTTGCCATTTCCTTTTGCAGGGGATCTTCCTGATCCAGGGATTGAACCTGGGAGTCCTGCATTGCAGGCAGATTCTTTACTGTCTGAGCCACCTATATTGCTTTAAAGAATACTTTACTGTTAACATTTGTTTCCAATTTTTGAAAGTGAAAGTGAAAGTCTGTCAGTCATGTCTGACTCTTTGCTACCCCATGGACCATAGCCTGTCAGGCTCCTCTGTCCATGGAATCCTCTAGGCTAGAATACTGGAGTGGGTAGCCATTCCCTTCTCCAGGGGATCTTCTCAACCCAGGAATCGAACCAGTTACCAACAATACCTCTATGAAAGATCTTGATGTACCTCCTTGTATGTATACATGTATATAAACATATATATATATGATATATATATATATATATCAGTTCAGTTCAGTTCATTTCAGTCACTCAGTCGTGTCTGACTCTTTGCAACCCCATGAACTGCAGCACGCCAGGCCTCCCTGTTCATCACTGTCTCACAGAGTTCACTCAAACTCACGTCCATCGAGTTGGTAATGCCATCTAGCCATCTCATCCTCTGTCATCCCCTTCTCCTCCTGCCCCCAATCCCTCCCAGCATCAGAGTCTTTTACAATGAGTCAGCTCTTTGCATGAGGTGGCCAAAGTATTGGAGTTTCAGCTTTAGCATCATTCCTTCCAAAGAACACCCAGGACTGATCGCCTTTAGAATGGACTGGTTGGATCTCCTTGCAGTCCAAGGGACTCTCAAGAGTCTTCTCCAACACCACAGTTCAAAAGTATCAGTTCTTCGGCACTCAGCTTTCTTCACAGCCCAACTCTAACATCCATACACGATTACTGGAAAAACCATAGCCTGGACTAGACGGACATTTGTTGGCAAAGTAATGTCTCTGCTTTTGAATATGCCATCTTAGGTTGGTCATAACTTTCCTTCCAAGGAGTAAGCATCTTTTAATTTCATGGCTGCAGTCATCATCTGAAGTGATTTGGGAGCCCCCCAAAATAAAGTCTGACACTGTTTCCACTGTTTCCCCATCTATTTCCCATGAAGTGATGGGACCAGATGCCATGATCTTCATTTTCTGAATGTTGAGTTTTAAGCCAACTTTTTCACTCTCCTCTTTCACTTTCATCAAGAGGCTTTTTAGTTCCTCTTCACTTTCTGCCATAAGGGTGGTGTCATCTGTGTATCTAAGGTTATTGATATTTCTCCTGGCATATATATATATATATATGTATATATACATATATATATATATATGGCTTTGATTACTTCCTCATGGCAACTTAATAGAAATGAAATTATTGCTAAACTATATTCATAGGGTTTCATTACATATTGTAAAATTGCCCTCTAAAATGGTTGTGTCAATTTAAAATTCCTCATCAGTAGTGAATTAGAGGACTAGTTGCTCCCACCTTTGGAAAAGCTGGATCTATAATTTGAATCTTTACAAACTGAAAAATTGAAAAATGTTATCTACTGATATAATTAAAAATCTCTTACTTTTTACTATCAAATATTACATATTTACAAAAATGTAGCACATATTTAGTTAGAAAGCATGATACCTGCTAACCCATCCATCATTGCACCTGTTCTCCTAACTTCTATTCCTTTAATCTGCTTCCCATTCAGATAAAATCAACATTCAGGATTTTTTTGTTTATGCTTCCTCAAAGCTTCTCCTCTTACAACTATGCAAGAAGTTGTCCAAGAACTCAATGCTGATCATTCTATGGCTGTTTGGCATTTGAAGTAAATTGGAAAGGTGAAAAAGCTTGACAAGTGGACGCCTCATGAGCTGACTGCAAATCAAAAACAAAAAATCATTGTTTTAAAGTGTCATCTTCTGTTATTCTATGCAACAACAATGAACCATCTCTTGATCTGATTGTGATGTGGGATGGAAACTGAATTTTATATGACAATCAGTGATGACTAGCTCAGTGGCTGGACTGAGAAGAAGCTCCAAAGCTAAACTTGCACCCAAAATGGGTCATGGTCACTGTTCGGTGGTCTGCTGCCTGTCTGATACACCGCAGCTTTCTGAATCCCCGTGAAAACATTGCATCTGAGAAGTATGCTCAGCAAATCCATGAGATGCACTGATAACTGCAACGCCTACAACCAGCATTGGTCAACAGAAAGGGCCCAATTCTTCTCCATGACAATGCCTGACTGCTCATCACACAAGCAACTGTTCAAAAGTTGAATGAATTGAGCTATGAAGTTTTGCATTATCTGTCATATTATGCTGACTTCTCACGAACCAACTGCCACTTCTTCAAGCATCTTGACAACTTTGTCCAGGGAAAATGCTTCCACAGCCAGCAGGATAATGCACAAAATGCTTTCCAAGAGTTCATAGAATCCTGAGCCTTGGATTTTTTTTTTTTTGCTACAGGAATAAACAAACATTTCTCATTGGCAAAAATGTACTGATTGTAATGGTTCCTATTCTTATGAATAAAGATGTGTTTGAGCCTAGCTATGATGATTTAAAATCCAGTGTCTGAAGCCAATATCACTTTTGCACCAATAGAATAAATGAATTCAGTAAAGTTGTAGGATACAAAGTTAATATACATAAATTTGCTTCATTTATATACAATAATCCAGAGAAATCAAGAAAACAATCTTATTGACAGTTGCATCAGAAATAATAAAATATCTAGGAATAAATTTAACCAAGGAGGTGAAAGACCTATACTCTGAAAGCTAGAAGATATTCATGGAAGAAACTGAAGATGACCCAAATAAGTGAAAAGAAATTTTGTGTTCATGGATTGGGAGAATTAATATTGTTAAAATGTACATACTACCCAAGGAAGTCTACAGATTCAGTGCAATCTCAATTGAAATATCCATGGCATTTGTAACAGAACTAGAATAAACAATTCTTAAATTTGTATGGAACCATAAAAGAATTTGAATATTTAATGTAATCTTGAGAAAGATATACAAAGCTAAAGGTATCATACTGCATGGCCTCAAACTATACTACAAAGCTATAGTAATCCAAACAGCATGATAATGTTGCAAAACAGAAACACAGGCCAATGAAACAGAATAGAGAGCCTGGAAACAAACCCATGCATACACAGTCAAAGCAACTAAACAATAACAACAAATGGCAAAAGGAGACAAGAATATACAAGGAAAAGACAGTGCTGGGAAAGCTGGACCACTACCTGAAAAAAAAAACAAACGTGAAAGTAGATCATTTTCTCACACTATATATTAAAAAACTCAAAATGGATTAAAGACTTAAAGATAAGCCCTGAAACCATAAAATTAGGAGAAAGCATGACCTATGTGGTCTTCATATGCAGTTTCCCTTTAAACTCAGTCTTAGCAATATTTTTTTTTTTTGATTTGTCTCCTTAGGTGATGGAATTCCAGCTGAGCTATTTCAAATCCTAAAAGATATATGGTTAAAGTGCTGCACTCACTATGTCAGTGAATATGGAAAACTCAGCAGTGGCCACAGGACTAGAAAAGGTCAGTTTTCATTCCAATCCCAAAGAAAGGCAATGCCAAAGAATGTTCAAACTACTACACAATTGCACTCATTTCACACTCTAGCAAAGTAATGCTCAAAATTCTCCAAGCCAGGCTTCAATAGTACGTGAACCAAGAACTTCCAGATGTTCAACTTGGATTTAGAAAAGGCAGAGGAACCAGAGACCAAATTACCAACATGCACTGGATCATAGGAAAAAACAAGAGAATTCCAGCAAAACATCTACTTCTGCTTCAGTGACTACGCTAAAGCCTTTGACTGTGTGACTCCAACAAACTGGAAAGTTCTTGGAGAGATGGAAAGAGATGGAAATACCAGACCACTTTACCTGACTCCTGAGAAATCTATATGCAGGTCAAGAAGCAACAGTTAGAACCAGACATGAAATCGACTGGTTCCAAATTGGGAAAGGAGTATATCAAAGCTGTATATTGTCACCCTGCTTACTTAACTTATATTCAGAGTACATCATGCAAAATGTTGGGTTGGATGATGCACAAGCTGGAATCAAGATTGCTGGGAGCAATATCAATAACTTCAGATATGCAGATGACACAACCCTTATGGCAGAAAGGAAGAGGAACTAAAGAGTCTCTTGATGAAACTGAAAGAGAAGAGTGAAAAAGCTGGCTTAAAACTTAACATTCAAAAAACAAAGATTATGCCATCCAGTCCCATCACTTCATGGCAAATAGATGAGGAAACAATGGAAACAGTGACAGGCTTAATTTTCCTGGGCTCCAAAATCACTGCAGATGGTGACTGCAGCCATGAAATTAAAAGACGCTTGCTCCTTGGAAGAAAAGCTATGACAAAACTAGGCAGCATATTAAAAAGCAGACACATTACTTTGCCCACAAAGGCCAGTATAGTCAAAGCTATGGTTTTTCCAGTAGTTATGTATGGATATGAGAATTGGACCATAAAGTAGGCTGAACACCCAAGAACTGATTCTTTCGAACTGTGGTGTTGGAGAAGACTCTTGAAAGTCCCTTGGACTGCAAGGAGATCAAACCGGTCCATCCTAAAGGAAATCAGCCCTGAATATTCATTGGAAGGACTAATGCTGAAGCTAAAGCTCCAATACTTTGGCCATCTGATGCGAACAGCCAATTCATTTGAAAAGACCCTGATGCTGGGAAAGATCCAAGGCAGGAGGAGAAGGGGATGACAGAGGATGTGATGGTTGAATGGCATCCCCACTCAAAGGACGTGAGTTTGAGCAAGCTCAGGGAGATGGTGAAGGTCAGGGAAGCCTGACGTGTTGCAGTCCGTGGGGTTGTAAAGAGTCGGACATGACTGAGCAACTGAACAAATAATAAACCTTTTTATAGGTCAAAGAAGGCTGTCTGTTTGTAAAAGGTGTATCTATTTTCAGAACATTCTGGTAACAATTCCTTTTAAATTGTAGTAATTCACATTAATATTTTATAACTTGACAACACTCTGATGAAACATGTCTGTAGTCCAGAGCCCTGGATTTTGAGTCTTGTGGGACTGAAAGGGATTTAGTGAGCCAAAATTGCTGATATAAGAGATAGCCTTATGGTCTGTGGTTTCTCATTTGCTATTACCTCCTTTTCTCATGGAAGAGTGTCTTTTTGCTATGAAACCTCTAGTAAGTACTAGAATAGAAAAATACTCTATTTCCTGCTGATTCTTGAGCATTCTAAGGTGTTGGGTTTCTTGGTTATATCTACTGTACTGATTCATATTAAAGCAAAAATATTTCTGTACATCGATTTAAGACACCATTAAATTTGATACCAAGAAGCTACTTTCTTTTCTCTGTTCTATTTCCCGGGTGAAAATCAGGATGGACTCTGAGGCATAATTCACAGGAATATCCAATGAACGAAGGGCTGTTTATTCCCAAGACTCACACAAATGCTTGGCCACAATATGATAATTAGATTTTTTTTTAACTTGAGGAAAACAATATTAAGCTCTTTGTTTCAGAAAGGTTTGTAGTCTCAATCAGAGTGAAACAGTCCTTTCCTGAACCTAGAAAAATGTTTCTATTTCAAGCACTATCATGCAAAACATATGTAAAGCAAATGTTTTATTGTTTAGCAGATCCAAAATCAATCCACCCTATCCTTGGGTCTCTCTGCAGTGATTGCTCAGTAATTTCCTCTCCCTTTAACTTAATCTACAGTTTTTTTTTGTTATTTGACGTATTTGTTACATATGTATTCTGGGCAATGCATGGAAAGGAGTAGCAAGATGTATAACAGTATGACTTTTGCTAAGGGTACTGGGGAGATGATGCTGAACTGCATGGTGAATGAAGAGTGGAATTTTGACTGGAAAAGAGGGAGGAGGAAAAGCATGATATTTTTTTTATCTTTTCTATGCTTTATTCCTTTCTATTCCCCTATGCTCTGTGTCCTTTTAGTTTTTCATGGTAGATAAATTCCTAAGTGATGTTTTCCATTTCTGTGTTTTATAAACTCTCACTTTCTGTCATTTGGTTTTCAGAATCCATCAAACTGACTCTTATTTTTTTCTTTTAGAAATTATAGCTCATATAATTGGAAGTTTTTTAAATCTTCTCACACAATTTGGAAGTAATTGATCTGCCATCTGAGGAAAATAGACTCAGCTCAACTCAGGTAAGAGAGATTTCTGGTTCTTACTGCTCTTCTTTGCAAATAGGGTTAATAACATTCCATCACTGGATATGAGTCATTTCTAGGGCTCTGAGAAGATTCGCTTGTGTTGTTTTTGATGCAACGCTGATGAAACAGACAGTGGAATGCAGTAAAATACATTTCTCATGTGAAAAGCTCATTATAGGGAACTAAGATCAGGTATAGGCAGCATAGCATAAATTGGGTGTCAAGCTGTTGATGTCTGTTTCTGATGTGCAAGGACGGTGGGTTAAAAGTGGGAGAACTGTATGGGCTTCCCCTGCAGTCCAGGGGTTAAGACTCTGTGCTTCCACCACATGGGCCTTCAGCTGTCCGATTCCTGGCTGGGGAACTAAGATCACCCATACTGCTCAGTCAAGAAAATAAAAAGGTGGGAGAGTTATAGCAACCTGAAATATTCCAGAAGCATGGCACAGTTTGTTGTTTAGTTGCTAAGTCATGTCCAACTCTTTTGCGATCCCATGGACTGCAGCCTGCCAGGTTCATCTGTCCATGAGATTTCTCAGGCAAGAACACTGGAGTGGGTTGCCATTTCCTTTTCCAGGGGAATCTTCAGGACCCAGGGATAGGACCCACATCACCTGTTTGACAGATGGATTCTTTCCCACTGAGCCGCCAGGGAAGTTCATGGCACAATTAGGGACATATATAACTAAAAGGGCTTCCCTTGTGGCTCAGCTGGTAAAGAATCTTCCTGCAACACAGGAGACCTGGGTTTGACCCCTGGGTTGGGCAGGTTGTCTTTAGGTTGTCAGTGACTTATAGAATAGTGTAGTGAAAAACCCTGGAGTCAACTTGCTTTTTAAATTAATATTTTTTCTTTAAAGAGAAAAACACATTCAAAATAGAAAATTTATCATCCATAGCCTCTTCATAGAAAGCAACTGTTAAAAATTTTGACATTTTCTTCCAGTACTTTTTAATCCATTGCATCTTTAAAACAGTTGCAAGAATTGGATTTGTATTGGACACCTAGCTATGCAAAATTAGGCAATTAATTCAATCTCTTTGAGTCCTTATTTTGTATCTGCAAAATATGGATCATATACCTTTTTCCTATGCTCTACCCTGGTACTGTGAAACAAAAGAGATGAAAGAGACTTTTTAGAGACTGTAAACTTTTAGAAAAAAGAAATTAATGTTACAAACTTTGATTTTGTATTCTGTAAGAAATTATTAATAAAAAGGGTTTAAAAAGTAACAGCATTTTGGTAGGAAACAACTTGAAGAAATTGTCTTATTTGAAATTATATAAGAGAGTAAGTGCATTCTTGATTCAGATGAGTTTATAACTCATATGGCTGTGAGGAATAATGATATTCCTACATGCTGTATTTTATTTTCAGAGGGCATAGCACAGCTATAATGTATAAATTAAATAATATATTATATATATAATATTAATGTTTTCTAAAGCCAGTATGAGATCAGAATAAATGGAAGTATGTCATGCAAATTTCAGGAAATAATTGTATTATATATATGATTAGATAGACTCTTTTCAATATCTTACAACCAAGATTCATTAACACATGAAGTAGAAATATGTGTAGACAGTAAAGAAGACAAGAAATCTGCTAACATGTTTAAAAGAGTTGAGAAAGGAGACGCCATTGGTAATAAAAAGTGTTTATCCTGCATGTAAGGTTAAGGAGAGGTGTAATATGAAAAATCGTGTCATTTGATCACTGACCAAAGATTTAGCTGATGACTTCTTCGGCGTTTTTCACATGCATAGTGAAGTGAAAGTCGCTCAGCCGTGTCTGACTCTTTGTGACCCCATGGACTATACAGTCCATGGAATTCTCCAGGCTAGAATACTGGAGTGGATAGCCAGTTCCTTCTCCAGGGGATCTTCCCAACCCAGGGCTCGAACCCAGGTCTCCCACATTGCAGGTGGATTCTTTACCAGCTGGGCCACAAGGGAAGCCCAGGAATACTGGAGTGCGTAGCTTATCCTTTCATTGAACCGGGGTCTCCTGCATTGCAGGTGGATTCTTTACCAACTGAGCTATCAGGGAAGTCTTCACATGTATAAAATATCATTATTAGGTGAATCATAATAATTTCTATCTTTCTTAAGTAGTAAGCAGAAGTAAACAGTTGTAAATAATCATGTGAAGTAAATTACATCTGAGGGTTTGGAGAGGAGTGAGAAAGCCATTCATGAAGTCCTCAAAGGATGCCCTAAACAGGTTTTAGAATTTACACAGCTGCACATATTTAAAGCTGCACATTGTGTATGTAGCCTTGATCTTCCCTTTGGCCTCTAGGTTACAATGATTTAAGCCCTCCCCTATGTTAATGATTCTAGTTATAATCTTTTCAGTTATGCCCACATAAGAATGCTTAGAAAAGTGGGATAATTAAATAAGATGGTATTGCTAAGCTATCTTGAAGTAAGTCAGAATAAATCTATACTAGCATCAGAGACTAATATCTAAGCCTTTGGACCACTTACTTTTCATTTATGAATATTTCGCATGTTCCATGAACAGAAATATCTGTCGCTCATGCAGAAGCAAATGGCAACCCATTCCAGTATTCTTGCCTGGAGAATCCTGTGGACAGATGAGCCTGGAGGGCTGTCGTCCATATGGTCGCACAGAGTCGGACATGACTGAAGTGACTTAGCATGCATGCATGCATTGGAGAAGGAAATGGCAACCCACACCGGTGTTCTTGCCTGGAGAATCCCAGGGACAGAGGAGCCTGGTGGGCTATCATCGATGGGGTCACACAGAGTTGGACACGACTGAAACGGCTTAGCAGTAGCAGTAGCATGAATTGGGAATAACCTTTGATGAAAAGAAATAGTTAAAATGTTAATCACAGTCATATCTGACCCTTTGTGACGCCATGGACTAAAGCCTGCCAGACTCCTCTGTCCATGGGATTTCCCAGGCATGAATACTGGAGTGGATTGCCATGCCCACCTCCAGGAGCTCTTCCTGACGCAGGGATCGAACCTGCATCTCCTGTATTAGAGACAGGATCTTTATCATCTGAGCCACCAGGGAAGCCCATTTCTCTTCAAATATAGACCAGACAGAAATATAGCCTAATTCTTCCCCTATGGAGTAAGAATTCAAGCCTTCTTTAATGTTCGTAATGTCCCTCCCTCACTACTATCAGTTGTCTGTCCTTTAAATAGTTTTCCTTTGTCTAATCTTTTTACTTTTTTAAACAATTGAGTGCAATTGAAATATAACATTGTATTAGTTTCAGGTGCACAGCATAATGGGAACATAAGCCTGTAAGGATTTAAGTCCTTTCCTACATTAATGACTAGTTAGAATTCTTATTTGAGGAGTTATAATCTTCAGGTTCAGCCTGTAGAATAGGTGTTACCAACACAGAGAGAGATGACAAAGTCTTTGCGCATCCCATTAGCTACAATATTGTTCAGAAAGTAGGAAACGGTGAACAGTATAAGATGATGCATCTTATACAGAAGGATAAAGATTTATCTATTTTGAGGTATTTAGTAATCTTCATATGATCAGTTTAAAGAAGGTAGAGAGACAGCTGTTAGACGGCAAAGAGTTGAGGAGGTCATTGATGGGCAATAGAGAAGAGAGTATTAAAAAGGTATAAATATTTCTTTTAAAAATTACTTTACAATATTGTGCTGGTTTCTGCCATATATTAACATGCATCAGCCAAAGCTGTATGTATGTTCCCTTCCTGTTGAACCTCCCTCCCGCCTCCCACTCTATCCCACCCCTCTAGGTCGTCACAGAATACTGGATTTGAGCTCTCTGCAGCGTACAGCAAATTTTCACTGGCTATCTGTTTTATATGGCAACATATATGTTTCAATGCTACTCTTTCAATTCATCCCACGCTCTCTTCCCCTTGCTGAGTCTACAGGTCTGTTCTCTGTCTGTCTGCGTCTCCATTGCCACTCGGCAGGCAGGTTCGTCATTACCGTCTTTCTAGATTCCATACATATGCATTAGTATACAATATTTGTCTTTCTCTGACTTACTTCACTCTGTATAATAATCTCTAGGTTCATCTACCCCATTGGAACTGAGTCAAATGTGTTCCTTTTTATAGCTGAGTAATAAGGAATTTGTACTTTTAAAGGCAGTAAGATCCACTGGACATTTTTTGGTGGTAGGAGTTATATAATCAAAGTGCTACCTAGGTACCTGGGCTTCCCCGGTGGCTCAGATGATAAAGAATCTGCCTGCAATGCGGGAGACCTGGGTTCAACCCCTGGGTTGGGAAGGTCCCCTGGAGGAGGGAAAGACAATTCACTCTAGTCTTCTTGCCTGGAGAATTCCCATGGACGGAGGAGCAGGGTCACAGAGTCGGACATGACTGAACAATTAAGCACAGCACCTAGGTGGAGCAATCTGATGGCCAGAATATAGGTTAGATGAGGAGAGATCAGTTGTTTGGTATTGCAGGATTTCAGTAATGATGAGGAAAGGCAATCAAGATTTGAGAAGAGTAGGATGGATAAGATGCCTGAAGTATTATAATAGATCCAGAAGAAAAGCTGCACTGGGGAATAGAGAGATTATTAGTTGTGTAATAATCATGTGAAATTTCACCAATATATACGCATCTAGGGGATAGTGTTTAGTGAGCTATGGGAAATACGAAGCTATGAAGTTTAGGATAGAATTAGGGGATAATAGATTCCACTTGCATTTATATGCTGGGGAAATACTAGACCTCTTCATATGTATTGTTTTTCACACAGTGGTCAGGCTTTTGGGGAAGGTATTAATATAATTAGAATACGTGAAAGCCCATTAGGTGAAGAGAAAAACAACAAGATCTCAAATAATGTTACTATTTATACAGTGAATAAGTGTTGAAAAACTAGGGAAAGACAAAAGGAGGGGTTTGAGAAATAGGAGTGCCAGGAGAGTTTAGTGCCACTAAAGATATTTATAATAACATTATGATGAACAGTTATTGAGTTCTTGGTATGAGTCAAATATGGGTCTAAGTTCATTTCCTTTAGATATTTTTGAGGCCAGGCTATTTTCACTCCAATGTAACAGTGAATAAACTTTTAAACACAGTAAGATTAAATTATTTTTCCAAGGTCAGGGTAAATGGTAGGGCAGGTAGTTGAGTTTACACATAGCAATCTGGATTGTGATTTTTCACTTTTAACCAACATTTTACATCTTTCTCTCCAGAACATTAAATATTTGAAGGAAAATGAATAAACTAATTTAAATAAACTACATAATACTCTATCTTGTACATTTGGAAAGAGGAACAGGTTTGGATTTTATCTTGATTCTAATTCTTTGCTATTTTGTAGAGAAACTCTAATTTATTTTTAAGATCAACCTTCATTTTGGCAGAAAATGTTTGATCTGAGATTAATTCTGACTTTGGAGCCCTAAAAAATCAAATTCTCAGGTTGAAGAAAGCGAAAAGTGAGTTAGTTGCTCAGTCGTGTCCAACTCTGCGACCCCGTAGACTGTAGCCCACCATGCTCTTTTGTCTATGGACTTCTCCAAGCAAGCATACTAGAGTGGGTTGCCATTTCCTTTTCAAGGGGATCTTCCAAACCCAGGGACTGAGCCCAGGTCTCATGCATTGCAGGCAGATTCTTTACCATTTGAGACACACATAATCTTTTCTTTAACCATCTCATTAGAAAGCAACACATACAAATATTGTTATTGAGAGTTACAGTTACTTCAAACATCAGCACCATGTTATTTATTTCACAGATTTTTAAGCACTTTTCTATTGTCAAGTAGTTATTCCAACAATACTTAACAAGGAGTTTAATACTGTGTATTAGGTGGTATTTACATCCTTGGAGAGATCAGAGAGTGAAAAATATCAGATTGACTGGATACATTGAATGACTCTTGAAAATGAATGGGATAGATGATTTCTGAAAGTTCAGTTCAAATATTATAATCTACATGTATAAAGCATATATTAAGTATATATGATATTAGGGTGTGTTGAATACAGGGCTGCTGAAGAATCAGATGCTAATTTCAATAAAAAATTAATAACAGCATGTAGAATGATTCATGAGTAACATAGCAAGAACTTTGGGAACAGACCAATTCAGATAAATTTAAGCAGAGAATGATTATTTTTGAAATTCCAATTTGAGGCTGGAAGGTTAATGGAATGCATATTCTAATGCACATAAGATAAAGATAGTGAGATGGAAATCATGACAGTAAGCAAAACAGGGAGGATAGATTCAGGAGGCATAATATGTAAAACAAATAGAAGTTTTAGAGGATAAAAAGGAACTGATTTAATTTAAATGGGAAGAGGAATGAGAAGAGCGGTGTGAAACGTGTTTTAAAGAACTCAGCTTAACCGGTGTTGGGGAAAAGTAGAAGGAAATAAAATATATTAATAGGAAAATAATTGGCATCTTATTTTAAAATAAGAATGCAGAAATGTATCTCTGGAAGAGACAATAAACATGAAAAGAATAGACAAATATATAGGACTTTCATGTTAATAAGGAAGTGATAAAATAAATACTATCTTTACCAAACCAACACAAATTAAATGTGGAAAAGTTCTCTTTTTCCTGATGACATTATTGTAAGCCAAGAAAATACAAGACATTACTATAAAAAATTATTACACAGCAGGATACAGCATGCTTGGGGCTGGTGCAAGGTGATGACCCAGAGAGATGTTATGGGGAGGGAGGTGGGAAGGGGGTTCATGTTTGGGAACGCATGTACACCTGTGGTGGATTCATGTCAATGTATGGCAAAACCAATACAGTATTGTAAAGTAAAATAAAGTAAAAACAAAACAAAACAAAACAAAATTATTACACAGAATGTGGTAAGGTATCTGCATATTAGGGCAGAATGAACTTTCCTTCATTCTTGCAAGATGAATCTAGACATGGAAATGAGAAAAGAGATTCTGTTCATAATGCTAAGAAAAAAAGCTTAAAAATACATAGGAACAATTTTTACAAAGAAGGTATAGAATATGTGTAATAAAAGACAAAATCTTATTAAGTGACATGAAACAAAATTTGAACAGATGAATAGATGCACTATATTCTTATTTATTTATTTGGCTGTGTTGGGTCTTAGTTGCAGCATGAGAACTCTTAGTAGCAGCACGTGGGATCTACTTCTCTGACCATGAATCCAACATTGTACCCTTGCATGAGAACTCGAAGTCTCAGTACCTCAACCACCAGGGAAGTCCCAAGCATGATATTCTTAAATGGGACGATATCATTATAACAATGCTACTTCATTCCAAGTTAATCTATAAATTTCATGCAATCAAAATCAAGACCAGTGGAATAAAATGATCTTAAAATTTATATGGAATAATACATACTCAAGAATAGCCAAGAAAGCATGAAAAATAGTAACAGGAAAGGAGGGACTTGCTTTATCATGAGACAAAGCATAAAGCCACTATTATGAAATACTCTGATATTTCTACAGATGTAGATAAATATATCAGTGGAAATAGAAGAAAGAATTTGGAAGCAGATCCCAAATATCTGAAAATTTAACAAAATGAAAATGGTAATTAAATTCAGTGGGGAAAGAATGGGCTGTTTAACACATGGTGCCATTACATGCGGAGATGGCAATGGCACCCCACTCCAGTACTCTTGCCTGGAAAATCCCATGGATGGAGGAGCCTGGTAGGTTGCAGTCCATTGGATCGCTAAGAGTCAGACATGACTGAGCGACTTCCCTTTCACTTTTCACTTTCATGCATTGGAGAAGGAAATGGCAACCCACTCCAGTGTTCTTGCCTGGACAATCCCAGGGATGGGGAAGCCTGGTGGGCTGCCGTCTATGGGGTCACACAGAGTTGGACACGACTGAAGCGACTTAGCAGCAGCAGCAGCAGCAGCAGCAGCCATTACATGGTGCCATTACAATTCTATTATACCCGGAAGAAATTAAAAGTGGACTGATATTTTAAAACATATACAAATGTAATAGAGCACAGTTCTAAATAGAAAACAAAATACAATAAAATATTGAAAGAAAATCTAAGGGTATGTATGATCCAGAAATAAAGGAGATCATAACTGAGACTAAATTCAGTAGCTATAAGGCAAGTAAGAGCTGTATTTAATCATATAACATTTAAATCATGTAACTTGGGTATAGCCAAAGAAATCATAAACAAAATAGCAGATAATTGATTTAAAAATATAACAAATGACAAAAACTTAACATCTACAATATAAAAAGAGCTCTTACAAATGATAGAAAAAGCATAAGAAGAAATAGGAAAATACATGTAAAGGTAATTCACAGAAGAGCAAATCCAAAACAGCAAGAAAATATGTTCAAATTTTTTGATTGTCAGACAATGAAAATTAGAGTAACAATGACCTACAACTTTTCACTCACTACACTGGCAACAATTTAAAAAGTGTTAACATTTATTCTTGTGGAAATATGTTTATTATAGCCTTTTGGAAATGCAATCAAGCAAAACTACCCAAATTAAAAATATATGTACTTTGACCCAGTGATCTCATTTTAAGCGTTGATGCCATGAAAGAAAAAATTAATACAAAAGGATGTGTGTGTAAGGATATTTGTAGCATTGTTTGTAGGCCTCCCCAAACTAGAAACTAGGTAAATGCTTATTAACAGGGACGTTAGTAAATAAATTATGGTCTATCCACACTGTGAATCAGGCAGCTATTACACAGAATAAATTAGAGCTCCTCTCCAGACAGCTTTCTGTACCTTTTTGAACATGTTTTCATTCTGGGGCATATTTCGGCAGAGAAATTTGGCAGTACAAATCTCTCTATTTCCTGAGTAACCTCTCTTTAAATCCAAACTTGCTTTTGTCTACACTCCGCCTTCTTGTTTAGACACTAAAGCCCAAACTAAATTTGAGGTACATGATTAAACGATAGTGAAGATTTATGCAGGGAACATTTCTGATTCTGGCTCTTTGTTATACTTTTACTGTGTAAGCTCTAAGTAACTCTGTACAATGGCAAGATGATCTTTAGTTTCTGACATTTTTGCAAGGACTTTCTGTCCAACTTACTAATTATGTCTGTCTCCCTCTTCTGCTCTTCAGTTAACCTCAGGGTCAGCCTTGTGCGTGAAGTTGATGGATGGAGGAAATCGCTCCGTGGTGTCTGAATTTTTGCTGCAGGGACTCACCAGTTCTTGGGAGATCCAGATTCTTCTTTTTCTATTTTTCACAGTATTTTATATAGCGAGTATGTTGGGAAACCTTCTCATTGTGCTCACAATTCTCTCAGACCACCATTTACATTCGCCCATGTACTTTTTGTTGGCCAATCTCTCCTTCATTGACACAGGTGTTTCCAGCATTGCAACCCCAAAGATGATTTCTGACCTTTTCCGAAGACACAAAGTCATCTCCTTGAGAGGCTGCGTCACTCAGATGTTCTTTATTCACGCTGTCGGGGGTGCAGAGATGGTGCTGCTCATAGTCATGGCCTATGACTGGTACGTGGCTATCTGTAAGCCGCTCCACTACCTGACCATCATGAGCCTTAGAATGTGCTCTTCTCTTCTGGCTGTTTCTTGGACCATTGGACTCATCCACTCTGTGGCCCAGCTGGCTTTTGTTGTCAACTTACCCTTTTGTGGCCCCAATGAAATGGATAGCTTTTACTGTGATTTTCCTCGGTTCATCAAACTTGCGTGTACAGACACGTATAGACTGGAGTTTCTGGTCACTGCCAACAGTGGCTTCATCTCCATGGGCACCTTCTGTATCCTGATGGTGTCTTACATCTTCATCCTGGTCACAGTGTGCAAACACTCTTCAGGTGGTTCATCCAAGGCCCTTTCTACCCTCTCAGCTCACATCACTGTGGTAGTTTTTTTCTTTGGCCCTTGCATTATTGTCTATGTGTGGCCATTCCCTACCTTACCCATAGATAAATTTTTAGCCATTTTTGATGCTCTTATTACTCCTTTTATGAATCCTATTATCTACACACTTAGAAATAAGGAGATGAAGATGGCAATGAGGAGACTCTTTGGTAAGGTTTTAAGTTTTAAGAAGAGTTTTTTCATGCACAGTCCAAGAAATTCAGATTGATCTTGACTATTCTTGGAAATTGTCCTCTTTTAATTACACTTTTCATATACATTTTCAATGTATTTAATGATGTTGTTTGGACTTCCCTGGTGGCTCAGTGGTAAAGAATCTGCCTGTAAGCAGGAGATACGGGTTTGATCCCTGGGTCGGGAAGACGTTTCATAAATCTTTTCAGTGTATTTAAGATTTTCAGTATCCACTGTGAAACCTCTCCTCAGAGATTCTGTTCTGAGCTGGTCAGTTTTTCATAGGGACACTTACTCTAAGGAATCTGAAAATATTAGGGAGTAGCCAATTCAGTGGGCTTCTCCGGTAGCTCAGCGTTGAGAATCTGCCTGCAGTGAAGGAGATGCAGGTTCAGTTCCTGAACTGGGAATATCCGCGAGGAGGAGGGCATGGCAACCCATGGACAGAGGAGCCTGGTGGGCTACAGTCCATAGGGTTGCAAAGAGTCGGGCATGACTAAGGTGACTGAACACACATGCATAGTAAATTCAGCCCTGGAATATAACGTCCTTATTAGTTTTTATTATTATTTATTAGATGTTGGTAACGGCTCATGTCTCATATAATGGGCACATTTTCTATTAAAACAAAATGTTGGATACTCTTCTCTTAGGTATCAATTCTCAAAGATGCAGCTCTTCTGGTATACATATGCACTGCTCTTCGAGCCCTTTGTGTTTCTCAGTGTCTATATACCCACAAGAAAAAACAAAACACAAAATGAAAACTGCCTACATAGCTTTGAGAATTTGAGGCTTCTAACATTTGAATTTTGCCATCCACACTCAGATTTAGTTAATAATAAGGTTTTAAAATTTAGTTAGGATTGGAATATTAAATTTTGGATAACTCATAGATGACAACTCAGGAGGCATTAATATTATTAATTAATCAAATGCTTTGAGACCTGGTCATATAAATTTCTACTCCTCAGTGTTTATGATTTTTCCTAAACAAGAGTCACTCTTTTTATATGACAATGATAACTATGTGAGACTAAATGATTATAAATGGATTGAATATTTTGTAGATAAGAGGCAATACTGAATTAAAAAGGAAAAGATATCTATATTATGAGAATGAGGCTAATAACTAAATAAAACAAAGGATAGAATTTTATTTATAGAATTTTATATATAGAATTATATATAAATTTACAAAAGAAAATTTATTGCAAAACTGTATAAATGAAGAAATAAAATCTATTATTAAACTGTATAATGAAGAAATATATTAAACTTTCCATGTGTTAAATTGTTGCATGTAATTATTAAAAATAAATATACCATTCAGAAATAGTATAAGTAAATATTCAAAGAGTATCTCACTGTTCTTTTTTTTAAAGGAAAGCTTGTTTTTATTATTTAACTGGAGTAGAGTTGATTTACAATATTATGTTAGTTTCAGATGTATAGCATAGTTATTTTTTTCTGATTATATTCCATGATAGGTTATTATAAGATATTGAGTATAATTCCCCGTGCTATACAGTAAATCCTCATTGCTTATTTATTCTTGTATAGTATTTTTTGTATCTCTTAATCTCATAATTCTAATTTATTCCTCCTCTCCTCCTTGGTAACTATAAATTTGTTTTTTATGTCTGTGAGTCTATTTCTGCTTTGTATACAGATTCATTTGTATTATTTTTAGACCATATATAAGTGATATCATGTTGTAGTTGTCTCTCTCTGACATTTCACTAAGCATATTCTTTAAGTCCATTTACGTTGCTGCAAATGGCAATATTTCATTCTTTTTTGTGGTTGAGTTGTATGTCATTGTGTATATACATATATCCTTCCTCTTTATTTTCCATGGTGTTTTTTAATGTTCTCAAAGAAATCATCAAGCAGACTAGCTTATGCAAAAAATTACATAAGTAGAAATTCAATTAATCAGAAAATATACTGAATATTTGCTGTATCTGAATCTTGTGTCAGGAGCTGTAGAAAACTGTGTTAGAAGTATACAACTTAATTTTAGGAAGGGACAATGGATCTCTGAGGCAAAAATCATTGCAAGTAAGTAAGGAGTGTGGTAGGGTGGGCAGACTGAACAAAAAGGTTTGAGTAGAGAGGATTCATGAACTTGTGAACATTATGGAATGGAGTTAGAAGTCATGCTGACTCATCTTCTCAGCTAAGTGCATGCCTTGGGAAGGAGAGACGCTCCTGGAGAGCTCTGAAGGCTAAGGGTCGACTGATGCCACAGCATGACGGAGTATGGATACCTACCCTACCTTGTTGCCTAACCAGGGTCCAGAAGCCTGAAAAGATTTGACCCTGCCAACTTCGTTGAGCCTTTTCCTTCTTCTTAGCCATTTTGGACTTTGTTGCTTGAGTATACCAAGCTCGTGGTCTGAAACCTATACGCTGGCCCTTCACTTCACTTGCGGAGAGTTTTGCCTAGGTAAATGTAGGGCTAGTTCCTTCTCATCATTCAGATGTCAGCTCGAAGGCCAACACCAGAAAAACACTTCTTATCTAAGGAAGTTCTCTTTTGCCTTACTACTCTGTTATTCTCTACCATATGCTTTGTTTAATATCTTCATGACTTTTTAAAAAAATCTATTTGAGAGATTGCTTTGTTAGTTTCTTTTCTCCCATTGGAAAGAAAGGTCCATAAATCAGGAAGTAAGAATTTTTGTTATTTGTACCTAGCATGTATGCATGCTAAGTCACTTCAGTCATGTTCAACTCTGTGTGACCCTATGAACTGTAGCCCACCAGGGTCTTTTGTCCATGGGATTCTCCAGGCAAGAATACTGGAGTGGGTTGTCCTGCCCTCCTCCATGGTATCTTTCTGATCCAGGGATCAAACCCATGTCTCTTAAGTCTCATGCACTGGCAGGAGTGTTGCTTACCACTAGTGCCAACTGGGAAGCCCTTTGTACCTAGAGGGATACCCATTTTATAGCAGGAAGTCAGTAATATTTGCCTGACTTAGAGTAGGAAGTCAACAATTATTTGTGCAAAGAGCAATGATAAATAAAAGCTGAGAAGGAGAAAGAAACAACTCTTTCCTTCTGAATCACAAGGAATGGAAAAGAATGGGAAAATCCGATAGATTTACCACAAACATTTTGTGTTAACTTTTTCAGGATAACAAACTAGTGGAGTCTAAAGTACATTTATAGCTTACATATAGATAAGCACAAAGAAGAAAAGGAAAAAAGTCACCAAAAACAATCCCACTCAAACATAACAGTTAAAATTTTGTTATGTTTCTTTTGAGATATTTATTTATGCATTTGGGCTTCCCACATGGTGCTAGTGGTAAAGAATCCACCTGCCAATGCAGCAGTCGTGGGTTTGATTCCTGGGTCAGGAAGATCCCCTGGAGGAGCATGGCAGCCCACCCCAGTATTATTGAGTGGAGAATCCCACAGCGGAGCCTGGCTAGCTACAATCCATAAGGTCGCAAAGAGTCTGACATGACTGGAGTGACTTAGCATGCATTTACAAATTATACAAAATAATATCACACTATTCCACAACTCATTTTACGATACAATATGTATCTTTTCATGCTGATGTATATACTTCTAGCATATAGTTCTTGGTGGCTATGTGGTAATTGAGCATTACTTTACTAGTGTGTGAGATGAGTGCAATTGTGCGGTAGTTTGAGCATTCTTTGGCATTGCCTTTCGTTGGGATTGGAATGAAAACTGACCTTTTCCAGTCCTGTGGCCACTGCTGAGTTTTCCAAATTTGCTGGCATATTGAGTATGGCACTTTCACAGCACCATCTTTCAGAATTTGAAATAGCTCAACTGGAATTCCATCACCTCCACTAGCTTTGTTTGTAGTGATGCTTTCTAAGGCCCACTTGGTTTCATTCCAGGATGTCTGGCTCTAGGTGAGTGATCACATCATCGTGATTATCTGGGTGGTGAAGCCCTTTTTTGTACAGTTCTTCTGCATATTGCCACCTTCTGCTATATAATATATATATTATATAAAATATATAATATTTATACAATATATATAATATATAATATCTTCTGCTTCTGTTAGGTCCAGACCATTTCTGTCCTTTATTGAGCCCATCTTTGCATGAAATGTTCCCTTGGTATCTCTAATTTTCTTGAGATCTCTAGTCTTTCCCATTCTATTGTTTTCCTCTATTTCTTTGCACTGATCACTGAGGAAGGCTTTCTTATCTCTCCTTGCTGTTCTTTGGAACTCTGCATTCAGATGCTTATCTTTCCTTTTCTCCTTTGCTTTTCGCCTCTCTTCTTTTCACAGCTATTTGTAAGGCCTCCTCAGACAGCCAGTTTGCTTTTTTGCATTTCTTTTCCATGGGGATGGTCTTGATCCCTGATTCCTGTACAATATCATGAACCTCTGTCCATAGTTCATCAGGCACTCTGTCTATCAGATCTAGTCCCTTAAATCTCTTTCTCACTTCCACTGTATAATCATAAGGGATTTGATTTAGGTCATATCTGAATGGTTTAGTGGTTTTCCCCACTTTCTTCAACTCAAGTCTGAATTTGGCAATAAGGAGTTCATGATCTAAGCCACAGTCAGCTCCCAGTCTTGTTTTTGCTGACTGTATCGAGCTTCTCCATCTTTGACTGCAAAGAATATAATCAATCTGATTTCAGTGTTGACCATCTGGTGATGTCCATGGGTAGAGTCTTCTCTTGTGTTGCTGGAAGAGGGTGTTTGCTAAGACCAGTGTGTTCTCTTGCCAAAACTCTATTAGCCTTTGCCCTGCTTCATTGCGTACTCCAAGGCCAAATTTGCCTGTTACTCCAGGTGTTTCTTGACTTCCTACTTTTGCATTCCAGTCCCCTATAATGAAAAGGACATCTTTTTTGGGTGTTCGTTCTAAAAGGTCTTGAAGATCTTCATAGAACCATTCAACTTCAGCCTCTTCAGTGTTACTGGTTGGGGCATAGACTTGGGTTACCGTGATACTGAATGATTTGCCTTGGAAACGGGCAGAGATCATTCTGTCGTTTTTGAGATTGCCTCCAAATACTGCATTTTGGACTCTTTTGTTGACCATGATGGCTACTCCATTTCTTCTAAGGGATTCCTGCCTGCAGTAGTAGATATATAATGGTCATCTGAGTCAAATTCACCCATTCCAGTCCATTTTAGTTCGCTGATTCCTAGAATGTCGATGTTCACTCTTGCCGTCTCCTGTTTGACCACTTCCAGTTTGCCTTGATTCATGGGGCTTCCCCGGTGGCTCAGAGATTAAAGCATCTGCCTGCAATGCAGGAGACCTGGGTTTGATCCCTGGGTTGGGAAGATCCCCTGGAGAAGGAAATGACAACCCACTCCAGTATTCTTGCCTGGAGAATCCCAAGGGCAGAGGAGCCTGGTGGGCTACAGTCCATGGGGTCGCAAAGAGTTGGACATGACTGAGTGACTTCACTTTCACTTTTCATGGACCTGACATTCCAGTTTCCTATACAATATTGCTCTTTACAGCATCGGACCTTGCTTCTATCACCAGTCATGCCCACAAATGGGTATTGTTTTTGCTTTGGCTCCATCCCTTCATTCTTTCTGGAGTTATTTCTCCACTGATCTCCAGTAGCATATTGGGCACCTACTGACCTGGGGAGTTCCTCTTTCAGTATCCTATCATTTTGCCTTTTCATACTGTTCATGGGGTTCTCAAGGCAAGAATACTGAAGTGGTTTGCCATTCCCTTCTCCAGTGGACCACATTCTGTCAGACCTCTTCACCATGACCCTCCCATCTTGGGTGGCCCCACAGGGCATGGCTTAGTTTCACTGAGTTAGACAAGGCTGTGGTCTATGTGATCAGATTGGCTAGTTTTCTGTGATTATGGTTTCATTGTGTCTGCTCTCTGATGCCCTCTTGCAACACCTACCGTCTTACTTAGGTTTCTTTTACCTTGGACGTGGGGTATATTTTCACAGCTGCTCCAGCAAATTCTGCAAGCCAGGCTTCAGCAGTACATGAACCATGAACCTCCAGATGTTCAAGCTGGTTTTAGAAAAGGCAGAGGAACTAGAGATCAAATTGCCACATCCGCTGGATCATCGAAAAAGCAAGAGAGTTCCAGAAAAATATCTATTTCTGCTTTATTGACTATGTCAAAGCCTTTGACTGTGTGGATCACAATAAACTGTGGAACATTCTGAAAGAGATGGGAATACCAGACCACCCGACCTGCCTCCTGAGAAACCTATATGCAGTTCAGGAAGCAACGGTTAGAATTGGACATGGAACAACAGACTGGTTCCAAATAGGAAAAGGAGTATGTCAAGGCTGTATACTGTCACCCTGCATATTTAACTTATATGCAGAGTACATCATGAGAAATGCTGGTCTGGAGGAAGTGCAAGCTGGAATCAAGATTGCTAGGAGAAATATCAATAACCTCAGATATGCAGATGATACCACCCTTATGGCAGAAAGTGAAGAGGAACTAAAAAGCCTCTTGATGAAAGTGAAAGAGGAGAGTGAAAAAGTTGGCTTAAAGCTCAACATGCAGAAAACAAAGATCATGGCATCTGGTCCCATCACTTAATTGCAAATAGATGGGGAAACAATGGAAACAGTTACAGACTTTATTTTTGGGGGCTCCAAAATCACTGCAGATGGTGACTGAATCCATGAAATTAAAAGACATTTGCTCCTTGGAAGGAAAGTTATGACCAACCTAGACAGCATATTAAAAAGCCTAGACATTCCTTTTCTGATGAAGGTCTGTCTAGTCAAAGCTATGGTTTTTCCAGGAGTCATGTATGGATGTGAGAGTTGGACTCTGAAGAAGGCTAAGCACCAAAGAATTTATGCTTTTGGACTGTGTTGTTTAAGAGGACTCTTGAGAATCCCTTGAACTGCAAGGAGATCCAACCAGGACTAAAGGAAATCAATCCTAAATATTCATAGGAAGGACTGATGCTGAAACTGAAGCTCCAATCCTTTGGCAACCTGACGCGAAGAAGTGACTCATTGGAAAAGACCCTGATGCTGGGAAAGATTGAAGGCAGGAGGAGAAGGGGATGACAGAGGATGAGATGGTTGGACGGCATCACCGACTCCATACACATAAGTTTGAGTAAGCTCCAGGAGTTGGTGTTGGACAGGTCCTGCAGTCCACGGGGTTGCAAACAGTTGGACATGACTGAGTCCGATCAGTCAACAACAAAGTATATCCATATTCTTTTAAAATTATATTCCACTATAGTTTATTATAAGATACTGAATCTATTTCTCTGAGCTATACTATAAATCCTTGTTGCATATCTATTTCAGTGTGGTAGTGTGTACCTGCTAATTCCCTAGTCCTACTTTATCTCTCCCCTTTCCTCTTTGCTAAGTAAGTTTGTTTTCTAGGTCTGAATCTTTTTTTGGAAATAAGTTCATTTTTACTATTTTTCTAAATTCCACATGTAAGTGATATCATATAATATGTGTCTTTCTCTGTGTGACTGATTTCACTTTACCATAATAATCCCTCATGCTCATGCTCAGTTGTGTCAGTCATGTCTGACTCTCCGACCCTATGGACTGTAGCTTATCAGGCTCCTCTGTCCATGGGATATTCCAGGCAAGAGTACTGGAGTGGGCTGCCATGCCCTCCTCCAGGGGATCTTCCTGACCCAGGGATCGAACTTGAGTTCCCTGCATCTTCCTGCATTGTGGGTAGATTCTTTACAGCTGAGCAACGGTGGAAGCCCATAATAACCTCTAGGTCCATCCAAGTTGCTAAACATGGCATTATTTCATTCCTTCTCTATGGCTTAGTAATATTCTGTTATTTATATATATCTCACTTCATATACATATACATATACATATACATATACATATATGTATACATATAGCAGCAGGGCTTCCCTGGTGGCTCAGAGGTTAAAGCGTCTTCCTGCAATGTGGGAGACCTGGGTTCAATCCCTGGGTTGGGAAGATTCCCTGGAGAAGGCAATGGTAACCCACTCCAGTATTCTTGCCTGGAGAATCCCACGGATGGAGGAGCCTGGTAGGCTGCAGTCCATGGGGTCACAGAGTCAGACACGACTGAGCGACTTCACTTCATATATACACAAAAGGTACCTTTTCTTTATCCGTTCATTTGTTGATGGACACAGCATAATTGTTCAACTCCGTAGCATTGCTATTTTTTTTTGTTGTTGATTTGATTTATAGTTGGTGTGTAAGGTATGTATTGATATTTTCTATTGTGTTTGTAAGAATGTTATATTTAATCAATTTTTGCTTGATATATTTTGAGACTATGATATTAGTTTTATACAAATTTATAATATTCTTGGTGAATTGAAGTTTTATTATGCAGTAGCACTCCCTGCTCCTAAAAAAGCCTTCTGAATTAACATATATTGTCTGGTATAGATATAACCGTGCTAGTAGGGTTTTGTGATATTTAATTATTTCCTGTTAAGTTTCTCTATCTGCATGTTTTTAGGTCTGTGTCTTATAAATATCACATAGAAGCATTTTTAAGATCTGTTTTGATATTCTCTACAAATACATAAAGCTAACAATATCTTTAGTTTGCTGAATTCTTATAACAGCTGGTCATAGTAATGGTTATATTTATGAGGCATGAACCATTTGGATATATTGATTATTTATAAAAATTATTTTAAGTACATCAGAAAAAATTAGTCAAGCATATTTTTAAAATGAATATTTATTAAATATTGACTATATGTTTCGCATTGCATATTGCTGCTTGCCAGAATTTACTGATCAGGTGATGGGTATGGTGGAAGTATGGCAGTAATCGATTATAATTCTTTCTGAGATTTAATATGAAGCAATAGTATCTAGGGGCTTCCCAGGTGGTGCTAGTGGTAAAAAACCCATCTGCCAGTGCAGGTAGATTTAAGAGATATGGATTTGATCCCTGGATTAGGAAGATCCCCTGGAGGAGGGCATGATAACCCACTCCAGTATTCCTGCCTGGAGAATCCTATGGACAAAGGATCATAGTCCACGGGGTCACAAAGAGTCGGACACGACTAAAGAGACTTAGCATACACAATATTACCTGAAGAAGGATGGTGGGAATTGAAACAAAGGAAAATATTATAGAATAATAAGGTAAAACTATATAAGAACCTCTTTTATAAGATGTGGTCAAGGAAGGGTACGTATTTGGAAAGGGTGTATCTATTTTTAAAACTTTCTGCATAACAATTCCTCTTATTGTTTAGTTATTAACAGTTTAGAACTTGACAACACTCTCATGAAAAAATGTATGTAGTCTAGGATCCTAGATTTTTAGTCTCATAGGACTGAAAGACATGTAGAGAGCCAAAATTGCTGAAGTAAAGTTATGTTCTCTGATTTCTCATTTGCTGTTACCTCCTAGTTTTCATTGAAGAGTGTTTTTGCCATAAAACATCTAGTTAGTACTAGAGTAGAGTAATACTCTTTCCATCACCTGCTGCATCTCAAGCATTCTAAAGTGTTGGGTTTCTCTATACTTATTGTATTGTCTCCTTTTAAAGCAAAAATGTTTCTGCACATCGATCTAAGCCATCATTAAATTGGGTACTAAGAATCTACTTTCTTTTCTCTGTTCTTTTGTTCTTTTTATTCCCCAGGTGAAAATCAGGATGGACTCTGAGGCATAATTCCCAGGAAAATCCAATCAATGAAAGACTGGCTATTCCCAAGATTCCCACCAACACTTGGCCACCACATGCTAATTAGAATTTTTTTTTTTTACTTGAGAAAAACAATATTAAGTTCTTTGTTTCAGAAAGTTTTACAATCTCAGTCAGAGTGAAACTATCCTTTCCTGAATCTAGAAAAGTGTTCCTATTTCAAGCACTATCATGCAAAGAATATGTAAAACAAATGTTTTTCTATTTAGCAAGTCCAAAATTAATCCGACTTATCTTTGAATCTCTCTCCAGTGGTTTCTCTGTAATCTCCCTACTTCTTTTAACTTAATCTATGGTTTTATTGTTATTTGACATATTTGTTACATATGTATTCTGGGCAATGCATGAAAAGGAGCATCAAGATGAATAAAACTATGACTCTTGTTAAGAGTATTGGGGAAGATTTTGCGGCATGGAAAAGAGTTTCAAAATGAATAACTCTTTGACTTTTGCTAAGGTCATGGGGGAGATGACACTAAACTGGGTGGTGAATGAAGGGTGGGATTTTGACTAGAAGAGGGTGTTCTTGGCAGGAGGAAAAGCATGATGCTTTCATCTTTTCTATGTCTTATTCCTTCTCATTGCCCAATGCTGTATTGCCTTTTAGTTTTTCATGGTAAATTCCTAAGTGATGTTTTCAGTTTCTGTGTTTTGTAAAGTCTCAATTTCTGTCATTTGGTACCCAGAATCCATCACACTAATTCTTACTTTTCTCTCTTAGAAATTATGGCTGATATATAATGGAAGTTTCCATCTTCTCACACAATTTGGAGGGACTTAATCTACCATTTGAGGAAAATTGGTTCTTTGGTCTAACTCAGGTAAGAGAGAGTTCTGGTTCTTTGCAAATAGGGTTAGTTACATTTTCATCACCAGATATGAGTAATTTCCAGAATTCAGAGAAAATTCATTTGTGTTGTTCTTGATGTCTTAAACTAAAATTCTCATGCGAAAACCTCTCCATGGGAAACTAAGATTAGGTATAGACAATATAGCATAAGTTGGGTGTCGTTAATGTCTCTTTCTGATGTGTAAGCAGGGCAAGTTAAAAGTGGGAGAGTTGTGGGATTTCTCCTATGGTCCAGTGTTTAAGACTCTGTGCCTCCACTGCAAGTACTTGGGTTCGATTCCTGGTCAAGGAGCTAAGATCCCACATGCTGTGTAGCCCCTTGCCCCCTAAAAGTGGTAGAATTGTAGCAGCTTGGAATACTCAGGAAGCATGCCACAATTAGGAATGTACCTAACTGAAATAAAAATTTTATGAGAGTAATTAGAGTTGGGTTTTATATAAAACTAGGTGACTACATTGAAATGACTCAACATGTAAATGGTTTAATTGAAAAAGCTCTGGAAGGGACGCTTTGGAGGCCAGGAACTTGGGAGAGACTAGATCTTGGTGAGGTCTTGGACAGTCAGGGACTGCCTGAGAGAAGTAGATAATGAGCAGGAGCAGAAGGCAGTACGACAAGAGATGGTAGAGGAGCTGAAGATGAGGTGGCAGACACCAAAGACCCGCTGCCTGTCAAGTCTTTGCAGGCAGACCATTTGCCTGTCAAGTACCTTGGAAGTAAAAGCTACTTCCTCACACCCTCGAAGTTACTTTGTCTTTAGGTTGTCAGTGACTTATGGAATAGTATAATGAAAAACCCTGGGCTCTGGAGTCAACTTTGTTTTTTAAATTAATAATTTTCCTTTAAAGAGAAAAACATGTGCAAAATAGAAAATTTATCACCCATAGTCCCTTCCTAGAAAACAGCTATTAAAATTTTGACATTTATTCAAGTTATTTTTAATCCACTTGCATTTTTAAAACAATGGCAAGAGTTGGGTTTGAATTGGACACTTCGCTGTGCAAAATTAGGCAGTTAATTTAATCTCTTTCAGTCCTTATTTTCTTATCTGTAAAACATGGGTCATATTCCTCCTTTCTATGCTCTATCCTGCTATTGTGCAACAGAAGATACGAAAGATTTTTTAGAGGTTGTAAACTTTTAGAAAGAGGAAATTAATGTCATAAATTTTGGCATTTGCCTCCTGTTGGAAATTATTAATAAAACATGATTAAAAAACAGCATTTATGGTAGGTCACAACTTGAGGAAATTTTCCTAGTTGAAAAGTAGGAACATTCTTAATTCCAAAGAGTTTATAACTTATATGGTTAACCATGAGGAATAATGATATTCTTACAATTGTATTTTATTTTTAGAGTGTATAGCACAGCTATAAAATATAATATACATAATATTAATGTTTTCTAAAGTCAGTATGAGATCAGAATAAATAAAAGTATATCATGCAAGTTTCAGGAAATAATTGTATTATTTATGATTAGATACACTCTTATTAACATTTTAAACCAAGATTCATTAGCATGTTAAGGAAATAAAAACGATGTCTAGATAGTTAAGAAGACCAGAGAACTATCAACATTTGTAAAAGAGTAAAGAAAGGAGATGTCATTAGTAATAAAAAGTGTTTATTCTGGATATCATATGACCAAGGAGAGTCATAAGATTAAGGAGAAGTTAAAAAAATTATGTAGTCGAGTCACTGACCAAAGATTTAGTAGATGACTCCTTCAGCATTTTTCACATAGATCATTATCTTGTTAGTCATAATAATTCTATCTCTCCTGAGAAGTCAGCAGAAGTGAACAATCTTAAATAATCATCCAAAGTAAATTATGTCTGAAGGTTTGGAGAGGATTGAGGAAGCCATTCATGAAGCCCTCAAAATGATGCCCCAAACAGGTTTTAGAATTTACACATTTGTATATAACTACAGTTCTGTAATGCATTGTATATGTAGCCTTGATCTTCCCTTCGGCCTCTAGGTTACAATGATTTAAATCCTCCCTGATGTTAATAACTCTAGTTGTAATTTTTTCAGGTATGCCCACATAAGAATGCTTGGGAATGGGGAAATTAGATAAGATAGTATTGCTAAGCTAACATCTGGAAGTGGATCAGAATAAAGTTATACTAGCATCAGAGACTAATGTCTAAGCCTTTGGATGACTTACTTTTCATTTATGAATATTTTTGTATGTTCTATGAATGGAAATGTCCCTGGCTCATCTTGTGGGAATAGCCTTTGATGCTTTTCTTCAAATATAGACCAGGCAGACAAAAAATTAGTTTATTTCTCCCCTCATGGAGTCAGAATTCAAACCTCCAATAATGTCTGTACTACTCCTTTTTCATTACCTTCAGTTGTTTGTTCTTCCTCCAAATATTCCTACTTTGTCTAATATTTTTAACTTAAAAAAACCTGTAGTACAATTGAAATATGATATTATATTAGTTTCAGGTTCACAGCACAATGGAACCTAAATCTGTAAGGACTAATTCCTTCCCTATGTTAAATGACTCTAGTTTGAATTCTCATTTGAGAAGCTATTGCTTCCAGGTCCAGCCTGTAGACTAGACATTATCAATAGGGAGAGAGATGACAAAGTCTTTGCACAATCCACTAGCGACAATATTTTTCAGAAAGTAGGAAATGGTGAACAGTATAAGATGATGCATAAATATCAGAAGATTCAGCTATTCTGAGATATTTGGTGATCTTCATGAGACCAGTTTAAAGAAGGTGGTGGGGATAGCTGTCAGACTGCAAAGAGTTAAGGAGAAGGTAATTGATGGGCTTCCCTGGTGGCTCAGATGGTAAAGAGTCTGCCTGCAATGCTGGAGACCTGGGTTCAATCCTTGGGTCAGGAAGATCCCCTAGAGAAGGAAATTGCAACCCACTCCAGTATTCTTGCCTGGAAAATTCCATGGATGGAGGCTCCTGGTGGGCTACAGTGCATGGGGTCGCAAAGATTCAGACAGGACTGAGCAACTAACTGTACTTTAGAACAAGAAGTATTAAAGAGGAATAAATATTTCTTGAAAGTAAGAGCAGAGAGGGAGATCATCCTGGAAAGATGGCATGGAGCCAAATTATAGGAGCACATTCTATGTTAGGAGTTTGTACTTCTAAAGGCAATGAGAATCACTGGACGCTTTCTGGTGGTAGTAGTTATATCATCAAAGTGCTACTTAGGAAGAGTTAGCTGATGGCCATATGCAAGTTAGATGTGCAGACACTGGTGGTCCTGTATTGTAGAATTTCAGTAATAATTAGTGAAAGGCAATGAAGATTTGAGAAGAGTAGGATGGATGAGATGCCTGCAGTATTATAATAGATCTCAAGGAAAAACTGCATTGGGAAGTAGAGAGATGATTATTAATTATCAATTTATTAATACAATTAATGAAATTAACAAAATTATTATTTTTTTGTAGTCATGTGCAATTTCACTAATATATAAATGTGTAGGTGATAGTGTTTGGTAGAGTATGGAAAATACGACTATGCAGTTTAGAATAGAATTAGGAGATGAATGACTAACTCCTAGGATTCAACTAGCATTTACATGCTGGGGAAATACTAAACCTTTTCATATATATTGTCTTTCACACTGTGGTCAGGCTTTTGGGGAAGGTATAATTAGAATACATGAAAGCCCATTAAGTGAAGAGAAAAACAACAAAATCTTAAAAATGTTATTATTTATATAGCAAATAAGTGATGAAAAACCAGGGAAAGATAAAAGAAGGATTTTGAGAAATAGGACTACCAGGAGACTTTAGTGTCACTGAGGATATTTATAATAATATCATATGGCTAACAATTATTGGGTTCTTGGTATGAGTCAAATACTGTTCTAAATTCTTCTCCTATAACGATTTTTGAGGCCAACCACTTTCATTCCAATTTAATGATGAATAAATGTAGATATAATAAGATTAAATCATTTGTTCAAGGTCAGTGTAAGAGGTACAGCAGGTGGTCAAGTCAAGTTTAAATCCAGCAGTCTGGTATGTGATTTTTCATTTTTAACAAATATTTTACATCTTTCTCTCCAGAACATTAAAAATAAGAAGGAAAATGAATAACTAAATAAACTACACAATACTCAAATTTGTATATTTGGAGAGATTAACAGGGTTGGATTATCTTTTAAATTCTAGTTCATTGCTATTTTCTATAGAAAATTTTACTTATCTTTAAAATCAATTTTCATTGTGGAAGAAAATGTTTGAGATGAGATTACTTCTAAATTTGGAGTCCTAAAAAGTCAAACTCTCAAAGCAATAAATCACAAAGCAATAAATAAGAATATAGCTATTGAGAGTTATAGTTTATTTCAAACTTTAATATCATGTTATTTATCTATTTCATAGATTTTTAAGCACTTTTCTATTGTCAAGTTATTATTCCAAAAACACTTAACAAGGACGTTACCTGTGCCTTAGGTGGCATTTACATCTCTGATTGACTGGAAGACACTGAATCTTGGAAATGAATGGTATCGATGATTTCTGAAGGTTCAATTCAAATATTATAATCTATGTGTATAAAGCCCATTTTAAATACATGTGATGTTAGGCTGTGTTGAGTATAGAGCTTCTGGAAGATTCAGATGCTGATTTCAATACAAAATAATAACATCAGGTAAAAGGATTCATGAAAGTGAAGTCACTGAATCGTGTCCGACTCTTTGTGACCCCATGGACTGTAGCCTACCAGGCTCCTCTGTCCATGGGATTTTTCAGGCAATAGTACTGGAGTGGATTGCCATTTCCTTCTCCAGTGGATCTTCCCGACCCAGGGACTGAACCCACGTCTCCCTCATTGTAGACAGATGCTTAACCGTCTGAGCCACCAGGGAAATCCTAGAGGACCCATAAGTAATATAAATAAGACCCTTGGAGTTGTCCAGTTCAGTTGGACTTAAACAGAGGGTGATTATTCTTGAAATCCAGATTTGAGGCTGGACGGTTAAAGGAATGGATATCTTAAAAAAATGCTTATATATTTATTTACTTTTGGCTGTGCTGGGTTTTCTTTGCTGCACGGGCTGCTGTCTACTCGGCAGCGCTGGGAGCTTCTCTCCAGTTGTGGTGCCCGAACTTCTCATTGCGGTGCCTTCTCTTGTTGCCGAGCACAGGCTCTAGGGCATGTGAGCTTCCAGGCTCCAGAGCACAGGCTCAGTAGTTGTGGCCCACAGGCTTAGCTGCCCCTGGCAATGTGGAATCTTCCTGGATCAGGTATCTAACCTGTGTCTCCTGCATTGGCAGGCTGATTCTTTACCACTGAGCCACCAAGAAAGCCCAGGAGCGGATATTTTAAAGTGCATAAGATAAATATAATGAAATGGAAATGATGATGGGAAATGAAACAGGGAGGATAGATTTAGGAGGCATAATATGTAAAACAAATAGAAGTTCCAGAGGATAAAAAGGAACTGATTTAATTTAAATGGGGAGAGGAATGAGAAGATGGGTGTGAAAAGTATTTAAAAAGTCTCAGCTTATTTGGTGTTGGGAAAAAGTAGAAGGAAAATAATTAATTTTTAAAAGTTAATTTATTTTTTAAAAAAATTAATAGGAAAATTAATTTCCTACTAGTGGGAAATTAATTAAAAATAATTGGCATATCATTTTAAAACAAGAGTGCAGAAATGTATTGCTGGAAGAGACAATAAACATGAAAAGAATAGACAAGTATATAGGGCTTCTATATTAATAGCTGATAAAATGAATATACTATCTTAACCAAATCAACACAAATTAAATATGAAAAAGTTTTCTATTTGCTGAAGATATTATTGTAAAACAAGAAAATCCAAGACACTGCAGTAAAACACTATTACACAGACACTATAACACTATTATGTAGCTACCTTACCACTATTACACGTGGTAAGGTAGCTACATATAACAGAATGAAATTTTCTTCATTCTAGCAAGAGGAATCTAGAAATGGATATGAGAAAAAATATTCTGTTCATAATGCCAAGAAAAAAGTTAAAAAATACAAGGAATAAGTCTGACAAAGAAGGTATAGAATATATATGGAGGAAAAGGCAAAATCTTATTAAAGGACATGAAACAAGGTTTGAACAGATGGGTAGATGCATAATGTTTTTTTTTTCTTTTTTTAAAATCTTTTTTTTCTTTTTTAAATTAATTTATTTTGTATTGAAGGATAATTCCTTTACAGAATTTTGCTGTTTTCTGTCAAACTTCAACATGAATCAGCCGTAGGTATACATATTTCCCCTCCTTTTTTTCCCTTTAGATACATACTTTCTTTTTTTTAAATTTTTTTTAAAAAAATTTTATTTTTACTTTATTTTACTTTACAATACTGTATTGGTTTTGCCATACCCGTGGTGGATGCATAATATTTTAAAATAGGAAGATACCATCATAATAACAATGCTACTTCATTCCAAGTTAATATATAAATTTAATGCTGTTAAAATCAAGAAGTGCAATGGAATTTTTTTTGAGGGGTTGGGTAAAATGATCTTAAAGTTTATATAGAATAATGTATATACTGAAGAATAACTGTACTTCCCTGGAAGTCCAGTGGTTAAGAATCTGCCTGCCAGTGCAGGAGACACAAATTTGATCCCTAGCTCTGGAAGACCCCATATGTCACAGGGCAACTAAGCCCCTGTGCCACAACTACTGAGCCTGAGATCCAAAACTATTAAGCCCATGTGCTGCAACTACTGGGCCTGCATGCCTAGAGCTGGCTCTCTACAAGAAAAGAAGCCACCACAGTGAGAAGCACACACCCTGCAACTAGAGGAAGCTTGGGCACAGCAACGAAAACCCAGCACAGCCAAAAATAATTAATTAATTAATTAAAACAAAGAATAGCCAACTAAGCATGAAAAATAATTACAGGAAAGGAGGGGCTTGCTCTATCAAGTGACATAAGAAAAAGCCATAGTTTTGAAATACTCTGATATTTCTACAGATGTAGGTAAATATATCAGTGGAAACAGAACAAAGAATTTAGAAACAGATTCCAAATTATCTGAAAATTTAGCAAAATGCAAAAATGGTATTTAAATTCATTGGGGAAAGAATGGGCCACTTAACACATAGTGCCATTACAATTCTATTATACCTGGAAGAAATTAAAAGTGGACTTATATTTTAAAACATATATAAAAGTAATAGAGCACAGTATAGAAAACAAAAAACAATGAAATGTAGAAAGAAAACCTAAGGGTGTAGTTGTATGATCCAGGAGTGAGGGAGATCTTAACAAGACTAAATTCAGTAGCTATAAGTCAGGTAACAGCTGTATTTAATCATATAACAACTAAAAACTTGGGAATAGCCAAAGAAATTATAAACAAAATAATAGATAATTGATTTTAAAATATAATAAATGACAAAAACTTAACATCTACAATATAAAAAGAGCTCTTACGAATGACAAGAAAAAGCACAATGAGAAATAGGAAAATACATGGAACAGTAATTCACAAAAGACCAGATCTAAATTGCAAGAAAACATGTTCAAATTTATTGATTGTCAGGGAATGAATATTTAGGGTAACAAAGAGCTATCACTTTCTACCCAGTATACTGGCAACAATTTAAAAAATGTTAACATTTATTTTTGTGAAAATATGTCTTATTAGAGCCTTTTGGGAAGGCAATCAGGCAAACCTACACAAATTAAAAATATAAGTACTCAGGATGTGTCAGTAATCACATCCTGAGAATTCATGCCGTGAAAGGAAAACAGCACAAAAGGATGATATGCATAAAGATACAGAGGATGCAAAGACATAAAGGACGCAAACATGAAGATATTTGCAGCATTGTTTGTTGGGCCCCCCAAACTGCAAACTGGGTAAATGCTTATTAATAGGGAAATTAGTAAATAAATTGTGGTCTATCCACACTGAATCAGGCAGCATTGTAAAGAATAAATTAGAGCACCTCTCCAGACAATTTTCTGTACCTTCTTGTACATGTTTTCATTCTGTGGCATATTTCAGTAGAGAAACTCGGAAGTACAAATCTCCATTTCCTGAGTCAACTTTATCTAAAAATTATTATTATTATTTTGGCTGCACCGTGCAGCTTGGAGGATCTTCGTTTCCTGACTAAGGATTGAACCTGTACTCCCTGCAGTAGAAGCACAAGGTCTTAACCACTGGACCACCAGAGAAGTCCCATGACTCACTTCTTTTTAAATTCTTAGGTGCCTTTGTCTACACTCCCCCTTCTTGATTAGACTCTAAAGCCCAAACTAGATTTGAGATACATGATTAAACTACACTGAAGATTTATGTGGGGGACATTTCTGATTCTGGCTCTTTGTTATACTTGTACTGTGTAAGCTCTAAGTAACTCTGTACAATGGCAAGATGATCTTTAGTTTCTGACATTTTTGCAAGGACTTTCTTTCCAACTTACTAATTATATCTGTCTCCCTCTTCTGCTCTTCAGTTAACCTCAGGGTCAGCCTTGTGCATAAAGTTGATGGATGGAGGAAATCATTCAATGGTGTCTGAATTTTTGCTGCAGGGACTCACCAGTTCTTGGGAGATCCAGATTCTTCTTTTTCTATTTTTCACAGTATTTTATATAGCGAGTATGTTGGGAAACCTTCTCATTGTGCTCACGATTCTCTCAGACCACCATTTACATTCGCCCATGTACTTTTTGTTGGCCAATCTCTCCTTCATTGACACAGGTGTTTCCAGCATTGCAACCCCAAAGATGATTTCTGACCTTTTCCGAAGACACAAAGTCATCTCCTTGAGAGGCTGCGTCACTCAGATGTTCTTTATTCACGCTGTCGGGGGTGCAGAGATGGTGCTGCTCATAGTCATGGCCTATGACCGGTACGTGGCTATCTGTAAGCCGCTCCACTACCTGACCATCATGAGCCTTAGAATGTGCTCTTCTCTTCTGGCTGTTTCTTGGACCATTGGACTCATCCACTCTGTGGCCCAGCTGGCTTTTGTTGTCAACTTACCCTTTTGTGGCCCCAATGAAATGGATAGCTTTTACTGTGATTTTCCTCGGTTCATCAAACTTGCGTGTACAGACACGTATAGACTGGAGTTTCTGGTCACTGCCAACAGTGGCTTCATCTCCATGGGCACCTTCTGTATCCTGATGGTGTCTTACATCTTCATCCTGGTCACAGTGTGCAAACACTCTTCAGGTGGTTCATCCAAGGCCCTTTCTACCCTCTCAGCTCACATCACTGTGGTAGTTTTTTTCTTTGGCCCTTGCATTATTGTCTATGTGTGGCCATTCCCTACCTTACCCATAGATAAATTTTTAGCCATCTTTGATGTTCTAATTACTCCTTTTATGAATCCTATTATCTATACATTTAGAAACAAGGAGATGAAGATGGCAATGAGGAGACTGTTTGGTAAGGTTTTAAGTTTCAGGAAGAGTTCTTATGCACAATCCAAGAAATTCAGATTGATCTTGACTATTTTTGGAAATTAACCTCTCTAATTACCCTTTACATATATATTTTCAGTGTACTTAATGATTTTCAATATTCACTGTGAAATCTCTCCTCAAGAATTCTGTTCCTAGCTGGTCATTTTTTCCATAGGGACCCTTGCTCTAAGGAAACTGAAAATACTAGGCAGGAGTGAATTCAGCACTGGAATATAATGTTATTAAAAACTTACAGATGTTGGTAAAGGCTGAAATCTCACATACTGGGCATGTTTCTCGTTAAAACAAAATGTTGGATACTCCTCTCTGATAGAAATTCTCAAAGATGTATCTCTTTTAATATACATATGTACCAATATTCAAGCCCTTTGTGTTTCTCAGTATCTATATAGCTGAAGGAAAAAAAAATGAAACAAAGACTATTCTCCAGGTAGCTTTGAGATTTTGGGGCTTCTAATGTCTGAATTTAGCCATCCACACTCAAGATTTAATTAATTACAAGGTTTTTAAATTTAGTTACGATTGGAAGGTGATATTTGGCTAACTTAAAGAGTGACAACTCAGGATATATTAATATTTTTGATATTAATATTTTTAATTAATCAAATGTTTTGAGACCAGGTGTTGTAATTTCCTATATGCCTCAATGTGTATGATTGTTTCCTGTTATTTCCTAAACTTAGTCACTATTATTATATGGCAAAGATAATTACGTGAAACTAAATGATTTTAAATGAGTTGACTATTTTGTAGATAAAAGACGTAATACAGAATGAAAATGCAAAAGATTTATATATTATGAGAACCAGGGTACTAACTAAATAAAACAAAGTATCAGTTCAGTTCAGTTCAGTTGCTCAGTCATGTCTAACTCTTTGCGACCCCATGGACTGCAGCACACCAGGCTCCCCTGTCCATCACCAACTTTTGGAGCTTACTCTCATGTCCATTGAGTCAGTGATGCCATCCAACTATCTCATTCTCTGTTGTCCCGTTTTCCTCCCACCTTCAATCTTTCCCAGCATCAGGTTCTTTTCAAATGAGTCAGTTCTTTGCATCAGGTGGACAAGGTACTGAAGTTTCAGCTTCAGCATCAGTCCCCCAATGAATATACAGGACTGATTTCCTTTAGGATTGACTGGTTGGATCTCCTTGCAGTCCAAGGCACTCTCAAGAGTCTATTCCAACACCACAGTTCAAAAGCATCAATTCTTTGGCACTCAGCTTTCTTTATAGTTTTTATTATTTATTTATTTAATTGGAGTATAGCTGATTTATGATGTTGTATTAAGATGTATAGCATAGTTATTTCTTTCAGGTTATATTCATTATAAATTATTATAAGACATTAGGTATAATTCCCTGTGCTATACAGTAAATCCTTATTGCTTATCTATTTTGTGTATAGTAGTTTTTGTATCTCTTAATCCCATAATCTTAATTTGGTCTTCCCCTGCCCCTTGGTAACCATAAATCTGTTTTCCACATCTATGAGTCTGTTTCTGTTTACAGATTCATTTGTATTATTTTTGTATTACATGTATGATGTCATGTTGTATTCATCTTTCTCTGACATTTCAAAAGCATATATTCTCTAAGTCTATCCATGTTGCTTCAAATGGCAAGATTTCTTTCTTTTTTATGGCTGAGTAATATTCCATGGCATATAAATATATCACATTTTCCTAAGTCAGTCATCTGTTCTTGGGCATTTTGGGCTGCTTTCATGATTGCCTTTTGTAAATAAGGCTGCTATGAACATTGGGATATGTGTATCTTTAAAAAAAAACAGTTCCATATATAATTATTTTTTAAGTAGATTAATTAAGATTTTAGTTGGAGTTCCAATAACAAACTCTCAAAAATTAATAGAATGAATATAGAGAGAAGTAGAAGGATATAGTAGACATGAAAACATCATGAACCAATTCAACAGAATTAAGGTTTATACAATTTTCACACAACAGTAGGATACAAATTCTATTCAAGTTCCCATAGACTATAAACTAGGAGACTCTGAAACACATAAGGGCCATAAACAAGGTGCAAAAATTTCATAGTCTAAAGGTATTGAAACCATACAAAGTCTGTTCTATGATCACTGTGGAATTATGTTAGAAATATCAAAAGATATTTGAAAATAACCCATATATTTTCAACTGCAATGTGACATTTACCAAGAGATCTTTGACTTAGCCATTGAAAGCCTCAGTAAAGTTAGAAGACTGAAAAAACAGAGTGTTTTCAGAGAGGAAAGCATTTAAATGAGAAATTAATATCAAAATGAGAAATTATTATCAAAGATGCTTTAACAAATCTCATGTATTTGGAAATTAAATGTCCTCTTTAAATGATGGGTGTATCTAAGAAAGCCATAACAAGGAAAATTAGAAAATATTTATAATAGAATAAAAATGAAAAGAGAATTTACCAGAATATGTTGCAAGCACCTGAAGCTGCACAATGCAATTAAGTACAATGTGGAGTCTTGAATAAAGTATGAAAACAAATATTGAACACTAGCATAAAATTTTGTTAAATTTAAATAAAATCTATACTTTAGTTAACAATTCTGCTTCCCCTGTGGCTTAGCTGGTAAAGAATCTGTCTGTAATGTGGGAGACCTGGGTTCGATCCCTGGGTTAGGAAGATCCGCTGGAGAAGGGAAAGGCTACCCACTCCAGTATTCTGGCCTGGAGAACTCCATGGACTATACAGTCCACTGGGTCGCAGAGCCGGACACAACTGAGCAACTTTCGCTTCACTTCACTTCACTTTGTGGGATGCATGTATCTTTTTGAATTAAGAGTTTTCATTTTTTCTAGATATATACTCAGGAGTGGAATTGCTGGATCATCCAGGAGTTCCATTTTTAGTTTTTAAGGAACCTACAGACTCTTCTTGTGTCTATAGCAATTTACATTCCCACCAACAGTGTAGAAGCTTTCCCTTTTTTCCATACCCTCTCTATCATTTATTGTTTGTAGATATTTTGATATGAGCCACTCTAACTGGTGTGAGATGATACCTCATCATAGTTTTGATTTGCAATTCTCTAATAATCATTGACATAGAGTATATTTTCATATGCTTTTTAGCCACCTGCATGTCTTCTTGGGAGAAAAGTCTATTTGGATCTTCTGCCCATTATTTGATTGGGTTGTTTGCTTTTTGATACTGAGCTGCATGAGTTGTTTGAATATTTCAGAGGTTAATCCCTTGCTGCTGCTTTTGCAAATATTTTCTCCCATTCTGAAGGTTGTCTTCTTTCATTTGGTTGTCTTTGTTTCCTTTGCTGTGTAAAAGCTTTTAAGTTTAATTAGGTCCTGTTTATTTTTGCTTTTATTTTCATTACCCAAGGAGATGAATCAAAAAACATCTTGCTGTGGTTTATGTCAAAGAGTGTTCTGCCTATGTTTTCCTCTAAGAGTTTTATACAATTTGTCATTATACTTAGGTCTTTAATCCATTTTGAGTTTATTTTTGTGTAGGGTGTTAGGGAGTGTTTTAATTTCATTTATTTACATGTAGCTGTCCAGTTTTCCTAGCACCACTTATTGAAGAGACTGTTTTTTCTCCATTCTATATTCTTGCCTTTGTTGTGATAGATTAGATGACCATAGGTTCATGGGTTTATTTCTAGGCTTTCTATTCTATTCCATTGATCTATATTTCTGTTTCTATGCCAGTCAGTACTATACTGTTTTGATTACTATAACTTTATAGTATAATCTAAAGTCAGGGAGCCTGATTCCTTCAGCTCTATTTTTCTTTCTCAAAATTGCTTCAGCCCTAAATGGTTTTTTGTGTTTCCATACAAATTGTACAATTTTTTTTGTTCTAATTCGGTGAACAATGCCATTAGTAATTTGATAGAGATTTTATTGAATAGTCATTTTCACAATATTGATTCTTCCAATCCAAAAACATGGTATATTTCTCCCTCTGTTTGTGCCATCTTTGATTTCTTTTATCAGTATCTTACAGTTTTCTGAGTATAGGTTTTTGCCTCCTTAGGTGGGCTTATTCCCAAGTATTTTATTCTTTTTGATGCAATGGTAAATGAGATTATTTCCTTGATTTCTTTTTCTGATCTTTTGTTTTCAGTGCCTAGGAATGGAAAGGATTTCTGTGTATTAATTTTGTGTCCTATAACTTTACCAAATTCATTGATGAGTTCTAGCAGTTTTCTGGTAGTATCTTCAAGATTTTCTATGCATAGTATCATGTCATTTGCAAACAGTGACAGTTTTACTTCTTTTCTAGTTTGGATTCCTTTTATTTTCTTTTATTCTGTGATTGCTGGGCTAGAACTTTCAAAACTAAGTTGAATAATAATGGCAAGAGTGACATCTTTTTCTTATTTCTTGTCTTAGAAGAAATGCTTTCAGTTTTTCACCATTGAGAATGATGTTTGCTGTGCATTTGTTATATGTGGCCTTTATTATGTTGAAGTGGTCCCCTTCATGCCTACCTTCTGGAGAGTGTTTTTAAATCATAAATGGGTGTTGAATATTGTCAAAAGCTTTTTCTGCTTCTCTTGAGATAATCATGCATTTATATTTTTCAATGTGTTGATGTGGTATAAGGATCAACAGGGAAGAAAAAGAAAACATGAACAGACCAATCACAGGTATGGAAATTGAAACTGTGATTAAAAATCTTCCAACAATCAAAGGTCCAGGACTAGACTGCTTCACAGGCAAATTCTATAAAAATTTTAGAGTGTTAACATGCATGCTTCTGAAAGTTTTCCAAAACATTGCAGAGGAAAGGACACTCCCAAGTGCATTTTATGAGGCCGCCTTTACCCTGATACCAAAGCCAGACAAAGATAACACAAAGAAAGAAAATTACTGGCCAATATCACTGATGAACATAGATGTGACAATTTTGTCAAATCATTTTGAGCTTTTAAATCTCTATGTCGTGTGTGTGTGTGTGTGTGTGTGTGTGTGTGTGTGTGTGTGTAAAGATCAATCCCGTAAGTTTAAAAAATTCATGGTGAGATATTTGGTCCCAATTTTCATCTGCTCTGTGGAAATATTTTTTCTGTACTCTTTTTCCTGCCATTTGTTTCCATGTTTATTTTGTTCTTTCTAATTGTGTAGACTCTGTGTTTGCTCTTTTTATCTTTAAGGTTCTGAATTTAAATCAAACCTTTTTTCTTTTTCAAATTTCTTCACATTTATTTAGCATTTTACACTTTAGAAAGCATAGTTCCTTGTGTAATCTTACACTCTTTCTTATTACAAAATTATATTTTGCTCCAGTATCTTGCTTTATGTATCCTTTTACCCCCCCCCCCCCCCCCCCCGCCTCCTAATCCCTCCTTTCTCTTTTCTCTTTCTTAGGCATTTCTTTGGGATAAAAATTTAGTGTGAGAGTTCCAAATGAGTCATTTTTCTTGTTTCCCTAGCTTTGGGTTTGCTCTTCATTTTGGGTCCATCATTGTGGTTGACAGTTCTGTCTCTGAACCTGGGATGGAGATAGGTAAGGAGAAGACAGAATGATGTTCCATACACAAAGGAATATTGCCCTGGCCACTACAGACTGACCCTCTCTCCATGCTCTTTCCCTCACGTTCCTAGCCTCCATGGGAAATATAGTGTTTCTCTGTTCTCCCCTCCTCTGTCCTTTCCTCTTCTCCCCTCTGCTTCCCTCCCTTCTCCTCTCCTCTCCTCCCTCCCTCCTCTCCTCCTTTGTTTCTCCCTCTCTTCTTCCTTTCTTACCTCTTTCCTTTCTTTTTCTTTCTCTGTTTCCCTCTCTTTCTTTCTTTTGTGATGAGTAATTTAAAAATCTATTCTCATAGCTGCTGGCTCTTTAAAACATGTGGTATAACTTTTCCTGCACCAACTCTTTGTAGCAACTTCATGTCAATAAATGAATGAAGTTGTGTTCTAGCTTAGCAGAATTTTTTTTTTTTAATCAGCGAATTTCTTTCTTTGTAAACTTTTCCACCTTTTACTTCTGTGAGCCATCAGAGTTGGTCAGGCCACTATAGGGCTGTACATAATGCAAAAAGGTTTTCTTTCCTCTCTACTCTTCACACTAAACAGATATACTATTACTTACAAATTTCTATTTACTACAGTGATAATTAGTAAAAAAAATTGTCAAGATTGAATTTCATTTATCTGCTGAATTTTCTGTTTCGTATGTTTGCTAAGCCATATATTCAATAATTGGTCTTACATTTTATTCCTTTCCTCTCCCCATGAATCAATGAGAATATATAACTGGTCATAACATAGGAAGCTTAGGAACTGGAAGATGCTGTAGAAATTATTTTCTATAACCTGCTCATTTTACAGATGAGGAAATATTACTATAGAGATATGAAGTGAAACATCTGAAGTTACAGAGTGAGTTACTGACCAAACATGAATAGAATTTAAGTTTTCTGATTCACAATCTACAATGAAGTCCAACATAGTAGTTATTTCTGAGTTAAAAGTATTCTTTTTGATGTGAAATTATAGGTCAAATAATTGAATTAATAGTAAACAGTGTTCCATGTAGATTATAAATATGCCATTTTTGAATGCAAAACAGAATAATAGCCTTATAGAAAATTCACACAAATACACACAATAGGGATTTCTATGAAGTTCCCTGTTTTCTGGTAAGTTTCTTGGGTGAAGTTGATTTGATATGAATATAACAAAAGTATATTTTTGTGTTTCTTGGAGATTCTTTAACCTTACTCAGGAAATAAACATTTCAAATTAAGTAAACTAAGTGGTGTTTAAAATGTTTTCTGATCTCTTTTTTCTTCCTGTTTGTGGCTAATCCATAACTTCCTCTGTTGGTGAGGCAGCATTCTGGGTGACAATTCCCTTGGATAAATGGAATCATATTGGCAATCCTAAGTCTCTGCAGTATCATTTGGTCAGTACTCTCCTGTGTACCAATTAGCCAGATCTTTCCCAAGAATAGCATTTTTACAGCTATTTGTATATGAAGCAATGCTAGTTTTAACCAAAAAAAGTTGAATATGGTTAACTCTTTGGTAACAGTCACATGTCAGGTCTTTATATGAGTAGGTTGGTGACAAATTCAGAAATAGCTTGAGGATATTGGTGTACAATGTTGAAGTCCCTAACGACCAAGACTCAATAGACATTTCTGGTGACAGGGTCATTTTGTAAAGAAATCAGTTAATTGTTACCTTGTACAATAGAAGCAGCTTCAGCTGAGCTTAATAAGTAAGAATTAACACAAATAAGAAAGAGCCACGTATAGTCAGAAACTGAAATTATTATTATTTTCCCCTGTTTATCCACTGTTCTCTAAGATTGAGATCCAAGACAGGGAATTACAAAAGGCAGGAGACAGTTTTGTAAGTGGGAACAGAATTAGAATTAGTGTAGCGCTGGGCTTCATTTTATTTCTTGATGTGGAGACCGAGCACTTTTGCTTCCTCTGTTAATGAGACAGCACCAGGAGCAGAGCCTCTTCTACGGGAAGCTAAAGGCCTTCATGTGGGTTAAAGCAACGGCAGTCTGGGAACTCAACCAAGAGCTCTGAGATGCAGGTATTACACAGGTTTGCCCTTACTTCAGTAGCCAGGAAGAAGTATGGCTGTGTTATGTTAAATAATCAGAAAGTCATGAGAAAAGTCTTCTCTATATACTGGTTAAGAGGCAGATTGGGGAATCAATATCAGTTTTACCACTTACTGTTCTAGTCTATGGCTTTCCTTCTCATGGTCTCGATTTCTTCCACTGTGAAAAGGAGCTGATAACTTTTATGGTTTTTGTAAGTATCAAACAAGATAGTGTCGGTAAAAGTGTTATCGTAGTGTCTTGTCCATGGTGGTCACTGTTTTTGTTTTACTTTGGCTTGTTCTCATTATTTTCACTGACAGCTTATAAAACACTGCTTCAGACTGGGAGCTATTCCCTCATTATGTGCCAACAACGCTTTCAGAGTCAGATATGAAGCTGTATATCCAAATAACTTATATACATATCTTAAACTGCATCATAGGTTTTGATTTCTTTCTGAAGACAGTCCTGATCACTCTGGCTCATGTGTGTCTTTTCTGCTTCAAAAATTCTATGCTCATACTACTTATTTGACATTCTCTATGTAAGAATTTTTTTATTGTTTATACTTTAGTATGTGCTAAAATGTAAATGCCTTAATGGCAGTGAATATTTTAATACTTCAGGAAGTCCATAATGTCCTGGAACAATGCATTGGGCTTAGTAAGTATCTAGAAAATGTTTGCTGATTGATTACAGACTGTTATGATAAAGGGAAAAATAAATGGCATAGAAAATTTACAATAATGTGCTAATAAATGTAAGTGGAACAAAAACAATTAGAGAAGAGGGAGACTAATAAAAGGAGAGGGCCTTTTTGGGAAATGGGACTTATAATCAACTGCAGATGAGGGAAAAGGTAGTGAATACGGTAGCACTCCAATGCAGGGAATACCATCATTACAGTGAGGTTCATTACCTACTGGGCTGGCATTGTGTTATAAAGTCATAGAAATGTTAGATTTGAAAGGACTACTTAGCATCACCTACTCAGTCCCCTTTATCTTCCAGATGATGAAACTGAGTTCAAGAAGTGAGTTGAGTGTGGAAGGGATGGGAGAAAGAACTTATTCAAACTTCGCATGAACATAGGGTTTGTGCTTGATCACAACTTTCCCAGTTACAAGTGCAGTGTTCTATTTAATCTTCCCAGCATTCCATGAACCATGAAAAGTGAACATGGCATGGACAATGATTTCCTAATAGAACAGAATTTTGTTTGCTACATTGCATTAGCTCATCCATGTTTAGAGTCTGCAGCACAGACGTCTTTTCTGGCTTGTCCTAACTCCATCATATGCTCTCACAGCTCAAGCTTTGTGATCACTCCCATTCCTTGAGCTGAGCTACAGAAGCTGGATACATTTTTAAGGTTTCTACATTATCGTCTCTCTTTATGGGGAAAAGATGACTATGATTTGATAAAACCGCAATATGTTTAGCTTTAAACATAAGAGAGTATCAATGAAATTGATAGCATTTCATATCGGAAGTAGTCAGAGGGTAAAGAAAATGAAGGTCATCAGAATTGTCTGAAGTTTGGGGAAATCCATGCATGGGAGTAACAAACTGTGAGAAAATCAATAAGTTCATTTCTATTTCCTCTTTTCTCCCTTATAGTATTCCAGGGCACTCCTATCTGCTTCGCATAACCCTTTTGATTCAGCAGAATATTTATTTCTTTTATCAAAACTTAGAGAATTCTAGAGAGACTGGGGAGTTGGAAGCAGTGCTTTGTGGCAAATAGTTACTGCATATCTTCTGCAACTGTATTTTTTAAAAAAACTATTTTTAACTGAAGGATAATTGCTTCACAATATTCAGTTCAGTTCAGTTCAGTCGTGTTTTGGCTATGTGGATTATGGCAGTATTTTTATGTGGTCACTAACTCCTCACAAGGTTGATTTCATTTTTATTCTCTTTTTAAGGTAAAATTGAGTCACCTCTGTTTGCAGAGGAAATGGGTGGAGCCAACCACTCCGTGGTGTCTGAGTTTGTGTTCCTGGGACTCTCCAGTTCCTGGGAGATCCAGCTTCTTCTTTTCCTTTTTTTCTCTGTGTTCTACATGGCAAGCCTGATGGGAAACCTCCTCATTGTGTTCTCTGTGAGTGCTGACTCTAGCTTGCACTCCCCCATGTATTTCCTGCTGGCCAACCTCTCCTTTCTTGATGTGGGGGTTTGCTCTATTGCTGCTCCCAAAATGATTTATGACCTTTTCAGAAAACGCAAAGCCATCTCTTTTGGGGGTTGCCTAACTCAGATCTTCTTTATTCATGCCATTGGGGGCACAGAAATGGTGCTGCTCATTGCCATGGCCTTTGACAGATATGTGGCCATATGCAAGCCTCTCCACTACCTGACCATTATGAACCCACGAATGTGCATTTTGATTTTGGCTGCTGCCTGGGTCCCTGGGCTCATTCACTCAGTGGCCCAACTGGCTTTTGTCATAGACTTGCCCTTCTGTGGTCCTAATGTACTGGATAGCTTTTATTGTGACCTCCCCCGACTCATTAAGCTTGCTTGCACAGAGACCCATAGACTAGAGTTCATGGTCACCGCCAACAGTGGACTCATCTCCGTGGGCTCCTTCTTCATATTGATTATTTCCTACATCTTCATTCTGGTCACTGTTTGGAAACACTCCTCAGGTAGTGTATCCAAGGCCCTCTCCACCTTGTCAGCTCACGTCACTGTGGTGGTCTTATTCTTTGGGCCATTAATCTTCTTCTACTCCTGGCCCTTCCCTTCATCACACTTGGACAAGTTCCTTGCTATCTTTGATGCAGTTCTCACTCCTTTTCTGAATCCAGTCATCTACACATTCAGGAACAAGGAGATGAAAGCAGCGATGAAGAAACTCTGCCATCAGCTTGTGAGCTACAGCAAGATGTCCTAAATACTCTAAGGATAAAAGATATTTAGCTCTATCCTTAATGACAACAGAAAAAATATCATTTCAGGCCTCTATTAATTTTATGTACCAGGTTACATTTAGGGATTTTCATGTTGCTGTACACTTAATAAGGATAAAGAGAGCTTACATTATAGTTTTCTATGTTTTCAGCTTTTGCTGGATGTTTTATATGAATTATTTTATTTACTCTTCATGATAACTCTGGGTGGTGAGTATTTCATCTTCTCTTTTTAATATTTAAGAAATGCTTAGCTCATTCTTTGTATAATTACTATGTAAAGTACCTCAAGTGAAAGCTGATTATTATCTTAATCCACCATGTCCAATTGTCTTATCTCTCAAAAGGTGCCAAACAGAGAAGGTGTTCAATAATTCGGTGTTGGAAATTAGAATATTATTCATTTTCGCTGTCATTCTTTCCCTGTTTGGAATTGGTTAATGTTCCTTCCTCAAACTATCTACCAAACTGCCATAATACTTGATTGGTTTTTTTCCAATAGATAACTGTTTTTCCTGTAGATAACTGTTTTTTCCAATAGATAACCTAGATAACTGTTGACTTTATAATAGGACTGTTGACTATTATAACTGAAATTTGAAAGGTCATGTATTCTAACCCCTTTATTTTATCAGTGGTAATACTCAGGCAGAGATATGTGAAGTGAGAAATCTAGGATAACAATCAGATCTCAGCTCTCCATTCCTGCCCCAATTTACTGGGGGAAAATTGACAAATATAATCATATATGTTTAAAGTGTACAATGTGATGATTTGATATACATATACATTGTGGAGTGGTTGCCAATATCTAGATAATTAATACATCCATCACCTGACACAGTTAATTCCTTTCTTCTCACTTTAGATTAAAAAATTGGAAAAAAATCTAAGCCAACTTGTTAGTCTGTACTCTAACTAACAAAGTGCTCACTGGCTTTCTATCTCTGACCCCAGTGATAGCAGAACTGACACTGTGAGTTCATTACTCTTTTCACTGGCATCAATTTCACATGATTATTTTCTGTTTCGAAGTTCTGTTTTTGTAGCTCAAAAAGAAATTTCTTCAATAGGGTCCTGGGCATTTTATAACTGGATGATAATGTTATCACTCACACACGGCTTTTATTTATGTCACTTATTAGAAGCATACTATTAAATAGTATGATTCTATGTTGATTTTTTCCTTTAATCAATACTTTAAAGGGTATTCACCATGACTTTTCTTATTGCTACCAAGATTTCACAGTTATTTTAAATGAGCTTCAAGAATTTCATATATGAATATCACAGCATTTCTTGATCTGTTTTTATTAGTGGGTCACAGTTTTCATAACTAAACAGTCATGGCAATTTCAAGCTTTGGGGACCCAAAGATAGTATAGGCCAGAGACAAAAATCTTTCTAATCTATATAAATAAACTAAGCTATTGATATACAAAGTAATGATTATGATAAAATCATTCTAATGGCTACTTATTTTAAAGATTCATAAAAAATGTAGGTTAGCAATTTTTGGTAGAATTTTGTAATGAATTCCTTTTCTTAAACTACTGATGGGTGTCAGACATCTTTTAGGAAGTTGTTTTACTGTTTTATACTCATTTTTCTTATTTTGTTTTTGACTTTAAAATCATTAATTCATAAGACTTTAAGCAGCCTGTCTACTGATGGGTGGGTCTGTATTAATTAACACTCTGACATAAATCACAAAAGATCCTTTTTGACCTACATCCTAGAATGATGAAAATAAAAAGAAAAGCAAACAAATGAGACCTAATTAAAACTTGAGAGCTTTTACACAGCAAAGGAAACCCTAAGTAAAACAAAAAGACAACCTTTATAATGGTAGAAAATATTTGCAAATGAAGCAACTGACAAAGGATTAATCTCCAAAATATACAAGCAGCTAAAAAAACAAAAAAACAAACAAAAAAAAACCCACCTGATCAAAAATGGGCAGAAGGCCTAAACAGATACTTCTCCAAAGAAGACATACAGAAAGTCAACAAACAAGAAAAGATGCTCGACATCTCTCATAATTGGAGAAATGCATGTCAAAACCATAATGAGATATCACCTCAGATGAGTCAGAATGGCCATTATTAAAAAAATCTACAAACAGTAAGTGCTGGTGAGGGTGTGGAGAAAAGGGAATCTTCATGCACTGTTCGTGGGAATGTAAATTGATACAACCACTATGGAAAACAGTGTAAGTGAAGTCGCTCAGTCTTGTCTGACTCTGCGACCCCATGGAGGGTAGCCTACCAGGCTCCGGGTCCATGGGATTTTCCAGGCAAGAATACTGGATTGGGCTGCCATTTCTTTCTCCAGGGGATCTTCCCAACCCAGGGATCGAACCCGGTCTCCTGCATTTCAGACAGACGCTTTACCATCTGAGATGGAGGGTCCTTATAAAACTAAAAATAGAACTACTATATGACCCAGCAATCCCACTATTGGGCATATACCCTGAGAAAACTGTAATTCAAAAAGATACATGGACCTCCAGTGTTCACTGCAGCAATATTATCAGTAGCTAGGACACGGAAGCAACCTAAATGTCCATCAGTAGATGAATGGGTAAAGAAGATGTGGTATACAATGGAATACTATGGAATACAATGGAATATCACTCATCCACAAAACGAATGGAATAATGCCATTTGCAGAAACATGGATGAACCTAGAAATTATATTAAGTGAAATAAATTAAAGAAAGAGAAATATCATATGATATCACTTATATGTGGAATCTGAAATAATGATACAAATGAACTTATTTACAAAACAGAAACAGACTCACAGACATAGAAAACACACTTACAGTTACCAAAGGGGATAGCAGGGGGTGGGGAGGAGAAATAAACTAGGAGTTTGGGATTAACAAAGACATACTACTGTATATAAAATAGATAACAAAAACTTACCATATAGCACAGGGAACTATACTTAACATATTATAAAAAGAATATATATATATATATATATATATATATATATAAAACTGAATCACTTTGCTGTATACTTGAAACTAACACATTTTAAACTAACTATATGTAACTCTATTAACTATATTTCAGTAAAAATACATATTTATGAACATTGATTATGTATGAACATTGATTAGGTATGAACATTGATTAGCTGGAAAGGAAAAGAACTAAAGAGTAAAACTATTAAGGTGCAATTCAATAGCTCCGTGGAGCTGGTGTACAAAAAGTACTTTAAAGTTGTAGAATATGATAAGTAAAATTAAAAAGGAAACGAGGATTTGAGATGGACATTTTGAACATAAATATAATAGCTAATATCTTTAACATATATGTGACAAATCATATAAAAAAATAAATCAATACAAAAAAAATTCCACCTATGAGGAAGCAGGGAGAATACTACAATAAATAAGAGAGTGGAAAAGCTGGTTTAAAACTCAACATTTAAAAAATGAAGATCATGATATCTGGTCCCATTGCTTCACGGCAAATAGAAGGGTAAAAGTGGAAACAGTGACAGAATTTATTTTCCTTGGCTACAATATCGCTGTGGATAGTGACTGCTGCCATGAAATTAAAAGATGTATGCTCCTTGGAAGAAAAACTATGACAAACCTAGATAGCATATTAAAAAGCAGAGACATCACTTTGATGACAAAGGTCATATAGTCAGATCTGTGGTTTTGCCAGTAGTCATGTATAGATATAACAGTTGAACCATAAAGAAGGATGAACACCCAAGAATTAGTGTTTTTGAATTGTGGTGCTGGAGAAGACTCTTGAGTCCCTTGGACAGCAAGGAGATCAAACCAGTCAATCCTAAAGGAAATCAACCCTGAATATTCATTGGAAGGACTGATGCTTAGGGCAAAGCTCCAATATTTTGGTCACTTGATGTGAAGAGCAGACTCACTGGAAAAGAACATTAAAAGAGATATACTGAGATATTACTATTAATTATCTCCATATGGTGATTTTAAATTTTTAATCTCTAATTTCCAAATAAATCTTACATGATAAACATATTTTCTTTTTTATAAGAAGAAAAATAATATTTTCTTAAGGAAATACAACAATGAAGGATTTCACATCAGAATTAACTGAATATACAGGGTTCTTAGAATCAGAGCTGTAATTGTCAATATCCCCTTTTAAAAAATAAAAACAGTTTTGACTCTGTGGGGTTTTCATTGCAATGCATAGGGTTTCGCTACTTGCAGTGAGTGGGAACTACTGTCTAATTGTGGTGCACAGGCTTCTCATTGTGGTGACTTCACTTGTTGAGGAACATGGGCTCTAGAGGATGTGGGCTTCAGCCGTTGTGGCCCACAAGCTTAGTTACTCTGTGGCATGTGGGATCTTATCGGACCAAGGATCAATCCCTGCATTGGCAGGTGGATTCTTAACCACTGGACCACCAGGGACATCTGCCGGGGGCCAGTGTGAGGAACTCCGCCCATGGCAAAGGTCATGAGGAAGGAGCCTTGGCATACGCAAAGGCGTGATCAAGCCTCAGGAAACCCCCTGTTCCCGAGCATCTAACCCCAAAGCCAGAGTCTGTTTTATGCTCTCACCTACACCTCTGACTTTACGGGGGGCTCTCCCCCATAACCGTTTCTCTCGGAGAAGGAGTAAACGTGCAGCTCCAAGGCAATAAAAATTCTTGGGCGTGACAAGAGTGTTTCAGCTTACGGACTCATCTGAAGGTTATCTAGCCCACCTGTATAGGTTCGTCCGGCCACATGTGATTGTTTACAGCCTCCCAACCTGAGAGGTACGAGATGTTTTAGACTTACTAAAGGCAAAATCTTTTGGGGAGTTGGAAATTATTAGTATAGTGTGTTGGTTAGGAATTATATTGGTGAAGGGTTCTTCATTTGTTGTGTCAATAATTGCTGCTAATTCCCTGCTCTGGGTGGGACAAGGATGTTTCAGGTCAAACCTCTCTGCTGACAGACTAGCTTGTGTGACAGGATTATCCATACTGCTGCCACTAGGCACATGATTGTTTACTACCTCTCAACCATAAACAGCACAGAGAGTTTTGGAGTATTTTGAGAGTCTTTTTTTTTTCTTTTCTTTTTTTTTAAAATTAATTAATTTTTAAAAATAATTTTAAAATCTTTAATTCTTACATGCGTTCCCAAACATGAACCCCCCTCCCACCTCCCTCCCCATAACATCTCTCTGGGTCATCCCCATGCACCAGCCCCAAGCATGCTGCATCCTGCATCAGACATAGACTGGTGATTCAATTCTTACATGATAGTATACATGTTAGAATGCCATTCTCCCAAATCATCCCACCCTCTCCCTCTCCCTCTGAGTCCAAAAGTCCGTTATACACATCTGTGTCTCCTTTGCTGTCCTGCATACAGGGTAGTCATTGCCATCTTTCTAAATTCCATATATATGTGTTAGTATACTGTATTGGTGTTTTTCTTTCTGGCTTACTTCACTCTGTATAATCGGCTCCAGTTTCATCCATCTCATCAGAACTGATTCAAATGAATTCTTTTTAATGGCTGAGTAATACTCCATTGTGTATATGTACCACAGCTTGCTTATCCATTCATCTGCTGATGGACATCTAGGTTGTTTCCATGTCCTGGCTATTATAAACAGTGCTGTGATGAACATTGGGGTACATGTGTCTCTTTCAATTCTGGTTTCCTCGGTGTGTATGCCCAGAAGTGGGATTGCTTGGTCATAAGGTAGTTCTATTTGCAATTTTTAAAGGAATCTCCACACTGTTCTCCATAGTGGCTGTACTAGTTTGCATTCCCACCAACAGTGTAGGAGGGTTCCCTTATCTCCACACCCTCTCCAGCATTTATTGCTTGCAGACTTTTGGATCTCAGCCATTCTGACTGGTGTGAAGTGGTACCTCATTGTGGTTTTGATTTGCATTTCTCTAATAATGAGTGATGTTGAGCATCTTTTCATGTGTTTGTTAGCCATCCGTATGTCTTCTTTGGAGAAATGTCTATTTAGTTCTTTGGCCCATTTTTTGATTGGGTCATTTATTTTTCTGGAATTGAGCTGCATAAGTTGCTTGTATATTTTTGAGATTAGTTGTTTGTCAGTTGCTTCATTTGCTATTATTTTCTCCCATTCAGAAGGCTGTCTTTTCACCTTGCTTGTATTTTCCTTTGTTGTGCAGAAGCTTTTAATTTTAATTAGATCCCATTTGTTTATTTTTGCTTTTATTTCCAGAATTCTGGGAGGTGGATCATAGAGGATCCTGCTGTGACTTATGTCTGAGAGTGTTTTGCCTATGTTCTCCTCTAGAAGTTTTATAGTTTCTGGTCTTACATTTAGATCTTTAATCCATTTTGAGTTTATTTTTGTGTATGGTGTTATAAAGTGTTCATTCTTTAATTAGCACAGGGCTTTTTCTTGTTGTTGAGTCAATGATTGCCGCCAGGCCTCTATATCCTTAGGCACCTGGGAATATATTAATCAATATATTTGGAATATAGCAAAGGAAATATAGTAGTTTTTGATGTTAGCAATACTAGACTTTTTGAGTTAATGGATTTTCTCTTTTGTAATAGATCACTGTACTTTGTTATAAATCACTGTGTCCTTGCTATGTAAAAATATAACTTTATCATATCTTAAGACTAAATAGATCTTAAGGGGAGCATTGGTGAAAGGATTTTCATTTGTTGGGCTGATGTTTGCTGCTAAATCTCCATGTTCCCTACCCTTATAATGAATATAACTAGCATATAGGAAGAAATAAGTATTAACCTTTAAGCATATAGGAGAAATAAGTATTAACCTTTAAGACTAATCATGTTAACCTTGGGTTAAATAAATTCCTTTCTTGATTGTAACTCACTATACCCTCACCCTATAGGAATGTAACTTTATTTGGAGGGCGGTGCTTGGTTTAAGAAAAAAACACCCTTGGAAAAAATAAGTTTTTTGGTTATCAGAAAGAAAGGATCATAAAATGTCAGCAGGTCTCACTCATGGCCAGAAGATGATGTAATATCGGTAAGACCTTTTTTTATACATTTATGTGAAGTACCTGATTTTGATAAAGGTCAGGACTGCTGACCCCCGCTTGACTCTGTATTCATCCCTATGTGTAACAAAAGGTATATAAGCAAACCCAAAAATAAAGAAATCGGATTAGTATCCGGAAAGACTGATTTCCCCATGTCGCTTCTTTCTTGCTCCCGTTTTTCTGGCTGAATTCCCATCTGCAGCATGATGCTATTCCACGTAATCCAAGTTGTTCAGCCTCCTTTTCTCCACTAATCTTCCTACTATACTATCCATTTCTAATCTCTCTATATCTGTGATTAAATATGTATTTTTCCAAAAACGCCGACTCCGTCCCCACCTTCGAATCACCCTGGATCCACCGGGGCTGGACCCCGGCAGACATCGCTATCAATATCCTTTTACATGATAGAACCACAAATTAAACAAATATAGGGAAGGGGACAGATATATTGGGCATTTATTGGCTCAGCTAGTGATCAAGATGAATGCAGGCTGAGAATGAAGCTAAATGCCTTAGACACATGAAACCAAGAATTTGAATACTGGTAAACTCCTGTCTTTAAATCTTACATCTTCTTCTCTCAGATAGCTTTAAAAAAGTATCCCAGATTCAACTTCTGACAGCAGGAAATATGACTGACAGCATCTTATGCACAACATACTCCAAAAGGTACCGGGGCTTGCTTTCTCTCTGTTCTTGTCTAACATCTCAAGGAAAAGTTCAGATTTGGCCCATCGTGGTCAGAGACCCATACCTGCACCACTCAACTGTGAATTGTAGATATGTCATTATGACTTAGGTCAGAAGGCTCAACCTTTGACCAGACAGTAGCGGTCAGAGAGGTGGGATCTACATGTTATCTTCTAATCATATCACATGGTTACTCCAAGAGAAAGATACGTTTACCAAAAGAAGGAGGTTGCTGATCTGGGCAAACAGCAGAGTGGACATCCACTAAAAGACAAGAAAGTGAAAGAGAAGAGTGAAAAAGTTGGCTTAAGTCTCGACATTCAGAAAACAAAGATCATGGAATCTGGTCCCATCACTTCATGGGAAATAGATGGGGAAACAGTGTCAGACTTTATTTTTTTGGGCTCCAAAATCACTGCAGATGGTGACTGCAGCAATGAAATTAAAAGATGCTTACTCCTTGGAAGGAAAGCTATGACCAACCTAGATAGCATATTCAAAAGCAGAGACATTACTTTGCCAACAAAGGTCCATCTAGTCGAGGCTATGGTTTTTCTAGTAGTCATGTATGGACGTGAGAGTTGGGCTGTGAAGAAAGCTGAGTGCCGAAGAACTGATACTTTTGAACTGTGGTGTTGGAGAAGACTCTTGAGAGTCCCTTGGACTGCAAGGAGGTCCAACCAGTCCATTCTACAGGAGATCAGTCCTAGGTGTTCTTTGGAAGGACTGATGCTGAAGCTGAAACTCCAATACTTTGGCCACCTGATGTGAAGAGTTGACTCATTGGAAAAAACTTTGATGCTGGGGGGATTGGGGGCAGGAGGAGAAGGGGACGACAGAGGATGAGATGGCTGGATGGCATCACTGACTCGATGGACATGAGTTTGAGTGAACTCTGGGAGTTGGTGATGGACAAGGAGGCCTGGCGTGCTGCGATTCATGGGGTTGCAAAGAGTTGGACACGACTGAGAGACTGAACTGAACTGAACTGAACTGAAAAGACATACTTTCTTTAGAATAAAAAATAATGATATTAACAAAGTTTTACGTTAGATGATACAGAAACTATTCATTATGTAGGTGGGGAATCTATCTTTTTGTAGATACACACCTGACACAAGGCCTAAAGAGATAGGATTGGCAGAAGCAGGCTTTTTTGTATACAACACACATAAACAGTGAGGAATATGGGAATCCTCGCTGGATCTACTGAACATTATTTAATCAATGGAAGAGAAAACTTAGTGAAACTTCCATTTCTAAAATACCAATTCAAAACATTATAGGGAGACTGAAATTAGTGCTGGCTAGTAAACTGATAATAGGTATTGGTTTCCCAAGGGCCTAAAAATGAACTAAAAAATGAATAAATGATATAAAGGCAATGGACATAAAAAGAAAAGGCAAACAAATTATCAAGTAGGATAAGTTATGAATTAAATAAAGATTGGGCTTCGCGGGTGGCACAGTGGTAAAAAATCTGCCTGCCAGTGTAGGAGATGTCAGAGATGTGGCTTCAATCTCAGGGATAGAAAGATACCCTGGAGTAGGACATGGTAACCCACTATCATATTTTTGCCTGGAAAATTCCACGGACAGAGGAGCCTGGTTGGCTACATGGATTGGAAAGGGTCGGATACAACTGAGTGAGCAAATACATACAAATCAGGACCACATGTAAGATCAAAGAAGTACTGATAAATTGGTTAAGATGTATTGAGTAAGTATAAGAATGCATAAAAATCAGAGTTATTTCCAATACCTTCTTTTGAAAATTAGTTTTTGTTCTTTGTGAAAATGTGTATGAATAGAAAATTTTAAATCTGTTGATGGAAATCCTTCATTTCTATAGGAGAAAATATAGTCATCTATAAAACACTTCCCAAACTAAAATTTAGCTTGCAACGAATGACTCAAGTCATTCAAATGCAAAAGAATAGTCATGCCAACAGAAAGGAAAGGAAGAACCTTGCTAATTACATATGGAAAGAACACTGCATCTGTAAATATATAGAGGCTAAACAGCCCAAAACAGTGTATGAACAAGAGTCAAAGATAAGTCTTGTGATGACTAGCCAGCATCCAGAAAAAAAGCCTGGTGTAAGGATTCTGTTTTCCCGAATGTGATGATAGGCATATTGTAGCATGGAGATATACGCATTATGTATCAAAATAATCAGTCAACAATTCTTACTCTGATTCCCTGTTTATTAATGTTCCTATCATCATTCAACTTCCCCAAAATTTTCCTACAGTGTAAAAATGTAGAAACACCTAAGTGGAAATTCAGGCCACTTGACTGATTTTTTTTTTTTTTTTTTTTTTGCGGCAAACTAGTAAATGGGCATCTAGAGGTATATAGTTTCACCTATTATTGATTTACTTAGAGTCAGTCAGCATTCCCTTATGTAACCCACTCTGATACTGAAGAGACTCAATTTTGAAGTCTAAACCATAGTAAATTCATCAAGGTAATGTCTCCTCAGAGACAAGCATTTGGCCTTCTCCAGGAAACACTATTTACCATACCACATGTTTCCTCCAACCAGAGACAGCAACACAATTTCTCAGTGAACATTTTTAAAAGAATAATGCCATTTTAATCTGGGACACTTAAATATAAATAAAAAACTTGGAAACATCTGATATTAAAATGATAGAAATTTAGTTTTACTTCAAGTCAGTAAAGAGACTTCATAATACTTTTGGCATTTAAGAAATTCTTCTGTAAATAATAAAGTGACTGCATAGTTTCCTCATTGCCACTTTCATTTCTTTGTTCCTCAATGTATAGATAATTGAATTGAAAAAAGGAGTGAGAACTGCATCAAAAACAGCAAGGAATTTGTCTAGGTGTGACGTGGGGTGAGGCCAGATGTAAACAAAGATGCAAGGACCAAAGAACAAAATCACCACCATGACATGAGTTGACAGAGTGGAGAGGGCCTTAGACGAGCTATCTGAAGAGTGTTTCCGAACAGTGATGAGGATGAAAACATAGGAGACGATCAATATGAAGAATGATCCCAGGGATATGAATCCACTGTTGGCTGCGACCATGAACTCCAGCCTGTAGGTATCTGTGCAGGCAAGTTTGATAAATCGAGGAAAGTCACAGTAAAAGCTGTCTATTATATTAGGACCACAGAATGGCAATTTTGCAACAAAAACCAGTTGAACGATAGAGTGAATCAAGCCGATTATCCAAGCAGCAACCACGAGCAAAATACACTTTTTTCGACTCATAATAGTGAAATAGTGGAGAGGCTTACATATGGCAATATATCTGTCAAAGGCCATGGCTATGAGCAGCACCATCTCCACCCCACCAATGATGTGGATGAAGAAGATCTGAGTGATGCAGCCACCAAAGGAGATGACTTTACGTTTTCTGAAAAGGTCATAAATCATCTTTGGGGAAATGACAGAAGTAACTCCCAGGTCAATGAAGGAGAGGTTGGCCAATAGAAAGTACATAGGGGAGTGTAAGTGAGGGTTCATTATAACAGTGAGCAAAATGAGGGAGTTTCCCGACATGCTTGCCACATAAAAAACAGAAGAGAGCACAAAGAGGAGAAGTTGGATCTCCCAGGAGTTGGTGAGTCCCAGGAACACAAACTCTGACACCACAGAGTGATTCATTCCATCAGCTCATTGACCAGCTGTAATGTTTCCAGACAAAGCAAAAGGAAACTAACATAAGAATATTAATAATTCTGCATATTATAATGATTAATTATTCAAGGATAGTCAAACTGTAAAGACTTTAGATCTTCTCATTTTCTTCTCAGGGCCATATTATCATTAAATAAGTCCTTCCAAAGAACACCGAGGACTGATCTCCTTTAGAATGGACTCGTTGGATCTCCTTGCAGTCCAAGTATTTTACCTGTGGCCACCTAAAGCAGTTGAGTCACTTCCACATGCAATATCCCTTTTACCACAGCCCCCAGGACTACTCATCTACAAACAAGAGAATGAAACAAACATGGTAACATAGTAGATGTGCATGGCAAAGATTGAGAGGGGAGGGGAAGGTGGTATAATGCACAAAAAGGAGAAAAAGAAAGAAGAGGGGGAGATGGATTTGCCAGAACACACTGGTTCTATTTTTATTGTTTATAACACAATTCTTCAGCTTTTCAAGTTGTGTCATTTCTTAACCTCACTTCATCTTAGGCACATAATATGTGTCTTGAATCATTTTATATTACTATCTACAACCATATTTGCAATTCACACAAAGCCCATGGAGTAGAGGTGAGCATGAGAGAAGCAGGCATGGGGCATAGGGCTGACTCTAGAGTATGATAGGTCCAAGGAAAGGGTAGAATGGATATTCATAGCACAGGGTATCTGCATGGGCACTTAGAAAAACAGGTGAAATACAAAGTAGTGTGGTTAGCAGCCAGGACATGGCCAAGATGTGCAAGGTGGGATTTGTGTGTGTGGCGGGGAGGTTTTGATAAGGGAAGTCAAGGAACTTAACGAAGTCAATTTGATTTACTGCTCCAGACTCTTCTCAATTTCTGAGCTTCATGATATAGCTTGGTTATAGCTATTGGAATCCTACTTTTAGAATCTGCTGGGGATGAAGAAATATACACTCATGGCATAGTTGTCCTAGAATAACTAACCCTCTCCTGTCCCTGCCTCTCCTATAGCCCCTTTTATAGTTCTTAGCTCTTTGCTTCAAACCTCCTATGTCTGTGGTCTGGTGCTACAGCTAACTCTTTCCTGACAATAATGTGGGATATTACATAACCTCTCTGGCTTTCCTGGTGGCTCAGACAGTAAAGAATCTGCCTGCAATGCGGGAGAACTGGGTTCAACCCCTGGGTTGGGAAGATCCCCTGGAGAAGGACATGGCAACCCACTCCAGTATTCTTGCCTGAGAATCCCCATGGACAGAGAAGCCTGGTGGGCTATAGTCCCTGGGGTCACAGAGTCAGAATGAGCAACTAAGCACAGCACATAACCTCCCCAGGTCTTACCCATTTTTGCAGGGAATACACTGTTACCACATGGAACATATATTCTTCTTGACTGTACATCTCTGTGTCAAGCTCTCCTGTTCCCATAATATGTACACATGCAGCTAAAATCTGGAATGAGTTGAAAAGGGGGGAGGCAGGAGCATAAAATTGTAAAGGACTTGTAAAATAAAGGTGCACGAATGCACAAAAAGTCTCAGACCTGGAACTGAAGGGGCAATAGAAATCCAACAATAGAAAAAATGGATCTCAGTGTTTTGCTTTTAATGTGGGCATTTATATATACACACACCTCTGTGTTCATAATTAGTGAAACTGTTCATAAAACTATTATCTCAAAGCATCAGTACTGATTTTTTAGCCCAAAGTATTGGTGTTGGAGAAGACTCTTGAGAGTCCCTTGGACTGCAAGGAGGTCCAACCAGTCCATCCTAAAGGAGATCAGTCCTGGGTGTTCATTGGAAGGACTGATGCTGAAGCTGACTCCAATACTCTGGCCACCTCATGCAAAGAGTTGACTCATTGGAAAAGACTCTGACGCTGGGAGGGATTGGGGGCAGGAGGAGAAGGAGATGACAGAGGATGAGATGGCTGGATGGCATCAGTGACTCGATGGACATAAGTTTGAGTGAACTCCGGGAGTTAGTGATGGACAGGGAGGCCTGGTGTGCTGTGATTCATGGGTCGCAAAGAGTCGGACACGACTGAGCGACTGAACTGAACTGAATCGTTTACAATATTACTCAATACCACAGTAATCCAAATCTATGCTCTGACCAGTACTGCTGAAGAAGCTGAAGTTGAATGGTTCTAAGAAGACCCACAAGACCTTCTAGAACTAACACCAAACAAGATGTCCTTTTCATCATAGGAGACTGGAGTGCAGAAGTAGGAAATAAAGAGACATTTGGAGTAACAGGCAAGTTTGGCCTTGGAGTACAAAATGAAGCAAAGCAAAGGCTAACAGAGTTTTGCCAAGAGATTGTAATGGTCATAGCAAACACCTTCTTCCAACAACACAAGAGATGACTCTACACGTGAACATCACCAGATGGTCAAGTCGAAATCAGATTGATTATATTCTTTGTAGGCAAAGATGGAAAAGTTCTATACAGTCAGCAAAACAAGACTGGGAGCTGACTGTGGCTCAGATCATGAACTCCTTATTGAAAAATTCAGACTTAAGTTGAAGAAAGTAAGGAAAACCACTAAACCATTCAGTTCAGTTCAGTTCAGTTCAGTCGCTCAGTCATGTCCGACTCAGGTATGACCTAAATCAAATCCGATTATACAGTGAAAGTGATGAGTATATTCAAGGGATTAGATCTGATAGACAAAGCACCTGAAGAACTATGGACGGAAGTTCATGACACTGTACAGGAGGTGGTGATCAAAGGCATCCCCAAGAAGAAGAAATGTAAAAAGACAAAATAGTTGTCTGAGGAGGCCTTAAAAATAGCTGAGAATAGAAGAGAAGCTAAAGACAAAGGAGAAAAGGAAAGATGTATCCATATGAATACAGAGTTTCAAAGAATAGCAACGAAAGACAAGAAAGCCTTCCTAAGTGAACAATGCAAAGATATAGAGGAAAACAACAGAATGGGAAAGCCTAGATATCCATTCAAGAAAATAAGAGATATCAAGTGAATATTTCATGCAAAGATGGACACAATAAAGGACAGAAATGGTATGGACCTAAGAGAAGCAGAGAAGATTAAGAAGAGGTGGCGAGAATGTACAGAAGAACTATACAAAAAAAGATCTTAATGACCTGTATTACCACGCTGGTGTGATCACTCACCTAGAGCCAGACATCTTGGAGTCCAAAGCCAAGTGGGCCTTAGGAAGAAGCATCACTCAGCCAAAGCTAGTGGAGGTGATGGAATTCCAGTTGAGCTATTTCAAATAAATGATGATATTGTGAAAGTGCTGCACTCAATATGCCAGCAAATTTGGAAAACACAGCAGTGGCCACAGGATTGGAAAAGGTCAATTTTCATTCCAATCCCAAAGAAAGGTAATGCCAAAGAATGTTCAAACTACTGCACGATTGCACTCATCTCACATGCTAGGAAAGCAATGCTCACAATTCTCCAAGCTAGGGTTCAACAGTACATGAACTGTGAACTTCCAAATGTTCAAGCTGTATCAAGAAAAGGCAGAGGAACCAGAGATCAAATTGTCAACATCCAGGGCTTCCCTGGTGGCTCAGAGGTTAAAGCGTCTGCCTGCAATGTGGGAGATCTGGGTTCGATCCTTGGGTTGGGAAGTTCCCCTGGAGAAGGGAATGGCAACCCACTCCAGTATTCTTGCCTGGAAAATCCCAAGGACGAAGGAGCCTGGTGGGCTACAGTTCACAGGGTCACAAAGAGTCGGACACGACTGAGTGACTTTACTTTCTTTCTTTCTATTGGATCATAGAAAAAGCAAGAAAATTTCAGAAAAACATCTACTTCTGCTTCATTGACTACACTAAAGCCTTTGACTGTGTGGATCACAACAAACTGTGGAAAATTCTGAAAGAGATGGGAACACCAGACCACCTTACCTGCTTCCTGAGAAATCTGTATGCAGGTCAGAAAGCAACAGTTAGAACTGGACATGGAACAACAGACTGGTTCCAAATTGGGAAAGGAGTACATCAAGGCTGTATATTGTCACCCTGCTTATTTAACTTCTATGCAGAGTACATCATGTGAAATGCTGGGCTGGATGAAGCACAAACTGGAATCAAGAGTGCCAGGAGAAGCATCAATAATCTCAGATATGCAGATGACACCACCCTTATGGCAGAAAGCGAAGAAGAACTAAAGAGCTTCTTGATGAAAGTGAAAGAGAAGAGTGAGAAAGCTGGCTTAAAACTCAGCATTGAAAACACGAAGATCATGGCATCTGGTCCCATCACTTCCTGGCAAATAGATGGGAAACAATGGAAATAGTGACAGATTTTATTTTCTTTGGCTTCCAGATCACTGGAAATGGTGACTGTGGCCATGAAATTAAAAGAAGCTTGCTCCTTGGAAGAAAAGGTACGACCAACCTAGACAGCATATTAAAAAGCAGAGACATTACCCACAAAGGTCTGGAAAATCCAAATATCTGGCAAAACCCTAGTCAAAGCTTGGTTTTTCCATTAGTCATGTATGGATGTGAGATTTGGACTGTAAAGAAAGCTGAGCACTGAAGAATTGATGCTTTTGAACTGTGGTGTTGGAGAAAATTCTTGAGAGTCCCTTTGACTGCAAGGAGATCCAACCAATCAATCCTAAAGGAAATCAGTCCTGAATATTCATTGGAAGGACTGATGCTGAAGCTCCAATACTTTGGCCACCTGATGTGAAGAACTGACTTACTGGAAAAGACCCTGATGCTGGGAAAGATTGAAGGCAGAAGGAGAAGGGGACGACAGAGGATGAGATGGTTGGATGGCATCACCGGCTCGATGGACATGAGTTTGAGCAAGCTCTGGGTGTCAGAGATGTTAGTGAAGGACAGGGAGGCCTGATGTGCTGCAGTTGTGGGGCTCCAAAGTGTTAGACACAACTGAGCTACTGAACTGAACTGAATTGAATAGTTCCCCACGTAAAAAATAAACTGCAGTATATGGCATCATAGTAGAAGCTTCCAGGTGCTTGTTGGTAGCCTGGAAGGGCACAGAAGAGTCCATTGGGAAATTAAGAAAGAGCTTTACAAAAGAGAAAAGACTTGGGAGTTTTGAAGAATCAGTAGGAGTTTAATAAGCTGGGAGGAGAGGGGAATATATTCTGAGAAAAGATAATTACTTATTTAGAGCAAATCCTTGGCTATTTGTCTTTTCAGTGGTTTTAATTTTTAATCTGTAGAGTCTCTCTCCTCAAATATATTGTAAGTTTGAGGAGGATAAAGATAATTTCTTCTGGCTCTTTTATTTTTTAAAATAACAAATGTAATAAGTGGAAAATATTTCTTGATTATTTAGTTAATAACACTTCTCTGAAGTAAAGCCATTTTTTTTCAGGTCCATAATGTTCCATATTTCCTATTTTTCTAGTCCAACATCTTTACTCATTAACTCCAGCAGTTATAAAGGAAGTTTCCAAAATTAAAACTGAGCATTAACACATTTCCCAACCACTCCCAAGATAATGCCTGATATTCTTGCTAAAAATTTCCAACTGTCTAGTAGGGAAGCTTTATCTCAGGCTTATAGTGGTTCATGGCTAAACTTCTGAAGTTTTAGAAATCAGTAAGAAGCAAGTAAACAAAAAATAGAGAGGCAGGAGGTAGGGGGAAAGAGAGGAATTGAAAGAGAAACAATAGTTCTAACAGCAGCCAGTACAAGAGGGGACATATACAGTGTCTATCCAGGTTTTATGATACAATTAGTAGTCATCCTCCATGCTATTCTTAGTCATAGAATAAAATTGAGATAAATTAAATCCATATTTTAAAGTTTCTGAAATAGTTAATGCTGGAATTTTAGAGCTAGAAAAGCATACATTATCTGTGTGGCACATATTTACCAAGTATTTTCACATATTTAAGGCTTTTGATTACCTTTCGGGTGGCTATTTCCATAATAGAATTATTTTCATTTATAGACAAGAGAGCTCAAGTTCAGAGAAGTTGTCCCAAAACAAAGATTTACTGAGTTTGAAACCAAAAATAAAGTCATCTGATTTCAAGTCTATTGCTCTTTGAGTATATTATGCAAATATGTCTGTTTGTTCAGGATCTAAAACAGTTATTTTATTATGAATTTTAAACAAGAATTAAAAAATGTATACCTGAAACTTACACAGTGCTATACGTCAATTATATCTCCATTAAACTGGAAAAGAAGAATTCAGTTTAACCCAGAAGAACATCCCATTCTACATATGTAAACATTTAACACATACATACTTAACTCCCAAGATTTCACAACTACTAGTGGCAGAGACGAGAGTTAAATTCACACATTATTGTTATAACTTAAGGGACATGGAGAAAGGTGTTTGCTGGTTTGACTGGGAAAATAGTAAACTACACTAAGGTTTTGGTCCCAGTAAAAGATTCATCAAAGTCAGGGGGCAACTTATTAATTAAAAAAATATAGTAACTTACAGGTCAGAAAGATCCCAGCTAGAGACAAAAATGTGGAAGTTATCTAAAATATGAAATCAAGAGAAAAAGGATTTGTTTGAAGGATAACATATAAAGAGATAAAAGAAAATTAATGGAGAAAATATACACGGCCCCAAATGAACACATACTTTGTGTTTGTCATGATCCTTATTATAATACTATCACTATTATTTTTATATAGTATCTGCCTTTATTATTTATTTTATTTTTGTACTGTGTGGCGTATATAAGATCTTAGTTCCTCAACCAGGGATCAAGAATCTAAGCCACGGGACCATCAGGGAAGTCCCAGTATCTGCCTTTAAAAAACCCTATTTCTGCGCACAACAACAAAAACCAAGGCAGAAAGGAGTGTCAAAGAGATAAGTAATGGTTGTCATGTTCCCATGTTACAAAGAGATCAAAAAGGCTAAGCAAGCATGGAATTAGGGCTGAGATTTCTTTGGTGCCATAAAAGAGATCAGATGAAATCAAACAGGAAAGTGAGAATTTAGATTGTAGGGAGGTAACAAATGGTGACAAAGTAGAGAAAGCAAAATCAGAAATGATGAATAGTTTTGAGAATATAGGACAAAAGGTTTTCTTGGAAACGTGGAAAATCAGGCCATATGCTATGTGTACAAAATTTGTAGAAGGCAGAAATCTATAAACAGTTAAAGAGGAACGAATTTCCAAGCAGCTGTGACAATCTTGTTGAAAATGGGAATCATGAACTTGGACAAAAAATATTACAAAAATATTTTTGTAACACCATTCAGAAACACTCAGGAACTCAATACTTAGCATTTTTGAGTGGCACGTTTGTTGAGCATAATAAGCAGAATGGAGTATCAAAAGAGACAGAGATCTTTGGGAGCTAGAGGTCACGTTGAAATTATCTGACCAAATTACATTCTGGACAATACAGCAAGTGATGCCAAAGATGACCCGATTTTTGGAGAAAACAGAATCAGACAATTTAAAAACAGAGGCAGCAATTGTAAGCTTACGGTAACTTCTCTTTCTCTCCTATTTTGATTCTCAAGTCTGCATTCTCATTAAAAATTAACCACACTATAGTCATGTCTAACCCTGAGATTCTATGGACTGTAGCCTGCCAGCCTCCTCTGTCCATGGAATTCTCCAGGCAAGAATACTGGAGTGGGCAGCCATTTGGAGTATAACCTTTAAAAACTGTGAATCACTTTATTGTACACCTGTAACATATAATATTACTGTACATCAACTATTCTTTAATTAAAAAATTAACTAATAAAAAATTAACAACACTACAATATGATGATTATAGTTAACATTCCTACATGATATCTAGGAAAGCTGTTAAGGGAATAGATTCTAAGGGTTCTCATCAAAAATGTATTTTTTTCTCTTTTCCTTTTATTGTATCCATATGAAATGATGGATATAACTTATTGTGGTAATCATTTCACAATATACATAAATCAAACCATCATGTTGCACACCTTAAACTTATATAGTGGTATATGTCAATTATTTCTCAATAAAACTAAGAAAAAGAAAACGACCTCATTTTCACTCCTGTGTCTTTCTCTATGCAATTTCACTGGCTCTTCCTTCCTGTACAATTTCTGCTCCTGCTCATTCTGTTACAGCCTTCCTGTCTGGAAGCCTGGGAACCTGAGAAGGAGATTCTTCTTGTGGTGGACTACAGTCCACCAACCCCTCTATCCCACCTACCTAATCTATCAAAAGTTCTCAGATGGCAGCATGGTCATGGAGTTGGAGAAGCTGGAGAAACTAAATTATCTCTTGTGAATGAGCATAACCACATCCTTCCACCCACCCACCCCAGGATAAGAAGAGATGCTATTTTAAGAGATGTGACAAAGTAGCTTTAGGAGAAGGTGGTGACCAAGTGATGCATTCGAGTTTTGGGATGCCCAGACTGAGGTCATCAAGCCAAGAGAATTGTCCCATAGGATTGTGAGGGAGGGGTAATGGGGTGCATAATTTTCTTAAATGGAAAATATTTATCATTTTGGTTTTTATACATTTTTAATCTTCATTTTATTATATGACTCCAGGGATCCTTAATGAAAGGGATATGTTATTTTCTAATTTTTAAATGGAAAAAAATCCACCAGTTTCCTGAAAAACAGATCTCTTGACACATTTAGTAAACTAAATCTCTTTTTGTGTTCGAAGATCCAACAATACTTAGGAGTAACAAGCATGAGTAAACACTAAAGACTAATGAAAAAGGATGAGAATGCCTGGAATAGAAACAGTAGAAAAGAGACAAGGCGGAAGCAGAGATGGTGATGGAGAGATGTGTGCACATACCCTTTATTTCCTGGAGAAACAATAGAATTGAGAACAGCATTTTTAAAAAATATAGAATAATTAACCCACACATCTCAACGGAAAAGATCCTGCCTGCCACAACTAACACCTAACAGCCAAAAATATTCAAAAATTAACAGTCATCAAATAACAAATGAACCAAGCAAAAGAAGAAAGGAAAAAAAATAACTGCAAACACAACCTCAAAACAACAAAATGGCAACAGTATATATCTAGCAATAATTACTTTAAATGTAAATTGACCTTGCTCAGCCATAAAAAAGAACACATTTGAATTAGTCCTAATGAGGTGGATGAACTTTGAACTTATTGTACAGAGTGAAGTAGGTCAGAAAGAGAAAGACAAATATTGCATATTAACACATGTGTATGGAATCTAGAAAGATGGTACTGATGAACCAATTTGCAGGACAGCAATTGAGACACAGACAGAGAGAACAGACTTGTGGACACAGCATGGGAAGGAGAGGGTGGAAAGAATTGAGAGAGTAGCATGGAAACATATACGTTGCTGCTGCTGCTGCTGCTGCTAACTCGCTTCAAGTCACTAAGTCGCTGCTAAGTCATGTTCGACTCTGTGTGACCCCATAGATGGCAGCCCACCAGGCTCCACTGTCCCTGGGATTCTCCAAGCAAGAACACTGAAGTGGATTGCCATTTCCTTCTCCAATGCATGAAACTAAAAAGTGAAAGTGAAGTCGCTCAGTCATGTCCGACTCTTAGGGACCCCATGGACTATAGCCTACCAGGCTCCTCCATCCATGGGATTTTCCAGGCAAGAGTACTGGAGTGGGGTGCCATTGCCTTCTCCGAACATATACGTTACCATAAGTAAAACAGATAGCCAATGGGAATTGCTATGCAACACAGAGAACTCAACCTAGGGCTTTGTGACAATGTAGAGGGGTGGGATGGGGTGGGAGATGGGAGGGAGGTTCAAGAGGGAGGGAACACCGTATACCTGTGACTGATTCATGTTGATGTATGGCAGAAACCAGCAGCATATTGTAAAGCAATTATCCTCTAATAAAAAGTTTTGAAAATGTAAATAGACCAACTGCTCCAATTAAAAGACATAGAGTAGCTGAATGGATAAAACACAGAACCTATCTACAGGAGGCATACTACAGATCAAAGACATACATGGACTGAAAGTAAAATGATGGAAAAAGGTATCTTATGCAAATACAGATGACAAGAAAGCTGGGTACAATATCTATATCAGAAAAAAAAAGATTAAACAAAGACTGTAAAAAGACAGACAAAGAAAGAAAGACATTATGTGATAATCAAGGGATCGGTCAAACAAGAACATATAATGATGGTAAATATGTAGACACGCAACATAGGAGCACTTTATTACATAAAGCAAGTACTAACAAACATCAAGGAAGAAATTGACAGTAACAACATAATAGGGAACTTTAAAATCTAATTATATATATGGACAGATCACAGAGACAAAGAATCAATAAGGAAACACTGGCCTTAAATGACACATCATATCAAGTGGATGTATATGTTTGTCTGTCTCTCTCTCTATCTAAAACATTCCATTGAAAAGCAGCAGAATAAATATTCCTTTTAAGTGCACGGAACATCCTCCAGAATAGATTACGTTAGGCCACAAAACGATTCTCAATATATTTAAAGAAAACTGAAATCATATCAAGCGTCTTTTCTGACCACAATGTTATGAGGCTAGAAACTAACTATAAGAATAAAAAAGTGCATAAAACGCAAACATGTGGAGGCAATATAATATGCTACCAAACATGGAACAGTGAAGAGACCAAAGAAAGATACCCTAAAATATTGGAGACACAAAAGAAAACACAATGTTCCAAAATCTATGGGACACAGCAAAAGCAATTCTAAGAGGGAAGTTTATAGCAATATAAATTTACCTTGAGAAATAAGAAAAATCTCATACTTGGAGAAAGACAATGAAATTTTCAAGACAAAAATTACGATTATTAGAATTCTTTTAGAGGGCAATTTTGAAGGACAAATAAAAAAACACCAGTGATTATTATTTACATAGGCTAGCAAAATGTCTTTGTCAAGGTTCAACATAAAAAATCTGTGAAAAAGATCACAGTTTAAAAGCCTATTTCTGTATTTGATAATTTTAGTAGTTTCTTTCATTATTATATTATAATATGTGTTATAAAAATATTAAAGTTATAAAAAGATGACAAAGACCACCTCCAGTTCCACAGTCCTACCAGGATTGATTCCCAGCAATGTATTGATTATTCCATGTCTTTCTGGCACCTTTAGGATCTTCACTCAACAGAGCTTAGCAAGAAAGTGGGCATAAAAATAAAATCAATGAAAGATTTACCTAAAAAAGGAATGATTCCTTTGAATATGCTCTTTTCAAAAGGGAGTCTTCCAGTACATACAAAACAATGTTCAGCATAAATGTTGATATGAATTAGTGATGATATTTATTAAAATGCAGGAAACAATCTTCATAATTCACTTTGAAATGTATTAAAAATGTATTGATAAATGGCTAGATGCATGGCAAAACATCTGTTTACCTGTTTTATTGAGATGCAATTGACATATAACATTGTATATGTTTTTAATGTATATACACATCACATTTGTCTAGGGTATACAACATGGCAAATAAATGGGGAAACAACAGAAACAGTGACAGACTATTTTCTGGGGCTCCAAAATCACTGCAGATGGTGACTGCAGCCATGAAATTAAAAGACATTTGCTCCTTGGAAGAAAAGCTATGACTAACATAGACAACATATTGAAAAGCAGAGACGTTACTTTGCCAACAAAAATCCGTCTAGTCAAATCTATGGTTTTCCAGTAGTCATGTATGGATGTGAGAGCGGGACTAGAAAGAAAGCTGAGCTCCAAAGAATTGATGATTTTGAACTGTGGTGTTGGAGAAGACGCTTGAGAGTCCCTTGGACTGCAAGGAGATCCAACCAGTCCATCCTAAAGGAAATCAGTCCTGAATATTCATCGGAAGGACTGATGCTAAAGCTGACCTCCAATCCTTTGGCCACCTGATGTGAAGAACTGACTCATGGGAAAAGCCCCTGATGCTGGGAAAGATTGAAGGCAGGAGGAGAAGGGGACAATAGAGGATGAGATGGTTAGATTGTATCACAGACTCAATAGACATGAGTTTGGGCAAGCTTCAGGAGTTGGTGATGGACAGGAAAGCCTGACATGCTGCATGGGGTTGCAAAGAGTTGGACACGACTGAGCAACTGAACTGAACTGATACAACATCATTTGATATATGTATATATTGCAAAAATGGTTATCACATAAATTTAATTAAATCCATCACTTTTACCATAAGCAAAAGTTCCCAACTGAAATAATATTTTGTCCCTTAAACTATTGTCTGGCTTTGTTTTTTACTTTCCTAAAGAGGGTTCTATTTTTGAAATAAATTTAGTTATTTTGGTCATTAAATGGGTGATTGAAGCTGTATTAGAAGTATTATAGCCAAAAAGAAATTAACAGTACAAGGTAATAAGATATATATTTGTTTTTATTTGTCAGTGGGAAAAAAGAATAAATTTGTCCTATGATAAAGTGTATACTTATTCCAAAATCAGAAAGAGGACAGATTTGTCTGAAAAGGCAAAACAGAATGGAGATCGAAAGTTGTAAAAAGTTCAAGAAATCAATTCCTTTTGCCTTGATTTTTAAAATATATATATATGAATATAAATAAATTCATGCATCAGTTCAGTTCAGTCGCTCAGTCGTGTTCAACTCTCTGAGATCCCATGGACTGCAGCACCCCAGGCCTCCCCTGTCCATTACCAATGCCTGGAGTTTTTTCAAACTCATGTCCATTGAGTCAGTGATGCCATCCAACCATCTCATCCTCTGTCGTCCCCTCCTCCTCCCACCTTCAATCTTTTCCAGCATCAGGGTCTTTTCAAAAGAGTCAGCTCTTCACATCAGATGGCCAAAGGATTGGAGTTCAGCTCCAGCATCAGTCCTTCTAATGAATATTCAGGACCAAAATCCTTTAGGATGGACTGGTTGGATCTCTTTTCAGTCCAAGGGATTCTCAAGCATCTTCTCCAGCACCACAGTTCAAAAGCATCAATTCTTCAGCACTCAGCTTTCTTTACAGTCCAACTCTCACATCCATACATGACTATTGGGAAAGCCGTAGCTTTGACTAGATGGATATTTGTTGGCAAAGTAATGTCTTTGCTTTTCAATATGCTGTCAGCTTGGTCATAACTTTTCTTCCAAGGAGCAAGTGTCTTTTAATTTCATGGCTGCAGTCACCATCTGCAGTCATTTTGGAATCCAAAAAAAAAAGTCTGTCACTGTTTCCACTGTTTCCCCATCTATTTGCTATGAAGTGATGGGACCAGATGCCATGATCCTAGTTTTCTGAATGTCGTGTTTTAAGCCAACTATGAATAAATACAAATATATGAATATAAATACATATAAATGATAAAGTAAATATTTTGGCAAAGTTTACATAGCTCTGATTTGATGGGTTTATATTTTAAAATTTAGTAATGCTTTGCCACCACATACTATATTGAAGCAAGACAAAAATTTGGTTTTCCCTGTTAGGATGACATAACAAACTTATTTTTGTGTATTTGTTTTCTTCTTGACTAAAAGCAGTAAATGTTGTCCTTTATGTAGGTGTAATATTCCTAGTTAGCATAGATGCTTTAGCTCATATCAATAACTTTTTGTGGCTTATGCTGACTCTATATGTTCCATTTACTTAAAAATATAGTTAATTGCCTATGAAAGAGCTAAAGTTCCTTCTTTTATTTATTTTAAATCTGTTTTCACACTTATTAAGAGGTAACCTACAGTCATTCTTGTTTTCAGATACCTACACTACTTGCACTACTGATGTGGATTGAGTTTTGTCCACCAGACATCTTGAAATCCTAAGCCTCAATATCTGTGAATGTGATCATACTGGGAAACAGGTATTTTAGATGTAGTGAAGTTCTAGTTCAGTCATCTTGAACTAGGGGGACTGGGAAAAAACTCCCTGTTCTGAAGGCCTTAAAGAAACCTTCCCTGGTAGGTATTTCTAAGAATTACTTCATATTCTTATTCCTTAGGAATTTAGACTCAAGATTATTATAATCTTTGGCTTACAAATACCTTACCTGTAACTATCGAAAGTGAGTTTTCCTCCCTCCTAATCAAAAGAAAGGGACGACAGAGGATGAGATGGCTGGATGGCATCACCGACTCGAAGGACATGAATGTGAGTGAACTCTGGGAGTTGGTGATGGACAGGGAGGCCTGGTGTGCTGTGATTCATGGGGTTGCAATGAGTCAGACATGACTGAGTGACTGAACTGAACTGAACTGAATCAAAAGACAAAGTGAATTCAATATAAGTGTATAATCAAGTCAAGGTAGGACAAACAAGAGCTTTTCTCTGAGTCTGACCATCAGCAACGAGCATCAGTAATCATTAAGGGCTCTTACAATACATGCATCACTCAAGAGATCTCTTGTTATTTACTAGCTGTTTGCATACTCTCCTCATTGCCATCTTCATTTCTTGATTTCTGAATGTGTAAATAACAGGATTCAGGAAAGGAGTAAGAACTGCATCAAAGAATGCCAGAAACTTATCCAGATGTGTGGAGGGAAATGGCCATACATAGAAAAATATCAAAGGACCAAAGAACAAGACTACTACAGTGATGTGAGCTGAAAGTGTGGACAGAGCCTTGGATGAACCACCTGAAGACTGTTTCTGAACAGTGAGAATGATGATAATGTAGGAAATGATCAGAATGAAGAAGGAGCCAACAGAGATGAATCCACTGTTGGCTGTGACCATGAACTCTAGCTGGTACGTGTCTATGCAGGCAAGTTTGATGAACCGAGGAAGGTCACAGTAAAAGCTGTCCAACACATTAGGGCCACAGAAGGGTAAGTTTACAACAAAAGCCAATTGAACCATGGAGTGAATAAGGCCAATCATCCAGGCAGCCACTAAAAAGAAAACACACATTCTTGGGCTCATGATGGTCAGATAGTGGAGAGGCTTACATATGGCAATGTATCTGTCAAAAGCCATGGCAATGAGCAGCACCATCTCCACCCCACCGATGACATGGATGAAGAAGATTTGAGCAATGCAGCCACTAAAGGAGATGACTTTATGCTTTCTGAAAAGGTCATAAATCATCTTCGGGGAACTGACAGAAGAAACTCCCATGTCAATGAAGGAGAGGTTGGCCAACAGAAAGTACATGGGAGAGTGCAAGTGAGGGTCAGAAGTCACAGTGAGAATAATGAGGGAATTTCCCATTATGCTTGCCATGTAAAATACGGACGAGAACACAAAGAGGAGAAGCTGTATTTCCCAGGAGTGCGTGATTCCCAGGAACACAAACTCTGACACCACAGAGTGATTTGCTCCATACATTTGCTTTGTACACTTTGCTACCTGAAGGAAGTTAATAGATGAAAATTTAAAATATAATAATTATTTTAACAAATTAGAAGAGAGGTTAAAGTTATGAATGGCTGTTTCTACTTTAGCATTAAAATGACCTCCCAGCCTTTGCATTGTGGTCACACAAAAAAATTGGTGGATTTCATGTGCTGTTGTTTTTCTACCACCAAGTTTTCTCTGCATTTAACATCCTCTACTTCCATTCAGGGTGGATGCCATGATATTATGCATGAGGTACAAAATGGTTAGCAAGAATAACAGGAATTCAAGCCCAAACCTTTTGATTTGGGGTTTAAAACCAATATGATCTGGCTCTAGTCACATAGAGCTAATCAGTATTGTGATCCCTTCCAAGCCTATGAACTTTCCTCTGGCCCCACCTGTGGGAATATATTCATCTTCAGTATTACTTAAATGTTTACCACACGTACAAAGTTTTGCTTTATTATTACTAGCATTTATTTTATCATAGTTTTATTATAGTGAGTTGATTGCTATTCTAAATCACTAAGTAGACTCTAAAGATTTTTGAAGGCAGAGATTTGGACTCACTCCTATTTGGACTCACTGAAGCAAATAAAAAACAATCCATAGAGGGACGGTATGGGGAGGCAGGTGGGAGAGGGGTTCAGGATTGGGAACACATGTACACCCGTGGCAGATTCATGTTGAAGTATGGCAAAACCAACACAATATTGTAAAGTAAAAAAAAAAATAATTAAAAAATAGCAATCCACACAGAGAGGTGTAGATCCATGAACTGTCTATCAGTTTGTATATTAAGTACAGAGTTTGTGAGTGAGTACTTAAAAACTTTTCTAGCAGTTTGATGTACAGTGATCCCAAGTTGCTGATTCTGTTTTTCACAAAAGTAATAGCCCATGAAAGACTAGAAATTAAAGGAAAAATCTTATCCTACAACACAGACACTTTGAGAAACATTGCTTTAGGTTACTTAGCACATGATCTGAAAATCTCAAAACTATGAAATGCATAATGCAGTGGAAATTATTGCATACAAATCTGCATATAAGGACTAATCATATTCTCCTGTAATTACTTTTATTTAGGGCCCCCCAGGTGGTGCTAAAGAACCCGCCTGCCAATGCAGGAGACGTAAAGAGATGCGGGTTCGATCCCTGGGTCAGAAGATCCCCTAGAGGAAGGCATGGCAACCCATTCCAGTGTTCTTGCCTGGAGAATCCCTTGGACAGAGGAGCCTGGAAGGCTGCAGTCCATGGAGTCACAAAGAGTCAGACGTGACTGAAGTGACTTAGCAAGCAGGCATGCATGTCTTAGCAAGAGGAATGTGAGTGTTGGATTTAGATTACAAGATTTATACTAATGTCCAACCACTGACAACTTGATGTTAGACAAGTTAAACTCTTTGAGCCTCAGTGTATTTATATATGAAATTGTAAATGGTAACATAACTGATACATCTTAATCATATGGCTATACTAAGTATTCAGTAAGCATCATGTTTCCTTCTCTATATTTCACTTGCCCATCAGTCTAATTCTCTATTTCAGTTGCTCTTACAGCTGTCAACATGTGAGAAATAATAAATAAATAAGAAAATAAAATACTGTTGACCAGCAGGGAGTATCAGACTTTCATATCAGAAAATATATTTCAGTAAAGAACTATGATAAATACAATATTCACATTTTCTCAGTGGTAGATTTAAACTATCTTGTATACATTTAATTGCTTTGCTTTCAAAGTGCAAGAAAGTGAAAGTGTTAGTTGCTCAGTGGTGTCCGACTCTTTGTGACCCCATGAACTATAGCCTGTCAGGATCCTCTGTCTATGGGATTTCCCAGGCAAGAATACTGGAGTCGGTTGCTATTTCCTTCTCCAAGAGATCTTACTGACCCAGGGATCAAAATCCAAGCCTCTTGCATTGCAGGCAGATTCTTTACTATCCACAAGTATAATTTGTTATTTGTTTAATTTCTCCTTCCCAACGAGGTTGCAAGCTCCGTAGAGTTAAGGATCACATCTGTCTTCTTCAATCCAACGTAGCAAAAATTTAGATCACAAGTAAATACGTGCTGAAAGAGTGAATAAAATGTACTTGCTTGCATTAGAGACTGACCATGTGAAGAAAAAAGGAAAGGTCAAGAGTGTGTGGAATTAAACAAACTGAAAAATTTTAAAGAAAGCCAAAAGTAGGAATAAGACTAAGAGGAATCTTCAGTATAGTCAGAAGTACTGAAATCAATGAGGTCAGCTTTGGGACCTACAGATAAAATCAATATCCATAATTTAGAAATTTTGAAGTCATTATAAATTAAGAAATACATATCCAAATATGTTAAATAACCTGACTCAAACCATAAATTTACTTAGGGTTTTTATTAAAACCTCAATCAACTGACTCCAAGATCTTGTCTGTGTCCTATTCCCTATTTTCTTTTCATTGCTCATGATTACCTGAATAAAAACATGCGATGGGGTAATGGTAGAAACTGTTGGGGAAAATAAGCCCCTCTCATGGCTGATGACTGCTATTTACTAACATACTGGTCGCTGCTACCTTGGTGATCATGATTATTCATCCCTGACAATGATCTATTATCTAATTTATGTACGTCAGTGTCTTGGAAAACTTGGCAGTTTGCTGAAACATTTGTTCTTACTGTATTTGTTTAAGCAAATACTTTATTTGGAACAGAAGTCCTTTTGGATGGATTGACAATATAAAATTCCAGTTTAATCAGTTCTACTCAATCTTTCTTTCTTCACAGGTTTGTAAAACCCCTGAACAGGGTCCAAGATGAGCTGACTACTGAAAAGACTCCATAAAGTTGCCTGTATCCCCGTTCTACCTCCTTCATGAAATCACTCTTGATTCCTCCAACCTGAGTAGCTTTCTGATTCCAGTCTTTCATTTAACTTCTCTGAATGGAGTATAAGACAATTCTACCTTTCATATTTCTTTATAAGCTTGGAAGAGTGCTAGAGAACATAACAGGTCTTCAGTAAAAAGCTTGAGTGCCCGATTCAAGTCAAAGTATATTGAGGTCAATCACCAACCTCAGTGTGGATGCAGGGAATCTAGATTCCTTCTAGGACTTATTAAAAATAGGCTGTGTATATGACTACATCATTCAAATCTGTCTCTATTTTAGCTTTTACAAAATCTTACAGCAGTTATTCCTATTACTGTTAAAAGCTTCATAGGATAATGAAATGAATATAGGCTTCAGTATCTGAAAAACCACATTTCACATTCTGTCACTTAATTACCTGTTGAATATGGTAACATACCTTTCACCTCTGGGCCCTTTTCACATCTGTAAAATGGAGAAAATGAAAATTTTACTGAAAGGAGGGTAAGAGATAATATTTGTCACCCAATCCAGTTAATTCTTCCTCTTTAATATTCTTAGTAATGGAAATAACATATACGTTCACAATGAAGTCAAATACAAGTAACTTGCTATGGATTAATACAATGTAATAAATTATTTAGAAAGGAAACAGAATGAACTAGATTTTTTGTCATGAAAAAAATCTCAAAAATATATGTTGACTGAGAAACATCAAATTATAAAAGAATGTATGCAAAGTAACAATATTTATAAATTTCAAAAACTTGCTGCTTTAAATAATATTAAATGTAAATATTTAAATAGGTAGCAAAAAATATTTAAGTTTGCACAAAGACTATCCAAACACTTCAGAAATGTTATTCAATTTGGGGAAGGAAAGATAGGAATCTGATAGGTGAATGGTTTCAATTTTATTTACAATGCATTTATTTCCAAAAAGTCTGATAAAAATGACAAATGTTCATTATTAAATATTGACATTAAATATACAGTACCGTTCATACAGATTTGAGTACCTTTTAAATGGATAAAGTATGTCACAGTTATTTTCTAACTGAAAGCATCTGCCATATATCTGCTCCTTTCCCTTCTCAATGCCCCTACTTTCGTCAGTTCATACTACACCTACTGAGAAAGTTTATTAGGACCTTTTCCTTCAAGTGTTTTTGCTATTTCAACAAAAATCCAACAATTCTCAAAACATAACCAGTCATAGTTTAATAGTTTAATGTGTCCCTTTTTGTTTGTGTGTTTCCAGATGACTTTCAAAGTTCCATTAGAGCATTCAAAGCTTTTGGAATCTTGTTTTTATAATCTCATTTTCTATTTCTTTTTCTTACTTCCTTTCTTGCACCTCACAATCTGACATCAGCTGTTTATTATCTGACAATGCTATATACTACATGCCTTTAAATACACTGGTTCTTCTTCCCCAGTGCCCCTTTCACCATTCCACCATCTCCACCCACTGCTCTTCTCTCTGGAAGAGAAGGATAATTCATACCTCAACATAAACACATGCTACAATGTTTAGACTTCCTTTCCTACCATCTCTTCACAGTCTGAGCAGATTTGTACCTTCCTTGTCCATGTTCCTATTCACTTTATTCATGCCCCAAAGCATCATTTAGCAAGTTACATTATAAGTAGTTATATACATAAGTGGATTGAGGGGAGGAGTTGCGTTTATCCTTTTTTGTAACCTCAAGTTCTAACAGATGCTTAGAATAAAAAAGGAAGAAGACACTAAAAACATTGCCCCATCAAATATAAGCTAAAGGTTTCAATAATATGGACATTAATACCTAAACATAAAGAAGGAAACACGGGAACATCGGATTGCAACTCATATAGTAACAGATATAGTAAATCATGTATTTGTAATATAACAATTCAATAAATAGAGGAATCAACAGGGTGGCTGAAAAACAGAAAAGGGGAACGAACAAGGTGATTGAAAAACAGAAAAGTATGGATGATTATGTAACTAAGAAGATAAATAAAAAGACTGAGAGGAGTTCTGAAGAAGCAAAAAAAAAAAAAACAAACAAAAAACAACAACAACAACAAAAAAACCAAACAAAAAACAAAACCAAAAAACAAACTCAAAAAACCCTAGGAAAACCTATCCCAGAAAATAGAGATTATAAAAGTGAAGAGGAATTAAGGAAAAAGAAACAAACTATGTCAAAAATGAAGAGAAACTAAGAAAAGTAGATGTGAAATGATAAGGAAGAGAAAGAAGGTTCACTTTAATTTAAGTAAGAGGTTGTTTATGGAATATTATTTTCATTACATTCTGGGTACACTCTTCAGAAACTTTATAATCATCAAGAACTTTGAGTATGCTCTAAAGCACTGTGTCTTGAAAGATTTTTTCCATAAGTTTTTATCAGTTATACGCTCTTAGATGTGAATTTATTTGCTTTTTTGCTCTCCAGTATCCTTCAGCTACCTGAGAATGAAGAATTTGAAAAAATGAGTTCAAAGGGGAGGAGCTATAATATGAAACCTAATAGAATAATACCGATTGCTCTTAGTTACACTGAAGTGAGTACTGGAAAAAGAAAGTTAGAGATGTCAAAAATAAATTTCCCCTAGATATACTAACAAGAAAAGAAATATAAAATCAAATATTAGAAAATATAGAAACCCTCAGTCTGATGTGTGAAATTCACATATCAAAGTTAAATCCACCTGAGGCATAGTCAGGATTCTATTTATGCCACAAGAGGTAGTCATAGATAGGATTCTAGATGGAGATACCAGGGTAGGATGTTTATTTACCTGGAAGTCATTGAATATCTATAATCAAACTCCTGGTTGAATAGGTTCTGAAATCACCATTGCTTATTAATCAGTTGCACTCAGAAAAGAGGTTTTAAAATTGTTTTTCTCAGATTCATTAATCATAATTATCTAATTAAATATACATGTTATAAAATAAAACATCCAGATGTTTTCCTTTTATTGTGATTAATCCTTTTTCTTCACCCATATAGAATTGATTATCTTCTAGAAACAGATTCCTAAACATTTTATCTTCTATAGATAAAGGAAATATTGGTATTTGGGATTCCAAACAATAGAATTATCAAACTGAAAGGGACCTACATACATCTTACAGTTTTGAAACTCTAAACCATCATTTATATGCATTTTTCCTCAATCTCAAAATATTGAGAGGCTAGAACCTGCCTCAGCTAAACTGGACTGCATCTTGTCCTTCAAATTGTCATAAATCCTTCTTCACATGTAAGTAAAAGTTTGCTTCCCCTATTTTAAGACCTCCCCTCTTTTACTTTTTATAACTGTATAGAAGGCAATGGCACCCCACTTCAGTACTCTTGCCTGGAAAATCCCATGGATGAAGGAGCCTGGTAGGCTGCAGTCCATGGGGTCGCCAAGAGTCGGACATGACTGAGTGACTTCACTTTCACTTTTCACTTTCATGCATTGGAGAAGGAAATGGCAACCCACTCTAGTGTTCTTGCCTGGAGAATCCCAGGGATGGGGGAGCCTGGTGGGCTGCTGTCTATGGGGTGGCACAGAGTCAGACACGACTGAAGTGGCTTAGCAGCAGCAGCAGCAGTAATATAAATAATTTTCAGTGTCTGTTTTATTAACTTTTAATGTACATAAACTCAACAACCTAAGTCACCCTCTGGTTTTCTGTTTTCAAGACTCAAAAACTAAACCCCTTTTATATTAGGAGGAAATATACCTTTCACTTCTGAAAAAAAATCACATTTGTCAACTTTATCTAAACTCTTCTGCATTCTACTTATTGTTTACAGGTAAATTAACAAAAAACATTGTGAAATTGTACAGCATATAAGAATATGGGAGAATCAGTTCATCTCCTGGTAGTTTTCATTTTTTTGGTAAGTTTTGCATATCATATTTTAAGTTAAAATTTACACTGGAAATGATTTACTCAGATTTGGGTTTTCAGGTGTGTCTTCTTTTCAAGTATCTATGAGACTGCCTTCTTGAAAATTTTATAAGTATCTAGTAAATTTCCTTCCATTACCACTGAGAATCAGTTTATAGTTTATCTCTTTTTAGAAACTAATGAGATTATAAAAACTCATGTTTTCTCAGATTTATGTGTCACCAATTTTTCTTACCTGTTTATCAAATTGCAGAAGATGAGGATCTTTCATATAATCATCACTGGCAACAGAATGCTGACTCCCAAAATTATAAAGTCATTTGACTTTTCCTGATGTCTTTCACATTACTCTAACACTGTGTGAATCTAGTTAAACTAAAGGTCTATTTACCTTCTCCAAATGCCAATAAACTTTTCACAGTTATTCTCCACTACTAGTTGGTTTGTTACTCCAGATGTTACCTTGCTTTAGGGTAACACTCATTCAGTCATCTCCATAGCACTTTCAACAATAGAATCATGTCTGACACTAGAGTCACTCTACTTATTGTTAAATTTATCCATATTCTTCCATTTCACCTGTATAAGAAAACAGCATTTTCATGAAGTCTTAGATTTTCCTGTGTTTTCTAACAAAAAGTGCCATAAATCTTGCCATTGTGGAAATAAAGCTAATTAACAGCTCTAGAGGACAATGATCAAGTGATTGCCTAGATAGAGTTTAGAAGGACTTTATGAATCAAGGGACTTTAACTCTAGGGACCTATTTGGTTTGACCAGAACAAAGGTCCAAAAGACTCATAATATTCATAATAAGATACTAGACAAGAAGAAACAGCATGTATTTGTGAACGCTGTATTTGTGAATCATTGTACTCATTGTACTCAGGATCTTGTTACCTTGATGTATAACTTTTAAATATTTCGGTACATGGTTAATGGACTTCCATTTTCACGCTTGATCTTGTCTCTGCAATTGTCAGAGGAAAGAAGTTTTCTATTGACTAGTTTGATGATGTGAAGAGCCCCAAACTGTCAGAGGCCAGTTGTAGCTGTGTTCCCTTTGGAACATTCTTTCCTGGGGGCACCAGGACCTCTGAATCTATTGAACCAAAGTTCACAAGAATAGAAAGCATAAATGTTCATAGTAAATTATTTGGCTCTATTGTTAAAGAGGCTTTTTCTCCCTTGGGTACATACATTCTGGTTAAAGGACAGATGGTAATATATGGTGGCCATTGGCTTTAAGATATATATTGCATCAGATAGACAGCTTTGTAAACTTGCAAGGTGTTCATTCCCCAGATGATATAAAATTGAGCATTCATCAGCATTCCATCACTCTATGAGTGATTTTTTTTTCTGGGATATGAAACATAATAAGTGTAGTAAATTCTACAGGTGTGAGACTGTTATCACACTTCATTTTCTATAAAAATGTGTCCAGATCCCTAATTGCATGGGACACCATAGGAATAGATAAGGTAGAAAAAATACTGTATAAATCCATAAAGGGTAGTGTGCTAACAGAAGCACCATGGTTGGGAAAATAAGTACCCAGAAAAAAAATTATATCACTGTGAAGACAAGCCTTAAATCTTTCCAGAAAATATAGGCACTGAGTCTACTGACAGTTTAGTGAGCTGTGGCACCATGGAGTGTACTGAGGCTTTACTTTTGCAACTAGGGCAGTTGGCCATAACAATAGCCAGGTTACCCATCATGAGGGGAAATTAATGTTAAGTCTATGCAGATACTTCAGTTAGATAGCAACATAATGATAGTAGGGGAATTAAATGCTCCAATCACATCAATGGATGTTTTGACATCTTGGTAAATCTGATTCTACTTTTGATCTATAGGTGAGGTTGTAATTCTGAGTCTAAGAGCTTTATATGTAGCCATGCTTCTCTATCTAAGACATGCTTTACTCTCACTGTGTGAATGTGAAATATTTTCCTACATCAATGAGATATTGACAACTTTTATACAGTTTTTAAAGGTAAAAGGCTCTTTAAGAATTGGTTTATAGAGATTACTAAGTGCTGATGTAATCTAATGAAACTCATGTTCCAAAAAGTCTTTTAACTGACTTCTACTGTTTTAAATGTGCTAGCTTTTTCAGAAAAAATGTTCTCATAGTAATTAACCTCCAATTAAAATAAATAAATTTATATTAAAAAAGAAATTATTAGCTCAAAAGCTTTTTACATGATCAAAATTCATATAATCAAAAGAAATTGTTAAATAATTTAAACTTATTTAATACTTTTTTAAAAGTAAAAATTGATGTTCTCCTTGATCTTACCAGTAGAAAGCAAAAATAAGCATTTAAAATTAGAAAAAGTATAAAATTATGTGTTCAATCAATTTGAGTTATACTTCTAAGACTATAGTGTGTCCACTTAAACTTAACATTTAATGTCCTTAGGAATTTTAAGACCTTACCATTACTGTCAAATACAGTAATTAGTGGATAGTCTTCAAACAATTTAAAAATAATTTTGAATATCAAAACACACATTGTGTGTGTACATATGTGTGTATGTTTGGGTATGTGACTTATTTATTTACAGAGCATCTGTATCTTTTTTTATCAAGTTAGCAAATGTGTTCATTTTTGCTATTTTAAGAATAACATTTACTGCCTGTAAAAAGTGTGAGTAGAATGTATGTGGCTGTTGAGGGTTATATGTAAAGTTTGCTGGTTTACTAAAATGACTTAGTATGATAGACTGCTCTCAATTATTCACCTTCAGCAACTCTCAGTGAAATAGAAACTAGTTATGTTGGTTAATATGGGTGGTTGTGACTATACTAGAATTTAACATGACCCCAAAATACTACTGACTAAGCAAGTAATAGAATGTGGACTTGCTTACCAAGGGGTTGAAGAAAGAACATTATTCTTGAAATAATACTCTTTAAAAAAATCACTGAAGTATAGTTGATTTACAATGTTTCAGGTGTATGGCAAAATGGTTCAGTTCTATCTATCTATCATCTATCTATATATTCTTTTTCAGATTCTTTTCCACTATAGGCTGTTACAGGATATTGAATATAGCTCCAGTTCTACTCTGCAGGTTCTTGTTGGTTATCTATTTTATTTATAGTAGTGTGTATCTGTTAGTCCCAAATTTCTCATTTATCCCCCAACCCCCAGTTCCATACTTCTTTCTCAAGACTGTTTTGGCTATTCAGGGTCATTTCTGTTTCTATACAAATTTAAAATGTTTTGTTCCAGTTCTGTGAAAAATGTCATTTGTAACTGGATAAGATTACATTGACTCTGTAGATTGCCTTGGGTAGTATGGTCGTTTTAACACTGCCAGTTCCTCCAATGTAAGAGCACTGTATATATTTCCATCTGTTTGTGTCATCTTTGATTTCTTTCATCAGTGTCTTATAGTTTTTGGAGTACAGGTCTTTTGTCTTCTTGGGTAGGTTTATGCTAGGTATTTTATTCCCTTGGATGTGATAGTAAATGGAATTGTTTCCTTAATTTTGCTTTCTGGTAGTTCAGTTTTAGTGCATAGAAATGCAACAGATTTCTGTATATTAATTTTTTATCTTGAAACTTTACCAAATTCATTGATGAGCTCTCATAGTTTTCTGGCAATATCTTTGGGATTTTCTATGTATGGTATAATTTCATCTGCAAACAATGACTATTTTACTTCTTCTTTTCCAATTTTTATTCTTTTTATCTCTTTTTCTTCGATAGTTGTGGCTAGGACTTCCAAAACTATGTTGCATTACAGTGGCAAGAGTGGGCACCCTTGACTTGCTCCTGTTCTTAGAAAGAATGCTTTCAGTTTTCCACTGTTGAATATGATGTTAACTGTGGATTTGTTAATATAAGGCCTTTATTATATTGAGGCACACTTGCTGGAGAGGTCATCTTAAATGTTGACTTTGATCAAAATCTTTTCCTGAATCTATTGGGATGATTGTATGGTTTTTATTCATTAATTTGTTAATGTGGTATATCACACTGATTTTCAAATATTGAAAATACCCCTTGGATAAATTTCACCTGGTTATGGCATGTGATACTTATAATGTATTATTGGATTGGGTTTGCTAGTATTTTGTGAGGGCTTTTTGCATCTACATTCAGCAGTGACATTGGCTTTAATTTTCTTTTTTTTTGTGTGTGTTATTTTTATCTGGTTTTGGTGTCAGGGTGACCTTGGCCTCATCGAATGGATTTGTGAGCATTCCTTCTTTAGCAATATTTTGAAGTAGTTTGGAAAGAGTAAGCATTAACTCTTTGCTAAATGTTTGGTAGAATTCACCTGTGAACCCATTTGGCCCTGAACTTCTGTTTCAAAATACTGATTCAATTTCATATTTTATCTTCCTGATCCAGCCTTGGGAAATTGTACCACTGTAATCCCAAAGAAAGGCAATGCCAAAGAATGCTCAAACTATTGAACAATTGCACTCATCTCACATGCTAGTAAAGTAATGCTCAAAATTCTCCAAGCCAGGCTTCAACGATATGTGAGCCGTGAACTTCCTGATGTTCAAGCTGGTTTTAGAAAAAGCAGAGGAACCAGAGATCAAATTGCCAACATCCACTGGATCATGGAAAAAGCAAGAGAGTTCCAGAAAAACATCTACTTCTGCTTTATAGACTATGCCAAAGCCTTTGACTGTGTGGATCACAAGAAACTGTGGAAAATTCTGAAAGAGATGGGAATACCAGACCACCTGACCTGCCTCTTGAGAAATCTGTATGCAGTTCAGGAAGCAACGGTTAAAACTGGACATGGAAACAACAGACTGGTTCCAAATAGGAAAAGGAGTACGTCAAGGCTGTATATTGTCACCCTGCTTATTTAACTTCTATGCAGAGTACATCATGAGAAACTCTGGATAGGAAGAAACACAAGCTGGAATCAAGATTGCCGGGAGAAATATCAATCACCTCAGATATGCAGATGACACCACCCTTATGGCAGAAAGTGAAGAGGAACTAAAAAGCCTCTTGATGAAAGTGAAAGAGGAGAGTGAAAAAGTTGGCTTAAAGCTCAACATTCAGAAAACGAAGATCATGGCATCTGGTCCCATCACTTCATGTGAAATAGATGGGGAAACAGTGGAAACAGTGTCAGACTTTATTTTTTTGGGCCCCAAAATCACTGCAGATGGTGACTGCAGCCATGAAATTAAAAGACGCTTACTCCTTGGAAGAAAAGTTATGACCAACCTAGACAGCATATTAGAAAGCAGAGACAATACTTTGCCGACTAAGGTCCGTCTAGTCAAGGCTATGGTTTTTCCTGTGGTCATGTATGGATGTGACAGTTGGACTGCGAAGAAGGCTGAGCGCTGAAGAATTGATGCTTTTGAACTGTGGTGTTGGAGAAGACTCTTGAGAGTCCCTTGGACTTCAAGAAGATCCAGCCAGTCCATTCTGAAGGAGATCAACCCTGGGATTTCTTTGGAAGGAATGATGCTAAAGCTGAAACTCCAGTACTTTGGCCACCTCATGCGAAGAGTTGACTCATTGGCAAAGACTCTGATGCTGGGAGGGATTGGAGGCAGGAGGAGAAGGGGACGACAGAGAATGAGATGGCTGGATGCCATCAGTGACTCGATGGATGTGAGTCTGAGTGAACTCCGGGAGTTGGTGATGGACAGGGAGGCCTGGCGTGCTGCAATTCATGGGGTCACAAAGAGTCAGACACGACTGAGCGACTGAACTGAACTGAACTGAAGAAATTTGTCCATTTCTTCTAGGTTGTCCATTTTATTGGCAAATAATAATCTCTTATGATCCTTCATATTTTGGTGGTGTTAGTTATAACTTCTTGTTCATTTCTGAGTTTACTGATTTTGGCCCTTTCCTTTTTTTTTTTTAATTGATGAGTCTGGCTAAATGTTTATCACCTGTTTATCATTTCAAAGAATGAACTTTTAGTTTCATTGATCTTTCTAGTATTTTTTTTTTAGTTTCCATTTCATTTATTTCTGATCTTTATGATTTCTACCTTTCTACTAACTTGGGTTTTGTTTGTACCTCTAAGATCTAACTTATTTTTTGAGGTAGGCCTGTATGGCCATGAAATTTCCTTTGAGAACTACTTTCACTCATCAACATTTGATGATAGCCACTCTGACAGGTGTTGTTAGGTGATATTTCATTGTGGTTTTAACTTGCATTTCTCTGGAGATTAAAGATGTTGAGCATCTTTTCATGTGCCCTTTGGCCATCTGTATGTCTTCTTTGCAAAAATGTCTGTTCAGGTTTTCTACCCATTTTTAAATCAGATTGTTTGTTTATATTGATGTCTTGTATGAGCTATTATATATATGTATATATGGTATTAACCTTTTATTGGTCATATCATTTGCAAATATTTTCTCCCCTACAATAGGCTGTCTTCTTGTTTTGTTGATGGTTTCCTTTTTTTTTTTTAAAGCTTTTAAGATTAATTAGGTCCCATTTGTTTATTTTTGATTTAATTTCTTTTTCCTTAGGGGTCAGATTCAAGACAGTATTGCTATGACTTATGGCAAATAGTGTTGCACACTTTTTTCCAACACTTTAAATATATCCCTCCATTCCTGGTCCTGTAAAACTTCTGCTGAGCTTATATTCTTATGGGGCTTCTTTTTTATGTGATTAGCTATTCCTCTCTTGCTCCCTTTAAGATTCTCTTCATTTTTAATTTTGTCATTTTAATTATAATATATCATGATGTGGTTCTCTTTGGGTTTATCTTGTTTGGGACCTTCTGCGCTTCCCGTATCTTGATGTCTGTTTTTCTTCTCAGAGTAGGAAAGTTTTTATTCATTATCTTTTCAGAGAATTTCTCTGTTTCCTCTCTCTTCTCCTTCTCAGACCCTTATAATATGAATATTACACACTTGATGTTGTCCCAGAGTTCCTTTAAACTCTTATCATTAAAAAATCGTTCTGATTAGGTGCCTTTCACTATTCCATCTTACAGATTGCTCATCTGTTCTGTACTATCTAGTGTCCTGTTGATTCTCTCCCATTACGTTTTGTTTCAGTTATTGAATGCCTCAGTTGTGATTAGTTTTCTTATGAAAATTAATGATGACATTCTAATGATGGCATTTAACTAATGATGAGAATGATGACATTTTCATTGAGTTCTTTTTTTTTTTGAGATTGATAAACATGCTTACAACTATTTTTAAAAAACTCTTTTATCAGGTTAATTACTCACCTCCATTTCATTAGGGGTTTCTATATTCTTTCATTTCATTCTTCTGTTTGGAACATATCCCCCTTGTCTTCTCATTTGGTTTCACCGACGATTCTTGCTTCTGTGATAGGTGAAATAGCTACCTCTTCCTGGTGGCTGAGATAATAAGGAATTTGCCTGCAGTGCAGGAGACACGAGTTTTATTCCTGGGTTGGGAAGATCCCCTGGAGAAAGAAAGGCAACCCACTCTGGTATTCTTGCCTGGAGAATCCCATGGGCAGGGAGGCCTGGTGGGATATAGTATATGGGGTTGCAAAAAGTCAGACACGACTGAGTGACTAACACTAACACTAAGCCTGGTCTTGAAAGAGTGACCTTTTGTAGGACCATACTTTGAGTTGACAGCATGTGTCTTGGGGCTTTGGCCATTAGACTGGAGTGTGAGCCTTATAGTGGGAATAGTATCTGGGGAATGCTGTGCCTAAAGCCACTTTGGAAGGAAGACTGGGGATTTAAAAGGTGCAAACGAGGGAGATCCCCAAGGCTCACTAGCAACTTTGATATCCAAGAGGGTTCCAGAAGTTCCCTGCTCATTTGACAAATGATCTAAAGTTATTAAATGAATTTTTTCCCATATAGTCCAGGTGCCCGTTAAACTATTTTCTTCACTGGGCTTCCCTGGTGGCTCAGATGGTAAAGGATCTGCCTGCAATGCAGGAGACCTGAGTTCAATTCCTGGGTCGGGAAGATCCCCTGGAGAAGGAAATGGCAATCCACTCCAGCACTCTTGCCTGGAAAATCCCATGGACGGATGAACCTGATAGGCTACAGTCCATGGGGTCACAAAGAGTTGGACATGACTGAGCGACTTCACTTTCATGCAGATGACACCACCCTTATGGCAGAAAGTGAAGAGGAACTAAAAAGCCTCTTGATGAAAGTGAAAGTGGAGAGTGAAAAAGTTGGCTTAAAGCTCAGCATTCAGAAAACGAAGATCATGGCATCCAGTCCCATCACTTCATGGGAAATAGATGGGGAAACAGTGGAAACAGTGTCAGACTTTATTTTTGGGGGCTCCAAAATCACTGCAGATGGTGACTGTAGCCTTGAAATTAAAAGATGCTTACTCTTTGGAAGAAAAGTTATGACCAGCCTAGACAGCATATTAGAAAGCAGAGACAATACTTTGCCGACTAAGGCCCATCTAGTCAAGGCTATGGTTTTTCCTGTGGTCATGTATGGATGTGACAGTTGGACTGTGAAGAAGGCTGAGTGCCAAAGAACTGATGCTTTTGAACTGTGGTGTTGGAGAAGACTCTTGAGAGTCCCTTGCACTGTAAGGAGATCCAGCCAGTCCATTCTGAAGAAGATCAGCTCTGGGATTTCTTTGGAAGGAATGATGCTAGAGCTGAAACTCCAGTACTTTGGCCACCTCATTCGAAGAGTTGACTCATTGGAAAAGACTCTGATGCTGGGAGGCATTGGGGGCAGGAGGAGAAGGGGACAACAGAGGATGAGATGGCTGGATGGCATCAGTGACTCGATGGACGTGAGTCTGAGTGAATTCCGGGAGTTGGTGATGGACAGGGAGGCCTGGCATGCTGCAATTCATGGGGTCGCAAAGAGTGGGACATGACTGAGCGACTGAACTGAACTGAACTGAACAGTGAGTTTGTATTCTGCCCTTTAGCTACATTTCTCCCTGCCACAATTTGCCATGATTATTGTAGGTTTCCCGTGGGTACCATGTTCCATCATTCCTACCTGTTTTGTGTATACTACTTCTGTGCAATAGCTGTTCAATCAGCTGTTTAATCTTCAATACTTGTTCCATATATAGGTACAGATTCAGTGTGCTTATAGGAGGAGCTGAGTTCAGGGTCTTTCTAAGCTGTCATTTTGCCCTTCCCCCAGTCAGGGAATACCCTAGTTGTACAGTTCCTTGGAAGGAAAGATGACCTTTGGTACAGATCTTACTAATCTGTGGACAGGGCTAATTGCTGATTTGTTAGTTTAAGATCTAAGAAAGAACAAGAGTATAAGTTTCTTGAGATGCAATCTAGGCTGAATTATGTGGATGGACTTTTCAGAGAGGGTAGAGAATGCCCATGTAAAAGTCCATTAGAGATTATTCACTATACAGGAACAAGGTAACTTGCCTCTGTGATGTAAATAAGCCGCTTTCCTTAGGATAGTACTGCTTCACTGATACCTTATACTGTTCATTCTTAATGGATTCTAAAGTGTGGCCATAGAAACATAGTTGAAGTCTTTACATAGACACAGCAAAATGAGTTTCCCCTTACTACGGGTGATCTGACTACCATCATGACTGACTGTGCAAGTTTGTAATGCGGAAGTAAAGCCTGAGCACAATGGATAGTGCCACACTTCACCATGCTTTCAGTATACTCGCCATCCACCTGTTCTGGAAGGATTACGGACTTGTCTTCATAGGGATATAAATTTGTTCTGGGTACTGATTTTTCTTTCCCAACCAAAGTGCTTCTGCTAGTACTACCATTATGGACTAACAGAACATTTTTGGCCTTATCTATTCCTATGCAACTTTGGCTCTGGAGACATTTTTTAGAAAAGTGAAGTGTCACGACAGGCTTATGCCCCTAGAATTCACTAGACTTACTCACACTCAATAACCGAGAAACATCTCATGGATATAGTGGAGGAATGACATGATGAATGGTCAGATTGTTTGTCAAATGGGAGGTGAACAGCTTAAAAGTTTATGAGGCTGCCTATTTGATGCAGAAAATAACTTAAACCAGTGGCTGCTCTATTGTCCTCTGCCTGTAGCTAGCATATATGAATCCCAGGGGTAAAAAGTCACTTTAACAATAGGACCGAACTATTTATTATGGGAATTTATGTTTTTTATTCGAGAAGGAAATGGCAACCCACTCTAGTATTCTTGCCTGTGAAATCCCATGGACAGAGGAGCCTGGTGGACAAATTCCATGAGGTCACAAAGAGTCAGACACCGCTGAGCAACTGAAGATGAAGATGCTTTTTATTATTGTGAACTTTGATTTACTAGGTTCAGAGGTCCTAGCGCCCCAGGGAAGAATATTCCAAAGGGAACATAGCTAAGACTGGCCTCTGAAAACTTTGAGCTCTTCATATCGCTGAATCAGTAAATGGAAAAGGGCTTGCCTCTGACAATTGTGGGAACTAGGGAAACACTGAAAATGAAAGCTCATAAGCCATTTATTGTAACATTTGAAGATTATAAATCAAAGAAACAAAATCTTGAGTACAGTGTGTTCTATCCTTCAGCGTTGATAAATGTAAATGTGCTGTTTCCTCTTTGTCTCTAGTGTCTTTTTTTGGCTGCACTGCATGGCTTGTGGGATCTTAGTTCCCTGACCAGGGATTGAACCTGGGGCCACAGCAATGAAAATGCCAAGTCCTAATGCCAATTTCCTGGACCACCAGGGAATTTCCTCTAGTGTCTTATTTTGAGTCTTTAGGACCTTTGTTCTGGTCCACCCAAATAGGTCCCTTTGGGGTAAAGTCCCTTGACCCATGAACTCCTTCTAAATTCTGATCTTTGCAGTATCACTTGGTTATTGTCCCCTAGAGCTGTTAATAACCTTCTTTTACCACATGTGGCAAGATATTATGGAATTTTTTGTTAGCACAAGAAAATCTAAGACTCTATGAGGACTCTTTTCTTTGTACAGGTAAAATATAAGATTTAGAATAAATTTAACATTAAGGCAAGTAGCTATAATGTTATACATGATACTGTTTTGGAACTGCTACGGACATGAGCCACATCTTTAGGTTCATGAGTGGTATCATAAAGCAGGGTAGCTAGTGTCTGGGGGTAACAAATTGACCATTCAGCTCAGTTGAGTGGCTCCATCGTGTCCGACTCTCTGCGACCCCATGAACTGCAGCACACCAGGCTTTCCTGTCCGTCACCAACCCCCCGAGCTGGCTCAAACTCTTATCCATCAAGTCGGTGATGTCATCCAACCATCTCATCCTCAGTCATCCCCTTCTCCTCCTGCCTTCAATCTTTCCCAGCTGCTGCTGCTGCTGCTAAGTCGCTTAGTCATGTCCGACTCAGTGACCCCATGGACTGCAGCCTACCAGGCTCCTCCATCCATGGGATTTTCCAGGCAAGAGTACTGGAGTGGGGTGCCATTGCCTTCTCCTAGTCTTTCCCAGCATCAGGGTCTTTCCCGGTGAGTCAGTTCTTTGCATCAGGTGGCCAAAGTATTGGAGCTTCAGCTTTAGCATCAGTCCTAATTGACCATTAGTGAAGCATAATTGTGAAAAGGGTATTGGCATATTGAATAAGGTAAACTGACCTTGAATTTAACTAGAATCACACAGTGCCAGAGTACAGTGAAAGACATTAGGAAAAGTGAAATGACTTTATAATGTTTGGGGTAAGCATTCTGTTGTTAGTGATAATTACATGAGTGATTCTCAACCTCTGCAATTTGATAAACAGGTAAGGAAAATTGGTGACACATGAAACTAAGAAACCAAGGGTTCTTATTATCTCCATTCATTTTTCAAAAGAGATAAAGTATAAACTGATTCTCTTCTGTGAAAAGAGAAACAAATTCATTTAGTACATGCAAAATTTTCAAGCTGGAAAAGAGTGTAACTGATACACAAATATAAGAGAAACCCAAAGCCCCAAAGCTGAATAAATTATTTCCAACTATGTCACTTTAAGTTTTGATGTGGGAAATATACAAGTGATATGAAAACTACCAAGAGAGCAAATTGGTTCTCCTGCTCTCACATGTGCTTTAATATTTTATAATTTTTTAATGTTGTCCCTAGACTATAGATAGAAAGTAGAAAATTTTAGAGAAAGCTGACAAAAGTGAATTTTTTTGGGGAAGTGAAAGATAGGGGGTAAAGTAATCCTAAGAGGAAATATAAAAGGGATTGAGTCTTAGAAATATAAGTGGTGATATAGTTTGCTGGGTTTATGTATCGAGAAAGTTAATTCAAAAGGACACAAAAATTATTTATATTGCATGTAGTCATAAAAAGTAAAAGAAGTGGTCTTAAATTAGAGAAGGTAGATTTTTATTTGGATGTGGAGAAGAATTTATGGCAGTTTGAAAGATAAATTGCTGGACATTTTAGCTGATGGGAGTTACAATGTCTCAATATTTTTAGATTGAGAAGGAAATTTATATAGATGACAGTTTAGATTTTCAAAACCAAGGTATATCTATCGGCCTCATTCAGATTAATAATTCTATTACTTGGAACACTGGCTACCAATATTTTTCTCATCTATAAAGTTAAATGTCTGGGAATCTGTTTCTGGAAGATTGATCAGTTCTATATGGGCCAAGGCAATGAATTAATCACCATAAAAGACAAAGAGCTAGACCTCTTCTTTCACATCATGAACACTTGATTAACTAAAAGAAATGGTTATAATTAAGTGTTGAGAAAAATAGCCTAACAAGCTTATTCTTTTGAGCAAAACCAGCTTGTAAGAGAATGTGGTTTCAGAATCAATCAGGAGATTGATTGTAGGTATTTGATGACTTCTAGGTGAATAGACATTATATCCTGGTGTCTCCATCTAGAATCCCTGAGCTCAAGGCAATAGTCAAAAGATACCCACTTCAAACTATGAGTTTTTTTTTTGAGGCTTAAATGTTTTAATAGAGATCAAATTGCCATAACTTGATGTTGTATGTGTATAATGCTTTGCTGTTAATATTGTACAATGTGCTTAACTATTTACCATAGGCAAAATAAAAGCATCAAATAATCAGTAGCATATTAGCATTCCAAAAAAAGCTCTTGAGAAACTGATAACTCTGAAGCTAGAACTTCATGTAGACATGAAACCACAACAACAAAAAAACAAATTTCTGTCTAAAGTAGTCAAGCTCACAGAGACAACATAGGATTGTGGTTTCCAGGGAGGAAGAAATGGGAAGTTGTTTAATAGATACAGAGGTTCAGTTTTGCAAGGTGAAAAAGCTCTAGAGAAAAAAAAAGAAAAGAAAGAAAGATCTATGACATGACACATGAGTTTTTGAACAGAATACCACTTCACAGATGACTATTAATACCAGATAACAAAAACTACCGGTTTAATTGGTAGGTAGAGGAGAAGTGGGGCTTCCCTGGGGACTCTGTGTAAAGAATCTGCCTGCAATGCAGGTGACACAGAATAGGCAGGTTAGACCCCTGGGTCGGGAAGCACTTCTCCCCCGCAGAAGGAACTGGCAACCCACTGCAGAATCCTCGTTTTTAGAATCCCATGGACAGAGGAGCATGGAGGGCCACAGTCCATTGGATCACAAATCAAACTATGAATCTTTATATTCTCTGATATTTGGTTGGATATTTCTCTCTCGCTCGCTTTTTATTATATGTAGGTAAAATTTACTTTTGACTATTTCTAGATAGCATATTCAAAAGCAAAGACATTACTTTTCCAACAAAGGTCTGTCTAGTCAAGGCTATGGTTTTTCCAGTAGTCATGTATGGATGTGAGAGTTGGAGTCTAAAGAAAGCTGAGTGCCGAAGAATTGATGCTTTTGAACTGTGGTGTTGGAGAAGACTCTTGAGAGTTCCTTGGACTGCAAGGAGATCCAACCAGTCCTTTCTTAAGGAGATCAGCCCTGAAGTTGATCTTTTAAAAAACTTGGGGGTAGGGCCACCAACATCCTGGACAGTGGAAAATATAGGTATAATTTTTGTCCCCCCCCGAACTTAAGTACTAATAGCCCATTATTCACTGGAAGGCTTACCAAAAATATAAACAATGGATGAACACATAGTTTGTATTTATGTGTAATATATGCTATATTCTTACAATATAGTAAGCTCTAAGAAAGAAAATATTTTTAAGAAAATCATAAGGAAAAGAAAGTCTGTCTACAGTGCTATAACTTTGTATCATCTGTTTACAAGATAAATCATCTGTCAACGACTATATCTACATGTCTTAGGGGATACCATATATTGTGGATTTTATCAGTTCAGTTCAGTTCATTTTGTTGCTCAGTTGTGTCCAACTATTTGCAACCCCATGAATCACAGCACGCCAGGCCTCCCTGTCCATCACCAACTCCCGGAGTTCACTCAGACTCACGTCCATCGAGTCCGTGATGCCATCCAGCCATCTCATCCTCGGTCGTCCCCTTCTCCTCCTGCCCCCAATCCCTCCCAGCTTCACAGTCTTTTTCAATGAGTCAACTCTTCGCATGAGGTGGCCAAAGTACTGGAGTTTCAGCTTTAGCATCATTCCTTCCAAAGAAATCCCAGGGTTGATCTCCTTCAGAATGGACTGGTTGGATCTCCTTACAGTCCAAGGACTCTCCAGAGTCTTCTCCAACACCACAGTTCAAAAGCATCAATTCTTTGGCGCTCAGCCTTCTAGACATCAAAATGAAAAGATAATGGGAAAAGAAATTCATATTTAATTACAGTCATAACAATTAATGTACTGTTAACAAAGAAGCAACAATATAATTGCTTTATGGTAGCTTTGAGTAGTTGATGCAATTTCTTCATGGCAGCCCTGCCTATATAATAGTGAATAAATCATTATAAAATTTTAATGGCATATAGTATTGCAGTCATAGTCATAACAGTATTGGAAACATTGCTGTATTTTTAAAAAGCCCAGTTACCAGTGACTATAGGCAGTTTGCAGTTTCTCCAGTTGAGAGAGATAGAGAGGCATATTGCCTGGTAAAGTTATTTTCTGGAAGCACTTATAAAAGAGTAATAAAACTAACAAATGAATAATTTTATATTCAATATTACTCACATAATATCTATATAAGGATAGGCTATCCACTTCAATACAAGCCATGCTATTAATACATGTTCTACATGTAAATTTTTGCATCTTCATATATCTATTGCAAAAATCACATTTATGGAGACTTTGACTCTTCAAAAACAGGTTGTATGAGTGTCAACTGTACATATTATTTACCCTTTCAACAAAAATTTCTTGTGATTTTAATTTTTGATACACTGGGTTGAAGAAGAAGTTTTGGTACTTAATTTTATGGGGCTTGCGGTCCAGATGGAATGGAGAAATTGAGTAAATAATAAATTAGGAAAGGAGAAATTGAATAGATAATAAATTCCATTTGTGACCCAAAAGGCTGTAATGCACCAGGCTCCTCTGTCCATGGGATTTGCCAGGCAAGAACAGTGGAGTGGGTGCCATTTCCATCTCCAGGGAATCTTACCAAACCAGGGATCAAACCTGCTTCTCCTGCTTGGCAGATGGATTCTTTACCACTGCGGCTTCAAAAAGCCTGTGGCTCAGTGGTAAGGAATCCACATGCAATGCAGGAGCTGCAGAAGATGGGAGTTCAATCCCTGGTTTGGAAAGATCCTCTGGAGGAGAGCATGACTACCCACTCCAGTATTTTTGCCTGGAAAATGCCATGGACAGAGGAGCCCAGCAGCTACATTCCATGGGGTCCAAAGGGTTGGACATGACTGAAGTGACTTCACACCAGGGAAGACCTTTCATCACATTATGAATTTCATAATTCTAAGCTTTTCAAATCATGTGTAAGTACCTTAAAGCAGTGTTTCTCAAATTACTTGCACCAAAGGATAAGTTTATTTTTAATTTATACTCTTACATAGACTATTATTTTGATAAAATATCAAAACAGAAACTTTAGTGCCACTGTAATGTCAAGCTGCTAGAGAAGTTTCTAAATATTCAATCACAGACCCTCCACAAAATATGACACAAACTGGTAACAGACACTTCACAGACTTGTGCCTCTCTGTGTGGGCCACTTTTTCATTGCTTCAAGGAGTTCAGATATGAATGGTCATAATCTATGCCTTCAAGTTTACAATCCCCTTGGTGAGTTAGAACTGTACTTAGTTCAATATAATACACAGGTTAGTAAAATAAATGGCTAGTAATAATAAAACAAGAATTTGTAGATGTGGTAAGCATCTGAGTAACACTGAAGATGAAATGTTCCCACAGGAAGGGCCAGAGGAAGGTAACTTCCTGAGAGATTGCAATAGTGATTAGTTCTATATGACTGAGGTAGGTCATATTAATTTAAAATCCAAAGTCAAAAGCTTTGGGGTTGAATTCCTGTTACTCTTGTTGACCATCGTGTATTTCAGGAGTAATATCAGAGCAGTCACCCGGAAAGGAAAATGAAAGTATTAAATGGAAAGCCAACTTTGTGGTCGAGAATAGCTCCACAAGACAGCAACTAATTTTTCTGTGTGATCACACTGCAAAGGCTGTGAGGTAATTTTCATGCAAGAGTAGAAATAGGCTTGCATAACTTTGGTTTCTCTTCTAGTTTATTAACATAATCATCATAATTTACATTTTTCTGTTGTCCTTCAGGTAGCCAAACCTACAAAGTCAATGTATGGAACAAATCAGTCTATGGTGTCAGAGTTTGTGTTCCTGGGACTCACCAATTCCTGGGAGATTCAACTTCTCCTCTTTGTGTTCTCCTCTAGTTTTTACATAGCAAGCACAATGGGAAACTTGCTCATTATGCTCACCGTTATTGCTGACCCTCACTTACACTCCTCCATGTACTTTCTGTTGGCCAACCTCTCCTTCATTGACCTGGGATTTTCTACTATCTTTTCTCCCAAGATGATTTATGACCTTTTCAGAAAGCATAAAGTCATTTCTTTTAGTGGCTGCATCACTCAGATCTTCTTCATCCACATCATTGGTGGGGTGGAGGTGGTGCTGCTCATTGCCATGGCCTTTGACAGATATGTTGCCATATGTAAGCCTCTCCACTATCTGACCATCATGAGCCCAAGGATGTGTGTCTTCTTTATAGTGGCTGCCTGGATTATTGGCCTTATCCACTCCATGGTTCAACTGGCTTGCGTGGTAAACTTACCCTTCTGCGGCCCAAATGTGTTGGACAGCTTTTACTGTGACCTTCCTCAGTTGATCAAACTTGCCTGCATAGATACGTACCAGCTAGAATTCATGGTCACGGCCAACAGTGGATTCATCTCTGTTGGCTCCTTCTTCATTCTGATCATTTCCTACATTATCATCATTCTCACTGTTCAGAAACAGTCTTCAGTGGGTTCATCCAAGGCTCTGTCCACACTTTCAGCTCACATCACTGTAGTAGTCTTGTTCTTTGGTCCTTTGATGTTTTTTTATATATGGCCATTTTCCTCCACACACCTGGATAAGTTTCTGGCTATATTTGATGCAGTTCTCACTCCTTTCCTGAATCCTGTTATTTACACATTCAGGAATCATGAAATGAGGGTTGCAATGAGGAGAGTATGCAAACAGCTAGTGAATTACAGGAGATCTCTAAAGTGATGAGCGATTTCTTCACTGTATTGTGAAGAGCTCTTGATTACTAATGTTCAGTGTTGATGGTCACAGTCAGAAAGAATCTTGTTTGTCTTTGATTTGATTACAGAAAGATATTGAGTCCATTTTGTCTTTTACTTAGGAAGCAGAGACATTCACCTTTGAAAAGAGACTTACATATAGAGTATTTAAAATCAAAGTATACAGAAACCTTGAACCTAAATTCTTAAGGAATAATGTTTATAAGAAGTAATTTTTAGAAATACCTAAGAGGGAAGATTTCTTTAAGGCCTTCAGAACAGGGAGAAGTATCTCCTAATCTACCCTAATTTGGGATAACTTCTATTTACCTTGAATATATCTGCAAACACCCTATTTCCAAGTATGTCCATATTCATAGATATCAGGGTTTAAAATTTTGACATGTCTGTTTGGTGGACCCAAATCAAGCCACAACAGTAGTATAAGTAGTATAGATAGCTGAAAACAGAAACAATTGTAGGACAACTACCTGTTAATGAGTGCAAATATATTAATATTGAAAATACATAATAGCACAAACATTAACTTTTCATAAGTAATTAACTATACCTTTCATGGAGTATGTAAAGTCAGCATAAGGTGCAAAAAATTACTTTTTTAAGCTAAAGAATCTCTAAGTAGGAAAATTACACATAAAAATAACATTTAGTTCTTTTAGTCAGGAGCAGAACAAATACATCAATATAAATTTGTCATGTCATTCTAACAGGGAAATCCAAATTCTAGGAAGGAAAGTTATGACCAACTTAGATAGCATATTCAAAAGCAGAGCCATTACTTTGCCAACAAAGGTCTGTCTAGTCAAGGCTATGGTTTTTCCAGTGGTCATGTATGGATCTGAGAGTTGGTCTGTGAAGAAAGCTGAGTGCCGAAGAATTGATGCTTTTGAACTGTGGTGTTGGAGAAGACTCTTGAGAGTACCTTGGACTGCAAGGAGATCCAACCAGTCCATTCTAAAGGAGATCAGTCCTGGGTGTTCATTGGAAGGGCTGATGCTAAAGCTGAAACTCCAGTACTTTGGCCACCTCATGCGAAGAGTTGACTCATTGGAAAAGACCCTGATGCTGGGAGGGATTGGGGTCAGGAGGTGAAGGGGATGACAGAGGATGAGATGGCTGGATGGCATCACCGACTTGATGGACATGAATCTGAGTGAACTCCGGGAGTTGGTGATGGGCAGGGAGGCCTGGTGGGCTGCAGTTCATGGGGTCACAAAGAGCCAGACATGACTGAGCGATTGAACTGAACTGAACTGAGTCTTCATTCAATACAGTATTTGGTGGTAAAGCATTCCTAAGTTAAAAAAAACAAACCTATCAAAAACTATGAACTATGCAAACTTTGCGAAAATATTAACATGTATCATTTTTTCTTTTTAGTATCATTATTTAAATATTATATAGTTTAATTTATATTTATATTCATATGTATGTATATATGACCAAGGCAAACAATTTACTTCTCGAAACTTCAATCTGCATTGTATTTTGTCTTTTAATATCCTATTTCAGACTTTGGAATAAGCAGACATTTTATCATAGGATAAATTTGTCCTTTTATTTTCCTTGATGAACAAAACCAGATCCTATTATGTTGCATTGCTACTCATATTTTGAGGGACTATAATTACTTCTAATACAGTTTCAATCATCCATTTTATGATTTTAGCTAAAGTAATTAACATTTATTTCACAGATGGGACTGTTAAAAAAAAGAATGGCAATAGTTTAAGTGGAAAAAACTGATATTTTTAAATTAAAAAGAACTTATAGTTGATTTACAATGTTGTGTTAGTTTCAGGTATACAGCAAAGTGACTTCAGTTTGTGTGTGTGTGTGTATGCGTGTATGTATATATATTCTTTTTCAGGTTCTTTTCCATTACAAGTTATTACAAGATATTGAATACAGTTCCCTTTGCTATACAGTAAGTAGGTCCTTGTAGTTTATCTATTATATATATATAGGAGTGTGCGTGTGCTTGCTCAGTCACAACTGATTCTTCATGACCCCATGGACCACAGCCCGCCAGGCACCTCTGTCCACATGTATATGTTAACCTCAAACTCTTTCCCCTTTGATAGCCATGTTTGCTTTCTATGTCTGTGAAAAAGAAATGAATTTTGTAAGTAAGTTCATTTATATCATATTTTAAGATTTCATAAGTGATAGCATATGATATTTGTCTTTCTCTAACTTACTTCACTTAGTATGAAAGTCTCCAGGTCCATCCATGTTGCTGCAAATGGAATTATTTCATTCATTTTAATGGATGAATAATACTTCATTGTATATATATATATATATATATATATATATATATATATATATATATATACATCATATCTTCTTTATCCATTCATCCATTGATGGGCATTTAGGGTGCTTCCGTGTCTTGGCTATTGTACATACTATTGCTGTGAACATTGAGGTAAGTGTACCTTTTTAAACTAAAGTTTTCATCTTTTTTTTAGATATATGCCCAGGAGTGGGACTGTTGGATCATATGGTAGCTCTATTTTTAGTTTGGCAAAAACTGATTTTATTCAGAAACTACTGCAATATGGAAAAAGAGATCTTGGTATGGAAGTGTGGTCAATTCCCAGGCTTCCTTGGTGGCTCAGTGGTGAAAAATCTACCTGTCAATGAAGGGAACATGGGTTCCATCCCTGGTCGGGAATATCCCACATGCTGCAAAGCAACTAAGCCCACGCACCACAACTATTGAATCTGTGCTCTAGAGCCCACGAGCTGCAACCACTGAGCCCTTGTGCCTCAACTACTGAAGCCCGAATGCCATAGAACCCATGATCTGCAACAGGAGAAGCCACTGCAATGAGAAGCCCAGGCACTGCAACTAGACAGTAGCTCCCACTTGCTGCAACCTGCAACAAGCCCGTGCAGCAACGAAGACCCTGCACAGCCAAAAATAAATGAATAAAATGATATAAAAAGAAATGAGGTCAATTTCCAATACAATTAAAACAAGTGGGAATTTACTGCCGAAGAGAAGCAGTTGGAGGCAGGGAGCATGGCAGTGAATGGAAGTACCTAAAGATATGAAGAATTCTTGCTAAACTGACTTTACAGGTGCTTACTGAGGGCAGGAAAGGATGATCAGATATCAAGAATAGAGGTTTAGAAATTTTATTAGGTGTCGAGGCTAGGGAATTTCTTCTATAATAATTTAGCAGGATTCTTGCTATAACTGGGCTATGCAAGCCCATCAAGGGTGTGCCTCAGGTTGAGATCTAGTGGAGAAGAGGGCTCAGAAGAGTCTGAATAAAGTTTGGTCAAGAACAGAGTCTTTGTCAACTTAAAGGTGGAAAATTGAGAATCTTCTGTTATTTATAATTATTTATTAACTAACAAAGCCCAGGAACACTGTAAATATAACCCCCAAGGGCCACAAACATTTTATTTACTTACACCTTTTTTAAAGGTAGCAAACATTATTTTTAAGTAGCAAAAGTGAACACATTTGCTAACATGAACCGAAGAAATGAGTGCTCTAGAAAGGTATGTCACACACACACATATACACACCCTCACCATGACCAATGATTCAGTACTTAATCTTATTTAAAAATTACCCAGAAAAGATCCACTAATTACTTTATTAAAACTAAACCCAAATTTTAAACAAGTAAGAATCATAGAGGTTATATTCCAGTGGACTCATTCTAAATCTGTCAGAATTAGAATTCTAACTGATTAATAAATGATTTTACATTTTCCAGAATTTTAAATCCTTGTTTTATATACCATTTTGATAAGATCAGAGAGAGGATGCATACCTATGTTATTAAAAAAATTATTAAACCTACCTGAGTTGTATAAGAATTTATTTTGATTATTTGAATTTGGATTCTCATATAAAAATGCTCTGAGTCATAATTTCTTTGAGAATTTTTTTTCCTGAAAAAGATGGCATATATAAAACAGTAAAAATTCAGTTTTCCTCGTTTGGGGGAAATTTGGGGAATATTAGATTCAAAATAGTACTTAATCTCCATAAAGCAATACTAACAGAATTTCTTTAAGAGGCTTTATTTTATTTACTAACAAATCCTTGAAGTAGGAAAATACTTCATACTTATACAGTGAAGGATAAAAACTCCTCAATTCTTTAAGCATAGTCACACATAAAACTACTAGGCTCAGTTCTGGAATTTCAGCTATAGGTCAAGACTTAGATATACAAAGAAATTAAAATTAAAAGTATAGGTGGATACATGAAATCTCATATTGAATCTCTAATCAAATTTCTCTTCTATTTCCAATGGAAATAAGACAAATAGATAAAAAAGGAAACAGGCAAATAGGTTGAAAAATAAAGGTCAACTAACAAACCAAAATCTCTATTACCTCTCAACTGATGGCAAATACGTCTTCATTATCCTAAGAGAACTACCAAATGTTTTAGGTGTTAGTGAGGTATTCTTGGGTTTTTAAGGGATATAAGCCCTAGATGATGACATCCAGTGCCCTTCTAATCTGGTAGGTAGAGTCCTTACTGGTCGTGAGTCCATTATTAACACAGCAGAGAGGAAAGCATCAATAAGCTATGTCCATTTGGTAATGTAATTTACCCTTTGTTCTAATTGGAAAGTATCTCATATGACTAAATAACTGAATATATTCCTTCTGTTGACCAATTACACTGTTATAGTCATGGGAATTCCATGTGGTCATGAGAATTCCATGTGCTCATGATACTATTTAATAGTATATATGAAAAATAAAACTGTATTGACAGTATATCCTAGAAATGCCACATCTCATTTTGTAGACCCTGGAAGCACTTGCACACTTGTATAACACATGTGAAAATATTTGTTAGCACCTTGTGAAGCAAATTTTGGACAAACTCAAATATCCATTAATAAGACAATGTTAAACTGTTTTGATGGTAGTTCTTTAATTACCTTCTTATATATAATTTTCATTGTGTCCACTATGCTCTGTAAAACTGAACTTTGTGGATGGGTCAACCAAAGGCTCTTGCCCTCTGGTTTCTGCTTAGGTGAAGCTATTGGAAGCTGTTGCAGGAAGGTGGAGGAGAATAAAGTGATAATGATAATAAGTCCCTTACCTTCCTTCCTTCTGAGGGTTTTTTTTTTTTTTTTTGGCAATTACTGCATTTCTCCACCAAAGCTCTATCACTGGTGGCCTCCTGTTGCTGTGGCTCTTTCTCTGAGTTATGGTCCTGTACCTCTCATTGCCCCTCAGCTTTAGGGGCAGTAATGCCTCTCTGTTATTGCTAGTCCTGGTAATCCTGGCTGGTAATCTAAATGGACTAGACAGCCATTTGGTGAATTTCAGTCAGCTCCTGCCCTTAGCCATTCCAAGACTTGATCAGTTGCACACGTGCAAAGCAGCCGTGGTAACAGGGATGGAAGCTGTGCAAGTGCTGAATACCACAGACTTCCCCTTAACAAAGCTGATCTGTGTACGCTCATAACAGAATCCCAGCCTGCCAATGGAGGAAACCAATTAGCATCATTTCCTGGGGAAAATAGCTAGATACTTGGCGATACATTGATTACATTGGACCTCTTTTATCATGGAAGAGGCAGTGATTTATCCTAGGAAGAATAGATACATATTTCACAATGAATTTGCATTAGTAGTCTGCTATCATGGCTTCATACTGTGTCAATTCAGCTAAACCAGAACTATGTTTCCAGAATTTCCTTCCATGTATGCTCCCACATTAGGGTTCACCACAAGGAAAGTTTGGGATTTGGAAGAAGGAAGTGAAGTAGTAGCCATTTTTGTTCTGAAGGCCATGAAAGGTAAAGTACTGTTACAGATCGCGCATGGGGCTGGCTCACCTTGCTGGTGTGGGACAACAACTTGGGCCTGTAGCTCCTCTAGCTCTTACTGGATTTCCACCTCAGTTCTTCCAAGTCCTGGCCAGGAGCATGTTTATGATGAAGATCATCAGCTTACTCAGCAGGTCACCTGCATCATCAAAGTTGGAAGCAATGAGAGACAGAGATGGTTCTAGTTTATCTTGATCTTCATTTCCTGTCTCCTTCCCTTCCAGAGGTTCTTCAGGCTTCAGGATCAGCATGAGGTTAAATGGCCATGAACTTATACTGCTTAATGGTCTCCACCATTGCATAAAGTCTAATGCCTTTAAGAACTCTCTATTCTAAGTCACTCATGTGATTCTACTCTGATCAAACTCTGAACAATACACCTTCAACATGTTTATCAGCCTAGTCTTTTAAAGATTTACAGAATGCCTTATCCTTTCGATGATATCTGCACAACATTGTATCTTACTAGGGGAAGATAGAAAATCAAGTATAATAAGGGGCCCGTATACATATGGAACTCATTCCATTTATATGTACTATCAGTTATAAGCAACTAACTTGATTTGTGGAACGGCCTGCAGAGATAGAGTTACCCTGGTAGTTGGAGCACCACTTCTGATAATGACATGCTATACTCTAGGATGGCCTATAAGTCTGTGATAAGCTACAGAAGCAATTTGTTATTTTCCTCCTTCTGTGTCCCTAATGAAACATTTAAAGAAGAGTTAATACCTATCTTCCTGAAACTATCCAAAAAGCTGCAGCATAAGGAACATTTCCAAACTAATTCTGTGAAGCCACAAACACCATGATACCAAAACCAGATAAAGATAATACAAAAAAAGAAAATTACAGGTCATATCACTGATGAATATAGACACAAAAATCCTGAGTAAAATGCTAGCAAACCAAATCCATAACACATTAAAGATCATACACCATGGTCAAGAAGGATTTATTTTAGGGATGCAACCATTCTTCAATATCTGCAAATCAATCAGTGTGATACACTACATTAACAAATTGAAGAATAAAAACTATATGATCAAGAGACACAGGAAAAGCCTTTGATAAAATTCAACACTCATTTAAGATAAAAACTCTCCAGAAAGTGGGTAGGAGAGAACTTACCTAAACATAATAAAGGCCATGGGCTTCTCTGGTAGCTTAGCAGGTAAAGAACCACCTGCAATGCAGGAGACCCCGGTTCAATTCCTGGGTTGGGAAGATCCCCTGGAGAAGGGATAGGCTACCCACTCCAGTATTCTTGGGCTTCCCTGGTGGCTCAGATGATAAAGAATCCATCTGCATGTAGGAGATCTGGGTTTGATCCCTGGGTTGGAAAGATCCCCTGGAGGAGGGCAAGGCAACCCACTTCAGTATTCTTGCCTGGAGAATCCCCATGGGCAGAGGAGCCTGGTGGGCTACAGTCCATGGGGTTGCAAAGAGTCAGACACGACTGAGTGACTAAGCACAGCACAGCACACTACAAATCTACAGCTAACATCACACTCAACAGTGAAAAGCCGAAAACACTTCCTCTGAGATCAAGAACAACCCAAGAATATCCACTCTCACCACTTTTATTCAACATAGTTTTGGTAATCCTAGCCACAGCAATCAGGGAAGAAAAAGAAAAACAAGGAATCAAAATTGGAAAAGAAGTACAATTGTCACTGCTTGCACATGACAAGATATTATATATAAAAAATCCAAAATATGCTACCAGAAAAGTACTAGAGCTCATCAATGAATTTGGTAAAGTTGCAGGATACAAAATTAATATACAGAAATCTGTTGTATTTCTATACACTAATAATGGAAGATCAGAAAAAGAAATTAAGGAAACAATCTCATTTACCATCACACTGAAAAGAAAAAAGTTACCTAGGAATAAACCTACCTAAGGAGGCAAAAAATCTGTACTCTGAAAACTATGATACTGATAAAAGAAATCAGAGATTACATAAACAGATGGAGAGATATACCATGTTCTTACATTGGAGGAGCCAATGTTGTCAAAATGACAATACTACCCAAGGCAATCTACAGAATTAATGAAATTTCTATCAAAGTACCAATAGCATTTTTCATAGAATTAAAGAATTTTATATGGAAATAATTTTTTTGTGTGTTTCCTTGTATGGAAACACAAAGGATCCCAAATAACCAAGCAATCCTGAGAAAGCAAAGCAGAGCTAGAAGACTCAGACTCCTTCACTTCTGACTGTACTAGAAAGCTACAGTAATCAATACAGTGTGGTACTGGCACAAAGTCAGAAATAAAGATCAATGGAATAGGATAGAAAGTCCAGAAATAAACCTACACACTTATGGTCAATTAATCTACAACAAAAGAGGCAAGACTATACAATGGAGGAAAAACAATCTCTTCAATAGGTGGTGCTGGGGAAACTGGACAGCTACATGGAAAAGATGAAATCAGAACATTCTCTAACATCATTCACAAAAATAAATTAAAAATGGATTAAAGACCTAAATGTAAGATCAGATAGTATAAAACTCCTAAAGGAAAACAGAACACTTTGACATAAATTGAAGAAATATCCTTTTGAATTTGTCTACTAGAGTAATGGAAATAAAAGCAAAAATAACAAATGGGACCTAGTAAAACTTAAAAGCTTCTGCATAGCAAAGGGGACCATAAAAAAAAAACGCAAACAACAAAACAGCCTATAAAATGAGTGAACGTATTTGTAAACAATGAAAATGATAAGGAATTAATCTTCAAAATATAAAACAATGTATAGAACTCAATATCAACAATTCAATTAAAAAAATGAGCAGATCTCAAAAGACATTTATCCAAAGGAGATATACAGATGACCAAAAGTCATATGAAAAGATATTCACAAAGCTAATTATTAGAGAAGTGCAAATCAAAACTACAATGAGGTATTACCTCACAGTGGTCAGAATGGCCAACATCAAAAAATCTACAAATGATAAATGCTGAAGAGAGTGTGGAGAAAAAGAAAGCCTCCTAGTGTTGATTGGACTGTAAATGGGAACAGCCGCTGTGGAGAACAGTAAGGAGATTCTTTGAGAAACTAAAAATAGAGTTACCATATGATCCTCCAGTCCCACTCCTAGACATATATCTGGAGAAAAACATAATTCAAAAGGATACATGCACCCTAAAGTTTATATCATCAGTATTTACAGTAGATAAGACATGAAAGCAACCTAAGTGTCCATCAACAGAAGAATGGATAAAGATGTGATGTGTATATATATACACACACCTGGGAGAATCAGTTCAGTTCAGTTCAGTTCAGTTCAGTCGCTCAGTTGTCTCCAGCTCATTATGACCCCATGGACTGCAGCATACCAGGCTTCCCTGTCCATCACCAACTCCCAGAATTTGCTCAAACTCGTGTGCATAGAATCAGTGATACCATCCAACCATCTCATCTGTCATCTTCTCCTCCTGCCTTCAATCTTCCCCAGCATCATGGTCTTTTCCAATGAGTTAGTTCTTTGCATCAGGTGGCCAAAGTATTGAAGCTTCAGCTTCAGCATCAGTCCTTCCAATGAATATTCAGAGCTAATTTTGTTTAGCATTGACTAATTTGATCTCTTTGCAGTTCAAGGGACTCTCAAGGGTCTTCTTCAACACCATATTTCAAAAGCATCAATTCTTCAGCACTCAGTTTCTTTATGGTTCAACTCTCACATCTATACATGATTACTGGAAAAACCATACCCTTGACTAGATGGACCTTTGTTGGCAAAGTAATGCCTCTGCTTTTTAATATGCTGTCTAGGTTTGTCATAGTGTGTCTTTCAAAGAGTGAGTGTCCTGGGAGAATAGAATAGTATAAAACACTCAGACTTTTGAAACTTAGAATTTTATGAAGAATTTAATTTAGAATTTATATTTTCTCAAATTTGGCATATACGGGGCTGAATAAGTCTTTGTTCTGGGGGGCGGGCTATACTGTTATCCTGTGCATTATAGGATGTTTAGCAGCATTTCTGGCCTCTACTCATTCAGTTCAGTTCAGTTCAGTCGCTCAATCATGCCCGATTCTTTGTGGCCCCATGAACTGCAGCATGGCAGGCCTCCCTGCCCATCACCAACTCCTGGAGTTTACCCAAACTCATGTCCATTGAGTCAGTGATGTCATCCAATCATCTCATCCTCTGTCATCCCCTTCTCCTCTAGCCTTCAATCTTTCCCAGCATCAGGGTCTTTTCAAAACAATCAGCTCTTTGCCTCAGGTGGCCAAAGTATTGGAGTTTCAGCTTCAGCATCAGTCCTTCCTTTGCTTACATCATTTCATTCATTGAAAGCCCAGTGTGCTTTCTCTTTATTTATTTTATTTTTTTAAAAATATAAATTTATTTATTTTAATTGGAGGCTAATTACTTTACAATATTGTATTTGTTTTGCCATACATTGACATGAATCCGCCACAGGTATACACATGTTCCCCATCCTGAACCCCCCTCCCTCCTCCCTCCCTGTACCATCCCTCTGGGTCGTCCCAGTGCACCAGCCTCAAGCACCCAGTATCATGCATTGCCTGGACTGGCGATTCATTTCATATATGATATTATACATATTTCAATGCCATTCTCCCAAATCATCCCACCCTCTCCTCTCCCACAGAGTCCAAAAGACTGTTCTATACATCTGTGTCTCTTTTGCTGTCTCGCATACAGGGTTATTGTTACCATCTTTCTAAATTCCATATATATGTGTTAGTATACTGTATTGGTGTTTTTCTTTCTGGCTTACTTCACTCTGTATAATCGGCTCCAGTTTCATCCACCTCATTAGAACTGATTCAAATGTATTTTTTAATGGCTGTGTAATACTCCATTGTGTATATGTACCATAGCTTTCTTACCCATTCATCTGCTGATAGCTTTCTCTTATATTTTAGTTTGGAGCATTTTGAAAGTCTTCATGAAATGTCATGGTTCTTTATGTACTTTTAATTCTATCTTTCATGGAGTCATTTGAATACTATTTTAAATGCTTTCTCTCTCCTCACTCAGTCCTATGAAACTTTGAATATGTATAGGAATTCTTTACCTATTGGCTTTGGTGGAAGTGGGAAGAATGTTTGCAATTTCCTTTTGCCTAGGTTTCAGATAATTATCAGATTTCAGTTACAGAAAACTTGTTCTAGTATAGCAGTGACAGTTATTAGCTCTTTACTTCCGGAGGTAAATATTCTTCAGTGTTTAATTCACCCTGGCTCTATACCTATAAATAGAGGCTAACTCCTTAGAGATGCAGAGTAAACTTAAGAGGTACAACTGACACTTGGCTATAATATTTCAATGTTTACTTCTGGGGTCTCCAGTTAAATATACACAATTTTACCATAGCTCTAGATGTCTCCATGGAACAAATGCATAAAACACATAAAGAGAATGACTTCCTTGTACCATTTGCCATTTATTGTAGTGAAAGTGAAAGTTGCTCAGTCGTGTCCGACTCTTTGTGACCCCATGTTCTTCTATAGAGTCCATGGGATTCTCCAGGCCAGAGTACTGGAGTGGGTAGCCTTTTCCTTCTCCAGGGGATCTTCCCAACCCAGGGATCAAACCCAGGTCTCCCGCATTCTTTACCAGCTGAGCCACCAGGGAAGCGCTTTATTGTAGTATATGTGGCTAATATGTTTTTAATGATATATATCATATACCAAAAACTTGGGCTGGGCCTTGACAATATGTTAATCCCGTGTCACTGTTTGTGCTATTGAGCTATTGTGTAAGGGATCACTTCACTTTATTTCCCTCAGACTCCTTTTTAAAGCTTCAAATGCCTCTTTATTCTGGAGTCTTTTTAAAAGTTAGTGACTAAGTGTGTATTTACCCTATTAGTAACTTTCATAATTTTGTAGATTTGGGGTTTTGTTTATTTTTATATGAAAATTCTGTAATGAGGTGCACTATTTCACAGTTTCCAAATGGTCAAGGATATCTATAGTGCTGGACATTTCATTACGCATCATGTCAATCTATCAAGACTGTACCATGTCTCACTATCTCTACCTTTATCACTCTGGTCTAAGTCAGCATCATCTCTTGCTAGAATTATTGCAATGGCTTCTAATAATTTCCCTGACTGTATCCTTGAAGCTCTGAAGCATGAAGCAGCCAGAATGATCCATTTTCAGCTTACATTGAAAATGTAAGCCTGTTGTTCCCTAGTTCAAAATCCAGTTGCTTGTCTCATTTTGTATAATAACCAAAGCCTTTATAAGAGGATATATATATATATATATATATATATACACATATATATATATATATATATATATAATTTCAAGTAATGAGTTGGAAGCAAAATAATCACGTGTTAAAATTCTGACAAAGTTTGCACAGCTTAGCTTTGATGGACTTATTTAAAAAAAACTTAGAAATGCTGTAGTACCAAATATCATATTACATCAAGACTGGAGTTTTACATTCACCATCACAATGACATAACACATTTATCTCAGAGTGTTCATTCTGCTTTGAACTAGAAGTGGTAAATATTACTATCCATCTATTGTTTAATTTTCTTAGCATAGATTCTGTTACCCAAAAAATTGACTGTAAAAAGAAGTTGAAAAAAGATGAAAGAGAAGAAAAAACTATTTTTCAAAAAATAAATACAATTATGTAAAACTTTAAGTTCTTTTAATTTCCTTATGGAGATGGAGTGTGGTATGTATTACAGCATCTACAGTGTTCCTTACTGTGGGTCAGTTGAAAATATGAAAGAAACTTCTGTAAGTGAGCCCTACCCTTGCCATTTAGTTATTCTCCTTTCACTCACTTTCCAGGGCTCAGCTCCCAGGACCAAAACAATCAGTCTTTCAAAACATGAAACTGATTGAGGAGGTAATTTATAATAATTACAAGAGGGCAATTTTAAAGGGGAAACAGTAAGGGACATTCAAAGGGAAAAGAGCAGCAAATTCTGGGAAGTGGGGAAAGGAAGAGGAATAATGGGAGGGGAAGAAAAAGAGAGAGGAGAGGAAAGGGGGAAAAGTTTTTCCTAGCCCAGAGACCATAAGTGGCTGAAGAAAATTAAAGAGGAAGACATAGGAAGAAAAGAGGCATGAAAATGTAATGGGTTTGAGCAGCATAATTCTAATCACAGAGAAAATCCTCGTGTTTCTCAGCTCTTTGTATTCTAAGAACAGTTCCTTTGGTTTCTATTGAGAGATACGTGACCTCATACATGGTTGTTCTCAAAGATACTGTGTGTTTGCTCTTGAAGATTCTGCCATCTTTGCACAACCCTGGCAGAGAGCCAAAGGAAGGGTAGAATGTGGGCAAGCTGCAGTATCCAATAGGAAGGCTTAGTTTAGTCCTCACTTAGCACGTCTCCTATTGGGTGCTAGGAATTCCTGACCATGAGGCATGCTTTGTTAGAAGGAGTCAGACAGGTTCTCCCTGTTCTTAGAGCCTTAAAAAAGTGTTCCATGTTTTGTATTTCTAATAGTTACTACACATAAACATTATTCCTTAGGATCTGAGGCTCAGATTACTATAATATTTGAATATAAATGCTTCATATGTAATTCCTTTTCTCTTTTCAGAAGTGAATTTTGCTACCTCCTAAGTGAAAGACAAAGTGGACTTGCTATCAGTGTGCATAATGAAACCAAAGTAGGATAAAGAAAAGTTTTCCTCTGAGTTCGATCATCAGCACTGAACATCATTAATTAACAAGGGCCTTACAATACAGGCATCAATAAAGAGATCTTTCTATAACTCACTAACTGTCTGCATACTCTCGTCATTGCCACTTTCATTTCTTGATTCCTGAATGTATAAATGACTGGATTCAGGAAAGGAGTGAGAACTGCATAAAAGATGGCCAAAAACTTATCCAGGTGTGTGGAAGGAAATGGCCATGTATAGATAAAAATCAAAGGACCAAAGAACAGAGCTACTGCAGTGATGTGAGCTGAAAGTGTGGACAGAGCCTTAGATGAACTACCTGAAGAGTGTTTCTGAACAGTGAGAATGATGACAACGTAGGAAATGATCAGAATGAAGATGGAGCCAATAGAGATGAACCCACTGTTGGCCATGACCATGAACTCTAGTTGGTACGTGTCTATGCAGGCAAGTTTGATCAACCGAGGAAGGTCACAGTAAAAGCTGTCCAACACATTAGGGCCACAGAAGGGTAAGTTTACCACAAAAGGCAGTTGAACCATGGAGTGGGTAAAGCCTATTATCCAGGCAGCCACTAAAAAGGAGATGCACATTCTAGGGTTCATGATGGTCAGATAATGGAGAGGCTTACATATTGCAACATATCTGTCAAAGGCCATGGCTATGAGCAGCATCATCTCCACACCACCAACGATGTGGATGAAGAAGATCTGAGCAATGCAGCCTCTAAAGGAGATGACTTTATGCTTTCTGAAAAGGTCATAAATCATCTTGGGAGAAGTGACAGAAGAAACTCCCAGGTCAATGAAGGAGAGGTTGGCCAACAGAAAGTACATGGGAGAGTGTAAATGAGGGTCACAAGTCACAGTGAGAATAATGAGAGAATTTCCCATCATGCTTGCCACATAAAATGTGGATGAGAACACAAAGAGGAGTAGCTGGATCTCCCAGGAGTTGGTAAGTCCCAGGAGCACAAACTCTGCCACCACAGACTGATTTGCTCCATCCATTAGCTTTGTTAGCATTACTACCTGAAGGAGGACAATAGAAAACATGTAAATCATGATAATTATGTTAATAATAAATTAGAAGGAAAGGGATTACAGTTATGAAAGCCTATTTCTACATTAGCATTAGAACTGACCTAATATGCTCGTGACCTTAAAATGTCTTTACACAGGAAAACTGATGGCCATCATATGGGGCTATTCTTAGCACCTTATTTTTTCTGCATTTAATACCCTCTGCTTCCTCCCAGGATTGATGCCCTGTTTTACTCATGAGATACAAGATGTTCAGCCTTAGTATAAGGAATTCAACCTCAACCCTTTGAATTTGGGTTCCAAACCAATATGATCCAATCCTAGTTACAATGAACTAATCACTACTGCCATCTCTTTCAAGCCTACAAACTTTCATCTGGCCCCACCCATGGGAACACATTTACTTTCAATATTATTTAAAGGTTTACCATATTTACACAGTTTTGGCTTACTATTAGTAGCTTTTATTTTATTGTCCCTGTATTATAGTGAACTGATAATAATTCTATCTTACCAAGTAGACTCTAAGCTTCTTGAAGGCAGGGATTTTGGCTTATTCATATTTGTACTCCCTAAAAAGTGGTCCAGAGAGGGGCAGGTCCATGAACTGTCTGTTACCAATTTGTATCATACCAGGTAGAAAGTCTGTGAGTCAGTATTTAAAAACTTCTCTAAAAGGGAACCCTCTTACACTGTTGGTGGGAATGCAAACTAGTACAGCCACAATGGAAAACAGTGTGGAGATTCCTTAAAAAACTACAAATAGAACTGCCTTATGACCCAGCAATCCCACTGCTGGGCATACACACAGAGGAAACCAGAATTGAAGGAGACATGTGTACCCCAATGTTCATCGCAGCTCTGTTTATAATAGCCAGGACATGGAAGCAACCTAGATGTCCATCAGCAGACGAATGGATAAGCAAGCTGTGGTTCATATATACTATGGAGTATTACTCAGCCATTAAAAAGAATACATTTGAATCAGTTTTAATGAAGTGGATGAAACTGGAGCCGATTATACAGAGTGAAGTAAGCCAGAAAGAAAAACACCAATACAGTATACTAACACATATATATGGAATTAATTATATATGATAATGATAACCCTGTATGTGAGACAGCAAAAGAGACACAGGTGTAAAGAACAGACTTTTGGACTCTGTGGGAGAGGGAGAGGGTGGGATGATTTGGGAGAATGGCATTGAAACATGTATACTATCATGTAAGAAACGAATCGCCAGTCTAGGTTTGATGCAGGATACAGGATGCTTGGGGCTGGTGCACTGGGATGACCCAGAGAGATGATATGGGGAGGGTGGTGGGAGGCGGGTTCAGGATTGGGAACTCAGGTACACCTGTGGTGGATTCATGTCAATGTATGGCAAAACTAATACAGTATTGTAAAGTAAAAAAAATAGAATTACAGAAAAAAAGAAACAAGAAAAAAAAAAAAGAAAATGTATACAATAAGAAGCAATTGGTAGAAAAACATTGCTGAAGGGTTCCCCATGAAGTTCCCCACGAAGTTCACTTAACTAAAAATGTATTTTTCAATTTAAAAGCTATGACATTCTAACATGTATACTATCATGTGAATTGAATCGCCAGTCTATGTCTGACGCAGGATGCAGCATGCTTGGGGCTGGTGCATGGGGATGACCCAGAAAGATGTTCTGGGGAGGGAGGTGGGAGGGGGGTTCATGTTTGGGAATGCATGTAAGAATTAAAGATTTTAAAATTTAAAAAATAAAAAAATAAAATAAAAAAATAAATAAAGATAAGAGAAAAAAAAATGTACATGGATCTTTAAGACCCAATGTTCTGTGAAAAAGCAAGTTGCAAAATAAGTGAAAGTAAACAGTATTATGTCTCCCAAAAAAAAAAATAAAATAAAAGCTATTTGAAATTAAACATTTTCTTCCTCCACCTGAAAAAAAAATTAAAGCTTCTCTAGCAATTTGATATACAGTGATGCCAAGTTTTGTACTTTATAAAAGTAATAGTCCATGAAGAACTAGAAATAAAGGGAAAAATCTTATCCTTTAACACAGGTAATTTGAGAAACATTGTCTTAGGGTTCTTAGCATATGATCTGAAAATCTTAAAACTATGAAATGCACAATGTAGTGGAAACCATTTTGTATAAATCTCTGTATAAGCCCTTATCCCAGTATCATGTGATTATTAATTCTAGAGATACAACATAACTTAGTGAAGGGAATATGGGTTTTGAATTTAGATTTCAAGATTTATACTAAAGTTCATCCATTGATAGCTTTATCTTGGACAAGTTGCTTAAATTCTTAGAGCTTCAGTTTATTTACGTATGGAACTGCAATTAGTAGAATAACTAATGCATCGAGACATAAGGTGATAGCAAGTGAGGAAGTGTTAGTCGCTCAGTCATACCGGACTCTTTGTGACCCCATGGACTGCAGCCCACCAGGCTCCTCTGTCCATGAGATTTTTCAGGCAAGGATACTGGAGTGGGTTGCCATTTCCTTCTCCAGGGGATCTTCCCCACCTAGGGATCGAACCCATGTCTCCCAAATAGATTCTTTACCGACTGAGCTACAAGGGAAGTTAGGTGATAGTAAGTATTCAGTAAATATTATGCTTACTTTATTTCACTTGCCCTCATAGCACTCAGTACATGAGACATAATGAGAGTGAATAAGAAAATAAAACACTATTGACATACAGGGAGTAGCAGACTTTTCTATCAGAAAATATATTTCACAAATAAGAAAAATATTAATATTTACATTTTCTTAGAAATTATCTTGTATAAGTTTAATTGATTTGCTCTCAAAGCACACTGTATTCTAACAGTATTAACAGATATGTAATTGTTTGTTCAATTTCTCCTTCCCACCTAGGCTGCAAGTTCTACAAAGTTAAGAACTGCATCTGCCTTCCTCAGTCCCATTCACTGAAAATTTACAATCAAAAATAATTGTTTGCTAAAACTCTGAATAACAAGTAAAGTTGTCCCTTGAACAATATGAATTTGGATTTTGTGAGTCCATTTACGTGTGGATTTTTCCATAATTATACAAAAATATACCCATAGAACATTGTGCAAAACTTATATTGAAGTGGATAGCCTGTCCTTATATAGACATAAGGTGATTAAAACAGTGTGCTAGTTTCCTTAATCTTTCATAACTTGGGTTTCTAAAATTACTTTACTATATAGTAATTGGAGACACTACCTATCAGTCTGTGATCACAAGTAAGTGTGTTTTAAAAACTCTAACAATGTTTCCAATGCTAAGTTATAAATATTATTGTGATGTTGTATACCATAAAGGGCTTCCCTGATAGGTCAGTTGGTAAAGAATCCACCTGCAATGCAGGAGACCCTGGTTTGATTCCTGGATCAGGAAGATCCACTGGAGAAGGGACAGGATACCCACTCCAGTATTCCTGGGCTTCCCTGTGGCTCAGCAGGAAAGAATCCACCTGCAATGCAGAAGACCTGGATTCTATCCCTGAGTTAGGAAGATCCCCTGGAGAAGGGAAAGGCTATCCATTCCAGTGTTCCAAGAGTATATATTCTGGCCTTGGAATACAAAATAAAGCAGGGCAAAGGGTAACACAGTTTTGCCAAGAGAACGCACTGGTCATAGCAAACACCCTCCTCTAATAACACAAGAGATGACTCTACACATGGACATCACCAGACGGTCAATACCGAAATCAGATTGATTATATTCTTTGCAGCCGAAGATGGAGAAGCTCTATACAGCCAACAAAATCAAGACCAGGAGCTGATGTGGCTCAGATCATGAACTACTTATTGCCAAATTCAGACTTAAATTGAAGAAAGTAGGGAAAACCAATAGGCCATTCAGGTATGACCTAAATCAAATCACTTATGACTATACAATGAAAGTGACAAATAAATTAAAGGGACTAGATCTAATACACAAAGTGCCTGAAGAATTATGGATGGAGGTTCATGACATTGTTCAGGAGGCAGTGATCAAGACCATCCTCAAGAAAAAGAAATGCAAAAAGACAAAATGGTTGTCTGAGGAGGCATTACAAATAGCTGAGAACGAGGAAACCAGAATTGAAAGAGACACATGTACCCCAATGTTCATCGCAGCACTGTTTATAATAGCCAGGACATGGAAACAACCTAGATGTCCATCAGCAGATGAATGGATAAGAAAGCTGTGGTACATATACACAATGGAGTATTACTCAGCCATTAAAAAGAATTCATTTGAATCAGTTTCTGATGAGATGGATGAAACTGGAACCGATTATACAGAGTGAAGTAAGCCAGAAAGAAAAACACCAATACAGTATACTAACACATATATATGGAATTTAGAAAGATGGCAATGACGACCCTGTATGCAAGACAGGAAAAAAGACACAGATGTGTATAATGGACTTTTGGACTCAGAGGGAGAGGGAGAGGGTGGGATGATTTGGGAGAATGGCATTCTAACATATATACTATCATGTAAGAATTGAATTGCCAGTCTATGTCTGATGCAGGATGCAGCATGCTTGGGGCTGGTGCATGGGGATGACCCAGAGAGATGTTATGGGGAGGGAGGTGGGAGGGGGGTTCATGTTTGGGAACGCCTGTAAGAATTAAAGATTTTAAAATTTAAAAAATTAAAAAAAAATAAAAAAAAATAAAAAAAAATTAAAAAAATAAAAAAACTAAAATTAAAAAGAAAAGAAGAGAAGCTAAAGGCAAAGGAGAAAAGAAAAGATATACCCATTTGAATGCAGAGTTCCAAAGACTAGGAAGGAGAGATAAGAAAGCCTTCTTCAGTGATCAGTGCAAAGAAATAGAGGAAAACAGTAGAATGGGAAAGACTAGTTATCTGTTCAAGAAAACTAGAGATACCAAGGGAGCATTTCATTCAAAGCTGGGCACAATAAAGGACAGAAATGGTATGGACCTAACAGAAGCAGAAGATGTTAAGAAGAGATGGCAAGAATACACAGAAGAACTATACAAAAAAGATGTTCATGACCGAGATAACCATGATGGTGTGATCGCTCACCTAGAGCCAGACATCCTGGAGTCTGAAGTCAAGTGGGCCTTAGGAAGCATCACTATGAACAAAGGCAGTGAAGGTGATGGAATTCCTATTGAGCTATTTCAAATCTGTGAAGATGATTCTGTTAAAGTGCTATAGTCTATATGCCAGCAAATTTGGAAAACTCAGCAGTGGCCACAGGACTGGAAATGGTTAGTTTTCATTCCAATCCTAAAGAAGGGTAATGCCAGAGAATGTTCAAACTACTGCATAATTGCACTCATCACACATGCTAGCAGAGTAATGCTCACAATTCTCCAAACCAGACTTCAACAGTACGTGAACTGTGAATTGCCAGATGTTCAAGCTGGATTTAGAAAAGGCAGAGGAACCAGAGATCAAATTACCAACATCTATTGGATCATCAAAAAAGCAACAGGGTTCCTGAAAAACATCTACTTCTGTTTCATTGACTACATCAAAGCCTTTGACTGTGTGGATCACAGCAAACTGGAAAATTCTTCAAGAGATGGGAATAACAGACCACCTGATCTGCCTCCTGACAAATCTGTATGCAGGTCAGGAAGCAACAGTTAGAACCGGACATAGAACAACAGACTGGTTTCAAATAGGGAAAGGAGTACGTCAAGGCTATATATTGTCACCCTGATTATTTAACATATGCAGAGTACATCATGCGAAATGCAGGGCTGGATAAAGCAAAAGTTGGAATCAAGATTGCTGGGAGAAGTATCAATAACCTCAGATACACAGATGACACCACCCTTATGGCAGAAAGCAAAGAAGAACTAAAGAGCCTGTTGATGAAAGTGGAAGAGTGAAAAAGCTGGCTAAAACTCAACATTCAAAAAACAAAGATCATGTCATCTGGTCCCATCACTTCATGGCAAATAGATGGGGAAACAATGGAAACAGTGACAGACTTTATTTTTCTGGGGTCCCAGATCACTGAAGATAGTGCTTGAGGCCATGAAATTAAAAGACTCCTGCTCCTTGGAAGAAAAGCTATGACCAAGCTAAACAGCATATTAAAAAGCAGAGACATTCCTTTGCTGAAAAAGGTCTGTCTAGTCAAAGCTATGGTTTTTCCGGTAGTCATGTACGGATGTGAGAGCTGGACCATAAAGAAAGCTGAGCGCTGAAGAATTGATGCTTTTGAACTGTGGTATTGGAGAATATTCTTGAGGGTCCTTTGAACTGCAAGGAGATCAAACCAGTCAATCTTAAAAGAAATCAGTCCTAAATATTTGTTGGAAGGACTGATGTTGAAGCTGAAACTCCAATCCTTTGGCCACCTGATGTGAAAAACTGACTCATTGGAAAAGACCTCAATGGTGGGAGTGATTGAAGGCAGGAAGTGAAGGAGACAACAGAAGATGAGATGGTTGGATGGCATCACTGACTCAATGGACATGAGTTTGAGCAAGCCCTGGGAATTGGTGATAGACAGAGAAGCCTGGTGTGCTGCAGTCCATGGGGTCACAAAGAGTTGGACACGACTGAGTGGCTGAACTGAGTGATATACCATAAAATTTTATAGTGATTCATTCATTATCAAATCAGCAAGGCTACCATGAAACAATTGTGTTGATTAGGTTACTTTGAGGCAATTATATTACTGCTTCTTCATTATCAGTATATAAATTGTTATGATTGAGTATCAGTCTCTGTCCACTTTATCTTTTCTTTTTTGATGTCTAGTGTTAGTAATATGTATAATATACACAATATTTTGTATCCTACAAGATATATAGATGTGGGTATAGACAGAAGATTTATCTTATAAACAGATGATGTAAAGTTACAGTGCTGTAAATATATCTTCTCTTCCTTATTACATTTGCACGCTACTATACTAAATGGCAACCCACTCCAGTACTCTTGCCTGGAAAATCCCATGGATGGAGGAGCCTGGTAGGCTACAGTCCATGGGGTTGCAAAGAATTGGACATGACTGAGCAACTTCACTTTCACACTTAATATAGGTAACCAACAGGGACCTACTGTATAAGCACAGGAAACTCTGCTCAATATGTTGTAACACCCTAATTCGGAGAAGAATTTGAAAAATAAACAGATACATGTATATGTATTATAAGTGAATCACTGTTGTACACCTGAAACTAACACATTGTTAATCAATTATGCTCTAATATAAAATAAAAAGTTAAAAATATTTTCTTTCTCTAGCTGACTTGATTTTAAGAATATAGTATGAATGTGTGTGTGGTCAATTACGTCTGACTCTGCAAGCCCATGGATCCCGATCAAGGGATCAAACCCACATCTCCTGGATTGTGGGTATATTCTTCACCCACTGAGCCTTGAGGGAAGCCCAAAAAAGAAGAGGGGGAGATATCAAAAATATTGGTTCTATGAAAAATTGGCTAAAATTTTCAGTGATGTAAAAAATAGGATGTAAATAAATAGCCTTCAACATAGGAGAATCAGACTGCAAATCTTATAGTAATATGTAATAGCAGATTATATACTTATAACAAGTCAACAAAGATAGAATGGATATAATTGGATGTTTAAAAAAACTTTAAAATATCCCTGATTGTATAACTGGTGAGATGCACTAAAGACTGAGAAGAGTTCTCAAGAGACAAAAAAATTAGAGACTAGATTATAAAAGTGAAGGGATAGGAAAAGAAACTATGTTAACAGGAGTACTAAAAAGAAAGAAGTATTAAAGAAAGTATGTATATAATGACAAGAAGGGAAAAGACAAGGACCACTTCATGAGATAGTTTAAGACTATCTTTCATGACTTTCTGGACCCACTCTTCAGAAATTTTATAATCATAAACAACATTTAATACTGTATTTCAGGTATCTTTTAGGCACTCAGTCTCTTGGAAGACATTCTCCATAAGTCTTATCAATTATACACATCAAGTTGTAAGGTTTATTTGCCCTTTGGATCTCCAATACCTTCAACTACTTAAGAACTGGAATTTGAGGAAAATGAGTTTACAGGGTAAAGAACTATAACCGTGAAGCCTGATAGGATAATGCTAATAGTGATTTACTTACCGTGAAATAAGTACTGAAAAAAAAATGCTTAGAAGAAGTCAAAATTAAAATTTCCCTAGATGTACTAAAAGGAAGAAAAATATACATCAAATATCATAATACAGAAACTTGCAATTTTAAGTGTGAAATTCTAGATGGAGACACCAGGATATGAAGTCTAGTCACCTCTTGTTTACTCACTAAGTCGTGTCCAACTCTTTCGTGATGCCACTGACTGTAACCTGCCAAGTTTCTCTGTCCATGAGATCTCACAGGTGAGAGTACTGGAGTGGGTTGCCATTTCCTTCTTCAGGGAATCTTCCTGACCCAAAGATCAAACCTGTGTCTCCTGCATTGCAGGTGGATTCTTTACCATTGAGCCACCAGGGAAGTGCCATGATGTCTAGTCACCTAGGAGTCACTTAATATCGACAAACCACCTCCTGATTCGGAGAAGGCAATGGCACCCCACTCTAGTACTCTTGCCTGGAAAATCCCATAGACGGAGGAGCCTGGTGGGCTGCAGTCCACGAGGTCGTGAAGAGTCAGACACAACTGAGCGACCTCACTTTCACTTTTCACTTTCATGCATTGGAGAAGGAAATGGCAACCCACTCCAGTGTTCTTGCCTGGAGAATCCCCAGGGACGGGGGAGCCTGGTGGGCTGCCATCCATGGGGTTGCACAAAGTCGGACACGACTGAAGTGGCTTAGCAGCAGCAGCACCTCCTGATTGATGATGTTGTAAAACCTGGTTCTCTTACAGATTGGTTTTTCTCAAAAGAGAAAGTTGTTAGATTGTTTTTCTCAAACACGTTAATTGTAATTCTTTGTTAAAGTAATTAAATATTCAGATATAAAAGAAAAGACCCAATCCTTTTGCCTTTTATTGTGATTAATTCCCTTTCTTGACCCATATAGACTCAATGTCTTCCAGAAATAGATTCTAAGACATTTAATCTTTATAGATAAGGGAAATATTGGCAGCTATGGTTCCAAATTATAGAATTATTAAGCTGAAAGGGGACTATGACATCTTTTGGTTTTGAAAATCTAGACTATCATTGCTGTAAATTTCCTTCTCAACCTAAAAATATTGAGAGGGTATAATTTCCCTCAGCCCTGCATTTTGTTTAAAAATTGTCATAAATTTGTCTCCACACTGAAGTAAATATCTGCCTCTCCTAAACTAAGACCAGTTCTTTAAAAAAAAAATTTTTTTTTACTTTATTTTGCTTTACAATACTGTATTGGTTTTTAAAACTGTGTGCAATAAAATGATTTTCAATGTCTCTTTCAATTAACTTTTTATATACATAAACTCAGCAAACTAAGCTTTCAGTTTTCAAGACTCAAAAACTCAATCCCTTTTACATTTTCTCTTGGGATCTCTTTCGTGTACTTCCCATGTCCAAAAAAAAAATCACATAAGTCAACTCTCTCTAAACCTTCTGTACTCTACTTACAGTTTAGAGACAAAATTAAAAAATCAAAATTCTAAAGTTATAAAGCACTTAAGAGAGTAGTAGAGCCAACCAATATTTAAGTTTTCATTTTATTTGTATACTTTCCATATCATAAGATGACATTTACACTGGAAATAATTTATTCAGTTTCACATTTTTGGATATCTCTTCTATTCAGGTAGCTCCTATTCAGACTTTTTTCATCTTGAAAATTTTACAAGTACCTAATTAATTTTTTTCCCTTTTTAAGATTGGTTTATAATTTATCTCTTTTGAAAAACTAATGGAGATGACAAGAACCCTTGTTTTCTTAGTTTCTTATGTCAGCAATTTTTCTTACCTGTTTATCAAACTACAGGATGAGAATCATTCAGATAATCATCCTGGCAACAGAGTGCTAAACCCCAAACATTAAAAAATCATGTGACTTTTCCTAATATCTTTCCTGTTACCCTAATGCAAAAGCTGTGTGACTCTAGTAAAAGCCAAAGTCAGTTTACTTTCTGCAACATATCAATACCCCCTTTACACTTATACTCCACTGCTTGTCAGTTTGTTACCTCAGACACTAGCTACCCAGTTTTAGGATAACACTCATGCATTTGAACATATGACTCACATCCTTAGCAGCTCATATCTGACATTAGAATTACTTTCCTTATTGTTAAGTTTACCCTTATTATTCACTTTTACCTGTACAAAGAAAAGAATATCTTCACAGAGTCTTAGCTTTTCTGTGTTCTCTAACATAAAGTGCCATAAAATATTGCTGTTAGAGAAATAATGTTAATTAATAGTTCCAGAGGACAGTGATCAAGTGATACTGCCTAGACCAGAGTTTACAAGGAGTTCATGGGCCTAGGGACTTTACCCCTGGGGACTTATTTGGTTTGACCAGAACAGAGATCCTAAAAAACCCATAATAAGACACTAGAGACAGAGAGGAAACAACATATGTTTATTAACATTGAAAAACAGAATACAAGATCTGTAATCAAAATTTTGTTAATTTGACTTATAGCTTTCAAATATTTCTTTCTTCTTAAAAAAAATCTTTTGGTTGCAGTGCACAGCATGTGGGATCCTAGTTTCCAGACCAGGGGATCAAACCCCTGCCTCTGCATTGGGAGCTTGGAGTTTAACCACTGGACCACTGTGGAAGTCCCTCAAATACTTCAATATATAGCTTACATACTTTTGTTTTCACTCATCCCCATGTCCCCACAATTGTCATAGGCAATAACTCTTTCATTTACAGATTCAGTGATATGAGGAGCCCAAAGTTGTCAGAGGCCAGTCTTAGCTGTATTCCCTTTGGAATATTCTTCCTAGGAGGCATTAGGACCTCTGAGTTTACTAATCCAAAGTTCACAAGAATGGGGAGTATAAATTCCCATAGTAAATGATTTGATCCTATTGCTAAAGTGACTTTTCCCCCCTTAGGTTCACATATACTGGCTATAGGGCCGGGGACAATATGTAGTGACCACTGGCTTAAGATATGTTCTGCACAGAATAGCCTCCTAAACTTGCTAGATGTTCACTTCCCAACTGATACAAAAGCAGAACATTACAAGGCCATTCCATCACTCCATCAGTGAGCTGTTTCTTAGTTATGGAGCATGCATGTGTGTATGCATGCTGTAGTAAATTCTTTTGGTCTGTTGTTATACTTCATTGTCTGTAAAAATGTGCCCAGAGCTGCTGATGTTTCATGGGACACCACAAGAAGAGATAAGGCAGAAAAGGTATTCTGTAAGCCTATAAATGATAGTCTCTGCAGATGCACCATGGTTGGGAAAGAAAAATCAGTACCCTGAATAAATTTATATCACTATGAAGACAGGTCTGTAATCCTGGAAAATCTGGATGATGAGTCTACTGAGAGTATGGTGAGGTATGGCGCCATAAAGGGTTCTGAGGCTTTATATTTCAGAGAGGGCACAGAGAATGCCTATGCAAAAGACTGTTAGAGATCACTCACTATACAGGGACAAAGATGATTTGCCTCTGTGACGTAAAACTTGCTTCCACATTCCCTCCCTAGACTTCGTGTCAAGGAATTTATACTTTTGGTCTTTCTTAGGTCTTAAGGAAAAAAAAAAACCCAACTATTAGCCTTGTTTACAAATTAGTAACATCTATAGTAAGTATTTATAGTAAGTAAGTACTTCGGCAACCTCATGTGAAGAGTTGACTCATTGGAAAAGACTCTGATGCTGGGAGGGATTAGGGGCAGGAGGAGAAGGGGATGGCAGAGGATGAGATGGCTGGATGGTATCACTGACCTGATGGACGTGAGTTTGAGTGAACTCTGGGAGTTGGTGATGGACAGGGAGGCCTGGCGTGCTACGATTCATGGGGTCGCAAAGAGTTGGACACAACTGAGCGACTGAACTGAACTGAACTGATAGTAAGTAAGATTAGTAAGTATCATAGGACATCTTTTCTTCCAAGGAAAGTATACAATTACAGATATTCCCTGTCTGGGGGAAGGGAAAGATGGGATGTATAGCAAGACCCTGACCTCATCTCCTTCTACAGGCACATTGAATATATACCTACATAAAGAGCAACTGCTTCTGAAGATCTGAGGATTGCTTGAACATCTACTGCACAGAGTTAGTCTACATAAAAATGGAATACCCATGATGAGGGTAAAAGAGGAGAGTGAAAAAGCTGGCTTAAAACTCAACATTCAAAAAACTAAGACCATGGTATCCAGTCCCATCATATCATGGCAAACAGAAGGGGAAAAAGTGGAAACAGTGGCAGATTTTATTCTCCTGGACTCCAAAATCACTGCTGACAGTGACTGCAGCCACGAAATTAAAGATGCTTGCTCCTTGGAAGGAAAGCTATGACAAAACTTGGACAGTGTATTAAAAAGCAAAGGTCTGCATAGTCAAAGCTATGGTTTTTCCAGTAGTCATGTATGGATGTGAGAGTTGGACCATAAAGAAGGCAGAGCACCAAAGAATGCTGCTGCTGCTAGGTTGCTTCAGTCGTGTCTGACTCTGTGCGACCCCATAGACAGCAGCCAACCAGGCTCCCCTGTCCCTGGGATTCTCCAGGCAAGAACACTGGAGTGGGTTGCCATTTCCTTCTCCAATGTATGAAAGTGAAAAGTGAAAGTGAAGTCGCTCAGTTGTGTCTGACTCTTCGCAACCCCATGGACTGCAACCTACCAGGCTCCTCCGTCCATGGGATTTTCCAGGCAAGAGTACTGGAGTGGGGGTGCCATCGCCTTCTCCGGCACCAAAGAATAGATGCTTTCAAATTGTGAAGCTGGAGAAGTCTCTTGAGAGTCCCTTGGTCTGTAAGGAGATCAAACCAATAATCCTAAAGGAAATCAGCCCTGAATAATCATTGAAAACTCCAACACTTTGGCCACCTGAGGCAAAGAGCTGACTTACCGGAAAAGACACTGATGCTGAGGAAGACTGAAAGCAAAGGAGAACGGGGCAGCAGAGGATGAAATGGTTAGATAGCATCATTGACTCAATGGACATGAATCTGAGCAAAACTCCAGGAAATAGTGAAAAACAGAGAAGCCTGGCATGCTGCAGTCCACGGGGTTGCCAAGAATCAGACACGACTTAGAGACTGAACAACCACCCTTCATGGGAACCCCACCAGTCATAGAGACCTCCAACAGGGAGGGATACGGCTGGTTTGCTCCCCTGAGACATGCTGAACAAATAGTAGTTTCAAGTACACCTAAACTATATGAGAAGACAACCTATTTAGTAACCGTAGGTCACCTGTCAAACAAACAGGAAAGCTGGAGCTCTCTCAGAGGTCAGAGGTGCTAAGGAGCTCCATTTTTGATGCCCCTCCTACTATGGAGAATCTTCATGGTCTGTACCTCCTCAGTGCCCAGCCATCCCTCTAAGATTGTCTTAGGTGCTGCACTCCCCAGGCACTGCCTCCAGTCTGGATGTTCATGTTACAGCCAGCTTGCCAAAGCCCCGAAGTACAAATAGTTTACTTAAGAGGATGCTTCCCCACAAGGAAACTTTTTCGAGACCAGGAGAGGTCGCTGTTTCACCTAATTCATAGAAACAAGAACCACTGGTCAAACCAAATGAAAAGACAGATAAGTATGTTCTAAACAAAAGAACAAAATGAAACACCAGACAAACCCTAATGAAATGGAGATAAGCAATTTACCTGATAAAGAGTTCAAAAAAATGACTATAAGGATGTTCATAATACCTGGGAAAAGAAAGGAGGAACTCAGTGAGAACTTAAAATCTTAGATAACATAAGAAAGATAATGCAATCTTAGATGATGTAATCTTAGATAATGTAATCTTAGATAATGTAAGAAAGAACCAATCAAAAATGAAGAATTCAATAACTGAAATAAAAAATAACTAGAAGGAATAAACAAAAGACTGGATGATATGGAAGAGAAGCAATCTGTATGCTGTGCTAGTGGAAATCACCCAGTCAGAACAGAGAAAAAGAAGAAAGAATTTTTTGGAATGGAAAAGATTTTTTAGTAAAATTATGATGTCACAATTTAAAAGCTCTATGGAGTTGCAGTCATGAAAAATACAAGTTCTATGGTGCAGAAAGTGATAGCTAAAGCTAAAAAGAAAACAACAAATTGGGGGGAGATATTTGAATACAAATATTCAAAGACATTTGAATACAAATACAACATATTTGTATTATACAAATACAAAAATTCAAATACAATATTTGAAAGCAAATAATACAAATATTATAATAAAGGAATTAATATCATTAGCATAGATGTGGAACTGATAAATCAATATGCAAAAGCTAGTATTCCACTGATGAGGACAGGGTGGACGAACATCTCAACATGGGATATTAACTTCTATTTCAATAAGAAAAAACGTGACAAATTTTTGTCTGTCTTGAATAATTTTTCTCCTTCCACTGATGATAGTACCCCATCTCCCCCATTTGAGAAATGTTTCTCCTTAAATTCATATAGTTCTCTGGAGGTTGTCAACCACACACTTTGGCCCTTGCTACTAAGGTGGGCATCAAGACATAGTCCATGAAAGATCTGGCATAGAGCTAAAACAATGCTAACTAGAATTCTTTCATTGTGTTTTAATATAGATGTTAGGAAAGAAAACCTCTCCCTTTCCTACAGGGTTGCTCTGCTGAAATGACTTAAAATTTGAGTTATTTGCAGCCTCTCTTCTCTCCCTACAAGATGCATAAAAAAATCCATGTGCAACAGAAGAAAATAAGACCAATGTACAGAAAAAAAAAATAGTCAATAGAGAAGGAGGAGAGAAAGAAACAGAGCAAGGAGCAAGAGAAATGGAGTGAATAAGAGAGAAAATCCAAAAGTGTGCAACTAAATGACTCTCTGGAGTCTGTGAGGCTGGATCCACTATTAGACATCCCAGTAACCTGAGGCAATAAGTTCCTTTAAAAAATATTAAAAGAGTTTTTGCATTGTGGTAAAAATCTAAGTATATAAACATACATTGCACCAGTTCTAAGCACAGCTCAGTAAGTTAAGGATATTCAAGTTGTTGTACAATAGATCTATAGATCTTTTCCTCTTGAACAACTGAAATTTTCAATTCTTTGTTTTAGTTACTTTAAGCTTTCTTCGATTGGATTCCTGACATATGTAATTCAAAGAGTTCAGATTAATAACATGAAAAAGTACAAGTATAAAAAAAGAAATTTAAGATAATTTTTTTAAAAAAAGAGCTTCCCAGGTAGCTCAGTGGTAAAAGAATACACCTGCCAATGCAGGAGATACAGGAAACGCGGGTTTGATCCTTCGGTTGGGAAGATCCCTGGAGGAGGAAATGGCAACCTGCTCCAGTATTCTTGCCTGGGAAATCTCATGGACAAAGAAGACTGATGGGCTACAGTCCAGGGGGTCACAAAAGAGTAGGACTTGGCTTAGCGACTAAACAACAAAATAAACGGATATACAGGTATTAGTTTCCCAAGGTCCAAAAAAGGACTCAACAATGAATAAATGATATAAGGGCAATGGAAATAAAGAGAAAAGGGAAAGAAATTATCAAGTAAGATAAGATATAAAGTAAATAACGACTGCTTGTAAGACCAAAGGAATATTGATAAACTATATAAGAATCTATACAAATCAGAGTTATTTGCAGTACATCCTTGAGAATGAGCCTTAGTTCTTCTTTGTTGAAATGGGTATGAATTCTAAACCTGTTGATGCAAATCCTTCATTTCTTTATAAGAGAATATAGTCATATGCAAAGCACTTTTCAAACTTAAATTTAGCTTGCAATTCATTCAAATGCAACAGGGATAGTCACGCCAGGAGAAGGAATAGGAAGAACCTGGCTAGTTACATGCGGAAAGAAGAAAGTATCTGTAAGAGCATAGGGGTTAGATGACCTGGAACGTAGTATGAAAAAGAGTCAAAAGGTAAACTTTGTGATGCCCAGCCAACACTGTCCAGATAGAATTCCTGACCTAAGGATCTTATTTTTCCAGTGTGATGGTAGGCATATCCTAGTGTGGAGATATAGTCATTAAATATAAAAATCTGATATGATTAAATATTTGTATAATCCAGCTAACTCTTGCTCTGATTCCCTGCTCATTAATGTTTATGTCATTGTTTAACTTCCCAGAAATTTTCCTACAGTTGAAGAATGAGTTACATTTATGTCTAAGTTCAGGCCACTTAACTGATTTTTCTATGACAAGTTACTAAATAGGCATCTTGATGTATATATTTCCATGTAATAGTGCTTTACTAAGTGTCAACTGGCAATCTTTTACATAACCCACTATGACACTGAAGAGACAGTTTTGAAGTTTCAGTTCAGTTCAGTTGCTCAGTAGTGTCTGACTCTCTGCGACTCCATGGACTGTAGCACACCAGACTAGCCTGTCCATCACTAAATCCTGAAGCTTGCTCAAACTCGTGTCCATTGAGTCTGTGATGCCAACCAACCATCTCATCCTCTGTATAGAAGTCTAGACCATAGTAAATCTATCAGATAATGTCTCTTGAGAGACAAGCAATTGGCCTTCTCCAGATGATACTTTTTACCACACCATATACTTCCTCCAACCATAGGCAGTGACATGGTTTCTCAGTTAACATTTTTAAAAGAATCATATTATTTTAATCTGGGTCATCTAAATGTGAGTATGGTACTTGGAAACTCCCAATATTAAAAATAGAAATATAATATCACTCCAACTCAGTAAAGAGACTTTATAATACTTTGGGCATTTAAGAAATCCTTCTGTAAATAATAAATTGACTGCATACTTTCTTCATTGCCACTTTCATTTCTTTGTTCCTCAATGTATAGATGACTGAATTTTAAAAAGGGGTGAGAACTGCATCAAAAACAACAAGGAATTTGTCTAGGTGTGACGTGGAGTGAGGCCAGATGTAAACAAAGATGCAAGGACCGAAGAACAAAATCACCACCATGACATGAGTTGACAAAGTGGAGAGGGCCTTAGATGAGCTACCTGACGAGTGTTTCCGAACAGTGATGAGGATAAAAATGTAGGAGACGATCAATGTGAAGAATGATCCCAGGGATATGAATCCACTGTTGGCTGTGACCATGGACTCCAGCCTGAAGGTGTCTGTGCAGGCAAGTTTGATGAACCGAGGAAAGTCACAGTAAAAGCTATCTATTACATTTGGGCCACAGATTGGCAATTTTACAACAAAACTCAGTTGAACCACAGAGTGAATAAAGCCAATTATCCATGCAGCAACAAGAAGCTGAAGACACATTTTTCTGCTCATAATAGTGAAATAGTGGAGAGGCTTACATATGGCAACATATCTGTCAAAGGCCATGGCTATAAGAAGCACCATCTCCACACCACCAATGATATGGATGAAGAAGATTTGCGCGATGCAGCCTCCAAAGGAGATGACTTTACGTTTTCTAAAAATGTCATAAATCATTTTGGGAGAAATTACAGAGGAAACTCCCAGGTCAGTGATGGAGAGGTTGGCCAACAGAAAGTACATGGGGGAGTGTAAGTGAGGGTTCATCATCACAGTGAGAACAATGAGGGAGTTTCCTAGCATGCTGGCCATGTAGAAGATGGAAGAGAACAGGAAGAGGAGAAGTTGAATCTCCCAGGAGTTGGTGAGTCCCAGGAACACAAACTCCGACACCATGGAGTGATTCATTCCATGAATTGACATATCAGTTAGAATGTTGAAAACAAAACTAAAGAAAAAGAAAAGGAAACTAAAATATTAATAATTTTTAATATTATTAACATAATGATCACTTATTCAAGGATATTCACACTCTGAAGGCTATAAATCTCCTCAATTCCTTCTCAGGACCATATACCTACTAAATAGCATTTTTCCTGTGGTCATCTAAAGTAGTTGAGTCACTTCCATGTGCAATGTCCCTTTCACCACAGTTTCCAAGACTGCTGCTGCTACTGCTGCTGCTACTGCTGCTGCTAAGTCGCTTCAGTCGTGTCCAGTCCTGTGTGACCCCATAGATGGCAGCCTGCCAGGCTCCCCTGTCCCTGGGATTCTCCAGGCAAGAACACTGGAGTGGGTTGCCATTTCCTTCTCCAACACATGAAAGTGAAAAGTCAAAGTGAAGTCGCTCAGTCGTGTCCGACTCTTAGCAACCTCATGGACTGCAGCCTACCAGGCTCCTCCATCCATGAGATTTTCCAGGCAAGAGTACTGGAGTGGGGTGCCATTGCCTTAGACTACTCAACTATAAATAAGAGAATAGAACAAACATGCTAACATAGTAGATGTCCATGGCCAGAACTGGAGGAGTAGGGATGGTGGTATAGTACACCACAAAGAGAAAAAGAGGTAGAGATGGCATTTGCCAAAACACACATATTCCATTTTTAAATTGTTCATAAAGCAATCCTTCAGCCATTCAAGTTGTGTCATTTCTTAACCTCACCTCATCTCTGGCACATAATATGTGTCTTGAATCATTTTATGTCACTACCTACAACTACATTTGCAATTCACACAAAGCACACAAATCACCTGAGACATGCAGATGACACCACCCTTATGGCAGAAAGTGAAGAGTCTCTTGATGAAGGTGAAAGAGGAGAGTGAAAAAACTGGCTTAGACTCAACATTCAAAAATGAAGATCGTGGCACCTAGTCCCGTCACTTCATGGCAAATAGATAGGGAAACAATGGAAACAGTGACAGACTTTATTGTCTTGGGCTCCAAAATCACTGCAGATGGTAACTGCAGCCATGAAATCAAAAGACACTTGCTCCTTGGAAAGAAAGCTATGACCAAACTAAACAGCATATTAAAAAGCAGAGACATTACTTTGCTGACAAAGATCTGTCTAGTCAAAGCTATGGTTTTTCCAGTAGTCATGTATGGATATGAGAGTTGGACTATAAGAAAGCTGACTGCCAGCTTTTGAACTGTGGTCTTGGGTAAGACTCTTGAGAGTCCCTTGGACTGCAAGGAGATCCAGGCAGTCCATCCTAGAGGAAATCAGTTCTGAATATCCATTGGAAGGACTGATGTTGAAGCTGAAACTCTAATCCTTTGGCCACCTGATGTGAAGAAATGATTTATTAGAAAAGACTTTGATGCTGGGAAAGATTGAAGGTGGGAGGAGAAGACAACGACAGAGAATGAAATGGTTGGATGGCATCACCTACTCGATGGATTTGAGTTTGAGCAAGCTCCGGGAGTTGGTGATGGACAGGGAAGCCTGGAGTGCTGCAGTCCATGGGATCACAAAGACTCAAACATGGCTGAGTGACTGAACTGAATTGAAGATCATGGCGTCTGGTCCCATTAGCTCAGTTCAGTCTCTTAGTCATGTCTGACTCTTTGCGACCCCATAAACCACAGCATGTCAGGCCTCCCTGTCTAGTACTAACTCCCAGAGTTACCAAAACTCATGTCCATTGAGTTGGTGATGCCATCCAACCATCTCATCCTCTGTCATCCCCTTCTCTTCCTGCCCTCAATCTTTCCCAGAATCAGGTTCTTTATTAATGAGTCAGCTCTTCCCGTCAGGTGGCCAAAGTATTGGAGTTTCAGCTTCAACATCAGTCCATCCAGTGAACACCCAGGACTGATCTCCTTTAGAATGGACTGGTTGGATCTCCTTTCAGTCCAAGGGCCTCTCAAGAGTCTTCTCTAATACCACAGTTTAAAAGCATCAATCCTTCTGTGCTCAGCTTTCTTTATAGTCTAACTCTCACATCCATACATGACCACTGGAAAAACCATAGCCTTGACTACATGGATCTTTGCTGACAAAGTAATATATCAGCTTTTGAATATGCTTTCTAGGTTGGTCATAACTTTCCTTCCAAGGAGTAAGCATCTTTTAATTTCATGGCTGCATTCACCATCTGCAGTGATTTTGGAGCCCAGAAAAATAAAGTCAGCCACTCTTTCCCTATCTATTTGCTGTGAAGTGATGGGACCGGATGCCATGATCTTCACTTTCTGAATGTTGAGCTTTATGCCAGCTTTTTCACTCTCCTCTTTCACTTTCATCAAGAGGCTTTTTAGTTCTTCACTTTCTGTCATAAGTGTGGTGTCATCTACATGTCTCAGGTTGTTGATATTTCTTCTGGCAATTTTGATTCCAGCTTGTGCTTCCTCCAGCCCAGCATTTCTCATGATGTACTCTGCATATAAGTTAAATAAGCAGGGGGACAATATACAGCCTTGACATACTCCTTTTCCTATTTGGAACCAGTCTGTTGTTCCATGTCCAGTTCTAACTGTTGTTTCCTGACCTTACAGATTTCTCAAGAGGCAGGTCAGGTGGTCTGGTATTCCCATCTCTGTCAGAATTTTCCACAGTTTCTTGTGATCCACACAGTCAAAGGCTTTGGCATAGGTAATAAAGCAGAAATAGATATTTTTCTGGAACTCTCTTGCTTTTTTGATGATCCAGCGGATATTGGCAATTAGATCTCTGGTTCCTCTGCCTTTCCTAAAACCAGCTTGAACATCTGGAAGTTCACAGTTCATGTATTGCTGAAGCCTGGCTTGGAAAATTTTGAGCATGACTTTGCTAGCTTGTGAGATGAGTGCAATTGTGTGGTAGTTTGAGCACTGTTTGGCAAAAGACTTCCCTGGTGGCTCAGACAGTAAAGTGTCTGCCTACAATGCAGGAGGACTGGGTTCGATTCTTGAGTCAGGAAGATCCCCTGGAGAAGGAAGTCTCAACCCACTCCAGTACTCTTGCCTGTAAAATCCCATGGACAGAGGAGCCTGATAGGCTACAGTTCATGGGGCCTCAAAGAGTTTGACATGACTGAGCGACTCCACTTTCTTTCTTTCTGGTCCCATCACTTCATGGCAAATAGATGGGGAAATAACAGAAACAGTTATAGACTATTTTCTTGGACTCCAAATCACTGCAGATGGTGACTGCAGCCATGAATTTAAAAGACACTTGCTCCTTGGAAGAAAAGCTATGACCAACCTAGACAGCATATAAAAGGCAGAGAGATTATTTTGCTGACACAGGTCAATTTAGTCAAAGCTATGTTTTTTTTCTAGCAGTCATGTATGGATATGAGAGTTGGGCTATAGAGAAAGCTGAGCACCAAAGAACGGATGCTTTTGAACTGTGATGTTGGAGAAGACTCTTGAGAGGCCCTTGGGCTAAAAGGAGATCCAACCAGTGCATCCTAAAGGATATCAGTCCTGAATATTCATTGGAAGGATTGATGCTGAAGCTGAAACTCCAATACTTTGGCCACCTGATATGAGGAGCTGACTCATTAGAAAAGACCCTGATGCTGGGAAAGATTGAAGGCAGAAGGAGAAGGGGATGACAGAGGATGAGATGGTTGGATGGTATCACCGACTCAATGGACATGAGTTTGAGCAAGCTCCGGGAGATGGTGATGGACAGGGCAGCCTGTTGTGCTGCAGTCCATGGGGTTACAAAGAGTTGGAGATGACTGAAGGACTGAACAACAACCAGAACTACATAATCACTACTGAGGGTTGTAGGATAATAATTTATGACCAATTTCATTCCTCATGCACAATGAGGTATGCATTTATGTGAATATATAAACAGCCATAAGTTCAGTTCAGTTCAGTCACTCAGTTGTGTCTGACTCTTTGCGACCCCATGAACCACAGCACGCCAGGCCTCCCTGTCCATCACCAACTCCTGGAGTTCACTCAAACTCATGTCCATTGAGTCAGTGATGCCATCCAGCCATCTCATCCTCTGTTGTCCCCTTCTCCTCCTGCCCCTAATCCCTCCCAATATCAGAGTCTTTTCCAATGAGTCAACTCTTCGCATGAGGTGGCCAAAGTATCGGAGTTTCAGCTTTAGCATCATTCCTTCCAAAGAAATCCCAAGGCTGATCTCCTTCAGAATGGACTGGTTGGATCTCCTTGCAGTCCAAGGGACTCTCAAGAATCTTCTCCAACACCACAGTTCGAAAGCATCAATTCTTTGGTGCTCTGCTTTCTTCACAGTCCAACTCTCACATCCATACATGACCACAGGAAAAATCATCTGGAAGTTCACAGTTCATGTATTGCTGAAACTTGGCTTGGAGAATTTTGAGCATTACTTTACTAGCATGTGAGATGAGTGCAATGACTTCCTACTTTTGCATTCTAGTCCCCTATAATGAAAAGGACATCTTTTTTGGGTATTAGTTCTAAAAGGTCTTGTAGGTCTTCATAGAACTGTTCAACTTCAGCTTCTTCAGCGTTACTGGTTGGGGCATAGACTTGGATTATTGTGATACTGAATGGTTTGCCTTGGAAATGAACAGAGATCATTCTGTTGGTTTTGAGACTGCATCCAAGTACTGCATTTTGGACTCTTTTGTTGACCATGATGGCTACTCCATTTCTTCTAAGGGATTCCTGCCCGCAGTATTAGACATAATGGTCATCTGAGTTAAATTCACCCATTCCAGTCCATTTAGTTTGCTGATTCCTAGAATGTCAACGTTCACTCTTGCCATCTCCTGTTTGACCACTTCCAATTTGTCTTGATTCATGGACCTGACATTCCAGGTTCCTATGCAATATTGCTCTTTATAGCATCGGACCTTTATAGCACCAGTCATGTCCACAGCTGGGTATTGTTTTTGCTTTGGCTCCATCCCTTCATTCTTTCTGGGGTTATTTCTCCACTGATCTCCTGTAGCATATTGGGGAGTTCCTCTTTCAGTATCTTATCATTTTGCCTTTTCATACTGTTCATGGGGTTCTCAAGACAAGAATACTGAAGTGGTTTGCCATTACCTTCTCCAGTGGACACATTCTGTTATGCAAAGATGGGCTTGATAAAGGACAGAAATTGTATGGACCTAATAGAAGCAGAAGATATTAAGAAGAGGTGGCAGGAATACATAGAAGAACTATACAAAAAAGATCTTCACGACCCAGATAATAACGATGGTGTGATCACTCACCTAGAGCTAGACATTCTGGAATGTGAAGTCAAGTGGGCCTTAAAAGAATCACCATGAACAAAGCTAGTGGAGGTGATGGAATTCCAATTGAGCTATTTCAAATCCTGAAAGATGATACTGTGAAAATGCTACACTCAATATGCCATCAAATTTGGAAAACTCAGCAGTGGTCACAGAACTGGAAAAGGTCAGTTTTCATTCCAATCCCCAAAAAGGCAATACCAAAGAATGTTCAAACTACTGGACAATTGCACTCATCTCACATGCTAGTAAAGTAATGCTCAAAATTCTCCAAGCCATGCTTCAGCATATGTGAATTGTGAACTTCCAGATGTTCAAATTGCTTTCAGAAAAGGAAGAGGAACCAGAGATCAAATTGCCAACATCCGCTGGATCATGGAAAAAGGAAGAGAGTTCCAGAAAAACATCTATTTCTGCTTTATTGACTATGCCAAAGCCTTTGACTGTGTGGATCACAATAAACTGTGGAAAATTCTGAAAGAGATGGGAATACCAGACCACCTGACCTGCCTCTTGAGAAATCTGTATGCAGGTCAGGAAGCAACAGTTAGAACTGGACATGGAACAACAGACTGGTTCCAAATAGGAAAAGGAGTACATCAATGCTGTATATTGTCACCCTACTTATTGAATTTCTATGCAAAGTACATCATGAGAAATGCTGGTCTGGAAGAAGCACAAGCTGGAATCAAGATTGCCAGAGAAATATCAATAACCTCAGATATGCAGATGACACCACCCTTATGGCAGAAAGTGAAGAAGAACTAAAGAGCCTCTTGATGAAAGTGAAAGAGGAGAGTGAAAAAGCTGGCATAAAGCTCAACACTCAGAAAACTAAGCACGTGGCATCTGGTCCCATCACTTCATGGGAAATAGATGGGGAAACAGTGGAAACAGTGTCAGACTTTATTTTTTTGGGCTCCAAAATCACTTCAGATGGTGATTGCAGCCATAAAATTAATAGATGCTTACTCCTTGGAAGGAAAGTTATGACCAACCTAGATAGCATATTCAAAAGCAGAGACATTACTTTGCCAACAAAGGTCTGCTTAGTCAAGACTGTGGTTTTTCCTGTGGTCATGTATGGATGTGAGAGTTGGACTGTGAAGAAAGCTGAGCGCCAGCGAATTGATGCTTTTGAACTGTGGTGTTGGAGAAGACTCTTGAGAGTCCCTTGGACTGCAGGGAGATCAAATCAGTCCATCCTAAAGGAGACCAGTCCTGGGTGTTCATTGGAAGCACTGATGCTGAGGCTGAAATTCCAGTACTTTGGCCACCTCATGAGAAGAGTTGACTCATTGGAAAAGACTCTGATGCTGGGAGGGATTGGGGGCAGGAGGAGAAGGGGACGACAGAGGATGAGATGGCTGGATGGCATCATCAACTCAATGTACATGAGTTTGAGTGAACTCTGGGAGTTGGTGATGGACTGGGTTGTCTGAATTGCTGCTATTCATGGGCTCGCAAAAAGTCAGACACGACTGAGCCAATGAACTGAACTGAAATCATTTACAAAGTAAATTTATGCTTCCTATTCCTGTGAACTTTGGTTTATTGGATTCAGATAGCTCTGTGCCCCAGGAAAGAATGCTTCTAAAGGGAACATAACTAAGACTGGCTTCTGACAACTTGGGGTGCTTCGTGTCATTGAGCCAGCAGATGGAAAAAACTTGCTTCTGATATTGGTGGAAACTATTGCAAGAGTAAAAATGGATGCTCATAAGCCATACGTTTAAATATTTGAAAGTTATAAATCAAGGTAACAAAATTTTGAGTACACTGTGTTCTGTCCTACATTAATAAACATATGTTATTTCCCTTCTTCTCTAGTGTCCTATTATGAGTCTTTAAGACGTTTTTTCTGGTCAAGCTAAATAGGTCCCTAGAGGTAAAGTCCCATGATCCATGAACTCCTAAACTTCAGTCTTTACAGTGTTATTTGGTCATTTTCCTCTAGACTTATTAATAAACTTCATTTCTATAATGGCAAGATCTTATGGCACTTAGAGAACACAAGAATATCTAACACTCTATGAGGAGGCTTCTTTTCTTTGTAAGGTAAAATAGAAGAATGAGAATAAACTGAACAATAAGGAAAGTAGCTCTCTGTCAGATATGATTCTATTTTGAAACTACTGTGGAAATGAATCATATCTTAAAATGCATAAGTATATCCTAAACCAGCATAGCTAGCATCCTGGGTAAAAAATTGACTAGTCGTGGAGAATAATTGTGAAAAAGGGTATTAACACGTTGGAGAATGTAAACTGAATATCACTTTTAACTAGAATTACACAGTGTTAGGGTAATGTGAAAGATATTAGGAAAAATCAAATGGTTTTTATAATGTTTGGGGTTTAGCACTCTATTTTCAGTGATACTGAAATGAATGATTCCCATTCTCTGCAATTTATTAAAAACATAAGAAAAGTCGGTGACACATGAAACTAAGAAAGCAAGGGTAATGCTGTAATCTCCATTGGTTTTCCAAAAAAGATAAATTATAAACTGGTTTTCTTCTCTGAAAAGGGCAGCAAATTTATTAAACTTGTAAAATTTTCAAGGTGGAAAAGAATTTTAGAGACACTTAAATAGATAAGACACTCAGAGTTCCAAATATGAATAAGTTGTTTTCAATAAAATGTCAACTTAAAATATGATGTGCAAAATTTAAAAACAAAACAAAAACTACCAGGAGATCAAATTGGTTCTCTTGCTCTCTTATGTGCTTTACAATTTTGAAATTTTTTTTTATTAATTTTTTCCTCTAAATAGTAAGAGTAGTAAGGATTTAGATGAGAAAGGAATACTAAGAGGAAACATAAAAGACTTTGAGTTTTAGAAACAGAAAACTAAGGGGTTACTCAGTCTTTTAAAATTCATATATATAAAGGAGTAATTGAAAAACATGCTGAAAATGATTTCTATACACACAGCTATGAAAAGTAAAAGAAACAGTCAAATTAGGGGGAACAGAATTTTACTTAGGTATGAAGAAAGATTTTTATGACAATTTGAAAGTTAAAATTCAGGACATTTCAGGACGGCCCTGGTGGTAGAGTGGATAAGACTCCACCTGCCAATGCAGGGGACACAGGTTTGATCCCTGGTAGAGGAAGATTCCACATGCCACAGAGCAACAAAGTCCATGCAACACAACTACTGAGCCCATGTGCCATAACTACCGAAGCTGGTGCACCTAGAGCCCATGCTTTACAACCAGAGAAGCCACCACAATGAGAAGCCACGCACCACAACAGAGAGTAGCCCCCACTTGCAGCAACTAGAGAAAGCACATGTGCAGCAATGAAGACCCAGCACAAGCAAAATTAAATAAATGAATAATTTTTTAAAATGCAAAACATTTCAGCTGAGGGACTTTCAAACCTCTCAATAATTTTAGATTGAGAAGGAAATGTATATGAATAGTGGTTTAGATTTTTCAAAACTATGAGACGTCTGTGGATACCATCTTTCAGCTTGATAATTCCATTATTTGGAACCCCCACCTACCAGCATTTTCTTCATCTATAAAGAATTAAATGTCTGGTAATGTGTTTCTGGAAAATTGATCAATTCTCTATGAGTCAAGAAAAAATTAATACAGTAAAAGGTAAAGAACTGGACCTTTTCTTTTTTTACCACTTAAATTTAATTGCTTAAATAATTATCGCTTGATCATTTATGATTCAGTTGGCTTCAGATGGCTCTGTGCCCCAGGAAAGAATGCTTCCAAAGGGAACACCTAAGACTGGCCTCTGACAACTTGAGGTGCCTCGTGTCACTGAGCCAGCAGATAGAAAAGAACTTGCCTCTGATATTTGTGGAAACTATTGTTAAGAGTAAAAATGGATGCACAACCAATCTATAAGAAAATGGTTTCAAAATCTAATCAACTGGGAGATTGATTGTAGGTATTTGTTGACTCCTAGGTGACTGAACATCATACCCTAGTGTCTCCATCTAGAACCCTCTCTTTGACTCTCAGGACATAAATAGAATTCTTATTGTGCCTCAGATGCATTTAAATCTTTGACATTAGAGTTTCACACATCAGACTATGAATTTCTATATTCTGTCATTTGTTTGTATATTTCTCTCCCTTTTGGAACATATAGGGAAATTTCATTTTTCACTTCTTTCTTTTCTTCTAGTAGTTATTGCAGGGTAGTTAAAGAACAATCAGTGTTACCCCAGTAGTTTCCATATTTATAGCTCTTCCCTCTTTAGATGCACTTTTCCTCAAATTCCCAGTTGTTACATTGTGGAAGATATTCAAGATCCAAAGGGAAACTAAATTCATAACTAGATGTGTGTTACTAGTATAGGCATATGGAAAAAGTCTTCAAAGAGACTGAGTACTTAAAAGATACCTGTAGACATGGTCCTAAAAGTTGCTATAATTAAAAAATTCTGCAGAATGGGCCCAGAAATGAATATAACTCATACCCCATAAGCTACCATTTACTTTGTTTAAAGTGGACTTTGTCTTTCTTTGTCATTATACACACACTTTCCTTATCTCCCTTCTTTTTGACATGGGCTACTCATTTTTCCTTAATCCTCCTTCATTTTTATAATCTGTTTCTATTTTCTTCTGTCTCTTCAAAACTCCTATCAGTTTTTTAAACTCCTGCCATAGATACACAAAGCAGGCATATTTTTATGGTTTTCAATCATCTAATTATATTATCTTTTATCTTTGTTGAATTGTTATGTTATAACTACATAATCTGTATTCCTATTTCTATTTCAATTGCAATCTTATCTTCCTATTTGAGGCTGTCTTTATTATGTGTAAGTCATAATTGCCAAGTCATTGAAGGGGCTTCACTGGTGGCTCAGACAGTAAAGAATCTGCCTGCAGGGCAGGAGACCTGGGTTCGATCCCTGAGTCAAGAAGATCTCCTGGAGGAGGAAATGGCAACCCACTCCAGTATTCTTGCCTGGATAATTCCATGGATGAGGAGCCTGGGGGCTAAGTCCGTGGGGTCACAAAGAGTCAGGCACAACTGAATAACTAACACTTTCATACTTTTGTATCATTGAAACCTTTAGCAAAATTTTGCTAAGACAATGTTTTTAATGTTTGCCTCCTTCCCTTTTTTATTCTGAATGTTTGTTAGCAGTTGAGTTTATAAGAGAGTGTGAGCACAGTTCTAACCCTCAATGCGTTTATATAAAAACTAAGCATACTGTAATGAAATAAATGGTGATTTAGATCATGAATATAGAGTTATGAATGGGAACATAGATTAAGAAGGTATGACTCTACTTAAACTGTGAAGAGTTGGTTAAAAAAGGGAGTCTAAACATTATAGCATGTGTTTAATTTCCAGTGTGAGCAGTGCGTGGAGATGGTGGAAAGGGAGTTGGTGGACAAGAACCTGTATAATTAAAGACATGGAAAAATATACGTGTGGCATTTTCAGATAATAAACAAGTGTTGCTGGATCATTGAGTGTAAGAAAAGAAGCAAGAAAAGGAGATAGGAAATGAGGTTGAAAAGAACCAGACTCCAGAGGACTTTGAATGCTCTGTTAGAACTTTGCGGTTTACATGAAGGCAAAAAGGGACACACTAAATTTTTAACAACATGATTGGATCTGTTGTGAGAATTGATGTATTTTTGTTGGAAGGAAAGTACTTGAAAGAGAAGATAATTCTGATGAAATTTTTGTGATAGATGTAGCTAGAACTGATGAAATTAGGGGTAATGGAAAGAGAAAGGAATGGATCCATGGCAAATGCATTAAATTACAAAAAGAAATTCTGACATAGTTCACTCATTTAAAAAGTACCCAAAACTGTATGACTGGGTATTTAATTTCAAGATTAATGGACACTTGTTATTTAACAAATTTGTTTTGAGAGTATATCATCACAAGTAAAATTGAAATCACTCATCCTATCAGATTCCTCTCTTTTCCTCCTCAGAGAAAATCACTATTCTGACATTGTTGGATAGCATTCTTGTTCAAACTTTCTATTGCATCCATATATATTTATATTCAATAATGTTTTGAAAAATATAAAATGATATTTATATTAGTATATAATTTTATGTTTTTCATTCAATATAAAATATTTGAGTTTTTCATGATGATAAATATAAATCTGGTTTATTTACTTTCCAAATAATTCATTTCATTTCACTGTATTAACTTACAGTTTACTTATATATAACCTCATTGTGGATATATATATATATTACTCCCTTTACCAGAGACATTAAAGAAGAGAAATTAATTAGATTTGATGACAAATATTGTCTCACATTCCCAGTTCTGAAAGACATTCATTTTCTCCATTCTACAAATGGGAAAAGGGGTCAAATATGAAATGTATGTTATCAAAGTCACCAAGTATTAGGTGACAGAAGGTGAAATATAATTTTTCAGATATTAAATCCTATACTCATTTCATTATCCCATGCAGCTTCTTTTAAAAATAATAGAAACAGTTGTTATAGAATATGATAAGAGCTAAATTAAGAGGAACTCAAAGAATAATGAAATCATGCAATCAGTCTATTTAATACAAAGTCCCAAATGGAGTCTCTTGTCCCTGATTCCACATTGAGATTGATGATTAACTTCAATATACTTTGACTAGAATGAGGCACTCAAGCATTTTACTGAAGACCTGTTAATTCCTCTAGGTACTGTGGTGCTTATAAAGAAATATAGTGGTAGAATAGCCCTATAATTTATTGAGGGAGTAAAAAGGAAATATTAGAAGCAGAAAACTACTCAGGTTGGAGGAATTAAGAATGATTTCTTAAGGAGGTAGAAACTGAATACAGGCAACTTTATGGAGACTTTTGAGTGGTTAGGTGATAATGATCCTCTTATGGTGTCTGAGGCCCCTTAGGAGATAGAGAGGTTGACTAGAACAAATTAAGCTGGCATTTTTTATCATGAGTTCATCCAAAAAACCTTATGTTCCAAATAAGAGTACTTTCCTGGACAAGTAGAGTAAGAACAAATGTTTTAGCAAGCTTCCAAGTTTCCCAGGACATTGAGGTACATTAATTAGTGACAGAAAGTTGTTGTAGGTAATTAATCATGAAGACCAAGGCAGCAGTTACCAGCTTGATAATAAATGACTGTCATCAGCTATAATAGGGGCTTATCTTTCCTCAACAGTTTCTACTATCACTCTGTCACATGTTTTTGTTGAAACTGTATCCTCAGAAAGTTAAGATTAAGGAAAAAATAAACAGAGAATAGGACTGATCTTGGAGTCAGTAGATTTGGGTTTTAGTATAAGTGCTAACACTAAGTAAACTTATGGTTTGGATCAAGTTATTTTACATATTTAGGCATTTATTTCCACATCTATAATGATTAAGGATTTTAATAAATAAAGGATATTGATTTTATCAATAGTTCTGAAGGAGGAAACAGAACAGGCTTATCTTGAAATCAGAACTCCATCTTGGGCCGGACTGTGGACTTTGAGCTATATGCCCAGTATCTATGGAAATGACATGCCAACTGGAAAACCAGACCCCCCACCCACCCAGATGGAAGAACCCCAGGGCTCTCTGTCACTAAAAGAATACCCTAATTATCTGTGTAACAGAATGGAATCATACATTCTATTATGCTTATTGGGGTATAACCACAGGCCTATTAATAATTGTCCACTGTTAACTACCTAGGCTTAAGGCAAATGAATCATGGGTTAACTTTGATTGTCAGGGAATTTGGGGAGGTGGGTTTGTGCATATACAGTCAGGGTATATAAGGTTTTCACAAAAACTGATCGGGGTCCTTGGCTAAGAGGAGACTCTACCTTGGGCCCACCGGTGGATAAACTGGACTCCACTATCTGCATTGTCCTTCTGAGTGAGTTTGTTTCCCGGAATGCGTGGCTACAACAGTTCCTAAAGTTGATCTCATTGAGTTCACTAGTCTCTTTCACTAGATTGAAAACTTTAATTTTAATCCTATTCCCTATTTTCATTTTTCTTTATGCAGAATTTTGTTTTTCCTAAATTCCCCAACTCATAACTGTGTTCCTTCTTTCTTCACATAATCAGTCTCTAACCAGAGTATATACATATAATTTACCTTTTCAGCAAATCTATATTTGTGATTCTAAGTTTTTGGTTCATTGCAATGAAGAAGACAAATATGGTCCATAATTTCATGTAGCTTGCAGCCTAGTTGGGAAAGAGAAACAAATAATAAATTACATTTGTGGTGTTATAACTAATATATACAGTGTTCTTTGAGAGCAAAGGAATTAAACTTGTAGAAGATAGTTTACTTAATATAATTAATAGGATATAAATGTTATAGTCTTTATAATTATTTACTGAAGTATATTTTGTGATATGAAAGTTTGATAGTCCCTGTGGGTCAATATTTTTTGTTTTATTATTCATTCACTCCACAGTGTTGAGTGCTATCAGGGCAGTTGAAATAAATAGAAGCATAACACTTACTGAATGCTTAATACTGCCATATGATTAATATACATTAATTATTTTACTAATTATGATTTCATAGATAAATAAAATGAGGCTCAAAGAGTTTAAGTAACTCACCCAAGATAAAGCTGTCAGTGACTGAACATTATATATGTATATATCTTTGTAATCTAAATCCAGAAATATTATTTTCTTTTCTAGGCTAGGATATATCTCTAAATAAGAATACATAATTACAAAATAATGTGATAAGACCTTATATCAAGACTTGTACAAACTGGATTTCACTGTGTTACACATTTCATAGCTTTAAAATTTCAAATCATGTTCTAAGTACACTAAAGCAGTGTTTCTCAAATTACCTTTGTTGAAGGATTTTTCTTCAGTCCATAGTCTTTCATGGACTATTTCTTTGGGAAACAAACAAAATCAGAAACATGACTGTCACTGTAATATCAGATTGCTAAAGAAGTTTCTAAATACTCATAAATTCTGTACCTCAACGAGCAAACTAGAAAGACAGTTTATGGACTTGCACTTCCCTGTATGCACCTCTTACTTCAGTGGAACTGGGGTCATAACATGATATTTTTAAATGCAAAATTAAAAGTTTTGGGGTTGACTTCCTCTTACTCATGCTGACCATCTTGTATGTCACGACTAATATTAGGGCATCAACCCTGACAGGAAGCAGAAGGTATTAACTGCAGAGACAAGTTGGTGATAAGAACAACCTCACATAAGAACAACTAATTTTTCTGTGTGATGACACTTATAGGCCATAAGTATACTAGGTCAGTTTTAATGCTAAAGTTGAAATAAGCTGTACAAGTTTGACCTTTTTTTCTTCAGCATTATAATAATTTACACTTGCTCCTTTTGTCCTCCTTCAGATAGCAATGCTAAAAAAGTCCATGGATGGAACAAATCAGTCTGTGGTATCAGAGTTTCTGTTCCTGGGACTCACCAACTCCTGGGAAATACAACTTCTCCTCTTTGTGTTCTCCTCCACATTTTATGTGGCAAGCATGATGGGAAACTCCCTCATTATACTCACTGTGACTTGTGACCCTCACTTACACTCTCCCATGTACTTTCTGTTGGCCAATCTCTCCTTCATTGACCTAGGAGTTTCTTCTGTCACTTCTCCCAAGATGATATATGACCTTTTCAGAAAACATAAAGTCATCTCCTTTGGAGGCTGCATTGCTCAGATCTTCTTCATCCATGTCATCGGTGGGGTGGAGATGGTGCTGCTCATTGCCATGGCCTTTGACAGATATATTGCCATATGTAAGCCTCTCCATTATCTGACCATCATGAGCCCAAGGATGTGTGTTTTCTTTATAGTGGCTGCCTGGATTATTGGCCTTATCCACTCCATGGTTCAACTAGCTTTTGTGGTAAAATTACCCTTCTGTGGCCCTAATGTGTTAGATACTTTTTACTGTGACCTTCCTCGGTTCATCAAACTTGCCTGCATAGACACATACCAACTAGAGTCCATGATCAGAGCCAACAGTGGATTCATCTCTGTTGGCTCCTTCTTCATTCTGATCATTTCCTACGTTATCATCATTCTCACTGTTCAGAAACAGTCTTCAGCAGGTTCATCCAAGGCTCTGTCCACACTTTCAGCTCACATCACTGTAGTAGTCTTGTTCTTTGGTCCTTTGATATTTTTCTACACGTGGCCATCTCCCTCTATACCCCTGGATAAGTTTCTGGCCATCTTTGATGCAGTTCTCACTCCTTTCCTGAATCCACTCATTTACACACTCAGGAATCAAGAAATGAAGGTTGCAATGAGGACGGTATGCAGACAGCTAGTGAGTTATAGAAAGATCTCTTTGGTGATGCTTGTATTGTGAAGAGCTTTTGTTGATTACTGATGTTAATTATTGGTGGCCAAACTCAAGAGAAAATCTTTTCTTCATCCTACTTTGATTTTCTAAGCACACCGATGTAGAATCTATTTTGTCTTTCACTTAGAAGGGAGGGACATTCACTTCTGAAAAGAGAAAAGAAATTACATATGAAGTATTTTCAAAGTTTACAGTAATCTTGAGCCTCAGTTCCTAAGGAATAACATTTATATGGAGTAATTTTTACACATACAAAACATGGAATCCTTCTTTAAGGCCTTTGAACAGGAGAATCTGTCTTTTTGTAACAGAAGCATGTCTCACAGAGATATTTAGATAGCATTACCAACTCAATGAACATGAATTTGAGCAAATTCTGGAAGACAGTGGAGGGCAGAGGAGCCTGATACAGTCTATGGAGTGGCAAAGAATCAGACACAACTTAGTGATTGAACAACATGTCTCACAGATAGGAATTCCTATCAGCACCTAATGGGAGACTCACTAAGTGAGAACTGAACTGAGTCTTCATATTGGATGCTGTAGCTTGCCCACATTTGCCCCCTCCTTTGGCTCTCTTCCAGGGTTGTGCAAAGAGGGCAGAATCTTCAAGAGCAAGCACACAGAATCTTTGAGAACATGCATGTATGAGGTCGCACATCTCCAGTAGAAGCCATGGGAGTTGTTCTTGGAAGAAAAAGAGCTGGGAAACACCACAGTTTTTCTCTGTAATTAGCATTTTGCTACTCAACCCCATTAGATTGTCATTTCCCTTTTCTTAAATTCTTTCTTTTCATTTTTTCTTCAGTCACTTATGGTCTTTGGGCTAGGAAAAACTTTTTCTTCTTTCCCTCTCCTTTCTTAGACTTCCCTCTCTTTCTTCCTGTCCCATTATTCCTCCTCCTTTTCCTACTTTTCTGCATTGCCTGCTCTGTTCCCTTTTAACTTCCCTTACTTCTACCCTTTCCAATTACTCTATTGTATTATTATGAGTTGCCTACTCAACAGTTTCACACCTTCAAGAACTCTTTGGTCACAGAAGTTCAGCTGTGGTGTTTGAGTAAGGGGGAAATAGCTAAATGGCAAGAGTAGGGGCCTCCCAGGTGGCTTAGTGGTAAAGAATCTTCCTGCAATGCAGGAGATCCAGGTTCGATCCCTCTTGGGTGGGGAAGAGCCCACAGAGGAGGAAATGGTAGCCCACTCTAATATTCTTACCTGGAAAATCCCGTGGACAGAGGAGCTTGGCAGGGTCGCAAAGGGTCAGATGTAACTGAAGCGACTTAGCATAGATACACAATAAATAATATTGCATTTATTATAGTATATACCACATGCCATCTTCATAAGAAACCGAAATAAAGTTTTACATAACAATATGCACTTAGGGGGGAAATTTGCTTTCTTCTCTTCAATTAAAAGCCTTTTTTTTTTTTAATAAGAGACTTTGTGAACTAGGCTCTGTGTTAGGAAAATTACACAGAAGATGGATAATAACATTCACTGCTTTTAGTTAAAAAAAAAAAAAGAACTTCTCAAGATAAATTTATGTCATTCTAACAGAGAAAACTAACTCCTAGTTTTCCTTTAATGTGATATTTTAGTAAAACATTCCTAAATTTAAAGAAGCCTAAAAACCTGAGTTGTGTAAACTTTGCCAGAATTATTTAAACACATTCATTGCATTGTTTCAGACTGATTATTCAAAATTATGTATATATATATTTTTACATATAAAATCTATCATATACAATCATTTTATTAAGTCAGCAAGCTCATGAGAAAAACCCTCAACAGCCTACACACATTCTATTCACACCTTCTTACACATGGTAAATGTTAAAGTAGCAAAAATGAACGTGCTCAGTAATTTGATAAAACGATATAGTATATTAAGACATACATAAAAGTCACACATGTGAAGACACACACACACCCTGACCAGTGTTTCAATATTCAATCTTACTTAAAAATTACCCCAAAAATATCCATTAAATACCATATTTATTACTAAACCAAGGTCTTAAAATTGCTAAGGATATTAAATGTCAAGTTTAACTGGATACACCACAGAACTCTTAGAAGTATTGCTGAAATTGGTTAATCATTTAGTTTTGTATTTTTTTAAATTTTAAATTCTTATTTTACAGTCTATACTGATAAGGTCAGGGACAAGACCTATAGCTGCTTTATAAAAAATATTATCAAATCAGTCTGAATTGTCCAAAAATATATTTTGATTGTGTGAATCTGGATAGTATAAAAACGCTGTTGAACTAGTGATTTCTTATGAAAATTTTTTCTAAAAAGGCTAACAAATTTAATGTAGTAATTTCAGTTCAGTTCAGTTCAGCCACTGAGTCATGTCTGAATCTTTGCAACCCCGTGGGCTGCAGCACACCAGGCTTCCTTGTCCATCACCAAGTCCCAGAGACTGTGCAAACTCATGTCCATCATGTAGGTGATGCCATCCAACCATTTCATCCTCTATCATCCCCTCTCCTCCTGCCTTCAATTTTTCCCAGCATCCAGGTCTTTTCCAGTGAGTCAGTATTTCACATCAGGTGACCAAAGTATTGGAGCTTCAGCTTCAGCATCAGTCCTTCCAACGAATATCTAGGACTGATTTCATTTAGGATTGATTGGTTTGATCTCTTTGTAGTCAAAGGGACTCTCAAAAGTCTTCTCCAACACAACAGATCAAAAGCATCAATTCTTCAGTGCTCATCTTTCTTTATGGTCCAACTCTCACATCCATACATGACACAGGAAAGCGGCAGTGGCCACTCAGTGATCAATGTAACACACTGAAAACTATCTTTCAGATGAAGCCTTGCCCATGTAACTGTAGCCCAGGCAGCATAGATAAGGCTTATAAAGAAGCAGTGCAGAGGGCAAGGAACCAGGAATTTCACTGGAAGCACATGAGAAAACTATTGTATTGCAGGTCAGTGACTGTTGTGGCTGATAACTCAGGCCTTGTAGAACTGGATGGTGGGTAAAATTCTTCAGTTTATACAAGGCTCCTATTCCAGCTGCTGCTGAAGGTTTATTTCTCTTATTTGAGCATCTCATGAGGTTGTTTAGCTGTTCTTCAACAGCAGGAAGAACAGATTCTCAGAATTTAATTTAGAGGCAAGGGATAAAAATTGATGTCAAGGAGGTTCAAATAAGGAGGTTGCCAGTATTCTTCAAGAGAATATTCACCAGAGAAAATCAAGATGACAGAGTAGGAGTGATCTTCTCCTGTGAGGACACCAAAATTACAACTCATTGCTGAAGAACCATCAACAAGTGAATGTTGGATCCCACCAAAAAGGATACCCTACATCCAAGGGCAAAGGTGAAACCCCAGCAAGTTGGTAGGAGAAGTGAAATTACATTTAGAATCAAACCTCATATCCACCAGAGACACTCAGAAGGCTCAAACCTTGTGCACACCAGGAGACCCCACAGAGACTGAGCCAGACCGGCCTTTGAGTCTCTGAGTGTCTACTGTGGAGGTACAGGTCAGCAGTGGCCTGCCCCAGGGGCAGGAGCTCTGGATGCAGAAGACCTGGGTGTGACAAAAGCCCTCTTGGAAGAGGTCACCATTAACCTCATCAAGAAGTGGCAAGCATACACAGAAGAACTATACAGAAAAGATCTTCATGACCCAGATAATAACAATGGTGTGCTTACTCACCTAGAGCTAGACATCCTAAAATGAAAAGTCAAGTGGGCCTTAGGAAGCATCACTATGAACAAAGCTAGTGGAGGTGATGGAATTCCAGTTGAGGTATTCCAAATCCTAAAAGACAATGCTGTGTGCTTGGGGCTGGTACATGGTGATGACACAGAGAGATGTTATGGGGAGGGGGGTTCATGTTTGGGAATGCATATACACCCGTGCTGGATTCATGTCAATGTATGGCAAAACCTATACAGTATTGTAAAGTAAAATAAAGTAAAAAAAAAAAAAAACCAAAAAAACTACAGTTCATGTTCAAAGAAACATTTTAGTTGAGACTTGTCTTTACATGGTTTTTCATTTTCTACAGACATTATTTAAATAACAATGATGATAATAACAATAATGAGATAAAATGTATTGAGTGTTTATTATACACCATTCCATAGGTTAATATCTTTTTATACATAATCACATATAAATGTCACAACAATTGAATGTTGAGTGAATGTAATCAAATTGTTCAGGTATTGAAATCAGGTAAGTTGAAAAACCAGGAGTTGATCTATGCAATTCAGATTGCAAAGTGGAGCTTCTTAATATATAGTACAAACTGAAATATGTGTCTTATTTAAGATAAAATCTAACAATAGTTCAAAGCAATGCCTCAGTTTTAAACTCATATTTGTCTTTCAATGTACACTTGAAAAATGTGATGGGAAACCTGGGACACTAAATGTCATATTTTGGTTGAACAGCAGATTTTATATCCACAACTAAATAAATGACTTATTTAGTAAAAAAAAAAAAAAAAAGACAATGCTGTGAAACTGCTGCACTCAATATGAGAGCAAATTTGGAAAATTCAGCAGTGGCCACAGGACTGCAAAAGGTCAATTTTCATTCCAATCCCAAAGAAAGGCAATGCCAAAGAATGCTGAGCTACCACACAATTGCATTCATCTCACATGCTAGTAAAGAAATGCTCAAAATTCTCCAAGCCAGGCTTCAACAGTATGTGAACCATGAACTTCCAGTTGTTCAAGTTGGATTTAGAAAAGGCAGAAGAAACAGAGATCAAATTGCCAACATCCACTGGATCACCGAAAAAGCAAGATAGTTCCAGAAAAACATCTACTGCTGCTTCATTGACTACGCTAAAACCTTTGTGTGGATCACAACAAACTGTGGAAAATTCTGAAAGAGATGGGAATACCAGACCACCTAACCTGCCTCTTGAGAAATCTGTATGTGGGTCAGGAAGCAACAGTTAGAACCGGACATGGAACAACAGACTGGTTCCAAATAGGAAAAGGAGTACGTCAAGGCTGTATAATGTCATCCTGCTTATTTAAATTATGTGCAGAGTACATTATGAGAAACATTGGGCTGGATGAAGCACAAGCTAGAATCAAGATTGCCGGGAGAAATATCAATAACCTCAGATATGTAGATGACACCACCCTTATGGCAGAAAGCAAAGAACTAAAGAGCCTCTTGATGAAAGTGAAGGAAGAGAGTAAAAAAAGCTCTGTAATTTCCTTACTGTACATAAGGGTTTACTGTAATTTCCTCATTGTACCTCATTGCCTCTGTAATGACCTTATTTCCAAATAACCTCACATTCTAAAGTACTGCAGAGAAGGCAATGGCAACCCACTCCAGTACTCTTGCCTGGAAAATCCCATGGACAGAGGAGCCTGTTGGACTACAGTCCATGGGGTCGTGAAGAGTCAGACACAACTGAGCGAGTTCACTTTGACGCGTTGGAAAAGGAAATGGCAACCCACTCCAGTATTCTTACCTGGAGAATCCCAGGGCCAGAGGAGCCTGGTGGGCTGCTATCTATGGGGTCTCACAGAGTTGGACATGACTGACATGACTAATTAGCAGCAGCAGCAGCTAAAGTACTGGGGATTGAACTTCAGCAAATGAATTTCGAGGGAAGACAGTCCAACCCATGACAGAGTCACTCAGTCGTGTCCGACTCTTTACGACCCCATGAACTGCAGCATGCCAGGCCTCCCTGTCCATCACCAACTCCTGGAGTTCACTCAAACTCATGTCCATCGAGTCGGTGATGCCATCCAGCCATCTCATCTTCTATCGTCCCCTTCTCCTTCTGCCCCCAATCCCTCCCAGCATCAGGGTCTTTTACAATGAGTCAGCTCTTTGCATGAGGTAGCCAAAGTATTGGAGTTTCAGCTTCAGCATCAGTCTTTCCATTGAACACCCAGGACTGATCTCCTTTAGGATGGACTGGTTGGATTTCCTTGCAGTCCAAGAGACTCTCAAGAGTCTTCTCCAACAACACAGTTCAAAAGCATCAGTTCTTCAGCACTCAGCTTTCTTCACAGTCCAACCCTCACATCTGTACACGACCGCTGGAAAAACCATAGCTTTGACTAGACGGACCTTTGTTGGCAAAGTAATATCTCTGCTTCTCAACCATCTCAGTAGAGATTGCCAAATGTCCAGATTATGAAATGAAATTCACAATCTATGTTACCACCAGTGTGGAATAATCTATCAGCCCTGTATAAACCAGGACTGGAACCAAACTTGGCCAAGACCCCAAAACAAACAAATCAACAGCAAAAAAACTACCAAAGCAGAAAGCAAAACAGAGATCAGTGTCTGTGAAGGTAAACTTCACTCTGCTTCAGATCCACTCTGGAAACTAGGAAGAGACGTGTCTGGGCTTAAATGTCCCTATAAGGGCATTGTTCTGGAAATAAAATATATTGACTTCAGAAGATGTGTCCACTTGGATATCTTGATGAGCCTCCAAAATGATCAAATCATCATTTTCAAGAAGTTAAAAACATGATTCATATAAATTATTTATTTAACTCACTAATGAGAGAACAACAAAATTGAAAGCTGATTGCAATCAAGTGTTTTTCATTTGTATTGAAGTATTGTTGATTTATAATGTTGCATTAGTTTCTGCTGTACAGCAAATGAATCAATTATACATGCATATATATATATATATATATATTTCCACTCTTTTTTAGATTGTTTTCCCATATAAGCCATTACAGTTTTCTGTGCTGTTCAGTAGATCATTATTATCTATTTTATTTGATAGATAGTATTTATTTTATATGTAGTAGTGTATATATGTCAGTCCCAATCTCCCAATTTGTCCTTCCTCTCTTTCCCCATTGGTAACCATGAGTTTGTTTTCTATATCTGTAATTCTATTTCTGTTTTGTAAATAAGTGCACTTGTATCCTTTTTTAGATTCCATATGTAAAAGATATACGATATCTGCCTTTAAGTTCCTAAGAGTGAATGAATCCTGCCTGTAAATGGCCTTCATATGTCTTGATTTCACTAGTTCTATGATTATGACCTGTGCCATAATTGGGCTGAAACACGGTTACCACTTTAGAAATTTATTTTTCTCTTGCCAGTGATTTAATTTTTTTATTTATCAAACATGCCATAGGCCCATAGAACATACTAGCACTTCAATGTACCCAAGTTTGCATACTGGTTCCATACATTAGTTATTTAGCAAATTTCTTGTTTTTCTTCTTCCAGTTTTATTCTTTATTTATTCTAGATATAATTTACATAAAGCACGGTATAAGTTTAAGGTATATAGCACAAAGATTTGACCTACATATATGGTGAAACAATTGTCACAATAAGTTTAGTGAATATCCATCATCTCATAAATACAAAATTGAAGCAGTAGAACAATTTTTCCTTATGATCAGAATTCTAAGGATTTGCTCTCTTAATAATTTTCACATATAACACAGAAAAGCATTAATTATATTTATCATGTACTTTATGATCTATAGTACTTATTGATCCTATAAGGGGAAGTTTGTACCTTTTGACTGCTTTCATCAATTTTCCCCTCCTCTTACTCCTCACCTCTGGTAACCACAAATCTGATCTGTTTTTCTATGATTTTCTTTTGGAAATAAAATTGACTTACAACACAATATCAGATCATATGAGAAACAGTGGTTAGATATTTCTTTAATTCACTGCAATTAGTTATGCTATCTCACTATAAAAAGATATTACATAGTTATTGATTATATTCACCCCACAGTGTATTTCATATCTGTGACATTTATTTTCCAATTGGAAGTTTGTACCTTCTTAATTTTCCTCACCTGAACTAAATATAGAGCTACCATATGCCACTCTTAGGCCCATGTATCTTTTCAAATCGTGGTTTTCTCTGAATATATGCCCCATTCAAAAAGATACATGCATCACAGTGTTCGTTACAGCACTATTTATAATAGCCAAGACATGGAAGCAACCTAAAGGACCATCAGCAGAAGAATCAATAATGCACATGTGGTATATATAATGCAGTGGAATATGATTCAGTCATAAAAGCACCAAGTAATGCCATTTAAATTTATTTTCGTGCCTAGTGTGAGAGAGTAGTCCAGTCTGATTCTTTGCATATAATTGTCTTGCTTTCCAGGGCTTCCCAGGTGGCACTAAGGAAGATTCTTTGGAGAAGGGAATGGTTACCTACTCTAGTATTCTTGCCTGGAAAATTTCATGGATAGAGGAATCTGGTGGGCTACAGTACATAGCATCACAATGAGTCGGACACAACTGAACGACTAACACTTTTTCTCTTTATAGTTGAATTACAATGTTTTGGTAGTTTCAGGTGTACAGCAAAGTAATTCAATTATATGTAAACATGTATATATTCTTTTTCAAATTATTTTCCCATTTAGGTTGTTACAGACTCAGTAGAGTACCCTGTGCTATACAATAGGTCCTTGTTGGTTATCCATTTTAAGTATAGCAGTGTGTGCATGTCAATCCCAAACTCCCTAACTATCCCTTCTAGAAGTGAAAAGTGAAAGTGTTAGTCATTTAGTTGTGTGCAACTCTTTGCTACCTCATGGACTGTAGCTCACCAGGCTCTTCTGTCCACGGAATTATCCAGCCAAGAATACTGGAGTGGGTTGCCATTTCCTTCGCCAGGGGATCTTTCTGACCCAGGGATCAAACCTGGGTCTCCTGCACTGCAAGCATTTACCATTTGAGCTGCCAGGCTGGGGAGCCTTATTTTGACTTAAATCATCTTATTTTATTTCTCAGCTTTATATCCGTGTATTAGCAGTTTTTGTGTGTGTACTATCTTGTATTTTTCAAATTTGCTGAGCTCTAACAATTCTTGTAGCTACCCCAGTCCGAGGTCAGGGGCGGCAGCCAGGTGGAGCTACCCCACGTCCAAGGAGCAGTGGCTGCGCAGGCGCAGGAGGGCCTAGAGGAGCTGTTCCATGTTCAAGGTCAGGAGGGGCGGTGGTGAGGAGATACCCCTTGTCCAAGGTAAGGAGCAGCGGCTGCACTTTGCTGGAGCAGCTGTGAAGAGGAGCTGTTCCATGTTCAAGGTCAGGAGGGGCGGTGGTGAGGAGATACCCCTTGTCCAAGGTAAGGAGCAGCGGCTGCACTTTGCTGGAGCAGCTGTGAAGAGATAACCCATATCCAAGGTAAGAGAAACCAAAGTAAGATGGTAGGTGTTGCAAGAGGGCCTCAGAGGGCAAACACACTGAAATCATACTCTCAGAAAACTAGTCAATCTAATCACACTAGGACCACAGCCTTCTCTAACTCAATGAAACTAAGCCATGCCCATGAGGCTGCCCAAGACAGGCGGGTCATGGTGGAGAGGTCTGACAGAATGTGGTCCACTGGAGAAGGGAATGGGAAACCACTTCAGTATTCTTGCCTTGAGAACCCCATGAACAGTATGAAAAGGCAAAATGATAGGATACTGAAAGAGGAACTCCCCAGGTCAGTAGGTGCCCAATATGCTACAGGAGATCAGCAGAGAAATAACTCCTGAAAGAATGAAGGGATGAAGCCAAAGCAAAAACAATACCCAGCTGTGGACATGACTGGTGCTATAAAGGTTTGATGCTATAAAGAGCAATATTGCATAGGAACCTGGAATGTTAGGTCCATGAATCAAGACAAATTGGGAGTGGTCAAACAGGAGATGGCAAGAGTGAACGTTGACATTCTAGGAATCAGCGAACTAAAATGGACTGGAATGGGTGAATTTAACTCAGATGACCATTATGTCTAATACTGCGGGCAGGAATCCCTTAGAAGAAATGGAGTAGCCATCATGGTCAACAAAAGAGTCCAAAATGCAGTACTTGGATGCAATCTCAAAAACAACAGAATGACCTCTGTTCATTTCCAAGGCAAACCATTCAATATCACGGTGATCCAAGCCTATCCCCCAACGATTAACGCTGAAGAAGCTGAAGTTGAACGGTTCTATGAAGACCTACAAGACCTTTTAGAACTAACACCCAAAGAAGATGTCCTTTTCATTATAGGGGACTGGAATGCAAAAGTAGGAAGTCAAGAAACACCTGGAGTAACAGGCAAATTTGGCCTTGGAGTACGGAATGAAGCAGGGCAAAGACTAATAGAGTTTTGCCAAGAGAACACACTGGTCATAGCAAACACCCTCTTCCAACAACACAAGAGAAGACTCTACACATGGACATCACCAGATGGTCAACACTGAAATCAGATTGATTATATTCTTTGCAGCCCAAGACGGAGAAGCTCTATACAGTCAGCAAAAACAAGACCAGGAGCTGACTGTGGCTTAGATCATGAACTCCTTATTGCCAAATTCAGACTTAAATTGAAGAAAGTAGGGAAAAGCACTAGACCATTCAGGTATGACCTAAATCAAATCCCTTATGGTTATAAAGTGGAAGTGAGAAGTAGATTTAAGGGACTAGTTCTGATAGATAGAGTGCCTGATGAACTATGGACAGAGGTTCATGACATTGTAAATGATTTGGTCCTTTGCAAAAGTGACTTTTTATACTGTGAGTTTATATATGCTGCCTTTAGGATAGAAGGCAAGATATATTGTTCACTGGCTTAAGATATGTAGTGCACCAAATAGGAAGCATCCTAAATTTGAAAGTTGTTCACCTCCCAGTTGATAGAAATCTGACCATTAACTAGTCCATTCTGCCATTCCATCAATGAGATGCTTCTGGTAAGTGTAGTAAATTCCATGCGTGTAAGCTTATTATCACACTTCATTTCCTATAAAATTATGTCCAGAGCCAAAGTTGCATAGGACATCATAGGAACAGCTAAGGCAGAAAGGTATTCTGTAAGTCCACAAATGGTAGTGCTAGCAGAAGCACCACATTTGGGAAAGAAAAATCAGCACAGTGTGGAGACAAATCTTTAATACTTGCAGGAAAGGTAGACAGTGAGTCTATGGAGAGTATGATGAGGTGTGGCACCATACAGGGAAGCTTTACATCTGCATGGGAAGTTTTGGCACTCAACAATATAGATTACCCATAGTGAGAGGGAAATTCACATTGCTTCATCTATGCAGAGGCTTCAACTATGCTTCTATCAGCACTGTTTAGTACCAATTAGCCAGTCCATTCTGGAGGAGATCAGCCCTGGGATTTCTTTGGAAGCAAGGATGCTAAAGCTGAAACTCCAGTACTTTGGCCACCTCATACGAAGAGTGGACTCATTGGAAAAGACTCTGATGCTGGGAGGGATTGGGGGCAGGAGGAGAAGGGGACGACAGAGGATGAGATGGCTGGATGGCATCACTGACTCGATGGATGTGAGTCTGAATGAACTCCGGGAGTTGGTGATGGACAGGGAGGCCTGGTGCGCTGCGACTCATGGGGTCGCAAAGAGTTGGACATGACTGAGCGACTGAACTGAACTGAACTGAATAATGACTAGTATATGATGCCATAAAACAATACCAGGATAGCTGGGAAAAGAGGTTGTTTTACATTACAGAAGGAAGTCTTCTTGTTCCTGTATAGTGAATAATCTCCAATAGTCTTTTACATGGGCAGTCTCTGTGTCCTTTCTGAAAAGTCCATCCATATATACTTCTCCTCAGACTCCACCATAAAAAATTTATACTCGTGTTCTTTCTTAGGTCTTAAAGAAACAAATCAATCACTAGCCCTCCTCACAAATTAGTATGATCTGTACAATAGGCCATCTCCCCTTCCAAGAGAAGTGTACAACTAAAGGTTATTCCCTGACTGGAAGAAAGGCAAGATGGCAGCATAGGAAGATGCTGAGCTCATCTCCTTCCATGGACACAACAAATCTAAAGCTATATACAGAGCAACTTTTCCTGAAGAAGACCTGAGGGGAGATTTGACAGCTCCTGCATAGAGTTGAGGAAAGATGGAGACACAATATCCATGTGAATCCAACCTTATCCTCATTGTGATGTGATACGGAGGGTCATAACTGAGGGACTTAAGTGCAGACTCTCCCACCCTGCAGACAGTGACAAAACACCAACTTAAAGCCCATCTAGGCAATATAGGAAGAAAATTCAGTTACTCAAGTAGCAGTGACAATAAGCCATGAACTGCTAGAGCCCTCTTGAGGTCAGAGACATCAGGAAGCATCATGGGTTGAGTACCCTCAGAACCCCACCCTTGCCATTTATTTTCCCTTCACTCATACTAGATAGCTGAACTCCTGAAGAGTAATAAACTCTTCAAGACATGAAGTATGTTTGAGGAGGCAACTTATAACTACAAAAGAGCGATTAAAAAGGGGCAGCAGTAAGGGAAGTCAGGAGTTACTGTCTCCAGAATGTGAAACTATTTCTATTATGCAAGCCAGCCAGTTTGTAGTATGCTGTATCGCAGCCCTAGCAAACTAGTACAAAAACTACTCTTTATCAGGTGAGAAGTGATAGAGAATTTGCTCTGTTACTTAACTAAAAATTAAAAAAATCTATTTGTGTAAGAATATGTCTCTTTTTCTCTATAAGTAGAAAGTTTATTTGCGATCTAATGCCTGTGTGTGTCTCTTCTTTTGATGTCTTGGTAAATCTGATTCTACTCTTGGTCTGTAGGTAAGGTTGTAAATTTGAACATGAGAAATTTATGTGTGGCTGTACTTCTGCAATTGAGAAACTCATGTGAATGTGAAATAGTCCGACTCAAGGAGATAATAATAATTTTTGTACAAAGCCTCTAAAAGAGGCTGACATGAATCTACAATAAAACAGCCATATTGCAAAATTTTTAAAATGAACTTCTACTCCTTTAAATTAGATTTTTCAGAAAATTTCTTATAAAAATGCTAACTCAGAAGTGTTTTTCTATGAAAATCCAACTTCACATAGTGAAAACAAATCCTTGGAAAATTCAGATTCAGTTGATTATATTTTTAATAAAACAGTGATAGATATCCTTTCCAACCTTACCAAGTAAAGATTATAAGACAAGCATTTAGAATTAGAAAAAATGCAAACTTATGTGTTCAATTTGAGTTATAATTCTGACAGCTCTGTAGTGTGTCTATTTAAACAAAATGTTTAATATCTTCAGCAATTTTAAGACCTTGGTTTACTATTAAACATAGTAATTAGTAGATATTCTTTGAATAAGTTTTGAATTATTCAAAGATTGAATGCTGAAACACTCAGTGGTGTGTGTGAGAACTTATTTACATCTTTATAGATCGTCTGTATCTTTTGGTCAAGTTACTGCTTATGTTCATTTTTGCAACTTTAAGAATACCATTTATACTATCTATAAGAAAATGTGAACAGAATATGTGTGTGTCTGTTAGGGGTTATATTAGTGTGTTCATGAGTTTTGCTAGTTTACTAAAATGATTGTATATGACAGACAATTCTCCTTTATTCTCCTTCAAGAACTCTCAGTGGAATATAAATTGCTTATGTTGGTTAAAAGTAATAATTAATATGGGTGACTGAGGATATACCAGAATTAACATGACCAAAAACTATCAAGGGGAAAAAGGGTACATTTATCCTAAGATAAAATATTATTCCAGAAATTGAAAGTGGTTAGTAAACAACAAAACTGAATGGGTTCGATACATGCATGTAATCATTTTTAGTACTAAAGAATACTAAGTATAGACACCAAGAATCAAATGTATAATTTGCTTTAATAAGAGTTTGATATATTAAAATTGTGCTAATCAAGGCATGATTTTTCTTTCACTACAAATAATGCACTGTGTTTTGAATAAAAAGAAGGTATTGTTAATGTGTACTTATAAAAGAAGACCTGAATGGATATAGAGAGCTATAGATGGTTTTCAGGAAGCAAATTCTATTTGCTTTGGATATATATCATATAATTATATATGCATATACATAATTTCAAATAATGAGCTAAATTGAAGCAATGGTATATATTAGTTTTGACAACATTTGCACAGTAAAGGTTTGGTAAGCTTATTTAAATAAATTTAGAAGTGCTATACTATTAAATATTATATTAAAGCAGGACTAGATTTTGGATATCTGTTAGAATGATGTAACACACTGATCTTGGTATATTTATTCTGCTTTTAACTAGAAGCAGTGAATGTAATGCTCTACTTCTGTTTAATTTTCTTAGTAATCAGAGATTCTGTAAACAACTCACAAAGTGTGTTTTAAACAATTCTTTGTAGGAAGAAAATGAAATGAAAGCAAAATTTCATAAATATAAATATTGCTACGTTAAACCTTAGTTCAGTTCTTTATGGGGATGGGATATTGTATGTACTACAATGTATACTATATTTCTTACTATGAATCACTGTCAAAAAGTATGAAAATCACTTCTATAAGGGACCCTCCCCTTGCCTTTTATTTTCCCTTCAATCACACTCAACAGCTGAACTCCTGAAGAATAATAAATCCTTTTTAGACATGAAATGGGAGAAGGCAATGGCACTCCACTCCAGTACTCTCGCCTGGAGAATCCCATGGGTGGAGGAGCCTTGTAGGCTGCAGCCCTTGGGGTCACTAAGAGTCGGACACGACTGAGCGACTTCACATTCACTTTTCACTTTCATGCATTGGAGAAGGAAATGGCAACCCACTCCAGTGTTCTTGCCTGGAGAATCCCAGGGACGGGGGATCCTGGTAGGCTGCCGTCTATGGGGTCACACAGAGTTGGACACAACTGAAGTGACTTAGCAGCAGCAGCAGACATGAAATGTGTTGAGTTGGTGACTTATACTAATTACAATAGAGCAATTAAAAAGGGACATCAGGAAGGGAAGTTAGAAATGGACAGAGCAGCAAATGCAGGGCAGGGGGAAACAAGGAGGAGCAACAGGGTGGGAAGAAAGAAAAGGAAGAAAGGCCTGAGAAAGGAGAGGGAAAGGGAGAAAATTTTTCCTAGCCCAGAGTCCATAAGCCTAGGCTGAAGAAAAATGAAGAGGAAGATACAGGAAGAAAAAAGGAAGGAAATGTAATGGGTTCAAGAATAACGCTAATCACAGAGAAAAAAGCTGGTGTTTCCCAGATCTTTGTATTCGAAGAACAACTTCTGTGACTTCTACCCAGAGTTGTGTGACCACTGGGTTCCTACATGTATGTTCTCAGACTGTGTGTTTGCTCTCGAAGAGTCTGCCCTCTTTTGCACAGCCCTGGCAGAGACCCAAGGAAGGGTATGTGGGAAAGTTGCAGCATTTAATATGAAGACTCATTTCAGTCCTCATTTAGCAAGTCTCCTGCTAGGTGCTGATAGGAATTCCTGTCTCTGAGAAGGGCTCCTGTTAAAAGGAGAGAGACATGTTCTCCTGTTCTCAAGGCCATAAAGAAGTTTACCTGTTTTGTATTTCTAATAGTTACTTCATATGAATATTATTCCTTAGGAACTGAGGCTCAAGATTACTATAATCTTTGATTATAAATACTTAATACGTAACACCTCTCTCTTCAGAAGCGAATGTCACTCCCTCCTAAGTGAAAGACAAAATAGACTTGATATCAGTGTGCATAATTAAATTAAGGTAGAACAATCAAAAGCTTCTGTCTGAGTTTGATCATCAGTAATGACTGTCAGTAATCAACAAGGGACCTTTACAATACAGGCATCACTTAAGAAATCTTTCTATTACTCACTAACTGTCTGCATACCCTCCTCATTGCAACCTTCATTTCTTGATTCCTGAGTGTGTAAATGACTGGATTCAGGAAAGGAGTGAGAACTGCATCAAAGATGGCCAGAAACTTATCCAGGTGTGTAGAGGGAGATGGCCATGTATAGACAAATATCAAAGGACCAAAGAACAAGACTACTACAGTGATGTGAGCTGAAAGTGTGGACAGAGCCTTGGATGAACCTGTTGAAGAGTGTTTCTGAACAGTGAGAATGATGACGATATAGGAGATGATCAGAATGAAGAAGGAGCCAATAGAGATGAACCCACTGTTGGCTGTGACCATGGTCTCTAGTTGGTTTATGTCCATGCACGCAAGTTTGATCAACCGAGGAAGGTCACAGTAAAAGCTGTCCAACATATTAGGTCCACAGAAAGGTAAGTTTACCACAAAAACCAGTTGAACTGTGGAGTGGATGAGACCGATCATCCAGGCAGCCACTAAAAAGGAGATGCACAGTCGTGGGCTCATGATGGTCAGATAGTGGAGAGGCTTACATATGGCAACATACCTGTCAAAGGCCATGGCAATGAGCAGTACCACCTCCACCCCACCAATGACGTGGATGAAGAAGATCTGAGTGATGCAGCCACTAAAGGAGATGACTTTACGTTTTCTGAAAAGGTCATAAATCATCTTGGGAGAAGTGACAGAAGAAACACCCATGTCAATGAAGGAGAGGTTGGCCAACAGAAAGTACATGGGAGAGTGTAAGTGAGGGTCACAAGTCACAGTGAGTATAATGAGGGAGTTTCCCATCATGCTTGCCATGAAAAATGTGAAGGAGAACACAAAGAGGAGAAGTTGCATTTCCCAGGAGTTGGTGAGTCCCAGGAACAGAAACTCTGATACCACAGACTGATTTGCTCCATCCATGGACTTTGGTAGCATTGTTATCTGAAGGAGGACAGTAGGAAAAATGCAAATTATAACAACTGTGTTGATGAATTTGAAGAAGAAAGGTCAAAGTTATGAAAGCCAATTTACATATTACCATAAAAACTGATCTAAAATGTTCATGACCTCTAAACTGTGTTTACACAATAAAACTGGTGGCTCTTTTTGCCACCAACTTATCCCTGCATTTAATAGCCTTTTCTTCCTCCATGGGCTGATACACTGTATTACTCATGAGACACTAGAAAATAAACATGAGTAATATGCATTTAACCCCAAATCTTTTTGATTTTGGGTTCAAAACTATTATGATCTGCCCAGTCATATAGCACTAATCACTACTGCAATGTCTTTGAAGCCTTATAAACCTTCATCCAGTAGAAAGATCTATCCCCTCCATCCTTGTCCCTACCTCTGGGAACACATTCATCTTCAATATTACTTACATATTGATTGCATCTATGAAGTCTTACTTTATTATTACTAGAATTTAAATTATTAGCATAACTACCAAATTTTCTCTGTATTTAATACCACTCTGCTTCCTTCTAGGGTAGATGCTATGATGTTATTCAGGACATACAAGATTGGTCAACAAGGGTAATAGGGATTCAACCTGAAATTGTTGACTTTTGGTTCAAAACTAATATAGGCTAGCTCCAATCACACATACTCTTCATCACTTCTCAATTCTTCCATCAACTTTTAAGAATACAAGCCTTATTCTCATAGACAGAGCCTTCCTTTTGTTTTTGTTTTTAGTTTTTTATTTTTTAAATTTTAAAATCTTTAATTCTTACATGCGTTCCCAAACATGAACCCCCCTTCCACCTCCCTCCCCATAACATCTCTCTGGGTCATCCCCATGCACCAGCCCCAAGCATGCTGCATCCTGCGTCAGACATAGACTGGCGATTCAATTCTTACATGATAGTATACATGTTAGAATGTCATTCTCCCAAATCATCCCACCCTCTCCCTCTCCCTCTGAGTCCAAAGGTCCGTTATACACATCTGTGTCTCTTTCCCTGTCTTGCATACAGGGTCGTCATTGCCATCTTCCTAAATTCCATATATATGTGTTAGTATACTGTATTGGTGTTTTTCTTTCTGGCTTACTTCACTCTGTATAATCGGCTCCAGTTTCATCCATCTCATCAGAACTGATTCAAATGAATTCTATTTTACGGCTGAGTAATACTCCATTGTGTATATGTACCACAGCTTGCTTATCCATTCATCTGCTGATGGACATCTAGGTTGTTTCCATGTCCTGGCTATTATAAACAGTGCTGCGATGAACATTGGGGTACATGTGTCTCTTTCAATTCTGGTTTCCTCGGTGTGTATGCCCAGCAGTGGGACTTCCTTTTGACTCCCCATCTCTGGAAGATATTTGTCTTCAAGTTCTATTAAATTTTAACCATATTTGTGAGGTCTTATTTTATACTACAAGCATTTATTTTACTATTTCTTATATTTTAGTAAACTGAGTACTGGTCTAACTCACCTCATAGGCTATAAGCTTCTGGAAGGCAGGGATTATGATTTATTCATATTTAGATTCCTTGAAGCAATGAAAAATGAGCCACACAGAGGTGCAGGTCCACAAACTGTTACAAGTCTGCATCATGTTAGGTGCAGAAATTGAGGGTTTAGAAAATTATCTAGAAATTTCGCAGGATAGCAAACAAGTATAAAATTTTGCATTTGTTAAAATGTCAGTCCATGAAGGACTGAAGAAGAATACCTGATTCTTCACCAAAGATACTTTGAGAAGTACTGCCCTAAAGTACTTAGCACATAGTCTGTGAAGCTTAAAACTGTGAAGGGCATCATGCAATAGCAAAAAGTATCTTGTTCAAACCTCTATGTAAGAATTTATCACAATATCTTGTAATTTTAGTTTAAGTTACAGGAGCAACAGAGCACAGTGGAAGGAATATGCCCTTTGGATTCTGTAAATCAAGATTTAAACTGTACTTCAGTTACTGACAAGGTAGTTTTGGGCAAGTTCTTGAACCTTCATTTATCCATAAGATTACAATTAATAATACTAACTCAGAGGAATTTGGGATATAAAATCATTTGAATAATGATTAAATAATTTAAGTTTTGCAATAGTGCATTCAATGTATACCTACTATAGGTAAATATACAGTAAATGTTATTTTTCCTTTTTTCACACATCTATAATAGTGCTCAATATAAAACATAAATTAATAATGAGAAAATAAATGGTATTGGCCAGGAGATAATATCAAATTTCCATATCTAAAAGATATTTCATTACCTGTTATAATTATCTCCTTTCATATAATAATTGGAGAATATAATATTCATATTGTTTAGGGGCTTCCCTCGTGGTCAGATGGTAAAGAATCTGCATGCAATGCAGGAGACCCGGCTTTGATCTCTGGGTTGGGAAGATCCCCTGGAGAAGGGAGTGGCTAGCCACTCCAGTATTCTAGTCTGGAGAATTCCATGGAGAGAGAAGCCTGGCAGATTGCAGTTAAAGAGTTGGACACACTTATTCACACACATTCTTTTAGAAATCAAACTAAAAACCATCTTGTGAAGATTAAATATGTTTTCTTTCTAAGAAACACTGCTTTTTTTATAGTACTATAAATGTAGTTCACTGATTTTTCTGTTGTTGTTGTTTGTGCTCATGTCCAGTTAGATTGTGACTCCCAGAAAGTTAAGGACTACACCTGTGTAGTTATCCACATATCCCCAACTTAGAATGATACCTCGACATAAAAGAGCTATGTAAATATATCAGGAATTAAATATTTTTTGAAAGATAAAAGAGGATGTATTTAGGTAACTAAAATTATATGAATATAATTCAGTTCAGTTCAGTTCAGTCGCTCAGTCGTGTCCGACTCTTTGCGACCCCATGAATCGCAGCTCGCCAGGCCTCCCTGTCCATCACCAACCCCCGAAGTTAAACTCAGACTCACATCCATCGAGTCAGTGATGCCATCCAGCCATCTCATCCTCTGTCATCCCCTTCTCCTCCTGCCCTCAATCCCTCCTAGCATCAGGGTCTTTTCCAATGAGTCAACACTTCACATGAGGTGGTCAAAGTATTGGAGTTTCAGCTTCAGCATCAGTCCTTCCAATGAACACCCAGGACTGATCTCCTTTAGGATGGACTGGTTGTACTTCCTTGCAGTCCAAGGGACTCTCAAGAGTCTTCCCCAACACCACAGTTCAAAAGCATCAATTCTTCGGTGCTCAGCTTTCTTCACAGTCCAACTCTCACATCCATACCTGACTACTGGAAAAACCATATCCTTGACTAGATGGACCTTTGTTGGCAAAGTAATGTCTCTGCTTTTGAATATGCTGTCTAGGTTGGTCATAACTTTCCTTCCAAGCAGTAAGTGTCTTAATTTCATGGCTGCAATCACCATCTGCAGTGATTTGGGAGCCCCCCAAAAATAAATTCTGACACTGTTTCCACTCTTTCACCATCTATTTCCCATGAAGTGATGGGACCAAATGCCATGATCTTAGTTTTCTGAATGTTGAGATTTAAGCCAACTTTCCCACTCTCCTCTTTCACTTTCATCAAGAGGCTTATTAGTTCCTCTTCACTTTCTGCCATAAGGGTAATGTCATCTGCATATCTGAGGTTATTGATATTTCTCCTGGCAATCTTGATTCCAACTTGTGCTTCTTCCAGCCCAGCGTTTTTCATGATGTACTCTGCATATAAGTTAATAAGCAGGGTAATGGTATACAGCCTTGATGTACTCCTTTTTCTATTTGGAACCAGTCTGTTGTTCCATGTCCAGTTCTAACTGTTGCTTCCTGACCTGTATATAGGTTTCTCAAAACAGGTCAAGGTACATATAATTATATAATTAAGGAAGATGAGTAAGGAACCTGTGCATAGCTCCTAAGCAACCAAGAATAATAGAAAATGAGGAACTGTAAAAGTAAAGAAGACTTAGGGAAAAAGAAGAAATAAAAGGAAAATCTAATAAGGGTGAAAAAAATTAAGAAAGTATGTATATAATGGATTCCCTGGTAGCTCAGAGGGTAAAGACTCTGCTGGCAATGTAGGAGACCTGAGTTTGATCCCTGGGTCAGGAAGATCCCTGGAGAAGAAAATGGCAACCCACTCCAGAGTTCTTGCCTGGAAAATCCCATGGACAGAGGACCCTGGCGGGCTACAGTATTCTTGCCTGGAAAAATCCCATGGACAAAGGGGGAGCCTGGCGGGCTACAGTCCATAGGGTCGCAAAGAGTTGGGCACAATTGAGTGACTTCACTTTCACTTTTCATGTGTATTATGACAAAGAAAAGAAGGATAAGTCTTACTTTAAATTAAGTGAAAAGTAGTTTATGAGATGTAATTTGCAGTACTTTCTCGACCCAGTCTTCAGAAATTCTGTAATTATTAACAATTATAGGTGTCTTTTAGTACTAAGGCTCTGGGGAGAATTTCTTTTATTTTTAGCTTTAAACCTTGTATTTTATATTGGAGTATTAGCTGATTAACAATGTGGTACTCTCAGGTGAACAGCAAAGGGATTCAGCCTGGCAGATGGTCAGAATTTCTTAATAAGCTTTTATCAGCTATGTGCATACAGCTGTGAATTTATTTGCCTTTTGACTCTGCAATCCCTATCAACTAGGCAAGAATCAAGAATTTTAAGAAAGGTGAGTTTAAAGCAGACTGAGATATAAATATGGAACTTAGGTGTATCTATCCAAATGTCAAGGAACATAAAAATTTGAAAAGTTTGTGTCATCACAGTTTTAAAGTCACTTGAGACAGGATCCCAATCTCAGTTCAGAGAAAAAGTATAGAGACGATTCTAGATGGAGACTTTATTCACCTAAAAGTCATCAAATACAGGGGAAAACTGAATGAAGGTGTTCTAAAATCTTTTGTCTATTGGCTATGTTTTGAAATAATTTTTCTTAAACAAATTAGCTATGCCCATGTTTTTAAACTTGTTAGATACCCATAATTCAAAAGCCAAGGCATAATGCCTTGCCCTCTTGATGTGATTAGTCCTTTTTTTGTTCCATGGAGAATTGATTAATCCTTCAAACAGATTGCCAGACATTTAATCCTTTACAGATGAAGGAAATATTGGTAACTGAAGTTTCAAACAATAGTCACCAAATTGAAAGGGATCTATGTACAGCTGTTTGATTTAAGCAAAATATTAACCCTAATCATAATTTATATGTTTCTCCCTCAATTTAAAAATATTGTGAGCTTAACAATGTCCTCGGCTCAAATTTTTTTTCAAATTGTTACAAAACCTTGTTTACAACCAAGTAAAACACTGCCTCCTCTAATTTAAGACTATCTCTACTTTTACTTTCTATAACAATGGTAAATATAGATAATTCTGTGACCTTTTCCAATAACCTTTACGTACATAAATGCAACAAATTAAGTAATCCCTTAGCTTTCTGTTTTCAGATTCAGCAAACTCATTACCTTTTAAAATTTCCTCCTAGGACTTCTTTTTCACTTTCCCTCTTTCAGCTACATCGCCCAAATTTCACTTTTTAACTTTCTCTAAACCTTTCTTCATTCTCCTTAAGCTTACAAAATAATCTATTTATAACCAAGAGACCAGGAAAACAAATTCAAGCTCTTGGTAGTTTTAAGTGTTTAAAATTTTTTTCCACATCGTATTTTAAAGTGCCATTACACTGGAAATTATTTATTCAGCTTTGTATCTCTTGGTTTCAATACCTTTTATTTCTATTGAGATATTTATGTAATCCTTTCCCACCTTATAAATTTGAGTTCAAATAAATTGCTTCCCTTTTTCACAGAAGATGATCAGTTTATACAACTTTCTTTTGCAAAGCTAATGGAGAGAAAAACACAATTACCTTTAAAAAAATATTTTCAAGTGTCGTTAATTTTTACTGCTTGTTTATTATGTGGCAGATGGTGAGAAGCATTTTTAATCAGCATGAATGAACTGATTGCCATTGACTGTAAATGTGATTGATTGCAACAAATGCTGAATCAAAAATATTACAAAACCATTTGACCTTTTTTAATATCTTTCACATTACCCCAAGAACAATGTGATACAACCTAAAAGTCACGGTCAGTTAGCCTTTTCCAGTGTGTCAATAAACTTTTGTACAATTATTTTTCGTATTATTCAATTCCTTATCCTGGATGCTATTTACTTTGCTTTAGGATAACACTCATAAACTTAAGGATATTACTATTATTTATAGTACTTATGACAACATAAATTATGCCTGAAATTAAGGCACTCTTTGCATTGTCAAATTTATTTCCATGATTCCATTTTACCTGTATAAAGAGAAGAGTCTGAGATTTTCCTATGTTCCACAAAACAAAATGCCATATAAAATTCTTTCATAAGAAGAATTACATTAGAAGGAAGCAATTTACAGCTTGAGAGAACAGTGACCAAATGATAGTGCAAAAACAGTTTAGAAGGAGCTCACGGATCATGGGACTTTGCCCCTAGAGAACTAATTGGTTTGACCAGAGCAACCAAAGGATCGAAAAACTCATAATAAGATGCTAGAGAGAAAGAGGGAAACAAAAGTGGAATATTTTGTATATAATAGTACAAAATATTTCTGTGCCATTTGGTTGAAAATTTTATAAATATTGGTAATCACCCATTAGAAATAAACTCAAAATAGATAAATATTAACTCAAAATTTAACTCTAATCATATCAATTTTTCTGTTATAGTTTAGATAGCAGAACATATGTGACAATTTTTATTCAATCTTATATTGACTAACTATGGATATATATGGGCTTCCCTGGTGGTACAGACAGTAAAGGATCCTCCCGCAATGCAGGAGACCTGGGTTTGATCCCTGAGTTGGGAAGGTCCCCTGGAGGAGGGCATGGCAACCCATTCCAAATTTTTTGCCTGGAGAACCCCCATGGACAGAGGAGTTTGGTGGGTTACAGTTCTTGGGGTTGTAAAGAGTCAGACATGTCTGAATGACTAAGCACATGGATGTGTATAAAGATTTAGCAACACAGAAGTTCAGTGAATAAAGCTTAAAAGTGAATGAAACAGATACCAACTGATGATAAATTTAAAAAATTATGATGCATCCATACAGTTAAATCCTCTAAAGTCACTAAAAGCAAGTTCGAATTCTATACAGTTAAGGACACCATACACATTATTGAGTGGAACTGTGGATAGTAAAATAGCACACATAGTATGATCTTGTGCAATAAATATCTCTATGTCTATCTATTTACATCTGTACCTATATGTATGTATCTGAAAATACCGACAACAAACTTTTTTTGACAAGTACTTCAGGACAGTGTGATTGTTAGGTAATAAGACAAAAGTTTCAATCTTCAATTTTGTATCCTGCCAGGGCAAAAAATAGTACACTCAAGTTACAACCCACACAGCAGAAATACAATCATAAGAGACTACTGCAAACAACTTTATGCCAACAAAATGGACAGCCTACAAGATGTGGACAAATTCTTAGAAAGTTACTATCTCCCAAGGCTGAATCAGGAAGAAGTAGAAAATATGAACAGATCAATTACCAGTACAGAAATTAAATCAGTATTTTAAAAACTCCCAACAAAGAAAAGTCCAGGACCAGATGGCGTCACAAGTAAATTCTATCAAACATTTAGAGAAGAGTTAACATCTCTCTAATTCATTTATTTCTACCATTCTATCTTCTACTTCACTAATCCTATCTTCTGCCTCCATTATTCTACTATTTGTTGCCTCCAAAGTCAAAGGCTAATAGAGTTTTGCCAAGAGAATGCAGTGGTCATAAAAAACACCCTCTTCCAACAACACAAGAGAAGACTCTACACATGGACATCACCAGATGGTCAACACTGAAATCAGATTGATTATATTCTTTGCAGCCAAAGATGGAGAAGCTCTATACAGTCAACAAAAACAAGACCAGGAGCTGACTGTGGCTCAGATCATGAACTCCTTATTGCCAAATTCAGACTTAAATTGAAGAAAGTAGGGAAAACCACGAGACCATTCAGGTATGATCTAAATCAAATCCCTTATGGTTATACAGTGGAAGTGAGAAATAGATTTAAGGGACTAGATCTGATAGATAGAGTGCCTGATGAACGATAACTGAGGTTCATGACACTGTACAGGAGATAGGGATCAAGACCATCCCCATGGAAAAAGCAGAAAAGCAAAAAGGTTGTCTGGGGAGGCCTTACAAATAGCTGTGAAAAGAAGAGAAATGAAAGGCAAAGGAGAAAAGGAAAGATATAAGCATCTGAATGCAGAGTTCCAAAGAATAGCAAGGAGAGATAAGAAAGCCTTCCTCAGCGATCAATGCAAAGAAATAGAGGAAAACCACAGAATGGGAAACACTAGAAATCTCTTCAAGAAAATTAGAGATACCAAGGGAACATTTCATGCAAAGATGGGCTCTATAAAGGACAGAAATAGTATGGACCTAACAGAAGCAGAAGATATCAAGAAGAGGTGGCAAGAATACAGAAGAACTGTAGGAAAAAGATCTTCATGACCAAGACAATCACGACGGTGTGATCACTCACCTAGAACCAGACATCCTGGAATGTGAAGTCAAGTGGGCCTTAGAAAGCATCACTATGAAAAAAGCTTGTGGAGGTGATGGAATTCCAGTTGAGCTATTTCAAATCCTGAAAGATGATGCTGTGAAAGTGCTGCACTCAATATGCCAGCAAATTTGGAAAACTCAGCAGTGGCCACTGGACTGGAAAAGGTCAGTTTTCATTCCAATCCCAAAGAAAGGCAGTGCCAAAGAATGCTCAAACTACCTCACAATTGCACTCATCTCACACGCTAGTAAAGTAATGCTCAAAGTTCTCCAAGCCAGGCTTCAGCAATACGTGAACCGTGAACTTCCAGATGTTCAAGCTGGTTTTAGAAAAGGCAGAGGAACCAGAGATCAAATTGTCAACATCTGCTGGATCATGGAAAAAGCAAGAGAGTTCCAGAAAAACATCGATTTCTGCTTTATTGACTATGCCAAAGCCTTTGACTGTGTGGATCACAATAAACTGTGGAAAATTCTGAAAGAGATGGGAATACCAGACCACCTAACCTGCTTCTTGAGAAATCTGTATGCAGGTCAGGAAGCAACAGTTAGAACTGAACATGGAACAACAGACTGGTCCCAAATAGGAAAAGGAGTACGTCAAGGCTGTATATTGTCACCCTGCTTATTTAACTTCTATGCAAAGTACATCATGAGAAACGTTGGGCTGCAAGAACCACAAGCTGGAATCAAGATTGCTGGGAGAAATATCAACAACCTCAGATATGCAGATGACACCGCCCTTATGGCAGAAAGTGAAGAGAAGCTAAGAAGCCTCTTGATGAAAGTGAAAGAGGAGAGTGGAAAAATTGTCTTAAACCTCAACATTCAGAAAACGAATTTCATGGCATCTGGTCCCATCACTTCGCAGGAAATAGATGGGGAAACAGTGGAAACAGTGTCAGACTTTATTTTAGGGGGCTCCAAAATGACTGCAGATGGTGATTGCAGCCATGAAATTAAAAGACACTTACTCCTTGGAAGGAAAGTTATGACCAACCTAGATAGCATATTCAAACGCAGAGACATTACTTTGCCAACAAAGGTCCGTCTAGTCAAGGCTATGGTTTTTCCAGTGGTCATGTATGGATGTGAGAGTTGGACTGTGAAGAAAGCTGAGCGCTGAAGAATTGATGCTTTTGAACTATGGTGTTGGAGAAGACTCTTGAGAGTCCCTTGGACTGCAAGGAGATCCAACCAGTCCATTCTGAAGGAGATGAACCCTGGGATTTCTTTGGAAGGAATGATGCTAAAGCTGAAACTCCAATGCTCTGGCCACCCCATGCGAAGAGTTGACTCATTGGAAAGACCCTGATGTGGGGAGGGGTTGGGGGCAGGAGGAAAAGGAGACGACAGAGGATGAGGTGGCTGGATGGCATCACTGACTCGACGGATGTGAGTCTGAGTGAACTCCAGGAGATGGTGATGGACAGGGAGGCCTGGTGTGCTGCAGTCATGGGGTCACAAAGAGCTGGACACGACTGAGTGACTTAATTGAACTGAATGGTTTTGATCTCATTTATTGCATTATTCATTATATATTGACTCTTTTTAAAATTTCTTCTCGGTCCTTGTTAAACCTTTCTTGCATTTCTTAATCCAACACTCTGCGACCTAAATCACAGCAGGATCCTCTATGATCCACCTCCCAGAATATTGGAAATAAAAACAAAAATAATTAAATGGGACCTAATTAAAATTAAAAGCTTCTGCACAACAAAGGAAACTATAAGCAAAGTGAAAAGACAGCATTCAGAATGGGGGAAAATAATAGCAAATGAAGCAACTGACAAACAACTAGCATCAAAAATATACAAGCAACTCCTGCAGCTCAATTCCAGAAAAATATACGGCCCAATCAAAAAATGGGACAAAGAACTAAATAGACATTTCTCCAAAGAAGACATATAGATGGCTAACAAACACATGAAAAGATGCTCAACATCACTCATTATCAGAGAAATGCAAATCAAAACCACAATGAGGTACCATTTCACACCAGTCAGAATGACTGCTATCCAAATGTCTACAAGCAATAAGAGCTGGAGAGGGTCTGGAGAAAAGGGAACCCTCTTACATTGTTGGTGGGAATGAAATCTAGTACAGCCACTATGGAGAACTGTGACAAAAATCAAGAGCATTAACACAACCACAGACTCACATAGTTAACCTTGTGTGTGTGTTTGTGTGTGGTGAGAATACTTTAAGACTTTTTTTCACAACTTTCAAGTACATGATACCACATTATTAACCATAGTCACCACCTTTACATTAGAGCCTCTAAACTTGTTCTTATAACTGAAAGCTTTTACTCTTTGACCTATATCTCTCCATTTCTCTCTCTTTCCAGCCCATGAAACATTCAATTCTGTTTCTATAAAATCAGCTCTTTTTATTTATTCCATGTGTAAGTGATACAATACAGCATTTGTCTTTCTCTGTCTGGTTTATTTCACTTAACATAATACCCTCCAGACTCATTCATGTTATCACAAATGGAACAATTTCCTTTTTCATGGCTGAATAATATTCCACTGTGTATATATGCCACAGTTTCTTTATCCATTCATCCATTTAAGGATATTTTTATTGTTTCCATATGTTTGCTACTTGAATAATTCTGCAACGAAGGTGGATGTGCAGATATTCAGGATGTGATTTTTTTCCCCTTTCAATGTATAGCCATAAAGTAGAATTGCTTCATTACATAGATCCCTGGGTTGGGAATGTCCTCTAGAGAAGGAAATGACAACGTACTCCAGTATTATTGGATGGAAAATCCCAAGACCAGAGAACCCCAGAAAAGTTATCGGGTTGCAAAGAGTCAGATGCTATTGAGGACGCATGCATGAACACACACACACAGACACACACACACACACACACGCACAGTAGTTCTATTTTTAATTTTGGGGGAACTTCATACTATTCTGTAAACTTTCATGCTGTTTACACTAATTTAGAGGCTGCACCAACTTTTTCTTTTTGGCCATATTGCTTGGCTTGTAGGACCTGTTTCCCAACCAGATATTAAACCTGGGCCATGGCTGTGAAAGCCTGGAACTCTAACAATTAGGTCACCCCAGGGAAATTCCTCTCTGTTTCTTTGATGATAGAGGCTTGCATTGTGTGGTGATTGCAACATGTGTGAGGTGATATCTCATAGTGCTTTTGGTTTAGAGAGTGAAAAAGTTGGCTTAAACCTCAACATTCAGAAAATGAAGATCATGGCATCTGGTCCCATCACTTCATGGGAAATAGATGGGAAAAAGTGGAAACAGTGTCAGACTTTATTATTGTGGTCTTCAAAATCACTTCAGATGGTGACTGCAGCCATGAAATTAAAAGATGCTTACTCCTTGGAAGGAAAGTTATGACCAACCTAGATAGCATATTCAAAAGCAGAGACATTACTCTGCCAACAAAGTCAAGGCTATGGTTTTTCCGGTAGTCATGTATGGATGTGAGAGTTGGACTGTGAAGAAAGCTGAGTGCCAAAGACTTGATGCTTTTGAACTGTGGTGTTGGAGAAGACTCTTGAGAGTCCCTTGGACTGCAAGGAGATCCAACCAGTCCATTCTGAAGGAGATCAGCCCTGCGATTTCTTTGGAAGGAATGATGCTAAAGCTGAAACTCCAATACTTTGGCCACCTCATGCGAAGAGTTGACTCTTTGGAAAACACTTTGATGCTGGGAGGGACTGGGGGCAGGGAGGAGAAGGGGACGACAGAGGATGAGGTGGCTGGATGGCATCACTGACTCTATGGACGTGAGTCTGAGTGAACTCTGGGAGTTGGTGATGGACAGGGAGGCCTGGCGAGCTGCGATTCATGGGGTCGCAAAGAGTTGGACATAACTGAGCAACTGAACTGAACTGAATGATTGGTAATGTTGAGCACTTTTTTAATATATTGATTGGCAATTTGCATGTCTTTTTTGGAAAAATGTCTATTCAACTCCTTTGCCCATTTTTAATTAGATTAATTGCTTTTTGGTATTGAGTTGGGTGAGTTTTTATATATTTGGGATATTAATCCCTTATCAGATATATCCTTGCAAATATTTTATCCCATTCTATAAGTTCCTTTTTTAATATATGGATTGTTTCCTTTGCTGTGTTCAGTTCAGTTCAGTTCAGTCACTCAGTCGTGTCCGACTCTTTGTGACCCCATGAATCACAGCATGCCAGGCCTCCCTGTCCATCACCATTTCCTGGAGTTCACCCAAACTTATGTCCATCGAGTCACTGATGCCATCCAGCCATCTCATCCTCTGCCATCCCCTTCTCCTCCTGCCCCCAATCCCTTCCAGCATCAGAGTCTTTTCCAATGAATCAACTCTTCACATGAGGTGGCCAAAGTATTGGAGCTTCAGCTTTAGCATCAGTCCTTCCAATGAACACCCAGGACTGATCGCCTTTTAGAATGGACTGGTTGGATCTCCTTGCAGTCCAAGGGACTCGCAAGAGTCTTCTCCAACACCACAGTTCAAAAGCATCAATTCTTTGGCATTCAGCTTTCTTTATAGTCCAGCTCTCCCACCCTTACATGACTATTGGAAAAACCATAGCTTTGACTATACTGGCCTTTGTCAGTAAAATAATGTCTCTACTTTTTAATATTCTGTCTAGGTTCATCATAGCTTTTCTTCCAAGGAGCAAGTGTCTTTTATTTTCATGGCTGCAGTCATGAAATGTGAGAATGGATTCTATAAGCTCTTAGAGGAAAACATAGGCAGATATTCTCTGACATACATGGGAGCAAGATATTTTTCAATCCACCTCCTACAGTAATGAAAATATAAACAAAAATAAATGGGACATAATTAAACTTAGGGCTTCCCTGGTGGCTCAGATGGTGAAGAATCTGCCTGCAATGCAGGAGACCCAAGTTCAACCCCTGGGTTGGGGAAATCCCCTGGAGAAGGGAATGGCTATCCACTCTTGTATTGTTGCCTGGGAAATTCCATAGGCAGAGGAGCCTGGAAGGATATAGTCCATAGGGTAGCAAAGAGTCAGCTTTTGCACTGCAAAGAAAAGCATAAACAAAACAAAAAGATAATCATCCAAATGGGAGAAAATATTTGCAAATGAAGAAACCAACAAAGGATTAATATTCAAAATAGCTCATGCAACACAATATCAAAAAACATGCAACCCAATCAAAAAATGGGAAGAAGACCTAAGTAGATGCTTGTTCAAAAAAGACATACAGATGGTTAAAAAGCACATGAAAAGATGCCAACATCACTAATTATTTGAGAAATGTGAATCAAAACTACAATGAGGTATCTTCTCACACAGGTCAGAATGGTTATCATCAAAAACTCTGTGAACAATAAGTGCTGAAGAAGGTGAGTGCTGGCGACGGAATGAAACATCAACACTGCAGAGTGGTTTGAGTCTTTATATTTTAACACTTGCTTCTTACAGCTGCTTTATTTTATATCCCTTGCACAACAACCTACAGGGCAAGCTGCCAAGCACTATGATTCAGAGACTATACAGTGCGCAGGCGCAGGGCGAGATAACCTTTACCTTGACTTATTTACTGCAGCTAAGACTTTGTTTTGGGGAACTTCCTTATCAACTTAGAATCCGTTTTGTCCCAGGGTCTGTTCCTTTTGAGGAATCAGAGAAACATCCTTGTGTGCAAGAAATGTTCTTTTCCCACGGGAACAAACAGGATTCTTAGCTGAACATCTCATTTGCAAGAATGTCCAGCTTAGGTTGAGAGTCTTGTTTGCAAGCACTTCTCAACCTTCCTTAAACCTAGTTCCCTACACTGGGCAGAACATCTCGTTTGCAAGAATGTTCAGCCCTGGTTGAGAGTCTCGTTTGCAAGCACTTCTCAACCTTCCTTAAACCTAGTTCCCTACACTGGGCAGAACATCTCGTTTGCAAGAATGTTCAGCCCTGGTTGAGAGTCTCGTTTGCAAGCACTTCTCAACCTTCTTTATACCTTGTTCCCTACAGGTGAGATAAAAGAGAGCCTTCCTACTCCATCAGTGGGAATGTAAACTGGTGAAACCACTATGCAGAACAGTATGGAGGTTCCTTAGAAAACTAAAAATAGATCTACCATATGATCCAGTAATTCCACTGCTGGGCATATCTCCAGAGAAAAACATGTTTCAAAAGGATACACAACCCCCCATGTTCATTGCAGCACTATTAACAATAGCCAAAACATGGAAGGAACATAAATGTCTATTAACAGAGGAATGGATAAAGAAGATATGGTGTGTATCAGTTCAGTTCAGTTCAGTTTAGTTGCTCAGTCGTGCCCAACTCTTTTCGACTCCATGAACTGCAGCATGCCAGGCCTCCCTGTCCATCACCAACTCCCATAGTCTACTCAAACTCATGTCCATCGGTGATGCCATCCAGCCATCTCATCCTCAGTTGTCCCCTTCTCCTCCTGCCCTCAATCCCTCCCAGCATCAGGGTCTTTTCCATTGAGTCAGTTCTTTGCATCAGGTGGCCAAAGGATTGGAGCTTCAGCTTCAGCATCAGTCCTTCCAGTGAACACCCAGGACTGATCTCCTTTAGGATGGACTAGTTGGATCTCCTTGCAGTCCAAGGGACTCTCAAGAGTCTTCTCCAACACCACAGTTCAAAAGCATCAATTCTTTGGTTCTCAGCTTTCTTCACAGTCCAACTCTCACATGCATACATGACTACTGGAAAAACCATAGCCTTGACTAGACAGACCTTTGTTGGCAAAGAATACGCACACACACACAATGGAATATTACTTTGCCATAAAAAAGTGAAATAATGAATGTCATTTGCAGCAACATTTGTGGACCTAGAGATTGTCATACTGAGTAAAGTAAGTCAGACAGGGAAAGACAAATATTATATAATATTGCTTATATGTGGACTCTAAAAAATGATACAAATGAACTTATCTACAAAACAGAAATAGACATAGAAAACAAGTTTATAGTTAACAAAAGAGGAAAGGGTTAGGAGGGATAAATTAGGAGTTTGAGATTAGCAGATATAAACTGTCATATATAATTGAGGTAACTAATAAGAACCTACTGTGTAGCACAGGGAACTCTACTTAATGTACTACATTTCTCTGTAATGGTCTATGGGGGAAAAGAATCAGAAAAAAGCTGAGCATATTTATATGTATAACAGATTCACTTTGCTGTTCACCTGAAACTAACACAACCTTGTAAATCAACTATGACCCAAGGAAAATTAAAAAACAATTTTTGCAAGACTTTGTGTCCAGGCTTATTGCTTAATAGACCTTGAGGATATTGAACATATTTGTTTCTCAGACACTTCTTCAGTGAAATGAGATAATGAGAATATCCACTCCATAAGACTTATGAACAATGCTGAAATTGTAAAAAGCACTATATGAGTGGCATCAGTTATTACCTCCCCCAGGACACAAATAATGACAAATCAACTCCATTGCATCATGAAAGAAACTTCAATTAATAGATTTCTTTCTATTCTTTAGCAGTCATATTAAATAACAAACTGCACAATCTCTTGTAAAAGAGAAATCATACGGATTTTATAAATATTTCTTTTTCTATTTGCTGAAATATTTATCTTTCTGGGAGAGACACAGTGAACTTAGTGTGACTTACTTAATCAGAGTACACAATTTACCAATCACATTTATTTCCCACAGTAGAGAGAGCAATATTAACTGTTAAGTATTGGGGGGGGGATTTCAAGCCTACAAAACAGAATTTAATCAAAGGTCTTTCTGAACACCAGTGAAGACAAAAGAATGCTATTTGATAATGAATTTTAAATGTTTTTCATAATTAAAGCTATGGTCTAAAATTTGGCTCTGGTAGGACCTACCTTTGTTATGGTAATAGTAGAAATAAGGAAAAGTTTTACAACTGGTAAAGAAGTACTAATGACAATTTTGTAGGGAAAAGAGGTACAAATGAGAGATGCAAAGCTCTCCCTTCAAACAGGACTACAGGAGAAAGCTGAAAGGGTTGAATGTGAACAGAAAATCAAATACAAAGTTGGTTTGAAAGTGAAAGCTATGGTACATATACACAATGGAGTATTACTCAGGCATTAAAAAGAATACATTTGATTCAGTTGTAATGAGGTGGATGAAACTGGAGCCGATTATACAGAGTGAAGTAAGCCAGAAAGAAAAACACCAATACAGTATACTAACGCATATATATGGAATTTAGAAAGATGGTAATGATAACCCTGTATGCGAGACAGCAAAAGAGACACAGATGCATAGAACAGTCTTTTGGACTCTGTGGGAGAGGGAGAGCATGGGATGATTTGGGAGAATGGCATTGAAACATGTATAATATCATGTAACAAACGATTTGCCAGTCTAGGTTTGATGCAGGATACAGGATGCTTGGGGCTGGTGCACTGGGATGATCCAGAGAGATGGTATGGGGAGGGAGGTGGGTGGGGGGTTCAGGATTGGGAACACGTGTACTCCCGTGGTGGATTCATGTCAATGTATGGCAAAACCAATACAGTATTGTAAAGTAAAATAAAGATATATATATATAAAGAAAGTGAAAGGTCAGTGACCTGGCAACTGGAGGCATGGTTTCTGGTACCTATCTCACTCTGGTGACTTCTTGCTGTGTGCTCTTTGGCAAACTGTAGCCACCTCTCAATTCTTGGGTTTAGCATGTGCAACTGTGGGAATGAGAATTAACACTGTTGGTAATCTATCCTAGCTTTAAATACTATAATTTCTACATAGGATTAATAATTTTCCAGACTCCCAGATAGACAAACGATAAAGATGCAAAAATATGTAAAAAACTGGGGAAATAAGAAGTGGAGTAGGAACAAAGATAATTAAAATCAAGATTGGTAGTAAGTAGATGAAAGAAAATAAAAATGCCCAGTTTGTCTATCAATATAATAATTGGTCAATAAAAGGAAGATCAAATATCATTATTTGCTCATTTACATGGTACTCTTTTAAGACCAGGTAGATTACAAAGGACATACGATTTGCTTTTTAACACTTCGATGTACAGAGTATCAAAGAATGACATGATTTGTAATTTAATGGTGAAATAGATATCACAATTTATTAAACAAGATATTTCTAAGCATACAACACTGCCTAAGTTTTGAATATTTCTCTGAAATTGCATAATGTCTTTTCTGAAACCAGCATGAGAGAGAATCTATAGTTCCATATCTTTATAGTAATTCAATTAGGAAATATTTTTATAACGCACAAAATGACTGCACAGTCTCCTCATTGCCACATTCATCTCCTTGTTCCTGAAAGTATAGATGACTGGATTCAGAAAAGGAGTGATAAATGCATCAAAAATAGCAAGATATTTATCTAAGTGTGATGTGGGAGAAGACCAGGTGTAGAAAAACAGTGGCCCAAAGAACAAAATGAGCTGACAAAGTGGAAAGGGCCTTGGATAACCCACGAGAAGCATGTTTCCAAACAGTAAACAGAATGAAGATGTAGGAAATGATCAGCAAGACAAAGGAGCCCACAGAAATGAGCCCACTATTGACAGTTACCATGAACTCCAGTTCTTGGGTGTTTGTGCAGGCAAGTTTGAGGAGCCGAGGAAGGTCACAGTAAAAACTAACACATTAGGACCACAAAAAGGTAAATCCACTACAAAAACCAACTGAACCAATGAATGTATAAGCCCAATGGTCCAGAAAGTGGCTAAAACTGTAGACACATTCTTGGACTCATGATGGTCAGGTATTGGAGAGGCTTACATATGGCCACATATCTGTCAAAGGCCATGGTGATGAGCAGCACCATCTCAGTGCCACCAGCAGCATGGCTAAAGAAGATCTGGGTAATACATCCACAAAAGGAGATGGATTTATGCTTCTTGAAAATATTACAAATCATTTTAGGGACTATGATTGAGCAAAATACCATGTCAATGACTGAAAGATTAGCCAAGAGGAAATACATGGGGGAGTGCAGATGAGAATCCAAGGCTACAGTGAACACAACGACAAGGTTTCCCATCATGCTTGCAGAGTAGAACAAAAAGGCGAAGATGAAAAGGAGGAGCTGGATCTCCCATGAAGTGGAGGATCCCAGGAATATGAACTCTGATACTATGGATTGATTCATTACACCCATTGCCTCAGACACCAGGATCACTTTTCACTTTACCTAAAGGAAGAAGGAAAATGAACAAGCATTACCTAGACAATATTGGTATTTGAGAAAGAAAGCCTCCAGTCCATGGAGAGAAAATTATCATGTTAATATCTCACATAACCAGTCTTCACTACATGTACACCTGACTCCTGCTTGAAAATGAAGTTGCTCAGTCGTGTCTGACTCTTTGCAACCCCATGGACTGTAGCCCACCAAGCTCCTCCATCCACAGGATTCTCCAGGCAAGAATACTGAAGTGGATTGCCATATCCTTCTCCAGAGTATCTTCCCAACCCAGGGATCGAACCCAGGTCTCCCGCATTGAGGGCAGACTCTTTAACCTCTGACTCCTGCTTAGAGGAATACCATGGTTCCCATATGGCATTATCAATTTCAAAACTACTACTACTAAATTATTCTTCCTCTGGACCTCTTTCCTTTTCGCTTTCTCCTAGTATTACTCGGCTATTTCCTATTTCCTGTTGCCTGGTGTGTTTTACTTCAATAACATGTCATCTTCAAACTCTTTTGATCATGATTTCTAATGAATGAATATTATTTCAGCCATTCATAAGAAAGTGAAAGTGAAAGTCACTCAGTAATGTCTGACTCTATACAGTCCATGGAATTCTCTAGGCCATAACACTGATGTGGGTGGTCTTTCCCTTCTCCAGGGGATCTTCCCAACCTAGGTAGTGAACCCAGGTCTCCCACATTGCAGACAGATTCTTTACCAGCTGAGCCACAAGGGAAGCCCAATTCATACGAGCCACCTAACAGCTCCTCATGTACAGCATATAGCTTTCTTAGTCTCTGTTCTGTCAATCATATGGCTCAATTAGAGCAATGTGGACTTAGGTGCTCAGTTGTGTCCAACTCTTTGTGACTCATGGACTGTCGCCCACCAGGCTTCTCTGTCCATGGGGATTCTCCAGACAAGAATACTGGGGTGGGTTGTCACGCCCTCCTCCAGGGGATCTCCCCAACCCAGGGATTGAACTCAGGTTTCCTGCATTGCCGGTGAACACTTTACCATCTGAGCCATGATGAACCTTCAGAACTTTCCCTTTTTCGGAGGGAAGGCTTGATCAGAAGGACTTAGGCATCTTTCTTTCTTTTTCAAAATTTCATTTTATTCTTCAAGTCACAAAATCTCATTATAAATATCCCAGCTCAAATGCTCCCTTACTTGTGAAATCTTCCAAATTGCCCAAGTCTCTATACTCCCTCTGCACTGTTAGCATTTATTTAGCATTTATTTCACTGTCTCATGATTGTATAAATTTTCATCTCTTTATCAAAACATAGTCCTTGTGTACAGGAAGAATGTCTGGTTCATTTGAGTAGTCCTCAATGCCATCACAATCACCAATAATGACTAACACAACCAGGTACTTTATGAGTTCTTCACACTTGTTGAATCAAGAAAGCATATCAAAAATGGCCATCGTCAAAGTCTACAAATGATAAATGCTAGAAAAAGTGTGGATAAAAGGGAACAGTTCTTCACTGTTGGTGACAATGTAATTGGTGCGGACACTATGGAGAATGGTATGAAGTTTCCTTAAAAACGAATAGAGTTACCATATGATCCAGTAATTCCACTCATGGGCATATATCCAAAGAAAACTCTAACTTGAAAAGATACATGCATTCCAATGTTCATTTTAGCACTGGTCACAATAGCCAAGACATGGAGCAACCTAAAAGTCCATCGACAGATGAATGGACAAAGAAGACATGGAGATGTGGTACATATGTACAGTGAAATAACGGTCATAAAAAAGAATGAAATATAAGGCCACTTCCCACAACATGGATGAAGCTGGAGATTATTGTCCTAAGTGAAGTAGGTCATAAAGAGAAAGAGAAATATATGACATCACTTACATATGGAATCTAAGAAATGATACAAATGAACAGATTTACAAAACAGAAACAGACTCAAAGACACAGAAAACAAACTTTTATGATTACAAAAGGGGAAAAGGGTCAAGAGGGACAAACTGAGAGTAGGGAATGAACAGGTTGGTTCCAAACTTCTAATATAGGATATCAATTCTTGATTTAAAATAGTCAATAAAGGCCTTTGATATATCTCAAAATGGAAAAAACATTTTATCTTATAAATGATGCACATTCATCATATCCTAAAAGATAACTTTGCCACATAAAGACAGTCACATTTCTTTTTTAAAACACATTTGGAATGGTTAAAGAGTGACAGAAATAAAATACTGGGTGAAGAGTTAGATAGTGTCTGTGTCTTTGTTGAGAGAGGGGGATAATTGAGGTTCAAATTCCAGAAAAAGAACAAAAGGATATGAGCCAGATCCCAGCATGGGGAGGTAAAGACAAACCTACAATCCTTCAGAAGCAAGAACTGGCAGAGATGGACTATCAGAGTTCCACTGTTTAATGAGGTGTTCCTGACTTAGCACAACATCTGTTTCATCACTGAAACAATTTATACAGAATAAGATATAGGAAGTTACTCTTTTATTATCACAAATGTGATTGGTGGGAGAGTTTATGCTAGGGTCAAGGCAATGGCACCCCACTCCAGTACTCTTGCCTGGAAAATCCCATGGACAGAGGAGCCTGGTAGGTTACAGTCTATGGGGTCGCTAAGAGTTAGACACGACTGAGTGACTTCACTTTCACTTTTTACTTTCATGCATTGGAGAAGGCAATGGCAACATACTCCAGCTCTCTTGCCTGGAGAATCCCAGGGATGGTAGAACCTGTTGAGCTGTCGTCTATGGGTTCGCACAGAGTCAGACACAACTGAAGTGACTTAGCAGCAGCAGCAGCAGCAAGAATCCCTGACTCTGGTTGAAAATCCGTTGTATTTTAATAGTTTCCTATGTCTCCTGTAACAAATTGCTGGGAACTTAGTAACTGAAAAATACAAATGTATTATCTAACAGTTCTGGAGATGAGAGAACTGAGACGGGTCTTCCAAGCTAAAAATTAAGGTGTTGGCTGAGTTGCATTCTTTCTGGAGGATCTAGGAGAGAATCAATTTCCTTGCTTTTTCTAGGGTTGTCTGCATTCTTTGGTTCATGACCCCTTCTTCCCTCTTCAAAGTACATCACTCCACATTCTGCCTCTGTCATCACATCTCCTCCCTGACTCTGATGTGAAGTCTTTTCTTCCATGTAAGGTAACATATTCACAAGCCCAAAGACTAATACTTGGACATCTTTGGGGACCATAACAATATTCTGTATACCACAACTTTCTTACATGTGAACAAATAATTTGGAAGAAAAAGGAAAATCTTTTTGCCCTAAATATTGAGATATTGAAGGAGGAGGTACAAATTGTGCATCTCAACTTTTCCCCTGAAACTACAACTAAGTGATTTGTGATTCCAACTATATCCAGGACCGAGCCTGAATAACTAATATCCAACAATGATAGGGAACATATGATGATCACTCAACCAAAATCTTCTTGGACAAGTAGGTATATGATTGACTCCCGATTGACCCTTCTCTGAATGATTTTTGTTCATTAATTCAATAACTATTTTTGAGTGCTCAGAATGCCAAGCACTATTCCAGTCACTGGGGATATATCATTGACAAGAATTCCTGCCTTTGAGGAGTCCATATACATTATAGGAAATGCAATTTTGGTCTGTTACATACAGATTTTTATTCTCTAGAAAGGATAAGTACGTTTGAAGAAATGTTCTGTCATTGAATACCTGGGATTATCAAAGAGTCTAATCTGCTTTTAGCTCAATTTCCACATTCAGGAAGTTTCTCCTCAGTTTTCTGACTGCTTCCTTTATCTCCTTTATCTGAATGTTCACATCTGTAATTTCTATCACACTGATTTTCAGCAGTTTTCTAATAAATATGCATGAATTTTCTCTCTCTGAATATATTATAAAACTTGAGGTAGGACTGATGTACCATAATCCTTTGTACTGATTGAAAAGCAACTCAAAAATGATGCTGGCTGGATTTCTTGGCTTATTCACTCATTCATTTAACAAATATAATTTATGTAGCATCTATAAGTACCTTGTACTTTGCTATTAGAATAAAATAAAGATAAAAGAATAGATATCAATTATGTGGAATAAAATAATGAAAAAAAATGAATAGATGTAAAATGGGACCATAAAGTTATCAGAACAACTTTAAGAGTTGCATAAATCATTTTATGACTTCTAAACAAATCTCCATAATATGAACTAACTAATCAAAATTTATCTATGAAATGGAAAGAAAAATAATGCAAAAAGAATTCCTCTGACCACTAAGGGAAAAAAATGCTCCTAAACAAAAGTATTTTAAGACTTCCCTGAGGTGGGCATAAAAATGAGAATACACTAGGAAGTGAAAATATAAGTAGTGCTTCCTCCAAATTGAAATTTGAATAGCAAAAAATGAAAATGAGAATGGCAAAGGAAATGCTGGTAAATTTGACTATTCATGAACTTATAAGAAATAGAGTTAGAAAGTTAGAAGATGATTTGTAGGGTCGTTCAGAAAACAAAAAAAATCAGAGATTCTGTGTGAAGTTTATACCAAGACAGAGGCTAGCTAGAGGACAGGAAGGACTTTTTAAAAAGGAAGTTTAATGCTTTTAATAAATCAGAAGTAAAATGAAAGAAAGATGAGAAAAAGAAGTGCAAAGCAAAACTGAACTGTTGAATGCAGCAGGCGGCCAGGAGGTGGTCAGTTAGATGGAAAATTATAATAAAAAGGAAGAAATGGTAGAATGGGAAGTTGTTCAGATGCATGATCTTAAAAGCCCCAGTACCCTAGATTGTTTTCTAATAGAAACCTAGTTTAAGAATTGATTTCTTTTAGGATAACATAATGAATTCCCTAGTTTTAATTACATTACTAAGAGGAAAGTGCTTCATTAAGCTATTACAGACAAAACAAATAAGTTACCAGATTACTTTCCTTAGCTGAGATCTTATGCATGCAAGACATGAGAGCATTGTCTCATGAAGAATGAAGAAATAAGAGATCCATTTTAATACTAATTCATCATCCAAGAAGGATTAGCTTGAATAGGTTGCTGCATAAGGCAGAGAAAGAGCAGATGAGCTCAGCAGGAGACAGGAATGACAGCTAGGAAAAGGAGAAATGAGATCAAAGACAAACTGCATCTACTTTAAAATTCCTTCAAGAGCAAAGACATTACAAACAGCAAATGTCAACATATCTGGAAACTTACGCAGCTCCTGTCTTCAAGGCTTCAAATTTCTTGACTATTCATCTAATGTCTTTAAGTTACAGTTTAGTCTCTGAATGACTTCTAGCAGGAGATGCTGGGTTCTGGGTGCTTGGTCAATTTCAGATATGCTGGACCTCCTATGGAATAAGTACGTGCTCTCCTTAAGACCATTGTCTTTAGGAGATACACCACTTTGAATTCTCTAGTTTTGGTCTAACTATTACTTTCAAGAACTATAATGAAACGAATTATGGTTATTATTTATTTAGACTTAAATAACTAGGGCTTCCCAGGTGATTCAGGGAGAAGGAAATGGCAACTCACTCCAGTATTCTTGCCTGGGAAATCTTATGCACAGAGGAACCTGGCGGGCTACAGTCCATGGAGTCACAAGAGTCGGACCTGACTTAGTGACTGAGCGCACACGCACTTAAGTTATTATGGTACATGACAAATCCAGATTCTGCAGCATTTGATATAATCGCCATTTAAATGTCTTGATCTATATGGAAGTAGAATTGGACCACACTTAGAATCCACTTAAAATTTTTGGAAGAAAACAGAGAGAGATACTCATTATGACCAATTAATAAAAGCAGTGAGCCTAAAGAGATCTAAAAAATATGTTCTGACCCAGTTCCTTCCTCTAGTTTCTCCATCCAGGATATGTCAGGTCTTCCTCAGTTTGCAAAATTTCCTGCTTTTTATTATTGTTATAGTCCAAATGTTCTTCCTTACAAAAAGAAAATCTCTCATCCTTTCAATTAAACCAATGTCCACTTAATTCTTTCTCTGTGAATATAAAGAAGGTGTCAGAAACTCTTTCAGATAAATGTTTAATATCCTCGAATATGGTCAAAGCAAATGAAGATAACTCATCTGTATTCTCTAGTTTTAATCACATCAATTCCTTTGGCCTTTCTTCATAGGATCCATCTTCTATCCCATTATCTGTGTGACTCTAACTGCCCTCATTTCACTACCAAAAATAGTGACCTAGAAAGAATTCAAATAAATATTTAAACACAAAAGTAAAAACAGAAGGTTTGATGGCTGGTTTCTAAGCATTATTCATTTAGTTTCGTAGATTTTTCCTCTTTTTTTTTATGACCTAATTTTAACTGACACTACATTATTTTACTTTAGGGTGAATTAGATTCATAGATATTTTTCTTCTAAGCAAGCCTTCAATCATTGTTTCCTCACCTTGATTCACTGAATTTGGGGTTTTATTTTTTTATTTTGCCTTCTCTGGACAAGAAGCATATTTGCCTTTATTTTCAGTGCTAATAGATTTCCCTAAAGATCCTTGTTAAAAGTTAACAATTCAAACTGTGTCCTAGTCCTGATCACAGTGTGGACTCCAGACTCTATGATGTGTCTTCAGTCGCACCTTTAGGTCTCCGAGTCACTTTCAAGTCCTAGTTAAAAATTAAGGTTAGTTCTTGTTCTTCAGGGAAGATCCTCTGGAGAAGGAAATGGCAACCCACTCCAGTACTCTTGCCTGGGAAATCCCATGGACGGAGGATCGTGGTAGGCTACAGTCCCTGGGGTAGCAAAGAGTCAACGAGTCATGTTCACAAGCATTCATATTCATTCCCCTATTGTGTTCATCATCTCACCAGCACCACCTGTTTCTTCCTGGCTCCAGGCCGAAGCTTAAATGATATCTAAAAAATCAAACTGTTACCTGAGTTTTCCTTGTCACTGAAGTTTATCTAGTTTAACATATTCCTCCTATTGTCAATTTCACTCCATCACTCCTTCAAGAGAAGCCTTGTAGCTATTCACAGATTATTATCCGAAGCACACAGAGGTATATAAAATGTTTCTAAAAATGGAAAAAATAGCTAATTAACTGCACTAGAGGGTAGTGACCAAATAATGTTATAGTGTCCTGGGATTGTAAAACTAAAGTTAGTAAGAAGTCAAGGAAATTGTCTTTTAAAAATATATATTCATAGTGATCAAAGCAACAAAGGGGAAAATGTTGATAATGTCTCAGAGGAGGGAGGGAAGACATTAGAATAGTAAGAAAATCAGTATTACTTTATTAAATAATGAAAATCATTGTACTTGCCAATACAAATCCTATCATGGGGAGTGAAAGACTCCCCGGGGAATTTGATGATAGTCGTTTTCCAAGAAATTCGTACAAATAATATGAAACTATCTCATAAATATAAATTTTCTCTATACATTCATAAATTAGGCAAGTAAAAGAATAAATTAGAAAAGTTAATTTAAAATAGTTTTAAAATAATTTTGTTTACTTATTTATTTATGGCTGCACTAGGTCTTCATTGCTTTGTGCAGTTTCTCTAGTTGCAGCAAGCAGGTCCTACTCTTACTTGCAGTGTGTGGGCTTTTCAATGTGGTGGCTTCTCTTGCGGTGGAACACAGGCTCTAAAGCATGTGGGCTTCAGCAGTTGCAGCTTGTGGGCTCTAGAGCACAGGTTCAGTAGTTGTTGCATGGGCCTAGTTGCTCCATGGCATGTGAAATCTTCTCAGGCCAGGGACCAAATCCATGTCTCCCTAGTTGGCAGGTGGATTCCCCAGCCCTGTGCTGCCAGGGTAGTCTAAAAATAGCTTTTTAATGTGACTTTTATAAATAAGTTTACCACATTATAATAAGAAGGTTTTTCCTAACTTATATATGTTTCTTCCAAAGCAACTTGTACAGTTAGTCAGTCAGTTCAGTCGCTCAGTTGTGTCTGACTCTGCAACCCCATGGACTGCAGCATGCCAGGCTTCCCTGTCCATCACCAACTCCCAGAGCTCTCTGAAACTCATGCCCATCGAGTCGGTGATGCCATCCAACCATCTCATCCTCTGTCATCCCCTTTTCCTCCTGCCTTCAAATTTTCCCAGCATCAGGGTCTTTTCCATTGAGTCAGTTCTTTGCATCAGGTGGCCAAAGGATTGGAGCTTCAGCTTCAGCATCAGTCCTTCCAATGAATATTCAGGACTGATTTCCTTTAGCGTGGACTGGTTGGATATTCTTGCAGTCCAAGGGACTCTCAAGAGTCTTCTCCAACACCACAGTTCAAAAGCATCAGTTCTTCAGTGCTAGCTTTCTTTATGGTTCAGCTGTCACATCCATACATGACGACTAGAAAAACCATAGCTTTGATTATATAGACCTTTCCTGCTATCTAGAAGGCCTGATATTTATTTGTTGAACTTAACAAAAAAATCCAGTCATTGGAATAATTCCATTGTCTTTTACTGTGCCTGTCATTTGGAGGTAGAAATAATATGAGTAAAGAAGTTGACTTCAAAATATTAAGAGAAAGTAGCAGGAGTTATTTCCCTCTGTCTTCAGCCTCAGGTATAGACAATGAGGTAACCACGTTCCTCAGTTCATAGTACATTGTCAGCATTGGATAACAAAGGGCTTGCTTTTCTTTTTTATCCCCTTAAACTCCATTTTCAGTCCCTTTACCTCAGAGAAAACCAATTCTAGGGTTTTAAAAGTATATTTCAGTATTGTATGTGCTACCCTAAAACATGCATATTGTTTTGTATGTATCTACATGTAAAAGATTTTTATACATATTGCTCCGATTCTTTGTTCACTTAGCCCATATTGCTATGTGTACTTTCAGTCTATTACTCCAAATACTGCATAGCAATCCACAGTGGGTATGCACTACTTTTTAGCTGTCTGATTACCTAATGACAGACACCCAGGTTAGGTTACCTCCAGTGTTTTCAAGCTGCTGCATAAGACTGCACAAGTATTGAATGACTTTTCCTCCAATTTCTTCAACCCATACATGGCAATAATGTTAATATTCAGCTGGAACACAGTTGTTTGATTAAAGTAATTGTTAAAATTCTATAATATGTGCCCACTGATTGGAATATAATCACTGTCACAAGTCCTTTCAAGCTCCACTTGTCACCAAGATCTTTCCCCAGAATTCCTTATGAATTCTCTACTAAAAGTTAATGCCTGGAAAAGCAAGATTCTTCAGGACCCTGTTCCAACTCTGGAAAGCACATGTTATGATGGGTCAGTGTCTATACCATGCAGTTATGGAACATCTGTTACCTGGCATCTTGACTAGGCTTGAAGGATTTAAAACAGTGTCATGCACATTGATGGGGTCTTAATGCTGACTTTTAGCTATGACAGTCTTCAAGGGTTCTTTTATCATTCAGTTGTCCTGCCAAAGCTTCCTTACTTGGTGATGAGGAAAACTGCAATAGGACAAAGGCAGAAGCTGCAAAGCAACCTACACCTAAATTCTGGAATTCATGCAACATCATCTTTGCCACATCCCATTTGTCACAACAAGGCACAAGACCAGGCCAAGATTTAAGGATGGGAAAATAGACTACACCTCTTGGCAGGAAGAGGTGAGAAAAATATTGTGTGTATGTTTAATTAATCAACCAGAAACTACATGACTACCCACTTTGAGTTGTGTTGATTGGCTAAGTCTCAGAAATCAGTTTAATGTGGGAATTGATATATGTCCTATAAGACTTGAAGGTGCTGTTGCTCCAATTTTTACTAATTCAAAGAATCGTCAGCTGTCTTCCATTCCTGCTTTTGTCTTAGATTCAATAGATTTGTAATAAGTAATTTTAATTTTTTAAGTAAGTTTGTATCCTGATCCTATATATGAGATTTAGTTGAGCTATTGATCTAGAAACCTCTGTGCCTGGGGCCAAACAGCCTCCCAGTTGTTTACTAAAGCAGAGATATGGTAACATTACTTGGTTTGAAAGGAGCCTACAGGTCCTTGGGAAAACTTGTCACCATCAACAAATGAGATTGGACGTACACAGACGACCGTCTGATGAGCTTGAGTGTCCATAGGAAGGCTGTCTGGTGCATTTGAGAGACTGTCATTATATTAATAAAAGTAAAGACATCTGGCAGAGTAGGCCAGTCTAAGTGGCAAGGCCTGGTGGGGAGTAGAGTGGGCGGTAACTACTACTGCAGAGTGAAGGTACGGCTGACCACTCTCTAGTGAAGCTTCTCTATCCTTTCCCACCGTGTCCTCAGAGTCCTCCACATCCTGTGCTCTCTGGAAATGACGGGACTGTGAGGCGAATGAAAGACCTGCACAACTAGAGCCCCAGTCTCCTCCCTGGGAATCCCTTCCTCCAGAAGAGGCTATGTGAAACAGAAGCCAGGCAAAAGGGTGGGCAGCCCAGACAAGGCCACAAAGGTCCAGGCTACGATATATGGGCAACTCAGGGATCAGCAAGTTTGAAGAATGCGGGCAGTGGGTCAAGGAGATATTCATGTACCACACAGAGTGGCCTCTGCCCTTGAAGTAGAAGAATGGCTCCCGCATGGCCATAGAACAAAGGGTCTATACCTCTTAGATGAGAATCTTTACCCCAGAGTACCTTGAGAACTCTAGAGAGAACACTTGGAGGAGAGAATCCAGGAAAAGATTAACTTTCTGCTTCGCAAGCAGGTCAGGAAAAATGAGACTTGCAATGTTATGGCAACTGTGACACACAGGTACTCAGCAGATCCTACAGCCTGGTGTTTTGATTGCCTTATTTTTACTTTTAAACTTGATTTCTGTACCAGTTTATTAAATAGTGTGTGATACATTTATTAAAATGATGGCAATAGTTGTAAAGAACCCAGGTGTCAATGCAGGAGACATAAAAGGCTCAGGTTTGACCCTTGGGAAGACCCCCTGGAGGAGGGCATGGGAACCTACTCCAATATTCTTGCCTGGAGAAGCCCATGGACAGAGGGGCCTGGTGAGCAATAACAGTCCATAGGTCAAAAAGAGTTGGACATGAATGAGTAACTAACACTTTCACTTTCTTTCAAATATTATTCTTTTCACCAACCAAAAGACAGTCAAAGCCTAGGTTTGTAAAGTGTATGAATCAATATGGGGAAGGTTTCTCATAAAACCCTTCATTTATAGCTAACATTTGTGGCCATCATCACATAAACATCTGTATAGAAGGCATATTGATATCTGTCCATTTTAGATTGTATATATTCCACCTAGTATTGTCTTATGCAACAGGGATGTACAATGATTGTCTGTTATTACATCTCACATGCTAGTAACGTAATGCTCAAAATTCTCTAAGCCAGGCTTCAATAATACATGAACTGTGAAATTCCAGATGTTCAAGCTGGATTTAGAAAAGTCAGAGGAACCAGAGATCAAATTTCTAACACCCGTTGGATCATCGATAAAGCAAGAGAGTCCAGAAAAACATCTGTTTCTGCTTTATTAACTATGCCAAAGCCTTTGATTGCGTGGATCATAATAAACTGTGGAAAATTCTGAAAGAGATGGAAATAGAAGTCCACTTGACCTGCCTCTTGAGAAATCTATATGCAGATCAGGAAGCAACAGTTAGAACTGGACCTGGAACAACAGACTGGTTCCAGATAGGAAAAGGAGTACATTAAGGCTGTATATTGTCACCCTGCTTATTTAACTTATATGCAGAGTACATCATGAGAAACACGGGGCTGGAAGAAGCAGAAGCTGGAATCAAAATTGCCGGGAGAAATATCAATAACGTCAGATATGCAGATGACACCACCCTTATGGCAGAAAGTGAAGAAAAACTAAGGAGCTTCTTAATGAAAGTGAAAGAAGGGAGTGAAAAAGTTGGCTTAAAGCTCAATGTTCAGGAAACTAAGATTGTGGCATCCAGTCCCATCATTTCATGGCAAATAGATCTGGAAACAGTGGAAACAGTGACAGGTTTTTTTTTTTTTTTTGGGGGGGGGTGCTCCAAAATCACTGCAGATGGTGACTACTGCCATGAAATTAAAAGACGCTTACTCCTTGGAAGGAAGGTTATGACCAACCTAGATAGCATATTCAAAAGCAGAGATATTACTTTGCCAACAAAGGTCCATCTAGTCAAGGCTATGGTTTTTCCAGTAGTCATGTACGAATGTGAGAGTTGGACTACAAAGGAAGCTGAGCACTGAAGAATTGATGCTTTTGAACTGTGGTGTTGGAGAAGACTCTTGAGAGACCGCATGACCTCAGAGGGTTGGCCGACAAGGTGGGTCGAGTTCCTTATGTTGCTCCCTTTTTTATTCTGATTTCTGATGGTTCTCCTCTTGGGTCCCACAAAATACCTCTGCATGATAATAACTCTCCTCTTGTTTCTGCAACAAAAAATTTTGAGGAAGAATTTGACAGGATTGGGTTTTAACTGCAACTAGATTATTTTTTAGGTATGTAACTTGACAGAAGCATCTTGATTTATAAAGTGGGGATAAAAAAAATCTACCTTGTGAGGTTTTACAGTATTTTATGAGCTTCAAGTGGAGAACATAAGTGAAACCCCTGGGTAATGTAAATGCTCATTTATTATTAGTTTCCTTCCCCTTCACCCAGAGATGGTTTAAACTAAATAGAAAACTCTACATAAGATCTGAGAAAAGATGAAGCACAATGTAAGATGACCTTTCCACACAAGACAGCCAAATCAACATGCCTTCCCTATGTTTCTGACAATCACCCCACCTCTGTTTATGCCAAATCTCATCCCCACGGTTATAAAGTAAGAGCTCATTGGACATTCTGTGAAAGTATGCTAGAGTCTGTCTCTTTAACGTAAGGCACACTTTCTTTAAATTGTACTCTCCACAAGAAATAAGACCATGTCTTATATCCTAGTCTTCACAGCAACTGAAAGATTATAATTCCTATAAGAGGTAAACTTCAGGCAAAATGATAGAGAAGTCATTTTAACTCTTTAAGTTTTCTTTTCTTTTCTTTTTTTTTCACTGCTAAAATGGGGGCAGATTGTAGTGCTTGCTCTTGGTAATTGTTGTTGGGGATAAATGAGGCTGTGCCTGTAAAATATTTGCTAAGTATCTCACCAATGATGATGAAGACGAAACTACTCAGCCTTTGTTTAGTCCCTGGGTTACTTAATCAAGAGATATGATGATGTCTTGTATTGATTTTACAGGAGAGATCTTTTTATTGCTGTCTCCAACTCTTTGCAACCCTATGGACTGTAGCTCTTCAGGCTCCTCTGTCCATGGGATTCTCCAGACAAGAATACTGGAGTGGATTGCCAGGCCCTCTTCCAGAGGATCTTCCTGACCCAGGAATCAAACCCACGTCTCCTGCATCCCCTGCAATGAAGGTAGATTCTTTACTTGCTGAGCCACTGGGGAGGCCCCTACTAGGCAGCAGTATCCTAGAAATCTGTAAGTGTATATTATTCATCATTTTGTCTCCCTTCCTAACTGATACATAGCGAGTTATTCTGAATGTTACTTCATGTCCTTAAACACTGAGATAACTGCAATTTTCTGATTATAATCCAATTTACTGTATCACTACACACAGAGAGAATGAGCTAAACAGTCCTCCAGCACAGAATTCCCTTTGACATTCCTTCTTATTATAAATTAATAATAGAAACTATAGGTTACACGTTAGCATATTCTAAGTTTGGTTATCAGAAGTTATTTTCCCAAAGAGAGGTTACTTTTGGAAAGGCTAAGAACTTAAGTTTCTAGGCAGCCAAGCACAGATCCAGTTCTTACATTATAATGAGTCTACAGAGTGCATCCAGAAGTTTTAGATAACTCTTCTGTCTCTTTAAACTTTGATGGTAACCATGGTAATTATTAATTATATCAATAAATCAAGAGCTATTAAAAAAATAATCAAAATGAATAAGCCTTTGTCCAAGATTTTTAAGAAAAACAGGGAGAAGATCCAGCAGACAAAAAGAAACAGCAGAAATTATAATGGATATCACAGGAGTGCAAACCGTAATAGGAGAATACTATGATCAGTTATTGGACAAGGCATTGGCACCCCACTCCAGTACTCTTGCCTGGAAAATCCCATGGGCGGAGGAGCCTGGTAGGCTGCAGTCCATGGGATTGCTGAGAGTCGGACACGACTGAGCGACTTCACTTTCACTTTTCACTTTCATGTATTGGAGAAGGAAATGGCAACCTACTCCAGTGTTCTTGCCTGGAGAATCCCAGGGACAAATGAGCCTGGTGGGCTGCCGTCTATGGGGTCACACAGAGTCAGACACGACTGAAGCGACTTAGCAGCAGCATGATCAGTTATATGCCAATGAATTAGACAACTTAAATAAAACCTATAAATTCCTAGAAACACACACTCTTTTTAGACTGAATCAAGAAGAAATAGAAAATCTGAACGGACCATTATTGGAACTATATTTGAATCTGTAACCAAGAAACTTCCAAAAAACCAGTCTAGGACTGCACAGCTTCAGGGAGGAATTCTACCAAACATATAAAAAAAATTAATACCTACACTTCTCAAACTACTCCCTAAAACTGAAGGGGAATGATTTCTAAAATCATTCTCTGAGACCACTATCACCCTGATACCAAAACCAGAGAAAGATACTGCAAAGAAAGAAAATTATAGGTCAATATTTCTGATGAATATAGATGCAAAATCCTCAACAAATTATAACAAACTGAATTCAACAATACCTGAAAAGGATAATATACCATAATCAAGTGGATTTTTTCCAAGGATGCAAGAATGTTTCAATATTCACAGATCAATTAATGTGATACACCACATTAACAAAATGAAGGATGAAAATCATAGGATCATCACATTAAAAGAATTTGACAAAATTCAGTGCACGTTGTTGATAAAACTTCAAACAAACTTGGGTGTACTTTCAAAGGAAACAAAACAAATAGTTTGAGAAAATGAAAACAAACACACTGAAAAACAAGTTAACTAACCAAATTCTCTATCACCTCTCATCTGATAGAGAATAGGCCCCCATCATCTCAAGAGACATACAAAAGAATCTGATATTGATGAAGTATTCCTGGGTTCATAGGGATATAAGCACTAGAATGATGACACTCATTGGTCTTTTGATCTGGTGGTTAAAGAAGGCCTTACTGGTCATGGGTCTATAAATTCAGCAGAAAAGAAAGCATCAATAAGCTGTGTCTGTTTGGTAATGTAATTTATCCTTTTCCTTAATTGGTAAGTATCTCATGTGACTGAATACCTGAATGAATTCCTTCTGTTGACCAATTAAACTGTTATGGCCATGAAACTTCCATGTGGTCTTGGAACTATTCAACAGTATATATTAAAAATGAAATTATGTACTCCACTTCTTTTTATATAGCCTTTGGAAGCATCTGCACACATGTATAAGAACACATGTTAAAATATTTGCTATTAAAAAAATTTGCTATTACGTAATAGAAGCAAACATTTGATAAAACTCAAATGTCCATTGATAGGAAATGTTATAGACATGCACTCTCCCAAAACCTTATTGGAGCAGCACCACCACTCGAGTCTGAATGAACCAGCTTTTCCTTGCATAAAATATGTATTTTTGGCTTTACCAGAGCAGTTGTCTCTAGTACCATAAAGAGTGTTAGTCCCAACCTAATTTGGATAGAGAAATACAATTTACAGTAATAAACAGTTTTATACTAAAAGAATAGTAGGATTTTGCCAATATGGTTCAGAGTATGGAGAACATGTATGTGACAGCATTCTAAAATTATTATGCCAAAAAAGACAAAATATGAAACTAAAGTAGAATTTATTAACATATAAATACTGACCTGAGATTTAGGTAGTAATGTGTATTAACAAGAATAAGTGGAGTGGTGTTAACAGCCTATTAGATTGTTAAATCTTTTACTCAATGAAGATATTTCATGAAAATGTACATCAAGGGGCATTACAAAGAATGTTAATAATCAGATGGACTAGTTACCCATCCAGTGAATTTCAGTTAGCTTCTAACCACTCCAGGATTTGATTAATGGGCACATGTGCAAAGCGGCTATGGTAACAGGGATGGAAGCTATACATGATCTCAATACTTCCCTTCAACAGACTTCCCCTCAACAAAGCTGATCTGTGTACATCACAGAGTTCCAACCTGCCAGTAGAGGAAACCAATCAGCGTCATTTCTGGGGGAAAATAGCTAGCTACCTGGCAACATATGGATTACATTGGACCTCTTTTTTCATGGAAGAGGCAGTGATTTATCCTATCAAGAATAGATACATATTTCATAATGAATTTGAATTACTAGTCTGCTATCATGGCTTCATATTGTGTCAAATCAGCTCAACCAGACCTGTTCCCAGAATTTCCTTCCATGTATGTTTCCACATTAGGATTCATCACTAGAAAAGTTTGTTTGAGATTTGGAGAAGTGAAGCAGTACCATTTTTGTTCTGAAGGCCAAGACAGAGAAAGTATCCTTGTAACTCATGCATGCAACTGGCTCACCTTGCTGATGTGGGACAACTTGGGCCTTCAGCTCCTTTCACTCCTGCTTGATTTCCACCTCAGTTTTTCTAAGTCCTGGGTCAGATACAAGTGCATGCTTATGATGAAGAGCATCAGCTTACTCCACAGGTCACCTGCATCATCAAAATTGGAAGCAAAGAGAGACACAGTTCAAGTTTATCCTTGGTCTCCTTCACTTCCTGTGCATTTCCCTTCCAGATTGCTAGTTCTGCAGGCTTCCGGCTCAGCAGAAGTTTCAACGGCAATACACTAATACTGTTTAATGGCCTCCACCATTGCATAAACCTTTCCCATGTCTTTATAGCCCCAGGAATGATAAGAGCTTACTGCTCTTGCCAGCACTGGGATCCTTTACAGTCCTTTCTTGGTTCTTGTAACCCTACCTAAACTCTCATAAGTAAGAGAGATATCAGAAATAACATACGCTAGTGAGAATATTGAGAGAAGAAAATCCTTGGGTACTGTAGTGGGAATGTAAGTTGGTAAAGGACTATAAATGCTGCTGCTGCTGCTAAGTCGCTTCAGTCGTGTCCGACTCTGTGTGACCCCATAGACGGCAGCCCGCCAGGCTCCCCCATCCCTGGGATTCTCCAGGCAAGAACACTGGAGTGGGTTGCCATTTCCTTCTCCAATGCATGAAAGTGAAAAGTGAAAGTGAAGTCGCTCAGTCATGTCTGACTCTTAGGGACCCCATGGACTGCAGCCTACCAGGCTCCTCCGTCCATGGGATTTTCCAGGTAGGAGTACTGGAGTGGAGTGCCATTAATGCACTATAGATACCAGTATGGAATTTCCTCAACAAATTAAAACCAAAGCTGCATATGATCCAGCAACTCCACTTTTTCGTCTATACATAAAGGAAAAGAAATCACTGTCTTGAAGAGATATCTGTACCGCCATGATCACTGTAACATTATTTACAATAGCCAGGACCTCAAAACAACCTAAATGTGTGCTGACAGATGAATGGAGAAAGAAAATGTGGTATGTACACATGGCAGAATGTTGTTCAGTGATGAGAAGGAAGGAAATTCTGCATTTGTGACAACAGGGATGGACCTGGAGAGTATTTTGCTAAGTAAAAAAAAAGTCAGACAGAGAAAGACAAATATCGTATGATCTCATTTATATGTAGAATCTTAAAAAAAGCTCTGAACTCATAGAAACAGGGAGCAGATTGGTGGGTTATCAGAGGTGGGTAGTGGATGAGAAGTGTGGAAGTGGTCCAAAGCTACAGATATTCAGTTATGTAATAAATATGCTTAAGAAATTTGATGCACAGGAATGGTGACTGTAGTTAACAGTACTGTATTATATCAGATGGTCTCTGATTTACTATGGTTTGACAAAGTTTTTTCACTTTATTATGATGTGGACGTAATATGCAATCAGTAAACCACACTTCTAAATTTTTATCTTTTCCTGATCTAACAATTTGTGGTATGATGCTGTCTTGTGGTTCTGGGCAGTGGGAGTGAGCCACAGCTCCCAGTCAGCTCCACAATCATGAAGGAAAACAGTTGATATACTCTTAGCCATTTTGTGTTCATACAACTATTCTATTTTTCACTTGTAGTACAGGGTTCAATAAATTATGTGAGATATTCAACACTTTATTATAAAATAGACTTTATGTTAGATGATTTTATCCACCTGTGGGCTAATGTATGTGTTCTGCAAACATTTAAGGTAAGATCGGAGAAGGCAACGGCACCCTACTCCAGTAATCTTGCCTAGAAAATCCCATGGACGGAGGAGCCTGGTAGGCTGCAGTCCATGGGGTCGCGAAGAGTTGGACACGACTGAGCGACTTCACTTTCACTTTTCACTTTCATGCACTGGAGAAGGAAATGGCAACCCACTCCAGTGTTATTGCCTGGAGAATCCCAGGGACAGGGGAGCCTGGTGGGCTTCCGTCTATGGGGTCACACAGAGTCGAACACGACTGAAGTGACTTAGCAGCAGCAGCAGCAAGGTAAGATAGGCCAAGCTATGATGTTCTGTATGTTAGGTCTATTAAATGCACTTTTGATTCAGATATTTTCAACTTACGATGGGTTTATTGGGACATAACTCCACTGTAAGTTGAGGGAGATCAGTATTTAAAAGTTGCCAAGAGAGTAGATCTTAAGAGTTCTCATTACAAGAAACACATTGTATGTGAAGTGATGGATTTAATTAAACATGTGGTAATAATTTTGTAATACATGCATATACCAAGTCAGTATGTTGTATATTTTATATGTTATATGTGTACAACATATACAATGTTACATGTAATTATATCTCAATAAAACAGGAGAAAAGCTTTTACTATACTTGCTTTATCACACACTTATCCATCTATCCACATATCAACACATTTTTGATTCTTTCAGAAGTGAATTGAGGATCTGTTTCCTGCATTCTAATTGAGTCATCATTCATTTATATGAAACATTTATTGAGGTCAGTCTGTGCTATACATCGTTTCATATGAACCAGAAGAGTCACTTTTTATTTATTTTTAATTTTACTTTACAATATTGTATTGGTTTTGCCATATATCAACGTGAATCCACCACAGGTGTACACGTGTTCCCCATCCTGAACCCCCCTCCCACCTCCCCCCCACACCATCTCTCTGGGTCATCCCAGTGCACCAGCCCCAAGCATCCTGTATCCTGCATCGAACCTAGACTGGCGATTCGTTTCTTACATGATAGTATACATGTTTCAATGCCATTCTCCCAAATCATCCCACACTCTCTCTCTCCCACAGAGTCCAAAAGACTGTTCTATACATCTGTGTCTCTTTTGCTGTCTCGCATACAGGGTTATCATTACCATCTTTCTAAATTCCATATATATGTGTTAGTATACTGTATTGGTGTCTTTCTTTCTGGCTTACTTCACTCTGTATAATCGGCTCCAGTTTCATCTACCTCATTAGAACTGATTCAAATGTATTCTTTTTAATGGCTGAGTAATACTCCATTGTGTATATGTACCACAGCTTTCTTATCCATTCATCTGCTGATGGACATCTAGGTTGCTTCCATGTCCTGGCTATTATAAACAGCGCTGCAATGAACATTGGGGTACACGTGTCTCTTTCAATTCTGGTTTCCTCAGTGTGTATGCCCAGCGAGACAGCAAAAGAGACACAGATGTATAGAACAGTTTTTTGGACTCTGTGGGAGAGGGAGAGGGTGGGATGATTTGGGAGAATGGCATTGAAACATATATAATATCATATATGAAATGAGTCGCCAGTCCAGGTTCAATGCATGATATTGGATGCTTGGGGCTAGTGCACTGAGACAACCCAGAGGGATGGTACGGGGAGGGAGGAGGGAGGGGGGGTCAGGATAGGGAAAATGTGTATACCTGTGGTGGATACATGTTGATGTATGGCAAAACCAATACAATATTATAAAGCAATTAACCTCCAATTAAAATAAATAAATTTATATTAAAAAAATGAAAGGTCATGTTCAAACGAATCATTCTTTTTAAAGTAAAATGTGCATTGATTTTATTTTTATGTACATTTTTCTTGTTGAGTTTGTTTGGATGAAGGTCTTACACTTGCCAAAAAGATGGAATACTGGATATGTTGCTGGGGGTCAATCCTAGGAGGGTTCTGGAAGTGGAGAGCTTTGAGCAGGTTTTGAAGAGCAGAGAGGCAGACTTTGCTTTTCTTCTGCTAGAAATACTGTTCATGCCCCTCTGTCTCCTGGTCCTTCAGATCTCAGGTACTTTGACTGCTTAACATGAGTGATGGTCCACCCTATTATTCTCTCCAATGCCATTATTTTCAAAATGTGAAAGAGGTTCAAGCATTTCCTCTTGCCTATTCAGCATTATGGGTGTTTGAGCTGATTGAAATGTATAGTGAAATCCGCATGATTCTGATTTGTCTTCACAATCCCCAGGGCTTCTGCCTCATTTTAAATCATCAATGAGTCAGTAATCATTGACAGACTAAATTGCCAAAGCTGATGTTCTAAAATAGCCAGTCAGTTTTGTTTCCTCTCCAGTGACTCATTATAAGATTTTTCTTTCAGATGTCTGTTTCAAACCAATCAGGTTCTAGGAACAATTCCCCTGACCACATGAGCTAAGTGAACAAATGTAAGTATCTGCAGCATCACCTGGTCGCTATTCTTCAGATGTTAATTACCTTGTTTAATTCTTTCAGCTTTTTATAAAATGGCAACGGCAGAAACATAAGCTCAGTTACTAAGATACTTTAGCTCTCTGAAGATGCTGTGGTCTGGGAACAGGTTGGTGGAAAAATGAAAAGTCCAGCTAACAAGAGGAAAAAATTAAACTTGATCATTAGTTTCATAGTCTTGGTGGGCAAATCTTCACTTGCAGATATCACATGGATTTTTAGTTGTGGTTAGATTAGTTATAATGTAGGGAAGAAGAAGCAGATCTCATTAGGGCTATGGATTATGGAGAGAGGTGAATAACTGACTTTGATTTTTATGTGGTGCTTAGACATGTGTCTTAGGCTTCCAGAGGGAAACTAATGTCACGAAGGGCATAAAGGTCAGCACAATGCAATGTCTTTAGCATAGGCAAGTCACTTGAGGCTTCAGGTGATGATTAGGAAAGAGTTTATTTACTTCTTACCTCATTAACTTTTTTGATATGAGTGAAGAAAATTAGTAACCTCAGAAGTTAGAAAGCAAGACCACTTATTCGGTTTTATTTCTGTATTTATAGAAAAGTGAAAAAAGGGAAAAAATCCCCTGGAGACTAGTTCTCCATTCTATTTCTTGGGCCTAAAATTAAATGATGTACACAGAATCTGGAGAAGGACAGACTGATCATTTGTCTTTCTGAGAACAAACTTGACCCTGTCTACATGTCTCATTACTAACCTACTGTTTTCAGCTGTGATTTAGAAAAACTGCTATAATGGTATTGAAAGAAAATTAATCCTTCTACTATTATCCATATTTGTTGGGCATTTAGCTAATTTTTATTTTTATTTTTGGCCACCACAATGTAAAACACCTAAGATTTAGAAAAAACAACACGTTTAGGAATCTAGAGGTATGAAAATTGATCTTAAGCAGAAAGGTGAAAGGAATAATTTAATTGTTACTTAATTCAAGGACAGTAGGATTTATTTAAAAGGGTTCTTGATAATGTCTCTATTTTACTTTTACAGAGCAACAGATAAATAGACACAGACTTGTGAACTAGAAGGTTCATTTGAAAGCAGAGAAGTTTTAGACTGTCAAATTAATAAAGCATAGGGACAGCCTAACCAGAGAGATACTAAATTTTTAAGTGTTATGTCTCTGATGATTCAAGTATGCCAGTGATGTATTATTTGTGCTGGATCAGAAATTTCTTTATATACTTCTGGTTTATTTAGTAGTAGGACACCTATTTTCTTCATTTTTTTCAACTATAAACTTGAAATGGATGAGAATCTCTTCTAGGAGATCAAACCCACATGTATCTTCAAAACAATGATAGTGTTTAGAGAGCAAATGTTAAAGAGTTGTTGGAACTTTAATGACTTTTAATTGAGAAGAGCATGGCAGTAGATGAAAGTCCTGGAGAACAAAAGATTCAAAGTGTTCTTTTAGAGCAAGCTCAGTTTAACTCAGAGCCAAACTCAGCTCAGTATCACTCTTTGAGGAGCACTTTTATGCCTTCCCCTGGGTTTGCGTATTCAACCAGGTGCAACTCTTATCTTTGAAGATACAAGCCGAATCCATGTTAATGTCGTCTGGTATTTAGTTCTTTATTTACTTCATTTCCTATTTAGAACATCAGACTCATTTCTAGACTCCCCGTTTTTCCTCTTTCCTTATCCAGTTGTTCCTCTGATGTACCTCACTTAGATTCATTGTACTTGGACGGTACCTGATGTTCCAAATTTATTTTGCTATTTGTGTGCTGTGCTTAGTCACTCAGTCGTGCCTGACTCTTGCGACCCCATGACTGTAGCCTGCCATACTTCTCTGTACATGGGATTCTCTAGGCAAGGATGCCAGAGTGGGTCGCCACGTCCTGCTCCAGGGGATCTTTCCGACCCAGGAATCAAACTCAGGTCTCCTGCATTGAAAGCAGACTTTTTACCGATTGAGCTACTTTTTAGGAAATCAAAACTCCCAGTTACTTAAATACCTACATAAGAGGTAGCTACTGCTCCCAAAAAGTGATCAGAAGAAATAATTTACAAAGCAATGTGAATACTTGTCATTTCTTATTATCTAATCCTTGGGGACATTAGTATGTTATTTCCCAGATTTATCATTTGAATGACTAGAAAAGTTCCAAAAAATCTACAAAATTAAGGAATGTATTAGGAATATGGTCAATGTGTTTTTTTGTGTGTGTGTATGAAGATATCATGAATTCTTTACGAAGTTTACATTTATATGGAGTGTGGTTCATTGTTTGCTCCTACTCTTTCTAAAAATAACTAGTTAGCCATTATTTAGAGATCCTTCTTCCTCTGCTTCTCTTTCATCATCTGCCAGTCCATTTGGTAATCATCCTTCCCTCTCTACATCCACCTGTCCCTCCATCCCTCCACCCATCTATCCATCCACTTAGTCATTTACTGATAACAGACACTAATTAGAGTCACATCTTGTGATGACAATGGTAGTGGGGTGCCTGGGAGAGTAGACGAATATAAGACTCCGTTCTTTCCCTGACAAAATGTACCATTTATGTACAATTTCTCAGCCTTGGCATATTTGGGGCTGGGTAATTCTTTGTCATGGCAGGCTGTACTGTTATCTTGTGCATTATAGGATGTTTACTAGCATCCCTTGCCTCTACTTACTAGATGTCAGTAACAACTTCACTCTCCCTTCCCACCACACTTTGCCACAGTTGTGACAACCAAAAATAGTTTTAGACATTGCTAAATGTCCCCTGTGGGGAAGTTTTTAATCATCCTCAGTGAGCACATTGTTTTTAGAAGAGAGATTTAAGAGGGCATAATTTTCCTGCATTTGATAAGTCCTATAATAAAGGTACATATACTGCAGAAGTATTTTTAATAAATTCTGTCTTTTCTCCCACCTATGATTATTACTAATATACTTCTGCAGTGTAGTTCATAGTTCAACCCCAAAAGAGATTTATGTTTCAGGAAATTATTCACCAAGTCTCGTGACTGATTTCTTTTGCTCTACAGTGATTTTGTTATTTCATATGACAAATCTTCAGCCATGAATTATTCAGCCATGCAGCTAATTAGATCCTACTGTTGTTTTCCTTTTTGATTATGCAATTTCCGTTGAAATGACTGCAGAGATATTTAATAGAAATGCTCTTTGAAAAAGTAGTTATTAAATGTTAAATTATTAAAAATAAGCTAGCATACAGATCAGGATAGGAAGAACTGGAATTTGTAATCGCTCAGCAAAGTAGATTTTTGAGGGGTATATGTCTCTTCTTTTAAACAAAAAATTTTGATTTCTTTAAATGAGGTTATTAATACCTCTATATTAGTAATTTTTCAGGCACAGATTTTCAGTGGTTTATGTCACTAACAAAGGTTGGCAATAGGTTTGTTTTAACAAAGGTTAAAATAAATAATTTACTAAATCTAACTGGGCATGAGAGTTACCCAGTTTAAGCAATAATTTGCTCATGTAGGAGATAATATGTCAGTTATTAATATTTTTCCTTTTCTTACATCATTTTAGTTATTGACACTCCAGTGCTGCTTTCTGTCTTATATTTTAGATTGAAACATATCTTCCTTCAGCTTTTGGAGAGTTATGATGAAATGTCATGTTTCTTTATATATTTTTATTTCTAACATTCAAGGAATTATTTGAATATAGTTTCAACTACTTCCCCCTCCTCACTTGATCCCATAAAACTGGGTATGTATAGGGATTCTTTAACTATTGGCCATGGGTGAAAGTGGGAAGAACCTGCAGTTTTCTTTTGCTGAGCTTCTTATGATCAGTAGGTTTCAATGCCAGCAGAATTGTCCTATTATAGTGTGGGAAATTATTAGTTCTTTATTTTCAGAGCTAAATATTCCTTATTGTTTAATTCACTTTGGTTATGTAGCTATAAAGAGAGGTTAGTGGGGAGGATCTTCTCTGTTTCACTTAAAGATGCAGAGTAAAGTTAAATAGAGGTACAATAGACACTTGGCTATAATAGTCCAATGTTCACATCTGGGGGTCTAGTTAAGTACACACAAGCTTCTGCTACAACTCTAGATGTCTTGGCAGAATGAATACATATAGCAAAGAAAGAGAATGACTTTCTTATACCATTTGCCATTTATTATAGTAAAGGTGCCTACTATATTGTTTATGATATATATAATGCAAAAGTTCCAACTGTTTATGACAACATTCTCAGCCTGTATCACTACTTGGGCTATTGAGTTCTATACTTTTTTACTTGTATAAAAGATTATTTTGTTTCCTTCAGACTCTGTTCTTAAAGCTTCAAATGTCTCTTTATTGTACAGTCCTTATTAAATTTGTTGACTAAATATATATTTACTCTATCAGCAACTTCCTTAATTTTGTAGATTTGGGTCTTTCTTGTTTATTTTCATATAAAAACTCTGCAACGAAGTACATTATTTCATAGTCTGTTATTTACAGTGCTGGACATTTCACTATGTATCATCTCAATATATCCAGATTGTAACCATATCTCATTGTCTCACTCAGTTCAGTTCAGTTGCTAAGTAGTGTCTTACTATTTGCGACCCCTTATCACACTGATCTAAGTCACCATCATCTCTTGCTTGGATTATTGCAATAGCTTCTAATAATCTCCTTGATTCTCTCTGATTATATCATCAGAACTCTTTTTACGGGGATAAAATTTATTTACAATGTTGTGTTTTTTCTGTTCTTGGCTTCATTTCTAGTGTTCAGACTATTCCTGGTACATAGGAGGTGCTTGATAAATATTGTTGAAGGGAATGAATTAATATATAAGAAAGATTTTAGTCAAAGCATTCCAAAATATTTTTTTCCACCACAAATATTTGCAAGATATTATATGAGGATAAAAATTTAAAGACATGATGATTTATAATCTTGAGTAGTTTAATTATATGAAGAAAATAGACATGTGACCAACTGTAAATAGAGTGAGTAAATGTGGATATATAGGTATGCTAAGAAGAAGGTTAGACAGATGAGGTACCATTTGATCTGGATACTAAACAATTAAAAATATTTTGGGAAGTATAAAATAAGGAAGGATCATTTCTGGCTTAAGCAATGAAATTAGTCATAAGATATTACAAATCTTTTAGTCATAGAATAATCTTCTTTGCCTATCTAGTATATATGATTTGTTATTACATATAATAATCAGGGAGAGTATGGTTAACATTGATCACATTGATAAAGCAATTTAACACTGAAGACCCTTTGCTTGTGTTTTCATCAGGTGCACCTCTGGGTACCAGTCCAAAGATCGCTCACCATTCCTTGTGTTAGCAAGGCCACCTGGCACTCAGTTATTGTCATATGAAAGTACAGGAATAATGGCTAAAAGGGTAATATTTGATTTTGGTGAAATTCTCAGGTAATATTTGACTTTAAAAATTTATGCACCTTTCCATAGATGGCAGTAATGTAACAGTATTAATTTTAATTGTCTCATTTTCTTCCTTTAGGTAACAGGAGAATGAACAGCTAAATGAATCAATGAGTGGACACAACTACTCTGTGGTGTCTGAGTTTGTGTTGCTGGGACTCTCCAGTTCCTGGGAAATCCAGCTTCTTCTTTTTTGCTTTTCATGTCTTTTCTACATGTCAAGTATGATGGGAAACCTTTTTATAGTGGTCACTGTGACATCTGACCCTTACTTACACTCCCCAATGTATTTTCTGTTAACAAATCTCTCCATCATTGACCTGATATTTTGCTCTATTGCAGCACCCAAGATGATCTGTGATCTTTTCAGGAAGCAAAAAGTCATCTCCTTTTGGGGCTGTATAGCTCAGATCTTCTTTAGCCATGCTGTGGGAGGCACAGAAATGGTGCTGCTCATTGCCATGGCCTTTGACAGATATGTGGCCATATGTAAGCCTCTCCACTACCTGACCATCATGAGCCCACGAATGTGCATTTTTATTTTAGTGGTTGCCTGGACCATTGGTCTTACTCACTCATTGACTCAACTGGCTTTTGTGGTAAACTTGCCCTTCTGTGGCCCTAATGTCTTGGACAGCTTTTACTGTGACCTTCCTCAGCTCATCAAACTTGCTTGTACAGATACCTATAAACTGGAGTTCATGGTCACTGCTAACAGTGGATTCATTTCCTTGGGTGCTTTCTTCCTGCTCATCTTGTCTTATATATTCATCTTGGTCACTCTTCAGAAACATTCTTCAGGTGCTTCATCCAAGGCTCGTTCCACTCTGTCAGCTCATATTATTGTGGTGGTTCTGTTCTTTGGTCCACTGATTTTTTTCTATTTGTCACCCTCTCCTCCAACACATCTGGATAAATTTCTAGCCATATTTGATGCAGTTTTAACTCCTTTTCTCAATCCAGTCATTTACACACTCAGGAACAGAGAAATGAAGATGGCAATGAGGAGAATGTTCTGTCAGCTTATGACTTTTAGGCAAAAAATCACTAGATGGCTTTATTGAAACAAAAAATTAACAAGTGGCTATTGACAGACTTTCTGTCCCTAACAGCCAATCCTTATGAAGAAGGGACCATCTTTCTGAGGTTTTATCTTTTTCTTTCATTTGCAACATATGCCTCTGTTTCTTTACTTTTGCTACTCTCTGTGTTGGTTTCTAGGCATTAGGTAAAACAGCCACCTGTCCCAGTCTTGAAAGAGTGGCCCTGTACAGGTGGTGAAGCTTATGATTCAACCCTGCCCTAACTCTTGGTTGTCCCTCAAACATTTGTGAGTGTACAAACAGCCCTTTTCTTTTTAGTGGTCGCCAGGAATTAAGGATGTGCCAAGACCTGTCAGTGGTCCAGAGGGGAGGATCCTAGATTCAGGCTGATGGGAAGCTAGACCCTCAGGCAGCAGCATTTAATGTATGAAATAGATACAGTCCTGAGGGACCACAGCATAAGCCCCAAGGTCCAACAGATTCAGGTGATTTGGAAGTGTTCCCTGGGTGGTAAGCACAAAAAACTGGGGCTTTGATGCGTGTATAAGCTCCTGTTTGGGAGATACCAATAGCTGTAGAGGCAGAGGGAGAGCAGAAAGATGCCCTGCACTGGCCTAGGTTCCCTGGAGGCAAGTCTATCATAGGCCCCTCCAGGAACTAAACCTGAAGCCGCTGCTCAGGCTGACGCTCCAGCACAGAAAGACAGCTGGGTGGGTCTTCTGTATGTCTGGTGCCCTGGAGGTGGCAGCCTGTCAAGAACTGTCTCTCCAGTTGTTACAGTCCTGAGAGAGCGAGGAACGCAAGGCCCGGCGTCCTCAGAGCAGGTGATCCGAGGGCTATCCGTGGACACCCGCTGTGTGTGAACGCCCTGGGAAGATCCCGGCAGCGCCAGCGGGGCAGGAGCCTGAAGATGGCGCCGCCAGTCTCGCTCCCGGAGGGCGCCCTGCAGGCCTGCAGTTGTTTGTCAGACCTCCATCCTGCCCACACCAGGCCACCCTCCAGGACAAGCACAAAGCAAATGAGCTTCTCCTGCAGCTTCTGGGCGGCCCTGGATCTGCTGTTTCTGAGCTGGGCCCTGGGCAGGTGAGTCTGAGCATGAGAACTTTAGCCGTTTCTCAGATGTTCTGCGGAAATGGCCCTGTTGGTTTTCAAAGCTAGACGTTTTGGAAGCTCCTTTTATGGTGCAGGTGTTTAACTCTGGTGGTGCCTGGTGTGGGGTTCAAACCATTTGTTTCTCAGGGAGACACCCTGGATTTTGAGTTCCCGCCTGACTGCGGGTTGCTGGGCCTGGGGTGGGGGAGGAGGTTTATGGCCGAATTGTGCCCCAGCCTCCTCCACCTGCTTCCTCGTGGGCTTCTCTCCTTGGTCTGCCCAGTAGGAGGTCCTCAGTCAGTTTTCAGAGGAAGTTGTTCCACACGAAGCTGTAAACCCATTGCCTCCACAGGAGGAGCAGAGTCCTCCTCCTGCTATGCCGTCATCTTGAACCGGAGCAAGGACTTTCTACTTTTATAGGAAATAATTGATAAAAAAAATCTGTAATGGGAATTGAAAAGTGTTTAACTGAGCCAAAGTGAGGACTACAGCCCAAGAGATACATATTCAAAAAGCACTTGAATTATGCTCTATGGACTACAACAAAGGGGAGGCTTACAAAGGCAAAGGATGCACAATTAGTTGAATTTTTGGTAAAGAATTAGATTTGGTTCTGGCAAGAAGTAAGGTGCTTGTTCAGCAAGGGTTGGGTTGGGGTCTGAAATGGTTGCAGAGTTACAAGGGGAGACCTTGAGACTCTAAGGTTGCAGTTCACAGCTGCTAGCAGATATGATTTTGAGAATGACTGGTGTTCTCCTTGAGCTTGATACAGTTCAGAAAATTCAGGTTGTTAGTGATACAGGAAGGTGCCTCAAACCACATCCATGATGGCCACCTAGCTCCATTTTCAATGCCTGAACCATAGTTACTTCATTTTTATTTTTAAATGCCTTCTTTTCTTTAATGGTTAAAGCAGATGTAAAGTGCATGTTTACCAGGCTGCTTTGGTTCACCTAAAGTTCTGGTTAAATTGTGTCTAAGGCAGAATGATTTCCTCATACCTCAACATATGAAAATTTCTTTCATTACTACTATACATCACTGAATGTTCATAGACTTTCTCACCCAGATGGTGAGTGTATTTTGTTCTTTCTGGAGGGTGCATTACTTCTTCTTCTTTTTTTTTTTTGCTGAAAAGAAAGGAAATTTTCTACTAAAGGTGTAGAAATCACAGTTTACATTAACCCTTACTTTTCAGTTCCCATGCTGGTGCCAATAATACATTTTACACATATTAAATAATGATGTAAATATGTTTGTTTCTCAGGATGAGCATATTACTGTTTTTAAACTACTCCACCCTATAATTGGTAGTTCATTAGCATAATGCTTTGTTATTTGTTTGCATTTTAATATCTCCTTTTTTACTTATTTTGTTTGTTTCAGTCTTTGATGGATAAAAAGCAGAAAACAGCTTTCAGATCTTACATATTTGAATTCACAAACCTTGTTTTCATGCTTTGTTCCATATGTTGAAGAACGTTCTTAACTTTATGTTCAGCCAAGTAGATCAGGTGTTGGCAAACTTATTCTGTAAAGGTCCAGGTTGTAAATAGTTTTAGATTTGTGGGCTAAATTGGGCAAGTGCTCAATTTTACTGTGGTAGTATACAAATAACCATAGACAACACATAAATGAAAAGGCATTGCTAAGTTTCAAGAAAACTTTATTTGTAAAAACAAGAGGCAGGCCATTTTTGGGGTACCTACTATATAGATTTGGCCATTCCCCCAACTATCAGTGTTTGTCTTAAAACAAAAGTCTAAAATGAAAGGCAGTATAGCATTGCACAAAATTTGCAGTTAAAATTCAGAGATATGGTCCTAACCACACTAACCCACTTGCTTTGTTATCGTTCTCAAGTCACTTAACCTCTCTGAATTTCAGTGTCCTCAAAGGCTCCCATAGAACTCATGGGTTTATGGTTATGACTGAATGAGATGATATTTGAAAGGGCTTTATCAATTTAAAAATTAGCCTGGGTTCCTTTCCTGGTCTGTAACCATTTGCGTGGAGTCGATCAGCTTAAAAATTAAATTTGCTTTATCTTGTAATGTACATTATCTTCATTTTGTACTCTCTGTCTCCCTCTCTCCCTCACCCCCCTCTCATACACATGCGTGTGCACACACACACACAGATATCTTGTGATGTAGCTCTATTATCTTGTCTTTTCATAGTACTGTGGTATGTACTTTCATTACCTCATATCACCTGCCAACTAAATATTTAATAGTTTATTCCTTCAGTTTGTTGGAAAAATAATACTGGGAAATATTTACAAAGTATATATTATGTGTCAGGCAATGCTTTTAGCTTTACCTGTATTAACTCGTTTAATCCTCGTTGTTATTTTTCTTATAAAATTGGTTTAATATTGATCCTTAAAGAGCCTTACCTTTCCTTTCTTCATTTAGGGCCAATTTGTCTATATTATTATCCTCTTGTATTTATGTAGTTCTTTGTTGATAGTATAACCATTCTAAATTAAATAAATTATGTTACGAACACAATTGAATTATGTTATATACATAAAGCTCAGCTATTTTATAATTAATATTTAGTAACATTGAAAGTTGCCCAAGATAGATTAATAATTGAAAAACATGGTAACAAAACAAGTGTTAAAACTTGATATATTTCTAAAATATACTATATATATATATATATATATATATATATGCCAAAATATTAGTAGTGATATTTCTTCTTGGGGGTGGGATTTAGGGTTTTTTAAAATTATCTTATCTGTAATTTGAACATATTTTATAGGAAAGATTTCATAATAATTTAAAAAGTTACTAAAATAGTCAAATATATTTTTAAAAAGTAACTTTGTTACTTTTCACAGCTTTTTGATGTTGAACTTTGACAAGGGCATTTTGCTAGCCTATGTAAATCATAATCATTGGTGGTAATTTATTTGTCTTTATACTTGGCCTCAAAAAGAATTCCAAAATTCATAATTTTAGTCTCAAAAATTGCATTGCCATTCTCCTAGTGTGTCTTGGAAATCATTATACATTTTATTATCCTCTCTGATAAGGACATATGTCTAAGTAGTCTGCAGATCCTGCATTCATTGAATGAGTTGACCTCTGGGTTTGGTACTGCTAGGGATAATAGGATGCTTTCACATGCAATTGCTGGACCCTATAAAAATGGAGGTACAATGGCAATTTCTAATTCTCTGCACAATTCTTGAGAAAATACACTTTAGACTGATTGACTCCAGTTTTAACTTTGGGTATTTGCTGTTGAAAATAAGATGCCAACTGGAGTTGTCACCAAGAATGTCTTGCAAGCTGATTAGAGACAAGCACTGAAAGGCAGCCACACAAAAGAAAGCTAAACTCCTCTTAGCAATTTTAAAATGTAGTCAAATATGGTATTCCAAACATAGTAAGTCTGCCGTAGTTCACATGGCAGACTTAGTATATTTGGAATACTGTATGTGCAGTATTCCAGGAGTTACAGATAGATGATGTGTAAGTATTACAAACTGCCCTTAACTTCAGAAATTTATATTCCAAAGTTGAACTGGTTCTTTGCAGAAGGAAAGATAGTTTATGTTCATTGCATGTTAGTAGAAGGGAGATAAAGAAGTGAGAAAAATCTTCCTTCATGTGGATTTAGCAGTAGTTGAAGTAAAGAGCTAGTTGATGTTATGGGCTTTGATTAGTCTATTTGGTGTTGATTGAGTTAGATTAACGAGTTCCCCAAATCAGAGCTATAGCCATAGTAAATACCATCTGTGATAAGTCTACAGCAAACATTATTCACAATGGTGAAAAACTGAAAGCATTCCCTCTAAGATCAGGAACAAGACAAGGGTGTCCAGTTTCACCACTACTATTCAACATAGTCCTGCAAGTCGTAGCTACAGCAATCAGAGAAGAAAAAGAAATAAAAGGAATCCAGATCGGAAAAGAAGTAAAGCTCTCACTGTTTGCAGATGACATGATACTGTACATAGAAAACCCTAAAGATAGTATCAGAAAATTACTAGAGCTAATCAGTTCAGCAAAGTTGCAGGATACAACATCAACACACAGAAATCACTTGCATTTCTATATACTAAAAATGAAAAGTCAGAAAGAGAAATTAAGGAATCAATCCCATTCACCATTGCAACAAAAATAATTAAATATCTAGAAATAAACTTACCTAAGGAGACAAAAGAACTGTACACAGAAAATTATAAGCCGCTAATGAGAAAAATCAAAGATGACTTAAACAGATGGAGAGATAGTCCATGTTCCTGGCAAGGAAGAATCAACATTGTCAAAATGACTACTACCAAATGCAATCTACAGATTCAGTGCTATCCCTATCAAATTACCAATGGCATTTTTCACAGAACTAGATCAAAAAATTCACAATTCATATGGAAACACAAAAGACCCCAAGTAGCCAAAGTAGTCTTGAGAAAGAAGAATGGAGCTGGAGAAATCAAGCTTCCTGACTTCAGGTTATACTACAAAGCCACAGTCATCAAGGCAGTATTGTACTGGCACAAACCCAGAAATATAGACCCATGGAAAGAGATAAGCCCAGAAACAAACTCATGCACCTATGGTACCTTATTTTTGATAAAAGAGGCAAGAATATCCAATGGGGGCAAAGACAGCCTCTTCAATAAGTGGTGCTGGGAAAACTGGACAGCTACATGTAAAAGAAAGAAATTAGAACACTTCCTAACACCATACACAAAGATAAACTCAAAATGGATTAAAGATCTAAATGTAAGACCAGAAACTATAAAAATTTCAGAGGAAAACATAGGCAGAACACTCGATGACATAAATCAAAGCAAGATCCTCTATGACCCACCTCCCAAGGTAATGGAAATAAAAGCAAAAGTAAACAAGTGGGACCTGATTAAACTTAAAAGCTTTTGCATAGCCAAGGAAACTATAAGCAAGGTGAAAAGACAACTCTTAGAATGGGAGGAAATAATAGCAAATGAAACAACTGACAAAGGATTTATTTCCAAAATATACAAGCAGCTCATACAACTCAGTGCCAGAAAAACAACCTAATCAAAAAGTGGGAAAATGATCTAAACAGGCATTTCTTCAAAGACCTACAGATGGCTAACAAACACATGAAAATATGCTCAACAGCACTCATTGTTAGAGAAATGCAAATCAAAACTACAATGAGATGCCACCTCACACCAGTCAGAATGGCCATCATCAAAAAGTCTACAAACAATAAATGCTGGAGAGAGTGTGGAGAAGAGGGAATGCTCTTGTACTGTTAGTGGGAACATAAATTGATACAACCACTATGGAAGACAGTATGGAGATTCCTTAAAAAACTAGGAATAAAACCACCATATGACCCAGCAATCCCACTCCTAGGCATATACCCTGAAGAAACCAAAACTGAAAAAGACATGTAACCCACTGTTCATTGCAGCACTATTTATAATAGCTAGAACATGGAAGCTTATGATTATACAGTGAAAGTGAGAAATAGATTTAAGGGATTAGATCTGATAGACAGAGTGCCTGATGAACTATGGACAGAGGTTCGTGACATGGTACAGGAGACAGGGATCAAGACCATCCCCATGGAAAAGAAATGCAAAAAAGAAAAATGGCTGCTGAGGAGGCCTTACAAATATCTGTGAAAAGATGAGAAGTGAAAAGCAAGGGAGAAAAGGAAAGATATAAGCATCTGAATGCAGAGTTCCAAAGAATAGCAAGAAGAGATAAGAAAGCCTTCCTCAGAGATCAATGCAAAGAAATAGAGGAAAAGAACAGAATGGGAAAGACTAGAGATCTCTTCAAGAAAATTAGAGATACTGAGGGAACATTTCATGCAAAGATGGGCTCAACAAAGGATAGAAATTGTATGGAACTAAGAGAAGCAGAAGATCTTAAGAAGAGGTGGCAAGAATACACAGAAGAACTGTACAAAAAAGATCTTCACGACCGAGATAATCATGATGGTGTGATCACTCACCTAGATCCAGACATCCTGAAGTCAAGTGGGCCTTAGAAAGCATCACTACGAACAAAGCTAGTGGAGATGATGGAATTCCAGTGGAGCTATTTCAAATCCTGAAAGATGATGCTGTGAAAGTGCTGCACTCAATATGCCAGCAAATTTGGAAAACTCAGCAGTGGCCACAGGACTGGAAAAGGTCAGTTTTCATTCCAATTCCAAAGAAAGGCAGTGCCAAAGAATGCTCAAAGTACTGCACAATTGCACTCATCTCACACGCTAGTAAAATACTGCTCGAAATTCTCCAAGCCAGGTTTCAGCAGTATGTAAACTGTGAAGCTCTAGATGTTCAAGCTGGTTTTAGAAAAGGCAGGGGAGCCAGAGATCAAATTGCCAACATCTGCTGGATCATCGAAAAAGCAAGAGAATTCCAGAAAAACATCTATTTCTGCTTTATTGACTCTGCCAAAGCCTTTGACTGTGTGGATCACAATAAACTGTGGAAAATTCCGAAAGAGATGGGAATACCAGACCACCTAACCTGCCTCTTGAGAAACCTATATGCAGGCCAGGAAGCAACAGTTAGAACTGGACATGGAACAACAGACTGGTTCCAAATAGGAAAAGGAGTATGGCCAGGCTGTATATTGTCCCCCTGCTTATTTAACTTCTATGCAGAGTACATCATGAGAAACGCTGGGCTGGAGGAAGCATAAGCTGGAATCAAGATTGCTGGGAGAAATATCAATAATCTCAGATATGCAGATGACACCACTCTTATGGCAGAAAGTGAAGAGGAACAAAAAAGCCTCTTGATGAAAGTGAAAGTGGAGAGCGAAAAAGTTGGCTTAAAGCTCAACATTCAGAAAACGAAGATCATGGCATCTGGTCCTATCACTTCATGGCAGATAGATGGGGAAACAGTGGAAACAGTGTCAGCCTTTATTTTCTTGGGCTCCAAAATCACTGCAGATGGTGATTGCAGCCATGAAATTAAAAGACACTTACTCCTTGGAAGGAAAGTTATGACCAACCTAGATAGCATATTGAAAAGTAGAGATATTACTTTGCCAACAAAGGTCCATCTAGTCAAGGCTATGGTTTTTCCAGTGGTCATGTAGGATGTGAGAGTTGGACTGTGAAGAAAGCTGAGCGCTGAAGAATTGATGCTTTTGAACTGTGGTGTTGGGAGAAGACTCTTGAGAGTCCCTTGGACTGCAAGGATATCCAACCAGTCCATTCTAAACGAGATCAGTCCTGGGTGTTCATTGTAAGGACTGATGTTGAAGCTGAAACTCCAATACTTTGGACACCTCATGCGAAGATTTGACTCATTGGAAAAGACCCTGATGCTGGGAGGGATTGGGGGCAGGAGGAGAAAGGGACGATAGAGGACGAGATGGCTGGATGGCATCACTGACTTGATCAATGTGAGTCTGAGTGAACTTCAGGAGTTGGTAATGGACAGAGAGGCCTGGCGTGCTGTAGTTCATGGGGTCACAAAGTGTCGGACACGACTGAGCGACTGAACTGAACTGAATTGAGAACATAGAAGCAGCTTAGTTGTCCATCAACAGATGAATGGATAAAGAAGTTGTGGTACATGTACACAATGGCATATTACTCAGCCATAAAAAGGAACACATTTGAGTCAGTTTTGATGAGTTAGATGAACTTAGAACCTATTATACAGAGTGAAGTGAATCAGAAACAAAGATAAATACTGTATTCTAACACACATATATGCGGAATCCAGAAAAATGGTACTGAAGAATTTATTTACATGGCAACAATGGAGAAACACATAGAGAATAGATTTATGGACATTGGGAGAGGGGAGAAGGTGAGATGTATGGAAAGAGTAACATGGAAACATATTACCGTATGTAAGATAGTCAATGGGAATTTGCTGTATGTCTCAGGAAACTCAAACAGGGACTCTGTATCACCCTAGAAGGGTGGGATGGGGAGGGAGTAGGAGGGATTTTCAAAAGGGGGGGTATATGTATACCTATGGATGATTCATGTTGAGGTTTGACAGAAAACAGACAAATTCTGTAAAGCAATTATCTTTCAATAAAAAATAAATTAATTAAAAAAATTGTAGGATGGTGGTGGGTATTATTTCACTTACTCAGATCAGAAACTGTAGTGCCAGTAGCCTTCAACCAATATACAAAGGAGACTGAGCCATCTCTCCTAGTGTGTGTCTACACTTGAGTCTGATCTTTATTTGATGTCTAATCCTAAAGAATCAACTGGCATCTATTTTTGAGATAAAGGTATCCTTCTATCTTTGTGAAATTAGCTACCACTCAGGAAATGTTTATAACACAACAATCCTGAAATATTCAAGTTATTGATTTTAAATAATGACTACATTTGTGAGAACGTAGTGCAGTTAGTCTTCAGTTCAGTTCAGTCGCTCAGTCGTGTCCGACTCTTTGCGACACCATGAATCGCAGCACGCCAGGCCTCCCTGTCTATCACCATCTCCCGGAGTTCACTCAAACTCACGTCCATTGAGTCCGTGATGCCATCCAGCCATCTCATCCTCGGTCGTCCCTTTTCCTCCTGCCTCCAATCTCTCCCAGCATCAGAGTCTTTTCCAATGAATCAACTCTTCGCATGAAGTGGCCAAAGTACTGGAGCTTCAGCTTTAGCATCATTCCTTCCAAAGAAATCCCAGGGCTGATCTCCTTCAGAATGGACTGGTTGGATCTCCTTGCAGTCCAAGGGACTCTCAAGAGTCTTCTCCAACACCACAGTTCAAGTGCATCAATTCTTCGGCGCTCAGCCTTCGTCACAGTCCAACTCTCACATCCATACATGACCACAGGAAAAACCATAGCCTTGACTAGGCAGACCTTAGTCAGCAAACCTTTAAAATCCAGTGTACTCAAAATCCAGTGTACTTTTATGCTAAAATGACAGAAGGCATCCAGGTTTAAAAAAAGAAAGTTAAAAGCCTTCTCATCAATTGATAAAACATTCTGTCTAGCTTCATTGCTTTCATATGATTATCTTTCAAAGAAAAATTATTTTTGTCTCTTAAGATATAGTCCTTATCTTAAAAGGAAAAATATAATTAAACAGCATTTTTCAGCTGCATTCTCATCAATTTCCATCAACAGTGTTGGAATTTATCCAATTTCCTTTGCCAGAAGAGAACTTTGAGGATTTTAAAGCTATAATGAGGAAGATTTTTATCAGTTAGTTTATGTTGTAAGTCAGTCTCATCTGGTTAGAGGCCAAAGGATGATGTATTTGGTAATTTAGTTGTATCTATTTTGTTCTCTCTCATGTCAGTAATTACTTTCCATATTTTCAATGTATTGAAATACAGATCTTTCTATATTATATGAGTTGTTCAGTTCAGTTCAGTTAGTCACTCAGTCGTGTCTGACTCTTTGCAACCCCATGAATCGCAGCACGCCAGGCCTCCCTGTCCATCACCAACTCCCGGAGTTCACTCAAAATCACGTCCATTGAGTCAGAGATGCCATCCAGCCATCTCATTCTCGGTCGTCCCCTTCTCCTCCTGCCCCCAATCCCTCCCAGCATCAGAGTCTTTTCCAATGAGCCAACTCTTCGCATGAGGTGGCCAAAGTACTGGAGTTTCAGCTTTAGCATCATTCCTTCCAAAGAAATCCCAGGGCTGATCTCCTTCAGAATGGTCTGGTTGGATCTCCTTGCAGTCCAAGGGACTCTCAAGTATCTTCTCCAACAGCACAGTTTTAGTTTATTTTAATATTTTATTTGTACAAATCCTACAAAGTGGCTACATCCATAATCTTTTAAAAGATTATCTTTTCTATGGGTTACTAGTTATGAATCGGAAGGAATAACCCACAAGTTACCTATGGTGTTCCAGGCTCATGGGGAGGGAAAAGGAGAGAAAACTGTTTATGAACAGCTTTTCATATAATTGCATCAGGCTCCAAAGATAGGGAATTCAGTTTCATCTTCTAGCAAGAGAAAGAGCGAGAGGAAAAAATAAACTTTATTTTTAATCCAATATGACATTTTTATAATTTGTTCTGTAGTATTTGATAGATCCTTATACTGGCTGTATATGTACTACTTCTTTATGACTTCCAATATGATTATTTTTCCTTAATAATATGGCAGCTTTATTAATGCATTGTTTTATGAACAATTATACCCATGTCTGAAACAAAATAATTCTGCTTCTCAAGATTTTGTGTCTTGACAAATTCTTTATAGTGTTGTCTCTTCTAGGACCACCTCCCCCACCTCATCTGCCTTCAAAATCAACTTCTGTTTATACAGCAACAGTGTTTGAGGTGAAGGCACTGTAAAATGCCTTGACAATGTTTCTGTTTATCTCTATTATATCAAGATCAAATAAAGAAACCCGCTTTATACTGGATCAGCCTCAGGACTCAACTGAGTATTCATAACTTTATTTCATGAAGTACATACTAAGACAAATCACCTTGGAACCCACTTCAGTGTTTTTGCAGACTCGCTTCTCTGCAGTGAGACAGATTTGGTCAGTGGCTGAACATCGTTTGATTTCATCTCCTTGAATGTCATTTAATTGCATTGGAGGGAAGATTGGTCTTTTTATCTTAAATAAATCAGATCTTGCTCTGGGTAACGAGAAAATATTTTCTGTAAGGAGAAATTAAGAATGACTTGGAAGTTGGCTTAAGAGATTATTGGGTACCCTTTCAATGTAATACTGGATATTGTCTAGTGGATCCTCTGGGATTATGTTTCTACAAGAATGTGTTGGGCTTCCCTCAGAGCTCAGTTGGTAAAGAATCCACTTGCAGTGCAGAAGACCTCAGTTTGATTTCTGGGTTGGGAAGATCTCCTAGAGAAGGAAATGGCTACCCACTCCAGTATTTTTGGGTTTCCCTTATAGCTTCCCTCATCCAAGGTAAGGAGCAGCGGCTGTGCTTTGCTGGAGCAGCCGTGAAGAGATACCCCATGCCCAAGGTAAGAGAAACCTAAGTAAGATGGTAGGTGTTGCAAGAGGGCATCAGAGGGCAGACACACTGAAACCATACTCACAGAAAACTAGTCAATCTAATCACACTAGGACCACAGCCTTGTCTAACTCAATGAAACCAAGCTATGCCTTCAGGGCAACCCAAGATGGGTGGGTCATGGTGGAGAGGTCTGACAGAATGTGGTCCACTGGAGAAGGGAATGGGAAACCACTTCAGTATTCTTGCCTTGAGAACCCCATGAACAGTATGAAAAGGCCAAATGATACGATACCGAAAGAGGAACTCCCCAGGTCATTAGGTGCCCAATATGCTACAGGAGATCAGCAGAGAAATAACTCCAGAAAGAATGAAGGGATGGAGCCAAAGCAAAAACAATACCCAGTTGTGGATGTGACTGGTGATAGAAGCAAGATCCGATGCTGTAAAGAGCAATATTGCATAGGAACCTGGAATGTCAGGTCCATGAATCAAGGCAAATTGGAAGTGGTCAAACAAGAGATGGCAAGGGTGAACATCGACATTCTAGGAATCAGCGAACTAAAATGGACTGGAATGGGTGAATTTAACTCAGATGACCATTATATCTACTACTGCAGGCAGGAATCCCTCAGAAAAAATGGAGTAGCCATCATGGTCAACAAAAGAGTCTGAAATGCAGTACTTGGATGCAATCTCAAAAACGACAGAATGATCTCTGTTCGTCTCCAAGGCAAACCATTCAATATCGCAGTAATCCAAGTCTATGCCCCAACCAGTAACGCTGAAGAAGCTGAAGTTGAACGGTCCTATGAAGACCTACAAGACCTTTTAGAACTAACACCCAAAAAAGATGTCCTTTTCATTATAGGGGACTGCAATGCAAAGTAGGAAGTCAAGAAACACCTGGAGTAACACGCAAATTTGGCCTTGGAATACGGAATGAAGCAGGGCAAAGACTAATAGAGTTTTGCCAAGAAAATGCACTGGTCATAGCAAACACCCTCTTCCAACAACACAAGAGAAGACTCTACACATGGACATCACCAGATGGTCAACACAGAATTCAGATTGATTATATTCTTTGCAGCCCAAGATGGAGAAACTCTATACAGTCAGCAAAAACAAGACCAGGAGCTGACTGTGGCTCAGATCATGAACTCCTTATTACCAAATTCAGACTCAAATCGAAGAAAATAGGGAAAACCGCTAGACCATTCAGGTATGACCTAAATCAAATCCCTTATGCTTCTACAGTGGAAGTGAGAAATAGATTTAAGGGCCTAGATCTGATAGATAGATAGAGTGCCTGATGAACTATGGAAAGAAGTTTGTGACATTGTACAGGAGACAGGGATCAAGACCATCCCCATGGAAAAGAGATGCAAAAAAGCAAAATGGCTGTTTGGGGAGGCCTTACAAATAGCTGTGAAAAGAAGAGAGGTGAAAAGCAAAGGAGAAAAGGAAAGATATAAGCGTCTGAATGCAGAGTTCCAAAGAATAGCAAGGAGAGATAAGAAATCCTTCTTCAGCGATCAATGCAAAGAAATAGAGGAAATCAACAGGGTGAGAAAGACTAGAGATCTCTTCAAGAAAATTAAAGATACCAAGGGAACATTTCATGCAAAGATGGGTTCCATAAAGGACAGAAATGGTATGGACCCAACAGAAGCAGAAGATATTAAGAAGAGGTGGCAAGAATACACGGAAAAATTGTACAGAAAATATCTTCATGACCCATATAATCATGGTGATGTGATCACTAATCTAGAGCCAGACATCTTGGAATGTGAAGTCAAGTGGGCCGTAGAAAGCATCACTACGAACAAAGCTAGTGGAGGTGATGGAATTCCAGTTGAGCTGTTTCAAATCCTGAAAGATGATGCTGTGAAAGTGCTGCACTCAATAGGCCAGCAAATTTGGAAAACTCAGCAGTGGCCACAGGACTGGAAAAGGTCAGTTTTCATTCCAATCACAAAGAAAGACAATGCCAAAGAATGCTCAAACTACCGCACAATTGCACTCATCTCACATGCGGGTAAACTAATGCTCAAAATTCTCCAAGCCAGGCTTCAGCAATACATGAATTGTGAACTCCCTGATGTTCAAGCTGGTTTTAGAAAAGGCAGAGGAACCAGAGATCAAATTGCCAACATCTGCTGGATCATCAAAAAAGCAAGAGAGTTCCAAAAAAACATCTATTTCTGCTTTATTGACTCTGCCAAAGCCTTTGACTGTGTGGATCACAATAAACTGTGGAAAATTCTGAAAGAGATGGGAATACCAGACCACCTAACCTGCCTCTTGAGAAACCTATATTCAGGTCAGGAAGCAGCAGTTAGAACTGGACATGGAACAACAGACTGGTTCCAAATAGGGAAAGGAGTACATCAAGGCTGTATATTGTCACCCTGCTTATTTAACTTCTATGCAGAGTACATCATGAGAAACGCTGGACTGGAAGAAACAGAAGCTGGAATCAAGATTGCCGAGAGAAATATCAATAACTTCAGATATGCAGATGACACTACCCTTATGGCAGAAAGTGAAGAGGAGCTAAAAAGCCTCTTCATCAAAGTTAAAGAGGAGAGCGAAAAAGTTGGCTTAAAGCTCAACATTCAGAAAATGAAGATCATGGCATCTGGTCCCATCCCTTCATTGGAAATAGATGGGGAAACAGTGGAAACAGTGTCAGCCTTTATTTTTTTGGGCTCCAAAATCACTGCAGATGGTGACTGCAGCCATGAAATTAAAAGACGCTTACTCCTTGGAAGAAAAGTTATGACCAACCTAGATAGTATATTAAAAATCAAGAGATGTTACTTTGCTGACTAAGGTCCGTCTAGTCAAGGCTATGGTTTTTCCTGTGGTCATGTATGGATGTGAGAGTTGGACTGTGAAGAAGGCTGAGCACCGAAGAATTGATGCTTTTGACCTGTGATGTTGGAGAAGACTCTTGAGAGTCCCTTGGACTGCAAGGAGATCCAACCAATCCATTCTGAAGGAGATCAGCCCTGGGATTTCTTTGGAAGGAATGATGCTAAAGCTGAAGCTCCAGTACTTTGGCGACCTCGTGCGAAGAGTTGACTCATTGTAAAAGACTCTGATGCTGGGAGGGATTGGGGGCAGGAGGAGAAGGGGACGACCGAGAATGAGATGGCTGGATGGCATCACCGACTCAATGGACGTGAGTCTGAGTGAACTCCGGGAGAATGTGATGGACAGGGAAGCCTGGTGTGCTGTGATTCATGGGGTTGCAAAGAGTCGGACACGACTGAGCAACTGAACTGAACTGAACTGAACTGAACTTATAGCTCAACTGGTAAGGAATCCACCTGCAATGCAGGAGTCTTGTGTTTGATCCCTGGTTGGGAAGATCCTCTGGAAAAGGGAAAGGTTATCCACTCTAGTGTTCTGGTCTAGAGAATTCCATGGACTGTATAGTCCATGTGGTCGCAAAAAGTCAGACAGGACTGAGAGACTTTCACTTTCATAGGAATGTTGGCCTTTGTCATTGACTAGGTAGGGTATTTAATAATCCTATAGAGATAGAACTTAAATTGTAGAATACTGATGATAATGCACATGTGTCTTGTTTAAGTAATGGCAATGATTTCTGTTCATGACAGTGCAAATACACATCTTCTTCAGTAAAGAATATAAGTCTTTGTAAGTCAAATTCCCATTTGAAGTGGATATATCTTACTAGTTCCCTCATTAATTAATTATCTTTGTATGAGTGTCATGATTTTAGCCTTTTGAAAATTATCCTTTTACCTCTGTGTTCTGGCCAACTAGCTCTGCAGACACCTGTGTAGACCTAAATGGGTGACATGACCTAGACTCTGGAGACCCACTAAGAGTTAGCCCACTGGGTTAGTGCTTGATACTGCCAACCAATCAGCAAAACTCAGACCATTTTCCCATGATAGGACAGAGTCAGATCATGGACTTTTGACTTTAACAGACTTACACTTAAAAAAAAAGTTTTATACTGGATATAGTTGATTTACAATGATGTGTTAGTTACAGTTGCAAACAGCAAAGTGATTCAGTAATACATATATGTGTATCTATAATTGTTCAAACTCTTTTCCTATTTAGATTATTAAAAATATTGAGCTAAGTTCCCTGTGCTATATTGTAGGTCCTTGTTAGTTTTCTGTTTTAAATATAGCAGTATGTACATGTAACAGGCTTAATCTTTTTTTTTCTTTGCTTTTCTGTACTTTTCCTCAGAATTAACAGTCTTTGATTTTTCATTCTGTTGCTGGATTGAATTTAATGCTATGTTTCCAACCAACTTGTTTTTTCTCTCTTTTAATTTTTATTTTACCACACCACTGAAATGGACACTAAGACTAGTTAGATGTGAAGACAAGTGCTTTATTTAAGACTCCTATACTAACAATTCCTTCAATAAATTTTGGTTGGGTTTTATTTCATTGAGACATGGCTTACACAGCATTTGTTAACTTAGACAAGTGTGATGGTACAGCTTGTGAATTTTCAACATTCCTGTGATTTTTTTTAAAATTGGTCATTTACAGTTCAAGGTGGCCATTGCTTGTGATTTGTTTTATTCCTAAGAATTTATTACTTATCAGAATTTACTTCTCCTACTTTATTTTCTCAGTTCCTGAAACTGCTATTGAATTCAGAAAGTCTGATAAGAGCTCATGAGTAGAAAGGTGTTGCTTTTCATAGCACTGCATGGTCTTGGATCCTTACCCAGTAATTCCATGATTTTTTTTTTTGTCTTATCTCATTAGTACTTCCAACAGATTTACAGGAAAAAAATCCAAGAACAAAACAGAACAAACTGGCTCTCTCCCAAATTAGAGACTGGCTGAGACCAAAGAAAGCTTATGCTGAAACCAAAGAAAGGGTTCTAGCTCTATGTTTTTGGTACACATGTGATTCAGTGTTAAAATCATCTTTTCTGTTACCCTCTGTTGGAAGTCGCTGAGTTGCAGACACATATTCAGAAAAAAGAAAATGGCTTTTTGGTGTTTCAGTTGACTTTACTTTGTAGAACTGCAAAAAGAATGGTGGATTCAGTGACTGAAGTTTTCTGGCTAGCAAAAAAATCTACAAAACTTGATGATTGTGGGTTTACTTATCACAAGAGTAGTGAGTAGTTTTATGGTCTTAGTGAACACATTTTCATCCTAATTACAAACATTTTATTTTAACTTAAGTGAACACCTGCAATTCTCTGTGACAAATGTTTTCCAAGTTTAATTGCTTAGATGGTTACATTTATAAGTCCTTCTTTCCAACAGCCATCAGTAACTAGAGAGAATCTGAAAATTAAGAAAATAGATTGTATGTACATATGTTTCAGCTTTATTAATATATTACTGACACTTATGTAAATTTACATGTGTAAATTTAAGGTGTAGAGTGTGATGATTGATAAACACACAAATAAATAAATGTAATATATACATTGATAGAATGAAAGATAAATTATATGATCATTTCAATAGATACAGAAAAGCATTTGATAAAGTTTACCATCCTCTCAGTTAGAAACTCTCAACAAATTGGTTATATAAAGAATGTACATAAACATAATAAAGACCATAAGTGACAAACACACAGTAAAGAACATACAGTGATGAAAGTTTGAAAGCTTTTCCTCTAAGATGAGGAATAAGACAAGGGTGCCCACTCTTGTCACTTCTATTAAACATAATATTGGAAATTCTAGCCACAGCAACTGGGTAAGAAAAAGAACTAAAAGACATTCATATTAGAAAGAAAGAAGTACATTTTCTCTGTTATGGATGATATAATCTTTCATACAGGAAAATCCCAAATAGTCCACCAAAAACTATTAGAACTAATAGAACAAATTTAGCAAAGTTGTAGGATACAAAATTGACATATGAACATCACTTGTGTTTCTATACACTAACAATGAACTATCTGAAAAAGAAATAAAACAATTTTAATAGCATCAAAAAGAATAACATATTTAAGAATAAATTTAACTAAGGATGTAAAGATGTGTATACTGAAAATTATAAGATTTTGATGAAGAAATTGAAGAAGACACAAATAAATGGAAAGATATCCTCTGTTCATGGATTTGAAGAATTAATATTTTAAAATGTCCATCTAAAAAAAAGTTCATCTATATACTGAATCCATCTATAAACTCAATACAGTCTCTATCAAAATTCTGATGGCACTTTCTTCACAGAAATAGAGGTGCAATCCTAAAATTTGTATGCAACCACAAAAGACCCTAATTGGTCAAAGCAATCTTGAGAAAGAAAACAAAGCTGGTGACATCACACTTCCTGATTTAAAATTTTATTACAAAGCTATAGTAATCAAAGTAGTGTGGTTCTGGCATAAAAACAGAAATAGAGACTGATGGAACAGAATCAAGAGCCCAGAAATAAACCATGCATCTATGGTCAAATAATATCTGACAATTGAACCAAGAATAGTTAACCGGGAAAGATAGTCTCTTTAATAAATGGTGTTGGGAAGACTGGATATTCACAGGCAAAAGAGTAAAACTGGACCCCTAAATTGTACCATCACAAAAACTAAATAACTACTAGAAAAATATTGGTAAAAACCTTCCTAATATTGATCTTGACAATATTTTGATATGACACCAAGTCTATAACAACCAAAGAAAAAATAAACAAGTGAGATTACATCAAAAACTTATGTACAGAAGAAATCAACACAAATGAAAGGAGAGAACTTACTGAATGGGACAAAATATTTGCAAACCACCTATCTGATAAAGAAATAATACCCAAAATATATAAAGAATTCATACAATTTAATAGCAAAACAAACAACCCAATCAAAAAGTGGACAAGGGATTTGAATAGACATTTCTCCATAGAAAACATACAAATGACCAACAAGTGTGTGAAAAGATACTCAACACCTTTAAATCAAGGAAAAGCAAATCAAAACTGCAATCAGATATCACTTCACACCCGTTAGAATGGCTGTTATCAAAAAGACAGCTGATAACATGTGTTGGCAAGGATGTGGGAAAAAAGGGAACTGGGTACTGTTGATGGGAATATAAGTTAGTGCAGCCATAGTGAAAAAAGTCTGGAAGTTCCTCAGATGATTAAAATTAGAATTACCATATGATCCAACAGTTCCACTTTGGGCATATACTTGAAAAAGGAAATGAGATCACTATGTTGAAAAGATATCTCCACCCCTATGTTCATTGCAACACTATTCCCAATAGCCACACCATGGAAATAACTTTAGTGCCCATTAATGGATTAATGGATAAAGAAGCTATGAGATTATCTATGTATCTGTTAGCAATCATTTACCTAATAGAATATTATTTGGACATAAAAAGAAGAAAATTTGGCCTTTTACAACAATATAGATGGATCATGAGAGCACTATGCTAAATGAAATACATCAGACAAAGAGAAAAACCTATTTTCCTTTATATATAGAATCTAAAAAAGCCAAATCTGCAAGAGAGGGTGAAATAATGGTTGCTAGTATTTTGGGGAGTGAGGAGCAGGGAAAGTGGGGTGATGTTATTCAAAGGATACAAACTTCTAGCGAGAAGATGAGTAAATCCTGAGGATCTCATGTACAGCATGGTAACAGTAGTCAACTATAGTGTATTATATACAGTAAGTTGTTTAGAGAGTAAATTTTAAGTGTTATTCAGTTCAGTTCAGTCACTCAGTCCTGTCCGACTCTTTGCGACCCCATGAATCACAGCACGCCAGGCCTCCCTGTCCATCACCAACTCCCAGAGTTCACTCAGACTCATGTCCATCGAGTCTGTGATGCAATCCAGCCATCTCATCCTCTGTCATCCCCTTCTCCTCCTGCCCCCAATCCCTGCCAGCATCAGAGTCTTTTCCAATGAGTCAACTCTTCACATGAGGTGGCCAAAGTACTGGAGTTTCAGCTTTAGCATCATTCCTTCCAAAGAAATCCCAGGGCTGATCTCCTTGAGAATGCACTGATTGGATCTCCTTGCAGTCCAAGGGACTCTCAAGCATCTTCTCCAACACCACAGTTCAAAAGCATCAATTCTTCAGTGCTCAGCCTTCTTCACAGTCCAACTCTCACATCTGTACATGACCACAGGAAAAACCATAGCCTTGACTAGACGGACCTTAGTCGGCAAAGTAATATCTCTGCTTTTGAATATGCTATCTAGGTTGGTCATAACTTTTCTTCCAAGGAGTAAGCGTCTTTTAATTTCATGGCTGCAGTCACCATCTGCAGTGATTTTGGAGCCCCCCCAAATAAAGTCTGACACTGTTTCCACTGTTTCCCCATCTATCTGCCATGAAGTGATGGGACCAGATGCTATGATCTTTGTTTTCTGAATGTTGAGCTTTAAGCCAACTTTTTCACTCTCCGCTTTCACTTTCATTAAGAGGCTTTTTAGTTCCTCTTCACTTTCTGCCATAAGGGTGGTGTCATCTGCATATGTGAGGTTATTGATATTTCTCTGGCAATCTTGATTCCAGCTTGTGTTTCTTTCAGTTCAGCGTTTCTCATGATGTACTCTGCATAGAAGTTAAATAAGCAGGGTGACAATATACAGCCTTGACACACTCCTTTTTGTATTTGAAACCAATCTGTTGTTCCATGTCCAGTTCTAACTGTTGCTTCCTGACCTGCATACAGATTTCTCAAGAAGCAGGTCAGGTGGTCTGGTATCCCCATCTCTTTCAGAATTTTCCACAGTTTATTGTGATCCACACAGTCAAAGGCTTTGGCAGAGTCAATAAAGCAGAAATAGATGCTTTTCTGGAACTCTCTTGCTTTTTCCATGATCCAGCAGATGTTGGCAATTTGATCTCTGGTTCCTCTGCCTTTTCTAAAGCCAGCTTGAACATCAGGGAGTTCACGGTTCACATATTGTTGAAGCCTGGCTTGGAGAATTTTGAGCATTAGTTTACCGGCATGTGAGATGAGTGCAACTGTGCGGTAGTTTGAGCATTCTTTGGCATTGTCTTTCTTTGTGATTGGAATGAAAACTGACCTTTTCCAGTCCTGTGGAGACTGCTGAGTTTTCCAAATTTGCTGGCCTATTGAGTGCAGCACTTTCACAGCATCATCTTTCAGGATTTGAAATAGCTCCACTGGAATTCCATCACCTCCCACATAATAAAAATAGTAACTATTGAAGTGATGAGGTGTTAACTAACCGTACTGTGGTAATCTCTTCACAATGTATGTGTATATCAAATCATCATCTTTTGCACTTTAACTTGCACAATATTGTATGTCAATAATATCTCAATAAAGCTGGGGGGAAAAGCCATTATATTTATAGGCATTTTTGCAAAGAAAGTTTAGTATGGTTGCTATATTAGACATAAAACTGATTAATGTTCAACAGGCCATCTGTATCTGGGGTTATCTGTTTCAGTGGACTGAAATTATGTACATTTATACTGAACAGAAATTTCGAGTCCAAAAGGGAACTTCACTTAGTCTATACTTTTCAATCAATACTTAATAGCGAGATTAATTAAATACATTCTCCTGGATAATTCTTAAATGGCCTTTACCCTCACACGGTGTTGAAAGGATATACCCCAACACTTACTTCCAAAATTTGTACTTTTTACATGTATTTATTGACCTGTTAAATTTATTTCTTTATGAGTTATCAATATATTTTTTCTTTCTATTGGTTCTATTATATTTGAATTACTAATGCAGAAAAGGGTCTATGTATGTAATTACTAATTTCTACTCTATTATTTAAAATGTATTTTATTTTAATGTTTTTCATGTTTAACATATTTTAAATCCAATAAAACTGCATTCTGGGTCTTTTTTTTTGCATTAAATAATCTTAATGTACTTATTGTGTGTTCTTGTATTAACAGTTTTGTGGTGAATTATCCTATATTTTTCAAATTTGTTGAGCTCTAACAATTCTTGTAGTTGGCTGCCTGTTGTTTCTCCAGGAAGTAAAGGGTATGTGCACACATCTCTGCGTCACTGTCTCTGTTTCCACCCTATCTCTTTTACTCTGTTTCACTCCAGGCATTCCCATCCTTTCCCAATATTCTGTCTTTGTATTTATTCATGCTTTTGGTGTGGCTTACTTGCTAAGTCATGTCTGAGTCCTTTGCGACCCCAAGGACTGTAGCCCTCCAAGCTCTTCCATCCATGGGGTTTTCCAAGCAAGAATACTGGAGTAGGTTGCCAGTTACTCATACTAGCTGCCCCTAATTATTGTTGGACCTTTGAACACACACAGAAGTGTGTCAAGATCTCTAAATTCTGCAACACTTTTTACAGGAAAGTATTGAACTTTTTTCCAGTTAAAAACTAGAAAATACATTTTTCCTTTTCTTTAGAGATTCCCTTGAATCATTTAATAAAATAAAGGTAAAAAGAATGTAAAAATCAAAATGGTTAATCTTTAATTTTTTTATAAGAAAAGTATACACCCTTTTCTCCTCCCTCACAGTCCTGTGGGACAGTTCCCTTGGCCTGATGACCTCAGTCTGAGCATCCCAGAACTCTAATGCATTGCTTGGTCACCACTTTCTTCTAAAGCTAATTAGTCACATCTCTCAAAATGGTAATGTTTCATATATTAATAACTTTTTGTCCTAGGGAGGGTGAGTGGAAGGATGTGTGTTATGCTTATGCACAGGGAAAAATTTATTTTGCGGAGCTTCTCTGATTCCCTGACCATGTTGTCATCTGAGAACTTTTGATAGATTAGGTAGGTGGGTAGAGGGGTTGGTGGACTGTATTCCACCACAAGAATGTCCTTCTGAGGTTCCCAGGCTTCCAGAGAGGGAGACTGTAGCAGGATGAGCAGGAGCAGAAATTGTACAGGAAAGGACAGTGAAATTATGTGGAGAAATCCACATGAAAGAAAATGAGGTGTTTTTTTTTTCTAATTTTATTGAGAAATAATTGACATATACCACTTACGTGGATGTACACTGTTAATAACTTTGGTGTATATCATATAGCAGTGTTAACTATAGTGATCACATTGTTGCGAGGTTGATTTTTAATATGAATTTAGATTTGAGAATCAAGATAGGAGTGAAAGAGTAGATACCATAAGCTTACAATTGCTGTCCCTGCCTTTAAGATCTCTGGTCTGTATTCTGTTTTTTCCATATGTCAGGTCATTTTGGATTCACTTGCTGTATTGTCGAGAGTGTAATTTAGTTAAATTATTTCTAGCCCCTAAGGATCTCTATCTCATTTGATACTCCATTCTGCTTACTATGCCAAACATATGTACTACTCAAAGATTCTAAGTATCAGGTTCCTGAGTATTTCTGAATGCTGCCACAGAAATATTCCTTCTAGATTTTGTCCAGGTTCACGATTCCCATCTTCAACAAGATTCTCATAGTTGTTTGGAAATTTTATTTATTTTTAAACTATGTATAGATTTTTGCCTTTACAAATTTTGTGCACATAGAATATTAGTTAATTAGTAGTTTAGTCAATAAGTCGTGTCCAACTCTTGTGACCCCACAGACTGTAGCCTGCCAGGCTCCTCTGTCCATGGGATTCTCCAGGCAAGAATACTGGAGTGGGATACCATTTCCTTCTCCAGGGGATCTTCCTGACCCGGGAATCCAACCTGGGTCTCCTGCATTGCAGGCAGATTCCTTATCAACTGAGATAGCATATTGCCTTATTTTTCGCATTTACTTCTCAAAACCTTTTATCCTGTGTTTCTGAGATTGTCATTTCTGGTCTTCTTTTCTCCATTTGCTCACTGTTACCTCCCTAAAATCTATATTTTCTCTTTAGTGTTTGATTTCACCTGAACCTTTAATGGCAGAAAAGATATTTCAGCTGTAAATCCATGCCTTTTTCTTAGTCTTTTTCTTTTTGATCTCTTTGTAATATGTGAAAGTGACAGCCATCCTTACTTCTTAGATATTCCTTTCTCTCTTGTTTTTTGTTATGCACATGAACAGGTTTTTTTAAAAAATATAAATTTATTTATTTTAATTGGAGGCTAATTACTTTACAATATTGTATTGGTTTTGCCATACCTTGACATGAATCTGCCACGGGTGTACATGTGTTCCCCATCCTGAAACTGCCACCTCCCTGAACCTACCACCTCCTTCCTATTCCCATCCCTCTGGGTCATCCCAGTGCACCAGCCCCGAACACCCTGTATCATGCATTGAACCTGGACTGGTGATTCGTTTCACATATGATAATATACATGTTTCAATGCCATTCTCCAAAATCATCCCACCCTCACTGTCTCCCATGGAGTCGCAAAGACTGTTCTATACATCTGTGTCTCTTTTGCTGTCTCGCATACAGGGTTATCATTACCATCTTTCTAAATTCCATTTATATGCATTAGTATACTGTATGGTTTTTCCTGTGGTCATGTATGGATGTGAGAGTTGGACTGTGAAGAAGGCTGAGCACCGAAGAATTGATGCTTTTGACCTGTGGTGTTGGAGAAGACTCTTGAGAGTCCCTTGGACTGCAAGGAGATCCAACCAGTGCATTCTGAAGGAGATCAGCCCTGGGATTTCTTTGGAAGGAATGGTGCTAAAGCTGAAACTCCAATACTTTGGCCATCTCATGCGAAGAGTTGACTCATTGGAAAAGACTCTGATGCTGGGAGGGATTGGGGGCAGGAGGAGAAGGGGATGACAGAGGATGAGATGGCTGGATGGCATCACAGACTCGATGGATGTGAGTCTGAGTGAACTCCAGGAGTTGGTGATGGACAGGGAGGCCTGGCGTGCTGCGATTCATGGGGTCGCAAAGAGTCAGACACGACTGAGCGACTGAACTGAACTGAATACTGTATTGGTGTTTTTCTTTCTGGCTTACTTCACTCTGTATAATCGGCTCCAGTTTCATCTACCTCATTAGAACTGATTCAAATGTATTCTTTTTAATGGCTGAGTAATACTCCATTATGTATATGTACCACAGCTTTCTTATCCATTCATGTGCTGATGGACATCTAGGTTGCTTCCATGTCCTGGCTGTTATAAACAGTGCTGCAATGAATATTGGGGTACACATGTCTCTTTCAGTTCTGGTTTCCTCGGTGTGTATGCCCAGAAGTGGGATTGCTGGGTCATAAGGCAGTTCTATTTCCAGTTTTTTAAGGAATCTCCACACTGTTCTCCATAGTGGCTGTACTAGATTTCATTCCCACCAACAGTGTAAGAGGGTTCCCTTTTCTCCACACCCTCTCCAGTACTTATTGCTTGTAGACTTTTGGGTAGCAGCTATTCTGACTGGCATGAAATGGTATCTCATTGTGGTTTTGATTTTTCTGATAATGAGTGATGTTGAGCATCTTTTCATGTGTTTGTTAGCCATCCGTATGTCTTCTCTGGAGAAATGTCTATTTAGTTCTTTGGCCCATTTTTTGATTGGGTCATTTATTTTTCTGGAATTGAGCTGCAGGAATTGCTTGTATATTTTTGAGATTAGTTGTTTGTCAGTTGCTTCATTTGCTATTATGTTCTCCCATTCTGAAGGCTGTCTTTTCACCTTGCTTATAGTTTCCTTTGTTGTGCAGAAGCTTTTAATTTTAATTAGATCCCATTTGTTTATTTTTGCTTTTATTTCCAGTATTCTGGCAGGTGGGTCATAGAGGATCCTGCCATGATGTATGTTGGAGAGTATTTTGCCTATGTTCTCCTCTAGAAGTTTTATAGTTTCTGGTCTTACATTTAGATCTTTAATCCATTTTGAGTTTATTTTTGTGTATGGTGTTATAAAGTGTTCATTCTTTTATAAGTGGTTGACCAGTTTTCCCAGCACCACTTGTTAAAGAGATTGTCTTTTCTCCTTTGTATATTCTTGCCTCCTTTGTCGAAGACAAGGTGTCCATAGGTGTGTGGATTTAACTCTGGGTTTCTATTTTGTTCCATTGGTCTATATTTCTGTCTTTGTGCCAGTACCATGCTGTCTTGATGACTGTAGCTTTATAGTAGAGCCTGAAGTCAGGCAGCTTGATTCCTCCAGTTCCATTCTTCTTTCCCAAGATTGCTTTGGCTATTCGAGGTTTTTTGTATTTCCATACAAATTGTGAAATTATTTGTTCTAGCTCAGTGAAAAATACTGTTGGTAGCTTGATAGGGATTGCATTGAATCTATAGATTGCTTTGGGTAATATATTCATTTTCGCTATATTAATCCTTCCGATCCATGAACACGGTATATTTCTCCATCTATTAGTGTCCTCTTTGGTTTCTTTCACCAGTGTTTTATAGTTTTCTATATATAGGTCTTTTGTTTCTTTAGGTAGATATATTCCTAAGTATTTTATTCTTTTTGTTGCAATGGTGAATGCGATTGTTTCCTTAATTTCTCTTTCTATTCTCTCCTTATTAGTGTATAGGAATGCAGGGGATTTCTGTGTGTTGATTTTATATCCTGCAACTTTACTATATTCATTGATTAGCTCTAGTAATTTTCTGGTGGAGTCTTTAGGGTTTTCTATGTAGAGGATCATGTCATCTGCAAACAGTGAGAGTTTTACTTCTTTTCCAATCTGGATTCCTTTTATTTCTTTTTCTGCTCTGGTTGCTGTGGCCAAAACTTTCAAAACTACGTTGAATAATAGTGGTGAGAGTGAGCACCCTTGTCTTATTCCTGACTTTAGGGGAAATGCTTACAATTTTTCACCGTTGAGGATAATGTTTGCTGTGGGTTTGTCATATATAGCTTTTATTATGTTGAGGTCTGTTCCTTCTATTGATGCTTTCTGGAGGGTTTTTTATCATAAATGGATGTTGAATTTTTTCATAGGCTTTCTCTGCATCTATTGAGAGAGTCATATGGCTTTTGTTTTTCAATTTGTTAATGTGGTGAATTACATTGATTAATTTGCGGATATTGAAGAATCCTTGCATCCCTGGGATAAAGCCCACTTGGTCATGGTGTATGATCTTTTAAATATGTTGTTGGATTCTGTTTGCTAGAATTTTGTTAAGGATTTTTGCATCTATGTTCATCAGTGATATTGGCCTGTAATTTTCTTTTTTTGTGGCATCTTTGTTAGGTTTTGGTATTAGGGTGATGGTGGCCTCATAGAATGAGTTTGGAAGTTTACCTTCCTCTGAAATCTTCTGGAGAGTTGAGTAGGATAGGTGTTAGCTCTTCTCTAAATTTTTGGTAGAATTCAGCAGTGAAGCCGTCTGGTCCTGGGCTTTTGTTTGTTGGAAGATTTCTGATTACAGTTTCGATTTCTGTGCTTGTGATGGGTCTGTTAAGATTTTCCATTTCTTCCTGGTTCAGTTTTGGAAAGTTGTACTTTTCTAAGAATTTGTCCATTTCTTCCACGTAGTCCATTTTATTGGCATATAGTTGCTGATAAGATAGTAGTCTCTTATGATCCTTTGTATTTCTGTGTTGTCTGTTGTGATCTCTCCATTTTCATTTCTAATTTTGTTGATTTGACTTTTCTCCCTTTGTTTCTTGATGAGTCTGGCTAATGGTTTGTCAATTTTATTTAATTTCTCAAGAACCACTTTTGGTTTTGTTGATTTTTGCTATGGTCTCCTTTGTTTCTTTTGCATTTATTTCTGCCCTAATTTTTAAGATTTTTTTCCTTCTCCTAATACTGGGGTTCCTCATTTCTTCCTTTTCTAGTTGCTTTAGGTGTAGAGTTAGGTTATTTATTTGGCTTTTTTCTTGTTTCTTGAGGTAAGCCTGTATTGCTATGAACCTTCCCCTTAGCACTGCTTTTATAGTGTCCCACAGGTTTTGGGTTGTTTTGTTTTCACTTTCATTCATTTCTATGCATATTTTGATTTCTTTTTTGATTTCTTCTGTGATTTGTTGGTTATTCAGCAGCTTGTTGTTCAGCCTCCATATATTGGAAGTTTTAATAATTTTTCTCCTGTAATTGAGACCTAATCTTACTGCATTGTGGTCAGAAAAGATGCTTGGAATGATTTCATTTTTTTTACTTTACCAAGGCTAGATTTATGGCCCAGGATGTGATCTATCCTGGAGACAGTTCCATGTGCCCTTGAGAAAAAGGTGAAATTAATTGTTTGGGGGTGAAATGTCCTATAGATATCAATTAGTACTAACTGGTCTATGGTATCATTTAAAGTTTGTGTTTCAATGTTAATTTTCTGTTTAGTTGATCTATCCATAGGTGTGAGTGGGGTATTAAAGTCTCCCACTATTATTGTGTTATTATTAATTTCCCCCTTCATACTTGTTAGCATTTGTCTTACATATTGTGGTGCTCCTATGTTGGGTACATATATATTTATAATTGTTATATCTTCTTCTTGGATTGATCCTTTGATCATTATGTACTGTCCGTCTTTGTCTCTTTTCACAGCCTTTGTTTTAAAGTCTATTTTATCTGATATGAGTATAGCTACTCCTGCTTTCTTTTGGTCTCTGTTTGCGTGGAATATCTTTTTCCAGCCCTTCACTTTCAGTTTGTATGTGTCCCCTGTTTTGAGGTGGGTCTCTTGTAGACAACATGTATAGGAGTCTTGTTTTTGTGTCCATTCAGCCAGTCTTTGTCTTTTGGTTGGGGCATTCAACCCATTTACGTTTAAGGTAATTATTGATAAGTTTGATCCCGTTGCCATTTACTTTATTGTTTTGGGTTCGGGTTTATGCACCCATTTGTGTTTCCTGTCTAGAGAATATCCTTTAGCAGTTGTTGGAGAGCTGGTTTGGTGGTGCTCAATTCTCTCAGCTTTTGCTTATCTGTAAAGCTTTTGATTTCTCCTTCATATTTGAATGAGATCCTTGCTGGGTACAGTAATCTGGGCTGTAGGTTATTTTCTTTCATCACTTTTAAGTATGTCCTGCCATTCCCTCCTGGCCTGAAGAGTTTTTATTGAAAGATCAGCTGTTATCCTTGTGGGAATCCCCTTGTGTGTTATTTATTGTTTTTCCCTGGCTGCTTTTAGTATTTGTTCTTTGTGTTTGTTTGATCTTTGCTAATTTGATTAATGTGTCTTGGAGTATTTTGTCTTGGGTTTATCCTGTTTGGGACTCTCTGGGTTTCTTGTACTTGGGTGATGATTTCCTTCCCCATTTAAGGCAAGTTTTCCACTATTATCTCCTCAAGTATTTTCTCATGGTCTTTCTTTTTGTCTTCTTCTTCTGGGACTCCTATGATTTGAATGTTGGAGTGTTTAACATTGTTCAAGAGGTCTCTGAGATTGTCCTCATTTCTTTTAATTCATTTTTCTTTTTTCCTCTCTGTTTCATTTATTCCTACCATTCCATCTTCTACCTCACTTATCCTATCTTCTGCCTCCGTTGTTCTACTGTTGGTTCCCTCCAGAGTGTTTTTGATCTCAAGTTTATTGTATTATTCATTATATATTGACTCTTTTTTATTTCTTCTGGGTCCTTGGTAAACTTTTCTTGCATCTTCTGAATCCTTGTCTCCAGGCTATTTATCTGTAACTCCATTTTGTTTTCAAGATTTTGGATCATTTTCACTATTATTATTTGGAATTCTTTCTCAGGTAGATTCCCTATCTCTTCCTCTTTTGTTTGGTTTGGTGGGCATTTATCCTGTTCCTTTACCTGCTGGATATTTCTCTGCCTTTTCATCTTGTTTATATTGCGATGTTTGGGGTGGCCTTTCCGTATTCTGGCAATTTGTGGAGTTCTCTTTATTGTGGCGTTTCCTCACTGTGGTTGGGGTTGGACGGGTGGCTTATCAAGCTTTCCTGGTTAGGGAAGCTTGTGTTGGTGTTCTGGTGGGTGGAGCTGGATTTCTTCTCTCTGGAGTGCAATGAAGTGTCCAGTAATGAGTTATGAGATGTCAGTGGGTTTGGTGTGACTTTGGGCAGCCTGTATATTGAAGCTCAAGGCTATGTTCCTGTGTTCCTGGGGAATTTGCATGGTATGTCTTGCTCTGAACTTGTTGGCCCTTGGGTAGTGCTTGGTTTCAGTGTAGGTATGGAAGCATTTGATGAGCTCCCATTGATTAATGTTCCCTGGAGTTCTCTGGTGTTCTCAGGATTTGGACTTAAGCCTCCTGCTTCTGGTTTTCAGTCTTATTCTTACAGTATCCTCAAGACTTCTCCATCTATACAGCACTGATGATAAAACGTATAGGTTAAAGATGAAAATTTCCACAGTGAGGGACACCCACAGAGGTTCACAGAGTTACATGGAGAGAAGAGAGGAGGGAGACAAAGGTGACCAGGAGGAGAAGAAGGGGTGAGAGCAAGCTAGCCAGTAATCACTTACTTATGTGCACTCCACAGTCTGGACCGCTCAGAGATGTTCTTGGAGTTATACAGAGAAGAGAAGAGGGAGGAAGGAGTCAGAAGTGGCCAAGAGGATAAAGGGGAGAATCAAAAGGAGAGAGATGGATCCACCCAGTAATCAGTTCCCTAAGTGTTCTCCAAAATCCGGAACACACAAAGAGATTCACAGAGTTGGGTAGAGAAGAGAAGGGGGAGGGAGGAGATAGAGGTGACTTGGTGGAGAAAAAGGAGAGTCCAAAGGGGGAGAGAGCAGTCAAGCCAGTAATCTCACTCCCAAGTAAAAATGGGTACTGAAGATTGGGTTCTTAAAGGTACAAAATTGATAACAAATACCAAAAAGCAAAGATTAAAAATCTAGAGTAGAGGTTGAATTCTCAAAAATACAATATTAAAGAGAAAAACAAAGTCACAAAAATTATAAAATTTATATATATGAAGTTTGCTTTAAAAAATAAGGTCTTTTTTTGCAAAGTAATAGTAGGTTATAAAAATGAAAATTAAAGGAGTAATAGAGGACTTAAAAATGAAAAAAAAATTTTAATTTAAAAAATGAGAATAGTAAAAATATATCTAGGACTTTCTCTGGTGTTGTTGTGGACAGTGTGGGGTCAGTTCATTTCAGATAGTTCCTTGATCTGGCTTATACTTCTCAAGGTCTATAGGCCCCTTCCTCTGTAGTCAGTGCTAACTACAGGGTTTTAATCTATTGCACCTGTCACTTCCAAGGCGGTTCCTTCTGTTTGTTTTAGCTTCTTCTGTTTGCTGGTCTCTTTAGTGTCTAATTTCCACCCTGATACAAGGGGGTGGTGGTGGTCACTTTTTGAGGCTCACTTTTTCAGTAGTGCTGTGGGGAGGGAGGAACAATGCAAAAAATATCACTGGCGCTTGTGGGGAGAGCTCCCAGTGTCTCGGCCACACCGGGTTTGCCCCAGCCCAGGGTGTGTGTGTTTTCCCCGTCTACATTGTTTAGGCTCTAGGTTGCTCTGCTGGAAACTGTCTGAGGCCAGCCCTGGGTTGAGTGCACGTCCCAGGTCTAAGCTGCTCAGGTTCAGGTACTTGGGTACTCCACAAAGGTGCAGACTCGGTTGGGCCTGCATTTTGTGCCCTTCCTAGGGCCGAGCAGCTCAGGTGGCCGGGTGCTTGGCTAGCGCAGTCACTGTGGCTTATCTCCTCCCCCGTCCCTGCCACTTGGTTTTCTGGGTGTATGACCGGTGCACCTTCTCAGGTGTGCCATGGGTCTCTTTGGGGAGCTGATCTCAGGCTGCGACCCTCACAGCGGATGTCGACCGTCCAGAATCCCAAGAATTCTTAGTTAGCAATGAAGCCTGCTTGCAGTTTGGTAGATGATGCCTCTCTGGGGCTGCAATTGCCCCCTTCTGGCTCTGACTGCCCTCACCTGCTTGTCTCCGGTGGGGGATGGGTCGGTCCACAGCCGGTTAGCTCTGCTCAGTGCTTTGTTCTGTGAGTGGGCCTGGCGGTGTGTTAGGTTAGGGCTTTTTGCAAAATAGCTATCCCACAGTTTGGTTTGCTATTTCAAGTTAGTTCCCTTAGATTGGCCTCGGAGGCATTCACTCCCTGTCCTTACTCTAAGCAATGCAGCCCGCACCTCCCTGCCCAGCCCCCACTTGCTAGTGGCGGATGCAGGCATCTGCGCTGCTTCTCCGCTGGGAGTTACCACTGGGCACATAATCTGTGGGTTTTAATTATTTATTTATTTTTCCTCCCGGTTATGTTGCCCTCTGAGGTTCCAAGGCTCGCCACAGACTCGCCAGTGAGAGTGTTTCCTGGTGTTTGGAAACTTCTCTCTTTTTTAAGACTCCCTTCCCGGGACGGATCTCCGTCCCTACCTCTTTTGTCTTTCTTTTTATCTTTTATATTTTTTCCTACCTCATTTTGAAGACAATGAGCTGCTTTTCTGGGTGCCTGATGTCCTCTGCTGGCATTCAGAAGTTGTTTTGTGGAATTTACTCAGCGTTCAAATGTTTTTTTGATGAATTTGTCAGGGAGAAAGTGGCCTCCCTGTCCTATTCCTTCACCATCTTAGGACCTCCCTGACAGGGTTTTAAAGGGCAAATAACATATATAAAATAGTAGTAATCATAATATAATGATGATGATGACAAATACAAGGCATTTGATCTTTTGGGACTATGTATGGTTTCTCCGTTAACTTTATCTCTTTAGATATTATTCTTTAAACAGAAACATTTTCCCATGACTTCAAATATTAGCACTTTCAAATTTTTGTTTCTAGCTGGAACCTTTCTTGCCTATCGACTATTATGGCTTTTAATGAATAAGTGGTCCCCTGAGATTTTGGTGAATCTTTTACTGATACCAAAACCTTGGTGTATTTTGGTTCTTTCCCATTCTAATCAGCAATCTTCTTTCTCCCTTCCCCTCAACCTGTAGCAATAACATGAGAATTTAAGTCTAGATTCTACCACTGGTAGCTATGAAATTTCAGGTAAGTTAATTTACATATGTGTAAATCCTTATGTGTGTAGGGTAGAAAATTTTTCTGAGTAAATTAGGATTCTTTTTTTCACATCTTTATTGAGATATAATTGATGCATTGTATAAGTTTCAGGTATACATTTTTCTGAATTCTTATTTAAAATTATAATAGTAGTTTTTAGATCATGAACAAATAATGATATTTGGATGCACTGGAGAAGGAAATGGCAACCCACTCCAGTGTTCTTGACTGGAGAATCCCAGGGACGGGGAGCCTGATGGGCTGCTGTCTATGGGGTCGCACAGAGTCGGACACGACTGAAGTGACTTAGCAGCAGCAGCAGCAGCCAAGTAGCCACTATTTGGAATCAGAATGGTTGATTTTTTCTTTTTTTCAGTAATTTGCTAACTTCTCTGAATTTGGGATTACTCATCTGTGAATGAAAACAGTCCTATTATCAGAAATATCCACCAATAGGTGGATCAAATTTAAGGAAATATGTGCCACATAAATAGTGTATCTATGTGTCTCCAGCTTTAAAATTCTATCATTAAATATTTCAGAAGTTTTTAAAGTATGGTGAAAAATATCTGTATTTTCTTTTCTGACTTTAAGAATGGCACGTAAGGTGACTAATTATATATGAAGACTGGCAGATAGAAACTATAAATTCCCTGCTATCAGAAACTCTTTGCTTCTCTCTTTGTGTCTCTCTCTCTTTCCTTTTACATGCTTGTTATTTTTAGAAAATTCAGAAGTTAAACCATGGACCACTATAAACCTTGAGATGAGGCTGCCCTATTATATAGCTGGTAATTTATAGCAAGTATATTGGGTATTCTCTTGAGAGTGGTTGGGAAAAACATTAGCGCTCACTTTGATTTTGGAAACTTCCCTTATGCCAGCTGGACTTAATAGAAAAAGATGGTAGATCAGAAAAACAGGAACTGTGGAAAATTATGGTCCTGAAAAGATGGGCTTTATTTCAGAGTTTTATTGTCTAGACAATCAAGAAATCTTTGCTATTTATTTCATTCTCTGTTTTAGGAAACAAAAGAGCCAGAAGAAATGGTCTTTATCCTCCTCAAACTTGCAGTACATTTGGGGAAAGAGAATCTATAAAATTGAAACCATTGAAGAATTATGATAAGTAGCAGAGGATTTGCCCCCTAAATAAGGCATCGATTATTATCTCTTCTCAGAATGCCCTCCGCTCTCCTCTCAGCATATTAAACTCTTACTAATTTTTAAAAACTCACATCAGATCTTTTCTCCTTTGTAAAGTTGTCTGTAAATTTCCCAGTGGACTCTTGTTTATCCTTCCTGGTCAACATTAACAAAACAAACAAACAAAAAAACATCCAGAGATTCTCCTATGAGGCTACATATTGTGGCTTATTTTTATATAGTGAATTATTGTTTTTCAATTAAAATTTGTTTCCTAACTTCTAGGAATATGAAAAGGAAGAGATTAATATAATATAGAGTTACCAGGGAAATGGTATTTTGATGGAGGAAAAGCGATTTTGATTTACCTTTAAATAATGAGCAGTGATTGGAAATGTCCTGTATTGCACTAGCCAATGCATGATTGCTAGCTATGTGTGATTATTAAATGTGTTCAGAGCAACTAAGGAAATAGACTTTTTAGTTTCATTTAATAATGAGCTAGTAATTAGTTGCTACTGTTAGCTACATGTGACTAGTGGTTACTGTTTTGGACTAACTAGATATAGGTTTGGCTTAAATTTTCTTTAATGTTTTTCTGGTATGCAGAATCCAAAGACATATGTGTACTAGAAAACCTAGGTTCCTTCCTGGACTAGGTGGTCACTAATGAGGTTTGTGGGATAATATTTTTATGGTCAGTTTCACTAACCATGCATAATTGAGGTATATAAACACACATTAAAAGGCAGAGCTTTGGGATTTTTTTTTTCTTTCTATTGCTGGGTTTCTCTTGCTGAGATTCCAGGTCTGAGGCTTTTTGTGCATTCATGTACCTTTACCATCTCTTCACTATTTATGCTGCAATCTCCCTCTTTTTTCTATACATTTCCTCTTCCAGCTGCGTATCTAAATATTAAGGAAGCAAAAGGGCTTGAGATACAGAAGTGTTTGACCCACAGGAAAGAGAATATATTTTCCATATGGTAAATGCAAACATGGGTAAGAACTAGAGAGAGTCATGTAATAGTCCAAAGTTGGGGCTATGAAAGAGTCAGATTTGGTATCAGATCCCAGAGAGTTGGGCGATTTGAAGCAGAGAGAGATGAGATAAGGAGGGAAGTGGGGCTAAGGCAGAGGGAGCGACAGGAGAGGGACAATGGACAACTATGACATGAGTGTGCATTTCTTCATCTCCAACAAATCATAAAAGATCAAGACTCCTATAGCTCCAAACAAAGCTCACAGACCTCAGAGAGTCTGAAGAATCTTGTCAGATAGATCAAATTGGTTTCCTTAAATTCTTTGACTCCTCATAACAACCCTGCCTCCCCACCAACTGTATACATTTTGGCCATATGCTGGCTGCTCATCGCAAACTAGATACTTTCACTTATACATCTGGTTGCCCATGAAAATACCCTGTGCTATGAATATCCATTCTATTCTTTCATTGGACCTGTCAGACTCCAGAGTCATGTCTATGCCCCATGCCTGGCTCTCTGAGGTTCACCTCTGTCTGTGGGCTTTGTGTGAATTGCAAATGTGATTGTAAGACAGATTGTAAGAGATATCTTGTGCCTGAGATGAGGTGAGGTTAAGAAATGAGACAACGTAAATGGTTGAAGAATTGTTCTATGAACAATTAAAAAGCAGAACAAATGTGTTCTGGCAAATGCCATGTCCACCTTTTCTTTCTTTTTCTCTTTGTGGTGCACTGCACCCCCTTTTGGAGAAGGTGATGGCACCCTACTCCAGTACTCTTGCCTGGAAACTCCCATGGATGGAGGAGCCTGGTAGGCTGCAGTCTGTGGGGTCACGAAGAATCAGACACGACTGAGCGACTTCACTTTCACTTTTCACTTTCATGCATTGGAAGAGGAAATGGCAACCCACTCCAGTGTTCTTGCCAGGAGAATCCCAGGGACAGCGGAGCCTCGTGGGCTGCCGTCTATGGGTCACACAGAGTTGGACACGACTGAAGCGACTTAGCAGCAGCAGCAGCAGCAGCAGCAGCAGCAGCACCACCACCACCACCACCACCACCACCTTTCCTGCCCCTCCCAGTCCTTGCTATGCACATGTATTATCTTATTTGTTCCATTCTCTTGTTTATAGATGAATAGTTCTGGGGGATGTGGTGAAAGGTATGTTGCATGTGAAAGTGACTCAACTGCTTTAAGTAAGCGCAGGTAAAATGCTTTTTTAGTGATAATATGGCCCTGAGAAAGAATTGAAGAGATACATAATCTTCACAGCATGAAGTTTCTTATATATTATTATAATGTTGAACTTTATTAGCATTCTTATTTTCACTTATTTTCTCTTTTCTTTTATCTGGAAACATTCAAGCTGATAAAGCAATGGATGTAGTGAATCACTCTATGCTGTCAGAGTTCGTGTTCCTGGGACTGACCAATTTCTGGGAGAGCCAACTCCTCTTTGTGTTCTCCTCCATTTTTTGTGTGGCAAGCATGATGGGAAACTCCCTCATCATTCTCACTGTGATGATGAACCCTCAGTTACACTCCCCCATGTACTTTCTGTTGGCCAACCTGTCCTTCATTGACCTGGGAGTTTCTTCTGTCATTTCTCCCAAGATGATTCATGATCTTTTCAAAAAACGTAAAGTCATCTCCTTTAGTGGCTGCATCACTCAAATCTTCTTCATCCATGTCATTGCTGGGGTGGAGATGGTGCTGCTTATCGCCATGGCCTTTGACAGATACATTGCCATATGTAAGCCTCTCCACTATTTCTCTATTATGAGTCAAAAAATGTGTATTTTGCTCCTGGTTGCTGCATGGATAATTGGCTTGATTCACTCTATCGTTCAACTGGGTTTTGTTATAAAACTGCCGTTCTGTGGCCCTAATGTATTAGACAGCTTTTACTGTGACTTTCCTTGGTTCATCAAACTTGCCTGCACAGATACCTACAGGCTGGAGTTCATGGTCACAGCCAACAGTGGATTCATATCCCTGGGATCATTCTTCATACTGATCGTCTCCTATGCTTTTATCCTCATCACTGTTCGGAAACACTCTTCAGGTAGCTCGTCTAAGGCCCTCTCCACTTTGTCAACTCATGTCATGGTGGTGATTTTGTTCTTCGGTCCTTGCATCTTTGTTTACATCTGGCCTCACCCCACGTCACGCCTAGACAAATTCCTTGCTGTTTTTGATGCAGTTCTCACTCCATTTTTAAATTCAGTCATCTATACATTGAGGAACAAAGAAATGAAACTGGCAATGAGGAAAGTGTGCAGTCAATTTGTTATTTACAGAAGGATTTCTTAAATGTCAAGAAGTATAAGGTTTCCTTACCACCTTGAAGTAATGTTATATTTCTATCATTTTAACATCAGGAGTTTCCAGGTATCACATACACATTTAGGTTTCCCAGATTAAAATGGCATTATTCTTTTAAAAATGTTAACTGAGAAATTGTGTTGCTGCCTATGGTTGGAGGAAGCATGTGGTGTGGTAAAAAGTTTCCTCTGGAGATGGCCAAATGTTTGTCTCTCAAGAGACACTGCAATTCAATCTGATGAATTTACTATGGTCTAGATTTTAAAACTGAGTATCTTCAGTGTCAGAGTGGGTTATATAAGGGAATTCCGATTGATACTAGGTAAATTAATACTAGGTCGAAATATATACATCAAGATGCCCATTTATTAATTTGTCACAAAAAAATCAGTCAAGGAGTTTGAACTTCCACATAAGTGTAACTCATTATTTCATTGTAGGGAAATTTCAGAGAAGTTAAGCGGTGATAATAATGTTAATGAACAGGAAATCAGAACAAGAACAGTTACTCCAATTATTAAAATATTAATTATATCAGATTTTGATACTTAATGCCTATTTCTTCACACCAGGATATGACTGTCATTACAACTGGAAAATAGGATCCTTAGGTCAGGACTTTTATCTTGACTGTGCTGGCTGGTCATCACAAGATTTACCTTTGATTATTGTTCCTACTATGTTCCAGGCTATGTAACCCCTGTGCTCTTACACGTGCATTCTTATTTCCATAAGTTACTAGCCATGCTCCTCCTTTTCCTTCTGCTGGCATGATTATTCCTGTTGCATTTGGATGATTTAAGTCCTTGTAAGATTTCCAGATAGTGCTGCTGCTGCTGCTGAGTCGCCTCAGTCGTGTCCGACTCTGTGTGGCCCCATAGATGGCAGCCCACCAGGCTCCCCCGTCCCTGGGATTCTCCAGGCAAGAACATTGGAGTGGGTTGCCATTTCCTTCTCCAATGCATGAAAGTGAAAAGTGAAAGTGAAGTCGCTCGGTTGTGCCCGACTCTTCGAGACCCCAGGGACTGCAGCCCACCAGGCTCCTCCGCCCATGGGGTTTTCCAGGCAAGAGAGATGGAGTGGGGTGCCATATTGCCAGGTAGTGCTAGTGATAAAGAATTCCAAAGAATTCACCTGCCAATACAGAAGACATAAGAGATGCAAGGTCAATTCCTGGGTCATGAAGATCCCCTGGAGTGGGAAATGGCAACCCACTCAAGTATTCTTGCCTGAAAAATCCCATGGACAGAGGAGCTTGGTAGACCACAGTCCATGGAGTTGCAGAGTCAGACACGACTGAGCACAGCACAACACAGCAAGCTAAACTTTAGTTTGGGAAGTGTTTTATATATGATCATATTCTATTTTATAGGAATGAGGGATTTACATCAATAGATTAGAAATTCCAATTCATACTCATTTCAACAAAGAGGAACCAAGGTCCAGTCTCAAACCTGTAGTGCAAATGACTGAGCCATATACATCCTTATATAGACACCATACCCCTTAATCAGTTAATCAGTCTTACTATTGTCTTAAGTGGTCCTTATTTACCTTCTAATTTATTTCACTTTATAATTTGCTAGCTTTCTGTTTTGATTTCCTTTGCCTTATATCATTTATTCATTCTTTGACTCCTTTTTTTTTTAACATTTAGAAAACTGATACCTATATATCAGTGTCAGTTTATTAGCTCACAGTATTCTCAGTCTCCCTATAATTTTTCTGAAGTGGTATTTTTGAAATAGAATTTCACTGTTTTTTCTCTCCCATGGATTAAACAACATTCAGTAGTTCCAGCTGGGGTTCTCCGATTCCTTGCTATTTTTGTGTGTTGGTTTAGAGAAATGCCTGCTTCTCTCAGTCTTTTCTCTTTATGCCTTTGTGTCAGGTCTATATCCATGATAGATTATCCATTATATCCATTATAGATATATCTATATCCATAGATAGATTCCCCAACTACATAGTGAATGAGTTTCTGTACTATGTAAAAGTTTTTCAAGGTCATTCTTTCTTATTCTAAAATAATACCTGTTTTTAGTGGTCATCTATTCTGTTCTTTGCCCAAATCAGCAACCTTCTTCTTCTGGTAAATGTTATCTTTTTCTTGCGGTAACTGTGTGGTATGATTAGAAGAAGGCATGTAGATCCTACCTCTCTGACCACTACTGTTTAAAGGTTGGGCTTCTGAACCACATCATAATGACATGTCTCCAAGCCACAGTTGAATGGTGCAGGTATGTCTCTGACCACGAAGGTTCAAATCTGAGCTTCTTCCCAGGATGTTAGACTTGGGAATAGAGAAACCAAGCCTAAGTCCTTTTTGGAGTGTGATGTGTAGAAATTACTGGCAATCATATTTCCTCCTGTTATAAATTGAATCTGGGATAATTTTTAAAAAGATATGGTAGAGAAGAAGATGTAGTATTTAGGTTTGGTGGTATTCAAGTTCTTGATTCTAGCTGTCTTGGACATTCAGCTTTTGCACTCAGTTTGATTACTAGCTGAGCTGTTAAATAAGCCAGTACATCCATCCTCTTGCATAAGCTTAAGTTGTGATTATGTCATTTACAGTCGAAAAAGTATTGATAAGTACATCTTTGATTCTAAGTAATTCTTTCAATTACTTATGATGTGAAATACCTGTTTTCTTATTTCTTTAAGAAAATATTATACTTGTCAATAAAATATAAATATGCTCATTCTGTTAGATTTATATGGATATTAGAGATTAAAATAGAAATTACCCATAAAAATTACCATCTGGATATAATTATGAGTAATGTGCTGGGATATTTATTTCTAGTATTTTTATATGCCTACATAAATATACATTTACACAATTGTGATTTTATGCTCTCTACATTGTTAACCTGATTTTTTCAGAATATTTTGAGAATTCTTTTATATTATTAAATATTGTAATACAAAATAATTTAAAATGCATACATAAAATTGCATTATATAACTATATCATAATTATATTTTTTATTCTTCTGTTGGTCAATTAAGATTATGTTAAATTTTTTGCTGTGCTTTGAAAATTCTTTTCTCTACCCTGTCTGTATTTAATATTACTTCTTTTATAGCTTGATATATTCAGAATTAGTAGGATTTAACAATATTTAAACTCTTTATTCATATAACCATCTCTCATAAAAGATTTGTACTGTGTGGATAAGAATCCGCTTGCCAGTGCAGGAGATGTGTGTTCGGTCCCTGTGTCAGGAAGGGACTATGTCATCTATGTCACCACAGAGCACCGAGATGAGCCCCCTGTGTTATACAACAGGTTCCCACTAGCCATCTATTTTACACATGGTAATGCATATATGTCAGTCCCAATCTCCCAGATCATGCCGCCTCTCTTCCTTCCCGACCCTGTGTCCATACGTCTGTTCTTTGTGTCTCTGTCTCTATTCCTGCCTAGCAAGTAGGTTCATCTGTACCATTTTTTTGATTCCACATATATACATTAATATATAATATTTGTTTTTCTCTTTCTTTCTTACTATGACAGACTATAGACCCATCCATGTCTCTATAAATGATCTAGCTTCATTCCTTTTTACTGCTGAGTAATATTCCATTGTATGTACATACCACATTTTCTTTATCCATTCGTCAATGGTCATTTAGGCTGTTTCCATGTCCTGGCTGTTGTAAATGGTGCTGCGTGAACATTGGGATGCTTGTGTCTTTTTGAATTATGGTTTTCTGAGTATATCCCCAGTAGTGGATTGCTGGGTCATATGATAGTTCTATTTTTAGTTTTCTAAGGAACCTCCATAGTGGCTGTATCAATTTATATTCCCACCAACAGCGCAAGAAGGTTCCCCACTTCTTCACATCCACTCCAGCATTTGTTGTTTGTGGATTTTTTGATGATGGTTGTTCTGACCCATGTGAGGTGATACCTCATTGTAGTTCTGATCTACATTTCTCTAACAATTAGTGAAGTTGAGCATCTTTCATGTGCCTCTTGGCATCTGAACATCTATTAAGATCTTCCACCCATTTTTTGATTAGGTTGTTTGATTTTTGGATATTGAGCCACATTAACCATTCATAAATTTTGTAGATGAATCCCTTGCTGGTCTCATCATTTGCAAATATTAATATTTCCTTCCTTTGTGAGGAATAATATATTACTTTTCAACACCTATTGTTATTCTCTGCTTGGCACATTTTGATGGATAAGAAAATTGGAAGTGGAGGATTAAGATGATAATCAACTTTTGTTTGAGGTATTTTGCATAGTAATTATACAGAGAATGAGTCAAGCATTTCTTAATTATTAAAAAAACAAAATAAAAATGACCCAGAGTTTTCATAAATATTAAATAAAATAATTTATATAAAAATCCAACAGAAGTTGGAAAATAGAAACTCCAATGTTAGCTCTTTTTCTCCTTATTTATTTGGTATATAGCAACATGAAAAATGTCTAACTATTACCTAGTACATAAAATTAATAGAAATCTAAGATGACATTTTTCTATTGTCATTGTGGGTAGAGCTAAATTTCTTTATCTTTAGAGTATTTAGGGTATCTTGCTGTAACTCACAAGCTGATGGTAGTGTTTCTTCATCGCTGCTTTCATCTCCTTGTTCCTGAATGTGTAGATGACTGGATTCAGAAAAGGAGTGAGAACTGCATCAAAGATAGCAAGGAACTTGTCCAAGTGTGATGAAGGGAAGGGCCAGGTGTAGAAGAAGATTAATGGCCCAAAGAATAAGACCACCACAGTGACGTGAGCTGACAAGGTGGAGAGGGTCTTGGATACACTACCTGAGGAGTGTTTCCAAACAGTGACCAGAATGAAGATGTAGGAAATAATCAATATGAAGAAGGAACCCACGGAGATAAGTCCACTGTTGGCGGTGACCATGAACTCTAGCCTATGGGTCTCTGTGCAAGCAAGCTTAATGAGTCGGGGGAGGTCACAATAAAAGCTATCCAGTACATTAGGACCACAGAAGGGCAAGTCTATGACAAAAGCCAGTTGGGCCACTGAGTGGATGAGGCCAAGGACCCAGGCAGCAGCCAAAATTAAAACACACATTCGTGGGTTCATGATGGTCAGGTAGTGGAGAGGCTTGCATATGGCCACATATCTGTCAAAGGCCATGGCAATGAGCAGCACCATTTCTGTGCCCCCAATGGCATGAATAAAGAAGATCTGAGTTAGGCAACCCCCAAAAGAGATGGCTTTGCATTTTCTGAAAAGGTCATAAATCATTTTGGGAGTAGTAGTAGAGCAAAACCCCATGTCAAGAAAGGAGAGGTTGGCCAGCAGGAAATACATGGGGGAGTGCAAGCTAGCGTCAGCACTCACAGAGAACACAACAAGGAGGTTTCCCATCAGGCTTGCCATGTAGAACACAGAGAAAAAAAGGAAAAGAAGAAGCTGGATCTCCCAGGAACTGGAGAGTCCCAGGAACACAAACTCAGACACCATGGAGTGGTTGGCTCTACCCATTGTCTCTGCAAACAGAGGTGACTCAATTTTACCTGAAAAAGAGTAGAAAATAAATCAAATTTGAGAGTCAGTGATCACATGAAAATACTGCCCTAATTCACAGAACCAAAACACCTATAATATAACCCCTTAAACTGTAGTTGCAGAAAATATGCAGTGATTATTTGCCACAAAGCATTGCTTCTTACTCCCCAGCCTCCCTAGGTTTTGATAAAAGAATTAAAATATTCTGCTGAATCAAAAGGGTTATGAGAGGAAGGATAGGAGTGCCCTGGAATACCAGGAGGGGAGGAAAGAGAGGAAATAGAAATGAACTTATTGATTTTGCTCTCACAGTCTGTTTCTCATGCCCATTGTTGTTGTTTGTTGTTCAGTGGCTAAGTTGTGTCAGACTCCTTGTGACCTCATGGACTGCAGGACGCCTACCTTCCCTGTCCTTCACTATCTCTTGGAGTTTGCTCAAACTCATATCCATTGAGTCTATGATATCATCCAACCATCTCATCCTCTGTCGTCCACTTTTCCTCCTGCCCTCAATCTTTTCCAGCATCAGGGTCTTTTCCAATGAGTCTACTCTTTGCATCAGGTGGCCAAAGTATTGGAGTTTCAGCTTTAGCATCAGTCTTTTAAATGAATATTCAGGGTTGATTTCCTTTAGGACTGACCGGTTTGAGCTTCTTGCTGTCCAAGGAACTCTCAAGAGTCTTCTCCAACACCAAAATTTGAAAGCATCAATTCTTTGGTGCTCAACCTTCTTTATGATCCAATTCTCACATCCACACATGACTTGAAAAAACCATAGCTTTGACTATACAGATCTTTGTGGGCAAAGAGTTGTCTCTGGTTTTTAATACACTGTCTAGGTTTGTCATAACTTTTCTACCAAGGATCTTACCTGTAGCTTAGACAGTAAAGGAATCTGCCTGCAGTGCAGGAGACCAGGGTTCAATCCTTGGGTTGGGAAAATCCTCTGGAGAAGGGAATGACAATCAACTCCAGTATTCTTTCCTGGAGAATCCCATAGACAGAGGAGCCTGGCGGGCTACAGTATGTGGGGTTGCAGAGTTGGACATGAATGAGTGACTAACACTCCTACTTCTTCCGAGGAGCAAGCATCTTTTAAAATTATGGCTGTAGTCACAGTCTACAGTGATTTTGGAGCCCAAGAAAATATAATCTTTCACTGTTTCCATCCCCCCATCTATTTACATGACTTGATGGGAATGGATGTCATGATCTTAGTTTTTTGAATGTTGAGTCTAAGCCAGTTTTTTCACTCTTCTATTTCACTTTCCTTCAGTTCCTATTCACTTTCTGTCATTAGGGTAGTGTCATCTGCATATCTGAAGTTATTGATATTTCTCTGGGAAGTCTTAATCCAGCTTATGAGTCCTCCAGCTTGGCATTTCATATGATATACATTACACATATACATATACATTAAATATATACATATACATATGCATACATGTATATATGCATATACATTAAATAAGCAGAGTGACAATATATAGACTTGATGTACTCTTTTCCCAATTTTGAGCGAGTCCGTTGCTCCATGTCCAGTTCTAACTGTTGCTTCTTTGACCTGCATACAGAGTTTTCAGGAGGCAGGTAAGGTGGTCTGGTATTCCAGCTCTTTAAGAATTTTCCAGTTTATTATGATCTGTACAGTCAAAGGCTTTAACATAGTCAACGAAGTGGAAGTAGATGTTTTTCTAGACTTCTGTTGCTTTTACTATTATCCAGTGGACGTTGACAATCTAAGCTCTGGTTCCTCTACCGTTTCTAAATCCAGCTTGTGCATCTGGAAGTTCTCAGTGCACATATTGTTGAAGCCTTGCTTGAAAGATTTTGAGTATTACCTTGCTAGCATATGAAGTGACTGCATTTGTGCGATAGTTTGAACATTCTTTGGCATTGCCCTTCTTTGGGATTGGAATGAAGACCAACCTTTCCAGTCCTGTGGCCATTGCTGAGTTTTCCAAATTTGATGGTATATCAAATGCAGCACTTTAATAACATAATCTTTTAGGATTTGTAGTAGTTCAGCTGAAATTCCATCACTTCCTGCTAGCTTTGTTCAGAGTAATGCTTCCTAATGCCCACTTGACTTCACACTTCACACTCTGGCTCTAGATGAGTGACCAAACCATCATGCTTATCTGGATCATAAAGATCTTTTTCATACAGTCCTTCTGTGTACTCTTGCCACCTCTTAATATCTGCTTCTGTTAAGTCCTTGCCATTTCTGTCCTTTATCGAGCCCATCTTTGCATGAAATGTTCGCTGGGAATCTCTAATTTTTTTGAAAAGATTTCTAGCCTTTCCCATTCTGTTGTTTTCCTCTCTTTCTTTTGCATTTGTTCACTTAAGAAGGCTTTCTTATCTCTCTTTGCTATTCTTTGGAACTCTGCATTCATTCGGAATTCTATATTTTTCCCTTTTCCTTTGCCTTTTGCTTGTCTTCTTTTCTCAGCTTTTTGTAAGGATTCCTCAGACAACCATTTTGCATTCTTTGTGATGGTTTTGGTCACTACCTCCTGTGCAGTGTTGTGAACCTCTGTCCATAGTTCTTCAGGCACTCTATCAGATCTAATTTCTTAAATCTCTTTTGTCACTCCCACTGTATAGTCATAAGGGAATTGATTTCAGTCATACTTGAATGGCCTAGTGGTTTTCCTTACTTTCTTCAATTTAAGTCTGAATTTTGCAATAAGGAGTTCATGATCTGAGCCCAAGTCAGCTCCAGGTCTTGGTTTTTCTCACTGCATCAAGCTTCTCCATCTTTGGCTGCAAAGTATACAATCAGTCTGATTTCAATATTGACCATCTGGTGATGTCCATGTGTAGAATCATCTCTTGTATTGCTGGAAGAGGGTGTTTGCTATGACTGGTGTATTCTCTTGGCAAAACTCTGTTAACCTTTGCTCTGCTTCATTTTGTACTCCAAGGTCAAACTTGTCTGTTACTCCAGTTATCTCTTTACTTCCTACTTTTGCATTTGAATCCCCTATTATGAAAAGAATATCTTTTTTGGTGTTAGTTCTAGGAGGTCTTGTAGGTCTTTTTAGAACCATTCCACTTCAGCTTCTTCGGCATTAGTGGTTGGGGCATAGACTTGGATTACTCTGATATTGAATGGTTTGTGGTGGAAAGGAACTGAGATCATTCTGTCATTTTTGAGTTTGCACCAAAGTACTGCCTTTCAGAATCTTTTTGTTGACTATGATGGCTACTCCATTTCTTCTAAGGGATTCTTGCCCACAGTAGTAGATATAATGGTCATCTGAATTAAATTCACCCATTCTCATCCATTTTAATTCACTAATTCCTAAAATGTCAATGTTCACTCTTGCCATCCTCTGACCACTTCCAGTTTACCTTGATTCATAGACCTAACATTCCAGTTTCCTATGCAGTATTATTCTTTACAACATTCTATTTTACTTTCATTACCAGACATATCCACAGCTGGCCATCATTTTCACTTTGGTTCAGCCTCTACTTTGGTTCAACTTCTTCATTCTTTCTGGAGATATTTATCTCCACTCTTCCCCAGTAGCATATTGGACACCTACTGACCTGGGGGGCTCATCTTCTAGTTTCATATCTATTTGCCTTTTCAAAGGCAAATAGGGGTTCTCAAGACAATAATACTGAAATGGTTTGCCACTGCCTTCTGCAGTGTACCATGTTTTGTTAGAACTCTCCACCATGACCCGTGGATTTCCCCAAACCTGACAATTCTGAGACCTTCATTTTCCTTACCCCCTGATTTTCTCCTATATGCAATGCTATAAGTTTCATTAATACTCTCTTATGTTTAGCCTGACTGTTGCAGTTTTATCAAGTCATAGTCACCTTTTCCTCAAGCCCTAATGAAATGATCTAGCTTTTGTAGCTCAGCTCAGGGAGTGTGAATGATCACAAAACTTGCACTATGAGAGCAAATAGCAGAGTTGGGACAAGCCAGAAGGAGATCTGTGAGGCAGACTCTAAACATGGATGAGCTGATGCAATGTAGCAAACAAAATTCTGTGTGATATTAGTAAATCATTTTCCATTCCATGTTCACTTAATGGTTCTTGGGATGTCAGAAAGAACACTGCATTTGAAAACAGAAGAGTTGTGATCAATTCTTAGCCCTAAGTTCATTGGAAGTTGGAGTAAGTCCTTTCTCTCATCCTTTCCACACTCAACTCACTTTTTAAAAAGCCTTTCATAACTTTGTTGTTGCTACTCATCATATTTATGAAGATTTCATAAAATTGCAAATAGTTGCAATACAAAAGGCAGTTATTACAATGCAACATTGTCCATCAGGATCTCTTGAAAAAACCAGTATAATTATTGGGCAACAATATTGCATGGGGAAATTGAATAACTATCAGTTCAGTTCAGTTCAGTTCAGTCACTCAGTTGTGTCTGACTGTTTGAGACCCCATGGGATGAAGCATGCCAGGCCTCCCTGTCAATCTGTTTTTCTAAATTGAAGCATAATTTACAGACAATAAAATGCACAGATCTTAAGCACTCAGTTTTATAAGTTTTAGCAACAGTAACTCCTTGAACTCAGTTTCACCATCTAGAAAATAAAGGAACTGAGCGGGTGATGCTAAAGCATCCTTTCAAGTCTAACATTTCTATGACCTTATAGCACAATGCCAGTATAGTACATAATGAACCTGACTGTAACGATGGTATTCTCTGTGCTGAGTCCTACCATATTCACCTCTTTTCCCTCATCTGCAGTTGATTATAAATCCCATATCCCACAAAAGGCTATCCCTTTGTATTAAATTAGTCTTCCTCTTCTCTAGTTACTTTTGTCACTCTTATATGATTGTTTAGCATATTATTGTAAATTTTCTATGTCATTTATTTTGCCTTTTATCATAACTATCTGTAATCAATCAAGAAGCATTTTCTAGATAAATACTACACACAAGGCATTGTTCCAGGACATTATGAATTCCATCAATTATTATATTCTTTGCAGCCAAAGATGGAGAAGCTCTATACAGTCAGCAAAAACAAGACCGGAAGCTGACTGTGGTTCAGATCAAAACTCCTTATTGCCAAATTCAGACTTAAATTGAAGACAGTGGGGAAAACCACAAGACCATTCAGGTATGACCTAAATCAAATCCTTTTGATTATACAGTAGAAGTGAGAGATAGATTTAAGGACCTAGATCTGATAGACAGAGTACCTGATGAACTATGGACGGAGGTTCGTGACATTGTACAGGACACAGGGATCAAGACCATCCCCATGGAAAAAAATGCAAAAAGGCAAAATGGCTGTCTGAAGAGGCCTTACAAATAGCTATGCAAAGAAAAGAAGTGAAAAGCAAAGGAGAAAAGGAAAGATATAAGCATCTGAATGCAGAGTTCCAAAGAATAGCAAGGAGAGATAAGAAAGCCTTCTTCAGCGATCAACACAAAGAAATAGAGGAAAACAAGAGAATGGGAAAGACTAGAGATCTTTTCAAGAAAATTAGAGATACCAAGGGAACATTTCATGCAAAGATGGACTCAATAAAGGACAGAAATAGTATGGACCTAACAGAAGTAGAAGATATTAAGAAGAGGAGGCAAGAATACACAGAAGAACTGTACAAAAAAGATTTTCACGACTGAGATAATCATGATGGTGTGATCATTCACCTAGTGCCAGACATCTTGGAATGTGAAGTCAAGTGGGCCTTAGAAAGCATCACTATGAACAAAGCTAATGGAGGTGATGGAATTCCAGTTGAGCTATTTCAAATCCTGAAAGATGATGCTGTGAAAGTGCTGTACTCAATATGCCAGCAAATTTGGAAAACTCAGCAGTGGCCACAGGACTGGAAAAGGTCAGTTTTCATTCCAATCCCAAAGAAAGTCAGTGCCAAAGAATGCTCAAACTACTGCACAATTGCATTCATCTCACACGCTAGTAAAGTAATGCTCAAAATTCTCCAAGCCAGGCTTCAGCAGTGCATGAACCATGAACTTCCAGATGTTCAAGCTGGTTTTAGAAAAGGCAGAGGAACCAGAGATCAAATTGCCAACATCCACTGGATCATCGAAAAAGCAGGAGAGTTCCAGAAAAGCATCTATTTCTGCTTTATTGACTATGCCAAAGCCTTTGACTGTGTGGATGACAATAAACTTAGGGAAATTCTAAAAGAGATGGGAGTACCAGACCACCTGATCTGGTTCTTGAGAAACCTGTATGCAGGTCAGGAAGCAACAGTTAGAACTGGACATGGAACAACAGACTGGTTCCAAATAGGAAAAGGAGTATGTCGAGGCTGTATATTGTCACCCTGCTTATTTAACTTCTATGCAGAGTACATCATGAGAAACGCTGGGCTGGCAGAAGCACAAGCTGGAATCAAGATTGTCGGGAGAAATATCAATAACCTCAGATATGCAGATGACACCACCCTTATGGCAGAAAGTGAAGAGGAACTAAAAAGCCTCTTAATGAAAGTGAAAGAGGAGAGTGAAAAAGTTGGCTTAAAGCTCAGCATTCAGAAAACTAAGATAATGGCATCTGGTCCCATCACTTCATGGGAAATAGATGGGGAAACAGTGGAAACAATGGCAGACTTTATCTTTTTGAGCTCCAAAATCACTGCAGATGGTGATTGCAGTCATGAAATTAAAAGACGCTTACTCCTTGGAAGAAAAGTTATGATCAACCTAGATAGCATATTGAAAAGCAGATATATTACCTTGCCAACAAAGGTCCATTTAGTTAAGACTGTGGGTTATCCAGTGGTTATGTATGGATGTGAGAGTTTGACTGTGAAGAAAGCTGAGCGCTGAAGAATTGATGCTTTTGAACTGTGGTGTTGGAGACGACTCTTGAGAGCCCCTTGAACTGCAAAGAGATCCAACCAGTCCATCCTAAAGGAGATCAGTCCTGGGTGTTCATTGGAAGGACTGATGCTGAAGCTGAAACTCCAATACTTTGGCCACCTCATGCGAAGAGTTGACTCACTGGAAAAGACCCTGATGCTGGGAGGGATTGACGGCAGGAGGAGAAAGGGACGACAGAGGATGAGACGGCTGGATAGCATCACTGACTCGATGGATGTGAGTTTGAGTGAACTCTGTGAGTTGGTGATGGACAGGGAGGCTTGGCATGCTGCGATTCATGGGGTTGCAAAGAGTCGGACACGGCTGAGTAACTGAACTGAACTGAACCCTTAAGGCATTTACATATTTTCACATACTAAAAATATAAGCAATAAAAATTCTTACATAAAAAATATCAAATAAATAGCATGAGCATAGAATTTTTGAAGCATAAAAGATACCCATGAGTTGGAGTGATCAGGGCTGTCTTCAGAAAGAAATCAACATCTGTGATGCAGTTTAAGATTGGATATAATTTATTTTGATATATAAATTCATGAAGTGAAGCGAAGTGAAGTTGCTCAGTCGTGTCTGACTCTTTGTGACCCGATGGACTGTAGCCCAGCAGGCTCTTTGGTCCATGGGATTTTCCAGGCATGAATACTGGAGTGGGTTGCCATTTCTTTCTCTAGGGTATCTTCCCGACCCAGGGATCGAACCCAGGTCTCCCGCATTGTAGGCAGACACTTTACTGTCTGAGCTACCAGGGAAGCCATATCTGCCTCTTAAAAAATTACTGAGACGTGATCAGATAATATCTCCAAGTCTGAGGCATTGTTTAATAAGCTAGCTACAAAAATAATGATAACAAGCTGAAATAAAGTAAAAACAGTAGCTACCATGGGTAAGATATAACAATCACATCTTTATAGACACTATCTTGTTTGATATTCACAAAACCATAAAGGTTACTATCAACTCCTTTTCACAGTGAAGGAAATTGAGACCACAAAGGAGAAAGCCATAGTTTAGAACAGTAAGTTGTGGAACTAGTATTAATTCCCTAGTCTTCCTCAATACTATTCTCATGACTTTCTGATTATTTAACATACCTTACTCTCTTTCTGGATACCTTGTGTTTTGCTCTTAGCATCCTAGGCAGTGAGAGAGATGGAAGCTTTGTCCTTAAGTATTTACAAGCATTTGAGTTTCTTAAGCTGTTTCAAACACATTCATAAATTCCTTGTGGTTATTGAAATAACCGTTGTAGAAAAAGGCAAATCTGTGTAATACCTGCATCTCAGAGATCCTGGTTGACTTCCCAGACTGCAGTTCTCCTCATCCACATGAACTCTTTTAGTTTCCCATAGAGGAGACTCTGCTTATGGTGCACCCTCATTAACAGAGAAAACAAAGCTGCTCAGTGTCCACATTAAGAAATAAAGCCCAGCATTACACTGAGTCAAATTCTATTCCCACTTACAAGACTGCCTCCTGCCTTTTCTAATTCCCTTTCTTGAATCTCAATCTTGGATAACAATGAATAAGAAGAAAAAAAAAGTAATTTCAGTTTCTGACTGCATATGCTCTTTCCTCTCATTTGTATTTATTCTTGCTCATTAAGCTCAACTGAAGCTGCTTGTACAAGGTAGCAATTAATTGATTTCTTTACAAAATGATCCTGTCACCAAAAATGTCTTTTCAATACTGGCCTTTGGGGACTTCAACATTGTACACCAGTATCCTCAAGCTATTTCTATATTTGTCACCAACCTACTCATATAAAGACCTAACAAGACCTAACTCTGTTACCAAAGAGTTAACCACCTTCAACTTTCCTTGGTTAAAACTAGCATTGCTTCATGTACAAATAGCTGTAAAATGCTATTATTATGAAAGATATGACTAATTAGCACACAGGAGAGTCTTGACCAAATAATACTGCAGAGACTTTGGACTGGCAATATGAATTCCTTTAATCAAGGGAATTGTCACCCAGAATCCTGACACACCAGCAGAGGAAGGTATGGGTTAGTCACAAAAGGGAAGAAAAAGAGATCAGAAAAAGCTTTGCCAGCTTTACAACAAATGCTAAAGGAACTTCTCTAGGTGGGAAACACAAGAGAAGAAAAAGTCCTCCAAAAACAAAGCTAAAATAATTAAGAAAATGGTAAAAGAAACATACATATTGATAATCACCTTAAATGTAAATGGATTAAATGCTCCAACAAAGACAGACTGACTGAATGGGTACAAAAACAAGACCCGTATCTCTGCTGTCTACTGGAGACCTATTTCAGACCTAGGGACAAATACAGACAAAAATTGAGGGAGTGGAAAAATATATTCCATGAGAATGGAAATCAAAAGAAAGCTGGAGTAGCAATACTTATATAAGACAAAATAGACTTTAAAATAAAAAGACTGAATTCAATCATTTAATAAAATCTTTATAAATTAAAAAGGATAAAATATTATTAAAATTTTTTTATTCTTATACTTGTACCTTTTCAAATGTTGTGATCTGAACTCTTTGAATTACATGCATCAAAATTCAATAAAAGCAAACTTAAAATAACCTAGAAAAAAAGTAATGTAGAGTTTCAGATTTATGAGGAAAAGATTTAAAAATCTTTTGTGTGTATATGTATATATATATATATATATATATGAATATACTTGATATATTGAACTGCATTCTTAAAAATGGCTGAGGTGGTAAATTTTATGTTTTTTAAACACAATTAAAATTTTTAAAAATATTTAAAAAGGAGCTTATTGACTCAGCTTATTGGGATGTCCAGTAGTGGAGCCAGCCTCAGGGACTCCAGGGAGTCACTTACTTGCACACTTTTAGATTTTGCTCTGTCATTTACTCCATTTCTCTTGTTCCTTTCTCCCCCCTTTTTTTTCTCCTCTCTTCCTTCTCTATTGACTATCTCTTTGTGAGCGTGCTAAGTCGCTTCAGTTGTGTCCTACTCTTTGCGGCTGTATGGATGTAACCTGCCAGGCTCCTCTGTCCATGGATTCTCCAGGCAAGAATACTGCAGTGGGTTGCATTGCCTCCTCCAGGGGATCTTCCTGACCTAGGGATTGAAGCTGCATGTCCTATGTCTCCTATATTGATAGGTGGGTTCCTTACCATTAGTGCCACCTGGGAAACCCATTTGTCTCTTTACATTGATCTTATTTTCTTCTGCTGCACATGGCCTTTTTTTGGTGCATGGTGTGGAGAGAAAGGAGAGGCTGCAAATAACTCAAAGTTTAAGTCATTCTAGCAGAGCAACCCTGTAGAAAAGGGAAAATTTTTCTTTCCTAGAATCTATAATGAAACACAGTGAGAGAATCTTAATTGTCATTGTTTTAGCTCTATGCCAGGGCACTCATGGGCTAGGTCTGGACACATGCCCACCCTAGCTGCAGGGGCCAAGGTTATCCAGTTCACAAGCTTCAAAGAACTATCTGAATTTGAGGAGGAGCATTTCCCAAATGTGGGATGTCAGGGAGAGCCATCAGTGGAAGCACAGAAGTGATTAAGGGCAGCCAAAAAGTTTTCACATATGACTTTTCTTATTTGAAATAGAAGTTAATAACCATGGCTGTGGTGTTCTTCCTCCCCATCCTCACAGGTAAAATACTAGTTCTAAAATATTGATTTACCAGTCCCTCACACATATTAAAGACATTAACTTCTATATCATATTTGTGTTCAAAATGCTTCCCCTAATTTGTTATTTTCTTTTTAATTTCGCTTATTATATTCTGCAACATTAAAGTTGTACTTTTCATGATTCTAACTCCATTGAGCTTTTAAATTGTGACTTCATAGTTTTATTCTCAGGAAGTCCTTTTCCATTCCAATACTTAATATTTATGAACATGTATTTCTGAAATATTTATCCACCTGAAGTAAAATAGGAGAGGACCTAAATTTTTCAGATTTTCTTATTAATTTTTTAAGCACCATTCAGTGAATAATCATTTCCTTTCTGGTTTGTAGCAATTTATACTACATTATTATGTAAAATATAGTCCTTGTCTCTCAGACCCACATGTAACATGTCTTTGGACATTTTCTCTTGGATGCTTATATGTCGTTTGACTGAACAGATTCAAAACAGTATTCATTATCATCACTGAAGACCATGCCCTCCACTATCATTTATTAAGTCTTAAAAATAAGAAATCCAGGAGTGATTCTTTGACTCTCACCTCCTTCCTCTCCCTCTTCCATTCTTTCTCTCTTTTCCTCTCAATTTGTTACTCATGAAGCACACATCTTGTGACTACTAAATGGTAGGTATTACTGTAGGCTTTTGGGATGAATCAGTAAATAATGGAACAATTTGTTTCACTGTGAAGCTTATATTCTAGTGGAGCTCTCCAGACAATAAGTAATAAGAAAAACAAACAAATTTTGTAGTAAGTTGAGAAGAAATAAGTACAATAGTAATATAATAGAGTAGGTTAAGATGGATCTGAGACATCAGACTGAGGGGAGGGAGTTGCATTTCGTAGAAGGGTGGATTTGGTAGGGATCATTGGGAGGTGTTATTGAGCAAAGGCTTGATACAGATGAGTGAGTTAGTAGTGCAGATATCATAGGGAAAGGCACCCACCCCATCAGAAATATAGCCAGTGAAAGGCTGGTGTTCTCAGGAAAGATCAAGATGTCTTTGTTAGTATTAAAAAGTGGGAGAATATTGAACTATTCAAGGAGGCAAAGGGAAGCAAATTTAGGGGGATTCTGTAGACCACTGTAAAGAATTTGGCTTTTACTGTAAGGAAGGAGGGCCTCTGGAGGGTTCTGAGAAGAGAGGTGATATGATATCACTTATATTGACAATTATTTTTATGTCTGGTTGTCCTGCTGAGAATAGCTTAGGGAAGGGTGGTGCAGTGGTGTCAGCAGTGATAAGTTTGGAGTCTATAAGGGAATTTAAGGGAAGAGAGAGATGGTGGCGTGGGTAGCAGTACAGATGCTAAGATGCTAGTGGTGAGATTTTGAAGGGTCGGTGTTTAGTCACTAAGTCATGTCCAACTCATTTGTGACCCCATGGACTGTAGCCCACCACAGTCCTCTGTCCAAGGGATTTCTTAGGCAAGAATAGTGGAGAGGGTTGTCATTTCCTTCTCCAGGGGATCTTCACCACCCTGGAGTCGAACCCATATCTCCTGCATTGGCAGGTGGATTCTTTGCTAGTGAGCTACTAGGGAAGTCCCTTTGGAGGATTAACAAATAGGATTTTTTAATTGAAGAAATAGTGGATGTAAGAGAAATGATTCCAAGTTTTTTAACAAGCAACTGCAAGGATGAATTTGTCATCATTTAAGATGAAGGGGTAGGTAAGAGCAGAAGCTGAATTTAGTACTCTTTGCATCTAATATGTTTATAGTATGTGCAAGTGAAAATGTAAAGTAGGCATCTGAGTAAACAAGTCTCATTTACCTGGTAGAAATCTGAGCAAGAGACTGACACATAAATGTTATTTAAAGATGTGATACTAGGTGAGATAACCTAGAACATGAATATAGATAGAAAAGACACGAAGTTAAAGACATGAGCCCTGATATCCTCTAACATTAAGAGTTCAGAGAGAATATGAATAATGATTAATAAGACGAAGAAGAAGCTATTGGGTACATAAGAAGAAAAACCAGGATTGTGTAGTGCCTGGAAAGTCAAATGAAGAAAATATGAAGATTGGAATAAATACCTGGGTTTAAAAATGGGACTAAGAGTAAATCATTAGATTTAAATATGGAAATAATGAGATAGCAGAAAAACAAGTGTTAGGGGAAATTTTTCATTGAAATGGATTATTTGAGAGTGCAAAAGAAGAATTAGACAAAGAGAGCAGAGACAACTCTTTTGAGGAATTTTACTGTAAAGGTTTTCAGAGAAATAGAAGTAGCAGAAAGGAAAGTCATATCAAAAATTTTAGTAAGACAGCAGCTGTAGCACATGGTGAAAGCCATGGGGATGCAGTAAAGAGGGAAACATGGGTGGTGGTGAACAGAGATGGAAAAGCTGGAGTAGTTCTTGTATGCACAAGAGAGAAGGGTTGTATTGAGTGAAGTAGAGTTTGGTTAGATCCTAATTCCTTTGGCTTAGAAAGAAGAGAAGAAACTTATTATTTGCTATCCTAAGCTAGAATCCTGTATCTATTTTCAGAAGTGGTGTGGCAGCTAATTATCTTTGTTATAGTTATTGCTTTTGCCTGATAATTTGATTTTGCTTTATAAAACAATGTGCATCATTGTTTCTTTATTCTGGTGAAGGAGGTATGCTATAGAGAAGAACAAGAAAGAATATTTTGGTTATGGTTTTAAAGATGAAGCTAAGCTTTATTGACTGTATAATTTGGCTTAATACATAGATTGAAATCATGCTATGAAAACCTTACGCTGCAGTGCGGTTCTGAGGACTCAATAAAATAATATGCAAAAGGACTGGTTTACAAAGTCACTTTATTTTCATATTTTAAAATGTTACTTTTTAGGAGAATGCTCAAAAATTTTGTTCTCAAGTCTTTAAAAATATTTTTCTGTGTTTTTCACTTTCTTAAGTATGTACTACTGAAATTATCAAAAAATAATTAAAAGTGGGAAAGATCACTTTAAATTTTGCTGTGCAATGCATATTCAGTCACCATAAAATAAAGATTCAAAATAGTTCTAGAGTATGGCAGAAATTCTCTTTGTCATAAGAAAATGATAAACCTCTTATTTCCTCTCATTAACAACTTCTTTGCTTGAACTATATTAGGAAAAACATCACAGGTGATAACTTCCCAGGCCAAGTGATTTCAGTCTCAGTAGCATCACTTGGTCACTGTCCTCTGGGGCTGTAATTAGCTTCCACTCTTACTGTGACATTCTTTTATACACAGAAGTATTTGTGTCTATAATGATCCTGAGTAGGATCTGGTTGATTTTTGGATGGTGATATCTGAATCTTTAGCAGATCTCTTGGTTCCTTTGGCAAAACAGGTAGGTGAGGGTTATTTAAGTAGTATGAAAATCAGAGGGCAAAGTTTTCTATGTTGTAAATTTAGAGATGATTTTGGTGACGTGATTAAAATGTTCTCAAGTCAGATCTGCTTTATTACAGCAGCTTCTTCATTGGGCTTCTTCTCTTTTTTTGTCCCTTCATTCCAGTTTATCTGTCATACAACAAATCAATACATTTTTTTTTTTTTGAGCTCTGGTCTCATCATTAATTCCTTGCTTCTAAGTCTTTGCTCATCTTCATTAACTATACTCCACCATCTTAAGTTCAAACTTAAGGTCAGGTAAAACTAGTCTCAGCTTTCTTATTTTCCACTGTTCTCTTAATTTCCATTCACCAAACAACTTGCATTCTTCACCGTTATCCCAGAGCACCTTGAACTTGTCATTTCTCATAGTGTAGTATCTGCTTGAAATGATTGTTCAGACTCTATCTTCATGTACCATAATATTTACTAGTCATAAAAACTCTTCAGTGCCCTATTTCCCACTTTGTCTTCTCTGATTACCATCGCTATGGTTTTCTCCTTCCACTTTACTGAGGTATTTCTAAGTCTGTAACAGTCATCTTACTGGGCCTAATAGATTTATGTAAAATGTTAGATAGGCATTGTCTTTCTAAACAAATAACACAGGATGGTCACTAAACATATAAATAAGAAGGGATGGTAGAACAGGAATTAAGAGATCTAGGATTATGTTCGTTTGAGTTGCCATCCACATCCATAACATTGCTTGGCATGCACATCTGTCTTTGTATTTTCCACTTGTACAGGGTTGCCAACAGCTATGGCTAAATGATGTCAAGTGAATGTTGAAAAAGATGGTAGTTTAGCAGCAAAATTCTTATTTCCTGAGGGGCACATATTTGTGGATTTGCTTCTTCCTTCTAAGCAAATTTATGTGAATTTTTATATGATTGAGCACAACCTTAGAAAAATTCCAAGAAGCGTCCCCTCCCCCATACAGATGCAAATGAACCAGTGTTATCTGATTTGGTCAGAAAAGGCTTCAAAATAGTTTTTATGAGAATTTATTCATAATTTTGGCTGTAGGGAGAGGAATGTTGGGGAAATGGTACAGTCTGACATTATGTCTCAGAGCATAAACTTCTTACAAAACAAGCCCTTTTTTTTCACTTAGGAGTTCTTGGGAAATATTCCTCGTAGAACGTTTCAAGCTACAGGAGACCAGTATAGACATGAAAACCTGACTTGACACTGGCTCCACTTAATTATCTTACACTAACAAACTTAGAATTAAAGACTTTTTTTAAAAAATATTTGGAAAAGTTAGCTGGTAAAGAATCTGCCTGCAATGCGGGAGACCTGGGTTCAGTCCCTGGGTTGGGAAGATACCCTGGAGAAGGGAATGGCTACCCACTCCAGTATTCTGGCCTGGAGAATTCCATGGATTTTATAGTCCTGGGGTCGCAAAGAGTCAGACATGACTGAGTGAATTTCACTTTAATACTTGGAACTTAGAATTGGGACATATAGCTAGATGGTCCTTATATTGTATTCAGTACAGTTCAGTCACTCAACTGTGTCCAACTCTTTGTGACCTCATGGACTGAAGCATGCCAGGCCTTCCTGTCCATCACCAACTCCTGGAGTTTACTCATACTCATGTCCATTGAGTCGGTGATGCCATCCTACCATCTTATCCTCTGTTGTCCCTTTTTCCCTCCACCTTCAGTCTATCCCAGCATCAGGGTCTTTTCAAATGAGTCAACTCTTTGCATGAGGTGGCCAAAGTATTGGAGTTTCAGCTTCAACATCAGTCTTCCCAATGAACACCCAGGACTGATTTTCTTTAGGATGGACTGGTTGGATCTCCTTGCTGTCCAAGGGACTCTCAAGAGTTTTCTCCAACACCACAGTTCAAATCATCAATTCTTCGGTGCTCAGCTTTCTTCATAGTCCAACTCTCACATCTATATGTGACTACTGGAAAAACCATAGCTTTGACTAGACGGAAATTTGCTGGCAAATTAATGTCTCTACTTTTTAGTATGCTGTCTAGGTTGGTCATAACTTTTCTTCCAAGAAGCAAGTGTCTTTTAATTTCTTGGCTTCGGTCACCATCTGCAGTGATTTTGGAGCCAAAAAAAAAAAAAAGTCTGTCACTGTTTCCATTGTTACCCCATCTTTTTGCCATGAAGTGATGGGACCAGATGCCATGATCTTAGTTTTCTGAATGTTGAGTTTTAAGCCAACTTTTTTACTCTCCTCTTTCACTTTCATCAAGAGGCTCTTTAGTTCTTCTTCACTTTCTTCCATAAGGGTGGTGTCATCTGCATATCTAAGGGTATTGATATTTCTCCCAGCAATCTTGATTCCAGCTTGTGCTTAATCCAGTCCAGCATTTCTCATGATGTACTTGGCATATAAGCTAAATAAGCAGGGTGACAATACACAGCCTTGACATACTCCTTTTCCTATTTGGAACCAGGCTGTTGTTCCATGTCCAGTTTCTGCATACAGATTTCTCAGGAGGCAGTCAGGTGGTCTGGTATTCCCATCTATTTAAGAATTTTCCACAGTTCATTGTGATCTACACAGTCAAAGTCTTTGGCATAGTCAATAAAACAGAAGTAGATGTTTTTCTGGAATTCTCTTGCTTTTATGATGTCCAGTGGATGTTGGCAATTTGATCTCTGGTTCCTCTGCCTTTTCTAAATCCAGCTTCAACATCTGGAAGTTCACAGTTCACCTACTGTTGAAGCCTGGCTTGGAAAATTTTGAGCATTACTTCACTAGCATATGAGATGAGTGCAATTGTGTGGTAGTTTGAACATTCTTTGACATTGCCTTTCTTTGGGATTGGAGTGGAAGCTTATCTTTTCCAGTCCTGTGGCCACTGCTGAGTTTCCAAATTTCCTGGTATATTGAGTGCAGGACTTTCACAGCATCATGTTTTGCAACTACTTATTGTGCTCCCCGGAGAAGGCAATGGCAACCCACTCCAGTACTCTTGCCTGGAAAATCCCATGGATGGAGGAGCCTGGTAGGCTGTAGTCCATGAGGTCACTAAGAGTTGGACACGAATGAGCGACTTCACTTTCGCTTTTCACTTTCATGCATTGGAGAAGGAAATGGTAACCCACTCCAGTGTTCTTGCCTGGATACTCCCAGGGACGGGGGAGCCTGGTAGGCTGCCGTCTATGGTGTTGCACAGTGTCAGACACAACTGAAGTGACTTAGCAGCAGCAACAGCATTGTGCTCCCACTTATTATGGTAGGTACTGCATTACGTATACTTTATGCATATCATACCAACTAGTTCCCACCATGCCCTACAAGGGAGATATTATGAGGAAACACGGTTGGAGAGGTTAAGTAAATTTTCCATGCTCACATAGCAAATGAGTAGTGTAATCTGGATTTAAAAATAGTCCTGATAGAAACCCAAGCTACTCACAGCTGTACTGTAGTCATCTCAAATCAGGATAGCAGTTGTGATTTACATTTGTGTTGCATTGTAAAACATGATCTTTCTATTCATTATTACATGTGATATTCACAGAAATTGTGTGAGCCTGCCTAGGAAAGCACTGAAAGAGTTTGCCTTTTCAAACTGAATCACTTGCTTAGTGGTGGGAGCCAGATATTTACTTTTATCTCAACTCTGACACTCGTGGTGAAGAACTTGCTTGCCAATGCAGGAGACATAAGAGATGCAGGTTCGATTTCTGGGTTGGGAAGATCCCCTGGAGAGGGAAGTGGTAATCCACTCCAGTATTATTGCCTGAAGAATTCCGTGGACAGAAGAGCCTGGGGGGCTACAGTCCATGGGGTCAAAAAGAGTTGGACATGACTGAGCGACTTTCACTCACTCACTGCTTTTATACTCTCCTGTTTTTTAACTCTTCCTTTTATCATCATGTTGCATATCTCTCCTAATTTCTCCCTTTCTGTGTCTTTCTCTCTTTTATTTATTTATTTTTCCTATTTTCTCTGTTCTCTATTCCTCTCCACCTCTCAGATTATTGCCAAACTTCATGAAATTGAGTGTTTTAAATTGAGAGAAAAGTTTGCTCCTTTTCCAAAGCAAGATATGTTATAGAGTGTGGGTGCCTCTAGATGGAGACTGTTAGTTGTGGTTGCTCTCTATTTTGAGATGAGAAATATTCTCTGCATTTGGAATTTATTTGAAAAGATGATGGAGAGAGGAGAACAGGAGAGTAATGGCTCCTGGAGTGTGTAGGGGTTACTAACCAACCTCTCATTCTGAAAAAATCCACTCACTTTCACACCTAGTTATAAACTTTGAAGTGAAGTGAAGTGAAGTGAATTCTCTCAGTCGTGTCCGACTCTTTGCGACTCCATGGACTGTAACCAGGCTCCTCCCTCCATGGGATTCTCCAGGCAAGAGTACGGGAGTGGGTTGCCATTTCCTTTTCCAGGGGATCTTCCCGACCCAGGGATCGAACCCAGTTCTCCTGCATTCCAGGCAGACGCTTTAACCTCTGAGCCAGAACTTTGGGTGATATGCAATTGAAAATTTTAAAGAATTATGGTTAATAGCAATAGATTCACAGGTTACAGACCAAGGTGTTAGCATTCATATTTAAAAAGACATCACACATTCCATCCTCTTCCTGAAATCCTTTACCTGTCTAGATGATACTAGTCCTTCCTTTGAATTTCTATTGTTCTTTTCCCCTCACACATTCAAAAAACATTTTTCTCTACTCTTTGTATGGCACATATTGTATATTTACTTATATTGTAGATATTATGTGTGCAATTTATGTCTTTCCAATGGATTTATAGAGTTTGTGACTTACAGAAGCTAGGAAAAAACACCCAGACCATTTATGGCCTGGAACTGTCAATAAAAACTTTATGAAATAATTAAAACTTTTATTAACTTTTGAGGAGAGTAAACATAGTCAGATATGATAGTGTGATAATATATATTCTTTTAAATATTTTGTTATTGTTGTGTCATTTCAAATAAGCAGCAATATTAGAAGAGTGAGCACACAGTCTGACAGTAATGAATATACCTATTTCTGTATACAGTTTATTTCTAACATTCAATGGGTCACCTTTTTGGTATTTAGTTATTATAGTTATGCAAAATAATTTATTGCCTATCATAGGGTGTTTGTGTAAATACTGGTGTTGTCAGTTTTAAGCCAAGAAATTATATTTTTAATTTTGATTTTTTGCCTTTTTTCTTAGGCTGTCTTCTAAGGATCAATAATTTCAGGATCAATAATTTCTGGATCACGAATCCAGATAGCTGGGTTGTCTGCAGTTCTGTGAACTGAACAATTCATTTTTCATTTTACAAAATTTATTTATTTTTATTGAAGGATAGTTGTTTTACAGTATTATGTTGGTTTCTGCCAAACATATACACAGTTTTTATTTTTGAGTCTTAGGTTTTTCATCTGAATAATGGTAAATCTGGACTGGACCATCTCAGATTGAAATATTGGTAAGAATGCACTGATTTTCTTAAGCTTCTTCACACAGAAATCTTCATGGTTTTTTATCAGTTGCTGAATATTTCTGGCTCTTTCCCCAGTATTTCAGTCATTCTTTCACTAATTTTTACCTCACTGGCCCTTTTCATTCCATTTCTTTCCCATAATGAACAGTCTATGTTGTTGTCTGTTCCGTGGCCCAGACTCAGAGATTTCTGATGCCTGAAAAGATTGATACTATCGAAAGTGTGTATCTTGAGATTATAGACTGTAGGATCAGGAAGTGATGGCAAAGTCATTTGCTTTACTTGACTGTAGAGAGACTCAGTTCTATAGTGGTGAGTCAGAATCGGGGTCAGATCACAGTGAGAGCTCTGCAAGTTTTGGGGGAGAGGGATGTTTTAAGATCAATGAGAACATCAACTTGAAATGCACATTTTTTTGTTTTGAGAATATACTTTAAATTTCTGGAGCTGTGTCTACAAAAGAAGAATGTTATTAAATCTTTTTTTCTGCATCCCAGCATCTTCTAAAGGAACAAAAGCTCATGAACTGTTTTCAGGGTTCACCTTTACCAGAAATTCATTATGATGGGTATCTGGACACAGAGCAATGGACTCTTCTCTTCCCCTTCCATGTCCTCTCCCCCAAACACACAAACATACTTAAAGCTTAAAAAGCACTAACTCTTTAGTATCACACTTGGATGTATGTGCTCAAGCCAAAGAGATGACTCTGGTGCCCTCATATAATGTTACTAAGGTTTTGACATTCTTCTCATTTCAGAAAAAAGCTAAAAACTTGAAAGTATAAATGATTTTGGAGATATAACACACCTGCATGGATTTCAGACACAGTAATCATGATGATATCAAATATCAAAGCAGGTACAATAAAGGAAAATATCATAAATACTTTAAGAGGATAGAGATACCACAGAGCAGGAAAAGAGAGTGGGTAGGTGAAGCTGAGACATTGATGAGGAAAAATGTAATATTTCAATATTTCCAATTGCTGGCAATGAACACCTTAATATGTGTGGATTAATAGAGACCATTTGCAGGAGTGTTTCACATCACCTGCCGTGATATAGGCATATGGTTTAGCAGAAATGAGAATGAAATCCCAAATATTTGTACATGTCTTAGGCCTGAATTAAAGTTTTGCAGGGCCAGGTGTAGGCTCTGGAGGAAACTTTATTGAATAGTGTGGTCAGTAGAGAGCTCTGTGTGATTTTGATAAAAACTTTTAAAAGATGGGGAGATTTACCTTGAAGATAAATGAGATAAACCAGTCAGAAAAAGATAAATACTATATTGTTCTTCTTGCACGAGGTATGTAAAGTAGTCAAATTTATATAAACAAAGTAGAATGTGGTTACCAGAGGGGCTGGAGGAAGGGGGAAAAGGAGTTGTTTCATGGGTTTAGAGTTTCAGATTTGCAAGATGAAAAAGTTCTGAAGACCTGTTACACAATAGTGTGAGTATGCTTAATATTACTGAGCTATTCTCTTAAAAAGGATTAATATGCATTCTTTTTAATAGTTGAGTAATATTCCATTGTGTATATGTACCACAGCTTTCTTATCCATTCGTCTGCTGATGGACATCTATGTTGCTTCCATGTCCTAGCTATTGTAAACAGTGCTGCGATGAACATTGGGGTACATGTGTCTCTTTCAGTTCTGGTTTCCGCGGTGTGTATGCCCAGCAGTGGGATTGCTGGATCATAAGGCAGTTTTATTTCCAGTTTTTTAAGGAATCTCCACACTGTTATCCAAAGTGGCTGTACTGGTTTGCATTCCCACCAACAGTGTAAGAAGGTTCCTTTTTCTCTGCACCCTCTCCAGCATTTATTGCTTGTAGAATTTTTGATAGCAGTCATTCTGACCAGTGTGAGATGGTACCTCATTGTGGTTTTGATTTGCATTTCTCTGATAATGAGTGATGTTGAGCATCTTTTCATGTGTTTGTTAGCCATCTGTATGTCTTCTTTGGAGAAATGTCTGTTTAGTTCTTTGGCCCATTTTTTGATTGGGTCATTTATTTTTCTGGAATTGAGCTATAGGAGCTGCTTGCATATTTTTGAGATTAGTTGTTTGTCAGTTGCTTCATTTTCTATTATTTTCTCCCATTCCGAAGGCTGTCTTTTCACCTTGCTTATAGTTTCCTTTGTTGTGCAAAAGCTTTTAAGTTTAATTAGGTCCCATTTATTTATTTTTGCTTTTATGTCCAGTATTCTGGGAGGTGGGTCATAGAGGATCCTGCTACGATTTATGTCAGAGAGTGTTTTTCCTACGTTTTCCTCTAGGAGTTTTATAGTTTCTGGTCTTACATTTAGATCTTTAATCCGTTTTGAGTTTATTTCTGTGTATAGTGTTAGAACGTGTTCTAGTTTCATTCTATTACAAGTGGTTGACCAGTTTTCCCAGCACCACTTGTTAAAGAGATTTTCTTCATTGTATATTCTTGTCTTTTGTCAAAGATAAGGTGTCCATAGTTGCATGGATTTATCTCTGGGCTTTCTATTTTGTTCAATTGATCTATATTTCTGTCTTTGTGCCATACTGTCCTGATGACTGTAGCTTTGTAGTATAGTCTGAAGTCAGGCAGGTTGACTCTTCCATTTCCATTCTTCTTTCTCAAGATTGCTTTGGCTATTCGAAGTTTTTGTATTTTCATACAAATTGTGAAATTATTTGTTCAAGTTCTCTGAAAAATAATGTTGGTATCTTGATAGGGATTGCATTGAATCTATAGATTGCTTTGGGGTAGTATATTCATTTTCACTATATTGATTCTTCTGATCCATGAACATGGTATATTTCTCCATCTATTTGTGTCATCTTTGATTTCTTTCATCAGTGTTTTATAGTTTTCTATATATAGGTCTTTAGTTTCTCTAGGTAGATTTATTTTTAAGTATTTTATTCTTTTCATTGCAATGGTGAATGGAATTGTTTCCTTAATTTCTCTTTCTGTTTTCTCATTGTTAGTGTATAGGAATTTGAATCCATTCAAATGAGGTGGATGAAACTGGAGCCTATTATACAGAGTGAAGTAAGTCAGAAAGAAAAACACTAATACAGTATATTAATACATATATATGGAATTCATAAAGATGATAATGATGACCCTATATGCAAGACAGCAAAAGAGACACAGATGTAAAGAACAGACTTTCGGACTCTGTGGGAGAAGGGTGGGATGATTTGAGAGAATAGCATTGAAACATGTATATTACCATATGTGAAATAGATCACCAGTCCAAGTTCAGTGAGAGACAGGGCCTCATGGCTGGTGCACTGGGATGACCCTGAGGGATGGGATGGGGAGGGAGGTAAGGAGGGGGTTTCAGAATGGGGACACATGTACACCCATGGCTGATTCATGTCAATGTATGGCAAAAACCATTACAATATTGTAAAGAAATTAGCCTCCAATTGAAATAAAGAAATTAATTTAAAAAAAGAGAAAGAGGATTAATATGGTAAATTTTATGTTATGTGTTTTTTAACCACAATAAAAAAATGGCAAGATTCAGAAGAGCAGTGAGTCTGACTGACAGGATAAAAAGAATGAAGTTATATCTTCAGTAAGACCCATTTACTCTTTTACTATTCTTGCCTATATCTGATGTTTCATATTCCTCAGCTTTATTTATGTTAATCTCAGTCAACCTGCTATTCTATAGCTTGTTTCTTCTTAATTCATTTCCATCTCAGGTTTCAGAAATCTCTCACTCCTAGGTGATGATCCATCAATTAAGCAGTTTTCCTCCAACATTGCTCTATGAAGATAAATTATATGGAGAGAAGAAACTGAAAATGATCATAAAAGAGACAGGGACAATGTAGGTCCATTTTTAATTTTTTGAGGAACTTCCATACTATTTTCCATAATGGCTGAACCAATTTACATTTCCACCAACAATGAGGGTTCATTTTTCTCTACATCCTCATGAACACTTGTTATATGTTGTCTGATTGATAATCAGCATTCTGCAGGTGTGAGGTGGTATACTGTGGTTTGATTTATATTTCTCTGATGGTTAGTGATGCTGAGCATCTTTTCATATGTCTATAGGCCATCTTTATGTATTCTTTAAAAAATGTTTATTCATGTCCTCTGTCCATTTAAAAATCAGTCTCCTTCTTTGATCTTGAATGAATTCCTTGTATATTTTTGATATAGACTCCTTATTGAGTATATCATCTGCAAATATCTTCTCCCATTCAGTGGTCAGCCTTTTTGTGTTGCTGATAGTTTCCTTCAGTGTGCAAAAACTTTCTAGTTTGATGTTGTTCCAATTTATTATTTTGCTTTTGTTTTCTTTGCTTAAGGAGACAGTTTCACCTCCCTAACCCCAAAATATTGCTAAGACTAATTCTTAAAAAGTGTTACCTGTTTTCTTCTGGGAGCTTTTATGGTTTCAGATATTAAATTAAGCCTTTTATCCATTTGAGGGTATTTTTGAGTATAGGGTTAGAAAGTGGTCCAATTTTATTCTTTTGCATATAGCTGTCCAGTTTTCTAGCGCCATTTATTGAAGAGAGTGTTTTTTCTCCACTAGATAGTTTTGGCTCCTTTACTGTAAACTAGTTGACTATATGAGTTTTATTTTGGGGGGGGGGGCTCTCTATTCTGTTTCAAGGATTCATGTGTCTGTTTTATTGTGCCAGTACCATAGATTTTTGATTTTTATAGCTTTGTAGGATAGTATCTGGTCCCATCACTTCATGGAAAATAGATGGGGAAACAGTGGCTGACTTTATTGTTTTGGGCTCCAAAATCACTGCAGATGGTGATTGCAGCCATGAAATTAAAAGACACTCCTTGGAAGGAAAGTTATGACCAACCTAGACAGCATATTAAAAAGCAGAGACATTACTTTGTCACCAAAAGTCTGTCTAGTCAAGGCTATGGTTTTCCAGTGGTCATGTATGGATGTGAGAGTTGGACAGTAAACAAGGCTGAGCACAGAAGAATTGATGCTTTTAAACTGGTGTTGGAGAAGACTCTTGAGAGGCCCTCAGGCTGCAAGGAGATCCAACCAGTCCATCCTAAAGGAAATCAGTCCTGGGTGTTCTTTGGAAGGACTGATGTTAAAGCTGAAACTCCAGTATTTTGGCCACCTGATGCAAAGAGCTGACTCATTTGAAAAGACCCTGTGTTGGGAAAGATCGAAGGCAGGAGGAGAAGGGGAAATCAGAGGATGGGATGGTTGGATGGCATCACTGACTCAATGGCCATGAGTTTGGGTAAACTCCAGGAGTTGGTGATAGACAGGAAGGCCTGACATGCTGCGGTTCATGGGGCAGCAAATAGTTGGACATGACTGAGCGGCTAAACTGAACTGAGTATAGTTTGAAATCAATGAGCATGACACTGCCTGCTTTATTCTTCTTGCACAAGAATGTTTTGGCCATTTGGGGTCATTTGTGTTTCCGTATAAATTTTAGAATTGTTTGTTCTAAGTCTGTGAAAAATACCATTTGCATTTGTGTTGAATCTGTAGATTGCTGGGTAGTATGTACAATTTTAACAATATTTAAAAAAATGCATATGTTAATAATATGTCCAATCCATGAGCATAGACTATGTTTTCATTTATTTGTGTCTTCTTCTGTTATTTTTTATCAATGTCTTGTAGTTTTCAATAAAAAAGTTTTTTCACTTCATTGGTTATGTGTATTTCTTGGTATTTTGTTCTTTTTGATGTAATTATAATTGGGATTGTTTTCTCAATTTCTCTCCCTGATTGTTTTTCCCATATATAAATACAACAGATTTCTGTGTATTTATCTGTATCCTGAAAACTTACAGAATTTATTAGTTCTATTTTTTTTGTGTGTTTGTGAAATCTATAGGGTTTTCTGTATATAGTATCATGCCACTTGGAAACAGTGACAGTTTTATTTATTCTTTTGTTATTATTTTATTATTATTTTTTAGTCTTGTCTGATTTCTATGGCTAAGATTTCCAATAATATGTTGAATTAATGTGGCATTAATGGGCACTCATCATCTTCATCCTAATCTTAGAGCAAAAGCTTTCAGTTTTTCATTACTGAGTATTTATGTTAGTGGTGTGTTTGTTGTATATAGCCTTTATTATCTTGAGGTGTATTTCCTCTATACAAACTTTGTTGAGAGGTTTTTATCGTAAAAGGATGTTAGATGACATGGTCTCTTGAGTTATATGTATGTCTTCATCACCATCATCACCATCAACATCATCATATCATGATTATTCAGCAAGTGTGAAGAATATATTATCAAATATTTGTCATTTATAATGTGAACAATGCCACATAAGTAAAGCATACCACATTTTATTATTCTTCATAGATACTGTGTTTCTCACAAATTGAAGGATTGTGGCAATAATGCATAGGGCAATCTGTTGGTGGCATTTTCCCAACAGCATTTTCTCGCTTAGTGTCTCTGTGTCACATTTTGGTAATTTTCATAATATTTCAAACTTTTTCATTATTATTGTATTTGTTATGGTGATTTATAATCAGTGTTGATCTATAATCAGTGATGTTACTACTATGACTCATTAAAGGCTCAGATGACAGCTAGCATTTTTTTTAGCAAAAAATGTATTTTTAACTTAAGGTATATATATTGTTTTATACAAAATGCTATTACATATTTAATAGACATATATTTTAACAAAGCTTTCATATGCACTTGGAAACTAAAAATTCATGTGACTTGATTTTCTGTAATATTTATTTTATTGCAGTGGTCTGCAACTGAACCCATCATCTCTGAGGTATACTTGTATTAATACCACTCTTACCCCTAATAATAATAACTTCTTTCATATTTTGTTAGTTCTCATTATTTCAGCAGCAGCTCTGTTGGCTGGATTGATGGATGGAGGGAATCACTCGGTGGTGTCTGAGTTTGTGTTTCTGGGACTTACTCATTCATGGGAGTTCCAGCTGCTCCTCCTGGTGTTCTCCTCTGTGCTCTATGTGGCAAGCATGACTGGAAACATCCTCATTGTGTTTTCTGTGACCACTGATCCTCACTTACATTCCCCCATGTACTTCCTACTGGCCAGCCTCTCCTTCATTGACTTGGGAGCCTGCTCTGTCACTTCTCCCAAGATGATCCATGACCTTTTCAGAAAGCGTAAGGTCATTTCCTTTGGAGGCTGCATTGCTCAGATCTTCTTCATCCATGTCATCGGTGGGGTGGAGATGGTGCTGCTCATAGCCATGGCCTTTGACAGATATGTTGCCATATGTAAGCCTCTCCACTATCTGAGCATCATGAGCCCAAGGATGTGCATTTTGTTTCTGGCTGCTGCCTGGGCCCTTGGTGTCAGCCACTCCCTGTTCCAGCTAGCATTTATTGTGAATTTGCCCTTCTGCGGTCCTAATGTACTGGACAGCTTTTACTGTGATCTTCCTCGGCTCCTCAGACTGGCCTGTACAGGTACTTACAGACTTCAATTCATGGTCACTGGAAATAGCGGGTTTATCTGTGTTAGTTCCTTCTTTATACTCCTCATCTCCTATATCTTCATCCTGTTAACTGTTTGGAAACGCTCCTCGGGCGGTTCATCCAAGGCCCTCTCCACTTTGTCAGCCCACATCACTGTGGTTATTTTGTTCTTTGGTCCAACCATGTTTGTATATACATGGCCGCACCCCAGTTCCCAAATGGACACGTTTCTTGCTCTTTCTGATGCTGTTCTCACTCCTTTTTTAAATCCAGTCATCTACACATTCAGGAACAAAGAGATGAAGGTAGCAATGAAGAGAGCTTTCAGACCATTCGTGATTTTTAGAAAGATTTCATAGTGTTAGAAGGATTTTATCCTGATCATCATATCACCTGTATCTGGAATTTTAGAATTAGCTTTTTTTTGTTCATTAGTGATTAATTTGAGTGTTACCACTCTCTTTATGAATGCTCCTCTTCCTTACAGATAATGAAGATTTAAACAAATAAAACCTTAATTCAAAACTTATATTGATTTATATGGGATTACACATATGTGTACTAATTATAATCATTTCTTTCTAGGTAGTTTCTTTGGTTCTCTTTTCTCTTGAGATTATAAATTTATTATTATTTCAATATACCCATGTATTTACTCATAATCTGCCCCTTGAGGTAACTAATGTGCTAATTATTCAATTGCCATTAAATCTAAGTATACTGTGAAAAGATAGATAGATTATTACAGTCTCCTGAGACTCACTGAACAGCCACAATAGCAATAACAAAGAGATAATGAAAAAGTTGATACAGACATTTAAGTCAAATCATTAAAAATACATAAATAATCCAAAAAGGAGACAAGAAAGGGTAAAGAAAAGAACAAAAGCTGGGACAAACAGAAAATAAATGATAAAATGGTAAAGCTAAATGACCATTTTAATAATCTCATTAAATATAAAGGTCTGCATACTAATTGAAGACAAGTATAACCCTAAATATATTCTGTCTACAAGACAGAATATGAGATATATATATATATATATATATATATATGTAGAAGAATGGAAAGTATACCATGTAAATGCTAATCAAAAGAAAATGGGATTCATGTTAATGTATGGCAAAACCAATACAATATTGTAAAGTAATTAGCCTCCAATTAAAATAAATTTATATTAAAAAATAAAATAAAATAATTTTTAATAAAAGGAAAAAATAAAAAACAAACAAATAAATAACTTTCTTGCTAGCAAGGGCAGGATTTAACTACTTAAAAAAAAAGAAGAAAATGGGAGTAGTTATATCAGTTAGAACACAGGAAACCTATATAACACTATCTACCAATTTGATCCAGTAATCATTTGTAGAACAACCTACCTGACAACAGCAAAATGTATACTCTTTTCTCAAGTGTGACATGAAATATTCTTGAAGACAGAACATATTCTGGACAATAAAGCAGACTTACCAAATTAAAAGAATTAAAATAACACAAAAAATTATCTGAAAGTAGTAGAATTAAACTAAAAATAAATTGAAGGATATCTGAAAAATCTAATAATTGGAAATTAAACACTATACTTCACATAATACATAGGTCATAAAGAAAGTGATAAGGGAAATTACAAAGTATGTGAGTTGAATGGAGATGAAAATACAATATTAAAGTTGGTGGAATTCAGCTAGAGCAGTGTTTAAAAAGTTTACACAATATAAAGCTAATATTAAAAAACAAAGAACTTATTAAACTAATACTGTAATATTTCACTTTAGGATGAGAAAGGAAAGTTAAGTGGCTTAGTCGTGTCCGACTCTTTGCAACCCCATGGACTGTAGCCTACCACTTTTCTCTGTCCATGGGATTTTCCAGGCAAGACTACTGGAGTGGGTTGCCATTTGCTTAGGATGAGAAGAGAAAATTAAATATGAATAAAGGAAACAATAATGATAATAGAAAAAAAAACTTCTTGAAAATAGAAAAATCTATAAAGAAATAACATGAAACCAAAAGGAAATTTTTGAGAAATATCAATACAATTAAAAGAGATTGCTGAGAAGGCTAAATTGTCATTATTAGAAGGGGAAAATGTGATCTCACTTTACTCTAGACACATCAAGAGAATAATCATAAGATATTATAAGTAACTCATGCCCATACTTTTAATTCTAATGAAACATTTTAATTCTTGAAAAATGAAATATACGAGTTGACCCAAGAACAAACAAACAACTTGAATAGTCTTATATTAGTTAAGGAAATTGAATTCGTAGTTTAAAAACCTTCCTCCAAAATCTCTAAAAGTCCAGATAAATTTTACTGGCAAATTCTGTCAGACATTTATGGAAGAGATTATATCAATTTTACACAAATTTTTCCTAAAAATCATAGGGAGGGAATTTCCCAAGTTAGTTTTTGAGATCAACATTGCTGTGATATCAAAAAAAGACACTACAAGAAACAAAGCAAAACAAAAAACTACAGACCAATATTTACCATAAACAGAGACACCAAAATGCTCAACAAAGTATTTGACAGTCAAGATGGGATATATATATAGATGTGATAAATACATCATAACTAAGTGGGGTTTAGTCAAGGAATGAAAGGCAGGCTGAACAGTTCAGTATCAATTGACAGAAAAAAAGATTTAAAACTAAAAAAGTTTAAAACTTTAAAAAAAGATTTAAAACTGATTGTCTTAATAGATGTAGAATAAAACATGACAAAATTAAATACCCACGGGCTTCCCTGCTGGCTCAGTCAGTAAAGAATCCACCTGCAATGCAGGAGACCTGAGTTCACTCCCTGGGTCAGGAATATCCCTTGGAGAAGGAAATGGCAATCCACACCAGTATTCTCCTGGGAAATACCATCGACAGAGGAACCTGGTGGGCTACAGTCCATGGGGTCCCAAGAGTCAGACACGACTTAGCAACTAAACCACTATTCATGATAAAAATTCTCAATAAAGGAAAAAAAGGAATTTCCTTAATCTGATTAAGAACATCAACAAAATCTTACAGCTAACATTATATTCATTGGTGAAAGACTGAATGTTTTCATTCTAAGACTGGGAACAAGGCTAAGATGTGCATCCTTACCATTCCTACTTATAATCACACTAGATATCCCAGCCAGTGGAATAAGGCAAGAGAAAAAGAGACATGGTTTAGAAAGGAAGAAATAAAATTATCTCCATGCACTAAAGATAAGATTTTCTATATAGTAAATTCTAATGAATGTGTAAAACAAGCTTTAAAAACTAAAGTGAGTTCAATAAGGCCACATGATTCATGTCAATATATAAAATTCAATTGTATTTCTACATACTGAGGATGAACAGTTGGAAACCAAAATATTTATTTTAAAGATTCCATTTATGATAGCACTTATAAACATGGAATACCTAACTACAGATATAACAAGTGTATGTTGATAATTACAAAACACTGATGCAATAAATCAAAAAAGATATAAGGTGGCTCAGATGGTAAAGAATCTGCATTCAATGCAGGAGACCTGGGTTCAATCCCTGGGTTGCGAAGATTCTCTGGAGGAGGGCATGGCAACCCACTCCAGTATTGTTGCCTGGAGAATCTCCATGGACAGAGGAGCCTGGCTGCAGTCCATGGGGTCGCAAAGAGTTAGACACAACTGAGTGACTAAGCACATCACAAATCATAAATTGGAACACTTTGATGTTATTCATATGTCAATTCTTGCCAAAGTCATTCATAGATTCAACAAAGTCCCAGTCAAAACACCATCAGATTTTTAGAGATATCAACAAACATATTTTAAAATCTTTATGGAAATGCAAAGGAACTATAATAGCCAAAATAAATTTTTAAAAAGTAAAGTTGAATTTTAAAATGTATGTGTGTTAGTTGCTCAGTCGTGCCCAACTCTTTGTGACCCCATGGACTGCAATCCACCAGGTTCCTCTGTCCATGAGATTTTACAGGCAAGGATACTGGAGTGGGTTGCCATTTCCTTCTGCAGGGGATCTTCCCAACCCAGGGATCAAACCCGGGTCTCCTGCACTGCAGGCAAATTCTTTACCGACTGAGCTACATAGATCAAATAACAGAAAGAAGAATCAAGAAATAAATCCACAAATATATTCAAACACAATTCAATGGAGAACAGGGAGTTGTTTCAACAAATTGTGCTGAAATAAACATTTATAAGGGCTTCCCATGTGGCACAGTGGTGAAGAATCTACCTGCCAATGCAGGAGATGCAAGAGATGTGGGTTTGATCCCAGGGTTGGGAAGATCCCCTGGGGTAGGAAATGGCAACCTGCTCCAGTATTCTTGCCTGGAAAATTCCATGGATCGATAAGCCTGGCTGGTTATGGATTTGCAAAGAGTCAGACATTGCGCATACACACACAAACATTTATAATGAAAATTAAAGCTCAACCTATATCTGACACCGTATTAACTCAAAATGGTCATAGACCTAAATGTAAAATCTAAAACAATAAAACCTCTAGAAGAAAGTATTAGAGAAAATTTAGTCACCTGAAGCTAGTAAAGATTTCTAAGATATGAAACCAAAAACATAAAATACAAAAAGTTAGTAAATTGTTATTCAGCAAACTTGAAAATGTTTGCTCTGTTAATGCAGAGAAGGCAGTGGCAACCTACTCCAGTACTCTTGCCTGGAAAATCCCATGGACGGAGGAGCCTGGTAGGCTGCAGTCCATGGGGTCGCGAAAAGTCGGACAGGACTAAGCGACTTCACTTTCTCTTTTCACTTTCATGCATTGGAGGAGGAAATGGCAACCTACTCCAGTATTCTTGCCTGGAGAATCCCAGGGACTGCAGAGCCTGGTGGGCTGCCGTCTATGGGCTTGCACAGAGTCGGACACGACTGAAGTGACTTAGCAGCAGTAGCAGCTGCTCTGTTAATGAAATGACAACCCATATAAGTGCGATGAGTATATTTGCATATCATATATCTGAAAAATGACTTGTATTTTGAATCTATAGGGAACTCTCAGTAATAAAAAAAAGATGCAATTTAAATTAATAAAAGGTATGTGGCAGTAACTACATCTACTTCATAGTGTGGTTGTGGAGATTTAGTAGACTGTGCATGAAAGTGTTATTTTTGAACTCAATTTAACCTCAATTCCTTATATATTCTCTCCACCTTTTTTCATGGACTATTGTGTGGTTTTATCTCCATGTATTGGGTTTCCCTGGTGGCTCAGATGTTAAAGAATCTGCCTGCAATGCAGGAAATCTGAGTTCAATCCCTGGGTTGAGAAGGTCCCCTGGAGAAGGGAATGGCTACCCACCCCAGTATTCTTGCCTGGGAAATTCCATTGACAGAGGAGCCTGGTAGTCACAGTCCATGGGGTCACAAAGAGTCGGACAGGACTGAGTGACTAACGCTTTCACTGTTATTCTTATATTATTATATATTTTGTGTTTAAGTTGAATATTATTGTAGTATCAACATAGAAATGATTAGACGATTAAACATTTTAAAGGACAATTTAAAAATGCTGCTGTGGCACTTACCTTTAATCATCATAAAGGTTAAAATAGCTCTAAAACATGTTCAGCGGTACCTTTGTCATAAGAAACCTGAATGTTTCTCATTTTTCCTCATTAACAGCTTCTTTGCCTGGTTACAGTGGGAAAACCAAACGACCATAGGTGACGACCATAATCCCTCAGGCAGGCCAACTGGCTTCACTTTAGCAGTCCCAGATCTCCACAGCATCACTTGGTCACTACCCCCTGGGGTTGTAATTAGCTGCTGCTCTGACTGTTTTATACAACTATTTGTGTGTGTCTGTAATGATCCTGCATAGGATCTGGTTGATTTTGGGAGAACTATATCTGTCTGAATCTTTAATGATGGTGTTCTCTTAGTTCCCTTGACAAAACAGGTAGGTGGGAAAAAAATAAAATCAGTAGTGAATAAATTACTACTAGCCAAGTTTTCTGTATTCCAGGAATGCAAAAACTGAGTTTTTCTGCAGCTCGCTGTGATGTTAACTTTCTGTGGAACTTTTTTGCCCGCACTGGAGGAGGAGGATAGAGCAGGGATCAGGCCCATGAAGAGTCATGTATATGGACAGTTAAGGGTATGAATAAGGGGAAGTGCACAACAGGCCTTCAAATAATGAGCATAAATCTGTAGACGAATATCAGGGAACACTCATCTTCTTTTCTAAGTATCTCAAGTGTTTGTCCTCATGTTAAAATCTTTATTTTTTTGGTATTATGTGCTTTTCTTTCTGGCCTGTGATTTATGGTCAGTCTATCTTTTTTTTATCATGCCACATATCATTTTTTAAATTTTTTTTAATTTTTTAAATTTTTTTACTTTACTGTATTGGTTTTGCCATACATCAACATGAATCCAATCCACCACGGGTGTACATAAGTTCCCACTGGTTCTAGTATATAATAAGTAGAAATGTTTCAGCCCTTTGTAACCTCCTGTTTCCATTTTATTTCTCTGTCTTATCATCCTAATAGTTAAAGTTCTTTTTGGTTGATTTCAAGCTGCTGAGCATTGTTGGTATGTGTTACAACAGAGTGGCATGTAGAGTCTCTGAAAAACTTTGTCTTCTAGCCCCTAATGGAGCCCTTTTATTCATTCATTTATTATTTGACAACTCATCACATTTATTATATGACAACTCATCACATTTATTATATGATTCATTCCTTAATGAACCCATTTGACATTTATAATGTGTGTCTATGATACTCTGGCCCTAAACTACTTGTTTCCAAAGTAGAAAACATATGTCAACTGGTATCTCCATTTCTTTTATTTCTTCTCTTTACTCTATCATCCCACTCTCTTCACTGTCACGATATTTCTCTACTCCCTGCCTCAGTTCTCAGTTTTCATGCTTGGTTCTTGGTTCACTTTTTGGCTTCTCTGGCTCACAGCCAGTTGTCCTGTCTCCTAGATTGTTCTCCCCCAAGTCATTGGCTCCTTTGCTTCCTTTCACACTGTCAGTGTAGTGTTCTCCATGGTGGGATCTTTGCTTTATTTCCTTTATCTTGTTTTTTTTTTCCCTCTGTACTCTTGCTCTCAGAGAACAAATTCAGTCTTATATATTATCACTTTTACATGGGTTATGATATAATTATGTCTTGAATTTATACTTCTTTCCATATATCCTGTCCCATATTTCCACCTGGTATCTCACTAATATCTTAAACTCTGTTTTCTCCACCTTTGTAAATTCCATGTCCAACTACCCTCTTTTAAAAAATGAATCCACAATTGACCTATTCATGCACATATCTTGGTGTCACCTTTGACTTCCGTCTTTCATCTTCACATCATCTTTAATCCATCACCAGTTTCTTTGGGTTTTTACTTCTCAATATTTCTGTGTTTTGTATCAATACTGTTGCGATAAACTATGTAGTCCTCGTCAGCAACATGGCCTCCAAGATCTGCTTTATTTCATCATTCACTTAAGAGAATTCCCTGCTTCCATTGCTTCTTTCCTCCAACTGCCCTATCACAGTAATGGATAGAGTATCTTAATAACTAGCCTCATCATCAATTCCTTGCACACTCTCTGTCATTGACTTCCTGTAATAATTTAATGTCTTAAATATCTGAGATTAGTTCTCAATGTCAGGCAGAACCTAATCTGTACCAGTCTTTCTTCTCTTTTCCAAAACAATGTCTATGAAATAGACAGTCTGCATACTTCACCATTAACCTAGTGAATACCAAAGTTGTGTATTTTTAATATTTTACCATTTGATTGAAATGACATTTTAGATCCCATGTTCATATATTATAATATTTACTATGTCTTAAAAGTATGCACAGTGTTACATTTGCTATGCTGTCTTTTCTAATCATTGGAATTACCTTTTCCCACTCTTCTCATGTTTTAGAGGGTCTAGTCCACTTCTGTGACCTACATCACACAATGCCTGATGTATATTTATATATGTGTTTGATAAAGATTGACTTTGTACAACATTGGTCTTTCATGAGACCTAGTATTTAGAAAGCAAATTCACTTTATTTTTTTTTATTTTTATTTTTTTTTAATTTTAGTTTTTTATTTTTTAAATTTTAAAATCTTTAATTCTTACATGCATTCCCAAACATGAACCCCCCTCCCACCTCCCTCCCCATAACATCTTTCTGGGTCATCCCCATGCACCAGCCCCAAGCATGCTGCATCCTGCGTCAGACATAGACTGGCGATTCAATTCACATGATAGTATACATGTTAGAATGTCATTCTCCCAAATCATCCCACCCTCTCCCTCTCCCTCTGAGTCCAAAAGTCCGTTATACACATCTGTGTCTCTTTCCCTGTCTTGCAAATTCACTTTAAATTAACAAAATGAATAAGTGAGATAAGAATGGGAATAGAACATTATTAAGACTTCAGTCTTGAATAACCATTTGACTATTATATGCCTAAACTGCCTCTTTTTTAAATTTGTACAGTCAAAGTGGAAGTCATAACTAAAGAATTTAATATGCCAAATGAAAAAGACAGTTTGGAGAAAATTATATTTTCCTTAGCAGCTGATATTGCATAGTTTGGCTTCCTTGTCTCAGCAGATCAATACATATTTGCTCCTGGATGGGCTCAGCCTTCAGAAATCCCTTGAAGCACCTGCTCTTGCCCTTTCTTCCTACTTGCCTCACTTTTAACCATAAAGACAAGATAAATATCCAGTGTTAGGGAAAATTTAACTTTTTTAATATGAGAAATTGAAATTTATGCCTTTGGATTATTGGGATGGCAGTAGTGAAAGGGGTACAACCTGATGAGAGCACTAAGCTTCTTTCTGCAACCTTAGGCTCTCTGGTTAATACCGCCCTTGAGAAATAAAAGTATTTGGGAAATATTCTTAATTGACTGGGTGCAAGTGTAGGCATAAATAAGGTCTAGTTTAAATATTAATAATTTAGAATAATGAGGATTCAGAATATCAGGAATAATTATCTATACTTAATAGCCACTTAGGGCTTCCCAGGTGGTGCTAGTGGTAAAGAACCCACCTGTCAATGCAGGAGACATAAGAGATTTGGGTTCAATCCGTGGGTGGGGAAGATCCCTTGGAGGAGGGCATGGCAACCCATTCCAGTATTCTTACCTGGAGAATCCCATGGACAGAGGAGTCTGGAGTGCTACAGTCCATAAGATTGCAGAGTCAGAACCAACAGAAGCAACTGATCATGCATGCCTATATACTAGGTTATGAGGTAGGTATGTTTACATACATATCATATATTTCTCACAACAACCTACAAGGGAGGTATTATTATCTCAATGAGAAATAGTGAGAAAACTGAATCTCAGATAAAGTAACTTTGCCATGCTCACACAGCAAATTTGCAGCTGAGCTTCAACTAAAATAGAAAAGATCAATGACAAAGCCCAAGCTATTAATCATTCCACTATAAAGCATGAAAAGAAATCTGTGAATTTTTGCATTTTTGGACTGAAGAAATTAAGAGATGAATGTTTGAAAATGATTTCTGGACTTTTGAATATGAACATAGAGCCATGTGATAAATCCACCACATAGAAGAACCACACCTTTGAAAATAACAATACTGTGACCCTAATAGCAGATGCTGCCCAGACAGAGAGCCCTCCTGGGATGGTAGAATATAAAGAAAACATACATGAGGGAGAATTTTATGTGCTTGTTGTCTATTGTCCTGTACACCTTTTTCTGCTTAGTCTATGACAGACTCCTCAAGTCGTAAGAGTTGAATTTTTTTTTTACTGTGAATTAAATGTATATATCATTGTGCAGTGTGAAGGCAACCTGCCATTCATTATCAAGTGTGGTTTTCACAGAAACTCTGTGAGTCTGACTAGGCAAGTAATAGAACTATCTGCCTTCCTTAAATGCAACCCAATGTTGCAAAGTCAGGAGCAGCCCTGACTCAGTGAATTAAATGTGAGAGGGTGATGTTCTCCTCAACTGACCTGGGTTCTCAGAAATCGAGGCTATGGTATTTCATACTCTGAACCCTGATGTGTTCTCTTGCTTCTTTTTTTTTTTTTGTCATTGTGCATATCTTTTCTAATTTCTCCTCTATCCAATCTTTAAGATATTTCACATATTTTAAATTCATTCTTTCTCTATATTTTATATATAGAGAAATATATATATATATTATTAAAATATATATATATTTTATTTCTATGCACCCATAAACTTTTGGAAAACAGGTTGAGTGCTGGCTGTTGGTTTGGAGATGAATGCTAGCTAATCCCCAACAAGAAATGTGTTGTAAAGCCATAGGTGCCTTCTCACTGAAAGTCTAATGGTCTTGTCTACTCTAAGTTTTTAAGTAAGACACTTTCCCTTAAGTGTATTTAAACTATTGAAAAAGATGATGGGGAGAATCAAGAATAATATAGATGGCACGACTTTAATACAGCCTTGGACTATTAATGCCTGTGTGATCAGTTGCTCAGTCGTGTCTGACTCTTTGTGACCCTATGCACTTTTGCCTGCCAGACTTCTCTGTTCATGGGATTTCCCGGGCAAGAATGCTAAAGTGGGTTGCCATTTCCTCTTCCAGTGGATCTTCCCAACCCAAGGATCAAACCCGGGTCTCCTGCATCTCCTGCACTGGCAGGCAGATACTCTACTACTGAACCACCCATAACCTTTCAATTGAGAACTATCTTTTGACTTTCTATGTGTCTGGGTATATACCATGAACTATATACATGTGAATAATGGTGCTTGTTTGTGTGCTGAATCACTTCAGTCTTGTCCAACTCTTTGCAACCCTGTGGACTGTAGCATGCCATGCCCCTTTGTCCATGGGATTCTCCAGACAAAAATACTGGAGTGGGTTGCCCTGCCCTCTTCCAGGGGATATTCCTGAGCCAGGAATTGAATTTGTGTCTTGTTTCTCCTGCACTGCAGGCAGACTCTACCCACTGAGCCACCTGGGTAGCCTGTGAATAATGGTAGTTAATATTAAGGAGCATTTTCATATTATGTAATTCTAGATATTTCCCCAAATTTGTGTATATCTTTCTTCTCTCTTTCAGTAATTCTTCTAGAGCCAGGTAAGTATCTATGCCCTTGAGTAGCTTACCCACCAGGTATTGCTGACAGTAGTTATCTTCTATACTTGAATCTCTAGAACACATCTCCCCTGCTACCCCCCGATCATCAAAATATCACTATTCAATTGACATATTGTATTCTGCATTAGACAGTATTTATTATGTTCATAGTTTTTTTTTCCAACTGTTTTCTCAGGTATTTGATTTACAAGAGTTAGCAAAAGACTCTATGAAAGTTCAGATCAGTTCAGTCGCTCAGTCGTGTCCTACTTGTTGTGACCCCATGAACTACAGCACGCCAGGCCTCCCTGTCTATCATCAACTCCCAGAGTCCACCCAAACCCATGTCCATTGAGGCGGTGATGCCATCCAACAGTCTTATCCTCTGTTGTCCCCTTCTTCTCCTGCCCTCAATCCTTCCCAGCATCAGGGTCTTTTCCAATGAGTCAGCTCTTCGCATCAGGTGGCCAAAGTATTGGGGTTTCAGCTCCAACATCAGAACTTCCAATGAACACTCAGGACTGATCTCCTTTAGAATGAACTGGTTGGATCTCCTTGCAGTCCAAGGGACTCTCAAGAGTCCTCCCCAACTCTACAGTTCAAAAGCATCAATTTTTCGGCACTCAGCTTTCTTCACAGTCCAACTCTCACATCCATAAATGACCACTGGAAAAACCATAGCCTTGACTAGACAGACCTTTGTTGGCAAAGTAATGTCCCTCCTTTTTAATATGCTGTCTAGGTTGGTCATAACTTTCCTTCCAAAGAGTAAGCGTCTTATAATTTCATGGCTGCACTCACCATCTGCAGTGATTTTGGAGCCCAGAAAAACAAACTCAGCCACTGTTTCCCCTGTTTCCCCATCTATTTCCCATGAAGTGATGGGACCAGATGCCGTGATCTTAGTTTTCTGAATGTTGAGCTTTAAGCCAACTCTCTTCTTTCATTTTCATCGAGAGGCTCTTTAGTTCCTCTTCACTTTCGCCGTAAGGGTGGTGTCATCTGCATATCTGAAGTTATTGATAATTCTCCCTCCATTCTTGATTCCAGCTTGTGCTTCTTCCAGCCCAGCATTTCTCATGATGTACCCTGCATATAAGTTAAACAGGCAGGGTGACAATATACATCCTGGATGTACTCCTTTTCCTATTTGGAACCAGTCTGTTGTTCCAAGTCCAGTTCTAACTGTTGCTTCCTGACCTGCATATAGGTTTCTCAAGAGGCAGTTCAGGTCGTCTGGTATTTCCATCTCTTTCAGGATTTTCCACAGTTTATTGTGATCCACACAGTCAAAGCCTTTGGCCTAGTCAATAAAGCAGAAATAGATGTTTTTCTGGAACTCTCTCGCTTTTTCGATGATCCAGCGGATGTTGGCAATTTGATCTCTGGTTCCTCTGCCTTTTCTAGATTCAGCCTGAACATCTGGAAGTTCATGGTTCATGTAGTTCTGCAGCCTGTCTTGGAGAATTTTCAGCATCACTTTACTAGCGTGTGAGATGAGTGCAATTGTGTGATAGTTTGAGCATTCTTTGGCATTACCTTTCTTTGGGGTTGGGATGAAAACTGACCTTTTCCAGTCCTGTGGCCACTGCTGAGTTTTCCAAATTTGCTGGCATATTGAGTGCAGCACTTTCACAGCATCATCTTTCAGGATTTGTAATAGCTCAACTGGAATTCTATTACCTCCACTAGCTTTGTTCGTAGTGATGCTTCTTAAGGCCCACTTGACTTCACATTCCAGGATGTCTGGCTCTAGGTGAGTAACACCATCATGCTTATCTCGGCTGTGAAGCTCTTTTTGTACAGTTCTTCCATGTATTCTTGCCACCACTTCTTAATATCTACTGCTTCTGTTAGATCCCTACCATATCTGTCCTTCATTTAGCCCATCTTTGCATGAAATGTTCCCTTGGTATCTCTACTTTTCTTGAAGAGTTCTCTAGTCTTCCCCATTCTATTGTTTTCCTCTATTTCTTTGCATTGATCGCTGAGGAAGGCTTTCTTATTTCTCCCTGCTATTCTTTGGAACTCTGCATTTAAATGGGTATATCTTTCCTTTTCTCTGTTGCTTTTCACTTCCCTTCTTTTCACAGTTATTTGTAAGGCCTCCTTAGACACCCATTTTGCTTTTTCACATTTATTTTTCTTGGGGATGATCTTGCTCCTTGTCTCCTGAATAATGTCACAAACCTCCACCCATAGTTCATCAGGCACTCTGTCTATCCAATCTAGTCCCTAAGTCTATTTCTCACTTCCACTGTATAGTCATAGGGATTTGATTTAGGTCATACCTGAATGGTCTGGTGGTTTTCCCTGCTTTCTTCAGTTTAAGTCTGAATTTGGTAATAAGGAGTTCATGATCTGAGCCACAGTCAGCTCCTGGTCTTGTTTTTGTTGACTGTATAGAGCTTCTGCATCTTTGGCTGCAAATAATATAATCAATCTGATTTTGGTGTTGACCATCTGGTGATGTCCATGTGTAGAGTCTTCTCTTGTGTTGTTGGAAAGGGTGTTTGCTATGACCAGTGTGTTTTTTTTTGCAGATCTGTATTATCATTTGCCCTGCTTCACTCTGTACTCCAAGGCCAAATTTGCCTGTTACTTCAGGTGTTTCTTGACTTCCTACTTTTGCATTCCAGTTCCCTATAATGAAAAGGGCATATTTTTTTGGTGTTATTTATAGAAGGTCTTGTAGGTCTTATTAGAACTGTTCAACTTCAGCTTCTTCAGTGTTACTGGTTGGGGCATAGATTTGGATTACTGTGATATTGGATGGTTTGCCTTGGACATGAACAGAGATTATTCTGTCGTTTTTGAGATTGCATCCAAGTACTGCATTTTGGACTCTTTTGTTGACTATTATGGCTACTACATTTCTTCTAAGGGATTCCTGCCCACAGTACTAGATATAATGGTCATCTGAGTTAAATTCACCCATTCCAGTCCATCTTAGTTTGATGATTCCTAGAATGTTGATGTCCACTCTTGTCACCTCCTGTTTGACCACTTCCAATTTGCCTTGATTCATGGACCTAACATTCCAGGTTCCTATGCAATATTGCTCTTTATTAAGAGCATCAAACCTTACTTCTATCTAGTAAGTCATCGAACCTTGCTTCTATCACCAGTCCCATCCGCAACTGGGTGTTGTTTTTGCTTTGGCTCCACCCTTTCATTCTTTCTGGAGTTATTTCTCCACTGATCTCCAATAACATATTGGGCACCTACTGACCTGGAGAGTTCCTCTTTCAGTGTCCTCTCTTTTTGCCTTTTCATACTGTTCATGGGGTTCTCAAGGCAAGATTTCTGAAGCGGTTTGCCATTCCCTTGTCTAGTGGACCACATTCTTTCAGACCTCTCCACCATGACCCTTCCATCTTGGGTGGCCCCACACGGCATGGCTTAGTTTCATTGAGTTAGACAAGGCTGTGGTCCCTGTCACAGATTGGCCTGTTGTCTGTGATTGTGTTTTCGGTCTGTCTGCCCTCTGATGCCCTCTCTCAGTGCCTACCTTTTTACTTGGATTTCCCTTACCTTGGATGTGGGGTATCTCTTCACGACTGCCCCAGCAAAGTGCAGCCACTGCTCCTTACCTAGGACGTGGGGTAGCTCCTTTCAGCTGCGCCTGTGTGCCATGGCAGCCACTGCGACAATGAGGGTAAAAGTCAATAAAATCTGTAATAATTAATTGGGATTTTAATGGATTTCCCTGGTGGTTCAGAGGGGAAAGTGTCTGCCTACAATGCAGGAGACCCAGGTTCAATCCCTGGGTCAGGAAGATCCCCTGAAGAAGAAAATCACAACCCACTCTGGTACTCTTGCCTGGAAAATCCCATGGACAGAGGAGCCTGGTAGGCTACAGTCCATGGAGTCACAAAGAGGTGGACATGACTGAGAGACTTCACTTTAGTTATCCTTTGAAGATAATAAAATTTAGGAAGACCAAAAGAATAGCCTCCTTGGAAACACCATCTTAATTGTTTTACAGTTGTAATGACCAGTTGCATAACCAGAAAAATATGAAGAACCCAGACCACAAACATAACAGGACTCAATAACCACTTTCCCAAATATAATTTACTATTGTATTAGTCAAATAAACTTTAATTGTTTTTAGGTAATATTTATTTATTTTTAGGTAGATACATGGGGTCGCGCAGAGTCAGACATGACTGACGTGACTTAGCAGCAGCAGCAGATACATAATTTAATGTTAATAATGGGTAGTGTATGAGTACCTTTGGTTAGTTTTGATTTTCACCAAGAATTATGGCATTTTGTTGTTGTTGTTGTTTATTTGATCATTTTCTCTAGAGTCTGTCTTTCTAGAATAAGAATCAAGAGACACAGCTTTTGGTTTCCAGTTCCCCCAGTTATATGAACCTGGATGTGGCCTTGTGTTTTTCATGTGAATGATAACCATCTTGGACGAAATGGCCCACATATAATTCCACGACAGCTTTTCATCTCATCGCACTGAGAACATGTGCTTTTCGTCACCAAAACCTTGGAACTTTCTCAATACTTACTGAGTTTCTTGTCTTCGTCCCATCCTGTGCCTCCACTACCTTCCTCTGTATGTCTATCCCATCCATCTTATCCCCTGGTGACTCTCTCCAACTTGATGAGCAGCAGAAATTGGTTGTTCCCTGCACCCTACTCCAAGCCTCAGGTTTCTGGTAACAGAAAGTGTGCACCTTGAGACTATGGACCATTGGATTTGGAGATGATAGTTTAGTCAATATATGTAGATGAGAATAGAAAGACATTCATGCCAACGATGCTGACCCAGAATTGGAGTCAGAATATAGCGACAGACTCAGTCAGTTGTGCAGTCTATGATGAATGAGGGCACCAGTCAGATAGCCCTTTGAGTGAGAAGGTCTGGAGTTGTACCTCAAAAAATGAAAGATATCAGTATACCTGTTCTACTGCATTTCATTAAGTTCTAAATAAATTAACCTCTAGCAGATGTTTTCAGGGACTGCTCTGTTCTAGAAGGAGTGATTGAGATGGGTGTCTGCACACAGAGAAACATAACACCATTGTTTGCTTACCCTCCACCTCACATATAATTACTATATGTATTAAAGAACTAACTAACTTTGTATATTATGATTTAAGATCAAGAAGGAATCTTATCTGCCCTCCTATAATGGGACTTATTAGTGTTTGATATTCCTCATATTTTATAATTATAAATCAATAATATACAAATTGCCTTGAAGATAAAATACATGACTAGATTTCAAAGTACAATTAAGCAGGATAATATCAGCTATTGGAATAGGTTATCATGCAAGTGTTACTGAATACTTTTAAGTGTAAGGGGGTATCAGTGAACAAAAGAGATGACATTAAGGGAAAGCTGAGACTTAACATCTCAAGTATTCCAAGTGCTGACTTCAATACCTTCACATGTATGAACAGAAAAATGCTTTCAGATATGTTTTACATCATCTGTGGCTGCTTTAGATATATACCTCAGCAGAAATTTCAGAAATTCCCCAAATATACATTTATTAGGTCTAGAGAAACCCTTTCACACCTAGCTGCTGTAAGCTCCATCATGAAAGTCTTACTAGGTTTGAATCCAGTTTAGGGATTTTGTAGTCATGAAAAATTATGTGGAAACTACAGGCACCCAGAATAGCCATGGCCATGATAAAATGTGATGGAAACAGTGGTTGTTTTGTTTCTTATTGAAGTCCACATGCTTCCCCTGTTTTACTATACTTGTGGGATCTCCAGTTTTACATACCACATTCTCTCTATTTTGTCTCAATCTACAGCTTATCCTGAGATAAGGATAAAAGACAGGAGACTATCAATTCATGTCTCATGTAACTTTCAATCCAGGTGACAATCGACCAGTCAATCATGCTTTCCTCTCATCACTACTTTTTGTCAGTGAATTGTGAGAAAATTGGATTATGAGAATATATATAAAAACATGATGGAATATTTTGGAAATGAGAAATAGTCAATATCAGAAGTGAACTTAAGAAAATATTAAAAAATAATCTTTACTTATTGGCTATGTCAGATCTTAGTTCCAGCATGTGGGAACTTTGATGCATTATGTGGGATCTTTCGTTGAGGTGCATGGACTCTATACCTGTGACTGCAGAGCATTGGCTCAGTTGCTCCAAGGTTTGTGGGATCTTAGTTCCCCAAGCAGGGGTCAAACCCCTGTTTCCTGCACGGCATGGTGTACTTCTAACCAGAGGACCACCAGGGAAGTCCCCAGAAGTGATATAAACAGCTGATGAATGTCATGGACACGTTGGAATCTTTTGTATTTGCCGACTCTGTTAATTTAAGAACAGAATGTTGAAGTGAGAGTATTTGTGATGATAGGTTTGAAGTACATGCACCTCAAACATTGTGATGATATTATGTTATTGTCTTTTTGTTTATATATTTGAGGAATTGGATAATTATATACTTTTCATTCATTATGAGAATACTGAAATCAGAAATTATCATCTCCATAATCAGACTTTCCTCTTCATTTTCATATTTATCATTATTTCAGCAGCAGCCCTGTTGGCTGGATTGATGGATGGAGGGAATCACTCGGTGGTGTCTGAGTTTGTGTTTCTGGGACTCACTCATTCATGGGAGTTCCAGCTGCTCCTCCTGGTGTTCTCCTCTGTGCTCTATGTGGCAAGCATGACTGGAAACATCCTCATTGTGTTTTCTGTGACCACTGATCCTCACTTACATTCCCCCATGTACTTCCTACTGGCCAGCCTCTCCTTCATTGACTTGGGAGCCTGCTCTGTCACTTCTCCCAAGATGATCCATGACCTTTTCAGAAAGCGTAAAGTCATTTCCTTTGGAGGCTGCATTGCTCAGATCTTCTTCATCCATGTCATCGGTGGGGTGGAGATGGTGCTGCTCATAGCCATGGCCTTTGACAGATATGTTGCCATATGTAAGCCTCTCCACTATCTGAGCATCATGAGCCCAAGGATGTGCATTTTGTTTCTGGCTGCTGCCTGGGTCCTTGGTGTCAGCCACTCCCTGTTCCAGCTAGCATTTATTGTGAATTTGCCCTTCTGTGGTCCTAATGTACTGGACAGCTTTTACTGTGATCTTCCTCAGCTCCTCAGACTGACCTGTACAGATACTTACAGACTTCAATTCATGGTCACTGTGAATAGTGGGTTTATCTGTGTTAGTTCCTTCTTTATACTCCTCATCTCGTATATCTTCATCCTGTTAACTGTTTGGAAACGCTCCTCGGGCAGTTCATCCAAGGCCCTCTCCACTTTGTCAGCTCACATCACTGTGGTTATTTTGTTCTTTGGTCCAACTATGTTTATCTATACATGGCCGCACCCCAGTTCCCAAATGGACACGTTTCTTGCTCTTTCTGATGCTGTTCTCACTCCTTTTTTATTTTTTATTTTTATTTTATTTTTTTTTTGTATTTTTAGTTTTTTATTTTTTAAATTTTAAAATCTTTAATTCTTACATGCATTCCCAAACATGAACCCCCCTCCCACCTCCCTCCCCATAACATCTTTCTGGGTCATCCCCATGCACCAGCCCCAAGCATGCTGCATCCTGCGTCAGACATAGACTGGCGATTCAATTCACATGATAGTATACATGTTAGAATGGCATTCTCCCAAATCATCCCACCCTCTCCCTCTCCCTCTGAGTCCAAAAGTCCGTTATACACATCTGTGTCTCTTTCCCTGTCTTGCATACAGGGTCGTCATTGCCATCTTCCTAAATTCCATATATATGTGTTAGTATACTGTATTGGTGTTTTTCTTTCTGGCTTACTTCACTCTGTATAATCGGCTCCAGTTTCATCCATCTCATCAGAACTGATTCAAATGAATTCTTTTTAACGGCTGAGTAATACTCCATTGTGTATATGTACCACAGCTTTCTTATCCATTCATCTGCTGATGGACATCTAGGTTGTTTCCATGTCCTGGCTATTATAAACAGTGCTGCGATGAACATTGGGGTACATGTGTCTCTTTCAATTCTGGTTTCCTCGGTGTGTATGCCCAGAAGTGGGATTGCTGGGTCATAAGGTAGTTCTATTTGCAATTTTTTAAGGAATCTCCACACTGTTCTCCATAGTGGCTGTACTAGTTTGCATTCCCACCAACAGTGTAGGAGGGTTCCCTTTTCTCCACACCCTCTCCAGCATTTATTGCTTGCAGATTTTTGGATCGCAGCCATTCTGACTGGTGTGAAGTGGTACCTCATTGTGGTTTTGATTTGCATTTCTCTAATAATGAGTGATGTTGAGCATCTTTTTGTTAGCCATCCGTGTTTGTTAGCCATCCGTATGTCTTCTTTGGAGAAATGTCTATTTAGTTCTTTGGCCCATTTTTTGATTGGGTCGTTTATTTTTCTGGAGTTGAGCTGCAGAAGTTGCTTGTATATTTTTGAGATTAGTTGTTTGTCAGTTGCTTCATTTGCTATTATTTTCTCCCATTCTGAAGGCTGTCTTTTCACCTTGCTTATATTTTCCTTTGTTGTGCAGAAGCTTTTAATTTTAATTAGATCCCATTTGTTTATTTTTGCTTTTATTTCCAGCATTCTGGGAGGTGGATCATAGAGGATCCTGCTTTGATTTATGTCTGAGAGTGTTTTGCCTATGTTCTCCTCTAGGAGTTTTATAGTTTCTGATCTTACATTTAGATCTTTAATCCATTTTGAGTTTATTTTTGTGTGCGGTGTTAGAAAGTGATCTAGTTTCATTCTTTTACAAGTGGTTGACCAGTTTTCCCAGCACCACTTGTTAAAGAGATTGTCTTTACTCCATTGTATATTCTTGCCTCCTTTGTCAAAGATAAGGTGTCCATATGTGTGTGGATTTATCTCTGGGCTTTCTATTTTGTTCCATTGATCTATATGTCTGTCTTTGTGCCAGTACCATACTGTCTTGATGACTGTGGCTTTGTAGTAGAGCCTGAAGTCAGGCAAGTTGATTCCTCCAGTTCCATTCTTCTTTCTCAAGATTGCTTTGGCTATTCGAGGTTTTTTGTATTTCCATACAAATCTTGAAATTATTTGTTCTAGTTCTGTGAAAAATGTGCCTGGTAGCTTGATAGGGATTGCATTGAATTTGTAAATTGCTTTGGGTAGTATACTCATTTTCACTATATTGATTCTTCCGATCCATGAACATGGTCTATTTCTCCATCTATTAGTGTCCTCTTTGATTTCTTTCATCAGTGTTTTATAGTTTTCTATATATAGGTCTTTAGTTTCTTTAGGTAGATATATTCCTAAGTATTTTATTCTTTTCGTTGCAATGGTGAATGGAATTGTTTCCTTAATTTCTTTTTCTACTTTCTCATTATTCGTGTATAGGAATGCAAGGGATTTCTGTGTGTTGATTTTATATCCTGCAACTTTACTATATTCATTGATGAGCTCTAGTAATTTTCTGGTGGAGTCTTTAGGGTTTTCCATGTAGAGGATCATGTCATCTGCAAACAGTGAGAGTTTTACTTCTTCTTCTCCAATTTGGATTCCTTTTATTTCTTTTTCTGCTCTGATTGCTGTGGCCAAAACTTCCAGAACTATGTTGAATAGTAGCGGTGAAAGTGGACACCCTTGTCTTGTTCCTGACTTTAGGGGAAATGCTTTCAATTTTTCACCATTGAGGATAATGTTTGCTGTGGGTTTGTCATAGATAGCTTTTATGATGTTGAGGCATGTTCCTTCTATTCCTGCTTTCTGGAGAGTTTTTATCATAAATGGATGTTGAATTTTGTCAAAGGCCTTCTCTGCATCTATTGAGATAATCATATGGTTTTTATTTTTCAATTTGTTAATGTGGTGAATTACATTGATTGATTTGCGGATATTGAAGAATCCTTGCATCCCTGGGATAAAGCCCACTTGGTCATGGTGTATGATCTTTTTAATGTGTTGTTGGATTCTGATTGCTAGAATTTTGTTGAGGATTTTTGCATCTATGTTCATCAGAGATATTGGCCTGTAGTTTTCTTTTTTTGTGACATCTTTGTCAGGTTTTGGTATTAGGGTGATGGTGGCCTCATAGAATGAGTTTGGAAGTTTACCTTCCTCTGCAATTTTCTGGAAGAGTTTGAGGAGGATAGGTGTTAGCTCTTCTCGAAATTTTTGGTAGAATTCAGCTGTGAAGCCATCTGGACCTGGGCTTTTGTTTGCTGGAAGATTTCTGATTACAGTATCAATTTCCGTGCTTGTGATGGGTCTGTTAAGATTTTCGATTTCTTCCTGGTTCAGTTTTGGAAAATTGTACTTTTCTAAGAATTTGTCCATTTCTTCCACGTTGTCCATTTTATTGGCATACAACTGCTCATAGTAGTCTCTTATGATCCTTTGTATTTCTGTGTTGTCTGTTGTGATCTCTCCATTTTCATTTCTAATTTTATTGATTTGATTTTTCTCTCTTTGCTTCTTGATGAGTCTGGCTAATGGTTTGTCAATTTTATTTATCCTTTCAAAGAACCAGCTTTTGGCTTTGTTGATTTTTGCTATGGTCTCTTTTGTTTCTTTTGCATTTATTTCTGCCCTAATTTTTAAGATTTCTTTCCTTCTACTCACTCTGGGGTTCTCCAACTCTTCCTTTTCTAGTTGCTTTAGTTGTAGAGTTAGGTTATTTATTCGACTTTTTTCTTGTTTCTTGAGGTATGCCTGTATTGCTATGAACTTTCCTCTTAGCACTGCTTTTATAGTGTCCCACAGGTTTTGGGTTGTTGTGTTTTCATTTTCATTAGTTTCTATGCATATTTTGATTTCTTTTTTGATTTCTTCTGTGATTTGTTGGTTATTCAGAAGTGTGTTGTTCAACCTCCATATGTTGGAATTTTTAATAGTTTTTCTCCTGTAATTGAGATCTAATCTTAATGCATTATGGTCAGAAAAGATGCTTGGAATGATTTCGATTTTCTTGAATTTATCAAGTTTAGATTTATGGCCCAGGATGTGATCTATCCTGGAGAAGGTTCCATGAGCACTTGAAAAAAAGGTGAAATTCGTTGTTTTGGGGTGAAATGTCCTATAGATATCAATTAGGTCTAACTGATCTAATGTATCATTTAAAGTTTGCGTTTCTTTGTTAATTTTCTGTTTAGTTGATCTGTCCATAGGTGTGAGTGGGGTATTAAAGTCTCCCACTATTATTGTGTTATTGTTGATTTCCCCTTTCATACTTGTTAGCATTTGTCTTACATATTGCGATGCTCCTATATTGGGTGCATATATATTTATAATTGTTATATCTTCTTCTTGGATTGTTCCTTTGATCATTATGTAGTGGCCTTCTTTGTCTCTTTTCACAGCCTTTGTTTTAAAGTCTATTTTATCGGATATGAGTATTGCCACTCCTGCTTTCTTTTGGTCTCTATTCGCGTGGTATATCTTTTTCCAGCCCTTCACTTTCAGTCTGTATGTGTCCCTTGTTTTGAGGTGGGTCTCTTGTAAGCAGCATATAGAGGGGTCTTGTTTTTGTATCCATTCGGCCAGTCTTTGTCTTTTGGTTGGGGCGTTCAACCCATTTACGTTTAAAGTAATTATTGATAAGTATGATCCCGTTGCCATTTACTTTATTGTTTGGGGTTCGGGTTTATACACCCTTTTCGTGTTTCCTGTCTAGAGGATATCCTTTAGAATTTGTTGGAGAGCTGGTTTGGTGGTGCTGAATTCTCTCAGCTTTTGCTTGTCTGTAAAGCTTTTGATTTCTCCTTCGTATTTGAATGAGATCCTTGCTGGGTACAGTAATCTGGGCTGTAGGTTATTGTCTTTCATCACTTTAAGTATGTCTTGCCATTCCCTCCTGGCCTGAAGAGTTTCTATTGACAGATCAGCTGTTATCCTTATGGGAATCCCCTTGTGTGTTATTTGTTGTTTTTCCCTTGCTGCTTTGAATATTTGTTCTTTGTGTTTGATCTTTGTTAATTTGATTAATATGTGTCTTGGGGTGTTTCGCCTTGGGTTTATCCTATTTGGGACTCTCTGTGTTTCTTGGACTTGGGTGATTATTTCCTTCCCCATTTTAGGGAAGTTTTCAACTATTATCTCCTCAAGGATTTTCTCATGATCTTTCTTTCTGTCTTCTTCTTCTGGGACTCCTATAATTCGAATGTTGGAGCGTTTCATATTGTCCTGGAGGTCTCTGAGATTGTCCTCGTTTCTTTTAATTCGTTTTTCTTGTTTCCTCTCTGATTCATTTATTTCTACCATTCTATCTTCTATTTCACTAATCCTATCTTCTGCCTCCGTTATTCTACTATTTGTTGCCTCCAGAGTGTTTCTGATCTCATTTATTGCATTATTCATTATATATTGACTCTTTTTTATTTCTTCTAGGTGCTTGTTAAACCTTTCTTGCATCTTCTCAATCCTTGTCTCTAGGCTATTTATCTGTGTTTCCATTTTGATTTCAAGATTTTGGATCATTTTCACTATCAATATTCGGAATTCCTTCTCCGGTAGATTCCCTACTTCTTCCTCTTTTGTTTGATTTGGTGGGCAACTCTCCTGTTCCTTTACCTGCTGAGTATTCCTCTGTCTCTTCATCTTGGTTATATTGCTGCGTTTGGGGTGGCCTTTTTATATTCTGATAATTTGAGGAGTTCTCTTTATTATGGAGCTTCCTCACTTTGGGTGGGGTTCTATCAGTGGCTTGTCAAGGTTTCCTGGTTAGGGAGGCTTGTGTTGGAGTTTTGGTGGGTGGAGCTGGGTTTCTTCTCTCTGGAGTGCAGTGGAGTGACCTGTAATGGGTTATGAGACATCAAAGGTTTTGGGATAATTTTGAGCTGCCTGTATATTGAGGCTCAGGGGAGTGTTCCTGTGTTGCTGGAGAATTTGCGTGGTATGTCTTGTTTTGGAACTTGTTGGCCCTTGGGTGGAGCTTGGTTTCAGTGTAGGTATGAAGGCTTTTGATGAGCTCCTATTGCTTAATGTTCCCTGAATTCAAGAGTTCTCTAATGTTTTCAGGCTTTGGGTTTAAGCTTCCTGCTTCTGGTTTTCAGTTTTATTTTCACAGTAGCCTCTAGACTTCTCCATCTATACAGCACCGATGATAAAACATCTAGGTTAAAGATGAAAAGTTTCTCCACCTTGAGGGACACTCAGAGAGGTTCACTGAGTTACAAGGAGAAGAGAAGATGGAGGGGGTAGTTAGAGGTAACTGGAATGAGATGTGGTGAGATCAAGAGAGGAGAGAGCAAGCTAGCCAGTAGTCACTTCCTTATGTGCGCTCTATAGTCTGGACCGCTCAGAGGTATTTACAGAGTTATACGGGGAAGAGGAGAGGGAGGAAGTAGACAGAGGTGACCAGGAGGATAAGAGAGAGGAATGAGTAGGAGAGAGACAAATCCTGCCAGTAACCAGTTCCTTAGGTGTTCTCTACCGTCTGGAACACACAGAGATTCACAGAGTTGGATAGAGAAGAGATGGGGGAGAAAAGAGACAGAGGCCACCTGGTGGAGAAAAAGGAGAGGCCAGAGGAGGAGAGAGTGGACAAGCCAGTAATCTCGCTCTCAGGTAAACTTGGGTAGTGAAGTTTGGGTTTTTAAATGTACAAAATTGACAACAAAGATTAAAAATCTGGAGTAGAGGTTGGATTTTCAAAGATACAATATTAAAGAAAAGCAGAAGGAAAAAGGAAGAAAGAAAAAAAAAGAATTATTGAAAAACAAACAAACAAAAAAAAACAAAACAAAACACCAACAACCATCCAAAGAGTATATTTGGTGTTTGCCTTAAAAAAAAAAAAAAAAAAAAGTCTTTTTTTTTAAAAAATAGTAATACTAGGTTATAGAAATAAAAATTAGAGGAGAAATAGAAGATTTAACAATTAAAAAAAAGCTCGGAAAAAAAAGAAAAAAAAAAGCAAAAGGCAAAAAAAAAAAAAGAATGATTTTAAAAATATTAAAAATTAAAAATATATCTGGCTCTTCTCTGATGTTATGGGCCGTGTGGGCTCACTTCCAAGGTGGTTCCCTCTGTTTAACTTCTTCTGTTTGCTGGTTTTTAGGCTCACTAGTTCAGTCGCGCTGTGGGGAGGGGGGATGCTGCAAACAAATAGCACTGTCGTGTGTACACAGTATCTCTGCCCCGCTTGACCTGTCCTTCCTCGCGGTGCACAAACCGCTCCGGCTCTACGATGCTCAGCCGGGAACCGTCTGGGGCCGGCCCTAGGCTGCGTGCACTTCCCCGGTCCAAGCCGCTCAGGTTCGGCCCTCAGGCAGCCCTCAGAGGCACAAATGCGGCTGGGACTGCGCTTTGTGCCCTTCCCAGGTCCGAGTAGCTCAGGAGTTTGGCGAGCGCAATCGCCGCGGCTTGTCACCTTTTCCGCCGCTGCCGCTCAGCTCTCTGGGTGGACCGCTGGCGCACCCCGTGAGGCAGACTGTGACTGTCCAGCACCCCCAGAAGTCTTAGCAAAGGAGCCTGCTTGCAGTTAGGTAAGTAAAGTCTCTCCGGGTCTGCAATTGCCCCTTTCCAGTCCTTACGGCTCTGGCTGCCTGTCCCCGGCGGGGAATGGTCTGTAGCCGGCTTTTTCCGTTCCGTCCTTTGTTCTGTGCTGGGTCCTGGCGGTGTCTTATGTTCGAGCTTTTCGCGTGGTAGCTATCCCACAGTCTGGTTTGCTAGCCCAAGTTAGATCGTTCTGGTTGCGCGTGGGGCGTTCCTGCCCGATTCTTACAAAGCTCTGCAGCCCGCGCCTCCCGCGCGTCCCTGCCCTGCCCCCACTTCCCAATGGCGGATGCAGGCGTCTGTGCTGCTTTTCCGCTGGGGGAGTTACTGGTGGGCTTGTAAACTCTTGGTTTTAATTATTTATCTATTTTTCCTTCCTGTTATGTTGCCCTCTGTGTTTCCAAGGCTCGCCACAGACTCGGCAGGGAGAGTGTTTCCTGGTGTTTGGAAACCTCTCTTCTTAAAATTCCCTTCCCGGGATGGGCTTCCCTTCCCGGGACGGAGCTCCCTCCCCACCTCCTTTGTCTCCTTTTTCGTCTTTTATATTTTTTCCTACCTGTTTTTGAAGACAATGGTCTGCTTTTCTGGTTGCCTGATGTCCTCTGCCAGCCTACAGAAGTTGTTTTGTGGAGTTTGCTCGGCGTTGAAATGTTCTTTTGAGGAATTTGTGAGGGAGAACGTGATCTTCCCGTCCTATTCCTCCGCCATCTTTCCCTCCCTCTCCCTCACTCCTTTTTTAAATCCAGTCATCTACACATTCAGGAACAAAGAGATGAAGGTAGCAATGAAGAGAGCTTTCAGACCATTCATGATTTTTAGAAAGATTTCATAAATGATATTAAAATGATCTTATCCTGATCATTATGTTGCCTGTATCTGGTATTATGAAATTAGCTCTTTCTAGTTCATTAGCTCATAAGTAGAGTGTTACCATAGTCTATAAGATTGCTTGTCTTCCCTAAAGAGAATAAACATTTAGACAAATAAAACCTTAATTAAAAATTTATATTTATTTATATGGGATTACACACATATGTTCTAATTATAATCATTTCTTTCTAGCTAGTTTCTTTACTTCTCTTTTCTTTCTAGATTTTAAACTGATAATTGTTTCAATTTGTCCATATATTTACTCATAATCTGCATCTTGAAGTAACCAAGATGCTGATTATTCCATTGATAATCTCCACATTTACCAAGAATGGGTCTTTTTCAAAGTATCTGATTTCAGACTAAGGAAATATCAGTCTCTCTGGCCTCCTTGTCTTCTTCCTCTTTTCTCACTACTCTCTCTTAATTACCAATATTTTTTATTGGTGACATAAACCCTGTTGGGAAGATTTTTGAAAGCCTAAATAAATGACACTACTGGTTTCCTACTGTTCACATATAGGTATATTCATGAACCAATTATTCATTCTTTTATCTGTCTCCTAAAACTATTCATTTCTCTTTATATATGGCATTGTATTTATTCTGTATCTGGAATTGTTTCTAAGAATACATTGAAGCACCCCAATATGTATGGCCTGGAGGAGATATAATTAGAGAGAGATATGATTCAAATATTCTCAATGCAAATTTATGAAACTTTTTGTAGTGCACTGTAAAAATCCAACATGAGTTTCCAGTGCTTGCCAAATGTCATAAGTCCAATATAGCCTATTTTTTCCATTTGTGTGCTGTGTGCTAAGTCACTCAGTTGTGCGCAATTCTTTGTGACCCCATGGACTGTTTAGCCTGCCAGGCTCCTCTGTCCATGGGATTCTTCAGGCAAGAATACTGGAGTGGATTTCCATGCCCTCCTCCAGGGGATCTTCCTGACCCAGGGTTCGATCCCACATTTCTTAAGTCTCCTGCATTGGCAGACAGGTTCTTTACCACTAGAACCACATGGGAAGCCCCAACATCCAGTCCAGATTCCTTCAAACCTACTCTGTACACAGGGATCCAAGTGATAGTCATAAATATCTAGTCTGTTCTTATCACCCTCCTTGGAGGAAGATTTTAAACTTTTCTTGTCTTTTCATTTTCCTAGAAACAGTATCCCACTACTTATCTCAGCCTTATCCTGTATAAATCTCCCCTCATTTTCTCTCAGTGTAGTTCCAGGTTTCACTCCCAGTGCCCTCTCTGGCCTCAAGGGGAAGCACAGATTGTTCCCCTTTCAGGGAATCTTTCGTCTTCCATTCTTAGGCAACATCTATTTATCATTTAGATTTTAGCATCAGTTGCTTCTTCAGGAAATCTTTACTGACTTTGTTGCTTACATCAAATCCTTCTATTACAATATGACAGTGTAATTTTCATGTTTGCAACTTTGCATTTGTTTCTGTGGTTGTTTAATATCTGCCTCTGGCTTTAGTATATAAAACCTCAAGATGGGGGAACTGTCAGTCATTTGCGCTGGGCACAGTCCTGGCAATGGGGTAGTCAATAAATATTAGGATAAGTAAATGAATTAATTTTATGCATCCTTTTGAATACTTTTAGTGTATTAAAATTTCTTTCTATATGATGTTTTATTTCTTTGTGTGTGTGTGTTTTCTTTTAATAACTTTGAAGGTTTATACTTAGTTTTAATTACTCATTGTATATAACATAGGTAATGCTATAATTTTGTGTTACCTCAAAGATAGTACCCATTGACTCCTTTCTGTGGGCTTTTGTAGCTCAGATTGTAAAGAATCTACCTGCAATGCCAGAGACCCAGGTTCAATCACTGGGTTGGAAAGAAGGAAATGGAGAAGGAAATGGCTCCTCACTATAGTAGAAATTAGTATACATGCTTTTTATCTTTTACCCACCCCCTATCCTTTTCCATTTCATCACTCAATTTTATTTGATTTCTTAATTCTTAGTTCTTTTAATCATTGCCTCTATACTTTAAAATAATAATTATTCACCTTTAAAGTAATTTTGAATCCCTTCTACTGTGAAAGATAAAGAAATCAGAATATTTCAGTAGAAATATTTTTGTTTTTAATTTTTTTTACTAATATAATTATTCTTTTTAAAATATACTTTCCAGGTTTATTGATATATAACTGACATGTAACTAATTACTCTTTATAGTGTCATAGTTTTTAACATTTGTATTCTGTTCTTTAACCATAGTCTTCAGGATTCCCAGGACTGTTTAATATTAAACTTCATAATTTACTATTACCATGTTATATCTGTTCATTTTTTGAATAGTGAAGTTTATTCTCTATTTTCTTCAGTAAGGCCTCAGGAGAACTCTGTTTCCTAAGCTTTATTTTTTTTTTGAAGTTTCTTTATTTTGTGCACACGAGGTTTGATAACCAGTTGGATTTGCCTTGATGTGACCCATGCTATATTTTTCCCGCCTGGTTTCTGAGAAGCCCTTTAGTCTGTAAATTCAATGCATCTTTTGTTTTGGAGAAGTTTTCTTTTGCTTTATTTTGAATAATTTCTATACTAAACATTATGAACTCTTTATAAGAAACACTAATTTTTAATTTGTTGGATATTATTTTAATCTATATTTTTCTTTAATCTTTTAAACTCCATTCTTCTTTTTAGAATATTTAAGCTTCCACTTTTTTCTTCTGTTCAGTTCAGTTCAGTCGCTTAGTCGTGTCCGACTCTTTGCTACCCCATGAACTGCAGCATACCAGGCCTCCCTGTCCATCACCAACTCCCGGAGTTCACTCAAACTCACGTCCATCGAGTCGGTGATGCCATCCAGCCATCTCATCCTCTGTTGTCCCCTTCTCCTCCTGCCCCCAATCTCTCCCAGCATCAGGGTCTTTTCCAATGAGTCTTTAGTGATCCTCATTTCTGTCACACTTTCATTTTGTTATTTACTTCTTGAAATTTCCAGTTTATTTTTTGTCATTTCATATTTTCTGTCATTTATTTAATTTGACTCATATTTTTTAAATGTCATTTCAGAAAGAAGATATCTTTACATTTTCGCTTATAATTTTCACTACTTCATGGCATAATCATCTATTATGTGTTTACTGTTTATCTTATGTCATTTTCCCTTTTCTTTCTTATTGAAGTATATTCACACAGGTCATCATTATTTTATAATAGAATCATTATACTATGAAATATAATTTTATCATCATTAATCTATTAATACACTAGATATTTGAAAGGATATCATGAAGGAGGAGGAGGTACGGGTGATTGTGATATATAATAGAAGGCAATTGAATTTTGGAATGTTGTTTTCAAAAAATATCTCTCAAGATAAATCCACACACCTATGGACACCTTATCTTCGACAAAGGAGGCAAGAACATACAATGGATTAAAGACAATCTCTTTGACAAGTGGTGCTGGGAAAACTGGTCAACCCCTTGTAAAAGAATGAAACTAGAACATTTTCTAACACCATACACAAAAATAAACTCAAAATGGATTAAAGATCTAAACATAAGACCAGAAACTATAAAACTTCTAGAGGAGAACATAGGCAAAACACTCTCCAACATAAATCACAGCAGAATCCTCTATGATCCACCTCCCAGAACACTGGAAATAAAAGCAAAAATAAACAAATGGGATCTAATTAAAATTAAAAGCTTCTGCACAACAAAGGAAACTATAAGCAAGGTGAAAAGACAGCCTTCGGAATGGGAGAAAATAATAGCAAATGAAGAAACTGACAAATAACCAATCTCAAAAATATACAAGCAACTTATGCAGCTCAATTCCAGGAAACTAAATGACCCAGTCAAAAAATGGGCCAAAGAACTAAATAGACATTTCTCCAAAGAAGACAATACGGATGGCTAACAAACACATGAAAAGGTGTTCAACATCACTCATTATCAGAGAAATGCAAATCAAGACCACAATGAGGTACCATTTCACACCAGTCAGAATGGCTGTGATCCAAAAGTCTGCAAGCAATAAATGCTGGAGAGGGTGTGGAGAAAAGGGAACCCTCTTACACTGTTGGTGGGAATGCAAACTAGTACAGCCACTGTGGAGAACAGCATGGAGAGTCCTTAAAAACCTGGAAATAGAACTGCCTTATGACCCAGCAATCCCACTGCTGGGCATACACACCGAGGAAACCAGAATTGAAGTAGACGCATGTACCTCAGTGTTCATTGCAGCACTGTTTATAATAGCCAGGACATGGAAGCAACCTAGATGTCCATCAGCAGATGAATGGATAAGAAAGCTGTGGTACATATACACAATGGAGTATTACTCAGCCATTAAAAAGAATACATTTAAATCAGTTCTAATGAGATGGATGAAACTGGAGCCGATTATACAGAGTGAAGTGAGCCAGAAAGAAAAACACCAATACACTATACTAACACATATATATGGAATTTAGAAAGAAGGTAATGATAACCCTGTATGCGAGACAGCAAAAGAGACACAGATGTATAGAATGGACTTTTGGACTCTGTGGGAGAGGGAGAGGGAGAGGGAGAGGGAGAGGGAGAGGGAGAGGGTGGTATGATTTGGGAGAATGGCATTGAAACATGTATACTATGTAAGAAACGAATTGGCAGTCTAGGTTCGATGCAGGATACAGGATGCTTGGGGTTGGTGCACTGGGATGACCAGAGAGATGATATGGGAGGGGGGTTCAGGACTGGGAACTCATGTACACCCGCGGCAGATTCATGTCAATGTATGGCAAAACCAATACAGTATTGTAAAGTAAAAAAATAAAAATAATTAATAAAAAATAAAGAGCACAGAAAAATAAAATAAAAAAAAAATAAAAATAAATAAAAAAATAAAGATGGAAAAGAAAATACCTCTCATTTGTTAGTATGACTCAAGCCTGGGCTGCTGGTCTAACTACTGACTCAGAGTGGAGTCATATTTGTTAATAAATATCATATATCTTATGATTTGTCTGTTTCTTCTCATTATGTAATGGCAACTGTCCGCATTCTGGATGCTTTCCTCCACTCCTTGCCGTGCTATACACATGGCCTAAGTATTTCAAAGGTGCTGTATCTGTATCTTTCTCTTTAAGTTCCACTATCCCATCACTTTCTAGTGTGAGGGTTCACACATTCTGATGTTGCTATTCAAAATGAAGATCACTGGTTTTATTCTCAACATAGCTACCTCTTTTTGAGACTATTGAACTTCCTGACTGATTCAAGATCTTTAGAGGCATGCATTTTCTTTTGGTGTTCATTCTTGTCCTATTTCAATTTTTATGGCATGTAGTTTTACTTTACATATCATGCCTTGGAATTGTAGGTAGATTTCCTGGTTTTTGTAAGAATGGAGTTCACATTTATATTTCATCTCATTATTTAAAGAAAGTTAGGGAGAAGCATTCCAAGACTGGAATCTTAGACTGAAACTCTGAATTTATTTACATAATTGAGGTTGACCTACAGTTTTGTCTGTTATGCATGCCTGAAATTTGGATTCAAGATCCTGTGCTTCATGAATCTGTTGGATAATATTAACTTTTCCATAATTTAAGAAAGAAAGAGAAGAAAAAATTGAGAAAGTCCTAAATTCATATATAGCTCAACCTTATAATATCTGTATAATATCAATAATTTTTCTGAGATTATGTGGTGACAATTATATCTACTTCACAATATGGTTCTTGGGCTTTAATAGAATATATATTAAAGTATTTTTTTAAGTCAATTTAAATCTCATTTCCTTATATATTCTCTTCACTTTCTTTTTCATGGAATATTGTGTGGTTTTATTTCTGTGTAATATTCTTCATACTTTTTAATATATTCTGTGTTTAAGTTAAATATTATTGTGATAATCAACATTTTAAAGGACAATTTAAAATGTTACTCTGGAATTCAACTTTAATCATCATAAAGTAAATATTTAAAGTAGCTTTAAAAGATGGTCAGTACTTGTTTATCATAAGAAACCTAAATGTCTCATTTCTTGTCATTAACAGCTTCTCTGCTTGGCTGCAGTGGGAAACCAAAATGACTGTAGATGATAATTCCCAGATCTCTGCAGCACCACTTGGTCACTAACCCCTGGGGTTATAATTAGCTGTTGCTCTGACTGTTTATATAACTATTTTTGTGTGTCTGTAATGATACTGCATAGGATCTGGTTGATTTTGGGAGAACTATATCTATGTGAATTCTTTTTTCCCCCCACTGTTTTAAACTTCTGCTTTATTTATTTTATTTTTTTATATCCATCTTTTTAAAAAATATAAATTTATTTATTTTAATTGGAGGTTAATTACTTTACAATATTGTATTTTTTTTTCAGGATGGGGAACACATGTATGTGAATTCTTAATGATGCTGTTCTCTTAGTTCCCTTGACAAAACAGGTAGGTGGGAAGGACAAAAGTAAAATCCATAGTGAGAAAATTACTGAGCCAAGGTTCTTGTTCCAGGAATGCAAAAACTGAGTTTTCCTCAGCGTGTGGTGATGTTAAACTTCTCTGTGGCAGTTTTTGGCTGGCACGAGAGAAGGAGAATGGATCAAGAATTAGGCTCATGAAGAAGACTCACATGTATGCAGAGTTAGGGTATGAGTAAGAGGAAGTACACACCAACACTTCAAAGAAGGGTAATAAAGTCGTAGAAGAATACCACGGAAGACTCAATTTATTGTATGACTACAAGTTTCCCAAGTGATTGTCCTCATTTTAAAATATTTAGTGTTTTGGTCTCATGTGCTTTTCTTTCTGGCCTGTGGCTTATGGTCAGTCTTGACTGTCTGGTTGTACTGTCCAATGACCAGAAGCCTTTTACACCTTTGTAACCTCCTTCTTCACTTGCCATTTCACTTTTCAGTCCTTTTCACCCTAATAGTTAAAGTGTTGTTTTTTTTTTTTTGGTTGATTTCAAGCTGCTGAGCATTGCTGGTGTGTGTTACAACAGAGTAGCTTGTAAGTTCTCTGCAATCTTTGTTATCCAGCCCCTAATGGGCACCTTTCATTAACTCTATCTTAAACAACTCTATCACATCTATTATATTATTCATACCTTAATTAACCTATTTGATGTTTATAATGTGTACCTATGAAATACTAGGCTGAAATCATCCGGTTGCAAAGCAGAAACTTATGTCAGATGGTGCCTCAGTTTTCTTATATTACTTCTCCTTTTATCACTGCCCCCCCCCTTTTCTTCGCTGTCATAGCATTTCTAGACTCCCTCCTTTTTTGTTCTGCTTTCATCCTTCGTTCTTGATTCACTCTTGTGTTTTGGCTTCTCTGGCTCACAGCCGATTGTCCTCCTATCTCCATGACTGTTCTGCCTAACTCATTGGCTCCTTTGCTTCCTTTCACACTGTCAGCATGCCATGTGAAACTGTCACTTGCTTAATGTAAATGTGATAATCCCTTTTCTCCATCATCACAAATTCCATGTCCAGCTGTCTTCTTTTTAAAAATGAATCCGTGACTATTCTATTCATGCATACATCTTGGTGTCATCTTTGACTTCTCTCTCTTTATGTTCACATTAACTTTAATCAGTCACCGATTCCTCTGGGTTTTTACTTCCCAGTATTTCTGCCTGCTATGTTTCTATTCTTATAGATAAAACTGTGTAGTCCTGATGCTTCTCCATGGCCTTCCTGATCTGTCTATTTCATCATTTTCTTAAGGGATTCCCTACCTCCATTGTTTTTTTTAACCTTTGATTGACCTATTCCAGTTATGGTTGGAGTATTTTCCCTAATGACTGACCTAATCATCAGTTCCTTGCTCCCAATCCTTCGTTGTCTCTCTACACTTATGTAATAATTCTTAAATAGGTTAGTTCTCAGTGTCGGGCAGAAACTAATCTTTACCAGTTTTCTCCTCTTCTCCAAAGCAACATTTGTGCTATAGACAAACTGCATGCTTCACTGTTAATGAATACCAAACTTACCTACTTTTAATGTTTTGTTGTTGTTGTTCAGTTGCTAAGTTGTGTTTGACTCTTGCCACCCTATGTACTGCAGTACACCAAGCTTCCCTGTCCTTTACTATCTCCCGGAATTTGCTCAAATCCATGTCCATTGAGTTGGTGATGCTATCTAGCCATCTCATTGTCTGCCATCCTCTTCTCCTTTTGACGTAAATCTTTCAGCATTAAGGTCTTTTTCAGTGAGCCACCTCTTCGAATCAGGTGATCAAAGTATTGGAGCTTCAGCTTCAGCATCAGTCCTTCCAATGAGTATTCAGGGCTTATTTCCTTTAGGATTGACTGGTTTGATCTTGCAATCCAAGGGACCATCTTCTTTAAATGAAATTTTAGTTCCTATGTTTGTGTATTATGATATTTACCGTCTCTAAAGCTATACACAGATGTCACATTTGCTGTGCTGCCTTTTCTCATCACTGTAGTTACTTTCCCTACTCTTCTCCTATATTAGAGAATCTGTTCCATGTCTGTGACCTCATCACACAGTGATGTATATTTATATACATGTTAGATAAGGATCAAACTTGTACAACATTCATAGAAAGCAAATCCATTTAAATTAGCAAATAAATAAGTGAGAAATTAAGACTGATAATAAAACATAAGACTTTGGTCTTAAGTAAACATCTGACTTTATAATGTGCCTAAACAACCTGTTTTCTCAAATTGCATAGTTAAATTGAAGATCAAAACTAAAGAATTCAATATACCTAACTCCGGGAGTTGGTGATGGACAGGGAGGCCTGGTGTGCTGCAATTCATGGGGATGCAAAGAGTCGGACACGACTGAGCGACTGAACTGAACTGAATCGAAAAAGGCAGTTTGGAGAATATTGTATTTTCCTGAACAACTGGTACTGTATAGTTTGGCTTCCTTGCCTCAGCTCAATACATATCTGCTCCTGGATGGACACAGCCTTTAGAAATCCCTCAAAACACCTGCCCTTCTCCTTTCTTCCTTCTTGACTCACTTTTATCCTTAAACGTTAAAGAAATATCCAATATTGTCTGAAGTGGTCAGGAAAAACTTAACTTTTTTAAGGTGAGGAATTGAACTTTATGATTTGGATTATAGGGATGGCAGTAGTGAAAGGGTCACAGCCTAAGCAGAGCACTAAGCTTCTTCCTGCATCCCTCAGGCAGTCTTAGGTTAATATCTCTCCTGAAGAGTACACTTATTTGGGAAATGTACTTAAGTGATTGGATACAAGTGTAGACATAAAAATTTATAAAACAAGGTCTAGGTTCAATACATTAGAATAATGAATGATTCAGATATTCGGGAATATTGTCAATCTTTGAAAGCCACGATGTAAATAGTCCTTACTATATTAAGTACTATTTATTGTGTCATACTGTGTGCTAGGTACTGAGGCAGATATGTTTACATACATATATCATTTATTTCCCACAACACCCTGCAAAACTGAAGCTCAGAGAGGTCAGATAATTTCGTCATTCTCACACAGCAAGTGAGCAACTGAGCCTCAATGAAAGAAAAAAAAAATCCTGGTTGACATCAGAGCCCAAACTATTAACTCTTTTACTGTAAGGCATGAAAGGAAATATGTGACATTTTGTATCTGTAGGACTGAAGAAGATAGAGATGAAAATTTGGGAATTATTTCTGGACTTTTGATATGAGCGTATACCCATGTGATAAATCCACGATATAGAAGAACCAAACGTTGAAAATAACTGTATTCTAACCTGCAGTAGTAGAAGCTGACAGGGCAGAGAGCCCTTCTGGGATAGTAGAATGTATAGAAAATGTACATGGGGGAGAATTTCATATATCTGCTGTGTATTGTCCTGTATACCTTTTTCGGCTTAGTATATGCTAGACTCCTCAAGTCATAATAAGAGTTGAATTTTTACTGTGAATTACATGTGTGTATCATTGTGCAGCATAAAAGGCAACCTGTCCATTCATTATCAAGTGTGATTTTCATAGAAACTTTGTGAGCCTGACAGGGCAGGTGATAGAAGCATCTGCCTTCCTTAAATGCAATCCAATGTTTCAAAGTCAGGAGCAGCCCTGAATCAGTGAATTAAAGGTGAGAGGGTGATATTCTCCTTAACTGACCTGGGTTCTCAGAAATACAGGCTATCGTATTTTGTACTCTCTGAACTCTGATGTGCTCTTTCTCTTTTCTCCTCTTGCTTCTTTTTTGTCATTTTGCACATCTTTTCGAATTTCCCCTCTATCCAATCTTTAAGATATTTTAAATATTTTAAATTTATTTGTTCTCCTGTCTCTCTATTTTACTTTTCTATACATCTCAGATTATTCCATATACTTCCTGAAAATAAGCTGAGTGCTGACTGTAGGTATGGAGATGAAATGTTAGCTAACCCCAATGAGAAATACGTTGTGAAGCCTTAGGTGCCTTCTCACTAGGAGACTATTCATCATGCTCCTATAAGTTTTAAAATGAGAAACTTTCCCTTAAGCATGTTGAAACTATTGAAAAAGATGGTGGAGAGAATCAAGAACAAACCAAAAAGAATAATAAAGATCACTGACCTGTAGTCATGGCTTTAATAAGGCTGTTTTAATATAACCTCACAGTTGAGAACTATTTGTTGACTTCTGTATGAATCTGGGTATATAATATGAGCTATATACACATGAATAATGGTAGGTAATATTAAAAGTCACCTTGATATTATGTAATTCAAGGTATTTCTTTCTCTTTCTATTTAGCTTTCACTAATTCTTTTTTTTTATAGTTTTATTTTTTTATTTTTATTTTATTTTTTTTTAGTTTTTTATTTTTTAAATTTTAAAATCTTTAATTCTTACATGCATTCCCAAACATGAACCCCCCTCCCACCTCCCTCCCCATAACATCTTTCTGGGTCATCCCCATGCACCAGCCCCAAGCATGCTGCATCCTGCGTCAGACATAGACTGGCGATTCAATTCACATGATAGTATACATGTTAGAATGTCATTCTCCCAAATCATCCCACCCTCTCCCTCTCCCTCTGAGTCTAAAAGTCCGTTGTACACATCTGTGTCTCTTTCCCTGTCTTGCATACAGGGTCGTCATTGCCATCTTCCTAAATTCCATATATATGTGTTAGTATACTGTATTGGTGTTTTTCTTTCTGGCTTACTTCACTCTGTATAATCGGCTCCAGTTTCATCCATCTCATCAGAACTGATTCAAATGAATTCTTTTTAATGGCTGAGTAATACTCCATTGTGTATATGTACCACAGCTTTCTTATCCATTCATCTGCTGATGGACATCTAGGTTGTTTCCATGTCCTGGCTATTATAAACAGTGCTGCGATGAACATTGGGGTACATGTGTCTCTTTCAATTCTCGTTTCCTCGGTGTGTATGCCCAGCAGTGGGATTGCTGGGTCATAAGGTAGTTCTATTTGCAATTTTTTAAGGAATCTCCACACTGTTCTCCATAGTGGCTGTACTAGTTTGCATTCCCACCAACAGTGTAGGAGGGTTCCCTTTTCTCCACACCCTCTCCAGCATTTATTGCTTGCAGATTTTTGGATCGCAGCCATTCTGACTGGTAGCTTTCACTAATTCTTATAGAGTCAAATCAGTATCTCTACCCTGGGAGCGGCCTTCCCCACCTGCTATTGCTGACACTAATAATCTTCTATTATTGAATGTCTAAAACACATTCCAAATATTTATCTTGCTATTCACTTGACATGTGTTATATCCACATTAGACAGTATTTGTTATGTGTTCAATTCATGTTTTTTCAACTGTTTTCTCAGCTCTTTGATTTACAGGAGTTTTTTTTTTTTTTAAAGTTCTTATGAACAAAATTGTCAATAATAGCTAGTATGTTTACATTATAGCTAGTGAGTTTAACTGACCTTTTTTAAGGATAATAAAATTTAGGATGAGCAAAAGAAAGGTCTCCTTAGAGACAACAACTTAAGTGTTTTACAGTTGTAATGACCAGTTGCATAACCAGCAAAAAGGACACGTCAGTACAGAAATATATTCGCAGTGAATAACCACTTTCCCAAATATAATTTTCTATTTTACTAGTCAAATAATCTCTAACTATGCACTCACTTTATATATTTTATTTATTATTACACTAATTATATAATTTAGTGTTAATAATGGACATTATATGGAAATAGTGTTTTGTGGATTTTTATTTTGCTTGATTATTTTCTCTGGAATAAGAGTCAAGAGCTCTAGGTTATGGCCCCCAATTCTAGTTGTGTGAACCTGGTTGGGGGTTTTTCATGTGATTGATAATCACCTTGGACAAAATGGCCCATAAATAATTTCATGAAAACTTTCCATCCATGCTGAGCACATATTCTTTTCCTCACCAAAGCTTTGAAGGTTTTTCAACAATTACTAAGCTTCTTGCCCCCATCCTGCCCCCACCATGCCTCCATTACTTTCCCATGTACATCCATCCTATCAGTCCTCTCCCTTGCTGATTCTCTCTGCCCTGATGAGCAGGAGACAGTGGTTATTCCCTGCCCACTACTCCAAGCCTCAGGTTTATGGTAACACTGTGCAGCTTGAGACTGTGGACCATCGGACTGGGATGTGATAGCACAGTCAATGCATGCAGATGAGAGTAGAAAGACATTCATGCCGGTGGTGGTGACCCAGACATAGTGACAGCTTCTGTCAGGTTTGCAGACTGGGTGAATGAGGGCATCAGTCAGATGGCCCTTTGAATGAGAAGGTCTGGAATTGTACCTCAAAAAATGGATAACAGTATAGCTGTTCTGTTGCTTTTCACTAGGTCTGAAAATAATTAACCTCTAGTAGGTGTTCTCAGGGAATACCTTCTACTACAGGGAGTGATTGAGATGAGTGTCTGGACAGAGAAACACAACACTGTTGTCTGCTCACTCTCCACCTCACATATAAATACTATGTATATTAAAGAACTAAATTCTGTGTCATGTTTTATATAGTATGCCGCCGCTGCTGCTGCTAAGTCGCTTCAGTCGTGTCTGACTCTGTGCGACCCCATAGACAGCAGCCCACCAGGCTCCTCTGTCCCTGGGATTCTCCAGGCAAGAATAGGAGTGGGTTGCCATTTCCTTCTCCTTATATATAGTATGATTTAAGATCAAAAAGAAAGCTTATTTGCCCTCCTAAAATGTGACTTATATTTGATATTCCTATTTTATAATTGTAAATCGAAAGTATGAGATACAAATTGCCTTTAAGATTAAATATCTGAACAGATTTCCAAGCCAAGTAAGCAGGATAATATCAAACCTTAAAAGAGGTAACCGTGCAGGCGGTACTGAGTACTTCTAAGGATAGAGGGATCTCAGTGGACTTAAAGGTAACAACAAACTGAGGCACTGATGAATTACAACTTAATATTGCAACTATTTCAAGTGCTGACCTCAGTACCTTCACATGTATGGAGAGAAAGCAAATGTTTTCAGAGATTTTTTACATCATCTGTGACTTTAGGAATATACCTTAGCAGAAAGTGCAGAAATCCCTCAGATACACATTTATTAGACCTGGAGAAAGCCTTTCACACTTAGCTACTGTAGGTTCCATTATGAAAGCCTTACTGAGTATTGAGTGCAGTTTAGATATTTGTAGCCATGAAAAATTATGTGGAAACTAGAGGCACCCAGAATAGCCATGAATATGATAAAATGTGATGGAAAGCTGTGTTTGTTTTATTTACTAGAATCTGCATACTTCTCCTGTCCTGTTGTACTTGCAGGGCCTCCAATTTTACATACCCTAGTATTTTCTTAATCTACAGTCTATTCTAATCTACAGTCTATGCTAATTCAGTATCTATTCATGTCTCATGTCCCGTTCACTCCAGGTGCCAACTGACCAGTCAATGTTTTCCTCTCATCACTACTTTTTGTAAATTGTGAGAAAAGTGGATTATGAGATATACATAAAAGCATAATGGGATATTTTGGAAATGTGGAATAATCAGTATCAGAAGAGATTTAAACAGCTGATGAAGTCATGGACACTTTTGTTCTTGTTTAATGTGTTAATTTGAGAGCAGAGCATTGAAGTGTGAGTATTGATGATGTTTGAAGTATGTTGCAGCCCACACTTTGTGATGATATAGTGTTAATTATTATTATTATTTTTTGTATATTTGATGAACTGGATAATTACATACTTTTCATTCAATATGAGGACATTGAAAAATCAGAAATTATCATCTCCATAATCAGACTTTCCTCTTCATTTTCATATTTATCAATATTTCAGTGGCAGCCCTGTTGGCTGGATCGATGGATGGAGGGAATCACTCGGTGGTGTCTGAGTTTGTGTTTCTGGGACTCACTCATTCATGGGAGTTCCAGCTGCTCCTCCTGGTGTTCTCCTCTGTGCTCTATGTGGCAAGCATGACTGGAAACATCCTCATCGTGTTTTCTGTGACCACTGATCCTCACTTGCATTCCCCCATGTACTTCCTACTGGCCAGCCTCTCCTTCATTGACTTGGGAGCCTGCTCTGTCACTTCTCCCAAGATGATCCATGACCTTTTCAGAAAGCGTAAAGTCATTTCCTTTGGAGGCTGCATTGCTCAGATCTTCTTCATCCATGTCATCGGTGGGGTGGAGATGGTGCTGCTCATAGCCATGGCCTTTGACAGATATGTTGCCATATGTAAGCCTCTCCACTATCTGAGCATCATGAGCCCAAGGATGTGCATTTTGTTTCTGGCTGCTGCCTGGGCCCTTGGTGTCAGCCACTCCCTGTTCCAGCTAGCATTTATTGTGAATTTGCCCTTCTGCGGTCCTAATGTACTGGACAGCTTTTACTGTGATCTTCCTCGGCTCCTCAGACTGGCCTGTACAGATACTTACAGACTTCAATTCATGGTCACTGTGAATAGTGGGTTTATCTGTGTTAGTTCCTTCTTTATACTCCTCATCTCGTATATCTTCATCCTGTTAACTGTTTGGAAACGCTCCTCGGGCGGTTCATCCAAGGCCCTCTCCACTTTGTCAGCCCACATCACTGTGGTTATTTTGTTCTTTGGTCCAACCATGTTTGTCTATACATGGCCGCACCCCAATTCCCAAATGGACAAGTTTCTTGCTATTTTTGACGCGGTTGTCACTCCTTTCTTGAATCCAGTTATTTATACATTCAGGAATAAAGAGATGAAAGCAGCAATGAAGAGAGTATGCAAACAGCTAGTGATTTATAGGACAATTTCATAAATGATGTGATAGTCTTCTCACTAACCATAAAGTAGCTTTATGCTTCTGTCTTTGGTATTTTAGGTCAGGAAATTGCAGCATCAAATTTTGCTTTGAGTGTTGTCAGATCTGTAAATAAATAAATAAATGTATTTATTCCTGGTAGCCATTAAATACTATACCTCTGTATCTATGTAAGTCCCATTTAATTACTTTCAGCAGTGTTTTCAGATTTTGGTGAGTAAAACTTGCATATCTTATTTTGAGAATCATCCTAAAATTTCCATATTTTTGATATGGTTATAAATTGTACTTTTGGGGTTTAATGTAGAATTATTTGTGGTTAATATATAGAAATACAACAGACTTTTGTTTATTAGCATTATGTCCTGCACATTTGCAGAACATTACTTCTATTAGTTTTTTACAGATTAAGCAGGATTTTCTTCATAGATGATCATTTTGTTAGCAAATAAAGACATTTTTCATCTTTTATTCTGGTGTGGATTTAATTTATTCATTTTTGTTGTCTTATTACACTTAGAAAAGTCAAATGGGACAGTGTTAAATAAAAGTGGTTGCATTGGACATCATTGACTTCTTCTTACTCTTTTGAAAAAAGCCTTCAGTCTTTCATCATTAAATATGATGCCAGTTGTAGGTTTTTTAGATGCCTTGTTGATATGATTTTTTTCTTAAAAATGTTTTATAGAATTTACCCAATGAAGTCATTTGGGCTAGGAGTTTTCTCTGCAGAAATGTTTTCAACTAGAAATTTGACTTTTGGTAGTTTATGTCTTCTAAGAAACTTTTACATTCATTTGTGTTTTCAGATTTTTTTTGGAATAAGTTCTTTGTAGTATTTCCTTACTATCTAATGAAAATATCTGTTAAGATTTGCAATGTTTTTTTCTCTCACTGTATATATTGGTAGCTTGTATCTTTATTCTTTTTTTTTAATGTTTTCTAAATTGTCTTTCATCTTTTTTATCTTATCAGCATGGCTAGAAGTTTTTCAGCTTTCTTGATGTTCTCCCATTTTCATTTCATTGATTTTTCTCTATTGTTTCATTTTCTCTTTTATTAATTTTCATTTTTATTGTTTATAGTCTCCTTTATTTTTCTAGTTTAGGGGGAAACCATAGTCATTCATAATGAGACCTTTCTTCTTTCCTAATATAAGATTTTAATTATCTTAATTTCCCTGTAGGCCACTGTTTCACATAATTTTTTACATATCTTGTTTCCTGTCATTCAGTTCAAAATACTTTCTAATTTTTAATTTGAAACACATGAGTTATAATTTCCATGGAAAATTTCCAGATATCATTCCATTATTGAGTTTAATTTATTTGCCTTTTAGTCAGTAACCTAGTTTGCATGCTTTGAATATTTTTAAATTTGTGGAGACTTGTCTTATGGTGCATAGGACAGCAGGTTCCTATCTTTCCTCATATTGAGTGCTGAACAACCTACAGAGCCTGGTCTTTTGGGACAGCTCACAACCTAAGAAAGGGGAGGACATTCAGTTATAGCTAGTGCTGCCGTTTGAAACTGGGGATAAACACAGAACTGAAATTTTTACTCCAGGGAGGAGGAAAGGAAGCAAAGGGAGCCTAATTCTTCGAAATTCAGATTGTCTTCTGGGTGAAGCAAACAACAGAGGATGAGGTGGATGGCATCACCAACTCAACGGACATTGAGTGAACTCCAGGAGTTGGTGATGGACAGGGAGGCCTGGTATGCTGTAGTCCATGGGGTTGCAAAGAGTCAGACATGACTGAGTAACTAAACTGAACTGAATATCTATTTTGCTCACACTAAGTGCTAAGATACTGGAAGAGCTCAGTCTTGTGGACCAGCTAATAAGAAAGAAAAGGGGTGAATGTCCTCCAACAGCTGGCATTGTTCTGTGAAATTGGGAAAAAACAGAAAACTGTGGCTTTTCCTCCATGGGGACTAGGCAGGAAATAATGGGAACGTTGTCGTCAAGCTTAAAGCACACACTCCAAGGAATTGGTCTCTATCTTCATACTGAGTGCTTCTGGCTCTATGGGCTAGTTGAAACAAGCCCATAAAGCCTGGGAGAGAAAGCTGCTTCTTCAAATGATTAAATAACAAAGTGAATCTACAAGGAAACATAAAGGATCATGATTCAAGGAAGAAAACAAACTTCTAACTCATTTAAAAGAAATGGATATTTGTGAATTGCTGACAAATAATTCAAAATAATCATCCTGAATAAACTCAGTGAACCCCAAGAGAACATGGTGGACAACCAAGTGAAATTGAGAAAGCAATACCTAAATAGAATATCAACAGAGACAGATGTAATAGAGAAAAGGACCAAACAGAAATGCTAAAGAATACAGTAACTAAGTGGAGAAATTCCTAGAGAGGTTGAAACACAGATTTGATCAAGCAGAGAAAAGAATCAGTAAATTTGAAAATAGGTCATTTGAACTTATTCTGACAGAGAAACAAAAATTAAAAGAATAAAAAGAGTGAAGAAGGTCAAATGGACGATGAGACTACACCGGAAGAAGCAACATAACATTGTGAGATACCCAGCAGGAGGAGAAAGAAGAAGGGGCAGAAAGCATATTTAGATAAATAATGGCTGAAAACTTCCCACATGTGTGGAAGAAAATGGACATCCAGAATCATGGGACCCAAAGGGATACAAATAGGTTAAAAGTAAAAGATTTAACTAAGGTTTACATTAGAAGCATCTCGTTAAATGTCAAGGACAAAAAGAGAACTTTGAAAGCTGTCCTTCAAAAATGAAGAGATAGACTATCTCAGATAAAACAAAGTAGAGAGAGTTCATCATCACTAGATTTGCCTTACAAGAAATGCTAAAGAGAGTTCTTTAAGGTAAAACAAAGGAATAACTCGAGATGAAAAATGTGAAAGTGTAAAACTCACTGGTAAAAGTAAATATATAGTCAAGTACAGAATATGCTAATACTGTAATGGTGATGCATAAATAATTTTCAACTCTATCATAAAAATTAAAAGGTGAAAGCAATAAATATAATTAACTATAGTAACTTAATGGATCCTCTTAATATAAAAAGATTTGTGAAACTGATAACATAGTGTGTCAGATGGAAGGTGGAAGTAAAAATGAAGAACTTTTGTATGTAATCAAAGTTGTCATCAACTTAAAATAGACTGTTACGACTGTAAGATGTGTTTTGAAAGCCTCATAGTGGTGGTTTAGTTGCTCAGTTGTGTCCAATTCTTTGTGACCCCATGGATTGTAGCCTACTAGGCTCCTCTGTCCATGGGATTTTCCAGGCAAGAATATTGGAGTGGGTTGCCATTTCTTTCTCCAAAGCCTCATAGTAAACAGAGATTGAAAAAAACAAAACAAAACTGTAGTGGACACACAAAGATGAAGAGAAAAGAATCAAACCACACTGCTACAACAGAGATCAAATCACAAAGGAACATAGTAGAAGAGGAAGCAAAGGAACTGCAAAACAGTTAGAAAAAATGAAAAAAAAAAGGTAATAATATGTCCTTGTGCATGCGTGCTCATTCACTTCGGTCGTGTCTGACCCTTTGCAACCCTATGGACCATAGCCCACCAGCCTCCGCTGTCTATGGGATTCTCCAGGCAAGAATTCTGGAGTGGGTTGCCATTTCCCCCTCCAGGAGATCTTCCTGACCCACAGATTTTACCTGAGTCTCCTGTATCTCCTGCATTGCTGGCAGATTCTTTACTACTGAGCCACCAGGGAAGCCCTGATAAACCCTCACTTAGCTACAACTACTTTATATGTAAATGGATTAAGTTCTTCAATTAAAAGATATAGAGTGACTGAATGAATATAAAACAAGATACAATTCTGTGTTGCTGTAGGTGACTCATTTGAGCTTTGAGGACACAACATAGGTTGAAAGGGAGGAGTAGAAAAACATAATCCTTAAAAGTATAACCAAAACATCACAGGAGGGGGCTAATCTTATATCAGACAAAATAGACTTAAAATTAAAAAAAAAAACTGTCACAATAAAGAAGGCTGTTATATTATAATTAAGGAGTCAGTTCATTAAGAGGCTATAACAAATATAGTTCTATAAGTATCTTATATCAGAAAACCTAGAAGTATATGGCATATATAGAAAGATCTGAAGGGGAAAATAGCAATAGAATAATAGTAGGGGTCTTCAGTATCCCACTCTCAACAATGGATGGATCATTCAGATATAAATCAATAAGGAAATAAAGGAGTTGCACAATACCGTAGAACAAATGGACTTAGCAGACGTATACAGAGACTTTCATTCAACAGTAGCAGAGTATACATTCTTCTTAAGTGCAAACAGGACATTCTCCAGGGCAGATCATATATCAGCCTTCAAAACAAGTTTTAGAAATTTTAATAGTATTGAATTTGCTTCAAGTATGCTTTCTGACAAAAATAGTATGAAACTTTCAATCAAAGAAGGGAAATACCCACAAATACATGGCAATTAAACAACACATTCCTAAAGAACCAATAGGTCAAAGAAATAATCAAAAGGGAAATAAAGTCATAAGCTGAGGCCAAAGAAAAAGGAAAAAGACATTCAACATGCCAAAACTTAGAAATTGCAACATAAGCAGTTCTAAGAAGGAATTTATATGATAAACACCTACCTCGAGAAAAGAAAGATCTCAAATCACAATTCAACTTTACACCTTGAGAATTATAAAAAAAGAACAAACTAAGTACAAAGTTAGCACAAAGAAAGAAATAACAAAGATGAATAGAAATAAATGAATTAGAGAACAGAAAAATAATAGAAAAAATCAAACAAATTAAGAGCTAGTTGTTTTTCAAAAAAGATTAACAAAATTGACAAGCCCTTAGCTAGAATTACCAAGAAAAAGAGAGGGGGCTCAAACAAATGAAATTGTAAATGAAAAATAGACATTACAAATGATACCACAGAAACACAAAGGATCTTAATTATTACTATGATAAAATATATGCCAAAAAATTGCATAACCTACAAAAAATGGATAAATTTCTAGAAACATATGACCTATCAAGAATGAATCATGAAGAAATAAAGGTTCGATGCATGATACTGGATGCTTGGGCCTGGTTCACTGAGACGACCCAGAGTGATGGTACGGGGAGGGAGGAAGGAGGAGGGTTCAGGATGGGGAACACGTGTATACCTGTGGTGGAGTCATGTTGATGTATGGCAAAACCAATATGATATTGTAAAGTAATTAACCTCCAATTAAAATAAATAAATTTATATTAAAAAACAAATGGCAATAGCAGTAACAATTCTCATGAAATAAAAAACAAACAAAAAATCTGGACAGATTAATAATGAGTCAGAAGATTAAATCAACAATTAAAAATTTTTGAATAAAGAAAAACCCAGGATTGAAAACTTTCTGAGCCATTCAATTATACTAAACATTTAATAAAGGATTAATATGAAAAAAGAAATGAGCATCCTAAGTAGATGATTATAAAGAAAGATGTGGGAGAATTAGAAATACTAGTAGCTAGAAGCATTAAAAATTAAAAATAATAAAGAAGGATTAATATCAACCTTTCTCAAACTTTTCCAAAAAATTGAAGATGGGTAAACACTCCTAGAATTATTTTATGAAGGCAGTGTTACTGGGTGTTAATGGATGGGTGATTCAATACACAGTTAAAAAGTGTGATATATTACAATAACAATGAAGGATAAAAACAATATGCTCACGTTAGAAACAAAAAGCATTTGACATCATATAATATCCTTTCTTGATAAAAAAACTCTCAACAAGTTAGGTATAGGTACTGGGGATTTTTAAGGCAGTGAAACTATTCTGTATGATACTATATTTATACACATCATTATATTAATACATGTTAAAGCCCATAGAATGTACAACCCCAGGAGTAAACCTAAATATAAACTATGCACTTTGGTTCATAATGGTGTCACTGTTCTTCATTGAGTGCAACAAAACATAGCACAAAGATGTGAATGCTTGCCAAGTTTGTGTGTGTGTGTGTGTGTGTGTATTTAGGAGTTATGTGGAAACTATGTTCTTCCCACTTATGCTGTGATCTAAAAGTGTTGTAAAAAAAAAAAGTTAATTAAAAAAATAGAAACCAGTAACTCAGTTGGTAATCAATGCTCAAGTTCATGGTAGGAAGTATCTTTAGATGTTTGAACAGATACACAGAGGCAGTTCAAACATGACCTAAACTGGGTCTTGTGTTGTTCTTATTCTACAGGTAACCAATGAAAAGAACTTTCTGGTTAGGTTTCAAAATAAGATGGTCCAGAATTTAGCCATATTTCACTAGAAGTAATATTTATTTGGAGAGAGTACTTAAAAATATATGCATATATTTGCTTGTTACCATTGCTCAGTAGTTTAGTCATTTCCTACTCTTTGTGACCCCGTGGACTGAAGCTTACCAGACTATTCTTTTCATGGAATTTCCCAGGCAGGAATATTGGAGTGAGTTTCCATTTCCTCCTCCAGGGGATCGTCCTGACCAAGGCACTGGACTCGCATCTTCTGCATTGGCAGGCGGGTTCTTTACCACTGAGCCACCAGGGAAAGAGGCAAACATGACTAAGCTACCGAGCACGCACGCTTATGACCATTTGTTGTTCAGCCTTTCAGTCATGTCTGACTCTTTGCAACCCCATGGACTGCAGCATGCCAGCCTTCCCTGTCCTTCACCATCTTCCAGAGCATGTTCAAACTCATGTGCATTGAGTCAGTGATGCTCTCCAACCATCTTGTTCTCTGTCGTCCCCTTCTCCCGCCTTCTTTCCCAGCATCTTTCCCAGCATTAGGGTCTTTCCTAATGAGTCGCCTCTTCACACTAGGTAGCCAAAGTATTGGAGCTTCAGCTTCAGTATCAGCATCAGTCCTTCCAATGACCATTAAGTGAAAATCGCTCAGTTGTGTCTGACTCTGTGACTATACAGTCCATGGAACTCTCCAGGCCAGAATACTGGAGTGGGCAGCCTTTCCCTTCCCAAGAGGATCTTCCCAACGCACGAATCAAACCCAGGTCTCCCGCATTTTGGGCCGATTCTTTACCAGCTGAGCCACCAGAGAAGCCCAAGAATACTGGAGTGGGTAGCCTATCCCTTCTCCAGTGGATCTTCCTGACCCAGGAATTGATCCGGGGTCTCTCGCATTGCGGGCAAATTCCTTACCAGCTGAGGTACCAGGGAATCCCGCAATGACCCTAAGCAAACCTAAATAACTTGACTGGTTAACTCTGAGAAGGGTAGTCTGCCCCCTGGTGGTGATTTATGGGTGCTTGATTATTTTAACACCTGCTGCGGCTGCTGCTAAGTAGCTTCAGTCGTCTGACTCTGTGTGACCCCATAGACGGCAGCCCACCAGGCTCCGCCGTCCCTGAGATTCTCCAGGCCAAAACACTGGAGTGGGTTGCCATTTCCTTCTCCGGTGCATGAACGTGAAAAGTGAAAGTGAAGTCGCTCAGTTGTGTCCAACTCCTAGCGACTCCATGGACTGCAGCCTACCAGGCTCCTCCGTCCGTGGGATTTGCCAGGCAAGAGTACTGGCTAGGACTGGAATCTTTTAGGATAATGCCAGTGCCACTATCTTTCAGTTGTATGTAGAGAATGCTTTGTGAGAGTACATAACCTCTATTAGACTTTGCCTGATGGGAAAAAAAAAAAAGTTAGTGGGACACTAACAATTATGGTTAGTGAAAGAGCTAATATTATTTTATTAAGATATAATATTTCTTAAATTTGTTTTCAGTTGTGAAGATGTGAAGTTGTAAGAATGACAACCAACAAATACTATTGGGATTTGTACTGAGACCCAGAGGTGTTAGATATTTTGATGATGTATAAAAGGGACAGTTCAATGAAACAAGAAGTAATTGTGAAGTAAATGCCAAAGTACTTACTAATCATGATGAACCATCTACAAAAAAGTCCCATTTATTTTTTCTTTCTCTATCAGCTGCTTCAGATAAAACTCTCTGTAAAGTTTTAGGTGTGGGTACAGAGAGAAAGTAATGTGGCAGGAGTTTGTGTCCTGGGCATTTAGATAATTTTCTCAGGAACCTATATTTTCAAGATATGTTCAGCTGTAGTCTTGAATGGATGTTGCTGTGCACATCCAACTCTATAGCTTGGTGGGTTGCAATGCCAAATTCATGATGGGACGCTCAGATTACATAGCAGCTTGGTTACACTTGTTTAAGTGTGCAGTCTCTACTGAGGCCCAGAAGCAAGCCAGAAGTTCTTACTTGAAAATAGATTTAGTATCTACAGAATATAGCATATGTGTGCTCCCAAAGTCTAAAGATAAGGGATTGTGATTTCACCTATAAGGACCTACCAAATGTATCATTTTGTGTTCCTATATATAAGAGATGGTTTATAATATTTTCTGGATCATCATCAGAGGAGCTTTTATGGCAAGCTGGAGCACTTGTAGAACCATCTGTGATCTAGGCCTTATTCAAGCTGGAAATATTTTGGGTTACTTGATTCTTAGAATGGAATATCATGCCAAAATGAGGTATATGTTACCTCCAAAATATTAAGTGACACAGAAAATTGTGTCTAGTTCTTAGTGGTAGACACAATGGTACAAGATGTGGCAAATTGTCCACTTCGTGTATCTTCACCTGCCCAGACTACTCTACCTTTAGAAACTTTACTGAAGTGTCAGCTCCCTGAATATTTTTGAGATTTCATTTCCACCCTATAACTTACGGGCTTCCCTGATAGCTCAGTTGGTAAAGAATTTGCCTGCAATGCAGGAGACCTGGGTTCAATCCCTGGGTTGGGAAGATCCCCTGGAGAAGGGAAAGGCTACCCACTCCAGTATTCTGGCCTGGAGAATTCCATGGACTGTATAGTCTATGGGGTTGCAAAGAATCAGACACGACTGAGCGACTTTCACTTCACTATGACTTACATATATTTCTTACCAAGGTATCTAGAGTAGTTACTGTTGAAACTTCCTGCTTAGCAAGTTCAATTGACATATTAACAATATAATGAGGTATTGTGATGGTCTTTGGAATAGAAAAGCAAAGAAGTTCCTTGTGGACTAGCTAATAACATAGGGCTTGGACTGTTGGTATACCTGGAAATAGGATAGTGAAGATTTATTTTGGCTCTGGCTGTTGAAAGCAAATTTATTATGATGATCCTTGCTAAAAAGGTATAAAAAATTGCTGTATTAATGGCTGCATACTAGGTATCAAGGCAGTTAAATGCAATTGGAACAGAAGCTGTAATTAAGTCATCACTTGATTTATGTCTTTCTCCAAGATCCTCTTGTCTTCTTCCAAGGCAAATGGGTGATCTGAATAAGAATATTGTAGAAATCACCATCTCTGCCATCTTTCAAGTCTGTTATGGTGTCATCTCCAAATTCGCTTCAGGAACTTGGTAATGTTTCTATTTTAATCTTTTGGTATGTAGAGATAGTTCTAGTGGCTTATATTAGGCCACTGACACTATAAAAGCTCATATCCCATGTAGTGGAGAACCAACATAGAGATTCTTCCATTTGTTAAGTATGTTCTTTCAATGATGAACTCTTGAGCTCTGGAAATAACCACAGAATGAGGTGGAAACCACTGGGTCAATTCTGAGACAGATCCAAAGAGACTTTTGTTCACCATTTGATCTCTATCAGGCCCTTCTCTGACTGGTGGACCATAGTAGTAGTCTTCAGGAATTAGTGTAAATCCAAAGCCAGTATCCAGTAATTCTCTAAAAGTCTGGTTATTTTTCCTTCCTCAGTGTACAATCATCTTGGTAAATGATTGTAACTTCAAAGAAAGCTATGAGAAATATTTATAGTAAACTTTCCCCCTTACCCCTAGTACTAAGCTTCTTGTTTAAGGAGACCCAGTCTGTTCTCTATTCAGTGGGCTTTGTTTTTATAACTGGCTTGTCTGAAAACTTGTTGAAATGCTGTGAATCTCTGTCTCTATTGTTCTCATTTAAGTCAAATTTATGTTCATCAGACTTAGAGATTTTTCTGCTCATACACATCAAGTAAGACTTTAATAGGCTGCTGCTGCTAAGTCGCTTCAGCCATGTCCGACTCTGTGCGAACCCAGAGACAGCAGCCCACCAGGCTCCCCCGTCCCTGGGATTCTCCAGGCAAGAACACTGGAGTGGGTTGCCATTTCCTTCTCCAATGCATGAAAGTGAAAAGTGAGAGAAGTCGCACAGTTGTGTCTAACTCTTAGTGACCCCATGGACTGCAGCCTACCAGGCTCCTCTGTCCATGGGATTTGCCAGGCAAGAGTAGGGTTGCCATTGCCTTCTCCGCTTTAATAGGCTACTTACCTATTTAAGCTCTATGGACACCATGGTTAATTATCCAATGTCAAAGGTTTTTTCAGGTCATACTATTTTAATTTCTGCTTTTATTCTGTTGCCTATTACAGTCCCTATACACACTTTACATATGGCATTTATGAGTGCTGCCACTTAGCCACTGTCCCTATAGTACCTCATCATCCACACTGAATTCAGGGACTGACCTTCAAAGGCAGCATTATCCTTCCTAGCCCACAGCAAATAGCAGTCATAGAGCTTTTCCAAAATGCTAGGACTCCTTTCACAAATTTATTTCTTACAGCCTTGATAAAGGGCGTTTCCTCTGGGTTCTTATGGGGAACATGGTTGGAGATGAAGTGAGCATCATTGTAATCTCTGTCAGACTCTGAATACCTTCTTCTATAGTAAACCAAAATGTTTCTGGCTGATCAGCCCTATTCTGTATATGGTAGCTTCGGGTAAACTAAATAAAGCAAACTATTTAAAATCTCTTTAACAAATGGTACTGGAAAAACTGGAGAACCATTCAAAAACATGCAGAAATATGATATTGGACCCCTGTCTTATGCCACTTACTGAAATTAACTCAAAATTAAAGACTTAAACTATAAAATTATTAGAAGAGAACAAAGAGTAGAAGATTCTTGACATCGGTCTTGGCAGTAGTTTTCTGGATATGACGCAAACAATACAAGCATCAAAAGCAAAATTAAATGGAACTACATCAAACTAAAAATCTTCTTTATATGGAAAGAAAAACATTAAAAAAAACTCTAGAATGGGAGAAAATGTTTGTAATTTATATAACTGACAAGATGTTAATGTCTTAAATATGTAAGGAACTCACAGAATTCAGTAGCAAAACCCAAACAACCTAATTAAAACTGAGCAGAGGATCTGAACAGACATTTTTCCAAAGGAGACACCCAGATGGCTAATAAATACTTGAAAATGTGGTCAGCATCGGTAATCAGGGAAAAGCAAATCAAACCCATAATGAGATTACCTTACATCTTTTAGAATAGCTATCTCAAAAAGTCAAGAGATGGAGGAAATATGGAGAAATGGGAACGTTTGTGTATTTTTGGTGGGAAAGTAAATTGGTTCAGCTACTGTAGAAAGCAGTGTGGAGGTTCCTTAAAAGCTTTAAAATAAAACTATCATGTAATCCAGCAATTCTACTTCTGCGTATTTATCCAAAGGGAATAAAAACTTTAAAATAATTTAAGAAGATATGTGCACAATTTACAGTAGCTAAGATAGTAAAGCAACCTAAGTATCCATTGATAGATGGCTGGATAAAGAAAATATGGCATACACACACACAATGGAAAGTTATTCAGCTATAAAAAGGAAATCTTGCCATTTGTGATAACTTGGATGGACCTTGAGGTCATTATGCTAGGTGAACTAAGACAATGAAAGAGAATGAAAGAACTAAGACAGTGAAAGACAACATAATCTCAATTATATGTAGAATCTAAAAACAACACCCCCCAAAAAAACCCCAAACAACAACAAGAACAAAATCTAAACCCAGAACAAATTTATAGATACAGAAAACAAATTGCTGACTCCCAGAGGCAGAGAGTAGGCAAAATGGGTGACAGTCATCAAAAATATGAACTTTCTAATTTTCAAAATTTTTACAGAGTCTTTCTCAGAAATGCATTAACTGATACACTAACAAGTGTTAAAGTAGTTCCTGTCTTTCCCCCAAAGGACTATAAAAACTTCAAGGTTTTTAGGATTTAAGGCATGGAGAGAAGTTCTCAATCCAGGAGGTGTTTCTAAATCACCTTCCACCATCTCAAACGATGCTGTACTTGAACAGGTCTGACAAAAGGTCTTAGAATGTCATCTGTGTTTGTATCGTTATGTTACATCCAGAGTAAATGCATAAAATAAAAAAAATATGAACTTTCAGTTATAAAATAACTTCTGGGATATAACGAATAGCATGGTGACTATAGTTAATAATACTGTATAATTGTTAAGTTGCTAAGAGAGTAGATCTCGAAAGTTCTCCTCAGAAGAAAAAAATTGTGGACTTCCCTGGTGGTCCAGTGGTTAAGTATTCTCCTGCCCATGAGGACATGGGTTCGATCCCTGGTCTGGGAGAATTTCACATGCTGCAGAGCATCTAAGCCCGTGCTACTGAGCCACAACTACTGAAACCTACTCACTCTAGAGCCCATGCAACCACTGAGCCTGAGTGTCATAGCAACAGAATCCCACGCGCCCTAGAGTTCAACCCACTGCAGTGAGAAGCCCACACCACTGCTAGAGAAAGCCTTTGTGCAGCAACGAAAGCCCAGGTAAAGGTGAAGGTGAAGTTGCTCAGTTGTGTCCGACTCTTTGCGACCCCATGGACTGTAGCCCACCAGGATCCTCCGTTCATGGGATTTTCCAAGCTAGAGTACTGGAGTGGGGTGCCATAAGCCCAGTGCTAAATAAAATTAAAAAAAAAGAAGAAAAAAATATGTAGTGGTGGATGTTAAAATGTATTGTGATAATTTTGCAGTATATCCAAATACGGGATCATCATGTTCTATACCTGAGCCTAATAGAATGTTATATGTCCATTATATCTTAAAAAACAACGTATTATCTATATTGGTTTTGTGTTATCTGAAATTAGTTTTCTGATTAGATTAGATTTAAAAGTATTACTGAACCTGTTGTTAGCAGTTAAAGGGGATACTGATAGTCCTTAGCATACAGTGGCAAAACAATTACATCAGTTTTCACGTGTAGACACTTGCAGTCAGGTGTGCATTAAGAACAAGGCTTTGGATGATCAACTAATTGCTGTTGCAGAATAGTTTAGTAAAAATAAGGAGTATAATGAATTTGTAAGATATTTGAATATCTTGGGGAAAGAAAACAATGAGTTTAAGGCTTTAAATTCCTATCCCAAGACCAAATAAAGAACCAGAAAGCCTCTGCTCAGTCACTTCAGTCATGTCTGACTTTTTGCAGCCCCCTGGATTGTAGCTCACCAGGCTCTTCTGTCCATGGGATTATCCTGGCAACAGCATGGTGTGGGTTGCCATTTCCTCCTTCAGAGGATCTTTCTGACCCAGGGATCAAAGCTGCATCTTCTGCATTAACAGCAGATTCTTTGCCCTGAGCCACCTGGGAAGTCCCAGAAAGTCTCTATGACTGTTCTAAAATAAACGTGTCTTTTGTAGATGCATTTTCATGTCATCTAAGGGAAAAATTCTAATATGTGGGTTGCTGACTTAAAGGCAAATGAATTCACAACCTCATACTGTCCCTTATTAAAATGTGGAGTCGACTGGGAAGAGGTAAAGTCTTGAAAATCAAGATGGGAAATATTGGTAAATCCCAATAAATTAGGAAACCTGCATCCTCAATTTCTCCCAGTCTTTACCATACGCCTATCAATAGAAACCTGGATCATATGTATGGGAATGGATCCTAAAGGTGTTGGAACAGGATGAAAGTAATATAATTTTGGATCAGGTTTCATTTAGTGATATTATTGCACTATATAATGATTCTGCATTCAAAGAGTTAGTTCAGATGGCTGAAGATCACTGTAATAGTTTATTTGATTGACCACACACTCAAATCTCGCAAAATGAGGTTGATCTGCCAAAATGTCCTTAGCTTACTGTAAACAAAGGCATCCCAAGGTTTAGGATTAGTGCTGTGATTGTTAATGCAATTTTCTTTTCCTATTGTTTTTATTCAATTACTGTTCAAGGGCTGTCTTTGTCTCCATGACCAGAAAAAAAAAATCCTATAAGGGAAGGCAATAGTAATTTACAGAAAGAGATGTCAATCCCAAGTGACCCATTAACCACGTTTCTCCTTAATTACCCTGGGAAAACCAAAATGATTCTAGGAAACAGTTCTCATAATAGACTGATTTCTGGATGGCAATACCAAATCTCTGAAGTTCTACTTGGTCACTTCCCAAGCACAATTAGTGCTGTTAATTAACTGCCTTTACCGTAGTAGCATTTTTGTCATTCTTTGCACAAGGGAGAGTTATGCAATAACTTTCTGAGTAGTTCTGACTCCCTGAAGAAAAAGTTGCTTTATGCTGCAAAAGCAGAACAAAATTTCCCGTGCTTATTGCGTTTCAGTATTAAAAATATGCGTGAACTCACTAGAGTCAATGGTAGTTGAAGATAGGTCTCCAGACAAAGTTGGTTAGGTTTTGTGCTATCACTCATTCACCTTGCTTCAATTTTTTATTTTATTTACTATCTTTGAGTTTCAAAATGGCACAAGTTTGTTGCTTAATCAACTTTTATAAAGTAATTCCCACTCAAGTCAGAATATAGAACTCCCAGCTATCCCATCTCAGAAATCTTCTCTATGACTCATAAAAATTACAACCATCTTTCCCCTCAAAAGTAACCATGGTTCTGTTAGACTCCCTTACATTTTTTTATAGCTTTATTTTTGAAATGTGCTCACATTCTATTTGTTTTGCCCAGGTGTTTTCACTTGACATGTCACTTGACATGTCTTTCTAATATCTTCTAATAGAGAGATTTCCCACCAATCTTTTCCTCTTCTTTATGCTTTATTTGATGAAATACTTGACCTTTTGACACTTCATTTACCACATTCTGTGCCTCATTTGTTATCAATTAATTGATCATAGGCACATGGGTTTATGAGGGCACATGAGCCCTCTATGCTATTTCATTGATTTATGTGTCTGTTTTTGTACTGATAACCATGTTGTTTTGATTACTAAATTTGTAGTATAGCTTGAAGTCAGAAGCGTGATACCTCCAGTTTTTCTTTTTCCCTCAAGATTGCTTTGGCAATTGGGATATTTTGTGATTCCATATAAATTTAAGAATTATTTTTTCTAATTCTATGAAAAATGTCTTGGGTGTTTTGATAGGGGTTGCATTAAATCTGTATTTCTTTTCATAGTATGGACTTTTAACAATCTTATTCTTTCAGTCCAAGAGCATGGGGTATCTTTCCTTTTTTTTTTTTTTTTGGTATCATCTTCAATATCCTTCACTAGTGTTTCATAGTTTTCAGAGCATAGTTCTTTCACTGCCTTGGTTAAGTTTATTCCCAGGTATGTTGTTCTTTTTGATGCAATATAAAATGGGATTATTTTTGTTTTCTCTTTCTGTTAGTTCATTATTTGCATATAGGGAAGCAACAGATTTCTGTATATTAATCTTGTATCCTGCAAACTTTCTGAATTTATTTATTAGGTCTAATAGGTTTTTGGTGGAGACTTTGGGTTTTATATATATAGTATCATGTTATCTGCAGAGAGTGACACTTTAACTTCTTCCTTTCCAAGTTGGACACCTCTTATTTGCTTTCTAATTGCCATGGCTAGGACTTCCAATATTATATTGAACAAAAGTGGTGAGAATTGGTATTCTTGCCTAGATCCTGATCTTAGAGGAAATGCTTTCAGGTTTTTATCAGTGAATATGATGTTGGCTGTAGGTTTGTCATGTGCTGTACTGTGCATAGTCACTCAGTTGTGTCCAACTCATTGCGACCCCATGGACTGTAGCCTGCCAGACTTCTCTGTCCATGGGGATTCTCCAGGCAAGAATATTGAAGTGGGTGGGTGCCCTCCTCCAGGGGATCTTTCCAACCGAGGGATAGAACGCAGGTCTCCCGCATTGCAGGCAGATTCTTTACCATCTGAGCCACCAGGGAAGCCCAAGAATACTGGAGTGGGTAGTCTATACCTTCTCCAGGGTATATTCCTGACCCAGGAATTGAAGCAGTGTCTCCTGCATTGCAAGTGGATTCTTTACCAGCCAAGCTACCAGGGAAGCCCATGGTTTGTCATATATGGCCTTTATTATGTTGAAATATGTTGCCTCATTACACACGTCATTGAGAGATTTTTATTATAATGGATGTTGAATTTTGTCAAAATTTTTCATCTGCCTCTATTGGGATATTCATATGATTTTTATTCTTCAGTTTCTTAAAGTGGTGTGTCATACTAATTTGTAAGAAACGATTCATTCTTGCATCTGTGGAGTAAACTCACATGGCTATGGTATATGATCCTTTTAATTTATGTAGAATTCAGTTTGCTAATATTCTCAGTTTGCTGAGGATTTTTGCATCTATTTTCATGAGAGATATTGGTTGCATTTTCTTTTCGTATATTATCTTTGCCTGGTTTTGGTATCAGAGTAATGCTGACCCCTTAGATTGAGTTCCAAAGCATTCTTTCATATTTAATGTTTTGGAAAGGCTAAAGGAGGATAGGTATTATTTCTTCTTTAAATGTCAGGTAGAATTTACCTGTGAAGATCTCATCCTGGACTTTTGTTAGTTTTGAGTTTTTTGTTTTTAACTGAACCAATTTCATTACTGGCAACTGATACATTCATATTTTGTATTTCTTCCTGAATTCAGTACTGTGAAATTGTACATTTCTAGTAATTTGCCAGTTTATTCTAGGTTGTCCATTTAATTGGCATATAGTTGCTCACAGTACTTCATATGAAACTTTGTATTTTGTGGTATCAATTGTAACTTCTCTTTTATTTCTCTCTTTTGTTTCTGGATTAGTCTAGTTAAAGGCTTATCAATTTTACTGTCTTTAAAAAGAAACGTGGTCTTAACTTCATTGATATTTTTATTGTTTTTTTTTTTTTTTAAAGTCTCTGTTTATTTCCACTCTGATCTTTATTTTCTTTCTTCTACTAACTTTCTGCTTTGTTTTCTTTTTTTATGCCTTTTAGGTTTAAAGTTGGGCTGAATATTATTATTATTATTATTTGTCTCCTGAAGTAGGTTTGTATTAATATAAACTTCCTTCTTTGAACTGATTTTGCTGTGTCCCATAGATTTTGGATCATTGTTTTAACCATTTTTAATTTTCTCAAAATATTTTCTTATTTCCTCTCTGATATCTTTAGTGACCTATTGGTTGTTTAGTAGCATATTGTTTAGCCTCCATGTGTTTGTGTATTTTTTGAAGTTTTTCTCTTGTTGATTTCTATTCTTATGGCATTGTGATGAAAAACATGCTTGATATGATTTTAACTTCTTTAATTTACTGAAACTTGTTTTGTGGCCTAGCATGTGATCTGTCCTGAAGAATGTTCCCTATGTCCTTGAAAATAATATATATTCAGTTGATATGTAACGTTAGTGGTGTTGGAGAAGACTCTTGAGAGTCCCTTTTTCTGCAAGGAGATCCAACCAGTTCATCCTAAAGGAGATCAGTCCTGGGTGTTCATTGGAAGGCTGATACGGACGCTGAAACACCAATACTTTGGCCACCTGATGCGAAGAGCTGACTCATTTGAAAAGACCCTGGGAAAGATTGAGGGCAGGAGGAGAAGGGGACAATGGAGGATGAGATGGTTGGATGGCATCACCAGCTCAATGGACATGGGTTTGGGTGGACTCCAGGAGTTGGTGATGGACAGGAAGGCCTGGCGTGCTGTGGTTCATGGGGTTGCAGAGAGTCAGACACAACTGAGCGACTGAACTGGACTGAACTGGTATATAGGGATGCTCTCTATATATCTGTTAAATTCAACTGATCAAATTTGTCTTTTAGGATTAGTGTTTCCTTATTGATTTTCTGTCTGGATGATCTGTCCAATGATGTGAATGGGACACTGACGTCTCTTACTATTTTGTTACTATCAGTTTCTACCTTCATGTTTTTTAACATTTGCTTTATGCAGTTAGGTGTGCCTATGTTGGGTGCATAAATATTTATGATTATTATTATTATTAAACTTAATTTTTTTAATTTAAGGGTTTTTTGATATGGACTATTTTAGAAGTCTTTATTGAGTTTGTTACAATATTGCTTCTCTTTTATGTTTTGGTTTTTGGCTGAGAAGCATGTGGGATCTTACCTCCTTGACCAGAGATTGAACAGGCGCCCTCTGCATTGTGAGGCAAAGTCTTAACCACTGGATTGCCAAGGAAGTCCCTTTGTTTTTTAACTAGTTAGATTGACCCCCATCATTATATAATGTCTTTTTTTGTTTCCTGTTTTAAAGTGTATTTTATCTGATTAAGTGTTGCTATCCAGGTTTTTTTTTTCATTTCCATTTGCATGGAATACCTTTTTCCATCACCTCACTTTCAGTTTGTGTGTGTCTTGAGATTTGAAATGAACCCCTTGTGGGCATTACGTATGTGTCTTGATTTTTTTTATCCATTCAGCCACTATCTTTTGATTGGCGCATCTAATCTGTATACATTTATAGAATTACTGTTAGGTATGTATTTATTGCCATTTTGTTAATTCTTTTGGGGTTGATTTTCACTTCTTTTATGTTCTTTTCTTCTTTTGCTTTTTCCTCTTGTGCTTTGATTACTATCTTTAATATATTTGGATTCCCTTCTGCTTTTTTACTTGTATATGTATTACAGATTTTTGGCTAATTGTTACCAGAAAGTATTATATAACTTTAAGTAGTTATATGTTTATATATATATAAATATATGTATTTTATATAAAACTTTATAAAGTAAAGTTCCTGACCACTGAAGTTCAAAAGCATTCTAACTTTGACATTTAATGTTTTTGATACTGTATTTTACATCTTTTTGTTTGGTGTGTTCTCTAACTTCTTATTGTGGATGAAAGTGCTTTTTCTACTTATTTTTTAACTTTCATACTACTTTATAAGTGTTTGATCTACTACTTTTCTTTATATTTGCTTTTTCTGTATATTTGCTTTTACAAATGAGCTTTTTCCTTTTTAAATTTTCATATTTCTAGTTGTGTTATCTTCCACTTAAAGAAGTCCCTTTAACCTTGTGAAGTTGGTTTAGTGATGGTTACCTTTTTTGGTTTTTGCCTGTCTGTAAAACTATCCTTCAAATCCAAATGATAGCCTTGCTGTGTAGACTATAGATTGCAGATTTTTTCCTTTTATCACTTCAAATGTATTCTGCATTTCCTCCTGAACTGCAAAGTTTCTGCTGAAAAGTCAGCTGACAGTCTTATGAGAGTTCTGTTGTATTGAATATATAAAGAGTTGTATTTTCCTTACTGTTTTTACTATTCTTCCTTCAACTTTATAATTTACCATTTAAATTACAACATGTATTGATTTGGTTCTTTTTGGGTTGTTCTTGCTTGGGACCCTCTGAATTTGGATGACTACTTCATTTCTCATGTTAGGGAAGTTTTCAGGTATCAAATAAGTTCCCTGTCCCTTTCTTTCTCTTTCTCTTCTCCTTTTAGACCTCTTTAATGCAAATGTTAGTATTCCTGATGTTGTCCCAGAAGTGTCTTAAACTGTCTCCAATTTTAAAAAAGGTTTTTTCCCTGTTTCAGTTCAGTTCAGTTCAGTCACTCAGTCGTGTCCGACTCTTTGCGACCCCATGAATCCCAGCACGCCAGGCCTCCCTGTTCATCACCAACTCCTGGAGTTCACTCAGACTCATGTCCATCAAGTCCATGATGCCATCCAGCCATCTCATCCTCGGTCGTCCCCTTCTCCTCCTGCCCCCAATCCTTCCCAGCATCAGAGTCTTTTCCAATGAGTCAACTCTTCTCATGAGGTGGCCAAAGTATTGGAGTTTCAGCTTTAGCATCATTCCTTCCAAAGAAATCCCAGGGTTGATCTCCTTCAGAATGGACTGGTTTTCCCTGTTTAGGCTGAGTTTTTTTCACTATTCTGTCTTTCAGTTCTGTTCCTCTGTATTACCTAATCTACAGTTTATTCCTTCTAGTGTGTGTTTGTTTGGTTTTGTTTTTAACTTGGGTTATTCTATTCTTTAGCTCTTTGGGATTCTTTATATATTCTAATTCTTTGTTAACCTTTTCCCTGTGTTTATCCATTCTTCAACCATTTTTGTTGAATATCTTTTGGTCTTTACCTTGTAATCTTTATTGAGAGATTGCTTATCTCTACTCCAATTAGTTTTCCTCTGTAGTTTTATCTTGTTCTTTCATTTTGGACATATTTTTTGGCACCTCATTTTACCTAATTCTCTGTGCTTATTTGTATATATTAGGTAGCATCTTGGAGAAGTGGCCCTGTGTAGGAGATAGCCTATGGTGCTCATAGTACCCCTCTGGTCACCAGAGTCATATAATCTCAACTATGTGTGCTGAGTAAGCAGGCCTTACTGTTGTGGGGCTGGTATGGTGGGTGCACTTGTGGGCAGGACTTGCCCCTGGGATGGTTACTTGATTCTGCCTTGTGCAGGGACTTGGGGGAAAAGGTGGCTTCCTGGCACAACTTACTACCTGGAGTCTCCCGGGGCTGGTGCTGGTGTGCTAATGTGCTGGTGGGCCGGTAGTCTAGATGGAGGGCTCCAAGATAGTGCTTCCCAGCACCAGTGTCCTTGTGATAAAACAAGCTCCCAGAAATGGCTGACACCAGCATCTGTGCATCTACGGGGAGTCCCATCAGTTTTCTGCCTCTCTGGGAGACTTCTACGAGATCAGTCAGTGGAATCTGACTCAGGCTGCTTTTCAATCATTGCTTCTACTCAGAGCATGTGATATTTTGCATGTGTCCTTAAAGAACTGGATCTCAGTTTCCCACAGCCCTTTGGCTTTCCCATGTGTAAACCCTGCCTACCTTTAAAGCCTGATGATCTGGTAGCTCATCTTTGTGATGTAGTACCCCCTGAATAGGAAGTTTGATATGAGGCTCAGATATCTCATTATTTGGGAGAACCTCTGTAGTTATGGTTACCCTTTCATTTATAGGCTGCCTACCTGGCTGTGTGGGTCTTAATTCTACCATATCTCTGCCCGTCCTGTCTCATTGTGGTTTAATCTTTATTTAGATGTGGAAAAAATATTTTCTGCTAGTCTTCAGATCATTCTCATCAATAGCTATCCTGTAAATAGTTGTACTTTTGGTGTGCTTCTAGGACAAGGTAAGCTCAGGGTCTTCCTATTCTGCCATCTTGGCTGTCTTCCTTCAGTATGTAATCTTTCATATATGGCTTCTTTCCCTCAACATATATGTGAGGTTCATTCACATGTAGCACTTATCACTACTTCATTCCTTTTTATGGTTGAGTAATATTCTGTTGTATGGGTAAATCACAATTTATTTATCTATTCATCTGCTAAGGGATGTTTGGATAATTTCTATCTTTTGGCTATTGCTAATAGTGCTGCTATGAGTATGTGTGTGTGTTTGTGTGTGAATTTTTGTTTGAGTATCTGTTTTCATTTCTTATGGGTATATACCTTTGAGTGGAATTACTGGGTCATATGCTAACTCTATTCTTAACATTTGAGAAACTGCAAAGTACTTTTCAAAGTGGCTTTACCACTTCACATCTTCACAAGTAGTGTATGAAGGTTCCAGTTACTTCATATTTTCTGGCTATTCTTACCTCTCCTTTTTTTGGATTATGGACTCATTGTGGGTGTAAAGTGACATCTGTGGTTTTAATGTGAATTTTCCTGATAACTATTGATGTTGAACATCTTTTCATGTATTTCTTGGCCATTGTTTATCTCCTCTGGAGAAATGCCTATTCAAGTTCTTGGTCAATATTCTAGTTTTTGTCTTTCTGTTGCTTCATTGTAAGTTCTTTTCTATATTTTGGATACCAGAGCTGTATCAGAGATAAGTACTTTTCCTTTTCTGTAGGTTGTTGATTTATTTGATAACGTTCTTGTTATAAAAAGTTTATAATTTTGAAGTCAAATCTCTTTTTTCTTTGCTTTCCTTTTTTTATCTTTTGCTTTTCTTTTCATATCTAGGGAGTCATTGCCTGTACCAGGCCATGATTTATTCCTATATTCTCTTCTAGGAGTTGTATGATTTTAGTCTTATATTTAAGCCACTGATACAATTTGAATTAAGTTTTGTATATGGTGTGAGGTAGGCATTCAACCTCATTTTTCTTGGCAATTGAATATCAGTTGTCCCAGCACCTTTTGTTTCAGTGATTGTACTTTCTGTGTGTGTGCTCAGTCATGTTCGACTTTTTGTGGCTCCATGGACTGTAGCCTACCAGGCTCCTCTGTCCATGAAATTCTCCAGGCAAGGATACTGGAATGGACAGCCGTTCCCTACTCTAGGGAATCTTCCCAACCCAAGGATCAAACTTGTGTCTCTTGCATCTCCTGCATTGGCATGCAGATTCTTTACCACTAGTGCCACCTGGGAAGCTCCATTATACTTTTTGGCTCCTTTTTATAATTTCTATACCTTTACTGATAATCTTGATGTGATCTATTATTCTCTTGAAAGTGAAAGTGAAAGTGAAGTTGCTCAGTCGTGTCCGACTCTTTGCAACCCCATGGACTGTAGCCTGCTAGGCTCCTCTGTCCATGGGATTCTCCAGGCAAGAATACTGGAGTGGGTTGCCATTTCCTTCTCCAGGGGATCTTCCCAACCCAGGGATTGAACCCGGTTTTCCTGCATTGCAGGCAGATGCTTTATCCTCTGAGCCACCAGGGAAACCCCAGTTTTCATTTAAAACCGTTCGTTTAAAGTATTAATCTGGTAAGTCAAACGTTTTGCTTTCTCACTGACAATATCTGTTTATTTTATCATGCATGGAACATAGTTTTTTTTTATTTGTAGGCTTCTTATTTTTTAAACTAGGTCTTCTGGATATTATAATTCAGTAACTTGGAAATCAGATTTTTTCCCCTCTTCAAGGTTTATTTTTGTTAATTTCTGTAGGATTCAGCTGGGTTTATTTGTTTGTTGTTTAGTGACTACTAGACTATTTTTGTACCTTCTGTATTCTTTGTTAGGTTTGTTCTCTGAAGTGTCTTTATCTTTAGCGTGTGTTCAGCTAATGATATTTTGAACACCAAGAGCCAAGAAAAAAATAAGAAAAAGCAACAGAAAATAAGAAAAGTAAGAAAAATGAAAACACTTCCAGTCTTTCCAGGTTGATTGTTTGCTGAGGCATTCCTTCAATATTTGGGTTATGTAAAACTCTCCCTTACCCTTCATTTTCTGTTTGCATTAGAAAATAGCCAGAGCTAAAACTTGAGAATCTTCTCAGGTATTTTCTGAATATGTATTTCGCTCCAACATGTATAAAGTGTTAGTCATTCAGTCATGTCTGACTCTTTGTGGCTCTATAGGTTGTATCCCACCAGTCTCCTATATCCATGGAATTCTCCAGGCAAAATACTTGGGTGGGTAGACTTCCCCTCTCCAGGGGATCTTCCCAACCCAGGATCAAACCTAGGTCTCCTGTGTTGCAGGCGGATTCTTAACCATCTGAGCCATCAGGCTTTATGAATTCTCCAATATAAAGGTGTTGTTTGGACTACCTTCATTTCCAAAAAACCCAGCTCCTACTTTTTTCTTCCAGGCTTTTAGGAATGGGCTCAATTGTCCCAGATGGCTATGGGATTTTCATTTGCCTTACAATGTTTTTGAAGAATTCTTGCCCTTCTTCCACCTTGAGTGACTGATGAACTAGGTGAAACAAATGTAAAAGGTTTACATATTTTTTTAAGGTGGCTTTCAGACAGGTCAGAAAAAAGAAACACAGTTCTTTGAAATTAAGGTCTGCTCTGCTCCCTCTGGAGTCAAAGACTGTAATCTCATTCAGCTATGGGCCATCATCTTCACAAAAAATGCTAAGCTAGGAAAGGGTATGATGAAAGGGCAAATAAAAATGCCACAAATTTATTCCATCATTTTTAAGTTGCCATTTTCTTTATTCAATGTTTGCTTATTGGCTGTGAGCTTCTGATTGCTTTCCAGAATTCTGAAAATGTTGATTCTAATAATTTTTGCTTAAAATTTCAGTGTTTCTATAAAGTAATAGGTCCCTGGAGCTATCTCTTCTGCCATTAATTCTGAACTCACCTCCCCCACCCCCTCCCACACCCCACCCCGCCCTGCACACACACACTTTTTAAAATCTATCAGATGTCTGGTCTTCCTCTTTCAATTTTAAGAGTTCTTTCTGTATTTAGTAATATTAGTATATTATCTGTGATATATGTTGTAATGTTTACTCCCAGTTTGTCTTCTGTATTCTGAATTTGCATTTGTTTTTAAAAAAAAATTTGGGTTGCAGACTTTGTTATTATAATTTATCATTAAAAGTCACATCTGTATTTAGTGTCATAGAAAGATTTCCATTATATTTAGGATTTTGAGGAATTTACTCATATTTTGTACTTGTGTTTGTATATCTTCATGTTTTGCATTTGTATCTCAGATCTATTAACAGTTCATTTTTGTGAATGGTATGAGAAAGGAAGTCTACTGTACTAATATTATATATAGAATTTTGACTGCAATATTCATGACTAAACTGGTTGATAATGTTTGCTCTTGTATTGTTTTTATTAAATTTGATTCTCATAATTTTTGCTTAAAATTTCAGTGTTTCTATAGAGTAATAGGTTCCTGGAGCTATCTCTTGTGAATAGTATGAGAAAGGAACTCTACTGTACTATTATATATACAATTTTGACTGCAATATTCATGACTAAACTGGTTGATGATCTTTGCGCACTAAGTGCAGGCGGCGGTGGTGGCAGCCAGTGCACTAAGCGTGGCCGAGAGCTACCCCACGTCCGAGGTCAGGGGCAACAGCCTACATTGCCAGGCTGCAATGGCACAGGAACAGCTGAGAGGAGCTACCCCATGTCCGAGGCCAGGGGCGACGGCCGAGAGGAGCCACCCTGCGTCAGAGGCCAGGGGCGGTGCCCGAGGCCAGGGGAGGCGGCCGGGAGGAGCAACTGCACGCCCAAGGAGTGGTGGCTGTGTAGGCGCAGGAGGGCCTAGAGGAGCCATCCCACGTTGAAGGTCAGGAAGGGCGGTGGGAGGAGATACCCCTCATCCAAGGCAAGGAGCAGCGGCTCTGCTTTGCTGGAGCAGCCATGAAGAGATACCCCACACACAAGGTAAGAGAAAACCAAGTAAGATGGTAGGTGTTGCAAGAGGGCATCAGAGGGCAGACACACTGAAACCATACTCACAGAAATCTAGTCAATCTAATCACACTAGGACCACAGCCTTGTCTAACTCAATGAAACTAAGCCATGCCCACGGGGCAACCCAGGATGGGCGGGTCGTGGTGGAGAGGTCTGACAGAATGTGGTCCACTGGAGAAGGGAATGGCAAACCACTTCAGTATTCTTGCCTTGAGAACCCCATGAACAGTATGAAAAGGCAAAATGATAGGATACTGAAAGAGGTACTCCCCAAGTCAATAGGTGCCCAGTATGCTACTGGAGGTCAGTGGAGAAATAACTCCAGATAGAAGGAAGGGATAGAGCCAAAGCAAAAACAATACCCAGCTGTGGATGTGACTGGTGATAGAAGCAAGGTCCCAACCTGTAAAGAGCAATATTGCATAGGAACCTGGAATGTCAAGTCCATGAATCAAGGCATATTGCTGCTACTGCTGTCACTTCAGTCGTGTCCAACTCTGTGTGACCCCATAGACAGCAGCCCACCAGGCTCCCCCGTCCCTGGGATTCTCCAGGCAAGAACACTGGAGTGGGTTGCCATTTCCTTCTCCAATGCATGAAAGTGAAAGTGAAAGGGAAGTCACTCAAGGCAATTTGGAAGTGGTCAAACAGGAGATGGCAAAAATGAACGTCGACATTCTAGGAATCAGCGAACTAAAATGGACTGGAATGGGTGAATTTAACTCAGATGAACATTATATCTACTACTGCAGGCAGGAATCCCTCAGAAGAAATGGAGTAGCCATCATGGTCAACAGAAGAGTCCAAAATGCAGTACTTGGATGCAATCTCAAAAACGACAGAATGATCTCTGTTCGTTTCCAAGGCAAACTATTCAATATCACAGTAATCCAAATCTATGCCCCAACCAGTAACATTGAAGAAGCTGAAGTTGAATGGTTCTATGAAGACCTACAAGACCTTTTAGAACTAACACCCCAAAAAGATGTCCTTTTCATTATAGGGGACTGGAATGCAAAAGTAGGAAGTCAAGAAACACCTGGAGTAACAGGCAAATTTGGCCTTGGAATATGGAATGAAGCAGGGCAAAGACTAATAGAGTTTTGCCAAGAAAATGCACTGGTCATAGCAAACACTGTCTTCCAACAACAGAAGAGAAGACTCTACACATGGACATCACCAGATGGTCAACACCGAAATCAGATTGATTATATTCTCTGCAGCAAAAGATGGAGAAGCTCTATAGAGTCAACAAAAACAAGACCAGTAGCTGACTGTGGCCAGATCATGAACTCCTTATTACCAAATTCAGACTTAAACTGAAGAAAGCAGGGAAAACCGTTAGACCATTCAAGTATGACCTAAATCAAATCCCTTATGATTATACAGTGAAAGTGAGAAATAGGTTTAAGGGCCTAGATCTGATAGATAGAGTGCCTGATGAGCTATGGATGGCGGTTCGTGACATTGTACAGGAGACAGGGATCAAGACCATCACCATGGAAAAGAAATGTAAAAAAGCAAAATGGCTTTCTAGGGAAGCCTTACAAATAGCTTTGAAAAGAAGAGAAACGAAAAGCCAAGGAGAAAAGGAAAGATATAAGCATCTGAATGCAGAGTTCCAAAGAATAGCAAGAAGAGATAAGAAAGCCTTCTTCAGTGATCAGTGCAAAGAAATAGAGGAAAAGAACAGAATGGGAAAGACTAGAGATCTCTTCAGTAAAATTAGAGATACCAAGGGAACATTTCATGCAAAGATGGGATAGCGGCCATAAAGGACAGAAATGGTATGGACCTAACAGAAGCAGAAGATATTAAGAAGAGATGGCAAGAATACACAGAAGAATTGTACAAAAAAGATCTTTACGACCCGAAAAATCACGATGGTGTGATCACTCATGTAGAGCCAGACATCCTGGAATGTGAAGTCAAGTGGGCCTTAGAAAGCATCACTGTGAACAAAGCTAGTGGAGGTGATGGAATTCCAGTAGAGCTATTTCAAATCCTAAAAGATGATGCTGTGAAAGTGCTGCACTCAATATGTCAGCAAATGTGGAAAACTCAGCAGTGGCCACAGGACTGGAAAAGGTCAGTTTTCATTCCAATCCCTAAGAAAGGCAATGCCAAAGAATGCTCAAACTATCACACAGTTGCACTCATCTCACATGCGGGTAAACTAATGCTCAAAATTCTCCAAGCCAGGCTTCAGCAATACATGAAGTGTGAACTCCCTGATGTTCAAGCTGGTTTTAGAAAAGGCAGAGGAACCAGAGATCAAATTGCCAACATCTGCTGGATCATCGCAAAAGCAAGGGAGTTGCAGAAAAACATCTATTTCTGCTTTATTGACTATGCCAAAGCCTTTGACTGTGTGGATCACAATAAACTGTGGAAAATTCTGAAAGAGATGGGAATACCAGACCATCTGACCTGGTTCTTGAGAAACCTGTATGCAGGTCAGGAAGCAACAGCTAGAACTGGTCATGGAAGAACAGATTGGTTCCAAATAGGAAAAGGAGTACATCAAGGCTGTATATTGTCACCCTGCTTATTTAACTTCTATGCAGAGTACATCATGAGAAACGCTGGACTGGAAGAAACAGAAGCTGGAATCAAGATTTCTGGGAGAAATATCAATAACCTCAGATATGCAGATGACACCACCCTTATGGCAGAAAGTGAAGAGGAACTAAAAAGCCTCTTGATGAAAGTGAAAGAGGAGAGTGAAAAAGTTGGCTTAAAGCTCAACATTCATTGATGCAATTCATGATTGCTTATGACCCAGCAATCCCACTGCTGGGCATACACACCGAGGAAACCAGAATTGAAAGAGACATGTGTACCCCAATGTTCATCGCAGCACTGTTTATAATAGCCAGGACATGGAAGCAACCTAGATGTCCATCAGCAGATGAATGGATAAGAAAGCCGTGGTACATATACACAATGGAGTATTACTCAGCTGTTAAAAAGAATTCATTTGAATCAGTTCTGATGAGATGGATGAAACTGGAGCCAATTATACAGAGTGAAGTAAGCCAGAAAGAAAAACACCAATACAGTATACTAACATATATATATGGAATTTAGGAAAATGGCAATGACGACCCTGTTGCAAGACAGGAAAAAAGACACAGATGTGTATAACGGACTTTTGGACTCAGAGGGAGAGGGAGAGGGTGGGATGATTTGGGAGAATGGCATTCTAACATGTATACTATCATGTAAGAATTGAATCGCTAGTCTATGCCTGACGCAGGGTGCAGCATGCTTGGGGCTGGTGCATGGGGATAACCCAGAGAGATGTTGTGGGGAGGGAGGTGGGAGGGGGGGTTCATGTTTGGGAATGCATGTAAGAATTAAAGATTAAAAAAAAAAAAAAGCTCAACATTCAGAAAACAAAGATCATGACATCTGCTCCCATCACTCCAATGGAAATAGATGGGGAAACAGTGTAAACAGTGTCAGGCTTTATTTTGGGGGGCTCCAAAATCACTGCAGATGGTGACTGCAGCCATGAAATGAAAAGACACTTACTTCTTGGAAGAAAAGTTATGACCAACCTAGATAGCATATTGAAAAGCAGAGACATTACTTTGCCGACTAAGGTCCATCTAGTCAAGGCTATGGTTTTTCCAGTAGTCATGTGTGGATGTGAGAGTTGGACTGTGAAGAAGGCTGAGCGCTGAAGAATTGATGCTTTTGAAGTGTGGTGTTGGAGAAGACTCTTGAGAGTCCCTTGGACTGCAAGGAGATCCAACCAGTCCATTCTGAAGGAGATCAGCCCTGGGATTTCTTTGGAAGGAATGATGCTTAAGCTGAAACTCCAATACTTTGGCCACCGCATGCGAAGAGTTGACTCATTGGAAAAAACTTTGATGCTGGGGGGGATTGGGGGCAGGAGGAGAAGAAGACGACAGAGGATGAGATGGCTGGATGGCATCACAGACTCGATGAACACGAGTCTGAGTGAACTCTGGGAGTTGGTGATGGACAGAGGGGCCTGGCGTGCTGAGATTCATGGGGTCGCAAAGAGTCAGACACGACTGAGTGACTGAACTGAACTGAAACTGGTTGCTAATGTTTTCTCTTGTACTATTTTTATTTAATTTAGGTATAACGTTTGCTGTTTCATGAAAGAATTGGAAGCAGTTTTCATTTTTGTATTCTTTGGAACAATTTTTTTTCAGTGCGACTGTCTGAATCTGCCTGCAACCCAGGAGACCCTGGTTTGATTCCTGGGTTAGAAACATCACCTGGAGAAGGGATAGACCACCTGTTCCAGAATTCATGGGCTTCCCTGGTGGCTCAGATGGTAAGGAATCTGCTTGTAATGTGGGAGACGTGGGTTTGATCCCTTGTTGGGAAGATCCCCTGGAGGAGGGCATGGCAACCCACTCCAGTGTTCTTGCCTGGAGAATTCCCATGGACAGAAAAGCCTGGTAGGCTACAGTGCATGGGGTCACAAAGAGTTGGACACGACTGAGTGACTAAGCATAACACACAGCATATCTGATCTAAATGTTTTGTAGAATTATCTATGGAGCCATTTAAACCTGGTGTGTGTGTGTGTATGTATGTGTGTGTATGTATGTGATATTTGTGTGTTATAATTCCCTGATAAATTTCTGTATTATTTCTATGGAAATTAGCATTTTAAAATATTATATTTGTACTGCAGTCAATAGTAAATATATTATCCTGAAATATTTATCCATTTCATAAAACGTTCAAATTTATTTATATAGATGTGTACAACATTGTTTTTAGTGACCTTTATTTGCTGATTTTTAATCATTATTTTCTCTTACTGTTTATTAACTACTTTTATGCTTTATCTCTTCTTATCTTTTATGAAACTATCTAATGGACTGGACAGTCTAATTTGTATATTTGTTTAAAACAAGATTTTTGATTTACAAATTCGATACCTTTTTTTAGTTCTTTATTGATTTTTACTTTTTTTAATTTTCTTTTTGTTTCCCTTTTGATTTTTTTTTAAATTTGAGGTGGCAATTTAACTCATTTCTTTAATTCTTTCATTTTTAATCAATGTGTGTGTATATGACTCATCATATATATGATACATGTATATGAGTTTTTCTCATGTACATATGAGTTTTTGCCTATGTATGTGTTTTCTCTTATCACTGCTTTAACTATGTCCCATTTATCTTTGTATATACTGTTTTATTATTACTATTTAGAAAATTTGCTTTTTTTCTCTGTATTTCCACTTTCATTTAGTATTTTTTAAGTGCAAGTTTCTAAATTTCAAATTTTTCTTAATTTCTTAACTTTATTTCCAGCTTCCAGTTTTAGTGCATTTTTGTAAAAACTCCAGGGCTAGATTGTTTTCATTGGTAAATTCTACCCAAATTTAGAGTTAATGCCAATCTTCTTAAACTCTTTCTAAAAAATGAAGAGGATGGAATGAATGCTCCTAATCTTATAGATCCAGAATTACCCTGATACTAAAACTGGGTAAGGATACTGCAAGAAACGAAAACCACAGAACAATATTACTGAAGACATATAAATGCAAAAATTCTCAGCAAAAATTAGCTAACTGAAATCAACAGCACATAAAACTAAAAAGCTTATGCATAATAAGGAAAATAGGCCAAGAGTGAAAGGCAGCTACAGGATGGGAGAAAATATTTTTATAGCATATTTCTGATAAGGAGTTAAAATCATTCAACTCAATAGCTAAAAATAAAACAGCAAAACAAACAAACAAACAAAAAAAACCAAACTGATTAAAATCAGGCAAAGACCTGAATAGATATTTCTCCAAAGCAGATCTACAAATAGCCAGCAGGTGTATGATTAGTGAAGAAAGTGTGAAGTGTGTGAAGAAAAGGAAATCCTGTTACACTGTTGATGGGTATGTAAGTTGGCATAGACATTATAGAAAATAGCATGGAGTTTTTCCAAAATTAAACATTTAGCTAACATATGACCCAGCAATTCTTCTGGATATTAATCCATAAAAAACAAGCTTGAAAGTGAAAGTCACTCAGTCATGTCCAACTCTTTTGTGATCCCATGGGTATAGTCCATGGGATTCTCTAGGCCAGAATACTGGAGTGGGTAGCCATTCCCTTCTCCAGGGGCTCTTCCTGACTCAGGGATTGAACCCAGGTCTCCTGCATTGCAGGCAATTGTTTACCATCTGAGCCACAAGGGAAGCCCAAGAATACTGGAGTGGGTAGCCTATCCCTTCTCCAGCAGATCTTCCTGACAAGGAATCGAACCAGGGTCTCCTGCATTGCAGGTGGATTATTTACCAACTGGGCTAATACTTAAAGTCATGATCAGTATAGGGTAGGCGAAGTCGAACCCATCTCTTTTTGACTTCAAAGCCTGTGCTTGTGAAAGCTAACCATGAAAAGTGACAAGGATGAATCCAAATGATACACAGTGTGCCAACATGTTGAGAGATGCTTTTATTCTATGGGCTGTTGTATACCACAAGATGTCACGTGCCTACAAGACAAATTTTATATTGGCAGACTCGCTTTGCTGTCATTCTTTTTTTTTTTTTTAAATACGATTTATTTATTCATTTATGACTGTGCTGGGTCTTTGTTGCGGCATCTGGGTTTTCTCTAGTTGTGGTGAGCAGGGGCTACTCTCCAGCCCCTGCTGTGAGCAGGCTTCTCATTGCAGTGGTTTCTCTTGTAGTGGAGCATGGACTTGAGGCACAGGCTTCAGTACTTGTAGCCCGTGGGCTCAGTAGTTGCATGAGCACAGGCTCAGTAGCTGTGGCACATGGGCTTAGCTGTCCCATGGCATATAGGATCCTCCTGGATCAAGAATAGAACCCATGTCCTCTGCATTGACAGATGGACTCTTCACCACTGATGTACTAAGGAAACCCCTCTTCCTGCCTTTCTTAATAATACACTCATGGATTATGGGATGTTACAATGATAGTAGTTAAACTGTTATAATGGGAGGAGTTTCTTTTTTAAACCTCTTAAAAGTTGACATATATATTATTATCACTAAGCATATATATATATATATATATATTGAATTAGGTGTATAGCATTTGCTTCTTGATGTTTTTAGGTAAAATGAGCCAAACAGAAATTTTTAAAAAATCTTAAGTCAACCTAGTTTCTATCTTTCTCTGTTTTACCCTCAGGACCATCCAAGAAGGCACAAGAGTGTACAGATGCTAACATATTTATGCCTTTAATTGTTAGGAGAATTAGTGAGATCATATTTTCAAAGTAAAATGTTAAGTTTGCCTCTGTATTAAAAAATATAACAAGATTGTCAAAGAATAAAATGAGGTTGTGTATGTAAATATTCTTTGACAGTTGATACAGAATATGAAATGGAAGATATCATTTTTCATTAGATTTTCTAAATAACTTACTGATGCTATATAATATGTCATTATCTCAGATTAATCTTATGGATTAATTTTATGAGATCTGAGACTTTATCCTAGAATTGATATTCCATTTTCTCAGCCGTCTCATTGCAGTCTTCATGTCTTTGTTTCTCAGTGTGTATATCATTGGGTTCAAGAAAGGAGTGACTACAGAATAAAACACAGCAAGGAATTTATCTAATGACTTGATGGGGAATGGCCAGGCATAAATGAAGATACATGGTCCGAAGAACAGAAGAACTACTGTGATATGAGCAGTTAAAGTAGACAGAGCCTTGGATGACCTCTCTGAAGGGAGATGCTGGATGGTCACTAAGATGACAGTGTATGAGATGATTAGCAGAAAAAAAGAACACACAGTGAGCACACCACTGTTAGCAATGACCATGATATCCAACCTATAGGTATCTGTGCAGGCAAGTTTGATGACCCTAGGAAGGTCACAGTAAAAGCTATCTACCTCATTGGGACCACAGAAAGGTAAATTCACTGCAAAGGCCAACTGGCTCACTGAGTAGAGGAAGCCAGTTCCCCATGCAGCAGCCACAAAGCCAGCACATACATTGCCACGCATAATTGTAGTGTAGCGAAGGGGTTTACAGATTGCTACATATCTGTCAAAGGCCATGGCTATAAGGATCACCAACTCACTCCCACCAAAGAAATGAAGGAGAAATATCTGAGCAAGGCAGCCCTTGAACGAGATGACCTTACATTTACTGAAAAAATCAGCAATCATCTTGGGGGCTGTGACTGAAGACAGACACAGGTCAATGAGTGAGAGGTTGGCCAGCAGGAAGTACATGGGGGAGTGAAGGTGGGAGTCAGAAGCCACAGTTATGACAATAAGAAGGTTCCCGAACACAATTGCTACATAGAATACAAAAAAGAACACAACTAGGAAAATCTGGAGTTCCTGAGAATTGGAGAGTCCTAGAAAAATGAACTCAGTCACCGTGGAGTGATTTGTTTCACTTATTGATTCATTCCAGGAAATATCCTCTGTAGTTACCTTGAATGGAGTGAGAAGAAAGTCAGAAATATTATGTTCAAATTCAGAGCCCCATTTTGTGTCATTATGTTCACACTCATGATGACATTCTGTGCTTTGTTACATAAAGGAATTAAAAATGCCTACAATCTAAACTCAATTTTATCCCACACTCTTTGCCTGGATATGCTTATAGTCCAGTTGTCCAAGCTTTAGTGTTTCCATGTATGCTAGGCTTATTCCTAATAAAATGCTTTTTTCATGTTACCCTCTCTGCCAGATTAAATTTATACCCTCACCCTGCATTTATGTCCTTTTTCGCTGAACTCCAAAACAGGTCATATTCTGTGGACCATATTATAACTCTTAAATACATACAAAACTCTATGATTGTCACATCTAAAAAGGGTTTTCATGACATGCATTTTTGAGAAGGCATTTTTAGTAGCCTAATAGTTCATCACAACAATCTTGTATACAGTTATTGGAAACTTCTCTATTAAACTAAAACAAATTCTCATTCACAATTTAATTGGGAAGCAATCATAGTGGGTTTTGTGTGCATCTGTGGATCTTGAATTCATCGTCTTTAAGACTTCTTTTGCCATTTTGTAAATGCAAATACTAATTATATTCCTTCTTATGGTTATTATGAATTTCAACTTTTGTATTTGGTAATTATGCAATAGATTTAGAAGATTATTAGTAGTGAGAGTTATCACCTCTGATTCATAGAAAAACCCTGGCTCCTCAATAATCATTTAAAAGTATACTTGTCTTCTAAAAATAATTATCATAGCAAGATTTAGTTTCCCTATCTTTTAAATTACTGCATTGGATCAAAAATTTTCTAAATCCTCACTAATCCAATACTCTATCAGGATTGAGGGAGGGATATAACTTAAAAATAATTTTCATAATCTGTCAGGAGCTTGGATAGCAATATGAAAACTAAGACAGATGTAGAGATTCAGTCTTATGGGAACTTTACATTTATGAGAATTCTGAAACAGAAACTAGGAATTATAAGAATTTATGGAGGATAGAATTGATACTTAACATTTGGTAATATGAAAATGCTTAGAAGAAAGAGTTAAGCCAAAATAAAATTAAAGATGAAAAATAGAAGAAAGGAATGACAACACAAAAATAAGGTTTAAAAATGAGAGAAAGAAGTTAAAAGCAAGAGAATGCCACTACAGAGGATGTGAGTTTGATCCCTGATGGGGGAACTTAACATTTCCCATGCTGTGTGGGGTGGTCAAAAAAGTTTAAAAAACAAAATAAAATCTAAAAAATAAAAACTTAAAAGTGAGGAAAATATTTTCTGAGATAAAATGTGAAGAAATTTTAATAGGAAATGAAATTGGAAAAGGATTCTAGAATGCCTACTATAGGATTCTTGTTTTATTATGTTGACATGAACTGTTGTAGAATTATGAGCAATTGTTTAATAAATTTCTAACAAATGGTAAGCAGTTACTAATAGCTTTATAATACCTAATTATAAAAGGTAGTAATAACAGGACATGTGTCAATACATGTATAAGATTAAAAAAATGATGCCAATTTTTTTATTGTGAGTAATTGTGAACACTGTCACAGCTTTAATTATGAAAATAACTATAAAAGAGATAGCATAGCAATATATAACATAAAGATCATCTTTAGAAGAAACAATCCATTTGGAAGGAAGTAAAGGATGATGATAATAAAATGTAGAGGTATTGTTGGAATATCTTTGTAAGTTGCTACCTGAAAGTTAAGAGCCTGAAAAGTGGTCGTTGGATGTAAGTTGCAAAAGTCATTCCATATATGTATTGGGGAGTCCAGAAGTTTTGCAGTAAGTGAAGTAGAAAATGGAATGGTAGCTTGAAGGGAAAGCTATGAAAGAGAGGAGAGGAAATTGACTGGTCTCAAGGAGTCATGAAAGGATAGATTATGGCTTGTCAAATTTCTTGGGGGAGTAGTATTATGTTTTCTCTATTTAATAAGTTATTCCAAGTTCCTTGGAAATTATACTTTTCTTCATTATCCATTCCATAGCCCTATCCTAAAGCTCCATATTACTGTTTTTAAAATCCTATAAATATTTGAAGTGAAGTCACTCAGTCATGCCTGACTCTTAGCAATTCTAATTTATTTCCAAGTATAAAGAGAAGTCTAGTAGTAAAACAAGTCATAAATAGTCATTTTAGTCCCCTTCTGCTTAGCACAAATATAATCATACTTGTCATTGACAATAAAGAGGATGGGATTCTATCGTGAGATCATTTCTGACATGACTGGGTGATTTGGATGTTTCTTCAAAGTCAAGGAATGTGATTTAGTATTTTCTTTGGATGTTTACTGATGTGAAATGATTTCACTGAGAGAAGAGGACAAACTTGATAGTTATGTCAAGATAGGTTTACCAAAGTGTTCTCATTTGCAGTGAAAAGATTTTCTATGTTAACAAGTAAGAATTCAAATATACTATTCTTCAGCAAAATGAATTTTTTTTCACCAACCTCAGGATTCTTCCATTTTTCCTGAAAAATACTCATAAAATTTAATTCTGTAGAATGGGTTATTACTAACAGAAGCATTTTATTATCAATACAAATGCTACAGTTTGGTTAGTTCTGCTGATATATTTCATTTTCACATTCTACCTACCTCCTTCATAACTGGAAGACACTACAGCAATTTTCAGAGCATAGTGTGTAGACTTTTCTTTTATTTGCACTTTCTCATGAAGTATACAATTTCCAAGAGAAGAAAATTGATATAAACTATCCTTCTTAGCAAATGACTTCATTAGAATTAAGAACCATTTATGGAAATGACCAGAGGCAGATGAAGAGATCTGAAAATAGTCATCCTGAACTTTGGGTATTGAGACTAACTCTTATTGTCTCACAAGCTTTCCCCTGAGGAAATACACAAAATCGTCTTGATTTAAGGGCTAATGTCACAGTTTCTTGGCTAACTCAGGTACTTCTATGACCTTCACTGAATTTAAAGGTAAATTTTTAAAGAATCATAGTAAAACAATTGAAAAAATTGTGCAATTAAAATTCAGACGTGTTAAGAAGAAAGCAAATAATAATGTTTTAGATTTTATAGAAAGCAGATAGCTTAGAATTTGTGGAGAAAATATAGGAAAAATGCCTTGACAAATAATAAGTCTAAGTTATTATTATTTATCATTTTTATTGAGTAGCTTTAATTACCATACAGTGGTTAAAACTGAACTGACTTATCACAGTTAATGTCCCTTAAATCAGTCATAGAAAGAACCCAAAAGATCTCTCAGCTGTGCTCCATGACCAGCAGACTTTCCAGATTTTACCTGAAACATGCCAATCATCTTCTTTGTTCTAAGTGCCCTTACTTAAAAATGAACATATTAAAGATGCTGAGATCTCAATGGAGTATCCTCCTCTAGTAAATAAGTCCTTTCAAATACTTATAGAATTGTAGATACTTTTAAAGAATGAATCAAGATATGCTTTGAACACAAATATTGAAAAAAACTGGAAAATAGGCAAAATTTTTACATAATAGAAAATACTAGAGTCTATTTTTAAAACAATATTGTACGAAATACATTATCAAAGTCTAAAAGCAATTTTAATTCTTAACATAGTGTCATAGTGTTGACCTTCCTATTTATCTAATTAAAATACAAGTATAATGAGAATTGCTTCTTCCTCAATTTTAATGTCTATTGGTTTACATAAAGCCATATTTTATCTTTGGATCTACATAATTTCCATAAGAAATATTAATTGATTTCCAATGATGCTTGTTATCAAATGGAAGATACTGATGAAGTTAAATTACATGTATATGTGTGTTGCTGCTAAGTCGCTTCAGTCGTGTCCAACTCTACGTGACCTCATAGATGGCAGCCCACCAGGCTCCCCCATCTCTGGGATTCTCCAGGCAAGAACACTGGAGTGGGTTGCCGTTTTCTTCTCCAATGCATGAAAGTGAAAAGTGAAAGTGAAGTCACTCAGTCGTGTCTGACTCGTAGCGACCCCATGGACTGCAGCCCACCAGGCTCCTCCGTCCATGGGATTTGTCAGGCAAGAGTATTGGAGTGGGTTGCCATTGCCTTCTCCATATATGTGTGTGTGTGTGTGTGCATGTAGATATATATATATATATATATATATATACACACATACATATACATATACATGTGTACATATCTATCTGTAGATGTAAAATATCCACATGAATATTGAATGCAGCCATTAGTGGTAACTACAGTTTAGGTTTGGAGGTTAGATAGAAATATAAGCTGCAACTCTATGTAAATGAAATTCCTTGACTCAATACCTTTTTTTTGTAGGCTTCTCAGTTTTTTGTTTTTTGGTTGTTCTTTTATAATTTTATTTATTTATGTTTGGTTGTGCTTGGTCTTTGTTGCTGTGTGGACTTTCCTCTAGTTGAGGCAATCCGGGGCTACTCTCTAGTTGTGGTTCATGAGCTTCTCATCGCTGTGGCTTCTTTTGTTGCAGAGCATAGGCTCTAGGGCATGCAGGCTTCAGTAGTTGCAGCATGTGGGCTCAGTGGCTGGGCTCTAGAGCACAGCCTCAGCAGTTGTGGTCAATGAGCTTAGTTGCTCTGCGGCATGTGGGATCCTCCAGGATCAGGGATCAAACCCATGTCCCCTGCATTGGCAGGTGGACTGTTTACCATTGAACCACTAGGGAAGCACCAATTTCTCAGTTTTTAAAAGCAATAAGGAAAATGAACACATTCTATAGTGTTCATGGTGACCACGAGGGTCTTGATGATTCATGACATTCATCTTGTGCTCTCATCAATGAAATCTCTCATGTCCCTTCCCTAGAATTTACAAGCTGTTGACTTAGCCTTGTCATTGCCACCTTCATATCTCTGTTCCTTAAAGTATATATGGCAGGATTTAAGACGGGGGTGACAACAAAGTCCACAATGGCAAAAAATATATCCAGTGACTTCGTAGGGAAAGGCCATACATAGAGAAACATGCATGGAAGGAAAAACAAAAGCACTACAGTGATGTGAGCTGATAGAGTGAAGAACGCTTTGGATAAATGTTTTGAAGAATGTCGTCGGACAGTGATCAGAATAAAGATGTATGATATAATTAAGAGAAAGAAGGTGCCCATAGATATGAAACCACTGTTGACAGTGACTACAAATTCTAGTTTGTAAGTATCTATGCATGCAAGTTTAATAACCCGAGGAAAATCACAATAAAAGCTCCCCACATTATTAGGTCCACAGAAGGGTAAATTTATGACAAAGACAAACTGAGACACAGCATGAGTCACTCCAATTATCCAAGCAGCAACTACTAAAAACATGCACATTTTGGGATTCATAATAGTTAGATAATGGAGAGGCTTGCAGATTGCTGTGTACCTGTCATATGCCATGGCTATGAGCAGCATCATCTCCACTCCTCCTGTGACATGGATAAAGAACATTTGTAGCATGCAGTTGTGGAAAGAAATGATTCGACAGTCACTGAAAAGATCAGATATCATCCTGGGAACTGTGGTGGATGAAAGGGCTAGGTCAGTTAGTGATAGGTTGGCCAATAGAACGTACATGGGGGTATGTAAGTGGGAATCGAAAATCACTGTGACCACAATGAAGAGGTTTCCCAGGATAATCCCCAAATACAATACAGAGAAGAAGAGAAAAAGTAAAAACTGCATCCCTGAGGATTGTGTAAGTCCCAGTAACACAAATTCAGTTACCACAGAGCCATTTACTTGGTCCATTGAATCATAAAGAAGATAAGACTGACTGTCAAGTGACCTGCAACAAAAGAAAAGAGGGATCAACTTAATACAACTTAAATGTTGTGTTAAATGCTGATAATTTAAAGTTGGTCCTTTAACTTAATTGATTATAGACTACTTACAAAATAATGGGAACCAGGGTATAAAATATTGAATACAACAAAGCTTCACTCAGAGACAATCTTTCACTTTAAATGATCCTATTTATTTAAATATGTGAGCAATCAGACAATTTATGGTGTTAGGAAAGAATGTATAACATAAACTCAAGGAATACAGATGAAGTAAAACAATACAAGTTAAAAACAAAAATAATAAATACCAGAAAATTGGAAGAGGGTATAAAAGCACATAAACTGATTAAAAAATAGATAACTTTAAAAAAATAATCATAATAAAGTTAAATATAAGTTAGAAATGAATATGAAAAGTGTTAGTCACTCAGTTATGTTCAACTCTTGGCGACCTCTGTAGCCCACCAGGCTCCTCTGTGCATGAAATTCCCTAGGCAAGAATACTGGAGTGGGTTGACATTTCCTTCTCCAGGGGATCTTCCTGATCCAGGGATTGAACCTGGATCTCCTGTATTGCAGGCAGATTCTTTACCATCTGATACACCACACATATTGGAAATGAGCATAGACATGCATAATAACTGTTAAGATACCTCTGAAGGCTATTTCCTACATGTACTTAAAAACAATCTACTTTAAAAATCTTACATGAATTTGAAGTACCATAGACAGACAAAAGATTGATATTTTCATAATATTTCTTAAAAGTTCATTAAAAAATTTATTATTATTATTATTTTTTTACTTTACAATATTGCATTGGTTTTGACACACATCAATATGAATCCACCACAGGTGTACACATGTTTCCAATCCCAAACCCCCCTCCCACCTCCCCCCCCTCCTACACCATCCCTCCAGATCATACCAGTGCACCAGCCCTAAGCATCCTGCACCCTGCATCGAACCTAGACTGGTGATTGATTTCTTATATGATATTATACATGTTTCAATGCCATTCTCCCAAATCATCCCACCCTCTCCCTCTCCCACAGAGTTCAAAAGACTGTTCTATACATCTGTGTCTCTTTTGCTGTCTCACATACAGCGTTATTGTTACCATCTTTCTAAATTCCATATATATGCATTAGTATGCTGTATTGGTGTTTTTCTTTCTGGCTTACTTCACTCTGTATAATCGGCTCCAGTTTCATCCACCTCATTAGAACTGATTCAAATATATTCTTCTTAATGGCTGAGTAATACTCCATTGTGTATACGTACCACAGCTTTCTTATCCATTCATCTACTAATGGACATCTAGGTTGCTTCCATGTCCTGGCTATTATTAGCAATATAGAACAGTCTTTTGGACTCTGTGGGAGAGGGAGAGGGTGGGATGATTTGGGAGAATGGCATTGAAACATGTATAATATCATATATGAAATGAATCGCCAGTCCAGGTTCGATGCATGATACTGGATGCTTGGGGCTGGTGCACTGGGATGACCCAGAGGGATGGTATGGGGAGGGAGGAGGAAGGGGGGTTCAGGATGGGGAACATGTGTATACCTGTAGCAGGTTCATGTTGATGTATGGCACAACCAATACAATATTGTAAAGTAGTTAACCTCAAATTAAAATAAATAAATTTATATTTAAAAAGCTCAAATCATTTAATAAAACCTCTGAGGCCTAATAGATAAATGGACAAATGATATGAAGAGAGAATTTAGAAAAGTAAACTATATATGTATTTTTGCATATATATATATTCCTCAAAAATCAAATCAAATCAAATATAAATCTATTATTTTTCTATTAAGTTAAAAAGGTTTTATAGTTATTGTTGTCAAAACCAACACTCATTAAAATAGGCACATTCATACACCACTGATAGAAATATAGACTAATCTAAAATTAAGAAAATATTTTGAAATGGTACTGATGAACATAGCAGAGAAGGGACTTGACACACAGAGGGAAGGTGAGGGTAGGACAAATTGAGAAAGTAGCATGGACATATATACACTGTCGTGTGTAAAATAGATAGTAGGATGTTGCTTGATAACACAAGGGGCCCAGCCTGGTGCTCCCTAACGACCTAGAGGTGGGGGTTGGGAGGAGTGGAGGGAGGCTCAGGAGTGTGCATGAATATGGCAGAAACCAACACAACAAGATAAAGCAATTTTCCACCAATTAAAAAAGAAGCGAAAGATTATTAAAGAAAATATTTTGAAATCATGTGTCAAGAATCTTGAATCTGTACCACTTGGTGCAGTAGTACTCCTTGTGAAATTCTATTTGTATCAAAAAAGATTTTTGCACAAAAATGTTTGTCATACTTTACGGTTGATAAAACTTTGAACCATTTAGATATCAAATGTTAGGTTTAATTCTGTTATGAAGGAAAATATTAAAGTTATTAAAATAAGTGTTAATAGAAATTTATAATAGCATTGGTAAGAATTTTATTTATAATATTAAGTGTATGAAAAGTAAACAGATTGCATAGTACAGTAGTTGACTTTTATTTTTTAGAACTTGAAAAATCCTTTAAATTTTAAATATCTTTCAGTATAATTATCATATTTATATTAGACTTTTGGATAAAAACATCCAAGAGCATAGAGAGCTAAAGGATGATTTATTAAGAAGGTTTACAAACAAAGAATAATTTGTAATTATTAGAAGACTAGCTGGGGAAGTAAAGGACTTTAATACTTCTCTCATCCAATTAGACATTTTCGTAAGCTGTCAGATTGATTAATAGATGATAGTATTAGGGCAGAATATAGCCAAATATGTATAGTGTCCTGATGGATCTGGATTTTGATGGTGGAAATAGGAAAGGTTTGATTAACTTCCTATTTCAGCAATATACTATTGTTTCTGTTGCCTCTTGATTAATTTTTCTATTGTCTTCTACCTTCTCTCACCTAGATGTTCTAAACACTCTTCCTAGCGTTTTCTCTGAAAAGTATGTTTAACCATTTTAAATTTACTCATTCAATTATCAATGGACTTCATATCCATATTTAAATCACCCACGTCACAGGGGCGTAAGGACAAAGAATTTGGGCAGTGGAATTGAATCTGGGGAGCATTATAGAGTTCAGAAAGTCATCCCTAGAAGAGTTCATGGCAATACCCTCTATTCTGCTGAGCAGAAGGTGTTTGTTGACTTCCTGATCTCACCATGCAATTCACTGTCTTGGAGTAATAAAGCTGAAGCTTAAGAATCATGTTGACTGCTTACGATCAAAGATTTTAACATATAAAACTAACATAAAACATATAAACTCAATTCTTCAAGTCTCCGTCATCATGAAAGTGGATGTTTCATCTTATAAAAACAATTGAAGTTTTCTCTAAATTGACTTGTCATATTTGAAAATTTCCACCTGTATTAGCTTAGTACTGCTGAAATGGTGCTTGTCTTGGAGTGTGAGTGATAATTAAGTTTTTTAAACTGGAGAAGGAAAGGGCAACCCACTCCAATACTCTTGTCTGGAAACTCCCATGGACGGAGGAGCCTGTAGGCTACAGTCCGTGGAGTCGCAAAGAGTCGGACACGACTGAGTGACTTCATTAACTCACAAAGAGGAAAATCCAATACTCTTTGAATCTAATAGCCTAAAACTATAAGATTCCATTTAAAAGTGTAATTAAATTTATTGATAATCTTTAATTATGCTGCTGCTGCTGCTGCTGCGTCACTTCAGTCGTGTCCGACTCTGTGCAACCCCATAGACGGCAGCCCACCAGGCTCCCCCTTCCCTGGGATTCTCCATGCAAGAACACTGGAGTGGGTTGCCATTTCCTTCCCAAGGCGTGAAAGTGAAAAGTGAACGTGAAGTCGCTCAGCCTTGTCTGACTCTTAGCGATCCCATGGACTGCAGCCTACCAGGCTCCTCCATCCATGGGATTTTCCAGGTGAGAGTACTGGAGTGAGGTGCCATTGCCTTCTCCAATGGTATAATTACAATATAAAACATGGCGCTATAAGCATAGTAGTGTGGTGAAAGTCAGTAACATGTCTAAGGAACAGGCAGGAAAGAAGATTTAAAGAAAGAGGAAGAATGAAAATAGAAAGGGAGTGAAGAATTAAAGGAAGGCAGGGGATGGGATAAATAAAATCTAGGACAAATAAAGAGGATAAAATGATGATTAAAAGAGACATTGGTGCAATGTTGCACATCTTTGCTTAAATTGCCTGTCATTGTTTACATCAACACACATCAGTATATTATGAACACCTGAGTGTGAGCTTTATTTGCATTTCCATTCACTATTTTAGTACATTTTGCCTGAAAGGATGGAAAGTAATAATAAAATTTTAGGGAAAATAGTCACTGATATGAAGAAAAGTTAAGACTTTAAGCAAATAAATAATGGATGTGGCAGAGGGGTTTGACAGTATGGAGTGGGTATAGTTTTGGCATGGTGGTTCAGCTGACAGGTCACCTCTAAAACATTAGGAAGTAACTGATTAAAAACACCCCTTTAACTTCCAGTCAGTATTTTGCTTTCCTTATTTCTAATATTTATAGCTGTTTGTAAAATGTAAAAATTAAAGTTCATTATGTAGGTACACTTTCTGCTTTGTCCAGCACTGTGTCACTTGATTAAAACAGGCTGGCACATAGAAAAAGCTCAAGGAATATTTGAAGAATAAATTGTCCAGAAATTATCACTAAATTGCCCAAGTAAACAAAATAGAAAGATAAGTGAAGAATGGGGTCACCCATTCTATTATAAACATCTAGAATTAATGTGTATCATTATTCAAGAAGTCCTGATGACCCGAGAGTGCTTGTTTGGAGAAAAAGACCACATACTTGGTTTCTCTGCCTTCTTAGGAAACACTGGTGACTGTGTGAAGTTCCCAGGAGTTATTCAGAAGCCAAGTTCCCTTAAAACTTGCCATCTTTCCTATTGGAGATTTAAAATTTATCAGTTATCCAGTGCCTGGAGAGACAAATCTTTAAACAAAAAAGATTATTTAATACATTTTTATAGAAGTGGGAAAGAACTTTGAGATTATCTTGCCCAGTTATTTCATTCTACAGATGGAAAACAACCCAGTGAGGTTAAATGCCCAGTGTATTTGCAGCATTACATTCACAGAGCCAGCACTAGAAGTCAGCCTAACTCAGTCCAATGACCTTCCTCACTTAAGATCTACACCTGCTTGTAGAAAAAGTCATTAAAGAGCTAGACTGTTTATATTTGATAGTATCACACCAAATTGGAAGAATCCTAGTCATCCCTGAGTTCTCTTTCCTTTTAAAATAAAATGAGCCATCCCTTTCTGAAAGACTACTTGTTTTCCCCCATTGGGTATTGCTCATCCTCATTCCCTCTCCTATATCTTCAAATAACCTGGCCAGTGCTCCAACAGTTCTCTTTCAGAATTTTCAGCCAGCATCTCCTCTGTACCATCCTCTGGCACAACACCAGAATCTTCTTTGAATCTGAGCATATGCTCTCATTCTAGGCACTGGCTGGAGCCTTCAAATTCAGAGGAAAGTAATAGTGAAGGAGAGGGAATCACACTAGAATCCTGGAGGCTGAGGATTGAGATTTCCTTTTGTTTTAAAACAGAATTTGGTCCTCAGGAATACGTGAGTCCAGATGTCTGTTTTGCACAATGGAAAATGAAGTTTAAAATGAAATGAAATTACTCAGCCATTAAAAAGAATACATTTGAATCAGTTCTAATGAGGTGGATGAAACTGGAGCCTATTATACAGAGTGAAGTAAGCTAGAAAGAAAAACACCAATAGAGTATACTAATGCATATATACACAATTTAGAAAGATGGTAACGATAACCCTGTATGTGAGACAGCAGGGGAGACACAGATGTATAGAACAGTCTTTTGGACTCTGTGGGAGGGGGAGAGGGTGGGATGATTTGGGGGAATGGCATTGAAACGTGTGGTGTCATATGGGAAACAAATCGCCAGTCCAGGTTCGATACAGGGTGCTTGGGGCTGGTGCACTGGGATGACCTGGAAGGATGGTGCGGGAAGGGAGGTGGGAGGGGGGTTCAGGATGGGGAACATGGGTGTGCCCATGGCGGATTTGTGTTGATGTGTGGTGGAACCAATACAAATATTGTAAAGTAATTAGCCTCCAATTAAATAAATTTAAATTAAAAAAATGAAATGGAAAGCACAAAAGCCAGAGATGTGAATCTTAAAAAATCTTCACATTAAGAAGAGAAGTTAAAAATATTAAAAGGTATACGTGTGTGTGTGTGTGATTAATTTTACAAGACAATGCAATTCAATGATTGAAATTTGATCATAGGAAAGAGATGGTATAGGATGAAAGGACAAATACATTTCAAAGGAGAAAACTTGACACAATATTTTACAGGGGAACAGAAATTGAAGGAAGGTCGAGGGTTATGGGGAGAGGGAAGCAACCATGACAGGGACAGTTTTGTAATTTAAAAGTGTCTTTCTTACTTGCCTGTTCAGTCACAGGGTGTATATTTTTAGAAGAGAAAGTCAGAGAGTGTACTCTTTATCTTTGTAAATAAGCACTCCCACCCCACTCAAAGACAAAGCTATATATAAGATTCTCCATAATGAGAAATAACCTAATTAGCTGCATAAGAGTGACCCACTGCTGCTGCGAAGATGTCTAATACTCAGCCCATTATTAGATTCTCTTGGGGACTAAATCTTTGAGTCACATTGGTTTCCCCAAGAGAGAAATATTGAAAAAATTTTCTGGTGATGAAACAGAGGGAAAGAAGCAAAGTTTTAAAAAAAATATTATTGGGTTATAGTTGAGTTACAATGTTGTATTAGTTTCAGGTATACACCAAAGTGAATCTGTTTTACAGGAAGGTTTTGATATAACATATTGGATTGTATTAAAAAATTCCTCTTTATGGTGGATGATCTTGCTTTGAGTGACTGAGATGAAGGTGTGAAATATATCCTGAGAAACAAGATATTCATAGTACCAGACTTGAAGAAATAAATCTAAACCCTTGATAGGTAAAGATAATTCTCATAATTCATAATAGAATAATTTTCCTGTTTTTAATTATGGCAGATGTTTACCTGTGACTCTACTTGTGCTCATAAACTTCGGACTACTGGGGATGAAGGTCTTAAATGGTTTTGAACTTTATTTTTCCTGACTTGATTGGATACAAGTAAATTTTGGATTTGTTGGATCAATGTCTGAAGAGAAAAAAATGTAGAGTTATTTTGAGTTGTCTGTAATAGGAGCATGTTTACCTGAGAAGGAGATAATTATTCAGATGACCTGCAGCAATCATCAAGATAAGCCTAGCAGCTTTCTCTGAGAAAGGCTGACTTTATCTTTGATATGTACATAAAAAAATATTGATCTCCAGGTTACCACGGTGGCCTCAAGGTATCAAAACTCTATCTTTGTTTAGAGTTGTATATCATTTTATCCTGCCCAGAAGCCATATACTCTAGAAGAGCAGCAGAGTTATGGCTTGTCTAAATTAATTTTGGTAAAATAGTGACATTCCAAATTAGTGGAAAATTTCTCCTGCTTCCCTCCGCACACCCAGGGCTTGTCCATAACACTGTGAGCAGTAAGTGTATGTGCTGTGCTTAGTTGCTCCGTCATGTGACTCTGCGACGATATGGACTGTAGCCCGCCAGGCTCCTATGTCCATGGGGATTCCCCAGGCAAGAATACTGGAGTGGGTTACCATGAGCTCCTCTAGGCGATCTCCCAACACAGGGATTCAAGCTAGGTCTCTCACATTGCAGGCAGATTGTTTACCATCTGAGCCACCAGAGAAGCTCTGTGAGCAGTATCAGTTCAGTTCAGTTGCTCAGTCGTGTCTGACTCTTTGCGATCTCATGAATTGCAGCATGCCAGGCCTCCTTGTCCATCACCAACTCCTGGAGTTCACTCAGACTCACGTCCATCAAGTTGGTGGTGCCATCCAGCCATCTCATTCTCTGTCGTCCCCTTCTACTCCTGCCCCCAATCCCTCCCAGCATCAGAGTCTTTTCCAATGAGTCAATTCTTCACATGAGGTGGCCAAAGTACTGGAGTTTCAGCTTTAGCATCAATCCTTCCAAAGAAATCCCAGGGCTGATCTTCAGAATGGACTGGTTGGATCTCCTTGCAGTCCAAGGGACTCTCAAGAATCTTCTCCAACACCACACTTCAAAAGAATCAATTCCTCAGCGCTCAGCTTTCTTCACAGTCCAACTCTCACATCCATATATGACTACTGGAAAAACCATAGCCTTGGCTAGACGGACCTTTGTTGGCAAAGTAATGTCTCTGCTTTTGCATATGTTATCTAGGTTGGTCATAACTTTCCTTCCAAGGAGTAAGCGTCTTTTAATTTCATGGCTGCAATCACCATCTGCAGTAATTTTGGAGTCCCCCCAAATAAAGTCTGCCACTGTTTCCACCGTTTCCCCATCTATTTGCCATGAAATGATGGGACCAGATGCCATGATCTTAGTTTTCTGAATGTTGAGCTTTAAGCCAACTTTTTCACTCTCCTCTTTCACTTTCATCAAGAGGCTTTTTAGTTCCTCTTCACTTTCTGCCATAAGGGTGGTGTCATCTGCATATCTGAGGTTATTGATGTTTCTCCCGGCAATCTTGATTCCAGCTGTGCTTCTTCCAGCCCAGCATTTCTCATGATGTACTCTGCATAGAAGTTAAATAAGCAGGGTGACATTATTATAGCCTTGACGTACTTCTTTTCCTATTTGGAATCAGTCTGTTTTTCCATGTCCAGTTCTAACTGTTGCTTCCTGACCTGCATATAGGTTTCTCAAGGGGCAGGTCAGGTGGTCTGGCAGTATAGAACTCCATAAATCATTCTACCATGCCAGTAGAACGATTGTGCTTTTATTCTAAGTGAGGAGATTGGGGTACCAGGGAAAACAGCATATTAAGATGAATGAGGCAGAAATTGAGTCCTAGTAAGCTAGAAGCTAGGCACAGAGCATCTCCTGGGACTATGTGAGATTCTCTCCTGGGGCATGTGACACAGGTTAGTTAGCAGTGGAGAAACCTCAGTTCCAGTAGAAGATCCGAAATTGTTAATGTAGAGTTCTTGAGGGAGTATCAGAGAGGCCCGAGACCAGTGATTTACAGGCTGAGATTGGCTCAAGATTTAAATCGACCAAGCCTTTAAAAAAGAACTCACTGGTATATTTCACAGTAGATTTCAGTTCTACTTGAGGAGACAGAGGCAGAAAAAATTAATTAAGGAAAGACAAGTAGAAAAAAAAGGGAGGATTTCTTTAAATCTATGTGATCTTTGATCAAGAGTAAAAAGAAATCCCAATTGCTATGCAACAAATAATTCACATTGTTAATTTTTATTCTTTGTTGGTGTTTACTAATTAATTAATTTTATTTTTTAAATAAAAAATTTTTGGAGTATAGTTGCTGTACAATGTTGTGTTAGTTTCTGCTATACAGTGAAGTGAATCAGCTATCCATATACATTTATCCCCTCTTTTTTTGGATTCCCTTCTTATTTGGATCAACACAGAGCACTGAGTTGAGTTCCCTGTGCTATACAGTAGATTCTCATTACTTATCTATTTTATACATAGTAATGTATATATGTCATTCCCAGTCTCCCAATTCATCCCACCCTCCTTGCACCCTTGGTGTCCATGCCTTTGTTTTATATGTCTGCATCTCTGTTTCTGCTTTGCTAATAGGTTCATCTGTACCATTTTGTCTAGATTCCACAGTTCAGTTCAGTCGCACATTTGTGTCTGACTCTTTGTGACCCCATGGACTGCAACACGCCAGGCTTCCCTGTCCATCGTCAACTCTCAGAGCTTGCTCAAACTGACGTCCACCGAGTCAGTGATGCCATCCAACCATCTCATCCTCTGTCATCACCTTTTCCTCTTGCCTTCAGTCTTTCCCAGTATCAAGGACTCTTCGAATGAGCCAATTTATTGCATCAGGTGGCCAAAGTATTGGAGCTTCAGCTTCAGCATCAATCCTTCCAATGAATATTTGGGTGATTTCCTTTAGGATTTGATCTCCTGCAGTCCAAGGGACTCTCAAGAGTCTTCTCCAACACTGCAGTTCAAAAGCATCAATTCTTCGGCACTCAGTTTGCTTTGTAGTCCAACTCACATCCATACATGAACTAGAAAAACCATAGCTTTGACTAGATGGACCTTTGTTGGCAAAGTGATGTCTCTGTTTTTTAATATGCTGTCTAGCTTGGTCATAGGTTTTCTTCCAAGGGGCAAGCATCTTTTAACTTCAAGGCTGCAGTCACCATCTACAGTGATTTAGGAGCCCAAGAAAATAAAGTCCTTCACTGTTTCCATTGTTTCTCCATCTATTTGCCATGAGTGATGGCACTAGATGCCATGATCTTTGCTTTTTGAGTGTTGAGTTTTAAGGCAGCTTTTTCTGGCTTTCTTTCCTCTTTCACTTTCATCAAGAGGCTCTTTAGTCCCTATTCACTTTCTGTCATAAGGGTGGTGTCATCTATGTATCTGAGGTTATTGATAAATTTCCTGGCAGTCCTGATTCCAACTTGTGCTTCATCCAGCCTGGCATTTTACGTGATGTACGCTGCATAAAAATTAAATAATATAAGCAGGGAGACAGTATATAGCCTTGACATACTCCTTTCCAATTTGGAACCAGTCTGTTGTTCCACATCTGGTTCTAACTGTTGCTTCTTGACCTGCATACAGATTTCTTAGGAGGTAGGTAAGGTGGGTGGTATGGTGTTCTCATCTGTTTAAGAATTTTCCACAGTTTGTTGTGATCCACACAGTCAAAGGCTTTGGCATAATCAATAAAGCAGAAGTAGATGTTTTCTTGGAATTCTCTTGCTTTTTTGATGATCCAACGGATGTTGGCAATTTGATCTCTGGTTCTTCTGCCTTTTCTAAATCCAGCTTCAACATCTGGAATTTCTCAGATCACATTCTGTTGAAGCCTAGCTTGGAGAATTTTGAGCATTACTTTGCTAGTGTGTGAAATGAGTGCAATTGTATGGTAGTTTGAACATTCTTTGACATTGCTTTTCACAGGATTGGAATGAAAACTGACCTTTTTCAGTCCTGTGGCCACTGCTGGGTATTCCAAATTTGCTGCCTTATGAGTGTAGCACTTTCACAGGATCATCTTTTAGGATTTGAAATAGCTCAACTGGAATCCTATCACCTCCACTAGCTTTGTTCATGGTGAAGCATCCTAAAACCCTTTTGATTTTGCATTCCAGGATGTCTGGCTCTAGGTGACTGATAACACCATCATGATTATCTGGGTCATGAATTTTTTTTTTTTTTTGGGTGTAGTTCTTCTGTGTATTCTTGCCACCTCTTCTTAACATCTTCTGCTTCTGTTAGGTCCATTCCATTTCTGTCCTTTATTGAGCCCTTCTTTGCATCAAGTGTTCCCTTGATATCTCTAATTTTCTTGAAGAGATCTCTAGTCTTTCCCATTCTATTGTTTTCTCTATTTCTTTGCATTGATCAATGAGGAAGGTTTTTGTATCTCTTTGCTATCCTTTGGAACTCTGCATTCAAATGGGTATATCTCTGCTTTTCTCTTTTGCCTTTAGCTTCTCTTCTTTTCTCAGCTATCTGTAAGGCCTTCTCAGAAAACCATTTTGCTTTTTTGCATTTCTTTTTCTTGGGGATGATTTTGATTACTGTCTCCTGTACAATGTCATGACCTCCATCCATAGTTCATCAGGCACTCTGTATATCAGATCTAGTCTCTTGAATCTATTTCTCACTTCCACTGTATAATCATAAGGGATTGATTTAGGTCATATCTAAATGGTCTGGTTGTTTTCCCTACTTTCTTCAATTTAAGTCTGAATTTGGCAATAAGGAGTTCATGATCTGAGCCACAGTCAGCTCCCGGTCTTGTTTTTGCTGACTGTATAGAGCTTCTCCATGTTTGGCTGCAAAGAATATAATCAATCTGATTTTGGTATTGACCATCTGGTGATGTCCATATGTAGAGTCTTCTCTTGTGTTGTTGTAAGAGGGTGTTTGCTATAACCATTATGTTCTCTTGGCAAAACTTTGTTAGGCTTTGCCATTCTTCATTTTGTATTCCAAGGCCAAATTTGCCTATTACTTCAGGTATCTCTTGACTTCCTACTTTTGCATTTCAGTCCCCTATAATGAAAAGGACATCTTTTTTTGTGTGTTAGTTCTAGAAGTTCTTGTAGGTCTTCATAGTACCATTCAACTTCAACTTATTCAGCATTACTGGTCGGGGCATAGACTTGGATTATTGTGATATTGAATGGTTTGCCTTGGAAACAGAGATCATTCTGTTGTTTTTGAAACTGCACCCAAGTATTAAATTTTGGACTCCTCTGTTGACTATGATGGTTACTCCATTTCTTTTAAGGGATTCTTGCCCACAGTAGTAGATACAATGGTCATCTGAATTAAATTCACCCACTCCAGTCCATTTTAGTTCGCTGATTCTTAAAATGTCAGTGTTCACTCTTGCCATTTCATGTTTGACCGCTTCTAATTTACCTTGATTCATAGACCTAACCCAGGGTCCCATGCAATATTGCTCTTTATAGCACTGGACTTTACTTCCATCATCAGTCACATCCACAACTCGGCATTGTGTTTGCTTTGGCTCTGTCTCTTCAATCTTTCTATAGTTATTTCTCCACTCTTCTCCAGTAGCATATTGGGCACCTACCTTCCTGGGAGTTCATCTTTCAGTGTCCTATCTTTTTGCCTTTTCATACTGTTCATGGGGTTCTCAAGGCAAGAAAACTGAAATGGTTGCCCTTACCTTCTTCAGTGGACCATGTTTTGTCAGAACTCTTCACGATCACCCATCCTTCTTGGGTGGCCCTACACAGCATGGCTCATCATTTCATTGAGTTAGACAAGGCTGTGGCCCATGTGATCAGTTTGATTAGTTTTCTGTGACTATGGTTTTCATTCTGTCTGCCCTCTGAGGGATAAGGATAAGAGGCTTATGGAATCTTCCTGATGGGTGAGACTGACTGTGGGAGAAACTGGGTCTTGTTCTGATGGGCGGGGGCATGCTCAGTAAATTCCACATATGTGTTTTTGTAGGATTTTTGTTTTTCTCATTTTGCCCTCACTCTGTATTTAATGAGAAATGTTTATTGATTGTTTTCTATACCATTGCTGTTGATACTGATGTTTGGCAGTAAATATAATGGCAGCATTAAACAGCTCCTCTTCTCAGGGAACTTAAATGTAATGAGGAAGACTGACATTGAATAAGAAATCATGAGTGTCACTAATGTTACAAAAGTGGTAATAAGGAGTGCTATAATAATACACAATAAGAAGAGAGTTCTTGGACCCAGGTCCTGGGAATTATTCCCTGGAAAAGTGTTGCTGAAACTGAGATTTGAAGAATAAGTAGATGTCACTAGGTGAAGCATGAAAGACAAGTGTTTCAGACAAAATGATTCATCAGTGCGAAGCCTCAGAGATGAGAGAGTTTGAAGTTTCCAGGCAAGTTAAAAAAACCACCAAATTGGCTCTGAAATTAAAGGGAAAGAGCATGTTGTTCTCAGAGGCAGGAGACATGGTGGGAACCAGGTCTCTGGTGGCCTGATAAACTTTGAAAGATAGGTAATATTTTAATTTAAGGTCTATGACAATTATGTTAAAGACATTGAGCAAAACAACTACATGCTAAAGGAGAACACAGGCAAAACACTCTCCGACATAAATCACAGCAGGATCCTCTATGATCCACCTCCCAGAATACCGGAAATAAAAGCAAAAATAAACAAATGGGATCTAATTAAAATTAAAAGTTTCTGCACAACAAAGGAAACTATAAGCAAGGTGAAAAGACAGCCTTCGGAATGGGAGAAAATAATAGCAAATGAAGCAGCTGACAAACAACTAATCTCACAAATATACAAGCAACTTATGCAGCTCAATTCCAGAAAAATAAACGACCCAATCAAAAAATGGGCCAAAGAACTAAATAGACATTTCTCCAAAGAAGACATACAGATGGCTAACAAACACATGAAAAGATGCTCAACATCACTCATTATGAGAGAAATGCAAATCAAGGCCACAATGAGGTATCATTTCACACCAGTCAGAATGGCTGCGCTCCAAAAGTCTACAAGCAATAAATGCTGGAGAGGGTGTGGAGAAAAGGGAACCCTCTTATACTGTTGGTGGGAATGCAAACTAGTACAGGCACTATGAAGAACAGTGTGGAGATTCCTTAAAAAATTGCAAATAGAACTGCCTTATGACCCAGCAATCCCACTTCTAGGCATACACACCAAGGAAATCAGAATTGAAAGAGACACGTGTACCCCAATGTTCATTGCAGCACTGTTTATAATAGCCAGGACATGGAAACAACCTAGATGTCCATCAGCAGATGAATGGATAAGAAAGCTGTGGTACATATACACAATGGAGTATTACTCAGCCATTAAAAAGAATACATTTGAGTCAGTTCTAATGAGGTGGATGAAACTAGAACCGATTATACAGAGTGAAATAAGCCAGAAAGAAAAACACCAATACAGTATACTAACACATATATATGGAATTTAGAAAGATGGTAATGATAAACCTGTATGTGAGACAGCAAAAGAGACACAGACGTATAGAATGGACTTTTGGGCTCTGAGGGAGAGGGAGCGGGTGGGATGATTTGGGAGAATGGCATTGAAACATGTATACTATCATGTAAGAAACGAATTGCCAGTCTATGTTCGATACAGGATACAGGATGCTTGGGGCTGGTGCATGGGAATGATCCACAGAGATGATATGGGGTGGGAGGTGGGAGGTTGAAGGGGGTTCAGGATTGGGAACTCATGTACACCCGTGGCGGATTCATGTCAATGTATGGCAAAACCAATACAGTATTGTAAAGTAAAATAAAGTAAAAATAAAAATTAAATAATATTTTAAAAAATCTCTCTACTGAAATGAAGATAATGGGATAAGATTTGAAGCATGAAGACCACATAGTTGACTTAAAATTCTATTCTAAAGAATAATATGTGATGGTTTCAACAAGAATGGTGACATTGTAGAAGTAAAGAAGGGGAGGTATATAAGAAATGTTTATAAAGTGGAATTAATAGACTTGCTGATTTATTGAATATTGAGGATCAGAGTGAGAGAGGAGTTCATTATTACCCCAGATTTTGGGTTGAACTATTGGGCAAGTGTTTGAGCCGTTTATTGTGACTTTGAAAGAACAGGAGGTTTGAGGTGGAGCCATGGGGATGGATGCAATCTAGGGACAGAATATAAAGTGAGAACAGGCTAAAGATGCAATTTTGAGGAATCTTAAGTTTGTTGGTTGAACAAATGAGGGAAATTCAGCAAACAGATGCTGGGAAGAAATTACCCAAGAGGTAGGAGGTAAACCAGGAGATTATAGTGATTTAGAGGCCCAGTGGAGTATTTGAAGGAAGGAGTTATCAGCAATAGTTAAGTTAAAAAGAAATTCCTGTCCAGATGAATAAGAAAAAATTTTAAAGACATATTATTATCTTATTTATACAGAGGGGACAGAGATGTTACTGTAACTTTAACAAACTTTAACAAAATCTTTATTCTAGATGTAGAAATCCTCAATTAAATTGATTATGCCTCAACCTTTTGGGCTTTCTATTATTCCAAGGTTATCAAACACAGATACATAAACTCTTGCATGGGGCTGTGGGGTGGAGGGGGGAATGGTGCTTGTAGTGCTGGTGGGGTGGTGGTTTGACAGAACAGGAAACCATATTCAAGGAAACCAGGACCTCTAAATACACATTCTTGGGTGATTATTATGCTGTGAAGCAGCCATTAATTATACATCTTTTTAAAAGAATAAACTGAGCTGGTTGAGTGTTAGAAGTTCTTCATATTCAGGATAACAGAGAAGCTGAAAAAAAGTGCAAAAATATTTGGTCTAAATTCATCTAAAATAGTAAAATAAAGTAAAAAAATATAGTAATAAACTCTATTGGTTTAGAAAAAAATAAATTCATCTAAAATATTTATAGTGTTAAAGAAATTCTGTACATGCAATCACTGAAATCTAAACAGAAAATTGAAATGGTATCCTAAACTGAAAAAGCTCAGGGTATGGTCAAATTTTGAATTCAGGGCTAAACATAAGTGATAACAGTTGATTTTATTCTTACTGTAAATTAAAATTAAAATAGAAAATTAAAAGTATATACTTTATTTATAATTTACCCAAACCTACCTTTTAGATCCTTAGTCTATTAGCTTACTATGAGATATATTTGTCAATTTTTTAGATATTTATTTATAATTGACAGTAATTACACCCAGCAAGTCCTAGGAAATAGCACCAGAAGATGGTATTTGAATGTTAAGCATATAAGTGGAGGTCAGCTTAGTTTTCTTTTCTCATCTCTTTTCTCTAAGAAGGTAGAGGAAGTCAATTTATTCCTTGTGATTGTCAAAATAAAGCCAACTCTAACTTGACAATCAATTTCTACAGGTGCATCTTTGTTGAACTATCATTCAAAATAGCAATTCTCAACCATAGTAATGATGATAGTCACATGACTCTGTTTTTGGTGAGCTTGAAGCATCGTGTACTCTAGATCTGCTCCATTCATTATAAGATCCTATTGGAACCTACAATCCGTTTGCCCAGTCTCCTCATGGCAACTCTCATGTCTTTGTTTCTCAGTGTATAAATGGCAGGATTCAAGACAGAGGTGATGGCAAAGGCAGCAATAAACAAATACTTATCTAGTGATGTTGTAGGGAAAGGCCGCACATAGAGAAACATACATGGCATAAAACACAAAATTACTACAGTGATGTGAGCTGACAGTGTGAAAAATGCTTTAGATAAGTCTCCTGAAGAATGTTTCCAGACAGTGACCAAAATGAAAATGTAGGATATAATTAAAGAGAAGAAGGCAGCCATGGAAATAAACCCACTATTAGCAATAATTACAAACTCTAGCTTGTAACTGTCTACACAAGCAAGTTTCATGACCCAAGGAAAGTCACAGTAAAAACCGTCTACTTTATTGGGACAACAAAAAGGTAAATTTGCGACAAAAACAAACTGAGATACAGCATGGATTATCCCCACTATCCAGGCAACCACTACAAAGGAAAGACACATTTTGGAGCTCATAACTGTCAGGTAGTGGAGAGGCTTACAGATTGCAGTATACCCGTCAAGTGCCATGGCTATGAGCAGCAGCATCTCACTCCACACGTGACATGAATGAAAAATATCTGCGTCATACATTTTGGAAAAGAAATGATGTTGCAGTTAGTGTGAAGATCAGAGATCATTTTGGGCTTCGTGGTAGAGGAAAGACCTAGATCAAGTAGGGAGAGATTGGCCACAGGAAGTACATGGGGGAGTGTAAATGAGAGTCAATAATTACTGTGAACACAATGAAGAGGTTTCCCAGGATAATTCCCATGTAGAACATGAAGAGGAGAAGGCAATGGCACCCCACTCCAGTACTCTTGCCTGGCAAATCCCATGGACGGAGGAGCCTGGTGGGCTGCAGTCCATGGGGTCGCTTAAAGTTGAACACGACTGAGAGACTTCACTTTCACTCTTCACTTTCATGCATTGGAGAAGGAAATAGCAACCCACTCCAGTGTTCTTGCCTGGAGAATCCCAGGGCCGGGGGAGCCTGGCCGGCTGCCGTCTATGGGGTCGCATAGAGTCGGACACGACTGAAGCGACTTAGCAGCAGCAGCAGCAGAAGAACACGAAGAAGAACCAAAAAAGAAAAAGATGCATTTTCCATGAATCTGAAAGTCTAATTAGTACAAATTCAGATACACAGAGTCATTTACTCCATCCATTGACTCAATCAGAGAAGAAGCTAAAGTATTCTGAAGGTAGAAAATTAGAAGGAATTGAGAAATATGGGTACCAAAGATTAATATCTTATTTATCCATCAATGATTATGTGGAAAACATGTTGTAAATGCCAAAATATGAAGTGAGAAGAAATACAGAGAGGGACAGGTTAAAGGAAGATAATTGAATAGGAGAAAAGAGATAATGAAAGTTAGACCATAAAGACAAGGAAAGAAATCACATGGGAATATGGCAGGTAAAATGGAGGAATTAGGAATAAAGAGTAATATTTTCCCAGCAGAGAGCTTCTTTACCAAGCTTATGCTGTGCTTAGTTGCTGAGTTGTGTCCAACTCTTTGCGACCTTATGGACTGTAGCCTGCCAGGCTCCTCTGTCCATGGGGGTTCTCCAGGCAAGAACACTGGAGTGAGTGGTCATGTCCTCATTCAGAGAATCTTCCTAACCCAGGCATTGAACCTAGGTCTCCTGCATTGCAGGCAGATTCTTTACCATCTAACCGACCAGTAAAACCCAGTTCTGGCTTCTTTAGTCTTGTTCATATATATTTTAGCATAACATCTTCCATGTCATGAATAATCAGCATGTCTGAAGTGTTCAAACTCTTAATCACATTTGTCCACAAAAGCATTAATCGTACATAGAATAGTTTCCAACCAATGAGGGCATGAATGTTGAACTGAAGTGGTAGCATAAAATGAAAAGGTTTACTTATCTAATCATTTACAACACATGGAGAATTAAGATACAGTTAAAATCAAAGGAAACTCCAAAGAAGGAGTGTCTAAAAACCCCAAAAGAGAGCTTTTGAGTACTTTGCTAAGCTTGAGAGAGATTCTGTGCTTTGAGAACTGTGCTATAGGATTGGTCTTCCCTGGTGCATCAGACGGTAGTGATTGGCAATTCAAATGTGAAACTGAGAAACAATGATGTCTTCACTGAAACAAAATATTTAGTCATGATACACTAAGAAAATGAGAAAAGCTGCAGACCATGAAGGTCACAACAGCTTGTCTTTCAAGTATTTGAAGCTTAGTTCTGCTAAAATGCTATCTGAAGGTGAATGAAACTGCTACCAACAACTTTTTAATAGAAAGTCTATTATCACTACAAATAAATGTAAACATTGATGACATCATGTATAACACATATTTAAATCCATTCATTATCCAATATGAAGAGACAAAATATAAGTATATTAAGGGAGATAAGCTATGAAACAGGGGAAACAGTGACAGATTAATTTTTTTTTTTGCTCCAAAATCACTGAAGATGGTGACTGCAGCCATGAAATTAAAAGACACTTGTTCCTTGAAAGAAAAGTTATGACCAACCTAGACAGCATATTAAAAAGCAGAGATATTACTTTGCCAACAAAGGTCCATCTAGTCAAAGCTATGGTTTTCCCAGTAGTCATGTATGGATATAAGAGTTGGACTATAAGGAAGCTGAGAGCCGAAGAATTGATGCTTTTGAACTGTGGTGTTGGAGAAGACTGTTGAGAGTCCCTTGGACTACAAAGAGATCCAACCAGTCCATCCTAAAGGAAATCAGTCCTAAATATTCATTGGAAGGACTGATGCTGAAACTGAAACTCCAATACTTTGGCCACCTGATGTGAAGACCTGACTCATTAGAAAAGACCCTGATGCTGGGAAAGATTGAAGACAGGAGGAGAAGGGAGCAACAGAAGATGAGATGGTTGTATGGCATCACTGACTCAATGGACATGAGCTTGAGTAAATTCCAGGAGTTGGTGATGGACAGGGAGGCCTGGAGTGCTGCGGTGCATGGGGTCACAAAGAGCTGGACATGACTGAGCAACTGAACTGAACTGAAGCTATGAAAATGCGTACAGAAACAGGAAATTGATAAGATTGGTACCAAAATGAATATGGCCATTATAAATGATGTACAATTATTTTTTTGTCATGCCCACTAAATTGTTGACAAAAAATGATTACAAATGAGTGTCTTATGTGATGTGCTATTAATATTATACATTACAAAAATATGTTTATGTATACAATAACATCTCAAGAAGATAACTTTGATAATGACACTTCAGGTAATTTTAATATTAAAAATTTGAATATCTATATTTTATATTTTTCTAAACTGACCACATATTTGTGATAAAAAATGAAAAGAAAATGAAAGGAGAGCAAGAGGGGAGAAAGAGGGGCAAGAAAATGAAAAAGAATAACACAGAGATTTATGGAGGTAGTGAAGTATGCATATATGTGGTGGTTAGAGTAGCAGTATGATTTTTGGCACTAGTTTAATAGTTTTATTAGCCTTGGTCAAACCACCATTTCTTGGTTGGTGAATGACAATTACTGGAAGTACATGAAGAAAACTCTGGATGTTCTATGTCAGATTTGGACCAGATATGTACATGCTTCCTTCTCTAGAGAAACGTTAATATATGTGACATTCTATAGAATCCTGGTTTGTTCATTATTTGGAATAGATAAGTCATACACTGAAAACAGTAGGAAACTCTCCCACTTTTGTTCATCAATTGAATTTTATTCTTTCCAATAGTCCCTTATATTTTCCAAAAAAGATAAGGTTGAGTGAAGAAATATGGCTAAAAAGAAAAGATAAACAAGCATAGTGCATAGTGCAATCAAACTTTCTCATAACTCTACATACACTATGGTGTACTGATTAATCTGTTTAAAACTTATCAGGAATTGGTTCTAACATTTAGCTAGTTAATTCTGAAATAGTGAATTACTGATAGTTAATTCTTGCTTAGAGGGAAGAGTATATCCAAACAAGTTTAAAATATTTATTTCTTTTGCTTTCTTCCATCTGAGCCACCAGGGAAGTCTTGTTTTGCTTTCTTAGAAAACATTAAAAAACTCAGAACTTCTCCAGAGGCAGAGTCTCATAAGATTTGGCTGCTATCTCTGTTGGATATTTTGGCTTTAACATTTAGACCATGGAAACCTTATCAAAATATTTTTTTCAAGCAAAAAATCAGATAGAATGTAGGTATTCTGACTTTAGTGATTAAAAATTCCCTCTCCTCTAAGGAGCCAAGAGAAATTATAACCATCTTAAGACTGAAAACACACAGAAGGAAAGCTGTTCAAAACTCAGTTCTTCACTGATATACCATATTCATTATTTTTTCTTTTAATTTCTACCCTTAACCACCTTAGTTCACTGGTTATAGAATACTTAAAGAACTAATGGACACAAGTTCTATTCAGCTATGTTCATTCTTATCACTCTGTCTTTAATTCTTGACCCACTCATCACTAATATCATTGAAAGGTTTATCAGATATGCCAAATGGAGGGAACTCACTGAATCCAACCATTCATATGAGGGCAAATAGTCACTTCAAATGGTGTAATCTGTTTGAAGCATGGACAGGAATGGAATGGGCAAGATATGGGCATATTCAGTCTCCACAATGGGAAATGTGGGGACTTCATCATATAAGATGATAAAGAAGATGGTGAGAGATACAGGAACTTTGAGATACTAACTCACCAAGGACAGCCATCATAAATATTGGTCCCTTCTTCAGGCATAATATAATCTGGTGAAGAATGGTGTCAAAAGGATTGGGAATAATCGGAACTGGAGAAAAGAAAGAAAGTGCTAGAGAAATATGAGATTGCTGTGATATGGTTCAGTTTTAGGTAAATTTTTATGACTTAACTTTTCTAGGATGCATTTGTTGAAACACAATAATTTAGATTTCTGCTTTGTAGTGTAATCACCTCTAGAACAAAAATACATAAGTTTTTTCCCGGTGAGATTATAGTTAATTAGTAGCACTAGGTTTGGGGGACCATTGATATTCTGAGATCCCTAGTAACCAGCATTTTATTGATTTCTCCTGGGAACCATGTCTACAAGTCATGTTAATTTTCCCAAGAGAAAAAGTATCAGAACAGTTACTTGGTGATGAGAAGTAAGAAAAAAAAAAGAAGATATAAGAATATCTCCTTTATATTGAGAGAGATAACGTGCTGGATGGCTAAGAAATAAGTACCATTTGGAACAGAAAATTTGGAACCACAAACTCACTTACAGTTACTGAGGTGGGGAAGGGTAAGAAGTCGTTCACACTTCTTCCTGACACTCTCGTTCATTGACTGGGAGAGAATGAGGTTCATTTATCAATTTTTTTTTTTCAAGAGACAAGGCTTAGGCTTTATGCATGGGGCATATTCTCATAACAATTCCTGATTTATTCCCATTTAGTGATTTTTGCCTATTAACTGACATACTGTTGTCCAATAGATACATGAAAAGATGTTAACCATCACTAAGGAAATGTGAATCAAAACCACAATGGTATCACCTCACATCTGTCAGAATGGCTATTATCATAAAGATATGAAATAAAAAAGTGATGACATGAATTTGAAGAAAAGGGAACCCATGTGTACTGTTCTGTGGGAATGCAAATTAATGCAACCTCTATAGAGGTTCCTAAAAATTAAAACTATCATATAATCCATATATGATTTTATATACAATGATAAATCAAAACCAGAAGAAACAAAAACACTAATTAAAGTGATATCTGCACCATCATGTGCATAGCAGAAGTTTTCACGATAGTCAAGATATGGAAACAACACAAGTGTCCACTGATGGATGGGTAGATAAAGAAATTGTGGTACATATAGCTGGCCCTCCATATCTCTAGTTCCATATGTGAGGGTTCAACCAACTACAGATAAAAAATATTAGAAAAAATTCCAGAAAGTTCCATTAAGCAAAATTTTAATTTGCCACATGCTGGCATATATTTACATAGCATTTATATTCTATTAGATATTATAAATAGTCTAGAAGATTTCAAGTATAAGGAAGAATGTATGTAGTGTGTGTGTCAGTTGCTCAGTTGTGTCTGACTCTTGTGACCCCATGGAATGTAGCCTGCCAGTCTCCTCTGTCCATGAAATTCTCCAAGCAAGAATACTGGAGTAAGTTGTCATTTCCTGCTCCAGAGGATCTTCCTGACCCAGGGACAGAACCCTGGTCTCCTGCATTGCAGGTGGATGCTTTACCATCTGAGCTACTAGGAAGCAAAGGTGGCTTTCAGTAAATCTTTTCAGATGTACTCTCAACTGTTTAACTCTCCTGGCAATGGACAGCAATGCATGTATATACAAGATAAATAAAAGGAACGAGGTCCTCTGATCTCTGCAACAACACTCCTCTTACCTCGGATAAACTAAGGGATGACAAATGCCATAGGCTTATCATGGAAATATGAAAGCTGTGTTTGTATTTCTCTCTTTTCTCTTCCATGTCTCCCCCTTTTTTGTTAAATGTCCCTGATATAATTTTGCAGTGTAAATCGAGGAGGAAGATGTGCCTGAAGTCTCTGCTATATGCACAATAAAGATTGGACCACTCTTTTGTGTGAATTATCAGATATAGAATAAGTTTCCAGGCTGAGTCCATTTCTAACATGACTCTTTAGATGAAAACTGATATCCTGCAATAGGTTTTTTTCACAGGGAAGAAAAATGATGGAATTTCTTTTGGGTATGAATGATCAGATTCTGAGTAAGTTGTTCCCTCCTCAGATTTTCCTCAGGGGTTACATGCAGAAGTCTCTCCCCAGAAGGAGTTCTTAGAGGTTGAACTCCTAAGAGTGAAACTACATAAGTGTGCAGAGTCATCCCACATCTGTCACATTGACAGGGTTTCTCCCATTATGAACCCTTTGATTCTCAGTAAGGGATGAGCTGCGACTGAAGGCCTTTCCACACTCACTTCACTCATAGGGCTTCTCTCTGGTGTGGATGATGGAGTGTTGAATGAGGCTTGTGCTCCACCAGAAGACCTTCCCACACACCACGCATTTGTAGGGCTTCTCTCCACTGTGAATCTGCTTGTGGCTGGTGAGGTATGACTTGTGGTTGAAGGCTTTGCCACACGCTCTGCCCTTGTAGGACTTCTCTTCACTGTGGATGGTGAAGTGCCAGCTGAGGCCTGACCGATTGCTAAAGGCCTTTCCACAGTCTTTGCATTCATAGGGTTTCTCTCCAGTGTGGGCCCTTTTATGTAAGATAAAAGCGGAGCAGTAGATGAAGGCCTTTTCACACTCAGTGCATACATAGGGCTTCTCCCCTCTGTGGATCCACTGGTGCTCGTTGAGGTATGGCTTGTGTAGAAGACCTTCCCACACTTGAGGCACTTGTAAGGCCTCTCCCCGGTATGGGTGATGGAGTGTTGAATGAGTCTGGTCTGCTGTCACAGAAGCCGTTCCCACACTTGCTTCTCCCTGGTGTGGATCCACTGATGTGTCGTGAGCTGTGACCTGTGGTGGAAGATCTTTCCATACTCCATGCACTCAAAGAGCTTCTCTCCCGTGGGGATGATGTGGTGTCACAGGAAACCTGTCTTGTGTTGGAAGGCCTTCTCATACTCGCTGCCCTTATAGGGCTTTTCCCCAGTATGGGTGATGGAGTGTTGAATGCATCTGGTGCTGTCACAGAAGCCCTTCTCACACTTGCTTCTCCCTGGTGTGGATCCGCTGGTGCGTTGTGAGCTGTGACCTGTGGTGGAAGGCTTTCCCACATTCCATGCACTTGAAGGGCTTCTGTCCCATGTGGATCATGTGGTGTCATAGGAAACTTTTCTTGTCTCAGAAGGCCTTCCCACACTTGTGTACGTTGTATGCAAATCCCTTATACAACTATATGACTTTGTATAAGGAATTTGAGCATCTTCAGATCTTTTTTTTTTTTTTTTTGGTCTGTGGGGGAATCCTGGACTAATCCACTGTGGATTACAAGGCTGTTGTTGTTTAATAACTAAGTCATGTCTGCCTGCATCCCCATGGCCTGTAGCACATCAGCCTCCACTGCCCTCCACTATTGCCCGATGTCTGCTCAAATTCATGTCTTCTGAGTTGGTAATACTACCTAATCATCTCATCCTCCATTGCCCCCTTCTTTTGTCTTCACTTTTTCCTAACCTCATGGTCTTTTCCAATGAATCAGCTCTTCATATCAGGTGGTGAAAGTACTGGAGTGTCAACTTCAGTAGAAGTTGTTTTAATGAATATTCAGTGTTGATTTTCTTTAGGATTGACTGGTTTGATCTCCTTGCAGTCCAAGGGACACTCAAGTGCCTTCTCCAGCACCACAGTTCAAAAACATCATTTCTTTGGTGTTCAGCCTTCTTCATGACCAACTCACACATCTGTACATGCCTACTGGAAAAACCATAATTTTGACTATATGGACCTTTGTTGGTAGTGAGGTCTCTACTTTTTAAAAGACTGCCTATGTTTGTCACAGTGATCTAAGCCTATGCCCCAACCAGTAATGCTGAAGAAGCTGATGTTGAATGGTTCTATGAATATCTACAAGACCTTTTAGAACTAACATCCAAAAAATATGTACTTTTCATTATAGGGGCATGGAATGCAAAAGTAGGAAGTCAAGAAACACCTGGAGTAACAGGCAAATTTGGCCTTGGAATACAAAATGAAGAATGGCAAAGCCTAATAAAGTTTTGCCAAGAGAACACACTGGTCATAGCAAATACCCTCTTCCAACAACACAAGAGAAGACTCTACACATGGACATCACCAGATGGTCAACACTGAAATCAGATTGATTATGTTCTTTGCAGCCAAAGATGGAGAAGCTCTATACAGTCAGCCAAAATAAGATCAGGTGCTGACTGTGGCTCAGATCATGAACTCCTTGTTGCCAAATTCAGACATAATTGAAGAAAGTAGGGAAAACACTAGACCATTCAGTTATGACCTAAATCACATCCCTTATGATTATATAGTAGAAATGAGAGATAGATTTAAGGGACTAGATCTGATAGAGTACCTGATGAGCTATGGATGGTGGTTCATGACATTGTACAGGAGACAGGGATCAAGACCATCCTCGTGGAAAAGAAATGTAAAAAAGCAAAATGGCTGTCTGAGGAGGCATTACAAATAGCTGTGAAAGGAAGAGAAGCGAAAAGCGAAGTTCCAAAGAATTCCAAAGAGTAGCAGAGTTCCAAAGAATAGCAGAGTTCCAAAGAATAGCAAGGAGAGATAAGAAAGCCTTCCTCTGCAGTCAATGCAAAGAAATAGAGGAAAACAACAGAATGGGAAAGACTAGAGATCTCTTCAAGAAAAGTAGAGATACCAAGGGAACATTTCATGTAAAGATGGGCTTGATAAAGGACAGAAGTGGTATGGACCTAACAGAAGCAGAAGATATTGAAAAGAGGTGTCAAGAATACACAGAAGAACTGTACAAAAAAGATCTTCACGACCCAGATAATCATGATGGTGTGATCATTCACCTAGAGCCAGACATCCTGGAATGCGAAGTCAAGTGGGCCTTAGGAAGCATCACTATGAACAAAGCTAGTGGAGGTGAAGGAATTCCAGTTGAGCTGTTTCAAATCCTGAAAGATGATGCTGTGAAAGTGCTGTACTCAATATGGCAGCAAATTTGGAAAACTCAGCAGTGCCCACAGTACTGGAAAGGTCAGTTTTCATTCCAATCTCAAAGAAAGGCTATGTGAAAGAATGTTCAAACTACTGCACAATTGCACTCATCTCACACGCTAGTAAAGTAATGTTCAAAATTCTCCAAGCCAGGCTTCAGCAAGCAATACGTGAACCATGAACTTCCAGATGTTCAAGCTGGTTTTAGAAAAGGCAGAGCAACCAAAGATCAAATTGCCAACATCTGCTGGATCATGGAAAATGGAAGAGAGTTCCAGAAAAACATCTATTTCTGCTTTATTGACTATGCCAAGTCAAGTGGCATAGTGTGGATCACTTTGTTCATAGTGATGCTTCCTACGGCCCACTTGACTTCGCAGTCCAGGATGTCTGGCTCTAGGTGAGTGATCACACCATCGTGATTATCTGGGTCATGAAGATCTTTTTTGTCAGTTCTTCTCTGTATTCTTGACACCTCTTCTCAATATCTTCTGTGTGAATCGCAATAAACTGTGGAAAATTCTGAAAGAGATGGGAATACCAGGCCACATGACCTGTCTCCTGAGAAATATGTATGAAGGTCAAGACACAACAGTTAGAACTGGACATGGAACAACAGACTGGTTCCAAATAGGAAAAGGAGTACGTCAAGGCTGTATATTGTCACCCTGCTTATTTAACTTATATGCAGAGTACATCATGAGAAAGGCTGGGTTGGTAGAAGCACAAGCTCAAATCAAGATTGCCGGGAGAAATATCAATAACCTCAGATATGCAGATGACACCACCCTCATGGCAGAAAGTGAAAAGGAACTAAAAAGCCTCTTGATGAAAGTGAAAGAGGAGAGTGAAAAAGTTGGCTTAAAGCTCAACATTCAGAAAACGAAGATCATGGCATCCGGTCCCATCACTTCATGGGAAATAGAAGGGGAAACAGTGGAAACAGTATCAGACTTTATTTTGGGGGTCTCCAAAACCACTGCAGATGGTGATTGCAGCCATAAAATTATAAGACGCTTACTCCTTGGAAGGAAAGTTATGACCAAGCTAGAAGGCATATTAAAAAGCAGAGATATTACTTTACCAACAAAGGTCTGTCTAGTCAAGGCTATGGTTTTTCCAGTCATCATGTATGGATGTGAGAGTTGGACTGTGAAGAAAGCTGAGTGCCAAAGAATTGATGCTTTTGAACTGTGGTGTTGGAGAAGACTCTTGCATGTCCCTTGGACTGCAAGGAGATGCAACCAGTCCATCCTAAAGGAGACCAGTCTTGAGTGTTCATTGGAAGGACTGATGCTGAGGCTGAAACTCCAATACTTTGGCCACCTCATGTGAAGATTTGACTCATTGGAAAAGACCCTGATGCTGGGAGGGATTGGGGGCAGGAGAAGAAGGGGACGACAGAGGTTGAGAGGGTTGGATGGCATTGCCGACTCGAGGCACATGAGTTTGAGTGAACTCTGGGAGTTGGTGATGGACAGGGAGGCCTGGCATGCTGTGATACATGGGGTCGCAAAGAGTCAGTCATGACTGTGCTACTGAACTGAGCTGAACTGAGCTGAACTGATGTTTGTCATAGCTTTTCTTCCAAGAAGCAAGCATCTTTTAATTTCATGCCTGCAATCTCTGTCCATAGTGATTTTTGAGCCCCAAAATATAAAATCTGTTACTGCTTCCACTTTTCCCCCTCTGTTTGCCATGAAGTGATGGGACTGGATGCCATGATCTTAGTCTTTTGAATGTTGAGTTTTACGCCAACTTTTTCACTCTCCTCTTTCACCCTCATCAAGAGGGTTTTCACTTCCTCTTCTCTTTCTGTTATTAGAGTGTATCATCTGTATATCTGAGGTTGCTGATATTTCTCCTGGCAGTCTTTATTCTAGCTTGTGATTCACTCAGCCTGGTATTTCACATGATTTATTCTGAATGTAAGTTAAATAAGTACGATGATAATATACAGTCTTGTCCCAACTTGGGACCAAAAGGTGACTATATAGTCCTATCCCAATTTGGAACCAGTTCATTGTTCCATGTCTGGTTCTAAAACTTGTTTCTTGACCTTCATACAGGTTCTTCAGGAGACAGGTAAGGTGGTCTGGTACTCTATCTCTTTAAGAATTTTTCAGTTTGTTGTGATCCAGAGTCAAAGGCTTTGGTCAATGAAGCAGAAGTAGATGCTTTTCTGGAACTCTCTTGATTTTGCCATGATCCAAGAAATATTGGCAATTTGATTTTTGGCTCCTCTGTCTCTTTAAAACTCAGCTTGTGCATCTCATTTCACATAATGCTGAACTCTAGCTTGAAAAATTTTGAACATTACTTTGCTAGCATGTGATATGAGTGCAAATGTATGGTAGTTTGGACATTCTTTGGCATTGCCTTTCTTGGCATTGGAATGAAAACTGACCTTTTCCAGCCCTATGTCCACTACTGAGTTTTCCAAGCTGGCTGGCATATTGAGTGCAGCACTTTAACATCATCATCTTTTAGAATTTGAAATAGCTCAGCTGGAATTCTATCACCACCACTAGCTTTGTTTATAGTAATGCTTCCTAAGACCCAGTTGACTTTATACTCTAGAGTGTCTGTCTGTAGGTGAGTGACCACATCTTCATACTTATCTGGGTCATTAAGATCTTTCTTGTCTAATTTTTCTGTGTATACTTGCCACCTCTTTTAATCTCTTCTGCTTCTGTTAAGCCCTTACTGTTTCTGTCCTTTATTATATACATCCTTTCATGAAATGTTCCCTTTGATATTTTGGTTTCCTTACAGAGATCTCTATTCTTTCCCATTCTATAGTTTTCCTCTATGTCTTTGCAATCTTCACTTAAGAAGGCCTTCTTATCTCTCCTTGCCATTCTCTGGAACTCTGCATTCAGTTGGGTATATCTTCACCTTTCTGCCTTGCCTTTTGATTCTCTCCTTTCCTCAGCTATTTGTAAAGCCTTTTAAACCACTTTGCCTTCTTCTATAAGTGAGTCCACATGTCTCTTTCATAGACAGTCTATTACTACACCACATTTTAAATTGAGCGACTGAGTGTTTAACCCATTTACTGTGACTCTGAAAGAAAGTGTGTGAGAAAAAGGAGACAGGTTAGTTGTAGACCTGCTGAGTGTGCATTGTCTGTGAAGTATCCAAGTAAGAAGACAGATTTGTGGATTAGGAACTTAAGAACTAGTAACCTGGCTTTGAGAGCCCCAAGCTAAAAGCTAGGCATAGTAATTAAAACCGTGGGAATGGATGTCATCTAGGGACAGAATACAAAGTGAGAATAGGCCAAAGATGCAATTCTGAGGAATCCTAAGTTTGTTGGTTGAGCAAATGAGGGAAAAGCAACAAACAGATACTGAGAAGGAATTACCCAAGGTGTAGGAGGAAAACCAGGAGATTGTAGTGTTTCAGAGGCCCAATAGAGTATTTAAAGGAAGGAGCTGACAGCAATACTTAAGTAAAAAAAATAATTCCTGTCCAGATGAATAAAAAAAATTAAAAAGAAGTATTATTGATTTATTTATACAGAGAAAGTCAAAGATGTAATTGTAGATTCCTGAAAAAAGGACAAAAAATAAGCTTTCAGTTCTTTTAATTGAGCAGATTTTATTTCCAGAGCAATAGGAGATGAAAAAAAAGTTATGTGTATCTTCAACAAAATCTCATCTATTAAAATGAGGAATCCAGATGTAGAAATCCTCATTTAAATTGATTATGCCTCAACATTTTTGGCTTTCCATTTATCCAAGGCTATCAAACTAAGATACATAAACTCTTGTGGGAGAAGATAGTCTGATAGATAAGAAAACATATTCAAGGAAACCAGGACCTCTAAATGCCATCTTTGGGTGATTATTATCTTGTGAAAAAGCTATTATGGCTATGCTTTTTAAAAAGAATAAACTAGGCTGATTGAATATTAGAAGACATTCATTTTCAGAATGACAGGAAAGTAAGAGTCCAAAAATCTTTGGTCTGTATTTATCTAAAGTATTGATAGTGTTAAAAAAATTTTCTACCTGCAGTCACTCAAATCTCATTCAAGTCTAAACTCAAAACTGAAATAGCATCCTAAATTTAAAAAGCTCAAAGTATAGTCAAGTGTTGAGTTCAAGGCTTAACATAGGAAATACATAGCTGATTTTATTCTTATTTTAAATCAAACTAAAATTGAGATAGAAAATTTTAAAAATATACTTTATTTATAATTAAACTTCAGTTAAGTTCAGTCACTCAGTTGTGTCCAACTCTTTGTGACCCCATGGACCGCAGCATGCCAGGCTTCCCTGTCAATCACAACTCCTGTCGCTGTTTCCATTGTTTCCCCATAATTAAACTTCAGTTTAGTTCAGTCGCTCAGTCATGTCAGACTCTTTGCGACCCCATGAATCGCAGCACGCCAGGCCTCCCTGTTCATCACCAACTCCCGGAGTTCACTCAGACTCACGTCCATTGAGTCAGTGATTCCATTCAGCCATCTCATCCTCTGTCGTCCCCTTCTTCTCCTGCCCCCAATCCCTCCCAGCATCAAAGTCTTTTCCAATGAGTCAGCTCTTCGCATGAGGTGGCCAAAGTGGAGTTTCAGCTTTAGCATCTTACATTTAATCTATTTAATCCATTATTTTGCTATGAGAAATTTCTAGCACTTTTTGAGATATTTATTTGTAATTGACAGTAATCACACCTAATAAAGAAAGAAGTAAGAAATGTCACACAGAAAATGGTATTTGAATGTTAAGTTTATGCCTGGAAATCAGCTCAGTTTTCTCTTCTCATCTCTCTTCTCCATGAAAGTAGATGAAGTCAATTTATTCTCTGTGATTGGCAAAATAAAGTCAACTCTGACTTGACACATCAGTTTCTACAGGTGTAACTTTGTTGAACTATCATTCAAAATAGTAATTCTTACCATAGTAATGATGATAGTCACATGACTCTCAGTGTTTTTAGTGAGCCTGAAGTATCTTGTACTCTAGATTTGCTCCATTCACTGTAAGATCCCACTAGAGCCTAGAATCCGTTTGCCCAGTCTTCTCATGGCAATTCTCATATCTTTGTTTCTTAATGTATAAATGGCAGGATTCAAGACAAGGGTGATGGCAAAGGCATCAATAAACAAATACTTATCCAGTGATGTTGCAGGGAAAGGCCACACATAGAGAAACATATATGGCATAAAAAACAAAATTATTACAGTGATGTGAGCTGACAGTGTGACAAACGCTTTGGATAAGTCTCCTGAAGCTTTCCAGACCGTGACCAAAATGAAAATGTAGGATATAATTAAAGAGAAGAAGGCAGCCATGGAAATAAACCCACTATTAGCAATAATTACAAACTCCAGCTTGTAAGTGTCTACACAAGCAAGTTTCATGACCCGAGGCAAATCACAATAAAAAACTGTTTATTTTATTGAGACCACAAAAAGGCAAGTTTATGACAAAAACAAACAAACATGAGATACAGCATGGATTATCCCCACTATCCAGGCAACCACTACAAATGAAACACACATTTTGGAGCTCATAATTGTCAGGTAGTGGAGAGGCTTACAGATTGCAGTATACCTGTCAAATGCCATGGCTATGAGCAGCACCATCTCAACTCCACCCATGACATGAATTAAAAAAATATCTGTGTCATACATTTTGGGAAAGAAATGATGTTGCAGTTAGTGAAAAGATCAGAGATCATTTTGGGTACCGTGGTAGAGGAAAGACCTAGATCAATAGAGAGGTTGGCCAACAGGAAGTACACAGGGGAGTGTAAATGAGAGTCAATAATTACTGTGAACACAACAAAGAAGTTTCCCAGGATAATTCCCATGTAGAACACAAAGGAGAACCAAAAAAATAAAAATAAAAAGTTGCATTTTCCATGAATTTGAAAGTCCGATTAGTACAAATTCAGATACCACAGAGTCATTTACTCCATCCATTGACTCAATCAGTAGAGAAGAAGCTGAAATAGTCTGAAGGTAGAAAATAAGAAAGAAATGAGAAATGTGAGTACCAAAATTAATACATTATTTGTTCATCAATGAATCTGTGGAAAACATATTGTAAATGCCAAAATATGAAGTGAGAAGACTTACAGATAGGGGAGCTGAAAGAATGATGATAAGTGAATAAGAGAAATGAGATAATCAAAAGTTAGTCCAGGGCGACAAAGAAATTATGTGGAAACATGGCAGGTAAGGTGGAGGAATTAGGAAAAATGAGTAACATATTCCTAGCAGAGAGCTACTTTACCAAGCTTATTGTGCAATAATTCCAACTTCTTCCATGTTATTCATATTTATTTAATATAACATCTTACATATCATGAATAATCAGTTATATTTGGAGTGTTTAAGCAAATCATATTTGTTCACACACACTCTAGGAGAATGTACTCTCTATTTTTCTTTTACTTCACACTTGAGAAATCTCAGGCATTAATCACACATAGAATAGTTACCAACTAATGAAGGCATGAATGTTGCACGTAGGATGGTAGCATGAAATTAAAAGGTTTACTTCTCTGATTGTTTCTGACACTTGGAGAATTACAACACACTTTAAATCAAGGGAAACTCAAAATTGCAAAGAAGGATTTTCAAAAGACTCAAAAAGAGGATTTTTCAATACTTTATTAGGATTGAGAGAGATTTTGTGTTTTGAGCACTGTGTTATAGGATTAATGACTGGCAATTCAAATATGAAACTGAGAAATAATGATGTCTTCACTGAAACAAAATATTTAGTCATGATAAACTAAGAAAATGTAAAAACTACAGACCATAAAGGTCATGACAGCTTGTCTTCAAGTATTTGAAGCTTTGTTCTGCTAAAATGCTGTTTGCAGGTAAGTGAAATTGCTACCAACAACTTTTAAATACAGGAGAGTATCTATCATCACTTCATATAAACAGAATGATTATAGATGTCTATCTATAAGACATATTTGAATCCATTCATTATCCAATCTAAAGAGAAAAAATAGAAGTATATTAAAAGAGATAAGTTATGAAAAGGTATACAGAAAGGGGAAGTTGATAAGACTGGTACCAAAATAAATATGGCCATTATCATAGATGCAAATATAGTTTTGTTGTCATGTCCACTAAATTATTGTGACAAAAACTGATTACAAATGAGTGTTTTTTGTGATGTGCTGTTGATATGTTTATATTGCAAAAATATGTTCACATTGCAAAAATATGTTCACATATACAATAACATATCTTGATAACTTTGGATACTGAATGTCATTTTAATATTAAAATTTTGAATATATTTTATATTTTTCTAAATTGGCCACATGTTTGCAATAAAAATGAAAAGAAAATGGAAGGAGAGCAACAGAGGAGAAAGAGGGCCAAGAAAATGAAAAAGAACACAGATTTATGGAGGGAATGAAGTATGCATATATGTGATATTAGAGGTAGAGTGTTATTATGATTTTTGGCACTAGTAATACATGAACCGTGAACTTCCAGAAGTTCAAGCTGGATTTCAAAAAGGCAGAGGAACCAGAGATCAAATTGCCAACATCCACTGGATCATCAAAAAAGAGAGTTCTAGAAAAACATCTATTTCTGCTTTATTGACTATGTCAAAGCCTTTGACTGTGTGGATCATAATAAACTATGGAAAATTCTTCAAGAGATGGGAATACCAGACCACCTGACCTGCCTCTTGAGAAACCTACATGCAGGTCAGGAAGCAACAGTTAGAACTGGACATGGAACAACAGACTGGTTCCAAGTAGGAAAAGGAGTAGAGTACGTCAAGGCTGTATATTGTCACCCTGCTTATTTAACTTCTATGCAGAGTACATCATGAGAAACGCTGGGCTGGAAGAAGCACAAGCTGGAATCAAGATTTCCGGGAGAAATATCAATAACCTCAGATATGCAGATGACACCACTCTTATGGCAGAAAGTGAAGAGGAACTAAAAAGCTTGATGAAAGTGAAAGAGGAGAGTGAAAAAGTTGGCTTAAAGCTCAACATTCAGAAAACGAAGATCATGACATCTGGTCCCATCACTTCATGGGAAATAGATGGGGAAACAGTGGAAACAATGTCAGACTTTATTTTTTTGTGCTCCCAAATCACTGCAGATGGTGACTGCAGCAATGAAATTAAAAGATGCTTACTCCTTGGAAGAACAGTTATGACCATCCTAGATAGCATATTGAAAAGCAGAGACATTACTTTGCCGACTAAGGTCCGTCTAGTCAAGGCTATGGTTTTCCAGTGATCATGTATGGATGTGAGAGTTGGACTGTGAAGAAAGCTGAGCGCTGAGGAATTGATGCTTTTGAACTGTGGTGTTGGAGAAGACTCTTGAGAGTCCCTGGACTGCAAGGAGATCCAACCAGTCCATTCTAAACGAGATCAGTCCTGCGTGCTCATTGTAAGGACTGATGTTGAAGCTGAAACGCCAATACTTTGGCCACCTGATGCAAAAAGTTGACTCACTGGAAAAGACTCTGATGCTGGGAAGGATTGGGGGCAGAAGGTAAAGGGGGCGACAGAGGATGAGATGGCTGGATGGCATAATCGATTAGGCACTCCAGTGCTTACATAATGGCCCACGAATGAAGAACTTTTAAAAGGCAAGGATGAAGTCTTTCTATGAGTTCTTTCAGCATAGTTACTTCTCATAAAGGCAATTCTAGCTATCACCACCCTTAAAAGTTTGACCTTTCAGAAGCACACATGGATGAGTGCTCAATGCTTGATATGGTTCCATCTATTCAGTCATTTTATCAGCAACTTAATGGCAAGTTATTTACATTGGATTCCTTCCATGTTGGAAGAACAACAAATTGTTTTTCTTGTATACATATATTTTCCAGGTATCACTTTGACTACTCTTACAGCAATACCTTGGCCATTCGGTTCAGTCACTCAGTCGTGTCCGACTCTTTGTGACCCCATGAATCGCAGCATGCCAGGGCTCCCTGTCCATCACCAACTCCCGGAGTTCACCCAAACTCATGTCCATCGAGTTGGTGATGCCATCCAGCCATCTCATCCTCTGTCGTCCCCTTCTCCTCCTGCCCCCAATCCCTCCAGCATCAGAGTGTTTTCTAATGAGTCAACTCTTTGCATCAGGTGGCCAAAGTATTGGAGTTTCAGCTTCAGCATCAGTCCTTCCAAAGAAAACCCAGGACTGATCTCCTTTATAATGGACTGGTTGGATCTCCTTACAGTCCAAGGGACTCACAGGAGTCTTCTCCAACACCACAGTTCAAAAGCATCAATTCTTTGGCGTTCAGCTTTCTTCACAGTCCAACTTTCACATCCATACATGACCACTAGAAAAACCATAGCCTTGATTAGATGGACCTTGGCCATTAGGTGATCCAAAAACACATAGGATGCTTAATGTCCTTCACAACATTGCTTAGGACAAAGGAATATGTTGACAAGAAAGAAAGAAAAAACAAGCACACAATCAAGTGATCCACTGGTGATTCAGTGAACAGAAGCTGTCAGCTCTTAGAATGTGGGGATAGCTTTTTAAAGGTATAGGTTAAAATGCAAGTTAGTCCCAGTTTGGAAATGGCACTCTGCGCTTTAACTTTGAACCATTAGTATAAAGTATTGTGCCCCAGAATGCATAGGTGTGGGAGCCAAGGGTAGATAGTAAGTAGCTTTATTCACCATCACTTCACTGGAGAACTTGAGCTTTCTGAACCTACAACTTTGAACTCTACAGGGTTGGGAAAATGCTCCTTCTGAGGATAGAGTAAGCATTCCAATAAACCTGAAATTTTGGTAGCTCTCTGGTCATTTTGATTTTCTTGTGTCAGTAGATCATCAGACAATGAAACAAGTTTCTATCACTCTAGGGATAATTAACCTTAATTATCATGAATAAATATAGTTGCTGCTACACTTGCATCAACAGTAATGGATGATAAATTTAAATGAGCAGCTGTAGAACTTACAGTCTGAGAAGATTATGGGCTTGGACTTACACTGCTCAAGTAGGAAGGTATGTATCTGGGCAAGTAATCTGGATTAGCAAAAGTGATGGATAAATGTAAGGATGATCTAGAAATGGTTGTGGAGGAGGAAGCTGATGGATACCAGATACAAACTACTTTGTATAAAATAGATAAACCATAAGAATATACTGTACAGAACAAGGAATTATAGCCATTATATCTTGTAATAGCCTATAATAGAGTGTAATCTGCATAAATACTGAAGCACTATGCTATACACTGAAAGTGATATATAATATTGTAAATCAACTATGCTTCAGTAAAAATAAATTTTAAAAAGATGATGAATATCATCCTAGGTGCATGTGCAATGACAGACAAATGAACACTTGTTCCATTTACACTCTTGTGTTTATAATAGTCAGGACATGGAAACAACCTAGATGTCAATCAGCAGATGAATGGATAAGAAAGCTGTGGTACATATACACAATGGAGTATTACTCAGCCACTAAAAAGAATACATTTGAATTAGTTCTAATGAGATGGATGAAACTGGAACCGATTATACAGAGTGAAGTAAGCCAGAAAGAAAAACACCAATACAGTATACTAACACATATATACGGAATTTAGAAAGATGGTAATGATAACCCTGTATGCGAGACAGCAAAAGAGACACAGATGTATAGAATGGACTTTTGGACTCTGAGGGAGAGGGAGAAGGTGGGATGATTTGGGAGAATGGCACTGAAACATGTATACTATCATGTAAGGAATGAATCGCCAGTCTATGTTCAATACAGGATACAGGATGCTTGGGGCTGGTGCACGGGGATGATCCAGGGAGATGATGTGGGGTGGGAGGTGGGAGGGGGGTTCAGGATTGGGAACTCATGTACACCCGTGGCGGATTCATGTCAATGTATGGCAAAACCTATACAGTATTGTAAAGTAAAATAAAGTTAAAATTAAAAAAAAAGTTAAAAAAATTAATGATGGGGTGAACTTACATGGGATGTGAATGCCTCTAAGCAAGACATCTGATGCTCTTAGCACCTGATGCATGTCCCTCTGCACTTAATATTTCCAAGAATGTACATTGTTCTCTATTATTGAAGAAGAAAAGTTAAATTTTTACGTAACATCCTGCTCATTCTGCCTCTGTAACTCAGCTTGCTCCTTGCAAAATCTGGAGATCCATGTAGTCTCAGAAAGTGGGGGCTTACAATACTAGGAACTGGAGCTTATCTTACTCACCCTTGTCCTGCTCTTTGCTATTGCCCAGCCCCTGCAAACCTGCTTAATCATGCCTGTCCGTGTAAAGGTCAGGCATCCCCATCTTGACTGCTGTTCCCACGCACGTGAAGCCCCTTAGTTCAAACCGGCCTATTAACATCTATTGTCGCCCTCTATAGTCTGTCTATAAAAACTCTGTAACCCCTTTGTTCAGGGCTCAGAGCTTAGAGTGTTAGCTCCTCTGGGCCTGCTGGTGTAATAAACCTGAGTTCTTCAACTCTCTGAGTGTGGTGCTTGGTTTCTCAATTACTGGTTTCTGCAACACTATGAGTTCCAGAAACTTTCTACCTGAAGACATTTTCCTGGCTATCAAATTGTTCAACCCACTGTGTGGGGAAGCCTAGAAATGCCATGGAGTTAATGCCTCAGAGCTACGTGTGTGTTAGTTGCTCAGTCATGTCTGACTCTTTGCAACTCCGTGGACTGTAGTCCACCAGGCTTCTATGTCCATGGGATTCTCCAGGCAAAAATACTGGAGTGGATTGCCATTCCCTTCTCCAGAGGATCTTCCTGACACAGGGATCGAACTCTGTTCTCCTGCATTGCATCCGGATTCTTTACCGTTTGAGCTACAGGGAAGTCCCTATGAGAGCTATACTAGTACAGAAATAAACACCTTCCTTGCATCTCAGGTGGGACAACTGTAAGTCATAGACTCTATACAGTTTTTTAGAGGGTCACAGCAAGATTTCTCCCCACTTGTGTATAGTAGTAGGATACCAATTAATATGTTCTTTATTGGCATCTTCTCTTTGTTGTTTCGTGTTCCCACTTCTGAACAATTGTGTTCTAGGAAACCTTTCTAAATAAACTACTTGCATTCAGATTTTGTCTCTTTTAAATAATAAGTAAAATCATTGCAACTACATATATAGCAATTCAATGTGGTGATTCTTAACGTTAATCACAACACATTTACAGGTTATTTTTTTACACCTCATGAATAACAGAAGCAATATCATTATATCTTTTTATTTGAAAAATAACCCCAAATTCAAAATTTTCCTTGTCAGATCACTCTGTTCTCTGTAAGGATATCAATTCTTAGTATAATATATTTACATTTCCCATGATGGTAATGGTCTTATACTCCACAGGTAAAGTAGTAGCAGATATAAGATGGCAGATGATGAGTCTATTCTGGGAATGATAAATCTGAGGTGCCTAAGTGGAGACGGGCCAGCTGGATATATACAGTTTTCAAGCTTCAAAAAATGCTGTGGTCAACAAAATCTGGAAGAAAGTATCTTTTTGAGCAAGCTTTTTATTGCTACCTTTATGTCTTTGTTCCTCAGTGTATAGATGGCAGGATTCAACACAGGGGTAATAGCAAAGTCAACAATGAACAGATTTTTATCAAGTGATGGTGGAGGAGAAGGCCAGACATAGAGAAACATGCATGGAGTAAAAAACAAAAACACCACAGTGATGTGAGACGACAAAGTGACCAGTGCCTTGGACAAGTCTCCTGAAGAGCGTTTCCAGACAGTGACCAAAATGAAGGAGTAGGAAAGGATTAGCAGGAAGAAGGTGCCCATGCTCATGAAGCCACTGTTGGCAGTCACAATAAACTCAAGCTTGGCTCCATCTGTGCATGCAAGTTTTATGATCTTAGGAAAGTCACAATAAAAGCTGTCTATTTCATTAGGTCCACAGAATGGCAATTTAATAACAAATAAAAATTGAGACATAGCATGGATCACCCCAATTACCCAGCCAGTGATTACAAATGAGACACATATTTTAGGGTTCATGATTTTCAAGTAGTGAAGAGGCTTACATATTGCTGTGCACCTGTCAAATGCCATGGCTATAAGTAACACCATCTCCACTCCTCCTATGGTGTGGATGAAACATATCTGTGTCATACAGCTTTGGAAAGATATTATTTTGTCTTCATTTAAGAGGTCTGTGATTATCTTGGGAACTGTGGTAGAGGAAAGGCCCACATCAATGAGGGACAGGTTGGCGAGTAGGAAGTACATAGGAGAATGTAAGTGAGAATCAAAAATTACTAAAATCAAAATAAAAAGGTTTCCCAAGATGACCCCTAAGTAGAGCAAAGAACATATCAAAATAAGAAAAAGCCTTTTCTCCCAAGTGCAAGAAAGGGCCAATAACACAAACTCATTGACCATAGAGTCATTTAGTCCACCCATTGATAGGGACAGAAGAGCTGATTTTTAAGTGACCTGAGGATAAAAATTAAAAAGAATAGGTATCACTAGTTCAGACATATATTGTCTATTTTATTGGTAATTAAATTAGATATAATTGATTGAGAGGAGAAGCTTAAGAATTTGGAAGAAATAAGGTTAGCAACAAATTCATTGTACTATAGATAATATCTGAAGGTAAAATTGTGACTGTAATTTTTGCAGATAGAACCAAAAAGAGTTAACATTCCATAGTTAAGTCTCTTTTTATTTTTTCTCAAAAAATTTTAGATCATTTTTCTCATCATTGCTTGTGTTCTCACATCAAATAACCATCACCTCTTCTGTTATACAACTATTAATAGTTGTATTAATAGTTTAATACAACTTTTACACTAATTCTGTATGCTCTAAACTAAACATTTCTTGGTCCATTAATATTCTCAAACTTCTTTGAGCTTATTGAGATCACCAGGACAAAAACACTTGAACATATTTAATCAGTTCTTACCATCAGCTTTTAAAATTTAAATGGAGCTCAGGTGCACAGGACTTAATAATTATAATACTTGATTTGTGGTATATCTTCTTTGGTCCATGATCACTTTTAATAAATATGTTAATTAATGAGAAACTAAAAATAAAATATTGGCTGAGGTAAATAATGGTAAATATGATGATAATTAAGAATCAGCTATGATCACAGCTAACATTTGAATGTCTTCTATACTCAGGTAATTGTAAGTACATTATCAAAGTACATTGGGAGTACAAACCTCCTAATGTCTCCTTAAGATATGTTCAGTTTTATTATACCTATTTCACCAGTGAAGAAACTGAGCCCCATAAAGGTAAGTGGCAAAGCCAGAATTTGAATCAAGAGCCACAGAAGTACTCACTCCAAGAACTGCTTTATGCTTTTCAAAGCCAGCACCTCCAAGTATACTAGATTTCCCTATGGATCTAGAAGCATCAATCAACCCATTTCCTTTATCCCCAATTAATTACTCTACATGTTGCCCATCCCAAAGCATTTTCCCTCCCCATTTCTGGATAATGGAATACCTACCTATTTAGGTACTTGGTAGAGATTTCTCAATTTTAAAAAAGGGTAAATCCTTATCCTCATCCCCAGATGAAGCATGATAATCCAATGTCACTTAGCCATGAACTGGTTTATGAGGAGCATATAACCTAGATTTGTACAATGACATATAGAATAATGTCTTCTGGGCAAAGTTTTCTTTCCCAGTTTAAAATACAAAGCTTCATATGTAGAAGGCTCTTTTCCTGGCCCCTTTGTTCCTGCATTCAATGTTAGTGTGATGCCTAAAGGGAAAAGGGAAGCAACATTTGTGCTAGATAGTTTTACTCATATCCTCTCAAATCCTCAAAATATCAGAAGAAATGAGTTATACTTCTCCTACTTTATAGGTGAATACATTTCATCACCATTATTTGTTAGCCTGCTCTGGTTTATATAGCTTCTAACTGGCAGAGTTAGAATGTCAACCAAAGTTTCAAAAGGCTTAATGGTTCTGCTTTGTGATGACCAGGAATAACCCAAATAAAAACATATCCAAAGACAGAGAAATGTGAAAAAATAATGTGACATATGGAATTTATTTGTCCTTTTCCCCTTTATTTTTCAAGACATACATTAAATGTCACCTACTCTGGAAAATTTATTGAAGACTTTAACCAGAGTAAATAGCTTCTCTCTATAAACTATCATTAGTTATATTTTATGTATTCTTTATAATAAAATATATTAGAATTTTTTGTATATTAGTTCTCTATTTTCAGCTAAGATTTTCAAGGAAAGGAGCTGTTAGCTGATTTTGTATGCCCCAATATTTTTGCACTATTTCTGGCACAATGTAGGAACTACTAAAGGATAATCTTCACTAACATCCTTATTGTAGAGATTAATAAGTAAAATCAGGGGCCTTGAAGCCCCTGTGATGAATTTGGAGCAAATAGCCACCAAATGACTTCAGGAATTGAATTCACTGATACTTGTACACTGAGACAATCTGAAAACCAGCCACTTTCCTGTCATGTGCCTCTTAGAGTGATATCAACACCCTGCATTTCCAATTAGATTCTACACCTAATACAATAAAACTAGAAAGATACCTTTCTCTTTTGCCTCAAACAAAATGTTTATAGGCACTACAGAGTATCTGACAATTTCCCTCCAGTTATAGTGGAGTATTAACATAAAACATAGTATAGAAATATTGCTGAGCAGAAAAACATTATCAGATATTTGATCAGCAATTCAAAAGAACAGTACAGTTTTGATAAGCAAGGTTCCTGTAAAAAGCAATTTGCTACATAAATAAGGAAGAGAACCTTTAAATACCTCTGGATTTTTGATGCACATATAATAAATTAGAAGTTCTGATAAACTAACCTAAAATACATAATTTGTCATTAAGTTAAAAGAGATTATAGAGTATAAAACTGCATATAAAGTAAATGTGTATGGAAATATTTAGACTATATACTGCAAGATCTTTAGTTTGTAGGGTTTCAGATGATTTCATATTTTTCCTAAATATTACCTCTTGTTTCCTGTATTTTACAAGAAATGTTTATGGATTTTCTAATTTCTAAGAAAAATTTGAAATTAGTGAAAGAAATAAAAATAATATAAGAACAATTTCATAAATAGTATAATGTCATAACTAAGAGCATGGATTCTAGGGCCAGACTACCTGGGTTCAAATCTCCATCTGCTTGATTTATTAGTTAGGTTGTCCTTGGGTGAGTTACTTCATTTCTCTTTTCCTCAGTTTCCTCATCTGTAAAATAAGGATGATAATAGTACTTACCTTATAGTGTTGTTGTGAGGATTAAGTGAAGTAATAAATGGAAAACATCAGACCATACTCTGGCATATAATGAGTACTCAATAAACTTTTTTTTAGTAATTTTAATTTTTAAGACTTGATATTCAATTCTTTCCAAAAATAAAGATAGCATGCTCTGCCATATGTGGCCTGTTGGAATGAAATAGCTAAGACATACATTTTTATTTCCATGAATCTAATTTCAGAGAGAAAAATAATGGAAAATTGAAGCCCCTTCACAGATCAATTTAATAAAGATAAGTGCTCTTTGAAGATAAATTTACCTCACAATACAATTGAAATAATGAAAATGAGACTGGAAGGATATAAAAAATGTGAGTGAAAATTATTCAAAAGGAAACTGGAGACAGAGGAAGGAAGATTTGCAAGCAAACTGAAACCAGTTGCTAGGCTTTGGAGAACAGGTTTTCTAGGTACCTGCTCAGTTGCACACTTCACTCAGCAGCAGCTGCAAGAGACTGAAGCACACAGGAAGTTAATAATCTTTTTGAATTGCCACCATTTCTTCATTTCTTAATACAGAGAGTTAAAAATAGTTCATACCATTAGAAAGGAAGTCAATTAGCAGGACTGGATATTGTCCATAATTTCTTCTAGTGGAAACCAGATCTTCTGTGCACATTGGTTTTCCCAAGAGTAAATTATTACAATTTGCAGAAGAGTTACTGAGAAATCAAAAAATTCAATATGATATTGAGCAGTAACTTTTTACTCTGAAAATATATTCTTTTTTTCTCAAAGATTAGATAATTTTAGGTTTGCTTTAGATGTTCATTGAGTTATTGCACGTTATATGAACAACTTTTTGGCACCAATATAAGTTTGAGAACCATCATCTACACTCTTAGCCACTTGTCACACTTGGAATTTTGAGCAATAGTGAATTGATATTTGAAAAAATTAGGGGAGTTTCAAAATAGTGCCAAATTAGACTGGGAAAATCTCAATTGGTATTTTTTAAGTGAATAAACTTCAGTTTTTAGCACAGTTTTAGATTTACAGAAAAAATATGTGTAGAATCCCCATATTCCTCCTCACATGCCCTCCACAAAGTCCTTTTACATTAACATCTTGCCATAGAGTGGTGTTTTTGCTACAACTGATGAGCCAGTAGTGATACATTATTATTAACTAAAGTCTACAGTTGGCTTAAAACTCAGCATTCAGAAAACTAAGATCATGGCATCCTGTCCCAGCACTTCATGGCAAATAGATTGGGAAATAGTGGAAACAGTGACAGACTTTATTTTGGGGGGCTCCAAAATCACTGCAGATGGTGACTGCAGCCATGAAATTGAAAGACGTTTGCTCCTTGGAAGAAAAGTTATGACCAACTAAGACAGCATATTCAAAAGCAGAGACATTACTTTGCCAACAAAGGTACATCTAGTCAAGGCTATGGTTTTTCCGGTAGTCATTATGGATGTGAAAGTTGGACTTAAAGAAAGCTGAGCCCCAAAGAATTGATGCTTTTGAACTATGGTGTTGGAGCAGACTCTTGAGAGTCCCTTGGACTGGAAGGAGATCCAACCAGTCCATCCTAAAGGAAATTGGTCCTGAATACTCATTGGAAGGACTGATGCTGAAGCTGAAACTCCAATACTTTGGCTACCTGATGCAAAGAACTGACTCATTAGAAAAGACCCTGATGGTGGGAAAGATTGAAGGCGGGAGAAGGGGACAACAGAGGGTGAGATGGTTGGATGGCATCACTGACTCCATGGACATGAGTTTGAGCATTCTCCGGGAGTTGGTAATGGACAGGGAGGCCTGATGTGCTGCAGTCTATGAGGTCACAAAGAGTCAGACATGACTGAGCAACTGAACTGACTGACTGACAGTTTACATTACACTACATTCTTTGTGTTGTACATTCTATGGGTATTGAGAAGGATATAATGACATGTATCCATCATCATATAATCATGCAGAATAGTTTCACTCACAGAAAATCCTCAATGCTCTGTTGATTTATTCTTAGCCCCTAACCTTCCCTTGGCAACCATTAATCTTTCTTACCATCTCCAGTCTTGCCTTTTCCAAACAGTCATATAGTTGAAATCATATAGTTTATAGCCATTTCAGATTGGTTTAGCAATATGCGTTTAAAGTTCTACCATGTCTTTTCATGGATTGATAGCTCATTTCTTTTTATTGCTAAATAATATTACATTGTCTGTATATATCACTCATTTATGGAAGGGCATTTTGTTGCTTCCAAGTTTTGTCAATTATGAATAATACTGCCATAAACATTCATATGCAGATTTTTGTTTGGATATAAATTTTCAATGCATTTCAGTGAAACCAAATGGTGCAATTTCTGGACATATGGTAAGACTATGTTTAACTTTGTAAGAAATCTACCTTTTAAGGGATGTTTGCCTTTTTATTGTTAAAGTTTTTTATAGATTTGTACCTTCTTGATATATGAGTTCTATTTATATATTCTAAATTAGATACCTATTCTGTATATTATTTCTCAGTGTGTTTATGTGTGTGTATGTTCTCAGTGGTTAGTCTATTCATTTTCTTGACAGCATCTTCTTAAATTGAGGTACAACTGACATGCAACATTACATGTATTCTTTTTAGGTTTATACAATGATTCAGTATTTGTATACCTTATGAAATGTTCACTACAATAAATCTAATTAACATCTGTCACTATATGTAGTTATGAAAATTTTTTTCTTATGATAGTAACTTTTGAGATAACTCTCTTAGTGACTTTCAAATATACAGTATAGTTATTAACTATAGTCACCATGCTGAACATTGTATCTCCATGACTTGTTTATTTTTTAACTAGAAATAAACACTAGTTCTTTTAGACTCCCTCCACCCATTTTTGCACTCCATCAGCCCTTACTCTGGCAACAAGAAATCTGTTCTTTATATTCATGAGCTTGGGTATTTGTTTGATATTTTATTTCTCATATAATTTAGATAATACAATGTTTGCCCTTCTTTGATTTATTTAACTGAGAAAATAACTAACACCTAAAAAAGATGTCCTTTTCATTATAGGGGACTAGAATGCAAAAGTAGAAGTCAAGAAACACCCAGGGTAACAGGCAAATTTGGCCTTGGAATACAAAATGAAGAATGGCAAAGCCTAACAAAGTTTTGCTGAGAGAACACACTGGTCATAGCAAACACCCTCTTCCAACAACACAAGAGAAGACTCTACACATGGACCTCACCAGATGGCCAACACCAAAATCAGATTGATTATATTCTTTGCAGCCAAAGATGGAGAAGCTCTATACAGTCAGCAAAAACAAGACCGGGAGCTGTGGCTCAGATCATGAACTCCTTATTGCCAAATTCAGAATTAAATTGAATAAAGTGGGGAGAACCACTAGACCATTCAGGTATGACCTAAATCATATGACCCTTATACAGTGGAAATGAGAAATAGATTTAAAGGACTAGATCTGTTATACAGAGTGCCTGATGAACTATGGACAGAGGTTCATGACATTGTACAGGAGACAGGGATCAAGACATCCCCATGGAAAAGAAATGCAAAAGGCAAAATGGCTGTCTGGGGAGGCCTTACAAATAGCTGTGAAAAGAAGAGAAGCGAAAAGCAAAGGAGAAAAGAAAAGATATAAGCATCTGAATGCAGAGTTCCAAAGAATAGCAAGGAGAGATAAGAAAGTGTTCCTCAGCAATCAATGCAAAGAAATAGAGGAAAACAACAGAATGGGAAAGACTAGAGATCTCTTCAAGAAAAGTAGAGATACCAAGGGAACATTTCATGCAAAGATGGGCTTGATAAAGGACAGAAATGGTATGGACCTAACAGAAGCAGAAGAGATCAGGAAGAGGTGGCAAGAATACACAGAAGAACTGTACAAAAAAAGAGCTTCATGACCCAGATAATCACAATGGTGTGATCACTCACCTAGAGCCAGACATCCTGGAATGTGAAGTCAAGTGGGCCTTAGAAAGCATCACTATGAACAAAGCTAGTGGAGGTGATGGAATTCCAGTTGAGCTATTTCAAATCCTGAAAGATGATGCTGTGAAAGTGCTGTACTCAATATGCCAGCAAATTTGGAAAACTCAGCAGTGCCCACAGGACTGAAAAAGGTCAGTTTTCATTCCAATCCCAAAGAAAGGCAATGCCAAAGAATGCTCAAACTACCGCACAATTACACTCATCTCACACGCTAGAAAAGTAATGCTCAAAATTCTCCAAGCCAGGCTTCAGCAAGCAATACGTGAACCATGAACTTCCAGATATTCAAGCTGGATTTAGAAAAGGCAGAGGAACCAGAGATCAAATTGCCAACGTCCGCTGGATCATCAAAAAAGCAGGAGCATTCCAGAAAAACATCTACTTCTGCTTTATTGACTATGCCAAAGCCTTTGACTGTGTGGATCACAACAAACTGTGGAAAATTCTTAAAGAGATGAGAATACCAGACCACATGACCTGCCTCCTGAGAAATCTGTATGCAGGTCAGGAAGCAACAGTTAGAACTGGACATGGAACAACAGACTAGTTCCAAATAGGAAAAGGAGTACATCAAGGCTGTATGTTGTCACTCTGCTTATTTAACTTATATGCCGAGTACATGATGAGAAATGCTGGGCTGGATGAAGCACAAGCTGGAACCAGGATTGCTGGGAGAAATATCAATAACGTCAGATGTGCAGATGACACCACCCTTATGGCAGAAAGTGAAGAACTAAAGAGCCTCTTGATGAAAGTGAAAGAGAAGAATGAAAAAGTTGTCTTAAAGCTCAACATTCAGAAAACTAGGATCATGGTATCTGGTCCCATCACTTCATGGCAAATAGAGGGGGAAACAGTGGAAACAGTGGCTGCTTTTATTTTAGAGGGCTCCAAAATTGCTGCAGATGGTGACTGCAGCCATGAAATTAAAACACACTTTCTCCTTGGAAGAAAAGCTATGACTAACCTAGATAGCATATTCAAAAGCAGAGACATTGCCAACAAAGGTCCGTCTAGTCAAAGCTATGGTTTTTCCAGTAGTCATGTATAGATGTGAGAGTTGGACTTAAAGAAAACTGAGCCCCGAAGAATTGATTCTTTTGAACTGTGGTGCTGGAGAAGACTCTTGAGAGTCCCTTGGACTTAAAGAGATACAGCCAGTCCATCCTAAAGGAAACTGGTCCTGAATATTCATTGGAAGGACTGATGCTGAAGCTGAAACTCCAATACTTTGGGCACCTGATGCGAAGAACTGACTCATTGGAAAAACCCTGATGCTGAGAAAGATTGAAAGCAGGAGGAGAAGGGGATGACGGAGGATGAGATGTTAGATGGCATCACTGACTCCATGGACATGAGTTTGAGTGAACTCTGGGAGTTGGTGATGGACACGGAGGCCTGGCGTGCTGCAGTCCATGGGGTTTCAAAGAGTTGGACACGACTGAGTGACTGAACTGAAGTGAGGTGGTGATTCGGTTGCTTTGTTTTGCATGTGTCTATACAACTTTTCCAACACCATTTATTGAAAAGAACTGTCCTTTTCCCAGTAAGTGTTCCTGGCTGTTTTGTCATATATTCATTGAATGGTTATGTGTGGGTTTATTTCTGGGCTCTCTAATTTGTTCCATTGATCAATGCATCTTTTTTTGCATTCATACAATAACTGTTTTGATGACTGTAGCTTTGTAATAGATTTTGAAATCAGGGAGCATGATGCCTCCAGCTTTTTCCTTTATCAAGATTCCTCTGGCTATTTGTTTTTTATGGGGGACGTTCCATACCAATTTTATATTTGTTTATTCTATTTCTGTAAATAATCCCATTAGAGTTTGATAGAGATTGTGTTGAATCTATACATGCTTTGAGTAGTATGGATATTTTGATAGTACTAATTCTTTCAATGCATGAGCACAGAATACCTTTCCATTTATTTGTGTCATCTTCAGTCTTTCATCATTATCTTATAGTTTTTAGTGGGTAGATTTGCTTTTTTGCTAGACCAGTTTGTACATGACCTAAACTCCATAAGAATGAACTGAGGGGGTATCCCATGTTAGCCCTTAAAACAGTGATTTTCATCTCAGTATATTGTCTCTAGGTGACATTTGGCACTGTATGGAGGTATTTTGGGTTATCAAAATTTGGGAGGATGATTTGCTGCTACTGGCAGGGATACTGTCCCAAATTTCACAGCATATAGAACAGTTTCCCAAACAGAGACTTAATAGCCTCAATATTAATATTAATGATGCTGAGGGTGAGATACCTGGCCTTATACCAGTTGGTTTCCTGTCTAAAAATGAAAGTGTTAGTCACTCAGTTGTGTGTTTGTGAACCCATGGGCTATAGCCCACCAAGCTCCTCTGTCCATGGAATTCTCCAGGCAAGAATACTGGAGTGGGTTGCCATTTCCTTCTTCAAATAAAGTAGGGTTCTCAGTACTATTATGAAGATGCTACATGAGCCTACGAGAAAGATAACTAACTTGTACATGACAATGTTGTCTAGGAAGAATGCCAGTTTTATTTAAAACTTTAAATATGTATACATTTTATTTAGTATTCCTACCTTATTTTACTCATAAAACCCTCATTGCTATAACAAGAATGTGGACATATTTTTGATCTTGGAGGAAAGCTCTTAATATTTCATGTTATCTGCAATATATATGGTATTTTTTATGTAAATATACAGAATTAGTTTCCTAGGGCTCCTGTACAAAATACCACAAACTTGGTGGCTTAAAAAATTTATTCATTCAGGAATTTGTTATTTTTTAATTTTTCTTGACTTTCCTTGAACATTAAAGATTTTTTTTTGTTTTTGGCTACACTGGGTCTTTGTTGCTGGGCTTTTCTCTAGTTGCAGTGATGGGAGTGAGTCTCCAGTTGCACTGCATGGGCTTCTCACTGCAGTTTCTTCCCTTGTTGCGGAGTATGGGCTCTAGGCACACAGGCTTAAGTAGCTGTTGCACGTGGGCTCAGTAGTTGCCCTTGGGCTCAGTAGTTGCACCTCCCAGGCAGTGGGGCACAGGCTCAGTAGTTGTGGTGTATGGGCTTAGTTGCTCCACGGCAGGTGGGATCTTCCTGGATTCGGGATGGAACTGTGTCTCCTGAATTGGTAGTCGGATTCTTTACCACTAAGCCACCAGGGAAGCTCAGGAATTAGTTCGTTCAAAGTTCTGGAGGACAGACCTTCAAAATCAAGGTGCTGACAGAGCCATGCTCCCTTTGAAGATTCTAGGAAATAATTTTTCTTTGCCTCTTCCAGCTTCTGGTGGTTGCTGACATTCCTTGGTTTGTGGAGGCATAGTTCTAACCTCTGCCTCTGTCTTCATAGAGCCTCCTTTCTTTTGCTTCTCTGTGTCCTTCTTTGTACCTTGAGGTCACTCATTTGATTTCCAGGTCCATTCTAGCTCAGGATGACCTCATCTGGAACCTTACCTTAATTAAATCTACATGGTTTGATCTCCAAATAAGGCCACATTGAGGTTTTAGTGAATGTGAATTTTTTGGGAACACTATTCAACCCACTATACCTTCTATGCTTAATTTGCTACAGCTTTTGCTATGAAATTTATTGAGAATGGATATTTGTTTTCATCAAATACTTTTTTCTATATCTACCATGTTGTTTGTATGATTTTTTTTTCCCCCTTGTAGCCTTAACATGGTGGATTCCTTTGGTTGATTTCCAAAAATCTTACATTCTGTGTGTAAAACTGACTTAACCTGGTGTTTCATCCTACTTATATATAAGTGGCTATAGTTTGCTATTACTTTTTAGAGTTTTGTGTCTGTGTTGAAGAGATACACAAATTGGGTTGTAATTTCCCTTTCTTGCAATGTTACTGACCTTTAAAAATATTATGGCTATTGAAAGGAAAGGGTTGATAATGGGTCTGTAACTCATCTGCTGTTTCATGGTAACCAAGAGAAAGAGGTATGGTGGAAGGGAGAGAGAGAGTGCGCAAGTGGAGAAAGGAGTCATAGAGGTAGAAACAGAGAAGACAGAGAAAGGTAGAATGATGGGCTGGGAGAGACTGAATGAGAATAAGAGGAAGAGATGATCTGGTCAAATCTTCATGAATACATACTTAGTGGATCTCTTCCTAGTGATGTTTTTTAGAGTATGGATAATGGAATGTTATTAATAGCAGGATATATCTCATCCTTCTAGTTTGCTCTTGGTAAATTAATATGGAATTTAGGTTCCATGGGGTACATGACCTATAGAAAAATATTAGTGTTCCTCTGTAATTACTGGGATATTATAGGGAGAGATTTCATGACCAAAATAGATTTCATGACTTTTTCTAAGTGATATTCTTAATGCATCATTGGAGATCACATTTTATATCTGGGTCAGAGAGCATCCTATTGCAATAAGAAAGAACCTGAGCAAGCTACATTGGCAGTCTCAGACTCCTGCTTCACTTTGTGTCTTCCAGTTACCTGAATCCTTTGAATTATTATGATAGTTTGAAACTGTAAAACTGTAAAAACTCTGATTCCTGTGTGTTTGGTTTGACACTCAAACCTTTTGTCTCAACCTTATAAACTTAAAAATATATATATTTCTAAAGGAGTTTAAGAATTCTTGTTTTCTTCTTAAATGTTTGGCAAATTCACTAGTAGAACCATTTAAGTATTTTTCTTTTTATTGGAGTGGAATGTATCAGATTGCAGCTAGGTGATAGGAATCACACAACTAAATTGTGCAATGAGAATTTAAACAATCATTACCTTTGTTAAAGTGTTTAGCTAGGTAATTGAAAGGATAAATGATTGTTAATCTCTTCTCAGTCCACCTAATTTTTGCACAATGGGTTCACCTGTGGAGAAGAACTATGGAGTAGGCCTCTTACACAAGCTTTTTCTAGCTTCTACCCCTGTAGAATGTTTGGCCTGTTGGCAGCATAGATAGGTCCTTCAAATGATACTGTCTTTTTAGGATGGAAATCAATCCCTTAAAGGTAGTTATTAATATTTAACCCCTTCTAAAATGGAAAAGACAGAAATATTTCCTTCCTGGCATTAATAAATAATTCTGAGTATAGATTATCTTTCCCATTTTTAGCGCTTTGTCCAGCACAACTAGCCAAGTATTCCCGGTATCTGATTTTCAACATGAAATCATGCATAATATTTCCTTAGGCTGAAAGTGCTCACTTTATAGCAAAGAAAATTCACAAAAGCAAACATAACTAGGGAACCAATTCAACTTATCATATACTGCACAACTGAGATCTGATAGCTCATTGGCAAAGCCTATTAAAATTACAACCGAGGCACTAGTTTGAAGATGATACACTGTAGAGTTGGGGTCTGTGCTTCAAAATAACATGCTTTGAAGTGTCTTTTGATAAGTGCTATGTCCCCCACAGATAAATATGTGCATGTGTGCTCAGTCGTGCTCGACTCTTTGCAACCCCATGGACTGTAGCCCGCCAGGCTTCTCTGTCCGTGAGATTCTCCATGCAGGAATTGTGGAGTGGATTGCCATGTCCTACTCCAAGGTAGCTTCCTGATCCAGGGATCGAAAAACCCATGTCTCCTGTATTGACAGGCAGATTCTTTACTACGGAGCCACCTGGGAAACACATTAAATGCACATCTCTGTAAAGCAAGTGTTAGTCGTGCAGTCATGTCTGACTCTTTGTGACCTCACGGACCATAGTCTGCCCGGCTCCTCTGTCCATGGAGTTTTCCAGGCAAGAATACTAGAGTGGGTTGCCATGCTCTTCTACAGGGGATCTTCCCCTATAAAACAAAGGGATAGAGAAAACAGTACTATCTCTTATCATGAATTTCAGTGAACTTCTTGTGCAGTTTGTGTTTTCTATTCCTGAAATCTTAGGATCTGCTGAAGTGGGGAGAATGCTTTTTTGATGACACATAGTATGGTTTCTAAAAAACAATTTTTGGCTGCTTTTCTGTCATTTGGGTTTCCTCATGTTAGAAGAACAACAGTGAGAAGGCTGAGTAATCTCATTTTTATCCCATATTGGATAACGATAGGGTTGCTGCTTCTTAATGGGTTATACAATGAAGAATATTTCTAAAATGAGAGATCCTTTTAGGCTACATGGTTGGCTCCATGGTTGATGGTAGCTGTAAAAGTGCAATTGTAGCAACAATAGGCTGGCAAGAACATTTTAACCAGCAACTCAAATGCTCATAAATTAACTGGGTCATCTCACTGGGTAAGCAACATGGATCATTGGAAGAAGTGCATAAGGATGAGGGGGATTTAAATGAGTAACAGAAGAAAATATCAGTGAGGAACAACAGTGCTGCCATAGCCTGTCTCTCCTGTTTAGAGTCTTTCTTTTGTGAAATTGAAAACCACCATTTTGAAGAGTCTATGACAGGATGAAGTAGAGTTAAACAGGAACTAAAGTGGGCTATGCCTGGACATTTATTGTTTTCAAACAAGGATATGGTTTCCCACTGCCAGCAACTGAAAGTATACCTGATGACTTGTCTCTGGCTTTCTCACATATACAGTATCCTGTGTGGGAAAGGCTGGGTATGCCGAGGAATTAATGTACTCTTTAAAGGTGAAATTAAAGAATACTACAGCTTCCTTTCCTTACTTGGGACATTTCTAAATCTCAGACTTTATTGAGTCCCCCAGAGGGCTACAGTAAGACTATCTGCCAGCTACATTTACATTCTTCACTTGTCTCACTTTGCTAAATAATGATGTTTCTAAAAATAAGCTTTCAAGTAAATCAGTTTAGTTCAGTCACTCAGTCGTGTCCGACTCTTTGAGACCCCGTGGACTGCAGCACGCTAGGCCTCCCTGTCCATCACCAACTCCCGGAGTTTACTCAAACTCATGCCCATTGAGTTGGTGATGCCATCCAACCATCTCATTCTTCAAGTAAATCACCCATAATCAAATTTTGTCTTTAGGTCTTCTTCTGAGGGAACACTAAAGAGTAGCTAGGTAGAGCTACTAGTTTTACATATATTCTATGTGATGATTCCTAACATTCAGCAAAGCAAGTCTGCCACTTATTTTCAAACCTTATGAGAAACAGAAGAGATGCCATTATATTATTTCTATTATCAAGATGATACATTTTAAATTATAAATATGGTTTAGTAAAGAGTGATACTGTATACTAAAATAACCTTTTTTTTTTTGTTGTTGGATTCACTTTTCCGGTAGTAGTTAAGGCAAAGAGCTGATTCTCTACAGAGCTGAAGGAATATGTTCAGTGGGGTAGACACCATGTCCATATCTGGCCATATTAAATATCAGATGCCTAGTGTAGATATCTAAGGGACAGATAGATGGATAGTTTTAGAGTTCCTAACACAGCTCTAGTCAGCAAAATCTGACATAATGTCCCTCTTTGTTCAATCTTTTTATAGCTACCTTTATGTCTTTGTTTCTTAATGTATATATGGAAGGATTCAAGATAGGGGTAATAAGAAAGTCAACAATGAAGAGGTATTTATCAACTGTTGATGTGGGGAAAGGCCATACATAGAGAAACATGCATGGAGTGAAAAAAAGAACCACCACAGTGATATGAGCTGACAAAGTGACAAATGCCTTGGACAAGTCTCCTGAAGAACGTTTCCAGACAGTGACCAAAATGAAGATGTAGGAGAGGATTAGTAGAAAGAAGGTACCCATAGTCATGAAACCACTGTTGGCAGCAACAATAAACTCAAATTTGGCTCCATCTGTGCATGCAAGTTTTATGATCCTGGGAAAGTCACAATAAAAGCTGTCTACTTTGTTAGGACCACAAAAGGGCAAGTTTATAATGAAAGCAAATTGAGACATAGCATGGATCACCCCAGCTACCCAGCCAGTGATTACAAATGAAATGCATATTTTAGGGTTCATGATGTTCGAGTAGTGAAGAGGCTTGCAGATTGCTGTGTACCTGTCAAATGCCATGGCTATGAGTAACACCATCTCCACTCCTCCCATAATATGAATGAAGCATATTTGTGTCATACAACTTTTGAAAGAGATTATCTTGTATTTATTTGGAAGGTCTGTAATCATCTTGGGGACTGTGGTAGAGGAAAGGCCAACATCAATGAGTGACAGGTTGGCTAATAAGAAGTACATAGGAGAATGTAAGTGAGAATCCAAAATTACCAAAAACAAAATGAAGAGATTTCCCAGGATGATTCCTAAATAGAGCAAGGAGAATATCAACATGAGAAAAAGTGCAATTTCCCAAGAAGTAGAGAATCCTAACAACACAAACTCAGAAACCACAGAATCATTTGGTCTATCCATTGACTTGGGCAGAAGAGCTCTTTCTCAAATCACCTGAGAATAGGGAAAGAAAAATCACAGTCAGTAGTACAAAGGCAGACTTCCAGTTTTTTTTTGCTAGTGTTTCCTGTGGGTTCCACTTTCCTGAGTGTGAAATAATTTAATTGGATAAAGAAAAAAAAAAACCTAGAAATATTTTGACCATCAGGAGAATTTTTACATAAAGAGAGAAAAATGAATATTTCAGATGGGGATAATTATGGTTGCATTCCTTCTTATCCCATTATTAAGATAATTATTTTGTTTCACCTCTCAAGAATTGCTAAACATTTTCATTGACTACTGACCTTGGTATTCTCTCAGCTGAATAGTCTTAGCCATTTCTGTCACCTTGATATTAATGCTCTCATACTAACTTGTAGTCCTACTTATCTGAATTTCTTGTTCACTGGTCAAATGGAGATCTTTCATCCAAAATTGTTTATGTAATTGTATTTCACCTTGCTTCACCCAGTATGTGGTTGTTGTTTGTTTTTATTTGTATGTGTGTGTGTGTGATTTACCTGGGAAGTAAGAGGCTCAGATTGAGATTATTCATAATGTTCTATTCAATACATTACTATAATTGTGCTTGCACTAGCCTATATTTCAAATAAAATATTAGATATAATAGAATAAACACCAGTAAGTGTTTAAAAAATAAAGTTGTTATTAATAACATTTATTGATTCCTTCATGCAAGGCACTGTAATAAGCACATGATCTTTTTTTTACCTATATAAAATTCCATATGATAAGCACTATTTGATTAGATTCAAAGGTACCGCAATGCATACCCTAAACCTTGGCACTGTGCTCTCAAAGGCCAGACTCTTCAAGTATACCCTAGATATTTCCCAAGGATCCATCAATGAACTTTCAAGTTTATATTTTCCTTGATTTATTAGTATAGTGAACTGTGTTAAAAAAAAAAAAACAACTCTGGATTTTTTGTCCCCTTGTTATTATTCCTTTTTTTCTCAACTATTCATTGGCAAGCGTATTCTCACACTTCATTAGCTAATACTGGTACCCACAGATTTCTTATTTATAGAAAGGAACTCTGTGTTCTCAACATATCATATAATAATCACTTTTCAATGATTATTTACCCTAATCTCCCTGTGAGGTTTAGTACTGTTTATTATGTGACTTTTGTGACTCCACCCTCTGCTCTTGATTCTTGCCTCACTAAAGCTATTCACCTTTTCACTCTTTGTCAATAAAAATTCAGTTTTTCAGTTAATGGACTACAATCTCTCAGTTTTAGGAGAGAGTAGCCCTATTCCAGCTTGAGAGCATGTTATATGGTTTTTCTAAACCAGATATTGTAATCACATTTTCCTCGGCCATGGATTATTGTAAAGAGGAGCATGTAGTCTGGAACTTTTCAACAACATGTAAACCAATAAAAACTATCTTTCACAATAAAAGAAAAGGATTTTCCCACCCCATTTTTTCCCTTCACGTGATGCTAATTTTATGCCTGAGAGTGAAGCAATCATGCAACTCGAAAGCCCATATACAAAAGAAATAACAAAAAGTTAGGGAGGAATCAGGAACCCAAAATGCATGTTGAATCACTTAATCAAAGCCCATAATGGTCTTTATTCTTGTGCCTTCTAGTATCTACATGGTCACATCAGCGTCAGTAGCTTTACCACTGGTCTCCAGAGTAGTCTATTTAAGCTCTATGGAGCATATACAAACGGAAGTCCACCTGCACCTTCAAGTTAACACATGGAAATTTGAACTCATATTACATCCACTCCAATGCCTTTATAAATATTATTACTACTCCCTCAGGTCCCCACTATAGACACCTGTGTGGTACTCTTGTTTGTACTTCACTTTCCATCTCTAGTTGTATAGTTTTTACCATCAAATATTTCTCAATTCACTTCCCTTTTCTTCATTTTTATTGTTTTTTTGTGTTGTTGTTCTAGACTTCATATTTTCCTACCTTGTCTGATGATTTCTCTGATCCATGCTTCCCTGCATCCAACTAATTTATAGTCTGATTACAGATGTTTATCTAAAGTCACATAAAATCAAAGGGCTTTCCCACTTAAAGACTCTGGCCTATCAAGAGAAAATTCTTGAAATCCCACAGCATATCACAAAATATCTGAGAGGAGATGAGCAATATTTGATTTTAGAAGATATTTATATAGAAAATTTAGGGTATGAATATATCAAAATATTACTGAATAAACCTCAAAAATGATTTCTGATAAAAACTTTTTAGTGAAATCGTTTAAACAGATATATTGAATTTAACAAAAACCTATGAAGTATAAGAAAGATCTCATTTGTAAATTAAACAAATGTACTATGTATGCATTCTATTGAAAAAAACAAATTTTTCTGAGATATCTGAAACAGACAAAATGGAGATTAAACCGTGCTAATGGAGAAAACCATGCTAAAAGCTTCAGGCTATAAAAATATAAATTGTCACTGAACTAATCTGTAAAATAATTACAGTGCTCATTAAAAGTTCAGTGGAGTTATTTTACAACATTAAAAAGTGATCCAAAAGTTCATTTAAAAGCTCAGGTTTTGAAAATATAGCAAAATGGCACTTGGGGGAGAAAAGAAATGTTTTCTAAAGATATTTAAATATATCATAAATATATGCTAATTAACCTCAATAATTTGACTAAATTTGAAAACATAAATGTAACAAAGCACAGTTAAGAATTAGATACAAATTAAGGAATTTAGTATATGGTAAAAGGCATTGCTATTATATAGAAAAGTAAAGAGTTACTTAACACATTCAGAGTATTCAATAGTTGTTAAACATGTAGCCCAACACTGGAAACCTCAAATTTTATAATACATCTTGCATATTTATAGCAAAGTAAGTTTGGGATAGTTAAAAACCTTAAATCTGATAGTAAAACTATAAAATTCTAATATAATATTTCTGAATTAGTTTTTAAAGCAAGGTGGAAGAGGTCTTTGTCCTATCCAGATTTAGAAATTAGATTCGGTTTTACATTTTATTCTCTACAGAATGAAACAACCCCCATTGCTGTGAGATGGAGGAAGCAATGCTTCTCATGCTCAGCTGAAGGGCATGTGAAGAGGTGCAATCATTCCAGAGGACGATTGAGTAACAGATGCAAAAAATCTCAACTGTATCACCAAGTCCAACTGGAATTATTTTGAAAGGAAATAAAATGAACAATGTGTATTAATGTTAGTTTACTTATCATCTTTTTATAGGAACAGATTGGAACAATACTAAGTGTTTGAGTAAAGAATGGATTAAATGGCTATACTTAAACAAACCTTTGAAGGATATTTTATGTTCATGGCACAAAATAGTATTAACTATGAGAATAGGACCATACGATATAAAACAACATGAGTGAAAGTCATTCACATAAGGAAATAAGGTGAATTAACAAAGGAGAAGGGCAACAAAAAGAGAAATAAATTGTGGCGAGTCAAAAAGGAAGTGATAATTGTGGAGACAGATGCTGAAGAATTTAAGAGAGTTCTCCCCTACCTGCAGAGGCTCACATTTCTCTTTCAGTAGCTTCAAAGGATTGAGAAACACAAGTAGATTGACTCCTTTTTATATTCATCATTATTGTTAAAGACATATAATATTTAAACCGTTCCTACCATGGTTATTAGTGACTAATATCTCTTCCATTATTGGCTTTTTATAGAAATTAGGTCTGTCATGAACATTGGCTTTTCCCAAGGGCCAAGTATCAGGAGATGTAGAACAGAGTAATCGGGAGATTGAACAATTGGTCTTATAAGTAGTGACTATGTGGTTCTGACAATATTTTTTTCTAATTTGAGATTATAGCTGTTCATTAAATTATTGATACCATTATTATAATTGATTATATCTGTTCAGTATCGATATCATATTAAAGACCAAATACAATAGCATGCTTTTAATCACTAATCCCAATTAGAATTTTGAGAAGTAATGAGCTGGTATTTGAAAAATATGGGAATTTGAAGATAGTGTGAATATAAACTCAAAAATTTCACTTGGAGTTTTCATACCTAAAATTATTCTGTAGAACTCTAGAGACAAAATTTGTTTTAGTAGAAGGCAACATGTAACTGGTATTTTCACAGTCTTCACAAACCACTTAATAACAGCTCATCCTATCTAGGGCTTCACTGTAGGATCACTTTTGATTTCTATCTGTAGAGCTGCTGCTTGGGATCCTTTTTGTCTAGAAATAATGCAGTTCCCATCTAAAGGAAAGAGAAGCTATTTATTTAAGGTGAATCTATTTTCTGGAGATATCAGCTCCAGGTTTTTAGTCCTGTTTTGGCTAAAATGGCAAACAAAGTTTTTTTATGTCATGTGTATATTGGCTAATTTTCATAGAGCTAGACAAATAGTGGATTAGAAAGTGATGAGAATATAATGTCTGAGAATAATAAGATTATAGTGTGTAGTTGCTCAGTTGTGTCTGACTCTTTGTGACCCCATGGACTATAGCCTACCAAGCTCCTCTGTTCATGGAATTTTCTAGGCAAGAATACTGGAGTCAGTTGCCATTTCCTTCTCCAATAAGATTATAACCAGAGATCAAATTGCCAACATACACTGTACCAGAGTAATAATATAGTACAGTGTATGAAGTGTGAATTGTGTGGAAGAGGAAAAATCAAGACAAGAAAGCAGTGAAGAAACAACTAAGTGAATTGAGGATCTTTTCTTTACAAACTTGAATCCATAAATATTTACTGTTCCCAGTGAGGCAAAATTATAGAGTGGGAAGGCAATAGGTACAGGGTTTAAAAATTAAGAATACAGTCTCTATCGACTATTTGTTTTCCTCCTCATTTTAGGAGTATGGACTATAGGGAAAGGTGAGGCAAAAAATAAGAATGTGTAATTACATGATTTATTATTTAAACTGACGGCAAAAGTCAGGAATATTGATCAGTTTTATATGGCTACTAGTTTAGAAGCATGAATATTCTTACATGGATATTATTATTAAATTAAAAAATATTTTTAATATTTTGGGTCATCAAAAAGCAAGATAGTTCCAGAAAAACATCTACTGCTGCTTCATTGACTACACTAAAGCCTTTGACTGTGTGGATCACAGTAAACTGTGGAAATTTTTTAAGAGATGGGAATATCAGACCATCTTACCTGCCTCCTGAGAAACTTGTATGCAGGTCAAGAAGCAACTGTTAGAACTAGGCATGAAACAACGGCCTGGTTCAAAATTGGGAAAGGAGTGTGTAAAGGCTATATATTGTCACCCTGCTTATTCAACTTATATGCAGAGTACATCATGTGAAATGCTGGGCTGGATGAAGCACAAGCGGGAATCAAGATTGCCAGGAGAAATATCAACTTCAGACATGCAGAAAGTGAAGAGGAACTGAAGAGCCTCTTGATGAAGGTAAAAGAGGAGCGTGATAAACCTGGCTTAAAGCTCAACATTCAAAAAACAAAGATTTTGGCATCTGATCACATCACTTCATGGCAAATAGATAGGGAAAAAGTGGAAAGACTGACAGATTTTATTTTTTTGGCTCCACAATCACTGTATATAGTGAGTGCAGCTATGAAATTAAAAGATGCTTGCTCCTTGGAAGAAAATCTATGTCAAACCTAGACAGTGTGTTAAAGAGCAGAGACATCTCTTTGCTAACAAAGGTTTGTTTAGTCAAAGCTACGGTTTTTCCAGTAGTCATGTACAGATGGGAGAGTTGGACCATAAAGAAGGCTGAGAGCCAAAGAATTGATGCTTTTGAACTGTGGTGTTGGAGAAGACCTGAGAATCCTTTGGACAGCAAGGAGATCAAACCAGTCAATCCTAAAGGAAAACACCCCTTGGAAGGACTGATACTGAAGCTGAAGCTCCAATATTTTGACCATTTTATGCAAAGACCCGACTCATTTGAAAAGACCCAACTCATTTGAAAAGACCCTGTTGCTGGGAAATATTGAGGGGCACTAGGTGAGGGGAGTGACAGAGGATGAGATGGTCGAAACCCATCACTGACTCAATGGGTGAGTTTGAGCAAACCATGGGTGATAGTGAAAGCCAGGGATGTCTGGCTTGCTGCAGTCCATGGGGTCACAAAGAGTTGGACACAACTTAGAAACTGAACAACAAGACTATTCTATACTTGAGAGGCCTATAGAAAGGATATGTAACTTTTAAACAAAAAATTATCTATGAAGAGTAAGTTTACTTCACATAGTCACAGCAAGCAGAGGGAAAACCCAGAAAAGCAGAGGAAAGAGTCTTTTCTCCTTTATAGTCTTGCCATCTTCCTCTAGCATGCTCTGTCTTCAGAGCACAAAATAGAGACAGATGGGAAAAACAGAAATGTGGTTTGCAGAGTCCCATGAATAGGAAGCACAGTTGAGAGACTATAACAAATAAGACAGTAAATGTTTTAATTGCGGGTTCATTTTTTTTAGTAGTACAGGACCATCAAGATATTTCTGCTTTAGTAGCTAGCTTCTCTGAGGAACTTTCTTATTTTGTGTAAATTTAAAAATTTTGCATAATATCCACTTGCAACATTTTTGCTGTAATGATGTGCCCATTTTCTATTTTTGTATTTTTTATGGGTGCCTTTTCCCTTTTTCTTGATTGGTCTTTGGCCTCTTTGAATAACCAATATTGCTTTTGTTGATCTGTTGATTTTTAATATTTTAAAAGTTTATTAATGCTTATTATTATTTTTCCCTTCTACTATTCATAGTTTACTTTTGTTGACATGGATACTTGTACCATTGATGCATCTACACATCTTTCATTAATATTTTTAAAAAATATGTGCTGACTGTTTTTAATAGCCAGGACATGGAAACAACCTAGATGTCCATCAGCAGATGAATGGATAAGAAAGCTGTGGTACATATACACAATGGAGTATTACTCAGCCGTTAAAAAGAATTCATTTGAATCAGTTCTGATGAGATGGATGAAACTGGAGCCGATTATACAGAGTGAAGTAAGCCAGAAAGAAAAACACCAATACAGTATACTAACTCATATATATGGAATTTGGAAAGATGGCAATGATGACCCTGTATCCAAGACAGCAAAAAAGACACAGATGTGTATAATGGACTTTTGGACTCAGAGGGAGAGGGAGAGGGTGGGATGATTTGGGAGAATGGCATTGTAACATGTATACTATCATGTAAGAATCGAATCGCCAGTCTATGTCCGACGCAGGACACAGCATGCTTGGGGCTGGTGCACGGTGATGACCCAGAGGGATGTTATGGGGAGGGAGGTGGGAGGGGGGTTCACGTTTGGGAACGCATGTACACCCATGGTGGATTCATGTCAATGTATGGCAAAACCAATACAGTATTGTAAAGTAAAATAAAGTAAAAATAAAAATTTTAAAAAATTAAAAAAAAATATGTGCAGATATATAAAGTCTCTGCAAGCATCTTATAGCTGCATTCCATATGTTCTTATGTAGGTATTGTATAATTTTTTCTATTAAATTCAAAAATATTTAAATTTCTATTTTTATTTTTTTGTGAAATATGGATAACTTAGAATCAAATTATATTAAATTGATCATGAATTAAATGAAATTTATATGCTTTGTAACTAGATGGAGGGTAGGACCTCATTTTGTAAGTCTGCTAGAACTAATTATATAATCTAGAGAGGACTCAATCAGGATGCAGTGTTATTATATTCTTTCATAGAGAGATATGAAAGGAAGTTGCATGCAGGCTTCAAATCACTTATGAATCAATGGTGGCCTCTAAAATTAAAAATTTATATCAATGAGCACAACTAAGATAATTTTATTTAAGAAGTATCCAGGCAGCCATTATAAGATCCAATATGTGTCTGTAGACAGATGAAGTTTCCATGATCATCTGGTTTGGACTAATGTAAATTTTTCAATTATCTCTTGATATAGTATGCACTTCTTCTAAAATGTATTTTCTTATATTTAGAAAATTAATAACTATAATTATTTGTAATCTTTCTTAGGTCAGTTGTATTGTCATCATGGGTGCTTTGATTATTGGCACAGAGATAAAGATTGATGTCAGGATTAAGTTTATTGTTGTTAATATAGGGATCTGACCCAATAAATCCTTTTTTCTTCTGTTCACAGGAATAAAGTAACAATGAATATACTGTAAAGATTTGTTAATATAATTTTATTCAACCAATGACAAATATCATCCAGGGTTATGAAACATGCACTACTACACAGGCCAACTCATTTTAAAAGTTTACAAGATGGAAACATAGCTAGTACATTCCTACTTACAGTAACACCAAACTGCATGGCTTTTCCTTCTGTATATATTTTACTATTTGAATATGATATATGTGTCTAGGTACATATGTACTTTTTGAGGGGGTATCAGGTGAACCCTTCCCTAGAAATCGAAACCGATTAGGTATACAGCCCAGAACTACAAGGACTTTCTGAAATCTGCAGTGAATGAATGAGCAGTTGTATTTTTTTTTTAATGCCAAAGAGAAAGGTTTTCCTTTATTTTTCCCTTAACTTTGCATTATACAAGATTTAAAGTGTAGCAGACAAAATAAATAACTCAGGATGAACAATGCATATTTGAACAATGGTACAATGCTAAATAGGACATTACCCACAGCATTCAAGTATTCTTCTGGAGTACATCCTTTTCCTGGTTGGAGCATTGGCTTTGCTCAACTTGTGGCTTCCATTATTGACTCCAAGGCAACTGTTCCAGGTGTTTCTTAATCCCAGCCACTGGGACAGAGGAAAGAATCCTGAGCTAATATCAATATCTTTTAAGTGATAGCTTGAAGGCACACACATCATTTCTCATATCCTGTTGCCAGAATTTAGTCATGTAGCCACAACTATCTATGGACATTAGGAAATCTCTGTAGCTGGGTGGTCATGTATCCAGCTATAATTTGAGAGGTGTTCTGTTAGTAATAGGAAGAATAGGCACTTGACCACTGGGAAAAGTTAGGAGACAGTCATTGATATATAGTTTATTCACATGTTTAGCTTTACAAAACAATATAAATTGTTTTTCAGAGAGGTTAAATCAATTTACACCCACACACAAGGCAAAAAATTTCCATGAATACACATTCTCAACAATAACTGCTGTTGTTTGATGTCCTTTTTATAAACCTGTTTCACAGATATAAAATACCATTTCATCATGATCTTGTTACATATTCCAGATTACTTATGAGACAGTTTTCAGTGAAATAAATACCCGTTCATGTCTTTTGCCCATTTTCTGCCCTTTTGGGATGTTTACCTTTTTTATTCACTTATAGGAGGTATTCTGATTTCTGTAAAATATTATTGTTTTTTGTTGATGGTTCACTTTGACCTCATCACTCTGAATTTCTTTTGCTTTGAAGCAACAAATTCTTAATATTTCTTCAATATAAGTTAAAATAAGTAAATAAAATAATTTATTAATATAAGAAAAGATAATTTTTCAATCCAGTGAAAATCCATTTGTTTGTGTATTTAAGAAAAAATTTTCAAGGGAACTTCATTTTTAAATCAACATTTGACACTTGAAAACTTGAATTACAGGGATTATATTGTGCAATACAAGTATTGTAGCTTGATTTATTTATATTTTGTTTTCCAAGTAGAGACAGACCACTCAAATATCTTCCTTAACCTTTATAAGCTGATTTAGATTTAGGAGGAGTAAATCAAATATTTCTAGAAATGAGAATAATGATAATTAAACCAAACTGATTTATTAAGTATACATAAGTTAGGTAAAATGCTTAGCATAGTCTTGGGAATATAGGTAGTATTTAATAAATAGTAGATTAATTTTTTCAGAGAAGGCAATGGCAACCAACTCCAATACTCTTGCCTGGAAAATCCCATGGGCAGAGGAGTCTGGTAGGGTGCAGTCCATGGGGTCGCTAAGAGTTGGACATGACTGAGTGACTTCACTTTCACTTTTCACTTTCATGATTGGAGAAGGAAATGGCAACCCAGTGTCGTTGCCTGGAGAATCCCAGGGAAGGGGGAGCCTGGTGGGCTGCCATCTATGGGGTTGCACAGAGTCGGACACAACTGAAGCGACTTAGCAGCAGCAGCAGCAGATTTATTTTTTATAGTTCTTGTTATCATCATTATTACCATCTAGTAATTTTGTATCATATACAAAAGAATATATAGGCAAATTTTTATTCTCTTCAAGTGATAAGAATATAAGTACTAGAAATTTGAATTTGTATTCTTAATGGAATAAATAGAAATCATATATCTGAGACTGCTTATAGCTTATAGATATGAACATATTTTCAGTTCAGTTAACAGGTCAAAATATGTCTAAATTGGGGAGCACACAGTGGAATTGCTGACTATATGAAAGATCTAAAAATTACACCTTGAATCCATATACTAACTTATCAGTCTCTTTATGGCATTCTTAATCTCTTTATTTCTCAGTGTATAAATGGCTGGATTCAAGAGAGGTGTGATTACTGTGTAAAATACAGCAAGAAACTTGTCCACCCAAGTGATGCTAGGTGGCCACAGATAGATGAAGATGCAGGGTCCAAAGAACAGCACCACCACTGTGATGTGGGAAGTACAGGTAGAGAGTGCCTTTGATGCCCCATGCTTGGAGCTAAGACGGACAGTCACCAGGATGTAGGTGTAAGAGATCAGCAAGAGAATGAAGCAAGTTGTAGCCAAGACTGCACTGTCAGCATTTATCAACAGTCTCAGAGTATGAGTATCCATGCAGGCTAGTTTAATCACTTCGGGAATATCACAGAAAAAGCTGTCCACTATTCTGGGTCCACAGAAGGGAAGATCTAAAATCATAGCTAGTTGACTTGTGGCGTGGACAAAGCCAATGATCCATGATGTCAATACTAGCCAGATGCACTTCTGTCTGTTCATGATGCTGGAGTAATGGAGTGGCTTGCAGATGGCTACATAACGGTCATAGGCCATTGACACAAGCAGTACCATCTCACCTCCTGCAAATACATGCACACAGAGGATTTGGCTCATGCAACCCTCAAAGGAAATGGTTTTATTATCGTTTAGGAAGTCTGTGACCAGTTTAGGAGTGGTCACTGAGGAAAGGCAGAAGTCAACAAATGAGAGATTGGCTAAGAGGAAGTACATTGGAGAATGGAGATGAGAGTCAGTGATGATTAAAAACACAATGAAAAGGTTTCCCAGGACGGTCATCAGGTAGAGTGCAGAAAATGGCAGTAAGAGGAATTTCTGGAGCTCCTTTGAATCACAGAGTCCATGAAAAATGAACTCAGATACCACAGACTGATTTGCTCCTTCCATTTAGCGCATTTCTAATGTGACCAGAAGAGCTGAACTAAGAACATCTAGAATGGAAAGCAGAATTTATGTTTGGGTGCTAGAAAGCAGATAAAGTGCACTCACGTGAAAATTGAAACCTTAACAGTGTACTAAATTCCAAAATGAAAATAAAGTTTTTCGAATTTATGGTGGTCACAATCACCTAGCTCCAGAGCTAATTAAATGTAGAAGGGCAGGTCAAAAACTTTACCTGTCAAAGGTATAGTCCTTATGGTTATGCAAAATTAATATTCGGATACAAGTGCCAGTATGGCACATTACTATGTATTTCATAAACAGTTTTTCCAAGACTTTAACCTGCATTTTTTTGCAGGGAAAATGAATGTGTAATATATATTTGGAAGTTCTTTATTTTTTTAGGCTCTGTTCAGGGTAGTAATCTAATACTACATTTCTCACACAAAACTTGCTTCTCAGAAACAAAACTATTTCTAAGTAGATGTGTATGAACAGACTGAATTGAACCAGTCTTAAAACTGTGAGAAAGAATAGTTTATCAAGTTGCTTGAGAGAAGAGGTTCATGTTACAAAGAAACCCCAGATGCTGGTTGCACTTTTCTAGTGCTAATATTTATTTCCACACATTTTGAATCTCCCCATGATAGGATATATTCATAAAATTATATATTTCTGAGCCTGAGTAACTCCAATTATTAGCATATATTGACTACTCCTTGGCCCTCACTTGAAGCAAATTTCTTCTTTGAGAGTAGCCTAAATAATAAAATACTGAAAGCTATGTTTACTCCTGACTCCCCTTAGAAGACAACACATACATTTTAATATCACTTGTACCAAAGTGTTCACTTATATAAATTGGTCTCTGTCAAAATATACGTATATGAGTTTTTCTGTATTATGTAAGCCAAACAGCAAGATCTTCTTTCCTTCCTTCCTTCGGTCAGTCAGTTCAGTCTCTTAGTCGTGTCCGACTCTTTGCAACCCCATGGACTGCAGTATGCCAGGCCTCCCTCTCCATCACCAACTCCCAGAGTTTACTCAAACTCCTGTCCATTGAGTCGGTGATGCCATCCAACCATCTCATCTTCTGTCATCCCCTTTTCCTCCCACCTTCAATCTTTCCCAGTATCAAGGTCTTTTCAAATGAGTTAGCTCTTCGAATCAGGTGGCCCAAGTATTGGAGTTTCAGCTTCAACATCAGTCCTTCCAGTGAACACCCAGGACTGATCACCTTTAGGATGAACTGGTTGGATCTCCTTGCAGTCCAAGGGACTCTCAAATAACCTAACTCTACACCTAAAGCAACTAGAAAAGGAAGAATTGGAGAACCCCAGAGTTAGTAGAAGGAAAGAAATCTTAAAAATTAGGGCAGAAACAAATGCAAAAGAAACAAAAGAGACCATAGCAAAAATCAACAAAGCCAAAAGCTGGTTCTTTGAAAGGATAAATAAAATTGACAAACCATTAGCCAGACTCATCAAGAAGCAAAGAGAGAAAAATCAAATCAATAAAATTAGAAATGAAAATGGAGAGATCACAACAGACACAGAAATACAAAGGATCATAAGAGACTACTATCAGCAATTATATGCCAATAAAATGGACAACGTGGAAGAAATGGACAAATTCTTAGAAAAGTACAATATTCCAAAACTCAATCAGGAAGAAATAGAAAATCTTAACAGACCCATCACAAGCACGGAAATTGAAACTGTAATCAGAAATCTTCCAGCAAACAAATGCCCAGGTCCAGACGGCTTCACAGCTGAATTCTACCAAAAATTTCAAGAAGAGCTAACACCTATTCTACTCAAACTCTTCCTGAAAATTGCAGAGAAAGGTAAATTCCAAACTCATTCTATGAGGCCACCATCACCCTAATACCAAAACCTGACAAAGATACTACAAAAAAGGAAAACTACAGGCCAATATCACTGATGAACATAGATGCAAAAACACTCAATAAAATTCTAGCAATCAGAATCTAACAACACATTAAAAAGATCATACACCATGACCAAGTGGGCATTATCCCAGGGATGCAGGGATTCTTCAATATCCACAAATCAATCAATGTAATTCACCACATTAACAAATTGAAAAATAAAAGCCATATGATTATCTCAATAGATGCACAGAGGGCCTTTGACAAAATTCAACATCCATTTATGATAAAAACTCTCCAGAAAGCAGGAATAGAAGGAACATACCTCAACATAATAAAAGCTATATATGACAAACCCACAGCAAACATTATCCTCAATGGTGAAATATTGAAAGCATTTCCCCTAAAGTCAGGAACAAGACAAGGGTGCCCACTTTCACTGCTACTATTCAACATAGTTCTGGAAGTTTTGGCCACAGCAATCAGAGCAGAAAAAGAAATAAAAGGAATCCAAATTGGAAAAGAAAAAGTAAAACTCTCACTGTTTGCAGATGACATGATCCTCTACATAGAAAACCCTAAAGACTCCACCAGAAAATTACTAGAGCTCATCAATGAATATAGTAAAGTTGCAGGATATAAAATCAACACACAGAAATCCCTTGCATTCCTATACACTAATAATGAGAAAGTAGAAAAAGACATTAAGGAAACAATTCCATTCACCATTGCAACGAAAAGAATAAAATACTTAGGAATATATCTACCTAAAGAAACTAAAGACCTATATATAGAAAACTATAAACCACTGATGAAAGAAATCAAAGAGGACACTAATAGATGGAGAAATAGACCATGTTCATGGATCGGAAGAATCAATATAGTGAAAATGAGTATACTACCCAAAGCAATTTACAAATTCAGTGCAATCCTTATCAAGCTACCAGCCATATTTTTCACAGAACTAGAACAAATAATTTCAAGATTTGTATGGAAATACAAAAAACCTCGAATAGCCAAAGCAATCTTGAGAAAGAAGAATGGAACTGGAGGAATCAACTTGCCTGACTTCAGGCTCTACTACAAAGCCACAGTCATCAAGACAGTATGGTACTGGCACAAAGACAGACATATAGATCAATGGAACAAAATAGAAAGCCCAGAGATAAATCCACACACCTATGGACACCTTATCTTTGACAAAGGAGGCAAGAATATACAATGGAGTAAAGACAATCTCTTTAAAAAGTGGTGCTGGGAAAACTGGTCAACCACATGTAAAAGAATGAAACTAGATCACTTTCTAACACCGCACACAAAAATACACTCAAAATGGATTAAAGATCTAAACGTAAGACCAGAAACTATAAAACTCCTAGAGGAGAACATAGGCAAAACACTCTCAGACATAAATCACAGCAGGATCCTCTATGATCCACCTCCCAGAATTCTGGAAATAAAAGCAAAAATAAACAAATGGGATCTAATTAAAATTAAAAGCTTCTGCACAACAAAGGAAACTATAAGCAAGGTGAAAAGATAGCCTTCTGAATGTGAGAAAATAATAGCAAATGAAACAACTGACAAACAACTAATCTCAAAAATATACAAGCAAATTATGCAACTCAATTCCAGAAAAATAACTGACCCAATCAAAAAATGGGCCAAAGAACTAAATAGACGTTTCTCCAAAGAAGATGTACAGATGGCTAACAAACACATGAGAAGATGCTCAACATCGCTTATTATTAGAGAAATGCAAATCAAAACCACAATGAGGTACCACTTCACACCAGTCAGAATGTCTGCGATCCAAAAATCTGCAAGCAATAAATGCTGGAGAGGGTGTGGAGAAAAGGGAACCCTCTTACACTGTTGGTGGGAATGCAAACTAGTACAGCCACTATGGAAAACAGTGTGGAGATTCCTTAAAAAATTGCAAATAGAACTACCTTATGACCCAGCAATCCCACTGCTGGGCATACACACCGAGGAAACCAGAATTGAAAGAGACACATGTACCCCAATGTTCATCGCAGCACTGTTAATAACAGCCAGGACATGGAAAAAACCTAGATGTCCATCAGCAGATGAGTGGATAAGAAAGCTGTGGTACATATACACAATCGAGTATTACTCAGCCATTAAAAAGAATACATTTGAATCAGTTCTGATGAGATGGATGAAACTGGAGCCAATTATACAGAGTGAAGTAAGCCAGAAAGAAAAACACCAATACAGTATACTAACACATATATATGGAATTTAGAAAGATGGCAATGATGACCCTGTATGCAAGACAGCAAAAAAGACACAGTTGTGTATAGTGGACTTTTGGACTCAGCGGGAGAGGGAGAGGGTGGGATGATTTGGGAGAATGGCATTGAAACATGTATACTATCATGTAAGAATCGAATCACCAATCTATGTCCGATGCAGGATACAGCATGCTTGGGGCTGGTGCACGGGGATGACCCAGAGGGATGTTGTGGGGAGGGAGGTGGGAGGGGGGTTCATATTTGGGATGGCATGTACACCCGTGGTGGATTCATGTCAATGTATGGCAAAACCAATACAGTATTGTAAAGTAAAATAAAGTAAAAAAAAAAAAAAAAAGAGTCTTCTCCAACACCACAGTTCAAAAGAATCAATTCTTCAGTAATCAGCCTTCTTCACAGTCCAACTCTCACATCCATACATGACCAATGGAAAAACCATAGCCTTTACTAGATGGACCTTTGTTGGCAAAATAATGTCTCTGCTTTTTATTATGCTGTTTTGGTTGGTCATAACTTTCCTTTCAAGGAGCAAGCATCTTTTAATTTCATGGCTGCAGTCACCATCTGCAGTGATTTTGGAGCCCCCTAAAATAAAGTCTGACACTGTTTCCACTGTTTCCCCATCTATTTCCCATGAAGTGATGGGATCAGATGCCATGATGTTCGTTTTCTGAATGTTGAGCTTTAAGCCAACTTTTTAAATCTCCTCTTCCACTTTCATCAAGAAGCTCTTTAGTTCTTCACTTTCTGCCATAAGGGTGGTGTCATCTGCATATCTGAGGTTATTGATATTTCTTCCAGCAATCTTAATTCCAGCTTGAGTTTCCTCCAGCCCAGCATTTCTCATGATGCATTCTGCATATAAGTTAAATGAGCAAGGTGACAGCCTTGAGGTACTCCTTTTCCTATTTGGAACCTGTCTGTTGTTCCATGTCCATTTCTAACTGTTGCTTCTAACTGTTCCTTCCTTCTCTCCTTCTTTATTTCTATTCTTTCCTTCTTTAGTCTCTTTTCATATCTCTAATTCTTACTACCCTGGTTTTTAAACAATATAGTTTAGATTATGAAGTTGAATAACTAGCCCTTATTAACTAGCAAGTCTATGTTCAGAACTTTAGAAATATTTATTTGCTAGATATTCCTTCCATAGGGCTCAAAGCATTTTGCGTTTCCAATTGCAATGTAAAGATTGTCTCATTTTTTGCAGCATTGATAATACAATATGTCGCAATTATGATGATGAGAAGTGGTATTAGAATTTTAATTCTTTATTGCAATATTAATAAATGATTTTCTTCTATTTTTGCAACTATTTGCCTTATTTTCTTTGACTATCCTGCTCTCCATTTGTTGTATTCATATATATATATATATATATTTTTTTTTTTTTCTTTCCTCCATTGGGTTTTGCTCTTTTCAGGTTTAGACTATTTTTTAAAATGAAAAATCAACATGTTTTATGTCTGTGTGACTATTATCTCAGTACTGAATTCCAACTTCTTTATCTTAGAAGTGAAGTAAAGTGAAGTGAAAGTGAAAGTGAAAGTCTCTCAATCATGTCTGACTCTTTGTTACCCCATGGACTATACAATCGATGGAATTGTCTAGGCCAGAATACTGGAGTGGGTAGCCATTCCCTTCTCCAGGGGATCTTCCCAACCCAGGGATTGAACCCAGATCTCCCACATTGCAGGCCTATTCTCTACCAGCGGTGCCATCAGGGAAGCCCCAAAATACTGGAGTGGGTAGCCTCTCCCTTCTTCAGTGGATCTTCCTGACCCAGGAATTGAACTGGGGTCTCCTGCATTGCAGGTGGATTCTTTACCAACTGAGCTATCAAATTTTGGTAATTTTACAGCATAGTATCTGATCATCTATATACACACACATCATCTCTTTTAACAATAACATTTCTTGCTATTTTGTAGGAGAAAAACTTGTTTTTTTTTTCCAAGTCTTAATTTAGAAAGTATTAGAACTGGAAAATAAACTGAGGTGCATCCAGGATTGCCTCCCTACTAAAGATGGCTTGTGGTAGGAATCTTGATTTTGAGAAAACTAAGAAAGTAAAAACAAAATTCTGAAATAAGATATTTTGTTCTATAAAGAGGTGACTGAGAAAAGAAACAAATGTAAATAACCAATAACAATAGGGAAAGAGATTTAAGTTTACATTAAAATCAATTCACTTTCATTTTTGTCTTTAAATTGTATGGTGCTTTGCTTTGTTAATATTTGACTGCATCAAATATTTACTCTATTTACTAAATTTGATCAATGATAGTACTGAAAATAGAGTTATTGAATGGTCCTACAGTCCACTCTTGGGCATATACCCCAAGAAAACTCTAATTTGAGAAGATACATGCACCCAGGTGTTCATAGTTGCACTATTCACAATAGCCAAGACATGGAAGCAACCCAAGTGTCCATCAATAGAGGACTGGATAAAGAAGATGTGATTATTGTATATACAATGGAATACTGCTACTCAGCCAGAAGAGAGAATGAAATATTGCCAATTGCAATAACATTGGTGTACCTAGGGATTATCATATTAAGGGAAGTAAAGTCAAAGGGAGAAACAAATATAATATGATTTAACTTATATGTGAAATCTAAAAGGAATGTGGATATAAATGAACTTATTTACAAAAGAGAAACAGAGTCACAGATATAAGACACAAATTTATGGTTACCAAAGGGGATGGGGAAGGGGAGGGAGATAAATTAGGAGTTTGAGATTAACATATACACAGTACTATATATAAAATAGATAAGCATGGACTTACAGTATAGTACAGGGAACTATATTTAATATCTTTAAAAAACTGTAATAAAATATACATATGTGTATATTTATGTATGTACTGAATCACTTTGTTGTATACTAGAAGCTAACATAACATTGTAAATTAACTATTTTTCAATTAAAAATTAAATTTGAGACATATTTATGACTATTACTGTTACTGCAAACATTCAGCACAAGTGTTGTTATAAACATTGGTGGCAATGAGTTGAATCAATCAGAAAAGAGAGCCAGTCCACTTTACAAGGGAGAGGTCACCTTCCTTCCCCAAATCATCCCATCTCTCTCAGACTGAATAGGTTTTAAGCAGAAAGATGGTTTACTGGCCAGTGGTAAGAGGAAGGGGGTGCCCCCAAAACACCTGGTTTCCTTCTTAAACAGTGAAAAAATTTTGAAAGAAAAAAAATACAAAAACAGCATAACAATTTGCCAAGGTGACTTTGGTCCAATTTAGCTTTGCTTCAACCCAGAGTTATTGTATTCCTATTTTTAAATTTCCGAGATTTCTTAGGGACACTTAGGGAAGGTCAAGAGAAGAGCAAGAGGTTTCCATATAAGTATTTTATAAAAAAGAGATTTTTTTATATACAAGGGGGAGGGGGAGGGTAAATGATTGTTTCCTCTTTCTCTATGTCCTAAAAATGCATCAGCAAAGCCCAGAACCCACCAAGAACATTAAAGCAATTATTCAAGCTAGAGAAATAATTAAGGCTATTCATGTTTGACACTTTAATATTGTATTAAAATATATAAATTGCAAGTTTAAAAATGTATAAAAGACTGAGAAATTAAGAAAAAAGTTTGTTTGAGTGTTTACAAATAAAATTATTTCCTCTAGAATTTGGCATGTATCCTTCCTAAATTTTTATTGAGAGTTTATATTCATAAACATATACTTGAAAAAAGGACTTTAAATTTTTTTGTGTCAAATTGTATTTTGTAATTTCATTTTTTATCTATCAATATGATTTGACAGTGTGTCTGTATTAGAATATGGACTTCCCTGGAGTATATAGATTAGTCTCATTTCTTTAAGCTATGTAATATTCAAAAGATGAATAAACCACAATTTAATAATCCTTTTAAAAATGGTAGAACAAATGAAATCCAAAAGGAATTAGAAGATATTAGAATAAATGGAAGGGTCTTTAAGAACTGATTTCACCCAATGTGGGCATATGAGAACTTCATAGACTATAGAAAGGCAGTGTTGGTGAACACATCCACAAACCTGGAGATGATGCATCCCAATGTGACAGGCACAGTAGCTGCTACATTCAGAACCATCTCAATCTTTGCCTGTGTATCTCTTCATCTGGACATTTATCTAGATTCTTTATTATATTTTTAAAATAATCTAGTAAGTTTAGATAAATAGATCCCTAAGTTCTGTGAGCCACTCTAGGAAGTTAATTGCAATGGAGGAGGAGACCCTGGGAGCCTCTGATTTACAGACAAATCAGACAGAAGTTGTCTATAATCTGGGGACCTATTACCTTAGATTGGCATCTAAAGAAAGAGAGAGTCTAGTGGGACTGAGCCCTTTACCTATGAGCTGTAGCATAGCTTCAAGTACACAGTACTGAACTGAGTTTGTGGGACACCCAGAATTAAGTTGTTGCCGATAATTGCTTTGTATGGGGCAAAACCTCCACATGTGATCAGAAGTGTCAGAGATGGAGTGTTTGATGTGAATAGCAAAAGACAGTCGCAGGGAAGAAACAAGCAAGAGGTAGATGGAACTGAGTGTCTCTTTTCTAATGTGATATGATGTTTTTTCTAAACCAGTTACTATATTCTAGTTTTTCTTAGCCATTGAGTGTTGTCAGGTGGGCATGTAGTCCAGAATTATTCAATGAGATACAAACCAAAGTCAGTTTTGGGGATCTGTCTTTCCCAAACAAAAGGACAAATCTTCATGTGCAGATGGATTTTCCTGATTTTTTTTTCTTCATTTGCTGCTAATGTTATGCCAAAAGTGAAGCCTTATAGAGCCCATATACAAAGAGTAATAGTGAAAAGTTTAGAAAGAAACTGGACCCAAGATGCGTGTTGAGTCACTTAATCAGAGCCCATAATGGTCTTCCGTCTTTGCCTTCTAGTACATGGTCATGTCGGTATCTGTAGCTTTATCATTGGTCTCCAGAGAGATCTATCGAGAGCTATATATGACATACCCAAATGGAAGTTCTACTTCCACCTTCAAGTTAACATGTCAAAACTGAACTTATAACATTGTAATATACCCCAATGCCTTGATAAATGTCATTACCAATCCCCCAGATGCCCAGAATAGACACCTATGTGGCATTCTTGTCCATACTTCACTTTTTATCTCTAGTTATATAATTTTTACTCTCAAATATGTTTCAGTTTGCATCTCTTCTCTTTACTTCTGTTTTCATGTTTTGCTTCTAGTCTACATGTTTTCCCATGTTGACAATTTAAAAGACTATTAAAAGACTACTGATGCATTTCTCTTCTCCGTTCTTCCCCAATTCCAGCTCATTGCGTAGTCTGTTTCCAGTTATGTGCATTGAAAGTCAAATACGATCACATGGTTTTGTACTTATATTCTTAATCAGTCAATCAAGAAAAAATTCCTGAAATCCCACAGCATATCACAGAAGACTGTGAGAAGTAATGAACAATATTTGTCTTCAGAGGAATTTGCATAAACATTTTAAAAAGTGAACATGTCAGAATGTTACTGAATACATTTCAAAATTCCTGATTAAAAGAAAAGCTCTTGGTAAAATAGCAAGTATTAATAACACACAAATAGATAAAAATATAATTATTGATGTACAGCTGACATAGACTATTATCTTACTTTCAGTTTTCACATAGTTATGTGAAAAACACATTATGAAATAATCACCTTTATAATAAGCCCAGTTAACTTCTATCATTTTAGAAGTTGTTACAGTATTACTGACTGTATTTCCTATATGTACATAACATCCAATTAATTATTCATTTCATAGCTGGAAGTTTGTCCCTCTGATACCCTTATTTCATTCATTTCTCCAACACTCAATCTATCTGGCAACCATCAGTTTGTTCCCTTTTTTAAGAGGCTGTTTCTGTTTTGTCTTATGTTTGTTTTATTTTTTAGATTTCACATATAAATAAAATCATATGGTATTTGTCTTTGTCTTACTCAGCATAATACCTTCAAGTTGCTGCAATGGCAATATTTTTTTTCTTTTTTTTCCCCCTTAAAATTTTTTTTTAATTGGAGGATAATTGCTTTACAATATTGTATTGCTTTTTTCAGTACAGCAATGTGAATCAGGCATAAGTATACATATACCCCCTCCCTCTTGAGCCTTCCTCCCACCACCCTCATCCCACCCCTCTTTGTCAACATAGAGCACCCGCCTGAGCTCCCTGTTATGTATAGCAACTTCCAAGAGCTATTTTACACACAGTAGTTTTATACATGTTAAACAAAGCTACTCTCTCAATTCTCCCTATCCTTTCCCTCCTCCACTGTGTCCACAAGTCCATTCTCTCTGCATCTCTATTCCTGCCCTGCAAATAGGTTCACATATAAAATTTTTTATATTGTATATATCATATGCATTAATATATGTTATTTGTTTTTCTCCTTCTGAACTTACTTCACTCTGTATGACAGATGCTAGGTCCACCCACATTTCCCCAAATGGCCCATGTTGTTCCTTTTTAATGGCTTCCTTCATAGCTCAGCAGGTAAAGAATTCACCTGCAATGCAGGAGACCCAGGTTTGATTCCTGGGTCAGGAAGATCCCCTGGAGAAGGGATGGGCTACCCACTCCAGGATTCTTGGGCTCCTCTGGTGGCTCAGATTGTAAAGAATCCACCTTCAATGTGGAAGATGTGGGTGTGATCCCTGGGTTTGATCCCTGGGTCAGGAAGATCCACTGGAGAAGGGAACGGCTCCCTTGTTTTTATCTTTCTGAACTTACTTCAGTCTTTATGACAGATGCTAAGTCCATCCACATCTCTACAGATGACCCACGTTGTTAGTTTTTTTGGCTGAGCAATATTCCACTGTATGTATGTATCACACCTTCATCTATTCATCTGTCAGTGGATATTTAGATTGCTTCCATACACTGGCTATTGTAAATAGTGCTGCAATGAACACTGAGGTACATGTCTGTGAGTTACAGTTTTATCAGGGTATATGCCCAGGAGTGGGATTGCTGGGTCATACGGTAGTTCTATTTTTTGTTTTTAAAGGAAGCTCTATACTCTTCTCCATAGTGGTTGCATCGATATACATTCTCACCATCAGTGCAAAGAGGGTTCCTTTTCCTCTGCTGGTACTCTAGCAATTATTCTTTGTAGATTTTTTGATGATGGCCATTCTGAATGCTGTGAGTGGATATCTCACTGTAGTTTTGATTTGCGTTTCTATAACAAACTCCAAGTGGGCCTTAGGAAGCATTACTGTGACCAAAGCTAGTGGAGGTGATGGAATTCCAGCTGAGATATTTAAAATCCTAACATGAGTGCTGCACTCAATATGCCAGCAAATTTGGATAACCCAGCAGTGGTCAAAGGACTGGAAAAGGTCAGTTTTCATTCCAATCCCAAAGAAGGACACTGCTAAAGAATATACAAACTACTGTACAATTGCCAAAGATTGTACAAACTACCATACATTTGGACTCATTTCACCTGCTAGTAAGATTATGCTCAAGGTAGGCTTCAGCAGTTTATGTGAACCGAGAACATCCAGATATACAAGCTAGGTTTAGAATAGGCAGAGGAATCAGAGATCAAGTTGCCAACATCCATTGGATCATACAGAAAGGGAATGCCAGAAAAACATCCAGTTCTGCTTCATTGACTATAGTAAAGTCTTTGACTATGAGGATCAAAACAAACTGTGGACAATTTTTAAGAAATGGGAATACCAGACCACCTTACCTGCCTCCTGAGAAACCTGTATGCAGGTCAAGAAGAAATTGTTAGAACCTTACGGAGTACTTCATGGCTGTATATTGTCACACAGTTTATTTAATTTATATGCAGAGTACATCATATGAAATGTTGGGTTAGATGATCACAATCTGGAATCAAGATTGACAGGAGAAATATCAATAATCTCAGATATGCAGATGATAACACTTTAAGGGCAGAAAGTAAAGAGAAACTAGAGAGCCTCTTGATGAGGGTGAAAGAGGACAGTGAAAAAGCTGGCTTAAAACTCAATATTCAAAAAAGTAAGATCATGGCATCCTGTTCCATCACTTCCTGGCAAATAGAAGGGGAAAAAGTGGAAACAATGAGTTTATTTTTTTGAGCTCCAAAATCACTGTGGTTGGTGACTGCAGCTGTGAAATTAAAAGATGCTTGCTTCTTGGAAAAAAAGCTATGACAAACCTAGACAGTTTATTAAAGAACAAAGACTTCACTTTGCTGACAAAACTCGCATAGTCCAAGCTATGGTTTTTCCAGTAGTCATGTATGAATGTGAAAGTTGGACCATAAAGAAGGCTGAGAAAGTACCAAAGAATTGATGCTTTCAAACTATGGTGCTGGAGAAGACTCTTGAGAGTCCCTCGAACAGCAAGGAGATCAAACCAGTCAATCCTAAAGGAAATCAACCCTGAATATTCATTGGAAGGACTAATGCTGAAGCTGAAGCTCCAATACTTTGGCCACCTGATGCGAAGAACTGACTCATTTGAAAAGACCCTGATGCAGGGAAAGATTGAGGGCAAGAGGAAAAAGGGACGGCAGAGGATGAGATGGTTGGATCACATCACTGACTAAATGCACAGGAGTTTGAGCAAACTCTGGGAAATAGTGAAGGATAGGGAAGCCTGGAATGCTGCAGTTTGTGGGGTTACAAACAGTCATACATAACTTAGTGACTGAATAACAAAAAGCAATGTGTTATTTGATTCTGTTTGAAGAATTTTGTTGAGGATTTTTGCATCCATCTTCATCAGTGGTATTGACCTATAATTTTGTTTTGTGTGTGACATCTTTGTCTGGTTTTGATATCAGTTGGTGGTGGCCTTGTAGGATAAATTTGAGAGTGTTCCTCCCTCTGCAATATTCTGGAGGAGTTTTAGTAGGACAGGTGTTAGCTCTTTCTCTAAATTTTTGATAGAATTCTCCTGTGAAGCCATCTGGCTCTGCCTTTTGTATGTTGAAAGATTTTTAATCATACTGCTTGTGATTGATCTGTTCATATTTTCTATTTCTTCCAGGTTCAGTCTTGGAAGATTGTATTTTTCTAAGATTTTTGTTGGTTTCTTCCAGGTTGTCCATTTTGTTAGTATATAGTTGCTTATAGCTATCTCTTATGGTCTTTCACATTTCTGCATTGTCAGTTCTCATTTTTCATTTATAGGTTTGTGAATTTGAGTTCTCTTCTTGTTCTTTCTTGATGAATCTGGCTAATGGTTTATCAATTTTGTTTATCTTCTCAAAGAACCAGCTTTCAGTTTTATTGATTTTTACTGTTTTCTTCAATTCTTTTTTATTTATTTCTGCTCTGATATTTATGATTTCTTTCCTTCTACTAATTTTGGATTATTTAAAAAATGTTTTCTCTAATTGCTTTTAATGTAAGATTTGTTGTTGTTCCATTGCTAAGTCATGTCTGACTCTTTGCAGCATGCCAGGCTTCCCTGTCCTTTACACTCTCCCAGAGATTGCTCAAATTTATATTGAGTCGGTAATGCTATCTAGCCATCTTATCCTCTACCTTCTCCTTATCCTTCTTTTGCCTTCAGTCTTTCCCAGCATCAGAGTCTTTTCCAATGAATTGGCTCTTCAAGTGGCCAAATAGTGGAGCTTCAGCTTCAACAGCAGTTCTTCCAATATATATTCAGCATTGATTTCCTTTAGGATTGATTGCTATTCTTGCAGTCCAAGGGACTCTCAAGAGTCTTCTCCAGCACCACAATTCAAAAGCATCAGTTCTTCAGCACTCAGGCTTCCTAAGTGGCACTAGTGGTAACACAGGAGATTGCTGGGTCAGGAAGATCCCCTGGAGTAGGAAATGGCAACCTGCTTCAATATTCTTGTCTGGAAAATTCCATGGACAGAGCAGCCTATGTAAGGTTAGATTTTACTTGTTTCTTGAGGTAGAACTGCTTCTACTTCATCTTATAAATTATGGATCATTATGCTTTGATTTTCACTTGTCTCTGGATGTTTTTTGATTTCCTCTTTGATTTCTTCAGTAATCTCTTTGTTATTTAGTGGCATGTTGTTTAGCCTCCATTCAATTGTGTTTCTTATATAATTCTACCTCAAGAAAAAAGTGGAGCTTCAGCTTCAACAGCAGTTATTCCAATGAATATTCAGCATTGATTTCCTTTAGGATTGATTTATATTCTTGCAGTCCAAGGGACTCTCAAGAGTTTTCTCTAACACCACAATTCAAAAAAGTATCCTATAATTGATAACCAAAACATAACATTGTGATCAGAAAAGATGCTTGTTATGCTTTCGATGCATGATATTCTTACCAAGGTTTGATTTGTTATCCAAGATGTGATCTGTCCTGGAGAATGTTCTCTGTGCACTTGAGAAGAAAGTTTATTCTGCTGCTTTTGGATGGGATATCCTATAAATTTAAATCTATCCAGTCTAATGTTTCACTTAAGACTTGCATTTCCTTATTAATTTTCTGTCTGGTATAAGTGGGGTGTTAACGTCCTCCACTGTTTTTGTATTCCTATCATTTTCCCCTTTTATGACTGTTAACATTTGCCTTATGTATTGAGGTGCTCCTATGTTGGGTGCATAAATATTTATAAATGTTACATTTTCTTTTTGAACTGATCCTTTGATCATTATGTATCCTTTGATCATTCCCTTATCCTTTGTAGCATTCTTTATTTTAAAGTCTATTTTCTCTAATATGAATATTGCTACTCCAGCTTTACTTTGATCTCCATTTGCATAGAATATCTTTTATGATTCCTTCACTTTCAGTCTTCATATGTCCATAGGTCTGAAGTGGATCTCTTGAAGGCAGCATATATATGAGTATTGTTTTGTATACATTTATCTAGTCTTTGACTTTGGGTTAGGGCATTTAATCCACTTATATTTAAGGTAATTATTGATATGTATGTTCCTATTTCCCTTTTTAAAAATTGTTTTGAGTTTGTTTTTGTAGCTCTTTTTTTTTTCTTGTGTTTCTCACCTAGAGACGTTTCCATAGCATTTTTTGTAAAGCTGATTTGATGGTGCTGAATTCTCTTCACTTTTGCTTGTCTATAAAGATTTTGTTTTCTCCATCAAATCTGAATGAGCTTCTTGCTGGGTAGAGTACTCTTTTTGTAGGTTTTTTTCTTTCATCACTTTAAATATATCCAGCCAACCCTTCTAGCCTGCATAGTTTCTGCTGAAAGTCAGTTGATAACCTTACAGGGATTCCCTTGTATGTTATTTGTTGCTTTTTCCTTGTTTCTTGTAATAATTTTTCTTTGAGTTTAATTTTTGTTAGCTTTATTAGTATATGTCTTGCCATGTTTCTCCTTGGGTTTATTCTTTATGGGACTCTGTGCTTCCTGGATTTGTGTGGCAATTTCCTTTCCCATGGACTTCCCTGGTGGCTCAGATGGTAAAGCGTCTGCCTACAAGGTGAGAGACCCGGGTTCGATCCCTGGGTTGGGAAAATCCCCTGGAAAAGGAAATGGCAACCTACTCCAGTGTTCTTGCCTGGAGAATCCCATGGATGGAGGAGCCTGGTGGGCTACAGTCCATGGGGTCGCAAAGAGTCGGACACGACTGAGTGACTTCACTTTCACTTTCCTTTCTCATATTAGGGAAGTTTTCAACTGTCATCTTCTCAGATATTTTCTCTGACTCTTTCTCTTTCCCCTCTTCTTCTGGTGCCCCTGTAATTCAATGTTCGTGTGTTTAATGTCCCAAAGATCTCTGAGACTGTTCTCCTTTCTTTAAATTCTTTTTTCTTAATTCTTCTCCTTGGCAGTTATTTCTACCATTCTATCCTCAAGCTCACTAATTTGTTCTTCTGCTTCAGTTATTCTGCTATTGATTCCTTCTAGTGTATTTTTCATTTTGTGTTTTTATGACTATTTATTTGTTCTTTACTTCTTGTAGTTCCTTATTAAACTTTTCTTGTATCTTCTCAATCTGTGCTTCCATTCTACTTCTGAGATTCTGAATCATTGTTATCATCAATTCTTTTTCAGATAGGTTGCCTATTTCCTCTTTATTTATTTGGTATTTTAGATTTTTACCTTGCTCCTTTGTCTGTAATATATTTTTTGTCTCTTTATTTTTTTATTTCTTTTATGGGCAGGGCTATGTTCCTGTCTTGCTGGTTTTTTGACCTGAGGCATCCAGCACAGGAGCTTGCAGGCAGTTGGTTGGAGCCAGGTCTTGGTGCTGAGATGAGGACCTTGGAGAGAATTCACAGCTATTAATATTCTCTGTGGTTTGAGGTTCTCTGTTAGTCTGGTGGTTTGGACTCAGTGCTCCTACCATAAGAGCTAGGCCTGAACCTCAGCCAGTGAACCAAGGGACCATGCAAATTGCATGCCATGGTGAAAAAAAAAAAAAAACAACCAGCAATAAAAGAAGCAGAATAACAAAGAAGAAATTATAAAAGAAAAATATAAAAAATAAAAATAAACATGAAATAACAACAAAGCAAAATAGAACCATGATGGCAAAAAAAAAAAAAAAGAAAGAAAGAAAAAGAAAGCAAGCCAGAAAAGCCTCGGTGGGAGATGGAGGCTCAGCCCCTCTATCTTCCTGACTGGAAGAGTGCCTTGGGGGAGCTTAGGTCCAAATCCCTCATGGCCACAAAAGGCCATGAGGAGGAGGTTTGGGCTCAGGATGTTATGGCCTGAGGGGGTCTCAGAGGACTGAGGTTTGGGCCCAGGATCCCAGGAGACACACCAGAGCCCTCAAGAGCACGGGAAACACTGGCTGTGTTCCCATCCCCTAATCTCCTAAAGGTCTCTTTCTGTGTCTGCTGCTCTCCTCACTGTGAATGGGCCCCTCCAAGTTTTGGAACTCTTTCCCTCCCCCAGCCACCCCTCAGTGGGTGCTGGTTCCATTCTGTCTCTACTTTTCATCCTTCTCTTTCCTCCTCATCTCTTACCCAGTCTTGTAGGGGTTCATCCAGTTCCCTGAGGTGTTCCAGGTCCTCCACCAGAGCCTGGTAGGTGCCCTAGTGGTGAGGAGCCATGAGTTTCCATCTTCCTACTCCACCATCTGGACTCCATCCTTCACATCTTCTTTACTTGTTTACAAATGGGCATGTAAGTTGCTTCCATAACTTGCCCATAGTAAATAGTCCTGCAGTGAACACGAGGATATATGTATCTTTTCAAATTAGTGTTTTCAATTGTTTTCAGAGAAATGCCTAGAAGTGAAATTGTTGTAACATATGGTGGTTCTATTTTTTTAATTTTAAGGGAAAGATCCATACTTTTTTCCACATTGACTGCACCAAGTTACATCCAACCAACAGTACACAAAGATTCCTTTTTCTCCAAATCTTCATTGATACTTGTTATTTGTTGTTGTTTTTATAAATAATAGCTGTTCTGGCAGGTGTTAGATCTCTCATTGTGGTTTTGGTTTACATTACCCTGATGATTATTGATATTGAAAATTCTTTAATGGGTCTGTTGGACCCATCTGTATGTCTTCATTGGAAAAATGTGTATTCAGATCCTCTGCCTTTTAAAATCCAACCTTTTATTTTCTGCTATTGTATTCTATAAGCTCTTTATATATTTTGGATTATAAGCCCTTATCAGATATATGATTTACAAATGTTAATATTTTCACCCATTCAGTAGACTGAAACACTATTAAATCTATATTTATCTTTACTCTCCAACAATCCTATGCTTATCAAGCTTGTCATCTATTAAGAAAAACAAATGAAACAGGAATATTATGTGTTAAGCTATTATAATTAAGTACACTGCCATAGAGTGAGGAAACTATAGAGGTGTATATAACATTTAAACAAAAATATTATCTGTGAAGAACAATAGTTTATATCTTTTTACTCATTTTATTTAGTTCTCTTTTCTTATTCAACTGGACAAGACTTCCAATAAAATGCCAAATGTTGGTGTTGAGAGGAAGCATTTTTTTCTTATTCCCAATGTTAGGGATATGGGAGAGGGGTTTCTAATATTTTAACATTAACTATAAGTTATGATGAAGATATTTTACATTAATCACTTATCACCCATGGTGGATTCATGTCAATGTATGGCAAAACCAATACAGTATTGTAAAGTAAAATAAAGTAAAAATAAAAATTTAATTAAAAAAAAGAATAAATAATTTTAATTCTAAATCTACAACTAGGAGTTTTATTATGAAAGTGTATTTGATTTAATGAAATGCTCTTTCCCTATTTATGGAGATATATGATTTTTCCTTTCTTAGCCTGGTGATTGATTTCCAGTTGTTAAATCGACCTTGCACTTCAATTATAAAATTAATTTGTTGTTACATATTATTCTTATTATATATTGTTCCACTATCATTATTTTGACTTTGTGTTGATGTTGAGTAAGTGCATATCCTATAAATTTTTTATTTTAGTGCATTTTTCTGGTGTTCATATCAAATTTATACCACTTCATAGATAAACTAGGAAATAGAGTTAGCATCAGGTCTGAAACCCACACTCTATACTTTGAAGAAACAGAAAATAAAGAAAGATAAAGATGAGCTTGTCAACCTAGCCTAGTGATGCTCTTACCTCTAAAGCAGCATGGTGAGACTAATGCTGCGCCTGTTGGAACAAGTTCACCTTGGGTTCAACTCATGCCATAGGAAGGAACTCTTGCTGTAGTGGCTGTGGTAATGCCCACACAGGCGCAGCTAGCAGAGGGAAAGCCCAGAGAGCAAACGGGAGAGGATCCTTTTCTCCTTTTCTAACGTGCAATCTTCCTCTAGCATGCTCTTCAGAGCACAAAATGTGGCCAGATGGGAAAATAAAAATGTGATTTGCGTACTCCCAGGAGCAGAAAGCAGAGTGTGGAAGCAGAAAGCAGAAAGCAGAGTTGGGAGTCACTAACTAATGGACAAGAAAGTATTTTAATTTTAGATGAAATTTGTTTAATAGACATAGAATCATTAATATGTTTTGCTTAGTAGCTGGTTTTTCTGAGGAAATTTCTGATTTCATATATATTTCAAAATGTATTTGTATAAAGTTTTATATAATATCATGTTGTAATATTTGCACAGACCTTGGCATGTGTAGATATATCTCCCTTTTCATTTCTGGCATTGGTTATTTTTGTCTTTTCTCAATCAATCTTACTGCTGTATTGTCATTTTTTTTTCCTATTGTACTTTTATTTTTATTTTTATTTTTTGTATTTCTTTCTTTTTTTATTTATTTTTTTTAAATTTTTATTTATTTATTTATTTTTTTAATTTTAAAATCTTTAATTCTTACATGCGTTCCCAAACATGACCCCCCCTCCCACCTCTCTCCCCACAACAACTCTCTGGGTCATCCCCATGCACCAGCCCGAAGCATTCTGCACCCTATGTCAGACATGGACTGGCGATTCAATTCTTACATGATAGTTTACATGTTAGAATTCCCATTCTCCCAAATCATCCCACCCTCTCCCTCTCCCTCTGAGTCCAAAAGTCCGTTATACACATCTGTGTCTTTTTTCCTGTCTTGCATACAGGGTCATCATTGCCATCTTCCTAAATTCCATATATATGTGTTAGTATACTGTATTGGTGTTTTTCTTTCTGGCTTACTTCACTCTGTATAATCGGCTCCAGTTTCATCCATCTCATCAGAACTGATTCAAATGAATTCTTTTTAATGGCTGAGTAATACTCCATTGTGTATATGTACCACAGCTTTCTTATCCATTCATCTGCTGATGGACATCTAGGTTGTTTCCATGTCCTGGCTATTATAAACAGTGCTGCGATGAACATTGGGGTACATGTGTCTCTTTCAATTCTCTATTGTACTTTTAAAATAAGCAATTTTAGTTTTGTTGGGATTTTTAGGTTTAATATGTTTATTAATTAATATTTGTTCTTGATATTTCATCCTTACTTTCTATAGTTTAACTTGACATGAGCACCTGGATCATTGACATGCATCTTCTATTTTCTAAAAATACATGCATGAGTAGTAACGTCTCTGCTAGCATGACTGTAACTGCATTCTATATGTTCTTATGTAGATATTGTATTTTTTATTGTTGCTGTTTAATCGCTAAGTCATGTCTGACTCTGAAACCCCATGGACTATATAACCTGACAGGCTCCTCTGCCCATGGCATTTCCCAGGCAAAAATACTGGAGTGGGTTGCTATTTCCTTCTCCAGGGGATCTTCTTGACCCAGGAATTGAACCTGTGTCTCCTGCATTGGCAGGCAGATTCTATGAATTTCTATTATGATTTTTTTTAAATATGGATTTTATAATCAAATTGTATTAAATTGATAATGAATTACATGAAATTTGTGGGCTTTGAAACTAGGTGGATAGCAGTATCTCAGTTTGTAAGTTTACCAGAACTAATTATTCAAATTAGTAAGGACTCAATCAGGATGAAGTGCCATTATTATATTCCTTTCCAAGAGGGATGTGAAAGGAAATTACATTCAGGCTTCAAATCACTTATCAATGAATGGTGGCTTCTAGAATTAAAGATTTATATCAGTGAGCACAGCTAAGATATTTTCATCTAAAAAATATTTCAAGAAGCCATTATAGGTCCCCAAATGTGTCTGGACACTGATGTAAGTGATGCTTTCTTGATCATCTGGTTTGGCCAAATGTAAATTTCTGCAATTATTCCTTGGTGTAGTTTGTACATCTTGTTTTTTTTTTTTTTTAAATTTTTTAGGAAATTAATAGCAATAATAGTATGTCTTTTAAAGTCAATTATATTATCATTAGTAGTGTTTTAACTTACTGGTATAAAGATTGATATGTCATGATTGAGTTGATAGTTACTGGTATAGGGATCTGACCCAAGAAATCAACTTTTTTCTTCAGTTCACAGGAATAAAGTAACAATTAATATACTGTAAAGATTTGTTAATATAATTTTATTTGCAAGTGACATGTATCAACTAGGGCTATGAAACATGCACTATTACACAGGCAGATTCATTTAAGAAGTCTGTAAGATGCAGACATAACTAGTAAACAACTTACAGTAACACCAAACTGCATTCATTTTCCTTCCAGATATATTTTACTCTCTGAGTATGATACATGTGTCTAAGAACATGTATATTTTTGGGGAAGTTATTGAGTGAAAACTTCCCTAGAAGGCTTATTCCCTAGAAGGCATTTTCCCTAGAATAACAGATATTGGTTAGTTATACAGCCCAGAACCACATGGACTTTGGGTTTGTGTGTGCGTGTTTGTAGAAATCCAAAGAGAAAGCCTTTTGTTTATTGTTTCCTTAACTTTGCATTATACAATATTTTAATTGTAACAAACCAAATAAATATGTCATGAAGAACGATGCACAAGTGAAGATGGTATAATGATAAATAGAACATTACCAATCAACATTCAAGTTGTCTGATCTTCTTCTGGAGTCCATCCATCTCCTGGCTGGAACACTGTCTCTGCTCATCTCAACTTGTGGCATCCATTACTGACTACAAGATATCTTTGCCAGGTGTTTTGTGTCACTGGGACAGGGAAAGGAATCCTGAGCTGATGTCTTTAAAATAATGGTTTGAAAGATGCACAAATCACTTCTCACATCTTATTGCCAGAACTTGGTCACTCAGATACAACTGTCTATAGGGAATAGGAAATCTACTGTATAGCTGGGGACTCATGTATCCAGCTAATATTTGAGAGATTTACTATTAGTAATAGTAAGAATAGGCACTTGGCCACAGGGAACAGTTAGGATACAATTATTGAGATGTAGTTTATACACATGTTCATCTTTACAATACAAATTATTATTCAGAGTACTTAAATCAATTTACACCCACTCACAAGGCATAACATTTCCTTGAATACACATTCTGAACAATAATTGTTTTTGTTTGGTGTCTTTTTTAATAAATCTAGTTCAGTTCAGTTCAGTTCAGTTCAGTTCAGTCGCTCAGTCATGTCTGACTGACTCTTTGCGACTCCATGAATCGCAGTACACCAGGCCTCCCTGTCCATCACCAACTCCCGGAGTTCACTCAGACTCACACCCATCGAGTCAGTGATGCCATCTAGCCATCTCATCCTCTGTCGTCCCCTTGTCCTCCTGCTCCCAATCCCTCCCAGCATCAGACTCTTTTCCAATGAGTCAACTCTTCGCATGAGGTGGCCAAAGTACTGGAGTTCCAGCTTTAGCATCATTCTTTCCACAGTACACCCAGGGCTGATCTCCTTCAGAATGGACTGGTTGGATCTCCTTGCAGTCCAAGGGACTCTCAAGAGTCTTCTCCAACACCACAGTTCAAAAGCATCAATTCTTCGCTGCTCAGCCTTCTTCACAGTTCAACTCTCACATCCATACATGACCATAGGAGAAACCATAGCCTTGACTAGACGGACCTTAGTTGGCAAAGTAATGTCTCTGCTTTGAAATATACTATCTAGGTTGGTCATAACTTTCCTTCCAAGGAGTAAGCGTCTTTTAATTTCAAGGCTGCAATCACCATCTGCAGTGATTTTGGAGCCCCCCAAAATAAAGATGTATAATGCCATTTTATCATGACCTTAAATTGCATTGCCCTGATTAATTATTAAATAGTCTTCAGGGAAATAAATACCTGTACACGTTTTGCCCATTATCTCCCCTGTTGAGATGTTTATCTTTTTCATTCATGTGTAGGAGGTATTATGATTTCTGTATGACGTTGTTTCTTTGATTGTTCCCTTTTGCTTTCCTCTCATTACTACATTTCTTTTGTTTTGAAGCAACATATCCTTATTATTTCCTGAATGTAAGTAAAAAAATAATGTTTCAAGCAATTTCAAATCCTTCTGCTTGTGTGTTTAAGAAAAAAAATTTTCAAGAAACTGTACCTTTAAATCAATAGTTAAGACTTGAAACCTTGAATTACAGAGATTACACTGTTAAGTAGCGGTATTGTGGTTTGATTCATTTAGATTTTGTTTTTCATGTAGAAGCAGAGCAGGGAAATATATTCCTTAAGCTCTCTAGGTAATTTAGAGTTAGGATAGATAAATCATGTATTTCTAAAAGTGAGATTAATGATATTTAACTCAAAATGATTTATTAGGTAATTCATAGATTAGGTAAAATACTCAGCATGAGATTTGGAATACAGGTAGTGTTTATTAAATTAGGCATGCTTCAGTCATGTCCAAATCTTTGTGACGCTATGGACTGTAGGCTGCCAGGCTGCTCTCTCCATAGGATTCTCCAGGAAAGAATACTGGAGTGGGTTGGCATGCCCTTCAGGGAATCTTCCTGACCCAGGGATTGAACCCACACCTCTTGTGGGTTCAATTAGCACCATCCATAGAAATAAATTTTATAATTTTATAATTCTTATTATAATCACCAGGCATTTTTTTTACAATACACAAGAATATTTAGACAAATTTTTATTTTCTCCAAGTGGTAAAAATATATGTATTAGCTTTTTGAACATATTTTCTTAATGGAATAAACACAAAAAATATATCTGAGACTTCTGATAACTAACAGATATGAACATTTATAGTTTAGTTAACATGTCAAACTATGTCCAAATTAGGGAGCAAACAGTAGAATTACTGATTACATGAAAGCTTTAAAAATTGTGCTTTGTATTCTTATGCTGAATTATCAGTCGCTTTATTGCATTTTTAATTTCTTTATTTCTCAGTGTGTAAATGGTTGGATTCAAAAGAGGTGTGATTACTGTATAAAACACAGAAAGTACTTTGTCCACCCAAGTGATGCTAAGTGGCCAGAAATAGATGAAAATGCAGGGTCCAAAGAACAGCACCACCACTGTGATGTGGGAAGTACAGGTAGAGAGTGCCTTTGATGACCCTTCCTTGGAATGAAGGCAAATAGTTACCAGGATGTAGGTGTAAGAGATTAGCACGAGAATGAAGCAAGCTACAGCTAATACCACTGTCAGCATTTATCAATATTCTCAGAGTATGAGTATCCATGCAGGCTAGTTTGATCACTTCGGGAATATCACAGAAAAAACTGTCCACTATTCTGGGTCCACAGAAAGAAAGATCTAAAATCATAGCTAGTTGACTTATGGCATGTACAAAGCCAATGATCCATGATGTCAGTACTAGCCAGATGCACTTTTGTCTGTCCACAATTCTGGAGTAATGGAGTGGCTTGCAGATGGCTACACAATGGTCATAGGCCATTGACACAAGCAGTACCATCTCACCTCCTGCAAGAAAATGTATAAAGAGGATCTGACTCATGCAGCCCCCAAAGGATATGGTTTTATTATCGTTTAGGAAGTCTGTGACCAGTTTAGGAGTGGTCACTGAGGAAAGGCAGAAGTCAACAAATGAGAGATTGGCTAAGAGGAAGTACATTGGGGAATGGAGATGAGAGTCAGTGATGATTAAGAACACAACGAAAAGGTTGCCCAGGACGGTCATCAGGTAGAGTGCAGAAAATGGCAGCAAGAGGAATTTCTGGAGATTCCCTGGAATCACAGAGTCCACGAAAAATGAACTCAGATACCATGGACTGGTTTGCTTCTTCCATTTATTAAATTTCTAAAGTGACCAGAAGAGATGAACTAAGAACTTCTAGAATGGAGAGAAGAACTAAATGTTCAGGGCTTACGAACAGACAAACACTTCTCCTGTGCAAAATTTAAATCCTTGGAAATATGCTCAATTCCAAATTGAAAATAAAGATTAATTGAATCAATCTCGGCTCTCAGGAGCTAATAATGTGTAGAAAGGAAGTTTAAAAACTTCACCCAACAGAGAGAGTTCTTTGGTAATTCAAAATGAATATTCTCATAAAAATAACAATACTAATGCATTTCATAAACAATTTCTCCACTGCTTGAATCTTCCTTTTTGGCAGTAAAAGTGCATAGGTCTATAATATATTTTGAGGTTCTTTATTTTAAACTCTTATCTAGGGCAATAATCTAATGCTACATTTCTCACACAATACTTGACTCTCAGAAACAAATTCATCGCTAAAGTTGATATGTGTGAGCAAACTGAATTGAATCAAAGATTTTTACAAACTGTGAGAAAAAGTTGTTTATCAAATGACTTGAGGAAAGCCCATCTTCTTCCAAAGGAGACCCCAGATGCTGATGGCACATTTCTAATGCTGAATGCTGCTGCTACTGCTAAGTCGCTTCAGTCGTGTCTGACTCTGTGCGACCCCATAGATGGCAGCCCACCAGGCTCCTTTGTCCCTGGGATACTCCAGGCAAGAACACTGGAGTGGGTTGCCATTTTCTTCTCCAATGCAGGAAAGTGAAAAGTGAAAGTGAAGTCACTCAGTCATGTCTGACTCTTAGCAACCCCATAGACTGTAACCTACCAGGCTCCTCTGTCCATGGGATTCTTCAGGCAAGAGTACTGGAGTGGGTTGCCATTGCCCTCTCCTAATGCTGAATATTTTTACTAATTTTGGATCTCTGTATAAAAGTATATATTTCATAGGCTGAGTAACTCCACTTATTAACATTATAGACCAGTTCTATTCCCTCACTTGTAACAGATTTCTTTTTTGAGAGTAGCTTAAATGATAGAGAAATGAAAACTACATTTACTCCTGACTGTTCTCAGAAAAGAATATATAAAATTTAACTTCATTTGTCCTAAACTGTTCACATATACTATATAAATTGAGCTCAGCAAAATATAAATATTTTTCTATATTTTGTAAGCCAAACAGCAAGTTCTTTATTCTTTATTTCCTTTCTTCCATTTGCCCTCATTCTTTATTTATATTTTTTCTTTAGTCTCCCTTCTTGTCTGTATTTCTTTATTATCCTATTTTTTTTTTTAGAAAATATAGTTTAGATTATCAAGTACAATAACTGGCACTTATGAACTACCAAGTCCTTGATAAGTATTTTAAAAACATACTTTAAAAACCATATTTAAAAAACCATATTTTTTAAGGTATTCCCACTATAGGACTCAAAGCATTTTGCATTTCCAACACAATGTACAAATCCCTTTTCTTAAAAATATACAATGTGCTGTCTTTATGATGATGAGAAATGGTACTGGGATGTAATTTCAATTATTTTAATTACAAGATTAATTATTTTTTCCATTTATTGGTATTATTTGCCTTTTTTCTTTGAATATGTGCTCCCTTTTTGTTGTACTTTTTTTCCTACTGAGTTTTGCTCTTCATTCTGTTCAGCTTTTTTCCCTCAGCAAATATAAGACTTTTTAAAAGAATTAAAGATTTTAAAATTTAAAAAATAAAAAACTAAAAAAATAAATAAATAAATAAAAAATTAAAAAAAAAAGAACATCAGCATTGTTTATGTCTTGTGACTCTTACTACTGAATTCTAACTTCATTATCATTAAATTTTTGTAAAAATACACCATGAGATCTAATCAAGTATATATATATGTACATATTACCTATTTGAAGAATCACAGTTCTTGCGATTTTGCAGAAGAGAAATTTGATTTTTTCCAAGTCTTAAGTTCAAAAATACTAGAACAACAAAATACACGGAAATTTGTCTGACTTTAAAACCTCCAGAATAGCTTTCTTACTAAAAATGACTTCTAAGCATCTTGATTTCGAGACGTCTATAAAAGTAAAAAAAAAAAATTCTGAAATAAGACATTTTGTTTTGTAAAGAGGTGACAGACACAAACTATGTAAATAACTAAGCAATAGTAAAGAGGTACAGGTTTACATTAAAATCAATTCACTTTCATTGTTTGTCTTTAAATTGTATGGTACTTTGCTGTATTAATATTTGACTGAGGCTTTTTTCCATTTACTTACTTTTGTCAGTGATAGAACTGAATAATAGAGTTACCGTATGATCTTGCAATTCCACTTCTGGGTCTATATTTGGAGAAAACTCTAATTTGAAAACATACATGCACCCTAATGTTCATAGCAGCACTTTCTATAATAGCCAAGACATGGAAGCAACCTAAGTGTCCATGGATGGAATGGGTAAAGAAGATTTGGTGTATATATATATATATAGATATAGATATATATACACAATGGAATACTATTCCTCAGCCATTGCAAAAAATAATGCCATTTTCAGCAACATGAATGTACCTAGAGATTATCATATTAAGTGAAGTTAGTCAACAGAGAAAGACAAATATACAATATCACTTATATGTGGAAAATTTAAAAAATGGTGATATAAATGAGCTTATTTACAGAGCAGAAACAAACTTGCAGATATAAAGAACAATCTTATGGTTACCAAATGGGGTGGAGGGGAGGGAGATAAATTATTAGTTTGGAATTAACACATGCACACTACTACATATAATAGATAAACAACAAAAAACTACTTTGTAGCACAGAGAGCTATATTCAGTGTCTGATAATAACCCATAATGAAAAAGAATATATATATAATCACATATTTTATATATACATATATATTATATATGTATAATTATATATTATATATATTATAATAATATATATAATTATATAACCGAATCACTTGCTGTATACCTAAATGTACACATTCTAAATTAACCTATGTTTCAATTAAAAATGAAATTTGAGCCATATTTTATGACTATTACTATCACTACAAGCATTCAGCACAAGTGTTGTTATAAACAGTGGTGGAAAACACAGAGGGAAAGAGAACCAGTCCACCTTACAAAGGAGAGGTCACCTTCCTTCCCCAAGTCACCGTATCTCTCTCAGATTGAGCAGATTTCAAACAGAAAATCATTTTCTGGCCAGTGGCTGAGACAGAGAGTGCTCCCCTTAAAACCTGGTTTTCTTCCCAAACAGTGTCCAAATAGGATTCTGAGATTCCTTTTTCATTTACTGCCTCACTTAACAAATGGCGGGTATTAAAGTTGAAAGAAAAAAAAACCAACAACAAAACAGCATGACAATTTGCCAAGATAACTTTGGTCTGATTTAGCTTTGCATTAACTCACAGTCATTGTGCTGCTATCTTAAAATTTCCATGATTCTTTAAAGGTTAAGGAATGTGAACAGGAGAATTAGAGATATCAGTATAAAAAGAAATATTTTATGATAATAATGTTATTTTTGAGAAGAGGGTAAATGATCGTTTCTTCTTTTTCTATGTTCTAGAATTGGGTCAGCAAAGCACAAAATCCCCGGACATTAAAGCAGTTATCAAAGCTATATAATTAAGGCTCTTCATATTTGTCACTTGAATATATTATTATTTTAAAATACATAAATTACAAGTTTAAAAATGTCTCAAAAGCCTTAACAATTACATTAAAAAATTTCCCTTGAATATCCATAAATACCATATTTTCTTCCCCCAGAATTTGGCATGTATCCTTCCTAAATTTTATTGATAATTCATATATAAACATATCCTTAAAAACAATATTAAATTTTTTCCGTAAGTTTGAAACTATGTGTTTTGCCATTTTATTTCCTATCTATCAATATGATTTGATAATGTCTCTATTAGTATGTGTGTGTGTGTGTGTGTGTGTTAGTTGCTCAGTCGTGTCTGACTCTTTGCAACCCCATGGACTATAGTCCAACAGGCTCCTCTGTCCATGGTGTTCTCCAGGCAAGAATAGTTGAGTGGGTTGCCATTCCTTTCTCCAGGGGATCTTCCTGACTGAGTGATCAAAGCTGGGCCTCCTACATTGCAAACAGGTTCTTTACCAACTGAGCCACCAGGGAAGCCTCTATTATATATAGATCAACCTAATTTCTCTAAACTATGTAATATTCAAAATATGAATGAAACACAACTTATTAACCCTCCTAAAAATGGTAGAACAAATAAAATCCAAAAGGAATTGGAGATATCAGAATAAATGAGAGGGTCTGTGAGAACTGATCTCACCCAACGTGGGCAGCTGAAAACTTCTTAGATTGTAGAAAGGCAGTGTTGGTGAACACATCCACTAACCTAGAGGGTGGTACACCCTGACTCCAGAGGCATGGAAGCTGCTGTACTTGAGCCCATTTCAGTCTTTGCCTGTGTATTTCCTCATCTGGATATTTATGTAGCTCCTTTATTATATTTTTAATTAAACATGTAAATGTAGGTAAATATTTCCTAAGATCTGTGAAATTAATGGAAGTTGGGGAGGAGATCCTGGGTACCTCTGATTTGTAGCCAAATTGGACAAAAATTGTGTCTAATCTGGAGACCTATTACTGAGATGGGCAACTTTAATAAAAGAGTCTAGTGGGACTGAGCCCTTAACCCGTGAGCTCTAACACTAGCTTCAAATGCATACTGTTGTTAGAATTAAGTTAGGTTATGGGATACCCAGGTGGCGGTGCTAGTGGTAAGGAACTTGCCTGCCAATGCAGGAGATGCAAGTTTGATCCCTGGGTAGGAAAGATCCCCTGCAGGAGGGCATGGTAACCCACTCCAGTACTGTTGCCTAGAAAATCCCATAGACAGAGGCACAGGGTGGCTACAGTCCATAGGGTTGCAAAGAACTGAATATGACTGAAGCAACTTAGGACATAGGACACCCAGAATTGATTAAGTTGTTGTAGATCATAGCTCGGTATGGGGAGAAACCTCTACATCTGATGATCAGAAGTGTCAGAGGTGGAATGTTGTATGTGAATAAAAAAGGACACTTATAGGAAAGAAACACACATGAGGTAGACTGAACTGAGTTTTCCCTTTCCAATGTTATATGATTTTTTTCCTAAAGCAGTTACTATAATCTCATTTCCCTTAGTTATGGAGTGTTGTAAGGTAAGCATGTAGTCCAGAATTATTCAATGAGATATAAACCAAGTCAGTTTCTGAGGTCTGCCTTTCTCAAACCAAAGGACACATCTTCATGTGCATATGGACTTTCCTGATCCTTTTTCCCTGCATTTGATGCTAACGTCGTTCCAAAGTTAAAAACACTTAACGTCTATATACAATGAGAGCAAAAGGTTAGAAAGAACCTAGGATCCAAACCGTTTGTTGAGCCACTTAATCAGCACCCATAATGGTCTCCCTTCTTGTGCCTTCTAGTACCAACACGGTCACATCTGTATCTGTAGCTTTATCACCAGTCTTCAGAGAAATCTATCCAGAGTTGTAGATGATATACACAAATGAAAGTCTCATCTCCACCTTCAAGATACCATGTCAAAACTGAATTTAGAATATAATAATCTACCCCAATGCCCTGGTAAGTATCATTACCATTCCCCCAGATGCCAAAAATAGATACCTATGTGGTTGTCTTGTCCATACTTTCACTTTCTATGTCTAGTTGTCCAGTTTTTAGTCTCAAACATGTCTCAATTCACTTCCCTCCTCTTTACTTCTGTTGTCATTATTTTTTGCTTCTAGGCTATATATTTTTCCATATCGACAGTTTAAAAGACTATCAGTGGATTTCTCTGCTCCATTCTTTCCCAATTCCAACTCATTCTGTAGTCTGATTCCAGCTATGTGTATTGAAAGTCAAATATGATCCACATGGTCTCCTAGTTAAATTTTTAATGTGCCTATGAGGAGAAAATTTCTGAATCCCTACAGAATATCACATAATACTAAGAGAAATAATGAATAATATTTGGATTTAGAGAAAGTTACATAAACATTTTAGAAAATGAACTTTAGAACTTTACCAGAAAGTTAACTGAATAAATTTCAAAACTGACTCATTTAAAAAACTCTTGGGAAAATAGGAAGTATTAAAAAATAAATAAATAGGCTTCTCTTGTGGCTCAGACAGTAAAGAATCTGCCTGTAATATAGGAGATCCAGGTTCAATCCCTGGGTCAGGAAGATCCCCTGGAGAAGAGAATGGCAACCTACTCCAGTATTCTTCCCTGGAGAATTCTGTGGACAGAAGAGCCAGGTGGGCTACAGTCTATGGAGTTGCAGAGTCTCAAATAGTTGGACTGAGCAGCTAACACTTTCACTTTCAAATAAATAAGTAAACAAGCACAATTAGTCAAAATCAGCCAATATAGAATATTATATTAGTTTGAGGTATACAACTTAGTTATCTGACAATAAAATACATTATGCAAGAATCACCCTTGAAACTCCCATTATCATTCATTACCATACAAAGTTGTTAACAATATTAGTGACTATATTCGCTATGTATACATTGTTGTTATTGTTGTTCAGTCATAAAGCCATGTCTGACTCTTTGTAACCCTGTGGGCTCATCAAATCCCATGAATTATTCCTTTCATAGCTGGAAGTTTGTTCCTCTAATCCCCTTTACTTATTTCATTCATCCCCTTAGCACCCACCCCATCTGGCAACCACCCATTTGCTCTAAGAGTCTGCTTTTATTTGTTTATTTTGCTTTTTAGATTCCATGTATAAGTAAAATAATATGGTGTTTGTCTTTCTGTGTCTGACATTTCACTTAGCATGATAGTATCAAGTTCTTGCAATGGCAAACTTTCTTTTTTTATGGCAGGGTAGTGTTCCTACATATACAATCACATCTTTTTTATTTCATTTTATCAATGGACACTTAGGTTGCTTCCATAACTTGGCTATTGTAAATAGTCCTGCAATGAACATAAGGGTGTATGTATCTTTTCAAATTAGTGCTTTCAATTTTTTTTTCAGATAAATTCTAGGTATTTATTTTGGAACTTGAAATTTCCAGGTCACATGGTAGTCTTATTTTTTTTTTTTAATTTTTTGGGGAAGATCCAGTGTTTTCCACAGTGGTTTCACCAGTTACATCCTACTAATATTGCATGAAGTTTCCCTTTTCTCTAATCCACAATGATGCTTGTTAATACTGCCTTTTTGATAATAGTCATTTGACAGGTGTAAGGTGGGTTTTGGTTTGCATTTCCCTGATAATTAGTGATGTTGAACATAGTGTTGTGTTGTCCATCTGTATGTCTTCATTGGAAAAATGTCTATTCAGATTTGACCTTTTTTAACCCAATTGTTTTTTGTTTTGTTTTGTTTTGTTTGCCATTGTGTTGTAGAGTGCTTTATTTGTTTTGAATTATAAGCCCTTATCAGATAGATTTGCAAATATATTCGCCCATTCAGCAGGTTGTCTAAAACACTATTTAATCTATATTCATCTTTACTTTCCAACAATCTTATGATCATCAAGCTTGCCATCTATTGAGGTAAACAAATGAAGAAGGCAATATTATGTGTTAAGCTATTATAATTAAGTAGACTGCCACAGAGTGAGGAAACTGTAGAAATATATGTAATTTTTAAACAAGAATATTGTCTGGGATGAATAATAATTTATTTATATTTTTTTGCTCATTTTATTTAGTTTTCTTCTCTTATTCAGCTGGACAAGACTTCCAATAAGACACCAAACATTAGTGTTGACAAGAAGCAGTTTTTGTTATTTCCAAACTTAGGGACATGGTAGAGGGATTTCCAATATTTCAGCATCAACTATATGCTATGATGGAGATGTTTTGCATTAATCACTTATCAGAATGAGTAATTTTATTTCTAAATCTACAGCTAGGAGTTTTATTATGAAAGTGTATTTGATTTAATGAAATGCTCTTTCTCTATTTATGGAGATGTTTGTATGATTTTTCCTTTCTTAGCCTAGTGATTGATTTCCAATTGTTAAATCAACCGTGCACTTCAGGTATAAAATTAATTTGTTGCCATATATTGTTCATGTCAAATTTATACCTGCTTCATAGAAGAATTGGGGAATTCATCTATAAATTCATCTAACCCCTGGTCTGAAACCCTTTCTCTGTACTTTGTAAACCTCTTAGAAGAAGAGAAAATGCAGAAGAAATACAGAAATGACCTGATAAGTCCCCCTGAAAGCATGCTAATTGGGCCCCTTGATGATATTTCTATTGAAAAGATAATGGGGTGCTTCATCTATGGAATCCTTTTAAGCAAGATACACTTGTCCTGTCTAGGTTGCTAGTGACAAATCAGCCTATAAATTTATTTGCTAGAATTGAGCTGGAAAATGTCAATGAGCTATGCAATTATCAAATTAAAAGTTGAAGGTGCTTCATGACCAGTATAAGCTCCCTTTGTAAATCATGTTCAGTTCAGTTCAGTTCAGTCGCTCAGTCGTGTCCGACTCTTTGCGACCCCTTGAATCGCAGCACGCCAGGCTGTTCTGTCCATCACCAACTCCCAGAGTTCACTCAGACTCAACGTCCATTGAGTCAGTGATGCCATCCAGCCATCTCATCCTCTGTCGTCCCCTTCTTCTCCTGCTGCCAATCCCTCCCAGCATCAGAGTCTTTTCCAACGAGTCAACGCTTCGCATGAGGTGGCCAAAGTACTGGAGTTTCAGCTTTAGCATCATTCCTTCCAGAGAAATCCCAGGGTTGATCTCCTTCGAATGGACTGGTTGGATCTCCTTGCAGTCCAAGGGACTGTCAGGAGTCTTCTCCAACACCACAGTTCAAAAGCATCAATTCTTTGGCGCTCAGCCTTCTTCACAGTCCAACTCGCACATCCATACATGACTACTAGAAAAACCATAGCCTTGACTAGACGGACTTTAGTCGGCAAAGTAATGTCTCTGCTTTTGAATATGCCATCTAGGTTGGTCATAACTTTCCTTCCAAGGAGTAAGCGTCTTTTAATTTCATGGCTGCAGTCAACATCTGCAGTGATTTTGGAGCCCCCCAAAATAAAGTCTGACACTGTTTCCACTGTTTCCCCATCTATTTCCCATGAAGTGATGGGACCGGATGCCATGATCTTCATTTTCTGAATGTTGAGCTTTAAGCCAACTTTTTCACTCTCCTCTTCTACTTTCATCAAGAGGCTTTTTAGTTCCTCTTCACTTTCTGCCATAAGAGTGGTGTCATCTGCATATCTGAGGTTATTATCATGTTATATGTATGTTATTGTTTGATTCTTCAGTTGTTTAATCTGCTTCAAGGTGCAACTTAACATTGGTATGAAAAACCTTGGGGACTTGGGGTCTCAGAATTCTCCCTGCATGACCTTTGACTACAGCTGCCAGCATCCTTTGAATTGTTAATAATCTTGACAGTATTTTAACAATGTCAAAATTAATAATTTTATAGTATTTCAGACAATCTTATTCTGTTCTTTTACAGGGACATAAGTGTTGCTTCTCTTTCTCATCTCAGGAGAAGTTTATGTAGAAGATGTTTCCTTTTTCATACTGTGCAGTGTTCATCAGGAAAGTCATTTAGGCTGCACTTTTCTGTGTGGAAAGCTGTTTCAGTCAGGGATCAGTTGGCAAAGAAGAAACAAGATACTTGAACATAATTTAATATAAAAAGTAAGCAGGTATAATATTGCCAACTAGAGGTCTGAGAGAGTAAAAAGAAAACTTTATTAACATGAAGGTAACAATTGTAGGCAGCAGCTACTGCTCACAGGGTGGGGAACAAAGTTTAAAAATTAAAATGATAGAAATTAAGTGATGTAGGAAAAGATTCCTATGGAGTGAAACTCCCTTTTTGGAGGGATTATACTTACCTCCTACTTTTTCTCTGAACTCAGAAGTGTGGCATGTTAGATTCTGAGTCTCAGATATTTGAAGATAGGGTGCCAGCTTGCTGGTGCTCTTACCTCTGATGGAACAGAATGAGTCTAGTTCTGAACCTGCCAGGAGCCAGGGTGAGGAACGCCACCCATGGCAAAGATCATGAGGAAGGAGGCTTGGCATACGCAAAGGCGTGATCAAGCCTCAGGAAACCACTGTTCCTGAGCATCTACCCCCAAAACCAGGGTCTGCCTACTTTACTGTTTCATGCTCTCACCTATACCTCTGACTTTATGGGGGGCTGAACCCCATTACCTCTCTCAGAGAAGGAGTTAGCTTACAGCTCCAAGTCAATAAAAATTCCTGGGCGTGACAAGAGTGTTTCAACTTACGAACTCCTCTGAAGGTTATCTACCCTGCCTGTACGGGTTCATCCAGCCCCATGTGATTGTTTACAGCCTCCCAATGGTGAGAGGCATGAGATGTTTTAGACTTACTAAAGGCAGATTCTTTTGGGAAGTTAGAAATTATTAGTATAGTGAGTTGGTTAGCAATTATATTGAAGAGTTTTTTCATTTGTTGTGCCAATCAGTTCAGTTCAGATCAGTTCAGTTCAGTCACTCAGTCATGTTCGACTCTCTGCAACCCCATGAATCACAGCACTCCAGGCCTCCCTGTCCATCACCAACTCCCGGAGTTCACTCAGACTCGCGTCCATCAAGTTAGTGACGCTCTCCAGCCATCTCATCCTTTGTCGTCCCCTTCTTCTCCTGCTGCCAATCCCTCCCAGCATCAGAGTCTTTTCCAATGAGTCAACTCTTCGCATGAAGTGGCCAAGGTACTGGAGTTTCAGCTTTAGCATCATTCCTTCCAAAGAAATCCCAGGGTTGATCTCCTTCAGAATGGACTGGTTGGATCTCCTTGCAGTCCAAGGGACTCTCCAGAGTCTTCTCCAACACCACAGTTCAAAAGCATCAATTATTCGGCACTCAGCCTTCTTCACATCCAACTCTCACATCCATACATGACCACAGGAAAAACCATAGCCCTGACTAGATGGACCTTAGTCGTCAAAGTAATGTCTCTGCTTTTGAATATATGATCTAGGTTGGTCATAACTTTTCTTCCAAGGAGTAAGCGTCTTTTAATTTCATGGCTGCAATCACCATCTGCAATGATTTTGGAGCCCAGATAAATAAAGTCAACCACTATTTCCACTGTTTCCCCATCTATTTCCCATGAAGTGATGGGACTAGATGCCATGATCTTCGTTTTCTGAATGTTGAGCTTTAAGCCAACTTTTTCACTCTCCTCTTTCACTTTCATCAGGAGGCTTTTTAGTTCCTCTTCACTCTCTGCCATAAGGGTGGTGTCATCTGCATATCTGAGGTTATTGATATTTCTCCCGGCAATCTTGATTCCAGCTTCTGTTTCTTCCAGTCCAGCGTTTCTCATGATGTACTCTGCATATAAGTTAAATAAGCAGGGTGACAATATACAGCCTTGACGTACTCCTTTACCTATTTGGAACCAGTCTGTTGTTCCATGTCCAGTTCTAACTGTTGCTTCCTGACCTGCATACAGATTTCTCAAGAGGCAGGTGGTCTGTTCCCATCTCTTTCAGAATTTTCCACAGTTTATTGTGATCCACACAGTCAAAGGCTTTGGCATAGTCAATAAAGCAGAAATAGATGTTTTTCTGGAACTCTCTTGCTTTTTCCATGATCCAGTGGATGTTGGCAATTTGATCTCTGGTTCCTCTGCCTTTTCTAAAACCAGCTTGAACATCAGGAAGTTCACGGTTCACATATTGCTGAAGCCTGGCTTGGAGAATTTTGAGCATTACTTTACTAGCGTGTGAGATGAGTGCAATTGTGCGGTAGTTTGAGCATTCTTTGGCATTGCCTTTCTTTGGGATTGGAATGAAAACTGACCCTTTTCTGTCCTGTGGCCACTGCTGAGTTTTCCAAATTTGCTGGCATATTGAGTACAGCACTTTCACAGCATCATCTTTCAGGATTTGAAAGAGCTCAACTGGAATTCCATCACCTCCACTAGCTTTGTTCATAGTGATGCTTTCTAAGGCCCACGTGACTTCACGGTCCAGGATGTCTGGCTCTAGATGAGTGATCACACAATCAGGATTATCTGGGTCGTGAAGATCCTTTTTGTACAGTTCTTCTGTGTATTCTTGCCATCTCTTCTTAATATCTTCTGCTTCTGTTAGGTCCATACCATTTCTGTCCTTTATCGCGCCCATCTTTGCATGAACTGTTCCCTTGGTATCTCTAATTTTCTTGAAGAGATCTCTAGTGTTTCCCATTCTATTGTTTTCCTCTATTTCTTTGCATTGATCGCTGAAGAAGGCTTTCTTATCTCTTCTTGCTATTCTTTGGATCTCTGCATTCAGATGCTTATATCGCTGCTAATTCCCTGCCCTGGGTGTGACAAGGGTGTCTCAGGTCAAACCTCTCTGCTGACAGACTAGCTTGTGTGACAGGACTATCCATACTCCAGGATTATCCATACTCCCATACACATGATTGTTTACTACCTCTCAACCATAAACAGCACAGAGAGTTTGGAGTATTTTGATAATCTTAATTAGCATAGGGCTTTTCTCATTGTTGAGTCAATGATTGCCGCCAGGCCTCCATATCCTTAGGCACCTGGGAAATATTAATCAATGTATTTGGAATATAGAAAAGGAAATATAGTAGTTTTTGATGTTAACAATACTAGGCTTTTTGAGTTAATGAATTTTCTCTTTTGTAATAGATCACTGTACTTTGTTATAAGTCACTGTGTTCTTGCTATGCAAAAATGTAACTTTATCACTATCTTAAGACTAAATAGATCTTAAGGGGAACATTGGTGAAGGGTTTTCATTTGTTGGGCTGATGTTTGCTACTAAATCTCCATATTCCCTGCCCTTATAATGAATATAAGTAGTATATAGGAGAAATAAGTATTAACCCTTAAGATTAATCATGCTAACCTTTGGTTAAATAAATTCCTTTCTTGATTGTAACTCACTACACCCTCACCCTATAGGAATGAAACTTTATTTGGAGGGTGGTGTCTGGTTTCAGAAAAAACACCCTTGAAAGAAATGTTTTTTGGTTATCAGAAAGAAAGGATCATAAAATGTCAGCAGGCCTCATGGCCAGAAGATGATGTAGAACTGTAAGACCTTTTTTTTATACATTTATATGAAGCACCTGATCTTGATAAAGGTCAGGACTGCTGACCCCCGCATGACTCTGTATTCATCCCTATGTGTAACAAAAGGTATATAAGCAAACCTAAAAAATAAAGAAATGGGATCAGTTTCTGGAAAGACTGATTCCCCCATGTTGTTCTTTCTTGCTCCCTGTTTTTCTGGCTGAATTCCCATCTGGAATGTGGGTCCTCACCAAGCCTACTAATTTTGCCTGGGCTTCTAAGATCGGACCAGGGGGGCCTCAGTGCCTCCTCTCCTTTGGGAGAACGGAAAGACACCTGCGGCCTACGTAGGTGGTGATTGGTATTCCATGTAAACCAAGTTATTCAGCTTCTTTTTCTCTGCTAATTTTCAAATCCCTCTCTATCTGTAATTAAATAAGTTATTTCCAAGGACGCTGACTCCGTCCCCACCTTCGAATCACCCTGGATCCACCGGGGCTGGACCCCGGCATAAACCTGTAAGAAAAGCTGCACCCTGGGTTCAGCTCATGCTATAGGAAAGAACTATTGGTATAGCGACTATGGTAATGCTCACAAGCAGACGGAAAGCCCAAAAGAGCAAACAGGAAGGAGTCCTTTTATCCTTTTCTAAGAATACACAGAAGAACTGTACAAAAAAGAGCTTCATGACCCAGATAATAATCACGATGGTGTGATCACTCACCTAGAGCCAGACATCCTGGAATGTGAAGTCAAGTGGGCCTTAGAAAGCATCACTATGTACAAAGCTAGTGGAGGTGATGGAATTCCAGTGGAGCTATTTCAAATCCTGAAAGACAATGCTGTGAAAGTGCTGCACTCACTATGCCCACAAATTTGGAAAACTCAGCAGTGGCCACAAGACTGAAAAAGTTCAGTTCTCATCCCAATCCCAAAGAAAGACAATGCCAAAGAATGCTCAAACTACCGCACAATTGCACTCATCTCACACGCTAGTAAAACATGCTCAAAATTCTCCAAGCCAGGCTTCAGCATTACATGAAGAGTGAACTTCCAGATATTCAAGCTGGTTTTAGAAAAGGCAGAGGAACCAGAGATCAAATTGCCAACATCTACTGGATCATCGAAAAAGTAACAGAGTTCCAGAAAAACATCCATGTCTGCTTTATTGACTATGCCAAAGCCTTAGACTGTGTGGATCACAAGAAACTGTGGAAAATTCTGAAAGAGATGGGACTATCAGACCACTTGACCTGCCTCTTGAGAAATCTGTATGCAGGTCAGGAAGCAACAGTTAGAACTGGAAATGGAATGGCAGACTGGTTCCAAATAGGAAAAGGAGTGCGTCAAAGCTGTATATTGTCACCCTGCTTATTTAACTTCTATGCAGAGTACATCATGAGAAACACTGGGCTGGAAGAAGCACAAGCTGTAATCAAGATTGCAGGGAGAAATATCAATAACCTCAGATATGCAGATGACACCACCCTTATGGCAGAGAGTGAAGAGGAACTAAAAAGCCTCCTGATGAAAGTGAAAGAGGAGAGTGAAAAAGCTGCCTTAAAGCTCAACATTCAGAAAACTAAGATAATGGCAGCTGGTCCCATCATTTCATGGGAAATGGATGGGGAAACAGTGGAAATAGTGTCAGACTTCAAATTTTAGGCTCCAAAATCACTGCAGATGGTGATTGCAGCCATGAAATTAAAAGACACTTACTCCATGGAGGGAAAGTTATGACCAACCTAGATAGTATATTAAAAAGCAGAAATATTACTCTGCCAACAAAGGTCCATCTAGTCAAGGCTATGATTTTTCCAGTGGTCATGTATGGATGTGAGAGTTGGACTGTGAAGAAAGCTGAGCGCTGAAGATGTGATTCTTTTGAACTGTGGTGTTGGAGAAGACTCTTGAGAGTCCCTTGGACTGCAAGGAGATCCAACCAGTCCATTCTGAAGGAGATCAACCCTGGGATTTCTTTGGAAGGAATGATGCTAAAGCTGAAACTCCAGTACTTTGGCCACCTCATGAGAAGAGTTGACTCATTGGAAAAGACTCTGATGCTGGGAGGGATTGGGGGCAGGAGAAGAAGGGGACGACAGAGGATGAGATGGCTGGATGGCATCACTGACTCGATGGACATGAGTCTGAGTGATCTCTGGGAGACGGTGATAGACAGGAAGGCCTGGCGTGCTGTGATTCATGGGGTCGCAAAGAGTCAGACACAACTGAGCGACTGAACTGAACTGAACTGATGTATTAATATGATACATGTGTCCATATATGTATAGATTTTGCAGGGGCTGTCCTGTAAAACCTTCCCTAGAAACCTACAGTGAGTGAATGAGTAATTGTATTGTGTATGTTTTGTTTTAGTTTTTTGTAAAAGGCCATAGAGATTTTCCTTTAGTTTACCCTTAACTTTGCATTATACGATATTCATAGTGTAGCTATCAAATTAAATGTTATAAAAAATGCACAAATGAGCAGTGGTAAGTGCTAAATAGAACATTATCAATACTATTCAAGTTGTCTGGTCTTCTTCCAGAGTCCATCCATCTGCTAGCTGGAGCATTTAGCTTTGATCCTCTCAACTTGTAGCTTCCGTATAGATTCCAATGCATCTGCTCCAGGTGTTCTGTATCTTAGCCACTGGGTCAGAGAATTGAATCCTAAGCTGACATCTTTTTTTTTATATACATTTATTTTAATTGGAGGTTAATTACTTTACAATATTGTATTGGTTTTACCATACATCAACATGAATCTGCCATGGATGTACACGTGTTCCCCATCCTGAACCCCCTCTCCCTCCTCCCTCCCCATACCATCCCTCTGGGTCATCCCAGTGCACCAGCCCCAAGCATCCAGTATCGTGTATTGAACCTGGACTGGTGATTCATTTCATATATGATATTACACATGTTTCAATGCCATTCTCCCAAATCATCCCAACCTCTCCCTCTCCCACAGAGTCCAAAAGACTGTTCTATACATCTGTGTCTCTTTTTCTGTCTCACATACAAGGTTATCATTATCATCTTTCTAAATTCCATATATATGCGTTAGTATACTGTATTGGTATTTTTCTATCTGGCTTACTTCACTCTGTAAAATAGGATCCAGTTTCATCCACCTCATTAGAACTGATTTTAATGTATTCTTTTTAATGGCTGAGTAATACTCCATTGTGTATATATACCACAGCTTTCTTATCCATTCATCTGCTGATGGACATCTAGGTTGCTTCCATGTCCTGGCTATTATAAACAGTGCTGTGATGAACATTGGGGTACACGTGTCTCTTTCCATTCTGGTTTCCTCGGTGTGTATGCCCAGCAGTGGGATTGCTGGGTCATATGGCAGTTCTATTTCCAGTTTTTTAAGGAATCTCCACACTGTTCTCCATAGTGGCTGTACTAGTTTGCATTCCCACCAACAGTGTAAGAGGGTTCCCTTTTCTCCACACCCCCTCTAGCATTTATTGCTTGTAGGCTTTTGGAGTGCAGCCATTCTGACTGGTGTGAAATGGTACCTCATTGTGGTTTGATTTGCATTTCTCTAATAATAAGTGATGTTGAGCATCTTCTCATGTGTTTGTTAGCGATCTGTATGTCTTCTTTGGAGAAATGTCTATTTAGTTCTTTGGCCCATTTTTTGATTGGGTAATTTATTTTTCTGGAATTGAGCTGCATAAGTTGCTTGTATATTTGTGAGATTAGTTGTTTGTCAGTTGCTTCATTTGCTATTATTTTCTCCCATTCTGAAGGCTGTCTTTTCACCTTGCTTATAGTTTCCTTTGTTGTGCAGAAGCTTTTTATTTTAATTAGGTTCCATTTGTTTATTTTTGCTTTTATTTCCAGTATTCTGGGAGGTGGGTCATAGGGGATCCTGCTATGATTTATGTCGGAGAGTGTTTTGCCTATGTTCTCTTCTAGGAGTTTTATAGTTTCTGGTCTTATGTTTAGAGCTTTTATCCATTTTGAGTTTATTTTTGTGTATGGTGTTAGAAAGTGTTCTAGTTTCATTCTTTTACAAGTGGTTGACCAGTTTTCCCAGCACCACTTGTTAAAGAGATTGTCTTTAATCCATTGTATATTCTTGCTTCCTTTGTCGAAGATAAGGTATCCATAGGTTTGTGGATTTATCTTTGGGTTTCTATTTTGTTCAACTGATCTATATTTCTGTCTTTGTGCCAGTACCATACTGTCTTGATGACTGTGGCTTTGTAGTAGAGGCTGAAGTCAGGCAGGTTGATTCCTCCAGTTCCATTCTTCTTTCTCAAGATTGCTTTGGCTATTCGAGGTTTTTTGTATTTCCATGCAAATTGTGAAATTATTTGTTCTAGCTCTGTGAAAAATACCATTGGTAGGTTGATAGGGATTGCATTGAATCTATGGATTGCTTTGGGGAGTATACTCATTTTCACTATATTGATTCTTCTAATCCATGAACATGGTATATTTCTCCATCTATTAGTGTCCTCTTTGATTTCTTTTACCAGTGTTTTATAGTTTTCTATATATAGGTTTTTTGTTTCTTTAGGTAGATATATTCCTAAGTATTTTATTCTTTTCATTGCAATTTAAGATTTTATATTGTATTTAGTTGCATTGTGTAGCTCACCTGCATGCAGCATATTCTGATAAATTCTCTTTTCGTTTTTATTCTATTAAATATTTTCTAATTTTCCTTGTTATGGTGTCTTAGATATACATCATTAAAAGTGGACATTTAACTTCCAGATACATGGAGTTTTTAAAGATAGTTAATATTAATTTTTCATTTTGATATTAATTTCTCATTTAAATGCTTTCTTCTCTGCAATCACCCTCTGGATTTCTTCAGTATTTTAATTTAATTGAGGTTTTCAATGGCTAAGTCAAGGATCTCTCTTAGTAAATGTCACATTACACTTGAAAGTATGTGGGTTATTTTCAAATATCTTTTGATATTGATTTCTAACATAACTCCACAGTAATAAGAGAACAGACTTGGTATGATTTATTTTTTTTATTTTTATTTTTTTAATTTTTAGTTTTTTATTTTTTAAATTTTAAAATCTTTAATTCTTACATGCATTCCCAAACATGAACCCCCCTCCCACCTCCCTCCCCAGAACATCTTTCTGGGTCATCCCCATGCACCAGCCCCAAGCATGCTGCATCCTGCGTCAGACATAGACTGGCGATTCAATTCACATGATAGTATACATGTTAGAATGTCATTCTCCCAAATCATCCCACCCTCTCCCTCTCCCTCTGAGTCCAAAAGTCCGTTATACACATCTGTGTCTCTTTCCCTGTCTTGCATACAGGGTCGTCATTGCCATCTTCCTAAATTCCATATATATGTGTTAGTATACTGTATTGGTGTTTTTCTTTCTGGCTTACTTCACTCTGTATAATCGGCTCCAGTTTCATCCATCTCATCAGAACTGATTCAAATGAATTCTTTTTAACGGCTGAGTAATACTCCATTGTGTATATGTACCACAGCTTTCTTATCCATTCATCTGCTGATGGACATCTAGGTTGTTTCCATGTCCTGGCTATTATAAACAGTGCTGCAATGAACATTGGGGTACATGTGTCTCTTTCAATTCTGGTTTCCTCGGTGTGTATGCCCAGCAGTGGGATTGCTGGGTCATAAGGTAGTTCTATTTGCAATTTTTTAAGGAATCTCCACACTGTTCTCCATAGTGGCTGTACTAGTTTGCATTCCCACCAACAGTGTAGGAGGGTTCCCTTTTCTCCACACCCTCTCCAGCATTTATTGCTTGCAGATTTTTGGATCGCAGCCATTCTGACTGGTGTGAAGTGGTACCTCATTGTGGTTTTGATTTGCATTTCTCTAATAATGAGTGATGTTGAGCATCTTTTCATGTGTTTGTTAGCCATCCGTATGTCTTCTTTGGAGAAATGTCTATTTAGTTCTTTGGCCCATTTTTTGATTGGGTCGTTTATTTTTCTGGAGTTGAGCTGCAGAAGTTGCTTGTATATTTTTGAGATTAGTTGTTTGTCAGTTGCTTCATTTGCTATTATTTTCTCACATTCAGAAGGCTATCTTTTCACCTTGCTTATATTTTCCTTTGTTGTGCAGAAGCTTTTAATTTTAATTAGATCCCATTTGTTTATTTTTGCTTTTATTTCCAGCATTCTGGGAGGTGGATCATAGAGGATCCTGCTGTGATTTATGTCTGAGAGTGTTTTGCCTATGTTCTCCTCTAGGAGTTTTATAGTTTCTGATCTTACATTTAGATCTTTAATCCATTTTGAGTTAATTTTTGTGTGCGGTGTTAGAAAGTGATCTAGTTTCATTCTTTTACAAGTGGTTGACCAGTTTTCCCAGCACCACTTGTTAAAGAGATTGTCTTTACTCCATTGTATATTCTTGCCTCCTTTGTCAAAGATAAGGTGTCCATATGTGTGTGGATTTATCTCTGGGCTTTCCAGACTTGGTATGATTTAAACACCTTGAGTCTATGGAATTTTTGCAGCTTGTTTTATGTTCCTGGTTATGTTCCTGTATCTCTTGGTTTATAGTCTATGGTAACTTGAATAGAATTTTTATCTTGCTGTTGTGTGAAAATTGTACAAATTTTAATTATGATGAATTGTTTTGTGTGTTTTTCAGGTCTACTATATCATTCTACTTTCTATTTATTCTGTTAATTTTTGAGAGTTTTATATTGAAACTCCAGCTAAAAATCTTAATTTACTTAATAATAACTGTAATATATAGTAGAACGATATGTAAATTTGTCCTCTATTTTCCAAGTCTCCTGTAAATGTGTTATCATATTTTTATAATTAAAAAAATAAAACCTCAGTGGAAGCTAAGAAAAAAATTGTTTTTACTGTTATCATTAGATATCTTTCCCACTTAATAGAGAATGATGGTATTTCATAATGATCTTAATTTGCATTTCTTAGCTAACTAAAGAGGCTGAGTGTGTAGTCAGTGAAATAAATACTTGTTCAAACTGTTTGCCTATTCTCTAAACCCCATTGGCTTCTTTATCTTTTTCATTTATGTGTATGAGATTTTCATATTTTTGTATAAATTTATTTTGGGGGCATTTTTCTCATCTTACATAATCTTTGCTTTGAAGCAATAAATTATTAGTTCTTTAATGTAAGAAAAACAATAATCATAAAAGTCATTTATTAACATAAGAAATAATGTATTGTAAACACTTCTCCATGTGTAATTTAAGAGGAAAATTTTGAGGGAAACCTCTACCTTTAAACCAAGAGTTAACACTTGAAGACTGAAACTTTAAGAATTATGATGCGGAATGCAAGTGCAATGTATTATAGTTTGAATCATTTATTTGTTTTTCTCAGTGGAAGCAGATCACTCAAATATCTTTAGTATATTCTCAAGCTAAGTGAGAGTGGATAAATCATGTGTTTTTAGAAATCAGAATGATAAACTACTGAAAGTGGTTTAATAATATACAAAGTGCTTAGAATGGTTTGGGGAACATAGGTAATATTTAGTAAATTCTTAAAATTATTATTATTTTAAAACTATCCTTATCATTATTGTTATCACTGGGTAAATTTTTATCCTGTACAAAGAATTACTTAGGAAACATTTTATTTCCTCCAAATGGTAAGAATTTTAATGTTGTATTTTAATATATTTTCTTAGTGGAATAAATCACAGCATACATTTGGGAATATTTACAACATATTTCCAGTTCAGTTTATAGGTCAGAATATGTCCAAATTGGGGAGCACAAGGTGGAATTGCTGATTACATGAAAGATCTAAAAATTACACCTTGAATCCATATACTAACTTATCAGTATCTTTATGGCATTCTTAATCTCTTTATTTCTCAGTGTATAAATGGCTGGATTCAAGAGAGGTGTGATTACTGTGTAAAATACAGCAAGAAACTTGTCCACCCAAGTGATACTAGGTGGCCACAGATAGATGAAGATGCAGGGTCCAAAGAACAGCACCACCACTGTGATGTGGGAAGTACAGGTAGAGAGTGCCTTTGATGCCCCATGCTTGGAGCTAAGACGGACAGTCACCAGGATGTAGGTGTAAGAGATCAGCAAGAGAATGAAGCAAGTTGTAGCCAAGACTGCACTGTCAGCATTTATCAACAGTCTCAGAGTATGAGTATCCATGCAGGCCAGTTTGATCACCAGAGGAATATCACAGAAAAACCTGTCCACTATTCTGGGTCCACAGAAGGGAAGATCTAAAATCATAGCTAGCTGACTTATGGCATGCACAAAGCCAATGATCCATGATGTCAATACTAGCCAGATGCACTTCTGTCTGTTCATGATGCTAGAGTAATGGAGTGGCTTGCAGATGGCTACATAACGGTCATAGGCCATTGACACAAGCAGTACCATCTCACCCCCTCCAAAGAAATGCACACAGAGGATTTGGCTCATGCAACCCTCAAAGGAGATGGTTTTATTATCGTTTAGGAAGTCTGTGGTCAGTTTAGGAGTGGTCACTGAGGAAAGGCAGAAGTCAACAAATGAGAGATTGGCTAAGAGGAAGTACATTGGAGAATGGAGATGAGAGTCAGTGATGATTAAGAACACAACGAAAAGGTTGCCCAGGACGGTCATCAGGTAGAGTGCAGAAAATGGCAGTGAGAGGAATTTTTGGAGATTCCCTGAATCACAGAGTCCATGAAAAATGAACTCAGATACCACAGACTGGTTTGCTTCTTCCATTTAGTTCATTTCTAATGTGACCAGAAAAAGAAATGAATTAGGAACTTCTAGAAAGAAGAACTTAAGGTTTAGGTGTAAGAGAGCAGATAAATTCTTCTTAGGTGCAGTCTTAGCATTATCCTGAGCTCAAAATTGAAAATAACATTTTATGAATTTATGGAAGGGCACAATCCTCTGACTAAATAAAGAAGCTAATTAAATGTAGAAGGACAGGTCAAAAACTTTATCCATCAGAAGTACAGTTCTTAGGGGTTATTAAAAACAAATATTCTGATTAAAAAGTTTAGTAGTAATGTATTTTATGAACAATTTCTCCAAGGCTTGAATATACCTTTTCTGCAGGGAGAATGCGTTGTTCTGAAATCTATTTAGAGGTTTTTTTATTTTTCAGAATCTATCTTGGGCAATGATCTAATGTTATACTTCTCATTATATTATATACTTTTTAGAAACAAAACAATTTCTAAGTTGATATGTATAGCAGATTGAATTAAACCAAGGTCTTCTACATACTCAGGGAGAAACTGTTCATCAAATGACTTCAGAAAAGATGTTTGTGTTCCAAAAGAACCCCTAGATGCTGACTACACTTTTACAGTGCAAAATATTTTCATGCGTTTTGATCTCTCCATGAAAGAAGATATCCTTAATATTACATATTCCTTAGCCTAACTCCATTTATTAATGCACATCGGCTGGTCCTTTGCCTTCACTGGCAACAGAAATTTCTTATTTCAGGGTAGCCTAAAGGACAGGCCAATTTAAACTACTTTTACTCCTGACTGCCCCTATGGGGGAAAATATATTAATAAATTCTAACTTCATTTGTACTTACACTATTCCTTTGCATAATTTAAATTGACCTCTGTGAACTGTGGACACATATATTTTCTATTTTCTATAAGCCTGAAAGCAAAGCCTTTATTTCCTTCCTTCTCCCCCTCTCTCTGTCCATCTGTCTCTCCCCACGTCCTTCCTTTCTCCTTCTTTATTTCTATTTCCCCTTCTTTAACGTCTCTTCATTTCTCTCTATATATTGTCCTGTTGTCATCTTCAGTCTAGCTACTAATGTTGACTCACTAGCACTTACTATTTACCAGGTAAGCACTTTAGAAACCTGTCTATTTTGTTAGTTATTCCTTCTATAGGACTTCAAACATTTTATATTTCAACCAGCTGTGTACAAAATTGCCTGTTTTTTTTTTTTTCACTTGTTGCCAATAGAATATTTTCTCAGTGGTAACGAGAAATGACATCTAAATGTAGATTTCATTTCTTACTGTGAGATTAAGCATCTCTCTCCATCAACACACACCATTTTAAAGGACTATTTGTCTTTCTTTTTGTTTTAACCTCCTGCTACTCTTCTGGGCACATTTTTACTTTGGACTTTGCTTTTCTTTCCTCAGAAAAAGTATGACTATTTTTAAAAATGAAAATCAGCATATGGATTATGGACTGTCACCATCTCAGTATTGAGTTTAAAATTATTTTACTTTGTTATTTTGGTAAGAACACAACATAAGATCTATGTTATTTTGGTGGGAACACAACATGAGGTCTAATAAACTATGTATATACATGTGTGCTCAGTTGCTCAATCATGTCGGAGTCTTTGTGACCTCATGGACTGTAGCTACTAAGCTCATCAGTCCAGCGTACTTTTCAGACAAAAATACTGGAGTAGGTTTCCAGACATTGAAACCAGGTCTCTTGCATTTCCTGCATTGGCAGGCAGATTTTATACAGCTGTGCCATCTGGGAAGCCCAAGAAACTATGTACACACATTATTTTAGCAATCGTGTTTCTTGCCCTTTTGTAGATGTGAAATTTGATTTTCCTACCTTAAGTTCGAAAGTTCTAAAACTAGAAAACAAACAGGTTTGTCTGACTCCAAAGCTTCCAGGATAGCTTCCCTACCAAAAATGGTTTCTATAGGAATCTTGAATTTGAGAAGACTAAGGAAAGTAAAAAAGAATTCTGAAATAAGATATTTAGTTCTTCAAAGAAGTGACTGAGACACCAGCAAATGTATATAGCCAATAACAATAGGAAAAGAAGTGAAGGTTTACATTAGTATAAATTCAGTTTTGTTTGTCTTTAAATCGTAGAGTACTTTGCTCTATTGATATTTGACTGAGGCTTTTTTCCATTTACTACTTTGATCAATGGTAGAGCAAATAAAATATAAAAGGAATTAGAAAATGTTAATATAAGTTGGGGGCTTCCCTGGTAGCTCAGATGTTAAAGAACCTGCCTGCAATGCGGGAGATCTGGGTTGGGAAGTTGGAGAATCTGTGGGAACTGATCTCACTAACTTGGGCCTCTAGGAACTTTTAAGATTGTAGAAAGGCAGTGTTTTTTGTTAGTTTGTGAAAGTGTTGTTAGGAATCCCAAAGTCCCAGGATTGATTGAGAAAACCTATAGTCCTTACTATAGGCACATTAACTAAATAACATCTTTAGAACAGTAAGCTTCATAGATAGGTATGAAAAAATGCTAAAGGGGGGGTGGGCGGACATCAAGTCAGAATAGAGGAGAAACATTGAATGCGAAAGTTCAAAAATCAGGTAGATTGGGATATACTTACCTTATACAGATCACCTCTGAAACCAAATCCTTTTCCTAACTGAGAAGGCTTACTCTAGATTTTTCTTTTAGTCTGAAATGAAATCCAAGAAATTTTCTGCCATTTCGCACAGCGTTGGTGAGAGTGCATCCTCAATGTGGCAAATGTACACTCTAAAGAGTAGCCTCTGAGTTTGGAAACTTTCCATATCTGTGTTTTAATAAAGCCAAATATTTGAAAAGTCTCTCCCTGTCATGCTCCTTGGGGATCCTTAGTCTTCAACTTTCCCTGAGGAAAAGTTGGGCTTTGCGTGCAGAATAAAATAATGCACCCTTATAAAAGCTAAAGTTAGTTCAGTTAATTACACCTAAAATTGTAAAAGAAGGAAGTTTAACAGAGTCAAATATTCTGAATTTAGGAGGATATAACTTCTTTCCTTTTGTTCTGCATCTACCCTGTCATGAAGAGAACTAAGATGCCAAAATCTGCCAGTCCCAGCAGAAGATAAATGACTTAGGTGAATGGGCAGATGACAGGAAGCTCACCCTCACCTCATCATTTTGCAACTATGCTCATGACTTAGGGGCTTACTTAAACTTCTGCTTTCTGGGACTTGAGAAGAATAGTAGGTCTCAATGTTCTCAATGCTACCTTGAGCAAAGTTCTGAATGTTAATGGTTTGTGTGTTAACCATGTTATAAGCATTTCTGTATGTGATGAGAGTGTTACTGAATTTGCAAGACCCTCTGCCTACACATCGAGGCCCATCAATACTAAACATTAGAATTCCGAACAGAGAAAGGTTTATTACAGATTCATACAAAGAGATGGGTGGCTTATGCCCTAAGAACCCCAAAGTTACCAAAAGCTTTCAGCAAGCCCCTTTAAAAACAAAAGGTGAGGGACAGGTGTGGTTAGCTGTTGCAGACTTCTTGGGGTCAGATCCTTTGTCCTTGAGGTCAGCTCATGGTCAGGTAATGATGTTCCTGTAAATTTTCATCTCTACCAGAAGAATGTTATTCTCTGTCCTGACCAGAAAGGGCAAAGTCCTAAGGCACAACCTTCACCCTCCAAGGTCCAGGTCCTGACTAAGAGGAGGGAGAGCTCAGTTGGCAGCTCCTTCAGGGCCAGGTTCCCACATCCTGCCCAGCTGTCATCCCTAAGGGAGCCAGGCACCCAACCCATCTGGCCCTCAGTCTCCTCAGGCTGCACAAATGGGGAGACCAGGTTTCACAGACTGCAACTTACACAGATGGCTGTGCAAGTTGGAGAGACAGGGATGAGGATGAGGTTCACTGCTGCCTCAAGGCTTGGGCCAAGCTAGTGGAGGGTCTGTGAGAAGGCAATGGCAACCCACTCCAGTACTCTTGCCTGGCAAATCCCATGGACGGAGGAGCCTGGTAGGCTGCAGTCCATGGGGTCGCTAGGAGTGGGACACTACTGAGCAACTTCACTTTCACTTTTCACATTCATGCACTGGAGAAGGAAATGGCAACCCACTCCAGTGTTCTTGCCTGGAGAACCCCAGGGCGGGGGAGCCTGGTGGGCTGCCATCTCTGGGGTCGCACAGAGTCGGACATGGCTGAAGTGACTTAGCAGTGGAGGGTCTTAATGAGGGAGCCCCATGGAATGTAGTCCCTAGTCTGTTCCTTGGATCCGCCAGCTCACCTGCTGGCCCAAGGCTGGATAAGCTGGAGGGCCTTCCTGGAGAAGGCCTGAATCTGCCTCTTATCTCACTGTCCAGCTGATGACCACCACACCACTGACCCTTGACTGCATTATTTCCCCAATGGTCCCTCATTGACAGTTAGCTATGAGCAGGGCCCACTGCAGTGCTGACCAATAGCTGAGCAGGACAACTAACAGTGGCTCATAAGACAGTTGGTTGCTTGTGGCTGGGGCCACTTAGGCACCCAGCAAGGTCTAAGCAAGACCTGTTGCCTAGTAACAGGTGCAGAGTAAAGAGACACAGCAATGGCTACCTACTAAGGGCTGTGCTCATCCAACTCTGTTACAAGAAGACTGTGGATGCTTTTTAATTTACTACTTTATTAAAGATATAATATACAGATACAGCATTACTTATAAGCGTCGAGCTATTAATGATATATGTTCATGTATATCATTAAGCAGTTATTAAAGTACCACTTCTGGAGAAGGCAATGGCACCCTACTCCAGTACTCTTGCCTGGAAAATCCCATGGACGGAGGAGCCTGGTGGGCTGCAGTCCATGGGGTCGCTAAGAGTCAGACAAGACTGAACAACTTCACTTTCACTTTTCACGTTCATGCTTTGGAGAAGGAAATGGCAACCCACTCCAGTGTTTTTGCCTGGAGAATCCCAGGGCCTGGGGAGCCTGGTGGGCTGCCGTCCATGGGGTCGCACAGAGTCGGACACGACTGAAGCGACTTAGCAGCAGCAGCAGCAAAGTCCCACTTCATCTGTCCCCTCCAAATCTCATCCACTCTCAGAGGTAACAAATATCAGTCTTGTAGTGCATCCTTCTGTTCCTATTCCTATCAATAGTGATAGATGTACATATCAATGAATGCCATTAGAGATATTTTTCTTTATCTTTTTTGGTTGGAAGTTTTGATTTTAAATAAATTAAAAGTCAAAGACCATTTTACTAAATCCCAATTTATTTCCTTTCCCTTATTGTCCCTACCTCTCTCCTCCTTATTTGCTGTCTCAATTTCTCCCTCTCAAAGTTTTGTTTATCTCTTTCATTTCTAGATCTCAAAATATTCAAATGAATATATTTGGCTTACCACCCATTTTGTGCCCTGAGGTCTAGAATCCATAACCATCCCAGTTTTTGAGAACACATAGAGTCAACACTAATTCAGTTGCTTGGGTACTACCACACACCTTTTAGGTATCATCTCACTAACTATGATGACATATAGAGCTGTTTACAAAGGAGAAAACAGGCAAAAGAGGCTAAGTGACGTTCCTGGGTCTTATTAAGTGAAAGACCAATGAGAGTTTTGTAGTTACACGTATATTGGGTAACCATTGCACCATGATGCATTATAGTCTCATTTCACATCATATTCTCCTGTGTCTCTTTTACTCAACCACACACAAAATCGCTGTCTATGAAACTATTGGTTTCTTTTCTGTCTCTGTATTTTCCTTTTTCCAAAATAGCATAAAAATGGAATTGTGCAATTTGTTCTCTTTTGCATTTGGCTTTTCTTACTCTGTACTTGAGATTCATCCATTTGATGCATATATTAGTCATTCATTTTCACTGATAAATAGTATTGCATTGTATGGATATCCCCAGTTTAGTATATTAAGAGTTGGCTCCAACTTTTCATGATTAAGAGTAAATATTCTTTCATAGATTTATATATTTAACTATTCTATTTCACTTCAGTAAATACCAAATAGTGGGATTTGGGGGTCATCTGGTTAGTTGTTCATTTAATAATGCAACTCTTCCTAAGAATCCTACTTAAAAAGGTGAAATGGCCAGTATCCATATGAAAAAAATATTATATAACTGTATTTATCATTACAACCTGTTTAAAAGTTTTTTCTAATTTAGTCTTTGTTCACTCTCATAGTATGTAAAAAAGTAGTTTTCTGCCTTCAACGTTGCCAGCAGATGGCAAAGTTTGAAAAGTGAGACTGGAATTAGAAAATATTGGAAGTCAAATACTCTAATTTTCTCTTGTGAAGTCAAAAGGATATATTGGATGTTTTCATAGATTATAGTCTACTCACTCCTGGACACTTCAGATGAAAGAGATCCTGCTGCTGCTGCTGCTGCTGCTAAGTCGCTTCAGTCGTGTACGACTGTGCTACCCGAGACAGCAGCCCACCAGGCTCCCCCGTCCCTGGGATCCTCCAGGCAAGAACACTGGAGCGGGTTGCCTGAGTGCTGTGGATTACACCAAACCCCATGCCTGCTTTATTTTCTCAACGCTTTCCTTGAAAGGTGTTATGTGATTCACAAATGACAGAGTATTAATAATACCATAAAATTAATTCATGTTAGTAGACAGATAAAGATTACTTCCACACTTCAAAGAATACTGTAGCAATTCATTTTTTAAAGGACAGGATTTTTCAGGTTGGAGAAATAAAGCTTCCAAGAGTTTATATTTTTATCTTCAAATATGCAAGATAGAACTCTCCCTAAAGAAGTGTAAAATATGTGGAAAGCAAAAGAAAAATCAGGCAAAGAGAACCTGACTGTATTTTACATGCCAAGAGCTCCCTTTCAAATTGCATGATCTAGTCTTCATAATAACCCCATTAAAATGGATCTTATGTCGAAAGGTTATATCTCAGAATGTCTTGCAAGAAGTCACAGGGTTGAGAAATCACGTGACTGGGGTGGGCATCTAAGCTCCTCTGATTCCTCCTTCAGTGGTGCCATTCTGATATTGTCAATTCTAAAAGCTTAATTCTGTTTCCATGAAAACCTTAAAAGGTTTTCATAACTTCTGAGGCTTCCCTCTATATTCCTGAAAAAAACTATTAGCAAACAATATCATTGGTAATCAATTCCCAGTTTGGAAATTTCTGGGAATTAACATTTTATATCTCTGTCCAGGATCATCTCCTGTTATAGAATTGTGAATTCTTCCTGAATCTCAATATCTAGCTCTTGGACTGTAGAGAAGGCATACCTTTTGGTGCAGGAAGGACATTTGCTCTAGGGAGTCAAAAAGTTCCAGAACATAGCTGAGAAGAACCCCTTAATGTTTCTGATAACTTGAAAAAACTTCCAGAAAATGCAAGTTAGTATATATGGAAAGTTGATATTGACATAGTAAGAAAGCTGGTTTAACTGTGAGGGAGGAAGAAAGGCAAGGAGGAGGTTAAGAGATTGTTGTAGAGCATAAGATATATAACATTTGGAAACGTAATTATTTGGGATCAGATTCTTCATGGATAAAACTGATTTAAAGTTCTATTTAGGACCTGAAATACAGTCAGCTTGCAGGAATACAAACAATACATTGTCTCCTTTGAGAAATATTTATGGGACAGTGTTACTCTTAATGTGAATTATACTTATGGTGGAGAATAGCTTCCAGAGCTCTGTGAGTAGGTAGAGCAAGGGGATTTTACATTTCTATGTTTCTCTAAATTGAAAGCATTATCTGATAGCTTACCTTTTGTATCACATTCAGAGTCAAAATTTCGAAGTGAATTTAATTGTAACAATTCTAGTAAGGGAAGTAAAGTAGAATTTTAAAATGTTCTTTGGTTCATTTGAATTTTCTGTAGGTATGATAAAATTCTTTAGCTATAGTCTGTGCAAGCTTATTGTGGTCTATAGCTACAGTTTTTGTATTGAAACTATTTCACTTCCTTTCTTGAAGAAATAAGTTGGCTTTTGTGGGTAGCAGGTGGTGGTCATCTCTAGGGACTGATCTCAAAATCTGGTCATGGCTTGCAGAACCATGCCCATGGCTGAATGGTCCACTTCTAACTCTGTTTATGGGAATTGTAGAAAGCAGAGAAATATTTTATATCACTGATTCTCTGTGCCCAATTACTAGTTTGGGGTCTATTGCAATAAAAACTTTAATTACCACTTATCTAAGTAACAAAGCATTAATGGGAGGCTGCTTTTAAGTTTGCTTTTATTGGAGATAGTTCTTTACTGTCAGTACCAGAAAGCCTATTTCACATCTTTTCTCTGGTTACCCAGATACACAATATTCGCTATAGGGTATTCTTGGGATGCCAACAAATTAATACATCCTCTAATCATGAACAAATACTCCAAATACATTGTCCTTCAGCTGGGAGAATTCTAAGTCATAGAACCTATAGGGTCTCCTGGAGGACCACAATAAGCTTGCACAGTTATGTTAACATATAAGCATCCTTCCCTTTTCAGTATCATTTCTTCAGTCCTTCACTGGTGCTTCCAAAAATCAGATCCCAAATAAACTACTGTGATTAAATTTTGTCTTTGAGTCTTCTGAGGGACAGCAGCCTAAGTAACTAAGTAGAGTTACACAAAATATATAACCATTCAATGTGATGGTTCCCGACATTTCCCAAACCAAGCTAATTTACTTACAAATTTTATAAGATGAAGAGATTTTATTATGTTTGTTATTGTCAAAATAGTCACACTTTCAATTCAAAATGTTATTTAGTAGATATTCATGCTATTTCGGAGGAGGCGATGACACCCCACTCCAGTACTCTTGCCTGGAAAATCCCATGGGCAGAGGAGCCTGGTAGGCTGCAGTCCATGGGGTTGCTAAGAGATGAACATGACTGAGCAACTTCACTTTCACTTTCATGCATTGGAGAAGGAAATGGCAACCCACTCCAGTGTTCTTGCCTGGAGAATCCCAGGGCCGGGGGAGCCTGGTGGGCTGCCATCTATGGGGTCGCACAGAGTCAGATATGACTGAAGCGACTTGGCAGCAGCAGCAGCAGCAGCAGCATGCTATTTTAAAAATAATAAAATAATTACCTTATGTGGTAGATGGATATTTTCCATGGTAGCAAATGTAATGAATAAATACCACACAGATGTAGCAGAATTTTGTTCAGTGAGGTAGATGATACATCCAGTTTTGTCTATTTTAGGTGCTAGGTACCTAAGTAGAGGTGGCACTAGTGGTAAAGAACCTGCCTGCCAGTGCAGACGTAAGAGATACGTGTTCAATTCCTGGGTCAGGAAGATCCCCTGGAGGAGGGCATGGCAACCCCTTCCAATATTCTTGCCTGGAGAATCTTCATGGACAGAGGAGCCTGGAGGGCTACAGTCCATAGGGTTGCAGAGTCAGACACGACTGGAACAACTTAGGTTGACTCGCTTGCCTGAGTAGAGAAGTCGAAAAGACAGATGGATTATAGTCTTCAAGCTCCAAAGTCATATCTGATCAGCAAAATTTGACATGTCTTTTGATCAATCTTTTTATGGCTACCTTTATCTCTTTGTTCCGTAATGTATATATAATGGGATTTAAGACAGGGGTGAGAGCAAAGTCAGCAATGAAGAGGTATTTATCAATTGATGATCTGGGGAAAGGCCAAACATATAGAAACATGCATGGAGTGAAAAAAAGAACCACCACAGTGATGTGAGCTGACAAAGTGACAAATGCCTTGGATAAGTCTCCTGAAGAACGTTTCCAGACAGTGACCAAAATGAAGATGTAGGAGAGGATTAGCAGGAAGAAGGTGCCCATGCTCATGAAGCCACTGTTGGCAGCAACAATAAACTCAAATTTCACTCCATCTGTGCATGCAAGTTTTATGATCCTGGGAAAGTCACAATAAAAGCTGTCTACTTTGTTAGGACCACAAAAAGGCAAGTTTATAATGAAAGCAAATTGAGACATAGCATGAATCACCCCAATTACCCAGCCAGTGATTACAAATGAAACACATATTTTAGAGTTCATGATGTTCAAATAGTATAGAGGCTTGCAGATTGCTGTGTACCTGTCAAATGCCATGGCTATGAGTAACACCATTTCCACTCCTCCCATTATGTGGATGAAGCATATTTGTACCATACAACCTTGGAAAGAAATTATCTTGTATTCATTTAAGAGGTCTGTAATCATCTTGGGGACTGTGGTAGAAGCAACCCCCACATCAATGAAGGACAAGTTTGCTAATAAGAAGTACATAGGAGAATGTAAGTGATAATCAAAAATTACTAAAAGCAAAATGAAGAGATTTCCCAGGATGATCCCTAAATAAATCAAGGAGAATATCAACGTGAGAAAAACTTTCATTTCATAAGAACCAGAGAGTCCAAGCAACACAAACTCAGAAACCACAGAATCATTTGGTCTATCCATTGACTTGGGCAGAAGAGCTGATTACCAAATCACCTGGGGATAGAAAATGAAAAGTCATAATTAATAGTACAAAAGTAGACTTCTTATTCATCCTACTCATTTGTATTTTAATAAATCATTTAACTAGAAAAAAAAGAATATGGAAACATTATAAGAAGAATGATTACATCAAAATTTATGAAAATTTGAATGAAAGTAAGTGTGGTTACTTCTCTTCTTATTCCATTTTCAGATGCATAAAATTTTTTTTGCTTCTCAGGTTTTGGACATTTTCCATGATCATCTACCTAGGTGTGCTCTCATGTGAATAAATTTAGTCATTTCTGACACTTTTATATCAATGTTCTCACACAAAATTGCAAGGTACCCTTAGCTGAATTTATTTCACTGGTTAAATAGGAATCTTCAGATTGAAATTGTTTAATGTGTGTTACCTTGCTTCACCTGTGTATGTGTGTGTGTTTTGTTTTTTTCTTTTTGGCACAATTTATCAAGGAAGTAAGGTGTCCAGATAGTGATTTTTCATATTTGATTCATGAAACATTATCATAGTGCATATAGACCTCTATAATTCAATAAAAATATTGATTACAAAATACCTATTAGTAGAAAATGTTAAACAAATTAACAGATGACATTTATCAATATATCCTCTATACAAAGCTTTGCACTAAGCTCATTATCTCATTTAAACCTCATAGAATTCCATATAGAAATGCAGTTTTATTAGACTAATTTTACTAATGAAGTCTGCAGTGGACCAAGTGTCAGAGCCAGGACTTTTATCCAGAGCTATAGGATAACCATGGAAGTATGCACTTCAAGGCTAAAACCTTCCCTAGATCTTCCCCAGGTCTTCCCCATCATTCATTGTCATTGTCATTGCTCAGTTGCTAAATCATGTCTGACTCTTTGTAGCCTGCCAGGCTCCTCTGTTCATGGAATTTTCCAGGTAAGAATACCAGAATGGTTTCCATTTCTTTCTCCAGGGGATCTTCCTGACCTAGGGATGGAATTCACATCTTCTGCGTCTCCTGCATTGGCAGGTGAATTCTTTACCACTGAACAACCTGGGATGCCCCAAGGACCCATCAATTAAACTTAATTAAAAGTTTGTTTCCTTCTACCTACTAATGTAGTTCACAACTTAAAAAATATCAGATCAAATCTCTAATCTAGTGTCCCTTTCTAATCATTCTTTCCCTAACTCGTCTTTGGCTCTTTTGTTCATCAGTAAGTCGAAACAATTCAGTTTCCAAGATCCCTTATCTATAGAAAAACCCCTGGGATATGAATGCATTGCCTATTAATCAATTTTCAGTCACCATTTTCCTTGATCTCCTTGCAGGATGCGATACTGTTTATCACAAATTTGTTTATGTAACTCCCTCTACTGTTGGCTTCTTGGCTTTTGTAAAGCTAACCCTCTGCCATTTATTGCCAGCAGAAATTCCATTTGCTTAAGTATTGGACTGAAGTCTAAATTTTAGAACAGAATAGCCCTATCTCAAATTGCGAGCATAATATATGATTTTTCTAAACTAGTCACTATATTTTTCTAAACCAGTTACTGTTGCCATGAATTAGACTGAGATGGCACACGTGACCTAGAGCTAACTGTTCAATGAGATATAAATAAATGGGTGTTCGGAGGGCTTTCTTTCCCCAATGAAATGACAAATGTTCATGCAGAAAAAGTCCTTATGATCTATTTTTTCCCCTCTGCATTTAACTCAAAGGACATGACTAAAGGCGCAGCAACTGCAAAGTTCTAAAGCCTGTAAAATGCAAATAATATAGTAAAAATTAAGGGAGAATCTGGCAACCAAAGGGCATATTGAATCACTTAAAGCCAGCAACAGTCTCCTTTCAGATTTATTTTTGTAATGTGATAGAAATAAATTCCAAGTTGTTTGATCCTTTATAAATCAGGTTTTCTGTTAATTTGTTGAACACAATCACGCTGTGTCCATGACAGTCCTCCCATAATTATTCACTTAATTTTCTGATTTCTTTATGCCTCTCACTAACTCAGTGATCACTTCTCCTCTGCTCATTCTTAATTTCTGGTGTGACTCAAAGTTTTTTAATAAGCATTTTTTAAATTCAATATCAGTTTACTCATTTTAACAAGTACCTGTATTTTGAATTCTGAGTCTATAGCTTCAATTATACTCCAGAGTAATTTATCCAAAACTGTATATACAAATGAAAGCCACACCTCCATCTTTGAGTTGACATGTCAAAACTGAATTAATAATGTTGTCATTTACTCCAACACCTTTATAATATTGTTACTGTTCTTCCAGGTGCCTCATTGAAATGCCTGTGTGTCACTCTCCTCTGTCCTTTTATTTCCATCTCCACTTGTATAATTTTTATTCTCAAGTATTTTTAAGCTACTTTCTCATTTCTGTTGTCATTTTTCCTTTTGTTTCTAATCTACACATTTTCCCATCTTGATATTTGAATGATCTCTCTGATTTGTTGTCCCCAAGACTATCTCTTTCTATAGTCTATTTTCAGAGCTCATTTATCTAGAGATCAAGTATTATCACTTAGATTTTCTACTTAAAGCTTTTGGTGAGACTATCAAGAAAAAAAATGATTGATCCCACAACATAACACCTAAAGCCCTGAGAGATGAGAAAAATTTTATCTGAGAGTATTTTTATTGAAATTTTAGGAAAGTGAATGTACTACTTACTGAATAAATTTTAAAAATGATTTACATAAAAACTCAGTAAATTAGGAAGAATTAATTATTTTGAACAAACTGCTTTTAATATAATTTTTAAACCAACAATCAGCATAGGCATGAAACATTAAAATCAGGAACACAAAGAAGGAAGGCCACAATAACATGTTTCATGTACCATAGATGAGATTAAATCAAATAATACTATTGAAAGATAAGTATCAAAATTGCAATTATTTGCAAGTTACACAATTGTCCATCTCAAAAACCTAAGACAATTGAATAGAAACTATTAAATGTAGTAAAATATTTGAATAAAAGTGATGCTAATAACTTGATAAAATATGATAACAGAAGACATCATTTATGAGGGAAACAAATAAGCAATTTATGCATTTTACTGAGAAACAAACCACTCTGGAATACTTGAAGCCTTGACTTAAATGGAAGCTAAAAATAATGCTAACTTATAAAAAGACTCAAAATTATAAAAATATCAATTATTACTAAATTATTCTGAGCAATAACTGCAGTGCTCATTAAAAGTTCAGTGGAAATCTGGAACATAACAAAGTGCACCAAACTCCATTTAAAAAGCCCAGGGAAATGTTGAAGAGGGAACAGAATTGGAGTTAGAGGAGAAAAAAGAATGCTATCTGGAAAATATATTGGAACATATTATAAACCTCTACTAATTAAATGACGATCAGTTTGAGTAAAATTGAACAGATAAATGAACAAAACACAGTTAAGAATGATATACAAGTTAGGGAATTTAGTATAAAGGAAGAGGACATTACAGTTATGCAGGAGAATAAAAGTTTACTCAATAAATTCAGAGTACTCAATGGTTGTTAAACATGTAGCTCAACATTGGAAATATAAAAGTGTATTTTACTATATATGTTACCTAAAAGTAAGTTGTGAATGAAGAACTTAAATGTAAGGCTTAAACACAGTAGTAAAAGGATTACATTTTAATAAAGTATGTCATAGTTAATTTTTAAACTTGAAGTTGAAGAAATTTTTATATTTCCTAAAAATTCAGAAAGCAGATTCCAATTTTGTAGTTTTTTTCCTCAACAGAATAAATAAACTTGTTGCTATGGGATTCAGAAAGCAGTATGTTTTATTCTCAGCTGTTGGGAATGTGAAGTGGTATAAGCAATCTAGAGGGCAATGGAGTAACAGGGTAAAAAAAATGTATATATTTGTACTGTGACTCAGTAATCCTATGTCTTTGAATGAATTAAAATAAATGAACAAATGGGCTTCCCAGGTGATGCTGGTGGTAAAGAACCTGCCTGCCAGTGCAGGAGGGTGTAAGAGACATGGGTTCAATCCCTTGGTCAGGAAGATCCCCTGGAGGAGAGCATGGCAACCCACTTCAGTATTGTTACCTGGAGAATCCCATGCTCAGAGGATCCTAGCAGCTATAGTCCAAGGGTCGCAAAGTCGCACAAGACTGAAGCGACTTAGCATCAGTTCAGTTCAGTTCAGTTGCTCAGTTGTGTCCGACTCTTTGTGACCCCATGAATCGCAGCATGCCAGGCCTCCCTGTCCATCACCAACTCCAGGAGTTCACTCAGACGTCCATTGAGTCGGTGATGCCATCCAGCCATCTCATCCTCGGTCGTCCCCTTCTCCTCCTGCCCCCAGTCCCTCCCAGCATCAGAGTCTTTTCCAATGAGTCAACTCTTCGCATGAGGTGGCCAAAGTACTGGAGTTTCAGCTTTAGCATCATTCCTTCCAAAGAACACCCATGCACACATGCAAACATACAAATAGCTGAAATATATATTTTACTTAACAGCATTTCTTACAATACAAACTTTTTTAGAACAAGGTTTTAAGTGGATACATTTACACAATAGAGGTTTTTAAAAAAGATTAGTGTACACTAAGTTAGGTGTGACTTCCCTCATGGCTCAGACGGTAAAGCGACTTACTTACAATGCGGGAGACCTGGGTTCGATCCCTGGGTCGGGAAGATCCTCTGGAGAAGGAAATGGCAACCCACTCCAGTACTCTTTCTTGGAAAATCCCATGGACAGAAGAGCATGGTAGGCTACAGTCCACGGGGTTGCAAAGGTATACATTAACTAACATATAAAGATATATTGATAAGAAAGCATTTATAGAGAAAACAAATCTTTATATTTTCTGCTCATTCAGTCATTTCCTACTCCTTGAGGCCTCATGGACTGGGGCCCACCAGGCTCCTCTGTTCATGGAATTTTCAGGCAAGAATATTCCTGGAAGTGGGTAGCCATTTCCTTCTCCAGTGGATCTTCTCAACCAAGGGATCGAACCCACGTCTCTTGCATCTCCTGCATTTGCAGGTGGATCCTTTACCATTGTGCCACCTGGGAAGCCCATTTTTATTTTGGGGGATATGCAGATGGCATTTTGCATTAGTATCTGCTCCCCAAATTCTAAAGGTGGTGGGATTTTAAATCAATTTAGGCTTGTTTCCTTATCCCCAGCTTGTTTGGTATATTTTTAGAGATAATCTTTTTTTGTTTTCCTAATATAAAAGCCAACGTATCAAAATTAGTTGAGGGATAGGAATATTTATATTGGAGCCATTTCCAACACACAGTATAATGTGGATTTAGGAGCAAACTGTCTGTATCCCTAGATCCTCCATTTACTAGCTGTTCTAGGGTGAGATACTGAACTTTCTAATGTGTTAATTTTTTCCTGTTACAGACAGAAACTGAAAGTCACTAACTTATTTTTGAGGACTATATGAGTTGAAACAAAGCAAAATCAGACAATGCTATGACATATGTTGTTTAGTTGCTAAGTCACGTCTGATACTTTTGCAACCCTATGGACTGTAGCTCACCAGGCTCCTCGGACCATGGGATTCTCTAGGTAAGAATACTAGAGTGAGTTGCCATTGCCTTCTCCAGCTATGATATACAGTCAGTGCTAAATAAGTATTATTTGTTATAGTGTATTTGTAGGTGTGTGCTGTCGCTTCTGGAGAAGGCTATGGTTACCCCCTCCGGCACTCTTGCCTGGAAAATCCCATGGGTGGAGGAGCCTGGTAGGCTGCAGTCCATGCGGTCACTAAAAGTTGGACATGACTGAGTGAGTTCACTTTCACTTTTCACTGTCATGCATTGGAGATGGAAATGGCAACCCACTTCAGTGTTCTTGCCTGGAGAATCCCAGGGCCGAGGAAGCCTGGTGGGCTGCCGTCTATGGGGTCGTACAGAGTCGCACACGACTGAAGTGACTTAGCCTCAGCAGCAGCAGCTAAGTCGCTTCAGTTGTGTCCGACTCTTTGTGACCCTATGGACTGTAGCCCACCTGGCTCCTCTGTCCATGGGATTCTACAGTCATGAACACTGGAGTGGGTTGCCATGCCCTCCTCCAGGGGGGATCTTCTTGGCCCAGGAATCGAACCTGTGCCTCTTCTGTCTCCTGCATTGGCAAGTGGGTTATTTACCTCTAGTGCCACCTGGGAAGCCCGTTATATTGTATAGCAAGTGCTAGGTAATTTAGATAATTTTCAGAAAACCATAGGAATAATGATTGAATTCCTCTGGTAAAAATAAAGGTAGTATCCTTTTTTATATTGTGTCAGTAGAAATAGAATAGCCATTTTATTTTTCTGATCCTAATGTTCAGAGAGAAAAAGGATGAAAAAGTCAAGATATTTCACATACCATGCCAATAAAGAACCGTAGCATTTTGAATAATATTTTACATTCATCTTATAATGTATTTTTAACTATGAGAATAATACCAAAAGGATACAAACAAAATGAGTAAATATCACTCAGATAAAATGAGTCAACAAAGAAAAAAAGGACAGAGGGAGAAATCGATTGTGGAGAGTAAAGAAAAAGATACATAATTATGAAATCAGATTCTGTAGTTATAAAAAGTAGGTCCACTGACCTGCCCACGCTCAAATTTCACCCTCAGCAGATTCAAGGGATTGAGAAACACTGAGAGATTGTCTCCTTTTCAGATTCATCATCATTGCTTAAGATAAATAGCTATAAGTGACTCTTACCATCAATGCTGAATCTATTAGCATGACTGGGAATTAATTACCAATTTCTGCTTCGTGTATTACTGCCCTTTGCCTTTCAGTAGCAAAGGGGTTTCTTTTTTGTGACTGTCTTATACAATAGACATGTGAAAGCTCCTTCCACTCTTGATTGTCCTTGATGGGAGAAAATGTAAACTCAAAGTTCATTTGGTCATGAACTATTAATCTGTATTACTTTTAATGATTTCTGTGGAAAACATTTTTTTTCTCTATGCCAGAGAGTTAAGTACTTCCTTCTTACTTTTCTTCCTTCCTTCTTTCCCTCCCTCCTTCTTTCGTTCTGCCTCCTTAACCCTCTTTCTTTTCCTTCTTTTCTTCATTCCCTTTCCCTCCTTTTCTTTCTTCATCTCTCTTAATACCTTCATCTCTCTCTTTTTCCTTTACCTTTTTCAAGCCTGGAACTGGATGATTATGATGTTGACTAACTAGTACTTGCTATGTACTACTCACTGTGCTTAATACCAATATTATTCTTTTCAATAAGCACAGCACTTACTGCAATTTCATAGATGAGAAAGCTTGATTTTTCCATTTCATAATCTATAAAGTGACAGAACTGGAGTATAAATGGAGGTCTGTCTAACTCCAATGTAACTTCTTTATTAGAAATGGCTTCCAATTTCTAAAGACTAAGAAAATAATGATTTCTGAAATAAGACATTTTGCCCTTTGAATAAGTAACCCAGACACAGACATATGTAAAGGCCAATAACAGTAAGAAAAGTTGTTCACATTTATAGTAAAATAATTTTAACTTCATCCTTTATCTTCACTGGACTGTACTTAGGCCCCTATTAGTGGTAAGGACTGAGGTTTTTCTGTATTTATCACACTGATCAAATGGTTGAACAAGGAAAATGCAAAAACAATCAGATGACATCAGGATAATTTGGAGAGTCTGTAAGAACAGATGTTTCTCAACCAGGGTAGCTGGGAACTGCTAAGATTATAAAAAGCAGAGCTGTTTTTTAGTATGTGTTAACCGCTGTTGGTAATCCAGAAGTCCCAGGGATTAGTTAGGAGAAAATGCAAAATTCCCCTAAGCACATTAACTGCATCACACATTTAAAACTAAGTTATGTAAGGATGTGTGAAAACATACTTAAGAAAAAACAAAGAATTTAGTCTTAAAATAAGGGAGAGGCATTAGTGAAATTTCAAAAATCAGTTAACTGGGATATACTTACTCTGTAGAGATCACATCAGAAATCAGATTCTTGTCTCTGTCTGAGAAGGTTTTCTCTATGTTCTAGCATGAGTCTGAAATGAAGTCCAATTAATTTTCTGTCATGACCAGTGCTGGTGGGAGAGCACGCTCTCAGTGTGGCAAGTTTACACTATAAAGTGTAGCCTCTGGGCTTAGAAACTTCCCGTGTCTGTTTAAATAGAGCCAAGTATTTGGAAAGACTTTTCCTACCTGCTCCTTGGGGATCTTTTGCTTCCTGCTTTCTCTGAATTGAGTGTATCATGTAGTTATGCACTATTTTTCAAGTTACATCAGTTAAAATATTGCTAAAAGGTTATTGCATGTAAAAAAAGGAAGTTTAAAATATGTCTATTCTGTTTTTTTCTTTTGCCCTGTATCTACCACGTCATGAAGTAGAATAAGATATAAGCTCTGGCTCCAGCAGAAGTTAGATGAGTTATGTACATGGGCAGGTGACAGGGAGCTCATCAGTAAAATGTGCAACTGTGCTCATGACTTAAGGACTGCTATGGACCTCTACTTCTTGGTCCTGCAGAGGAATAAGTCTCAACAGTCTCAGTGCTTCCTTGACACTGAAAATGTCCATTATTGGCCCTTTGTTTCTTCTCCCTCTTTACTGTCTGGCTTTTCTCCCTCTCCAAGTTTTATCTCCTTAATTTCTAGAGCTCCTGAAATACGAACACACTTATTTTGCTTTACCAGACATTTTGTGCCTTGACCATCTCAGTCTGAGAACATTAAGACTCAACACTTATTCACTTGTTTGGGTGTTAAACACAATTTTCAGGCGTCATCTAATTATAAAGACACTTAGATACATGAACAGAGGAGAATACAGGCAAAAAGAGGATAAATGATTTTCCCTAGTCTTAGACTCTTAATAACAAAAGACTAGTGAGTGCTAGTACTGAGGATAGGATGCTGGTTTAGAGCAGAGTTCGGAGTATGACTTGTCTGGAACTTGAAAAAACTTTGTAATGCAATACAGTATTTCTGAAAAGCTGGTAATGTTTTATTTATTTTCTTGGGTGTTAGTTGCTTGACCATTTTCATTTATGAAAATTCACATTGTACATTTACAATTTCCTTGCTTCCTACTTTTCCAGCTTATCATTGTCTATTATTTCTGCCACTGTCTGTCTCAGAAGTAACAAGCTCATTCTAGAATGAATAGCAATCTGAAATGAGCCAGTTTGAGACTATGTAAGAACTATAGGTTCATAAAGCAAAAGGAAGTGATGACCTTGTAATTTGTCACCACACAATTTTGAAATTACAGCAAAAACATGCTATAGGAGACTTCTGATCTCTCTCTGACAGATAAAGAGCTTGTAATATGTCACTCATATTTTTAAATTATGAAAAATACTGGACACTGAAAATCAATGACTTTTTTGTTTCTATAACTGATACAAAAAAAGTCCTAAGACAAACTGGCCCCTGATGCCTGAAGAGAGAGACATATTCAGGGAAACATAGCTGAGGACAACCTAACTAGAGGAGAAGCCACAGGGACCATAAACTGATAGGGAGACTTGAATGATGATTTTCATGATTTGTTATAGGTTGAGTCTGGACTGCCATGAGAAACTCATGAGGGCCACGTTACTGGGGTGGGACACATTTTTGTGAGCTTTACCTCCAGGAACCCCACCGGGTTCTCAGTGTAAAGATTTGAGAAAGATCTTTCCCCAGTGGTTATGACCGGGGAAGGGAAAAGTTAAACATTGTGAAGAATACCCAGAGCCTTCTCCATAATGAAGGGCAGGTAAAGGACTTTGTCCGAACACAATTTAAAAATTTTTCCAAGCTAGGTAAGGAAATCATTCCCATGCCAACCCTCTGCAGTTTTCCCGTATCAGCTAAGAAAACAAACTGCAACATAGTTAAGAAAAAATCAAAAAAGCAAGAGAGTTCCAGAAAAACATCTATTTCTGCTTTATTGACTATGCCAAAGTCTTTGACTGTGTGGATCACCATAAACTGTGGAAAATTCTGAAAGAGATGGCAATACCAGACCACCTGACCTGCCTCTTGAGAAACCTATATGCAGGTCAGGAAGCAACAGTTTTAGAACTGGACATGGAATGACAGATGGGTTCCAAAGAGGGGAAAAGGAGTACGTCAAGGCTGCGTATTTTCACCCTGTTTATTTAACGTCTATGCAGAGTACATCATGAGAAATGCAGGGCTGGAGGAAGCACAAGCTGGAATCAAGATTGCTGGGAGAAATATCAATAACCTCTGATATGCAGATGACACCACCCTTATGGCAGAAAGTGAAGAGGAACTAAAAAGCCTCTTGATGAAAGTGAAAGAGGAGAGTGAAGAAGGTGGCTTAAAGCTTAACATTCAGAAAACGAAGATCATGGCATCTGGTCTCATCACTTCATGGCAAATAGATGGGGAAACAGTGGAAACAGTGGTTGACTTTATTTTTCTGGGCTCCAAAATCACTGCAGATGGTGATTGTAGCTATGAAATTAAAAGACGTTTACTCCTTGGAAGAAAAGTTATGACCAACCTAGACAGCATATTGAAAAGCAGAGACATTACTTTGCTGACAAAGGTCCATCTATTCAAGGCTATGGTTTTTCCAGTGGTCATGTATGGATGTGAGAGTTGGACTATAAAGAAAGCTGAGCACCAAAGAATTGATGCTTTTGAATTGTGGTGCTGGAGAAGACTTTGAGAGTCCCTTGGACTTCAAAGAGATGCAACTAGTCCATCCTAAAGGAGATCATTCCTGGGTGTTCATTGGAAGGACTGATGTTGAAGCTGAAACTCCAATACTTTGGCCACCTGATGTGAAGAGCTGACTCATTTGAAAAGGCCCTGATGCTGGGAAAGATTGAGGGCAGGAGGAGAAGGTGATGACAGAGGATGAGATGGTTGGATGGCATCACTGACTCAATGGACATGAGTTTGGGTAAACCCCGGGAGTTGATGATGGGCAGGGAGGCCTGGCATGCTGTGGTTCATGAGGTTGCAAAGAGTTGGACAGGGCTGAGTGACTGAACTGAATTGAACTGAGGCCTCAAGAAAATAGATTGGGAATGTTGTTTTCAGGGAAGGAAACAGAGACAGACAGAAGAGTTAAACACATTGAAGAAACATTTACAAACCTTCATCTCTAAATCACAGACCCCCTATAAGATAGATATCTAATCTTAGAAAATATAGAGTGCTTCTGTTCCTTCACAAATTACCACCATAACAACAGGGATCCAGTATAGTAATAGTAGATTACAGCTGAAAGGAGTGAACTGCACAGATTCTTTCTGAGGAGGAATACTTAGGGAAATTCAGAGTCAAGGGAGGAGGGTAAAACAAGGACAGTAGAGATATTTGGTCTCAATGAGTTCAAGGGAAAAACAATATGCTTGATGATACCCAAACTGAAATGCAAAGAGAAAGAAAAAGAAATCAGAAGAGAACAGCTAAAATTGTGGGGCAAAGAAAAGAGACATAGTCAAAGCTATGGTTTTTCCAGCAGTCATGTATGGATGTGAGAGTTAGACTATAAAGAAAGCTGAGTGCTGAAGAATTGATGCTTTTCAAGTGTGGTGTTGGAGAAGACTCTTGAGAGTCCCTTGGACTGCAAGGAGATGCAACCTTATATGCTGACTCTGCATATAAGTTAAATAAGCAGGGTGACAATATACCGCCTTGACGTACTCCTTTCCCAATTTTGAATCAGTCCATTGTTGCATGTCTGGTTCTAACTGTTGCTTCTTGACCTGCATACAAGTTTCATAGGAGGCAGGTAAGGTGGTCTGGTATTCCCATCTCTTTAAGAATTTTTCAGTTTGTTGTAATCCACACAGTCAAGGCTTTAGCATAGTTAGTGAAGCAGAAGTTATGTTTTTCTTGAATGCCTTTGCTTTCTCTATGATCCATCAGATGTTGGCAATTTGATCTCTGGCTCCTCTGCCCTTTCTAAATCCAGCTTGTACACCTGGAAGTTCTCAGTTCACATACTGTTAAACTCTAACTTGAAGGATGTTGAGCATTACCTTGGGAGCCTGTGAAATGAGCACAATTGTACGGTAGTTTGAACATTCTTTGGCATTGCTCTTCTTCAGGACTGGATTGAAAACTGACCTTTTTTAGTCCTGTGGGCAGTGCTTTGTTTCCCAAATTTGCCGGCATATTGAATGTAACCCTTTAACAGCATCATCTTTTGGTATTTTAAATAGCTCATCCATAGCTGCTTATGAGTGTTTGGGGGTCTCCTGGAGAGACTTGGGTTGACAGTGACCTGCCGTGGGGTCTTTGTTGATCTGCTGGCAGCAGCAGTCCTGGGAGATGTGGACTGTTGGCATAAGTCCTCTTGGAAGAGGTTGCCATTAGCCCTACCACAGAGCCTCTAACCCTATCATAGAGATTTCAGATTCCAGGACTGGGCTGCCTTAGACCAAACAACTAACAGTGGGGGTGCACAGCCCCACTCATCAGCAAGAAATTGGATTAAAGATTTACTTAGCATGGCCCTGCTCACCAGAGCAAGGCCCAATTTTCCCCACAGCACAGCATGGCATGACCACATAAAAGAAAAAGGTCAGTTTCAGCTGGAAGAAAGAGGGAGTTTTGCATGGACTGTACTTACAGGTGAGAAGCAGTCCACAGAACTAAGAGCATGCACTTGTCCATTCAGTCTTAAGCAAGCAAGAGGACTAGCATTAACAAAATGGGCTTATCCAAGCAGTTCCAGAAAGTTGGAGTGTACTCTGTAGGGGTAAGGGAGAATGAGCTGTGAGACTGGAGATAGAGGATGTGTGTGTGTGTTAATCACTTCAGTCATGCCTGACTCTTTGTGACCTTATGGACTGTAGGCTCTTCTGTCCATGGGATTTTCCAGGCAAGAATACTGGAGTGGGTTGCCATTTCCTGCTCCAGGGGATCTTCCTGACCGAGGGATTGAACCCACATCTCTTATGTCTCCTGCATTGGCAAGTGGGTTCTTTACCTCTAGTACCTCCTGAGAAGACAGAGTATAGATCAGCTATATGAAGGAATCTGAACTTTTGAAAAGGAGTAAAGTTATTGAAAGAGTTTAGGCAGGACTATAAGCAATCAGATAACTCTTAGATTGCTTTCTATCTTTTCTTTTACTCTCAATAGCTTACCTATTTTTCCTGTTTATTCTCCTTTAAAAAAAAAACCCATCTCAATTCTTAATCAATCAAGAAATACATCAATACACATGCACACACATACTTCCAGAAAAGATGGTTTTTAAAACATAAGAATGCAAAGGTTACACCTCAAGATGGACCCCTTGCTTAGAATTTTTGTTATACTGATACTTTTGATTCAGAAAAGAGTTGATCATCTCTCTGTAAAGTTTCATCTCATTTTTTTCAATATTTGTGTTATATTTTTTCATTTAATATGCTCAGCATCTTGAATTTTTATTTCTATTTTATAAAATTTATGGTTTTTATTACAAATGTTAATTCTTTGTAAAAGTTATCTAAAATGCAGATGTAAGGATTTTAGGAAGTTCAAGTCACATATACTCATTCACAGTTTACTATAGTAATATTTCTTAAAGGTTAAACATTTATTCTTTAAGGTGTTTTTACAGGCATACAAATAGAATCATGCTATTCATTTTGTTCTACAAGATTTTTCACTTTAGGCCTCTGTAATATAGAATTATATCACTGCTTTTACTATACTATATCAATATCATAACCTCAGTGATTGTCCCATTTCTTCTGTTCAATTCTACTCTGATTTACCCAGTTATTGTCTGTACAATTCTAAATCTAGTGCCCTTTTGTCAGGGTCTGCTAGTATCACCCTTGTCATGTTTTATTTTGGCTACAATTCCTGTTCCATCTCCATAACCCTCAGGAAGCTCATTTCTGCCTGGCCTGGCTGCCCTCAAATCTGTTATTGGCTATAGTGTTTCCATGGTGGTGCTCCTACTCGCCTATGTGGTACAGGCTGTGCCCAGACTGGAAACTGGGCATGATGCACAGTGGCATAAGGAGAAGTGATGACCTGGGAAAGAATATGTGTTAGTGGTGAAGACCTGGAAGAAAGCTTGATGGCGGTAGTACAAGTGGGGGACACATGATATTCAATTCGGATGTCGACTAAGCATTAATAATGTTTGGTTATAAAAAGGAAAGGTAGTTTAGAAAACCTTATAAGGTAAAAAATAAATTAATATTTTAGTTAGAACCCTTTAAAATTGGTATTTTAGTTTTTTAATCTAGTGAAACACCAATTTCATATGTTTCAAACTGATAGTTACACACACACACACACACACACACACACACACACGCGCGTGCGCGCTGAGATCAACATTCTTTTGCTTATCCTTTATGTCTATTTTCCAGGCTTAAGTTTTTGAAATTGTGTTTTCTATAATTTTATTTTGTATGCTGCTTTTTAAAATTTAAGGTTCATTATAAATTTTTTCATGATGTTTTTCTACTTATTAGGTTGAGTGGTTTTCCCATTTGAATGCACTATTGTATTGAAATATAGTTTCTTATTGTTTTGAATTTAGGTTATATACAACTTTAATTTTTCTCATGTTGTGTAACATTTGCCACAATAGCTAAGTATTTTATCTCATCTGTTATTATTACCTTAAGAAAAATTTTTTGTAATGGGAGTCTTAACTATAAGGCAATTTTAAAATATTTGAAATAGATTTTGAAATTGTGTTCTGGAGAAGGTATATGAATTTGTACTCTTGAATTATATAGTATGAAAGAGTCTATGTTCTCACAGCCTCAGAACTTTGTTAACTCTGAAATTTTTCTGCAAACGTAATAACAAGTCCATAGTGTTTTGGTTTGTCATTGTTTTAATGACTATTTCCCCACATTTATTTTTTAAACTTATATAGATACTTTATTTTTTTTTTTATTTTTATTTTTTTAATTTTTAGTTTTTTATTTTTTAAATTTTAAAATCTTTAATTCTTACATGCATTCCCAAACATGAACCCCCCTCCCACCTCCCTATATAGATACTTTAGATTTTGAATCTTAAACTGTAATTTTTTTTTCTGCATGATTTGCACATGTGGACATATGTTTAGAAAGAGATTTGGTATATAAAGTATTATCTAAAAATAAGCCTCCATTTTCATGTATGTTTCTTTTATTTTTTAAATTATTAATTTTAGCTGCAGTTGTAAAATAAGATATTCAGTTTATTTTTGACAAGTTTGGTAAGCTGTATCAATACCCATTTATGGGCAAATTTATTATTTCTATACTGATTTGATAATGGCCCTTAGACTTCTAATCTGTCTCTCTCCCTTCCCTCTAATGTATTCTACTACATTCTTTTTTGTAAAAATTGATTTTTACTGGAATATAGTTGTTTTACAATGTTCTTTTAGTTTCTACTGTACAACAAAATGAATCAGTCATATGTATATATATAAGCATATATATATCCCCTACCATTTGGACTTCCTTTCAATTCAGATCATCACATTGCATTAAGTAGAATTCTCTGTACTATAAAGTATGTTCTCATTTGTTATCTCTTCTATACATAGTACCATATATATGTGTCAATCCCAATCTCCCAGTTCCTCCCACCTCTCTATTTCCCCCTTGATATCATATATTTCTTCTCTATGTCTATGTCCTTATTTCTGCTTTTCAAGTAAAATCATCAATAATGTTTTTCTAGAATCAACATATATGCATTAATATATGGCACTTGTTTTTCTCTGGCTTTCTTCATACTGTGTGACAGACTCTAGGTCCATCCACATCTCTGCAAATGACCCATGTTCCTTCCTTTTTATGACTGAGTAACATTCCACTGTATATATGTACCGTGTCTTTATCCATTCCTCTGTTGGTGGGCATTTAGGTTGCTTCCATATTCTGGCTATCGTAAATAGTGCTGTTGTGAATATCAGGGTGTGTGTATTTTTCTGAATTATGGTTTTCTTTGGGTATACATCCATTAGTGGGATTGCTGGGTCCTACTGTAGTTCTATTTTTAGTTTTTTTAAGAGTCTCCATACTGTTTTCCATAGTGTCTGTATCAATTTGCACTCCCACCAACAGTACATGAGGGTTCCCTTTTCTCCACACCCTTTCCAGCATTTATTATTTGTAGATTTTTTGATGATGGCCATTCTGATTGGTGTAAGGTGATACCTCATTGTAGTTTTGATTTTCATATCTCTGATAATTATTGATGTTCATGAGTTTGTTGGCAATTTGTTTGTCTTCATTGGAGAAATGTTTAGATCTTCTGCCAAGTTTTTGATTGATTTTTTTTTTTATATTGAGCTGCATGAGCTTCTTGTGTATTTTGGAGATTAATCCTTTGTCTGTTGCTTCATCTGCAAATATTTTCTTCTATTCTGAAGGTTGTGTTTTCATCTTGTTTATGATTTCCTTTGCTGTGCAAAAAGATTTAAAGTTTAATTAGTTTATTAAATTCTTTACTTTGCAGATACTCTAAATTTTTTAAAGCACAAATATGATATGTCACTATTCTGCCTCAGTGGGTTTCTATCACTTCTGAAATATGGATCAAATTCTTAGCACACCTGTGGAATTTTACCTTGATCAGATCTGTACTGGTTGTCTTTTATTTATTGCAAATTGTTGTTTCTTCATGTTTCACAACAGTTTCCATACCTTTCCTCTGGATAGATCACTTTTCCTATTTTTCCTCATTTACTTAACTCCATTCCTCACATAGATATTACCATGAACATCTTCCAGGTCAGGGTAGATGACATGACTATGAGCTTTTATAGTCCTCTAAGCACTTTTTTTTTTTTTCAAATATCATAGCAGCTTTTATTCATCTGGTTATGTAAGTGGTTACTTAATGCCTAGCTTCACAACTAGTTTAATGACAGACTGCATTTTATCCCTAAATGTGGCACAGTGCCAAGAACATGTGAGGTCTTCATGGTAGCTTCTTGATGAGTATTTGATAATGAATAAACTCTTGTATGAATTTTAAAAAGACATTTTGTGATCCAGAGTGAAGAGTTTCTTTAATATCAGAAATTAAAGCACAGTGATATCTATCAGTATCTCTGGCGTGTTCCTTTGTAACTAATTTTATTTGTTCCTTTCAGGTAAAAGTCATTCACAAAGTCAATGAGTAAAGCAAATTATTCTGTATCTGAATTTGTGTTCCTGGGGCTTTCTACCTCATTATCAGTGCAGCATTTCCTCCTTGCCTTCTCTACAGTGTTTTATGTAACAATTGTTCTAGGGAACTTTCTTGTTGTGCTAACAGTGACCTTTGACCCTCATCTACATTCCCCCATGTACTTCCTTTTAGCCAATCTCTCATTTATTGATTTGTGTTTTTCTACTTTAACAGTTCCTAAGATGATCTCTGACCTGTACTCTGGGCACAAAACCATATCCTTCCAGGGGTGTGCCACCCAGATATTTGTCCTTCACACCCTGGGTGGATCTGAGATGGTGCTGCTCACTGCCATGGCCTTAGACCGCTATGTGGCCATATGTAAGCCCCTGCACTACCTGACCATCATGAACCCTCGGGTGTGCCTTTTGCTTCTGTGTGGTGCTTGGGCTATTGGCCTCATTCACTCAGTGGTCCAGTTAGCTTTTGTGATCCATTTGCCTTTCTGTGGTCCTAATGAAATCGACAGTTTTTACTGTGACCTTCCTTGGTTTATCAAACTTGCCTGCATAGATTCCTACAGAATGGAATTCATGGTCACTGCCAACAGTGGGTTCATATCCATGGGCACTTTCTTCTTGTTGATCATCTCCTATGTTTTCATTCTGGTCACCGTATGGAAACGCTCTTCATGTGGTTTGCCCAAGGCCCTCTCTACTCTGTCAGCACACATCACTGTGGTGGTTTTGTTCTTTGGACCCTGCATCTTTGTTTACATGTGGCCATTTCCCACGGTGCCAGTGGATAAGTTTCTTGCCATTTTAGACTTTTTGGTTACACCCATCCTCAATCCTGCCATTTACACGCTGAGAAACAAGGATGTGAAGACAGCAATGAGCAGACTAAGTAATCAGCTCCTGAGTTTGAGGAAGGTCTCCTAAGTAACTCATGAGAGTGCAAATTACTTCAAACAACTTCATGTAATACAAATGTTTAAATAAATATATAAAAATTGGGGATTTTTGTTTTTAAAGACAGTCACCATTTTATAGTATTCAGACTAGACCATTGATTATGAGATTACATTGAATTCTCTGGGTAACAGGTTGTTTGTCAGCCAAATTAAAACCCTGGGAAATGTTTGGTGGAAGATTTTGAAAAAGCATCAGTTGCAGACTTTGAATCTTCTGAGTGTACAGCCTTACACATTAGAATACCTGAATTCAGTTATCCAATTAAATTTGAGCAATTGATTAACATAACTAATATTATCAAACTTTGTGGGAACTATGAAACGTCTAATTGTCCTTTAATTTTAACCTATGATAAGAAAAATTTATATTTTTTCTGAAAGACAAAAAAATATGTAAGGGAGGATTTAAAACCTGTGGCAATAAAATGGTGTAAGAAAAGTAGCAGACAGAAGTGATAAGGTAGTATAATCAGGGGAGATTGACAGATGTCAGGAGGAAAAGCATCAGAGAAAGACTCAGAAATATTATGTTTCACGAATTGGAAACTATGCTCCAATTGTTTGCCTTAATTTCAATGGACTCAACTCATCTCCATTTGGCCTAGGGCAGGGAAATTTATGTATACATTGCTGTTTCATGCTGTTTGAAATTGTGACTTAATCCATCAATGACTATTCCTCAAACATCGGAATGTATTGACTTGATCATATCCTGGCTGGTATTATTGTTATCCAACAACTGCTCTATCCAAATTGTTTGCTGACTATTTTTCTCAGGTAACTTATCTTTTATACTCCTTTTTGCCTCAAAACATGATATCAAATATGTGTTAGTGTGTATAATCTGTATAAATTACAAAACTGATTTAATTTATAGTTTGCTTTGTTAACTAGAAGACTGAGCCAAATTCCCTGCAAAACTATGTTTGAGTGTTTGTGATCTGAGATTCTTTTAGGGTTATACAATCAGTTGTGTATTTTATATTTTTCCTGTTTGTTGCTTTTATTTCTATTTTTAGTGGATGCTTCTTAGGTACATTAATTAAAAAGAACAGTGTAAACCCAGATTTCTATTTGAACAATTTATCTTACTTTTGAAACTAGCAAGAGAAGGGAAAAGACTGAAGTTGTAAGCACAAAAGTTCTGAAGGGCAAAACTGAATCACCTGAACTCTTCAGAGTGAGGAGACAAAGATCTTTTAAAATCATAATCCAAACTTGGAAAGAATATATTCATGGCACAAGAACAAACTGGAGTGTATCAAGTCTTATAAAAACTGCATTCAGATTCAAATAGGCTCAGTACTCGATTGGATTGAAGTGATCATACCTTAACCTTTTTTGCCTCATAGAGGAGGCAGTAGATAGGTTGTGGAGGAATATTATGTCAGAACTGCATGATCTTTTATGTACAATGTGTAAAATACAAAAAATAATTTTTTTTATAATGATTATGGGATATGCAAGAAGAAGGGATATATGACTGAAAATTAAGAGGAAAACAGTTAATAGAAACAGACCACAAATACTCAATTGTTGAAATTAGCAAAGAGTGTAAAATAACTTATAAAATCAAGAGCGACATTAGGAAGTTGAAAAACTGAATGTTAAATTACAGACAGAAACAGTATCTAACAAAGAACCAAGTTATATTTTAGAAGTGAAAAAGAAATATTCCTAACAAGATAGTGGAGGAGTAGTTGGAGGTAGAGTACATGTCTTTCCACAGATACATCAGGAATGCAGCTTCAGACACAGAAGTGCATGCACACCAGCTGAGAGTGGACAGGAGTACCTGACCAGAGGAAAAGAATATATAGACCCACACAAAACTCTGTAGGATGAAGGAACTAGGGGGAGAAACAGGAGAGTTAGTAGGACTGCCTGTCCTCGGCGAGTGGGGAAACTGAAGCGGGGATCCGATCCCCACATAGGGGCAATTGTCTGAGTCAGAGGAGAAACATTTAAGGCTGAGAGTGAAACAGCTGATCTGTGACAGCCTAAATTGAATCAGACAGTCCTTGCCACAGCCATACATACCCGAGACACGGATGCAGGTCTCCTCGAAGGCGCAGTGTCTGGGAGCTGGAGTTTAGGAATTGTGGAGCAATCCCAGGGAGAGGGCTGCTGTTGACTGAGGAGAGATGGATCGAGGGGATGTGAGGGAGGAGACTGTGGTGGGAAATGCCTGTGGAGGAAAGCCAGGCAGCCACAGAAGCAAGGCAATACTGCTGAGTCTTGCATTAGGGGATGCAGCCATCACCATAGCCTCTTTCTCCCCAGACACAGCATCAGCAGCTGAACAGAGAGGCTGGCCCATCAAATCCCTGACCACTGAACTAAAGAGCAGGATCCCACCCAGGGTGCACTTTTAAGTGCCTGACATGCTGATCTACAGAGTAGGACCCCAGCCAGGGGGGCCCTCTATGTGTCTGACCTTCCAAACAACAGAGAAGGACCCCAGGCAAGGGAGCCCTCTAAGTACCTGAACGGGGTTGAGCGGGGGGAAGCTATGGAGAAAGACTGGCCAAAGAGGCCTTCTGATCCCTAGCTACAAGGGGCTCAAAAAAAGACTCTGACAGGGCCATAGCTCCTGTGGCAGAGGTTTTCCATGTCCCTGCACACCAGGTGCCACCTGGGTCCCTACAAGCCAAGCAACATCACCACCTTCACGATCAACTCTCCCTGGGGCAGAGCGGCGACCAGCAAAAGGAGGCTGTGTCTCTGTGCGCAGGGTTGCTTCACTAGTGTCCAAATCTGTGACCCTGTAGACTGTGGCCTGCCAGTCTTCTCTGTCAGGGGAGGGGGTTCTCCAGGCGAGAATACTGGCGTGTATTGGCCAATACTGGTTGCCATACCCTTTTAGAGCACTGTATTTCCTGCTGCCCTAGCCACAAACTCCCCTGAGTACCTGGTGCTGCTTGAACCCCTGCGACCCAAGAAGCTGCACCACCTCCACACCTGGCCCTCACAGGGGCAAACCCAAGTCCTCCAGGGCAGCCTCAGGAGCAAACCCCAGTGGATGACCCACATACAGAAGTGAAAATAAAACCACAGCTGAAACCCAGGGTTACTGTGGCTAAGGAAGAAGACCCCAAACCTTCCCACTAGTTGTGCAAGCTGCAGATTAAATCCACACGATCAACTAGGCAGATTCTGCCTATGGAATATATATAAGGTCATTGAGAGCTCCCACAAAAGAAAAAGCACTAGTTCTGATACCTGTGGACATTGTAGGCAAGAACACAGAGAAATATGGCCTGATTAGAATCTGAGTTACCCCCATAGCATGTCCAGAGATCAGCATAGTGTTGGAGGGCATCGTAGGAAGATGAGATGGACTGTGACTTCCCAGCGAGGGAAAGGACTCTGACAGCAGTGACTCAACAAAAAGTGACTCAAACACTTACTATTCTCATGTTTTGACTTGATCTGTAGATTCTTTTGGATTTTTTCTTTTTCTTTTTCCTTTCTATCCCCTTCTGTTGTAGTTGTTGATTTTATTGGCATTATAAAATCTAATTAAGTTTTGAGCTTTTTTTTCCTCTGTCAAATTTTTTTTATTGTTGATATAAACCTCTGCTTCTACTTGGGCTTTTGCAGTTCTGTGGAGTTTTCCTTTTCTTTTCTCTTTTTGTAATTTTAATTTTTTAAGCCTAATATTTTTCCTAAATTTATTCCTTTGTTTGCTTTTCCTACTGTTCCTTTCCCCTTGCAGTTAATCTTTAATGTATATAAATCTTCTTCATCTACCTGTATTTAACTTTGCATATCTAGTCTTTCTTTTCTTTCTTTGCTTTCCTCTCAACATATTTGTTAGTTTTATTTTCATTGCTTTATTCCCAACTTGGCACTTTGCTTTAGTTTTGTTTTCCAGTTTGTGCTTTAGTTAGTTAGTTTTGTTCTGGTAGATATAATTTTTGGTTTCCTTTGCTCACAGGGTCAATCTATTGTACTTTATTTTTGTTGGACTGTTTTGATTTTGTTTATGGGTATATATGTATATGTGTATATTCAGTTACAATCTGTGGAGTTTTCCTTTTTTGTTTCTCGTCCATTTTTTTTCTCTTTTTTTATAACTTTAATTTTTAAAAACCTATTTTTTGGGGCATTTATTCCTTTGCCTTTACTACTGTTCTTTCCCCCTGGCAGTTAATCTTTAATGTATACAAATCTTCTTCATCTACCTATATTTAACTTTGCATATCTATTCTTTCTTTCCTTTCCTCTCAACATATTTGTTAATTTTGTTTTCATTGCTTTATTCCCCACTTGGTACCTTGTTTTAGTTTTGTTTTCCCGTTTGTGCTTTAGTTAGTTTTGTTAACTGATAAGTATGAATATTCATTTACATTGTTCACCTGGTCAATCTACTGTACTTTATTTTTTTGGACTGTTTTGACTTTGCTCATGGGTGCATATGTATATGTGTATATTCCATTATTTTAATTATTATTTGCCTGATTTTCTTACTGCCATTTGTCTGAGGTTCATCTTTGGTTTCTCGCTTTTGGATATTTGTTTTAATCTCACTTAATGCCATAACAAAACACTTATGGAATCTTCATTTCTGACCAGAGATAAAGCCCCGCGTCTTTAGAGTGGGAGCACTGACTCCAAGACCCTGGACTATCAGAGAACCAACCCTGAAAGTGAAAGTGAAGTCACTCAGTTGTGTCCGACTCTAGACCCCATGGACTGTAGCCTACCAGGCTCCTCCATCCATGGGATTTTCCAGGCAAGAGTAGTAGAATGAGTTGCCATTTCCTTCTCCAGGAGATCTTCCCAACCCAGGGATTGAACCCGGGTCTCCTGCATTGTAGACAGATGCTTTACTCTCGGAGCCACCAAAAGTGAGAACTCACACAAAGGAAACCACTTGAAAAGAAGACCTGGTATCACCCAACCACCAGTAGCACCCTGTGCAGGATGCCTCATCTAAACAACAAACAAAACAAAAATAAAAACCCAATCATCAGCAGACAAGATTACCAGCTCACTCAGCCTTGCCCATCAGAGGAAAAACAAACAAACAAAACTCAGCACAAATCTCACCCTATAGGAAGCTTACACAAACCCCTGGACCAACCTTAGGGGGACAGAAACCAAAAGGAAGGAAGAATTCAACCTTGAATCCTGGGAAAACGAGACCTCAAGCACAGTAAGTTTAAAAAAATAATAATAATGAAAAGGCAGAGAAATACTACACAAATGAAGGGACAAACTAGAAACACAGAAGTCCAAATAAATTAAAATGAAATAGGCAAACTACCTGAAAAAGAATTCAGAATAATGATAGTAAAAATGATGAAAAACCTTGAAAACAAATGGAGAAAATGGAAGATAAATTAACAAATACGTAGAAGAATTAAAGAATAAACATACAGAGACAAACAAAACAATAACTGAAGTTAAAAATACTCTAGAAATAATCAATAGCAATGTTATGCCCAGAGTCCGAGTCCCCAAAACTGAGAGAATAAGACGTCCACAGCAATGCAAAAGCATGAAGAGGTTTTATTTCCAGCTCGAGCTAGGGCTTTCACCACATCCAGCACAGTGGAGTGGAGCAAGGAGCCCTGAGCCCAGATTTACAGCAGTATTTATAGGTTTTAGAACAGAGAGTTGGCAAGGGCTGATTGGCTGCAGGAGTTTCCTAGTATTTACTAATTGGCTAATCTTTATTGGCTGCAGGGGTTTCCTGGTATTTACTAATTGGCTATTGGCTGCAGGGGGATGTCTTTCACATCCTGATAAACTCAAACCAGGTTATGGGGAGTATGCTGATTAGACAAGTCCTGGCATCCGCGGGGATGACCTCACTGGGCAATGACTCAGCCTTTCCCATGAGTCCTATCTTAGTCCCTGAAGCCTATCATGGCATTTGTTAGGTCCCAACAAGCAAAATATCTGAAGTAGAAGAACGAATCAGTGAGTTGGAAGATAAAATGTTGGTTATAACTTTTGAAGAGCAGAATAAAGTAAAAATAATGCAAAAAACTGAGGATAGTCTCAGAGACCTCTGGGACAATATCAAATGCACCAATATTTGAATTACAGGGGTCTGAGAAAAAGAAGAGAAAAAGAAAGGTTATGAGAAAATTTTTGAAGAGATTATAGTTGAAAATTTCCCCAACATGGAAAAGGAAATTGTCAATCAAGTCCAAGAGGCACAAAGTGTCCCATACAGGATAAACCCAAGGCAAAACACGTCAAGACACATACTAATCAAACTAACAAAGACTAAACACAAAGAAAGAATATTAATAGCAACAAGGGAGAAGCAACAAGTACCATCCAAGAGAAACCCTATTCGCTTAACAGCTGATCTTTCAGCAGAAACTCTGCAGGCCAGAAGGGAATGACAGGATATATTTAAAGTACTGAAAATCTACAGCCAAGATTACTGTACCTGGCAAGGATCTCATTCAAATTGATGGAGGAAAAAAAATCTTTCCAGACAAGCAAAAGTTAAGAGAATTCAGTACCATTAAACCAGGTTCACAACAAATGTTAAACGGACTTGAATAGTCAAGAGATACAAGGGAAGGAAAAAAAAAATATCTACAAAATCACCCTCAAGCAATTAAGAAAGTGGCAATAGGAACATAATATCAATAATTAAATGTAAATGGATTAAATGCTCCAACAAAAAGACACAGACTGGCTGAATGGATTCAAAAACAAGTCCCATATATATGCTGTCTACAAGAAACTCACTTCAGACCTCAAGACACACGTAGACTGAAAGTGAGAGGATGGACAAATATATTCCATGCAAATGGGAAGCAAAAGAAAGCTGGAGTAGCAATCCTCATATCAGACAAAATAGACCTTAAAGAAGATTACAAGAAATAAAGAAGGACACCAATACAGTGTACTAATGCATATATATTGGATTTAGAAAGATGGTAATGATAACCCTGTATGTGAGACAGCAAAAGAGACACAGATGTATAGAACAGTATTTTGGACTCTGTGGGAGAAGGAGAGGGTGGGATGATTTGGGAGAATGACATTGAAACATGTATAATATCATATAAGAGACGAACTGCCAGTCCAGGTTTGATGCATGATACAGGATGCTTGGGGCTGAGGCACTGGGATGACCCAGAGGGATGGTACAGAGAGGGAGGTGGGAGGGGGGTTCAGGATGGGGAACACGTGTACACACCCATGGTGGATTCATGTTGATGTATGGCAAAACCAATACAATATTGTAAGGTAATTAGCCTCCAATTAAAATAAATAAATTTAAAGTAAAAAAAAGAAGGACCCTACACAGTAATCAAGGAATCAGTCCAAGAAGAAGACATAACAATTGTAAATATCTATGCACTCAACATAGGAGCATCTCAATACATAAGACAAACACTAACAGGCATAAAAGGAGAAATTGATAGTAACACAATAATAGCAGGAGACTTTAACACCCCACTCACACTAATGGACAGATCATCAAAACAGAAAATTAATAAACACAAATCTTAAATGTTACATTAGATGAGGTGGATCTCATTGATATCTTCAGGACATTCCATCCAAATGCAGAAGAATGCACCTTCTTCTCAAGTGCACATGGAACATTCTCCAGGATAGACTACATCTCGGGTCACAAATTAAACCTCAGTAAATTTAAGAAACTTGAAATTGCATCAAGCATCTTCTCCAAACACAATGCTATGAGACTAGATATCAATTACAAGAAAACAACTGTAAGAAACACAGACACATGAAGATTAAGCAACACATTTCTAAATACCAACAAGTTAGTGAAGAAATAAAAAAATTTCTAGAAACAAATGGAAATGAAAACATGACAACTCAAAACCTATGGGAGGCAGTGAAAGCAGTCCTAAGAGGGAAGTTTATAGCAATACAATCCTACCTTAAGAAACAAGAAAAAGATCAAATAGACAACCTAATGTTGCATGTAAAACAACTGGAAAAACAAGAACAAAAAAACCCCCAAAATTAGTAGAAGGAAAGAAATCATAAAGATCTGAGCAGAAATACATAAAAAAGAAATGAAAGAAACAATGGTAAAGATTAATAAAACTAAAAGCTGGTTCTTTGAGAAACAAACAAAATTGACAAGCCTTTAGCCAGACTCATCAAGAAAAAGAAAGCAAATCAAGTCAACAAAATTAGAAATTAAAAAGGAGAGGTTACAACAAACAATGCAGAATACAAAGGATTATAAGAGACTATTATGAACAACTATATGGCAATAAAATGGATAACCTGGAAGAAATGGACAGATTCTTAGAAAAGTTCAATCTTTAAATACTAAACCAGGAAGAAATAGAAATTATGAACAACCCAATTACAAGCATTGAAATTGAAACTATGATCAAAAATCTCCCAAAAACAAAAGCCCAGGACCAGATGGCTTCACAGGATAATTCTATCAAATATTTAGAGAAGAGCTAACTCCTATCCTTCTAAAACTCTTTCAAAAAATTGCAGAGGAAGGAACACTTCCAAACTCATTCTTCAAGGCCACCATCACCCTGATACCAAAACCAGACAAAGACAACACAAAAAAGAAAACTACAGGCCAGTATCACAGATGAACATAGACTAAATAATCCTCAGAAAAAATTTTAGCAAACAGAATTCAGCAGCATATTAACAAGTTCATACATCATGATCAAGTTGGGTTTATTCCAGGAATGCAAGGAGTCTTCAATATACATAAATCAATCAATGTGATACTCCATATTCACAAATTGAAAGATAAAAACCACATGATAATCTCAACAGATGCAGAAAAAGCCTTTGACAAAATTCAGCACCCATTTATGATTAAAACGCTTCAAAAAATGGGCACACTTCCAAATAGTAAAGGACATATTTGAAAAGCCTGCAGCAAACATTATTCTCAATGGTGAAAAACTGAAAACATTCCCCCTAAGATCAGGAACAAAATTAATGTTTCATCAGTGTTAGTCAACATAGTTCTGAAAGTCCTAGCTACAGCAGAGAAGAAAAAGAAATAAAAGGTATCCAGATCGGAAAAGAAGAAGTAAAGCTCTCACTGTCTGCAGATGGCATGATACTGTACACAGAAAACCTTAAGATAGTATGGAAAAATTGCTAGAGCTAATCAGTGAATTTAGCAAAGTTGCAAGATACAAAATCAATACAGAGTTGCATTTCTATATATTAACAATGAACAATCAGAAAAAGAAATTAAGGAATCAATCCCATTCACCATTGCAACAAAAAGAATTAAATATCTAGGAATAAACTTACCTACGGAGACAAAAGAACTGTACACAAAAAATTATAAGACACTGATGAAAGAAATCAAAGAGGACATAAACAGATAGGAAGATATTCCATGTTCCTGGATGGGAACAATCAATATTGTGAAAATGACTACTACCAAATGTAATCTACAGATTCAATGCAATCCCTATCAAATTACCAATGGCATTTTTCACAGAACTAGAGCAAAAAATTTCACAATTTGTATGGAAACACAAAAGACCCTGAATAGCCAAAGCAGTCTTGAGAAAGAAGAATGGAGCTGGAGGAATCAACCTTCCTGACTTCAGGTTATATTACAAAGCTACAATCATCAAGAGAGTATGGCACTGGTACAAAAACAGAAATATACATCAGTGGAACAAGATGGAAAGCCAATAAATAAACCCATGTACCTATAAGTACCTTATTTTTGACAAAGGAGGCAAGAATATACACTGGGGCAAAGACAGCCTCTTCAATAAATGGTGCTGGGAAAACTGGACAGCTACATGCAAAAGAATGAAATTAGAACACTTCCCAACAACATACACAGAGATAAACTCAAAATAGATTAGAGAGCTAAATGTAAGACCAGAAACTATAAAACTCTTAGAGGAAAACATAGATAGAACCCTTGATGACATAAATCAAAGCAAGATCCTCTATGACCCAACTCTTAGAGTGATGGAAATAAAAACAAAAGTTACTAAGTGGGACCTGATTGAACTTAAAAGCTTTTGCACAGCCAAGGAAACTATAAGCAAGGTGAAAAGACATCCCTCAGATGGGAGAAAATAATAGCAAATGAAACAACTGACAAAGGATTAACTTCCAAAATATACAAGCAGCTCATACAACTCAATGCCAGAAAAACAAACAACCCAATCAAAAAATGGGTAAAACATCCAAACAGACATTTCTCCAAAGAAGACATACAGATGGCTAACAAATATGAAAAGATGCTCAATGTTGCTCATTATTAGAGAAATGCAAATCAAAACTACAAGGAGATATCACCTCATACCAGTCAGAATGGCCATCATCAGAAAGTCTACAAACAATAAATGCTGGAGAGGGTGTGGAGAAAAGGGAGCACTCTTGCACTGTTGATGGGAATGTTGATACAGCCACTATGGAAGACAGTACGGAGATTCCTTAAAAAACTAGGAATAAAACCACCATATGTCCCAGCAATCTCACTCCTAGGCATATACCCTGAAGAAACCAAAGCTGAAAAAGACACATGTAACTCATTGTTCATTGCAGCTATTCACAATAGCTAGAACATGGAAGCCACCTAGATGTCCATTGACAGATGAATGGATAAAGAAGTAGTGGTACATATACTCAATGGAATATTACTAAGCCATAAAAAGGAATGCATTTGAGTCAGTTCTGATGAGGTGGATGAACCTAGAACCTATTGTACAGAGCAAAGTGAGTCAGAAAGAGAAAGATAAATATTGTATTCTAACACATATAAACAGAATCTAGAAAAATGGTACTGAAGAATTTAATTACAGGGCAGCAGTGGAGAAACAGATATAGAGAATAGACTTATGGACACGGGGAGAGAGGAGGAAAGGGTGAGATGTATGGAAAGAGTAACATGGAAACTTACATTACTATATGTAAAATAGATAGCCAACGGGAATTTGTTGTATGCCTCAGGAAACTCAAACAGAGGCTCTGTATCAACCTAGAGGGGTGAGATGCGGCAGGAGATGGGAGGGAGTTTCAAAAGGAAGGGTAGATATATACACCTATGGCTGATTCCTGTTGAGGTTTGACAGAAAAAAAAGAATTCTGTAAAGTAATTATCCTTCAATAAAGAGAAAATGAGAAGAAATGTGAAATTATGAATTTTTTTTTAAGTCATACAGTCATGTCCGACTCTTTGTGATCCCATGGACTGTAGTCCGCTAGGCAACTCTGTCCATGGGATTTCTCAGGCAAAAATACTGGAGTGGCTTTAAAACAGAATGTTCAAAGCATAAGAAAAAAAATCAATGTTATTGAAGACAAGTTAATAGATAGTATACAAACTGAGTATGCAGATGCAGAAAAATTTAGAAAAATCAGAATACATATCATATCATATACACATACACACATGAAAATGGCAATTATTTTATTTAAGGGTTTATTCCTGAGATTCTCTATTGGAAATGTTACAAAATACACAAGACCATGTCATCTTTAAAAAGTAATGTGAAATTTGAAGTATATCTAGATCCATTGATTTCAGATAAATGGATATAAATTTTTATAAAATTTTGAGGCCCAGAGTAGTATGATTTCTGAAAAAAGTTTTTTTTTTTGTTATAGGTAGTAATGAATAATTCACAAACTCTGTACATAATCTAGTTTTTAAAGATTATGTGAATACTTCAGTGAATTAAATGGATAGTTTATTCCAAAACTAGATATTTTGACTCACCTGTGTAATGAACTGCCTAACCCACTTATGAATAGGAAGGGAAAAAGCAAAATCTCCAAAAGTTGTTAATACAGCCATCTTTGTGTTGAATATGTATCTCTTGAAGACACTGTTTCAGAAATGACTGAGACACGATGTTGGAGGCACAACACTCTCTCCAGATTATGATTATGACTCAAATTTCTTTCTGAATATGATTAGGAATACTTAATGATTCCCTCTTAGCTACCTCTCCAGAATGTAACTAGGATGTTAACTAATCAATAGACTATCTTATCAATTTGTAAAATAAAGATAGCAGTATTCAGTGCACTGGCTCAGTGGTACAGAATCTGCTTGCCAATGCAGGAGATGCAGGAGACGTGGGTTTGATCCCTGAGTAGGGAAAATCTGTTGTAGGAAACGGCAACCCACTCCAGTATTCTTGCCTGGAAAATTCCATAGGCAGAGGAGCCTGGTGGGCTACAGTCTGTGGCATCACAGAGTCAGACATGACTGAGCATGCACAAACCCCTGCATTCAGTGTATAAACTTATTTAAAAAAGAGAGAGAGAAGATCCAAATGAAATGCTTTGCTAAAAGAAATGCATAACAGATTAGAAAATTTCCAGGTGTGGTGGTCTGTGTTGAAGTAGCAGTACAGATAGTAATAATTAACATTAACATTGTTGTTAATTCTAAATCATTCTTGAGAACAACAAAAATCATTGCTCTAAAGACTGGCCAAATTTCCCAAACAGGGACTCATTTTGATAATTCTGGAATGCTATAGAATTGACACAAAACTTTAGCCAATAGATACACATGGTTTCCATACGTGAATTGGGAATTATCACATTCTTATAATGCGAGATCATGAAATACCAACAGAAATCCATAAGCTTATCATCATAGTCTCTTAATGGCAATTTTAATGTCTTTGTTTCTTAAAGTGTAAATGACTGGATTTAGTAGTGGTGTGATGGCTGCATAAAATACAGCAAGAAACTTGTCCACCCAAGTGATGTTGAGTGGAAACAGGTAGATGAAGATACAGGGCCCAAAGAATAACACGACTACTGTGATGTGGGCAGTGCAAGTGGAGAGCGCCTTGGATGCCCCATCCTTCGACTGATGGCAGAGAGTAAGCAGAATATAAGAGTAATATACAGAGTGAAGTAAGCCAGAAAGAAAAACACCAATACAGTATACTAACACATATATATGGAATTTAGGAAGATGGCAATGACGACCCTGTATGCAAGACAGGGAAGGAGACACAGATGTGTATAACGGACTTTTGGACTCAGAGGGAGAGGGAGGGGGTGGGATGATTTGGGAGAATGACATTCTAACATGTGTACTATCATGTGGATTGAATCGCCAGTCTATGTCTGACGCAGGATGCAGCATGCTTGGGGCTGGTGCATGGGGATGACCCAGAAAGTTGTTATGGGGAGGGAGGTGGGAGGGGGGTTCATGTTTGGGAATGCATGTAAGAATTAAAGATTTTAAAATTTAAAAAATAAAAAACTAAAAATTTAAAAAAAAAATAAATAAAAAACATAAATCATAAAAAAAAAGAGTAAGAGATCAGCAGTAGAATGAAGCAGATGGTGGCAAGTACCCCACTGTCAGCATTTATCAACATTTCTAAAACATAAGTGTCCATGCAAGCGAGCTTGATCACCAGTGGAATATCACAGAAAAAGCTATCCAATTCTCTGGGTCCACAGAAAGGCAATTGTACAATTATAGCTAGTTGACTTATTGAATGCACAAAGCCAATGATCCATGATGTCATTACTAGCCGAATGCACGTTTGTGTGTTCATAATGCTAGAGTAATAGAGTGGCTTGCAGATGGCCACGTAACGGTCATAGGCCATTGACACAAGCAACACCATCTCACCCCCTCCAAAAAAATGTCCAAAAAAAATCTGACACATGCAGCTTCCAAAAGAGATGGTCTTGTTTGCCTTGAGAAAGTCTGTGATCATTTTAGGAGTGGTTACTGATGAAAGGCATAAGTCAATGCACGAAAGATTGGCTAACAGGAAGTACATAGGGCAGTGGAGATGAAGATCAGCAGTAATTAGGAGAACAATGAAGATGTTGCCTAAAATGGTGATTAAATAAAGTGAAGAAAATATCACTAGGAGGAAGGCCTGGAGCTCCCATGAATCACACAGCCCAAGAAGAATAAATTCAGACACTACAGACTGGTTACTTCTTCCATTTAGTTCAGTTTCTTCTAATTTTATCTGAAGGAAAGAAATGAAAATATATTTTCTGAATAAAGCAGGTTTTTTATTTATTGCTGATGAAAGCATGTCCTTACATAGGTACTTTGGAAAAAAAATTGTGCTTTTCTTATAAAGCTCAATACTAACACATGCTATGGTCCAGCAATTTCAGTCTCATTTTCATGCTCAAGACAAATTCTTACAACTATATATATGGAGATATTTATAATTATGTACATAAGCAGACAATGGAATATTCAGAAACATAACAAATAAGGTATAACTATATAAAATGACAGATATATAGCTTTTTGAGACATCATAATGAAGAAAAAAGAGATTAGCATAATTTTTATAAAATGAATAGCAATAGAAAATGCTGTATTTTGTAGGAACTTCTATATATAACTATGTATTAAAAAATGATGTAAGTAACTCCAACTCTGGGCAGCTAAGGATCAGGATGAGGATACACATATTATCAGCTATATGATATTATAATTATTTAATATAATAGTTATAATATCAACCCACTCCAGTACTCTTGCCTAGAAAATCCCATGGACGGAGGAGCCTGGTGCTGCAGTCTGGGGTCGCTAAGAGTCGGACAGGACTGAATGACTACTTTCACTTTTCACTTTCATGCACTGGAGAAGGAAATGGCAACCCACTCCAGTGTTCTTGCCTGGAGAATCCCAGGGACGGGGGAGCCTGGGGCTGCCGTCTATGGGGTCGCACAGAGTCGGACATGACTGAAGCGACTTAGAGCAGCAGCAGCAGCATAGTTATAGTTTTATTATTAAATAAACAAGCAAATCTAAGATTGCCATTAGAAATGGTGTGAATATACTATGAATCAAGAATTATGATCAATTCAATGCCGTGGACCTGAGGTTTAATCTGGGTTTACGCTCCCTGTTGTCTGTAACTGAGGCTATTGATGATACTGTTTTTGTTTGGCTCCATGGAGTTATCAGGTACCAGTATGAAAATAAAAATAGAATTAGAAAGCTATAGATGTAGGAGGGGGTTTTAATTTTTTCCAGTGTGGTAAACAGGAATTTATTGAATATTTTCTTACTATGAACTGTGATCACTTTTGCATACTTCAGTGAAAAAGAAATAGATTGTAGGTGGTGTATGTTATATCAAAGAATAAAAGCTTATGCCAGCTTTTTCACTTAATATTAACTTAATGGGCTTTTAGTATTACTTTAGTTAAATTAGAAAGGGCAAAATATTGCTACTAGGATAATTATATTAAAAACTATATTAACAACATGTTAAAATTACTTATATAAATTAGCATGTAATTTTCAACTTTACCTTAAGTAGAAGTAACTGTAAAGATTCTAAGAGTATAATTATAAAATCAAATGAATCAGGCCAGAACTCACAAAAAAACTCAAGAAAAATTAAAAAGTAAAAATTTTTAAAATGGACAACTTTAATTGTTATTTTTGAGCTGGTAATTTCAGGGTCATGGGAAAATTAAACATTTCTGTTTCTTTCTATCTCCCTGTTACTCTCTCTGAATACCTCTTATTATGCTAGAAATTTTCACCCACATTGTCTATAAAGTAATCATCACATTAACCAAATAAAATAAAATGAATGAAATATATCGTACTATTCTGAGTCTAGGTCTTAGTGTAACCTGTTACAGTTTCAGAGCTGGGAAATAGCATGACTGGAATGCAATCCCAATGCTCTCTGATAACAGTCCTGCATCTGTGCTGTCTTTCTGAATCTCCTGTTCAGTTCCAAGAGCATAATTCCATTTCCAAGGTAACTATTGACTATTGTAGGCTTTGAGAGATTTCTTTCCATAATCTCTATCAGGTTCCTTCCTGAGTTAAACTAGTAACCACCACTTTTCTCAATATTTGGAAATTTCTGTTAATTATAATTATGTATCTGTGCCTAGAATACAGTTTTTCTTAACTCAAGAAAACTGTAGACCCTGATGATTGTGGATCTGTGAAGACCTGAATACTACCTCAAAGAGGGCACCTACGTAGCTGTAAGACTGTGTAGAAGTTACTCGTTTTGATGATGTAGAGAGTCCAGAACTTCCAAAATGTACCTTGGAGAAGAAACCCTTGATATTTCTGAAAGCTATGCATAATTCCAAACCATTCTAATTAGTGTGCATGGAAATATAGTATTAAAACATTTTCTTAAATAGGACAGAGGAAGGGAACTAAGGGAGAAGTTAAGAAATTGACAGAGTGTAGAGTATATCTTCTTACCAGAGAGACACCATATTTGACCACATTTTTTCCCCAGGATAAAGCATTCTCCATATTCTAAATAGAATCTGAAATAGAATCATATTGCATCAAAGCAAAGTATCCACCTTCTGTTGTGACCAGCATTTATGGGGGAGTGTGAGGCATATATTTAGTGTAGAGAGTGGCCTCTGGAGTAGGAAACTCTCAAACTATCCATGCTATGTTCCTTTGAGACCACTTTATTCCTGTCTCTCTAAATTGAGAATGTCATCTTGCCTTTTGTCAAGGTCATGGTGAGGACAATAATAAAGTTCTAATGGTGGAGTTAAGCACAGTTTTAAAACATTTCTTTGATTAACTTTTTAAAAAAGAAAAGCAGTATTCCAGAACTAAGTTGCCATTTCTAGTCCCAGATGACTTGGGTGAGTGGACATGGGCTGACTAGCAGAGGGAGATGAACTAGTTAGTGTGTGCATGCTCAGTTGCTCACTCAGTAACGTACACCAAGTATGCCCGTTGTAGAGCAGTCAGCCTTGGACTGCTTGTTTTACCGGGTTTTAATGAATAGAGCACACACACAATGAAGAATAGAGAGACAAGTTAAAGTGTCAAAATTTCTTTGATTATTTGAGCAATGATCCTGATTTAAGATTGAGTTCAAGGCAATATTGGGACTTCCCAGGTGGCTCAGTAGTAAAGATTTCTCTGGCCAATGTAGGAGATGCAAAAGACACAGGTACAATCCCTGGAAGGAGAAGATCCCCTAGAATAGGAAATGACAACCTACTCCAGAATTCTTGCTGGCACAGTCTTTTGGGCACAGAAACCTGGTTGGCTATAGTCCATCGGGTAACAAAAAGTCAGACACAACTGAGCACGCACTTATGCAAAAAGCAATATTATCAATATTCTTCAAAATAACAAAACAGTAAGGGAAGCCTACCTTTATTTAGTTTTTAAAAATATTATATAATTTTAGCCTTATGGACAAGAATCCAACACTTTAGAGATCTGAGAAGGAAATATGTCTCTATCTGCCCGTTGCTGCTAATTGTTTTTCATCAGAAGCATACATTTGTTCACATTTTGGTGGTTATATTTCACTTTTTTTCTATGCTGTTACATACTTACATGTGGACATGTCAGTGTATACATGTGGAGGAGTCTTTTTCTTTGGAAGATATAGAGTATGGAAGGACATTTTAAATTCTATTTATTTAAAATAATATTATGCATAAATATATTCCATTGTACTGGTTGTTTCAATGTAAATGTTTGTTTTTAAAGAAATAAACATGCTAAAGTAATAGTACTGCTAGGTATTTACCAAACTTGGTTAAAAATTCTGTTCATACAAAACCTGTGTTTGAATGTTTGTGACAGCTTTATTCATAATTATAAAAAACTAGAGACATCCAAGATGTCCTTCAATCTGTTAATGGTTAAATAAAGTGTGGTACATTTGTACAATGGGATGCTGCTGCTGCTGCTGTCGCTTCAGTCATGTCCAACTCTGTGCGACCCCATAGGTGGCACCCCACCAGGCTCCCCCGTCCCTGGGATTCTCCAGGCAAGAACGCTGGAGTGGGTTGCCATTTCTTTCTCCAGTGCTTGAAAGTGAAGAGTGAAAGTGAAGTCGCTCAGTTGTGTCCAACTCCTGGTGATCCCACAGACTGGAGCCTACCAGGTTCCTCCATCCATGGGATTTTCTAGGCAAGAGTACTGGGGTGGATTACCATTACCTTCTCCAGCAATGGGATATTATCCATAATAAAAAGAAATAATCTGTCAAGTCATGAAAAGATATAGAGGATACTTAAGTGTCTATTGCTACATGAAGGAAGCCAATCTCAACAGTCTATATATAGTATGATCCCACTTTTATGATATTCTGGAAGATGCAAAACTATGGAGACAGTGAAAAGTTAGGTGCTTGTCAGGGGCTCATGAGTTCATGGGAATGAATGAATACATGAGGCACAGGAGGTTTTAGTACAGTGAAATTTTTTATGATACTGTATTTTTGACTATATTGTCTTAGGCTTTTGCCATGTTATCTGTGAGGGACTAAATACAATGAAACCATAGAAACAATAAGCATGTGTATATTTCTAATACCATTATCCAGTAAAAGGAACCAGGGATTTTTGGAGATATGGCTATTATGGGAATAGGAATTTAAGATACAAGATAAACCAGGAGCATCTTTTAGTCCTAGGAAATAAGGAAATGCTCAAACATACATAAACTTAGAAAATTTGATGTGGATATATATCAAAGAGGCTTAAGAGCCAAATGAAAATGCTCCCATTAGCAGTATTTGACTATAATCCAGATTATAAAATAAATATCCATGATTTCATACTAATATAAATGATTGAATAAATTAGTACATGGAATAGGAGAGTAATCACCCATGCAGGAGAATTAGAGATAAATCATGTAGCACGCAACCCTGATCAAGGAGAAAATAATTCCTCATTACTTAAGCATGGGCTGAGTGTAGTGACTTTTCTCAAAATACAGTGTGAATAGCAGGGAAAGTAAATCTACACTGAGGAAACCTGAAATTTCAGTCATTGATCAAAGTCAAAATCATAGACGTAAATCATGGTAATGGTATAGACACAGTTGATGGGAGATGTCAAAAATGGCAGATCACCTGTGGTGTGCTTCCCCTGAACCGATCAGTTCACTTCAGTCACTCAGCCATGTCTGACTCTTTGCAATGCCATGGACTGCAGCATGCCAGGCCTCCCTGTTCATCACCAACTCCTGGAGTTTACCCAAACTCATGTCCGTTGAGTCTGTGATGCCATGCAACCATCTCATCCTCTGCGTTCCCCTTCTTCTCCTGCCCTCAATCTTTCTCAGCATCAGGTCTTTTCAAATGAGTCAGCTCTTTGCTTCAGGTAGCCAAAGTATTGAAGTTTCAGCTTCAGCATCAGTCCTGCCAATGAATATTCAGGACTGATTTCCTTTAGGATGGACTGGTTGGATCTCCTTGCAGTCCAAGGGACTCTCAAGAGTCTTCTTCAACACCACAGTTCAAAAGCATCAGTTCTTTGGCATTCAGCTTTCTTTATAGTCCAACTCAGACACGCATACATGACTACTGGGAAAACCATAGTTTTGACTAAATGGACCTTTGTTGGCAAAGTAATGTCTCTGCTTTTTAATGCTGTCTAGGTTGGTCATAACTGTTCTTCCAAGGAGCAAACATCTTTCAATTTCATAGCTGCGGTCACCAACTGCAATGATTTTGGAGCCCCCAAAATAAAGTCACCCACTGTTTCCACTGTTTCCCCATCTATTTGCCATGAAGTGATGGGACTGGATGCCATGATCTTAGTTTTTGTATGTTGAGCTTTAAGCCAACTTTTTCACTCTCCTCTTTATTTTCATCAAGAGGCTCTTTAGTTCCTCTTTATTTTCTGCCGTAAGGATGGTGTCATCAGCATATCTAAGGTTATTGGTATTTCTCCAGGCAATCTTGATTCCAGCTTGTGCTTCCTCCAGCCAGTGTTTCTCGTGATATGCTCTGCATAGAAGTTAAATAAGCAGGATGACACTATACAGCCTTGATGTACTCCTTTTCCTATTTGGAACCAGTGTGTTGTTCCATGTCCAGTTCTAACTGTTGCTTCCTGTCCTGCACACAGGTTTCTCAAGAGGCAGGTCAGGTGGTTTGGTATTCCCCTTTAAGAACCTGAACCCATAACTCTTGTGAAATTATGAGAAAAATATCAAATAAATTTCAGTGCAGTGATACCCTTCATACTTCTCAGTTTCTCAAAAAGTTAAACAGAATTATCATAAAACTCATCAATTCTCTCCTAGTCTTTAACCCCAAAGAATTAAAAACAGGTATTAAAAAAAAATCTTGTACATGAATATATAGAACTATATATATGGGCAAAAGTGTTCATCCAAATGTTCATCTGCTGATGAATGGATTGATAAATGTGGTAATCCATACAGAGGAATATCATTCAGCCGCAAATGTGTTTAAAATACACGTTTCAATGTGGGTGGAAATAGTTTGGAACTAGATCGAAGTGATGATCCCACAATATAATGAATGCCTAAATTCCATTGGTTTGTAGCTCTCAAATGGTTGATTTTACATAATGTTAATTTATCTTGATAACATAAAATATAATACTAAAAAGATAAATGAGCAAGTATTATCTTCCATTACTATTAAGACTTTGGTTATTAACTTTCCCTTAGCTCATTTTTTGTTCATAACCATTCTTGGCTAGTATGTACTTTTGATGTAAAAGAGAATGGTACAGTTCCAGCACTAAGTTTTGCTCATTTCTTTCTAGGCTGACTGTTACACAGAAATCAGTCTAAATTTTTGTAAAATGAGAATAATAGCATTTAACAAAAGGAATTTTAGTAATATGTGTTGAAATGTAGCTCTTATAATGCTAAATTTTATATGAATGGTGATATTTGATCTTCTGTGTGTACACATTGCTTTTCAGAGCAGTATTATAGAGTTAGAGATATTAAGCATGTACAGACTTCGTTAACAAAAGAAATCACCCTGAATGCCAGGGTACACAAATTATTTCCCCTTTTTTAGTATTAACTGAGAAGTCACAGTCTTATTTCTCATCAGGTGTAGAAGAATATTGGATTTCCATCTCACCATTTGGTTAGACATAATAAATGAGATCACACAGGTATCATACTCAGAAAAGTGAAAAGCTTAATAGGCATGTGAGCTCCTTTTTAATACGTCATGGCATTGATCTGAAAAGAGGCTGCATAGCACAGGGATTAAATTCATGGACTTTGAAATCAGAAAATAATTTCACTTGAAGGTTTTAACTTTAACCTTCTGACTTTTGCCAACATATTTAATATCTGTTTTTAAGATATTATCATGACCAAAATGGGTTTGGTAATTATATAAATGAGGTAAAACAAAAAAGCAGGGATAGGGATGCTGGGAATACATTGCATGAATATGCTTCTAATAGAATTCTAAAATAGTTTTTACTAATTGTGTTAATAGGCATTCCTTTTTCACTAGTATTGGTCTAAATGATATTTATCCATATGTATTAAAATGTTAGGACATCCTGACTTTCCTTGAAGATAATGCTGTCATAGTTTATTAATCACAGCTTCGTTTCACCTTTACTTTTTAAATCAAGCTTCTAATATTTTTTCTTCTCTTAATGGCATGGGAATTCAAGGTAGAGATCTCATAATAAACGGCCTGGGGACTCTGGTCACTGCATCATCAAAGGGCCACCCAAAAGTGTTGTTAGAGCTGGAGAAGTTGTAAGGAGTACTAACCACAGAGATCAAAGAGGGAAACACTTCTTAAGAGGTTCATTTATAGTGAAAATATTGTTTTCTGGGGCCTTTTTTGGGGAGTGAGGTCAGGTAAGTGGGGATAGTATAATTTAAGTGAATAGCCTGTTAAAATTACCAGCTGTTTTCCCTCTATGGGCAAAGTATAGCAACTCTGCTACATTTCAAAAATTCTCCCCCCTCCACCCCACCTCTTTGCTTCCCACTCTTTCTTTTTTTTTTTTTTTTTTTCCTTTGTTTTCTTTTTTTATTTTTTTTTTTATTTTTTATTTTTTTTTTAATTTTTAGTTTTTTATTTTTTAAATTTTAAAATCTTTAATTCTTACATGCATTCCCAAACATGAACCCCCCTCCCACCTCCCTCCCCATAACATCTTTCTGGGTCATCCCCATGCACCAGCCCCAAGCATGCTGCATCCTGCGTCAGACATCGACTGGCGATTCAATTCACATGATAGTATACATGTTAGAATGTCATTCTCCCAAATCATCCCACCCTCTCCCTCTCCCTCTGAGTCCAAAAGTCCGTTATACACATCTGTGTCTCTTTCCCTGTCTTGCATACAGGGTCGTCATTGCCATCTTCCTAAATTCCATATATATGTGTTAGTATACTGTATTGGTGTTTTTCTTTCTGGCTTACTACACTCTGTATAATCGGCTCCAGTTTCATCCATCTCATCCACTCTTTCTTATCTCTATTTCTGTTTTTCAATTCAACATACATTTGTTGAACCTTGTTGAACCTGTACAAGTGCCAGTCTTTCCAAGGGGAAGTTTTACTTTTCAGATTGCAAGAAGCTCTTCATGTGCCTGGATTGTATCTGAATTTACAGGGAAATTTTAAGATCTGGATTATATTTCACTTAAACTAGGAAAGACCTTGAGGATGACACCCCACTCCAGTACTCTTGTCTGGAAAATCCCATGGGTGGAGGAGCCTGGTAGGCTGCAGTCCATGGTGTCGCAAAGAGTCGGACACTACTGGAGCGACTTGGCAGCAGCAGCAGCAGCGGACCTTTGGAACTGGTATTGATGTGAATCATCTTTGACCTGTCATTTTTTTCATGGCAATTTCTGGAATGAAAATTGCTTTTTGATTCTACTGGCACTAGTTTTCAATGAGAATAATATAAAAAACCAGTGTGTTTACCAAGAAACTATTATCAGTTTTCAAGGTATATGCACATGCGTGCCCACAGCCATCCAACCCCTTGTCTTCTCTCCCACATTCACACGATTTCGTATGGTCAGCATTTCTGACTAAGACATAGTCCCTGCTCTCAAGAAGCTCATACCTTTGCAGAGGAGACAGAGAAACTAGTTAATTGTAAATTATACTGTCATGAAAAAGTTATCATGAGAACCTCACAAGTAAGATGTGATAGCAGGGTGGAAGAATATCTCATGCAGACTGGAGGAGAGAGGGAGCCATCACTGAGTAATAATTGACCGAATTTTTAGAAGAAATAATCGGCCAAGTAGAAAAGGCCAGGGAAAACTATAGGGCAGAACAAAAGTATGGATAACCCTGATATTAATGAAAGAGCAATAGTCCTCCTAGTTCAAGAGATTTGTGATTGGAGAGGTGAGATCAGAGGGAAATGGGTTGTAGACTGTTGCATTATGTGCCTTGCTGAGGCATTATGAAGAGAGAAGTTACTGAGAGTTTGTAATTGGTGAGCAGGCAAAAAAGACTCAGGAACCACTCCTAAGATATGCTGTTCTAACTGCTCCCTTTTTAACTGTTTGATATTCCTTCTTGCCTGCTTCTATTCTTTCCTATTTCTTTTCTCTATGGTCCCTGTCTCTTCTGTCTTCTCTCTCTCCTTCCTTTTCATCTTCTTTCTTACTAGTGATAATCAGCTAAGTGATAGATATATTTTATAATCCCTAGCAGTAGACTGCCACAAAGAGAAGATTTTTTTTTTCTTGGCCATTGATTTCTTATGGACAACACTTTCTGTTAAGGAGCTATTGTGATTTTCTATGAGTAAACAGTTGTTGACACACTTGTAAAACTTTATTTTAGTTTTTAATGCTTGATTAAATGGTACTACCATCACTACAATCTGAATTTGAAGGGTTATACATCTGGGACTCTTATTCTATATTTTCACACTAAATTTCATTTTTAAGTCAAAAGCTAATACCAGGTTGTTTTGAACCATTTGAATAATATAGAAAGATAGTCCTTAGGGGATTAAAACCACAGGTATCCTATTTTGAGGATCCACTATTTGTAATAGTCGATGTGCAGTTTTGGAAATTTTTTTCAAGTACAAACATAATTTCATAAAAAGAATTCTATTTTTGTCATTAGAGGCTCTTGCTTTAATCCAGTATTTGGATGGTTGCTTTAGTTGTTTCCAGTTATTTAAATACATATAAGAAACTGCCATCAGCATTTTACCAATTTAAGACATAGTATTGATCATCATGTAGCAATTTTTGCAGGAATTAATACTTGGCTATGGAAATACATACACAAACATCTTACTCTAATACTTTTGACTTCACATCTAAATGATGACAACCTTATGATTACTCATGAGAACAGATCCTGAATTTTCACATACCATCAAATTTAACTAGGTTTCTGAATTGCAATGATATCTCATGTATAATAGCATGCAGTGTTTTGCTTTCTGTGACTGGCTTATCTCACTTTTTCCATGTTTAATCACAAGTTACTCTTGCGCTTGTTGCAAATGGCAGGAATTTTTTTTTTTTAGGCCAAATATTATTTTGGTGTGTGTGTGTGGTATGTATGTGTATCACATTTGCTTTATCCATTTATTAATCATCAGAAAATTCATTTGTTTCCAGATTTGATTAATGTGAGTAGTGCTGCAATGAACACAGCATTGTCAATATCTCTTCAATATACTGATTTCATTTCCTTTGCATATGAAAGTACTGAAAAGTCTACATGAAAAGGTAGTTCTAATTTAATTTTTTGAGAACCTCAACACTTTTTCCACAATGACAGGCAGAATATTATTTTTATGTACTTTTTTTTGTCCCTTAAATTGAAAATCTTTCTAAATCTGTATATATAAAACTGTTTAATTTTTATAGCTTCATAGTATAACACAGTATATATATATATATATTCTGCAGTGTGATTAATGCATTCTCTATTGATTGTCATGTATCAATAGCATTCTATTATATATATGTGTGTACATGTATATATAAACATATACACATTTTATATAAATATAAGTGGTACATCAGCATAATAGTTGCTCTTGTACAGCTATGTCAAGAAGTAGATTTGTGTGTTTTAAACTCTAGTAAACATTGTCAACTGGTAATTCCATCAACAATGTATAATGTAGCTTTTATATTGAAATCCCCGTAATATTGGTAATATTTTTCATTCTCACCTGTCTCTGCTCTTTCTCTTTCTTTTTCCCTGTCAGTCGGTGAAGCAGAAAACTGTGTTTCCTAGTCACTGCTCATGATAAGGCTGGGCATCTGCCATTAGGTTCACTGGTCACTTGTACATGTTGTAATTGTTTCTATTGTGGGTGCCTGTGGGTGTATCCCCACTTTTTAAAGTTTGATCTCCTCCTTGTGCAGTTACTATATTGACCTTTCTATCAAAAGCAACATTTTATTTGACTAATGCCAATATTTCCTCTTCTTATTGAACTATATCAAATGAAGAGACATGTATTAATAATGCATTTTTAACATTAGAAGTTTAGAAAAGAGAAAAACAGGAGAAAATAATCACCTAATTTCCTACTACTAGTAAAAATTTTAATTAATACTTTTTTAAAAACTGAACTTTCTTTTGATCTTTGAAACCAAATTTGAAAATTTTTTATGTATTATGTTACATTTGGAAACAAAGTGAATAAACATTTTTTTGTATACCAGACTATGTATATTTTAAAATCTGCATATTGCATGATCAAAGCTTTTAGATAAGAGACTTGATTATAGCTTCTTTGAAATGTCACACCCACTGCAGTTAACTCTGATGATTGTCCTATTCATTCTCCCTTGTTCTGTCCAAGTCTACTTTTTTCCCAGTTATTGGCTATAAAATTCTCCATTCATTGCCCCTGTATCAGGGCCTCCTGGCACCACACCTGCAGTGTTCTCTTTTGGTTACAAGACCCGCTTCACATCAATCAATTACCCTCACAATGTCCTTCCTCACTGGCCTGGCTGCCTGCATGTCTATTCTTGGCTATAAAAGCTTCAAGGGGCTCCAATAGACTTAAGTTGCTTTCTCTCCGAGGCAATGAGGATTGTGCCCACAGGAGGGCCCAGGCATGGTTTGGAGTGCCAAGGGAGGAGTGACAAGAGAGAGCATGGTTGTTAGTGGTGTGTGGCCTGGAGGAAAGCTTAGTGGTGGCAGTGCAAGTGGGGGACTCCTGGTATTTAATTCATATGTGGAACAAGCATCAGCAATTTGGTTTGTTTGTTTCAAGATACAGTAGTTTAACAGTATGTCTAAAAAAATAACATGTATTAGGTTGAACTCTATAAAACTGACATTTGACCAAAAGTGAACTGACTGAAAGAACAATTTCTTATGACTCAAACTAATAAATGCATATAAGCCTGGAGAGGAACAATTTAGTGATAAGAATTAAAGATTTTCTATTTTTTATCTAGGCATACAAGTTTTAAAAATGGATTCCCTATATATCTTTCTTGTAAACTTCTCATTTTTAAAATGTCTATTATTCATACATTTCATATCAGTGAATTATGTTCCTATATATGAGTAATAGGGCTTCTCTGGTGGCTCTGCTGGTAAAGAATACACCTGAAATATGGGAGACCTGGGTTCGATACCTGGATTGGGAAGATCTGGAGAAGAGAAAGGCTACCCACTCCAGTATTCTGGCCTGGAGAATTCCATGGCCTGTATAGTCCATGGGGTCACAAAGAAGGGGACGACAGAGGATGAGATGGCTGGATGGCATCACTGACTTGATGGACGTGAATCTGAGTGAACTCCGGGAGTTGGTGATGGACAGGGAGGCCTGGCGTGCTGCAATTCATGGGGTCGCAAAGAGTCGGACACGACTGAATGACTGAACTGAAACAGATTGAATTTATTTTCTCTTTATCAGTGTATGAATATAACTTTTTCTTCATAGCCTCATCCATGATTTCATCAATTTTTAAACTTTTGAAATTAGTTAGTACAGAATAGCACTCAATACAATCTTAGTAACATTTCTTTGATTACTAGTGAGAATTTTGCTTTTTTAGGACTATCAGCTGTTAGGACATCTTCTGTGTCAGTGGTCTTATATTTTTTTCTCATTTTAAAATTGGTATACCACACTTCTTTTCTTTATCTATCTGGAGGAACTAATTTCATAATAGAAATATTAGTCATCTGTCTGATATTTTATAATGTATTTTTCAGTGTGCGTTCAGTTTTTATTTTATTGTGCTTATATTTCAATATAAGAGATCCCTATGTAGAAAGTGAAAGTGAAGTTGCATAGTTGTGTCTGACTCTTTGCAACCCTGTGGACTGTAGCCACCAGGTTCCTCCATCCGTGGGATTTTCCAGGCAAGAATATTGGAGTCTGTTGCCATTTCCTTCTCCAGGGGATCTTCCTGACTCAGGGATGGAACTTGGGTCTCCCGATTTGCAGGCAGACTCTTTACCATCTGAGCCATCAGGGAATCTCCATCTACATGTAGATATTTATACAAAACTAGGTATATATCTGTATCTAAGTATATAAGAACAGAATATTGTGAATATATATTTCCTTCCTCATTTGTTAATTAGAGATATTCTTTGAATGAATTTTCTACCTTAAACGTTTGCTTAAATATTGTTTTTCACTCTTTTAGTTTGTTGCCCTTTTAGATGTTTAAATATCCTTTTGAAACTTTCTTGAGTTTATGATGAGAGGCAATAATCTATGTATTTACAAGTTTATCTGTTGTACCAACACCATTGACTGACTAATTCACCCTCTCCACATTGATGTGATTTGATTCTTAATAGTCTCTTGAGGTCACTCTAAGTTTATTCTGGCCCTCTCCTTCCATTCTTTGCCTTTAGGCTTTTATAATTGTCTGAAAGCAGAAATATGATAAGCTGGAGCTGAATATTCCCCCAGATTTTCTACTGCTCTTGGTTAAAAAGCAAAATTCTTATCATGGATCCAAGATTTCATCCTGTTTGGCCTATTTCTCCAGCTTGATCTCAGTCATTCACAGTCTTGCTTTTGCATCTCAGGGCTTTTGCATATGGCCCTTCCAAAGCGGTAACTCCTATTTTGCAAAGTCTGAATAAGCATGATGGTAATGTGTCATATTGTTATCATAGCCCTCTGATATTTCCTTCAAATTAGTTGTCAGAGATGTACCTATAATTAAAGTTACTTAATACCAATATCTACTTGTATCTACCCATCTAGATCTAGCCTGTAAAGTTTCAAAAGTCTCAACTCCAGAAAAATAAACGACCCAATCAAAAAATGGGCCAAAGAACTAAATAGACATTTCTCCAAAGAAGACATACGGATGGCTAACAAATACATGAAAAGATGCTCAACATCACTCATTATTAGAGAAATGCAAATCAAAACCACAATGAGGTACCACTTCACACCAGTCAGAATGGCTGCGATCCAAAAATCTGCAAGCAATAAATGCTGGAGAGGGTGTGGAGAAAAGGGAACCCTCCTACACTGTTGGTGGGAATGCAAACTAGTACAGCCACTATGGAGAACAGTGTGGAGATTCCTTAAAAAATTGCAAATAGAACTACCTTATGACCCAGCAATCCCACTGCTGGGCATACACACCGAGGAAACCAGAATTGAAAGAGACACATGTACCCCAATGTTCATCGCAGCACTGTTTATAATAGCCAGGACATGGAAACAACCTAGATGTCCATCAGCAGATGAATGGATAAGAAAGCTGTGGTACATATACACAATGGAGTATTACTCAGCCGTTAAAAAGAATTCATTTGAATCAGTTCTGATGAGATGGATGAAACTGGAGCCGATTATACAGAGTGAAGTAAGCCAGAAAGAAAAACACCAATACAGTATACTAACACATATATATGGAATTTAGGAAGATGGCAATGACGACCCTGTATGCAAGACAGGGAAAGAGACACAGATGTGTATAACGGACTTTTGGACTCAGAGGGAGAGGGAGAGGGTGGGATGATTTGGGAGAATGACATTCTAACATGTATACTATCATGTGAATTGAATCGCCAGTCTATGTCTGACGCAGGATGCAGCATGCTTGGGGCTGGTGCATGGGGATGACCCAGAAAGATGTTCTGGGGAGGGAGGTGGGAGGGGGGTTCATGTTTGGGAATGCATGTAAGAATTAAAGATTTTAAAATTTAAAAAATAAAAAACTAAAAAAAAAAAACTAAAAAAAAAAAAAAAAAGAATTACTGTTTCACCTCAGAACTTGACATTGGACTTAGAATATAGTGGATACTCATTAGGATATCAGTTATACTCATTAGTTGTGTTACTTGAAAAAATAAATGCATGATATTTTCATAACATATTAATGGCTGTTTGTGAAGATTTTTTTTCCTTCATAAAAGTGAATTTGATAAAAGCTTAAATCTGTTTCTTTAAATATTGACATTTGATAAATTCTTTGGTTATTTTGTTTCTGGATTTTAGGTATCATCAGAAAAAGCCAATGTATGAAAGAAATGACTCTTCGGTGTCTGAATTTGTTTTCCTGGGACTTTCTACCTCTAGACCAGTGCAGCATTTCCTCCTTGCCTTCTCCACAGTGTTTTATGTAACAATTGTTCTAGGGAATCTCCTTGTTGTGTTTGCAGTGACCTTTGACCCTCATCTACATTCCCCCATGTACTTCCTTTTAGCCAACCTCTCATTTATTGATTTGTGTCTTTCTACCTTAACAGTGCCTAAGATGATCTCTGACCTGTACTCTGGGCACAAAACCATATCCTTCCAGGGGTGTGTCACCCAGATATTTATCCTTCACACCCTGGGTGGATCTGAGATGGTGCTGCTCACTGCCATGGCCTTAGACCGCTATGTGGCCATATGTAAGCCCCTGCACTATCTGACCATCATGAGCCCACGGGTGTGCCTTTTGCTTCTGTGTGGTGCCTGGGCTATTGGCCTCATTCACTCAGTGGTCCAGTTAGCTTTTGTGATCCATTTGCCTTTCTGTGGTCCTAATGAAATCGACAGCTTTTACTGTGACCTTCCTTGGTTTATCAAACTTGCCTGCATAGATTCCTACAGAATGGAATTCATGGTCACTGCCAACAGTGGGTTCATATCCATGGGCACTTTCTTCTTGTTGATCATCTCCTATGTTTTCATCCTGGTCACCGTATGGAAACGCTCTTCATGTGGTTTGCGCAAGGCCCTCTCTACTCTGTCAGCACACATCACTGTGGTGGTTTTGTTCTTTGGACCCTGCATCTTTGTTTACATGTGGCCATTTCCCACGGTGCCAGTGGATAAGTTTCTTGCCATTTTAGACTTTTTGGTTACACCCATCCTGAATCCTACCATTTACACACTGAGGAACAAAGACATGAAGATGGCTATGAAGAGACTGAGTTGTCAGCTTTTGAGTTTGAAGATCTCTTAAGTAACTCATGGGTGCACAAGTTACTTCAGACAACTTCATGTAATACAAATGGTTAAATAAATATATAAAATTTGGGGCTCTTTTTTTCTGAAGTTAAGCTGGATTAAAACTTAGCATTCAAAAGACTATGATCATGACATCTGGTCCCATCACTTCATGGTGAAAAGATGAAACAATGCAGACAGTGACAGACTTTATTTTCTTGGGCCCCAAAATTACTGTGGATGGTGACTGCAGCCATGAAAGACATTTGCGCCTTGGAAGAAAACCAATGTCCAACCAAGACAACATATAAAAGCAGAGCCACTTTGCCGACAGCGGTCCATCTAGTCAAAGCTCTGGTTTTTCCAGTAGTCATATATGGATAAGTCATGTATTAGACCATAAAGAAAGCTGAATGCCAAAGAATCGATGCTTTTGAACTGTGATGTTGGAGAAGACCCTTGAGAGTCCCTTGGACTGCAAGGAGATCAAACCAGCCAGTCCTAAAGTAAATCAGTCTCCTGAATATTCATTTGAAGGATTGATGCTGAAGCTGAAGTTACAATACTTTGGCCACCTGATGTGAAGAACTGACTAATTGAAAAAGACCCTGATGCTGGAAAAGATTGAAGACAGGAGGAGAAGGGGATGACAGAGGATGAGATGGTTGGAAGGCAACACTAACTCTATGGGCATGAGTTTGAGCATTCTCTGGGAGCTAGTGATGGACAGGGAAGCCTGGCATGGTGCAGTCCATGTGGTCGCGGAGTCAGCCATGACAGAGCGACTGAACTTAAAACTGACCATTTTATAATATTTAGACTAGACCGTTGGTTATGAGGTTACGTTCAATTATCTTGTTAAATCTCTAGATAATGATTTGTTTGTCAGCCAAATTGAAGTCCCAGGAAATATTTGGACAGTTTTAGAAAAGCAGTGATTATAGACTTAGTGTCTATTGAAAGTATGGCCTTATGCATCAGACTGCCTGTATTCAATTAATCAACTGAATTTTATTAATTCAATGAATTAATTAATATAGAACTAATATATGCAAACTTTTCAGAAAACTATGAAATATCTAACTCTCTTTAAGGTGCTAGATATGAATAACTACATTTATCTTTCTGAAAGACAAAAATATGTACGAGGGAGTATTTTTGGCCTGGAAATAAAAACAGACTGTGAGAAGTGGAGTAGAAGGAAAACAGAACAGATACTATAATAGAGATTGACAGTAGGAAGGAAAACAAAAAGGATAGCCTCATAAACAGTATATTTTATGAGTCTGAAGTACACTTTCCTTGTTTGTCTCAATTCCAGTGGACCAAATCATTCTCCAATTGACTTAGGACAGGGAAATTTATGTATGTGTTGGTATTTCACAGTTTCTGAAACTGTGACTTAATTCATCAATGAATATCCCTCAAACATCAAAATGTGTTGATATGATCATGGCCTAGATGTTATTATTAATATACAACAACTATTCTTCCCAAATTGTTGCTGACTATTTTCTATAGTAACTCAGCTTATCTAACTCTACCGTGTCTCAAAACATGGGTGTCAATATGTGTTAGTGTGTATGGTCTGTGTAAATTATAAAACTTATTTAATTTATAGCTGGCTTTGACAACTAGAAGACTGAGCCAGTTCACTGTGAAGCTATGAAAGGACACTATGTCCTGAGTATTTGTGATCCACAGTTCTTTCAGGATTATGCAATCAGTTTGTAATTTTATATTTTTCCTGTTCACAATTATTTCATTGCTTTGATTTATACTTTTAGTGGATTCTTGTTAGCTACATTAAATTAGGAAGTACAATATAAAGCCAGAACTCTGAGGAATTTGCCAACAGTATTTGAAAGTAGCAGGAGAATGGAGAAGACTGAAGTTCTAACCGCAAAAGTTCTGAAAGGCAATACTGAATTACCTGAATCTGTCAGGCTGAGGAGCTAAAGGTCTATTAGAATCATAAGCCAAACATGGAAGGGTTATATCCATGGCACAGGATCAAATCTGAAGTGTACCAAGTCTTCTAAAAACTACAGTGCAGATTTGAATAAGGTCAGTACTTGATCAGATTGAAGGGATCATGCCTTAACATTTTATACCTCATAGAGGAAAGAGTAGATTATTTCTGAAGGAATTTATTACATCAGAGGTACATGATCTTTTATATACAATGTGTAAAATAGAAAAAAGTAACTATGGAATATGCAAGAAGTGGGAACATGTGATTGATAATTAGAAGGAAGTGAGTAAAGAGAAGCAGACCAAATATGGCTCAATTTGTGAAATCAGAAAAGAGCATAAAATAATTGATATAGTTAAAGAGAGAGACATTAAGGAGCTGAAAAACTGAAAAAAAAAATACAGAGAAACAGAATATCTAAGAAAGAACCAATTGATTTTAGAAATGAAAAAGAAATGTATAATATTATGAATTTAAGAAGGCTTAAAAATGGACTGGACACAACAGAAGAAAAAAAATCAGTCGATTCAAGACAAATTCATAGATATTATCCAAAGTGAGTACAAATATATAAAAGAACAAGAATATCAGAATATATGTGCATATATACATATACATATGAAAATAACAGTTATTTTATTTAAGATTTATCCCTGAGATTCTCTATTGGAAATGTTACAAACTACACAGGACCATGTCATATTTAGAAAGTAATATGGAATTGGTAGTATATCTAGATCCATGGATTTCATATAAATGGATGTAAACTTGTATAGCATTTTGAGGAAGATTTCTGAAGAAAAGTTTTGTTTTGTTTAATGTAGTAATGAATAATTTGCAAACTTTGAACATAATGTAGTTCTTAAAGGCTATTTGAATACTTCAGGGAATTAAAGGATTGCTGATTCCAAAGTTTCTTTTTGACCTACGTGTATGATGAACTGCCTAACCCATTTATGAATAGGAAGGGAAAAGCAAATTCTCCAAAGGTTGTTAATATAGACATCTTTGTGTTTAATATGTATCTTTTAAAGAATTTACATTATCACAAATGACTAAAACATGATATTGAGGGAACAAATCTCTCTCCAGATTATGATTATGATTCAACTTTCTTTCTGAATATGATTAGGAATACTTAATGATTACTTTTATAGATATGACTACAGAAGGTAATAGAATGTTAACTAATTAATAGAATAATTTATCATTTTTATAGATAAATACAGCAATATAATGCACTGACTTATTAAACTTTAGAGAAGTTCTATGTGAAATGCTCTTCTAAAAGAAATGCATAGAATGACAAATAATTTTCAGATATGGTGTCAGTGCTGAAGTAACAAAAGAAGAGTAATAATTAATGTTAAAATTCTTATTAATTTAAAGTCATTATTGAGAACAATAAAAATAATACTTATAAAGACTGGCCAAATTTCCCAAACAAAAACTCATTTTGACAATTCTGGAATACTAAAGAATTGACACAAAACTTTCATCAAGAGATATACATGATTTCCATATGTGAATTGGGGAACTCTTCCCTGTCTTAAGTAACAGAATAGGTGTGGCTAATTTAAGGAGCTCACAGAAGACTTTCTGATAATTTGAGATGATGAAATACCAACAGAAATCCACAGTCTCTCATCATACTCTCTTAATGGCATTTCTAATCTCTTTATTTCTGAAAGTATAAACGACTGGATTTAGTAGTGGTGTGATGATCACATAAAATATAGCAAGGAACTTGCCCACCCAAGTAGTGCTGAGTGGAAACAGATAGATGAAGATGCAGGCCCAAAGAATAACATGACCACTGTGATGTGGGTAGTGCAAGCGGAGAGAGCCTTGGATGCCCTGTCCATCGACTGATGGCAGACAGTAAGCAGAATATAAAAGTAAAAGATCAGCAAAGAATGAAGCAGATGGTGACCAAGTACCCCACTTGGGGTACCCACCAAGTACCCCCATTTATCAACATTTTGAGAATATCAGTGTCCATGCAAGCTAGCTTGATCACCAAATATCACAGAAAAAACTATCCAATTCTCTGGGTCCACAGAAAGGCAATTGTATAATTATAGTAGTTGGCTTATTGAATGCCCAAAGCCAATGATCCATGGTGTCATCACTAGCTGAATGCACATTTGTGTGTTCATGATGCTAGAGTAATGGAGTGGCTTGCAGATGGCTGCATAATGGTCATAGGCCATAGACACAAGCAGCACCATCTCACCCTCCCCCCCACAAAAGAAAAAAGGAACAAGAGCAATCTGACACATGCATGCCTTAAAGGAGATGGTCTTATTTGCTTTGAGAAAGTTTGAGATCAGTTTAGGAGTAGTTACTGTTGAAAGACATAAGTCAATGAAAAAAAGACTGGCTAACAGGAAGTACATTGAGGAGTGGAGATGAAGGTCAGCAGTAATTAGGAAAATAAAGAAGATACTGCCCAAAATGGTGATTAAATAAAGTGAAGAAAACATCACTAGGAGGAAGGCCTAGAGTTGTCATGAGTCACACAGCTGGGGAAAAATAAATTCAGACACCACAAATTGGTTATTTCTTCCATTTATTCACTTTATTCTAATTTTATCTGAAGAAAAGACATAAAAATATTTTTTCTGAGTCAAGCAAGTTTCTTATTTATTGGTGATGGAAGCATATCCTTACATAATCACTTTGGAAAAAAAAATTGTGCTTTTCTTATAAAGCTCAATACTCACACATCCTATGGTCCAGCAATTTCAGTCTTATGTGTATGCTCGAGATAAATTCTTACAACTGTACATATGGAGATATTTATAATTATGCATATAAACAGGAAAATGGAATATTATTCAGAATCACAGCATATAAAGTACAACTATATAAAATGACACATATATAGCTTTTTGAGACACCATAATGAAGAAAAAAGAGGTTAGCATAATTTTTGTAAACAGCAATATAAAAATGCTGTATTCTGTAGGAAATTCTATATATGACTATCTATTAAAAATGATGTAAGTAACTCTAACTGTAGGAGGCTAAGGATCAGGAAGGATGTGCACACATTATCAGCTGTATGATATTATTAACTGTTTAGGTCATATATTAGTCATGTTTTTATAGGTATAGTTTTATCATTGAATAAACAAGCATAAAAATTCAAAATGACCATTGATAAAGATGTTGAATATACTATGAATCAAGAATTATGATCAATTCAATGCTGTGGGCCTGACGTTTAGTCTGGGTTTACCCTCCCTGTTGTCTGTAACTGAAGCTATTGATGATACTGTTTTTGTTTAAGTCCACAGAGTTAACAGATACCAAGGATAAAAATAAAAATAGAATTAGAAAGCTATAGATGTAGGAGGGGCTTTTAATTTTCTCCAGTATGGTAAACAGAAATTTATTGAATATTTTCTTACTGAGAACTGTAATCACTTTTGCACACATCAGTGAAAAAGAAATAGATTGTAGATGGTGTATGTTATATCACAGAATAAAAGTATATGCCTGACTTTTCACCTAATATTAGCTTAATAGGCTGTCAATGTTATTTTAGATAAATTAGAAATGGCAAAATATTGCTGCTATATAAAACTATATTAATAATACTGTTAAAATAATTATAGACTTGGATTACCATGATATTGAATGTTTTGCCTTGGAGACGAACAGAGATTATTGTCGTTTTTGAGATTGCATCCAAGTACTGCATTTCAGACTCTTTTGTTGACCATGATGGCTACTTCATTTCTTCTGAGGGATTCCTGCCCGCAGTAGTCGATATAATGGTCATCTGAGTTAAATTCACCCATTACAGGGCACTGGAATGCAAAAGTAGGAAGTCAAGAAATACCTGGAGTAACTGGCAAATTTGGCCTTGGAATGCAGAATTAAGCAGGGCAAAGACTAACAGAGTTTTGCCAGGAAAATGCACTGGTCATAGCAAACACTCTCTTCCAACAACACAAGAGAAGACTCTACACATGGACATCACCAGATGGTCAACAACGAAATCAGATTGATTATATTTTTTGCAGCCAAAAATGGAGAAGCTCTCTACAGTCAACAAAAACAAGACCAGAAGCTGACTGTGGCTCAGATCATGAACTCCTTATTACCAAATTCAGACTTAAATTGAAGAAAGTAAGGAAAACCACTGGACCATTCAGGTATGACCTAAATCAAATCCCTTATGATTATACAGTGGAAGTGAGAAATAGATTTAAGGGCCTAGATCTGATAGACAGAGTGCCTGATGAACTATGGAATGAGGTTCATGACATTGTACAGGAGACAGGGATCAAGATCATCCCCATGGAAAAGAAATGCAAAAAAGCAAAATGGCTGTCTGGAGAGGCCTTACAAATAGCTGTGAAAAGAAGAGAGGTGAAAAGCAAAGGAGAAAAGGAAAGATATAAGCATCTGAATGCAGAGTTCCAAAGAATAGCAAGAAGAGATAAGAAAGCCTTCTTCAGTGATCAGTGCAAAGAAATAGAGGAAAAGAACAGAATGGGAAAGACTAGAGATCTCTTCAAGAAAATTAGAGATACCAAGGGAACATTTCATGCAAAGATGGGCTCGATAAAGGACAGAAATGGTATGGACCTAACAGAAGCAGAAGATCTTAAGAAGAGGTGGTAAGAATACACAGAAGAACTGTACAAAAAAGATCTTCACTTCCTGGATAGTCATGATGGTGTGATCACTCATCTAGAGCCAGACATCCTGGAATGTGAAGTCAAGTGGGCCTTAGAAAGCATCACTATGAACAAAGCTAGTGGAGGTGATGGCATTCCAGTGGAGCTATTTCAAATCCTGAAAGATGATGCTGTGAAAGTGCTGCACTCAATATGCCAGCAAATGTGGAAAACTCAGCAGTGGCCACAGGACTGGAAAAGGTCAGTTTTCATTCCGATACCAAAGAAAGGCAATGCCAAAGAATGCTCAGACTACCGCATAATTGCACTCATCTCACATGCTAGTAAAGTAATGCTCAAAATTCTCCAAGCCAGGCTTCAGTAATATGTGAACCGTGAACTTCCAGATGTTCAAGCTGGTTTTAGAAAAGGCAGAGAGGAACCAGAGATCAAATTGCCAACATCCACTGGATCATGGAAAAAGCAAGAGAGTTCCAGAAAAACATCTATTTCTGCTTTATTGACTATGCCAAAGCCTTTGACTGTGTGGATCACAATAAACTGTTGAAAATTCTGAAAGAGATGGGAATATCAGACCACCTGACATGCCTCTTGAGAAATCTGTATGCAGGTCATGAAGCAACAGTTAGAACTGGACAGGGAACAACAGACTGGTTCCAACTAGGAAAAGGGGTACATCAAGGCTGTATATTGTCACCCTGCTTATTTAACTTATATGCAGAGTAGATTATGAGAAATGCTGGACTGGAAGAAACACAAGCTGGAATCAAGATTTCCAGGAGAAATATCAATAACCTTAGATATGCAGATGATAACACCCTTTTGGCAAAAAGTGAAGAGGAACTAAAAAGCCTTTTGATGAAAGTGACAGAGGAGAGTGAAAAAGTTGACTTAAAGCTCAACATTAAGAAAACGAAGATCATGGCATCTGGTCCCATCATGTCATGGGAAATAGATGGGGAAACAGTGGAAACAGTGTCAAACTTTATTATTTTGGGTTCCAAAATCACTGCAGATGGTGACTGCAGCCATGAAATTAAAAGATGCTTACTCCTTGGAAGGAAAGTTATGACCAACCTAGATATTCAAAAGCAGAGACATTACTTTGCCGACTAAGGTCCGTCTAGTCAAGGCTATGGTTTTTCCAATAGTCATGTATGGATGTGAGAGTTGGACTGTGAAGAAGGCTGAGTGCCGAAGAATTGATGCGTTTGAACTGTGGTGTTGGAGAAGACTCTTGAGAGTCCCTTGGACTGCAAGGAGATCCAACCAGTCCATCCTAAAGGAGATCAGTCCTGGGTGTTCATTGGACGGACTGATGGTGACTGAGGCTGAAACCCCAATACTTTGGCCACCTCATGTGAAGAGTTGACTCATTGTAAAAGACCCTGATGCTGGGAGGGATTGGGGGCAGGAGGAAAAGGGGACGACTGAGGATGAAATGGCTGGATGGCATCACTGACTGGATGGACATGAATCTGAGTGAACCCCAGAGTTGGTGATGGACAGGGAGGCCTGGCATGCTGCCATTCATGGGATCGCAGAGTTGGACACAACTGAGCGACTCAACTGAACTGATAGTTGTAAAATCAAATGAGTTAGAGAATTCACAAAATAATCAAAAGTTAGGAAAATTAAAAATAAGAATTGAAAACATAATTTCATTTTATTCTTTGAACTGCTAATTTTAGGGCCATGGGAAAACTAAACCTCCCTGTTTCTTTGTATCTCCCTGTCAGTCTCTGAATACCTCTCATATGATAGAAATTTTCACCCACATGGTCTAAGATAATCTTCACAATAACCAAATAAAATAACTATTCTTACTATTCTGGGCCTGGCTGTCAGTGCAATCTGTTGGAGTTTCAGAGTGAGAAATAGCATGACTCTAGTGTAATCCCAATATTTTCTGATGCCAGGCCTTCATCTGTGTTGTCATTCTTTCTCTCCTGTTCAGTTCCAAGAGTATAATTCCATTTCCAGGGTAACTATTAATTATTGTAGGCTTTGAGAGATTTCTCTCTATAATCTCTATCATATTCTTACCAGAGTTAAATTAATAACCATCACTTTTCTCAATATTTGAAAATTTCTATTAATTACAGTTACATATCTGTGTCCAAAACACAGTTTTCCTTAACTCAAAGAAAACTGTAGACCCTGATGATTGTGGATCTGTGACTACCTGAATATTACCTCAAAGAGGGCACCTCTGTAGCTGTAAGACCCTGTAGCGGTTACTCATTTTAATGCTATGGGGAGTCCGAACTTTCAAAATGTACCTTGGAGAAGAAATCCTTGATATTTCTGAAAGCTATGCAAAAATTCCAAACCATTCTAATTAATGTGCATGGAATTATGGCATTAAAAGATTGTCTTAAATATGACAGAGAAAGAGAACCAAGGGATAAATTAAGAAGTTTGAAAAGTGTAGTGTAGAGTGTATCTTCTTACCAGAGAGAAACCATGGAGTCACAAAGAGTCGGGCACAAGTGAGCATACACGTACGCAAAGGCAATATTATCAGTATTCTTCAGAATATTGTAAGGGAAGCTTACCTTTTATTTGCATGTATACAATATTATATGATTTAGTCTTAAGGACAAGAATCCAACACTTTAGTGATCTGAGAAGGAAATATGATAACATGTGTCTATCTGCCCATGGCTGTTACATTTTTTTCATCAGAAGAATACAATTATTCAGATATTGGTGGTTATGGTTTCAGTTTATTTTCTATGCAGTTCCATACTTACATGTGCACATGTGCACTCATATATATATATATATACATATATATATATATATACACACACACACGTATGGTGGAGTTTTTCCTTTGAGATATGGAGTATGGAAGAATATTTTAAATTCAATTAATTTAAAATAATATTATGCTTAAATATATTTCATTCAATGTAAATGGTTGTTTTAGAGAAATAAAGAGAAATTAGAGACAATATTCAACTGCACATTTTTAGTGTTCTTTTTGCACTTTGGGAATGAATGGCAGGGTTTGGAAAGCAGGCATGAAAAGAATGAAGCAGAAGAGTGGGATTATTACACTTGACATTAACTATGTAGATAGTGTCAGTGATGTCAATCCACCACTAGTCAACTCGGCTTGTGATCAGACATAAGAGGGTCTTCTGTCTTGACACACTGGAGACATTGAAAAGTTAGGTGTTTGTCAGAGGATCATGAATTCATGGGAATGAACGAATATGTGAAGCACAGGAGATTTTAGTGTAATGAAATTCTTTATGATAACTGTAATTTCGAATATATTGTCTTAGGCATTTGCTGGGTCTTCTGTGAGGGCCTAAATACAATGGCACTCTAGAAACAATGAGCACATGTTTATTTCTAATTTCATTATCTATAAACAGAATCAGGGATCTTTGGAAATAGGGCTATTGTTGGAATAGGAAATTAAGATACAAGATAATCTGGGAGCATCTTTTAGTCCCAGAGAATAAGGGAATGCTCAAATATACATAAACTCACAAAACATACATAAACTCACAAAATTTGATGCAACTATACATCAAAGAGGCTTAAGAGCCAAATGAAAATGCTCCCAATAGCGGTATTTGATTATAATCTAGATTATAAAATAAATATCCATGATTTCATACTAATATAAATGACTGAATAAATTAGTGCATGGGGTAGCAAAGTCATCACTCATGTAGGAGAATTAGAGATAAATTGTGTAGCAAGCTACCCTAATCAAGGGGAGCATAGCTACCCATTCCTTAAATGTAGGCTGAGTATAGTGACTTTTCTCAAAATACAGTGTGGATAGTACAGAAAGTAAATATACAGTGAGGGAACTTGCCATTTCAGTCAAATGATCAAGGTCAACATCAGCGGACATAAATAAATCATGGTGATGGTACAGACACTGATGTCAGGTGTCAAAAATGGCAGATCACCTGTGGCGTGTGTCCCCTGAACCCAGAACTTTGGTGAAATCATGAGAAAATGCCAAATACATTTCAGTGGGGTGATATCCTTCCTACTTTGCAATTCCTCACAAAATTAAGCAGAATTATCATAAAACTCATCAATTCTGCTCCTAGTCTTTAACCCCAAAGAATTAAAAACAAGTATTAAAATCTTGTACATGAATATCTAGAACTATTCACAATGGGCCAAGGTGTTCATCTAAATGTTCATCTGTTGATGAATGGATTGACAAATGTGGTAATCCATACAAAGGAATACCATTCAGACACAAATGTGTATCAGATACATATTTCAATATGGATGAAAATAGTTTTGAACTAGGTCGAAGTGATGATCCCACAATATAATGAATGCCTAAATGCCATTGGTTTGTAGCTCTCAAACGGTTGATTTTACATTATATTAATTTATCTTGATAACATAAAATGTAAAACTAAAAAGATAAATTAGTAAATATTATTTTCCACTATGAATTAAGGTTTTAGTTATCAACTTTTTTTAGCTTTTTTTAAAAAAAATACTTGGATAATGTGCATTTTTGATGTAAAAAAGAATGCTACCATTCTAACACTAAGTTTTTGTTAATTTCTTTCTAGGCTGAATGTTATGTAGAAATTAGTCTAAGTTTTTGTAAAATGAGAATAATAGCAGTTTAACAAAAAGAATTTTGGTACAATATGTTGAAATGTAGCTCTTATAATAATGTTAAATTTTATAAGAATGGTGATATTTGATCTTCTGTGTGTACACATTGCTTTTCTGAGCAGTATTATAGAGTTAGAGATATTAAGTGTGTCCAGAGTTAGTTAATGAATAAAAAAAATCACAGTGCTGAATGCCAAGGTACACAAATTTTTTCCCCTTAACTGAGAAGTCACAGTCTTATTTCTCATCAGGTGAGGAAGAATATGGGATTTCAATCTCACTATTTGTTTAGACATAATAAATGAGATCATATAGGTATTATACTCAGAAAAGTGAAAAGCTTAATAGACTTGTGAACTTCTTTTTAATACATCATGGCATTGATCTAAAAAAGAAGCAGCATACCTAGGGAATGAATTCATAAACTTTGAGATAAGAATATTATTTCACTTGAATATTCGTTTTGACTTTAGTATTCTGACCTTTTCTAACATATTTATTTCTGTTTTTAAGATATTATCATGGCCAAAATGGGATTGGTAATTTTATCAATGAGATAAAAGCAGGGATAGGGTTTCTAGGAATATTGCATGAATATGTTTCCATTAGAATTTGAAATAATTTTTCTAATGAGTGTGTTAATAGACATTCCTTTTTCACTAGTATTGGTCTAAATGATATTGATCAGTAGGTATTAAAATTTTAGAAGATGCTGAGTTTCCTTGAATATATATTGCTGTCACAGTTTATTAATCATAGCTTCCTTTTATTCGCATTTACTTTTAAAATCAAGCTTCTAATATTTTTTCTTCTCTTAATGGCATGGGAATTCAAGGTAGAAATCTCATAATAAATGGCCTAGGGACTCAGGTCACTGCGTTATCAAAGGGCCACCCAAAAGTGTTGTTAGAGCTGGAGCAGTTGTAAGGAGTACTAACCACAGAGATCAAAGAGGGAAACACTTCTTAAGAGGTTCATTTATAGTGAAAATATTGTTTTCTGGGGCCTTTTTGGGGGAAGTGAGGTCAGGTAAGTGGGGACAGTATAATTTAAGTGAATAGCCTTTTAAAATCACCAGCTGTTTTCCCTCTATGGGCAAAGTATAGCAACTCTGCTACAACATTTCAAAAATTCTACCCCCTGCCCCCTGCACCTTGCCTTCCACTCTTTCTCATCTCTATTTCTATTTTTCAATTCAGCATGCATTTGTTGAAACTATACAAGTGCCAGCCTTTCCAAGGGGAAGTCTGAGTTTTCTCGAGGCTTGAAGCTAATACAACACTGTATCTTAATTACCAGGGAAATTTTTGGACATGGATTATATTTCACTTAGATCTAGGAAGGACCTTGGGAATTGGTTTTGATGTGAATCATCTTTGACCTGTCATTTTTTTCATGGCAATTTCTGGAATGAAAATTGCTTTTTAATTTCACTGGCATCAGTTTTCAATGAGAATAATACAAAAAACCAGTGTGTTTACCAAGAAACTATTATCAGTTTTCAAGGTATATGCACATGTGTGCCCACAGCCATCCAACCCTTCGTCTTCTCTTCCAAATTCACATGATTTCATATGATCAGAATCTCTGACTAAGACATAGTCCCTGCTCTCAAGAAGCTCATACCCTTTGCAGAGGAGACAGAGAAACTAGTCAATTGTAAATTATACTGTCATGAAAAAGTTATCATGAGAACCTCACACGTAAGATGTGATAGCAGGGTGGAAGAATATCTCATGCAGACTGGGGGGTATCACTGTGGAATAACTGACAGAAATTTTAGAACAAGATGTAATCAGCCAAGGGAAAAATGTAGGGAAAACTACAGGGCAGAACGAAAGTATGAGTAACCCTCATATCAATGAAAGAACAATTGTCCTAGTAGTTCAAGAGAATTAGTGAGGTGGAGTTGTGAGATCAGAGGCTGGGAAAATGCATTGTAGATTGTTGCATTATGTGCCCTGCTGAGACATTGTGAAGAGAGAAGTTACTGAGAGTTTGTAATTGGTGAGCAGGCAAAAAAGACTCAGGAACCACTCCTAAGGTATGCTGTTCTGACTGCTTCCTTTTTAATTGTTATGCTTTTCCTTCTTGCCTGCTTCTATTCTCTCCTTTTTCTTTTCGCTACTGTCCCTGTCTCTTCTGTCTCCTCTCTTTTCTTTTCTTTTCATCAGAGTCTCTTTCGTTACTAGTATCAATCAGCTAGATGATAGATATATTTTATAGCCCCTAGCAGTAGACTGCCACAAAGAGAAGATTTTTTCCTTGGCCATGGATTTCTTATGGACAACACTTTCTGTTAGGGAGCTATTGTGATTTTCTATGAGTAAACAGTTGTTGACACACTTGTAAAATTTATTTCAGTTTTTAATGCTTGATTAAGTGGTACTACCATCACTACAATCTGAATTTGAAGGGTTATACATCTGGGACTCTTATTCTGTATTTTCACAATAAATTTCATTTTTAAGTCAAAAGCCAGTACCAGGTTGTTTTGAAACATTTGAATAATACCGAAATGTAGGACTTAGGAGATGAAAGCCACATGTATCCTATTTTGAGGATTCACCGTTGGTAATATTTGGTGTGCAGTTTTGGAACTTTTTTTCAAGTACAAACATTAGTTTCATAAAAGAATTCTGTTTTTGCCATTAGAGGCTCTTGCTTTAATCCAGTATTTGGATGGTTGTTTAGTTGTTTCCAGTTATTTAATTATGTATGAAAAACTGCCATCAGCATTTTACCAATTTAAGACATAGTACTGATCATCATGTAACAATTTTTTTCAGGAATTAATACTTGACTATGAATATACATACCCAAATATCTTACTCTAATACTTTTGACTTCACATCTAGTTGATGATCAGAGAAGGCAATGGCAACCCACTCCAGTACTCTTGCCTGGAAAATTCTGTGGACAGAGGAGCCTGGTGGGCTGCAGTCCATGGGGTCGCTAAGAGTCGGACACGACTGAGCGACTTCACTTTCACTTTTCACTTTCATGCACTGGAGAAGGAAATGGCAACCCACTCCAGTGTTCTTGCCTGGAGAATCCTAGGGACAGGGGAGCCTGGTGGGCTGCTGTCTATGCGGTCGCACAGAGTCGGACACGACTGAAGCAATTTAGCAGCAGCAGCAACTACATGATGATAACCTTATGATTACTCATGAGAACAGTACCTGAATTTTCATGCACCATTGAATTTAACTCCATTTCTGAATTGCTATGATGTCTCATGTATGACAGTGTTTTGCTTTCTGCGACTGGCTTATTTCACTTTCTCCATGTTTAATCACAAGTTGCTCCTGTGCTTGTTGGAAATGGCAGGAAATTTTTGTTTTTTTAATTTAAATATTATGTTGGTGTTTGTGTGTCGTGTATGTGTATCACATTTGCTTTATCCATTCATTGATAATTAAAGAGAAAAACAGGAAAAAATAATCACCTAGTTTTCTTACTATCAATAAAAAATTTTAATTACTACTTAAAAAAAACTGACCTTTTATTGGTCTTTGAAACAGCTTTAAATATTTTCTTACATATGGAAACAAAGTGAATATACATTGTTTTGTATACCAGATAAAGTATATTTTCAAATCTACATATTGCATGATCAAAGCCTTTAGATAGAGATTTGATTATAGCTCCTTTGAAATGTCACACCCACTGCAGTTAACTCTGATGATTGTCCCATTCATTCTCTCTTGCTCAGTCCAATTCTATTTTTTTCTGATATTGGCTACAAAATCCTCCAGTCACTGCCCCTGTATCAGGGCTTCCTGGCACCACCCTTGCAGTGTTTCCTTTTGTCTACAAGACCCGCTGCACAACCATTACCCTCACAATGTCTTTCCTCACTGGCCTGGCTGCCTGCATGTCTCTTCTTGGCTATAAGAGTTTCAAAGGGCTCCAACTGGCTTATGCTGCTTTCTCACTGAGGCAGTGAGAGTTGTGCCCATGGGAGAGCCCAGGCGTGGTGGTGTGGAGTGCCGAGAGAGGAGTGACAAGAGAGCGTGGGTGTTAGTGGTGTGGGGCCTGGAGGAAAGCTTAGTGGGGGCAGTGCAAGTGGGGGACTCCTGGTATTCAATTCAAATGTGGAACAAGCATCAGTAATTTGGTTTGTTTCAAGATACAATAGTTTAATATTACATCTAAAAAAAATAGCATGTATATTAGGTTGAACTCTATAAAACTGATATTTGATCTAATATGAACTGACTGAAAGAATAGTCTCTTATGACTCAAACTAATAAATGCATATAAGCCTGGAGAGGAACAACTTAGTGATAAGAATTAAAGATATACATTTTCTATTTTCTTCTTAGACATGCAAGTTTTAAAAATGGGTTTCCTGTGTATCTTTCTTGTGAACTTCTCAGTTTTTAAATGTCTGTTATTCATATATTTCATAGCAATGAATTTTATTCCTATATATGAGTAATAATACTCTCCCAAGATGAAAGAACTATAAATATTTAATTCATATTCAATTAACTATGAATATACTCCATTGCGGAGAAGGCAGTGGCACCCCACTCCAGTACTCTTGCCTGGAAAATCCCGTGGATGGAGGAGCCTGGTGGGCTGCAGTCCATGGGGTCGCTGAGGGTCGGACACGACTGAGCAACTTCACTTTCACTTTTCACTTTCATGCATTGGAGAAGGAAATGGCAACCCACACCAGTGTTCTTGCCTGGAGAATCCCAGGGATCAGGGAGCCTGGTGGGCTGCACGTCTATGGGGTTGCAGAGTCGGACACAACTGAAGTGACTTAGCAGCAGCAGCAGCATGCTCCATTGCAGACATTTATGTTATTTGTGAATTTTCTTTTTATATTTTTTTATCATTGATGCCTCTTATAGCTTAATTGTTAGTTTATCTAGTTTTAATATACTAAAAAATTTTTCTTTTTTATTGAAGTATAGTTGATTAACCATTTTGTATATTTTAGGTATACAGCAAAGTGATTCATTCATATATATATATATACACACATATATATTCTTTGGAAGATTCTTTTCCATGAGAAATTATTGCAAGATATTAAATATAGTTGTCTTTGCTATGGAACAGTTATTGCTGCTTATCTATTTTTTATATAGTAGTGTGTATATGTTTTTACTTAGTCATAAATAGTGAAAATTTTGAAGTTTAGGTATCTATTTCTAAAGCACCTTCTAAACAAATTGAATTTTTTTTATCTTTATCAGTGTATGAATGTGACTTTTTCCTCATAGTCTCATGCATGATTTCATCAATTTTATAAACCTTTGAAATTTGTTAATTCAGAATAGCACCCGATGCAATCTTATTTACTTTTCTTTGAATAACTAGTGACAGTTTTACTTTTCATATGACTATCAGCTATTAGGACTTCTGTGTCAGTCGTCTTATGTTTTTCTCATTGTAAATTTCGTATACCACGCTTTCTATCTTTATCTATCCGAAGGAACTGATTTCATCATAGAAATATTAGTCATCTGTCTGATATTTTATAACTTGTTTTTCAGTGTGTTTTTAATTGTTATTTTATAGTGCTTATATATCTATATAAGATATCTATGTAGCTATGTATGCAAACTTTGTACATATACCTATATCTAAGTATAGTAAGAACTGAATATTATGGATAGTGCCAACTATTTTTCCTCCCTCATTTGTTAACTAGATATTCTTAGAATGAATTTTAGATGTTAAATGTTTGTTAAAATATTATTTTTCTTTCTTTTGGTTTGTTACCCTTTTTGATGTTTAAATATCATTTTGAAACTCTCGAGTTTATCATCAGAGGCAATAATCTATGTATTTACAAATTTACCTGTTGTGCCAACACCATTGATTGAATAATTCACCCTGTCCACACTGGTGTTATAGGATTCTTCAATAGTCTCTTGAGGTTACTCGTTTATTCTGGCCCTCTCCTTCCATTCTTTACATTGAGATTTTTATAACTCTCTGAAAACAGAAATATGATCCGCTGAATATCCCCCAAGATTTCCTACTGCTCTTAGGGTAAAAGGCAAAATTCTTATCATGGATCCAAGATTTCATCCTATTTGACCTATTTCTCCAGTCTGATTTTAGTCATTCATATTCCTCTCCCCCTGGCCTGTGTCTCAGGGCCTTTGCACATGGCGTTTCCAAAGTCTGGACTACTCTACTTACTTTCAGTGATAACTCATATTTTACAGAGCCCAACTAATCATGATGGTGATATGTCACATTATCATAGCCCTCTGATATTTCCTTCAAATTAGTTGTCAGAGATGTATCTGTATTTAAAGTTATTTAATGTTGATCTACCTGTATCTACCCATCCAGACCGAACCTTTAAAACTTCAAAAGTCAGAATTTCTGTTTCACCTCAGAACTTGACATTGGACTTAGGTATAATAGATACTCATTAGGATATGAGTTATACTCATTAGTTGTGTTACTTAAAGAAATAAATTAATTCATGATATTTTCATAACATATTAATGGCTGTTAGTGAAGATTTTTTTTCTTCATGAAACTGAATTTGATAAAAGCTTAAATCTGTTTCTTTAAATATTGACATTTAATAAATTCTTTGGTTATTTTGTTTCTGGATTTTAGGTATCATCAGAAAAAGCCAATGTATGAAAGAAATGACTCTTCGGTGTCTGAATTTGTTTTCCTGGGACTTTCTACCTCTAGACCAGTGCAGCATTTCCTCCTTGCCTTCTCCACAGTGTTTTATGTAACAATTGTTCTAGGGAATCTCCTTGTTGTGTTTGCAGCGACCTTTGACCCTCATCTACATTCCCCCATGTACTTCCTTTTAGCTAACCTCTCATTTATTGATTTGTGTCTTTCTACCTTAACAGTGCCTAAGATGATCTCTGACCTGCACTCTGGGCACAAAACCATATCCTTCCAGGGGTGTGTCACCCAGATATTTATCCTTCACACCCTGGGTGGATCTGAGATGGTGCTGCTCACTGCCATGGCCTTAGACCGCTATGTGGCCATATGTAAGCCCCTGCACTACCTGACCATCATGAGCCCACGGGTGTGCCTTTTGCTTCTGTGTGGTGCTTGGGCTATTGGCCTCATTCACTCAGTGGTCCAGTTAGCTTTTGTGATCCATTTGCCTTTCTGTGGTCCTAATGAAATCGACAGCTTTTACTGTGACCTTCCTTGGTTTATCAAACTTGCCTGCATAGATTCCTACAGAATGGAATTCATGGTCACTGCCAACAGTGGGTTCATATCCATGGGCACTTTCTTCTTGTTGATCATCTCCTATGTTTTCATCCTGGTCACTGTATGGAAACGCTCTTCATGTGGTTTGCGCAAGGCCCTCTCTACTCTGTCAGCACACATCACTGTGGTGGTTTTGTTCTTTGGACCCTGCATCTTTGTTTACATGTGGCCATTTCCTGTAGTGCCAGTGGATAAGTTTCTTGCCATTTTAGACTTTTTGGTTACACCCATCCTGAATCCTGCCATTTACACATTGAGGAACAAAGACATGAAGATGGCTATGAAGAGACTGTGTAGTCAGTTCTTGAGCTGGAAGATCTCTTAAGTAACTCATGGGAGCACAGTTTATTTCAAACAACTTCATGAAATACAAGTGGTTAAATAAATATTCAAATTTAGGGCTTTTTTTTCTGAAGTTACCATTTTATAATATTTAGACTAGACCATTGGTTATCTTGTTACATTGAATTTATCAAGTTAACTCTGTAGATAAAGATATGTCAGCCAAATTAAAACGCCAATAAGTATTTGGACAGTTTTGAAAAAGCAATGTTTAGAGACTAGTGTCTACTGAAAGTATGGCCTTATGCATCAGACTGCCTATATTCAATTATTCAACTGAATTTTATTAATTCAATGAATTATTGGAGAGCTAATATATGCAAATTTTCATTAAATTATGAAATATCTAACTCTAAAATTTAAATGCTGGATATGAATAATTAAATTTATCATTCTTTCTGAAAGACAAAAATATGTGTCTGGGAGTATTTATGACCTGGGGACAAAAACAGCGTGTGAGAAGTGGAGTAGAGAAAAAATGGATCAGATGCTGTAATAGAGACTGACAGATACTAGGGAGGAAAACAAGGAGAACCTCATAGACAGTGTGTTTTATGAATTTGAAAATATGCTTCCCTTGCTTGTTTCATTTCAAATGGACTCAAATCATCTCCAGTTGACTTAGGACAGGGAAATTTATGTATATGTCAGTATTTCACAATTTTAGAAACTGTGACTTAATCCATCAATGAATATTCCTCAAACATCAAAATGTGTTGACATGACTATAGCCTGGATGGTATTATTATTATCCAACAACTACTCTATCCAATTTTTTTGCTGTTTTCTCTAGTAACTCATATAACTCTACTGTGTCTCAATACATGAGTCTTAAATATGTGTTAGTGTGTATGATCTGTGTAAATTACAAAACCTATTTAATTTACAGCTTGCTTTGACAACTAGAAGACTGAGCCAGGTTCATTGTGAAGCTATGAAAGGACCCTATGTCCTGAGTATTTGTGATCCACAATTCTTTCAGGATTATGTAATCAGTTTGTATTTCATATTTTTCCTCTTCACAATTATTTTGTTGTTTTGATTTATATTTTTAGTGGATTCTTTTTAGGTACATTAAATTAGAAAGTACAATATAAAGCCAGAACTCTGATTGAGGAATTTGCCTTACTTTTGAAAGTAGCAGGAGAATGGAGAAGACTAAATTTCTAAGCTCAAAATTTCTGAAAGGCAATACTGAACCACCTGAACTCTATCAGACTGAGGAGGAAAAGATCTATTAGAATCATAATCCAAATGTGGAAGCGATATATCCAAGGAACAGGAGCAAACCTGAAATGTACCAAAATTATAAAAATTACACTGCAGAATCAAATAGGGTAGTACTTGATCGGATTGAAGTGATCACACCTTAACATTTTATGGCTCAGAGAGGAAGGAGTAGATCATTTCTGAAGGAATTTATTATATTAGCACTACATGATCTTTTATATACAATGTGTAAAATAGTAAAACATAATTGTGGAATATTCAAGAAGCAAGGATATGTGATTGATAATTAGTGGGAAATGAGTTAAGTGAAGCAGACCACATAAGACACAGTTTGTGAAATCAGAAGAGAGCATAAAATAATTGATATAGTTAAAAGACATTAAGAATTTGAAAAACTGAAAATAATTACACAGAGGAACAGAATATCTAAGAAAGAACCAAGTGATTTTAGAAACGAAAAGGAAATATGCAATATTATGAATTTAAGAAGACAAAAACAGATTGGACACAGCAGAAGAAAAAAATCAGTAGATTCAAGACAAGTTAATAGATATTATCCAAAGTGAGTACAAATAAATAAAAAAAAAATAGAATTCATGTGCATATATACATACACATATGAAAATAGCAATTATTTTACTTAAGGGTTTATTCCTGAGATTCTCTATTGGAAATTTACAAAATACAAAGGATCATGTCATCTTTAGAAAGGAATATGAAATTGGTAGCATATCTAGATCCATCAGTTCAGTTCAGTCGCTCAGTTGTGTCCGACTCTTTGCGACCCCATGAATCGCAGCACGCCAGGCCTCCCTGTCCATCACCATCTCCCGGAGTTCACTCAGACTCACGTCCATTGAGTCCGTGATGCCATCCAGCCATCTCATCCTCTGTCGTCCCCTTCTCCTCCTGCCCCCAATCCCTCCCAGCATCAGAGTCTTTTCCAATGAGTCAGCTCTTTGCATGAGGTGGCCAAAGTACTCGGCTTTCAGCTTTAGCATCATTCCTTCCAAAGAAATCCCAGGGCTGATCTCCTTCAGAGTGGACTGGCTGGATCTCCTTGCAGTCCAAGGGACTCTCAAGAGTCTTCTCCAACACCACAGTTTAAAAGCATCTATTCTTCAGCGCTCAGCCTTCTTCACAGTCCAACTCTCACATCCATACATGACCACAGGAAAAACCATAGCCTTGACTAGATGGACCTTAGTCGGCAAAGTAATGTCTCTGCTTTTGAATATGCTATCTAAGTTGGTCATAACTTTTCTTCCAAGGAGTAAGCATCTTTTAATTTCATGGCTGCAGTCACCATCTGCAGTGATTTTGGAGCCCCAAAAAATAAACACTGTTTCCACTGTTTCCCCATCTATTTGCCATGAAGTGATGGGACCGGATGCCATGATCTTTGTTTTCTGAATGTTGAGCTTTAAGCCAACTTTTTCACTCTCCACTTTGACTTTCATCAAGAGGTTTTTTAGTTCCTCTTCACTTTCTGCCATAAGGGTGGTATCATCTGCATATCTGAGGTATAGATTTCATATAAATGTATGTAAACTTGTATAATATTTTGAGGAAGATTTTGAAGAAAAGTTTTGTTTAATGTAGTAATAAATTAATCACAAGCTCTGAACATAATCTAGTTCTTACAGGCTATTTGGACACTTCAGTGAATTAAGTGGATAGTTTATTCCAAAGCTACATTTTTTGGCCTACCTAATGACGAACTACCTAACGCATTTATGACTAGGAAGGAAAAAAGCAAAATCTCCAAAGGTTGTTGATATAGCCATCTTTGTATTTAATGGGTTTCCCTGATGGCTCAGCTGGTAAAGAATCTGCCTGCAATGTGGAAGACCTGGGATCAATCCCTGGTTTGGAAAGATTCCCTGGAGAAGGGAAAGTCTAAGCCACTCCAGTATTCTGACCTGGAGAATTCCACGGACTGTATAGTCCATTGGGTTACAAAGAGTTGAACACGACTAAGTCAATTTCACTTCGCTTCACTTCACTTGTTAAGATAGTTCTCTTAAAGATATTACACTATTTCACAAATGACTAAAACATGATGTTAAGAGAAAAAAACTCTCCAGATTAGGATTATGATCCAATTTCCTTTCTGAATAGGATTATAAATATTTAATGATTACCTTTATATATATGTTTATAGAAGGCAATAGAATGTTGTCTAATTGATAGACTAATTTATCATTTTATAAAGATAAATATAACAATATAATGCACTAACTTATTAAAGAAAACTTTAGAGAAAGCCTATGTGAAATGCTCTGTTAAGAAATGCATAGAATAATAGAAAGTTTCCTGATATGGTGGTCAGTGTTGAAGTAATAGTAAGAATCATAATAATTAACATCAAAATTCTTACTAATTTCAAGCCACTCTTGAGAACAATCAAAATCATATTTATAAAGACTGGCCACATTTTCCAAACAGGAAATCATTTTTGCAATTCTAGAATACTAAAGAATTGATACAAAACTTTCTTCAAGAGATATACATGATTTCTATATGTGAATTGGGGAACTCTTCCCAGTCTTAAGTAACAGGATGCTGCTGTTGCTGCTGCTAAGTTGCTTCAGTCGTGTCCGACTCTGTGCGACCCCATAGACAGCAGCCCATCAGGCTCCCTGTCCCTGGGATTCTCCAGGCAAGAATACTGGAGTGGGTTGCCATAGGTGTGGCTAATTTAGGGTGCTCACGGAAGACATTCTGATAATTTGAGATGATGAAATACCAACACAAATCCACAGTCTGTCATCATAGCCACTTAATGGCATTCCCCATCTCTTTGTTTCTTTTTTTTTTATTGTTTTTATAATAATTATTATTTTTTTTTTAGTTTTTTATTTTTTAAATTTTAAAATCTTTAATTCTTACATGCATTCCCAAACATGAACCCCCCTCCCACCTCCCTCCCCATAGCCACATTTTTCACAGAACTAGAACAAATAATTTCAAGATTTGTATGGAAATACAAAAAACCTCGAATAGCCAAAGCAATCTTGAGAAAGAAGAATGGAACTGGAGGAATCAACTTGCCTGACTTCAGGCTCTACTACAAAGCCACAGTCATCAAGACAGTATGGTACTGGCACAAAGACAGACATATAGATCAATGGAACAAAATAGAAAGCCCAGAGATAAATCCACATACATATGGACACCTTATCTTTGACAAAGGAGGCAAGAATATACAATGGAGTAAAGACAATCTCTTTAACAAGTGGTGCTGGGAAAACTGGTCAACCACTTGTAAAAGAATGAAACTAGATCACTTTCTTTGTTTCTTAAAGTATAAATGGCTGGATTTAGTAGTGGTGTGATGATCACATAAACTACAGCAGGAACTTGCCCACCCAAGTGGTGCTGAATGGAAAAAGAGATGAAGATACAAGGCCAAAGAATAACATGACCACTGTGGGCAGTACAAGTGGAGAGAGTCTTGGATGCCCTGCCCCTGGATTTATGGCAGACAGTAAGCAGAATATAAAAGTAAGAGATCAGCAGTAGAATGAAGCAGATGGTGGCCAGTACCCCACTGTCAGCATGAATCAACATTTCTAAAACATAAGTATCCAAGAAAGCTAGCTAGATCACCAATGGAATATCACAGAAATTACTATCCAATTCTCTGGGTCCACAGAAAGGCAATTATATAATTATAGGTAGTTGGCTTACTGAGTGCACAAAGCCAGTGATCCATAATGTCATCACTAGCTGAATGCACATTTGTGTGTTCAGGATGCTAGAGTAATGGAGTGGCTTGCAGATGGCCACATAAAGGTCATAGGCCATGGACACAAGCAGCACCATTTCATCCCCTCAAAAAAATGTCCAAAAAAAATCTGACACATGCATGCTCTAAGGGAGATGGTCCTGTTTGCCTTGAGAAAGTCTTAGGTCAGTTTAGGAGTGGTTACTGATGAAAGGCATAAGTCAATGAATCAAAGATTGACTAATATGATGTACATAGGAGAGTAGAGATGAAGGTCAGCAATAATTAGCAGCACAATGAAGATGTTGCCTAATATGATGATTAAATAAAGTGAGTAAAATATCACTAGGAGGAAGGCCTGGAGCTCCCATAAATCACACAGCTCAAGAAAATTAAATCTGAACACTACAGACTAGTTCAGTTCAGTTCAGTTTAGTCGCTCAGTCATGTCTAACTCTTAGACCCCATGACTGGTTACTTCTTCCATTTAGTTCAGTTTATTCTAATTTAACCTGAAGAAAAGATGTAAAAATGTATTTTCTGAATCAAGCAGGTTTCTTATTTATTGCTGATGGAAGCATTTACTTACATAGTCACCTTGGAAAAAAACTGTCCTTTTCATGTAAAGCTCAGTACTGATACATCCTATGGTTCAGCAATTTCAGTCTCATTTGCATGCTTGAGATAAATTCTTACAACTGTATATATGGAAATATTTATAATTATACATATAAACAGGACAGTGGAATATTATTCAGAAAGATAACATATAAAATATAACTATATAAAGTGACAAAGATGTATCTTTTTGAGGCATAATAATGAAGAAAAAAGAGGTTATCATAATTTTTATAAAGTGAACAGCCATAGAAAATAATGTATTTTGTAGGGACTTCTATGTATAAACTATGTTTAAAATGATGTAAGTAACTCCAGCATGGGGGGTAAGGATCAGGATGAGTATGCACGCATTATCAGCTGTATGATATTATGAGCTATTTAGGTCTTATATTAGTCATGTTTTTATAGTTATAGTTTTGTTTGTAAATAAACAAGCAAAAAAATTCAAAATAGACTTTGAGAAATTTGTGAATGTACTATGAATCAAGAATTATGATCAATTCAATGCTGTGGCTCTGAGGTTTTACATGAATATATCTCCCTGTTGTCTGTAACTGAAGCTTTTGATGATACTGGTTTGGTTTAAATCCATTGATTTATCAGGTACCAAGGATGAAAATAAAAAGAAAATTAGAAAGTAATAGATGTCGGAGGGACTTTCAATTTTTTTCCAGTGTGGTAAACAGGAATTTATCAAATATTTTCTTACTATGATCTATGATCACTTTTGAGTACCTCAATGAAAAAGAAATAGATTGTAGTTGGTGTATGATTTATCAAAGAATAAAAGCTTATGCCTTTTCACCTAATAGTAGCTTAATAGGTTGTAAATATTATTTTAGTTAAATTCCAAAGTATTACTGCTAAGATAATTATATAAAAACTATATTAATAATTCTGTTAAAGTTAATTAAATGAAATAGGTATGTGATTTTCAACTCTATCCTAAGTAGGAGAAGTGAGACTAAAGATTCTAAGAGCATAGTTGAAAATCAAATGAGTTAGAGCAGAACTCACACAAAAAAATCAAATGTTAGGACAATTAAAAATAAGAATAAATGGGACAATTTATTTTCTTCTTCGAGTTGCTAATTTCAGGTCATGGGAAAACTAAACCTTTCTCTTTCTTTGTCACTCTCTCTCTGAGTACCTCCCATATGCTAGAAAATTTCACCCATATTGTCTAAAGTAATCTTCACAATAACCAAATAAAATAAGTGAAATATTTGTTACTATTCTGAATTTGACTCCCAGTGTAACCTGTTAGCGGAGAAAGCAATGGCACCCCACTCCAGTACTCTTGCCTGGAAAATCCCATGGACAGAGGAGCCTAGTAGGCTGCAGTCCATGGAGACGCTAGGAGTCGGACTTGACTGAGAGACTTCCCTTTCACTTTCCACTTTCATGCATTGGAGAAGGAAATGGCAACCCACTCCAGTGTTCTTGCCTGGAGAATCCCAGGGATGGGGGAGCCTGGTGGGCTGCCGTCTAGGAGGTCACACTGAGTCGGACACGACTGACGTGACTTAGCAGTAACCTGTTAGAGTCTCAGAGCTGGGAAATAGCATGAGTGGAGTGCAGTCCCGATACTCTCTGATGCCAGCCCTTCATCTGTGCTGTCATCCTGTGCTTCCTGTTCAGTTCCAAGAGCATAATTCCATTTTCAGGGTAACTATTGACTATTGTAGACTTTGAAAGATGTCTCTCCATAAGCTCTATTAAGTTCCTTCCTGAGTTAAATTAGTTACTATCACTTTTCTCAATATTTGGAAATTTCTGTTAATTACAGTTACATATCTGTGCCTAGAACACAGATTTCCTTAAGTCAAGAAAACTGCAGACCCTGATGACTATGGATCTGTGAGGACCTGAATGTTACCTCAAAGAGGGCACCTGCACAGCTGTGAGACTGTGTACTCATTTTGATCATGTAGAGAGTCCAGAAGGTCCACCAATACCTTGGAGAAGAAATCCTTGATGTTTCTGAAAGTTATGCAATTCCAAATCTTTCTAATTAGTGTTCATGGAAATATGGCATTAAAACATTGTCTTCAATATGATAAGGAAGGGAACTAAGGGAGAAGTCAAGAAATTTAGAGTGCAGAGTGTATCTCCTTACCAGGGAGACACCATATTTGACCACATTTCTTCCTGAGAATAAAACATTGTCCATATTCTAAATAGACTCTGGAATAGAATCATATTGCATCGAAACAAAGAATCCACTTCCCGCTGTGACCAGCATTCATGGGGGAGTGTGAGGCATATATTTAGTATGGAGAGAGGCCTCTGGAGTAGGAAATTTTTCAAGCTACTCATGCGATGTTCCTTTGAGACCACTTCATTCTGGTCTCTCTGAATTAAGAATATCATCTGGAAAGTGTGCCTTTTGTCAAAATCAGAGTGAGAACTGATTAGGACAATAATAAAAGTTCTGATGGTGGAGTTAAGCATAGTTTTAAAACATTTCTTTGATTAACTTTTTAAAAAAGAGAAACATTATCCCAGAACTAAGTTGCTATCTCTAGGCCCAGATGACTTGGGTGAGTGGACATGGAATGGTGAGCAGAGGGAGATGACTCGTCAGTGTGTGCTCAGTTGCTCCCTCAGTGCTGTACACCAAGTATGCCCACTGTAGAGCAGTCAGTCTTGAACTGCTTGTTTTATGGGGTTTTAATGAAGAATAGAGAGACATTTTAAAATGTCAAAAGTTTCTCTGATTATTTGAGCAATGATCATGATTGAAAAATGAGTACAAGGCAATATTGGGGCATCCCAAGTGGCCCAGCAGTAGAGAATCTCCTGCCAATGCAGGAGATGCAAGAAGTATGCGTATGATCCATGGCTGGAGAAGGTCCCTGGTATAAGAAATGACAACCAACTCTAATATTCTTGCAGGCATAATCTTCTGGATAGAGGAACCTGGCAAGCTATGGTCCATGGGGTCACAAAGAGTTGGATACCACTGAGAACTCTCATACCCAAAGGGCAATATTAACAATATTATTCAAAATAACAAAATAGTAAGGGAAGTTTACCTCTTATTTTCATTTATACAATATTATATTATTTAATCTTATGGACAAGAATCCAACACTTTAGTGGTCTGAGAAGGAAATATGATAGTGTCTCTATCTGCCCATTGCTGTTACTTTTTTTTTTTTATCAGAAAAATAAAATTGTTCACATATTGGTAGTTATGGTTTCAGTTTGTTTTCTATGCAGTTACATACTAACATGTGCACTTTTAAATATATAGAAAAATCTTTTTCTTTGAAAAATATACAGTGTTGAAAGATATTTTAAATTCCAGTTACTCTAAAATAATATGCTTAATATATTTCATTCAATGTATATATTTTTTAGAGAAATTAAGAGAAAATTTATACACATTTTTAGTGTTCTTTTCACACTTTGAGAATGAATGGTTAGGGTTTGGAAAGCAGACATGAAAAGAATGAAGCAGAAGAGTGGGCTTATTACACGTGGCTTTAACTATGTAGATAGTGTCAGTGATGTCAATCCACCACTGGTCAATTTTGCTGATGATCAGGCATAGGAGAGTCCTCTGTTTTCACACACAGTTTAGAAACATCTGTACATTAAACTTTAGCTGACTGTGTTTAGGAATGGAAACCAGAGATAACCCTTTAAACCATTTATTTAGGTTCCATTGTATGAATATCTCGAACATTGGGAATACAAACATTTAATGATGATAGCTACATTAAAACAACCTTGAATATGGGGTTGGGAGGAGAAGCAAATGGTGACCCATTCCACTATTCTTGCCTGGAGAATCCCAGGGACAGGGGAGCCTGGTGGGCTGCTGTCTATGGGGTCGCACAGAGTCGGACATGACTGAAGCGACTTAGCAGCAGCAGCATGGAGTTGGCAGAGGGCAGAGTCAAATATCTTTATCTCAGCTCCACATCAACTCATCAAGAACGGGTGGCTAAAATGCAGCACATCTACAGGATGACTTTCTGTTCATTTTCTTCCCTTCTCATTGTTAGAGAGCTTTTGCTAAACAGACATTTCACTATTTCTCAGTGATTGGGGACTCTGGACAGGTTCCCAGGGTTTATCTAAACTTTATGGTTACTTCCTCTCTATCTAGCATATCTATTCATGTGTTTTAGGGAGTAAATGAATCTTGTGTTTCAGCTCCACCATGTTAGGAGACACAACAATTAGAGGAGGTGGACATTCTATTCCATTAATCAAGGTGTTGATATTGTTATTCTTATACTTCTGTGACTTCTAGGACATGGGGCTTTTAAAGAAATCAAATGGGACAACCAATGAAAGAGTAATCTAAAGAAACCTCTAGCCTGATTAAAACAACTTTAAATAAGGACAAAGATTTGGAAGATAGTTTGGTAGAGCCTTACAAAACTAATGATAGTATTGCCGTATGATAAAGTAATAGTACTGCTGGGCATTTACCAAGCCGAGTTAAAAATTCTGTTTATACAAAACCTGCATTTGAACATTTGTGGTAGCTTTATCCATAATTACCAAAAACTAGAGCCATCCAAGATGTCCTTCAATCTGTTAATGGTTAAATAAAGTGTGGTACACTTGTTCAATGGAATATTATTTGGTAATAAAAAGAAATAATCTATCATGTCATGAAAAGATACACAGGATCCTTAAGTGTCTATTGCTACACAAAGGAAGCCAGTCTGAAAAGTCTATGTGCTGTGTGATTCCATCTGTATGAAATGCAAAACTATGGATACTGTGTTAGGTGGTTAGGTGGTGGTTAGGTGGTTGTCAAGGGTTCATGGGTTAAGGGGAATGAATGAATAAGTTACACCCAGGAGATTTTAGTACAGTGAAATTATTCTTTATGATAATGTAATTTTGAATATATTTTCTAAGACATTTGCTGTGTCTCCTGTGGGTGCCTGAATGGAATGACTGCCTAGCAACAAGCTCATGAGCTCGTGAGCTCGTGAGCTTGTATTTGTTTCTAATACTATTATACAGTTAAAGGAACCAGGGATCTTTCGAGAAATGGCTATTGTAAGAATAGGAAATTAAGATACAAGATAAGTCAGGAGAATCTTTTGGTCCCAGACAATAAGGGAATGCTCAAACATACATAAACTCACAAAATTTGATGCAGGTATACATCAAAGAAGCTTAAGAGCCTAATGAAAATAAAACTCCCAATAGCAGTTTTAGATTATAATCCAAATTATAAATATCCATGATTTCATACTGATGTAAATGATTGAATAAGTTAGTACATGGGGTAGAAGAGCAATCACCCATGCAGGAGAATTAGAGATAAATTTTGAAGCACACTACCCTAATCAAGGGGAACATAGCTACTCATTCCTTAAGTATAGGCTGAGTGTAGTGACTTTCCTCAAAATACAGTGTGAATAGTAGGGAGAGTAAATCTACAATGAGGCAACCTGAGAAACATTTCAGTCAGGTGATCAAGGTCAACATCAACAGATATAAATCATGGTGATGGTATAGACACTTGATGGGAGGTGTCAAAATGGCAGATCACCTGTGATGTGCTTCCCCTGAACCCATAACTCTGGTGTTCTCATGAGAAAAATGTCAAATACATTTCAGTGGGGTGATACACTTCCTAATTTGCAGTTGCTCAAAAAATTGAATTACCATGCTGCTGCTGCTGCTAAGTCGCTTCAGTTGTGTCCGACTCTGTGCGACCCCATAGATGGCAGCCCACCAGGCTCCTCCATCCCTGGGATTCTCCAGGCAAGAACACTGGAGTGGGTTGCCATTTCCTTCTCCAGTGCACGAAAGTGAAAAGTGAAAGTGAAGTTGCTTCAGTCGTGTCCGACCCTTAGCGACCCCATGGACTGCAGCCTACCAGGCTCCTGCGTCCATGGGATTCTCCAGGCAAGAGTGCTGAAGAATCCTGTGGACGCATAAAACTCAATTCTTCTCCTAGTCTATAACCCCAAAGAATTAAAAACAAGTACAAAAACAAAATCTTGCACGTGAATATTACAGAATACTCTAAATGTTAATCTGCTGATGAATGGATGTGTTAATCCATACAGAACAATAATATTCAGCCACAAAAAGGATTGATGTAAGGATACACATTTCATTATGTATGAAAACATTTTGGAACTAGGTAGAAGTGATGATTCCACAATATAATGAACGCCTAAATGCTATCTGTTTGTAGCTTTCAAATGATTGATTTTACCTTACGTTAATTTTACCTTGATAAGATAAAAGTGAAGTGAAGTGAAGTTGTTCAGTTGTGTCCGACACTGCGACCCCACGAACTATAGCCTGTCAGGCTCCTCTGCCCATGGGATTTTCCAGGTAAGAATACTGGAGTGGGTTGCCATTTTCTTCTCCATATATAAAATGCAATGCTATAAAGATAAATGAGTAAATGTTATTTTCCAATTATGAATTAAGATTTTAGTTATCCACCTTTTTTTAAGCTCATTTTTTTTAAATCATGCTAGGCTAATGTGTACTTATGTAAAAGAGAATGTTACTGTTCCAACACAAAGCTTTTGCTTATTTCTCTCTAGGCTAGATGTTATATAGAAATTAGTCTAAATTTTTGTAAAATGAGAATAATAGTTTAACAAAAATCAATTTTTTAAAACAATCTGTTGAAATGGAGCTCTTATAATAATGTTAAATGATATAAGAATTGTGATATTTGGTCTTCTGTGTGTACACATTACTTTTCTGAGCAGCGTTATAGAGTTAGATATATTCAGCATGATATAGTTTTATAGTTAGATTTAGTTCATGAATAAAGAATACACAGGGCTGAATGCCAAGACACACATTCTATCCCTTTTCTACTATTAACTGGTAAATCACAATCTTATTTCTTCATCTGATGGGGAAGAATAGTGTATTTCCATCTCATCATTTTGTTGGAAATAATAAATGAGATAGTATAGGTATAATACAAAGAAAAGCAAAAAGCTTAATAGACATAAGAGCTCTTTTTTTTTAGTATGTTATAGCATTGATCTAAAAAAGAGGCAGCATCAGTATAGGGATTACATTCCTGATTCAGAATATTATTTCATTTGAATATTAGTTTTGACTTTAGCATATTGACCTTTGCCAACATATTTAATTTCTATTTTTTAAGATATTATTATGGCTAAAAATGTGTTTGATAATTATATAAATGAGGTAAAAGCAGGTATAGGGTTTCTAGGAATATTCCATGAATATACTTACAATAGAATAGTAAATAATTTTTACTAATGAGTATCTTAATAGGCATTCCTTTTTCACTGGTATTGGTCTGAAGTGAAGAAGTGAAGTGAAGTCGCTCAGTCGTGTCCGACTCTTTGTGACCCTGTGGACTGTAGCCCACCAGGCTCGTCTGTCCATGACATTCTCCAGGCAAGAATACTGGAGTGGGTTGCCATTTCCTTCTCCAGGTATTGGTCTAAGTGATATTTAATTTATCAATAGATATTCAAATGTTAGAAGATGCTGAGTTTCCTTGAAGATACTGTTGTCATAATTTATTAATCATAGCTTCCTTTGTTTCCCATTTACTTTTTCAATCAAACTTCTAATATTTTTTCTTTTCTTAATGCTATGGGAATTCAGTAGAGATCTCATAATTAACAGCCTGGGAATTCAGGTCACTGAGTCATCAAAGTGTCATCCAAAGCTATTGTTAAAGCTGGAGTAACTGTAAGGAGAACTAACCACAGAGATCAAAGAGGGAAACAGTTCTTAAGAGACTCTATTATAGTGAAAATATTGTTTCTTGGGATTTGTTTTTTGGGGAGGTCAGGTAAGTAGAGAGAGTATAATTTAAGTGAATAACCTGTTAAAATTACCAGCTCTTTCCCCTATATGGGCAAAATGCAGCAACTCTACTACAACATTACAAAACTTCTCCCCGTGTACCACCTTGCCTCTAGCTCTTTATCTCTGTTTTTCAATTCAATATTCATTTGTTGAACCTTGTTGAATACACAAGTGCCAGTCTTTCCAAGGGTAAATTCAAACTGTCAAGTTGTGCAGCTCTTCATACACCTAAATTGTATTTTAATTTAAGGGAAAATTTTGGACACGGATTATATTTCACTAAGTACTAGAAAGGACCTTGGGAATTGATTTTGATGTGAATCATCTTTGACCTGTTGTTCATGGAAATTTCTAGAATGACAATTGCTTTTTAAAAAATTCTACTAGCATTAGTTTTCTTTGGGAAAATATTAAAAAAAATCAGTGTGTTTAATGAGAAACTATTATTGTCAATTTTTGAGACATATGTATATACACACCCACAGCCATCCAAACCCTTGTCTTCTCTCCTAAATCCACAAAACTTCATCTGGTCAGGATTTATCTTTAAGATATAGTTTCTGCTCTTAAGAAGCTCATACTCCTAGCAGTGAAGACAGAGCAACTGTTGTTAGTCACTCAGTTGTTACTGTCTTTTTGAGACCCCATGGACTGAAGCCCACCAGTCTCTTCTGTCCATGGGGATTCTCCAGGCAAGAACACCGGAGTGGGGAGCCTATACCTTCTCTAGGGGAACTTCCCGACCCAGGAATCGAGCAGAGGTCTCCTGCCTTGCAGGCAGATTCTTTACCAGCTGAGCTACCCAGGAAGCCCACAGAGCGACCAGCCAATTGTAAATTATAACATCATGAAAAGGAATATGAGACTCTCACTAGTAAAATGTGATAGCAAAATGGAGGAATATCTCAGGAAGATTGGAGGAGAGAGGGGGACATTGTTGAGTAACAACTGACAATTTCTAGAACAAAAAGTAATCCACCACATGAAAAAGGAAAGCTATAGTGCAGAACAAAAATATGGGTAAACTTGATATTAATGAAATAACAAGTGTCCTTGTAGTTCAGGTTTGTGAGGCAGAGAGGTGAGATAAGGGGCTGGGAAAATGAATTGTAGACAGTCCCATTATGTGCCTTGCTGAGATGTGAAGACAGCAGTTACTGAGGGTCTGTAAGCAGTGAGCAGGCAAAAAAGACTTGGGAACCATTCCCTAGAACGCTGTTCCAGCTGCTGCTTCCCTTTCAGCTGTCATGGTATTCCTTCTTGCTTGCTTCTGTTCTCTCCTATTTCTTTCCTCTGGTTGTCCTTGTCTTTTCTGTCTCCTCTTTTTCCTTTCCTTTTCCTTTCATCTTCTTCCTTATTAGTATCAATCAGCTAAACAATAGATATGCTTTAAAGAACCTAGCAGCTTCTTTACTCGGCTATTAAAAAGAATGCGTTTGAATCAGTTCTAATGAGGTGGATGAAACTGGAGCCTATTATACAGAGCGAAGTAAGTCAGAAAGAAAAATACCAATACAGTATATTAACGCATATATATGAAATTTAGAAAGATGGTAACGATGACCCTATATGCGAGACAGCAAAAGAGACACACATGTAAAGATCAGACTGTTGGACTCTGTGGGAAAAGGTGAAGGTGGGATGATTTGAGAGAATAGCATTGAAACATATTTAAAAAAAAAAAGAAACTAACAGTAGACTGTCACAAATGGAAGGTTTTAACTTGGTCATTAATTTCTTATAGAGAACATTTTCTGTTAAGGAGCTATTGTGGTTTTTTTATGAGTAAGTGGTCGTTTACACACTTGTAAAACTAATTTTTAAATGTTTGACCAAATGGTACTGCCATCGCTACAGTCTGAATTTGAAGGGTTGTATGTTCATCTGAGCCTTTTATTCTGTGTTTTATCAATAAATTTTATTTTTACGTCATAAGCCAATATCAGGTTGTTTTAGAGCATTCAAATAATACAGAAATGTAGGCCTTAGGAAATAAAAGCCATATGCAGTCCTATTTTTCAGGATTCACTATTGGTAATATTTAATGTACAGTCCTAGAACACTTTTTTGAGCACAAACATATTTTCATAAAAATAATTTTTTGCCATTAGAGGTTCTCACTTTAATTCAATATTTGGATGGTTGTTTCCAGGTACTTAAATAAATATAATAAACTGACATCAACATTATATCAATTTAAGACATAGTACGGGTCATCATGTAACAATTTTTGCAGGAATCAATACCAGCTATGAATATACATACACAGACATATTTAATACTTATGACTTTGTACATAGGTGATGATAATATTATTACTCATAAGAACAGGACCTCAATTTTCATGTAACATCAAATTTAACTAGATTAGTTCCTGAATTGCTATGGGTGGAAAGCTTTTTCTAGGAGTACACAAACCCCAACAAATGATGATTAATATAGGCTTTTTCGGATAGTTTACAATGTTTTTATGCAGTAACAAAACTTAATGCAAGTGGCTTATAACAAGTTTTTATTTTTTTCAGAAAAATTGTGGTATAATTGTCACAAATATTGTGTATACTTAAGGTGTACAATTTGATGCTTTGATATAGGTCTATTATACATTATGTATATCAAATACTTTTTTGTTATATGTCTATATTATATATGACAAACAATTACCAATAATTATCAAATAATTACCACAATCAAGCTAATGAATGTATCCACCGCTTGGCACAATTACCATTGTTTTGTGTGTGAAAACGCTGCAGATTTACCTCTCAGCAAATTTCAAGTATAAAGCACAGCTTGCTTGTGCATTAGGTCTCCAGAACTTATGCACCTTGATATGTGAAATTTTGTCTCTTTTGACCATCTCCCCATGCACCCTCCCCTCAGACCCCCAAAACCACAATTTCACTCTTTGCTTCCATTAATTTGACTCTTTTAGATGTCTCATATGTGATACGAGGCAGTGTTTTGCTTTCTATGACTGGCTTATTACAGTTTTCTCCGCTTTTAATCACCTTGTTGCAAATGGCCGGATTTTCTTTTTTTTTAGAATGAATTATATTTTGGTATGTGTGTATTTTGTTGTGTTGTGTGTATCACATTTGCTTTAACTGGTCATTCATCACCAGAAATTTAGTTTGTTTCCATAATTTGGTTAATGTGAGTAATGCTGCAATGAACATAGAACTGTCAATATCTCTCAAGATACTGATTCCATTTCCTTTGCATATATAAGAAGTGAAATTGTTACATGAAAAGATAGTTCTAATTTTAATGCTTTAAGAACCTCAATACTTTTTCCAAAATGGAAGGAATAGTGTTATTTTTATGTACTTTCTTGTGTTCCCTAAATTGAAAATCTTTCCAGATCTGTATATATATATATATATATATATATATATATATATATATATAGAACTATTTATTTAATTTTTATAGCTTCATAATATTGGAAATTCTTTTTCATTTTCATCTGTCTCTTTTTGTTATTTCCCTGTCAGTTGGTAAAACAGAAAACTGTGAGTCTCCTACTCACTGCTGCAGATAAGGCTAGGCATCTATCAATATGCTCATTGGTCACTTGTACATGTTGTTGTTATTGTTCCGACCATCAGTGCCTGTGCACGTGTCTCCACTTTTTCAAGTTTAATCTCCTTGAGAGTTACTATATTAACCTTTGCATCAAATATAATCTTTCTTTGATTAATGCCAATATGTTGCCTTTCTTACTGCTGCTAAGTCACTTCAGTCGTGTCCGACTCTGTGCAACCCCATAGACGGCAGCCCACCAGGCTCCCCTGTCCCTGAGATTCTCCAGGCAAGAATGCTGGAGTGGGTTGCTATTTCCTTCTCCAATTCATGAAAGCGAAAAGTAAAGTGAAGTTGCTCAGTCGTGTCTCTTAGCGACTCCATGGACTGCAGCCTACCAGGCTCCTCCATCCATGGGATTTTCCAGGCAAGAGTACTGGAGTGGGTTGCCATTGCCAACATTTTGCCTTTCTTACTGAACTATAACAAATGAAGAGTGTATTATTAATGGATTTTTAATGTTTAGAAAGTTTAGAAAAAAGAAAACCAGGAAAAAATAATCACCTAGTTTTCCTAATACTAATACAAAATTTATCAGTATTTTTTTTAAACTGAACTTTCTTTTGGTCTTTGAGACATTTTAATTTATTTTTTACATTTGGAAACAAAGTGAATGTACATTGTTTTGTATACCAGACAACATATATTTTAAAATCTACATATTGCATGATCAAAGCCTTCAGATAGATATCTGCTCCTTTGAAATGTCACACCCACTGCAGTTAATTCTGATGATTGTCCCATTCATTCTCTCTTGCTCAGTCCAATTCTATTTTTTTCTGTTCCTGGCTATAAAATCCTCCATTCCCTGCCCCTGTATCGGGGCCTCCTGGCAGCACCCCTGCAGTATTTCCTTTCGTCTACAAAACCCACTTCACATCCATTACCCTCACAATGTCCTTCCTGACTGGCCTGGCTGCCTGCATGTCTGTTCTTGACTATAACAGTTTCAAGGGGCTTCAACCGGCTTATGCTGCTTTCTCTCTGAGGCAGTGCAGAGTTGTGCCCACAGGAGAGCCCAGGCATGGTGTGGAGTGCCAAGAGACGAGTGATAAGAGAAAGCGTGGTTGTTAGTGGTGTGGGGCCTGGAGGAAAGTTTAGTGGGGGCAGTGCAAGTGGGGCACTCCTGGTATTTAATTCAAATGTGGAACAAGCATCACTAATTTGGTTTGTTTAAAGTTGTTTAGAAGATTATGTATGAATAAATAGCTTATATATTAGATTGAATTCTATAAAATTGATATTTGACCAAATGTGAACTAACTGAAAGAACAATTTCTTGTGACTCAAACTGATATATGCATATAAGCCTGGAGGTGCACAATTTACTGATAAGAACTAAAGATAAACATTTTTCTATTTTTCCCTGGACTTTGTAGGAAAATAAGTTTCCTATATACCGATCTTGTAGATTTCTCATTTATTAAAATGTCTGTTATGCATATGTTCATAGATTGAACTTTGTTCTGTATATGGGTAATAATGCTTTTCTCCAGATGGAAGAACTATGAATATTTAATTCACATTCATTTACTATGAATATTCTCTTCTGCGGATAATTATGTTATTTTTCTTTCTGTAATTTTTATCATCAGTGCCCCTTGTAGTTTGTTTTAACTTATCTAGTTTCAATACACTAGGCAAATTTTCTTCTTTTATTGAGGTATAGTTAATTTATACTGTTTAGTTAGTTTTAGGTATACAGCAAAGTGATTCACTCATATATGTTTGTAGATATCTATATATAAGTAAGCAAGTGAAAGTTGCTCAGTTGTGTCTGATTCTTTGTGATCCCATGGACTATATAGTCCATGGAATTCTCCAGGCAAGAATACTGGAGTGGGTAGCCTTTCCCTTCTCCAGAGGATCCTCCCAAACCATGTCTCCCACATTGCAAGTGGATTCTTTACCAGCTGAGCCACAAGGGAAGCACATATCTATGTATACGTATTTATATATATTCTTTTTCAGATTCTTTTGCTTTAAAAATTATTACAAGACATTAAATATAGTTGCCTTTGCTATAGACTAGTTCTTTGCTGTTTATCTATTTTATATATAGTAATATGTATATGTTAACAAAGATCATGGCATCTGGTCCCATCACTTCATGGGAAATAGATGGGGAAACAGTGGAAACAGTGTCAGACTTTATTTTTTGGGCTCCAAAATCACTGCAGATGGTGATTGCAGCCATGAAATTAAAAGATGCTTACTCCTTGGAAGAAAAGTTATGACCAACCTAGATAGCATATTCAAAAGCAAAGGCATTACTTTGCCAACTACCCATCGAGATCTAGTCCATTTTCTCTCAAAGTCAGAATTACTGTTTCACCTCAGAACTTGACACTGAACTTGCAATATAGTGGATACTCATTAGTAATATCAGTTACACTCATTAGCTGCATTAGTTGAAGAAGTAAATTAATGCATTATATTTTCAGAATATATTAATGGCTGTTAGGGAAGATTTCTGATTTAAAACCATATTTGATAAAAGCTTAAATCTGTTTCTTTAAATAAAAATGTTTGATAAATGCTTTGGTTATGTTTTGTTTCTAGTCTTTAGGTATCTCCAGACCAAGTCAATGTATGAAGCAAATGACTCTTCGGTGTCTGAATTTGTTTTCCTGGGACTTTCTACCTCTAGGCCAGTGCAGAATTTCCTCCTTGCTTTCTCTACAGTGTTTTATGTAACAATTGTTCTAGGGAATCTCCTTGTTGTGTTTACAGTGACCTTTGACCCTCATCTACATTCCCTCATGTACTTCCTTTTAGCCAACCTCTCATTTATTGATTTGTGTTTTTCTACCTTAACAGTGCCTAAGATGATCTCTGACCTGCACTCTGGGCACAAAACCATATCCTTCCAGGCATGTGTCACCCAGATATTTGTCCTTCACACCCTGGGTGGATCTGAGATGGTGCTGCTCACTGCCATGGCCTTAGACCGCTATGTGGCCATATGTAAGCCCCTGAACTACCTGACCATCATGAACCCACGGGTGTGCCTTTTGCTTCTGTGTGGTGCTTGGGCTATTGGCCTCATTCACTCAGTGGTCCAGTTAGCTTTTGTGATCCATTTGCCTTTCTGTGGTCCTAATGAAATCAACAGTTTTTACTGTGACCTTCCTTGGTTTATCAAACTTGCCTGCATAGATTCCTACAGAATGGAATTCATGGTTATTGCCATCAGTGCATTCATATCCATGGGCACTTTCTTCTTGTTGATCATCTCCTATGTTTTCATTCTGGTCACCGTATGGAAACGCTCTTCATGTGGTTTGCGCAAGGCCCTCTCTACTCTGTCAGCACACATCACTGTGGTGGTTTTGCTCTTTGGACCCTGCATCTTTGTTTACATGTGGCCATTTCCCACAGTGCCAGTGGATAAGTTTCTTGCCATTTTAGACTTTTTGGTTACACCCATCCTGAATCCTGCCATTTACACACTGAGAAACAAGGAAATGAAGACGACAATGAGGAGACTGAGTAGTCAGCTTCTGATTTGGAGGAAGGTCTCCTAAGTAACTCATGGAAGCCCAAGTTATTTCAAGCAACTTCATGTAATAAAAGTGCTTAAATTAATATACAAAATTTGGGGATTTTTTTTCCTAAAGTCACCATTTTAGAATATTCAGACCATTTATTATGAGGTTACACTGAACTCTTTAGGTAACAAGTTGTTTGATAGTCAGATTAATCCCAGGAATTGCTTGGTGGAAATTTTTGAAAAAGTGCCAGTTATACACTTCGAATCTGCCGAGTATATGGCCTTACACATCACCCTGCTTGGATTCAATGTATCAATTTAATTCAATTAATTGAATTAACTTATAACTAATATTGTCAAAAGTTTGAGAGAGTTGTGAAATATCTAACTTTGCTCTGATTTAAAGCTAGGATGTGAAAAAATCATATTTTTTCTGAAAGACAAAAAAATGTGGATTTAAATGAGAATTTAAAACGCGCAGAAACAAAACAGGGTAATAGAAGTGGAGTGGACAGAAGATGGATAAGGTAGCATAATAAAGGGAGATTAACAGATGGCAGAAGAAAAGCATTTGGGAGAGCCTCATAATATATTTCATGAGCTTGGCCTCTGGCTACTAATCTCACCCTAGCTTGTCTCAGTTTCAGACTCAAGTCATCTACAATTGGCTTCGGACAGCGAAATTTATGAATATGTTGTTATTTCACAATTTTCTGAAATTATGACTTAATCCATCAACGAATATTCCTCCAACATTGAAACATGTTGGTCTGACCATAGCCTGGCTGGTATTATCATTAGCTAACAGCCATTCTGTCCAAATCACTATTTTTCTTTAATAACTCATCTTATATAACTCTTTTATGTCAAAACATGGGTCTCAGTTATGTGTTATTGTGTATAACCTGTGTAAATAACAAAACTAATTTACTTTGATAACTAGAAGACTGAACCAAATTTTCTGCAAAGCTGTGAAAGGACCCTATGTTTGAGTATTGTAATCCAAGATTCATTTAAGATTATCAATCAGTTGTATATTTTATATTTTTCCCGTTCACAATTATTTCATTGCTTTTATTTGTATTTTTAAATACAATTGCTTTTATTTGTATTTGGATTCTTGTTAGGTACATTGATTAAAAAGAACAATGTAAAGCCAATTTCTCTTTGGGTAATTTTCCATACTTTTTGAAAGTAGCAAGAGAAGGAAGAAGACTAAAGTCTAAAGTTTTAAGCATAAAGGTTCTGAAGGGCAAAACTGAATCACCTGAATTCTTTCAGACTGAGGAGGAAAAGATCTAATAGAATCATCATCCAAACTTGGAAGGGATATATACAAGGAACAGGAAAAACCTGAGGTATACTAAGTCTTATAAAATTTACAATCCAGATTCAAATAGGCTTTATTACTTGACTGAATTGAAGTGATCACACCATAATCTTTTATTCCTCATAGAAGAGAGAGTAGATAATTTGTGGAGGAATAGTGACTCAGATGGAAAAGATTCCACCTGCAGTGCAGGAAACCTGGGTTCGATCCCTGGATAAAGAAGATCCTGTGAAGAAGGAAATGGCAACCCACTCCAGCGTCCTTTTGTGGAGAATTTTGTGGACAGAGGAACCTGGTGGGCTTCAGTCCATGGGATCACAAAGGGTCAGACATGATTGGGTGACTAATACACACATATCATGCCAGAGCTAAATATTCATTTATACACAGTATTTAAAATAGAAAAAAATATGATATATAAGTAGCAGGGATATGTAACTGTTAATTAAGTGGAAAATAATAGAAGTAGACTATGGATGGCTCAGTTGTTGACATTAGCAAAGAGTATAACTCGTATACAGAGAAGGCAATGGCACCCCACTGCAGTACTCTTGTCTGGAAAATCCCATGGATGGAGGAGCCTGGTAGGCTGCAGTCCATGGGGTCGCTAAGTCGGACATGACTAAACGACTTCAGTTTCATTTTTTACTTTCATGCATTGGAGAAGGAAATGGCAACCCACTCCAGTGTTCTTGCCTGAAGGATCCCAGGGACGGGGGAGCCTGGTGGGCTGCTGTCTATGGGGTCACACACAGTTGGACATGACTGAAGTGACTTAGCAATAACTCATATAATCTAAAGCAACGTGAAGAAGTTGAAAAACTGAAAAAATTTTCATAGAAACAATCTAAGAAAGAATCAAGGGATGTTTTGAAATAAAATTAAATATGTGCAATTATGAATTTAAGGGGGCTTGATTTAAAAACAGACAGAAGAAAGGCTCAGTGGATTCAAAGACAAGTCAATATATATTATCCAAACTGAGTAAAGAGAGATTAAAAGAACAAAAAATGTCAGAATACATACACATATGAAAATAGCAATTCTTTTATTTAAGGGTTTATTCCTGAGATTTTCTATTGGGAATGTTACAAAATACACAGAACCATGTCATCTTTTGCTTCCGTGGAGGCTCAGATGGTAAAGAATCTGTCTGGAATGCAAGGGACCTGCCTTCAATCCCTGGGTCAGGAAGATGCCCTGAAGAAGGGAATGGCAACCCACTCCAATATTCTTTCCTAAAGAATTCCATGGAGAGAGGAGCCTGATAGGCTGCAGTCCATGGGGTCACAGAGTTGGACACGACTGAGTGATTAGCATACATGTCATCTTTAAAAAGTAATATAAATTTGAGATATATCTAGATCCATGGATTCAGATAAATGGATGTAAACTTGTATAATTTTTCGAGGAAGATTTCTGAAGAAAAGTTTTGCTTTGTTATATGTAGTAATGAGTAATTTGCAAACTTTGTGTATAATATTGTTTTTACAGGCTATTTGAACACTGCAGTGAATTAAATGGATAGTTTATTACAAAACTAAATTTTTTTACCTATCTATATGATGAACTGACTAGCGTATTTATAAATTGGAAGGAAAAAAGCAAACTCTCTAAAGGCTGTTAATATAGCCATCTTTGTATTTCATAGACATCATTTAAAGACAATTACGGTGTTTCGCAAATAAAACATGATGTTGAGGGGACAAAGCTCTATCCGGATTATGATTATGATTCAACTTTCTGAATATGATTAGGAATGCTTAATGATTACTTTTATAGATACGTCTATAGAAGATAATTAGAATGTTTTGTAAAAGTAAAGAGAGCAATATAATGCAGTAACATTAAAGAAAACGTTAGAGAAGGTCTATATGAAATGTTCTGCTAAAAGAAATGCATAGGATAATAGAAAATTATTATCCACACTGATATAGTGGTCAGTGTTGAAGTAATAGTAAGAATAGTAATATAAAATAGTAACATTCTTACTAATTTCAAGTCATTCTTGAGAACAATCAAAATCATGCTTTTAAAGACTGGCCAAATTTTCCAAACAGGAACTCATTTTAACAATTCTAGGCTCCTAAAGAATTGACACAAAATTTTCATCAACAGATACACATGATTTCCATATGTGAATTGGGAAACTCTTCCCAGTCTTCAGTAACAGGGTGAAAGTGAAAGTGAAGTCGCTCAATCGTGTCCCACTCTTTGTGATCCCACAGAGTGTAGCCTATCAGGCTCCTCCGTCCATGGGATTTTCCAGGCAAGAGTGCTGGAGTGGATTGCCAATTCCTTCTCCAGGGAATCTTCCCGACCCAGGAATAGAACCCGGGTCTCCCTCATTGCAGGCAGATGCTTTACCGTCGGAGCCACCAGGTGTGGCTAATTTAGTGTGCTCACAGTAGACATTCTGACAATTTGAAATGATGAAATACCAACAGAAATCTAAGTCATCATAGCCGCTTAATGGCATTTCTAATCTCTTTGTTTCTTAAAGTATAAATGATTGGATTTAGTAGTGGTATGATGATCGCATAAAATACAGCAAGGAACTTGTCCACCCAAGCGATGCTGAGTGGACATAGGTAGATGAAGATGCAAGGCCCAAAGAATAACATGACCACTGTGATGTGGGCAGTGCAGGTGGAGAGAGCTTTGGATGCGCCACCCTTTGATTGGTGACAGACAGTAAGTAGAATATAAGAGTAAGAGATCAGCAACAGAATGAAGCAAACGGTTGCAAGTACCCCACTGTTAGCATTTGTCAACACTTCTAGAATATAAGTGTCCATGCAGACTAACTTGATCACCAATGGAATATCACAGAAAAAGCTATCCAACTTTCTGGGCCCACAGAAGGGCAGTTGTGTAATTATAGCTAGTTGGCTTATTGAATGCACAAAGCCAATGATCCATGATGTCATCACTAGTTGAATGCACATTTTTGTATTCATGATGCTGGAGTAATGGAGTGGCTTGCAGATGGCCACATAACGGTCATAGGCCATCATCACTAGGATCACCATCTCACCCCCTCCAAAAAAATGTCCAAAAAACATCTGACACATGCAACCTCTAAAGGAGATGGTCTTATTTTCTTTCAGAAAGTCTGTGATCAATTTAGGGGTGGTTACTGAGGAAAAGCATAAGTCAGAGAATGACAGATTAGCTAATAGGAAGTACATAGGCGAGGGGAGGTGAAGGTCAGCAATAACGAGGAGCACAATGAAGACATTGCCTAAAATGGTGATCAAGTAAAGTGAAGAAAATACCACTAGGAGGAAGGCCTGGAGGTCCCATGAGTCACACAGCCCAAGCAAAATAAATTCAGATACCACAGACTGGTTTACTTCTTCCATTCTGTTCAGTGTCTTCTAAATTTATCTGAAGAAAAGATGTAAAAATAGATTTTCTAAATAAACAGTCTGTGCATCAAGTATGTTTTTTATGCGCTACTAATGGAAGTGTGTACTTACATAATCACTGTAAAAAGCAATTGGACTTCTCTTTTAATGCTCAATATACATATATTCTATGGTGCAGCAATTTCACTCCCATTTGTATGCTCAATGTAAACTCTTCTATCTGTATACAAGGAAAATTTACAGCAATGCCTATAAACATAGTGATAGAATCTTAACAAAGTACAGCTATATAAAATGACATGAATGTGTGTTAGTAAAATATAGTAATAAAGAAATTAAAAGCCTCAAATAGATCCTCTCAGCATAAATTTTATAAGATGAAGAGCACTACAAAAATAACAGTATATTTTGCAGGAACTTGTATAAGTCATAAAACTATGTCCCAAAATGTAACCTCAATTGTGGAAAGCCAAGATTCTGCGTGAGGATGAACACATAAGCAATTGTCCATTATTATCATCTGTTTAGGTCTTGGGCTGGGCAATGTTTCATAGGTATAGTTTTATTATTATATAAACAAGCAAACAAACTCAAAATGGACATGGAAAAATTAGGAGAATATACTGTGAATCAAGAATGATGATCTATTCAATACAGCAGACCTGAGTTAAATAATGGTTTCCAAAAAATGACATTTGCATTTGTTAATTGAAGTATAGTTGACTTACATTAAATGACTTAAATTCTGCCATCCACAGAAACATGGATGGACCTATAAAGTATTACTGTTAGTGAAATACCAGAGAAAGACCAGTACTGTTTGATACCACTCATATGTGGAATCTAAAAAATACTACAAAAAGTGACATTTTATTAATATCTTTTAAGCTGTGTGGTAAAAAGATATTTATTATACATAAATTTGAAAAACTCAAACAATATTTAACCCATTATTGAAGAGTAATAATAATTTTAATGAATAGATCCAGTAAAAAAGAGATATTAATACTAGCTTTGATAAAATGACAAAATGCTTTTACCAAGAAACAGTTATTATGTATAAGAGCAGATAAGCTAATCAACGATAGTGTGGAAGAATACATGTTGCATGCATAAGGAGTAAATCACAAGCATCAGGAAGAAATGTATTCTGTTCATGAAATTCAAAGCGATATAGCCTGTAATTGAGATAAGAAGATACGTGTTTCCCAAACTCTATGAAGTTGCATTACTGCTCTTGGCACTCATTTCCTTTAGTCTTTGTTTACTCTCCCTGTTTTCTGTAATTGAAGTTGTTGTTGATTATATGTTTGTTGTTTAAATCCACACAGTTATTATACTAGGGATGAAAATAAGAACAGAATTAGAAAACCCTAGATGTAGAAGGGATTTTTAATTTTTTCTGATAGGGTAAACAGGAATTTATTGAATGCTTCCTTACTGTGAACTGTAATCACTTTTGAGCACTTCATTGAAAAAAAAGTTGATTGCAGTCATTCGAGGTTATACTAAAGAAGAAAAAGGTTATGTTTACTTTCTCACCTAATTGCTGCAAATGTTGTTAATATTATTTTAGTTGAATTACAAAAGATAAAATATCACTGCTAAATTAATTATGAAAAATGAAAGTGAAAGTTGCTCAGTCATGTCTGACTCTTTGTGACCCCAAGGGCCATTCCAGTCTATGGAATTCTCCAGGCCAGAATACTGGAGTGGGTAGCCTTTCCCTTCTCCAGGGGAACTTCCCAACCCAGGTATTGAACCCAGGTCTCCCACATTGCAGGTGGATTCTTTACCAGCTGAGCTACTATATTTAATTTTCAAGTAAATACTACATGGGAGAAGTAAATCTAAAGATTTTTAAGAGTACAGTTGCAAAATCAAATGAGTTAAAGCAAGACTCACAAAAAAGAATCAAAAGTTAGGATAATTAAAAATAATAAAAAAAGAAAGCAATTCTCATTTTTTTAAGCTGCTATTTTTAGGGTCATACATAAATTAAGTCTCTCTGTTTCTTTGTATCTCCCTGTCTCTCTCTGACTAGCTCCCCTGTGCTAGAAATTTTCACCCACATTATCAAAAGTAATCTTCACAATAAGCCCGTGAAAGACATCTTATTCTGAGTTTGACCATCAGTGTAACCTGTTAGAGTCTCAGAGCTGAGAGACAGCACGACTGGAGTGCAATCCCAGTGCTCCCTGATGCTAGTCCTTCATTTATGCTGTCATTCTGCGCATCTTTCTGTTCAGTTTCAAGAGGGTAATTCCACTTACATGGTAACTATTGACTGTTACAAACTTTAAGAGATATCTCTGTGTTCTTTGTCATTTTCCTTCCTGAGCTAAATTAATAGCAATCACTTTTCTCAATATTCAGAAATTTCTGTTAATTACAGTTACATACCTGTGTCTAGAACACAGTTTCCCTTAATTCAGGGAAACTGTAGACACCAATGATTGTGGCTCTATGAGGACATGAACGCATCCTCAAAAAGGGAGCTGTAAGGCTGTATAGAAGGTATTCCTTTTGATGCTGAAGGGAGTCTAGAAGTCCCAGCATGTAACTGGGAAAAGAAATCCATGATATTATTGGAAGGTATACAGCAATTCCCAGAGAAGGCAATGGCACCCCACTCTAGTACTCTTTCCTGGAAAATCCCATGGACGCAGGAGCCTGGTAGGCTGCAGTCCATGGGGTCGCTAAGAGTCGGACACGACTGAGCAACTTCACTTTCACTTTTCACTCTCATGCATTGGAGAAGGAAATGGCAACCCACTCCAGTGTTCTTGCCCGGAGAATCCCAGGGACGGTGGAGCCTGATGAGCTACCGTCTATGGGGTTGCACAGAGTCAGACAGGACTGAAGCGACTTAGCAGCAGGAGCATACGGCAATTCCAAACCATCCTAATTAGCACATATGGAAATATAATATTGAAACATTCTCTTAAATGTGATAGAGGAAGGGAACTAAGGGGGAAATTAAGATATTTACAGAACATATAGACTATATCCTTACCAGAGAGATGCCATACTTGATTACCTTTTTTTCCCAAGAATAAAGCATTGTTTATATTCTTAACTAGAATCTGAAATAAAATTATTACTTCATCAAAATAGAATCTGCTTTCTGTTGTGATCAGCATTCATGGGGGACTGTGAGATATATATTTAGTGTAGAAAGTGGCCTCTGGGATAGGAGACTCTCAAGCTAGGTTCCTTTGGGACCACTTTATTCTGAGTCTCTCTGAATTGAGAGTTCACCTGGAAAGTGTTCCTTTTGTGTAGATCAGAAAGAGACCTGTGGGGACAATGATAAAAGTTCTACTGGTGGAAGTTAAGCACAGTTTTAAAACATCTCTTTGCTTACTGTTTTAAAAAAGAAAAAAAAAAATCCAGAACTAAGTTGTCATGTCTAGTTCCAGATGACTTGGGTCGGTAGACAGGGGATGACCAGCAGAGGGAGATGACCTAGTCACTTTTGTTCACCACCTATGTCCATGGTGAAACAGCCTTGACTGCTGGCTTTGTTGGGTTTCAATGAAGATTAGAAACATTATTAAGTATCAAAAATTTCTGATTATTTGAACAATGATCTTGGTTTAGCATTGAGTAATGTGTATGTACAGTTGTTCAGTTATGTCTGACTCTTTGTGGCTTCATGGTCTGTAGCCCACCAGGTTCCTCTGTTCATGAAATTTTCCAGGCAAAATACTGGAGGGGGTTGCCATTTCCTACTCCAGAGCATCGTCCTGACCCAGGAATCGAACCATGTCTTTTCTGCATTTCTTGCATTGGTAAGCAGATTGCTCAACATTCAGAAAACGAAGATCATGGCATCCGGTCCCATCACTTCATGGGAAATAGATGGAGAAACACTGTAAACAGTGTCAGACTTTATTTTTGGGGGCTCCAAAATCACTGCAGATGGTGATTGCAGCCATGAAATTAAAAGATGCTTACTCCTTGGAAGAAAAGTTATGACCAACCTAGATAGCGTATTCAAAAGCAGAGACATTACTTTGCCGACTAAGGTCTGTCTAGTCAAGGATATGGTTTTTCCAGTAGTCATGTATGGATGTGAGAGTTGGACTGTGAAGAAGACTGAGCACCGAAGAATTGATGCTTTTGAACGTGGTGTGGGAGAAGACCTTGAGAGTCCCTCCGACTGCAAAGAGATCCAACCAGTCCATTATGAAGGAGATCAACCCTGGGATTTCTTTGGAAGAAATGATGCTAAAGCTGAAACTCCAGTGCTTTGGCCACCTCATGTGAAGAGTTGACTCATTGGAAAAGACTCTGATGCTGGGAGGGATTGGGGGCAGGAGGAGAAGGGGATGACAGAGGATGAGATGGCTGGATGGCATCACTGACTCAATGGACGTGAGTCTGAGTGAACTCCGGGAGTTGGTGATGGACAGGGAGGCCTGGAGTGCTGCGATTCATGGAGTCGCAAAGAGTCGGACACGACTGGGTGACTGAACTGAACTGAACATTGAGTAAAGGGAAATATTATCAATATTCTATAAGATAAAAGGCAATAAAGGAAGCCTACATTTATTTTTCATTTAGGGACTATTATATAAATTCAATATTATTGACAAGATTCCAACATTTTAGAAGCTTGAGAAAGAAATGTGATAGTCTGTCTCCACCCATCTCTGTTACTTTTTTCACCAGAAAAAAAGTTATCCATACTTAGTGGTTATTCCATGCAATTACATATGCATATGTTAGCATATATGTTATGGAGGAGTCTTATTTGCTTTGTGGAATGTATAGTACATGTAAGGGTGTTTTAAATTCCAATTTATTTAAAATCAATTTATGCTTAAATATCTGTCAGTCAATGTAAATGGTTGCTTTTAGAGAAATTAAGAGAGAAATTTATGTAACAACACATTTTTAGTGTTTTCTTCACACTTTAGGAACAGATGCTTGTGGTTTGGAAAGCAGATGTGAAAAGACAATGAGGTACAAAGATGGGATTATTGGGCTTGACATTAACTATGTGGATACTGTTAATGATGTCAGCCCACCACTGGTCAACTTGGCTGATGATCAGGCATGGGAAATCCTCTGTCTTGACATATAGCCTAGAACATCTGTGCCTTAAAGTATCGCTGACTATATTTAAGGAATGGAAACTCAAGGTAAATCAGGAAACTACTTCAAGTCCAATATTCTTGAACACAGGGTAGCACAAACATACAAATATGACAACTATACTAAAATATTCTTGAATATGGAGGGGGCAGAGTCAAAAACTTCATCTCAGCTCCACATAAACTCATAAAGAAAAGGTGGCTATAATGCACCATATCTGCAGGATAACTTTTGTTCATTTCTTTTCCTTCTCATTGTTAGAGAACTTTTGATAAACAGACATTTCACTCTTCCCGAGTGATGGGGAACTCTGGACAGGTTTCAGGAATTTATATAAACTTAATAGTCACTGTCTTATCTACCTGGTAAATCTATCTATGTGTTCTAGGGAAGAAATGAATCCCATGTTTTAGCTTCACCAAGTTTTTAGGTGACACAACAGTAGAGGAGGATGGTGACAATATTGTATTCAGTTAATCAAGTAGTAAGACTGTTATTCTTATACTCCTACACAAAGAAATCAAATGGGGTGGCCAACCAAATAATAATATATTGAAATCTCTAGCCTGGTTAATATAATTCTAAATAAAGACATACATTTGGAAGACAGCTTTGTGGTGCCTTATAAAGCTAAAGATCCTATTGCCATTTGACAAAGTAGTAGTACTCCTAGGTATTCACCAAATTGAGTTAAAAAATTCTGTTCCTACAAAACCTGAATTTTAATGTTTCTGGCAGCTTATTCATAATTATCAAAAACTAGAGATAACCAATATTTCTGGAATTTTGTTAGTGGACAATCTGTGATACATCCTTATAATGGAATACTCTACAACAATAAAGGGATGTACTCTATCAAGTCATGAATAGATATAGAAAATCCTTAATATCTTGCTACATGAAATAAGCCAATCTGAAAAATCTACATACTATATGATTCCCCATATACGACATACTAGAAAATGCAAAACTATGGAGACAGTGAAAATAAAGGTGATTCTTAGAGATTTAGGGGGATGGATAAGTAGCTGAAGCATAGGAGATTTTAGTATGGTGAAATTACTTTTTATGATGTTGCAGTTTTGGATATATGGACTTAGACATTTGCTGCATCTTCTGTGAGGACCTAAAAGGAATGACACTGTAGTAACAATGAATGCAAATTTGCTTCTAATGCCACTATCCAGTAACAGGAGCCAAGGATCTTTGGAGAAATGGCTATTGTAGGAATAGGGAAGAATGAAGAAGAATGGTGCAAAATAATCTTGGAGCATCCTTTAATCTTAGAATATAAGGAAGTGCTCAAAAACACATAAAATCACAGACTTTGATGTGGATATATATCAAAGGGATTTAGGAGGCAAATAAAAAATCTCCCAATATTAGATTATAATAATTATATATATATTATATATAGATTATAATTAACAGTATTATATTATAATCCAAAGTATAAAATAAAATCCATGATTTCATACAGATATAAATGACTGAATAAATTAGTACATGAGGTAGAAGGGAAATCACCCATGTATAAGAATAACAGAAAAATTAGGCTGTCCTATACAAGGGGAACTTAGCTCCCTATTCCTTAAGTATTGGCCGAGTATAATGACTTTTTTTTTTTTTCAAAAAGTGCATTGTGGATAGTAGGGAAAGAAACTTTACAGTGAAGCAACTGACAAAGATTTCAATCAGATGATTAAGGGCAACGTTAGCAGTATAAATCATGTTGATGGTATAGACCCTTGATAGGAGGTGATGAAAATAGGACTTTATCTGTGATGTTCCTCCCTTGAGCCCATGATTCTGGTGTAATCATGGGAAAAATGTCAAGTAAGTGTCAATACAATGGTATCCTTATGCTGCAGTTCCTTAAAAAATTAAACATACAATTATCCTACAACCCATCAATTTCGCTCCTAGTATTTAATCCCAAAGAAATAAAAGCAGGTATTGAAATAACAACTTGTACATAAATGTTTAGAATAGAACTATTCACAATGGCCAAGGGTGGAAACAATCCAAATGTTCATCAGCTGATGAATGGATAAACAAATATGGTAATCCATACCAAGGAATATCATTCAGCCACAAAAAGGAACAGTGCACTAATACACGTTTCAATATGGTTAAACTTGAAAACATTATGCTTCATGAAAGAAGCCAGACACTAAAGGTAACATAATTGTTTTGATTCTTTTTGTGTATGATATGCAGAATAGGTTAATTCACAGAGACAGGAAGCAGACTAATAAGTGTCAGGGGCTTATTAGTGGACATTGATTGTGAAGAAATGATGATTGAACAGTACCGTGAATGTACTAAATGTCATTGGATTGTACTCTTCAAATGATTCACATCACATTATGTGAATTTTACCTCTATGATAAAATAGCATAAAATTTAATACTAAAAAGATAAATGAGAAAATATCATTTTCCATTATGAATAAAGACTTTAGTTATTGACTTTGTTTTACCTTATTTTTTTCAAAATCATACTTGGCTTATGTGTACCTTTCCCTTTTTTAGGTAAATGTATAATTGTTATGTAAAAGAGAATGCTGCAGTTCACACACTAAATTTTTGCTCATTTGTCTCCAAGCTAGATGTTATGTAGAAATTAGTCTAAACCAACCAGTCCATTCTGAAGGAGATCAACGCTGGAATTTCTTTGGAGGGAAAGATGCTAAAGCTGAAGCTCCAGTACTTTGGACACCTCATGCGAAGAGTTGACTCATTGGAAAAGACTCTGATGATGGGAGGGATTGGGGGCAGGAGGAGAAGGGGACCATCCAGGATGAGATGGCTGCATGGCATCACAGATTTGATGGACGTGAGTCTGAGTGAACTCCCGGAGATGGTGATGGACAGGGAGGCCTGGGTGCTGCGATTCATGGGGTCGCAAAGAGTCAGACACGACTGAGTGACTGAACTGAACTGAACTGATTATAAAATGAGATCATAGCAGTTTAACTAACAGAAATCAAATTCTGGGGACAATGTATTAAAATGGAGCTCCCTGGTGGCTCAGCGGTGAAGAAACTGCCTGCCAATGCACGAGACCAGGGTTCAGTCCCTGGGTGAAGACCCCCTTGGAGAAGAAAATGGCAACCTACTAGAGTATTCTTGCCTGAGAAATCCCATGGACAGAGGAGCCTGGAGAACTACTAGTCCATGGGATTGCAAAGAGTCAAGCATGATTTAGCAACTAAACAACAAAATAATGGTGTTAAATAAGATAAGAATGGTGACGTTTGGTCTTCTGTATGTGCACGTGGATTTTTTGAATAGCATTAAAGAGTTAGAGATATTCAGTATGTCTGAATTTAGTTAATGCATAGAAAAAAATCACAGGGCTGAATACCAAAGCACACAAATTCCATTACCTTTTCATCTATAACTGACCTGTCACAATCTTATTTCTTCATCTGATATGGAAGAATATTGGGTTTCCATATCACCATTTTATATGAAATAATAAATGAGATAATATAGGCAAAAATGCTCAGCTAAGCATAGAGCTAAGTAGACCCGTGCACTCTTACTTATGTGTTCTGCAATGATCTAAAAAAGAGAACATGTAGCGTAGGTATTAAACCCATGGACGTTGGAATCAGAAAATTATTGTGTTTGAATATTGGATCTGACTTCAGCATATTAACTTTTGCCAACATGTTAAATTTCCATATCATTTACTATTAGTATCTCTAAAATGGGGATGGTAATTGTATTAATGAGGTAAAAAGCAGGTTTAGTGTTTTCAAGGAAACTCCATGGATATGCTTCCAATGGAATTCTAATTAATTTTTACTAATGTGTTTGTTAATAGGTATTGCGTCTGCCTATAATGTGGGAGACCCAGATTTGATCTCTGGGTTGGGAAGATCTCCTGGAGAAGGAGATGGCAACTCATTCCAGTATTCTTGCCTGGAGAATCCCACGGATGGAGGAGCATGGTAGGCTACAGTCCATGGGGTCACAAAGAGTCGGACATGACTGAGTGAGCTTCACATTCCTTTTTCACTGGTATTTGTCTAAATGATATTTATCAATAGGCATTAAAATGTCAGGAGATACTGGTTTTCCTTGAAGATATTTTGCTGTCATATTTTATTAGACATAGATTCCTTTGTTCCCCATTTACTTTTTAAACCAAAGTTCTAATATTTTTTTCTTCTCTTAATGTCATGAGAATTCAAAGTAGAGATCTCATAATAAATGGCCAGGGGACTCATTCCACTGAATCATCAAGGGTCCAGGCTTGCTCTGCTCTTCACAGCGTAAGTCAATGACTGAGAGACAAGGTGTTGGGATCAACAAGAGACTTTATCAGGAGCTAGCTGGCTGACTGAGAAGATGGTGCTAGCACCTCAAAATAATCATTTTATCAGGGCCTGGTTGCCAGGTTCTTTTATGGATCAGAGATGGGGTGGGGAGATGAGGAGACAAAGTAAATACTATTCAATCCTTGCAAACATCCCCCAGAATGCCAAGCCTCAGGCAGCGGAATGTGTTGGTTTCACTTCCTTATGGTCTGTTACAGGCAAGCAGCTCAGGTTATCTCCTCAAGGCAGTCCATTATTCATGCTTACAAAAGTGGCAAGATGAGAGTTAAAGTTACAGAAGCAGATACAGCACAAATTCAGAATTAACCTTTCCCAGTTGCAAGGGGTCACCAAAAAACTGTTGTTAGTCCTGCAGTGGTTCTGAGGAGTACTAACCACAGAGATCAAAGAGGGAAACATTTCTTAAAAGGGCTCAATTATAGAGAAAATATTGTTTTCTGAGCTCCTTTTTTTTTGAGAGATCAGATTATATGGGCCAGTATAATATAAAATTATCAGCTGTTTTCCTTATATGGGTAAGTCAGAGCACCTCTGCGACATTACAACAAATCTCCCACTCCCTCTTTCCTCTGACTCTTCATTTCTGTTTTCAATTCAACAAACATTTGCTGAACCACTACAGGTGCCAGCCTTTCCAAAGGGAAGTTAGTATTTCATTCCAAGTTGCTTGAGTTGCTTCATGTACCTTGATTGTTTCTTGATTTATAGGGAACCTTTTGGGTCTGGACTATATTTCACTAGGAACTTGAAGTGATAGTTGCTCAGTTGTGCCTGACTCTTTGTGATCCTATGGACTATAACCTGCCAGGCTCCTCTGTCCATGAAATTCTCCAGTCAAGAATACTGGAGTGGGAAGGCATTCCCTTTCTCCAGTGATTTTCCCGATCCAGGGATTGAAATGAGTTGTCCTGCATTGCAGGCAGATACTTTACTGTCTGAGCCAAACAAGTGGAATACACATATTGGGAGGACAGAGAAGGGGATAAAAGCCTCCAACTGACCGGGTCCAGCTTATCAGTCCAAATGGTGATTACGTCTTTGTGATGATCTTCCTCAACACCGTCATGAAGTGGATGCTATCTTACTATACAAGGCTTTAAATTGAGATGCAAAAAGAGTATTTTATTTTCAAGTGGAAATCATACATAAGAGATTAGGTTTAGGCAGGGCCACAGGCATACAGAAGTTACATTAATTTATGACTCAATTCATTCAACAACTACTGCTGTCCAGTTGCCTTCCTTTGCCCCCAACATACACCTATAGTTAACACAGGAATTCCTTATAATGAGTAGAATGAAAATTTAAAATTTGGGCCTGAACATACAGATGGTTTTGCATGATGTGTTGGTAGCAACTAGGAGAAAAAGTCTACAGCTTTAAAGTCCCAATTTATTGAAATATTGTGGTTGAATATAACTTAGTTGTGGTTAGTATTTGGGCTTCCCAGGTGGTGCTAGTGACAAAGAACCCACCTGCCAATTCAGGAGATATGAGATTCGGGTTCAATCCCTGGGTTTGGAAGAGCCCCTGGAGGAGGGCATGGTAACCCATGCCAGTATTCTTGCCTGGAGAATCCCATGGACAGAGGAGCGTGGTGGGTTACACTCCATGGGACTGCAAAACGTTGAACATGACTGAAGCAACTTAGCATGCACATTGTCAGTATTCTGATTATGGTCCTGAAAAACACTAATAAGAAATTCTCCCATTTGAAAGAAATGCAAGCAGTGTATTTGGTTGTCCACTTTGTTTGCCTAGAAGCATGCATATATACTGATTCATGAAAAGTTATTAATGGTTTGGTTACATGGTCAGAATTTAAAGTAAATGGAATTGGAAGACTGGTGGCAAAGAATTCCTGGGGGAAAATTGGTGGTAATTGATCTCTCAGAATGGACACAGATTATGAAAAATCTGTGTCTCATGTATTCTTACCAAAGGGTATCCATTATAGAAGAAACTTTAGTAGTAGACTAATAAATTCTATGCATGCTAACCTATTTTTCCAGCCACCTCCAGTGCTTGCTAAATGGAATTTAGTACAAAATAACCATGGTCAGAAATCATTTATTGCTAAACACTGCATTTGATCAGGTTTATTTTATTGCAAAGCAATTAGCAACAATGGTTATAGAAGTGGATTTGTGGGGTCATGAAATTCACGGATCATAACATGTACTTCAGTTCAGTTCAGTTCAGTTCCGTTCAGTTCAGTCGCTCAGTCATGTCTGACTCTTTGCGACCTCATGAATTGCAGCATGCCAGTCCTCCCTGTCCATCACCAACTCCCGGAGTTCACCCAAACTCACGTCCATCGAGTCGGTGATGCCATTCAGCTGTCTCATCCTCTGTAATCCCCTTCTCCTCCTGCCCCTAATCCCTCCTAGCATCAGAGTCTTTTCCAATAAGTCAACTCTTCCCGTGAGATGGCCAAAGTACTGGAGTTTCAGCTTTAGCATCATTCCTTCCAATGAACACCCAGGACTGATCTCCTTTAGAATGGACTGGTTGGATCTCCTTGCAGTCCAAGGGACTCTCAAGAGGCTTCTCCAACACCACAGTTCAAAAGCATCAATTCTTCGGTGCTCAGCTTTCTTCACAGTCCAACTCTCACAACCATACATGACCACAAGAAAAACCATAGTCTTGACTAGATAGACCTTTGTTGACAAAGTAATGTCTCTGCTTTTGAATATGCTATCTAGGTTGGTCATAACTTTTCTTCTAAGGAGTAAGCATCTTTTAATTTCATGGCTACAATCACCATCTGTAGTGATTTTGGAGCCCCCAAAATAAAGTCTGACACTGTTTCCACTGTTTCCCCAGCCATTTCCCATGAAGTGATGGGACCAGATGCCATGATCTTCATTTTCTGAATGTTGAGCTTTAAGCCAACTTTTTCACTCTCCACTTTCACTTTCATCAAGAGGCTTTTTAGTTCCTCTTCACTTTCTGCCATAAGGGTGGTGTCATCTGCATATCTGAAGTTATTGATATTTCTCCCGGCAATCTTAATTACAGCTTGTGCTTCTTCCAGCCCAGTGTTTCTCATGCATAAAATATAAGATATAAATTGAATGCCTAGAATTTTCAACCTCTTTTATAAGGTCAGTATATTGTCAATTTGAAGTGTTTCCAGTGAGGTTTCTGGGCATTAAATATTTCCCGTGGGGTATATGCAGTAGCTTCTGAATCTCTTTATCGCAGTTTTTATCTCTTTATTTCTCAGGGTATAAATGGCTGGATTTAGAAGAGGTGTAATAACAGAGTAAAACACAGCAAGAAATTTGTCCACCCAGGTGATGCTGAGTGGCCACACATAGATGAAGATGCAGGGCCCAAAGAAAAGCACCACCACTGTGATGTGGGCAGTGCAGGTAGAGAGTGCCCTAGATGTACCAGATTTAGAGCTTTGGCGAACAGTAAGAAGAATATATGTGTAGGATATTAACAAAACTATAAAGCAGGTCATGGCTGGAACGCCACTGTCAGCATTCATTAATATTCCCAAGTTATAAGAGTCTATGCAGGCAAGCTTGATTACCAGTGGTATATCACAGAAAAAGCTGTCAATTTCCCTGGGGCCACAGAAAGGCAATTGCACAATCACAGCCATTTGACTCATGGCATGCACGAAGCCAATAGTCCAGGAAGTCACTACAAGCCCAATGCACTTTTGCAGGTTCATTATGGTTGAATAGTGGAGTGGCTTGCAGATGGCCACATAGCGGTCATAGGCCATTACCACCAATAGCACCATCTCACCCCCTCCAAAAAAATGCACAAACAGGACCTGACACATGCAGCCTCTAAAGGAAATAGTTTTGTTCTCTCTGACAAAGTCTGTAATCATCTTAGGAGTGGTCACTGAGCAAAGCCACATATCAACAAAAGAAAGGTTGGCCAATAAGAAGTACATGGGAGAATGCAGATGGGGGTCAGCGATGATTAAGATTATGATGGCAATGTTTCCAAATACAATGATCAGGTAAAGCATAAAAAACATCAGTAAGAGTAAGACCTGCATAGTCCATGAGTGACAAAGTCCCAGAAGCACAAATTCTGACACTACAGACAGATTTCCTGCATCCATTTAATTCAGTGTGTGCTCTAAAATAACCAGGAGAAAAGACAGATTTTTCAGTTAGTGGGATGGGAAAGGATACTTAATCTTTAGAATTTGGTTGGAATTCTATCTCAATGAAGTTTAAATTCATTGAAAATTAACATCTATATCTGAAAGTGAAAATTTAATTGGGAAGACAAATATTGGGAAAATACTCATAGTATGATGACCAAAAGAGAAGTAAATGCCTAAAATCTGCTTTCCAAGATAGATTCCTTATAAATGATTAATTAAGAGGATATTCCCACAAAGAACAAGTGAGAAAGGTGGATAGCAAAATGAAATGCTGAGAAAAGATTGTAGTGTCACTGAGAAACTAGTTTCAGTCTACTTTCCCAGTGAAAAGAATCTGAGTGCAGGACCAACAACTGTTACACTGTAATAACTATGATTTGAGTAGTCTACTTAGGAAGATGATGGTGAATAGATCCTGAAGTCCAGAACAAAAGCCATGGCACAAAATTACAGTTTCTCTCTATTATGCACACTGATTTCTTTAAGCCCCCTTTGAGTGTCTTCTATAAGACATCATTTAATTAAAATTTTACCTTATTTTCTACATTATATATTGGAACAATCTTTAGGAAAAAAGCCATATAATAAATACAAGGCATGATAATCCACATGCAAAATCAAGCACATAATTTATCATTATTTAAGATCACAAGTCAATAGAATTCATTTAGTTAACTAAATCTATTAGAAAAAAATGTCTGGAGACTTATGTGAGAAAGGGAGTTTAACTCAGATGCAGGTTCTGTTTTGATGACATCTGAATGAACATTCCTTATAACTCAAGCTTATGAATAGAAGATATTTACTTTCAATTATATCAGTAGATGGTAGGAAACCCCTAGGTTTTGAAATATTACCGTAAATGTATAAAAAATATTTTCTAAGATTACAATAAGCTACAGACATGTGTAAGCAAAGTATGTCTTTGTTAGTACTGACTGAACATAAAGTTAAAACTTCAGAGATCATCAATTACTGACCTCTAAATAGAATAAAGATATAGCTTATATTAATCCTTAAGTACATTAAGAATTCCTCTCGAGCTGAATGGTGGAAATATAACTGTATCTCCGAAAGTGAAAGTGAAAGTCACTCAGTCTTGTCTGATTCTTTGTGACCCCAAAGGCTATACAGTCCATGGAATTCTCCAGGCCAAAATACTGGAAAGGGTAGCCTTTCCCTTCTCCAGGGGATCTTCCCAATCTGGGGATTGAAAACAGGTCTCCCACATTGCAGGTGGATTATTTACCAGCTGAGCCACAATGGTCTGTGTCTCTCTTCCCTCTCTATTTATTTCCCTTGGCTTTGTTTTACTTTTTAGGTGCTGCATTTTCTTTTATCATTTGAAATCTCAAGGGTGGTGCTAAGGAGAACAGGTGAACAATGAAAACTATTACCTCATCATGAGCACAGGTTTCCCCTTCCCTTATAATGTGAACTCAGAAGTATAAAGGATGGAAAGAAAAAATAATTTCTTCAAAAAATTAGATGACTCATACATGTGCTGTGAAAGGGAGAACATGTAATAATAGTCTCATGGCTTAAAGATAAATATATCCTCCATAATAGAGATATGTTTAATTTCTAAAGAAAGTATCCTATGTTACACACAATAGACCTATGTCCCCTGAGAAATTTGAACCATTTGACCTTTACTTGGAAACTTAATTTTTGTCAAGATAAACCTGTCAAGATAATAGATCAGGATTAGTTTTCTATATATATATTTTTAATACCTCTTGGGATAAGGGATATAGAAGATAGCTAGTAGCAAAAGCAGAATTTCAACTGGGTTTGAGAGAGGAATTTCTTAAAAGATTAATATGTACATTGCTGAGGAACCATTTACCAAAAAGAAATGACAGTGTTTTTAAAATCAGTTTTGGACTTGTTAATATTTCATAATATTAGTAGACTGATTATATCAATTAATATCAATCTAACGTTTGAGATGATTAGTAGAATAACCATGGCCTTTTAGATTAGTCAGATCTGGTCTAAACTCCAGCTTTATTACTTGTTGACCTTGTGATCTTGAGCTAAATTTATTTCTATTTCCATTTCCTCATCTGTGAAAAGAGAACACTCAATCTAATAGAAAGTGAAGTCACTCAGTCATGTCCTACTCTTTGCGATCCCATGAACTGTGGTCTACCAGGCTTCTCTGTCCATGGGATTTTCCAGGCAAGAGTACTAGATTGGGTTGCCATTTCCTTCTCCAGGGGATCTTCCTGACCCAGGGATCAAACCCAAGTCTCTTGCATTGAAGGCAGACACTTTACCCTCTGAGCCACCAGGGAAGCCCCCAATCTAATAGACTTGTCTTCAAATGAGAAAACACAGAAATTACTTAAAGTTATCTGGTATTCAGCATATGTTTAATAAATACTAGTTATTTCCCCTCCTTATTAAGTGATTAAAGCTCTTCAGTTTCCAAAGGTTTTAAGAAACAATCTTAGTTGACTGCCAACCACCTTCTATAACCAAAATATATAAAGTAAATTTTATTTAAAATAACTGATTACATTTTCTTTAAATTACATTAAGCAACTTTATAGGATATGGATGCAAAGGAAATATCAAGAAGCAAGAATTGCTTCTTCCTTTCCATAAGCTTAACAAGTTTTCCACCTTTTACATCTGCTTCCATCTAGGAAGTGTTTTGTACTTTAAGAAAGCCTTCAAGTACATTTTTTAAAAGTACCTTTAGAATCCTATAACTTAGGGTCAGTCTTCACAATAAGAGGTAGTTATAACTTTGGGATTAGTGAAAATGAAAAAAAAAAATTAGGAGACAAATTGAGTTACCCTTTTCAGAGTATTAAAATACAGCCAAGCATTTTTCATCCCCATCTAGATGCAAGATCCTTCTATTAATTTTTTATAATAGCAATTCTAAAACTGTGATTATCAACACTTTTAATTTTACAAAGAGAAGCTTCGACACAGAGAATTTAATAGATAGTCTGAAATATACACTAGGGAAAGTACACAGGGAAATTGTCCAAGTTCCTTTCTCTACCTAAAGCTGCCCTCTTTTCTCCCTAAGGTTATGAGTCTTAATCCTGTTAAATCCTATTAACCCTACAGTAACTTAGTACTGCATCACTTCTCACTGGATGTATAATTATTTTTTCTTCTATCTTTATGCTGAAAGTTACCTTAGTATGTAGTACACTCTCTGATATAAAACTCTTATCTTTTAAATGGGAAGGACCATTTAGCTAGGATAGCTGGAAGTTGCTCATAATCAAGTAGTTGTTATAATATTCAAAGAACTGTGATCTCTCGAAGCAAGCTTGAGAGCACCTCTGAGGCAAGGCATTATGATCGTATGCACACTGTTGTTAAAGTGAGCCTGGAAATTCCAGTAGGATAACTGATTATATCTTTAAAGGTCAGAAGCTAAACAAGTCATACTCAACTCTAAGCATAGTGGGCATGCATGAAACAGATACATAGAAATATTTTTTAAATTATTTTAAGGCAGAAAGTTCTAGAGAATATGAGATAACTTACTAAGACTATATTTTTCTGAGACCAGATTACATTTTACTCTTCTCTTCTGATATATGCTTGAGATAACGTCCACTGTAGAGTGGAAACAGTATCTGCGGGAGAAATTTCCCTCAGCCTGACATATATTCACCACTGGAAGGAATCCCTTGAGTGAATTTTTCCTATTACCTGTTCTAGACAGAACAAGAATCATGAAAATAATTTACATTGTACATCTCTTAGGGACATTTTTGCTAAGAGCAGTAACTTTTACATATTCTGGAAATCAGAACTGGGAGTGAAGAAAAAATCACACATAAAGGAGCTAAGAATAGTGGTTTTTAAATTACTTTTATTTAACCTGTAAGTACTAAGATGTATTCTGCAGTCTCAATCTATAACTAGATATAAGTAATCAGATGCAATTAAGATTTAATTCCAGTTTTAGGAAACCGTATCCTGACCAGTGTGTGATATATGACCACCAATAGAAAATCCTCATGTGAATGGCAAGATTACTTGTCTATTTAGAAAACATTCAAAGAAGATTTGATACCTACCTTTTTCAAACTCTCTAAAAATTTAGAGAGGGAAAATTCTCCAAATACTTTAATGAAACCAGCATTACTCTGATACCAACCCAGACAAGGACATCACACACACACAAATTATAGGCCAATAACACTGATGTACATAGATGTAAAATTCCTGAAGAAAATATTAGCAACTGAATCCAACAATTAATTAATATAATCATATATCACAATCTAGTGACATTTATTCCAAAAATGTAAAGATATTTCAGTATTCACAAATTTATCACTGTGACTTATTGCATTAACAAAAAGAGGGATAAAAATCAGATGATTATCTGAACAGAAGCAGAACTGCATTTGACAAAATCCAGCATCCATTAACAATAAAAACTCTGAACAAAATTTGAAATATTTTCTTCTAAGATCAGGAACAGAACAGGGATGACCAGTCTCCCACTATTGTTTAACATAGTATTGGAAGTTCTACCCATTAGCAGTTAGGCAATAAAAAGGAAAGTCATCAAAATCTGAAGAGGGCTTCCCTGATAACTCAGTTGGTAAAGAATCTGTCTGCAATGCAGGAGACCCAGATTTGATTCCTGGGTCAGGAAGATCTGTTGAAGAAGGGATAGGCTACCCACTCCAGTCTTCTTGGGCTTCCCTTGTGGCTCACTGATAAAGAATCTGCCTGCAATATGGGAAACCTGGGTTTGATCCCTGGGTTGGGAAGATCCCATGGGTCTTCCTTTGTAGCTCGGGTGGTAAAGAATTTGCCTGTAATGCAGGAGACCCGAGTTCAATTCCTGGGTTGGGAAGATCCCCTGGAGAAAGAAATGGCAACTCACTCCAGTATTCTTACCTGGAGAATCCCATGGACAGAGGAGCCTGGCAGGCTACAGTCCATGGAGTCACAAGAGTCGGACATGACTTAGTGACTAAACCAACCAACCAAAATCTGAAGAGAATATGTAAAAATGTCACTATTTGAAGATCACATGGTACTATATATAAAGAGCTCTAAAGACTTCACTAAAAAAACTGTAAAAACTAGTAAATTAATTCAGTAAACTCAGAGAGTACTAAATTAATTTACAGAAGTCTGTTGCAGTTGTACACACTAATATAAAAGTGTCAGGAAGGTAAATTAAGAAAACAAACCCATTAAAAATTTCATCAAAAATAATTTAAAAACCTAAGAATAAATATAATTACAGAGGTTAAAGTTCTGTATAGTGAAAACTGTCAGACAACAATAAAAGCAATTAGGAGATACAAATTAAAAAGATGTTGTGTGTTCATGGAGTGAAAGAATTAATATTGCTAAAATGTTCTTCTACCCAAAGGAATCTACAGATTCAGTGCAATCCTTATCAAAATTCTAAAGGTATATTTCACAGAACTATAACAAATAACTGTAAAATTTGTATAAATCAAAAACAATCCTCAATAGCCAAAACAACCCTGAGAAAGAATAATAAAGCTGGAGGTATCATATTGTCTGATTTTAACTATCAAGCTATAGTAATCAAAATATTTTAGTATTGGCACAAAAACAGACACACAAGATTAATAAAACAGAGGTGAGAGTCCAGAAATAAACCCACATGAATATAAACAATTTGTGACAAGAGAAAAGGTCATACACTGAAGAAAAATAGACTTCAATAAATGGTGTTGGGAAAATTGGACAACCATAAGTGATAAAATAAAACTAGAGCATTATCTTTCACCATTCACAGAAATTAACACAAAATGGATTAAAGGCATGAGTGTCTTTAATGGAAACAATTCCATTCACCATTGCAACGAAAAGAATAAAATACTTAGGAATATCTCTACCTAAAGAAACTAAAGACCTATATATAGAAAACTATAAAAAATTGGTGAAAGAATTGAAAGAGGACACTAATAGATGGAGAAATATACCATGTTCATGGATTGGAAGAATCAATATAGTGAAAATGAGTATACTACCCAAAGCAATCTATAGATTCAATGCAATCCCTACAAGCTACCAACGGTATTTTTCACAGAGCTAGAACAAATAATTTCACAATTTGTATGGAAATACAAAAAACCTCGAATAGCCAAAGCAATCTTGAGAAAGAAAGATGGAACTGGAGAAATCAACCTGCCTGATTTCAGGCTCTACTACAAAGCCACAGTCATCAAGACAGTAAGGTACTGGCACAAACACAGAAATATAGATCAATGGAAGAAAATAGAAAACCCAGGGATAAATCCACACACCTATGGACACCTTGGGGCTTCCCTGGTGGCTCAGAGGATAAAGCGTCTGCCTGCAATGCAGACCGGGGTTCGATTCCTGGGTTGGGAAGATCCCCTGGAGAAGGAAATGGCAACCCACTCCAGTATTCTTGCCTGGAGAATTCCATGGACAGAGGAGCCTGGCGGGCTACAGTCCACAGAGTTGCAAAGAGTCAGACATGACTGAGCTACTTTACTTACTTACTTACTTTATGGACACCTTATCTTCGACAAAGGAGGAAGAATATACAATGGATTAAAGACAATCTCTTTAACAAGTGGAGCTGGGAAAACCGGTCAACCACTTGTAAAAGAATGAAACTAGAACACTTTCTAACACCATACACAAAAATAAACTCAAAATGGATTAAAGATCTAAATGTAAGACCAGAAACTCTAAAACTCCTAGAGGAGAACATAGGCAAAACACTCTCTGACATAAAACAGGGCAGGATCCTCTATGACCCACCTCCCAGAATACTGGAAATAAAAGCAAAAATAAACAAATGGGATCTAATTAAAGTTAAATCATCTGCACAACAAAGGAAACTATAAGCAAGGTGAAAAGAGAGCCTTCGGAATGGGAGAAAATAATAGCAAATGAAGCAACTGACAAAGAATTAATTTCAAAAATATACAAGCAACTTATTTTTTTTCACTTTTATTTATTTATTTTTTTAAAATTTTTTAAATTAAAAAAAATTTATTTTTACTTTATGTTGCTTTACAGTACTGTATTGGTTTTGCCATACATTGACATGAATTAGCCATGGGTGTACATGAGTTCCCAATCCTGATGCAGCTCAATTACAGAAAAATAAACGACCCAATCAAAAAATGGGCCAAAGAACTAAATAGACATTTCTCCAAAGAAGACATACGGATGCCTAACAAACACATGAAAAGATGCTCAACATCACTCATTATCAGAGAAATGCAAATCAAGACCACAATGAGGTACCATTTCACACCAGTCAGAATGGCTACGATCCAAAAGTCTACAAGCAATAAATGCTGTAGAGGGTGTGGAGAAAAGGGAACCCTTTTACACTGTTGGTGGGAATGCAAACCAGTACAGCCACTATGGAGAACAATGTGGAGATTCCTTAAAAAAAATGGAAATAGAACTGCCTTATGACCCAGAAATCCCACTGCTGGGCATGCACACCGAGAAAACCGAAATTGAAAGAGACACGTGTACCCCAATGTTCATCGCAGTACTGTTTATAATAGCCAGGACATAGAAGAAACCTAGATGTCCATCAGCAGATGAATGTTTAAGAAAGCTGTGGTACATCTACACAATGGAGTATTATTCAGCCATTAAAAAGAATACATTTGAATCAGTTCTAATGAGGTGGATGAAACTGGAGCCTATTATACAGAGTGAAGTAAGCTAGAAAGAAAAACACCAATACAGTATACTAATGCATATATATGGAATTTAGAAAGATGGTAATGATAACCCTGTATGCGAGACAGCAAAAGAGACACAGATGTATAGAACAGACTTTTGGACTCTGAGGGAGAGGGAGAGGGTGGGATGATTTGGGAGAATGGCATTGAAACATGTATAATATCATGTAAGAAAGGAATTGCCAGTCTAGGTTCAAGGCAGGATACAGAATGCTTGGGGCTGGTGCACTGGGATGACCCAGAGAGATGATATGGGGAGGGAGGGGGGGTGGTGGTTCAGGAAAAAAAAAAGACATGCATGTAAGACCTGAAACCATAAAATACCTAGAAGAAAGCATAGGCCATAACCACATTGACATCAGTTTTACTGATGTTTTTGTTCATGTGACTTCTGATGCAAGAACTGCAAAAGCAAAAACAAACAAATTAAACTACAATAGCTAGAATGCTTCTGCACAGCAAGGAAAGCTATAAACAAAATTAAAAGAGAACCTAACAAGTGGGAGAAGATGTTTGTAAATCACATATCTGACAGGTGGTTATAAAATATATAAAGTCATACAACTTAACAAGCACACTGATTTAAAAATGGGTAGAGGGTCTGAATAGACATTTTTCCAAAGAAGACAACAAATACATGAAAAATTGTTCAATACCACTAACTCTTGGGGAAATGCAAATCAAAGCCATAATGAGATATTACTTCACACATGTTAGAATGACTATTGTTGAAAAGAAAGTAATAACAAATGTTGGAGTGGATGTGACAAAAAAGGAGTCCTTGTACATTATTGGTCAGGCCGTAAATTAGTGCAGCTACTATGGAAAGAAATATGGAAACTCCTCTAAAAATTAAGAATAGAGCTAACATATGAAACAACAATTCCATTTTGAATATTCAAAGAAAACCAAAGAACTAACTTGAAAAGGTATATGCACCCCTATATTCACTGTCCCCTTATTTACAATATCCAAGATATAGAAACTAGTGCCCATAAGTGGATGAATGGATGAAGGAGATGTAGTGTATATACAAAATGGAATATTACCCAGCTCTAAAAGAGAATGAATTCTGTCATTTGTGACAACATGGATGGACCTTGAAGGTTTTATGTCAAATGAAATAAATCAGATGAAGATGACAAATACCGCATAATTTCAGTAATATGTGAAATCTGGGACAACAAACCAAACACAAACTCATAGGTACAGAGACCAGATTAGTGACTGCCAAAGGGGAAAGGGGTTGAAGAGTAGCTGAAATGGGTTAAGAGTGTCAACTGACTGATGATGAATGATAAGTATACTTAGACTAGATGTTGATTACTTTGTAGGGTTTACAGATGTCAAATTATAATTCTATACACCTGAAATTTATTTAGTAAATAAATACATAAAAAATAAATAGAAGTAACCTGAAACGCATTAATTTTACTGAGCCATTTAAAATGTAATATACACTTGAAATTAATATATTAATAATATTGTAAGTCAACTATACATCAACAAATTTAGAAGAATAAGTGGTCATTCAGTCGTGTCCGAGTCTGCGACCCCATGAATTGTAGCCTACCAGGATCCTCCGTCCATGGTATTTTCCAGGCAAGAGTACTGGAGTACTGGAGTACTTTACTCGCATGTGAGATGAGTGCAATTGTGCAGTAGTTTGAGCATTCTTTGGCATTGCCCTTCTTTGGAATTGGAATGAAAACTGACCTTTTCCAGTCCTGTGGCCACTGCTGAGTTTTCCAAACTTGCTGGCATATTGAGTGCAGCACTTTCATAGCATCATCTTTCAGGATTTGAAATAGCTCCACTTGAATTCCATCACCTCCACTAGCTTTGTTCGTAGTGATGCTTTCTAAGGCCCACTTGACTTTACATCCCAAGATGTCTAGCTTGTCCCACAGAAAAGAAATGCAAAAAAGAAAAATGGCTCTCTGGGGAGGCCTTACAAATAGCTGTGAAAAGAAGAGAGGCGAAAAGCAAAGGAGAAAAGGAAATATATAAGCATTTGAATGCAGAGTTCCAAAGAATAGCAAGAAGAGATAAGAAAGCCTTCTTCAGTGATCAATGCAAAGAAATAGAGGAAAAGAACAGAATGGGAAAGACTAGAGATCTCTTCAAGAAAATTAGAGATACCAAGGGAACATTTCATGCAAAGATGGGCTCGATAAAGGACAGAAATAGTCTGGACCTAACAGAAGCAGAAGATATTAAGAAGAGGTGGCAAGAATACAGGGAAGAACTGTTCAAAAAAGATCTTCACGACCCAAATAATCATGATGATGTGATCACTAATCTAAAGTCCATCTCAAGAACATAAAAATACTTCATGATTGACTCAAGTACTCAAATCCTTAGAAACAGAATGGAGACTGGTGGTTGCCAGGGTGAGGTGAGGTGAAAAGAGCACTTGTATAATGGCTATGTAGTTTCATTTTTGAAAGATGAAAAATTTCTTGAGGTCTATTTCACAAGGTGCATATATTTAGCATCATTGTACAAGTGAAAATTAAGATGTTATATTTTAACCACAGTTTTAAAAAGAATGAACTAGAACAGAATATATTTAAGTAGATGAATCTTTACAACATAACAATGAGTGAAAAAACAAATTTTAGAATAATGGCAATAATATATAGGTACCATCTGTATCAAGTTAAAACTATACAAAATGTATTTTTTCACAATGTATGAAAAATGAGGAAAATATTTTTTTAATATACAAGGTAATGATACTCATGGAGCTGATGATAATGATTATATTTGCTATGATAAAATAATTGGATATAGAGGATTGCTTAGAGGTCTTTATTATTTCTAATAATCCACTTTTGTAGTAAAGAGGAATCTGAAATAAATAAGGCAAAATGTTAAAAATTCGATCAAACCACATGCCATATCAGTGTCTAGATTAAATTCTACAATCAAAATACTTTATAGGAAAGATACAGATATGTCCAGTGATCTCCAGGGACCTTTCCAACCCTCCTCAAAGTATTTTTTTAATAAAAATTTAGCATGAAATATATCAAGCACATATGGCTAGAGATTCATTTTTAAAGCACACTTTAGCATATAATTAGTATGGACTGAAAGAAGATCAAACCAATCAGTCTTAAAAGAAATCAACCCTGATGCTGAGGCTGAAGCTGTAATACTTTGGCCACCTGATGTAAAGAGCTGACTTATTAGAAAAGACTTTGATGGTGGGAAAGGAAGGCTAAAGGAAAAGAGGGCACCAGAGAATGAGATGGTTAGATAGCATCACCAACTCAATCGACATGAATTTGAGCAAACTCTGGGAGACAGTGGAGGACAGAGGAGCTTGGGGTGCTGCCATCCTTTGGCCTGAAGATAGTCAGATACGACTTAAATGACTGAACAACAACAAATTTTTTAGAGGCAATGAAGAAAAAGTATTGGATAGATGCCCATAATAGGAACACTGAATGTTTGGGGAAAAGCAGAGCATTTGAATTTGATGCCAAAGAGATCATAGAATGTGTTTGTGTTCTAACACCCATGAGCTGTTTATCAAACTTGCAAATTGGCACACTTCATGCAATGCAAGTAGCTTGAATACTTTGTTTTATTGTGAAGTAAATAACTAAATATAGAGAGACTTCTTTATTTTTTCCTTTTCCATGTGGATTGAAATAGTACTAATGTTCTTACTTGACTCTTGATAGATATATGAGAACACCTGTGAATACAAACATGAATGATGGAATAAGGGGAAATGAACTGTATGTAACTTTTATGTTAGGGTGAAATTTCTATTTTCCTTAAGAATTAAATATGTGCTTCTTGCCAGCAGATGACTATTGCTTGTATCTATCTACTTATAGAAAATTTTCCTTGTCAAAAAAGCAATAATCTTATACATATTAGGATATGCAAAATTGTAAGTTTATGTGTGTATGTGCTTGTGAGTTAATACTTTTGTTTGCACATTTGGTCAACTGGAGAATTTAGCTGAAAGATCTCTCATTTTGAATTTAAAAGTGGACCAATTCATACTTGAGTTCTCTTTATTTAATGAAATTTAGTCTTGAATATTTCTGGGTTTCACACTGCAGTTAGTGAGTCAGTTTTTTTTTTCTGCTTATTTCTTTATCTAAGAAATTTAATCCCAGCTGAACTGAATTCAATTAAAAATTATTCTCTCAATAAGACAAAATATATCATAGAGATGCGATGATGGAGCATTTGGTAGGTTTAATATACATTATGAATATTGAAAAAACTACAAAAAGACAAATTCAGTCAGTTCAGTTCAGTCGCTCAATTGTGTCTGACTCTTTGTGACCCCATGAATCACAACACGCCAGGCCTCCCTGTATATCACCAACTCCCGGAGTTCACTCAAACTCACGATCATCGAGTCAGTGATGCCATCCAGCCATCTCATCCTCTGTCATCCCCTTCTCCTCCTGCCCTCAATCAGGGCATCAGAGTCTTTTCCAATGAGTCAACTCTTCACATGAGGTGGCCAAAGTACTGGAGTTTCAGCTTTAGCATCAGTCCTTCAAAAGAACACCCCGGACTGATCGCCTTCAGAATGGACTGGTTGGATCTCTTTGCAGTCCAAGGGACTCTCAGGAGTCTTTTCCAACAGCACAGTTCAAAAGCATCAATTCTTCTGTGCTCAGCTTTCTTCACAGTCCAACTCTTACATCCATACATGACCACTGGAAAAACCATAGCCTTGACTAGATGGACGTTTAGGTTGGTCATAACTTCCCATCCAAGGAGTAAGCATCTTTTAATTTCATGGCTGCAATCACCATCTGCAGTGGTTTGGGAGCCCCCCAAAATAAAGTCTGACACTGTTTCCACTGTTTCCCCATCTATTTCCCATGAAGTGATGCGACTAGATACCATGATCTTCGTTTTCTGAATGTTGAGCTTTAAGCCAACTTTTTCACTTTCCTCTTTCACTTTTAAGAGGAGCCTCACAAGAGGCTTTTTAGTTCCTCTTCACTTTCTGCCATAAGGGTGGTGTCATCTGAATATCTGAGCTTATTGATATTTCTCCCGCAGTCTTGATTCCAGCTTGTGCTTCTTCCAGCCCAATTAAAAATTATTCTTTCAATAAAACAAAATATATCATAGAGATATGATGATGGAGCATTGGTAGGTTTAATATACATTATGAATATTGAAAAAAAACTACAAAAAGACAAATTAATACCAACTTATTCCAAGATGTACTATAAATGGGTTTTGGTCTAGAAATCTTTGACATCATGGTAGTTGCCTAGAAGGTCTTTCTGGAGCTCACATGTTGGGTCCTCAGTCTATTCATGGCTGCTTTCATCTCCTGATTCCTCAGAGTATAAATAATGGGGTTCAGTAAAGGTGTGATAACTGAATAAAACACAGAAAGAAATTTATCCACTGAAAAATTACTAAATGGCCAAGCATAAATGAAGATACATGGCCCAAAGAACAGAGTGACCACTGTAATATGAGCAGAGAGTGTGGACAGAGCTTTGGAGAGACCACCAGAGGATTGATGTCGAATGGTTACCAGAATGACAGTGTAGGAAATGAGCAAGAGTATGAAGGAGATGAAAGACAATAGTCCACTGTCAGCAATTACCAGCAACTCCAGAACATAGGTCTCAGTGCAGGCAAGCTTTATGACCAGCGGAAGGTCACAGAAAATATTGTCTACTATATTGGGACCACAGAAGGGCAAGGTGATGGTAAACACCATCTGGCTCATTGTATGCACAAAGCCAACAGCCCATGATAGCAGCACAGAGCCTCTGAGTACCCGGTGGTTCATGATGGTTGTGTAGTGAAGAGGTTTACATATTGCAAAGTACCTATCAACCGCCATAACTATGAGAAGCGTCATCTCACTACCCCCTAAAAAGTGAAGGAAGAACATCTGAGCCATACAGCCCCATAGAGAAATAGTTTTATTCTCCCTGACAAAATCTGCAACCATCTTAGGGGTTGTGATTGTAGAAACAGACATGTCAAGAAAGGAGAGGTTTCCAAGGAGGAAGTACATTGGTGTGGAGTGCAGATGAGAGTCCAAGGCTATGGTGACCACAATGAGAAGGTTTCCTGCCATAATCGCTGCATAGGCCAATAAAAATATGAAAAAAAAGAAAAGCTCAAGTTTCCAAGTGTTGGTGAGTCCTAACAAAACAAACTCAGATATCATTGAGCTATTCATCATTTTCATCAAGTTTATTTATGTGTTTTCAGAAAGTCTTTAAAATGAAGGTAATCCAGAAAAAGTGATTATTTAATCTGTGACAGTTTTGAAGGTATGGGCATACAGAAAGTAGTATTTGATTCCTACAGAAAAATAAAAGGTAGATATTTCTGAAAAATACATTTTAATTGACTAACATAAGCATATTACTTGTAGACACTTTCACATTACTGCATTTATTTCCAAACAGAAAGGCACAAAAGGGAAATTTATTGTAAAATTTTGTAAATATAGTTTGTGGGTATAGATTTTCTCTTCACATTTATTTGTTGTTTTTACCATGAGTTCATGACTTATGAACCCTGAGTTTAATGGATCACATAATAATCAAATGGTCTTTGGTCATAAGTTAATTCAAGTGGATTAGAATATAGTCATGTAACTTTTTGGCAGCTAGTATTCAATCTTTTACCCTTTACACCTTCCTAATTTGAAATATTCAGATATGTTCATATGAGTTGAATTATATACCCACTTGGCAAATTGTTACAGTACTTTCTTCTCTCACCTATACTATATTCTCACCCTTCCCTTTTATCTCAAATATATATACCCAATGCTTTAACTTATTCCTGAAGGTTTAAACTGGCTACAGTCTGTCATGTGTCCTACCTCCCCCAAATAATAATAAAATAAGCTTCCCAGGACGTTTCTGCACAAGAACATAAATATTTCTTTGTTAATGTTTCTTTCTTCCTTGTTCTTTCCTTCTCCCTCTGTCCCTCCTGCCTTCCCTTTCTCCTTTCCTTCCTTCTATTTTCTTTCTTTCTTTCTTTTTTTTTTCAGTAGTGTTCTGTATCTCATACTTTGGTTCGGGAATAAAACTCTTAGCCTCCACTTTTTGTCTATTTCCCTGACTCTCTTCTTGCTGGATTCCTGGCTGGAGTTTTCTTTCTTGTCTCTTTGCATTCTCTGTGTAAACGGTCTCTAAACAATCATCAAATCTTTCACAAGTAGTGCTTATTTTTTCCCTTGGCTCCTAATTGCTTACTTTTTTCTGATGATTGCTTTCCTCTGACTTTTCAAACTTGTGTCCAGACTGATTGATAATTCCTGGCTCAAATATCCCTGATACTTGTACTCTGTTTTTCCACAATGAGTGGGCACTATTGGCTTACTTTCATCTACTTTTCTCTTCGATTTAGATCTTTTGGCCCCATCTTCCTATTTCTTTTTTGCCTTTAAAAAACTATTAATGGCACATACCAACTGCACAGACACAGATACAGAATCACAGATATACACACATATGCTTATACCAAGTTCTAGTTCTAGAGTTCAAGGACAGAATGTGGAGAATTTACTCTGAATTTCCCTTTTTTTCTTTATAGTTCATGAAATATTCAGAAGTTATTGTTTAGTCCAGTTATCAAAACTTGAAAACAACAACAACAACAACACTGAACCAAGAGTCAAGAATCAAATTCTAGTCCTGCCCTAACATGTACTAGGGAAATATACTCTTTAACTCTTTTCAACGTTGATTCAATTTTCTATAGAAATAAAATAATATCTACTCTTCAACCTCTCAAATTGTTATAAGACTCTAAAGGGCAACAGGTTGGTTTTGTTGTTCAGTTACTCAGTTGTGTCCTACTCTTCTCAACTCCATGGACTGCAAATTCTTCCAGAGCTTGCTCAAACTCATGTCCATTGAATCGATGATGCCATCCAACCATCTCATCCTCTGTCGTCCCCTTCTCCTCCTGCCCTCAATCTTTCCCAGCATCAGTGTCTTTTCCAGTGAGTCAGCTCTTCACATCAAGTGGCCAAAGTACTGGAACTTCAGCTCCAGCATCCGTCCTTCCACTGAACATTCAGAGTTGATTTCCTTTAGGATTGACTGGTTTGATCTCCTTGCTATCCAAGGGACTTGCAACAGTCTTCTCCAGCACCACAGTCTGAAAGCAGCAATTCTTTGGTGCTTAGCCTTCTTTATGGTCCAACTCTCACATCCATACATGACTACTGGAAAAATCAAAGCTTTGACTATATAGACCGTTGTTGGCAAAGTGATGTCTCTGCTTTTTAAAACACTGTCTAGGTTTGTCATAGCTTTTCTTCCAAGGAATAAGCATTTTTTAATTTCATGGCTGCAGTCACCACCTGTGTTGATTTTGGAGCCCAAGAAAATAGTCTGTCACTGTTTCCATTTTTTCCCCAAGTATTCCCCATCACCATGAAGTGATGGGACCAGATGCCATAATCTTCATTTTTTGAATGTTGAATTTTAATTCAGCTTGTTCACTCTCCTCTTTCACCTTCATCAAGAGGTTCTTTAGTTCCTCTGCAATTTCTGCCACTAGGATGGTGTCATTGGTATCTGAGGTTATTAATAATTCTCCCAGCTATCTTGAGCATTCTACCAGCATATGCTTCATCCAGCCTGGCATATTGCATGATGTACTCTACATATAAGTTAAATAAGCAGGGTGATAATACGAAGCCTTGATGTACTCCTTTTCCAATTTTGAACCAGTCCATTGTTCCCTGTCCAGTTTTAATTGCTGTTTCTTGATCTGCACACAGGTTTCACAGGAGACAGTTAAGATGGTCTGGTATTCCCATCTCTTTAAGAATTTTCCACAGTTTGTTGTGATCCACACAGCCAAAGGCTTTAGCATAGTCAATGAAGAAGAAGTAGATGTTTTTCTGGAATTCCCTTTCTTTTTCTGTGATTGAATGGATGTTGGCAATTTGATCTCTGGTTCATCTGCCTTTCCTAAATCCAGGTTGTACATCTAGAGGTTCTTGGTTCACATATTGTTAAAGCCCAGCCTGAAGGATTTGGAGCTATATTTTTGTTGTTTTATTCTACACATAGGTGCTAAATACCTATGTGCATTCCCAAAATTTTATCTTTAACATTATCTCATTTTCTCGTGATTGTGAGGATACTCAAACCAATAAGGACCACAGAAAGATTTTTACTATGAAAGATTTGGTAAAGTAGACTTAGTGTTAATGGACATGTTTTTCTTCATTAAATATAAGTGATAAAATTACCTAGGCTGTCTTCTTTAAAAGAGTTTTTGTCATCATCATTGGTATTATATTTAATGCAATAATTGAGTTTACATAATAGTTATGAAATTATCAAAATTATGCTGTCCTCGATCTCAAAATACTAACAGAAGAAAACCTTTAGAAGTAATTTTTATAGTTTATTATGTAAAATTGGAAAATTAAAAGCAAAAACTATATTAATTTATGCTTTTTAAAAATTTTGAAGGTGTATTTATAAAATATATCCATCTAAATGCACATAAACATAATTCAAATATGTTATAAGAGACAAAATAATTCATTTTGACAATTTTTACATATAATCAAATGTGAAATATTTAAAAAATACTCCTACTCAGACACAGGTAAAAATAAGTTAGAATCAGAAAAATAATACAGTTATTGTTAACTTGAGGCACAGTTTAAAATTCACATGAAAAAATTTAAATTTTTGAGTGGTATGTATTTATACCAATAATATTGAACTGAAAAGGAATGAAAAAATAATTGAATAACGCTCAATCAGTCAAGGCTTGGTTTTTCTCTAGCAGAAATTTCTGAGACTGGGATAGTTGCCTGTGATTGGGGAGCCTAGCTCTTTCTGTGCTGTTTATGTGACTGAATGAATAAAAAATTATTAGTTCAACTGTGGTGCAAACTCGAAGAAAGAAAACTGTTTAATATTCTTTGTCTATATTCAGTAATAAAGCCTTTCTACACATTTTCATAAAAGCACTTACTGTATGTGGAGATATGTAACTGGAAGCTCTTTTGTTAAGAAAAAAAAGTCTGTGAAGTTTCTATTGATCTTGAATTTTTTTAATGATTATTTGCCCTCATAGTGTTAAGCTATGTATGGATTAGATAACCCAGGGGTAATATTCACTTATCACAAAAAGTGTTTGACATTCAGATTTTCTGCCAAAATAACCATTATAACTATTTCCCTAATTAAAAAATAAGATTGTACAGTTGGTAGAAAAACTGCCAAAATTATATGTGCCCAAATAACTCTTTTCCCATATATTGATCAAGTTTAACACATTAAAGTTTGTATTTGTTATAAATATAGGTAGAAAGAGTGGTAAGTTTAGAAAAATTGGAAATAGTCCTTAGGTTACAAAATCACCAAAACAAATATATTAGCAGTATAATTAGACAATCATTTTGAATAGAAGGTTTGTTACTTCAGAAAAATAAATATAGACTTGAGGGGAAATCTTTTAAATATTGGTATTAATTAATCACATTTAATTTAGAATTCCATAAGTGTTTTCTCAGCTGAAGTAAATATCCAATGTAGGAAAGTAAAAACATGAAGAATTAAATGAAAATAAAATAAAATAAGTCAATGTTTTCCATTTTCTTGATATGCAATTTTTATTAGACTGCATTTCAGATTTGTCAAAGATGTTAAATGTAGCCAAGGATGAAACTAATTTTTTGTTACTTTACCATAGTCTAAATTATTTTGTCTTTTTATCCAATAGTGGTTAAACAAGAAACAGACTCAAATTTATGTTCTCAAAATACAAACTCAAATTATAAAACTGACCCCTTAGATCAGGATATCAGTGGTATTTATCCTTCACAGACTGGCTTTCTTCTTATTAAAACTGGGTAAATTTGTCCAGATGCTATCTGACCCAAGTTGTATTTTACCATTGCCTTCATGATCAGAATAATCTGATTTTCATTAATTTCTAGGTTTTGTATACAAAGTCTCCTCCTTTATTAAAGTATATAGTTTCTGTATGTTATTAGCATTGCTATTTAAACCTACCAGTTCTAGCTGAGGAATGGTCTCTTCAAAGATACGTAGACAGAGTGAGATTCTGAATAGATATTTATCTTTTTGCCTCTGTGGATATACATGACAATCACTTGCAGGTCAGGAAAAAAAAGACACAAAACACATACATAAGGTGTATACTGGTGATTAACGCCCAGAGGAAATTATTAGAGTAAAGGTGCTAGTTAGTTGTCTCTAGAGTTCAGAGCAAGGACTTAGTCTCTCATTATTTAAGTTGATTATGAATTCACCAAGTATGTGAGTTGTGTGGAGTCTCCCTAATAAGTGTTTTCCAGGAAAAAGCATTAACTTAAGTGTTTTGGTTGGTGGAGGGTAAGCAAATTAGAGCTACCATAGATGATGGACTTGAGAAAACTATAATTCTATTCATTTGACTTTACCAGTCTGAATATTTATAATTTGATAATTAAATGCATTTATTCAATTGGAATTAAAATAAACAGATCCACACAGAGCAAGGCATATAAGGAAATTCATAGACTATAGACTAGTTCTTAGCACAGAGAAAACTTTCCTTTTACTCTGTAAGGGAATAAGAGAGAGAAAGAAACACACACACTCTTAAGCTAGAACAGCAGAGGAGGCTTTCACCAGTGAAGTGAAGTGAGGATGCTCAGTCGTGTCCGACTCTGTGACGCCATGGGCTGTACCCTACTAGTGTCCTCCATCCATGGGTACTGGATTGGGTTGCCATTTCCTTCTCCAGAGGATCTTCCAGATCCAGGAACTGAACCCAGGTCTCCCGCATTGTAGGCAGGCACCCTACTGTCTGAGCCATTAGGGAAACCCTGGCCTTCACCAGGGTAATCAATAAATGATTTATGGTACTCAAGAAGTGATTAGTTAGTGGAGCTTAGCAGAGAAGGCAATGGCACCCCACTCCAGTACTCTTGCCTGGAAAATTCCATGGATGGAGGAGCCTGGTGGGCTGCAGTCCATGGGGTCGCACAGAGTCGGACACGACTGAGCGACTTCAATTTCACTTTTCACTTTCATGCATTGGAGAAGGAAATGGCAACCCACTCCAGTGTTCTTGCCTGGAGAATCCCAAAGACGAGGGAGCCTGGTAGGCTGCCGTCTATGGGGTCTCACAGAGTCGGACACGACTGAAGTGACTTAGCAGTAGCAGCAGATTTGGAATTTCATGTAATCTTTTACAATTATGTTTAACTTCATGATAGATCAACAGTATTAAAAGAATATTATGGAGGTTACTACAGTAAAACTTTTATGATAAAACATAATTAACCAGGTAAATTTCTGAGGGCTATCTGAGTAGCAGTACATGACTGCACAGGGTTTCACCTATTTGAGGAATTTTTCTGTCTTTATTCTTATATGTAACTCTGCCATGCCTCCTCAATTACAATCCTCTTGAAAAGGTTTTAAGAAAGTGAGGGTTGTAAATATGTGATAAATACGATTCATTTCCAAAGCCCATAGTAGATATTGTTAATAAATTTCTTATTCTTTCTAACTGAACCTCAGAATTTTTTTCAATATAGTTCTCCAGGCAACTGCTAGCAATTAGAATTGCCATTAAAAAAATATTTCAGCTAAGGTGATATATACCTCAACATAGCATGACCTTTGAAGGGATGTTTGCAAGAGAGCAGAGCATTCTTAAAAATAGAAATTAGAAGGATAATATGAGCACAGTATTGATATCCAGATGAGATTACCCATACCAGTGGTTAAGGATGGTGCACATATAATTTTTCAGAATAAACTGAAATATTAGGTGCACAATGTCTAAGGTCAAACTAAAACTGGGCAGTGTCTTGCTTCTTATGCTGTTCGTGATGCCAATTGTCTAGCTATTCATACTGTGTGCTCTGTTCCTTGAGCGCATGATAGACAAGGTGCAAGTGGGGAAGCTGGAAGAAAACCACAGCACAACCTCTTTCTTGGCTGGCAAGCGGCCATAACTGTATTCTCTCCTGGCTGATGCGGCAGTGGTATAAGCGGACACGCTACCTTCTCTCCTGTTGTGGCTTACCCAACGGACACAGCTGTGATGTAGCAGTAATGCCACTGCTCTCTAGGTGGAGTTCAGACATCTTTATCACATGAAGTAGCCCACAGGCAAGCAGGACCTGGTGATGTGAATGCGCAGTGCTCCAAGTGATCAGAGCTGTTGCATAATCATTATTTGCAAAATGTGGGGCAAGAGCACGAGGCTGTAGGGTGAGAGCGCCTGACCATGCCATCTTGGCTAATTTGCTCTTTCCCTACAGGCAGATACAATCTAACACAGGGGAACAAACAAATAAGATGAAAATAAGGACAGAAAATATGCCTTATTCCAGGTTCCTTGTTTGGCAATATGTTAATAAAATACATGAAAAGAGGTGGTGCCAAAGATGTTTGCATAATTTAGGTTTCCAGTAAGTCTTTAGAAGGACTCTGCAATGTTTCCATAAACTCACTGAATCATTAATTAATTCAGACTTGTAACCTGAAATAGCCGACTATTTTCTCTGCATTCATTTCTATTACAACTTATTCTCCACTTAAGAAGACAAACCTTCATGACACTTTAGAAGTATGTTAAATCTATTCTCAAACCTCCCATTCTCAAAACTCTTTAATTGCTTTATATTGCTAAAAACTAGGATTCACAAGGCCTCAATACTCTGGTCTCTACCTTTCTATATAATCTCTGCATAGGTCTTTCTTCCTTTTATTCATCAACCTCCTTCATAAATGTCTGTCTTTGGTACCTAAAATGACTTTCTCACTTTACAATATCCATATAAACTGGCCCGTCTGCCTGGAAGGCTCTTTTTCCCACTCAAATATCTATTCTTTAGCTTTCTTAATGTGTTTCTGTGAAGATTTCTCCTTAACATGATCTTCTAACATCACCATGCCTAATATGGATGACTTCATTATTATCTGCAAGGCAGAGAGCAGTGTTGTGTGATAACCATGTATGTGTATTATGTTTTTTAAACATTCATAAGGGTTCCCTTGAATTCCAAGACAAGGAGGTAAAGGAGGTAATGACTGCAAGCTTATTTATGTATTACATTTGTGCTAAGAATATTTTCCAATAAAATAAAAAGATACCTTAATATTCCTCACATTTTGTAAGGTGGAAATTTAATATTATTTAACATTTGATTTCAATTATTTGAAGAAATATTTAAATGGTCTTCCCTGGTGTCTCAGCCATAAGAATCTACCTGCCAGTCTAGGAAACATGGGTTTGATTTAACCCTGGATAAAGAAGATCTCCTGGAGGAGGATTTGGTAACCCACTCTATGGACAGTGGAGCCTCTAGGGCTACCATTCATGGGATTGCAAAGAGTCGGACCACACTGAGCAACTAAACAATAACAACCCCCAAATTGCAGAGAACAAAAAACAGTTGTATACAACAGACAATATTTAGGGGTTGAGCCAGGAACCAATATGCTGGTTGCTCAGTCTCTTAATGGCTGCCTTCATTTCCTGATTCCTCAGAGTGTAAATAAGTGGATTAAGGAGAGGAGTGATGATAGAGTAAAACACAGAAAGAAATTTATCTACAGAGTAACTGTTAAATGGGAAAGCATAGATGAAGATGGCAGGGCCAAAGGAGAGAGTGACTACAGTGATGTGAGCAGAGAGTGTGGATAGAGCCTTAGAGGATGCACTGGAGGAGTGCTGCCAGATGGTGACCAGCATGACAACGTAGGATATGAGCAAGAGAATGAAGCAGATCAGGGACAAGAGCCCACTGTTCACGATCACCAGGAGCTCTAGGATGTAAGTTTCAGTGCAGGCAAGCTTGATGACCAGGGGGAGGTCACAAAAAAAGCTGTCCAATACATTGGGACCACAGAAAGGCAAACCCACCGTAAAAACCATCTGGCTTGTAGTATGGATGAGCCCAATCACCCATGAGAGCAGTAGAAACCCAATGAGCACCCTGTGACTCATGATGGTCTTGTAGTGCAAGGGTTTGCATATGGCGACATACCTGTCGATGGCCATAGCTATCAGAAGAGCCATCTCTCCACCCCCAAAGAAGTGCATAAAGAACATCTGGGTCATGCAGCCCCACCAGGAGATGGTCTTGTGTTTTCTAAGGAAGTCTGAAATCACTTTGGGAGTTGCAGCAGAAGAAAGACATAAATCAAAAGATGATAAATTTGCCAGAAAGAAATACATGGGGGAGTGAAGATGGTTATCAACTATCACAGAGATGACAATGAGGAGGTTTCCTACTATGATGGCAACATAGACAAGAAAGAAGATTGCAAAAAAGGATACTTGAGTTTCTTGAGAAGAAGTAAGTCCCACCAAAATGAACTCAGAAACACTTGATCTGTTATTCAGGAGATCCATTCATCCTTCTGCAGAAGCTTTCTGAAAAGGAAAGCAAACAGTCCCTGATAGGGACTAGCAGGTCAGGGAATCTAGTCTTAATCATCCTATTTCTTATTCAGGAAAGTAACCCTTTTTATAACATGACTGCTTTGTAGATATGTTACAATTGGAGATATCTTACAGAACCACAAGACCATAAAAGTGTGGTGGTTATGAAACCAACTAGATTACATTTTTCTCTTGGTTAGTGCAAGTCAAGATCAGCTAGACATTGAGCAAACTTGTCTTCTTTAGTGTTCAGCTCCAGATCACACTCTGTATAACCACTTAATTTATTAGAGTTTTCAAAAGCATTAGGGGAATAGATTTTTTCTTTTGTGGGTTTCATATAATATATTTACTGACATATTTTCTTACATCCTACATTGGTGCTTCCATGGTGGCACAGTGGTAAAGACTCTGCCTGCCAATTCAGGAGATGCAGGTTTGATCCATGGGTTGGAAAGATCCCCTGAAGCAGGAAAGGGAAAGCCACTCCAGCATTCTTGCCTAGAAAATTCCACCGACAGAGGAGTCTGACAGGCTATAGTCTATGGGATCACACAGAGTCAGACACGACAGAGTGAAAGAGCTCGCACACACTATGTAGTAAAATGTGTGCCATGTTAGAGAGATACTGCTGAAACTGCATGGAAAGTGAAGTCGCTCAGTCGTGTTCGACTCTTTGTGACCCCGTGGACTGTAGCCCACCAGGCTCCTCTGTCCATGGGATTCTCCAGGCAAGAATACTGGAGTGGGTTGCCATTTCCTTCTCCAGGGGATCTTTCCGACCCAGGGATCAATCCCAGGTCTCCTGCATTGCAGGCAGATGCTTTAAGCTCTGAGCTACCTGGGAAGCCTCAAGAGGACTAATGATGAGTATGACTGTGACTATATTATGATAGAAAGTTGAATTATGAGACAGCTATATAATAGTTAACAAAATTATTGAGACTTTAGATTTGAATGACTTAGATTGACTCTCAAAATATCAGATGTTCATCTCACTTATTTGCCTAACTCTTCAGTCTATGTGGTCAGACAAGTAAGTGCATCTTATTTGTGCATTCTCAGCCAATTGTTGCAAAATTGAATCAAATGACCATTTTAACTGATATTTCCTTTCAATTCATATATTTTCACATATAATGAGTCTACAAATACCAAAATAACCATCATTAAGACTATAAACTAGTGAAGATTCCATGGTACTCTTGTTCAACTTGTCTGTCTTAAAGAGTTGTAAGGAGTAAGGGGAATAGTTTATCATTGTGATTCTAAACTCAAAAAAGTTAATGATGTATTGTTTGAGCAGAGTAGTATTTTCAGGTTAATTTCTTATCCTCTTTGGACCTATGTTCCTCACAGTAATCTACCTTAAGTTTCATTTAAATGACATTTAACCTTGTCAAGGATAGATAGACTCATAATATTATGTTACTGACTGAGGTGAACTCAGCTAAACTAAATTAAAAAATTTCAAATACACACTTACACGGAAGGGGAAGAGATCAGTGCTCAGCCCACATAAAGTTACTTATTTCAATGCCTCCCCTGCTTATCTGACTTTAGATGCATTTTTCAAATCTTATTCCAGGCTTGTTGATTATCTTCAGTGCTTTTCTGGCCTTCTTCAGAGCCTAGAGACAAACCTAAGGCCAAAATGAGAACACAAAATAGGACATATTTGATAATCCATGTACCCTTAGCCTTTCCATCACACTGTTTAAATGTTAGAAGTACAGTATATGTAGTTAACCATAATGAACATTTAATTATATACATTTATGTATGTAAGTTTACTTACATTAAGACACACGTTTGATCATAAGTGGCCTGTACTCTAACCATTATGCTTGACTTCATCACTCTGAGTAGCATAAAACTTCTTGTTTTCACATAATAATGGAATGGAAAATAAAAATCTATATTCTTCTTTGTGCTTTGTACTCTTACCACAAGACAATGATTTTATCTTATCCAAGCTGCAGTCTTGGATGGCTTTGTTTTTCTAAAGTTTGCAAATAAATAAATAGATTTATAGGTACAATGAGCTGGGCAAAGGCAAGATCTCAGACAAGGTGATTTCTCTCAGCTTTTTTTTTAACCAATTAATATTTGTTTAAATATATGGCTAGTTTCAGACTGTTAGAAGATAGTTGTATATTCCTCTCTAAAATTTCTGACAAGCGTAATGATAGCATCAGTATTTTGGAAGTGGTGACTTTCTATGATTTTTTTCAAGCCATGAATCAGGCATTTTATCCTTGCAGTTTTCTTAACTCTCATTTAATAACTGCATCCCTAGAAACAAATATGCAATTTTCTCTACACTATGCAATAATTCAAAGTCTGATAAGTATAACCAGTCTGATAAGTATAACCAAACAATTTAAGCTTGCCCAGATCCTTTTTCTGTACACATAAATTATTTAGCCCGGATTGCTGTATTATTATCTTAATTCCCTGTAAACATCATTAGAGTGACTTTTGTATCTTTTTTCCATTTTTATAAAAATCAAATTTTTTCCAGTTTAAGGTCTCCTTTCCCTCCCTTCTTTCATTTATTATTTTGACATTGAATTCATCAGTATGGACGGACACACTTACGTTGTAAATGAAATTTGTGATAGGTGTGGTATATAGGCAGGAAAACATGTCAGGATTATGTAACCTACCTGTTGGACTTCAGAGGTAAAGTCATTATGAAATCCTGAATGCTTATCTTCATCATCCAAAGATTTTCCTCTCTGAACTTCAAAAGACAACAGTATATAAAAGTATCCCTTGATGGGTGACATAAAGGAGAAACCTCATTTGGTTGTTTCAGAGTCCTCAGAGACTGGCCATAAGAAGTAATTGGGATTGTTCAAAGACACTTTTGCCACTGCAGAACATGAGAAATATTTTCTCACCTCTCAAATTGACATTACTTTAAAAATGTCAATAAATAATCAAGAGAGTATTGAAAGATATCACTAGCTGTGAATTGTATTTTTTTAGATGATGTTTTGTCTTGGCTGTAGTTTCTTTTCTACAGCAAACATTTATGATTGTTCTATTCAGGCAAAATATGAATATTCAGTCTAGATAATTTTAATTCTAAATCTTATTAAAAGTGAACTTTTCCCATGTTTTAACTTTAATCTCTTGGAATTTATTGATAAAGGATGTGAGATAATTATTTATATCATTGTAATTAGATAAGTTAATTCCACTGAATTTTATATTTCTTTTTCCATTTAAAGATATGTGTAGACAAGTCTGCTTCAAGCTTACCTATTTTTCTCCTTTTTTAAAAATAAACTTTATTTTTTAGAACAGGTTTAGGTTCACAGCAATATTGAGAAAATGGTATTTTCCATACACATGGTATTTTCCTTCACACATGCATAACCTCCCCTATTATCAACATCTTGCACTATGGTGCATTTGTTACAAATGATGAACCTACGCTGACATATAGCTGTCACTCAAAATCCATACTTCACACTATAGTTAACTCTTGATTGCACATTGGATGGATTGGGACAAATCTATAATGATATATAGACATTATTATAGAATCATATGGGTTAGTTTCATTGCCATAAAATCCCCTCCGTTCCATCTAGTCTTTCTTTTTCCCCCCGTTCACTGACAGCTAGAGACCTTTTCCCTGTCTCTGTAGTTTTTCCTTTTCCAGAATATCACATGATTAGACTTACACAATATGTAAACTTTTTAGATTGGCTTTTCATTTATCAATATGCATTTTTCTCCAAGCTTTTTCATGGCTTCATAGCTCATTTAACACTGAATAAAATTCCATTGTCTAGATGTACCATAGTTTATTTAACCATAAGCCTACTGAAGAACATCTTGGTTGGTTTCAAGTTTGGGTGCTTATAAAGAAAACTGCTCTGAACATCTGTGTGAATTTTTTTCTGGATAGTTTTCAGTGCATTTGGGTAAATACAAAGGAACATAACTGCTGAAGCATACTGTAAAAATATGCTTAGTTTTGTAAGAAACCACCAATTGTCTTCTGAGGTGGCTGTACCATTAGCATTCCCACCAGCATTGAATGAGAATTCTTGTGTTTCCACATCCTTGCCAGCACTTGGTGTCATCGGTATTCGGGAATTTGACCATTCTCATAACTGTGTAGTAGTGCTTTATTACTGTTTAATTTGCATGATCCTAATGATACATGATGTATGACTTCTTTGGTGAGGTGTTAGTTAAGGTCTTTGCCCATTTTCAGAATAGGATTGTTTATTTTCTTATTTTGAGTTTTAAGAGTTCTTTTTATATTTTGGATAGTGGTCCCTTTCGGATACGTATTTCACAAATCTGTTCTTCATCTGTGACTAGTGGTTTCGTTCTCTTGACATTGTCATTCAGAGAGTAGCATTTTTTTTTTTATTTTAATCAATCCAGCTTACCAATTCTGTCAGAGACTGTGCCTTTAGTGATATATCTGAGAAGTCATTGCTTAACCCAAAGTCATCTAGATTTCCTCCTATGTTATCTTCTATGAATTTTATAATTTTATATTTTATGTTGAATTCTGTGATCTATTTTGAGTTAATTATTGTGACGAGTGTAAAGTTTCTGTTTAGATTTTTTTTTGTATGTGAATGTCCATTTGTTGAAAGTCTATCTTGTATTATATCTGCTCACTTGTAAAATAAGTTGACTATATTTATGCAGGTCTATCATGATCCACTGATCTACCTATTCTCTCTCATATCGTTACCACAAGTTTTCATTTTACTCATTGTATTTTACAGTGCATTTTAATATCAGGAAAGACATGTTGATGCCTTAGTCATTCAGAATTTTCTTAGATATTCTGTATTTTTTAATGAAATAGAATTATTTTCTGAAGTTAAAACAAGTCCCAATGGGATCAATCAATGAAATATTAGAAACTCATGATAAACATAGGAGAAATGAACAGCTTTACAAAATTGAGCATTTTCATCCCTAAAGAATTTATGTACCTTTAAATCTATCATCTTTTATAGCTTACAACAAAGTTTTATCATCTTGATTATATGAATAATGCAACATTTTTATTAAATGAAATGTTACATATTTTGTAACATTTGTTTCTATAAAGTAATCTTTTTCCTTAACAAAAATATAGTCATATGCAATGTTATTATGTCTGTATAAAAAGTAAATGTCAGCACACTGAAATTTAATTTTTAATTTTATTTTTATAAGGAAATTCATAGACCACAGAGCAGTTGTATCATAGGCAAAAATCTTCTTTACCATATAAAGGCTCTTTGAGAGAGGAAGAGAGGGGGGAGGCATGAAAGCTGTGAAGGAAAGAAGGTAGGGAGAAATAGCAGAAAGTGCAAGAAGAGAGACAAAGAGGCAGAGAGAAAGGAGAAGGAGCAGAAAGCTCTTTCCACCATATTGAAAGCTCTTTATAGATGAATGGCAATTAATTAATGATTAATTAGTGGAGTTGAGTGGTCATCACTCTAAAATTTTCAGATTTTGCTATGTCCTTTGTGTAAATCTTTCAGAGGTTAAAAACTTTTAATGTTTAAAATATTTTAAAAATTCAGTCATAAATATCTGAATTTAGTTAAAAGAATATTAGTATTCAAGCTGTCTGGTATAGCAAGATACAGTGAGCAGTTTATGATTTTTATCTTTAATATTTCAGATAATATAGTGTTGAGAAAACTATTTGGGTTGCCAAAGAAAGTTTTGAAATATTATTTTCTAACTACATGATACTTTCTACTAAAGATGATTAGCTTATTGAAGCTATACAGTGAAAAATTATTTTCCAAATTGTCATTCAAATCATAACTCCTCTGTGGAGCTTCTATATGGTTGACATATATTGGTAGATTAATACTTGGTAAATTACTACATACAACATGAAAACTAAAAGTTACACTAAACATCGTATAATGTGCTTTCATTAAAATTTCATATTTTTACAGATTGATTCACTAAAATTTTTTATAAGAATAATTTTATTCATGGATTTTCATACTTAAGAAAATTTATATTATTTAAATACTTACTTATAATATTTTTATATGTACCTAAGACTCACTACCCCAAATAGCTCTGGAGGAGGAAATGGTAATCCTCTCCAGTATTCTTGCCTGGAAAATCCCATGGACAGTGGAGCCTGTTGAGCTACAGTCTATGGGGTAGCAAAAAGTTGGACATGACTGAAGCAGCTTACACACAGACACACACACACACACACAAATAGCAGAGAACATAAAATGATTGTTTGTAACAGACAATATTTAGTGGGCGAGCCCAGCACCAATATGCTGGTTGCTCAGTCTCTTAATGGCTGCCTTCATTTCCTGATTCCTCAGAGTGTAAATAAGTGGATTAAGGAGAGGAGTGATGATAGAGTAAAACACAGAAAGAAATTTATCTACAGAGTAACTGTTAAATGGGAAAGCATAGATGAAGATGGCAGGGCCAAAGAAGAGAGTGACTACAGTGATGTGAGCAGAGAGTGTGGACAGAGCCTTAGAGGATGTACTGGAGGAATGCTGCCAGATGGTGACAAGCATGACAACATAGGATATCAGCAAGAGAACGAAGCAGATCAGGGACAAGAGCCCACTGTTCATGACCACCAGGAGCTCTAGGATGTAAGTTTCAGTGCAGGCAAGCTTGATGACCAGGGGGAGGTCACAAAAAAAGCTGTCCAATACATTGGGACCACAGAAAGGCAAACCCACTGTGAAAACCATCTGGCTTGTAGTATGGATGAGCCCAATCACCCATGAGAGCAGTAGAAACCCAATGAGCACCCTGTGACTCATGATGGTCTTGTAGTGCAAGGGTTTGCATATGGCGACATACCTGTCGATGGCCATAGCTATCAGAAGAGCCATCTCTCCACCCCCAAAGAAGTGCATAAAGAACATCTGGGTCATGCAGCCCCACCAGGAGATGGTCTTGTGTTTTCTAAGGAAGTCTGAAATCACTTTGGGAGTTGCAGCAGAAGAAAGACATAAATCAAAAAATGATAAATTTGCCAGAAAGAAATACATGGGGGAGTGAAGATGGTTATCAACTATCACAGAGATGACAATGAGGAGGTTTCCTACTATGATGGCGACATAGACAAGAAAGAGGATTGCAAAAAAGAATACTTGAGTTTCTTGAGAAGCAGAAAGTCCCACCAAAATGAACTCAGAAACACTTGATCTGTTATTCAGGAGATCCATTCATCCTTCTGCAGAAGCTTTCTGAAAAGGGAAGACAAACAGGGCATGATAGGGACTAACAGGTCAGGGAACTTCATATTTACTCAAGCATTTTGCCTTTTATTCAGGGAAATAACAGTTTGGCAGTAGGACTGCTTTGTAGGTATTTTGCAGTTGGAGATACTTCACAGGACCATGAGACCATAAAAATGTGATGACTATGGACCAAATTAAATCAAATTTTCTCATGGTTAGTGCAAATCAAGTTCAGTTAGACACAGAAAATGTGTCTCCTTTCATGTTCAGTCCAGATCACACTGTGTAGAAACACTTAAACTATTAGAGTGACAAAGGAGAGTTTTCAAAATCTCCTGGAGGTAGATTTTTACCTTTTGTGAATCTCAAGAAGTATATTATGATATCCTCAGTATGCAGTAACAAGTTTACCTTACTAAAAAAGATATTATGAAGACCAATTCAAGCCTAAAGCAACATGAAGGAAATCAATAACAAAAATTATAGCAAAAATTAAATGTGGAATTCAGAGAAAGATAACAAAGGAAACAAGTGAAACCAAGACCTGGTTGTTTAAAAAAAAATGAATTAAAGCAATGATACTCTAAATAGGCTAAGAAAAAAGAGAAGATGCAATTTAGCAAAATCAGAAATGAAAGAGAATTCATCACTACTGGTCTACTCATCCTATAAACATTATGAGGATAGTAAATAACTCTAGAAAATAAATAAAAAATTATTGCCAAAAATCACATTATGTACATTATGCTTTCTGAAGTATATTGATTAAAGGCATGTGTTGTTGATAAAAAGTTAAGTATTGAGACAGCTCCATGGTTTACTTAGATCAAACCCTATTCATTTACACCTGAAACACCAGATTAACTCTCAAAAGTGCAGATACTCATTCACATATAAATCTTCCCTTTATGTGGCTATGTAAATAAGTTTATTCCATCTGTGCATTCTTACCCTGCATGCTGCATGCTGTCACTTCAGCTGTGTTCAACTCTGTGTGACCCTGTGGACGGTAGCCTGCCAAGCAAGAACACTGGAGTGGGTTGCTTTGCCTTCCTCCAGAGGATCTTTCTGATCCAGGGATATCAATTGCATCTCCTGCATTAGCAGGCAAGTGTTGCAAAATCCATGACCATTTTTATCTGATATTTGCTCTTTGACCCACATATTTTCATAAATACAATGAGTATGTAGAAATACCAAAAATACTGTTACTAAGGTCATGAGCTAGTGATGTAACCAGGGTAGTCCTGTTCAACTTTTCACTCAAAGAGATGTAAGGAGCAGGGTGACTGAATTGTTTACAATTGTGCATCTAAACAAACAAACTAAAATTATGATGAACTGTTTGAACAGAGTAGCAACTTTGGATAGTTACTTCTCACCTTTGAAACTGTTTCCTCTCATTGATTTTCCTTAAGGTTCCTTTAACCTTTTACTTTGTCAAGGATAGACAGAAGTCATAGATATTGTAGTGCTGATTGAGGTGGACTCTGCTAAGCTCAATTATTTAAAAAAAAAATACAATAAAAGGAAAAGTCAATATTTCATCTACATAAATTCACTTATTTCATTGCCTCCCCTGTTGATCTGATTTTAGCTCTATTGTTCAAGTTTAATTACAGGCTCAATGATCATCTCTAGTGCTTTTATTGCCTTTTTCAGAGCCTAGAGTCAGACCTAATGCCAAAAAGAGAATAAAATAGAATATATTTGATTATTTGTGTACCTTTAACCTGTTAATCACACAGTACAGTTTTCAGAGACATAGTATATCCAGTTGACCATAATGAACATTACATACACTTAGGTATGTAAGATTAATATCAGTAAGACACACATTTGATAAGTGGCCATACTCTAACCATTATGTTTGACACCATTACTTAGAGTAGCATAGAAACTTCATTCTTTCACGTGGTAGTCAGATAGAAAATGGAAATCTTTGATATGTGAATCATCATTCCTTCTTTGTGCTTTGTACTCTTAATGCAAGACAATGATTTTATCTAAGCTACAGCCGCTGGATCTTCTGTGTTTTTCTGAAGTATGCAAATAAGTAGATTTGAAGGTGCTCATTGACTTGGCAAACATCACATCCTAGACAGGATGATTCTTCTCTCTCTCTTTTTCGTTTTTTACAAACTCAGTTCAGTTCAGTTCAGTTCAGTCACTCAGTCGCGTGAGACTCTTTGTGACTCCATGAACCTCAGCATGCCAGGCGTCCCTGTCCATCACCAACTCCCGGAGTTTACCCAAACTCATGTCCATTGAGTCAGTGATGCGATCCAATCATCTCATCCTCTGTCGACCCCTTCTCCCCCTGCCCTCAATCTTTCCCAACATCAGGGTCTTTTCCAATGAGTCAGCTCTTCTCATCAGGTGGCCAAAGTATTGGAGTTTCAGCTTCACCATCAGTCCTCCCAATGAACACCCAGGACTGATCTCCTTTAGGATGGACTGGTTGGATCTCCTTGCAGTCCAATGGACTCTCAAGAGTCTTCTCCAACACCACAGATCAAAAGAATCAATTCTTTGGTGCTCAGCTTTCTTTATAGTCCAGCTCTCATACCCATTCGTGACCACTGGAAAAACTACGTTTGTTTAAACACATGGTCATGTTCAGACTGCTGTCACTGGATAGTTTGTCATAAGTTCCTCTCCATAATTCTAAACAGGTGTAATGAAAGCATCAATATTTTGTATGTGTTGAAACTCTATGACTGTCCAAGCCATGAATCAGGCATTTTATTCTTGCAGTTTTGTTACCTATCTCCCTTAAAAAATAACTGCATCCCTAAAAACAAGTATTCAAATTCCTCTATATTATGTAGTAGCTCAAACAATAAAATCATTTAATCTGATCAGGGTAGCCAAACAATTAAAATATCTTGAAAACATAAAAAAGAATAATTGTTCTCTAAGAAGTTGTTCTCTGAGAATAATATTCTAAGAATATTTCTAAGAATATTACTCTCTAAGAATAATTTCTTTGGCCTGGATTGCTGCCTTGCTGCTGCTGCTAAGTTGCTTCAGTCATGTCAGACTCTGTGCAACCCCATAGACGGCAGCCCACTAGGCTCCTCTGTCCCTGGGATTCTCTAGGCAAGAAAGAATACTGGAGTGGGTTGCCATTTCCTTCTCCAATGCATGAAAGTGAAAAGTGAAAGTCGTGCCCGACTCTTAGCGACCCCATGGACTGCAGCCCACCAGGCTCCTCCATCCATGGGATTTTCCAGGCAAGAGTATTGAAGTGGGTTGCCATTGCCTTCTCTGATTGCTGCCTTGCTGCTGCTGCTGCTAAGTCACTTCAGTCGTGTCCGACTCTGTGAGACCCCATAGATGGCAGCCCACCAGGCTCCGCCCTCCCTGGGATTCTCCAGGCAAGAGTACTGGAGTGGGTTGGCATTGCCTTCTCTGATCGCTGCCTTAATTCCCAGTAAATATGGTTAGAGTGATTTTTATATTTTTTCCACTTATATAAAGATAAGATTTGTTCCAGTGCAGTTTCACTCTTCAACCCTCACCTGTTATTATCTTGGCATTTAACTTTGTCATTTACTGACACATTTATATCATAAATGAACTAGCGTGATAGGTGTGTTGTATAAGTAGAGTAACACATCAGGATTACGTAACCTACCAGTTGCACTTGTACTTTAGAAGTAACGTCACTATGAAATCCTGAATGCTCGGTTATTATCCAGTGATTCTATTTTCTGCTCTGGACTTCAAACTGCTCAATATATAAATGTATCCCTTAATAGGAGGTATAAAGGAGAAAACTCCCTTGATTGTTTCAGAGTCCTCAGAGACTGGCAGTAAAAAGTAACTGGGATTGTTAAAAGAGACTTTTGCCGTTACATAAATTGAGACACCATTTTTCAATTCTCAAATTGACAATATTTTAAAGGCTGCAATAGATAATCAAGGGGGTTTTGGAAGCTGTCACTAGTTGTGAATTGTGGAATTTTTGTATAGTTTTTTTTGTTGTTGTTGTTGTTTGTACTTTAATGTCTAAAATAAGCATTAAGAAATGTTATATTTAGGCAAATATGTATATTCTAGGTGACTTTAACTGTTGAAAATTATTAAGGTTGAGAATGTCACATTTAAACTCAAATCTGTTGAAATTTATTGAGAAATGATATAAGGAAGTTTTCCATCATTCCAACAAAATAGTACTCCACTAACAATTTGTTATGCATATACAAATTTGTAGATGGATCAGGTTCTTTTTTGGGTCTGCTCATTTTATTCCTTGTCTTGGCTGTTAACTTTTGAGGAAGTCCTATGCACTTTATTTTTACTCATTATGTTTGATGGTATATTTTAGTGTTTGTTAGAAAGAGCATGTCCTTTCTCATTGCTTTATTCATTCAAAGAGTTCTTGTATGTTTTTATATCTTTTTATTCTAAATTAAGTTGATTTATTTTCTAAAATTAAAACAAGTTTTACTAGTCATTTTGATATCACAATATTAAACATAAAATGTAGAAAAAATTAAGAGAATTACAAAATTGAGTATTCTAGGAAATTCTTACATCCCTTTAAATATTTATTATCATGACACAGCAAAATTTTGTCATATTTGTTATTTCAACACATTTTTTGGTAACACATTTCTGTTAAATCTAATTGTGCATATTTTGTACTTAAGTGCTACACTTAATATTGGGTTTTGCCCTAACATGATTGATCTTACTGTGACTGTTTTTATTTTACATACATAGGTGGTAAATGGTATCATTGCTGACATCTTATTTCTAATAGTTTTTCTACTACTTTCTCTTCTTTGTATCAGGTTAATGATAAAATGATCTCCAAATATTAATATTTTTTCTATTACTTATCTTGTTAACTAAAATTTTCTAGCAATACTGAGTAACAGTGACAATAACTGCTATGGGCAAAACTTGTTAGCTTCCCAACCATGACTTTCTTTTTTCTTGATAATGACACCTCATTTTCTTGGGATTAGTTGCCTATGTACTCCATGAAGCCTCAAACTCTATAAAAAGCTGCATCTCACTAACCAAGGTCAATCCCAACTCGACTATTCTCCTCACCAGTATCTAGTTTAGCCATGACTGTAGACCATGTAGCAGAGACTGCTATTATCTGCTGTGTGGCCTTCTCCTGTTCTTCATTTATAACAGATACCTCAATTCATTTACAGACATTGTACAGCCTCCCTTGTAATTAGAATTGGTAAATAGCATGAAATAAAACAATATTATCATGTGGCTACTTGGTTGAAATTCCCTATAAGGGCTGACTCATCAAAAAGTTATGCTCTTTGCCTCTTGCTAACCCTATATAATCCAAGTCTATGACCCGAACAGTAATGCTGAATAAGCTGGAGTTGAATGGTTCTATGAAGATTACAAGACCTTCTAGAATTAACACCCCCAAAAGATGTCCATTCCATTACTGGAATACAAAAGTAGGAAGTCAAGAAACACCTGGAGTAACAGGCAAATTTGGCCTTGAAGTACAGAATAAGCAGGGCAAAGGCTAATAGAGTTTTGCCAAGAGAACACACTAGTCATAGCAAACACCCTCTTCCAACAACACAAGAGAAGACTCTACACGTGGACATCACCAGATGGCCAACACCAAAATCAGACAGATTATATTCTTTGCAGCCAAAGATGGAGAAGCTCTATACAGTCAGCAAAAACAAGAGCAGAAGCTGACTGTGGCTCAGATCATGAACTCCTTATTGCCGAATTCAGACTTAAATTGAAGAAAGTGGGGAAAACCACTAGACCATTCAGGTATGACCTAAATCAAATCCCTTATGATTATACAGTGGAAGAGAGAAATATATTTAAGGGACAGAGTGCTTGATGAACTTTAGATGGAGGTTCTTGACACTGTACAGGAGACAGAGATCAAGACCATCCCCAAGAAAAAGAAAGCAAAAAAGCAAAATGACTGTCTGAGGAGGTCTTACAAATTGCTGTGAAAAGAAGAGAAGCAAAAAGTAAAGGGGAAAAGGAAAGATATACCCATTTGAATGCAGAGTTCCAAAGAATAGCAAGGAGAGATAAGAAAGCATTCTTCAGTGATCAATGCAAAGAAATAGAGGAAAACAATAGAATGGGAAAGACTAGAGATCTCTTCGAGAAAATTAGAGATACCAAGGGAACATTTCATGCAAAGATGGGCTCGATAAAGGACAGAAATGGTATGGACCTAACAGAAGCAGAAGATATTAAGAAGAGGTGGCAAGAATACACAGAAGAACCGTACAAAAAAGATCTTCATGACCCAGATAATCATGATGGTGTGATCACTCACCTAGAGCCAGACATCCTGGAATGTGAAGTCAAGTGGGCCTTAGGAAGCATCACTATGAACAAAACTAGTGGAGGTGATGGAATTCCACTTGAGTTATTTCAAATTCTGGAAGATGATGCTGTGAAAGTGCTGCACTCAATATGCCAGCAAATTTGGAAAACTCAGCAGTGTCCACAGGACTGGGAAAGGTCAGTTTTCATTCTAATCGCAAAGAAAGGCAATGCCAAAGAATGCTCAAACTACCACACAATTGCAGTCATCTCACATGCTAGTAAAGTAATGCTCAAAATTCTCCAAGCCAGGCTTCAGCAATATGTGAACCATGAACTTCCAGATGTTCAAGCTGGTTTTAGAAAAGGCAGAGGAACCAGAGATCAAATTGCCAACATCCGCTGGATCATGGAAAAAGAAAGAGAATTCCAGAAAAACATCTGTTTTTGCTTTATTGACTATGCCAAAGCCTTTGACTGTGTGGATCACAATAAACTGTGGAAAATTCTGAAAGAGATGGGAGTACTAGATCACCTGACCTGCCTCTTGAGAAACCTGTATGCAGGTCAGGAAGCAATAGTTAGAACTGGACATGGAAAAACAGACTGGTTTCCAAATAGGAAAAGGAGTACGTCAAGGCTGTATATTGTCACCCTGCTCATTTAACTTATATGCAGAGTACATCATGAGAAACACTGGGCTGGAAGAAGCACAAACTGGAATCAAGATTGCCAGGGAAATATCAATAACCTCATATGCAGATAACACCGCCCTTATCATAGAAAGTGAGGAAAAACTAAAGAGCTTCTTGATGAAAGTGAAAGAGGAGAGTGAAACAGTTGGCTTAAAACTCAACATTCAGATAACTAAGATCATAGCATCCAGTCCCATTATTTCATGGCAAATAGATTAGAAAACAGTGGAAACAGTGTCAGACTTTATTTTGGGGGGCTCCAAAATCACTTCAGATGGTGACTGCAGCCATGAAATTAAAAGACGCTTACTCCTTGGAAGGAAAGTTATGACCAACCTAGATAGCATATTCAAAAGCAGAGACATTACTTTGTCAACAAAGGTCCATCTAGTCAAGCCTATGGTTTTTCCAGTAGTCGTATATGGATGTGAGAGTTGTACTATGAAGAAAGTTAAGCGCCAAAGAATTGATGCTTTTGAACTGTGATGTTGGAGAAGACTCTTGAGAGCCCCTTGGACTGCAAAGAGATCCAACCAGTCTATCCTAAAGGAGATCAGTCCTGGGTGTTCATTGGAAAGACTGATGTTGAAGCTGAAAGCAATACTTTGGCCACCTGATGCAAAGAACTGACTCATTTGAAAAGACCCTGATGCTGGGAAAGACTGAGGGCAGGAGGAAAAGGGGTGACAGAGGATGAGATGGTTGGATTGCATCACCAACTGAATGGACATGAGTTTGGGTAAACTCCGTGAGTTGTTGATGGACAGAGAGGCCTGGCTTGCTGAGGTTCATGGGATGGCAGAGAGTCGGAAATGACTGAGCAAATGAACTGAATTAAACCCTGTTTTCTCAGGTCTAATTTGGAAAAGTGTTTGTCTTAAAGCTAATCTGAAACACTGTGAATATTTATAGTCAAATAATGTTAATAAATATTTTAAGCAGAATTAATTTGATTACTCAAGTGGCACAATGACTGAGATGATACAAGCCTTTGACCATCATTACTCTTGAGGACATATGAAATGTTCAAAATAAGACGAGTTTTATTATGATATGTTAGTTAGTTAAGCTTAGTTTTCAGCAAGAGATTCAAGAGTTGACTAATGAGCAGATATCTACTGGCCTTATCATTTACTGCATAACAGAGAAGGTACTGTGCTGGCTGGTAGAGCATTAGAGTAATCATTCGCTATCACTTTTTTTTTTTTGCTATCACATTTGAACCATCCATTTTTATATTGCATCCTGCTGTCTTGGGATAGCATTCTCTAACATACACTCTACCAGTGATTATTATGTTATTTTGTCCTAAGTTCCCCTATAGGAAGAATCTGTAGAATTTGTATTTTTTCCCCCCACAACTTTAGACTCTGTAGTTCTGGAAGCTCTGGGACATGCTTTCACCAGAAGATGCATTAAGATTTCTCTTAACTTCAACTTATTGCTGCCACTCAGTAACTACATTTTCCTTTCCCAAAGACTCAAAGGCAAGGAAAGGTGCCACAGCCTTATAAAGAGTAATTTACCTTGGTCATCAAGAGAAGCAGTAGTACTACAGTATAAATGGTTGAGCCATTGAGGATATTAAAAAAGTCCAAATTGAAACATGGGATTGAACTATTCTGTTTGTGAGATGAAAATGCATTGAATGGTATTAATGACAGAGATGACATTTCAGAAAAAAGATTAGTGCACTTGAAATTACCAATAGAACTATAACATGGAGAGAATAAAAGATAATTTTTATTATATGTCTCTTTAAAAAGTAAATAATTTTGCAAAGAAAAAGTAATAATAATGTGTTGTTGAATGTATTAGCTCAGTAAGAAAATAGTAGACATTGAATATACAACACAATTATAAAAGCAGTGAGGAGGTAAATGGAAGTATGCTGCTGTAGCTTTCTCATATGACACACAGAAATATATAATTTCCAAATTAGACAATTATAAGATGTACAGTATATATTTATAACCCTAAAAACCACAGGAAAAAGATAACTAAGTCAACATTATTAGTATGAATAAATATGTTAATAATAGAAAATACTTAAATATTTCCCCCAAAACAGAAAAAACAAAATCAGAAAAAAATGGGTGAAACAAATATAAAATAGAATGTTTTGTCAGTTTTAACCAAACTGCACCTATAATCATAATATATATAAATGGCTTCAGTTCAGTTCAGTTCAGTTCAGTGGCTCAGTCGTGTCCGACTCTTTGCGACCCCATGAGTTGCAGCACGCAAGGCCTCCCTGTCCATCACCAGCTCCTGGAGTTCACTCAAACTCACATCCATCAAGTCGGTGATGCCATCCAGCCATCTGATCCTCGGTCGTCCCCTTCTCCTCCTGCCCCCAATCCCTCCCAGCATCAGTCTTTTCCAATGAGTCAACACTTTACATGAGGTGGCCAAAGTACGGGAGTTTCAGCTTTAACATCATTCCTTCCAAAGAACACCCAGGACTGATCTCCAGAATGGACTGGTTGGATATCCCTGCAGTCCAAGGGACTCTCAAGAGTCTTCTCCAACACCACAGTGCAAAAGCATCAAGTCTTTGGGGCTCAGCTTTCTTCACAGTTCAACAAATGGCTTAATAACTCAATTAAACACAGAGATTGTCATATTGGATAAAATATATGTTACAGACAAGAAGCCATCATTAAAATAAAGATACATAGATTAAAAGTAAAAGGACAGAAAAAGAAAATATACTAATATGTTATTGTTTAATTAAACTGTGATGTGTTGCTTTACTTCTGCTGCTATAAAAAATTACCACGGACTTAGCAACTTAAAATAGCCATAATTTATTATCTTACAATTTTTAGGTCAGAAATCTGATGCAGTTTCACTGGGTTAAATTCATAGGGTTGGCAGAGTTGCATTTCTTTCTGTAAGATATAGGAGAGAATTCATTTCCTTGTGTGTGTGTGTGTGTGTGTGTGTGTGTGTGTGTGTGTGTTAGTAACTCAGTCTGACTCTTTGCAACCCAAGGACAGTAGCCCTCCAGGCCTCAGCCTCTCTGTCCATGGAATTCTCCAGTCATAATACTGGAGTGGGTTACAATTCCTTTCTCCAAAGGATCTATCTTCCCCACCCAGGGGTTGAATGCATTCTCCCACATTGCAGGCAGATTCTTTACCATCTGAGCTACCAGGGAAGCCCTCATTTCTTTGCTTTTTTCAATTAAACCAAAAGAAAGCAGAAAAAAATAGAGCAAAAACAACAACAACAAAAAAAAAACATCTGGCAGGAAAACAAATTTTAATCTAACCATATCAATAATAATATCATTAAATATAAGTGATCTTTCATTTTTCACTATTGTACTGCATTTATACATGTATATACATATGTCGTGTATATATGTCCCATGAGATAGCTACTATTTTTTATACAGTCAGTTTTTAGTGTGTACTTATTTTAACATGTATCAACATAGTTGACAATCTGCTTCTATATCCCCCAGCTTTATGATTGTTATGAGCACAGTATCTTGTTTTATACAGCAGTTTGTTGGCAATGTTTTGGGATTATCGCTGAGTACCATACCAAAATATACCTTTACAGCACTTTCCATGATTTGTAAGCACCTAATGCCTTATATTACCTTATTTAAAATATAACCAGAAAAGTTAACTATCTGTAACCAAATAATGACTTATACACCAAATACCTATCATTATTGCATTAAGTGAAAAGATTTTGCATGAACTCAAATTCCTTTCTAAGATTAAAAAAAAACCATTATGAATAACCACAAAACTTTCCAAAACTTTGAAATATGAAGTTAAACTGTTTTATGACCATTTTCCATAGGATATAACAGCTTTCGTTACTTCACTCCACCAAATTAGGAACAAAAACTACATCTTTAAGTGTCCATTAAAATCATGTAACAGCATGACACTTTGTACTTAATGATATTTTACTACACAAAACCCTCTATAGAATCTCGAGAATCCTGCTTTAAATCAAATAGGAAACAGTCACTTTTTTACTTAATACATTTTTTGGCCTCTCTTTGAAATTTGAATAGATTGAAGATCTTTTTATCACTTAAAATATGTGATTTTCTTGTACCAATCTCTCTAGCTTCAATTTCTGCCACTTTCACACTAACTATGCTACAGCTGGTCTATTTTTCTTTATAATTTTCAAATGTATCAGACTTATAAGATCTTTGTGTCCTTGTATTAGTCATCCTCTCTGCCTAAAATATTTAATCCCCATGGTTATTGCATGGTTGTTTCTTTCAAATCATCTGGATATCAGCTAAATAACACTCAATATCTTGCTTAACAACCAAAAATAAAGTAACTATCATCTCTCAGTCAAACTCTAACATGACATTATTTTTAATTAGCTTCAGAGTATTCAGACATTGTGGGTTTTTTTTTTTTTCCAGTTTAATAGTATAACCTATCTTTATCCACTCAAATATAGTCCCAGCAGATCTGGAATCTTACCTGTCCTGTTCATATACTTACAATAAAGCCTGAAACCTGAAAGTGTCTAATAAATACATTATTTGCTAAATGATTGATTGATTCTGTGCATTAATGAATAAATAACTTATTTAATTTCAAATGAACTTACTCCCCTCCTTGGTTTTCCAGTCTTTCCATTGCATTCAGCAAACCATGTGATGACTCAACAACTTCCTCATGGAAGCCTTTACTTCCTGATTGCGAAGGGTATAAATCACAGGGTTCATCAAAGGAAAGATTACGGTGTGAAAGAGAGAAACCACTTTGTCAGCTGGGAAGGCTCTGAAGGGGCGGGTGTAGATGAAGATGGCAGGTCCAAACATGAGAAACACGATGATAATGTGTGTGGTGCATGTGGACAGCGCCTTGCTCTTCCCCTCAGAGGAGTGCCCCTTTACACGGCAGAGGATGACTGCATAGGAGGCCAGGAGGCCCAGAAAGCACAGCAGGGTGAGCAGGCCACTGTTGGACACCATCAGGAGCTCCACCACAAAGGTGTCCGTGCAGGCCAGCTTGATGACCTGTGGCACGTCGCAGAAGAAGTTGTCCAGTCGGTTTGGACCACAGAAGGGCAAGTGGATAATGAGAGCCACTTGAACAATGGAATGAGTAAATCCCCCAAGCCACAGAGCCAACAGCAAGGCATAGCAGGCTCTAGGGTTCATGACAGTCGAATAGTGTAAAGGACGACAGATGGCAATGTAGCGGTCAAAGGCCATCACGACAAGAAGGAACATCTCCCCTGCCCCCAGAAAGTGCAAGAAGAAGAGCTGAGTGATGCAGCCTCTATAGGAGATCACCTTCTTGTCAGAGAGGAAGTCCACCAGCATCCTGGGAGCCACAATGAAGGAGTAGGATGCATCCAGGAAGGCCAGGTTGCCCAGGAAGAAGTAGAGGGGGGCTGTGAGGCCGGGGTCTGACCTGATGGTGAGGATGATGAGGAAATTTCCAGGGAGGATGATGAGGTAGAAAATTAAGACTAGTGTGAAGACCAGGAGCTGAACATCTTGAGACTGGGTCAGACCAAGTAGGATGAATTCTGTCACCTCAGTGCTGTTCTCCCTCTCCATCATTCCTCAGTCTGTGGAACAACAAAGAGGAGAATACCATCTGTTATAACCACCTTTTCATCTATCCCCTAGCTCTTCTCCAAATAAAAATAATATTTTCCACATCTAGCACTTTGCCAGCTGAAGGCACTTTACAAATCATAGCTCTCCTGTGTTTTCAGTTAAACTTCCTACCTTTCATTTTCCTGCTTCTCCAAGACACTGATCTTATGGCCACACCACTTGCATTCCTATTTAAGCATGTGTTTCTATATAATTGTGTTCCTAAGCTATTTTGCTTGAAGTATACTAGAAAATTCCTGATTAAAGCAAAACTAGTCATTATTAAGGTTGTCAGGTTGTTGTGGCTCTTGTTGTTGTCGGTGGTGCACTGTCTCTAATGCTTAGATTAGTTGCTGAGTTTTGGTCCCTTCTTCATCTCCACAGAGCAAAGATATTTTGCAGATGCTTCTTTCCTCCAGTTCCTGTAGAATTCCCAGTTCCTGATTTGCAGCTATGTGCTTCACTTTCTCTTTTTACCTTCATGCATTGGAGAAGGAAATGGCAACCCACTCCAGTGTTCTTGCCTGGAGAATCCCAGGGACGGGAAGCCTGGTGGGCTGCCGTCTAAGGGGTCTCACAGTGTCAGACACGACTGAAGCGACTTAGCAGCAGCAGCCTTGTTTTCAGAATTTGTGCCGCCTTAGTTCCATCACAGTGTTTTGCTTTGGTGCCCTTGTGCAACCTTACTCTATTTAGTCACCTGGATCTCAGCGAGTACACTACATTACATCTAACTGTGACTCAGGTGACTCAGTGGTAACGAATTCATCTGCCAATGCAGGAAATACTGGAGATGCAAATTCAATCCCTGGATCAAAAAGATCCCCTGGAGGAGGTAATGGCAACCCACTCCAGCTTTCTTGCCTGGATAATTCCATGGACAGAGGAGCTACAATCTACCGGGTCACAAAGAGTCAGACATGACTGAGCAACTAAGCACACATTCCCCTATTTACACCTCTGATTGGTCCCCAAGCCTGCATGTGTTCCACACCCTGTCCTGAAATCCTAATTGATACTAGTCCAGTCTTACTTGCTCACCAGATATATCTACAGTCTACTTTTCCCTCAGATCCAGGATGATAGCCAAATGCTATTCCCACAAATATTTTCTTGTAATATAAAACTTATTAGAATATATAAAATATTTTGACTATCTCAACTAATAAAATCAAAGCTAGATCTGGAAATGACCATATAGAACATGTAGTCTAATATATCATTCAGCAGATGAGAAAAATAGAGTAATTTCAGTTAAGATTCTTAAATTTGCAATGACTTTTCTTTTTAATTCTAATTAGTAAGTGATAGGGGCGAAAAGGTATGTGTTCCTCTGTTTAAACAGATTGTGTCTGTGTGTTCAGCTGTGTCTGATTCTTTGCAACCCCATGGACTGTAGCCCACCAGGCTCCTCTGTCTCTGGGACTTTCTATGTGATAAAGTTACTAATTAGTACTCCATCAACTTGTATGATTTTATTTAGGCGCTTAAATAATTGCTATCTGCTTATGTAAATACTTCGGCCTTGTGGGCTATAATCTGATCTAAAGAAGAATTCTGTTCATGACATCCAGAATTAAGGTTTAGTCTATATAGTGGTCTCCAAAATGGAGTATGCTCATCTCAGTGGATAAACAAGATAATCCATTAGGGTGCATAAAAACAATGGAACTTCTCCTTTTATTATTTTAAATCACGCTTTGAATTTTTAAAAGTATTTGTGATTGCTTTCTAAGTGTTACATTAGCATAATTGTAGAAGTATCCTATAAATAAACATTCATATATGTGATATTTGGGCATATTTGTTGAGATGAATGATGTAAAAGAAGGTTGTTGACTATAACAAAATATTATAATGTGACATATAGCAATATTTCCCTTGATTTTTAATTATACACAATGTTGATTTTCAAAAATGCTATGCATACAGTGGAATGCAATTTAGCAATGAAAAGGAATGGATTACTGATATATGTTACAACATGGATATAACTCAAAACCATTATGCTATATAAAAGGAGCCAGTCACAAAGGACCACATATTTTATAATTCAATTTATGCAAAATGTCCAGACAAGGCAAATCTGTAGATATAGAAAGTAAAAGAGTGGTTGCCAAGGAATAGGAATGGGATAGGAGTGACTGTTAATGAGTATGAGATTTCTTGGGGAGTGACAGAATGTTTTAAAATTATATCATGTTTATGCTTGCATAGCTCATTAAATACACTTAGCACTGAATAATATGGTCTAAATGGTCAATTTTATAATATGTTTTTTATATCTCAATAAATATTATTTGCACTGTGCTCAATCGCTCTAGTTGTGTCTGACTCTTTGTGACCTCGTGGACTGTAGCCTGCCAGGCTCCTCTGTGCATGGGATTTTCCCGGCAAGAATACTGGAGTGGGTTGCCATTTCCTTCTCCAAATTTCTTTAACTATTATTTAATGTAGCAGACAAGAGTAAAGAGGAAAAAAATTCTAATTGAAATTTGACATAATTATTACTAGCCTCCCTGGAAAGAGGAAGAGAGAAAAGGAAAGAGTAAAGGAAGACCACCCTTAACAAGTCTGTATAGGGAACTCAAGGGAAATTCACACAATCCACCAGTATCTTAGGCATACTTATTAGGAAACATCAGAACATGTGTTCCGTGTGATTAGCAACATCTGTAAGGAGCAGACAAATGTGACAAAGAAGTTGTTTATAACTCATGGGTGGGCTTTCCTCATAGCTCAATCGATAAAGAATCTGCCTGCTAATGCAGGAGACCTGGGTTCGATTCCTGGGTCAGGAAGATCCCCAGAGAAGGAAATGGCAACCCACTCCCATATTCTTGCCTGGAGAATCCTATGGACAGAGGAGCCCTGGCAGGCTACAGTCTGTGGGTCGCAAGAGTCGGACACGACTTAGGAACTAAACCAACCATACCATAACTCATGGGCACATGTTTGTGCATAAAAATACATATTCACACATTGTGAGTCTAAGAAAATTGAAATAGGAAAAAAAAAAGTCTTTGGTGACTTTCAAATTAGTTTAGGAGCTTCTTTCTTTCTTTTATCCACTTAAACACTGATTTGTCTCCACATTCATTCCTCATTCTGCCTGTAGAAACCTACTCTTAGGAAAGTAAGTCAACAGCTACCTCTATCTGTTCTTAAGTTTTGTGCATTTCAGGTGCTCAAGGTTATTTCTTTGGGTTCCAGGACAGAGGGATCACTATGAGTTACAGGCTCTTCCACTCTACCTTTGCTTTTATTTTCTATCATCCACCTCTACTCCCTATTTGTTATTAACAAATGAAAATCTATACCACTTAATACTTTAAATTCACTACTCTTCTCCCATTCCCATGTACATACCTTCTATTCCAGTGATTCTCAAATTCTGCTCTTCATAGAGATAAAGGACAGACGTGCCTTGGATGATTATTTCTCTGTGAAAAAAAAAAAAAAAAGAAAAGAATGAATTCTGAAAAAAAAAAAAAAGGCCCCAAACAATGGATCTTAGATGGACAAGCTTTTGTCCTAATCCTATAAAGCAAAGAAGTAGCTGTCAGTGTAGGCTAAGATGTAGATCTGAATGCTCTCATCGCTAATATTCCTTGTTATTTCAACTGGTACAAAAACACACCTGGAACTGAAGATGCATGGGTAGAGATGTCTATTTCTTTTCCTTCTTTCTGCAAGTGCAGACCCGCAACACCCCTCCACAAGCAATATCGAGCGTGCCTAGTTTCCAGCTGCTATTAGATCAGCTCCCCTCTGGGGACCTGATTACCATCCTGGCGTCTCACTCTTTAATCTTTCCCCATTTATTTCCTGTTCTTGTTTTTTATAATTTCCCATTTTCTTCCTGTTAATCCTACCTTAATACATTCATTTTCTCAATTATTCTTTTTATATTTATATTTTATTTAGCTTCCTTTATTTTCAATTTTATTCTTTTATTTTTTCTTGCAATTTCTCTTCCTTATTATATCTCTTGCTTTCACATCCTCCTTGCTTCCTTTCTTATCATTCTCTTTCTTTTCCTTCTTTTTGCCCAAATTCTTTCAGTGTTAAATCTTTCTCACCTCCTTCTCTATATGTATTCTATTTCATCGTGTTCCATGCCTGTCTTTCCATTAATTCTGAGGTAGTAGATTGTTTTTCTCATTCCATGGTAGAGGGAGCATGGTAGGTGCTTCCTAAATGTTCACTTAGAGTGGATTTTCTACAGACTGAAAATTCTTAACTTGGTCTTCGGCACTACGCCTTTTCTCCTGAATACTATCCTCTGAAATTTACTCAGTCTCACATATTAGTCACTCAGTCGCACATTCTCTCACATATTTTGTCTGCTTTTAACTCATTCTGATATATATGAAATGACTTTGTGCTCTAAAACTAATCTCCTTGATACCACCCTTACAAAGATGAAAGTTCAAATATGACAATGTGGTTTCTGATAATGTATTGATTTCTATATTTTATTACAATATATTGTTACTATTACTACAAGATTTAAAAAATGTGGATCAGGCAGAAGAATAAGAATATTTAATTGATAGTAGAGTTGTTCAGTTCAGTTCAGTTCAGTCGCTCAGTCATGTCTGACTCTTTGAGACCCCATGAATCGCAGCACACCAGGCCTCCCTGTCCATCACCAACTCCCAAAGTTCACTCAGACTCATGTCCATCAAGTCAGTGATGCCACCCAGCCATCTCATCCTCAGTCGTCCCCTTCTCCTGCCCCCAATCCCTCCCAGCATCAGAGTCTTTTTCAATGAGTCAACTCTTCTCATGAGGTGGCCAAAGTACTGGAGTTTCAACTTCAGCATCATTCCTTCCAAAGAAATCCCAGGGCTGATCTCCTTCAGAATGGACCGGTTGGATCTCCTTGCAGTCCAAGGGACTCTCAAGAGTCTTCTCCAACACCACAGTTCAAAAGCATCAATTCTTCGGTGCTCAGCCTTCTTCACAGTCCAGCTCTCACATCCATACATGACCACTGGAAAAACCATAACCTTGACTAGACGGACCTTAGTCAGCAAAGTAATGTCTCTGCTTTTGAATATGCTATCTAGGTTGGTCATAACTTTTCTTCCAAGGAGTAAGCATCTTTTAACTTCATGGCTGCAATCACCATCTGCAGTGATTTTGGAGCCCCCCCAAATAAAGTCTGACACTGTTTCCACTGTTTCCCCATCTATTTCCCATGAAGTGACGGGACCAGATGCCATGATTTTCGTTTTCTGAACGTTGAACTTTAAGCCAAATTTTTCACTCTCCACTTTCACTTTCATCAAGAGGCTTTTTAGTTCCTCTTCACTTTCTGCCATAAGGATGGTATCATCCGCATATCTGAGGTTATTGATATGAGGATTATGTAAAATTTTATTCAATTGCACAAATCTTCACCCATACAATATCTTATAAATTAAGTGAAATAGTTAAATTAGATCATATAAATTTGTATTTTCCTTTAATACTCCAAGATTTTATATAGTATCAGGAATATTATTTGAAGATATTTTATTTAATATAAGTGACTATTTCTATAGTTTGGTAACTGTATAACCTTGGACGAGTTATTTAGTGTTTTTTCAATCTAAAAAGGAGAAATAATATATCCCATCCTTTTGGGGTCAAATGAGATGATCAGTAGCCAATTCACATCTACTTAGGCTGAACTAAAACATCCAGTAATTAGACAAATGTAGATCTCACCTTTTCTCTGTTGCTGCAACATTATCCTATTAGCATGCATTTTCAGGCAGCAAATGTCTCGGACAGTTACAATGTGACTTGTTTTCTATTTTCTTCTTCCTTTCAATTTCTTTCAAATATGAAGACTGAGCAAAAATTTCACCTCACCAGGTGTTCAGTGTGACTCTCAAACAAATGGCCATTATCTTCCTCCTGATAAAAAGGGGATTAACTGATCATTCCAGAATTTTTCCTTAAATATATATTCTCATGGTGAAACATGATGAATTCTAAATCTGTTCTACAACTTATAATGCAATAAGGGGTGTATGGGGGTATTATAGCTACTTTAAGCCTACAGAGTACTTTCAGTGGGAATATTAGAATGTCATCTAGAACTAGAGGAAAAGATGAGAATACTTTAAGGATTAATTGTTCAAAAAATGTACCAGCTAGGGCCACACAGGTCTTGTTAAGATATAGAATTTGACAGTTTATCAGTGACAGTGATAATGGAATGGCACATATGTTTATTAAGTATAATGAAAGTAGAAAGTCTAGGGAGATTATTTTAGATCTTATTATACAATTCATACAAGTGATGAAAATGCATGGTTGTTTAATAAGAAGTTAAATAGTGAAAATAAATCAATGGTAAATATGTTACTACCTTTATTTCTTTGTATAGAAGAGTTTGATAGAGAATATATTATGCTCAAAATGTTTTTCAAGAATAATTCTCCTTAAATAAGAGAACTTCATGATGTCTTGTAGAATAGTCTCTCTAGGGATATGCTGTCTCAAATAAGAGAATTATTATACTGTGATTTTTGTATCTATAGTTATTCACTTTTTTGAATGTGTGTTCAGCTGTAGCAAAATGAAGAATTTTTAGTTTCTAAATTAATGTTATATGGAAGAAAAAATACTTAATTGTAAGAAATTAATTTGACTTTTTGTTTAAGAAGTGAAATAAATCTATCACATTAAAATTAAAATAACAAACATCTTTTTCAAAAGGAAAACAATATATGATCAAGTGTACTTTCATTCAAATTTATATCCAATTCAGCCAGAGACGCAGTAGGAGATAAAAAGTTGGAGAAAGAGGTAAAGAGATGAAAATAATGTTATTTATTTTTTCCTATTATAATCTGTGCTGCAAATAAATAACTTTGAATATATGTCATTTTGCTTGGATAAAATTAATATAACAATATAAATTTCCAGAAAGACAGATTGAAATGTAATTGGAAACTACAGGAGAAAAGAGGGGAAAAAATGGAAAGACATAATGGAAAAAAAAAAGAAGAAAAGATGTAGAGACAAAACCATGCCCACAGAGATGCCTGTGCCACAAAGTCATGTATGCAGATACAAGAAAAGGAGGAGAGGACAAAGAGAGAGGAGAGAGTGTCAAGAGAGAGGAAATATCCCTGGAAATGCAGTGCCTTTTGTTGTGATTTTTGGGTTTTATTGTTTTTTCTGTATAATTACAGATTCCTCAGGGATTTCAGTTTTCAGTAGTGATTGATAAGATAGATTCTATTTCTTTGAGAAGCCTCTGAGAAGTTGAGGTGTTAGGTGCATGTATTGATTCTTTCCCTCCCCAGGGAGAAATGAGAGCTAAGGTTTTTAATCACCAAGTAGTATTCTTTTTAAAAAAATATATAAATTTATTTATTTTAATTGGAGGTTAATTACTTTACAATATTGTATTGGTTTTGCCATGCATCAACATGAATCTGACACAGGTATACACGTGTTCCCCATCCTGAACCCCCCTCCCTCCTCCCTCCCCGTACCATCCCTCTGGGTCATCTCAGTGCACCAGCCCCAAGCATCCAGTATCATGCAACAAACCTGGACTGGTGATTCGTTTCTTGCATGATATTATACATGTTTCAATGTCATTCTCCCAAATCATCCCACCCTCTCCCTCTCCCACAGAGTCCAGAAGACTCTTCTACACATCTGTGTCTCTTTTGCTATCTTGCATACAGGGTTATCATTACCATCTTTCTAAATTCCATATATATGCGTTAGTATACTGTATTGGTGTTTTTCTTTCTGGCTTACTTCACTCTGTATAATTGGCTCCAGTTTCATCCACCTCATTAGAACTGATTCAAATGTATTCTTTTTAATGGCTGAGTAATACTCCATTGTGTAGATGTACCACAGCTTTCTTAAACATTCATCTGCTGATGGACATCTAGGTTGTTTCCATGTCCTGGCTATTATAAACAGTGTTGCGATGAACATTGGGGTACACGTGTCTCTTTCAATTCTGGTTTCCTTGATGTGTATGCCCAGCAGTGGGATTGCTGGGTCATAAGGCAGTTCTATTTTCAGTTTTTTAAGGAATCTCCACACTGTTCTCCATAGTGGCTGTACTAGTTTGCATTCCCACGAACAGTGTAAGAGGGTTCCCTTTTCTCCACATCCAGCTTCATGTTCATCTCACTCATAGTATCTTTCTGGCAGATGAGCTTTTCTACCTGACATGAATTGTTTAATAAGCCAATTAGATCTGCAAATTTACTCAGTTGAATTTTGTATTTTAACAGGTGTTTCAAACCACAGTATTTTCAGTGAACGTGTGTTTTCTTCTACCAAATACTCAAGCCTATCACTTTGAAGCTGCAAGTTAAAAGAAAATTATCACCTTGATGTTTCAGGACATACAAAGAATTTGATGACAAGCCAAACCCTTGTTAGGGAAGCACTTATTTTCATCTCCACTAAAAATCAAGTTTGAGAGACTTTTTTTTTTTTTTCTTGCTGCCTGCTTCTGCTGGGCAAGCTTTCTTCTGATTTTTTCTCTTTTTTTTTTTTCCCAGACTCTGAGCTCTCATTCAGGTGAAGTCTGAGCCATCCCTGTTCAGGCTCAAAGTCTAGTCCACAGTGCTCTCCCAAATTCAGTTTTACTAGCAGGCTCTAGGCAGTGGTATTCTATAGATGTTCTCAAAGTAGGCAATGGTTCCATGGTGGTGTATTTTTCTGGAATGCCATTGAAAGTTCAAACTAAAGTTCAGGTGTGATTTCTTAAAATTTCTTTTTAAAATCATTAATTTTAAAAATATTTTAAATGATTTTGACAATTCTAAATGTTTTGTCAGCCGAGGGACTGAAAAGCTTGAGCGAGTTTTACTGATAGACACAAAAGTCTTACATAATATTTTATCAAATGACATACAATTCCATCTACCACTGAATGTATACTTTACCTTGCAATTAGGATTCCTTTAATATCAGATGTGCTATATTGTAGGGCTGAGATATTTTTGTTTACTATGTAGAAATAGAGTTGAATATAATTCTTATGTCAAATATTCTTAAATTATGATATATAACATAAAATCAAACAGTGTACTTCTTTTTTTTTCATTTACGTTTGAAAGTCAACTCTTCACACTTATGAGCATGTGGTTTCAAGGCTGCTCTTTGTAGTTCTATTGAAATTGTCCTTCCATTATTTCTTTTTCCTTTCTAGTATCTTATATTCCTTCTGTCATCTTATATTAACTATACTATCAAATTTATTTCTCTCATTGGTTCAAGAGGTTGGAATTAAATTTTTGCCTTTGCTGTTGGCATTCTTTAAATAATGATTTATTCAGGGTAGCACATTTATGGTAGTATAAATTAGTGATAATCATTAGCAATCTATATTAAAATAATCTCCGATAGTACCACTACATATTTTTATAATTATCTCTTCACTAATAAATAAATATTGACTTTATCATAAAGTATTTAATGACATTATATGTCTGTTTTGCTGTAGATAACTATCATTATGTGTTATAACAGCATTAACGGTGAATTTAAAGCAATTTATCATTAATTTTTTCTGCACCCAGTTATGATTCTAAAATAAAAGACTAAAACCATGTATTACATATAATATATTCAAATTATGTTAGCCTTATATTTGAAAGCTGGATTACTTATACAATTCTAAAGTCTAAAAGTTCTATGTGGAGCTAACATTTTGGAACCTTATTTTTTTCATGGCCTCTTGCATTTTCTTACTTCCCAAGGTGTAAATAATAGGGTTCAATAAGGGTGTGATAACAGTGTAAAATACAGCAAGCACTTTATTTCTGGCAAAACTCTTGAAAGGCCAGGCATAGATGAAGATACACGGCCCAAAGAACAGACTGACCACAGTGATGTGGGCAGACAGTGTGGACAGAGCTTTGGAGAGGCCTCCAGATGACCTTCGTTGCACAGTGGCCAGGATGACCGTGTAGGAGACAAGCAGGAGGAGGAAACACGTGAGGGACAACAGCCCGCTGTTAGCAGTGACACACAGTTCCAGGGCCTGTGTCTCCACACACACAAGCTTAATCACAAGGGGAAGGTCACAGAACATACTGTCTATGATGCGGGGGCCACAGAAAGGCAGGTGTATCATTAATACCATCTGACTCATGGTGTGTGTAAAACCAATTGTCCATGAGAGTATAACAAACCCGTTCAACAACCTGTGGTTCATGATTTTCCTGTAGTGCAGGGGTTTACATACGGCCACATATCTGTCAAAAGCCATGGCTACCAGCAGAGTCATCTCAGCACCTCCAAACAAGTGCATAAAGAACATCTGGGCCATGCATCCCCATACAGAGATGGTCTTGTGTTCAGTGAGCAAGTCTCTGATCATCTTGGGTGTGGTGACCGTGGAGAGACACATGTCCAAAAAGGACAGGTTTCCAAGGAGGAAGTACATGGGAGAATGAAGGGTGGAACTGCATGTCACTGTGACCATAATGAGAGCGTTTCCCAGCACAGTAGCCCCACAGATCAAGGGGAATGTCACAAAGAAGACAATCTGAAGTCCCCATCCTGCAGAAAATCCTTGTAAAATAAACTCAGTCACTTCAGATCCATTTTTCAGATCCATTTACTCAACTCAAAAAAAGTTCCAGAAGTTCTTTCTTATCTCGGATATTTTCAAGAAATGATTAGTGCCTACAAATTAGAGAAAATAAAATGAAAAGAATGTTGTTCCTGTAGGTTAGCCTTCAGAAGTGTACAGAGTGTATACTAAAATGTTGACAGTGGACCTGGGAGTACACAGAGGACAGAACCACACTTAGCCTTCTATGAAGAGCTGTGCTACACGAATAACATGTAAATCAGCAGAAATATTACTGTTGACACTTTTGTGACAGTAAATGCAATAATTACATGCACTATGGAGAAACGACAAAGCTTGACAACTATTAACATGAAAACCAACTATAATTTGGGGACCATTGCCTTTGTCACATGGATTTATTTGTTTTTACTTCCAGAATTATATTTTCTTATTTTTTAAAACTAAACATAAAGATAAGTTTCTATTGTAAATGCTCCTGTTAATGAGAAAGGGACTATACTTTTCACATAGTTCCTATGGTACATGGAATTTTACAACCCATGATACAATTAACAAAAGAAAAATCTGAATATGAAATTAATTCAATTAAGCAGAAATTGATTAAAAAGACTTATTTTGGCCTTTTACTTTATTTCAGAGGGAAAGATGGCATTCATTTAAGTTGATGACTTTCCCAGCGCTTGTGTCTCTTATTCTTTTTCCTGACCAAGTCTTCTCAAAATATTTATTTCTGCACTTAATAGACCTGTTCTTCTATTATGAATTCAAAGGCAATTTAAATGAAAGGAAAGAAATTATTTTATAGCTTAGACAACAAAATGTATTGGTAAAGAAACTTTTATTCCTCTTGAATAATTAATTGCCAATTAGATTTTATTGCTTTCACTCAATTTATTATCCACTTTGGAGAAAATTGAAGGTAGAAAAATATACATTAGCACTAGGATAGAACTTTCTAATCATTTTTTCTCCAAATCTTATTTAGTAAATGATTTCCCTGAGTCCTAAAGGCAAGACCACTCCCAAGAATGTGTAGTGAGTATTAGATCAGATAGCATATGTATAAGCTCCTGGTTTGGCACAGAATGAGCACCGAGAAGGCATATATTGAGTCAGTTATTCATGTAAATCCAAGATTAAAGTCTGAGAATAATTTACATAAATCCCTGTTAGAAAAGTAATAAAACAAGGCTTATTTTATTAAGTTATCAGATATGAACATTTCCACTCTTGCTCATGTGTATACAATACACATTACTTAAGGTAACAAGTAAATCTTTTCTTTCCCTTTCATATAGACATTTTAAGAAAACAAACATAATTTCAGTATTGATGGATTTTATACTTTTTAAAACCTATGCACGCTTATCCTAGACAAACCTCAAAAACTAAGTAAAAGAGACCTAACACAAAAGACCACGTTATATAATTTCATTTATGTGAAATATTTAAAATCAAAAATCCATAAAGACAGAAATTATATCAGTAGTCCCCTTGAGTTGGGAGGTGAATGCCAGTGAGCACTGCTGATGATAATGACTTAAATCAGATTGTGGTGATAGGTACACAAATATATGAGTGTAATAATAATCACTTACATGTGTACTTAAAAAGGGTAAATGTATACTATGTGAATTATATTCAATAAAATGCAAACATTATACATTTTTAACTTTTATTCATGTTAAAATTTGGTGTTTGTAAATTATAGTTTTCTAGTACTGTACAGCTGCTTATACTAAAATATATTTCACTGTGAGATAATTAATGACCTACTGCAGTCCAATTGAATCTACTTATAAATGTATTAATACCCCTATTTGAATTTATATTTTTGGCTATGTTTAGTATTTGGAAACTTGCTCTTCTCTGTTCTTGCTAAACAGTTTTCTTCATACTTTTCATACTATTTTGAATACTCATAATTAGTTTCCTGGAATATTCAAATTTTCCTTCAATCCAGAGTTCCAAAGAAAAGCAAGGAGAGATAAGAAAGCCTTCCTCAGAGATCAATGCAAAGAAATAGAGGAAAACAAGAGAATGGGAAAAACTAGAGATCTCTTCAAGAAAATTAGAGACACCAAGGGAACACTTATTCAAAGATGGGCTCAATAAAGGACAGACATAGTAGGGACCTAATGGAAGCAGAAGATATTAAGAAGAGGTGGCAAGAATACACAGAAGAACTGTACAAAAAAGATATTCACGACCCAGATAATCAAGATGGTGTGATCACTCACCTAGAGCCAGACATGTGAAGTCAAGTGGGCCTTAGAAAGCATCACTATGAGCAAAACTAGTGGAGGTGATGGAATTCCTGTTGAACTATTTCAAATCCTGAAAGATGATGCTGTGAAAGTGCTGCACACAATATGCCAGCAAATTTGGAAAACTCAGCAGTGGCCACAGGACTGTAAAAAGTCAGTTTTCATTCCAATCCCAAAGAAAGGCAATGCCAAAGAATGCTCAAACTACTGCACAATTGCACTCATCTCACGTGCTAGTAAAGTAATGCTCAAAATTCTCCATGCCAGGCTTCAGCAATATGTGAACCATGAACTCCCTGATGTTCAAGCTGGTTTTAGAAAAGGCAGAGGAACCAGAGATCAAATTTCCAACATCTGTTGGATCATGGAAAAGGCAAGAGAATTCCAGAAAAACGTCTATTTCTGCTTTATTGACTATGCCAAAGCCTTTGACAGTGTGGGTCACAATAAACTGTGGAAAATTCTGAAAGAGATGGGAATGCCAGACCACCTGACCTGCCTCTTGAGAAACCTGTATGCAGGTCAGGAAGCAATAGTTAGAACTAGACAGGGGCAACAGACTGGTTCCAAATAGGAAAAGGAGTACATCAAGGCTGTATATTGTGACCCTGCTTATTTAACTTACATGCAGAGTACCTCATGAGAAATGCTGGGCTGGAGGAAGCACAAGCTGGAATCAAGATTTCCGGGAGAAATATCAATAACCTCAGATATGAAGATAACACCACTCTTATGGCAGAAAGTGAAGAGGAACTAAAGAGCTTCTTGATGAAAGTGAAAGATGAGAGTGAAAAAGTTGGCTTAAAGCTCAACACTCAGAAAATGAAGATCATGGCATCTGGTCCCATCACTTCATGGGAAATAGATGGGGAAACAGTGGAAACAGTGGCTGACTTTATTTTTCTCGGCTCCAAAATCACTGCAGATGGTGATTGCAGTCATGAAATTAAAAGACACTTAGTCCTTGGAAAGAAAGTTATGACAAACCTAGACAGCATATTCAAAAGTAGAGACATTACTTTGCCAACAAAGGTCCGTCTAGTCAAGCCTATGGTTTTTCCAGTGGTCATGTATGGATGTGATAGTTGGACTATAAAGACAGCTGAGCACTGAAGAATTGATGCTTTTGAACTGTGGTGTTGGAGAAGACTCTTGAGAGTCCATTGGACTGCAAGGAGATCCAACCAGTCCATCCTAAAGAGATCAGTCCTGGGTGTCCATTGTAAGGACTGATGTTGAAGCTGAAACTCCAATACTTTGGCCACCTGATGCGAAAAGCTGACTCACTGGAAAAGACCCTGATGCTGGGGAAGATTGAGGGCAGGAGGAGAAGGGGTCGACAGAGGATGAGATGATTGCATGGCATCACTGACTCAATGGACATGGGTTTGGGTCTACTCTGGGAGTTGGTGATGGACAGGGAGGCCCGGCGTGCTGCAGTTCATGGGGTCTCAAAGAGTCGAATACGACTGAGTGACTGAAATGAACTGAACTACACTCTTGAATATGAAGGGTTTTCCTGGTGGCTCAGACAGTAAAAAAAATCCTCCTGCAATTCAGGAGATCCTGGTTCCATCCCTCAGTCAAGATGAGCCCCTGGAGAATGAAATGGCAACCCACTCCAGTATTCTTGCCTGAAGAATCCCATGGACAGACGAGCCTGGCAGGCTGCAGTTCATAGGGTTGCAGAGAGCTGGACACTACTGAAGCGACTTTGCACTTTAATACAAACATCTTGTAGGGACTTCTCACTCTTTCAGATTTATTTAAAATCTAATTGTATTAATGGTACGTTTTATACAGAGATTTTCTAAATACCTAGTTTGTCTACCTAACTCTACCTTGCCAACTCCTGCTTCAACTGTCATTATGTATGCATATTTACATTTTCTGCCAACACTTGAACCTTGATCCCTATTCTGCGGAAAATGCCATGAGTTTCTAGGTTTTCCTTTATTTGATTTGATAGTATGAATTATTTGGATACTCAGGATTTACTTTGGAGAAGGTGATGGCACCCCACTCCATTTTCTTGCCTGGAAAATCCCATGGACGGAGGAGCCTGGTGGGCTGCAGTCCATGGGGTCGTGAAGAGTCGGACATGACTGAGTGACTTCACTTTCGCTTTTCACTTTCATGCATTGGAGAAGGAAATGGCAACCCACTCCAGTGTTCTTGCCTGGAGAATCCCAGGGGCAGGGGAGCCTGGTGGGCTGCCGTCTATGAGGTCGCACAGAGTCGGACACGACTGAAGCGACTTAGCAAGCAAGCAAGCAAGCAGGATTTACTTTTCTTAATTTTAGTCATGATTCCTAATCACATCATCTATTGCCATATCTTACTTTGCAATATCATTTTAAGAATATATACCTTTTAAATTTTCATGAAAATTGTTGGTTATAATTCATTGTGAAATAGGTATGTGATTTCAAATCTTAAAATCCATAGCCTTTTCCTTTTCAGCCAACACAGAATTAATTAAAATAGCATTTTCAGTGTATGAACCTTGTAATGAATTAGCTCTCTGTAACATTTTCTCTTACCTGTTCTAAAGGCACAGTATTAGGAGCAGCATGTTCAGGAGTTTGTTCAAAATGACAAATCTACTTTTCACTCTCTGTGAGTCCCTTCATATGATTCTGGGTACTATTTTAGGCCTGTTTTATAAAGATGTGAACCACATTGGAGGCAGATTTGTTGGATCTCTGGGAATCCAAATTTTAGTGGAAGTAGTTAAACACCGAGGCTTCTACCATAGTGTGACCAGGAAAGATGTTCACACTTAATTTCTGATCCTGGAATATGAAGTCACTCTCTGGTCATTTCCTGGAGTATTCAAATTTTCCTTTATTCTCTTGAATATGAGAGGTTTCCCTGGTGGGAAGTTGGAATGATTAAAATAGGCATGAGAGTGTTGGTGGATTGTAATATAGTAAGTGTAGACAGCTTTGATTTAACACAGACTTCATTTTCCTCACTTTACTCCCAAGAAATTTTCTTACATTCCTTCTAAGAACTCTGCAGTAATTTTTGAGATGAATAATTGAAAAACCTTTCTGTCCACCAAAACCTTAATATAAAAATGGATCTACACATATTGCATAAAAGCACATCTTATGTATATGTTTACATATTCCAGAAGTAGAAATTTTAAAAAATAAAATTGAAATAAATTATGTTAAATTATTTAAAATTGATAAAGAGACACGACTGAGCAACTGAACTGAACTGATATGCACATCATATAGAAATGATGCTAAAGCTGAAACTCCAGTACTTTGGCCACCTCATGAGAAGAATTGACTCACTGGAAAAGACTCTGATGCTGGGAGGGATTGAGGGCAGGAGGAGAAGGGGACGACAGAGGATGAGACGGCTGGATGGCATCACTGACTCGATGGAGTGATGAGTGAACTCTGGGAGTTGGTGATGGACAGGGAGGCCTGGCGTGCTGCGACTCATGGAGTCGCAAAGAGTCGGACACAACTGAGCGACTGAACTGAACTGAACTGAATGATATTTCTGCTTTAAGCTAACTAAAATATAGCTATTTTCGTTATCCAGGTATCTATGAGATTTTGAGAGAATATTTGTACTTGGCACAAAATAGTTTTATAATCATTTCTGGTGCTGCTGTGCTGTGTGCTCGGTTGTGCCTGACTCTGTGACCCCATGGACTGTATGCTGCCAGGCTTCTCTGTCCGTGGAATCTTCCAGGCAAGAATACTGGAGTGGGTGCCATTTCCTACTTGGGGATCTCCCAGACCCAGGGATCAAACCTGCATCTCTTGCTTTGACAGGGGGATTTTTAACACTGTGCCACCTAGGAAACCCTTTCATAATCATTATCCTTTTAAAAATAAAATATAATAAGTTCTTGTTTTGTAAGTTGTTCCTTTTACTAAAGTAATCTTATTGATGTTTCTGGTATACTCTGCAACACAGGCTTCAAAGTCTGTTTCGATAACTTGACAAGGGATGCTCTGAATAACTTTTGAATTGGTTGACATCTCTGTTCCTTATCTCCAAATCTTTATTTAATTCTAGTCAAATTCATCATTTAACCTATGGTTTAATATAGAGCTTTTGCATGCTGCTGCTGCTGCTAAGTCACTTCAGTCGTGTCCGGCTCTGTGCGACCCCATAGACAGCAGCCCACTAGGCTCCTCTGTCCCTGGGATTCTCCAGGCAAGAATACTGGAGTGGGTTGCCATTTCCTTCTCCAATGCATGAAAGTGAAAAGTGAAAGTGAAGTCTCTCAGTCGTGCCCGACTCTTAGAGACCCCATGGACTATAGCATACCAGGCTCCTCTGTCCATGGGATTTTCCAGGCAAGAGTATTGGAGTGGGGTGCCATTGCCTTCTCAAGGGTTTTTTGCATAGGTATTGCTTTTTTGCAAGAGTCATTGTGGTTGATGGGAATTTCTCATATACAAATGTTAAAATCTCCCATAGTCTTACAATGAGCAAAATTCCTTTCCACAAGACTTAATTTATTCTATCACTATATTTGCAAGCATTAGAAATGGTTTGTGTGTACCTTTCCATGGTGTTTGCTGATAAAGAATGCATTTTATTTATTGTCATATTGTTCATCTTACCCATTTTTACAGAATAGCAGAAAAACAAGTATTTTTCTCAGTGAAATGTGGCTTTGTTAATTTGCTATCAATAAGAAACATTCTAAAACACTTTTTATTATATTAAGTGAAAAATTTAAAGCCTTCCATTGAGTATTATATGACTATTAATATTTCAAAGAAAATTATCAGTAGTTTCATTATGGCATTATTGGAAAAGGTGTTTGATATATTTTAAATCTTATGTTTATTGAGACTTATTTTATTGCTTAACTTGATATCTACCCTAGAGAGTGTTCTATGTGAAATTGAAAAAATATATATTCTATTGATCTTGGATGGAATGTTCAATAAATATCTGTTAAGTTTTTCTGTTCTAATTTGTCATTAAAGACCAATATTTCTTTATGATTTTCTGTCTGGAAGAAAATCCACTGATATAAGTAGTGTGTTAAAGGCCCCCTACCATTATTGTACTGTCCTTTTATGTCTGTTATTACTTGTTTCACGTATTTAGAAGTTCCTATGCTGAGTGCATAAGTACTTACAAGTGCTATTTCTATTTTGAAAAATAAATGATTTTCATTTTTACAAGATGTAATACTAGTCAATCTTGTTTATATCCAGGTTAGCAAATAAGGCATGAATAGCTGCAAAGAGATTTTAATATTTTAGTAAATTCATAGAGTACTTGATAGTGTAACACAACTTGTAACTTAAAATTGTATTTCATTTAAGCATAAATTTCTGATATTTAAAGCAGAAGATAATCAGCAGCTTAGAAAATAACAGAGAAGAAACCAAAAAAAGAAAAATTTAAATGAGAGACAGGGGACATAGAAGGGCTACTTGGTAAGTTTGGTGTCTCAGTAGCACGTTTACTGGATGACTTGAAGGCAGAAATACAAAATAAAAAACAGCCATGAGGTTGTTCTCTGATACCTGTTTCTCCTGCACTACCCTGCTTTTTCAAAGCTTCTGCTCCAGCCATGTCTTCCATGATTCAGGCTTGCTCGATGTTTCCTAGCATTCCAGAAACTTATTTCTCTTTCTTCTATTTTAGTTCCTAAATTTATGTTATTTTAAACTTAGAAATATTTCATTACTCTGCAATTATTTGCTTGTTCTCGTTTATTCCTAGCTGAAAGTTTTGAAGAAAATATTCCTCTGTAGTAGCATTCAGTTCAGTTCAGTCACTCAGTTGTGTCTGACCCTTTGCAACCCCAAGAATCGCAGCACGCCAGGCCTCCCTGTCCATCACCAATTCCCAGAGTTCACTCAGACTCACATCCATCGAGTCAGTGATACCATCCAACCATCTCATCCTCTGTCATCCCCTTCTCTTCCTGCCCTCAATCCTTCCCAGCATCAGAGTCTTTTCCAATGAGTCAACTCTTCGCATGAGATGGCCAAAGTACTGGAGTTTCAGCTTTAGCATCATTCCTTCCAAAGAAATCCCAGGGCTGATCTTCAGAATGGACTGGTTGGATCTTCTTGCAGTCCAAGGGACTCTCAAGAGTCTTCTCCAACACCACAGTTCAAAAGCATCAATTCTTCGGTGCTCAGCTTTCTTCACAATCCAACTCTCACATCCATACATGACCACTGGAAAAACCATAGCCTTGACTAGTAGCATTACACTGGTTCAATTCAGTTCCATTACTCAGTCATGTCTGACTCTCTGCAACCTCATGCAGCACTCCAGGCTTCTCTGTCCATCACCAACTCCTGAAGCCTGTTCATGTCCATCAATTTGGTCATGCCATCCAATCGTCTCATCCTCTGTCATCCCCTTCTCCTCCTGCCTTCAATCTTTCCCAGCATCAGGGTCTTTTCCAGTGAGTCAGCTCTTCACATCAGGTGGCCAAAGTATTGGAGTTTCAGCTTCAGCATCAGTCCTTCCAGTGAATATTCAAGACAGATTTCCTTTGGGATGGACTGGTTGGATCTCCTTGCTGTCCAAAGGACTCCCAAGAGTTTTCTCCAACACCACAGTTCAAAAGCATCAATTGTTTGGCACTCAGTCTTATTTATGGTCCACCTCCAACATCTGTACATGACCTACTGGAAAAACCATGGCTTTGACTATATGGACCTTTGTCGGCAAAGTGATGTCTCTGCTTTATAATACACTGTCTAGGTTTGTCGTAGCTTTTCTTTCAAGGAGCAAGCGCTTTTTTATTTTGTGGCTGCAGTCACCATCCACAGTGATATTGGAGCCCAATAAAATAAAGTGTCTCACTGTTTCCATTGTTTCCCCATCTATTTGCCATGAAGTGATGGGACTGGATGCCATGATCTTAGTTTTTTGAATGTTGAATTTTAGGCCAGCTTTTTCACTGTCCTCTTTCATCCTCATCAAGAGGCTGTTTAGTTCCTCTTGCTTCCTGATATTAGAGTGACTATCATCTGCATTTCTGAGGTAGTTATTTCTCCCAGCAATCTTGATTCCAGCCTGTGAGTCATCCAGCCTGGCATTTCAAATGATGTATTCTGCATAGAAGTTAAATAAGCAGGATGACAGTATACAGCCTTCACATATTCTGTTCCAAGTTTTGAACCAATCAGCTGTTCCATGTAAGGTTAGAAATACTGCTTCTTGTCCTGCATACAAGTTTCTCAGAAGACAGGTAAGGTGATCTGTTATTCTCAGCTTTTTAAGAATTCTCCACAGTTTTGTTGTGATCCACATAGTCAAAGGCTTGTATTGAGGAAATAAGCAGATCATCAAAGGAGATAATTCAGTATAAAAAAAGAACCCTATATACCACCATTCATCATTGGATCTTGATTGCCAACTATGTTCTCAATTAATAACTTGATACTTTAAAATAAATGGAACCCCTGGGATACTTCTTATTAAACAGTCAAAGAAAAACACTGAAGATCTCTCTCATCATATAAAATAGCCCACGTCTTTGATGACTAATCTTCTTCAGTTTGAACTGAGAAGTTCATATATACATATTAATATAATCTAAAAGTCAAATGTTCTAAACTATGTTTTAATTTATAAAAGATGGTTACTTATGGTGCTCTTAGTGCTTGGGAAAAGGAAAGAATGAGGCAATAAGTAATTTACTAGTGAATTACATCTATTTTTCTGAAAAAAAAATAGAAAACTTGAAAAGCTATTAATTTTAGTGCACTACTAGTTTAATTTTAACATAATAGGAAAAATTAGAGACAAATATAGCATACAAAAATGCCAAAAAGTAGAGAATATTAAAAAAAAACAATAAAATATCTATTAGGACCAGTAAAACCAGAGCTCCTCTCTGCCATGCCTACTTTTACCTTGGAAAATGAATTAGACATTGGCTTTAAGAGCTTATAGCTGCATCCCAGGAGAAGGAGAAAAAAGGTTTTGGTAAGAAAACAAATCAAGATACCGCTCTATTATAATTAATATTATTTCCATAAAGCACTCTCAAATTTTCTTTTATTAACTATTGAAAGAATACCATACCCAATAACTTTATTTGATATTTTTGCTATTTTTTAAAGCCAATCTTTAAATTCTGTTATCTACATGATAAATAATTTATAGACGTTAAGATGAACAAATCTTAAGTGTGTAGTTTGAAAATGTTTTTTTCCTTTTGCAGGCATCTATGAAACTACCACACTTGTCAAATTTCTAAATATTTTTCTCACACCAAAAATTTCCCTTCGACTGCTTTGCAATAAACATTCACCAGCAGAGATAAGGACTATTCTCATTTCTCTCAAGTAATATCAGTTTTGTCTATTGTTGAATTCCTTTTAAATAAAATCTTACAATGTGTATGCTTTTGAGTATCTTCTCTCTAAAATAACGGTCTTTAAGAGATGTATCCAGAGTGTTTAATGTACAAGTTTAAAATTTTTTAAATGCATTACCGAGTTTTATTCCACTGTGTGAATGTATAATGAATGTAACTTCATCTTAGTATCCATTTCTCAGAAGACCTAAATTAACATAGTCGGTACCAGGACAATGGCAACCCACTCCAGTATTCTTGCCTGGAAATTTACATGGACAAAAGAGCCTGGCAGGCTAGAGTCCATGGGGTCGTAAAGAATTGGCTATGACTTAGTGAGTGGGCATGCATTCACACAAGTGGTAGATGGGACCCAGGTTCTGGCTTAGTGTAGTTGGCTGACGGCTAAATATTTCATGGGTGGTGATCTGGGAATACAACCTGTTGGAAAGGAATGCTATCACAGGTGAATGATTCTTTTATTTGAAAGAAAGAGAAGAGAAGTTCCTACAAAGAGAGCAGTTGTTTGCTTATTGTAAGTTGTATTGATGCCTTGAAATAAAAAGAAATTGAAAGCCATTAACTAGCAGACGTTAAAGATTAGGTATTTAAAAGATTTAAAAACTCTTTGGTAGTTTTCAAAGAGTTCCTTGTCTCCTGATTAAGTAGACACAGACAAGCAAGACTCTGAAGATCTAACAGAGTTACACAAGTATATCTATAGAATATCCTTCATCTTTGAAACTGTTAGTTACTCAGTAGTGTCTGACTCTGCAACCCCATGGACTATTGCCCGCCAGGCTCCTCTGCCCGTGGAATTCTCTAGGCAAGAATACTGAGGTGTGTTGCCATTCCCTTCTCTAGGGGATCTTCCACAGCTACAGAGATCCAAACAAGTGCAAACACTCTAGGCATGTGTGTCATGATAAGGTCAGAGCACTGGTAGGGAAAAATTTAGAACCCTGAAATATGGAATGAGTACATCTGGATAAAGGCCCTGGCAGACTTTAGCTCTATAGACTCGTCAACATCAGTAAGAACTTGAACTTTCTCCTGCTCAAGGAGCTTCAGAGGCCTTGCCTCTGCAAGGAAATAGGCATCTTTTAGGCCTGGACTAACTTCCTCTTGTACATAATAACTAGAGTAGAAGCCCAGCATAATCCCTGGGATACGCTGGGCCTGAAAAAAATGAAAGAGACTATATACTAAAGTAATTGTGACATTTCACTGTCATGTTCTGGCAGGAGCCATGAGACTATTATTGAAGGGAGTATTCATGCATTGTTCTCTTCATTCCAAAGGGAATCTTTATGACAGTTATTTTTAATTCTCAGTCAGGTAAATCATGAACTCTGTTTCATTACTGTCAGTTTCTGGAGATTTACCTTGTTTATTTATTTAGAACATCTATGCCTGGTTCTCTGTTGATGCTCTGTGTTGGTCTCTAAACATTACACCATGCAGGCACCTCTGCCAGTCTTCACAGATTGGCCTTGTAGAGGAGGGGGTCCCCACCAATAAACCTGAACAGAGGTTCTGGAGACCTCTGCCGATGGTTTCCCACCTCAGGAGGAAGCATTCCTCTTGGCGGTGATTTTTGTTTTCTCACTCTGAGGACAGATTGTGGTGGGGTATGTGGTGAAGCTCTGGCATCTAGAAACCCAAACTGCCAACCCAGTTGTCCCCCAGCATCTGGACTCTATCAGAACCATCACAGCCCCTGCCTGGTGAGATAAGTACTAGTTCTTTGAGAATCTTCTATGAAGTCTGGATGCTAGATCCATAAATTGACTCTTTTCCTTTACAGGTGGAAGCTGAGAGCTGGAATTTTTTATCCACTCATTCTGTGCTGAGTTATGGAGAATCAATTATATAGCTGGCCCAGCTAACTGCCTCTGTCTTCCCCCAGACAGCCAGACTGTGACAGACCTGTCAGAGCTCCAAGACTAGCAAGACTTGAATCTCCTTGCCTGATTTGGTGAGTCTAATTTTTCATCCCCCAGGGGTAAAAGAGACTTTCAATTGGTTTCAAAGTTCTCACAAAGAAAATCTATCACAAATTGCTGTTAAATTAGTGTGTTTGTTGGAGAGCAATGGTCCAGGGATTCCTCCTCTCACATTGCTCATGTCACTCTTAGCATCAAGAAGTGAGGTAAGCTGTGATGTGAATGAGTCTTGAAAACATCCAAGAGAAGCCAGGCTAAAAAGACCACATCCTTGCTTCCCTCACACTCCCGGCTCTAGGCAACCATTAGTCCACTTTCTACTTCTAAGGTTTTGCCTATAAAGGACATTTCATACAAATGGACTCATGTAAGGTGTAGTTTTTAGCGACTCATTTCTTTAACTTAGCCAAGTGTTTTCAAGATTCATACATAGTGCAGCATATACCGTGGTGTTGGAGAAGACTCTTGAGAGTCCCTTGGACTGCAAGGAGATCCAACCAGTCCATTCTGAAGGAGATCAGCCCTGGGAAGGAATGATGCTAAAGATGAAACTCCAGAACTTTGGCTACCTCATGCAAAGAGTTGACTCATTAGAAAAGACTCTGATGCTGGGAAGGATTAGGGGCAGGAGAAGGGGACTACAGAGGATGAGATGGCTGGATGGTATCACTGACTCGATGGATGTGAGTCTGAGTGAACTTCCGGAGTTGGTGATGGACAGGGAGGGCTGGCTTGCTGCAATTCATGGGGTCGCAAAGAGTCAGACACGACTGAGCAACTGAACTGAACTGTAGCATATACCAGTACCTGATTCATTTTTATTGCCAAATAATATTCCATTGTATGGATATAACATGTTTTATTTATCCATTCATTAGCTGAAGAACATTTGGGTTGTTTTAACATTTTTACTAGTATGATGAAAGTTGCTACCATCATTTTATTATAACTTTGGGGGTGTACATGTGCCTTAATTTCTTTCGAGGGTGTATTTGAAATGAAGTAACTAGGGCAAGTGGAGAGTGAAAAAGTTGGCTTAAAGCTCAACATTCAAAAAATGAAGATCATGGCATCTGGTCCCATCACTGCATGGGAAATAGATGGGGAAACAGTGGAAAAAGTGTCAGACTTTATTTTGGGGGGCTCCAAAATCACTGCAGATGGTGACTGCAGCCATGAAATTAAAAGATGCTTACTCCTTGGAAGAAAAGTTATGACCAACTTAGATAGCATGTTGAAAAGCAGAGACATTACTTTGCCAACAAAGGTCCGTCTAGTCAGGGCTATGGTTTTTCCAGTGGTCATGTATGGATGTGAGAGTTGGACTGTGAAGAAAGCTGAGCACCAAAGAATTGATGCTTTTGAACTGTGGTGTTGGAGAAGACTCTTGAGAGTCCCTTGGACTGCAAGAAGATCCAACCAGTCCATTCTGAAGGAGATCAGCCCTGGGATTTCTTTGGAGGGAATGATGCTGAAGCTGAAACTCCAGTACTTTGGCCACCTCATGCGAAGAGTTGGCTCATTGGAAAAGACTCTGATGCTGGGAGGGATTGGGGGCAGGAGGAGAAGGGGATGACAGAGGATGAGATGGCTGGATGGCATCACTGACTCGATGGATGTGAGTCTGAGTGAACTCCAGGAGTTGGTGATGGACAGGGAGGCCTGGTGTGCTGTGACTCATGGGGTTGCAAAGAGTCTGACACGACTGAGAGACTGAACTGAACTGAACTGAACTGAACTAGGGCACATGGTAATTCTATAGTTAACATTTTTGAGGAACTGCCAAAATTCTCTCCCAAATGGTTACACCATTTTGTATTCCGTCAGCAGTATATGAGGGTTCCAATTATTCTACATCCTTGTCAACCCTTGTTATTTGTCACCTTTTTGATTATAGCCATCTTTGAGAAATAATCATAATTTTTATGGGACAATTTTAGGTATAGTATAAATATGTTTCACTGGTAATTTTTTACGAGCATTCTGGTCAATAATATGTTTAGGTTATTTTGACATTTGTGAACTACTAAGCATGAATTTAGCATGTCATACAGTTTAAAGAAACAGGCTACCAACGTGCTGTAAAGAATCCAAGCAATGTGTTTTAACAGCATCACTCTGGATGAACTTGAGGATACACTGAATGGAGAAAAAAGTCTATATGCTTCTTTAGGATTAACTTCAAAACTATTGCCAAGAACAAGAAGAAATATTTAGTCTCTTGAATTGGGGAATACTTAAGATTAGCCATCAATAAGTTTAGGATTCTGAATTCAGCAAGAAATGCCCCCTACCCCTTAACACTAACAAGCAAATGTTAATTTGCTTATAATTGCAATAAAAATTGCAAGCTTAACAAAGACAATTAAACCATAGTTTAAGCACTTGGAAAAAACAAGTTACGTGGTATATTACATAAAATTTAAAAAGTGTGCTACTACTTTTATTTCCTTAGGTTTGAAAGTCAGCTGTGTATACAGATGGAATTTCTTAGAGCATTTGATTTCAAGGCTGCTCTGTGCAGTTCTATTGAAATTGCGCTTCTATTTGTTTTTCCCTTTGGCATAGTATGTTTAATCTAGCATTTTATATTTATGATGCTGTCAAATATAATTTTTTAATCTTACATTTTCTCTCATTGGTTCAAATTCTTTCAATCATTATTTGTTCAGGCTATCTCATTTAATGATAATATAAATGACTGTCATTTGTATAAATGACTGAGAATAAATGATAGTATTATGACTGTCATTAACAACCCATTTCAATTGAAGTAATCTCTTAACAGTAATCACTGTGTTTTTATATTTATTTCTTCACTAACAAATATATTGCCTGTATCATAAAGTATTTAATGATTTTTATATGTCTGTTTGGCTGAGATCACTAATTATCATATGTTATAATAGCACTGTATAAATTTAAAATATATTATCATTAATTTTTATGCATCAGTTATGATTCTAAAATAAAACAGTAAAACCATGTATTGCATATATATTCAAATTATATCTGCATTATATTTGAAAGCTGGATTACTTACACAGTCTAAAATCTAAAAGTTCTATGTGGAGCTAGCATTTTGGAACCTTAATTTTTTCATGGCCTCTTGCATTTTCTGATTTCTCAAGGTGTAAATAATAGGATTCAATAAGGGTGTGATAACAGTGTAAAATACAGCAAGCACTTTATTTCTGGCAAAACTCTTGAAAGGCCAGGCATAGATGAAGATACACGGCCCAAAGAACAGACTGACCACAGTGATGTGGGCAGACAGTGTGGACAGAGCTTTGGAGAGGCCTCCAGATGACCTTCGTTGCACAGTGGCCAGGATGACCGTGTAGGAGACAAGCAGGAGGAGGAAACACATGAGGGACAACAGCCCGCTGTCAGCAATGACAAATAGTTCTAGGGTGTATGTCTCTACACACGCAAGCTTAATTACAAGGGGAAGGTCACAGAATATACTGTCTATGATGTGGGGGCCACAGAAAGGCAGGTGTACCGTTAATACCATCTGACTCATGGTGTGTGTAAAACCAATTGTCCATGAGAGTATAACAAACCCGTTCAGCAACCTGTGGTTCATGATTTTCCTGTAGTGCAGGGGTTTACATACGGCCACATATCTGTCAAAAGCCATGGCTACCAGCAGAGTCATCTCAGCACCTCCAAACAAGTGCATAAAGAACATCTGGGCCATGCATCCCCATACAGAGATGGTCTTGTGTTCAGTGAGCAAGTCTCTGATCATCTTGGGTGTGGTGACCGTGGAGAGACACATGTCCAAAAAGGACAGGTTTCCAAGGAGGAAGTACATGGGAGAATGAAGGGTGGAACTGCATGTCACTGTGACCATAATGAGAGCGTTTCCCAGCACAGTAGCCCCATAGATCAAGGAGAATGTCACGAAGAAGACAATCTGAAGTCCCCATCCTGCAGAAAATCCTTGTAAAATAAACTCAGTCACTTCAGATCCATTTTTCAGATCCATTTACTCAACTCAGGAAGATTCTAGATGTTCTTTATATACAAAGAGAATTTTTTTTAAGAAAGCCACAGTTAGCACTGACATGGGGTCGCAGAGTCAAACACGACTTATCAAATGAACTTCAACAAAAACACCAACATTTTTTGATTTCTATTTGATGAGTAACTATTGGTGCTATGAGAATAGATAGTCTTAAATCTCAGATCTTAATTGGAGATGTTTTCTCAAAACCTTTTATCATCATTGTTCACAGTGAAAAGTTTGTGTGTTGTGTGCAAACTTTTGGTATGTCGTGGTTTAGAAGTAAATAGTGAAATGATTCAATCCTAATGTATAGATATTGCTTTGTTGCAATATATCACACTAAATTTTCTTTGCTGAGCTTTTTAGATGTCATTCTTAGGATGTAGAATGATCAAAATTAATTATAATTATATGATCACTACGTGATAAGCTGTGTTGTATTTCACATATGTTAACAAGCTTTACTGTTATGGGCATAACAATCCCATTATTATAATTATCCTAATTTTGTATTAAAGGAAACTTGGCATAGATGTTTTAAATGACTTACTCACACCAGTATCTGGGCTTATAGCAAAACACCATATTTCCTCCAAACATAAAGGAATGTATATTTATGGTCAGATTATTAAATATTGATTGAATTAACATGTTCCATTTATATGAGCATAACAGATACGATTCAACAAGTATTTGTAATCCTTCTAGGTAATTAACTGCACTTTTCTTTCTTATACAAAAGGAATCAGAACCTGGTATCTCAGGAGTTTACCATCTAGAGATTAATTGTCAATCAAAAATTAGCAATGAGACATGTAACAAAATATTTAATATAGCACATGATTTGTGAAAAATGTTGTAAGATTTTTTAAAATTGGCAACCAATTCCAAGTGTCACTTTTAAGACACAGCTTCAAACTTGTTTGTTATTTATCTTCAAATCATCTTAAAAAATAAAAAAAAAGTACTCATGGTCAGTAAATAAAAAGGACAAGGCATAAAGACTGAAGATTTATAAGAAGAAAAGAATTGATAACAGTGAGTAGAAAGAGTGGTGTATTTGGAAAAGTGACTGAATTAAGTTTTAAAGATGCTTAGGAAATATTTGTTTTCCAATGACCTGTAAATCTCTCCTTGTTTTCAGCTCTGCTCGGTCTTTTGTCAAAACTTCTTATCACCGTTATACAACCTTAATTATCTCAATTGTTATCTTACCTCCGATATTTTTAAGAAATAGTCAGTGTCTACAAACTAGGGGAAATAAAAGTGAAAAATGATGTAGTTCCTGTAGGTCAACCTCCAGGAGTGTACCGAGTGGATGCTAAATGGTGTACTGCGGGCCTGGAGGGGCATGCAGAGGACAGTCTCCACACCATGCCTTCTATAACGACTGTGTTACATGACTATCATGAGAGTGACCAGAAATATTGCTGTTGAGACTTTTGTGACAGAAATTGCAATAACTGCATGCACTCTGGGGAAGTGACATGGCTTGATAACTGTTATAAAATAATGAATATGCCAACTATAATTTGGGAACCAATACCCTTGAATTTTATTTCCCACAATAAAGTAAAAACAGAACTACGTGCAAATGAAATTAATTTAGTTAAACATAATCGATTAAGAAAGATTTATTTTGGCCTTTTATTTCAGAGGGAAAGCTGGAATTTACTGTGTTGATGACTTTCCCTGCATTTCTGTCTCTTATTCCTCTCTTTCACTTTTAAGCAAGCTTTCTCAAAATATTTATTTGGTTCTGCACTTAGTATACCTGCTTCTATATTATGAAGGTAAAAAGACTATGAAATGAAAAGAAATAAGTTATCATATAGGTTAGACAAAAATCCTATCAATGAAGAAAATTGTCTTCCTCTTAAATAAGTGCACATTTTGTGTTAGTTACCTTTACTCAATTTATGATGCCCTTTGCAGGAATTTGAAGACAAAATCACAGTATATTAGAGTTAGGATGGAACTTTGTAATTAGTTGTTCTCTTTAGTAAATGAAAAATCAAGACTCCCGTAATTAATTAAATTTTCCCAAGTCTTAGAGGTAGGACCACCCTGAGGAAATGTAGTGATTATTAGGTGAGATGGTGTATGTATAAGCTCATGGCTGGACACAGAATGGGCACAGAGAGGGCATGTGTTGAATCTGAGTCACTCATATAAATCTTATATAACCCTGAGACTTTTCCATATAAATCTCTATTAGGAAAGGAAGGAGTCAAGACTTGTTTTAGTAAATTGTGGAAAATAAATATTTCTACTCTTGCTCATGTGTGTATAAGACATAAATTACTTAATATAACAAAAAAAGAAGGGGGTAGCAGAGGATGAGTTGGTTAAATAGCATCACCAAATCAATGGACATGAATCTGAGCAAACTTCAGGAGACAGTGAAGGACAGGGGAGCCCTGTGTGCTGTGTGCGACAGGGTCGCAAGAGTCAGACACAACTTAGCAGCTGAACAACAAACATCATAAGCAAAACTAACTCAAATAAATGTTTTCTCCCATTTTCATTATAGACATTTAAATAAACTAAGCATAATTTCTACCTTGACTAATTTCACCTCTTTCTAACACTATACATATTTATCTTAAAATACAGATGAAACCGAAAAATATGCTTAATAAAAGAAGCTGGACACAAAAGACTATATGCTTTGTAACTTCACTTATATTAAATGTCTAGAAAAAGCAAATTTTTGAAAAAGAACCCATATTAGTGGCCCTTCAGCTAAGGATTGATTGGAGATGGGCATGAGTTTTCTTTTTGCAGTGGTGAAAATGATTTAAAATAAGATTGTGTAAAATAAGATTGTGGTGATCCTTGCATAGCTATGTGAATAGAATAATAATCATTAAAATGTGTATTAAATGGGTGATTTTATATAAGGTGATTATATTCGATAAAACTATTATGCATTTTTGCTTTTATTATTAAATTAAAATTATCTTTAATATTTTAATTTAGTGTTTTTAAATAGGGTTTTCTAGTACTGTCCAGCTGCTTGTCCTCAAATTTATTTCACCAGGAGACAATTATTGTCACACTGCAATCCAGTACAATCTAGCTTTAAACTTTTCTTAAAGTCTCCTATTTAAATTTATGGTTTTGAATGACATCTATTTGGAAGCTTGCTCTTCTCTATTTTGTTAAATAGTTTTCTTGATTATTATTACTATTTTGAATACTCATAATGAGATTCCTGAAGTATTCACTTTTTCCTTCATTCTCCTGAATATGAACATCCTGTAAGAGCTTATTTGTCTTTATTCTTTAAAATGCCCTATGTATATATGGAATAACCATAAGTTTCAAACAGTGATTTTCTAAATATCTAGTTCTAAATACCTAAATATCTAGTTCATTAATTCTCCCTTGCCAGCTTTTTTTCCAACTATAATTATGCTATTCTTATTTATATGTCCTGGGTATACCTGAAATTTATTAAAAGAAATCTATCACCATACTACAAAAAATAATATGAGTGTCTAGCTTTTCCACTATTTTCAATGATGGTATGAATTATCTGGATGCTCAGGAATTTATGTTTCTTAATTGTATTCTTAATCATTTACCATATACCACCAAAATTATTTGCAATATCGTTTTGAGAGCATATACCTTTTGAATTTTCATGGAAATTGTTGATTACAGTCCATTGTAAAATAAGTCGGTAATTCCATGTCTTGAAAACCATAGTATTTTCCTTCCAGTCAACACAGAATTAATTAAAATACCATCTTCAGTATACTAAATTTGTAATGAGTTAATCCTCTATAATGTTTTCACTTACTTGCTGTAAAGGCGCATTATGAGAAACAATGTGTTCAAGACGTTATTTGAAATTATAAATCTAATTTTCACTCTCTGTGATGCCCTTCATGTGGTTCTGGATACTGTTTTCTGCATCTATTATAAAGATGTGAACCAGTTTGGAGGCAGATTTTTTGGAGCCCTGGGAATCCAAATTTCAGTGGGAGTAGTTACAACATTGGGGCTGCTGTGATAGCATAACCAGGAGAGATGTTCACTCTTAATTTCTGGTCCTGTAATATGCTTTGCTTTCCTTGAGTATTGGAATGATTAAAATAGTCATGAGAGTATTGGGTTTTTGTGATATAATAAGTACAGACAGCTTTGATTTAATGGACACTTCCTTCTCCTCACATTATTCCCAAACTACATTCTTAGCTTCCTTCTAACCATTTTATGGTATTATTTCAGATAAATAATCTCTAGACCTTTATGACCATTATATCTTTAACAGAAAAATTGATCTATACATGTTACACACTTACTCCTAAAAGTGCATATTATATGCACATTAATATACTTAGAAATAGAAAATTGTAAAGATATACTAAGAATAATTCACATTAAATTACTTCAAACTTCATATTATACATTAATGTTACAACGAACTGTTTTATGGTCATTAAAATACTAATTTTTTTAAATTTATTTACCTTGCTATAAGAGTTTCAGAGAATATTTATATGGCAAAATATATTTTCATTGTCATTGCCCTTTTTACTATAAAATCTTACAGTAAATTATTCTTTTATAAGAGTTTGCTTTTATACAGTTTATCATATTGATCATCCTAATGTACTTTGCACAGCAGGCTTCATAGTCTGTTTCAATAACTTGCCAACAATGTCATGAGTAACTTTCAAATTGGTTGACATATCTGTATCTTATCTACAAGTTCTTATTTAATTCCAGTCAAATTCACTATTCAACCAAGGGCTTAATGTAGATTTTTGTCATAGACTAGCTTTTATTATGTCAGTATTGTTGATGAAAATTTTTATGTACAAGTGATAAAACCTTTCAACTCTTATATAAGGCAAAACTCCTCCCAAGATATAATTTATTCTATCACTTAATTTGCAGATAATTAGAAATAGTTTCTGTGTGCTTTTCAATAGCATTTGCTGATAAGGAATAAATTTTATTTATTGTCATACCTTAGTCATTTTTATAGAATGGCAGAAAATACAAGTAATTTCTCTGTGGAATGTGGCTTTTGTTCTTTCGGTATTAGTAAGAAACGGAAACACTTTTTACTACATTTAATTAAAATTTAAAGCCTTCCATTGGTTATCATTGACTATTAATATTGCAAATAAAATTGTAGAGGTTAATTTTATGTTTTATATATTTAGTTTTTGATGTTTTACTAATTTTGATGACTAGCTAATTTATCAAGGTACAATATGTATTGTCACATTCACTGTTAATAAAGATGAAAGTAAATCCATGTTGTGAAATAATTTTTCTTAACTTTAAATATTTTGGCCAGTTTACTGTATCTTGTATTTGTCAGTTATGTATCTCATTGTTCTTTTATTAATACTTTGTGATTTAGCTAAGGAAAAGTTCATATTGTGGGTATAATTATCAATTCTGTCATTTTATAATCATTTACATGAATTTTAAAAACAAGAATGATCTTCAATCCAAGGTTTATTCACAGAAACATTTTTAAAGCCCTAATGAAGTTGTGGAGGATGAATTGAGCTAACATAAGATGATGTAATCTTTAAGCATTCCCTCTCCTTCACTTTAGCACACCTAAGCTATTATACAGAGAGACAGCTGTTTATTGAATGACAATTTGTTCAAAGCAAATGACCTTGAAGAGAACTGCTTTTGATCCCCCTCTGTCTTTGGTTACTCACATCTTCTCCAGAAACTTTAAATGCCATATATCATGACCAGGCAACACACAGATTGATTGAGTACCTAAAATAATCTGTGTAGTAAATAATAACAAAACTTACTTGTCATTTAATGTTAAAAGACATAAATAGATGCTCTCATTTTTTTATACCTAATTAAATGATTACAGTTAGCTCAAAATGCATGCACCTTCCTTAAAACAATGGGTTTGAATAACTTTTTAAAATAACTGCTTAATTCAGGCTTCTCTTTTGTTTCAACTATGAATTTTGACCCAATAAAATATTCCTCCAGATTCTTCATTACTTATATAATATCCTTTATTCTTGATTAAATATGTACCCTAAGTTACTGGTCAGGGTAAAATTCTGTGATTCTCGGTACATGCCTTCTCTCTTCTCAAATGTTTAATACTCTCATTCTATCTTTATTTAAACTGCCAAGGAACAACAGTTGTCTTAGCCTAAAGATTTATACAAATCAAGACATTCACCCTCTTTTCTCCAAATGGAAAGACAAAATTCTGTAGGTTACTATGTTCATCTCAGTGAGGTATTGATATTTCCTCTAATTTAGTCATAATCCCACATGAATATCCCATCTTAGAGACAAAATTCTAAAGTTAACCTCCAACAACTCCTTGATAATGAACAACAACAAAAAATTGAAATTTGTCAACAAATACTATACATACACAATGACCATAAATATTTTAGGAAGGAAACAGTCTTAGTTTCTATAATCATCATTCTACTAATGTTAAACTATTGTAATATTTATTTATGGCTATCTTCTTTTACTACCAATTGCATTCTTCTTTTGTCTTCATCCAAGATCTCCATTGATGGTGATTCCTTTCTTGGTGGAGTGAATCAAATTCTAACTTGTACTAGGTTGTGTAATTTTCATATTTTTACTACTTGATATGCAAATACTGTGAGGCACCACAGAGAATCACATGGGTTTCAAATATGATTTTCCCTACCCTGCTGTGTAACAGTAGTACTGGTACACCTTGCTCAATGGGTCGACCTTCTTAGCTGTTTTAATAAACTCTTTTCATTGAATCAGAGGCATAAGGAAACAGAAATTGTTGGTTTCTTTTTACTTTCAGATCAAAGGAAAATCATTTCAACCTATTTTTGGGAAGATTTAATTATTGGGAACTACGATATGTAAAGGAGAGGACAAATAAAATGTATGAATACTAATTAAAATATAGATTAAAATTTTTTTTATAAAAGCATAGATTTTGTAGTTACATGTAGAATCTGATTCTAGGTCTAGTACTTAACAATTTCTGTGACAAGTTTGTTAAATTTCATAATGTGCAGTTTTCTGGTGATAAATATAAATAATATTCTCTATTTTCATTGTGTGAGGTTAAAAGTAAATGCATGCAAAGTGCCTTAGACATGGTTAGAACTCAACCAACAGTATTTTAAAATCTAAGAATTTATAGAAAAATTTAAAATTACAACTTAAATGGATGATAATATGTTGGAATGATTTTGCACTTGGATGTGCAATTCAGAATGCTTTGTTGCATATATGCTTGTGTAGGGAAAAGTAATAATTTCCCAAAATATGACTTATGTTCAGTGTAAAATCTTATACCTGTGTCTCTGGATGATGATTACAATGACAACAACAATGATGATGCCTTTGATGATTGTAATATTTAAGTTAAAAGGCTGATCTGGAACTCACATTCTTGGTCTTTATTTTTATTATTGCTTTCTTCATGTCTTTATTCCTAAATGAGTAAATGATTGGATTTAAAAGGGGAGTAAAAATTGTATAAAACACAGAGAAGATCTTATCTATGAAAACATGGCTGAATGGCCATATATAGATAAAGAGGCAAGGTCCAAAGAATAGTACCACCACGGTGATGTGGGCTGAAAGAGTGGACATGGCCTTGGAATATCCACTGGAGGAGTGATGATGGACAGTTATCAGGATGATGCTATAGGAAATGAACAGAAATATGAAACAGAACAAAGAAAGTAGTCCACTAAATGCAATGACTAATAGGTCTAAGACATAGGTGTCAGTGCAGGCAAGTTTGATCACCTGAGGCAGGTCACAGAAAAAACTATCCACAACATTGGGGCCACAAAATGGTAAAGTCACTATAAAAACCATTTGGCTAACAGAATGCACAAATCCAGCAGTCCAGGAGAAAAGTACAAGTCTGATGCAAATACGGTGGCTCATAATATTTTTGTAATGCAGGGGTTTGCATATGGCAATTAATCTATCAATTGCCATGGCTACAAGCAACATCATCTCACTTCCACCTAAAAGGTGAAGGAAAAAAATCTGGGCCATGCATCCTTCATAAGAAATGGCCTTATTTTCACTAATTAAGTCACCAATCATTTTAGGAGTAGCAAAGGAAGCCAGAGACATATCAATAAAGGACAAGTTGACCAGTAGGAAGTACATCGGAGACTGTAATTGAGGGTCCAATTTCACGACCAAGATTATAATGAGGTTACTTAATAAAATGGCTATGTAAATAATGGAAAAAAAGTAAAAAAAGAAAATCTGTAACTCATGAGACTCTGTGAGTCCCAGCAAAATAAATTCAGCCACTACAGAGTGATTTTGTTTTTCCATTTGTTTGGCTGTTGGCAAATGTTACCTAAAACAAAACCAAAATAGAAAGCCTGTTAGTTGAATTTGAAAGATAAGTGCATAGTCACTTAACTTTTTTCCCTAAAATTCACTGAAATGCTTAAAAAGGATAAAAAAGAATTAACACTAAATCCAGTTTTTTGAAAGAGATAGACACAATTTCTTAACAAAAATTATGAGGAATATCTGCCATAAACCAAGTTGTTTGAAGGAAATTGAAACTATCAATATGTAACTCATATTTGGGCCTAACAAAAGTGATGATCTCAGCTGGTGGGAGAATATGCAAGCTCTTTGACATCTCTTTTAGAGTTTGAGAAATAGATTTATTCTTCCTCCATAGACAAAAAAATAAGGTCTACCATCTTGAACTCTAATAATAGTAAGGGTCATGTAAGTGAAAGACTTCCCTGGTGGCTCAGATGGTAAAGCGGCTATCTACAATGCGGGAGACCCAGGTTCTATCCCTGGGTTGACAAGATCCCCTGGAGAAAGAAATGGCAATCTGCTCCAATACTATTGCCTGGAAAATCCCATGCACAGAGGAGCCTGGTAGCTACAGTCCATGGGGTCGCAAAGAGTCGGACACCACTGAGCGACTTCACTTTCTTTCTTTCACTTTTAAGTGAAAGAAAGGCCAAATGGTTTTCTAATTATAAGCAGGACTAAGAGAAATGAAACTGGGTAACTGGAATATAGAGCATTAACAATCTAGAAGTCATTCTGTAGTTGCTGCTAATAGTCAGATGAACAGAGAGATAATAAACATTATCAGTTTTGAGACAAATGAATCTATGTTTGGCAAATTGAGATAGCTTCCCATCTTATTTTTTTCTGAGATGGAAGAAGTGTCCAAATATTTGAGTCTTCTCCCACAGGCCCTGATTTCCTTTGGGCCTATGCATTTAGTAGATTGAGAAGTACAGTGCAGAGATAGCCTAAATGGATGCTTGCTGCTGGCTTGTAGATCCCTGATAAACAAAAGGAAATCTCATGTACACCTGTGGCAGATTCATGTCAATGTATGGCAAAACCAATACAGTACTGTAAAGTAAAATAAAGTAAAAATAAAAATTAAAAAAAAAGAGGAAATCTGTTTATCTGGGAAAACATCCATATTGCTCTGGATGTGTAAAGCAGACCTTTGTGGAATGACATCCATTTACACATGAATAGTCCATTCTGAAGGAGATCAGCCCTGGGAGTTCTTTGGAAGGAATGATGCTAAAGCTGAAGCTCCAGTATTTTGGCCATCTCATGTGAAGAGTTGACTCATTGGAAAAGACTCTGATGCTGGGAGGGATTGGGGGCAGGAGGAGAAGGGGACGACAGAGGATGAGATGGCATCACCGACTCGATGGACGTGAGTCTGAGTGAACTCCGGGAGTTGGTGATAGACAGGGAGGCCTGACGTGCTGCGATTCATGGGGTCGCAAAGAGTCGGACATGACTGAGCAACTGAACTGAACTGAATGCTAGCCAGAACTTTTGAAACAAAATAATAAGGAAGATATACCAGTATCTAAGAAGAGATAGTAACACAATACATTGTTTTTAAGAGATCTGAAAAAAAAAAAACACAGAAGAGTTTCTAGCTGAGCAAAGAAAAATATTTTTAAATATTTTAAGAATCCAGAAAAGTAAAAAATATTATAATAAAGATCTCCATCCTGTTTTCAAAATTAATAAGTATGTGCATTTTTATCATTTTGCTTCAAACTTTTTAAATAAAATAAAAAATAGTGGCAGAGGTAAAGTTCACTTATCATCTTACTAGTTTGTGTATGATATGAAAATGAATAAGTGATATCCTCTCATAACAACATTTTGCAAATGATTTTATTTTTACAGACAAACTGATATTCTAAAATTGTACAATATACTTGTACATATCTATCTACATGTGAAAAACTTTTTCAAGATTACATTACCAGAAGCACAATTACTAGTCATTTTCAACTAATCAAATAATGCAAAATTCTCAGTAAAGATTTATAGAAATACTACTTTGCACAAATATTGATATTTTTTTAGCTCTCATTCTGACCACCTGATTTTATTGTAGGAATGCAAAAATGGTTCAATACTAGAAAGTCACTTTATATAATTACCAAAATTAAAAAGTTAGGCAAGTAACATAATTTACAAGTGACAACAAAATAAGCATCTAATAAATATTAGATTCATGAATTGTAAAATATGCCAATTATCTTTAAGTTCATATATATATTCATGTACTCCCAATCTGAATTCAAGTAGGAGTTTTTGGAAAATTGACATGTTAATTCTAAAATGTATGTTGAATTACAAAAGGTCAAGATGATCCAAGGCTGTTTTGAAGAACAAAGCTAGAAGATTTATACTGCCACCTACTTATGAAGCCATATAAGACAGTTTGATTTTGGCCCAAGGATATAAGAATAAACCAAAGAAATATCAGAAATGACAGTGACAAATAACATAGTAAAGCACATTTGTGGAGAAACAAATATAACTTTACTGAAGAGCCAGTATGTAATAAGTAGCTGGTGCTGGTGGCTCTGTTTTGGCAAAGAGGACTTTTCTAATGTCAGAATTCCACATTATCAATAAATGCCAATAGTTGGCTTAATCATACTCTCCTAAAAATTTGGCTTCAAAATTAATACTGCTTAACTTTAAAGATTTGATACTTTAATCTTTTCTTCCAGTTTGTTCTCAGGTTTGCCTGATTATAAAATAGACCAGGCAGTGGGTGAGATAACTTGCCTAGGACACATTATAAGTCTACAAGCAGCAATAACCCAGCTTCCTCATGAGATGATCAGAAAAGAAGGAACTTTGCTAAATTTTTACTTATAAGTTTTTCCACTAAATCATACTTTTCACATGTGACTCTGCCATGTGACATAGTGGTGTTTGTCTTCACGCACTACTTATTCCACAAATTACAGATTTTAGAGAGTAAGGACGCAGAGCGGGAAGAATGAGACAGCAAAATGAAACAAAACTACAGTTGACCCTTGGATAAGGGTTAGAAATGTGCATATGAAGATTGTTTTCCAATAATAAATACTACAGTAGTGTATAATTGGTTAGTTCCACTGTGTTGGAGGGTTGGTGCCCCTAATCTCCCCATGTGTTCAAATTAGTAGCTCAATCATGTCCAACTGCTATCCCATAGACTATATATAGCTCACCAGGCTCCTCTGTCCATGAAATTCTCCAGGCAAGAGTACTGGAGTGGGTTGCCATTTCCTTCTCCAGGATGTATTCAAAGTCAATTGTATTGTCCACACCTAGACACAAACACATAGGTAAATGAGATATATGATAGAGATAGATTTTGGGTTCTGTAAGTATTCATGTGTGGATGTGAGAGTTGGACTGTGAAGAAAGCTGAGCACCAAAGAATTGATGCTTTTGAACTGTGGTGTTGGAGAAGACTCTTGAGAGTCCCTTGGGCTGCAAGGAGATCCAACCAGTCCACTCTAAAGGAGATCAGTCCTGGGTGTTCTTTGGAAGGAATGATGCTAAAGCTGAAACTCCAGTACTTTGGCCACCTCATGGGAAGAGTTGACTCATTGGAAAAGACTCTGATGCTGGGAGGGATTGGGGGCAGGAGAAGAAGGGGACGACCGAGGATGAGATGGCTGGATGGCATCACTGACTCGATGGACATGAGTTTGAGTGAACTCCGGGAGTTGGTGATGGACAGGGAGGCCTGGCGTGCTGCGATTCATGGGGTCGCAAATAGTCAGACACGACTGAGCGACTGAACTGAAGGGAAATAGTAAATGATAATGGGGCAACTTAGCAATCAGGAATGGTAAGATCAAACCTCTAATTTCACTTCACTTTTGAAAATAAATCTCAGAAGTGTAAAAGATTTAGATTTGTAAAAATACAGCTATGAAAACATTAAAGGCAAACATAGGTACCTATTTTAACCCATTAAAATAGCTCATTAAAATTTTTTTTGATATGATGCAAAAACTAAACTCTAGGAAGATATAGACTAGTAGATTTGACTTTACTAAATGTAAAAAATAAAAAAGTGATCATAAAAAAGAGATGATAATATACTGTCAACAAATGAAACTAAGAAATGTTTCAAACTAAGAACTTTAATTAGTAAGAAAAGGTTAAAGAAACAGTGGAAAAGTGGAAAAATCATTTGCTTATCACATTTTAAAATAAATTTAATTTTGAATTAAAGAATGTGAGATAGAGTTTAATAATTCTCTTTTTGATATTGGCCCTATATATAATTTGGGAGGGGGAGTCAGCACTATATCTTAGATTTGAAGGTTTTACGACAGTTCAGTGGAGAACCTCCACTTAGGGGATTTATAGGCTAGGTGTTCAAAGAAACATAATCGCTGCTCTTTGTATCATTGTCTTTAATAACCAAAAATCAAGAATCTCCTCAAAATCCCACTATTAGTGGGATTATTTTAAAATGGAAATGTATATGTGCTGATCTGGAAAAATATATGACATTAAATTTGTAAATGTTATATTTTAAATTGCTGCAATATTTTAATGAAATATTTCATACAAATTTCAGAGAACTATCAATTCACTAAACTACCAAACTGCTTACCTCTGACATGTTAACATATAAACTTTAATAAAGATTCTAAATTTTATAAGTTCAAATTCTGTACAATTTAATAAAATTGAATTAGAGTCTAGTCCTGGATAAATGCTCTCAAAAATGTAGTTGGCATTTAGCTACCAAAAGCTTTGAATCAGAGAGTCATTTATTTTACACACAGCTATAATAGAATATTTTAAAATATCCATAAATAACCTGAAACTTGTGATATTAACTTGCTGTGCCAGTTTATCATTTACTGCCTAAAGCATTTAGAGTTGCAGTGGCAATTCTAAGTTGGTAATTATGGATTTGGCAATCAATCATACATAGCCAGAATTGGAAACATATTCTAAGCTGTATATCAACTTTGACAAAGAAACTTCAAGAAAGTCAGGACAATATCTCTATCCCCTTACCCTTCAGCCTTTCCAAATTGTCCTCTTTGAATGAGAAAAATTATTGAAGTGAAGGACAATGAAATATGATATTAAAATGTGTTACAAAGCAGAGTAATAAAATGATATTTTAGTTTCATAACATTAGATGGAGTAATGAAGTGATTGTAAGAAACCTGAGAATTTAAAAATAGTCATAGATTAAAAATATGTTCTTAAGGATAAATTTACAGTTATTTGAGAATAAATATGGCTGGTTAGCTACATATCGTAAAGAAAAATAAATTCAAATATTTTAAATATTTCAACAATACTTTCAATGATGAAATACTGATGTAAATATATGTGAATATATATGCTCTTTTGTATTAATATTGGGTAAGATCTAGATAAACCTATAAGTAAATATATTCATTTTGTTATGTTATAGTATTGAGTTAGGATCATGTAAAAGGCAAAAATAAAGGTCAATATATTTTATTCAGTGAGGATGAGTAAACTCTCTACTATCTCAAAAACAAAACATTTGTAAGAGGCAAGAGCTGAACTGGAAACAGTCAATATATATGCTCTTAATATCAATTTTTTATGAGTCAACAGGATAATATCAAGAGCCATGTAAAAAAAAATAAGACAAAGTGAAGTATAAAATGTTTAAGAAAATATATGTGATGTTTGAACCTGTGGAGAAAAGAAATTAATTTCCATAAAAATATAGCTTGAGATCATACACAGCAAAGTTTTGGAGATTTAGTTGGATGGTAAAATTAGATTTCTGGTTATGTTTTCCTATATATCTTGATATGTCACAGATATTTTGTAATAGAGATATTTAATTTTTTAAATTAAAGATGCTTGAATAAATAGTTTATTTAATATATTCAAACATAAAAATATCTTTATTTTTTTTCTCCATACCTTGTACCTGCTTTGAGAGTTGTGGCTGAAAATCACTGAGATTCTTCTAGAATTTTTTTTTCACTTGCTCCCACTTTCTTTAATCTTTTTGTATGTACAAATTCTAATAAAGGAGAATTTTACTTGAAGATGTACAAGACAACATGAAAAATGTGTCAATTAATAACCTTGGGAAAATCTGGCATCTTATAACTGAATTCCCTCAGCAATTAAAAGGACATGTATTTGGCAAGCTAGAGTATTCAAATTCTCTCATTAGTGTGTAGTTTTTCCCAATAACAAGGGACAAAATAAAGCTTTACCAACCAAACAATACATCCACATTTCAAAAACCAGACATGAATACAAAAACTGAGTGTCCATTTAAAATGTAGATAAAATTGAATTTTCAAAAATACAAAGTAAGAAGGATTTATAAATATGAGACAAGATTAATTATATTATAATTCATGTTATTATAGAAAATTTCTTTTAAAAAAAATTTCCTAGCCATAAATATGTCTTTCTTTATTCCTATTATCTGAATAAAAGTCAAGAGAACAAATTTAATTGGAAATATTGAAAATAGCTTATTCCTAAGAGTCACATTCCTCTGATACCTTTCTATTTTCTTCTGTAATTAGATCCTTTTGGATTTGCAAGCTCCCCCATAACTGTATTGTTCCAGAAGAGTTCAAACTGGTTAAAATTTGGTTAAAATTAGAGACATTTACTGGTTTTCGATTTCTTCCATGTCAAACAGCAGCTAATTTATTTCTCACATTTGACTGCCGATGTTTATTATGTCAACAAATGGTCTATGCAACCAATTATTTTGTTGAATTATATTGGGATTTCAGTGAAAAGCCTGGTCAATAGTATCCAAAAGCACTTTTTTTCTGCCTCTATATTGACAGCGTCACGTATTGGTTACTTCACGTATTCATAGTTTAGATACTCCTAAGAAAATAACATACCTGTTAGAGGGTTAATGTGTTATTCCCAAACCTGCTATAAGCATTCTTGTACATTTCTTTGGGACATGATCATTTCTTTTTCTTTACATATATACCTTGCAGTGAAATTACTGGCCCTTGGGTAGGCGTGTCTTTTAGAAACTGCTGGTTTCCAATGTTGTTTCACCAATTTTTCCTCCCACCAGCAGTGTACAAGAATGCTAGATGTTCCATATCCTTCACAGATTTTGATTATTCTCAACCTTCTTTAAATTAAAGCTATGTTCTTATGTACATAGCAATACTAATTGTGGTTATATGTACATTTCTCTGATTAATAGTAATAAGGAATACCTTTTCATATGATTATTATCCATTTGAATATTCCCTTTTGTGGAGTACCTATATAACTCTTTTTACCCAAATCTTGTGAATGGACATCTTAAGTGAAACAAGAAAATCTTGAAACCACAATTATACTACTGGCAAGAGAAGAAAGAAAATGTACATGTTGTGTATCAAAGAGATTAAAACCATAATTTAAAATATTCCCTTTAACAAAGAAACACAAGCCACATTTGCTTCAAAATGAAAAATTTCCAAATGTTTTAAGTGAAATAATATTGAGAGAATAGACAGAGATGATGGTGAAATAGAAGGATGCTAATTGCACCTCCCCCCAGAAACACATCAAAAACATATCTACACGTGGAGCAATTCTCACTGAAAACAACTTTGAGACTGGCAGAAAGACTCTTGTACAACCAAGGTTGTAAGAAAGATACACACGGAATCGGGTAGGAAGGGAAGAGAAGAGATCAGTTCATGACTCACAATCCATCACAGGGGACACAGAAGAATTGGGGTTTGGAGATCCTCCCTAAGGGAGTGAACAGTAAAAATCGCATTTTGACAACCCAGCCCTGGACTCTGACACTGGGAAGATGAGTTCCATTCATTCAGTTAGTACAGTCGCTCAGTTGTGTCCAACTCTTTGTGACCCCATGAATTGCAGCAAGCCAGGCCTCACTGTCCATCACCAACTCCCAGAGTTCACTCAAACTCATGTCCATCGAGTCGGTGATGTCATCCAGCCATCTCATCCTCTGTCGTCCCCTTCTCCTCCTGCCCCCAATCCCTCCCAGTATCAGAGTCTTTTCCAATGAATCAACTCTTCGCATGAGACGGTCAAAGTACTGGAGTTTCAGGTTCAGCATCAGTCCTTCCAAAGAACACCCAGGACTGATCTCTTTTAGAATGGGCTGATTGGATCTCCTTGCAGTCCAAGGGACTCTCAAGAGTCTTCTCCAACACCACAGTTCAAAAGCATCAATTATTCGGTGCTCAGCTTTCTTTATGCTCCAACTCTCACATCCATACATGACCACTGGAAAAACCATGGCCTTGACTAGACAGACCTTTGTTAGCAGAGTAATGTCTCTACTTTTTAATATGCTATCTAGGTTGGTCATAAATTTCCTTTCAAGGAGTAAACCTCTTTTAATTTCATGGCTGCAATCACCATCTGCAGTGATTTTGGAGCCCAAAAAAATAAAGTCTGATACTGTTTCCCCATCTATTTCCCATGAAGGGATGGGACCAGATGCCACGATCTTAGTTTTCTGAATGTTGAGCTTTAAGCCAACTTTTTCACTCTCCTCTTTCACTTTCATAGAGAGGCTCTTTAATTCTTCACTTTCTGCCATAAGGGTGGTGTCATCTTCATATCTGAGGTTATTGATATTTCTCCCAGAAATCTTGATTCTAGCTTGTGCTTCTTCCAGCCCAGGGTTTCTCATGATGTACTCTGCATATAAGTAAATAAGCAGGGTGACAATATACAGCCTTGATGTGCTCCTTTTGTTATTTGGAACCAGTTTGTTCTTCCACGTCCAGTTCTAACTATTGCTTCCTGACCTGCATACAGGTTTTTCTTAGTTAGGTGGTCTGGTATTCCCATCTCTTTCAGAATTTTCCACAGTTTATTGTGATCTACACAGTCAAAGGCTTTGGCATAGTCAATAAAGCAGAAATAGATGTTTTTCTGGAATTCTCTTCCTTTTTTCATGATCCAGCAAATGTTGGCAATTAATCTCTGGTTCCTCTGTCTTTTCTAACACCAGCTTGAACATCTGGAAGTTCACGGTTCAAGTATTGTTGAAGCCTGGCTTGGAGAATTTTGAGCATTACTTTACTAACGTGTGAGATGAGTGCAATTCTGTGGCAGTTTGAGCATTCTTTGGCATTGCCTTTCTTTGGGATTAGAATGAAAACTGACCTTTTCCAGTCCACTGCTGAGTTTTCCAAATTTGCTGGCATATTGAGTGCAGTACTTTCACAGCATCATCTTGCAGGATTTGAAACAGCTCAACTGGAATTCCATCACCTCCACTAGCTTTGTTCATAGTGATGCTTCCTAAGGCCCACTTGACTTCACATTCCAGGATGTCTGGCTCTAGGTGAGTGATCATACCATCATGATTATCTGAGTCATGAAGATCTTTTTTGTACAGTTCTTCTGTGTATTTTTGCCACCTCTTCTTAATATCTTCTGCTTCTGTTAGGTCCATACCATTTCTGTCCTTTATCAAGCCCTTCTTTGCATGAAATGTTCCCTTGATATCTCTAATTTTCTTGAAGAGATCTCTAGTCTTTCCCATTCTGTTCTTTTCCTCTATTTCTTTGCATTGATCCCTGAGGAAGGCTTTCCTATCTCTCCTTGCTATTCTTTGGAACTCTGCATTCAGATGCTTATATCTTTCCTTTTCTCCTTTGCTTTTCACTTCTCTTCTTTTCAAAGCTATTTGTAAGGCCTCCACAGACAGCCATTTTTACTTTTTTGCATTTCTTTTCCATGCGCATGGTCTTGATCCCTGTCTCCTGTACAATGTCATGAACCTCATTCCATAGTTCATCAGGCACTCTATCTATCAGATCTAGACCCTTAAATCTCTTTCTCACTTCCACTGTATAATCATAAGGGATTTGATTTAGGTCATACCTGAATGGTCTAGTGGTTTTCCCTACTTTCTTCAATTTAAGTCTGAATTTGGCAATAAGGAGTTTATGATCTGAACCACAGTCAGCTCCTGATCTTATTTTTGCTGACTCTATAGAGCTTCTCCATCTTTGCTTGCAAAGAATATATCAGTCTGATTTCAGTGTTGACCATCTGGTGATGTCCATGTGCAGAGTCTTCTCTTGTGTTGTTGGAAGAGGGTGTTTGCTATGCCCAGTGTGTTCTCTTGCAAAACTCTATTAGTCTTTGCCCTGCTTCATTCCGTATCCCAAGGCCAAATTTGCCTGTTACCCCAGGTGTTTTGGGGAATGGCAAATCACTTCAGTATTCCTGCCTTGAGAACCCCATGAACAGTATGAGTCCCATTAGCTGATTTGAAAAGCAGTTGAACTTACAGAGGGCTGTGAGAAACCCAGACCCACTGGTGAAGTGCATGTACATCTTCTTAACTCCCAGGAACAAGGATGAGGAAGCAGATTGAAACCACCTCAGGCTCTGGCTGGTTTCCAGAAAACACCCCAAAGTGTACCTTTGCCCATGTCAGTCACCCACTCTGGCCCCTCTACCTCCAGCACACTCCCCACTAGAGTGAACACTGCCTTTCTTAAAGAGAGTGTTCAATGTTGATGAATTTATGCCTAAAAAATTCCTGAGACTAAAAAAGGAGACAAATATTTAGGTATAAGACAAATATGCAGATATTCATCATAGAGGACCCTAATCAAGATGAACCCAAAAAACTCACACCAAGTCATATCATAACTAAAATGACAAAAATTAAAGATAAATAATTCTAAAGGCAGCAAGAGAAAAACCAAAGAGTCATATACAAAAGAACCCCTATCAGATTATCAGCTGAATTTCTGCAGAAACTTTGCATTCTGGAAGGGAATGATATTATATAAATTACCAAAAGAGAAAAGAATAAACCTAGAATACTCTACCAAGCAAGATTATCATTGAGAATTGAAGGAGAGACAGGCAAAAGCTAAGAGTTCATCAGCCTCATTTTGATCTGTGGGTTCATTGCTGTTGTTCAGTCATCAAGTCATGTCTGATTCTTCACAGCCCCATGGACTGCAGCACACCAGGCTTCCCTTCCCTCACCATGTCCACTGAATCAGTGATGCCATCCAACCATCTCATCCTCTGGCCCCCTATTCTCCTTCTGCCTTCAATCTTTCCCAGCATAAGGGTTTTTTCTAATGAGTCAACTGTTAGCATCAGGTGGCCAAAGTTTCTTCTTCTCCAGCATCAAACCTTCCTAAGAGTTTTTATTTCCTTAAAGATCAACTGGTTTGAGCTCCTTGCTTTCCAAGGGACTCTAAAGAGTCTTCTCCAGCACCAGTTTGAAAGCATCAATTCTTTGGCACTCTGCCTTCTTTATTGTCCAGCTCTCGCATCTGGACATGACTACTGGAAAGCCCATAGCCTTAACTATACAGACCTTTGTCAGCAAAGTGATGTCTTTGCTTTGTAACCCACTGTCCAAGTTTGTCATAGCTTTTGTGCCAAGAAGAAATCTCTTCTAATTTCATGGCTGCGGTCACCAACCACAGTGATCTCCGAGCCCAAAAAGAGGAAATCTGTCACTGCCTCCACTTTTTCCCCTTCTATTTGCCGTGAAGTGATGGGACTGGATGCCATGATCTTAGATTTCTAATATTGAGTTTTAAGCTGGATTTTTCACACTCCTCCTTCACGCTCATCAAGAATCTCTTTAGTTGCTCTTCACTTTCTGCCATTAGAGTGGTATCATCCACATATCTGATGCTGTTGATATTTCTCCTGGCAATCTTGTTTCCATCTTGTAACATATCCAGCCCAACATACTTTTCATTAAATTTAGAATTTTTTAAACATTATTCTTTAGATATTTCTTTTCTGTCATCCCTGACTCCAGCACCACATGTGGTATATCATGTGATATTTTTCATAGGTTATAGAGGCTCTTTTAAGTTTTTCTCCAATTTTCTTCTGTTTCTGGTTTAGCTTAGATGATTTCTATTTTCTATCAAGGTGTTTTATTTTTCCTGTTTCCAAAATGGAATTTTTCAGTTTCTGTGTTATATTCTACCATCCCCCAATTCCATTTGGTTATTTATTTCATATCTTCATTTTTTCTCTCATTTTCACATTTTCCTTTAAATTCTTGATTTATTTATATAATGTCTATTTCAAAATTTTTAATTTTAAAAGCTTGTTCATCTAAAACATTTCTGAATATGTATCTCTTGATTATATAGATCATATCTTACTTCTTTGAATTTTTATTAGCTAATGATTAAATGTCATATATCAGTGGGATTCTCTGTGAAGGACATTTGGCATTATCTGGGGACCTGGTTGGATGTTATATGTAGGGGCTACTACTGTAATTTAATGGATAGAGGAAGGAATGGTGCTAAACATCTTACAATGATCAAGAAGACCTTTCAACCTACAATAAAACTTCCTTTAAAACTTAAAATTGAAATCAAATTTTAAAGCATACAAAAAAATGAAAGAATTCTTAGCAACCTGATGTTTATATAAATATGCTAAATGAAGTTGTAATGAAATTTTTTACATTTATTTATGTACAAATAAAATTTGAATATGACAACAGTCCATAGAAGAGAAGGTGCATAAAGAAGTTTCTTACATATTTTTTATGAAATGGTATAATTATTTGGAGGTATGTGAAATAGAACATTTCCTGCCATATCAGTAAATGAAGATGCTACAGTCATTAGCAATTGCAGCCACCACCATGGTGAGCTGGTAACTCTGAGGGAACTCTGAAGGAGAAGAATACCTGCCATGTTGCAGCCATCAGATTATAGCCACTCCCTACAGTGAGCCACAAGGAAACTCAGGATGTGAACAACACGGGATACTGGTCTTACATAGCTCAGGTGCAAATAAATGGGATGATTTCAGTGAGCCCAAACTCTTGCATCTTCCCACACATGGAAAAGAACGAAATTCCTTAACTTGAGTTATCTGGTTTTCTTTAAGTAACAACAATATTTTGTTGTTCAAACTATCTGCCTTTTGTTGCAAAACTTCTATATAACCTGGTTCTTCCCTTCACCTCCTTGGAGCAGTTCTCTCAGGGTCACTTGAGATGTTGTCTTCTAGGTTTGAAATTCTAAAAATTGCCACGGGGTGGGGGAGGGATAGCTCTCAACTTTTAGGTTGTGAGTATTTCAGTTGACAGGAACCAGAAAGTGACAATTTAAAGTTCAGTTCAGTTCAGTCACTCAGTCATGTCTAACTCTTTACAACCCCATGGACTGAAGCACACCAGGCTTCCCTGTTCATCACCAGCTCCCAGAGCTTGTTCAAACTCTGTCCATTGAGTTGGTGATGACATTCAACCATCTCATCCTCTGTCATCCTCTCATCCTCTGTAATCCCCTTCTCCCCCTGCCTTCAGTCTTTCCCAGCAGGCTCTTTCAAACGAGTCAGTTCTTCACATCCGGTGGCCAAAGTATTGGAGTTTTAGCTTCAGCATCAGTCCTTCCAATGAATATTCAGGATTGATTTCCGTTAAGATTCACTGGCTTGATCTCCTGGCAGAGCAAGGGACTCTCAAGAGTCTTCTCGAACACCACAGTTCAAAAGCATCCAATTTTCAGCACTCAGCCTTCTTTATGGTCAACCGTCACATCCATACATGACTACTGGGAAAACCACGGCTTTGACTAGACAGACTTTGGTCAGCCAAGTAATGTCTCTGCTTTTTAATATGTGGTCTAGGTAGGTCATAGCTTTTCTTCCAAAGAGCAAGCGTCTTTCAATTTCATGGCTGCAGTCACCATCTGCAGTGATTTTGGAGCCCAAGAAAATAAGTCTGTCACTGTTTCCATTGATTCCCTATCAATTTCCATGAAATGATGGGACTGGATGCCATGATCTTAGTTTTTTGAATGTTGAGTTTTAAACCAGCTTTTTCACTCTCCTCTTTCACCCTCATAAAGTGGCTCTTTAGTTTATTTTCACTTTCTGCCATAAGGGTAGTGTCATCTGTGTATCAGAGGTTATTGTTATTTCTCCTGGCAATCTTGATTCCAGCTTGTGCTTCATCCAGCCTGGCATTTCACGTGATGTACTCTGCATATATGTTAAATATACAGCTTTGACGTACTCCTTTCCAAATTTGGACGGCTTCCTTGGTGGCTCAGACATTAAAGACTCTGCCTGCAATGCAGGAGACCAAGACTTGTTTCCTGGGTTCGGAAGATACCCTAGGAAAGGGAATGGCAACCCACTCCAGTATTCTTGCCTGGAAAACCCCATGGACAGAGGAGCCTGGCAGGCTACAGTCCATGGAATTGCAAAGAGTCAGACACAGCTGAAAAACTAAGGCTTTTTCCAATTTGGAACCAGTCTGTTGTTCCATGTCTGGTTCTAACCGTTGCTCTTGACCAGCATACTGATTTCACAGGAGGCAGGTGAGGTAGTCTAGTATTTCCATCTCTCTCTCTCTCTCTTTTTTTTTTTTTTTTTGGTATTTCCATCTCTTGAAGAATTTTCCACAGTTTCTTGTGATCCAAACAGTTCAATAAAGCAGAAATAAATGTTTTTCTGGAACTCTCATGCTTTTTCTATGATCCAACAGATGTTGGCAATTTGATCTCTGGTTCCTCTGCCTTTTCTAAATCCAACTTGAATGTCTGGAAGTTCTTGGTTCATGTACTGTTGAATCCTGGTTTGGAGAATTTTGAGCATTACTTTGCTAGCGTGTGAAATGAGTGCAACTGTGTGGTAGTTTGAATATTCTTTGGCGTTGCCTTTCTTTGGGGTTGGAGTGAAAACTGACCTTTTCCAGTCCTGTTGCCAGGACTGGAAAACTTATATTATGTAATTTAAAGTTGCATGTGACATACTCTAAATAAACCACAAAAGTGAAATAGAGAAAGAGAGAATGACAGAAGGAAGAAGGAAAGAAAGAAGGAAGAAAGGAAAAAAGAAGAAACAAAAGAAAAATGAAACAGAGGTTATCTAAAATAATCATGTTTGTCTGGTAGCTACTAACTTGGACAGCCCAGTCTAAGCCATTTGATTCTTTCCTGGTCAAACCAAATAAGCTTTTTGGATTAGTGATGGGCTTTCCAGAATGAAAGCCATGTTGCTCTTTGCATTATTAATCAGCCACAGTCAGTCCCAATAAGCAATAAAAATGTTGAAAAAGGTAAAAGGGAAATCTGCATGACAAATGTGCCAAGTATCCCATGTTAGTATTGCAGCAGGAATTCTGTTCATAGTCACAATGATAACTTCAGACATTGATAGTCTCTTAAACCAGTGTTCTTCCTATGTGGTCAAATGCATTGGCTCTAGATAACTGGAAAACAAAACCACTCTTATCTTGAGAACTTGGTCATGGAAACTTTAATGGGAACTTTGAGGAAAATTTAAAAGGTCATGTAGAAACCTATTAAAAAAAAAAACAAAAACACTGGAGCCAGGAAACTGGAATGCATCTGCAAGGTCTTTCAGATGACTTAGAATTCTTAGAAGCAGCCACTTGGGGTCATGAAATAAACTGACATGGGAACATCAAACAAGAAATAGATGTCCATATATCTCTCATACACAGCTGCTGAAGCCACTTCTCTGAACTGAACTCGATGCCCATGGGGAAAAATAATCTAAAGATGAGTTAAGGCAAATTTCTCTGATGGCAAACCTGCACAAAATCAGAAAATGGATTGTATTGGATTCATTCCTGAAACTCCAGTGGTATAAAAACAGATATTCAATAGAACTGACAGATATTCAATAGAATTGACACCTATTCAGCTCTTAAATCTTCTTAGCCTCTTATAGAAGCAACCACCGTGAATACAAGTAAAGATTTATAACACTGCAGAGTCTATCAGTGTACTTCATATGAATGCAATTCCTCTGGTCAAGAAAGGCATTTTTTGTTATTAATATATAAAAAATTATCCAAGAAACATTTAATTATGTGGTAGTCACATTTCTCATCATTCTTAGAGCATTGGTCTTACTGAAAACTGAAACAGGCAATTCAAAGCGTATGTTACTTTGGATAGGAGTGGATACAGACATGAAAGTCTGCTAATATTAATGGAAAAATGTACTTTTCAGTTAAATATAAGAGTAAAAGGAAATATTCCACAGGAAAAGTTTCTTAAAACTGGAGGTGGAAATGAGGAAATAGAGGGAAATATAATTACCTAACATTATCTTTTCAAGTTTGTATTTTAATAGGCCCAGTTGTATTTAAAATACATTAAATACATTAAAAAACTAAAGTTAGTTTACAGTAAAAGTCAGATATATTTTGCATTTGATGCTTTTTAAAACTCTTCAAGTAAATGTTCATAATTTGAATATACCAGACCTGAGAGTGGTTTTATATTGCCCTCTTTTCTGTTGTCCATAAATAAAGCATATCAATTTCTATAATTATGTGATACTAGAAAAGAATGTTTAATTCTATTGTAATTAAGGGAAAACAATGCAGCATCTTTAATAATTCCCATTGGTATTTGATCATCAGTTGGGTATTGTTAGGTCTCAAAATATATCTTTTTTTATTACCACCATCTCAATATTTATGATCCCTTTTTCTCTAGGAAAATGAATATTCATATGTGTCAGTATTTTAGGGATAATACAATTATTTTGGAGTGAGACACTCTCCAGGTTTCAGTGTGCCCCGAGTCAAGTGATGTTCTGAAACCCTCTGCAGAGTTGGTAAGTCATGGAGTCAGTTTTAATGTAGAATAAAACAATACAGAAACATTCCTGGATACTGGCTTATAATCACAGTGTCCATAGGTAGAATCAGATTGAAAAGTCATTTAGAAGCTGAACAATGCAATAAAATTATAAAATTCTAGAAGGCATTATTATTCTAGTTGTCATATAAATATAGCATAGTCTCATAATGTGTGTGACAACATGAGGAAAATTATATGATTGAGTACACTTTGATACAACTCAAGTGATTTTATTTTCAATCTGCTAAACAGTGTCCATGTCAAACTTTATCATGTCAATGCTACTGCCAACAAAAATTTTATGGTGAAATATGCCAGTGTTTAAAATAGTAACTGGGTGAATGCAAAGTTCCCTCTTGTTTCCCAAGAAATGTGTTATTCTCTTGTGCTTATAAACCTACCACATCTAACACATTAATTTATTCTATTCTATTTTTAAAGAAAAAAAGTCAGCTAAATTGACTAGTATCATATGGATAAGGATATGACTTTTGGCAAATCTGACCTAAGACTATTCACTTTTATTTAACGTTTTTATGTATTAAGATTACAAATATTAAAATATAAACTTTCAGTTCAGTTCAGTTCAGTCCCTCAGTTGCGTCCGACTCTTTGCAACCCCATTAATCACAGCACGCCAGGCCTCCCTGTCCATCACCAACTCCTGGAGTTCACTCAGACTCACGTCCATCGAGTCAGTGATGCCATCAAGCCATCTCATCCTCAGTCATCCCCTTCTCCTCCTGCCCCCAATCCCTCCCAGCATCAAAGTCTTTTCCAATGAGTCAACTCTTAGCATGAGGTGGCCAAAGTACTGGAGTTTCAGCTTTAGCATAATTCCTTCCAAATAAATCCCAGGGTTGATCTCCTTCAGAATGGACTGGTTGGATCTCCTTGCAGTCCAAGGGACTCTCAAGAGTCTTCTCCAACACCACAGTTCAAACGCGTCAATTCTTCGGCACTCAGCCTTCTTCACAGTCCAACTCTCACATCCATACATGACTACAGGAAAAACCATATCCTTGACTAGATGGACCTTTGTTGGCAAAGTAGTGTCTCTGCTTTTATAGAATAAATCTTTTATCTGTTCTGTAATATTTGAACATTTTATTCTTTGTAGAAAAAGCACTAGGTGCATGCTAAGTTCCTTCAGTCGTGTCCAACTCTTTGTGACTCCATGGACTGTAGCCTTCCAGGTTCCTCTGTCCTTGGGAGTCTCCAGGCAAGAATACTGGAGAGAGTAGCCATTGCCATCACTAGGGGATCTTCCTGACTCAGGGATCAAAACTGGGACCTTATCTTTTCTGCATTGGCAAGTGGATTCTGTACCACTAACACCACCTGGGAAACCCTAAAGCACTAGGAAATCAACCACAATTTGTCCTTTTCTTATCATATTTTGATGACTATAATCTTCTATGAGTAAATAGTTCAGTTATACTTCCTGCACATGAGTCTATGCGCTGTACTTAGTCACTCAGTCACGTCCTATTCTCTGTGACCCCATGAACTGTATGTAGCCTGCCAGGTGCCTCTGTCCACAGGGATTCTCCAGACAAGAACATTGGAGTGGGTTGCCATGCCCTCTTCCTAGGGATCTTCCCAACCCAGGGAATGAACCCAATTCTCTCACATTATAGGAAGACTCTACCATTTAAGCATTAGAATTAAAATATTAATTTAAGGGTTTCATATATCCATCTTTATCCTCAACTGTTTTAGAATAATCTGAAAGTTTTTTGTCTAACAAAGGGAAGTGAAGGACTTTGCTTTTGCAGAAAGGGAAGATGCCAGGCAGACAATCAAAATGATCCTTTTGAAAACAAAAGATTCTTTTCTCTGACTTCTGCCTTCTCCATACCCTTAGGGAGTCTGTGTGGGTGAGTGTATGAATGTGTGTGTGTGTGTATGTGTGTGCTTTCTCTGTATGTATATGTGTTAGGTTTTGGATTTAAAACCTATATATAAAAATATTCTTTAAAGGAAAATCATAGATTAGTGCAACACTATAAAAACATAAAGGAATAAAAGTAGAAAAATCCACTGGCATGTAAAAATGATTAGTTATATGTTTTAGAAATATTATTCTAAAAATATTAACACATTTTTAGAATTTTTTTTTCTTTTTAAATATCTGTATGGTTTCACTCACTCAACAGCTTTATTGATGGCTTTCATAAACTGTATTAGTATTATGAGAAATAATTTGTATATTTTCAAGGACCTTAAAAATTCCCTATTTGGGAAGGAAATCACACTAGAAATTTAACCCTAGAAGTCAGAGATACCTAGTGTTAGAATAAATGTGCCTAATTCTTATTAGAAGAATTAAAGAACTAAAGAGCCTCTTGATGAAAGTGAGAGAGGAGAGTGAAAAAGTTGGCTTAAAGCTCAACATTCAGAAAACGAAGATCATGGCATTTGGTCCCATCACTTCATGGCAAATAGATGGGGAAACAGTGGAAACAGTGGCTGACTTTATTTTGGGGGGCTCCAAAATCACTGCAGATAGTGATTGCAGCCATGAAATTAAAAGACACTTACTCCTTGGAAGGAAAATTATGACTAACCTAGACAACGTATTAAAAAGCAGAGACATTACTTTGCCAACAAAGGTCTGTCCAGTCAAGGCTGTGGTTTTTCCAGTAGTCATGTATGGATGTGAGAGTTGGAGTATAAAGAAAGCTGAGCACCGAAGAATTGATGCTTTTGAACTGTGATATTGGAGAAGACTCTTGAGAATTCCTTGGACTGCAAGGAGATCCAACCAGTCCACCCTAAAGGAGGTCAGTCCTGGGTGTTCATTGTAAGGACTGATGTTGAAGCTCAAACTGCAATACTTTGGCCACCTGATGCAAAGAGCTGACTCATTGGAAAAGACCCGGATGCTGGGGAAAATTGAGGCCAGGAGGAGAAGGGGATGATAGAGGATGAGATTATTGGATGGCATCACCGACTCAGTGGACATTAGTTTGGGTAAACTCTGGGAGTTGGTGGTAGACAGGGAGGCCTGGCATGCTGCAGTTCATGGGGTTGCAAAGAGTCAGACATGACTGAGCGACTGAACTGAACTAACTGCTATTGCTACTGCTAAGTCACTTTAGTCATGTCCAACTCTGTGTGACCCCATAGATGGCAACCCACCAGGCTCCCCCATCCCTGGGATTCTCCAGGCAAGAACACTGGAGTGAATTGCCATTTCCTTCTCCAATGCATGAAAGTGAAAAGCGAAAGTGAAGTCGCTCAGTCATGTCCAACCCTCAGCGACCACAGCCTTCCAGGCTCCTCTGTCCACGGGATTTTCCAGGCAACAGTACTGGAGTGGGGTGCCATTGCCTTCTCCGAACTGAACTAAACTGAATTCTTATTCTGGGCTTCCCTGGTGGCTCAGTGGTTAAGAATTTGCCTGCCAATGTGGGCAATGCAGGTTGAACCCCTGTGTCTGCATGATCCCCTGGAGAAGTAAATGGCAGCCCACTGCAGTGTTCTTGCTTGGGAAATCCCATGGACAGAGGAGCCTGGTGAGCTCTAGTCCATAGGGTCACAAAAGTGTTGGACATGACTTAGCAACTTAAACAACTCTTATTCCAGTGTTCCTTCAGAAGACTGAGAATTAATACATGTAATATATTTGATATATATGGGAAATAGTTAAGTTATAGAATGCATGAAATGGGCAATAAATACAGTGGAAATTATCATGAGTTTCATATCTATGGAGGGTTTTATTATGTACAAGAGAGGCCTTGATGTGCTCTGAAGGATCTGGTTATATGACAAAGGAATTTGTGTAGCTAAGAAGGAGAAAACAAACAAGGATGGGAAAAAAAATGCATGAAGAATGCAGAAAGCCGGGAGGTTGTTTCTGCTGAAAGAGAAATTGAATGTTTTCAATACTAGAAAATAGTATTGGATTAGTTGGTGAGGGGGTGACTGTGAAGACCTAAGAACATTTGAGGATTCACAATATAGTTAAAAATTTATAAGTTAAGAAAACAATGATATGATGAAAACAGAATTTTTATGGGAAATGTTAAAATCTTAAAAACAAACTATATTTGTGGGGTGATTACACATGCATCATCTATTGATGTAAAATCATATTCTGTATACTTGCAAAAAGTTCATAATTTTTATGCACTCATATGAACATGTCTTTAATTTGTAAGTGAAAAACCCAAGGGAAATAACTATGCATGTAGCATGAAGACTGTTGTCTTATAACTAAACATACACTAATATACACAACAAACAAACACCATACTAGTATATTATTATTTTCCTTGAAAGCTATCTAGGATACAAATGGCTTACAGTTAGTGATCCTGTTATGTGCAACATGTTCTTTTTTTCCCCATTAGTAAAATCTACTTTTTAAAAAGTAATCTAAAGAAAGACTATATTTTTAACAAATATTATTAAATGGTGATTGTTTCTGTTTTAAATGCTTCAACATTCAATTTGACATATGATTAAAGTTCCCAATTTTCCAGTTCTATTGACTTTGCTCTAAAACTAATTTTAACCTAAATCCTGAATATATACTGTATAATTCATTTATTCAACCATTCATTCAACAGATATTTGAGTGTCATGCACAGATGCTAAAATGTGTATACATTACTTTTTGTGTTTCTTGAGAACTGCCCTGTTCTCTTTAAATAAAGATTCAAAAATTAGATTTTAAAAAGGATCACTATAAGGGATCCTTAAAGTACTAGACTGTAGCTGAAAGGAGCTATAAACTTTCTAGACATGGAGATGAATAACTTTACATACTTGATGTAATTTAGTACTTTAAATCAATTCATGTTTCTCAGAGTAGGAAATTGGCCAAAAGATATGTTTATATAGGGAAAAATACAGCCTCATTTGGAAAATGTATTAATACTATGAAGTTGTCTTGAAGAAACAGAATATACACTATTATGATGCTTATTCTTTCTGTTTTTGATGATTGGGAGAGTAAATTGTAGGAAATTGATGGGATTGAGGCTAGAAGATGCATGGATACCCCTGGGATTCACAGAAGGCACCTTCACATGAAGATATTTTCTCCCTGTCTGCTGGGTATCATTGGGGCAAAAAGAAGACTATATTTTATTTACTGAAGGAGATTTATAAAAACAGGTCATTTAGAAATCATTAATGACTATGCTAAAGCATTTGACTATGTGGATCACAACAAACTTGAAAATTCTTAAGGAGATGGAAATACCAGGCCGCCTTACCCACCTTCTGAGAAATCAGTATGCAGATCAAGAAGCAACAGTTAGAACTGGACATGGAACAATGGACTGGTTCCAAATTGGGAAAGGAGTGCCTTATATGCAGAGTATATTATGAGAAACACTGGGTTGGATAAAGCACAAGCTGGAATCAAGCTTGCCGGGAGAAATATCAATAACTTGAGATATGCAAATAACATCACCCTTACGGCAGAAAGTGAAGAGGAACTAAAGAGCCTCATTATGAGGATGAAAGAGGAGGATGAAAAGCTGGCTTAAAATCAACATGCAAAAACCTAAGATCATGGCAAAGCAAAAGTAAAAGTGAAGTCGTGTCCGACTCTTTGCGACCCTGTGGACTATATAGCCCACCAGGCTCCTCTGTCCATAGGATTCTCCAGGCAAGAATACGGGAGTGGGTTGCCATTTCCTTCTCCAGGGCATCTTCCTGACCCAGGGATCAAACCCAGGTCTCCTGCATTGCAGGCACACTCATTAACCTCTGAGCCACCAGGGAAGCAGACTGGAAGATCATGGCATCCAGTCCCATCACTTCATGGCAAAATAGATGGGGAAACAATGGAAACAGTGAGACAGTTTATTTTCTTGGGCTCCAAAATCACTGTAGATGGTGACTGCAGCCATGAAATTAAAAGATGCTTGCTCCTTGGAAGAAAAGCTATGGCCTACCTAGGCAGCATTTTTAAAAAGCAGAGACATTACTTAGCCAATCAAGGTCCATCTAGTCAAAGCTATGGTTTTTCCAGTAGTCATGTATGGATGTGAGAGTTGGAGTATAAAGAAGGCTGAGCACCAAAGAATTGATGCTTTTGAACCATGGTGTTGGAGAAGACTCTTGAGAGTCCCTTGGACTGCAAGGAGATCCAACCAGTCCATCCTAAAGGAAATCAGTCCTGAATATTTATTGGAAGGACTGATGCTGAAGCTGAAACTCCAACACTTTGACCACCTTGTACGAAGAACTGACTCATTGGAAAAGACCCTGATGCAGGGCAAGATTGAAGGCAGGAGGAGAAGGGGATGACAGAGGATGAGATGGTTGGGTGTCATCACCAACTCAATGGACATGAGTTTGTGTAAGCTCCAGGAACTGGTGATGGGTGTGGATCCTGGCGTGCTGCAGTCCATGATATTGCACAGTTGGACATGACTGAGTGACTGAGCTGAATTGAATGATGAAAGCAATTTTTAAAAAGTAAACCTAGTCAAATCAGTTTTGCAATAAGCATGGGCTTAATTAGGTGATTCTACTGCAAAATTTGTATAAGCTAGTTGCCTCAAACTTTTTCAGTTATTTTGAAGCCTGTTACAGATACACCTGCACAAACCAAACAGTGGTCCTCTATACAGCAACAAGCAAACAAAAAACAAATAAATGATTCAAAACTAAAAATGAAATAAAATCAGTTACATTTGGCTGTGGATTTTTTTTTTACCTTTTCTATTTTTCCCCCAGAATTCTAGAAGAGCCATTTGATGTGAATACAGTTAAATTTTGAGTGAATAAGTTGTATTTTTATATACTTTTAAAAAGTGTGTAATGATCATCACTAGTTAAGCTGTGAGACATTGTTGCACTGAAACAGGGAATGGAGCATGGGAAAATAAAGGTAGAGTTCTCAGGAACTAAAAGCATATATTTAAACCTTAATTTATGTTTTAATTCATAGTTCTTTACCAAAATCTATTTCAAAATGTAGTTCTTGAGAATCATGGATATATTTTCTACATTTCTAATTTCCAGATTAAAAATTTCAATATTACTCTGTCAGTATAGAACCCACCATAATTATCTAATGCATGGAGATCTTTATAGCACGAAGAGGCTTTTGATGTCTTGTAGTCCAATTTTTTTATTTTACAGAGAAGGGAACTTAACCATCAAAAGGGAAATGGCATATCCTATGTTGCTCAATGAATAGCTCAGCTAGTTGTTGTATTGAAGCCCTCTAATTCCAAGTTCACAACCTATAAAATTGTGGTTTCATAAACTGTTTTATTTTTGTTTTTCAGAAATGAATATTCTGAATTCTACTATTATTTGGATACTTCTCTGGACCATTTAGTGAATCACTGACCAATAAAAATTCCCAAAAGTGGGAAGCGCTTATATATTCTTTACCCTGTCTAAATAGCAAAGCTGGACATCAGCATGAACCATCTTTAAGCAAACACAATTTTCATACTCCTTATTCTTACTCATTTTGATTATTACAGGATTAAGTAGACAACCAGACAAGTGGATGACATGGAAAAGACAAACCATTCAGTGGTATCTGAGTTCATTTTGCTGGGACTTTCCAAATCTCAGAATCTCCAGATTTTATTCTTTGTGGGATTCTCTGTGGTCTATGGAGGGATTGTGTTGGGAAACCTCCTCATCTTAGTCACCGTGATTTTTGACTCATGCCTTCACACACCAATGTATTTTCTGCTTATTAATCTCTCGTGTATTGATATGATCCTGGCTTCTTTTGCTACCCCTAAGATGATTGCAGATTTCCTCCGAGACCGGAAGACCATCTCCTGGTGGGGATGTTATTCTCAGATGTTCTTCATGCACCTCCTAGGTGGGAGTGAGATGATGTTGCTTGTAGCCATGGCAATAGACAGGTATGTTGCCATATGCAAACCCCTCCGTTACATGACCATCATGAGCCCACGAGTGCTCTTTGGGCTACTGCTCTCCTCCTACGCAGTTGGATTTGTGCACTCATCTAGTCAAATGGCTTTCATGTTGAATTTGCCCTTCTGTGGCCCCAATGTTGTGGATAGCTTTTTCTGTGACCTACCCCTTGTGATCAAACTCGCCTGCAAGGACACCTATGTACTCCAACTCCTGGTCATTGCTGACAGTGGCCTCCTGTCCCTGGTCTGCTTCCTCCTCTTGCTTGTCTCCTACACGGTAATTATTTACTCTGTTAGGCACCACACTGCCAGTGGTTCCTCTAAGGCTTTCTCCACTCTCTCAGCGCACATCACAGTAGTGACTCTGTTCTTTGCCCCTTGTGTCTTTATCTATGTATGGCCCTTCAGCAGATACTCCACAGATAAAATTCTTTCTGTGTTTTATACGATTTTCACACCTCTCTTAAATCCTATTATTTATACATTAAGGAATCAAGAGGTAAAAGCAGCCATTAGGAAGATAAAGACTCGACATACAAATTCAAAGCACACTTTGTAGATGACACTGCTGAAGGGGTGTTTGGACATTATTTAGGAATGTACTTTAAATGTATTTCAAGTTCTATAAAACAGTATGTGTGATTGTTAAAAAGGAAGCCTCCCTATTGTCATCCTTAATGCTTAAATGCATAATATCTACAGTCGGGCAGGTGTGCATTTAAATCCCACCTTCACCACTTTCTCTTGTGGAAATTTGAACAAAATGAATAAATTCTCTGCAACTTAGTTTCTTTATCTAGAAAAACTTCCTCGTATGTTTATTCTACTATTTAACACGTCTTTAAACCTTGTAAAGTATATTGTTATTGCTGCTGTTATAGCTGCTGTCATTACATTGGTATTCGGCATTTGGAATATGCACACAGATGACCCTTCATGTAGTTGTTTAGCTAAGGGCCTGGCTAACTACCTTGCTAGAGAGCTGCATTTTATAAATAATCCCTAGTCAGCATGTATTAATTTCTAATTACCTACTTACCACAGAGCTTCCAACCATTCTACATATATTTAGTGAGTCTGCAAAGTCCTGGAAGATGTCTCTAGGACTGTGAGGAGCATGGCCAGAGTGAACTAAATTTGCAGCTGTGTTGTGGCATGAAAGCACGATATTAAAGGATGCACAGGATGCTATAGAAATGCAGAGGAGTGACATCTATATCAGAGCAGGTGCAAGGAAGGCTTCCAGGAGAAGGAAATAACTGGAGTAAGCATTGGTTGGATAGAGAAGAAAGACATCCTGACAAAGGGAGCTGTATAGGAGCACGCATGGAAGCAAGAAATACGACACCTTGGAGGAAGCACACATAATTTTACTGAGCTGGGACATGGAGTTTGATAGCAAGAGCTGAGGTAGAGAGTGGTCAAATGCAGTCTTATCTTATAAAAGCAGACCTAAGGGCACTCACTCCCTGGCATTCAAAACTATATGATATGGAAATTAAAACAGAAGGAAAAAGAAAGCATAGACTCTCCTGCCCCAAATCATACATTGTACTGTTCTTATTCCAAGTTTACCTTCTTCATTACAGCTCTGTCTATGATATTCCTCTTTGCCATCTAAGCAACTAAGCCTGGAACTGAATAAAAGGCGAAAGGAAATCTATGGCAACTGGTTATGGGAAGAGATGCCCATTGTCTTTTAACTGCAGCACACAATAAAACAGAATCTTATTGCATTTACGGAATTTATCATAGCTATGGCCCAGAAACGGAGAAGGCAATGGCACCCCACTCCAGTACTCTTGCCTGGAAAATCCCATGGATGGAGGAGCCTGGTAGGCTGCAGTCCATGGGGTCGCTGAGTGTCGGACACGACTGAGCAACTTCACTTTCACTTTTCACTTTCATGCATTGGAGAAGGAAATGGCAACCCACTCCAGTGTTCTTGCCTGGAGAATCCCAGGGACGGGGGAGCCTGGTGGGCTGCCATCTATGGGGTCGCACAGAGTCGGACACGACTGAGGCGACTTAGCAGCAGCAGCAGCAGCAGCAGCAGCATGACCCAGAAAATAAATTAAATACTATGGCAGCAACACATCAATAGGTCATTTCTACGTAAAAGCCTCATCACATCGACCTTAGTTGTTTTATACTGAAAAACCAGTTTCTGGACAAAACAATGTACATACATATTGAATTCTATCTGGCTAGAGATATCTTTTCTCTGAGCGCATCTTATAAAAATGCATCATAGATTTAGAATAGTCTACAGTCTTGTTTCTACAAGCACATTACTGATTGATGGTTGTGGCCCAAAATTTGTAATTTAAATTATTTGTTATTTATTTCTTTTATGCCAACACAGAGTAAAACCACTAACTACTCAAGATTTTCCCCCAGTTACATATTTTTCCATATCATTATTTTTAATATAATTTATCCTCCTTACTTTGTTATGTGAAATTTGTAAACTGCTGTTGTTAGGAGGAATAATTTCCCTCTCTCACAATTCTGCTTGCCATTGACCTGTAGTACAGAAACATTCATCTTGATATTAGCAAGTCTTCTCTCCTTTTGCACTTCTTTCCCTATACCACTCACTCACTATTCCTCTTGGTATGAAGAATGATTTATAGATCATTAAGGTTTAGAAAGGAGACTGAGCATGATGTCCTCATAGTTTTGCCCTTTCAGAGTTGCTCACACACACATGAGTTCTCTTTCTGCTCTTGGTGTTAAACCTGAGTCAGGGATTATAACCTGCGTTCTAGGAGCAGATTTGGAAACATCTCGAAGTGTCTTCCTTTAAGAATTATCTGCTCTAGAGGTATGTGCAGTTTAAAGTTATGCTTGCCCCTGCCTGTTTAAGTATTTGTTTTGCAAACCCTCTCTTTGGGTTTCAGGGTTAAAATTAAGGGGAAATGGTACAGAGACTTTTGGAGTTACCTATTCAATACAGCTTTACCAGTAATAATACTGATACTCTGTCTCTTCTTTTTTCCTGATTCTATTTATAGACTGGTTCAGAACTTACAAGGGGGAAGCGATGATTAATAGTTCTCAGAATCCTGCAATTAATTCCTAGTACCCTAGTACCAGTATCAGGCTTTATTATTATTTTTTTCTTCAAAAGTAGTTTTTAAATGGAAAAAAAAAATCACTCTCTTTAGCGTATCATTCTGTAAATTTGGACAAAAGCATATAGTCATGTAAACATCACAGTAACATAGGAGGGTTTCATCAAACCCCCAAATCCCTCTGGCCCCATTTGTAGTCAACCTTCTCTCCCCTCCTCTGGTCTTGGTACAAGTGATCTGTTCTCGGTCCCTAGTGTTAGTCTTTTCTAGACTTGGATCTAGAATGACATGGAGTCATATACAAATAGCTCTTTGAACATGACTTCCTTCACTTAGCATAATGCCTGTGAGATTCATTCAATAACAAGTTGTTTTGATTACCATAAACCCATGTTCATTTTAATATCTATCTATTAAGTATCCCGATTAGAATTCTTCTAAAATTATTCTGAAACCAATTCAGTTATTCACTGATACTAAGTAGAATACTTCTATGAAATAACATGAATACTAAGTAATTATATATGCATTCATCTTAAACATCAATTTAGGGAGAAGTAAGATATTGACAATTTTGGGCTTTTTAATACAGAACATGTTTATTTCTGCACTTATTCAGGTCTTCTTTTGTGTCCTCCAACAATGTTTAATAAAGTTTTTCATTACATGCTAAAACTATTAAAATTATGACTTATTTAATTTTAATGTCATTTTCAATTGTATTTTTTGTTATTTCTGGAGTGAAGAAAGTCTAGTTTTATATGTGTGCGTGTGTGTTTCTGTGTGATACATATATATACTTACTTGAAACTAACCACTAAAATAAACTCTAAACAATTCAAAATTTTAGTCAGTTTTGGGGGGCTTAGTATATAATATTTCATCTATGATAAATATGTTTTTCTATTATTTTTCAGTATTTTATTTTATATCTTATGACATGTTGAAGACTTAGTACATTTTCTGAATTTTTTCCTAAAAGCTGGAGAAAATAGATATATGCCATAAAATTTGTGAGACAGTTTAACTCCAGTAAGATTTTGCTGATTTTAATCTATTTATATACTATGTTGACATGGATAAAATCGCTAATTTCTTTGGAGCTACTGTCAACATTTACAACAGGCAGAGGTAAATCTTTTAGGTGGTGTAAGAAATCTAAGAAAATGTATCTAAAGCTGAAAAAAATAACACAAATTTATAAGGAACTTGGGCGCCATCTAGAGAGAGCAACCTCCTGTTTCTCTTCCTGGCTTTAAACAAGAAACCAAGAATTAGGAAGGAGAATTTATAAGAATGGGCTGAATTCTTCCCAATCCCCTCAATAGATTTGGCTCTAAGTCCTGTACTTCCCAAAGAGGAAGTCAGGCTGATTATTCTCATCATTACCAAAAAATAGCCATTTTCACAGACAAGTTTTAACATTATTTTGAGAGCTTTCTTTCCTCTAGCACTCATCAGCCAAGTCTATAATCCCAGTAGACATCACAACCTACCAAGTCACCATTAGGGTGAAAAAGCCAAGTCAAACTATTAGTAGTAGCAAGAAATTATCTATTGCTTATGATTTAAAATTTTTATAACGTACCATAAATTTACAAAACTAATTATTTAACTTCTCTAAAAGTGTGGATGAGCTTTCCAAATTTCAGGAGGAACAAATATATAAAATACCCATTATAATCTTAATTTGCAAGATTTTATTTTGAGCATAATTGATCAGATTTGTTAATATGTTCCAAGAAAAATAGGAATTGTTTAAGGCTACTACAGAAAGAGTGGTCAAAGGCAATTCTTCAGTCAGTAGTCAAAAGACAGATTTAAAAAAATTAGTAGAATTAAATTAATTTTTAATTAAAAATAATATAATGGATGAGAAACTAAATAACTTGGCTATCTCAGTGTTATTAGCTACTTGATGTTTTTATCCCCATTTTTATGTATGAGGGAACTGTCACAGAGGGGCTTCATAATTTACCTAAGTTTCCATATCTAGTAAGTAAAGAACTGAGATTCAAACTCAGTCTGTTTTTAGACTCCATGTATCTCTTTATAATTCTTATGCTACCTCTACATTTAACCCAAATTCTGGAAACCACATTTATAAACAACCCATTCCCAAGATCCTGAAAGAGATTAAAACCTAACAGAGGGAAGCTGAGTCCATGGACAAATAATGCGAAAGCTAATTTATTTTCCTATATACTCAAGATATTTTGAAAAAGTGATATTGAACACTTCAACTGTAAGACTTGCCTGCTCATAAGCATTGAGGTTTTGAAATAACCATATATGATAAATATGATGAAATTTTCAAGTAGTGTTGATTGTAAAAGCTAAACAGTAAATAGTATATAATTTATAATTTTGCCGTAGAGGTGTAGTTGGTAGAATAGCATTTTCCAAAATCCATATCCACCTGAAACCTCAGAATGTGACCTTGCTTGGAAATAGTGTATTTGCAGATAGAATAAAGATAGTGGTATAAATAAGATCATACTGGATTAGGGTGTTCCCTGAATCCAATGAGTGTGCCCCATGGAGACAGAAAAGGACACACACTTACACAAACAAAATTCCATGTGAAGACACAATAGGCAGAGTTTGGGGTTATGCTGCCACAAGCCAAGGAACACTTGGAGCTGCCAGAGCTGGAAGAGGCAAGAAGGGATCCTTTCCTGGATCTGTCAGAGGGAGCATGGCCCTGATGACACCTTTATTTCAGACTTTTACCTACAGGATGTGGAACAATAAATTTCTCTTGTTTTAAACCACAGTGCTTGTGGCAATTTGTTATGGTAGCCCTGCTGCTAAGTTGCCTCAGTTGTGTCTGACTCTGTGTGACCCCCATAGACGGCAGCCCACCAGGCTCCCCGATCCCTGGGATTCTCCAGGCAAGAACACTGGAGTGGTTTGCCATTTCTTTCTCCAATGCATGAAAGTGAAAAGCGAAAATGAAGTCGCCAGTCAAGTCCGACTCCTAGCGACCCCATGGACTGCAGCCTACCAGGCTTCTCCATCCAGTGGATTTTCCAGGCAAGAGTACTGGAGTGGGTTGCCATTGCCTTCTCCATGAGCCCTAGGAAACTAATATAGCCAAGGAAATTTACTTCATGTACTAGAAAAAAGTTAAGGCTAAATACAAGCTTGCACTACCAAATTAACATGAAAGTCAGATTTTGAATGTCTCAAATTGATGACAAGGACGTGAAAATATAGGACTCATGCAACATTAGTGAGAGAAACCAGTTTGGAGAGAATTATGGCATTATTTATCAGAGAAGGGAATGGCAACCCACTGCCATATTCTTGCATGGAGAATCTCATGGATAGAGGAGCCTGCTGGGTTACAGTCCATGAGGTCGCAAAGAGTTGGACATGACTGAGTGGGTAACACACAATGGAATTAAATATATGCATATACTAATACCAAGCAATTCCTCCCTCATACCCACTGGTGCTCACAAAGTGGCAGCTGTTCCTGTAAGGGCCAGCGATGGGAAATGAGGCTCTGTGGATGGAACTGCCCTTGAGCCTCACACTCCTCCCTTCCTTCATGTCACACTGGCCCCACCCAGGTGGCAGTGCCATTTCAGCCACCAGCTAGCCCCTAGGAAGATTTTAAGATGCCCCTTGGTAACTGGTGAGTGGTTCCCTTTTGGATCAGACCTTCCTGAAAAGGCTCATGGCTCTACCAGATGGAGAGAGGCCAGTGGTGGCGTGTGGAGGAGACCTAGAACAGAAAGGGAGCAGAGACATGACCTGGGTGAGGACCCTGCCTTTATCCCAGCACCTAGGCCAGTGTCTGGCACATTGGAAGATAAGGCACAGGGAGGTTAAGCAACATTCAGAGATCATCCAGCAAGTCAGGTGTAGAGCTGGTCCAGAGTCTCATGTTTAATTCCAAAGCTGGGATTTGTGTTTTTAGTTTCCTTCAAGCAGGGATCAGGGGGAAGGCTGTGCTGTGGGGAGAGGTAACCTCTGGCTGCAGCATTTCAGCTCTGAGGTCCCAGGGAAAAGAAACCCTCCCCTGGAATGGGAGCTCTGTATCTAATAAGGCAGTCCATTTCCCATTTCAGTGTGGAGCTTTGGGATCCCTTTTAATTATTTAAAAATATATATTTTCCTGAATATCTGTCCTCCAAAAAAATGTGGCACAAAGACACAAAGTAGTAGAGAGAGAGAGAGAGAAAAAAAAAAAAAGTCTTATCAGAATTGCTCCATCCTGAAGCACTGAAAATGTTTGAAATTACCCCAGACTAAAACATCAATGATAATGCTTAGAAAATTCTGTCATAGAAGAGAAATGAAATGTGTGTTAAATAAATTAATAAATAAAATGTCTTATGTGATAAATGTTTGTGAATGTTATGTTTGCTGTTAGTAAAACCCATAAAAAGAGTATTGAAACCATATAGTGTCAATGAGAGAATATTAATTAAATACTAATATTTGAGTAAATTTGTTAGCAGTCACACTGGAGAAAGATCCTCTACATTAAGTCTTTCACAGACTTCAATAACTCTTATCAGTCACAAACTAACATAGTCCATAGTTAATATTAAATACCCAATAAATAGTAGTTTAAAAAAAAGTTGGGCAGGTAGTTCTGTGCCCTCAATGATGTTTTCTATCTTAACCTGACCACTGTCCTTTTTGTGTACACACTGTCCATGCTACATGATACTATCATTAAAAGTTTGACATTTTACTGCATTTTTCGTCAAGAGCCACTAATCAAGTTACCCCGTGAGGCTGCAATGATGTTTCATTTCTTATTCCCACTAGATTATAATACAATCTCTGGCATAAAATAGATTCTCAGGGCAGATTCATTTTAAGCAATTAGTGCTACAGTTAATTATGTAACGAAGATTTAAAGATTTAAGAGGAATCAATTATATCTTAACATTTTCAGTTAGTGTGGCAGTGAAATGGTTAATTAATATATTTCAGAAGTCAGCAGTGGCATGGGATTAGAAGCAAGACAAAAGAATACAGAAGGACTACTTACAGAAAATACTTTGGTAACCAGTATAGTTGCAGGTTAGCCATAGAAATCCCAATTTATATGTTAACGTCAGATGAATTAAACTCTCTTTTAATTATTGGTAACTGTACAATTTCAGTTCAGTTCAGTTCAGTTCACTCTCTCAGTCATGTCCGAACTGCAGCATGCCAGGCCTCCCTGTCTATCACCAATTCCCAGAGTTTACTCAGACTCACGTCCATTGAATCAGTGATGCCATCCAGCCATCTGATCTTATATCATCCCCTTTTCCTCCTGCCCCCAATCCCTCCCAGTATCAGAGTCTTTTCCAGTGAGGCAACTCTTCACATGAGGTGGTCAAAGTACTGGAGTTTCAGCTTTAGCATCAGTCCTTCCAAACAACACCCAGGACTGATCTCCTTTAGAATGGGTGGGTTGGATCTCCTTGCAGTCTAAGGGACTCTCAAGAGTCTTCTCCAACACCACAGCTCAAAAGCACCAATTGTTTGGAGCTAGGCTTTCTTTATAGTCCAACTCTCACATCCATACCTGACTACTGGAAAAACCATAGCTTTGACTAGACGGACCTTTGTTGGCAAAGTAATGTCTGCTTTTGAATATGCTATCTAGGTTGGTCATAACTTTCCTTCCAAGGAGTAAGCGTCTTTTAATTTCATGGCTGCAATCACCATCTGCAGTGATTTTGGAGCCCCCCAAAATAAAGTCTGACAGTGTTTCCACTGTTTCCCCATCTATTTCCCATGAAGTGATGGGACCAGATGCCATGATCTTCATTTTCTGAATGTTGAGCTTTAAGCCAACTTTTTCACTCTCTTCTTTCACTTTCAAGAGGCTTTTTAGTTCCTCTTCACTTTCTGCCATAAGGGTGGTGTTATCTGCATATCAGAGGTTACTGATATTTCTCCTGGCAATCTTGATTCCAGCTTGTGCTTCTTCCAGTCCAGCGTTTCTCATGATGTAGTCTGCATATGTTAAATAAGCAAGGTGACAATAGACAGCCTTGATATACTCCTTTTCCTATTCAGAACCAGTCTGTTGTTCGATGTCCAGTTCTAACTATTGCTCCCTGACCTGCATACAAGGTTTCTCAAGAGGCAGGTCAGGTGGTCTGGTATTCCCATCTCTTTCAGAATTTTCCACAATTTATTGTGATCCCCACAGTCAAAGGCTTTAGCACAGTCAATAAAGCAGAAATAGATGTTTTTCAGGAACTCTCTTCCTTTTTCCATGACCCAGTAGATGTTGGCAATTTGATCTCTGGTTCCTCTGCCTTTTCTTTTCTTTTTTTTTTTTTTTTGCATTCAAAGTGTATTTTATTCCAAAATAAGGATTACAAAGATATAAAGAAGAAATTATGTGGGAATTAAGGACCTTAATATTTACTAAAGAGGCTGTCTTTTTCCACATTGTATATTCTTGTCTCCATTGTTGTAGATTGATTAGCTGTATAACCATGAGTTTATTTCTTGACTCTCTATTCTGTTCCATTTATCTATGTGTCTTTTTTTGGTACCTGGACTCTATTGCTTGATAACTACAGCTTTATTCACCCATCTCCTTATGCTTTGTTCTATGTATCTGTAGTTGTGGTAAATCTATTTTGCTAACATTCAGGTCACTCTCATAGATAGCTGCTCTGTGAATAGTTCTAATTTTGATATCCCTGTCAGAGGAGGTGAACATGAGGTCTTCCTACTCTGCTGTATTGGCCACACTTTCTTCAATATTTTTTCTTCGCATTACTTTTTCTCTTCTCCTGGTATTCTCACTATATGTACCTTGATGCTCAATGTTTCACATTTCTGTCTCTATTTATCTTTTGTTTCTTGCTATTTAGGCTTGCATAATGCCTATTAATCTATTTTCAAGTTTTTAAATTCTTTCTTTTTGCCATTATAAGTCTGTTGTTGAGTAGCTCTAGTGAATTTTTAATATTTTAGTTATTGTACTTTTAACTCTTTTATTTTCTTTGAGTAATTTCCTTTTTTATAATTTCAATATCTATATTGGTTTTCTTTATTTGATGCAACACATGATTAAAGAAATAAAAGAAGATATGATGACAATGTTGCATCCTCTGCCTTTTCTAAAACCAGCTTGAACATCTGGAAGTTCACGGTTCACGTATTGCTGAAGCCTGGATTGGAGAGTTTTGAGCATGACTTTACTAGCGTTTGAGATGAGTTCAATTGTGCAGTAGTTTGAACATTCTTTGGCATTGCCTTTCTTTGGAATTGGAATGAAAACTGACCTTTTCCAATCCTGTGGCCACTGCTGAGTTTTCCAAATTTGTTGGCATATTGAGTGCAGTACTTTCACAGCATCATCTTTCAGGATTTGAAATAGCTCCACTGGAGTGCCATCATCTCCACTAGCTTTGTTCTTAGTGATGCTTCCTAAGGCCCACTTGACTTCACATTCCAGGATGTTTGGCTCTAGGTGGGTGATCATACCATCATGATTATCTAGGTCATGAAGATCTTTTTTGTACAGTTCTTCTGTGTATTTGTGCCACCTCTTCTTGATATCTTCTGCTTCTGTTAGGTCCATACCATTTCTGTCCTTTATCGATCCCATCTTTGCATGAAATGTTCCCTTGGTATCTCTAATTTTCTTGAAGAGATCTCTAGTCTTTCCCATTCTGTTTTTCTCTATTTATTTGCATTGATCGCTGAGGAAGACTTTCTTATCTCTCCTTGCTATTCTTTGGAACTCTACATTCAGATGCTTATATCTTTCCTTTTCTCCTTTGCTTTTTGCTTCTCTTCTTTTCACAGCAATTTGTAAGGCCTCCCCAGACAGCCATTTTTGCTTTTTTGCATTTTATTTCCATGGGGATGGTCTTGATCTCTGTCTCCTGTACAATGTCACGAACCTCATTCCATAATTCATCAGGCACTCTATCTATCAGATCTAGACCCTTAAATCTATTTCTCACTTCCACTGTATAATCATAAGGGATTTGATTTAGGTCATACCTGAATGGTCTAGCGGTTTTCCCTACTTTCTTCAATTTAAGTCTGAATTTGGCAATAAGGAGTTCATGATCTGAAGATCAGTCAGCTCCTGGTCTTGTTTTGCTGACTGTATAGAGCTTCTCCATCTTTGGCCGCAAAGAATATAATCAATCTGATTTCGGTGTTGACCATCTGGTGATGTCCATGTGTAGAGTCTTCTCTTTTGTGTTGTTGGAAGAGGGTGTTTGCTATGACCAGTGCATTTTCTTGGCAAAACTCTATTAGTTTTTGCCCTGCTTCATTCCGTTATTCCAAGGCCAAATTTGCTTGTTACTCCAGGTGTTTCTTGACTTCCTACTTTTTCATTCCAGTCCCCTATAGTGAAAAGGACATCTTTTTTGGGTGTTAGTTCTAGAAGGTCTTGTAGGTCTTCATAGAACAGTTTAGCTTCACCTTCTTCAGCATTACTGGTTGGGGCATAGACTTGGATTACTGTGATATTGAATGGTTTGCCTTGGAAATGAACAGAGATCATTCTGTCGTTTTTGAGATTGCATCCCAGTACTGCATTTCAGACTCTTTTGTTGACCATGATGACTACTCCATTTCTTCTATGGGATTCCTGCCCACAGTAGTAGATATAATGGTCATCTGAGTTAAATTTACCCATTCCAGTCCATTTTAGTTCACTGATTCCTAGAATGTCGATGTTCACCCTTGCCATCTGTTGTTTGACCACTTCTAATTTGCCTTGATTCATGGATCTGACATTCCAGGTTCCTATGCAATGTTGCTCTTTATAGCACCAGACCTTCCTTCTATCACCAGTCACATCCACAACTGGGTATCGTTTCTGCTTTGGCTCGATCCCTTCATTCTTTCTGGAGTTATTTCTCCACGGATCTCCTTTGGGCACCTACTGACCTGAGGAGTTCCTCTTTCAGTATCCTATCATTTTGCCTTTTCATATTGTTCATGGGTCTAAATATGTGTGCTTTTCGAAGCTGTTTTTTTCTTTACATATCAGAAACTTTCCCTCATTTATAGTAATTTTAGCATTATCTTCTCTTATGGCCAGTGGCAGAGATTTCTTTGAAATAATTGTCATTTCCAGAAACATTTAATGAGTGCCAATCACTGCAGATGGTGACTGCAGCCATGAAATTAAAAGACCCTTATTCCTTGGAAGAAAAGTTATGACCAACCTAGATAGCATATTCAAAAGCAGAGACATTACTTTGCCAACTAAGGTCTGTCTAGTCAAGGCAATGGTTTTTCCTGTGGTCATGAATGGATGTGAGAGTTGGACTGTGAAGAAGGCTGAGTGCCGAAGAATTGATGCTTTTGAACTGTGGTGTTGGAGAAGACTTTTGAGAGTCCCTTGGGCTGCAAGGAGATCCAACCAGTCCATCCTAAAGGAGATCAGCCCTGGGATTTCTTTGGAAGGAATGATGCTAAAGCTGAAACTCCAGTACTTTGGCCACCTCATGGGAAGAGTTGACTCATTGGAAAAGACTCTGATGCTGGGAGGGATTGGGGGCAGGAGGAGAAGGGGACGCCAGAGGATGAGATGGCTGGATGGCATCACTGACTCGATGGACATGAGTCTGAGTGAACTCTGGGAGTTGGTGATGGACAGGGAGGCCTGGCGTGCTGCAATTCATGGGGTTGCAAAGAGTCAGACACGACTGAGCCAGTGAACTGAACTGAACTGAACTGAAGTTTATACTAGTATTTAGATCGTATAATGCATTTGGATGGTTAACATATGATCTTTAATTTTGAAACCATCAGTGTTTAGGCATTTTTAGCTGCTGCTGCTGCTGTTGTTGCTGCTAAGTTGCTTCAGTCGTGTCCGACTCTGTGAGACCCCATAGACAGCAGCCTACCAGGCTCCTACGTCCTCGGGGTTCTCCAGGCAAGAACACTGGAGTGGGTTGCCATTTCCTTCTCCAATGCATGAAAGTGAATTCACTCAGTCATGTCCAACTCTTCGCTTTGTGACCCCATGGACTGCAGCCTACCAGGCTCTTCCGTCCATGGGATTTTCCAGGCAAGAGTACTGGAGAGGGGTGCCATTGCCTTCTCCAAGGCATTTTTAGAGAATCATTTTAATTGATATTGTAATTTAACAGACAACATTAGAGACTTTCTTTTCTTTTAATCTGTGGAAATATGAGATCTTATTTCTGATTTGAACAGCTTTAGCCCACAGCAGTCAGATAACCAGTGTGCATGGAAGCCTGAGAATCCTAAACAAAACTTCAGAGGTAGTAAGGCAAAGTGAGCATTAAAGAAGGTAGCAGTAGCTTCTCAACGGAAAATGTTGGTGTTCTTTAAAAAATAAGGGTGATGGCAGATTTGGCATAAGAATTCATTCTACAGGCTAGAGTAGAAGGCTTTCAAAGTCAGATAGTTCAACTCTAAAGAGTTTTGAGAAAGTTCATGAGAGGAGTCGCAGTAAAAAGTCATCGAAGAGTAGTATTAGGGATGTGTTATTGGGGACAACTGCCATAGAGAAGGGTAGAAGGAAATGAAACACAGAATGTATGGAAGTCTATCTGACATGACCTTATGGGGCTCTAGAAGGATTATGCATGAGTGTTTCAGTTTGATGTGCATCAAATCACTTCCCCAAATATTGTGGCTCATATAGCCACTATACTCTGCTTGCAAATTTGTAGGTCAGTGAGTAAGAAAGGGTTGAGCCAAGCAGTTCATATCTGAACAACATAAGGTCAGAAGTGGAATGACATACTTAAAGTTCTAGAGGGAACAAAGCAAATGTTATTTTTTAAATAATATTTCTCTACCTTTACTTATCTTTATGCTATCTGAAGGAGTAGCACTTGTTTTTATTTCACATACCTAGGAATTCATTCAAGATAGAAAAGCAGACAACATGCCTCAAAAACATTGCAATGCAAATAAAAAATCCACAGCAACCTTGGACAAAAGTTTACTGTTGAGGTATACAATAGAACACCAAAACTTATGAAAAAAATTGGGGGAGAGTTTCTTTGGGAAATTGTTTCTTTCAAAAATGACTATGTACATTGAGGAATTAGAAAGTTACATGCATGACCAGAGTGAGATATGTGCTCAAAAAAAAAAAAAAAAAAAAAAGAAAGAAAGAAAGAAAAGACAAAACATTAGCTGAAGACAGAGGAGTCCAAGATGGCAGGGTAGGAGGAACCTGAACTCATCTCTTTCCCTGGAAAAATAAACTAACTAAAACATACCTCACACTTGACCAAAGATGTGGTGTATTCATTCCAAATTTTGTATGTGAATAAAAGTAATGTCTTGCTAATTTTTATGTTTGGCATTTATTGAGGTAAGATGTTTAATGTTCACTGGCCTATTATTCTCTTCATTTAAAAAATAGTTTTCTTATACTCTTTGTTCGTTATTCTCTTCAAGTTTTCTTACTGAATTGTAAATTTTTTTTTCTGTGTTGAAGATATTAGGCCTTTGTGATCAGGGCTATAACAGCCACTCTGGAACTTTGTGTGGATTGGACAAAAAAGTGATTCCATTTTGGCAGACTCAGGCCTGATCAGCATATATGGTTCATTGGATGGGTGGGGTACAGGCTGGATGTCAGCCCCCAAAGACCCTTTGGCCAGTAGGACTTGAGTAGTTAAAGTTTACACATATCACAAGTTTAGACATATAGCTAACCAGTTTGTAGGTGGATTTTAATATTATTGTGATGATGTCTCAAATACAAAGTTTTTTTAAAAAATTTTAAATATTTTGATATTTTATCCTTCTACTATCTGAATTCTTCCATTATAGAGAGAAGAGGCAGGAGAGGGGAAAGGAGAAGGGAAGGGAAGGGAACGGAAGGGAAGGGAAGGGAAGGGAAGGGAAGAAAAAGGACAAGAAGAGAAGAGAGTTATTCTAAGGAATGGTTCATGTGATTTGGAGCCTAGCAAGTCTGGTATCTGAAGTGTGGACTGGCGAGCTGGAATCCCAGGCAAGCTGATGGCCCAGATGAAGTCCAAGGCAGTCCACAGGAGAATTTCTTCTTGCTTGGCAAGACTGCTTTTTTGTTTTTGTTTTGTTTATTTGTTTATTTGTTTTTGCTTATTGTTCTATTCAATCTCAAAGATTTAGGGGATAATCTAGATTATTCATTTAGTTTCAACTGATTGGATAAGGCCCATCCGCATTGTGGATTCTGATCTCCTTTACTCAGAGTTCACCAATTTAACATCAGTCTCATCCAAAGACACTCTCCATGTTTACACATAAAATTAATTATTACGTTTAGTAAATCCTTCCCTACCTTTGAATCAAGTATCCATTTCTGTGTGTTGTCACAAGTTTCTCTGTAATTCTCTGTTTTACATAATATAGTTGTACCCACATAAAAGCTCCATTTCAGAAACAAGTGACACTGATGTATGTAGTTTACTTCTATAATCATTATTTAGCAACTATTATTTCTGTGCTTAAATAGAGAAACAGAAACTTAGAAGGGTTTTATTATTTCTTGTTTTGAATTAAGTAATACCAATTTGGAACTTGTCTTACTTAGGTCAGTAGGTGCCCAATATGCTACTGGAGGTCAGTGGAGAAATAACTCCAGAAAGAATGAAAGGATGGAGCCAAAGCAAAAACAATACCCAGCTGTGGATGTGACTGGTGATAGAAGCAAGGTCTGATGCTGTAAGAGCAATATTGCATAGGAACCTGGAATGTCAGGTCCATGAATCAAGGCAAATTAGAAGTGGTCAAAAAGGAGATGGCAAGAGTGAATGTCAACATTCTAGGAATCAGTGAATTAAAATGGACTGGAATGGGTGAATTTAACTCAGATGACCATTATATCTACTACTATGGGCAGAATCCCTCAGAAGAAATGGAGTAGTCATCATGGTCAACAGAAGAGTCCAAAATGCAGTACTTGGATGCGGTCTCAAAAACGACAAAATGATCTCTGTTTGTTTCCAAGGCAAACCATTCGATATCACAGTAATCCAAGTCTATGCCCCAACCAGTAATGCTGAAGAAGGTGAAGCTGAACTGTTCTATGAAGACCTACAAGACCTTCTAGAACTAACACCCAAAAAAGATGTCCTTTTCACTATAGGGGACTGGAATGCAAAAGTAGGGAGTCAAGAAACACCTGGAGTAACAGGCAAATTTGGCCTTGGAATGCGGAATGAAGAAGGGCAAAGACTAACAGAGTTTTGCCAAGAAAACGCACTGGTCATAACAAACACCCTCTTCCAACAACACAAGAGAAGACTCTACACATGGACATCACCAGATAGTCAACACCGAAATCAGATTGATTATATTCTCTGCAGCAAAAGATGGAAAAGCTCTATACAGTCAGCAAAACAAGACCAGGAGCTGACTGTGGCTCAGATCATGAGCTCCTTATTACCAAATTCGGACTGAAATAGAAGAAAGCAGGGAAAACCGCTAGACCATTCAGGTATGACCTAAATCAAATCCCTCATGATTATACAGTGGAAGTGAGAAATAGATTTAAGGGCCTGGATCTGATAGATACAGTGCCTGATGAACTATGAAATGAGTTTCGTGACATTGTACAGGAGACAGGGATCAAGACCATTCCCATGAAAAGAAATGCAAAATAAGCAAAATGGCTCCCTGAGGAGGCCTTACCAATAGCTGTGAAAAGAAGAGAAGTGAAAAATAAAGGAGAAAAGGAAAGATACCCATTTGAATGCAGAGTTCCAAAGAAGAGCAAGGACAGATAAGAAAGCCTTCTTCAATGATCAATGCAAAGAAATAGAGGAAAAGAACAGAATGGGAAAGACTAGAGATCTCTTCAAGAAAATTAGAGATACCAAGGGAACATTTCATGCAAAGATGGGCTCGATAAAGGACAGAAATAGTCTGGACCTAACAGAAGCAGAAGATATTAAAAGGAGGTGGCAAGAACACATGGAAGAACTGTACAAAAAATATCTTCATGACCCAGATAATCACGATGGTATGATCACTCATCTAGAGCCAGACATCCTGGAATGTGAAGTCAAGTGGGCCTTAGAAAGCATCACTACGAACAAAGCTAGTAAGGTGATGGCGTTTCAGTAGAGCTATTTCAAATCCTGAAAGTTGATGCTGTGAAAGTGCTGCAATCAATATGCCAACAAATTTGGAAAACTCAGCAGTGGCCACAGGACTGGAAAAGGTCAGTTTTCATTCCAATCCCAAAGAAAGGCAATGCCAAAGAATGTTCAAACTGCCACACAGTTGCACTCATCTCACATGCGAGTAAAGTAATGCTCAAAATTCTCCAAGCCAGGCTTCAGCAATACGTGAACCGTGAACTTCCTGATGTTCAAGCTGGTTTTAGAATAGGCAGAGGAACCAGAGATCAAATTGCCAACATCTGCTGGATCATGGAAAAAGCAAGAGAGTTCCAGAAAAACATCTATCTCTGCTTTATTGACTATGCCAAAGCCTTTGACTGTGTGGATCACAATAAACTGTGGAAAATTCTGAAAGAGATGGGAATACCAGACCACCTAACCTGCCCCTTGAGAAATCTGTATGCAGGTCAGGAAGCAACAGTTAGAACTGGACATGGAACAACAGACTGGTTCCAAATAGGAAAAGGAGTATGTCAAGGCTGTATATTGTCACCCTGCTAATTTAACTTCTACGAAGAGTACATCATGAGGAACGCTGGACTGGAAGAAACACTAGCTGGAATCAAGATTTCCAGGAGAAATATCAATAACCTCAGATATGCAGATGACACCACACTTATGGAAGAAAGTGAAGAAGAACTAAAAGGCCTCTTGATGGAAGTGAAAGAGGAGAGTGAAAAAGTTGGCTTAAAGCTCAACATTCAGAAAACGAAGATCATGGCATCCAGTCCCATCACTCCATGGGAAATAGATGGGGAAACAGTGGAAACAGTGTCAGACTTTATTTTGGGGGGCTCCAAAATCACTGCAGATAGTGATTGCAGCCATGAAATTAAAAGACGCTTACTCCTTGGAAGAAAAGTTATGACCAACCTAGATAGCACGTTCAAAAGCAGAGACATTACTTTGCCGACTAAGGTCCGGCTAGTCAAGGCTATGGTTTTTCCAGTAGTCATGTATGGATGTGAGAGTTGGACTATGAAGAAGGCTGAGTGCCGAAGAATTGATGCTTTTGAACTGTGGTGTTGGAGAAGACTCTTGAGAGTCCCTTGGACTGCAAGGAGATCCAACCAGTCCATTCTGAAGGAGATAAACCCTGGGATTTCTTTAGAAGGAATGATGCTGAAGCTGAAACTCCAGTACTTTGGCCACCTCATGGGAAGAGTTGACTCATTGGAAAAGACTTTGATGCTGGGAGGGATTGGGGGCAGGAGGAGAAGGGGACGACAGAGGATGAGATGGCTGGATGGCATCACTGACTCGATGGACGTGAGTCTGAGTGAACTCCAGGAGATGGTGATGGACAGGGAGGCCTGGCATGCTGCGATTCATGGGGTCACAAAGAGTCGGACATGACTGAGCGACTGAACTGAACTGAACTGTCTTTGAAGAAAAATTTGTTATAACTTTGACTGCATGTATATGTCTAATATGGAATTTAATATTATGTAGAGAGTTGCAAATGTGATTACCATTTGTTAGAACATTCTAGGATTTTTGCAATCATCATACAACCATTAGAATGAGAAACTTGATTTAATTTAAAATGTTTTGGGTGAAGTAAGTGGGACACTAATTTTAAATGATCTGCAAGTAACCCGGACCACAGGTCTTTATACATGATCACTTGAATCTGACTTTGAGAAAGAAGATATTTTGTTATATATAAATCTGATATTGCTGGTAAGAATGAGCCTTCCCCAAAGTGTTATGCTTGATCAAGATTGCATAAAAGTGATGTATGAGGTTGGCAGATTTTCAGCGTATTTTTAGAATGCAACTTATTAATTTCACTATTTAAGAAAAAAAGCATGCATATTTTTTAGGTCTTCCCTCATAGCTCAGTTTGTAAAGAATCTGCCTGCAATGCAGGAAACCAGGGTTCAATTCTTGAGTTGGGAAGATCCTCTGGAGAGGAAATGGCAACCCACTCCAGTATCCTTGCCTGGAGAATCCCATGGACAGAGGAGTCTGGCAGGCTATAGTCCATGGGATCACAAAAGCCGAACACGACTTAGTGACTCAACCACCAACCAAGAGGAAAGAATATTTTATTCTTTTTAAACTAGATAATGATGCCTTATTATTCTAGTTGACATTAAAATAATTGCAACTATGATACTATAATCTGACAGACATTTAAAATGTTTCTTCCATTATCAATTGGGGAAGTGAACATGATTCACTACCAAAACTTTCCACGATGGTTTATTCCCCAGGTGCCAGTATGATAATTGGCCAAAAATAGCCCGTCTTTAAAGGATTCTTAATCCGATGGGTGAGAGGATATAGACATTTATATCTGAAATCTGGGAGAGACTCAAATCTGAAGTTCTCTATCTTTTTAAAATGATGTTTCTCTGAATTATTTTTTAGGACGAAGAAGAGAAAATTAAATCTTCTTGGAATAAAAATATAAATTTTGTATTTAAGTATAGTAGATGTAAAATTCAAACTGAGGGATCTACAGTGTCAGTACTGAATACTTTAGGTTAGTAAAAATCATTTGATGCATATTTAAGTGAATGTGTGTCTATACATAAAAGTCAGGTAAAGACTGATTTATTCTATTATCTTGTGTATTAAATGATTAGAGTAAAATGTATTAGCATTTAAATTTCTTCATTGCTGTATCTAAGTATCTTTTGTAGGTATACATAATCAACCTCATTTTTTTTCCTGATTACAAATTCAACATTTGTTTAATGAGCTTTAAAAAGCCCTTGCAAATAAAAGAATCTCTGAAATTAGAACCCTGGAAAAGACTCTGATGCTGGGAGGGATTGGGGGCAAGAGGAGAAGGGGACGACAGAGATGGCTGGATGGCATCACCGACTTGATGGACGTGAGTTTGAGTGAACTCTGAGAGTTGGTGATGGACAGGGAGGCCTGGTGTGTTGCAATTCATGGGGTCGCAGAGAGTCGGAGACGGCTGAGTGACTGAACTGAACTGAACTGAGTTTTTCCTATTTATTCTACTTCTTTTAGTATCTATTTTTAAAAAACTTTATTGAGATATAGTTTACATACCATAGAGTTCACTGATTTTAAGTGATCAGCTCAATGGTTTTTAGTATTTTTACATTTCAGAGTTGTGCATCTATCACTAGTGTCTAATTTTGGAACATTTTGATTCAACAGCAAGTAGAAATTTTAAAAAAATTTTTTTGTTTCCTGAGTTTTCCATTTGATTATTTCAATGTCTCATTCTCTTACTTTTTATAAAACACTAAATTAAACATAGTTATGTTTTAGGTTTACATGTGAAATTTTTCGTGGTCATTAAGAGAAAGAAATATCAATAAAGATACTGCCATTATGGTCTGTACTATGTATGCTACCACGGGTGTCAGGGTAATCCAACTACATTTATCAAGGGTTCCTGAATTGTGATTTATGACCATTCTGTCCATGAAGCACTTAACTTCAAATTTATAACCCCAGTCTATTACCAAAGGTGTTGCAATTAAATATAATGCATTTATAAAAGTTCAAGAGGAATAAAAAAGTTCTGAGTCTTTATTATCTTGACAAGTCTGTTGAGTGCTATTTGAGTGGTTTAAAACAGATAAAATCATTAATTCCTATAGATTTTAAAATTTTATTATTGTATCCTATTCATATCATTAGAATGTTTCAAGCGTGGAATGTGTTACTTTATGTGCTTAGTTGCTCAGCTGTGTCTGACACTTTGGGGCCCCAGGTAGGCTGTAGCCCGCCAGCCTCCTCTGTCATGGAATTTTCCGGGCAAGAATACTGGAGTGGGTTGCCATTTCCTACTCCAGGGGGTCTTCCTAACATAGGAATCAAACCCACATCTCAATGCACATCCTGCATTGGCAGGTGGATTCCCCTAGCACCACCTGGGAAGCCCCTATGTTACTTTAGTTCCCTGTAAACACCTTACAAAACTTTTATTTTCAATTTTATGAAGTATAAGCAAAATAAAACTCTTACAAAGGACAGTTCTACATGTATTGTAAAATTTTTCATAAAGAACTCTTTTCAATACCTTCACAAATAGATTTATACCATAATTTCCTCTTGTAAGAAAAGCGAAACACCAGCTTATTTCTCATGATAAATCAATAGTGGGATCCATAGTGGGATACATCTCATTGTATTTCTGGGGAGCTCAAAGCTACATTTTAAAATCAAATGCTGAATTTAGCAATCTTTTATATGTAATTGTGAAAGCAGCCTCTCCCCCAACTTCACCAAATTATTTCATAGGTTTTATGCTCTGGTTCTTGTTGAGAGGTACTAAAAAAAAAATCTCATTCATTGAAAGCCATCCTAAAATCCTTTCAAAATAGTCAGTTTATTTTAAAAAATTACAAATACAAATGAATTAGACCATTAGCTTTTTATTCCCAAACTAAATTGAAAAAGATGACAAAAGCAGCAATTTTTAATAATGCGTGGAATCAGAGGAACTGTATAAGTCTTAGGTAAATTTATTTATTTTCTTTCATATTGGTTGATTTCTATATACTTTATTAAGTAAGAATGGGAAACTCTGTTGGTGTTATATAGATAAGGTCTGAAATAGTGAGTGTGTGAAGGAGTGAGTAAATTAGTACAGAAGATATGTTTACTAAATATAATAGAGTTTTTGTGATTAAAATAGGTGAATTTTATAGTTGATAAATTGGATTTAATAAATAAGACCAAAAAAAATTCCAAATAGGCTTAACCTGAAAGAGATACTAACTCTATTGCTTTTTGGGAAGCCATATCTTGAGTTGAATATTAATTGGAAAATAAGATATGATTTTTCTGAACCAGATCTTCTTTATCATTCAGTTAATTACAAGCATTAATAACAAACTATACTATAAGGGTTTTTTCATTTTTTGACAAAAACAGTTTTCTCTTACTTCTAAATGATAAAAGAAAAAATATCTTCTCAGTATAGTTAAAAGCATAAAAAACAGAATTATAAAGAAGTGCATGGATAATAGTCTATATCCCTATTAACATGGTAAGTATCGGTTCTACACTCTTTTCTCCTTCTTTTTAATATATAGAATTTGCTGACTACAGCCCATTTTTCTAGCCTTTTGAAATATTTAATAAGTGAACTCCATCAGATTTCTGTCATTTGTAGATTTGATAATTAAGTTTTCTCCAAGATGTTGACAAATAGTAAAGTTTAGGAAAGAGTCTGGTGGCCTCAACTGAGGCTATTCTCCCTGATGGTACAGATTCATGCTTTAGATTAAAATTGTATATAATTGGGCTACTATTTAGATCAAATTTTGCTGAAAGACAGTAACAGAAAATACGATAAATGCCACTCTATAACTCATATATAGCACAATAACGTCACTACCCCCCAGTTTACTAAACAGCATAAACAACGGTTCACAATCTGGCAGTTATCCTATATTTATATATCATCTCATATATGTTTTTAACCCAAATCATGCTTTTTAGTTTGGAGGAATACTTTTCCTTTCAATTTTCCACTAAGGAATGAAATTTACTTCATCTCTTGGCTTCTGGTGAGAGACATGTTGATTGGTGTTTAGATATGTAGATATGGCCACCCATCAAATGTCTTTGCCAGATATTGTTTTAAGTTTATGTAAATGCAAGGGGCTTCCCTGGAAACTCAGTGGATAAAGAATCCATCTGCAATGAGGGAGACCTGGGTTCGGTTCTGGGGTTGGGAAGCTCCCCTGGAGGAGGGCACCGCAACCTGCTTCAGTATTCTTGCCTGGAGGATCCCCATGGACAGAGGAGCTTGGCGGGCTACCGGCCATGGGGTAAAAAACAGTCTGACATGTCTGAGTGACTAAGCACAGAACAGGTAAATGGAAAAGAGAGAAGGGGAGATTTGACAATGTTCATTCAATTGTCATTGATGGCATTATTTTAAATTAAGTTTTAATTCCAATTCTTATGTTTGTTACTTAAAAACAGTTACACATTCTGATAATATTGACAGGTGGACAGACTACAATACTATCAAGAAAATCTTTATATTCTCAATCCTACAAGGATTTTTGGTTCACATTCTGTACATAATTGATTCTACATTTGCTCACAGGCAAAGGCTAGATAAGAAAAAAATATTCCCAAACTCTCATATGCTGGAGTCTCCCAGAATGTCTAACAACTGCCCCTAAGGAAACACTGAAGTCTGAAAAAGGTGAATAAATATGTTGGTAGGGAATTGGTTTTAATCTTCTATATATCTTATTTTATGTTGTCTCTTACAACGTAAAAATTATATTTAGATCACACTTAGTTGTTCATTTTCATGTGCCTGGAAATGATAGGCACTTTCACTTATATTTCTTTTCTTTGTGTAGATTCAGAACAAAATCTGAGACCAGTGACAATGGACCTGCAGAATTATTCCTTGGTGTCAGAATTTGTGTTGCATGGACTCTGCACTTCACAACATCTACAAAAATTTTTCTTTGTATTCTTCTCTGAGATCTATGTGGTCACTGTTCTGGGCAACCTTATCGTTATTGTCACTGTAATATCTGACCCCCGCCTACACTCCTCCCCTATGTACTTCCTGCTGGGGAATCTCTCTTTCCTGGACATATGGCTGGCCTCATTTGCCACTCCCAAGATGATCAGGGACTTCCTTAGTGATCAAAAGCTCATCTCCTTCGGAGGATGTATGGCTCAAATCTTCTTCTTGCACTTTGTTGGTGGGGCTGAGATGGTACTTCTTGTTACCATGGCCTATGACAGGTATGTGGCTATATGCAAGCCTTTGCATTACATGACAGTGATGAGCCGGCGGACTTGCGTGGGGCTGGTGTTGGTTTCATGGGTCATTGGATTTGTGCACTCCATCAGTCAGGTAGCCTTTACTGTAAATTTACCTTACTGTGGCCCCAACGAGGTGGACAGCTTTTTCTGTGACCTTCCTCTTGTGATCAAGCTTGCCTGCCTGGACACCTATGTCTTGGGTATACTTATGATCTCAGACAGTGGGTTGCTTTCCATGAGCTGTTTTCTTCTCCTCCTGATCTCCTACACTGTTATTCTTATCACTGTCCGACAGCGTGCAGCTGGTGGGGTCTCCAAAGCACTCTCAACTTGCTCTGCACATATTATGGTAGTCACACTCTTCTTTGGGCCCTGCATTTTCATTTATGTGTGGCCTTTTAGTAGGTTCTCTGTGGACAAGCTCCTCTCTGTGTTTTACACCATTTTTACTCCACTCTTTAACCCTCTTATCTACACACTGAGAAATAAGGAGATGGAAATATCTATGAAGAAACTGAGAAACCGACATGTGACTTTTCACTGAAGTTCAGCTTTCTAAAAAGTTATATGTTATTATTCATTCAGAAGATACTTTCTTTAATATAATTCTGATCAAATATTTCATTCTGACATTATATCGGTATAATTTGTATTGCATTACATTATAGAGAAATAGTTACTGATTTCAACAAAATATATACATAATTTTGTATGTGATATTATATATATGCATATGTAATTACTCATACAATATATGTTTACTCAGGGCTTCCCTAATGGCTTAGATAGTAAAGAATCAGCCTACAATGCAGGAGACACTTGTTCTATCGCTGGCCTGGGAAGAGCCCGTGGAAAAGCCCATGCAGTGGGATGGCTACCCACTCCAGTACTCTTGCCTGGAAAATACCGTGGACAGAGGAGCCTGGCAGGCTACAGTCCATGGGTTCACAGAGAACTGGACAGAACTGAGCTACTAAGCAGGCCCGCATGCTTATGTTTACTCAGTTCCACACATCCTCCTTGGAATGGATGCCACAAATTTTTTAAGCCAGATTTCTCTTAACAGTTTGTCTAACAAAATTGATTAAAAATGAGTTTTTATTTCTTAATCATAGTCCAGTGAGGCTTCCCAGGTGGCACAGTGGAAAAGAATCTTCCTTGATCACTGGGTGGGAAAGATCCCCTGGAGAAGGAAATGGCATCCCGCTCAAGTATTCTTGTCTGGGAAATTCCCATGGACAGAGGAGCCTAGTGGGCTACAGTCCATGGTGTTGCAAAGAGTCAAACATGACTGAACACACACACACACATACACACATACACAATTATAGTGCAACACAGAAAGGGCTCTCAGTTCATAGATATTCAAGACATGAGATACTTGGCACAGGGAAAGTAGCTTGAGAGTAAATAATACCATGTGAGTCTTTGTCCTGGCTTTGAAACCCTGAGAGGAAAAAATACTTCACAATTTCAGGATCGTATTGCTTTAAAAAGCATATTATTTTTTTCTTTTGAATGTGTATTATATTTAAACTTTTTATTTAAAAACTGAATGCATGTTGGTGGTATTGAATTATAGAAGTCAATTTTAACATGGGAAAATCAATATTTTATGGCCACACATTTCATGGTATAAACATAAACTTACTGTATGATATACACTGGACTATTTAATTAATAAATTTTTACCTATGGTAGGTTTTTAATAAACATTGCATCTTACTGAGTTGATGCTGTCCCTTAAGGAGTCATCTATTAGGAAGCATTTGTCAGAATAACACAGATTCAGATATTATGCTGAATTTTGAATGTTTTTGGATCCTGAAAGACAATCATAAGCAAGAATTAAGTTTGATATTCACTAAGTTAATGTTTAGAGGATTCAAGCAATTTTCTCATAAGTTGATTCAGAAACATCAAGCCAAAGGACAGAATTGGGTAATGCATGAATTATTTGAGTAACTGGATGAAACTTCCAATAATTTTGGATATTGTTGTCAATCAAGAGAGGCATGCTCCTGGGTACTTCTGTTTTTCCTTCTGACTATAATTCTACACATTTGCCTAAACAATTAAAGAACATAGAAGGAAAACAACTTCTTCCTTGGGATATTTTCTCTATAGTCATCTGGCTTGCTATTATGATAATACCTTGTTTCTACTTTATAAATTTGGACGTAGTCAATTTTTATGACTATGCCCATATATGTGAACATTGTTGTTCATTTGCCCACTTGTGTCCAACTCTTTGCGACCCCACGGACTGAAGCATGCCTTCTTGTCTCTCACCATCTCCTGGCATTTGCCCAGGTTCATATTCATTGCATTGGTGAACACTGAAAAAGTTTAAGAGGAAATCAATATCTGTTTGGGGATTAATTTCCTTAGTTTTTATTGATGTAATGCTGATTTTTTTGATTTACAGATTTTGGACATATCTCTTTTCATCCTCAAAGATATAGTTAATACTATTCATGGATTTATTTACTCAGTTGACAAGTGTTTGTCAAGCACCTGCCATATTTAAGATTCAATGCACAGCGCTAGGGGTGAAGATAGAGTGGTTAAGAACACACATTTCCAGTTTAGTGGAATAAAGTTGGTTATACACACAATCAAAGCATATTATTAAATTAAAGGTGTGGTAGGAATAAGCATGACATGCTCAGAGAAAATGAGAGGGAAACCTAGTTCAGTTTTGATATTCAGAAAAGATTTCCCTTATTATTTCAGCTTTTCTTTCCCCTAGGATTCTGGATTCTGTTATATTACTGCACACACACGTATGTGCACACACACATTTCATTTAGGTTAGCATGGCTCAGTCATATAGTACGTGCCCAAATATATGCTAAATCCTACGTTTCTTTTTATTAATAAAACCAGCCAATGGCTATGTCCCATCTCTAATGTCTGCTCAGCTCTCCGTGTTGCTTATGCCAGGTCCATGAAGATGGATGTGGACCATTGTATTATCAGTCTAGGTGGAGAAATCCCTGCATTTAAGCTGCTGGACATAAACACGGATACTTGATGTGTTAGTAAAACTAGTGTGAAAGGAGTCATCAGTGTCTGTTTTCCACAGACTCTAAAATTTGCAGGAAATTCACCATCGTCAATTCATAGGAAGTCATATATTCTAAATAGTGGAACTTCTTTGAGTTTTGAGGAACCATTTATAAAACTTATTTTCCTTTTCTGAGATAAGGTAAATTAAATACATAATACAGTGTTTCTCAAAGCGTAATCTGAAAGCTACTTATACTAAAAAATCACCTGGAATGATTTTTAAATGCAAATAATATGTGCTTCTTTTTTTACCCGTAAGCTGCCTCAGTAATTGTAATTCACAACCACGACTGAGAACCACAGAACAATTGACATTATCAATCTGCAGGAGTAGTTGCTATTTAGGTACGATTGGAAAGATTTTCTTGTGAGAGAAATCTCTACTAATGGACCAGAATGTGTTATCAGAAGTATATCTCTGCAGCCCAGAAAAATCCCTGACAGCAAAAAGCTGGGCAATTGTAGGACTCAATGTTTTTCTTCTTAGGGACCATTGTTGTCCTTCGATGCCTGATGTCCAGGATTCTGAGAACTATTGTTTTGTGTATTTTATGTTAAGTTACTTTAGAAGGAAAAGTAAATCCAATCCTTCTTATTCCATCTTAAGCAGAAGCATAGAGCATGGTCTGTGTGATTAGTATAAATTTTCTTTTCCTAAAATAAAATGAGTGTAAGATTGTAGAGATGCTAATAGAGGTGCTGGGTGTGGAGAGTTTCATCATGAATATGTTGAAAGGGAAACAAGAAAACTCAAATGTAAACTCACAATTTTGTTCAGTTATAACTGAAAGTATTGACTCTAAATAGTAGAGAGTGGTTCTCCTGCAAAATTCTGAGATATATCAACAGAATGATAATTTCTTTACATTCTGTCAAGTGATATTTTGCATACATTAGGATAATAATATATTTTTCTTCTTCAATCTGCTCAATATAATATTACACTGAGAAATTCTGTAAAGTTGAACCATCTTTGGATAAATAATACTCGGATAAATTCTACTTGATAAAGGAACACAAATACAGCCTTAACTTGAGTTTGTAAAAGTGTTGTTATCTTTTTTAATCTGTTTGGGTTCAATCCCTGAGTTGGGAAGATCACTTGGAGAAATGAACAGCTACCCACTCCAGTATTCTGGCCTGGAGAATTCCATGGACAGAGAAGCCTGGCAGGCTACAGTCCATGGGGTCACAAAGGTCAGACATGACAGAGCGACTTTCACTTTCATAATAATTAGTAAGATTTGTTTATAATTTTATTTACTTTTTCTTTTTCATTTGGTATTGAATTTACAGGAGTCCTGTAAAATACGTTTGAGAACTTTTATTTTTCTGGAATACTTTTGCACAGGGGGAGAAATGTGTTTTCTAGAAAATTTAGCAAAATCACCCACCAAGTTTTAACAGCCTGGTGTATTGGGAGAGGGATTAAGTGAGGGACAGTTATACTACCAAAATTCAATTATTTTTTGCCTCATTTTTATTTTGATCTTGCCAGATGGTTATTTTAATACTATTCAAATAAGTAACATTTTATTTATTATTTTTACCTTTTACAGATAAACATTTTTACTGAAGAATTGCATATATTTAGAGGAATATACAAATAATAATTATATAGCTCAACAAAATTTCACAAAATGAACACACAGATTGAGGAACATAGCATCAGAAGTTCCCTCACTCCCCCTTCCATTCTCCACCCACTAAGGATAACTACAGTCTTGGCTTTTAATGGATACATTATTTTCTTCTTTTTTCGAGCTTATAGAATGAAATCATAGAGCATATACTTGTGGTAAGGTTATGTCATTGTAAAAGGCAATTTTGTCTCTTTGTTTCCAACATTTACAGCTTTCAGTTTCTTTTCCTTGTGATATAGCCTAGATAGGGTGTCTAGCAGCATATTATTTAAATGGTAAAATTGGGACTCTTTGGCACACTTCATATCTCATTGGAAAGGTTTTTAAAAATTCACATGCTGATGTTTTCAGTAGATATTTATTGATGTTCTCTCTAAGAATAAGGAGTTTCCTGCTATTTTTGAGTGAGTGATGAATTTCATCAAGTACACTTTCCATAATTATGAATTGAATATATAACTATTTTATTTTCTTATCTTTTTGCTTTTGATGCTTTACATGTAGTATAATGTTAGTACTTTTAATTACATTTTCAATTTTTGTATTGTCAGTGCATAGAAATACAATGGACTTCTTAAATTTCTTATTTAAAAATGCAGATATACAGGTGTTGAAAAAATGGTGGTAAGGTCATGAGAGGAGAAGCAGTAAAAGTCATCAAAGAGTGGTATTAGGGATATTTTATTCGGAGTTGCTTTCTTGAGAATTCTAGAGAGCTCTATTTGTACATCTGTTTAAACATGCATTCTCATTTATCCTGTAGAATTTATAGTTATAACTGGGTTTGGGTGGACTCTGGGAGTTGGTGATGGACAGGGAGGCTTGGCATGCTGCGGTTCATGGGGTCGCAGAGTCAGGCACGACTGAGCGACTGAACCGAACTGTTTCTTTATATTTTCTAAGATTGCTGATTTAATTTTATGTAATTTTAATCTTCTCCTCCTATTACAAAATGTTTAACCGTTTTTTAAATTCCTAAGTATCACTTTTCCCCATATATTATTGATTAGTGGAAAATGTCTAGGAGCAAGAGAGATCCTCTCTCTTAATCTCTAGAAAAAAATAAACTGCATTATGTCTTTATGATGAATTGCCTCAATCCTGCTGAATTTTAACCCTTGCTGTCTCCTCTGTTGGTAATACTGTTTTTAAGCAATAAAAACTAAAAGACTGACAAATAATTCAACTTATAGCCATTATAAATAGTCATTTTTCTATAGATTAAGTCACATGCTTTCTAGTTATTTGTGTTATGAATCAGGTTTCCTAATTATCTGCTCAGTATTGAGGTGTCTATCTGGTCTTCACTGACAACAGGTGGTGTATCCATAAATGTTTTTATATCTGTTTTAAGAACTAAAGCACCTTTGATCTGTTCTTGCTCTGTCATATCTCTCAAAATGTTTCCTATGTCTCAATGAAAACGTTGCAAATTCTCTTTCCAAGTATGGGGGGGAAAGCCTCAGCTTTGAAATATCTCTTCCCCAATCATTGCCACATCAGTCAGATGCTTCCTTCATATATTCAGCATATTTTTATTGAGTCTTTAATTCATTTTACTTTGGACATTTCAAAAAGTAAGTGTTGGGAATATGTAGGGCCTGCCTGGTGGCTCAGCAGTAGATTCCGCATGCAATGCCGGAGATGCGGTTTCCATCTCTGGGTCGGGAGATTCCTTGGAGAAGGAAATGGCAACCTACTCCAATATTCTTGCCTGGAGAATTCGATGCCAGAGGAGCCTGGCGGGCTACAGTCCCCGGGGTCAAAAAAGAGTCAGACATGACTTGGAGACTAAACAATAATAAGTGCTAAGAGAACACTTTAGCGGAGATTCAGACACTCACTTGGAGTTTTGCTGCATCTATTCTGCACATTCACCAGCTCTGGCTACGGGACCGTGTGAGTCTTCACATGGGAAGAGTTAAATAGGAAAGAGCTAAATCTGACTCTGACTCAGAAATGTATAGATAATAAAAACAAAACCTCAGTATCCAATAAATTAACCAAATATTCTTGGCTTCTTTCTCTGTCACACAAATTAGTTGCTGCAATGTGTTCTATAATCCAATGACATAAAAACCTTAAAAAGTGGAGGCTTCACTTGTATTTCACATTTATATTAAATTTGTATCTAGCTGTTCTAAACTTGAATGTCATTGTAATTTTCCTATGTTTGCTTATAAACAAAAACACAAACCTATAAGTTAGTTTTAATATAACTTTAAGGATAACCAATGTATTGATGAAAATATTGACAGTAATATAAACTATGCCCAATAATTGATGAAATTGAAAATGTTATGACATTTTGGTACACTTTCTAGCATTCTCCACAAACCAGTTACAGTAGGTTACACTGTTGCTTCATTAAGGCAAATCAAGAAATTTAGAATTTCGCCATCTGTATCTTTTGAAAAAATACCAACTTCAATGAGTAAATAATAGTGAAACCCTGTTATGAATCAGGCACCAATCTGCTTTCATATCTATCATCATTTTTAGCTCTCATAAAGTACTGGGAAATAGGCATCAATTTATACATGCTACAGATAGGGACTTTACTTGACTTGTAATTCAAAGAGGGGTATTTGAACACGCAGTATTAGGCAATTGCTGTCTCAATTACACTACTAGATGGTAATTAATAGTGTGGTGAAGTGATGAAGCAGATTAATATATCCCACTGCTGCTGCTGCTGCTAAGTCACTTCAGTCGTGTCCGACTCTGTGCGACTCATAGATGGCAGCCCATCAGGCTCCACCGTCCCTGGCACTCTGCCATTTCCTGCTCCAATGCATGAAAGTGAAAAGTGAAAGTGAAGTCTCTCAGTTGTGTCCGATTCTTATCCCACCAGTTTGTTGTTATACAGTTATATATATCTGATCTACTTTGACTCATCTAATTGATATCCTTTTTTTGTGAGAGTAAGAAACCTGTATAAATTAATTACTTAATTCATTGCAGACTTTTAGTTGGAGAGTTGAAACTGAGACCAAGACAAAACCTGTGGCAAGGTGGAGAAGAAATTGATGAGAATTTGAAAAGGGTAGATTGTACCTGTACGTAATAGCAAACTGAATATACAAAATGTATAGAATAAAATTTTATTAGATAAGTGGATAGAATAGAAGAGCCTAAATTGATCAGAAACAGAAACCAAATTTTCTTTAGGGAAGAAAAGGAAGCAGAAATTCAGTATGAAAGGAGTTTTTCTGGGTTTAATTTTGTTATAAAGCCATAAATAGGAGTATTATGATTTAATGGAAGAAAACCAAACAACTAAGCTACCATCTCCTAACACATTCTTCCCAAAGTAATTATTCTAACCCAAGATTCTTTGCTTGCAAAAGCTCACTTCATCTTCTTATGTCTCCTGCTTTTTCCAAGTAAGTCCACTCCTATCCCACAGCTTTCGCATGGCTGACTTGACCTCTTTGTTCCGAAGTGTGTAGATGAGGGGGTTCAGCATGGGAGTAATAACATTGTAGAGTACAGACACCATCTTGTCCACAGAAAAAGTGGAGAATGGACGAGCATAGATGAAAATACAGGGTCCAAAAAAGAGTGTTACCACCATGAGGTGAGAGCCACAGGTTGAGAGTGCCTTTCGCCTTCCTTCCTTGGAGCGAATCTTGACTAGGATAGTGGCATAAGAAGAAACCAACACTACAAAGGAGCTGGTAGAAATCAACCCACTATTAGATACCATTAGCAATTCAATGACAAAAGTGTCTGCACAGGCAAGTTTGATGACAGGGGGAACATCACAAAAGAAGTTGTCCACCTGATTTGGCCCACAAAAGGGCAGACGGACAGTGAGAATTGTCTGGACAGTAGAGTGCACAAATCCTCCCATCCAGGAGGCAGCTACCAACACACAGCATAATCCTCGACTCATGATGGTGGTATAGTGCAGGGGGCGACAAATTGCAACATAGCGATCATAGGCCATCACTGTGAGCAGGAACATCTCTGCTGCCCCTACAACATGCAGGAAGAAGAGCTGCACAATGCATTGGCCATACGGAATGAGCTTTTCATTATCAAGGAAGTCGGCCAGAAGCTTAGGGGTAGTTACTGTTGAATAACATAGATCGAGGAAAGAGAGGTTGCCAAGAAGGAAATACATGGGTGATGAATTCAGATGGTTATCATAGACTACTGTGACCATGATAAGGACATTTCCTACCCAAGTGGACACATAGAAGAGAAGAAATAGTACAAATAGCCCTGTTTCAATAGATTGTGTCTGTGAGAAACCCGCCAGGATAAATTCTCTCACTACCTTTGTTTGGTTTTCATCCATTTGATCTGGTTTCACCTGAATCAAAAAATTAAACAATGGGGCATTAGTAATGTTAAAAATGGATAAGATATTTCACACAAAATGTACGAACCTTATTTCAAAAGTGAACTTTTTCTCTAGAATGCGTCTTGATTGGTTAGCTGGAAGAAATTATTTTTTCCTTAGATGATATGAATATATATTTCCCAACAACTCTAGCTTTGAGATACTGATGAAGTAGCCAACATTTTTTAAACTCACCGGTACTGGACTTTTAACTTCAACTTGATGCATCTCTATCTTCCATCAGTCAGCATTTTCCTTCCCCTGTTTTACAATGTCTCAAGGCAATATTATATTTCACTAAGATATTAACATTTTAAAAAATTATAACCTTTAGAAAAAATAAAATTAGAAGATAGAATTTAAAATTCCAGTGTACAGGCAGGCATTAGAGTCTATAAAGGTTTTATCTGAAATAAGAAAATCATCACACTGTAGATGGTTAGGCTACTATAATAACCCTGTGGCCTTTTCTATGAAGATAACTCTTGAGGCTCCACCCTGTAAAAATGGCTAGAGGGAAGTTTATTTGCCACTTTGGTCTTATTGCTAGCTCATTACCTAAGTAATGACACTTACTTAAGTTTGCTAAACGTCTGTCCTGCATATTATTGTTATAATATACTTCCATCCAGCTTATTATTATCTATAATAACATTTCTCATCTTAAGTCATAGCTGTGGACATATGGGTACATAGTATGCTTTTATTGATCTAAATAGAATCATATGATGGTTACTCATACATTCAAGTTACTCCTTTGTTTGACTCCTATCAAATTGGGCACAAAGAAATGATTTCTTTCATATGAAAGAATTAGCAGTCCAGGAAGTGTGTTTGTGTATTTCATCCATTCATATGAGCAATAGCTAGAAGGTGCTACTGCATGAAATGAAATGGGTAATAGTCTACTGAGGACTGTGAGTACACTCAATAGCTGCTATCGACTCAAATTCTACAGTGCTACCACACACATAGCAATGTTTTCAGGAATTAAGACACAATAATTTCAAGTTTAGATATCAATGAATATTCTTCATATTTTACCATGCCCTGTTTGAGTCTATGAACTGAATATCTTCATTTAGGCGTTTAACAAGAATGCAAGTTTTGAAAAAGATAATTTTAAGCCAAATAAAAATTAAAGAAAACAATAAAAATGTATATTACTTCTCAATTAAAGAAATTATATGAAAAAAGAAAAAATTATATGAATAGAAATATTGTTATTTATATGCTAACAATTAAAATTATCAAGGAATAATAAAAGAAAATCTCCCAAATTTAAGTATCATTTTGTTAAAATGATGCTTGCAAAAAGATTCATTAACCAGAGAAAATGATAAAATAATAAAGGGAAATAAAACAACACTCAAAAATATACTTAAAACATGAAAGAAATTTATATACACAGAAAGTTAAGCTATATAAACAGCTATACTAAAGGAAAAGACAACAAAATATAAATATTTACTTGGACAATTAAAACTTTCTTTTTACTTATTGATAGTTTTAAATTTTCTATAATAAACTCAATTATACTTTTGATTAATATATAACTGTGAATTTGTGCAGTTATAAATATCCACACAGCTTTTTTGATAGCAAAACTCTTATTTTATATTAAAAAACTGAATATTTGGATTTTGTCCTTTATTTGCAACTTAATTGTTGCTTATTTTAGTTACTAAATTTCAGATTAAAAATCTCCTTAATTATAATCCATGTAACTTTTTTACAGAGCTATTATTGTTGTCTAGGTCGAGAAGAGTCAGACACGACTGAGTGACTTCACTTTCACTTTTCACTTTCATGCACTGGAGAAGGAAATGGCAACCCACTCCAGTGTTCTTGCCTGGAGAATCCCAGGGAGTCAGACACGACTGAAGCGACTTAGCAGCAGCAGCAGCAGATATTAAAAAAAACCTCAGATTTATTAAAAGCAAGGTTTTAATGATAAATATGTTTTTCAAAAAGTATTTCATGATTAAATTTTCATGTTTAAACATTTTTGTAATTACAAAAATAAGGAACATTTATTGCTGAAATTTAGAAACATGATAAACATGAGGAAAATAATTTTCCTAATACCAAGAAGCAAACATGGTTAACTTTAGTGTGTCTTGAAAGCTTTCTAAAATGTATTTTTTACTTATATAATTGATATTACATATACAATATGATCTACTACTGAAAAATTCTGCAATTTCCATTAAATACGGATCTTGCAAATGGGTATAGTTAACAGGAACATGAAGTAAATCTTTCAACATAATAGAGTTTAAGTCTAATTATATACCTTCTGCATATAAAGTGTGGATTCTCAGGTCTTGTGGTCAGAAGCCTGACACATTAACGCTACAGAGCCATCATCCTAAATACTACAGATGTAGGAAAATAAACAAATAAGGAGGAGCCCCTAGGTTACACTGGCCATTATTAGGAAATTTGGGCATTCAGGGATTTAGGGATTCAGGTACTCATAATCAAATTGCAATGGGAATTATTAAAATTTTTAAATCATAATCTATTGCCAGAAATTACCAAACACAAAAAATATGTGTGTTTTAGGGTAATAGTGGGATGCAGAGGTAAATGGTAATGGATAGGGAAAAAGAAGAGGAAAAAAGATTCTTTTTTGCAATATATCAGCTGGGTGATAGTTACAGTATGTCAGCTGGGTTATTTAAAATTTCTAAATTTAAAATTATTCATTGTAGTGCTGTTTGCATAAGTTATGAAATAATAAATGATATGCATGTCCATTAATTGAATATTTATTTCATTATAGCAGACCTTTTCTAAAAATGTTATATAATCAAGAGGTAAATGTTCCCAGGACTGAGATTAATAAAAAAATAATGAAACATTAGGAAAAGTTTGGTTCCAAGTGCTTTGCCAAAAACAGTAAACCTTTTCACCACTTTCTTTATTGGAGTGCCTTCTCTAGTCAGGATTCCCATTTTAGATTTTATATTGTTTTATTTTTCTAGATTATACAACTATGTAAATAAGATTAAATTCTCACCCTTTCTTCCACTGCCACATCCATACCACAAGGGGAAAGAAGAGAGAGGGGTAAATAGAGAGAAAAGGAGAAGAAAGAACAGAAAGAGAGAGAAAGATTGATTTATGGATATACTTTCACATACTGTATGCAATGCTAATTCTTTTTAAATAATACATAATTTTTTAAAAATAGTTCTGCTATAATGAAATAAATATTAATTAATGGATATGCATATCATTTATTATTTTATAACTTCTGCAAACAGCACAACAATGAATAATTTTAAATTTTGAATTTTTCTCATAGTTATTTAGGTATTTATTGGGTATTTGGAAGGGATACAGGCCTGAGAGTGAAATTTCTGAGAAGAATGTTGACAGACTGTTTTTTCCTCCTGTGAAAAACATACATGGTGCTATTTTGCACTCTTTCCAACACTGGATAATATCAATCTTTATTGTAATTTTGCAAATATGATAGGTAAAATAATAGTTCATTATCTTAATTTGTGTTTGCCTCATCAGCAGTATTCATGAACATCTTTGGATTTTTAACTATTTGTATACTCTTTAAGCACAACCTGGAATCAAGATTGCTGGGAGAAATATCTATAAACTCAGATATGGAGATGACACCACCCTTATGGCAGAAAGTGAAGAGGAACTAAAGAGCCACTTGATGAAAATGAAAGAAGAGAGTGAAAAAGTTGGCTCAAAGCTCAACATTAGGAAAATTAAGATCATGGCACCCAGCCTCATCACTTCATGGCAAATAGATGGGGAAACAGTGGAAACAGTGGCTGACTTTATTTTGGGGGGAACTCAAAAATCACTGCAGATGGTGACTGCAGCCATGAAATTAAAAGAGCTTACTCCTTGGAAGGAAAATTATGACCAACCTAGACAGCATATTAAAAAGCAGAGACTACTTTGCCAACAAAGCTCCATCTAGTCAAGCGAAGTGGCATCGCTTAGTCATCTCCGACTCTTTGGGACCCCATGGACTGTAGCCTGCCAGGCTCCTCTGTCCATGGGATTTTCTAGGCAAGAATATTGGAGTGGGTTGCCATTTCCTTCTCCAGGGGATCTTCCCAACCCATTGGGAAGATCTCATTGTAGGTCTCCCACATTGTAGGCAGATGCTTTTACCATCTGAGCCACCAGGGAAGTCTCGTCAAGGAGTACGTCTAGTCAAGGCTATGATTTTTCCAGTAGTCATGTATGGGTATGAGCATTGGACTGTAAAGAAAGCTGAGTGCCAGAGAACTGATGCTTTTGAACTGTGGTGTTGGAGAAGACTCTTGCGAGTCCCTTGGACTGCAAGGAGATCCAACCAGTCCATCCTAAAGGAGATCAGTACTGAGTGTTTGTTGGAAGGACTGAAGTTGAAGCTGAAACTGCGATACTTTGGCCACCTGATGCAAAGAACTGACTCATTTGAAAAGACCCTGATGCTGGGAAAGATTGAGGGCAGGAGGAGAAGGGGACGAAAGAGAATGAGATGGTTGGATAGCATCACCAACCCAATGGACATGAGTTTGAATAAACTCTGGGAGTTGGTGATGGACAGGGAGGCCTAACCTGCTGTAGTCTATAGGGTCACAAAGAGTCGGACATGACTGAGTGACTGAACTGAACTGAATACTCCCTCTTCTGAAAATTTCATGTGCATGTTATTACTTAACTGTCTATTATGTTTTCATTATTAATGTACAGAAATTCTCTAGATTTCAAGGATATTACAAGATGCAAATAGTTGAAATATTGATATTTAACCCTAGCCTAAATTTATAATTGATTCAATTTTTACCTATGTAAACTTCCAAACAGAGACATAGCATATCAGCAGTACCTCAGGAGGCTACTTATATCCTCCTCTCAGTCAAAAACCCTAAAACTCTTTTTATGATTTTTTAATCACTCTTAATTAATTTAGCTTTCTTGAACTTCAATAAGGGGAATTGTATGATAATGCTGTATATGTTTGATTACTTTGATTTTATACTATCTGTGAAATTTCTCCAAGCAATTATGCTAATCAGTGTTTATTTTTTGTTACCAGTGAACTGTATTATTTCCTTCAATTGTATGAACATACTGTAATTTACTTACACATTACATTGTTGTTGGACATTTGTCAGGTACAAGTAAAGCTACTATGAACATTTCTGCTCATGTTTTTTAATGGACATAACACTTATTTCTGTTGGATGTGTGTGCATATCAACTGGAACTTTTCAATCGTAGAATAAATGTGTGCTTAATTCAATAAGAAACTGCCAAATATTTTTCTTTATTGACATCAGTAGTTTCCCTTTTTGTAATATAAACATGCTATTCTCTCATATCAGTTTTTATCTTCAGTGTTGTAGGAAAAATCCAAAATCAAACTGACATCTTTTTCATATATCTATGGGCTATTTGGAAATAGATATATGGGCATTTTCATGAGATGCCAATTCAAATCATTTGCTCAGTTGTTAACTGGATCATGGGCATTTTCTTACTGACTTAAATTATTTGTATCATGTATAAGCAAATCCCTTGTTGAATATATGCATTACAATGATTTAATTCTATTAACACTTGCCTTTTCACTTAATGGTGTCTTAGTAAGCAGCAGCTGTTAGTTTTAATAATGCCAAGTTTTTCATAGATGGTTAAAGACATTTCTTTTGAAAAATATTTCTTTCTTTCAAAGTCATGAACATATTCTCATTTTAAAATAGATGCTTAAAGATTTTTGGTTTTCACATGTAAGGATATGATCCTTTTAAAAGTAATTGTATGTGGTGTGAGGTAGGGCGTCAAGCTTCATTTTCTTTCATATGGATATTTAACTGACCAAAAATATTTACTAAAGAGACCATTGATTTTTGGCTAGATTGCAGTGGAGACTATGCGATAAATAACACTATATATGGGCCTCCATGTCAATCTTCTCTATTTTTTATGCTTTTACTAATACAACATTGTCACATTAAGATTTACATTAAATCTTGTTATCTGATACTATAAATCTCCCCCTTTGTTCTTTTTTTAATATAAATTTATTTTAATTGGAGGCTAATTACCTTTGTTCTTTAATATTGCTTTGTGTATTCCAGGCCCTATTCTTTTTTACCTGCAGTTTAGAATTAGCTTATCAACTTCTTTTAGCATATATAAGGATACTAACTGGAAATATAATCTATATGTCAAACAATGTAACTGTTTGGGATCATTGCCATATAACAGCAATGAGTCATGTGTACATAAACAGGAAAATGTTGCTTCAGTTAATTTCTCTCAGTTATGTGTTTTAGTTTTCAGAGTAAAGTTTAGATTTTTTTTACTCTTTATGTTATTTTTGAACTACTGCAAATTTCTCTTTCTTTAATTCTATTTTTTAAACAGTTGCAGTGACTTTGCTATATTCACTTGGCCTAAATATTATTGTATTGAATCTACCGATTACTTTGGCTAGTATGCACATCTTAACAATATTATGTCTTCCAATCCATGAACACAGAATGTATTTCCATTTATTTGGCTCTATAATTTATTTCAACAGTATGTAATAGTTTTCAGTGTATGTATCTTCAACCTCCTTATGTTAGCTTCATTCCTATTTTAATTTTGATACTATTGTAAATGAATGACTGTTTATAGTATCTAGACTATAGACTGTTTATTTTAGACTGTTTATAGTATCTAGAAGTGCAAATAATTTTTTGTGCTTTGAGTTTTTAATCCTACAACTTTGCTGAATTTGTTCATAAGGTCTAACAGTTTGTTGGAATCTGTAGGGTTTTCTACTTATAAGATCATGTCTGCAATCAGAAATTATTTTACTTCTTCCTTTTCTATTTCTGGATAATATTTACCTCTTTTTCTTGTGTAATAGCTCTGGGCTTTTTCTTATGTTGAATAGTGGAGGTAAGAGTGGGAATTCTTGCCTTATTTCTAATCTAGAGGAAATGTTTTCAGTCTTCCACCATTGGCTCTAATGTTAGCTGTGAGTCTTTTCCTAAATGGTCTTTATTATGTTGAGATAATTCACTTCTACACCTAGTTTTTTTTTTTTTTAATGTTTCTTATCATGTAAGGGTGAGGAGTTTTGTCAGATGTTTTCTCTGCATTAGTTGAGATATTTATGTGAGTTTAGTCCTTCATGTAGTTAATATGTTACTTTGACTGTTCTTCATCTTTTAAACCATCCTTGCATTCCAGGAAAAAAAACCCACTTTGTCACAGTGTATAATCCTTTTAATATGCTGTTAAATTCTCTGTGATCGTATTCTGTTGATGATTTTTATTTCAGCATTCATTAGAGACATTGGTCTGTAGTTTTCATTTCCTATGTCTTTGTCTGGCTTTGATGTCAGGGTAATGAAATTTAAGTTGTTTTCATATTTTGGCTATTATAAATAATGCTACAATAAACATTGGGGTACATATATCTTTTTCAATTAAAGTTTCTGTTTTCTTTGATAAATATCCAGACATGAAGTTGCTGAATCCTATGACAGTTATATTTTAAGCTTTTGAAGAAATTTCATACTTTTTCCATAGTGACTGCACCAATTTACAATACCACCAGCAGTGTACAGGGGTTTCCTTTTATCCACGTCTTCACCAATACTCCTTATTTGTTGTCTGTTTGATGATAGCCATTCTGTTATTATGGCTTTCAGTTGCAATTCTCTGATGATTTCTGATGCTGAATATCCTATCATGTGCCTGTTGGCCAGCTGTATGTATGTCTTTTTAGAAAAATGTCAATTCGCGGCCCATTTTTCAACTGGTTAGTTTCTGTTGTTGAGGTATATGGGTGATTTATATATTTTGGATATTAACCCCATATCATGTGTATTATTTGAAAATAATTTCTCCAGTTTAGTAAGCTGCCTTTTCACTTTGTTGATGGTTTCCTTTGCCATGCAAAAGGCTAAGTTTGCTCTATTCACATTTATTTATTTTTTTATTTCCTTTGCTTAAAAAGATGAATCTAGAAAAACAATGCTATGACCATGTCAGAGAGCATACTTTCTGCATTTTCTGCTAGGAGTTTTATGGTTTGAGGCTTTACACTTTAGAAAAAAAAGTGAAGTGAAAGTGTTAGTTGCTCAGTGGTGTCCAACTGTTTGCTACCCCATTGAGTCTTTAATCTATTTAAATTAATTTTTACAAAGGGCATGAGAAAGTAGTCTAGTTTAATCCTTTTGCATGTAGCTATCCAGGTTTTCCAACAATATCTACTCAAGAGTCTATGAAAAACAAAAGTGGTGAGAGTGGGCATTCTTGTCTTGTTCCTGATCTTAAAGAAAATGTTTTCAGATTTTCAACACTGAGTATGATGTTAGCTGTGGTCTTATTATATATGGCTTTTTTATGTTGAAGTACCTTCCCTCTATATCTACTTTGCATAGAGTTCTTATCATAAATGCATGTTGAATATTGTCAAAAGCTTTCTCTGGATCTATTAAAATGATATTTGATCTTTATTCTTCAATTTGTTAATGTAGTGTATCAGGTTGATTGCTTTGTGAATATTGAACCATCCTTTCGTCTCTGAGATAAGCACCATTGGATCATGATGTATAATCATTTTAAGTACTGTTGAATTTGTTTTGCAAATTTTTTGGAGGATTTGTGCATCCACGTTCATCAGTGATATTGACTTGTAGTTTTCTTTTTTAGTGATATTTTTGTCTGATGTTGATATCAGGGTGATGCTGGCAACATTTGCAAACGTTTTCTCCCATCCTATAAGTTGTATTTTCATTTTTTGTATCTGATAAGTCAAATTTATTTCATTATTTTACTTTTTCAAAATACATTTATTATCCTGAGAGTTTATTTCAAAGGAGATTTTAAAAATATCTTTCTCAAGTGGAAAACTTCTATAACAGTTTCTTTCCCACAGTCTGACTGGGATTTGTCTAGACTGCCTTGGATTTGTGTACTGCCTTGTGTTAAATATTTATACTTAACACTAAGAAGTCAATCTATGAAAGAACATGGTATAACTTTCCTGATAATCTGGTTTCTTTTATATACCTCTGTAAAGATTCACATTTTCTTAATGGTGCATGTACTATCTTTCAAAGTTTATTTCCAGATGATTTGTGTTGATACTGAAAATGAAATAATTTACCCGTAAGAATTTACAAATCTTCTCATCCATAAAAGGAAAGTTTTATTACCTACATGTTTTGTAGTTAGCCAACTTATTGAATCATTTTGTGTTTTAGTTTATTCTTTCTTTCTTGGTGGACATTCATTTCTTAGAAATTAGGAAATTTCTCTTCCTAATACTCATGTTTGTATGTTATAACCTTTGTGTCATTTCACTGGTGTATATAGGAGCAGTGATGATGATGTAGCAACTGACTTTCCCCAAATTACATTATCTTTTAAGTACCTGTAAGTATCAGTGACTTACAGCAAGTTCTTTTTTTTTTTTTTTTTTCACTCGCATTGACTTGTTGCTTCTGGTTGATATATATATTTTCTCTCCCTCTTGTACCTCCCCTCCCATTTTACCCCTCTAGGTCATCACAGAGCACTGAGCTGGGCTCCCTGTGCTATACAGCTGCTTCCTGCTAGCTTGCTAGCTATTTCACACATGGTAAAGAATATATGTCAATGCAACTGTCTCAGTTCATCCCACCCTTCCCTTCCCCTACTATGTCCACAAGTCCATTCTCTACATTGGTGTCTCTATTCCTGCCCTGCAAATAGGGTTTTTTTTTTCTAATTAATTTATTTTTTTTAATTGGAGGCTACTTACTTTACTAAAGAGCCTCTTGATGAAACTGAAAGAGGAGAGTGAAAAAGTTGGCTTAAAGCTCAACATTCAGAAAACTAAGATCATGGCATCCGGTCATATCAGTTCAGTTCAGTTCAGTTCAGTTGCTCAGTCGTGTCCGACTCTTTGTGGTCCCATGAATTGCAGCACACCAGGCTTCCCTGTCCATCACCAACTCCCGGAGTTCTTTCAAAATCACATCCATCAAGTCTGTGATACCATCCAGCCATCTCTTCCTTTATCGTCCCCTTCTCCTCCTGCCCCCAATCCCTCCCAGCATCAGAGTCTTTTCCAATGAGTCATCTCTTTGCATGAGGTGGCCAAAGTACCGGAGTTTCAGCTTTAGCATTACTCCTTCCAAAGAACACCCAGGATTGATCTTCTTTAGAATGGACTGGTTGGATCTCCTTGAAGGCCAAGGGACTCTCAAGCTCATACACCATGTTTCAGTTCAGTTCAGTCGCTCAGTTGTGTCTGACTCTTTATGACCCCATGAATTGCAGCATGCTAGGCCTCCCTGTCCATCACCAACTCCTGGAGTTCACTCAGACTCACGTCCATCGAGTTGGTAATTCCATCCAGCCATCTCATCCTCTGTCATCCCCTTCTCCTCCTGCCCCCAATCCCTCCCAGCATCAGGGTCTTTTCCAATGAGGCAACTCTTTGCATCAGGTGACCACTGGAAAAACCATAGCTGGTCCCATCATTTCATGGCAAATAGATGGGGAAACAGTGACTGACTTTATTTTTATGGGCTCCAAAATCACTGCAGATGGTGATTGCAGCCATGAAATTAAAAGACTCTTACTCCTTGGAAGGAAAGTTATGAGCAACCTAGACAACATATTAAAAAGCAGAGACATTACTTTGCCAACAAAGGTCTGTCTAGTCAAGGCTGTGGTTTTTCCAGTGGTCACGTATGGAGATAGTTGGACTTTAAAGAAAGCTGAGTGCTGAAGAATTGATGCTTTTGAACTGTGGTGTTGGAGAAGACTCTTGAGAGTCCCTTGAACTGCAAGGAGATCCAACCAGTCCATCCTAAAGGAGATCAGTCCTGGGTGTTCATTGTAAGGACTGATGTTGAAGCTGAAACTCCAATATTTTGGCCACCTGATGCGAAGAGCTGACTCATTTGTAAAGACCCTGATGCTGGGAAAGATTGAGAGCAGGAGAAGGGGACGACAGAGGATGAGATGGTTGGATGGCATCACTGACTCGATGGACATGGGTTTGGGTGGACTCCGGGAGTTAGTGATGGATAGGGAGGCCTGGTGTGCTGCAGTTCATGGAGTTGCAAAGAGTCAGATATAACTGAGCGACTGAACTGAATTGAACTGAATTACTTTACAATATTATAGTGGTTTTTGCCACACATTGACATGAATCAGCTATGGGTGTACTTTATTGCACAAGAAAAAGAGCCATGGTGCATTGCATAAAGGTTCTTAAAGGTTTTCTTTAAAAGTGCCGTATGAAAATTTGTCTTATTGGGCAAACCAAGTCATACTGCCTAGTCTAACATTTGTGAAACATAGAAATATTATCCTCTAGTAAAAAAAGGAAAATGAATCACTTAGAGCAATAACTCTGTCATATGAATATTTTGTTTTGTCCTTGATTTTAATTGTAATGTTTTTGTGTTTTACAACTAAAGTATGCTTTTGCCAATTATTTCTGATGAGGTGGGTTTTTTTTACCGAGTTAAATCATTTATTTCTATTTCTGGTTTACTTTATTAAAAATGGGTTTCAATTTTATCTATTTTTGCTTCTGCATCTATCAAGACATTCTTATGTTACTTTTATTAATTAAAAAGTCTGTTATATTTATATATTATATTCACATATGATACAATAATGGAGAGCTCTTAAGGTATACATCTTACTTGATAATATTCTATTATTTGGATATTTTTCTCTAGAATGTGGCTTAATATAATATAATCTTTGTAACTCTGGTTATCACACCTAAGGGCTCAACAATTAGGTAGTCATTGTGTAAAATCGTATATATCCATATAATAATACTAATATTTTAGTACAGAATCATTCAAACATGTTATTAAAGTGGCTAACTGCATGGTAAATTTTTATAAATTACTTTTTATTTTAAAATATCTTATTCATAGCTAAAGAATGTGTCTCTCAATGTGGTTGTAGTGGTGAGCTTGGGTTAGGGTATCAAAGATAGAATTAACACATGGAAAGGAGTCTTTAATACGGTTAAATACACAGACTCCTAACCGCTATGCTAAGCTTTATTCCAGAGACTTTTCTTCAAATGTAAAATCAAGTCTCATTGCCAGTCACAACTTTCTTCTAATCACTAGAGATAAATTTACTTTCCATCATAGCTAAAACAGCAAACTTTCCCTGCCAATTTTTTTGTTTCCATTCCTCCTCATTATTACAAAAGAGAAATCTTCAAATTAGAATAAAAACTGTGTAAGAATCTGAAACTTAATCCAGCACGCTGAATAAAGACCAAAATAGGAAACCAGTTTCAACAGAACTACTGTGTAATGAATTCCCTCTCTAGAGGGCCAGTTTCCAGAGATGGCCTCTACAGAACATACAAGGGAACAATATTTAAATTCTTCATTTGATTCTGTCTAGACCATGATTTTTTTTGCCACTGTCACTTTGTCTTTACAGTTTATATAAAAAGGGAGAACTACAGAGGGCAAGCCTGAAGACTACCCATGACTGACTTCTTAATCCCATAATGTTATTCCTAAAAGCCTATTCAGCAATTCATATGAATTCCCACAATAATTCATGGAACACTACTATATCTGGTTTTTCTGAGATATGAGAAAACTGTTGTATTTGGTCTTTCTGTATACTCAGATGTGGAAAATGGCACTCAACTATACAGAATTCTATGATATTCAGCTTGTATCTTCAGGTAAGGTAAAGCTCACATGTGTCTGAGCTCTCCTTATTTCTTTCTTCTACCCTTTCTTGTTTGATAACTTAACATGTGAATTATAAAAGTACTATTTCTCCAGAATCATAGCTGAGATTTTATATAACAGCTTATAAAAAATGTTACTTCAAACATTTGCTAAAACTCTCAAAGGATCTTGCCAGGTGCTCCTTTTTATCCTCACTCTATATAAGGGTGTTCTGATCCAAAATCAGGGAAAATTCCAGAAAATAAATGGATACACCTTTTTTCAGAAAAGTCTATCCCCTGTACTTTCTGTTACTTTTAACGAGTAGCAGGCAAGGAATTTTATTTGTAGTTGAGATTGCAAAATTTAGGACATTCTTTGTGAGCATAAGTAAACATGACATAGTTTAGTAATTGATACTTACTTAACTTTAACATGTATTTTCAAGAGTGTGTTTTTACTGAAGGGAAGAATTGAAATGTGAACTCTTGTAAATTTTCATTTTAATATTGACTTATAATCTATTCTTAAAAAGATATAGGACTATTTCTCATAGCCTAACTCAAAAAAATTTAAAGTTGTATAAAGGATTTAGATCTATTGATATGTCCTTAATTCAACTCGACGCATTTCTCACAAATAGAACAAAGAATATTGAATAGCATTATATTTAATGTCTTTGTATGTCACAAACACTGAGTTAACTTGGCTGTGTTTTTGTTTGTTTTTTTGGGGGGGTGGGATCTGTGTTTTTTTCAGTATTATTTAAAATGGTAAGTCCTTATACATATTTACTTATTGTCAACACTTTGTTAGCTGTAGGAAATTAGGAAAGCTCTTTGTTCACTTTGTTTTTATTATATCCAGAATAGGAATATGGATACTTGAAAATCATGGTAACATCTCTGTATATGGTAGGTAGCTCAGCTGGTAAAGAATCTGCCTGCAATGCGAGAGACCCCGGATCAATTCCTGGGTCAGGAGGATCCACTGGAGAAGGGATAGGCTTCCCACTCCAGTATTCTTGAGCTTCCCTGGTGATTCAGACAGTAAAGAATCTGCCTGCAATGTGGGAGATCTGTGTCTGGTCCCTGGGTTAGGAAGCTCTCCTGGAGGAGGGCATGGCAACCCACTCCAGTATTCTAGACTGGAGAATCCCATGGACCGATGAGCCTGGTGGGCTACAGTCCATGGGGTACCAAAGAGTTGGATGCAACTAAGTACAGCACAAAGTAATGTGGCTCAAAGCAAGTCATCTGCCCTAATGAGTAATGTTTTGTAAAACCAATTCTAACATGGAAATCTGTCATTCTTTTGCAGCTTTGAAAACAAATAAGCATACTCATGTGGAGAATTGCTCTAGCTCTATGAGTAAATTCATTCTTTTAGGCTTCCCTTATACTTGGGAAATTCGGATCCTCTGTTTCTCAGTTTTTTCTGGGACATATATTCTCACACTCATTGGAAATCTGTGCATTATTTGTGCTGTGAGGTGCAACCATCAACTGCAAACTCCAATGTACATCCTGCTGGCCAATTTTTCCTTCCTGGAGATCTGGTTTATCACCTCCACTGTCCCTAATATGCTAGCCAACTTTCTTTCTGAGACCAACACCATCTCCTTCTCTGGCTGCTTTCTGCAGTTTTACTTCTTCTTCTCCATGGGCACCACTGAGACCTTCTTCTTGTCTGCTATGGCCTTTGACAGGTACCTTGCCATCTGCAGGCCCCTTCACTACCCCACTGTCATGCCAGTGCAACGCTGCATCAGAATGGGAGCCTGTTGCTGGGTGTGCGGCTTCTTGTACTTCCTCTTGCCTATATATCTAATCTCTCAACTCCCTTTTTGTTGTCTCAATAAAATTGATCACTTCCTATGTGACCCAGGACCCCTTATAAAGCTGTCTTGTGCACCAGCTCCTGTTATTGAGATCATCTGTGCCATCTACAATTCAGTCCTCATTTTCTCCACCTTACTCTTCATTACCAGCTCCTACACCCTGGTGATCAGAGCTGTGTTTAGGGTTCCCTCAGCAGAAGGCCGGCATAAGGCTTTCTCTACATGTGGCTCCCATCTGTCTGTAGTGTCTCTGTTCTATGGCTCTATTATGGTTGTATATGTGAGCCCAACAGCAGGCAATCCAGCCGGGATTCAGAAACATGTGACTTTGTTTTATTCTGTGCTAACTCCACTGTTCAACCCCTTGATCTATAGTCTCCGGAATAAAGAGATGAAGGAGGCTCTGAGAAAATTATTCAAGACTTTGAGGTTTAGGCAGAGGCCTGGCAGAAATCTTTGAAGAACTCGTGTGTGCAACTGAAATAATATATGTGAACTAAATGACTGAAAGATTAGCATTCAATTGTATTAACCACATTAGACAAATATATTTGAGGGAGGGAGAAGAACATAGTCAAATGTAATTAAATGTTTATTAAATTAACTGTGGCCATCTGTCCATTTTTTTATTGCTTGAGAAAATTTACATTAATAGTAAAATTTTTTCATATTCAAATAAAAATAATCAAAGAAAAAATAATCAGTCTTCTTCCTGGCATTCAGAATTAATACTAAAATTTTTATGTTACCATATCAGTTACACATGTATACACAATAATCAAATATTTATTACTAATATTTCTCTAGTAAGTCAAAAGTCATGCTAAATTTACAAAACAACATTTAAATTTTAATGTCCATGTCAATATTAAAAGACCTGACAAATTAATTAACTTCTTTATAAAAATTCATTTATCGTAATTGTACTTCCCACTTTCTTACCAAGATTTAGTTTAAATACTCAGAATTTGGATCCAGATGGTTGCCATTATTTCTCCATTATATGTTTAATTTAATAATTATTTTTAAAATAAACTCTCTATAAAATAAACCATACATTGCCTTTTCCTGGTAGGTCATTTGTGCATTCTACAAGCTAGAGATAACAGCCAGTGACCCTCAGGTATTGTTGCAATTACAGAAATTGCTAGAGTTGCTTTGCTAACTCTGTTAAGAACAATAGCATCTCATACTGTCAGCCAGAATTTTCCTCATTCCACAAAAAAAACATGAATCCATTAGTTATTACTTCCCCATCCTTCCTCTCTCCAGTCCTTGGAAACAATTTATCTACTTTCTGTTCTATAGATTTGTTTATTCTCAAAATTTCATATAAATGGAATCATACAATATATGTGACCTTTTGTGACCAACTTCTTTCACTTAACATAATGTGTACAAGATTCATTTTGGCTGGGCATGTTTATCTGTACTTTATTCCTTTTTATGGCTGAATAGCATTTCTTAGTATGGATATACCCACATTTTATCTATTCAATAGTTGATGGACCTTTGAGTTGTTTCCATCAGTGGTCTATTATGAGTTATACATGAACAAGTTTTTGTGTGAACATATATTTTCACTTTGGGGGTTTACTCTAGGGAAAGGAATCGCTGTGTCGTATATTAACTATTTAACATTTTGAAGAATTGTCAGACTATTTTCCAAAGTGACTGTGCCATCTTTACTATCATATCAGCATAGTATGAAATGTATGGGTTCAGTTTCTCTGTATCCTCACCAACACTTGTTTGCTCTTTTTTTTTTTTTTTTGTCCTTTAGCTATCCTTGTATATATGAAGAGGTATCTTATTATGGTGCTCACTTGCATTTCCCTAATGATAAGGATGCTGATTATCTTTCAGTGTGCTTATTGGCCACTTGCATGTCTTCACTGGGAAATATATATTCAAACCCTCGATGATTGTTAAAACATTAGCCTATTCATCTTTCTAATTCTCAACTGTAGAGGTCTTTACATATACTCTGGACATAAGTCACTTATTAGATAAATAATTTGCAAATATCTTTTATCAATCTGTGAGTTACATTTTTACTTTTATGATTGTCCTTTGAAGTTTTGAATTTTAATGAAGTCCAACTTATCTTTTTACCTTATCGCTTGTGATGCTGGTTTTATCTCTAAGAAATCTTTGCCTAATCGAAAGTTACGAAAAGTACTGCTATGCTTATTTATATATTTATTTTTTATTATAGATGATTTTTCCAACTTTTATATTCACTTTATATTTTAATAGGTATTTGTTAAGACCAGAGATCAAACACAAACTCCAATTTATGGCATATCTAAATCTGTCACAAAGTTTATGGGGCAATATGAGTCACAGCATACTTACTTATTTTTTGTTTTGCCATCTTGATATTCCCGAAAAGATTGCTTTCTATCACACATTTTCAAAAGGAATCTTTTTTATTATGTCCCTGAGATTATAAAATCTTTATCTAATCATTTAAAAATAAATTATTCATATAATTTATAATTAAATAGTACCTTTCAGTGACATTTCAAGCATTATTTAGGGTAGGAAAAAAGAATGAGAAATAAATTACTTATATAAAAGAAAATAGGCAAATTGTGGAAAATGGAGAATTAATGAAATGACTATAATAATTAAATAAATAACGTGTGGTAATAAAGTTCTTTTCTCTAAATACGTATAAAATATCAAATTGTATAGAAAAAAAGACTTACTATAGCTAAATAGTTAAGTTATAATAAGGACAATTTTGATGGTGACCAAATTGCAGCAAAAAAATGTGCTTATTAATGCAGTATAAGAAGGAATTACAGTGGCTATTCAACTATCCATTCACTCCTTTCACATGAGGAAATCCCTTGGGGTAAAGAAAAGAAGACAGGGGAAACACACTAAATTCCTTAGTGACTAGACTCCAGGTAAATCCAGTAATACAGTAAAGGTGTTTTCCTGGAAAAAAAAAAAAAGACTTCATCTTTTAAATCTTCCTTCAGAATGTTGCTGATAAAGGATTGAAAGTGAAAAAAAGTATAGCCGCTCAGTCATGTCCAACTCTTTGTGACCCCATGGACTCTAGCCCACCTGGCTCCTCTGTCCATGGGATTTTCCAGGCAAGAATACTGGAGTGGGTTGCCATACCCTCCTCCAGAGAGTCTTCCTGACCCAGGGATTGAACCTGGGTCTCCCGCATTGTAGGCAGATTCTTTGCCATCTGAGCCACCACTCTAAAAAGAATCTAGTACTTATCTAGGAGGCATGGTTTTCTAGAAAATATCATGCAAGTTATACAGCTCTTTGGAATTTTACAATTTAAATGCTTCTAGTTGTGTAAAGAAACTTGTGAAATTCAGTTAGAAACCTAAATTCTGTGGTATGTGGTATGTCACTTCTGTGTCCAATATGCTCGCTAACCTCTCTGAGACCAACACCATCTCTTTCTCTGGCTGCTTCCTGAAGTTCAACTTATTCTCCACGGGCACCACTGAGACCTGCTTGTCTGCCATGGACTTTGACAGGTACCTTGCCATCTGCCGGCCCCTACACTACCCCACGGTCATGACGGTACTATGCTATATCCATATGGGAGCCTGCTGCTTCGTGTGTTGCTTCTTGTACTTTCTCTTGTCCATTTCCCTAGTCTCTCAGCTCCAGTTCTGTTGTCTCAATAAGACTGATCACTTCCTATGTGAACCAGATCTCATAAAGTTGTCCTCATGCCAACTCCTGTCACTGAGATCATCTGTGCTACCTGTAACTCAGTCATCATTTTTTCTACCTTACTCTTCATTACCAGCTCCTATACCCTGGTGATCAGAGCTTGGTTTAGAGTCCTCTCAGCAGGTAGGTGGTTTAAGGCTTTGTCTACTTGTGCCTCCCATCTGACTGCGATGTCCCTATTCTATGACTCTATTGTGATTGTGTATGTGAGTCCAAGAGCAGGGAATCCAAGAGAACCAGAAAAGTTTGAGTCTGTTCTAGTCCATGTTAACTTCATTATTCAACCACTTGATCTATAGTATATCTTTAGAATAAAGAGATGAAGGCAGATTTAATAAAATTACTTAAGACTGTAAGATTTAATCAAAGACCTGGAAGAAATCTTTGAAGAATTTGTGTTGACAGCTGAAATAATGTATGGAAAATAAATAAAGTATTAATATTCAACTGTATTAATGAAGTAGAAAAATAACTTTTGGGATGAGGAAGAACTAATTCAATTAATAAAATGTTAATAAAGCTGTGTTTATTTGTTCTTTTATTAGATAAAAATTTGAAAAATTAGTAAATTTTTTTTAAAATTTTTACTAATAAAATTATTAAAATTTAGTAAAAATTAGCAAAAATTAGTAAAATTTTCCAGGCAAATAAAAATAATCATAAAAATAAACTACTAGTCAACTTGTTAGCATTCTGATTGAATGCTAGTTAATATTTTGCTACCAATATCACACACATACACATACAATCTATCTTATACTAAAATTTATTACAAAATTTTTTCAAGTGAGTCAATAATTATACATGCTAAATTTACAAAACAACATTTAAATGTTATTGTGGCTATTAAAATATGACAAGCTGTATTCACTTTCTAATGAAAATTGATTTATTATAATTATATTCATTCCCAGTTTCTCAATGAGACTTAGTGAAAATATTCTTTAGTATTTCAGTTCAGTTCGGTTGCTCAGTCATGTCCGACTCTTTGCGTCCCCATGAATCACAGCACGCCAGGCCTCCCTGTCCATCACCAACTTCCAGAGTTCACTCAAACTCACGTCCATCAAGTCAGTGATGCCCTCCAGCCATCTCATCCTCAGTCGTCCCCTTCTCCTCCTGCCCCTAATCCCTCCCAGCATCAGAGTCTTTTCCAATGAGTCAACTCTTCACATGAGGTGCCAAAGTATTGGAGTTTCAGCTTTAGCATCAGTCTTTCCAATGAACACCCAGGACTAATCTCCTTTAGGATGGACTGGTTGGGTCTCCTTGCAGTCCAAGGGACTCTCAGGAGTCTTCTCCAACACCACAGTTCAAAAGCATCAGTTCTTCAGTGCTCAGCTTCTTCACAGTCCAACTCTCACATCCATACATGACCACTGGAAAAACCATAGCATTGACTAGACAGGCTTTTATTGGCAAAGTAATGTCTCTGCTTTTTAACATGCTATCTAGGTTTTTTCTTTTCTTCCAAGGAGTAAGTATCTTTTAATTTCATGGCTGCAATCAGAGACTCTAAAGGGTAAGACTAGAAAATAGTCTATTAATATTATAACATATGGTGGAATCAAACACAGTATGAAATATAGGAGAAGTCTTGAGTACAATACAAGAGGAAAAACCAAAAATAGCATATAGTAGGAAATCCTTAATAAATATTGATGTTGTGACTGGGAGGATAAATTCATGACTATTCCTAAGGCCTTGAAATAGGATTCTGTCATTTTCTGGACATGCATTAGACAATATAAAAAATAAGATGTTAACTAAAGAAAAAGTCCACATAGAAAAATGATAGTTTCTACCAAGTATCTATTTGAAAACTACCCTACCTATCTGAAGGGCTTCCTTGATAGCTCAGTTGGTAAACAGTCCACCTGCAATGCAGGACACCCTGGTTTGATTCCTGAGTCACGAAGATCCACTGGAGAAGGGAAAGGCTACCCATTCCAGTATTCTTGGGCTTCCATTGTGGCTCAGCTGATAAAGAATCTGCCCGTAATGTGGGAAACCTGGGTTTGATCCCTGGGTTGGAAAGATCCCCTGGAGAAGGGAAATGCTACACAGTCCAGTGTTCTGGCTTAGAGAATTCCATGGACTGCATAGTCCATGCAGTTGCAAAGAGTTGGACATGACTGAGTGACTTTCACTCCTATCTGAAAATACAGGAATCATGAAGACCTGGGGGAGAGAGTGTGTTTTATCTTAGAGTCTCTCATCATTGTGAAGAAAAGAAGTAGAGAATTGTAATTTATCTTTGAAATTCTCCAGATTGTTTTATCAGTATTAAACAGAAATTAAGATAACCAGACACAGAACACACTGGTACATTTATCCTCTGAATTGTTTTTCATAAATAAGGCATATTAAGCATCAACATGAAGAAGGATTTGTGAACGTGTTGACTATAAATGCCTTCTGCTTTATAACCAGGCCATTTTACACCTTACTAGATAATTAGAATTGTCTTCATGCTGTCAGTTACAGAGTACAGTGAGCAATGCATTCTTACTCAAGTATATCATCCATTATCTATGCAGATTTATTATCTCCATGATAAAGTGTTATGTATCTATTATTACTCTAAAATTGGCATCTAAGCAGTACTATCTTGAGAGAGAAAAATGCAGTTTAATTACCACTTAAACATCAATTCCATTCTCAATGTTTCCAAAGGCTGTATCTTAAGAGGTTAAATAAAAAGTAGAAAATAGAATTAGAAAAAAAAGGAATAAAAGCACATATTTGGAGGAAGAAAGTATAAAAATAAGTAAAATTCATTCAATGTATTTTTTTATCATCATTGCTTTTTAATTCAAGTTAACCAATCCTCCTCATTGGTAAAAATGATTTGCTTTAATATCACAGCTATTCAATTTGTAAATATCTAGCCACAGGCTACAGTGGTAATAACAGTTCTATAAATTTACTTTGTTTCTAGGAAAAAAAAAAATGTCTTATGACTGCAGAAACCCAGCCAGACTTCAGATATCGACTCTTCAGTTTTGACATAGCTGCCTTCATTTATTTATTCCTTAGAGTATAGATAACAGGGTTTAAAATAGGAGTAAAGATGGTGTAGAACACTGCAAGGACTTTGTCAACTGAATAACTGCTGAAGGGCCACACATAGATGAAGATGCATGGTCCAAAGAATAACAACACCACAGTGATATGAGCAGTCAATGTGGAGCGGGCCTTGGCCATGCTGGCAGAGAAGTGGTTCCTAACTGTGATGAGTATCACAGTGTAGGAGAGAACCAACAGGAGGAAGGAACTCAAAGAAAGAAGGCCGCTGTCTGCAACTATTAGTAAATTGATAACATAAGTGTCTGCGCAGGCCAGTTTGGTCACTAAAGGGAGGTCACAGAAAAAACTATCCACTTGATTAGGCCCACAAAAAGGCAAGTTAACAGTAAATGCCAGCTGGCTAGTAGTATGGATCAAACCCACACATCATGGAATGAGGACCAGAGTAATACACACACGCCTGCTCATGATTGTCGTATAGTGGAGAGGTTTACATATAGCAATGTAACAGTCATAAGCCATGGATACAAGGAGCACCATTTCACCACCAGCAAATAGATGAACAAAGAAAATCTGGGCCAGGCAGGCTTCAGAAGAAATACTCTTGTGCTCAACCAGAAAGTCTGCAATCATTTTGGGGGTAGCAAAGGAGGCAACACATATATCTATAAGAGAGAGGTTTGCGAGCAGAAAGTACATAGGGGTATGAAGGCAGGAATCTGAGGTTACAGTGAGGATGATGAGAAAGTTTCCCAGTAGTATTGCTAGGCAGAGCAGTGAAAATATGAGAAACAAGAAAGGTTGGAGCTCCTGGGAACTAGATAAACCCAGCAACACAAATTCAGTCACCTGAGAATGATTTGTCTCATTCATTGACTTTGCAAAGGACTTCTGTTCAGTCACTTGAATAGGAGATAAATAGAAATCAGTTAATGAACTAATTATGGTTTAATTTTCCAGTTCAGTCAGAGAGTCTAGTTTCTACTCAAATGTACTTGTTAGACTTCACACATGTCTAAATACAGAGAGTGCTCTAGTAATTAAAAGGAGAACAGAGTCAGGATGGGATATTCAGCCAAAAGTTTTCTAGATGAAGAGGGTGGTGGTTGGGAGGTTGGTGGAGAGAATTTCAACCAATTGATTCATTAATTGCTTAAGTTTAGTAAGTTAAGTAAGCTAATTTGCAAATTAGAGTTACAAGTGAATGTTACAAAAAATATCTGAAAAGTTGTTTATATATCACAGAAATCCACTATTATTATCTACAGAGACCAAATGTCATTTTTTCTTCACTACATAAAATAAGAACTCTTAAAAAGGGAAAAATGTGTGAACTGTTACCAGAAGGAAATATATTTTCACAAAATTAATGTACAAAAGACATTAGACACAAAAGAGTAAATGCTCTATTACTCTATTTAAATGAAGTTTAAAGACAGACAAGCAAGTCTATAGTTTTGAAGCTGGGATAGCAGTTTTCCTTGATGGAATTAAAGGGACAGGAGGAAACATTGGAGGGGCTTTTGGATTGCTAGTAATGGTCTGAGTTTGATTCAACTGAGTGGCTTCTTAGGATGTCCAGAAAAAAGGGGCCTTTCTTTTTCTTTCCCTTGTGGATTCTAAAAACCTCCTGCTGTAACAGTTAAAATTATTTTCTCATTGCTAGTAAGATAGTTTGGGGCATTGGCTTCTTCAGAAACTATCTTTCACAATTCAGCATTAGTGGAAGATGATTGCATATTTTATGTCATAAATCATTGAGATTTGCATAATAAATGAATATTTTCATCTTTTCCATTTTTTCTCTTATGATATGGGGCTATGGACATAAGAGGAAGAAAGTTTAGCTTTCTCATCTTTGCTCCAAAGGGGGAGGGGGGGAAATGTGAAGGATAAAAATATAGATTATATCTATTTCCTTTTCTGTTACAGAGTAGCTCATTGACCTCAGAAAAGCTCTTAAATCAATACCTCCATTTTAAGAATGTAGGATGAAGATTTTGGGCAAACAAAGCTCTAAGTTGTTTTTTTTTTTTTTTTAATTGGAGGCTAATTATTTTACAATATTGTATTGGTTTGCAATATAAATCCATTCTTATTTTTAGTAAACTTGTTTTATAATAATTTAACTGTCCATTTTCCCCATAACACTGAGCTAGGTAGGATGGTGATAAAGCAGTTATATTTAAAACTTTCCCTCCTGAAAATTCTTTACTAATATTATAATCCTTACTCCTTTTAAAGAAGGTAATGGACCTTCTTTTTCTATCAGTCTCCAGTACATTCTTTATTAAATGAAATAAGAATAGCTTTATCATTTAATAAAAAGACACTATTTTTATACCCAATAAAATACTATACTATAATGGAAATGTAAATCTATTGGGAAAATATTCTAGGTTAAGATCACAACTTGCAGCTGTATGACATTGAGCAAGTCATTTAACTGTTCAGGGCTCATTATTCTCAGAAATAAAACATTGAGAACAATGTTATCCTGAAAGAGACACTGAAAATGTTTGCTAAAAGAAAAAAGTTATAAATACTAAGTTTTTAATAAAGTGTACACATATGTGAGCATTCTTAATAATGTGTTATTTCATATCAGAGTATTTTCTTTCTGACAATAATACCTATTCAAGGATGGTATTATCTAACTTTTCAAAGAACCAGTTTACTGGATGGGATCACGTAAATTCTTTTTTTTTTTTTTTTTTTTTTAGTACTTTAGAGTGAATTCAGGCAATCATAGGAGTTTTTGCTAGGTGGCTTGAAGATTCCTCCTTTTCCTAAATCTTATGAAATAAAGCCTCTCTCCAATACTTTTTATTGCTGAAATATTATGCCTGATAGGTAAGATAAAGTAGGCATGAATATAATTTACAGATGCCAATAAACTCTACCAGCTCAAAGACAGAGTTAGAAAGACTATCAGAAACTTTCTTGACTGTCTACTTTTCCCATGCTCTTCTCCTTTCCTGGTCCCTCACTGTTGCATGGTCCTCAGAAAGACACAAATAAAATGCTGCCTCTTATCTAGGATAAAATGAAGAGTGTGCACACATCTTTATCTATGGTCATTAAGTCTTGGAAAGGATTTAGTAGTCACGCACAAGTTACCAAGAAAAACTGGTATGGCCCTCAGATGATGAGCCATAAAACAGCTTTACTTCTAAAGAAGGTAGGAGGCACAGTGCCTGTACCTGGGATGGACTTGTCTCCAAGGATGTGGGACAGGGCTGGATGCTATATCCTGATGGAAGCCCTTTGTAGCTGGGGGAGCACTTGGAGCTCTCAGGAATCTGAGAGTGGTGAAAGAGGTAGTAAAAAGAAGCAAAGTGACGAAAATAAATTTTCAAATGTTGCACAGGATTTAGCCTAGTTGCTACATTGCTTTTCTTCATGATAGCAGTAAATATGTTGGCAATTACAGAAATTTGTAGAGACTTCTAGAAATCAAAATCAATAAAACTTCACTAAAGGTCACATAAAGAAGACTGAATCCTGACCTACATTCCAGCCGCATATCCTTGGGAAATGTGACCTTCCAACTTAGCCTCCAGAGATATGAATGGAATTAATCAAATAGTTAAAACATTGATATCCAGGAGGAACTCAAAACATTCCAGATATAATTTTTTCATGTAAGCCTTCTTTTTCTGATCAGAAAAAATTTTAGTCAGAAATAGTAATCAAATGCACTCCAAATTTTTTTGGAAGCACAATCAATTATAGTTATTGCCATGAAATTTAGATTCTGTACAGTTCCTGAATTTTCTGGAAATTAAATCAGTTTCTCAAAATAATGCTTAGAAAAATTTTAGACTTCTTCCTTCTTTTCCTACTCTCCTTAATTTTAAAGTACATATTAATTTTTCCCTCCTCAGAGATATGTATGATCTTCATATAATTGAATCAGACATTTTATCCTATAACAATATAATAGGTTTAACCATATTAATGGAGCTTCTCCGATGACTCAAGCGATAAATAACCTGCTGGCCAATGTAGGAGACATGGGGTTGATCCCTATATTAGGAAGAGCCCCTGAAAAGGAAATGGCAACCCACTCCAGTATTCTTGCCTGGAAAATCCCATGGACAGAGGAGCCTGAAGGGCTACAGTCCATAGGGTTGCCAAGACTTGGACATCACAGCATACACGAATAAAAACATTCGTGATAATATTCTCAAACACAGGCATCATATAGGAAAGTAAAAGTGAAAGTTAAAGTCACTCCAGTACACTTTTCTTTCCACAATTAAGTACATAGCAAGTGATTCTTCCTTTCATTAGTTATTTATATCTAATAACTATATCTGCTAAGTCACTTCAGTTGTTTCTGACTCTGTGCGACCCCATAGACGGCAGCCCGCCAGGCTCCCCGTCCCTGGGATTCTCCAGGCAAGAACACTGGAGTGGGTTGCCATTTCCTTCTCCAATGCATGAAAGTGAAAAGAGAAAGTGAAGTCGCTCAGTCGTGTCCGACTCTTAGCGACCCCATGGACTGCAGCCCACCAGGCTCCTGCGTCCATGGATTTTCCAGGCAAGAATGCTGGAGTGGGGTGCCATAGCTATAAATATATTTTATATCTACTAATATTTTCTTGACTTGAATAAGCAAACCATTCTAAATTATAGGCTTTAAAATAGCCTGAAAGGCACATCAAGAAAAGACATCCAAAGGTAGCATATGCTATAGACAGAGCATTAGCCTAGGATAAAATCTTTTCTACTTCTTTCCCACTATCTTACCAAACTTTAGGCAAATCACACAACCTTTCAGGTACTCAGTTTCTCTTTGAAAAAAGGAGGCAGATGAGCACTATTCTTATTCAACCATAATAGCCTATGATTCTCTGGCATTTGAAAATATCCCCAGAGAGCAAATTGCTTAAATGTAAAAAAAGATGTAACTGGTTACACTGATGGAAACATGTATGGTTAAAAAAAAGGAAAGGTAAAATCATGGTGGTTTCATCAAAGAAATTTAGGCATCAATTACTCTGCAGGGTCAGGTATTCAGACATTTGTTAATAGATAAAATGAGCACAGAACCTAAGAAAAGAAGGCAGAGAAAAATTGCTTTCTCTGCTCTTCTGACTGAATCAAGAGTCTAGGGCAGCACAACTCCCTCCTTGTGCTATGCATGCCTTGGAGTATCTACATTTAGCAAGTGAAACAAAATTTTGCAGAAGCCTTTACATAAAGATCAAAATAGAGACTCCAAGTCTTCTAAGACTTCACTCTAACCATTTACGCTCTGAAACATTATAGACCTCAGCATACAGATAAAAGGAAAGCCTTTGCAATGGTTAGAAACTAAATGGGGATTTGACATTAGGAGATTGTAGTAATGAATGACAAGAGATATGTATGCTGAACGTAATAGATACTCAGAGAGAAGCTTTGGGGAGAGGGACAAGGGCAGGGATGGGAGTTGAAGAGAGAAGAAAGCCCAAGGTTTTATAAGGTTACACAAGGAAGTGTTATCATGCATTATCTATTGTACAGATTGTCTTATCTCTAAAAAATTTCCTGAAACCTCCCAATTTCATATAATATCCATCTCCCCAATAGAATTGTCAGTTGCTTTTCAAAACAAAAGAAGTAACTAGAATATCCTGTCCACATTGACTTTACTATTAATACAAGTGTTACAGACCAGGTCAATATAATATTTTGCATTTTTTTTAGTAATTTAGATAGGCACATATTAGTATGGATAAATAATTAGCTAAATAATAGATAAATAATTAGTATGGATAAATAAATTAGCTCAGAAAATAAGACTAGATAATCTCCAAGGCTATTTTCATTTCTCAAATTAGAAATGTAGAGGCAGTTATGTAATGGGAACATGTGAATTTCAGAAAAATCACTCAAATTTCTCAGAATTTCCTTAAAAAGTCCAGCAGCATTTTAGTTAATGACTTATGTATTTTCTCACTGCCAATAAATCTCAGGCATAAAAATATTTTCAGACTGCAAAGCCATCATAAAATAAATTTTCCCTCCTGGTTTTATGTGAAGTTTGATACTTAGGGAATTAATCTTACATTAACATCTTTCTCTAGAAAGTATCAATAGAACTCTGAGAACATAGGTATGCGTAATTCTTCTTGTCCATAATGTATCTTATAAAACTTACTTTCCTGTAAGATTAAAAACAAAATTAAATAAAGAACAGCAATTCCTGTCTTCATTCTAGGCAAATTTTGATAGGCAGTAAATACAGACTTAAGTGAAGTCGCTCAGTCGTGTCCGATTCTTTGTGACCTCATGGACTGTAGCCCACCAGGCTACTAGTGGCTAAATATCCTTTCAATAGAAAGCATGAAAGGAGCAAAGAAGGCATAGATAATGGTTATAATATACTTCCCTCAATTCGTCAAATTTTAATCCTATTCCTATCAGGGCTATCCCTAAAGCCAGTGCAGTAGGAGAGTCTGTGTTATATGCAGAGAGAAAAGAACAGAAATTTGCTTTTTCTAAATGGAGTTTCCAGTTTGAGACAACAGTGACTTTCTTTTTCTGAATTCTAGTTGTCAATTTTGCATCTAGAAAACAGCTTTCTATTTCTTTCTCTATTCCAAGGAAATCTGTTCAAAATGTATTTATGATACTTACACATTCTAATAACTCTCCCAGTCCTTGTTTCTCTGACTCTTCTAAATTTCCAATAACCTGTGAATTTTCATGTCAAATGCATTTTCAATAGACTCTTGACATGATTTTAAATTGGTCTCTGCACTGAAGTGTGCTAAGCCTCTCAGGTTCTGTGCCAAGGTACTGCAAGCTCTGCTCCTCTTTCAACCATAAAATTTCAGTATCCTAAGATAAGACATTTTATATTACCAGGATGCCAGGAAACTGATCTCATTGGAGAAGTGAAATATCACCCTTTATAAAACTGTGAAGTCATCCTGCAGTGGAAATAATTATATTTTACATAATAATTTTAACAAGCTGAAAGAAAAAAAACTTCAACTAAGTGGTACATATGAAAGCAAAATATTGTTTGATTATCACTGAGACTCCTAGTGAGTAATCTTTTTGACCCCCAAATTTCTATCATTAGAGACATCATACAGTTTTATAAATGATCACCAACTTTTGGGAAGGTTTTCTCCACTCACAAGGAGCTCACTACTTTGCAAGCCAGTTTAGTTTGTTGTTATAATGTTCAACTACCACCTGTAGTTGAAGAAATCTCCTCCTTCAACATATTTGTTCTTCAAATATTTGCAGATGCTTTCGTTTTTTCTCCATGACAAATCTTCTATCTCCTGGACAAATACACCTGTAGTCTATTAGACCATAGTTTAGATATTTCACATGTGTTACATCCCTGACTGTCCTCAGAGATTCTGCTGTAATTTATAACCGGTCATTTTTAAAGAACGGAAGATGGGATTCTGTACCATTCAGCAAACTCAGTTTTCTGTTTACTCTAGTAAAATTTTACATGTACGAGGATACATGCACAACGCCGTTTGTTAAAATATTTTCAAATAAGAGGGTAATCTAAGTATTTATAAATGGGGAAATGAAAAAAAATTATAATATTTTAACACAGTGGCATACTACCAACAGTTAAAATTGAATTTTATATATGAACATTAAGAAGTTTAAAAATGAAATGATCATTTTCAAATGATCACATTTTCATCACAATTTAAGTGATCACATTTTCACAGGTTTAAATTATTATGGACAATAAATGTTCCAAAACATCCAGGGAAGTGATAAATGCCAAATTCCAAGTAGTATTTGAATGGAAGATAAGAGGAATAGGAAGTGAGCTGAAACTTGTTTCAACTGGATCAGTGATATTACATATACTTTTAAAGATCTGAGGCAGCTATGGTACAATACCAACATTTGATATTTATGGGAGGAAAGGTAAATGTGTTTAAAATTTCTTCCCTATTCTTTTCTTTATGTTTTTATTGTTTTACATTAAAAAGGGCCTCATACTGTTCTGTATGTTACAAGTCTGGTGGATAAATTACTTTATATATTTTTCAAAACTCATAGACATGTAAACAAGTGTTTAATTTTAGTAGAAAACATAAACAAATAAGCAAACAAGCAAAACATCAACCAGGTTGTAAAGGCATCCCTGTTAGAATTCAAAATCTGAAAAACAGCTCTAACTATGTTAGAAATGTATTATATAATTGCACTGAAGGAGGAAGGGAGAAAAGGAACCACCCTACATAACTGGAGCATTCCAATTTTAACCTGTAAGTTTAAAGATAAAAATAATTATATATTAACATTGTACTATAGTTGGTAAAGTTGTTTCTCAGGGAATATATATTAATAATTCTAAAACTGATTTGCATGTATGCTGAGGCTGAACAAATACATAAATATGGAGTGGAGTGACATTCAGCAAGATGATCAGGGTTAAGGTCCTCAGCTTGACTGGAAGCTTTTCTCTCTCAGGTATTTTGAATAGATTGTCTCACTATTTCATGGTCTGCAAAGTTTCTGCAGAGGAATCTGCAGACAGACTTATAAGAATTCCCTCTTATGTCTTCAGTATCTTTTCTCTTGCCATTCTCAAAATTCCCTGTCTTTAACTTTTGACAATTCGATTAAAATATGTGTTAGTGAAGATCTCTTGATGCTCAGCTTATTTGGGTTCTTTAGGTATTATGGAAATGGGTGTTCATTTTCCTCCTCATATTTGGGAAATTTTCTGTCATTATTTCTTTCAATAAATTTCCCTCTCCTTTCTTATATTACAAAGCTGTAGTAATCAAAACAATATGGTCCTGGGACATGTGGTTCATCAAAGGCTTCTAGGAACATCAGGCTCAGTTCCTATAGTGGTAACCTGATCATTAATTAACTTCTTATAGGTTTTCTTCTTCTACATCTTACTTTGATATGTTTTTGCAGTCTGCATTATTAACATGAGTTTGAGCAAGCTCTGGCAGTTGGTGATGGACAGGGAAACCTGGAATGCCTCAGTCCATAGGGTCGCAAGGAATCAGACATGACTGAGAGACTGAACTTACTAACATTATTTAGCTCCTCATGTTAACTATGCCATCTATTCTAGTTAACGCAGTGACTCCCCTTTTGTGGGCTGCTTGTCTACTAACATGAAAATACCAATGCGGTCAAGCAGTTGGCAAGGATTTGGCTCAGTGGAAATCATAGTGTATTTCTCATAAGTGTTGTTCTTCTGGCAATCAGAATCTTCAGTATAGCAAAGCCTGGAATTGCAGTGGCAAGAAGCAAAAACTTCATAAATAGGTCACTAAGAACGATGGAAAGAGGAACACTTTTATTTTTACTCTATACTTTTCAAAACTGTATATTATTTCCAGAATTCTGGGAGGTGGATCATAGAGGATCCTGCTGTGATTTATGTCTGAGAATGTTTTGCCTACGTTCTCCTCTAGGAGTTTTATAGTTTCTGGTCTTACATTTAGATCTTTAATCCATTTTGAGTTTATTTTTGTGTGCAGTGTTAGAAAGTGATCTAGTTTCATTCTTTTACAAGTGGTTGACCAGTTTTCCCAGCACCACTTGTTAAAGAGATTGTCTTTACTCCATTGTATATTCTTGCCTCCTTTGTCAAAGATAAGGTGTCCATATGTGTGTGGATTTATCTCTGGGCTTTCTATTTTGTTCCATTGATCTATATTTCTGTCTTTGTGCCAGTACCATACTGTTTTGATGACTGTGGCTTTGTAGTAGAGTCTGAAGTCAGGCAAGTTGATTCCTCCAGTTCCATTCTTCTTTCTCAAGATTGCTTTGGCAATTCAAGGTATAACGGACTTTTGGACTCAGAGGGAGAGGGAGAGGGTGGGATGATTTGGGAGAATGGCATTCTAACATGTATACTATCATGTAAGAATTGAACCGCCAGTCTATGTCTGATGCAGCATGCTTGGGGCTGGTGCATGGGGATGACCCAGAGAGATGTTATGGGGAGGGAGGTGGGAGGGGGGCTCATGTTTGGGAATGCATGTAAGAATTAAAGATTTTAAAATTAAAAAACTAAAAAAGAAAAACTGTATATTAAAAGTTGATAACACAGTGTTACAATTAACTGTTAGTTCAATGTATATAGGTTCCCTGGTGGCTCATTGGTAGAAAAAAAACTGCCTGCCAATGCAGGAGATATGGATTTGACCCCTGGGTTAGTAAGATCCCTTGGAGAAGGAAATGGCTACCCATTCAAGTCTTGCCTGGGAAATCCCACGGACAGAGGAGCCTCATGGGTTACAGTCCATGGGGTTGCTAAGAGTCAGACATGACAGCACTCAGCACTCAATGCATACGTCATATCTTAGAGTTCATTGTTTCCAAGTAGGTATAATCATAATGCTAGACTCTTTTCTGAGCATTTAATTGCATGTTCAATTGTTCTTTGAGCCTGGACTTCTTCAGGAAAATTGATCTCATGGTCCTGGGTCCATTGCCACAATATTTTTCAGAGTAAAATGTGTTCCACAGGTAATCTTTGTAGAATCCTAAATTCATATATCAGAGCCTTTCTGAGGCCTCAGATAGTGATCTTGGAAGAAGAACTACAAGCAGAGAGAGAAAATTCATATCTAGAGTAAAATTTTATTCCTGTAAAGACAAGTCACTACCACCTGTGTAGGAGGAGGTCTGATGTAATTTACTTGCCACCGATTGGCAAGTTCTCAATATCAATCTCTTCTACTTACAGGTAAAGTTTTAAGAGTTGTTGTAGTCAAAAAGCCTTAGTGAAAGGGAATCCAGTGCTTCAGGGTGTATGTTGGTTGCTTAGTTGTGTCTAACTCTTTGCAAACCCACAGAATGTAGCCTGCAAGGGTCCCCTGTCCGTGGAATATTCCAGGCAAGATTACTGGAGTGGGTAGACATTCCTGTCTCCAGGAAATCTTCCCAACCCAGGGATAGAACCCGGGTATCCTGCATTCCAGGGAGATTCTTTACTATCTGATCGATAGCCTAAATTCCAGCTGATTTATGTCCCCATTATGTAAGTACTGAAGGGATACAGAACCAAAGTGGGCTAACAGATTATCCTTTTCCAGGCCTTAACTGCCTTCTCTATGGAGAATGGTGTATAATGGACATTGATGTAAGAACAGTGAATGATAGAAATTGTGATTTTTTTTTTTAAATGGTAGGAAATCCTAGTCACATAGTCACTTGTTAACTCACGGTTAGGAACTCAATTCAGAATAAGTCCCAAGAGGGTCCTACAATCTGCTTTTCAAATGGTGGGTGGTGCTGAGTTGCAGAGTACAGAATTTTCCTCCAGAAGCCTTAGAGTTATCATTGCTGCTCATCTATTTGACCCTGCTAGTGAATCCCATAATGACCTTGTGTCTTGTGAATACTTCCATTTAATTGGAATTCATTGCCCAAATGACCCAAATGGCAAGGAAGTTTACAAGGAAAAATGGAGCTGGTAGAGGAACCCCTTGAAAACTAACAATCCAATGATAAGTCACCAAACAAATGACTCGGAACAGTATTCACAATATTCTCCTGTGATAGCAGCAGAGTGAACATAAAACAGCAAAACAGAAAGGACACATCACTATTCTTCAAATTTTGAAAGTTGTTTGAAACAGTGCATTGCCTTATTTATACACAGTAAAAATAATTCTGTTCGTTGTGGTATAAACAATACTTTTTCCACCCAAAGAAGGCCCGATGTATTTACACTTTATCAAGTTAAAGACGTTGTACCATTGACATCACAGTCAGTAGCTCTTTATCTTAAAACAAATTTAAATTCTAAAAATTAAGGAGGAAAGGAAGTCAAAAAGGTAAGTAAACATAATAGAAGGAAGAAAAGATGAAAATTGCCAAGGTTTGTTGTATTTTTCATTATTACCATTAACCTTTATTTCAACTTAATTAATGCTTCCCACTGGTTAAAATGATTGGTTTTAACATGACAGTGATTCCATTTGTAAATATCTAGAGACACAACTACAGTGTTAACAGTCCTGTGAATTTACTTTGTTTCCAGAAATACAATATTTCTTATGACTGCAGAACCTGGCCAGACTTCAGATAGCGACTTTTCAGTTTTGACATAGCTGCCTTCATTTCTTTATTCCTTAGAGTATAGATAACAGGGTTTAAAATAGGAGTAAAGATTGTGAAGAACACTGCAAGGACTTTGTCAACTGAATAACTGCTGAAGGGCCACACATAGATGAAGATGCATGGTCCAAGGAATAACAACACCACAGTGATATGAGCAGTCAACGTGGAGCGGGCCTTGGCCGTGCTGGCAGAGGAGTGGCTCCTAACTGTGATGAGTATCACAGTATAGGAGAGAACCAACAGGAGGAAGGAACTCAAAGAAAGAAAGCCACTGTCTGCAACTATTAGTAGGCTGACAACATAAGTGTCGATGCAGGCCAACTTAGTCACCAGAGGGAGGTCACAGAAAAAGCTATCCACTTGATTAGGCCCACAAAAAGGCAAGTTAACAGTAAATGCCAGCTGGCTAGTAGTATGGATCAAACCCACACACCAGGAGATGAGTACAAGAATAATACATACACGGCGGCTCATGATTGTCGTATAGTGAAGAGGTTTGCATATAGCCACATAACGATCATAAGCCATGGATACGAGAATCACCATCTCACTGCCAGTGAAAAGATGAACAAAAAAAAATCTGGGCCAGACAAGCATCAGAAGAAATAGTCTTGCATTCAACCAAAAAGTCTGCAATCATTTTGGGGGTAGCAAAGGAGGCAACACATATATCTATAAAAGAGAGGTTTGAGAGCAGAAAGTACATAGGGGTATGAAGGCGGGAATCTGAGGTCACAGTGAGGATAATGAGAAAATTGCCCAGCAGTATTGCTAGGTAGAGTAGTGGAAATATGAGAAACAAGAAAGGTTGGAGCTCCTGGGAATTAGAGAGTCCCAGCAACACAAATTCGGTCACCTGAGAATGATTTGTCTCATTCATTGACCTTTGAAAGGACTTCTCTTTTGTCACCTGAATGTGAGAGAAACAGATATCAATCAGTGAACTGAGCATGGGTTTGATTTCCCAGTTCTGCCTCATACCCTAGGATTCTAGTTTCTATTTATATTTGTATCTAAGTTTTCACATATCATCGAAGATCATATAGAGAGCATAACAACACTATTCAAGAAGGATGGAAGGGAGAGATGTTCAACCAACTGGCATATCCAATTACATAAACTTAATAAATGTAATAAACTAATTTAAAAATGAAATTGAATATCTGAAAATTTTTTGACATCACAGAAATCCAGTCTAAGAATCTACAGAGACTAAATCATTTTTCTGCAGTAAAGGGCATAAATTCTTTTTACACTGCTAACACAAAGGAAGACAATTTCACAGACTTAATGTTGACCAAGACAGTTAGATACAAAGAGGTATATATTGTGCTAACCATTTAAAATAAAGTTCGAAAATAGGTGAAACTAAACTCTAGGGTTGAAAAAGTTTTAATAATGATTATCCTTAAAGGGAAATTGGGGACAGAACGGATAAGAAGAGCCTTCTGAACTGCTGGTGATGTTCTGTTTCTTGATGTGGTTGATAGTTACATAGGAGTATTCACTTTGTGAAAATACATCAAGATATCTACTTCCGCTCCATGTGCTTATGAGTGTATGTGATATATGTTCAAAAAATTAAACAGGAGAAGAAAAGATGGCATTTTGTTATGTGAGAGAGCTCCTAGGAAGTCATTGCCTTCCTATGGAATTAAATCTTATCCCTTTCCCTATTGAGTTACAAATTATCTCAACTAAAACACAAAACTACAGCAAAACTTAAAGATCCAGAGTTTACTGTAAGTCTTCCTAGAGCTGTGATTCATCTCTTTATGCAGTTCTATCATATGAAAGAATATACTGTTAGTTCCTCCCAGGTATTCCCCAGAGATGTTAATCTTCTTTAAACTCAGACATTGGTGTTTGTAATGTAGACATATTATTGAATTATGATTGATATTTTATTTGATTTGGCAGGGCTTAAAATTATATTGTACAAGAGTATTCAGTAAGAAATTTGTATCATAGGAAAATTGTTTTTTCTTTTCTACTCAGTTATTTTATATTCTATTTTATCAGAACTTTCTCCCTTTTATGCTACTTTAACTTTAAAAAAACTTGGAAAAGTTGTGTGAGTAAATGTAATGAAGCATATGATTTTAAAGAACCTTTCTCTGGATCCAAATTAGGTCTTGGGAAAGAGTATCTTTTACTGATTTCTACTCATCTGCAATTTTTTAACTTAATGTCTTCTTAGATTATAATTTAAAATTGCCTAGCATCCTTTGAGTTTAACTGGAAGGTTTAGACATAAAGACAGGGTATATAATGAATAATTTCAACCCCCAAGAACCAAGTTCAGGGACTCACCTGTATATTTCAAATCTCTAATTCTCTAGAAAATCTACCAAAGAATTAATTCATATTTTATCCCAGGTTATATCAAACCATATGATCCCAGGCTGTATAAAAACCTAACTAGGAAAAGTTGAAGTCAGAACAGGTGGACAGTAAAATTACACATGGAAACAACTTTATATTAAGGAGCCACCACATTCTCTTCAGTGCCATTCTCCCCTCCTCATCATTTCTCGGGAGTTTCGTATCAGCAAGTCAACTCCAGGAACCCATCTTGATGTATCCTCCCTGGAAAACACCCTGACTCTTACACCCCTGACATGAATCCTGCACTGAATCCCTAGATACAGGGCAGAGCTTAATATCTAACAAAACCAGCAAATAAGGGTTCATATCTGCCCTATCAGAAAAAGCAAAGTCTTAAGCACAGGGAGCTTCCAAGGGAGATATTTTGGTGCTAGAACAGAAGGGGGCAGCAGGGGTCTTTGTGAGTAGAGAAGACATTCTGACATCTTTAGAATGAAATCTATTATGTGAGACAATCATCCTAAGAGTCACCCTCCCATTGAGTCTTTTGCATATGTGTATTCTTCACGGTCATTGGCTTCTTGGGGTTCCCAGGAAAAGAAAGGATATTGTTTTTCAGAGAGAATACTGGTAAAACTGATTCAATCAACATCTGAGCTTAGCACACAAGATCAAAGTGGTGAGCAAAAGAAACTAAATTAATTACTTTAAGTATAAATCCTTTACTTCTAATAAAGTTCATTCTTTTTTAGTTCATTTATTCTTTAAGTACATAACTGTCCATTTTCCCCAAGGCTCTGTGCCATGAGCTGGTAATAGATCACTTAGGTTTATAACCTGCCTCCCTGAAGCTCATTTATTAACATTTAGAATCCCTTTTTTCATGTAGAGAAGTTGATGAATCCTCATTTCCGTTCATTCCCTACAATATTCCTTTTTAGAGGAATTGGACTGTCTTTTTACATCAAATAAAACTACTGTACTAGTGGAAATATAAAGCTGTTAGAATAAAAACAAGTTGTCATTGGGCAGCTGTATGATACTGAATATTTAGTCTTTCAGGGTTCATTATCCTCAAATATCAGATGTTGAAAATGATGTTGCTCTCAAAGAGACACTGAAAATGTTTCTTAACCAATTACATCAGTGACACATCTTTAATCAATTGTAATGATTAAATATATGCAAATGTTCTGAATAATGTATTGTTTCAGACCAGAATAACTAATTATTACTATTTTCAGATTATTTTACTGCTCAAAGATGGTGTTATCTGTCTCATTTAAGAATGAGTTCCAGTTAGTAGATGTGTTCATATAAACACCAATTTTTCATTTCTTATAATAATTAAAGATAAATTAACATGTACATAAGATTTACTAGGTGACCCTCAGTCCCCTTCTATATGAAATTCTATCAAATAATTATTTCTCCAATACTTCTATCTCAGAACTTAATACTGGTAGATGAAGTGAAATAATTGAGTATAGTTTACAGAGGCCACCAAACTCTACCAGTCAAAGATACATCTTTTAAAAGCTTTCCAACATTTCTGCTGCTTTTACCTTCTCCATGTAAATCCAGATCAGAGATTTACCCAACTCTGTGGAGACAAATCTTGTGTGTCATCTTCAAAAGGATATTGACAAAATGCTTTCATTTACCTAAGATGAAGTGAAAAGTGTGGAGAAAGCTTATAATCTATAGCCATTAATTCATGGATGAAATTTAGTTGTCATTTCTACATCTTCTAAGAAAACAGACCTGGCCTTGAAGAAATGAGTTATAAAGAAGTTTACTTTAAAATAAGTAGGAAATAGACTCAAGGTGTCTGTAGCCAGGATGAGCTGTTTAAGGGGACACCGACCTGGATGCTGTGTCCTAATATAGATCTTAAGTAACTGGGGGAGTACTTGGAGCAGTCAGAAATCTAAAAGACAAAGCAATAGATAAAAAGGAATAAATGCAAAAAAAATGCTCTTTTACAATTTTGCAAAAATTTAGCATAAATGACTTTCAAAGAACTCCAGAAATTAAAACCAATTAAATGTCAATGAGCATACATGAAGAGAATTAGTTTTTAGTCTCCACTGAAGCTTTAAGTATAGAATTGTTTACCCACATATTCTAGGAGAATGCTTTCTTTCAACTTAACCTCATCTGAGAGGTCCAGAGAACCGATGATATTTTTGAAGGATTCAAACACTGTTCTCAAGGGGAAACTCTTAGTGAACTTAATCTACAATTTCATATAAACTTTGTTTTTAATTAGCAAGAATATTTTTAGGAAGCATCACCAATGATAGTGATTATTATATGATTTGGGGTCTGTAAAAATATTGAAATATCAAGAGCATAGTGTCATTTATCAGAACCATGTTTAGGGAACATTTAGGCTTTTTCTTCCTCTTATCTTACTTTCCCTTGATTCAAAGTGTAGGTAACTTTCCCCCTGCTTCTCAGAGATATATAATCATCAAACACTTGAATGAAACATTTTGTGCAATAATGAATTTACCATGTAGTAAATTTATCATAGTAGTAGTAAGATTCTAAAATATAGTAATCATATATGACATATCTTCTCTTTTCACAAGTAAGGCATATATTCAGCAGGATATTTTGATTTTCATAATGTATTTATATTGGTATTTCTTTGTCATGAACCAACAAAAGCCATTCTAAATTATAAGCTTTAAAATAACCTGAAACCCAAATCAGCAGATGATGTCCAAAGATATCATGGACTATGCAAGAAGTAGCCTGAGTCACTGAAATGTATGTTCTTATTCTACCTCTCACTAAATAACTGCAATTTTAGGCAATTTACCGATATGAAGGTGCACCATTTCTTTTCAAAAGAGGATAAGAACTCTCCCTCCTAATCTTTATGATTCTATAATTCTCTACCTTTTGAAAACATAATCCCCAAAATGTGTTAGTTCCATTATAAAAATTATTACAAAATGTTGTATTAAAATAAAAGCATATTCAATCAAAAAAGTAAATCCGTTCTGGTTTTAGCAAAGAAATACAGCTCTCTAATACTTTTGAGATGTAAATATCTGGATAACAATAATAAGCAAAATGGACATAGAATAATCCAAGATTGAAAAAGCAGAGTATGATTGCTTCTCTTTGTTTTCTGTTCTAACTGAATTAGAAGGCTGAGGAAAAACAGCTCTCTTCTAGTGCCTAGCCGCTAGAATAGCCTCTATTTTGTACCTACCAGGAAAAAACAACATTCTTCAGGATCCCCTGGATGGGGGCAAATGCACTGAACCCATGTCTTTATGGACTTCAGTCTTCACCATTTACACTTTGAAGTATCACTGTCCTCAACACATAGATATAAGAAAAACCATCCCGAGTGTGAGGAGCTAATTAGTGATTTGACGTCACTAGATTGTAGTGACCAGGAGACACAGAGACTTGTAATAACAGAAATTACCTTCATTGAGGCTGATTGCATGAGAGCTTGTTTGCTCACAGGATTACAGTACATCACCTTGAGCATTCACAAATGGACAAAGCAGGAGGACTCATGGAAATGCTTTGTCCTATTGGACAAAATGTAACAAGGTGGAAAGAAGAGCAATGAACAGTTTTGTTAGCTAGTCCTTTCTGCTTCAGGAGAGTTTTAGAACAGGGCCATTGGGGGTGTTAAAAACTGATGAGGAGCCATTTTGTGCCTCTGTGTACTAAACAACGTTGCATCATCTTGGTATGTTAATAGCTCTAGAAGAGCCATGTGCTTGGTTTCAAGGTAAGGCAGGGAAAGATCTTCTATAATAGAAACACTGTATCATGCTGAATAGATTTTAGTAAATAAACTTCAAGTAATTTCCAGAAATTTAAACTTTTTAGTTCAAGTTTTTAGGGAAACCAAAGTTAAGTGAGGCTATGGTGTTCTCCTCCCGGATTCATGTTGATGTATGGCAAAACCAAAACAGTATTGTAAAGTAAAATAAAAAAAGAAAAAATATACATATATAAAAGGTTAAAGAAAAGAATTCCTTATTATAACATAGAAGTTTGAAATTAGTGTGGACACTAAAGTCAACTAGTCCAACATCTTAAATTTATACATTGGTTGAAAGAGCTCTCGAAGAATTATTGTTTGATTCAGTTGATACTGACCAATACCACTTTCTAACCCTTTGCCTAATGTCCTTTCTTCTCTACCATGATGCCTCTTCCACAGTTTGGAACATTTTGATTTCATGATTAGAGCTAAACTGATTCTTCATCTCTTCCCAAACACATGCAACTAAAGCACTCTTAAATGTTTTGTTAACAAGTACTTCCTAGTACCCTTGATATCTATCCTTTCTACTATCCTTTTCCTGTAGATAATCTCCAAAAGTCTGTCATTTGGAATCATTTTCTCCTTAGGGTCTCCTGCTGGATGATTAATACATTTAAGTAACTTTACACCTTTTTAAGAAAGAGCCCTAAATATACATCTCTAAAGCTCCAAAATGTATCACAAGACACCTCTGAACCACAAATTTATCATCTCCAAAATGTCCAACTCTTTGTGACCCCATAGACTATACAGTCCATGGAATTCTCCAGGCCAGAATACTGGAGTGGGTAGCCTTTCCCTTCTCCAGGGGATCTTCCCAATCCAAGGATCAAATCCAGGTCTCCATTATTGCAGGCAGATTCTTTATCAGCTGAGCCACCAGGGAAGCCCAAGAAAACTGGAGAGGGAAGCCTATTCCTTCTCCAACAGACCTTCCCCACCCAAGAATCAAACCAGGGTCTGCTGTATTGCAGATGGATTCTTTACCATCTGAGCTAAAAGGGAAGCCCTCCAAATTAACACATTTTTCCTAAATACACCTTTACTATAATACCAATACTGCTAATGTTATCCTTAACATTCTAGGAAACATTCAGGCTCAAATCATCAATATGGGTGATATCTACTTCTCTAATATTCCTATATTTAATTCCTAAATATCATTTATTTTGATGGATGGGATCACCCTGTTTATATAGGTTTTTTTTTAATGCCTAATGTTCTCTAAACATGAATCATGAACCTTTCTCCTGATTGTTACATGTAATTTGCAAACTTCATTTTTAGTATATGCATCTTCCTCCAATTTGTAGATTTAATAAAATGATTATTCCCACATTGTAGAAAATTTAGTCTTTTTCTTAACTGAATGTGTGCTTTAAAATAAACTTAGAAGAAATGGGGGCATTCTCTGTCTCTCTTTTGATGTCTTTGTCAGAAGCTTTCTCTGTCCCTTTTCTTACTTTAATAAAACTCTGCTACACAAAAGCTCTTGAGTGATCAAGCCTGGTCCCTGGGCCCGATGTTAAATCTTCTTCGGAGATCACGAATCTGACATTGTTCACAGTAAGCTAGCACCTAGAGAGTTTGTCCAGGATCTTCAGGACAAAATAAGAACACTCAGAACTCTAGTCTCTCTACTTTCCCAGTTTGCACGTTTTCTGCTTTACTTTATTAACTCTATGGTGTGCCAGTGTGAATGAATGACACGCCCTGCGTTAAAAGTGATGAGCCCTGCTCTGTGGTTTCACGGTGCCTTGTAATGACTGCAGCCATGAAATTAAAAGACGCTTACTCTTTGGAAGAAAAGTTATGACCAACCTAGATAGCATATTCAAAAGCAGAGACATTGCTTTGCTGACTAAGGTCTGTCTAGTCAAGGCTATGGTTTTTCCTGTGGTCAAGTATGGATGTGAGAGTTGGACTGTGAAGAAGGCTGAGCACCAAAGAATTGATGCTTTTGAACAGTGGTGTTGGAGAAGACTCTTGAGAGTCCCTTGGACTGCAAGGATATCCAACCAGTCCATTCTGAAGGAGATCAACCCTGGGATTTCTTTGGAAGGAATGATGCTAAAGATGAAGCTCCAGTAATTTGGCCACCTCATGTGAAGAGTTGACTCATTGGAAAAGACTTTGATGCTGGGAGGGATTGTGGGCAGGAGGAGAAGGGGACAACAGAGGATGAGATGGCAGGATGGCATCATGGACTTGATGGACGTGAGTCTGAGTGAACTCCGGGAGATGGTGATGGCATGCTGTGATTCATGGGGTCGCAAAGAGTTGGACACGACTGAGTGACTAAACTGTAACGACTGAAGGCAGTCCCAAAAAGAGGAACCTTGTCGGGGTTTACACCAAACTGTCAGTGCCAAGAGACACCCAATGTTCCTGCGAGGGGAACAGCCAGAAATGGGTGAAGAATGTGGACCGAACTTTCCTTTCTCAGTCAACTTTTCCTGGTCTCTTTGACAGTTTTGTAATTGCATGGGGAATTAGAACTACTAACCTAATCTGTCAGATCATAGACTTTCAAGGGACTTGTGATCCATGCTCTTACTATGTACTTTTACTTAGACCCCAAGTATGGAAGCGCCTAGCTTTGCTAGGAGCGGAAAGTTACTAGGAGCATGTATGGAGCAAGGTGGAAGTCTAGCTCTCGGAACATCTCTCAGGCTAGAGGTTACTCTCTTGGCTGCCTGCCTCAGGGGCCAGCGGCCTGAAAGTAAGTCTTTCTCATGGCTGTGCTGCCTATCTATATGGATAGAAGCAGTGCTGGTGACCATGAGGTTTTTGAGGACACAGATGGGAAATTGCCAGGATCTGTTCAGATTGGAAGTACCTTGGGCTTCTTCCTTTGGTAGCATTAGCTCTCAATGGACCAGAGCAGGCTCTCAGGTGGCTTTTGCCTCAACTCCTTAGATATTCTTTTGTGGAATCTGTGGGAATGAACTGGAAGGATTGGCCCTAATAGCTTGAGGACAAAAATCACTTTTTCCTCACTGGCCGACCCTCTTTTGCTATCATATATACTGGCGTGGTGACACTCAGAAGGGACATGTTGGTTGTTGTTCATCCCTTTGTGACTCACCATTTCTCCTGGGGTTAGGACTGTAGTCAGGAAAGTGCATAGGCACAGGTAAGACGGATGCTTCCCTAGTAGGCCTAGCTTGGGAAACATTCCAAAAAGCTTCTCTGCTCCACCAAGGGGGGCATCAGAGAAAAGGGCAAATCTAATGAAGGTCTTGGTCGTATGGAACTAAATCAATCTGGGATACCATCAGGTCTACCCCTTGTGCATCTCCTCCCTGTCGAGGAGGTAGAACCAGGTAAGAACTGATATGAGTAAGATGCCTGCATCGGTAAGGGACAAACTAAGTCTGACCAGGGAAGGGAAGCTTTGGTGGAAAGTCTGTTTACACCTCCATTTAGAGCAGGGAGGGACATCTCCGGTGGAAAGAAGTCATGGCTATGGATGCTGCTTTTTTCTCTCTTGCAGATGGGAGCTAGCAATTCCAGAACCACTCCTTTAAAATGTGTTTTAAAAAACAAGCTGGGACAAGTTTGATCCCCCGAGTTTAAAAAGACATATCTGATCTTCTGTGATACTGAATGGCCACAGTATCCTTTGGAAGACGAGGAATGCTGACCTGCTGAAGGATCTCAATTATTACTGTTTTACATCTAGACCGGTCCTGTAGAAAATAAGGGAAATTGGTAGAAGTGACATATGTGTTGCTCTTTATCTCTCTGAGAGACATGGCAGACTTATGTCCTAAGGGTGCAGATTTGCATGTGAAACCTTCAGCTCCCTCCTGTTCTCTTACTTTACCCCTTTATCTGGGGCTCCCAACTGAACAGGTTGAGAATCAGGGCAACCTTCTAGGAAGGGTTGCCTCAGTCTCGGTAGAATTTCAAACAGTCCCAATTGCGGTCAGGACTATTTAGAGGATCCAAAAAGTACATAGAAGACTTTACAGGACTAACTTTACTTATGACCTTACTTGGAGAGATGTAATGTATGTCTTGGGACAGACACTGACTCCTGACTAGAAAACTTGAGTTTGGGGATAAGTTACTACTTTTGGAGATGAATGAATTGGACATGAGACAAGGGGAAAGAGGGAACACAAAATAGCCCTCCTTCCAACTGGGAGCCAAGTAGTTCCAATAACAGAGCTGCTTTGCCGGATGTATTCTTGAAGGACTTAAGCAAGTGCACACTAAGACATTAGAATAAGCTAGGTTGGCTGACATAGAGCAGGAAGAGAAGGAAACTCCTGGTAAATTCCTAGATAGATCATGGGAGGCTCTCCACAAGTTTACTGATGTTGATCTTGAAAGTGCAGAAGGAGGAATGATCTTATTTCTCACTCAGCCAGCTCCAGATATCTGCCCTAAGTTACGAAAACAGGCGTTTGGACAAAATCAGTCTTTAGAAAAACCGTTGCAGCTGGCTCAGACAATACACTATGGTAGAGAATATGAGGAGGAAAATAAGAGGCAAAAAAGCACCAGGCAAAAGACTGAAGCTCCAACAGTGGCTGTTAGATCTGCTCTGAAACAGCCTGAGAAAAAATGCCCAGAGGGACCCAGGTGAAAAGGGATGGACTTGTTATTACTGTGGAAAAGAAGGGCATCTCAAGCTGGATTGCCCTCAGGCATCTAAGCCGCCCTGGGCTCCATGTCCTGTCTGCAAAGGACCATATTGGAGAAGAGACTGCCCTCTGAGGTGTAGGCCTCAGGGGTTGGACTCTCACGACAATTGGGACCGAAGGTGCCTGGGGGTCCGCAAACAAGCTCCCATCCTAGTAACATCTGAGGAACCCTGGGTATTAATAACTGTGGAGGGCCAATAAGTTGATTTTCTTTTGGACACTGGGGCAACTTTCTGCTCACTAAAGCCCCTGGTCTGCTTTCCTCCTAATCCACTACCATAATGGGGTTGTCTGGACGAGCCAAATATTTTTCAATCATTGATTTGAAGGATGCTTTCTAGAGTTAAATCTATATTAGATCATCCTCTACCTGTGACTTTAAGACAATTGAGAGGATTCTTGGCATTACAGGCTATGGCCACATGTGGATTTCAGGTTATGGAGAACTTGCCTGGCCTTTATATAAACTCAAAACTGAGACTCAGCTGGCCCAAACTGACAAGCTGGTTTGGTCTCTAGTTACTCAAAAGGCTTTTAAGGCTCTTCAAATTGCTGTCTTGCAGGCTCCAACTTTGAGCTTGTCCACAGGGTCTGAGTTTAGTTTGTTTATTACTGAAAATAAAGGCTATGGCCTCATTATTTAAGGGAAATTATTACTATTGTTTTACTAATGCCTAAAGCCAATAAAGCAACAGAGTTGCAGAAAAACATCTCTTCCTGCTTTATTGACTATGCCAAATCCTTTGACTGTGTGTATTACAATAAACTGTGGAAAATTCTGAAAGAGATGGGAATACCAGACCACCTGACCTGCCTCTTGAGAAACCTATATGCAGGTCAGGAAGCAACATTTAGAACTGGACATGGAACAACAGACTGGTTCCAAATAGGAAAAGGAGTACATCAAGGCTGTATATTGTCACCCTGCTTATTTAACTTATATGCAGAGTACATCATGAGAAATGCTGGTCTGGAAGAAACACAAGCTGGAATCAAGATTGCTGGAAGAAACATCAATAACCTCAGATATGCAGATGACACCACCCTTACGGCAGAAAGTGAAGAGGAACTAAAAAGCCTCTTGATGAAAGTGAAAGAGGAGAGTGAAAAAGTTGGCCTAAAGCTCAACATTCAGAAAACGAAGATCATGGCATCTGGTCCCATCACTTCATGGCAAATAGATGGGGAAACAATGGAAACAGTGGCAGACTTTATTTTTTTGGTTTCCCAAATCACTGCAGATGGTAACTGCAGCCATAAAATTAAAAGATGCTTACTCCTTGGAAAAAAAGTTATGACCAACCTAGATGGCATATTCAAAAGCAGAGACATTACTTTGCCGACTAAGGTCCATCTATTCAAGGCTATGGTTTTTCCAGTGGCCATGTATGGATGTGAGAGTTGGACTGTGAAGAAAGCTGAGCGCTAAAAAATTGATGCTTTTGAACTGTGGTGTTGGAGAAGACTCTTGAGAGTCCCTTGGACTGCAAGGAGATCCAACCAGTCCATTCTGAAGGAGATCAGCCCTGGGATTTCTTTGGAAGGAATGATGCTAAAGCTGAAACTCCAGTACTTTGGCCACCTCATGTGAAGAGTTGACTCATTGGAAAAGACTCTTTCTGGCTTACTTCACTCCATGCCGGATTCATGTCAATGTATGGCAAAACCAATACAGTATTGTAAAGCAAAATAAAGTAAAAATAAAAATAAAAAAAGGAAACGACTCTGATGCTGGGAGGGATTGGGGGCAGGAGGAGAAGGGGATGACAGAGGATGAGATGGCTGGATGGCATCACCGATTCGATGGACGTGAGTTTGAGTGAACTCTGGGAGATGGTGATGGACAGGGAGGCCTGGCGTTCTGTGATTCATGGGGTCTCAAAGAGTTGGGCACGATTGAGCGACTGAACTGAACTGAACTGAAAGCTCATAAGTTTATTAATGGGCAAAATTTTACTGTACTGACTTCTCATGATGTAAGTACGATCTTAAACTCTAAAGTTCAGAGCAACAATGCTCCACTTTTAAAGGTGCTGTAATTCAAGGGGTGTTGAAAGCTCTAGGAATAGAATATCACTTACACTGTTCCTGGAGACCCCAATCTTCAGAAAAAGTTGAAAAGGCTAATGACATTATTAAGAGGCATCTGTGTAAGCTAACTCAGGAAACACAGGACAATTGGTTTAAAGCTTCTACCCATAGCTTTAATAAGGACTTGAACTGCCGCTAAGAAGAAGGTACTGTCTCTATGACAGATTGTTCTAATGCACAGATATTGTCATAGATCCTGAAGCATTAAAATTAACTATGTGACTCAGCTTTTAGCTTTTCAACAGACATTACTGGGAGGTTAACTTCTGACCCAGGCTTTGAGTCAAACTAGCCACTGTTTGAGCCAGGAACCAAGGTGGGCCTGAGAATCTATGTAGGCTTGCTTCTGCTGACTCCAAAAGTCCTGAGTCTGCAGTTTGACCCTCAAGACAATGCCTTCCTGTCCTGGGCTCATTCCTACACTGCATTCCACAATCAACGTAATTGCTGGGTCTGCGGAGCACTCCCCTCCTCATCAGTTGAAGGCTTCCCATGATGGGTTTCTCTGCTTCAAGGAAAGGACTTTCTTCAACTCTGTGATGACATCTAACAATCTTAAGATGGACTGGTGTAACATATTGTACCGTAACTATGGACATAATGTGACTTTCAACTTTGACTATACATTGTCTTGGTTTAATGACTATTTTGCTGCACTTAAGAAGGTAAAAGAGTCTAGATCTGGTGGTTTTCTACCGATGTTTATCAAATATGGGATGAGGTCATATGGCTAACTCCTAAAAAGGGACATCTATTATCTAATGCTCCCATATGCTGGGAACAAATAGAGCCATCCCCAGAAGTTAGCTGACAACTTAATTATAAAGATTAGAAACAATTGGGATTTTTGCCTCAAGAAATATGCAGTGTAATCATTCCTGTGTTTTCCAATCCCAGCTCAAGTCCTCCTTTTGCCTGGCCAGGCACTGATTGGGACTGGATCCCTTAGTCATGCTGGCTTGCACCAAATGGGGCCTACTGAATATGAAATTCTTACCTATGGGTGGGGCTTCCCCCTGGCTGGATAGGGAGATGCACCCTAGGTCTAGCTTTTACTCTTCATAGTTTCAGAGCTTCCAGAGAAGCCTACTTATCTGCCACATCTTAAAACTAATTGGGCAAGATATGTATTTCACTGGTATGATTATCTGGCTGCAATATTCGTTCCATCTCTGGGAACTACAGATCAGATGTTATGCCATGAGTTGATGCTGTGACTAACTTTCAGCCCTTGATGCTGAACAGATACAAATTAGAAAGGCGGTTTTAAAAACAGATTGGCCTTAGATATTCTAAGGGCTGCACAAGGAGGAGCTTGTGCCATTATTCATGCCCAATATGAGTACTAATGTTACTAACTTTGCTAAACACATGAACAAGATGATTCAGGCTGTGGATTCTCCTGAATCCTCAGTCACCTCACTTTGGGAAGCATTAAGAAGCTCTTCATTGTGGAAAACTATTTTAATCATAATAATTCTAATTGCTCTGCCTTTGCTGCCTGCGTCTGTAACTGTGTAACTGGATTTGTTTTTAACCATTTGAAATCTTTTAAGTTACAAATGATTGGTTGTTCAGGCTCCTACGAGCACAACAGACCTCCAACTCTTACTTGAGGTCTCTGGAGCAGAAACCCTCAGGAGGGTTAGGAAAATATGTTGCCTCAACAATTTAGGGACAGCACCCCATTGCAGGAGGAAGTAGTTATGGAATGAAAATGATGCCCCTTTCCCTTGGCAAGATAATTCTCCTAAAAGAAAAGGGGGGAATGAGAGAGTCAATTCTTAGGCAGGTTGATAAGAAGTCCAGGGTTCCCGGAGGATGAGAAAAGGGTCTGGGGTTCTTGAAGCAGAGAGAATGGTCTGGAATTCTCAAGGAGGAGGAAAGGACAAACACCTTTTTTTCCTCTACATTCCTTAGTCACATAAAACTTGTTTTTCTTTAAGCTCAACACTGATGATTACAAAACAAACAACTCAGTTTGAACTCTGTTCTAAGGATTACACAACAACAATATATCCTGCTTGAGGACAGTTTCTCCTTCCTGAAAAACTTCTTGCCCTTGAGTGTCCAGGAGTCTCAGGGTCAGTGGTGGCCTGCTGCAGGCTTGGGGGCACTGCACACAGCAGTGCCTGCATGGGACCTTTTGAGGGAGGTCAATATTATCTTCAATATTATCTTCATTACCTCCTTCATTACAGTTTGGCCTCAGATCAAACAATAGGGAGAGAACATAGCCTAATCTCTTCAAGAAAATTAGAGATACCAAAGGAACAATTCATGCAAAGATGGGCGCAATAAAGGACAGAAATGGTATGGACTTGACAGAAGCAGAAGATATTAAGAAGAGGTGGCAAGAATACACAGAAGAACTATATAAAAAAAGACCTTCATGACCCGTATAATCACAATGGTGTGATCACACACCTAGAGCCAGACATTCTAGAATGCAAAGTCAAGTGGGCCTTAGGAAGAATCACTATGAACAAAGTTAGTGGAGGTGATGGAATTCCAGCTGAGCTATTTCAAGTCCTTAAAGATGATGCTGTGAAAGTGCTGCACTCAATATGCCAGCAAATTTGGAAAACTCAGCAGTGGCCACAGAACTGGAAATGGTCAGTTTTCATTCTAACCCCAAACAAAAGCAATGCCAAAGAATGCTCAAACTACTGCACAATTGCTCTCATCTCACACACTAGCAAACTAATGCTCAAAATTCCTCAAGCCAGGCTTCTATAGTATGTGAACCATGAAATTCCAGATGCTCAAGGTGGTTTTAGAAAAGGCAGAGGAACCAGAGATCAAATTGCCAACATCTGTTGCATCATAGAAAAGGCAAGAGAGTTCCAGAAAAACATCTACTTCTGCTTTATTGACTATGCCAAAACCTTTGACTGTGTGGATCACAATAAACTGTGGAAAATTCTGAAAGAGATGGGAATACCGGATCATCTGACCTGCCTCCTGAGAAATCTGTATGCAGGTCAGGAAGCAACAGTTAGAACTGGACATGGAACAACAGACTGGTTCCAAATTGGGAAAGGAGTACGTCAAGGCTGTATATTGTTATCCTGCTTATTTAACTTATATGCCAAGTATATCATGAGAAATACTGGACTGGATGAAGCACAAGCTAGAATCAAGACTGCAAGGAGAAATATCGATAACCTCAGATATGCAGATGACACCACCTTTATGGCAGAAAGTGAAGTGGAACTAAAGAGCCTCTTTATGAGGGTGAAAGAGGAGAGTGAAAAAGTTGGCTTAAAGCTCAACATTCAGAAAACTAAGATCATGGCTTCTGGTCTCATCACTTTGTGGCATCTGGTTTCATCACTTCATGACAAATAGATGTGGAACAATGGAAACAATGAGATGCTTTATTTTGGGGGCCTCCAAAATCACTGCAGGTGGTGATGCTGCCATGAAATTAAAAGACGTTTGCTCCTTGGAAGAAAAGCTATGACCAACCTAGACAACATGTTAAAAAGCAGAGATATTACTTTACCAACAAAGGTCCATCTAGTCAAGGCTATGGTTCTTCCAGTAGTCGTGTATGGATGTGAGAGTTGAACTATAAATAAAGCTGAGCGCTGAAGAAGCCATGCTTTTGAACTGTGGTGTTGGAGAAGACTCTTGAGAGTCCCTTGGACTGCAAGGAGATCCAACGAATCCATCCTAAAGGAAATCAGTCCTGAATATTCTTTGGAATGACTGATGCTGAATTTGAAACTCCACTACTTTGGCCACCTGATGTGAAGAACTGGCTCATTTGAAAAGACCCTGATGCTGGGAATCATTGAAGGTGGGAGGAGAAGGGGATGACAGAGGATGAGATGGTTGGCATCACCGACTCCATGGAAATGAGTTTGAGTAAGCTTCAGGAGTTGGTGATGGACAGGGAAGCCTGGAGTGCTGCAGTCCATGGGGTCACAAAGAGTCAGACACAACTGAGTGACTGAACTGAACTGAAAACCTGCTGTCTAATCCTGTTATCTTAAAATGTAAATTATGGGAGTGGGTCTAGTAAGATCTTTGCAACCTTGAGACATTCTCTGACTTATTGTGATAGCTAATTTTTTCCTATTTTCTTCAATTTAAATCTGAATTTGGCAATAAGGAACTAATGATCTGAGCCACAGTCAGCTCCCGGTCTTGTTTTTGTTGACTGTATGGAGCTTCTCCAACAAAGGTCTGTCTAGTCAAGGCTATGGTTTTTCCTGTGGTCATGTATGGATGTGAGAGTTGGACTGTGAAGAAAGCTGAGCACCAAGGAATTGATGCTTTTGAACTGTGGTGTTGGAGAAGACTCTTGAGAGTCCCTTGGACTGCAAGGAGATCCAAGCAGTCCATTGTGAAGGAGAGCAGCCCTGGGATTTCTTTGGAGGGAATGATGCTAAAGCTGAAACTCCAGTACTTTTACCACCACATGTCGAGTCATTGGAAAAGATTCTGATGTTGGGAGGGATTGGGGGAAGGAGGAGAAGGGGACGACAGAGGATGAGATGGCTGGATGGCATCGCAGACTCGATGGACGTGAATCTGAGTGAACTCCGGGAGTTGGTGATGGACAGGGAGGCCTGGCGTGCTGCGATTCATGGGGTCACAAAGAGTCGGACATGACTGAGCAACTGAACTGAACTGAATAGCTAATTTTAAAATTATGTAACTCCCATGCTAGACTAGCAAAGGTCATTCTCTGCCCCACTCCTTATGTCTTTGTCAGAAGCTTTCCCTGTCCCTTTTCTTACTTTAATAAAACTCTGCTACACAAAAAGAAACAAATAAATAAATACATTTAGAAGAAATGTTTGGCTCAATGTATTGATTAAAAGCTCATCTATCAGGTGTGAGTAGATTAGGATCACTATGCCTTCTTGATGGATTAAATTCTTAACTATCACAGCATATCTCTCTTTATTCTCAGTAATATTCCTTGTTCTGAAGTCTTCAGAGTCAGATATTGATTTGATCTCTTTGGTTCCCTTATAATTACTGTTTGCATTGTATGTCTTTTCTCCATCCTTTTATTTTAAGCAGTCTATGTCTTTATATTTAAAGTTGATTCCTTATACACAGCAAATAGCTGGTTCTTGCTTGTGGTTCATCTTGACAGTATCTGTTTCTTAGTGAAGTCCTTAGACCACTCACATGTAATTACTTTAATGACTGTATATCTACTATCTTGCTGTTTTTTTCTATTTTTTTTTATCTTTGTGACCCCAAGAATTCTCCAGGCCAGAATACCGGAGTGGGTAATCTTTCCTTTCTTCAAGGGATCTTCCCAACCCAGGGATCAAACCCAGGTCTCTCGCATTGCAGGTGGATTCTTTACCAGCTGAGCCATAGGGGAAGCCCTTTATTTTATCAATATCTGCTCATTTTTCCTACTCATTCTTTCCTCTATTGGATTTTTTTTTAGTTTTCTATTTTTTCTGTTGGGTTTATTTTACCTTTTAATTGATCTATACTTTTTATCTTTCACTTTAGTAAATGATATTGTAACATCTTATCATATAAGTACACTTCTTTTTTATATCTAATGTTTTTATTTCAAATATTCACTAAATGTTATATCGTTTACTTTGTCATGCTCTAATTTTTTGTTAGATGTGGAGCTTTAACCTTTTAAGAAACATTTTATTGATGTATGACTGACATGCAAAAGCTGAACATTTTTAATTTATATAATTTCCTGAATCTGAAGATAATTATACACTTGTGAGATTGTCCCCACAATGTGTATCACAAACATATCTGCTACTTCTGAAAGTTTCCTTTTTGTTGTTGCTTCTTTTATAATAGCATTCAACATAAGATATACTCTCTAAACAAATTTCAAGAGTAAAATACAGTTTTGTTTACTATAGTCACCATGATGAATATTAGAACTCCAGAGCTTTTAATCTTACAATAGAAACTACTAAACTAGTATCTCCTTGCTTTCCTTTTCATCAGGCAACTGCTACTCTCTGCTTCTATGAGATTTTCTATGATTTTGACTATTTTAGATTTCTTGTATAAGTGATACCAAGTAATATTTATTCTTCTGTGTCTGGTTGATTGCACTTAGTGTAAAGTTCTCCAGGTTGCAGTTTTTAAATGTTTTAGGGTGGATTTTTTCTACTCACTTAGTTAACCTCTAAAGTTTATCTGAATTCAATTTGCTGTGAATCCCACCTCCTTCTACTTCTTGTTTACAAATTTTTTTAAAATGTTTTGTTGACGTTTTGTTTTCTGAACTAGCATTTCAGTCTAGTAGATAACAATTCTTTTTATAGGTACTATTATGTTCTTTGTGCCTCATATTAAAGTTTTCAGCCATAGATATTTTTTCTGTTCTTAGTTAATGAAAGTTTTGTTTTTCAACAATGACTGTTATTAAAGACTTTTTCCATGTATTGAGATAATCATATGTTTATTTTCTTGTATTTTGTTAGTACAGTGAATTATATTGAATCATAGTCAAATTTCAAACCAATATTATATTTCTGGGTATCTTAACTAGATCATCACTTTTGCTTCCTGTCTTTATATATTCTTGAATTTGTATTGCTGTTTTTAAAGGAATTTTTTATATTTCTTTTTTAAGTGAAATTCACTTAAAATATTCCCTTATAATGATGCTTGTCAAATTTTAGAATGAAGTTTATTCTGGTTCCATTGGGTGGAGGAATGTTCTTCCAGAAAGGGGAAAAAATATCAATCTCTGTCTTCAATGGCATTCTTGCATGAAAGGAGTCAAAATTTGTATTTTCTTTATGACTAGCTTTATCCAGTTCTTAATGGGGACTCTATTTTCTAGAGTCCATAATGTATAATGTTTATAAATATTTAATTTTGTGCTTGAGGATTGGGAATTTAATTACTCAAGATAGAAGATGCCTAGATAAATTTATTCAGTTATGAATACAGACATATTTTGATAAATATATCAGGTTGCTTTCTAAAAATTTATCAGTAATATTCGGCTAAATAGAACTTCCACATTTCCAAATTTTCAGTCTTATTTTAGTCCTTATCAGTATAACAGAGAACATAACACTTCTCTCTTGTTTCAAATCATATTTTTACTGCCTAATAGATTAACTTTTTTTCTGTTTGTGTTTATCATTTGCATAGCTTTTCATGAAATTTGCTGCCTATGATTTATGACTCATGAGTGTTTAGCAATAGTAAAATATGGTTATTATTTGAGAATTAGGTTTTATAAGCATACATAATGGATAGAACATATGCCAATTCTCTTCAATTCAATTACAGTGACTCTTAGGCCAGTAAATTTTGACTTTAATCTGGTGAGAGGTTTTAACACATCCTGAAAAAGACTATATGCAGCCCTGAATATATAGAAAAATAAGAGAGGGAGTCACCAAGGCAAATCAGAACAGTGCCCACCCCAACATTGTTCAGGTGGTGTTTCCCTGTTGGGTTATCAGAGTATGATGATCTTGTGTCAATCAAGTAACCAACATAGGTTCACCAAAAGCACTGATAATTTGATACCTATTCTAATCACAATGCTGTGACTATCTGATTTGTTTTATAATTACAATTTCAGTGGAACTTGACAAATTCCCCCAAGTTTCTTGCAATCATCAACAAATTGGCATTTCTGAGTCTGTAAGTCTGTGGGCCAAAACTTGCACTAGGGCAATTCATTAAATTGGTATCAATTATGAGGTTTTCTGGTGGTTGGACAGCAAAATGTGCTCTGCTGGTCATACCCTTCTGCAATTCGAATACAGAGTAAGTTCTGTGAGTCTTTGTTCCCTTAATATTCAGTCATTTATATGAGGCCAAAGTTCTTTCTTAGTCTCCTCTGTCCACAACATCTGCATAAATTAAGTAAAAAATTGCTGAAAAGTAGTGAGCTGCACTGAATTGAACAAAGCTGAACGTTACCACACTGAAATTATTAACACTGCATACATTTATAACATCCCATTATAAACATATGTTTGCAATGTCTGTTATATCCATTACTTGCATTACTTGCCTCTATTATCTAGTAATGAAACTTCTAATAGATATCTTGACTTCATCTGAAATCTTTTACTAAACACAGAATTATGGCTTTGCCTCTTTGGTAAAAGCTGTCATTTCTCATTTGAATAATATTCATATAGCCTGTTTTAAATAAATTTAAATTTATTAAAGTGATATCCAATGAAGTAACCTCACACTCTCACATGTGGACAACAAATGTGATAAAGAGATCAGATTGCTGCAGGGTACAATGTATCAAAGATATGACTGAGGTAAGGACAAACTAGCTTTCCACTAGTTTCCTATTTCATCACTCCAAATGCCTCAACTGTATCAAACAACAGTATAACTTACCTGAAAATCACTGTTTTGAATATTATATCCTTCCTTTGGCACTTACTGCATGTGCTTACATGTTAAACTTTTTGTATATTGATAAATATGGTAAAGAACAGTAGTTGTCTTACAATCTAAGTAATAAAAACAAAAATACAATTACATCTTCAGTTAAAAAGTGACATTTGGATTTAAAGCTAACACAAGCAGAATAAACACCTCCTGGCATGAATCAGTGATGTGGTGATAACAGTGATAGATCTGTGATTAATAAGGGGCTGAATAAATTGTTCTCACCTTCTTTATCCTAGTCATTCCCTGATTTGGTGAGATGTTTCTGAAATTTCACTTAATTTTTTTTAAGTGTGAGATAAATTTCATAATTACTAATATGTGTGCTTTCTGTGACTATTTTGAAATTTAAACTCTCACATGAATTAAGCAACATCACTGTCTATTTAGATATCCTATAATCATTTTTAGCTGGTAGGTTTATTATCAATGATATAAATAAAATCTGTAAAGTGACTACTCATAGTTTGAATTATGGCCTTGGTGATGCTATTGATATGTTATTTGTTTCAAAATCAGAGCATCAAAACTCAGTCTTATCATTGATACTATAGTATTTGGGGTATTTAAAATTTAACATAATCAATAAACATAATTTAAAATTTATGAACAGTATTGCCTTATTTATGAATGTGGAATATTTGCAGCTACTTATAGGAATCAAGTTATTAGCTGAAATAGTTATGAACTATAATTTATGAAAGTAGTTTTCATTTAGCCTGTAATGTCAAAGCAATTTCTGTTTTTAGCACTAAATTTCTTTCTATGCTACTCCAGTCAAGTTAGATGTGTTTGCTAATCTGATTTAATATGGAGATATCTTTAAAAAGCTGCAAGATTTTTTAACAAGACCTATATAAGGGAAATTATAAATTTTAATATATTTAGTTACTGTTTTGGGGCTTCCCTCATGGCTTAGCCAGTAAAGAATCTGCCTGCAATGTGGGAGACCTGGGTTCAATACCTGGGCTGGGAAGATCCCCTGAAGGAGGGCATGGCAACCCACTCCAGTATTCTGGCCTGGAGAATCAGAGGAGCCTGGCAGGCTACAGTCCATGGGGTCACAAAGAGTCAGATATGACTGAGCAACTAAGCACAGCAGAGCACAGTTACTATTTCAGGGAAGATGAAGTGAACCACAGAATATCAAAACTGGTAACATAATATGAGGTTCTGCATTGCATTTGCCAACTTTAGAGTGACCAATTCAGGTCCTATAACCGGGAAGACTAATTATGATAGAAACACAATGATAACAACTATACATGGGCATTACAAAGAACAAGAAGAAAGGACTTGTGTTGCTTCATCACAGTTGTCTAAAAGGCTTCCTTGGAACCCACATGTTGGTTCCTTAGTTTCTTCATGGCTTCCTTTACATCTTTATTCCTTAGAGTGTAAATCATAGGGTTAAGAAGAGGAGTGAATACAGTAAAAAACACAGAGATAAATTTATCAATTGTGAAGCTTTCAAAGGGCCAAATATAGATAAAGATTAATGGGCCAAAGAACAGAACTACAACAGTAATGTGGGCGGACAGAGTGGAAAGTGCCCTGGATGTCCCACCAGAGGCTTGGCGATGGACAGTAGCAAGGATGATAGTGTAAGAAATGAGCAAAAGGAGAAAACGGATAAGTGACAACAGGCCACTATTTGTGAGCACCAGTATCTCGAAAACATAGGTGTCCAAGCAGGCAAGTTTAATCACAAGGGGGAGATCGCAAAAGAAATTGTCTACCTTGTTGGGTCCACAGAAAGGAAGATCTATTGTGAATACCAGGTGACTGGCTGAGTGCAAGATGCCAGTGGCCCAGGAGACCCCCACCAGGACAGTGCACGTTCTTCGGCTCATGATGGTCATGTAATGCAGAGGTTTGCATATAGCGATATATCTGTCATAGGCCATGGCAACAAGAAGTACCATCTCACTGCCCCCAAAAACATGCAAGAAAAAAATCTGTGACATGCATCCCTTGAAAGTGATGGTCTTGTGTTCACTGAGGAAATCTGCAATCATCTTGGGAGTGGCAAATGTAGCCTGACATACATCAATGAAGGAGAGATTGCTAAGAAGAAAGTACATCGGAGAATGCAATCGAGAGTCTGTAATCACTGTGAGAATGATAAGAATGTTTCCCATCACTGCAGCACCATAAAACGCAGAGAAGATAAAGAAAAGGAAGAGCTGGAGTTCCCGAGAGCTAGACAGGCCCAACAAAATGAATTCAGTAACCACTGACTTATTGCTCCATCCATTAAATGAATCTGGGCTGCTCAAGTTAGCTAAGGGGAAGAAAAAATAATTATTTATTAAAAAAATAATAACAAATAAGTGTATTATTACTATTATTTCTAGGAATTTATATTTTCCTTGTGTTACGTAACTATACAAATTGTCATTTACTTTTGCATTTATGAATTGGCTAGATAAAAGATGGACAGATATAGATTTATCTAATAGATAAGTCAATATGGAAGGAAGGGAAAATTTGATTTGATATTATATACCAATATACTTTTTATAGAAGTGTGCAAGATCTCAATAGCACTTTGAAAGTCCCACATACCATACTTACACATTCAGATTACAAATTCAAAAGATGAATATGATGCCTTTTACAGAATCTTGGAGGGACAAGAAATTTAGGCCAAATGCAAAGAGATGAAAATCAGACCAGTTACTTTAGCAATGACATTGGAGAAATAAGTGAGATGTGTCCATGCATTTGAGAGAATCTGCAGTTGTAACAAAAGAGAGAAATTAATTTGTAACAAGTTAAACTACTATGAGTGACAAATTACTTTCACTTTTCTATATTAAAACAGTTTGAGTTTTACATGATTTAGTAGTCAAAATATCTTCCTAGAATCTCAGAAGCATATGTTCTTTTCAGTCACTCTTTATTTCTCTCCATATGATCTCCTTTTTTTTCAGATTTTATTTTATTTTACTTTACAATATTGTATTGGTTTTGCCATACATCAACATGAATCCGCCACAGGTGTACACGTGTTCCCAATCCTGAATCCCCCTCCCACCTCCCTCCCCATACCATCTCTCTGGGTCATCCCAGTGCACCAGCCTCAAGCATCCTGTATCCTGCATCAAACCTAGACTGGCGATTCATTTCTTATATGATATTATACATGTTTCAGTGTGATCTCCTTTTTACAGCTGTTGAATATAATATTATTTAATCAGACCTTCAAAGCATTTCAAAGATGGAACTGAATGTAATTTAATTACTATGATATGTTTGTTATTTAAACACATTTGTACCACTTATCTTTGCTGGTCATTTTTTAATCTCTTCTTTCTCTGATGAGTTTATCACAATAGCAAAAATGTTTTTCCAAAATCAACTGAAAACATAATTTATATATAATTAACTCAACAAATAATACAAATTGCCTGCTCTGCACCATGCAACTTTATGGGCTCTGGAGGCAAAGCAATCGGAAAAAAAGGGGGGATGGAAATATGCCCTACCTTCTTTTGGTTATATCCTAAAGAAATGATGGGACTGGCAGAGGCAATGGAGATAAAATATATATTATGTCATTTAGTGATAAGTGCTTCAGAGAAAATAAAGCGGAGCAAAGGAATATGGACTAACCAAGTGGTCATAAAAGCCTCACTGGGCAGGTTACATTTCAGCAGCAACTAAAGAAAATGAAGAGCAAGCCTTGAGGAAATCTACTTCAGACAAAAGGAATAGCAAACATGTGCAAAAATTTTTTTATGTGAAATAAGCATTCTCTTGAAAAACATCGGTATAGTTTGGGCTGGTTTGTTAGAAATTAAATAATGGAAACTTAGCTTTTAACCTTACTATGAAATTGGCATAATTGACTTTTTTAAACAACATTCTGCCTCGTAGGCTTAAACAGTTTTAGAAAGCTGTAAATTCAGTCTTAAAATATGGACACACACTAAAAGCCTAGTCTCTTTTGTTTTCTAAAAAGAAATATAGATATAAAATTGCATTCCAAATTCTATACATATGCTTCTATATACAGAATTTGAAAAAGAATTTATATTTTTGTGTAAATGTATGGCGATAATTGTGTCATTCAAAATAAAATTGAAATGATCTGTGATTTCTTGTAAGAACCCTTGAAATGAAGTTTATGGCCAGATCTCAGAATCTGAGAAAATGTTTCTGTGTCTGTCATCACATTCAATGACAGCTGCATGAGATATACTGTATTATTTATTCAAGGTAAGACATCCACATATTGAGAGCATTTTAAAATATAAAAATTACTAATTACTTTTTTGTGTTATTCATAGAATCTTATGCCTTTTAAAACATCTTCCCATAGTGTATCAATGTATATACAAGGCTTGACAAGAGTTTTCAAAGTGACAAATGCAAAAGCTATAGGGTTATTAAAATGACAAGTTTTTGCCCCATTCTATTCTCTATCACCATATCTATTTTTTCAAAATAATTTAGCAATATGCTTACCTTCACTTGGGTGCTTCAGTCCATCAACATGTTAGCAGTGACAATAATCAGATAAGTCTAATGTTTTATTTCAGATTTTAGAATCTCATATACAAACTCCAAGTTCTTTTTTTAATTTAATTCTTTTATATTGGAGTATAGTTGACTTACAATATTGTGTTAGTTTCAGGTGTATAGCAAAGTGATTCAATTCTACATATACATATATCCATTCTTTTTCAGATTCTTGTCCCATATAGGCTATTACAGAATCTTGTCATCTCAATTCTATAATTACTTTAGCCCAGAATCCCTTTAACTCTGAATGTTAATATCTATATTTAATTTTTTGCTTCATGTGATTAAATTCTGCATGCCAGTTTTGAGAGAAATCACAGGGAAGCAATAATAGGTTGAAGAAAAGAAACCTCCAAAACCTGTTGTCTTTTTTTAAAAAAAGATTGAGTCACAAGTGCCCATAAGACAATATTTGAATACTATACTACATACCCCCAAATCTCAGATAACCAATCCCATGGACTGCAATAGCCCATTAAAAAAACTTCCTTTATTAAGTGAGGTTATCTTGCTGTGGGAATTATTAACACACTTTGAGTTGTTTTTCTCAAAAACAAGATGATAAAAACATTTAACTTATTTGTCTATAATTGAAAGCAAAGTACGTATCACAAGAGGGAAATGTAGTGATCTAGGAGTTTGCAACACCAGTTACTTTTAACAACCTATCTCCCTCCATGTGCCTTTTTTCCTCTTGTTTAAAGTGACTAAGGCAGTAAGCTGCTGCTAAGTCACTTCAGTCGTGTCCGACTCTGTGCGACCCCATAGACGGCAGCCCACCAGGCTCCCCTATCCTTGGGATTCTCCAGGCAAGAACACTGGAGTGGGTTGCCATTTCCTTCTCCAATGCATGAAAGTGAAAAGTGAAAGTGAAGTCACTCAGTCGTGCACGACTCAGCGACCCCATGGACTGCAGCCTACCAGGCTCCTCCATCCATGGGATTTTCCAGGCAAGAGGACTGGAGTGGGGTGCCATTGCAAACACTAGCATAAATGCCCAAAGCAGGAATATGTTTCATAAGAAATATAAGTCAGGCAAAGGGCCTAAGAGAATTAGGGTCTTTTCTTTAATCCTTTGCTTTTTTCTTTTTATGGAAATATGTATGATGAAGTTTTTCAAACTCCATACCCCTCAAAATCCAATATTTTAATTGTCTTTGCTCATTGCTTAACCATACATTAGAATCAGAAAGTTCATTTGGGCATACAGTGGGTAAAACTGCTTAGATATGCAAGTAGTTTGTTTTTGGATTTTGTGGAAAGAGGTCTCAGAGCAGTGAAAGGACTGAAGTCTGCAAAGAGCAGGTGACAGCAAGAAAGGGAAACTTGATGAGCAGATAAAGAAACCCAGGTTTCTCTGAATTCTCTGCTGATGGACCAGCTTCCTTCTTGATATCTTTCTCTTTAATATTTCACAGATATTTCAGTTCTTCTGTTTCCAAACCTATTCCTCCTTCACTCGGCCCCATCCCCAGCTAATGGCATTTCTTTTGCCTCAGCATTTTCAGCCAGAAACTTAGTTCTTTCTTTTTCATTAGTTTTTTTCTACATACTACTTTGTATTCTTCCAAAATATTCCCAGTTTGTTAAATTATATTCATTTTAACTCCCCTGTCTAAACCATCATCATTTTTCTCCTCAAAAGTTTCGAGATCTTCTGATGATCTCAACTTTTACCATTGATTTTTCCAGTTTAATCTTTAAAAATAAAACAAAACCATAAGCCATGCCAACCTTTAAGATAAAGCAGGCAGTTACCTTAACCAGAAAAATGGTTTTATTCAGGAATAGCAGACATGTTGCTATTGCAAGCTATGGCAAAAACTCATGTCCACTGAGTCGGTGATGCCATGCAAACATCTCATCCTCTGTCCTCCCCTTCTCCTCCTCCCTTCAATCTCTCCCAGCATCAGGGTCTTTTCAAATGAGTCAGTTCTTCACATCAGATGGTCAAAGTACTGGAGCTTCAACTTCAGCCTCAGTCCTTCCAATAAATATTCAAGACTGATTTCCTTTAGGATGGACTGGTTGGATCTCCCTGCAGTCCAAGGGACTTCTCCAACACCACAGTTCAAAAGCATCAATTCTTCGGCACTCAGCTTTCTTTATAGTCCCACTCTCACATCCATACATGACTACTGGAAAAACCATAGGTTTGACTAGATGGATATTTGTTGGTAAAGTAACATCTCTGCTTTTTAATATACTGTCTATTTTTGTCATAGCTTTTCTTCCAAGGAGCAAGCATCTTTTAATTTCATGGCTGTAGTCACCATCTGCAGTGATTTTGGAGTCCAAAAAAATTAAGTCTCTCACTTTTTCCATTGTTTCCCCATCTATTTGCCATGAAATGATGGGACTGGATGCCATGGGTATTTGCTTACTGACTTATAAAACCTCTTTGCAAATTAAAGATATTACCCCTGTGGATAATACTGCTTGTCACCTAATTTTTCTTTTGACTTTATTTGTGATAGAATTTTTAAAAAAAAGAAACTGAAACTTTTATGGAAATTAGTGTAGTCATATTTGCCAACTTTTTTTTTAACTTTTTGACTTTTGAATTTATCAAACTCCATATGATAGGTTGTGCCCAATCACAAAAGTCCCAAGTAGACCCAACAATGATTAGAAAGTGGAAGAATGTGTCTCTGGTAGTACAAGGAACTGACCAAATCAAATGGCCACTCTCAAATTCTAATTTCCCCCTTTCTCCTACTGTTCTCCCTCACCTCCATTTTTCCTTGGGTCACCTACCCCTCCTCTACCTCGATATTTGATTACTGAAGATCCGAGCAGCTAAATGACAGTTTTTCAAGGGTACTGTTGGCAACTTTCCATTTTCACCTGCAAGTCAGAGTTAAAAGGGAAAAAAATACTACCAACAGTATCATGAATGCATTAATGTTTATTACATATTTTAAATGTTTTGGCACTATATAAAATTTGTTTAAAAATAAAAGTCATGTTAAAGGAACATTACCATGTTTGTTATTGTACAAATGAATTTGACCTGAAGTCTAAAGTTCCAAGAATCCTTAGCTAATAATAAGTATCATGGTTCTAAAAGACTATCTATATCTAAGACTCAGCTGGCTCTGATTTATCATGCAGAGTTAATATCTAAACACATAGTCACTAAGTTATGTATTAAAATTTAATTAATACTGAACCCAATGAGATGACAATTGCAGGCTTTCTATTTTCTGTTAAGCGACTGTTTTTTCTTTGTAGAATACATTTAGTCTTTTTGTTATAAGGCCTTTTTCATAAGGCAAAGGGAGAAGTATATAGAAACCTTTGGCCAGCGAATGAAATAATAATTTGTTGTTCCGTTGCTAAGTTTCATCTGACTCCTTGGGACCACATGGACTGCAGCATGCCAAGCTCCTCTGTCCTTCACTATCTCCCAGTTAGCTCAAACTCGTGTCCATTGAGTTGGTGATGCCATCCAACCATCTCATCCTCTGTCATCCTCTTCTCCTCTTGCCCTCAATCTTGCCCAGCAGCAGGGTCTTTTTCAAATGAAGTGGTGCTTCACATCAGGTGGCCAAAGTATTGGAGCTTCAGCTTCAGTATCAGTCCTTCCAATGAATATTCAGGACTGATTTCCTTTAGGAATGACTGGTTTGATCTCCTTGCTGTCCAAGGACTCTCAAGAGTCTTCTCCAGCACAGATTTTAAAACCATTATTACTAGGTGGTGCTAGTGGTAAAGAACCTGATTGCCAATGCAGGAGATAAGAGATCTGGGTTCAATCACTGGGTCAGGAAGATTCTCTGGAGAAGGGCAAGACAACCCACTCCAATATTCTTGCCTGAAGAATCCCATGGACAGAGGAGTCTGACAAGCCACAGTCCAGAGTGTCGCAAAGAGTTGGACATGACTGAAGCGACTTAGCATGCAGGCAAAATATTATTACAAGTACAAGAATTTTGCATTCTTTCTTCTGTTTTCCAAGAAATATGAAAGAATAGATCTCAGACTTTATCCTCAATTTCAAAAAAATTTTGTAATTTTTGTGCATTTGTATGTTTTAGGTACATAAGAAATTGACTTTTTCTGCGAATTTAAATATTCTATATCCAATGTATTTGCAGACAATTTCAAAGATATTTGCAATTTTTTATGACTAATGTAGAACTCATTATAAATAACTTTTTCTACTTAAAAATAAGTAGGCTAGGGAAATAGATAGGTATGCTGCTGATAGCACCAAATATCTAGAAAACGTCTTGTAATGAATAGAAATGTATATCAAATAATCTAGAAAAAAAACAGAAAAATTTTATTGGGACATAGCAGCAGATAGGAAAAACTATAAATAACCAAAAATTTTCAATACATGAGGAAAAGATAAGCTAAAAAACACACAACAAATGTATACAAGTGAAGTGAAATCTATGTTTTAAAACAATATTTTTTCACCATGTCAATTTATAGAAAAAAAATATTATGAATAAGTTGATAGAGCCTAACAGAAACATAATTTACTTGTATGTTTTGATTGCAAGGCATAAAAATTACACAAGTTCAACTGAAGAGAATCACAAATTTGGTAACATGAATAGCTTTTTTTGCAGATTAGAATATCTAAATTATTTATAAAATATTTTGAAAAGTTGCTAAATATTTTCGAGAGAATTTGTACTTTAGAATTATAAACTATGAAAAACTGGTTAAAATTAAATAGCAAACCAGGAACTGGTTTTATGTAATTCCTCTGCAGTTGGGGGAAAAAATCTAATTCTGTAATTCAATAACCCCTGTCATTAGCAAAAATAATTGACTTGATGCTGTGCTCCAGCAATGGGCTTTTCATTTCCATTGCATATTTATGTTCCTCCATGGTGTTCCCTAGTTTTTCCCGAAGCTCAAATGACGGTTTCTCAATTTTTTCATGGCTGATTTAACATCCTCATTTCTCAGAGAGTAGATGATGGGATTCAACAGAGGTGTACAAACAGTGTAGAACACAGAAAGGAACTTATCCAGAGAAAGTCTGCTAAAAGGCCATATATAAAAATAAATGCAAGGCCCAAAGAAAAGAATCACCACCGTGATATGGGCAGTTAATGTAGAAAGTGCCTTGGATGGTCCACTGGAGGAACGGTGATGGACAGTGATCAAAATGACAGTGTAGGAAATAATTAAAGCCAGAAAACAGCTCAGTGATATCAGGCCACTGTTAGTTAGAGTCATAATTTCCATCTCATAAGTATCCATGCAAGCCAACTCGATCACCAGGGGAAGGTCACAAAAGAAGCTGTCTACCTCATTGGGGCCACAGAATGGCAGATCCACTGTAAAAGCCAAGTGGCTCACAGAATGAAGAATACCCACAGCCCAGGAAATAAACACAAAAATTATACAGAGTCTTCGATTCATAATTGTGCTATAGTGTAGAGGCTTACAAATGGCTATAAATCTGTCACATGCCATAGCTACAAGCAACATCATCTCACTCCCAACGAAACTGTGAAGAAGGAATATTTGGGCCATGCAACCCTCAAAGGAGATAGTTTTGTGCTCCACAAAAAAGTCCACAAGCATCTTGGGGGTGGCAAAGTTAGATTGGCAGATATCAATGAAAGAAAGGTTACTGAGCAGGAAGTACATAGGAGAGTTCAAATGGGAGTCAGAGGAAACAATAGCAATTATCATGATGTTGCCCAGAACTGACGTCACATACACTATTGAGAAGATGGCAAAAAAGAAAAGCTGAAGTTCCCAAGAATTAGAGAGTCCCAGAAGCACAAACTCAGATACCATTGATTCATTTGTGTAAGCCATGTATCCAATCCACTGTTACCTAAGTAAAAGAAAATCAGGAAAACGTCACAATGATTGACACTGTATCTAGTATATATACAAAAGAAATGTGATAAGTTTTCAATTAAAAGTTAATTTAATGAGACCATGTAAATAGTCAGTGAACTAGTATTTAACATCTATGACCGCTGTGGAAAGTAGAAGTGAGAATGAAACTGGAGCCGATTATACAGAGTGAAGTAAGCCAGAAAGAAAAACACCAATACAGTATACTAACCCATATATATGGAATTTAGAAAGATGGTAACGATAACCCTGTATGTGAGACAGCAAAAGAGACACAGATGTATAGAACAATTTTTTGGACTCTGTGGGAGGGGGAGAGAGTGGGATGATTTGGGAGAATGGCATTGAAACATGTATAACATCATATAAGAAATGAATCACTAGTCTAGGTTCGATGCAAGATACAGGATGCTTGGGGCTGGTGCACTGGGATGACCCAGAGAGATGATATGGGGAGGGAGGTGGGAGGGGGGTTCAGGATTGGGAACATGTGTACACCCGTGGCGGATTCGTGTTAATGTATGGCAAAACCAATACAGTATTATAAAGTAAAATAAAGTAAAATTTTTTAAAAAAGGAAATAAAGATAATTAGATATGGATTCTATCATAGAGAGATAAGATATTCATATTAAAATTATAAAATCAGAAACAAGCAAACAATAACTGATACAACAATATGATAGATATTAGCAAAATGAAATAAACTATGCCAAAGTGGTAAGGTAACATATCATGAGATATGTATCATTTTAGCTAAAACTATTTAAAAGCTTGTAATTTGCTAGCCAAATCTGAAGCAAACGGCTATTTTAAGCATGGGGAATAGCAGGACTAAAGCTACAAATGTGAAACCATGGAAGGCATCCTCAGAGAGCCACCAGTTCAGTGGCTTGGCTGGAAAAGGGTGTGCTAAGGAACAGTCAAAATGAAGTTGGGAACGGTAGGTTAGGAGCAAAACATGGATGCAATTAGCCTTGAATGTAATGCCAGTGGATTACATTAATGTTCTCAAAACCGAGAATCATAAAGTGTTTGACAGTGCTTTAGGAAGCTTGGTATTTGTGACAATGTGGAAAGAAGAGGCAATGGTAATACTCTGAAAGTTTCTGTGAAAATCAAGAACATTCCTTTCATCCTTTGAACAATAGTTAATCAGAGTTCACCTTCTGTTACATAAAGACCAACGGTGAATGAGTCACCTATGTATCTTCAGTCTCTTCCAACTCTGCCTTTTGTCTCTTCCCTAACATGCCTGACACACCTGGATTTATCAAAATCTGTCTGTTCTTTTGGAAATATTTTATATGACTATATATGGTGCATTTTGAACACAAGATAGATTTTCAAAAGAGAAAATTTAAATACTGTGTTAATTGCCTCTAAATTGTTTTTTGACATTTTGCTTTAATACTTTGGGCACTATGTGGCCACTTGATCTCAGAAGAAAACCCTGCACAACCTCTTGTAGATCAGGAGACATTTTTGGCTTTAGCTCTGTGTACCCAGCACAACACAATAGGTATTAATTTGTCACTATACTGATTGAAGTTCTACACCCTGTATTCTTCAGTGAAAAATATAACTAATATAACAGATATCTAAAAGCTTAAAAGCAAGACTGAACAGAAACCATAAATTAACCAATTAAAAATATTTAAACTGTTAGAAGCTTTAATTTATGTGATTATAACCTGATTTTTGAGGCACTAAATTCTCCCCTTTCAAGGACTTTACTCAGTGTATTTGAGTTACAATCTCTAGTTTTAAGGGGAATCAGAAACTTAAGTTACTCAAGAATAGAAACGGATTAAAAAGGCATGAACTGACCTCATTACAAACATCCATTATGCGATTCTCATCTCCGTGTGGAAGATTTGGGCCAGTGCTGGCTTTTCTGATCATGTATTTACACGAGCAATACAGAGAAGGAGACAAACAAACGTGGGAAAGGAAAGAAATTCCATTTCTAAAACTGAAAATGATCCTACAAAGCTACAGTTACTAATTTTAAACATATAAAATTTGCGGCCATGAGGGACTTCATATAACTTTCAGTCTCCTAGATAAAGCCTGACAAATATCATGATAATTTAGTGGAATAACATTAAAGAGAGAGGGAGGGAGAGAGGGAGAGAGAAAGATGAAGATAAGAAGAAAATAATTAGGAGGAAGAGGAGAAAAGGGGGGCAGAAGAGGAGAAGGAGGAAAGTACAAGGAAGAGGAGGAAGGGAAAGCATAATGGTTAATAACCTGCAGTTAGTGGTATTTATTCAATTTTTAAAGATCGTCTCATCTTTTAAAAAAGTTTTTCTGAAAATATCCAAGTTTTCTACAAAGTAGCTAATAGATGATAAGATTTGGCATTTCATTTTTCAAAATACAGGAAACTACTGCAAAATCTTCTCCATCCTAGTTTCCTGTGATTTCTTAATCCAAGTAGAATAGATTAAAGTCAATGCTATATCTCATTTTCTTCTTAATATTTAAGGTAGAACCCATCAGTAAAAAAGGAACAGCTAACTTTTGTCACTTTCCAGTTGAGTGATGGACAGCAAAGCAGAAGCAGTAAAGGATACCCTTACTGGCCATTATATAGTTACCCCTTCTTCATTCTAGGCAAATCGTGACAGTAAATAATTGTTTCAAAAAATGGCCAATGATCTTCTGGATAGAAAGCATAAAAAATGGCATATAAGGGACAGATAATGGTTATATCATACTTCCTTTTGTTTATCAAATATTAATCCTATTATCAACTTGGCAGCCCGCCATATTAAAAATATTTGCAATATACTCTTGACTTGATGCATTTAAACTTGTCCCTGAACCGGGCTATGCAAAAGCATACCCCTCAGTTCTTGCCTGAAGTAGTGAAGGCTCTACTCCTCTTGTCCTGGACTATATAATGATAATATCTAAGGTAATGCAATATAAAGCTTTCCATCCTCAATCCAGGAAACTGATTTCTTTGGGGAAGTGAGAAATCACCCTTTAGAGATATGATGTCATCCAACAGTGGGAGTAATTATGTTTTACAAAATAATTTTTCCAGGAATTGAAAAGAAAGGAAAAAAGTTTATTACCAACTAGTTGGTGTGTATGAAAGCAAAAGATTATTTACCACTGATTCCTAGTCAGCAAAGTAATTTTTCAATTCGGAACTTTCTGTCAGTAAAACAATCATCAGTCCAGTCCAGTTCAGTCGCTCAGTCATGTCTGACTCTTTGTGACACTGTGGACTGCAGCACGCCCGGCTTCCCTGTCCATCACAAACTCCTGGAGCACGCTCAGTCTCAGGTCCGTCAAATCAGTGATGCCATCCAACCACCTCATCCTGTCATCCACTTTTCTTCCTGCCTTCAGTCTTTCCCAGCATCAGGGATCAGGATCTTTATCCAGTGAGTCAGTTCTTCACATCAGGTAGCCAAAGTATTGGAGTTTCATCTACAGCATCAGTCATTCCAATGAATATTCAGGACTGATTTCCTTTAGCATTGATTGGTTTGATCTCTTTGCTGTCCCAGAAACTCTAAAGAGTCTTCTCCAACATCACAGTTCAAAAGCATCAATTCTTTGGCACTCAGCTTTCTTTACGGTGCAACTATCACATCTACACATGACTACTAGGAAAACCGTAGCTTTGACTATATGGACCTTTGTCGGCAAAGTAATCTCTCTGCTTTTTAATATGTTGTCTAGGTTGGTCATAGCTTTTTTCCCAAGGAGCAAGTGTCTTTCAATTTAATGGCCGCAGTCACCATCTGCACTAATTTTGGAGCCCAAGAAAACAATCATACTGTCTTACAAATGATCACCCAGCCTCAGAGTGGTTTTCTCCAATCACAAGGAGCCCACTATTTCGCAGGACAGCTTAGTCTATTGTTAGAGTGCTTAACTGGTTCTACCATCTGTGTTTAATAAAGAAAACCTACTCCCACTTAAACATAATGTCTCTTCAAATATTTTAAGGCACCCTATCTTCTACATGAAAAACGTATTTTCCCCCCAAATATTTCAGCTGTCTGTGAAATGAAAATATCTCCTGCCTTATCAATAAACAAGAAATGTTGAGTCATCAGTGATTTTTGGCCTCCAAATGTGGATGAGGGCCCCCAAAACAGAGCAAAATGCCTGTGATCCAGCAGATGCCACCACCCTACCCCCCATGGCAATTGCTGAAGAGCTGGGGGGTTGCAAGAAATAGCCATCTGCCACACCTGCCACTCCACATGGTGAACAAGGGATTAAGGATATAAACAATCTAGAAACAGGATTCGGCCCTAGATAGCTGAGATGCATATGAAAGGAATGAGTTCAGTGAGCCTGAGCCTTGCCTCTTCCCATGATATCTGGTTTTCCTTACTACTTAGCAATAGTCTCTCATGTTCAGACTGCTTACCCACTTTGTCGCAAACTTGTATATAGCCTGATTCCCTCTCCTGCCTCTTTGGAGAAGTTATCTCAGAGCTACTGAGATGCTGTCTCCCAGGCTTGGAGTCCTAAACATTCCCACCAAATAAAATAATTCTCTGCTTTCAGTTTGTGACTATATGTTTTAGTGGACCAGCCTTTTCAACTATATTTCATATAATACATTGTCTAGATTTCCAAAGGTTGTGATGTAGATGTAAGTTTTAAATGGCCAGCTCTAAAGAAAGAGATTGAAATAGATTTCTCCTATCACTTTGCATGTGTATATGTGTGTGTAATCACACTCGAATAAAATGTGCACATACCTAAGGACACAAGAACAATGGCATGTATTGCAGCGTGGATTGAAAGATATCGATACTGGAAACAAACCAAGTATCCATAAATTTGAGAGTAAAGAAATATAATATTTCAGTGTGGTGGAAATATTCAATGATTAAATTATTACTTTATTTTTATAGATGAATATGTGTAAGATTAAAAACCTGACAAGGGAAAATATAAGATTGGTAAAATTATCATGTGCACATTTCTACAAACCAAGCATATACATGGCCACACATTGACTAATAGTAAAATGCACAACATAAAAATTGTGAGTTATTTGCATTTCTCTAATAATGAGTGATGTTGAGCATCTTTTCATGTGTTTGTTAGCCATCCGTATGTCTTCTTTGGAGAAATGTCTATTTAGTTCTTTGGCCCATTTTTTGATTGGGTCATTTATTTTTCTGGAATTGAGCTGCAGAAGTTGCTTGTATATTTTTGAGATTAGCTGTTTGTCAGTTGCTTCATTTGCTACAATGAGGTACCACTTCACACCAGTCAGAATGGCTGAGATCCAAAAATCTGCAAGCAATAAATGCTGGAGAGGGTGTGGAGAAAAGGGAACCCTCCTACACTGTTGGTGGGAATGCAAACTAGTACAGCCACTATGGAGAACAGTGTGGAGATTCCTTAAAAAATTGCAAATAGAACTACCTTATGACCCAGCAATCTCACTGCTGGGCATACACACCGAGGAAACCAGAATTGAAAGAGACACATGTACCCCAATGTTCATCGCAGCACTGTTTATAATAGCCAGGACATGGAAACAACCTAGATGTCCATCAGCAGATGAATGGATAAGAAAGCTGTGGTACATATACACAATGGAGTATTACTCAACCATAAAAAAGAATTCATTTGAATCAGTTCTGATGAGATGGATGAAACTGGAGCTGATTATACAGAGTGAAGTAAGCCAGAAAGAAAAACACCAATACAGTATACTAACACATATATATGGAATTTAGGAAGATGGCAATGACGACCCTGTATGCAAGACAGGGAAAGAGACACAGATGTGTATAATGGACTTTTGGACTCAGAGGGAGAGGGAGAGGGTGGGATGATTTGGGAGAATGGCATTGAAACATGTATACTATCATGTAAGAATTGAATCGCCAGTCTATGTCTGACGCAGGATGCAGCATGCTTGGGGCTGGTGCATGGGGATGACCCAGAGAGATGTTATGGGGAGGGAGGTTCATGTTTGGGAATGCATGTAAGAATTAAAGATATTAAAATTTAAAAAATTTAAAAGAAAAAACCACCAAAAAAAAAATAAATTCTGTAATTTTGCTTCCAAAAAAAAAAAATTGTGAGTTAAATTTTATTCAGAGACCTAACTGAAGACTATGGCCCAAGAGTGCTTTGCTTAGTTGCTCAGTAGCGTCCAGCTCTTTGCAACTCCATGAACTGTAGCCCACCAGGCTCCTCTGTCCATGGGGATTCTCCAGGGAAGAATACTGGAGTGGGTCGCATGCACTCCTCCAGGGGATCTTCCCAGCCCAGGAATCGAACCACAAGCTCCAGCATTGCAGGCGGATTCTTCACCATCAGAGCCACCAGAAAAGTCTGGAGAACAGCCCAGGAGACAGTCTCTCAAAGAGCTCTGAGGAACTGTTTGAAGAGGTGAGGAAGGAGCCAGAATACAAATATTTTTGCTGAGAAAAACATGTAGTCAAACAAAATAGCAGATTACTGTTAATTACAAAGGAACAGACTTATCAAATTAATGCTTTTAGTGTTTTTCTCTGTGTGGAAAAATACAAGAATCTGAGGTCATTGAAAATCATCCTTCAAAGGGCATCTTAACTATCTAGAGGTAGGTGCTACCAGTGTTTTCTCCATTCTGAATTCTTCTCAGGTGCACCCTCAGTAGGTGACTGCGTGGTTAAGCGTTTGATCCTTTTGGAGCTGATACAAAAGGCAACTTTTTTTTTTCTTTATACCAACTTATTATAATAGTAACTTTGTGCTTTGAATGGTCAGAATTAGTTTCTTTTGCTTGCAGGAAAAGAAAAAACATTATCATTAAAATAGCTGTAGGGAAGCACAATTTGCTACCCCAAAATATTTCTTTGGCATGAGAATTATTTTGAGATGAAGACAAGTAAGATGCAAAGACTCACGAAGAAACTTTGATTTTCCCTTTAACTGCCTAAAGAATGTACACAGGATCTGTTTTATTATTATTATTATTTTTACTTCATTTTGCTTTACAATACTGTATTGGTTTTGCCATACATTGACATGAATCCACCACAGGTGTACATGAGTTCCCAAACATGAACCCCCCTTCCACCTGCCACCCCTTATCATCTCTCTGGATCATCCCCGTGCACCAGCCCCAATCATCCTGTATCCTGCATCAAACATAGACTGGCACTTCATTTCTTACATGATAGTATACATGTTTCAATGCCATTCTCCCAAATCATCCCACCCTCTCCCTCTCCCACAGAGTCCAAAAGTCCGCTCTACACATCGGTGTCTCTTTTGCTGTCTTGCATACAGGGTCATCATTACCATCTTTCTAAATTCCATATATATGTGTTAGTATACTGTATTGGTGTTTTTCTTTCTGGCTTACTTCACTCTGTATAATCGGCTCCAGTTTCATCCATCTCATCAGAACTGATTCAAATGTATTCTTTTTAATGGCTGAGTAATACTCCATTGTGTATATGTACCACAGCTTTCTTATCCATTCATTTGCTGATGGACACCTAAGTTGTTTCCATGTCCTGGCTATTATAAACAGTGTTGCGATGAACATTGGGGCACATGTGTCTCTTTCTGTTCTGGTTTCCTCAGTGTGTATGCCCAGCAGTGGGATTGCTGGGTCATAAGGCAGTTCTATTTGCAATCCAAAAGTCTGCAAGCAATAAATGCTGGAGACGGTGTGGAGAAAAGGGAACCTTCTTGCACTGTTGGTGGGAATGCAAACTAGTACAGGCACTATGGAGAACAGTGTGGAGATTTCTTTAAAAATTGCAAATAGGATCTGTTTTAGGAAGGGAGCTATTACCTTGATGGGCTTCCCTGCTGCTGCTGCTGCTGCTGCTGCTGCTGCTGCTGCTGCTGCTGCTGCTGCTGCTGCTGCTGCTAAGTTGCCTCAGTTGTGTCTGACTCTGTGCGACCCCATAGATGGCAGCCCACCAGCCTCCCCTGTCCCTGGGATTCTCTAGGTAAGGACACTGGAGTGGGTTGCCATTTCCTTCTCCAATGCATGAAAGTGAAGTCACTCAGTTGTGTCCGACTCTTGGCAACCCCATGGAGTGCAGCCCACCAGGCTCCTCCGTCCATGAGATTTTCCAGTCAAGAGTACTAGAGTTGGGTGCCATTGCCTTCTCCATGATGGGCTTCCCAGCTGGTGGTAAATAACCCGCCTGCCAATGCAGGAGACAAGTTTCCATCCCTGGGTTGGGAAGGATGGGTTCCATTCCTGGGTTGGGAAGATCCCCTGGAGAAGGGCACAGCAACCCACTCTGGTATTCTTTCCTGGAAAATCTTATGGACAGAGGAGCCTGGTGGGCTAGAGTCCATAGGGTTGCAAAGTCAGACACGACTGAAGTGACTTAGCACAACGCACTATCTCCTTGATAACTATCATATGAACTAGGTGTATAGCAGGGAGGAACACAGCAAAGTCTGTTTGTTAAGATTCTTCTCAGTGTCCCATTGTCTCTGCACAGCTCAGCAAATATTCATTTACCAAACATTTGCTTTTGTATTTGCATGTGAATTGCCTTCCTCTAATCATACCTCTGTCCCCAACATCCTCTTTTCTCTTTAGCTGCAGGCAGTATTTAGGTGAAGGTTTTAGCCATTTTGGTGAGTTATACATTTTTCCAGGTCTCTCAAATGTATGTATGTTGCTAAATTTTGATTTTCTCCTGTTAAACTGTTAACTGATATAGTTTCCTTGTCAATAAATGGACAAAGGAGGGAGTTGCCAGCATTTTTAAAAACGTTAAAAATATTTCACATCAAAAATACATATTTTTTTTAAAAAAAGGAAATGCACTAAGGAAAAAATATGTGTGTGCCAAGTCGTTCCAGTAGTGTCCAACTCTTTGCAACCCTATGGACTATAGCCCATCAAGCTCCTCTGTCCATGGGATTCTCCAGGCAAGAATACTGGAGTGGGTTTCCATGCCCTGCTTCAGGAAGGAAAAATATACTTTTTATTAAAGGAATACTTGTAATTTTCTTCTAACCTTTCTTATTACTTTTTTTAATGAAAGGAAACACCAGACATAATTGTGACCATTGCTCTTTTTCTTGGCACACATTGGATGGAAATTCTTCTAACTTATCTGAAATTGTATCCACTGCTAAGAGAGTTGTCAACTTCATCAACATTTAAAGGTAGGACTTTGAATATGCAGCTCGTAAAGAGATCACATAAAGAAATAAGAACAAAATGTGTTTTTCTCTACTATAAGAAAAATTGCTGACTTTCACGACATTCTTTGAAAAAACTTAGTTGAGATATAGATAGCACTTTATATCTCCTTGAGAGAGACCTTGCAAAGATACTTTGTTCATTTGCATACAATGTAAGTGAGGTCCTGTGGAAAAATTCAAAATTTGGAGTCCTCTGACATGAATATTTCTTCTTTCGTGAAATTAACTCTGGGAATTCAGACTCCATTCCTTAATATTTAGAATTTTATTTCAAGAAGTCCATTAAGATACAAATGTAAGATTAATTCAATATTATATATGGCATATAGATTTCAATGTCAAAAATTACCTACCAAATCAGCTTACCCAAACTAAAAACCAACTGCCTTCACATTACAATGTATAACTGAACAATAAAGTGCAACAATAAATAAAAAAGGCAAACAATGAAGTGCAAAATTAGAGTTTTCATTCTCAGCATAAAAGAGAGACTAATATTTACATAATCTATTTGCCTTGTATGAATTGAGAGATTTGGGAAAGTAAACATAGAAGATCTAATCAACAGTAATAATTTCCCGAACTGTCCCCAGAGTCCAGGGTAGAGATCCGTTTGTGGGGTCCTGATTGCTAACCAGGATGTATGTTTAACATTGATCATTATAACAAAGAACTTTGTATTTGATCCACATACAAAGAGTGCTGCACAGCTCCTTATAGAACAGACTGAAAAGTCAGTGTTGAATTGGTCAGCTTTAAAGATTCTCCTCTCTTCTACAACTCGTAATTTCAGAGGAAACTGGCATTTCCTTAACTGATCAGAGAAAGCCCACTAAATATTTGAAAAGTAAACTTCCAATTATATTTAGTTCCATATTTTAAAGCACTGTTAATTATTGGAAAATAATATGGGATAGGCATTTCTCCTGATATTGGAGGAGAAATCTCATAACTGAAGACTCTTCACTTAATTTTATGCACTTATCTTAAATCAGTGAAGCTGCTATCCTCTGGTTGGGAAAATTCAGTTTCAAATTCTTGAATACTATTTGCCTATATTAATTCTTAGGCCTGTAAATTAGGAAACTCATAAGATTTTTTAAGAGGTCTAAAGTTATCCCCACCAAAGAATCAGCTACTCATTCTTTTTTCCCATCCTACTTATATTTACCTATAACTAAAGCATCTATGCTATCTATATACAGCCATCCCATAACTTATCTCTGGAACCAGTAGTCATGATATTTTTTTCACATTCTTGGATATGTAACTTTTGCTAAGATGATATCTGGGAAAAAATTTAATATCCAGTAAATATTCTCTAAATCATCTTCTTCATTACTCTTACCACAGTTAAGATATACCACACAACATGTTGAAAATATTTATAAACAGACTATTGATTTGTGGAATTTGAATGAATTTGGTCTTAATAAAGGGAATTCCTCACTATTACTGGCATTTCAGAAATTTTCTTGGGCCTCGAATAACGGGTCAGAATTTTCCTCAAGGCAGTCTTCATATCTCTGTTCCTTAATGTATAAATAATGGGGTTTAGAATGGGAGTGAAAATGGTATAAAATATGGTGAGAACTTTATCCACAGGGTAGCTGGTAAAGGGCCACACGTAGATGGATATGCAAGGTCCAAAGAATAATATTACTATAGTAATATGGGCAGCCAGAGTAGAAAATGCTTTGGTCATTGCGGCAGAAGACTTAAAGCAGACAGTGATGAAAATAATGATATAAGAGCTGACCAAGAGTGAGAAAGTGCTTAAGGAAAGGATTCCACTATTGACTACAATGAGTACTTCAATGATGTAAGAGTCCAGGCAGGCAAGCTTGGTCACTCGAGGGAGGTCACAGAAAAAGCTGTCTACTGCATTGGGCCCACAAAAAGGCAGATTCACAGTAAATGACAACTGGCTCAGTGTGTGCACCAAGCCCACAGCCCAGGAGAGCATTACCAGAACAGTGCACATCCTTCGGCTCATGATGACAACATAGTGCAGGGGTTTGCATACGGCTACGTATCTGTCATAGGCCATGGACACAAGTAGCATCATCTCCCCTCCAGTGAAAAGGTGAATGAAGAAAATCTGAGCTATGCAGCCACTGAAGGAGATGGTCTTGTGTTCACTCAGAAAATCAGTAATCATCTTAGGAGTAGCAAAGGAAGCCTGGCAGATGTCCACAAAGGAAAGGTTTCCCAAGAGAAAGTACATGGGAGAGTGCAGGCTGTTGTCAGAGGTCACTGTGAGGATAATGAGAAGGTTTCCCAGCACAATGACCACATATAACACAGAGAAGAACACGAAAAAGAAGAGCTGGAGCTCCCGAGAACTAGAGAGTCCCAGTAACACAAACTCAGACACCACCGATGAATTGACCTTATCCATGGATCCAGGCTGCAGACTTGCTCTGAAACAATCCTGAAGAAGGGGAATCGGAGGAATCAGAATTACAAACTATAACACTTTTATTGTAAAGGATTCTGAAATACCAGATATCATGCATATTTGCTGAATGAAAAATTTTGAAGAGACCATGATAATATATCTGAAGAGTCAGAAGGAGCTTATGAGAATGTCCAAATAATTTTACCAGCCTCATTAGAACCCCTTGAGTTTTGGGATAGTCTTAATAATCTTTCACACAGTAGTAAACAAGCTCATTCATGATCTAACTTATCGTGATCACAATGTAAACAAAACTTTACTACTATTGCAGGAATAATAACAATTTAAACAGTTCCTACTAAGGAGATACTGTTGAATATATATTTTCCAGGTCTATAGTTGCAACCTAGACTGTCAATTGCTTTTTTGTATAATTTCTTAAAATGCATATTATAACTTTATTTTAATTATCTAAAACTCATCTTTGCTTAATAATTTAAAAACAGAGCCTAAATTTTCCATTATGCTTGCTTATCAAAATTAAATTTAGAGTAATTTATGATCCCCTTGCTTAGTGTTCTCCATGATATTATTAAGACCTCTTCATAATTAAAAACTAATTGTTTCAGCATAGAGAAATAAAAATAATTGAGTTATAAATGTCCCATGCTCCTTTAAATATGTTTTATTTGGAATCAGAATAATCCTGAGAATTATTTCAAACTTACATCTCATTTCTTCCCTGTAGTAATATAGCCTTACTGTATAAATCCAATTCCTTTGAACTGAAAAAAAAACTTTCAGGAAGCTCTATTTATAGCTGTATTTGTTCTCACAATTAACCATTGAACACAGTTATAATAATGAACCTTAGAGTGAGAAGTGATCTTACCCCCATGTAGGATCATATATGTGTTCAACTGCCTATTTCATACAAGAAGCTAAAGTCTCACTCTGTCCCTGGGATACCATCCTAGATTCTCAATCCCACCCTCCCTAGCTTTATTGTGTAATAACTGATGAGTAACACATATTTAAGGTATACAGTGTGATATTTTGGTGCATGTATACACAGTGAAATTATTACCACAATCAAGCTAATATTAACATATCCATTATCCCACATAGTTATCTTTTCATTCATGAAACAATTAAAATCTAGTCTCTCAGCAAATGTTAAATATATAATACATTACTTAGATCTCCAGAATTTATTCATCCTACATATCTGAAACTCTATACTTTTTGATCAGTTTTCATTTAGATCCAGATGCAATTACAATCCACACAGGGAAGCCCTCAATGAGAAAATCATTTCCTATATTTTTACTGGAAGAATGTTCACAGAAACATGTCAACTTATCCACGTTTTATATACACATTACTATAGACTTCTGGAGTCAAACTATTAAAAGAATCCATCTTAAAATATTAAAAATTAAATGAATGTATTAGTGACAACAGTGTTTATAACAGTGTTTATAACAACAGTGTTTATAACAGTATTTACATAACTGACAGTATTCTGAAATATAGAATACATTATTTTATTACCTTTTCCATGTGGACTCGCTTTCTTTCTGTTTCCCCATCTCTAAAGTTGTTCCTCAAGTTGTTCCTCAAGTTGTTGCTCAAGTTTATGAACTTATTACATAAAATGATGAACTCTACCTAGTGAAAATGTTTATTGTATGAACACAGTGTGTATAAAGGGGTTCCCAGGTGCTGGTGGTGAAGAACCTGCCTGCCAATGCATGAGACATGAGACGTGGGTTTGCTCCTTGGGTCAGGAAGATCCCCTGGAGGACTGAGTAATATTCCATTATATGGGCTTCCCCGGTGGCTACTGGTAAAGAACCCCCCTGCCAATGCAGGAGATGTAGGCTCAGTCCCTGGGTGGGGAAGATACCCTGGAGAAGGAAATCGCAACCCGGTCCAATATTCTTGCTTGGGAAATCCCATGGACAGAGGAGCCTGGCGTCCTATGATCCATAGGGTCACAAAGAGCTGGACTTGATGGAGCAGCTGAGCACACAGCACAATGTGTATAAATTGAGAGAATGAGGTACATTTCTGGCTCACAACTCTTCTCCTCAATTCAACCGTTTCTCCCTTTCAGGATTTTTCATCGTGTAACTGTCGCTATCATTCTTCCAGGTTGTAAACCTTACTTTTTCCTCACTCTTCCACTTGTAACATCTCATTACTCCTTAAAGTGAAAAAATTAATAAATTTTAAATTATTTACCATGACAACCAAGTAACATGGTTTTATCTGGTTTTATCTGCACCGTTCTCCAGCAAAGACACACTCAATCATTTACTAAGCTGGTAAACACTCCCTATTCATTTTTTCCTATCTTTCACAAATAGATGGTCTATTCCAATGCAAGTGCCATCTCCTCAAAAAGTCTTCACAGAGCTTAAGCTGAAATTTCTTACCTCCTAATTTTGTTGAGGTGCTTTACTTAGATGTATATTATGTGCTCTTTTAAGGTAAGAGTTTGTGGGTAGCTAACATTTCTCTACCACACGGAGAGATGCTTGAATACTTGTACATCTTATGTACAACTCAGAGGATATAGTACGGATACTTTGCGTGGAATAGATTTTCCATAAATGCACTTAGTGCTAACTGAAATATATTTCACCTCATATCTATCATAGAGAAGGCAATGGCACCCCACTCCAGTACTCTTGCCTGGAAAATCCCATGGGTGGAGGAGCCTGGTGGGCTGCAGTCCATGGGGTCGCTGAGAGTTGGACATGACTCAGTGACTTCGCTTTCACTTTTCACTTTCATGCACTGGAGAAGGAAATGGCAACCCACTCCAGTGTTCTTGCCTGGAGAATAAGAATCCCAGGGACGGCAGAGCCTGGTGGGCTGCCGTCTATGGAATCGCACAGAGTCAGACACGACTGCAGTGACTTAGCAGCAGCAGCATATCTATCATTTTACATAGTATTTCTATCTTCTAATCTTCCTGTGCACAGAGGCCTTCCCAGTAAATTGTCTACAAACCATAAACTGCCTACATAAACTTCATCTCCACATGGAACAAAAATATTTGATCTCATTAATAATACAAGCTCATATTTGAGTCATTAAAACCAGTGCCCATAACCAAACCAACAAATTCAAAGGGAATAAAATAATCCCTTTGAATTGCAGCATAGAGAAAATTACTAATTTTTTGTATTGGAAACAAACAACTGTCTGTTTACCAAGCTTTTAAAAAGTGATAAAAAATAATGAGAATCTTAATAAGAAATTTGCACTGTATTTCTATAGGTTTAAATAAATCTTGTCTGATCCACTTTTACAGAGTGTAAAGTAAATCACTGAGGCAAAGATATACAACTACAAAACTATAAGCTTAATTTGGTATTAAAATTTCCATGATTTTTTTAATAGTTTTACATCATAGGCCTGTATCCACAAAGAAATATATAGCCTTGATTTTCATGTTTATTTATTCAGGTACTAGGTAAGCATAGCATAAAGGATTTTTTTAAATACAATTGGAGTTTGTCATGATCTGACTAAGAATACTTCACCTTCTTACATAATTTCTCACAAATTCTTCCAAACCTGCTAAAATACACGAACATTCTCATCTTGACTCATTTTCTTTTACTTCTAATACATTTTCCTCCCATCTGTGGATTATCTTTGAGACACAATGTAATAATGCAATACGTACCTGGATACAATCTATTTTTAATGTACATTTTTGTTAGGTATAACCTACCTGATATAAGACATGTCAGAATGTAAATTGAACTCTTCAGTTTCCTATTGTGGGATTAACTTTTTCCACCTAGTTATACTTATAGATGCCTTTTTCTCCTGTCAGATTGGAATAGTGCACGGTTTTATCTAAGTAACCAACTGAAGCTTTGGAGACTTAGCAATAGATAGCAAAGATTCATCTTCCAATGGGTATTGTTAATACTTTCTACTACATATTCCCTTTGGAACAAAGTAAATAGCATCCCACATTGCTGACAATTACAATGAGGGCCATAAAATCATAGGAGAAAAAGGGACGGTCTTTCAGCCCTTGGGCAGTATACAGAGGAAAGGACAAAGAATAAGAACTTAAAGGAGGTAGATTCTTGTTCCCAATTCTGTTAATAACTAAGAATACGTTATTAGGTAAATCATTTAACTCCGAGCCTCAGTTTCAGTTCAGTTCAGTTCAGTCACTCAGTCATGTCCGACTCTTTGCGACCCCATAAATCGCAGCACGCCAGGCCTCCCTGTCCATCACCAACTCCCGGAGTTCACTCAGACTCACGCCCATCAAGTCAGTGATGCCATCCAGCCATCTCATCCTCTGTCGTCCCCTTCTCTCCTGCCCCCAATCCCTCCCGGCATCAGAGTCTTTTCCAATGAGTCAACTCTTCGCATGAAGTGGCCAAAGTACTGGAGTTTCAGCTTTAGCATCATTCCTTCCAAAGAAATCCCAGGGCTGATCTCCTTCAGAATGGACTGGTTGGATCTCCTTGCAGTCCAAGGGACTCTCAAGAGTCTTCTCCAATACCACAGCTCAGAAGCATCAATTCTTCAGCGCTCAGCCTTCTTCACAGTCCAGCTCTCACATCCATACGCGACCACAGGAAAAACCATAGCCTTAACTGCTGCTGCTGCTGCTAAGTCGCTTCAGTTGTGACTCTGTGCGACCCCATAGACGGCAGCCGTCCCTAGGATTCTCCAGGCAAGAACACTGGAGTGGGTTGCCATTTCCTTCTCCAATGCATGAAAGTGAAAAGTGAAAGCGAAGTCACTGAGTAATGTCCAACTCTCAGCGACCCCATGGACTGCAGCCTACCACGCTCTTCCATCCATGGGATTTTCCAGGCAAGAGTACTGGAGTGGGGTGCCATTGCCTTTTCCCATAGCCTTGACTAGGCGGACCTTAGTCGGAGACAGACCTTAGTTGGCAAAGTAATGTCTCTGCTTTTGAATATGCTGTCTAGGTTGGTCATAACTTTTCTTCCAAGGAGTAAGCGTCTTTTAATTTCATGGCTGCAGTCACCATCTGCAGTGATTTTGGAGTCCCAAAAAATGAAGTCTGACACTGTTTCCACTGTTTCCCCATCTATTTCCCATGAAATGATGGGACCGGATGCCATGATCTTCGTTTTCTCAATGTTGAGCTTTAAGCCAACTTTTTCACTCTCCTCTTTCACTTTCATCAAGAGGCTTTTTAGTTCTTCTTCACTTTCTGCCATAAGGGTGGTGTCATCTGCATATCTGAGGTTATTGATATTTCTCCCAGCAATCTTGATTCCAGCTTGTGTTTCTTCCAGTCCAGTGTTTCTCATGATGTATTCTGCATATAAGTTAAATAAGCAGGGTGACAATATACAGCCTTGACGTACTCCTTTTCCTATTTGGAACCAGTCTGTTGTTCCATGTCCAGTTCTAACTGTTGCTTCCTGACCTGCATACAGATTTCTCAAGAGGCAGGTCAGGTGGTCTGGTATTCCCATCTCTTTCAGAATTTTCCACAGTTTCTTGTGATCCACACAGTCAAAGGCTTTGGCATAGTCAATAAAGCAGACATAGATGTTTTTCTGGAACTCTCTTGCTTAGTATACTCAAAGGGAACTGTTAAATGTCTTTGTATAGTGTTTAATTTTGCCATATTTTAATGTTTTGCTATATTTCCTTCATTTTTATTAATAATAAAGCTTGAAAAGTATCAAAATATGCCACTCTGAAATATGCCACTTTGGCTTAAGAATCATTTTAATCTCAGAAAATTGAGAAGAAGCAGCTATAAGCAAAGCTCTCTGACCTCCCTATCTGCCTAAAACCAGGACATACATTTGTATGGGTGTTCCCTTCTCCTTTCTACCAGGAATGTCAGAGGTTAATCAGAGACAACTCTAGATCCTTACCAGCTGAGATGACTCCAAGGAATCTACATAACAAACCTCACTAACCTTATTTAAACTGGTCTGTTTAGCTCGCTTCTTTATAAATTGCTTTGACAGGTACCTGTTATACATTTCATTTGAGGAAAGACTTGAAGGAATTGGAATCATAAATATGTACATTCCTTGTTGGATGGATTTCCACATATTTTCCACAAATTTAGCCTCTGTTTATCCTTAGCTTGAAGGAAGATCAGTCTTCTCTTTATTTTGCACCCTCACTGTACTTGGCTTTTAACTCTTCAGAGAACCCAACCTCACTAGCTGCCTACATGCCTGGAGAGATAATTGAACTTAGGGGCTAGCCAGCCATATTCTTTTGGGTAAAACACAATTCCTGAATCTCAGTTTCTCCATTTGTATGTGGGAATTATGATGAATCACTGGGCCTCATTCTCTACCTATAATCTAGTGCCCTTTTCTTCTAATGTTAGTAAAATAAAAGCACAATAAAAATCATGTGATGAGCATGACATCTTTGATGATAAAAGAGACACAACCCACATTTTTTTTGGCAGAGAGAGAAAAAAAAATGAAGACGGAGGAACAATGCCTTCTCAGGTCCAGTGTGGGTAGAAGTCCAGTTTCTCAACACCTAAGGATAAGTGAGGAGCTTCTAGTCATTGCTGGTTGGGAGAGAGTTCTGGCTCCTCCTGAGGCCTCCTTCAATACTACCTGGCTGGGAGGAACTGGAGGCTGATGCTGCTACCCACTTACACCAAGGGAGGAGGAACTGATTATAGTCTGACAAAGATAGGAGCTCTGGCTCCCTACATGCCCTCCTCTGACACCATCTCAGGAGGTAGGAGGATTTGGGTACATTTTTACAGTTTGGCTAGGAATAGCAGTCTAAGCTATCCATTGGCCTTTGCTAGTGTGAAGTGGGATGAAAAATTTTTTGGTATGGTATTTGCCTGGAGGAGAGAAATTATAGTGGAAGTTTTCTGTCTTGCCAGCTGCCTTCTTCTTGGTTCTTCAGCTTGAGAGAACAAGATTTTGTTAGGATTTTTTTTTTTTTTTGTCTTTTCTCATTAGAGTTTTTGAGTTGTTAGCTTTTTAAGTTATATTATGTCATTCCTTGCGTCCCTATCCAGTCTCCCTTCTTATAATGTTTGTTTAATAGATTATGTCCACTATTATAATTGTATTTAGCAGGAGGAATATGGAAAATTATGTCTACTCTTTTTACCCTAAGCAGAAGTTACCTGCTTTTACTTTATGATGGTAATATTTTCTCCTTTTTATTTGCTATATATATTTAGTCATTTTGAACATATTTCTTATATATCTAATAGATTTACTACTGATTTGAGGGGGAAACAGGAGGTTAATCTATTTTGTCCTGAACTGTAGCACACCAGGCCTCCCTGTCCATCACCAACTCCCGGAGTCTACCCAAACCCATGTCCATTGAGTCGGTGATGCTGTCCAACCATCTCATCCTCTGTCGTCCCCTTCTCCTCCTGCTCTCAACCTTTCCCAGCATCAGGATCTTTTCCAATGAGTCAGCTCTTTGCATCAGGTGGCCAAAGTATTGGAGTTTCAGCTTCAACATCAGTCCTTCCAATGAACACCCAGGACTGATCTCATTTAGGATGGACTGATTGGATCTCCTTGCAGTCCAACGGACTCTCAAGAGTCTTCTCCAACATCACAGTCCAAAAGCATCAGTTCTTCTGTGCTCAGCAGCAGGACTTCGTGTGTCTAAATCCATGTGATCCTTCAGAGACATTTTTGTTTTCGCTTTTCCAAAGGCCACCCAAACTTCATTGTCCCTTTGAGTTCTCAACACTGAGTACTGTGTTGTGCTCAGTTGTGTCCGACTCTTTGCCACCCCATGAACAGTACCCACCAGGCTCCCCTGTCCATGGGATTCTTCAGGAAGAATACTGGAAGAGGTTGCCACTTCGTCCTCCAGGGGATCTTCCTGACCCAGGGATTGAACTCACGTCTCCTGCATGTCCTGCATTGGCAGGCAGATTCTTCACCACTGCCCACCGTGGAAGCCCCTGAGTTCTCAATATCATATGCGATTACATCAAGTAATTTTGTTCAAAATATACACAGCATATAAATTCAAACTCTAAACTTATATGCGGGTAATCCCACCATTGTAATTTCCAAGAGGAAGTGTTTTTATATCCATAAGTTCGGAGTGAAGACAGATATTTTGGTCTTTTCCTTGTGCTACTTAGTTTTCTCTGCTAGTCCATACTTTCACTGAAGTTCCCAGACCCAAACAGTCCTGCACAAACAAAATTTACCCCTGGTAGCCAAGCACTGCCCATCATTTTCATGACCTACAGCCACTTTCTATCAACTTCCCCCCTCCCAAACTTCCACCATTTCAGATACCATGATGTCCTTCATTTCTGTTAAATAATACCAAAAACTCAAAAGTATTTTTATCATTTTTTTAAGTTTCAATAGTGTTGCCAATAGAGGTATAAGCTTGGTTTTCTAATCGATAGATATTTTGCAAGGATGGAATGAGATGATATATAAAAACACAACTGATAAACTTTATGTGATCATTGAATGTGCGTTTTGCTTTATCATTCCCATTGTTGTATGACCCAGTCCTATATTAGGTTATTATCTTTTAAGTCTATGTTTCACAGAAGAATCAACAAAATCTTACAGAATGGTAAAATTATGGAGAAAAAAATGAGTCTCACACTGTTTAAAATATAATTGGCACTGAATCCTATTCCATACAACTATTTCTTCTATATGCTGCTGCTGCTGCTAAGTCGCTTCAATCGTGTCCGACTCTGTGCGACCCCATAGACAGCAGCCCACCAGGCTCCCCCGTCCCTGGGATTCTCCAGGCAAGAACATTTGGAGTGTGTTGCCATTTCCTTCTCCAACGCATGAAAGTGAAAAGTGAAAGTGAAGTTGCTCAGTCGTGTCCAACTCTTAGCGACCCCATGGACTGCAGCCCACCAGGCTCCTCTGTCCATGGGATTTTCCAGGCAAGAGGACTGGAGTGGGGTGCCTTCTCCTATTTCTTCTATATATGCTATATCAAAAGCATAATTTGCTTTGGGCATGGACTTCCTTTCAAAGACTAGAAGTCAGAAGTTAAAGTTACTTGACTCATTTCTTCTTCTTGCCAATTATGAGTATGTTCAACTAAATTAATTTGTATGACACTTACTCTCAGTTTTCTAATTGGTGAAAGACGGTTACACTATAAATAAGAATTGAACATTAAGTTTGAAAAAGTTAAAATTTTTGAAAATTCAAAATAATGATTTTATACTTTGAAAGAGCCTTAAAATATTATGTTTTATTGGTCAACATAAATTAGAGTGCACAGCATGGAGATAGGGAGGAGAATATATAGAGCAAATCACACATTTAACACTATTAGAAAAAATCCTCTCATTTTATATGGAGAGGTGTCTATTTTTTTATGTACTCTTTGAATCGCCAACTTTAAGTGTCTGAACTTTGATTTAATACACTGAAATATGTAAACATTGCTTGAGAAGTCACATTTTAGTATTTGTAACATTGTTAAAGCAAGTATGCAAATCTATTTGGTTTCTGAGTTCAGATGAGTTCTGCATCATAACCTATGTGCTCTTTTGATCTCTAAATTTGGTTAGTGTGCAATGAGACTTTAGATTGCAAGAAATAATCTGCCAATATACAAAAAATTATCTCAGTGTAATTAGCTCCTTACTTCAGATTAAAATAGCTTGAATAGCAAGGAATACAGTTGTTTGTGTTTATATACATGTACGAAGACAGAAGAGACAGGGAATGAGGTCTGCAATCAGAAGGACTTGTTCTGTCAACTAAAATGGTAAGAACTGTGCCAATTTTTCCTCATCTGTAAAATTTATGACAATAATGATATCAGATAAGATGATGGCTGGAAAATAACTGTAAATTAATTACTATCCTAAAACTTGAAAATATGATTTACATATTATACATAATTTTAGTATTTTGTACATCTCCATATTTACCAAGGAGATTGGAAGAAGCATGAATTTGATCACTTTTTTTAAGGAAAAGAAGACTTTTATTGACGTATAGTTGATTTACAATATTAGTTTCAGGAGTACAGCATACTGATTCAGTATTTTTACAGTTTATATTCCATTAGAAGTTATTATAAGATAATGACTATAATACTCTGTGCTATACAATGTATCCCTGTTGCGTATCTATTTTATACACAGTCATTTGTGCATTTTTGGCTTCCCTGGTGGCTCAGACAGTAAAATGTCTGCCTGCAATGCCAGAGACCTGGGTTCAATCCCTGGGTTGGGAAGATACCCTGGAGAAGGAAATGGCAACCCACTCTAGTACTCTTTTCTGGAAAATGTCATGGATGGAGGAGCCTGGTAGGCTACAGTCCATGGGGTTGCAAAGAGTCGGACACGACTGAGCAACTTCACTTTCAATTTCACACAGTCATTTGTATCTCTTAATTCCAGACCCCTAACAGGCCCCTCTTCCATTTGTCCTTCCCGCGGGTAATCACTAGTTTGCTTTCTATATCTGTGAGTGTGTTTCTGTTTTACTGTATGCCTTCATTTGTATTATTTGTTTTAAGTAATGCACATAAGTGATATCATAGTGTATTTGTTTTTCTCTAACTTATTTTACTAAATGTAATATTTTCTAGATCCATCCACATTGCTGCAAGTGGTAGAATTTCATTCTTTTATATGGCTGAGTAATATTCCATTGTTATATATGCATGTGTGTGTGTGTGTATCTCACATCTTTTTAATCCATTTGTCTGTTGACAAACAGTTGGGTTACTTCCGATAATGGCTATTTTAAACAGGGCTACTATGAATATCAAGGTGTGTATATCTTTTTGAATTAGTGCTTTCATTTTTTCCAGATGTGTGTGTGTATGTGTATACACTTAGATGTGGAATTGTTAAATCATATGGCAGTTCTATCTTTAGTTTTTTTAACACTGTTTTTTACTGCACCAATTTACATTTCCACCAATAATCTACGAGAAAAAAAAGACTTAGAAAAAGAGGACTTTTAATATTATTGTTGATCTCCATAGTAAGTTGCCTCGAAATATGCCTCAATGACATACTGATTATTAAAGTTACTATATTGATTCTTAAAGTTACTTAAGAAATGACCAGCGCAAGAAGGACATTCTGGCTGACCCACATTTCTGTCTGCCGAAACTAGGAAATCTCTTATATGAGGGGTTGCACCCTCTGTATCTGGAGGTAGAAGGGCACCCTTATCACCAAAGATGGAGTTGGGCCAAGAAGCCTATAGAACAAACCTGTTACTTCTTTAATTTACTATCCCAAGTGCAAACTTTGCTTAGATTCTTCACTAATTGGGCACCCAAATCATAAGTTTCTTTGTCCTGTCAATTCCTCACAAATTTATTGTTTTTTGTGTTTGTTTGTTTTTTTGTCTAAAGTCTATAAAATCTGCCTGCTTTGGCCTCTTATTAGGTTTCATTTCTGTGAGAGCTTCTTGTGGATGAATTAAAATGTGTTTCTTTTTCTCCTGTTAATCTGCTTTGTGTCAATTTTATTACTAGTTTATGCACAAGACCTCACAAGGGGTAAAAGGAAAAATACACCCTTTCCCAACACTATAAATAATTTTGCCATGAAATTTAAAAAATTATTTCACAAGTAAAAGACAGGGTGTCTTATTCTTCTGTTATCTAAGATGGCTAGTTTGCTGTTCTATAAGCAAAAGATATGAAAAGGAAGAAATTCGTTCTATGGTATTTGAGACATAACAGTAATTCACAGAAGAAGGTACACTAACCTGGCTATAATTATGGGCCGCTGTTTGCCACAAAGGAGAACTGGAAGACCATTAGGAACGCACCTGTCGGTGCCTTAGTTTTTGCATTGCTGATATTACCTCCTTATTTCTCAAGTATAGATCAAGGGGTTTAAAAGATGAGTAAAAACTATATAAAATATTGAGAGAAACTTATCCACTGGGAGACTGCTAATAGGCCAGGCATAAATGAAGATGCAGAGCCCAAAGAAGAGGGTTACTACGGCTATGTGGGCAGTCAGGGAGGCCCTTGCCTTGGCCATGCCCGCTGAGGAACGCTGCCGCACAGTGACCAGGATGACCGTGTAGGAGACCAGCAAGAGCACAAAGGAGCACATGGCCATTAGACTGCTGTCTGAAAGCATCAGGACCTCAAGAGTGAAGGTGTCTGTGCAGGCAAGTTTGATCACCAGGGGAAGGTAGCAGAAAAAACTGTGCACTCTGTTGAGGCCACAGAATGGGAGGTGTACTGTGAAGACCAACTGACTTACTGAGTGCAGAGCCCTGGTGAGCCAGGAGCCCACCACGAGGCTTATGCACTTGCACACATTTATGATGGTGGCATAATGCAGGGGCGACATTTGGCCACGTATCTATCATATGCCATGGCCACAAGAAGCACCATCTCACCACCAGCCAAGGTGTGCAGGAAGAATATCTGGGCCATGCAGCCTTCAGAGGAGATGGTCTTGTGCTCCACGAGGAAGTCAACAATCATTTTGGGGGTAGCAAAGGTGGACAGACACACATCAGTGAACGAGAGGTTACTGAGTAGAAAGTGCATGGGTGTGTGTAGGGAAGGTTCAGAGAAGACTGTGAGCACTATGAGGAGGTTCCCCAGCACAACAGATAAATAGAAAAGTGTAAAAAATGCAAAATAGAAAAGTTGTAGCTCTCAAGAACCTGAAAGACTGTGCAGTACAAATTCAGTCACTCCTGAATTATTTTCTTGGTCCATGGTTTCAAATTGCTGAAACTGGATCGGGAATGTTCCTGTAAAGTGAAATAGAAATGCATAGGATTGGGAGAGAAAATGAGCAAGGCCAAGCTTGGTGTCAAATCCCTCTCAACATACTTACTTCCTTATTAGCACATAAAATACGTGTTGTATACAATCATTTATTTTTTAATGACTGGATAACTTGGTTTTTGTCTCTGCATCCGAGCATGATAGTTTATTCTAAGAATAGTTTACCAATCATCACAATTGCTGAAACAGGAAAGAAACTCTAGACTCATACTGACAGCTTTCAAAGAATTGTCTTATAATTTCTAGCAATATGAACTTGGGTATATTAATTAAACTCTCTGGGTTTGCAACTGTAAACTGGAGAAAATGATAATATATGACTCATAGGATTTTTGTAAAGATTAAAAGAATTACAAGTGTCTCTTGCTTATTGAAAGTTTGCTTTATAGAAAAAGACTTATATTATTGCCTGTTTTGGTAACTTAAATTTGAAGAAGACTTTTGCTTTTATAAAAGAAGGAGAAAAGCCAAAATAGTGTTTGGCGTTTGTTTTACAGTGAGTTGTTATAGAGGCTTCAGGATCCGTGAATAGCAAGAAGTGGCACTGCCAAGCTTCTTCCTAGGACTACACTTAGGTTCTTAGCATCTGGCCACCATACCTGTGAACTGTATCTGTGAGCATCTGTGTTTTATCTCAGGTCATTTGTGCGTCACTAGCAAGTTATGTCTTCAGGTAATTACTGCTTCACTTTATAACATTTTTGCTTGCAAATGTTTCACTGATATGCCCTATTTTAGATTGTAGGGAATATCTATAATATAATATTAATAGATAAAACACTTAGTGTTAGCCCAAGTTCATGCACCTGACACACAGAGAGGTCGAACAAACCAAAATATCAGAGTGTGTAGCAGACAAAGCTTTATAGAAGGGCCATGAAAGGAGACGGGGGACTCAAGCCCAAAAATGTAGGCATTTTTAAAAGCCAAATGAGGGAGAAGGCCCACGAGGTTTGTGATCATCCATCTCACGAGCAATCCTCTGATTGGCTGATGGCAAGGTAACAGGGCAGTGTTATAGGGGTTAACAGTATCGGTCCTTAGGCTCCAGCAGGCCTGGGGCTATGTGCTCCTGGTCATCAAGTACTTAACATCTTCCACTGGATAAAACAACTCAGGAAATGTGCATCAAATACTATTATCTAGGTACTTCAGAGAGTAGCTAAAGCAGAGGCTGTGGGGGAAGGCCTGTTGGGGAAGGCCTCATAAGGTCCACTTCTGTTAAACTTATAACAATACTTGGCCCATAAAAGATATTCAGTAGTTGTTAGGTGCAATGCCTTTGTTCCATCTATGATAAAATATTTGCATGTGTTAATTAATGCAGTACTTAAATATCAAAGTATGATATTTGATATCATCCCACTTAAAAGAATGGCTATTCCATGCACTTTAGTGGCACCTCTTTACACAGACCATTTTTCACCTTAGGCAAAATAATCAAAATAGTAAAGTCTATCTTTGGAGAACTCCATGGACAGAGGAGCCTGGTGGGCTACAGTCTCTGTAATCACAAAGAGTCACACACAAATGAGCGACTATCACTACACTTAGCTCCTCTGTCTCTACTTTCCTTTGTCCACCAACTCAGTGGCTCTTTCCCCTTTTGACTGCTCCAACTTAAGAATTCAAGGTCATCATACCTAGTAAAACCTGCAGTCAGACAAGATAGGACTCTTAACTGTCCACACCTCTGCTTTTTAATCTGAAATTAAGGAAACTTTTTAGAGCAGTCTGAGACCCATGTACTAAAATCATCTGTATACAAAACTCTTGCTAGTGTTATATACACAGAAAAGCTTATAAAGGTCTACCCTGAAGTGTTAATGGTGGTTATCTCTGAGTGAAAGAATGCAATAAATTTATTGCTTACACATTTCTATGTTTGCTGAAGTTTTTTTTTTGTTGTTGTTGTTGCTCTGCAATAAGTATATATTATCTTTCCAATCAGAAAAAACAGTAAACCACTTTTTAATTAACAAGATTCTAATTTTTAATTTAGAAAAGTCAAGTAAGGAATAAGAATAAAAATTATCTATAATGAGAACACAGAGATAACTGTATATATAAAAGGTATACCATTGTATACACAGTACATATTGTTTTAAACCTACCACTTAACATTATATAATAAATATCTCCCAGGTCAATATAGTAATTTTATACCACTTTTTAAATATATTTGTTGTATTTTATTATATGGACATTTTGAATTTTCTATATTATTAATGTGTAATAACCTTGCTTTTATTTAGCTGTAACTGAAGAGAAAACGTTAAAATTTTACATAACTTCCTGCTCCTCTGCCTCTGTAATTCAGCTTGCTCCTTGCAAAGTCCAGATCACCACGTAGGTCTCAGAAAGTGGGGACTCGCAATACTAGGAACTGGAGCTTATCTCACTCACCTTTGTCCTGTTCTTTGCAGTTGCCCAGCTCCCGCAAACCGGCAAACCCACTTAATCATGCCTGTCCACGTATAAAAACTCTGTAATTCCTTTGTTCGGGGCTCAGAGCTTAGCGTGTTAACTCCTCTGGGCCCACCAGAGTAATAAACCTGAGTTCTCCAACTCTCCAAGTGTGGTGTTTGGTTTCTCGAGTACTGGTTTCTGCAACATAATTTTATGATTATATACATTATTTGTTTAAGATATAATTATGCACTCAGAGTTTTTAAATTAACTATACCAAAATTTATCTCACTAAAATGATATATCAGAATGCCTATTCTTCACTTCCTGTTCTCTTGACAAGACAGTGTATTATAGTTTGGTTTTTTAATTTTGCTAATTTGCTACATGAAAAATGCATCTTGGGAATTCCCTGGCAGTCCAGTGGTTAGGACTCCATGCTTTCAGTGCTGTGGGCCTGGGTTCAGTCCCTGGTCAGGAAACTAAGATGCTACAAGCCACACAACACAGCTCCCCACAGAAAAGAAAACGCATCTCACTGATATATGAATGCATTTAATGATTATTAGTGGAGTTAAGCACTAATCCCTGAATTGTCCATTTGTACTTTTTTCACTCCACAATTGCTTTTCCATGTCTTTTGCCCATTTTCTAATGGGCTCTTCATCTTTTTAACAGGTATTTATGAAGACACATATTAATGCATATCTTTTTTACAAATACCCTTTAAATATCACTAAAAGGGTGAGGGAAGGTAAGGAGTGAGATTTTTCAGTATACCTCTGAGATAACTCCATGAAATTTCTTTTCCATCTAGTTAGTCTAATACCAGACTAAGGAACCTTATAAATAAGCTAATCTCTTTTGCATGTTCCTTGTAATAGGAAATATCTTATTCCTCATTTTAACTCCTTAAAATAAGCAAACCTCACTATAAGGACTTTCCAGAGAAAGATAAAAATACCAGAGCTTCCATTGTTCAGAAGATAGTCTAAGATACGTTTTTTATTACCTAAGGGAGGACCTACTTTTGCATTCCAGTTCCCTATAATGAAAAGGACGTCTATTGGGGGTATTAGTTCTAAAAGGTCTTGTAGGTCTTCATAGAACCGTTCAACTGTAGCTTCTTCAGTGTTACTGGTCGGAGCATAGACTTGGATTACTGTGATATTGAATGGTTTGCCTTGGAAACGAACAGAGATCATTCTGTCATTTTTGAGACTGCATCCAAGTACTGAACTTTGGACTCTTTTGTTGACCATGATAGCTACTCCATTTCTTCTGAGGGATTCCTGCCTGCAGTAGTAGATATAATGGTCATCTGAGTTAAATTCACCCATTCCAGTCCATTTTAGTTCGCTGATTCCTAGAATGTTGGTATTAACTCTTGCCATCTCCTGTTTGACCACTTCCAATTTGCCTTGATTCATGGACCTGACATTCAAGGTTCCTAAGCAATATTGCTCTTTACAGCATTGGACCTTGCTTCTATCACCAGTCACATCCACAACTGGGTGTTGTTTTTGCTTTGGCTCCGTCTCTTCATTCTTTCTGGAGTTATTTCTCCACTGATCTCCAGTAGCATATTGGGCACCTACTGACCTGGGGAGTTCATCTTTCAGTGTCCTATCTTTTTGCCTTTTCATACTGTTCATGGGGTTCTCAAGGCAAGACTACTGAAGCAGTTTGCCTTTTCCTTCTCCAGTGGACCACGTTTTGTCAGAATTATCTACCATGACCCGTCCATCTTGGGTGGCCCTACATGGCATGGCTTAGTTTCGTTGAGCTATTTCACATCCTAAAATATGATGCTGTGAAAGTGCTGCACTCACTATGCCAGCAAATTTGGAAAACTCAGCAGTGGCCACAGGACTGGAAAAGGTCAGTTTTCATTCTAATCCCAAAGAAAGACAACCCCAAAGCATGCTCAAACTACTGCACAATTGCACTCATCTCACATGCTGGTAAAGTAATGCTTAAAATTCTCCAAGCCAGGCTTTAGCAATACGTGAACTGTGAATTTCCAGATGTTCAAGTTGGTTTTAGAAAAGGCAGAGGAACCAGAGATCAAATTGCCAACATCCACAGGATCATGGAAAAAGCAAGAGAGTTCCAGAAAAACATCTATTTCTGCTTTATTGACTATGCCAAGCCTTTGACTGTGTGAATCACAATAAACTGTGGAAAATTTTGAAAGAGATAGGAATATCAGACCACCTGACCTGTCTCTTGAGAAACCTGTATGCAAGTTAGGAAGCAACAGTTAGAACTGGACATGGAACAACAGACTGGTTCCAAATAGGAAAAGGAGTACGTCAAGGCTGTATATCGTCACAGTGCTTATTTAACTTATATGCTGAGTACATCATGAAAAACGCTGGGCTGGAGGAAGCACGGGCTGGAGGAAGCACAGGCTGGAATCAAGATTGCTGGGAGGAATATCAATAACCTCAGATATACAGATGACACCAGCCTTGTGGAAGAAATCAAAGAAGAACTAAAGAGCCTCTTTATGTGGGTGAAAGAGGAGAGTGAAAAAGTTGGCTTAAAACTCAACATTCAGAAAACAAAGATCATAGCATCCAATCCCATAACTTCATGGCAAATAGATGGAAAAACAGTGGAAACAGTGGCAGACTTTATAATTTTTTAGGCTCTGAAATCAATGCACATTGTGATTGCAGATATGAAATAAAAAACTCTTACTCCTTGGAAGAAAAGTTATGACCAAGCTAGACAGCATATTAAAAAGCAGAGACATTACTTTGCCAACAAAGGTCTGTCTAGTCAAGGTTATGGTTTTTCAAGTAGTAATGTATGAATGTGAGAGTTGGACTATAAAGAAAGCTGAGCACCAAAGAATTGATGCTTTTGAACTGTGGTGTTGGAGAAGACTCTTGAGAGTCCCTTGGACTGCAGGGACTTCATCCCTTAGGATGCAACCAGTCCACCCTAAATGAAATCAGTCCTGAATAGTCATTGGAAGGACTGATGTTGAAGCTGAAACTCCAATACTTTGGCCACCTGATGCGAAGAGCTGACTCATTTGAAAAGATTTCCCTGATGCTAGGAAAGATTGAGGGCAGGAAGAGAAGGGAGCGACAGATGATGAGATGGTTGGATGGCCTCACTGACTCAGTGGATATGAGTTTGAGTAAACTCCGGGAGTTGGTGATGGACAGGGAGGCCTGGTGTGCTGCAGTTCATGGGGTTGCAAAGAGTCAGACACGACTGAGCGACTGAACTAAACTGAACCAACTGAGGATTCTGTAATTGATTTGTTGGGAAATAAAATGCTACTCACAATTTCAATATAGGAGAATATGATTTAGGAGTATGCATCTGATGGTTGTGGAAGTGACGAGAGGGGATAAAGGCTAGAGGAGAGTAGTTGCAATTGGAAGTTATACCTCAGGAGTTGCTTATATGCCTGCTGAAGTCAAGATGGGCATGTACAAAGAAGGTCAAAGGGATTAAACATTTCAGGAATAGGATATTCAGACTTATTCAGTTGATTGCAAGCAAGGACCAAGAGAGAGGGAGGGAAATCAGAATGAGAAGACAAGTCAGAATTTAAAAATCCTGGAAGAGCCAAAAAGACTTTACAGCCCAGGGAATTTCAAACCTTGGTTCATGGAACCCTGGATAGGCTGTGCAGGTACCCCCATGTGCTCTTAAAGGGGACTGAAGGCTCCAAATCTTATCTCCTCCAATCCACTATAATCATGTTAGCTTTACATTCATCTTTTTCTTAGTAAGACCCCGCAATTTCATAATAAATAAAAAAGTGTTTCAGTGCTTGTTTTTTTATGGCTGAGAAAAAATTACATTAGCTAGGTTTCCTTCTTCTGTACATGATGAAATGGGATTCTAGAAAGTTAACTGTGGACAAGATTTGAATCTAAAAACTGTGCTTCCTGACTGAAAGCTTAAACTTTTCTACAGATTTGCTCAGTCAGCAGAAGTATCAGAAAAAGAGTGCTGCTTTCTGCAGTAGGAATATTTGGTAGACTTAGGTATTCATTTTTGGTTGTTTATATAGCATTGAATGAAGGTGGGATGGAAGGGGAAGGATTTTTGCTTAGAACCTTTCTATGTTTTGGAGAAAGAAATGAGGATTAAATATCACTTGTGGGATGAGTAGCTTTTTACTCCCACTATGTTTATGCAGAGTAGGTTTTTTGTTTTTTGTTTTTTGCTTTCAATAGCATTAAGACCAATTTATTCAATAACATTTTTGCATGCCTATCAAATAACAGGCAATTTTCCAAGTTTAGTGGCTGTAGCAGTGAATGAAACAAAACTGTTGTCCTCAATTAAGCTTTTACTGGGTAGTTGGGAGAAACAAACAAATTTATTATAAAGAAATAAGTACATGATATAATGTATTATATGGTAGTAAGTGCTATGGAGCAAAATATAAAACAGTGAAGCATGATAAATATTGTTGAAAACATTGTACTTATAGATAGAGCTGTCACAGAAGACTTCACTGAAAAGATTACTTAAAGAAGAAACCTGAAGGAAGTGAAGAGATGAGCATACAGATTTCAAAAGGAAGAAAATTTCTTCCACAAAGAGGGGATATCAAATGCAAAGAGCCTGGTATAGGTGCTTGGAATTTTCTAAAAATGGTAACAACACAAGGCTGAATGAAGCAGGGTTAATAAGCATGAGAAATGTTGGAGTTAAGATCAGAAAGGTAACAAGGGATAGAGGTATTGGGACTTAGAGGTCGTCATAACAACTTTAGTTTCAATATGCAGGAAATGGATGAACACTTTGGAGTGTTTTGGGCAAAGTGACAAATTTTATCATGATTACTTTGGCTGCTATATTAGAATATACTGAAGGCTAAGATTGGAAGCATGTGCTTCTGGACCATAATGTTTAATAATCTCCAAAAGAAATGTCTTTTCAGTTTGCTGCACTTTAAACCAACATTCAGACACCACATGCCGTTCAGTTCAGTTCAGTCGCTCAGTCGTGTCTGACTGTTTGCGACCCCATGAATCGCAGCACACCAGGCCTCTCTGTCCATCACCAACCCCTGGAGTTCACTCAGACTCATGTCTATCAAGTCGGTGATGCCATCCAGCCATCTCATTTTCTGTCGTCCCTTTCTCCTCCTGCCACCAATCTCTCCCAGCATCAGAGTCTTTTCCAATGAGTCAACTCTGCGCATAAGGTGGCCAAAGTATTGGAGTTTCAGCTTCAACATCAATCCTTCCAATGAACACTTAGGACTGATCTCCTTTAGGATGGACTGCTTGAGAAACCTCCATACTGTTTCCCACAGTGACTATACCAATGTACATTCACATCAACAGTGTACAAGGGTTCCCTTTTCTCCAGATCCTCACCACTTGTTATTTATATACCTATTGGCCGTCCGCATTTCCTCTTTGGAAAAATGCCTATTCAGTTCTTCTGCCCATTTTTAAATCAGGTCATTGCTTTATTTGATACTGAATTGTATGATGCTTCTTCTATATTTTGGCTGTTAACCCCTTATCAGTCACATTCGCAAATATTTTATCCCATTCAGTATGTTGCGTTTTTGCTTTGTTGATGAGTTCCTTTGGTGTGAAAAAGCTTTTAAATTTAATTAGGTCCTATTTGTTTATTTTTTTCCTTTGCTTTATGAGATAGATCCAAAAATATTGCTATGATTTATGTCAAAGTGTGTTCTGCTTATGTTTTCTTTTAGGAGTTTTGTGGATCTAGTCTTATATTTAGGTCTTTAATATATCTTGAGTTTATTTTTGCATGTGATGTTAGAATGTTCTAATTTTATTCTTTCACATGGAGCTGTCCAGTTTTTCCAGCACCACTCATTGAAGAGACTGCCTTTATTTTTTAAAAAAATGAAATATGTTTGAGCAATACCTCTCACATGGTGAGTATTCTACTAGCTGTTATAATGGTGTTTTCTACCACATATTCTGATACATAAAATGTATGTATTGATCAAATGTCCCTTAAAAATAACTGGGAAAAGACTACTTAAAAGGAGAATATATTATCATTAGAATTATTATTCATAATAATAGGGTTAATAGGTTAATAGGGTAGCAGAGATGTGCCTGCAAATGGGTCTCTGCTCAGGCTTAGCATCCTTGCATACGAGGCGTTCTGCCAAAGAGTCTGGATACAGCCTTGAGTTTAATGGTCCCTTGCAAACGAGGGAGCATTCCCTTCTTGAGATAAGAAGGAGATGAGGGCTTTGCGCAGACTCTGCAGTAGACAGAGATTTCACTCCCCTTTGCTGTACGATAACATGCATGCACCTGCACTGTACTGAAAAGGCTTATTCTTACAGTCTGGAATTCTGCCTAAGGGGGGCTTTATAATAATAAACGGCAATTCGTTTGGCCAGTTCTTGTCCCTCTGGCCAGAGTGTATGTCTCTTGTGTACGTCTTGTATGTCTTGTATGTTCTGTGTCATTTCACTCGTAGTAACCAACATTACTAATTAATACTTGAAGAGGGAAATATTTATTGCAGGAGAACAGATTAATTACTATAAAATGAGAAGAAGGAAGCAGACAAAAATGTTTCTGAAATTAAAAAACTATTTATTTGAATAATTCCTCATCTGCTAACAAAATACCAAAAAGTAAATGGCTGTGCCTTGAATAGATGAGACTGTCTTTTCTTTATGGTATATTCTTGCTTCCTTTGTTGCAGACTAGTTGACCATAAACCACTGCAGACAGTGAATACAGCTATGAAATTAAAAGATCTTTGCTCCTTGGAAGGAAAGCTCTGACAAACCTAGACAGCATATTAAAAAGCAAAGAAATCACTTTGCCAACAAAGATCTGCATAGGCAAAGATATGTTTTTACCAATACTCATGTGCAGTTGTGAGCACAGAATTGCTGAGCGCAGAAGAGTGGCTACTTTCAAATTGTCGTACTGGAGAAGACTCTTGAGAGTCCCTTAGAATGCAAGGAGATTGAACCAGTCAATCCTAAAGGAAATCAACCCTGAATATTCACTGGAAGGACTGATGCTGAAACTGAAGCTCCACTACTTTGGCCAGCTGACGAGAAGAGCCAGCTCATTGAAAAAGACTCTGATACTGGGAAAGACTGAAGGCAAAAGGAGAAGAGGGCAGCAGAGGATAAGAGATTAGATAACATCACTGACTCAATGGACATGAATTTGAGCAAACTCCAAGAGAAAGCGAAGGACAGGAAAGTCTGGCATGCTGCAGCCAGTGGGGTCACAAAGAGTTGCACATGGCTTAGCAACTAAACAATAATTGACCATAATTGCGTGTGTTTATTTCTAGGCTCTCTGTTCTGTTCCACTGATCTGCATGTGTGTGTTTGTGCAGGTAACATAGTCATACAATTTAAATTATACAATAGTTTGTGAAATATCTTGTCACTGACATTAGGTAGCAAATATAAGCAAATTAACTATAAAACTATATCAAAAATAATTGTGGTTAGAGAATGCATAATTGTATGTAAGCTTCTCTACAATAGATATTTAACAAAGAACAAGCATTATCTTCATCACTTTAAGCAAATAAAGTATTTTTAAAAATGATGGTGGTCACCAGAAAAAGAGACAATCCATGTTTCCTCAAGTGTATTTCTATCTACTCAACTCAACACATCTAGTCTTAGGTGAGAGAGTTGAGAGGCAGCCTAGAACATACATAGCGGGTCTTCAGTTTATGCATTGCCAATTTCACCTCCTTGTTTCTCAATGTGTAGATTATGGGGTTCAATATAGGTGTGAAAACTGTAGAGAACACAGAAAGGACTTTATCCACCGGGAAGCTGCTGAAAGGCCAGGCATAGATGAAGATACAGGGCCCAAAAAAGAGCGTAACCACAATGATGTGGGCAGTCAGAGTGCTGCGGGCCTTGGCCATGTCCATTGAGGAATGACGTTGCACAGTGACCAGGATGACTGTGTAGGAGACCAGCAAGAGCAAGAATGAGGCCACCCCCATGAGACCACTATCCAAAAGCATCAACACTTCAGGGACATATGTATCCGTACAGGCAAGTTTGATGACCAAAGTAAGGTCACAATAATAACTGTTCACAACATTTGGACCACAGAAGGGCAGGTTTACGGTGAAAGCTAATTGGCTCAAGGAGTGCATGACCCCAATCACCCAAGAGCCTACTACCAGACCTGTACATTTACACACGTTCATGATGGTTGCATAATGGAGAGGTTTGCATATGGCTACATATCTGTCATATGCCATAGCTACAAGGAGAACCATCTCACCACCAGCAAAGACATGGAGTAAGAATATCTGGGCCATGCAGCCCTCGAAGGAGATGGTCTTGGGTTCATGAAGGAAATCATGAATCATCTTGGGGGTTGCATAAGTGGCCAGAAAGACATCAAGTATGGAAAGATTACTGAGCATTATGTACATAGGTGTATGCAGGGCAGGTTCAGAGATCACTGTGAGTACAATGAGGAGGTTGCCCAGCACAATGATGATATACAAGAAATTAAACAACATGAAGAAGAAATACTGAAGCTCCCAGGAACTGGAGAGCCCCAGCAACACAAACTCAGCCTCCCTAGAATTATTTTCTTGGTTCATGAAGTACCTACAAAGAAAAACATTCATTTTTATCAAGAGCAAGAAAAGTAGACCCTGATCCTAAAAGGTTCTTCTCAACATTAATTTAAAATGCTCTAGAGTTGTTTCTAATAGAAAATGTTTTATCTAAAATTTTAACAAAGAGATTCTTCTCTCAATTATCCTTACTGATGAAGGAGAGCTAAGAGGTGCAGATGCAGTAAGTCAACACTTTATTTTATACACTTGTGGGTCAAATATGAGGCTAAGCAAAACAATAAATCTCCATTGCAAATACGACAATCAATAGGAAGAGCTAAGGCATCCAGAATCGTGTATTGCCTTCTTGCCTGGATGATTTTCATTATCCATTTGGGATTATCCACAAGCAGCTTCAATTCTTAGAGAAGTCTCAGAAGCCACACTTACAAGGAAAAGACCTGCGATTTTTGCTATGCAGGTCTCTCTCCTCTTGCCTCTGTCATTTTTCTGTTACTTAATTTCCACTACATCATTAAAACCATTTAATCTATATTGTCTCTGAAGTTATTATAGCTGTTTTGGTTTGAAGCACAGTCCCTTTGAAGCTAACATTGTATCATATGAAAAGAAGTAAACCGAGATGACCAGAATATAGTACAGAATATCAATAAAGTGACAGCCATGGAATGCAAAGATCTGATTTAGTTAACACAGATCATTTGAAGGCAAAGTGTAGCATTTCACTTATCAACTCAGAAACCTTCCAAAAGATGAATTATATTCAGTATGTGGAATTTCTAGATTTTTGTCTAGAATTTCTCGGACCTAGTGAAATAAGATATCTCCTTTTAAAAATATCCAGCAACACAATGATTTCTAACTAGGCATAAGTTGAGATAAGCAATAAGTGAAAACATGAATTACAAGATAATACACAATTGAGAAAATAAACACTTTGCCAATAGATTATAAAATAATCCTTTCTGCCTATGTTCTCTCTGCAGCTTCTTTGGAAGACTGCAAAGAGAGCTTTTTAGAATTCATTTAAAAAAATATATTTAGAAGCACAAGAACCTTTTTTTTTTAAGAAAAGGCGTCTCACTTTTCATTTTCTAAGTTATAATTAGAAGTGATAAGGGTCAGTCTCTGTAAAAAATAGTGTAAAAAGCATAATGTCAGTGGGCAAAATTGTTTAGTTTGGAAGTGTTTTCACATACATTTTGTGTGCATTAAAGTACTTATAATAATCTGGCGAGGAGGAGATTATTGTCCACATTTTTCATATGTGGAAATAGAGTATTAGAAAAGTTAACTAACATGCTCAATACATCCAGAACCTCATCCCAGGGCTTTAAAACCCTTTCCACAATCCTTGATAATAGAGTCTCTAATAGAATCTAAAAAGTATGGTTTAAGAGGTTGTGACAAATGGAATTATCCAGATTGGAAGATGAGAGTAGTTGAGTTTAGACAGTTGATATAAATTGCATTTAATATTACTTAATGTACCATAAATGACTTTGATAATAAAGGCCCTTTCTAGTTAAAAAGATAGGAGGTCATATATATTTGGTTAATGCATTTTGCTTAAAGAGATAAATTTAAGTTTAAAATGTATTAGCTTGGAAAATTGTATTCTCTGAAAATATTTTCTAGATGAGTTATTGCTATCTGATGCTTTACAAAGATTCTCCCAAAAATTTGAATGTTACAAAATAATCAAGAGAATGAACAATGAATGCTGTGATGAAATAACCTAAACATTCCAAAGGACATCTAGGTCACAACTATCACCTGGAGTGGAACGGGCATCCTCCATTGCATTCTCTTGTGGGGAAGGGAATTTGTATCCAAGAGGAGTAAGTATGGGTCTAAGCAAGCATTCTTGATAATACCTTTTAATTTTGTCAGTCTCCTATGAAATGACAACTTTCTATTAGTGAAAATGAATGAGAAATTAATAAGTGTGGAAGGAGGAGAAGAAAAATGCCAGAAATCCTCAAGGAGAGTAACACTGTAGCCTACTGAGTGCCATTTTTGTCTCTGTGTTGGACTGGGCTGGGATAAACTGCTATAAATACAAAATGTTATGGAGAAGGAAATGGCAACCCACTCCATTATTCTTGCCTGGAGAATCCCATGGACAGAGAAACCTGGCAGGCTACTGCCTATGGTGTTACACAGAGTCGGACACAACTAAAGCAACTTAGCATGCACATGGATATGCCTCTAGAAAACCTCCTCTGCTCAGAAGACCTTAAAATAAAATTTAGCTTAAATATTACCGATATAGATCCTTAAATCATTTTCTATCATTATCAAAGTAAAATTTTATGTGCCAGACTAACATGAGTGTTAATATTATGTGGTTGACGCAAAAGAATTTCAACTACATTGTAAATCCAAGCATCACAAGTCATTGTTCCAAGCTTCTTTCTCTAGTTAAAGGTCCCAACCCATTTTAAAGAAAGAAATCCCAAGCAAGTGGATCAAGCAAGTGCTTGACACTAAATGAAGAAAACCTACCAAGTTTACTTATCTGCAGATCTCAAGAAAGTTGAAGCAAGTTTTGGGTTCTTTCAAATCAAATACCCCTATAAGAAAGCTGCATCAGATGTAAAACTATAAAAAAAAAATTGACTTAGACAAACCACCTCTTCTTTACAACACTTTATTTCACCTTTTTCTCAATTTATTCTTTCTCTATTTGGCTCAGGACTAGGGAATGAACTGGAACTGTGGGAGGTCTAATGTGTCCCATGGTGATTCTTTGTCATTAGATGTTTGCTGGTTTGTTGAATAGGGACAATGGTTTCAGTTCAGAGAGCCAAATCATTTTCCGTTTTCCCTCAGCTCCCAGAGCTCTGAACCTGCATCTTACTTCCACTGATTACAGGCAGTGTGTTTCAGATTGATTTAGGGAACTCTGACACAAGAACTTATGAAATATTTTATGAAGAATTGAATCTTTAGTGACATTTTCCACCTTAATGAGAATATGGAAAAACTCAGCATAGAATATCTGATCCCCCACAATCAGTTCAGTTCAGTTCAGTCGCTCGGTTGGGTCCGACTCTTTGTGACCCCATGAATCACAGCACGCCAGGCCTCCCTGTCCATCACCATCTCCCGGAGTTCACTCAGACTCACATCCATCGAGTCAGTGATGCCATCCAGCCATCTCATCCTCTGTCGTCCCCTTCTCCTCCTGCCCCCAATCCCTCCCAGCATCAGAGTCTTTTCCAATGAGTCAACTCTTCACATGAGGTGGCCAAAGTACTGGAGTTTCATCTCTAGCATCATTCCTTCCCAAGAAATCCTAGGGATAATCTCCTTCAGAATGGACTGGTTGGATCTCCTTGCAGTCCAAGGGACCCTCAAGAGCCTTCTCCAACACCACAGTTCAAACGCATCAATTCTTCGGCAGTCAGCCTTCTTCACAGTCCAACTCTCACATCCATACATGACCACAGGAAAAACCATAGCCTTGACTAGACGAACCTTAGTCGGCAAAGTAATGTCTCTGTTTTTTAATATGCTATCTAGGTTGCTCATAACTTTTCTTCCAAGGAGTAAGTGTCTTTTAATTTCATGGCTGCAATCACCATCTGCAGTGGTTTTGGAACCCAAAAAAATAAAGTCTGACACTGTTTCTATTGTTTCCCTATCTATTTCCCATGAAGTGATGGGACCGGATGCCATGATCTTCGTTTTCTGAGTGTTGAGCTTTAAGCCAACTTTTTCACTCTCCTCTTTCACTTTCATCAAGAGGCTTTTTAGTTCCTCTTCACTTTCTGCTGTAAGGATGGTGTCATCTGCATATCTGAGATTATTGATATTTCTCCCTGCAATCTTGTTTCCAGCTTGTGTTTCTTCCAGTCCAGCGTTTCTCATGATGTACTCTGCATAGAAGTTAAATAAGCAGGGTGACAATATACAGCCTTGATGTACTCCTTTTCCTATTTGAAACCAGTCTGTTGTTCCATGTCCAGTTTTAACTGTTGCTTCCTGACCTGCATACAGGTTTCTCAAGAGGCAGGTCAGGTGGTCTGGTATTCCCATCTCTTTCAGAATTTTCCACAGTTTATTGTGATCCACACAGTCAAAGGCTTTGCCATAGTCAATAAAGCAGAAATAGATGATTTTCTGGGACCCTCTTGCTTTTTCCATGATCCAGCGGATGTTGGCAATTTGATCTCTGGTTCCTCTGCCTTTTCTAAAACCAGCTTGAACATCAGGGAGTTCACGGTTCACATATTGCTGAAGCCTGGCTTGGAGAATTTTGAGCATGACTTTACTAGCGTGTGAGATGAGTGCAATTGTGCGGTGGTTTGAGCATTCTTTGGCATTGCCTTTTTTTGGGATTGGAATGAAAACTGACCTTTTCCAGTCCTGTGGCCACTGCTGAGTTTTCCAAATTTGCTGGCATAGTGAGTGCAGCACTTTCACAGCATCATCTTTCAGGATTTCAAACAGCTCAACTGGAATTCCATCACCTCCACTAGCTTTGTTCATAGTGATGCTTTCTAAGGTCCACTTGACTTCACATTCCAAGATGTCTGGCTCTAGATTAGTGATCACATCATCATGATTATCTAGGTCGTGAAGATATTTTTTGTACAGTTCTTCCGTGTATTCTCACCACCTCTTCTTAATATCTTCTGCTTCTGTTAGGTCCAGACCATTTCTGTCCTTTATCAAGCCCATCTTTGCATGAAATGTTCCCTTGGTATCTCTAATTTTCTTGAAGAGATCTCTAGTCTTTCCCATTCTGTTGTTTTCCTCTATTTCTTTGCATTGATCGCTGAAGAAGGCTTTCATATCTCTTCTTGCTATTCTTTGGAACTCTGCATTCAGATGCTTATATCTTTCCTTTTCTCCTTTGCTTTTCACTTCTCTTCTTTTCACAGCTATTTGTAAGGCCTCCCCAGACAGCCATTTTGCTTTTTTGCATTTTTTTCCCATGGGCATGGTCTTGATCCCTGTCTCCTGTACAATGTCACAAACCTCATTCCATAGTTCATCAGGCACTCTGTCTATCAGATCTAGACCCTTAAATCTATTTCTCACTTCCACTGTATAATCATAAGGGATTTGATTTAGGTCATACCTGAATGGTCTAGCGGTTTTCCCTAGAAAACCTTCCCTTTCTTCAATTTAAGTCTGAATTTGGTAATAAGGAGTTCATGATCTGAGCCACAGGGATTTGATTTAGGTCATACCTGAATGGTCTAGCGGTTTTCCCTAGAAAACCTTCCCTTTCTTCAATTTAAGTCTGAATTTGGCAATAAGGAGTTCATGATCTGAGCCACAGTCAGCTCCTGGTCTTGTTTTGTTGACTGTATACAGCTTCTCCATCTTTGGCTGCAAAGAATATGATCAATCTTATTTTGGTGTTGACTATCTGGTGATATCCATGTGTAGAATTTTCTCTTGTGTTGTTGGAAGAGGGTGTTTGCTATGACCAGTGCATTTTCTTGGCAAAACTCTATTAGGCTTTGCCCTGCTTCATTCCGCATTCCAAGGCCAAATTTGCCTGTTACTCCAGGTGTTTCTTGACTTCCTACTTAAGAATATATAATAAAGTCCTCTTTTAATCTCAACTATTAAAAAATCATTAATAGAGCATCCAATGAGAATATTTTTGCATCCTTAGCATAAATCCTGTTTATAACATATGATGAGAATATCATACCAGGGTTTGATGTACTAATTTTTTAATTTAGGAGTTTTGCACATAGATTTACAAGTGAAACTGACCCGTAGTGTTTTGAAGTTGTGCTATCTACATCCAGTTTTGGTGCTGAGACAATGATAGACTCATAAAATGAGTAAAAATATTCAGAATAGAATTTTTATTCCCTAGCATTATCTGTTCTTTGAAGTTTTGGAAGACTTTGTACTTAAAATTGAATGTGTCCTGTGATTTATAAAGTAGTATCTTTAACCTCTTTTTCAACGTGTTCCATAGCTATTGACATCTTCAGTTTTCTTCTTCTCCTTAAGAAAATGTGGCAACTTATGCTTTTTTTAGGAAATTAACAAATTCATCTGGGTAAATCTGTCATCTTCTGCTTTTACTTAACATTCTTTAAATGTTTAATCTCCTCAGCATGTGAATCGATGACCAATTTTCTAATCTCCAGTGATACATGTATAGCATAGGTCCTTTTTATTTTATTCAGTCCTGGTCTTTTCTTTCCTTTTTTTGGCCTGTCCAAGAACTATTCGGTTGGCCAAAAAGTTACTTTGGAGTTTTCCATAAGATGCTATGGAAAGACCCAAATGAACTTTTTTGACCAACTCAATATATTTTTATTTCACTGATAAATGCACTAAGTCATTTGTCTTTATTTGAAGAACTTCTGTTTTTAAAGTAGAACTATACTGAAATATCATCTCTCACATACTGGCAAAAATTCAAAATTTCATATCATACTGTCTTGACCAGACTAGAGACACTCTCATATACAGCAAGTGGGATGCAAAATGCAGAAACTTATTCTAGAAGTGCACTTAGCAGTATCTATAAAATCATATACACCATTGACCCTTGCACTCAACAATTTTACTTTGAAGCATAGGGAAAAAAACCCACAATGAGACATATGTTAATAAGAATTGAAACTGGGTAATGACTGAGCGAGTTCACTTTCACTTTTCACTTTCATTCATTGGAGAGGGAAATGGCAACCCACTCCAGTGTTCTTGCCTGGAGAATCCCAGGGACGGGGGAGCCTGGTGGGCTGCTGTCTATGGGGTCACACAGAGTCGGACACAACTAAAGTGACTTAGCAGCAGCAGCAGCAGCAATGAATACGTGGAGAGGAACATGTAGACATTTTCTCGTGTCTTGTATATTCCCTCAATGCTCAATTATTAAGAAATTAAAAAGTAACTTCTGCTTTTAACTATATTTACATTACACCTTCTTTATGTTATATAGATTATTTTGTTGTCCCGTATTAAAAGTTTCTTGAGTTAAAGTCCAAGTCAATTTGAACTCATTTAATAGCTATGTATAACTGCATCTCTTCATCAAATGGTCATTGAATATTAATTATTTTTCAGTTTCTAAACTGGAAATTAGGAATACATTGGGGTACATGATAATACAGTTCCTGACTTCACAGGATATATATATATTCTAAGGCAGAAAGCAGGTATCTTAACAAGGAACTGAAGTAAAATCGTACTTCTTTTGCCACAGAAGAAGTAGAGAGTGGTATGAGTACCTTATAGAAGGTTATGATCTTTATAAGAAATTTATGGAATATTTCAACTGATATATAAAGAATGGCCAGATTTAGCCAGGTTAGTGGATAGATTGGGAACATTTTTAATCAGAAAAAAAGCCAGTGTCTGTATGTAAAGAGGCAAAATTTGGTGAAGATGTAAAATTAAAGAATTAAACAAAAAGTAATATGGCTTAAATCTAGAGTGTATGGGATTTACCTATATAAAAAATATTACATAGATTTAAAGTTTCTCCTAGGAAAATTAAAAAGCCATTGGGAAGAAAGCACTGAATTATTAAAGGGAGTAGCATGATCAGACAGACATGGGACATATAGAAATCAAATCACCAACTTTTAGCTGCACCGTATCAATCACTGAATTAGGTGTAAATGAATTGGACACTCCCAAGGGAAGAGATGATCAGAGGAGAAAAATAGAAGACCCGATTTTATGCTGTCAATTGTATGCTGTCAACCCACTTTAGATGCCACACCTTCTCAGTCATCAATCTTGCTGACATACATTCAACTTCAGCTTCAGAAGCAACAACCTGCCTTCTGTACTTGGTATTTTCCACTAATTATTGTGTAAAGTCTGATCTTTATAATGAATTCCTTATTTCATGTCACTCTTAGAAGTTCAGCTGTCCTCATAAAATCCAAACTGACACATGTGCTGTGTTCAAAAACAAAATTTTCCAGAAGCCCTCTTCTTCTAGTATCCTCATTGGTTTTAAGCTAGATTCACAGAAAGAGCCATAGAAAATTTTATTATTTTCTGCTCTTTATAGCTTTTATCCATTACTTCTTTATAATTTGTATCCTTTTACTCTTTCATTCTTCTTTAGTTTTTTCTCCCTAATTTCTTTTTTTTTTTTTTAATAATTTCATTTATTTATTTTTGGCTGTCCTGGTTCTTCATTGCTGCTTGTGCTTTTCTCTAGTTGCTCCAGCAGGGGCTACTCTCTAGTTGCAATATGCGGGTTTCTCTTGCAGTGGCTTCTCTTGATGAGCTCGGGCTTTAGGGTACTTGGGTTTCAGTAGCCGCAATGTGTGGGCTCAGTAGCTGTGGGTTCCGGGGCTATAGGTTCAATAGTTGCCACCCATGGGCTTAGTTGCTCCATGGCACGTGGGTGTCTCCTACATTGACAGGTGGATTCTCTACCACTGAGCCACCAGGGAAGCCTCCCAACCCCCACTGCTAAATTCTTAGATAGAACACTAAGCTTACAATTTAACTATATTTTAACATGGTTCAGTTCAGTTCAGTTCAGTCGCTCAGTCGTGTCTGACTCTTTGCAACCCCATAAATTGCAGCATGCCAGGCCTCCCTGTCCATCACCAACTCCCGGAGTTCACCCAAACTCATATGCATCCAGTCGGTGAAACCATCCAGCCATCTCATCCTCTGTCATCCCCTTCTCCTCCTGCCCCCAATCCCTCCCAACATCAGGGTCTTTTCCAATGATTCAACTCTTCGCATGAGGTATTTATGACTAAGAGGCCAAAACTTATATATGAGGTATTTATGACTAAAAATGTTCCCTGGAACTTTGGTAGCTGGTAAAAACTCCTCATGCAATGAAGGAGACCCCAGTTCAATTCCTGGGTCAGGAAGTTCCCCTGGAGAAGAGATAGGCTACCCACTTCAGTATTCTCAGGCTTTCCTGGTGACTCAGATGGTACATAATCCACCTGCAATGTGGGAGACTTGGGTTCAATCCTTGGGGTGGGAAGATTCCCTGGAGAAGGAAATGACAACCCACTCCAGTATTCTTGCCTGGAGACTCCCATGGATAGAGGAGCCTAGTGAGTTATGGGTCCATGGGGTGGCAAAGAGTTAGACATGACTGAGTGACTAGCACAGTACCTTATTTGTATTACTAAGCTCTAAATGTTTTTTTTCATTGCCATTACGGTTTTTTTAAGTAATGACTTACTTACAAAATTCTTTTACTTATTTCCAAAGGCACAGGGTTCTATTTTTTTCTCTGAAGGGAAAGGAGGTTGGGGAAGGGAAGACTATTTATCATTTCATATTTTATTGAATTGTAATTAGATAATGCATTGTATAGTAATAGAATTTCTGGTATTTATTGAGACCCTAAGGTCCACATGTTAATTACATTTTTGTAAATGGTACATGAATTCCTGGAAAGAGCACACATTATTTAGTTTTCAGGTGTTAGTGTTCTGTAGATGAAACTTTGCAGATTTTTTCCCACAATTGTTGGAGGACCAGTTGATTTGTAAGTTATTGAGAAAGTATTTGTAAACAGCATCTTGGATTAAGAGAATCTGCATAGTCTTTGGAAATTAAGAAAAAGCTGAAAAGTAGGCATTTTATTAATGCTTATATTACCATTCTTGTTTTGCTGTTGTTGGCAGGTGATTTATAAAGAAGATGGAGGCATTGCTATGTGAATTGAAAATGCTGACTAGTACATTCAGTGGCAGAAGGTGACCTTTTTCCTCTTAAAGCAGACATTTTTAGAGTGCAGTCAAGTTAGAACATTAATGTGAATCAATGTTTGAAAATTTATTTCATTATGAAACATTATTACAACAAATGAACAAAGAAATGAACCATCAGTCCAAGAGGCCAAAACTGTACTGTGGACAGATTATCTTATATAATTAGCCAGAAATAGCTATCCCCTAGACCAATGGTCCCCAATCTTTTTGGCACCAGGAACTGATTTCATGGAAGACAATTTTTCCACAAACAGGGATTGGGGATGGTTTCAGGATGATTCAAATGCATTGCATTTATTATGCACTTTATTTTTATTGTCCTGGAGAAGGGAAAGGCAACCCACTCCAGTATTCTTGGTCTTCCCTGATGGCTTAGATGGTAAAGAACTTGCCTGCAATGCAGGAGACCTGGGTTCAATTCCTGGATTGGGAAGATACCCTGGAGAAGGGAATGGCAACCCACCCCAGTATTCTTGCCTGGAAAATTCCACGGACAGAGGAGTCTGGCAGGCTACAGTCCTTGGGGTCACAAAGAGTCAGACACGACTGAGTGACTTTCACTCACTTATTTCTCTTGTAGTTACATCAGCTCCACCTCAGATCATCAGGCATTATCCTGGAGTTTGAAGACACCTGCCCTAGATCACAGATAAAGGAGTAGTGACCTGGTTCAGAGAAAGCCCTCAGTCTGTATAAATGGTTTCTTTTCCCCCTTTCTTTTTGGGTGTGTGTGCTTTACTAGTGAGATTTAGGTGAAACAGGTACAGAGAAAGTTCAATCTCTGCCTTGCTTGAGCTAGTTCACAATATATTCACCTATTTCCTTCGTTTTCTTTTAAAGCAAAGGAAAGCCATGTAGCCTCTTTGCAGAAAAATTATTTTAATTGCTTCAGTGCAGACTTATTTTTCTCTATTTGTGAAAAAAACCCTGTGTGAAATGAGGGATAAGGACAGCAGATCCAAAAGGATGCCAGGATCCAAATAGGACCTCTATTGATGAGGATCAGTTCTCAAGGGCTTCTGGGGTAAAGTTCTGTCTTTGATCTGAGAAGTAGTTGTAATGGTGAGTGTCTTTATATTTCATTAGGGTATGCATTGCTGTATTTTTTTTACCTTGGTTTTACTGTACAACAAAAAGGTTATGGTTATGAAAAATGAATCTTAGTATGACAGACATTATTGATTGACTCAGCATCCAATCCATCCTCCTCCAGGATGTTTTCTGTTGCATAAAAAACTTGAAGTCTATAAACTGCTGTTCTTAGCGAAGGACTTTCTGTGCAAATTAGGTTCCACCAATTAGATGCACCAACATGAGCTTAAGAAGGCTGGCTTGAGGCAGACGGCAGCACCGATGTAATCATTGCTGGTGAGCAAGAAGAGATACAAGACAGAAGTAACTGTGGCAGCCTGACCTGTATTCTAGTGACTTTGCACTAGCTTCATGGGGCTGAGGACTGTGAGGCAGTGGCAGTAGCATCAAGAATCGAAGCTTTTGACCTTCAAATCTCACTACTGGGGTCTATTCTGGAACTCAACAATACTAGTAGTAACCCCCAAGTCCTACTTCTCTAGTTGTTCCAGTGGTTTGGTAAATATCTAATACAGTGATATGCCAGGCTGGATGAAGCACAAGCTGGAATCAAGATTGCTGGAGGAAATATCAATAACCTCAGATATGCAGATGACACCACTTTTAAGGTAGAAAGCGAAGAGGAACTGAAGAGCCTCTTGATGAAAGTGAAAGAGGAGAGTGAAAAAGTTGGCTTAAAATTCAACATTCAAAAAACTAAGATCATGGCACCCAGTTCCATCACTTCATGGCAAAAAGATGCAGAACAATGGAAACAGTGAGAAAATTTATTTGGGGAGGGGGCTCCAAAATCACTGCAGATGGTACCTGCAGCCATGAAATTAAAAGACACTTGCTTCTTGGAAGAAAAGCTATGACCAAACTAGACAGCATATTAAAAAGCAGAGATATTATTTTACCAACAAAAGTCCATCTAATCAAAGTTATGGTTTTTCCAGTAAGTCAACTATGGATGTAAGAGATGGACTATAAAGAAAGCTGAGCACCGAAGAATTGATGCTTTTGAACTGTGATGTTGGAGAAGACTCTTGAGAGTCCCTTGGACTGAAAGTAGAGAGATCCAACCAGTCCATCCTAAAGAAGTCAATCCTGAATATTCATTGGAAGGACTGATGCTGAAGCTGAAACTCCAATACTTTGGCCACCTGATGCAAAGAGCTGACTCATTTGAAAAGACCCTGATGCTGGGAAAGATTGAGGGCAGGAGGAGAAGGGGACGACAGAAGATGAGATGGTTGGATGGCATCACTGACTCAGTGGACATGAGTCTGAGTAAACTCCAGGAGTTGGTGATGTACAGGGAGGCCTGGTGTGCTGCAGTCCAAGGAATCGCAGAGTCAGACATGACTGCGTGAATGAACTGAACTGAACTGAACTGAACTGATGCGAAGAACTGACTCACTGGAAAAGACCCTGATGCTGGGAAAGATTGAGGGCAGGAGGAGAAGGGGAGGACAGAAGATGAGATGGTTGGATGGCATCATCGACTTGATGTACATGAGTGTGAGCAAGCTCCGGGAGTTTGTGATGAACAGGGAAGCCTGGCATGCTGCAGTACACGGGGTCGCAAAGAGTCGCACACGACTGGGTGACTGAACTGAACTGAGTGCAGTGATCCGCAACCTTTTAGGCACCAAGGACTGATTTCATGGGAGACAGTTTTTCCACAGACCTGGCTGGGGAGTCGGGAGTAGTTCAGGTGGTAATGCGAGCTATAGGAAGCAGTGGGGAGCAGTGGTTTCTGTTTTCTTCACTGAAGGCTAAGCAATATAATTATACCAGACAAGATGAAAAAGTTAATAGATAGATATTTAATTGGATTAAAATAAATTTGTAAGTGTGCTTTCAAGCACTAGTATTTTCAGTCTGAGATACACTTTCCCCTTTCAGTTTCCTTTGGTGGGTGGTGGATGATGAAAAGGGGAAAATTAAACTTTTATTGATGGCTTCAGAGTCTTAGCACAATTCTAAGGCAAAAAACAGGGTCAGGCAAATTGGTGATAGGCTAGAGATTATTAGCCATAAAAAGACTACTAGAGATAGGAAAAAACCTGGAACCTCCAGGCCTAAATATTTTCTTTAATAACAAAGTAAATTTTAAAGAGATAGTAAATGTAAATCTCCCTACACTGGCAATGTAACTTACCAGAGTAAAATATAAAACACAAACATGATGAAGACTGCAGCCATGAAATTAAGAGACATTTACTCCTTGGAAGAAAAGTTATGGCCAACCTAGACAGCATATTCAAAAGCAGAGACATTACTTTGCCGACTAAGGTCCATCTAGTCAAGGCTATGGTTTTTCCTGTGGTCATGTATGGATGTGAGAGTTGGACTGTGAAGAAGGCTGAGTGCCGAAGAATTGATGCTTTTGAACTGTGGTGTTGGAGAAGACTCTTGAGAGTCTCTTGGACTGCAAGGAGATCCAACCAGTCCATTCTGAAGGAGATCAGCCCTGGGATTTCTTTGGAGAAAATGCTGCTAAAGCTGAAACTCCAGTACTTTGGCCACCTCATGCGAAGAGTTGACTCATTGGAAAAGACTTTGATGCTGGGAGGGATTGAGGGCAGGAGGAGAAGGGGACGACAGAGGATGAGATGGCTGGATGGCATCACCGACTCGATGGACGTGAGTCTGAGTGAACTCCGGGAGTTGGTGATGGACAGGGAGGCCTGGAGTGCTGCGATTCATGGGGTCACAAAGAGTCAGACACGACTGAGCGACTGAACTGACTGACAAATGATCAAATATCACTTTTCTTATTCCAGCCATAATTGTGGTGACTATCCAGTCTAAAATCAATTATTTAATAATTTTGCATTATATAGAAGCAATCACATAGTAGTTAAACAACAATGTAGAAGTTCTCTTGATTCACAAAAATTATTAGCAGTGAGAAAAACAAGTTTCTAGAGGTTTGAATTAATATAAGAACCTGTGTAGTTTTCTAGTGGAAGTTACTTTTAATTTTCCTTAATTAATACACACTAATTTTATGCACATACATACAGACATAACGAGCTTCCCTGGTAGCTCAGCGGTAACGAATCCGCTTGTCAATACAGGAGATGTGGGTCCAATCCCTGGGTCCGGAAGATTCACTGGAGGAGGAAATGGTAACTCACTCCAGTATTCTTGCCTGGGAAATCCCATGGACAGAGGAGCCTGGCAGGCCACAGTCTATGGGGTTGCAAAGAGTCAAATACAACTTAGCAACTGAACAAAACAATAAGAAAACAGACACAAATACTTTAAATTTATAAAACAAAAATTTACTTGTCAGATTAAACATGTTGTTAGTTCAGGAGAGTACCAAGGTCCTTAAAAATACCCAGAGTTTTTTAGAATTATACTTTACTAACATTTATTGAATACATATTGTGTGCTTTATATGAATAACTTTCTTTATTACTTAAAAAACTCTGTGATGTAGGTGCCATTACCATGTTCTTTTACACATGCAGAAACTGAGGCAAAGATACTTTAGGTATCTTGACCAAGTTTGCAGCACCAAAAAGCAGTAAAACAGGCATTTAACCCTGGTAGAAACACACCAGAGTCTAACATTTTTGTAGAAGTCTAGCTTCTACACTCAGGGTAGATCCAGGTTATGCAGAGCCTAAATATAGGTAATATAAGGTCACTTCTATAAGAAAAAAAAGAGTCAAAATCTTGAACAAGTTGTTGCTGGGATCCATTCCAGGGCTTTTGAAGAAACGCATGCAGAGGAGGGGTCTAAACCTTAGCCTTCAATGTAAATCCACCATCATCACACTGTATAATATTTTGAAATGTTCCTCAAATATTTTTGGAAGTATATAAAATGTATATCCTTTATGGATTTTATTGTCATTACATATATCCAATTGCGGAGAAGGTGATGGCACCCCACTCCAGTACTCTTGCCTGGAAAATCCCATGGATGGAGGAGCCTGGTAGGCTGTGGTCCATGGGGTCGCGAAGAGTCAGACACGACTGAGCAACTTCCCTTTCACTTGTCACTTTCATGCATTGGAGAAGGAAATGGCAACCCACTCCAGTGTTCTTGCCTGGAGAATCCCAGGGACGGGGGAGCCTGGTGGGCTGCTGTCTATGGGGTCGCACAGAGTCAGACACGACTGAAGTGATTCAGCAGTAGTAGCAGTAGCAGTATATCCAATTGCTTCATGTATTGCAATTTACATTTTGTCATTTCATCTGGACCTGACTTTTACAGTTTTTTTTTTTTCACCTGCATTTTATAATATTGGTTAATTGTACTAAATAGCTTCTTAAAATTTTTAAGAACTCATAGGTTTGGTATTGCCAAGCTTCCCAAACACCTAAGGGAATATGAAGTTGTTTGTCAACATACTCTTCTTATAAATTCTCCATCTCCCGATGTTCCCTCAAATGTGTTATTGGAAATTCAGATAACTTAAAGCTATCCTCAACCTGGTATGTTTATACTAGCCGGTTTCTCTTCATCTAGCATGCTTTATAAAACATTATTTCTGCCTTTCGATGCCCTAGTGGCAAATGGCACCATCTTTCCTGTTTTTAAGAGCCTGTGGCCATTAGATTATATTTACCCTTGGTTAAAGAGTGTCAGCAGCATGTTGAGGAGACACGGCAACAAAATAATCCACTGTGGCTCCTAATTAAGATTTTAGAGTTTATGTAATGTGTAGAAGTATCCTGCGTGATGACTCCTCGTGCTGAGCCATCAGAGAAAGTGGTAGTTCTCTTTATATATGGAAGTTGTCCAGAGGCTAACAATGGCCCTTTTCATTCTCAGCTAGATAAACTTACTATCAATCCAACTACTCAATCTCATTATTGACTTGCCTTACAGAGTTATCTGCTGATGAGTTATACTGTTGAGAGTTTGGCAAATGCCCTTGAGTTTTAGAATTATCCACATAAGCACTGAAGATTGATGACATCCCTTTAAAAAGGCTCCACAGTTTTACTTTGCAAAAACCCATTTATTTAAAAACAATTCCTGTTCAAATAAAGATATTATTTGAAAGCATTACTTGGAGCATTTCTAAAACAGCAGATAGAAAAATTCTATGTAAATATGTTCCTTAATCCTGAACATATTTGCACATGTAACTGAAACAGAAAAAATTTATGCATGCAACCAAAATTTGTCCATCTGTATCCCTATTTCAAATAGAATTAACCTATTATTTTGCAACTATAGACACATTTTATTCTTGTGTTAATAGTGCAGATGATTTTATTCAACAATTTTAAAAATGCCTAGTTTGAACACAATATCACACTTTTAAACTATAAGCATCCCTTTGTTTAATACTTTAATTAATAAAATTAAAAACACATTCTAAGGAAGAAAAACATTTCTCATCATTTGGCTTAAAATGAAAAGTTAATAATTTCATTTTCTTAAATTCTTTCTTGTTAGTGGTATTTAATGCATATATAATTTTTGGTTTTCTCTGTTCAATAACGCCAGAAAAGGATAACAACTTGATGTTTATCAAACACTGTGGTGGCAACTGATCTTTCCTCTTGTAAACACAATTTGGATAATATATTGGGCACCATATTTTGTAAGTATAATTTAGTAAATTTCAAATAACCGTTAATTCTTTAAGATTTGCCATCAAGTAAGCCAATGATTTGTAAAGTAAAGCATCCAGGAGATATCATGACTTAAATTACCTGCATTTCCAGTATCTACCAGCAGGTGGTAGTGATATCTTGTGTACCTTCAGCCTAATTTTGAACCTAGCACTACTTAAAAGTATTAGGAAAAATTAAAAAAAAAAAAAACTTTCCTGACATAAATACACTTATTATATTGACAGTGTATTACTAATCACAAATTTATTTTCTCATCCAAATATTAAGAGGAAGAAATAATTTAACAAAAGTGTAAAACAATATAATACTTTAAAGAAAAGCATAAACTTTCCATTAATTCACTATCATATACTGCATCTTTCATTTCATTCTAGTTTCAACTTTCCAGGCATTAAACTGACATTAGGGTCTGTATGAAGCAAAGTGTACTGTTTTGAAACTCATTTCATAATATCTTCTACTGGCAGAATTTTCTAGCCTCTTTATTCAGTCTATATTAACAGAAGGAGTTATCATGAATGTGTTTCTTGTTAGCTAAAAGTGAGTGTCTACTTACAGCACTCACTTTGGACTTTATCAACATTTATAATGAAATATACTCAAACTTACTTTAATAGAACTCACAAATTTGTTTAAATGTTAAGTAGTAATGTCAGGAATGTGCATAGATAATCATTGCTTATTGATCAGAGGCTACTCCTATAGCTGTATTGAATTTGCAAGGCTTACAGAAATTTACTAATTTGTCATACTTTAGAGTTCTCTGAGTAGCTCCATTGTTAGTTGTATGTAAATGTCATTATCTTCTAGTTATCCTTTGATCAATACTTCCTCTTCTCATTTTCTGTTCTTCTTTTCCAATGAATAGAATGCTAATATTGAATTTACTAACTGAAGCAACCACTCTTAACCTTTTTATAGATATTCTTTGCTTCTGGAATAATTTGCTTCTGTCAGTTTGCTTTTCTGAAATTTAAAATGTATTTAAAATATATGTATGCAGATAGTTTTAACATGAACTTGTGATTTCACAAATTTTGGCAATTTCAAGTTGATAATAACCTGAGAAATAAAAGCCCAATATGTTCTGTGTGCACAAAAAATGTAGCAATTAATACCTAGGAATAAAACTAGATATTAAAGCTAAAAATAATGCAATAGAGTTGCCTTGTTAGAATTTAGAAGCTTATTCTTCAGTTTCCTCATGGCTGTCTTCACTTCCTGATTTCTCAAAGTATAGATTACTGGGTTCAGAATGGGAGTAAAAATGGTATAAAACACAGATAGAATCTTGTCTATCAGAAAACTGCTTAGTGGCCACATATAGATGAAGATGCAGGGCCCAAAGAACATGAAGACAACAATGAAATGAGCCGTGCAGGTAGAAAGAACCTTAGATGTTCCTTTTGAAGAATGATTTCTGATAGTAACCAAGACAACAACATAAGAACTGAATAGAAGAATAAAGCAGGACAAGGCAATGATGCCACTTGTTGAGATCATAAAGAGGCCCAGGACATAAGTATTTACACATGCTAGTTGGAATACCACAGGAAGGTCACAGAAAAAGCTATCTACCTCACTGGGACCACAGAATGGCAATGTAAGAGCAAATATGACCTGGCTCATTGAATGCATGACTCCTACAACCCAGGAAACCACCACAAGGGCAACACATGTCTGAGGACTTATGATTGAAGCATAGTGGAGAGGCTTGCATATTGCAATATACCTATCAAAAGACATAGCCATTAGCAAAATGATCTCAGTGCCAGTAAAAAGGTGTAGAAAAAATATCTGGGTGATGCAACCATCAAAGGAGATGGTTTTGTGTCCACTGAGGTAGTCTGTAATCATCTTAGGGGTTGCAAAGGAAGCAAGAGACATATCAATGATGGAAAGGTTGGTGAGCAGGAAGTACATGGGGAAGTGCAGATGAGAGTCGGCTATCACTGTGATGACTATGAGGCTATTACCCACCATTGTTGCCACATAAAAGAGCGAAAACACCACAAAGAAAAATGTCTGTAGTTCCCAGGATTTAGAGAGTCCTAGCAAAACAAAATCAGAAACTGCAGACTCGTTCACCACATCCATCGTCCTGATTGATAGTTGAAACCTGCATCAAAAGAAAAGAAAGTTCAAGAGAAAATACGATTCTATTGAAGCAAAGCCCAGATTCATTTTCATAGACTTTGTTTCCTCTAGGAAAACTTATCTTTAGTATTCTTTCCACCTTCATTGGCTATATTGATTTGAAAGGTAAGATATTAGGGATCATGGTGAAATATCACTTAAGTCATAGATGTTGAAAATAACACTTTCCTTCCTAGTGCTAATGGACAATCCAAATGAGACTGGCCTTTGTAATTTTAAAGATAAGAACTCACATTAAGGAAGCACTTACTCTGGGCTGACTGTGTGTTAAATGCATACACACACACACACACACACACACACACACACACACACACAGAGGTTTAGTCATTTAGAAACTCATCCATACTGAGAGTATGGATTTCCATAAGGTTATCCATAGTGAAAGAACATTAAAAATTATATCGCATATAAGTGACATGGTCTCTTAAGCAATGTTATGGACAGACTTTACAGTTGCAAACCCTTATAAGTTTATAGAGAATCATTAACATCTTTATGGATAAAATTCATCTGATTGAGACCTACTAGAAACACTAAGAAAATTAGTTTTGTTGATATTTACCTAAACTAAGAAGCTTTATAAAGCCAGAAAAAACAAGACCAAGAGCTGACTGTTGCTCAGATCATGAACTCCTTATTGGCAAATTCAGACTTAAATTGAAGGAAGTAGGGAAAACGACTAGACTATTCAGGTATGACCTAAATCAAATCCTTTATGATTATACAGTGGAAGCAAGAAATAGATTCAAGGGATTAGATCTGATAGACAGAGTGCTTGAAGAACTATGGACAGAGGTTCATAGTTATATAGGAGGCAAGACCTATATAACTTGATCATATAGATGATCAAGACCATCCACAAGAAAAAGAAATGCAAAAGGCAAAATAGTTGTCTGAGGAGGCATTACAAATAGCTATGAAAAGAAGAGAAGCAAAAGGCAAAGAAGAAAATGAAAGATATACCCATTTGAATGCAGAGTTCCAAAGAATAGCAAAGAGAGATAAGAAAGCCTTTCTCAGTGATCAGTGCAAAGAAATACAGGAAAACAATAGAATGGGAAAGACTAGAGATCTCTTCAATAAAATTAGAGTTACCAAGGGAACATTCCATCCAAAGACGGGCACAATAAAGAACAGAAAGAGTATGGACCTAACCGAAGTAGAAGTTATTAAGAAGATGTGGCAAGAATACACAGATGAACTATACAAAAAAAGATCTTCATGACCCAGATAATCATGATGGTATGATCACTCACCTAGAGCCAGACATCTTGGAATGCAAAGTCAAGTGAGCCTTAGGAAGAATTCTACGAACAAAGCTGGTGGAGGTGATGGAATTCCAGTTGAGCTATTTCAAATCCTGAAAGATGATGCTATGAAAGTGCTGCACTCAATATGCCAGCAAATTTGGAAAACTCAGCAGTGGCCACAGGACTGGAAAAGTCAGTTTTCATTCCAGTCCCAAAGAAAGGCAATGCCAAAGAATGTTCAAACTACTGCACAATTGCACTCATCTCACATGCTAACAAAGTAATGCTCATAATTCTCCAAGCCAGGATGCAATAGTCTATGAGCCATGAACTTCCAGATGTTCAAGCTGGATTTACAAAAGGCAGAGGAACCAGAGGTCAAATTGCCAACATCTTCTGGATCACAGAAAAAACAAGAGAGTTCCAGAAAAACATCTACTTCTGTTTTATTGACTATGCCAAAGCAACAGTTAGAACTGGACATGGAAAAACAGACTGGTTCCAAATAGGGAAAGAAGTACATCAAGGCTGTATATTGTCACCTTGTTAATTTAACTTATGTTCAGAGTACATCATGAGAAATGTTGGGCTGGATGAAGCACAAGCTGGAATTAAGATTGCTGGAAGAAACATCAATAACCTCAGATATGCAGATGACCCCATCCTTATGGCAGAAAATGAGGAAGAACTAAAGAGCCTCTTGATGAAAGTGAAAGAGGAGAGTGAAAATTTGGCTTAAAATTCAACATTTAGAAAACCAAGATCTTGGCATTGAGTCCCATCACTTCAAGGGAAATAGATGGGAAACAGTGTAAACAGTGACAGACTTTATTTTTCTGGGTTCCAAAATCACTGCAGATGGTGACTGCAGCCATGAAATTAAAAGATGCTTACTTCTTGGAAGAGAAGTTATGACCAACCTAGCCAGCATTTCAAAAAGCATAGACATTATTTTGCCAACAAAGGTCCGTCTAGTCAAAGCTATGGCTTTCCCAGTAGTCATGTATGTGTGTGAGAGTTGGACTATAAAGAAAGCTGAGCACCAAAGAACTGATGCTTTTGAACTGTGGTGTTGGAGAAGACTCTTGAGAGTCCCTTGGACTGCAAGGAGATCCAACCAGTCCATCCTAAAGGAAATCAGTGCTGAATATTCATTGGAAGGGCTGATGCAGCTGAAACTCTAATACTTTGGCCACCTTATGCAACGAACTGACTCATTTGAAAAGACTCTGATGCTGAGAAAGATTGAAATCAGGAGGAGAAAGGGACGACAGAGGGTGAGACGGCATCACCAGCTTGATGTACATGAGTTTGAGCAAGCTCCTGGTGGTGATGAGCAGGGAAGCCTGACGTGCTGCCGTCTATGGGGTCACAAAGAGCGACTGAACTGAACTGAACTGAAGAAGACTGAGTATCAAGTATATTGCAATGTAGCCATTTCCCCAAAGAAAGGCATTTAACTGCTTCTCTATTTCTTTTTTCCTTAAATAGGCGCATGCTCCTGCTACAAATATTTGTGATTACATGATTACTTGACTTAAAATTTTACCTTGTCTTCTAAAGCATATGCCACATCTCTTCTAAGGGAATAAGCCTTAAGGCCTAGTCCCACTTCTGTTTGAACTCTCCCTTCATATATGCCAACATATGCAAACTGCTTTAATGATCTAACCCTCCAGAGTTAGAAGGTGGAAGTAGGAAAGACACAGGGGGAAAAAAAAGAAAAGAGCTTCTGCTTACCAGATCTATAGCAGAATCAGGGCTTTATAGTATACACAGTGCCGAGTCGTCTCTGACAGCGAGTGTAGAGGAGTTAGTTTTAAATATAAATAAATGACCTAGGTGAATCATTAGCTGTGTAGCAGCTGTAGATAAAATGGATGCTGTGGGGACTTGGGAATTGACCAAGAAATCATATTTCAATGGGATCTTTTGAACAACCGAAGTGGTATGATTTAATTCACAACAGGGAGATACATTAATTTTCTCATGGGAATTTACAATGATTGTTTTTACCTGGACCTGAGAGATTCAGGGGATGGAAGTTGGGAAAGCCAACATTTTGAAGGTAGAAGGCGATGTCAACAAATTTTAATTAGCACTCTGGATTATCTAACCTTGTTCTAGAGGCCATGAGAGAATAAAATCCAGGAACATTTATTTCTGCTTTAAGGAATGTATAATTTTTGTGAGTTACTGAGCACTCATAAATAAAACAATTTGTGAAAAATGCAGTCAAATATATCAAGTTTTCAACCAGTTCTTAGAGGTAAAGAGTGAACTGGATTTTAGATAAGAGAAAAATTGTGGTGTGCTTAATCAATCAAGAAAATGTTCTTACAGAAAAAATATCATGAAGTTGACCTATAATGAAAACTAAAATTTTGTTTGGTAAGGGAAAAAAGTATATGGGAAATAAAATAGTGGAAGTTATTTGCAGAACAAGATATTCAGGTAGCAGGTTAGAAGAATAAGAATGCCACTCTAAAATAGGACTTGATGTAAAAGATGACAAAGGCTCATTGTAAGACTATAGGCAGAGTTACGGTGACTTGAAATAAATATTTTATAAAAATTTATACAGATGATTTGAGAAGAGAGAATTTGAAGGCAGGAAATTATTAAATTAAATAGGTATAGAGAGATTCCTTTGATTAAAGTATTAGCAATGTGTATGTTATTTGGATAAATAAAATAAGAATTCCAAGTAACTATCATTATGAGTTATTTATTAATTGCACAACTAGCTATCTTATTCTACTTAGTTCATCTCTTCAGAGACCCTCCTCCATTGCTGTAAGAAGGGTATAATTCTCTCTTCTTTTTTTTTTTAACCAAAGCCTTGGAAACATGACTTATTTATTCAACATAATATGGGCAGAAGTTTTGTGCCACATGTGCCATTTGAGCAGAAGCTTTAAGATTCAATGCACAACTCCTCTATTGCTCTTTATCCATCTTCCTGGGTCCAAGAATGAAGAGATGACAGGGACCAGACTGTGTTCAAAGATAAAAAAACACAATACTGTGAACAAGTTTGCTATCTCCTAATTGTTGTACACATTTAACATCATGCTAATCATTATCCCAGCAGGCTTAAATTGATTATAAAATTAATATGAAATTGCAAAGAACCTAAGGTCACCAAAACAATGTGAACAGAACAAATTTGTTAAGCTCACAAAATCTGTTTTCAACACTTAATATAAAGCTATAGTAATCATTAGAGTATTGTGTTTGCCTAAAAAGTAGATGCATGGAACAGAATGGAAAGTCCAGAAGAATTTCACATATGTGATAACTGATTTTCAAAAAAGATACCAAAACAATTCAATAGGAAAGAAGAGCCCTTTTAATAAAGGACTGTTTAACAATTGTTCCTTGTTACTGGATATCTGCATGGAAAGGGGCTTCCCCAGCGGCTCAGTGGCAAAGGACCTGCCTGCAATGCAAGAGACACAGGAGATGCGGGTTGGATCCCTCGGTCGGGAAGATCACCTGGAGGAGGGCATGGCAACCCACTCCAGCATTCTCACATAGAGAATCCCATAGACAGAGGAACCTGGTGGGCTACAGTCTATAGGGTTGCGAAGAGTCGGACACGACTGAAGAAACTAAGCACGCATGCACATCTATATGGAAAATAATTTCAATCCTAGTCTGTAACATTATGCAAAAACTATTTTGAAATATCTCCTGTAAATTAGTAAGAAAAATTTTCAATAGGGAAAAAAAATGGCTAAAAACAACAACAACAACAACAAAACACTTAATAGGTCATTCCTAGAATAAATTACACTTAATAACAAATAAACCAATGAGAAATATTTAACCTCATTAGTGGCCAGGGAACTGCATATTAAAATAACAATCAATGCCATTTTTAGTCATCAAATTGATCAAAATTTAGAAGAATATTTAAGGATATTTTGTATCATGGATGGGGCTTCTCAGGTGGTGCTAGTGGTAAAGAACCTACCTGTCAATACAGGAGACATAGAGATGGGGGTTTGAGCTCTGGATCAGGAAGATCCCCTGAAGGAGGGCATGGCAACCCACTTCAGTATTCTTGCCTGGCGGATCCCCATGGACAGAGAATCCTGGCAGGCTATAGTCCATGGGATCACAAAGAGTCAGATATGACTGAAGCGACTTAGCACACATGCATATCACTGATGAATGTATAAACTGCAGTGCTAAGAACAAACAAACCCAATATCTTGGCAATAACTGCTAAAATTAAAATATACTTTTCTTCAATGTCATTGACTCATAAATCTTTCTTTTGAGAATCAATTCATGGAAATAAAAGCAGTGATCTTTTAAACTATGACAAAAATATTTATTTTAGCAGAATAAGCAGTGGGAAAAATAAGGGAAAAAATCTGCTTACCTATTAGTAAAGGAATTATATAAATTACAGAATTCCCTTACATTAAAAAATACAGCTGTCATGAAAAGAAATACTTAAATTTGAATACACTGCAATGTCTTCAATAACCCATCAAATGAAAAGCAAACTGGTCGGTTATGTATATTATATGATCTTAATTTTTTAAAAATCAAACAATAACAGAGTAAACTAACACTGGCTACATCAGGGATTGAGAAAAAAGAAGTAGTTGAAGCATTTCCTTCTTTATATGTATTTGGATATTTTTCACTTCTTACTAATTTTGTTTGCAGTAAAATACATATAAGATTTATCTTTAGTGATGTTTAGTATATTCAGAGTATTGTGCAACTATCACCACCATTTAGTTCCAGAACATTTTTTTGTCAGTGACTGGCACTATCCCTTTACATGTTCCAGAACATTTTATCCAAAAGGAAAACCTGTATTTATTGAGCTGCTGCTGCTGCTGCTAAGTTGCTTCAGTCGTGTCCGACTCTGTGTGACCCTGTAGATGGCAGCCCACCAGGCTCCCCCGGTTTATTGAGCAAACACTCCCAAATCTCCTTTCCTCAAGCCCTTACAATCAGTAATCTTTTTTCTATATGTGTTTGTCTACTCCTGACATTTCATACAAATGGAATAATATGCAGCCTTTTGTGTCAAAATCCTGACATAAATGTTTGTAGTAGCACTATTCACAATAGCCACAATGTGGAAACATCTGTAAACTGATAAATGAATAAACAAAATAAGATAGCCATACAATGGCATATTATTTGGCCATGAAATGGAATGAGGTATAAAACAGTGATCCATGTTACAACCTGAATGAACCTTGAAAACATTGCAAGAAGTCACATGTCTTATTCTTGAAACTACAGTTGGCACTTGAACAACATAGGGGTCAGGAGTAAGAAGTGAAAAATTTGTGGGTCACTTGATAGTAAGCCCTCTGTGTCCACCAGTCCACATCCATGGGTTCAACTAACCTCTAATCGTGTAGTGTTCTCATATTTACTACTGAAAAAAATCCACATATAAATGGACTTGGACAGTTCAAACCTGTGTTGTTCAAGGGTCAACTATGTAACTATGTGAGTGTGTGTGTGTATAAATTAATGTATCTTGGAGATGAACAGACTGAAAAAAACAACTCTTCTAGGATATTTAAGAGAGGTGGGACACAGGCAAATCTCTGCCTCCAATATTGGAGAGAAATGCAGGCAGTATAGGAGTCACCAGTTATAAGAGCAAAGACTCTTAGATAGAAATGCCCAGGGAACCAGTACAGGGTGGGAACATTTAAACTGTAATTGACTAATTTTGGAAGCTCTGTATGGACAACTAAACTAGAGGACCTGGTCATTTGAGCAAAATTTTATATTATTTATCTCCAAGAGTTAGACTAGATTCTCATGGTATAACAGAGAAAAATCCTCTCCAGCTTCCAGCAGAGAGGGAGAGGGAAATGAACCATTTTGAAATATGTCAGAGCACACATACACGTATTAACAATGTCTGCCCTAGGAGAAATCATTTAACCAGAGCCTAACCTGATAGGATATTATCAGAGCCCAGCTGACCTAAAGGATGGGGAATACCTGTCTCCAGTCAGCTTTGGCCTTCCAAATGGGAGAAAGGAAAATCCCAACTCTAGCTCACTCTAGACAGTCTATCCCACCCAAGCAAGTAGGGGAAAAAAAAAAAGAAAGAAAGAGAAACACTTATGAAGTTCACCCAGAAGTACAGGCTTACTGAAACTCTGAGACCTAATCATGGGTCTTTAGAAAGCTTCCCCTCACCACTGCATTTCACTACCACACAATTTAAGGCCTGTTTATGGTAGCTCCTTTTACCCAGGTTTGACCATCAAAAAAATTACAAGTCATACCAAAATCTAAACAAAAGTAAAAAGAAAAACCTGCAGTTTGAAGAGTCAGAGTAAGCATCAGAACCATCAGAATGTATGGGATCAGAATTCCATACACTGGGAATATTGGAATTACCAGACTAGGAATTTAAAACAAATGTTATGGACATGCTAATGGATAAAGTAGACAACATGCGAGAACAGATGAACAATGTAAGCAAAGAGATGGAAATTCTAAGAAAGCACCAAAAGGGTAATGCAATAGATTGAAAACACTGAAACAAATGAAGAATGCCTCTGATGGGCTCATTGGTACCCTGGATGTGGCTGAAGAAAGAGTATGTGAGCTTGAGGATACCTCAAATATTAATAGAAACCTTCAAAATTGAAAAGTAAAGAGAACAAAGTCTGAAAAATGAAAAGAGAGAGAATATCCAAAGTCTGTGGGACTGCTACAAAATGTATAACACACGTGTGGCAAGAATTTCAGGAGAAGAAAGAGAGAAAGGAACAGAAGAAACATCTGAAACGATAATGAACCTAACCATAGTCAAAGAGCATTCCCTGCCCCAGGGAAACCATCCCAGAAGTACTTTAGAATAGTCATGGGCCAAGTCCCACTATGTGCCTTCTGTTTCTCTTCTTTTTTAATTGGTGTAACTGATCAGAGTCTCTTCATTGTACGTTGGGTGTGTGGAGAGTAGAACAGATGATGTCTTTTGATTCATATGAAGACCTGCACCCAAGGAACCACCCCACACACATACACATAAATATATGTGGAGCTGGTGCAGAAGAAAAGACCCTGGACTTCTAGCTAAGTGGTTGAGAATTTGGGAGTCTTGAAATTTAGTGGGCATATTTTCCATGCAGGAAGACTGTAACTAATTGTACCCAGAGAGTGAACAGAGATAGACTGGAAATCACAAGAATATATTACATCTTCTTCGAATAAAAACTGGACATTTTCCCAACCCCATGGATCATGGCTGGCCTTGAAAATTGCTTTGAGCAATAAAATTTGGTTACAGGGTTGTGTGAGCTCCAGAGACCTGTGTGAGTTAGCAGGGTTCCAGTTTTCATTCCACTGTACTGGGATACAGTTCCTGTGTAAAGAAGTTCAAATTATAGTAGGTTTCCAAGCTGTTAGATTTTTATCTGATATAAATTATTTTGCATATGATAGCTGATAAACAGTATCTCAGTGTAATTTAACAGCTTTTTTATTTTTTTTTTTGGCTGCACCATGTGGCTTGTGTGAACTTAGTTCCCCAACCAGGGATCAAACTCTGGGCCCACTACAGTGAAAGCACCAAGTCCTAACCACTGAGAAACCAGGGAATTCCCTAATACATTTTCTTATTAAAGTTTGAACATCTTTTATATAGCTTGTACCTATTTGCATCATGCAAAATGCCAAGCTGGAATCAAGATTTCCAGGAGAAGTATAGTAACCTCAGGTATACAGATGACACCACTCTTACAGCAGAAAGTGAAGAGGAACTAAAGGCCTCTTGATGAAGGTGAAAGAGGAGAGTAAAAAGCCGGCTTAAAACTCAACATTCAAAAAACTAACATCATGGCATCCTGTCCCATCACTTACTGGCAAATATTTGGGGAAACAATGGAAATAGTGACAGACTTTATTTTCTTTGGCTCCAAAATCAGTGCAGACAGTGACTGCAGCCATGAAATTAAGACACTTGCTCCTTGGAAGAAAAGCTATGACAAACCTAAGCAGTCTTTTCAAAAACAGAAACATCACTTTGCTGACAAAGGTCCATATAGTCAAAGTTATGGTTTTTCCAGTAGTAATGTACAGGTATGAGTGTTGGACCATAAAGAAGGCTGAGAGCAGAAGAATTGATGCTTTCAAACTGTGGTATTGGAGAAGACTCTTGAGAGTCCCTAAGATAGCAAGGAGATCAAAGCAGTCAATCCTAAAGGAAATCAACCCTGAATATTCATTGGAAGTACTGATGCTGAAGCTCCAATACTTTAGCCAGCTGATGCAAAGAGCCAGCTCATTGGAAAAACCCTGAGGCTGGGAAAGATTAAAGGCAGGAAGAGAAAGGGGCAACAGAGGATGAGATGGTTGGATGGCATTACTGACTCAATGGACATGACTCTGAACAAACTCTGGGAGACAGTGAAGCACAAGGAAGCCTGGCACGCTGCAGTCCAAAGGGTCACAAAGAGTCAGACACAACTTAGCAACTGAACAACAACAACATATTTGCACATCTTTTTCCATTTCTCTGCACGGTTGCTGGTCTTTTTACTTGCTCATTAGCTCTTTACGTATTAACTTATCATTGCTTGGTCCTTAAAGGTTAGATTTTTTTCTAAGTATTCATTTGTGTCAGCTATGCTTTTGCATTTCTGCCATGAAAACATATGTAATCAAAATATTTAATTTTCCCTAATTATTAATGAATTTTGAGTTATAGTTGGGAATGATTTCCTCCCCTAGATATGAAAAGAAAATCAGGTTTTGCAAATAAATATGTGTCCAATTTTGAATAGTGGTAGGTAAGGTATGAGAAATTTATGCAGTTCTTTTCCAAGTGGCTATCCAGCTATCTCAAAATCCCTTCTTAAAAAGCATTAATTGCCCCCTATTCATTTTAGAAACTTCATTTTTTATATACTTTATTTCCATGTGTAATTAAGCCTATTCCTTGGTTTCTAATTTTGTTTTTTAATTGTTTTTACATTAATTCATCAATATCAAATTGTTTTATTTATGGCATCTTTATAGCGTGACTTCATGCACTCTAGAACTCATCCTCTCCCATTGCTCTACTTTTTAAAATGTTTCCCTGGCTCCTCTTGCATGTTTGCATTTTATTTTTCCAAAAGAGTTTTGTAGTCAGTTTATCTAGGTCAAAGAGGCCAGGTGTGATTTATATTTAAATTGCATTAACTCGGATTCATGTTGATGTATGGCAAAACCAATACAATATTGTAAAGTAAAAAAAAGAAAATTATATTAACTCTATAAATTCATTTAAGGTGAACTGACATCTTTATGATGTATATTCTTTTTTTTCTTTAATTTTTATTTTTACTTTATTTTACTTTACAATACTGTATTGATTTTGCCATACATTGACATGAATCCACCATGGGTGTACATGCGTTCCCAAACATAAACCCCCCTCCCACCTCCCTCCCCATAACATCTCTCTGGGTCATCCCCGTGCACCAGCCCCAAGCATGCTGTATCCTGCATCAGACATAGACTGGCAATTCGATTCTTACATGATAGTATACATGTTTCAATGCCATTCTCCCAAATCATCCCACCCTCTCCCTCTCCCTCTGAGTCCAAAAGTCAGCTATACACATCTGTGTCTTTTTTGCTGTCTTGCATACAGGGTCATCATTGCCATCTTTCTAAATTCCATATATATGTGTTAGTATACTGTATTGGTGTTTTTCTTTCTGGCTTACTTCACTCTGTATAATCTCCTCCAGTTTCATCCATCTCAACAGAACTGATTCAAATGTATTCTTTTTAACGGCTGAATAATACTCCATTGTGTATATGTACCACAGCTTTCTTATCCATTCATCTGCTGATGGACATCTAGGTTGTTTCCATGTCCTGGCTATTATAAACAGTGCTGCGATGAACATTGGGGTACATGTGTCTCTTTCAGTTCTGGTTTCCTCAGTGTGTATGCCCAGCAGTGGGATTGAACATAGGCAAAACACTCTCCGACATAAATCACAGCAGGATCCTCTATGATCCACCTCCCAGAATACTGGAAATAAAAGCAAAAGTAAACAAATGAGATCTAATTAAAATTAAAAGCTTCTGCACAACAAAGGAAAATATAAGCAAGGGGAAAAGACAGCCTTCTGAATGGGAGAAAATAATAGCAAATGAAGCAACTGACAAACAACTAATCTCAAAAATATACAAGCAACTTATGCAGCTCAATTCCAGAAAAATAAATGACCCAATCAAAAAATGGGCCAAAGAACTAAATAGACATTTCTCCAAAGAAGACATACGGATGGCTAACAAACACATGAAAAGATGCTCAACATCACTCATTATTAGAGAAATGCAAATCAAGACCACAATGAGGTACCACTTCACACCAGTCAGAATGTCTGCGATCCAAAAATCTGCAAGCAATAAATGCTGGAGAGGGTGTGGAGAAAAGGGAACCCTCCTACACTGTTGGTGGGAATGCAAACTAGTACAGCCACTATGGAGAACAGTGTGGAGATTCCTTTAAAAATTGCAAATATTCTTTTTTTTTAATTTAAATTTTATTTTTTTACTTTACAACACTGTATTGGTTTTGCCATACATTGACATGAATCCACACAGGTGTACATGAGTTCCCAACCCTAAACCCCCCTCCCACCACCCTCCCCATATCATCTCTCTGGATCATCCCAGTGCACCAGCCCCAAGCATCCTGTATCCTGTATCGAACCTAGACTAGCGATTCGTTTCTTACATGATAGTATACATATTTCAATGCCATTCTCCCAAATCATCCCACCCTCTCCCTCTCCCACAGAGTCCAAAAGTCTGTTCTTTACATCTGTGTCTCTTTTGCTGTCTCGCATATAGGGTTATCATTACCATCTTTCTAAATTCCATATATATGTGTTAGTATACTGTATTGGTGTTTTTCTTTCTGGCTTACTTCACTCTGTATAATCAGCTCCAGTTTCATCCACCTCATTAGAACTGATTCAAATGTATTCTTTTTAATGGCTGAGTAATACTCCATAGTGTATATGTACCACAACTTTCTTATCCATTCGTCTGCTGATGGACATCTAGGTTGCTTCCATGTCCTGGCTCTAAACATAAGACCAGAAACTATAAAACTCCTAGAGGAGAACATAGGCAAAACACTCTCCAACATAAATCACAGCAGGATCCTCTATGATCCACCTCCCAGAATACTGGAAATAAAAACAAAAATAAACAAATGGGATCTAATTAAAATTAAAAGCTTCTGCACAACAAAGGAAACTATGAGCAAGGTGAAAAGACAGCCTTCAGAATGGGAGAAAATAATAGCAAAATGAAGCAACTGACAAACAACTAATCTCAAAATTATGATGTATATTCTAATTCAAGATCATGGCATATGTTTCCATTTGTCCAAGTCTATATTTGGGTCTTGTAGGAGGGCTTTAAACTTTTCCTCACATAGGTTCTGAACACTTCCTTTAGGAGTATGAATTTTCCTGGTCTCAAACAGGGAAACTCATTCTCATTTATTTTTCAATGAACTGAGAGATAAAATTTGTAGCCCCCAAGCCAAATAATATATCCTATTTGTCTTATCTTTGCTGTGGCCCGAGATAAAGATCGTCCCTTACATCTTTCCCATCATTTTCACTCCATGTACATAGAGCACTTAAGAATAATAATGACACTTTATGATCCATCTTTAACTCTGGACAAAACATGTTGAATGTTCTAATAATTCCCATTGGAACCTGAACATGTGTTAGTTCCCCCAGGGAGTAGCTGGTTCTTTTCATGCCATGATATTGAATCAATTCATATCAATAGAGATGTTATAAATACACGTCTCAAAGATTGTTGAGACTCTTTTATCCAGAAATTAGGCAGAGGATTGATCTGAGGTCACTCTGGAGTGGTCGTCACTGTTTTCAGGGACTAGTTGAGTACCGAAAGGTTAATATGTCTGTGGAAAAGATCCTAAAATGATCTAGATCAACGCACTTCATCATTATCATATGAAGAATCAGAGGTACCCGTTAATGCAGTGAATTATCTAATCTTACATATCTAGGACAAGATTTGAATCCACATTTTCTCAATCCCAGTTCACTGCTCTTTCTGCTACACCAGTTTAAGTGTAAGCTGTGCTGGAGGCATTCTTTTCAATATCAGGTATGTGAGTGCAGAATCAAACCTAGTTTCTGAAAAGGTTAAGTCAGAACAGTGTAGAATTAGAGAAAGGGCACCTAACATCAAAACAGAAAGTCAAGAGTATGAGTACTTGCATGTGTAGACTGGCTTAGTCTTGGAACAATTTATTTAGAATACATACTTACAGCAGAGTTTTGAGAAAGAAAAAAGAGAAGAACTTGGTTTGATGACAAGATGAATGGGCTCTGATGTGAATTCTAGGTATACATCATTTCAACTGACTTCCAGTGTAAAGTCTTCTTAGATCTCAGTGAGGATTTCTCTAAGCTGTAGTTTTAATGTTTACAGCATGTTGTTTTACATAACTTCTTCTAGGTTCTCCATTATCTTCCTCTGTCTCTACATGAATCTGTTTCCTATTTTTTCTAAGTGAACTCTAGAAATAGGAAGTTTCCTGCTGCAAACCGCTTTGGTGAAAATCTATAAAATCCAGCAGTTAAAAAATATCTGCCTTCAGGCAGCAGAGTGTTTAACAGAGATTTTATATTTAACATATACTTGGAAATATATGAAGGTTTCAGGCTTTAACCATATCATGTTCATGAGCCTTTGAGATGTATGGCATTGGTGGCACAGAACAGGATCATACATGACTGCATAATTGAAATGGAAAACTAAGAATTAGAGCCTATTTCATTTTTATTCTGAACCATGGCTAATAGAAAATTTAAACAGACTGTTTCTCTGTATCCATTTTTTTCAGGTTGTATTCCCTTACCCTACTCATTGCAAGAAACCAGTGCCTACCCTCCTTTGCATTATTGTGTTCCCACTAATAATCAATCATAATTCTCAAACATTGTTCACTCCAGTCTTTCTCTGGCATCATGATGTTTTGCAAAAGGTTGCCATTCCTTTTCCATTCAAAACTTGGCATCTACCTGTGAGATTTTTTAAGTGTTTTTCAAACTAAGGAGTAATATTCAAGTAACTGAATTTTTATTTATTTTATAAAGATTGGCATCATACTTTAAGCAAATTGCAAAATCATAAGAACTAACCCAAACTGATATTTTAATTAGTTAGTTAAAATATCTAGAAAGATCATGGGGGAAATATTTGAGCAACGTGAACAGAAGAATGATACAACAGAAAACTATTACTGGTGGTGGGAAACCCCTATACTGTTTCATGCAGAAAAGTCTCACTTTGTGTTTAATCACTGTATTTTTCCTCATTCTCCTCCATTTGGAAGTGCCAGAGCCCTTCCTGAAATCTAACTAAATGGCCTGGAATAATCAGTCAGTCATAACTGAATTCATACTACAGGGTCTTTCCAGTTCTTGGGAACTCCAGATGATCTATTTCCTGTTTTTCTCTGTAGTCTATGCAGCCACTGTGCTGGGGAACCTCCTCATTGTGCTCACCGTTATATCAGAGCCACGCCTGCACTCCCCCATGTACTTTCTGCTGGGCAACCTCTCCTTCATTGACATGTCTCTGGCCTCATTTGCCACTCCCAAAATGATTACAGATTTCTTCAGGGAGCCCAAAGTCATCTCTTTTGAAGGCTGAATCACCCAGATATTCTTCCTGCATCTCTTAGGGGGTGTTGAGATTGTGCTGCTGATATCCATGTCTTTTGATAGGTATGTGGCTATCTGTAAGCCTTTACGCTATTTAACCATCATGAACCGGAGAATGTGCCTTGGGCTTGTGACCCTTTCCTGGATTGTCAGCATCTTCCATGCTATGAGTCAGTTAGCATTTACTGTGAATCTGCCCTTCTGTGGGCCCAATGAAGTGGACAGTTTCTTCTGTGATCTTCCCTTAGTGATTAAACTTGCCTGCGTAGACACATATGTTCTCGGAGTGTTCATGATCTCAACCAGCGGCATGATTGCCCGAGTGTGCTTCATTCTCTTAGTGATTTCCTACTCTGTCATCTGGGTCACTGTTAGGCAACGTTCTCCTGACAGGTCCTCCAAAGCTCTCTCCACCTGCAGTGCCCACTTCACTGTTGTGACCCTTTTCTTTGGCCCATGCATTTTCATTTACGTGTGGCCTTTCACAAATTTCCCAATAGACAAAGTTCTCTCAGTATTTTATACCATTTTCACTCCCCTCTTAAATCCAGTAATCTATACTCTTAGAAATAAGGATGTCAAGGGTTCCATGAGAAAACTTAGCAGCCGTGTCTTGAAGTATAGCAAGACTGATCATAGCCCTTGATTTGCTTTTTCTCATACAAAAATGAGCATTTATCCCCTTCTCTTTGTTGGTCAACAACGTCATGCTAGTGCAAGAAATCATATAGTTTATGGCAGAACTGTTTTCATCATCAGTCTCAGCAGTTACTGGGTTTTGGTCATATCAAGAGTTCCTCATACAGCATAATATTTACAATGGAACATTATCAAACCAATATCCAAAATTTTGCCTCACAAGGACTCACTTTTTAGAATATTCAACTCTTGTCAGATGTAGGTATTTATTTGAGTATTAAGACATTCACATGTTTTAGGAAAGAGTGGATTTCCTTCCAGACTCTTATGATTAAGAAAAGGAGCAAATGTGAAGGTAACAACACCTGTACACTGAAATAACAGTGGAATTCTTTATTGTTGAAATAACATATTTTAGTTCAAAGGTCAGAAAAAATGCTGCAGTTTCTTGGTAAGTGAAGATGTTTGCTATTTAATATTCTGTAACCTATCTTCAATAAGAATAAGAATATTCTTTATTTCAGTCCCTATGTCCTGTAATGCGGATTAAACAATTTTAAAATAGTACAGTGAGCACTAAGAAAATTCTTATAGTCATATTCATATAGAAAGGTTCTGGAGTCATATGCACCAAATCCCATCCACTTTCCTGATCTACAGAAGATGAAACTAAGATCCAAGGACATGATAACTTTTCAAGGTCATGTTTTTTAAGGCAGAATTTAGATCACTCAGGTTTCCCTGATGGTTCAGTAGGTGAACAATCTGCCTGAACTGCAAGAGGCCTGGGTTCGATCACTGGGTCAGGAAGATCCCCTGGGGAAGGAAAGGGCAACTCATTCCAGTATTCGTGCTGGGTAAAACCCAGGGACAGAGGAACCTGGCAGGCTACAGTCCATAGGGTCGTGAAAAGTCAGACACGACTGAGCCACTAACACTTTCACTTTCTTTCTTTAGATCATTCACATACAAACTGTTTGTTTCCTAACCAGTAAGCTATCTTGGTGCCATGATATTTACTGTATCATTTTGTAATCAAATGCCATATTTTAAACATTAAGGTCCTAAAAGATCTGAGCCATTTTCCTATGCTTAAACACAGTATTTGACTTAAGAAATCTATGAAACAATGCTCCTTCAACTTAGTTGATATAGCTAATAACTAGAGACTTCTGGACAGAGAAATAACCTAGTAATATCTATTCACTTTACTGATGATGAAACTGAGAATCAGGAAATAATTTTTCCAAATTTTATACCTTTAAGATGATAGAGTCCTACCAAGAAAGTGCCTCTTCTCTTTATGTTTCTCTTCTCCTCTGTCAATCGAACAACAGCTAAATTACCTGTAAGAGCAATTTGGCTATTGTCATTCTGGGAGTTATACATAGGAAAAAATTTAATGCTTAAAATTAAATACTTGCAACCACTTATAGTTTGTTTTCCAATTATCCAGTTGGCTGGCATAGTCAAAATTTGCCTAATGTTGTATGTAATATTATATAGCTTGGGTTTAGATAAGGACAGATGTATATATTGATTGATAGATAAATAGATTGTAAAGAGTTGAATATAAAGGTAAATAGATTATTATGTGAATGGATGGGCAAATAGATGGATATGTGTATATGGGTGGGTAGATGTATAGCAAGATATAGATGGATACTTACAATAATAAAGAAATGAATATAAAGCTTAATATATTGACTCAAGTTTCTGTGTCTGTATGTTGAATGTTCAGTTCAGTTGCTCAGTCGTGTCTGATTCTTTGCGACTCCATGAATTGCAGCACACCAGGCCTCCCTGTCTATCACCAACTCCCGGAGTTCACCCAAACACATGTCCATTGAGTCGGTGATGCCATCCAGCCATCTTATCCTCTGTTATCCCCTTCTCCTCCTGCCCCCAATCCCTCCTAGCATCAGAGTCTTTTCCAATGAGTCAACTCTTCACATGAGGTGTCCAAAGTATTGGAGTTTCAGCTTTAGCATCATTCCTTCCAAAGCACACCCAGGACTGACCTCCTTTAAAATGGACTGGTTGGATCTCCTTACAGTCCAAAAAATTCTCAAAAGTCTTCTCCAACACTACAGTTCAAAAGCATCAATTCTTCGGTGCTCAGCTTTTTTCACAGTCCAACTCTCACATCCATACATGACCACTGGAAAAACCATAGCCTTGAATGTATACAACTATAAATTTCAATCGTGTTACTTTTTTAAAAATTATTTGAAAAGTTATTGGACCTGATAGAATTCAAAAGATATATTCTTACATATGCTTCTTATGATGAAGTAGAAAAAATTTATGAAAAGGCTTAATGTCACTGGGGAGATGGACTAATGAATTATGTTAGTGAAAAAAATATTTTTAAAGTCCTATAAATATTCTCTATGAACATTATGAATCTGTCTTCCCACCTTCTCAACTCTGTTAGTTAGACCAAGTCTGCAAGTTGATGGATATTCATATTTTGTTCTAATCAGTAGCATATGGTTGGCTAACCAGAGTAAGGAATGCTCCATTATTTTTTTTTTCTATGCCCAGGCTATGAATTCTTTTTTCCAGTTTAGCATCCTAACATGCACACTGCTAGAATTACAGCTAAATAAATGTCACAGGTTCCATTACATGAAACTTTGCATGTGCTCTAGAATAAGGTCCCAAGCATTAGGAATGCTACATGGAATATTAGCCCCAAAGACAAAATCTAGATAGTTGGCATAAGCACCAACCTAAGGAAGTAAGAGTAAAGAATGATCCCAGTCCCCATTCTAAGCTCTCCACTGATGGGGACTTCTCCCTCCTTGTCTCATATTTTCTATCACCAAATAGCTTTCTGAGGTGCTCTTCAATCTTTCAGTCTCATGACCATAGAGAAGAAGCCTAACTCTTAGTCCCAATAGTTCACTGTGAAAGATCAGTGTAGCAAATGATTTCCAGAAATATTGAAGCCTAGTGTATGATTCTATCTTCCCCTCCAAGAGTCATTAGCCTGATTAAAACTGTCTATGGTATTGTTCTATACAGTCATGAAATGTGATTTTTTGTTTCTCTTATTTAATTAATTGGATTTCCTATTATCTATTTACTTCTATTGAGCTTAACCTATTTCACATGTTAATTTCCAATTAGAGTCTAATAAATGAAATCAGGAGTAAATGTATTTTGAAATGTCAAAATACTTAATATTGCTCAAAAAAATTAAATGTATACATAAAACAAAATTGAGATTTGTGTTAGACTGGATGAGTGTCAAGCAATGAGCCATCAGCACCAAACTAGTTTCTTGGTCTCAAAATCCCTCTAGATGTGTTTTTCTCCCAGCAGAAAAGCCACTGCTCCTATTCAAAAACTACACTTTATAGTATTACTGTCAGAATTGAAGCAGATAAAATAGCATGTAAAACAATCCAACAGAATAGAGTCTGGCACACTGGAGAAAAAGAAAAGTTAGTGTTCAAGAGGGAGAGGAATGCAAAATGGAACTGAAGACATAATCAGGATCCAGATGATTCATATCCTACTATACGCTGTAATTGTTGTATATTCCCCAACCACATTGGTTTTTCTTCTGTAACCCATTTAATGAAGCCTGTTATATTATAAGCTTTGGGGAATAAATATTTGAGAATAAATTTATATATGTGATCTTCATAAACAGTGGAATAACAATGTCAAAATCAATATCACCATTGGGGAGACAAGTGCTAAGTGATATATGCTTCACCAGGGATGTCCAGGTTTCTTCTGTAATCCATCTTGCTCCCCTCCAGGTATTATCTGACCTTACTGTAAAGACTTTACCAACTTCTGTGTCATCCCCTCAATGAACATACACTAACATGCCGTTTGGAAATGTAGGTCTTTTCAGAGTATGGGAGCTAAAGAGATTCTGGGAAGTAGCTTCAAGGTGCAGGGTGGTTAGAAAAGAAGAGAATAAGAAGGAAAAGGGAGCCTTCTTTCCAGAAATTGCTGGGCCAGCTTACTAGTCATTGGCAAATCAACTCACCAGACAACATAAGGTTCAGTATGCATGTCAAATAAGAAGATTCAAAGATGCAGGAGATATTGGAAAGAGACAAGAAAAACCAGGATATCTTTTCTTTTGCATCTACAACAAAGTATTCAAGCACACAGTGTATATTTTACACATCCTCTTATGTACCAAAATAAGTGAAAATAAGTAAACTTCCATCAAATCACTTGACAAAACTGTAAAAAGTTCTCAAAACAGAAACTGTATAAAAACTGGCCTGTTGCTTCCAGCCTTCCCTCAGTTACCCAGTGCTTCCCCATCGTCTCTGCAATATATATCTAGCATCCCAGAGTTGATAAAAAATTATAATCAGTTGATCTAAGAAAGATATGGAACATTTTATCTTAGCCAAATTGAGAATTATAACCATAATGTGTGTGTGTGTGTGTGTGTGTGTGTGTGTGTAAGCCACTCAGTCATGTCCGACTCTTTGCGATCCCATGGGCTATAGCTCTCCAGGCTCCTCTGTCCATGGAATTCTCCAGGCAAGAATACTGGAGTGGGTTGCCATTCCCTTCCCCAGGATATCTTCCCAACCCTGGAATCAAACCCAAGTCTCCCATATAACCCTTATAGCATCTCAGAAATCTCTAAGAACTGTTCCACTTGACCTGTATTCCATTAGAAGTCAAACAACAATTATATATGCTTTTTGAGACAGTGGGCTGTACATTAAATGATACACACACTATTGACAATTTACACAATCCAGATCTAAGTGTCATCGCGTGTGTGTGTGCTCAGTCATGTCTGATTTTTTGTGACCCCATGGACTGTCGTTCACCAGGCTCCTCTGTCCACGGGATTTCCCAGGCAAGAATACTGGAGTGGGTTGCCATTTCCTTCTCCAGGGGATCTTCCTGACCCAGGGATTGAACCCGCATCTCCTATGTCTGCTGCACTGGTAGGTGGATTCTTTACCACTGAGCCAATGAGGAAAGCCCGTGTCATCATGGCCCCTTACAAGATCAAGAAGGAATGTTATCTTTTATGGAGTTGTCTTGTTGATTCTAGGAGAATGTTGCTGTTTATGGTTGAGCAGGCATTTCTGCTGATGGCGGAGGTTTGGTCAATATGTGATGCAGATACACAAAGCACAGGAGAGGAGAATATGGATACCAAAGAGCAAAGAAATTTTTTAAATGTTTTTTCACATTTTTCTTGCCTTGCCATAGAATGTGAATTTTATTTCACACCAAGGATGGTTGGATGGCATCACTGACTCGATGGACATGAGTTTGAGCAAACTGCAGGAGTTGGTGATGGACAGGGAAGTCTGGCATGCTGCAGTCCATGGAATGGCAAAGAGTTGGACACGACTGAGTGACTCAACTGAACTGAAGCTCTGGCTACTTTCTATCAACACAATCTCTTTCGACAACCACTAACGTTACATCTCATTCTCTAGAAATAGTAAACTGCATTTAGCTCCTCAGTTCACTAGCAATTTTTTTAAATTAAAAAAAAATTTGGCCATGCTGTGTGGCATGTGGGATCCTAGTTCCCTTACCATGGATTGAACCCACACCCCCTGCATTGAAAATGTAGAGTTTTAGCTACTAGACCACCAGGGAAGTCTCCCACTAGCATACTTATGCTTTTCTGCTTTTCCTATACTATTCCTTCCTTCTGACATACTTTCTTGCAACTTGGCCTTGAAATCTCAGATTCAACATCACCTCTGCAAACCTTCCTCCGACTCTGCAGGCATATTTGGACATGTCTTTTCCTAAGTCCCCATATTACTGTATACAAACTTACATCATGGCAATTATGACATTCCATTGCAATCACCTGTGTTTGTACTAGGTATAATCTCTTCGAGGTTAGGAATTATGTCTTGTTGTTTCTGTTTCCAAAGGCATAGCACTTAGACTCTGATTTTAAAAAAGAGTCAAAAGACATTTATTGGATTATCTTTACTGAGAGAAAAGATTAGGGTGTCACCTGTTTCACAAAGGCAGAAAATCTTACTTATGATAATGTCATCTTTTCTCCAGACACTAAGGCTGAAGTACTTCCACGAGAGGCCAATCCTATTCTCCAACAATGAAAGGTGCACTTGGAAGAACTAACACAGCTCTTCAATGTACAATGAAATGCAAATGGCTAAAAGCAGACAGAATCAGAACACAGAGAAAGGCATTTTTAAAAGAAGAAATATAAAAGATTTTTTGATACTTCCAATTTGGTTTAAATCCTTATTAAAGAATACTTTGCTGGAATATCAGTGTTCCTCAGTGATTCAATAAATGCTATGCTGAGAGTAAGCCATTAAATTTTGTGGCAAAATTGGATTATGTCAAAGTGGGAGCTAGAGCTGGAAAAAAAGTTATAGGCATAAAATGAAAAAGGTGCATTACACATTTTAAAATCTTTATTAAAGATCCCAAACTGCTGGGGGTAATACACATGAATGGAATGAGTTGGTACAAGATAAAACAGAGAGATGAGCTCTCTAGTACTCACCTGATCTGGAAACTCTGCTACAGCTTAGAATTCTGGTCCAGTGCTATATGGCTTAAGATTTTGGTTTTTTGTTTTGTTTTATCTCATTTTTAAGACAAGGTATCAAACTGTATTTTCTTGTGAAATTTCTCACTATCTAATTGACACTCCAATACTTTGGTCACCTGATGCAAAGAACTGACTCATTGGAAACAACCCTGATGCTGGGAAAGATTGAGGGCAAGAGAAGGGGTGATAGAAAATGAAATAATTGGATGGCATCATTGACTCAATGGACATGAGTTTGAACAAACTCCGGGAAATAGTAAAGAACATGGAAGCCTGGAGTGCTGTATACCATGGGGTCACAAAGAGTCAGACGTGACTTAGCAACTGTACAACAACAACAAATTGGATTAATTATTCTGATTTCTTTATAAACCTTTGAGGGAAGACAAAATATGGTGGGAATCCAAACATTTGCAACTTGCTAACTCTACTTAAAGAACAATGAGAAAACTAAGTTAGAGAGGTTAATTAAATTACCCCAAACTGCAAGACTAGTAAGTGGCGTAGAGCTGAATTTAGACTAGAAAATCTGGCTTTAATGATGATACTCACAATACCCACTCTAGGGGTTCCCTAGAACCCCTATGTATGTGTGTATGTGTGCAATTATACTGAAATGTAGTTATCAAAATATGCTTTGAGGACACAGTTTGGGGTTTAACCAATTTCACAGGAATGGGATCTACCCCCCAGAAATGCCCAAGTAGAGCTAGATATTCACCTTATAGCTTCAGGGATATCTTAATCATATGAAATGGCTAACATTATCCCATAATTTTATGGTTCCAATTTTAGCAACTTTTTTCCAGTGGTCATGTATGGATGTGAGAGTTGGACTATAAAGAAACTGAGGGCCAAGAATTGATGCTTTTGAACTGTGGTGTTGGAGAAGACTCTTGAGAGTCCCTTGGACTGCAAGGAGATCAAATCAGTGAATCCTAAAGGAAATCAGTCCTGAATATTGATCTAAAGGACTGATGTTGAAGCTGAAGCTCCAATACTTTGGCACTTGATGCAAAGAACTGATTCATTGGAAAAGACCCTGATGCTGAGCATTGAAAGCAGGAGGAAAAGGGGACAACAGAGGATGAGATGGTTGGATGGCATCACTAACTCGATGGACATGAGTTTGAGCAAGCTCTGGGAGTTGGTGATGGACAGGGATGCCTGGTGTGCTGCAGTCCATGGGGCTGCAAAAAGTCAGACACAACTGAGCAACTGAACTGAACTGAATTTTAACAGTACCATATCTTCACACAAACAGTTCTGTCTTTGAAAATCTATCATATTGCTACATGAACAGTTCCCTTATACTTTTGTAAATCTGGACAAAGTCTTTCTATTGTTGAAACATTTAATAATGTGCTATATATAAAATGAATGGATGATTGTAGCCATCCATTCCCCAGTTAATATTTTAATACATCCTGGTATATATGACTATAAAGAATTTCATTACTATTTTTTGGATATAAGTTGAAGAGATAAACATGTGAATAACATTGTATTGCTTTTTAATCATATACTTTCTATTTAAAAACATTAAAAAACACTCTATTTAAAAAGTCAGATATACTCTATTTAAAAACAACAGCACACTGGCCTATTGAACATTGTGTATTCATTATTTTTTCCTTGCATGCAATCTTGGACTATATTTCAACTTAAGAAAGCCTATGTTTTGAAAAACATAGATGTAAAGGGACAACTTTATTTACAGAAATACATCAAAGATTAATAATTGGCACAAATCCAATATTTTAACATTAGTTAATATTAAGTTAATTGACACATGCTATTACAGTATTAAAACCATGGCTTTAAGTTCAAGTAGGCACAACTATTTATATTTCAGTAACCCTGAAGTTTTAATCATGTTTAAAACAACAGCAACAATAATAGTATAGTTAGTATTTATAAACCCTTTTGAGTGCTAAGCACTGCTGGTTCTATGTATATGTGTTTTGATTTTCACAACATCCCGAGTGGTTAAATATACCATAAAATGCCCAAATCTTATAATGAAGAAATTGAGTTTTAGAAACATCAAAAATAAATACTCAGAGTTGCACAAGAAATAAACTGATGGAACTGGAATTCAACCTACAACAGATGGAACCTATCTGCTGCTAAATATACGTCCCTCAAAGACAGAGAAACAGATCTTGTACTTTAATGGATCTCCAGCACCCAATAAGGGCCTTAAGCAGAGTAGATACTCAACAAATGATTATTGAATTAAAATGAAAGTTTTAGACCTGAGGTTTATATTTAAAAATAAAGATGATAATTTTTGCTAAAGAATGTACATGAGGCAAAAGTATATTTCTACCTTAACCTTTTTTCATTTGTCTAACTGACTTTGAAGCAAGAAGGAAGAATTTATGATTTGGTTAAATTTAACAGTATTTCAAATTAAAAATGTGATTTCATACCTAGTCAAAATGCTACATTTGTCCCTAAACTGCACATTAATTAACTTCAGATATTAAATATTTGGCTTGGTTTATGTTGAAGCATGTTGAAACATTAAAAGTCTGAGATAAATGAAAGAAACTATTAAGCCACTTCTTTCTTTGCAAGGCAGGGGCTTGTGTTTTCCTCCTGGAACTTACAAACTGTCATAATCCATGATGACAAATTGTTTCCTGAAGTCTTTTCATATACCTCAGTCAACTCAGGGAGATGCAACCTATGAGTATGTTATTCAGAGAAATCTCAAAGTATTAGGCAATTTTATCTAGTTTTTCCATGCCACCCCCTTTTAGCAGTGGAAAACTGGAAAGTGTTTCATTGTTTTTCTGCTGTACATCTTAAGCCACAATATTACAGACATCCTAAAACTGAATATCAAGTTTTGTGTTTGACAAATAGTGGTTAGACCTCACAGTTGTTCTTCAAATACGTACTTATTAAAAATGAAGTACAATTTAGATAGAAGTCTACCTTGGTAAGAAGAAGAAAGGAAATGACACTTTTAGAAAACATTTTGTCCATTTTTCACAAAATATAGTTACAACAGGCAATTACATTTATTATCCTCACGTTAGAGATTAAAAAAGGAATAAAGAGGTAAAGTGACTCTCCCAGGATAACACAACTAGGAAATGACAGATCCAAGATCTAATTCTAAGTCTCATGTATGTTTAGAGCAATGAGCTTTGCTGCTTAATGGTGATTCAGCCTCTAGCTTTATGGATTCTCTAGACTTTAGATTCTTCAACTGTGAGGGAAATTGATTGACCAGCTGATTTTCAAAGCCTTTATTGTAATAAAAAAAATATTCAACATAATATTTAATATACCAAATTAGGAAGAATTGTGCCATATATTTCTTAAATAATTACCATCTTTTCTTCCCACAGGCTACCTTATATTGTATACTCACTCTGAGACTAATAATAATGGGGATAATTTATTTGGAAATGAAAAATTTATCATTAATTTAATAATTTATAATTTTTCAAACATTTAGTCTGGGGTATTAATAAATTCATCAGATCTATGATAGCAAGCCAGGTTTTGAAAGCCAACCATATTTGAGTAGTTTACTTTCCATGGTTTAAACTTTACAATTGATGTTTGATTAATTATTTGCTATATCAAGTGTGATAGTGATCTATATACTTATTAAGAAAAGGTATTATTAAATCTTGTATCCTCTGAATGGTTCTCTTTTGTTCAAAGTTGACTCAGAACTCAAACAGTCGGATCCACTGAGTCAAGATTGTTCAACAATATTCAAAAGAGCTTCTTCATAATATAAATTTTCCACAAAAATATTCCAAAGCCATGAAAAGACCTATTATGCCCAACATTCTTAATTTAAGTTCTGCAAGTGGACAGCGTCAGAATACCACAACACTTTGAAACTGAATGAGAATGTTCTGGGTTAAAAGACAAAAGAGCAATATTTTATCTCAGGCTTCTCTAAGAACCTTGATCTATGTTTGTAGAATTCAGAAATCTATGATTTCACAATTTTGATAACATGTGCATTTTTCCATAAAGATAACCTACACATTTAAACAGATTTTCAAATGGATCCATAATTGCAAAAGACTTGCAAACGTTGTACTAACATTTAGGCATGATCTTTCACATCTCTCGATTTTAACTTCTGATTTTCATGAATTTAGACTAAATGACTTGAAAGATTCTAACTTTAATTTTCCATTGTTCTGAGAACAAAACTGATGATACTAAATCTCAGATAGGAGATCTCTGCTCATTGTACTGAATATATTGGAGTAGTTTTCCCAAGATTTAAATATTGGTTACTTAGTTTCTTCTTCACAGCTGTTTTCACTTCCTGGTTTCTCAGAGTATAGATAAGTGGATTCAGAAAAGGGGTAAAGATGGTGTAGAAAACAGAGAGAACTTTGTCCACCAGGAAGTCTGTGAAAGGCCACACATAGATAAATACGCAAGGCCCAAAGAACATCAACACAACTACGAAATGTGCAGTGCAGGTAGAAAAAGCCTTAGAGGATCTAGTGGAGGAGTGGTCCTTGATAGTGACCAGAACAGTGATGTAGGAAGTCAGCAAAAGCAGAAAACTTACAAGAGCAATCACACCACTGGTTGAAATCATGAAGATTCCAAGAACATATATGTCTATACATGCCAGCTGGATGACCAAAGGAAGGTCACAGAAGAAACTGTCCACAACATTGGGACCACAAAAGGGTAAATAGAGGGTGAAAGCTAACTGGCTCGTTGTATGCAAGAAGCCCACTGTCCAAGAAGTTGCCACAAGCCCAAAACATACTCTTTGGCTCATAATTGATGAATAACGGAGAGGTTTGCATATGGCAATGTACCTGTCAAAAGACATGGAGATGAGCAGCACAATTTCAGTCCCAGTGAAGAGGTGCAAAAAGAAGATCTGAGAAATGCATCCCTCAAAGGAGATGGTCTTGTGCTGAGCAAAGAAGTCCACGATCATCTTTGGAGTGGCAAAGGAAGACAGACATATGTCGATGAGAGACAGGTTGCTGAGCAGGAAGTACATGGGGGAGTGAAGGTGTGGAGTGGACAGTACCGTGAGCAAAATCAGGCAATTGCCCAACATGGTCATTAAGTAGAAAACAGAAAACATCACAAAAAGGAAAATCTGGAGCTGAGGAGAATCAGTAAGTCCCAGTAACACAAATTCAGACACTCTGGAATGGTTGACTCCCTCCATTGGTCTGCAGGCTCTCGTCTATGATGACAAAATGGTACACAGTGACAGTTTGAAAATGCAATACTTGTACAATTACACATGAAGGAGTTATAATATCAGTTAATAATTCACTAGAATATTGATTACCTAAAATCTAACTACCAACTATCTCAGTAAATATTTTTCTTTTTGGAACCTATTAACAATCTGTGTCAGATGTCACTACAAATGGAAAACTTCTTGATTTGATCACTATCAAGTACATGGTGGATTATACTCATCACATACCCATACAGAAATATTCTTTTCTGAATACTGGCTAAGGAGTTACATAATCCATAGTTACAGAGGAAGATTACAGTAAGTGATTGTGTTATACTTAACAAGTAAGGTAAATAAAAATTTTAATGGGGGTGAAACTCTCAAAGTTTTCTGTTAAACCAAAAAAATGAAATTTATGTTTGATCCACTATTGTTAAAGCACTGGATTTAAATAACAGTTTAATGTAGTGATTTTAGGAAGCCTATTTCTTATCCTATAAGGATGATAAATGATTTTTCCTTTAAGAAAACTTACGTTTTCTCAGCTACAAAAAATTACTCTTTCTTTCTAATTTTATTCATACATTTTCAAATTGTTTTGTTAGGATTGATAAGTACAAATTTAACTATTAATATATAAATGACTAATTTCTTAATTCTGTAAAATTACAGATGATCAAAATGCCTACCTATAACATATGAGTTATTCTCAAATTTTTTATGTTATGATCTCATAGAAACATTTTTTTTAAAAGAAGAGAAAACCCCTTCTCTATTTCTCCACATGTTACTCAAACAAAGCTAAATTTTTAGACTAGAAAAAGAAGAAAGAAAAATTCTAGGCCAAATCCATGAAATATATGGATACAAGATGAGTATCAAGGTTTTTGTAGTACCAGCATGTAAGATCCTCAAAGCCAAACAAAGCAAGCAAACAAAAAAACCCACATTGATGATGGTACATCAAAGTGACACCAGAGGCAACTGAAGGAAAAAAAAGATTATTTAAAGACAGACTCATGTTTCAAAATTGATTTTTTGATTTACAGCAGATTGCAAATTCTACAAATACCTCCTGTGACCTTATGTTTTCCCATATTGGAAGAAAATCTGGCTTCATCCTCATTTACTTGCAAATATTCAAATTATCCTGTCAGTGTTGATAAATATTTTAGGTTTGTCAGAGAACAATATTCCACAAATCTGAAAACTGAGCTATGGGAAAGTCATTAAGAGGGTTAAAGTGTTCTTAACCTGCTGTGTGACTTTGCTCATACCTTAGTAGCCTCTCTAAGATTTTACCACTTTACCTATGAGAATTCAATTAGATAGTCCTTATAAAGCATGAAGCATATGTCCTGGGCAACATTCAATAATTATCTAGTTTTCAAAATTCAGTACTGCTCAGAAATAATCAGCTTGTTTTATTTCATGAATAGTAATAATAATAATTTTAGTAAAAATATTATCTTAATATCAATTCAATGATTTAGAAAAGGATATGGGCTTCCAAAATCATTTCATCTTTTTGAGGTTAAATTACTTCTTATAAAAATTATCTAAATATCTTGATATATTAAAGACTAAAATTTCTCAGTCTCAGATATTTGAATATTTCTTCCATTTCCCTGATTGAATGATGCAATTAGTTATGAGAACACAAAAATTATTGTGTACAATAATAATATTGTGTACAATAATTAAATAAATAAATAATTAAATAATTAAATAAATCTTAATTTAGATTTATATTCATATATAATGAATATGTTGTGTATTCATTGCCTGGGAAATCCCACAGACAGAGAAGCCTGATGGGCTATAGTCCATGGGGTCGCAAAGAGTCAGACATGACTGAAGCAGCTAATACACACACACATACATATTGTAATTAAATAAACAGTTGTCAGTTTTTTTCGTCCTTTCATGTTCAGAAGGAACTCTAAAGGCCTCTCTAAAACCTGATTAATTGAGTCACCCATCTTTATGTCTTCATATATGTGTATGTGTGTACGTTTGTGTGTGTGTGTGTATTTCCTTTACTACTGTATTACTTTTGACTTACACGGTTATTAAATGAAAATAGTATGTTACCTGAGGAACATGAATTACAATTGCTTCTCAAGGTCCTTATATTATTTCTGGCTTTTAATCTACCAGCTGTGCATCAGAAACCAAAAATATCATATCCTTCAAGATTCATAAGCCTACTGAATCACCGTAGTCGTTAGTAAGCATGAGAAGCCTAGAAGCGTGTATATATATTTTCTCCAGTCTTGCTACAAAAGCCACTAAAAATCAGAGACATCTAGGAAGATCACAGATTAGGCACTACAATCTGCTTGCAGTGGGAGTTATTAATACGTTGAGCTGACTTTTCCCAATGTTGCAAGAAAAGCTGTGAAGTGTATCTTTGCTATTTAGTGCAGGCTGACATTCATGATGAAGCAGTTTTGATTAGAGAAAAAGCACAACTGGGACTGGTCTTTAGAAGACCTTTGAGCAATCATTTAAGGAGCAAAACATTGCTCCTTTAATTACAGAAATATTCTCACCTTTATGCCCCAGTGTTCAATATCACAATATTGGAAAATCTCTCTTTTGAACTAAGGTGCTTTGTCACCTGCATACTCTTGCTTACTTGAAGAATCATATAAAGAAAGAATCCTGCATTAAAGTTTCTGACAGGACATTGAAAATTAGTACAGGCTAATAATATAATGATAGCTGCTACTCAGGTGGATAAAATCTGGGGAAGGAGAAGTTGGAAAGCTCAAAGTAACTGGAAGAAGTGAAGGCAGGTAACTTGCAATAGCCTAGAAGAATGGTGTAAGAATTAAATTACACAAATAAACATAAAGCATTCAGTAGAATGCCTGGCACAGAGAAAATGATTAATAAAATATGGTGGCAAGAATAGCAGAGGTGATTCGAATTATTAACATAATTTTTTGAAATATTTATGACATAGAATTCAGGATGATACTAGCTGTGGAATCTCAACCCTAAACTATAACTTAGGGTCTGGCTATATTTACTTGAAGGTCAATCATTCATCTGCAATTTGCTCTCCAAACACAATCTTCTTTCCAAATTTCTTCAGTGATTTGAACTGTTCACAATTACCATAGCTAGCTTACATTCCTCATAAGACAAGCAATAGAGCCCAAGAGAATCTTCCCTAGCTGACCACATTCTTTGCAATCTTTGAAATACAAAAAAAAAAAGAAGAAGAAGAAGAAACTTTGTTTTTAAGATATTTTTGTTCTATTTCTGTTCTGTAAAAAGAAATAAAGAAAATGACTTAAAAAAAAAAAAAGCCAACCAACATAACAGTTGCAAAGTTTCAGTAAATCCAAAATGTTTGCTCTGGTTTAAAACAAAAGAAAAGTGCATATAATTATCACTGGTGTTATCCTGGAAAAGATAAGAGGATTAACAGAAACAAATAATAGAAATAAAAGTTAGTTTAGGGCTTCCCAGATGGTGCTAGTGGTAAAGAACCCGCCTGCCAATGCAGGAGATGTAAGAGACAAGGGTCCGATCCCTGGATCGGGAAGATCCCCTGGAGAAGGGTATGGCAACCCACTCCAGTATTCTTGCCTGGAGAATCTGATCGACAGAGAAGCCTGGCAGGCTATAGCTTATTGGGACGCAGAGTCAGACACGACTGAAGAGATTTCATGCATGCCAAAAGAGCACTGGAGTTTGGGGGCATAATGAAAGTTTTCTGTATCTTGGTTGTTCTGGTGATTACATGAATCTATATCTGTTAAAACTCATAGAACTGCATACCAAGAGGAAAAAAAAAAACAATTTTATATTAAATCATTTGCAAAGTAGAATTTTGAAAAGCAAAACCAAATAATTCTGTACAGTGACTAGTTACAAAATAAAGAAAACCAATATCTTTGTTATAAAACAATTACTTGTTAAAGTATATCATTAAAAAAGAGTCTATTTAGATGAGCAATAGGATATATAAGGTAACTAGGAATAATACTGGGAGAAGGCAATGGCACCCCACTCCAGTACTCTTGCCTGGAAAATCCCATGGACGGAGGAGCCTGGTAGGCTGCAATCCATGGGGTCGCTAAGAGTCGGGCACGACTGAGCAACTTCACTTTCACTTTTCATTTTCATGCATTGGAGAAGGAAATGGCTACCCACTCCAGTATTCTTGGCCTAGAGAATCCCAGGGACAGGGAGCCTGGTGGGCTGCCATCTATGGGGTCGCACAGTCAGACACTACTGAAGAGACTTAGCAGCAGCAGCAGCAGCAGGAATAATACTAATCAGAAATTCATCTCTTTTGCAAGAGCTTGTGTTATTGGAAGGAGAAACACAATACTCTTTAGTACATAAATTTCAATAAACTCTAAGTGTTTCTTTGACTTAAAATATTATTCAGAATTTTTCTAGGGGTAAATCATGTGAAAATTTTGGCTTAAAGCTCAACATTCAGAAAACTAAATCATGGCATCTGGTCCCATCACTTCATGGCAAATAGATGGGGAAACAGTGGAAACAGTGTCAGACTTTATTTTGGGGGGCTCCAAAGTCACTGCAGATGGTGATTGCAGCCATGAAATTAAAAGACGCTTACTCCTTGGAAGAAAAATTATGACCAACCTACATGCTGCTAAGTCGCGTCAGTCGTGTCCGACTCTGTGTGACCCCACAGACGGCAGCCCAACAGGCTCCTCCGTCCCTGGGATTCTCCAGGCAAGAACACTAGAGTGGGTTGCCATTTCCTTCTCCAGTCATGAAAATGAAAAGTGAAAGTGAAGTCACTCAGTCATGTCCAACTGCCAGAGACCCCATGGACTGCAGCCTACCAGGCTTCTCTATCCACGGGATTTTCCAGGCAAGAGTACTGGATTGGGGTGCCATTGCCTTCTCCGACCAACCTAGATAGCATATTCAAAAGCAGAGACATTACTTTGCCAACAAAGGCCCATCTAGTCAAGGCTATGGTTTTTCCTGTGGTCATGTATGGATGTGAGAGTTGGACTGTGAAGAAGGCTGAGCGCCGAAGAATTGATGCTTTTGAACTGTGGTGTTGGAGAAGACTCTTGAGAGTCCCTTGGACTGCAAGGAGATCCAACCAGTCCATTCTGAAGGAGATCAGCCCTGGGTGTTCTTTGGAAGGACTGATGCTAAAGCTGAAACTCCAGTACTTTGGCCACCTCATGCAAAGAGTTGACTCATTGGAAAAGACTTTGATGCTGGGAGGGATTGGGGGCAGGAGGAGAAGGGGACAACAGAGGATGAGATGGCTGGATGGCATCACCGACTCAATGGACATGAGTTTGAGTGAACTCTGGGAGTTGGTGATGGGCAGGGAGGCCTGGCATACTGCAGTTCATGGAGTCGCAAAGAGTCGGACACAACTGAGCGACTGAACTGAACTGAACTTAAATCATGTGAAAATAGTCAGGAAGTAGAAATAGTATTTCTAATATGCAAAGTACTATAAAGTAATGGTATTTAAATAATATGGAAACAGCATGGAGTACAACAAACTAATGTAAAGGATCTAAGAGTATAAAAAATAGATAGACACCTGAAGATATGTAAGAATTTATAACATTATAATCTTTATAGTATTATAACCTTTCTTGCCAAAAGGGACTTTATATTTTACCTCAATTTTTAGAAAACATTTTAAGGAAAAAATGCATTTAATTAATAGACATTGATTGCAATAGTACACATTGAAAGCTATAATAAATATGATACTTTTGTTTTTTCTAAATAGTAAATCTGTAAAATAAACTGAGTCCTACTCTTAGAAACAGCAAAGAATTCCATATTTTGTTGGTAGAAAATTAAATCAAAAGAATTTCACTATATATCCAAATTTATACCTTGTGACCTAGTAAATTCTAAATATAAAAATAAAAGAATAAAAATTCTAAATATACAAATGTAGAAGATTATTTAAATAAATAATAACAAGTGGTAACTGAATAATTCACAGTCATTTGAGTATTGTGATCTATATTTACTTATTTAAAACATGCCTATAATATTAAGAGAAAAGGACAAATTATAAACTATATATATAATATGACCCAATTTTTATAAAAATAATAATGTGTTTATACATGTAAAACTGACAAAATGTTAATATTAGATGTTTCTGCATAATGGAATTACATGAATTTTCATATTATTCTTTATTAATTTGATATTTACAAGCACCTTCTTTGTGCTAGTCAGTAGTCAAAACAAACCAATTTTTGCTTTGATGGATGTTACATACCATAGCGGAAAAAGACAGACTATAAAAGAAACATGTGCAACATATGTCCTGTTAAAAAGTAATAAGTGCTATGAACAAAAGCAATGCAGGAAAGATGGGCAGGGACTGTTCTGGGAGTGGGTGCTCAGGGACGGTGTTACACAAAAGGTGGCCTTTGAGGACAGGTCAAATATGAGGAAATTATATAGTAAGGCTTGGCAGTATCTTGGAAAATTACATCCAGACAAAGGAAACATCAAGTCGAAGTTACTGGGGTGGGATTGGGACGGGTGGGCTGACATAGCCCAGGATCAGGAGGCCAGGACAACTGAACAGAAGGATTGAGATGGGTTGCATTAGAATAAGGGGTCAGAGTAGAAAGGAGTAGGAGTTGGGGCTTACGGATACGGTCCTATGGACATTTATAGATCACAAGGAAAGACTTAGCTCTTTAACAGAGAAGTCATCAAGGGTTTTGAGAAGACAGAGATGATGTGACTATATTTTAACCAGATCATTCTGGATGCTCTGCTGACAATAAAATAAACTGGGGCAAAAACAGAAGACCAATAAAGAGGCTACAACTATAATATAGGCAAGAGATGATGGTGGTTTGGGCATAGGTGGTAGATTTGAGAGAGAGATGATGTCATCTGGCAGTTTCATGATGACAGCGCTAATCCAAGCTTGTTAATGGACTGGATGTGGAATATGAGAGAAAATATTCCTAAAATATTACAAATCTTAGATTTGGGGCCAGAGACTGGACAAATTGGGTTGTGGGGTGGAGAGAGGGGTGTGGTGAACAGCATGAGTCAGTCTGGAATGTCATGCATGGGGTGAAACAGGACTTGAAAGCAGAGCTGTGGCAGGGGCACAGGCTTCTGGGGAGAGGAGCCTAGCATTCATGAGAAAGGTAAGTACAAAGATTATCGATAGATAGATAGGACTTCAAGCCAGGAAAGCTGGGTAGCTAAGGAGAAGCTCTCAAAGAAGAATGAAGGAGCAGCTGGTGACGTTCGGGGGAGACAAGAAAAATGGAGGGCGCTGGGAAGGCAGTGGTCCACTGTGTTAGATGATATTCAGAGGTCAGACACAATGAGACCTGACTAACAATCATTGCTATCACTGGTGATCATGACAAAAGTTATTTTATTGGCATAACTGGGTGAGTTGAAAAGGAAAAACATTGGAAGCAGAGAGTATGAACAAGCCAGACTGAGAAGATGAAAACCACATAGTTATGGTTCCAGCTGTGTGGCATTCTGTGCACAGCAAAACTATAGAGGTTGTAAAAAGGTCGGTGGCTGTCAGGGGCTTGATGGGAGAAGGAAGAGAGGCAGGGATGAATAGGTGGAACACGGGATTTTTAAGGCAACAAAACTACTCTACATGATCCCGTAAATGATGAATAGATGAAATGTATTTGTCGGAATTCATAGAACTGCAGAGAAACTGCGAACTCTAATATAAACTATGGATTTTATTTTAAAACAATGTATCAGTATTGGTTCATCAGTTGTTGCAGATGTACCACAGTAATGCAAGATATTAATGGGAAAAAAGTATTTATAGATGATATATAGAAACACCTATGATATATAGGTGATATATAGAAACTCTGTATTTTCTGCTCAACTTTACTATAAATATAAAGCTGCTCTTTAAAAGTTAGTCTATAAATATTTCTAAACCACTCTTGAGCTTGGCTCTAATCAGGAAGAAAAAATGTGATAAGGTGTGAAAGGAGAAAGCTGACAAAAAGATTTTATTTAAGATCAAAGAAACATATGACAAGGGGATGCAATAGGGAGGAAAAAGTTAATGGTTCAGAAGAGAGAAAGGAGTAATGATCCTTTGTAGGAAAGAGGGAATGGAGTCTGATGCACAGATGAAGGAATCAACTTTTGTAGGAAAAGCATCAGTTCACCCAGTCTCAGGAGAGATGCAGGAATGTGAGTAGATATAAAGGTAGACGTGAACCGTGAACTCCCTGATGTTCAAGCTGTTTTTAGAAAAGGCAGAGGAACCAGAGATCAAATTGCCAACATCCGCTGGATCATGGAAAAAGCAAGAGAGTTCCAGAAAAACATCTATTTCTGCTTTATTGACTATGTCAAAGCCTTTGACTGTGTGGATCACAATAAACCGTGGAAAATTCGGAGAGAGATGAGAATACCAGACCACCTGACCTGCCTCTTGAGAAGCCTGTATGCAGGTCAGGAAGCAACAGTTAGAACTGGACATGGAACAACAGACTGGCTCCAAATAGGAAAAGGAGTACGTCAAGGCTGTATATTGTCACCCTGCTTATTTAACTTCTAGGCAGAGTACATCATGAGAAACGCTGGACTGGAAGAAGCACAAGCTGGAATCAAGATTGCCGGGAGAAATATCAATAACCTCAGATATGCAGATGACACCACCCTTATGGCAGAAAGTGAAGAGGAACTAAAAGGCCTCTTGATTAAAGTGAAAGAGGAGAGCGAAAAAGTTGGCTTAAAGCTCAACATTCAGAAAACGAAGATCATGCCATCTGGTCCCATCACTCCATGGTAAATAGATGGGGAAACCGTAGAAACAGTGTCAGACTTTATTTTGGAGGGCTCCAAAATCACTGCAGATAGTGATTGCAGCCATGAAATTAAAAGACGCTTACTCCTTGGAAGAAAAGTTATGAGCAACCTAGATAGTATATTCAAAAGCAGAGACATTACTTTGCCGACTAAGGTTCGTCTAGTCAAGGCTATGGTTTTTCCTGTGGTCATGTATGGATGTGAGAGTTGGACTGTGAAGAAGGCTGAGTGCCGAAGAATTGATGCTTTTGAACTGTGGTGTTGGAGAAGACTCTTGAGAGTGCCTTGGACTGCAAGGAGATCCAACCAGTCCATTCTGAAGGAGATCAGCCCTGGGATTTCTTTGGAAGGAATGGTGCTAAAGCTGAAACTCCAGTACTTTGGACACCTCATGCAAAGAGTTGACTCACTGGAAAAGACTCTGATGCTGGGAGGGATTGGGGGCAGGACGAGAAGGGGACGACTGAGGATGAGATGGCTGAATGGCATCACGGACTCGATGGACATGAGTCTGAGTGAACTCCGGGAGATGGTGATGGACAGGGAGGCCTGGCATGCTGCGATTCATGGGATCGCAAAGAGTCAGACACAACTGAGCGACTGAACTGAACTGAACTGAACTGTGCTGTGTAGTGTTTAATCACTCAGTGTTGTGTGACTTTGTGACTCCATGCACTGTAGCCCGCCAAGCTCCTCTGTCCATGGGGATTCCCTAGGGAAGAATACTGGAGTGCTTTGCCATGCCCTACTCCAGGGGATCTTCCCAACCCAGGAATCGAACCCAGATCTCCTGCATTGCAGGCAGATTCTTTACCAGCTGAGCCACAAGGGAAGCCCAAGAACATGGTCTCCTGCATTGCAGGCAGATTCTTTACCAACTGAGCTATCAGGGATAGAGAGTAGGATTGAGAAGGAGAAATTTCAGAAAAGAAATGCTGTTTTCCATAATATGCATATTTTACCATGTGTGTGATTTGTATTCATTTTAAATCATATTTATATTAAATCACAAACAATTTTGATTATTTTTAAAGAAAATATAAAAATTAATCCCATGCATTTTGGTTCCAGGTTTGTTTTGGATGCTACCCGTTCAGTTGGTTAAGCCATTGGCAGAGAGGCGGTACCAGGAGAGGCTTCTGTTATCTAGGGGAGAACTGATAAGCACACAGTGGCTGTGGATCATCATCTTGACCCTGGTCCTAGGCTAACATGGTGGTATTTTTCAGACAACAGATGACAACAGTTGTAGCAAGAACAGCTCTTTTTGTAGTCTAGATCTCCTGTGCTGTTCTGGGAGTCATTTCTGGATATCCAGTCTATAATCTGTTCTTCCAAGCTTTGAAACTGTTTCATAAGCATGTAATTCTCTATATTAAATCATTTTTAAGTAATTAGAATGCAATAGATTCCTGATTGATGCACCAAAGAAGTATCAGGGCCACACTCAGTGTGAAGTCAATTATGGATGAGATCAATAAACAGTTAGCAGTCATAAATATCTGATAGGACTAATTATGAAGTCATGGCAAAAAAGACAGTGAAATGTTTTCATGACTTTTTTCATATGAAAATGACCTGCTTTATTTGCCTTCCTCTTTGTGATTATTGAAGAAAAATTTACAGTTTAATTTCTTTTGAAGATATAAACATAACATTTCCCTTTTAATAATATTTTCAACTCTTTGATATCTTCAGAATCTTGAGTTTACAGACCTGAATCACTTTTGAGCCATACTAGAGAAATTACTCTGCTGTTTAGAATGGATTCTTATTATAATTATTTTAAAATGAAGCTCTTTATATTCATTTCATAGACCCTGTCTATGTGCTGGACATTGTCAGTATCTCCAACATGAATGCTAACCGTTTATACAGTCACTTATTATATCCCAGTCAATTTGACCTTTGCTGTGATCGTCAAATATACCAAGTTCATTACTGTCTTTAGATTTTTGCCATACCTGTTCCGTCTGCTTGGAAGGCTCTGCCTGCCCGTGTTTGCACAATTGGCATATTCAGTTTATCCAGATATCACCCAAAACATCACCTCCTTTAAAGGAACTACTTCAAGACTAAAAGTAAATTCACTGCCCCCATCTCACACTTGCTATAGAATATTTTGCTTTTGTTTTTAGTACCTTCAGGGATATATATCTTCTTGAAACTATACTGTTTATTTTCTACATTATTGGCTGTCTATTCCTACTAGATTGTAACTTCAGAGAACAGCGACTTTACCAGCCTCAGTAGTAGCTCTTTCTCCCAGGGCCTAGTACAGTCTCCACAAATGGGAGGTGATCAATAAAAGTAGTGTTTGATAATGAATACCTTCATTTCATATGAAATTCTCCAGTCATTATTTTCATATACATTTCTCCTACTTTTTAACAGGCTAAGCGCTGACTAAACAGCCTTTTCACAGATGCTTTTACTTCCTGGTTGCGAAGAGTATAAATCACAGGGTTTAACAGAGGAAAGATCACTGTGTGGAAGAGAGAAACCACCTTGTCAGCTGGGAAGGCTCTGAAGGGGCGGGTGTAGATAAAGATGCCAGGCCCAAACATGAGAAATATAACGATGATGTGGGTGGTGCATGTGGACACGGCCTTGCTCTTCCCCTCAGAAGAGGAACCATGTACACGGCAGAGGATGACTGCATAGGAGGCCAGAAGGCCCAGAAAGCACAGCAGGGTCATCAGGCCACTGTTGAAGACCATCAGGAGCTCCACCATGAAGGTGTCCGTGCAGGCCAGCTTGATGACCTGAGGCACATCACAGAAGAAGTTATCCAGTCGGTTTGGACCACAGAAGGGCAAGCGGAGGATGAGGGCCACTTGGATAATGGAATGAACAAAGCCTCCAAGCCACAGAGCCAACAGCAAGGCATAGCAGGTTCTAGGGTTCATGACAGTCGAATAGTGTAAAGGATGACAGATGGCAATGTAGCGGTCAAAGGCCATCACGACAAGGAGTAATCCCTCCCCTCCTCCAAGGAAATGCAAGAAGAAGAGCTGAGTGATGCAGCCTCTATAGGAGATCACCTTCTTGTCAGAGAGGAAGTCCACCAGCATCCTGGGAGCCACAATGAAGGAGTAGGATGCATCCAGAAAGGCCAGGTTGCCCAGGAAGAAGTAGAGGGGGGCTGTGAGACCAGGGTCTGATCTGATAGTGAGGATGATGAGGAAATTTCCAGGGAGGATGATGAGGTAGAAAATTAAGACTAGGGCAAACACCAGGAGCTGAATATTTTGAGACTGGGTCAGACCAGCAAGGATGAATTCTGTCACCTCAGTACTGTTCTCATTCTTCATCCTCTCTGCCTGCAGTACAGAAAGAAGCAGAGTTTATTGTTATTATAATTTCTCACATCTAGACCCACGTTGTTGTCTCCCTACGAATATCTGACATATTCACCACTTCAGTTATAAACAATGTTTCAACCCTTTCCAATATCCTGGGAAAACACTGAACGTTTCCCTCTAGATTTAAAACAGACAAATCACCTTTCTCAAAGCTACAGTCTTATTCCCATTCAGCCATGTGCTCCTACAGCATTGTGGTCCACTCTCAGAATCTACTGTCCTGTACCTTCTTGGGATTCCTGCCTTCTTGAGCCATAGGAAAAATTTCCTGATTGAGATACAATGTAACTCCAAATATCAAGATCTTTGCATTTTGGTGGTTGTACTGTGCTTGAGACTTAGCAGCTTGCTTGGAATTTCACACTTTTCTCCTCATCCACCAACACAAACTTTTGTGGAATTCCCATTTTCTGCCTGCTAACTCTCTGCCTTGCTCTCTGTTTTCTCTTATTGTCCTCCTCTGACTTGGTGTCCTTGTATTGCTCTGACTCCAAGCTGGTCACCAGTTTCCAACAATAACTCTACTTTCCCCATCATTTAGAGGTAGGTTCCAGCTGTATCCCTGGTGAAGCATTGCTTATGTAGCCACTCCTGCCTTGAACTACACAACTTCATTACACTCTCTCAGTCTCAATTCCTTATTGTTGTTCTTCGCAAAGCCATGTCTCTTTTGCAACCCTATGGATTGTAGTCTGCCATTTCCTTCTCCAGGGGATCTTCCCAACCTAGGGATCAAACCCACATCTCCTTTTTGGCAGGCAGATTCTTTACTACTAAGCCACCTGGGAAGCTCCCAATTCTTTACTACATTCTCCCAATCTCCTTCTTTCTCTGATACCAGCACGATGCCCAAGGGAGAGCCTGTCAACAAACAACAGGTCACAATACAAATTTTCCAGGATACATTTTTTAAATTTGTTATCTTACAAAAAATCATAGCATACAAAAGAGGTAAAGAGCAATAAGATCCTATAGTCTAATCCATTCCTTTCCAAGACAAGAACTAAAGCTACTATTGTAGCAGCACTTAAGTGAGAGAGAATAGTTTTCTTTATTACTGTTAGTAGAAGAATGTGAGTATGTACTATTCAGTTGAAATATATAAATTATTAGCACAGATTTAATCAATGAATGCTCTTTTTGGTATATTTGAATAACTAAAAAGAAGCTTAGAGGCTTAACACTGTATAATTAAAAGAACACTAGTCACTGCAGGAGAGGGGAATCCAGTTTTAATACGCAGTCTGTTTAGTGGTGTAGGCTCATTTCAGAAAGGTCAATATGATGATCCAATGAAGAGTGATAATAAAATAGTGTAAATATATATTACATGTACATAATTATGCATATATATGCACATATCACTGGCTTGTAATTTTATCTTTTCAAAATCCTACATTTAATATGTATTATATATTAATGTAATGGTATATGAACTTTATAAATATATACACATATTTAAGGCACATGCTCAAAAAATTTTGTGGTTGATATGAAATGTTTTTAAATATAAAAATTGCTAATCTACAGAAAAATACAATGTAGTATATATTAATATTCTGCATACTATTTAACAAGCACAGTTGTCTTAATTTCTTTGAAATATTGGATATAAAGAGGAGGATAAAAACCTTGAAAGACAAGCTAGTGACTCAGTACTTAGAAAAGAAAGATAGGTGTGAGTGAAAAAAAAAAAAAGAACAGTGAAAAAAACAGTAAGTCTATACAGTGCATTGTACATACTTTAGGAACATTAAAAATATCTGTTTCAAGTCTCTCTAGAGCTGAATATAATGGCTAATATACAGGTGTTATGACTACAGATGGAATTTATTAAAGTCTTATTTTATTTTTTAAAGTATCAGCACATATATGTATACAAACACCGCATACACATGCACACACGCACACACGTGCACACACAGTGGCAAAATGGGACCCACATAGAATTATAACACCAAGTATTTTGCAGACTCTCAAAATTGTAATAAAAATATTTGGTAACTTCTGAGCTTGCTTCTTAACTTTTCTCTGCCTTAGACAAACACTTATCTCAACATTCATTCCATCATTTGCCTATAAAAACACACCCAGGAAAACCAGGAATAAAAGTGAAGAGCCTCTTCTACTTATTCTTAGGTTTGTGCGTCCCACAAACTCACTCAGAATTGGTCATTTTGTGATGTGTCTGTGTTTGATGATATCTTTAAGACATCAGAGGATTTCTGAAGGTTTTTTTGATTGAGGGTTATAGGCTCTTCCACTCTGCCTATTTCCTATCGTTCATCTTACCTTTTTCTCTGTTACCCAGCAGACAGGATTCCACAGTACCTGACATATTTCATCCATTTTCTTTCTTTGTCCTCTTTTCATATATATATATATATAGGATCTATTTTTCTGAAATTGTGGCTGACATAGAACCAGAGACTATGTATCAGATGAACATTTTTCTAGGTAAGATAAAATACAATTGTGAAAAATATCCTACAAAATATGGCCATTTTCAGAATCAAATAGTCTATGTTATCCAGATTAGTGGGGAAAGTGTTGTCAGAAAAGGCTGAAAGAAATCTAAATTCTTACCACTATATCCCTAATCTCCTTGGCGCTTCAGCTAATTAAGAAATGTGGCAGTGATGATACAGCAGAGAACAGGAAGGCCAAGGGGACAGCCTCCCTCACTCTTAGGGCAGAGACACAAACGTCATCAGGCAAGGCTGGGCCTGCCTGGAGGGCAAACTGTGATCAGACCAGCTCCTGGAGCCAGGCGTATGGAGACCCAAGGAGCTTACTTCCCCATCTCTTTGAAACGTTTCTCCATGTTTCCTTCCTTATTGTCTCTCTTTCTCTCTCCTTTCAAAAGGAAATCTCATTGCTGTCATTCCAGTGGAATGAATATATTTAATAAAGTGTCCAAAATTTTGAGTGCTATGTCTGTAAGCATATTGGTTAAAGCTTATAAATTAAATGCAAATTAACTTTTTACATATTACCAAAAAATGTGAATTAGGTTAAAAACATCACCAAATATGTAATTGATACTGATGCTGATGATGAATATACAAAGCACTAAACGAGTGTACGGGTCTTCAGTCAGGAAATTCATTCATTAATAAAATATCTAATAGACAATGGTGATATGAGGATCAAAATTGAGGTGGTGATGGTAATAATAACTCATTCAAGTAAGTTCAAATTAAAACTAGCCCTTCAAATATTTTATTAAAATAAATACAATTTATTATGTAAATGTGTCTAATGAAAGGTCATATTGCACTAGAGCCTTTGTCAGTGTCTTTAGGATGAACCCTGGGTGATGGTGGTTACACAAATCCAAATGTCTCATTCAGGGAAACAACGAAAGATTAAATAGCTTTCATGTAAAGTTCCCAATGCAGTCAGCTGTTTGTATATCAAGATTTTTCTCAGTTTCACAGCTTCCTATCTAACCATCAAAGTCCTATGTTGATAAATAATAGAATAGGGAACAGTTGAAACTATCAAATATGTTGAGTATGGAAAATAAGAGATCTGGGCTAATGTTCTGGAAACTCATAAAATCTTTGAATTATTTCTCTGGAGGCTTAGCCTTTTCACCTCTATCTTTCATCTAAGTTTAAAAAGAAAAGAAAATATATCAGTAATTTGCATGCTCATTGGGCTTTTTTTTTTCCTTTTTAAAATGTTTTATTTTATATTTGCATGTAGCTGATTGACAATATTGTGATAGTTTCAGGTGAACAGTAAGGCAACTCAGCCATAATTATATACATACATATATCCATTTACCCTCAAACTGCCCTCCCATCCAGCCTACCATATAACATTGAACAGAGTTCCCTTCATCATACCACAGGATCTTGTTTGTTATCAATTTTAAATATGCTCCTTGGTTTTAAACAACATGTCAACTCTCTGAAAGCTATTGATCTTCTCAATTATGGTAATTGAAGAAAAGTGTCCACCGTTAAAGTATTTCTAAGCATCAAGAAGAGATGGAAGTCTACTGGGGAGAGGGTAGAAAATGCCACACTCATGAATTCAGACTTAAGGCTCTGACTATCCCTGCTCAAACTCTGACCTCTACTCCATTTCATTCCAAGGCAGCTGATGAACCAGTAGAATAGTTACAGTATTTTTTCTTTTGTCCTCTTCTCATTTCTCATAAACATGAGTAGCTCCCAAACTCCAGAAATTTGAAAGTCCAAGTTTTATGTTGCTCTCACAATGTTGCCAATCTCCACATTCCATAAAACATTAACTGACCATTCTTGTCATTGTTCATAAATATTTGCATGGGGTCGCAGAGTCGGACACGACTGGAGCGACTTAGCAGCAGCAGCAGCTGCAGAGAACATTAGAATTTGAAATCTCCTTGAACTCTATATGATGAAATGGAGAAAGTGCTTTGGAGATTTGAGGCTGCCACAACCCTGCTGACTATTTCCAAAGCGAGTTATTATGTCAACTGAATTTGGCAAAGAAAATACCAAAGCTTTGTAAAGGGCAAATATTTTAGAATATGTCATCTAATGTCCCAGGAGGTTAATCCTGAATTCTAACACCAAAATCCTATCAGTGACTTGAGATAATACAACTCTGTTGGAAGCCTATTAGTTAGGTCAAAAGTAAATAGAAAGTTAAGAAAAGCTTATTTACATCTTAAAATAAAATCAAAAAGAGAAAAAGTATAAATAAATGATGAGAGATTGTTGCTATATATACTGAGGAGGCAAGTAAGAGTCAAGATGAGGATGAGGCAGGTGAGGTATTGTCTCTGGCACAAAATTTATGCCTTAGTAATCAAGATGAATGCTATTTTAATACAATATTTAAAAGTTATAGTGGAAAAGTTATGAACAGGATATCACTTTTTCACAATAAAGACATCAACATTACAGATTTTCCCTTTTGCCTCAGGTTCCATTATGGCCCAAAATGATGCTATTACTAATTCAGACTTTATCTAAATTTAATATTTATTTTATCATGGTTTTAAAATTATTTTTTATTTTTAAAATATTGATTAAACCCAAAAATATTATTCTTAATAATTCAGACAAAGAAAGACAAATATTGCATCATATCACTTTTATGTGGAATGTAAAAAAGTATTACAAATGAATGTATATGCCAAACAGAGATAGACTCAAGATATAGAATATAAACCAGTGCTCACCAAAGACAAGAGGAAAGAGAAAAGGCACATTAGTGGTATGGATTAAGAGATACAAACTATTATGTATAAAATAGATAAGCAATAAGAATATATTATACAGCACAAGGAATTATAGCCATTATATTATAATAACTTTTAATGGAGTATAATCTATAAAGGAAATCAACTGAATATTCAATAGAAGGACTGATGGTAAAGTTGAAGCTCCAATAATTTGCCACATGATACAAAGAACCAATTCATTGGAAAATAACATGATGCTGGGAAAGATTGAAGGCAGGAAGAGAAGGGGGCAACAGAGGAAGAATTGGTTGGATGGCATCACTGACTCAATGGACACGAGTTTGAGCAAACACCAGGAGATAGTGAGGGACAGGGAAGTCTAGTGTGCTGCAGTTCATGGGGCCATGAAGAGTCAGACACAGCTTAGTGACTGCACAACAAATCTATAAAGACACTGAATCACTATGCTATATACCTGAAACTAATATAACATTGCAAGTGAACTCTTCTTCAATATGAAAAATATAGAGAGAAGATAAATAATAATATCTAACTATACTTTGCCTAGTGTTTTAGAGAGTTAAGTCCTTTTCTTCTATATAACAGGTAGAATGAGGATCTAATCTTTCAGATTCTTTTAAAGGGTAATTGAGCTGGAGCTTGAAATCATCTTTAATTATATGGAATTTAGCCAAGAGTAGTTTTACCTTCAGTATCTTGCCACTGCTACCAAAGAAACTACATCTTCGACTTTGTCAGAACTGAAATGATTTTGAGCCATAATTCTTATAGTTTTGTTGTCCTTATGACAATTCTGTAGGTATCAACATCAAGTACTATAATGATGGCTGAGAATATGCATCAGCCAATGTGAAGTGAAAGTCCCTCAGTCGTGTCCGACTCTATGACCCCACTGACTATACAGTCCATGGAATTCTCCAAGCCAGAATACTGGAGTGGGTAGCCTTTCCCTTCTCAAGGGGATCTTCCCAACCCAGGGATCAAACCCAGGTCTCCAGCATTGCAGGCAGATTCTTTACCAACTGAGCTATCAGTGAAGCCAGCAGTAAGCACTGATTTTCATTTCTTCCTCCATTTCTCCTTTTCTGAGCAAATTATTGGTATAGATTTCAGTGGTAGTGGGGGAGAAATTCATGAGTGAGCTATCTATTTTCGTGTTTGGAGCTTTCTCAGATGCTAATCTGTCCACAACCCACATGTCATAAAAGGGTCTCCTTATTTTTCCTCTCACCTTTACAAAATATCTCAGTCCCTGTCAGGATCACACTACCATATCCCCATATCCATACTAGGTACTTGCCTGCAGTAATGGAACTACCATAGCTCTCTGCTCTTCTACACAGGCTCTGCCTTTCTCTGGAGCTCAACACAAAGGCTTCTTTGCTTCATCCACTCTCTGATGGCCTCATAGAAAAGTGTAATTATTATTTTCTACTGTTTAATATAAATTTATTTATTTTAATTGAAGGCTAATTACTTTACAATATTGTATTGGTTTTGCCATACATTGACATGAATCCACCACAGGTGTACATGTGTTCCCCATGCTGAACCCCCCTCTCACGCCCTCCCCATACCATCCCTCTGGGTCATCCCAGTGCACCAGCCCCGAGCATCCTGTATCATGCATCAAACCTAGACTGGTAATTTTCTATTTTCTACTTTTCTTATTGTTGATAATATATGAACAGCATTCTTCTACAAGCTAGCCAGAACCAGTGGTCTTTATTCTCATGGTTTGCTTTTGAGAATAAAATTATTTTTATGTTTATAACCCTTTCCATTTCTCCCTGTTAACTGAAGATTCATTTCAGTTGTCCGTATTTTCTTCATCTATTTCACTGTTGTTGTTGTTCAGTCTCTAAGTCGTGTCCAACTCTGCAACCCCATGGACTGCAGCACACCAGGCCTCTCTTTCATATTCACCTATTAATTTTTTGTATGTTTACTGAATTAATTTCTCATTTATATAAATTTCCTTAACAGCTTTTTTACTTTAATTTTAGACATGAATGGTCCTTTATACCATCCTCAGTTAAGGAGGAAACCTCTATAATTATGCAGAAATGAACTCACATATCCACATGGAGTGGGCAGATTTTCATCACTCTTTGCCTTTTGGTCACACATATACTTGTTAACATGTTAAATGTAGCTGTTTTTCTTTTCAGTTTTTTTCCATTAATCATAATCAGGAAGCTCTGAAAATAATCAAGTGAAATAATTGCATGACATTTTTTTCCATAAGACCAATCATTTTCTTTTCTTATCCTGCTACCAGATTTGGGTGAAGGAGGAAAATATATGTATTTCAAGAATTTCAGGCTTTTTAAATTGTTCAAAATAAGACTGTAACATGATATATGACTTGCAAAGATTCATTGTCTTTACTGGTCTTTGCCCAGAATCTTGATAATGTTGTCCTAAATCATAAAAGAACAATTGTGAATGAATCATTCACCTGCTTAAAATATTAAGATGAATTCTTACTTCAAATAGAATAGAATAAAACTTTTTATTTTGGTGTAAAAAGCATTATTTATATGACACTATTGCCATATATAACTTAAGAACTAAATCTCTCACACTTATTCCTTACTCCAACCAGGCTGGTGTTTCCTTTATGTTCTTGAATAACATAGCATGTTTGTTTTCTTGTTATTATAACTTTCCCACATTGACCACAATGGTACCTGGCAATGGGAGGCACTCAATGAAAAACAATATTTTTTAAATAAGTGAATAATTTTCAGCCAGAATTTCCCCTTCAAGACTTCTTATTATAAAGTCCATTTAACAAACCATATGTTGACTCAATATCCTCCTCATGGAAGCTTTCACTTCCTGGTTGCGAAGGGTATAAATCACAGGATTCATCAAAGGAAAGATCACTGTGTGGAAAAAGGAAACCACCTTGTCTGCTGATAAGGCTGTGAAGGGACGAGTGTAGATAAAGATGGCAGGCCCAAACATGAGGAGTATAATAATGACATGAGTGGTGCATGTGGACAGCGCCTTGCTCTTTCCTTCAGAAGCAGGCCCACTTACACGGCAGAGGATGACTGCATAGGAGGCCAGAAGGCCCAGAAAGCACAGCAGGGTGAGCAGGCCACTGTTGAAGACCATCAGGAGCTCCACCACAAAGGTGTCCGTGCAGGCCAGCTTGATGACCTGAGGCACATCACAGAAGAAGTTGTCCAGTCGGTTTGGACCACAGAAGGGCAAGCGGAGGATGAGGGCCACTTGGACAATGGAATGAACAAAGCCTCCAAGCCACAGAGCCAACAGCAAGGCATAGCAGGTTCTAGGGTTCATGAGAGTCGAATAGTGTAAAGGACGACAGATGGCAATGTAGCGGTCAAAGGCCATCACAATTAGGAGCAGCATCTCTCCTCCTCCAAGGAAATGCAAGAAGAAGAGCTGAGTGATGCAGCCTCTATAGGAGATCACCTTCTTGTCAGAGAGGAAGTCCACCAGCATCCTGGGAGCCACAATGAAGGAGTAGGATGCATCCAGGAAGGCCAGGTTGCCCAGGAAGAAGTAGAGGGGGGCCGTGAGGCTGGGGTCTGACCTGATGGTGAGGATGATGAGGAAATTTCCAGGGAGGATGATGAGGTAGAAAATTAAGACTAGTGTGAAGACCAGGAGCTGAATATTTTGAGACTGGGTCAGACCAGCAAGGATGAATTCAGTTACCACAGTACTGTTCTCTCTCTCCATTGTCTCTGTCTGTAGTACATAATGAAGCAGAGTTTATTGTTATTACAGTTTCTTACATCTAGACTTGGATTGTTCTCTAGGTAAAAATACCTGACAATTTCACCACGTTCATTATAAACAATATGTCTTAAGTAATTTTTTGGAACGTGTACAAAGAGACACAAAAACCTTGACAAAATGCTAGTGACTTAGTCACTAGGAAAGAAAGACACGAAGAGAGAAGTATGAGTGAAAAATAAGAGGAATGTAATACAAATGAAAAAAACAAAACAAAACAATATATACAGTAGTTTGTTATGGTACATATTTTAAGAAATATTAAAAATACAAGCTTTACATCTCCCAAGAACTGAGTGGAATGACTAATACACAGGTACTACCATCCACAGATGGAATTTTTGAAAATCTTCCTTTAAAATGTCAGCATATGTATGTATAGAAACCCTGCATGTAGCATGCATGCACACACACACACACTCAGAGGCAAAGTGAGACTTACACAAAATTGTAATAAAAAAATATCCTGTAGGGCCTCCAATTAGCCTGTCTACTTACTTCTTAACTTGTCTCTACTTCCACAGACAGTTATCTCAGTATTCATTCCATCACCTGTCTATAAAAATACACCCAAGAAACCCGGGAATGTAGGTGAAGAGTTCCCTCTGTTTCCTCTTAGGTTCACTGCATCCCACAAGCTCAGCCAGAGTTGATGTGAGTGATGTGTCATTTCATGACGTGTCAGCGTTTGATGATATCCCTAAGACGTCAGAAGACTTCTGAACGTTTTTATAATTGAGAGTTATAAGCTCTTCCACTCTGCCTATGTCTTGCCATCTCTGCTTTTTCACTCTTTTCCAACAGAAGGATTCCATGCTACCTGACATACTTGATCCATTCTCTTCCCATATCCTGTTCTTACCTATGTATTTTCCAATTCAGAGACTATGTATCAGGTGAACATTTCTCTAAGTAAAATAAAATACATTTCCAAAAAAAATTACAAATTATGACAATCATCAGCATCAAAAATTATATGTTAGACACATTAGTGGGAAACTGTTGTCAGGCTGAGCATGTCCCTGGTGGCTCAGTGGTAAAGAATCTGTCTACCAATGCAGGAGACATGAGTTTGAGCTCTGGCCCAACATGCTGCTGTGCATCTAAGCCCATGTACCGCAACTACTGAGCCTGTGCTCTAGAGCCTAAGTACCACAACTATTGTGCCTACACGCCACAACTACTGAAGCCCAAATACCCTAGAGCCTATACTCCACAACAAGAGAAGTCACCACAGTGAGAAGCCCATGCACCTCGCTCAACTCAAGCAGAGTAGACCCTGCTTGCTGCAGCTAGAGACAAGCCCACATAGCAACGAAGACTTAACACAGCCACAAATAAATAAATGAATAAAATCATTTCAAAAAAAGAGCACAAGAATCTTGAAAAAAAAAAGTATTTAAAAAAATAAAAAAGGAAGAGTCTGAAAGAGAAATCTAAATTCTCACCACTATATCCCTAATTTTCTTTAGACCTTCAGCTGATTAAGAGATGCATCTGACTCTGGCAGTCATGATACAGTAGAGGAATAGGAAGGCTAGGGAGACAGCCTCCTTCACTCCTTGGGCAGAGACACAAACATCATCAGGCAACGCTGTGCCTGCCTGGAGGGCAAACTGTGGTCAGACCAGCTCCTGGAGCTAGACGTTCCCCATCTCTGAACATTTCTTCATGCTCCCTTTCTCATTTTCTCTCTTTTCTCTTTTATTCATCAAGAAGCCTTTCATTTCCTAATTTATTTTAAGAGCTCATTTGCAGTTTGTTTCTCCCCTGTTAATTTATTGTCTCTCATTTGCTACTAATTTTCTTTCCCTTGTTATTTTGCTTTCTTTAAATCTAACTCTTTATCATTTTCTCTTCTTTCTCCCATTCTTTTATTCAGATCCTTTCACCCTGAAATGTTTTCACTCTCTCCACTTCTCATGTTCATTGTTACTCCATTATATGTCATGCCTATCTTGCTATTTTATTCTAAAGAGCATCACTGTTGTTTCCTTTCAAGCAAGAATGAGCAATGTGTATGCTTTCCATCATCTTCCATTCTAAACATTTGGTCTACAAAAGAATAATTCAGTATGGAGTACTAACCATTTTCCCAGATTGCAGGGAGAAATATCAATAATCTCAGATATGCAGATGACACCACACTTATGGCAGAAAGTGAAGAACTAAAAAGCCTCTTGATGAAAGTGAAAGAAGAGAGTGAAAATATTGGCTTAAAGCTCAACATTCAGAAAACTAAGATCATGGCACCCGGTCCCCTCACTTCATAGGAAAGAGATGGGGAAACAGTGGAAACAGTATCAGACTATTTTGGGGGGCTCCAAAATCACTGCAGATGGTGACTCCAGCCATGAAATTAAAAGACTCTTACTCTTTGAAAGAAAAGTTATGACCAATTTAGACAACATATTAAAAAGCAGAGACATTATTTTGCCAACAAAGGTCTGTCTAGTCAAGGCTATAGTTTTTCCAGTAGTCATGTATGGATGTGAGAGTTGGACTATAAAGAAAGCTGAGCACTGAAGAATTGATGCTTTTAAACTGTGGTGTTGAAGAAGACTCTTAAGAGTCCCTTGGACTGCAAGGAGATCCAACCAGTCCATCATAAAGGAAATCAGTCCTGAATATTCATTGGAAGGGCTGATGCTGAAGCTGAAACTCCAGTACTTTGACCACCTGATGTGAAGAACTGACTCATTTGAAAAGACCCTGATACTGGGAAAGATTGGAGGCAGGAGGAAAAGGGGCAACAGAGGATGAGAAGGTTGGATGGCATCACGGACTCAATGGACATGAGTTTGAGTAACCTCCAGGAGTTGGTGATGAACAGGGAAGCCTGGAATGCTGCAGTCCATGGGGGTCACAAAGAGTCGGACATGACTGAGTAACTGAACTGAACTAACCATTTCCTCTTGAATGAAGAAATTTCTCTTCAATTTACAAAACCTGAACCACTCATTAGTTACTATCCATTTCCTCATATTTTTTTCTGCATATAAATGAACCTGATAAAATGAGTTGATTATCTTTCTTAAGAAAAATAAATCTCATTACTATCTCTCTAATGAAATGAATATATTTAACAATATTTCCAAAACTTTGAGTACAACATCTGTCATATTAATTGATGCTTGTAAATTATTTAAACATATATTAACAAGTTCACATATTCTGAAAAATGTCACTTAGGTGACATGATCAAATGTTTAATTGATATTTATGCTAATAATGAATATATAAACCATCAAACAAATGAATGCACCTTCAAAAAGGAATTCCCTCATCAATAGAACAGATTGATTATTTAAATTACTTATAAATATCCTTCAAATGGTAACTTTCTAAACAATGTCTTCACTGAATTTGATTTGGAATCATTTTATCTGATTATGATGACTCAGCTCAGCAATTCACTAACTCCTGACCCTAGACAAGTCACTTAGATTTCAGAAATCTGAATTTTCATTCAAGAAATAGAATAATATGTTTATTTTTTCTGACAAGGGCTATATCAGGATCAAATTGAGCTGATGATGGTAGTAATGGCTCATTTCAGTAAGTTTAAAGAAGAGTAAAAACCTGAAAAATATTTAGACATTGAATAGTACCTCTAATGAATGGACACATTGCCACTAGAGCCTCTGTAAATGTCTTTACAATGAACTCTGGGTGATAGCTGCACAAATCTGGGTGATAAATAGAGATAAGAAACTGTGGAGGCAAAAAAGACTTCATATAAAATTCCTGTTTTTACAGGAAACTATTCTCTGTTTCACAACTTTCTATCTAACCATCAAAAACCCTGTTTTGATAAATAACAGAATCACAAGCAACACAAGAAGCTCTCAAATATGTTGAGTATGGAAAATAAGATCTGGGCTAATGTTCTGCAAAACATAAAATCTGTGAAGCTTTTCTCTGGAAACCTTGGCCTACCCTCTTTGCATCTTCTTCATCTGTACTGTAAAAAGAAAAGAAAATATATCAGTCATTTACATGCTTCTTGGTTTTAAATGAGATGTCAGCTCTGAAAGCTGCTGATCATTTCACATAATTATGGAAATAGAATGAAAGTGTTTGTCCACCATTAAAGTAATTCTAGTTATCAAAAATAAATGGAAATCTATTGAGGAGAGGGCAGAAAATGCCATAGTCATGAATCTAGACCTAAGCCTCTGACTATTCTTGCTCAAACTCTGACCTTTAGTCCATTGCATTCCAAGGCAGCCAATGAACCAGTAGAATAGTTACAGTATTTTTCTATTGTCCTCTCCTTCTTGTTTCTCAAAAATATGAGTAGCTCCCAAACTTCAGAAATCTGAATCTCCAGGTTTTACACAACTCTCATAATGTTGCCTTCCTCCCCATTCCCATAAAACATTAACTGACCATCTTTGTCATTGTTCATACATATTTGTCGTCACATAGAGAACATTAGATTTTCAAATCTCCTCTCCTTATGATGCAATGAAGAAAGTGCTTTGGAGATTTGAGACTGCCACAACCCTGCTGACTATTTCCAAAGGGAGTGATTAGATTGTCAACTAAATTTGGCAAGGAAAATACCAGAGCTTTGTAAAGGGCAAATATTTTAGAATATGTCATCTACTGCCCCAGGGGGTTAATCCTGAATTCTGACACCAAAATCCTATCAGTGACTGAAATAGTACAACATTGTTTGGAAGTCTACTAGATCAAAAGTAAATAGAAAGTTAAGAAAAGTTTATTTACATCTTATAATAAAATCAAAAAGAGAAAAAAATGTAAATAAATGATGAGAGATTGTTGATATATATACCAAGGAAGCAAGCAGAATCAGGTTGAGGATGAGACATGTGAATTATTGCCTCAGGTGCAAAATTTACCCTGATACCAAAAGCCCTAGTAATCAAGGTAAATAAAGTTTTAATGCAATGTTTAAAAGTCAGAGTTAATGTAAAAATTATGAACAAGAATATCAATTTTTCAAAATAAAGACACCAACATTACAAATGTTTCCTTTTATCTCAGTTTCCAATATGGCTCAAAATGGCACTATTACTAACCCAGCATTTATTTAAATTTAGTGTTTATTTTGTTTATCATAGTTTTGTAAAATTAATTTTGTTTTTTTACAATATCAAGTAGACCTAGAGAATATTATGCTTGATGAAATGTCAGACAAATACTGTATCATATCATTTATATGTAGAATGTTAAATACTAATGAATGTTTATGCTAAACAGAAACAGACTCACAAATATAGAACACAAACTAGTGGATATCACAGTGACAGGGCAAATTAGGGGTATGGGATTAGAAGATACAAACTCATATGTATAAAATAGATCGGCAACAGGATATATGGTATAGCCCAGGGAATTATAGCTATTATTTTGAAATAAATTTTAATGGTGTGTATCTGAATCAGTATGCTATACACTTGAAATTAATAAAATATTGTCAATCAACCCCACTTCAAAAATTTGATTAGAATATTGTTTATCACTAAATTTTTGTCACTCCCTTAGATTTTGCCCTCCAAGGCATATGCATTACTCATTCCTCTATCTTCACCATCATTCTGGCCCTAACAGCAAATAATGTGGTCAAGTCAGTAATGAGTATGTAAGATTCAGCATGTTTCCGGCTCCTGGTGATGTAGACATAGCAGACAGAATATAAACAATGCTCATTCAGTGCCGGGGTCCAGCCCCGGTGGATCCAGGGAATTCGAAGTGGGGACGGCGTTGGTGAGGAAAGACTTATTTATTGATTAATATAAGACTAGATTAAGAAGAAATAGTGTAGTAGGAAAATTAAGTGGAGAAAAGAGGCTGAATAACTTGGTTTATGGGGAAAACCAATAGAGTTCCAGACAAGGAACTTGCACCATCTACGTTAGGCCACCGGCGTCCGTTTGAATATCGGAGAGTGCCCCGCTTTGGGCTCTCTCTCTCTTACAGATCTTAGAAGCCAGGACAAGTAAGTAGACATGGTGAGCCTCCATGCCCCAGATGGGAATTCAGCCAGAAAAAGAAAAGAATGACATGGGGAAGCCCAGCATCGGTGCAAGACTCCAAAACCTATTTTTCAAAATCAGCTTATATACCCCAAGTTGTACATAATGGAATATGCAGAGTTATGCAGGGGCAGCAGTCCTGACCCTCATTGAGACAAGGTTTCTTTTTGCATACCCTCCTGTATACAAAAGGTCTCAGGTGGTTTACATTATCTTCTGGCCAAGAGGCTTGTTAACATTTTTATGGCTCTCTTCCTGGATAATTGTCTATCAACCAGAAAACTCCTTCTCCCTAGAAGTGTTTTTTCTTTACTCTGCATCACCCTCAAAGTACTAAATAAAGTTACATTCCTGTAGAACAAAGGTGCAGTGGGTTATAACAAAGAAAGTACTTAACTCAAAGATCTAATGTTGCTAATACCAGGTCTACTACCTGCTTTTCTATATACCAACTATATCTAAAAATAAAAGATATAAAAATTTGGCAGCAAGTATTGGCTCAACAAATGAAACCTTTAATCAGTCGTATTCTAATGATTTTGACTCCTCAGAAGCCCCTACATTCCTAGGATGTTTTAAGCTTCCTGTGCCTCCCGCAGTCAGGAGGCCTCAAACAATCACATGCGCAGCTGTACGAGTCCTGCAGGCAGCCTAAAAAGCCATCAGAGGGGTTTTTACCCCTAAAGTCAGGAACAAGACAAGGGTGCCCACTTTCACCGCTACTATTCAACATAGTTTTGGAAGTTTTGGCTACAGCAATCAGAGCAGAAAAAGAAATAAAAGGAATCCAAATTGGAAAAGAAGAAGTAAAACTTTCACTGTTTGCAGATGACATGATCCTCTACATAGAAAACGCTAAGGACTCCACCAGAAAATTACTAGAGCTAATCAATGAATATAGTAAAGTTGCAGGATATAAAATCAACACACAGAAATCCCTTGCATTCCTATACACTAACAATGAGAAAGTAGGAAAAGAAATTAAGGAAACAATTCCATTCACCATTGCAACGAAAAGAATAAAATACTTAGGAATATATCTACCTAAAGAAACTAAAGACCTATATATAGAAAACCATAAAACACTGGTGAAAGAAATCAAAGAGGACACTAATAGATGGAGAAATATACCATGTTCATGGATCGGAAGAATCGATATAGTGAAAATGAGTATACTACCCAAAGCAATTTACAAATTCAATGCAATCCCTATCAAGCTACCAGCCATATTTTTCACAGAACTAGAACAAATAGTTTCAAGATTTGTATGGAAATACAAAAAACCTCGAATAGCCAAAGCAATCTTGAGAAAGAAGAATGGAACTGGAGGAATCAACTTGCCTGACTTCAGGCTCTACTACAAAGCCACAGTCATCAAGACAATATGGTACTGGCACAAAGACAGTAATATAGATCAATGGAACAAAACAGAAAGCCCAGAGATAAATCCACACACCTATGGACACCTTATCTTCGACAAAGGAGGCAAGAATATACAGCGGAGTAAAGACAATCTCTTTAACAAGTGGTGCTGGGAAAACTGGTCAACCACTTGTAAAAGAATGAAACTAGATCACTTTCTAACACCATACACAAAAATAAACTCAAAATGGATTAAAGATCTAAATGTAAGACCAGAAACTATAAAACTCCTAGAGGAGAACATAGGAAAAACACTCTCTGACATAAATCACAGCAGGATCCTCTATGATCCACCTCCCAGAATTCTGGAAATAAAAGCAAAAATAAACAAATGGGATCTAATTAAAATTAAAAGCTTCTGCACAACAAAGGAAACTATAAGTAAGGTGAAAAGACAGCCTTCTGAATGGGAGAAAATAATAGCAAATGAAGCAACTGACAAACAACTAATCTCAAAAATATACAAGCAACTCCTGCAGCTCAATTCCAGAAAAATAAACGACCCAATCAAAAAATGGGCCAAAGAACTAAATAGACATTTCTCCAAAGAAGACATATGGATGGCTAACAAACACAGGAAAACATGCTCAACATCACTCATTATTAGAGAAATGCAAATCAAAACCACAATGAGGTACCACTTCACACCAGTCAGAATGTCTGCAATCCAAAAATCTGCAAGCAATAAATGCTGGAGAGGGTGTGGAGAAAAGGGAACCCTCCTACACTGTTGGTGGGAATGCAAACTAGTACAGCCACTTTGGAGAACAGTGTGGAGATTCCTTAAAAAATTGCAAATAGAACTACCTTATGACCCAGCAATCCCACTGCTGGGCATACACACCGAGGAAACCAGAATTGAAAGAGACACATGTACCCCAATGTTCATCGCAGCACTGTTTATAATAGCCAGGACATGGAATCAACCTAGATGTCCATCAGCAGAGGAATGGGTAAGAAAGCTGTGGTACATATATACAATGGAGTATTACTCAGCTGTTAAAAAGAATACATTTGAGTCAGTTCTGATGAGATGGATGAAACTGGAGCCGATTATGCAGAGTGAAGTAAGCCAGAAAGAAAAACACCAATACAGTATACTAACACATATATATGGAATTTAGAAAGATGGCAATGACGACCCTGTATGCAAGACAGCAAAAAAGACACAGATGTGTATAACGGACTTTTGGTCTCAGAGGGAGAGGGAGAGGGTGGGATGATTTGGGAGAATGGCATTGTAACATGTATACTATCATGTAAGAATCGAATCGCCAGTCTATGTCTGATGCAGAATACAGCATGCTTGGGGCTGGTGCATGGTGATGACCCAGAGAGATGTTATGGGGAGGGAGGTGGGAGGGGGGTTCATGTTTGGGAACGCATGTACACCCGTGGTGGATTCATGTCAACGTATGGCAAAACCAATACAGTATTGTAAAGTAAAATAAAGTAAAAAATAATAATAATTTAAAAAATCAAAAAATAAAAAGCCATCAGAGGAGTTTTTGGATTGAAACACCCTTTCAAATGCAGAAGACTAAAGCCTTGAGATGACTTTTTCCAGAGTGTGTCAGGAGAGTGGAAAAGTACAATACAATAAGGCAGGCATACTCTTATTTTGGGGGGTACATGCTCAGGAAATACCAGGGGGAAAACCTGAGATCTGACTCGACCTTGCACATCAGAGCTCCACCGCATGACCTTGTCACAAATGGGATTCCTCACTCTGGCTCCCGGCAATTCAGTTCAGTTCAGTCGCTCAGTCGTGTCTGACTCTTTGAGACCCCATGAATCGCAGCACGCCAGACCTCCCTGTCCATCACCAACTCCCGGAGTTCACTCAGACTCACGTCCATCGAGTTAGTCATGCGATCCAGCCATCTCATCCTGTCATCCTCTTCTCCTCCTGCCCCCAATCCCTCCCAGCATCAGAGTCTTTTCCAATGAGTCAACTCTTCACATGAGGTGTCCAAAGTACTGAAGTTTCAGCTTTAGCATCATTCCTTCCAAAGAAATCCCAGGGCTGATCTCCTTCAGAATGGACTGGTTGGATCTCCTTGCAGTCCAAGGGACTCTCAAGAGTCTTCTCCAACACCACAGTTCAAAAGCATCAATTCCTCGGCGCTCAGCTTTCTTCACAGTCCAACTCTCACATCCATACATGACCACTGGAAAAACCATAGCCTTTCCTAGACAGACCTTTGTTTCAAAGCCTAGTACTTCTTAGAAAAAAGAACTGTGTGGTGTAAAATGTATCACTTCCTCAAAGGTGAGTGACCTCCTAAATAGGATATGAAAAAATGTATCCTGATCTTGGTATTTGTTGTTTACTCACTTTTTCTTTCCTCAGCTAAAACAAGGAATGGAGAGGTATTGGTTTTTTTTCATTGACTATTACTACAATAAAAAATTAATTAAAGTTCAGAGTAATTAAATGCAACCTAATTTAGTCTTTTTATATCTGGTGGTTGTATTCTTTGTTTTGCCTTAAAAGGAAATCTGAGTTTGTGTGTCACTTCAAAACTAAATCACTAAACACACATTTCTGTAAACTAAATAAAATTCATAATCAAATATGTATTTGTTCTAGTCTGTTTTCATCTCAAGGACATAGTGTGAGAAATACAAAAAGAGAAGAGAGAAAAAATAAAGAAGTACAAGTTTAGAATGTCCAGAACAGAACAAGAAAACAGGGGGAAAGAAAGGCTCATGGAGACATAAATGGAAAGACAATTATAAAATTTTTGAAGATCAAGAGACAGAGAGACACTGATCTGTAATACATGTTCCACAAATCCACAAACTACAAAAGGAAACCAGTGATAAAGAGGCCTGTATATAGGAAAAAGAAAGAAAAAGAAAATACACAGAGTTAGATATGCACTTAAGTGGAGTTAGAGCCCCACCTTGAAGTAGGTTAGAGTTCTGCCCCCCAAAGTCTTTAACTTTGAAAATTGTGATGTTTTTCCATAATTATAAACATAATCTGAGGCTTTCCTCACTTCTTAACCTTCATCCCAATATGTAAGACAAAGTTAATACGAAGATCTAAGCTAGTTCTTAGAGGCTTTTTAAAATGGGATCTTTTTTATTTTTAAAAATACTGATATTATTTATTTCTATTACTGAGTTTTTTGACACATCCTTGTGCTTCCCTGGTGGATCAGATGGTAAAGCGTCTGCCTGCAATGTGGGAGACCCAGGTTCGATTCCTGGGTCAGGAAGATCCCCTGGAGAAGGAAATGGCAATCCACTCCAGCACTCTTGCCTGGAAAATCCTCTGTCCATGGGGTCGCAAAGAGGCGGACACAACTGAGCAACTTCACTTTCCTTTCACTTAGATTTAGCACTGAACTCAATTAACTTATTGGGTGTCTCCCCTGAGCCTGGCAGTATTGTGTCAACAGTACAGTACAGACAAGACGAAAGTCCTTTCCTTTAGAATTTTACATTCTAATTCAGGGAGACAGGCAATAAGCAAACAAGCAGGAAAGAAAACATCAGATAATAATGAGTGTTAGAAAGGAAATATAGCAGAGTGTGAGTTGGAGAGAGCTTGGGAGAGAGATCGGTGTTTTAGAAAGGATGGTCAGAGGGGATCTTTCTGAGGATCTTACTTTTTTTCATTAAAGTAAAATCTGAGTGTCTAAAAGAAGCCATTCCAGTAAGTGGTCATCAAAAAGAAAGATGTGTATATCAAACAATAACATCCACCTCTTTCTGAAAAGGCTAGTAAAATAGTCTTCTCTTTTCCATTTTAAAAGGAAAGGAAGATCTGGTGTGCTGAGAAATAGAAAAGGGGTCAGAGTGCCAAGAGAGTGAAAAAATTTATACAGAGAGAAAATTCCTTCCCATTTTTTATCCCCCAACACAAACTTCACAATAGGAAATAGCTATTACTCTTTGTGCATCTTCCCCAAAGCATTATGTATACAAAAACTAATGTCATTATACAGTCTTTTCTCTCTATTAGTAAAAAAAAGTGATAAATATGCAAAAGTAGGGTTTGTTTAAATAAATTTTAATAGCTGCATACAACTCAATACTTTACAGGCATTTAAAGTATATTATGTATGTATAACATATACATTCATGCATAATATAGGTTCCAGAATATTTTTTAAAAAGTAATTTAAAAAACAACATATATAATATGTCCTTATATTTAGACAAAAAAGTTTAAGTATGTACCAAAACTGTGGAAAAAATACTTTATGTACATTCTCTGACCTTTATTTTTATTGAATATATTGCTGTTGTTCCGTCACTAAGTCATGTCTGACCCTGCGACCCCATGGATTGCCGCACACCAGGCCTCCCTGTCCTCCACTATCTCCCACAGTTTTCTCAGATTCATGTCCTTTGAGCTGATGATGCTATCTAACCATCTCATCCTCTGACACCCTCTTTTGCCTTCAATCTTTTCAGCATCAGGGTCTTTTCTAATGAGCTGGCTTTTCTTATCAGGTGTTATATATGTTTCATCAATTCCTTTCTACCACAAAGTCAGTTTTTAAAATTATTATTAACATAATCACATTAAGTAAAACTCTATATTGATTCCTACTTAAAATTTTTCAAGTCAACTTTATACAATAAGAAATCATAATGCAGGCATTACTCATTCACTTCTTACTAGCCATCATTGAGAATCAGAGCAAGTCATTGTGATGAAACACAAATTTAATAGTACAAACTCTAATTTCAAAGAAGATAGAAAATTTTAAACACAGACGCATATAAAACAATAGTAAAATCTTTGTAAAAGAACTGTGCTTAGAGTATCGTGAGAGCAAAGAGGAGTAAATGCTGGTATGAGCACTGGAAATAAATCAAGAAGCAGGAAGCACTTTGGTTCAGTCTTCACTGAAACGTTCATCAGCAAGAGGTAAAGGAGAACAGTGTGCAAAGTTACTGAAGAATCAAACTCCCCTCCTGTGCTGAAACAGTAAGAGGCAAGATTGGAAAAGTGGCTAATTTCTAACAGATTATATTTGATTCAGTTTACAATTCATTGGAAGAAATTCAGGAGATAATCCATGAGACTGCTGTTTTGCACTACACATAAAGGGTATATCTAACTGATGATAAAATTGACAACTTCTCAGCTATGTTGTGGAGAAGGCAATAGCACCCCACTCCAGTACTCTTGTCTGGAAAATCCCATGGACGGAGGAGCCTGGTGGGCTGCCGTCCGTGGGGTCGCTAAGAGTCAGGCACAACTGAGCGACTTCACTTTCACTTTTCACTTTCATGCATTGGAGAAGGAAATGGCAACCCACTCCAGTGATCTTCCCTGGAGAATCCCAGGGACGGGGGAGACTTTTGGGCTGCCTTCTATGGGGTTGCACAGAATCAGAAATGACTGAAGTGACTTAGCAGCAGCAGCAGCAATGTTGCGCTATTATTGCTATGTCCTGTAGATATATCATGAGAATTTTTCAGTATTTTTCAAAAGTATACTCTTATGTTTTAAATTCAAAACTTATGATAGATTTAATCTATCATAATCTATCTTAATCTGATAGATTTATTCTGGGACATAAGACAAATTTCAAACTTTTAAAAACTGAGATCATATTAAATAGGTTCTTAGACTACAATGGAATTAAACTAGAAATGTATTAAGCATATTCTCAAAACTTTAGGAAAAAACATACTCTGAATAACCCATGAGTAAGAAAATCAAAGTCAAAATTAGAATATATTATTAATGGAATGCAAATGAGAACACAAAATAAAAAATATGCAATATGGAGATAAAGTAGTGCTGAGAGAGAAATTTGTAGCACCAACTGATTTTATTTAAAGGGTTTATAAGAAAGAATTTAAATCAATAATTTAATTTCCAAATCTAGGAAAAAAACATGAAATTAAATCCAAAGAAAGAAGAAACTAAATAATATAGGTAAAGGAAGAAATATATAAATTTCTTAATTAGAGAAAAATAAATGAACCCAAAAGCTAGTTCCTCATAAAGAATAATAAAATTCATAAAAATTTAGCCACATTTTCAAGGGGAAAAAGAGATTACACAACTTAATAACATCAGGAGTTAAAAAAACAATTATTATGAATATTACAGAAATTAAAAGAATGCTAATGAAACATTCTGAGCAATTTCATGCCAATAAATTTGATAACTTAGCTCGAATGCAGAAAATCTTAAGACCATTAATTACCAAAACTAACTCAAGAAGAAACATAACTTGAATAGCTGTATATTTACTAAAGAAATTTAATTTGTACTTTAAAATCTTCCCACAAAGGAAGCTTCAGACCCAATTGCTCATCTGATGTATCTGCCAAACAGTTATTCAAGAAATAATCAAATAAGAAATAATCAAACTCTCAGAAGATAGATTATTAAAGGAAAAATATCTTTAATATCCCTTGTAATATTTCTGGTGTACATTAAGTTATTAAAAGCATGTGAATATATTTGCACATATTTGTAGAATATGTTTCTCTTCTCAGTCATTTCCAATTCAGATTTATTGCGATCAGAGCATGTTTTCTATATGAAATACAGTGAGACTTTTATCGGTTAGCCTATGATCTATCTTTGAGAATGACTGATGCACTTGAGAAGAACATTTGCTTGTCATTGTTGAGCGCAGTATTCTATAAAAAGTTAAATTTGTTGATAGCGCTGTTCAAATATCCTGTAAGCCTTAGTCGCTCGTTTGTGTCCAACCCTTTGCAACCTCAAAGACTGTAGCCCACCGCCTGGTCTACAGGTCTACATCCTCTGTCCATGAGATTTTCCAGGCAAAAATACTGAAATGAGTTGCCATACCCTCCTCCAGGGGATCTTTCCAACCCAGGGATTAAACTCAGGTCTCCTGCATTGCAGGCAGATTCCTTGCTGTCTGAGCCACCAGGGAAGCCCATCTCTACTGACAGCAGCTCACATATGCTGCAGTTTTTAAAAAAATAATCTCAATATAAGCTGTTGGATCCTCTATTTCTTTATTAATATATGTTTAAACATCTATCAGTTCAGTTCAGTCGCTCAGTCGTGTCCAACTCTTTGCGAACCCATGAATCACAGCACGCCAGGCCTCCCTGTCCATCACCAACTCCTGGAGTTCACTCAGACTCACGTCCATCGAGCCAGTGATGCCATCCAGCCATCTCATCCTCTGTCGTCCCCTTCTACTCATAGCCCAGCACATACAATGGTCTCCTGCTGCTGCTGCTGCTGTTGCTAAGTCGCTTCAGTCGTGTCCGACTCTGTGTGACCTCTTAGATGGCAGCCCACCAGGCTCCGCCATCACTGGGATTCTCCAGGCAAGAACGCTGGAGTGGGTTTCCATTTCCTTCTCCAATGCATGAAAGTGAAAAGTGAAAGTAAAATCACTCAGTCATGTCTGACTCTTAGCAACCCCATGGGCTGCAGCCTACCAGGCTCCTCCATCCATGGGGTTTTCCAGGCAAGAGTACTGGAGTGGGGTGCCATTGCCTTCTCCATAAAGATTTTTATAAGTACCTAATTTTCCACATTAAACCCCACTATACTGAAAATAACTAGAGTGGTTTATGTAGCCTCCAACAGAATCTACAATACTAATAAGTATCATTATCATAATCAGATTGAAATCAGTTGAAAGCAGATTTTAACATCCAGGGAGGATTTGCAATAGCTCATTAGTAATGATCATGAAGCTCTGAAAAACAATCAAGTGAAATATTTGCATGATATTTTTTCCATAAAACCAATTATTTTCCTTTCATATATCTACCAACTTTGAGGGAGGAAGAATATATATCTTTTGAAGAATTTTGAAACTTTTTAAGCGGCTCAAAACAAGTCTGCAGCATAACATTTGGCTTTTAATGATGTTTTGCTGGTTATTGATCTCTGCCTGGAATCCTGATGATATTCCTCTAAATCATAGAAGAAACAATTTCAGATAAGTCAGCTCTCTTGCTTAAAGTACTAAAAATGAATTCTTACTGCAATTAGAATAAAATAAAACTTCTTATCTTAGCCCAAGAGACCTTAGTTATTTGACCCTTACATATAAATTGACACCTAAAATCTCTCACACTTATTCATTATACTGCAACTATTCTGGTGTTTCTTTTATGTTCTTTAAACATACAAAGTGTATTTTCTTGTTATGCATAAATTTCCCCCACTAGTTAAAATAAAGTGAAGTGAAGTCTCTAAGTTGTGTCCGACTCTTTGCGACCCCATGGAGCCTACCAGGCTCTTCCGTCCATGGGATTTTCCAGGCAAGAGTACTGGAGTGGGGTGCTATTTCCTTCTCCAGGGGACCTTCCTGACTCAGGGATCAAACCCGGGTCTCCCACATTGTAGGCAGACGCTTTTACCGTCTGAGCCACCAGGGAAGTCCCAATAGTTATAGTAGTACATGAAAAATGGAAGGCACTCAATGAAGAGCAATATTTGTTAAATGAATGAAAGATTTGCAGCCAGAATTTCCCGTTCATGACTTCATATTATAAAACCTATTCAGAAAAACACATGCTGGCTCAATATCCTCCTCATGGAAGCTTTCACTTCCTGGTTGCGAAGGGTATAAATCACAGGATTCATCAAAGGAAAGATCACTGTGTGGAAAAAGGAAACCACCTTGTCTGCTGATAAGGCTGTGAAGGGACGAGTGTAGATAAAGATGGCAGGCCCAAACATGAGGAGTATAATAATGACATGAGTGGTGCATGTGGACAGCGCCTTGCTCTTCCCTTCAGAAGCAGATCCACTTACACGGCAGAGGATGACTGCATAGGAGGCCAGAAGGCCCAGAAAGCACAGCAGGGTGAGCAGGCCACTGTTGAAGACCATCAGGAGCTCCACCACAAAGGTGTCTGTGCAGGCCAGCTTGATGACCTGAGGCACATCACAGAAGAAGTTGTCCAGTCGGTTTGGACCACAGAAGGGCAAGCGGAGGATGAGGGCCACTTGGATAATGGAATGAACAAAGCCTCCAAGCCATAGAACCAACAGCAAGGCATAGCAGGTTCTAGGATTCATGACAGTCACATAGTGTAAAGGACGACAGATGGCAATGTAGCGGTCAAAGGCCATCACGACAAGGAGTAATCCCTCCCCTCCTCCAAGGAAGTGCAAGAAGAAGAGCTGAGTGATGCAGCCTCTATAGGAGATCACCTTCTTGTCAGAGAGGAAGTCCACCAGCATCCTGGGAGCCACAATGAAGGAGTAGGATGCATCCAGGAAGGCCAGGTTGCCCAGGAAGAAGTAGAGGGGGGCCGTGAGGCCGGGGTCTGACCTGATGGTGAGGATGATGAGGAAATTTCCAGGGAGGATGATGATGTAGAAAATTAAAATCAGGACAAAGACCAGGAGCTGAATATTTTGAGACTGGGTCAGACCAAGGAGAATGAATTCTGTCACCACTGTGCTATTTTCTATCTTCATCTCCTGTGCCTGTAGTACATGGGAGAGTAGAGAATTTATTTCCAGTTCTTCTCCCACTAAAAACTGTGAATTCTACATCTATGATACTCCATTGCTGCTGCTGCTGCTGCTGCGGCTAAGTTGCTTCAGTCGTGTCCAACTCTGTGTGACCCCATAGACGGCAGCCCACCAGGCTCCACCGTCGCTGGGATTCTCCAGGCAGGAATGCTGGAGTGGGTTGCCATGCCCTCCTCCAGGGAATCTTCCCTGACCCAGGGACTGAACCCGCGTCTACTGCACTGCAGGTGGATTCTTTACCCATGAGCCAAAGGGGAAGCCACTTTCAGCCTTTATTCTTCTATAAATCATTAAGTGCCAACACCCAAGTCTTGAAGCCACACTGTTCTGCTTCTGTCCTGTGCTCCTGTTAACTGCTCTCTCATGCAGCACTCTGTCCTGCCCTGCATTTGTTTATGATACACATGAGGCATATGAACTTTTTAAAATTCTTCAAATTTTTATTTGAATGGAGGGGGAGGTGGTAAGATGGAAACTGACAGCAAAAAGGAATGGCAGAGTTTTTTAAAGCAAGAAACATTCCATATCTCGTCTGTAATGGTTACAAGTGTCTTTTTTTCCCAAAAATTTATTGAACTATTTAACTATACAAAAATTAATACATTTACTGTATGTAAATTATACCTTAGGGAATGTTTGCCTAAAAAGTTTTTAAAAACCTGCTTACTTAAAATATTTCCTTTTTCACTATAGAATATTAACCCATCATCTTGGTCTAAATAAAAAGAATGCTGGTTGTTCTGGAGAAATTGAGATCTGTGTCTTATCTGTACAATTGTCTCTAAATTGGCAGTGTGCTTATCCAGTGTACAGGATGATTTATTGGTATGAAAATTTGAAGTCCCAATGTAAGCCACCTCAAATGTGCCTCAATGGTATACTGATTATTTTGAATTAAAGTTAGTTAAGAAACGGTCAATGCAAGGGGAGACACTCTGATGCTTTTTTCTATCTCCCTGAAAGTAGGAAACAAATCTCTTCATGGCACCACCTGCATCTAGGGGTAAAAGGACACCCTTGTCCCTAGAGACAGGGAATTCAAGCGAGAAACTCATATAAACAAATCTTGTTATTTTTTTATGTTTCTACCCCAAACCCCAACTCGATTTAGATTTTTTACTAATTGACCATCTAAAGCCTAAATTTCTTTGTGCTGTTTGTTACAAAGTTCCTGTTTTTTCATCTAAAAAGTATTAAAGCACCTACTTTGGCCAGTTGTTTAAATCTCATTTCTATAAGACTTCTATGCTTGTGTTTAAATTGCCTTGTGTAAATTTTATTATTAGTCCAGCCACAAGAACTCAAGATGGGTAGAGCAGAAATTTCCCCATCCTACACAAAAACAATAACAGTAGAATTTCTATGTATATATGATTATATCCCATTCTTTGTAATTCTATTTTGAAAATGTCATAATGAAAATGAATATTAAAATGTACAAATAAAATACACATGTTGCTTGTACATGCTAAAAAGTTGTTTATTTTTAGGATGAAACATTTTCAGAACTTGAAGACTTGAACTAGATGATAATACTGCACTGTAATATATATTTATTCAAAATGTACAAATATCTGATTTTGTGGGTGCAAACCCAAATAGATTAACTAATAGCAGATGTTTTTGTATATAGCTAAAACCTGGAATTATTAAAGAGGTAGTTTACATCATATAGACACATGGATATGTATACAAATGCACATATGCACACGCACACATACACAGCACATGAGTTGTTTCCTAAGCAAAACTGAAGCACAAACATTTACAAATGGCACAATCCAAATTAACTTTTCTGTTCTGTTCTTTCCTTCCTTTCTTTTTTCCTTTCTCCCTTCCTGTTTCCCTCCTTTCCTTCCTTCCTTCCTTTTTTCCTAGCATTCATTGGCTTAAATATTTATCATTTTTTTCTGTGTATAATAAAACCTGCTGCTAGAAAAGTAAGTCAGGAATCTCTCTGTCCTTATTCCTAAGTTATGTGCACCTTGCAGTTTATTATACAACTGGTTATTTCATACTGTTTCAGATATCAAGACTGTCTTTAGGACAGAAGAGAAAACTTTAAGTATTAAAGCTTAAGGGTTGCAGATTTTTCCACTGTGCTTGGCTTTCTTATCATGCACTTATGTTCTTCTATTGACTCCTTAACAGATCATATTGATTACCATCTAACATCCCTCACTTCTTCTCTAGTAATATGATATATAAATTTAAGACCAAGAAAACTGGTATCTTAATAAAAGTTTTATGTATTCTCAATAAAGTAATTCTAAATATTCAGAGGAACAAGAGTTATATCATTAAGAACAGATAAAAGATGTTACCATATTACTGAATTCAGATTTCAAATAATAAAAAAGTTTGTTTCTGCTATAACAGCTCACCATTGCATTATGAGACAGCAGATGTCCCACCAGAAAAGCTATAAAATGTTTCCATTTATTCCTTCTTCCTGTTCCTTATAATACAAAGATTGACAAATATATCTACCTCTTTAGCAATCCAACATTGCTCTCACACAGCAAGCTCCACCTCTTAACAGAAGGGACAATAACTTTTTATTTCCACCTTTGTTGTTAAATATCTCTTCTCTGAAGACAGACCTCTTAACATTTGAAAACAACAACCAATTTGTGATGCAACAGCGACTGCACTCTGGGAATTCTAAGGCTAACTAAACTGTAGAACTCTTTTATAGGGAATTTTTAGAATGCCAACAAGATTGAAATATTAGGGTAGAGATATCCTAGGTGTAAATACTCAAATATCAGTTAAAGAAACATGGCCTCTCTATTGGAATCTAAAATTAACATTCCATAAGTGACAGAAATGATGGAATGATGAGAATATTTATTAGGTCTGAATGAATAGAAAGTCAAGGGAGGTTTATATTTTATACTGTAATTCAAAAAAGAGAAAACTAGTGTTCAGTTCAGTTCAATTCAGTAGCTCAGTCATGTCCGACTCTCTGCGACCCCATGAATCGCAGCATGCCAGGCCTCCCTGTCCATCACCAACTCCCGGAGTTCACTCAGATTCACGTCCAGCGAGTCAGTGATGCCATCCAGCCATCTCATCCTCTGTCATCCCCTTCTCCTCCTACTCTCAATCCCTCCCAGCATCAGAGTCTTTTCCAGTGAGTCAACTCTTCGCATGAGGTGGCCAAAGTACTGGAGTTTCAGCTTCAGCATCATTCCTTCCAAAGAAATCCCAGGGCTGATCTCCTTCAGAGTGGACTGGTTGGGTCTCCTTGCAGTCCAAGGGACTCTCAAGAGTCTTCTCTAACACCACAGTTCAAAAGCATCAATTCTTAATGGCACTGAGCCTTCTTCACAGTCCAACTCTCACATCCATACATGACTACTGGAAAAACCATAGCCTTGACTAGACTGACCTTAGTCGGCAAAGTAATGTCTCTGCTTTTGAATATGCTATCTAGTTTGGTCATAACTTTTCTTCCAAGGAGTAAGCGTCTTTTAATTTCATGGCTGCAATCACCATCTGCAGTTATTTTGGAGCCCAAAAAAATAAAGTCTGACACTGTTTCCACTGTTTCCCCATCTATTTCCCATGAAGTGATGGGACTAGATGCCATGATCTTCGTTTTCTGAATGTTGAGCTTTAAGCCAGCTGTTTCACTCTCCTCTTTTACTTTCATCAAGAGGCTTTTTAGTTCCTCTTCACTTTCTGCCATAAAGGTGGTGTCATCTGCATATCTGAGGTTATTGATATTTCTCCCGGCAATCTTGATTCCAGCTTGTGTTTCTTCCAGAAAATCCAAGGTATATAAAGAAAGAAAATAATGTGGTCAAGTAGATAGTAACTTTGTTAGATTCAACATAACTTCTGGTGACAAAGGGATAGGCAAGGAGAAAATAAATGATGGTCACAAAGCCTCCTTTAAGTAATCCTTCTAAAGAAAAAGAACTGCATGTTGTAGGACTGATTAAAACCTCAGAGGAGATGTCCTCCATACAGAATCTATTTAGTCTTCATATTTTCTGTTTTTCATTTTAAGTTTTGCTAAAGCAATGATGGCGGTTTCCCAGGTGGCACAATGGTAAAAAATCCCCGCCTATGTAGAAGACACGGGTTAAATTCCTGGGTCGGGAAGATGCCCTGGAGGAGTAAATGGGAACCCATTCCAGTACTCTTGCTTGGAAAACTCCATGGACAGAGGAGCCTGGTGGGATACAGCCCAAGGGACCATACAGTCAGAGATAACTGAGTGACTGAGCATGCACATCAATGATGTAGAGCTACTTATTTTTCAATTTAATATTATTAAGCAGAAGACAACATAATTTAAACTTTAGTAGATTTGATTTTGTTTTAAAGAGACAGATTTTGTATTTAAAAAATTAAAATACTAACCACATATTTTAAACATAGAAACAATGCATAATCAAACATATTTCATTCTAATTTATAATCAGTTCAGAAAAAAAGAGGTGGGAGGAATGACAAATGGGAAAAGTAAAGTAATAAAGAGATATACAAAGCTGTGAAGATAAAAATAAAGAGGAAGAGGAAATTAAGGAATAACTATACATGCAGATGCAGCCATGAAATTGAAAGACACTTACTCCTTGGAAGGAAAGATGACCAACCTGGATAGCATATTCAAAAGCAGAGACATTACTTTGCCAATAAAGGTTCGTCTAGCCAGGCTATGGTTTTTCCAGTGGTCCTGTATGGATGTGAGAGTTGGACTATAAAGAAAGCTGAGCACCAAAGAATTGATGCTTTTGAACTGTGGTACTGGAGAAGACTCTTGAGAGTCTCTTGGACTGCAAGGAGATCCAGCCAGTCCATCCTAAAGGAGATCAGTCCTGGGTGTTCATTGGAAGGACAGATGTTGAAGCTGAAACTCCAATACTTTGGCCATCTGATGCGAAGAGCTGATTCATTTGAAAAGATTCTGATGCTGCAAAAGATTGAAGGCAGGAGGAGAAGGGGACTACAGAGGGTGAAATGGTTGGATGGCATCACCTACTTGATGGACATGGGTTTGGGTGGACTCTGGGAGTTGGTGATGGACAGGGAGGCCTGGTGTGCTGCGATTCATGGGGTTGCAAAGAGTCGGACATGACTGAGCGACTGAACTGAACTGAACTGAATACATGAAAAGACTGTATTAGGAAAATAAGAAATTAATATGAAAGGATAGAAAGGCATAAAAATGTATATTCTGAAAATCACATATTCAAGTAGACAACAGATAAAAGAAAGTTCTCTTTTCAAAAAAAAAATTAAAATATGCAGAAAAACACGTGGGAAGAAAAATTTCCATCTTGGGGTACATTACAATCTTTATTGCCACAAAAGACTTTTTTAAATATTATTTTTTCATAACTATAGACATAATCAGGGACCTTGCTTCCTAATGTTTGCCACAATACTTAAAATAAAATTAACTTGATTATCTAACTAGTCCTCACAACAGAGATTTCATATTATTGTTGGTAAAAAATGATAATTTTAGACAATCTTATGAATTAAAGTCATGAACCATGCTTTATTTTAGTGTTAGCAAGATCCAAATCTCACATCCATACATGGCTACTGGAAAACCATAGCTTGACTAGACAGACCTTTGTTGCAATGCAATGCCTCTGCTTTTTAAGATGTTATCTAAGTTGGTCATAGCTTTTCTTCTAAGGAGCAAGCATCTTTTAATTTCATGGCTGCAGTCACCATCTTTAGTGATTTTGGAGCCCAAGAAAATAAAGTCTGTCACTGTTTGCACTGTTTCCCCATCTGTTTGCCATGAAGTGATGGGACCAGATGCCATGATCTTTGTTTTTTGAATATTGAGTTTTAAGCCAACTTTTTCACTCTCCTCTTTCACTTTTGTCAAGAGACTCTTTAGTTCCTTTTTGCTTTCTGCCATAAGGGTAGTGTCATCTGTGTATCTGAGGTTATTGATATTTCTCCTGGCAATCTTGATTCCAGTTTGTGCTTCATCCAGCCCGGCATTTCACTTGATGTACTCCGCATATAAGTTAAATAAGCAGGGTGACAATATACAGCCTTGACGTACTCCTTTCCCTATTTGGAACCAGTCTGTTGTTCCATGTCCAGTTCTTATTGCTTCTTGACCTGCTGTATCAGGAGCCAGATCAGGTGGTCTGTTATTCTCATCTCTTTGAGAATTTTCCACAGTTTGTTGTGATCCACACAGTCAAAAGCTTTGGCATAGTCAATAAAGCAGAAGTAGATGTTTTTCTGAAACTCTCTTGCTTTTTCCATGATCCAATGGATGTTGGCAATTTAGTTTCTGGTTCCTCTGCCTTTTCCAAATCCACCTTGAACTGGAAGTTCATGGTTCACATACTGTTGAAGCCTGACTTGAGGAATTTTGAGCATTACTTTGCTGGCATGTGAGATGAGTACAATTGTGCAACAGTTTGAACATTCTTCACCATTGCCTTTCTTTGGGATTAGAATGAAAACTGACATTTTCCAGTCCTGTGACCAGTGCTGAGTTTTCCAAATTTGCTGGCATATTAAGTACAGCACTTTCATAGCATCATCTTTTAGGATTTTAAGTAGCTCAACTGGAATTCCATCACCTCCACCAGCTTTGTTTGTAGTGATACTTCCTAAGGACCACTTGACTTTGCATTCCAGGATGTCTGGCTCTAGGTGAGTGATCACACCCTTGCGGTTATCTGGGTAATGAAGATGTGTTTTATATAGTTCTTCTGTTTATTCTTGCCACCTCTTTTTAGTATCTTCTGCTTCTGTTTGGTCCATACCACTTCTGTCCTTTATTGTGCCCATCTTTGCATGGAATGTTAATAAATAATACATTCATACATTTTAAATTTAATTATTTAAAAATAATCTGTACAGTGAGGAGATCTCCTTCCCATCTTAACTCTCCTGTGTCCATTTCTCCTCACATCTCACAGCAGAAAATTAATATTAATTTCTGTTATGTCCTTCAAAAATTGCATGCATTTACAAGAAAGCATGAAAATAAGTTCTTGATTATATTTCTTTAGATATAATTTATAAGCATGAAAATGCACAGGTGACTGTTGGACTTGAATATTTGTGTCAAATGTTAGCACTCAAGGAAATTCCAAATAAGATGTAGAATGTTTCCTTCATTCATTCCAGAAAATCTCTTTGTAATCTTTGTCATTCTTTTCTGCAAATACTACCATAGTTAGCAACCACTTTCTAATTTCTAACATCATAGACTAGTTTTGCTTTGCCTTAGGTTTTATCAAAATGGAATCACATGACATGTATTCTTTTTTATCTGGCTTCTATCTCATATCTCAGCATTAAGATTTTAATGTTCATGCATGTTGCATTATCTGCAGCTGTTCCTTTTAATTACTAAATAATGTTCCATTGTGTGTATAGAATCCAAAGTTTTTATTACTTTTCTTCATTTATGGTCATTTCCATTAACATTCTAATGTAAATCATTTTGTCCATAAGTTTCCATTTCTCTTGGCTAACCGCTTACGAGTAGGATCTCCGGATCCTAAGGTAGATGTAAACTAGCAACATATGAGAGAGTTCAAGTTCCTTCATTAGTTGACCAACGTTTGCTGGAGTGTGTTAATCGTGCCTTTTTATTTTTTGTATTTCTGATGCTTGGACACCTTGGGCCCTGCCAACCCCAGAGAGTCTGTGCCTCCCAGAGTTCTCCCATTCCTACAGATAATGAATGACTTACCTGCAAAGCCACCTTTCATATGCAAATCAACCAATTTAGAACCCAGTATTTCAGTTGCTTCCTTTCTCAGGCTCTCACAGTTCTGATCCACTGGGCAACCTAGTCACATATATGAAAGTGTCTGGTGTCTAGGATGTTACATATACCTGGGGGCACTTGATAAACTACATTTTTGTTGCCTTCTGAGTTTTACTGAGCAAATTTATGCCTGTTCTGCAGAGTGGTGAGAATGTGCTCTGTTTGAACACATGGTCACATGTCTTGAGCCATTTCCCAGATGACTAATGATGTGCATCTTCTGATGAATATAATGATCATTTGTATATTTCTTTTCTGAAGTGTCTGTTCCAATCTTTTTGGGGTAAGGGGTTGTGCTTAGTGGCTTGCAGGATCTTAGTGCCCCAACCAGGGATCCAACAGAGGCCCCCTTCAGTAGGAGCCCTAACCACTGGACTACCAGGGTAATCCCCATTTAAATCTTTTTACTTGTTTTTCATGAGGAAAGTGATTAGGAGTGAGTAGGAAATCTCAAATTTCCCTCCCAGTGTATAATTTGCTTATTAATTTCATAATGGTATATTTTGATGAACAGTAATTTTTTATTTCTTAAGGTTTGATTTGTCAATTTTATGATCACAGCTTCTTTTGTGCTATTTAAGAAATCATTGCTTATCCCAAATATGAAAAAATACCACTCTTCTATGTTTTCTCCTAGGAACTTTATAGTTCTAACTGCTACATTTAGATCTATGATCCAACTCCAAATTAATTTTGTGTGTGCAGTGAGCTTGATGTCCAAGCTCATTGTTTTCCATACATGTATTAAGTTGCTCTAGCGTTATTTGTTTGAAACTTTTCTTTCTTGGTGAATTGTATATGTATCTTTGACAAAAATCGGTTTACAATTTGTGTGAGTCTGCTTCTGCCTACTCTATTTTGGGCCATCAGTCTGTCTTCACATCAATACCATACTCTCTTGGTTAGTATAGCTTTTCAATGAGCCGATCATGCTTATGTAATGAAGCCTCCATAAAAACCCAGAAGGATAGATCTTTGGTCCTTTTTGGAGAATTTCCATATCCCAGAAACAGACTACCTCCACATGCTCCTGTACCAGGCTCCAAGCTCCTTTGTTAAGAACTATACCCCATATATCTCTTCATCTGGTTGTTGATGCATATCCTTTGAAATCCTTTGTAACAAGTTGCTAATGGTGAGTAAATAGGTTTCCCCAAGTTCTGTGAGCTACTCTAACAAATTGAACCTGAGAAAGGGATTGTGGGAAGCTCTGATTTATAGCCAATCAGGCAGAAGCACAGATGACAACCTGGGCTTGTACCTGGCATCTCAAGTGGAGGTTGTTCCTGTGGAACTGAGCAGTTGACCTATGGAATCCGATTCTGTTTCCAAGAAGATAGTGTCAAATTTGAGCTGAATTCTTGGACACCCTCCTGCAGTCCAGGAATTGCTTATTAGTGTGCAAAAGCTTCCACACAAATGTGGGGGCAGGGAACCTCACTATGACATCATAGGGAAAGTTTCCCGAAGCAAAGAACAGACGTTAAGTATCATTCCTTTCTATGTGCCTGAGGTGCACTGGATCTGGCGGAGATTACCTCCTCAATAAATAGAATCCAGATAAAGAATAACCCTGGGATTATTTTAATCATTTATTTACACACATTCATTCCTGATACTGACAAGAACCTACTTCCCTCAAAATCTAATCATAGTATGTTATCAAAAACATATGACTAAAGCTCAAAGCTCCCAAAGTGCTCTTGCCCTTGGATGAAATGATCCTCTAGTTTTGAAATTAAAAAGTTCATTTAAATTTTAAAAATTGCATAAACACAAACATTACAATCTTTTACATTCTGAAGCATGGTCAGTAATTCGGTTCTGAGTGTTAGGGAATTAATTGATCACTAACAAATAATTCACTAAAGAATTCTCACTAGAGAGTTAAAGAAAATTATGGAAATTATAGGTCTCTTTCATTTATATCTTAAAAAGAAACATAAAATTTGATTTAATAGTAAAGAACATTTAATTATAGTGCTAACAAAAGCAGCACACTACTAATTTAACTTTAACATAAATGGCAGAATAAGCAAATACAGAAGACATAAAGACTGACAAAAGAGGTGATCTTAAAAAAAATCACACAGCTGGTTGTCTATCAATTCCAATCAACCCAGAATCCCTTTCCTCCAAGTCTGTTTTCACCTTGGAGGGGGTAAGGAGACTGACTTTAAAAACTACTAGCTGACTAGCAACTTCTTCGGAGAGAGGAGTCTCACACAGTAATCAAACTACACTCAGCTATGAATTTATAAAATTTATTTCCAACATGTGACAAAATCTTGACTCCTGTCACCAATACTGTTGAGTGGTTACCACCTGGCATGAGTTGAAATGGCTTATATGAATAAACCCTCACTTTCCATTCTGGAAAGAGGAAGAAGATAAAGGAGTAAATAATCTATTTTTCCAGTCCCAGGAAGATGGTTTACCAAACATCATCCCACTGGACTAAGACTGAAACATGATAATAATATTTAATTAGGTCACTTGGAGAAGAAAATGGCAACCCACTCCAGTATTCTTGCTTGGAAAATCCCATGGACAGAAGAGCCTGGCGGGATACAGTCCCTGGGGTCACAAAAGAGTAGGACACGACTTAGCGACTAAATGAAAACATAGTCTCTTGAAACTACTCATATTCATATACTAGCCACTTACTTCTTTGTATTCATGGTGGACACATCTCCCAGATCTTATTAGTTTTATTATTTCTCAACATATATTCTCCTCAGAGCCAAACCCTCTCCAGAAAAGCCTCAATAAACAATTAGTGAAAATGTGTGTTTTATCAGATCATTATATCTTAAATTCTGATAGTGATCTGCCAGAAATTTCAGAGAAAATGTGAGTAAATTTATCTCCATCCTAATTTCTTTATTTTTTTCACCAATTAGAGGGAAAACCTAGTGGGATTTAAGACCTCAGAAAAAAGGAGGTAGCAAAAGCAGCAATACTACTGCAAATACTTCCCTCTTCAGGACAAAAACCCTCAGAAGGACTCTAGAAAATGCCATTAATCTTTCACTTCTCTTTATATAAAATGTATCGGTCGACCAGCTTCCTCATGGCCATTTTTACTTCCTTGTTTCGCAGTGTGTAGATGATGGGATTAAGTAGAGGGAATATCACAGTATGGAACACAGACACCACTTTATCTAGGGAAAAAGAGTCAAATGGGCGAGCATAAATGTAGATGGATGGCCCAAACATTAGTACCACAATAGTGATGTGGGAGTAGCAGGTGGACATGGCCCGACTGGTACTCTCACCTGAACCTGAGTGCTTCTTGAGCATCACCAGGAGGAAGGCATAGGACATGAGAAGAGCAATGAAACACACCACAGAGATCAGACCACTGCTAAAGATCATCACTAACTCCTCGGGGAAGGTGTTGGCACAGGCAATCCGGACAACCTGTGTGATGTCACAGAAGTAACTGTCTAACTCATTAGGCCCACAGAAGGGAAGTCGAACAATGAGAGCTACCTGTATTGTAGAGTGAATGAAGCCCCCAAGCCAGGAGAAAGCCACCAGGATACAGCAGAGACGTCGATTCATGATGGTAGCATAGTGGAGGGGGCGGCAGATGGCAGCATATCGATCAAAGGCCATCACCGTGAGCAGGAACATCTCTGAGGCCCCAACAAAGTGCAAGAAGAAGAGCTGAGCAATGCACCCACCAAACAAAATGACCTTCCTTTCCACAAAGAAGTCTACAAGCATTTTAGGGGCTGTGATGGAAGAGTACCAAATGTCAAGGAAGGCCAGATTAGCCAACAGAAAATACATGGGTGAAGTCAGATGTGGGTCAAGCCTGATGGTGCAAATAATAAGAATATTTACTGGAATAATGAACAGGTAGAAGGACAGAAATATAACAAATAGTACTAGTTGCACTTCCCGAGCCTGGGATAGGCCAGTGAGAACAAATTCTGTCACCCTGGTGTAATTTGCAGTTTCCATTTCTTCACTTTTTTTCATAATATGGCTATGAAAAATAAAGAAATTGTTATTACTCCAAAGAGCATTTAACCTGAGTTACATCAACACTTTAAAAATCATCAAATCTGGTCTGCCATTAAGAGATTGTACTAGCATAAGTTTGGTTGCCTGATTTTATATTGTATAAACCAAGATAAGGAAAGAGTAAGTGATGATCTGAAAATTGGAAACATTGAAACCATACAAAATATTTCATATATCTGACACCAAAATATCAACTTCTTAGTGGTATTTCTATTTTTTATGAAACTCAGAAATGCACTAATCCTTCCCCTGAACATCTACTATAGTTAGCAATATGTGCAGCTGCTTCCAAGTTTAGCCAAATTTTAGACTGGTAATAAAAGATGCAACCTGTTCTTTGTAGATTTTTGTGGTTGTTGTTGCTGTTAATGATGATGTGAAATCTGATCGATTTGGAAACTTGGGCTTGTAGTCTAATATTGGGTGTGCTGATCTGATGCTATTTTAGTTATAAACCATCAAAGAGATGCCAGGGCTTCAAGTTTAGTGAATGGATATTTTTTTCCTTTAACCAAAACTTAGAGAACTTAACCCTTGGTGATATGTAAACAACCACAAAATACAATGCAGGGCCCTATGTGAAAATTTTTTATGCAGATTACTCCATTGGCCATGCATTTTATCCCGTTTCAGATAGTTAAAAAGAAAATGTAGTAATTAAGAAATGGATATGTTTGCCACCCAAGCTGACCCATTCTGTCATTTCAAGCTGGCAGTGGGAATAAGATTATTGATAAAATTTTTCTTAAGGCCTAATGTTGAACCTGTTTCTACTGCATCTAACAAAACCACCAAATAAAACTAAGACAATAATTTACTTTACCAAATATGCTTCCTCTTTTAAGTAATGTAAAAACTGCCACACCAAAGTAACAATTTCTTGTGAACAACAACCAGTGCTAAAGAGTTGCTTCTGTTCTACTGATGTGCTGTTTTATAGCATTGCCTTTCCTCAGGAAGTGCATATATATAAAGGTTAGGGTTCGAGAAAAACAAATAGATACCACAGTGTCTGTGCACTAAAGCTTGTGTATAATATTAACCAAAGAAATTCAGTGTTTCCACCGTGGAACCTACAGCCTCAACTCATGCATAATTTTAACAAACACAGACTTCCAAATGTGTTTTAAAAGCATTTTATTATAATGAAGGGATGGTTCATTACAAGTGAACACCTCTCCCCCCACATTCCCTTAAAAAACAGTGTTTGCAAGGAATTTGACACAAGAGGCAGAAAAACAAAAACACCAAGGGAGGTCAGTGGAATTATTAAGTATTTAGTAAAGGGGAAATATTCTGACATTCATGAATAGCCCAGTATGGATCCTCAGTGAGTTAATTAATCATGTAAAGTAAGATAGGAACATTTAAAATTCCATTTAGAAATATTTTAATTAAAAGATAGATGATGCTGCCAGTTTTCAATCCTCAACTTTCTTAAAAGAATGGTTATTCAGAATGACATATTTCCTAGGATTTTTGAAAGCCACAGTGTTACTGTACTTACTTGGAGAAGGTGCCTGGTAGCCTCTAAAAGCAGAAAAAAACAAATAATTGTAAGTCCACAGCATACTATTCATCTATTACTCACTGATAAGTCAGCTCTGAGTTTCCAACAATCAAAAGTGTCTCTATCCAAAGCATCCAGAAACTTATAATTACTTAGTTTACTTGGATATTTTGCTAATATGGTATGCCATTTTCAAACATGTGGAATGATTATTTGCTCTTAATAAAATAACTGCCCTCTTGTTACTAAAAGTAAACGAATATTTCAATGCAGTATATACTATTACAAGACAATAAGTATTTTTAATTTTCAAGGGGACACTGATATAATTCTGATTATTGTCACACAGGTCACGCTTTCCTTCTCTGTCATACTCTGTACCTATCCCATCAAAAAGAATAGAAAATGCCACTGATCTAGAAAGAATCTGGGTGAATGTGTGTTGATGTACTGGAAAGCCAAACATACTTCTGGTATTATGAAATAGAAAGGATTATTTCACCAGAAAAAAAAAAGTGTTAAAGAGATTTATTTTTGTACCTCAATGTCTGATATATGACATAAAATTAGAAACTAATAATATACACCTCATGAAGATAACTTACCTGACTTATTCCTTGGGGGAAAAAAAAATAACAAAGCATTTCATCCTTCCTCCCTCCTTGGTAAATGCCTATCTCCTCCACTATTACAACCAGCAAGTTACCAAACTCCTTACTCCCCAAGCCAGCACTCAGCTGCTACTCATAAAACACAAACACACATGCAGCAGTCTATCAAGGACAAACCAACATATATGTACCCTACATGAACACGGCCATGGCCTAAATATTATAAATCCCACAACAGTGCTGACCCTGGGCTGTATTTGTGATTTGTGCTGTGTGCTCAGTCCACTGTTTTGTCCAACTCTGTGACGCTATAGACTGTACCCACCAGGCTCCTCTGTCCACGGGATTCTCCAGGCAACAATACTGGAGTGGGTTGCCGTGCCCTCCTCCAGGGGGTTGTCCCAGCTCAGGGATCGAACCCATGTCTCCTGCGTCTCCTTCATTACAAGTGGATTCTTCACCTCCTGAGCCACCAGGGAAGCCCACATTTGTGATTTAATGTGTATCGAAGCAAAACTTCACACATGACATTAAAAGCTCTGTCTCAAAATGTGTAACTTCTCTGTCATTTCTATAAAGTGCTCACTTGTTTACTCAACAAATATTTAGGGAATATTGACTACTTGTTAACACCGGAGAAGACAACAGTTTACAAAGGAGACTTTCTGCCTCATTGAGCTTCCATTTAAGAAATATATACAGATAATAAATTAGTGAACAAACAATGAGTAAATGAAAGAAATATAAATAAGTAAAAATAAAATAAATATCACTATTGATAAAAGACGTAAATAAAAAGGGAATTGTGGTTAAATAAACGATGGTGGCATGTGGTAATGTGTAGTGGTGGCTTTCTTTAGGAAAGATTCTCTGAATTGGTGGCATTTCAATTAAATATGAAATTCAGGAGAAAAGTATTTTAGGAATAGAGAACAACACATATAAAGAATGTGGCAAAAAAAGAGTTTCTATGCACTCTAGAAGACCTGTAACTGGTCGAAGTACAAACAGAATAAAGAGACTAGACAAAGACCAAGCATTTGAGTCCTTGTTAAGGAACTGGATTTGAGCAGCTTCCAATATATTTTAGAGTAAAATCTAGAGAATGGCTGATTGCTTTGTGAGTAAATTGAATAGAATTGCATGCAGGAAAAATATTGTGGTTTAATCTTTAAGTTTAATCTTCAACAGCTATTTAGAGAAATGAATTGCCTCTTCAGAAAATATTTAAGATAGGCAGCTGGCAGGATTTAATGTTCAGTTGCATGTTATTGCCACACCACCAAAGTCAGCTGGAATGTGAGCACCATAATGACAACCTTTTTTAAAAAATGTATCTTTATATCTTTTATGTCTGAAATGAGATTCATCTAGCACAGTCTAGGTTCTTAATAAAATTTGACTGTCTGCCAAAAATACTTAGAAGTGTTGTGTCACACTCTCAAAAATCTTGGGATTGTGCCAATAAAATCCAGAACAAGGAATTACGTTTGTGGGGAATTCTTGAAGGGAAATTCTTAGGGTAATCCATGGAGATTGAGTCAGGACATTTCTTTCTAAAGCCACCATTTAAGAGGGGTTAATGATTCCAAGCCAATAAGTTCTTACTCAGAGCAGCTGGTCAAAAGGGTTTTATTTCATTCTACATTCACCCATTTATACATCCTAAGCTTCTGGATGCAAGCCTGCTTGTTTTTTCTGGGGGGGGGGGGGGGTGCAGGGGAGGAGTTTTTTAAAAGATAAAAGTTTGATACATTAAGGTGTCCTACATGATGATTTGATATACATATACACAGTGAAATGATAACTACTGTCAACCTATTGAATCCATAATCACTTCCACATTATTACCATTTTTTCCTGTGATGGGAGCACCTGAAATCTATTATGTTAGCAAATTTCCAATATTCCAATATAGCAGTATTAACTATAATCGTCTTGTGCATTGCATCTCTAGACTTATTTATTCATTCTACATAACTGCAACTTTGTACATTTTGACCAGTATCTCCCTATTTCTCCCAACTCCCTACCTCTGATAACTACCATACTATTTTTAAATGGATAAAGAGATTATGATTTGTGCTTATACATCTATACACACGTTATTCAGTGTTAAAAAAGGAGATCCTACCATTTATTTTGCAAAAAAAAAAAAACAGGATGAAACTGGAGGAGGTTATATTAAAGAACATAAGCCAGGCAAAAACAGAAAAAAATATTGCATAATCTTGTCTGTAGAATCTTTAAAAAGTCTGCTCCTCCTTTAACAGTATCTTGTGAATTTCCATTCTGTGTTTACTCTGCAGGGATGAAGTATCTGGAGGGTGACTTTGGAGATACCTAGGGGTACAGAGGCCCTCCCTATCAGTGGGTGAACTGTGAACTCTCCTCAAGGGAGCAAATGCTTTGGGAAAAACAATAATCTGTGAAGAATTTCTTTGTTACTAACAATATAATGTTCATTCATGTACCTAGCCAAGCTCTCTATAGCCACAAGGAGAATAGCTGTCTTGTCAATTTAACTAACTTAGGGAGGCTTTCACATAGATCTTGAAATAGCAAAAGATTAAATAACTCAAGTTACACTCATACTAGAGGCTTAAAAGAGATTAGCTATCATCTACAACCATTGTCCATTCTCTTTGCTTAGATGAGGATGTGAATGAAGACAGTAGTATCTCTGTGAGTAAAAGTCACCTATCCTAGCCCGTCTTGATAACCAAAAACAAAAAACTCACAACTGAAAGAAACGCTTTCAGATTGTACTTCAATAGCATTGAGTAGAAGGATTATGCTGTCACTGAGAAATGGGTGAAAATGGAAGAGAAGGAAAGGTTATATTGATGAGAAGGAAGGAAGCTATAAAAGAAAGAGGAAGTTATTATCCTGTATTTCTTCTGCAGATGAAAATAGCCCATCTTCATGGCTTACATTACCACCAGTGGAATGTTCATTTAAAGGAAACAAAACAATTTTAAAAAAGAAAACTATTCATAAAATTTCAAGTTATGATTAATTGAAAACCATTTTATAAAGAAAAAAGGTACTTTAAACCTCTCAAACTTGCTGATTAGGGGAATATGGTACAGGTTGTGGAGCAGAGCTTTCACTTTATTGAGCCATGGGCAAGAAGAGCAAAGAAAATACAGGAATGGAGACTAGGGGTTGGGGAGGGCATGAAGGTAAGTACAGCAGGAAGGTCCTAGATATTTAGAAACTTTAAAGATATAGAATGTTTATTTTTAGAGAGTATTCCACCTGAGTAAGATCTATGTTAGAGCACAACATTCAAAAAATACATTTTTTATAACAATGGAACGAGGAATCAAGTCATTATTTAAAGGCTTTTTATCTTTATAAAAGCCACCAAAAATCTGTGTGATGTTGGAAAGGTCATCAACCTCCCGTTATGTCAGTTTTTTCCTAACAACATAATGGATTTTAACAGTAGAATTTTAAGAAATCTTCTAGCTCTATAATCGTAAGATTCTCTGAAAATAAAAGTAGATTGAAAGTAAAGGTCCCAGAAAAGTTAATTAACAACTTTTTGTGGTTGACACTTTGGAGGGACAGTAATGCAATCTTTCTGAACATATCTACATATAAAACAAATTTGAATTAATTTCTCCTATTTCCCAGATATCAAGCTCAACTATCTTCTTCTATAAGATAGTGAAGAGGTAGTATATCAAAAATTTTCCCCATATAGATGGGTATGTGGAGACCAAGTTCCCTGAGTCTCATAATTAAACCAGTAGCAGAAAATACCGAGATGTACTTCTCTCGAATTCCTGTATACTCTGTTGCCCACAGTAAACTAAGGAAGAAGAAAGCCTTAGAGTCAGAGAATGGCTGATCTCAGTATGAGTGTTTTGAGGATTATTTGCTGCTTGAGCATTTCTCGTATAATAGATTTACATACAGAGCATCAGTGCCCTGGATTGAAACACAGCTGAGCACTTACTAGCTCCTGTAGCTCCTGTGATCCTGAATGACTCACTTCACTCTGCCTGAAATGCCCAATGGTGCAATGGAGATAATAATCATATCTTGCTCATAGGTATTATTATAGGGATTAATGAGCTAATATATACAAAACTCAGAAAAATGTTAGGCAAATAGCTCACACTTTCTTAAATTATTATCATTATTGCTGTTGCTCTCATTGTTATATTTCCCTAGCAAAATAGCAAGTTCAGTAGAGAAATTATCATCCTAATATATGATTCCCAAAGTATTATCCTTAACATCTGTTTATACTTCTCTATTCCCAGCTACCATCTTTGGGCCTGGAAGACTAAGATCAAGTCTAGGAAATAGCTTAGAGAGGACAAGAACATCTGATTTCTAGATGCTACCGTCTCCTCCTACTTTCCCCAGACTACAATCCTGTGTGACTGTTGATATATCACTACTACTAAATCTACCAGCTATTCTCAGAAGGCCTTATTCCAAAACACCTGGAAGTTTGCATGAATAATTTCTAACAAGCGCCATAGAAATTTGGGCATCTATAGGAGTACTCTGATGAACAGAGTACTATTATCTATTGCATTGTAATTTTCAACTTGTATTCTGGCCAAAGTAAACAGAAACTCTGATCCTCTTGAGGTCATGAAGCATGTCTCATTATACATCTGTCTAGTGCTTTAGATTACTCCTAGCACACTAAGGTCTTTAGTAAATGTTTATTGAATAAATAAATGAATGATTAAATCAATTTTAAGTAAATATATCAATGACTTATTAAGAAAAATTGTCAAAAATTTCCAAATCTAATTGTTTTATTAACTCATTTGGTGTTTTTTGATTCTGCTTCATGATTCCTGGCTTTGTTTCCTGGAGTCTTCTTTTGAGATTAAGAATCTCAAAAGAATTCATCTCTGAGAATCTTCTCTGAAAGTAAGAATGGTTGATCCTGTAGGTAGGAGATGGCCAAAGTGTCTTCTCAGTGCCCCACTGAGCCTTTAGTTTGGGAGATTAAGCGAAAGACATTGCTTGTCCAAGTCCATGCTTAAGATCTGGTCTATATGACCACCATGTTTTCCCTAAGATATTTCATTACCTGAGGCTTTCTGCTTTTACCACTGTTCTCTGAATATTTTACTTAATCGTCCCAACCATTATATTCACCCCAGTGTCTCAAAAACATAGTGGTTTATGCAATTATTCCAGCACCATTTTTCTACCTACCAATCAGAGGTGCCAGTCTTGGTGTAGTCAGGAACTACAGACGGGAGAGAAGGTGCCTCTTTCCCCATTCACAACAGAAAGCTTCGTCTTCTGTATTTTGGTGTATGTCAGTTCCTTCCTTGATGTAACAATGAGCTAACTATCACTGCAGGTTGTGACTAAGAAAACTAATTCTCGGGAGGCCAGGGCCAGCCAGCTAGGAATCAAAACCCTGAGGGAATAATTTAAAAGTTGATGGGTATTTCACCCAAAAAGCATGGAAACACAACTTCTGAATTGCCCACACCAAGTAAAATGGCTAAGGATCAGAAGTGGAAAATGTTGTGATGTGTGATATGCTAGAGTATGACATTCATTTCTAATTTTACTATTCTATAGAACTATATCACTTACAGATACTGGATCATTAGGAAAACAGGGACCTGTCCAAACCATTATTAATACTACATAATTTGCTTGAACAGTTTATCCATGTTTGCACTGAGGACCTTAAGTGATAACTCTATAACATTTCTAACTTTATTCAATGTCTTCAATATATGTTTAGTGCTAATCTATTCAACACTACTTGTCAGCCACTGTACTAGGCTCCAGGTATACAATGATTAACAAGAGAGAAACTGCCCTCATTTCTCTAAATAAGTTGATTATGAATCCTTAAATACTTGTATCACTCACCCAGAAATGTTCTATGATAAATAACATTAGGTTCTATCTAAATTTTATTCCATCAGCCTGATTGCTATCTCATCTTTCTCAGAATGTTTTCCCAAAATTATCTTCATATTATACTCTCAATAACCATACTTGATGTTTGTGTAGTGAGGATGACAGATTTATGTTTTAATTTTTAAAAAATACATCCTCACTGATCTGGGGATTCTTCCACAAACTGTTGAAGATTTAAATTGCAGATGAAAAGACACAGGGCTTAAAATATAATTTGTTCTGAATGGCCTCAAAGGACAAACAGAACAAACATGTATTTTTAGAGAGGTTAAACACAGAAATTTTCAAACACTTTGTTTTAAATAGTTGAAAAACACTTCACTTTCTTCCAAGGTTTTAGTAACGGTACATGAAGATATGAAATAATAAAAGTGTCAGGTTACCTATAAATTCTGACAAAAACAAAAGATCACAAAAATAGAAAAAAAAATGTTTCTTTCCATCTTTTTTTTTTTTTTCAAGCAGGCTTCCTAACTCCACTTCACTGCACAAGTTAATATCTCTTAGAACTTAATTATTCTTATCTGGGAACTAGAGATGCTAAGAACATATAAAATTGTTATGAAGTAAAATTGAAAAGCCATATGTCACAAGTCCAGCACAGAGTCGGGTGCATATTAGAGGCATAAATTGTAACCATGGCAGTGAAAAAACAAAAGAAATAATGAGAGTGTCAATAAGACTAACAGGTAATGTATTCCAAATTCAAGCGAGAATAAACATTGATTAACAAGAAAACACTGCCAATTGACTGTTATCTACCTAAATTTTAGCATGTGGCATGCCCTAGGACTGCTTCAAGAGATAGAGACCAGTTGAAGAGTTCATGGCAGTTGTCCTGGACCAGAGAACCCGAGTCATCATCCTCTTTCCCTTCCAAATGTTCTTTGAAGGAAAAACAATCACAGTAATGTAATTCCAGAGACAAATTAGGAAAAGTTAGAGGTAGATCATATCTCGTCTGTACAGGTATGGCGCCATAAACGCAAGCTGAGGTAGGAAGGACTGCGACAGGAAGGCAGGCTGGAAGACTCGCCTTTCTTGTGTCAGACTTGCTTAGCAATGAGTTCAACAGTTAAGGTAAGAGAAAGACAGATCAATAACAAAGTAGGAGTGAGCAAATTTAAATCATGTCAGTCCCTGGAGACTGGACTAGTTGCTAAAAGTTGTTCTTCAGCTATATTTTTGAGAAGATTATAGAGACATCCAAGCAGGATTTAGAGTCTAAGTACGTAAGTCTTTGTTTGAGACTGAATTAAAATAAAACAAGTAGTATGAGATTAATAGAAAAGCAATTAGAAACAATGGAAAGGAAAAGTGTGAAAGCTTAAACAAAAGACAATACATGTAGAAAAATGCTCTAAACAATTTTTTATTAAAAAGAAAGCTTTAGGTTTACATCATTATACAAGTAATTTAATGCCCACTTTTACAAATAGTATCTTTTATGTTATTGCTTTGGCTAAATATTCATACAAAGTTTGACTGACAAACATGAGAGTACATATCCATTTTCATTTCTAATTATATTTTCAGACTATAAAATTTGCAATATTTTAGCCAACTTTAGCATGAAAATTAATAAACAAACTGTATGCCCAATTTAAGAAGCACAAAGGACTTATATGACTAAATGACAATTTCTGCTAGAATACATGAATAATTTGAATAAATAGAGATAACATAGTCTTGAATAGACAAAAGTAATACTGAAAAATAATAATTTTTCTTAATATATAAACAGTACAAAGCATATTGAACATATTTTGGGGATACTAAAAGAATTATTATTTCAAGTCTGAAAAGAAATATACTAAAAAATCAAGATATTTTGTAATGCCAAAAATAAACCATCATGGGGCATTGTCATCCAAGTAGAAAGAACTATTAAAGGAATAAATACAGTAATCTACCTGAGAAATAATAAAATTCAGTAGTCAGCACAATAGATTTTGGCCTCAAATTAAGTTGGAGATAACAAATAATTTAATAAGTTGTGTTGAAACAACTTGCTGACCACTTTTGAAAAAGTAAAATTAGATTTTGTGCCTTATGTGTCCCTGCTCAGTCGCTTTAGTCTTGTCCAACTCTGTGACCCTATGGATTGTAGCCCACCAGGTTTCTCTGTCCATGGAATTCTCCAGGCAAAAATAATGGAGTAGGCTGCCATGCCCTCCTCCAGGTAATCTTCCCCACCCAGAGATGGAACCTGAGGCTCCTGCATTGCAGGCAGATTCTTTACTGCTGAGTCACACAGAAAGCCCTTTATACCTTATACCTACATAAATTTAAAAAGAGTTATATTTGATTAAGTTAAAGAAGTACTTTAAAACACTAAACAAAAGACAAACTCAAAACTTTAAAAAATGTGTTGAGAAACTACCAATATTTCAGGTAGGCTACTAGTAAAGTAATGCTCAAAATTCTCCAAGCCAGGCTTCAGCAATACGTGAACCGTGAACTCCCTGATGTTCAAGCTGGTTTTAGAAAAGGCAGAGGAACCAGAAATCAAATTGACAACATCCGCTGGTTCATGGAAAAATCAAGAGAGTTCCAGAAAAAAAACATCTATTTCTGCTTTATTGACTATGCCAAAGCCTTTGACTGTGTGGATCACAATAAACTGTGGAAAATTCTGAAAGAGGTGTGACTACAAGACCACCTGACCTGCCTCTTGAGAAATCTGTATGCAGGTCAGGAAGCAACAGTTAGAACTGGACATGGAACAACAGACTGGTTGCAAATAGGAAAAGGAGTGCATCAAGGCTGTATATTGTCACCCTGCTTATTTGACTTCTATGCAGAGTATATCATGAGAAATGCTGGACTGGAAGAAGCACAAACTGAAATCAAGATTGCCAGGAGAAATATCAATAACCTCAAATATGCAGATGACACCACCCTTATGGCAGAAAGTGAAGAGGAACTAAAATGCCTCTTGATGAAAGTTAAAGAGGAGAGTGAAAAAGCTGGCTTAAATCTCAACACTCAGAAAACGAAGATCATGGCATCTGGTCCCATCACTTCATGGCAAATAGATGGGGAAACAGTAGAAACAGTGTCAGACTTTATATTTTTGGGCTCCAAAATCACTGCAGATGGTGACTGCAGTCATGAAATTAAAAGACGCTTATTCCTTGGAAGGAAAGTTATGACCAACCTAGATGGCATATTCAAAAGCAGAGACATTACTTTGCCAACAAAGGTCCATCTAGTCAAGGCTATGGTTTTTCCAGTGGTCATGTATGGATGTGAGAGTTGGACTGTGAAGAAAGCTGAGTGCTAAAGAATTGATGCTTTTAACTGTGGTGTTGGAGAAGACTCTTGAGGGTCCCTTGGACTGCAAGGAGATCCAACCAGTCCATTCTGAAGGGGATCAGCCCTCGGTATCTTTGGAAGGAATGATGCTAAATCTGAAACTCTTGTACTTTGGCCACCTCATGCAAAAAGTTGACTCATTGGAAAAGACTCTGATGCTGGGAGGGATTGGGGGCAGGAGGAGAAAGGGATGACAGACGATGAAATGGCTGGATGGCATCACCAACTCGATGGACGTGAGTTTGAGTGAACTCCAGGAGATGGTGATGGACAGGGAGGCCTGGCGTGCTGCAATTCATGGGGTCACAAGAGTCAGACACGACTGAGCGACTGAAATGAACTGAACTGAACTGAAAGCTTAAAATAGACATACCATACATACATACACTGAGGTTTAGCTTGTGCTCCTTATTTTATTAGGCTTCCCTGGTGGCTCAGCTGTAAAAGAATCTGCCCACAAAGTTGGAGATGCAGGAGGCTGAGGGTTCAATTCCTGGGTCAGGAAAATCCCCTGGAGTAGGAAATGGCAACCCACTCCAGTATTCTTGCCTGAAAAATTCCAAGGACAGAGGAGAATGGCCACTTACAGTCTGTGTGGTCACAAAGAGTTGGACACAACTAAGCATGCACACGCACCTGCTTTAATTATTCAAGGACATAAAATCTAATTGGAAGGAAGGTGACAACATACAGCATTACTCTTTTGCTGTCCTGATCACCAAATTCTGATATTTGTGTGTGGAGGAAGTTCACCCCTACACATTCAATACACAGTGCTCTGAAAACCAGCTGAGTGTCCCTACAGTTTAACTCAGTTCAGACACTATTTACCCTGAGAAGGCATATCCCACAGGTTAAGGGTTTTGTCTTAACAAGGCTGATCTTCCCACACACATGCAGCTCAGATGTCAGTTGAGTGTAACCTGTGCTTCTGACCAACCAGCAATAAATTAAAGTTTCCCATGACCCCCTCCCTGGTTTCAGTTAATTTGCTGGAGTGACTCACAGTACTCAAAAAAACTGACTTTACTGACACTGGTTTATGGTTTATTACAAAAGTTATAACTTAGGAGCAACCAGATAGAAGAGATACATATGATAGGCTAGCAGGGAAAGGGAGCAGAGTTTTCATGCCCTCTACAGAGAGCCCCTCTTCCAGCACCGCTGCATGTTCACCAACCTATAAGCTCTCTGAACCTAATCCTTTTGGGCTTTTATGGAGGCTACATTACATAGTCATGATGTATGAAATAATTGACCATTGTTGATTGAGTCAGCCTCCAGACCTCTCCCCTATCCAAGGCCAAGGAGTAGGACATTAAAGTTCCAACCCTTTCATCACATGGTTGGTTCTCCTGGCAATCAGCCCTATCCTGTCAGTGGGTGCTTTCCAAAAGTCAGCTCATTAAATGTTATGTCATCATATTTCATTAGCATAACAAAAACACTTTTATACCTTTCATTACCAGGAAATTCCAAGGGTTTTAGGAGCTCTGTGTCAGAAGTGAAGACAAAGACCAAATGTATATCTTCCATTATAAACCACAGTTTCACAACTAAAAGTGTAATTCCCCTTGACTCCAGAACCCCTAATACTAACAATGCAGTGCACCATTGGTAGTTTCACCTAAGAGCTTAAATACTAAACTCTTAAGTTTTATAAAATAGGGGCCCAGTTTCATTCCTTTGAATGTGGATTATCCAGGTTTTCCCAGCACCATTTACTGAAGACACTATTCTTTTTTCATTGTATATTCTTGGTGCTTTTTCAAAAATCAGTTACTCAGATATACATGAGTTTGTTTCTGGGCTTTCTGTTCTATTCCATTGATCTGTTTCTGTTTTTGTATCAATATCATATTGTTTTGATTACCATAGTTTTGTATATAGTTTGCAATCAGGAAGTATGAGGCTGCCAGTTTATTCTTTCTGGAGATTTTTAAGCTATTCACTCTCTCTTATGATTCCAAAAGAATTTTAGACTTGTGTTTTCTATTTCTGTAAAAAAAAAAAAATACCACTGGAATTTTGATAGGGATTGTGTTGAATCTGTAGACCACTTTGGGTAATATGGACATCTTAACAATACGTTAAAGACATTTTAGTCTTCTGATCTGTGAATATGGAATTATTTTTCCATTTAATTGTATATTCTTTCATGTCTTTCATGAATGTCATGCACTTTGCAGTGTACAGATCTTTCATGGTTAAATCTAATCCTAAATATTGTCAGGGACAGCCCATGGGGTTGCAAAGAGTCAGACATGACTTAGCAACTCAATGACAAATTGTCAGAAAGGGGGATATTTCCCCCTTTACCCTTCTACCTGTCTTAAATTCTTGTGGCTGGACTAATAATAAAATTGACACAAGACAGATTAATAGGAGAAAAAGAAACATTTAATTTATGCACATGGAGGTCTCATAGAAATGGGACCTAAAAAAGTGGCCAAGGCCAGCAGCCTTTATATTTTTTGAACAAAGAAACACATTCATGAGGAATTAACAGGACAAAAAATATATATATAGGATCTGGGTGTTTAGTTAGTGAAATATCTAAATTTAGTCTGGACTTGGGATAGTCAATTAAAGTAATCAGGTTTGTTTACACAGGTTCTCACCTGGATTCCCCATCTCTGGCAGTAAGGTTGTCCTACCTCCGCATGGGAGGTTTACTGCCTGATTTTGGGAAACAAAGGAGGGTCAGATAAAGGAAGGCTGGAGGGAGGGAAAAACAGCAGGAAAGGAAAAACAGCAGGGAAGAAGGAGGGAGAGAAAGAGGGATGAAGAAGGCAGCTCCTTGGAAGATGGACTTTTTTAAGGAGAAATTATCCAATTCCTCAGAGATAACTTTTTCTTGTAACTCTGTTCTAAACTATTGAATTATATCTTAAGAGTGTTGGATTTGAATTGAAGGGATCTAAAGTACGTAAATGAGGTATGAGCGGAAGTATTTACTCTTACACTCCAGAAATAAGCGAGGATAAGCCCAGCCAGTATGAAAAGGTTTAAGTTTTGCTCACCTAGAAGCAGAAAGATGAAATAGCCTCAAATTATTCCCTTTTAAAAGAGAACTATGACATAGTCGAATGTTAGAGACTATTCCTTAAAATTATTAATAAGTTAAGGGCCTTGGAAGGTATCAACTAATTCTGATTTTGTAATTCTAACAAACTATGCCTTCTGCTTTTCATTCAAGGAGACTTTGTGATTCCACACCCGATTCATGGCATTCTTTACATCCTTATTCCTCAGAGTATAGATGAGTGGATTTAGCATTGGGGTGATGGTAGTATAGAACACAGACACAGCCTTATCCAGTGGGAAAGTGGTGGATGGACGGAGGTAAATAAAGATACAAGGGACAAAGAAGAAAGTTACTACAGTGAAGTGAGATCCACAGGTAGAGAGAGCCTTGCACCGGTCCTCAGCAGACTGCTTCCGAAGACTAAATAAAATGACTGTGTAGGAGGCCAGAAGAATGAGGAAACACCCCAGGGAGATGAGACCACTATTGGCAATCACCAACATGTTTACTAGGGTTGTGTCAGCACAGGCAAGTTTTAGAACGGGGTGGACATCGCAAAAGTAGTGGTCAATGATCTGAGAGCTGCAGAAGGGTAACTGAAAGGTCAGGAGGGTCTGAACAAAGGAGTGAGCCAGGGCTCCCAGCCAGGACAGTGATGCCAGCACGGTGCAAGCAGTGGTACTCATGATGGTGGTATAACGGAGCGGTTGGCAGATGGCAGCATAACGGTCAAAAGCCATGACAGTCAAAACAAAAATCTCAGCACAACCAAAAAAGTGGAAGGTAAACATCTGAGTTACACAGCCCCAGTAGGAAATAATCTTTTTCTCAGAAACAAAGTCTGCAATCATCTTGGGTGCTGTCGCTGAGGAATAGGCAATGTCCACAAAGGACAAGTTACTAAGGAAGAAATACATGGGTGTGTGAAGCCGAGGATCAGAAAAAATCATGAGCAAAATGAGCAGGTTTCCCCCCAGGATCACCATGTAGAAGAGGAGGAATAGAGCAAAGAGTATCAGTTGCATTCCAGGATCTTGGGAAAGTCCTAAAAATATAAACTCGGTAACATTGTTGACTACTTCCATGGAGATCCAGGCAGAACTGGTTGAGTGACTGTAGTTCTCTGTAAAAATAAATGTTATAAACCATTGTAAGCAAGTAAAGCCTAACAGGAACAGCCTTCTGAAAACATTTGAAAGTGAAAGAAAGCAAAAGTGAAGTCACTCAGTCATGTCTGACTCTTTGTGACCCCATGGACTGTAGCCTACCAGGCTCCTTTGTCCATGGGATTTTCCAGGCAATAGTACTGGAGTGGATTGCCATTTCCTTCTCCAGGGGATATTCCCGACCCAGGGATCGAACCCGGGTCTCCCTCATTGTAGACAGACGCTTTACTGTCTGAGCCACCAAGTGATGATAAATATAGCAGAGGAAAATATTTATATTTCTTGAGTATAGCTCATGGATATTTTTTCATCATTAACTGTCTTACCACATTAATGACTCCCATTTGATTTTCTATTATGCTTAGACCTACAGTTCCTTTATCCCAATTGTTTTCTTTCATAATCATCTTGTCCCTCTCTCAGTCTCTCTCTGATCTCACACTGCTCACCCCGACATCAGAAATTCAGAATATTTAAACACTTGAAGTATTAAATGGATAAATTAATTTTTGAGGCTAAAGATACAAGCAAGGAGTTAGCATTTTAGATTTGATGTCTAAAATTCTTAAATGAACCTTTTACTATGATATATACAGATCAACTTTAAAAGAATAATATTCTATTTAATCAAGTGAGAATGACTCCGTTTCTAGTTTCTAAATTAGGTTGGAAGTTTCAGTGCAATTAAAAATTAAGTTATTTTTAGTGACTGAGAAAAACATATACATTGACTCCCTGGCTCACCAACAACCTATGCTTGTAAATTTACATTGGAAGTGTTTGAGTCCTAATCTTTGATCTGCATAAAGAAGTTCAGCTTCACTTGCCAGTAAGGAATACATCAAACTATACAGAGAAATACTTTGTCCTATGTATTCGATAGAATACAATCCAATCCAAAGTATTTTACAAAGGAAAATTTTACCTATGTGGTGGCTCAGATAATTCCTGGATCAGGAAGAGCCCCTGGAGAAGGGAATGGCTATCCACTCCAGTATTCTTGCTTGGAGAATTCCATAGACAGAAGAGCCTGGTGGGCTACAGTCTATGGGGTGAAAAGAGTCAGGCACGACTGAATGACTAGCATACACATTTTGTGCTAAAGAGTTGAATAATTTTTTAATTACTGAAACTTTTATCATCCTTAATATTTTTGCCTTGAAAAGTCCAAGATAACTCTTTGTCCTCGCAATTATAGTTAAGAATTAGGAATAAAATGTCCCACACAGATAATGGTAGTAACTGTATTTTACATTTGTATAAATTGTTTTACAATTTACATACAGAAGTGCTTAAGGCATACAGAAAAAGTACTGGATGAAATCATCAGAGATGAATTCTTGAAAGAGATGGATCAAGAGACAAAATTTAAAGGTCCTCAGAATTAAAATGGCTTCTTTGAATTATGCAAGTGTTTTCTCTGAATCAAACCTCTTTTCTTCGTGGACAGTGGAAAGAGCACTGCCCATAGCTGAGTGATTTAAGTACCCTCACCTACTGTTAACTTTGGGTGAATCTACTTACTTTCTCTGAATATTGGTTTTCTCATCTATAAAAGATGGATGATGAAGTTTTGGCCTCACAAAGCTGTAATAGAAATAAAACGAGATCATCTATATAGCATTTTTGTATGTATGAAATGCTTTATTTTATAATTTGATTTTATGAAGTGAAATCTCTCTAGTAAGTAGATTTGTAATTTGATCTAGTCAGTGATTATATAAAAGCTATATGGACAGCTAAGAGACAATATTAAAATTCATATCTAACTTTATTCCTGAGACAACAAACCATAATGTCTGCTCATTTTCACTGTAGAAATACTATTAGTCATGGTTGCTATGAACTGGTAAGCACTTTTCTATGTGCAGGATTGTATGCTAAACGACTATCTTATGTTACCTCATTCTATCCTCACAATGTGTGTGTGCTCAGTTGTGTCCAAGTGTTTGAATTTATTTTGGATGACTTTGGGGATTACAAATAAAGATTCCCAGGGTAGGAGGACAGCAGGAACAGGAGGTGGTAAAGACCACTTGTTAAAAGAGGGCCGAAACCCAGTTTTCCTAGATTCAAATTCTACCTCTACTACAATTCTTGCTGGCACTATGACTTTAGGAAAGTTACTTAACTCCCTTTGCCTGTTTTTTCAAATGCAAAAGGTGGATAAGATTAATATATACCTCATAAGTATTGTGAACATTACATATGTGTTCCATATAAAGCACTTATGTACATGGCATAGTGTTAAGTGAATATATAATTAGCATTACCTAGCATTACCTGTGACTGGAGGAAGGGAAGCCTGTATAGCAGCCAACTTAGGACACTAAACTTCTCATCATGTCCATCTCCTAATTCCCATTTATATGCATTTCCAAGCTTGTCAAAATCTTAGAAAATACATCCACTTCTGGCAACAAACCTTTCAAATACATTTTTAGCTAAAATAAGAACAATGTTTTTCCAGTCGTCATGTATGGACGTGAGACTTGGACCATAAAGAAGGCTGAGTGCTGAAGAAAATAGATGTTTTTGAACTGTGGTGTTGGAGAAGACTCTTGAGAGTGACTTGGACAGCAAGGAGATCAAACTGGTCAATCCTAAAGGAAATCAATCCTGAATATTCATTGGGAGGACTGATGCTGAAGCTGAAACTCTAATACTTTGGCTACCTGATACGAATAGCCAAATCATTAGAAAAGGCCCTGATACTGGGAAAGATTGAAGTCAGGAGGAGAAAATGACAGAGAATGAAATGGTTTGATGGCATCATCGACTCAATTGATATGAGTTTGAACAAACTCCGGGAGATGGCGAAGGAGAGGGAAGCCTGGAGTGCTGCAGTCCATGGGGTGGCAAAGAGTGAGACATGACTGTGTACTGAACAACAATAATAAGTAAAAAGAATATGAGAGACCGCTTGACTTGCTTTATTCCACTTCTTTAACCACTGGTGAAACAAATGAAAAGCAGAGAGGAAACTGAATTATTGAGGTTCCACTGTTAGTGGTAAAACTAGGCCTAAACTCCAATTGAATAATAGGATAGACACTTTAAACTGTAATAAACTTCTTCCATAATTAACAGTATTACCAGAACAAAAATTGCAAAGTGGATGAAGAATTTAAGATTTCCCTTTATGAGTGAATATGATTTACATCAATAACATTACCTCTGTCTCTTTCATCGGTTGTTAACCTGGCGTTGCAGGTAAAAACTTACTCTGGCTGTCTTCCTGAGTGTGGTCCCACGACATGGATTTGCACAACCTGAGATCTTCTTGGATCACTAAAATTTTCTGAGCTAGAAATGCAACGTATATCCAGAAATTCACACTAAAAAACTGAGATCTGTATAGTGACGCTTCTCTTACGTATGTGCCACATTTCACAGAAAGGGTTACCCTGCAGCCTAAGATAAAGTCCTGAGCTTGATTGTCTGTTTTTTCTTCTCGCTCTTTCTCTGTCTTTCTCCCTTTCTTTCTCAAAGATAGAGCTTCACGAGTTTAAAACCATGCCATAGCTTCTGATCTCGGTCTGCAAGAACTTCTTTCTATATTCCTGTCTGCCAAAAGAAAGAAACCATCAGCAATATTTATGCCTCATCACAACCCTGAGGGGATTGTGGGGCCAGTGATTGGGTAGCAGCTGGACAGAAAAAGTACAAGTGTAATGACCTCTAAACCTCTCTTTATAAAAGTATATTGAAGGCTACTGGATAAACAACTAGGTAATGAGTACTCAGGCCATTTCCACAGTTTTACATAATTTACTCAAAATCAGGGCAAGAGAAGGGAGAAGGTGATTCTCAGTATCAATGTATTAGACCCTTTCTCAGCAATAAATATTTGCTTAGACGACTGAAAGAATATTTTACTTCATTTTAAAATTTGCTGAAGTTCTAGAAGATAAGCAAAATGTTTAATTTAACAGCACTATGAAGACAGTGCTTCAGTCCTATCAGTACATGAACCAATTTCTTAGGGATTTAGTTCAGGGAGGTTTGACTCAAGTTGAGGATTACACCTCTAAATTCGAGTATAAAATTTACTCAGTGCATTACAGTGTGAACTTTCAGGTTGAGGCTAAAGTTCTGTGTGTTTGAATGGTACCACCATATACCATGAAAGATATAATAACCCAAATAAGATGAAAATGCACCCTGGCTAGTGATTTTTCTGAGGCAAAAAGGACTTAATGTTGGTTGCAGCCTAAAAAACGTGTCTGTTGTTGTTGCTGGCAACAGTTGATTGTTCTGTGATGGGGCGAGAGTATCAATAAAGGGGTATTTCGTTAGTGTAGCAGTATTGGTTGATTAGTTGTGACAAATGTACAAGAAGTAATGTAAGAAGTTAATAACAGAGGAAATGATGTGAAGTATACAGAAACTGTCTGCACTGTCTTTGCAACTATTCTGTAAATTTGAAACTGCTGTGAAATTTTAACAAAATACGTAGATTTTTCAAAGATGGTATAAAAGTCTTGAAAGTACAAAACATTTTTTGATATTCCAAATGTGATTATTTTTACCTAATTTTGAGGAAACGTATATCACCTAACATGAAATTTCCTATGTCAAAGCTAGTTGCAGTATGAATGAAGGAGTTATCAGGAGTTTTATTGTCATGTGGCAGGGGTCTAGGATTAAAATCTCTAGTTCCTCTTTGTTTCCTCTGATTCTCTAGGATCAAAAAAATTGTGCAGTCTTCTTTCAGCTTTTATTTCCCATTGAACAGAACAGTTAGCAATAATTTTAATATAATCAGTCAGTATTTAGTAAGTTCTAACCACCTGTAGACACACTTTTTAGAGCTTTACAAGTCTTATTTTTTGTTATTATTTTGTTTCAGTTTCCTGAGACCCTTGTGGGGCAGATACTATTATTTTCCTCATTGAACAAAGAGATATTGAGAGGTTAAGAAACTTGTCCTCTCATAAGTGGTGGAGCTAGACCATGACAAGAATGTCAAACTCCAGCGTCCACACTCCTCACATCTCTGCTCTACTCCCCCAGCCATCTGGGCTCACATATTGTTTTCAAATACTATTCACCTCCTCCTGGTGGATAGTGAGAGCCTTTATATTTAGATATCTGGGTGACCTGTTGATGCTTGGGGGAAACCCCAAATGGCAAAATGTCCACCACATTTTCAAGCACATATGTGGTCCCCTGGAGAAGGGAATGGCAAACCACTTCAGTATTCTTGCCTTGAGAACCCCATGAACAATATGAAAAGGCAAAATGATAGGATACCAAAAGAGGAACTCCCCAGGTCAGTAGGTGCCCAACACGCTACTGGAAATCAGTGGAGAAATAACTCCAGAAAGAATGAAGGGATGGAGCCAAAGCAAAAACAATATCCAGCGGTGGATGTGACTGGTGATAGAAGCAAGATCCGATGCTGTAAGAGCAATGTTGCATAGGAACCTGGAATGTCATGTCCATGATTCAAGGCAAATTGGAAGTGGTCAAACAAGAGATGGCAAGGGTGAATGTCGACATTCTAGGAATCAGATAATGGGTGAATGTAACTCAGATGACCATTATATCTACTACTGTGGCCAGGAATCCCTCAGAAAAAAATTGAGTAGCCATCATCGTCAACAAAAGAGTCTGAAATGCAGTACTTGGATGCAATCTCAAAAACGACAGAATGATCTCTGTTCATCTCCAAGGCAAACCATTCAATATCACAATTATCCAAGTCTATGCCCCAACCAGTAATGCTGGAGAAGCTGAAGTTGAACGGTTCTATGAAGACCTACAAGACCTTTTAGAACTAACACCCAAAAAAGATGTCCTTTTCATTATAGGGGACTGGAATGCAAAAGTAGGAAGTCAAGAAACACCTGGAGTAACAGGCAAATTTGGCCTTGGAATGTGGAATCAAGCAGGGCAAAGACTAATAGAGTTTTGCCAAGAAAATGCACTGGTCATAGCAAACACCCTCTTCCAACAACACAAGAGAAGACTCTACACATGGACATCACCAGATAGTCAACACCAAAATCAGATTGATTATATTCTTTGCAGCCAAAGATGGAGAAGCTCTATACAGTCAACAAAAACAAGACCAGGAGCTGACTGTGGCTCAGATCATGAACTCCTTATTACCAAATTCAGACTCAAATTGAAGAAAGTAGGGAAAACCACTAGACCATTCAGGTATGACCTAAATCAAATCCCTTATGATTATACAGTAGAGGAGAGAAATAGATTTAAGGGCCTAGAGAGTGCCTGATGAACTATGGAATGAGGTTCGTGACATTGTACAGGAGACAGGGGTCAAGACCACCCCCATGGAAAAGAAATGCAAAAAAGCAAAATGGCTGTCTGGGGAGGCCTTACAAATAGCTGTGAAAAGATGAGAGACGAAAAACAAAGGAGAAAAGGAAAGGTATAAGCATCTGAATGCAGAGTTCCAAAGAATAGCAAGAAGAGATAAGAAAGCCTTCTTCAGTGATCAATGCAAAGATATAGAGGAAAACAACAGAATGGGAAAGACTAGAGATCTCTTCAAGAAAATTAGAGATACCAAGGGAACATTTCATGCAAAGATGGGCTCGATAAAGGACAGAAATGGTATGGACCTAACAGAAGCAGAAGATATTAAGAAGAGGTGGCAAGAATACATAGAAGAACTGTACAAAAAAGATCTTCACGACCCAGATAATCATGATGATGTGATCACTAATCTAGAGCCAGATATCTTGGAATGTGAAGTCAAGTGGGCCTTAGAAAGCATCACTACGAACAAAGCTAGTGGAGGTGATGGAATTCCAGTTGAGCTGTTTCAAACCCTAAAAGATGATGCTGTGAAAGTGCTGCACTCAATATGCCAGCAAATTTGGAAAACTCAGCAGTAGCCACAGACTGGAAAAGACCAGTTTTCATTCCAATCCGAAAGAAAGGTAATGCCAAAGAATGCTCAAACTACCACACAATTGCACTCATCTCACATGCTAGTATAGTAATGCTCAAAATTCTCCAAGCCAGACTTCAGCAATACTTGAATTGTGAACTCCCTGATGTTCAAGCTGGTTTTAGAAAAGGCAGAGGAACCAGAGATCAAATTGCCAACATCCACTGGATCATGGAAAAAGCAAGAGAGTTCAAAAAAAACATCTATTTCTGCTTTATTGACTATGCTGAAGCCTTTGACTGTGTGGATCACAATAAACTGTGGAAAATTCTGAAAGAGATGGGAATACCAGACCACCTGACCTGCCTCTTGAGAAATCTGTATGCAGGTCAGGAAGCAACAGTTAGAACTGGACATGGAACAATAGACTGGTTCCAAATAGGAAAAAGAGTACATCAAGGCTGTATATTGTCACCCTGCTTATTTAACTTATATGCAGAGTACATCATGAGAAATGCTGGGCTGGAAGAAACAAAGCTGAAATCAAGATTGCCGGGAGAAATATCAATAACCTTAGATATGCAGATGACACCACCTTTATGGCAGAAAGTGAAGAGGAACTAAAGAGCCTCTTGATGAAAGTGAAAGTGGAGAGTGAAAAAGTTGGCCTAAAGCTCAACATTCAGAAAATGAAGATCATGGCATCTGGTCCCATCACATCATGAGAAATAAATGGGGAAACAGTAGAAACGGTGTCAGACTTCATTTTTTGGAGCTCCAAAGTCACTGCAGATGGTGATTGCAGCCATGAAATTAAAAGATGCTTACTCCTTGGAAGAAAAGTTATGACCAACCTAGATAGTATGTTCAAAAGCAGAGACATTACTTTGCCGACTAAGGTCCATCTAGTCAAGGCTATGGTTTTTCCTGTGGTCATGTATGGATGTGAGAGTTGGACTGTGAAGAAGGCTGAGCGCCAAATAATTGATGCGTTTTAACTGTGGTGTTGGAGAAGACTCTTGAGGGTCCCTTGGACTGCAAGGAGTTCCAACCAGTCCATTCTGAAGGAGATCAGCCCTGGGATTTCTTTGGAAGGAATGATGCTAAAGCTGAAGCTCCAGTAATTTCTACACCTCATGTGAAGAGTTGACTCATTGGAAAAGACTCTGATGCTGAGAGGGATTGGGGGCAGGAGGAGAAGGGGATGACAGAGGATGAGATGGCTGGATGGCATCGCGGACTTGATGGACGTAAGTCTGAGTGAACTCCAGGAGATGGTGATGGACAGGGAGGCCTGGCGTGCTGTGATTCATGGAGTCGCAAACAGTCAGACACGACTGAGCAACTGAAATGAACTGAACTGAACTGAATAGGCTTTCAGCATATAGCTGCTCACTCAGTGAATGGATAATAAATTAATAATGAATTCACAAAGGAATAATGGATGAATGAATATAAAAGGATCCAAAAATAGAATGTATTTATTAAAGGAACATCTGCCTGGAAATGTTTTCTCTAGATGAGGAATAAACACTGTGATAGCACGCTGACTTCTTTTCCAAAACACTGAACGATTTCTAGGGCTCTAAGAGGGGATAACTTGACCCTAAAAAAGCTTCTATTTCTAAAAATCCCAAATAAGTGACTCTGTAAAATTATATTGAAGATGACTTGATAAATAGCTAGTTAAAATCCAAATCATTCCCATATAATTGTGCGCAATTTGCTCAAAGTTGGCACAAGATAAAGGGAAGGAGGGTACTCAGTATTACTGTTTTGGACCACTAACCCTACAACAACAAATAAAACCCTGCTCTTCCTGTTATTGGCTTCCTTACTTTGTTCTTACTATTATTGACTCATTCACAAGGTGTTTAGAGCTAGGCCATAAATGTGCAGTCTTAGCTCCCACATGTTCTGGAAATGTGAAGTCAATAATCCTCCCGTGACTTCACGAATCAGACTTGTCTTTGTCTCCTTTCACTTCTTTCAGTACCCCAAAAGACTCCAAGAGCTTGAAAGAAAGGGCAGACCCACCTCAAATATCTGTGGAACTCAAAGCAGGAGTACAAATAGAACCCATGTACCATGTCTAAAAGCTATACTGAGTGAAATAAGACAGAGAAAGACAAATATCATATTATATTGGTTATTTGTGAAATCTAAAACAACAGGTACAAATGAATTTATCTACAAAACAGAAAAAGAGTTACAGAAAATAAATATCATTTCAAGGGAATAAAGGAGGGGATAGACTGGGAGAGCAGAGAAGGCAATGGCAACCCACTCCAGTACTCTTGCCTGGAGAATCCCATGGATGGAGGAGCCTGATGGGCTATAGTCCATGGGGTCGCTGAGGGTCGGGCACAACTGAGCGACTTCACTTTCACTTTTCACTTTCATGCATTGGAGAAGGAAATGGCAACCCACTCCAGTGTCCTTGCCTTGAGAATTCCAGGGATGGGGGAGCCTGGTGGGCTGCTGTCTATGGGGTCGCACAGAGTTGAACACAACTGACCTGACTTAGCAGCAGCAGCAGACTGGGAGAGAGGGGAGATTTAATTGAGAGGTTGGGATTGACATAAAACACTACTATATACAAATATATAACTAATAAGGACCTAATGTATAACACAGGGAACTCTACTCTGTAATGACCTATGTGGGAAAAAATCTAAAAGAAGAGAGTGTATATGTATAACTGATTCACTTTGTTGTACAGCAGAAACTAACACAGCACTGTAAATCAAATATAATCCAACAAAAAAAATTTTTTGTAAACCTATGAGTCAAGGTAACAAAATTTAAATGAATTTTAATTTTATCATAGAAAATAATGTTCCCATACTCTTATAACTGACTACTGGAAGGCCAGCTTCAAATTTTAAACCCATCAGACATGGCAGTATAGATATAGCAAGTTTTAGTGCTCAGTTCCCAGCCTGCATTTTCTGTCTCCAAATCCCAGTACAAGAGATCTTTCATGTGTGAGTGTGGATTCTGCTTTAACCACGCACTTCACACTCAGTGCCCTTCAGTCCAAAGCTGCACACAAACACAGTGCTATGATCCAGCCTCAGGGAGGCAACCTGAAGAAGCTCAGGCAAGTCACAGAAGTGTGCTCGGGGCATCTGAATCATGAGCTCTGTGTATGCACGCTTGCTAAGTCACTTCAGTTTTGTCTGACTCTTTGTGACCCTATGTACTATAGCCCATCAGGATCCTCTGTCCATGGGATTCTCCAGGCAAGAATAGTGGAGTGGGTTGATATTTCCTTCTCCAGGGGATTTTCCTGACCCAGGGATCAAACCTGTTGTCTTTTATGTCTCCTGCTTTGGGAAGTGGGTTCTTACCACTAGCGTCACCTGAGAAGCCCTGTGAATTCTGTAGATAATATCAACCATGTACAGTCTGAAAAACAGAAATTTTATAAGGTTATTAATAAAACTTTTTGGTGGTGCTAATGGTAGAAAACCTGTCTGCCAATGCAGGAGATATAAAAGACATGGATGGGTTCAATCCCTGGGTCAGAAACATCCCCTGGAAGGGGTCATGGCAACCCACCCCAGGATACTTGCCTGGAGAATCCCATGGACAGTGACTGGTAGGCTACAGTCCATAGGGTCACAAAGAGTTGGACACAACTGAAGCGACTTAGCACTCAGCAGAGAACTGATAATGCAAAAGGCAGTATCTTGCTTTTCTGAATATTATGCTACCAGTTCCAGATATCAACAGCACTTTTAAATGTGGCCAGAACACAGGAAATTACATGTTGGGTCATATATGTGTAAGCATAAATACACACACACACACACACACACACACACACACACATACACAGTACGTAAGATAACAGAAACTTTCTGATTGCCAAATTACCCCCTCTGAGAGCCCTAGGAATTATTCTGTGTTATGGAAAAGAAGTCAGCATGCCATCAGTGTTTACTCCTCATCTAGTAGAAACATTTCCAGAAAGATGTTCCTTTAACAAATAAATCCTATTTTTGGATCATTTCATATTCATTCATTCATTATTCCTTTGTGAATTCATTATTAATTTATTACCCATTCATTCATTGAGCAGCTATTTGCTGAAAGCCTATTATGTGCTTGGAAATGCCGTGGACATTTTGCCATTTGGGAGTTCCCCCAGGCATCAACAGGTCACCCAAATATCTAATTATAAAGGCTCTCACTATCCACTTGGGGAAGGTGAATAGTATTCAAAGACAGTATGTGAGCGCAGATGCCTGGGGAAGTAGAGCAGAGAGGTGAGAAGTGTGGACATTGGAGTTTGGCATCCTCATCCTGGTCCAGCTCCACTATTTACCAGAGGACGAGAGACTTAACCTCTCAATTATCTCTTTGTTTGGACAATAAAATAATAGTATCTTCCCCACAGGGTTCTCAGGAAAGTTAAACAAAATAACACTTGCTACCCTCTAATAAGTGTGATTTCTTAACACCTTCAATTTTCCTGTGACAGAGGGACACTAGAAAAAGGGAATGTTGCAGTCAGCTGATACAATAAGAAAGCCTGGAGCTTCGTGTTCCTGCAATGTTCTTGCAATGTGCCTGGCTGACTCTCAGCACCGCTTAATCACTCCTGTCAACTCACACACTACTCAGACTGGCAGTTTCCTCATGTCGGCCCTTCTGGATATCTACGGTAGACAACAGTTCTCTGTAGAAATATCATGGAGTGAAAGGGAAAGAGGAGGGCGTAATCTGTACCAGGGATGCCATGCACCCTCATTCATCCTCTTAAGAAATTACCCAAGTGGTAGCTTTGTTCCTAGTCTTTGAGAATTCCTTCTGTAGCCACACATACACACACACACACATATACACACACACATACACACACACATACACACACATATATACACACACATACACCCACACACACACATAAACAGTTTCTTAAGCATAAAGTCACTAACTCCCAGCATAAAACAGAAAATCCACTCTTTATTCCAATGTAAAGAAAACTCTTACATGACAAGGAGTATTGCAAATTATCTAGTAAATCATAGTATTAGGTAGAATTTCAGACATTTTTTTTCCTAAAGTATACTTTTTAACTAAGTAATCAGAAAAGCCTCCCTATAGCAATTGATTAGGAAATAAAGAGAACAAATTTAAAAATATTCTTCAAAGTCCATCATTCTACTATTATTTAGTAAATAGAATAAATTCCTTCCATAGGCATAAAAAGTTGCAAAGAGCCTTATGTCATAGGTTTGCTGTAATTATTTAATCACTGCCATGTCCTACCCTTTGCGACCCTGTAGCCCTCCAGGATCCTCTATCCATGGGATTCCTGAGGCAAGAATATTAGAGTTGTTTGCCATTTCCTTCTTCAGGGGATCTTCCTGACCCAGGGATCGAACACACATCTCCTGCTTGGCAGGCAGATTTTTACCACTGAGTCACCTAGATAATCTTAAATATAAATGTTCTGGTGAATCTTTTTTCAAGTATCTCCTAGGTCTTGAGATCCTATGCATGTATAATTGAAATAAAGCAGTTAGTTCATCTGATTGTATTAATACTCTTCCTGAGGAGAAAAAAATATTAACTTAGCCTTAATTAAAGTTTCTAGCTTTCCTGGTTAATTATACTTTTTCTACATGATCTTGGGCAAGATACTATTTAACAAATTTGAGTTGGTAAAAACAAAGTTGAATAATATTACTTACTTTTCAAAACACTTCTGGGCAGAGCAATAGTTCTTCAAGGGCAGGAACCAGGTAGATGGGTGCTTTAAATCATAGCTCATTTCTTTCTCTTTTTCCTTTAGAGTTCAGAGTTCTTAAACATTGTGAACAATTACAGAACAGTCTTATCAATTCTCTCTCAACAACTCAGCTGAAAGAAAAACTCTAGGTGAAATGGAATGCCTCTTCTAGAGAATTCTCTACAGCAGAATGCTGAGAGCTTCCCTCCCTCTACCACCCTTAGACTTCCTTTCCTTTACACATAAACTTCATTAAGAGCTATGTTCAATCAAATGAGTTGTTCAACTGCATTTCTAAAAATTGGTGCAAGGCACACTATAGTTCCCGGATTAACACTAATATGCAGGCTAGTTTGTGATGCTTTCAAGATTTGTTGCAGATGAGACAAAAGGGATTCACATTGCCTTGGAAGATTCTCTGATGAGACCTCAGAAGGAACTTCTGGACACCAGGAAATGTTATACCCTAGAGGAGTAGGACACAAAAGGAGCTGTACAATCGTCTTTCATTCGAAAAGAGCTTAAAAAGGAAATGAATAAAGGAAGACAAAAGGCTTATAGGCAAAAGACTAGAAGAGCTGATCTTTCAACGTGTCCCTTTGACCCTAGTACTCAATTCCTATTATCATTTGTGGGCCAGTAAACACTTCTGAGGTCCTTGCTTAATATTTGGCACCTGATAAAGTCACCTATGCCTCCCAGCTATAATCAAGAACAATGCATTATAATTTTTATACTGCCTTCTCTTTTATACCAAAGTCACCAAATTTGTTCTCATGCATGTACTCAGGTACTGGATGAGTTAAGAGTGTGTTAAGAAAGAATACATTTTCTAAATCACCTCTTCCTGTTCATTCTTTGACATGGCAGCAGGATGTCACATGTTTTTTTCTCAGCTTCTTCATGGCTGTCTTCATATCAGTGTTTCTGAGAGTATAAATGAGGGGGTTCAACATAGGTGTGATCACTGTGTAGAAGACAGAGAAAACTTTGTCCACAGAGAAGCTGCAGAAAGGTCTCAGGTAGATGAATACACATGGCACAAAGATCAGACTGACCACTGTTAGGTGGGAGGCACAGGTAGAGAGTGCCCTGCTCTGGTCCTGGTGGAGCCGAGTTCTCAGGGTGACCAGGATGACGGCATAAGAGAAGAGCAAGACCAAGAAACAGACCAGAGACAACAGACCACTGTTGGAGACCATCAGCACCTCTACTACATATGTGTCTGTGCAGGCTAGCTTGATGACCTGTGGGACGTCACAGTAGAAGTTGTCCAGTTTATCGGGCCCACAGAAGGGCAGTTGAATGACCAGTATGACCTGTGTGATAGAATGGACAAAACCCCCACACCAACAGGCAAAAACCATCTGAAAGCAGAGCTGGCGGTTCATGACTGTCAGGTAGTGCAAAGGATTACATATGGCAACATACCTATCGTAGGCCATGGCTGTCAGCAGAAACATCTCACTGGCGCCCAGAAAGTGCAGGAAGTAGATCTGGGCCACGCATCCTGAAAAAGAGATGATCTTGTCCTCCTGTAAGAAATCTCCTAACATCTTGGGCACAGTAACACAGCTCAGGCATAGGTCAATGAAGGACAGGTGGCCCAAAAAATAGTACATAGGTGATTGGAGCAGGTGAGTGTCAGCTCGCACTGTTACCACTATCAAGAGGTTTCCCAGGACAATGGCTATGTAAAACAACAGAAATATTAAGAAGAGAAATAGCTGCAGCTCCAAGGATGATGATAGACCCAGAAGAACAAATTCTGTCACCTTAGAATCATTTTCTTTTTTCATCAGGTCGAGAATACCAAGTAACCTAAGAAAGATGAATTAAATTAGAACAAGAGAGATTTAAGCTAGACAAAAGGCCAAAAAAAAAAAAAAACAGAGACAACCGAAATAATTGAAGAAATGGGAATTAGGATCCAGATGGGTTATATTAGAATTAGGTAGGCTCAGGACAGTATTGCCATGAATCCAGCTATTGTTGTATTGCCACTAAGTAGTGTCCGACTCTTTTGTGACCCCATGGACTGTAGCCCACCAGCTTCCTCCATCCATGGGATTTCCCAGTTGATGAACCCACTACAGTGGGTTAGCATTTCCTTCTTCAGGGAATCTACCCACCCCAAGGATTGAACCTACATCTCCTACATTGTCAGATGAATTCTTTACTGTTGAGCTTCCATGGAAGCCCCCATGAATTCAGTGCCTTCTGTTATGTAAATTTGATCCTATCTTATCCAAATCTTGTAGTCACCTCCCAAAATGCTACCATCCCTAGAATTCTCTGATGCTGTGGGAATTTCACTGTTCTGTGAATGCTTCTAAGTGTATAAACCGAGAACAAGACTCAAATGATTTCTTAAATTTAAGACTGATAAATGTCAATATAGAGAAAAAAAGAGTATGAACAACAGGAGGTATAAAAACGATTTCAGAGTCAGAAAGAGGTGTAAGGGAGGAGACTGGAGATCTGAGAAACTTACATCATTGAGTATCAGGAACTATGCAGTTTCAACGGAAGAACGTTTTACCCTGCTCTTCATTCCACCAACCCCTTCTTCATAGTCTCAGGCTAGGAAAATGAGAAATTCTCAGATGACCATCAAAGTTGCCCTGTCTGTGCCCTAATGCTGTTCTTATGAGTCACGCCCTAATTGAGGGCTGGCTGCAAGGACTGGAGAGATCCCCTCTCCCTAGTGCTTTGTCTGTATCTGAAGCTTTTATGGTCCTTATGCCACCATTCAGCCTAATGAGCCCTGGGATTCCCTGGGCTGCTATTGTTTGAGTTGTCTGTATGTCAGTTCTTGCTGGAAAGCTGACTTTAGGCTCTGAAAGGTTCTGAACAGTCAAACCTTATTGTACAACACAGCCCTCCCATTTACCTACTTCGTGTTGATTAATTTGACACTACGTGTGTTACTAATTTTTCATATGTCAGTCTGTTATCTGAGCAAAACGATTCTCAGTGGTTTCCCAACCATGCTTCCTGGAGTGGGTTAGGCTAAATGATAAATGCCAAGTTACCATAGGAAGCTATACAAGCAGTAACACTTCCTTCAGGGTGTTACAGAGCCTTACCACAACACAAGTCTCTTGATGATACTTCAAGCGTCTTCTCTGGTGCCTGTGTATGGATCTTATCCAGAAAACAAAGATGCTATCTTTAGTAAGTGACTGTGATGCTGTCAAAGTAAAATTTTTTATGTTATAAAACATAATTCTGATATGGCTGATTCATGTTGAAGTTTGACAGAAAACAACAAAATTCTGTAAAGCAATTACCCTTTAATAAAAAATAAATTAAAAAAACATAATTCTGAAATAGATGATGAACACATGTCAAAATTGTATTTAATTCTTTAGTGAGGGATGATAGAATGACAAAGCCAATTCAAAAAACAATATAAATAATAAATTTATATAAACACAGTATAAAAAAGAACACTAAAATAAAATTTCTAAGGTATACATAAACCAGTTAATGCCCTAAAGGAAAACACAACCTTAACATTTGGGATTTTTCCCCCACACTAACAAGAAAATTAACACAGTTTAGCAGTTTTCTCTTATATCTATCTATATAATTGTATACATCTGTAATCCCATAAATAGCAAATACTATGTTAAAATTACATCCTTCTAGAGTTAGATGAGCCTTAAGTAGTCTTGTTAAATACTATTTTAACATGACATTAAAAGGTAACACTTATACTTGGATTTCACCTTAGGATAAGAATAAGAAATAAAGCATACCAACAGGATAATATCAGACCTTTCTCTTTTGCAGAAGGAATTCTCATGGCAGACAGGTTTTTAGCTTTTTTTTCCCTCCCACTGCAAAGTGACAGTTCAAGGGAAAAGATGAGATACACGCAGGTGAGAGTAGGACCCACGCCGAGTTAGATAATCCAGGCATTGTAGAAGTCAATATCGCCCATCCAACTGCATGAGCGTAGCTTCCAGGGTCCCTGAAACAGACATACCGAGTCATTAGAGTCATTGCTCTCCAGAATGCCCAAACTTATAGCTTCTCATCAGCCTCATCTATGGCTTCTTAATAGGACATTCATTATCTTCTTACTCTAGATAAAAATTTCTAAGTCAGTTTTATCCTAAGAATTACTTCCCACTAGCATAGTTGACATTCTACCATTTTTAGGTTTTCAAAGAACAGAGATAGAAAATTAACCCAAAATAATATTTACTTAGAAAAACTTATTGCAGTTACTTTGTGGTTTTTTTTATTTTATTTATTTATTTATTTTTATTTTTACTTTATTTTGCTTTACAATACTGTATTGGTTTTGCCATACATCAACACGAATCCACCACAGGTGTACATGAGTTCCCAAACATGAACCCCTCTCCCACCTCCCACCCCACACCATCCCTCTGGATCATCCCTGTGCACCAGCTACTTTGAACTAAAGTGAATAATTTACTTTCCTTCAAACTTTTAAATCTTTCTGTTTCATCTCAAGTTTTATGTTTTATCACTTTTATTTTATATCCAGCATAAGGAGATCAGTCCTGGGTGTTCACTGGAAGGACTGATGTTGAAGCTAAAACTCCAATACTTTGGCCACCTGACGCAAAGAGCTGACTCATTGGAAAAGACCCTGATGCTGGGAAAGATTGAGGGCAGGAAGAGAAGGGGCTGACAGAGGATGAGTTGGTTGGATGGCATCACCAATTCAATGGACATGGGTTTGGGTGGACTCCGGGAGTTGGTGATGGACAGGGAGGCCTGGTATGCTGCGGTTCATGGGGTTGCAAAGAGTTGGACACGACTGAGCAACTGAACTGAACTGAACTAGCCGTTTATGTTTTCAAACAAATTACTCTTCTTTGCTCTTAATAAGTAAAAACATATCTATTATTTTACATATACATTTGCATTTCCTTGACACCTATGTATCTGGTAGAGTCTCAACCACCTATATTGCTTACGCTTGTCAACAAAACGATACTTGAGGATTTTTGTCGTATACAAACATCTCAGCAGATTAGGAATAAGCACACATTTTATGAATTCCTATAGTCACAAAAATTCCTTTTTGTTTCTTAAAGAGGTGAAAATAAAAATGTGCCTTAACATCGCCTAAGCGTAGCTAAACACCCTATCAAACTGTTGTCAAATAGCCATTCCATAATATATATAATATATAAAAATAGAAAAATCAGAACTAAGCATGCTTCTCACTCCAATTCTAGGGAACTGTATGTAGGGAATGTTGCCTTGGTAATAAGTAGATGGGAAGAAAAACAAAAGCCCTTGAGAAGCTGGGGTTACAGAGAGGCCCTCATGAATGTAGCAGCCTTAGTTTACATATCAGGAATCTCAGACTTTGCTTTCACTTAGGGATATCTTTAACAAATAGTGTCCTCTGGTGCCTGACAGCCACAAACCCTGGGTGAGGAAGGGATTTTCCTCCTGGGTCTCACAGAATCCACACAAAAGTCTTTCTCATAGACAAAGAGCAGACAAAGCCAAAGACAACTGAAATACTTCAAAAAAAATTTCTTTTAGTTGTAATACTATTGTACTGCCACAGTAATGCAACAAATGACCACCAACTCAGTGGCTTAAACAAAAAATTTATTATCTTTACAATTCTATAGGTCAGAAGTCTACAAAGTCTTTCTGTGCTAAATATTAGAGTTGGCAGGGCTGTAGTCCTTTCTGGAGGCTTTGGCAAGAATCTTCAAAGCCTGCAACATTAAATCAAGCCTTGTCTCACACCTACCATCTTTCTGGTTCCTGAAACCAGGAAAGGTTCAATGCTCTTAAGGACACAAGGATACACCTTGAATGGGGCCACCTAGAAACTGAAAGTTTTCCCAGCTGAAACCCTTATCTCAGTACATCAAAGTCCATTTCACCAGGTGAACTAGGAGATTCACAGGCTTGGAATATGTTAGTTTGAGGATTAGGCCTCTGAGATTTTTGGTGCTGTTATTTTTTTTACCACAATATACAATATAACAAACTGTCACAAATTAGAGCCAACAAAAAGTTCAGACACAAGAGACAGACACCCAGACTTCAGACACCGGGCTTATCACACATGGTTTATAAAAGAACTCTCAGATACAGATTGTTTAAAAATTATGTCTAAAGAAGTAAAACACAAAGTCTGGATATTTATTAGAGTTAGGAAGGGTGCACCTCACATGTTTCTCCAACTGCTTTTATTTAACGTGTCTTTGTTTAACACTGATCCTCCATGGATGTTGTTCCTGCTGATGCAGTTCTGATAAGGCAGTTTCCCTCCCAGAATATTCAAGATATAATTCCACATCCGCATTTCACTGTAGATATTGAGCAATCAACTTTCTGCATAAGTCCTACTTCTGGAGATGTAATCAATCAATTTTTTTCTCTTGTTCCTTTTCAAGTAATATTTTTGTCTTTAGTTTTCTGTTGCTTACATATAACTCATATAAGTATGAATCTATTCTTATTTATACTGTTTGTAATGTGTTGGGCTTGCTCTTTGAGACTGTAGATTTTTGTGCTTGACCAAATCTATAAAAATTTTCAAACATTTTGTCTTTAAATATTTACTTCTGTCTGCTTCTTTCATCTTTTTCAGTTGTCAAACTAATATTGGACTTCCACTTTAACTTCTCTTTCATTTTTCTCTTTTTTATCTATTCAGAATGCATTACTTATTCTTCTGATACAGTCTCGAGTTAATATATTTTTTATCTGCTCTCTGATCTACTGTTAAACTAGTCCATTAAATTTCTTTTTTTTTAATTTCTGGATGGTCATTAACTTTTCTCCAAAGAATATTTCTACATCCAATTAATCAACATGTTGACACGTCTACCTGAAGGTAGTGGGTAAAGATGTTAAATGACAAAGAAGTTTAAATCAATTGCCAGGGCGGTCCTAAGATGGCAGAGGAATAGGACGGGAAGACCACTTTCTCCCTCACAAATTCCTCAAAAGAACATTTCAACGCTGAGCAAACTTCACAAAACAACTTCTGTAGGCTGGCAGAGGACATCAGGCAACCAGAAAAGCAGACCATTGTCTTCAAAAACAGGTAGGAAAAAATACAAAAGACAAAAAAGGAAACAAAGGAGGTGGGGAGGGAGCTCCGTCCTGGGAAGGGAAGCCCGTCCCGGGAAGGGAATTTTAAGAAGAGAGGTTTCCAAACACCAGGAAACACTCTCCCTGCCGAGTCTGCGGCGAGCCTTGGAAACACAAAGGGCAACATAACAGGAAGGGAAAAATAAATAAATAATTAAAACCAAGAGATTACAAGCCCACCAGTAACTCCCCCAGCGGAAAAGCAGCACAGACTCCTGCATCCGCCATTGGGAAGTGGGGGCAGGGCAGGGACGTGCGGGAGGCGCGGGCTGCAGAGCTTTGTAAGAATCGGGCAGAACGCCCCACGCGCAACCAGAACGATCTAACTTGGGCTAGCAAACCAGACTGTGGGATAGCTACCACGTGAAAAGCTCGAACATAAGACACCACCAGGACCGAGCACAGAACAAAGGACGGAGCGGAAAAAGCCGGCTGCAGACCATCCCCTGCCGGGGACAGGCAGCCAGAGCCGTAAGGGCTGGAAAGGGGCAATTGCAGACCCGGAGAGACTTCACTTACCAAACTGCAAGCAGGCTTCTTTGCTAAGACTTCTGGGGGTACTGGACAGTCACCATCTGCCTCACAAGGGGCGCCAGCGGTCCACCCAGAAAACTGAGCAGCAGTGGCAGAAAAGGCGACAAGTCGCAGCGATCGCGCTCGCCAAACTCCTGAGCTACTCGGACCCGGGAACGGCACAAAACGCAGTCCCAACCGAATCTGTGCCTCTGAGGGCTACCTGAGCGCCAAACCTGAGTGGCTTAGACAGGGGAAGTGCACGCAGCCTAGAGCTGGCCTCAGACAGTTCCCAGCTGAGCATCATAGAGCCGAAGTGATTTGTACGCCACAAGAAGGGACAGGTCAAGCGGGGCTGAGACACTGTGTGCACACGACAGTGCTATTTGTTTGCAGCATCCCCCCTCCCCACAGCGCGACTGAACTAGTGAGCCTAAAAAACCAGCAAACAGAAGAAGTTAAACAGAGGGAACCACCTTGGAAGTGATCCCACATGGCCCACAACATCAGAGAAGGGCCAGAAATATTTTTACTATTTTTAAAATCATTCCTTTCTTTTTTTCTTTTTTTTTTCTAACTTTTTTTTAAATAGTTAGGTCTTCTATTTCTCCTCTAATTTTTATTTCTATAACCTATTATTACTATTCAAAAAAAAAGGCTCTTTTTTTTTTTTCTAAGGCAAACACCATATATAGTCTTTGGATGGTTATTGGTGTTTTGTTTTGTTTTGTTTTAATAATAATTCTTGTAGCTTTTTTTTTCTTTCTTTTTCTTTCTTTTTTCCTTTTTCCTTCTGCTTCTTTTCTTTAATATTGTACTTTTGAAAATCCAACCTCTACTCTAGATTTTTAATCTTTGCTCTTTGGATTTTGTTGTCAATTTTGTACATTTAAAAAACCCAAACTTCACTACCCAAGTTTACCTGAGAGCGAGATTACTGGCTTGATCACTCCCTCCTCCTTTGGACTCTCCTTTTTCTCCACCAGGTGGCCTCTGTCTCTTTTCTCCCCCATCTCTTCTCTATCCAACTCTGTGAATCTCTGTGTGTTCCAGATGGTGGAGAACACCTAAGGAACTGGTTACTGGCAGGATTTGTCTCTCTCCTTCTCATTCCTCTCTCTTATCCTCCTGGCCACCTCTGTCTACTTCCTCCCTCTCCTCTTCCCTGTATAACTCCATAAATACCTCTGAGTGGTCCAGACTATGGAATGCACATAAGGAAGTGACTGCTGGCTAGCTTGCTCTCTCCTCTTTTGATCTCACCGCATCTCATTCCAGTCACCTCTAACTACCCCCTCCCTCTTCTCTTCTCCTTGTAACTCAGTGAACCTCTCTGAGTGTCCCTCAATGTGGAGAAACTTTTCATCTTTAACCTAGATGTTTTATCATCCGTGCTGTATAGATGGAGAAGTCTAGAGGCTACTGTAAAAATAAAACTGAAAACCAGAAGCAGGAGGCTTAAGTCCAAAGCCTGAAAACATCAGAGAATTCCTGAATTCAGGGAACATTAAGCAATAGGAGCTCATCAAATGCCTCCATACCTACAGTGAAACCAAGCTCCACCCAAGGACCAACAAGTTCCAGAACAAGACATACCACACAAATTCTCCAGCAACACAGGAACACACCCCTGAGCTTCAATATATAGGCAGCTCAAAGTTACTCCAAAACCTTTGACATCTCATAACCCATTTCTGGTCACTCCACTGCACTCCAGAGAGAAGAAACCCAGCTCCACCCACCAGAACTCCAACACAAGCCTCCCTAACCAGGAAACCTAGACAAGCCACTGATACAACCCCACCCACAGTGAGGAAGCTCCATAATAAAAGGAACTCCACAAATTACCAGATTACAGAAAGGCCACCCCAAACGCAGCAATATAACCAAGATGAAGAGACAGAGGAATACCCAGCAGGTAAAGGAACAGGAGAAATGCCCACCAAACCAAACAAGAGGAAGAGATAGAGAATCTACCTGATAAAGAATTCCAAATAATGATAGTGAAAATGATCCAAAATCTTGAAATCAAAATGGAATCACAGATAAATAAATAAATAAATAAATAAATAAATCCTGGAGACAAGGATTGAGAAGATGCAAGAAAGGCTTAACAAAGACCTAGAAGAAATAAAAAAGAGTCAATATATAATGAATAATGCAATGAATGAGATCAGAAAGACTCCGGAGGCAACAAATAGTAGAATAACGGAGGCAGAAGATAGGATTAGTGAAATAGAAGATAGAATGGTAGAAATAAATGAATCAGAGAGGGAAAAAGAAAAACTAATTAAAAGAAATGAGGACAATCTCAGAGACCTCCAGGACGTATGAAATGCTCCAACATTCGAATTATAGAAGTCCCAGAAGAAGAAGACAGAAAGAAAGACCATGAGAAAATATTTCAGGAGATAATAGTTGAAAACTTCCCTAAAATGGGGAAGGAAATGATCACCCAAGTCCAGGAAACCCTGAGAGTTCCGAACAGGATAAACCCAAGACGAAACACCCCAAGACACATATTAATCAAATTAACAAAGATCAAACACAAAGAACAAATATTAAAAACAGCAAGGGAAAAACAACAAATAACACACAAGGGGTTTCCCATAAGGATAACTGCAGATCTTTCAATAGAAACTCTTCAGGCCAGGAGGGAATGGCAAGACATACTTAAAGTGATGAAAGACAATAACCTACAGCCCAGATTACTGTAACCAGCAAGGATCTCATTCAAATATGAAGGAGAAATCAAAAGCTTTGCAGATAAGCAAAAGCTGAGAGAATTCAGCACCACCAAACCAGCTCTCCAACAAATGCTAAAGGATATTCCCTAGACAGGAAACAAAAAAAGGGTGTATAAACCTGAACCCAAAACAATAAAGTAAATGGCAACGGGATCATACTTATCAATAATTACCTTAAACGTAAATGGGTTGAATGCCCCAACCAAAAGACAAAGACTGGCTGAATGGATACAAAAACAAGATCCCTATATATGCTGCCTACAAGAGACCCACCACAAAACAAGGGACACATACCGACTGAAAGTGAAGGGCTGGAAAAAGATATACCACGCAAATAGAGACCAAAAGAAAGCAGGAGTAGCAATACTCATATCCGATAAAATAGACTTTAAAACAAAGGCTGTGAAAAGAGACAAAGAAGGCCACTACATAATGATCAAAGGATCAACCCAAGAAGAAGATATAATAATTATAAATATATATGCACCCAACATAGGAGCACCACAATATGTAAGACAAATGCTGACAAGTATGAAAGGGGAAATTAACAATAACACAATAATAGTGGGAGACTTCAATACCCCACTCACACCTATGGAAAGATCAACTAAACAGAAATTAACAGAGAAACGCAAACTTTAAATGATACAATAGACCAGTTAGACCTAATTGATATCTATAGGACATTTCACCACAAAACAATGAATTTCATCTTTTTCTCAAGTGCTCACGGAACCTTCTCCAGGATAGATCACATCCTGGGCCATAAATCTAACCTTGATAAATTCAAAAAATATTGAAATCATTCCAAGCATCTTTTCTGACCATAATGCATTAAGATTAGATCTCAATTACAGAAGAAAAAGTATTAAAAATTCCAACATATGGAGGCTGAACAACACGCTTCTGAATAACCAACAAATCACTGATGAAATCAAAAAAGAAATTAAAATATGCATAGAAACGAATGAAAATGAAAACACAACAACCTAAAACCTCTGGGATACTATAAAAGCAGTGCTAAGGGGAAAGTTCATAGCAATACAGGCATACCTCAAGAAACAAACAAACAAAAAAGTCAAATAAATAACCTAACTCTATACCTAAAGCAACTAGAAAAGGAAGAAATGGAGAACCCCAGAGTTAGTAGAAGGAAAGAAATCTTAAAAATTAGGGCAGAAATAAATGCAAAAGAAACAAAAGAGACCATAACAAAAATCAATAAAACCAAAAGCTGGTTCTTTGAAAGGATAAATAAAATTGACAAACCATTAGACAGAAACAACCCATCATCAAGAAACAAAGGGAGAAAAATCAAATCAATAAAATTAGAAATGAAAATGGAGAGATCACAACAGACAACACAGAAATACAAAGGATCATAAGAGACTACTATCAGCAATTATATGCCAATAAAATGGACAACTTGGGAGAAATGGACAAATTCTTAGAAAAGTACAACCTTCCAAAACTGAACCAGGAAGAAATAGAAAATCTTAACAGACCCATCACAAGCACGGAAATTGAAACTGTAATCAGAAATCATCCAGCAAACAAAAGCTCAGGTCCAGACGGCTTCACAGCTGAATTCTACCAAAAATTTAGAGAAGAGCTACCACCTATCCTACTCAAACTCTTCCAGAAAATTGCAGAGGAAAGTCAATTTCCAAACTCATGCTATGAGGCCACCATCACCCTAATACCAAAACCTGACAAAGATGCCACAAAAAAAGAAAACTATAGGCCAATATCACTGATGAACATAGATGCAAAAATCCTCAACAAAATTCTACCTATCAGAATCCAACAACAAATTAAAAGGATCATACACCATGATCAAGTGAGCTTTATCCCAGGGATGCAAGGATTCTTCAATATCTGCAAATCAATCAATATAATTCACCACATTAATAAACTGAAAAATAAAAGCCATATGATTATGTCAATAGATGCAGAGAAAGCATTTGACAAAATTCAACATTCATTTATGATAAAAACTCTCCAGAAAGCAGGAATAGAAGGAACATACCTCAACATAATAAAAGCTATATATGACAAACCCACAGCAAACATTTTCCTCAATGGTGAAAAATTGAAAGCATTTTCCCTAAAGTCAGGAACAAGACAAGGGTGGCACTTTCACTGCTACTATTCAACATAGTTCTGGAAGTTTTGGCCACAGCAATCAGAGCAGAAAAAGAAATAAAAAGAATCCAAATTGGAAAAGAAAATGTAAAACTCCCATTGTTTGCAGATGACATGATCCTCTACACAGAAAACCCTAAAGATTCCACCAGAAAATTACTAGAGCTAATCAATGAATATAGTAAAGTTGCAGGATATAAAATCAACACACAGAAATCCCTTGCATTCCTATACACGAATAATGAGAAAGTAGAAAAAGACATTAAGGAAACAATTCCATTCACCATTGCAACGAAAAGAATAAAATACTTAGGAATATATCTACCTAAAGAAACTAAAGACCTATATATAGAAAACTATAAAACACTGATGAAAGAAATCAAAGAGGACACAAATAGATGGAGAAATATACCATGTTCATGGATCGGAAGAATCAATATAGTGAAAATGAGTATACAAACCAAAGCAATCTACAGATTCAATGCAATCCCTATCAAGCTACCAGTGGTATTTTTCACAGAGCTAGAACAAAGAATTTCACAATTTGTATGGAAATACAAAAAACCTCGAATAGCCAAAGCAATCTTGAGAAAGAAGAATGGAACTGGAGGAATCAACTTGCCTGACTTCAGGCTCTACTACAAAGCCACAGTCATCAAGACAGTATGATACTGGCACAAAGACAGACATATAGATCAATGGAACAAAATAGAAAGCCCAGAGATAAATCCACACACCTATGGACACCTTATCTTCGACAAAGGAGGCAAGAATATACAATGGATTACAGATAATCTCTTTAACAAGTGGCCATTGAAAACTGATCAACCACTTGTAAAAGAATGAAAGTAGATCACTTTCTAACACCATACACAAAAATAATCTCAAAATGGATTAAAGATCTAAAAGTAAGACCAGAAACTATAAAACTCCTAGAAGAGAACATAGGCAAAACACTCTCTGACATAAATCACAGCAGGATCCCCTATGACCCACCCCCCAGAATACTGGAAATAAAAGCAAAAGTAAACAAATGGGATCTAATTAAAATTAAAAGCTTCTGCACAACAAGGAAACTTTAAGCAAGGTGAAAAGACAGCCTTCAGAATGGGACAAAATAATAGCAACTGACAAACAACTAATCTCAAAAATATACAAGCAACTTATGCAGCTCAATTCCAGAAAAATAAACGACCCAATCAAAAAATGGGCCAAAGAACTAAATAGACATTTCTCCAAAGAAGACATATGGATGGCTAACAAACACAGGAAAACATGCTCAACATCACTCATTATCAGAGAAATGCAAATTAAGACCACAATGAGGTACCACTTCACACCAGTCAGAATGGCTGTGATCCAAAAGTCTACAAGAAATAAATGCTGGAGAGGGTGTGGAGAAAAGGGAACCCTCTTACACTGTTGGTGGGAATGCAAACTAGTACAGCCACTTTGGAGAACAGTGTGGAGATTCCTTAAAAAACTGGAAATAGAACTGCCTTATGACCCAGAAATCCCACTGCTGGGCATACACACCAAGGAAACCAGAATTGAAAGAGACACAATTACCCTAATGTTCATCACAGCACTGTTTATAATAGCCAGGACATGGAAACAACCTAGGTGTCCATCAGCAGATGAATGGATAAGAAAGCTGTGGTACATGTACACAATGGAGTATTAGTCAACCATTAAAAAGCATACATTTGAATCAGTTCTAATGAGGTGGATGAAACTGGAGCCGATTATACAGAGTGAAGTAAGCCAGAAAGAAAAACACCAATACAGTATACTAACACATATATATGGAATTTAGAAAGATGGTAATGATAACCCTGTATGCGAGACAGCAAAAGAGACACAGATGTTTAGAACAGACTTTTGGACTCTGGGGGAGAGGGAGAGGGTGGGATGATTTGGGAGAATGGCATTGAAGCCTGTATACTATCATGTAAGAAACGAATCGCCAGTCTATGTTCGATACAGGATATAGGATGCTTGGAGCTGGTGCACGGGTATGATCCAGAGAGATGATATGGGGTGGGAGGTGGGAAGGAGGTTCAGGATTGTGAACTCATGTACACCTGTGGTGGATTCATGTCAATGTATGGCAAAACCAATACAGTATTGTAAAGCAAAATAAAGTAAAAATAAAAATTAAAAAAATAAAATAAAGAGACAGAGAAAAATGAGAATGAATAGTCCATGAACAGATATTCAATTAATGTAATTCAAAACTCAGAGTGCTTTAATGATATGTATACCACAGTAGCTATTTCTGCTCTATGTGGCAAAATATATACGGAGAGAGAAAGTACCACCATGAGGTACTTTCCCATCATGTGATAAATTTCAACTGAGGACTGAAGCCTGTGTCCTCAACTTAGGATACATTTTCAATTAAAAAAAATAATGTTAGTTTATAGTCTGAATCTCATTTATGCAAACCAGTTTCATTTAAAATGTTGTTCAAGGTGACTGTGCATGAAGCTTACTCCTCTTAAGCAAGAAATTCTTGCCTATAAAGAAGTGAAGTGATCTGAAATTCACTCAGTCATGTCCAACTCTTTGAGACCCTATAGACTATAGCCCACCAGGTTCCTCTGTCCAGCGGATTTTCCAGGCAAGAATACTGGAGGGAATGTCATTTCCTTCTCCAGGAGATCTTCCCAATACAGGAATCAAACCCAGGTCTCCCGCATTGCAGGCAGATTCTTCACCATTTGAGCCACCAGAGAACGTCTTTGCAGGCCCTCTGCCTGCAAAGAGGATCAAGTTAAAAATGAAGAGTACATTGGAGAATTGTACAAACACTGAGAGAAATTAACAATGAAAATTGTGGAATGTTTTTACAGAGATCTTAAAAATAAGAGGGTACATGAACTTCATAATTGGCTTTGCTATAAGCAATCACTGATAAATATTATATTCTTTATCTCTTTTCCAACACTTCCAATAGTACATAAACAGAAACCCCATCTAAAACTGCGCATGTGTTATTATTAAAGCTTACATGATACACAAACTCTTGCTTTATGGCTATATATTCTCACAACATTTTCTTCTATTTACACAGAGAATGATCTGTACAATTGTTTAAACGTGTATGTGTCCTTATGTAGGTTTGGCTCAGGTGGACATTTCTGAACCACAAAACTAACACAATATTGTAAACCAACTACACTCAAATTAAAATTAATTCTAAAAATAATAGAAATGTTTTAAAGGAATGAATAAGGAAACTATTGATTGAAAGATGTGTCAGACATAGGAACCAGTGACAAAATGTGAACTTTATTTGGCTCCTACTTCAAGCAAACTGAAGAATTCCTTTCCTTCCAGTGGTTAGGACTCCATGCTTTCACTGCCAAGGGCCTGGGTTCAATCCTTGCTTGGGGAACTAAGATTCCACAAGCTGAGTGGGCATGCCTGAAAAGCAAGCAAACAAACAAATAAATTGTAAGACAAGACAAAACAAGTCTGACATAAAGCAATTGGAAATTTTAACTCTTTATAAAATTAAGGAATTATTAATTTTTGGATTATATAGAGATATTTTGATTATAGCTTTTAAAATTTTCCAGGGTTACATGCTGAAATATTTTGTAATGAAATCTTACGTTTGGTATCTGCTTTGAAATAATATGAGAGGTATGGAAGTAGGTGGAGTTACAGCAAGTTTGCCTATGAATAATTCTTAAAGCTATGTGATAAATGTGTAGGGATTCACTATACTCTTCTGTTTGCTTTTGTATATCCTCCATAATCGAAAGTAAAAAAAAAAAATTATTCTTATTAAACTTTGCTTCCCATTCTCTGAGGGGAAAAAAAAAAAAAAGCCCCTCTGAATGGCAAGGAGTATCTACCTTCGTTTCTGTATTGCTGAGGACACAGACAAAGGAAGACATTAAATAAACCATGACAGGCATGATGATCATGAAGATGAGGCCATAATAAACCTCCGCACTTCAAGTTCCTTGTTTCCTCCCAGTGTCACACTGGGTCAAAGAATGCTAAAAATCTTTAAGTAATCTAAAATCATGCTGCTTGCTGAATTAATATAAAGCAGTTCAGAAATATCTTAATGAGAAAACTTCTGTAGAGTCATTTGAAAGATAATAATGTCTCCCTATTGCAGTTTTAGGAGAAAAAAATGAAAAACCCAGAAGGAAACAATCACTCTGACCCTGTGAGAGAATTCATTCTCCTTGGATTCCCTTGTACCTGGGAGGCTCAGATCTTCCTCTTCTCACTCTTCTCTGTGATCTATGTGTTGACACTAACTGGAAATTTGTGCATTATCTGTGCAGTGTGGTGGGACCACCATCTCCACACCCCCATGTACATCCTGCTGGCCAATTTTTCCTTCCTGGAGATGTGGTATGTCACTTCTACTGTCCCCAGTATGCTAGCCAACTTTCTCTCTGAGACCAAGACCACTTCCTTCTCTGGCTGCTTCCTCCAGTTCTACTTCTTCTTCTCCATGGGCACCACTGAGACCTTCTTCTTGTCTGCCATGGCCTTTGACAGGTACCTTGCCATCTGCAGGCCCCTTCACTACCCCACTGTCATGACAGTGCAACGCTGCATCAGAATGGGAGCCTGCTGCTGGGTGTGTGGCTTTTTATACTTCCTCTTGCCTATTCACCTAATCTCTTAGCTCCCATTTCATTGTCTCAATAAGACTGATCATTTCCTATGTGACCCAGGACCCCTTATAAAGCTGTTCTGTGTGCCAGCCCCTGCCACTGAAATCATTTGTGCCACTTCTAACTCAGGCATAATTTTCCCTACCTTACTCTTCATTACCAGCTCCTACACCCTGGTTATCAGAGCTGTGTTTAGGGTACCTTCAGCAGAAGGCTGACATAAGGCTTTCTCTACATGTGGATCCCATCTGGCTGCGGTGTCCCTGTTTTATGGCTCCATCATGATTGTATATGTGAGCCCAACAGCAGGCAATTCAGCAGAGATTCAAAAATATGTGACTTTGTCCTATATGGTGTTAACTCCATTATTCAATCCTTGGATCTATAGTCTCTGAAATAAGGAGATGAAGGAGGCACTGAAAAGATTATTTAAGATGGTGAGATTTAGTCAAAAGCATAAAAGAAATCTCTGAAGAACTGTGTTCATAGCTGAAATAATGTATGGGAAATAAATAATTAAAAGATTGGTATTCAATAGTACTAATTAAATTAGGAAAATGTATTTTGGAGGAGGAGGAACATACTCAAGTGTAATTAGATGGTCATTAAATTAACTGTATCCATTTTTATTGTTAGAGAAAATTTGATATTAATAGTAAAACTTTTCAAATTCAAATAAAAATAATCAAAAGCCAGATGATCAGTCATCTTGGTGGCATTCAGATTGAAACTAGGTAATAGTTGCTGCCAGTATCACATACATACATAAGGGTACATGTGATATGTTCAACATTTTAAATTTATTACTAGTATTTCTCTAGTGACTCAAAAGTTTTGTATTCTAAACTTATAAAACAACACTTAAATTTTACTATCTCAATATTCAGTTCAACTCAGTTCAGTCGCTCAGTCGTGTCCAACTCTTTGCGACCCTATGAATCGCAGCACGCCAGGCCTCCCTGTCCATCACAAACTCCCAGAGTTCACTCAGACTCATGGCCATTGAGTCAGTGATGCCATCCAGCCATCTCATCCTCTGTCGTCCCCTTCTCCTCCTGCCCCCAATCCCTCCTAGCATCAGAGTCTTTTCCAATGAGTCAACTCTTCGCACGAGGTGGCCAAAGTACTGGAGTTTCAGCTTTAGCATCATTCCTTCCAAAGAAATCTCAGGGCTGATCTCCTTCAGAATGGACTGGTTGGATCTCCTTGCAGTCCAAGGGACTCTCCAACACCACAGTTCAAAACCATCAATTCTTCAACTTTCAGCCTTCTTCACAGTTCAACTCTCACATCCATACACGACCACAGGAAAAGCCATAGCCTTGACTAGACGGACCTTACTCGGCAAAGTAACATCTCTGCTTTTGAATATGCTTTGTAGGTTGGTCATAACTTTTCTTCCAAGGAGTAAGCGTCTTTTAATTTCATGGCTGAAATCAAATTCTGCAGTGATTTTGGAGCCCGTTTCCAATGAAGTGATGGGACCGGATGCCATAATCTTCGTTTTCTGAATGTTGAGCTTTAGGCCAACTTTTTCACTCTCCACTTTCACTTTCATCAAGAGGCTTTTTAGTTCCTCCTCATTTTCTGCCTTAAGGGGGTGTCATCTGTATATCTGAGGTTATTGATATTTCTCCTGGCAATCTTGATTCCAGCTTGTGTTTCTTCTAGTCCAGCGTTTCTCATTATGTACAGTGCATAGAAGTTAAATAAGCAGGGTGACTATATACAGCCTTGACGTACCCCTTTTCCTATTTGGAACCAGTCTATTGTTCCATGTCCAGTTCTAACTACTGCTTCCTGACCTGCATACAGATTTCTCAAGAGGCAGGTCAGGTGGTCTGGTGTTCCCATCTCTTTCAGATTTTTCCACAGTTTATTGTGAGCCACACGGTCAAAGGCTTTGGCATAGTCAATAAAGCAGAAAGAAATGTTTTTCTGGAACTCTCTTGCTTTTTTCATGATCCACCAGATGTTGGCAATTTGATCTCTGGTTCCTCTACCTTTTCTAAAACCACTTGAACATCAGGAAGTTCACGGTTCACGTATTGCTGAGGCCTGGCTTGGAGGAGAAGGGAATGGCAAACCACTTCAGTATTCTTGCCTTGAGAACCCCATGAACAGTATGAAAAGGCAAAATGATAGGATACTGGAAGAGGAACTGCCCAGGTCAGTAGGTGCCCAATATGCTACTGGAGATCGGTGGAGAAATAACTCCAGAAAGAATGAAGGGATGGAGCCAAAGCAAAAACAATACCCAGCTGTGGTTGTGACTGGTGATAGAAGCAAGGTCCAGTACTATAAAGAGCAATATTGCATAGGAACCTGGAATGTCAGGTCCATGAATCAAGGCAAATTGGAAGTGGTCAAACAAGTGATGGCAAGAGTGAACGTCGACATTCTAGGAATCAGCAAACTAAAATGGACTGGAATGGGTGAATTTAACTCAAACAACCATTATATCTACTACTGTGGGCAGGAATCCCTCAGAAGAAATGGAGTAGCCATCATGGTCAACAAAAGAGTCCGAAATGCAGTACTTGGATGCAATCTCAAAAACAACAGAATGATTTCTGTTCATCTCCAAGGAAAACCATTCAATATCACAATTATCCAAGTCTATGCCCCAACCAGTAATGCTGGAGAAGCTGAAGTTGAATGGTTTTATGAAGACCTACAAGACCTTTTAGAACTAACACCCAAAAAAGATGTCCTTTTCATTATAGGGGACTGGAATGCAAAAGTAGGAAGTCAAGAAACACCTGGAGTAACAGGCAAATTTGGCCTTGGAATATGGAATGAAGCAGGGCAAAGACTAATACAGTTTTGCCAAGAAAATGCACTGGTCATAGCAAACACCCTCTTCCAACAACACAAGAGAAGGCTCTACACATGGATATCACCAGATGGTCAACACCAAAATCAGACTGATTATATTCTTTGCAGCCAAAGATGGAGAAGCTCTATACAGTCAACAAAAACAAGACTGGGAGCTGACTGTGGCTCAGAACATGAACTCCTTATTACCAAATTCAGACTCAAATTGAAGAAAGTAGGGAAAACCCCTAGACCATTCAGGTATGACCTAAATCAAATCCCTTATGATTATACAGTGGAAGTGAGAAATAGATTCAAGGGCCTAGATCTGATAGATAGAGTGCCTGATGAACTATGGAATGAGGTTCGTGACATTGTACAGGAGACAGGGATCAAGACCATCTCCATGGAAAAGAAATGCAAAAAAGCAAAATGGCTGTCTGAGGAGGCCTTACAAATAGCTGTGAAAAGAGAGGTGAAAAACAAAGGAGAAAAGGAAAGATATAAGCATCTGAATGCAGAGTTCCAAAGAACAGCAAGAAGAGATAAGAAAGACTTCTTCAGCGATCAATGCAAGAAATAGAGGAAAAGAACAGAATGGAAAAGACTAGAGATCTCTTCAAGAAAATTAGAGATACCAAGGGAACATTTCATGCAAAGATGGGCTCGATAAAGGACAGAAATGGTATGGACCTAACAGAAGCAGAAGATATTAAGAAGAGGTGGCAAAAATACATGGAAGAACTGTACAAAAAAGATCTTTACGACCCAGATAATCATGATGGTGTGATCAATAATCTAGAGCCAGACATCCTGAAATGTGAAGTCAAGTGGGCCTTGGAAAGCATCACTATGAATAAAGCTAGTGGAGGTGATGGAATTCCAGTGAGCTGTTTCAAATCCTGAAAGATGATGCTGTGAAAGTGCTGCACTCAATATGCCAGCAAGTTTGGAAAACTCAGCAGTGGCCACAAGACTGGAAAAGGTCAGTTTTCATTCCAATCCCAAAGAAAGGCAATGCTAAAGAATGCTCAAACTACTGCACAATTGTACTCATCTCAATATTAAAAATATAGCAAAATACATTCACCTTCTTATGAAAAATTGATTATTCATAATTTTATTTCTTTGTACTTTCTCATCAAAATTATGTTAAAATAATTTTACTCTTCAGATCCAGGTCGTATTAATACATTTTTCCACTGTATATTTACTTTTAATAACTATTTTTGGAAAGAGCTCTCTTTAAAAAAAAAAAGCCAAGCCTTTTCTTTCTTTTTTTTTTTTTTTTTTTGCTTTATTTTACTTTACAATACTGTATTGGTTTTGCCATACATCAACATGAATCCACCACGGGTGTACCTGAGTTCCCAATCCTGAAACCCCCTCTCACCTCCCTTCCCATACCATCTCTCTGGGTCATCCCAGTGCACCAGCCCCAAGCATCCTGTATCCTGCATCGAACCTAGACTGGTGATTCATTTCTTACATGATATTAAACATGTTTCAATGCCATTCTCCCAATCATCCCACCCTCTTCCTCTCCCACAGAGTCCCAAAGTCTGTTCTATATATCTGTGTCTCTTTTGCTGTCTCACATTTGTGTCTTCTGTAGGTTAAGGTTAGAAGATAATTACTAGCGACTCAGGTGTATTTCAAATTACAAAATTGTTAGATTTGCCTCTTCCAACTATCTCAAGAACACTAGTACCTCATGCTCTCAACCAGAACTTTCCTCATACCATAAAGAGAACCTGGACCCGTTAACTGCTGCTGCTGTTGCTGCTAAGTCACTTCAGTCGTGTCCGACTCTGTACGACCCCATAGACAGCATCCCACCAGGCTCCCCCATCCCTGGGATTCTCCAGGCAAGAACACTGGAGTGGGTTGCCATTTCCTTCTCCAATGCATGAAAGTGAAAAGTGAAAGTGAAGTCGCTCAGTCGTGCTCGACTCTTAGTGACCCCATGGACTGCAGCCTACCAGGCTCCTCCATCCATGGGATTTTCCAGGCAAGAGTACTGGAGTGGGGTGCCATTGCCTTCTCCGGGACCCATTAACTATCACTCCCTAATTTCCCCTCTCTCCAGTCCCTGGAAACAATTAATCTACTTTCTGTTTCTATGGATTTTCCTATTCTGGAAATTTCGTATAAATGGAATCATACAATATGTGACTTTTTGTGACTGGTTTCTTTCACTTAACATAATGTTTACAAGGTTCATTTATGTTGTAGCATGTGTTCAGTTTAGTTCAGTTCAGTTCATTCGCTCAGTCATGTCGACTCTGTGACCCCATGGACGGCAGCACACAAGCCCTCCTGTCCATCACCAACTTCCGGAACTTGCTCAAACTCATGTCCATTGAGTCGGTAATGCCATTCAACTGTCTCATACTCCCTTGTCCCCTTCTCCTCCAGCCTTCAAACTAGCATCACGGTCTTTTCAAATGAGGCAGTTCTTCGAATCAGATGGCCAAAGGATTGGAGTTTCAGTTTCAGCATCAGTCCTTCCAATGAATATTCAAGACTGATTTCCTTTAGGATGGACTGATTGGATCTCCTTGCAGTCCAAGGGACTCTCAAGAGTCTTCTCCAACACTACAGTTCAAAAGCATCAATTCTTAAGTGCTCAGCTTTCTTTATAGTCCAACTCTCACATCTATACTTGACTACTGGAAAAGTAGTTTATTACTTTTTGTGGTTGAATAAAATTCTACAGTATGGATACACCATATTTTGTTTAGTTAACTGTTGATGGCATTTGCTTGCATTATTGGTCTGTATGAGTTATACATAGACAAATTTATTTTGTGAATACATATTTTCACTTTTTGGGGGTATATCCTTGGGAGAGGAATTGCTGGGTCACATGTTATTTCTATGGGCTTCCCAGGTGGTGTTAGTGGTAAAGAACCCACCTGATAATGCAGCAGACTTGAGAGATGTGGGTTCCATCCCTGGGTCAGGAAGATCCCTGGAGGAGGGCATGGCAACCCACTCCAGTGTTCTTGCCCAAAGAAGTCCATAGACAGAGGAGCCTAGTGGGCTACAGTCCATAGAGTCGCAGAGAGCTGGACACAACTGAAGTGACTTAGCCCAGTACAGCACACAATCTTGATATTACTGAATAGACTACCTCATATCACATATTTTCAAGAGGAATCCATTTGATTATGTCCCTGAATCTATCATTTCTTGATCTAATTTTTAAAAATAAATTATTGACATAATTTATAATTAAATGGGACTTCACAAAGATATTTAAAACATTGATTTAGGATAGGGAAAAAAAGAATGATAAATAAATTGCTGATAAAAGGAAACAATAGAATAGGCAAATTGCAGAAAATGGGGTAAGTGGAAAAATGTAATTAATGAAATTACTATAATGATTGTAGTAAATAATACATAATAATAAAGTTCTTTTCTTTAAATACATTATAAAGAAAGCAAGTGCATAGGAAAAGGCTTACTATGTCTAAACTATTGGTATTGTCAAAACTTTTGTTCACAATCTTTTCTTTGTTTCTGTTTCTATAGGTTGAACAATTTCCATATTATTAAATATCACTGTATGAACATCATTTTAGTCAATTGTCTTAACTGGCCATTTTTTTCACATTATTATACTTACAGACTTTTTAATGTGAAATATATTTGTTGGTCCAGTTAAAATGTCATAATAGGGGCAATTTTGATGGTGGCCAAACTGTAGCAAATAGTGTGCTTATAAATGTATGAGAGGGAGGAATTAAAGCAACTGGTGTGTTATCCATTCACTCCCTTCACCATGAGGAAATTCTTGAGTAAAGGAAAGACAGGAGAACCACACTAAATTCCTTATCAAGTAGACTCCAAGTAAATCAACTAAAGGGTTTTCCAAGAAAAAAAAAAAAAGACTTTAATCTCTTAAATTCCCTTATCAAAATGTTACTGATAAAGGATCACCTACTGTAATATGAATCCAATATCCATCTAGAGGCATGACTCTCTAGTAAATATTATGTAAGTTATACAGCTCTTAGGAATGTAAAAAGGAAATTTTCCAAGTGGCCTGGACTCATCAGATTACATTTTAGTGAATAAATAATGCCACCTTGCTTATTTAACTTATATGCAGAGTGTGAACTAAGTCATTCAGTCATGTCCAACTCTTTGCAAGCCCATGTACTGTAGACCACCAGTTTCCTCTGTCCATGAGATTTCCCAGGCAGGAATATTGGAGTGGGTTGCCATTTCCTTCTCCAGGGGATCATCAGAGTATATCATGGTAAGTGCCAGCCTGGGTGAATCACAAGCTGGACTCAAGATTGCCAGGAAAAATATCAACAACCTCAAATATGCAGATGATACCAGTCTAATGGCAGGGAGTCTAGAGGAACTAAAAGGCTCTTCATGAGAGTGAAAGAGGAGAGTGAAAAGGCTGGCTTGAAACTCAACATTCAAAACCTCAGATCATGGCATCCAGTCCCATCAGTTCAGTTCAGTCACTCAGTCATGTCCGACTCTGTGTGACCCCATGAATTGCAGCACGCCAGGCCTCCCTGTTCATCACCATCTCCCGGAGTTCACTCAGACTCACATCCATCGAGTCAGTGATGCCATCCAGCCATCTCATCCTCTGTCATCCCCTTCTCCCCCTGCCCCCAATCCCTCCCAGCATCAGAGTCTTTTCCAATGAGTCAACCCTTCGCATGAGGTGGCCAAAGTACTGGAGTGTCAGCTTTAGCATCATTCCTTCCAAAGAAATCCTGGGGCTGATCTCCTTCAGAATGGACTGGTTGGATCTCCTTGCAGTCCAAGGGACTCTCAAGAGTCTTCTCCAACACCACAGTTCAAAAGCATCAATTCTTCGGCGCTCAGCCTTCTTCACAGTTCAACTCTCACATCCATACATGACCACTGGAAAAACCATAGCCTTGACTAGACGGACCTTAGTCGGCAAAGTAATGTCTCTGCTTTTGAATATGCTATCTAGGTTGCTCATAACTTTTCTTCCAAGGAGCAAGCATCCTTTAATTTCATGGCTGCAGTCACCATCTTCAGTGATCCATTCCCATCACTTCATAGCAAATAGAAGGGGAAATGTGGAAGCAGTGATAGATTTTATTTTCTTGGGCTCCAAAATCACTGCAGACAGTGACTGCAGCCATCAAATTAAAAGACACTTGCTCCTTGGAAGGAGAGCTATCACAAAACTAGACAGCATATTAAAAAGCAGAGACATCATTTTGCCAACAAAGGTCGATATAGTCAAAGCTATATTTTTTCCAGTAGTCATGTATGGATGTGAGAGTTGGACCATAAAGAAGGCTGAGCACCAAATAATTGATGCTTTTGAATTGTGGTGCTGGAGAAAACTCTCAAGAGTGTCTTGGACAGCAGGGAGATCAATCTAGTCAATCCTAAAGGAAATCAACCCTGAATATTCCTTGGAAGGACTGATGCTAAAGCTGAAGTTCCATACTTTGAACACCTGGTGCAAAGAGCCAACTTACTAGAAAAGACCCTGATGCAGGAGAAAGATTAGAGGTAAAAGGAAAGGAGGGCAGCAGAAGATGAGATGGTTGGATGGTATCACCAATTCAACGGACATGAATGTGAGCAAATTCGGGGAGATAGTAGAGGGCAGGAGACATGCTACAGTCCATGGGGTCACCAAGAGTCAGATAGGACTTAACAACTGAACAATGACAAATAAATATTATTGTGAAATGGACAATCTTATCTGCTAGTGAAACTGCACCCAGTTCCGTAGGAACACAAAAGACCAGGTTTACTAGTCTATCTATATGTGGAATCTTAACAAAACAAAAAGCACAAAATTCATAGAAAAGGGGATCAGACTTATGGTTGCCATAAATAGAGTGTTAGCAGGAGGGGGATTTGGAGGTAGGTGGTCAAAAAATACAAAGTTCCAGTTAAAGATAAATAAGTACTTGAGTGAGCTTCTTGATGAGGGTGAAAGAGGAGAGTGAAAAAGTTGGCTTAAAACTCAGCATTCAGTAAATGAAGATTATGGCATCTGGTTCCATCACCTCATGGCAAATAGATGGAGAAACAATGGAAACAGAGACAGACTTTATTTTCTTGGGCTCCAAAATCACTGCAGATGGTGACTGTAGCCATGAAAGCAAAAGATGCTTGCTCCTTGGAAGAAAAGCTATGACAAACCAAGACAGCACATTAAAAAACAGGGACATTACTTTGCCAACAAAATTCCGTCTAGTCAAAATGTGGTTTTTCCAGTAGTCATGTTTGGATGTGAGAGTTGGACCATAAAGAAAGCTGAGCATCAAAGAATTGATGCTTTTGAACTGTGTTGTTGGAGAAGACTCTTGAGAGTCCTTTGGACTGCAAGGAGATCAAACCAGTCAATGCTAAAGGAAATCAGTCCTGAATACTCATTGGAAGGACTGATGCTGAAGCTGAAACTGCAATCCTTTGGCCACGTGATTTGAAGAACTGACTCATTAGAAAAGACCCTGATGCTGGGAAAGATTGGAAACAATGACAGACTATTTTCTTGGGCTTTAAAATCACTGCAGATAGTGACTGCAGCCATGAAATTAAAAGACACTTGCTTCTTGGAAGAAAAACTATGATAAATGTAGACAGAGTGTTAAAAAAAAAACAGAGACACTGATTTGCCAAAAAAGGTCTGGATAGTCAAAGCTATGTTTTTTCCAGTAGTCACGTATGTGTGTGAGAGCTGGATCAAAAAGAAGGCTGAGCACCAAAGAATTGATGCTTTTGAATTGTAGTGTTGGAGAAAACTCTTGAGAGTCCCTTGGACTGCAAGGAGATCAAACCAGTCAATCCTAAAGGAAGTCAACCCTGAATATTCCTTGGAAGGACTGATATTGAAGCTTAAGCTCCAATACTTTGACCACCTGATGCAAAGAGCCAATTCATTGGAAAAGACTCTGATACTAGGAAAGGCAGAAGGCAGGAGGAGAATGGGACGACAGTATGAGATGGTTGGATAGCATCACTGACTCCATGGACATGAGTTTCAGCAAGCTCCAGGAGTTGGTGATGCACAGGGAAGCCTTGCATGCTGCAGTCCATGGAGTCACAAAGAAGTGGACATGACTGAGTGACTGAACAACAACAAGTACTAGGAATGTAATGTAAAACATGATGACTATAGTAAACAATAGAAAGAAAAAGAAAGTGAAGTCACTCAGTTGTGTCTGACTGTGATCCCATGGACTGCAGCCTACCAGGTTCCTCAGTCCATGGGATTTTCCAGGCAAGAATACTAGAGTGGGTTGCCATTACAATGGTTGTATAATATATAGGAAAATTATTGAAAGAGTAAATCCTAAGTGTTCTCATCACAAGGAGAGATTTTCTTCCTTTTCTTTTGATTGCATATATTTTGATTCATCTGATATGATGAACGCTAATTAAACTTATCGTGATACTCATTTCATTGCGTATGTAAATCAAACCATCATGCTGTACAACCCAAACTTCTGCAGTGATATATGTCAATTATTTCTCAATAAAACCAGAAAAATATATTAATGGATTGAGGGTACTCCAACCAGACAGAAAGGTACACTACAAGTGGGTTAAAGGACCCAGAAAAATTAGGAAATTTTTCCGAGGCTAGGATATCAAGACTAGCCTTGAAAGCAGCTTAGACCTGCCCATTGCTCTGATTTACTGGTTCATTTGTTAAAAGTATCCTCAATTGGAAGAAAAGTGAAGGCGATGAGAAATTGACTTTATACTGGGTAAGGTTAGAATGAGGTCCACAAGCCAGGTCACAAACTTACAAATGTCCTTGCAATTGGCTACAGGTTTCCATGTTTTCACATTACAACCTGCTTCTCCTTGTCCCTGCATATTAAAACATTGGCAAACAATGGGAAAGAGGCTTGGTGGAGAAAAAGGAAAATATATATATATTAACAAGCTATCTAGAAAACTATAAAACTTTACTGAGAAATTCAAGACATAAATTTAATAGAGAGATATGCCAAGATCATAGATTGTAAAAGTAATTATTATATAATTGACAATAAATCTACCCATTCAAAGCAATCCCGATCAAAATTCCAGTGATAATTTTTGTGCAAATTGAAAAGTGGATCACAAATTTATGTGGAAATGTATTAACCCAAGACTGCAAAAAAAAAAAAAGTTGAAAGAGAAATAAATTGAAAAGACTTACTTTACCAGATATCAAGACTAATTAAATAATTATGATAATTAGAGAATGTGGAACTGGTCAATAGGTACAAAAAACAGAGAATCCATAAAGCAATCTATGCATATACTAACACTTAAAATAACAAAAATATGTACACTATGAAAACAGTGTTTAAATATTAATGCTATTGTGCTTTTGAACTGCAGTGTTGGAGAAGACTCTTGAGAGTCCCTTCGACTGCAAGGAGATCCAACCAGTCCATTCTGAAGGAGAGCAACCCTGGGATTTCTTTGGAGGGAATGATGCTAAAGCTGAAACTCCAGTACTTTGGCCACCTCATGCGAAGAGTTGACTCATTGGAAAAGACTCTGATGCTGGGAGTGATTGGGGACAGGAGAAGGGGATAACAGAGGATGAGATGGCTGGATGGCATCACCGACTTGATGGACTGAGTCTGAGTGAACTCTGGGAGATGGTGATGGACAGGGAGGCCTGGCGTGCTGCGATTCATGGGGTCGCAAAGAGTCGGACATGACTGAGCGACTGAACTGAACTGAACTGAACTGAGTGCTATTGTAAACTCTGTGTTAATCCTAAAGTTCCTATGGAGAAGATGATAAAAATAAGACTACATACAGGGATAAGACTACATACATAACAGGGATAGACTTAAAGGGGTTTTTTTGTTTGTTTGTTTTTCTACCAAAATGAAAAAATCTAGGTCAAATGGATTTTCATGTTGAACAGTGAAATTTGAGTTCTATTTCTTACAGAGAAGTTAAGCTCAAGATGATTGTAGATCTTAAATGTGAAAGTTAAGATAGAAAAGCTTCTAAAAAATAAAGTAGAATGTTTTCATAACTTTGAAATAAGCAAAAAAAAATTAACTCTAAAAAATTAGACACATTAAAATTTTTAATTCTGTTCAATAAGAAACTGAGACTGGAAAAATAAGTCACGTAGCTAAGAGAAAATACTAGGAATACATATAACTCATAAAATGTGTTTTTTAAATCTTTAAAGTGATAAATTCCAAGTAGAAAAATGGGCAAACCTCTTAAAAAGTCATTTCACTTTCTTTGCAGTAACTAGTTTTCTATTGTAGTGTATAGTGTCATTTAATAAGCGAACAATCTTGGAAATCAAATTAATCTTTGAATCCTTAAGTGAAGAAAAATAAAACTGTGTTATCTTGAGGAACTTTAACTCATGTTTCTGAGTCTAATTTTCTTACTTGCAATTTGGAACTAATTAACGCATTTAAAATAATATATACAATGGCATAGAATAGGCATTCAAGGATGATAAGTATGCTATTTTTATTCTGCCTTTTGTATTTTGGTTCCATATTAAGAAAAATAAAAACTGCATATGTGTCATATTTTTATTTTCGGGCTTACATTGTTGATTCTTACAACTGAATTTCAACTCACTTAATTTATAGTTCTTCAAGAAAGAGGGTAAATTTTGTTCATAATTTGAAATTTTTAGGAATTTATTTTTAAGGACTGAAGACTGTATTAAATATACCATGATCCATAAATGTTATGGGTATTTGAATGGAAAAATTGGCCTATATATTTACATTAAAATATATTTGTTAAATACTGATTATATATTAACTAATGCCCTAAATTTCCAGTATTAACCAGGTAAGGCATAGCCCCTGCCCTTAAGGAGCTTACAATTGAGGAGTTTTACACAAATGGTTAATAATAATTTAAAGCATAAATATTAGTCCTTGAGACTAAGATAGCCCAAAAAATCATTAGGCTTTACATTTTTTTTTTCACTTTTAATGGAAGCCAAATACAGAATAACCTCCAGTTATTCTAACCTCCACTTTTATTTCTTATGTATTGTACCACTGTTATTTCATTCTCTTTCTGTTCTGTCCCATATAGCTTTTCTTTAGTATTTGGGTCAAGTGAAGTGAAGTGAAGTGAGTTGAACTCACTCAGTCATGTCCGACTCTTTGAGACCCCATGGACTGTAGCCCACCAGGCTCTTCCATCCATGGGATTCTCCAGGCTAGAATACTGGAGTGGGTTGCCATTTCCTTCTCCAGGGGAACGTCCCAACCCAGGGATCGAACCCAGGTCTCCCACATTGCAGGCAGACGTTTTACCCTCTGAGCCACCAGGGAAGCCAGTTAAATAATAATTTAGTTGCCTCTTGACAAGAAGTTAAGTGAAAGGCTTGAGGGAAAGAGTGAATATTACAAAAACATTTTCCAAATGGAGTTAGGAGAAAATTCAAGAGAAGTTTATTCAGATGCTATCTATCATGATGGGGGTATGATTTGGCTGAATGAATTTAAGCTTCTTATTTAAAGAGTTAAACTTTAAATGAGAGTCTCATTTAAAGAGTTAAAGCTTAGTTAAAGGCATAGGAAGACTGATTAGATAATCCCCTCACAAAGAAGGATTATTAGTGTTTGAATTTTAGATAAATATTTCATGGTGTTCTACCAGTTGACTAATAAGTTGTTGAAATTCCATGAATTATATTAACCCTATTTCTGGACTTGGAGACAGACATTACATGTATATGTAAATTGAATGCGTAGAATTTTCAACCTCTTTTATAAGGTCTGTATAACCAGGGTCCAGCCCTGGTTGGATCCAGGGTATCCTCAGGGGGATGGCATCAATGACCTAGACAAATAATTTATTTAGAGATATAGAAAGAGATAAAGAAGAAATATAGCAGTTATGAAAATATAGGAGAGAAAGAGGCTTATATTCCTTGGTTTACACAGAAAATCAATAAAGTCTCGAGACAAGTGACTTGCACGGTTTACGTAGGCCGTAGGCACCCTCCCAGTCTCCCAAGGGAGTGAAGACGCAGGGCGCCTTCCCGTTCAGGTCTTAGAAGCCCAGGCAAATAAGTAAACATGGTGGACCTCTGTGCTCCAGATGGGAATTAGCTTGAAAAGGAGAGTAAGAAAGAAAAGATGACACGGGGAAACCAGGCTTTGGTGGAACCGGTCTTGGTCCTGGTCCATCTCTTTATTTTTCAGGGAAGCTTTTATACTTTAAGTTGTACATAGAGATAAATGTAAGAAGGAGAGTCATGCAGGGTCAGCTGCTCTCACCCTTATCTAAAGACAGAGTGTTCTTTGCATATCTTTGTTCTTACAAGGGTCTTATGTTTGTTTACAATATCTTCTGGTCTGGAGACTGATTAACATTTTATGGCCCCATCTTTCTTTCTATTGATAAAGGTTAGTCAATCAGAAAACTTGTTTTCCCGTAAGATCTACTTAGTCTTAAGATAGTGATAAAGTTACATTCTTACATAACAAGGATACAACGGTTTATAACAAAGAAAGAGGAGTACAGTGATTTATAACAAAGAGAAAATTCATTAACTCAAAAGTCTAGTATTGCTAACATCAAAACTACTATATTTCTTTTTCTACATTTCAATTACATTGATTAACATACTCCCAGGTGCCTGAGGATGTGGAGGCCTGGCGGCAATCATTAACTCAGCAATGAAACCCTTCACCAACATGATTTTATCTTTAGAAAAGCCCTATGCTAACTAAGACTTTCAAAATAGTCCAAACTCTCTGTGCCATTTATGGGTGAGAGGTTGTAAACAATCATGTGCGTAGTAGCAGGAGTGTGGTTAATCCTGTCACACAAGCTAGTCTGCCAGAAGAGAGGTTTGACCTGAGACACTCCTTTTACATGCAGGAGACTATTAACTGGAGCTCTAAGTTAATTTTCCAAAGAAAGGTGGTCGGGGATAGCCCCTGTTAATGTCAGAAGAGTGTAGTATAACAGACAGATTTTTGTTTCGGGGGTAGATGCTCGAGCAGATCTAGGGGACCTCTTGAGTCTTGATCAGTCTCGCCTGCATGACCTTGTCATGGGTGGGGTCGGGGAGTCCCTCAAGTCCTGACCCGCCTTTACCCATCAGGGCTCTTCCTCATGACCTTTGCCATGGGTGGCAAAGGTCTCCTGTGCTGGCTCCCAGCATTGTATGTTATCAATTTGAAGTGCTTCCAGTGATATTTTAGGCATTAGTATTCCTCTTGGAATGTAGGTAGTAGCTTCTGAATCTCTTCAGAGCATTTTTTATCTCTTTGTTTCTCAGGGTATAAATGGCTGGATTTAGAAGAGGTGTAATAACAGAGTAAAACACAGCAAGAAATTTGTCCACCCAGGTGATGCTGAGTGGCCACACATAGATGAAGATGCAGGGCCCAAAGAAGAGCACCACCACTGTGATGTGGGCAGTGCAGGTAGAGAGTGCCCTAGATGTACCAGCTTTAGAGCTTTGGCGAACAGTAAGAAGAATATATGTGTAGGATATCAGCAGCAGAACAAAGCAGGTCATGGCCAGAACCCCACTGTCAGCATTCATTAATATTCCCAAGTTATAAGAGTCTATGCAGGCAAGCTTGATTACCAGTGGTATATCACAGAAAAAGCTGTCAATTTCCCTGGGGCCACAGAAAGGCAATTGCACAATCACAGCCATTTGACTCATGGCATGCACAAAGCCAATGGTCCAGGAAGTCACCACAAGCCCAATGCACTTTTGCAGGTTCATTATGGTTGAATAGTGGAGTGGCTTGCAGATGGCCACATAGCGGTCATAGGCCATTACCACCAATAGCACCATCTCACCCCCTCCAACAAAATGCACAAAGAGGATCTGGCACATGCAGCCTCCAAAGGAAATAGTCTTGTTCTCTCTGACAAAGTCTGTAATCATCTTAGGAGTAGTTACTGAAGAAAGCCACATATCAACAAAAGACAGGTTGGCCAACAAAAAGTACATGGGGGAATGCAGATGGGGGTCAGTGATGATTAGGATCATGATGACAATATTTCCAGATACAATGATCAAATATAGCATAAAAAATATCAGTAAGAGTAAGACTTCCTTATTCCATGACTGACAAAGTCCCAGAAGCATGAATTCTGATACTACAGACAGATTTCTTTTATTCATTTTACTCAGTATGTCTTCTAAAATAACCTAGAGAGAAAGATAGCTTGTCAATTAGTAGGATGGGAAATGCTACTTATTTTATAGACTTTGGTTAAAATTTATTTCACTGAAATTTAAATTTCATTGAAATTCAGCATCTACATCTGAAAGTGAAAAGCATAATTGGGAAGATAAATTTTGGTAAAATACTCAGGGTAGTGTGCCCAAAAACAGAAGTAAAATGCTTAAAACTGGCTTTCCAAGATCAGATTCTTAAGAATGATTGAGAGGGGGGTTCTTTCACAGTAAAGAAGTGAGAAAGGTGGACAGCAATATGAACGGCTGAGAAAAGATTATTGGGCCACCTATAATCTAGCTTCAATCTGCTTTTCCAGTGAAAAGAATCTGGATGTGTGAACAACTGTTATAAGTTAATAACTAAAATTTAAGTAGTCTACCTAGGAAGATGATGGTGAACAGATACTGAAATCCAGAACAAATGACATGGCACAAAATTACAGTTTCTCTGTGTTAAGCATGATGATTTCTTCAAGCCTCAGTTGAACTTAAAAATATACTAAACTAAGTGTTTAGTTTATTACTCTAAAATATGGGTTTCCCAGGTGGCTCAGTAAAGAATCTAGCTGCAATTCAGGAGACTCAGGTTCCATCCTTGAGTCTGGATGATCCTCTGGAGGAGGGAATGGAAACCCACTCCAGCATTCTTGCCTGGAGAATTCCATGGACAGAGAAGCCTAGCAGATTGTAGTCCATGAGTTGCACAGAGTGAAATGTGCCTGAACAACTAACACTTCTACTTCACTTTTCAAGTATATGTTGGAACAAGCTTTAGGAGAGAAGCTGTACAGAAGGCCATATAAAAAATACCATGGCATGATAATTCAAATGCAAAATAAACACAAAATTTACCATTACTTAGGATCACAATTAAATGCAATTCATTTAGTAAACTGAATCTATTAGGAAAAAATGTCAGGGGAGTGTTATGTGAGAAAGGGATAGACAAAGTTTCCACTCTAGTGGAAACCCAGACTCACGTTCTGATTTAATGACCTCTGCAGAGGTTTTTATAACTCAAGTTTATCAATAGAAAATATTTACCTACAACTATGGTTCCAAATAGGAAAATGAGTATGTCAAGGCTGTATATTGTCACCCTGCTTATTTAACTTCTATGCAGAGTACATCATGAGAAACGCTGGGCTGGAAGAAACACAAGCTGGAATCAAGATTGCTGGGAGAAATATCAATAACCTCAGATATGCAGATGACACCACCCTTATGGCAGAAAGTGAAGAGGAACTAAAGAGCCCCTTGATGAAAGTGAAAGAGGAGAGTGAAAAAGTTGGCTTAAAGCTCAACACTCAGAAAACAAAGATCATGGCATTCGATCCCATCACTTCATGGGAAATAGATGGGGAAACAGTGGAAACAGTGTCAGACTTTATTTATGGGCTCCAAAATCACTGCAGATGGTGACTGCAGCCATGAAATTAAAAGATGCTTACTCCTTGGAAGAAAAGTTATGAGCAACCTAGATAGCATATTCAAAAGCAGAGACATTACTTTGCTGACTAAGGTCCATCTATTCAAGGCTATGGTTTTTCCTGTGGTCATGTATGGATGTGAGAGTTGGACTGTGAAGAAGGCTGAGTGCTGAAGAATTGATGCTTTTGAACTGTGGTGTTGGAGAAGACTCTTGAGAGTCCCTTGGACTGCAAGGAGATCCAACCAGTCCATTCTGAAGGAGATCAGCCCTGGGATTTCTTTGGAAGGAATGATGCTGAAGCTGAAACTCCAGTACTTTGGCCACCTCATGTGAAGGGTTGACTCATTGGAAAAGACTCTGATGCTGGGAGGGATTGGGGGCAGGAGGAGAAGGGGATGACAGAGTATGAGATGGGTGGATGGCATCACTGACTCTATGGACGTGAGTCTGAGTGAACTCTGGGAGTTGGTGATGGACAGGGAGGCCTGGCGTGCTGCAATTCATGGGGTAGCAAAGAGTCGGACATGACTGAGCGACTGAACTGAACTGAACTGATGCCAATGGATTCCTTGAAATATTGCCATAAAAATTTTAAATGTATCTTTTCTAAAGTGAAAATAAGCTATAGACATGTATAAGCAAAGTACGTCTTTGTTAGTACTGACTGATGTGAAGTTAAAACTTTATAGAGATCACCTCTAAATGAAATAATGATATTGCTTATATTCATCCTGAAATAAATTGGGAACTCCTCTCAAGCTTGACCTTATTTTACTTTTAGGCTGTTGCATCTCCTTTTCTTAATTTTATTTTTTTATCAACATATAGTTGATTTACAACATTGTTTTAGTTTTAGGTGTACAGCCAAAGGATTCAGTTATACACACACATGCACATACACACACACACACATATTTTTCAGATTCTTTCCCTTATAGGTAATTACAAATATTGAGTATAGTTCCCTGTGCTATACAGTAGGTCTTTATTAGCTATCTATTTATATATAATAGTGCATGTATATTGATCCCAAACTTGTAATTTATCCCATCCCACCACTTTCCCCCTTTATAACCATAAATTTGTTTTCTATGTCTGTGGGTCTATTTCTGTTTTGTATATAAGTTCATTTGTACATATGTTGCATCTTCTTTTATCCTTTGAAATCTCAAGGGTGGTACCAAGGAGAGCAGATGAGCAAAAATGAAAACTATTACCTCATCATGAGCAGTAGTTTTCCCTTCCCTTACACTGAGAACTAAGAAGCATAGATAAAGGATGGAAAGAATTTCTTAAAGGAATTAGGTAAGTCACATATTTGCTGTGAGAATGGGAACATGTGACAACAGTTTCACAACTAACAAATAAACATAACCTCCATAATATTTATTTAATTTCTAAGAGAAAAATATTCTGATTATATATACAAAGGCCTTAGTTAGTTCAGCCGCTCAGTCGTGTCCTACTCCTCACAATCCAATGAACCACAGCACTCCAGGCCTCCTGTCCATCAACAACTCCGGAGTTCACCCAAACCCATGTCCATCAAGTCAGTGATGCCATCCAACCATCTCATCCTCTGTCGTCCCCTTCTCCTCCTGCTCTCAATCTTTCCCAGCATCAGGGTCTTTTCCAGTGAGTCAGCTGTTCCCTTCAGGTGGCCAAAGTATTGTAGTTTCAGCTTCAAAATCAGTCCTTCAAATGGACACCCAGGACTGATCTCCTTTAGGAAGGACTGGTTGGATCTCCTTGCAGTCCAAGGGACTCTCAAGAGTCTTCTCCAACACCACAGTTCAAAAGCATCAGTTCTTCGGTGCTCAGCTTTCTTTATAGTCCAACTGTCACATCCATACATGACCACTAGAAAAACCATAGCCTTGACTAGATGGACCTTTGTTGAGAAAGTAATGTCTCTGCTTTTTAATATGCTGTCTAGGTTGGTTGTAACTTTCCTTCCAAGCAGTAAGCATCTTTTAATTTCATGGCTGCAATCACCATCTGCAGTGATTTTGGAGCCCAGAAAAATAAAGTCAGCCACTGTTCCACTGTTTCCCCATCTATTTGCCATGAAGTGATGGGACTGGATGCCATGATCCACCATAACTTAGGGTGGATTTTCACAAAAAGGAAGTAGTGAAATTGAAAGGTTTGAATTTTTCAGTTGGGATTAGTGAAATTGAAAAATTAGAAAAAGGAGATAAAGTGAGTTACTCTTTTTGAGTATTAAAAAAATATATTTCAACATATTTTTCATCCTAATCTGGATGCTATGTCCTTCCATTAATTTTTTCATGATAGTAATCCTAAAGCTGTTAGATTCTCAACACTTATAATATTACAAAGAGAAACTTGGACTCAGAGAATTTAATAGATTGCCTGATATAAACACTGGTTGAAGTACACAGGGAGATACTCCAAGTTCCTTCTTCTATTAAAATTGCCTTCCTTTTTTCTCAAGTTACAAATTTTAATCCTGTTAATTCCATAACAAATGAGTTTTACATCACTTCTCACTGGATGCATAACTTTTTTCACTTCTATCTCTATGCTAAAATTTGTCTTAGTATGCAATACTCTCTCTGATATAAAACACTTATTTTCTTAAATGGTAAGAGCCATTTAGCCAGAATAGCTGGAAGTTGTTCAAAATCAAGTAGCTGTCAAAGTCCTGTGACCTCCCGAAGAAGACTTGAGAGCATCGCTGAGAAACAGCATCGTGATGATATGTACATTTGTTAAAGAAACCACAGAAATTCCAGTAGGAATAGAATATAAGGAGAAAACCCATGAATGATCTCTTTAAAGTTCAGAAGTTAAATGAGCCATACTCAGGTCCAAGCATAGCAGGCATGTGTGAGACAGAAACAGATATACTTTTTAAATTCTTTTAAAGAAGAGAGTCCCAGACAATATGAGATAACTTACCATACACAATTTTCTCTAAGACCAGATTATTTTTCACTCTTCTCTTCTGTTATATGCTTGAGATAATCTCCATTGTTGGGTAGAGACAGTATCTATGCAAGAACTTTCCCTCAGCCTGACACATATTTACCACTGGAAGGAATCCCTTGAGTGAAATTCTCCTATTCTCTGTTTTGGACAGAACAAGATTCATGAAAATAATTTGCACTGGACATCTCTTGGGAACTTCTTTGTTAAGAGCAACAAAATTTGCATATTCTGAGACTCAAAACAGGGAGACAAGAAAATCCACATATAAAGCAGCTAAGCATTAGCCATAAGCGAAGTTTTAGATTATTTTTCATTTAACATATAAGTACTAGGCAGATGTCTTCTGTGATCTTAGTCTCTAACTAAATCTAAATCATCAGATACAGTTAAGGTTTTATTAATAGTTCCAGTTCCAAGAGAAATCATATCTTGACCACTATGATATATGACCACCAACAGAAAACCTTGATATGGATGGCATGCTCTAATGCATGCCTAATGTTTTCTAAATAGACAGGTAATGTTGGTCACCTGACTAATTTGTTTCAACATTATCTATGATTACTTCAGGTCCTGATAGTTATGCACTGGAAGTCAAATTATTAAAATATCTTCAAAAGAACACAGATATTAGCATAAAATACATTTAATTTGATCTTTAAGGTCTTTTAAATAATTTTATTGTGGTATAATTAATATATAACAAACAGCACATACTTAAAGTGTGCAATTTGATAAAATTTGACATATGTGTTCAACAATGAACATCATCAAAATCAAGATAGTGAACATATCCATCAGCCTTTATGTTCCTTGTTAACCCTTCTTTAATAGAAAAGATACATGCATCCTGATGTTCATTGCACAATTATTTCAGTAGGCAAGATACAGAAATAATTTAAGTATACATCAATATATGAATGGATAAAGAAGATGTAACATAGATATAAATATGTACACAATGCCATTTGCAACAACATGGATGAACTGAAATGTATTATATGTAATGAAATAAGTCATACAGAGAAAGGCAAATAGTGTGTGTTATCACTTATATGTGCTCTCAAGCCGTTTTTCAATGAGCTTCCAAAGAAGTCTCTCGTAATGAGTTGTAACCTACTTACATCTCTCTTTCCCTCTGAATTTCTTTCCCATCTGTGAATATAATGTAATATTGTCAGGCACCTTGGTGTTGTCTTTTTTACTTTGGTGCACCAGGTGTTGATTTTACTAAGAATTGTGGTTGTTGCTTAGTCACCAAGTCGTGTCCTACTGTAGCCTGCCAAGCTCCTCTGTCTATGAGATTTCCCAGACAACAATACTGGAGTGGGTTTCCTTCTCCAAGGGATCTTCCTGACCCAGGGATCAAATCCATATCACCTGCATTGGCAGGTGGATTCTTTACTACTGAGCCACCAGGGAAGCTAATACAAATAATAAAACTCAGATAACAAAAAATAAGAATTCCATATATTCAACAAATATTTAATGTGGATAAATAAGTGCAATGTATTTATATCATCTTGATTTAGTTCAAACTTGAATAATATCTCTTGTCTACAATCTTAAAATCTGGGAGGGGAGAAAAGATATGTATACAAACAAGTAAACATAAAGCAGCTTATGAAAAGTGTAAAAAGAAAGATACACAAATGGTGAAATAAAAATTCAGAGGTGGAAAAGGTGCTTCCATTAGGGGAATAAGGAGAATTGTTATGCGAAAATGTCATTTGAACTAGACCCTGAATGATAAATGGGGTTTTGCAAGTACTGCTGTTTAGTCGCTCAGTCGTATCCAACTCTTTGTGACCCCATGCCAGGCTTCCTTGTCCTTCACCATCTCCTGAAGTTTGCTCAAATTCATATCCATTGAATCAGCGATGCCATCCAACCATCTTGTCCTCTGTTGTCCACTCCTCCTGCCCTCAATCTTTCCCAGCCAGCATCAGGGTCATTTCTAATGAGTTGATTCTTCACATCAGGTGGCCAAAGTATTGGAGTTTCAGCTTCAACATCAGTCCTTCTAATGAATATTCTGGATTGATTTCCTTTAGGATGGACTGGTTTGATCTCCTTGCAGTCCAAGGGACTCTCAAGAGTCTTCTCCAACACCACAGCTCAAAAGCATCAATCTGCAGGTATAGAGGGAGGTAATGAGAATTCCATATAGAGAAAGTGGCCACAAAGAATCAAATATGAAAAACTGAAAGCTACTCAGAGAATGAAATGCTGTCCAAAATTATTCTGAAAGAAAGAGTAGGAAAAGGTAAGAAAGAAAGTCATTTGAAGTCTATTTGTGGAGAACTAGGAAATTTTTGAATAAGGAAACCACTGGTGGATTTTAAGCAGGCAAATGATAAAATCAAGATTGCTTTAGGGGTTTCTTAGTGTCACCAAGAGGTAATAATGTCGAAGTAATATTTTTCTCTTTAGTCTTTCAGTGTAAAGAGTTTGCTTTTATATGTTAATTGGGAAGTCACACATTCCTCTGAAATATTTTAGTCAATAAGCTTAAATATTGATACTTCTCGCTCTTTTCTCTAAAATCTAAAGACTTCTACCATACTGCCCTTCTAAACGATACTTCCAAATGCTCCAAATTTTTATCATCAATGTCCTACAGTTTCTATATCTCAGCATTTGCCTCACTGGGGTCTCTGAACATCCCCTCTCTATTCTCCAAAATATGCACAATGATATTTGAAATATTCCTATCAGAACTTTGGCTGACATAGTGTGTCTTTTTTGCTCCACAAACTGTGTTTTCTGGAAACTTTTGGAATCTATATTTCAGGTGGGCAAGTTATTTGTAAATAATGGGTCCTCAGAGAAGTTGCTACTTCTCTTTACTGATCCCTCAGAGAATGTGCATTAATTTAACTTTATAAAGAACCTTTGGCTTGGAAGAGAACTTCTCTAAAGCTACAGAGGCCACGTCTCAGGAGAACCTGTGATAAAGAAAGTGAAATCTTAATTTTGTGAAGCAATAAACTCTTTATCCGGCTAGAGACAGAAGGTATGATTTATTAAACAGGTCTTAGAGATCTGGTCAACATTAAAACCACAGGTCTTTCGATTTTGAGCATAGCAGAGAGTCTTGACATGATTAAGCCAACTCCCTTTTATCCCCATCTCCTTATATTGATTTCCTAATGCTCTTGATTTGGAGTGAGTTTAAAAGGATTTAGATTACTCAAAGATGCACACACTTCTACCAAATCATTAGGAAAGACTTCTCAGAACACTGGTGTGGAAAATAAGTGGGAGAAAATTACTTTTGAAAATTTTGTGTTTGTGCTGAAAATATAAGCCTTCATAACTTTTAGGACTCACATGCCTGCATATTGCCACACACAAAAAAAGAATTTCAAGAAACTCAGATATCTGGCATCCTTTCTATGAGAATATAGAGTGAAAAGAAATTTGCTTATGACAAAAGAAAGCATTTGCCTTCTCTTGAACTAGCTTATAAGTAAAATCAATCCCAAAAACTTGTGAAAAAAAAATACTACAAAATATAGTCCCATACCTAGCTTCTTTTTTCTACAAAATTTTAAGTAAAAGACTAAATGTAAACTGAAAGCCACTGATTTCTAGAGAATCACTGTAACATTACAAAAGCCAGTGTCGGTGAGTAACATTATTCTCTTATATTTTTATTTTGCAGAAAAGCAGAGGTATTGCCCTTAAAATGGTTACTGCCAACTTACTGTAAAATATGTCCATTTATTTTTCACATTTTAATTATATGATAAGGAATATATTCGACTGAGATGTAAATTGTAAAATCTCTGCTGAGTATTTCACCATAAGATGGGTTTAGTAAACAACAACAACAACAACAAAAAAAAAACTAGTACATTTATGGTGTTAACTTTGTGTTACATACTATACAGAAACTGTCATAGATCATCTCTGTCCCCATAATAAGAAGCTTACAAAATATGTTTAAAGTTCTCTAGCTCTATCAAAATAATGGAGAGATTCAGAAGCAGGCAAAAGTTTGTTTCTGTGCCACCAGTTACCTACTATGCCCAGAACTCAGAGTATATAGCCAAGAACAAGCAAACTATATTCTCTTCCTAACTGATGAATTTTGGAAAAATATCTTCTCCTCATTCTCAAACAAAAACACATTTGAAATGAATTCTAAATGATAAATACATGTCTTTTGAACTTGCAGGTTACTGACCCAATGAACATCTCTGAGCCAGATTCCAGCTTTGCTTTCATAAGAGAATTTATACTCCTAGGTTTTTCTTATGAGTGGAAGATTCAGAGCCTCCTCTTCTCACTCTGCCTTACAATATATGCTCTGAGCATAACAGGGAATGGGGCCATTATTTGTGCTTTATGGTGTGACCAGCGACTCCACATCCCCATGTACATATTCCTGGGGAATTTCTCCTTTCTAGAGATCTGGTATGTCTCTTCTACAGTCCCCAAGATGTTGGTCAACTTCCTCTCAGATAAAAAGACCATCTCCTTTGTTGGATGTTTCCTACAGTTTTATTTCTTTTTTTCCTTGGGAACGACTGAATGCTTGCATTTGACCGTTATGGCCTTTGATCGGTACCTTGCTATCTGCCGTCCCTTGCACTACCCTAATATCATGACTGGACATCTCTGTACCAAACTGGTCCTTATCTGCTGGGTCTGTGGATTTCTGTGGTTCCTGATCCCCATTGTTCTCATTTCTCGGATGCCCTTCTGTGGACCAAATATCATTGACCATGTTGTGTGTGACCCAGGGCCACTGTTCGCATTGGCATGTGTCTCTGCCCCCAAAACCGAATTGCTTTGCTACAGTCTAAGCTCAATAGTTATCTTTGGTAACTTCCTCTTTATCCTCGGGTCCTACACTCTCGTGCTAACAGCTGTGTTGCATATGCCTTCAGCTACTGGGAGACAGAAAGCCTTCTCCACCTGTGGGTCTCATCTGGCTGTGGTATCCCTGTTCTATGGCTCTCTCATGGTCATGTATGTGAGCCCAGGGCTCAGACATTCTGCTGGGATGCAGAAAGTTGCAATTTTGTTCTATGCTATGGTGACCCCACTCTTCAATCCCTTTATCTATAGCTTCCGGAATAAGGAGATAAAAGCAGCCTTGAGGAAACTTCTTGGGAGTTTCAACGTAATGTAAGACATACTAGATGATCCATCCATTGTCAGGTCAGTATAGTCTAACATAAAACAATCAGAATTATATTGCTATCTAAGCTTCAAATATGGGTCTAGTGATATTAACTTATATCAGCTTGTGAAATAAAACATTTATGATGCTACTTATAATCATAAAATGCTGAGATTTTATAGATGAATGGTAGTGTTGGGTTCCTCCTTGGCATTTAGCCTGTATGATAAATAAGAAATGTACACCACACTTAGGTGTTTTTTGAATAGTTAATATGACTCACATGTGGTCAAAATTCCTATCTTCTATTTGATAATTTAGGTTAATAATTCTGGGACCTATAAAATTGTAATTATGTCATCTTGCTTATTTAGTTGGCTAGAAGAGTCGGACATGACTGAGAGACAGAACTGAACTGAACTGAACTGAGTTATAAAGTAAAAAAAGAATCATTAATATACTATTTTCCAATTGTAGTTCTTATCATATTTGACTGTATTATCTTTGTGATGTGATCATTCTTAGTAAATAAACCCTTAAAAGCAATTATCCAAAATTTCTGTAGAGAACGTACAGTCACCTATATATGCTACTTTATCTAAACTAGATAACCAACAAGGACCCACTGTATAACACTGGAACTCTGCTCAATGTTATGGGCAGCCTGAATGGGAGGGGCGTTTAGGGGAGAATGGATACATGTATACATATGGCTGTGTCCTTTCTCTGTCCGCCTAAAACTATCACAACATTGTTAATCAGCTATGTGTGTACATGTGCTAAGTCGCTTCAGTCGTGTCAGACTCTGCAACCTTATGGACTGTAGCCCACCAGATTCCTCTGTTCTTGGGATTCTCCAGGCAAGAATACTGGAGTGGGTTGCCAATGCCCTCCTCTAGCGGTTCTTCCCAAGCCAGGGACTAAACTCACATCTCTTACATCTCTTGCATTGGCAGATGGTTTCCTTACCACTAGCAATATACACCAGTACAAATTTTAAAAAGAAAAAATTTCATTCTGTTAAACAGTAATGGTCAATGCTAGCCTAATGACATCCAGACATAGGTTGTTTCCTTTACATATTATCCCTTTATGAAGCCTTAAAGGGCAGGTTCTAATGCCTACATAGCAGCATCAATCAAAGTATTCAGAAATGCAGTATTCTGAATACTAATATTTTCATCAAAGTGTCACCAAAACTTTGATTGTTCCTGTAATGGGGTTTTAGGTAACAGAACATCTCCGCCTAGAAACTGGACAGAGAAATGCTTTTGGGAATACGCTACTTAAGATCAAATAAATGAGGGACAGTTCAAGGTTATCTGTTAGTAAAACAGTGTTAAATAACATTGAAGGAAAATTTTAAAGAAAAGCATCCAAAATTCAATCCCTGCAATAAAGCTATTTTCATTTGTATATATGCTTCATTTAATATAATGTCAAATTTGTTCCATATTATGACAAGTCTTTATAATTATTTTTAGAAACTATATTAATCCATTCAAATATGTGTCATGGATTGTAAGTTTTTACGTAATGAAGTGACTGTTCTCCAGAAGGAAAACTCCCCTGTAGCTGACTTGTGAAGGATATAAAGGAATTTTCAGGATGCAGATTAAGAGAAAAATATATATTACCACTAAATAATAATGACTGCTTACAGAATTAGTACTCAGGGAATCAGACTCCTGTTCCATCCACTACCAATCCTTTTTTTGAATATTATTTTCATTATTTTATTGTAAAAAATAGTACTTTAATAAAACCTTTATAAAGATTTGCCATGGAGATACATTGCAAACCTAATTTAGGAGCCATTCAGTCAGTCAGTCAGTCAGTTCAGTCGCTCAGTCATGTCCGACTCTTTGCAACCCCATGAATCCCAGCACGCCAGGCCTCCCTGTCCATCACCAACTCCCGGAGTTCACTCAGACTCACGTCCATTGAGTCAGTGATGCCATTCAGCCATCTCATCCTCTGTTGTCCCCTGCTCCTCCTGCCCCCAATCCCTCCCAGCATCAAAGTCATTTCCAATGAGTCAACTCTTCGCATGAGGTGGCCAAAGGACTGGAGTTTCAGCTTTAGCATCATTCCTTCCAAAGAAATCCCAGGGCTGATCTCCTTCTGAATGGACTGGTTGCATCTCCTTGCAGTCCAAGGGACTCTCAAGAGTCTTCTCCAACACCACAGTTCAAACGCATCAATTCTTCGGTGCTCAGCCTTCTTCACAGTCCAGCTCTCACATCCATACATGACCACAGGAAAAACCATAGCCTTGACTAGACTGACCTTAGTCGGCAAAGTAATGTCTCTGCTTTTGAATATGCTATCTAGGTTGGTCATAACTTTTCTTCCAAAGAGTAAGCGTCTTTTAATTTCATGGCTGCAGTCACCATCTGCAGTGATTCTGGAGCCCAGAAAAATAAAGTCTGACACTGTTTCCACTGTTTCCCCATCTATTTCCCATGAAGTGATGGGACCGGATGCCATGATCTTCGCTTTCTGAATGTTGAGCTTTAAGCCAACTTTTTCACTCTCCACTTTCACTTTCATCAAGAGGCTTTTTAGTTCCTCTGCCATAAGGGTGGTGTCATCTGCATATCTGAGGTGATTGATATTTCTCCTGGCAATCTTGATTCCAGCTTGTGTTTCTTCCAGTCCAGCGTTTCTCATGATGTACTCTGCATAGAAGTTAAATAAGCAGGGTGACAATATACAGCTTTGACGTACTCCTTTTCCTATTTGGAAGCAGTCTGTTGTTCCATGTCCAGTTCTAACTGTTGCTTCCTGACCTGCATACAGATTTCTCAAGAGGCAGGTTATGTGGTCTGATATTCCCATCTCTTTCAGAATTTTCCACAGTTTATTGTGATCCACACACTCAAAGGCTTTGGCATAGTTAATAAAGCAGAAGCAGATGTTTTTCTGGAACTCTTTTGCTTTTTCCATGATCCAGCGGATGTTGGCAATTTGATTTCTGGTTCCTCTGCATTTTCTAAAACCAGCTTGAACATCAGGAAGTTTAGGAGTCATTACTTAATCTCAAAAAAACTGTCCTAGAAAATCCAGAATGTAAGAATATTTTGTTTATGTAACAATTTTCCCTGTTTTATTCTTGGGAAAGAGATGATTACTCAGTTCAAACCATAGGAATGCATTTGTGAGTTTGAAGCAGACATTCCAGGTAAGAAAATTATTTGTTTTTCATGTAAGGAGTGCTCAAGCTCCTAAATCATTCTTACTTATCACAACTCTGCCATATAATCTCTTGCTTCTCTAGTCCATTGAGACACTTTCTAACTCTATGCATTTTTCCAGGCTACATGACTTTTAAATTTCCTGAAACCAAGTAAGAAATGGGCTCAAGAAGAAATAATGAGGCAGAAAATATTTCCACCCTGCCCTGGTTAATATGTTAACCAAGTTAACATATTAAAATCATATTAATAAGTTAATATGTTTCTGAAGCCACTGGTTTCCAATGACCTCTTCTTATAACCCCAAACATAATGAAAGTATTCTCATTAGCTCAATTTTATAGATTAAAAAGTAAAAAAGAAAGGTCAAATAATTTGCAAAAGCTTGCAGTCACTGTGTCAAAGTGTTTTGTAAATGTTAAAGAGCTTTACTAATGGAAGAGGTTCATAAAATTAAGTGACGGCAAGGAAATCAAACCAGTCACTCCTAAAGGAAATCAATCCTGAATATTCATTGGAAACACTGATGCTGAAGCTGAAACTCCAATACTTTGGCCACCTGATGCAGAGAGCCAACTCACTGGAGAAGACCGTGATGCTGGGAAAGATTGAGGGCAGGAGGAGAAGGGGACAACAAAGGATGAGATGGTTGGATGGCTTCACATCATTGACTCAATGGACATGAGTTTGAGCAAACCCCAGGAAATAGTGAAGGACAGTGAAGCCTGGCATGCTGCAGTCCATGGGGTCACAAAAAGCTGGACACTACAGTGACTGAGCAACAAAGTGACATCAATTCTACAATATTATGTATAATATGCTATTTTTGATTGGCTTCATTTATTCATTAATATATGTAAAGAACTTAAGATTGTGCCTGACATAAAACAAGTGGCTCAAAATGTTAATTATTATTATCTTCAAAATAGTCAACAACAAGCCCTGTAGTGGTGAATTTGCACATGTAAAACTTGTTAAACTCATAAATTCACTTTCTTTTTTCTTGTAATATTATTTTCCCACATCCTACATGCCCTTATTTTTCCTGGAATCTGGAACATCAATAGAGTATGATTTTATAAATAAATTTAATTTTGCAAAAGAGTTAGCAGCATTGAGGGAGATTCGGTGTTTAGTCAGCTTAACAAGGGTTTAAAGGCAGCTAATAAATATGATGACTCGAATTAAAGGTAAAAAAAAATACTGATTTTTTCTTTTTATTTCCCCTGAGGAAACAACTAACCATCACAATTATTTTTAAACATCACCTTTCTGTGTTCTTTTGAAAGCTTAAGTATTAAAAACAGACAAACAAAAAGAACACTATCTTCTTACTGTTATTCCTAGTGCTCTCTCTCCCTCCATCTCTCTCTCTCTTTCTCTCTGTCTTTGGGATATTTTGGCCTTGAAAAAATGTCATATACAAATTATAATGTTATGCTGTGCAAGGGTTGTAAAGCAGTAACAAGCTCATGAATGTATGTGGAAAAAATAAACTTTTGTTTCCCTGACCCTCAACAAACAAAATCACCTCATACAGTACTTGAAAAAAATATGAATTATTGATACAAGTGGTAAAAGAAATATTTCAAGATATCCATATTCAAATTTATGAAATTGTTACTCCAAAAACGGGGAAAAAAAAATCTGAAAAGAATTTCAGTCAAGTCAAGCATGATATGAATCAAGGGAAACTTCTCTTTGGGACGCTAAGTTACCAAAACCCAACCTTGACTCTGAGTTCATGACTTCCTCACAGAAGTATCTCAATAGCCCATATACTCTGGATAAGGAGATAATACCATTCAGGCAGAAATCTACCATTCTATTTCTTCTTCCTTCCTCCTCTATACTCCCAATCTATAGCTTGAAGGTCAAGTTCTCTCCAGAAAAATCATGGGCCCATCTTTAATCTTCCTAATACAAAGGGACTTAATATTAAGACTAGTAGAAGGACTAAGTGGAAAGAGATAGAAATGGTGAAGATAGTGGATTGTACTTACGATAAGGAAGAACATAAACTCTCCTGGAAAACAGAGAAGCATCTCATTATTTCAGACATCAGGAGGTATGACACAAAAATAGTGAGAACTGAAACCCCCAAACCATATTGGAAAAGAGAAATCATGAAATATAAAAAGGTATTAAGAGGGAAAAGAGAAAGAAAACCTTGTAAGTTGGAGAAGTTAAGAGGTTAACAAAGCACTGTATTCTTTGCCCTGACACTTCCCACCTTCAGTTGAAAACAGTGTCACACTTACGGATGAGAGGAAGGAAAGATCACAGAGGAAATGAAGATGAGAAAGAGGGACTTCCCTGGTGGTCCAGCAGTTAAGAATCCACCTTCCAAGGCAGGGGATGCAGGTTCGATCCCTGGTCAGGGAACCAAGATCCCATATGCCACGGGGCAACTAAGCTCATGCTCTGCAACTACTGAGTCAGCATGCCCTAGAGCCTGGGTGCCACAACAAGAGAGAAACCCACACACTACAGCTGGCGCATGCACCATAACAAAGATTCAAAGAGGCCCCCCAAAATAGAAAAGAAGATGAGAAAAAATCCTTCCTGAGAAATGTCAATTCTGTCTCCACTGATCTTCATTTCCTCTGTTCAAAGGTAAAAAATTGCTCCAGTGCCAGGTAAGCTTTGTGGACAGTGTGGAAGAGTAAGTAGTGAAAACAAACAAGGATGACAGCAAAAACGGAGAATCTCTCCTACGTAGAGATCCTGGACTTCTCCAGGGGAGGCCAGAAGCCTCAGGTTAGGCAGGGGCTGGGCAGAGCTTAAGAGGAACATTTGGGTTAAAACTAGCAACATTTAACTGGCCAAATGAAGAACCATCATTTGTGGATAATCTAAGTGATGCCAACAAAGCTAATTTCCTAAGGACAAAGGACATTCCACAGCCCAGAACTCTTCTTGTATTCCAAGGTCACTGTGTGTTCCTAGTCTGAGATCTATCCCAGGCTCTGAAATCTCCTAGGTACTAGAAAAGAGAGGGAAGTCCAAGAAAAAAAGGGCATGCAACTTGACATAGAGGACTATGGGAGCGAGCTCAAGAAACAGTCTTTCTAAAATGCAAGGAATAGCCATGGAGACAGAAGCACTCAGCATGAAGTATGTTGAGTGACACATGAGGCTGGTGGTTTTGCAAGGTCAAGTTACCTGGACGAATATCCCCAGGCCCTTCTCCTCATGCCTCCTCTGAATTTTTCATTGAAGTCTGAGATACATACAACTGTGCTGCTTAAGGAAAGGTAGTTTAGTGCTTCCAGAGTCAGCCTTTTTGTGATCACCCAGGCATGTTGTCTTCATGGGCAAGGAGGAAGGGAAGGAGGAAAAGTCTCTTTCAATACCAAATCCTCCTTTGCCCAAAGTCATGAGTTACTGAAAAAGCTAAATCCCTCTCAGGAGGGTGTCTTCACTGTGGTAACTGACATCTGGACTCTCAGGCACCAGTCTGGTCACCTGTCTATCTTTCTTGGAGTGGGATGACGGCATGGGATTACCACTTATTTCTACTGCTTCCAGCTTTGTATACTTGGCCTTGGGAGGAACCAAATTCAAATTGTAAAAGACAGGGACTTCCTGAACTATTGCTCCCTGAAACACCTCAGCCTTCATGCCAATGGCTTGCAGTCACTTCCTTCCAGGCTCCTGAGTGACCTGCTCCAGCTTCAGAGGCTTACTCTGTCAAAGAATAAACTGGGCCCAGAAGGCTCCCAGTGGGCCAGTTCAGCTCCGCCTGAGGGTGCTAGATCTGTCCCATAACAAGCTCTGGGGTCCTCTCCTTTCTCCCTCAACTCCAGGAGCTCTGGCTGAGTGGTAACAATAATTCCACCTTACCCAACAAAAACCTGGAGGGACTGAGGTGGCTGAAAAGACCCTAAACCTGAGGTGGAACTAAAATGAGGTACTGAAGCCAGGCTGACTCTCCTCCCTTTCTGCCCTCACCTCACTGAACCTCCTAAGTAGATCTTAGGCAGCTCTAGGGTCCCCAGAAGCTGAGCCATCTGCAGCTGGGTTCTCCTGAGATGTTGGAGACCTATTCTCCCTGGCATAGTAGCACTGTTCAGCTTGGAATCTGGACAGAAGTTTGCAGTGAGTTTATAGAGACCCCTTCCTGTTCTTGGAGAATCTCACGTTGCAACCTTCACATATGTTGCTGCATCCAGATGACACCATCCACCCTGCGTCACCTCACTTTGACAGGCTGCATGCCCTCCATCTTCTCTAGCCATTAATCTAGAGATTCCTCCCATAGCTTCCGCTCCTGGAGCGCTTGCACTTCTGGTCTGATCATGAGGGTACAGAAGTTCTATGTCTATTTGTGATGCCCAGGCCACAAGTATTGGAGCTGGGGGACCTGGATGTGCTATGCACCTAGTTCAGTGAAGCTGGAGATGCTACTGGAGGAGCTGCCTCTAAAGTTACAGATGCTGGCACTGAGAAACTTGAACCTCAGGAACACTCCTTCTCGCGCTTCAGAGGCTTGGGCCTCTTTTAGAGGCTGCTGCTTACTCTAATCTACTGCCTTCCAGTGATCTCTAACATACAACCACTTGGCCTCCTACCAAGTCAAAAATCTTAAAAATATGCAAATATAGGATCAAGTCCCTATAAAATTTCTTAAAGAAAGAAAAATTTAAAAGATTACCAAAAAATTGCATAATGTTATGTGTTCCCAAAGAGGAAGATAGTTTAAGTACATTGATTAAAATGGAATATCATGCACTCATTAAAAATCATGCTTGAAGGATATGCACTTTTATGGGGAAAGACTTGCAACATAATATTAACATATACGTGCTGCTGCTGCTGCTGCTGCTGCTGCTGCTGCTGCTGCTGCTGCTGCTGCTGCTGCTAAGTCGCTTCAGTCGTGTTCGACTCTGTGTGACCCCATAGACGGCAGCCCACCAGGCTCCCCCGTCCCTGGGATTCTCCAGGCAAGAACACTGGAGTGGGTTGCCATTTTCTTCTCCAATGCATCAAAGTGAAAAGTGAAAGGGAAGTCGCTCAGTCGTGTCTGACTCTTAGCGACCCCATGGACTGTAGCCCACCAGGCTCCTCCATCCATGGAATTTTCCAGGCAAGAGTACTGGAGTGGGGTGCCATTGCCTACTCTATACAAAATAGATAATTGATAAAGATCTACTATATAGCACAGGGGGGCTTCTCCAATGGTTCAGCAGTAAAGAATCTACCTGAAATTCAGGAAACACAGGAGATTCGGGTTTGATCCCTGGATCAGGAAGATCCCCTGGAGGAGAGCATGGCAACCCATTCCAGTATCCTTGCCTGGAAAATCACATGGACAAAGGAGCCTGGTGGGTTACAGTCCATAGGGCCTCAGAATTGGACACGACTGAAACAGCTGAGCATAGCACAGCATATAGCACAGGGAACACTACTCAGTATTCTGCATTAACCTATATAAGAAAAGAATCTAAACAATAGTGGATATACGTGTATATATAACTGATTCATGTTGCTGTACACCTGAAACCAACATTCTGCTCTAATTTAAAAATGTTCAAAAAATTTACTAATTGCATGTACTATAATCCAATTTTGAAAAATTTGCATATGTACCTAACATAGGAAATATGTAGAAGAGAGAAGATTGGACTTCCCGGGTGGCTCAGTTGGTAAATAATCCCCCTGCAATGCAGGAGACCCAGGTTCAATCCCTGAGTCGGAAAGATCCCCTGGAGAAGGAAATAGCAACTCACTCCAGTATTCTTGCCTGGAAAATCCCATGGACAGAGGAACCTGCTGGGCTACAATCCATGGGGTCACAAGAGTCAGACACGATTTAGTGATTAAATCACCACCAGAAGAGAGAAGATTAGAAATGTAAATTATAAATGGCCCCAGAAATGGAATTGTGGATAATTTAAACATATATTTCTGTTTTATTCATTTTTTCCTTAAAATAAGCATGCATTACTTCCTAATAATAAAAACAAAATAAAATATCTTTCAAAAGTGAAACCAATTAATAGAGACTAAATTAAGTAGTCTCTACTTTATGGAGACACAATGGGAGCTTTAGAGAAAGCATGAATGCTGAAATCTGGGTAAATGGAGGAAACGGAGTGCAAAGCCGTCACAAACCACTGATTTCAAAGACCATTCATCATATAAAGGAGCCAAAAATGGCTTCCACATACTGGCCCATAGGTTATTTACTTCTTCACAGCAAACTGTAGTTTACTAGCTCAGACTCACACAGGACAAAATTGTTACTCATTCGGCAGTTTCATTCGTGGTCCAGATGTGCAGGTTTTTAGCCATTTAGAGCCTGCCTACTTTGCACATTCCAGAAAACTGTGCCCAGCACCTGCTGGCCATAGGTAAATGTTCCAAATGACTGCCTTTCAGAAATCCTTGGCACAGAGTCCTCACCCTCACCAGGTTGACATCACTTAGACAAGTAAGCCTTCTCTCTATTCTCCCTCTTCCTCCTAGGAGTTCCTTAGCTCACCTTCCCTTCTTAGTGGCCCCCAAGTCCATAAGCCTCCGGAAGGTCTCCTACTCTGAGGGATTTCTTACAAGCTGATCTGTAAAAGCAGTGTCACCAGACAAAATTATGTGTACTACTGCCACTTTGAGGCCATATCTTTTTCCTTGTCCAGCCCTGAAGTCCCTTGAGCACTCTACACCTACCTTGCAGAACTATCTTTGGCCAAACCAAGGAGCCACTCAATTTTAGGCTCAAAGAATGAAAGAGTTCCACACACATTTTTTCAGTGTGTGTGAAAAATTGGCGTTGTAAAAAAATGCCAATTTCTTCAGTTAATAGGATTAGACAATTTGTAGTCCCAGTATATAATTCTGGGACTTTGCTGACCAAGCTGCAGTCCAGAATTCCCTTTTTGCCCCCGTTGTCTCCTGTCAACTAATGACCATTAGAATATACCATTCCTTTTTATCAATGTTAATGTGAAAATCTCAAGTTCTCATTAAACTTAATATTTCACATTATTCCTTTTTTCTTTTTTTCATACATCTTAAATGCATACAACCAAATTTCAGTAGTAAGAGAAATTTGCATCTGATGTTTAAACCTACTCTACCACTTTCTCAGCCTTTATCTGATGAAATCCATGATAGAAAGTAGTCTTCTGAAACAGCTTATTCATCACTGTCTAGGAATCCTTTTCAAAGTTATTCTCCACATTTAATTACAATGTGCCTCCCTATGTGCTGTGCTTAGTTGCTCAGTCATGTCCAACTCTTTCTGACCCCATGGACTGTAGCCCACCAGGCTCCTCTGTCCGTGGGATTCTCCAGGCAAGAATACCAGAGTGGTTTGCCATGCCCTCCTCCAGGGGATCTTCCCAACCCAGGGTTCTAACCCAGATCTTCAGCATTGCAGGCGGATTCTTTACCAGCTGAGCCACCAGGGAAACCTAAGAATCCTGGAGTGGTAGCCTATCCCTTCTCCAGGGGATCTTTCCAACCCAGGAAGCAAACCAGGGTCTCCTGCGTTGCAGGTGGATTCTTTACTAGCTGGGCTACCAGGAAAGCCTGTATCTCCCTACAACTTCTATTAAAAACGATTATTTTAATAAGTAAAATTATTATTTTAAAAGTATTGGGGGGATTAAATGAGACAAATGCAATTGCTCTGTTAAACAATCATCTTTCCTTTCTTCTGAAGTTCTTTTGTTCTTTTTACTTCAATTTAAAAGTCTAATTCCTTCCAGTTACTTCTTTCAGATACTTGTAAGCCCCTTTCCAAATTCACTGATCTTTGCCCATGTTCTTAAACTGTGAAATCCAGGACTTATGTAGTGTTCTATCTCTGATATCTTAAGATAGAATCCAACAGGATTAGATCTTTACCTTCATTTAAATATCTAGTCACATTAGTAATTATGGCAATCATAATGTTGATTTATTTTTAATTTATATTTGTATTAGTTTTTAAAGACTGAGGGCTAGAAATAGCTATACCATGGACTGCAGCTTTAAAAGGCCTTTGCTAATCATAGTTCTTTTGAAGTATTTTTGAAAGTCATACATCCTTAATATTTATTTAATTGATTGTATAGTAGTGAAAACTGGATGAATATAAAGAGATTAACAAACTGAAAAATCTTTCTTTACTTTTTTTGCTTTCCTTATTTTCTGTCAAAAGCTGTGGACTTTTATCCAAAGTGATCCTGCCCTGGGACTTCCCCGGTGGTCCAGTGGTTGAGACTTTGCTTTCCAGTGCAGGCGTTGTGGGCTCCATCCCTGATCTGGGAGCTAAGATCCCACGTTCCTTGCAGCCAAAAAATATTAACAACAACAACAACAAAAACCAGAAGAAATATTGTAACAAATTCAATTAGACTTTAGAAATGGTCCACACCAAAAAAATCTTTAAAGTCAGAATGATCCTGCCCATCTGCCAACCTCTTTTTCTGTTCCCTGATGCCATGTGTTCTTTTGACCAAGCACTTCCTTTTGAAATTTCAATATTTTCGTTTTCATCTGCTATTTAATCTCAGAGAGGAAAGCTGTTTAGATCACATCCAAACTTGAAGACATTCTTTAACTCTAATAATCTTGCAAATTATTTGTCACATTTTTCTTTACAAAAAAAAAAAAAATTGTGAAACACCAGTTGCCTCCCTCTGTCATCATGCACTTATTCATTTGGACAGTTCATACACTGGTTTTCACTGGTGCTATTCTGACTCTGAAGTCTCAAAAGTTAGTTATAACCTCTTACTTGATTAACACAGAGATATTTTCCAGTTCTTCTCCAAGTTTATATTACTTATATTTTGCATTTCATATCACTTTACATTATTAATTCTTTTTTCCTTCTTGAAAACCTCTTTTCTATCGACTTATATGACTAGGAAAATAAAATGTGTAAGAAAATAAATTAGTGACTTTGCACATTTGCATCACAATTGTCGTGACACACTCCCAAGTTCCCTAGTTCATTTGAATTTCATCATTCAAAGAACAGTTGTAAAGTCAGTCTTTACTAAGAAGGAAAAGATTTTTATAAATTATTTTGCCATAATTTCAGACATTGGAGTTTTTACTTTGATTTAAATGTTTAGCTTTCTCTGGCTGAAGTGACATTCAAAGGACAAATTCACAAAACAAGCGGAGCTACAGCTTATAATCGAGAATGAATGGAACAGTTGTTACAGATCCAAAATCTCAACATTACCATAGTATATGTGGGGTTAGTACATATGCAGAATTGTGGAAAGAAAGGAACAAATAGATAAAGGCTTTGAAGTTGTTTTTTTTTTAATTCTTTGCAACAACTAACCTGTCTGCATATCTTTTGGCTTCACAGGAGTCTTTGTTCTTACTTTTTTTTTTCCCTAAACCCAGTATCATCTCTAACATGGGAAAACAAAGCTGCATTACTATAAAAATGCATACAGATGTTTCTGGTTATATTTAATATTCTCATCCAAGGCATAAGGCCAAATTATTTTTCACCTTAGACCCAGGCTTCATCATCCTTCCCTTTTCCTCGAGAGGTTGGACCAATTTAGACCTCACTTGAAATACTTTCTGAGGTCTGGCCAAAACTTTCTCATTATTATCCCCAGATGAGGCCACAGGGAGAAGTTCAGTAATCCAGGATGGTCAGAGACAGTCGTGGCATATTATTAAAAACTGTGTGGGGAACAGGAGCTCTTAACAGCTCATGGTTAAGAGCTGACTACATACAGTGCCCTGGATCACCTTCCCTCCAAGATGGGCTGCCCGGAACAGATCAGCCATAACTCAGAATGCGTTTGTTAACATACTCTCCTTTAGAGGCAGGAATGGAATTGGTTCTTCCCAAACCAGAAAAGACCGCAGTGTCCTTTACAGCTGCATATAACCGCCTCTTCAAGTTGCTTAAGCAATATGGTCATTGTATGGGCTTCAGGTAAGTGCTATGTTTGATGATATTACCTTCCAATACTCACCCCCTTTTAGAAGCCATCAGATACTCGGATGCCAGCCCCGCTGTTTGGCTCTGCTGCACATTTTCTTCTGCTGAAATGAGAGAACAAGGAGACTGAGGCTGACTGCATATTCCAGGAGAGAGAAACCTGAATTTGAACTCTGCTCTCTGCCAGATTCTGTAATTCTCACACAAGATCTTCAGGTAATATACAGCTCAAATTTCTTTGTAATGCCCTTTTCACTTTCCTCTAACCCCATGTTGTAGTTTCTCCATATAAGAAGGTAAATTAGAATAGCTTCCTCATAATGGAAACTGGTTAAATTCTCAATTATATAACATTGCTTCTGGTATTAGAACTGGTCTGACTAAATGTTAGATTTTGTGTGTTTCATTTATAAAATATAGGTTAACATATTTAAACAAAATAATATTTTTCATATGAATATGTTTTCTATATCACAATACCACATGGGCCAAGAATAAACTGGATGACAACTTTATTTTATATCTTACTACATATTCAAGTCAGATATACCAGATTTCCTTCTGAATATGATACAGAAGGAGAATCAGGGAGTAAGAGCACTTTTCTATTAAAGTAACTTGAACAGCCACATTTTCTTTAGGCTGCTCTTTTGATTTTAGGCAGGAGAAATCAAAAACACTCACCTATTTAAAAATAAGAGAAAAGAATTATAAAAATATTCATTTAAAATATGGACAATCAGATACAGAAACAGATTGAGAGAATAGATAAAACTGTGTATGCGCACACACACACACACACACACACACACACACACACACACACACCCTTGGAGCATGATTTTCACTTAGCAACAAGAAGAAAGCACAGAGCACAAAGCAGAGTGGATGAAAGGAACATAGAGACAGTGTGATTCACAGAGAGAAGTGGCATCGATAGGACTGTCTTGAGTGGGCTCCTCTCATGGATCTCCTGTTTATGAAGACTGAGGATGTTTCCCCGTACAAAAGGTGTTGCCTTGCTTTTGTGTTTTTAGCAAACTGGAGAAACCAGTCTCTACATTTTCTTAAACATTTTTCCCTGTCTAAAGGAATGGTTTTCCTGTTTGGTCACTATTAGGGCAAGGCACTGATCGAGATGGCAAATATTTAATGAGCATCCCTAATATGCCTTGCCCGGTGGGCTATAGTCCATGGGGTTACAAACAGTCAGACACGACTGAGAGACTAAACAACAAAAAGTGTGTCTTGAACACTATCTTAGATTCTGGGAATACATCAGTGAGCAAAATGATATCCTCTTATATTCAAGCAATTGAGATAGAAAATACATGCTAAGTATACAATACAATGCCAGGTAGTGATATGTGCTTTGTAGAAAACCAAAGCAGAATTGGGAAACAGAATAGTAAAGATGGGCTAAATCAAGGAAGGTTTTCCAGGTGGTAAAGAATCTGCCAAGGCAGGAGACGCAAGAGACACAGTTTGATCCTGGTGTCAGGAATATCCCCTGAAGTAGGACATGGCAACCCACTCCAGTATTCTTGCCTGGAAAATTCCGCAGACCGAGGAGCCTGGTAAGCTACAGTCCTTGAGGTCACAAAGAGTCAGATGCGATCGAGCCTTCACACGTGTAAGTTTAAGAAAAGCCTCTCTGAGTCTCTGATTTTTCCAGATACCTGAACAAAGGAACAAGTTAAAGCATATGAATATTGCAAAGAGGAATAAAGGACATTCCAGACCTTGATAGTGGCCACACTTGGCATGGGCAAGTATCAGTGAGTCTGGAGTGGGGTCAGTAGAGGGAAAGGTGCTAGGAAATGAGGGCTTGGAGTTAGGTCTCGGCCTTACAGACTGTGGGAAGAGCTTTAGACTCTCTTGTAAGTATATTTGAAAGATTGAGAGCAAGTAGTTGACATGATCAGATTTTTTTAAACTATATTTTGAACAAGAAGCCTAGAGCATTTGTTGATGGTTTGGATGTGGAGTATTAAGAAGGGTGGTAAGGATGTGGCCAAAGTTTGTGACCTGAGCAACTGAGTAAATGGAGGTGCTGCTGGGTGATATGCTGGCAAAGAAGTAAGGATCAACCAGTTTGTGATGAGAAAATCAAGAGTTTTGTCGTGGGCTTCTTGTTTTAGTTACCTTCAATAGCAAATGGAGATGTTGAGTAAGAAACTGGGTAGATAAATCCAGGTTGCAGAAGAGACTTCACAGTTAGATAGAGAAAATGTGGCTTCATTTTACATGAGTAGTTTTTATGTCAAAGGGCTAGCTGTCACATCACTTACTGAGAAAGCATAATTAGAAAAGGAAAAATATCAAGGACTAGGTCCTAAAACAACGTTTATAGGTCAAGGCAACCAGAAGGAACTCTAACACAGAAGTTGCGAATAAAAGAGAGAATAATGAGAATAGTCCACGAACAGATCTCCAATTAATGTAATTCAAAACTCAAAAGTGATTTAATGACATATACCACTGTAGTTATTTCTGTTCTATGTGGCAAAGTATGTATTGAGAGTACCATCATAAGGTACTTTCCCAGCATATGATAAATTTCAACTGGGCACTGAAGCTTGTGTCCTCTACTTAAGGTAAATTTCAGGTAAAAGAGAATTATATTAGTTTGCAGTGTGACTCTCCTTCGTGCATACCAATTTCATTCTTAAATGCTTATTCTAGCTGAAAATATACAAAGCTTACTCTTCTTCTGCAAGCTTCTTTATTACAAAGAGGACCAAGTTAAAAGAAAAGAGTGTTTTGAGAATTGTGCATATGTCACTAAACCCTGAGAGAAATTAACAATGCAAATTGCGGAATTTTTTTCATGGAGATTTTTAAAAATAAGAGAGAATGCAAATACCACAACTGGGCTTGCTATAAGCAATCATTGATAAAACATCATCTTCCTTACTTCTGTATCCAAAATTTCCAATAGTACAGAAACCCCATCTAAAATGATATACCTATTATTATTAAATTTACAGTAATAAACTCTTAATTTACAATCATGAATTCTTGCAATGTTTTCTTCCATTTACACACATCATGAACTATTATTATTATTATTATTTAAAACTCCATGTTTGTGCGTGCTAAGACTTCAGTCATGTCTGACTCTTTGTGACCTTATGGACTGTAACCCAACAGGCTCCTCTGTCCACGGGAATTCTCCAGGCAAGAATACTAGAGTGGGTTGCCATGCCCTCTTCCAGGGGATCTTCCTGACATCTTACATCTCCTCCATTGGCAGCCAGGTTCTTTACCACTAGAACCACCTGGCTCAATGGACATGAGTTTGAGCAAACACAGAGATAGTGAAGGAAAGGGAAGCCTGGTGTGCTGCAGTTCATGGGGTCTCAAAGAGTTGTACATGACTTACCGACTGAGTAACAATGAAAACTTCATGTGTCCTTATATAGGTTTGGCCCAGATGGTTGTTTCTGAACAAGGTTGAAAGCCTCTGAATGGCAAGGACAATCTATTTTGGTTTATGTAGAGCTGAGGACATTACACAGAGGCAGGTGTTCAATGGACCATGATGGGCATGGTGATCATGAAGATAAAGCTATAATAAGCAAACGACCTCCAAATTCCCTGTTTCTTCCCAGTATCACACTGGGGCAAAGAATGCTAGAAATCTTTAAGCAATCTAAAATTATGCTGCTTATTGAATTGTAAAGAAGTTCAGAGAACATCTTAATGAGAAAATTTCTGTAAAATCATTTGTAACATGGTAATGTCTTGTTGTTGCAGTTTTCTGGAGAAGAAAAAAAAATGAAAAACCCAGGAGGAAACAATCACTCTGACCCTGTGAGAGAATTCATTCTCCTTGGATTCCCTTGTACCTGGGAGGCTCAGATCTTCCTCTTCTCATTCTTCTCTGTGATCTATGCATTGACACTAACTGGAAATTTGTGCATTATCTGTGCAGTGTGGTGGGACCACCATCTCCACACCCCCATGTACATCCTGCTGGCCAATTTTTCCTTCCTGGAGATGTGGTATGTCACTTCTACTGTCCCCAGTATGCTAGCCAACTTTCTCTCTGAGACCAAGACCATCTCCTTCTCTGGCTGCTTCCTCCAGTTCTACTTCTTCTTCTCCATGGGCACTACTGAGACCTTCTTCTTGTCTGCCATGGCCTTTGACAGGTACCTTGCCATCTGCAGGCCCCTTCACTACCCCACTGTCATGACAGTGCAATGCTGCATCAGAATGGGAGCCTGCTGCTGGGTGTGTGGCTTTTCCTGTTTTCTCCTCCCAGTTTATCTCATCTCCCAGCTTCCTTTTTGTGGCCCCAATACTATTGATCACTTCCTATGTGACCCAGGACCCCTTATGAAGTTGTCTTGCGTGCCAGCTCCTGCCACTGAGATTATCTGTGCCACCTTTAATTCAGCCCTGATTTTTTCCACTTTCCTGTTCATTACCAGCTCCTACACCCTGGTGATCAGAGCTGTGCTTAGGGTCCCCTCAGCAGAAGGCCGGCATAAGGCTTTCTCTACATGTGGATCCCATCTGTCTGTAGTGTCTCTGTTCTATGGCTCCATCATGGTGATGTATGTGAGCCCAACGGCAGGCAATCCAGCAGGAATTCAGAAAATTGTGACCTTATTTTATTCTGTGATGACCCCACTTTTCAATCCCTTGATCTACAGCCTCCGGAATAAGGAAATGAAGGAGGCCCTGAGAAAACTATTTAGGAGCGTGATATTTGGTCAAAGAAAGCCTCTCAAGAACTAGAATCTATATATATGTAGGACATATAGGAATATAAAAATTTCAGACATTAATGGTTTTAATAAATTTGAGGGAAAAGTGTTTCCTATATTCCCTAAAATATTTTAGGTTGCATTTCAATGAAGCAAATAACAAATAAGATGGCACCAGAATTTACATAAATCATTTGTTCTAGGCTTTATTGTATTAGTGTTCCTGTGCATACTGTATGGAAACTGGAAAATGCCAGACATTCTCTTATATTTTTCCAGGGAAAAAACACATATAACCCAGAATTCAACTGTTCAGTTTCTGGGTTTCTAAGTCAAATTCTCAGTTTGCAAATTTAAGCAACAGTTGGAACCAGGCATGCAACAACAGATTGGTTCCAAATTGGAAAAGGAGTATATCAAGGCGGATATTGTCACCCTGTTTATTAAACTTTTATGCAGAGTACATCATGCAAAATGCCATGCTCGATGAATCACAAGCCAAAATCAAGATTACCAGGAGAAATAACAATAACCTCAGATATACAGATGACACCACCCTTAAGCAGAAAGCGAAGAGGAACTAAACAGCCTCTTGATGAAAGTGAAAGAGGAGAGTGAAAAAGCTGGCTTAAAACTCAGCTTTCAAAAAACTAAGATCATGGCACCCAGTCCTATCACTTCATGGCAAATAGATGGGGAGACAATGGAAACAGTGACAGACTCTATTTTCTTGGGCTCCAAATCACTGTAGACGGTGACTGCAACCAGGAAATCAAAAGATGCTTGCTCCTTGGAAGAAAAGCTATGACAAACCTAGACAGCACATTAAAAAGCAGGGACATTACTTTGCCAACAAAGTTCCATCTAGTCAAAGCTATGGTTTTTCCAGTAGTCATATATGGATGTGAGTGTTGGACCATAAAGAACGCTGAGGACCAAAGAACTGATGGTTTTGAACTGTGGTGTTGGAGAAGAACTGTCCTTGGACTGCAAGGAGATCCAACCAGTCGATCTTAAAGGAAATCAGTCCTGAATATTCATTGGAAGGACTGACGCTGAAGCTAAAACTCCAATATTTTGGCCACCTGGTGTGAAGAACTGACTCATTGGAAAAGACCCTGATGCTGGGAAAGATTGAAAGCAGGAGGAGAAGGGGACAGCAGAGGATGGGATAATTGGATGGCATTACCAACTCAATGGACATGAGTTTGAGTAAGCTCCGGGAGTTGGTGATGAACAGGGAAGCCTGGCATGCTGCAGTCCATGGGGTTGCCAAGAGTTAGACATGACTGAGTGACTGAACTGAACTGAACCCAGATGTCAACTGCTCAGTTTCTAGCTTTTGCAAATTTAAGTAGATTTGTCTCTGACCCCTAACTGTATAGTGATTAGATATCTAGAGTCCCCTCACTATTTCCCTACACACACACCATACCACCACTGTCTCCCTACACACACACCATACCACCACTGTCTCCCTACACACACACCATACAACCACTATCTCCCTATACATGTGCCATATAACCGCTATTTTCCTAGATTCACACTACACAAGAGGTTCATGTGTGTTTCTCTCCTCTCACTCCTAGTCTGCCTGCTATCTTGTTTTGATCACATCAATCTGAGTGTGAGACTCATCCCCAGCAACATTTTATCCAAAATCAAACTGATTCCAGCTTTTTTGGGGTTAATATACCTGACTACAGGATGGAGTTAGGAAGTAAGAGGAAGGATCTTTGTGCTAAACACACAGTCAAGTTCTCATATTATACCTGGTGCTATCTCTATCTCTTCCTTTCTCACCCTCTCCCCATCACCCACCAGAGTGACCAGAACGTCTTTCCCTTTCATATTCAGAATAATTTCGTCTATATATAGTACTCTGGCCTGGAAAATCCCATGGACGGAGGAGCCTGTTAGGCTGCAGTCCATGGGGTCTATAAGGGCTGGATATTGACTGAGCGACTTCACTTTCACTTTTCACTTTCATGCATTGGAGAAGGAAATGGCAACCCACTCTGGTGTGTTCTTGCCTGGAGAATCCCAGGGACGGGGGAGCCTGGTGGGCTGCCGTCTATGGGGTCGCACAGAGTCAGACACTACTGAAGCGACTTAGCAGCAGCAGCAGGCTCTTTGGAGTTTGAGCTTCTTTGCCAGATAAGTTTGTCAAAAAACTTCTTCTTAGAAAGTCAGTTTTTGAACACCATCTGGTGAAAATAGTTTTCTCCAACTCCTTAGTTTTGGGATTGTTTTAAAATCATATAACTTGATACATTACATCTTTATTTTAGTACCACCTGGGAGCACTCAATACAAAAGACTTAATGTACTTAAACAGAATACAAGCAAGACCCGGAAGCAAGATTCCCTAGCAAAAATTAATAAGGCCACAATAATTCATATTTTAAGTTCTTTAAGATTTTTTAAAGTGCTTTCCCCCTGTGTATATGAGAATGAAGATTAATCATGCAGCAAGGACAGTGTGTGAAAGTCTGAGGACAGAAATAAGATAGTTTAGCCAATGTCTGAAATGAGGTACATTACTCTGCAGTTAATTTTCAAAGTGGCCTGGAATCATTGTATTGCATCTTAGTAAATAAATTTCATTCTGAGTGACACAATCTTATCTACTAATGAAATTATAGCCAGTTCCATAGAAGCACAAAAAGACCAGATTTACTAATATATCTTCATTTTAGCTATGCAAGGGAGGTAAAATCAGGATCTAAGTGAGGTGATAGTATGATTTAATTTAAAGTTTGGGTGCAGGGCCTCAGGTTAGTCTCTGAAGCCCTTTGCATAAATTATAAAATCACAAAGCAGCAGCCCCTTAGCTACAAGTCTTGACCAGAGGCGGTTTTATGCACCCCTTCCTCAGGGGGGACTCCCATGAGCATCAGGTGCACACTTCTACTCCCTGGGCACAGGCTGAGTGACAGCTCCCACTCCCTCTCTTGGACAGGCTCCCTTATGTCAGGAACAACCAACAGAGCCTTACAATACCCCTTGGTAGTGGAGGGAAGAAGTAAGCCACATGGAGCCTTCCCCACCTTCTCTCATTAAAAGTACTAGAAAAAGGGAAGGCAAGCATTTAACCCTTCAATTCTCCCAAAAGAAAGAGGGAGAAGATAAGGATTAAAACATAACACATCATGATCATCAATTAGCTCTTGAATTAAAACTCAGAAATTTACTCTCATCCCAAAACTTATTTTTCTGCCCATTTTTCTTTATCACACACTAGCAGATATTAGATGTGAATTTTCATAAAAATAATTTCAAAAATGATTAAAATCAGAAAAGAAACTTTTAAATGGTGGCCTCCTGCAAAGTAAATATAGAATAGATAATAATCAGGAGGAAAATAGAATAAAAGTAAATGTCATTCATAATATCAACAAAAATGCAGTACAACTCTAAATAAATACATCAAAAATCAGTAAAGTGTATAAAAAGAAAACTGCAAATACTTCACCATAAACAGGGAAAAAAAATGAATAGGTAGAGATATCTACCATTTTTCTGGATGTAACAAGTAAATGTTGTAAATCTGTTGTTTCATTCCAAATAATTTTATTAGTTTAATGAAAATAAAATAATGATAACATCAAAACCATACATAACCAAATGTTTAGTAACTGGAGAAAAAGTGAATTATAACAGTTAAATTATAGGATATCATTTAGATATGTTAACAATATAATGATAAATCTAAACTTTTATTCCAAAATAGAGTGGACATACATAATTGTTTCCAAACATATTTCATAATTAAGAAATTAAATGAAGGAATTTTATAGAAAATTTTATAGCTGCCAACTTTTAATGAAATTATAGATTTTGTTCTGCTTCCTGAAGTGTTTTACAAATTTATTATTATAAGCTTGCTGTTAATTTTTCTTACCAAAGTCTTTTTAAAGTTAATACAAAAATCTCAACTTGACAATGTTAAAAAAGGCTTATTCTTTATGTCTAAATTGACAACATCCATTGGATCATAGAAAAAGCAAGAGAATTCCAGAACAATGTCTACTTCTGCTTCATTGACTACTCAAAAGCCTTTGACTGTATGGATCACAGCAAACTATGGAAAATTCTTCAAGAGACAGGAATACCAGACCACCTTACCTGCCTCCTGAGAAACCTGTATGCAGGTCAAGAAGAAACAGTTAGAACCGAACATGGAACAAAGGACTGATTCAAAATTGGGAAAGGAGTATGTCAAGGCTGTATATTGACACCCTACTTATTTAATTCACATGCAGGGGGCAGGAGGAGAAGGGGACAACAGAGGATGAGATGGCTGGATGGCATCACTGACTCAATGGACGTGAGTCTGAGTGAACTCTGGGAGTTGGTGATGAACAGGGAGGCCTGGCATACTGCGATTCACGGGGTCGCAAAGAGTCGGACATGACTGAGCGACTGAACTGAACTGAGAGTACATCATAAAAAATACTGGGCTGGATGAAGCATAAGTTGAAATCAAGATTGCCTGAAGAAATATCAATAACCTCAGATATGCAGATGACACCACTTTTCTGGCAGAAAGCAAAGAGGAACTAAAGAGCCTCTTGATGAAAGTGAAAAAGGAGAGTGAAAAAGGCTGGTTTGAAACTCAACATTCAAAAAACTAAGATCATGGCATTCAGTCCCATCACTTCATGGCAAATAGATAGGGAAACAATGGAAACAGTGACAGACTTTATTTTCTTGGGCTCCAAAATCACTGCAGAAGGTAACTGTAGCCATGAAATCAAAGGACGCTTGCTCCTTGGAAGAAAAGCTATGACAAACATAAAAAGCATAGACGTTACTTTGCCAACAAAGGCCTGTCTAGTCAAAGCTACGGTTTTTCCAGCAGTCATGTATGGATGTGAGAGTTGGACTATAAAGAAAGCTGAGTGCAGAAGAATTGATGCTTTTGAACTGTGGTGTTGGAGAAGATTATTGAGTCTCTTGGACTGCAAGGAGATCAAACCAGTCCATTCTAAAGGAAATCAGTCCTGAATATTCATTGGAAGGATTGATGTTGAAGCTGAATCTCCAGTACTTTGGCCACCTGGTGTGAAGAGTCAACTCATTGGAAAAGATCCTGATTTTGGGAAAGATTGAAGGCAGGAGGAGAAGGGACAACAGAGGATGAGATGGTTGGATGGCATCACTGACTCAGGGGGTATGAGTTTAAGCAAGCTCCGGGAGTTTGTGATGAACAGGAAAGCCTGGCATTCTGCAGTCTAAGAGGTCACAAACAGTCAGGCATGACTGAGAGACTGAACTGAACTGAATTCTTCCCTCAGAATGAAATGGGGGAAATATTGCTTCTGGAACAGAAGCTGAGCCAACAAACTAGGACTTTGATCCAGAATTTATACATTGCTGGCTGAAGCAGCCACTGATAAACCTTTTGCAGCAAAATCTGGAAAGAATTTTAATAATAGACTCTATCTCCAAAACTAAAACTGGTTCAAAACCAGTGTACTAAATGCATACCTGATACTTCAAGAACAAAATAAAACCTATGTAAAACACACAAATACACAACTTGTTATGTCTTGTATTTCCTATAATTGTTCTTAGAAAGTTTACCTGCTACTTAGAGCTCTTTGACACAATTGCTGCATGTGTAGTCTTGGGGACGTCATCAGTGTCCCCTTAATAGCATCAGTGTTATAGACTAATCACATAAGTACCCCAACTATGACCAAAATTTCCTCTTCTTGGTTTTGTGCTCTTTCCTCAAACCAGTTCTCTCTTCTGTCATCTACATTTTCTCTTCTGTATCTCAGTTCCTCAAGCTTTTTCATAAGAAGTCATCCCTGGAGAATATCTGAAACTGTCAATAAATTACATATGCACCAATAAATAAATTAAGACCATTATAGTATGTATGCATGCATGCTAAGTGGCTTCAGTCGTGTCCGACTCTTTTTGACCCTATGGACTATAGCCTGCCAAATTCCCCTGTCCATGGGGATTCTCCAGGCCGGAATACTGGAGTGGACTGTCATGTCCTCCTCCAGGGGACCTTCCCCACCAAGGGATCTAACACAAATCTCCTATGTCTCCTGCTTTGGCAGTCAGGTTCTTTACCACTAGCATCACTTGGGAAGTTCCTAGTATGTATACGTGATAGAATATTTTACCAGTATTCAGTTCAGTTCAGTCGCTCAGCTTTATATTTTCATATTAGACTATTTTTCTTAGTTTTATTTTCTAAATTAGTCACATAATTTTCTGACATAGTGTAAATGTCTAGTAACAAGTCAAAGAGCAAATACCTACGGTGGTATGAAACGTAAAATAATTAAAATTTTTATGTGTGAAAGGTGTCAATGATATTATTTCTGGGATGAGAGTGCACTAGAAGGGGTATTTTCAGAGAGATTTAGTCCTGTGAGTCCTAGGCTTTTGAAACTGTCTTCCTAAGACAATTTTCTCAGAGTTGTATCAGCCCTATGTATGGGGAAGTGGCACGATTTGTGTATTTCAACAAGGTTAGCTTCCTTAATAGTCGTGTCTAGCTTTTCCCATATTCTTCCAGGCCTCTCTGTTTATATCCAGGAATTTTTCCTAATTTTCCTCTTGAATTTCAAGCCATACAACAATGTGCCTGAGATTGTCTTTAACAGATTCAACACAAATAAATGATATTATTGATTCTGAAACTACTAACAATAGTTTATAAGATTAATGTGAGTTAATAATTATAAATTGTTTAGAACAACATTTCATTTGGCTTTAAAGAAAAAGGAGAAAAAAGTGTTAAGAATCATAAGTGATTTATAAAGAAAAAATATAGAAAATATCAACAGAATTGACAAACAATGCTGACATTGGAATAAACATTTCCTAATTCATTCAAAAGGCTATTCATATCCAAATACCAAAGCCAGTAAAAGATATGACAAGATAAGAAAACTACAGACCAATATCCTCATGAATATAGACACAAAATTCTCAACAAATACTAGAAAACTGAATTCAGTAGCATATTAAAAGGCTTATACAGATGACTAAGCAGAATTTATCCCATGAATGCAAGGAGAGTTCAACTTATGAAAATTAATTAATATATTACATTAGTAATGTAAGATCTACTTGCTTAGCAACTTTCAAGTATGTAATATAGTTTAACTATAGCCACCATGCTGTTCACTTGAATTTATTCATGTTATAGCTGGAAGTTTGCACCCTTTGACCAACCTCCCATTTCCTTCATCCCCCAGAGTTCCCAGCAATCACCATTCTCTTGCTTTGGCCAAGAAGTTCATCGAATTTTTCCATAACACCTTACAGAAAAACCTGAAAAAAATTTTTGGCCAATCCAATACTTCTATGAGTTTGAGTTGTCAACTCTTTTTACTCTAAAACAATGCAGCTTAAATATCTCTAACAAGCTATGCGAGAACAGATATTTGATGGACAAGAAGAATGGTTTCTTCTTCTTCAAAGTTGGTATCAAGAACCCAGTGATAAAGCTTCCTATTGTAGCTATTATGACAATTCCAATTATTACTTAATTGTTCCCCAGGAACCTTTAACTATACATGGATACTAAAGAATAAAAATAAATAAATAAAATTGATTTCCACATCTTCACTATTCTTTGGAGAATACTAGGACTTGGTGTTTTCAAAATTATCTCCTCTTTTAAACAAATCTAATAGATCATTAAGAGAGAAAACCCCAAATCCCCAAAGATTATGATGCAAGGAAGTATGCATATATATATTTCCTTTATCCATGCTTTCATCTTAACCACAAACATGTGCCTTGAAACTCAAGAAAAAATATTTTATATAGGGTTCACCCTTTGCAACCCTTAAAAGATTACAAACTGGATCATCCAGTTTCTTGGAACTCCCTCACATACCTTTTGCTCCATGGAGTAATATTTAATCTTCCATCCCTGAAACTCTTCTCAGCATTCAGCCAAGCAGCAAGTGGAAACCATATCATGTGAGCCACATGTGTTCTATTGTTTGCAAAAATAATTTAATGGGAAGTGTTTTCTTCTTTGAGAAAACTAAATATTTCATTAGGACAAAACGCTAATCCTCTCCCCCCCCAAAAAAACCTAAATTATATATGTTCCTTCTTGTTTCCTTAAATCCTAGAAGCTTAAGGTCTAAGTCTCACGTCTTTCTCTCTCTAAAGGGTGAATAAGAGATATACGCAAAGAAGCTTAAGATTTCAAATGAAGATGCAGTTGTTGTTGTTCATATTAACTCATAAATTGCTGGAGAAGAATTTATTTAGATGATTTCTGTTGCTTGGTAGTAGAGGAAATATGGCAAATATTTCATCTCAGAGATACATTCTTTTCCAAGCTCATATATTGTTTTTCACTTCCATTAGATTAATGAGCCCTGGTTTAACATGGATTAATTCTTTTTGAAGTAACAAGTTTTCACATGTATGAGTTTTTGTTGTACATACAAGATTTATTCTAAATCTGTCACTGGACAATTACTATCCTCAGGAAATATTCCGAAACAAAAGGGTAAGTATCAGTAATGATTTAAAATTAATCCTTTGTCAATGACTTTTCTGTATGTAAAATAAATTAATAGAGGTGGCTGATACTAAGATCCTGAGTAAAAAGGTTGCAGAAATTTCTAAAAGATAGAGAGATAATCCATTCAAATACATACATATCTTTCAAACAAGTTATTAGAAGATGTGTTTCCTAAAAGCCTTGTGTAAATAGTGAGTTCTTTCTTTAAAAGTATTAACAGACTATTTTAGATAGTACCATCACATACTTAGCTGGCTTAATTTACCACACCCATATTTATACAATCCAAAGGGCAATGAGGATCTATAAATAGTCCTTCCAATTTAGGTGCCATCTCAATCATCACATAAGAATCAGTCATCTATGTGGTCTGACTTAGGAATCCAGATATTACCTTTCTACACAGAAATATATCAAGGACATCCCTGACTCCGTCTTGGACTCCCACCTTGAAAAAGATTCCTTGATTTATTAAATATTTTTTGTAAAATGCAAAAATATTTCCAATAGTAGGAAACACATCAAATTTTTGCAAAAAATATATTAAAAGTTTATGGTAATCTCTTGATTATAAGCTCCATGAGCTTAAGATCTGTCATGCCCACAGCTGTTTCTCCAGCACTTAACAGCCTACCTGACACAATGAACATGTTAATAGATATTTTTGTGTCTGAGTAATATTCTATTACAATGGAATATTACTGATACAATAATATATGTGGTATGTATATATATATACACACATACATATGTGTGTATGCTACATCTTCTTTATCCATTCATTTGTTGATGAACACTTGACTTGCTTCCATGTCTGCCATTTACAACAATGTGAATGGACCTAGAGAACATTCTGCTTAGAGAAATCAGTCAGAGAAATACAAACACTATGTGATATCATTTATATATATAGTATCTAAGTTGACCATGGGTACCAAACACAGACACATTAGAAAAACTTCATACGCGCAGAAATGTAGTATCATTAGTATAGGTAAACAGATGAAAGAACACACTAACATAGGTAATTCATCAGAATTACATACATTCTTAGTATCTAGTTAAGCTTTCTTAGAAAAGTAAAAATTGTTCTCCATTTCATGTTTTCCCTCTTCTCTTATTGTGAATTTTTAGAGTAATATATGCTCAGTGCTGAGCCATGAAAGACACAGTTCTTTTGCTAAAAATTTGTTTACAATTTTATGAAATGAAAGGTAAAGAATTTGTTTTTTGTTTTTTGTTTTTTTCAGGAAGAATCAGTGCACTCCATTAGAGCACAAACCACTGTCATCCCATGTCTTCCAGATTAATGAATATGTCCAGCAGGGAAGCCACCCACTCTGTTACCCACTTTATCCTCCTGGGCTTTTCCTCAAGCCCAGAAATGCAGCTCCTCTACTTCGGGCTCTTCTCAGCAGCCTATATCCTGACCCTGATGGCGAACACAGCCATTGTCTGTGCTGTGCGGTGGGATCAGCGCCTTCACACCCCCATGTACATCTTCTTGGGGAATTTCTCTTTCCTGGAAATATGTTATGTCACCACAACCGTCCCTAATATGTTGGCCAACTTCCTGTCCTCAAGCAAGTCCATCTCCTTCGTGAGTTGTTTTGCACAGTTCTATTTCTTCTTCTCTTTCGGGTGTGATGAGGGCTTCTACCTTTGCATCATGGCCTTTGACAGGTATCTTGCCATCTGCCGTCCTCTGCATTACCCATGCATCATGACTAAAGAGCTCTACACTGGCCTCATCATCTTTGGGTGGTCCGGTGGGTTCATTCTCTTCGTAACCCCAGTTGTTCTCGTTTCACGGTTGCCCTTTTGCAGCCCAAATATCATTGACCACTTTATATGTGATCCTGTCCCATTGATGATGCTGTCTTGTTCTGAAGACAACACCACACAACTCATTTACTCTATTTTTAATGTTATTTTCATGATCGGTACGTTTCTTTTCATCCTTTGCTCCTATGCGCTGGTGATTCTGGCTGTGTTCAGGATGCCCTCAGCAGCAAGCAAACGCAAGGCATTCTCTACTTGTGCGTCTCATCTAGCTGTGGTAATTCTGTTTTTTGGCTCTGTTATGGTGATGTATATTAGTCCTGGATCAGGACACCCAGTGAAAATGCAAAAATTCATTACCTTATTTTATTCTGTGATAACACCTTTATGCAATCCTCTAATATATAGCCTCAGGAACAAGAAGATGAAGGCTGCCCTAATGAAAGTCTTGGGACTGGACAACATGCTAATACAATACAAATGAGAGCTAAATTTTATCTCTCAAATGCAACTCACCTAAATAAGTCATGTGTATAATAGATGGCTAGTGAGAACCCACTGTATAGTGTGGGAAGCTCAGCTCAGTGTTCTGTGTTGGTCTAGATGGGAAGGATGGGGGGTGAGGTGGGAGAGAGGGCCAAGAGGGAGGGCATATATGTATATATGTGGCTGATTCACTTCATTACACAGCAGAAACTAATACAACATTGTAAGCAACTGTACTCCAATTAAGAAATAAAAACAAACAGTAAGCCCCATAAAATGACAAGTGATATATTTGTCTCCAAATTCATTGTTTTATTAAGAAGCTACTGTAATGAGGGCCAATTATCACCTTACTACCACTCACCACAAAATGCAGTAGTCTTATTTAAGAAAAAAATATGTTTTTAACAAGTGAATTCAACTTTGAAGTTGTGTGCTCACTCAGTTCGGTCCAACTCTTTGTGACTTAATAAACTAGCCCATCAGCCTCCTCTGTTCATGGAATTTTTCAGGCAAGAATATTAGAGTGGGTTGTCACTTCCTCCTGACCCAGGGATCGAACCCATGTCTCTGGTGTCTTCTGCATTTGGCAGGTGGATTCTTTACTACTCCACCAGCTGGGAACCCCCAAAGTTACCACCAACTAAGTGCAATTTGTTATATCTAAACCTATCAGTCCCTCTATACATAACTTGGTTTCTAAAAAGAAGATAGAAGTCGACTCTGCATTACTATGTTGCAGCAACTAATAATACACATGTAACAGAGATCATAGATTGACTAGGGGATTAATCCTGCAAGCCGGTGATTTTCCACTGAGATATATTGACTGATAGAAAAGATCTGAGTTCGAAGGAGTTCACCTTGCCAGAGTGTAGCATTTGTCTTCACTTCATGGAAACAGATAAATAACTTTAGTTAGACATTAGTGATTTTTGATGCAATGTTAAATGAGATTATTTTCTTAACTTCTCTTTCAGATACTTCACAATTAGTATAGAGAAATGCCACAGATTTCTGTATATTGATCTTTTATCCCGTGACTTACTGAATCCCTTTGTTAGTTCTAACAGTTTTTTGGTGAAGTCTTTAGGGTTGTTTTCTTATAGCATCATGTCATCTGCAAATAGCGACAGTTTCCTTCTTTCTTTCTGATTTGGGTGACTATTTTTTTCCTTGCTCAGTCACTCTGGCTAGGATTTCCTGTGCTATATTGAATTAGTGATGAGAGTAAGTATCCTTGTTTTATTTCTCATCAGAGAGGAAAATCTTTCAGCTTTTCACTGTTGAGTATGATGTTAGCTGTGGGTTTGGCATATATGGGTTATTATGTTGAAGTATGCTTCCCAGGGACGGCAGAGTCCGGTAGGCTGCCGTCTATGGGGTCACACAGAGTCGAACATGACTGACGCGACTTAGCAGCAGCAGCAACAGCAGCATGCTTCCTCTATACCACTTGGTTGAGAATTTTTTACCATAAATGGATATTGAATTCTGTCAAATGTTTTTAATGAGCCTGTTGAGACTATCAACAGATGAATGGAAAAAGAAGATATGTTATATATATATACAATGGAATTTACTCAGCCATAAAAAAAGAATGAAATTCTGTCATTTATAGAAAAATGGATGGACCAAAAGAATATCATGCTTAATGAAATAAGTTAGAGAGAAACAAATTCTATATGACATCAATTATAGGTGAAACTGAAAAATAACATAAATGTATATAGCAAAACAGAAACAGATTCACAGATTCAGTGGTTAACAAACAATGAGGAAAGGGAATGGGGAAGGTCAAGTTTGGGATATGGGATTAAGAGATACAAACTAGTATGTATAAAATAGATAAGCAACAAGGATATATCGTGTATATAGCACAGGGAAGTATAGCCATTAGCTGGTAATAACTTTTAATACAGTACAATCTGTAAAAATCGTACCACTGTTAACACATGAAACTAATATGATATTATAAATTAAATTGATCAGTTTTATTTATAATATTAATATTTTTGAATCATAGTGATTCAATAAACTGAATCACTAGGCTAACACATGAAACTAATATTAAAAATCAATTATACTTTAATTTAAAAAGTAAAAATTGTATAAAAAGAGATGCTCCACATGGTATGTCATCAGGGAACTGCAAATTAAAAGAACTATGAGATACCACTACACACCTATTAGAATGTCCAAAATTTGGAACATTGACAACACCAAATGCTGACAAGAATGTGGAACAACAAGAACTCTAATTCATTGCGATTTTGAATGAAACATGGTCCAGCCACTTTAGAAAGAATTGGCAGCTTGTTACAAAACTAAACACATTCTTACCATACAACCCAGCAAGTGTGCTCCTCAGTAATTACACAAAAGAGCTGAAACTTATGCGCACAAAAACCTGCACACAGATGTTTTTAGCATTATTATTCAAAATCGACAAAGCTTGAAAGCAACCAAAATGTCCTTGAAATCACAAAATAAACCATGATATATCCAGATAATGGAATATTTTATGGCATTAAAAAGAAATGAGCCATCAAGCCATGAAAAGATAGGAAGGAAAGTTAAATGTGTATTACTAAATGAAATAAGCCAAACTGAAAAGTCTACAATGTATACAGTAAAACAGCAGTGGTTGCCAGGAGCTTGGGGGTAGGGAGTGGGGATGGTAGTTGAAGGGATGAGTTTGTGGAACACAGAGGGCATTTTGACCAGTGAAAATAGTACAATACCATAATGATGGGTATATGTCATTGTGTGTGCATGCTAAGTGGCTTCAGTCATGTCCAATTGTGTGTAACCCTATGGACTATAGCCCTCCAGGCTCCTCTGTCCACTGGAATTCTCCAGGCAAGAATACTGGAGTGGGTTGCCATGCCCTCCTCCAGGGGATCTTCCCAACCTAGAGATGGAACCCACGTCAAGTCTCCTGCATTGGCAGGTGGGTTATTTACCTCTAGCACCACCTGGAAAGCCTATATATGGCATTGTACATATCTAAACACATAGAAGTACAACACCAAGAAAGAGCCCTCGATAACTATGGACTTTGGGTAGTTACATGTTAATGTGGGTTCATCAGTTGTAACAAATGTACCATTCTAGCGGGAAAAGTTGATAATATAGAAATCTGTACACATGTGGAAGCAGGAGCTATATGGGAAATCTCTGTATATCATGTTAATTTTAACCTAAAACTGCTCTTAAAAAAATAAGTCTTAAAAAAGAAAAAAGAAAAAAAAAAAGATGTCTGCCTTCATTCACTAAGCCTGAGCAATTACCTCAATCAAAATTTTGTGTGTCCAACTTATTCTGACTTAGGGATTCATCACTCCAATGTAAGAAAAGCTAAAATACAAAGAGTTACCTCAAAGGTAGGTACAATTGATACTCTGAAAAGGAAGGTACACACACACATTTGTTACAATGTATTTGGAGGGATCAGGGAAGGATAATAGCAGAGTGGTAAAACCAAATCTAATTTCAAAAGATGATAAATTATTGCTATAAGACCAGTTACTAAATGACACAGGATATGTGGTGAGTGTCTTCTCTCCCTCCTTCTAGATTACAGAAGGGAACATAAAAGATTTCAGAGATACATACATTACCCCAGAAAAGACAGGGTGAAAGGGGAGGCTCCAAGGGTCTTGACCAGTACCGCTTAAAGAGACCTGACCCATAATCAAGCCTGTGATGCTTCCAAACCTATTCTTACCTAAACAGAGTATCTGGGAAAGTTGGCTTCACTTCAGGTGTACCATTTCATTCTAATTGTTTTTAGGTCCTAGTTTCTACACAGCAGCCACATTTAGAAACCAAGTCAGGATCTAATTTTCTTCAGGAGTTCTTAGTTATTATAATTAATGGCTCCTGAGTCCTGAAAGAATGTTCAAGGAGGGTTTTTTGCTTATTTTTGTTCTGTTTTGCCATTGCACTAAAATAATTTGTCTTACTTGGCAATGGATGAGCTCAGAATTATTCTGGTACACTAAGTTTACAGGGTTATAGTACTCTCAGAGTTTTACTGTCTGGGGCCAGATACCTATAAAATTAAGCATAATAGAAGACAATGAGCTCACCAGAGATGTCACAGAGCCTCGTTCCATGCCAGCAGTTTTTAGAAGTTAACACAGAGAAGGGTAGAAGTGAAAGGAAAGAAAAAATGCAAGAACACTTGAAGAATAATAGAAAAACATCGTTTCTAACCTTGGAGTTGAGAAATGTGTTGAAACTTCTGAGGAAAACAAAAACTTTCTCAGAAAGGCTGACTTTCCCACGACTTGGAGAGAAGCGTGCGCGCGCGCGTGTGTGTGTGTGTGTGTGTGCGCGCGTGCGCACGCATGTGTTACTCACTCCGTCGTGTCCAACTCTTTGCAACCCCACGGACCGTAGCCTGCCTAGCTCCTTGAGTGTCCATGGGATTCTCCAGGCAAGAATATTGGAGTGGATTGCCATTTCCTTCGCCAGAGGTTCTTCCCAACCCAGGTATTGAACCCTGCTTTCCTGCATTGCAGACAGATTCTTTACCATTTGAGCTACAGGGAAGTCCTGGAGAGATATGGCTTCATGGAAGAACAGATTCTGAGCAACAGCTCATTTTAGACTAAAAGAAAAAGAATCTCGGACTGAGTTAGAAATATACAAGCTATTGTAATACCAAGACATTCATATTAAAGAAGCTAGATAGCCATTAAAATGGCAAAATTAACAGATGTTTTATGTAAACAGATTGTTGAGTAGGACATGAAAAGGTTTTGAAATGCAGGATGAAATCCCAGATACTCCAGGGGTACTCCAAAGTATAACTTTGGAATGTTCTTGAGTTAACACTGAATGGAGAGTAGAACTGATGGGTGGGTGGTAGAAAGAAACAAGTTACTCGAGGTGAAACTAATCTGGATAATATTTGCTCTAAATATCTCCCAGCATGAGTTTGAGAGGTATGGGCAGAGCGAGCATGCACTTAAAAGCCTATGGCATCAATTGGTTTGGATGAGAAATGATGAGGCTTATCCTGCCACCTTGTGGCTCTGGGCCAATGTGCAGACAGCTTGGAGAAGAGAGGCCAGTGCTGAAGGGATTAAAGTGTCTAACGGAAGAAGTAAGCTCAGAACACATCCTCCTCTCTCCTCCCTATAGAAATCACTTTGGCCAAGACTGTACATCAATATCAGTGTCAGATGACAACATAATTACTGCATTAGCTAAAAATTAATCAGTTTGAAATTCTGCTCTTGAGTGGATTTTTGCCCCTAGGACTATGGTCTGATCAGGGTGGCTGGCTAGACTGTGAGATCCTTGAGGGCAAAGATTAATTAATCTTGTCCCTCTGGAGCTAACATTAAGTGTTTCTTTATTAAATCAAGCTGTTGATCAAGTATAGTGCTTTAGGTGACATTATTTTAAAAATCAGCTAAGAAAAACAAACAAACAAAAACGATGTTATAATGTTGACCAGAGCAAAGAGGGAAAATATTACAGTTAAACATCAGCTAGAAGCCATACTCAGATTAGGTATAATTTTCACTAGGGCTATCCTAATCTCTTGAAAGATAAAACACCTAGCTGAATTATGGCAAAATCTATTCTCTTCACGTCTGTAAGTTTCTGTTTTATCACTTGAAAAGAATAATGTCTCCCTCACATTTTGCATGTAAAATCTGCTGGCACAGTGCCTGGCCTGGGATAGACTTGTGAGGAGGGCCTAAGAACTCGAAGGTTATGTTAAACTCCAGGTGATTCTTATACACATTGAAGTGTGAAGGCTATGGACCATTCCAGTGAGCATCAATTCTTCTGCTGAATGACCCATAGATGGAAGAGGAGATGAAATTTTAATACCTCAGTACTGGGAGAGAAAAGTGGACCAGCCGTTTACTCCTAGTGGGTGATTAGGAAGGTATTTGAGATTTATTAAGGTGAATTTTAGCTGTCACTTGAAGAAGCACATATGAGGCAAGGGGCACTTCAGGAGCCTTGAAGCAACTGGTGACATCCAATATTGAGCTGCTTTTCAAATCCAGAACCTGCCTGAAGATGTCAGTTCAGTCCACTTCAGTCACTCAGTCGTGTCCAACTCTTTTCAGTCCCATGGAGTGCAGCATGCCAGGCCTTCCTGTCCATCACCAACTCCTGGAGTTTACTCAAACTCATACCCATTGAGTCGGAGATGCCATCCAACCATCTCATCCTCTGTCATCCCCTTCTCCTGCCTTCAATTTTTCCTATCATCAGGGTCTCTTCAAATGAGTCAGCTCTAAGCATCAGATTGCCACAGGATTGGAGTTTCAGCTTCAGCATCAGTCCTTTCAACAAATATTCAGGACTGATTTCCTTAAGGATGGACTGGTTGAATCTCCTTGCAGTCCAAGGGACTCTCAAGAGTCTTCTACAACACCACAGTTCAAAAGCATCAGTTCTTCAGTGCTCAGCTTTATAGTCCAACTCTCACATCCATACGTGACTACTGGAAAAACCATAGCTTTGACTAGACAGACCCTTGTGGCAAAGTAATGTCTCTGCATTTTTATATGCTATCAAGGTTGGTCATAGCTTTTCTTCCAAGGAGCAAGTGTCTTTTAATTTCATGGCTGCAATCATCATCTGCAGTGATTTTGGAGCCCCCCAAAAATAGTGTGCCACTGTTTCCACTGTTTCCCCATCTATTTGCCATGAAGCGATGGGACCAGATGCCACGATCTTAGTTTTCTGCATGTTGAGTTTTAAGCCAACTTTTTCACTCTCCTCTTTCAATTTAATCAAGAGACTCTTTAGTTCTTCTTTGCTTTCTGCCATAAGGGTGGTGTCATCTGTATCTCTGAGGTTATTGATATTTCTCCCGGCAATCTTGATTCCAGCTTGTTCTTCCCCCAGCCCAGCATTTCTCATGATGTACTCTGCATATGAGTTAAATAAGTGGGGTGACAATATATAGCCTTGGCATACTCCTTTCCTAATTTGGAACCAATCTGTTGTTCCATGTCCAGTTCTAACTGTTGCTTCCTGACCTGCATGCAGATTTCTCAAGAAGCAGGTCAGGTGGCCTGCTATTCCCATCTCTTTCAGAATTTTCCACAGTTTATTGTGATCCACACAGTCGAAGGCTTTGGCATAGTCAATAAAGCAGAAATAGATGTTTTTCAGGAACTCTCTTGCTTTTTCCATGATCCAGTGGATGTTGGCAATTCGATTTCTGGTTCCTCTGCCTTTTCTAAAATCAACCTGAACATCTGGAAGTTCTCGGTTCACGTATTGCTGAAGCTTAGATTGGAGAATTTTGAGCATTACTTTACTAGCGTGTGAGATGAATGCAATTGTGCAGTAGTTTGAGTATTCTTTGGCATTGCCTTTCTTTGGGATTGGAATGAGAACTGACTTTCCCCAGTCCTGTGGCCACTGCTGAGTTTTCCAAATTTGCTGGCATATTGAATGCAGCACTTTCACAGCATCATCTTTCAGGATTTGAAACAGCTCCCTGGAATGCCATTATCTCCACTAGCTTTGTTCGTAGTGATGCTTCCTAAACCCCTCTTGACTTCACATTCCAGATGTCTGGCTCTAGGTGAGTGATCACACCATCGTGATATTCTGGGTCATGAAGATATTTTTTGTACAGTTCTGTGTATTCTTGCCACTTCTTCTTGATATCCTCTGCTTCTGTTAGGTCCATACCATTTCTGTCCTTTATTGAGCCCATCTTGGCATGAAATGTTCCCTTGGTATCTCTAATTTTCTTGAAGAGATCTCTAGTCTTTCCCATTCTGTTTTCCTCTATTTCTTTGCATTGATCACTGAGGAAGGCTTTCTTATCTCTCTTTGGTATTCTTTGGAACTCTGCATTCAGATGCTTATATCTTTCCTTTTCTCCTTTGCTTTTTGCTTCTCTTCTTTTCACAGCAATTTGTAAGGCCTCCCCAGACAGCCATTTTTGCTTTTTTTGCATTTCGTTTCCATGGGGATGGTCTTGATCCCTGTCTCCTGTACAATGTCACGAGCCTCAGTCCATAGTTCATCAGACACTCTATATATCAGATCTAGTCCCTTAAATCTATTTCTCACTTCCACTGTATAATCATAAGGGATTTAATTTAGGTCATACCTGGATGGTCTAGTGGTTTTCCCTACTTTCTTCAATTTAAGTCTGAATTTGGCAATAAGGAGTTCATGGTCTGAGTGACAGTCAGCTCCTGGTCTTGTTTTTGCTGACTGTATAGAACTTCTCAATCTTTGGCTGCAAAGAATATAATCAGTCTGATTTCAGTATTGACCATCTGGTGATGTCCATGTGTAGAGTCAGGAGATGCCAGGTGAGCAGCAAACTAGAAAGGCCGTTACTAGGCGACAGTCTCACCAAGGGATTCAGGAAGGCCTTTTCAGCTTTGAGCTCAACACAGAAAGTAAAACACATTTGGGGATTGAATGATGTACTGTGATTGTCCCTGCTCCTCCTGAGAGGCGACCTCCAGGGACAATATTGGGCCAGAAAACAATACAGAATAAAAGGAAGGGAGAGTTTCTGGACTCAACTCCGTTTTTTAAATTGTATTTATTTATTTAGTTTGGCTGTGCTGGGTCTTCACCGCTGTATGGACTTTTCTCTAGTTGCCGCCAGCAGGGGCTACTCTCTAGTGCGGGCTTCTCATTGTAGTGGCCTCTCTTGTTGTGGCTCCCAGCTTCGAGAGCACAGGCTGACAGATGTGGTACATGGACTCAGTTGCTCCAAAACATGTGAGATCTTCCTGAATCAGGGAGCAAACCCATGTCACTGGTAGGTGGATTCTTTACCACTGAGCCACCAGGGAAACCCTCTATTCCATTTTCGTATAACAGCTAAAGAGGACCTTCTGTAAAGACCAACCTGTATCAATGCTGTACCAGGAATCCAAAATCTGGATATCTAAGACTATTTAGAAAGTTTATGTGAGAGCCCTTTGACTATCCTGATTCACTGTTCACTTTGTTGTAAATGTTGCTAACAAGAGACCATGAATGTTATTATTTTAATCTATTAACATTTTTAATTAAAAATAATTTTGTTGTTTATTCACTTTTAATCCCATTATAAATGTTTCTTTTTTAATTAATTTTTATTGGAGTATAGTTGATATACAATATTGTATTAGTTTTTGCTGCACAGTGAAGTGGATCTGTGATACATATACATATATCTACTTATAGAAAAAGAAGTATAAACAATAACATGACATTCTTTTACAAATCCACATACAGTTTGCTTGGGCCTCCAAGACAATATTGGAAATATTTGCTTGAAAGTCTTGCCAGAGTAATTTTAACTCCTCTTTGTTTCTTATTATTTTTCAGATAACATGACAAACTTGAGTTTGGACTGAATCAGAGAATAAATTAGCAACTGAACAACAACAACAACAACAAATTAAGATTTTAAATTCCCTAAAGAGGAAAACTGAAATGGTATTACCAGGTGAAATGCACAACAAGGCAAAAACAGAATGACTTCAGTATTGAGGGCATGAGGAGAAGGGGACAACAGAGGATGAGATAGTTGGAGGGCATCATCAACTCAATGAATATGAGTTGGAGCAAATTCCGGGAGATACTGAAGGACAGGAAAGCCTGACATGATACAGTCCATGGTCGCAAGCAAACAACTGAGTGACTAAACAACAAAAACCTCAATAAAATAAACTTAAAACAAGTGAGCAAACTGGTCTTCAAAGAAAAAGGAGTCTGTTCTTTAATAGGATTTGAAGGAAAGATAATATCCTCAGACATGGGATCAGGTTTCATTCCATAGGAAGGAGGCTGGATGCCAGAAATTGAAGATTTTCAATTTCATCCAAGTCCACTCAGGGGTCCCTACTACAAGTTTCAGTATCCCAGTCTGTTTTGGTTATTGTTGTTGTTCAGTCACTAACTCATGTCTGACTCTTTGTGACCCCATCAGCTCAGTTCAATTCAGTCACTCAGTCACGTCCAACTCTTTGTGACCCCAGGGACTGCAGGATGCCAGGCTTCCCTGCCCATCACCAACTCCTGGAGTTCAAACAAACTGACGTCCATCGAGTCTGTGATGCCATCCAGCCATCTCATTCTCTGTCATCCGCTTCTCTTCCTGCCCCCAATCCCTCCCAGCATCAGAGTCTTTTCCAATGAGTCAACTCTTCCCATAAGGTGGCCAAAGTACCGGAGTTTCAGCTTCAGCATCATTCCTTCCAAAGAAATCCCAGGGCTGATCTCCTTCAGAATGGAAAGGTTGGATCTCCTTGCAGTCGAAGGGACTCTCAAGAGTCTTCTCCAACACCACACTTCAAAAGCATCAATGCTTCAGCGCTCAGCCTTCTTCACAGTCCAACTCTCACATCCATACATGACCACAGGAAAAACCATAGCCTTGACTAGACGGACCTTAGTCAGCAAAGTAATGTCTCTGCTTTTGAATATGCTATCTAGGTTGGTCATAACTTTTCTTCCAAGGAGTAAGCGTCTTTTAATTTCATGGCTGCTGTCACCATCTGCAGTGATTTTGGAGCCCCAAAAAATAAAGTCTGACGCTGTTTCCACTGTTTCCCCATCTATTTGCCATGAAGTGATGGGACCAGATGCCATGATCTTCGTTTTCTGAATGTTGAACTTTAAGCCAACTTTTTCACTCTCCTCTTTCACTTTCATTAAGAGGATTTTGAGTTCCTCCTCACTTTCTGCCATAAGAGTGGTGTCATCTGCATAGCTGAAGCTATTGATATTTCTCCCAGCAATCTTTTTTTTTTTTTTAATTTAGGGAATATTTTCAGCATTTCTTTTTTTTTGTTTTTTAATTTCTTTTTCTTTTAATTTTTATTTTTACTTTATTTTACTTTACAATACTGTATTGGTTTTGCCATGCATTGACATGAATCCACCACGGGTGTACATGCAATCCCAAACATGAACCTCCCTCCCACCTCCCTCCCCACAACATCCCTCTGGGTCATCCCCTTGCACCAGCCCCAAGCATGCTGAATCCTGCATAGAACATAGACTGGTGATTTGATTCTTACATAATAGTATACGTTTCAATGCCATTCTCCCAAACCATCCCACCCTCTCCCTCTCCCTTTGAGTCCAAAAGTCCGTTCTACACATCTGTGTCTTTTTTCCTGTCTTGCATACAGGGTCATCATTGCCATCTTTCTAAATTCCATATATATGTGTTAGTATACTGTATTGGTGTTTTTCTTTCTGGCTTACTTCACTCTGTATAATCGGCTCCAGTTTCATCCATCTCATCAGAACTGATTCCAATGTATTCTTTTTAATGGCTGAGTAATACTCCATTGTGTATATGTACCACAGCTTTCTTATCCATTCATCTGCTGATGGACATCTAGGTTGTTTCCATGTCCTGGCTATTATAAACAGTGCTGCGATGAACTTTGGGGTAAATGTGTCTCTTTCAATTCTGGTTTCCTCAGTGTATATGCCCAGTAGTTGGATTGCTGGATCATAAGGCAGTTCTATTTGCAATTTTTTAAGGAATCTACACACTGTTCTCCATAGTGGCTGTACTAGTTTGCATTCCCACCAACAGTGTAGGAGGGTTCCCTTTTCTCCACACCCTCTCCAGCATTTATTGCTTGCAGATTTTTGGATCGCAGACATTCTGACTGGTGTGAAGTGGTACCTCATTGTGGTTTTGATTTGCATTTCTCTAATAATGAGTGATGCTGAGCATCTTTTCATGTGTTTGTTAGCCATCCATATGTCTTCTTTGGAGAAATGTCTAATTAGTTCTTTGGCCCATGTTTTGATTGGGTCGTTTATTTTTCTGGAATTGAGTTGCATAAGTTGCTTGTATATTTTTGAGATTAGTTGTTTGTCAGTTGTTTCATTTGCTATTATTTTCTCCCATTCAGAAGGCTGTCTTTTCACCTTGCTTATATTTTCTTTTGATGTGCAGAAGCTTTTAATTTTAATTAGATCCCATTTGTTTATTTTTGCTTTTATTTCCAGAATTCTGGGAGGTGGATCATAGAGGATCCTGCTGTGATTTATGTCAGAGAGTGTTTTGCCTATGTTCTCCTCTAGGAGTTTTATAGTTTCTGGTCTTACATTTAGATCTTTAATCCATTTTGAGTGTATTTTTGTGTGCAGTGTTAGAAAGTGATCTAGTTTCATTCTTTTACAAGTGGTTGACCAGTTTTCCCAGCACCACTTGTTAAGAGATTGTCTTTACTCCACTGTATATTCTTGCCTCCTTTGTCGAAGATAAGGTGTCCATATGTGTGTGGATTTATCTCTGGGCCTTCTATTTTGTTCCATTGATCTATATTTCTGTCTTTGTGCCAGTACCATACTGTCTTGATGACTGTGGCTTTGTAGTAGAGCCTGAAGTCAGGCAAGTTGATTCCTCCAGTTCCATTCTTCTTTCTCAAGATTGCTTTGGCTAGTCGAGGTTTTTTGTATTTCCATACAAATCTTGAAAGTATTTGTTCTAGTTCTGTGAAAAATACCACTGGTAGCTTGACAGGGATTGCATTGAATTTGTAAATTGCTTTGGGTAGTATACTCATTTTCACTATATTGATTCTTCCAGTCCATGAACATGGTATATTTCTCCATCTATTAGTGTCCTCTTTGATTTCTTTCATCAGTGTTTTATAGTTTTCTATATATAGGTCTTTAGTTTCTTTAGGTAGATATATTCCTAAGTATTTTATTCTTTTCGTTGCAATGGTGAATGGAATTGTTTCCTTAATGTCTTTTCCTACTTTCTCATTATTAGTGTATAAGAATGCAAGGGATTTTTGTGTGTTGATTTTATATCCTGAAACTTTACTATATTCATTGATTAGCTCTAGTAATTTTCTGATGGAGTCTTTAGGGTTTTCCATGTAGAGGATCATGTCATCTGCAAACAGTGAAAGTTTTACTTCTTCTTTTCCAATTTGGATTCCTTTTATTTCTTTTTCTGCTCTGATTGCTGTGGCCAAAACTTCCAGAACTATGTTGAATAGTAGCGGTGAAAGTGGGCACCCTTGTCTTGTTCCTGACTTTAGGGAAAATGCTTTCAATTTTTCACCATTGAGGATAATGTTTGCTGTGGGTTTGTCATATATAGCTTTTATTATGTTGAGGTATGTTCCTTCTATTCCTGCTTTCTGGAGAGTTTTTATCATAAATGGATGTTGAATTTTGTTAAAGTCCTTCTCTGCATCTATTGAGATAATCATACGGCTTTTATTTTTCAATTTATTAATGTGGTGAATTACATTGATTGATTTGCAGATATTGAAGAATCCTTGCATTCCTGGGATAAAGCTCACTTGGTCATGGTGTATGATCTTTTTAATGTGTTGTTGGATTCTGATAGGTAGAATTTTGTTAAGGATTTTTGCATCTATGTTCATCAGTGATATTGGCCTGTAGTTTTCTTTTTTTGTGGCATCTTTGTCAGGTTTTGGTATTAGGGTGATGGTGGCCTCATAGAATGAGTTTGGAAGTTTACCTTCCTCTGCAATTTTCTGGAAGAGTTTGAGTAGGATAGGTGTTAGCTCTTCTCAAAATTTTTGGTAGAATTCAGCTGTGAAGCCGTCTGGACCTGGGCTTTTGTTTGCTGGAAGATTTCTGATTACAGCTTCAATTTCCATGCTTGTGATTCTCCCAGCAATCTTGATTCCAGCTTGTGTTTCTTCCAGTCCTGCGTTTCTCATGATGTACTCTGCATAGAAGTTAAATAAGCAGGGTGACAATATACAGCCTTGACGTACTACTTTTCCTATTTGAAACCAGTCTGTTGTTCCATGTCCAGTTCTAACTATTGCTTCCTGGCCTGCATACAGATTTCTCAAGAGGCAGGTCAGGTGGTCTGGTATTCCCATCTCTTTCAGAATTTTCCACAGTTTATTGTGATCTACACAGTCAAAGGCTTTGGCATAGTCAATAAAGCAGAAATAGATGTTTTTCTTGTACTCTCTTGCTTTTTCCATGATCCGGTGGATGTTGGCAATTTGATCTCTGGTTCCTCTGCCTTTTCTAAAACCAGCTTGAACATCAGGGAGTTCACGGTTCACGTATTGCTGAAGCCTGGCTTGGAGAATTTTGAGCATTACTTTACTAGTGTGTGAGATGAGTGCAATTGTGTGGTAGTTTGAGCATTATTTGGCATTGCCTTTCTTTGGGATTGGAATGAAAACTGACATTTTCCAGTCCTGTGCCCACTGCTGAGTTTTCCAAAATTGCTGGCATATCAAGTGCAGCACTTTCACAGCATCATCTTTCAGGATTTGAAAGAGCTCAACTGGAATTCCATCACCTCCACTAGCTTTGTTCATAGTGATGCTTTCTAAGGCCCACTTTACTTCACATTCCACGATGTCTGGCTCTAGATGAGTGATTACACCACAGTGATTATCTTGGTTGTGAAGATCTTTTTTGTACAGTTCTTCTATGTATTCCTGCCACCTCTTCTTAAATCTTCTTCTGTTAGGTCCATACCATTTCTATCCTTTATTGAGCCCATCTTTGCATGATATGTTCCCTTGGTGTCTCTAATTTTCTTGAAGAGATCTCTAGTCTTTCCCATTCTGTTCTTTCCCTCTCTTTCTTGGCATTGATTGCTGAAGAAGGCTTTCTTATCTCTTCTTGTTATTCTCTGGAACTCTGCATTCAGATGCTTATATCTTTCCTTTTCTCCTTTGCTCTTCGCCTCTCTTCTTTTCAAAGCTATTTGTAAGACCTCCCCAGACAGCCATTTTTCTCGTTTTTTCATTTCGTTTCTATGGCGATGGTCTTGATCCCTGTCTCCTGTACAATGTCATGAACCTCATTCCATAGTTCATCAGGCTCTCTATCTATCAGATCTAGGCCCTTAAATCTATTTTTCACTTCCACTGTATAATCATAAGGGATTTGATTTAGGTCATACCTGAATGATCTAGCAGTTTTCCCTACTTTCTTCAAGTCTGAATTTGGTAATAAGGAGTTCATGATCTGAGCCACAGTCAGCTCCCAGTCTTGTTTTTGCTGACTGTATAGAGCTTCTCCATCTTTGACTGCAAAGAATATAATCAATCTGATTTTGATGTTGACCATCTGATGATGTTCATGTGTAGAGTCTTCTCTTGTGTTGTTGGAAGAGGGTGTTCGCTATGACCAGTGCATTTTCTTGGCAAAACTCTTTTAGTCTTTGCCCTGCTTCATTCTGCATTACAAGGCCAAATTTGCCTGTTACTCCAGGTGTTTCTTGATTTCCTACTTTTGCATTCCAGTCCCCTATAATGAAAAGGACATCTTTTTTGTATGTTAGTTCTAAAAGGTCTTGTAGGTCTTCATAGAACCGTTCAACTTCAGTTTCTTCAGAATTACTGGTTGGGGCATAGACTGGATTACTGTGATATTGAATGGTTTGCCTTGGAAACGAACAGAGATCATTCTGTCATTTTTGAGACTGCATCCATGTACTGCATTTCAGACTGTTTTGTTGACCATGATGGCTACTCCATTTCTCCTGAGGGATTCCTGCCTGCAGTAGTAGATATAATGGTCATCTGAGTTAAATTCACCCATTCCAGTCCATCTTAGTTCGCTGATTCCTAGAATGTCGACATTCACTCTTGTCATCTCTTGTTTGACCACTTCCAATTTGCCTTGATTCATGGACCTGACATTCCAAGTTCCTATGCAATATTGCTCTTTACAGCATCAGACTTTGCTTCTATCATCAGTCACATCCACAACTGGGTATTATTTTTGCTTTGGCTCCATCCCTTCATTATTTCTGGAGTTATTTCTCCACTGATCTTCAGTAACATATTGGGCACCTACTGACCTGGGGAGTTCCTCTTTCAGTATCCTATCATTTTGCATTTTCATACTGTTCATGGGGTTCTCAAGGCAAGAATACTGAAGTGGTTTGCCATTCCCTTCCCCAGTGGACCACATTCTGTCCGTGGTAGTGGAATGCAAACTGGTACAGCCACTATGGAAAACAGTGTGGAGGTTCCTCAAAAAATTAAAAATACAGCTATCATATGATCCAGCAGCCCCACTTCTGTGTATATATTCAAAGAAAATGAAATCATTATCTCCAAGAGATATCTGCACCTCAATGTTCATTGCAGCAATTTTGACAATAGCCAAGAATGGAAACAATCTAATTGTCCATCTACAGAGGAACAGATAAAAAGAATATGATATATATATATGGTAGAATATCATTCAGCACTGAGAAAGAAAGAAGTCTAGCCATTTTTAACACAGATGGACCTTGAGGATATTGTGCTTAGTGAAATGAGTCAGAGAAAGACAAATACTGCATTATATCACATCTATGTAAAATCTTAAAAAGTTGAACTCAGGAATCTAATGTACATCATAGTGATTATTGTCAACAATTCTGCATTATATACTTAAATTTGCTAACAGAGATCTTCAATGTTCTGGCCACCAAAGAGAAACAGTAATTATGTGAGTTGATGGAGGTGTTAGCTAATGTTATGGAGGTAATCATTTTGCAATATATCAGTTCAGTTCAGTTCAGTCATGACTCTTTGCGACCCCATGAATTGCAGCACGCCAGACCTCCCTGTCCATTGCCAGCTCCCAGAATTTACCCAGACTCATGTGCATCGAGTCGGTGATGCCATCCAGCCATCTCATCCTCTGTCGTCCCCTTCTCCTCCTGCCCCCAATCCCTCCAACATCAAGGTCTTTTCCAAAGAGTCAGATCTTCACATGAGATGGCCAAAGTATTGGAGTTTCAGCCTCAGCATCAGTCCTTCCAATGAACACTCAGGACTGGTCTCCTTTAGGATGGACTGGTTGGATCTCCTTGCAGTCCAAGGGACTTTCAAGAGTCTTCTCCGCAGTTCAAAAGCATTGATTCTTCGGCACTCAGCTTTCTTCACAGTCCAACTCTCACATCCATACATGACCACTGGAAAAACCATAGCCTTGACTATATAAGTGTATCAAATTAATACATTGTATAATAAAAAGCAGAGACATTGCTTTGCCAACAAAAGTTCATCTAGTCAAGGCTTAGCAGCATACCAGTCTTAGCCCTGAAAGTGCAGCTTTCCAATGACTATCATAAAATAACAGCTGAAATGTCTCTAAACAAAAAATTTGAGAATATTAGCGAGGAAATTTATTTTTTTCTTTCTTCAAAATAGAAAGAGAGTCAAACAGTACATCTTTTTATTGTAACTATAACAATGAATGTTACTATTATTTAATTATTCCCCAGGAAACTTTTGCAAAACTTGATTAGTGGAAGCTCAAGAGAAGATAATAACTTACTCTGCAAGTGCGCTATTCCTCAAGGAATAGCAGGGCTTGGGGTTTCATTGTAAATAAAGACAATTCAAAACTCATCTCGTCTGCTGAACAAATACTTTCAAAATATCGGGGCATGGCTCCCAAATCTCAAAAGGCCATGATGCACGGAAATGAATGTAAACACCTTCATCTGGGCATTCATCTTGACTATGAATATGACCCTTGAAGCTGGGGAGAAAAAACTCTTAAAATTCACTCTTTCTCATGGCAGGTTACAAACTGGATCCGCCATCTCATCAGAAGTCCCTCACATGCTATGGGAATATTTTATTTCCCCTCTCTGACTTTTCTTCTTGGCACACATCCAAGGAGTTAAATTTTTTCATGCCCTATTTCAAATGCTGAGATTTTTGCGTACATGGATTTACTGGCAAGTGTTTTCTTCTTGTTCTAATATTGTAAATATATGATTACAAAAAAATTCAGACAGAGAATTTTTAAATATTAATTTTCTCTTATTTTCCTGAGCTTTAGGAAATATACATAATTTTCTGATTCCTTTAAAATACTCGTGGGTATTGTTTACAAAGAGAGCTGGTGATTTTATTTTTTAAATGTATAATGGTAAATTACTGGAAGTGGATTTATTACCAATATTATAATGAATTTTGATTTTTGTTCAGTAGAAATAATATAACAAATCTCTGATTCCACTCTGACATCACAGCTCTCCAACCCACATATTGCTCTCAGGCTCACTAATTTCATGTGTCTTACTTAAGTGATCAAACACAATTCAGCATCTGTATGTTTCCTGTTTCTTGTATTTGTAGGATATTCTTTGGATTGTGACTTTATACAATTAGTATTCCCAAGAAAATCTGTAACAGGAGACCCAAGCAGGGTGAGTATTGACATTGATTTGACTTGCCATTGTTAGGGTGCCATTGTGGATTGCATTGCATGCTCCGCCACTCAGTCATCTCTGACTCTTTACAATACAATAGACTGTAGCCTGCCAGGCTCCTCTGTCCATGGGATTTTCCAGGCGAGAATAATAGAGTGGGTTGCCATTTCCTCCTGCTAGAGATCTTCTCAACCCAGAGATTGAACACACATCTCCTGTCTCCTGCATTGCAGGCAGATTCCTTACTGCTGAGCCATCAGGGAAGTCCTTGTCAGTAAAAATGAGCAATTTCAATATAATCAAACAGCGTTTCAAGGTATCAGGACACCCACTGCAATATAAAAGACAAAAATTAAGTGAGTTTTAAAAATTCAGTCAAATGAGTTATGAAGTGTCTCTACCACTAAGACATGTGTTTTAGCTGGGCTTTTTCTTCAATAAAAGCAGCAGAATAATTTGTGGATATCTAAGGGTAGTTTTGAAGTTTATTCATATGAATTGCCTCTTAATGTTATGCTTTCTCTTTGTTTCTGCATATTTTGTATTCACTGTATGTGCTTAAGTACAGTTTATATGTTCTTAAGTGAAAGACACTCTCATTTATAGTGACTAGCCAAGATTCACTAGCTCCATAGCTTCAGTTTCTAGACAAGATGACATTTATTCTTTCTCAGCTACTGTACAAAAGCTTCAGTTGAGAAAAATCATATAATTATTCATGATAAAATTCTTAAATAATCTTCTTTTGCAAAATCTTGCTTCACAATTGCAATAGATCAAAGGAGACTGTCTTTGAGGACAAAATAAACACACACACACACACACACACACACAGAAGCACCTGTGTGCCACCTGATATAATGTGATTGCTATGAGAAACAAATAGATTGAACTAACAGCTCGCATTCAGACTTCATAAAATCTATATATCCCCATGAGCAATGAAAATACATAAATAACAGTCCTTTCACTTTAGGTGCCAAATGTGATAGCCAAGAGTAGGCTTCTAAGAAAGCAAGACATAAAGCTTTGATTCAATAATTGCAAACTAGGGGAAGAGGGGAGCAAGAATGATTAAGCAAGATATTCCATGTCAAGATTGTCTCAATAGAAGATGCCTAGAATGAGTATAAAAATGTTTCAGAGGTTATGTGTAAAAAAGAGAAAAAGAGACCAAACATAGAAAGCAGCTATGAAAATAATGGAAATGCCATGCACACAAATCAAAATCTTTTCTCTACGTCACAACTTTTTTGCAGCAAAATGGGCCAAGTCTAGTCACATTCAACAGGGCAGTCACTCCAAGTAGTTGCTCTCCTTAAGGTCCGTTGCCCCAAGTGGCATATCTAGTTCTCATGTTCATGAGATGATATCAAAATTTTCAACCTGAGATATTTAGGTGCCAGAGGTTAGGGCTCTTCTCGTGCTGTGGAACTGAATCCAACAGGCCGGAAAGAGAAAAAACATTCTTGTACGCCAAACGTGTTTAGTACAGTCACATAATATACCACCTGTGCTGGTACCAGAGACGCCCTTTTCATCATTACTTAACAATGTCTTGCTGCTGCTAAGTCGTTTCAGTTGTGTCCGACTCTGTGCGACCCCACAGACAGCAGCCCACCAGGCTCCCCCATCCCTGGGATTCTCCAGGCAAGAACGCTGGAGTGGGTTGCCATTTCCTTCTCCAGTGCATGAAAGTGAAAAGTGAAAGTAAAGTCGCTCAGTCATGTCTGACTCTTAGCGACCCCATGGACGCAGCCTACCAGGCTCCTGTGTCCATGGGATTTTCCAGGCAAGAGTACTGGAGTGGAGTGCCATTGCCTTCTCTGAACAATGTCTTAAACAAGCACAAAAAGAAATATTCCCTGTATCCTTTCTTTGTTATCTCAGTGAGACAGAGCCTTTTGAAATTTCATTTGCTATTATCAATATCACTAATTACAAAAAACTAATTTTACATAATACTTTAGAAATTCCACATATGCTGATTTGTATGTACTATTCTTTTTTATGGTAAATAGATGAGGAAACACACATAGAAGGTTGTGACTTACTCAGAATTACACACTTTACACTTACGTGTTATCCAGGATCCCAATCTAGTTTAATGTTTATGCCAAACCATGTTCTTATTTATATTATTATTTGCATCTTATCAAAATGAAGGTCTTCCCTGGTGGCTCAGCAGTAAAGAATCCACCTACCAATGCAGGAAGATCCCCTGGAGAAGGAAATGACAATCCATTCCAGTATTCTTGCGTGGGAAATTCCATGGACAGAGGAGCCTGGTGGGCTATAGTGCATGAGGTCACCAAAGAGTCAGACATGACTACCTGACTAAACAATAACATCAAAATGAAATCATACTCTTAGGGAATAGGTTATGATGATCACAGTTTGGGTGCTTTAAAACAAAACTCATTGTTTATTACTTAATCTCCTCAAAATGGTAATGAAATTAGGATTTTTCAGGAAGAATCAATATACTCTGTTAAAGTTCAGTAACTTCTGTCATCCCATGTCTTCCAGATTAATGAATATGTCCAGCAGGGAAGCCACCCACTCTGTTACCCACTTTATCCTCCTGGGCTTTTCCTCAAGCCCAGAAATGCAGCTCCTCTACTTCGGGCTCTTCTCAGCAGCCTATATCCTGACCCTGATGGCGAACACAGCCATTGTCTGTGCTGTGCGGTGGGATCAGCGCCTTCACACCCCCATGTACATCTTCTTGGGGAATTTCTCTTTCCTGGAAATATGTTATGTCACCACAACCGTCCCTAATATGTTGGCCAACTTCCTGTCCTCAAGCAAGTCCATCTCCTTCGTGAGTTGTTTTGCACAGTTCTATTTCTTCTTCTCTTTCGGGTGTGATGAGGGCTTCTACCTTTGCATCATGGCCTTTGACAGGTATCTTGCCATCTGCCGTCCTCTGCATTACCCATGCATCATGACTAAAGAGCTCTACACTGGCCTCGTCATCTTTGGGTGGTCCTGTGGGTTCATTCTCTTCCTAACCCCTGTTGTTCTCATTTCACAGTTGCCCTTTTGCAACCCAAATGTCATTGACCATTTTATGTGTGATCCTGTCCCATTGATGATGCTGTCCTGTTCTGAAGACACCACCACACAACTCATTTACTCTGCTTTCAATGCTGTTTTCATGACTGGCACCTTTCTCTTCATCCTTTGCTCCTATGCGCTGGTGATTCTGGCTGTGTTAAGGATGCCCTCAGCAGCAAGCAAACGCAAGGCTTTCTCTACTTGTGCTTCTCATCTAGCTGTGGTAATTCTGTTTTTTGGCTCTGTTATGGTGATGTATGTTAGTCCTGGATCAGGACACCCAGTGAAAGTGCAAAAAATTGTGACCTTATTTTATTCTGTAATAACACCCCTCTGCAATCCTCTAATTTATAGCCTCAGGAACAATGAGATGAAGGCTGCTCTAAAGAAAGTCTTTTGGGCTGAAATATCTGTTCTTAAAACATAAATCAGAAGTCATAGTGAACTAAGTTGCAACACAAGCTATCTGAATAAGACATGAACAAGATGGTTTTCTAGAAAATTTAATAATAATTTTGGTTAAGGAACTGTTACAATAAAGCCTACTATTATCATAAAAGTAACCCACTACATGAGGATTAGTCTTTTTTAAGAAATAAAATTGTCTTAAGAAAATTGATCTTTTCATTATAACCACGCTTTTAAAAGGAAGTATAAATCTGCTTTGTATTTTAGAATTGAAACAATATATAAGGATTCAACAGGATTCATAAACTTGTTTTGATATTTACACTGCAAAATATTCTCCACTGGTAGTGACTGAGTAAAAGGAAGGATTACTGTATGAAATAAGTACAGCCTTACAGGTGTGATATTTTCACTCTGCTCCAAAGAATAATTCATGTTTCTACTCTAAGGATCATAAAGAAACAAACAGCCTTAGATGGATATTAAATAGTAAGTCAGAAAGTACTCAAAATAAGAATTAGGAATTTAGTGGCTAGTGTTTATTCAAATAGTGTTAAGATATATGCTAAATGTAAGGGCATTAGTCAGGACTTAACTCCCTATGCTGCAAATCCAGTGTCAATTGATAGGTTGTAGGGCCATATTTTATTTCAATATTTTTGCCATTTGACATATTTAAGTATTATCCAAAATGTGTCTAAAGATCTTCTATTTAAAATATATAATTACAATATATAATACAATATATACTTACAAATGTTTGTTTGATTATGCATTTTATTTTCAACCTTAGTACATATTATTTAAAGATGATTCTAAGAATATAACAGAGAAATAAAGTGTAATTTAAGGGAGCCACACTTATAGCCTTCAGAAAATCATCTGTTCCACAAAGTAAAGTACAACTGAAATTGGACTTCCTTTAAGAAAGAACCAAGAATTTGAAGTTGTCTGGACATGGAGGGACAGAATTTCTGGGGGTTCAATAACAAGTTTTCTCTGTCCTATTTCACAAAATGGACTGAATGGGTGAACAATTGCCTGGACAAATTATCTACCAAAGCAAAAACGCTTAATTAAGAACATCATCTAAAATAAAGATGCTGTTTCCCCGATTATTTTAACTATTATTTCCTTCTGAGTGCTTATGGTTTGTTCATTCTACAGTCATCCAACTTTCTTAGAGCAGATAGGGAAAAGAGATTAAAATGTGTAGTGAATAAAATGTACTGTTGTTTCTAAAGATGTGTGGTTTCTGCATTTGTAACCGATTTTGGGATAATAATTAACTAGGCTTTTTGCATCTCACACTTTACATATCAGAAACACTTAGCTTGTAATTCAGGCTGCTGATACTTAAAATGGAATTAATTAATTTATTAATTAAAATGAAATGAAATTCAACTTTTTTAGTAACTTTTGCTTAATTCAGGACTTTATAAATTAAGGATATAGTGAAATCTAAACTTCAAATTTGTCTAATTTATTTTAGGAGATTATTTACAAGGATACAAGCAAAGTCTATCCTACTCAATAAATAATTTCTTGTTTTACCACTTCCCTCAAATACTTCCCTCAATCTCACCATCAAAAAGTGACATTCTTTCCAAACCGTAAAATAAATTCTTATCTCCTCTCATACAGAGGTCAGCCTTGCAGCCTACTACCTTTATTTCAAATACATGTACTACTCTTTCTAAGAATTTATCAGTTGCTAATCACTGAGCTAAACTACTTCTATAAACTAAATCCAAATTTACCAACATGCTTTTCTAGGAATAATCCATGTGAAGTTAATAGGAAAGGAGGAAAAATATCTGCTGAATTTTTTTAAGTGCCATACTTAAACAAAGCAAGTAAAGGGTTACACCAAATTAAGCAAATTCATGAAGTCTTCAAAACATTATAAGTATTATGAATCTCTAAAATACATGTACTGAAATGGAGCTTTATCCAATTTTGACAGGATAACTTTATTTTCTCCCAAATCACCTTATGGAACTGTTTCACACTGAATATTTTGAGAACAGTCACTTAATTTAGTATATATAATATACATTTATTTTATACATATAACAACCTTCTGGAGCAAGTTATCAGTATGATGTTAAAAAATTAGAAAATTAACAGTTTTAGTGAGATTCAGGAATTTCCCCAATATCACACAACTAAATGGTAATGGAGCCAGACATTTATTGTAGCAGATGCTTTTGGTGAGCTTCTTTTTCAGCTGCAGTGGTACTGAATAGTTCTACATGAATTTTAACTCATACTAACAGTGTCCCACTTGAAAACCACCACATATCTTTCAAATTTCTGCCTCAGAATTTCTCAAAAGTCATTAGAATCAGCCACTTGGTGGAAAGTTGATTACAGTAGTAACCTCTTCCTTTACTGAGAAGGAGTTTATCCTTCTGAAATTTATCCTTTCTGAAATTGCCACAAGTTCTGGATACTGGTTGTGTTTCCCTTTTGATAATTGCACACATTTTCTGTTCACAAAACAGACATCTTTCAGTTCTACATCATATATGTTATAAATACGTAATCTCAAGGTGTGAATATATTCCTAAGCATAAAACCAAAGTATAAGCCATTAAAAGAAAGAGCATGTGACTACATAAAAAATAGCTTTGGTTTAAAAAATTACTATGCACATGTATTGAATAGGTAAATTTCAAAAATAGCAAAGATATTTATAAGTTGCAAGAAATTATTTTAAATCAAGAAAAATGAACACATGATTAGAAAAATGTCATATACAAAAAGGAAAACAAGGCAAAATGACCAAAAGTGTTTTTTAAACTCAACCTAATTACTAATTAAATAAATACACATTCAAATAATAACACATTACTGCCAGAGTCCAGCTCCAGCAACCAGGGAATCAGACTGAAGAGATGGGCGGTGTCAGCGAGTTACAATGCAGCATCTTATTTAGTTTTCTTGGAGTGCATGTTTATTTCAAGCTTTAGATTCTCTTTTATACTTTTACAAAAGCATTAGGTCAGAAGTTTGACATTTTCAATTTCCCCTCACCCAGATTTATTGCCTCCATGCATCATTGTTGTCCTTCAAGCAGAGTTTCTGCTTCAGCGGTTCTCTCAGAATTGTGTTTACTTTAACTCGTGATTACATTGTAACTCGTGTTTATATCTAGGCTGCATACCAGAAACCTCAGTTTATTTTTATCTTTCTAAATCCTGTTTACCCCTAGTATCCTGAGCTCACTATCTCTTAAAAAGGCTTCTAGTTATTAATATCTCTAAAACTCCTAATCTCTATAAGCTATAGTAAAATATGCTAACATTACAACATTCCTTAAATCTTTAGCATCTAACTATTTTTAATTATTCCTAAGCCCTAAATTCAGCAAACTCTTTTGCAATAAACATTTCCCTCACAAATAAATTTTAGATAATCCTCCCCATGGCCTCAAGCTGTGGCCTACGTGCTTATCCTGGAACACTCTTTTGTTAAGATCCTTGAACATATCATTTATGAAACAAATCTCCAGTCCAGGTTTGATGCATGATACTGGATGCTTGGGGCCGGTGCACTGAGACGACCCAGAGGGATGGTATGGGGAGGAAGGAGGGAGGGGGGTTGAGGATGGGGAACACGCGTATACCTGTGGTGGATTCATGTTGATGTATGGCAAAACCAATACAATATTGTAAAGTAATTAACCTCCAATTAAAATAAATAAATTTATATTTTAAAAAGATCCTTGAACAAACAAATGTCAATGATTAACTTTATGAATTATTCTCTGAGCACAACTGCAGAAGGCTTTGTGCCTTCTCATGCTCCTCTCAAGAAAGATAAGCACCTTAATATTCTTTTCAGTCAACTCACCTGAGGAAAGGAAAAAACAAGTCAGAACCCCAAGGCCTAACTCCTTCATCCCGGGTCCGTGCCTGCAGGACAAAGAGAGGGAGTTGGGGCCATGCCTCCATTTTGTCAGTAATGCCTAACGCGGCTCCCGAAACATTACTTTAAAATATTCATAATGGTAATTTTTAGACAGAATTATAATAAGATGTATGTGTGTGTGTGTGTGTTTCAAATGTGAGGAAAATGAGCGTTCTCACTATCTGCTGGTTAGACTGTAAGTTAGGACAACACTTTTAGAAAGCAATCTGGCAATATGGCAAATAAAAGCCTTAAAATTATATATATTTTTTCATCAGCTAATCCACTTATACTAATTCACTGTAAGAGAACATCATCACAGAACAGTTTGTAATAGAAAAAAGTTGCAAAGCAATCTAAATGTCCAACAGGAGAGAACTACTTATATTACACTGTAACCATAAAATGATTATGTTCCTAGTAGTGATTAAATCAATCAGCATTTGGGGAGAAAACAAGAGGAGAAAAAAAAATATCACCAAACAGTGCTCTAAAGGCAGTGTGAGTTGTGTGGAGCAGTGGAGGGAGTGAGGAAAGTTATGGGTATAACAGGCATTTTTCACATAATCGGGGTCTCACTGAGCCACTGCCAGGTGCCTGCTTCCAAGCCTATTAAAATTCTATTTCTGCCCAACTTCTTCGAGTCAGGGATGCCACCTCTTGTCTGAGATTAACAGTCATATCAAAGTTGCATGGGAGACTCTCAAAAGGCCAGAAAATTCTCAGAATTAAATTAGTTAAATTTGCTTTCATTTGAAAATTCATTATTCAATGTACAGGGCATGTTTGGTGAGAACAAAAGAAGCAGAATGGTGAAATCAAGCACTACCTATATCATCCCCAGCAGTTTGGATATCATCAATCTAAAGTCAAGTATAAAGTGATAAGTATTTGGCCACTTCTTTCTTCTGCCCAAATTCACAAGGAACACAGCAACACTAAGAGTCTTTATGTCTGGCCTGGGGAAGGCTGTGCAAAGAGAGGGACCTGGCATCCTGGGCCATATTGCCCAAAACTGAACCTGGTTCAACATAGCCCTTGGGGCTTAGCTGCCATACATTCCACAATATACTGCCTAGAACAAAGAGTGCCTGGGAAGGTCCAATTTGCTGGGATACACCACTTCCTGCCAATGACTTTCAAGTCCAGTGCTGATTTTTTCCCAGATTTTGAATCCAGAAACTTAATCAGCACTTCATTTTCCTTGGGTTTCCTATCTTAAGCAACGATTTTCAGGCCCAAAGTACAATTTCTCTTCAGCAGTAAAATGTCCTGTTTGACTAAAGTTTAGAATGTCCTGGATTATCCAAACTGGACACAGTTCTCATATCCCTAGAGCCTCACCGTATAAGCTCCACTACCCATGGACAGATCAAGAGGAACAAAAGCGGCAGTGAACTCACTGTCAACATCACAGAGCCTTGGTTGCCATGGCACCAATTCTAGGAAGAAAACACAGAGAAAGAAAGTTGTAGAATGAAAAGAAAAGAGAGAACATGTAGTAATCATGAAGAGTGACAGAAAATATATGGTCAAACTTATATTTGAAAGATTTATCTGAAACTGAAACATCTAGAAAAATTCAATTTTTTTCAGGATGGCTTTCTTTCTTGGGGCAATTGACATATCCAAGAGGACTGGTTTCTGAGGTATTTCTGAAGTTAAAAAGAGAAAGAACTCATTTGGAAGGTTACATGCTAATGAAATAGTAAAAATAAACATTATCAATAACAAAACATTTTAAAAGGTTAGACTGTCATCATCAAAGCAACAAAGAATGAAAAGTTTTTATAAACAAGTCATTGAGGGAGATTAAAGATGAGTCTGCAAACACAATGTGAAAGTATCAGTGGGTCTATGACTTGCAGATACATCACCGGTGCTTCCAAAATGGAAAATTAGAGCAACCTTAAGTTATTACTAGAAGAAGCAACAGGAAGCAGGGCTACAGTAAAAGGACCTGGTTACTGTTAACTCAGAATTATTTTTCCCCCAGGTTGCATTCTGCTGGAACTAATGAACATGGAACAGAGTGAGTGGGCTGCTTCAAATATTGCTGCCTTTGTCAGCTTCCAATATTGCTGCCTTTGTCAGCTTGGATTAGAGACTTTCTGGTTGGTTTTGGACACCTGGTGTCTCTGTGCTAAAATAACTAAAGCTTGGAGAAGAAAGATAGAGTCTAGCACAAGGAACAGAGTCTAACAGAAGTAACATCTGAATCTGGTCTGACTCCTACCTTGCTAGGAGGCATTGTGTGCTCATATTATGTTGTGTTCAACTCTTTGAGACCCTTTGGATTATAGCCTGCTAGGCTCCTCTGTCCATGGGAGTTTTCAGGCAGGAATAGTATTACCAAGAATTCAAATGCACCTCATTGTCAAGACTACTCTATGTCTACTTACACAGCAAAGAATAAACAAGAATTAAAGTTGTGCCCTTGAATGGGATCGTTGCTGGAACTTTTGCCAAAGTAGCTCATTACCTTGAAAGCTGCTTATGGGCAATAACTATTTTAAACAAATCTTTGTTCACAATAGCAATCATTTTTCAGAGAAATTTGTTGTATCAAGATAAAATAAGATGTTAAGCCATAAACCAGATTCTGAACAACTTTCTCAAATATACTGGTTGAAGTAAAACTATTTAAGGAAGACAAGAAGCCAAAATAACCAGATTAATAGAATTTTCCCAGAGGGATAGAAAGGCATAACAATGACCAGGAAAGAATAACAGGTAGAAGCCATGGGCAGATTAGATATAATTTTTCACTCTAGGCACCCTATTTGTAGAAAAAGATAAACCAAATTGAGTTAGAGCCAAATATAAACTCTTACCCTCTGTGGGCTTCTGTTCAATCATTTTAAAAGGATGAAGCAGTATTTAAGAGTTTAATGAGCATTACAGGCTCAGCGGTAAAGAATCTGCCTGCAATACAGGAGACCCAGGTTTAATTCCTGGGTCAGGAAGATACCCCGGAGGAGGAAATGACAATCCACTCCAGTATTCTTGCCTGGGGAATTCCATGAATAGAGGAACCTGGTCAGATATAGTCCATGGGGTCACAAAGAGTCGGATATGACTTATCAACTGAGCATGCACGCATATATATTAGGTAATGCATATGAAATCTGCTGACATAGTAATCAGCAAATAGCAAGTACTGAACACTATCACCTAAACATAATACAAAACCAGGTAGAGTGTTTATATCCATTGAGACAGGAGAAGGTAATTTGAAAACCTAAGAAGACATAAAATCCTTGAGGTTGAGGGTATGATAGAAGGCTCTGAATGTTAAGTGAGACCCTAGGTTTTCTTATACTCATGAGGATTGAAAGTTACTGGACAGTTCCAGTGTGAATCAGTCCCTGCCACCGGGAGTCTACTTAGGGAATACAGACCAACTTTTAACACTGCTGTACAGACTGATAAAGATAGGCAGGGAGGTCACTTTTAGTGGGTCATGGGGAAGATACTTGGGCTTTCTCAGGGGCTCAGCGGTAAAGAATCTGCCTACCAATGCAGGAGATGCCAGACACAGGTTCAACCTGGGTCGGAAAGATCCCGTGAAGGAGGATATAGCAACCCACTCCAGTATTCTTGCTGGGAAAATCCCATGGACAGAGGAGACTGGTGGGCTATAGGACACAGGGTCACAAAGAGTCAGATACAACTGAGCATGCTCCCACAAGAAGATACTCAGGATTTGGGAATTTGTTAAAGTGAACTTTCAATGTCATTTGAAGAAATACATATGCTAACAGGGAAGCTCTAGGAGCCTTAAAGCAACTGGTGATATCCAATATGGAGTTGGTTTTAAATCCAGAGCCTGTCTGTGGGTGTCAGGTGAGCAGCAAACTAGAGGGGCCATTACTAGGTGACAGTCTCACCGATGGATTCAGGAAGGCCTTTTCAGCTTTGAGCTCAACACTGAAAGTAAAACACACTTGGGGATTGAATGCTGCACTCTGATTGTCCCTGCTGCTCCTAAGGGATAGCCTCTAGGGACAGTATGTGGCCAGAAAGGTATACATATTAAAACCCAGAGTTTCTTGGCATTTTATTCTTTTTCTTTTTCTTTTTTTTTTTTTTCGCAGCTAAAGAGAATCCTTTGTGAGGCTCAAAGTGTGGCAGAGTGTCACCAGGACCCCCAAATTCTTCATCTAGGATCTTTAAGAGGGCACAAGTGGTAGCCCCTTGACTGCCTGCCGCAATGTCCACTGTGTGTATTATTGCTACAGAAGGAGGGCTGTGAATGTTCCTTTGGATTTTTATTTATAAATATATTTCATATTATAAACAAGGTAATAGATCAAATAATATATAATTTTTTACAAAATCTTCATTCTTCCTGGTAGAATCACATCTATCCAGCATACAATTGTTCAAAAATCCCATCAGGAAATTTTAAGCTGACACTTCTCTGCTTTGTATTATTTTTCAGATAAAGAAATGATAGAAGCTAATGAGCTTCATATCACTTCAAAGGAGATAAAACTTTTGTAAGTAATATATATTTATTTTCATTAAGTGTAATTAAGATTGAAGAATTCCTGTATTTGCAGTGAATGGAAAAATCAGCATGTAGTCTCAGGTAGAATCCACAGTGACCTAAGGCAGGGAGAGAAGGGCCCTGGGTGAATTGAACTTAGAAGAGTGAGACAGGAACAGAGGAGTTTTTTATTAGGAAAGGAAAGAAGACATTCATGAGACTACCAAGTTGTATTACAGATATAAATTTGAAAGAAAATCTGTTGTTTCTTTCTCCTTTTCTTTGATGACATTTTCCTTTTTCTTATTTCAAATTCTGATCAATGTCTGCTCATTCAACAGCCACTGTTCAAACATCAAAGACTTCTCACATACTCTTATTCTTACCTTAATTTTGAGGTGAGATTCACTGATTCTGACCACGAGTGAAGGGGGAGTTCCCGTTCAAATATAACACCCCTGCAATGCACCTTCCTTCCACTGTTTTTCTTTATCAAGTTTCTTTGCCCTGTTTACACAGAATCTTACCCACCATAGTCAGTTCAACTGTATTTACCCACCATAGCCAGTTCAACTGTATAAGTAACATTATGGTCACAATAAAAAGTGTGATGGCTGTTACTATGCATACTTTAACTAAATATCAAATATTGAAAATTTAGGTTGTCTAGTTCTGATTTGAAGCATCATATCATCCCTTCCAATCACTGAATTTCCAGTCAAAGTCTTCTCCCAGCCCATCACCTGGGATGTATTCCTCATAGTTCATCTCAACTCACCCATCTGAATGAACACAAAACTCTTTTTATACTTGATTTCCCTTTGGTATTTAATGGAAGCTGCTAGTTTGGAAGATACCTGCCTCATCATCTTAGCAATGTACCTGATGTCTACTATAGAGAGAGACTGCGAGAAATATGTGAATAATCTTTTCCTATAGTATGTAGCCTCAGTCACTAACACAGCTTTACTGAGGCTAGTCCTCCACATGCACAAGTGGAAATTTGATATAGGCAAGTGGCAGAAGAACAAATTGAATACAATACATAAGGAAACACAGCTAATATATACATAGCTGACATCTGTGTAGGGAAAAAAGTTGGATTTTAGAATCAACATGCTCAGAATGACAATAAAATTCTATGCTACATTGAAGGTGTTTTTTCTTAAGGCTCTAGAACTGGAAAGGAGACAGAGTAGAATTTACTGAGATAATGAATGTTAATGATGGTCACAATAAATGCTTCATACATAACAGCCCCTCACTACCTTAGAAGTCAAATTTTAAAAATATGTTCAGAAATTGGTTCAAGTCAGAGAGCTTGCCTGATACCTCAGTTGGTGAAGAATCCGCCTGCAATGCAGGAGACCCCAGTTCGATTCCATTTCGGGTTGGGAAGATCCGCTGGGGAAGGGATAGGCTACCTACTCCAGTATTATTGGACTTTCCTTGTGGCTCAGCTAGTAAAGAATCCGTCTGTAATGCCAGAAACTCGGGTTTGATCTCTGGGTTGGGAAGATCCCCTGGAGAAGGGAAAGGCTACCCGTTACAGTATTCTGGCCTGGAGAATTCCATGGATGTATAGTCCATGGGGTCACAAAGAGTTGGACATGACTGAGTGATTTTCACTTTCATAAAAAGTGCCAAAAATTAGGACATAGGACAAGTAGAAGTTAAATAGCAGCTTAAGAAACTAATAGATACTGTCTAAAATGGAATTTGTGGCAATGTCTTCATCATCCTGCTTCAGTTAACAGCCATCCAGGACAGATATCTTGAAAAAATGTTAACTGACAACATAGTAAGGTACTCTTTTTGTACTGACCTAATTCAACTTCATAGTAATTTATTATTTTTTTACAACATGACAAGCTTTAATATTTCTTCATTCATCTTTTACCTCTTATTCATATAAAATTATTCTCTTTGTCTTGTTGAAGGCAAGCCTTGAATTCTGCTTTTCTGCTATGAATATTGCCAGGCCATTTTTTTTAATTGAAGTAAAATTGACTTGCAATATTATATTAGTTTTAGGCATACAGGATCATGATTCAATAATTTTATACACTACGAAATGATCACCACAATAAGTCTAGTCACCATCTGTTACCATAATAATTTGAATTTTGATTTTTCTTAAAATTTTCCAAAATTCTAAATAAAATTTTCTTTGCAACAAGGAGAAAAGAAATTAGATGTATGTATGAGTGTGTATCTTATGAAACTTTACATCAAGGAAGAATTAAGGTAAATGCAAACATAGAAAACAATCGACTCTATGTTACATGATATCAGTGAAATTTATACTCTGAAAAAAATGGAGACTGTTACAGGAGGTGCTGTGAGAGCATATAGTAACATATTGGCTCAGGTTCTCAAAACTCTGCTCTCATTGCACTAAGCTAGATCATTGGGAAATGAGTTAAATTCAGAACCATATGGAGCCCTTTCACAAAAGTGCATTAAAGGAGTAAATAGAAGTCAGAAGATTAAAAAAAATGACCTTTCAAGAGAAAGACATGGCTAATATAATGATCATTCCCTTCATAGATCAGAAGAATGCACATCTCAGAAGCCAGTAATACCTCTGGGTCTGTGAGTGAGTTCATTCTCCTGGGCTTCCCCTGCCACAGGGAGATCCAGATCCTCCTCTGTGTCATGTTCTCCCTCATCTACCTGCTGACCCTCCTTGGGAACACAGCCATCATCTGTGCTGTGTGGTCAAGCCGGAAGCTCCATACACCCATGTACGTCCTCCTGGCCAACTTCTCCTTCCTGGAGATGTGCTACGTCAGTTCCGATATGCCCAAAATGTTGGCCGACATCATCTCCCAGACCAAGAGCATCTCCTACGCTGGTTGCCTGCTCCAGTTCTACTTCTTCTTCTCCATGTGTGCGGCTGAGGGCTACTTTCTATCTGCGATGTCCTTTGATCGGTTCCTTGCCATCTGTCGACCTCTGCATTACCCCACCATCATGACTTATCAACTCTGCGCCCGATTAGTGGTTTTCTGCTGGGCAGGTGGCTTTTTATCAATACTGATGCCCGCAGTTCTTATGTCTCAGGTGCCTTTCTGTGGCCCTAATGTCATTGACCATTTTTTCTGTGACCTGGGACCATTGCTGGCACTGTCCTGTGCCCCTGTGCCCAAAACTACTCTAACGTGTGCCACTGTAAGCTCGCTTATCATTTTCATCACCTTCCTCTACATTCTTGGGTCCTATACCTTAGTTTTGCGAGCTGTACTTCGGGTCCCAGCTGGCTCAGGCAGGAACAAAGCTTTTTCTACCTGTGCCTCCCATTTCTTGGTGGTTTCCTTGTTCTATGGCTCAGTGATGGTGATGTATGTGAGTCCAGGCTCCAGGAGCCATCCTGGGACACAGAAATTTGTGACCCTGTTTTACTGCATGGCAACCCCATTCTTTAATCCTCTGATCTACAGCCTCCGGAACAAAGATATGAAAGATGCATTGAAGAAAGTCCTCTGTGCATCAGAAATTTCTAAAAATGCAGAGAAATGATATACATTTTTACATCATTATTCTCTCAAGAATTCAGAATTTCTCTCAAAAAAAACTATTTTCTGGGCATGTCTGAGTATTTGACTTCTTAATCTCATAAAAGTATCATTCATTACACACACCAAAAAACTCTCATCCTATCTCAAAAGAAAATACCCACAGTTCCAAAGATCTATTGCAGCAAAATTTCATAGTTTTTATTCACCAGTGTATTAATACAATTTTTATGTTTTAAAGATTTTTTTGTAGTCCTAAAACTAATGTAATCAAGTTGGTATATACAAAACTAAGGCTCATGTTTCCAACTTGCATCTTGGCTTTCATTCTAATACTGTTTTATGCACTTTATCAACTATTTTTCCCAATTATAAGTTTGTCTATAATGAGAAATATCACCAACTTACTATGCTCATGAAAAAAGCCAGTTGCTTAATTTATAAGATCAAGGACTCAATATCTGTCACTGAAACAGTAGTGTTTTTCACTTGTGTTTTCCTTAATACTGAGCACTGATGAGCTATACACAGTATGTAGCAAATTAAAATAGGAATTTATATGGTTTCTTCTTAAGGAAAATTCTTGGTCCAACTTTGAAGAGAGTACAAAGACAAGCACACATTCACATGTGCCAAATCATTAAGTATTCCCTACCCAAACTGCGTTTCTGCACCTTCCAAGCTTCAAGTAGAGGAACATTTACTGTTAGCAGAAAACAAGCATGACAAACCAGAAAACAGATTCTGCCAATTAAATCAAGGCAGTCAGCACTTAATATAAATTTTTTGGCTTGACCTGATCATCTGCCTGTACTCTGAAATGTTCATATTTTATTTTTTAATTAAAACATTTATTGAGGCAGCATTGGTTTATAACATTATGCAAGTTTCATGTGTTCAACAATATGTATCATATTTTACACTGTAGCGCAAAATTTACTTTTCTGGAGGAGGGGTTGCTTTGTAAATTTTCTCCTATATAGTGAAGAAAAAGCTTATGATTTGACTGACAATGTGCAATCCAAACCAGACCTCAATTCATGTTTTCTGTTTTTATGTAGAAAACAGGGTTCTTATTTGCACACAACAAGTAAAGAAGGCTTTAAAGCCCTCTTTCAAGTTAGTCTGACTTTGGGGAATATTTCCTGTAGTAAAATATGCCAAGTAGTGAGGCTGCTGAATCACTGTAAAATCAGAGAATTCCAGGCAACCAACCAATCCAGAAGGGTTAGTTTCTTCTTGCTCCGTGCAGATTACTGAGACTGCACCTTCCTACAGCAAATCTACTATGATGTAATTACAGCAGGTTTCTTATTTGCATACAACAGAAGCTGACTTTGGCTGATTAAGCATGACAATGGGGAAGATGTATTGACGGGATATCAGGAATGTCACAGAATCAGTGAAAGTGAAAGAATCAGAGTTGAAGCTCAGAATCAAAGATGAATGTGCAAACCACCCTGTGGAACTGGTCTGAGGGAAAATCGCTATCACTACAGCCATGCCTACTGCCATGAGCCATTGGATGTCACAGTGCTGCCTGTACTGAGTATGCCTCAGATGGTAAAGAATCCTGCAGTTAGTGCACTAAGATCCTGCCAATTCTGCACCAGGGATTTGTCTTTCCTGCAATAAGTGTGCTAACTGCTTCAGTGCTACTTTTTCCCCAATATTTCAACATTGCTATCCCCTACCATCCCATTTCTCCTTCCTGCGTCACTATCCTGACTCAAAGCCTGGGGTGGTTGTACCTGCTTGGTGGAACCAAGAGTACATCTCTCTACTATAGCTGCAACAGAGGCTGGGAGAGTTAATACCTATAAATAAAAACTCCAGTTATACAAAGATACAAAGAGCTCCAAGTCTCTACTGAGATACTAGGCAACAAAAACAAAAGAAAAATACCAACTATAACAACACATTCATTTCGACTCCCCTATGATATGCCTGGGTTATGTCCCCTTTAGAAGTTCCATAGGGTAGGATTTAGCTAAATAATCCACCTATGTAACAGCAGGGAAGTCGCAGCAGGATGAGTAAGTGGAAATAAACTTCACTGTGGGTAGTTGAGGGCTTGTCTATCTCACAATGAGTGCTGTTAGAACTTAATATGAAGTTTATAAGTTATTACTACACTCTGGAGTTCTGAGAGACAGTTCAACTAAAGGGAACCAAATTGTCCATCATCTGAGAAAATCTCTATTAAGTGCAGTGAGATTTAAGGCTGCCCACAAGCTTTGCTTAGAACTGGCAAGGAATGGATAAAGATTCTTCATTTACTCTTTCACTTTGAGTCAAAAAGTTTTAGCCTGAAGGTTAATGAGCCACAATTAACTAAATAGTTAAGATCTTCTCTTACATCTAGGTTTTCATGGTGTCTGAAAAAGATATTCATATATGAAATTAAATATCTTTGGTTTTGCCCTAAATGTTAGATACATAGAATTTTCAATAACAAGAGGAGAGTGAAAAAGTTAGCTTAAAGCTCAACATTCAGAAAACGAAGATCATGGCATCTGGTCCCATCACTTCATGGGAAATAGATGGGGAAACAGTGGAAACAGTGTCAGACTCTGTGTTGGAGGGCTCCAAAATCATTGCAGATGGTGACTGCAGCCATGAAATTAAAAGACGCTTACTCCTTGGAAGAAAAGTTATGACCAACCTAGAGAGTATATTCAAAAGCAGAGACATTACTTTGCCAACTAAGGTCCGTCTAGTCAAACCTATGGTTTTTCCTGTGGTCATGTATGGATGTGAGAGTTGGACTGTGAAGAAGGCTGAGCGCCAAAGAATTGATGTGTTTGGACTGTGGTGTTGGAGAAGACTCTTGAGAGTCCCTTCGACTACAAGGCAATCCAACCTGTCCATTCTGAAGGAGAGCAACCCTGGGATTTCTTTGGAAGGAATGATGCTAAAGCTGAAGCTCCAGTACTTTGGCCACTTCATGCGAAGAGTTGACTCATTGGAAAAGACTCTGATGCTGGGAGGGATTGGGGGCAGAAGGAGAAGGGGACGACCAAGGATGAGATGGCTGGATGGCATCACTGACTCGATGGACGTGAGTCTGAGTGAACTCCGGGAGTTGATGATGGACAGGGAGGCCTGGTGTGCTGCGATTCATGGGGTTGCAAAGAGTCGGACATGACTGAGCAACTGAACTGAACTGAACTGAACTGAGGGCTTATTTAGCTACATTGGAATGAATTATATTCCATTTTCTCTATATTTTAAAAAAATTATGCAAATGATATACTTTATAGTTAACAATTTTCATCATAAAAAACAAAACTGAACAAAATAATGAAAATCCTCATAGTTCCACACCTCTACACACCTACTTCTCTCCACAGGAATGTGTTCAGTTTGGTGGGTATACATCCAGATTTTTTCTGTGCATTTACATATAAAATATAGGTTTTGAATGACTATATAAATTGGAATATGCATTGGAAGGACTGATGCTGAAGCTGAAACTCCAATACTTTGGCCACCTGATGGGAAGAGCCAACTCATTGGGAAAGTCCCTGATGCTGGGAAAGATTGAAGGCAGGAAAGAGGGTGACAGAAGATGAGATGGTTGGATGGCATCACTGACTCAATGGACATGACTCCGAGCAAGCTCTGGGAGTTGGTGATGGACAGGGAAGCCTGGCATGCTGCAGTCTATGGGGTTGCAAAGAGTCGGACATGACTGAGAGACTGAACAGCAAGAACAATAAATTAGATTATACCTAAGTATTGCTCTACAAATGACTGACTCTCTGATCACTTCCAATTTTCACCTAAAAAGCAATGTCTAAGAGACGACTTTCATCCAGCTCTTGCAGAGTCTTCTGTCAGTTTGGAACAAATTAGGGCAATGAAGCTGAAGATACAGTTCTTCAGGAAAGACTTTCCTCAAGGAGATGGTACATAGATGTGTGAGAGAACTACTTCCAAAATACAGTGTACTCAGTGGGATTTTTTTGCCACCAAAATCAGGATTTAAAATAGGAAAACCAGTGAAACAAGAGAATAATGATTCTTTCTAAGCAAAGAAACTGTATTCTGAAAAATGACAATTCACTTACTTGTTTAACCTCAACAACTTTTTGAACTCCTTAATTAGACCTCAGATTTCTCTATGTATGCTTACACTTTCCAGTACAACAGCAATGACCCACATGTGGCTACTGACCACTTGAAATGTGACTAATCCTAATGAAGAATGTAATAATTGTAAAATCACACACCAATTTTGAAAACTTAGTATAATAAAAGAATGTAAATATTTCATTAATAATGTTTAAGCTGATTATAAATTTAAATGATACTCTTTGGGATAAATTGAGTTAAAATATATTATCAAAATTAATTTCACCTATTTCTTTTAATCTTTCTTTATGCAGCTATTAGAATATTAAAAGCTACATATGTGCTGTTTGTGGTTCACATTGTATCTCAGAACCGGTTTAGACAGATCTCAAAGAATCTAATAGCTTAAAATGCTATTCATATGTTGATACTTCTTAGGTTTTTACCTCCACTTGCAACCTCAACTTATACTTATGGACTTGCATATAAAATTGTCTACTTATAAATCTCCACTTGGATATTATTCATCTATTTTTAAGTGTATATTTCTATATTTTATTTCAGTGAAACTACTTTAGTCATTGTCTTGACATAGTAAGAGAAATTCTGGCTAATGTATGTAATTCTTATATAGGTTAGTCTTATTCTGTCATGACACAATAAAGCAGATTCCTCTGGTGTATATATAAATACATACATAAATCTTTACATTTTAATTTCAGGTTTTCCCATGGAAGCAATCACCTTCACTGAAAATTTGGATGCTGCTAATTAAATCTAACTTGTGTATGTGTGCCGTGCTCAGTCACTTCAGTCGTGTCCGAGTCTTTATGCCCCCATGGACTGTAACCTGCCAGGCTTCTCTGTACATGGGCTTTTCTCAGCATGAATACTGAAGTTGGTTGTCATGTCCTACTGCAGGGAATCTTCCCAACTCAAGGACTGAACCCTTGTTTTTTTGTGTCTTCTACTTTGCAGGCAGTTTCTTTATTGCTGAGCCCGAAGAAAAGCCCAACTTTTGTGTACAAGAACAATATAAATATGAGACATATAACGTAAAAATCATGAGCAAGATTTCTACTTATTAAATAGGGCAGTGGACAGAAATTGTTAGCTCTTTTTTTGAGATAAGTTGTCAAGCTTGTCAATTCTACCTTCTTCTTAATACCAGCAAAGATTATTTATGTTTCAAGGATATATTTTTCTGCATTCTCAAAGTACTGCACTCACTCATCCTCTCCCAAGGTGATGTCTCTACTCTTATTTGTATTTGCGAGAAAATCAGGAAGGAGAAAGAACATCAGGAACCCCAACAGATACGAAAACCTGAGAATGCTCAATTTCCTTGTATAAAATGGCATGGTATTTGCATGTAACCTAAGCACATCCTGTATACTTTAACTCATCTCTAGGTTACCTGTAATACCTAATACAATGTAAATGTTATGTAAGTAGTTATAAATACAATGTATATGTTATGAAAAGAGTTGCTTGTATACAACAAATTCAAGTTTTTCTTTTTGGAAATTTCTGGCTTTTTTTTTTTTTTCAGTATTTTTGATCCCCAGAGCTCCTTGAGTCCACAGATCTAGAAACTACAAATACAGAGGGCTGACTGTATTTATATATTCCTAGGGTTATGATGGTTAAATTAGAGATGCCTTTTGAAAAACAACACTCACAGAAAACTAAAACTAGATTACTTGTTGATTGTTAAGATTTTTTTCAGAACTTTCTCACCAAAAATGAAAAACATTTATATTTTATATTAAAATCTCTTTAATAATCAGTATATTTAAGTCATATGTTATATTCTACTAGTCTACACTTACTCTTGGTAAATACCACACTATTTCATTTTGTGAGATCCAAGAGGAAGGGAATATATGTACACATACAGCTGATGCACTTCCCTATACAGCAGAAACTAACACAACATTGTAACAAAATTATACTTCAATTTCAAAAAAGTAAATGTCAAGACTTTAAGTTCAAGCTATAGCTCAGTGGAGCCACTGATAAATCAGTATGACTAGAGCTAATTTAAAAGATTAAAATGTTAGGATTAGACATCTAAATTTGAAATGCATCTTCATGCAAAAATATGCAGCAGAAGTTTTCTGATGTTTGACTAAGTTTAAACAAAAATAACTTTATTTGTTATTCCATAACAAAATTTTAGCATAACGTTTCCTCATGAAGTGCAATATTGTAAATTAAGTTCCTATTTTAGGAAACAAGAAATTAGAAGAGTAGAAATTACCTCTGAGGGACTCAGAGAATTTTATAGAGAACTACATGAAAATAAGTGCACCATGAACACAGAAATATAGATCAGTGGAACAAAATAGAAAGCCCAGAGATAAATCCATGCACTTATGGACACCTTATCTTTGACAAATGAGGCAAAAATATACAGTGGAGAAAAGACAATCTCTTTAACAAGTGGTGCTGGGAAAACTGGTCAGCCACTTGTAAAAGAATGAAACTAGAATACTTTCTAATGTCATACACAAAAATAAACTCAAAATGGATTAAAGTTCCAAATGTAAGACCAGAAACTATAAAATTCCTAGAGGAAAACATAGACAAAACACTCTCTGATGTAAATCATAGCAGGATCCTCTATGACCCACCTCCCACAGTAATGGAAATAAAAGCAAACAGAAACAAATGAGACCTATTAAACTTAAAAGCTTCTGCACAACAAAGGAAACTATAAGCAAAGTGAAAAGACAGCCTTCAGAATGGGAGAAAATAATAGCAAACGAAGCAACTGACAAAGAATTAATCTCAAAATTATACAAGCAACTCCTACAGCCCAATTTCAGAAAAATAAGTGACCCCCAAAAAAAGGGCTAAAGACCTAAACAGATATATCTCCAAAGAAGACATACAGATGGCTAACAAACACATGAAAAGATGCTCAACATTACTCATTATCAGAGAAATGCAAATCAAAACCACAATGAGGTACCATTATATGCCGGTCAGAATGGCTGCTATCGAAAAGTCTACAAGCAATAAATCCTGGAGAGGGTGTGGAGAAAAGGGAACCATCTTACACTGTTGGTGGGAATGCAAACTAGTACAGCCACTATGGAGAACAGTGTGGAGATTCCTTAAAAAACTGGCCATAGAACTGCCATATGACCCAACAATCCCACATATGCACCAAGGAAACCAGAATTGAAAGAGACACATGTACCCCAATGTTCATCACAACACTGTTTACAAACAAAGCTAGGACATGGAAGCAACCTAGATGTCCATCAGCAGACGAAGGGATAAGAAAGCTGTGGTACACATACATAATGGAATATTCAATTCAGTTCAGTTCATTTGCTCAATAGTGTCCGACTTTTTGCGACCCCATGAATTGCAGCACGCCAGGCCTCCCTGTCCATCACCAACTCCCGGAGTTCACTCAAACTCAAGTCCATCGAGTCAGTGATGCCATCCAGCCATCTCATTCTCTGCCGTCCCCTTTTCCTCCTGCCCCCAATCCTCTCAGCATCAGAGTCTTTTCCAATGAGTCAACCCTTCGCATGAGGTGGCCAAAGTACTGGAATTTTAGCCTTAACATCATTCCTTCAAGAACACCCAGGACTGATCTCCTTTAGGATGGACTGGTTGGATCTCCTTGCAGTCCAAGGGACTCTCAAGAGTCTTCTCCAACACCACAGTTCAAAAGCATCAATTCTTTGGCAGTCAGCTTTCTTCACAGTCCAGTTCTCACATACATACATGACTACTGGAAAAACCATAGCTTGACTAGATGGACATTTATTGGCAAAGCAATGTCTCTGCTTTTGAATATGCTGTCTAGGTTGGTCATAACTTTCCTTCCAAGGAGTAAGCGTCTTTTAATTTCATGGCTGCAGTCACCATCTGCGGTGATTTTGGAGCCCCCCAAAATGAAGTCTGACACTGTTTCCACTGTTTCCCCATCTATTTCCCATGAAGTGATGGGACCAGATGCCATGATCTTCGTTTTCTGAATGTTGAGCTTTAAGCCAACTTTTGCACTCTCCTCTTTCACTTTCATCAAGAGGCTTTTTAGCTCCTCTTCACTTTCTGTCATAAGGGTGGTGTCATCTGCATATCTGAGGTTATTGATATTTCTTCAGGCAATCTTGATTCTAGCTTGTGCTTATTCCAGCCCAGCATTTCTCATGATGTACTCTGCGTATAAGTGAAATAAGTAGGGTGACAATATACAGCCTTGACGTACTCCTTCTCCTATTTGGAACCAGTCTGTTGTTCCATGTTTAGTTCTAACTGTTGCTTCCTGACCTGCAAATAGGTTTCTCAAGAGGCAGGTCAGGTGGTCTGGTATTTCCATCTCTTTCAGAATTTTCCACAGTTTATTGTGATCCACACAGTCAAAGGCTTTGGCATAGTCAATAAGGTAGAATTAGATGTTTTTCTGGAACTCTCTTGCTTTTTTGATGATCCAGAGGATGTTGGCAATTTGATCTCTGGTTCCTCTGCCTTTTGTAAAACTATCTTGAACATCTGGAATTTCACGGTTCAAGTATTGCTGAAGCCTGGCTTGGAGGATTTTGAGCATTACTTTACCAGCGTGTGAGGTGAGTGCAATTGTACGGTAGTCTTAGCATTCTTTGGCATTGCCTTTCTTTGGGATTGGAATGAAAACTGACCTTTTCCAGTCCTGTGGCCACTGCTGAGTTTTCCAAATTTACTGGCATATTGAGTGTAGCACTTTCACAGCATCATCTTTCAGGATTTGAAAGAGCTCAACTGGAATAGCCCGACTTCACATTCCAGGATGTCTGGCTCTAGGTGAATGATCCCACCATCGTGATTATCTGGGTCGTGAAGATCTTTTTTGTACAGTTCCTCTGTGTATTCTTGCCACCTCTTCTTAATATCTTCTGCTTCTGTTAGGTCCATACCATTTCTGTCCTTTATCGAGCCCATCTTTGCATGAAATGTTCCCTTGGTATCTCTAATTTTCTTGAAGAGATCTCTAGTCTTTCCCATTCTGTTCTTTTCCTCTATTTCTTTGCATTGATCACTGAGGAAGGCTTTCTTATCTCTCCTTGCTATTCTTTGGAACTCTGCATTCAGATGCCTATATATTTCCTTTTCTCCTTTGCTTTTCACTTCTCTTCTTTTCACAGCTATTTGTAAGGCCTCCTCAGACAGCCATTTTGCATTTTTGCATTTCTTTTCCATGGGGATGGTCTTGATCCCTGTCTCCTGTACAGTGTTACGAACCTCAGTCCATAGTTCATCAGGCACTCTATCTATCAGATCTAGGCCCTTAAATCTATTTTTCACTTCCACTGTATAATCATAAGGGATTTGATTTAGGTCATACCTGAATGGTCGAGTGGTTTCCCCCACTTTCTTCAATTTAAGTCTGAGTTTGGTAATAAGGAGTTCATGGTCTGAGCGACAGTCAGCTCCCAGTCTTGTTTTTGTTGACTGTATAGAGTTTCTCCATCTTTGGCTGCCAAGAATATAATCAGTCTGATTTCAGTGTTGACCATCTGGTGATGTCCATGTGTAGAGTCTTCTCTTGTGTTGTTGGAAGAGTGTTTTGCTATGATCAGTGCATTTTCTTGGCAAAATTCTATTAGTCTTTGCCCTGCTTCATTACGCATTCCAAGGCCAAATTTGCCTGTTACTCCAGGTATTTCTTGACTTCCTACTTTTGCATTCCAGTCCCCTATAATGAAAAGGACATCTTTTTTGTATGTTAGTTCTAAAAGGTCTTGTAGGTCTTCATAAAACTGTTTAACTTCAGCTTCTTCAGCATTACTGGTTGGGGCATAGACTTGGATTACTGTGATATTGAATGGTTTGCCTTGGTAATGAACAGAGAGCATTCTGTAGTTTTTGAGATTGCATTTAGGATTCTTTTGTTGACTATGATGGCTACTCCATTTCTTCTAAGGGATTCCTGCCCACAGTAGTAGATATAATGGTCATCTGAGTTAAATTCACCCATTCCAGTCATTTTAGTTCACTGATTCCTAGAATGCCAACTTTCACTCTTGCCATCTCCTGTGTGATCACTTCCAATTTGCCTTGATTCATGGACCTAACATTCCAGGTTCCTATGTAATATTGCTCTTTACAGCATCGGACCTTGCTTCTATCACCAGTCACATCTGCAACTAGGTATTGTTTTTGCTTTGGCTCCATCCCTTCATTCTTTCTGGAGTTATTTCTCCACTGATCTCCAGTAGCATTTGGGCGCCTACCGACCTGGGGAGTTCCCCTATCAGTATCCCATCATTTTGCCTTTTCATACTGTTCATGGGGTTCTCAAGGCAAGAATGCTGAAGTGGTTTGCCATTCCTTTCTCCAGTGGGCCACATTCTGTCAGACCTCTCCACCATGCCTGCCTGTCTTGGGTGGCCCCACAGGGTATGGCTTAGTTTCACTGAGTTAAACAATGCTGTGGTCCTAGTGTGATTAGACTGACTAGTTTTCTGTGATTATGGTTTCAGTGTGTCTGCCCTCTGATGCCCTCTTGCAACACCTACCATCTTACTTGGGTTTCTCTTACCTTGAACATGGGGTATCTCTTCACTGCCGCCCCTCCTGACCTTGAACGTGGAGTAGCTCCTCTCAGCTCTACTGCGCCCACGCAGCCACTGCTCCTTGGACGTGGGGTTGCTCCTCCTGGCTGCTGCCCCTGGCCTCAGGTGTGGGGTAGCTCACTCAACTATTAAAAAGAATGCATTTGATTCAGTTCTAATGAGGTGGATAAAACTGGAGCCTATTATACGGAGTGAAGTAAGTCAGAAAGAAAAACACCAATACAGTATATTAATCCATATATATGGAATTTAGAAAGATGGTAACGATAACCCTGTATGAGAGACAGCAAAAGAGACACTGATGTAAAGAACAGACTTTTAGGAGAAGACTTTTAGTGTGGGAGACGGCAATGGTGGGATGATTTGGGAGTATAGCATTGAAACATGTATATTATCATATGTGAAATAGATTGCCAGTCCAGGTTCAATGCATGAGACAGGGTGCTCGAGACTGTTGCACTGGGATGGCCCTGAGGGATGGGATGAGGAGGGAGGTGGGAGAGGGGTTCAGGATGGGGAACACATGTACACCCATGGCTGATTCTTGTGAATGTATGGCAAAAACCACCACAATATTGTAAAGTAATTAAACTATAATTAAAATAAATTTTAAAAAAAGAAAATAAGTGTACCTTTGGGCTGGATTGTAGTGATCCCACAAAGTCTACAACTCTTTGGCTTACACTGAATATGAACTAATCTTCATGTATCTGCATATAGAAGATGAGGACCTGCCTCCTAAAGTGATAGTATTGGCAAAATGTGAAGAGTCAATCAAGACAATATAATCTTACTGAGAACCCTTGTTGGTGCCCAAAACAATACTTAGCATAATGGGATACACAAAAGAAATTCTGCTAAATTTTCTCTGATATTGAGGATTTTGTTTAAAAGTCTAGTAATCTGATTATCTGAAAGATTACTGGCTAAATATTCATATGATTGCAATACATTAGCATTTGCTATGCTCTAAAAACAAAGAACTGGCTTTGATGAAGGCAGAATTTGAGGATGTTGAGATAAGTCAGCAAAATGTAATGCATACCAAAAGAGAAATGTGTGAAAATCTTATTAAATCATTCAAAACAACTATATCTAAGATACAAAAATATCTAGGCCATGAATAATAACTTCCTAAGACTTAAATCATGGGTCTAATGGACTTTTCAAAGTCATCTTCCCAATATATGAAAATAAAATGAAAGAAAAAAACATAATCTCATTCATCTCATGATCTTGCATCCTCCTAAACATGAATTATGCATTATGTTAAATTCGACTTTTGGAGCCTTTAAGGATTTCCTTCAGTAAAACACTCAAAAAAATTTTTAGTGCTTCTTCCATATCTTTGTTCTGGAAGTTGTAGATCAGGAGATTAAAGAAAGGGGTTGCCAAAGCATAGAACAAGGTGACAAATTTCTGTATCCCTGGATATTCGCCAGAACCTGGGCTACCATATATCACCATGACTGAGCCACAGAAGAGGGATACCACAGCAAGGTGGAAGGCACAAGTAGAGAAAGCCTTCTGCCTTCCTGAGCCTGAGGACATCCATAGCACCACACTGAGGACACAAAAGTAAGTGCCAAGAATATACAGTAAGGTGAGGAAGATGATTAGAGAGCTCACGATACCACAAATCAGCCTAATTCCAGATACTGGAGCACAGGACCGTGCCAGCAAAGGAACTAGATCACAGAGAAAATGGTCAACAGTGTTTGGACCACAGAAGGGCACTTGAGATATTAGAATCAAAGGGGTCAATAGCCAGAGAAAGCCACCTGCCCAGCAGAAGACCACTAACAACACATACAGGCGATGGGTCATAATGATAGGATAATGCAAAGGTCTACAAATGACAAGAAATTGATCAAAAGACATCACTGACAGAAATAAACAGCCGCACACATGGAGAAGAAGTAGAACTGGAGCAGGCAGCCAGCAGAGGAGACGCTCTTGGTCTGGGAGATGATCTTGGCCAACATTTTGGGCACATTGGAACTGACATAGCAGATCTCCAGGAAGGAGAAGTTGGCCAGGAGGATGTACATGGGTGTATAGAGCTTCCAGCTTGACCACACGGCACAGATAATGGCTGTGTTCCCCATGAGGATCAGGAAATAGATGATGGAGAAGAGCACAAAGAGGAGGAACTGGAGGTCTCTGAGGCAGAGGAAGCCCAGGAGAATGAACTCACTCACAGACCCAGAGGTATTAGTCTCTAAGGTCCTCATTCATCTGAACTGTGGAAGTAACAGAGAAAATGAGAAACACAGAAATATCTATATTTTTCCAATTCCTGATGAAGAGATATGTTTCCTTTCCATAATTTGGGTTTTTTGTATTTCTGTCTTCCCTCTAGAAAAGTGAGTTTTTCTTTCCTCTTTTTCTCCTTTTCCTTCTTGTTTGTTTAATAAACTTTTATTTTGCACATACTATTGCCAGGCACTGTTCTAGGAGGTAGGAAAAGACAACGAACAAAAAAAGCAGAGTTCCTGCTCTTTGGGTTATGTCAAACATCTTTTGCTCAAAATGACTTCAAATAACACATTAAGGGCTTTAGAATTTCCATATAGGAGTTTGAATCTGATTAGAAGAGATCTAAGGGAATTTCCAGGTGGCTCAATGGGTAAAGAATCCTCCTGCCAACGCAGAAGGCACAGGAGATGCACATTCAATCTCTGGGTCGGGAAGATCCCCTGCAGGAGGACACGGCAACCTATTCCAGTATTCCTGCCTGAAAAATCCTATGGTCAGAGGAGCCTGGCAGGCTATAGTCCATGAGGTCACAAAGTCGCATATGACTGGGCATGCATGCACTACAACAGCTAGGGAAATTACCTTGGAACCTCATTCGCACAGCAAGGAAACTGTTTTGGCTTAGATTGTGTGTTTATTTGTGGTAATTTCATGGGGAGCTAATATGGAATATGGACTGGATGTTAGCAGCCCTCCACCTATGTTGTAGTGCTGCCACCGATGCAGTTAACAGTGTGATGTGACATAAGAAAGTTTTTGTTGTCATGTTGAAGAGGAAAAGTTAAAATTTTACATAACCTCCTGTTCCTTCTGCCTCTGTAACTGAGCTTGCTCCTTGAAAAGTCTGGATGACATAGGTCTCAGAAAGTGGAGACTCACAATACTAGGAACTGGAGCTTATCTCACTCACCCTTGTGCTGCTATTTGCAATTGTCCAGCCCCCACAAACCCACAAGCCCGCTTAATCATGTCTGGCCATGTATAAAAGCTCTGTAACCCCTTTGTCTGGGGCTTAGAGCTTAGAGTGTTAACTCCTCTTGGCCCACCAGCATAATAAACCTGAGTTCTCCAACTCTCCGAGTGTGGTGCTTGGTTTCTTGAGTACTGGTTTCTGCATCATTTCTGGAAGCCTCAGCAAGATTCCAACCACAATGGCCCCTTGAGCACAGGGCTGGTGGTTTGGCCAGACTGGAGCAAAGGAACCCCGAGATGAACAAGGAGACATGCCACCTGACAGTATTCCAGGTTCTCTTTCAGATGGTGTTCCGACTCTCTGGATGGCCACGCCCTGACTGGACTCATTGGAGGGACGGACCAACTCACCAGGAATGGCCACAGGATCAGGTAAGGCCCCGGGGCCAGTCCCCAGTCAGGTCCTACTCCAACGGGTAAAAGAGGAGACTGATCACCTCCTTGGAGATCCCACGAAGGGAGTATCAGATAGGGAGAACTGGGGACTCTGGAGAAGGGAGGCATTCTGACACAACCTCCTTGGAGCTCCCAGGAAGGGAGCAACAGTTAAGGAAACCTGAGGACTCAGGAGAAGGGAGGCACTGTGATAATCTCTGAATGATTGTGAGTGTGTGATTGCTGACTGAACAGAGTGAGAGAAATTTTTCTTTATGGAAACTGCAAAACCAATTCTTTTTGTATATGCAACTAAAAACAACTAGCTTGTTAAAAGGCCTGCCTAGGAAAAAGCTTGAAGTTAATACTTTCCACGTCCTTGAAATAAATAGCCAACTTTGACTGAGACCTCAGCCTTGAGCAAATTAGAACTTCAAAAAAAGGAAAAAAAAAAGGGAGGGGGGGTCAAAAAGATATTTTAATCTCAAACAAAAAACTACAAGATCTCTGTCTGTCTGAATTTATGTATATTTCAGTGTATTTTTTTCTGATAGTATTGTTGAAGTTGTAAATGAGTTCTAATTTAATTGGCCTAAAGAAAAGTGAGTGCTTACAAATCAAGCAATTCTAAATACAAGAAAAATTAATCTAAATAAATTTCAGATTCATGTGAACTGGGAAATATTCAATATTAAATATCTAGTATTAATGTTTGTTTGCTAATATAATAAGGAAAGTAGGATATATGTTTTTAATAAAGAAGGTATAAAAATAAAATTATATTTTGTAAAGGGAAGAGAAAGTACGTCTGACTTAACAGGTGGCTATTACGGAAAGTGATTAAAAAGTTTGTGGAAAGTGGACCCTGAAAAAAGTTTTGTGCATGGTTAGGACTGAAACCTATATGCAGGTCAGGAAGCAACAGTTAGAACTGGATATGGAACAACAGACTGGTTCCAAATAGGAAAAGGAGTACATCAGGGCTGTATATTGTCACCCTGCTTATTTAACTTCTATGCAGAGTACACCATAAGAAACGCTGGACTGGAAGAAGCACAAGCTGAAATCAAGATTGCCTGGAGAAATATCAATAATCTCATATATGCAGATGACACCACCCTTATGGCAGAAAGTGAAGAGAAACTAAAAAGCCTCTTGATGAAAGTGAAAGTGGAGAGTGAAAAAGTTGGCTTAAAGCTCAACATTCAGAAAACAAAGATCATGGCATCTGGTCCCATCACTTTATGGGAAATGGATGAGGAAACAGTGGAAACAGTGTCAGACTTTATTTTGGCAGGGCTCCAAAATCTCTGCAGATGGTGATTACAGCCATGAAATTAAAAGACGCTTACTCCTTGGAAGGAAAGTTATGACCAACCTAGATGGCATATTCAAAAACAGAGACATTACTTTGCCAACTAAGGTCCATCTAGTCTAGGCTATGGTTTTTCCAGTAGTCATGTATGGATTGAAAGTTGGACTGTGAAGAAAGCTGAGTGCTGAAGAATTGATGCTTTTGAACTGTGATGTTGGAGAAGACTCTTGAGAGTCTCTTGGACTGCAAGGAGATCTAACCAGTCCATCCTAAAGGAGATCAGCCCTGGGTGTTCTTTGGAAGGACTGATGCTAAAGCTGAAACTCCAGTACTTTGGCCACCTCATGCGAAGAGTTGACTCACTGGAAAAGACTTTGATGCTGGGAGGGATTGAGGGCAGGAGGAGAAGGGGATGACAGAGGATGAGATGGCTAGATGGCATCACCGACTCAATGGACGTGAGTTTGAGTGAACTCTGGGAGTTGGTGATGGACAGGGAGGCCTGGCGTGCTGCAGTCCATGGGGTCGCAAAGGGTCAGACACGACTGAGAGACTGAACTGACTGACTGATATTACTTTCTATGTAGCTTGCTTCAGAAGATTATTTCTAACATTACCAAATGTGTGACTGAGCCTGTGATAAACTGCTGATTTGCAGTTCTATATGAGATCAATAATTATAACAATGTAACTCTAGATATGAGAAGAAACAACAAGAGGAAATATTTTCCTGGACCAAGAGGCTAGTAAGAGAGGTATGGTCCAGAGACTTTTGCTACATACAAGGCCTGGTCTAGTGACAAGACATTGAGTGGCCTGTCAATGGAATCTTTGTTTGACCTGGGAATGAGCCTTCCCAGAACTGCAGGACACAATAACCATGAAATGCCCCCAAAACATGGTCAAACATGTGGTTATGAAGGGGTCCTGCTGACTGAAAGTTGACCCTTGCCAGTTGTCTCCACAAAGATTAAATCATGACTACAAGATGCTGACCTTCAACACCACCTTTAAAGGAGTTCAGGGTGGAGACAAAAAAATAAGGCACTCTGTGCTCTGGGGGTGGTGGGGTGGTTTGGGGCAGGGGGGAACAGGCCTTCAGATTGTCAGATGTTTTCAGGTAAAGATTTTTATGAGTAAAAATTCTTGCATCTTCTCATACCTAGAGAAACACTAATTTCATGAATCAGTGTCTGGACCTGGTTCTCCTGGCTAGCCCCTCAGCAGCTTTCCTACATCTATTAATCTTTGGGCCATATATCTTTAACTTTCTTGTTAAGTTTGTTTCTCCAAGTAGTGGTACAACAAGAATAACCCCTGGCCAACACCCAGACAATGCTAGAACAAACTGCCTTATCAGTCTGTGGACTCTCATCTCTCTCCATAAATGCACCCCAAGGTCCTCAGGCTATTCTCCTTTTGTGATCTTATATGGGAGACCACCCCCAGTGATAAAAAGCTCAAGGGAGATCACCAGCAACTAGCTGAACTGAGATGTCCTGCCCCCAATCCCTCCCAGCATCAGAGTCTTTTCCAATGAGTCAGCTCTTCCCATGAGGTGGCCATAGTACTGGAGTTTCAGCTTTAGCATCATTCCTCCCAAAGAAATCCCAGGGCTGATCTCCTTCAGAATGGACTGGTTGGATCTCCTTGCAGTCCAAGGGACTCTCAAGAATCTTCTCCAACACCACAGTTCAAAAGCATCAATTCTTCAGCACTCAGCCTTCTTCACAGTCCAACTCTACATCCATACATGACTACTGGAAAAACCATAGCCTTGACTAGATGGACCTTTGTTGGAAAAGTAATGTCTCTGCTTTTGAATATGCTATCTAGGTTGGTCATAACTTTTCTTCCAAGGAGTAAGCATCTTTTAATTTCATGGCTGCAGGAAAAAGAAAAAAACACTTCAGCCAGTTTGGACAGGCTCTCGCATGGTCGTCCTGTCAACCCCTACTGCTGTTAAAGTTATAGGTGTCATCCCTTGGATCCACCACACCAGTCAAGAAGGAGTTACTTCCTGTGATGAGGACACCTAGAAAGCAGTTCAGGACCCCAAAAACCTCCTCAAGGTCTGGTTCCAAAGACAATGGCCCTCACCCACGAAGGACACTGAGCTCTGCTCTGGTCGCTCCAGAAGCTGATGAGTCAATGCAAGGCAGAAGCTTGAGGATTCTTCAGCCTTGCTCCAGCCACACTCCGGCAGCTGGCCAGTCAACGCATGGAAGAAGCTTGAGGATCCAGCTATCAAAATATCAATGGATTTTCATTGTCAACCCTAGCCTCTATCCCTAATTGGTATTATTGCTGTGCTCTTCATTACAGGACCAACTAGACTCCCTGGCTGAGGTGGTTTTACAGAATAGGAGAGGGCTAGACATACTGACAGTTGAAAAGGGAGGACTCTTCCTCTTTTTGAATGAAGAATGCTGCTTTCATGTAAACCAATCAGAAATAGTTAGGGACAGGGCCCAACAGCAAAGGGAACAAATCATAAAGAGGAGAGAGAAACTAGCTAATTCCTGGGGTAACTGGAACAATATCTGGAGCTGGGCATCATTACTTTCTGCTTTAACAGGTCCTCTCTTCATACTGTTTGTGGTGCTCTTGTTTGGCCTTGTATTCTCAATGCTATTACCCAGTTCATAACCTCTAAAATTGAATCTATAAGGTTACAAATGGTAATAGCTCAGTATAGCCCCCTAAATGACAGGGAGCTCTGAATGTCCTACTGAAACATGAGATGATGCTTTCTTCAATGAGTGATAGAAGCATCAAGAGAGGGGAAAGAAGAAGAAAAGTTAAATTTTTATATAACTTCCTGCTTCTTCTGCCTCTGTAACTCAGCTTGCTCCTTGCAAATTATGGATCACTTCTATCTCAGAAAGTGGGGACTCACAATACTAGGAACTGGAGCTTATCTCACTCACCCTTGTCTTGTTCTTTGCAATCGCCTAGCCCCTGCAAGCCTGCAAATCAACTTAATCAGGCCTGCCCGTGTATAAAAATTCTGTAACCCCTTTGGGGCTCAGAGCCTGGAGTGTTAACTCCTCTGGGCCCATCGGCATAATAAACATGAGTTCTCCAACTTTCTGAGTGTGGCGCTTGGTTTCTGCATCATGTGAGACATGACGATTATATTCAATTGAAAAAAAAAAAAAGGAAAGGCTTTTGAGAGGGTGATGGACCTTGGCAAAACACACATTTCCAAGAGCAATGATGGAGGCAGAATATCAATAGCATATAATATGAAAAGATTTGAATACAAGAAATTATGTTTACAGAAAAATCCAAAAGAGTGGAAGTTAGAATATCTGTAAAGGTATAGTCATATTAGGTACAAAGATAGGGCCTCATAGCAGAGGACTCACTGCCAGTCTGACTTGTTCAGGCTTAATTTGCTAGTCAGTGGAAATCTGGAGCTGGTCTAGTACAACAGTAAAATGATCAAGAGTTTATGGAAGCTGCATTTGCAAGACAATTCACCAGACAATTATAGGTTGATGAAATTAACAAGAAATTATTAGAAAGCTGTTTTTATAACCCAAGGAGAAAGTGTGAAGAACCTGACCTTGGGTAATAAGTGTGCAAAAAGATACCAGGGTTTGTTTCAAGAGATGGGCAGTGGTAGAAATCTAATTTCCTGGTCTTTAAAATAAGCAGAGGTAATTAAATATTGCTCAAGGAGCACAGGAGGAAGACAGAAAAGAGAGAACTTACTTTTCATTTTCCACAGTAATATTCTCTAGCTGTCTTCCAATTGTCCTCTCACCTGGGATGCCTCAGAGCAAATGCCATTCTCAGCACAATAGATACATTCTAAGTGCTGCACTCAATATGCCAGCAAATTTGGAAAACTCAGCAGTGGCCACAGGACTGGAAAAGGTCAGTTTTCATTCCAATTCCAAAGAAAGGCAATGCCAAAGAATGCTCAAACTACTGCACAATTGCATTCATCTCACATGCTAGTAAAGTAATGCTCAAAGTTCTCCAAGCCAGGCTTCACCATTACATGAACCATGAACTTCCAGATGTTCAAGCTGGCTTTAGAAAAAGCAGAAGAACCAGAGATCAAATTGCTAACATCCACCGGATCATTGAAAAGGCAAGAGAGTTCCAGAAAAATATCTATTTCTGCTTTATTGACTATGCCAAAGCCTTTGACTGTGTGGATCACAATAAACTGTGGAAAATTCTGAAAGAGATGGGGATACCAGACCACCTAACCTGCCTCTTGAGAAACCTATATGCAGTTCAGGAAGTAACAGTTAGAACTGGACATAGAACAACAGACTGGTTCCAAATAGGAAAAGGAGTATGTCAAGACTGTATGTTGTCACCCTGCTTATTTAACTTCTATGCAGAGTACATCATGAGAAATGCTGGGCTGGAAGAAGCACAAGCTGGAATCAAGATTGCCAGGAGAAATATCAAGAACCTCAGATATGCAGACGACACCACCCTTATGGCAGAAGGTGAAAGGAAACTAAAAAGCCTCTTGATGAAAGTGAAAGAGGAGAGCGAAAAAGTTGGCTTAAAGCTCAACATTCAGAAAACGAAGATCATGGCATCTGGTCCCATCACTTCATGGCAAATAAATGGGGAAACAGTGGAAACAGTGTCAGACTTTATTTGGGGGAGGGGGGCTCCAAAATCACTGCAGATGGTGATTGCAGCCATGAAATTAAAAGAGGCTTACTCCTTAGAAGGAAAGTTATGACCAACCTAGATAACATATTCAAAAGCAGAGACATTACTTTGCCGATTAAGGTCCATCTAGTCAAGGCTATGGTTTTTCCAGTAGTCATGTATGAATGTGAGAGTTGGACTGTGAAGAAAGCTGAGCGCCGAAGAATTGATGCTTTTGAACTGTGGTGTTGGAGAAGACTCTTGAGCGTCCCTTGGATGGCAAGGAGATCCAACCAGTCCATCCTAAAGGAGATCAGTCCTGGGTGTTCTTTGGACGGAATAATGCTAAAGCTGAAACTCCAGTACTTTGGCCACCTCATGTGAAGAGTTGACTCATTGGAAAAGACTCTGATGCTGGGAGGGATTAGGGGCAGGAGGAGAAGGGGACGACAGAGGATGAGATAGCTGAATGGCATCCCCAACTTGATGGATGTGAGTTTGAGTGAACTCCAGGAATTGGTAATGGACAGGGAGGCCTGGCGTGCTGCATTTCATGGGGTCGCAAAGAGTCAGACATGACTGAGCAACTGAACTGAACTGAACTGAAGGGCCCTTCAGTTCCCATAGATCAACACACTGAATAGTCACTCCTGTTTTGCCTTTGGGTATGTCTCAGAAGGCTTCCCTGTTGGCTCAGACTATAAAGAATCCTACTTGATTCCCCAGTCCCATTTTCTTTTGAGTCTTTTGAATCTGCATATTTCATTAAACAAATTAGCTTCTACTTACAAAGTTTTCTTCCCTCACAAGCCACACAAAATGGGTATTGATTTGCTATGTTGTCATCTGTGTGAAAGAAAACAGAAAACAAGAGATTCATCTAAATTATTGCCCAAGTTGTCAAGAAAAAAGTTTCCATTTTCCTGTCTGCTAAAAATACAGTTATTTTGAAGACAACTTGTAAAAAAACAAAATGACATCTTGACAAAAAAATTTTTTTGTTAATTCCATGTCTATTAAGATTTTTGTATTAGGAACAGTATTTGTAAATGAAAGCAATCATGAATATTTATGCTCCTTTTTCATAATAATATATAAAATGAAATGGACATCAAGACATGGGAAATAAGTGGCTGTTCCATATGCCCATATACACTTATCCTAATGCTTCCCAGGAGTCTAAGGTGTCAACTCCTTTATAAAACACCTTTAGGTACCTTTCTTCACAAAGATTCCTTTCAGGTTTTACTCAGGGAATAGAATATACCACAAATCTCTCCATTTCTCATTATTTATTCCTTCCAGACTCTGAAGCCTGTCTCTGGAGATCTCAGCCCCAGGAGCAATGGAAGCAATTAATATGCATCATATAGACTCAAAGATGTTTTATCTTCAGTGATGATCAGATTGGAGATAAAAACCACATGCGTGTGCACACACTTATATATAGACTCACATGCAAACACGCATACATGCAAACATATACACCCAAATATTCTAGGCTGGCACATTATTGCTCCCTCAAGAGTTGTGTCTCCTAACTTTGTAAATTACTTCTTAGCTAACAAAGATTTTGACATGATATGTACCATTACCTTCAAGCTTTGTTAGATCTAGAATTTCCCATTCCTGTGGTCCAAATGCAATTTAAAGATCTCATCCACTAAATCCAAAATGAGCCTGTTAGGTAGTTGAAATTGGAAAAAGGAGTCCAGAAGGGCGGTGGCTAAAAGAGAAAGAAGGGAAAGGCCCCCCAAACAAAGGAAGGTCCAAGGACCGGAGTGAGGACCTCAGGTAAAACAAACAGCACTCCTGGCTAGCTCAATTTACATAGGGCAGGCCAAGGGAGAGGAGAAAAACATACAAAAAGAGGAGCCAAAGGACTGGGGGTCTCTCTCTCTTCTCTTTGTGTCTTTTGGGTCAGCATACCCTTACGCCTCAAGGATGCATTTTCCTTTATTTTCTAAATAAAACTGAGCTGTAACACTGATCTGTCCAAGAGCTATGACACGGTCTGTCCGAGGGCTGTAATGCTGGTCCGTCGCTTCAAATTTTTGTTGCAATGAGACAGAACTGAGGAAATTACTCACGCACACACACACAAGCCTATTCCACAGAGCTGTCTCTATTCCTTACAAAACTCCTCATTTCCACATATAGATCAAACGAGATAGGTATTGGTCAACCAAAAAGTTGAGACATTAATTGTATGACTGCAACAAATCCATTTCCTCTTCTTCAACTTAAGTTTTTTTTCTAAGCCTTCCTTGCAGCCTAGGTGTGCTCATATGACTGAGTTCTACTTGTTGTGATGTATTTAAAGCTGATGTGCAATACTTCAGGCCTTACCCATACACAGTCCTTGATGCTCTCTGATGTGATTGAGCATGTTGACCCAAGAAGCTGGGTTCTGAAGATGACAAAGCCCAAGTTGGAAAAACCTAAGTTCCAGATCATCACATGAAGAACAATCTCCTGTGGAGCAGGAATACCTGTTTGGGATTTAAATGAGTAGTAAGTAAACATCTTTCAAGTGACCCACTACAAAAGAACTTTGTTTGGAGAACAAAAATGTGACTAAGTCAAATATTTATATTTTGATAAATATATAAATATATAAAGAAAACAATCCATGGTTGACTATGTGAAATGAAAATATCTCCTGCCATGTTAATAAACAAGAAATGTCACAGCCATCGGCAATTCTGGCCTCAAAATGTGAATCAGTTCAGTTCAGTTGCTCAGTCGTGTCTGACTCTTTTTGTGACTCCATGGACTGCAGCATGCCAGGCCTCTCTGTGAATAAGGGCTCCCAAAACTGTAATCCAGTAAATGCTGCCAGCCTTACAATGATTACTGAGGTGGGGGTAGGGAGGCTGGGAGGCAGGGGAAATGCAAGAAGCAAGATGAATGAGGAAGCAAGATTGGCCCCTGAGATGCATGTGAAAGGAATGAATTCAGTGAGCCTGGATGTTTGCATCTTCCCACGCATAGAATGCTTTCAAACTGCCTGCTCCCTTTGTTCCCCTCCTGCCTGTCTCCTGAGCTCTGAGTCCTAAACATTCCCATCAAATAAAATAACTCTCTACTTTCAGGTTGTGGCTATATTTTTTAAGTCGACAACTGTATCATAATTTATATATGTACAGAATAATTCCATTCAACTTTCTAATTTAAAATAACAGGGAGAAATTAAGAAAACTGTATATGAAGGATAAATCCTGAAAAACAAAAATTTTGAGTCATAGAGTGAATATATTTTAAATTTTGGTCACATTTCCCTCCAAAAAGTTCCAGAACTTTCTTCATTAACGTTACCTTTCCCTCTGTTCTTAGCACCAAAGCTGTGTACTGTGCTGCTAGCCTAGTTCTTCAAGCCAGACTTTATAAATAAGTGTGGCAACACTATTTCATGCCTCCAGTGTGATTATATATGTCAGTGTCAACTGAGAGAACATGAACATATCCTTAAGTCTATCTTTTTATCCAAGGTGACCCAATGGCTACCTTTCAAACATTCTAGATCCTCAAGAACACAGAGCTAGTGATCCCACCAAATAAAGACCTGGGGAACTGTATTAACTATTCACAAGCCATTATAGAACCAAGGCAGTTCTCATGCTATTTCAATGTGTACACATGAGGGATATATGGTCCTTCAGAACTCACTGAATCTGTTGCTAACTTGACTCTGTAACACTCTGAGATATCAGCAGTTTTTTTAAGGGAAATTGTGAAATTCTCAAAAGATTGAGATAATGAAATTAATTTGAATTCATCTTCTCTTTAAAGTTAATCTGATAGCTTACGACATACTTGGTAAGAGAAGGAGCTGTATTATGGCATTAAACAGAATACCTAAATTTAAAATGAAAATTCTAAAATGAAAATCTTGTCATCTCTTCTTTGCTTTCCATCCCTATATATTTCCTTCCCACCTACAGGATCAAGTTCAACATCTTTAGCATATCTAAGTTCCTGCATGTTTAAGTTCATTTCCTTCCAGGAGCCCCACACTCAGCGTGCATTCAGTCATATATTAGGAATGTTCTGTATGCTCCTTTTACTGTTTGCAACATCACCAACCACCATCATTCCCTCACTTATACCTAGAAAACTTTCAACTTGTCACCCAAAACTCAGCTGAAATATCAGCTTCTCTGAGAACACTTCTCTGGCACTTCCCACCTACACCCCCCAAACCTGTACTCTTAGTCCAACACTGCTCTGTGCTCTGGCAACTTATGCATTCCTCTCTCTTGGTAATTTTTTTTTTTGAATTGTTAACATATCTGTGATCCCATAAATCAAGAGTTTCTCCAGAACAAGGATTCTATCATAATCACCTATGCATCATCAATGTCAAATGTACTACTTAGAACACAATTAAAAGTTTAAGAAGCCCTTGCAGGCCTTGTAGTTCTTTGTATAAAAAGGCATATCCTCTGGTCTATATACCACCATCAGCAAGACTTAAGAGGGGGCTGCAAACTCTCATCTCCTAATAAGTTACCCTCTTCTTCCTCTCTACCAACCCCTTTCTACAACCATCACTGTGGGAAACATCAATACAATCCCACTGTGCTATTTTTCTCAAAGTGGCCCTGACCTGACTTCACTGGTAGCCCTCCTTGTCTCTTTTGCCACTTCAAGGTTTTTATCCCTCTCTCTTCTCTGAAAGCTATGTTTTGAATTTCAGCCTCCCTTCAGAGGAAGAGGACAAACAGGAAGGGAGAGTAAAGAAAACACAGTAAGTCATTTATCTAAAGGTACTTATGAAAGCTCCTAATCTCCTAATTTTAATTTACCACACTTCCACCCACTCTCATTACAAAAGGAGGACACAGGAAGCCAAGAGCTACACTGTCTAATATGGTAACCACTAGCTACATGTGGCTACTGAGCACCTGAAATGTGAATCCAAGCTGAAACATGCTGTTAATGTATATAAAATTCACCCCAGTTTGCAGGAGGAAAAAAATGAATGCAAGATTTCTGGTTAATAATTTTATATTGACTACATGTTGAAATGATGTTTTAGGCTAATAGATTATTAAAATTCAATTTACTATTTCTTTTTAATGCAGTAACTAGAAAAATGTACCCTATACATGTTGCTTGTATGTGTGGCCCACCTCTTTCTATTGGACAGCTCTGCTTTAGCCTTATATGTCCTGAGGATAGAAACAGAGGCGGTGCTCTCTTTCTACTTACACATCAAAACTGTGGCTAACAGTGGAGGAGGCTGGATCCAGTTGGCTCAAGTAGGAAGTATTTCTGAGATTCAGCACAGGCTCCACCTGGTATACCTGAAGAATGGGTAACACTGGGCAGCCTCAGAGAAAATTCCTTCAGGTGTCAAAAGTTTGCACATCTCAGGTGGACTTGACCTTACATATCTATCTCAGATCCAAAATTATTCCTTTCTTTAAAGTTATTCCTGGTCAGATAGTGCATTTTCTAACAATTATGTGCACAAAGGGTGAAAGAAATTCCTGAGGTAGAAATCTACATTTGGAAGAAGGGGAGAGACTTCCTTGCTCTGTCCTCCAAGGTGCCCTTTTGTTTTGCTGTTTGATGACAAAAGGGTACCTTGGAGGACAAAACACAGTTGGAGTTGGGGAGTGGAGAAGTAGTCATGATTTCAAGGGAAATATCCTACCCTTCAGGCTTCCCAAGTGGAACTAGTGGTAAAGAACCCTGTTGCCAGTGCAGGAGACATAAAAGAAATGGGTTCAATCCCTGGATCAGGAAGATCCCGTGGAGGAGGGCATGGTAACCCACTCCAGTATTCTTGCGTGGAGAATCCCATGGACAGAGGAGCCTGGTGGACACGACTGAAGGGATGCACGCATGCATCCTACCCTTCGTAGCTTTTACTACTGAGAAAAAGTTGTAACAGCAACATCATGGATGAAAATAAAATGCACACGCAGACACGGTCACAGCTGCAGAGACTGCCCAAAAAAGTGTACAGTAGAAATGTGAAACAATAACAATAAAATACAGAAAAATTGACACTGGTAGTATGCCTTGCATTTTTAAGTTATTTTTAACTATGTAAGATACACATAATGTGACATTACAATTAATTTTTTAAGTCTACAGTTCTGTGGCATTAAATATGTTCACATTGTTGAGCAACAATTACCACCATTCAATCTATAACTTTTTTTCTTCCAAAACTGAAACTCTATATTCATTAAACAATAATTCCCCATTTCCCTACCCAGAGCTGGTGGTGACCACTATTCTACTTTCTGTCTCTATCAATTTGACTACTCCAAGAAACTTATATAAATAGAATCACACAATATTTATCATTTTGTGACTGGTCCATCCATGTTTCAGCATGTTGCAGAATTTCCACTCTTTATTAGGTTGAATAAATGTCACACTGTATGTATATCACATTTTTTTTCATTCATTTATCCATTGATGAGCATTTGAGTTGCTTTCATCTTTTGATCATACTTTGGTATGCTCAAACACCTTACAAATATTTTTAAATGATCTCTCATTTGGTACATATGGGCTCTTAGTCGCTTCAGTCATGTTCAATACTGTGCAACTCTATTGACTGTAGCCTGCTAGGCTCCTCTCTCCATGGGATTCTCCAGCAAGTATACTGTAGTGAGTTGCCATTTCCTTATCTAGGGGATGATCCCAACCCAGGGATTGAACCTTTGTCTCTTACATATCCTACATTGGCAGGCAGGTTCTTTACCACTAGTGCCACCTGGGTAGCCATTCATCCACATAAAACCCCCCCTCAAAATATTCTTTTAAAAATTTGGAGTGACAGTTTCTTGCTGAGGCAGAACCAGAAGACAGTCTTCATCAATTTTGTCCAACAGATAATTATTATGATTTTCATAAGACAAGGAAATGTAGACGAGTATAGCCAAAACATTCTCCTCTTGATTTGCACTTATGCAGACCTCTTTTGAAGTTCAAAACTTCTTTTAAATAGGCATTTTTTCTTTATATAAAATAAGAGAATTGTAATTTAAAAGATAAGAACCATAAAATTCATAGAAGAAAACACAGGCAGAACACTCTTATCGCGAATCATAGAAGCATCTTTTTGGGATCTGTAACTTACAGCAAAGGAAACAAAAGCAAAAATAAATAAATAGGACCTAATTAAACATAAAACGTGTATAGCAAAGGAAACCATTGACAAAAGATAAACACAACCTACTGAATGGGAGAAAATATTTGCAAATGATATGACCAACAAAGCAATCAAAATCCAAAATATATAAACAGCTCATACAACTCAATCTCAAAAAATATCAACCTGATTAAAAATGGACAGAAGACCTGAATAGACATTTTTCCAAGATGACGTACAAGTGGCCAACAGGCAGATGAAAAGATACTCAACACTACTAATCATCAGAGAAGGGCAAATCAAAAACAAAATGAGACATCTTTTCACACCTAACAACATGGCCATCATCAAAAAGTCTAGAAACATCAAATGTTGGTGAACACATAGACAAAAAGAACCTTTGTGTGCTGTTGGTGGGAATGTAAATTGGTGCAACCACTTTGGAAAACACTTTGAACTAAAAGTAGAACTACCATATCATCCAGAAATTCCATTCCTTGGTATTTATTTGATGAAAAAGAAAATGCTAATTAGAAAAGACATATGCAACCCAATGTTCATAGCAGCATTTTTTCAATAGCCAAGATGTGGAAGCAACCTTAGTGTCTATCAACAGATGAATGGATAAAGAAGAAGATGAGTATTCTATGTACACATATACATAAAATGTGTGCCTGCTGAGTGTTCAGTCAAGCATGTCTGACTCTATGCAACCCTATGGACTGTAGCCCACCAAGCTCCTCTGTCCATAGGATTCTCCAGTCAAAAATATTGGAGTGGGTTGCCATTTCCTCCTCCAGGGGATTATCCTGACCAAGGTACTCAGCCTGCATCTCCTATGTCTCCTGCATTGCCAGGAAGATCCTTCAGTACTGAGCCACCTGAGATTCCCTAATATTACTCAACCATAAAAAATAATGAAACCCTGCCATTTGCTACAACATGGATGGACTGGAGGGTATTACGCTCAGTATAATAAGTCAGACAGAGAGAGACAAATACTGTATGTTATCACCTATATGTGGAATCTAAAAACAAGCAAATAAATATAACAAAACAGAAACAGACTCACAGATACAGAGAACAAACTAGTGGCTACCAGTAGAGAGAAGGAAGGGGAGACAGACACAAAAGGAGATTAAGAGATACCAACTATTATGTATTAAATAAATAAGCTACAAAGACATATTACACAACACAGGGAACTATAGCCATTATTTTATAACAACTTTAAATTGAGCATTATCTATAAAAATATTGAATTACTATTTTGTATAGCTAAAACAAGTATAAAACTGTATATGAATCATACTTTAATAATAAAAATAATTTTTTAAGTTTGGGAAAAAAGAAACTCCTGAAATTCATACTTGGCAACAATAAGTAATGATAAATTTTGGTACAGTTTTTACTGATAATATATTACCAACATTATGATGAAGATATGATTTAACTTGGTCATCTCCAGTTAAAATTAGGAAAACATAAATATCAATTTAAATAACTAGTCACTCAATCAGTAAATAATAGAGAAGACTTTGAATTTTAAGAAATTTTCCTCTAGAAATATCTATTTTAGATCTAGTAACATTTATTACTTTTAAGTATAATTTTCCTTGACTCTTTACTACAGTCCTCAAAAGGAACTTTAACTCACCAAAGTGTCTCCCATTCAGGAGTTATTTCTAAAATTTACACATAATTTTCTTCAGAGCAACCTTCATCTCCTTATTCCTGAGGCTGTAGATCAGAGGATTTAAAAGTGGAGTTGCAATTGAGTACAACATGGTCAAGAACTTCTGCAGCCCAGGCTGACTGGCCACCCCTGGGCTTACATACATCACTGTGACTGAGCCGTAAAATAGGAACACAACTATCAGGTGGGAGGTACATGTGGAGAAGGCTTTTCTCCTACTTGAACCTTTGGGAACCTGAACCACAGCTCGAAGTACCAGAGTGTAGGACACAAGAATGTAGAACAAAGTGATGAATGTTATCACAGCACTGAAAGTGCTACAAGTCAGAGCTGTCTTGGGGACAGGGACACATGATATGGCCAGCATTGCCCCAAGATCACAGAGGTAGTGATCAATGACATTTGAGCCACAGAATGGAACTTGGGAGATGAGAGCAGCAGGTGTGACTAACCATAAGAATCCACCCACCCAGGAAGCAGACACAAGGGTTCCACAGACTTTCCTGGTCATTATGGTTGGGTAGTGCAATGGACGGCAGATGGCAACATATCTGTCAAATGCCATGAGGGCCAGGAAGAAGAGTTCTGTGGCACAAAGAGAGAGGAAGATGTAGAACTGTAGGATACAGCCATGAAAGGAGATGGTCTTGGTCTCGGATAGGAAGTTGAACAGCATGCTGGGCACATTGGAATTGATGTAGCAGATCTCCAGGAATGAGAAGTTGGCCAATAAAATATACATGGGAGTGTGGAGTTGCTGGTCCCACCACACAGCACAGATAATGGCACTGTTGCCCAACAAGGTCAAGATGTAGATGATGGAGAATAAAACAAAAAGGAGAATCTCTATTTCTTGGCTACACAGGAAACCCAGCAGGATGAATTCATGAAAGGTAGCAGTGATACTCTTGTTATGCAAAACATGCATTTTCTTCTAACTTATAATGTGCACAGACATAATCAGAAGTGCATATTAAGAGTCTATTTTATTCCGTTTTTCTTGCCTCAGTTTCTCATTGGAAGTAAGTGGCATTATAAGTAGAGAATAAACTGGAATATCAGTATTTAGTCAATATGAAGAATTTTTCTCAAAATAGCATTGACATAAGACAGAATAACATCATTGATAATATTATTTTAAATATTACTTCACTTTAAGTAGTTCTTCTAGAATATTTTCTTCCAATTTTAGCCTGTAAGAAAAATAGAGATAGAAATGAATCATTAAACACCTTAACTAGCCACCTTTGTTTAAATCAAGTAGCGCTAATAAGCTTCAGAAATGTAGTCACACCATTAAGCTGGACTTGAATTATCTCACCGCCTACTCTATCATTTTGGTCATCATCACAAGGTCCATAAGCTCTCCTCCCTATTTAACCACATTACTATAGACTCTTGGTAGATCACAATAATAATGCATACCTCTAAATAAATACACTAATTTATGTTTCCATTTTTAAAAAACTTATATTCCCAGTTGATTCTGATGTGAAAAATACACCTTGCTTTAAGAATTACTGTTATGTTATATGAGTATGGACTTCCATGATAGCTCAGTTGATAAAGAATCTGCCTGTAATACAGAAGACCCCGGTTGGATTCCTGAGTTAGGAAGATCCTCTGGAGAAGGTTAAGGCTATCCACTCCAATATTCTAGCCTGGAGAATTCCATGGACTACAGTCCATCGGGTCACAAAGAGTCAGACACAATTGAGCAACTTTCACTTGAGCTTGAGCTTAGAGGTTTTTCAGAAGCTATGAATTGACAACAAAGAAAGCAAAATATGGAGGTTATGCTACTGAGTTAGAGGCTGTGCTGTGCTTAATCGCTCAGTTATGTCCAACTCTTTGCAACCCCATAGACTGCAGCCTGGCAGGCTCCTCTGTCCTTAGGGATTCTCCAGGCAAGAACACTGGAGTGGATTGCCATGCCCTCCTCCAGGGGATGTTCCCAACCCAGGGATCGAACCCAGGTCTCCTGCATTGCAGACAGTTTCTTTACCGACTGAGCCACAAGGGAAGCACAAGGATATAAAATGAAAGAGAGCTCATAAATAACTGGAGGCTAATTCAACAATTCTCAGTCTAAATTAAGGAATATAGCATGTGCTTTAAAATATTTAAATTGTTTTAATTTAATTCCAGTTATCCTCTGTGGAGTGCCCTTCATTCACATTTGCTATACCCTTTCAGTCCCATTTGCAAAACTTGCAAGTTTACTATTTAAAGAAATCATATCATATACTTTAGCTTTTAGTTAGAATAGATTTTCAATCCACTTATTTTTCTTTCCTTATTAATTTATACTATTTTCCCTCATTTTCATTTTAAATATATAGGATTAAGTTTAAAAAAATAAATAAATAAAAGAAGGAAGGACTTGACATTTTAATGCTTCCTAAGTGCAAAGTCAAAGAGACTGTTTAAGAATGCAATGTAAGTTTTATCACAATTTAATTTTTAAAAAAAGAATAAAGAGTCAGAATTCAAGAGGGCTATAATGGAGTCCTGGATCTTTTAAAAACAGTATTTATAACCTGGGTCAAGTGAGTCTCTCTCTGCTTCAATTTCTGCATCTGCAAAAATCAGAGTAACATCTAGGTTGCTTCCATGTCCTATTGTGAATAGTGCTGCAATGAACACTGGGGTACATGTGTCTTTTTCAGTTGTGGTCTCCTCAGAGTATATGCTCAGTGGTGGGATTGTTAGGTTTTATGGCAGTTTTATTCCTAGTTATTTAAAGAATCTCCATACTGTTCTCCATGTAGCAATTTACATTCCCATTAACAATGCAAGAGAGTTCCCTTTTCCCCACAGTCTCTCCAGGATTTATTGCTTGTAGATTTTTCAATGATGGCCAATCTGACTGCTGTGAGGTGATACCTCGTTGTAGTTTTCATGTGCATTTCTCTAATAATAAGCGATATTGAACATCTTTTCATATGTTTATTAGCCATCTGTATATCTTCTTTGGAGAAATGTCTGTTTAGATATTCTGCTTTCTTTTTGACTGGGTTGTTTGTTTTTCTGGTATTGAACTGCAAGAGCTGCTTTGTATATTTCGGAGATTAATCTTACATATACAGTGGACTGTTACTCAGCCATAAACTACATTTGAGTCAATTCTAATGAAGTGGATGAACCTAGAGCCTATTATACAGAGTGAAGTAAATCATAAAGCAAATATCATATATTAATGGATGTATATGGAATTAGAAGGATGGTACTGATGAACCTGCTTTCAGGGCAGCAATGGAGACACAGACATAGAGAACAGACTTGTGAACACAGTGGCTGAAGGAGATGGTAGGACAAATTGAGAGAGTAGCACTGAAACATGTGCATTACCAAATGTAAAATAGATAGCCAGTGGGAATTTGTTGTACGACACAGGGAGCTCAAACCTGGTGCTCTGTGGCAACCTACAGGGGGTGGGATGGGGTGGCAGGTGGGAGGAAATTTCAGGAGGGAGGGGACATATGTCCCCTATGGCTGATTCATGTTGATATATGGGAGAAACTAGCACAATATTGAAAAGCAATTATCCTCCAATTAAAAACAAATAATTTTTTAAAAATCAGAGTAACAATATCTACCATAGAAATTAATGAAACATTAAATGTAACATATTCTTAAAACACCTAGCCTAGAATAAAGTAAATGTTTAGTGTGAGCTCCACTTACTGCCCTAGTTACCATAAAAAAACATGAGCAAATTGATCTGATTCTTCCTTTAAAAGTATCTGTTTGAACCTAAAATATAGCTTCCATACACGTTCTTATCTCTGAGTATTCAATCTCACGAATGATATGAGTTCAATGCACTCCTATAGGGTTAACTTATAATGGAAAAAAAGGCTTAAAATTGCATCATATGTAACTCAGAATGAATCTCTCAATAAAAATATACTCAAATTCCCAAATAGTGCATGAAATTTGTTCACTGAAATAATCACATTAATAATTCCTTACTTTTTGAATAAAACCCTTTTTGATAATTATCTATACAATGTTCCTATTTCTCTGATCCTCAACCTATTGGTCACTATTCTATTAGTACCTTCCACAAAGCGGTTCAGCTACAGATTTGTTAGACAGATACGTACGAGTTTGCATTCCCACCAACAGTGTAAGAGGGTTCCCTTTCCTCCACAACCTCTCCAGCATTTATTGCTTGCAGACTTTTGGATCGCAGACATTCTGACTGGTGTGAAGTGGTACCTCACTGTGGTCTTGATTTGCATTTCTCTAATAATGAGTGACTTTGAGCATCTTTTCATGTGTTTGTTAGCCATCCGTATGTCTTCTTTGGAGAAATGTCTATTTAGTTCTTTGGCCCATTTTTGATTGGGTCATTTAATTTTCTGGAATTGAGCTGTATAAGTTGCTTGTATAATTTTGAGATTAGTCGTTTGTCAGTTGCTTCATTTGCTATTATTTTCTCCCATTCAGAAGGCTGTCTTTTCACCTTGCTTAAAAATTGCAAATAGAACTGCCTTATGACCCAGCAATCCTTCTGCTGGGTATACACACTGAGGAAACCAGAAATGAAAGAGACACATGTACCCCAATGTTCATTTCAGCACTGTTTATAATAGCCAGGACATGGAAACAACCTAGATGTCCATCAGCAGATGAATGGATAAGAAAGCTGTGGTACATATACACAATGGAGTATTACTCAGCCATTAAAAAGAATACATTGGAATCAGTTCTAATGAGATGGATGAAACTGGAGCCGATTATACAGAGTGAAGTAAGCCAGAAAGAAAAACACCAATACAGTATACTAACACATATATATGGAATTTAGAAAGATGGCAATGATGACCCTGTATGCAAGACAGCAAAAGAGACACAGATGTGTAGAGTGGACTTTTGGACTCAGAGGGAGAGGGAGAGGGTGGGATGATTTGGGAGAATGGCATTGAAACATGTGTACTATCATGTAAGAAATGAATCGCCAGTCTATGTTCTATGCAGGATGCAGGATGCTTGGGGCTGGTGCACAGCAATGATCCAGAGGGATGATGTGGGGTGGGAGGTGGGAGGGGGGTTCATGGTTGGGAGCTCATGTACACCCGTGGAGGATTCATGTCAATGTATGCCAAAACCAATACAGTACTGTAAAGTAAAATAAAGTAAAAATAAAAATTTTTTAAAAAATATGTATGGGTTGCTTGAAAAAAACCACTATGAGGAAAATTTCCATTTTAATTAAAGTTTACAAGTCCAGGCACAGCTTTATCCTTTACTGCCTTGCATATGTTAAAGCTAGGAGAGTAGAACTGGAGTTGTATCCCTTTAGTCTGGATTGATAAAGCTTTTTTTTACACAAAGAATAGCTTCAAATAATCCAGGTTTTAAAAATATTTTATAGTTTCCCATGTCATAGAGAAGTAAATGGGAGAGACAAGATTTGAACCCTGATTTGCATAATTCCAAAGTCCATAATCAATCTAACCCAAATTGATTGCTAGCTACAGAAGTACAGAGTATTCAGGAGGTCTATTCCCTCCTCTACCTGCTATAGGATACTTCCTTCATTCCCTCTTGTCTTCCCTCCCTTTCCCAATCTAGAATGAATAAGAGCTAGTAACATGGACCACCCTCCTCTCCTCCAACATCAACCTTTCCATCTTTTCCAGCATTCACTTGAATGAGCACTTTTAATAAAGGTGACAATAGACAGGACATGGCACTACAATAATACAATACTGATCACTGAGGTGATTGTGGCCCGGATATGATTACAAGTAAAAACAGCAAGGTGATTTGGAAAGGGTAGGAAGCACTTGGAATGATGAAATGAATTTGGAGGGGATCTATGACATAGAAAGTAATCATGTGGAAATTCTACTACTAGGAGAATAATTATACAACCAGGGGAGATAATAAATTATGAGACTTTTCAAGGATGGCTGAGTTATTCATAATGCAAATGACTAAAACTGGTTTAAGAATTTTTAAGACAATAAAACCTGAAGTCTGAGACCTTTGAAAATTTTTTCCATAATGGATTTCCCTGTGTGTTAGGATTATTTCAAAGAGTAATGCTCATTTTCATGGTAATTTTATCAAAGGAAAAACCCTAGGTCCTTGCCCTATCTGGCCACCTTGCACAGATAACATACCATGCACTGAAATTCTCAATTAACTGACCACCTCAAGACATCTATTCATTCACTTAATACAGAAATAATATCTGTCTATTGTGTGGAAGATAGAATAAAAGGAGGGATTCATTCACACTCACTCTGATGAGGTATGTTCAACCCCTACTAGAATGCAAGGGTCCTGTCTGCAGAAGAAAGCATACATTTCTAGCATTCAATCACTTCTGGCTCTGATAAGATTATTATTTAAGGAAAACCCATCTCCTTTGTCTCCCCACCCCTTAATGTCTTTGCTTTCTCCTGAGGACCCACATAAAAGAAACACTGGGAGATGTCCTGATTGCCCTCAAGGGTACACAATTTTTTTTTTTAATGAGTATTAAAAAGGAAGCAATTTGGATGCACAATCTCTGACTTTCTAGAAGTATAATCCTGTGACATCTCAGACCTGTTGAGGAATATTCTGATCCTAAAAAGCTTCACTTTATCCATAGTAAAGTTTTTCTGACAACAACTGCTCTAGATTAGAATGGATACAGTTTGGTCAGACCAATTTCCCTGTGAGCATCACAAACTTGAAAGTAACTTGCTGGAGTCCAGCTCCAGCAGCCAGGAAATCAACCTGAAGGGGTGAGCGGTGTTGGCGGACAATGATGTAGTCTCTGACTCATAGTAAGGAGCTACATGTTTATTTCAAGCTTCAGGTTCTCTTTTATACTTTGACCAAAGCATTAGGTCAGAGATTTGACATTTTCAGTTTCCCCCACCCAGATTTACTGATTTACTCCAGAAATCACTGTTGTCCTACAAACAGATTTCCTGCTTCAGCAATTCTCTCAGAATCAGCTTTACTATCTATTACCTACTTTCTTTTATGTGTCCTATACTTAACTTGTGATTACATTGTAACTTATGCCACATTTCTCAGTTTATTTCTTATCTTTCTAAATTCTATTTGCCCTAAGCATCTTAAGCTCAGTTCAGTTCTGTTCAGTCACTCAGTCGTGTCCAACTCTTTGTGACCCCATGAATCACAGCATGCCAGGCCTCCCTGTCCATCACCAACTCCCAGAGTTCACTCAGACTCATGTCCGAGTCAGTGATGCCATCCAGCCATCTCATCCTCTGTCATCCCCTTCTCCTCCTGCCCCCAATCCCTCCCAGCATCAGAACCTTTTCCAATGAGTCAACTCTTCCCATGAGGTGGCCAAAGTACTGGAATTTCAGCTTTAGCATCATTCCTTCCAAAGAAATCCTAGGGCTGATCTCCTTCAGAATGGACTGGTTGGATCTCCTTGCAGTCCAAGGGACTCTCAAGAGCCTTCTTCAACACCACAGTTCAAAAGCATCAATTCTTCGGCACTCAGCCTTCTTCACAGTCCAGCTCTCACATCCATACATGACCACAGGAAAAACCATAGCCTTGACTAGACGGACCTTAGTCGGCAAAGTAATGTCTCTGCTTTTCAATATGCTATCTAGGTTGGTCATAACTTTTCTTCCAAGGAGTAAGTGTCTTTAAATTTCATGGCTGCAATCACCATCTGCAGTGATTTTGGAGCCCCCAAAAATAAAGTCTGATACTGTTTCCACTGTTTCCCCATCTATTTCCCATGAAGTGATGGGACCAGATGCCATGATCTTCATTTTCTGAATGTTGAGCTTTAAGCCAACTTTTTCACTCTCCTCTTTCACTCTCATCAAGAGGCTTTTTAGTTCCTCTTCACTTTCTGCCATAAGGGTGGTGTCATCTGCATATCTGAGGTTATTGATATTTCCCCCAGCAATCTTGATTCCAGCTTGTGTTTCTTCCAGTCCAGCATTTCTCATGATGTACTCTGCATAGAAGTTAAATAAGCCGGATGACAATATACAGCCTTGACGTACTCCTTTTCCTATTTGGAACCAGTCTGTTGTTCCATGTCCAGTTCGAACTGTTGCTTCCTGACCTGTATACAGGTTTCTCAAGAGGCAGGTCAAGTGGTCTGATATTCCCATCTCTCTCAGAAGTTTCCACAGTTTATTGTGATCCACACAGTCAAAGGCTTTGACATAGTCAATAAAGCAGAAATAGATGTTTTTCTGGAACTCTCTTGCTTTTTCCATGATCCAGCAGATGTTGGCAATTTGATCTCTGGTTCCTCTGCCTCTTTTAAAACCAGCTCGAACATCAGGAAGTTCTCGGTTCATGTATTGCTGAAGCCTGGCTTGGAGAATTTTGAGCATTACATTACTAGGATGTGAGATGAAATTTGGAAAACTCAGCAGTGGCCACAGGACTGGAAAAGGTCAGTTTTCATTCCAATCCCAAAGAAAGGCAATGCCAAAGAACACAATTGCAATCTTAAGCTCACTATCTCCTAAAAAGCCTTCTAGCTATTCTTAATTATTCCTAAACCCTAAGCTCAGCAAACTTCTTTTGCCATAAATATTTCCTTCACAAACAGGTCTCAGAAACAGTCCTTCCCATGGCCTCAAGCTGCGGCTTACATGCTCATCCTGGGACATTCTTTGTTAAGATCCTTGAACAAATGTCAGTGGTTATTTTATAGATTATTTTCTGGGCACAACTGCAGAAAGCTTTGTGCTTTCTCATGCTTCTCTCAAGCACCTTAATATTCTTTCCAGCCAATTCAACCGAAGAAAGGAAAAACAAGTCAGAATCACAAAAGCTAACTCCTTCATCCCAGGACTGTGCCTGTGGAATGAGGAGAAGGATTTGGGGCCATGCCTCCATTTTGTCAGTAATGCCTAACGTGGCTCCCAACAGTAACCCGTTTTTTAACTGTTATCACAACAGATAAATTATAAATACATGAACAATGTTGGTTACTACGAGTGAAATGACACAGAACATACAAGACACACAAGAGACAGACAGGAGACCACTCTGGCCAGAGGAACAGAACTGGCCAAACGAATTGCCGTTTATTATTATAAAGCCCTCCTTAGGCAGAATTCCAGACTGTAAGAATAAGCCTTTTCAGTACAGTGCAGGTGCATACATGATATCGTACAGCAAAGGGGAGTGAAATCTCTGTCTACTGCAGAGTCTGCGCAAAGCCCTCATCTCCCTCTTATCTCAAGAAGGGAATGCTCCCTCGTTTGCAAGGGACCATTAAACTCAAGGCTGTATCCAGACTCTTTGGCAGAACACCTCGTATGCAAGGATGCTCAGCCTGAGCAGAGAGACCCCGTTTGCAGGCACATCTCTGCTACCCTATTAACCCTTTAAACAATGGAAAGGAGTCACATATTCCATAACCAGCACCCCTTCTTCTTTCTTCCTTTTTCTGATCTTTTGATGACTGGCATCTGGTTGTTTATTTTTAGGGTAAAGAAAATATCATGGTACCACAGCTGTTCAATTTTTTTTGGCTTCATAATAAAGACTGATGTATCAATACAAGATAATGATGAAAGAAATTTAAGAAAGCACAAGTAAATGGAAAAATATTCCATGGGCCCATGTTCATGGATCAGAAGTAATATTGTTAAAATATTCATACTCACCAAAGCAACCTATTCAACCAAGGCATGTGTGCTCAGTCATGTCTGACTTTTGCAACCCCATGGACCATAAGCTCCTCTGTCCATAGAATCATCCAGACAAGAATACTGGAATGGGTTGCCATTTCCTTCTGCAGGGGATCTTCCTGACACAGAGATCAAACCTACATCTTCTGCTTCTTCTGCTTTGGCAGGTAGGTTCTTTACCACTGAGCCACTTGGGAGTCCAATTTGCAATGAAATCTCTCAAAATTCCAATAGTACTTTTCACAGAAGTAGGAAAATCAATCCTAAAACTTGTATGGAACCGCAAAAGACACCAAAGCAATCTTAAGAAGGAAGAACACAGTTGGAGGCATAAAACTTCCTGATTTGAAACTATATTGCAAAGCTATAGTAATCAAAATAGTATAATATTGGCATTAAAAATAAACACATAGACCAACAGAACAGCATGGAGAGTCCAGAAATAAATCCATACATATACAATTAACTAATATTTGACAAAGGAGTCAAGAATGCTCAGTGGAAAAAAGGCAATCTCTTCAATAAAAATCTTGAGAAAATTGGATAGTCACATATAAAAGAATGAAACTAGACCCCTATCCTACACTAATCACAAAGATTAACTAAAAATGGATTGAAGATTTAAACATAAGTCCTAAAAGCATAAAACTCTTAGAAGAAAACAAAAGCTTCTTGACATGGATCTTGGCAATGACTTTTCAGCTATGACACTTAAAGTATAAGCAACAAAATCAAAGATAAACATGAGATATGATATCAAACTTCAAAGTTTCTGCACAACAAAAGAAGCAATCAACAAAATGAAAAGACAACTTATGGAATGGGAAAAAATACTTGCAAATCATATATCTGATAGTGAGTGAACTGAGCGAAAGTCGCTCAATCATGTCCAACTCTTTGCAACCCCATGGACTATACAGTCCATGGAATTCTCCAGGCCAGAATACTGGAGTGGGTAGCCTTTCCCTTCTCCAGGGGATCTTCTCAATCCAGGTCTTCTGCAATGCAGGTGAATTCTTTACCAGCTGAGCCACAAGGGAAGCCCAAGAATACTGGAGTGGATAGCCTATCCCTTCTCCAGTGGATCTTGCTGACCCAGCAATTGAACTGGGGTCTCCATAAGGGGTTAATATCCAAAATGTATAAAGAACTCATGAACTCAAGAGGAAAAAACTAATAATCAAGTTTAAAACTGGACAAAGAACCTGAATAGGCATTTTCCCAAAGATTTATGAATGGCCAACAAGTACATGAAAAGTTATTCAAAATCACTAATCATAGAGAAATATAAACCAAAGCCACAATGAGCTATCACCTCACACCTGTTAGAATGGCTAGCATCAAAAAAGACAAGACATGACAATTGCTTATCAAGGATGTAGAAAAGGGGATCTTTGTCCACTCTTGGTAAGACTGTAAATTGGTATAGTCATTATGGAAAATAGTATAGAGGTTACTCAAAAAGTTAAAAATAGAACTACCATCTAATCTACTTCTGAGAATATATCTGAAGGATATATGTATATATAATATTTTTGACATTGTAATTTTATTTCAAGTAGTCTACTCTAGGGAAATGTTATAAAATTTAAAAAAAATTTAAGCCCAGTGATTTTTATTGCATTATTTTAAGATTAGAAAATTTTAAATAGCCTAAAAGCCCTAGAGAAATGATATTAAAACACTCACTATTATGCAGCTTTAGTAGTATTTAAGAGAGTTTTAGTTACATGGAAAAATGCAGGCTATAAATGTAAGCTGAATACTAAGTTGTAAATGCTGTATGACCTCATATGTATAAATTTTTACAACAAAAAAGACCAGAGGGAATATGTCAAGTTTTTACTTGAATTATGTGTGCTTGAAAAAACTGTAATTTTTTAAGCTCCCTTAATTTTTCTGACTCTTCCAAATTTTTGTTTAAACACAAGTTACCTTGACAATCAGAATTTTTAAAAATTGCAACAGTGATACTCAGCACACAGGGTGTTGTAAGGATTAAATAAAATGAGTTAAATATAAGAATTTGTCACAATATCTAGCATAAGATATCAATAGCAATTGTTTTCCATCTTTGATGGGTAAAGATGGAAGATAAATAGTTTACTATTTAAGAACTCAGGCTTCACTCTCAGAGAGAACTGAATTCAGATATTGTCATTCCCATTTATTAAATGTTACAAATTATTTAATTAACGTAAGCTTCAATAGCTTTCCCATAAGTGAAAATAAAAGTATATCTAACATATCAGATTGGGAGGGGATTAAATTAAGTTACTCATAAATTTACTCATCTTACTGCCTGACATGTAACAAGTTTTCAGTAAATATTAACTGCTATATTTGTATGCCAAAGTACAAGGGTAGCTACAGGTATGGATAGGCTTTTGATCCCATGTAATGAATTAAAAAATAAGTTTAAAAAATAACTGTCCCTTTAATCAGAGAAAAAAGCTCAAACTTATATGGCAAATGCATAGCATCAACTGATAGAGTGGAATCATTGGTCCATTATGAGAAAAGGAGTATCAGATGTTTGAAATAACCTTAACAAAAGATGAGTCCCTAGGGTAATGACCATCCAGCTGCGGGAATAGCAGCAAAGAGTCCCTTTAGGGAAATTGGATTTGGCCCAACAACAGTTTCAGGGAGGATAAGTGGAGAATTCAAGCTTTCATTCTTCCTACTACTGGATGGGGAGCAGGGGAAACACATCTGAGATCCAAGGGAAATGAAAAGCAGAGGAAAGGCTTATCTGCAGACACTGTTTCCTATTCCAGTAAGTGCCTGAATCAACTCCTTCAACAAAGGGCATATTCATGAACACGGGACAGAGAAAAATATTTGTTATATTTTGACAGTGGAAATGTGAGTTCGAGAAAGTATCTTTCTACCTGTCTAGTTGAAAGAGAAACCATTGCATTCAAATTTCATCAACTGTAAAGGCAAAAGAAAAGAAAAATAAGTATATTGCCTTTATTTAATCCTGTCTAATATCATCATTATTTTTTTTATTTTTATTCTAAACTACAATATTCTCCTTAAAATTTACTGAAGAAAATTAAAACCCAAAATGGAAAATATCATTCTCCTGTTTTTTTTTTTCTTTCTCAAGGAAGAAAAGTATTAATTGATTGAAAATAAGGTGTGCTTCCTTCCAATGGGAAAAGACTAATAACAGGAATTCTCTCCAGAAGCTAATGGCTATCATTTCTCATGATGTTACATTTGATTTTTTTAAACTTAACTTCTAATCTGTGTCCTAGGTTTATGAAATGGCACTGGCCACTTACAAGTAAAATACAGCCTTTAGGCTGCCCCACTGGGAATCTTCCCATTCTCCTCAACCCTGGCACAGAGACTTACTTCATTGACTTTAAACCCAAGTAGCAAGTGAGTGAGAAATTATATCCTGCATGGTAAGTAACATATGACATAAATAATGGGCTTCCTAGCAACTTGTAACGTTCCAGAAATAGCAAAGGTCACAAAAATTGGTTAGGGAAAGTGGAAGATCCAGAAACATGCCTTCAAGAATAATATATTTTAATGTTTATCTTTTCAATTTATAAAAGTAATATATGTTATTTATAGATATTTTAAGAAACATAGACATGTATAAAGAATAAAAGTATACAACCTATCACTGATCTTGAAAAACTTACCACTATTAATTTCATTTTCTCCAGGAATTTTTATATTCTTCAATATTATTTACTTTTTCTAAAGAAGTCTATATAAGAAACTACATAAACTCTTGCTACACAAAGAACTCTATAAAGTATGGAGGACTTTATAAATTTTTACTACTCAAAGAATTAACATTACCTTATTACTTATTAGAAATTTTGGAGAAGGAAATGGCAACCCACTCCAGTACTCTTGCCTGGAAAATTCCATGGAATGAGGAGACTGGGAGGCTACAGTCCATGGGGTTGCAAAGAGTCGGACACAACTGAGTGACTTCAGTACGACTTCACTATTAGAAATTTAGAATCCCAAACCTCATGCACTCCTTCTGAGTCAGAATCTGTATTTTAACATGATTCCTAAAAATTCTTATGCACTGTATGAATTTTTTCTACACCTCTAATTCTTATTTAGTGGGTATAAATGCTTTAAAAGCTCTGAGTATTTCTAAATTGCCAGCCAGGAAAAAAATGTACAAGTTAATATACCCTCCAACAGTTTTTCTAAGTACTTTATCAACTCTGGTATCATGATTATTCATTTTTGTTAATTTGAAAAATCAAAATTATGTATTTCATATTTAAATTAGTGACCTTTATCTGGAAATGTGGAGTTATAGATTTAACTATCACAATTTACACTGAAACTTATATTGACTTAAAGTGCCTCTTCATTTTACTGAAAATAGTATTTATCATGAAGGAATATAAATATATGTTCCAAAACACCCCTTGCTTAGTATACAAGAATGCAGTAGACACTGAGCAAACTTTTATTGAATTTTTTAAATTCTTTAGTTTAGTGATTAGCTTATAAAGCTAAATTTAGGAGCTAAGCCTGAAAAGATTGTAACTAGCATATATATATATATTCAGTTTATGGTTACAAAGTGGCAGTTGATAGAAAATGAACTAAGGTTCATGATGGATAGCAATCAAAAAGTTCATGTTATTATTTTAAAATATTTTAATAAAAATATGTTAGGACATATTTTCCTTTATTATCATGTACTGAAACTATATAAGACAGTATTGTAGACCTTAAATTTTCCAGCAACAAAAATCTCAAGTCATCTTGTCATCTTAGAAGTAATTCTAAGAAAAAAAGAAATGAAGAGAGAAAGAAACAGAAAGAGAGACAGAGAAACAAGTGAAATAAAGTGATTGAAAACAAGGAATGTTTTTCTCTGAGAAGTTTAGTGAGCTTTTCACTGGGCTAAAACCTAAACAAGAACATCTTTCCATACCAGCTGATAGCATCCTGATCTCCTTGCTTGCAAGTTTATGAGATGAAAGAAAATGACTAGGCTATCTTCTGCCCTCTGGAGAGAAAACAGCAAGGACAATCAATCTAAATTAGAATATGGACAGATCTAAGGACTGATCTCCTTTCAATAGAAAGAAGAAAAATGTATAAAAGAGAATTGACAAGAAAAATAAAGTAAAATAGCACTTAATAATTTTAAATAAATGCATATTTTCAAACCTAAGCAAATTATATCCCTGGGTACAGAAAGAATTTACAGATGTGATTTCAAAATCACTATTGGTGTCTTTGAAGAATACTAAAGAAAGGAAGAAAATGTTTTAAAAACTGAAATTGAACAAAGGCATCAGTTTTAAAAGCTACTTTTAAAATTTTCAATAAGCCCTTTGTTTATTAATGTATGCCAGAGAGTTTTTCAGATACAAAGTCATTTTTACCATTTTTGTGCTGTTTATCTGTTTTTAGCTTAGCCATCTATCCCCAATTGTTGAGAATAATATGTTAACCTATAAAAAGTTTTAAGTTCTCTAAAAAGGCAATTTTTAATGTTCTACATGTTCTAATCAAACACATAGGTGAAAATCATGAGAAATTTTATCAAATTCACAGGGAATAAAAATGGAAGTTAATATTTGAAAGTCTTAAGATCTCATTCAATGAAACACTTGGTGAAATTCAGTAATTAATCTCCCTCATTTCAAAAACTCAATGACACAACCACTAAATGGGGCCACTCTGTTTTAAGTTCTATGAATAAAACTCTAGGGACTTTAGTATAATGAAAATTCAATAAAAGTCAAAAGTATAAAGTTACTGCCCCCAAAAGCCAAAGAATTTAAGCCTGCATGAGTTCCTAGAGCAAACGAGATTATAATACCACTGTGTTCTGTGTCAGCCACACAGTATGAGGGGTAAAGCCTCACATTCTCTCCTTTAAGGTACTTAGTTGATATTACTCTTTTGTTCAGTAAATCTGTCAATTCTAGTTTTTTACAATTAAATTGCCCATGTCAACGTTTATATATTAATTTAGCATTAGCCAGACACCCATCTCGAGAAGAAAATGGTGACCCACTCCAGTCTTCTTGCCTGGAGAATCCCATGGAAGGGGAAGACTGGCAGGCTGCAGTCCATGGGGTTGCAAGGAGTCAGACACGACTGAAGCGACTTAGCATGCATGCAGACACCCATCTGTACTGTCTAGACCAATGTTCTCCAAAGTTCAGTGCACCAGGCAACCCAATGAGAGATGTAGAAAGGAAATACCTGAAATTCTATTTTTATTTTAATTCTAAGAAAACTTTTTTTCAGAATCTTTACCAATATTTACTATATTTATTGACAGTGGTTTGTTGATAGTTTAAAAGTGAATAGTCATATATAGAAGAGTACACTCAACAACTGTATTGTTGGACTGCCCAATCAAAAATAGAAACTATTGGTCTAGTCCCCTCCCTTATGCTCAGGAAAATGTGCTCATCTCCTGAGGAGAAACAAGGAGACATAATTCTCTTTGTAAATGTAATTTCCGCTCCAATCCTTACAGAATGGACAGAAATTATGATGTCAAAGGTCAGAAATATTTCCCATGCTGTGAGTGAGTTCATCCTCTTGGGCTTCCCTTGCCACTGGGAAATAGAGATCTTCCTCTTTTCCATATTCTTCATAACTTACATCCTGACCCTCCTTGGAAATATGGCAGTGCGCTGGGACCGCCGGCTCCGCACCCCAATGTACATTCTGCTGGCCAACTTCTCCTTCCTGGAGATCTGCTATGTCAACTCTGATGTGCCCAATATGCTGGCCAACTTCTTCTCCCAAACCAAAACCATCTCCTTTGCTCGGTGTCTCCTCCAGTTGTACTTCTTCTTCTCACTGGGCACAACGGAATGCTTATTCCTCTCCATCATGGCCTATGACTGTTTCCTGGCAATTTGCCACCCTCTGCATTACCCCACCATCATGACTAGTAAGTTCTGTAGCCGCCTGGTCATCTTTTGCTGGGTGTACGGTTTCCTCTGGTTTCTGATCCCAGTGATACTCGTTACTCAGCTACCATTTTGTGGCCCAAATGTGATTGATGACTTTCTGTGTGACCTGGGTCCTCTGTTGGCCCTGGCTTCAGCATGTGTCCCAATTCCGGGGACTGTCCTCATATGTGGTACCATGAGCTCCCTCCTTATCTTTGCCACCTTTTTCTACATTACTGGATCCTACACCCTGGTGCTGAGGGTTGTAATGCAGGTGCCCTCAGTGGCTGGCCGGAAGAAAGCCTTCTCCACCTGCTCCTCACATCTGGCTGTTGTGTTTCTATTCTATAGTTCTGTCATGATGACATACGTGAGTCCAGGGTCAGGACAAGCAGAGGGCATGCAGAAGTTCACAACTTTGTTCTACTCAGTTTTCACCCCCTTTTTCAGCCCCATTATCTATAGCCTCCGGAATAAAGAAATGAAAGATGCTTTGAAGAAAGTTTTAGGAGGGTCCTAAAACTGGGACTATGCAAATTAAAGTTGGAAAATCATTGATCTCTGAAAAGGCTCACAATAACCACAACCACATGTAACACTTTCTATTGACATCTACCTCCAACCGAGCAGTGGTTCTCAACTAATTGACTCTGAAATGGGGGTATTAGGACCAAGGCACAGGTATTTTGAAAAGTCCTCCAAGATACTGTAATATACAGAGAGGGTTAAGAACCCTCAAATTTAGGAATTTCTTAGCTCTATAATGGGCTTCCCAGATGGTGGGTTCAGAAGACCCCCTGGAGAAGGAAATGTCAACCCACTCCATTTTTGCCTGGAAAATCCCATGGACAAAGGAGCATGGCTATAGTCCATGGAGTCACAAGAGTTGGACATGACTTAGTGTCTAAATAACAACAACAAACTTCTGTGATAACACAGAGTGAGACCACACACATACCCCTTTTCTTTTCAAAAGCCACTTTAGTGCAAATAATCAAACTGAATCAGTCTTTTATAGGTGGCTGTCCAGTCTTACCAACACCGCTTGTTGACCAACCAGTTTTTTTATCCACTGTATATCCTTGCCTCCTTTGTCATAGATTAATTGACCAAGGTGTGTGGATTTATTTCTGGGCCTTCTGTTCTGTTCCATTAATCTATGTACCTATTCTTCTGCCAATAATATGCTGCTTTGATTACTGTAACTTGGTAGTATATACTGAAGTCTGGGAGGGGTATACCTTTAATAAGACATGTTATAACCCAAATATAATAATCACTGCCTTGCCAAAAAAAAAAAAAAATGTTTATGTCCAAGATAAGGCAATCTCTTTTGAATGATTTGTATATACCTTTTTGAAGAGATTATGCATAGAAAAGGGGCTTCCCTCATAGCTCAGTCAGTAAAGAATCTGCCTGCACTGCAGGAGACCCGGGTTTGATTCCTGGGTCACAAAGATCCCCTGGAGAAGGAGATGGGAACCCACTCCAGTATTCTTGCCTAGAGAATCCCATGGACAGAGAAGTCTAGCAGACTACAGTCCATGGTGTCACAAGAGTCAGACGTGACTTAATGACTAAACCAACAACAAAACAAATGCATAGGAAAAAACAAAAAAGAATACGAAAAACTATTCTGGCATTGTACTGTCCTTTGGAGTGACCCAGGTTAGCAATATTTCTTTCCTGTCCTCAGAGTACCATTTCTTCCCCCCGTTTATTATTTTTGCTTTTATTTTTCTGCCTTAAAAGATTGATCCAGGAAAATACTGCTACAATTTACATCAGTATTCTGCCTATGTTCTCTTCCTTGAGTTTTATGGGTTCCATTCTTACTTTTAGATTTTAACCATTTTTTTAGTTTATTTTTGCAAATTGTATGAGAAAATGTTCTAATCTCCCGCTTTTATAGGTGGCTGTCCAGTTTTCCCAGCACCACTTGTTAAACAGCCAATCCATTGTATATTCTTGCTTCCTTTGTCATAGGTTAATTGACAGTTGGTGTGCAGGTTTATTTGGGGGCTTTCTGGTCTGTTCTATTAATCTATGTGTCTATTTTTATGCTGCCAATAAAATGCCATTTTGATTACTGTGGCTTTATAGTATAGACTGAAGTCTGGGAGGGTTATACCTCTAAGAGGGTAACAGGCAGGAAGGCCGGGGGTCTCCAAATGGAGGAAATAGCGTGCAAGTGTCTGACATTTTTATCTCCCTTAAGCGGCAGGAGGAAACTAACTAGCGATATTTTTTCCTTCTCTATACAAATTTAAAAGGAGGTTTCTCTTAAAATTCTGTGTTGCCATAATGACACCTGGTTTCACTCAAAGTTAACCATTGCCTTTTTCTTATGGAAATATTTATCTTAAGCTATGCTAATGTACTATACATTTACCCCAAACTCTGTCTTCAAGTCGGTTCTGCCTTTTGGGCTCAGAACCTACTTGATAAACTAGTATGTTATACTCCGATATTGTTCCTCTAATCTATGTAAATGAAACTATTTGTATGGTGCTCTGCCCTTCTTCAAGATTCAAGTTAATCCTTTATGGCCCAAGATAAACCATTTGGTGCCAAGATTATCCCAAAATACATCTTATGGGTGAGGGGCCTGGTGCCATTCTAAGTTTTGAGACATTCTTTTCTTTAACAGACTGCTGGTGATTATATAACATCCAGCTGAAGACTAGCAGGGGGGTACTCTTTCTGCCCCCTTCTGATGCCTATGTCAGAAGCTTTCTCTATCTCATTTATACTTTAATAAAACTTTATTACACAAAAGCTCTGAGTAATCAAGCCTCATCTCTGGCCCCGGATTGAATTCTTCTCCTCCGGGGGCCAAGAATCCCGGATTCAACAACATTTCACATGTCGTGATTCAACAACATTTCACCTCCAGGTTTGTTCTTTTCTCTCAAGATTGCTTTGGCAATTCAAGGTCTTTTGTGGCACCACACGAATTTTATAATTATTTCTTTTACTTCTATGAAAAATGTCATGAGTATTTTAATAGGAGCTGCACTAAATCTGTAGATTGCTTTGGATAGTATGACTATTTTAACAGTATCAATTCTTCCAACCCAAGAGCATGGGATGTCTTTCCATTTATTTGTATTATCTTCAGTTTCCTTCACTAATGTTTTACAGTTTTCAGAGTATAGGCCTTTTATCTCCTTGATTAAATATATTCCTAGTGTTTTGGGGGAGTGTTGATGCAATTTTAAATGGGATAGTTTTGTACTTTATCTTCCTGATAGTTCATTTTTAGTATATAGAAATTCAATAGATTTCTGTGTATTATATCCTGCAACCTTACTGAAATCATTTATCAGCTGTAAGTTTTTGGGTAGAGTCTTTAGGGTTCTTTATGGAGTTTATGTCATCTACAAATAGTTACATTTTTATATCTTCCTTTCCAATTTGGACATTTTATTTCTTTTCTCTTTTTAATTAACTTATTTATTTTTAAATGGAGGCTAATTACTTCACAATATTGTTTTATTTCTTTTTCTTATCTTTGTACTGTAGCTAGGACTTCCAATATTATTAAACAAAAGTGATGAAAGTGGGCATTCTTGTCTTTTCCTGAATTTAGCAGGAAGGCTCAGCTTTTCACCACTGGATATTATGTTAGCTGTGGGTTTGTCATAAATGGCCTTTATTATGTTGAGATATAAAGCCACTTTGATGAGAGTTTTTATCATGAGTGGATGCTGAATTTTGTCAATGTTTTTATGTGTCTTTTGAAATGATCATGTGATTTTTATCCTTTTGTTAATGTGTTTTATCACATTGATTGATTTGCATATGTTGAACCATCTCTGTAACCCTTTGTGAATAAACCCAACTTGACCATGGTGCATGATCCTTTCTACACACTGTTACATTTGGTTTGATACTCTGATTAAAGACATTGAGTGGCTGATTGGAACAAAAAAAGACCCTTCAATATGCTGCTTATAAGAGACTCAGTTCAGGGCCAGACACACACAGAGTGAAAGGGAAGGAATGAGAAAAAATTTCATGCAAATAGAAAGGAAGAGAAGGCAAGAGTAACAATACTTGTATCAGACAAAATAAACTTTAAAAGGAAGGCTATAACAAAAGAAAAGCAGGGCTTTATATACCACTTGCAACAACATGGATAGAGCTAGAAATTATCATACTAAGTGAAGAATTCAGAAAGAGAAAGACAAATACTATATGATATCACTTATATGTGGAATCTAAAATATGGCAAAAATGAACTTAACGAAACAGAAACAGACTCACAGACATAGAGAATAGATTTGTATTTGTCAAGGAGGAAACAGGTGAGGGAGGGAAGAACTTGGAATTAACAAATATAAACTATTATATATAGAATGGATAAAAAATAAGGTCTTACTGTATAGCACAGAGAACTATCTTCAATATAAACCATAATGGATAAACCATAATGGAAAAGAATATTTAAAAATCCTGTTTGTGTAAAACTGAGTCACTTTGCTGTACAGCAGAGATTGGCACAACATTATAAGTCACCTACACTTCAATTTTTAAAAGTAAAGTTTAAAAAAATGTTAAAAAGAAAAGTATAATGATAAAGGGATCAATACAAGAAGAGGATATTACACTTGCTAACATATACATACCCAGTACAATAGCGTCTAAATATATAAATCAAATACTAACAGACATACAAGAAGAAATTGACAATAGTACAATAATAGTATAGGAGACTTTAACACCACACTGACATCAATAGGCATCAATAAGGGGTCTTAAATGACACAATAAGCCAGTTGGACTTAATTAATGTCTGTAGGACAATACAGGAGAAGGCAATGGCACCCCACTCCAGTACTCTTGCCTGGAAAATCCCATGGATGGAGGAGCCTGGTAGGCTGCAGTCCATGGGATTGCAAAGAGTCAGACACGACTGAGCAACTTCACTTTCATTTTTCATTTTCATGCATTGGAGAAGGAAATGGCAACCCACTCCAGTGTTCTTGCCTGGAGAATCCCAGGGACGGGGGAGCCTGGTGGGCTGGCGTCTATGGGGTCACACAGAGTCAGACATGACTGAGCGACTTAGCAGCAGCAGCAGCAGCAGCAGGACAATACATCCCAAAACAGTAAAATGCACATTCTTTTCAAATGCACGTGGAATATTCTCTAGAATAGATCACATACTAGGTTACAAAATAATCTTCAATAAATATAAGAAGATAGGAACTTTATCAAGCTTTTTCTTCTCACCACAACAGTATGAAACTAGAAATTAACCACAAGGAGAAAAATGGGAAAAGAACAAACACATGTAGCCTAAGCAAAATGCTACAAAAAATTGAATGAGATAATGTTGAAATCAAAGAGGAAATCAGAAAATACCTCAAGACAAGTGAAAATGGAAACACAACTTTCCAAAGTTAATGGGCTATATCAAAACCAGTTCTAAGGGGGAAGTTTATAGCAATATAGGCCTTCCTCAAGAAACAAGAAAAACATCAAGTAAACAATCTAAGTTGCCACCTAAAAGAATTAGGAAAAGAAGAACATAAAGCCCAAAGTCAGCAAAATGAAGGGAATAATAAAGATCAGAAAGGAAATAAATAAAATAGATCATAAAATAGAAAATATCAATGAAACATAAAATTGAGTTTTTTGAAAAAAAAAATAATCAGAATTTATAAACCTTTATCCAGGCTCACCAAGAAGAAAAAGAGAGGCCCTAAATAAAATAAGAAATGAAGGAGGAGATATGACAACAAATTCCACAGAGAAACAAAAAATCATAAGATAATGCTATGAACAGTTATATGCTAAAAATTATATAAAACCTAGGAGAAATGGACAAATTTCTAGAAGCAAAGCCTGACAAGACTGAGTGAAGAAGAAATAGACAATTTGAACAGACTGATCACAAGTTAAACTGAATTTGTTAAAAAAAAAAAAATTCCCAGAAAGCAACAATCCAAGACCAGAGGGATTCACTGGGGAATTCTACAATACATAAAAAGAAGAACTAATATCTATCCTTTTAAACTATTTCAAAAAAAAAATTGAGGAGGAGCTAACATTCCCAAATTCATTCTATAAGGCCATCATTACCCTGACACCAAAACCACATAAAAATACTACAAAAAAAAAAGAAAGAAAGAAAATTACAAGCCAATATTTTTTTTAATTTATTTATTTTTTTAATTTTAAAATCTTTAATTCTTACATGCGTTCCCAAACATGACCCCCCCTCCCACCTCCCTCCCCACAACATCTCTCTGGGTCATCCCCTTGCACCAGCCCCAAGCATGCTGCATCCTGCATCAGACATGGACTGGCGATTCAATTCTTACATGATAGTATACATGTTAGAATTCCCATTCTCCCAAATCATCCCACCCTCTCCCTCTCCCTCTGAGTCCAAAAGTCCGTTATACACATCTGTGACTTTTTTCCTGTCTTGCATACAGGGTCGTCATTGCCATCTTCCTAAATTCCATATATATGTGTTAGTATACTGTATTGGTGTTTTTCTTTCTGGCTTACTTCACTCTGTATAATTGGCTCCAGTTTCATCCATCTCATCAGAACTGATTCAAATGAATTCTTTTTAACAGCTGAGTAATACTCCATTGTGTATATGTACCACAGCTTTCTTAGCCATTCATCTGCTGATGGACATCTAGGTTGTTTCCATGTCCTGGCTATTATAAACAGTGCTGCGATGAACATTGGGGTACATGTGTCTCTTTCAATTCTGGTTTCCTCGGTGTGTATGCCCAGAAGTGGGATTGCTGGGTCATAAGGTAGTTCTATTTGCAATTTTTTAAGGAATCTCCACACTGTTCTCCATAGTGGCTGTACTAGTTTGCATTCCCACCAACAGTGTAGGAGGGTTCCCTTTTCTCCACACCCTCTCCAGCATTTATTGCTTGCAGATTTTTGGATCGCAGCCATTCTGACTGGTGTGAAGTGGTACCTCATTGTGGTTTTGATTTGCATTTCTCTAATAATGAGTGATGTTGAGCATCTTTTCATGTGTTTGTTAGCCATCCGTATGTCTTCTTTGGAGAAATGTCTATTTAGTTCTTTGGCCCATTTTTTGATTGGGTCGTTTATTTTTCTGGAGTTGAGCTGCAGAAGTTGCTTGTATATTTTTGAGATTAGTTGTTTGTCAGTTGCTTCATTTGCTATTATTTTCTCCCATTCAGAAGGCTGTCTTTTCACCTTGCTTATAGTTTCCTTTGTTGTGCAGAAGCTTTTAATTTTAATTAGATCCCATTTGTTTATTTTTGCTTTTATTTCCAGAATTCTGGGAGGTGGATCATAGAGGATCCTGCTGTGATTTATTTCTGAGAGTGTTTTGCCTATATTCTCCTCTAGGAGTTTTATAGTTTCTGATCTTACATTTAGATCTTTAATCCATTTTGAGTTTATTTTTGTGTACGGTGTTAGAAAGTGATCTAGTTTCATTCTTTTACAAGTGGTTGACCAGTTTTCCCAGCACCACTTGTTAAAGAGATTGTCTTTACTCCATTGTATATTCTTGCCTCCTTTGTCGAAGATAAGGTGTCCATATGTATGTGGATTTATTTCTGGGCTTTCTATTTTGTTCCATTGATCTATATGTCTGTCTTTGTGCCAGTACCATACTGTCTTGATGACTGTGGCTTTGTAGTAGAGCCTGAAGTCAGGCAAGTTGATTCCTCCAGTTCCATTCTTCTTTCTCAAGATTGCTTTGGCTATTCGAGGTTTTTTGTATTTCCATACAAATCTTAAAATTATTTGTTCTAGTTCTGTGAAAAATGTGGCTGGTAGCTTGACAGGGATTGCATTGAATTTGTAAATTGCTTTGGGTAGTATATTCATTTTCACTATATTGATTCTTCCGATCCATGAACATGGTATATTTCTCCATCTATTAGTGTCCTCTTTGATGTCTTTCATCAGTGTTTTATAGTTTTCTATATATAGGTCTTTAGTTTCTTTAGGTAGATATATTCCTAAGTATTTTATTCTTTTCGTTGCAATGGTGAATGGAATTGTTTCCTTAATTTCTTTTTCTACTTTCTCATTATTCGTGTATAGGAATGCAAGGGATTTCTGTGTGTTGATTTTATATCCTGCAACTTTACTATATTCATTGATTAGCTCTAGTAATTTTCTGGTGGAGTCTTTAGGGTTTTCCATGTAGAGGATCATGTCATCTGCAAACAGTGAGAGTTTTACTTCTTCTTTTCCAATTTGGATTCCTTTTATTTCTTTTTCTGCTCTGATTGCTGAGGCCAAAACTTCCAGAACTATGTTGAATAGTAGCGGTGAAAGTGGACACCCTTGTCTTGTTCCTGACTTTAGGGGAAATGCTTTCAATTTTTCACCATTGAGGATAATGTTTGCTGTGGGTTTGTCATAGATAGCTTTTATTATGTTGAGGTATGTTCCTTCTATTCCTGCTTTCTGGAGAGTTTTTATCATAAATGGATGTTGAATTTTGTCAAAGGCCTTCTCTGCATCTATTGAGATAATCATATGGTTTTTATTTTTCAATTTGTTAATGTGGTGAATTACATTGATTGATTTGCGGATATTGAAGAATCCTTGCATCCCTGGGATAAAGCCCACTTGGTCATGGTGTATGATTTTTTTAATGTGTTGTTGGATTCTGATTGCTAGAATTTTGTTGAGGATTTTTGCATCTATGTTCATCAGTGATATTGGCCTGTAATTTTCTTTTTTTGTGACATCTTTGTCAGGTTTTGGTATTAGGGTGATGGTGGCCTCATAGAATGAGTTTGGAAGTTTACCTTCCTCTGCAATTTTCTGGAAGAGTTTGAGGAGGATAGGTGTTAGCTTTTCTCGAAATTTTTGGTAGAATTCAGCTGTGAAGCCGTCTGGACCTGGGCTTTTGTTTGCTGGAAGATTTCTGATTACAGTTTCAATTTCCGTGCTTGTGATGGGTCTGTTAAGATTTTCTATTTCTTCCTGGTTCAGTTTTGGAAAATTGTACTTTTCTAAGAATTTGTCCATTTCTTCCACGTTGTCCATTTTATTGGCATACAACTGCTGATAGTAGTCTCTTATGATCCTTTGTATTTCTGTGTTGTCTGTTGTGATCTCTCCATTTTCATTTCTAATTTTATTGATTTGATTTTTCTCTCTTTGCTTCTTGATGAGTCTGGCTAATGGTTTGTCAATTTTATTTATCCTTTCAAAGAACCAGCTTTTGGCTTTGTTGATTTTTGCTATGGTCTCTTTTGTTTCTTTTGCATTTATTTCTGCCCTAATTTTTAAGATTTCTTTCCTTCTACTCACTCTGGGGGTCTCCAACTCTTCCTTTTCTAGTTGCTTTAGGTGTAGAGTTAGGTTATTTATTTGACTTTTTTCTTGTTTCTTGAGGTATGCCTGTATTGCTATGAACTTTCCTCTTAGCACTGCTTTTATAGTGTCCCACAGGTTTTGGGTTGTTGTGTTTTCATTTTCATTAGTTTCTATGCATAATTTGATTTCTTTTTTGATTTCTTCTGTAATTTGTTGGTTATTCAGAAGTGTGTTGTTCAACCTCCATATGTTGGAATTTTTAATAGTTTTTCTCCTGTAATTGAGATCTAATCTTAATGCATTATGGTCAGAAAAGATGCTTGGAATGATTTCGATTTTTTTGAATTTATCAAGTTTAGATTTATGGCCCAGGATGTGATCTATCCTGGAGAAGGTTCCATGAGCACTTGAAAAAAAGGTGAAATTCATTGTTTTGGGGTGAAATGTCCTGTAGATATCAATTAGATCTAACTGATCTAATGTATCGTTTAAAGTTTGCGTTTCTTTGTTAATTTTCTCTTTAGTTGATCTGTCCATAGGTGTGAGTGGGGTATTAAAGTCTCCCACTATTATTGTGTTATTGTTGATTTCCCCTTTCATACTTGTTAGCATTTGTCTTACATATTGCGGTGCTCCTATATTGGGTGCATATATATTTATAATTGTTATATCTTCTTCTTGGATTGTTCCTTTGATCATTATGTAGTGGCCTTCTTTGTCTCTTTTCACAGCCTTTGTTTTAAAGTCTATTTTATCGGATATGAGTATTGCCACTCCTGCTTTCTTTTGGTCTCTATTTGCGTGGTATATCTTTTTCCAGCCCTTCACTTTCAGTCTGTATGTGTCCCTTGTTTTGAGGTGGGTCTCTTGTAAGCAGCATATAGAGGGGTCTTGTTTTTGTATCCATTCGGTCAGTCTTTGTCTTTTGGTTGGGGCGTTCAACCCATTTACGTTTAAGGTGATTATTGATAAGTATGATCCCGTTACCATTTACTTTATTGTTTTGGGTTCGGGTTTATACACCCTTTTCGTGTTTCCTGTCTAGAGAATATCCTTTAGAATTTGTTGGAGAGCTAGTTTGGTGGTGCTGAATTCTCTCAGCTTTTGCTTGTCTGTAAAGCTTTTGATTTCTCCTTCGTATTTGAATGAGATCCTTGCTGGGTACAGTAATCTGGGCTGTAGGTTATTGTCTTTCATCACTTTAAGTATGTCTTGCCATTCTCTCCTGGCCTGAAGAGTTTCTATCGAAAGATCAGCTGTTATCCTTATGGGAATCCCCTTGTGTGTTATTTGTTGTTTTTCCCTTGCTGCTTTTAATATTTATTCTTTGTGTTTGATCTTTGTTAATTTGATTAATATGTGTCTTGGGGTGTTTCGCCTTGGGTTTATCCTATTTGGAACTCTCTGTGTTTCTTGGACTTGGGTGATTATTTCCTTCCCCATTTTAGGGAAGTTTTCAACTATTATCTCCTCAAGGATTTTCTCATGATCTTTCTTTCTGTCTTCTTCTTCTGGGACTCCTATAATTCGAATGTTGGAGCGTTTCATATTGTCCTGGAGGTCTCTGAGATTGTCCTCATTTCTTTTAATTCGTTTTTCTTGTTTCCTCTCTGATTCATTTATTTCTACCATTCTATCTTCTATTTCACTAATCCTATCTTCTGCCTCCGTTATTCTACTAATTGTTGCCTCCAGAGTGTTTCTGATCTCATTTATTGCGTTATTCATTATATTTTGACTCTTTTTTATTTCTTCTAGGTCCTTGTTAAACCTTTCTTGCATCTTCTCAATCTTTGTCTCTAGCCTATTTATCTGTGATTCCATTTTGATTTCAAGATTTTGGATCATTTTCACTATCAATATTCGGAATTCCTTCTCCGGTAGATTCCCTACTTCTTCCTCTTTTGTTTGGTTTGGTGGGCAGCTCTCCTGTTCCTTTACCTGCTGAGTATTCCTCTGTCTCTTCATCTTGGTTATATTGCTGGGTTTGGGGTGGCCTTTTTATATTCTGGTAATTTGTGGAGTTCTCTTTATTATGGAGCTTCCTCACTTTGGGTGGGGTTCTATCAGTGGCTTGTCAAGGTTTCCTGGTTAGGGAGGCTTGTGTTGGAGTTTTGGTGGGTGGAGCTGGGTTTCTTCTCTCTGCAGTGCAGTGGAGTAACCCGTAATGGGTTACAAGACATCAAAGGTTTTGGGATAATATTGAGCTGCCTGTATATTGAAGCTCAGGGGATTGTTTCTGTGTTGCTGGAGAATTTGCGTGGTATGTCTTGTTTTGGAACTTGCTGGCCCTTGGGTGGAGCTTGGTTTCGGTGTAGGTATGAAGGCATTAGATGGGCTCCTATTGCTTAATGTTCCCTGAATTCAAGAGTTCTCTAATGTTTTCAGGCTTTGGATTTAAGCCTCCTGCTTCTGGTTTTCAGTTTTATTTTTACAGTAGCCTCTAGACTTCTCCATCTATACAGCACCGATGATAAAACATCTAGGTTAAAGATGAAAAGTTTCTCCACATTGAGGGACACTCAGAGAGGTTCACTGGGTTATAAGGAGAAGAGAAGATGGAGGAGGTAGTTAGAGGTAACTGGAATGAGATGCGGTGAGATCAAAAGAGAAGAGAGCAAACTAGCCAGTAGTCACTTCCTTATGTGAGCTCTATAGTCTGGACCACTCAGGGGTATTTACAGAGTTATACGGGGAAGAGGAGAGGGAGGAAGTGGACAGAGGTGACCAGGAGGATCAGAGAGAGGAATGTGTAGGAGAGAGACAAATCCTGCCAGTAACCTGTTCCTTAGGTGTTCCCCACCGTCTGGAACACACAGAGATTCACAGAGTTGGATAGAGGAGAGATGGGGCGGGGGGGGGAAATAGACAGAGGCCACCTGGTGGAGAAAAAGGAGAGTCCAGAGGAGGAGAGAGTGGTCAAGCCAGTAATCTCGCTCTCAGGTAAACTGGGGTAGTGAAGTTTGGGTTTTTAAATGTACAAAATTGGCAATAAACACCTAAGAGCAAAGATTAAAAATCTAGAGTAGAGGTTGGATTTTCAAAGATACAATATTAAAGAGAAGCAGAAGGAAAAAGGAAGAAAGAAAAAAAAGGAAAGAAAAAGAATTATTAAAAAACAAACAAACAGACAATCAAAAAAAAAAAAACCATCAACAACCATCCAAAGACTATATATGGTGTTTGCCTTAAAAAAAAAAAAAAAAAAAGTCTTTAAAAAAAAATATTAATAATAGGTTATAGAAATAAAAATTAGCGGAGAAATAGTAGACTTAAGAATTTTAAAAAAAAAGTTAGAAAAAAAAAAGCAAAAAAAAAAACAAAAAAAAAGGGAATGCTTTTAAAAATATTAAAAAAGAATATTTATCTGGCCCTTTCTGGTGTTATGGGCCGTGTGGGATCACTTCCAAGGTGGTTCCCTCTGTTTAACTTCTTCTGTTTGCTGGTTTTTAGGCTCACTAGTTCAGTCGCGCTGTGGGGAGGGGGGATGCTGCAAACAAATAGCACTGTCGTGTGCATACAGTATCTCTGCTCCGCTTGACCTGTCCTTTCTCGCGGCGCACAAACCGCTCCGGTTCTACGATGCTCAGCCGGGAACCGTCTGGGGCCGGCCCTAGGCTGCGTGCACTTCCCCGGTCCAAGCCGCCCAGGTTCGGCGCTCAGGCAGCCCTCAGAGGCACAGATTCGGCTGGAACTGCGCTTTGTGCCCTTCCCAGGTCCGAGTAGCTCAGGAGTTTGGCGAGCGCGGTCGCCGCGGCTTGTCACCTTTTCTGCCGCTGCTGCTCAGCTTACTGGGTGGACTGCTGGCGCACCCCGTGAGGCAGTTTGTGACTGTCCAACACCCCCATAAGTCTTAGCAAAGGAGCCTGCTTGCAGTTAGGTAAGTAAAGTCTCTCCGGGTCTGCAGTTGCCCCTTTCCAGACCTTACGGCTCTGGCTGCCTGTCCCCGGCGGGGGATGGTCTGCAGCCGGCTTTTTCCGTTCCGTCCTTTGTTCTGTGCTTGGTCCTGGCGGTGTCTTATGTTCGAGCTTTTCACGTGGTAGCTATCCCACAGTCTGATTTGCTAGCCCAGGTTAGATCGTTCTGGTTGCGCGTGGGGCGTTCCTGCCCGATTCTTACAAAGCTCTGCAGCCCGCGCCTCCCGTGCGTCCCTGCCCTGCCCCCACTTCCCAATGGCGGATGCAGGCGTCTGTGCTGCTTTTCCGCTGGGGGAGTTACTGGTGGGCTTGTAATCTGTTGGTTTTAATTATTTATCTATTTTTCCTTCCTGTTATGTTGCCCTCTGTGTTTCCAAGGCTCGCCACAGACTCGGCAGGGAGAGTGTTTCCTGGTGTTTGGAAACCTCTCTTCTTAAAATTCCCTTCCCGGGACGGGCTTCCCTTCCCGGGACGGAGCTCCCTCCCCACCTCCTTTGTCTCCTTTTTCGTCTTTTATATTGTATCCTACCTGTTTTTGAAGACAAAGGTCTGCTTTTCTGGTTGCCTGATGTCCTCTGCCAGCCTACAGAATTTGTTTTGTGAAGTTTGCTCAGCGTTGAAATGTTGTTTTGAGGAATTTGTGAAGGAGAAAGTGATCTTCCCGTCCTATTCCTCCGCCATCTTTCCCTCCCTCCACAAGCCAATATTTTTGATTAATATAAATGGAGTTTGACTTTTAAAAGTACTTGAGCAGGCACACATAGAAATTAAATATAAAAATTAAATGCTAACAGATATGGGAGGAGAAATTGTTATTTATTAAGCTTCTTGGATATGTTTATTAATGTCATCAAATTGGTGTGTATGATAGCTTACAGTGGACAGATTCGTGATCTTTGAAGAAGATTTAGCTTCAGGGTCAGGGACCAGGCTTGATTACTCAAAGCTTTTGTGTGGCAAAGTTTTATTACAGTAAGAAAGGACACAGAAATCTTCTGACATAGACATCAGTAGGAGGATGGAGACCCAACTAGCTAGTCTTATCAAGGCCTTATATACCTTTACCTGATCCACTCCCACAACATACATCTTAAATTAATAAGATTAGAATGAACAGTAGAAAAAAAGCAAAAAAAATAAATAAAATAAAATAAAGAACTCACAGTAGAAAGGTCTTACCAGATCCACTCCCACATAAGATAACAGGATTAGGTAGCGGTCCCTGTTAAGAAGGAGAAACATGTCCTCAAGCAAGATACATTGTTTTTATATAATCATTAGTACAGAACTTAGAGAAAAACATACCCTTGAGCCATTAGCTCAGTTCAGTTCAGTTCAGTTCAGTCTCTCACTGTGTCCGACTCTTTGCGACTCCATGAATCACAGCATGCCAGGCCTCCCTGTCCATCACCAACTCCTGGAGTTCACTCAGACTCACATCCATCGAGTCAGTGATGCCATCCAGCCATCTCATCCTCTGTCGTCCCCTTCTCCTCCTCCCCCCAATCCCTCCCAGCATCAGAGTCTTTTCCAATGAGTCAACTCTTCACATGAGGTGGCCAAAGTACTGGAGTTCCAGCTTTAGCATCATTCCTTTCAAAGAACACCCAGGGCTGATCTCCTTTGGAATGGACTGGTTGGATCTCCTTGCAGTCCAAGGGACTCTCAAGAGTCTTCTCCAACACCACAGTTCAGAAGCATCAATTCTTCGGCACTCAGCTTTCTTCACAGTCCAACTCTCACATCCATACATGACCACTGGAAAAACCATAGCCTTGACTAGATGGACCTTTGTTGGCAAAGTAATGTCTCTGCTTTTCAATATGCTATCTAGGTTGGTCATAACTTTTCTTCCAGGGTTATAATCTGTACCCTGGTTAATTGCCAATATACCTTGGCTGCTTATGCCCTTAGGACCAAAACTCAGTGGGTATCTTTGGTTCTGTCTATACAGCTCCCTCTCTTCTCAAGGATACTACCTCCATCCCCAGCCCCCTACTAAATACATTGCTTATAACAAGAGCTGCCGTATTCTACCATGACTCAAATGATTGATCCAAAAGTGGGCAGCTGACTCAGGAGACACCAATTAGACCCCTTCCCTGGGATTCTAAACAATAATTTTATTAAATTTTAAAATATAAAATATTTCATGCATATGAAAAAATAGAATAATATGACAACCTTCTGCTCATCATCCATATTTAGCAATCATGAAGATTTTGCTGTTGGGTTTCCCTGGTGATCCAGCGGTAAAGAATCAGCCTGCCAGTGCCGGGGACATGGGTTTGATCTCTAGTCCGAGAAGATTTCACATGCCATGGGGTAACTAAGCTTGTGCACCACAATAAGAGAAGCCACAGCAATGAGAAGCCCCCACACTGCAACTAGAGAGTAGCCCTTACTTGCTGCAACTAGAGAAAGTTCACATGCTGCAAGGAAGACCCAGAACAGCCAAAAATAATTAATTAATTTAAAAAAGATTTTTTCATAGTATTATTTCTATCTGATTTTGCCCTCCTCTTGATCCATTTTCATTACTTTCTTCACTACTACTAACCTATAGATAACTATTATTATAAATTGGTGTGTATGCTGCCAGTCACATTTTTATACTTTTTACTATAGAGGTATCCATTAAAATACACTGTTATATATTTTTAATATTTAAGTAAGTTGTCACATACCATTATGTACATATTTACATAAACGGAAGCATTCTCAACTTGTTTTCATTCAACATTATGTTCTGAGATTTGTTCATGTTGATACATGTACCCCAGGTCTGTTCATTTCACCTGAGGAAGAGTAACCCGTTGTATGGAAACACCATAATTTATTTCCTCCACTGGTAGACATACAATGATACATAGGTACAGTGCATATTTCTTATGCAACGAGCATCCTTGTGAATATCTCTTTGTGTATAAGAGCAAAATGTCTCTGCTTAATACACCAGGGAGTGGCATTGCTGGGTCCTGAAGTATGTAATTGTCAATTTGTATTCTCAAATTACTCTCCAAAGTCATTGCATTAATTTGCCCTCCCACCAGCTGTGTGCAAGTCTTTCCCCCACATCTTTATTAATACATACTTGATGCTACCAGACTTTTAAATGTTTGCCCATTTGATGGACGTGATACGGTGTCTTAAAGATCTTTTTGGTGTATTTCCCCAATTATTAACAAAGTTGAGCATCTCTTTCTTTTTTATGGGGAATTCCATTTTCTCCTTCGTATATTAGCTGTCCATGTCCTTTGTCTACTTTCCTTTTGATTATTTCTTTTTATCTTACTGAAGTGAAGAAGGTATTTTATGTAACCTGAATATAAATCCTTTATAGCTTTTTAATTTTGAAAATGTTTTCTCCCACTTTGTGGTTTTTAAATACTTTAAATTTAGGATGTCTTTGTATATGGTGGTTTTGGCACAGGAACAGGCAAAACAATGGAGCAGAAAAGACAAATTAATCCCTCTCTTCCTTCATGGTTGGTTCTTCTCTCTCTCTCCCATGTTTAAGAAATCTTTCCTAAACAACACCATTAGATATTCTCTAAGACTTAACAGTTATTTTAGTTTGCTTTTTTACATTTACCCTTCAGGTCACCTAGATTTTCACATATGGCCTTACATCAACCCTGAATATTCACTGGAAGGACTGATGCTGAAGCTGAAGCTCCAGTACTTTGGCCACCTCATATGAAAAGCTGACTCATTGGAAAAGACCCTGATGCTGGGAAAGATTGAGGGCAGTAGGAGAAGGGGAAGACAGAGGGTGAGATGGTTAGATGGTGTCACTGATCCAATAGACATGAATTTGAGCAAACTCTGGGAGACAGTGAAGGATAGGGAAGCCTGGGTGCTGCAGTTCATGGGGTTGCAAAGAGTTGGACAGGACTTAGCAACTGAACAACAATATATTTATTAATATTTATATATTATTTTCTTTTGGCTTCCATATAGATGGCCACTTGTTCAAGCACCCTATGCTACATGGTTCCCCATTTCCTCACTGGTTTGTGAAGTGAGCACTCTCATATACAGACTTCTTACACACTTGTAGGTCAGTTTCTGGGTTCTGCTCTCTGTTCTATTGATCTATTCATTTATCCCTGTGCCACTACAGTTTTGATGACTGTATCTGTATAAGAAATCTTGATATATGGCAGATGTGACAAAGACTGGCTCACTCTTTGCCACACCTCTTTTTCCTTGTTTCTTGTAACCACAGCTGGGCTCTATCTCACAGTTACCCTTTTATAAGGCCCTCTTGCAAGTAGGTAGGTGAATTCTGGCCAGTGATGTGAGTGGAAATAATATATACCATTTCTATTACTACTTATAAAACCTCCCATGCATGATCCTTCATTTGCTCTTTCCCCTTCTGTCAACATATATAGTTTGATGCAAACATATATGATAACCTTGAAAAATGACAGCCAAATGGAAGATGCCTGGTTTATAAATTGCTGCTTGAAGTAGAACTGCCCACTGATCAGGAATATCTGATTTGAGTTTTAAACAAGCCAGAAATAAAGTTTTATCATATTTTTGTGGCCATACCAGAAATTTACAAAGATTATAAGTGGTAAAATATTAGAAGCAATCCCTTTGATTTTGTACTGAAAAAAAAATACAATACAAAAGACATGATGGAAATAATTGATTATCTTCATTAAAACTGAAAACTTTTGCTCTACAAAGACAATATCAAAAGAACTAGAATACAGGCTACAGACTCGGAGAAAAAATTTGCAAAATACACATCTGATAAATACCTGAAACTATTCAAAGAACTCTTAAAACTCAGAATAAGAAAACAGTTTGATTTTTTAAATGGGGAAAAAACCTTAATAGACACCTCTCCAAAGAAGATATACAAATGGAAATTTAGTATATGAAGAGATATTCTACATCATATGTCACTGGGAAAATGCTGATTTAAAAAATTAGATACCACTAGAGGAGCCCAAGGAGTATGGAAAAAGAGTACGTCAAGGCTATATATTGTCACCCTGCTTATTTAACTTCTATGCAGAGTACATCACGAGACATGCAGGACTGGAAGAAACACAAGCTGGAATCAAGATTGCCGGAAGAAATATCAATAACCTCAGATACGCAGATGACACCACCTTTATGGCAGAAAGTGAAGAGGAACTAAAAAGCCTCTTGATGAAAGTGAAAGAGGAGAGTGAAAAGGTTGACTTAAAGTTCAACATTCAGAAAATGAAGATTATGGCATCTGGTCCCATCACTTCATGGGAAATAGGTGGGGAAACAGTGGAAACAGTGTCAGATTTTATTTTGTGGGGCTCCAAAATCACTGCAGATGGTGATTGCAGCCATGAACTTAAAAGACGCTTACTCCTTGGAAGGAAACTTATGACCAACCTAGATAGCATATTGAAAAGCAGAGATATTACCTTGCCAACCAAGGTTTGTCTAGTCAAGGCTATGGTTTTTCCAGTGGTCATGTATGGATGTGAGAGTTGGACTTTGAAGAAAGCTGAGCACTGAAGAATTGATGCTTTTGAACTGAGGTGTTGAAAAAGCCACATTCACAGACAACTAGCCAATCTGATCACATGGACCACAGCCTTGTCTAACTGAATGAAACTAAGCCATGCTGTGTGGGGCCACCCAAGACAGACAGATCATGGGTTCCACTGGAGAAGGGAATGGCGAACCACTTCAGTATTCTTGCCTTGAGAACCCCATGAACAGTATGAAAAGGCAAAAAGATAGGACAATGAAAGATGAACTCCCCAGGAAGGTAGGTGCCCAATATTCTACTGGAGATCAGTGGAGAAATAACTCCAGAAAGAATGAAGGGATGGAGCCAAAGTAAAAACAACACTCAGTTGTGGATGGGACTGGTGATAGAAGCAAGATTCAATGCTGTAAAGAGAAACATTGTCTAGAAACCAAGAATGTTAGGTCCATGAATCAAGGCAAAATGGAAGTGGTCAAACAGGAGATGGCAAGAGTGAACGTCGACATTCTAGGATTCAGCAAACTAAAATGGACTGGAATGGGTGAATTTAACTCAGATGACCATTATATCTACTACTGTGGGCAGGAATCCCTTAGAAGAAATGGAGTAGCCATCATAGTTAACAAGAGTCCGAAATGCAGTACTTGGATGCAATCTCAAAAACGACAGAATGATCTCTGTTCATTTCCAAGGCAAACCATTCAATATCACAGTAATCTAAGTCTATGCCCCAACCAGTAACACTGAAGAAGCTGAAGTTGAATGGTTCTGTGAAGACCTACAAGACCTTTTAGAACTAACAACCCAAAAAAATATATCCTTTTCATTATAGGGGACAGGAATGCAAAAGTAGGAAGTCAAGAAACACCTGGAGTAACAGGCAAATTTGGCCTTGGAATATGGAATGAAGCAGGGCAAAGGCTAATAGAGTTTTGCCAAGAAAATGCACCAAGAAATGCACCAAGAAAATAGCAAACACCCTCTTCCAACAACACAAGAGAAGACTCTACACATGGACATCACCAGATGGTCAACACTGAAATTGATTATATTCTTTGCAGCCAAAGATGGAGAAGCTCTATACAGTCAGAAAACAAAAACAAGACCCGGAGCTGACTGTGACTCAGATCATGAACTCCTTATTGACAAATTCAGACTTAAATTGAAGAAAGTAGGGAAAATCACTAGACCATTCAGGTATGATGTAAATCAAATCCCTTATGATTTTACAGTGGAAGTGAGAAATAGTTTTAAGGTACTAGATCTGATAGAAAGAGTGCCTGATGAACTATGGGTGGAGATTCGTGACATTGTAGAGGAGACGGGGATCAAGACCATCCCCGTGGAAAAGAAATGCAAAAAAGCAAAATGGCTCCCTGGGGAGGCCTTACCAATAGCTGTGAAAAGAAGAGAAGTGAAAACCAATGGAGAAAAGGAAAGATATAAGCATCTGAATGCAGAGTTTCAAGGAAGAGCAAGGAGAGTTAAGAAAGCCTTCCTCAGCAATCAATGCAAAGAAATAGAGGAAAACAACAGAATGGGAAAGACTAGAGATCTCTTCAAGAAAATTAGAGACACCAAGGGAATATTTCACGCAAAGATGGGCTCGATAAAGGACAGAAATGGTATGGACCTAACAGAAGCAGAAGATATTAAGAAGAGGTGGCAAGAATACACAGAAGAACTGTACAAAAAAGATCTTCACAACCAAGATAATCATGATGGTGTGATCACTCACCTAGAGCCAAATATCCTGGAATGTGAAGTCAAGTGGACCTTAGAAAACATCCCTATGAACAAAGCTAGTGGAGGTGATGGAATTCCAGTTGAGTTCTTTCAAATCCTAAAAGATGATGCTGTGAAAGTGCTGCACTCAATATGCCAGCAAATTTGGAAACCTCAGCAGTGGCCACAGGACTGGAAAATGTCAGTTTTCATTCCAATCCCAAAGAAAGGCAATGCCAAAGAATGCTCTTAACTACCGCACATTTACACTCATCTCACACGCTAGTAATGTAATGCTCAAAATTCTCCAAGCCAGGCTTCAGCAATACATGAACCATGAACTTCTTGATGTTCAAGCTGGTTTTAGAAAAGGCAGAGGAACCAGAGATCAAATTGCCAACATCCACTGGATCATGGAAAAAGCAAGAGAGTTCCAGGAAAACATCTATTTCTGCTTTATTGACTATGCCAAAGCCTTTGACTGTGTGGATCACAATAAACTGTAGAACATTCTGAAAGAGATGGGAATAGCAGATCACCTGACTTACCTCTTGAGAAACCTGTATGCAGGTCAGGAAGCAACAGTTAGTCCCGGGGTCCAGCCGCAGTGGAACCAGGGTGATTGAAGAGGAGACGGAGAGGCGAGGGAAAAACTTATTTATATAGAAATATAAAAGAGATTAAGAAGAAATAGTGTAGTAGGAAAATTAAGTGAAGAAAGGAGGCTGAATAACTTGGCTTACAGGGAAGACCAATAAAATCTCAGGACAAGAGATTTTCACAATCTACGTTGGGCCACCGGCGCCCACTTGAATATCGAAGGGTGTCCCGCCTTGGGCTCCCTTTCGCGCGGGTCTTAGAAGCCAGGACAAGTAAGTAGACGTGGTGAGCCGCCCTGCTCCAGATGGGAATTCAGCCTGAAATTAGAGTAAAGAGGAGATGGAGGGAGAGGGAGAAAAAGAGAGAGAGAGAGACACGAGGGGAGCCAGATTCCCAAGAAACTAGGCCGAGAGACTAGTCCAAGAAGCTGGTCCATCTTTTATTGTTCAGAAGGCTTTTTATACTTTTGATAATACATGATCAATGGGTAACACAAAGTTATTCAGTGTTAGCAGCCCAGATTCTTATCAAAACCAGGCTTTTCTCTCTGCATACCTAGTTGTATACACAAATCAGGTAATTTACATCATCTTCTGGCCAAAAGGGCCAATTAACATTTTACAGTCCTTTTCTGATAAGGTTTGTCAACCAGAAGGCTTATTTGTATTGATCTTCCCAAAGTCTGGTGCCACTCTCAGAAAAACACTAAATAAAGTTACATTCTTACACAGCAAAAATACAGCAATTTATAACAAGTAAAAGGAGTACAGTCATTTATAACGAAAGAAAAGTAATTAACTCAAAAGTCTAGTGTTGCTAACATCAAAACTACTATATATCTTCTTCCATATCCTGTTTACATTGATTAACATCCTCCCAGGTGCCTAAAAGATAAAGAATATGGAGGCCTGGCAGCAATCATTGAGTCAACAGTGAAAACCTGTCACCAATATGATTTTTAGCTCTTTAGAAAAGGCTCTGTATCTTTAAGATGCTTTTAAGCTTTGTGCCTCTCGCAGTTGGGGGGCTGTAAGCAATTCACAAGCTGTAAGAGGTCCAGGGGAACATGTTAGGCAAGCTAGAGAGCTATCAGAGGGATTTAACTGAAACATCCCTTTCAAATGCAGAAGACTAAAGCCCTGATTTGACTTTTTCCAGAGAGTGTCAGAAAAGTGAAAAAGCAGAGTACAAAGACCGGCAGATCTTTGGTTTTTGGAGTACATGCCTGGGAAATACCAGGGGGACACCCTGAGATTTGACTCGCCTTGCCCATCAAATCTCTGCTGCATGACCTTGTCACGGGTGGGATTCCTCACACTGGCTTCTGGCAAGTTAGAACTGGACATGGAACAGACTGGTTCCAAATAGAAAAAGGAGTACGTCAAGGCTGTATATTGTCACCCTGCTTATTTAACTTCTATGCAGAGTACATCATGAGAAACACTGGGCTGGAAGAAGCACAAGCTGGAATCAAGACTGCCAGGAGAAATATCAAAAACGTCAGATATGCAGATGACACCACCCTTATGGCAGAAAGTGAAGAGGAACTAAAGAGACTCTTGATGATGGTGAAAGAGAAGAGTGAAAAAGTTGGCATAACTCAACACTCAGAAAACTAAAATCATGGCATCCTGTCCCATCAGTTCAGTTCAGTTTAGTTCAGTCGCTCAGTTGTGTCCGACTCTTTGTGACCCCATGAATCGCAGCATGCCAGGCCTCCCTGTCCATCACCAACTCCCAGAGTTCACCCAGACTCACGTGCATCGACTCGGTGATGCCATCCAGCCATCTCATCCTCTGTCGTCCCCTTTTCCTCCTGCCCCCAGTCCCTCCCAGCATCAGGGTCTTTTCCAATGAGTCAACTCTTAGCATGCTGTGGCCAAAGTATTTGAGTTTCAGCCTCAGCATCAGTCTTTCCAATGAACACCCAGGACTGGTCTCCTTTAGGATGGACTGGTTGGATCTCCTTGTAGTCCAACGGACTCTCAAGAGTCTTCTCCAACACCACAGTTCAAAAGCATCAATTCTTCGGTACTCAGCTTTCTTCACAGTCCAACTCTCACATCCATACATGACCACTGGAAAAACCATAGCCTTGACTAGACGGACCTTTGTTGGCAAAGTAATGTCTCTGCTTTTGAATATGCTATCTAGGTTGGTCATAACTTTCCTTCGAAGGAGTAAGTGTCTTTTAATTTCATGGCTGCAATCACCATCTGCAGTGATTTTGGAGCCCATAAATATAAAGTCTGATGCCGTTTCCTCTGTTTCCCCATCTATTTCCCATGAAGTGATGGGACTGGATGCCATGATCTTCGTTTTCTGAATGTTGAGCTTTAAGCCAACTTTTTCACTCTCCTCTTTCACTTTCACCAAGAGGCTTTTTAGTTCCTCTTCAGTTTCTGCCATAATGATGGTGTCATCTGCATATCATGGCAAATAGATGCGGAAACAGTGGAAACGGTGGCTGACTATTTTTCTGGGCTGCAAAATCACTGCAGATAGTGATTGCAGCCATGAAATTAGAAGATGCTTAATCCTTGAAAGAAAAGTTATGACCGACCTAGCCAGCTTATTAAAAAGCAGAGACATTACTCTGTCAACAGATGTCCATCTAATCAAGGTAATGTTTTTTCCAGAGGTCATGTATGGATGTGAGAGTCGGACTATAAAGAAAGCTGAGCACAGAAGAACTGATGCTTTTGAACTATGGTGTTGGAGAAGACTCTTGAGAGTCCCTTGGACTTCAAGGTGATCCAACCAGTCCATCCTAAAGTAGATCAGCCCTGGGTGTTCATTGGAAGGACTGATGTTGAAGCTAAAGCTCCAATACTTTGGCCACCTGATGCGAAGAGCTGACTCATTGGAAAAGCCCCTGATGCTTTTCCCTGAAAGATTGAGGGCAGGAGGAGAAGGGGACGACAAAGGATGAGATGGTTGGATGGCATCATCTACTCAATGGACATGGGTTTGGGTGGACTCTGGGATTTAGTCATGGACAGGGAGGCCTGGCGTGCTTCACTTCATGGGGTTGCAAAGAGTCAGACACGACTGAGAGACTGAACTGAACGAAACTAAAGAAAAATCATTTTATGTGACTAAAAGAAAGAATATAGAAAAAAAAAAAAAAGATTTCACCTTTCTCCTCCTTGAGAGCCCCAGACCCCATTCTCCTCCTCCAGGTCCTTAGACCCCTTCCTTCTTGAGGGTCCTGGACTCTTTATCAACCTACCTAAGAATTAACTCTCTCATGCATTTACCCATTATTTCTTCAAAGATTCTTTCACCATCTTTTTATCTCTTTTATACTTCTTGGATTCCCATTATATGTTGGTATGCTTGATGTTGTCCTACAGCTTTCTTAAACTGATCATTTTTATTCATTTCTTTGGCTTCTATTCTTCAGATTGGATTATCTCCAATTAACCCTTTTTCAAGTTTGCTGAATCTTGCTCCTACTGATTCAAATATAGGAGTTGAACCCCTGTACTGAATTTTTATTTCAGTTACTGTACTTTTCAACAAAGTTTCCATCTGATATTTTTTATGATTCACATATCCTTCTTGATGTTTTCTATTTTGAGACATAATTCTCATAATTTTCTTTAATTCTTAAGATGAGTTTTTTTAATTCTTTGAGCTTGTTTATAAAAGCTCTTTTAAATTATTTACCTAGTAAGTGTCACATTTGGACTGCTGTTTTTTCCTGTATATGGGCCATATGATTTCTCTGTATTTCTTGCATGTGTCTCTCTTTTTTATTTAAAATGGAATGTTTTAAATAATATAAAGTGAAAACTCTGAACATCAAATTCCCCCCACTTCTCCAAGTTTTGTTGCAGTTATGGGTTTTCTTGTTCATGTTTCTGCTATTTATTATGACTTTTTTTTTCCTAATTCTGTGAAATCTCTATCACCTGTTATGTGCAGTTACTAAGTCTGCTTGGTTTGTTTAGTGGTCAGATCATGATTGTACAGGAGGGAGAACTTTACAATATATTTAGAGATATAGATATATTAAAGCTCAAAAGTGTTCCTCAACTCACTCTGATTAAATTCTGTAATTTAATTTGAGTTCAAATATCAGAAACACCACATTTCATCTTTTGACAGTTAAATAAATTCTTTGTTCCTAATCATAATTTTGTCGGAAATTAGTGTCAAAAAATTCTTTGTGCCCTCAAACACCAAACATTTAAAATTAATTAATTTATTTTAATTGGATGTTAATTACTTTACAATATTATGGTGGTTTTTGCCATGCATTCACATGAATCAGCCATGGGTGTACATGTGTTCCCCATCCTGAACCCCCTCCCACCTCCCTCCTGACCCCATCCCTCGGGGTCATCCCAGTGCACCAGCCCTGAGCACCCTGTCTCATGCATCAAACCTGGAATGGTGATCTATTTCACATATGATAATATACATGTTTCAATGCTATTCTCTCAAATCATCCCACCCTCACCTTCTCCCACAGAGTCCAACAGTCTGTTCTTTACATCTGTGTCGCTTTTGCTGTCTCACATATACAGTCATCATTACCATCTTTCTAAATTCCATATATATGCATTAATATACTGTATTGGTGTTTTTCTTTCTGGCTTACTTCAGTCTGTATAATAGGCTCCAGTTTCATCCACCTCATTAGAACTGATTCAAATGCATTCTTTTTAATAGCTGAGTAATATTCCATTGTGTATATGTACCACAGCTTTCTTAGCCCTTCGTCTGCCAATGAACATCTAGGTTGCTTCCATGTCCTAGCTATTGTAAACAGTGCTACAATGAACATTAGGGCACATGAGTCTCTTTCAATTCGGGCTTCCTCAGTGTGTATACCCAGAAGTGGGATTGCTGGGTCTTATGGCAGTTCTATTTCCAGTTTTTTAAGGAATCTCCACTCTGTACTCCACAGTGGCTGTACTAGTTTGCATTCCCACCAACAGTATAAGAGTGTTCCTTTTTCTCCTCACCCTCTCCAGCATTTATTGCTTGTAGACTTTTGGATCGTAGCCATTCTGACCAGCGTGAGATGGTACCTCATGTGGTTTTGATTTGCATTTCTCTGATAATGAGTGATGTTGAGCATCTTTTCATGTGTTTGTTAGCCAAATGTATATCTTCTTTGGAGAAATGTCTGTTTTGTTCTTTGTCCCATTTTTTGATTGGGTCGTTTATTTTTCTGGAATTGAGCTGTGGGAGTTGCTTGTATATTTTTGAGATTAATTCTTTGTCAGCTGCTTCATTTGCTATTATTTTCTCCCATTATGAAGGCTATTATTTCTCTTTGCTTATAGTTTCCTTCATTGTGCAGAAGCTTTTAAGTTTAATTAGATGTCATTTGTTTATTTTTGCTTTTATTTCCATTACTCTGGGAAGTGGATCATAGAGGATCCTGCTGTGATTTTTGTCAGAGTGTGTTTTGCTTATGTTTTCCTCTAGGAGTTTTATAGTTTCTGGTCTTACATTTAGATCTTTAATCCATTTACAGTTTATTTTTGTGTATGGTGTTAGAAAGTATTCTAGTTTCATTCTTTTACAAGTGGTTGACCAGTTTTCCCAGCACCACTTGTTAAAGAGATTGTCTTTTCTCCATTGTATACTCTTGCCTCCTTGTAGAACATAAGCTGTTCATAGGTGCTTGGATTTATCTCTTGGCTTTCTATTTTGTTTCATTGATCTGTATTTCTATCTTTGTGCCAGTACCATACTGTCTTAATGACTATAGCTTTGTACTATAGTCTCAAGTCAGGCAGGTTGATTCCTCCATTTCCATTCTTCTTTCTCAAGATTGCTTTGGCTATTCAAGGTTTTTTGTATTTTCAAACAAATTGTGAAATTATTTGTTCTAGTTCTGTGAAAAATATCGTTGGTAGCCTGATAGGGATTGCATTGAATCTATAGATTGCTTTGGGTATTATATTCATTTTCACTGTACTGATTCTTCCAACGCATAAAAATGCTGTATTTCTCCATCTATTTGTGTCATCTTTGATTTCTTTCATCAGTGTTTTAAGTTTTCTATATATAGGTCTTTTGTTTCTTTAGGTAGATTCATTCCTAAGTATTTTATTCTTTTTGTTGCAATGGTGAATGGAATTGTTTTCTTAATTTCTCTTTCTGTTTTTTCATTGTTAGTGTATAGGAATGCAAGGGATTTCTGTGTGTTAATTTTATATCCTGCAACTTTGCTATATTCATTGATTAGCTCTAGTAATTTTCTGGTGGAGTCTTTAGGGTTTTTTATGTAGAGAATAATGTCATCTGCAAACAGTGAGAGTTTTACTCTTTTTTTTCCAATCTGGATTCCTTTTATTTATTTTTCTTCCCTGATTGCAAACATTTTAATAAATAAATCATTCTGAAAAACTCGATGACCATGCATCCTCAGATATCAATTTTCATGATGGAAGAAGTGATGTTACCATTTAAAAGACAAAAACACTTCTACCTTACAGAATGATGCTGAGAAAATGAGCAAAGTAAATTAATAACCCCCCTAGAAAAACCTCTTTTTGTCAATAAATGACATTGTAGTCATTAGTAAATTGTTAGCAAGAGTCCATCTCATTAGAGACTGTTCCAAACCAATATTAGAAAAAATAAGTAAATATCTGATCTAAATTCATACATACCTATGTGCGTATGCACACACATGCAAGTAATAAAAACAAAGGGGTTCAGAAGTTTAGGTCATCTCTAAAAGAAGCAAGACAATTTAAACTGTCATGGTAACTTTTAGAGACATAGTTTAAAGGACTAGATGGAGATGAATCTTCTAGAAGTTTGGCATTTCACCACTTGTACCACAGTTTCCTAGGCCCTGCTCACCATGAAATGATATTTTACTTACTACTATCAGGCTAGAAGCACAGAGCTTCACCCAGAAGAGAAAGCCTTTTACCAAAGAACAAAATGAAATAATATTTTCAAGCCAGAGTGAATCCATAGGAAAAAGAAAGAACTACCATAAGGCAACTCTGATATTAACACATAAGAGAGTTCAAAACTTGCAGACAGACTCAAAAAATGAATAAAATTGAATGTAAAGGAATAAAAGATAAACAAAAATGTCATACTTTAGCTAAACTGATGATGCTGAGTGTTTGCACCATCATGGAGGTAATCAGACCAAAGGGCAAAATAAACATCTGCTCTAAAAGTAACATGAGATGATCATCCATTATTGGAGAAACAGGGTCCCAAAGGCCAACAAAGGACTCCCAATGGAAGGGAACGTTTGGGATACGATTAATAATCTTCCCTCATAAGTACTCAGTTTTTGAATTCATAGGAGACTATATCCCTCAGGAGAAATAAAGCATAGGTTTCAGATAAGTCTCTTTTTCAGCAAATATGCCAGTTTCTTTCCAAACCAGTATCAGTGTCCAGAAAGATTAACCAGCTGTCTGGGCTGTTGGCTGCCAAATAAGTCATGCCCTCCATCTTACATGCCTTTTGCTGCAGCAAAAACAGACGATAAGTCAGACCCTTGAGTTCTACAAGAAGATGGGTTCAGAAGAGGTAATATAAGACAAGTCTTAGATGTTCATTTTAGCTCTGCCTTCTTTTGTGTGGCATGAAAATAATAGAATCTCAGGTTTATAAATTAATTTAAGCAGATTCATCCCTGCAGCTAAAAAGTCTGGGAATCAGAGAAATGAGGGAGATAAGAACAAGAAAGAGCTTTGATGTGTATAAATTCTGTTCTTATTAACCAGGAGTTAGATGTACCCAGTCAAAAACAGGTCTTTGGGGGAACAAAAATGTTAGCAAAGTGACATCTGGAAATAACTGACAAAGCAGCTATGAGGAAGAGGGCAGGAAAAAAAAAAAATACTTAAGCCTTCCCTATCTGTAGCTGTGTTTGGCTCTGCCACAGAGAAAATGATGGCCCACTGCCTGTGCAAGCAGGAAGAGCAAGGTGATGACTGAACAGTCCAAATGCGTGAGTTCACTCCCGTATGGTTTACAAAGTCAATGGAATCCCCATACACACCAGTACCAAATATTTCTTGCTGTTTTCTCTTTCCTCGTGGTTACTTTGGCTTCTGGGTAACTCTCAGTTTCTCCTACAGAAGAATTATTCACAGCTTTGCTCTGCCATATATGATCTATTCACAGACTGAAGAGGAAATTTGCAGTGAAGTGTGATATGAAAATTTTTTCCTCTTATCTTTCGTCACTAGTTGCAATCATCAAGATCATCCTTAAAGCTGTAACATTATGTGATCTGAAAAGTATTACATTTTATCATGAATACATTAATAAATATTCTTAGCTAGAATAATGTTATTGAACGTTTCTAGGTTTGTATTCTGCACTTATATTTTCCTGAATAAGTATCATCACTCAATCATGTCACTTGGGTCATTTTCATACAAATGATAACTGTCCCTCAATAACAGAGGGGATCCAGAAAATAAATTAATAAATTAAGACCAAATGACTGGCAACAGAATCTCAGGTGATTTCAGGGGCTTTGTTTTTGCTTCTCTCACCATAGAAGTCACACCGTCTTCAAACCTAAGTTTCATTCAGTCAGAGAAAGAAGCGTTAACAAAGATGATTAATCAATTTACCAAAACAACTCTAACCTTCCACATGGGGACAAGAGGAGAGAGTAGAAATCAGAGGAATCCATGTCCAGAGGGCACTTATGACTCCCATCACTGTCCTTAGTTCCTAGAGGTCTCTGCTTATGGGTATCTGATATTTATGATCCTCTGCCTCTAACCACAAACTAGAAGAATAGCAAGTTTTCTAAGAATCCTGACATCTCAGGCAAAAATCTCAAAAGTCTGTGATATACCAGATCTCCTGGTTTCAACCTAAACCAAGATTTTACAAAAGTATTAAAACATCTAGTAAAAGGACTGTTATGTAGATGTCTAGGCTTTTCATATTTTTGTAAGTTAAAAAACCATGATGAACACTGAAGAAATGATGGCACATGACATTTCTTGTCTGGGTTATCAGAACACCTTAGAAGGCTGACATTTATAAGCCTAACATTGATCCAGAATAAAAGTGACTTGCACAGAATGTCATTGTGTTATTTGTTACGTTTCTCCTCCTCTTGTGATGCCTAGTATTATGACTCTAATTCCAAATAAACACAGAATCGAAATTCTATGTCTAATATTAAGGGTCTACATATCTTATTCTATAGATACAAATATAAAATACCTATTTACATTTGCAAGTATTGTCATTTATCTTCTCCAAACTGCTTTTTTGGAGTTTTGCTGGGTATAACAAAATACTGGAAGAGGAATGCAAAAGTCCAAAATTCAAAGACTTATCATATCTAGCATTCTCAAAGTTTGACAGTCTTCAGCAGTGTATTTACATTATTTACTTAATACAGTAATAGAATCTGAGGGACTTACAGATTTCTAAAAGGAAATATTCCTGAAGATTAGAGAGTAAGGTCATCTTTGTCACTGTCATTTTTTCCTCTCCACCTCTTAGGAAGCCGTGAATGTGTCAGGAGTCAACACGGTGACTGAATTCATACTCCTGAGTTTTCCCTGCTCTAGAGAGGTTCAAGTCCTCCTCTTTGTGCTCTTCTCTGTGTCCTACATCCTGACACTGATGGGAAATGGGGCCATTGTCTTTGCAGTGAAGCTGGATCACAGACTCCACACTCCCATGTACACTCTGTTGGCCAACTTCTCGTTCCTGGAGATGTGTTACATCAACACCACTGTTCCCAATATGTTAAGGAACTTTCTGTCTGAGACCAAAACCATCTCTTTCACTGCCTGCTTCCTCCAGTTCTACTTCTTCTTCTCCATGGGCATTACTGAGACCTTCTTACTGCCCCTCATGGCTTTTGATCGATACTTGGCCATCTGCCGACCTCTCCACTATCCTACCATCATGAGCAGCCATCTCTGCATGAACTTGGTGGGCCTCTGCTGGATAACAGCCTTCCTCTGCTATCCAGTCCCTATCTATTTCATCACACAACTTCCCTTTTGTGGCCCCAATATCATTGACCATTTTGTCTGTGATCCTGGTCCTTTACTGGCTCTATCTTGCATCCCTGCCCCTGGAATTGAGCTTTCCTGTTCTATATTGAGCTCTCTTATTAGTTTTATCACCTTCTTCTTTATCCTTTGGTCCTACACCCTGGTTCTCAGAGCAGTGTTGCGTGTCCCTTCAGCTGCTGGCAGACGTAAGGCTTTCTCCACCTGTGGTTCCCACCTGGCTGTGGTATCTCTGTTCTATGGAACCATCATGATGATGTACATCAGCCCAACCTCTGGAAATCCAGCTGGGATACAGAAGATTGTAACCTTGCTGTACTCATCAGTGACTCCACTTGTAAACCCACTGATCTACAGTCTCCGGAACAAGGACATGAAGACTGCCTTAAGAAAAATTCAGATATTTACAAAAACTGGCCAAAGCAAACAAAAGCTCATGAGTGGACCAAGATCATAATATTTATTTTTTCCTTCATACTCTTCTCCATAGTGGCTGTACCAGTTTACATTCCCACCAACAGTGTACAAGGATTTCCTTTTCTCCACACCCTCTCTGACATTTATTATTTGCAGAGTTTTTTGATGATGACAATCAAAAAAATCCATTCCAACTTAAAAAATAGATCTCTACTTACTGTCTCCAGAAATACAGACCCAAATTCATCTACCTCTGCCTAGACAATATGGACAATAATACAACCGATTAAACCAGACCTTACATTCAAAACAGGACTTGATAGACAGTAACTTGAATTAAATGACCGAATCTGAACTTTAAACCCTTCTCCTATCCTGACTGCCAGTAACTACTTTCCCTTTATCTGAGATCACTCTCCTCTATTGTGTATGTATTCTTACATTTGGTTTTTATCATAATTGAGGCAAAATGTATTTAATCAACATCCAAAAAATTAATAATGATCTTAAACACTATGTCATAGTTATTTAGAGAACTCTTTAAAAGAATAGATTCCCAGGTCTTTCTCCAAATCCCCTAATTCAGAATATAAAATTAACACCAGAAATTCCCATTTTAATGTGATTCTGGTATACCTAGACCAGCACCAGTTCACACACTGACCTTACAGAGCCATTATTTTAAAAAAAAAAAAAATACATGACATATAGTGAGAAATAAAAATCTTACAATAACTAGTTGGGAAAGTGAAACAAGTTATGGTGAGTAGTACAGGTGATTCAAACACTCATGACAGCAGCAGTGGAAGCTTCTCCTCCCTCTATTCCCAAATCCTCCATTTATAGAATAAGAAATATACTACAGTCTTCTTACCTTTTCCTACCTGTGAAAAATAATTAAGATACCTAGAAGTAGGTTTGCATTTTAAAAGATTAGCATGTAGTGACAATATATCAATACTTTGGGGTTAGTTTCAAGAGAAGGAAGTTTGAGTTGAGCACACAGCTCTAACGAGATAAAAGCAGACAGAGAGTAAAAGCCAGGGATTCTGAGATATGAGACATGTGTAGTGATTTGGCTCAACTATTTGGTTATAAATAAATTAGTCAAGTTGTCCTCTGGGGTTGATGCATTTCATTCAGGCATTCAGTAAACATTTATCTCTATTTGAATGCAGATCAAGTCGCTGTCTTTGTGAAGCTTACATTATAGTGAAGGGGATAGATAATAAGAAGCTGAACACATAAATCTCATTAATTATAACTACTAATTCCAGTAGTTTGAAAAATTTGTAACTATATATGGTAATGGATATTACCTACAATTAGACTTATTAAAGTAATGGTTTCACCATATTTACATATATTGAATAATACTGTACACTTGAAATTAATATGTTTTATATCAATTATATCTCAACAAAATAAAAAGAATAAATGAAAACTCTACTTTTAGTTTTTTAATTAACTTCCATACGTTCTCCAGAGTAGCTATACCAGTTTACATTCCCACCAACAGTGTAGAAGGGTTCCCTTTTCTCCAAACCCTCTCCAGCATCTATTTTTTATAGTTTTTTTGATGATGAGGATTATGATCTATTGAGGCAATGCCTCATTATAGTTTTGATTTGAATTTCTCTAATAATTAGTGGTGTTGAGCATCTTTCCATGTGCTTTTTGGCCATTTGTATGTCTTCTTTGGAGAAATATCTGTTTATATCTCCTGTCCATTTTTTAATTGGGTTATTTGTTGGGGTTTTTGTTGTAGTTGTTATTGAGCCACATGATTTGCTTGTATATTTTGGAGATTAATCCCTTGCCAGCCATTTCATTTGCAAACATTTTCTCCCATTCTGTGGGTTGTCTTTTTGTTTTGTTTATGGTTTACTTTGCTGTATGGAAGCTTTTAAGTTTAATTAGGTCCCAGATGTTTATTTTTATTTTCACTACTCTAGTAGGTAGGTCAAAGTGATTTATGTCAGAGAACGTTCTGCCTATGTGTTCCTCTACAAGTTTTATAATAAATAAAATAGAGCTATCATATGATCCAACAGCCCCATTCCTGGGCATATATCCAGAGAAAACCATAATTTGAAAAGATACATGAACCCCAATGTTCACTACAACACTTTTACAATAGCCAGGACATGGAGCCACCTAAATGTCCGTTGATGGGTGAATGGATAAAGAAGATGTGGTATACATACACAATAGAATGTTACTCAGCCATAAAAAAATTAAATAATGCCATTTGTAGCAACATAGATGGTCCTAGAGTGAAGTCATACTGAGTGAAGTAAGTCAGACAAAGAAAGACAAATATCATAGGATATCACTTGTATGTGGAATTTTTTTTTAATGGTACAAATGAACTTATTTACAAAACAGAAATAGAATTATAATCCTAGGATTACCAGGGAGGAAAAGGGGAAGGGATAAATTGAGAGATTGGGATTGATATATACATACTACAATATATAAAATAGATACATAATAAGTACCTCCTGTACAGCACAGGGAACCCTACTCAGTACTAATTAATGACTTAATGGAAAAATAGTCTAAAAAAGAGTGGATATATGTATATGCATAACTGATTAACTGTGATGTACAGCAGAAAGTAACACAACATTGTAAATCAACTATGTTCCAACCAAAAAAAAGATGCTATCCTTGAAACACCAAAAAAAGGAATAAATGGGAGTATGAATACAGAAATTGTTAGGGTAGGATAGGGCATAGTTTAGATCTAAATGGTTAGAGAATGTCTTTGTTAGGAAGTGATATTTCAAACTCAGACAATATATCATGCAAAGACCTAGGACAATAAACTCCCATGTAAGTACAGGTAGAAGTTTGTGATCTTCAAAGAATAAGAAAAGTTGATTTTGCTAGCTGGAAGGAAAATGACATAAGAGGCTGGAAAAGTAGGCAGCATCAAATCATTTACAAACTTCTAGCCCACAATAAAATGTTTTTATATGAACTCCTAGGGAAGCCTGCTCAATACAGTATACTAAGAGGAAGGCTAAAAAAGCTCTTCTTAGAAAAATCCATATCTTCATAAGCTCTTCTTATATTGAAACTACTTATTTACTTACATGTTTATTTATATGTTCCTTTATTATACTATATTCCACTTTTTTTCTTTAAGAATTGGAAGTATGAAAGTGCACTAAAAGAAAGAATAAGAAAAATATGAATTTAAAAAGGAAAAACAAGATGATGATTTATGGATAATAGGATAAATGCTGACATTAAGTCAAGCCTGTAAAAGTGTTATGAGCTCCCTTTAAAATGAAGTGGGAAATCATCAAAAAGGATCTTCAGTGTTGAAGTTTTTTCAAGTGTTGTTATGATTCTCTATAAAATGTTTCTTTGATTCAAAAAATGAAGTAGAGAATGGAGAAACATTATCTGTCATATGATTTTGATTAACTGTACGAAGAAACAAAGGAAAACTAAATTACTGACTCCTAGTTCTATAATTTCTTTCAAGATGATTCATACGAGGGAGAATGAGATATATTTAACAGTGATTCCCCAAAATATCTGACATATATACATATAGTTTAACACAGCTGCTTCTTATACCATTTCTTAATAAAATTCAAAGGCATAATATAGAAATATAACTCAGTGGAAGCAATTCTTTCCAGATCTAAGAACTGAGGTCCAAATATCTGCTTTCTGATAATCTGCCTTAATCCAAAAGTCTGACCTTCACACTAGTCAGAGTGGCCACCATCAAAAAGTCTAAAAACAATAAATGCTGGAAAAGTCTGGGGAAAAAGGAAACCTCTTACGCTGTTGATGAGAATCTAAATTGGTGCAGCCACTCTGGAGAACAGTATGGAAATTACTTTTAAAAAACTAAAAATAGAGTTACCCTATGATCCAATTATCCCACTCTTGGGCATGTATCTGGAGAAAACCCTAACTTGTAAAGATACATGCATGTATATTTTTGAGATTAGTTCTTTGTCAGTTGTTTCATTTGCTATTATTTTCCCCCATTCTGAAGGCTGTCTTTTCACCTTGCTTGTCTCAAAAATATACAAGCAACTCCTGCAGCTCAATTCCAGAAAAATAAACGACCCAATCAAAACATGGACCAAAGAACTAAATAGGCGTTTTTCCAAAGAAGACATGCAGATGCCTAACAAACACATGAAAAGATGCTCAACATCACTCATTATCAGAGAAATGCAAATCTAAACCACAATGAGGTGCCATCTCACGCCAGTCAGAATGGCTGCAATCCAAAAGTCTACAAGCAATAAATGCTGGAGAGGGTGTGGAGAAAAGGGAACCTTCTTACACTGTTGGAGGGAATGCAAACTAGTACAGCCGCTATGGAGAACAGTGTGGAGATTCCTTTAAAAACTGGAAATAGAACTGCCATATGACCCAGCAATCCCACTGCTGGGCATACACACCAAGGAAACCAGAATTGAAAGAGACACGTGTACCCCAATGTTCATCGCAGCACTGTTAATAGCCAGGACATGGAAGCAACCTAGATGTCCATCAGCAGATGAATGGATAAGAAAGCTGTGGTACATATACACAATGGAGTATTATTCAACCATTAAAAAAGAATATGTTTGAATCAGTTCTAATGAGGTGGATGAAACTGGAGCCTATTATACAGAGTGAAGTAAGCCAGAAAGAAAAACACCAATACAGTATACTAAAGCATATATATGGAATTTAGAAAGATGCTAATGATAACCCTGTATGCGAGACAGCAAAAGAGACACAGACGTATAGAACAGTCATTTGGACTCTGTGGGAGAGGGAGAGGGTGGGATGATTTGGGGTAATGTCATGGAAACATGTATAATATCATATATGAAACGAATCGCCAGTCCAGGTTCGATACAGGATGCTTGGGGCTGGTGCACTGGGTTAACCCGGAGGGATGGTACGGGGAGGGAGGTGGGAGGGGGGTTCAGGATGGGGAACACGTGTATGCCCATGGTGGATTCATGTTGATGGATGGCAAAACCAATACAATATTGTAAAGTAATTAGCCTCCAATTAAAATAAATAAATTTAAATTAAAAAATAAAATAAAAATAAATAAATAAAATGTTTAAAAAAAGAAAAGATACATGCAGCCCAATATTCATAGCAGCACTATTTACAACAGCCAAGACAATGGAAACAACCTAAATGTGCATTGACAGAGAGTGGATGAAGATGTGATACATATATACAGTGGAACACTACTCAGACATAAAAACAATGAAATAATACCATTTAGAGCAACATAGATGGATCAAGACATCATCATACTAAGTAAGAAAGAGAAAGACAAATACCATATATCCTTTATATGTGGAATCTAAAAAATGATACAATTGAACTTACTTATAAAATATAAATAGCTTCACAGACATAGAAAACAAACATATTGTTACCAAAGGGGATACTGTACAGCGTAAAGAACAATATTCAATATCTTATCATAACTTATAATAGAAAAAATTCTGGAAAAAATAATGAAAAAATCTGAAAAAAAAGGAAAAATCTGTGTATATATATGTACATATATAACTGAATCACTCTGCTATATATCTAAAACTAATAGCAGTATTGTAAATCAATTACACTTCAATTAAAAAATAATCTATTATAGGATTGGTGCTTTGGTTGACTGATTTGAGGGAGGATCTAAGGAAGTGATGGTCTGCTCCAGATTGTATATTGTCAATGAAAGGGCAATTCTAAGACTAGGTATCTCAACAAATCTTTTCTATATAGAGGGCAGAGAAGAAGGAGATTAAAGCTACAACTGGCTTTTTTTTTTTTAAAGTAGTAGACACTCATTTTAGCCAAGAGGGGAGGATATTTGGTATTTTATGACTGGCACAGTGACATTGTTTTTTTATCCTTAGACAAAATTATAAAGTAGCTTTGTTTTGTTTCATGTATGTGTCCAATAACAGAATAGCATGACCTAGCAGAGAGTGTCAGAATAGCTTGTAATAACTTTGATGTCTAGTCAAATCATTTATGGACATCTGGGGCTGCATTTATCCCCTTCAAGTTTTTTAAAGTCTTCATTGGCCACATGGTATGCACACTTAGGGGAGTTAGAGTTAGATATACTGGTTGATTAATTAATCAAGCAATCAATTGATTTGTTAACATTTCCTTCTATCTGTAAGAGTTTTTAAAAAGGAAAAAGATTTCATTTAAACTGCATAGAAAATAAATACACTGAAATTAAGGAAGATCCCAAGGGAAGTGAATAACAAGCATAGCGATGTCTCTTGACATTGTTTTCCTTTAGCAGCAATAAATGGATCCTCAAGGATCAGGAAAAATAAGACTTACTTCCTGGCAGTCTCTGCTTATAACCCCTCCATCCCTCAGCAAACATATTCAAGAATTTTTACCACAACCATTTCCAGCTCTTTCCTCCTCTCTGGTTATTGTTAAGAAGACTATCTCTTCTAAAAGAATAAAAAATAAATTTTGATAAGCTCCAGCTTAGAATTCCCTTTGCTGATCCAGGTAATAAGATTATGTAGTGTTTAGAAGAGCAAAAAATCATAATCTACTGATTTTCACCCACAGTTCTCTTTGAATTATTGCAGTCATATACATACAACCAATATTTCGTAAACTCTTACTGGCCACGCAATAGTCAAAGTACTTCCACAGGAATTTATCTCATTCAGTTATCTTTGTAACAGCCCTTTAAAGAAGGCATAAATATTTGCTTATTATAGCTAAGTATTAATTTCTTATGACAAGTAAACAAAAGTTCTTAATTCTAAATTCAATAATTTTTCTATCATACACAGCTCCCTACCAGTCATCTCACTCTGGAAAATTATCCTTACTTTTAAGTATCTTCCAGAAACAGATTATCCAATGTTACAGCCCCTCACTGAAACTGTACAAACTAAGGAAGTGAATTGAGTTGTCATGGTTGGGAAGGTCTCCTGGAGAAGGAAATGGCAACCCACTCCAATATTCTTGCCTGGAAAATTCCATGGACAGAGAAGCCTGGCAGGGTGAAGTCCATGGGGTCACCAAGAGTTGGGCATGCCTGACCAACTGAGCACACACGCATGAAACATCTCTGGGTGGGCTCTAGAGAGAGAGCCAACAAATGGGTACCAAAGCTTCTACTGTCCTGAGCTTTGAGGGAAAATTAAAATATTGGTGAATGTCTCCCTTGTACTGTGTATGGCATTGCCTGGTTCATTCAGACATACTCTATCTCAATTTTTCCAGGGTTGACTAATTTAACAAGTAAACGAAGAAAACAAGGCAATTGTTGTTAATTAACTCAGTCCAAGTGGCCAGGGTACAAATACACAGACATCATTGCACCCATGTTCACAGTGCCCTCTGTAATTGACACAGGGTGTGTTTATTGGTCTTTTGCTCTTTTTTTGGTTTATTGGTTTGGGGAATTTTTTTTGTTTGTTTTTTTGACAGTTTCAGCTCAGATTTGAGGCAGGTAATGTCATCATTCTTCTGTACAGAGGAGTTCAGTAGTAAAAAGTGAAGAGTGATACAAGCTAATTAAATATGTTAGATTGAGCATAAAATGCTGATGGCAATTCCTGTTTTCTAGAACACCTTCCTGTTTTCTATAACAGCTCTGTAAGACTTCTTGGCACAGAATTGCTGAGAGAAAAGTTTTACTTAAAAGTGTAACATGATCAGTTTTTCCATTTTTCAAGGAGTACTGTGTCGCTGCTTAGAAAATGGAGGGTAGAAGGGCAAAAGTAGAAGCAAGGAGCTGTGTTAGAATGCTGCTGCAGAAGTCTACGGAAGAAAGGATGGTAATTTGAACTTGAGAGACAGCAGTTAAGACAAAGGAGTGCATGATACAAGCCATACTTTAGAAACAGCAGAATCCTGCTAATGAATTGGATGTGAGGGGTAAAAGAAGAGATGTAACAATGAAATAGGCTATACCAGGAAAACGTAAGTTCTTCAACATTAACTAAGCTATTTAAAGTGCTGAAAATATTTTGAGATGATAAAGAGATTAACACACACAAAAATAACCTTTTAGAAGGTTATTTCTTTAAATCATAAGGCTGAGCACAAGACCCAAAACTCATATAAGATAAAGATGGCTGTAAATTATGTGCATTAAACTGTTCTCCAAAACCAAATTTGAAGACAGTTTTCTTTATAATTTCCAGAATACTTTCCCTTGAAAGTAAAAACTTTCTGATATAAGCTCCTACTCGGAAAAAAGCAATACTGCCAGGAGGACAACTATGCAGTCTTATTTTACAAAAATAAAAGAAAAAAAGAGAGAAGTCATTAAAATGCAGTATATATCTCATTCCCTCCTGCTGCTGCTGCTGCTGCTGCTGCTGCTGCTGAAGTCATTTCAGTCGTGTCCGACTCTGTGCAACCCCATAGATGGCAGCCCACCAGGCTCCTCCGCCCATGGGATTCTCCAGGCAAGAACACAGGAGTGGGTTGCCATTTCTTTCTCCAATGCATGAAAGTGAAAAGTGAGAGTGAAGTCGCTCAGTCATGTCTGACTCTTAGCAACCGCATGGACTGCCGCCCACCAGGCTCCTCCGCCCATGGGATTTTCCTGGCTAGAGTACTGGAGTGGGGTGTCATCGCCTTCTCCGATCTCATTCCCTAGGCTCTGGTAAACAGAGACCTTACCATTAGAAAAAAATGTTGACAATTGGAGCTTTCACATTCTATCAGCAGGAGTGATAAATAGTGCAATAATGATGGAACACTGTTAAACTTATCTACTGAAGGAAAGATACACATGCCCTTATGATCTAGCCTACAGAAATGCATGCATGTGTGAACCAGGAAAAGAGAACTATATTCATAGCACCATTACTCCTAACAGCCCCAAACTAGAAATAGCCAAAATAGTCATCTATAGTACAATGGTTTAGTAAGTGGTGGTTTATTCGTAGAGTATAGTGGGATATAAATGGACACACTATAGATGATTGTAACATAAATGTAAAAAACCTTATGTTGAACAAAAGAAGCCATTCAAATACTGCGTATGCTATGCTTTCAATTATGTAAAATAAAAAAAACAAGCAAAACTAAAAAAAAAAGTTTCAGAATGCATACTTAGTTCTTAAAGAAAAATAGGGAGGTGATTACCATTAGGAAAGGAGAGGGTTAACGATTGGAGGGACAAAGAGGCAGAGGATAGTCATCCTCTTATTGGGATGTAGCATAAGAGGAGATTCTAGGGTACAAGTGATCCTCTATTTCTCAACTTCAGTGATAGTTACTGCAGGGTTTTATATAAAAAGATTTAAATGTTGAACATGTTTCCGTACATTTCACAATAAGTAAATATCTCTATATATGCTGATATTCATTAACTTCTGTTTCTATAATCCAACTGCTAAACTAGGACAGTAATTCAGGATTAGCCTAAAATAGTAACTATTGATACATAAATGTCTATTTCATTCCCCAGAGTGGCTTCAATTCATATCTGGGTTCTCACTTGTCTTTACAATTATTCAATAATGTCATGGTGTTTTCACAGCTCGCAGACTCATGAAAATCTCCAACACCCCCAACACCTCCAGCACCATCGCTGGCTTCATCCTCCTGGGCTTCCCTTGCCCCAGGGAGGGGCAGATTCTCCTCTTTGTGCTCTTCTCTGCTGTCTACCTCCTGACCCTCATGGGCAACGGTTCTATCATCTGTGCTGTGTGTTGGGATCAGAGACTCCACACCCCCATGTACATCCTACTCGCCAACTTCTCCTTCCTAGAGATCTGGTATGTCACCTCCACTGTCCCCTACATGTTGGCCAACTTCCTCTCTGACAACAAGCTCATCTCCTTCTCTGGGTGCTTTCTCCAGTTTTACTTTTTCTTCTCCTTGGGTTCTACAGAATGCTTTTTCTTGGCTATTATGGCATTTGATCGATACCTTGCCATCTGCTGGCCTCTACGCTACCCCACCCTCATGACTGGATGTCTCTGTGCCAATCTTGTGATCAGCTGCTGGGTACTTGGTTTCCTCTGGTTCTTGATTCCCATCATCATCATCTCCCAAATGTCATTCTGTGGGTCCAGAATCATTGACCACTTCCTGTGTGACCCAGGTCCCTTGTTGGCCCTCACCTGTACTAGAGTCCCTGTAATAGAGTTAACTAGCTCCACCCTAAGTTCTCTCCTCTTATTTATCCCCTTTCTCTTCATCATGGTGTCCTATGCTCTGGTCCTACAAGCTGTGCTGAAGTTCCCTTCAGCAGCTGGACGAAGAAAAGCTTTCTCCACCTGTGGGTCCCATCTGACTGTGGTTTCTCTTTTTTATGGATCAGTGATGGTCATGTATGTGAGCCCAACATCTGAACATGATGCTGGAATGCAGAAGATAGTGACTTTGTTTTATTCTGTAGTTACTCCACTCATTAATCCTGTAATATATAGTCTGAGAAACAAAGATATGAAACATGCTATGAAGAAATTATTAGGAACGTAAAAGTAAGGGTCTTGATTTAAAATATTTGGGGGGACAGAAGCTGTTTTTAATTTCTTGGTTAAAAAGAAGACTAGCTGACTATAGGACTATAAGACATCTCAAAGATGTACTGCATATCCCCAATTTTGCAAATGATAGAGCCGTAGATTGAAAAACTGAGTTTAGTTTGCTATGAAATATAATTAAATATAAATTTCCTGCCAATCTGGAAAACCTCTCCACAATAGTGGAAGAGAATAAAGCAGTTTTATTATTTATTATCTATGGGTGTGAGAGTTGGACCATAAAGAAAGCTGAGAGCAGAGGAATTGATGCTTTTGAACTGTGGTGTTAGAAAAGACTCTTGAGAGTCCCTTGGACTGCAAAGAGATCAAACCAGTCAATCCTAAAGGAAATCAGTCCTGAATATTCATTGGCGGGACTGAAGCTCCAATACTTTGGCCACCTGATGTGAGGAACTGACCCCATTGGAAAAGACCCTAATGCTGAGAAAGATTGAAGAAGGCAGGAGGAGAAGGGGACGACAGAGGATGAGATGGTTGAATGGCATCGCTGACTCGATGGACATGAGTTGGAGCAAGCTCAGGGAGTTGCTGATGGACAGGGAAGCCTGGCATGCTTCAGTCCCTGGGGTCACAAAGAGTTGGACATGACTGAGCGACTGAACTGAACTGACTGATTATTGAATAAGCATTAAAGCAGGAGACTATGGGCATCTCAGGCAACCCACTGAGAAAAGACAAAGACTGAAAGAAATTTCATCCCTTTATAGTCAAGCAAATACAACCCATTACATACAGGTTCTCAAGATAAAAGCTAATCCTCAAAAAGACTTGACCATTTTATCACACATAATCAATTCATCCTAGATTTGCCTGGTAATTGGACTGGCCATCTGTGTTTGCTAATTGGTTTCACACAAGGGAGAAAAGACATTTCTATATAACAGGAGATAGTTCTCAACTTGGAAATTAAGCCACCAATCTTAAACTCCTATCTTCCCACAGGAAATGAAAGATTGGGGCCTTTCTGTCTTGATTATTACATTTCAAAGAGACTTCCAGGTCCTTGACAAAGACATTCCTAGGTCATAAATCTGGCAAGGGTGTTGAAACCCCTTAAAATTTAAAACTTTTAAATTTTACATTCATTTCAATGACAGAGAAACAAGTACAATTTTCTAAAGTGTTCTGAAAACAGGAAGAGGGGAAAGTCTCTTCCTTTATCTTCAGCATGGATACTTACACCTCTTTTTTTTGTTTTGTTTTGTTTTTGCTCTTACAAATTGTACAATCCTGGGGCAAAACTTGTCTCCTATTACTCTTCCAACACCAACTAACTCTTTACTTTTCTGGTAGTGCTTTTATTTCTGTCTTCTAAAACATCTATCATAACATCAATTTTAATATTGTATATATCTTCAAGTCAATATGAAAAATAGCATCAGCATAATAAAAGTGGTAAATATATGAAAAAATAAATAGCAAAGGAAAGGCTTTAAAATATCTAAAAAGACAACTCTATTTTGTTCAGAATTAGAGAAGTACAAAGAAAGCTATAATAAATATATCTCTTTTCCCCCCAATTTGACAAAGATCAAAAATAATGTTGAGAAAAACAGCAATCTCTTCCCTTACTGGTAGAGCATAAATTGGTGCAATATCTATGGAGGACATTTTGCCAAAAAACTATCAGAATTTAAAGGGCATTCCCTCTGACTCAGCAATTCCACTCTTAGGTATTTATCTGAGGAGGATACTCACAAATAAGAAAAATGATCTGTGTACAAGAATATTGACTACTGTTTCTAATAGTAAAAGATTGGAACAATCCAAATTCCCATTAATTAAGGACTAATTAGATAAATTATGTCCAACTCTTTGCGACCCCATGGACTGTAGCCTATCACGCTCCTCCGTCCATGGGATTTTCCAGGCAAGAGTGTTGGAGTGGATTACCATTTCCTTCTCCATTGTATATACATAGGGTGGAATATACTATATAACCACTAAAAATGAAGATCTGTACATGTTGATATAAAAGTACCCTCAAAGTTAAAGAAAAAGCAAGATGAAAGAGATCTGTCTTGGGCCATCTTTCATATGAAGAAAGATTGCATAAATATCTACATATTTTTGTTCATAAACACATTGTGTATCTCTGAGAAGAAACTAAGAACAGTGATGCTTTGGGAAACAAAATTGGGTATCTACGGACAGGGAGAGAAGGAAATATTTTCACTGTACATACAAGCCTTTGTATATTTTAAATTTTTCCATATGTGTGTATTTCATTTAAACAACATTCATTATCATCTAAAAGTAAAATTTTAAACTATTTTACTATGAAATTGGAACCAAGGTAACATTTATTCATAATTCTGTGATTCTTTGAGAAACTAAAAAGAAGACTGTTTCTCAGAGGAAAATAAAGAAAAAGAAAACTGACAAGGTCTTCATGTCATCTCACTAAAATTCTTTCGTTCAGCTGGAACAAAGTAAGAAATGTCTTCCTCTTCTGAAGACCTATGAGAGTAATAAACTATGAAAAAGTGAAAGCAGCTTTTTAAAAATAATTGTTGTATCATCTTCCTCCATAGTCATTTATTCATGAAAACAAACACATTCAATATGTTAGGCACTGAGCTGGAAGGGATAAGCCACATACAGAAGTAAGTAAGACACATTTCCTTCTCTTCTGGGGCTCATGAACAAGTAGTAAATGAAGCAAGATGTTCTATAAACAAGGGAATTATAAGTTGCTATGGGAGCAGGTAAAGGAAGGCACAGATCATGCCAAGTTCTGAAAAATGCATATAACCATTCCCAGACCACTATCTATTTACTAGTATACTACAATATACAGAATAGAAGTATTCCTCAAATAGATGTCCGTGTGGCATTTACCACCCATCATGACTTATAATTGGCCAAACTTATTAATATATTAATGAACATCCTTAATCAAAATAAATACAGCTTCAAGATGTAATATAATTCACAATTCATCAAAGAGATATAGATAGATAGAAAAATGGCCGATTCATGTTGATGTTTGGTAGAAACCAAAGCAATACCATAAAACAATTATCCTTCAATTAAAAATAAATAAAGAAAGACCCCAGAAAAGACAAATAAAAATAAAGAAGCACATCATAGGTATTAAAATATAAAACTCAGTCTTCAGATGTCATCACAGTACAAATATTACTGATATTCATTATTAGTATTTGTTTCCAGGGAGCTCAACCTTTAAGACCATGTCACTTAGAAAGAAAATAGCGCTTGAGTGCTTAAGTAAATCAATGAGCCAAAACAGACATATCAACCTACCTCAGATTTTTCATGAGAATGAAGTATTTCAGTGATAGCCAAAGGCTGATCATTTTCCAAGACAAAGTAGAACTGTGCGGTTGTGCTGGGGGAAAAAGTAATAGAACCAAGTGATGCAACCAAAATAGGAAATGGTCTTGGTTTTCGAAAGGAAATTGTCCTATATGTTGGACTTAAAAGTTGTGAAGTAATTTTAAAAGTCAAGAAAGCTACACTAGCTAACTCTAAATGTGCCTGAGAGGGTAACAGGCAGGAAGGCCAGGGGTCTCCAAATGGAGGAAATAGCATGCAAGTGTCAGACATTTTTCTCTCTCTTAAGTGGCAGGAGGAAACAAACTAGTGATATTTTTTCTTCTCTATACAAATTTAAAAGGAGGTTTCTCTTAAAATACTGTGTTGCCATAATGACACCTGGTTTCACCTGAAGTTAACTATTCTCAAACCTTGAGTCAACCAATGCATTTTTCTTAAGGAAATGTTTGTCTTAAGCTATGTTAATGTACTATGCATTTACTCTAGACTCTGTCTTCAAGTTGGTTCCACCTAATGGCTCAGAACCTACTTGACAAACCAGTATGTTATACTCAGATATTGTTCCCCTAATTTATATAAACGAAACTATTTGTATGGTAATCTGCCCTTCTACAAGATTCAAGTTAATCATTTTATGGCCGATTGATTCGTCTGGTGCCAAGATTATCCCAAAATGCATCTTATGAGTGAGAGGTCTGGTGCCATTCTGAGTTTCAAGACATTCCTTTCTTTCATTAACAGACTGCTAATGACTATATAACATCCAGCTGAAGAGTGGCAGGGGGCGGGATACTCTTTCTGCCCCTTTCTGATGCCTATGTCAGAAGCTTTCTCTATCTCCCTTATTCTTTAATAAAACTTTATTACACAAAAGCTCTGAGCAATCAAGCCTTGTCTCTGGCCCCAGATTGAATTCTTCTCCTCTGGAGGCCAAGAATCCTGGCATCTTTTCGTTCAGCAACAACCTTTCATCTTGGGGGCTCTTCCAGGATCCTTCAGGACAAAGTAAAGATGCTTGGAACTCAAGTTCTTTGTTCTCCTAGTGAACACGTTTTCTGCTGTACTTTACTAACTCTACAGTGTGCTTGTGTGAAGGAATGAAACGCCCTGAGCAAAGCAAGTGAGGAGCCCTGCTCTGTGGTTCTGTCACGTGAGTGTATGTTCCTCGATTCTTTGTCTCAGCACAACAAAGATTTGGAGTGACGGACATTAAAGCCCCCTCGGTGAGTCACAGCTCTCAGGTCTTGGATAGACCGTGTTATAGCTCTCAGGTCTCAAATGGACCGTGCTATAGCTCTTAGAAAATCAGTGTTACAGCTCTATTTTATTTAGAAGATAACAGGAAATCTATCTTTGAAGCATGAGGGCACGTCGATCTAAAGACACGAGGAGAAGAGCGCCCCAGTGCGCAGGAGAGAGAGAGAGAGAGAGAGAGAGAGGGCTGGCTCTGGCTCTTCTATTTATATGTCTATCTCTCCCTGGGCCTGTCCTATGTAAATTGGGCCAGCCAGGAGTGTTGTTTGTTTTACCTGAGGTCCTCACTCCGGTCCTCGGACCTTCTTTTGTTTCATTTTTGTGGGCTTTTCCCTGCCTTATCTGTAGCCACCGCCATTTTGGACTCCTTTTCCCTGTTCTACCTACCTGACAGTTCCATGGTGATCTCATACGGCTCATGGCAGAAACCTGTCAGGGGTTTATACCGACATGCCAGTGCCAAAAGGCACCCAATGTCTCCTTCGGGAACCGACCAGAAATGGGCAAAGCATGTGGACTGAACTCTCCATTCTCAGTCCAACTTTTCGGTCTCTTCAACCATTTCATAACTCCTTGGGAATTAGGAGTACTAACCTAATCTATCAGATCATAGACTTTCAAGGGACCTGTGATCTGTGCTGTTACTGTGTACTGTTACTTAGGTCCCAGACTTGGATTGGTAGTCAGGAAGGGCCTAGCCTCACTAGGAATCAAAAGTTCAGAAGCTAGATGGAGCTCTAGTATAGAACCTAAGCTACTCCATCTTGTCTAATAGGAGAATTCCATTTTGTAAAGTTCCAGGAAAGAGACTTCGAAAATCCCCTGACCTCACCCCACCACCCATGAGCCAATCAGACCTCTGACCAAAATCTCCTGACCTTACGTTCAGGAATTTGTGGTTTGCCTAGGTAATAAGAACCAATCAAAAATCAACAAACAACCCTTCGAAAGAGGGTGACCAATCAGACGTCCTCCAGCCTGGAAACCCCCTTTTACACGAATATACCCTATATAACCAGTGTAACCCAAAACTCGGGGCTCCTCCCCATAGCCGCTGCATCGGTAACGGTAAGAGCCCCAGCTCGAGCTTGGTAATAAAGACTCTCTTGCTTTTGCATCGGACATCGGCTCCTGGGTGGTCATTGGGAGATTTCGTGACTTGGGCATAACACTAGCTCCAAGAGCATCTCTGAGGTTAAAGGTTACTCAGATTGGAACTGCAATGGGTTTTTTTCCTTTGGTAACACTGGCTGTTAATGGACCAGAGGAGACTCTTACACTGGTGTGGTGATGCTTGGAAGGAACATCTCAGTTTTATGTTCGTATCGGTCTTATGGTGGTCAGGAATATACTCAGGGTTGTGCACAGGCACTCAGGTGACAGATGTTTCCCCAGTGGTCTTAGCTTGGGAGGCATTCCGGAAGGTTACTCTGATTGCACCCCAGGTGGCATCAGAGGCAAGCAAGGTTTTAATGGTGAAGAGCTGGACGTCAGTCAGGGATCCCATCGGGTCTACCACTGATGCGTCCCCACCCCGTCTCAGTGGTAGAACTGGGAGGGACGAGTATGACACCTGCGTCGGTAAGGGACAGACTAAGTCTGACCAGGAAGGAAAAGCTTTTGGTGTAAAGTCTGTCTACACCTCTATCTAGAGCAGGGAGGGGCACCTCTGGTATAAAGATGGTGCTCTCTCTTTTTTTCTCTCTTACAGATGGGCACTAAAAATTCCAGCCTCACTCCTTTGAACTGTATCCTGGAAAACTGGGATAGATTTGATCCCCAGGGCTTAAAGAAGACACACCTGGTTTTCCTATGTGATACTGCACCTGGTTTTCCTATGTGATACTGCATGGCCGCGGTACCCACTGGAAGACAGTGAACGGTGGCCAGTTGGAGGGTCTCTTAAGTATAATACTGTTTTACAATTAGACAAGTTCTGAAGAAACCAAGGGAAAAGTGATCTTAAAGGATAGATTTCTTACTCAATTTGCTCCAGATATCCGCCATAAGCTATTAAAATGGGCGTATGGACCAAATCAGTCTTTAGATACTCTGTTACAACTGTACATAATACAGTCTATTATGGTAGGGAATATGAGGAAAAGAAAGAAAGGCAGGAAAAAAAAAAAAAAACGAAGGAAAAGGCGGAAGCCTTCACAATGGCTATAAAAAACGTTCTTAAACAGCCTGAGAAAAATGCCCAGAGAGAGCCAGGTGAAAAGGGATGGGCTTGCTATTACTGTGGAAAGTAGGGGCACCTCTAGCGGGATTGCCCTCAGGCATCTAAGCCGCCCCAGGCTCCACGTCCGGTCTGCAAAGGACCACACTGGAAGAGAGACTGCCCCCAGAGGGGTCGGTCTCTGGGGTCAGACTCTCAAGACAATCAGGACTGAAGGTGCCTGGGGGTCCCCACACAAGCTCCCGTCCTAATTACACCTGAGGAACCCCAGGTATTAATAACTGTGGGAGGCCAATCCGTCAATTTCCTTTTAGATACTGGGGCAACTTACTCTGTGCTACTGAAGCCCCTGGCCCACTTTCTTCCTGATCCGCTTCCATAATGGGACTGTCTGGACAAGCCAAAAGGTATTATTTCAGTTATTCTATATCTTGTAACCGGGATTCTGGGCTATTTTCACACGAGTTTCTGATCTTGCCAGAATCTCCCTCAGCCCTTTTGGGGAGGGGTATACTGAGCAAGGTCCATGCCTCTGTTTTCATGAATATGGAGCCTTCCCTTTCTCTCCCTTTAGATGGACAAAATGTAAATCCTAGAGTATGGGCTGATGGAAAATCTGTGGGTCGAGCACAAAATGCTATTCCTGTAGTTGTCAAGCTCAAAGACCCGCACTTATTTCCACATAAGAAGCAGTATCCACTGAAACCTGAGGTTAAAGAAGGGTTAAAACCCATCATCAAAAATTTAAAGGAGCAAGGACTATTAATTCCCTGTAACAGTCCATGCAACACTCCTATTTTGGGTATAAAGAAATCAAATGGTAAACGGAGACTAGTTCAAGATTCATGAATAATAAATGAGGCTGTAGTTCCTTTACACCCTATGGTGCCTAATCCTCATCCTCTATTGTCTGAAATTCCTGAACAAGCCAAATATTTCTCAGTAATTGATTTGAAAGATGCTTTTTATTCTGTGCCTTTGGCAGAGGAAAGTCAATTTCTATTCGCCTTTGAAGACCCTACGCAGCCAGCTTCTCAGTTAACCTGGACAGTTTTGCCCCAGGGATTTCGTGACAGTCCTCACTTATTTGAACAAAGTTTGTCATGGGATTTACAAAACTTTAATAGCTCTGAGCCATCAAGCCTGTCTATGGCCCTGGATTGAATTCTTCTCCTCCGGAGGCCAAGAATCCCGGCGTCTTTTCATTCAGCAACAACCTTTCATGCCTAAAATGAACTTCCACTTTAGCCATTCAAGTAATGTACAGCCTCAAGCATACCATTCATATCTTCATTTTATAGATGAGGTAACTAAAGCCTAGATTGAATAAGCGAGTTGCCCAAACAGTTAATGAGTGTTGAAATCAACTATGACTTCAAAAACCGTACTACAGAGTGTTATGCCATGGCATCTCTTAATGTTATCATACGTGAGCTCCTGAGCTAAGCATTTTGTGTACAATCTCTCTTTCAATCCTCATTACATTATATGAGCCATTACTATTTTACATGTGTTACAGAGTAGAAAACTAAGGCCTGGAGAGAATAGGTAACAATTTACCAGTGATACAGTCTAATAGTAACTAGGAAAGCAGGGATTCAACCAGGTCTCTCTGAGTCCAAACTCACATTCATTATCAATATTAATTTGCCATAGCAGACTTACATATATTGTTTAAAAGCAGGAAAAATTGTCCATGTGCCTTTAAAGCTGAAATAATATCCAACTATTATTGTTTGGGTAAATGGTTAACAAAAACTTAATGAATAAGTATAGTATAGTAAATACATATTGTAAATACAATATGACACGTGCAGAAAAATTAAAATCTAGTCTTTAGAAAAAATACAAAGGGAAGCATTTCAAAATATTTGAAATGGCAATGTTTGGGTAGTAATATGGAGGTTTTGGAGGTCTCTCTCTCTCTCTTTTTTTTTTTTTCTATTTTCGGGTTTTGTTTTTTTTTTTTTCCAATTGTAGGCTTTATTTTCAAATGTTTCAATACAAAGTACAGATAGTCCCAAACTTACTATTTAACCAGTTTTCAACTTTACAGTTGTGAGAAAGTAATACACATTTGGTAAAAAACATACTTTGAAATTTTACATTTTTCTGACATGTTGATAAGTAGTATGATACTCTCTCATGATGCTAGGTTCAGCTCTGAGACACAGTTTCCAGTCAGTCACATGATCATGAGGGTAAACAACCTATACACTTAAACCATAAAGTACCCATGCAGCCTTCTGTTTATCATTTTCTGTACAATACTCAATAAATCAACAATAATATTTATTATGAAAATTCAGCAATTTTATTATGAAATAAGCTTTATGTCAGATGACTTTTGCCCAAAAGTAAGCTAATACATGTTCTGAGAACATTTAAGGTAAACTAGGCTAAACTATGATATTTGGTAATTTAGGTGTAATAAATGCATTTTTAAGGCTCAAGAGGGAGAAGATATATGTATAATTATGGCTGATTTGTGTTGTTGTACTGCAGAAACCAACACAACATTGTAAACCAATTTTCCTCCAATTAAAAAGTTGAAAAATTTTACAGCACTTATTTATTTATCATATTTTCAATTTTAAAGGTTTTATTGGGATGTAAACCTCTTTCAGGTCAAGGAAGATATGTAATAGTATATAAAGAATACTTTGAATCTCCAGTAAGTTATTTTGTAAATAATAATAATGATAAATCTAGCACAGTTTCCCAGTTTAAAAGAACTAGCACGCCTTAAGGATGCTCATCTATATAAAACCTCAGTAATCATGATGTCCCTTATTTTTTCTAACAAAACTTATATTTGTAACTTCAAAACTGTATTTTCTTAATTTTCTCAGAATTAAGAGACAGCCACTAGGTACGCTGAGGGAATGAGAGCCGGAGTTGAAGATTGAAAAGTGAGCCTTTACTATTGGACAGAAGAGAAAAGGCCTGTTAGCCCATCCAGCTTCTCATCAGTCAGTTTCACTGGCACCACACAGAAGAGGGGAAGTTTCTCAACTTTGATATATCAGCTGATAATGTATAAAGGGAGGTGAAATCATGCTAGCAACATTTCAAACTGAAGATTGTTATCAATCATATTGCATACTTTCTAGTTCTGAATTAATATGTCCCTACAGAGTTGCCCACAGTTTACAGTTCACTACCATTTAAATTGATATTTCTCATAAGTACAAATGAACTTCTAGAATAAAGTAAATAGGTCTGCAAAATTTAATACAAATCACAATTTACAACCCTGTTTATTTATAAATATGGATATATGCATACTTAAGTATATACATATAAACATATTTGAGAAGATACGGAAAATAATTCTAAAGAAATATCACAAAGTATAAACTGAAGAAGCCTTTGCATTTTACTTCAGTGATAGAGTCATACGAAATATGTTTTAGATCATGAATGGACCTTTATATCTAAGATATAGTTCGTTTCCTATCTCAAGTTCAATGTTCTTTAGAGCTCCAAGTTCTAACACATTAATAATTATATAAAATATCTGTGACATCTTTTTCATATTTTTTCTTCTGAAATATTCATGTTAAATTCCCATGCTGCATGAGGACAAGTTTTAATGTTCTTTGCATTTCTCTATTTTTCCAATTTTCGTATTCATTCACAATCCAGAGGAGTGGTACATACATAGTAAATGTTCAGTGGTGGATTTCTGGAAGTCATATATCCAGTCAGGCATAAGCCACAAAAGATATGCAACAAAAAGCAGAATAACCTTTACTTGCTAATATGTTACTACAGCTGAAATAATTCCCTAAAACCTTCTTTATATTTTTGCAATTTTTCTTCTTTTTGTTATCTTCTTTAGGATCCAGCTAAATATAAGAAAAATTGTATTTTGTTTGCAAGTGTTTAAAAAGACTGAGTGAGTGAAGCAGCTCAGTTGTGTCTGACTCTTTGCAACCCCATGGACTGTAGCCTACCAGGCTCCTTCCTCCATGAGATTCTCCATGCAAGAATACTGGAGCGAAAAAAAAAAAAGAATACTGGAGTGAGTTGCCATTTCCTTCTCCAGGAGATCTTCCTGACCCAGGGATGGAACCAGGGTCTCCCACATTGCAAGCAGACACTTTAACCTCTGAGCCACCAGGGAAGCTACTACTTCCAAATAAGACCTTGAGAACCAGGAAAAAAAAAAAGGCACATTTGGTAAATAAAAGTGAGCTAATTATTTTTATAGTTTTTTATTATCAAACAGAACTTCAGCTTTGCAGAAAAGTTGCAATAATAGTAAAGTACAAAATATCTATATGCCCATAATCTGGATTTCAAATTATTAAAATTTTACCACAATTTCTTACAGTCTCTCTGTGTCCTTTTACATCTATTACCCTCTCTGTCCATATGTCTGACTGTCTTTCTCTCTATATATATATGCCTATTAAGTGTAAGCTGAAGACAACTTACCTAAAGGATCTAGTGTGTATTTTCTAGAAATAAAAAATATTTTCTCACATAAGCTGGCATATTTATCAAAGTTAAGAAATCTATACTGCTATAATACCATTATGCAATATAAAGACCTTATTATGTAATTTCCCAAATTATACTGCTCATATCTTTTACAGCAAAAGGTGAAGAGAGATATTTTTTTCTGGCCTGTGATCCAATCAAGTTTAGATATTGATCATTTTTAAAATCAAATGAGCCTTTTTGTGTTAGCAAATTGGTGAAAACCTCAAAGTTCTAAAACAGACTTTTAAAAGAAAAGTCAATTCTTGGGAAAAAAAATTTATTCAAAATTAAATTTTCTTATTTCACACTGTAAGTAACTGTTTTGCAGTGCAAATAAATAGAAATAAGAACTATTGAATTCTAAATGATAAATGCTTATCAGATTCAACGCAAGATTTCTAAAGATTCTTTTCTACAGAAAAAGGCCATGATGGTCTGGAGAAAAGAGTGATTGCACAGCTTCCTTACTCCCTAAAACCAATCTCCTCTGTCTGATAGCAAGACAAGCATCTGTCCCCAACACCCATAGTTGACATCAACTTATCAGAAGACCAAAGAACAATCTCCAGCAAGATGAACACCTTGGCTTGGGTTTTGTTTGACAGAATTTCCCCTGATAATATGAGAGGTATTGCTGAACAGATATGGTGAGTGACTGATGAACCTGTCGATTGAAACTCTGGCCATCTCTAAGAGACTAAAACTAAGGAAAAGATATTATTTCCTCCATCACTGGGGAAAATAAAAGCAACAATGAAGGAGATATCTCCAGAGGAGATAGGGAGTGAACAAGGGAATAACCAGCACAGACCTGTCTCCTGGCACAATCCTCCCAGAGGCAGTAAATGATTGCTCAAGGAGGACAAGCTGTGCTTATAATCCATGGATCCTAAAGCACATACATTCGCTGATCCCCGTCCAACCTACTTTTTAAACCTTCTCTCCCAGCTGCTTACTACAAAGACAACTGCTTCTAACTCAGAAAAGTCTGCAAAAAACTGAGAAGCTTCCGTTGAGAATCCCTTTCTTACTTCAGGGAAGAAGGTAATTCAGTTCTTAGAGGAGAAAAATATTAAAATATAGCTGGAGAATCTACATCTGTGGGGAAAAAAGTCTCCTGTTAACTCTGCCACAGTTTTACCCAAAACATCTAATATTTACCATATGTCAGATATTGAGAAGGTGCTTCCACCTTGTCAATTTATTATTCCATTCAATAGTTTTCATAACAACCCTCTGGGGAAGGTGTTATCATCTCCCTCTGACACTTGGGGAAACTAAGAGTCAAAAAATAACTGGCTTATAGAATTTGCCACGATAATGCAATGTTTAAGTGTTGGAATTCAAATCCTGGGCTCTTGTATCCAAATTCAGTACTATTTCTAGCATAACATAATTGCCTGCCACTCATCAGCAGTGGGTAAATACACTGCTTTGGGGCTTTTTAAAAAGTTTGAACAATAGGAGATAGATAGATAGATAGATAGATAGATAGATAGATAGATACCCTATATATATTACTAGGCATTTTAAAACTATTCTTTCTGCAGTCTTCAAAATCCCCTCTGTAGTCTTATTCACTTCACCTTACAGAAAAGGACACCAAAGCATAGAGAGGTTAATACTTGGTCTAGCATCCATGGCTATAATGTGGTGGAAGCAGCCTTCAGACTCAGACAGTCCAGTTCTGGAAGCTGTGCTTCTGTATGGAGTAGCCTGTCCAGGCCAGCAAGGCAAAGGACTGTGCTCATAGGGAATCATCCAGGCTGGCTGCTGAGAGAAGTTAGTGAGGATACCAGGACTCCACTCCACTGTGGAAAACAAAACTCTATTGTTTTCAGGCTTGGAATATATTTCTTCCAAAATATCTTCTATGTATAGATATTGTTAAGGAAGCTTTTATTCTCTTCATTATAATGCATACATTTTCCAAAGTTTCAATAATAACCAAATTTTATAATCAGAAAAATAATTTTGAAAAAGAGAGCAGTTTAAAAAGTTTATTAAAACTATTTTGTGCCACAATTTTAATAAAACAATGAAATCAACAGACAAGATTCTTGCCCTCATTTGGCTGGCAAAGATACACAAATAAGAAAAAATAATAATAATAATTTCAGACTTTGATAAGTATGAGGAAGAAAATAAATAGGAATTTATGAACAAAAGAATGACAGAGATACTTACAGAGGGTGTTCAGAAGAACAGAATAATTAGGGTGGAAAGTGAAAAATGGGCTCCAGATACATTTCCAGGTGAAGAGAACATTTAAAGCAAAGAACCTAGTCAGTAAAGAAGTTGCGTATTCCAGGATACAAAGAAGGCCCATGTAAATGAAGAAGGCGGAATAGGAAAAGACAGATCGGAAAAGGCAAAAGGGAAGAAAATGGTAAAATAGGTGGAAGTCAGATCATTCAGGGGCCCATAAAGCCAGGTCATTCAGGGGCCCATGTATCATAAAAGGGGGCTTGGATTTTATTCTAGGTTAAGTTATGGAATGTTTTTGCATAAGGAAATTGCATGATCTTATTTACACTTTTAAAAGGTCGGTCTGTCTGCTGTATAGAGAATTGATTGTATAGAAGCAAAGGCAGGAAGCAGAGAAATCATTTGGGAGATCTTTGCAGTAATTTAGAGAAATAATATGGGTAACATGAACTAGGAGGGTGCAGGGGAAAGAGAGAGAAGCAGATGCATCAGGGCTCAAGGCATATTTTAGAAATAAACAGAACTACAGCTGAACTGTGTATGAAGGATAGTAGAAAGAGAGATGTGCTATTAAAACATACACTTCAGCAAAGTTAATCAGCTATACATATACACATATACCCTTTTTTGGATCTCCTTCCCATTTAGGTCAACACCAAGCACTGGGTAGAATCCCCTGTGCTATACAGTAGGTTCTTATTAGCTATCTAGTTTATACATAGTAATGTATATATGTCAATCTTAATCTCTCAGTTCATCCCAACTCCACCTTCCCCTCCTTGGTATCCATACATATGTTTTCTATGTCTGTATCTCTATTTCTGCTTTGCAAATAAGTTCAGTGGGATCATTTTTCTAGATTTCACAGAAAATTGATATAATATTTGTTCTTCTCTTTCTGATTTACTTCAATCTGTGTGACAGTCTCTAGATCCATCCATGTGTCTGCAAATGCTGCAATTTTGTTCCTTTTTATGGCTGAGTAATATTCCATTGTACCACATCTTTATCCATTCAGCCATCAATGGACATTTATTTTGCTTCCATGTCCTGGCTATTGTAAATAGTGCAACAATGAACATTCAGGTGCAATGTATCTTTTTGAATTATGGTTTTCTCCTGGTACATGCCCAAGAGAGGGATTGCTGGGTCATACAGTAGCTCTAATTTTAGTTTTTAAGGAACTTCCATACTGTTCTTGATAGTGACTGCATCAATTTACATTCCCACCAACAGTGTAAGGGGGTTCCCTTTTCTCCACACCTTCTCCAGAATTTATTGTTTGTAGATTTTTTGATGATGATCATTCTGACTGGTGTAAGGAGATACCTCATTGTAGTTTTGATGTGCATTTCTGTAATAGTGAGCAATGTTGAGCATTTTTCATGTGTTGATTGGTCATATGCATCTCCTCTTTGGAGAAATTTCTGTTTAAGTATTCTCCCCATGTTTTGATTGGGTTGTATGTTTTTTGAAATTGAGCTGCATGAGCTGACAGATAAATTTACAAGCTGAGCAAAAGCACATAGAAGCTGGAACTCATAATGCAGTCATCTACTCCCCCTCCCATTCTCACTCTAGCTGAAGCCAGCAAGGCACTGTGGTAATGCACATTAAGATAGAAATGGACAGAATCATTGGAGTTCTTATTGAACACATGAGTACCCCTTGACCTGAGAATCAAGTAATATTGATTCTGACCCAGAAGAATGGGTTCCAAAGTGCTGTGTTCCCCAGCACAGCACTGCACTCTTATCACAGTGAATAGACAGAACTATTTCAACATGGTCATATTATTGATATATTAATTTTATCATTCAAGAACTCTGTTTAGATGGCCTCTTTCTTTGTGCTATTTTTTCAGGAAATTTTCCCCATCAAAGTTGGTTGATTTACTTATGAAATTGTCAGATAATGATACTAGAGAGAATGAATCAACAAGTTAGGTTGGAACATAGCCGAATGTCAATTTTTAAATGGCATCAAAAGTCAGACATGTTTTCCTGCTTCACAATCACATGATCCAATGAAGTACCTGTCTACAAGCAGCTGCATTAGGTGACAACTCAAGGAGTACATAGGAAATGCAGTTTTCCACTCATTATAAGAAAATTACAAAAACCCTTTTAAATGCAAGATCATGTACATTCCCAGTCATCACCATGACACTACTGTTTGACATAGCAATAACTTTAGCCTACCCTTAAGAAGGTTTTTGCCAAGAAGAACAATAACTCTATATATTTAGTTCAGAAAGAGAATTACACATTGCATTCTCCTACTGGGATAAGCTACATGAGGTATGGGTTTTAATCTCTTGTGTTCTTTGCTGTATCCCCAGTATCTAAAAGTACACACTCAATTATACTTAATTAATAACAAGTATATAAATCTCAGTTTCATGTTGGGACAAAGAAAATGAAGCTCCTCTGCTATTCCAGGGATATTCAGTAATTATGACCTTTCACAGCTCACAGACCCATGAAAATCTCCAACACCTTCAACAACTCCAGCACCATCGCTGGCTTCATCCTCCTGGGCTTCCCTTGCCCCAGGGAGGGGCAGATTCTCCTCTTTGTGCTCTTCTCTGCTGTCTACCTCCTGACCCTCATGGGCAACGGTTCTATCATCTGTGCTGTGTGCTGGGATCAGAGACTCCACACCCCCATGTACATCCTGCTTGCCAACTTCTCCTTCCTGGAGATCTGGTATGTCACCTCCACTGTCCCCAACATGTTGGCCAACTTCCTCTCTGACAACAAGTTCATCTCTCTGGGTGCTTTCTCCAGTTTTACTTTTTCTTCTCCTTGGGTTCTACAGAATGCTTTTTCTTGGCTATTATGGCATTTGATCGATACCTTGCCATCTGCTGGCCTCTACATTACTCCACTCTCATGACTGGTCGTCTCTGCACCAATCTTGTGATCAGCTGCTGGGTACTTGGTTTCCTCTGGTTCCCAGTCCCCATCATCATCATCTCCCAAATGTCCTTCTGTGGATCCAGGATTATTGACCATTTCCTGTGTGACCCAGGTCCTCTTCTAGCACTCACCTGTGCTAGAACCTCAGTAATGGAATCTTTCTGGGCAATCATAAGTTCTCTCCTCTTATTTATTCCTTTCCTCTGCATCATGGGGTCCTATGCTCTGGTCTTGAGAGCTGTATTGAAAGTCCCTTCAGCAGCTGGACAAAGGAAAGCTTTCTCCACCTGTGGGTCTCATCTGGCTGTGGTCTCGCTCTTCTATGGTTCAGTGATGGTCATGTATCTGAGCCCAACATCTGAGCATGATGCTGGAATACAGAAGCTTGTGACTCTGTTTTATTCTGTGGGAACTCCACTCATTAATCCTGTGATCTACAGTCTGAGGAACAAAGATATAAAATATGCCTTGCAGAAATTTCTGGAAATACAAAAATAAGAAACATGGTCAAAAAACAAAAGGGGAAATCTTTGGGCAACTGGGCTATCTTTATACTCTTCCAGGTTAAAAAGTCCTAAGTAAATAGCTAGTACCAACTCAATGTACATGAATCTGAGTAAACTCTGGGAGTTGGTGATAGATAGGGAGGCCTGGAGTGCTGCAGTCCATGAGGTTGCAGAGTCGGACATGACTGAGTGACTAAACTGAACTGAACACTTCAAGAATTGTTCATCCTATTATTGAACCTATTCATGGCTATTCGTACTTTTCCCAAAATTTTTAGGAGAAAGGACTCAGAGACTTTATCCAACTCCCTCATTCTACAGATTAAGAAGCTGAAGAATGGAAAATTTGAGTGATTTGCTCTGGTAATAACTTTAAAATGCTTAGAAAAATCTTTATACTTCTTATTCTACTCATAAAGAGAGCAATACATAATAAACTATAAGAGAGTATTGGAGGTTTTGGCATTCTGGTGTACAGCCATCAAATATTCTTTCATCTAAGAGGGGAAAACATAAATTACTGATAAAAGTCTAAACTGGTGCAACTTCTACTTAGGACATTGCAAACAATTTCAGAAAATTTAAAATTCACATATCCATTATCCCAGCAATTGCACTCAGTCCTAGATACTCAATCTACACATATAATCATACATATGTGAAAAATGCATTTCTATAAACAACACAAATGCCTATTTATTGAGACATATTTCAATATGTATGACATTCATGCAATGGAATATGATGTAGCATTTCTTAAATGAGAGAATTTTAGATATACAGATATGGAACTACCTCCAACTTATATTTGTTATTAAGTGAATAAATGATGCATAGTACGTAAGTTGTCATTTATTGATGAGATTATAAATTTGTCCTCATGGTTTAAAAAAAAGGAATATTTTTCATAGGATAAATAAGAAACCTAACCATGGTTGCATTTGGCAAGAGGATGTCTTGAATTCAAGAGAAGGAAAAAAGACCTATTTTCACTCTTCAGTATCTTTAAAACAAAATTTTATAGCTAATAATGATAGCTCTACTGGTGAGTTTTCTGAGAACTGGAGCCTAAGAAACAGTCGCCCACAATTCCTGGGTTTCTTGGGGAATCTATGGCAAGGCACTGGCTGTCTCCAATGCAAACAAAGGAGCCAGGACCCAAAAACCCACAAACACCATTTCATTCAGATTTCTTGGTTCTGGAGGGGAAATATGGGAAATTATTTTGTTCTCTGAAAATGTTTTCCAATTTCAAAACTGGGAAAGGAGTATGTCAAGGCTGTATATTGTCACCCTGCTTGTATAACTTATGTGCAGAGTACATCATGCAAAATGCCAGGCTGGATGAAGCACAAGCTGGAATTAAGATTGCCGGGAGAAATATCAATAACCTCAGATAAGCAGATACCACCCTTATGGCAGAAAGCAAAGAACTAAAGAGCCTCTTGGTGAAAGTGAAAGACAGCAGATTACTTAAAACTCAACATTCAGAAAAAGAAGATCATGGCATTTGGTCCCGTCACTTCATGGCAAATAGATGGGGAAACAATGGAAATAGTGACAGACTTTATTTTGGGGGGCTCCAAAATCACTGCAGATGATGACTGCAGCCATGAAATTAAAAGACACTTGCTCCTGGGAAGAAAAGCTATGACAAACCTAGACAGCATATTATAAAGCAGAGACATTACCTCACCAACAAAGATCCGTCTAGTCAAGGCTATGATTTTTCTAGTTGTCATGTATGGAAGTGAGAGTTGGACCATAAAGAAGTCTGAGAGAAAAAGAATTAATTCTTTTGAACTGTGGTGTTGGAGAAGACTCTTGAGAGTCCCTTGGACTGCAAGGAGATCAAACCATTCAATTTGAAAGGAAATCAACCCTGAATATTCATTGGAAGGACTGATACTGCAGCTGAAGCTCCAATACTTTGGCCACCTGATGCAAAGAACTGACTCATTGGAAAATACCCTGATGCTGGGAAGGATTGAAGGCGGGAGAAGGGTATGACAAAGGATGAGATGGTTGGATGGCATCACTGACTCAATGGACATGAGTCTGAGCAAGCTCCGGGAGACGGTGATGGACAGGGAAGCCTCGAGTGCTGCACTCCATGGGGTTGAGGACTTGGACACAACTGAGCAACTGAACAACAATAACCCAAGATGTGTGGGGGGAAATAAAGTTTGTAAAAGTGTTTGTTAAAGTGTTCACCTAGTTCCACCAGGTGGCACTAACAGTAAAGAGCCCGCCTGCCAATGTAGGAGAACTGGGGGACCTGCGTTCAATCCCTGAGTGTGGAAGATCCCCTGGAGGAGGGCATGGCAACTCACTCCAGTATTCTTGCCTGGAGAATCCCATGGACAGAGGAGCCTGTCCCTGGTGGGGACAGTTCACAGGGTCGCAAAGAGCCAGACACAACTGAAACGACTTAGCATGCATGTAAAGTGTTAATTAGTCTAGTTTCAGGGCTATTACATTTGCATTCCTTATTGTTCACTAATTCATTAAAAGCATTTAGTGAATACTTGTCATATATCAAGTATATATCTAGGAAATGAATCAGATAAGTCAGTAAGTCTCTCATGGAGTTGACAGTCTAGGACGAGAAAAAATTAAACTGTGAGATGTGCTATGACCAAGAAAGAGATTAGTTGTTACAGGAGTCAACTGGGGAACAGTATATGCAAACAGTGGAGAGGTAAGTGGTGAGAGAGCAGGAGAATCAAGTATTTGACACAGAAACTATAGCTCATGGACTACAGGGTAAAGGTAAAGATCAGGTGTGTCCCTGATAGACATTCATAGAAAGGGTCTCTGAGCCTCTTAAAGAAAACTTGTCTCATGGTTTACAGTGTACTGCTACTACAAGCAAGAGATATCTGACTGTATTACATGACAAAATAATTATTTTATTGTATAAAATATGATATAATAATAGTGTATTATATGATTTCCCTGAGGGTAGGAGGCAAGAAAGCTGAAAATTGCTTCAGCTCTTTGCACAGCTGCTTACATTCAGCATTTTATTTCAAATGCATTTGTAACGTAATAATGTTTGATAATAAATATCCTAATTTTCTTTCTTATTTACATAATACTTGTTTATTTTAAACATTTATTTTTTAATTGAAGGATAATTTCTTTACAGAAGAAAGAAATTGTTGTTTTCTGTCAAACCTCAACATGAATCAGCCATAGGTATAAATATGTCCTCTCCCTTTTGAACTTCCTTCCCACCTCCCGCCCCATCTCACCCCTCTAGGTTGACACAGAGCCCCTGTTTGAGTTTCCTGAGCCATACAGCAAATTCCCATTGGCTATCTGTTTTACTTATGGTAATATAAGTTTCCATGTTACTTTTTCCATGCATGTCACCCTCTCCTCCTCTCTCCCCATGTCCATAAGTCTATTCTCTATGTCTGTTTCTCCACTGCTGTCCTGTAAATAAATTCTTCAGTACCATTTTTCTAGATTCTGTATATATGTGTTAGAATACGATATTTATCTTTCTCTTTCTGACTCACTTCACTCTGCATAATAGGTTCGAAGTTCATCCACTTCATCAGAACTGACTCAAATGAGTTCCTTTTTATGGCTGAGTAAGATTCCATTGTCTGTATGTACCACAACTTCTTTATCCATCCATCTGTCAGTGGAGATCTAGGTTACTTCCATGTTCTAGCTATTCCAAATAGTGCTACAATGAGCAGCACTGTTTACTACACATGGGATACATGCGTCTTTTTCAAATTTGGTTTCCTTAGGGTATATGCCTAGGAGTAGGATTGCTGGGTCATATGGTGGATTTATTTCTAGTTTTTAAAGGAATCTCCATACTGTCTTCCATAGTGGTTATATCATTTTAAATTCCCACCAGCAGTGCAAGAACATTCCTTTTTCTCCACATCCTCTCCAGCATTTATGGCATTTTAAACATTTTTTAAATAGTAAAGTATAAATATATATCAGTCACCTAAATTCCACTGTCCAGGGTTCCATATCATTAAATTTTAGCTATTCATCTCTTTAGATGTGTTTATGTGCATATGTATAATATAGAGAGAGTATATAATTTACATTAATGCATATGATTTATATACATATGATTGTACACATACGCATATATAATTTTACATATATGGTGGCAACAGACAAGCTGTCTCTCTGCATGCCATCTTCATTTTTTTTAATTTTCTTAAATTAATGTATTTATTTTAATTGGAGGCTAATTACTTTACAATATTGTAGAGGTTTTTGCCATATATTGACATGGATCAGCCATGGGTGTACATGTACATTTCTTTTCCTCTCTTGTTACCTTTATTCTTTCCCCACTTCTCTCCACAATTACCTCACACTCTAGTTAAATAATCAGTATGAATAATCTAATGTGTATCCTTCCACATTAATCTTAATGCACATGTAATTGTAGGCTTATACACACATTCACACGACTCTTTGTGACGCCATGGACTGTAGCTTGCCAGGCTCCTCTGTCCATGGGGATTCTCCAGGCAAGAATACTGGAGTGGGTCACCATGCCCGCCTCCAGGGGATCTTCCCAATCCAGGGATCCAACCCAGATCTGCCACATTGCATGCAGGTTCTTTACCATCTGAGCCACCAGGGAAGCCCTTATTCTAAACTACTTATACCTTTATTTTTATAAGATAGATTTCTAGGAATTGATGTATTGATATTTTTGGATCAAAGATCAGTACGCTTAATATTTAGATATTGTTAGGTTGCTTTCACTCAAGGCTATGCACAATCATGTTTCCACTATTAGTATCAGTACCCATTCACCCTTAGGAGCTAATAAAATTACTTTAAATTTTTCCAGTTTGGTGGGTTTAAAGAGACAGTCCACTTCTTTTACTAGTGATAGTTGAACATTTTTTTCCTTATGACATTGGCCAGTGGATTTTCTCTACTTTTTGCTTGTTAACATTCTTATCCATTTTTAATTTTTCATATTTTGCTCAAGAAAAAATTTTTTATGTATTTTCAATATTAACACTTTATCTGTCAAATATATTGCAAATATTTTTCTCTACCATTTCATTTTGTACTTACAGTATCTTTACTAAAATTTTATTACACATACTGAATATTTTTTCCTTGTACTAATAGCTGCTGCTGCTGCTAAATTGCTTCAGTCATGTCCGACTCTGTGCGACACCATAGATGGCAACCCACCAGGCTCCCCCGTCCCTGGGATTCTCCAGGCAAGAACACTGGAGTGGGTTGCCATTTCCTTCTCCAATGCATGAAAGTGAAAAGTGAAAGTGAATTTGCTCAGTCGTGTCTGACTCTTAGCGACCCCATGGACTGCAGCCCACCAGGCTCCTCCCCCTACTAATAGCTAGAGATTTATAAAGAATAAAAATAAGTCAATTTGGATTGTCAAAAGAGGTTATTCTCCCATACACCAGAAAAAGGTGGCATTAGCTACAGGTCTATCCAAAGACAATTCATGAGCTCTGATTAATCCTCATTCCACAAAGATCTTTAAGATCCAGATTATTGTTGAGTAGGTTAGAGATTACAGGGTTTGAGATTGATTTCACTACAGAATACATCAATATCATGATGTGATTATTGTCTGCATTTTAACTAAACTCCTAGATGTAGAACTCAAGGAATGAAATATGTAATTTATGACTGGAATGAGGGTACAGGACAGGGCATCAACGGGTCCACGTCACAAAGAAAGTTATAAATAATGTTAGGGAGAAATGAGAATTAAGCACATAAGGACATGAATGAGCAAACACAAGAACACTGGAATACGCAGAGCCACCCATGCTGGGACAGCAGATGTTCAGGTATGAGTCATTAGCAAAGAAAGAGAGAGCCAGTACCACTCAGTTGTGTATAGCGAAATGAAGCAGAAGTGAGGAAAGAAGCCAGAGAAGGATGGAGTGTTGGATTGAATATTGATAAATATGTTGTGAACTGTGCAGGCAACACACAGGAATGCAATCATTGCCCCAACAACTCACTGACACAAGCTCAAAGAGCAACGGACCCAAACACCTACGACCTAGGTTTGAGTTCTAGTTTTGTTATTTACTAGCTGTGTACTGTCAAAAAGTGATTAAAATCCTCTGAGCCTCAGTCTCCTCTATGTAAAAGATAAAATTAAGTCTAACATTTTTAAAATCCACAAGCTGTTCTAATTACTGTTAAATCCTAAACAATTAGCATTTATTTTTATAAATGTTATTCTATATTTTTGCTTAGGCAGGGAATGGAGGAGAAGTTACACCAGAGGGGTTTATGGGCAGTCTTTAACTCACAACTCAACAAATCTAAACAAGAAAATGTTTTACTTATTAAACTCATTTATTCATTAAGCTTATTTACTTATTAAGTTTATTTATAAATTAACTTTCTTTTAATCATTGGATGGAGATAAAGTGATAAACAAAAGATAGGGCTATCAACAGACAATCCAAAGCTTCCTCAAAGAATTAAAACTACAAGTACCATACGACCTAAGAATCCCTCTTCTAACTACTTATCCAAAGAAATTGAAATCAACAACCTTGAAGAGACATCTGCACTACCGTGTTCATTGCAGCTCTATTCTCAATGTTTAAGATATGAAAACAACTTAAATGTCCATCAACAGATGTATACGTGAAGAAAATATGTATAAATATATATTATGTATGTATGTCTGGAAGAAGGAGGGCTTCCCTGGTCGCTCAGCTGGTAAAGAATCCACCTGCAATGCAGAAGACCCCGGTTCCATTCCTGGATCAGAAGATCCCCTGCAGAAGGGATAAGCTACCCACTTCAGTATTCTTGGGCTTCCCTGGAGACTCAGACAGTAAAGAATCTGCCTGCAATGAGGGAGACCTGGGTTTGATCCCTGGATTGGGAAGATCCCCTGGAGGAGGGCATGGCAACCCACTCCAGTATTCTGGCTTGGAGAATCCTCATGGACAGAGGAGCCTGGCGGGCTACAGTCCATGGGGTCACAAAGATTAGGACACTGAGCAACTAAGCACACAGCATGGAAAGTGAAAGTTAAAGTCTCTCAGTCGTGTCCAACTCTTTGCCACATCATGGACCATACAGTTCATGAAATTCTCCAGGCCAGAATACTGGAGTGGGTAGCCTTTCCCTTCTCCAGGGAATCTTCCCAACCCAGGTATTGAAGCCAGGTCTCCTGCATTGCAGGTGGATTCCTTACCACAAGGGAAGCCTGCGGAGCATGGAAGAAGGCACGAAAAAAGGGGAGAAAGTGAGGCACTGAGGACAAAGAGAAAGAGGGACAGGGAGGGAGAAGAGGACAAGAGGGGGAAGGAGGGAAACAGAGAAAGGGAAAGGGAAGGAGAAAGGAGGAAAAAGAATGAAGAAAACGAGGAAAAGATTTACTCAAACCAACCCTGTGTGTGTGTGCTCAGCAGTGTCCAATTCTTTGCAAACCCATGGGCTCCTATAACCAGCCATAATGGGATTTAAAACCAGAAAATGATGAAGGGTAACCTGACACCAGACAGGAGTATGAAAAAATAGTGGTATCATTCTGTAATTGTTTATAGTATTGAATTAACCAGTGGTACAGACATTCTAGGAAAATGGTCTGTAACAACGTGACTTGAAAGCTCTTCAGAAACCAACTGGCTTGGCTACAGAATGAAATAATCTCTACTGCACATGCTATACAAGAAAATGGATCTATACTTCAGACATCCGCCGCTGAGTCATGCAGCAATCTTGTGGGCTGTCTAAGAGAAGAGACATTATGCTCACATTATGCATTATGCTCACAAGTGGCATGTTAATCAAGATGTGTCCTCAGTGGAATATTATCTTTTGAAACTTCTCTTGTAAGAAAGTTTATTGCTAATAACCAATTAAGAGAAAAAAGTCAGTGACCTGTCACATGAATCCATTATTCCTTTACCTGGAAAATCTACATGCAAGCTCCATCTTCCACAGTAAAAAGGCCTGACTGTAGATATGTGGTGTTTTGATGATAGTACTCCTTTTTTTTTTTAATTAAATTTAGGATTTAATTTTTTTAATTGAGGCAAAATTCATATAACATACAATCAGACATCTTAAAGTATACAATTTAGCGGTAGTTAGTGCATTCACAGTGTGGTGCAGCCACCACTCGTCTGTAATTTCAAAGCTTGTTCATCACCCCAGAATAACACCTCATATCCGTTACAGTAAGTCACTCCCCCCTCCTCACCATCCCCACGTTACCTGGCAGCCACTAATCTGCTCCCTGTCTCTATGGGTTTGACTATTCTGAACAGCCCCTATGAAGGAATCATACAATATGTAACTTTTTGTGACTGCCTTCTTTTACTAAGCATAAAGTTCCCAAAGTAGCCCAAGTTGTAGCATATTTCAGTACATCATTCCTTTTTGTGACTGAGTTAAACATTTTTTATAATAATTCATCTGTTTGATGATAGTACTCTTAAAGGAACCATTCTAATGAATAGCACCCACCTGACAATACCAATATTTAAGTTGTTAAAAAGCTTAATGGAAGAATATTTAAATTTGTTTGAAACTGGATACAAACTTGATTATCTAAAAAGTGTCATAAATTGTGGCTAGACCAAATATACCAGCCCCTATGTCTTTATTGGTGTCCCCCAAATAAATCCTGAGACAGAGATTCCAATGCAGAGTTCATTTATGTAATGAAGGGAAGACTGATAGAGAAAAGTCAAATAAGGAAGAGAAGTCTTCGGACAAAGGGTAAATAGTCAAATCAACTCCCATTGGACGTAAATGAAGCTAATCCCTCTGGAGGATCCCAAGGTAGGCAATTAGACATTCCAGACTTATCCCAATATTTTGCCAAAGGAGCTGGGATACTGATACTCCAATTCCAATTTGTCCATAGCTGAGGGTTTCAGGAAGTGTGGAGATCATTAACTTTCAGCTTGAAAGAATGAAAAATGGGCAGCCAAAGCAGGTTTCCCAGTTATGAAAAAACTCTCAGGCAAACAAATGTAGAAGCTTGAAGTTGCGCTGAAGTGGAAAGGAGGAGAAAATACAAAGGGAATATGGACCAGCAACCAATGAGCTCTGTTACAATGCACTAATACCACCTTCAAGAATTCTATGAGAAAACATTTTGAGCTGGGGAAACAATGACAAGAGAGGCTACAAAAAAAAAAAGAAAAGGAAAGGAAAGAAAGAAAGAAAGCAAAGAGAACACTTCATAAGTTATCTCCCTTCTGCATGATTAAGTTAACCTCCTGGGATCCTCACTCCACAGGGCTTAACTCTCCCATTGGTAGTCATTAATTCACAGTGTTCTTGTCTGCTTTTCAGAGGGTAAAATTATCCACCCCACCGAAATATATGATATTCCACTGTGTGTCTAAGCAATTTAATCCGACTGGGACACAAGGACTTCTGCAAGAAATAGTGGGAAAAAATGAAAAATATAAAACATGGACCTACTGTTTAGCACAGGAAACTCTGCTCAATATTATGTGGCAGCCTGGATAGGAAGGGACTTTGGGGAAGAATGGATACAGGTATATGTACAGCTTGATTCCTTTGCTGCCCATCTGAAAATATCACAACATTTTAAATCAGTTATACTTCAATATAATAAAATTAATATATATATATGTATATAATTACAACAGGGGTAACAATAGTTACAGCTGAATTGCAACTGTCTCTGTTTGCCAATTTCAAATCTCATGTTGTAAACAGAGAGAAACATCAAAGCAGTTCAAACAAGGAAGTTAAACAACCTGATAAGTCATTGATTTGAAACTCCTTCACAAATGAGACAGAGGGACAAGAAATGGGTTGTGCTAAAACACTGTACCTCTGTCAAGATGAGGAAGTCTTAGATCCAACTCCCTGATGCAACCCTGAGTAGAGCTAAGGAATGTTCGGCTCTGGCTTCTCTTGGACCTGAGTTAACCATCAAGACACCTGATTGAGACACCTGTTTGAGACTCACAGGCCTCAACCACAAATGAGAAAGGGTAGATCTATAAAAGAAGCAGGGAGGTCCTGGAAAGGGATTGATTCCTGGAGTAACTGCACAGCCCTCTATGGCTGAGGTCACATCATACCTCCAACCCATCTCTTCCTTCAGGAGAATCAGAGAAGACTTTGTTCCCCAAACCCATAATTGACAGCACTCACTAGAGGCCCAGGAACATCTTCCACATAACAGCCACCACACTGTGTTTTTTTAATAGACTTTCCCTTGAACAGCACTCTGAGTTGGCTCATATTGGCAAAAGATTGATGAAATCTCATGCCATCACTGAGAAATTTGGGGCTGGAAAAAGTAATGTTTTCTACTCTACTGGGAAACAAAGGTAGAAAAAGCATAGTCTCCTGAGAAGACAGGTCCCAGAGGAAGGGAATAACTAGTAAGAACAGTCTCCTAGCACAGAGATCCTTCTGGAAGTGGTAAATAGATCCTCATGGATTCTCACTCTCTTGAGTCTCTGCTTATAATTTTCGCATTCTTCAGCAAGCCACAGAAAGATCTTCACCCAGTTTCTATTCCTTCACCCCTTGATGGTTTCTGTAGGGAAGACCAACTCTCCTCTCCAGGAAGACCAGACACTCAGAGAAACTTCAGGTCTGGATGATCCTCTTGTTCAAGAAAGGAGATGATATAATGCTTAAAGGAGAAATAAATACAACAGAGTGAGAAAACTACTATCCTCCAAATAAGGCTTCCTTTTACTTTGCTTCAGCTGTATATTATACAGCTAAAAATTCCTATGCATTACAGTGTGTCAGGCCCTAGACAAGGTTTCACATGTTTTATCATTCAGAGTCCTCAGTAGTTTGGTGAAAGTGCTACTGTACCCATTTTACAGTTGGAAGAACTAGAAATAGTTTATATGTTGTATATCATACCCTCAACTCCTTATTCCAAATCCTTTGCTCTTCTATTATGCTTCAACTGCCTACCACTTCTCAGAAATGAGAGTTTTTCTTGTTTTCAAAAGCATTGCAGAAATGGGACAGCTGTGACATCTCCTGACCAAACCAAATGAAGCAGATGGATGTGCTATTGTGAGAGCAGGGCATGATGCTTCTACCCCGTTGTGCCTCTGTGGACTAGCCCTGGGGGAAAAGCAAAATTTCAGAGAAATATCTTTCCTTCATCTTATATATTACATCTGAGAATCTGGCTAATCTAGATTGGGTTTAACCCAACCTTTCCAAGACAGCATGGAGGTCAGGGAGTAGTTTATTTTGCTTGGCTTTGTTAATAAACTCAGTCCCAACATCCTGCATGCATAACACAACTTTGACACCACTGTATGCATATTCCCACTCCCTCTGCCACAGAACTTTCTGCAGCTAATTCAGGGGAACTCTCCTGCCTCTCTGGACAGCTCCAGCTTACCCTTGTGTCAGGTGAACACCACAGCTCTTCTGTACAAAGGAGTGAAGTAATAAAAGGTGAGTAGCAAATGACATGTCTTATTCAAAATATCTTTTTTACACCCACTGACAATTTATAGTTACATTGAGCATGAAATGGTGATGAAACACAGAGAATCATTTTTTCACACTTATCTGATTTTCTAAGGCAGCTTTGTCAGACTCTCAAAGTAGGAGAATTGCCCTAGAGGGAATCACCTGGATATTTTTGCCTCATGTAAATGTGACAAACTAATGGATTTTCTTATCTGGGAGATAAATGTAAACAAATTATCACCTCTAGATCTATAAAACCTTCATATCATGTGTACTTGTAGTATACTTGGAGTAGGGGTAAACATGTTATAATGAAAGGTTATTAAAAATTATATAACCCTACTCCCTTTTCACATAAGGAAACCAAAGTTTAGAGACAGTAGAAGACTCCACTAGAGCCACTGAGCAACTCTGTCATGATGCTAAACCTGGAATTTCCAACCTACCCTCCCTATCTCCTATTTTAACATCTATAGCTGGAGACCATTATTATCTCTAGCAATACAGAGTAAGCCACCTGGGGTGGGACATGTTGTTCCACACAGAACCTTACCTCCCATTACTTCCTTTGAATGGATTCCTCTCATGTCTGGGCCAATACTCTCATAGTCTCAGATCATTTGGAGCCCTTTCTTATATAATTTATTTCCTAAAACTTCATCTCACAGGCTCTTTGAAGCTCAGAGAAAGTAATTGGTAGATATCTCCATATTATCTATCTATATTCTCTATGTTGGTAACAGTGAGGACAATCATTTCTTTCAAAAAAAATTACAAATATATACTATCTTCCTTATACTGTGCTGAGAACTAGGGATTAAGAATGACCATGGAGGACAACAAGAACAAAAAACCCTGGGTCAGAAAAGTACTTGGCTATTTCTAGAAACTGAAAGAAGGCCAATGTTATATTGCCGAAGTACTGTGGGGAAGAGGGAAGCCGTGCATGCATGAGCGTGTGTGTGTGTGTGTGTGTGTGTGTGTGTGTGTGTGTAGAGACAGAGAGAGAAAGAGGCAAATGGCTTTGGAAGTTCATCTTTTTTATTAAGCTAAAGCTGGCCCAAAGGTGCTACCTGAGAAGATTAGGCTGATTCTAGCTGCCTCTAGTGGTCTCCTCGCTTTCTATCTAATAAGATTCTTGCTGGACCAAGGAGCTTCTATTGTGCCACAGTACAGTGATGATCGTTGCTTTCCTATCCTTAAAAATGCATGAAACAGGAGCCAGCAAGTTATGGCCAATGGCCCAGATCTGGCCTGCTGCCCATTCTTGTATAGACAGTGAGCTAAGAATTCTTATATTTTGAATTTAAATTAAAAAATCAATAGAGGACTAACTTTCTGTTAGTCAGAAACTGTGTTAATGTAACACATCAGTTATATTAAATTCAAACTTCAGAGTCCTTTGCAAAACAGAATGTGTGTTTCTATGTGTGTGTGTATGTATGTGTTTGAGAGATATAGTATGTATATGATTGATTAATACAGTCATGAGATGAGGTTGGATCTGTTACAAGGGGTCATCTAATAGTTTGGTTTGAAGATTTTATTTTCAGTGCTTTGGGAAGCTAAGTGAAGTATGCGCACAGGAAAAGGGACTGATCTGAGTTTCTTTTTTAGAGTACTCTGGCCATGACAGGGATAACACACTATCTAGAGGCAAGGGTGAAACAGGAAGCCAGTGAGCACAGTATCACAGTGATCCAGGGAAGATAAGATGATAGCTTAAACAAGAGAGTTTTAGACATGAGAAAAACTAACAATAATTTCTGATGGAATCAATGTGAGGTTTAGATAATGGAGAAAAACTACTGACATAAATTTTACCAAAAAAGTTATTCAGCATTCAATTGAAGGGGTCAGTTATATGATTGTTGAGCAGATGCTTACTCCTAAAATGAAATTTCAGGAATACCAGCAAAGCAAACCTGGTCAAAAACACTTAACAATTGTTTTTAATTGATCATAATTCTTTCCTCTGAATCAGTACAAGAATTATAGACTTACGCTTTTTTTTTTTTTGCACAGACACAGACTTTGTTAGGACATTTCATAATGAGCATCAGCCTGCAGTGTTAATGTGGAGCAAAGGATTCTGGCAAAGTTAGGGTTAATCCTGGCTGGCAAATCTAGATTTATCTTTAGATTCTAAAATACTTAGAACTCATTAAGGACCTTTTCACATAGCAGAATTATTCTTTTGAGTCCCTAATTTTATTCTTTACAAATCAATGGGCTCATGCAACTAATATAACTTTGTAAATACACTACAAAAGCCAGGGTAAGAAGCAATAAAAGGGTAAATGAGTACTGTCATTGCTCATGAGTGCAACTGGTACAGAGTGACTTAAAAGTGACTCAGATATTAAAAGTCACTGCTGTCTTCCTTCAACTCTCCTTTATAAAAAAAATAAATGCGTGGCCTCAGAAATTTACTGGACCCCTAAAAGCAGAAGAGAAAAAGATAGTAAATGGAATTGCATGGGATAGGTACCAGAACCTACACACTCTCCCCCTCACCAAATAGAGTCCATTAAATCTAATTCCAGTCAAGTTATATAAAGACAATCTGCCAGATCTGCAAGAATTTTATTGGCCTCAAGCATCCCTTATGCAATAGGAATCATGGAATCTTGTTTAAAATGACCCAGAAAGGGTTTTTTAAGAATATGTATTGTATTATAATCTCTGCCACAGCTTTGTTCCCCTGCCTCCAACCAACACAATTGTATTCCTCCTCCAACACATCATGTAAGCAGCCACACCTTTACATGAGAAGGGATGACACCTTGCTGCCACCACCTTTTGCTCCTGATCCTGGAGGTTTCTCAAAAATTGACTATTTCTGAAAGGAAATTATTAGACTTCCTGAGTCCCTGTATCAAACTTCAAAAAGTAAAATATGGATTTACAATAGAACAAAGGGTAGGGAATATAGATTTTCTTTATATTGCACATTTAAACATTATCTTACAGGGTTCTGATAGATTTCAAGATCAATGTGCAAGATTATTTAGCAAAAGTATTCTGATTTAGAACAACAGAAAAAGACATGTTGCAGATATGCAAACTTTAAAAGCTACTCTGCCTTGAGATGCTCCAAGTAGTTTCTGGAGGATAAGCAAAATTTTAGTTTTGAATCCTTACAAATCCACTGCTATTTGAATATTTAGAATTCCTTGTTATCAGTAATATTCATAGCTCATATCATTGGGATAGAAATATATCAATAATTGTAGCTTATAAAACTTCATATCTCTGTTCCAGGTAAGTACAGACCTGTTTCACATGCTCTGTTAATAATTCTTACACACATGTCCACTGAGAATGACTAGGATTGCCTTTTTAACACAATAGAAATCAAGGCTAATTTCCTCTAGTTGATCTGATGATTGCGATCTGATGATTATAGATGATTAGTGTAAAACATTATGAAATTAATAATTTAAATCATTTAGTTTGAAATAAAGGCTGCTTCAAAAGTCACATGAAGAAGTAATTCAAAAAGTTCCATCAATTTGTGTTGCATGGCAACATAGGTCTTTCCAGTAACTACTTGGAGCATCTCAAGGCAGGGTAGCTTTTAAAGTTTGCATATCTGCAACATGTCTTTTTCTGTTGTTCTAAATGAGAATACTTTTGTTAAGTAATCTTGCACATTGATCTTGAAATCAATCAGAACCCTGTAAGATAATGTATAAATGTGCAACATAGTTTGACTTAACTTCTGGCACAACTGCCATGATGTCACCTGTTTGAAAAGTGGAAGAAATCCATTCCATTTTTGTGACAATAGACCAGTAGGTTGGTTGGTAGATAGATCAATAGATAGACTCTATTAAATGTAATATTTGTATGCATACATGGTAAGTCACTTCAGTCATGTCTGACTCTTTGTGACCCTATGGACTGTAGCCTGCCAGGGTTCTCTATCCATGAGGATTCTCCAGGCAAGAATACTGGAGTGGATTGCCATGCCCTCCACCAGCGGATCTTCCTGACCCTAGGATTGAGCCCTTGTCTCTTATGTCTCCTGCATTGGCAGACGGGTTCTTTACCACTAGCGCCACCTGGGAAGCCCTAAAGGTAATATACTTATATGTATATTCTCTATTCAGTTCAGTTCAGTCACTCAGTCGTGTCCGACTCTTTGAGACCCCATGAAGCGCAGCACGCCAGGCCTCCCTGTCCATCACCAACTCCCAGAGTCCACTCAGACTCACGTCCATCGAGTCAGTGATGCCATCCAGCCATCTCATCCTCTGTCGTCCCCTTCTCCTCCTGCCCCCAATCCCTCCCAGCATCAGTCTTTTCCAATGAGTCAACTCTTCACATGAAGTGGCCAAAGTACTGGAGTTTCAGCTTTAGCATCATTCCTTCCAAAGAAATCCCAGGGCTGATCTCCTTCAGAATGGACTGGTTGGATCTCCTTGCAGTCCGAGGGACTCTCAAGAGTCTTCTCTACTAAGTCTATATAATCTTCAAATACCACTACAACACTTTACTAGAAAGGTTTATCTATTCTGACCAGAAATTTTATGGAATCCAAGATGAAAATATAAATGAGAATAAAGAGGAAACCCAGGTCAATATTTCATCTTTCAAGAAAAAATTATTGATATGTTATATAAATTATTGATATAAGCCCTTATGGGCTTCCCAAGTGGCACTAATGGTAAAGAGTCTGCCGGTCAATGCAGGAGACATAAAAGATGTGGGTTCGATCCCTGGGTTGGGAAGATCCCCTGGAAAAGAGCATGACAACCCATCCTAGTATTCTTGCCTAGAGAATTCCGTGGACAGAGGAACCTGGCAGGCTACAGTCCCTAGGGTTGCAAAGAGTTGGACATGACTAAAGTGACTTAGCACTCAGGCATGCAAGTTCTTATATCTTTCCCAAGATTATTTAAGTATAAATCTGAGTCCTCATGTCTCTATACAAACTCATTTGATATTTGCTGGTCTTTTCCAGATCCATGAAAATCTCCAACACCCCCAACACCTCCAGCACCATCGCTGGCTTCATCCTCCTGGGCTTCCCTTGCCCCAGGGAGGGGCAGATTCTCCTCTTTGTGCTCTTCTCTGCTGTCTACCTCCTGACCCTCATGGGCAATGGTTCTATCATCTGTGCTGTGTGCTGGGATCAGAGACTCCACACCCCCATGTACATCCTGCTTGCCAACTTTTCCTTCCTGGAGATCTGGTATGTCACCTCCACTGTCCCCAACATGTTGGCCAACTTCCTCTCTGACAACAAGCTCATCTCCTTCTCTGGGTGCCTTCTCCAGTTCTACTTTTTCTTCTCCTTGGGTTCTACAGAAAGCTTTTTCTTGGCTATTATGGCATTTGATCGATACCTTGCCATCTGCCAACCTCTACATTACCCCACCCTCATGACTGGACGCCTCTGCACCAATCTTGTGATCAGCTGCTGGGTACTTGGTTTTCTCTGGTTTTTGATTCCTGTCATCCTCATCTCCCAAATGTCCTTCTGTGGATCCAGGATCATTGACCATTTCCTGTGTGACCCAGGTCCTCTTCTAGCACTCACCTGCAAAAAAGCTCCTGTGATGGAGCTTGTCTTCTCCACTCTAAGTCCTATTCCCCTCATCATTCTCTTTCTCTTCATCATGGGGTCCTATGCTTTGGTCATAAAAGCTGTATTGAAAGCTCCTTCAGCAGCTGGACAAAGGAAGGCTTTCTCCACCTGCGGGTCTCATCTGACTGTGGTTTCACTGTTCTATGGCTCAGCAGTGGTCGTGTATGGGAGCCCAGCATCTGAGCATGGTGCTAGAATGCAGATGACTGTGACTCTGTTTTATTCTGTTGTCACCCCACTTCTTAATCCAATAATATATAGTCTTAGGAACAAAGATATGAAAAAGGCCCTGAAGAAATTTCTGAAACCATAAAACTATTCTTGATAGTTTGGTATTCTTGATAGGTTCTTGATCATTTATCCTGTTTCTTCATATGCTTCCATATTTTTAATTTAATGTTACACATTATATTTTTGACATTGTAAAGACAATGGATATAGTAATGCAACAAAGGTTAAATTTTCCTCAAGTAGCAGATAGAGTAAAAACAGATCAGTTTGATCCCATTTAAGGATTCATGTTGTAAAAATAACCTAAACCACTTTTGCTCTTATCTCTGGGATGTGACTCTTACTCAGGAATATGACCTTTCTGAGATCTCAGCTGCAAACCTGGATTGTTTTTAGGATATCTCCACCTTAGCAATCCCTGAATTCCTATTTTTGTACTCTGAAAAATCATGACTCCTAAAACATCTCTCAGCTCTTTAGACTCCCAATTTCTGCTTTCTACTAGATTTTTTTTGAAATCTCATCTTGTATATGAATGGCTAGTTGAGAAATCAAAAATGCCTTGAAAGGAGATTATATTACCCTTTGATCTTCCTTCTCTGTGGTCCTCCTTTTCCAGAATTTGTTTCTCAAACCCCAACTGCCTTACTGGCTATAGCACCAAACCTTTATTTCCTCAGTTCAGTCTGAGGAAAATTTACTGCTTTTTGCTGAGACAGTATTCTTTTTTCACACCAATCTTTCCTTATGCCTTCCTATCTACATTTTCCTGCCCTACTGATTGCTATTCCTCAGGGGAAAACCCCCAAGGTGAATGTGGAACTCATCTCCTTGTTGCTCCCTTCTTGGAATTGTATCCCCTGAAGTCTTTTCTGTGTTAACTGCTTTCTAGTGCCTTAGAATGTTCTTTTTATGTATTTTGTCAAGGTTTTATAGTTATTTTTTGTAGAATGATTAGTTTAATGAAGCTGTTTAGGCATGACCATAGTCAGAGACTCTTGTCTTTATATTTAGATTCCAGACATTCTCATTACTATTCTCAGTTTCAGAAGATGATCTATAAGATAAATATGCAAAAACCCACAAAACAAAGAACAGGGAACACAGGGACTGATACAAAGGCAAATCTAGGAAGTAGATCTGCTTTTTTTCAATGCAGGCAGCTCCAGATTCCTGGGGCAGAGGTGAGGGTGGGGGAGGGGAATTTACTTACAGTAAGATATGAAAAAGCAGAAACACAGAGAACAGATTTAGGCCTTTTTTCATTGGTATATAGTTGATTTGCAATCTTATATCAGTTTCCGGTGTACAGCATAGCAATTCAGTATTTTTACAGATTACACTATAAAACTACTGCACATTTCACTCATTGTTCAAACTACTGCACAACTGCACTCATCTCACATGCTAGCAGAGTAATGCTCAAAATTCTTCAAGCCAGGCTTCAACAGTTCATGAATCAAGAACTTTCAGATATTCAAGCTGGACTTAGAAAAAGCAGAGGAACTAGAGATCAAATTGACAACATACACTGGATCATACAAAAAGCAAGAGAATTCCAGAAGAACCCCTACTTCTGCTTCATTGACTACGCCAAAGCCTTTGACTGTGTGGATCACAACAAACTCTGGAAAATTCTCAAAGAGATGGGAATACCAGACCACCTGACCTGCCTCCTACAAAACCTGCATTCAGGTCCAGAAGCAACAATTAGAGCTAGATATGTAACAGACTGGTTCCAAATTGGGAAAGGAGTACAGCAAGGTGTATATTGTCACCCTGCTTATTTAAGTTAAGTGCAGAGTACATCATGCGAAATGCTGGGCTGGATGAAGCACAAGCTAGAAATAAGATTGGCAGGAGAAATATCAATAAACTCAGATATGCAGATGACACCACCCTTATGGCAGAAAGCAAAGAGGAGCTGAGGAGTCTCTTGATGAAAGTAAAAGAGAAGAGTGAAAAAGATGGTTTAAAAGTCAATACTCAGAAAACTAAGACAATGGCATCTGGTCCCATCACTTCATGGCAAATAGATGGGGAAACAATGGAAATAGGGAAAGACTTTATTTTGGGGGGCTCCAAAATCAGTACAGATGGTGACTGCAGCCATGAAATCAAAAGATGCTTGTTCTTTAGAAGAAAAGCTCTGACAAACCTAGACAGCATATTAAAAAGCAGAGATATTACTCTACCAACAAAAGTCCAGATAGTCAAAGCTATGGCTTTTCCAGTAGTCATGAATGAATGTGAGAGCTGGACTATAAAGAAGGCTGAGCACCGAAGAATTGATGCTTTTGAACTGTGCTGTTGGAGAAGACTCTTGAGAGTCCCTTGGACTGCAAGGAGATCCAACCAGTCAGTCCTAAAGGAAATCGATCCTGACCATTCATTGGAAGGACTGATGCTGAGGCTGAAACTCCAATACTTTGGCCACCTGATGCAAAGAGCTGACTTATTAGAAAAGACCTTGATGCTGGGAAAGATTGAAGGCAAGAGAAGAAAGGGACAACAGAGGACAAGATGGTTGGATGGTGTCACTGACACAATGGACATGAGCTTGAGCAAGCTCTAGGAGATGGTGAAGGACAGGGAGGCCTGGCTTGCTGCAGTCCATGGGGTCTCAAGGAGTCAGACATGATTGAGCAACTGAACAACAACAACATAGATTATACTCCATTATAGGTTAATACAAGATAATGGTAATAATAATACTTGTACCAAAAGCATAAACAACAAAAGAAAAAATCAACAAATGGGCAATATAAAATTCAAAACCTTCTGCAAAACAAAAGAAACAATTAACAAAATGAGAAAACACCCTACTACTGAATGGAAGAAAATACTTCAAACCATGTAACAGATAAGGGGTTAATATCCAAATAAAGAACTCAGTCACCTCAACAATAAAAAATAGAAAACTTGGCTGAAAAAGGGCAAGATATGAATAAATATTTTTCTAATTAAGTCATACAGTTGGCCAATAGGACATGAAAAGATGTTCAACTTACATAATCCTCAGAGAAATGCAAATCAAAACCACAGTGAGATATCACCTCACACTGGTCAGAATGGCTATCATCAAAAAGATAAATAATCAGTGGTGGCCAGGACATGGGAACACTTGTACACTGTTGATAGGAATATAAACTGGTGTAGCCACTATAGAAAACTGTATGGAGGGAGTCCCAAAAACTAAAAATAGAACTACCATATGATCTTGCAGTTCTACTCCTGGGTGTTTATCTAAAGAAAATAAAAACACTAATTCAAAAACATAAATTCACCCAAATGTTCTTAGCAGCAATATTTACACGAGCCATGATATGGTAGTAGCCTAAGTGTTTATGATGTGCAGATGAATGAATAAAGAAGATAAGGGGGGTGTGTGTGTGTGTGTGTGTGTGTGTGTGTATACAGAATAGAATACTTAGCAGCTAAAAATAGAATGAAATTTTGTCATTTATAACAACATAGATGGACCTGGAGGATATTATGCATAATAACTCAGAGAAAGACAAATACTGAGTATTATCATATATATCTGGAATCCCAAAACTAAAAAAAATGAATGAATATTTTGAATGAATGTAAAAAAACAGAAACACATTCATGCATTTGGAGAACAAACTAGTGGTTACCAGTGAGGAGAGAGAAGGGGAGGGTATTATACCTATTTGTAATAGGTACAAACTACTGTGGTGTTGGAGAAGGCTCTTGAGAGTCCCTTGGACTGCAAGGGGATCCAACCAATCCATTCTGAAGGAGATCAGCCCTGGGATTTCTTCGGAGGGAATGATGCTGAAGCTGAAACTCCAGTACTTTGGCCACCTCGTGCGAAGAGTTGACTCATTGGAAAAGACTCTGATGCTGGGAGGGATTGGGGGCAGGAGGAGAAGGGGATGACAGGATGAGATGGCTGGATGGTATCACTGACTCGATGGACATGAGTCTGAGTGAACTCCAGGAGTTGGTGATGGACAGGGGAGGCCTGGCGTGCTGTGATTCCTGGGGTCGCAAAGAGTCGGACACGACTGAGCGACTGAACTGAACTAAACTGTGCATAAAATAAGCTACAAGAATACATTGTACAGCACAAGGAGTAGAGCTAATATTTTATAACAACTTTACATGGAGTATATTATATTCAAAATACTCAATCATGATGTTGTACACCTGAAACTAATATTATAAATCAACAGTACCTCAACTTTAAAAAATGGGATGGGAAGGGAAAAAAAAGAAAATGACTCGGCTCTCATAGCCAGAACCAGAAAAAAAGTAGCTGCATCTTTTCTCAATTATAATAAATGCTTATTATTGTAATTATTAAACAAGAGAAAAAGTATAAAAATATTTAAAATTAAAAGTTATATAAACCCATCACCCTCAGGTAAACACCACTAATATTTAAGTAAACAATCTTTCATGTATTATTTTATGCACATACACACACTCATATAAGCTGATTTTCTACAAGTCGGATATTGTACATGCTGTTTTTATGACAGAGTCCTTTATTTTTCTCCTTACCACTCCCTACTACCATCACTTCACCCACAATCTAGTTTTCACATATCCTATCTCCACTAGATCAACAGTAATAACAACCTAGTATGCATGCTTCATACTATTCTCCAAGATCCTAAGTATATAAAAATATTTAATTATATATAAGGATTTTTTTCATTATCTTTCAAAAAACAAATCACTATTATATATGTTTCCATACAAAGTGCTCTTACATTTAGCCTTATAATGTGCAATTATCTCCAAGTTTGATACCTGGGTCAGAAAGATTCCCTAGGGAAGGAAATGGCAACCTACTCCAATATTCTTATCTGGGAAATACCAAGGAGAGAAGAGTCTGGTGAGCTACAGTCCATGGACTCACAAAGTAGTCAGACATGACTTAGTAACTAAACAACAGCATTAAGCATACCACATATGTTCATTTTCTATAGTAGGCTAGAGATATATAACTAATAAACCAGTCTTCCACAGGACACTTCTATAGGAAAAACTATTCATGAGTTTTGGTTAATACTCATTCCATAAAAGCCATGACTGAGAACAAGTTTCATATTCTTACTGAGAAGGTTTTGATTGAGGAAACTGAAGATTAGAGTCTTTATAGAGTCTTTATCTTGATAATCAAGTAAATTATTGTCTGCATTTCTACTAAATCCAGCTAACTCACAATGTGCCTGAAATGAACTTCCACTTTAGCCATTCAAGAATTGTACAGCCTCAAGTACACCATCAGTATCTTTTTATAAATGAGGTAACTAAGCCTTGACTGAGTAAGTAAGTTTACCAAACAGTTAAGAGTGTTGGAACCAGGTTGGATTAAAGAACTATGATTCCAGAAACCATACGATAAACTGTTATGCTATGGTGTCTCCTGATGTTAGGTTATCATATGTTAGCTTCCAAGTTAAGCATTTTATATACACTATCTTTTTTAGTCTTCATTATGACATTATATGAGCCATTACTATTTCACCTGTTTTACAAAATAGAAAACTAAGGCCTGGAGAGAACAGATAACAATTTGCCGTTAATGCAGTCTAATAACAACTCAGAAAGCAGGGATTCAACCAAGTCTCCCTGAGTCCAAAACTCACACTCTTCATCATTATTAATTTGTTGTAACAGAGTTGTATATACTTACATATATATGTTATTGAGTGAAAGTGGGGAAAATTCCCCTTGTACCTCTAAAGCTGAATGATATCCAGCTATTACTCACTCCAGTGTTCATGCCTGGAAAATCCCAGGGACAGGGGAGCCTGATGGGCTGCCATCTCTGGGGTCGCACAGAGTCAGACATGACTCACTCCAGTGTTCATATCTAGAAAATCCCAGGGACAGGGGAGCCTGATGGGCTGCCGTCTCTGGGGTCACACAGAGTCAGACATGACTGAAGCAACTTAGCAGCAGCAACAGCAGGAGGAGTTTATGGGAAAAGGCTAAGAACTTAGTGAATAAGCATAGTTGCTGTTTAGTCGCTAAGTTGTGTCCAACTCTTTGCAACCCCATGGACTGTACCCTCCAGGCTGCTTATCCATGGGATTTCCCAGGCAGGAATACTGGAGTGGGTTGCCATTTCCTTCTACAAGGAATTTTCCTGCATTGACAGGCTGATTCTTTCCTGTTGAGCCACAATTAGGAAGTATTTATGGGAAATGGCTGATAAGAACTTAGTGAATTAGTATACTGTGGAAAATTCTGAAAGAGATGGGAATACCAGACCACCTGACCTGCCTCTTGAGAAACCTATATGCAGGTCAGGAAGCAACAGTTAAAAGTGGACATGGAACAACAGACTGGTTACAAATAGGAAAAGGAGTACATCAAGGCTGTATATGGTCACCCTGCTTATTTAACTTATATGCAGAGAACATCATGAGAAACGTTGGGCTGGAAGAAGCACAAGCTGGAATCAAGATTGCCAGAAGAAATATCAATAACCTCAGATATGCAGATGACACCACCCTTATGGCAGAAAGTGAAGAGGAACTAAAAAGCCTCTTGATGAAAGTGAAAGAGGAGAGTGAAAAAGTTGGCTTAAAGCTCAACATTCAATAAACAAAGATCATGGCATCTGGTCCCATCACTTCATGGGAAATAGATGGGGAAACAGTGGAAACAGTGTCAGACTTTATTTTGCAGGGGCTCCAAAATCACTGCAGATGGTGATTGCAGCCATGAAATTAAAAGATGCTTACTCCTTGGAAGGAAAGTTATGGCCATCCCAGATAGCATATTGAAAAGCAGAGACATTACTTTACCAACAAAGGTCCATCTAGTCAAGGCTATGGTTTTTCCAGTAGTCATGTATGGATGTGAGAGTTGGACTGTGAATAAAGCTGAGTGCCGAAGAATTGATGCTTTTGAACTGTGGTGTTGGAAAAGACTCTTGAGAGTCCGTTGGACTGCAAGGAGATCCAACCAGTCCATCCTAAAGGAGACCAGTCCTGGGTGTTCATTGGAAGGATTGATGCTAAAGCTGAAACTCCAGTACTTTGGCCACCTCATGCTAAGAGTTGACTCATTTGAAAAGACTCTGATGCTGGGAGGAATTGGGGGCAGGAGGAGAAAGGGACGACAGAGGATGAGATGGCTGGATGGCATCACCAACTCGATGGATGTGAGTTTGAGTGAACTCCAGGAGTTGGTGATGGACAGGGAGGCCTGGTGTGCTGCAATTCATGGGGTTGCAAAGAGTCGGACACGACTGAGTGACTAAACTGAACTGAACTGAATATTGTAAATGCAACATGTGCAGAAAAGTTAAATCCAGTCTTCAGAAACCAATACAAAAAAGTATAAAAATACTTTAAATGGCAACGTTTGAGTAGTAATGTGGAGGTCTTTTTCTATTTTGTTTTTTTTTCCCCAATTTTATGCTTTATTGCCAAATGCTGCAATATTAAGTATTAACTGCCCATGACTTAATGATAGTTTGACCTGTGATTTTTCAACTTTACAACTGCATGAAAGCAATATTCATTTTGTAGAAACCATACTTTGAATTTTTAATTATGATCTTTTCCCAGGCTAGTGATACATGGTAAGATACTCTGCCATGATGCTGGGCATCAGCATCAGTAGCACATCACAGCTCCCAGTCAGGCATGTAATCACAAGGGTGAATAACCATGTTGTACTGATACAACCATCCTGTTTTTTCACATTTAATACAAGAAGAAAATTCTTGAAATTTATATGGAAACACAAAAGACTGTAAGTAGTGAACACAATCTTGAGAAAGAATAACAGAGCCGGAGGAATCCAACTTCTTGACTTCAGACTGGAGTACAAAGCTACAGTAACCGAGACAGTATGGTGCTGGTACAAAAATAGAAATATAGATCAATGGAACAGAATAGAAAGCTCAGAAATAAATTCATACACCTATGGCCATTAATCTATGACAAAGGACAAATGAATATATAATGAAGGAAAGACATTCTCGTCAATAAATGGTGTGGGGGAAACTGGACAGCTACATGTAAAAAAAAATGAAATTAGAACATTTTTTAACAACATAAAATAAATAAAAATGGATTAAAGATCTAAATGTAAGACTAAATACTATAAAACTCTTACAGGAAAACATAGGCAGAATTCTGACATAAAATGAAAAATATCTTTTTCACACCATCTCCAAGAAAATGATAATGAAAACAAACAAACAAAAAAAATGGGACCCAATTAAACTCAAAAGCTTTTGCACAGCAACAGCAACCATAAACAAACTAAAAAAAAAAAAAAAACTCACAGAATAGGAGAAAATATTTGCAAATGATGCCAACAACAAAAGATTAGTCATCAAAATTTTAAAACACCTCATGCAGCTCAATATCATGGGAAAAAAAAACCAACAAAGAAAATGGGCAGAGGACATAAATGGATAGATATCTATACAAAAAAGACACACAAAAGGCCAAGAAGCATATGAAAAGATGCTCAACATTGCTAATTATTAGAGAAATTTAAATCAAAACTATGATGAGATGTTACCTCATATCAGTCAGTAGGCCATCACCAACAAAAATCCAAAAACAACATATGCTGAAGGAGATGCGGAGAAAAGGGAACCCTCCTACACTGTTGGTGGAATGTAAATTGGTACAGCCATTACGGAGAAAAATATGGAGGTTCCTTAAAAACTAAAAATAGAGCTACCATCAGTTCAGTTCATGCCCTCAGTTGTGTCCGACTCTGCAACCCCATGAATCACAGCATGCCAGGCCTCCTTGTCCAACACCAACTCCCGAAGTTTACCCAAACTCAGGTCCATCGAGTCCGTGATGCCATCTAGCCATCTCATCCTCTGTCGTCCCCTTCTCCTCCTGCTCCCAATCCCTCCCAGCATCAGGGTCTTTTCAAATGAGTCAACTCTTCGCATGAGGTAGCCAAAGCATTGGAGTTTCAGCTTCAGCATCAGTCCTTCCAATGAACACCCAGGACTGATCTTTAGGATGGACTGGTTGGATCTCCTTGCAGTCCAACGGACTCTCAAGAGTCTTTTCCAACACCACAGTTCAAAAGCATCAATTCTTCAGTGCTCAGCTTTCTTCACAGTCCAACTCTCACATCCATACATGACCACTGGAAAAACCATAGCCTTGACTAGACGGACCTTTGTTGGCAAAGTAATGTCTCTGCTTTTCAATATGCTATCTGGGATGGTCATAACTTTCTTTCCAAGGAAGCGTCTTTTAATTTTATGGCTGCAATCACCATCTGCAGTGATTTTGGAGCCCCTGCAAAATAAAGTCTGACACTGTTTCCACTGTTTTCCCATCTATTTCCCATGAAGTGATGGGACCAGATGCCATGATCTTAGTTTTCTGAATGTTGAGCTTTAAGCCAATTTTTTCACTCTCCTCTTTCACTTTCATCAAGAGGCTTTTTAGTTCCTCTTCGCTTTCTGCCATAAGGATGGTATCATCTGCATATCTGAGGTTATTGATATTTCTCCCGGCTATCTTGATATGATCCAGTAATTCCACTCATGGGCATATATCCTGAGAAAAATATGGCTCAAAAGGATATATGCACACCAATGTTCATTAAAGTGCTGCTTACAATAGCCATGACATGGAAGCAACCTAAATGTCTATCAACAGATGAGTGGATAAAGTAGATATGATATACATATACAATGGAATACTACTCAGCCATTAAGAAGGAACCAATGCCATCTGAAGCAACATGAATAAATCTGAAGATTATCATAGTAAGTGAAGTAAGTCTTACAGAGAAAGACAAATATCACATGATATTGCTTATATGGGAAAAAAATTTTAAATGATACAAATGAACTTATTTACAAAACAGGGACAGATTCACAGACCTAGAGAATGAACTTACAATTATCAGGGCAGAAGGGTGGCAGGCAGGGATAGACTGGGAGTTTGGGATTAACATGTACACACTGCTATATTTGAAATAGATAACCAGCAAGGACCTACTGTACAGCAGAGGAAACTCTCAATATTCTGTAATAACCTATATGGGAAAAGAATTTTTAAAAGAACAGATACATGTATATGTATAACTGAATCACTGCTGTATACCTGAACTAACACATCATTAACCAACTATGTTTCAAAATAAAATTAAAATTAAAAACATAATTTTGTGAGAAACTGTCTGAGCTGAGGGGGAAAATGACAGGAAAGGTTTAAAAAAATAAGGCAAAGAGAACATTTAGTGAGTTAGCTCTCTACTTCTGCGTGAATAAATAATCTCCTGGGATCCTCACTTCACAGGGCTTAACTCTCACACTAACAGTCATCAATACACACGGTTCTTGCCTGCTTTTCAGAAGGTAAGATAATATTCACCCAACAAAAATATATGATCTTCCCCTGTGTATCTAAGCAATTTGATGTGACTGTTGACACAAGGACTTCTACAGGAAATACTGGAGGAAAGGTAAAAATATAAAAATTTAACAACAACAGTGGTAACAATAGCTATAGGTTAAGACTCCAGTGCAAAAGTTTTTATTAGGCAGTTTTGAATCTCATGTTGTGGACAGAGGGAAACAACAAAGCTGTTCAAACAAGGAGATGAAATGACCTGATAAGTCTTTGCCATAAAAATCCTTCACAAATTGGAGAGAAAGGGACAAGAAGTGGATTCTGCTAAGACATCTGTATCTCCATCAAGATGAGGAAGCTTAGATCCAACTCCCTGATGCAACTCCTGAGAAGAGGTAAGGAATGTTCTGCTCTGGCCTCTCTCAGACCTGACAAGTAGACCCTTAAAACATCTGCTTGACACTCACAGGGCTCAAGCACAAGAGAGAAAGGAAAGATCTGTAAAACAACCAGGGAGGCCCTGGAAGGGAACGGATTCCTGGGCCAACTAGCTGCACAGCCCTCTATGGCTGAGGTCACATCATACCTTCAGCCCACCTATCTCTTCTTCCTAGAAAATCAAAGGAGGCTCTGTTTCCAAAACTCATAATTGATAGCATTCACTAGAAGCCCAGGAACAATTTCTTACATCATAGCCACCACACTGTGTTATTTTTATAGACTTTACTAACATCCGATAGGCAATCTGAGTTGTCTTACACATTGATGAAATCTCTTGCCATCCCTGAGAATTGGGGGGCTTTAAAAAGTCACATTTTCCACTCTACTGGGAGTCAAAGGTAAAATAGAAGGATCAGAGTCTCCAGAGAAGGCAGGCCCCAGAGGAAGGGAATAACTAGTAAAGAACATTCTCCTAACACAGATCTTCTTCTGGAAGTGGTAAGTTGGTCCTCATGGATCCTCACTCCCTGGAGCCTCTGCTTAGAATCTCTCCATCCTCCAGCAAACACAGAAAGATTGTCACCTTATTTCTACTGCCTTACTGCTTGGTGGTTTCTGTAGAGAAGGACAACCTTCCTCTCCAGAAAGACCAGACTTTCAGAGAAACTCCAGGTCTAGATTGCCCTCTTTGTCTATTTTCTTAGAGGAGAAAGTAAATATTAAAAAGTTAGAAAAACTACTACCCTCTAAATAAGAGTTCCTTTACCCTGCTTTAACTATATATGATATTAGATTGGCCAAAAAGTTCATCCAGGTCTTTCATGTTATATGTTGTGTGTCGGTGTGTGTGGGTGTGTGCACATGCTCACTCAGTTGTGTCTAACTCTTTGCGTCCCTCTGGACTGTAGCCTGCCAGACTCCTCTGTCCATGAGATTCTCCAGACAAGAATACCGGAGTGGGCTGACACTCCTTTCTCCAGGGTATCTTCCCAATCCAGTGATTAAACTCAGGTCTCCTGCATTGCATGGGACAGGTGTGCTATCTCCTGACCAAACTAAATGAAATAGATGGATGTGCTATTGCAATAGCAGCCCAATAATGCTTCCACCCCATTGTGCCTTCTTAAACTAGCCTTGAGGAAAAAGTAAAACATCAGAGAAACGTCTTTCCTTCATTTTATATAGTATAGCTGATGACCTGACTATTCAAGATTGAGTTTAACCCAACCTTTCCACGATATAATGCAGGTGAGTATGTAGTTTTTCTTGTTTGGCTTCGTTAATGACTCAGTCCAAACATCCTCTATACATCACACAGCTTTGACACCACTATTTGCATATTCCCACTCTTTCTGCCACAGCACTTCCTACAACTAATTCAGGGGACACTTCCTGCCTCTCTGGACAGCTCCAGCGTCCCCTTTGTGCCAGATGAAACCACAGCTACCCTGTACAGAGGAGGAAATTAATTAAGGGTAAGTAACAAACAATACCGCACTCCAGTACTCTTGCCTGGAAAATACCACGGACGGAGGAGCCTGGAAGGCTGCAGTCCATGGGGTCGCTAAGAGTCAAACATGACTGAGCAACTTCACTTTCACTTTTCACTTTCATGCATTGGAGAGGGAAATGGCAACCCACTCCAGTGTTCTTGTCTGGAGAATCCCAGGGATGGGGGAGCGTGGTGGGCTGCCATCTCTGGGGTTGCACAGAGTCGGACACGACTGAAGCTACTTAGCAGAAGCAGAAGCAGCAACAAACAATACAATCTTGTTAGAAATATTTTTTTTCATCCATAGTCAATTTAGTTGAGCATGAAATGATGATGGCACACACAGAATCATTTTTCACATCTTTCTTATTTTCTAGGGCATATTGTCATACTCTCAAAGCAAAACTGCCCTGAGAGAGAACTGGCCTGGATCTTTTCCCTTCTTGTAGACGTGAAAATCTGTCCAGCTGATTTTCTCATGTAAGAGATAGATGTCACTACAATATCCCTTCTAGATCTTACAGATCTCACAGCCTTGATATCATCTGTACTTGCAGTATACTTGGAATAGGAGTAAGCATGCTCTAATGAAAAGTAATTAAAAATCAGACAGTACTATTCCTTTCTCATATAAAGAAAAGAAAGCTAAAAAGAACAGAGTTGTGGTTGCCAAGGGGGAAGAGGGAGAGAGAGGGATGGACAGGATGTTTGAGGTTAGTAAATACAAACTATTACATTTAGAATGGGTAAACAATATAGAACAAATTTTTCAAGCAATGGAAAAACAATAAGCTCCTATTGTGTAGCACAGGGAACTACACCCAATCTCCTGCGATAAACCATAATGGAAAAGAATATTAAAGAGAATGTATATATGTGTATGACTGAGCGACTTTGCTGTACAGCAGAAATTAGCACGACACTGTAAATCAACTATACTTCAATGAAAAATAGAGAATAAAAATTTTAGAAATTAAGAAAACAAAGTTTATAGACAATAGAGGACTTCACTAGAGCCAGCAAGCTACTTTGTTATGAGGCTGAACCTAGAATTTCCTCCCATCTTCCTCCTCTCCTATTTTAACACCCACAACTGGGGGACCATAATTATGTCCAGAAACAGAGAGTAAGCCACTTGTGGTGGGACATACTCTTCCACACAGAGCATTAGCTTCCATTACTTCTTCGAATGGATTCATCTCAAGTCTGGGCCAGTACTCTCATTACCTAGATCATTTGGAGCCTTTTCCTGTATAATTCATTTCCTAAGATTTCATCTCACAAGCTATTTGAAGCTCAAATGAAGTAACTGGTAAATATTTCTATACTATCTGTCTATATTCTCTACATTGTTCACGATGTAGAGAGTCATTTCCTTAAAAAAAACATTTACAAAGTACATACCCTCTTCCTCGTAGTGTGCTGAGCAGTAGGAATTAAGAGCGACCATGAAGGCCAACAAGAAGAAAGACACTTATTCAGGAAGCTACTTGGCTGCTTCTAGAAGCTGAAAGAAGGCCAACGTTATATTACTGAAGTATTGTGTGCAGGAAGGAACCAGTGCATGCAAGTGTGAGTGTGTAAAGAAACAGAAAGAGAAAGGCAATCCTGATGACTTTGGAAACTGAATTTTTGTAATTAAACTGGTCCAAAAAAATCTGTGAGTGCAGAACAGGCTGATTCCAGCTGCCCTCTAGAGGTCTCCTCCATTTCTAATAAGGTCACATGATGGACCAAAGAGTTTCCATTGTTCTACAGTAAAATGAATGTCTTTGCTTTCCTGTCTCTATAAATGTATGGACCAGGGCTCAGCAAATTATGGCAATAGGTCAAATATGGCCTGCTTTTGTACAGCCAGTGAGCTAAGAACTTTTACTTTTTAATTTAAATTTAAAAATCCATAGAAGACTAATGTTCTGTGATACATCAAACTTACGTGGAATTCAAATTTCTGTGGACATAAAGTTTTATCAGAATACAGCCGTGTGCATTCATTTAGGTTTTGTGTCTATGACTACTTTCATACAACAGCAGAAATGAATACTTATAATAAAGATTATATGGCCTATAAGACTAAAATAGCTAAGAAAATATTTGCTGACCCCTGGTGCAGAGTATTACAAAGTGAGTCCCTCTCTACTGTTATGCTGCCTAGAGTAGGTATTATAGTCCAAACACATGCAGCTTGCAGTAGGATCAGTAGAGCACAGGATATGGAATGCATCCTGCTACCCCACTGTTTGTTGAACCCTGTTTTATATTTTCAGTATTTATGTTAGTAGAGGGTGTGTATATCTTCCTTACACACAGAGTGTGTGTTTCTGTATGTGTGCATGTGCATGAGAGACACAGAAAAAGTATATTTGACTAACAGAATCATGAGGAGAGTTTGGAGATATGAATAAGGGTCAATTCAAAGACCCTAGTTTGAAAATTTGTTTGATTCTAAGTGCATTGGGAAGCTATTTGAAATTTGTGTGATCTGATTTTCTTAAGAGTCACTCTGGCCATGGTACGGATCACAGATTGTAGAGAGACACGGATGAGAAACAAGAAACCCAGTTAGGACAGTATCACAGTGGTCCAGTGAAGAAAAGAAGAAAATGGCTTGAATTAGAGAGAGGTGAATGGACATGAGACTTATTTTAGAGACAGACTAGCAGAAATTGCTGATGAATTAGATGTGAGGGTAAAGGAAAGGGAAGAAATACTACACTGAAGTGTTTTATCACAAAAAATAAATAAAAACAGTGCTTCAATATTTAATCTGAAGGGTCATTTATTAAATTAAACAGATGCTTACCCCTAAATGAAATTTCAGGAACCCCAACAGAACAACCCTGGTCAAAAATACCTAAGCATTATAAGTAACAATTGTTTTTACTTGATCATAAAAAAAAACTGCATTCCTCTGAATTAGTACTGGACTTATAATCATTTTTAGAAACCACAAAGGACCTTTATATGTAGCAGAATTATTCTTCTCTGTCCCTATTTTTCTGAGAAATTAGATAGGCAGTAGGACGGTAGGTAGCTAGGTAGTAGATAGATAGATAGTGAGATTCTCTATTAAGAACAAAGTCTAATGTTCAAATACCTCTACCACACTTTCCTTCAAGAGTTTACCAATTCTGATCAAATATTTTCTTAAATCCATGATGAAAATGTGAATGAGAACAGTTAACCCAGTTTACAAGGGGAAAAAAATAGCTATTAATATACAAATCTCTATTTACTTTTCCAAGATGATTTAAATATAAATTTGGGTCCTCATATCTCTATACAAACTCATTTGATATATGCTGGTCCTTTCACAGCTCGCAGACTCATGAAAATCTCCAACACCTTCAACAACTCCAGCATCATCACTGGCTTCATCCTCTTGGGCTTCCCTTGCCCCAGGGAGGGGCAGATTCTTCTCTTTGTGCTCTTCTCTGCTGTCTACCTCCTGACCCTCATGGGCAATGGTTCTATCATCTGTGCTGTGTGCTGGGATCAGAGACTCCACACCCCCATGTACATGCTGCTCGCCAACTTCTCCTTCCTGGAGATCTGGTATGTCACCTCCACTGTCCCCTACATGTTGGCCAACTTCCTCTCTGACAACAAGCTCATCTCTTTCTCTGGGTGCTTTCTCCAGTTTTACTTTTTCTTCTCCTTGGGTTCTACAGAATGCTTTTTCTTGGCTATTATGGCATTTGATAGATACCTTGCCATCTGCTGGCCTCTACACTACCCCACTCTCATGACTGGACGTCTTTGTGCCAATCTTGTGATCAGCTGCTGGGTACTTGGTTTCCTCTGGTTCTTGATTCCCATCTTCATCATCTCCCAAATGTCTTTCTGTGGATCTGGGATCATTGACCACTTCCTGTGTGACCCAGGTCCTCTTCTAGCACTCACTTGCGAAAAAGCTCCTGTGATGGAGCTTGTCTTCTCCACCTTGAGTCCTGTGCCCCTCATCGTTCCATTTCTCTTCATCATGGGGTCTTATGCTCTGGTCCTGAGAGCTGTATTGAGAGTCCCTTCAGCAGCTGGGCAAAAAAAGGCTTTCTCCACCTGCGGGTCTCATCTGGCTGTGGTCTCACTGTTCTATGGCTCAGTCCTCGTAATGTATGGGAGCCCAACATCTGAGCATGAAGCTGGGATGCAGAAGATCGTGACTCTGTTTTATTCTGCTGTGACGCCACTTCTTAACCCTGTAATATATAGTCTTAGAAACAAAGATATGAAAAAGGCCCTGCAGAAATTTCTTAGACTATAAAAAGTGTTAATCAAAAGAGTTCTTGAGCAATTAGAGACCTAAATTGTGTTTACCTCATTTTCAGGTTTTTAAAAAATGTATTTTTTTTCTTCAGATAATCATTCATCCTAATATTGACTAAAATTTCAGTCACCTGTGAACATGTATCTGTTGCTTATTTATTCTCTTGGTTCTTGCTCATTTGTCCTGTTTTGTTTTGTTTTTTTGTTTTTTTCCTTTGTCCTGTTTCTTATATACCTCATTTTTTACCAAATGCTGAACATTATATTTTAAAATTTTTTAAATAATGTAGTAAAGAAGGTTTTCTTTTACCAGAAGATAGAATAAAATAGATCACTTTGATCTTATTTAAGGAGTATTTATTTTAAGGTGTAATAAAAATAGTCTAAAACAGCTTTGCTCCTACTTCTGGGATGTGATCCTTAGTCAGGAACATGACCATTCTGAGATTTCAATCACACACCTGAACTGTTTTCAGGACACCTTCACCTTAGAGAGCCCTGACTTTCTATGCCTATATTCTGAAACCCATGACTCCTAAGGCCTCTACTCAGCTCTTTAAACTCCCAGTTTCTTCTTTCTGCTAGACTTCTTGAAATCTCATCTTGCACAAGAATGACTGAGAAATCAAAAAATGCCTAGAAAGGAAACTACATCACATTTTGGCCCTCACTTCTCTGTGGTCCTCCTGTCTCCAGCATTTTTTCTCAAACACCAGTTTCTCTGGCAGCCACAAACACCAAATCCCTTATATCCTTAGTTCAATGAAACTACAGCTTTCTGTTGAGACTTATTCTTCCTTCTTGCTGTTCTTTCTCAGATACCTCCATGTCCCCATACTCCCCAGTGCAGTGATTATCATCCTAGGGGAGAAACACTCAAGGTAAATGTGGAGCTCCTCTTCTTATTCCTCCCTTCCCTGGGATTATAGCCCCTGAAGTCATGTCTGTGGACTTCTCTCTAGTGCCTTCAAAGGCTTGTTTTATGTCATTTCTCCAGATTTTGTAGTTACTTTTAGTAGAAGGGTAAGTTTAATCCAAGCTGATTAGTCATGACTATAACCAAAAGTTGTTTTCTATTACGGCTAAGTTCCATACTTTCTCACTTCTCCCCTCACTTTCAGAAGATGATTTTGTAGCATAATCATGCAAAAACCCACAAATCAGAGACAAGTGAATACAGGGACTGGCATAAACATGCAAAGGCCTGATTTTCTTTTCACTGCAAGCACCTCCAGATTCCTGAGTGTTCTACCCTGCAAACAAGGTGGGCAAGGAGAAGGGTTGATTTCGATAAAATAAGGGAAACCAGTAACCCAGAGACAATTTAGGCCTAATTCTTTTAAGGGAGAGGTGCTCGGGAATTGTTCAGTTCAGTTCATTTCAGTCGCTCAGTCAAGTCCGACACTTTGCGACCCCATGGACTGCAGCACACCAGGCCTCCCTGTCCATCACCAACTCTCAGAGCTTACTCAAACTAATGTCCATTGAGTCGTTGATGCCATAAAACCATTTCATCCTCTGTCATCTCCTTCTCCTCCTGCCTTCAATCTTTCCCAGTATCAGGGTCTTTTCAAATGAGCCAGTTCTTTGCATCTGGTGGCCAAAGGATTGGAGTTTCAGCTTCAGCATCAGTCCTTCTAATGAATTTTCAGGACTGATTTCCCTTAGGATGGACTGGTTGAATCTCCTTGCAGTCCAAGGGACTCTCAAGAGTCTTCTCCAACACCACAGTTCAAAAGCATCAGTTCTTCAGTGCCCAGCTGCTTTATACTCCAACACTCACATCCATATGTGACTACTGGAAAAACCATAGCTTTGACTACACAGACCTTTGCTGGCAAAGTAATGTCTCTGCTTTTTAATATGCTGTCTAGGTTGGTCATAACTTTCCTTCCAAGGAGTAAGTGTCTTTTAATTTCATGGCTGCAGTCACCATCTGCAGTTATTTTGGTTTTTTGTTTTTTGCAGTGATTTTGGAGCCCCAAAAATAAAGTCCGACACTGTTGGCACTGTTTCCCCATCTGTTTTCCATGAAGTGATGGGACCAGATGCCATGATCTTCATTTTTTGAATGTTGAGCTTTCAGCCAACTGTTTCACTCTCCTTTTTCACTTTCATCAAGAGACTGTTTAGTTCTTCTTCACTTTTTGCCATAACGGTGGTGTTATCTGCATATGTGAGGTTATTGATATATCTCCTGGTGATCTTGATTCCAGCTTGTGCTTCATCCAGCCCAGCGTTTCTCATGATGTACTCTGCATATAAGTTAAATAAGTAGGGTGACAATATACAACCTTGACCTACTCCTTTTCCGATTTGGAACCAGTCTGTTGTTCCATGTCCAATTCTAACTGTTGCTTCCTGACCTGCATACAGGTTTCTCAAGAGGCCAGTCAGGTGGTCTGGTATTCCTATCTCCTTCCGAATGTTCCACAGTTTATTGTGACCCACACAGTCAAAGGCTTTGGCACAGTCAATAAAGCAGAAGTAGATGCTTTTCTGGAACTCTCTTGCTTTTTCCATGATCCAGCAGATGTTGGCAATTTGATCTCTGGTTCCTCTGCCATTTCTAAATCCAGCTTGAACATCTGGAATTTCATGGTTCATGTATTGCTGAAGCCTGGCTTGGAGAATTTTGAGCATTACTTTACTAGCAAGTGAGATGAGTGCAATTGTGTGGTAGTTAGAGAATTTGGCATTGCCTTTCTTTGGGATTGGAATGAAAACTGACCTTTTCCAGTCCTGTGGCCACTGCTGAGTTTTCCAAATTTGCTGGCATATTGAGTGCAGCACTTTCATAGCATCATCATTTAGAAGTTGAAATAGCTCAACTGGAATCCCATCACCTCCACTAGTTTTGTTCGTAGTGATGCTTTCTAAGGCCCACTTGACTTCACATTCCAGGATGTCTGGCTCTAGGTGAGTGATTACACCATCATGGTTATCTGGGTCATGAAGATCTTTTTTGTCCAGTTCTTCTGTGTATTCTTGCCATCTCTTCTTAATATCTTCTGCTTCTGTTAGGTACATACCATATCTGTCCTTTATTGTGCCCATCTTTGCATGAAATGTTCCCTTGTATCTCTAATTTTCTTGAAGAGGTCTCTAGTCTTTCCCATTCTGTTGTTTTCCTCTATTTATTTGCAGTGATCACCGAGGAAGGTTTTCTTATCTCTCCTTGCTATTCTTTGGAACTCTACATTCAAGTGGGTATATCTTTCCTCTTCTCCTCTGCCTTTCACTTTTCTTTTCACAGCTCTTTATAAGACCTCCTCAGACAGCCATTTTGCCTTTTTTGCATTTCTTTCTCTTAGGGATCGTCTTGATCACTGCTTCCTGTACAATGTCACGAACCTCCATCCATAGCTCATCAGGCACTCTGTCTGTAAGATCTAATCCCTTGAATCTATTTGTCACTTCCACTGTATAATCATAAGGGATTTGATTTAGGTCATACCTGAATGGTCTAGTGGTTTTCCCTACCTTCTTCAATTTCAGTCTGAATTTGGCAATAAGGATTTCCTGATCTGAGCCACAGTCAGCTCCCAGTCTTGTTTTTGTTGACTGTATATAGCTTCTCCATTATTGGGTGCAAAGAATGTAATCAATCTGATTTCAGTATTGACCATCTGGTGATGTCCATATGTAGAGTCTTCTCTTATGTTGAAAAAGGGTGTTTGCTATGACCAGTGCGTTCTACTGGCGAGACTTTATTAAAATTTGCCCTGTTTCATTCTGTACTCCAAGGCCAAATTTGCCTGTTACTCCAGGTATTTCTTGATCCTATTTTTGCATTCCAGTTCCCTATAATGAAAAGGAATTATAGATCAGTAAAATTGTTTACTCAGGATTTTTATTAGTAACTTGGACTAGATCTCCTTGAAGTACCTCCTAGATCCTGAAAGAAAAGTTGTTCTATTATTGTATATATTCATCAATTCAGCCACCTGATTCTGCAGATGAAGAAAATGAGAACTGGGCTTCAGGAGTGATTTTCTAGGGATAATATTTTAATGGTAAAAAAATAAAAATGTCCTATCCACCACCCTTTTCATCTGCCTTTTCTTTTCAGTAAAGAATCCTATATTTTTAACTTTAGAACTTCTCAATTATTTCCCCTTGAATAATCTCAATGATTTGCCATTTATATATTGTTTCCTTAATATATATAAAGCTCTATAAACAGTAGAGAACAGAACATAGTAATAGGAAAATAAGCAAAAAGATACAAACAAGGAACATATAGAAAAGATTCTTAAACATATAGAAATATCACTAATCCATTCATAAAAAAATAAAGAGAGAATATCATTAGACAGTATCTCATGTTTAACCTGGGGAGTGACAAAGATCAGGAAGTTTGATAACACACTGTATGGTTGAGAATGTGAAATGGGTTCTCTCACACTTAGTTGGTGGGAGTATAAGTTTTACACTGTATTTAGGACAGTCAAAATTTAAAAAGCCTATGCCCTGGAACCCAGCAATGCAGCTTCTAAGGTGCTAAGCCTATGGCTTTTTTCACATGTATAGGAAATTATGAAAGTGTAAAAATGTTCATTGTATCATTGTTGTAATAGCAAAATGTTGAGAAAAATGTCAGTTACCATTAATGGAAAGCTAATTAAGTAAGTTTTCATTCCAATCCCAAAGAAAGGCAATGCTAAAGAATGCTCTAACTACTGCACAATTGCACTCATCTCACATGCTAGTAAAGTAATGCTCAAAATTCTCCAAGCCAGGCTTCAGCAATACATGAACCATGAACTTCCAGATGTTCAAGCTGGTTTTAGAAAAGGCAGAGGAACCAGAAATCAAATTGCCAACATCTGCTGGATCATGGAAAAAGCAAGAGAGTTCCAGAAAAACATCTATCTCTGCTTTATTGACTGTGCCAAAGCCTTTGACTGTGGGACATTAATAAACTGTGGGACATTCTGAAAGAGATGGGGATACCAGACCACCTGACCTGCCTCTTGAGAAACCTGTATACAGGTCAAGAAGCAACAGTTAGAACTGGACATGAAATAACAGACTGCTTCCAAATAGGAAAAGGAGTAGGTCAAGGTTGTATATTGCCACCCTACTTATTTAACTTATATGCAGAGTACATCATGAGAAACGCTGGGCTGGAAGAAGCACAAGCTGGAATCAAGATTGCCGGGAGAAATATCAATAACCTCAGATATGCAGATGACACCACCCTTATGGCAGAAAGTGAAGAGGAACTAAAAAGCCTCTTGATGAAAGTGAAAGAGGAGAGTGAAAAAGTTGACTGAAAGCTCAACATTCAAAAAATGAAGATCATGGCATCTGGTCCCATCACTTCATAGGAAATAGATCCCTGGGGAAACAGTGTCAGACTTTATTTTGGGGGGCTCCAAAATCACTGCAGATTGTGATTGCAGCCATGAAATTAAAAGACACTTATTCCTTGGAAGAAAAGTTATGACCAACCTAGATAGCATATTCAAAAGCAGAGACATTACTTTGCCAACAAAGGTCCGTCTAGTCAAGGCAATGGTTTTTCCAGTGGTCATGCATGGATGTGAGAGTTGGACTGTGAAGAAGGCTGAGCACTAAAGAATTGATGGTTTTGAACTGTGGTGTTGGAGAAGACTTGAGAGTCCGTTGGACTGCAAGGAGATCCAACCAGTCCATCCTAAAGGAGATCAGTCCTGGGTGTTCATTGGAAGGACTGATGCTGAAGCTGAAACTCCAATACTTTGGCCACCTCATGCAAAGAACTGACTCATTGGAAAAGACTGATGCTGGGAGGGATTGGGGGCAGGAGGAGAAGGGGACGACAGAGGATGAGATGGCTGGATGGCATCATCAACTCGATGCACGAGTTTGAGTGAACTCTGGGAGTTGGTGATGGACAGGGAGGCCTGGAGTCCTGTGATTCATGGGGTCACAAAGAGTCAGACATGACTGAGTGACTGAACTGAACTGAATTAAATAGTTATAGCTATTTAATAGCTATAGTTTAGTCATACAGTGGAATACTATATCTTCAATTTCATAAAATATGAAGTAGCTCTATAAGTAATGTTACATAATTACTTTAAGATACATTATTGAGTAAAAAAAAAAAGTGAATTGAAGGAGGGAGATTCAAGAGGGAGGATACATATGTACAGCTATCATTAATTCATGCTGATATATGCCAAATCAAACCCATATTGTAAACCAATCATCAATCAATCAAAAATAAATAAATATTAAATAATAAGTTAGCTGCAGGGTGTAAATACCTGTAATATAAATGTATAGACCATCTTCTGAAGGAGATCCAGACTGGTTACAGGGTTTGCTTCAATAAGGAGAATTTGGTGTCTGAGGAAGAAGACAGAAAAAGAGATTTATTTTGAATGTTTTAAATTCTTTTCCACATGACTGCATGATTTACTTTTTAAATAAAAAATAACGCAGTTCTCTTTAAACAAAGGATATCTTTCTAAAGGAGTATTTTTTCAGCAACACAGACATCAGTGATCAATGGCTGGGGCAGCTTACATGTCTGAAGCAAGATCCAGGAGTGACACCCCATTATGTGGGCAGGATATGATGGCAGTCTTCACTCTCTAGAGGAATATTCTTTGTTGTTGCTCAGTTGATCAGTCATGTCCAACTCTTTGTGACCCCATGCACTGCAGCATGCCAGGCTTCTCTGTCCTTCACCATCTCGCAGTTTGTTCAAACTGATGTCCATTGAGTCAGTGATGCCATCCAATCATCTCATCCTCTGTCATCCCCTTCTCCTCTTGCCTTCAGTCTTTCCCAGCATCAGGGTCTTTTGCAATGAGTCCACATTTTGCATCAGGTAGCCAAAGTATTGGAGCTTCAGCTTCAGCATCAGTCCTTCCAATGAATATTCAGGATTGATTTCCTTTAGGATTAACTGGTTTGATCTCCTTGCTGTCCAAGGGACTCTCAAGAGTCTTCTTGAGAATTGAGCTTGAAAGCATCAATTCATTGGTGTTCAGCCTTCTTTATGGTCCAACTTTCACTTCCATACATAACTACTGGAAAAACCATAGCCTTGACTATACAGACCTTTGTCAGCACAGTGATGTCTCTGATTTTTTTTTTTAGGTTTTTTTTTTTAATTTTAAAATCTTTAATTCTTACATGCGTTCCCAAACATGAACCCCCCTCCCACCTCCCTCCCCATAACATCTCTGTGGGTCATCCCCATGCACCAGCCCCAAGCATGCTGTATCCTGCGTCAGACATAGACTGGTGATTCATAATATGCTGTCTAGATTTGTTATCGCTTTTCTTCCCAGGAACAAGTGTCTTTTAATTTCATGGCTGCAGTCACCATCCACATTTATTTCAGAACTCAAGAAAATAAAGTCTCTCACTGCTTCCATTGCTTCCCCATCTATTTGCCATGAAGTGATGGGACCAGATGCCATGATCTTCATTTTTTGGAATGTTGAGTTTTAACCCAACTTTTTCAGTCTCCTCTTTCACTTTCATCAAGAGACTTTTGAGTTCTTCAATTTCTTTCAGAAGAGTGGTGTCATCTGCATATCTGAGGTTATTGATATTTCTCCCGGCAATCTTCATTCCAGCTTGTACTTCATCTAGCCTGGCATTTTCCACAATGTACTGCATATAAGTTAAATAAGCAGGGTGACAATATACAGCCTTGATGTACTCCTTTCCCAATTTGGAACCAGTCCATTGTTCCATGGCTGGTTCTAACTGTTGATTCTTGACCTGCATACAGGTTTCACAGGAGGCAGGTAAGGTGGTCTGATATTCCCATCTCTTTAAGAATTTTCCACAGTTTGTTGTGATCCACGCAAAGGCTTTAGCATAATCGGTGAAGCAGAAGTAGATGTTTTTCTGGAATTCTCTTGCTTTTTATGTAATGGATGTTGGCAATTTGATCTCTGGGTTATTATAAAAGCAAAAACTGTCAAGAATCTGGAGAAAGTAGCCTACTTGTACACTGCTGGTGGGAGTATTAAATGGTTCAGCCTCTGTGGAAAATAGTGCAGCAGTTTCTAAAAGCCGTGGATTATCAATGATTCAGCAATTCCACTTCTGGGTATATATAGAAAAGAACTGAATGCAAGGAATCGAGCAGATGTTTTACACTCACAGCCACAGCAGCAGTATTCACAAGAGTGAAGTGGTGAAAGCAACCGAAGTATTCTTCAGATATGAATAGATAAATAAAATTTTATATACACAAACAATGCAACCTTTGGAAGGAAATTCTGACATGTTCTAAAACATGAATAAACCTTGAAGACAGTATGATAGGTGAAATAAGCCTATCACAGAGGTCAAATTTTGTGTGATTCCACTTATATGTTTTCTAGAGGAATAAAATTCAAAGATAAAAATTCTAATAGTCGGTTGCCAGGGGCTAGGGGAAAGTGGAATGGAAAGTTATTATTTAATGGGTATTGGAATTTCAGTTTGGGATAATGAAAAAGTTCTGGAAATGAATGCTGGTGATGGATGCATAACAATATGAATGTAATTAATGTCCAGAACTGTACACTTAAAGTAGCTAAGATGATCATTTTTATGTTATATATATTTTATCACAATAAAAATAGTTTAAAATCATCAAAAATGTAGGAGAAGAAAATAATAAAAGCACTTGGATAATCCAAAAGAAAACAAAAAAGGAGAAACAAAGGAACAAAGAACAAACAGAACAGAAGGAAAAGTAATAGTCTGTCGGTAATTGAGGACTGGAAACAAGAATTTATAATTGTAAAGAAAATACACTCTCATAGAATAGAAACAATATAATTGTAACTATTCTTTATATTTTATAGAAAAACAAATGTTCCCTGAAAACAAAAAGAAATTCTCCGTAAATCTTCACAGACAGCTCAGCATTGCCTTTAAGACATTAGCCCTGTCTTCTCTCTGGGAGCCAAATTAACCTAAACTATATGAAAACTTTGGATAAGAAAAGGATGTTACATCAAAGAGTCTTGAGGGAGTCATAAACCAGCCCAAGAGGACTCTGAAGACTTTGTAATAATCTCTAAGATGAAACTTTAATTGCACCCTGGGGAGTCTCAACAACACTCCCCCTCCCTTCATTCACCTGCACCCTTCCTTATTGAAATCTCCTCATGAGGTTTATATCCCATTTCTTTCGATTATTCTATAGAAAAAGTAACCAAAATATAAAGCTCTGTTGAATTGTCTCTTCTGGGTGAGGCAAGTGAAAGATCTGGCTGCCTTGGGTAGACTGAGGTCTCTTATGTAGCTCTTGATGAAAATATCAGTATGTCAAATAAGGCTTACGTCTCCATGACTGATTATAGGGCTGTAATTCTTTTCATTGGCTATCACATTTCCCAACAGAAGTGCCCTGTTTCTATAATTGTTTTTTGTTGTTGTTTTTTTTTTTTTTATTTTTTTGAGTAATTCAGGAAGGGAGGGAAGGGAGTTTCAGCATTTAACTTTGTATACAGTAGGATGCTCAGGATCAGGCCCCTGGGTTTTGATTCTGTAAAGGAAAAAGCATCAGTGAGAAGATACAGACTCAGTATTTATTCCCAGCTTTGCCCATAATTAGTCTTATCATGAAGGGTAAATAACTTTTCTTCCTGTCTTGGCATCACTGTACTTTTTCTAAGACACCTACAAATTGCTCCTAGGTACAGTGGAATTACATCTTAATGTTAATATACTTTTGCAAATTTTTGTGGCTTTATGTTTCTGGATATGAAGTTTCAGTCACTAGTAACATAATAAGCTTGTTATGTGAAATGTTGACTCTAGTGTCCAGCTACTCATCTCCCTCAGTTTAACAATCCCTGCAACTTTTTTTCCCCTGAAACTTCTCAGTTTAGTGATTTACAAAAGAATGTTTCATTATTCAGAAATTTAGTAAACTTTAATTTGGTCCGAGAAGACTAGAGTTGTACTAAGGAACTCATGGCTTTCCAGGTGGCACAGTGGTAGAGAACCTGCCTGCAAATGCAGGAGACATAAGAGATGTGGGTTAAATTCTTGGGCCAGGAAGATCCCCTAAAGTAGGACGTGGCCACCCACTCCAGTATTCTTGCCTGGAGAACCCCATGGACAGAGAAGCCTGGCAGGTGACAGTTCATGGGGTTGCAAAGAGTTGGACATGACTGAAGCAACTTAGCACACAGTAACTCATTTTCTACAGTGCCCCAATTAAATATAACATTCCCACTTACTCTCATGCACATCACAAGTAATGTAACACACTCCCTTTATTTATTTTCTGTTTCTTGAATCACAATGTTTCAATGTCTTCTTCCTTTATATCACACCAAACTGCATATTTTTAAGTGCCAGAATATACAAGGAGGTCAGTAAAATCAATCTGAGCAACCAAAGAGAGTTGCCCATAGCTTTGCTGTGTGATACGTTGGAACTGAGTAACTTTTTAATCACTAAGGTTTTTAAATAATTATGCTAAAAAATTTATACTTTGTAATCGTGTTTGTTGATAGTACTATTAACAACAATGGCTATAAATTTTTTTAGGTCCAATTATATTCCAGGAACTGTACCTAGCATATACTGAATATCCTCAACAGCATTTTCACAGGAGCTCTTAAAAAAAGGTGTTAACATGCCCAAGAACACACAGTATGTTATGCTATTTGAACACAAATCAAGGTTACTTTATTTATTTTCCTTAAAGAAGGAACGTTATGACCAACCTAGATAGCATATTCAAAATCAGAGACATTACTTTGCCAACAAAGGTCTGTCTAGTCAAGACTATTGTTTTTCCAGTAGTCATGTATGGATGTGAGAGTTGGACTATAAAGAAAGCTGAATGCTGAAGAATTGATGCTTTTGTGGTGTTGGAGAAGACTCTTGACAGTCCCTAGGACTGCAAGAGACTGTATCCCTTAGGATGCAACCAGTCCATCCTAAAGGAAATCAGTCCTGAGTGTTCATTGGAAGGACTGATGTTGAAGCTGAAACTCCAATATTTTGACCACCTGATGCGAAGAAATGACTCATTGGAAAAGACCCTGATGCTGGGAAAGATTGAAGGTGGGAGGAGAAGGGGACGACAGAGGATGCAGTGATTTGATGGCATCACTGACTCGATGGACATGAGTTTGAGTAAACTCTGGGAGTTGGTGATGGACAGGGAGGCCTGGTGTGCTGCAGTCCGTGGGGTTGCAAAGAGTTGGACACGACTGAGAGATTGAACTGAACTGATGGTGATACAACAGGACTACTGAGTTAAGTACCATTGGATTTAGTCAATCAGTCAATCAGTTGTGAACGTCATCCAGTTGTGGTATGTCACCACATAGGCTGCAGAGTAAATGTTATCTTCTTTCCTCACCATCCCATGGAAGGATCCATTTTTCTCCAAAAATGTCATAGTTAGCCCTTCCTAAGGAGGCTCATTTTTCTTTTTGGTTGTATATGTAGCTGTTCACTCTGCTACTTGTCCATCCAAACAGAGAAAGCATTTTTTGCTTTCTCATTGACCTCCTGTATACCCAGAACAGATTCAAAAAACATTTGGGAAGGAAAAATCAACAGGAGTTGGTGATTGATTGCATATAGGAACTGACAAAATTAGAAAGTGCTTTGAATGACAAGTTTCTGACTTTAGCAGATGCTAGATGGATTAGTGAATGGAGATTAAGTAGTTCCATTCACAAGATTTGAATACTAAAGGGTAAAGGAAAAGATGGAATAAAGAGAAGTAGTGATCAACTATACTTCAATAAGAAAAATTAATTAAAAAAGGAGAAGTGCTGAACAGAATGTTGATAATAGGCATGAAAATATAAGAGGGTAAGTAGTTCAGTTCAGTTCAGTTCAGTTCAGTCACTCACTTGTGTCTGACTCTTTGCGACCCCATGGAATGCAGCATGCCAAGCCTCCTTGTCCATCATCAGCTCTCGGAGTTCACTCAAACTCATGTCCACTGAGTTGGTGATGCCATCCAACCATCTCATCCTGTCATCCCCTTCTCCTGACTTCAATCTTTCCCAGATTCAGGGTCTTTTCAAATGAGTCAGTTCTAAGCATCAGGTGGTCAAAGGATTGGAGTTCCAGCTTCAGCATCAGTCCTTCCAGTGAATATTCAGGACTGATTTCCTTCAGGATGGACTGGTTGGATCTCCTTGCAGTCCAAGGGACTCTCAAGAGTCTTCTCCAACACCACAGTTCAAAAGCATCAATTCTTCAGCCCTCAGCTTTCTTTAAAACTCTCACATCCATACGTGACTACTACATACTACGTCCATACTATACCTACATCCATACTACATACTACATACATACATGACAAAACATGGTCCACTGGAGAGTGGCAAACCACTTCAGTATTCTTGCCTTGAGACCCCCATGAACAGTATGAAAAGGGTAAGTAACTAGGGTATGTCCCTCACATATGACAGGGACATGAGGCAAGTGGGGATTAGATCTTAGGTTTGGTCAGTCACAAATCTCTGCCCAAGGAGTTCAGATTAGAGGCTCAGTGATGGTTTTAGAAAAGGCAGAGGAACCAGAGATCAAATCGCCAACATCCACTGGATCATCAAAAAAGCAAGAGCGTTCCAGGAAAACATTTATTTCTGCTTTATTGACTATGCCAAAGCCTTTGACTGTGTGGATCACAATAAACTGTGGAACATTCTGAAAGAGATGGGAATACCAGACCACCTGACCTGCCTCTTGAGAAACCTATATGCAGATCAGGAAGCAACAGTTAGAAATGGACATGGAACAACAGATTGGTTCAGTTCAGTTCAGTTCCATTTAGTTCAGTCACTCAGTTGTGTCCAACTCTTTGCGACCCCATGAATCTCAGCACCCCAGGCCTCTCTGTCCATCACCAACTCCCGGAGTTCACTCAGACTCACGTCCATCGAGTCAGTGATGCCATCCAGCCATCTCATCCCCTGTTGTCCCCTTCTCCTTCTGCCCCCAATCCCTCCCAGCATCAGAGTCTGTTCCAATGAGTCAACACTTCGCATGAGGTGGCCAAAGTACTGGAGTTTCAGCTTTAGTATCATTCCTTCCAATGAACACCCAGGACTGATCTCCTTTAGAATGGACTGGTTGGATCTCCTTGCAGTCCAAGGGACTCTCAAGAGTCTTCTCCAACACCACAGTTCAAAAGCATCAATTCTTTGGCACTCAGCTTTCTTCACAGTCCAACTCTCACATCCATACATGACTACTGGAAAAACAATAGCCTTGACTAGACAGACCTTAGTTGGCAAACTAATGTCTCTGCTTTTGAATATGCTATCTAGGTTGGTCATAACTTTTCTTCCAAGGAGTAAGCATCTTTTAATTTCATGGCTGCAGTCACCATCTGCAGTGATTTTGGAGCCCAAGAAGATAAAGTCTGACACTGTTTCCACTGTTTCCCCATCTATTTCCCATGAAGTGATGGGACTGGATGCCGTGATCTTCATTTTCTGAATGTTGAGCTTTAAGCCAACTTTTTCACTCTCCTCTTTCACTTTCATCAAGAGGCTTTTTAGTTCCTCCTCACTTTCTACAAATAGGAAAAGGAGTACATCAAGGCTGTATACTATCACCCTGCTTATTTAACTTCTATGCAGAGTACATCATGAGAAACGCTGGGCTGGAAGAAGCACAAGCTGGAATCAAGACTGCCAGAAGAAATATCAACAACCTCAGATATGCAGATGACACCACCCTTATGGCAGAAAGTGAAGAGGAACTAAAAAGCCTCTTGATGAAAGTGAAAGAGGAGAGTGGAAAAGTTGGCTTAAAGCTCAACATTCAATAAACAAAGATCATGGCATCTGGTCCCATCACTTCATGGGAAATAGGTGGGGAAACAGTGGAAACAGTGTCAGACTTTATTTGGGGGGGGACTCCAAAATCACTGCAGATGGTGACTACAGCCATGAAATTAAAAGACGCTTGTGCTTTGGAAGGAAAGTTATGACCAACCTGGATAGCATATTCAAAAGCAGAGACATTACTTTGCCAACAAAGGTCTGTCTAGTCAAGGCTATTGTTTTTCCAGTAGTCATGTATGGATGTGAGAGTTGGACTGTGAAGAAAGCTGAGTGCCAAAGAATTGATGCTTTTGAACTGTGGTGTTGGAGAAGACTCTTGAGAGTCCCTTGGACTGCAAGGAGATCCAACCAGTCCATTCTGAAGGAGATCAGCCCTGGGATTTCTTTGGAAGGAATGATACTAAAGCTGAAACTCCAGTACTTTGGCCACCTCATGAAAAGAGTTGACTCATTGGAAAAGACTCTGATGCTGGGAGGGATTGGGGGCAGGAGGAGAAGGGGATGACAGAGAATGAGATGGCTGGATGGCATCACTGACTCGATGGATGTGAGTCTGAGTGAACTCCGGGAGTTGGTGATGGACAGGGAGGCCTGGCATGCTGCGATTCATGGGGTCACAAAGAGTTGGACACAACTGAGCGACTGAGCTGAACTGAAGGTGATGTTCATAAATTCAGTAGGTTAGCTTTTCAGTGACAGAATTGTCAAGTTCAAAATTCATTCAACAATTAATTCATTAAGCAACTGTCTACTAAGAACCAGAAACTCAGTCAACTGAGAATATAAAGATACATTTAACATCATTTATGAATTATAAAAGTTTTCAGTCTAGAGGACACACAACACGTTATTCAGTCATTGTGGCATATGCTCTAGTATGGATGTGAAGAACATGCTATGGAACTATTAAGCAGGAACTTTTCTTATATGTAAAAGGGTTTTGCTTCGTTGACTTCAGTAAATGATGGGCATCAAAGGATATCTAAAAATCTTCATCATCAAAAACTAGGACATAATACATTGACTAGTTTAATTATTAAATGTTGAATCATTATAACCTAACTTTATGGATCAAGTATACTAAGATAATATGCTCAAGAATATTAATTAGGGCATTTATGATAATGAAAGTGAAGTCGCTCAGTCGTGTCTGACTCTTTGCGACCCCGTGGACTCTAGCCCACCAGGCTCCTCCGTCCATGGGATTCTCCAGGCAAGAATACTGGAGTGGGTTGCCATTTCCTTTTCCAGGGGATCTTCCTGACCCAGGGATCGAACCCAGGTCTCCGGCATTAGACGCAGATGCTTTAACTTCTGAGGATAGTGTTAATTTTCAGAAGATTCTTCAAACCAAACAAGCTCCAGGAGTTCTGCATTCTTGATGCACAGGTAAAATGCCTCCCAGCACACTCCTTGCTCCTGCAGTCTTACCTGTACCGACAGAACCACAGTGTCTTCTGCCTCTTTCCACAGGCTGATTTTCTCCTGCCTCTCTCTGTGGTAAATTTCCCTTCAATTCCAGCAGCCAATAGTCTTCCAGCCTGAAACAGATCAGTCAGCCACACCTTAACTGAGTCCTTCAATGAAGAGAGTACAGGACCAGCACGTCAGGTTCTTTCTTTCCAAGCGCTGTCTCGTCAGTATTTTGCACTTTGAGCTTTCTCTCTAATTGGAAAATGAAAGGCGGCTCCCAGTCCCCGCTCTTGCCTCCTTAGCCTGATTCAGCCTTCCCACTTTTTGCAGAGCAAGTGGGAGCACTAAGGGGTGCTCATCTTCCTGTCTGTGATGAAAGGCACTTCATTACTGGTTTGGGGAATTGATCACGAATGTGAGACAGCCCTCCATGGGCATGATTCGTGATGCATGGTGGAGGTCCTGGAGAAGGTACAGAATGAGAGTGAACTTCCTGTGGCCTAGACCGTGACACTCCTGCAAGCACTCAGAACTGTCCCAGGAGCTACTTCCTGGGGGACAAATCGCAAGCACGTCTGCAAAGCATTCAGTAAATTCCCACGTACTTTGGGTTTCTCTGTGGCTGTAACAAGTGTAGGTAGGATAGTTTCATCTCACTTCCTCAGTGCCTTTGAAATTTATTCAAGTTGTTGTGTGAATCAATGGTTCATTTCTTTTTATTGCTGTGGATGTTCCACAGCTTATTTATCCATTCACCTGTTGGACATTTGCACTGTTTCCATTCTGGGTGATTATGAAGATAGCTGCTTTGAACATCAAAGTACATATTTTTGTGTGAATTGGTGGAAGAATAAACACGTCAATCAATGGAACAGCATAGACAGACCAGAGGCATACCCACACAAATACAGTCAAATGATTTTTTAACATTTATCTTTGGCTGTGCTGGGTCTTTACAACTGCGTGCAGGTGAGTGGAGTCCACTCTCTAGTTGCAATGTGAGGGCTCCCAGCTGTGGGGCTTCTCTTGTTACAGACCGCTGGCTCTAAGGTGCCGGCCCTCAGTAGCTGCAGCACTCGGGCCCAGCAGTTGCAGCTCACAGGCTATAAAGCAGGGGCTCAGTAGTTGCGGCTCACAGGCTATAAAGCAGGGGCTCAGTAGTTGCGGCTCACAGGCTATAAAGCAGGGGCTCAGTAGTTGCGGCTCACAGGCTATAAAGCAGGGGCTCAGTAGTTGCAGCGCACAGGCAGCAGCTTGTAAAGAAACATGTTGAGGAAAGAACTGATTTTTAAAAAAATATCTCATGTTATATTAATTTTTGAAGGAATTGCAAGACTACATGGAGACTGTAAAAACAGTAAGTACTGGGCACCATACTACTGAGTTTAGATAAAGTACCAGGCTTGCCATAGAGGCTGCCCATCAATCCCAAAAGCCCAAGAAAAGAAGATGGGATTCTGGAAAAGCAGAGCTCTATTTCTTGCAAGAAAAACAAAACAGATGTTTCTCCTACTCCTGAGTGACCTGATTTGGTTATAACCCTCCAGGTAGTCAACAGAACCCAGGGAACTAGGCTCGCAAGTGTGCCATCATTTCTGATCTTATTTTCTCATCCTATTCTACCTCTAAGGCTCATCTATACTTCCTGATACCACATTATAATCCCCTCTGTCTTTCTTCTAATCTCCTGTGCCTTCTTCATCGCCCATACTGTCCCAGCTTCAAGACTTCCACCTACCCAAGGTCTGACTGAGAGCAGATCCGCGTGGAGGGTCTAGAACTTAGAAGCTGCTGTCTGTGAAATCCCCCAAACCACTGGTAGACACCACAAAACAGTTGTCCTAAGAGCAGGGAACAGGTTAACTTTATGCATTGTATCCTCACTTCAGAAAAGCTGTCAAACTGCATTTAAAGACCTAAACATAAGAATGCCTTAACAGATACAACTTGGTGACTCCACCATCGCTTAGTTCCTTGGGATGCTTATAAAATTTTTTATAATCTCTTTTACAGCTTGAATTGTGTTCTCCCCAAATTTATATGTTTAAAGCCCTACCTTGTTGGAAATGTGAGATGCATTTGAAGTGAAGCACTTTAAAGAAGTAAATAAATTGAAATGAGCCCTTGCTGCTGCTGCTGCTGCTGCTGCTGCTAAGTCGCATCAGTTGTGGTCGACTCTGTGCAACCCCATAGACGACATCTCACAAGGCTCCACCATCCCTGGGATTCTCTGGGCCCTAATCCAATGTGACTGGTGTCCTTATAATAAGAGGAAATTTGAACACAGAGAGACACCATGGGTGCCAGACTGCTGTGGCAAGTCACTGTGGTGGGGTGGGGAGAGCAAGACCGGAAGTTGACAGCTGGCTAGAAAGGGAGCTATTTGAGGATTTTTTTAAAGAGGGCTAAAAAAACTTTCCTTGAAGCTTGTAATCATCCAAAAGGAAGATGGAACTACTTTTATGATATACAAGGAATTTCATTAAACCTCTTTTATATGTATGCTTGTGTCTGCATTAGGTCATTCAGGTCTTGAAAGTGTTGTAGCCACGCGTTCCGGGAAACACACTCACTCAGAAGGACAGTGCAGATAGTGGAGTGCAGTTGATTACACCGGCGGGCCCAAGGCAGAGTCTCCTCTTAGCCAAGGACCCCGACCAGTTTTTGTGTACTTGCTCAAACCCACCTCCCCTAATTCCTTGAAACTAGTCGGGACAAGGTAAAAGAAAGATACAATCAAAGTTAACCCATGATTCGTGTGTCACAAGAATAGATAAACAGTGGATATTTATCAAAACGCCTGTGGTCATATCCCGATAAACATAATGGAATCTACCACTTTGTTCTGTTACAGAGATAATTCTCATATTCTTTTAGGCAACTGAGAGTCCAAGTACAAATCCTGAGGCTCTTTTATCCGGGGAGTCAGGGAGGGGGGTCTGGTTTTCCATTGGTATGCCACTTCTATAGACACCAGGCTCAAAGTTCAGAGTCCACTGGGAGGGTGACCATGAGTGTGGCCTCATGTTCGCAGCCTGGCCTAAGACGGAGTCCAGCTCTGTTTCCTCCTTCAGAACTACTCTGAGAACTAGTAATAATCACTTTTTGTTAAACATTCCAGTTTTCTTGGTTTTTTCCACTTAGCTTAAAGATACTATTGACTGGGTCTTTTTCACATTTCTGTACCTGGTGATTTTTAGGGTGTCAGACAGAGTGGAGTTTGGTAGATTCTATACATGAAAGTAAGTAGACATCATATCTTATCTTAGTGTCGACTTAAAAATTAGCCACAGCCTAAAAGTAGAGAGTGTTTTACGTGATGCGAATGTTTAGGACCCCCAGCCTGGGAGACAGCATCTCAGCAGCCCTGAGAGACTGCTTGGAGGAGGCAGGAGAGGGAGTCAGGCTATATACAAGTTTGCAACAAAGCAGACAGGCAGTCGGAACATCAAAGATGATTGTTAAATAAGGAAAAGCAGATATCAAGTTAAGGGGTTTAGTGTTCTACGTGTGGGAGGGCTTCCAAGGTGGTGCTAGTGGTAAAGAACCTGCCTGCCAATGACGTTAAGATGTAAGAGACCTGGGTTTGATCTCTGGGTCTGGAAGATCCCTGGAGAAGTAAATGGCAACCTACTCCAGTATTCTTGCCTATAGAATCCCAAGGACAGAGGAGCCTAGTGGGCTGCAGTCTATAGGGTTGCACAGAGTCGAACATGACTTAGCAGCAGCAACCTACGTTTGTATGCAAGATTCTGAGATAATTGAAGTCATTCCTTGCATATGCATCTCAGTTATCTGGAGCCAACATCTGCATTTTTACAGAAATGTTCTTCTCTTGTTGAATTTCCTTAGGTCACACTGGAGGGCTATAATCACTGATAACTATGACATCCTTAAGTTCCTCATGTAGGGAGTGGTGCTGCTTGTTGGCATGACTCATAAATTCACATTTAGGGGCCGGAATCTCAGATAGCTGTGGCACTTCTTGCCCACCACATGGCAGGAAATATTTGATTTCATGTTAGTAAATGAGGCGTTGATTATCTGCACAGGTAAGTAACTTGCACAGGTAGTAAATGTTTGTGCTGAAGTTGTTTTTTTAATTTTTATTTTGAAACAATTTCAGATGTACAGAATGGCTGCAAAAATGATACAAAGAATACCTGTATACCACTTGTCTATGTTCTCAAAGCAGTAACATCTTTCCTATTTGCTTTACTGTTGTTTAGTTGCTACGTTGTGTCCAGCGCTTTTGAGACCCCATAGACTGTAGCCCGCCAGCCTCCTCTGTCAGTGGGATTTCCCAGGCAGGAGTGCTGGAGTGAGCTGCCTTTTCCTTCTCCAGGGGATCTTCCCAACCCAGGGATTGAACTTGCGTCTCCTGCATTGGCAGGCGCTTTAGCTTTACCACTGAGCCACCAGGGAGCCTCATTTGCTGTATTAGTCACATATTTATGTACAGATATACAGTTTTTCCTGAATGTTTGAGAATAAGTTATGGACTTGTTGCCCTTTTTCCTAGGTACACTATACATTTCCTAAAAACAAGAATATTATTTTTACAAGAGTTGAATATAAGTATACTTATCAAAATCAGGAAATTTGCACTGAAACTATACTATTATCTAACCTGCAGACTATATTCAGCTTTCATCAACTGCTATCTTTAACAAAAGAAAAAAAAAATTGGTCCTGGAACCAGGCTTGGCCCTGGGATGCCACTAGAGACATGGACTCTAAAACCCCTCGGGGCTTCCTGTCTTTTGAGGCTCATATCTTTGTGGGGCTCCCATATGTACATGTGTAACTAACATTGTTGTTTTCTTCTGCTAATCTGTCTTTTTATTACAGAGGGATCTAGGCCAAGAACCTAGAAGGGTTTGTGGAAAATTATTTTTTCTCCCTTACTCCTAAAACCTAAATTCTTAATCCCAGCCCTTCAGTTTCTAAATCAAATACCTGTTCCAGGACACAGCTTCCACTCAAACAAGGGTGTGGGCAGGTCAGACTCACCAGTGACAGACTGAATGGGCCCTCCCAGAGGACCTGGTCCAGGGCCTGTCCGTCACAGCACTTCCTCCTCGCAGCACTTCTGCCTCTGGCACCCACACATCCTCTGCCGGGGGCATCCTGTACTGAAGGCTGTTAGAGCCTCCCTGGACCCTGCCTCCCAGCTGCCAGGAGCAGCGCAGCACCGACTGCGACCACCAGGAACGCCTCCAGACACGGCTTCCTCCTGCTCCACGACAGCCACGCCCTTCATGATGGGTGATTAGGAAATAAGACACACAAGTCGAAAACGAGGTACAGATGTCATTAGGGTGAACCACACGCACTTTCTCTTACCAAGCGCTGGAAGCCGAGGTACAAAGGGAAAGAAATCCTATGACACATGATATCATAGCAGGAACTGCGGCAAAAGATCAGGCACCCGCCGGAGTGAGCAGTGTGTCAGGAGCCAGAGTCTAAAGGGTATGATGAGTCTGACCCTTCAAACGGACAGCTGAATGAATGTCACAACTCCCTTAGGCTGATTAAACCTCTTGTTACAGTAAACAAAGATCTATGTGATTAAAAAAAAAAATGTTCCAAAACCCCAACGGGTAGAACAAAAATGTGTTCAGTCTTCCAGTGCTTCCCCCCTCGCAACCCCCCTCCTCCGTGATCGATACTTTCTCTCTGTTCATTCTAGTGGAGAATGGGAGACTTGACTCTAAGGTTACTGTGGATTATTATCACTATTATTTGTTTATTATTATCATTTTTGGTTGAGCTGGGTCTTTATTGTTGCTCACTAACTTTTTCTAGCTGTGGTGAGTGGGGGCTACTCCTTGTTGCGGGGAGCGGGTTTCCCGTTGCAGGGGCTTCTCTGGTTTAGTAGCACAGGCTCTAGGCACAGGGGCTTCGGTAGTTGGGGTGCATGGGGTGAGTTGCTCTTTGGCATGTGGAATATTCCCGAACCAAGGATTGAACCCGTATCCTCTGTACCACCAGGGAAGGCCCCTTCAACTATTTATATTTAAAACATTATCTGATTAAATATAGAAATAAATAGTTAAGATCTAGGGTGCCTCAGTTACCAGTGTTAGAACCTGTGTATGAAATGCCGTTAGCACTCTGTATCAGTGCCACCTCCAACAAACACAGACAATTATTTCAGGGGAATAAGTAAAGCTATGAGCAGAGTATGAAGGCATGTTGAATTTTCTTGCTCTTTAATCCCAGAAACACAAGGAAGAGCGACATGGCAGAGGCCCCAGGTTGCTAAATAACCTCAAAGTTTGCCTAGAGCCAAAGTAGTTCTTAGAATGTTGGCAAATGCAGGCCTAGATAGCTCCAGGCTGGCATGACATGAAAGGGATCTCAAACATACTTATACACACACTCATTATAATGCAACCAAAAATGGTTTTATTGCTCTGAACACAATACAGCAAGCGTTGGCCAAATTCCTAAGGTTAAAAATATGGAGGTCTGGACCCTCCTTTACCCTTTTATCTACTACCTTCCTTCAAAACACAGAGCTCCAAAGCAGAAAAGAATTTGACTTTTTTTTGTTGTTGTTCCAACTCTGGTCTGGTATCCTCATCACTCTAATTTTTCCAATACTCTCCTTTTTCCTTCTATGGGAACCAGGAAAATCAATAAAAGACAAGAAAATCAGAGGAGATCATAAGAGAATTTGTGCTGAGCAAGAAGCAAAGTGATCTTTAAACAACCTTATCTAAGTGTACAGGAACCAAAGGATAAGGGGGGTCGGTCTTCTGACGAGGGTCACAGGCGACAATGAAGAACTTGTATTGGACGTTGTTACTGTAGCTGCAGTTAGGATAGCTTCTTCCCGCAGTGAGATTGCACTGAGTCAGGTTGACACGGTTTGAACTCTGGTGACAGTTCGTCGTTCGGTTATCCTTGCAGGTGATGTTGGGCAAATTACAGACAGCAGTCACATCTCGGAAGGAGCTGTTCAGAAAGGTGTTTGTAGGTTTACAATGCCGAGTGTAGTTATTGACACCACGCATTGCCGTGTTGCATTGGAGAGGACTTGGGTGTATGTGCTGAATTTCAAACCAGCGAGCCTTTGTGAGACCTCGTGGCACAGCACAAAGTGGACGCACTGACCACCACATTCCCAGCAGCAATAACAGAAGAGAAGAACGTCCCAGAAGATGTGGCCCCATCTTTTCTGTGCAAGGAGAAAGAAAATAGATCGTAGCAGTAGAAACAATAAGAGAGAAATTATTGCTTATAACCATTCAGATTTTTACTCTGCCTTTTAAGATTTAAGCTCTTTTTTTTTTTAAACCATCTTCTTTCCCACTTGAGTCTCACAATTTTTAAGAAACTAAAGCCCAGTGAGGAGGAATTTGAGGTAAGACAACCTTTACTTGAGAAATCTGTATGCAGGTCAGGAAGCAATAGCTAGAACTGGACATGGAACAACAGACTGGTTTCAAATAAGAAAAGGAGTACATCAAGGCTGTATATTGTCACCTTGCTTATTTAACTTATATGCAGAGTACATCATGAGAAACGCTGGACTAGAAGAAACACAAGCTGGAATCAAGATTGCCGGGAGAAATATCAATAACCTCAGATATGCAGATGACACCACCCTTATAGCAGAAAGTGAAGAGGAACTAAAAAGCCTCTTGATGAAAGTGAAAGAGGAGAGTGAAAAAGTTGGCTTAAAGCTCAACATTCAGAAAATGAAGATCATGGCATCCGGTCCCATCACTTCATGGGAAATAGATGGGGAAACAGTGGAAACAGTGTCAGACTTTATTTTCTGGGGCTCCAAAATCACTGCAGATGGTGACTGCAGCCATGAAATTAAAAGATGCTTACTCCTTGGAAGAAAAGTTATGACCAATCTAGATAGCATATTCAAAAGCAGAGACATTACTTTGCCAACAAAGGTCCATCCAGTCAAGGGTATGGTTTCTCCAGTAGTCATGTATGGATGTGAGAGTTGGACTATAAAGAAAATTGAGTGCCAAAGAATTGATCCTTTTGAACTGTAGTGTTGGAGAAGATTCTTGAGGGTCCCTTGGACTGCAAGGACATCAAGCCAGTCCATCCTAAAGGAAATCAGTACTGAATATTCTTTGGAAGGACTGATGCTGAAGCTGAAACTCCAATACTTTAGCCACCTGATGGGAAGAACTGACTCGTTTGAAAAGACCCTGAATCTGGGAAAGATTGAAGGCAGGAGGAGAAGGGGATGACAGAGGATGAGATGGCTGGATGGCATCACCAACACGATGGATATGAGTTTGAGTAAGCTTCAGGAATTGGTGACACACAGGTGTCACCTGGTGTGCTGGTGTGCTGCAGTCCATGGGGTCTCAAAGAGTCGGACACAACCGAGCGACTGAACTGAAATGCTTACTCAAAATACCTACAATGAGAAGCTACAGTTAACCTTCCATATCCACAGGTTCCCCATCCTCAGACTCAACCAACTATGGACTGAAAATATTTGAAAAAAAATTCTAGAGAGTTCTAAAAAGCAAAAATTTTAATTCACTGTGTCCCAGCAACTGTTTACATAGTATTTACATTGTATTAAGTATTATAAGTAATCTAGAGATCATTTAGGAGAAGGCAATGGCACCCCACTCCAGTACTCTTGCCTGGAAAATCCCATGGATGGAGGAGCCTGGTGGGCTGCAGTCCATGGGGTTGCTAAGAGTCGGACACGACTTAGTGACTTCACTTTCACTTTTCACTTTCATGCGTTGGAGAAGGAAATGGCAACCCACTCCAGTGTTCTTGCCTGGAGAATCCCAGGGACGGGGGAGCCTGGTGGGCTGCTGTCTGTGGGGTCGCACAGAGTCGGACACGACTGACGTGACTTAGCAGCAGCAGAGATCATTTAAAGTATAGGGAGGATGTGTGAAGATTATATATTAGTACAAATACTATGCCATTTTATATAAGGGGCTTGAGCATCGGGTTTAGGTTCCTTGGCAAGTCCTGGAACTAATTCCTGTTGAATACTGAAGGACTACCCATAATCTATGATTAATGAATGCTATATCTTTTTGTCAGTAACTTCAACAAATGGGAAGCGCCATGGTGGCTCAAACCGCAAGGCGTCTGCCTGCAATGTGTGAGACCCGGTTCGATCCCTGTGTTGGCAAGATTCCCCTGGAGAGGGAAATGACAATCCACTCCAGTACTCTTGCCTGGAAAATCCCATGGATGGGGGAGCCTGGTGGGCTACAGTTCATGGGGTCGCAAAGAGTTGGACACGACTAAGTGACTTCACTTACCTTACCTTCAACAGATGGGAAGCAATTGCACTGCCAACTGAAAACATGCTCGTATATTTAAAAAAATGTTCCGACAGCTTGAACTTAAAGCCATCCCCTTTATTTTGAAATGCTTTTCACTCTCTCCTTCAAACCAATAGTTTCCCTGCACAAAGACACAGGAAGCCCGGGTTCTCCTTCTACGGACTTAGTGCTAGTGTACTTTTCCCTTCAGACAGAGCACATAGGTTTAGTTCTGTCCGCAAGGGTAATTATAAAAGCAGGTGATGGAGGGAAGAGATTAATCTACCAATTCCTTCATAACAAAAGATTTTAGGTCTAGAAGTGTGAAACTTCTTTAGTAACAGAAGTCAATGGTTAAAGGAGGATGAAGCCCACATGGAAATAAGGATCACCCTTCTACCTCCAGGAAGCAGAAAACACTATTAACTGAGGGAGAATGGGGACAAAGTCCTACTGGCCTACCTATATTTCCAAATAAAAACAAACATCAAACATTCAGTTTTCAACAGATTCTGGGTTTTGTGCCCATTTGCTCTTTCCCAATTGGAGAAGGAAATGGCAACCCACTCCAGTGTTCTTGCCTGGAGAATCCCAGGGACAGGGGAGCCTGGTGGGCTGCCATCTATGGGGTCGCACAGAGTTGGACACGACTGAAGTGACTTAGCAGCAGCAGCAGCTCTTTCCCAGGTATTTCAATGTGTTCTGAGAATAGCTGACAAAGACTGTTTGCTCAAATACAGATTCAGTAAACACTACAGAGGGCTTTCACCAGCCTGCTGTGGTCCACTTTCTCAGCCATCTAATTTATGAATCATGCTGGCAAATGCTTCTAACAGTAACTGGGTAAACCTCTTAGCTTTGACTGCTTATACACTCACATCTGCTCTTTTAACAATAGCCAGAGCCATTCCTCTTTTTCTAGAATGATTTTCCCAAGCCAAACTAGTTTGGCTCAAAAGAGGATGTTGAGGGTGGGGAGAGTCAGTTATGGAAAGTTACCAGGAAAAGCACGATAAACAAAAGTAGGGCTGTTATGCAACTTAAGTCTTTGCCTTCTCCAGTTGGCAAGAGTTTGTAGAGATTTGGTCATCATCTTCTTCTGGGTACAGCAAGGGAGACATTCTTAGAAATGGAGGTTTCCCTTATAAATGTAAATGTTTCTTGTTACAAAAAGGTAACTCCTACTAGGTTTTCAGGATTTTCTCCTTGTCTACTGTTTTTTAGAAAACAACCAAGTTAAAATAATATGCCAAAGAGACATTTTGGGGTGGCAAATTCTGCTCCCCTACAGCTCACTTGAGATTTCCCCAGGCCCCCAAACACTGCTGAAAATCGCTTTTACTCTCCCTCCTAAATAAGCCTGTGTCGTTATCATTTGGTGTGCTGTCACAGAGTAAGAAAGTTGAGGATCCCAAGGTTCCACTAAGAAAGTTTAAATAAGAGGTTGCTGGCAAAGTGTCTCAAAGAATTTCACAACTCAGGCTGAAGGTGGGTTAAGGGGGAGAAGATAGAGGAAAGGAAAACACGAGTTCCCAAATGTCAGTTATGGTTGCAAAAACTTGACAAGTTATGGTTCGTAAATCTGGCGATCATCCTGTTTTCCTGAGGAAGTGTAGCCCTCCTCGGATTTCCCTTCCAGTCACCAATTCTGCGGTCACGCTTAGAGCCTATGTTCTAGGCAACAGGCATTTCATGCTGGCGGCTCTACTCAGCTGCAGAGAATAAGCAGCGGAGTAGGAATGTGGGCTGGAAGAGGGCAAGGCAACCCACTCCAGTATTCTTGCCTGGAGAATCCCAGTCAGAGGAGCGGGGTGGGTCACAGTCCGTGGGGTCGCAGAGTCGGACACGACGGAGAGGCTAAGCACAGGAAAGTGGGACCCCTAACTGTAGAAGAACGGAACGTTTACCTTCCTTCCCATTCCTCAGCCCCTCCAGTCCGCAAACGCCTCCCCACAGAGCTCCGTACTGTCTCTGCTGAAAAGGGACTCCCTCGCCCAAATTCCCGGATAAAGCTACCAAAAAAGGAGGAGAAGAGGAGGAGATGAAGGAGCGGGAGTGTGAACCTACCTCGGCCTCGGAACAAGTCTGCAGAAATGGGCAAGACGGTGGAAACAAGTTTTTCTCACCCGCTTCTTCTTCCCTGCAACGACGTCGAGTCGGGAGAAGATGCAGAGAGGTGGAGAAGGGTCGAGGTGCGAGGCTTTCTGTAGCTGGGACAGCACCCCTCTTCCACGAGGCGCTTCCCGCCAGGACCCGCCTCCAAAGCAGGCGTCAGAGCAACCCCCGTTCTAGGCGGAACTGGTGGTTTTCTGCCTGGGCTGAGGTTGAGCTTGGAGGTCCGAGCCCGACACTCACTGGCCAAGAGGACACGGGCTGAGGGGGCCGCAGACTGCAGGACCCTGGCCCCTGCTCCAGGGAGCAAGGCTGCCTCTCCCAGGCGTCTGCTGGCGAGAGTCCAGTAAGCCAGGCGGTTTGACCCCGCACACATAACCAGCTCCAGTTACCACATGTTCGATCAGTGTACATCTTTTGTAAAACAGTTCGGAACGTGGGAAAATTTGCACAGAACAGAGCTTTTTTGAACCTCAGACGGCAACCTAAATTCAGTTAGACCATTAAACTCACAAGTTCTTCAGATGGTTGGAAGAGTTAGTGCTCACTTCCCCTTTTCTGAAAACCGTACCCAACAGGACCGTTTTGGAGATAACAAAACCATCTTTGTAACAGGGTAAGGTCTGGAGAAAAATACCCTAGAACACTTAAAACGATGTGAGAAATTGGAGAGCAAGCCTCACCAAATGGTTGCAACCCCCCAAATATTCTTTTCCTTCGAGCTGGAATTGAATCAGCAACGTAAGGTTGTCCATACTCGAAAGTACTACAGTCCTCCGCTCTACCAGCTGAGCTATCGAAGGAAGCACCAGTGTGAACTACTTAGAATTTTCTATTGAGAACATTGATAAACAGAGGTTCTGGCACAATAGCCTACTAGTTGCCAATGTGTGGATACCACGTAGCCGACCATTTTAGGAGAAAGTCCTTCATCCACACTTGTACGGACAACCCCTCTAGAGCTGGATTTTCCTGCTTCAGAGAGGGGCTTTCAAGCAGGCCTAACCTGTGAGCTTTTCCCTGGCGTACCTAGAGCCTGTGGGTCTCAAGGTCGCCCCAAGCCGTGGCGATCTGCTGGTCTGTTGTCTTCACTTAACGCCCTGCCCCGGGCCTCCTGGCCTGACGGTGTGTGTCTAAAGTGGGAGCAGACACCCGGGCATTGGAAAACTAAGGGCTGAGGTGGTGTGACACACAATTCTGATCGCGCAACTGCGAGCCCAAAAGGGCCGGTCTTAAAGCTCCGGCCTGGGCCTCCCTTTTCCTCACTTCCCATGCTCGCCTCCATGATCCAGGAGCGTTTGCACAAGCGAGCTGCTTCTCCCTTCCACTCACACGTCCACAGACTAGCGGAGGGAGAGGCTGTGACGTATAACGCATGGCTAAGCCCAATGTTACTATGAGAATTGACTCTTGGAGAAACTATTTTAAGGTTTTCAAAGAGGTAGTCACAGATTCTTTGAGTCAATAATAAATTTAGTGACACAAGTCTCGACCCTAATTTTCCCGCTGAGATACTGAAGTGTTCGAAAACCCACTGAAACATGGAACCTTGTCGGACAGCCTATATTCTCCCAAACTCTTAATCGGGACAGTGGACGCTGGGGAGAGGACTTGGAGCAGGACTCCAGACCTGCTCAGAGCGGGTGTAAGGCTTCACTGCTCACCGCCCTTGTGTCCCGCCGCGGCACCGGCTGCCCCCACAGCTCTTGCTGTGGTCCCGCAAAGCCAGGGCGTCCTCGGAGCCTTGGCAGCACTTGCCACAGTTTGTAACAGACTGCCACAATCAGGGCGGCAAAGCAGCCCTTGCCCCCTACTACTGGAAGCTAAAAGTAACTGTTCTGCTCGGGTGTTTATTTGGGACATCTGGAAACTGGCGGGAAATTATAATTAGCGGAATTTCCGCTGGAGTTCAAGTTACGCGAGAGAGGTGGGTAGCTGGTGAAGGAGATTTTAAAAAGAGTGAAAGTTCTGATGAGATGGATGAAACTGGAGCCGATTATACAGAGTGAAGTAAGCCAGAAAGAAAAACACCAATACAGTATACTAACACATATATATGGAATTTAGAAAGATGGCAATGACGACCCTGTATGCAAGACAGGGAAAAAGACACAGCTGTCTATAACAGACTTTTGGACTCAGAGGGAGAGGGTGGGATGATTTGGGAGAATGGCATTCTAACATGTATACTATCACGTAAGAATTGAATCGCCAGTCTATGTCTGATGCAGGATACAGCATGTTTGGGGCTGGTGCATGGGGATGACCCACAGAGATGTTTTGGGGAGGGAGGTGGGAGGGGGGGTTCATGTTTGGGAACACATGTAAGAATTAAAGATTTTAAAATTAAAAAAATAAAAAACTAAAAAAAAAATAAAAAAATAAAAGTTAAAAAAAATAAAAAGAGTGAAAGGATTGCCCAGTAGGCCCAAGCAAGATTTGAACTCGTGACCCCTGGTTTACAAAACCAGTGCTCTAACCCCAGAGCTATAGGGCCCTACAAGTGACTATCATCCCTTGCTCTCTAAAACAGCTTTTATGCTGGACCTTTATTAAGGTGTCTGTGTGTACTGGGCAAAAAAACCTGGACGTCGTTTCAATCTGTTGTTGCTCAGCCGCTCAGTCGTTTCCGATTCTTTGCAACCCCATGGACTGCAGCAGGCCAGGCTTTCCTGTCCTTCATCATCTTCCTGAGTTCAGCCAAACTCATGTCCATTGAGTGATGTTCCATTGGTGATGCCATCCAACCATCTCTCCCCTTCTCCTCCTGCCCTCAATCTTTCCCAGCATCAGGGTCTTTTCCAGTGAATTGGTTCTTTGGATCTGGTGGCCAAAGTATTGGAGCTTCAACTTCAGCATCAGTCCTTCCAATGAATATTTAGGGTTGATTTCCTTTAGGATTGACTGATTTGATCTCCTTAGAGTCCAAGGGACTCTCAAGAGTGTTCTCCAGCACAGTTCAAAAGCATCAGTTCTTCAGTGCTCAGCCTTCCTTATGGTCCAACTCTCACATCCTTGCATGAATATTGGAAAAACCGTACCTTTGCCTATCTGTTCCTTTGCCAGCAAAGTGACGTCTCTGCTTTTTAATACGCTGTCTAGGTTTGTCAGAGCTTTTCTTCCAAGGATCAAGAGTCTTTTAATTTCATGGCTGCAGTCACTGTCCATGGTGATTTTGGAGCCCAAGAAAATAGTCTCTCACTGTTGTTTCCATTGCCTCCCCACTTATTTGCCATGAAGTGATGGGACCAGATGCCATAATCTTATTTTTCAGAATGTTGAGTTTTAAGCCAGCTTTTTCACTCTCCTTTTTCACCTTCATCAGGTGGCTCTTTACTTCCTCTTCATTTTCTGCTATTAGGGTGGTATCATCTGCATATCTGAGGTTGTTGATGTTTTTCCTGGAAATCTTGATTCCAGCTTGTGCTTCAGCCAGTCTGGCATTTCGCGTGTTGTACTCTTCATAGAAATTAAATAAGCAGGGTGACAATATACATACTCTTGACATACTGTTTTCCCAATTTGGAACCAGTCCCTTGTTCCATGTGTGGTTCTAACTGTTGCTTCCTGACCTACATACAGGTTTCTCAGGAGGCAGGTAAGATGGTCTAGTATCCCCATCTCTTTTAAGAATTTTCCACAGTTTGTTGTGATCCACACAGTCAAAGGCTTTAGCGTAGTCAAAGAAGCAGAAATAGATATTTTTCTGGAGTTCTTTTGTTTTTTTCTATGATCCAATGAATGTTGGCAATTTGATCTCTGGTTCCTCTGCCTTTTCTAAATCCAGCTGGTACATCCGGAAGTTCTCAGTTGAAGCCTAGCTTGAAGGATTTTGAGCATTATCTTACTAGCATGTAAAATGAGTGCAATTGTGCAGTAGTTTGAACATTCTTTGGTGTTGCCCTTCTTTGGTACTAGAATGTAAACTGACCTTTTCTTGTCCTGTGGCCACTGCTGACTTTTCCAAATTTGCTGACATATTGAATATAGCACTTTAACAGCATCATATTCTAGGATTTGAAATAGCTCAGCTGAAATTCCATACCCTCCACTAGCTTTGTTTGTAGTGATGCTTCCTAAAGGCCCACTTAACTTCCCACTCCGGGATGTCTGAGTCTAGGTGAGTGATCACACCATCATGATTATCTGGGTCACGAAGATCTTTTTTGTATAGTTCTTATCTGTATTCTTGCCACTTCTTCTTAATCTCTTCTGCTTCTGTTAGGTCCACGCCACTTCTGTCCTTTATTGTGCCCATCTTTGCGTGAAGTGTTCCCTTGGTATCTCTAATTTTCTTGAAGAGATCTCTAGTCTTTCCCATTCTATTGTTTCTCTCTATTTCTTTGCATTGCTCACCTAGGAAGGCTTTCTTATCTCTCCTTGCTATTCTTTGGAAATTTGCATTCAGATGGATATATCTTTCCTTTTCACCTTTGCCTTTCACTTCTCTTCTTTTCTCAGCTATATGTAAGGCCTCCTCAGACAACCATTTGCCTTTTTTGCTTTTCTTTTTCTAGGGGATGATTTTGGTCACCGCCCCCTGTACAATGTTACAAACCTCTGTCCATAGTTCTTCAGGAGCTGTGTCTATATAGGATCTAATCCCTTGAATGTACTTGTCACTTCCACTGTATAATCATAAGGGATTTGATTTAGGTCACTATTGGAACTCTGTAGTCTCTTGCTGGGGACAGTGCAATATGGGGTCAGTGACAGGAACTACCACTAGCTTAAGAATGCAGAAATTTGCCCAATGCAACATAGTCTAATGCAGTGAAAGTTTTCCACCCTCCACCCTCTGCACATTGTGAAAACCAAGAAGGGAAATTCTACATAGAGGAAATTGTCGACCACAGATCTCTCAGACTAAATTTTGACATCCACATTTGGTTTTCTGTTTGACTTAGGACATGCACCAAGGGGCAACTGCCTGCCCCAAGTTCATTAGATTAGCGATTTCTCCACAGCTCAAGTCTTAGTGCCAGAACAGGCATTCGTTAATTCGTTCATCCCTTTATTGGATAAACACTGAACTCCAATTCTGTGCTAGGCGGAATGAGACATCTAGATTTGGTCTTTACTTTGAAGCCAGTGGCACAGTCTTGTGGTATAAAAGAATGTTAGTTTTCATGAAAGAGAACAGTGAGAAGCAGCTGTGCCGACTGTGAGAGAGTGGTAACAGTGCTAAGGTTCACAGACCTGCAGAGTGAGCCATCACAGAGGCAGCCTTCAGGAGGGGATGGAACTTGAACTGCACTTTGAGGGCTAGTTAAGACTTACACAAGTTTGGGGACTGAGTAATCCTTGGTAGAGAAAAAAATTATGAGCAAAGTTGGAGAGAAAGACCTTGGCATTTAAAGTGCCAAGGCAGAACACTGGCTGGGGCAGATGCCAGCCCTTGTGGAAGTGAGGTATTTTAAAATACGTTAGCAGGAGACTTAGAAAATTCTGGAAGGAAGTTATACCCCTTTAAAAATTGAACAGGGAAATTCACAAGGCATGAATGTGAAGATTGGATTGAAAGGGAGAGAAAACAAAGTCAAGGGGACACCAGAGACTGGCCATGGTACATACTGTCAAACATAAAACGTAGGAGAATTATAGTTATGGGATTGGAAAGGAAGGAATAAATGAGAGAGATACAGGCAAGGGAAAGTCTGCTGAAGCTAGATATGAATGAAGAAGAAATAAGAGACAATAAAGAGGAAAGAAGGATGATTCTCAAATATCATACTTTGAAGAAGCAAAATTATACTGAAAAAAGAAAATCTAAAGGAGAGATGGGTATCTGGAGAAGGCAGAGGGGTGAAGAAATGTTAGAATTTCGGCAGGCTGGATTTGAAATGGAGATAGAGGATATAGGAATTTATGACAGCTAGGGTACCCTTGTGTCTAGAGTTCTGTAGATTGTTAAGTCAAGGTTAGATCAAATTACAGAGGTCATTCATTGAGTCAGAGCCTGTAAGAATTATGTGCTCTTGAAGGAAGAGAGTACAAACAGAAAACAGCAGACACCTGAAAATAAGCTTTCTGAATAGCCCCATTGCAGGCCTTTGTCCAGAGAAGGCAATGGCACCCCACTCCAATACTCTTGCCTGGAAAATCCCATGGATGGAAGAACCTGGAAGGCTGAAGTCCATGGGGTCGCTGAGGGTGGGACACGACTGAGTGACTTCACTTTCACTCTTCACTTTCCTACACTGGAGAAGGAAATAGCAACCCACTCCAGTGTTCTTGCCTAGAGAATCCCAGGGACGGGGGAGCCTGGTGGGCTGCTGTCTCTGGGGTCGTACAGAGTCGGACACAACTGAAGTGACTTAGCAGCAGCAGCAGCAGGCCTTTGTCATATGAGTGTGTCCAACATTTTTTTTTCATTCAACATTTTTAAAACATTTTCCTTACTTTTTTGTAATTTCAATATTATTAGTAAGATTGTCCTAGAAAACTTGCTTTCCCACCTGGCAGCTGAGAGTGAGGATGTGACCTAGCCCCACCAATCAGATGCATCCAGAGAAGATTTCAGTTTAGAGGTGTAAATAATCTTCTTTACTCCTCTAATCCAGGAGTTAATAATTCCACAGGGAAGTCCCATATTTGTCCAGTGATGAAGGTGTCAGGTTCTTGGGTTTGGGATTTCTTAAATCTATAGATTATTGCTTTTCTTCCATTCTGGAAAATTCTCATCCATTATCTTTTTAAGTTTTTTTTTTCCTCTACTTTTCTTTCTCCATTCATGAAATGAATTAAATATATATTAGACCTTCACACCCTGTCCTTCATCGCTTAACCTCTCTTTCATATTTACTGTCTTTTTGTCTCCATACTCACAATCAACTACTGCTGTATTTAACCAGCTGTTAAATCTACCCACTGAGTCAACTGTAATTATAAATTGTAATTTTCAATTTTAGACGTTTTGCTTCTTTTTCAAAACTGCTAAGCCAAATTCTATAACTTCATATTATTTGCAGATATCTGCCAGCTTTTTAAAAATCTCTTTAAACATAGCAATTATATTGTTTTAATATCTATGATAATCTGTATTATGCTATCTGTTGCTTATAGTTGATTCTTACTCATGTCGAATTGTTTCCTGTGTAACTGTTCATCTTTGAATGTATACTGCTCAATATCTTTGCAAAATTATAAGCAGTGAATTTTGAGGTCAAGATGAAAGTTTCTCCCTGGAACAAAAAAAATTACATAGCTTTTGTTTCACATATGTACCTGAACCATTACCAGCCCAAAAGGACTCTAAAAAAGGTTCATGGTCAGACATTCCTTGTGCCCCCAAGATGATGTAAGGCCAAACTGCAAATCAGAGAAAAAGCATACCTGTGGTCCTAGCTTCCCAGTAAAAGTTGAAAGCTCTTCTTTTTATTTTCCCTTTCTAAGCTCAGCTGATTTCTGCTGAGCTCCACAACAGTTACTGTAAATGAAAGGTTAATTTCTTATTCATTCTTATCTTGTGGGCATAGCTCTTTGGGGTCCCAACTTAATATTTGGAAGAGTATCTTAGTGAATTTCCACTTTTCCTGGGTGCTGAACCTTGACATCTGCCCTTCCTTTTTCTCCCACCCAAAGGTGCTGCCAAAACTATAACCCAATTTTGCAGTAATTAGCAAATGTCTTAAGAGCTACAAAGATTAATGCTTTCCTTACCTCTCAGATTTCATCTTTTCCTTAGATTCTGGCTTATTAGTCTCTTGTTATCATATTAGTACTTTGGTGCCTTTACAAAGATTTGGTAAAATCTTATCCAATATTTTTATCATTTTTCCTCAAGGAGGTTAGTCCAATTTAATTAGCCCACAAGTACTAGAAAGGAGATTAGAGTGGTAGGAGCTATAACATCAATCGTATTCTACCACATGGACTGAGAAGCAGAGAATGTATTACTCTAGAAAGGGCCTAAGGGAGAGAAAGCACAAAAAAGAGAGCAGTGATAGTAAAAAAGGAAGCCTGTGTACCTTCCAAGTCCCTAGTTATGACTCACTCCAGAGGCCTCACTGTGTTCCCTCTTAGAATCTATGAGACTTCCCTGAATTTTTACAGCAATTTTCCCTTCTATTTTAGGAAAAATTATTTTCAACTTAAAATACTCCTAAATAACACTGAAGGTATTAATACATGTCTCTACATTATAGCTTTTATCTTCTAATATTTGGATCAATATTTATCAAATGGCAGTTATATGTTGGCCACATATACAGACCTCTACTCCAGTCAACTTGGTCCACTTATAATTCCCCAAATATAACTCACACCTTTTCCAGTTGTGATCACTTGTTTATGATTTCTTCAACTAGAATGATTTTTCATTTCTCCATACCCGTCAAACACTACTTATCCGGAAAGATTATCTCAATGTTCTAATTCACAATATCTGCTTTTTTACCAAGTAGATTTCATCTCATTTCCCCTCTGAAACCTATGAACCTCTTTCATCTTTGCTATTCCTTCTTCTTCACACTCTCTCTCAGGATTTTGAACAGGACCCATGTAATGGAGGTGTTCCCTAGCACCCAGAAGTAAGCATCCAGAGTGCCATTACTCATTCAACTACACTCAGGCAGTTATGGAATTATCAGACTGTTCTCTCCCTCCCGAATTTCTTCATCTTATATGATATACTGTTGAAAGAATGCACCCTTTTATTTTTTTAATCTTCCAGAATTACTTCTAAATTCTGTTTTCCTATCTATGTCCACCTTTTGGAAATGCTACAAAAGATACAAAGAAAGAACTGAATGAGATGGAAAAGAAAAAGGGAAGGAGATTCTACTACACTTAGTTATAAACTGCTTTATCTTGTTTTTAGAATTCAGTGTGTTAGTATACCATCCGCAGTTTTAGTACACTATCAGCAGTATGTGAGCCAAGAACTTTCAGATGTACAAGCTGGATTTAGAAAAGGCAGAGGAACCAGAAATCAAACTGCTAACATAAGCTATATCACCAAAAAATCAAGGGAATTCCAAAAAAAACCCACAAAACATGTACTTCTGCTTCATTGACTACTCTAAAGCCTTTGACTGTGTAGATCACAACAAAATGTGGAATATTCTTAATGAGATGGGAATACCAGATCACCTGTCCTGACTTCTGAGAAACCTGTAAGAATTAAAGATTTTAAAATTTAAAAAATAAAAAACTAAAAAAAAAAAAAAAAAAGAACTGGACATGGAATAACAGACTGGTTCTAAACTGGGAAAGGAGTATGTCAAGGCTGTATATTGTCATCCTGTTTATTTAACTTATATGCAGAGTACATCAGGCGAAATGCTGGGCTGGATGAATCACAAGCTGTAATCAAGATTGCTGGGAGAAATATGAACAACCTCAGATATGCAGATGACACCACCCTAATGGCAGAAAGCGAAGAGGAAGTAAAGAGCCTCTTGAGGAATGTGAAAAAGGAGAGTGAAAAAGCTGGTTTAAAACTCAACATTCAAAAAATGAAGGTCATAGCATCTGATCCTATTACTTCAAGGCAGATAGATGGGGAAAATGTGGAAACAGTGTCAGATTTCATTTTTTTGGTCTCCAAAATCAGTGTGGATGGTGACTGCAGCCATGAAATTAAAAGACATTTGCTTGGAAGAAAAGCTAAGACAAACTTAGACAGTGTATTAAAAAGCAGAAACACACTTTGCCAACAAAGGTCTACACAGTGAAAGCTACGGTTTTTCCAGTAGTCATGTATGGATGTGAGAGTTGTACCATTAAGAAGGCTGACCGCCGAAGAATTGATGCTTTCAAACTGGTGCTAGGGAAGACTCTTGAGAGTCCTTTGGGCTGCAAGGAAATCAAACCAGTCAATCCTAAAGAAATGAAACCTGAATATTCATTGGAAGGGCTGGTGCTGAAGCTGAAACTCCAATATTTTGACACTCATTGGAAAAGACCCTGATGCTGGGAAAGATTGAGAGCAGGAAGAGAAGGAGGCAACAGAGGATGAAATGGTTGGATGGCAACACTGACTCAATGGATATGTGCAAACTCAATGGATATTGTGCAAACTCAATGGATATTGTGCAAACTCAATGGATATGTGCAAACTCAATGGATATTGTGCAAACTCAGGGAGATAGTGAAGGACAGGGAAGCCTGGCGTGCTGCAGTTCATGGGGTCGCAAAGAGTCAGACAATACTTGGCGACTGAACAACAACAAGCAGTTTTATGCACTGTATTCTCATCTCCTTGAGGGGAAGGTTGTATGGGTTTCCAAAATACCTAACAAAGTGACCAGCACACAGTGGTATTAATAAATACTTGAAATGGAAAGCAAACTACTACACAGATATGTTCAGAGTAAAGGATATTATTGCCCCCAGAAATCTGGAACCCAATAGATTCTTGTAGTTTCCTCTTCCCGAAATTGTTGGTAAAACAAGCACTGAAAATCTCTAAGGGACTTCCAGCTCTCATCTAATTTAAATTCCAGGATACTAATCTGAATTCAGGGGCCAGTTCTCATTTTATATGATCACTAAACAGTGTACCTAACACTAACAGAGATAAATGCCCCCCCCGCCCAACACACACAGAGCGTCCTTACAGGAAAGAGAAGTTACCTAAAAATAAACACATGGTTACCTATTGAGACTGAGAATATATAAGATAATGTTTATAACAAAAGACTGGGTGAAATCCGTTTAATGTGGCATGTGCATTTAGCCCTGCTGGGGCAGATTTCCTTTGAAAAATGTCTGATCTCCTTTCTCAGGCTAATTCATAATTTCAGACCCTCAAGCAGACACACTTTTCAGTGAGAGAAGCCCCACCTAAAAAACTCATTTGCCTAACAGGGCAACCTTTGTTTCCTACACATTTGTTCAGTGGAAAGCATGTCTTCCTGAGGGTCTGGCATCACACATTAGGACTGTGAAGGAAAGTCAGGCATTTCTCAAAGGAAATTTGCCCTAATAGGGTTGAATACCAGAGAAGGCAATGGCACCCCACTCCAGTACTCTTGCCTGGAAAACCCCATGGATGGAGGAGCCTGGTGGGCTGCCATCTATGGGGTCGCACAGAGTCGGACACGACTGAAGTGACTTAGCAGCGGCAGCGGCAGCCGCAGGGTTGAATACATATGTTAGGAAAACAAGGAACACTTTCAATCTAATTTTATGGAGCCAGTATCATGCAGATGCCAACAACAGACAAAGACACTACAAGAAAGGAAAATTACAGGCCACTCCCAATGCAAAATGCTAACAAACTGAATTTAACAGTATATTAAAAGGATCATCAAAATGACCAGGTAGGATTTATCTCTGGGATGCAGAGATGATTCAACATGTGCAATCAATCAATATGATAACCTATACTAACAGAAAAAGAGCCACATGACCTCTGTGCTATGCTTAGTCGCTCAGTCATGTCTGACTCTTGCGACCCCATAGACTGTAGCCTGCCAGGCTCCTCTGTCCATGGGATTCTCCAGGCAAGAATACTGGAGTGGGGTGCCATTTCCACCTCCAGTCCAACTCTTTAGGACACCATAGACTGTAGCCCTCCAGGCTACTCTATTCATGGAATTTTCTAGGCAATAATACTGGAGTGGGTTGCCATTCCTTTCTCCATGACCATCTCTAGATGCAAAAAAAGCGTTTGCCAAAATTCAGCATCCATTCATGATAAAAAAAAATACTCTCACTAAAATAGGTATAGAAAGGACTTATCTTGACACAACAAAGGTCATATATGAAAATTCCATAGCTAACCATAATAAACCTGAAATCTTTCCCTCAGAGATCTGATACAAGGCAAGGATGCCCACTCTCACCACTTCTATTCAACATAGTACAGGAAGTCCTAGTCAGAGCAATTAGACAAGAAAAAGAAATAAAAAGCATCCAAATTGGAAAGAAGTAAAATCATCTCTGTTTAGAGATGACATGGTCATATATGCAAAAAATCCTAACTACTGAGCAACAACCAAACAAACCTGTTAGAACTAATAAGTGAACTCAGTATAGTTTCAGGATATAAAGTCAACATGCAAAAATCAGTTGCATTTCTATACAAATAACTATGCAAATAGGAAATTAAGAAAACAATCCCATGCACAACAGCAATAACAACAACAAAATACTTAAGAATAAACTAAAGAGGTGAGAGCTTGAACTTTCTGACCTGTATCAAACTCAAGGACATCACTAGTCAAGTTCAAAACAACATCTGATAGCAAATTCTAGCTACAAGCTTGCAGTTTCAAAGTGTCCCCCACCCATTTCACAACTGTGTTATCATTTCAAACCCCAATCAATCTTTATGAAATAAGCACCCTCACTTCTTCTAATTCTTGACAAACAACCTGTGTAACCCCACACTTTTTGCCTCCCTAAGCTTTCCTCATTTTGTAATCCAGTGAACACAATTCAAGCGCTTTTTTGAATTTGTGCCTGCTGGGCTGCTGTCTTAACAAACCCTCAAAAAAGCATTTTTTTTGGTCTCAACCAGGTCTCTGTTCCTGGAATTCTTGGTTAACAAGGAATAAGAAACAAAGAAAACATAAAGAGGGATCTTATTGTAGGATGATACAAATGTTTTAAACCTTGATTATAGTGATGATTGTACAACTTGATAAATTTACTAAAAGAGTCATTAAATTGTACACTTACAAGGATGAATTTAGGTATATAGACCATATCTCAATAAAGTTGTTTTTAAAAAGTATTGATGGGAATAATAGAAAGAAAATAGCAGTCAAGAGACTTAATCTCCTTTGTTTCAGAAATTACATTTAACATAAGTGAAACAAATACTGTTGTTAAAAGAAAAATTGCTAGATTGAGTAAAATTAGGTCTAACTCTATGCTGCTTATAGAAAACATATTTTAAATGTAAATATGTGTGTTAACAGAAATAAGCAATAAACAACAGAAATAGAAAAGAGTTTGATCTGTGCCAAACCAAAGATTATAACCCAGGAGACACAGATTCAATAAGCTCTTGAACTGTGTTGCAGTGGCCTACAAAATGGGAGAAGCTTACATAGCCAAAAACTGCAAAGTTATGTAAGTTGTTTGTCAGGGTTTAGGATTAGATCTGGCAAGAAATAACAGTGTTTGTTAAACAAGGATTGCTGCTGCTATTGCTAAGTCACTTCAGTCATGTCCGACTCTGTGCGACCCCATAGACGGCAGCCCACCAGGCTCCCCTGTCCCTGGGATTCTCCAGGCAAGAACACTGGAGTGGGTTGCCATTTCCTTCTCCAATGCATGAAAGTGAAAAGTAAAAGTGAAGTCGTTCAGTCATGTCCGACCCTCAGCAACCCCATGGACTGCAGCCTTCCAGGCTCCTCTGTCCATGGGATTTGCCAGGCAAGAGTACTAGGGTGGGGTGCCATTGCCTTCTCAGACACTACTGGCCAACGACTAATCTTTCAACTATGTTCACACAAAAAAGGAAAAGGATCTTTTCTAAACACAAATAACATATATTTTATAGGAACATCCCAAGTTACTTAAACCAGACTTGTTAAAAGCCCTGTTTACCCTTCTCCCACTATTCCATCTTTTCTCCCATTTTCCTGTCCAAGAACTCCTCTATCCAAGATTAGACAGTAAATGGTGTTTTCCCCAGCTTCCCACATGCCTAATGTAGGAATCTCTCTTTTTTTTAATCTTTGCCTCACATTTTAATCTTAGGTACAACACTATTTCCCTCGTCCTATTTCTTCTTTTCATATTCCAGTTTTTGTCCAGTCATAGAAAACCTCCTCTTCTTTCTCTCTTGTTAAAAATAGTACAGTTCTAATTACAGCTTCTAAGCAAAGTGTAGAAAACATCACACATGCCAAATCCCACTCATAATTCAAGTCACCCATGAAGGGAGCACAGCTGTAACCTAAGGAAGAGTTTGTTATCAGAACATAAGATCTCTGCGGGCAAGGATTTTGTCTATTTTGTTGGGCCTCCTGCCTGGAAAGTAGAAAATGACAGCCCACTCCAGTATTCTTGCCAGGAAATCTCCATGGACAGAGCAGTCTGGCAGGCGGCAGTCCACGGGGTCGCATAGAGTCAGACAGCACTGAGCACTGAGCACACACACAAGAGCGGGGCAGCCTACAGACTAAATACTATTAAGTTCTACCAATTGTTTTACTTCTCACTGCGTTGGTAACCTAAAGTAAGTAAAAGTAACAGGAAGCTCCTCATATCTAAATTTTATCTCCCTTATATTCTATCTTTTTAGAGTCACTTTGAGTTTATTTCCTCTTTGTAAGAGACCAAGAAGGGCCATCTGTGTTCAACAGATAACGCCAGTTCGTTAACTCAAGTACTGTTTTAATCTGAAGAAGGAAAAACTCTTTGCCAAGACAAGTTTAAGCACCTATACTCATAAGAATATCTATTAACCATCCCTTTTCAAGGTTAGGAGTGCACTTATACATACCTATGTCAAGAAAATGCCATTATACATTACTCTCAGTAACATTACTCTCAAGCTTTCAAAAATGCTTTGAAATCCTTTAGAACGTCACAAATTTATCAAACCTACTTCTCAGGTATATACTACTTATCAAACAAAATCTATACACCTGGCTTTTTTCTTATATAACAAATTCAATTATACCTAATGACATAACCAAGTTTGTCACTGAAAACTGTGACAAGTTTTCCAGGAAAAGGTTTTCCATGTTTTTCATACAAATGCACTTTTCATTTACCACCTGTTTTGAAGTGAAGGTCATTCTACAGAGATTAAAAACAGAGCCAGACAGACACAGGCCTGACCTTTCCTAAATGACTACCAGTAATTGGTCCCATCTCTCAAAGCGAGACAAGTTCCTTAATATTAAATAGAAGTCTTCCAATGTTTCTCTCTCCTCTAAACCTCAGACCATGTTTTAATAGATCTTTTGTTCAAAAGGATGCAAAGCACATATTCCAACTAGTATTATGTCTCTAAACTTTAAGATCTTTAATTTTCAAGAAATCAATTTAAAGCCAATAAACATAATCTTGATATTTCAACATACTCCAAAAGAAACCTCTGAATCCATTTTCACATAAGTTTACCATTACACTTACTAAGTCATAAAAGCTTTAAACTGGCAAACTATGCTTTAAATGTTACAAACCAATTAAATGTTTAATTATAAGAAGTTGAATGCTACACTTGACTGTTAAACTACTGGGTTCCAAAGTTAAATAAGTTATTATGAAGAGTACAGAAGGTGTGGTCAGAAGCTAGCTGCAGAAAAAGGGAAAAAACTTGAGAAACTCTGTATCATGACTAAACCATAATTCAGAGCAAAATGTTTATGTCTGTTGTTAACATTGAGGGTAGAAATAAAACACTCTGAACACCTGAAAAAAAAAAGGCATAAGCAACCATATGTACTTGTTTCCTAGGTTGCTAGATGATATTAAAAACTAAATCTCAAAATCATCATAAAGTCTGATAAATGAAACTACAATAGACAGACTACACATTTAAAAGTTTTGTAACTTTAGCAAGAATTCGGTGAAGACTTATTTTTATAACACTGATTCGACTACTTGATCAAATCATTCTAAACGGTGGTGGTTCGGGGACAAACCAGAGAAAACGCTGAAAAGTGTAACTCAAGTCAAATATACACAAGGAGGTTAAATCACCTTAGAAATATTTCACTTGAAAAAAGATTCCAAAATGGCTAATCAGAGACACTAACATACTTAAATTAGTTTAAAACACTGAAAGTTATTTTATGTTAAATCAATGTTTTGATGTAAAGAAGTATCACCACTTAAAACAAGAATAAAATAAAATGGATAGTGAACTCCATGTATCTTTTTCTTCACCTATACTTGTGAGGTCAGCTGCTAGAAGCTGATGACAAGCTCAGTCATTCTATAAATTTTATGACAATCAAAGCAAAAACTATTAAAGTCAATACTTCCCAATCTACAATATTTTACCTTGACTGTTAAGTTTGAGTACAGGACAGCAAGATGGATGGTAATCTAGATTACACTTCTGGGGTTTTCTCAATTTCCAGGAATCTTATCTCAAATCCCCAATTAATCAATCCTCCTAATTCACAATTCTGATAGAATATATGATACATTCTAAAGTAAAACTTTAAGGTTGCTAAAATAAATTCGGCATTTAGTTTCCATCCAAATTCTGAAATTAGCTCACTAGGAAAAATTAAAAGAATCAGTTACAGTGTGAAAAACTCATTGAAAATCCATATTCCTCCAAATCCTCTTACTGCTCCCTGTAATTTTAAACCAAGTATTACTTGAAATTTTTGTAATTTGAAAAACTTGTAACTCTTAGAACTCTGAAACTGTCCATTTTTTTCAACTAATTTCTTCTTAAAATCAGTGAACTATGAAAGTCATATTTCACAAAAAAGTAAAATACTATGAGTTCTATTTTAATAAATTAATTTTATTCATGCTATTAATATCTTATGAAGGACTATTGTAGAGTTGCTGCTGCTGCTGCTGCTAAATCACTTCAGTCGTGTCCGACTCTGTGTGACCCCATAGACGGCAGCCCACCAGGCTCCTCTGTCCCTGGGATTCTCCAGGCAAGAACACTGGAGTGGGTTGCCATTTCCTTCTCCAACACATGAAAGCGAAAAGTGAACGCGAAGTCGCTCAGTCGTGTCTGACTCTTAGCGACCCCATGGACTGCAGCCTTGCAGGCTCCTCCATCCATGGGATTTTCCAGGCAAGAGTACTGGACTGGGGTGCCATTGCCTTCTCCGAGATTGTAGAGTTAGGATCATACTATTTTATTACTTTCTACGTTAGATGTTAAAAAATATTTCTAAATAATTACACATAGTATACAAACATTCATATAATGTAGACAAAATGTGTAACTAACACCAATGAGTGTGTGTGTGTCTCTGTGTTAAGGGGGAACATTCGCTTCCAGTATCATGTGTAATAAATGTTTAGCAATCCACCTACAAAGACACGGTTGCAGTTCTTCCATTACAGGCTGATTGCTGCTAGCAGATGCTATTTTGAGAACAGCTGGTGGTGTCTTTGAGTCCCATACAGTTAAAACAAGCAAACAACAACAACAACAAAATTCAAATTCTTAGATTCAGGAACATGTCTGAAACCATATCCACAATGGCCACCCAGCTCCATTTTGAATGCCTAAACCACAGTTACTTCATTTTGACTTAAAAATCTATTCTTTTCTTTAATGGTTAAAGCAGATGTACAACCCATATTTGACAGGTCGTAAGACAGACTGTTCTAGTTAGCATAAAGTTCAAGCCAAATTGTGTATAAGCTAGAATAATGTGCCTATACCTCAATATATGAATTTTTTTCCATCATACAGATATGTTAAAAGTAAAAAATGGAAAACACATACTATGAAAATCTTTTAAAAAAAAGCTGATGTAGCTACCTCAGTCCAGTTCAGTTCAGTTCAGTTCAGTTCAGTCGCTCAGTCGTGTCCGACTCTTTGCGACCCCATGAATCGCAGCATGCCAGGCCTCCCTGTCCATCGCCAACTCCTGGAGTTCACTCAGACTCACGGCCATTAAGTCAGTGATGCCATCCAGCCATCTCATCCTCTGCTGTCCCCTTTTCCTCCTGCCCCCAATCCCTCCCAGCATCAGAGTCATAAAACACTAAAACTCAAAGTCTATCATTAAGGAGTTGATAAAATCTACAGAAAATAAGGCAGCCACTGAACTTATGTTGCAGAGTTATAATTTGGACATGGAAAAAATACAAAATATATGAAGTCAAAAAAACAGTTTATACAAGTACCCACCAACAGATATGTGAGATATATGTGTGTGTGTATATCTATGTGTGCATGTGTGTTAGTTGCTCAGTCATGTCCAACTCTTTTGCAATCCTATGGATTGTAGCCTGCCAGACTCCTCTATCCATGGGATTCTCTAGGCAAGAACACTGGAGTGTGTAGCCATTCCCTTTTCCAAGGGATCTTCCCAACCCAGGGATTGAAACCAGGTCTCCTGCATTTCAGGCAGATTCTTTACTATCTGAGCCACCAGAGAAGCCCATATATTACCTGTATGCATATATGTAATGGAATATAACTCAGCCATAAAAAAGAATGAAATATTGCCACTTGCAGCAATGTTAGTGGACCTAGAGAATATTATGCGTAGTAAAAGAAGCCAGACAGAGAAATACAAATACTATATGATATCGTATGTTGGGCCCTAAACAATAATACAAATGAATCTAATACAAACTGATAACCTTCTTCTTGTCACAGAAGGTAGTGCTTCTGAGTTTTCAAAATTTCCAAAGGGAAGAGAGGATTTTTTTAACCTAATCCTTTGATAAACAAAATCCAAGTAATATAAAGATTCTATTGTTATGCCAATTTTATTGAAATGTGTTTGTTGGTGGATTTTAAATAAGATAGGAGTTAATAGATGGGTTATTCCAAACTAATTGCAAAGCAGCTAACATATATACCTTGCATAGGTTTCCTATAAGTTTTTCAAGAAACAAAGCAACTTATATATTGGTATTTTCTGTCTTCTGTGCAGTCCTGGGATTCATGAACAATTCAGCAGCAAGCACCGTGACGGAGTTTATCCTCCTTGGTTTCCCTGGTTGTAAAGAGTTACAGTATTTCCTCTTTTCACTGTTCTTTGGAATCTATATATTTATTATCGTGGGAAATGGGACCATTGTTTGCGCTGTGAGGTGGGACGAAAGGCTCCATACTCCAATGTATATTCTCCTAGGGAATTTCGCTGTCCTTGAAATTTGGTACATTATCTCCACTGTGCCCAGTATGCTAATCAATTTCCTCTCAGAAACAAAAACCATCTCTTTTGTTGGCTGTTCCCTCCAGTTATGTTTTTTTTTTTTACTTCCCTTGGTACAACTGAGGCATATTTGCTCTGTATCATGGCATACGATTGGCATCTTGCTATCTGCTGCCCATTGCACTACCCAACCGTCATGACCCATCAACTCTGCTCTGTTTTGTTGTCTCTTTGCTGGGTGTTTGGGTTCCTCAGTTATTCTGTCTCCACCGTGCAGCTCTCTCAGTTGCCCTTCTGTGGGCCCAACACCATCAATCACTTTGTGTGTGACATGGACCCACTGATGGCTCTGTCCTGTGTCCCAGCTCCTGTCACTGAGATTGTCTTCTATGTCCCGAGTTCCCTCATTATCATGCTAACTCTTCTGTGCATCCTCGGCTCCTATACCCTTTTATTGATTACTGTGTTTAAAGTCCCTTCAGCAGCAGGCCAACAGAAGGCCTTTTCTACTTGCGGATCACATCTGACAGTGGTGTGCTTATTCTTTGCGGCTGTTTTGGCAATGTATGTGAGCCCTACAGCTGATAACCCAGCTGAAATTCAGAAGATTATAACTTTTGTCTATTCCGTGGTGACTCCCTTCTTAAACCCCCTGATTTACAGCTTAAGAAACAAGGGGATGAAGGCTGCACTGAAGAAAGTCCCGAAAATAGAATGAACATAAACTGATCTACATGAGAACAAGCAAACCATTGCCCAGGCATAAAAGATTAATTAAAAAAGACTTCATATACTGCTGTTAATTTTCCAGTGCACACAGTATAGAAGACTTTTTTAGTGGATTCCATCCATGTTTTATTCTTCAACTAACCTGGCAGAGCTAAACCACAGCTGATTCAGATTGCATCCCAAGTATAATAACAATATTTTCAACATGAATAACTTCTTAGATAGTAATATGAGGGCACTATATTAGTCCTATTTCACACACTGTTTAACTTTTGATTATTAGGGGAAGGAGGTAAAGCTAGACTAAGAGAAGATATCCTAGGTGAATCATCATCAGTGTAGTGAAGCCATTTCTTAAGACAGTACAAGATCCTTTAAAGTGAATAAATAATCTAATTTAAATGTCTGATGCATACATAACCAAAGGATTTAGTAATAGAAAAAGTTTCTATCCTCTTAGCTCCTCATGATCCAGAATCTTCCAGATTAGGGACAGACTGAAAGTTTCATACTTATATAAGTTATGTTTTAACATCATTTAAAATAGTAATTTTTTCAATTCAACAAAAATTTATTGAGCATCTACTTTATTCTAGATACTTTCATAAGCATTAGAGATACACTATGACCAAAATGGTCAAAACACTCTATGTGTGGAGTTTATTTTCTAGTGAGGGGCAGACAATAAAAAAATAAAATAAGCAAAAATATAGTTATGTTGGAAAGTGATAAACAATATGGAGAAAGGGAAAGGGAGATAGGAAGTGAGGGAGAAAAGGTTGAAATTTTAAATAGGACCATCAGGGAAGGCCACCAGGAGAAGGTATCATTTAAACAGAAGCTTGAAGGAGATGAGGGAATGAGCTGTGTGCATAGCTGAGGGAAGAGCATTCCATGCAAAGGGAGGCAAGTTCTCCATAAGATCCTGAGGCAGGATTGTGTTCCAGTAACAGCAAGTAGTTTGGTTTGGTTGGAATAGAGAGATTAAGAAGGAAATATCAAAGATGAAGTCAAAGAGAGCATACAGAGGACCAAGTTGTATAGGCCCTTGTGAGCCATAGTAAGAATTTTAAATTCTGAATGAGATGGAAAGCCTTTCTGAGAAGAGTTTTGAGCAAAGGAGTAGTAGACTCCCATTATATTTTTAAAGGGTCATCACCATGGTTGTTTCATTGACAACAGACTAAATAGAGGCATGGGCATTTTAAAAATTCTTTATTTCTAGTTGTCAAATAAAACTTTGTATTTCTTTTAAAAGGAATTTGTATCTGCAACCTTGGGGATATATATTTGGGGAGGAGTAAAAGTCAAGGAACTGGTTTGCCCAAGAAGAATGGAAAGTCCTCCTAGACCCTCCACAAGGAAATTCCAATTCTGGAATGATATTTCCATAACAAACTGGAGAGATAATGGAGCTAGGAATCCACTCCTGAGGCTCTTCAATCACAATCATATTATGATTATATAGATATTTACAAAATATTTTCCTATTATTTCATTCTCATGTCAGCCCTATGGAGAACACAAAGAAGATATGTATCTAATATTTGAAGAAATGAACTCAACAGGCTCTTACAGCTAGTAAGTAAAAGCACTCAGGCCAGGACCTTGATTTTCTGTGTCCTAGCTTTCCATCTCTTAGCCCACCACTTTCTCTTTAGGTTCAACTCTATTCAAACCCAGTGCCCCCTTTTTAATCCCAGGTCATTCCCTTTCACATGATGCCTAAATAATCTTTTACACCATTTCCCTGCCTATCCCAGGTCTCTTTCAAAAGTCTCCCAGACGCCTAAAATTCTAAGCCTGGTTTTCTATATACAACATTATCTAAAACTCAGCTTCAGATGTCAGTTATCCCTACAAATATCATTCTTAATCCTTTCTCCAAACCATGCTCAAGTAATTCCTGATCCAACTGAAATCTTTCCCAAACTTAGAAGCTCCTTCAAACATACCTATCCTTAACCCAATCTTTAATGATCTATACAGTGGTTGTCAAACTTCAGCATGCAGCCGAATCACATAAAGGTTTGTCCAAAAAGGGGGTTTCTGGGCCCCACACTGAGAGTTTCTGACTTACTAGGTAGGGGTGGGACCTGAGAATTTGTATTTTAACAGGCTCTCACGTGATGTTAACACTGCTGGGACAGGGACATTTTCAGACGTTGTTCTGTCCTTATACATCCTCACTCATAAACTCAGTAGTGTTCTCTGCTTGAGTTCTTGCTATGATTGAATTCTTCCCCTCAGGTTCTTTGCCTCTTGCTTGTTCTCCTTAACCTGATATCAGTGAAAGAAATCATACTTCCTGTCTCTGAACCATTTATAGTGCTAAATTTTCATTTTCACTAATATTGTGTCAGTCAATAACATCACACATCCACTTTTACAAAAACTCAATTTTTTCAAACAAATATGTTCAAATTATCCATAAAATTTAAAAGGGAGATTCTTTCTTGTATGTCAAATATAACAAATTTAAGTAACTTTGTATAGACAAATAATTTTTTAAATTAAGTCCTTATAGGTTAAATACCAAGAATGAAATGGATGTACTTTGGAAAAAAGATCACAGACACAAACATACATACACACACTCTTAAATGCACACACATTCTTTCTTTCTCTTTCTCTTTTTTTTAATCTCCTCTCTCATTAACCTGTCCCACTCTCTACCTCCCTTCCTGCGCTCAGATCAGTTCTTTAGAGGAAGGTTATCGCCACAAAGAAAATTTTCCTGGCTTCTCTTGGATATTTATCCAGACCTCTGTATCTCACTAGTTAAACCACTGGGGAAATACAAACAAATATAGGGAGGATTAGATGGATGCACAGAGATACATGCATAAGGAACCAGGTGCCTACCAATGAGCACACTAGGGAACTATGGATCCTATTCAAGAGGGACTTGCAAACTTAATAATCATTAGCATGAAAAATACACTTCATCTTGTTCAGAATACTAAAGGAAATGAGTCTCTAGAGCCACAAATGCTCCTATCCATCCACGAATGAGCTTTTAGATGGGGTAATGAGGACAACCTTGTGGCTAGAAATTCTCTCACATCCTCCTCTTGGAGACAGAAACATCATCAGGTACGTAAGGAAAGGCTGCCTGCATCCTCCTGTACGCCCACTGCTGTAAGAGCACGTTATTCTTCCGTAACTCTGTTAGCTCCTTGTTCTTTATCGGAACAATGTGTTAAGGCCTGCAATTTTCTTCTCCCAGCACACTCCTAAGGAGTTCTTGGGTGAAATATTCACATTAAGGGCTCACTCTGGTATCACAAAATTCCCACTATATAACTCACTTAAGGAAAATAGTGCTCAAATGTCTTGTATATTCTGGAGGGAGAATTAACTATCCTTCAGTTAGAATGCAGCCTGAGTCTTGAATCACTTTCTTTCTAATATTGGTCAGTTAAGTTTTGACTGACAAATACCTTCAGCTAGAGCAATTAAAGCAGGTTGTTATTCTTTTGGAGTTGTCAGCCAGTGACAAGTGATGAGTAGAAACTGAAAAAAATAAGTAGGCCAGCAGACTCTTCTGTCCTTTGGATTTATCTATAGGTTAACCTTAAAATATAAATATTTAAAGAAAGAAGAATCCTTGCAATTATAATTTTTAAAGTGTTCTCATCTGAGCAAAGTAGCTTAAATCCTAAGCAAGTGTTTGGAGTTATAGACGAGGACCTGGCTTCCTTATTAGTTCGTACAGAAAGAACTGCCCAGGTTCCTTTTTCCTCCTCTTCTGTCTGACTGTTCATTTGTTGTATCACTTGAGGTGAATAGTAAGATGTGGACTTACATTTATCATTTGAGAGACTCCCCTGACGGTCCAGTGGTTAAGACTCTGCACTTCCATTGCAGGGAGCCACAAGTTCAATCCCTAGTCAGGGGAACTAAAGTCCCACATGCCACACAGGCCAGCCAAAATAAATAAATAAATTCATCATTTGAACTTATAATAGATACACTTTGGAGGTGGAGGCAGTAGAAATGGATGCAGAGATTCCAAATTATCTGTGAAGCTCATTTATACATGTTTCTCTGATCCTATATTCCATAGTAACTAAAATTTCACTGCAGCACAAACATCAAAAGGTCATAAACATTATGAAGTCAAATGACCAAGTGGGAGTTAAGATTTATGAGACTTGATTCCAGGTCAAAAACCATGAATTGAAATTACATATCTCATATTGGTGCCAAGAACTTTCCAGTAGATGAATACAGTTAATCAATTCATGTCTCATGTCACTGGCTTCTGTCTTAAAAAGCTGAAAATATCTCACTTATGTCAAATAAAGTTTGTTATCATGCTACTGCATTCACTATGTAGATTTATCTAAGTTTAGTTCTAACTGGAATAAATGTCTTTTTTAGGTGCATGGCACATAGTTGGGTATATGGTAAAACACACAGTTGAAGGAAGCTCCAGTCACATACAGTGTGACTATACAAATGTAGGTGACAATATGGATAGTTTTTACAAACCATAAATTCCAAAAAGGGATGAATTTTATTTCCTATGTTTACCATTATTCCAGAATTTGCACACTGCTAGAAATATAATAAAAAGTAAATAAACATTTATGAAATGCACAAATGAATAAGAAAAATGAATAACATGCTATAATTTAAATTCATTATTCAACATTTTTTGCTGAAAGCCTAGTAACTGTATTTTCCAAGCAAAATGACAGCATGCAGCCTAGCAAATACAGGTATAGTTATGGAAAGCATATTTGAAATTATAACTCTCCTATAAGTTTTAATACATATGGTCATTACAATTGTGGTCCATTGAACTAAACTGCTTGGACAAAAATTAAATTTTCATGTTTATGAGTCATGCTTATAGAGGCAACCTTTGTCATCATTCTAAAAATACTGTTAATCAATACAAATATCCAAAGCTATCTTGGCAATAAAACATTTATCCTCTGAGTTTGCTCCAGGTTTGCTGAACTACTGAGAGTCAAGCCTTTTGCACTCTGAAGATTGTATAAACTGCAAAAGGATGAAACTTTGTGAGTATCTTAACGACATTAATAATATAGCCAATTATCCTACTTTTAGTTAATATATTATGGATTTTAAAATATTGATGGTGGCTTACCCAGTCAAATATTTTGATCTTTAACCAGGAAACTCTAGGACATAGAAATGAACCTATACCAATAGTTTTAGGAAGGTTTTTAGCAAGTTATCCAAGTTTATAGTTCTGTCCCAAATCCTAGATCAGCCAATATGATAAACATCTTTCTGGTCTTAGCACAACCTAAAGTAACCTCTCTATTCATTATTAAATTAAATTAGGCAAAAGCAAGATAATGAGCAGACAAGTGATATTTAGGGCTTAATTCCTAGCAAAAATGAAGTCATGTAGTTTTGCATTCTAGAGAAATTGACATGTCCAGCTGCAAGTTACCTCAAGAGCTCAGTTATGATGTGAAATAGTGCAGCTTGTGGGACGCATACCAGGAAAATGATGGCTTCCTAAAGAAATCATGTATAGAGAACATAATAGCTGCCATAAGTTATTTAAGTCCCCACCATCATCATAATGGAAGAGGAATTAGACTTATTTTGTGTAGCTTCAACAAGGGGAGTCCCAAGTAATAAAGGAGATTTTTTTTTCCCAACAAAAAATAATGCTTTGGGAGAACCAGCTCTTTAGGAGGGGATTGGGCTGAACTGTTCACCAAATCCAGAAGCCACATAACAGAATGTGACCTAGAGAAAAATGGATAGATGGTTTTCAAACCATTTTATAGAATCCTGGGGATCTGCAGCACCTCCCTGAGAGCAGCAAAAGCAAGCAGGCTTAAGACTCTCACCCTGCATTTCCACTCTTACCTGCTTTTAACTGGACTTCGACAGCTATTTGCTTCAAATCAAAAGCTTCGACAGCTTTTGTTTATTTCAAAGTGAAAAAGATTGTCTAAAGTTTATATTTGTATGTAGGCTATCCAAGGGATAATGATTTAAACATAAAAGATGAAACATTACTAAGACTCAGGGTTATAGCAATATTTGAAATGAAGTGGGATTTGTTTCAAACCAGTCTCCAAATAAGCCGGTGTATCTAGAAGTTACTGGTTTTGCACATTCGCGTAAACTCATTAAATCTGATATTCCATTTTCTTATCTATTAAAACAAAACATGTATACTATCATGTGAATTGAATTGCCAGTCTGTGTCTGACGCGGGATGCAGCATGCTTGGGGCTGGTGCATGGGGATGACCCAGAGAGATGTTATGGGGAGGGAGGTAGGAGGGGGGTTCATGTTTGGGAATGCATGTAAGAATTAAAGATTTTAAAATTTAAAAAATAAAAAACTAAAATTAAAAAAAAATAAAAAAAATTAAAAAAAAAAAACAACAACAAAATAGGATAAAGCACTCTCCTCCCTACTGCTCAAAGGGGTATTGAAAGTGAAAGCGAACAGTGAAAGTGTTAGTTAGCTCAGTTGTGTCCAACTCTTTGCAACCCCAACCTTTGTACCTTTCCAAGCTATTTGTTAGCAAAATCTGCAAATGTTCATGATTATTCATGCTCTGTTAACTTCCGTTTCTCTAACAGCTTTGGGATCCCAGAATACAACAATGCACTTTGTGACTGAGTTTGTTCTTCTGGGTTTCCCTGGTGAAAGGGAGATGCAGATGTTGTTCTTCTCATTAATCCTGGTGGTCTACCTCCTGACGCTGCTGGGGAATGGGGCTATTGTCTGTGCAGTGAAATGGGACAGGCGGCTTCACACACCCATGTATATCTTCTTGGGAAACTTCGCCTTCCTAGAGATCTGGTATGTTTCCTCCACTGTCCCAAACATGCTGGTCAACATCCTCTCTGATACCAAGACCATCTCCTTCACTGGCTGCTTCATCCAATTCTATTTCTTTTTTTCACTTGGTACAACAGAGTGTTTCTTCCTATCAGTTATGGCCTATGATCGGTACTTGGCCATCTGTTGCCCACTGCATTACCCCTCCATCATGACTGGGAAGTTCTGTGTGGTCCTAGTCTGTGTTTGTTGGGTGAGTGGATTTCTCTGCTATCCAGTCCCCATTGTCCTTATCTCCCAACTTCCCTTCTATGGACCCAACATCATCGACCACTTTGTGTGTGACCCAGGCCCGTTGTTTGCACTGGCCTGCATCCCTGCTCCTTCCACTGAGCTTATTTGCTACACCTTCAACTCAGTGATTATTTTTGGCCCCTTCCTTTCCATCTTGGGATCTTATACCCTGGTACTCAGAGCTGTGCTTCGTTTTCCCTCTCATGCTGGTAGAACTAAAGCTTTCTCCACGTGCGGGTCCCACCTAATGGTGGTGTCTTTGTTCTATGGAACACTTATGGTAATGTATGTGAGCCCAACATCAGGAAACCCAGCAGGAATACAAAAAATCATCACTTTGGTATACTCAGCAGTGACTCCGCTCTTAAATCCACTAATCTACAGTCTCCGAAACAAAGATATGAAAGATGCCTTAAAGAAAGTCTTGGGATTAAGAATTCATCAAAACTGAGACATCTTTAAAAGAGAAGCAGAATTAGTCATTTCTGACCTTAACTATTTATAGTAACAATGATAGAGAATGGCTACAATAAGTCATATTTTGGCTCACAATAAAGGGAAAGTCTTGTTTTTCACAGTTCCTTAGCAGGTCAAGTTCAGCTCTTCAATGATAAATGCTGAATAAACATTTTAAACATGTACAACATCACTGAGTAATTATATGGTGTTATTATATAGATAACTAGATTTTTTTATCTAAGTGTGATGTATCTTTGCTAGTTTAATCTTATCTGGTGAAAGAATCAAATGAATGTATACTGGGAGCCTTTCAAGAATGGGTGCAATCCTCTAAATTCAGAAAATAAGTGTTCTTAAAGAAAATGGGTCAACAGGCCACCAAATAAAATACATAGTAATGGATATTATCCATTGTTTGAGGTTGTCGTCACACCAAAAACAGAATATACTTCATACCTCTATCACTTACAGATAAAGTACAAACTCTTCTTCCTGCTTTCCAAGTGCTCACTTGATAGATATTCCATTCAGTCTTCTCTCCTGTTCGTCCACGAAGGCCCTGCACTTCACAATGGTCGATCTTCTTATTTTACCTTGAATAATCTTTCTCCAAATTGTGCATTTTTACTCACAGTGCTTCCTCCTAAATCAATTGTGACAACCCCATTACCACTTGTAGTATGGAGTAACAATGCCTTAAACATATTTTTATGCTTTTCAGAAGGCTATCAGACAAAGTCTAAGAAAAATATTTAGAGGAAATTATACCGATAACAAATTCGATTTTTTGTGCCTAAACCCCGTGCTGTGACAGGAAAGTCAGAAACTAAGAGGCCAACCTACTTAAAATGAGAGAACCCTCCTTAGTTATGGCCACACTGGGAATGAAATTAGGTGTTCATAGGGAGAACAGGGAGATAGGCCTATTGGTGCTAGGCGATGAAATACTCTAATGCAGTGTTTCTCAAACCTTTCCACCACCAAAGCATGTTTGCCACCAGTGGTCAGAAAACATGGGACATGTAGAGACAATATTTCTTTTAAATTAAAAATTTAATCTTAAAAATTATACTTTTTGTTTCATGGCATATACACATATTTGGCATAATACAAAGTTATCTCCTCTGAGTAAAACTGACCCTTCCTCAGAAGATATTAATTAGGCACTTTTTGTATCCCACAGCACAAAATCACATACACTTTCTTGAAAAACACAGACTTAAGAAGACTACAGTGTCCCCCCAGAGTCAATGTAGCACGTTATTTCTAATAATCCCTATGAGCCAACCTATCAGAAATATTAATGAAACCTCCAGGCAAGAAGTAAGAAGGTCCTTAGGGGAAACATGAAAAGTTATAGGATCACATTTAAGAAAGAAAGAACTGAGAATTCCCAACAGCGGCCAAAATGATGCATACATGAAGACCAGCACATAGTTACAACATACTCTGTAGGAAGCAGACCACCAGAATCATATGGTGCAAGAGAAGTGAAATAAGATATGCATGAGATTCTCACCCAGGGCTTCCACATTAAGACCAGTGAAGGAGAGCCTGTGCATTCCCCAGGATGATCTAGGAAAGCGTCATTCTATTTAGGAGACATCTTCCCTGCTGGGTACTGCTGCTATTATACACCACAGGTAGGCCTATTTTCCTGTACATCTGTACATATGATATACTCAAGAGATTGGTTTCTCTTTCAGCTTAAGAACCAAAAAAAAAAAAAAAAAAAAGCTCAGAGAATTTAGATCACCATGGAACTCACATTCTCCAAAATAAGCACTCTAAATGGTACCAAAGTCATCCACGTGTCTTTCCCTTCTTAGGAAGTTGCTGGGTCATCAGCAACGGTATCACTTTAATACGTACTTTGAACAAAATAGTATGAAAGTGGCTCGATCCACTGGGGCTGAACCCAAGAGAAAATAGAAGTGGAGGGCTTTTCTTGGTATCCTCTCTTAGCTTCTCCACCTTTGTCCACCCATCTGCAACTTCAGGAAAAGTAGCATTAAGAAATTTTTCTAATAATAAAATCAAATCAGTGTACATGAAGACTGAGATTCACATAGGGTTTGGTGGTGAATATATTAAGTATTGCTTCTCATAATTATGTTGGAAATTATCTGTGGAATTAATTTACAATGCTTTCGCTACAGTTGAGTGATAGTTTTTCTGTAAGGTTTTGTTTTTTTGTTTTTTTTTTAATGTCAAAAACATGGTCTATAGCTCAAATACTTGAAGCTTTTGAGTCATAGTCTGTGACTCAGACTTGAATTCAAGTCATCTGTTGCTGCTGTTTCAGAGGTAAGTGGCTACTCTGTTTCACCACTTTCTTGTGTTGTTAAGAAGAGTGGACACTAGCTTAAAAAGCACCAGTTTCCAACAGTAAGGAGCCATCCTTTCAAATGTCTCACCAAAATTGGCATCAATGCAAGTGAGTTTAGCTCTTCATAACCATCCCAATTTAAAAAATCAAAAAGAATTTACCTCCATCTTTGAATTGCCTTCTCTTCCTGGTTTCTTGTTCACAAGACTACTAACTGTTCTGCACATCCAGCTCAATGGGAAGCTTACGTTTGCTTCTAGATGAGGATTATAGTTCACTTTATGCATTACTAATTTAATGAGCCTGCAATATCTATATCATTATAAATATTCTTAAGACATATATATTAAGTATATAGCCTTGCTGAATAGAAGGAATTTTTTCTATTTGATTATGTTAAATGAATACTACAAATATTCTATATATACCACTTCACTTTCACTTTCATGTACCATTTTACCAAAATTATTTTTAAGGAAAATTTCCTATTAGTCAAAAAAAAGCTAAAGATATCTTGCTAAAAGATGTCTAGAGATTTCATTGTGTTAAAGCCATCATTATTAACTTTATTCTGAATTGTGTTTGATTCTTAAAAAGATATCTTCTTCGGTGATGATATTCTAAAGGAAATAAGGACAAATTTTGGAATGTTGGTAAATAATTAGTTTTAAAACATCTTTGATTCAATTGTTTTCTGCTATTTTGAAAATTGAGAGATATCATTTAAATAAAGTGGGAGTTCCATGGTGGCCCAGTGGCTGAGATTCTGAACTACCAATGCAGGGGGTCTGGGTTCAATCCCTGGTCAGGGAACTAGACCCCCACATGCCACAACTAAGAGTTCTCATGCTGCGACTAAAGACCCTGCATGCCACCACTAAGACCCAGTGCAGCCAAATAAATAAATATCTTTACATAAATAAGTTCCCTGGTGGCTCAGATGGTAAAGCGTCTGCCTACAATGCAGGAGACCTGGGTTTGATCCCTGGGTGGGGAAGATCCCCTGGAGAAGGAAATGGCAACCCACTCCAGTACTCTTGCCTGAAAAATCCCATGGATGGAGGAGCCTGGTAGGCTACAGTCCATGGGGTCGCAAAGAGTAGGACATGACTGAGCGACTTCGCTTTTCACTTTACATAAATAAATAAACAGACTAAAATACAATCTTTCAAATAGTGAATTTTAAGGGAACTTGTGATAGTAATAAGAAGAGCTTTAGAAGAAAGTCTCTTGATTATTTTAAATTTTTTTTTTGCAGTACATCTCATATGTTATATTCATCCTTCAGTTCAGTCACTCAGTATCTCTGACTCTTTACAACCCCATGGACTGCAGCACACCAGGCCTCCCTGTCCATCAACTCCCGGAGCTTATTCAAACTCATGTCCATTGACTCGGTGATGCCATCCAACCATCTCATTCTCTGTCGTCCCATTTGCCTCCTGCCTTCAATCTTTCCCAGAATCAGGGTCTTTTCAAATGAGTCAGTTCTTCGCATCAGGTGGCCAAAGTATTGGAGTTTCAGCTTCAGAATCAGTCCTTCCAATGAATATTCATCCTTAATGACATATATTTTAAGTGTATATGAAACCAGATAAATTAAGCATTAGTCGTTCAGTCATGTCCGACTCTTTGAGACCCCATAGACTGTGGCCCGCCCCACCTCCTTGGTCCAAGGGATTTTCCAGGCAAGAATACTAGAAAGGTTGCTATACCCTTCTCCAGGGAATCTTCCCAACCCAGGAAACGAACCTGGGTCTCCTGCATTGCAGACAGACTTTTTACTGTCTGAGCAACCAGGGAAGCCCTGTGATAAATTATCATGATAAATTAATCATAATGGGGTGACTAATAATGATTTTCACTGCAAACAATAAAGGATTAAATACCAAGTTGTAAATGAGCTGTGGTGCAATATGAATGTCTTTAAATAAGAGATCGCAAAATATATAAATAATTTATCTGAATACTCTTTTTTATTTTCTTCTGGTATCATAGGGGAAAAATGATAGAAAATCTCCTAATGAAAATAGTTCAAGAAAAAGAGAGAGAGAATCTGAATAATAATGCCAGAGCTAAAATCACTTAAATCTGTAGCAAGTGTCAGATTCAATCTATCTTTAAATGATAGCATATGTGTCCTCTCATTTTGAACTGAACGGAATTAATTGCCCTTATATATGAAGCTTTTACTGAAAAAAGAAAAACATAAGACAGATAATTTTTATCTCTATTTCAAGATTTCTATATTTGAAAAGAAGATGAAATTTAACAGATTTGGTCCACTGGCAAAGAAAGTTCAAGCAGCCAAGAATTATACATTTATAAAGAGTCAGGGCCAAAGGGCTTATTCAGAATAGGACAAGATTTACCCAAGATATGTTTTAGAATATTTGATACATTTTCCTGAACGAATCAAACTGCCTGCCCTAAGAAAAATTTCAAATGCCTTAGCAATAAAGTGAGTTGTCTATCTGTCTTCTCTCCACAGTCTGGAGACCATGAATAAGTCAGGAATATCCACTGTGACACAGTTTGTCTTGTTGGGCTTTCCTGGTCCCTGGAAAATGCAGATCATCTTCTTCTCACTGATTCTGTTGATCTACATCTTGACTGTAACTGGGAACATAGCCATCATTTGTGCTGTGTGGTGGGACCACCGACTCCATACCCCTATGTACGTGTTCCTGGCCAACTTCTCCTTTCTAGAGATCTGGTATGTGACCTGCACAGTCCCCAATATGCTGGTCAATTTTCTTTCCAAGACCAAAACCATATCCTTCTCTGGTTGCTTCACTCAATTCTACTTCTTCTTTTCCCTGGGCACAACTGAATGCTTCTTCCTCTGTGTCATGGCTTATGATCGCTACCTTGCCATCTGTCGTCCATTGCACTATCCCACCATCATGACTGGGAAGCTCTGTGCCATTCTAGTGTCTCTTTGTTGGCTCACTGGTTTCTTGGGACATTCAGTTCCTATTCTCTTCATTTCTCAACTACCCTATTGTGGTCCCAACATCATTGATCACTTTCTGTGTGATGTGGACCCTCTGATGGCATTGTCCTGTGCCAGCTCACCCATAATAGAGCATGTATTCCATTCTGTGAGCTCTCTTATCATCATTCTGACCATTTTGTACATCCTTGGATCCTATATCTTGGTGCTCAGAGCTGTGCTTCTGGTTCCTTCCTCAGCTGGGCGGCAAAAGGCCTTCTCTACCTGTGGATCCCACTTAGTTGTTGTATCTCTGTTCTATGGAACCATTATGGTGATGTACGTGAGCCCCACATCTGGCAACTCAGTTGCTATGCATAAAATCATCACACTGATATACTCTGTAGTGACACCAGTCTTAAATCCCCTCATCTACAGCCTACGCAATAGGGACATGAAATTCGCCCTCCGTCAGGTCATCTGTGCAATGAGGATTATGCAAACCTCATGAAAAGGTTTTGTGAAACTCGATGACTCTCTTCCTGCAAGTGGTAAAATAATCCTCTTCTTCCAATCCAAACCAATTTGGTTCTATCATAATCATCATGGTACTTTTGTGAACAGCAAGATTCATCACATATTTGATTATATTCTGATGCACTTTTAGTTTCATAAATGTGGTTCCATAGGAAGAGACTGCCACCTGACCATATGGTAAAAATAACTCTTAAAAATTCTTAATATTTGCTTCCAGGAAGATTTCAACTTTTTCAATGTGAAATCTCTGGCCACACAACTTTAAAAGATACAAATCAAATTGGTTGTTTGCTTACATGGCTGTCTAACACTTTGTTTAAAGGACACATAACACAGAGGCTTCCCTGGTGGTCCAGTGGTTAAGACTCTGCTCCCAATGCAAGAGACGCAGGTTAGATCCCTGATCAGGGAACTAGATCCTGCATACCGCAACTAAAGATCCAGCACAGGGCAACAAAGATCCCATGTGCCACAACTAAGACCTGGCATAGCCATATAAATTTTTTAAAAGACACATAACTCATAAGATGTCCATTGTCCTGAATTCTTGGCAAAACCCCACACATCGCTGTCGAATACACTAAGAGATTATTAAGCCAGTGTTACAAATTTTAGTTCATCATCTTCATCAATAGTATACAAGGGGAGGGCTAGGAGTTTGTTTGAAGCTATGAGTAAGAATATTGTTGGTGAGTTGTCAGTATGCAATCCTCATAAGGAAAATTAAAATTACATCAAGAGATCCACTCAGAGAGCTTGCCCTTGTCCCCTGAAGTTTAAGAGACACACGTTCTTTAATCCATTTTGAGTTTATTTTTGTGTGCGGTGTTAGAAAGTGATCTAGTTTCATTCTTTTACAAGTGGTTGACCAGTTTTCCCAGCACCACTTGTTAAAGAGATTGTCTTTACTCCATCTCCCAGAATTCTGGAAATAAAAGCAAAAATAAACAAATGGGATCTAATTAAAATTAAAAGCTTCTGCACAACAAAGGAAAATATAAGCAAGGTGAAAAGACAGCCATCTGAATGGGAGAAAATAATAGCAAATGAAGCAACTGACAAACAACTAATCTCAAAAATATACAAGCAACTTCTGCAGCTCAACTCCAGAAAAATAAACGACCCAATCAAAAAATGGGCCAAAGAACTAAATAGACATTTCTCCAAAGAAGACATACGGATGGCTAACAAACACATGAAAAGATGCTCAACATCACTCATTATTAGAGAAATGCAAATCAAAACCACAATGAGGTACCACTTCACACCAGTCAGAATGGCTGCGATCCAAAAATCTGCAAGCAATAAATGCTGGAGAGGGTGTGGAGAAAAGGGAACCCTCCTACACTGTTGGTGGGAATGCAAACTAGTACAGCCACTATGGAGAACAGTGTGGAGATTCCTTAAAAAATTGCAAATAGAACTACCTTATGACCCAGCAATCCCACTTCTGGGCATACACACCGAGGAAACCAGAATTGAAAGAGACACATGTACCCCAATGTTCATCGCAGCACTGTTTATAATAGCCAGGACATGGAAACAACCTAGATGTCCATCAGCAGATGAATGGATAAGAAAGCTGTGGTACATATACACAATGGAGTATTACTCAGCCGTTAAAAAGAATTCATTTGAATCAGTTCTGATGAGATGGATGAAACTGGAGCCGATTATACAGAGTGAAGTAAGCCAGAAAGAAAAACACCAATACAGTATACTAACACATATATATGGAATTTAGGAAGATGGCAATGATGACCCTGTATGCAAGACAGGGAAAGAGACACAGATGTGTATAACGGACTTTTGGACTCAGAGGGAGAGGGAGAGGGTGGGATGATTTGGGAGAATGACATTCTAACATGTATACTATCATGTGAATTGAATCGCCAGTCTATGTCTGACGCAGGATGCAGCATGCTTGGGGCTGGTGCATGGGGATGACCCAGAAAGATGTTCTGGGGAGGGAGGTGGGAGGGGGGTTCATGTTTGGGAATGCATGTAAGAATTAAAGATTTTAAAATTTAAAAAATAAAAAACTAAAAATTAAAAAAAAAAAAAGAGACACACGTTCTATCCCTAGTTCACACCTGGGGAAAAAAATATGTAAAGACTATAAAAGAGCTGGCTATGAGAGCAAAGTAGAAAGAACTGGGCTATAACTGGTGGAAACTGAATTCTCACCAGTAATATCACAAATACAGAAATTTTCGGCCTAGTTGAAACTCATAGAAGGTAACAAATTTGAAACATCTTGAAAGAGATCCCTCCCAAAAGTACTACCTGAAGAAGTAAGGCAATCCCCAAAGTTAGTCTATACGGAATGGGTCACTAGAATCCAGAAATGAAAGAAATAATAAGTAGTCAATTGCCCACATCGGGGAACTGCAGTTTAATATGCTCCCCCTCCTCACCAAAAAAATAAAAAAATCCATGAAATAAAAATTAACATACAAACTTTTGTCAAGCCTGTAATACAACAATACTAGTAAAGGAAAAGCCTTTCTACCGATAATTCTCTCCCCTCTCAAACCTAAAGTAACCAGAGGCAGTACAGACTTGTGGGAAGGGAGAGATGAAAGAGCAGAGGGGAAAGAAGTGGATCAAAGAAGTAGAAGCCTGAGTCAGACTGTCTTGAGGAATAATTTAATTTGTACAAAAAAATAAAATTTGGTTTCAGATTGCACCTGGCTTTTGAAAATCCATGTATTAATACTAACAGTAATCAGAAACACTATCATATTTGTCCAAGATAATACCCACATGTGGAAACAAACAGAACATCAGAAAGTATTTGCAGTAGACATGGTCAGAAAACTAAAGTTTCTTTATGTTTATACCCTCCAATATCCAAATCATACCATTAAATAGTTACAAGTACAAATGTTTAAACATTGCTGTAGTTCAAAAATGGGATAAAACTCTCACCTGAAGACCAAAAGGTATCTCTTTGAAAGTCCTCCTGGGCAACTGAAGAGTACTATGCCTCAAGGGTGGGTTCAGTTCAGTTCAGTTCAGTTCAGTCGCTCAGTGGTGTCCGACTCTTTGTGACCCCATGAATCACAGCACGCCAGGCCTCCCTGTCCATCACCAACTCCCAGAGTTCACTCAGACTCACATCCATCGAGTCAGTGATGCCATCCAGCCATCTCATCCTCTGTCGTCTCCTCCTCCTCCTGCCCCCAACCCCTCCCAGCATCAGAGTCTTCCAATGAGTCAACTCTTTGCATGAGGTGGCCAAAGTACAGGAGTTTCAGCTTTAGCATCATTCCTTCCAAAGAAATCCCAGGGCTGATCGCCTTTAGGATGGACTGGTTGGATCTCCTTGCAGTCCAAGGGACTCTCAAGAGTCTTCTCCAACACCACAGTTTAAAAGCATCAATTCTTCAGCACTCAGCCTTCTTCACAGTCCAACTCTCACATCCATACATGACTACTGGAAAAACCATAGCCTTGACTAGACGGACCTTAGTTGGCAAAGTAATGTCTCTGATTTTGAATATGCTATCTAGGTTGATCATAGCTGAGAAGCTCTATACAGTCAGCAAAAACAAGACCAGGAGCTGACTGTGGCTCAGATCATGAAATCCTTATTGCCAAATTCAGACTTAAATTGAAGAAAGTAGGGAAAATCACTAGACCATTCAGGTCTGACCTAAACCAAATCTCTTATGATTATACAGTGGAAGTGAGAAATAGATTTAAGGGCCTAGATCTGATAGATAGAGTGCCTGATGAACTATGGAATGAGGTTCGTGACATTGTACAGGAGACAGGGATCAAGACCATCCCCATGGAAAAGAAATGCAAAAAAGCAAAATGGCTGTCTGAGGAGGTATTACAAAGAGCTGTGAAAAGAAGAGAGGCGAAAAGCAAAGGAGGAAAGGAAAGGTATAAGCATCTGAATGCAGAGTTCCAAAGAATAGCAAGAAGAGATAAGAAAGCCTCCTTCAGCGATCAATGCAAAGAAATAGAGGAAAAGAACAGAATGGGAAAGACTAGAGATCTCTTCAAGAAAATTAGAGATACCAAGGGAACATTTCATGCAAAGATGGGCTCAATAAAGGACAGAAATGGTATGGACCTAACAGAAGCAGAAGATATTAAGAAGAGGTGGCAAGAATACATGGAAGAACTGGACAAAAAAGATCTTCATGACCTGGATAATCACGATGGTATGATCACTCATCTAGAGCCAGACATCCTGGAATGTGAAGTCAAGTGGGCCTTAGAAAGCTTCACTACAAACAAAGCTAGTGGAGGTGATGGAATTCCAGTTGAGCTGTTTCAGATCCTGAAAGATGATGCTGTGAAAGTGCTGCACTCAATATGCCAGCAAATTTGGAAAACTCAGCAGTGGCCACAGAACTGGAAAAGGTCAGTTTTCATTCCAATCCCAAAGACAAGGGTAGGTAGAAGGATCTAAAAAAAGGTAAGAAAAGGAATCAGAAAATGTGCTTGGAAAGCTACTAAAGACAGCTTGAAATATCCATTACAGTTCTACCTTAATTGAGCCCCAATATTTTAATGACTCAGCTGAACTTATTAGCTGAAAAAGGAACAGAAATATTTTGTATAAAACTCAGCAGGTCACAAGTATCCTACTGTTGCAACTTACTAGATGTTGAATGTGTATTTATATCTTTCATTAAGATTCAACTCACATATCACTTCCACCAGAAAAACCTTTCTAATATCAGCAGGTTCAACTGTGTCCCTCTGTAATGCATCTAGAATACACCAGATCATATTCCCTCATTGTACTTGCAAATGCTTTGAGGTAAGTCTATTATGTGTTTGCGTGTCTTTCCTTAGACTATAAGCCCTATTTTTCATTTTTATCCCCAGCATCAGCATGTTAACTAACTAGTAAGCAGGTAGTGAAAGAAACAGGTTTTGGAAATGGATGAGTGAACTAGTTCTTGATCAGTCCTCACTAGATTTAAATGCTTTAGTCTCAAAGCTAACTGGTTATTTACATTTTTAATATTTAAGAAGTTATCTGTTTTTAAAACTACATTTGGATACATGCTTTTATTGCAAAATAATGTACACTTGTCATAAATTTTTCAAACAATACATACAAGTATAAAATTAAGGGTAAATGTTCCCATCCTTCTTTCTCACAATCCCATTTCCTACAAATAACAAGTTTAATACTGGTCAGTTTCTAACATACATAAGCATGCAAATTCATACACATATAATGGTTTTAATTTCTTTAAACTGATTATATTATATAAATATTTTTAGTTCTCTTAAAATTTTATAACTTTGTAATCAAATGAATACAAACATATATGCCTCATAACTTAAAATTGTTTTCTTTGTGAATAAACAGTAGGGTTTTCCTGGTGGTTCAGATGGTAAAGAATCTGCCTGCAATGTGGGAGACCCAGGTTCAGTCCCTGAGTAGGGAAGATCCTCTGGAGAAGGAAATGGCAACCCACTCTAGTATTCTTGCCTGGAGAATTCCATGGACAGAAGAGTCTGGCGGGCTACAGTTACATTAATTTTTCCCCTATTGCTAGATTCATTTTTAAACTGCCTTGTTCTCACATAGGTTCAAGATATTAAAGAAAAACACACAACAGTTCTAGGAAGGATCTTGTTAGAGGCAATAATAAATCTATCACAAATCCATTTTTAAATTATATGATATGCCATGCATACATAAACATCTATGTAATATAAAAAGAATTTTATAAGTTTAAAGAATATGAAATTCATAAATATCTTTGAATTTCTTTATTCACAGTAGAAAAACATGGAATATTATCCACACTTTATTAGCAGCCTGTGAACCTGTCACCAAAATCAATCTCCCTATGCAACAAAGGGGGAAAGAGAATTTTTGTGTTAATTTTCTTGCTTTTCTTTAGCTTTACCACTCATCTCTCAATAAAAATGATAGAGCAGGAAACTCCAAAGACCCATTCCTCTACAGAGAAACTGAAAATACAGGCAAAAAATTATCAGAATCAGCTTTATTAAAATTCTGGAAAATATTCAAAAATTTGCAACAATCAAACGAATATTCATCAAAAAAAAAGGCAAACAAAACATGGTAGGAGAACCTTGTGACATTTTAGCTTACCTTTGCCACATCCCCTTTGCCCAGATCGCCTCAGTTCAGAAGCATTTTAAAGATGGCAGGCCATATTCCTAGAAGGGATTCCTGGTTCCAGAGGAAACAGAATGGACCTCATTCTCAAAAGTTTCCTGTTTGTTTTGACCTATCTAGGGGTTCCCTAAAACATTTCAACAAAGGGTTTGCCTTCATTTCACCTAACTTAGAATTCTTTCAGAGAAACAGCCACATGGAGGATATTCCTCAAAAACACAAAGGCAAACTAAACAATTGCTGCCACCCAGGGCAAAGGGTATCAGTTGAGACAAATATTAGACACACTAGGGCTCTCATGGTGGTCTAGAGGTTAAGAATTCACCTCACAGTGCAGGGGAAACCTGTTTGACCCCTAGTAGGGAAGATTTCAAACGCCAAGGCCATCACAATGAGAAGCCCAGGCAGCATGACTAGAGAGTAGCCCCCGCTTGCCACAACTAGAGAAAGCCCGTGCACAGCAATGAAGACTCAGCACAGCCAAAAATAAAATAAATAAATAAATAAATATTATAAAAAAGAAAAAATAGCTGAAAACTTCCCACCCTAGGAAAGATATAGTCATCCAGGTACATGAAGCCAATAGGTCCCAAGACAGATTCAACTCAGAGAGGAGTTTATCCATTCATCTATTGATGGACATTGGGTTGTTTCCAATTATTAGTCATTAGAAGTAAACTGCTAGAAACATTTGTGTACAAGTCGTTTGGGGGGAATATCCATTTTTTCTTTTGGGTAAAAAACTAAGGGTGAAATTGCGTTATCAAATAGGACATGCATGCTTAACTTTGTAAGAAGCTGTCAAACTGTCTGATCCAGAAATTTCACTCCAGGTATATCTAAAGGAAGCAAAAACACTAATTGTAAAAGATTCATGCACCCCAAATGTTCACAGCAGCTTTATTTATAATAACCAATATATGGAAGCAGACATGAGCACCCATCAACATATGAATGAATAAAGATGTGATACACACACACACAATGAAATACCACCCAGCCATGAAGAAAATGAAATTTTGCCATTTTCAACATCGTGTATAGATCTGGAGGATATCAGCTTAGTTAAATAAGTCAAGACAGAGAAAGACAAATACTATATGTTATAATTTATATGTGAAGCCTAAAAATACAAGAAAAATGAATGAACATAACAGAAACAGACTCATAAATACATAGACCAAACTACAGTAGTGGTTATCGTGGGGAGAGGGAAAAGGGGAGGGGCAAGACAGTGGTAGGGCACAAACTTCTATGTAGATAAATAAGTAACAAGGATATATTGTACACCACAGGGAATTATAGCCAACATTTTATAATAACTTTAAATGAAGGATAATCTCTTATATTGGAGTATAGTTGATTTACAATGCTGTGTTAGTTTCAGGTATACAGCAAAGTGATTCAGTTATACATATACATATATACATTCTTTTTCAGATTCATTTCCCATGTAGGTTATTATATAATATTGAGTAGAGTTCCCTGTGCTATACAGTAGGTCCTTGTTGATTACCTATTTTATATACAGTAGTGTGTACACACTAATCCAAAATTCCTATCCCTTCCCCCTCACCATGCTTCTCCTTGGTAACCATAAGTTTTCGAAGTCTGTAAGTCTGTTACTGTTAGTAAATAAGTTCATTTGTACCATTTTTTAGATTCCATATATAAGTGGTATCATATGATACGTCTCTGTCTGACTTACTTCACTTAGTATGATAATCTCTACATCTATCCATGTTGCTGTAAATGGCATTATTTTGTTCTTATTTATGGCTGAGTAACAATAAGAAATTGAGTGAAAATATACAAAATACATCATTATGCTCTGGAACTGTAAGACGTTTTCCTCATGCTAATGCACAGATAGCAATGGTAAAAACAGCAGCCCAAAGGTAAGGATTCTAATTACTACTGTTTAGTATATAGTCCATGAGATCACAAAGAGTGGGACACGACTGAACGACTTCACTTTGACTTTTCACTTTCATGCACTGGAGAAGGCAATGGCAACCCACCCCAGTGTTCTTGCCTGGAGAATCCCAGGGACGGGGGAGCCTGGTGGGCTGCTGTCTATGGGGTTGCACAGAGTCGAACGTGACTGAAGCGACCTAGCAGCAGCAGCAGCAGCAGCATTCCATTGTGTATATGTACCACATCTTCTTTATCCATTCCTCTCTTGATGGACATTTATGTTACTTCCATGTCTTGGTTATTGTAAATAGTGCTGCATAGAGCATTGGTTACATGTATCTTTCTGATTTGTGGTTTTCTCTGGATATGTTCCCAGGAGTGAGACTGCTGAATCATATGGCAGTGGTGGTAGTGGTTTAGTCTCTAAGTTGTGTCTGACTCTTGCAACCCCACGGACTGCAGCCTACCAGGCTCCTCTCTCCATGGGATTTCCCAGGCAAGAAAACTGGAGTTGCCATTTCCTTCTCCAAGAGATCTTTCCAATCCAAGGATCAAATTCGGATCTCCTGCATTGCAGGTGGACTCTTTACTAACTGAGCCACCAAGAAAGCTGAATGACATAGTAGTGCTATTTTTAGTTTTTTAAGGAACCTCCATACTGTTCTCCATAGTGGTTGTACCAATTTACATTCCCACCAACAGTGTAGAAAGCTTCCATTTTCTCCACACCAATACTGGTTTCCAACCCATGAACAAGTTATATTTTTACATTTATTTACCTTTCATTTCCCACAGCTATGTTTTTGGCTTCCATTGTATAGGTCTTCCATATCTTTTATCAGGTTTACCTTTGTCAATGGAATTTTCCAGGTAAGAATATTTGGGTGAGTTGCAATTTCCTACTCCAAAATTCTTAATTTCTCATAGCTATTATTTTTTCATATCTTTTATCAAGGTTATTTCTATTTAATATTTTTGAAGCCACTGTAAATAGCATTTTTATATATCATTTTCTGCTTACCACTATTACCTGTATATACAATACAAGATATTTTTGTATAAGATTCTTTGATCTTAAAATCTTTCAAATTCATGTTGACTTGAAACAAGACTGCCAGATATTTCTCCAGAAACAAAAGGAGTTTATTCAGGATCACTGAACTAGAATTGCAGTTCAGTGTCTACAATCATGATGACCCACATCAGCTCCCTACATGGTCAAGAGGAGAAGGCTACAGAAAATAGAGTCCATGGTCTTTCATGGGCTGAGTGCTTGCCAGGATAGAAGAGGAGCTTATCTTGTTGCTGCGCTCTACTACCGTGGCAGGGCAAGAAAGTTTCCTTTCTGGTTGCCTAACTGTTTCATTGAAGTTTATGTTTATTAATAGTTTACACTCACTTATTAATTCTAGTAGCCTTTTTGTAGATTTCATTGAATTTTCTATATAGATTATCATTTCATAGCCAATGAAAACCAATGTACTTCTATCAATGTAGATGCCATTTATTTCTTTTCTTTGTGTGATTGCAGTAACACTTCCAATACAATGTTGAATAGAAGTGGTAAACATTTTTGCCTTGTTTCTGAGTTTATGGGACAAGCTTTCAATTTCACCATTAAGTATTAATATAATGTTAGCTATCAGGTTTTTTAAAATGCTCTTTTAAGAAGTTTCTGTCTATCCAAGTCTGCTTATTAAGCTTTAATTGCTTATTATCTGTCTATCTGAGAAGAATGTAAGCTTCTCAAAGGCAGGGACCTCATCTTCTATACTGATACAAACCCAGTGCACATAAGGAGGTAAATAATTGTCTTTATTTTTTATTTTATTATTTTTAATATAAATTTATTTTAATTGGAGGTTAATTACTTTACAATATTGTAATAATTGTCTTTAAATGAATGAATGAAATGTATCAACCCCAGATGCCAAGTGATTATTTTTTTTTACATTTTCAATAGGATTTTGTTAAAAAAAAAAAAGCAGCAGATCAGCATTACAATTCAAGAACCTAATCTATATATGCACTTGACAATGAAGCACATCTGCACAAGGAGTGAAAAAAGTTTTCCAAAAAACCGTCAAACATACCATCTTCAAATACCCAAATTACAAATCACTTCTGCAGGCCTTTTGTTGACTGGAATCATAAACAAAGAACATATTTATTGCTGTGAAAACAAATCTGTAGTAGAGTAAGTAGTATGAATCTTGGTTGTAAAGCATAATCAGTTGAATCAAGTTAGGAAGTTGAAACTCTAATAAGAAATTTGTATGTGAGAGAGGAAAGCCTGTAAGCTGGTTGACCCAAGAACAGCTGAGATATCTAACTTGTTCAGTAAGACCAGACACAACTTTAAATCTCCATTTTTTGAAAGGAATTAAAAATTACAATTCCAATAGCACACAAACAAACAAACAACAACAACAACAAAAACTGTAGAAAGCAATTAAAACTATGTTCAAAGAGTCACTTTTTTCAGCTCAATTTCAGCACTCCAAGGGGGAAAGAAATTCATGACTATCATGGATGACAACAGAATGAATGTCATTGGAATCAGTTATTTTCCCCCACTGAGGTATAAAATCTATATAGAAATTTGGTACTATACTGTAACAAATTGTACTTCTCATAGTTCTGTTTTAATTTCCTTTAAATCCTGTTTAATATAGTTTGTCTTTTTAATTGTAAAAATGTTTTCATGCTTCTGAATCTGGTTCCAGTTCTTTTTCATTTATTTTTATATCAGTATTTAATATACTGGCTACCAGTTATAATCAGAAAAAAATTCTTAGATGTCTCTTCATTATGACAGCACATTCAGCAGAAATCACTGACGTGCAAGCAAACCATAAAAGGTGCAGCTCTCTGGAAAGCACACTTCATAGATTATTTCAGTCTGAGTATTCTTTATGATGATTCTTGATGAACCACTCTTTCAATCTTGTAAACATTATTGTGCACAGTCTCGCTACTATGTAGTTGCATGTCCTTGGAAAGGAAGACTGGTTCAGAGCTAGTGAAAGTGAGGGCAGTCTAAAGTTTTAATGGCTGATAAACTGTACATTCTGTAGGAGGAAAGCACTTCTTTCTTGCTACTTAAGAATGTGGCAGAGATGTATGCTGAGGTAGCTCAGTCAATCCTTATGTTTTCCTTTTTTTTTTGCAAATTTGGTCTCAGAATATTTCTGGAAGGGTGACATTTCGAAGAAGCCACTGCTAGAACCGGCTTCCATTGCACTATCTGATACTGGGTACTTGGCTGTCCTCATCTGTAGCTTTATCCAGGCACTGGTTACTATTCACATGCTACAGGGTCAGTTTCACTGGGTCATACTCTCACAGCTGGTTGCCTTTTAGGTGGTGGCATTTGAGCATTGTGACTGGGTCATTAAGTTTGGAGACATCCAAGCAAAGGTCATCTGTTCTAATTTCTTTGTTGGCAATGTAAGAGAAAACCTGATTACCTCCCATACCATGACAGTTAAATCCCAGCTTTTTCAATCTCTTTTCTAGCCATGTTATCTAGGCTCTGACTTGTTTCCACATTTCATATCTCTCCCAAAGAGAAATAGTGATGTGAAATCTGAGAATCAGGATAAATATTCTCTAGGTACAAAGAGATTGGTCTGCATTCGAGTTTGTGCCTTAGACCAAGTCTTGATGATATAGCTCCATAATCTACCTTTGTAATACCTGGAGAAATTATAGAGAAGAAATTCTTGAATTCATCCATCCACACTTCTGCAAGTCGTCTGTTATTTTTATTGATACTCTGCCTCCTGGAAATGTGTCGGGTGTATCTTTCTGAAACACATGTCCAACATGTGAGCAAGTTCAGTTCAGTTCAGTCGCCCAGTCGTGTCCGACTCTTTGCAACACCATGAACCACAGCACGCAGGACTCCCTGTTCATCACCATCTCCTGGAGTTCACTCAGACTCACGTCCATCGAGTCCATGATGCCATCCAGCCATCTCATCCTCAGTCGTCCCCTTCTCCTCCTGTCCCCAACCCCTCCCATCATCAGAGTCTTTTCCAATGAGTTAACCTTTCGCATGAGGTGGCCAAAGTGCTGAAGTTTCAGCTTTAGCATCATTCCTTCCAAAGAAATCCCAGGGTTGATCTCCTTCAGAATGGACTGGTTGGATCTCCTTGCAGTCCAAGGGACTCTCAAGAGTCTTCTCCAACACCACAGTTCAAACACATCAATTCTTCGGCGCTCAGCCTTCTTCACAGTCCAACTCTCACATCCATAGATGACCACAGGAAAAACCATAGCCTTGACTAGACGGACCTTAGTCGGCAAAGTAATGTCTCTGCTTTTAAATATACTATCTAGGTTGCTCATGACTTTTCTTCCAAGGAGTAAGCGGCTTTTAATTTTGTGGCTGCAATCACCATCTGCAGTGATTTTGGAGCCCCCCAAAATAAAGTCTGACACTGTTTCCACTGTTTCCCCATCTATTTCCCACGAAGTGATGGGACCGGAAGCCATGATCTTCGTTTTCTGAATGTTGAGCTTTAAGCCAACTTTTTCGCTCTCCTCTTTCACTTTCATCAAGAGGCTTTTCAGTTCCTCTTCACTTTCTCCCATAAGGGTGGCGTCATCTGCATATCTGAGGTTATTGATATTTCTCCCAGCAATCTTGATTCCAGCTTGTGTTTCTTCCAGTCCAGCATTTCTCATGATGTACTCTGCATATAAGTTAAATAAGCAGGGTGACAATATATAGCCTTGACATACTCTTTTTCCTATTTGGAACCAGTCTGTTGTTCCATGTCCAGTTCTAATTGTTGCTTCCTGACCTGCATACAGATTTCTCAAGAGGCAGGTTAGGTGGTCTGGTATTCCCATCTCTTTCAGAATTTTCCACAGTTTATTGTGATCCACACAGTCAAAGGCTTTTGCATAGTCAATAAAGCAGAAATAGATGTTTTTCTGGAACTCTCTTGCTTGTTCCATGATCCAGCGGATGTTGGCAATTTGATCTCTGGTTCCTCTGCCTTTTCTAAAACCAGCTTGAACATCAGGGAGTTCACGGTTCACGTATTGCTGAAGCCTGGCTTGGAGAATTTTGAGCATTACTTTACTAGCATGTGAGATGAGTGCAATTGTGCAGTAGTTAGAGCATTCTTTGGCATTGCCTTTCTTTGGGATTGGAATGAAAACTGACCTTTCCCAGTCCTGTGGCCACTGCTGAGTTTTCCAAATTTGCTGGCATATTGAGTGCAGCACTTTCACAGCATCATCTTTCAGGATTTGAAATAGCTCAACTGGAATTCCATCACCTCCACTAGCTTTGTTCATAGTGATGCTTTCTAAGGCCCACTTGACTTCACATTCCAAGATGTCTGGTTCTAGATTGGTGATCACATCATTATGATTATCTGGGTCGTGAAGATCTTCCAAAGTTCTTCCACACTGCCGAATCCTAAAGGAAATTTCTAGGTTTTCTCCTCCCCAAATATCCATTCCAGCATCATACATTCCAATTTCCTGAAACTAATCTCTGTCTATAGAAAAAGTCCTCCTGCCATTGTATGTGTTCTCACAGGAAGTCTGATCACCTTTCCTTCTGTCCATTTCTCTTTGGGGAATGGGATACCAGTGAAAGTGGAGCTTCCAGTTGAATCCACCATAGGTCATGTCAGAACCTGCCATGTACTCAAAAGTATCATCACTGATCACATCTATGATAGGACAGACCACTGTCTTCCTGTCATGTTTGATCCTGGCTAAGAGAGGCTCCAGCCACCCCACTGTGCATTCACAATGCACCTCTAAAAAGGTGATCACTTTGCCTTGAGACAAAGCAGCGCCTTTTAACCTAGCTCTGATCAATCCAGAACCTTGCTCCATTCAAACAACGTGAACAGGTACTTTTAATTTTTTCACATAACTCTCTAGAGGTCTTTTCAAAAAAGTCTCTTTCACTGGCATCATCTACTAGAACAATTTCTTCTAGCATGTGTCTTAGTAAGCGATTAATGATGCTATGAAGAGTTTGCAGAAGTGTGCTCCAAGCCTCATTTATTTACAATCACCACACTGGTTGTAGGAAGGTTGTCTGGATACACCTTTGTTTGACACCCTTCTAACCTAACATCTGGTAAAGATCTGTTGAGTGCAATCATCTCACTTGCCATTAGATTGAACTTATTGACTTTAAACATCTCTTTCATCTTTTATTGATCCTTTTTAGGAGTGACAACTGGTTTCTGCATTTCTCCAGGCCCTTCATGGGGCTTTTGTACTGGCTCTTGAACATCCCCAGCAGGAAGTTCTCTCTCTTTTTTTTTTCCATCACATCTGTTGCATTCACTGAAGTAAAGCAGCAGGAACATATCCAAGAGTACCCAAATCCAGAGGTGGCTAGGACCATCTTGTAGTATGCAAATTTTCTCATGGCACTTTAAGTCAAAGGCAAAATTTTAAAATATATTACATATATATAAATATATAAAGATCATGAAAATTATTCCAATCGTTTCATCAGAAATCACTTTCATAACCCCGAAGTGACTTTTCAAGTGAGTTCACCTCCCAAATCCACATGTCCCGCATCTCCAGCTCTCTGCAAGCGGCGGCGGCGGTCCCGTTGGCCACAGTACAGGTGCTACTCTCGGGCCGCTGTCCGCTGCGCCACCTTCTCGGCCACGCAAGTCATTTTTGACCAAATGGTCAGGTCAAATTACCTGGACCTGTCATCAATTTCCTCTTCATCTGTCTTGTTTCAGCATCTCAAACATCACTGTCTTTTGCTCTTTGTCTGCTTTTACCTTTTTTGGGTGGTGCACTCAACATCTTCCTTCAGGTGAAACTAACCCAATTTTATAGCCACTACATGCTAATCCTTTTTAAATGTAAGCCTATTTCCAGGTATCTTGCAAAGTTAGAAAAGGTAAGAAGATGTACTCTATTTCTTATTTTTAAATGGGTTTAAAAAGAGGCAGGAAAAGTAACTTCTATTGCTACTGTCATGAGTGTTTGAGTCATCTATAGTATGCCCCATAATTTTTTACACTTTTCCCAACCAAAATAAGATTTTTATTTCCCCATCACATATTTATTTTAAATAGTGACTCCATAAGATTAATCTGTGAACTGGTGATGATTTAGGTGTACCAGAATTTCTTGAGTAACATTAAAATAAGGATTTCCAGGGTCCACTTTAAAGATTCTGATTTAAGAAATTTGGCAAAAGGCTTGCAAATCTATTCTTTTAAAAAGCGCCCAAAGTAATAATGAAACAGATTTGGGAGATAGTGCTTTCAGTTCAGTTCAGTTCAGTCACTCAGTCACGTCCTACTCTTTGCGACCCCATGAATCACAGCACGCCAGGCCTCCCTGTCCATCACCAACTCCCAGAGTCCACTCAAACTCATGTCCATCGAGTTGGTGATGCCATCCAGCCATCTCATCCTCTGTCATCCCCTTCTCCTCCTGCCCCCAATCCCTCCCAGCATCAGAGTCTTTTCCAATGAGTCAACTCTTGGCATGAGGTGGCCAAAGTACTGGAGTTTCAGCTTTAGCATCATTCCTTCCAAAGAACATCCAGGGTTGATCTCCTTCAGAATGGACTGGTTGGATCTCCTTGAAGTTCAAGGGACTCTCAAGAGTCTTCTCCAACACCACAGTTCAAAAGCATCAATTCTTCAGCACTCACCCTTCTTCACAGTCTGGATAGTGCTTTGGACCATTATTAATCTTTTGGATGTCAATTAAGTAAAAATTTTGGCTCAATTTTTCTATTTCCACCTTTCTGGATAAAAAGGTGTGAATGCTCTACTCTCCGTCAGGAGTAGAGCAGAGAGAATAGACATCTTTAGGTCAGAAAAATCAAGTGTAAGAATGGATACACTTAATAGAGGTCAAAAATGCATGAGGTCAGGAACAAGGTAGGTCATCACCAATAAAACGCAAGTGCTTCCTGGAGACCAGGTTAGAAGAGTCTAATGTCCAGACATCCAGGACATTTAATTCAAATTACCATCCACTAAATCTGACTTAGCAACAAGGTCTGATTTAGTTTACTGTATTAATTTTATTATTGAATAGGCAGCAATAAATCACTTTAAGTCTGCATCTCTAGGTACAAATGAATAAAGACCTATTTTTAAATGGGGAATAGAAGCAAGTATAAATAATAATTCTCATCTTGATCCACTCATGGTCTCTCACTCACTTTGACTAATTTTTGTGCACTTCTGAATTTTTCTCAATGCAGCCTTCATGTCCTTGTTCCGGAGACTGTAGATCAGTGGATTTACAAGTGGAGTCAAGGAGGAGTAGAACAAGGTTACAATCTTCTGTATCCCAGCTGGATTTCCAGAAGTTGGGCTGATGTACATGACCATGAGGGTTCCATAAAACAATGACACGACTACCAAGTGGGAACCACAGGTGGAGAAGGCCTTACGTCTGCCAGCGGCTGAAGGGACATGCAACACTGCTCTGAGAACCAGGGTGTAAGACCCAAGAATGAAAAAGAAGGTGATAAAAATAATAAGAGAGCTCAATATAGAACAGGAAAGCTCAATTCCAGGGGCAGGGATGCAGGACAGAGCCAGAAGGGGACCAGGGTCACAGACAAAATGGTCAATGGTATTGGGGCCACAAAAGGGGAGTTGTGTGATGAAATAGATAGGGACTGGATAGCAGAGGAAGGCTGTTACCCAGCAGAGGCCCACCAAGTTCATGCAGAGACGGCTGCTCATGATGGTAGGATAGTGGAGAGGTCGGCAGATGGCCAAGTATCGATCAAAAGCCATGAGGGGCAGTAAGAAGGTCTCGGTGGTGCCCATGGAAAAGAAGAAATAGAACTGGAGGAAGCAGGCAGTGAAAGAGATGGTTTTGGTCTCAGACAGAAAGTTCCTTAACATATTGGGAACAGTGGTGTTGATGTAACACATCTCCAGGAATGAGAAGTTGGCCAACAGAGTGTACATGGGAGTGTGGAGTCTGTGATCCAGCTTCACTGCAAAGACAATGGCCCCATTTCCCATCAGTGTCAGGATATAGGACACAGAGAAGAGTACAAAGAGGAGGACTTGAACCTCTCTAGAGCAGGGAAAACTCAGTAGTATGAATTCAGTCACCGTGTTGACTCCTGACAGATTCATGGCTTTCTAAAGGGTGAAGAGAAAAAAATTACAATCACAAAGATAACTTTATTCTTCAATCCTCAGGAATATTTCCTCTTAAGAAGGTTCCAAAGCTCTCAAGATCCTATTATTTTATTAAATAAATAATAACCTAACTATACTACTGAAGACTGTCAAACTTTAAGAATGCTTGATATGATCTGACTTTGAAATTTGGACTTTCTCATTCCTCTTTCAGTATTTTCTCAGATACAGCAATGACAGGATCTTATGCAACAAGTAGCTTGCAGGTTAGTGACAATACTTACAAATGTAAGTAAGTATGATAACTATAACTATGTATTTTTATCTATAGAATAAAATATAAAAGATTCTTAATATTGGACACAGAATTTCAATTACTCAGATCTTTGGAATTACAGACACAAACGATACGAATTGGAAGAGAAAGGTAAAGGTAACATAAGACATTGAAATCTTTATGCATTTCATTTTTATTTTGGATCAGTGTTGCAACTCTAAGTGTTGACATCTTAACACAATCTGATAACCAAGACAAAAAAATGTCAAATGTGCTATCCTCTCTTCAGTATTCATCATTGTAGTTCAAGAAAAGTTTGAAGTCCAGATACCTACATAAAGACTTCCATCTGGTCTCATCTTTTACTTACTGAATTAAAATATTTCTTTAAAACTTTGGTCTAAGTCAAAACTCTATTTTAGAACAACTTTTTGTTTTTAACGTGAGCAATGTATCTGGTGTATCACTTAAGCATTTTTGAGGTTTTTGCCTGAGGTGTCAGAATTCCTTGAAAGTCCCCTATTCTGGTTTAGGGACAGTTTCAGAAAATAACAAATACTTACAATGCTATTGTCAGTAGTTTGGTCATATTCATTTGTTTTCTGAATCCCCTCTGTTAGTGAGGGTCAGTTATTATTTGCACCAAAATGACCAGAAGTGACATGACTGAATCATGATGCTTATTCAGGAAAATATACACACAGAATACAGACCCAGACACTTTTAATAAAAGTTTTCCAGCTAAGAATGTTTATTAATGTATTAGTTATAACACTGATTACTTTCCATATCACATAAAGTTAGAGCTTTAAGAATAATCTTGATGATTGCAATTAGCGACACAATGCATGAGAGAAATTCAGAATTTTTCATATCACACTGCAAGGCTTCTCTTCAGTCTGTGAATAGATCATATATGGCAGAGCAATGCTGTGAAGAATTCCCTGAAGCAGGAATTGAGAGTTACCCAGAAGCCAAAGCAACCTTGAGAAAAGGGTGGAAATAGCAAGAAGTATTTGGTGCTAATGTGTAGGAGGATTCCAATGGCTTTAGAAACCATGTGGGAGTGAACTCACCAATCTGAGTTGCTCAATCGCCTTGCTCTCCCTCCTTGCAGCAGAGACCATAGGCTCTGTGGCAGAGCCAAACACAGCTAAAAACAGGGAGGCTTAAGTACAGGAAGGGCTTAAACTTGGAGGGCTCCTCCTAACTGCTTTGCCAGTTATTTCCAGATGTCACTTTGCTAACAACTATTTTCCCCCCAAAAGTTCTGACTGGGTACAACTCCTTGATTAATAAGGACAAAATTTACATATGGTTGAGGTTCCTTCCTCATCTTCAGCTCTCTCATTTCCCTTTTTCCCAGCCCTCTTAGTTGTAAGGATGAGTCTCTTTACATTAATTCATATATCTTGAGGTGTCACTATTTTTACGGTCATACAAAAGAAGGCAGAGCTAAAAAGCACACTTAGAATTGTCTTATTCTTTTACCTCTTCTGAACCAATCTCCTTGTAGAATTCATGAGTTTGACTTCTCATCTTCTGTTTTTGCTGCAGCAAAAGGCAGGCAAGATGAAGGGCGTGCCATGCTTGGGAGCCAACAGCCCAGAGAGGGAGTTAACCTTGCTGGACACTGATACTCGTTGGGAGAGAAATTGGCATATTTGCTGCACAAGAAAGACTTGTCTATGTTGCTCTGAAACCTATTATATTCCTCCAAAGGGTTATAGTCTTCTATGAATTCCAAAAGTGATAATTTATGAGGAAAGATTGTCAATAATACTCCAAATACTCCCTTCCCTCAGGAGTCCGCTAATTGGAGCCTTTGAGACCCAGTTTCTCCAGTGATGAGGGATGATCTCATGCTATTTTTAGACCAGATGTTTATTTTGTCCTAAGGACGGGTTACTCTCATCATGGTGCAAACACTACAGCAACACCAGCTTAAACACAAGTTTTGTGTTTATCTTATTCCTTTACATTTCTTTTACTCATTTTTGAGGCTGTTTGAAAGTTTGGAATTCTTATTTGTCAATATCAGTTATATCATCTGAGTTCTCATTCTCTTTCCTATTGACTCACTCAATAGTTTGAAAAGGATTATTCCTGTTTTTTGGTAAAAGGTCTTCTTTCCTGGGCCACCTTTGTGCTTCCAGCATGATCCTGGTAAGTATATTTCATGTTGAATGGGACCCAGAAACAGAGACAATGGTGCAAGTGGTGAGATGCCAAATTTCTAGAAGATACCTCCCCATCTAGCCTTTTATAGTATTTCAAGCTGTGCTCAGCAGGTGTCCCTAAAAGTTGGCATAATTTGTGAAATTTTCTTGCTTATTTTAGATAAAGCATTCCTGAGAGAAATGACTCAGACTTTTGGACCCCTTTCTTTTCTTTTTCATTGAAGTATAATTGACATATAATACTATATTAATTTCAGTATATTATAATGATTTAATAGTTGTATGTATTACAAAATAATCGCCACATCTACTTAATATCCATCACTGTATATAGTTATAAAAGTTTAATTTATTTATTTTTTAATTGAAGGGTAATTGCTTCATAGAATTTTGTTTTCTGTCCAACCTCAACATGAATCAGCCATAGGTGTGCCTATGTCCCCTCCCTCTTGAATCTCCCTCCCATCTCCCTTCCCATCCCACCCTTCTAGGTTGATACAGAGCCCCTGTTTGAGTTCCCTGAGACATACAGCAAATTCCCATTGGTTATCTATTTTACATATGGTAATGCAGTTTCCGTGTTACTCTCTCCATACATCTCACCCTCTCCTCCCCTCTCCCTGTGTCCAAAAGTCTGTTCTCTATGTTTCTCCATTGTTGCCTTGTAAATAAATTCATCAGTATCATCTTTCTAGATTTCATATATATGCATTAGTGTACAATATTTCTCTTTCTCTTTCTTACTTCACTCCGTATAAAAGGCTCTAGGTTCATCCACCTCATTAGAACTGACCCAGAGGGATGGTATGGGGAGGGAGGTAGGAGAGGGTTTCAGGATAGGGAACACATGTACACCCATGGCAGATTCATGTTGATGTATGGCAAAACCAATACAATATTGTAAAGTAATTAGCCTCCAATTAAAATAAATAAACTTATATTTTAAAAAAAGAACTGATTCAAATGCGTTCCTTTTTATAAAATGTTTTCTTGTCATAAGAACTTTTTAAGATCTATTCTCTTAAAAAATTTTCAGATATACAATAAGTATTCTTAACTAAGTCACCATGCTATATATTACATACCCAGGACTTATTTTATAACTGGAAGTTTGTACCTTTTGACTCTCTTTACCCTTTCACCACCCCACCTCAAACCTCTGGCAACCACTGATCTGTTCTCTGTATCTATGAGCTTGGTTTGGGACAGGGGGTGGGTGTTTTGGGGGTTTTTAGGTCCCACATATAAATGAGGTAATAATATTTGTCTTTCTCTGTCTCATTTATTTCATTCAGCATAGTGCCCTCAAGGTCAGGCCATGTTGTTGAAAATGGCAAGACTTCATTCTTTCTATGGCTGAATAATATTCCATTATATATACATATATATAAACATCTTCTTTATCCATTCATATGTTGATAAACACTTAAATTATTTCTATAAGTTGGCTATTGTAAATAATGCTCCAATGACATGTGGGTGTATACCCTTTCTAATTAGTGCTTTCATTTCCTTTGGATATATTCCCAGAAGTGAAATTTCTGGATCATGTAGTAGTACTTTTTTAGTTTTTTGAAGAATTTCACACTGTTTTCTGAGGTTGCTGCACCAATGTGTATACCCAATAGTGCACAAAGATTCCATTTTTTTCCCATCCTTGTCAACACTTGTTATTTCTTGTCCTTTTTATAATAGTCATTCTAACAAATGTGAATTATCTCATTGTGGTTATGATTGTAACTTCCCTAATGGTTAATGATGTTGAGCATCTTTTCATGTAAAATGTCTATTTACTATATCATGTCTTTCATCAATATTGTTTATTTACTTGTGTTACTGCAAATGTTTTGGAACTTTCATGTTGAATAATAATAATAACACTTTGAACACCATGGGCATCTTTATCTCATTTCTATTTTAATAAAAATGATTCAAGCAGCCCCCCCAAAAAAGTATATTTAGATTTAGATCTTATGCCCATTTTTAATGGAATTACTTTTCTCTTTTTTCTTTTCTTTTTTTTTTTTTTCTATTCAGTTGCACGGGTTCTTTATCTACTTTGGAATATTAGCCCCTTATCAGATATATGATTTGTAAATACTTTCTCCCATTCAGTATATGTTGCCTTTTTCTTTTGCTGATGGTTCCTTCACTGGGCAGAAGCTTTTTAGTTTGAGATTTTATTGCCTTTGCTTTTGGTGTCACAGACAAAAATCATTATGAAGACTGATGTGTTTTCTTCTACAGGTTTTATGATTTCTGGTCTTACATTCAAGTCTTTAATCCATTTTTAATTAATTTTTGTTTATAGTGTAAGACAGTGGCCCAGTTCCATTTTATTGCATGTGGCTATCCAGTTTTTCAACGCTATTTATGGAAGTGACTATGCTTTCCTTTTTGTATACTCTTGCCTCCTTTCCCATAAATTAAATCATATATTTGTGGATTTGTTTCTGGGCTCTCTGTTGTGTTCCACTGATCTGTGTATCTGTTTTTATACCAAAACCATACTGTTTTCATTACTATAGCTATGTAATGTAGTTTGAAATCAAGAAGTGATTTCAACTAATTATCAGAGAAATGCAAATCAAAAACAAAATAAGGTATCACCTCACACCTGTCAGATGGTTATTATCAAATGAACACAAATAACAAAGTTTTCAAGGATGTGGAGAAAAAGGAAACTTGTACACTTTTGGTGAAAATGTAAATTGGTACAGCCATATGGAAAACAGTTTAGTTTGAGGTTCCTCAAAAAACTAAAAATAGAACTATCCTATGATCTAGTATTTCCACTCCCAAATAAATATACAAAGAAAATGAAAACACTGATTCAAAAAGACACAAGACACAAGTATAAACTCTATATATAAAATAAATACGTTACAAGGCTATATTGTGCAGTACAGGGAATATGGGCTTTCCAGGTGGCTCTAGTGTTAAAGAACCTACCTGCCATTGCAGGAGATGTAAGAGGCCTGGATTCAATCCCTGGGTCAGGAAGATCCCCTGGAGGAGGGGACAGCAACCCACTCCAGTATTTTTGCCTGGAGAATCCCATGGACAGATGAGCCTGGTGGTCACAGGAGGTCACAGGAGTAAGACATGACTGAAGCAACAGAGCATGCACACACAGGGAATATAATCAATATTTTATAATAACTTTAAGTGGAATGCAATCCCTAAAAACTCTGAATCACTATATTACACATCTGAAACTAATAAAATATCACAAATCAACTATACTTCAATAAAATGAAATTATTAATTAATAATTGTAGACTCAAACACATCCTTATTAATCAAAATAGGAACCATTACAGTCAACATTTTTGCCAATGAGAAATAAGTTGGTTTATTTCCATAGCATAAAAATCTATGCTTCAGGACTCAATGAATTGGAAAGCATTTTCTGCCTCCTGCTAGTTTTGGAAGCATTTTTCCTTCAAAAAGTTCTCAAGGTGCTTGAAAAAGTGGTAGTCAGTTGGCAAGAGGTGAGGTGAATATGGCAGATGACGCAAAACTTCGTGGCCCAGTTCATTCAACTTTTGAAGCATTGGTTGTGGGACGTGTGGTCGGGCATTGTCATGGAGAATTGGGCTCATCCTGTGACCAATATCAGCTGCAGGCATTGCTGTTTTCAGTGCATCTCACTGATTTGCCGAGCATACTTCTCAGATGAGATGATTTCACCAAGCTTCAGAAAGCTGTAGTAGATCAGACAGGCAACAGACCACCAAACAGTGGCTGACCATGACTTTTTTTTGGTACAAGTTTGGCTTTGGGAAGTGTTTTAGAGCTTCTTTTGGTCTAACTACTGAGCTGGTCTTGCTGATTATTGTATAAAATCCACTTTTCATCGTACATCATAATCTGATCAAGAAATGGTCCATTGTTTTTGCAATGAATAAGAGATGACACTTCAAAACAATTTTTTTGATGTATGATCAGCTCATGAGGCACCCACTTATGAGTTTTTTCACCTTTCCAATTAACTTCAAATGGCAAAAGACCAAAGAATGGCTGACACTGAGTTCTTTGGCAACTTCTCTTGTAGTTTTAAGGGAATCAACTTCGATCATCCTCTCAATTGGTCGCTGTCAACTTGCATTGGCCAGCCACTGTGCCCCTCATCTTTAAGTCTCTCGTCTCCTTTGCAAAACTTCTTGAAGCCCCATAGCACTATACATTCATTAGCAGTTCCTGGACCAAATCTGTCGATGTTGCAAGTTGTGTCTGCTGCTTTAGGACCCATTTTAAACTCAAATATGTTGTGGAGTGCCTGGAGGAGGCACTGGAGGCACTGGAAGAGGTCAAAATAAGTGCCTGGAGGAGGGCACAGCAACCCATTTCAGTATTCTTGCCTGAAGAATCCCATGGATAGAGGAGACTGGCAGCCTGCAGTCCATGGAATTGCAGGAGTGGGACATGACTGAAGCAACATAGCATGCACACACAGGGGATATAACCAACATTTTATGATAACTTTAAGTGGCATGTAATCCCTAAAAACTCTTAATCACTATATTACATATCTGAAACTAATATAATATTATAAATCAACTATATCTCAATAAAAATAAAATTTTAAATTAATTTTTAAATGCAACAATAAGAAAACAAATCAAAAAAATGGGCTAAATATCTAAATAGACACTTTACCAAAGAAGACATGCAGATAGCAGATAAGCATACTAAAGGATGTTTCACATCATATGTCATCAGAGAAATATAAATTAAAATAATAAGTAGATACTGCTACACCCCTATTAGAATGGTCAGAATCCAGAACATGATAAGATCAATGCTGGTGAGGATGTGGAACAACGGGAATTCTCACACAATGCTGGTTGGGAATGCAGAACAGGGGAATACAAAATGGTACAGCCACTTCAGCAGACTATTCAGAGGTTTCTTACAAAGCTAAGCATATGCTAACCATATGATCCAGCAATAACATTCCTTCGTATTTACCCAAAGGAGTCTAAAAATGTCCATACGAAAACCTGCATGCAGATGTTTATAGCAGCTTTAGTCATTATTGCCAAAACCTGGAAGCAAGTGAGATGTCCTTCCCCAGGTGAACAGATAAACTGTGGTACATCCAGCAATGGAATATTACTCAGTGCCTAAAAGAGATTTGCTCTCAAACCATGAAAAGACAGGCGGAATCTTAAATGCACATTCCCAAGTGAAATAAGCCAATCTAAAAAACCTAGAAACTATATGATTGCAACTCTGACATCCTGGAAAGAGCAAAACTATGGAGACAATCAACCATTAACTCAGGGAAGGGCTCAAAAATACCCACACAGTGGCCTTTCCACAGAGTTTCTCAAGATTCAAACCATTCCACTCAGGGTTTGTAACTTCCCCCTCAGGAAAACATGAGTGGCAGTGAAAGGCGGAAACGTTAAAAGTGCTCAAACCGTAAGATTAAAAGTCAAAACACCGAAATGATGCGGATGTTCACGCCTCAGTACCTCGGGGTTGACCGGCTTCTCTCCACATATTCCCACCGGAAAATGTCATCTGGGTTCTGCTCTCCCGCCACTGACTCCCATACGCCCTCTGGCGGCGGAGACGCGTGTGCCTGACAAGCGCGTGGAGGCCACCGTGCATCACTGGCGCCCTGCTGACCGGCGCGTGGATCGCAGTACTGGACCCCAGCTGCCTGTTAGCATCTCCCCTCTGCGGTTATGCTCTCCAGTATGAGCCGAGTGTCAGGCTGATGCCTTGCATCCCTGTTTACTGCGCCAGCACTGCGGTTTACAGACGAGAAGAATCTACTTTTCTTCCCCCCCTTCATTCTTTCTCTGCAGTAATAAATCCCACTATGGAGCCCCCAAAAAGAAAAAAAAAATTGTTTGCCAGGACTGGATATAGTCTAAAAACCATAGAATGTACAATACCAAGAAAGAGTCCAAAGGCAAACTATGTATTTTGGGGTGATTATGATGTGTCAATGCAGTCCATTCTAGTGAGTGATGTCAGTAAAGCGGAAGGTTATCTAGGTGTGTGGGTAAGAGGCATTCGGGAAATCTCTATGCCTTCCTCTCAATCTTGTTGTAAACATAAAAGTGCTCTAAAAAATAGCCTCTGAAAAACAAAGGCTATCAGACTTATGTCAGAAATATAGTAGATATGCATGAACTCCCCAATAAAGAACTAAAAAATATAATAAAATATATACTACTTCAGAACACTCATGATACCTAAGAAACAAGGTATTGAATGAGACATCATAAACAACAAACAGATCAGACCCTAAAAAATAAAACTTTCAGTTTCGGAATAAAACACCTGGTGGCTCAGAAGGTAAAGAATCCGCCTGCAATGAGGAAGACCTGGGTTCGATCCCTGGATTGGGAAGATCCCTAGAGGAGGGCATGGCAAACCACTCCAGTATTCCTGCTTGGAGAATTCCCATGGACAGAGGAGCCTGGCAGGCTACGGTCCATGGGGTCGCAAAGAGTCGGATATGACTGAGCAACTCATTTCAGTTCAGTTCAGTTCATTCGCTCAGTCGTGTGTGACTCTTTGGACCCCTTGGACTGCAGCATGCCAGGCCTCCCTGTCCATCACCAACTTCCGGAGTAATATAATGAGAAAATGTAAGTCAGAGAAGCAGAATTTTACATAGCATGATACATCAAAAAGAACTTATTCAATTAAGTTCCCCATGGTTTTACCTAAAAAAACTTTTTACAATTTTCTTACAAAATACATGACAGAAAATACATAAAACATTTATGCTAAATACAATGAGTATAAAGAATAATTAAAAAACAAATATCCCATAGCCACTATAGAAGTCAAGAAAGAGGGCATTGTTAAGAACTCTGGAAGTCTTATCATACTTTTTTCTCCCACTAATTTCTATTGTAAACTTCTTTGCTTTATAATTTTTATTTATCTACTAAAAATAGTTTATATATACTTGTTTTAAAATTTCACTTAAAAGGAATCTTTCACTTAACATAAGCTATTTTAAATTTTTTACATACAGTAAAATTCACTCCTTAAATTGATTTCACTTTGACCAGTTTTTGCTGATGTATTTTGACCAGTTTTTGCTGATGTATTTTGACCAGTTTTTGCTGATGTGTTTTGGAAATCTGTTGTCAGGTATGTCATACATTTGGGAATGTTATACCTTCCTGCAGAAGTGACCTCTTTTGAATCATGCTGTATCCTAATCCCATAGACAGGAGACTGGTGGGCTAGTCACACAACTGAGTGACTGAGCACGCACTGGAATCCTACTTTACTCTTGGTAATGTTCCTCCTTCTGAAGTCTACTTTGATATTAATACAGCTACTCCACCTTTCTTTTGATTAATGTTCATTTGGCATACTTTTTCTAATATTTTACTTTTAATTTGTTTTTTTAAAGTGGACTTCTTGTAGAAAACATATTATCTTGCTTTTCCCCCCAGTTTACATTATCACTCTTAACTGGATTCTTTAGATCATTTGTATTTAGTCTAATGGGCTTTACTGGGGACTCAGCGGTAATGAATCCACCTGCAATGCAAGAGACACAGGTTCAATCCCTGGCTCAGGAAGATCCTCTGGTGATGGAAATGGCAACATTCCAGTATTCTTGCTGAGAAATCCCATGGACAGAGAAATCTGACAGGCTACAGTCCATGCGGTCACAAAAGAGTTGGACAGGACTTAGCAAGTAAACAAGAATGACAATTTAATCTAATACCTGAAATGGTTAGATTAAGATCTACCATTTGGGGACATCCCTGGTGGTCCAGTGGTTAAGACTTCGCCTTCCAATGCAGGGGGTGTGGGTTCAATCACCAGTTGAGGAGTTAAGATCCCACATAGCTCATGGCCAAAAAAAAAACAAAACATGAGACAGAAGCAGTATTGTAAAAAATTCAGTAAAGACTTTAAAAATGGTCCACATCAAAAAAGTAATCTTTAAGTAAACAAATAAAATCTACCATTTTGCTAACTGCATTCTATATTTATCTATTCAGTTCTTTTCTCCCTCTGTTTCCATAGTCTTTGGCTTATTTTTTATGAATCCATTTAACTCCATTGTTGCCTTATGACTTGTATCTCTTTTTTAAAGTTTTTAAATGGTTGTCATATGGTCTACAATATACATACTTAATCAGAGTCAACTTTCATACTACCTCATATGTTGTATGAAGGATTTATACAATTTTCCCAACTCCTCACTCTCACCCTTTGGGCTATTTTTTTGTCACGGATTTTACTTTTATCCTATAAAAAACACACAAAATATTGGTACTATATGTATTTCTTTCATTTCATTTCCAGTGCTTTTCATTTCCTTGGTGAAACCATGTATCTGTCTGGTAACAAACTACTTCTACCTGAAAAAATTAAACATTACTCCTACTACAGGTTTATTGGCAATAAATTCTCTAGTTTGCATAAGAAAGTATATACTTCTTCATTTTTTTCTAACTTTATTGAGGTAAGATGATAAATATAAATTGTACTTTGGGATATACAACATGGTGATTTATTAATAATATATGCAAACTTTATGAAATGATTACCACCTCAAGTTAGTTAACACATTTATTGCCTTAGGTAGTTACCTTTTTTGTGTGGTGAGAACTCTTAAGCTTTCCCTTAACAAATTTCAAGTATAATACAATATTATCAATTATAGTCACCATGCTGTACTTTAGATCCCTGGAACTTATTTATTTTACAACTGACAGTTTATATCCTTTGACCAACATAGCCAACATCTCCTGAACTCTCCCACTTCCTAGCCTCTGGCACTCATTATTCAGAGAGCTGGTTTGGTGAGTTCACTATCTTAGATTTCATATGTAAGTAAAATTATTCAGTATTTATCTATCTGGGTTTCACTTAGCACAATGTCCTCCACATTCATCCATGTTGTTGCAATTGGCAGACTTTCCTTCTTTTTTTGTGGCTGAACAATATTACGTAGCTTTGGATTTTTGAGTCTTTTGTGGTTTCATAAAAAAATTAGGATTGTTTTAGTTCTGTGGAAAGTGTTCTTGGAATTTTGGTGGGGTTTGCACTGAATCTGTAGATGCTTTGCTGCAGTATGTACGTTTTAACAATACTAATTCTTTTAATCTATGGACACAGGCTAGATTTCCATTTATTTGTGTCTTCTTCAATTTCTTTCATCAGTATCTTACAGTTTTCAACGTACAGATCTTTCACTCCTTGGTTAAATTTATTTAACCTAAGTATTTTTACTTTTTGATGCCTGGTGGCAGGAGTATTTCTCACCTATGGCTAAGAGAGGCTAGAGTTGAGTTAAAAGGCTGTTTCAGGATTTGTAGTTGGACCAAGGTTAGAGGGCCTGCCTCAGAGACATAGTCTTTTCTGCCACTCAGTCCTTGGACAGGCACAACTGGAGGCTAAAAGGAGCTGGAACTGGGTCACAGATTACTTCAGGATTCACAGGCAAACAGCTTGGTGGGACTGTTACCTGGGCAGAGGTGAACATGACTCCTGCTGGGTTTCTTGGAGGAATGGCACTGGTGGAGACCAAAGACAAAAATGATTGAGCTGAGCCAACAGGAAGATGAGACTATTTCTGAATCTGCACCCAAGACCTAAGTCAGGGAGTCTACATCTGTATGTCAGCCTGCATTCTTAAAACAGCATTCATTGGTCATGGGCTTCCCTGGGGATTCATAATCTCATCTGGATCCCAAAACTACCACAGAGGCACTTTTGTACTTGTATTGCTGCCAAATTATTGTTGCTGATGGGGGAATATAAGGCCAGCATTATCCTGATATGAAAGCCAGATAAGGATACCACAGGAAAAGAAAAGTACTGCCAATATCCCTGATGGATATACATGGAAAAATTCTCAGCAAAATATTAGCAAACCAAATTCAACAACACATTGAAAGGCTCATACATCATGACCAAGTGGAATTTATTTCTGGGGTGCAAGGATGGGTGAACATAAGCAAATTAATAATATGATACACCGCATTAACAAATAGAAGAACAAAAATCATATGATCGTCTCAACAGATACAGAAAATGCATTTGACAAAATACAACATCCTTTCATGATTAAAAAGGAAAAAACTGTTAACAAATTGAATATGGAAGGAATATACGTCAACACAATAAAGGCCATATTACAACGAGTAAACAGCTAACATCATACTCAAATGTAAAAGCTTAAAAGCTTTTCTTCTAAGCTCAGAAACAAAGCAAAGGTGTCCACACTCACCATTTCTAGTCAGCATGTACTGGAAGCCCTAGCCAGAGCAACCGGTCAATAAAAAGAAATAAAAGTCCTCCAAATCAGAAAAGAAGGTAAATTTTCTTTGTTTGCAGATGATGTAATCTTATATATAGGAAATCCTAAAGACGCCAACAAAAATTAAAAAAAAGAATTGTTAGAATTATCGATAAATTCAGTAAAGTTGAAGGATGCAAAATCAGCATACAGAAATCAGTTTCATTTATATACACCATGAAATATCTAAAAAAGAAATAAAGAATCCCATTCACAGTAACATCAAAAACAATGAACTAATAAGAATAAATTTAACTAAAAAGATAAAAGATCCATACACTGAAACAGAAAGACATTGATGAAAGTAATTGACAAAGACCCAAATAAACAGAAAACTAGCCTTTCATGGATTGGGAATAATTAATACTGTTAAAATGGCTTCCCTGGTGGCTCAAACAGTAAAGAATCTGCCTGCAATGCAGGAGACCCAGGCTCAATCCCTGGATTGGAAAGATCCCCTGAGAAAGACATGGCTACCCACTCCAGTATTCTTGCTGGAGAATTCCAGGGACAGAGGAGCCTGGTGGACTACAGTCCTTGGGGTCACAAAGAGTCAAGCACAACTGAGCAACTAACACACACACCCACACCCAAAGCCATCAGGTAGATTCAATACAAGTCCTATCAAAACTTCAATGGATTGTTCACAGAAATAGAAAAAACAACCCTAGTATTTGTCTGGAACCACAGAAAACCCCAAATGGCCAAAGCAATCCTCAGAAAGAAGAACAAAGCTGGAGGCATCACACTTCTTGATTTCAAACTATACTACAAAGCTATAGGAATCAAAACAGCATGGTATTGGTATAAAAATAGACACATAGACCAATGGGACAAAATTGAGAGTCCAAAAATAAACCCTCAGATATATAAGTACAACTAATATTTGACAAGGAAGTCAACAATACTCAATGGAGAAATGTCATTGGGTGCCAATGAAGTGTCAAATTCACTTATAAGCTGCACTGGTAACCATCAGTGAAGATTTTCTCATTGACTATCATTCACCTTTCCCTAGGAGTAATACTTACAGAACTGATTTAAGAGGATCCTAGAAAGAAGCCCCAATTCTTTTGGAAGAAAAACAAAAGACCAATGATTAAAAATCTCATCACATTTACACTGGTTTCAAATTCCCCATTCATAGAAAGTGAAATCAGAGTAGATATTGACAAGTTGACTAGATAAGTCAAGTAAATCGCTTCTGCTATCTTGGATTTCCCTCCACAGCAAGTAAGGTCATTCCACATCATGATTAGGTCATTCAAGGCAGTTCCTACCTAGTACCAATCACCTGATTATTACAGTGAAAGACTCCAGGACATTTTAGTGGATTTCATTAAAAAGTGGCCAACAGACTACAATTTCCTATATCTCCATGTTGTAGTGCTTCATTCAAGCTAGAGGGGAAATATTTGTTCACAAGCATGTCTCAGTTTCAGAATTAGAGTCATGGGAAAGAAAACTTCCATTTATTGCACTGACCCCCACAGAAGGTGATTCCTCGATGGAATGCAATCCCTGCAGTGAAAAGCCTCCTGAAATTTACTCAAGATTTCCCCTGGATTCTCTCTTTTCTTGACTCTAGCCACCTCATAGGAGCTAATCTACTAAAACCTGGATGAGTCCCAAAGATTGAAAAGAGGAGGCACTCCAGGGGAAGCAAGGAAGCCACTGAGACCACTTGGGGAGAGACATAGATTTTTAGAGTAACCCCTGAGAGGAAACATGGATTAAACACTGTTTCATATGTTAAATGTCTCAGCAAACAGAAAATAAACCTCTGGAGGCTCCAGGAGGGAAGTAAGCCCAGTCATCCACATAAAATGCCCTCACCTGGAGTTTTTCTCAGAGTCAATGAGGAGGACACGCTTTTATGTTCAGCTCTACCATACCCATGCTGCTGCTGCTGCTGCTAAGTTGCTGCAGTCGTGTCTGACTCTGTGCAACCCCATAGGCAGCAGCCCACCAGGCCCCCTCATCCCTGGGATTCTCCAGGCAAGAACACTGAAGTGGGTTGCCATTTCCTTCCCCAGTGCATGAAAGTGAAAAGTGAAAGTGAAGTTGTTCAGTCGTGCCCGACTCTTAGCGACCCCATGGACTGCAGCCTACCAGGCTCCTCCATCCATGGGATTTTCCAGGTAAGAGTACTGGAATGGGGTGCCATTGCCTTCTCCGACCATACCCATATATCTCTTCAAACTGAGCCAGGAAATCCAACAGTGTATGTAAGAAAAAAAAGCACTAACTGTTCATGTTACAGCCACTGATGTGATATACTATAGAGTGCCTTTTACTTTATAAATCTGGTTAGTCATTATTCCTCTGTATCAGTATAGTGTAAACATTCTGTATGTGAACATAGAACATTTTTGTTCATTGGATAAAAAGCCATGGACCCTTTATGAAGCCTGCTTGTGAAATGAACAGTTAGCATAGATCATCTGCACCATTTTTTCCTATTGTATGATTTTTATGATTATTAGAGACGATCTTTCTGAAAGCAATCTCACTTTCCAGGTAGTATACTCTTCCTTCAGACTACGTGAAAGGACAGAATACCAAGTGAAGAGCACACATAAGGAAGCTGTTTAATCAAGCTACTGTTCTTGAAGTGGGTGGACTGGTGAGTTGACTGGTCAGCTGGCTGGTCGGTTTCTTGTATTGGAAAGAAGAGTATGAAAAAACTGGCCCCTAAGTTTGTCCTCATGTAATGATTTATGAATCCCCAAAGCATAAGAATCAGTGTGTGTATGGCATAAATTTGTGATATTCCATTCTAATACCATAACTATTCCCAGCAAGTAATTTTGGAGACTTTGGAGGGTGGAGTTATGAAGAACTTAATTGAGTCAGTTTATTCCATCAATGGTAAAAATAAAAATTGACAACTCTAGACTTTTCTATCAAACTTCCCACTTTTTGACCATCCCACTGCTTATCTGCATTTTCACCAAAAGCTGTAGGAAAAATAATGTCGCTGCTAATAAATCTTATAGGGCACTGCGGTAGAAAAGATGAAGTGAGATGTGAAGTTGTCAAACCTAGAGTGTCCCAAACTGTTGTTTACATTAAGCAGACATATTTCATTTTTTTGTAAAGGAAAACAGGAAGCACAGGTCTCATGATTCTGGTTTAAGTCTGTGAACTTGGATTTATTTCTGACCTATTACAGAGAAAGTGATTTATTTATGCTTTGTAAATAAAAGTCTGGGAATCTTCTACCAAGCACCTTATTCAGTGAAGATGGCAAACAAATATCTTTTGGATTCAACATTGACTGGAAAACTGGACAGCTTTAGACTTAGATGCTCAGACTTCCTTTTCATGCTTCCTTAAAAACCACCAGCAGGAATATTCCAAATCTTGATTCATAAGTATCATCCATGATCCTCCTTTCAATTTCTCTGTTCTTTTTTGCCTTTCAAATTTCTTTATCTCCTATTCCTAACAAAGTTAGGACTGGTGATTTCTAATATACAAGGCAGGAGATCTGAATTTAACAAGAAAACTGAATGTTGAAACTATTATTTTTAGGTCTCTTGTTGTTCAGTCGCCAAGTTGTTGTTGTTGCTGTTGTTCAGCTGTTCAGTCACCAAGTCATGTCAGACTCTTCACAGCCCCATGGACTGCAGCACGCCAGGCTTTCTTGTCCCTCACCATCTCCCAGAGTTTGCCCAAGTTCATGTCCATTGCATTGGTGAGGCAATCCAACCATCTCATCCTCTGTTGCCCTTAGGCCTCGTAGTGTTTTCTTAATATTAATCAATTACAAAATTACTGTTTGAAATATATAAAGATTTATACACTTTTGTACAATTTTTAAATGTACAAATTTTAAATGCATGTACTGAAATGTACATGTCTGTCCAAATATTTGAAAATGTCCTCACTTTCTTTTCAGAGAACAAAATTAATTCTGCCAGATAAAATTGCAGATAAAACCCTGTTTGACTGTAGATTCCTTTAGTTGTCTTTATCATCCAAAAAACTTTTATATTGAAAACACCGTTTTCTTTATCTAGGTAGGCTCTGAATATAAAAAGCAAGATAGTTTATTTTTTATAGTATGTGTAAAAATGTGAAATTAAACACATAAATAGGGATATTTTTAAAATAATAGCAAATATTTATGATATACTAGGTCTCTTGTACTTTTTTTAGGCATCACTCAAGTGGTCGGACACAACTGAGTGACTTCACTTTCACTTTTCACTTTCATACATTGGAGAAGGAAATGGCAACCCACTCCAGTGTTCTTGCCTGGGGAATCCCAGGGACAGGGGAGCCTGGTGGGCTGCCATCTATGGGGTCGCACAGAGTTGGACACAACTGAAGCGACTTAGTAGCAGCAGCAGCAGCAAGTGGTTAGAGTGATACTTTAAAAGAAAATTTTAAAGGAATTTAGGAATAGCCTCGAGTCTTGAGTGTCATGATATCTGTCACAAATAACTCAGTTGATTAGGTTATTCTGAAAAGGCAGTGTTCTGGAGTAATTTTTATCTCCATGTGTAAATCAGCTAACTCTGGTCTGTTGCCAAAGGCTTAAGATCAACTTCACGCTAGCTGTCCTCAAATTATGACATTGTTGTTTTGTAACAATGTATGCTGAATAAGAGAAAGTGGAAGAGTTTGTACATGAAAATCTATAGTCAACTTTAGAAAAAGACCAAAATTAGAAAGCATCTTCTTAAGGATCAAAATAAAAAAGGAAGAAATTTTCACCACTGGTTGTACAAACTGATGTGGATCTTTCTGCATTGGATTCTAACAAAATAGTACTGAGATTTAGATCCATGTCAATTCAAAATAAGGTGAGATTTATTCCCACTTCATTTCAAAATACCTCATATATTTTAGAGTAGGGTTTAAGTTCCCTTCAATAAAATCCTTAGGATATGTAAGAAGCAAAGTAACTTGGGTTCTCTCACGTCTTTCTTCTTTGTAGATTTAAGACCCATGAACAGGTCAGCAGCACACATTGTGACTGAGTTTGTTCTCCTGGGATTCCCTGGTTGCTGGGAGATACAGATTTTTCTCTTCTCACTATTTTTGGTGGTTTATGCCTTGACTTTGATGGGGAATGGAGCCATTATCTGTGCAGTGAAATGGGACCCACGACTGTACACCCCCATGTACTTTCTGTTGGGAAACTTTGCCTTCCTTGAAATCTGGTATGTTTCCTCCACTGTTCCTAACATGCTAGCCAACATTCTCTCCAAAACGAAGGCCATCTCATTTTCTGGCTGCTTCCTCCAGTTCTATTTCTTCTTTTCCCTGGGCACAGCTGAATGTCTCTTCTTAGCAGTAATGGCTTATGATCGGTACCAGGCCATCTGTCACCCACTGCACTACCCCATCATCATGACTCGGAGGCTCTGTGGAACACTGGTATCTCTCTGCTGGCTCACTGGATTCCTTGGCTACCCAATCCCCATTTTTTTCATCTCCCAACTTCCCTTCTGTGGACCCAATACCATCGATCACTTCCTGTGTGATATGGATCCACTGATGGCTCTGTCCTGTGCTCCAGCCCCCATTACTGAATTTATTTTTTATACTCAGAGTTCCCTTGTCCTCTTTTTCACTATTACGTATATTCTTCGATCCTACACCCTGCTGCTGAGAGCTGTTTTTCAGATCCCTTCTACAGCTGGCCGGAGAAAGGCCTTTTCAACCTGTGGTTCTCATTTAACTGTGGTGTCTCTTTTCTATGGGACAGTCATGGTAATGTATGTGAGTCCTACATATGGCATCTCAGCTTTGATGCAGAAAATCCTCACATTGGTATATTCAATAATGACTCCTTTCCTTAATCCCCTGATCTATAGTCTTCGCAATAAGGACATGAAACTTGCCCTGAGAAATGTCTTGTTTGGAAGGAGAATCAGTCAAAATTCATGAGCCAAAAATGTGTCATACTTCCAAGTTCTAATGAATAAGGTGGAAATGTGGAAGTTCTTTCAGTGGTCTTAATAGGCTTTACTCTGAGTAGTTACAGGCCATTTTTTTTCCTGGAAATGTGCCTAGCTTAAATATCTATGCTGACTACTAAAGCCTTATAATTCACTGGACTTCGACATGCAGTAAAAAATTTTTAAAGACTGTCCTTACTGGAATTTTAAAAATGGGATTGTTATATGAGGGAAAGTAGACACTGCTGAAAGATTTCTCATGTTTTAGGACGTCTAATGACCTTTACCAAATGGTTAAAGGTACAGTGACTTTTTTAACATTTTTATTTAGCTATAGTTGATATACAAAAAGACTGCACATACTTAATATATTTTAAAGGTGCTGTGTGAATTTTTTCCTTTTGGAAAGAGTATCCTTTTTTAATTAATCCTTTTTTAATTTAATCCTTTTGAAATATAGTTGATTTACAACGTTGTGTTATATTCTGGTGTACAGCACAGTGATTCAGTTTTCATATTCTTTTCCATATGGCTTATTACAGGATTGTTAGAGTTCCTGTACTATTCAGTAGGACTTTATTGTTTGTGTATGTTATATATAGTAGTTTGTATCAAGGGACAGTGAGTTTTACCAAAAAAATCTTTCTATAATCTTTAAGAGACACTTCTTTCTTATACCTAGTCTAACAATCTTATCTAAACACACTTTCCCTCTATTGAAAGAGAGGGAAAAAAGTTATCTCAACCAGAAGAAACTCTTTCTTGGAGATGTAGTTCCTTTGTGGTAAGTTTGAAATAAAATTTGAATATCTGCTAAATAATAATTTGTTGAATTTGCTTTTAACATTTCTATTATTCCACGCAGTACACTGTGGTGTAATTTATTTGCACACACTTCCCCTTGAGGGAGCTCCTTGAGGACAGGACTGCCTTTTTCAACACACAGTGTCAGAGCCAAAAAAAGCCCCTGGAATCTGGGAGCTGGCCTGGCACTATCAGCAGGTCTGGGTGCTGCTGAGAGCTGGCCTGGCTCTCTCAGCCGGGCCATAGTGTAATCCTGTTGAACATAAACAAGTTCCCAGACCACTCTAGAACCATGTTGGAGCACAGACAAAATCAAGAATAGTCACAACCACCAAAAAAATGGCCAAATATCCTCTTCTTTAGGCTAACGTGAATGGCTACTGTCTCTTTACCGGGTAAAACTTTAGCCTAAGTGCCTTCTAGATAGCCTTTAAGATATTCAATCATAGAATTTTCTTCTACTTTCTGACAGTACACAGAGAAAATCTCTATTCCTTCAGTTCTCCCCAAAGTCAATAACAAAAGCCCAAATCATATAATAAATCCTTTCTAATGTCTTTCTACAAAGATGCTCCATGTTCCCCATGGCATGTGTTCTCTCTTTGCAAAAAAACAATCAACCGATCTTTGTTCAACTACAGTTATGTTCGTGAGGGCCACTATTATTGGGAATCAACAGTAGTATAATACTTAGCATAGAAGAAGAATTCAAATGTTTATCTCATTCTATTTAACAGGAATATTGTAACCCATTATACAAACATATCACAATTTATTTACCCAACACTCAATTAAGATACTTTATTATAAGCCAAGACTCTGATGCTGGGAGGGATTGGGGGCAGGAGGAGAAGGGGACGACAGAGGATGAGATGGCTGGATGGCATTCCTGACTCGAAGGACGTGAGTCTGAGTGAACTCCGGGAGTTGGTGATGGACAGGGAGGCCTGGCGTGCTGCAATTCATGGGGTCGCAAAGAGTCAGACATGACTGACCAACTGAACTGAACTGAACTGAACTGAATATTTTACAACTGAAACAATGCTGCAATAAATGCCCTTGAATAAAAATATCTATACAATCACATAAGTATTCCATAAATTAGAAGACGGATTTCTGGGATATAAATTATTTAATTTTTTAATTACATAAAATACTGTTAAACTCTATATACTTCTAAATAGTGTATTACTTATCAACAAATGGTTCTGGGACAACTTGATATACACATGGAAAAGAATGAGGTTGGACACCTACCTCACGCCATTGACAAAAATTAACTCAAAATGGATCAAAGATCTAAATGTAAAAGATAAAACTACAAAACTCTTAGAATAAAACATAGACTTAAACCTTAGTGTCCTTAAATTATACAGAATTATATATTTTTAAGATATAATACCAAAAATACAAGCAATAAAATTAAAAATAGATAAATTGAACTTCATCAAAGTTTTAAAATTTTATGCTACAAGGATACTATCTATCAAGAGAGTAATGTCACAAAATGGGAAAAAAAATACCTAACAAGAGTCCAGTATCAAGAATATATATTTTTAAAAAAAATACACTCTTCAGTTCAGTTCAGTCGTTCAGTCGTGTCTGACTCTTTGCGATCCCATGAATCACAGCACGCCAGGCCTCCCTGTCCATCACCAACTCCTGGAGTTTACTCAAACTCATATCCATCGATCAGTGATGCCATCCAGCCATCTCATCCTGGGTCGTCCCCTTCTCCTCCTGCCCCCAATCCCTCCCAGCATCAGAGTCTTTTCCAATGAGTCAACTCTTCGCATGAGGTTGCCAAAGTACTGGAGTTTCAGCTTTAGTATCATTCCCTCCAAAGAACACCCAGGACTGATCTCCTTTAGAATGGACTGGTTGGATCTCCTTGCAGTCCAAGGGACTCTCAAGAGTCTTCTCCAACACCACAGTTCAAAAGCATCAATTCTTTGACGCCCAGCTTTCTTCACAGTCCAACTCTCACATCCACACATGACCACTGGAAAACCATAGCCTTGACTAGACGGACCTTAGTCGGCAAAGTAATGTCTCTGCTTTTGAATATGCTATCTAGGTTAGTCATAACTTTTCTTCCAAAAGTAAGCGTCTTTTAATTTCATGGCTGCAGTCACCATCAGCAGTGATTTTAGAGCCCCCAAAAATAAAGTCTGACACTGTTTCCACTGTTTCCCCATCTATTTCCCATGAAGTGATGGGACCAGATACCATGATCTTCATTTTCTGAATGTTGAGCTTTAAGCCAACTTTTTCACTCTCCTCTTTCACTTTCATCAAGAGGTTTTTTAGTCCCTCTTCACTTTCTGTCATAAGGTGATTCTTACAACTCAACAATAAGTACACAACTCAATTTTTTAAATGTGCAAAATATTTGAGTAGGCATTTCTTAGAAAAGGATACACAAATGGCTTGTAAGCAAATGAAAAGACACTCTATTAATCTCTAGGGAAAGATATATTAAAATCACAATAAGGTACCTCTTCATACCCACTAGCACGGCTAAAATAAAAAAGACAGACTGTGCCAAGTGCTGGTCAGGATTTGAAAAAATTTGAACACACACACGTTGCTGGAAGAAACGTAAAATGGTGCAGCTGCTCTAGAAAACCATTGGCAGTTTCTCAAATAGTTAAGCATAGAGTGGCCATATGATGCAACAGGTTCATTCGTAAGTATAAACCCAAGAGAATTAAAAACATATTCATATAAAACATGTATATGAATGTTCATGGTAGTATTATTCATAATAGCCAAGAAGTAAAACAATCTAAACCTCTATCATCAGATGAATGAACAAAATGTGGTACATACACACAAAGGAAAAGGAAAGTGAAAGTGAAGTCGCTCAGTCGTGTCCAACTCCCTGCGACCCCACGGACTGTAGCCCACCAGGCTCCTCTGTCCATGGGATTTTCCAGGCAAGAATACTGGAATGGGTTGCCATTTCCTGCTCCAGGAGATCTTCCCGAACCAGGGATTGAACCCAGGTCTCCGGCATTGTAGGCAGACACTTTACCATCTGAGCCACCAGGGAAGGCTCAATGGAATATTATTCACCCATTGTTACATGAACTTTGAAAATATACTAAGTAAAATAATCCAAACACAGAAGGCCATATATTATAGGATTCAATTTATATAAAATATCCAGAATGGGCAAATTTATAAAGACAGAAAGTAGATTAGTAGCTTCTAAAGACTAGGCAGAGGGAAGAATGGGAAATGACTGCTAATGGATACTCAGTTTCTTTGGGGCTGACAAAGATGTTCTATAATCAGTGGTGGTGGTTGCACAACATTGTGGATATACTAAAAATTACTTATACTTTAAAAGGATGATTTTTATGCTATGTGAATTGTGTCTTGCTAAAACATTTGTTTGAGAGTGCTCATTTTCCCACAGCCTCCCCAACACTGATTTTCATCATGGTTTCTCATTTGTTTGTCAATATGAGAGGTGAAATTAGTGTTGTGTTCATTTTCCTTCCTTGAATTTTACATTTGGTGCCCCAAGAGCTTAGGAAAATAAGTATATAAGTATCAGTATATGCTGTAGCCAGAAATTCATTCAAAAAGGAAGTTGCAGTTGACTGGTGGTTTGAAGATAGGAAGGAGATGGGAACAAACATGTGCTGAGAATCTTCCAGGTGTCTTATACTGTGCTGTGGTCCCTACATAAATTGTCTCATTTAATCCCTGGGACACTGTTATAAGATACAAGTTATACCCATTTTACAAAATAAGACCCAAAGAATCTGTGTTAAGTATCTTTCTAAACCTGCAGAGCAGAAGATAAGGTGAGGCTCTGAGTTTAAAGAGAAGCCTAAGCAAATGCGTGGAGTTGATAGAGGGTGCAGTAGATAGAGGGTAGAGTAGTTAAGTGACTAACCTGGTGAAAGTTGAGGGTTCATTTTGGGGTCATATTTTGAAGGGTGTTGAATACCAGACAGGAAAAATATGTAGACATGGAGGAGCAGAGAAAAGGGTTGATAGAAAAGAAGAGGAAATCAGAACCCTAGATATCCTTCATGACCTAGGTATCCATGCCATCCAAATCTGCCACCTCCTCTATTTCAACGAATCTCAATACCTCCATCTCCACACCACCTCTTAATTTTTCCCAAGAAAAGGAGTGACTGATGTAAAATTACTGTTGAAACTTTTGAAGGATGAATTTGTGGAACATTAATATTTTTCACCCTTACTTTTGTGCTGTCTTGGAGATACTTCTTAGATGCTGGATGTACAATTTTTGAGGATGGAAAATTGTGGAAAAAGATAAAACCTGTCACAGTGAGAATTCTCAATGACATTCCTCCTTTGTCATTTCTCCACTTTAGCTTTCTAAATTCTCTAAAACCTTAGCCCTACAAAATTTCCTTTTTCCATGTCTTTTTGTGACTTCTGTTCCATAGCCATTTGTGTTTTGCTACCTTCTGGTGGTCATTGTACTTCCATTGTATGACTAAGTATAAAACAAAAAACTTCAACCCACCCAAGCATTATATGTGAAGGAGGATAATGGTTAATTGAATCTTCTAGTTAATCAGAAAAATCCTTTTGATATTGAGTATTAAAATCTTTCTAAAATGTGTCTGCCCATTCTTAAACCTTGGTATGCTAAAAATTATTTAATCTTTCACCATACAAAAACACAGCAAGTGTAATATGTTGGGACAGGCAGTGAACAGGCAGACCACAGGCAATCCAATCCCATTCTATCACCAGCTAGCTATGTGTTATGTAAATCACTTCCCCTCTCTGGCCTCAGCTCCTCTATCTATAAGAAAGCTAAGGTGAGTGAACCTAGGATGGCCTACACTGATTTTTCTCTTGATATATGACAAGTCTCATAGTACTTACTCTGTAGGAAGACACAGATACGTGAACAGTGTGCTTTAATTTAGTGTGTGTGAAGCTCTATCCTGGAGTAAACACAGGGATCTATCAGAGCATATGAGAGGAGCACTGGGCCTAAGGGTATATGGGAGGTGGCAGGAAAATAAAAATTGAAGAGAGGGGACTGGTTATAAGGGTACTGTAATAATCTAGAGAAGATACTATGATGACCTGATCTAGGACAGTGCTTCTCAAAGTATGGTTCACAACAAGGAAACAACAGAAATTATCACAGATTATGTCCTTTTATCTGAGCAATTAGACATCCCTCGGAAGTGCTTTATTTGGATTAATGGATTAATACAGTTTTATCCTTAATTATACATTTTTCTATAAAACAGGCAAGTACAAACATTAAGTATGTGAAAAACTACAATTAAAAATTAAATCTAAGTGCCTAAGGAGAATGGGCACTGTACAAACTAACCTTAACTATTAGAATTTTAGTCTTTCCTGCATTCTCTTCATGGGTTTAATTAAAAACACATAATTCCTTTTGCTTTCTTACTTTGACATAAAGTGAAGTGAAGTCGCTCAGTCATGTCCGACTCTTTGAGGCCCCATGGACTGTAGCCTACCAGGCTCCTCTGTCCATGGGATTTTCCAGGCAAGAATACTGGAGTGGGTTGCCACTTCCTTCTCCAGGGGATCTTCCTGACCCAGGGATCGAACCCGGGTCTTCTGCATTGCAGGCAGATGCTTTACCCTCTAAGCCAGAGTAAACTCTTCTCCTTTGACATAAGAAACCCCATAAAACAGCCTGGTTCAGTGTCAAAAGCATCAGTGTGTACTCAGTCATGTCTGACTCTTTGTGGGTGGCCCCATGGACTGCAGCACACCAGGCTCCTCTGTCCATGGGATTTTCCAGGCAAAATACTGGAGTGGGTTGGCATTTCCTCCTCCAAGGGATCTTCCTGACCCAGGGATCAAACCTGTATCACCTGCATCCATGGGTGGACTCTTTACCACTAGTGCCACCTGGGAGTAGACCCAGATTAAGCCTGGATTACCACCTATTATATATGACTTATTATGTATTTTGTATGAATTATGTATGACCTTACTCATCTTAAATCTCTCATATTGCTATATCCAATGCGAGAGCAGGTATTCAGTCAACAGTCATGAATTTAATCAGGAACTGAGTCTAGGAGGAACCAGTAAGGTAGTAAAAGAGATCTCTTTACTTGCCAACTTATGAATTGGGCTACAGCAGTAGGCAAGTAAATAAAAGAAAAACTACAGTCCTCCAAAATGGCAACCCATTCCAGTATTCTTGCCTGGAGAATCCCATGGACAGAGGAGCCTGGTGGGCTACAATCCATGGGGTCACAAAGAGTCGGACATGACTGAGTGACTTCACTTTCTTTCACTTTCTTTCCTAAGTGGTCAACCACCTGGCACAGCATAGGAAATGGCCTGCACCAAGAAAGGAGCACAAAAGAGAAGCAATGCTGGACAGGGTGAAGACTGGTAGGCTGACACCCTGACTAAGATTCCTTATCTCTTGGGAAGCATGATTTTTCCTGACCCCACTGGTAAACCATCTACCATCTACTCTACCATCTAGTGGGGCCATACCCTCAGATTCCAGCACTCTCGATCTACTTCTGCATTCATCTGATGGGATTCTTGTTTACACCCTCTCTAGCCATCCTGGCCTGACTGTGTAGCCATTTTATTTACTTTCTCTATCCACATAAACATGTAAATACATGAAAAAACATGTGACAAACTGATTTCTAAATATAAGCAAGCATAAAAGTGTTCAGAGAATGGTAATCAACAATAGAATAATGTTTTCTTATTCAACATTTATTGAATGTGTACTATAAATAAACACCATGGTAGGGTTAGGGACACATTCTAGAAAGTCACTAGAAGAGATCTCTCTAGAAGAGATCACAATCTCGTGGGAGATATATATATATAATAATTTACACATCACATATACTACATAGTGATATAATTATATACATATGTTTGCTTTATCTAGAATGCAGTTCTCAACGAACACTGATGAAACTATAGACAGATTTCTGTGTCTTTCTTTGTCTTGTCCTAAGATGTAGCCTTGTAAGCAAGTTTATCTGTAGGATAACAGCTACCCCCTCATTCAGTAAAAAAGTCACAATTCAGCCCTCAACGAAGTGTTTCCTATCCTGGATGATGACTGTGGCCTGGCCAAAGGATGTTGGTAATAAATCTCTCAAAGTCAAGTCTACTACTATTGCATTGCTTCTCCAGAGGTGAGTTGGTACAAGGACAGTTTCCTTTAGCAGTATCCATTTGTTCAAAAAGAAGTCACACAAATTTGCTTATGTTTGCAGAGATATATGTATTCTCCATCATAGCTTTAAAACCATACTAAAAATAATTTTTAGATGTCATTTAAAACCATAATGCATGAAGCCAACCTGAAAAGGCTACATATTCTTATGACTCCAAGTATATGACTTTCTAGAAAAGGCAAAACTTATGGGGACAGTAAAAAAGATCAGTGGTCATCAGGGGCTAGGCAAGAAGAGAAGGATGAACAGGTGGAGCACACAGGATTTTTAGGGCACTAAAACTATTCTGTATGATACTATGATGGTAGAGACAAGTCACTATACATTTGTCAAAACCCATAGAATGTACAACATCGAGTGAACCCTAATGTAATCTGTGGACTTTCGGTGATAATGATATGTCAGTGTGAGTCCACGGACTGTAACAAATACACCCTTCTGATGCAGAATGTTGACGGTGGGAAGCACATGTGTGTGTCTGTGTCTGTGTGAGGGCAAAAGGTATATGAGAACTTTCCGTACTCTCCACTCAGTTTTGCTGAGAACCTAAACTGCTCTAAAAAAATAAAGTCTATTTGAAAATACTTATTAAAAATGTAACCCAATAATGATTATTGCAAAAACTGTGCAACTACTGTTTGTTTAGGCAGTGACAAACAAAAGCAGACAAAGTAAGTTTTCCACAAGGCTTTTTGCTATAGAGAAGCAATCTGTGAACCAAAATGGACTCACATTCCTCAAATGATCAATTTTTTCATCTACTCCCATCATTCCCCAGACCCATTTTAGACACCTCAACTAGAAATCTTCTCCCTCTCTGCCAGCAAGAACAAAAAACTTCAAGTCAAACACAGCAGTTGCCAAAATCTAGAAGAGTCTGGCACTGTTTAAGCTGCTTTGGTGAAAGGACTCCCCCAAGGAATCCTATACCCCCAGGCCTAATCCAAAGTTATTTTAATAGATTAAAAAGAAACTTGGAGAGTCATAACAGAAAAACCTAGAGTCCCCAAGGTCCCAGTTTTAGACTCTCTGCAGAAGCTATGCTTTGGTTGATTAAAGCAGAAGTTGGAGGCCCCTGAGAGCCAATTAGAAAAGGAAGTTAGGATGAGGGAGGGAGAAATGATTCTAGCAACTACCAATTAAAAGTGAATGGATCCCACAGTATCAAGGGACCATGATTCAAACTGTTGCATCATCCAAGTTCCAGCACCAACTCCCTGAACATGAAGAGAGAGCAAAGAGGAGGGGCAAGGGAGGGAAGCAAGGGTGCCCCACACTTTGGCAAGCTTCCACTTCTCATCTCAAGTGAGCACACACCTGACAACTAAGGCGCAGGAGCATCTCCTAATTAGCCACGCAGAGAACCCCAATACCAGGGACAGGACCTGCAGGCAGGGAAACACGCCCAAAAAGCTCAGCAGGACGCTGCTGATGCAACAGACCTGCCACCCACTCAGAGTTGCTCCTGTTAAATCAGGTCACACGTGATTCACCGTTCTTGCATAGACCAGTACTACTTCCACCACTACTCTCCCCTCCATCCTGTACTTGTAAAATACGTGATGATTTTCAAGTATATGCACAAATACTGCTTCACTGATGGTCACAAAATCCCTGTGGATTCTAGTGGCTATGTATTAGTATTTCCATCTAAGAATTTTTAAAAGTTGATGCTAAAATTCAAGAGATCTGCCTAAAAGCATAAAGGCAGTATTATTTTTATACTTTTAAATGATATACCACGAAGTTTATATACACATAGAATATCCCCAGAAAAAATGTAAGAAAATGGAGTGGTTACTACAGCAGAGGAAGGAGTCAGGAGTGGAAATGAAGCTTTCTATTCTCTATTTTTTGGTAATTTTACACCGTTGTATATACACTTTCCTAAAATTAAAAGAAAATAAAGTTACAATTAGGGAGCAGAAAACCACGATCCAGTTCTCTTTCCCACTGTATAGTGCTGTCTCCCACGCTGGGTAAAGAGAGAGGACAGTTCTCTTTCCTTTATATCTTCCCACTTATTCCCCATTCCATCCTCACCATCCACATGTTCATGTACATATACATAACACAACTTTCTATGAGAATTTTCCCATGATTGCCTGTTCTGTGCAAATCTGCCAGGGGCTGAGAGTATGCTGAAAGCCAACCAAGTGATAAAGAAATTGAATTCCAGCACACTTGAATGATCTTGCTTAGAGTGATTCTAACAATACATTTTATTGGGGGGTAAAATAGCATTTTTGTTCAAATATTTTGAGAGAATAGAAAAATAAGCTAGCACTTCAGTATGGAGGATCCGTTTTAGAAAGAATGAAGGCCATAATATCTGCCAGTTTTGGGAATACAATTCCCTAATACTCAACAGCCTGGCAAGTCACTGACAAAAAGGGGGAAAGCTTCCTTTCCTGAATATCAAGAGATACGACACAATGGGAAATGCAGCTACACACATTTAAAGATAATCTATATATTGATAGAGTATTGGAAGAAATTGCCTCTCAGGTCACTTTCAACAATGAAACACTGACTCTACAAATCACAGATGTATGTAGATCAGTAAATAGCCAAGGAAAATGTTAATAGAATCCTGGCACCCAGGGGCAGTCATTACCACGGACTAAAACAGGAGACTATCAAGGAGACAGCATAAACGCTCCCTTAGTAACTGATTTCATGAAGACTCATCAAGCACTTGTGTCAGGTACTGAGCCAGGATTTATGACTGCTGAGTACCTTCAGAAAGCTCACAGCCTGTAGGAAACTGGCAAATAATTAAAACACAAAACTGCTCTGAGAGTATAGCAACAAACACTTCAAAATTGAATATGCTCAGGAAGACTTCACAAAAGAGGTAATGTCTGAGCTGAATTTCAGAGGACAATTAGGAACTCTCCAGAAGCGATGACAGAAAGAATCACATGTGCAAAAGTACTGAGGTATGAAAGAGCATGGAAACAAACAGATACTAAACATGTACTGGGGTTGCCATGCATTAGAATTATAGGAGGGCAGAAATGAGGTAATATAGGTAAGCCCACTGAAACAGGAAGGCTGTGGCCCATGTGAAGGGAGTATCGTATTGGAATTAAAGAATTGCTGAGGGCTTGCTTGAGGGGTGTGTGTGTGTGTGTGTGTGTGTGTGTGTGTGTGTACCATTTTTAAAGTCTTTATTGAATTTGTTACAAAATTGCTTCTGTTTTATGTTTTTTGGTCACCAGGCATGTGGGAACTTAGATCCTCAGACTAAACCTGCATCCCCTGCATTGGAAGGGGAAATCTTAACCACTGAACTGCCAGAAAAGTCCTTTGCTGAGAGTTTTTGAACAAGGAAATTAAATGATCAGGTTTGTCTTGAGAAGATGAAACTGTTGGCAACATTTCCCACTTCAGAAATAGCAGAAGAGCGTGTCAGCATAAGGGTAGAGTATAAATTTTAGACTCGGGAGAACTGGGTTCAAATCCCAGCTCTAATACAGCTGGAATTCTAGCATAAATGAGCCCTGCTTGTCTCTGTACCATGTGTAGGACATGTGTTAGTTCATTAATCCTCATAATAATCCTACAAGGTAGGTTGTAACATTACCTCCGTTTTACAGATGGAGACACTGAATCTCAGAGAGCTAAGAAACTCTCCCACAGTCTTAGAGCAGAATAATAGTTAAAATTTCAAACAATAGCTCTGTTAGTTACAAGCTTATAAACTTGGGACAATACTGCTATTATGATCATTATCACTAAAATAATACTAGATAAGCAAAAATAACATCTATTCTTGACTCCGAGATGGCAGAGGAGGAGGACATGCGCTCACCTTCTCCTGGGAGAACTCCAAAATTACAACTTGCTGCTGAACAAACATTGACAGGATGATGTTGGGTCCCACCAAAAAAGATACCCCACATCCAAAGGCAAAGGAGAAGCCCCAGCAAGAAGGTAGGAGGGGCAAAATTGCATTTAGAATCAAACCCCATACCTGCCAGAGATGCTCGGAGGGTTCAAACATACCTTGTGCACACCAGGACCCAGAGACCCCACAGAGACTGAGCCAGAACTGCGTTTGAGTGTCTCCTGAGAAGGTACGGGTCAGCAGTGGACTGCTGCAGGGGCAGGAGCTCTGGGTGCAGTAGATCTGGGTATGGCATAAGCCCTCTTGGAGGAGGTGGCCATTAACCCCACCATAGAGCCACCAGAACTTACACAGGACTGGGGAAAGATGCTTGGAGGGCACAAACAAAAGCTTGTGCACACGAGGACCCAGGAGAAAGGAGCAGAGACCCCACAAGAGACTGACCCCAAATTGCCCATGAGAGTCCAGGAGTCTCCAGGGGAGGTGTGGGTCGGCAGTGGCCGGCTGCAGGGCTGGGGGCACTGAGAGCAGCAGTGCATGCATGGGACCTCTTGAAGGAGGTCGCCAATATCATCATCACCTCCACCATAGCTTGGCAGAGGTCAAACAACAGGGAGGGAACACAGCCTCCTCCATCAACAGAACATTGGATTAAAGATTTACTGAGCATGCCCCATCCATTAGAACAGACCTAGTTTCCTCCACAGTCAGTCTCTGCCATCAGGAAGCTTCCATAAGCCTCTTATCCTTCTCCATCAGAGGGCAGACAGAACAAAAACCACAATCATAGAAAACTAACCAATCTGATCACATGGACCACAGCCTTGTCTAACTCAATGAAACTATGAGCCATGCCATGTAGGGCCACCCAAGATGGACAGGTCATGGTGGAGAGTTCTGACAAAATGTGGTCCACTGGAGAAGGGAATGGCAAACCACTTCAGTATTCTTGCCTTGAGAACCCCATGAACGGCGTGAAAAGGAAAAAAGACAGGACACTGAAAGAGGAACTCCCCAGGTCAGTAGGTGCCCAATATGCTACTGGAGATCAGTGGAGAAATAACTCCAGAAAGAATGAAGAGACAGAGCCAAAGCAAAAACAACACCCAGTTGTGGATGTGACTGGTTATGGAAGTAAACTTCAAAGCTGTAAAGAGCAATTGCATAGGAACCTGGAACATTAGGTCCATTAACCAAGGCAAATTGGAAGTGGTCAAACAGGAGATGGCAAGAGTGAACATCAACATTTTAGGAACCAGTGAACTAAAATGGACTGGAATGGGTGAATTTAACTCAGATGACCATTATATCTACTACTGTAGGCAAGAATGCCTTAGGAGAAACGGAGCAGGCATCATAGTCAACAAGAGTCCAAAATGCAGTACTTGGATGCAATCTCAAAAACGACAAAATGATCTCCGTTTGTTTCCAAGGCAAACCATTCAATATTACAGTAATCCAAGTCTATGCTCCAATTAGTAATGCTGAAAAAGCTGAAGTTGAATGGTTCTATGAAGACCTACAAGGCCTAGAACTAACACCCAAAAAGATTTCCTTTTCACTATGGGGGACTGGAATGCAAAAGTGGGAAGTCAAGGAACAGGCATATTTGGCCTTGAAGTACAAAACAAAACAGGGCAGAAGCTAATAGAGTTTTGCCAAGAGAACCCAGTGGTCATAGCAAACACCGTCTTCCAACAACACAAGAGAAGACTCTATACATGGACATCAGCAGATGGTCAATACTGAAATCAGATTGATTATATTCTTTGCACCCAATAATGGAGAAGCTCTATACAGTCAGCAAAAACAAGACCGGGAGCTGACTATGGCTCAGATCATGAACTCCCTATTGCTGAATTCAGATTTAAGTTGAAGAAAGTAGGGAAAACCACTAGACCATTCAGATACGACCTAAATCAAATCCCTTATGATTGTACAACGGAAGTAACAAATAGATTTAAGGATTTATCTATGACAGAGTGCCTGAAGAACTAGGGACAGAGGTTCATGACATTGTACAGGAGGCAGGGATCAAGATCATCCCCAAGAAAAAGAAATGCAAAAAGGCAAAATGGTTGTCTGAGGAGGCCTTACAAACATCTGAGAAAAGAAAAGAAGCAAAAGGCGAAGAAAAAAAGGAAAGAAATGCCCATGTGGATGTAGAGTTCCAAGGTATGGCAAGGAGAGATAAGAAAGACTTCCTCAGTGATCAATGCAAAGAAATAGAGGAAAACAACAGAATGGGAAAGACTAGAGATCTCTTCAAGAAAATGAGAGACACCAAAGGAATATTTCATGCAAAGATGGGCACAATAAAGGACAGATATGGTATGGAACTAACAGAAGCAGAAAATATTAAGAAGAGGTGGCAAGAATACACAGAAGAACTATACAAAAAAAGATCTTCATGAGCCAGATAACCACAATGGTGTGATCACTCACCGAGAGCCAGACATCCTGGAATGAGAAGTCAAGTGGGCTTTAGGAAGCATCACTATGAACAAAGGTAATACAGGTGATGCAATTCCAGTTAAGCTACTTCAAATCCTAAAAGATGATGCTATGAAAGTGCTGCACTCAATATGAGAGCAAATTTGGAAGATATAGCAGTGGCCATAGGACTGGAAACTGTCAGTTTTCGTTGCAATCCCAAAGAATGCTCCAACTATTGCACAACTGCACTCATCTCACACACTAGTAAAGTAATGCTCAAAATTCTCCAAGCCAGGCTTCAACAGTACGTGAACTGTGAACTTCCAGATGTTCAAGCTGGATTTAGGAAAGGCAGAGGAACCAGAGATCAAATTGCCAACATCTGCTGGATCATTGAAAAAGCAAGAGAGTTCCAGAAAAACATCTACTTCTACTTTATTGACTATGCCAAAGCCTTTAACTGTGTGGATCACAACAAACTGGAAAAGTCTTAAAGAGATGGGAATACCATACCTGACCTGCCTCCTGAGAAATCTGTATGTAGGTCAAGAAGCAAGTTAGAACTGGACATGGAACAACAGACTGGTTCCAAATCAGGAAATGAGTACGTCAAGGCTGTATATTGTCACCCTGCTTATTTAACTTATATTCAGAGTACATCATGCAAAATGCCAGGCTGTATGAAGCACAAGGTGGAATCAAGATTGCCAGGAGAAATATCAATAACCTCAGATATGCAGATGACACCACCCTTATGGCAGAAAGTGAAGAACTAAAGAGCCTCTTGATGACAGTGAAAGAGGAGAGTGGAAAAGTTGGCTTAAAACTCAACATTCAGAAAACGAAGATCATGGCATCTGGTCCCATCACTTCATGGCAAATAGATGGGGAAACAGTACAAACAGTGACAGACTTTATTTTGAGGGGCTCCAAAATCACTGTAGATGGGGACCGCAGCCATGAAATTAAAAGATGCTTGCTCCTTGGAAGAAAAGCTATGAGCAACCTAGACAGCATATGAAAAAGCAGAGACATTACTTTGCCAACAAAGGTCTAGCTATTCAAAGCTATGGTTTTTCCAGTAGTCATATATGGATGTGAGAGCTGGACTATAAAGAAAGCTGAGTGCTGAAAAATTGATGCTTTTGAACTGTGGTGTTGGAGAAGACTCTTGAGAGTCCCTTGGACTGCAAGGAGATCCCACCAGTCCATCAAAAGAAAATCAGTCCTGAATATTCACTGGAAGGACTGATGTTGAAGCTGAAACTCCAATATTTGGCCACCTGACGCAAAGAACTGACTCACTGGAAAAGACTCTGATGCTGGGAAAGACTGAAGGCAGAAGAGGATGACAGAGGATGAGATGGTTACATGGCATCACCGACTCGATGGACATGAGTTTGAGTAAGCTCCGGGAGTTGGTTATGGACAGGGAAGCCTGGTGTGCTGCAGTCCATGAGGTCAGAGTTGGAAACAACTGAGCGACTGAACTGATTTTTTAAATGTGAAAAAAATTAGAGAAAGTAAGATTTCAACTATAGGGAAAAAACTACTGCCACAGTCAAGCAAGAAATGCAGAATTACTGAACTAAGACAATATGAACAGAAAGAAAATAAAGACATGTTAAAGAGATATGATCAACACAATACCCATATGACAGGCTGGAAATTACAAAGAATCAGAAGTGACTTCCCAAGTTTCTAGCCTGGATAATTGAATACATGGCGATGTCAGCTGCTCATACAGAGATAACAGGTGGCTGCTAGAGACAATGAGTTCTCCTTTAGATATGTTGGATTTTAAACATCTGTGCACATATTGCCTGGTAATCTGATGTAACTTGATCACTAGTTCTAAGGAAAGAGATCTGGAAATACAGATTTAGGAAAATTAGTAGTTTGGTAAGTGAATAACACATGGGTATGAGTGAAATGGTTCAATGAAAATGTTTTGAGGGAGGTAAGCAGCAAGCCATAAGTAGAACTCTTAAGGCCAGCATCATTTAAAGAGAAGATGAGAAGTGTCCCTAGTAGGTCTCAATAAGATTTTGACTTCACCAGGGCTATGCTCATCGTATCCACAGTTAGAAACAGTTTGTGCTTTGGCACTTACCTGGATTCACTATGTTAACGGTTACCTTCTCAGATTCGACACTCTGGGTGTTTTTCCCTCCAGTTCTTCCCCTAATCACTGTAATTAGGCCTCTTTTCCTCCCCTGTAGAAACTAGTTATTCATCTTCAACTTCTGCTCTATTCTTGGGAGTAGCTTCCTACAAGTCCTACATGCTGGTTTGTACTTTGCCAACCTGCTAAGCTGAACTGCACAAGGTCTTTTTTATATAATAAACATATTATTACATTTGTTGTTCAGTTGCCCAGTAATGTCCAAATCTCTGCGACACTGTGGATGGCAGCAATCCAGGCCTCCTTGCCCCTCACCATCTCCCAAAGTTTACCCAAGTTCATGTTCATTGCATCAGAGATGCCACCCAACCATCTCATTCTCTGACGCCCTCTTCTTCTACCCTCAATCTTTCCCAACATCAGGAACTTCTCCAATGATTTAGCTTTTCACATCAGGTGACCAAAATACTGGCGCTTCAGTTTCAGCATCAGCCCTTCCAGTGAGTATTCAGGGTTTATTACTACATAAAACGTATGTAAAATATTGTTACATAAGACTTTGCATAAGGTCTAATTTACATAATAAACCCCTTGTCCCATAACTCATAAAGGTTCTGCTCCCCTGACTGAACCATAACTGATACATTCCATCCTCCTATTTCCTAATTCTGACCTCCATACCCCTCATTTTCTGATAAAGAATAGCACAATTTCCACTGTCTCTCTGAATGGCTAGAGACCTATGGGAACTACAAGAAGACAATTACCAGAGCAGGAGCCCTGTTTCAAAGGCTCTTCAAGCCAAAAGAATAGTTTCAAAATCATTGTTATTCTGCATACAAGGCATTATCACCCTCTATATTAATCTTATTTGCCTAACCCACCATTAAATCATTATTATTCTGATACAAGGTGTTAACACCCTTTATATTAATCTTATTTGCCTAACCCACCATCCAGTCAGCCAGCCATTTGTTAATGAGTCAGGTAATGTCTAACACTCAGAATTGTATATAGTTATGTCTAGAACTTAAAGGTAAGTGTAAGTTAGTGGCTTTCCTTTTAAAAGTTCAACTCATATAATCAAGAAATCATAATACAATAAAATATGTGCCATATAATTATAGTTTGCACAAAGTGCTATATCATTTCCTAAACATATCTAAAATTTTTTAATACATTTTCTTCAGTCTTGGATGCTCTCTTTTACATTTTATATCAAATTTATAAGTAGCTAACAGTATTTTATTATAAGATGTTCAACATCACAAATAAAGGAATGCAAATTTAAAACAATGAAATGCCATGTTGCCTACTGAATATAAAAACTATATCCCAGCTCATGAATAGGCACTCTTGGGAGAAAAAAGGATATTATGAAGATAAAAATAAAAACTAATGAAACAGAAAAAATATACAAAAAATGACGATAAACAAAATCAAGTTCTTTGAAGACCTGTAAGAGACAAAAGGCTGAAGGAGAAATAAGTTAAAAATAAACAATACCAGTAGAGGAAGAGGAAATAAAATGACAGATACCATGGAGAATAAACAAATAAGGAACATATTACAAATATTTGGGAGAGTAGATTTGGAAACTTAAATAAAATAAACTACTAAAAAATATATCAAGACTAAATCAAGAGAAAGTTTGAATAATTCAAACATTAAAGAATTTAAATCAGAAGCTAATCTTTCCATGAAGAAAATGCCAGGTGCTGATGTCTTTACAGGCAAGCTCTACAAAGAAAAAGATAAACTGATTTTATATAAACTTTTCACATACAGGAGAAATATTCTTTACTCATTACATGAGGCTAGAGTAAATTTCATACCAAAACGAGACTAGAACAGATTAAGAACTAGTGTACTTATAAACTAATAACACTTGTGACCCTAAATATTACCCATGTGAATCCAGCAATGTTAAAAAAAAAAAAAACAACATATCCTTACCAACTAAGGTTTGTACCAAGAAGGCAAGTTTGGTTCATTAATCAAAAGCAGAGAATGCTAATTCACCACACTAAGGGATTAAAAGAAAAAAAATCATTTGCTATCTCAATAAATGCAGAAAAAGTATTAGATAAAATATAATCTGGCATGCTGCAGTCCATGGGGTTGCAGTCAGACACAACTTAGCAACCAAACAGTAATAAAAATATAATACCTTTTCATGATAAAAACTCAAAATGATACCTTTTCATGATAGGCTCGAAATCTAAGATCAAGTATATGTAAAAACCATATAACAAACATTTAATATTGAAATTTTGAAAATATTCCCATTAAGTATAAGACTGCTTGCAATCATCACTTGTATTCAACACAGAGATCCTAACTACTGCAGAAAACGGAACAAAATAAAAGGTAAAGGGACTGAAAAGGAAGACACAAAACAGGTGTTATTTATAGGAAAACCAAAGGAATCAACAAATTATTAGAATGAGAGAGTTCTCATATGTATATGAGAACCACAAACATATGTATATATAATATATATATAATAGTCAATTGTACATCTCTTCTCAAGTACAGTTAGAAAATGTCATTTTACAAATTATACCATTTATAATAGCATAAAAAACTATGAAGTATCTAGGAAAAAAATTCTAATAAAAGATATACAGGGCTTTCCCAGAGAAAGTATATAATTATATTGAAAGACACTGAAGAAGACTTAAATAAATGAACAAAATCATGGAAAAGAAGATTCAGTGTTTAAACATGTCTATTCTTCCTAAATTGATCTATAAATTCAATGCAATCCCAAGCAAAATCCCAGAGGAATTTTTCATGAAAATTTAGATCCTAAAATATAAATAGGCTCATTCGTTAAGGATAACATGGCTGTTACTCTGATTGGATACTGACTTTTCATAAAACTTTAACACAATATGGTACTGGTATAGAAATAAAGAAACAGATCAGAAAAGATAGAAAGAGAAAGCTCAGAAACAGACCTACATGCTATATATGAAACTTTAAGACAGACTGGGCTTTAAAGATCAGTGGGTAAAGGATTGATCTTTAATAAAAGGTGCTGGACCAATCAATTACTCATTGGGAAAAAAATTATATACTTACATCACAACATAAGGAAAGGTCATAATAAAAGAAAGGGACAAAATGTTAAAATTTCATAAAAACAATAGAGAGGAAATGTTTTGATGACTTCAGGATAGGGAAGCACTTATTAAAACACAAATAGCGCTAATCATAAAAGAAAATATTGAGGAATTCAATAATGCTGAAATTAAAAATTCTGTTCAACAAAAGATCCAACATAGACTTAAAAAAAAAAAAAGCTAAAAACTCTTAGATGTTTGCAGCATATTAAATGACAAAAGGTCAGTACAGGAGATAAGTAAATCCTACAAATCAATTTGAAATCCAATGCACAAGTGGGCAAAGACACAAATAGGCATTTTACCTTGAAAAAGTATATGAAAGGATGCTCAAAGCCATTAATAGTGAGAGAAATGCACATTAAGGCCACAGGGAAATATTCAAATTTCCTATATTTGTGAACCCTAAAACATAATGAGGGAGCCAAACAGAAATGGGGATACAGAAGACTCATTAGGAAGACTCATCCACTGATAGCAGAGATATAAACTGGTATATAACCACTCTGAAAACATTTAATATCTCTCAAAAAAGCTGAGTATATGTAACTCCATGACCCAGCAATTCTACCCTTGTGCCAGTACTCTGAAACAATGGTTCTCACATATTGGTATGCATCAGAACTCTTTGAGAACCACCGTTATAAAAGAAAGTCTTGTACTTACTCATCAGGACACATAAAGAATACTAATAATGTACTGCCTTAATAGCAAAAAAAAAAAAGAAATCCAATATCCTTTAACAACAGAATGAATGTATTGTGGCATAATCAAACAATGAGATATTTATCTGTAAAAACAAGATGAGATCATGAGTGGACATTTCTAGTTACTCTTTAAACTGTACATGTATATTTTGTATACTCAACTGTACATATATTTTGTCATTAAATCTTTTAAGTTCCACTGCTATCACCTACTGCCCATCTTTCTATTGTCTGGCCCAACCTTGTCTCAGGACTTGAATAAAAGGGGTAGTTACTGGATCTCCTCTCTTCCCAGATGGCTCAGCAGGTAAAGAATACACCTGCAATGCAGGAGACGCAGGAGACACAGGTTCAATCCTTGGGTCGGGAAGATCCCCTGGAGAAGGAAATGGCAACCCACTCCAGTATTCTTGCCTGGCAGATACCATAGACAGAGGAGCAGAGTGGCTATAGTCCATGGGATCGCAGAAGAGTCAGACACAACCTAGCAACTAAACAACAATTGGATCTCCTCTACTGACTTTAACATACACATCTTACCACCCTCCTCCTTCCCAATCGTTCAACCATTTCTCCAGATATTTTACATTCCCTCAAGTTCCTGATCACTGTTTCATGACTATACACCTCACAATCAACAATCAGAACTGGATACAAGACTTCACATGTGGTCTGCCAGACAATATATTAAAAACTCTCTCTGGCTTGCAGAGAAAGTACAGTATAGCATCGTCTAAATAAAAGTGTTTTGCAACTATATCATACTAGTTACTCCTACTGACTTTATCTTATCTACTAAAATTCTGAGTAATTTTTCATATATGATGTCAAAGATACACCTTAGAAAACTGCCCTTTTGGGACAAAATGAATGGACTTCAAATTTTTATTTTAGATTCAGCCCTTATAACTTCTTTAGAGTGACGTTTATTCTATCATCCATTCTCTAAGGACTTCTCCATATTTTACATTCTTCATAAACTGAATGAGTCATCGACAATATTCAGGAAGCAAGGACAAAGACCAGAGGCACAGCACTAGAAGTCTTCCAAATTAATCTGTATCCATTAATGGGCTCTCTGGATGTAACCATTCAGCTGGTTAATAATCCTCCCACATATTTCCCTATTTTCCCACAAGGATATTAAATAAAACTATTGTAAAACATATCACTAGAACCTAAAGGAACTGAATATCTAACTCTGTATTGTCTTTCAGCCTAATAACACTGTTAGAATAGTACTGCTGTCCTGTTGGACATAAGGACCCCTCCCGAGGATGACATAATAGGGAAATGGAAGAAAGTTGGTTCACAATGACTTCATGGAACTGTCATTCCTGCCCCGAGCTGCTTATTGCCAGATTTCTTTTAACTGAAAGAAAAATAAACTATTTTGAATAAAGAAAAAAGTGGGGGAGGGGTACTGCGCCAATGGATTGACGTGATCCTAAAACCAAGAATTCAAGCCTGGAGAGAATCAAACAAGCCAAACTACACAGTATTTTTCTTCCAAACAAATTTAATTCTGTTCCAGCCCCAAAGAAGGGGAAGAATCTAAATTTTAAAATAAAAATAAAATAAAAATTGCTTAAAAACTAAGTCATTAAAAAATTAAGCCCCCTCCCTTACCAATAAATACTGAAATGATATATACACATGAGGCTCAGGAAGGAGGCATGAAGGGGAACCTTGGGGACTCTATCCCATGGCAAGGTCCCAACCCTTCTACCAATTCCACACTCTTTGCCAAAACATAGAAGAGCAAGCAAAGAGGCAGAAGAGATAGACCACAAACATGTGTGGCCCCAGAGAGAGCTGAAACATAATACAAGACACAAGCGTCTTACAGGGCAGAGGAAGGAAAGCTGTAATCTAAAACATCCTCCCAATTCCAGTTGCATTACTAGAAGTGGCTGATGGCGCTGCCAAGTGCCCTTGAGCTTATCTCCTTGCCTCCACTCTCTCTTCAGCATGCCATCCAAGGAGGGTCATTCACACTGTGGCCTCGATGCCACCGTGGCAGCAGCCTGGCTGCTGGAGCCCTGAGGCTTCCCGTTCACCACCAGCAGGAGGGGCGTCTCCACACGAACACTGGAAAAGGAATAGTCCTGGAAAAGACAGATATACAGAGACTAATTACAGGTCCTAGGATGGAAGAAACTCCTGCACAGGGATATACCATATTGACTTTCTTCCCCTCCTTTCTACCTTCTTCAGTAGATACACCCCTTACCTCCATCTCACATTAAACAAACCTGAGCTTACATAAGGAATGCAATTTTCCCAAAGTTTTCAATCTTCAAAAGGAATATCTGGGGCAGGTAGATTGCCAGTACTGTTATTACAAGAAAGGGACAACTGGATATATGTACATATATAACTGACAACACTTTGCTGTACACCCAAAACTAACATAACATTGTAAATCAACTGTACGCCAATAAAAATTTTTTTTTAAAAAGGGACAATTCTCTAATTCAAAAAGGACAGGATCCTGGCAATGCCCAACAAAAAGAGTCCCACTGGCTCTACAAAATCTGCCCTTCCCACAGTGTTTATCAACAATTATAACTAAATACACACAGTGGGCAATCCAGAGCCAATGGAAAGTCTGAGGAACTCTTAGATCAAGTGTTTGTTAGGCTATAAATTAATCTGCCAAATATAGATTGACTTCCCTGGTGGCTCAGACGGTAAAGTGTCTGTCTACAATGCCGGAGACCAGGGTTCAATCCCTGGTTTGGGAAGATCCCCTGGAGAAGGAAATGGCAATCCACTCCAGTACTATTGCCTGGAAAATCCCATGGACAGAGGAGCCTGGTAGGGTGCAGTCCATGGGGTCGCAAAGAGTCGGACACAACTGAGCGACTTCACTTTCACTTTCTCCTTTTATATAGGGAGGAATTAACAGAAGGTAGGTTTTAAACATTCTCCTAATAACAGAAAATACCAGCTCACTTTATCAGTTCAAATGTACTTTAAGTTGTAAAACATGTTGCTAAAAGATCTTTATCCAAAATATACTGTTCCACTTGGAGTGTAAAGGAGGTTCTTTTTAAGTCAAAGTAAAGAGATTCTCATAAAGCAATTTTTTGAAACATCCTGACAGGAACATGAGTAAGTGACCCCAAAAAAAACAATTATAAAGGATTATAGTCAATAAACATAATTTTCAACCTCACCAATAATCAAGAAACCAAAGCCAAAGAATACTGATGCTATCCTTTTCATGAAAAATCAGCAAATAGTTCAAAGATTTCTACACAGAATTGCAAAGAAATACAACTACATTCACTGTTGGTTAACTGGTAGAACCTTCCAAAAACTAGTTTGGCAGTATATATCAAAAGCCATAGACTGCATAAGCTTAGAAACTAAGATTTTACCTTAGAAACTCACTTTATTTCTTTAGTCAATTAATTAAACTTAAGTAATAATCATGGATATGGGCAGATAAAAATATTTACTACGGAACTTTCAGAATAAAGAAAAATTGTAAATAATCTAGATCTGGGATCAGCAATTGTTTTGTAAAAAGTCAAACAGTAAATATTTTAGGCTTTGTGGGTCATATGGTCTGTCCCAAACCGTTCAACACTGACACTATAGTGTAAAAGCAGCCACATGCATGCTCAGTCGTGTCTGACTCTGTGACCCCTCGGACTGGAGCCAGGCTCCTCTGTCCAAGGGATTTCCCTAGCAAGAATACTGGAGTGGGTTGCCATGCCCTCCTCAAGGGAATCTTCCAAACTCAGGGATCAAACTGAAACTCCTCCACCTCCTGCATTGGCAGGAAAGTTCTTTACCACTGAGACACTTGGGAAACCCCCAAAGTAGCCACAGATAACAGTAAACAAATGAGCATACTTTGTTTCAAAAGAATTTAATTACAAACACTGAAATTTTAATTTCCTGTAATTTTCACATACCATAAATTATTAGTCTTTCCACTGTTTTTATTTAAACATATAGAAACCATTTTGGGCTCACAAGTCATATAGAAACAGGCAACGAGCCAGATTTGGTCAGTCAGCCATAATTTGCTGACCCTAGATCTAAATGGTTTGAAAAAGTGGTTAAACACCTGCTCTTTAGAGTTTTATGAGGATTAAATGAGCCAGTGCCGGCAGTAAAACTCTAAATACAGCGTCTAGAGTCAGTTAAGTGTTCAATAAATTTTTACTATCCTCATCATCATCAGCTCCTCGGTCTTAACTCAAAACAAAGTTGTAGAATATGGAAAGCCAAAGGAAATGTTCACAAACATCTGCATATAATATTCCACTCATAATTTAAAATATACATACAAATGTGTATATATTTTTCTGAAAAGAAGAGACTACAGGTTTACATTTCAAACTGTTAACAGCAATAACATGTGAATGAGAATATTTCAGTCTATTTTTAGAATTTTATTTTTATTGAAATAATTGGCATATAACATTATGTAAGTTGAAGGTATACAATACAATGTGTTTATATGATATATTGATATATTGCAATGTGATTGCCACCACTGTGTTAGCTAACACTTCTATTACATCACATAATTACCATTTCTTTTTTATGGTAGGAACAATTAAGATCTAGTCTCTTGGTAACTTTGAAGTTTATAATGCCATATTGTTGTCTAAAATCACTATGCTGTGCATTAGGTCTCCAGGACTTATTTATCTACTGGTTGCAAGTTTGTATCCTTAAACAAAACCTCCCTAATTCCACCATCTACTGTTTTCACAAGTTCAGTTTTCTTAGATTCCACATGTGATATCACATGTATTTTTCTTTGCTCTGTTCAGTCCATTTTTTAAATTCTCTTTGTTTACCAGTAGTTTTTAGTAAAGAAAAAAACAAAATAATAATCATAATCATCTAGCTTTTAGTAAAAAATAATTATATATATGTGTGTAGATATAGGATATCATACAACACATACACACATATATATGCATTACCTTACATATATACTCCAGGAGTTGGTGATGGACAGGGAGGCCTGGCGTGCTGCGATTCATGGGATCACAAAGAGTTGGACATAACTGAGCAACTGAACTGAACTGAACATATATATTTTTATAAGAGGTAAACTTGGTCCCACTTTGAGAGCCTATGAGCTGAGAAAGAATCCTAGCCATCACTCACCTTTCCCTTGTGCTGAATTCGGTGAAGACGAAGGTTAGGCTCAGGGATGGCTACAGAGTCCCCAATGAGCACTCCCCAGCTCTGCACCATATTATACACCATAACTGCATAGCAAGGTCCATCTGAATCTACCAGGCCAAATGTACTGCCAGGTTAAGAGGGACGGGGGAAAAAAAAGTGAGCAGCAAAGAAAAGCAGAAACAGTGATTTTAATAATACCAGCAAAATAAACAAATGCTTTCATAGTTACTTCCTTATAAATCCTATGGCAGGTACCATCATTCACTATGTACACCTGAGGGCTCATTTGTCTTAGATATGTATCTTTAAAAAACATCCCTAAGACTCATCAATCTCTCACTTTCCCAAGAACCTGGGAAACATGCACACTGAAGCCTTCAATGAATATTAATAATGAATTAGCTCAAAATGTTACAGCAGAACAGTATTCCTGCTCTACCAGTTTAACTATCACAATATCAAACTCTCTAACCATCACTGCCAATTTACTTAATTCCACAAACTTTCACTGAATACCTATCAGGTGTCAGCCACTGTGCAGTGAGACATCAATCCAGCTATGACTGACTTTATTAGTTTAGTGGATGTCAGACAATTAAACCATCACTTACAATACAACTGCAAAAGGTTCCAGACTAGCTCTTTCCTTGTGCTGAATTCAGTGAAGCCAAAGGTTGGGCTGTGGAGGCCCAGAGAAATGTCTAAATCAATGGAAAGCCAGGAAGGCGGCCGTTTAGACAAGACCCGCAAACTGAATCTTAAGGAATGAAAAACTACTTGGGTTAAAACAGGAAAATTAATCCTCAGTGGAAATTAAAAAAACCTCTGCAGGGAAGGGAATAGGGCTTGACAAGAAAGGAACATGAGAAAACTTCCTGAGGTGGTGGTACTGTTCTCTAAAGGCATCTGGGTTATATGAGAATATCCATTTGTCCACTAAGATTTTCACATTTCATTGTATGTAAATTTTACATAAAAAAGAAGAAAACTATGAACAAATACTGAACTCTAGTTAATGATTACATGCTGAATACATACTAATGTCTGCAATTACTTTGAAATGCACCAAAAATAAGAGATCAACAGATGAATAAGGGAATAGACAGATGTGATAAACTAAGTATAATAAAATATGAATAGTAGAATATATAAGTACACAAATTTCACTGTAAAATTCTTTCAATTTTGCTGTACGTTTGAAAAATTTTATAATACAATGTTGGAGGAAAAAATGTAATCTATATCAAGAAGCAGCAAAAAGATTATCCAGGTACAATAATTGTGTGTAAAGACAGGCATGAAAATAGCTGTTCTAAAACCTACAAAATAATCCTAAGGTTGGAATAAAATGTACAAGAGGAAAAATGACAGAAGACAGTAGACAGGGGAAAAATCATAAAGGGCTTTGTGTATTAAACTAAGGAGTTAAAACTTCATCCTAAAAGTTACACAATACCAGTAAGACGTTTTAAATACGAAATAGCAATGGTCAAATCTGTATCTGGGGCATATTTCTTCACACTGTGGAACACTGGAGGAAAAACAGGGAATAAGGAGGCTTGTCTGGAGAAGTGCTGAGGCTGAATTAAATTAGTAGACACAAAGAAGTAGGGACTGAAAGATATATCTATTGATCTTGGTGAATGCTTCAAGGCAAGAGAATGGAGAAGTTAGAACCTAGAAGTCTTAAGTGACTGACTATAGCTGATACCATTGATTGACAAAGAATTCAGGGAGGTGAAGGAAACTGACAAGAGAAAGATGACATAAGTAATTTTGAACATAATGAGTTAGAGATTTTATCAAAGCCCAGAGGCAGCTGAATACAGGAATCCAAAACTTGGAATTGAGGCTTGGGCTGGAGCTAGACCTGTGAGCATACAGGAGGCAGCCAAAGCCTTGGGTTTATATGACATCACCAAATGAGATGACCTACAAATGAGATGGTGAGGAATCAGTGCTCACGCTCACTTGGCACACTCGAATTCACAGCGAACACTGCAATCAAGCACAGCATCCTCTCCTGGTGAAAAAGCCTCAGAATCCTTCTAACCAGTAAGTCATGCAGCCACTGCCAAGTGATCAAAGTTGGCACTTATTTGCCATCCTGGTAGAGAAAGGAACAGAGAAGGCAATGGCACCCCACCCCAGTACTCCTGCCTGGGAAATCCCATGGACGGAGGAGCCTGGTGGGCTGCAGAGTTGGACACAACTGAGCAACTTCACTTTCACTTTTCACTTTCATGAATTGGAGAAGGAAATGGCAACCCAACTCCAGTGTTCTTGCCTGGATAATCTCAGGGACGGGGGCGCCTGGTGGGCTGCTGTCTATGGGGTCACACAGAGTTGGACACAACTGAAGCGACTTAGCAGCAGCAGCAGCAAAGAAAGAAAAGAAACGAAAACAGAATCTACCTCGAACTTAACATTTAGAAATTAGGCAGAAAAAGAGAAACCAAAGAGTAGCAAAATATGTGTTCCGGAGCCCCTAAACCTATCTTTGTTTATACTTCCTCATTCCTCTTAACTCTGAGGTCTGCTCTAGTAACTGAACTTTTCTCAACTGTCTTCCTGTTCTTCAATTCTTCAAATACATACACCACGAAAAAGCCATGGAGGAAAATCAGGTACATAGTAGGAGCTATATTTTAGTTTGAATGAAGCAGAAGGAATTTGAAAGGCAATAGTGAGAGAGAAGTCAGAACGCTGTGGAGCCATGTAGCAGAAGCTACTGGGTCAAACACTGGTGACCCAGAAACAAGAAAGTTTCAACAGAAAAAGGAAACCAGTCAATGAGGGATTGGGAAGTGAGCAAAGGACCAAGGAATGATGGCACTGACTGAACCCTCATTTTTCAAAAGTTAGAATTTTCTAAATGAATATTATTAACTCATTTCCTCTGCTCAACTATTAGAACCGTTCACTTGGGTGTGTTATATTTTTTTTTAACTCCCTACAACACATATAGCAGATGCTCAATGAATATTTGTTGAATAACATCTGAGAGAATCTCTCCAACAGGCCTTAAATTCAAACTCAAAGCTCACCTCCCAGAACTGCTTAGGCATACCTAAGTCCAAACAGGATTTAGAATTCTTTCTCCTTTTACTTCTATGATCATGAAAACACAAAGAGGTAGGAGAATTTTAAGGTTTCCATCTTATAAAAATACTTCCTATCTTATAAAAAAAAAACGTAGCTGTCAAATTTCAGCTTCAGATGTAAGAGTCGACAGAACACCAAACTCAGAGAAAAACTGGGTGGTAACAGAATCTACAGAGAGACTGTCAGACATGACTTAGACAATACAGTGTCTCTTGGGACAGTCACAGGAGGGAAAGAGAACTCACTGATCTCTGACCACTAACAATTATCTTCACGTTTCAGAGAAAGGCCAGCAAATGAGAGCAACTAGTTTAAAAGGATGAAAAAGAGAAAAGGCAAGAGAAACTCACAAGGGGACTTTCTCCTCCGTGGTGAGGCTGAACACCACCTTTCCCAGGACCACAGCTCCACTATTTACACCAGGGTGCAGAGCACTCAGGGGCTTGCGCTCCAGAGACACCTTCTGCCCCGAGGCTGACTGATAGCGCCCATCACCACAAGGGCCCAGGTGGGCTGGGCGCAAGTTTCCCAGCATGCTCTGTAACTTTTTGGCCTTCACCTTTCCCTGCAAAGAAAAAGGAAACAGGTAAGAAGCTGGAAACCAATCACTCTCCTTGAGAGTCTAGTCCTCCCCACCACCTACCCACTTCTGTAGGGTCACTACTACCGAGGCCTACTATTTTATTGACCTACAGCAGAATAAAAAAGCAGGATTCAGTCTTCAGACATCTTTACCTTGCTCTCAAGGAGGCTGGTTAATCTAGTCAGGAAATCCAGGAGCTGTTGCTCTCGTTGCCGGGGCTCTGGCCAGGCAGGGTCCAGTGCTGCAGCCCGAGAGAAGCCCTCCAAAGCCTCACCATAATTCTCCTCATATTTATGTAACTGCACAAGAAGTAACAAAAACCCTCCCAATTAAAGTATGTTTAACACAACCTATGCAGAAGTGAGCTAGCACAGTGGGCTAGGAATCTTGAGAAATAAACTGTTTTCCTATTCCCAATTGTTTTCCTACTCTACAAACATTCCCAGTTTTTTTCCTGTTCTACAAATGAACTGCATGAAGAGCTGGTAATACCTTATATCCTTTTTCCTGGCCAAGGTGATCACAACCTCAAAGGTGAAATCATTTCAAAGAAGCTAACTTCCAAACTCTAAAACAGTTAAGCTGCATATATTGGGTGATTCCATTTTTATGTTTATAATGAAGATTTTAGGAAAGTCTTATAAACTGTGCCCCCATCCTCTATTCACCCTCACACCAACTCAGCCCCCTTTCCTTTCCCTTTGGATACTTTAGTCAAACTAAGCAAGCTTTTCCCAGAAATAATTTAGCTTTCCTCTAGCAGTTAGTACCTAACTTTGTCCCTGTGAGTACTGTTATCCCCACAGGCTAAGACCTAGATAGCTTATGTATTTGACTTTCAGGTGACCACTCCCCAATATAAATGATAATTTCTTTTTGTTTTTACCGTTGCCCTGTTCAGATGAAGATCAGGATTGCTGGAAGCTGTCCTGTCAACCTTCTCCTATAGTGGAATAAGAAGACCATCAGTGGCTCTTGTCTCAGTCTTAAGGATGGCCATATACAACATGTCCTAAACCTCGTCCGTCTCCTTGGAAAAATTTAAGTTTTTGCTTGTCAAATTGTTTCCTGTACCCACACTATTATACAGTAAATGCTTGTATGGAACATATTACACAGTCCCTGAAACCTCAAGGATGTAAGGGCTTTGTATGTACATGGAACTTTGAAATATGATTATAATCTACCCAAGTAATAGTATAAAGATTGAAGTAATATGTGACTAATATCTGATAAAAAATTTTAATTAATGAGATGCTAATATAAATGAAGAAAATCTAGAAAACAAGTGATGCTGATTTAACACATTTCCTCTGCCCCTGAGTCCAGCTTCAGACACAAACGGAATCATGTTACTACATCTAAGCCCCCTTAAAACACACAGAGAGAGCCAAATCTGATTCACTAATTTAAATAGCTGGCCAGGAACCATACAACAGTATAGACAAACATATCTGCAGCTATCTTCGTGGCTATGATCACTTTATTTTTTAATTCTATTCACTGCCTGGCACACTGCAAAAGCACAAACAACATGAATTAAAATTATTTAAATGACTGGCTGAAATATGTTTAAAAACGCAGGTCTGATGAAGAAATTAAGAGTTAAAAGCAATTATTTAGCAGAAGCCAAACATAAAATTTTAAACGAGTACATCATATTATACCTTAAAATGTAAGCAGTTACCAGATTAAGAAATCAGAGTAAAACAAAATACTTCTCCCTAAAAAGTTCCCTGATTGAATAAAAACCAAACCTGCTGACTACACAGGTTGGGTTGAGTTAAATGCCACTGTTAAGGCTACAGTGAGAAGCACAGTGTGTGAGGAAGTCGTCTCTGTCATTTTTTAAAAAGCCATCTTATTACTGCATGTTCCTCTGTCGTGAGTGTGAGTCCTACCAGGTGAGCTGCAGTCATCAGCACAGAGGCAAGAGAAAGAGCCTGGTATACACATCTGTCCCCACAGCTTCGGGGTATGGCTGCACCAGAGTATACCAGGGTAAAGCCAAACAAATAGTATGAGAAATGTACTTTTTAAGAAACTAACTTATTTGAGTTAAGATATGTTTGAAATACAAAAATTGGTTGTATATTTTAAAGCAATAATTCTTGGAGACATTCTGTGATTAAAAATTTGACTGTGCTTATTAAAAATGGTTATCTATGTTTCAGAATTCAGTTTTGTGAAAAATAAAGTTTCTGTGGGATGGTAAAAAAAGAAAAGAAAAAAGAACAGTCCCTAAACTGCAAACATGAATATAAGGTAGCTATATTCCTTATTCTGCCACTCAGAGCAAAATAAATTGAAAAGTGAGTCTCTATGTCAAGAGAAAACAAAAGAAGGTGAATACGAAGTCTAAATAAAAAGTACTCAGGAGGCCAAAGTAAACTTTGTTAACAATGAGCAGCCATGGACTCAAAGCCTGAAGGAAACCCCCCTACAAGTGGATATTAATATAAACAGCCTGAAAACCTAAAGCAAAGCATAAGCTCCAGTGAATTGATCCCTCGGATATAATGTAGAATGGACTACATGCTATTTTCTATTTTAGCCTGTGGGAAATCCAGATTCATACTATTTAATGATTAATCTGGGGATACTGCTTAATTTATACTTAAGTAGCAGAGTTTTAATTTTTTTAAAAACTGTGTACATATATATATATATTAATAAACATTATTTTTAACATATACTTTTTTCCCCATTCAAAAAGATGAACATATTGGGATGGGTTCTGTGATTTGGTTACACAAGCCTATATAAGAACTCTAGACAGCTCAAATAGCTACCTCGCACTGAAGCGCACACTGCAAGCAACTGCTAATACTCAAGTTATAGGAAGAAATACCTCACCTCTGCAGGACTTGCTTCATAAAACCACACCCATCAGATGCCAGCAAACACTCCCCATGCTCCTTGCTAAAACGTTACAAAGAAGACTGAACAACATTTTTGCTTCTGTTGCTGCCTCTACATATCCAGCCTGGGTGACCATAAATACTTACTGCTTGGGCATAAGCACTGAGGGCTTGCTGGGAGATCTTAGGGTTCTGGCCAGTATTGAAGTAAAGAGAAAGGTAGGCATTCCCCAGAATATCTGAAAGAAAAACACAGATTTCTGGTTCTGCATGTAAGGAGCTTAAAGTCACCACTCTATCCTAACAAGTAAAAAGCTGAACAAACTGAAAAATCCACAACTCCTCTTGGATGCATAATAAAGGGGACAATAGGGGTAAACCACTGCTCCAAAATTACACAGACAGAGCTGAATATAGGGAGTTATCACTTAGCAGAAACTCAGGAGCTACCACAGCAACAGTGCTGGGCTAGGAAAACCTAAACTGAAACTGATGAATTCTGGAGCCTCACTGTGGACAAACCTGGGAGTTAAAAACTTCAGGGGTACCAGTCATAAGGGACCCCCAACAATATTGTAAGATTTACCTCCAAGAGCTCAACCAGATTCCCATAGCAAATATCGAAGAATACCCTTGTACTTCTAGCAGAGGGAGGGGACAAAGAAACTTTTTTGAAATATGCCAAAGCACGCCATTCTTGTTGTTTGCGTGGGTTTTTTTGGCCACACTACGTGGCTTGAGGGCTCTCAGTTCCCCAACGAGGGACTGAACCTGGGCTACAGCAGTAAAAGCCTGGGATCCTAACCACTAGGCCACCAGGGAACTCCTGAACATTCCATTCTTAACAAGTACCCCCAGGAGAAACTAGTTAACCAGAGCCTAACCTGCTAAGGTATTATCAGAAGGTAACTGACCTAAGGAAGGGAAATATCCAACTCCAACCAACTCTAGCCATCCTGTGCCTCCTAAGTGGGGGTGGAAGGGCAGAGAAAAAACTAAGAAACACAGTGATGGACCATCTCAGAGCCCAAGTGCTAAGTACAACTATTTTGGTCACCCTCAAAAGTCTGTATGAAAGGCCCCACATCTGAAACAAACCAGTAATGACACTATACTCAGGGTATACCCAAAATTCCTCTGGGATAAAGAGGCAAACATGAACCCAAAGGAAACAACAGGAGACTGCACAAAAGCCCCACTTTGCTTATAGGGAAACATAAGCCTCCTCTCTTCAATGAAAAGGTCCAAGAGGTACTAGAATAGTGGTTCATCAAAATACCTTTTGGGCTCCTTCAAAGCAAAGATGCCCTGGCTTCACACTTAAGAGTCAGACTCAACAGATGGGCTCCAGATGATCCTGGTGTGCAGCCACGGTTGAGAACCACTGCTCTAGAAACCTGCTGGAGATCTTTTGAAAGCACTCACACCAGGAGCGGCCATCAAGGATGTCCATCTGCACAGCCAACTTAGCCTGTCGGACACTGTCCATGACATGGCGAGAATGTTCATCTCCGGAGTCAGTCCGCAGCTGGCGAAGCACCATTGACAGGTTTTGAAGGGAGACTTTGTTCTTGCACTACAAATGGAGAAGCCACATACTTAACCTTCATGGTTCTCTTTCTCCTTTCCAGATCTATTTTATTTCAGGCTTCTAATTTTTCATCTTAACTCTTACTGCCATCTGTATCTAAGACTCCCATCTACAAGGATCAACTTGGTTACTTTTCACTTCTCATCTACCTCTGAACCTGGTCCCATCATCTTCTTCTTCATCCACCTCTGCTCCCCTATCCTTTCTCCCCTCTTCTGATTCTGTTCTCTTAGTTCCCATGCAGTTCTACTCTGGTATTCATGGCCTAGGGAAACTCACAAAACCAGAGAAATCCCATCCTCCCCATCTGTGTTTTCTGGGGGCACAGTGGGCAGCTCACATGGGTGAGGGCTCCTGAGAAGCAGGTGTGGGCAGCTGCAATATCCCCTTTCTTCCAGTACACCTCACCCAGCTGGTTCCAGGCTTCTACCAGCTTGGGCTCCAGCTTCACAGCCTTTGACAGAAGCTCCTCAGCCTTGGGGCTATAGTCAGGAGTCACATTCAGTGCCTTCCCGGTCAGCATCAGAACCTGGGCATTGCCCTGGACAGAACCTAGGAGGAGGGGAAAAGATAAAGGAAACCCAGACAGTTTTACAGGTGAGACCAGGGTACTTTCAAGGAATCATGCTATGCAAGTTCTAGCAATCAAATAATTAAGGAAAATCTTCATGAACAAACAATTTATTGAAAACCTATTATGTTAGAAAACAAGGTAACAAAGAAAGCATTATCTCTACCTTTGAGGGGCTTACAATCTAGTGGAGAGGACAATGTCTATCCATGGAAAATTAAAACACAATGAAAAAGAGCATACCGCATACACCCAATAAATGGACTTTACAAAGTGAAAGGGAGAAAAGACAAGACACTCCAGGGAGAAAAATGATGTAAACAAAGACAAAGTAGCAGAAAGCAGAAATACATGTGGCATGTTCATGGGAGGATGGATGGTTCAACCTGAATGAAACAAAAGGCTCCTCTGTAAGTAGGTAGTCAGACATAAGGGTAGAGGGAAAAAAGTCAGACAATGAAGACTTGAATAACAAAGGGCTGGTTTAGACCTCAACCAGTCAAGAGTAGGAATCTTTGAAAATACTTGAGCAAAGAGGCAGACAAGAGATGAGATTAAATTCATGAAGCAATTATTTAGAAAGATTATGGCCACGGTCATTATTTCAGTAGATTTGAAAGTAAAAGAAATTAAGAGACAGAAAGGTCAGTTAAGAAGATTACTGCAACAGTAATCAAGCAATGAGCATGCTCTTTTTCATTTCACAGCATTTGGAAATGGAGTTTAGGGAACGGAAAGGCTGCCATCCTGCACAGGCACCCTTAGAAGAAACATTCGGTTGTACTAACTTGTAGCAGCCACAAACAGGATACCAAAGAGTCTACAGAGAGAGCAAAGCTCCATCACATTTCAATGAGGAACAGCGGGTTGTGTGTTCTTTTGGGACTCATACCCACTACTTCCTCCATCTGCTGCAGGGTCTTCTCCATCTCTTCCCGCACATCTTGCTGCTTCCTCCCAGCATGCTCAACACTATGTGTCTCAAAATAGCACTCGCGAAATGAATACAGCTGATCCACCAGTTCCTAGGAAGATAAGAATGAGACCATTATAAGAACGGTCTCCATTAAGTGGAGAGGATACCAGACAAGTAAACTTTGAGACTGGCTAGCCATACCAACTTTTGGCCTAGAAATGCTGATCCTCTACCTCACCTAGGAATGACACAAGAGGCAGGTTGCAGACAGGGAAGGAAAGTTGTTCAGCCCCCTCTCACACTGTCCCAAGTCAATCTGTACCATGATGACAGTCTCTCCTCTTAGACCCAGCGGAGCTTCCAGTATGATTAAGCACTTCACATACCTTAGTCAGGAGAGAGGAAATGCTTTGCACCTTGAGATAAAGTTAATAAGATCATCCTATCTAGTACTGGTCCCTAAGTATAAAATTTTGAAATTTACCCTTAAAACTGGACTTCCTAACAATAAAAATCCCTTATCCCTGATATTTCCTATGCCAATATCTGAAAACATGTGACATTTGTGAGTATGACAAACGTGAGAGCCATTCTCTACGACAAACAGGCCAATTTAAGCTTGATAAATTTTGTATTTTTGCAGTTTTGTTTCTTTAGATATTTGTGTTGTTTGTTTGTTTAGTTTTTATCAAGTCATCCTTTGGCTCGCCTGCATTCTTTCCAAGTAAATGTTCTCCTTCCTCTTTAAATATCTCTGTTTGAGTCTTCCTGGGACATCAGTCAAAGCTTTTCCATTATCTATTCTTTCCTAAAACAAAACAGCAGTAGAAAGGTATAATCCAATCCCACCAAGTCTTACCAACTACCTCTGCATCACATCCCAAATCCATCCACCAGTCTCCATGTCACTATAAGGACCCTCAACTAAATCAGCATCGTTACTTGCCTGAACTATTTCAACAGCTTCTTAACTGGTCGCTCTGCTTCTACTCTTTCCCATTCTCCTCATATAGCTGGAGTGGTCTTACAGAAATGTAGGTCATGTCACAAACACTCAGATAGTTTCCCACTGCAGACAGAATAAAATCCAACTCCTTATTATGACCTAGAAGACTGTGAGATCTGACCTCCCACCATTCATCCTGCCACAAACTTCACTTCTTATCACTCTCCTACACTATTCAAGCCACACTGGCTTTCATCCAGGTCCTCAAATCCACTCTCAATCCTGCCTACACACATGCTGTTCCCTCTGCCTGGACGTTCCTTTTCCAGACCTTTGCATGGCTCATTCCTCTTCATTATTTAGGTCTCAGTTCAAACACCAATTTCTCAGAGAGGCTTTCCCTGACTACCCAAACGAAAGTAATTCCTTCCTCCTCCACCCTACTGTTAAATCACACTCCTACTTTTCTTCACAGTATTTGAAATTAAAATTCTACCCAGAATGATGAAATTAGATTATCTCCTTCTATAACAGTGCTTTTTCAAGTTTTATTGTATTATTTCCAGGACCCAGCCTACAGAGATTCTGATGTTAGTGGTTTTAGCAGAACTCAAAATTCTGCATTTTAACAAGCACCCTGCATGACTTTAATAGAAATGACCTGTAAAATACACTTTGAGAAAAATCCTTAATATATTCCTTCTAGCCTAAAATGTCTATAACAATGAAATAAAGTTTACCACCATTCCCATGAATAGCAACATCACCATCCTTTTCCTCTCTCTACTCCATTCTCCCATTCCATCCTTGCGCCTTCCCCACCCACCCCCAAGATACCCCAGTATCCTCTACCTCGCTGCTTAGGGCATCTACCACAAATAAGAGCAGGAAAAGACAACTCTCAGCAAATATTACAACCCATTTCCTTTCATCATGCAGTCAGCAACAGCTACATATTAAGAATTATAGAGAAGGTCTTGGAGAAGGCAGTGGTACCCCACTCCAGTGTTCTTGCCTGGAAAATCCCATGGACAGAGGAGCCTGGTGGGCTGCTGTCTATGGGGTCGCCCAGAGTCGGACACGACTGAAGCAACTTAGCAGCAGAGGTCTTACTGTTTGCTTCTACTTGTAATAGAAAACATACAAGAAATTGTTTGGCTTTGTTGGTTTGTTTTGCTACAGTGAACATTTCTAGTAACTTTTGTCCTGGCAAAAATCAATATATATATGTTGTTAAAATTCAAATAGGTACATGTAAAATAAGCAGGGTAAAAAATTCTTCATGATCATCCCAATAACCCCAGAGATAACCATGGCTTAGTTTACCTTTTCAGGTTTTTTCTATACATATACAAACATACATACACAATGTTTGTAAATACAGTGCTAGATTTGAGAATCTCTGATTTCAGACAGTCACACTAGGGAAAAGAATTACATCCAAGTCAACCGGATGTGAGGTAAAGCTCACACTCTAAAAAGTGTTATTAGTCTAATCTACTAAAGAAACAAAGAAATCTCATCAATGTTTAAACTTTTGCTGTAGAAGCCTTTAAGAAAGTTACAAACCTGTCATAAGTCTAACATTTACGTTTCAGGCTGCCTTAGAATACAAAAAACTCAGTTTCTGATATTTAAGAAAAGTCTTGGATTATTAAAAGAAAAGAGTCAAGCAATTAGTTAGCTCCTATCTACCAAGTACAAGACTGTCCCAGTTACCACAGTCAACTGTGGACTGAGTGCAGTCTGGAGCCTTCTGCATTAGACCCCAAACTGGAATTGTGGAGTACACAAAAAAATCAAAACTGTTAAATTCTAAGGAGAGTAACCAGAATGCAAGCGGTGCAAGCCATTACTGTGATTGTTGCCAATTTGAAAGCATGAAAGTACTGAAGAAGGGGTCTTATCAAAACTACAAGCAATAGGTAATAGCTCCTGCAGATGTGCCAAACTCACGTGTATACTATTTGTTATGGGTGAATCGGGAGGGGGGGGGCGCGGGGGAAGGAATACAACCTCCCAACAATGTACAGGAATAAAGTTAGGAGCAATAAATCCTCTTCCCTACAGGACTGAAATTGACTGCAGTCGGGTCAGCACCACGGGATCCCAACAAACTGGCTGCGCCTGTCGCTTGGCCCCGAGGGGGTCCTCTAGCCCGTTGCGGCTGCACCTTTGGGAGTTGTTATAGTAACCACGGGGACACAAGTAGCGTCGGGTATGTGTCAAGAAATTCGCAGGCAGTGTATAAACTGGGCTCTCTACTTCTTCCCAAGTAACAAAAGCAGATATGTATTTTAATCTATGACCCCACCTGCAATTTCTGCAAGACCTCCTTGACTTCTTCCTCTTCAACAGCCATCATTTCCCAGCTTCTCCGCCCCCGACCTAAAACCACAGAGACGCATACCCGTCCCCAAGATAGAGCCACAGCGACATCTAGAGCTCTGGAGGCTTATGGCACCTGAGTGAAAGAGCTGGTTTTCTAGGAAGCGCGCCGCTCCAAACTTAACTGCTAAGTGGATTTACCTGGTGGCTCAGACTGTAAAGAATCCGCCTGCAATGCCTACAGCCCAGAGAAAACGGTCTGCAATCACTTTCAAATTCATAAATTTGTCTTTTCCAAGTCCTGCAAACAAAATATTCTCAGATTAAGTACCTGCGTATTATTGTTTTGTCTATTCCTATTTGTTTATACCAAGATTATAATACCCCAGGAGAAAAGCACTAAGAAAGTGGGTGCCTGTGTTATAACCTTAAAATTTTGAAGGAAGTGTAGTAGTGGTAAGGTAACTTGCCTGAATGTTTTCCAAACTTTACAGTGATTTTCTATATAGGAGGAATTTTATAATTTTTAAAACACTATCCTAATAAATTGACTACACTTGGAATGGTATTAAGAAAGCCACCACTAATACACTAACAGTGTGTGTGTGCTATGTGCGGGCACACTGGATCCCTGGGTAGAGTGTGTGTGTGTGTTCATGCACGCTGGATCCCTGGGTAGTGTGTGTGTGTGCACATGCGTGTATGAAGAGCCTGGTAGGCTAGTCCAAGGGGTCACAAAGAGTTGGACACAGCACACACACATATGTATCAGTACACTAATAATGTTTATATATTGAAAACTATATCCCAAAGGGTATTTAACAAACAATTGACTGTGTCTGAAGAGGGAAATAGGGGGACTGAGAGCTGTCTAGGAAAATAACTTTCTTCTCATTGTGTACACTGTTGAATGTTTGTCATGTAAATGTATTACTTATTCAAAAACAACATAATTTTTAAAAAAAAAAGGATTTGCTTCCACCAAGACTATCTCTGTTGGAGAAGGAAATAGCAACCCACTCCAGTGTTCTTGCCTGGAGAATCCCAGGGATGGCAGAGCCTGTTGGGCTGCCGTCTATGGGGTCGCACAAAGTCGGCCATGACTGAAGTGACTTAGCAGCAGCAGCAGTAGACTATCCCTGCATGAGAAACAAGACACTACAAGACTAACTGCTTCCAGAAAGGAAAAGTGAGCAGTTCAGGAATAGGAGTGAAAGGCAAGAGTTTTCACTCTATGAATTTTTTGTACCTTTGGAATTTGTACCATGTGAATGTATTAAACTCTTATATTTTTTTAAAAGTAGAATGCAACCCAGCAATCCCACTGGGCATACACACCGAGGAAACCAGAATTGAGAGAGACACGTGTACCCCAATGTTCATAGCAGCACTGTTTATAATAGCCAGGACATGGAAGCAACCTAGATGCCCATCAGCAGACTAATGGATAAGAAACCTGTGGTACATATACACAACGGAGTATTCAGTTCAGTTCAGTCGCTCAGTCGTGTCCGACTCTTTGCGACCCCATGAATCGCAGCAGGCCAGGCCTCCCTGTCCATCACCAACTCCCGGAGTTCACTCAAACTCATGTCCATCGAGTCAGTGATGCCATCCAGCCATCTCATCCTGGGTCGTCCCCTTCTCCTCCTGCCCCCAATCCCTCCCAGCATCAGAGTCTTTTCCAATGAGTCAACTCTTCACAATGGAGTATTACTCAGCCATTAAGAATACATTTGAATCAGTTCTAATGAGGCAGATGAAACTGGAGCCAATTATACAGAGTGAAGTAAGCCAGAAAGAAAAACACCAATACAGTATACTAATGCATATATATGGAATTTAGAAAGATGGTAACGATAACCCTGTATGCAAGACAGCAAAAGAGACACAGATATATACAAGTCTTTTGGACTCTGTGGGAGAGGGAGAGGGTGGGATGATTTGGGAGAAAGGCATTGAAACATGTATAATATCATATAAGAAGCAAATCGCCAGTCCAGGTTCAATGCAGGATACAGGATGCTTGGGGCTGGTGCACTGGGATAACCCAGAGAGATGGTACAGGGAGGGATGAGGAAGGGGGGTTCAGGACGGGGAACATGTGTACACCCATCGGATTCACACTGATGTATGGCAAAACCAATACAATACTGTAAAGTAATTAGCCTCCAATTAAAATAAATAATTTTTTTAAAAAAATAAAGTAGAATGCAATCTTTTAAAAGTAGCATGTAATAGGGAGAAGGCAATGGCACCCCACTCCAGTACTCTTGCCTGGAAAATCCCATGGATGGAGGAGCCTGATAGGCTGCAGTCCATGGGGTCGCTAAGAGTCAGACACGACTGGGCGACTTCACTTTCACTTTTCACTTTCATGCATTGGAGAAGGAAATGGCAACCCATTCCAGTGTTCTTGCCTGGAGAATCCCAGGGATGGGGGAGCCTGGTGGGCTGCCGTCTATGGGGTTGCACCGAGTCAGACACGACTGAAGCGATTTAGCAGCAGCAGCAGCATGTAATAGTCCACCAGAGTTTTTCTTTAGTTTTAATTATAGCTTACTTATACTTCAAATTGATTCTGTGAATCTAACAAAGGAAGCAAAGGTTCAGGACAGAAATCATGAATGTACAAAAATTATTTCTTCACATCACTTTTCAACAAATTTTAAAACTTCATAGGGAAGAAAAAACCCTTCAACCTATAAAATCTGTGTAATTAGCAATGAAATAGAAAGGGGTGTTTTTGAGCTTTTAAGTAAAGATTTTTTCATCCTCTTTCTCAGATACCATTTTAACTTTGGGGTACTATAGTTGGCGATGGACAGGGAGACCTGGCGTGCTGCGATTCATGGGGTCGCAAAGAGTCGGACACGACTGAGCGACTGAACTGAACTATAAAATTTATTTTTTAAGAGATTTGATATTCTATACCCTTAAAGAAGAAAATGTTACTTGGTTGCTATTAAATTAGGTAAAGCAAGGGTATTTACTTGCCTTTCTACAATGACTAAATATAAAATACACTCAAATGATTTTATTATGACTTTTACTACCTAAAAAACAATGGAACTTGGAATTTAGGTAATTCCATGGCAGTTCTTCCCAAGCCAGTAACAATAAATCACAAAATCTAAGAATTAGAAAAGGCTGTAAGGATAATTTAATTCAACCCCTTACATCACAGACATAGAAACAAAGGCACCAAAAGTTTAAACTTAAACTTGTACAACTAATATATGGGGAAAAAAAATAACTAGAACCTTGATGTTCTGGCTCCTCAACCAGTATGATTTCAAGTCTTACCTCTAATAGGATGTAAAGTTACTGAAAGTATCCTAAAATTTCTTTATTGGTTCTATATTTTACTGTGATAGTAGTCATAAATGACCACTATTTAATAAAGAAAAACAAGGAATAAATCATTATAAGTATTTTAATTACTATAATCTTGAGATCAACAACATATTGGCAAGTTTTCTGCAGTAGAAGTGCATTCCTAAATAAGTAGATCCAGGGAAACAGCTAGCAAAAAAGAAGTAATTTTATCTTAAATGCCAAAAAGTTAGCTTTCAACATAGCTTTATCAATGTGAATTACTCTTAAACAGAAATAGGAACTAAACATACATGCATCAAACTGTACCTTCATTCAATGATATGATACCTCCAAACAAGTTCATACATGGGCAAATACATTAAGTATATACAAATAAATGTATGCTCCCAAATAACAAGCTACAGGCTCACTCACTAGTTCCTGAAACCAAAATTTTCACATAAACATACTGTCAAATGTGACAACAACAAAAAAAAATGTAAAGAAACATATATACACCAGAACCCAAACTGACATGTAACATAAAACAGAGGTGCTTATACAGTATACTTAAACATATGGCTCAGCCAGAAATGGCTCAAACATAAACAAACGGTGATCTACAAATACCCCAAAATATTGCAAGCTTTTTGCTACCAGTGAAAACTCAACAGTTCACCCTAAAATTGAGTTTAAAATGCTTATGCCTCAAATAAAAGAAAATGAAAAGGAAACCTGAAGCCACCCCCCACCCACTGCCACTTAATCTCCTGTAAGTTGGAAATGTGAAGACACTTTTGAAGACTCAGTACAAACACAAAAGGCTGGTGACTCCTATATAAAACAAAGATTATTTACTAAGTGAAATCACTGAAAGAGAACAGAGAAAACTGTGTGAGGTCAACTAAATTCTTTTTACTTTAAAGGCCCTGCTAGAGACTGGCTGCTGCTCTAATTCATTATTTGGGGAGGCAAAACTAAAAAAGCTGTTGGCAGGTTCAGGTGCTGTGGGAGAACCCACAAAAAATGGTCTGAACTGAAAATCTCCATCTCCAACACCCCGATTTCGAACTGGTGTACTGTCCAAAGGAAACCTGGAGTTGTTCCCTAGAAGAAAAATACGGGAAGAACTTAAGTATCTATTTCCTTGGATCAAAAAACAAAGTCATTCAATAATATTTTAACAGAACTCAACACTTACGACATGCGTAAAACATAAACCTTGGATAAAGAAAAGATGGCCCCCTCCCCTTACCACAGTATATACACATATAACCTTCTTCTGTGTGCAGTTTCCAGTGATAGCCATTACCTCACCACCAAAAGTAATTTAACACAGTGAAATACTTTTGTCGAGCTAGAATCTACAGTATCATGATTTTATTCATTATCTATTAATCTACATCCAAGAAATAGCATATATATTCATGTGTGTGTGTATGCGTGTGTATGTCTTTTGTCCCAGCTTCTTTAAGAACAAATTTCTTTTTTACAATTTCCGTAAGCACTCTGGAAAATATATGACTACCATGAAAACCTGGCACATATTCATGTCCCAAGATTAATTAGCACACCCTCAAGAAAAATTATACAATAGATCTGATATAATAAACATTTAACAGCTTCCACTGGGGCTTCCCTTGAGGCTTAGCTGGTAAAGAATCCGCCCGCAATGCAGGAGACCTGGATTCAATCCCTGGATTGGGAAGACCCCCTGGAGAAGGGAAAGGCTGGCTACCCACTCCAGTATTCTAGCCTAGATAATTCCATGAACTGTATAGTCCATGGAGTTGCCAAGAGTCGGACACAACTGAGCGACTTTCACTTTCACTGAACCCATCCTTGGCTTTAGTTATATAACTAAAGGAGAATGCTGACTATATCTACTTCAAGCCAACAATGGTGGCAAGAGGTGAAAGGAAAAGATATGTGTGTGCAAAAAAAGGAACAGGTAAGAACTGGTAAAAATGGAAGAAACTGAAATAAATGTGGATAGTCACAAGGAAAAAATAAGAATATATATAATGCCCATATACAATAATATTTTGATTGACTAAATCATATGATTAACTGAAAGCTAAGTTGAAACTTATTTTTGTTTCAGTTCTATCTGATATTCTTCATCTCACTACTTCATGCCTTTTCTAGGATATCATCTTCTCCTCAACAATAAAATTCAAAAAAAAGAGGTTTTATAAAAATCCAGCTCAAATAAAAGTTCATCTCAAGAATTTTCACTTTTTTGTGTGTCAAAAAAGTATATTAATAGCATAGTAAAAACTATTAGATTCTGTCATATCAAGAGTGGTATAAAGGAGAGAACTCAGGAAGAGATTCACTGCCATCTGCCAAGTAGAAAAAGCTAAACTGTATATTTCCAGGAGGCAGAAATCCTATCTGGATAATCCTTACATCCCCATTGCCCAAAATTTTTTCCAGCAGTCTGGCACATGAAACATGCTTGATAAATATTTGATAAATTTATGGATGAATAAACAGAAGAACAACCAATAATAACTTAAGAACTGTGCAATCAGTATTGTCATGTGAAAGAAACTAAAACATGGTCTTCTCACAGGATAGTATATAATTAAAAGAGTATGGCTCTGAAGATAGCTCTGTGACCTTGACCAAATTACTTAACCTCTCTGTTCCTCAGCTTTCTCATCTGTAATATAGGCATGAAAATAAACACCTACCTCATAAAGTTTTATAAATGACACAAATACATGTGAAATTATAATAGTTTCTAATACTTAGTAAGGAATTAATAATTGGCAGCTAATATTATTATTATTACTGCAACTAAATAGCTTTTCATTTGAAGTGGAAATTTGCCAGCTTTAATTTTGGAATTATTTACTCTGTTCAAATAAATTGAAGATGTAAATAAAAATGTAAGCAAATAAAACAGATAAAAGTAAGGATGTGCTAATCGAGACACAGATGAAGAACCTAGAGCCTACCACTAATACTACCACTCTAGGCCTCTGGAGTCTCCACTAACTGCATGGAACTATGCAGGGCACAGTGTGAAACATCACTAATTTAATTTAAAGAACTGATACTGGATATTACATGTCCTTTCTTACCTAATGGGAAGCCAAAAACACCAGACTGTGCAATCATAGATGGTTCAAGAGTACTATCTTGGTTAGCAATAGTAATATTTCGTAGCCTAAGGCTATCATAGAGGCCTTGGAGCTTTTGATACTGGCGATTTCGCTCCATAAGTTTCTCAGAAATGTCACTGAACTTTTTCTTATATTCTTCTAGCACTTTCTTCATGGAGGTGACCTCCCCTTTCATAGAGGTCAATTCTACATCCTTGCTCTGTATTTGCTGAGTATATATCTTCTCCATCTGTTTCAGATGGCCCTCTGCCTTGCTGAAATTGTATTCTTGATAGAGACGCTCCTGGTGTACCTGTCCCAAGAGAGAAAAGATTTAAGGTAATAAATGCAAAGTTGTTTATTTTAACTGTTTACAAACACAGAAAGAAAAGAAAGACACACATACCGGAATATTATTACTTTAAATTTTAGAACCAGATTAAGAAGAAATTAGGATGTACAAAAGAATAATTATGTCACTAAATGCAAAGAAAAAAAACTGGAGGAATACTCTCAAAGCATGACCATTACACCAACAAAAAATGTGAATATTTGTTTAACCTCAACAAGTGACATGTAGACCAAAGGTTTCCAAGAAATCTAACACTATGTTTCAAGTAATCCATAATGTGGAGAACATATTATAAAACAGTCCCCAATTATCCCTGCCTTCTGACACTTATATCCTCCTCTTGATCTAAACAGGACCTGTGACTAGATTACAGGAAAAAGGACAGGATATCGCTTCATCAGTACATTACATAAGAATATAGTTTCTCTTACTAGCATACTCTCTCTCTCTTGCTGGATTTGTGGAAGCAAGAGACCAAGTTGGAAAGCCCAACAGGCAAATGACTAAGAGCAGTCTCTGGGCAACAGCCAGCAAAATACTAAGGTCACAATGACTTTAAGGATAGACTTTACAATAATACCACATGTTCATGTTCAATCAATACTACCCCCCAAACTGGGATCTACTTTAAGATATACTGTCTATTCATTTCAGTCAGTAAGTATTTACTGACACTTAAGACCAATAACTATGATGGCCACTGAGGACCCAAAGATACACAGGAATCAAACATGACCTAAAGAACTCTCCTAACTAGAAAAGATGAGCAAATATATAAGTAATTATAATATAGTATAAATAATACAACAAAGTAAGCATAAGATGATATAGGAGCATATAAAAGGAATATTTTACCTAGAAAAATATAATGAAAATATTTACATGACAGATGACAGACATTCTAGAAGCATTATTATAATTGCATATATAACACTATTATACTCAAGGACCTGATTAAAGTTCTCCACAGATAAGCCTTTCTAAAAAGAAGCCAAAGGCAAAAATCAAAAAAGGAAATAAGGATATGAATTTGAAGATAAGAATGCTCATTATAGCATTTTTTTAAATAACCTACAATTTATGATATAATTCAATCATTAAAATTATGATTTCATCAAACACAAAAATTTTAAACCTCTGTATGTCAAAAAAACTAATGAAGTCTAACAAAAGTGAAAAAAAATTCTCGCAACATCTGAGTTAAGTATATGTATAGAGAGAATTCTTATAAATCAGTGGGGGGAAAACTACAGCAACTGACATAAAACAGACAATAAAAGAAAAATATACTTAAAATACAGGAAAATGTATTCATCTAAAGGTCATCCAACAAATGCATATTTAGAGAGCAATGAGATTCTACTGTAACCATATCTAATTGGCAAGCAGAAAGTATGGTGAACAAGCACTCTCCTCCATTTCTTAAGGGAACACAAACTGACATAATCTAACTGGAAGGCAACTTTTAATACTACAATTTTTAAAACTTTGAAATGTTTCACTTTCAGGTATTTAAAGTTAGCAAAAAATTAGGATATGAATTTAATGAAAATAGTACTCATCCCAGCATTTTAATAACTTGGAAATAAATTATGATACATTATAACCATTAAAATTATGATTATAGAATGGCTAATTTTTAAATATTTAATAAAATAGTCATAACAGGCATAATCTATTGTCAATTTACCTGGCCACAAAAATGGTATCTGTGGTATTATCCTATGTTTGTATAGACAAAAATATATATAAGCATATATTTATACACAGGAAAATCTAGTAATATACAAACAAGTATCAAGAGTGGTTATCTCTGAGTGATGAAATTATGGATTATTTGTATTTTCTTCCTTTTGGATTTTCAACACTAAACATATTACTTTTGCAAAAAAGAAAATTAAAAAGAACATTTTTCCATACATTTATTAAAAAACAAATACAAACACAGTGAAGGAAAAATTTTAGGAGCACTCACATACACCTCAAAACATACTCTCCAGAAAAACTAGCCTAAGCACTAACCTGGTATGTCCAGAAGGCCAGCGCTCGGGAGCTGATGTCCAACACAATCTCTGGTCGAAGTCCCGCTAATACCATGGCTTTATATTCTTCTGATGGACTGAGTTCTGTGCGGACAATATCTAGCTTTCCAGAAAGAGTACTGTTGCAGGCAGGGCAGATAGCTGGTGAACGACTAAACTCACCACTACCATGCTGATCACAGAATATATGAGAGCAGGCAGTGACCCATGCATAACCAGAGAGTTTGACACGACACTTGCGATAATTACAAAGCAGCATGTCTTCACACAAAGACATAATAGATAATAAAGTCTCCAGATACTGAAAATAATCCTAAAAAAGGATAAATGAAAAAGTCAATTTGCAGTAAAATTAAATAAATAAATTAAAATAAACGAAACATGTTTTTATTTTACTAAGGCAAAATAATATACCTTTTATTATGCTTTCGTATTACAATCAATATATAATATTGATTTCAGCCACCCAACAATATTGTGCTCCTTCTTTTTGCAAACCACTGCTAAGGCCATGAAAAAAATTTTTAAGGAAAAAGTTAAAGACAAAGGTAGTTCCACATCTCACTTATAAGTTAAAAATAATATGTTCATGCAAAAAAAAAAAGGTTTAGGAATATTTACAAAGTACAGATAAAAATTAAATTCGTGCTTTTTGCCACTTCTCAATACCTAAACAAAAATCCAAATGTATTACCCTCATAGTTTGCTAGAATATTTTAGTATCACTTCCACACTTGGCAGATATAAAAAGTCCAGGCACTAATTTTAGCCATTTTTTAATGCAAAGTATTTTAAGTTACATTTTTAGGTTTTCATATATTCTGAGATTCCTCAGATTGTTTAACTGTGTTGCCTTGACTAAAAGACTAGTAGTAACCTATACTATTAAATAGAAACTAATTTAATTCATTCAAGTAGTTGACATTATAAAGCCTGAAAAATGTATATAAAAGCAAACTTTATCACCAATTAAACAACTCACCTATTAATGTAAATACTATTCAATGCTATGCTTCTATTCCATTATTTTTCAATATAGTGTCTACTGTCACTGGAGTTTAATCCAAACTAGGCAACAATATCCTGAACACATCAAAATTAGTCATTATTGTATAAAATTGGTCTTCTCTTGTGCCTCAGACAGTAAAGAATCTGCCTGCAATGCAGGAGACCTGCGTTTGACCCTGGGTGGGGAAGATCCCCTGGAAAAGGGAATGGCTACCCACTCCAGCATTCTTGCCTGGGGAATTCCACAGACACAGGAGCCGGGTGGGCTACTGTCCAAGGGGTTGCAGAGTCAGACACGACTGAGCGGCTAACATATAAAATTATAGTGTCACTAATAAAATAACAGTGACACACCAATTACACACCAAGGGAAGATGGTCACATTTAGAAACAGATAAATTCTGTCAAGACAGTTGCCTGGGTCACAGGGGTAGGACAAGGATGCTCCGACACTTTTTACCCCAAATGTCCCTGCTGAAGGAGTCTCCACAGGTACCCGGCGGCCGCAGTTACAAGGCCTGTGTCCCTCCGGCAGGATAGAGTGCAGACGGGAAGCAGAAGAGCTGGGAACAGTTTGGAATCTGAGTCCCTTACCAGGCAGAGCCAATGTTAGTTGCTCAGTCTTGTCCGACTCTTTGCAACCGCCAAGCTCCTCTGTCCACGGGATTTCCCAGACAAGAATACTTGAGTGGGTGGCCATTCCTTTCTCCAGGAGATCTGCACCAGGCAGAGCGGAGAGGTACAGCTAGTTCAAAATTTTCCACAAGGTCGGGGAAAGAGTCAATTTAGTGAGCTGTCCAATTTAGCGAGGACCAAGTTTTGAAGATTAGACTCACGGAAACTTCAAACTAGCAGCGCTCTCAAAAGAAAATACTAACAAGATTAATACAAATTAAAAAAAAAAAAATCTAACCTGAGACTCCCAAGAAAAGCGCGGGAAAACACCGTTGCTTCCTTAACTCCACCACGACGACGACGACGACAAGCGAGGATTCTCCACTGGCGTCGCCACTACGTCTTGGGGCGCATGCGCGGGGTCGCCCCAGAGCCTGCCGGGTGGTGGGCGCCGAGTCACGCGGCTCAGGATCCTGGGACCCGAGGCCTTTGGCACCTAGACTATGGGCGTTGCACCCCCAGGCGCGCGAATCTTTGAGCGAATCTGACTGAGCCTGGTCTAGGTGTCCCACTTGGGAGCCTCGCAGATACTGTCATTGTGTGCCGTTTTCAGCCCTCGACTGGCTCAAGCTGTTAGTTACATGCTAGTCGTGTCTCTTTGTAACCCGCATGGACTGTAGCCCACCAAGCCCGTCTCTCCTAGCTGTCCTCAGCCTAACATTTGAGGTCAGAACAGAGTGGGGACAGTTGAGAAGCTAACAACAGGAGTGAGTCCATGCAGGTGTTTGTCCTGGGAAATTTTAGGGAGTACTGGCTGGTCAACAAGACTTTGTATTTCAGGAAAGTCCCCCAAATTGTGTGATATCTATAATTTGACACCTACCATCTCTGTTATATTTTCTGCCGTTTTTTAATCCGTCTTGAGATAGACATCTTTCCAGTTTTTCACATCCTCTATATAAAGAACTCGATTTAGAATCTGCATATGAAAGTTCATTACAGCTCTTAAGCAATAGGGTTAGGTGTCACAGCTTTTCTGAGATCATCTGCCTGCGTACATTCCTGGGCCTGCTTGGATTATTAATTGTTTAAATGTTTGCACCCATTTTATCCTAATACTTTTACCTATTACATTTTCTCTTCTGTACTTACAGTATGACTTTCTGCTCAATCTATGAGTCTATTAGAATTCATATTAGAAATTAAGCTGAGAGCTCCAGGGGTCCTCAGAATATAAGCCTATTTTGTAGCCACCTTTCCTGAAGATGTGACACTAGTATGAATTAGAAACAAACAATCCAATAATTCAGCAACACAACGAAGACACTAAGCCCTGAAAACCCCTTATAGGTTGTGAATCTAGATACTAAACCTTTCTCCTTCAGACAAAAACCTACCCTGATTAAACAACTTTCTCTAGTTTTTTGTCTATCTGTAACTGGTTCACAGTAATCAAGGTCATCTTGGCCTTTGTATACACTTCCTAAAATGTCTTCTGAGAGTTCAAAATGGAAATTCAATCTAGAGTTACAAAATGGGTTTGAAGAAAATAAGGGCTTCATATGTAAACCATGTAATCCCTAACATGTTTTGGTTATCTGAGCCTTTTGTGCATTTTCTGGTTTTAACTATGCCAAATGTAGAAAATATTAGAGTACAATAAAAAGGTACACTCTCATGTCAAGTTATAAAACACAAAACATTTACATTTGACCAGTACCTAACTTTGTGATTCTAGCCAAGTCACCTTTGTGCTACAATATGATCCCTTCCTGCTTCTTCAGCTTCACTGTTTCCCCAAAGCTTGGTGTAACTCACGCCATTTTTAAAGTCAGTTTCCAATTTCCAACCCATTTGACTAAAAACCTATATGAATTGTGTGTGTGTGTGTATATGTATATATACAGATAGATATACCTACACACACATACATTTGGTGCAGGGGGTCGGGGGCGACAGGGAACAACAGGGATATGTTTTGCCAGATAGGAAAAAGTGGGGGGAGCTACAAAGTCTTAATATAATATCCCACTAGTCTGGAATACCAGGAATTGACTTAACCTGTTTCTTGGTGGATTGCGTCCTGTTCTCTCATGGCATAGAAAAACCCTTCCGTGGCTCATTTCTAAGGTGCTCCTGAGGATGAAACCACTGAAATCAATCAAGGCTAGGATACAGAGACCTAACCACCAAAAAGAGCATTTTAAAATATTGGTTTTTCAAACTTATGGTTCCTGGGAGGAAGGGATAGTTATGGACTTTAGGAAGATCATGCACACAGTGCTACATTTTAAATGGATAACCAACAAAGATCAATTGTATAGCACATGGAACTCTGTTTAATGTTATGTGCCAGTCTGTATGGGAGGGAGTTTGGGGGAGAATGGATACATGTATATTTATGGCTGAGTCCCTTCACTGTTCACCTGAAACTACCACAACATTGTTAATCGGCTGTACCCCAATACAAAATGTTTTTGATGTTAAATGAATAAATAAACAAAATGCTAAAAAAGACAGGTTTTTATTATTAAATATTAAACATAAAAAATGTGGAGAATGACCATCACTCAATCTAATAAACCCAAACTTTTCTCAAGTTTGATGTTTTTTAATGAGGTAACAAGTTAACAGATATTCAATCCATTTTTCTTTTACCTCTCCAGAGGTAAACAAGCCAGGATTTGGGGGTTTATCATTCTCATACAGGTTTTTAACATGTATATATATCAAACTTTGTTTTCATATTCTCAAACTACTAAATCTTACACAATACATATCAGTTGGCCATTTTTAAGTCTTTTTTTTTTTTTAGGTGTAAAGTTAATACACATACCTTATATTAATTCATTTTTAACAGCCAAATTCTACAAACCACAATTTATTTATTCATTCCTCTAATGGACATTGGTTCCAGGCTTTTACAACTAAAAATATTTTACTGCAATAAACTTTCTGTGCCCATTTCCTTGAGTACACATGTCAAGAACTCCTTAAGAATGCCCAAAGATTGGGTATAATCATCTTCCAAAAAAATGATGTTGCCAAACCGTCTCCAAAGTAATAAATTAATTTCACTGCAACCAGCAACTCCAGCCTTGACAACATGTTTAAGTGTCAGAGTTCGTCTGTTCTGTTTCAATTTTTGCCCATCTGATGGCAGTGAAATGGAATCTCAGTGTTGTTTTAATGTACAGTTATTTTATTAGTAGTTAGATTAAGCATCTTTTCATGTGACTACTCAGGGATCCTCATCTATGAATTGCCCATTCATATCCTTTGATCATCTTCTTAATTTAAATGGAGCCTTTGTCAGTTACATGGCATGCAAACAAAGTTTGAATTTTAGTGTATACAAAGTTATCAGTCTTTTCTTTTGCCTTATGGCTAATCCAATGTCACAGTGCCATATTCTTTGCTTTTATATAGGCTTGAAGTTTTGCTTTCAATTTACAGATCTTTAATCCATTCTTCCTAACATAAAAAGTCTGGATAAACTCTGACAGCACAATTTGTGCATTCATTATCATATACCATTTAACTGGAATTTTACCATGAAATTTGATTTTGATCTTGTTTAGATATTATAAGTACTTACTGGCTATATTATATGCCACATTTCTCTAAGAGCTTCAGAAATAATAATCTTCCTATTATGTTTGAATCTAAGACAGCATCATCTACTCTAAATCTAATTTGATATTTATATTTGCTTTAACAGAAGAATAGGTTTCATATTATAGGTTTCTAAAGAATAGGTTTCATATTATAAGAGAAGTTATTATTCAGACTCATTGCTATCCAGGTAGTTTATCAAGTCAAAATTTAAGTCCCAAGTATTCCATGTAGTCTTGTTGAAATGCCATTAAAATGGTTATCATTTCCAGAGATTCAAAAAAAAAAAAAATTCTCCAGAGATTTTCATTAACTTCAAGTATTTCTTGAGTATCTATTCTGGGTCAGGCATTGTAGATAAGCAAGTTATCCTGCTTTCATGGAGTTTACAATCTAGCAAAGAATCAAACAATGATAGAAGAAAATATTTTACTCTTTTACTGCTTGTTAAATTTTTGCAAGTTGATTCTTATAAACCATTTCTGGTGAGAAAAGTCAGTGTCCACGTTTAATTTGAAGAATCATCCACCTTCATGCTGCAGAGAAAAAGATATTTTTAACATTTCCCTGAAAAGTGAATAACTACTCAATAGAAAATTGAGTAAACCACTTAAAATTTAAACATGAATGACTTCAGGTTATGTTTTAATAACTCCTAGAATCAACTAACTAGAGTGCTTCCTCTCATAGTGTTAGATCAGTGCTATTCAAATCTGTTGCAATCAGGGTGTTCTCTATATATTAGATCCTCATGTTTTAGAATTAATGGAGTTTTTTAATCCCAAGTATAATTCTTAATCTAGAGTCACCACCTGCTTCACAATTGTTTGACTCCGCAAAAATCAGAAGGCACTAACGGACAGCCAACCCATCCCCATAGTGCCCTGAGTGAAGACAAGTCAGTTTAGCTATATGATGGACTAAAATCCCACTACTTAAGGCTCCAAGCAGTGAGAGGAACAGCCATCAAAGATTATCTCCAGTCACTTCAATAAATGTTTTAAGAAATATCACTATCACTTCTAAATTTTTTAAGGGTCAGTCGAGAACTATAAGAACCATTAAATATCAACTGGTCCAGCTAGTAGACAGACAAAAAGAGGAATTAGATGATAAATAAATTAGTGTCAAAAAGAAGATTAATTAAGAAAATGCTATTGAAACAATGATATTGGGATATACACTATAGGCCTTATTACCGTACTTTGCCTAACTCTAGAACCAAACTGGAGAAGGCAATGGCAACCCACTCCAGTACTCTCGCCATGGACAGAGGAGCCTGGTAGACTGCAGTTCATGGGGTCGCTAAGAGTGGACACAGCTAAGCGACTTCACTTTCACTTTTCCTTTCATGCATTGGAGAAGGAAATGGCAACCCACTCCAGTGTTCTTGCCTGGAGAATCCCAGGGACGGAGGAGCCTGGTGGGCTGCCGTCTCTGGGGTCGCACAGAGTCGGACACAACTGAAGCGACTTAGTAGTAGTAGTAGTAGTAGCAGAACCAAATTAGACTCTGTGTGCTAAGGATAAAGATAATGAGGCATAGCCCAACTGCCAGAAAGATGCACATAAGCAATAAAAACAAGGAATTGCTCATAACTATTATGCATGTCAGAAATTGCTAGGTAGTACAAAGTCTAATATAAATATACACATGGACTCCAGTGATAAAATAGCTAACATCTATTTAGCACTTAGCATATGTTAATAATGTTCTAAGCCCCACACATTTGTTATCTAATTTAATCTTCTAAGTCAAGTATTATTCCTTTGAGTTAGGTACTATTATTATCACCTTCTAAGATATAAAGACCCTAAGACATTGAAATATTAAGAAACTTGCCAGGGTTACATAGCTGCTTAAGTGATAGAGAGTGGGTTTGTACCAAGTCTGACTTCAGAGGCATGTATAGCTACTATGCTATGCCACCTTTCAACATTTTCAGTTGGCTTTTTAAAAAATAAAATTTGTAGCACCTTAAAAGCTAGCCATGAAGTCACTAAGCTGAGTTTTCACAGATTCATATGTATGTCAAAGCTTCTCAATTTCAACATAAGCCTTACCATAAAACAAAAACACCATTATTATCTACTGTATATCCAGGATTACAGCTCCCAAGAGTTCCGGGCTGGGAAAGAAGTGAGACTCCAGTCTAGTTTCCTGAAATTTCATTTCTACAAAAGATAAAACCGAAAGTTAAAAAGTTATTTCAAGTGCTGATGTTACTTTGAACATTGCTTTTAAATATTTGTATTTCCTATATTTCAAACTCATATGTTGCCCCATTCTCTGTTGAAACTTGCAAGTACAAGAATACAAGCCTGTCCTATCTAGACTGCTTTAAATAACTTAAAATTATAGACGAATGTAATAAAGTCAGAAAATATTGGTTAACAAGATCATCCACAGAACCCAATCTAAAGACAATAATCCCTGGTATTGGAATATATCCTTTCAAATGATTCCTCAAGTAAACATAAGCACATAAAACTGTTTAAACAGAAAAAGGATTATGCATGTTGCTCTGTAACTTGTTTTAAATTAATATATCATAAATACTCTTCCATTTCAAGAAAGATAAACTGGTATCATAATTTTTAGTGATTACATAGTATTGCATTTTATTATCTTGATTTTTAAATTGATTTAACTAACTCTGGGGTTCTCCTAATCTTATGTATAAACTAACAAAATAGTGACTCGTTTAATACTGTCAAGTCAAGTGGTTAACAGAATTATACCAGTCATCAGCGTTTTTTCTGTAGTGTTTGAATTTTTAGATTAAGGATTCTTGACCCAAGTTCTATCTCAAAGAGATACAACAAAAGATCAAAGCTCAACCAGGTATTGTAGTAGCAAACTCATAGTTCAAAGATTTAAGAATTACCTAACATCATGGGCTAGATCCCAGTAAGAATTTCAAGAAATAGAATTCAATTCCAAGTGTTTGCGCTAGCTATAGTCTGCTTAGAGCATGTGTTCAGTCAGGGCAAGCAGGACTTCTCTGCAGGCCAATGGTTAAGCCTCCACTCTACCAATGCAGGCAGCATGGGCTCAACCCCTGGTCTGGGAACTAAGACCCCACATGCCACATGTGCAGTCAAATGAAAAATAAATAAATGAAACAATCAGGGCAGCCAGCTGAAACATAGGCTCAGGATGTGTTTCATCACAGCAAACTGCAAATGACTGACTGCTGAAGAACAAACCATCACCAGGTCCTTATCCCCAAACCAGGGAAACTCTCAGCACTGAGCCCCTTCAACTACCAAATTTCAACCACTAAGAAAACTCAATCTCGAAACTTGCGAGGTGGTTAGAAACTCAAATGAGGTAAAAATGAAGGTTTTGTTTACACTTACTTCTGGTATCATATGAACAGCTTCTCTCTAGGAATCAAGTTGAACTACAGGATCTATCAAGCATCTGGCATCTCTGGAGAATAAAAAATTAAATAATAAACAAATACACAAAGGTTATGACTATAAGACTTGAATGTACACCAGCCTACTCCACACCAAGTCACACCCATAAAGCCTCAAGGAAAATTAACTCAAACAAAGCTATTCATTCTTTATTTGAATCTCCATTCAGCAATATAAATGGACCCATCTACTTGGAGAATGTCGTCAAATGCCCAAACTCATTATCAGACTAGGACAAGACTTCTATACAAGCTCTGCTATTTGTATAAATTTAAAAGTTTGGGTAAAACTATACAGTAAGTCTAACCAATCTCTGAAAGATTACATTAATAAAAGTCAACAGTCTAAACAGAGAATAGGTATGCAAAGAGAAGAAGCTCCTTGATGGCTGCAACCAAAGTATGGCAGCCATGGGAACAAATTCAGGGAGATGGGGCATAAATGGTATGAGTTACTGCCATCTCTCCGAGTTCACAGGGTATGTGATGACGGAAAACACTTGTAACCACAGGGTGACCACAATCATTAAGTTCACAAAATCCTTTAAAGAAAAAATAAATAAATAAATGGAAGGAGCTAAGAACTGATAGGGCTTCCCTGATAGCTCAGTTCGTAAAGAATCCACCTGCAATGCGGGAGACCTGGGTTTGATCCCTGGGTTGGGAAGATCCCCTGGAGAAGGGAAAGGCTACCCATTCCAATATTCTGGCCTGGAAAACTCACAGTCCATGGGGTCGCAGACTCAGACACAACTGACCGACTTTTCACTTTCAAGAACTGGTTAAGTGTCAGATAAATGAGAAGGCAATCTAAAATAGTTTTTTTTTTTTTTCAAAGTATGTTTCACTTTCATTTGAGCCAGTGTCAGTTATATTTAACCTCTACTTCTGTTAAAGTGTTTATCACAATAAACTAAAGAAAACCTTCCCTTGATGTAGCAAAATTGAATTAGCATCATTTGGAGCACAAGTTGGCCAAGAGATGGCAGTATAAGAAAGAAGCTTCAATTTGTTCTTCCAGAGGTTGAGTGTAATCTGAATGTTTAGTTGAAACAGACTAGACACAAAGCTCATCTGGAAAGCAATCTTTATATTATTCCCTACTCTTCACTTAATTACTAAGTAAAATTTCTTTCTATTATATTTAATGATCATATAAAATCATTAACTACAATATTACAATTATATTTTTTTCACGTTCCTTTTCATGAAGCAATGGGGAAATTTAAAACTCCATAATCTCAAATACAACCTAGCTAGAAAGACAACACACGAGAGAATTAATGTCCATGGTAAGTACCAAACAAGTCGGAGAGAGAGCCAAGTTATATTTAGAAGAATCATTGGTCAAGGAAGGCTTCATGAAGAAAAACTAGGTCTTGAATGAGTCTCAAAACTGCACTTAGAAGAGTATTTGCTATGTATCTGAAGGTTGCTAAGAGAGTAATCTTGAAAGTTCTCATTACAAGAAGAAAAAATTTTTAACTAGATGTGATGATGGATCTTAACTAGATGTATTGTAGTAATCATGTCCTAATATCAATATATACAAATACTGAATCATTATGTTATACACCTGAGACTAATATAACACATGAATTATATCTCTAAAAGAATAACTGCATTGTCCAATAGTTAACACCTATTACAGCCTAAACTTAAATTAAACTAAACTAAAAGTTAAATTCCTCAGTTACATTTTAATTGCTCAGTAACCTCATATGGCTGGCTATCGAACTGGACAGTACAAATATTCAACATTCAAGTTCTGTTGAAGAGCAGTGCCTTTAACAGTGGGTATGACTAAAAGTAAGCTGACAAAAAAGGAAGCAGTAGTTATCATTCTTAAAGTCCTACCTATAATCTGTCAAGAACTACTGAAATCATTTCAAACTTTACAACAGAAGTTTTCTCCCATATTTATAAGGAAATTTTGTGGCTCAGAGAAGTTAAATAAGTTTTCTAAGTTCACTTAGCTAATAAGACCCGGGATATGAGCCCAGTTCTGTCAAAATTCCATATTTTCACTTCACTATGCCCCTTACTACCTGAACTAAGAAGCAGAACTGCAAACGACAATTTGCTTTAAAACATATTAAGAATGGCATACTGGGGGGAAAAAAAAGAATGGCATACTGGTTCAGTAGGCCAGAAAGAAACAGACCCACTCATTTTGTTTCCAAAGGCCATAACTTCTTCAAAAAACAAAAGGTACATTTTATATGTGAACAGATGATTCATAAGGCTTGATATAAACCACAAATTTTTAAGTAACTCAGAGATATAATCGAAGTGTTATTTTACTTGTTCTTGCCCTATACTTGAATAGTGCTTTAATTATTCCTAATGTTTTGGATATCAGCAACATGTGAGATTAACTAAGGGAACATAGGAAGCATTCAGACACTGCAAAATTTTACCATTTCTTATTGTAAGAGTTTTAACATTATCCACCTCAAAAGTCCACATCCAAGTACTTCTTATGGGAAAAATAATTATAGATTTAAAGGTATACCTTGCCTATTTGGCTTATCTCACAAAAATAAAACCCAGATTGCAAAGGGCCTGGTCTTTGTTTCCGTGGCACATAGCACAAAGCCTGCCTGGTATAGCACATGATGCCTTTCCCAATGTGTGATGCTCCGTGCAGGATTTTAGTTATGCTTCATAAAGTGTCATTTCACCACATGAAGACCACTGTACATTTACTGAGTTGCTTAGGGAGCTAAAGTAAATATTTTGTAAATATCCCATAGGCAATCAATGACCCACTCATTTTGCTTCCTGTGGAAATAAGTTCTTCAAAGGACAAAAGCTACATTTTACATGTGAACAGATGATTCATGAGGCTGGATACAAAACACAAATTGATCATGCTGATGAGCTGAGGCTTCCATTTTAAGATCATACTATCACTCAGTTTTGCTCAGTCCCATTCCAATTTACTCAGTGCCTGCTGTGTACCCCACACTACGGGATACAATGATAACTCAAGGAACCTCCTGTCTCTTTTGGATAGAAAAGACACTTACACATGTAAAACAGAACACTTTAAGGCGTCATATCTTAGTCAAAGTTCAAGTACTTGCCTCTATGATCCCATTAGCCTTTAACCATTCCTACTAAGAATGTCCAAATCAAAGTCTTCTTCATTTTTAGGGGTCTGCAGATGTTATCGAGGTTTTCACACTGCCACTTCTGGGCTGGCACATGTGGTACTGAAGACCTAGGCTTTCCTTCCTCAGTAGATTCCATCTTCAACCTGAAGCAAAAGGAAAACAATACAAAACTTTGTATATGAAGTAAATGCTAAACTAATTGCTTGGCAGAGTCATCTTTTAGCGACAGCTCTCTAAGGCTGAACAGACCCTCAAGTTTTATTTCCCACTTAGTGTCAGTTATTTTAGCTAAAAATTCCGATTGTTTTAAACTCTCAGGGCGGGAGGAATCTCTAATTTTCCCGAAGAGACCTCTAATCTTTCCCATTCTATTGTTTTCCTCTATTTATTTGCATTCATCACTGAGGAAGGCTTTCTTATCTCTTCTTGCTATTCTTTGGAACTCTGCATTCAGATACATCTATCTTTCCTTTTCTCCTTTGCCTTTGAGCTATTTCAAAACCTAAAAGGTGATGCTGTTAAAGTGCTGCACTCCATATGCCAGCAAATTCGGAAAACTCAGCAGTGGCCACAGGACTGGAAAAGGTCAGTTTTCATTCCAATCCCTAAGAAAGGCAATACCAAAGAATGCTCAAACTATTGTACAATTGCACTCATCTCACACACTAGCAAAGTAATGCTCAAAATTCTCCAAGCCAGGCTTCAACAGTACATGAACTGTGAGCTTCCAGATGTTCAAGCTGGTTTTAGAAAAGGCAGAGGAACCAGAGATCAAATTGCCAACATCCGTTGGATCATCAAATTAGCAAGAGAGTTACAGAAAAATATCTACTTCTGCTTTATTGACTATGCCAAAGCCTTTGACTGTGTGGATCACAACAAACTGGAAAATTCTTAAAAAGATTAGAATACCAGACCACCTGATCTGCCTCCTGACAAATCTGTATGCAAGTCAAGAAGCTACAGTTAGAACTGGACATGGAACAGAGTGGTTCCAAATAGGAAAAGGAGTACATCAAGGCTGTATATTGTAACCCTGCTTATTTAACTTATATGCAGAGTACCTCATGTGAAATGCCAGGCTGGGTGACACACAAGCTGGAATCAAGATTCTCAGGAGAAATATCTATAGCCTCAGATACGCAGATGACAGAAAGAGAGGAAGAACTAAAGGGCCTCTTGATGAAAGTGAAAGAAGAGAGTGAAAAAGTTGGCTTAAACTCAACATTCAGAAAACTAAGATCATGGCATCTGGTCCCATCACTTCATGGCAAATAGATGGGGAAACAGTGGAAACAGTTAGAGACTTTATTTTTTGGGACTCCAAAATCAATGCAGATGGTTACTGCAGCCATGAAATTAAAAGATGCTTGATCCTTGGAAGAAAAGCTATGATCAACCTAGACAACATATTAAAAAGCAGAGACATTACTTTGCCAACAAAGGTCCGTCTAGTTAAAGCTATGGTTTTTCCAGTGTCATGTATGGATGTGGTAGTTTGACTATAAAGAAAGCTGAGCGCCAAAGAACTGATGCTTTTGAACTGTGGTATTGGAGGAGACTCTTGAGAGTCCCTTGGACTTCATGGAGATCCAACCAGTCTGTCCTAAAGGAAATCAGTCCTGAATATTCATTGGAAGGGCTGATACTGAAGCTGAAGCTCCAATACTTTGGCCACCTGATGCGAAGAACTGACTCATTAGAAAAGACCCTGATGCTGGGCAAGATCGAAGGCAGGAGAAAGGGACGACAGAGGATGAGATGGTTGGATGGCATCTCCAATTCGATGGCCAAGAGTTTGAGCAAGCTCTGGGAGTTGGTGATGGATAGGGAAACCTGGCATGCTGCAATCCAGGGGATCACAGAGAGTGGGACACAACTGAGTGACTGAACTGAACTCCAAGAGGAATCCACTCAGAGCATATATGAAATAAAAGTAGGAAGATCAGAAACAGTGAATAATCATGCAGTTCATCCCAAGAGAATACTATTTTACCCAATCCTAGTCCTATCACTGGTGGAGCAAAATAAAAATGAAATTAAAAAATACAGTACCTGAGGGCTTTGGGTCAAAACAGCAGTAAGGAATAACTTCATATTTTATCTATTTCATAATAACTCTGCCTTAAAATTTATAAAGCACTGTCCTTAGAGTAAATCATTTCGCAAGTACTATGTTATCTTTTCCATTTTATAGGTATACAGTTCAGTTCAGTTCAGTTGCTCAGTCATGTCCAACTCTTTGTGACCCCATGAATTGCAGCACGCCAGGCCTCCCTGTCCATCACCAACTCCCGGAGTTCACTCAGACTCATGTCCATTGAGTCGATGATACCACCCAGCCATCTCATCCTCTGTCATCCCCTTCTCCTCCTTCCCTCAATCCCTCCCAGCATCAGAGTCTTTTCCAATGAGTCAACTCTTCACATGAGGTGGCCAAAATACTGGAGTTTCAGCTTTAGCATCATTCCTTTCAAAGAACACCAAGGACTGATCTCCTTTAGGATGGACTGGTTGGATCTCCTTGCAATCCAAGGGACTCTCAGAAAGTCTTCTCCAACACCACAGGTCAAAAGCATTAATTCTCTGACGCTCAGCTTTCTTCACAGTCCAACTCTCACATCCATACATGACTACTGGAAAAACCATAGCCTTGACTAGACAGAACTTTGTTGGCAAAGTAATGTCTCTGCTTTTGAATATGCTATCTAGGTTGGTCATACTTTCCTTTCAAGGAGTAAGCGTTTTTTAATTTCATGGCTGCAATCACCATCTGCAGTGATTTTGGAGCCCAAAAAAGTAAAGTCTGACACTGTTTCCACTGTTTCCCCATCTATTTCCCATGAAGTGATGGGACCAGATGCCATGATCTTCGTTTCCTGAATGTTGAGCTTTAAGCCAACTTTTTCACTCTCTTCTTTCACTTTCATCAAGAGGATTTTTAGTTCCTCTTCACTTTCTGCCATAAGGGTGGTGTCATCTGCATATCTGAGGTTATTGATATTTCTCCCGGCAATCTTGATTCTAGCTTGTGCTTCTGCCAGCCCAGCCTTTCTCATGATGTACTCTGCCTATAAGTTAAATAAGCAGGGTGACAATATGCAGCCTTGACGTACTCCTTTTCCTATTTGGAACCAGTCTGTTGTTCCATGTCCAGTCCTAACTGTTGCTTCCTGACCTGCATATAGGTTTCTCAAGAGGCAGATCAGGTGGTCTGGTATTCCCATCTCTTTCAGAATTTTCCATTGTTTATTATGATCCAAGCAAGGTTTAAATAAGTGGCAGGCAACTTAGCTTAATGGTTAAGATAATGAAGTTGGACAGAGCTAGATTTGACTCCTAGCTCCATTGTTGTGACCTGGGGCAAGTTATGCAGCTTCTCTAAGCTTCAGATTTCCTTTCCTTTCCTTTCCTTAACTCTGTTAAGATTAAATTATGTAAAATAGATATAAAATAAGATAAAGCATATCTCCATAGAAAACTAATTTTTCTCCCTCAACGAAACCTCTAACTGAAAAACTAGTTGTTTCACAAGACACGATCTGGGACTTTTAAGACTTTTTAAAATAAATAGCTTTGGAGGAATTCAGTCTTCCTCTTTTATTTTGCATGTTTACAGTCCCCAGTACATTTCCTTTTTTCCTAACAATGTAAAATACAAGTTTACTTGCTCAACACCCTCTACCTGTAAAGATAACTCATATATTAACGTGTAATACTCAAGGTCACTGGGCAAAACTTTTTAGGAGAAAAATAATACACAAAATATATTTATTGCTTATTTTCTAGAAGGTATGTAACATTTATTATACATCCACTAGTGCTTGGACTTCATATACTTTGATCTTCAAAAGCTAAGCCTCAGAATCGTTCACTGACTCACCTAAGATCACTGGAGGAGTAAACTGTGGTGATGGAATTTCATTTAGGCTTGCACTAAGCTCAGGCCCTCATCTTTTTCAGTACATCCTAAGCTTTTGAGGGTACCATCACCACAGTGCTGACATTAAAACTGGGAGCTCCTCCTGAAGCTTGTTAAAACCATGTGACTTCAGAGTTTGTAGTGTCTTTCCCAACAAGAAAGATGAACTGCTCTGAGCAAAGTGAAGTGAAGTGAAATGAAGTCGCTCAGTCATGTTCGACTCTTTGCAACCCTGTGGACTGTAGCCTACCAGGCTCCTCCATCCATGGGATTCTCCAGGAAAGAATAGTGGAGTGGAACGCCATTTCCTTCTCCAGGGGATCTTCCCAACCCAGGGATCGAACCCAGGTCTCCCGCATTGGAGGCAGACGCTTTAAACTCTGAGCCACCAGGGAAGCAGACCGGGGCAAAAACAACATCCAATGCAGCTCCCACACGCCCAGTAAATACCTGAGCCCTGCAGACCCAGGAGAATTAAAGCTGACTGGTCTAAACTTCTCTTCCAAGATCTACCCTCTCACTAAAAGACACAAGTCAAAACAGCATTGAGAAAATAACAGTACCTTTTCTTCCAAGCAAAATGAATCCAGGTATTTTGCAGAAACACTATGCACATGAAGCAGAGTCTATTGTTCCCAGGTCACCCTGTCTCAGAAAAGGCAGACTGGGTCCTGCAGAGGCCCACGTGGAAAGAAGCCAGGCAGATCATTTCACTGCCTTCCTCCAATTTCCACACAGCCGAAATTAATCTCTTAGTAGCTCACAAACACTCCAAGGCTAGCTGGAAATTAAGGCTGTCACAAGGATACAGTGGCTCAAACTGACGAGAAATTCAAAACAATTAGGAATCAAGATTAAATGCACACTCACCAGCCCACCAACAAAATGAAAAGAGAGAAAGTGGAGAGACGGGAAGTGACTTTGAGAAGTGACCTCAGGGCCTGATTGGCTAATGATGATTCCCTCCCTCCTTTACCTTAAAAGGCTGGAAAGATGCAACCTGCCCCACCCCCACACCCTTCAGGTACCTGTCTCTTTAAGGACCAAAGATGCTACTTTCACTGTTTTTAAACTTTTTAAACCAAGCTTCCTTTTGAGTTAATACACTTAGCACGGACTAATTCAAGGTATTTACACACATTCTAGTTTAGATGGACTACTTCAATTTTCATTCTTTTGGGTTAGTATTCTAGATCTACTCAAGTTAGAACTTACCATCAGGGAAATATTCAAGTTAACAAGCTTAGTAAGAAAGATACCGGAAAAAGACAGTCACCTGCAATCCAAGAAGAAAGGCCTTAGGGAAACCAATGCTGCCATCACCTTTATCTTGGGCTTCTAGCCTTCAAAATTTTGAGGAAATAAATTTTTCTTGTTTGAGGAATCCAGTCTGTAGTTTTTAGTGATGGTAGCCCTAGCAAACCAATACACTGCGACTTTGAATAAATTACTCTTATTTTTCTAGAGTTCAATTTTCTCAACTGTAAAATACAGCCAATAATACCTACCTAACAACAGGGTTGTTGTGAGAATTAAATATGTGTAAAGCTCATAGCATTGTTGATACACGGCCCCGCCCCGCCCCCGCCCCGCCCCCGCCCCGCCATGGACTGTAGCCTACCAGGCTCCTCTTGGCTTTCTGCCATTAGAGTGGTATCTTCTGCATATCTGAGGTTGTTGGTATTTCTCCCAGCAATCTTGATTCCAGGTTGTGAATCATCCAGCCCGACATTTCCTATGATGTACTCTGCATATAAGTTAAATAAGCAAGGTGACAATATAAAGTCCTGAAGTACTACTTTCCAATGGGTTCAACCGCTGGGTGCGGATTCCTTGGAGAAGGGAATTGCAACCCAGTCCAGTATTCTTCAGAGAAGGCGATGGCACCCCACTCCAGTACTCTTGCCTGGAAAATCCCATGGACGGAGGAGCTTGGTAGGGTGCAGTCCATGGGGTCGCGAAGAGTCGAACACGACTGAGCGACTTCACTTTCACTTTTCACTTTCATGCATTGGAGAAGGAAATGGCACCCCACTCCAGTGTTCTTGCCTGGAGAATCCCAAGGACGGGGGAGCCTGGTGGGCTGCCGCCGTCTATGGGGTCGCACAGAGTCGGACACGACTGAAGCGACTTAGCAGCAGCAGCAGCAGCAGCCAGTATTCTTGCCTGGAAAAATCCCATGGACAGAGGAGCCTGGAGGGCTACAGTCCATGGGATAGCAAAGAGTCAGACAGGACTGAGCGACTAACAGCTCACACAACTTCCGTAAATACTGTATACTTCTTATAGCACTGTTGCTGCTTTTGCTTGTGTAATTACTTGATTAATGTCTGTCCTCAAGACATGAAACATGTCTATTTTGGCTGAACTACCATATCCCCAAAACTCGCCACGGTGTCCAATAAATATGTGGATTACAAAAAGGGGGATAAAAATCTGTATGAAAGTCACCAATATTTAGTTGTTGTTAAAAACGCAGAATCCACCCATCCCCCACGGTGGCACCCACCCGTTCTAAAATTCACTTGGCCTCCTTAGTTCATTACCGTTCTCATTTCATTAAAAAAGGACGGGCGGGAGAGTAGTCTGAATTGGGTTATGAGGCCCCCACGCGGGGTGGGGTACCTCACCTCAGCCATTGAACTCACTTCGCTGGCCGTGAGTCTGTTCCAAGCTCCGGCTAAGGAGGCATCCGCCAGGCCCCCCCGCAAGGGCGGGGTCCATAGCATCTCCTGCCCAGTCTGCCCTCGCGCGGAGCCCCGTTCTCTGGGAACTCACCTCCCCGAATCTCAGGGAGGGCCCTGTTAGGGCCGCCCATGGCCCTAGTCTCAGACCTTCCCAAGGGACATCGGATAGAGTGACTAAGCGCACTCAGCTCGTAGCCCCACTGATGAGCTTCCCTCCGCCCTACGGCGAACAACGCGCGCAAACAGCATTTATAATGAGCTCATACCTAAAGCCACTTTACGGTTACGGTGACTTCCCACAAGACATTGCGGCATGCAAATATTTTAGTGCGTCCCGCCCCTGGTAGTTCCACGCCAGGACGCACACGCACTACGGTTCCCGCCTTTAGACTGCGCTGGCGATTCCAGGAGCGGACTGATGACGTCAGCGTTGGGGCTCGATGGCAGCTCGGCGGCGGGGGACTGCCGGCGGCAGAACGCGAGGTTCGGGTTGAACTATGGGGGCCAGAATACTGGGGGCGGGAATTCAGAAAAGGAACTGTGCCCTCTACTACAGCCCTTCCTATTTCCTTCGCTCCCTGAACCAGCGCTTGTTTTGATGCCGAACTTTGAAAATTTCGGTTGTCATAGCTTTTGAGGGTTACAGAATTGTGTCTGACGGCCTGTTGACCTGTTACAACTTAGTGCCACCACGGTTTTACATACCTAATACAAAACAGTTTAAAAAATTAAGTGCAAGGTGCACCATTATTTTATGTACTATTGAGCAAGGAAAAACGCTTCCAGTTAAAACGTGATTCGGAGCTTCCAAGTCATCCCTTGTAAAATGCATCCCAGTTTCAAAAATGCAGCTCTTAAAATTGACTTATGACAGACATATCATACTCTGTGTATTGTGTTCTTAAATGTGTTGTCTTCGTCTAGATTTTTCGGTTAGGGCAACTGAAGTACAAAGAGATGAAATAACTTCTACACTGATTCTCCAGTTAGAAGAGACAGGGCACAGACTCCAGAGCACTCTATTAACCTATTTCATACCACCTTTAGTAGTTTGAGGATAGGTATTTGGAGGGTATCGGGGCACAAGTAAACAGAGAAGATAAGCAGTTTGAGACTGATGCCTGAGTCCATGAACTCACATGATCTGTGAGTTGCTTTCGTTTTGTTTGGCTGGAATAGCAGTTCAGGAACTCAGACTGTTTTCTGAGTGGTATGGCAGTTATTATTCCTTTGTAAATTTACACAACCATCTCAATCTGTTTTAAAAAGATGTTTTTGCATAGTAGCATCACATTCAGTGTGTACTCATTCTTTTGCTTGTTTGCCCATTCTTCTTGCCTACTCTGAATGAAGCTGAAAGAGTTAATAATGGCAGAACAGTTGCAGAAGCCCCTCCTCCTGCAAAGAAAATTCGAAAATGTCACAGGGTGAAAAAGGAGCCTGTGGCTGAAGGAAAGGCAGATAATGACAGGACTGAAGACAAGCAAGGTCAGCCCCAGACATACACCATGGAGAACGTCGACCAGCAAGAGGGTCCCTGGGAGGGCCGAGGGTGGGAGAGTATTTTGTTCTTTCAACTCTTATTTTTTCTTTCGTTGAAGATATAATTAACTTTCTATCTTTGGGGCATACCATAAGACTAACCTAATTTCTCAAAAGCTTTAGTTTCACATATTTTATTACAATAAACTGAGACTTGAGCAGATCAAGCTTGCTTGGGAAGGGCAGAGTGAATCGACAGGTTTCTATCTAACCATGGCAGCTATTTTTGTTTCCCATATGAGTAGATGTATACTTATCTGTCTTCCCTCAGAGTCTGTGAAGACCTTGCTGTTAAAGGGCAAAGCTCCAGTGGACCCAGAGTGCACAGCCAAGGTGGGGAAGGTAAGAGACTCCCACTAATTTCTCAAAGAACCATTGTTCTTATTGGGATTCTTGTCTGGAACATTGCTATTATCTATTTTAGGAATCCTCTCCAAAATTTTCTCCAAGGCTAAGGGATGAACAGCATGGGGTTTGGGAGTACTAATCATGATATTTTCTAGCATGGTTAACTTAGGAGTTGTCATCAGCTTTCCACACCTCTTTCCCAATTAGAAAATTGTATCATTATCAGTGTTCTAATGAGAAACTGTGCACTGGTATGTAAGAATACAGAAGAAAGGCTTCCTCTGGAGCAGGTTTCCTTTACTGAGTTAGACTCATTTGTGTTTCTGTAATTACATAAAAGCAACATGTTTTCATTATAGGATTGACAGGTTATGTTTAGAAGAACATACTTTTGCATTTTTTCCCCTGGAAGATGCATGTTGGTAATGTGGGAGAGTGATAGTTTGGGGCATACAAAATTTAGAACCTCACCTGTGATCTCATCAGGGTTGGGAACGTACAAATGTCAGTTTTTTCTTTCTCTCTAGGCCCATGTGTACTGTGAAGGAAATGATGTCTATGATGTCATGCTAAATCAGGTAAGGGAAGAAACTGAGAATTTCTTCTTGATAATTATTGATGACAGTGTCCCAAAGCCCAGATCTTTAATTCTGAAGTCCCTTATATTAGCCCCATAATCCCAAATACTCAATTCTAGTGCACTCTGCCTAATAGTGGAGTCTCTATAAGAAGCAGATCCTTTAGCAGATTTTTATGTCTTTATTGAACCTGTGAATCCACTGTTCCTATGATTTTGCACATTTCCTGATAAGTTGTTGGTCATTTTTCTTATGGGCTTTGAGGAACTTTATATAATGTGGAGGATAGTCCTTCATCTATCATATAAATTGCTTATATATTTTCTAAATTTTTCATTTTCCTTTTGATTTTCTTTATAGTATACTTTTTGCCCATATTGAAGTTTTAAATTTTTATGTAGTTAAATTTATTTTTTTCTTTTTTAAATTTGTTTTTATTGAGGTAACATTGATTTATTACATTCTATAAGTTTCACATGTAAAACATTAGATTTCTACTATGTAGAAATACCTACTACAGGATGCTCACCACCAAAACTTTAGTTCCCATCCATCATCATACAGTTCTCCATGCCCATCAGAGTTATGGGCCTCTAATTTCCTTTTTGTGTGTTGTCCTTGTCTGGTTGTGGTATCAGGATAATGTGGGCCTTGTAAAATGAGTTAGGAAGTATTCCCTCCTCTTCAATTTTTTGGAAGACTTTGAGGAGAAGTATTGAATCCTCTTTGAATGCTTAATAGAATTCACCTGGGAAGCTGTCTTGCCCTGGGCTTTTGTTTGGGGGAGGTTTTTTATTACTGCTTCAATCTCTTTACTAGAGTTTGGTCTATTCACATTTTCTATTTCTTCATGATTTAGTCTTGGAACATTGTATGATTCTAAGATTTGTCCATTTCTTCTAGGTTGTCCAGTTGTTAGAATATAGATAATTATAATATTCTTTTATAATTCTTTGTGTTTCTCTGGTACCCATTCTTATTTCTCCTCTTTCGTCTCTGCCTATATCAAAGTCTTACCTCTTTTTTTCTGAGACCAACTAAAAGTTTGTCAATTTTATTTATCTTTTCAAACAGCCAGCTCTTAGTTTCATTGATCTTTACTATTATCTTTTTAGTCTAGTTCATTTATTTCTACTCTGATCTTTGTTATTTCCTTCCTCTTACTGACTTCGGGCTGCATTTATTCTTTCCTGGTTCCTTTAGGTGTGAGGTCCGATTATTTATTTGAGATTTTCCTTGTTTCTTGAGGTAGGACTGTATTGCTTTAAACTCCCCTCTTAGTGATTCTTTCCCTGCATCCCGTAGATTGTGGCATGTCGTATTTTCATCTTCAGTATTTTTGATTTCTCCTTTGATTTCTGTGTTGACCTCATAGTTATTCAGTTGCATATTGTTTAGTAGCGCATTGTCACTTTCCACACATTTGTGATTTTTCCAGCTTTCTTCTTGATTTCTCCATCATTGTAGAAGTTTCATGCCATGTTATCAGAAAAGACTTTTGATAAAATTTCAGTCTTCTTAAGTGTATTGAGACTTGTTTTGTATCTCAGCACATTTTTTGAGAAAGTTCCATATGCACTTGAGAAGAATGTTTATTCTGCTGCACTTGGATGAGATGTTCTGTACAAATCTGTGAAACATCTCATCTAACATTTCATTTAAGGCTGCTGTTTCCTTGCTGACTTTCTAGCTGAATGATCTATCCATTGATGTAATTTGGCTGTTAAAAGTCCCCAACTATTATTGTGTTGCTGTCAGTTTCTTCCTTTAGGTCTGTTAATATTTGTTTTATATATTTTGGTGCTCCAAAGTTGCATGTGCATATATTGAAAAATGTCTTCTTAATGATTGTTCCTTTTATCATTATATAATGTCCATCTTCGTCTCTTGTTACCTTTGTTTTTCTTTTTTTTTTTTTTAATTTATTTATTAGGCTGCAGCAGGTCTTAGTTGCAGCACTTCCATCTTCATTGCAGCACATGGGCTCTTTAGTTGTGACATGCCGGATCTAGTTTGCTGACAAGGGAACAAACCCAAGCCTCCTGCATTGAGATCTCGGAGTCTTAGCCGCTGGACCACCAGAAAAGTCCCACTGTTACCTTTTTTTCTTACATCTGTTTTGTCTGGTAGATAAAATAGGCCTTTTAGGGCTTCCCTGATAGCTCAGTTGATAAAGAATCCGCCTGCAATGCAGGAGACCACAGTTTGATTCCTGGGTCGGGAAGATCCACTGGAGAAAGGATAAGCTACCCACTCCAGTATTCTTGGGCTTCCTTTGTGGCTCAGCTGGTAAAGAATCTGCGTGCAGTGCGGAAGACCTGGCCTCAGTCTCTCGGTTGGGAAGATCCCCTGAAGAAGGAAAAGGCTACCCACTCCAGTATTCTGGCCTGGAGAATTCCATGGACTGTATACGTACAGTCTGTGGGGTCACAAAGAGTCGGATGCAACAGAGCGCCTTTCGCTTTCACTTTGTCTGATAGGACTGTTGATTACACTCACTTTCTTTTGGCTGCCATTTACTTGGAGTATCATCTTTCATCCCTTCACTCTGAGCCTATGTTTTTCTTCAGAGCTGAGGTAAGTCTCCTGGAGGCAGCATATAGTTAGATCTTATTTTTTAATCCATCCAGCCACTCTGTGTCTTTTGATTGGTGAACCATTTACATTTAGGATGATTATTGATAGATGAAGACTTATTGTTGCCATTTCATCTTTTGTTTTCTGGTGGTTTGATATCGCTGTTTTTTTCTTTTTCCTTGTGTTTCTATTTTCCAGTTTGGTTTGGTGGTTTTCTGGGACATTTTTCCGTTTCCTTTCTTTTTTTACTGTTTAGTATCTCTGCTCTAGGTGTATGTTTTGTGGTTGCTGTGAGGTTTGTATAAGCATCTCTTGGATAACTAGTCCTTTTTCTGCTGACACCATCTTGCCTTCATTTGCATGTACAGGTTCCATCCTCTTCCCCTCCTATGCTTTTGTTGTCTCAAATTATTCCTTTTTATGTTGTGAGTTTCTTTTTTTTAATTATTTATATTTTAAGTGAAGGATAATTGCTTTACAGAATTTTGTTTGTTTCTGCCAGACATCATTATATTGTGAGTTTCTTACCAAATTGAAGTAGTTATAGTTGTTTTTTCTGTTTTTGTTTCCCCCCTTTAACCTTTATGCTATAATAAACTGTTTAAAATCTATTCTGATAGGGTTGCAGTTTTCTGATTCTGTTTATCACCTTACTCAAAGATTTGTGTACTTTTGCTCTTTTGTTACAGATAGAAGAGCTCCTTTCAACATTTCTTATAAGGCAGGTGTAGTGGTGATGAACTCTCTCAACTTTTGTCTGGGAAAGCTTTTTTCTCTTTCATCTCTGAATGATGACTTTGGTGGATAGAGTATTCTTGGCTGATAGCTTTTATCTTTCAGTATTTTGAGTGTCATTCCAGTCGTTCTTGACCTGTAGAGTTTCTTCTGAGAAATCTGCATATAGCCTAGTGGGGACTTCTTTGTAGGTGAGCATTCTTTTTTTCCCTGGCAGTCTTTAAAATTCCTATTTTATCATTGACTTTTGTCCTGGAGAAGATCTTTTTGTATTGAGGCAATTAGGTGTTCTGGTAGCTTCATAGAGTGGTAGCACCAGTTTTCTTCTCTAGGTTTGGGAAGTTCTCAGCTATTATTTCTGTAGATAAACCCTTTGCTCCCTTCTCCCTCTCTTCTTCTGAAATACCATTACCTAATGTCGCCCTTCCTAAAAGAGTCAGATAGTTCTTATAGAATTTCCTCCTTCTTTTTTTACATCTTAATTCTCTTTCCTAATCTACCTGTGTCTTTTCTAGATTTCTGTATTTGGGCTCACTTATTCTGTCTTTTATATGGTGTTCCCTGTTTCCAATGCTTTCTAACACATTGTCTTGTTTATTGAGTTCTTCAGCTCCAAAATTTCAGCTTGGTTTTTTACAGAGTTTTGATCTCTTCAGTAAACATTCCTTCTGGTCATTAATGTTATTCCTGAACTCACTAAACTGCCTTTCTGAGTTTTCTCGTAGCTCACTGAGTTTCCTCATGACAGCTATTTCGTATTCTGTGTCATTTAGATCACAATATCCCGTGACGTTGTTTCATTTCTGAAAAGTTGTCCTTTTATTTTTGCGGTACACTGTAACTAGGATTATTCCTAGTGTTTGATGAGGTGTTCTTCTTCCAGCACATTTGAAGTAATGAACACCTTTGTTCTTTAGGTAAAGCTTTTTTTTTAATCTTAATTTTTAAGGATTCAATAGGTTAGAAATTAGAGGGCCTTCCTTTGTTTTCCAGTAGGTGGCGCTCTAGCACAAGTTTTTGGTTTCTCTGATCTGATCTGCCCCTAGTGGTATTTGAGCGCACTTTCCACCCTCTGTCAGAGGGATCCCCTGGTGCCGGCCTTATCACAGTTGTGCCTCCAAGGCTGTTGGTGCTTCGCTGCTGCTACTGTCACTGGCATCACCGCCTGGAGCACCAGGGTGGTAGGAGCTTCCATGCATCTGGAATCTCCAAAGTCATAGGCTCCACCTCAGGAGGAAGGGGAGCAAGAAGCCAGGTTGCCTCGCCAGTGCCTCTGGGATCTCTGGTATTGCTGCTTTCAGCCAGGAGCTGCCAGGGAGGGTGAAGGTGAAGGAGCCAGTCATGGGCCCTCCGTGGCTCCCATCACTGCTGCCACTGCAGCCGAGAGGCCAGAGTCGTGTGCGCTGTGACACCTGCTGCTGCCGGGTTCCCTGCCGGGACGGGATTGCAGGCAGCGCCGCCACTCCTCCCCGGTCCCACTTCCTCTGTTCCCGTCCACCCACCTTTAGATGTACAGATGTGTGGAATTTTCTGGTGTATGGGCACCTTTGCTGAGCTGTGGATTTTTTACTTTCATAGACTGAAGGGGAGAGATGAAGGGAGCATTTTTTTCTCCATCATGCCACTGACCTCCATTTTTTTTCTTTTCTGTCTTTTCCTCTTTGCTTATTTTTGTTGTTTTGGATAGATGCATGCTTGGTATTTCCTGAATATGTCTTCATATTTGAATTTATTGATCTATCATATATACTTCTAACAGCTACATTGAATTCCTCTGTTACCATTTTTTTCCTAAAATATCATAAGCAGATAGAAAAGGTCTTAAGGCCTTTTTGTTCTACCATTCAGCGAATTTATAATGTGAGCAGGCAGAACAAGTAACACGCTTAACAAAGCAGAGTGACTGGGTAACCAGGACTCGGCTTTATAGCACAAGCTGCCGTTCCCTATCATGGACTGCTCCCTCTCTTCACTGGAGTAGGTTACTCACAGGATACCTTTTTAGATACTGGTCATATTTCCTCTGAGTGTCTCCTGGTCATGTTAGGTATGGGGTAGGGGTGGCAGTGGTTTCTGCCTATCCTTTTTCCCCTCCTAACATTGTCCTACTCTCAACTCATGGTCAAATTGTTTCAGGTGACAAGCCAAAATTGTAAATAGTACTATTAAAGAATAAGTTGTCTAAACAAACAAGCATGATGCTTACAGATCTTAGGGGCATCAAAATTGTTTTCATTTGAAAAATAATGACTGCAAGTGCATTGGGAGCTGAAAAACACATACGGCCTCTGTAATATCTATGGAGGGAGGTGAGGCAGGAAGAAACAGAAGGAGCCAATCAATATAGGATATTTGAGGTTGGGTAGAGGTTTTAGGCCGGAGAAGGCAATGGCACCCTACTCCAGTACTCTTGCCTGGAAAATTCCATGGACGGAGGAGCCTGGTAGGCTGCAGTCCATGGGGTCGCGAAGAGTCGGACACGACTGAGCGACTTCCCTTTCGCTTTTCACTTTGATGCATTGGAGAAGGAAATGGCAACCAACTCCAGTGTTCTTGCCTGGAGAATCCCAGGGACGGGGGAATCTGGTGGGCTTCCGTCTATGGGGTGGCACAGAGTCGGACACGACTGAAGCGACTTAGCAGCAGCAGCAGAGGTTTTAGAAAGCCAGCCTTTAATTCCTAGGAATTCAAAGTACAATATAGAAACCCTTTTCTTCTTTTATTATATCCTTAATCTTAACTGAACCTGATTTTCTTGTCCCTTGCTGTCCTTTCCTCATGGCAATTACTGTAACCTTTGACCAAGAGTCATTGGTTTATGTGGCTTCCATTTGCAAACCTGTCCTTTTATGTTCATATTTCTCATATCATAGACCAATCTCCAGTTCAACAACAACAAGTATTACCTGATTCAGCTGTTAGAAGATGATGCCCAGAGAAACTTCAGTGTTTGGATGAGATGGGGCCGAGGTAATTGCTTTTATTGTGGATTTTGTGAGTTGTTATTTAGAAAGCCAGAAGCAGTTTAGTGAGTAGTCAAAGGTTTCTCTGGGTTTCAGTAGGTGTAGTGGAGTTTCTATAACCTGAGAGAGGCTTAGGAATCAAATTGTGCTGCTCGAAACTGGGGCATGGCAGGCATCCTCATTAGCACTGGAAAAACTAAGAGCAGCCTGTTACGGCTGAGAACTCTACAGCGATTGGGCTGCAAGTGCTGCTCAGAGGCAACAGGGTCGGTTCCCTAAGCCCTTTCATCTTTTCCTTCTTTCCTTCTTGCCCGTGTGTCAGATGCTAAGTGGAGAGACCTGAGAGATCTGGCTTGTTACTATCAGAGAACTCTTCTTGGGTTGAGGGGGCAGGGAACCACCTTACATGTGGCATTTACTTTGCAGTTGGGAAGACAGGGCAGCACAGCTTGGTGGCTTGTTCCGGGGACCTCAACAAGGCCAAGGAAATCTTTCAAAAGAAGTGAGTGCTAAGAAATGAGTACAGAATAGTATCTTTCATCTTCTTGGATATATCGTCTTTAGGAATTTCATAATAAGTGTGAGTTGGCTTAAATGATAATGTCTTTCCACTGTAACATCTTTCTACTGGAACACCAAACTGATCCTTAGATAGTGATTAAATCACTTGGAACCAGAAATTGATTAAAATCAGAAGCTAACATATTCAGCACATGACCAACAATTTAGGAAGTTTGGGGAGAATGAGATGAGACTATTCAGCTCCAATTTTAAAACATATGGGCCTTCCTTGGTGGTCCAGTGGCTACGACTCCATACTCCCATGCAGGGCGCCCTAATTTGATCCCTGGTCAGGGAACTAGATCCCACATGTCACAACTAAGAGTTTGCATGCCATAACTAAAGGTCCCACATGCATCAACCCAGCACAGCCAAATAAATAATTTTTTTTTAATTGTTTTACTGCTGCTGCTGCTGCTGCTAAGTCGCTTCAGTCGTGTCCGACTCTGTGCCACCCCATAGACGGAAGCCCACCAGATTCCCCCGTCCCTGGGATTCTCCAGGCAAGAACACTGGAGTGGGTTACCATTTCCTTCTCCAATGCATCAAAATGAAAAGTGAAAGGGAAGTCGCTCAGTCGTGTCCGACTCTTCGCGACCCCATGGACTGCAGCCTACCAGGCTCCTCCGTCCATGGGATTCATGAAAAACTTTCTGGAGTCCCTGGGAATGTTTCTTTCAGAGAAAAGGATTGGATAGTAATCTTTTGTCTTAAATCTTAATGACTTTAGTGATGATTGGAGCCTTTGAGAAAAGTTCAGTGACCTTTTTTACCACTTTGTGTTTCCTTTTTCTCTAGAGCTTTTCTGTCGATTCAGGGTCCTAATTTAGAATCCAGATTTATGGAATATTGACGGTGTAAGATATAAAAAGTTTTAGAGATATTCTTAGGAAAAAGCCCATCCCTAGTAGTAGACCCTTATTTGTAAGATTTTCTCATCAACTTAAATTCTACAGATTCCTTGACAAAACAAAAAATAATTGGGAGGATCGTGAGAAGTTTGAGAAGATGCCTGGAAAATATGATATGCTGCAGATGGACTATGCTAGCAGCACACAGGTAAACTCTGTATGTTTAGGGAAAACCCTTTCCTCTTAACCAGAGTGAAGTCTAATAGAGTGGCTTGGATGAGGTCCTAGTCTCTATTATTTACTAAAGTCCTTATAAAATCTTAGGTCCTAAAACAAAAAAAAAAAGTTTTGTTTTTTGTTTATTTTAATTTTGAATGCTGAGGTACAACCAAGATGCTTTCCTAAAAGGATCTTTCCTGAAAACTGTCACAAATTTTTCAAATTTGAAAAATGGAAAAACCAATCTTTTTAAGGTGAGACTTGAGAAGTGAAGAGAAATTGAAAAGCCTCTTGATGAAAGTGAAAGAGGAGAGTGAAAAAGTTGGCTTAAAGCTCAACATTCAGAAAACGAAGATCCTGGCATCTGGTCCCATCACTTCATGGGAAATAGATGGGGAAACAGTGGAAACAGTGTCAGACTTTATTTTTTTGGGCTCCAAAATCACTGCAGATGGTGACTGCAGCCATGAAATTAAAAGACGCTTACTCCTTGGAAGAAAAGTTATGACCAACCTAGATAGCATATTCAAAAGCAGAGACATTACTTTGCCGACTAAGGTCCATCTAGTCAAGGCTGTGGTTTTTCCTGTGGTCATGTATGGATGTGAGAGTTGGACTGTGAAGAAGGCTGAGCACTGTAGAATTGATGCTTTTGAACTGTGGTGTTGGAGAAGACTCTTGAGAGTCCCTTGGACTGCAAGGAGATCCAACCAGTCCATTCTGACGGAGATCAGCCCTGGGATTTCTTTGGAAGGAATGATGCTAAAGCTGAAACTCCAGTACTTCAGCCACCTCATGGGAAGAGTTGACTCATTGGAAAAGACTTTGATGCTGGGAGGGATTGAGGGCAGGAGGAGAAGGGGACGACAGAGGATGAGATGGCCGGATGGCATCACTGACTCGATGGATGTGAATCTGAGTGAACTCCTGGAGTTGGTGATGGACAGGGAGGCCTTGCGTGCTGCAATTCATGGGGTCGCAGAGTCAGACACGACGGAGCGACTGAACTGAACTCAACTGAGCTGTCTTTACAAGCTTAATGTCATCATATTAGGAGGACCTTGTAGACGTATTCTGAGTATTTAACTACGGGAAGCAGAAGTAAGACTAGAAGGTGGAAATCACACTGAGTACTCTGACTAGGTTTATAATGGGATGGGCCTACTTTCTTTGTTTTTTTTAGCTAATCGTTAGCTTTTATATATATGTGTGTGTGTATATATATATATTTTTTTTCACTTTATAATACTGTATTGGTTTTGCCATACATTGACATGAATCCTCCATGGGTGTACAGGAGTTCCCAATCCTGAACCCCTCTCCCACCACCCTCCCCATATCATCTCTCTGGGTCATCCCAGTGCACCAAGTAAAAGCTGGTGTTCTTCTGCCAGGGATATTGTATAGCCAGTCCTTGCAAGGAACATATAATAAATCTTTTCAGAGTCTATGATTTTTTTCCTTTTTTTTTTTCTTTTGAGCTACAGAATGAAGAGGAAACAAAGAAAGAGGAATCTCTTAAATCCCCCTTGAAACTAGAGTCACAGCTAGATCTTCGTGTACAGGAGCTGATAAAGTTGATCTGTAATGTCCAGGCCATGGAAGAGATGATGGTAGAAATGAAATATGATACCAAGAAAGCTCCACTTGGTAGGGCTTCAGATTCTATCCTACATGCTCACTTCATATTCCTAGTTCATTTAACAGGATATTTTATCACCATCATGATTTAAAGCTTGCTGATATTACTGAGTAAAGGAAGAGAGAATTGGGGTGAGAAGTTGTATGGCGGGGAGGGAGAGCAATTTTGAAAGTTGAAAGGTGAGAGTTTGTGTTGGGCAGGTTCACAAATACAGTTTCCAGGATGTACCTGTAGTTGTGGAGTCTGATCTCTCTCTGGGTCTGCAGGGAAGCTGACAGTGGCACAAATCAAGGCAGGTTACCAGTCTCTTAAGAAGATTGAGGATTGTATTCGGGCTGGCCAGCATGGACGAGCTCTCATCGAAGCATGCAATGAATTCTACACCCGAATCCCACATGACTTTGGGTATGCCCTGTGCTGTTACTTCACTTTGGTATTCTGCCCAACAATGTCCCCTACGTCACTCAGCAGGAACTATCGTCTTTTTAATTTGTCATTTCCAAGGAAATGATCATCTTGAATAGATACAGAGCCAATGTAATTTATAAATAACCTATTTAATCAATTTACGAGTATGGGATGCAGTCTCCTGCCTTGACCTACAGCCATATTCTCTGACCAAGCGAGTTACCAACGCTAGGGAGAGTGGGTCTAGCCATCCAACCAGCATGTCAAACACCTCCAGGCATATCGCCCAGTTCTGTAAGGTGACTAACACACCAACGTGTCTGTGAACTCAAATGATGCTAGGTTTATAAAATATATTTCATCTTTGTTGATTCTGCATTCTGTTGCTCCCTTTATTTTTGTTCCTCTGTTGCTTTATAGAGGCCTGTGACCTAGAGATAACCCTGAGTGGTCAACAGGTACATTTCTACCTGTGTATTTCTAGATAGGACTTCATCCAAATTGTTCCTTATTGATGTTGGTACATGTCACAGGTCAAAGTCTATGTAGTTTGTTTTATCCTACTCAGAATATATGCATAATATCTCTTCATGTATTTGAAAGCTAAAAATCTCATACAGATCTCTTTGAAATGGAAAACTGCTGTTCTTATACCTGTTTTCTAAAGGACCTATATTAATCTGTGTTTTTGGTCATAGGCCTTTTGGCCACACCTCAGAGAATTAATTATTGGCTATATCTCTGCCCTTAGACTCCGTACCCCTCCATTAATCCGGACAGAGAAAGAACTGTCAGATAAAGTACAACTACTAGAGGTGAGATACATGTGGATTGGGAAGTATTAAATCCCTTGTCCCAGGTTTCTCCCACATTGATTCTCTGTCTCATCTTGTCAGGCTTTGGGAGACATTGAAATTGCAATTAAGCTGGTGAAGACAGAACTGCAAAGCCCAGAACACCCATTGGACCAACACTATAGAAAACTAAAGTGTGCCTTGCACCCTTTAGACCATGAGAGTTATGAGTTCAAAGTAAGAAAAATGATCATTTATTTTTACCATTAAGATCCACCCTCCCCATGCCACTGTTCTCTGACTGCATTTGGTTAAGAGAAAACTTTAGGGCAGAATTTCTATTTACTAAGAATTGGGAAGGTAAGACTCTTTGTGACAGCCCTTGTGAGGCCACTTAGGCCAGTTTATACAAGAACCCCAAGGTTCTTCAGTTCAGCCTGGTCTCTTACAGAGTCCACGTCAACTTTATCTTTCATTCTTTTTCACAGGTGATTTCCCAGTACCTACAGTCTACCCATGCTCCCACACACAGTGACTATACCATGACCTTGCTGGATGTCTTTGAAGTTGAGAAGGAGGGTGAAAAAGAAGCCTTTAGAGAGGACCTTCATAACAGGTCTCCATTTAACTTTCGGTTTGGGAAAACAGTCCCTTGCCTGAAGTGCAGTTAGGGAACTCATAAAAAAAGATAACCCAGACAGCTGTTGGCTTTTTGATGCTTATGGCCTGTGTCTGTAGGAGAGCAAGAGAGAGTACAGTAATACTGGCTTTTCCTTAGGATGCTACTCTGGCATGGCTCCAGGCTGAGTAACTGGGTAGGAATCCTAAGCCATGGGCTTCGAATTGCCCCACCTGAGGCTCCCATCACAGGTTACATGGTGAGTAGAAATTGGAACCCTTTTTTTTTCTAGATTAGGATTAAGTGGTGACATTCCTGAGAATTAAACCAGCTCACTCACAACCCTGGCATTTACTGTGACCCTCCTTTCTTAAATTCCTAAAGGTATCTCACCTTCCCCCCAGAAAACAGATTTATCGATGCTTCTGCCTCCTCTTGGAACAGAATTGGGAGAGGAAATGGAAAAGGGTCTTTATTGTGTTTAAGATACTAGAACATAGGGTAGTGTCATGAGCCTTTCTTGTAACACACTGGGTTCGGCAGTTGACCTTGTTGTTTATTTATATATTTCAGTTCGGAAAAGGAATCTACTTTGCTGACATGTCTTCCAAGAGTGCCAATTACTGCTTTGCCACTCGCCTAAAGGATACTGGGCTGCTGCTCTTATCAGAGGTAAGGCAGGAACACATCTATGATCTCTAGTTAATTATTAGTTCCTATTTTTCCAGAGAAAGGACTGGCCACAGAACCAAGAGGTTCACCTGGGAGAACTTGAGAGGGAAGCCAAACACAGTTTGCATTGCGTTCGGTGCTTCTGCTGGAATAGGAGAAGGAAATACTGATGGGGTTTCTGTTTGGCTTTAGAGGATGTGGTCACTTAAAGATGTTTCGCTTTGCAGGTAGCTCTGGGTCAGTGTAATGAGCTACTTGGGGCCAATCCAGAGGCAGAAGGATTACTGCAAGGCAAACACAGCACCAAGGGGCTGGGCAAGATGGCTCCCAGTCCTGCGTGCGCCATCACCTTGTAAGTATTCGGAGGCTGAAGGGCAGAAAACTCCTTTTGGCCAGATAAGACTCCACTTTCTCTATTCCAGCCTTTGAACCAGAGGCAGATGTTGACACACTGTCTTCTATTTGGCAGGAATGGGAGTACAGTGCCATTAGGACCAGCAAGTGACACAGGAATTCTGAATCCAGAGGGTTACACCCTCAACTACAATGAATTTATCATCTATAACCCCAACCAGGTCCGTATGCGATACCTTCTAAAGGTTCAGTTTAATTTCCTGCAGCTGTGGTGACTGTTGATATTAAGATATGATAAGCCAGAGAAGATGTGACCTTCAAGCGAGAAACAGGCAATGTTGTACTTTTGATTTTTCTCATATTTTCTGTAATAAAGATTTCACAAATCTATTACTGGCTTCTTGGGGCTTTACTTCTGCAAGCACATGTTTCTTCTGATGTTAGGAGACAGAAAGTATAGCTTCTCTACATATCCTGCAGCTAGCTGCAGGTTACTCAGGATTCTGTTCTTTCACAGAATAGCCTCCTCTGTGCAATGAGGGAGACAAATGGAGATTAAAGCTTTTCCTCATTTAACACAGTTTTTCTGCAAACTAGAGTTTGTTGGGTAATATTATAGGAAGGGTAGAGGCAGCAAAGGCTGATTTGTTTCCCATGCAAATCTTCTCATTTGCCTTTTTCCCCTGTTTACCATCTGCAGACCCGGTCTCCCACCACTTGGCATCCTAGATCTCAGCAGATGTCCAAAATTTGGGAAGTACCTGGGGGACTGTCACTAAGCCTAAATAGATCTCAGGGAGCAAGAGAGAGAAGTAGAATGATTTTGATGTACCCCCCATCTAAGAAGTACCAAAGTCAAATCCACAGGCTTTGTAACTATTTGTAAACACATGTAACACAGATAAACACACACATCTAACATACTTCTGGTAACAGTGAAGGTTATTTAAATGAAAACAGTAGCTTGTAACTTTTTAGAGACCAGATTACCAATATCTATCAAAAATTTTAAATATACACACCCTTTGACCTAAATTACAGATATACAGGTTTACATAGATGATGTTACTGCAGAATTGTTATATACAAAAAGCCATAAAAAAGGAACTGGTTAAATGTATTCTCTCTTTAAGAAAACACGTGGAAATCTTGTGACCTTGGACTAGGCAATAGTTTCTGAAGATAGGACATCAACAGCACAATTAACCAAAGAAAATAATAGTCTTCACCAAAATTTGAAAATTTTATCAATAAATAACAAATATCATTTCTAGGAATATATGTCCCTTCTATGATTTATATTATCATAGTTCCCTTGATTCTGACATACTGTTTCCCCCCAGAGTTGAAGCTTTTGTTAATCAAAGGACAGTGTCAAGAAAGAGAAATGACAACCAAAAATAGGAGAAAATATTGGCAAGTCATAATCTGATGAGGATCTAGTATCCAGAATATATAAAAAACTTAAAATTCAGCAATAAAAAGATAACTCAGTTAAAAATCAGAATTTGAAGAGAAATTTCTCCAAAGAAGAAACAACAAATGCCCAATAATAAACACTTGAAAAGATGCTCAACATTATTAAACATTAAGGAAACAAAACCATGAGATACCACTTGACACACACTAGAAGGGCTACAATTAAAATGACCAACAATAACAAGTAATGGTGGAGATGTGAACCAGTTAGAGCCCTCACATGTTACTGGTGAGAATGTAAAGTAGCACAGCTTCTTTGGAGAATAGTTTGGCAGTTCCTCAAATAGTTAAACATATAGTTACTATGTGATCTACCAGTTCCAATCCTGAGTATATAACTAAGAGAATTAAAAAGAAACATTTATATAGAAACTTGCACATGACTGTTGACAACAACATAGTAATAGCCAAAAAGTGGAAATAACCAGAATGCCTATCCACTGATGAGTGGATGAACACCATATGGTTTATCTATACAATGGAATATTAGTGTGTTATTGCATTTTACTATTATTATAAAATGGAATAAAGTATTGATATATGCTACAAAATGGGTGAACCCTGAAAACATGCTAAATGAAAGAAGCCACATAAAAGGCCACTGTATGCTTCCATTTATATGAGATGTCTTGAATAGGCAAATCCATAGATATAAGAAGTAGATGAGCAGTCGCCAGTAGCTGAAGCAAGGAGTGGAAGGGGAGTGATTGCTAATGGGTACAATGTTTCTTTTGGGGGTGATGAAAATGTTCTGGAATTAGTGGTGATAGTTGCCGTGTTGGAATATACTAGAAAACATTGAATTGCACACTTTAAGGGGGTGAGAATGAATTATACCTCAAAAATGCTGTGCTGAATTTCTGTGATCTATATTTTTCTTTTATAAATAGTGGCCAGAAAAAGTTGCACCGATATATACATACTGTGGTGTTTGAGTAATAAAATACAGCAGGCCCCCCTAGATATTCATGAGTCCAGACTGATATGTGAATGACTCAACCAGTATATAAATAAGTAGGGAAGAAGGCATAAATATTTCTTTCAGAAGAATTTCAATTAATACAGAAGGGGGAAATAGAAAATCATCACTAGAAAATCTCAGTAATAATCGCTCATGGATGAATATTAAACAGTCAGTGAAACAGGATATTTGCATAGTCTAAAAAAAAACTTACCTCAAAATGTATTGATTTTGTGGCAATTATCACATATTCTCTGATACATCTCCCTCTTAGTGGTTTAGTCCCCTTCCCCTTGAGTGTGAGCTAGACTTAATGACTTGCTTCTGACAAACAGATGAAAATGGTACAGTAAGAAAAACCTGGCAAATATCACCTCAGCTTTAAAAATGATCAAAGTTAACGTCACTAGTAATAAATCATGTTGATATGATTGCTTTTGATATGATATAACAAGAAGGGCATATTATCTCTTGTATTCTTCCCTTAAATTCATAATTTTAATCTTTTCATGAGAAAACAGCAAAGCCAAACTGAGAGATTCTACAAAAACACCAGAACTCTCCAAAAATGTCAAGATTATGGGAAGTCTGAGAAAGTGGCACAGTTGCAGGATTACACTAAGGAGCCATGATGACTAAATGCAATGTAGTATTCTGGATTGGACCCTGGAACAAAATCATGATATTAGTGGAAAAATCCAAATCTGTATCCAAATTAATAATATATCAACATTAATTTCTTGGTTATGTAAGATGCTAACAGAGGAAGCCGAGTGAAGAAGGGTATGTGAGAAGATTCTCTGTAAATCTTAAATGATTTTTTTTTAAGGACTACAAGCCATTCTACTGGAAAAAGCATCAGCATGGTTTCTTTGGGGGATAACTGTGTATCTGGTTCCCAGTTCTCCTCCCAGGTGCGTGGTAGGATGATACTTCCCTCCCTTTTGACATTCGGTAGAGCCATGTGACTTGCTTTGCTCATGTATATAAAATATGAGTGGAAGCAATGTTTCGTTTCCAGGTAGAAGATTTAGCACTGACAAGTGGTTTTTTCCTTTTTTAATAAAATACTATCAGTTCCCCATATATATTATTTTTAACTGAAGAATGGAGTCCAGGTTTCATCTGACATTAAATATATACCAATAATCTTGCCTGGGAAATCCCATGGACAGGGGAGCCTGGCAGGCCACAGTCCATGGGGTCAGACATGACCGAAGCAACTTAGCACACACGCAGGAGAAGAGACTGTTCCAATGTGCTGCTATCCTATAATCCAGTGACTGTAATTGCAACTCATCACAATCCTGAAATTCGGTTTAGTGATAAGAACCCAGAAAATATTTAATGTGAGGACTTCCCTGGTGGTCTAGTGGTTGAGACTCTGGCTTTTCACTGCAGGGAGCCCAAGTTCAATCCCTGGTCAGGAAACTAAGGTCCCACAAGGCCAAAATATATAATAATAATTTTTTAATGTCCTCTTTAAAATGATTATTTTTAAAATATTCAGTGTAAAACCTAAGCTGATTTTCCTTTCAACTCCCTTAGGTACATGTTTACTGTTAACTAGAGTCTATTCTTATCTTCACTCACAGCAATTATACTTTGGCCTCACTGTGTATCTTCAAGAAAGAACACACCCTTCATGTGGACCTGGCCAACAAGCCTGAGTCTTAAATGAGCAAGTAGACTTTACTTTCTCCAGCCCCACACCTCCAGATTCAGCTGGGGCACTTTGACAGAATTTTTAGAACTCGGAAGACAGAAGGGCTTCCTCCTGTCCTTGGCTCATGCTTTCAGGGGAACAAAAGGCAAATGAAACCATCGACTTTCTGGATGGTGCTGTGTCACGGTTCTCTGTAGCATTTCTGGATAGTATTACGAATCATAGGTTTCAAATCACCTTAACCTAGACTTCTAGTCACAAGGTGCAAGTGGAACAGTTGGTCTATAAGGCATATTTAGAGCCCTTGCATGAGGCTCATGAGAAATGACAGAAGCATGGCCTATAATTAAGACATCAGCTGTTGGCATTCCTCATGTCTTTATCCTCAGGTGGAGGATGAATACGAGGCATCGATAAAAATAAGATAAAATTCTTCAGGTGATTTCAGACAAAGTAAGAACAAAACTGAGTACCCCTCGAATCCCTAAGTCCTGAAAACCCTACATCAGCATGCAGTGGTATTTCTCTGAAAGAACCCTACAAACCCAGGATAAAATCCTGTAACAGCACTAGCTTATCATTTGCAAGTTCTCAAATTCTTGGACACAGAAGACCCTAAACCCTTCCTTAACCCTTAGAACGAAAGGGCCTCGGGTAACTTCCTCGCCCATAAAATAGATGATAAGAATATAAGGTTGGAGAACTTTTACTTAAGAGGGTCACAGTCCACAGCTAGTCCGTGTGTGTGCACTGTTTCATCTTTCAACTCATTTTAATCTTTGTGCAGTTTGAAAGATAACCCTTTTGTGATCTCTTCCGAGAAGGCAAATTACGATACTGACTAATGCTTGCAGGCCAGTGGCTGCCGCTGGTCCGTTAGTGTCTGAGAAAGCCAGAAGACTCCCTCTGCTCTAGGTATCCTGGCTTCTCACCTTTCACCTGGGCTGTTGGCTCTGAGTAGACGGGCTATTTCTGAGAGGAACCTAGTGATGTCCTGGTTCAGTCCTAGTTCTTTCCCAGTGCCCTAGACAGGAGACAACTGACTCATTCTTCCTTCTCTTCCTCTTTGAACAAGTGAGAGGTCTTCAGATATGTGTTCAGACTAAGTGCTCGTCAACATCATTTTCATACCTCCTCCTGGGAGGAGTTATCCCTTAGGGTTCTGGGGCCAGCAAATGACACAAGAATTCTAAAGCCTAATTTCAAAGAATGTCTACCAAAGATCTGTTCCACTTTCTTACAGTTCTAGTAAGGATTAATGTTAATTCAGAAAAGAAACAAGAACATCCATATTCTTCCCTCTTGGTCCAAATCCACAGGAGAACACAGACAGGACTACACTCTGAGATGTTCTGTCCCTTTATTTATATAATTATATTATGAAAGTAGCCACTGGTGTCTTCAGGCTTTGCCTCTCTAGCACCAGCATTCTCCTTCCCCTGAGTTGTGATCTTCATTCCCAGGAGAGGAAGTAGACACTGCCCTGTGTGTCTCCCACTGCGAGTCGCAGGGTAGAGTCAGGACCCAGCCACGGCTCCAGGCAGCTCACTGCCCCTTCACATTGGAACAGGCCCAGCTACAATGAAACAAAAACGGGAGATGAGGGCTACAAGCCTAGGGCCTCCTTACTAACTTATTTGTCTCCCACACCAATGACTTTTATTTAGAAACGAGTTAGTTACACATTATTGCAAGAAGAAGAGAAGAAAACAATTTTGATCTTCTGACTTTCCTTACCCCAAGTTTGGTCTCTGACATCCCTTTTGTCCTCCTTACACACACACACATACACACACACACACACACACACACTTACCAGCTGCATACTGGGTCTCTCCCACAGTTTAACATCTCTGTCCTTTGAAGCTGTTACCAGCAACTCAGGCAGCACATGGAGGGCTGTGACAGGGCCTGAGTGAATCTTAGAGGAAGAAGAAGAGGTGTGGTGAGTTCTAGAAGGACCCTTCTCAGTCAAGGGAGCAGAGAAGTTTGCTGGATCAGACCTAGAGCCTCCTCCCCAATATCTTGTGACCTTTCCCTCAAACTCACCTTTCTACGTTGCTGCGTCTTTAGCTCTGTGACTGTTGACCAGCTGTAGGTGTCAGTACATATATGTGACTCTGTCTCTGAAGTTTGAGTTGCAGGCATTTCTGCTTTCTTCTGCCAGATATTATCTGTGATCCATTCTCCTTCATCGGTGCATCTGGCTAGGTTCCACAGCATCCCATCAGAGCTGGCACACAAAAATGAGGACTCTGCCATTTCAAGGGCAGAGTTTGAGCCAGGTCTTAGACTTTGAAGAATCCACCATCCTCCCTGAGGCCATCTCTGGATTCCTTGGGCCTTCCCAACACCACTCACCAGATCCAGGTTTGGCCTGGGTTACTGATATGAGGGTATTACTGGGATTCTCTAAATTCAGATCAAATTCCAGGCACTCTTCAAACTCTCCTGATTCCTTTCGCCCCTGTGAAAGGACAGAGCATTTTGTTTAGCCTACTTGTATCACTGCTTCCCAGACAAAGTAACTGTTTTCTGCTCTGAGCTGGTCAAGACTTTTCAAAATTGTATCTGTGATACAGTAAAGTACACAGATCTTAAATGGACATCTTGATAAAATTTTACACATGTATCCATCCATGTAATTACTGCCCAAATCAAGCCATAGTACATTCTACCATCCTGGAAAGTTGCCTCCATGCCCCTTACCCTATCACCACCCCCAGAGTGGACAATATTCTGACTTCTGTCACTATCAATTAGTTTTGCTTGTTCTTGAACTTCATTTAAGTGAAATTATATAATATGTACTCTTTTGTGTCTGGCTTCTTTCACCGGGTATAATGTCTATGAGATATGTCTGTATTGTTCCAGACTACTGCCCATAGTGACAAGAGACATGAAGATAGTGCAATTAAGAAAATGCCTAGGTCGATCACTTCTCAGCCTTTTGGCTAAGATGAAGTGTAGTTTAGGGGCTTCCCAGGTGGTACAGTGGTAAGGAATCCAACTGCCAATGCAGGCTTGATCCCTGGGTCAGGAAGATCCTCTGGAGGAGGAAACAGCAACCAGCTCCAGTATTCTTGCTAGAAAAATTCCATGGACAGAGGAGCTTGGTGGGCTACAGTCCATGGAGTCTCAAAGAGTCAGATACGGCTGAGCTACTGAACACCCACCTAGGTTTATGATTTCCCACGATTCTTTTAAACAATAGAATCCTCTTTTGTATCAGTGAAATCATACAAGGAAACCCAATATAAAACACTCTTCAGTAGAGTTCCAGTTGAAGGAGGAGAAGGGGATTTGGAACCAACTGAGAAGGCAATGGCACCCCACTCCAGTACTCTTGCCTGGAAAATCCCATGGGTGGTGAAGCCCGGTGGGCTGCAGTCCATGGGGTCGCTAAGAGTTGGACAAGGCTGAATGACTTCACTTTCACTTTTCACTTTCAGGCATTGGAGAAAGAAATGGCAGCCCACTCCAGCACTCTTGCCTGGAGAATCCCAGGGATGGATGAGCCTGGTTGGCTTCCATCTATGGTATCACAGAGTCGGACACGACTGAAGCGACTTCGCAGCAGCAGCAGCAGCAGCAGCTTTTCACTTCCTTCCTCTTTTACTCAGTCATGGCCTCAAGACTTTAAAATAGTAGTCCAGAGCAAATGGTTGTTTTAACACACACCCAAACAGAACTTACTGAGAAAGGAAGAACTTGAAGTTTCATGGACTGCAGGACAAACACACCATAGTCCTGGTGGGTGGACAACATCATAGGATCTTCTGAATAACTTTGCCTGGTTTATGAGAAAGGAAGAGGCTAAGCCCAGGAACACCCCTCCATAAGACCCCAATGTTTGTTTCAGTTAGACCCAACCTCAGGGTAACTGCTAACCCACTTTTCCTTTTTCTCCAGCCTAAGAGAAAACAGCACTTGGGGTCTTACCAGATTACAGCAGGCTCCTCACCGGGCTTCATGTGCAACAACTGCAAATCCGCTTTGGCCAAGATGAGGGAGTGAGCATCAGGGGCCAGGCCTACACTTGTCAGGAAACCTAAGTCCTCCTGAAGAACTCGGGTCAGGCAAAGACTGAAGTTCAAACAAGGCACATGGACAAGAAAGAGTCTACTTTAGTCCACGTCTCTCGGGCTCCTCAGTTCCCCATGAATTCCTCAGAAGTATAGTACAAAACAAACTGTATCACCGTCCCTACAAATTGCCTTCTTTCTGCTTCTCTCATATCAGTATTTATCATAGTATCACCTTAATCGCTCTAACGAGGAATCTCTAACATTTTTGTCCTTTCCTTCCCTCCTGACCTGATCGATAAGCACTGCAGAGTCAACTTTCAACATATGCCTAAATCTTTTTTCCATCTCATCCCTGTTGCCCAGATTAGGGCCCATGTTATGTCTTCCTGGGACTATAGCATCATCTGTAAATGTGGTCGCCCTACCTTTAGTATCTCCCTACTACTATCCATCCTCCACATGGCCACTAGAGTTCTCTTTCTACAGTATTGTAAAGTAAAAAAATAAAAAATAAATAAATAAAAATGTTAATCAAAAATAAAATTCAGATAATTATTCTGCTCAAAATTCTTAGCCTGGCCCCAGTGTATTATTTCAACGCAATACCCCACGACCACTCGCACCAGGAACCCAAAGACTTAGTTATACTCAGAAAACATCATGTACTCTCACACCCCTGTGCCTTTTATTAATGCTACCTCCTCTTCCTAAAACACCATTCCCTGCCCTTACTTTAAGCCCAATCTCAAACAGCCACTCTTGTAAACAGTCAATTTCTTAAACTCTGCAATGCCAGGAATTTTATATAATTTATTATAGCAGTGATTACTCCACATATTGTTGGCAGTTTACTTATATTCATATTCCTCTACTGTGAGCTCCCTTAAATACAAATTAATTTCAATCTGGTTCATGCTGCCTGGCCCAGAACTTAGCATACAGTAAAAACTTGATAATTATTTTAATTGACATAATGAGGAGCAGAAAACAATTTCCCAGGGACCTTTTCCCTGCTTACTAACTAATATCCTGTTGACCAAGTTCAGAAAGAAAGAGGAGAGATTTAAGCAAAATCCCAGGTTTAACCACGTCCATTAACCCAGCCGCCTCATTTCACCTGACATTTCTGGGTGTTGAACTCTTCTGCAGTTCCACGTGCCACTCGCTGACTTTTTCATTAGCACTGACAACAATCAAGGTGTTTACTGAGTACCAGAGCAGAGCACTGATGCAGCCCGGTGCCTGGAAAACACAGTTCAGTGCAGTTCAGTCGCTCAGTCGTGTCCGACTCTTTGCAACCCCATGAACCACAGCATGCCAAGCCTCCCTGTCCATCACCACCACCCGGAGTTCACCCCAACCCATGTCCATTGAGTTGGTGATGCCATCCAACCATCTTATCCTCTGTCAGCCCCTACTCCTCCTCCCCTCAGTCTTTCCCAGCATCAGGGTCTTTTCCAATGAGTCAGCTCTTCGCATCAGATGGCCAAAGTTTTGGAGTTTCAGCTTCAACATCAGTCCTTCCACTGAACACCCTTCTGAGGAACCAGGATTAATGTGTCCACACCCACCACCCTCTTCTACACAGAGGCTTCTACACAACCTCTGACCCTAGCACATGCCACCAGATACACAACCAGGGCAGAATTCACATAAAACTGAAGTTTACTCCACTCACCTGTACTGTGACCACAGCCTTAGCTTCCTGCCACAAGGTCAGTTCCCCAGCTTGATTCCCAGACACTGCTGCAGAACCGTCTGGGGCCCAGGCCACAGCAGTGATGGCTGCAGGACTCCTGGGTCTGTATGTGTCATCTGGAGAAGAAAGGAAGTGATTCATTAGGAGCTGGACCGCTGCTGGGGTACAAGAGGAGAGAGCAGGCTACTCTTGAATTTCTTGGTCCCACTTACACACACCACCCCCCTTTCACACCTTGCCTCTCTCCACACCTCACTCACCTGCCTCTTCGGGCACCTGCCAGAGCCGTAGGGAGCCATCCTCTGAGGTGGTCAGCAGGAGGCCTGAGGTCTCTGAAACAGCAGCTGCACTGACTGGGCCACTGTGACCCAGCAGAGTGTGTGTTTGAAACACCTGAAAGAAAAGGATGGAGATAGAAGAGTGAAGAGTTGACACAACAGGAGACTGTCCCACTACCCCCTCCCATGGCCCCCAGCCCAGTCCTTTCAGGGAACTCACCAAGAGTGGATGCCACAACCGTGTGGCCCCATCCAATCCAACAGTGACCACCAGAAGCTCCGACCCCGGCTGACCTGCTGGTAAGATGCAGAGGCTGAGTCAGAAGAAGGGGAGGAGGGAAGAGGCAGCAGGGACTGGAAAGTGGCTGATATCCCAGTACCTGCACGGGGCTCCAGAGCAGCCACACAGTGGCTGATGGGTGCTGAGTGAGCGGGGATGCTGGTCATCTCCACGCCCTGATGGTCCCACACTTTCAAGGTCCCATCTCGGCCCACAGATACCACGTGCTCCTCCTGCCCCAGGAAACAGGATCAGAGAAGAGTCACACTGAGCAGGACGTGGGAATTATGGTTCCCATCACAGAGGTGCGGGCTGAGCATTAAGAGCCTAGAAGCTGCTGTCAAAGAAAGAGGACAACACGGCAGTGGGGCCAGGGGGCTCAGGGCTGCCATCCCGCCGCAAGGCCGTGACACTAGGGTACCGTGTCTTCATGCTCTCCCTCCCCTCACACCGAGCCTCAGCCTCAGCACCCTAACCCTGCCCTCATTCAGGCCCATGCATCTCACTCTTGGTACTTCTTCTGACTTTAGGATTAGATACCCCGTGCATCCAGCCTCCCAAAGTCCCCTTAACCTTCCCAGGGACCCCCCGTGATCTCTCCACCGCCTTCTCACCACGGCCACCACGGCGCTCACAGCATGCTGATGACCCAGGAAGTGACCAAGCTGCTGTCTCGACTCTGGGTCCCACAGGGCCACGGAACCATCGCTGGAGCAAGAGAGCTGCAGAGCCAGAGGGTGGAGGAGCAGATTTAACCAGCACCCCTGAGGCATCTCTCTGTGCTTATAACGTAGGATGCAGGGCAGTAAGCCTTGTGATTAAGAGCAATGGTAATCCTGCGTTCTCATCCTAGTTCCACCATTCATTACTTGGTGACCAGTTCATCTCTCTGGGCCTCAGATTTCTCATCTATTCAACCAAGATAAGGACAGAATACCTAGTGATATGGGGCTGAAGCATCTATATACAGGACTTAATACACTGCCTGGTACATAGTGAGCACTGAATAAATAGTAGCTACTGTCCTTGTTATTAACATAGTGTCAGTCAACAGCTCTGTCGCACCCTGACAAAGGTGAAAAGTCTGCAACACCCAGGAGAGATCTGTGCCTAGAAGGCAGGGGCAGGACAGACTATGACAAGTCTATTCAACTGTTACTCATTTCTTTTTGAGAACAACAGTGATTCTGTGTTGGGAAACTAGGCTTTACCAACCCTGAGTGCATAAATTGAGACTGATTTTTCACTTAAGACCAAAGAAATCATAGCAATACACATCTCCTGCAGGAACAGGGCATCCTAAGCCCTTAGAAAGACAGCTCCGTGTTCCTGTTAGGAGCATGGGCTTTCTTATCATAAAGTTTAGTGGCTCACCTTCTTCATTTACATGACCTTGGAAATGGTCTTTAATCTATCTGAGCTCAATATCCTTGTCTATGAAACAGAAAGAATAGCAGTAACTTCTTTACAGGGTGTTGTAAAGACTACATGAGGCAACACATGCTAAGGCCTTAGTCCAATGTCTGACATATACTAAGTGCTCAAAAAGTGCTCTATTATATTGGGTGTTAGAAAACTATATTAATACTATATTATTATAAATGAGCGTTAGGAATAGGATGAGGTAGAAAGTGTTGACCTCCCTCTCCCAGGAATCCTGCTGAGCCCAATACCATCCCAACCCCTTCACTCACCAGGAGGCTGTCTTTGGTCCAGGCACAGCCAGTGACCCAGTCTCGGTGACAGGCAGAGAAGGAGCAAATCAGAACAGGGGCTTTAGGTGTTCTCACATCCCAGCAGAGCAGACTCTGGACACAGGTATCAAGAGAGGAAGTCGTCAGGATAGTAGGACAGAGGTAGGAATAGCAGGGCCATCTCAGGTAAGAAGTTTCAAGAAAAGAAGGAATAACAAAGGAGGGCGGGTGGGCAGATCCAGTACAGGAGGTTTAGGAAAGCAAAAAGCCAGGGGAAGCAGTAGGAAGAAAGCTGCTAGGGAATCCAGGACCAGAGGGGCTGTGGGCCCCCAAGGGGCTGGAGGTCCATGGGGAGGGGCGTCCAGGGGTGCATCCTCCTGAGACTCACCCGATCCCTGCCCCCGGTGGCCAGCCTGCATCCCTCAGAGCTGAAGCTGCAGCAGCTTACAGGGCCCTCGTGCCCCCGGAGCTCAGTGCCGTGAGGAAAGTCTTCTGTCTTCTGCGGCAGCATCAGCAACTGCCTTGGCCACAATCGCACTGTGAAGTCCTCTGCATTGGAAATGGGCAGAGAGGAAGATTTCTTGAAAAGAGGAAGTGAGACAGGCTGGAAAGCCAAAGACAAAGGTGATCCTGGGGGCTGAGGGTGATGTCTCAAGGCGCAGCTCCAATGGAGGGACTCTGTGAATCACACTGAGACCTGGGACACAGGTCTGTCCCACGGGAGGTCACAGGACAGGAATGGCAGGACACTCAGCTCCAGCCCTGCAGTTCTCTCTAACCACACCTCCACACTCTCCTCTGCTAAAGTGCCCAGTGTCACTCTGACCAAGCCTCCAACCTAGAAAGAACTAAGGCCATCCTGCATTTTCACCTCAACATCTCCTTCTCTTCTCCTAAGGGAAACTCTTCACATGGCAAAATCCCCACTGGGCAGAAACTCACAGGGTTACAGGGTTTACAAACGCATCCAAGAATCAGGGTTAGGGAACAAGAAGAAAACAGCCTAGACTGATTATGCAAGATAAATCCATTTAAAAACACTCTGAACACAGTCAAATATGGTTGAAATGGTATGTTTTATGTTATGTGATTTTTACCATATTAAAAGTAAAGTTTAAAAAATAAGTAAATAAAAGCACTTTGAAAGTTGGGAAAAAACAGTTATACAGGTGTATTTTCACACACACATATATACATATGAATTGAAGAAATGTATTCATATATTTAAAAGAAACAGTGACTCACAACCCTGCCCACTGTACCTGAGGCAACGGCCAAGAGTTCCTGGGAGGTGGCCAGTCCCAGCACAGGCTTCCGGTGTCTGGACAAGAGCCAGAGGGACTGAAGGGAGCCCCCCTGGAGCAGCCAGCCCTGCAGGGCCTCATCTTCGGCACCACTCACCAACAGCTTAGGGCTGAGCCAGGTCAGGGCAGACACTGCCACATCAAGCGCTTGACCCTGAGCCCCCTGGGAAGCTAGAGAATAAGAGACAAGAGAATAAGCCGCTTGCACAGGGGGCCAGAGCTGGGCAGGGGCAGAGGTGGGGGTTTCTTTCCAGGCTCAAAGACTCCAGCCCTCCTCCCTTCGGTACCTGAAGAAATTCTGTAGATCCGAATGCCATCTGCTCGGTACCCAACAGCCACCTGATCACCATCTGGGCTGAGAGCCACGGAGAGGGCAGGAGAGAGGTGTGGGGAACCAAGGCACCCACGGGGCCGACCCAGAGACCCGGACCACACCTGAACCTGCGGGCCGAGAAAGGGGCTTAAAGATAACCCACCCTCTTCTCCGCCCCTATTAAAGTCCTCCCTCCAGAAATTCATCTGGAGAGCTTCTGTGCACACACCCACAGCCCTCTCCATGTAGCTCTCCAGCCAAGCCCCTCTAGACTCCTCGACAAAGGCCCCACCCTCACACAAATATTTCCATTTGCTGCCCCCTCCTCATACCCCACCACCAGCTCTCGGTAACCTGACCTTGCCGTCCTCTCCAGCCGTCAGTAACTGGCACCCAGCTCGCAGGAAAAGGGCGGCAGCAACAAATCCTTGGTGGGCAGGGAAGGCAGCCAGCCGTGCCCCCTCCTGCCAGGCCCACAGCTCTACCATCCCGTCCAGCCGGCCCACAGCCACAACCCGCCCGGGCACACCAAAGGCCAAGGTACGGACAGAGGCTCCAGGGGCCCCCAGTTCCTACACAAAGAGATAGAAACTGGAATGGCAGGGCCTGCTCTCAGCCCAAACCCAGAGTGAGCCAGGATGCCAGTGCCTGCCATTCCCCACCTTCCACTCCACTCTCCCGTGCTTCCCGCCACAGGGCCACCTAGCTCCTCTCACCTTGATGACTCTGAGCCCATCCACATGGAAAAAGCTGAAACTACCATCCCAGCTGCCAACGGCTATCACCTGTCCTTCTGGGTGGAAAGCAACGCAGTTCAGGGGCTTGGGACAGGGGTGCTGGGAGGCCAGCTGCCCTCGGACTACATCCCACAGCTGAAGGAGAGAGAAGGGGAAAAGGACACGGGATGCTGAATAGACGTCTGAGCTGCTGGGTCCCAGAGCTCCAGGGGCCACCTCGTCCACTCCCCAGCCCTCAGCAGGCCAAGCAGTCAGAGCCTCTGCCCCACTGAGAGAGCCACCTCATGGGGCTGACACCACGTTTAGGGCCCTTTTCACCACCACAGGCCCCTGGCTGTTACCTTCAGGCTTCCGCCCAGGCACACGGTGGCCAGCAGCCGGCGGTCTGGGCTCAGGCAGCAGCCAGTGATCTGGTACTGGTGAGCTTGGATCTGGAGCACCCTACCCCAGGGAGATAAGGTCAGAGTCCGCTGGCCACAGCCTCCCTCCTCATTCTGGGCTTCCAACAAACAGGGAGGGCCCTCATGCCGAGCACGGGGACCCCTTACCGACAACCGTGCTGCAGGTCCCAGAGCTCCAGGAGCCCATCAAAGGCAGTTAGAAAGAGGGCGTCATCCGAGAGGAATGAACAAGAGGAAACCCCATCACCGCCACTCACCATCGACCTCTCCTCCTGTGAAAGTGAGCAGAGAAGTCACTCAGGGCACTCCCTTGACCACCCCATGTCCAGCTCCCCCAAGCCCCAACCAGCAACGAGGCAATGGCTAGAAGAGCTGAAGCCCTTGGCTCTCTACAGTCCCTGCTGAGTCTCAAATTATGGCCCTCTGGCCCCACAGCAGGGACACTTGTGAAAAGTGCAAAGCTCTGGGCCCCACTCCAGACCCAGGCCAAGCTCGAACAGGTTCAAGTGGGACCTCATGATCCAAGTGAGGTCACATCGTCTCCCCCATTTCAAACCCCATAAGCATCCCCAAGTCACAGAAGATTCTGACTGGTCTGAGTTGGGAATGACCTTATACACATACATATATTTGGGGGAGAAGGGTTGACACGGGTGGAAGAGGAGAGAATGACTGGCTGGGGGGCCCACCTCTCCAGCCTCATCTACTAGGACCCTCCCTTACCTGCACTCCATTGCAATCACTGCCAGCAGTTTAAGGACACATTCCCCCTGATGTTTGTGCCCAGGCTCCACACTCAACCTGGAACGCCTGCCCTTCTCATCCTGTGTCCTCTAGTACCTACACAGTTCACTTAGCTCTTATCTATGTCACATGGCTACATTCTGGTTCCCTTTTTAACCTTCTATGCCTTAAATTTCAACAAAACTGACCACTTGGTGGGCAAAGACAATGTCCTAAGTCCCGTGTTTCTTTCAGTGCTTAGTACACTGCCTTCAAAGCAAAGTCCAGAGCAAGCATTTGCTGTAGGATTGATTTTTTGACCAAGCCCTTGGGATCTGATGTAAAAGTAAAGTTGCTGAATCAAACAGGGTGATAACAGGTAGGTTTGGCTTGTCTTGGGCTTCAGGGCAGGCCGGGAGGCTTTTCTGAAGGTAAACTCTGCCCCGTCTTGAGTGTCATACCTGCCAGGTTCTCAGGTCCAAAAGGTAAACTGTCCCATTGGCAGTGCCCACGGCTGCTCTTTGCCCGTTAGGGGAGAAGGCCACGGCTGTGGGGGAGGAGGAAACTGCCAGGGACAGGCTGGATCTACAGAAAAAATATCAAGAAAAGGTGGAAATGAGGGACCAGGGGCAGGATGTGCACTTCTCTGCCTGAAGTCCCCTCTCACTGTGACTCCAGTCTGTTCTTTATTCTCTAGTTTCAGAGAGGGCTGCAGCTCGCTCTGGTAGGGCTTGTCAGCATCTGGGATCAAGGGTTTTACCTTTGCTGGTGCCTCAGGGTCTGAGGTTTATTAAGCCAACACAGCACACACTGGAGGTGCTGTCGCTGGGAGAGCCGGGGGGCCTGGCAGCAAAGAGGCGAGTCCAGAGGCTGGTTGGCTACCTGCTGGTGCAGGAGCAGCGGGTACTGGCTGAGGATGGGAGCCTGCTGCCTCAGGAAGGTGTGAAATGCAGCAACATCAGCCTCAGGAAGCTTCTGTTCCTCGCCAGGGACTGAGGAAGCTAGAGAAGAGATGCAGAGAATCACTGCAGAGTCAGCCTTGACTTCCATGAACCCCAGCACCAAGCCAATCATATAATGTGTCCAAAATGCTAAGTCTTAAAGTGTGGCCCTCTGGTTCCAGATCAGGCACATCTGTTAAAACTACAAAGCCGGGCTTCCCTGGTGGCTCAGTAGTAAAGAATCCACCCGCCAACGCGGGAGACACGGGTTCGATCCTTGATCTGGAAAGATCCCACATGCCGCAAAGCAACTAAGCCCGTGCGCCATACTATTGAGCCTGTGCTTTGGAGCCTGGGAGCCTACGCGCCCTAGAGCCTGTGCTCCACAACAAGAGAAGCCGCCGCAGTGAGAAGCCCGTGCACAGCAACCAGAGAGGAGCCCCCTCTCACTGCAGCTAGAGAAAAGCCCAAACAGCGATGAAGACCCAGCACGGTCAAAAATAAACAAGTAAACAAAATTATTTTTTTTTTAAAGTACAAAGCTTTGGGTCTCACTCTAGACCTAGGAAACCAAATCTGAGGACCCAGGTATCAGCAGTTTGAACAAGTTTCCCAAGTAATTTTATGCCCACTAAGATTTAAGAGAGCTGAGTAAAAAGTCTCCTAAGAATCACGTGCTTACCCTCATGGCACTTTTTACCTTGGACTAGAAATCAACTGCTCCTCCATTACAGCTCCCTCTGAGCAGGACCCCACAAACACACCCAGGACCCCACAGCTTGGAGAAGACTCTAGCCCGTAACTCATCTTACTGTAGAGGGCATGGGCCTCCAGGAGCTGAGAGGTCAGACCCTGTTCCAGGTGTGCAGCCACCACATGCAGACTGGTGAGGAACTTGGCAAGAAGGCCACGGTTCCCGCTCTGGAGCTGGAAAGTCAGACTGAATTCATTAGGATTGTGACAAGGCTGGTGAGGAGGGACAGTCTAGTCTTGGACCCTGCCCGTGCAGCTGATACTTAGACTTAGGAGCTGGGACAAAGGACCTGAAGGAGGAGGGCTGGAAAACTGAAAGAAGAGAGGTACAGAGAGTGCGGAAGGCAGGTAACAGCCGTGGGGATGGTGGGGGCAGTTGGGGGAAGAGGGGGCTCAGAACGGCCAAAGCAGGTCCTTGGGAGAAGGTGCCGATGGGCTCTGGGGACTAACCAGGTGGTAAGGCAGGTCTGCCAGGGCTTCTGGAGGGCACCTTCGGAAGGTACCTGAGGCATCAGGGTCACACGTCTTCCAGAGCTGAGCTGCAGGTGTGGGTCACAGGAAGAGACACTGAGATGAGCTCGGCCCTGAAGCATCTCCAAAGATCACATCCCTCAGGCTACAGTGAGAACCATCCTCTCACTGGGGTGGCAGGTGAGGAGGCCAGCCGATGGGGAGCACCAGGCCCCACGCTCAGTGCCCCCGGGGGTTAACCAGGCTGCAGTCACCTGCAGTGAGGAGGTGCGCCGTCTTCTCCGGCTCCGGCCTCTTCCCATAACGACACCTGGCGGCCGTTCTCAGGGGCCCATCCTGGAGGCAGAGCCGGGCTCCAGGGCGCTCCAGGGGTCCCTCCCCTAGCAAGCTGACCCCGTGTGAGGGAAAGAAGGCAAGAAAAGAGGGAGAAGGCCTGTCAGTAAGCAGCGTGGCACAGAGGTGGGCTCCCAGTCCCACCTCAAACAGTGGTAACTTGAGTGACAGCCATGCAGGGTCTGGAGACAAGAGTCAGGGGCTATATATACCAAGAGAGGAAGAGGATGAAGAGAGAGGGTCACAGGGGCCCTGCCTCAAAGACGGGGAGGCACAGGTCAGTGGGAGCTCAGTGAGGGCACTTGTACCTGCGCAGACTCTGGATGAGGTAGGCAAATGGGCCCATGGGGTAGGGGTCCCCGCTGTTACTAGCAGCCACTGCTTCTTCCCAGGTCTTGGTGCCCCTGGGAAGGATCTGCCATGCACTCAACACTCCATGCAACTGGTCCACGGTCAGACCTGAAAACCCAAGGTCACTCAGGCCCTAAACCAGGCAGCATACCCATGCACACCTAATCCCTAATCACTCCCTGCACAGCTTGCTGAGACTCCAACAGAACCAAGGTCATCCAACCCCTGAGCCCACTCCAAGCACTGACCGCTGCGTGTGGCCTCAAGAGTGGCCAAGGCTTGGGAAAGGACGTCGGGGCCATGCTCCTGCTCCAGGGTGCCCAGGACGTGCTGCAGCAGCAGAGGGACGGTGGCTGGCAGTGTCCGGAGCCTCTCGGAAACCTAGGGGAGGACGCGAGGGGCCTCCATCAGCGCAGGGAAGGGGAGAGGCAGCTTCGGTGTGGGTAGGAGATGGGGCAGCAGGGAAGAGCGTGGGAAGGGATGAAAAGGAAACACCGGTGGGAGGGAAGCAGGTTGGGGGTGTGGATGAGGAGTGGCGCCACTCCTCAGGAGGAGGGTGGGAAGGGGTGAGGGATGCGGATGAAGAGGTTGAATGGAGAATGGGAAATGGGGTTAGGATACAGAAGATGAGGAGTGAGGGGTCACATCCTCAACCGACCTGCTCGTAGAGCGTGAAGAGCCTCAGGTGATCGGTGACCAAGCGCAAGTACAGCGGCAGCACAGACCCCCGCTTCACCAGCAGCAGCCGCATCTGACGAGACTCCGAGGGCTCAGCTCTGGACCAGAGAGCCGGCCCCCGGCCACCGCCCTCCACTCGGGCACCAAGCCCAGTGCGGGCAGCCTCTTCTCTGAGAGCCCTCACAGGGGAGAGACCCACCGTGTCGCTCAGGACACAGCCATCTTTGCCCGGCTCTGCTCTGCCCAGCTCACCCCACTCTCCCCCCACACCTGCTGGTTCAGCCCACCCAGATAGATAACCACAGCCATTCACCAGGGGAAAAGGACCAGGTAATATTATCAGCAATCACAGTCCTCTTCCCCTGCACAGACTTCCTGAGAAAATGAAGGAGCTGGTCTGTGCAGGGCAGCTGGTAGCTTCAGCACTCAGATCCTCACAGCTCCCAGATTCAGCCCTCACATCTATCAGCCCCAGCCTAGACCCAACCTGGTTGTTAAACGGTGACTCCTCCAGCCGCTTCCCATACAGGGCCAGTTCTTCTCGCACCAGCCGGGCCCGGGCAGATGGCTCCAGAGGCCCCAGGGCCACCACGTGGGCACCCTGACTCTGCTCAAGGGTCTCCCCCAGGCCAGAATCACTGGACACGCTCAGCACTAGGTGCACCCGCTGTGAGATTTGGACAAAAGGGTAGCGATGAAGAAGGAAAGCGGGGAGAATATTGTTGGAGAAGCCCCTCTCCCTACATCATCCCACCTCGCCTCCTTCTCACACTCACCCGGGGAAGGGTCTTTGGGATCCAATCCGAGATCAGCTGCCCATGCTGGTCCACCAGTCTGTCAGCCCCGTCGACGATCAGCACCAGAGGCTGGCCAGTTTTCAGGGACTCAGCAGACTTGGGCAGTAGCCTCTGCTGCAGCTCCCACACCAGGCCCCTGTGTGCAGAGGGGGGAGGGCCAGCGTCAGCGGGGGTGGTATCAGGGGCTATCAGCAGGCCGGTCTAGGTGGGGGAGAAACACACCGGTAGGTGCTGGGGAGGGCACTTGGCTCCTCCAGTTGGCTATGGAGATAGGCACAGAGGCGTCTGAGCAGGGTGAGGGCAAGACTGTGGTCAGGGCGGGCCCCTGAAAAGTGGAAGAAGACTAAGGGGGCCACTGTGGCCCCATCCAGAGCCTGCAGGGCTGACACAAGGGATGCCTGAGGGGGAAGAGAACAGAAAACATGGTCACATACGCCAACCTCCGGTGCCCCACCTCCTTAGCCCTCCTGAGCACACGCAGTCCTCCCTCCCTCCCGTCCAGGCCTCTGGGACCCTGTACCAGGAAGGCGGTCTTGCCCTGTCCCGACTGCCCGGTCACCAGGCTCAGCCTCCCCTGGTGCTGCGTGAGCTGCCGCACTGTGTCCTGAAGAAGGCGTGGCCGGGCAGGACTCGACGGCTTCTTTAGCTGCTGAAAGGTGGCCTGGACCAAGTCATCATCTGGGATGGGCACTGGCTGCTCCGGCTGGGCTCCAGGCTGAGGGCACGTGGGGCAGTGACTGTCTATGTTTCCACACTCTTCAGGACCCCAGGCCTAAAACTTACAGCACCCCCACCAAGTCACTTCCCACCCAGGACCACCCTACCCCCTTTCCAACCCCCGGGCCACCAGCACTCCTGCTGACCTGGAGGTAAAGCTTCTGGATCATATTCCACACATCCTGCAGAACCAGCTGCCCAAACTCCTCCAGCCCCCCGACATAGGGCCGGCCAGCTGCCACACCGCCCCACTCACAGCGGTATCTGTGGGCAGAGCGAGCACAAGCAGGGTCAGAGCAGGCCTGGCCCACCCCTCATCGCAGCTCTCCAGGCAGGTGCTCCCTACCTCTCCCAGCTCACCTGCGACAGGTGATCCCTTCCTGTCTGCTCAGATAGCTCTTCAGTTCTGAGATCCGATGGGCAGCCTCTTCAGACTCAGAAATGAAGTCCGATTTCCAGGCATCTGGCACAGAGCTGACCACCAAAGACACCCCAAGAGTGGGGCTGGATTCAGACCAAAGCACCGCTCCTCCGCCGGCCACCAGACCTGGCTGTGGTTCCCTGAAACCCCTCAAGAAACTGTTCCAATGGAGATCTCCCACCTTCAGCTGCAAAGCAAGCTCCCTGATTCCTGCTTCTCCATCCTAGGCACCCTCTCTTGTACTCTGAACATTAGGAAGAGAAGACACCCCCACTGAGCCCATCTGGCCTTCTGTGAAGGTACCTGAGGAAGCTAGAATCCCGGAAGTAGAGGAGAGGCTGGGCAGAAGGCTGCAGGCGGAGGCCCCGATTCAGGAACTGCATCACCTCCATCTCTGTCACAGAACGACCTGCAGGGTACTGCTGGGCCTGCAGGGAGAGGGCAGGGAGCAGGCGGGTTCAGTCCTGGTCACACTATCCCCTCCAGTGAGACCTGCCATGACCTGGGGCACTTCACCTCGGTAACGTTCCCCTCTCTCTCCAGACACTAGCCAGTAAAAATAGAGCTAATAGCTAACGTTTATTGAATGCCTCTCACAGGTTGGACATTTTTTTGAGCCTTCTTGAAATAGATTTCTGATTCTCATAATAACCCTGCAATGTAGACATCACTGCTTCTCCTTAATATAGGAAGAAGCTGAGTCTAGATTAGTATAAACCATTTTCCATTAAGCCTCACAATGACAGAAGAGTGATCAGAACCCAGCTCTGTCAGATGGCAAAGCCTAATCAGACCGACCGCCTACCTCTCGCATCCTGTGGCCAACCCAGAGGTATTTCCCAAAGGAATTCCCTCACCTAGGACTTGGTCACTCACAGAACCTTCTGCCTGTGTTTCACTTCAAGTCTCAAGGATCTGCCTGTGCAGAGTCCCAGGGTTCTTGACACACTGTGACTTCTCCCACCTCTGCCCCAACCGTGTCTGTCTTACCCAGCGGAAGTGAGGATGGTCAGGGAGGCTGTAGTTGGAGGGAACATAGCCATAGCGGGAGCCCAGGATCCCCACAAACAGCTGCGAGTTCTCCACCTCCCCGAGGCACACTTCCAGCTGTCTGCAGGAAGGTTATGGGAGCACCGTGTCAGGGAGACTGGGCCTGGCTCACATCCCATAGCATCCAAAGAGCACCTCTGGCCCACAGCCCTCAGCCATCCTTGCAGCCCCAGCCCTGCCGTCACTCAAGCCCCTCATCTCCAACCCAGCCCCTCTTCTCAGCAGCCCCCACACCTGTTCCGACGGGTCTCCTCCTCAGTGATGCCCCAGCGCAGGTCAATGGCATGAAGGCTGATGCGGTAGGGGGCGGCTCGGGCCTGCAGTGCTGGCAGCAGGGACCTCAGCAGCAGGTCCCGCTCCCCATGCATGTCCCGGAAAGTGGAGGAAATGAAAAGCCGGATGCTTCGCCACCTGCGGGTAAACCAGGGGTCAGCCCCACAGCCCATAGACAGGCCTGTGACCAACCCTCACCCTGCTGAGCCAGGTACAACAGATGGCAGCGGGTATCCAACTGGCCTCCAGTGAATAACAGGCTTGTAACCTCAAATGCAGAGCCTGGAAATTAAATCCCACTGGCTATTTCTCGTGTACCCCTCCTGTGTCAGCAATGATTATTATGCATCTACTCTCCTGCCCATGAAATGGGCCCGAGTTGCACTGTGAGGTAAGCACAATCATTCTCTCTGATTTGCTGATCAAGAAACTACAGCTTGAACTTCCCTGGTGGCCTCGTGGTTAAAAATCTGCCTGCCAGTGCAGGGGACACAGGTTCAGTCTCTGGTCCGGGATGATTCCACATGTCATGGGGCAACTAAGCTTGCGTGCCGCAACTACTAAGCCCATGCTCTAGAGCCCATAAGCCACAGCTACCGGGCCCACACACCACAACCACTAACGCACGTGTGCCTCAAGTCCGTGCTCCACAACAGGAGAAGCCACCACAATGAGAAGCCTGCATACAGCCACTAGAGAATGGCCCACTAGCCACAGCTAGAGAAAGCCCACGCCCAGCAATGAAAAAGCCCAGTGCAACCAAAAATAAATAAACGAAAGAAACTGCAGCTTAAGACATCAAGCAACTAGCCCAAACTTCAGCTACTATTCGGCAAAGCTAGGATGAGAAAGCCACGGCCCATGCCAAGAAGGCCTCTGTCTGAGCCCTGGTGCCCAGTGCCTGCCTCACCTTCTAGCCCCCTCTCCCTAGTACAGTAAGGGACATGCTCACCATCTGTGTTAGACAAACCCCTGCCTGGGAAGGAGAAATGTTCCTCAGCAAATAGAGCAAGCAGCATCTCAACAGCCAGAATTTCAGTCACTTGAGTTTCTCTAGGTTTCGACTAAAGCCCCTCCCAGTTCACAAAGGCATCAAAAACAGACTGACCCAAGCTGGGAAACGGCAGCCAAGGGGCTTGGCATATTCTCTTCCAGTGGCCGGAGAGACTGGACCCCTGTCTTCCCTGGGGGTGGTGGAATCTTGAATATTTTGTCCATTTGGCCTACATGTTCTAGAAGCCGGGAGGCCCCACGCTCTGCAATGAACCTGAAATAAAGAGTGACAAAATAAATGAGAACAAAATAGCAGAGTGAGAGGAAATCAGGAAGGTCTTCCGAGGAGGCAAGGGACAAAGATATGGCTAAATTAGGTCAACCAGTTAATTGGAGTTTCTTTGGAAGATTACCATAAACATAGATTTAAAATAAGGAAGGAAGAAGAGCCAGAGGAATGAGGGAATCGAGAAGAAACCCAGGCATAGCCCCTTCTGTGTGCATGGTTATCACAGGCTTTCTGTTGGACCAGGGGCAATTGGGCTGAATGAAGATGCAAAGATTAAGGTTGATCAGCTCTGGGCTTGATTAGCTCTGTACCAGCCATGAAAGCTCCCTGGGAAGGGAGGAGCATGAGGCTTCCTAACATCAGGCAATGGGTGGCATCCAAAGGAAATGGAAGAGGAGAAAACGAATAAGTGGGAAGCCTAATAGTGGAGAAAAAAACGAAGAACAAAGATTTCTGTAGATCAGGCATAAATAAATAAAGTTAACATGGTATTTCCTCTGAAATGGAATGGAACAAAGGCCTCAGAGAATGAATAGAAATGATGGGACCAACTCCTGAGTTGTACCCTTAAAAGCAAACAGTAAAATCTCCTATGTTCCCTTTTCTCCTTTCCCACTAGATTAATACAAAAATGATGGCTGGAGCTGTAGCAGCCAACTTGAACTATAAAGTAGAAGCAGAGTATTTGAAAATGGTGGAGCAACAGATAGAAGATGACCAGGTACCTGTAATATCGTGTTGCTGCCATGCCTAGACAGCTGTAAAAGCAGAATAATCTTTTATCTTGCTTAAAAATGGAGTGGTTAGAGCAGAAGCCACAGATAGTCTCTAAAAGATGTTCTAACAAAGCCCCCAACCTCTCCAGTGTCCGTGCTATACTCACTTCAGTATCCCATCAGTACAGCCTGAGAGTGTCACGTCATTGGGATTCAAATCGGTACATCTGGCAAAGAAAGAAGAAATCACTAGCAGTCAGGAACAGTGCCAAGGACAGGGAGTCACTGCCCCCAGCACCCTAGGATGGACCACCACCCAGACCTCTGCACCTTCAATAGGGTTCTGTGCTAGACTAGAACTGGGGTGGACCGTCACAAAGGGGTACGGGGCCAGGCTGAAGACTTCAGAGAAGGTTCCAGCACTAGAAGCGCAACAGAGGTAGGAGGCAGAAATGGGGAGGGGCCTAGAGAGTGGGAGATTCCCAAGCTTTAGTAGGGACAGACAGGAAATACGGATCACTATCTGCTGGGACTGAGCAAGGACCATGAGCGCCCTTACAGGTAACTTGCCCTTAGGAGAACACCAACAAAGAGGCACTTGGGATTCACATGCTGCCAGAAGAGCTGTTTGGCTGCATTTATCAGTTTCTCGTTTGTAGTTTGGCCAAAGACAATGACCCTGTCCACCTGTAAGATGAAAGGGGAAGGGCTGAGACCAGGGAGGTGCCAAAGAGCTCAGCATATCAAGAGACAGGATCTCTGAGGGCAGAGGAACAAGGAGAACTCTGAGGTGGGTGTAAATGGCCTTTCTGGAGCATACTTAGGGTGCAAAAAGTCATTTCACCCTGACTTGAAGAGCATCAAAGTGGATTAGGGGTTGCCAAGATATGAAAGTAACCTAAGTGTCCATCAACAGATGAATGGATAAAGAAGATGTCACACACACACACACACACACACACACACACACAAAATGGAATACTACTCAGCCATTAAAAAAGAAGGAAATTTTGCCATTTGCATCAATATGGGTAGACCTGGAGTACATTGTGCTAAACGAAATAAGTCAGACAGGACAAAGACAAACACTATATGGTATCACTTATGTGTGGAATCTGAAAAAAACAACAAACTAGAGAATAAAACCAAAAAGAAGCAAACTCACACATACAGAGAACAAACAAGTGGTTACTGGTGGTGGGCAATATGGGGGTGGGGGTGGGAGACAGAAATTACTGGGTGTAAGATAGGCTCAAGGATGTATTGTACAACATGGGGACTATATTCAATATTTTATAAAAACTGTACTTGGAATGTAACCTTTAAAAATTATATTAAATTTTTAACAAAAATAAAAAATAAAGTGGAGTTTGGGGTAGGGGCGGTGTGTAGCTGGCACATTTAGGCTCACAAAAGCTGACTGCCAAACTTATAGGAACTCTGTGAGCCAGCTGTTAAATATGGCCACCATTAAATATTAAATTGTATAAGCTCACAGTCAAATAAATTACATTAAAAACAAAGGTAATAAATACTAAAACATCATCACTACCTAATTATTTTACCACATTTCACCATTAAATGCTCTTGACCTTATTTACATCCATGTTATATATATTATAGAATTGCTATAGAAAGGTGTGCTACTGAGCAACTCTTTCTAACTCTGTGGTCAATGAAGCATGTGGATAGTTTGAAATCAGTCATGGAAGAAGTATTTATACCATGGAAATTAGCAAAAGCTATTAACTAAGATGATTTTTTCAGATTGCTATTTGAGGCAAATATCTACCAGCATAAAAAATATATTTACCAGCATACCACTGAGTAGGGGGTTGCAGTCAGCAGGGTATTGTGCACAGGTTACAAAGAAGCTTTGAAAAATGAGATACATCCATGTGGAGGAAAACGTGGAGGAAGGGAGAGTTTCTCAGGGAAGGAGCAGTACTCACAGGGACCCTTTGGGTAGCCAGAGACAGCAAGTGCTTCCCCAAAGTAGTCAGGGACTGTTCACAGTTTTCATCTGACTTCTGAAGGAAAGAAACTCATGTCATGCAGTTGCACAGGAGATGGTCAGTAAACAACAAATACTGTAGTCTGCTAATCTTCAGAACTGAGTAGATCCGAGCCTTTCCTGAAGTTAGCTGTTCCCAGGCATCTGTCTAGTTATGCAGTTTTGCAAGGTAGGGGTGAGTATCTGACCTGAACTTGAGCTTGGAGTTCGGCGGCAGTTTTCAGGATGCCTTCCTCTGCCTTAATCACAGCAGTCTTCACAATGCCCCCTCCACACAGCAAAAGCTCCACCTGCTCCGTCCGTACCATCATCATCGCAATCAACAGCAGCACATAGTTCAGAGGGGGCTGATTGGACAAGCATCAAGGTGAAATCGGCTCCCCTATTTTAGAATCCACTTTGCCCACCCAAATCTGGAGACCAAATGTCTCCACTGGTTAGGGAAAAGTGGACAAAGTCCCCAACTGAAATAGTTTCAAAAACTTCTCTGGTGATGGACTCCATGCTCCCAATTCAGGGGATCCAGATTCAATCCACGGTCAGGGAAGTAGATCCCACATGCCACAACTAAAGATCCTGCATGCCACAACTAAGGCCTGGCACAGCCACACAAGTAAATAAACAAATCCTCCCCCCACAAAAGTAGAAGGGCTTCGCAGGTGACTCCGTGGTAAAGAATCCGCCTGCTGAGCAGGTGACTCCGTGGTAAAGAATCCGCCTGCCGAACAGGAGCGTCTTACCCCTTGTGGGTTGCTCTTGGGAAGGATTCTGTCTGCACTGGCATCTGTCAGATAGACCAGGAGGGTACGGCCTGGCAGTGGGGGCAGGCTGTGTCTGACGGAGAGGTTCACAGCTGTCTCCAGGGCCTGTCGATACCGAGCCAGCATCTCACGGTCACATTTCCACTGTCTGCAGGCAGGAAAGAAACAGACGGAGGGCTCAGGGGCTTCTCTGTTTGCCACTTGGACGCAGACGGGAAGATGAGAACTTGCCACTCAAGTATCAAGTTTCCACCCATCCACAGCCCGTCTCCAGTGTCAGTAGAAAAAATAGGGACAGAACTTCCCTCGGCCCCATTCTACAGGACTCTGCTAATCCATCCCATGGAGTAGACCCACTCTCAGACACTGCTTGCCATGCTTACCACATCAATCCATATTTACTTCATGAGGCAAGATTTAACTGCAACTTTTTTGTGGGGTGGGGGCTGTGCAGGGCAGCTTCGGATATATGAGCTGCCTAACCAGGGACAAAACTGGCCCCAGTAGTCAGAGTACCAGGAAATTTCCAACTGCTGCTTATTTTTAAATTGCAATTTGAAGAACAAACACTAACTTCTTACTCTGAAAAATGGCAATTAAAGGAAAAAGAAACATTCATCCCACCTTTCCAAGACAATCTCTATTTCAGAGTAACTAAATAGCTTTAGTTCACAGAGGGTGGTTCTTTTCAGAGCTCCAGCTAGTAAATATGGGGAATGATAGAAAATGTATCATATTATTTGGCATTTGTTTTTAAAAACATTTTCAAAAAAAGAAAAGAGAGGGATCAGGAAACGAAGGCTGGTAAAATCTTGATTTTTCACTGAATGGGAGTCCATTATGTTATTCTCATTACCTGTGTACATGTTTAATTTTTTTCATCATTTTTTTAATCTAGAGAAGCCAGCAGTCTCTACCATTGCCTATCCAGTAGAAATAAATTACAATTAATGAAATGAAATTGAAATTATACATGTAATGTAAGTTTTTCTAGTAGCCATATTTTAAAAAGTAAAAAGAAACAGGAAAGATTAATATCACATTTAATTTAGTCTAATGTATATATGTATTTTTCACTTCAACATGTTAATACAAAAATTAAAAATAAGATATTTTGCATCCTTCTTTACACTGCCCTCAAAATCCAGCACATCTCAGTTCCCACTAGTCACATTTCAAGTGCTCAAGAGCCACATGTAGCTGGTGGCTACCAAACTGACCAGCAAAGACACACTGTTAGGACTACACCCTCAGCTTAATTCTTTAACGGCCCTGTGTTCAGCCACTGATCCACTGACGCAGGCAAGTCCTGGCCACTGAGTCCTATTAGAAGGTTAGATGAGACCTGCATTTGTCTGGAATGAAAATGAATGAAGAAGTATCTAAAAGGACAACATACTGGGAATTCATCAAGCTTACTGAACCAGTTTTACACCTATCTTTGAGTCTGCTTGAGGATAACAATCTTTATATGTATCAAAAGAGAAAGGAAAGTGAATGGGTCAGAAAATTCACAGAAGAGCGAAACAAAAAGAAAAAGAAACAGATAAGACAGAGAAGAAAAAGAAAGAAGAGTATGAACCAGAGCACAGGTGGAGAGGCACTATCGTGGACAAAGGGAAATGCTACATAGGCTGACAGAGTCCACAGAAGCCAACAAGGCAACCACAGATAACAGAGTGAGGCCAAACACTGGTTTTGTTTCACGATCTCTCTGCAGGACCAAGTTAAAGACTAGGTTTTCTATGCAAAAGACGATTGGGAAACAGTCAAGTTTCAGCGACTGGGATGACTGACAAGCATGTTTTCACAGAATAAAAGCTAGGTTTCCAGATGACTTCCAAGCCCTTTTAGGGTGCCTCTCACGCCCACCCTTTGCTCCCAGATAGCACATAATCACGCACACACCTGGCCTTGTGTATTTTCAGCTTCTTCCGCTTGAGCTGTTCATATATCACAGGGATCATCATTGCTGTCCGAAGTTCCCGACGGCTTGGTTGGCGAAACTGCCAGGAATAGGCATGCTTCTTGCCATATTTTGTGTTTTTAATTATTATCTGCTTTATCAGTTGTGTGTTGGAAGGAAATGGCAACTCTGGGTGGCAACAGGTAAGTATCTGAGTTAGGCAGCTTCTATTCCCTCCTCTTATCTTCCCATCAATGCTGTCTTGAGTCCTGACTCCTGAAGCTGGCCAGTGTCTGACCTCTGCCCACCCCGTACACTGTGAGTGGAAAGTAAGAGGCTGAAAATACCAGTGCTGCTATCTCATCTGTTCTCAGACATGAGAGATAAACAGGAGTTGGAAGAAGAGCTATATTACCTTTCTTTTCGAGTTGAGCCTCAAGGTCATTGATGGAATCATGAGCATTAAGGAATCTGAATGGAAACTGCCGACTGTGGATCACCGTCTTCTGCAAAGCAAGAGAGGGGTCATGAGCAGAGGACCAAGAAGGATGGGGAGCATCACAGGCTTCAGGTGCCAGGAAAATGAGATAACCCCTCTATTAGACCTGTGGGAAGGTGGGAAAGGACAAAATAGATATTAGACAAAGGTAGAAAAGAATAGATGTCCTGAGAGACGATGAGGAAAGAAAAAAGGAGAGGAAGTAACAGAAAGTTCCGTTTCTTTTATATCAGACTCCCTCCTAAGTGAGCTAAATCACAGAAATGATCTCAGAAGATAAAAAGGAACGTTCTCAAACAGCATAGTGGCTTTGACCTTCCCCAGCCACTCGGAGAAGCCTGGCTCCCCGCCCCTCACACGTACAGCATGCTGGAGTCTCTGCAGCACAAGCTCGTGGTGACGGGCGCTGATTCCAACCCGCAGCAGGTTGCACAGGTTCCGAAGCATGGCCATGAAGGGAAGCTTCCCACTGTCTGCCGAAGGTAGACCCAGGGTGACAAAAGCAAACAAAGGATGAATGAGAGAGGTCAGAGGTCAGAGCAAGATGATCAGAGGCTGGGTAGAATATTCACGTTAGAGGAAATGAGGTACTAATAAGTGATCTATTGTCCACAAAGTGTTTTAAAGGCCTGGAAGATAAAAATTGGGTTGCCTGGTCTTGGAGCAAAATCTGTACGTTTATGGAATTAGCTATTTCAACAAACAACTTAGGTCATCACTTTGTTGGCTCCAGTCCTGAGACTGGGCTCAACTGGCAAAATACATTCTCTACAGTAATGATTTCCACACTTTTTAGATGGCTAAAAGAGAAATTTCCAAGTGTAATCTTATAAATTATATACATGGAGTACTAGCAACCATGTAACATGGACTAAGTGATTACAGGGGTTCAATCTGTTTAGTAAATATTGGAAACACTCTTTCGATAAAGGTAGACATAAACAGGAGGTGTGATATTTTTCCTGGGTACCCCCCCAAAACACACTCAGACCACATTACAGCTCTGGCCTATGAGGCCCCAACCCACATCCCAGTCACTAGGCCTACCATCAACAGCTTTCATTAGGAAAGTGGTGGTACCTTTTTCAAGGTTACATAAGTCTCATTTGAATTATAGCTAGAAAGCTTTCAGCCTCCTGGAAGTCCTGGGGTTCTCCAGTCATCAGTCTTCTGAGTTAGATTGTGTAAAACAGTTAAGTTGTATACACAGTGTAAATGGTATGTGACAAGTCATGGCCTATTGCATCCTTTGTCAACTCATAAGTTTTGCTCAAATGTTGCTGTATATGAAAAATATACCAGATCCATTTGATACAAAATTAAATTCAATATCATATTCTTTGATACACTAGAAAATAAAATGAATACTCATTCTATAGATGAAGTAGTTCACTGATTTCATTCTAAAAAGTTTGTTAATGAATTACTAATGAGTCTCTGAGGACCAAAGAGGGATCTGTATATCTAATTATATTTTATCTTATATTGTATACTTTATTTTTTACATTTATCTTCATAGCTATATTTATATAAGTTATGTAGTTCCTAAAGTACATCATTTATTAGTACACATATAAAATTTTTAAAAATACATGTACATATATTCTGGTGTATCCCCAAAATTATCTCTGCAATATATAATCCAGTGGGCTGGGGACCACTGGATTAGATTATGGGCATTTGTCTCAACCAAGATAAATGGCACAGTTTTAATTTTCAGGGTCAGAGGGAGGAAGTGGAGATGATGCATACTAGAATCACTAAAACATGCTAGCTGCCATCCAGGTCTCTTTATACCACTCTACCCAAGTTGTACCAAATGTTGGGGAGAAGGTTGTCAAGCCTGTGTGTATGTGTGTGTGTGATTCTGATATATACACCGTCAGTGACAATTACAAAGTGAGAGGGATGATAAGCGGCTGAGCTATTTGGTCTGCCCTGAGTACAATCTCTAAGTGAGAGCTCACAGAGTAAGAAAAGCTAGCTTGGGTTTCTGAAGCTCCAAAATATGAAGTCCATAAAACTCAAACAGCTAGGACTTTCTCGTGGTCCTTTCTGCTTGTCCAGTGGATGGATAAGAGTCCACCTTGCAATGCAGGGGACTCGGGTTCAGTCCCTGGTCAGGGAACTAAGATCTCACATGCTGTGGAGCTACTGAGCCTGCATACAACTAGAGAGTCGGTGCAACACAATGAAAGATTCCACGGGTGCAAGGAAGAGCCCACTCACCGTAACTAATACCTGACTCAGTCAACTAAAAACCAAACAAACGAAAACAAAACAAACAAACACAAGACACCCGCAAGCAGTCAAAAAGTCTACAGTCTGATATTTTTCAACAGAAAGAAGCTGATTTTAAACTTTCAAAGATGAAGGAGGAAGTAAAAGAAAACATGGAGTAAAAAGGGCCTTCTATAGTTAAAAATAAACTAGCCAGACAACAGACTGAGAGTAAGTTGGTCCTCCCCACTGAATTCTTTTTACTCATGTGGTCATATGACCTGGAACATCTGTGTCCTAAAAACGGGCTTTGATGGAGATTTCGGTGCGCCATGTCCCAGTCCTACTTTGTCTGGAAGAGTGACACAGGCATCGACACAACTGATGTCAGAGAGAAGGTAATGCTTTCGTCATGTATTGATAAAGGCTTGTATTATATCACCTGACATATCACCTAGTCACGTCTGAAATTATGACCTACCTACGATGTCAGTGCTATTCAAAGCAGAGGCCACTGGCCACTTTGGTGTGGTCAATGGCAGACCTGTTAAATCCAATCATTTCCAGTGATGGAACTACCAAGTGAGAAACTGTACCATGCCATGGAAACTTCTCTTTCAGGGGCCAAAATGTAGAGGCATGAGCGAGGAAGACAGGAAGGGAGCGTGATAGTCAAGGCCACTCTACCGATGAGTTCCTCCCAGACGGTGGCCTTGTTTCCCCGTGAGCTCAGCTCCCGCTCCCAGGTCTCCGGGCGAGCGAGCTTCATCCGCTTCCCGGCTCTGCTAGAATCCCAGGGCCCTGGGAGGTGGCTTCGAGAAAAGGCCTGTAGGTTGGAGGGGTATCTGAAACAGACAAAGAAAAACATCATTTCAAAGGAATCTGAAAATAACTCGGAAAGGAGCAGTGAGTCAGTCAAAGCCAGTAAGTCCTGGTTAAGGCCAGGTCTGCTCAAACTATAAGGACGGGGGCTATGGGTGTTGAAGGTTCAGGGGGTTATCCAGATGGAGTGTGCATCTTCTCACCTGCAGCCCAGCAGGGCCTGGACAAGCTGTGCAGGCTCATGGATGTGCAGTCTCTGCACCAGCTTCTTCAGGGTGAACCTTTGCTCACTCTTTTTCTCTGACACGGAACTGTAGGTTGTCTCAAACTGTGGAAATATTCCCAAGTCCCACAGGGGTCATTCAATCTATGACATGGTCATTTTCTTCAGAAAACAAGACCACCCTACACCTAGATTTGACAAAGAATAGGACTAAAGCGTAAAACGGTTCAGCAGCAGGAGCTTCTGAGTAGCTGTGTGGGATCACTGTGTTTCACCTATACAAGTTGGACTATCAATGGTTAACAATGGATGAATGGCTTGTCAAAAGCAAGATGGGGATTGACTAAACAGAGAACAGCCGGTTCTTAGAGGCAGAGAGAGGGAAAGCAGCTCTTATTTAAATCATTGATGGGCTTCCCTGGTGGTCCAGTGGTTAAGACTCCAGGCTTCCACTGCAGGAGACATGGGTTCAATCCCTGGTTGGGGAACAAATGTCTGACACTTGGAACATGCAACTGGAGCACAATGTAAGCTGTGAGGAGTTTAAAAATGAAAGAAGCTGGCTTTCAGAATCTTCTGTCTCAGAAGAGCTAAGTTTGGGATATATTAATAGGATGAAAAGACCAGTGGACCAACTGAAGATGTGTTTTCTTGTAATACTAATATATTTCCCTAATAATCTTATTTTAATGACGATGATATCATCATTCAGATCCAGGTATTGCTAGAAATCCTTACTGATTTAGTTAGTCCTCACAAAAAACCCAATGAAGTAGGTCCTGCTATTATTCGATTCATTTTATATGTGAGGAAAATGAGGCAAGAGAAGGTAAGTCATTTGACCAAGGTTGCAGAGCCAGCAAGTAAGGAGTGGGGACAGGGTGGGATTCAAAACTAAGTGGTCTGGATCCAGATTCTATGCTCTTAACCACTAAGCGTGTGTATGTGCACATGCTAAGTCACTTCAGTCATGTCTGACCCTTTGCGACCCTATGGCAACCGTAACCCACCAGGCTCCTCTGTCCATGGGATTCTCCAGGCAAAACTACTGGAGCGGGTTGCCATGCCCTCCCCCAGGGGATCTTCCCAGCCCCATGACTGCACCTGCATCTCTTGTGTCTCCTACGTTGGCAGGTGGCTTTTTACTACTAGAGCCACCTGGGAAGCCCTAACCACTAAGACTAGTGTTATTAAAGTAAAAAAGAAAATAAAAAATTTTTATTTGGCTTATTTTTTTAAATTTGTGGAAGGTGGAGATTTCATGTTTTTAACTCACTTATCCAGCTGGACATGACATCTGTCAGTAAAGAATGATACCAAGGAGAGCAAAATGGAAACGAAAGGAGCCTTTCCCAGTGTTCTCAAAGCCCCAAAATCACAGCTGAGAATTCCAAGGACACTGGCATGTGCCTACTACACACACCTCTAGTATTTCTACACCAAATGGAATTCCATTCTAAGTATTAATTGAGAAAAGATTGTACATGTACATTTAGAACCCCAGAAAAGCACTCACCATCCTCTGTTCACCTCGAATAGGCCAAATGAACCTTGGCAAATAGGTCTGTGTCTCAGAAAATGTATGTTCCTTCTGTAAGGACAGAAGAAACCATTTCGAAAAGGGAGGCGATGGTTGTCCCTAGAGAGACCCATTCCAACAGCCCATCTCTATCCAAAGGAAGCGGCTGGGAAAGAGGAGGGCCCCGCTCTCTGCTGCCTGAGCGCTACTCAGCTCCTCTGCATTTCTCTGACTCCCTCTGTTCCTGGTAGTAGAAACATGTCAGATGTTCAGAGGAGGTTGGGGCGGCGGGGGGGAAATCAGTGTGTTGCCTCACCTTGCTCCCCCTCCCCCACCGCCAACTTTCTGGGGAAAAGGGGGCCAGGCTGTGAATGACCAGGGTTGAGGCAGGGACTGACTGGAGGGCGGGGTGGCCGTCGGGGGCGCCGCTTGGCCCGGTGCTTCCGAGGGTTGTACTTAGCCAGCTGGTACTCATCAAACTGGGAAAATTTGTCCCTCATCGCAGCACGCAGGCAGGCAGGCAGGGGAGCAAGACAGTCTTCCCGTTCTCCACACAGGAGCTGTCAAAGAGATGAAAAACCATCAAGGGTGAGACCACTTCATGGGGTTCAGTGACAGCACAGGATACCAAGTCCCCATCCCCAGCTCGACAACGACAATTTCTGTGGTCCTGGACCTGTCAGCAGACTTCTCAGAGTCTCCTTCTCCTCACTGTAAACACGAGGTCCAGAGTAACACCAATTTTTCTCAAACTCTGCCCAGCCCTTCTCAATCACGCCCTCCCTGTTGGGCAACCCAGCCTGGTACTGCAAGAAACTGTCCTGTCTGGGCACCGGGCTTGAGACAGCAGGTCAAAGTGTCTGAGAGTTTTCTCCAGGGATGCAGTGAGCAAAGGAAAGGGAACCAAGTGAGAATCCAAGCTCGGGAAACTGAATGCCGTACCTGGTAGAACCTGGCTACCTGGATCCAATCGGAAGGCAACTGGACGATGGCACAGAAGTACCGTCGCAGGTAGGGGTGGCAGAGTGGCAGGAAGGCAGCAATAGCCAAGACTTTGTTGGCCACGTCCCGGACATTCAGCTGCTGCCTGGCGTACAGAGATGCCTAGGGAACAGGGTAGGTAGCGCTGGCCTCTCAGCCACCTCTTCATAGCATCGTGCCATAAACTAACTTCCTTATCTAACCTGCCTGCATAAAACCTTTCCTGAGCCCTCCATATTGTCTATAAAGTCCAAGCTTCTTGGTTTGGCATTCTACATGCTCCATAATCTAGCCCTTATTCACCAGTCTTCTCCTAAGTCTCCATACCCCCTACTTAAGGGCCTTTAACCCTTTCCCTGTTTGGAGGGCTTTTCTGGCAGTTGAGACAGTAAAGAAACTGCCTGCAATGCAGGAGACTCAAGTTCGAGCCCTGGGTTGGGAAGATACCCTGGAGAAGGGAATGGCAACCTACTCCAGTATTCTTGCCTGGAGAATTCCATGGACAGAGGAGACTGGAGGTCACAAACATTGGACATGACTGAGTGACTAATACTTTCACTTTCCCTCTTTGGAAGACCCCTCTCACTTTTCAGACTGCTGATGTATCCTGCCATCTTCCAAAGTCTAATAGGAAATATTTTCCCCCTCTTCTCTGCTTCTGAGATATTTGCTATCTACTACTCCATTTGCATTTACATAATATCTGGGATTACTTTTGTTTCCCTAACAATACCACACATGCCCTAAGAGCCAGATCCAAGTATCATTATATCTTTTGGTATAGCCCTCAAGGCATTGTGTATTTAGCCTGTGAGGCTTCCCTAGTGGCTCAGAGATTAAAGCGTCTGCCTGGAATGCAGGAGACCCGGGTTCGATCCCTGGGTCGGGAAGATCCCCTGGAGAAGGAAATGGCAACCCATTCTTGCCTGGAGAATCTCATGGAGGGAGGAGCCTGATAGGCTACAGTCCATGCAGTCACAAGGAGTCGGACACGACTGAGTGACTTCACTTTCACTTATTAAAAAGCAGATATATTACTTTGCTGACTAAGGTCCGTCTAGTCAAGGTTATGGTTTTTCCAGTGGTCATGTATGGATGTGAGAGTTGGACTGTGAAGAAGGCTGAGTGCTGAAGAATTGATGCTTTTGAACTGTGGTGTTGGAGAAGACTCTTGAGAGTCCCATGAACTGCAAGGAGGTCCAACCAGTCCATTCTGAAGGAGATCAGCCCTGGGTGTTCTTTGGAAGGAATGATGCTAAAGCTGAAACTCCAGTACTTTGGCCACCTCATGAGAAGAGTTGACTCATTGGAAAAGACCCTGATGCTGGGAGGGATTGGGGGCAGGAGGAGAAGAGGACGACAGAGGATGAGATGGCTGGATGGCATCACCAACTCGATGGACATGGGTTTGAGTGAACTCTGGGAGTTAGTGATGGACAGGGAGGCCTGGTGTGCTGCAGTCCATGGGGTTGCAAAGAGTCAGACATGACTGAGCGACTGAACTGAACTGAACTGAACTTACTAAATAAACAAACTCTAGTATACTCTTTCTCAATCCTCTCTTCCCCTCCTACTCAGAGAACCCAAGGGACTAGGCCTCAGGCTCACCCAGAGATCCTACTGTCTTCCTAAGTAAAGCTCCTCCCACCCCTAATACGAAGCTGCCCACCATCCCCCTCATACACCATAACCAAATTCCCTTCCTCCTAGCTTCCCACTCCCATCCCTTCCTTCACGTCACAATACCTTGAGGATAAATTCAGGCTCAAAGCGGGCAACTTCGCTACAGACTTTGAGGAGGAAAGCCTGGGTAGAGTCCGCTGCGTCATCTGTGTTTACATTTGCCACCAGCGAAGAACATAGAAAACTCATGAGAACCATCTGGGAATTGAGAAAGAGAGGGAAGAAAGAGGGGAAAGGGGTCAGAAGGACCAACTTAAGCATCCACTCAGACCAACTTACAAAGGCAAAGACAGACAGAAAGAACCCAGATTCAGGAAGATGGCTAAGAGGTTCAAAAGACGATTAGCAAGTGAAACACCAGAGCTCCTGCCCTCTCTTTCCACTGAGGGGATCTGGATCAGCCTTTGGTGATCATTCTTCTAATCTTCCTCATGCCCTCCCCTCCACCACCACCAACCTCTCCCAGCTCCGGAACTTTTACCTTCACTTCCTGAAGGACTTGTTCAGTAGGCTCAGGATGAGATTCAGAGTCCCCAGGGGTGAGCTCCAGGGCCAGCTCCTCCATCTCTTCCTCCTCTCCCAAGCTTAGGCTATAAAAAGGCATTTGAGCCTCTGTCCATTCCTTCTCTTCTGGCTTTTTCTCTCGTGAAGATGACCACTGACCCTGGGGATAGTGGCAGTTATTAATCCCAGCATACACCAGAAGCCCCTCAAACAGACAGAGAGCTGAAAGCAACATCCAGGGCTAGGAAGAGTCCACATCTACCTTCTAGCACCTAAACTCCTCTCCCTTCAACCCTAGCATGGATCTTTCCTGTCTGATGGAGTGAGACACACACACCCTTTTCCAAATCAACATTCTGAGTATTTGCTCAGATGATTCATGATCTGCTTTCATCTTCTTATTGATTTCATAGCCTAGAAACCTGGGGCCCCTCACAACACATCTTCTAATTGATATTAAGGTACTATGGAGTTAGAAGAAAAAAAGACCAAGTCCCAGATTAATCCCCCAGCAATCGTGATCTTACTCTCTGAGCCTCAGCTTCCTCATCCTCTGCCACCTACTTGTTGGGGCTTTTAGAAGATTAAATAGGATGTGTATATGACTCTTTGCAAATTGCAAAGCCCTAAATAAACGTAAGGTGGCAGTAGCTGTAATCCTGACAATGACCCTATGAGGTGGACTTTCACTGACTTCATCTTAAAGGTGAGGAAATTAAAGCTTCAAAGGGTTAAGAGTCTTGCCCAAGATTGAGTGGCTTGTAATAACAGGCAGAGAAGGGGGAAGGCTCAGATTCACCTTTCCCTCAGTCCAAATCTCAAGTCTCCACAGAAGGAATGTGTATCTGTCTATCGATCCTGACCTGTATACCAAGGGTGTTTATACAGATGTGTAAGTGGACGTGTGCTTGCACATGCACACACAGTGAAGCGATCCAGGGTATTACAGCTGTGTCTCTGACTGACTCTGCTACTGCAATATAATGCCAGCTCTCCTCCCATGCAGAGGCTTTCTAAGAACAAAATCTACTTTTGCTCTATTTTCAGAACCTCTGAACTATATATGCAATAAGAGTATTGATGCTGATGAAGAGAGCCTTTGGGTAAAGGGCACCGCAGGAAGAGATTGTGAGGAAAGAGGGTACACAGATGCAGAACAGAGGGACACTGTGGCACTGAAAGCTAGTGACTAGGGCATCTAACACATACGGCTGCAGTGAACACAACTGCCTGGAGCCATTACCAGAACTGCTTCCTGAACTCTCTCTGGGGCAGAGATGGTTTTCGAGACCCTGGAGCAGGTCAGAAGGCCTCGTCCGTCAGAGAGGCACTGCGCCCTCGAGGCTGGAGGCTCAGAGAGCAGGTGGTTGCTGCTGTGCAGGCTGCACAGATCAGCTTGAGCCAAGGGAGATATGTGGAGATTCTGGACCAAGGGGCTGATAGACACAGTGCTCTTTAAAATGGTGAGTGTGGCCAGGCACCGGTTCTCCAAGGAGAGGATGTCTGAGTGAGCAGACACATGCCCGGGTGGTTTCTCCAAGGTCTTCAGGTCAGGAAGGGTGGCCAGGCACCGGTTCTCCAAAGAGAGGATGTCTGAGTGGGCAGACACATGCCCAGGTGGTTTCTCCAAGGTCTTCAGGTCAGGAAGGGTGGCCAGGCACCGGTTCTCCAAAGAGAGGATGTCTGAGTGGGCAGACACATGCCCAGGTGGTTTCTCCAAGGTCTTCAGGTCAGGAAGGGTGGCCAGGCACCGGTTCTCCAAGGAGAGGATGTCTGAGTGAGTAGACACATGCCCAAGCGGTTTCTCCGACATCTTTGGGTAAAGAAATGTGGCCAGGCACTGGTTCTTCAAGGAAAGGATGTCCATGTGGGTAGATGCACACCCATGGCATTTCTCCATGACTGGGGCCCAACCTGTATATAGCTAGAAGGAGAGAAAGACAGATGATGAGCAGCTGGCTGTACTGGGAATGCATGTGTACTGCAACTAAATATTTCCCATAGTCCTCCTGGTAATGCCAGCGACCTGAAGGTAGAGAACAACCATTATTTGTTTTTCTAGGACTGGGTTCATTCCAAGGATATATTCAGGGAGTATTCAATCCAGAGTATACAGGGAGTATTCTAAGGAGGAGGAACAGGGAAAAGATAAGGCAGAAGTTTGAGAGTAAGGAAGTCTTAAAAAAAGAAAAGAAAAAGCAAGGGCTTGACAGGAAAGGAACATGTCTTCACATGAAGGGGTAAGGAAAACTCTAGAGCTATCAGTATGATCCCAACTTAGCACAGGAGCCATACTGGTCATCTGGACTGGATTCTTGGTGAAAGAGAAACAAACATCTTGATCAGGTATCAATACTCACCACCTCTATTGCTTTTTTCTCCAAAACTCCAGATGTGTTTTTAATGAGCTGCTGCTGCTGCTAAGTCACTTCAGTCGTGTCCGACACTGTGCGACCCCATGGACGGCACCTCCATGGATGACCCCATGGACGGCTCCTCTGTCCCTGGGATTCTCCAGGCAAGAACACTGGAGTGAGTTGCCATTTCCTTCTCCAATGTATGAAAGTGAAAAGTGAAAGTGAAGTTGCTCAGTCATGTCTGACTCTTCGTGACCCCATGGACTGCAGCCCACCAGGTTCCTCAGTCCATGGAGTTTTCCAGGCAAGAGTACTGGAGTGGGGTGCCATTGCCTTCTCCATTTTAATGAGCAGCCATGTTTAAAAACCAGACTATATGATGATCTTTTACTTTTATCTAGTTTCACTTTTTCTATTTCATATTCAGTGCTTCATTTCGTTTATGTTATCCAATTTTTTTGTCTCTTCATTTTTTAAATTTTTTTAATGTTCTTGCTCAAGCTTTTATCAAGCATAGTAGAAAAGGCTTTGTATACATATATATATATATAGTATGTATAATGTATATTTTAGAGAACATGAATTTTTGCCTAGCTAAAAAAATTATGACATTTTGATTCTACTTGTTTGACTCAGTATGAATAGAATGTTAGGATTCTATTTTTTTTTAATAGATACAAACAAGCAAAGGTTTACTGTATAGCACAAGGAACTATAGTTAATATCTTGTAATAACCTATGATGGAAAATAATCTGAAAAATAATATATGTATAACTAATCACCTTGCTGAGCACCTGAAACATTGTAAGTCAATTATACTTCAATAAAATACATAAAATTTTTTAAAAAGCAATTTTAAGCAGAAAAAAAAAATACCACATCAACTTCTTGCCTCTTACTCACTCTTTAACCAACTACGTAGGATTCTATCCCCATAGTTCTCCAAGGCTATCCTCTTAGATAACTAATAAAATTCTGGTTACTACAAGAATAGACATATCTTGGCCTTTATTTACTTTATCTCTCAAGTATACTATGACACTGTGATCACTCTCTCACTGAAACTCTCCCTTTGGCTTCCATGATGCCATCCAGGTTTTCCTCTTAAAACCCTGACTGCACCTCTTGGGGATTCTTCTCTGCCATTCCTTGAATATTGATACTCCTTAGAATTCTTTTCTAACCCTTCTATATACTACTTTTTCAAGATGGTCTCACCTACTCTGTTGCTCCAAATAACTGCTACGTTGGCAACTCACATATTTACTCCATGACCCAGGTCTTATCTGAGCTTCATACTCATTTATCCATTCCCTTGTTGGACATCACCACTTGGATGACCCAAAGGTACCCAATACTCCAGAGATCCCAAAGGCATCATTTTACTACGTCTTCCCCAAAATCCACTTCCCCTCATTGCCCCCTCTGCTTACAGGGGTTTGAATAAAATAGGCTTGAGTTTGAATCCCGATGAGACCTTGGACTCGTTCCTTAAACTCTGTGCCACAGTTTCCTCATCAACAAACCTGAAATAAATTCCTACCTCATAAAATTGTACAGGAATAAAGAAGAAAAAAATATATGAAGCACTTAGAGTAGTGCCTGGAGCTTAAATGCAAGTTGTCATTTATTATTATTATCATCCAATAAACTACTAAATCCTATTGATTCTACTCCTTCAATATCTCCCAAATCTAATTCTGTTTTGCCTGTCACCATCTTTGCTGAAACGCTCCAGTCCACATGGCACACAGTACATAGCTCTACCTAAAGGAGCTCCCAATACGTACCCCAGAGAAGCAATGGCAGCCCACTCCAGTACTCTTGCCTGGAAAATCTCATGGACGGAGGAGCCTGGTAGGCTGCAGTCCATGGGGTCCCAAAGAGTCGGACACGACTGAGCAACTTCACTTTCACTTTTCACTTTCATGCATTGGAGAAGGAAATGGCAACCCATACCAGTGTTCTTGCCTGGAGAATCCCAAGGACGGAGGAGCCTGGTGGGCTGCCGTCTATGGGGTCGTACAGAGTCAGACACGACTGAAGTGACTTAGCAGCAGCAGCAATACATACCGAAGACCCCATTTACTGCATCACTTTACTTCATCAAGATAAAAATTTATCTTGTTAGGTTATCTGCCTCCTTGTTCACCATTTCTCCTTAATAAGATAAACTTCCCTGAGGGTCAGGGCTCCTTTGTCTGGTTCACCTCTGTATGCCCAGCATCACACACATAACCTGGCTTCTAATCTCCCAGTCTCATTTCTTCCTGCTACTCCCATCTAACTTTATGCTTGAACCATACAAACTCTTTTTTCAGCTTATGAATTGCCGAGGTATCTCTTGACTCTCGATCTTCGCACAGGCAGAGGCCTGGAACACTCATCCTTCTACTGAGACCACCCCTCTTCCCCAGCCTCTTCTTTACTAGGCCAAATTCTACTTCCTTCTCACTCTGAAGGCCTCAGTTTAATAGTCGGAGCCTCGGGTGAAACCCAGCCCCCAGCCTGGTACAGGTGGTCCTTCTATGTTCCCACGCTGTACTTCCTCAAGCAGAGAACACACCTTTGTATTGTAATTGTCTGTTCATTTGTCTTTCATCCTCCTAGACTATGAATTCCTGAGGACAAAGACCCTTCAGCCTTGCTCACCATTGGTGGAACAGTGCCTAGTCCATGGGATTCAGAAGTTTTTGAAAACCTGGTGAAAGCTATGGAGCTTTTTCACATGAGTATATACTAGTTTGCATTCAGTTTTTAGGAAGTCCACCCATGTATCTCCTAGAATCTCCATTAACTGCCAATTAAGAACTTCCATTGGACAGAATGCTTGAATTAATATTATTAGGAATGTATATACTCTCTTTTCACTTTCCTGCATTGGAGAAGGAAATGGCAACCCACTCCAGTGTTCTTGCCTGGAGAATCCCAGGGACGGGGGAGCCTGGTGGGCTGCCGTCTATGGGGTCGCACAGAGTCGGACACAACTGAAGCGACTTAGCAGCAGCAGCAGCACATACTCTCTTATTTGGACAAATGCTTATCTCCTATTTACATTTAAGTATTTTAGGAAAAAAGTATGTTGTTAGGATTAAGTCAGTCACTTAATCCTTAATAAGTAAGCGTTTCTGTACTGAAATATAGAATACTTCCAAGAAAACTTGAATGGACTGACAATCCAGAACCAGAAAGGACAATGGATATCTCACGGGACATCAGTGTGGGCAAATGGGATGAAGAATGATGGCCTGGATGTCCCTGGTGACTCAGTGGTAAAGAATCTGCCTGCCAACATAGGAAACACAGGTTCAATCCCCAGTCAGGGAAGATCCCACATGCCATGGAGCAGCTAAGCCTGTGCGCCACAACAATTGAGCCTGGGCTCTAGAGTCCAGGAGCCGCGATGACTGAGACCACACACCACAAATCCTGAAGGCCACAAGCCTTAGAGCCCGCGCTCCGCAACAAGAGAAACTACCGCAGTGAGAAGTCCCCACTCACCACAAACAGAGAAAAGCCCTCACAAAGTAATGAAGACCCAGCACAGCCAAAATTTAATTAATTTACAAAAAGAACAATGGCCTGACTTGCAGCAACAAGGATGTAACTAAAGATCATCATAGTAAATGAAGTAAGTCAGAAAGAGAAAGACAAATACCATATATCACTAATACATGGAATCTAAGATATGGCACAAATGAACCCATCTACAAAACAGGAACTGACTCACAGACATAAAGAACAGATTTGTGGTTGCCAAGGGGAAGGAAGGGAGGCAGAGGGATGGACTGGGATTGGTACATACAAGCTATTGGGGTTGGTAGAAACAAACTATTACATTTAAAATGAATAAGCAAGGTCCTAATATATAGAACGGGGAACTGTATTCAATATCCTGTGAAAAACCATAATCGAAAAGAATATTCTAAAAAATGTATATGTGTATATCACTGAGTCACTTTGCTGTAAAGCAGAGATTGGCACAACACTGTAAATCAACTATACTTCAATCTTTAAAAAAAAAAAAACTAACAACAACAAAAAGAATGACAGCCTGTATGCTTTGTACATTTCCCTCATGTCTTTGTGCTATATAAGCCCCCAGCAAAAGGAGTGGGGAATCTCAGAACTGACTCAAGATTTTAAAAAGAAGTCCCATAATAAAGTTACATGTTTTTCTCACCCTGGTGTTCGTGAAGGAGATTCAACTGACCTACAAATGAAAAGTAAAAATCCCCATTTCGAAGTCCATTCTCCAGGGACAACCACTGCCAAGTTTTATATGAAGTTTCAGAAACTTTCTATACATATACAAGTACATGTAGGGTCTATGCTTCTTCTTCTCCCATATCCACCACCCCCTCCTTTCTTTTGCTTTACACAAAGAGGATTCTTTGATGGTTTGATGTCAGCACCTTCTATCATTGTGAAGCAGAATTCATCGAGTCACTGGACTGTAATCTGGGGGCTTCCCAGATGGCTCAGCGGTAAGGAATTCACCTGACAATGCTGGAGACAAAGGTTTGATCCCAGGGTCAGGAAGATCCCCTCAAAAAGGAAATGGCAACCCAATCCAGTACTCTTGCCTAGGAAATCCCATGGACAGATGAGCCTGGCAGGCTATAGTGCATGGGGTCATAAAGAGTGATTCCGTTCAGTTCAGTTCAGTCACTCAGTCATGTCTGACTCTGTGACCCCATGGACTGCAGCACGCCAGGCCTCCCTGTCCATCACCAACTCCTGGAATTTATCCATATTCATGTCTATTGAGTCGGTGATGCCATCCAACCATCTTATCCTCTGTCGTCCCCTTCTCCTCTCGACTTCAATCTTTCCCAGCATCAGGGTCTTTTCAAACGACTCAGTTCTTTGCATCAGATGGCCAAAGTATTGGAGTTTCAGCTTCAACATCAGTCCTTCAAAAGAACACTCAAGACTGATCTCCTTTAGGATGGACTGGTTGGATCTCCTTGCAGTCCAAGGGACTCTCAAGAGTCTTCTCCAACACCACAGTTCAAAAGCATCAATTCTTCGGCCCTCAGCTTTCTTTACATTCCAACTCTCACATCTATACATGACTACTGGAAAAACCATAGCCTTGACCAGACAGAACTTTGTTGGCAAAGTAATGTCTCTGCTTTTCAATATGCTATCTAGGTTGGTCATAACTTTCCTTCCAAGAAGTAAGCATCTTTTAATTTCATGGCTACAGTCACCATCTGCAGTGATTTTGGAGCCCAAAAAAATAAAGTCTGACACTGTTTCCACTGTTTTCCTATCTATTTCCCATGAAGTGATGGGACTGGATGCCATGATCTTAGTTTTCTGAAATTTGAGCTTTAAGGCAACTTTTTCACTCCCCTCTTTCACTTTCATCAAGAGGCTCTTTAGCTCTTCTTCACTTTCTGCCATAAGGGTGGTGTTGATTCCAGCTTGTGCTTCCTCCAGCCCAGCATTTCTCATGATGTACTCTGCATACAAGTTAAATAAGCAGGGTGACAATATGCTGCCTTGACGTACTCCTTTTCCTATTTGGAACCAGTGCGTTGTTCCATGTCCAGTTCCAACTGTTGCTTCCTGACCTGCATACAGATTTCTCAAGAGGCAGGTCAGGTGGTCTGGTATACCCGTCTCTTTCAGAATTCTCCACAGTTTATTGTGATCCACACAGGCAAAGGCTTTGGCATAAACAACACTAAAGAGAATCATACTTTAGAAGCCGTAGTGTTAGGTTGTTTCAGTCCTTTCGGATTCTTTGCACCCCCGTGGACTGTAGCTCACCAGGCCCCTCTGTCCATGAGATTCTCCAAGCAAAAATACTGGAGAGAGTTGCCAAGGAGAGATGCCTTGGAGAGTTGCCTCCTCCAAGGCATCTTCCCAACCCTGGGATCGAACTGGCATTTCTTATGTCCCCTGCGTTGGCAAGCGGATTCTTTACCACTAGTGCCACTTGGGAAGCACGTTAATAGCCACCACACCTTTAAGTTGACTGTGTGACACTCTACCCTGCTTAAGCACAGCCCAGGTTCCCTTCCAAGGAGTATACAGAACAAGGAAGAGGACCCATTCTCATTTGGCCTCTTCCTCCCTCCTCCAGTGTCCCTCCCATCCCCGGGCCCTCCCGTTCCTTCAGCCTTCTCGCTCCCTCTTTCACACTCCACCTCCGCTCCCAGAGGTGTCCGAGTAGCCCGGCCGAGGCACCCCAGGTGGCGCCCGCCCTGCCGCGTCCGGGGAGGTCACTACCTGGCCGCGCTAGGCCCTTCCCGCTGGCCCCGGCGGCCGAGCCCACGCAGAGATCCAGGCCGGGGCGAGTGTTGCCGGCGCTCGATCCTCCCGGGAGACACCCGGGCCTGGAGCAGCCAGCTGCCACGCGGGACGCTCGGTTCCGGGCAGCAGAAATAGGATCCGGCTCTGGGCTCCACTGGTAGGAAGAGTGGAAACCCGAGGCGGAGCCGGGCGGGGAGAGACTGGGCGGAGACTGTGCAGGACTAGGCGCGGCCCGCGGGGCGGAGAGACGAGCGGCTGACGACGAGGATTGAGCGAGCACTTTGCAGCTTTTTCTGGGGCTTGCGGTTAGTGCCACTCTCAAGCCGCACTTTATTTTCCCCTTCCTCGCCCTCTCTTTTCCTGTCCCTCAGGTTTCCCCTGCTACCAAATTCTCTTATTTTGCGAAATTTCCTCTTTTGTCTTCCAATGTTCGCTGCTGATCTGGACACATTTTGTTCTGGTATCAAATATAGTGAGACTGTTAATTCAGGAGCAAGTTACTTGGTAAAAATAGAAGTAAAAGGAAAGGGAAGGTCTAAAGCAATGGCCTATAACAGGATGTAAATATCAAATGATCAAGCCTGAGTGAACTAAGAGCATGCCTATGTCCATCTGGGAGAGGTCCTTGGATTACAAAAAAAATTTTGGAGCCATTCTGAATGAGTGATGCAGAACTGTTTCCCAAAAGGTGGTACCAGACTCAGGAAAGAGACAAGTGACCTTTACGATGGTAATGCTAGTGCTGTTTCATAAAGAGCAGAGCCAAACAGATTCCAGCAGGAGAAAAATGCTTACCTCATATAAAACAGATTATGATTATCTGTCTCCAGTAAAATATCCCCTTCCTAAGGGAAGAAAAGTTATGACCAACCTAGATAGTATATTCAAAAGCAGAGACATTACTTTGCCAACTAAGGTCCGTCTAGTCAAGGCTATGGTTTTTCCAGTGGTCATGTATGGATGTGAGATTTGGACTGTGAAGAAGGCTGAGCGCTGTAGAATTGATGCTTTTGAACTGTGGTGTTGGAGAAGACTCTTGAGAGTCCCTTGGACTGCAAGGAGATCCAACCAGTCCATTCTGAAGGAGATCAGCCCTGGGATTTCTTTGGAAGGAATGATGCTGAAGCTGAAACTCCAGTACTTTGGCCACCTCATGTGAAGAGTTGACTCACTGGAAAAGACTCTGATGCTGGGAGGGATTGGGGGCAGGAGGAGAAGGGGACGACCCAGGATGAGATGGCTGGATGTCATCACTGACTCGATGGACATGAGTCTGAGTGAACTCCGGGAGATGGTGATGGACAGGGAGGCCTGGTGTGCTGCGATTCATGGGGTCGCAAAGAGTCGGACACGACTGAGCAACTGAACTGAACTGAACTAAAGGGTAGGCTTCCCTAGTGGCTCGTCGGTAAAGAGTCTGCCCGCAATGCGGGTGACCTGGGTTTGATCCCTGGGTCAGGAAGATCTGCTGGAGAAGGAAATGGCAACCCACTCCAGAATTCTTGCCTGGAGAATTCCATGGACAGAGGAGCCTGATGGGCTACAATCCATGGGGTCACAAAGAGTCGGACAAAACTGAATGACTAACTTCACTTTTCCTAAGGATGGGGAGTGGGGGTCCCAGGTTGCTCAGTAGTAAAGAGTCCGCCTGCCAAGCAGGAGAGAGGGGTTCAGTCCCCAGGTGGGGAATATCCCTTGGTGGAGAAAGTAGCAATCCACTAAAGTATTCTTTCCTAGGAAATTCTGTGGACAGAGGAGCCTGGTGGACTACAATTTATGGTCTTGAAAGAGTCAGACACAGCTGAGCATGCATACAAGCCTGGGAGGGCGCTTGCATTCTCAGGTGACAACTGAGCTTCATCTCAGAATCGAGGGCACCAGATCCCACCTAACTTCCTTGGTTGCCTCTCTTACCACCTATCCCATTAGTCCCAACACTCTTTTTATAAGAAATATTTTTATATTCCCTGTTTGATCCTGAGCTATAAATTATAAATAGTGTGCTTTAGCTAGATACACAGTCCAAAAGTTTATAAAATGTCTAAAGAGATATTAAAAAACAGTAGAGAGAAGGTAATTTATTATAAAATTATGTATATACGTGTTTGTATACATAAGTAGTTGGACACGATAAGAAGACACAATGAGATACTTAGATGTATACATCTCTCTATGAAATCACCTTGAATTTAACAGTTACAGATGCAGCATGATACGGGGATGTTCAATGGTGATTCAGATATCACAAACAGAATTGCTGATGTAGCATGATTTTCCAGAATAATTTTTAGCAAATTTTTGAATGAAACAAGGTATAGTCATCCCACGTTGTTCATGGTAGTGGCATTCCTAGAAATTTTAGTGTATATTAAACTATGCATAAAATGCCTTATGTTTCTATTTGAAATAACATTAGAGCCTAATTGTGTGTGTGTATGCTCAGTTGCTCAGTTGTGTCTGACTCTTTTGGATCCCATTGACTATAGCCTGCCAGGCTCCTCTGTAGATGGGACTTCCCAGGCAAGAATACTGGGGTGGGTTGCATTTCCTTCTCCAGGGGATCTTCCCCACCCAGGGATGGAAGCTGCCTATTCTGCATTGTGGGTGGATTCTTTATGGCTAGCTACCAGAGAAGCTTCTATTCAATCTATGCAAGTCTATGCAAGTCCACTTGCACTGGACAAGTGGTTTATGAACAAGCACCTATTTGAGAGCACTTGCTATCAACCAGGGATTGAACCTAGGCCACAGCAGCAAAAGCGCTGAGTCTTAACCATGGGACTGCCAGGGAATTTCGCCAGATTCTTTTCCATTATAGATTGCTAGAAGATATTGATAACCTTTAACTGTTTCCACTTTTAGAGTCCACGTAAGAGTTTCATCAATAAGTTTCATCCATGGAGGTGAATCTACACTGGAGACGTGGTATGATAAAGAAAGCAGGCTCAAAGTCCTTCTACTTGTGTTTAAATAATGCTCAGCATTTATAAACTCTATGACCTTGGGTGCATAAATTCATGCCTCTGAGTTTCAGTTTCCCTATCTGTAAAATGAGGGTAATAATAACATCAACTTTTTATGGGTTTTATTGGCATTTAAATGAGATAATGCATGTAAAGCACTTAACACACTGCCTGGCACATAGCAAACATTTAAACTAGTTCTTTCTCTGTTATGAGAGTTGACGTTCATCAGTAAGTTGTTTGAAAAGTATGTAATGCATTGGGGCTCAGATTACCTGTCTGCTGATGAGTCAAACTGATATATAACTAGAAGACCTCTAGCCCCCTAAGTGCCTTACCCTCAGCTGGAGTCCAGATGAATCCATATCCCTATCGCAGGAGCAATGTTAGTCTGCATTAGCTGGGCATAAACCTGTAACCCTCTGTATGGCACTCGTGGTCTCAGGGGGTGCTGCAGCACACTGGCCCCTTTTTTTGGCATCATCTAGCTCACTAATCTAAAAGGATGTAACCTGGAAACTGAATTTACAAACTATCAGCTAAATTCTTTTCAAGATGTGCATAGAGGTCCTTAGGACTATCCCAAGTTCTGTAGCTTGTGACTATAATAACCCTATGATGTTCATATATAGGTGTTATCCCTGTTTTATGGATTAAGATACTGGCATTCAAAGTGATTAAGGGATCTACTCATGATAACCAAAACAGCAATTGATTTGGAGCTTGAGCTCAAGTTACTATTTCTAATTCAGTTCACCCTCAAGCTGTACTTTTTTCACTGTTCTGATGAGAAATACAAATGATTGTATTTTGAATCATCTATAAACGTCTATCAGAGGAAATAAAGACTATAAAAGACAATAATCTCACCGCTAATGACATACACCTGTATTCATGCTTGTATATATGCATATGTATATATATATGTATTTTTTTTGTAGTTGTATTAGCAGGAGTTGTGATAAATTCACACTTTTCCAGCTATGATCCTTTGATCCCAAGAGTTAGCTCAGATTTGGAATGTAGTTTGTGGCCCTAAAAGAGTAATTATGACTGTCCTGCATATAAACCTAACCTGTGATGCTTGTCCCAGCCAGTCTCTGGGTCCCCATGTTATGTCACTTGGAGATTGCACTCACTGAAAATGTTCCTCTTCATTATCCAGACTGTGCCACCTGCCTTGGCTTCTTACACTGTGTAAAGGAATTACACTCTCTCCAAAATCTCTTCATTCCATGTACTACTGAACAATCTTTCTATGTAGTTTTTCACTCTTTAGAGTTGGATATTGTTGCCTCTATATCCTGGACTGTCAGTCTAGATAAATAATGGCACTTAGTTTTGCAGTAGGATATTTTTTTTTTTTGGATGCGCTGGAGGGCTTTTGGGATCTTAGTTCCCCAACCAGGGATTGAACCCTGACCCACAGCAGTGAAAGGGCCAAGTCCTAACCACTGAACTGTCAGGGAGTTTCCTGAAGTAGGATTTTTATGTGATATTTACTCTTTTGTATATATTTTTCCTTTGTTTTTTAAACTTCTCTGCTATCAGATTTCCAGATGCCCAGGACAGTATATTTGACAGGGAAAATACTGGGAGAAGGAATCAGTAAAGTTCCTGTTTCAGTAGTACAGAATTCCATGATGAGTCGAGTGAAAATAAGAGGAGAACAAGCTCAAGGTGATATGAAACAAGCTCTAAGAAAAATGATAGCACCAACAAAGCATGATTGAGTCCGAAATGATGATAGTGGTAAATCCAAGTGGAGGTGAGGGCTGCTAAAAAACAGAAAAATTTAACCAGAACCCAAGTGAGTCATTAAGGCCTAGGATAGAGGAGAAGTGAGCTTTCTGAAGAGCACTATGAAGCAAGGTAAGAGAGGAACATGGACAACCCAGAATTAGGTGTGTGTGTGTGTTAGTCGCTCAGTCCAACTCTTTGTGACCCCATGGACTGTAGCCCACCAGGCTCCACTGTCCATGAATTAGGCATAGGAGACTCTTATAGTCTAACAGACTTAACGGTACTGAAACTGCACACTTCCTAGTCCTATCCAGTATCAACCTGGAAAAGATGAGAGCAAGTGTGCAAATTCTACCCTCATCCAGAAAGGAGTCTGAAGGAAGACTGTGGAGGCAGCAAGTAGGGGAGGATATACAACACTTTGGCTCATTATCTGATTTACCAAAATAAGAATCCTGCACCTCTAGGAATTCACCAAACTGTTGCCTAATTCCTGGATTGCCATGATTGCCCACTCTATAGGAATGATTTCTGTCCTAATTCCTGATTCTCACTCCACTTCCCTTCTGGAGGCGAAATATTGCCCTGAATCTCAGTGCACTTGCCCAAGGCCCCATCTTGTTACCTGGCTTAATCCAGAACCCTCTCACTGAAGAGAGGACCATTGGCCAGGGTCCCCCTTCACATCAGAAACCTTTTCCTCTCTTCTCATTCCAACCGCCGTTTCAAAACTAAGGCTAGCAGACTTCCCTCGTGGTGCAGTAGATAAGAATCTACTGCCAAGGCAGAGGGCACGTGTTCAATCCCTGGTGTGGGAAGATTCCACATGTTGCGGAGCAACTAATGCCTGCATCACAACTACTGAGTCTAAGTGCTGCAAATTCTGAGGCCCATGCACCCAGAGCCTGTGCTCCGCAATAAGAGCAGTTACTGCAGTGAGAAGCCTGCACAACGCAACTAGAGACAGCCTTTGCAAGGCAACAAAGACCCAACGCAGCCAGAAATAAAATTAATGAAAAATTTAAAAGCCTAGTGATAGAGCCTTCTGCAACCATCTCCCCCCATCTACATGCTTTTGGACTATCAGCTCCACCTGGGATGGCACCATACCCTCTTGGACACCATGATTTGACTTTCTGCAGCCTCTTTGGATCGGAGAAATAAGAATAGGAGAGTGCACCATCTCTGGAGACAGGGAAAGAGAAATTTTTAGTTTTCAAAAGCCAGTTTTCAAGCCAGCCAGTTCCTACAGAAAGATGAAAGAGAATGAGGATGGCCTTAGGTTGTTTAATTTGGTGGGAAATAGGTCATAGTGACATGAGGGAGAATGGTTTGGGTAGTACAGTGGAGACAAAAACCAAATTACAAAGGATATGGAATGTTTTTTAAAAATGGAAAACACAGACAAGAATGATTCAGTCATGGCAAAACCTTTATTTAAGTCTGTCTTTGCATACAAATCACCAAGAACTTGATCACAGAAGTTCACCCTAAAAACTCAATCCTTGTAGTTTCTCAGTGCTTCCAATTTCCTTCTTCCCTGTCCTGTTTAATCTTTCTTCTCTGTTCTGTTATATATTCTACATATCCCTCCTCATTTTCAACTATGTTCCTAAACAGAGATACAGAAAAAAAAAACCCTTAGCAAAATAATGAAATTTCAAAACAAACAAAAACACGTCAAGATGAAGAAAGAAGCAAAGGAAGCTCCCTCGTCTTGACCTTAGCAGAGTAAGAATCTTAATAAGCAGCGGTAAGAGAAAACTGACCTGTACAAAGAACTGGCCCTCGTTCGCCCTAAGCGGCTCAGGGGTCAGAAGTGGAAACACCAGACAGGAAAGATGTAGGGGAGTTGTGGAGGAAGGGAACACACAATTGTTAACTGAAAGCCCCTGTCTTCAGAAAGCTTTCAGGGAAGAGAGTAGGCTGGAATAGCAGCAGAATTCCCTGAAGAACCCCTGGAATACTGACTTCCCCTTTGCTGTGGAGACACAGGGCACCATACATCCCATTTGCCTCTTTCTTCTGACTGGAATGCCTCCTTCCTCAGACTGATGAGTTTCTAGGGAACCTTCAAGATCCAATCTATACCCATCAAATGATGCCTTCCCTCAAAGAAGGCTTCCCTGGACAGAGTTCCCTCTCTGTCCTCTGGGCTTTCATACCTTCAACTGTGAGGCTTGTGGAGTGTGAGGCTCTTGTGAGAACTATGAGGCAAGTGTCCATACCTCTAAGTCCACTGTAAAACTTGTATTTGCTTACAAGTCTGTGTTCTGGTCAAAATCCCTGACCTTGGGGTCCTTAGTGCCTCACAGTGTACCTGGCACACAGTAGATAATTTCTAACTGTGAGGGAGACAGGAGAAAAGATAGAGAAGGGGAAAGGGGATGGAAAAGCAGGATTGAGGAAGAGAGAGAGGAAACATCTGACTCAGCTTTCCCTGGCCAGGAGAAAGGGAAATGGATTCAAAAAACTCTGGAAGAAAGGAACAGAAAAATAAACCACTTTTCTGGGTCTTCTCTGCCTCTCTCCTCTCTGCCGCTTCCTCTCACAACTTAGGACCACACACCACAACTGTATCGTTTTCCATCCTGATCCCTCGATTCATCCCAAAGGGGAGGAAAGAAGCCAGTCAGCCCCTGACCTCTCCCACCCCATGCCCTCAAATCCTTCATCCCTTTCCACATGGACACCTCCCTCTTTCTCCTCATCTTCCCCACCTGCAGCCTTCCTGCCTGGTTGCCCTGGCATCTCAGGCCCCTGTGCTATGCCGGGTCCGGAAGGGAAATTCATCCTCAGATTAAAATCCAAGAGGCTCTTAGGGGCAGCCTGCAGTGTGTGGCTGCACAAACGCTAGACTGGGTCTACCAGCTACCTGAGAAAGAACATCATCAAGAGGGTTTGGGTGTCCCAGGAATTGGAGAGTAAAAAGAAGCAGCAGTTACAGTCCTCACAACATACTCCTCAACTCTTTTCACAGATGACCTTTCCTCATTTTTCTCCTTCATCCATTGGTCAGAATCATAATTTTCCTGACTGTTCTCTCATGGCCCCTACACCTTTGCTACCAATGCTTCATGACTGTCTTCCTAATTAGATGCACTTTCCCCACCAAGAATCGAGCCAGGGTCCCTAAACCTTGTAGAGTTGCCCCTAGGTCTCTTCTCCTTACCTAGATATTCAACTGCCTCTCCTTCCCCCATACTCTCCCTAGGAATTCCAGAACCACCTTTTCCTCAATGCAGATCATATATACAAAAGTGATTTATGAGTTGTAAAGCACTGCGCTAGAATGAAATGCTGTGATGAAAAAAGCCTTCTCTTTCTCCCTGCACTCATCATCTCTGTCCTCTCTTATCCCTTCCTCCCTCCATCCACCACTGCTTCCCTCTCACCCAGCAGGTTTAGTTTGATGCCGTGTAGGAACCAAAGCCACGTGCTGCACAGCGGGCAGAGTCAGGATGCAGGCAGGCATCTCAGCCCGAGGCCTCGGCAGAGTTCCCAGGCACAGCCATCGGCCCAGGCCAGGACAATAGGCATGGATAAGGTGCGAGGGGGCATAAGTACGGTGGCTGTAGCCCCCCAGCACCAGCAACTCCCCCTGCAGCACGGCACCTGCAGCCCCGACATGGGGGAAGGGCAAGGGGGTCAGGTGAGTCCAGCTGCCAGTACTTGGATCATAGGCCTCGAAGCTCAGCAGATCCCCAGTCTGACCTAGCCCACCTGCTACATACAGCCGCCCACCCAGAGCAGCCATGACGTGGCCAGCCCGAGGCACCCCCATAGGGCTCAGAAGTGTCACCGGCTTCTCAACTTTGGGATCGTAGTGCAGCAACGAGGCCTGGTACTGGCCAGTCTCACTGCAGCCACCGCTCATGTACAGCTGGCCCTCCAAAACAGCAGCTGCATGGGCAAAGCGTGGCTCGGGAAGAGGAGGTGCTGGCCTGTGGAGAACAGAGCACGTGGTCAGGCATCAGTCATCTTCAGCTTTCCTCTGCCAAGACCCCTGATGCCTGAAACACCACCTTCCCTGCTCACCTCCAGACATTGAGCTCAGGATTATAAGTCTCCACAGACCTGAGGGCAATACCACTGTCTCGTCCACCCAGGGCATAAAGCAGTCCATCCAGCGCCACGAGGGGGAAAAGGCTCCGAGGCTGGCACAAAGGTGCCATCTCTTCCCAGTCCTCTTGACTGGGGTCCCACCTGGAGACAGTGGGACAAGAGATGGGCAGAGTGACCCTGGGAGTCTGCTGTTGGCTGGCCCACAAACTCCCTCAGCTGCCCACCTTGGGACCTGCCACTCTCTGGAGCCCATCCATACCTGAGAGTCGAAGCCAGGGTGTTAGAGTGGCTGTAGAAATCCTGTCCCCCACACACGTAGAGCACACTTCCTGCTAGGCTCGCAGCCCCGTGCCGGAAGCGCCCGGGGGCAGGCAGGGCAGGCAGCTGCCCCCACTCCACAGTTCGAACCAGTCCTATGCCGCAGCGAAAGGCCCGGGCCCACCACACTCCTCGGGATGGCTGTCTGGCGGCCATGTCTGATCTGAGCCCGTCCCCGCCAATCACCACCAGTGCCTGGTCAGGCTCCCTCCGTCTCTCTTGTCCTGGAACCTCAGCCTCCACCATCAGCTGATGCAGCAAGTCGGGGCTCAAGGGTGGAGGCAGCCCAGCTGCCCTTACCCTCCGCAGCTCCCTGGTGGACATACGGCCAAAGCGGACGCATCGAAGCAGGGCCTTGGCCTCTGACTCCTCAGTGTCAGGGTTGGCAGCTAGCCAACGCCGTGCAGCCACGAAGGCCTCGAACTCCTCCTGCAAGTGTAGCTCATCACTGTCCAGGAGCTCAGCCAGGCAGGCTGCCGGCAAAGTAGGGAAAGTGGAGCACAAAGCCACAGCCGGCAGGTGCGTGAGGAGGTAGTGACGGGCTTTGCTCCAGAGCCTCTCCAACCCTGGGGCTTCTGCCATGGGGATCAGGGCCAGGCAACGGGCAGGGCTGAGGCCTCGTGCCAAGGCTTTCTGGCACAGAGCCAGGCAGGAGGAGCTCTGGTACTGCAGAGCAGCCTGGGCAGCTCTCAGTAGTCCTGGCCACTTTGCCCGCACAACCCCAGAGTAGGCAAAAGAGACGAGGAGTCGCAGGTCCTGGGCAGAGATGGTGTGCAGAGACACCTCTGTGCCCTGGGATTCCCTCATCCCACTCAGGAGCATGGCCCCAAAGAACTCACTGCCACAGGCGAGGGCTGCTCGGTGCACTGCAAGAGGGAGAAGCAGAGGGGAATCCAGAGTGTGGCAAACCACTAGGCACTCTCTCAATTTCACAACCCCCACTTTGCGTTAACCACCCAAGACCACAGGCTAAACTGATATGCGCACCAGAACACCACTAGGTGCTTGTTAAAATTAAATTTTCACAGACCCACCCCCAGAGATTTTGACCCAGTAGCTCCAGAGGGAGATCCTACGAATTTTTGTTTTAACATTTTCAAGCACCCTGCATGATTCTCACGTTAGTGACCTGAAGACACTTTGAAAAACATTGTGTGCATGTGGTCCGTCGTGTCCAACTCTTTGCAATCCCATGGACTGTCGTCTGCCAGGCTCCTCTGTCTATGAGATTTTTCATGCAAGAAATCTGGAACGGGTTGCCGTTTCCTCCTCCAGGGGATCTTCCCCACCCAGGGTTCAATCCTGTGTTTCCTTGTCTCCTGCATTATTAGCAGGCAGATTCGTTACCACTGAGCCACCCGGGAAGCCCCTTGAAAAACATTGCCTTAGTTTTTTTGATGCAGGCCAATTAGAAAAAGGGTCTTGACTGATTATGTGGAGAAGAGGCTATAAAGAACATTTGATAAAAGGGGGTAAAAAATAAACTGCAAAGACCAATGTGCAACTTATATAGGTCTTTCCATACTGTGCACAGAATAAAGTTCTTTCCTCTACAGTTAGAAGAGCCACTGACATCAGCCATTCTGTTAGTCAGATTTTACTTAGAAAATGGTACCACACTCAGGAATGGCTATGATTCAACCTCACCTAACTGTCATCTTCTCTTACCCAAGATTTAGTGCTTAATACTTCCCACGTGTTATAGTTTTTCTTCGCATATCCACCTCCTTGACAGAGTTATGGAATCACGACACTGTAAACTGGAGGCCTTCAAAACCATCTAGTTCAAATGCTCATTTTAAGATAAGGAAACTGAGTCCTAGTGAAAGGGAGTGACTTATTTTTTGTCTCCATGTAGTAGCTATCTGGGCAGAGTGTCATGCACTATGACTGTTGCCAGGCTGCACTGAGGATACTTGCGTTATCAGTTCCCTGCTTATGTGCATGGCCCTCATGACACTGAAAATGTCCTATTAAAAATTAAAAATAAATAAATTATTTAAAATGTTGTTAGGGGACTTTCTTAGTGGTCCAGTGGTTAAGAATCCATCTTCTAGTGCAGGGGATGTGAGTTTGATCCCTGGTCAGGGAACTAACATCCCACGTACCACAGAGCAACTAAGCCCATGTTCTTTCGAGCCTGCACACCACAACTAGAAAGCCCTCGTGTAGCAGCGAAGACCTAATACAGCCAAATAAATATGTTTTTAAATGTTGTTAAATAACTAGAACTCATATGCTTGAAGGCAAAAGGAGAGGGGACAGCAGAAGATGAGATGGTTAGATAGCATCACTGACTCAACAGACATGAATCTAAACTCCAGGAGTTAATGAAGGACAGGGGAGCCTTGCATGCAGCAGTCCATGGGGTGGCAAAGAGTCAGACACAACTTAGCGAACAACAACATATGCTTCCTAATGTGACTCAATCTGAGGCAATTGGCATCAAGTATGAAGTATTCTGACCAAGATATTTAACTTTAATCTAACCTTTAGATTAACTTCAAGTTTATCTAGGAAATTGAAAGGATAAAAGAACAAGTTAAAAACAAAACACAGAAGGAAAATGCATACAAATCTAGAAATTGGAGCTTTCTATGGGAAAACTAATCTTGTTTCTTCAATAAGTCAAATCATTAAAAAAAAAAAAAGGGAGGAAAAAGAAAGGGAAAGAGGACTGGACAAGAGTAAAGGAAGTTTCAGAGACATCTGAGTTCAGTGTAAATCTTGACTGGCTCCTGAATTGAGCAGAACAGCTCTAACAGACACTATTTTGGACAAGTGAGAACATTTCAGTGTGGATAAGGTGATATTGAGAAAAGGGCTTCCCTGGTGGCTCAGAAAGTAAAGAGTCTGCCTGCAATGCAGGAGACCCGGGTTCAGTCCCTGGGTCAGGAAAGATCTCCTGGAGAAGGGAATGGCAACCTACTCCAGTATTCTTGTCTGGAGAATTCCATGGACAGTGAAGCCTGGTGGGCAACAGTCCATGTGGTTGCATACGCATAGAGTTGGACATGACCGAGTGACTAACACATTAATTTTGTTAGATAGTGTGGTTATATGAGAAATGTCTCCTTTTAGAGATACACATACCCAAGTATTTATGAGTGAAATACTTTAAACTTCACCAAAAAATAAATAGATGAAACAAATATGGTGGTTTAGTTGCTAAGTTGTGTCTGACTCTTGCAACTCCATGGACCAGGCTCCTCTGTCCATGGGGTCCTCCAGACAAGAATACTGGAGTGGGTTGCCATTTCCTTTTCCAGAAAGAAATATAGTAAAATGTTAATTGTTAAGTCTGGGTGATGAGTGTTTTAGTGGTCATCTTAATTCTCTCTTTTCTTTGCTGTGTTTGAAATGCTTCATTACAGAAAAGCGGGAAAATGCTGCTAGAAGTCCTCTGAGGCAGGTCACACAGACCCAAGCTCCCAGTGAGGTTTATGAACCTCAGGCTACTTTGACCAGCTGCAGCATGTCCACCTCTCTCAAAGGGCAAGTGATGTCAGCATGGCTCTCCATTGTCTTTTTAAGCAGTAGGTAGTAGCTCGGTGCTTCCCAAGCAGTAAACATTAGTGACAGCTTTCACATATATATTGCCCTGAGAAAATCTGCATTCCTCAAGTAAACCATCTCCTCTTCCACACCATCAATCAGCCTATAGCTCAGCCAACTGTCAAAGGAGTTACAACCACTTGTATTTTGTGCCCCTTCTTACTTATCATTATTCTCCAGAATTTTAAGTGACATATTCCCACCATTAAGTTGGAATGTTTCTTAAGGAAGTGAAAGCATCAATATAAGTATGTTTAAATTCCAAATCCTAGTGAAAACTTTATAACTATGAAATTTTAAATCCCCCGTCCATCTAGCGCTATCAGAAATTATAACAAATACTTCAAAATCTGTTATGGACTAAACATTTGGGCCCCTCCCAAATTTATATGTTGAAGCCTTAATCCCCAACATAATGGTATCTGAAGGTGGAGCCTTTGGGAGGTAATTAAGTATGAGGGGTGGAACTCGTGAATGGGATTAGTGCTCTTATAAGAGGAGACATGAGATCATCAATCTCCCTGTGTCTCTCTCCGCCATGTGAAGATACAGTGAGAACATAGCCATCTACAAACTGGAAAGGAGGCCCTAACCAGAACCTGACCATTCTGGCACCCTGATCCAGTCTCCAGAACCGAGAGAAATAAACTTCCGTTGTTAAAACACCCAGTCTCTGGTATTTTTGTTATAGCAACTCAAGTTGACTAAGATAGGATGCTTTTCCTTTGGGGAATCCCAGAAGCACTTTGGGTCCTAGTCATTTTCTAATGGGTAGTAGCTATGTGACTTTGGACATGTCTTAAAGTCTGATTTCCTTATCAGTAAGGTGTAAGCACTGAACTAGATAATATCTAAACTAATCCTTTTTAATTTTAAAGTTTTATATGTCTACACTGTGGCTCCATTTGCCAGGTGCTATGTGCCTTTGGTTTGGCTGCAGAAGAAGCAATGTATGGACTAGTGAGAGCAGACTGGGCTAATGGATGTGGGCTTCTATCCTGATTTTCACCAGCCAGCATCTCTGAATTTAATATTCTTTATCTGCAGCTAGAAATACCTGAGATTAAAAGAGATGGCATGTGCAAAAAAAAAAAAAATTCTGTTACCCAGTACCTCACTAAATGTTAATAGAATCTGAATAATTCTCAACTTATTCAATCCTCTTTAGCTTTCCTTGGGGCTTCCCTTGTAAAGAATCTGCCTGGTATGTGGGAGACCTGGGTTCGATCCCTGGGTTGGGAAGATCCCCTGGAGAAGGGAAAGGCTACCCACTCCAGTATTCTCGCCTGGAGAATTCCACAAACACTACTGAGCGACTTTCACTTTAGCTTTCCTAGTGATGAGCAGAGTTAACTTCCAAATGCCACAACCTGGTAGCCTTAGATTCTGGGAAAACAGTACCAGACCTTGCTCATGAGCTGTAGGGTCCTTGTCTGCCATGGTGTCAAGCTCACTTAGGCAGAAGGACACACTATAACTTTTTCCACCATGTTCCTCCAGCTTTTCCTATGTCTTAAATAGAAGATGCCAAGAAGGGCCTTATGGTTAATCTCTGTTTGAGTCAATCACCTTCTGCTTGTTCTGCTGGCATGGACTATATCTTAGCGCCTGCCAGCTGAATGGAAGTTTCTTGTTTCTGGGCACAGGAAAAGCCACAGCATAAATCTGTCAGTGCGCCTAGGAAAACAACTCAACTGCGCATGCCCCATTCTCAGTGGGTCAAGAGAGGCGCCAAGGCCACGCCCCGGGAAATTCTGATTTCAGCAGGGATCAAAAGCACTATGCTAGGGATCGAATCAGCTACTGCTTGCACACACCATTCCAGGTGGCATATGCACCTGCCTCAATGCAGTGCCCCCCCAGGCCCTCACCCCGCAGCCGGCAGCCGCCTGCCTCCAGCTCCAGGTCGCACCCGATGCCTTCTTGGTACAGAAGCTCAATGCTGCGCAGGTTTTCTCTCAGTTCCTCTGCCTGGCTGGGCTGCTTTTCATCTTCCCATCCACTTCCAGTCCCCTGGCGTCCCCACTGGGCCGCAGCCTTTACCCGGGGGGCTCCCAGGGCTTCCGCGGCGACCAGCACATCCTCCCGTGAGGCGGATCCCAGCACCCCCTCGTAGGCAAAGGTCAGCACGGCCTCCCAGGCCGCCGGGGTTACGTCCAGGCTGAGGGGGGGTTGCGGACCTCTGCCGCCCAGCAGCCTGCCTCTGAAGAGGCTGCTAACTGAGGCTAGGATCACCCGATGCACCCCATACGCTCTCCCCGCGACTGACACCTCTTCGTCCAGCAGCAACCCCTGCTCTCGCAGCCGCTGTGCCTCCGCGAAAAACTGGCTGGGATGCTCCTCGCTGCACAGCCCCTCGGGCTCCGCAGAGTCTTCTCCACCCTCCTCATCTTCCTCCTCCTCTTCTTCCTCCAGGGACAAGGGTGGAGAAGGGAGGCTCCCTGGGGTCATGGGCCTGGGGCCAGGCTCTTCCAGAGGAAAAGGGGGCAAACCAGGATCTTCATCCGGGGACGGAGGCCAGGAGGAGGTTCTGTGGGTGGGCAAAGGGAGGTCAAGGTCGTCCTTCTGGACCAGAAGAGAGACTTCCTCTGCCGCAGAGGGATGACGTGTGGAGTCCGAGAGGCTCATGGCCCAAGTTCGCTGGATTGCTACAGACAGAAAGAGGAAAGAGAAGAGAGGGTAAGAGCTGGACCCACAGAGGCCAGAGGAAGCCCTGCCTCCAGCCTCCTTTCCTACTTCAACCGTCTCCCCCTATCCCAAGGCTCTAGCATCTAGGCTACACCAGGCAACTACAAAGTGCACTGGGGGTGCAAAGACCAAAACAATGAGTAAAGATCCAGTGCCTGCAGCTGTACCCCACCCGTCTCCCCGCCATCCCTGCAGTCACCCTCCTAAGACACCAGCGTCCCACTTATCCTCTCACTTGGGCCTGCTCTACTTCTGACCGAGTGGCAGAGGGAATGCAACCCTGTCCCTGTCAGTGGCGGCACCTGGCTAATTATAGCCATTGCTGGCAGGCGAGGGGCTGGTCTCCGGGTGCCCAAACTCCAACACCCAATCCCCTGGGCCTGGCCTGAGATTACCTCCTCGCCTCTTCCACTTGGAGGTCACGTCCTGGTGCTGAGCAAAGCAAACTCGGAAGCCAAGGAGGATGAGGGGATGTGGTGGAGTGAGCCAGCCCAGTGTCCACTGGGCTAGGCTGGAGAAGCGGGTGAAGAAAGTCTGGACTGATACGGGGGAAAGTTGGGAGAGAGTGAAGGGTGAGTCTAGGGGTCAGTGCTGGCCTTTGTTGATTTTTCTGTGCATGCTAAAGCTGAGACCCTGGGGCGAACAGTACAGGGGTGAATCTCAGGTATAACCCACCGGTCCAAGAAGGGCAGAGGGGTGGGGGAGGTGAAGGGGTATGGGTCAGGGCTACCAACTGTGACCTACCCTTAGTGAGGGATTTCCTTGTCCTGAGGTGGAGTCAGTGGTGAGAAAGCCAAACGCAACCCTGGGGCTGCTCTCCACCAGATGGTTCAACAGAGAGGCACCCTCTGATTGTTCTGGCCTGTGAAATGGGTGATAGTGACTAACCTCCACATGGATCCTCTTATGGCCTCCCCTTCACAAGACAAGGTGGCCAACACCTTGAGCCCCTACCAGGAAGAGGAGGAAGTGCTACCCAGCAGAGACAAACCCCAGGTCAGCCTCTTCCCTCCCCTGCCAACAAGGACAAGGACACTGGACCCTGAGTTCTCTGCCAACCCCATGGTCCTGGGACAGCTCCACCACAGCCACATGTTTCAGGAAGCTCTGCTCAGCTCTGCCATGGTGAGACTCATAGCTCACAGTGAATCCACAAAGGTTGGATGAAAACTGCTCTTCTGGGCGATCCATCCTCCATTAAACTCCTTGGGACTGACCTCCCTCCGTAGCACCTCCAGGTCTTGTTGCTGACATGCTGGCTGGGGAGGGGTCTTGGCATCTCATTCAAGGGACATTATTTTTTCCACCTCTACTCAGGAGCCCCATGTGTAACCATGCTCCTAAGGAGATCATCTGGAGAATTCGGGACTGACAAGTCCAGACCTGGCAAGTCCCAGTTTGTGTTAGCTGGACCATGGAAGTCACGGTAACAGATTGGTGCTCAGGATTCTCAAAGGTTGAATGCCTGAGATGGGGGAGGCATGCATGAAAAGAGGGTCTTGCTCCAGAGGAGAGTCTCAAGGGTAGCTCTGAGGGTGAGAGGGCTGAGGATGACCTTGACTCCTCCCTCCCTACCCCGCTTCCTCAGATCTATTGCATGCTGGATATCCGGGGCATTAGTCTCTACCTGCTGCTGCCTTGGCTCACTGCTCAGGCACAGGTATGGGCTCATCACTCTGTGGGACAGTAGGAAGGGCTTTAGGACTCGGCCTGGGTGAATTAAAGGAGACCCATTCCTATCCCACTCCAGGGCTCAGATGGCTCATTATGATACTTCTGTCAGCTTTAGCAGCTAATATCACCAGCCTGTGTATCTCAGTCACCCCCACCAGTGGTAAGTCTCTTGTGACTCCATGATCTCTCAGGGCCCCCAGTCCCGTCGAGAGTTGCTGAGACTGACTGACTCTTCTCTGCTCTCTAGTGGCACCTACTTCCATGTCTGGCACAGCCCGCGTTCTGAGTTTAGCAGTTTCACGGAAGCAACTTTGCTTTCTCCAATGCAGTAGCCATGGCTGTGTTTATGGTAGGCTACCTGAAGACCCTTTGGACCTGTTCTGGATAAAGCGCATCTCCTTCCTTGGTGCGCCCTTTGCTCAAGTCCACTGACCATCCAGCTTATACTTTTGTGGCTTCAGCCAGGGCAAGTCAATTTTTTTTTTTAATTGAGAATAATTGCTTTACAATGTTGTGTCGATTTCTGCCATACAATGATGCGAATCAGTATATAAATACCCCCTCTCTTTGTAGCCTCCCTCCCACCCACTCCTTATCCCACCCCTCTAGGTCATCACAGTGCCCTGGGCAATTCATTTTAAGAATTAGATGGAGGCATCAAATCAGCCAATAAAGTCTCTGTGACCCCCAACCTCTGTGTTCTGCCCTTCCAGGAGCATGGAGCACAGCTACTAAACATGGATCCTGTAAATGAGTTTTGGGTGGTGGGCCTGGTGACTGTGACTATCCTTCTGGGTGTGGCACTGGCAGGCATGGAGTGGGAGTCCAAGGCAGGTGAAGGGGAATTGAGTTGGGGGTGAAAAGACTAAGGGGATAGCAGTGAGAGCTAGACAGATCAGGAACAGACTGGATGTGGGGAGGTGTGTGTGTGTGTGTGTGTGTGTTGTGTGTGTCTGTGTCTGTGTGTGTGTGTGTGTGTGTGTGTGGTTGACAGAACTGATTTCCAGGGACACAAGCCTGAAACTAGCCAGTTCTGCAAGGAGAGACTCCCCATGCCAGTTCTTGAAGGGGAAAGTAAAGAGTTCTCCTTCTAAGGATCTGTTGGGATGAGCCCTAGACATGATTACCAGGTGAGAGGTGCCCTGTTTCATGCTCCCAGATAATTATAATCTTCAGATTCACCTCTAGCATGGGAAGGGATGCTTTGCAGTTTGAGGCAAGAAGGAAAAGGACAACCATTCAGCCACAGTCCTTTATGGAAAGAGGCTGGCAGGAAAGGGAACAAGAGGTTGGAGAGAACAGTGAAGATGAGATGCAGAGAGGGAGGAGGAAGAGTTATTCCTTCTCTCCCATCACCTCTCTCTCTCTCTATCTCCCTGGGGGACTGAGGCGTGGGGGATGGCACCCATCAGGTTCCAGGTGCAGATTATCTTCTGCCTCATCTTCCTCTCCTTTATCAACTACCTCCTGGGGACACTTCTCCCCACAAACCTCAGCCAACAAGTCACTGGCTTCTTTGGGTGTCAAGGGGAGACAGTGGGAAATTGACCGAGAAATGTGTACCCTCCTCAGAAAAGACCCTTTGACTTCTGATTCTCTATGTCACTCACAAGTTGGCCAGCAGACCATTCAGAGTCCTTGTTAAGTCCCTGGGCCAAAATTCCCTTATGCTTCCCAGCCTAATTTAAGTCACCAACACTCAACTGAGTAGAGGGGTAATACTTTGGGCTGAATGAAAGAAACCAGGAGGAGCTCCTCAAAACCTCATATCTTCTCTCTGTTCCTTTACACAGGAAGCATTTTCTTAGAAAATAGGGTTCCACAGTGGTGAGTGTGGTCTAGAGGGCAGTGTCCTTGGTGTGTTTTCCATCTTCTTCTCAGCCACTGGGGTACTCACCAGGACCAGAACCTCTGGGGATCCCAGGGTGAGAAGGATGTCCAGGTCTGGAGCACACTCTATTGCCCCTCTTCTCTCCACTAATGGGTAAACTTTTGTTAATATTACCCTACTACAGGTATCCCCGCATGAACTGTCCTTGCCATCTCATGGACCACACTTTCCTACCTGAGCATTTGTGCCACAATTGGTAGGTCCTCCACTTCTGCCTTCAGTGTACAATGACCTAGAACCCTGGTTTCTGCTTCTCTGAAGGTTTAGGTGATGAAATGAGCAAGAGGAATTCATCAATTATATTAAAAGTAGTTTGTATGCTAGTAGGCCCCCAGTACTTGGATGCCATCTCAAAAACAACAGAACGATCTCTGTTCATTTCCAAGGCAAACTATTCAATATCACAGTAATGATGAAGAAGCTGAAGCTGACCTGTAATGATGAAGAAGCTGAAGTTGAACAGTTCTATGAAGACCTACAAGACCTAGGACTAACACCAAAAAAAAAAAAAAAAAAGATGTCCTTTTTATTACAGGGGACTGGAATGCAAAAGTAGGAAGTCAAGAGATGCCTGGAGTAACAGGCAGATTTGTCCTTGGAGTACAAAACGAAGCAGGTCAAAGGCTAACAGAATTTTGCCAAGAGAATGCACTGGTCATAGCAAATACTCTCTTCCAACAACACAAGAGAAGACTCTACACATGGACATCTCCAGATGGTCAACACTGAAATCAGACTGATTATATTCATTGTAGCCAAAGATGGAGAAGCTCTGCACAGTCAGCAAAAACAAGACTGGGAGCTGACTCAGATCAGCTGGCTCAGATCATGAACTCCTTATTGCCAAATTCAGATTTAAATTGAAGAAAGTAGGGAAAACCACTAGACCATTCAGGTATGACCTAAATCAAATCCCTTATGATTATACAGTGGAAGTGACAAATAGATTCAAGGGATTAGATCTGATAGACAGACTGCCGGAAGAACTATGGACAGAGGTTCGTGACACTTGTACAGGAGGCAGTGATCAAGACCATCCCCAAGAAAAAGAAATGCAAAAAGGCAAAATGGTTGTGTGAGGAGGCCTTACAAATAGCTGAGAAAAGAGAAGCTAAAGGCAAGAGAGAAAAGGAAAGATACACCTATTTGAATGCAGAGTTCCAAAGAACATCTGTAAAGCATCTGCCTACAATGAGGGAGAGATAAGAAAGCCTTCCTCAGTGATCAATGCACAGAAATAGAGGAAAACAATAGAATGGGAAAGACTAGAGATCTCTTCAAGAAAATTAGAGTTACCAAGGGATCATTTCATGCAAAGATGGGTATAATAAAGGACAGAAATGGTATGGATCTAACAGAAGCAGAGATATTAAGAAGAGGTGGCAAGAATAGACAGAAGAACTATACAAAAAAAAAATATTCATGACCCAGATAACCACGATGGTGTGATCACTTACCTGGAGCCAGATATCCTGGAATGTGAAGTCAAGTGGGCCTTAGGAAGCATCACTATGGACAAAGCAAGTGGAGGTGATGGAATTCTAGTTGAGCTATTTCAAATCCTAAAAAATGATGCTGTGAAAGTGCCACACTCAATATGCCAGCAAATTTGGAAAACTCAGCAGTGGCCACAGGACTAGAAAAGGTCAGTTTTCATTCCAACCCCAAAGACAGGCAGTGCCAAAGAATGTTCAAACTACTGCACAATTGCGCTCATCTCACATGCTAGCAAAGTAATGCTCAAAATTCTCCAAGCCAGGCTTCAACAGTACGTGAACCATGAACTTCCAGATGTTCAAGCAGGTTTTAGAAAAGGCAGAGGAACCAGAGAGCAAGTTGCCAACATTCACTGGACCATCAGAAAAGCAAGAAAGTTCCAGAAAACCATCTACTATTGACTATGCGAAAGCCTTTGACTGTGTGGATCACAACAAACTGTGGAAAATTCTTAAAGGGAAGGGAATACCACCTGTCCTGCCTCTTAAGAAATCTATATGCAGGTCAAGAAGCAACAGTTAGAACTGGACATGGACCAAAACTGGTTCCAAATCTGGAAAGGTGTACTTCAAGGCTGTATATTGTTACCCTGCCTATTTAAATTATATGCAGAGTACATCATGAGAAATGCCAGGCTGGATGAAGCACAAACTGGAATCAAGATTGCTGGGAGAAATATCAATAACCTCAGATATGCAGATGACACCACCCTCATGTCAAAAAGTGAAGAGGAACTAAGGAGCCTCTTGATGAAAGTGAAAGAGGAGAGTGAAAAAGTTGGCTTAAAGCTCAACATTCAGAAAATGAAGATCATGGCATCCGGTCCCATCATTTCATGGCAAATAGATGGGGAAACAATGGAAACAGTGACAGATTTTATTTTGAGGGGCTCCAAAATCACTGCAGATGGTGACTGCAACCATGAAATTAAAAGACGCTTGCTCCTTGGAAGAAAAGCTATGACCAACCTAGACAGCATGTGAAAAAGCAGAGACATACTTTGCCAACAAAGGTCCATGTAGTTAAAGCTATGGTCCAGTAGTCATGTATGGATGTGAGAGTTGGACTATAAAGAAAGCTGAGTGCCGAAGAATTAATGCTTTTGAACCGTGGTGTTGGAGAAGACTCTTAAGAGTCCCTTGGATTGCAAGGAGATTGAACCAGTCAATTGTAAAGGAAATCAGTCCTGAATGTTCATTGGAAGGACTGATGCTGAAGCTGAAATTCCAACACTTTGGCCACCTGATGCAAAGAACTGACTCCAAAAACTGAACTTGGAGAAGACCCTGATGCTGGGAAAGATTGAAGACGGTAGGAGAAGGGGACAACAGAGGATGAGATGGTTGGATGGCATCACCAACTCGATGGACATGAGTTTGAGCAAGCTCCGGGAGTTGGTGATAGACAGGGAGGACTGGCATTCTGCAGTCCATGGGGCTGCAAAGAGTCAGACTCAACTGACCAACTGAACTGAAGGCCCCTATCCCCCTTTTCGGCAGTTCTCTCCATCCTTCATTTCACTGATGAATTGTGTGGTGTACTTTGATTACTGAATTTGGTCCTCCCCCAACTCTATTCCTCTTTAGCACTGGTGGTACCCAGACAGTCCTGCTGCTTTGGGTTGGGGGTTCTCTCCCCATGAAGGGATGTGTGTCCTAAATCTCATTTCCAGGTTCCTGCATGATTTGAGATGCTGGGCCTTTTTTTTTTTTTTTCCCACTTTGTCTATACCAGGTCTTAGTCGTGGCATGTGAGATCTTTTTAGTTACAGCATGTGGGATATAGTTCCCTGACCAAGGGCTGAACTCATACCCCCTGTGGTGGGAATGTGGAGTCTTAGCCACTGGACCAGCAGGGAAGTCCTTGAGATGTTTGAGGAAATAGGACTGACGTAGGTGTACAGAGTGGGTGCTGCCTAGTGTCAGATCACCAGTATGGCTGGTGTTTTGGCAGATATTGAGAGTCACAGTCTTGCCTCTGTGGGCTCTCTGATTATGACCAGGTGAGTGAACCAGAGGGGAAGATTAGAGAGAAAAATCTTACCTAACCCATTTCCCAGCATAGAGTAGATGCCCAAAAATCAGTAATGACTTAAGTGGATTCAGGGAGGAGGAGCCAAAATCTGACAAAAGAGGGATTTCTGTGATGGTGGGTACTGGCCATGGGGAGAGTGGCTCGAGTCTCCAGCTAAGTATGTCTGAACAGGCTTATGGTTACCAGTTTGGAAGAAATGCCAACAAAACAGAAAAAACTAAAGAGTAAAGAAGCCCTTTATATCTAAATTCCCAAGGACAGAAATTTCAGGGGACACACTCTCTGTTCCCTGTCGAATCTGGGGTTTACTGTCTCTGTAGCCAAAAGGCCTTTGAAGACTTGGTGGCCTTCTACAGAGTGCAGAAGCCATACCAAAGGGGGACCCGACATCTACCTCTCTCAACACTCCTGTTCCTTCAGGCTATACCTCTCATCAGGACCTGTGGACAAACCCAAAGCAGGTGGGTATACAGGAACTGCCCCGTTAAAGTGGGGCAGCTGTCTCCGAGTACAGACTGACAATGGTGCTTACCCTGGTCCTGCTTGCTTTTCCTAACCATGCAGTCAGAGCGGCACATGTGCCTTCATGAAGTCCTATGGCTGCTCTCACAGACATGAGTCTGGGAAGATTCCAAGCTACAGGGTCACAGACCTCAGGGGTTGGACTAGTTCAGTGGTAGAGAAGCCGAGCAACAGGTTCTCTTCTCACAGAGCCTTCTGTAACAGGAGCCTACCTGTCATCCCAACGGCCTGCCCTGGGGTGCTATACCTGAGCTGGCTGAAGATGCTGTCCAGGGGCCTCATGTTCCTATTGCCTTCATCTGTGAAAATCAGCAGGACACTCTGATCCTTTACTGTTAGTAAGAGGCTCAGGAAGTGAGACAGCTAGGAGTTCATAATTTAGGACTCAAGGAGCCATTTTAATCTCCTGGTTCCACAAACTTCGGGTCTACTCTTGTGTAGCCCAAAGCTTTGGACGTACAAGGGTTTTGTTATTATTTTTGGTTGTGCTGGGTCATCGTTGCTACACACTAGTTTTCTCTAGTTGCTGCAAGTGGGAGCTACTCTCTAGTCGCAGTGTGCAGCCTTCTCGTTGCAGTGGCTTCTTGTTACCAAACATGAGCTCTAGAGCATGTGAGCTTCAGTAGCTGTGGAACATGGGCCTGAGTTGCCCCATGGCAGTGGGGTCTTCCCAGACCAGGGATGGGTCCTGTGTCCCTGCATTGGCAGGTGGACTCTCAACCTCTGGACCACCAGGGAAGCCCCATACAAGGGTTTTACAACAGCCCAGTTTCCTGGTGGCTCAGATGGTAAAGCGTCTGCCTACAATGTGAGAGACCTGGGTTTGATCCCTGGGTCGGGAAGATCCCCAGGAGAAGGAAATGGCAACCCACATCAGTCCTCTTGCCTGGAAAATCCCATGGATGGAGGAGCCTGGTAGGCTACAGTCCATAGGGTTGCAAAGAGTCGGACACGACTGAGCGACTTCATTTTCACTTTAAAGTTTCCTAAGGAGAGAACCCCTCCTCCACTGAACAATACGAACTGCAGCTACAGTGCCAAAGACAGCCCTTCTCCAAAATCCATTCCACCTCATGATATTAATAAAAATTTACAAATAAATACCTGAGGCTAAGGTGTAATAACAAACTTGAAAACTCCCTGAGCCTAGAGAAACAGATCATTCCTGTTCTCAAATATAAGAATTCATCTTCTATCTTCCATCTCAAAGCTTCCACTTTAGACCTCTACCCCTAAATGCATTTCAACCCATTTATGTCTATCCTTTGTAAAAAACAGCAAGAATATTTATCATCATTTCCTACGTAATAAGTAATCAGAAACTGTCTCCAAGCTCATGTGATCTCAATTTTTAAAAAATTTTTGCCCAAGTCGTATTTTATAGTCCTTTATTTCTTTGGTTTAGTTTCCCATAAATTTATTCATTTATTCTGCAAATACTAATTGTAGTCAAATTCTCCACCATTGAGCTACGCATGAGTGCATGCTAAGTCACTTCAGTCAAGTCCAACTCTTTGCAACCCCACGGACTGTAGCCCGCCAGGCTCCTCTGTCCATGAGTTTCTCCAGGCAAGAATACTGGACTGCCATGATTGAACCTGTGTCTCTTACGTCTCCTGCATTGGCAAGCGGCTTCTTTACCACTAGCACCACCTGGGAAGCCCACCATGGAGCTATACCTGCTAGCAAATACTAATTCAATGTCCACTATGTGCCAGACCCTATTTTAAGTACTGTGAGATGATATGTCAATGAATAAAACAAGATACTCCTCCTCTCAGGGAGTTTATATTCCAACAAGAGGACAAAGAACATAATAAATACAACCATTAGATTACAAGGTGATTAGTGCTATGCAGAGAAATAAAACAGGAGAGTAGGCTAGAAAGCACAAGAGGAGTACAATTTAAAGTAGGGTTGTCAAAAAGACCTCACTAAACTAAGTTGAGCCAAGAGCTCTGGGAAGAGCCTCCCAGGCAGAGGGGGCAAGACCTTAGGGGAGATAGACCTGCTGTGTTTAAGGAAGAAAAGACAGAGGAGGCTGGAGCAGAGTGAATGACAAGTGGCAGGAAATAAGGTCAAAGCAGTAGAGGGGGAAGGGTGGGGCAGACCATGGATGTTCTCGCAGGCCTTGAAAGGACTCTGGATTTTATTCTGAGGTAGGAACACATGGGAGGATTTTGAGAAGAGTGACATAATCTGGCTTCCACATTAATACTATTCACTCTGAATGACTGCCGATGAGAACTGACTATAAGAGGGAAATGGTGGAAACATGTAGACCAGCTCCTCCAATAATCTTGGAGATAGATAATTCTGGCTTGGGCTAGGATGGCAGCAGTGAAGTCCAGCAGTAGATTCTGGATAGATTGTGAAGGTAAAGTCAACGTGATCTGATGAACTGGAGATGAGAGAGGTGTCAGGGGTAATACCAAGGCACTTTGACATGAACAACTATAAGGATGGAGTTGTCACTGACTGAAATAGCGAAGACTGCAGCAGTCAGCTGGGACAAGCTCAATTTTGTGTATGTTAGCTTTGAGATGCCTATTAAGCATCCAAGCATTTTAGAAATGCTGAGGGCAACTAGATATTCAGGATATAAGTCCAGATTGGAGCTAAAAAATGGGGAGCCCACCACAATGAAATGGCTTTAATGTGTAAGACTGGATGACATCACTCGAAGTATGTATGTAAATAGGAAATAGTCCAAGGACTGACCTCTCAAGAGCTATGGAGATTGGGAGAAACCAGCAAAGGCAACTGAGGCAAACCAGAGATTATGTCCTAAAGCCAAGTAAAGACAATGTTTCTAAGAGGGTGTGCCAAATCCTGCTGACAGCCTGTGTAAGATGAAGCAGAAGATGCCATTGGATTTGGTTCATGCATGTCCTGGTGATCATGGTAACAGTTGGGTGCAGTCAACTTAATAGGAAACTGGTGGAGAGGAAGTGCAGATGACTCTTAAGATATTCTGCTATAAAAAAAAAAAAAGATATTCTGCTATAAAACAGAGCAGAATGAATAAACTATAAAGATGTATTAGTACAGCACAGGGAATATAGTGTTTTATAATAACTTTAAGTGGAGTATCATCTATAAAACTACTGAATCACTGTTATACATCTGAAACATAATACTGTAAATCAACTATACCTGAATTTTAAAAATAACTCGTGTTTTTAAAAAATTGAACAGGAAAATTGGAAGCAATTGGAAGGGGAGATGGGGTCAAGAGAGATTTGGGTCTTTGTTAAGATGAGAAAAATGACAGCGTGATTTGCATGCTCCAGCATATAGGATGCTCCAAGAAAGGAAAATACTGACCCTACAGGAAAGATGAGAGATGTCCTTGAAAGAGCTTGGGACCAGCTATCCAAGGATTTGGAAGGGAGCCTGGGCAGTTTGTTTAGAGCAACGCTTCTCAACCTTGACACAAATGACACTTCACCCCAGGTAATTCTGTTGGGGGAAGCTGTTCTGTGTACTGTAAACTACACTGCAGCAGCCTTGGCCTCCACCCAGAGCACCACCTCTCGGTTACAACCCAATGCCCTCTGGGAGCAAACTCAGCCCCAGATGAGAACCACTGGTATGTAGCAACAGTAGAGAAAAATATAAACAACAGCAAAAATAATGAGGAAAAAAAAAGATACAGTAACAGGAGAGAAAGCAGAGCATATGGGTATAAATGCTGGAAGTTATGGTAAGTGTAGTGGTAGAAGCTTGTGAACCTATTCACTGTCTCTATTTTCTACCAAAAACAATGAAGGGGATGTTGGAGATGTGAGGGATCAGAAGGAATAAAGCAGGATCAGAAAAGTGGTAAGTAGAGAATTCCCAACTTTGATGCTGCAAGCAACACAGAGTTCCATCCCACCCCCCCAAAAAGGAGGGCAAGTGAAAAGACTAGCAAATACTACTTTTAGCATAACGGACCCACTGAAGTTTCTTGGTAATGAATTTAAAGTCAACGTGGCTGTTTTTCCCTAGCCCTTTCAGCTGAATGGGTGTAGGCATAAAGTCAGTCAAGAGTTGAGTGTGACAAAAGCAAGAGAAGCAAAAGATTAGTTGTTTGCAATGAGGTGCTCATGACTGGCACTTAGTTGCAGGACAGAAGTGAAGACACGTGGAGTCAATTGGAAAAATAGGAAGTAACGGTGGGAGAGTGGGATGTTTGAGACTGAGATATGGATTAGCAGTAGGGCTGGAATACGACCAGAGGAAGGAGTAGCTGAAGTGGGACTATAGGAAAAGATCAGTGGAGGTGCAAAGAACTGAGACCAGTTCAGTGTTAGCAAGATAATCTATATGGGTATTTAAAGCACCAAGATTTATGACAGATATTGTTTTAAAGCTGAGGCATGTTAGAGATGAGAGTAGTCTAATAGCAGCATGAGGAAAAATGCGGCCTCCCACACTGCCTCCAGGCCGGCCTAGAGCTACAGTGGGTGTGAGAGAACCCACCGCCACTACAGGAGGCAGGAGCAGCAGAATCCTTAGGAGAAACCAGGGCTCAGAGCACAACCATGTACAGGGAACATTCAGAGATGATGCTGAGGATACATGGGATTTCTGCTAATGACTGGCTGCTAACTTCAGAGATTACAAAAAGAATTGCAAGAGTTAAAGAAGCGGGTGGACAGGGACAAAAAAGGGAATGGAGAGTAATGGTTATTAGAGTTTAAAAGAGAGGTGACTTGATAGTCACACTTCTTATGGTGACTGCTATAAATAAAAGTGCATGATGAGGTTAATTCTGGTGGTTGTGGCAGGACACGTACCCAGGGCCTCCCTCTGGTCTGCCAATGGAAATGTCTGTAGGCTTAAGTGTATGCAGGAGGGACAGTTTTACTTTTGAGTTATCAATTAGTATGAAATTATATCTGGCTTCAGGCTGTTTTCAGGGAAATCCTGAGTACCTACACTTCAAAGAATTTAAACACGGTGATGAATGTAAAGCAATTAACACAAGACCTGATGCTAAAATAGTACCAATGATAATGCATTCCTAAGGGAAGGTTAGAATATCTCAGAGATTCTCCTCAACTTTAGCTCCAGAGCAGCAGCTCCCAAGGCTACCTGCAGTCCGCCAGGGTGCTGCTCCGACCCCTGCCCTCCTTATCCATCGACCCATCAAAAGGATTTGACCACTGCCAAATGTATATTCTTCCAGAACACAAGTCAATTGCCAACATATAAAACCAAAAATATTTTAATACTGAGTCAATTCTTGAGGTTCAAATGATGAGACAAGGGAGTCCAAAGCCTTGTCAGGACAGAGATTAAGGCCTAGGGTCCCTTGGGCTCCACTCAGGGCACCAAATACTCCAATCCTGTTAACTTTGTTAGTCCCTCCAGGTCACTTCTACTTCATCTGTCCGATACCTGTTTAAAAAAGAAAAAAAAAGGAAAAACTTGGTGGACAGTTAACCCTTATTCCATTCTTCTTTGCCCTCATGATTCTGGGTCCTCTTCCTATTGGATTTTTGCCTACCTCCCATATAATGCTGTCTACCTCCTCCCAGGGGCCACTTACCTCTGTGTGATCCCAGATTCACTGAGAGGGGTCCTGTGTCCAGCCTGAAACATCTCCCACCCAGCCTGGGCTATCATGGCTCCATTGTCAATGCAGAATCTGGGAAGGAAAAGACATATGCAATTCATGATCTAAGGGTAGAAAATCACAGCAACTGGAGGGAGGGACAAAAAGTATGTGTGGGTGGGAGGGCCTTTACCTTTCATCTGTGGCATAAAGCCGAGCTCCACGTTCCTGGCACATGGTCTCCATCATTTCCTGTAACCTCACATTACCTACAGAGGCAGGGGTACGATTAGCTTATTTTTAGCCATTTCTCCAGTCTAGCTATACACCTCATGTGCACTGACTTAGGAAAATGAAGTAGGGGCAAGGACTGGGAAGCATAGGACAGAAACAAAATAAGTAATTTCCCCAAACCCTTAGAGATTAAGAGTATCAGGAGCAAGATGCACATGCCCCAAAATACAAAAGCGAAGGTCAGTTCAATGATACATACATCCTACACCTCCCACAATGAGGGCCTCCTGGGAGCCACAGTGTGCCATGGCCCGCTCTGTGATCTCGACCAGCATTGCAAACACAGTTTCCTGTGGGGGACAGACAAGTTGAAAACATCAGAGGCGATCCCAGTTTAGTTCTGTCAGCTCCACCTTTCTATCCCAGCTCTTCACTTCATTACCTGCAGGGAGAAGCACAGATCCTCGGGAGTACACTCTCCAGTGGCCAGCATGCGCTGAGCTATGTCCTGTAGTTACAGGGGCAAACAGATAAAACAGTGAACTGGGGGTGACATGTGAGCAAAAAACTAGCACACTTGGAGGATTGCTATATTTTACCACAATTCACCCATACCAGTATATCGTATTATCTTGCTCTTCACTGGCACTGAGCTATATCTATATATATAAAACCAGCAGCCTTCTTTCAAGATTCAATAATCATGAATGCCTGGCCTCTCACCTTCTGTCTCACCCTGGTAAATTTTTCTCCAGACTTGTCCCCGTCTGACCCTTTTTATTTTTTTCCCATTTCTTTGTCTGTTTCTTTTTCTGTCTCCCTCCCTCCTTCCATGCCCCATGAAATGCATGCTCCAAGTAGGCAGATTTTTGTTTTGCTCCATCTAGTATCACTATTACCTCGAACAGCACTTGGTACACAAAAGATGTTCAATAGGTATTTGCTAGATGAATTTATTCAGCATCTAACATAGGCCAGTACTATGCTATATACTACAGAAAATACTACACTGAGCAAAACTCGCACACTTCACTAAAAAGCATGAAAGTGCCCATCTCCTCACCTCCCCACACTCACCTCAATAAAAGACAAGATCCCAGAGAATGAGACGTCCATCCCCTTTACAGTGTATGGCAGCTCAACTAGCTTCTTGCCTCTATGTGGGAGTGAGTATATGAGGCACTAAGCCTGTAGTCAGCTGGCTGCTCACCCTCCAAAGCCCTCCCAAAGCTCATTAATACATACACAGGGAAATCCTTGGCACCCCACCAGTCAGCCTCCTTCTGCCTTATTCCCCTTACCGCTTTGCCATTTGCTCAATGTTGTAGCCTGGACTTGGGTCATTGGAAATCTAGAAGGAAAAACAGGATGAAGGCAGGTATCTATGAAGCAAAAGAAGCTAATTTATCTTCCCTTTCCTTTTCCATAGCTCTCCCAAAATTCATTCACAACTTATATTCTCTGTAGCCTCAATGACTCACCTTCAGCACTCGAGCAAAACGATCCAGACAATTACCCACAGCAATATCGATGGTTTCCCCAAAGATGCGGTAACGATGTTCTGAATACGCAATCACCTAAGGGTGATGAGGATGTCCATGAAACCTCAAGTCTGTAAAGAGGAGCATTTGGCTTGGGGAAGAACATAGCAGAGGATCAATGTGGCCACTAGAACTTCAATAACCAATGGAAATAAAGTACTTTCCCAATCCCTCAACAGGTACTTTTGAATAGCACTTCTGTGAAGTCTATATACACCCTAAAGATTCCTAGAATAGATTTCTAGTCTAAAGACGGTAACCTAGGAGGGGAGAGAAGTAAATTACCATTTTGGATACATTTTTCTAGCTTGGAGGTTGCTGATATTCCTTTAAAAGCAGTCAAGACAGTGTGGACTAGGGAAAGCTTTCCTTCTTGGAGGCAGGGAACCAGAGTTCTTCAACATTATCCTATGAGGGTGGTAATATTTGGAAACCACTAAGGTAGAGTTAAAAAAAAAAAAAATCAAAAATCCCAGGGAATTCCCTGAACCTGGTTGCAAATGCATTCAGTCCCTGGCAGGAGAACTAAGATCCCACAAGCCACTTGGTGCAGCAATAACAACAAAAACAAAACCCCAAAATTCCATATTGGGTCAGACTAATTGCTCATCCAGCTCAGCACTGGCAACCGACTTCTGTCCACTCTTCATATGGGACCAACTTCTAGCACAGAGAGTATTCATCACCCACTGACACTTAAGCTCCAGACTTCTGACAGTACTTCCAAAGGATCGTTAAGTCCCTTTCCCTTTCTGGTGCTGCTAGGGATTTTCTTCCATTCTGATGTAGCCCTTACTCTACTGATAAAAGGTTGGAAACAAAAGCATAAAGAAAAATTCTGTAGTCAATCATCTTGTTTTTCACACCTAAGCAGGCTTTAAAGGGAAAGAGGAAAAGAGAAAATTCCATCACTGCTCATCTCAAGTAAATCTTGTAAGCTTCCACTGTTACTTTCCACACCCTAAGTTTCTAACCTTGTACAATAAATATCCTTCAGGCCTCAACCAATTACTTGTTCTCTACCCATTAAAGTTCTCACGTCATTTTCATAGAAATGCATGCTTCATCTTTAATAACTATTTCACAAAATGAACTTTTAGAATATAATCCTTTCAGGAGAGAGGAATCAGTCTGGACAATAATCCCATCGGGTGTTAGGTGGAAAAGGAAGGCTAGAGTTCTCCAATCTCAACTTAAAAAGATCTTGTAAGGTATCCCAAACAACTCTGGCTTCATCTATAAATTTAAAACATCTTCCACCATTCATAAAATGTTATTTAAATTACTTACGTTTTCACTCTTAAAAAAAACAAACCTATATATTTACCATCAGTAACTAAAACAAAACAAATGTTGTAAAGAAACAAATGAGATAGTACCCTTTAGTTTCTTCTTTTTTTAAAAAAAATTTTTCTGGCTGCACCTTGAGGCATGTAGGATCTCAGTCCCCTGACAAGGGATAGAACCCGTGCCCCTGGCACTGAAAGCAGAGTCTTAACCACTGGACTGCCAAGTGCCCCTTAATTTTAATTGCTAACATTCATAGGAAAAATAAGCTTCAAAATAATGAAAATAAAAATCCTTATTTTAAACACTTCAATCCTTACTATTTTTTCCTTCTCTAAGCTGGAAATTCCTCATCTCGATAGCCACGTATAAAGGTCATCCAATGTTCCAGTGTATCACTTTTTAGCTTCAGATGAGCCCAGTTTTCCTACCACTCAGGCAGAAAGTGAAAGTTGCTAGCACAGTGCCTCAGAAATTAAGAAGGACTGGTGGAACTTTTCTGCTGTAGTCCTGAATGGCTTCTGTCAAAATGGGCAAGTTCATGAAACCTGGGAGGTGGTGATGCCCCTGGCCAGTCATCATGAACACCTATGATCTTGCTACCTTGCTAGCAAGGTACAAAGTGAAAGCTACCATGGGCAAGAAGAAAACTGCCAGGTCAGAGAGCAAGTCTTTTGTGAAAGTTTGTAACTTGAAGTATACCACTTCAAGCCCACAAGGTACTCTGTAGGTATCCCCTTGGAAAAAACTGTGGCCAAGGAGAATGTCTTCAGATACCCTGCTCTTAAATGTGCATCCCAACAAGAGGTCAAGGTCAAGTTTGAGGAAAGATACAAAACCAGCAAGAACAGATGGTTCTTCTAGAAGCTGTGGTTTTAGATCTGTTTTGTTTCAGTTATTAAAAATACCCAAAAATCTGAGGGGAAAAAAAAAAAAAAGAACCGTGAAGAATTCTAAATACCTGTGTATTTCCTCCACTGACATACAGCACAGTTGGGTTGGTGGCTCCAGTGATGAGGCGGCCCATCTCAATGTGACCTATACAGTGGTTAACACCCAGCAATGGCTTATTCCATAACTGGGCCACAGTACGGGCCACAACAGCCACAGAAACCAGTGGGGCACCCATGCCAGGACCTATGGGGACAGAATAGGGCTTAGAAACCTATAGAGATTGGGAAAAACAGAGTTGAGGGAAGCGGGGGATGTGAAGGTACAGCGGATGTAGTGGTGGTTTCAAAGGTGAGGTGCAGACTATTTTGACCTAGCTGGGTTCCAGGTATATTCTTCCACTGCTGTGCACACTTCTAGCTATACCTTTGGTGTATGCGATGCAATCAATATCCTCAGAGGTTAATCCAGCCTCTGTTAGTGCCTCCTGCAGCAGGTCCAGGATAACAGCTCGGTGGTGCCTAGCAGTATCACCTGGAAGGAATCCTAGGAGACGGACACAAGTCAGAGATCCTAAGAATTTTCCTACAGAAAGGCACCTAGAAGTCAAAACAGACATTTCAGTAGGGTAGGAAGAGTCCCCTCCCTTTTCCTCAAACATCCTGTCTTCAGATATAGTCTTTTCAGCCTGTTCAGCTAAGCTAAACAGCTCTGAGAAATGCCCTTCTTCATAACTAACTCCTATTCAGGACTCAATGATACCTATCTCATACTTTTTGGTGCTGCCCTGTGACTCTACAAACACTGTGCATGGTAATATCATTTATATTAACATACTATATGTAACATGTAACAATTACAGCATTATAGTTAATCGGTACTTTTCCCAGCTTAACCATGAGCATCTCAAAGCACTGCCTGTTTTATCTTCACATTCTTGGTGCCAATGAAGGCAATGGCACCCCACTGCAGTACTCTTGCCTGGAAAATCCTCCGGACGGAGGAGCCTGGTAGGCTGCAGTCCATGGGGTCACTAAGAGTCGGATACGACTGAGCGACTTCACTTTCGCTTTTCACTTTCATGCATTGGAGAAGGAAATGGCAACCCACTCCAGTGTTCTTGCCTGCAGAATCCCAGGGACGGGGGGGTGGGCTGCCGTCTATGGGGTCACGCAGAGTCGGACACGACTGAAGCGACTTTGCAGCTTGGTGCCAAATGCCGAGAAGCTTGAGTGCTAAACATATATATCCATTTCTAACGAGTAACCTGTTACAACATCACCTGTTCAGGGAGGCTTTTCAGGTATACACAAGCCTGCTGCCCTCTCCTATGGAAGGAGGTGTTTGGGGGAAAGGTAGCAAAGACAACAGAGCTTAGAAATAACATTTACGGAAAGTTGTCAATGTATCCGATACTTTAACTCTCCAGACCAAATGACGCAGGTAATATCATTCCCATTTTAAGAACAAGGTACAGAAGTCCAAAAACAACTACCGAATATTCTAAGGGCAGCCGATAATTAGCACATAAAAGGTGGTCAGTATAGGCTGAACAACTCAGAAGATCCAGTTTCAAGTGCCTGTAACTTTTCTACCCATCAGCTTCGGGATAATGTGTGTGCGTGCTTAGTCTTGTCCAACTCATGGACTGTAATCCATTAGACTCCTCCGTCAATAGGATTCTCCAGGCAAGAATACTGGGGTGGGTTGCCATTCCGTTCCCCAGAGGATCTCGACCCACGGATCGAACTCAAGTCTCCTGTACTGCAGGCAGATTCTTTACCACTGAGCCAACTGGGAAGCCCTTTTACCGTTACATAATCTCAGAAACTAGGATCAAAAATTATGAGACACAATGCGCACTCTTCACCAACGTTTAGAAAGACGGCAGGGGATGCTGTGCGGAAAATTGCGCCACGAGTTACAAATCCGCAAATCCTCACCTGTGCCGGGAGGCGTGACGTAAGTCCGCCGCGGGTTCGCCAGTACTTTGCCATCCCGTACCACTCCCACGCCAATCTTGTTGGCGCTGCCTTCCAAACCCAGCACCGCCGGCATGGCTCCGAGCTAGCACTGGAGCCAAGGAGCCCTCACCAGTCCGCGCTGGGAAGCAGACTCCAGGTCGCAGAGTAGGAGGATGAGCCAGTGGCTGCTAAGCAGCCGCGCCAACCAGAACAACAACTACCAAAATATTCCCGTACGTAGCGCGCCAGCGCCGGTCCCAATCTCTGTCGTTACGACGACCCATCAAGACCCCTTCGAGGGCCTGTTCGCTTAACTGCCGGGAACGCTGAGCCGGCGTCTGCTCCTTAAATTCCTATCCGTTCCTCTGCTTCTCTCCGATAGTCCAGCCCAGCCTTTTCCACTGATTTTGTTCTCTCTTACACAGCTTTGGGATCTCTAGTCAGGGTGGCAGAAAGAGTTGTGAATCCGGCATATTGATAAACAGTCCAAGAATGGAGGGTGGGGCCTTCAGTGTCCCGGAGTCCAGAAGGGCGGGAAGCTTTTGAGTCACGTGGTACAACTAGACCAATGACCCGTATTCCTCCACCCCTGGATGAGCATCTCAAATCACGTGACCACGCCAGTTACCCACGTGGGGCACGGCGTGCTCCATTCTTTGTGCTGGGTTAAGGAGGAGGCAGACAGGGGCCGAAGCAGGTCAGCTGAAGGGTTTGTGTTGTTTTGCCCATCTTAGCAGCTTCTCTGGACGTCTGATTCGCAAGGCTAGGTCGGGACTCTCAATTAAGTCCCTCATTTGGCCGGAGGGCGGATCTCGCGAGAAGTGTATAAGACACGATGAAATGATCTAGTCTGCGGGGTGAGGGGCTGAAAGGCTGATGGTGCACGGAGGCGGGGAAAGAATTCAGAGATAATACAGTTTCAAAGGCGGTACTTGGTACGTGGGCGTTGAGGGTGGAGTCTTCTGCTCTAGCTGGTTTCACGACTTCTTTGCACTTGTAGGCAACGCGATCAAAATACTGCTTCAGTGGGCGAAGTGGAACTGGTGCAGAAGGGCCTACATTACAGTGATGCCGAAACGTGGGAAAAAGGGAGCGGTGGTCGAAGACGCGGAAGAGCCCAAGACTGGTAAGAGAATGAAATGGGCCCCTCTCCCCAGAGGCGGCGATGGGGATGTCTATAATTACCTAGCTGAACGGGAAGTACGGACCGTTGAACGGAAAGTCCAGACCGACACCGACAGTATTCTCATTTATGAAGAAGTCGCGGCAGCTGCAGGCTCTTAGTGGGTCTATAGTTTACTCTGGATCAAAGTTGGATACCGCCAACTTATATCCCATTATGTATTACTTATTTTATAGAGCCAGAGGCGAAGAAGAGTAAGGCAGGAGCGAAAAAGAACGAAAAAGAGGCAGTAGGAGAGGGCGCAGTTCTGTATGAAGACCCCCCAGATCAGAAAACCTCACCCAGTGGCAAATCAGCCACACTCAAGATCTGCTCGTGGAATGTGGATGGGCTTCGAGCCTGGATTAAGAAGAAAGGTTTAGATGTGAGTGGAATTAAGGGGGTGCAGAGGCTGATCTTAGGGTTTAATCATCTTTTTCCATCTTAGTCCCTAGCACGATAGTTTTCTTGTGGGAAAGGTACTAGGTTTTCACCCGAAAAACCTTGTTATTTTTCAAATGCCATTTCAACATTTCCAGTGCCATTTTCTTATTTATAATGTCCTCATCTCTTTCCTGGCATGTTGGGAAAACCTCCTTACTGGACTTGCTCCATTTTATTTCTTGCATAGCCAACATTTAAATAACTACCGCTTAAAAATCTTAGCTGGCTATTCAGGGCCTTTTGGGGAAAACAATTCCTCCGTGTTGCATGTCACACTGTTCTTGCCTTTCTGCCCTTAAGTTTTAATATTATGCTGCTAGATGTTATTTCTACAGAGACTGTGTCTCATCTGTATATTTCTAGTACTTTGCATATAGATTTTTCAGTAAATGGCTGCTGAATTGATAATACTTTTTCTACATTTAATTTCACTTACAGTGGATAAAGGAAGAAGCCCCAGACATCCTGTGCCTCCAAGAGACCAAATGTTCGGAGAACAAACTACCAGTTGAACTTCAAGAACTGTCTGGATTACCCCATCAGTACTGGTCAGCTCCTTCAGACAAGGAAGGGTACAGTGGTGTGGGCCTCCTCTCCCGCCAGTGCCCACTCAAAGTCTCCTATGGCATCGGTGAGACCCCACTGATTTTCTAAAAGCCCAGTGCTTCCAAACTAAATTGCTGGTATCCCAGTCCAGCCCCGATTCTTGATTCTTTTATTCTCTCCTTTCCCTTTTCTTAAAACTTCTTTTTGCTGATTGTTCCATCATTTCTGTAGGTGAGGAAGAACATGATCAGGAAGGCCGAGTGATTGTGGCTGAATATGATGCGTTTGTGCTGGTGACAGCCTATGTGCCTAATGCAGGCCGAGGTCTGGTGCGCCTGGAGTATCGCCAGCGCTGGGATGAAGCCTTTCGCAAATTCCTGAAGGGTTTGGCATCCCGCAAGCCCCTTGTGCTATGTGGGGACCTCAACGTGGCTCATGAAGAAATTGACCTTCGCAACCCAAAGGGAAATAAAAAGAATGCTGGCTTCACTCCACAAGAGCGGCAGGGCTTCGGGGAACTGCTGCAGGCTGTGCCACTCACTGACAGCTTCCGGCACCTCTACCCCAACACGGCCTATGCCTACACCTTTTGGACCTATATGATGAATGCGCGATCCAAAAACGTTGGTTGGCGCCTTGATTATTTTTTGTTATCTCAGTCTCTGTTGCCTGCATTGTGTGACAGTAAAATCCGTTCCAAGGCTCTGGGCAGTGACCACTGTCCCATTACCCTATACCTAGCTCTGTGACACCTCTTCCAAATCACGATGAGCCTGGGAAATAAGCCCACCAAGCTAGCTTTAAAATTCTTACCCCAAACTTCTTTAATAACTGCTATCTAGAGAAATCTGCATTGTATTTCCCTTCTAAACTGAATCCTTTAACCAGGCTTCTAATAACGGATGTAAGTTCTCAAGGAGGGTGTTTGTGTAGGGGTGGTGCTTTTTTCTTTTTCTTTTTTTACATTAAACAAAAGCTACTGATACTTCCTTTGAACTGTCCCTGTGAAAATAAAGAGCCATAGTTTCAGCTTTAGTGGTGCTGTATTTTATCCCTTCATGGGGTTACAAATTCCCCTCATCCTTTCATACACACAGATTAACAACTGGAAAAGAATAGAGTCATGACCTTATTTATTTACAAGCACAGGATGACTCCCTAACCTCTCCCATGACAGCAACCCTATCCAGCCCAGTTAAATAACTGCAACTGGGGCGTAAGGTTGAAAAGGAGGAATTATGGGAAATACAGGACTAGGGGACCATACCCCACATTAAATAGTTATATACATCAGTTCCTGTGGTTCTGTACAGAGCAGCAGCTGACCCCACCCCCACAGGACACAGAATCGGGGGGAGAGGAGACTGAGGGTGCTGAGACCAGAGCCAGCCCCTGGTGAAGTGCAATAGCAGCAGCAAGGTCCTAATGGTGCACAAGAGGGAGGGAAACCCCCCCAGGGCTACCCACCCCAACCCTGCCCTGGAATGTGTAAGGGACAGGAATGGCTCTCAGGGAGCATATAGGAAGGACAAGGCTAGAACTGCCTTTTTGGACCCAGGTTTAGGGGCAACTTCTCGCCTACTTCACCCTAAACACAGCAACTGTTGGAAAACATGGCCAGCAGTGGTCTTACCTATCCCTCCAAACCTAGGTGAGGGCCTGGTTCCTTCCTACCTCTCCCCAGGGAAAAGGAAGGCAGCTGCTTGGCTCCCCTTATAGAAGCCCAGGGAGCCTTTTACCACGGCTCCCTTTATAGTGTCACTGTCCCCACCAGGAAGGGGCCAGGCACAGTCTGTGGGTCGTCGTGGGGCTCAGGAGAAGTTCTGGACAGGGTGGCTGACCTTCATACAGGCCCAATAGAGAGCCCGGCCCAAACACAGCACTGCCAACAGGATGACAAATGCCCAGGCTGCATAGATGCCTCCATATCGCCGTGCATGCTTCCATGTGCCAAACTGAAGAAGATGAAGAAGAACAATGGGGTTACTGTTGATCTCTCACAACTTTCCAGGAAGCTTAGTAACAGTAACAAACAACTCAAGCTTCAGTTTCTGTCTCCTATCCACATGTGGCCACCTTCAGGGATGTTTTAAAAGGCCCAGTTGTCCAACTCCCTTCTGCTCGGCAGGAAGATACTCAAACAATCCCAGACACCTGTCAGTTTTTCTTCATGTCTGACAACTTCCTAATAGCAACTGAATCTAAGTCACTTCTTTGTTCTATCCTCCACATAAAGAAGATAGCTGTTTTTAACTCTAATAGTAACACTGAAGACTTTATCAGTCTCCTTCAAATTTAAGTCATCTTGTTTGTTGAAACAAGACAAACAAAACCCCCTTCAGTTTCACTTCTTTTTAGGATAGCTATTTCCCCAATCTTAGCCTTAGAAGATGAGGCTGCAGAATGAAAGGGGCTGGATCAAGGTCTACTCACAGCAAGGCCGGTGGCAGTGACTGCCAAGAGTAAGCCAAGCAAGAAGCAACAGATACATCTCTTTCGCGGATATCTGCGCCCAATAGATGACCTGTGGGGAGGCAAACAGAAATGGATACTTGGAATGGCCTTGTAGATTTTACCCTATTCATTACCCAGCTCAAGGATGCTGCTCCCTAATCACTCACACTTTCCTGCAGTGAGGGCAACGGGCCAAGGTTCGGTCTGTGAACTCTGTCCACTAGGGAGAAAGGAAAAGGCAGAAACCAATTAATAGTAGAAGCAGGGTCTTTTTCAATGAGAGCCCTGGGGCATTGGGAGGTGGGGAAATGGTTCCTCATAGAACAGACCATTTCAGGATTCATTATCATAACTCAGAAATACATTCATGACTACATTTCCACTCCTGCCCCTCCCTACCCCCAGCCTCCTAATACTTCTCAC